>NC_055986.1:14476301-19476301 GCF_018446385.1 Zingiber officinale | reverse complement strand
CGGTTTTGACATCCATCTGCCATATCTCATAGTCATGGTAGGCTGCAATAGCAAGCATGATCCGAATGGACTTAAACATCGCCACTGGAGAAAAGGTTTCATCATAGTCAATACCATGAATCTGCTTGAAACCTTTAGCTACCAAGCGACCCTTATAGATAAGTCCATCCATGTCAGTCTTTCTCTTAAAGACCCACTTACACCCAATGGGTTTTACCCCTTCAGGTGGATCAACCAAAGTCCATACTTGGTTGGTGTACATGGAATCCATCTCGAATCTCATGGCCTCTAGCCATTTCTCGGAATCTGGTCTCGTCACAGCTTCCTGATAGGTGGTAGGCTCATCCTCTATGAGTACAACGTCATCATGGTCAGACAAGAGAAATGAGTATCTCTCAGGCTGACGACGTACCCTATCAGACCTGCGAAGAGGTATGTCTACTTAAACCGGTTGTTGTTCCTCAACTCCTTGTGGAACAACATCATCCACAACATTTTGTGGTTCCAGTTCAATTTCCATCGAGGCATCAGTGCTATTGTTCTCATCTTGAACTTCTTCAAGATCGAACGCGCTCCCACTAGTCTTTCTAGAAACAAAGTCCCTTTCTAGAAAGACCCCAGTCTTAACCTTGTGTTGACTGGGAATGTAGAAGTAATATCCCTTAGTTTCCTTGGGATATCCGATGAATAGCACTTGTCGGTTTGGGTCCTAATTTGTCCGAGACTTGACGTCGACGTAAGCCTCCACCCCCAAATCCTCATGAAAGACACCGGCATCTCTCCCACCATATCCTATATGGTGTCTTTATCACGACCTTTGATGGAACTCGGTTGAGTATGAAAGTTGCCGTGTCTAGAGCATATCCATATGAAGATCTGTGTGACTCATCATAGATCGTACCATATCTAATAGGGTACGATTCCTCCTTTCGGATACACCATTCCACCGTGGTGTTCCAGAGGAGTGAGTTGGGATAGAATCCCACACTAGGTAGTCACGAAACTCATGGCTAAGGTATTCTCCACCTCGATCCGATCAAGTATCTTAATACTCTTGCAAGCTGGTTCTGAATTCATTCTTGAATTCTTTGAACTTTTCAAAGGATTCGGACTTATGTCATCAAATACACATAACCATATCTACGAAGTCATCAAAATGTGATGAAGTACCTATAACCGCCTCTAGCGGCGACATTGAAAGGGCCACATACATCACTATGTATGAGTCCTAACAAATCGGTCGCTGTGCCCACTAAAGGGAGTCTTAGTCATCTTGCCTCGTAGGCATGACTCGCATATCTCATATGATTCAAAATCAAATGAGTCCAGCATACCATCCTTATGGAGCTGGGATAAGCGCTTGTCATTTATATGACCTAAGCGACAGTGACAGAGATAGGTGTGGTTCATATCGTTCAATTTGAACCTCTTGGTACTAACGTTAAAGATAGGGCTCTCAAGGTCTAGAATATAGAGTCCGTTCATCAGAGGTGCACTACAATAGAACATATCGTTTAAATAGACAGAACAACATTTGTTCTTTATTATAAACGAAAATCCTTTCTTGTCCAAACAAGAAACTGATATAATGTTCTTAGTCAATGCAGGCACATAACAACAATCGTCTAACTCTAGTACAAGCCCAGAGGGCAGAGATAGAAAATAAGTCCCTACAGCAACAGCAGCAACCCGTGCTCCATTGCCTACTCGTAGGTCTATCTCGCCCTTTGTCAATGCTCTGCTATTTCTCAGTGCTTGTACATTAGTACAAATGTGCGAAGCACATCCGGTATCTAATACCCACGACGAAGAAATAGAGAGGTTGACTTCTATAACATTTATACCTGAAGTAGAAATCTTATTTCTCTTCTTCTTAAGATCTTCCAGGTATTCTTTGGAGTTCCTCTTCCAGTGCCTTGCTTGTACCTGATATAGTTGACGCAGATGTTTAACCATATCGTAAGCACCCATCAACTCATGTTGCTTCTGAAGCTCTGAGTTCATGGTCGCGAGCATTAGACAGGACACATCTAATACGTCGTCTTGATGCTTCTTATAAGCATCTTTGTCGGCTCGCAGGGCATTGGCAGGAGGAGCCTCCGGAATGGGCTGCTCCAGAACGTACAGCTTACGCTCCTGGGTGAGAACTATTCTCAAGTTCCTGTACCAGTCCAGGAAATTCGCTCCGTTGAGCTTGTCCTTCTCAAGGACAGATCGCAGGGAGAAAGTGTTCGTATTTGACGTTATGGTTATCTACAACAGAAAATTTGCAGAAATAAATATCATATTCTTTTAAAAATCATTTAATTAGGCCTTTAATTAAATGATGCTCCCACTGAATTCTATAATTCTTGTGGGACAAGATCCACATCATACTAACCCTTGAGTTAGCTTTGGCTAATACGCCCAAGGCTTAGTATGATCGGTAGGTAACGATTACCAATTACATCTCTATGCAACTCTTGTTTATAGGATCAAGATCCATATTTATATTAAAACTCGAGTTAGCTTTGGCTAATACGCCCGAGAGTTAATATAGATGTGATTTTGACCTATCTTTTCCAACCGTTGGAAGAATGCCTATAGCTGACTCGATCCAACCGAGTAACTAGGAATACTCAATCTAATTGAGTTTGTATTCACCCATGCGTTGATAGGCGGGACCAAGATTGTCCCTCCGTACCCTACCAAGATAATATGTATTGCTCTGCTTTGGCAGATTCAACAATACATGTGATCGAGGTAGTGATAGGTATCACGGCACAGTTAGACATTTAGAGTTGGTTCGATCTAGATCTAATCTAATCGAGAAGGATGCATCTTGTGCACGACTTAGATCTAATCTAATCGCAAGGGTGCATCATGTGCACGACTTAGATCTAATCTAATCGTTAAGGCACTAATTAATTAATTACTTATTAAACATGCATCATATACATAAGTAATTAACTAATTAATCTATTTGTGATTTAGTCATAGCCCTACTAAGATCTTCTCAAGCCAATGAGAAGATCGAATGGTCAACCTAGGGTCAACAGCTTCTCCAAGCTCCTCCCTTTGACCACCTTGTGTTGCTCGTGCCCGCCTCGGAACTCCGTCTCGTGTGGACCCTCCACCGCTCCAATTTGTACATTACAATTTGAAACTCGAGTTACATTCGAGTCTAAATCTAATTTACAACCAGAATAAGAGAAAGGCACGACGCGCAGGCCGTGGGGAAAAAAAAATAAAAATACAGCACACACAATCATATGACGGCACGCAGGCCGTATTATGAATTACAACACAAATCCAATCTTATTGGGTATTTTGAGCCATGACTATCACAAATTAATATATAATTCAAAATTATATATTTTCATAATTTTCTATAATTTTAAAAATAATTTTTACAATTTTTATGAGTAAAAATTTCCCGGCGGTCCCGTTTAGCGGTTTCGGGTGCAATCGCGGAACGGATCCCCTTGCGGGGCCCAGGGGCAGCGCCCCTACCCGTGATCTAACCATCGCGAGGGTTCCTTTGCGATCCAACAGCGCCTAAACCCGCTGTCCCAAAACGATTTGGGTCGAGACATTGCCGTTTCGGAAAAATCTTCCCGACGGGTTCGTTTTTAGCGATTTCGGGTGCAATCGCGGAGCAAATTCCCTTGCGGGGTTAGGGGCAATGCCCCTACCCACGATCTAACCATCGTGAGTTTCTCCTTTGCGATCTAATGGCACCCAACCCCGCTGTCCCAAACGGATTTGGGGCAAAACGAAGCTGTTTAAAAGAAAACTTTCCAGTAGCCGAAGCCTACAAGTGCCGAGACACTTGTGCTTCGCTTCTACAGAAAAATTACTCATAAAAACTCTAAAAACTCAATTTTTACAGAAAATCATAGAAGGTATATTTTTCATAAAAATACAAACGAACTCGTACAAGTCTTTGCATGTGGCTCTGATACCACTGTTGGATTTTTCGAGCCGCGAAAACCACTTTTTCGCGTCGCGGAAACCCCGAGCCACCCAAAGCCATGGATCTCGTGCAAAGATTCGTAAACAAAATTTTCGAAAAACCTTTTCTTGTATGAGTTTGTAAAAACTTTAGATCTACACTAAAGTTAAGATCATTACCCTTGTAGCGAAGCCCTTCGCGTTCCCGCTTGTCCAAGATGTCGTCGGATCTCGAGAGTGTCAACGTAGACACTCCTCCAATGATATCCACACAAACAAGGAGTGTCTCTCACACTCAAAGGATGGAGAAGAGAGCCCCAAGTGTGCTAGCACTTTCTAGAGCTCTCGAATGGGATTGAAAAGAAGAAAAGAAGAAGGTACAAAAAGAAATCTTATACACTCACTAGTAGTATCCTTCCTTTGTGACCTTCACTCTTCCTTTGCTCTTGGATTCACTCAACCACCTTCTCCTCACCATGGAAGTCACGGCAACAGCAGCAAGAAGGAGGAAGAAAACTAGGAAGAAGACGATCCAATTACTACCCATCAATTACACACTAAATGAAAAACAACTCATCCTTTAGTGTGGCCGGCCACACACATAACTCCCTCATTTAATGTGGCCGGCCACATTAAATGGGATGAGAGGTGTTGTAACCTCCATGAGGTGGCATGTGATGTGGCAAGGATGAGTCATCCTTATGATGTGGCAATACATCAAGTCAAACTTGACCAATTGTCTTCCTTGTTGAGTTCAATCCAACCTTTGATTCAAGTTAATTTCAATTTAATGAATCTCAATTCATTAATATAAATTGACTCAATAAATCAAATTTAAATTAGACTCATTCAACAATTGAATCTAATTGAGTCTAACTCAATAAGTCTAATTTGAATCCAATCTTTGGTGCATCATATGAACCTAACCTCCATCCACTTGTTCTTTGTGTGTGACCCAATAGGTTCTTGTAACGTTGGCAATGTTTCTAAACTCCTTTAGAAACATAAGCAATGAGCGGCATCTAGCAATACATCATTGCTACCCAAGTTACAAGAAATGTTGAGATCCAACATCACCTTGTGACTACTAATTGTGACTGCTCACAATATGTGACATTGTCCTTCTATCCTAGACATCTAGATTGATCAATGTGAAGCATAGACCGTGTCATCCTCTAATCAATCTAAATCTTGAACTCCAAGTAGACTCACTCGATCAAATGAGCTCAACATCTAATGTTGACTCATTTGGGCATGGCCATGCACTTAGTGGTCTCACTCTATCAAGAATACCGATGTCGCTCCCGTCATATGGGAGGGATAGATCCCATCTACATCACTCACATCCCTCTACATAATTCGTTATATACCCAGTAATCGCCTTTATTGTCCACCCAGTTACGGGTGACGTTTGACGAAACCAAAGTACATAACTCCTTATGTAGGGATCCATGGTGACTTCAGGTCTAAGGACTAATAGTCATACTAATAGCCACATGAGAAAGTATATGACACTCATATAACGATCCATGATACTTTCTCATGGCGGGTCATTCAGTATATATTCTCTAATGCATACCCATGTGTCAGCTTGATATCTCTATATCCATGACTTGTGAGATCAAGTCATCGAGCTGACCTACATGCTAGTCTTATTGTATTAACACTGTCCCTGAATGTTAATACTCGACTAGGAATGATTTAGAGTAGTGTTCCCTATATCATCTCACTATCGATTCAACCAATCGATTGATATAGGTAAGAACCTTCTACTCAAGGACGTTACTATACTTATTTTATCTGACACTAATACAAATAAGCATAATAACCAAAAACCAAATGCCTTAATATATATTCAAGAATATGATATACATGAGTCCATACAATCATTAAATAATTGGCTCTAGGGCTCTAACTAACAGGGCGGAAGAACACTAAACAGATAGAACTCTACTTTTCAATTTGCCACAAAGTCGGCTTGTTCCTTCTTCGTCCATGTGTAGTCTTCTTTCTCTACTCCATGATGATCCGTAGGTGCTACAAAATAGTATTTTATAATTAATAAGATTTCAAAATCGGTCTTGAAGAATACCTCCATACGCTTTTTCTATATTGCGAAGTCTCCCTCAAATTTTGACAGGTAGATGTTTGATCCAGCCATTTCTTTTAGTTTATATAACGGTTAGTTCTTCTGAAGTGAGCCTTGCTTTGATACCAATTGTTGGTCCTTGGTTGGCCGGCAAGAGGGTGAATTGCCCTGAAAAAGCAAACAGACCTTTCTCAATCTTTTGAAATAATTTAGATAAACACTTGTATAAAAAGAAATAATGAACTAATTAATAAAAGAAAGAGCCATAAAAATTTACTTGGTTTGCAATTAGAAGATTGTTAATCTAAGACTATAAAAAGCTCACTAGAATTCTCCTTCTGGCGGAGTAGCCTCTTACAACGTTGACAACTCACAATTAAAGTAGTAGAATAGAAAATGAATTCGTGTACAAGTGATGATATGAACTACTGATATCAAGGCTCTATTTATAGCCTGCTGGTCGAATCTGACCATTTACTGACGTGCCAGCTTCGGATGGCTGGGCGTTAATAAAACTTTATCTATGTCGTAATAGTTCACGACGGGTCAATTTGGATAAAATGTATCTAGTCAAGGCGCTTGGAACAACTCCGAGCACTCGGATCATGCTGACTAGCCTTTGAAAAGGGCGCATCGAGGAGGCGCCCTAGGCTATCCCAAGGGGTCCGGATGCCCGGACTAGTCGGGGCGCTTGGACTGTTTGGGCGCCTAGAGAGTCAACAACAAGTTGATTGTTCGAATTCTCCAATCCAACTGACCTCCTAGGGCAGAAGAACACTAAACAGATGAAACTCTACTTTTCCATTAACCACAAAGTCGGCTTGTCCCTTCTTCGTCCATGTGTACTCTTCTTTCTCTGCTCCGTGTTAATCCGTAGGTGCTACAAAATCATATTTTATAATTAATAATATTTCAAAATTGGTCTTGAAGAATACCTCCATATGCTTTTTCTATGTTGTGAAGTCTTCCTCAAATTTTGACGGGTAGATGTTTGATCCTGCCATTTCTTTTGCTTTGGATGATGGTTAGTTCTTTTGAAGTGAGCCTTGCTTTGATACTAATTATTGATCCTTGGTCGGCCAGCAAGAGGGTTGAATTGCCCTGAAAAAGCAAACAAACCTTTCTCGATCTTTTAAAATAATTTAGATAAACACTTGTATAAAAAGAAATAATGAACTAACTAATAAAAGAAAGAGATACAAAAATTTACTTGGTTTGCAATTAGAAGATTGTTAATCTAAGACTAAGAAAAGCTTACTAGAATTCTCCTTCGGGTGGAGTAGTCTCTTATAACGTTGACAACTCACAATTAAAGTAGTAAAATAGAAAATGAATTCGTGTACAAGTAATGATCTGAACTACTGATACCAGGACTCTATTTATAGTCTACTGGTTGAATCTGACCATTTACTAATGTGGCAGCTTGGGGTGCCTGCGTGTGAATAAAACTTTATCTATGTTGTAACAGTTCACGACGGCTCATTGTGGATAAACCGTATCTAGTTTGGGCACTTGGAACAGCTTCAGGCGTCCAAACCGTGATAACTAGCCTTCGAAAAGGACACGTTGAGGAGCTGGCCTAGGCTGCCCTAAGGGGTCCGGGTGCCTAGACCAGTCCGGGCGCCTGGACAGTCAATAGCAAGTTGATTGTTCAGATTCTCCAATCCGACTGACCTCCTAGGGTGAAAGAACACTAAACAGATGGAACTATACTTTTCCATTAACCATAAAGTCAGTTTGTTCCTTCTTCATCCACGTGTACTCTTCTTTCTCTGCTCCGTAAGTGCTACAAAATCGTATTTTATAATTAATAAGATTTTAAAATCAGTCTTGAAGAATACCTCCATATGCTTTTTCTATATTGCGAAGTCTCCCTCAAATTTCGACGGGTAGATGTTGGATCCGACCATTTCTTTTGCTTTAGATGATGGTTAGTTCTTCTGAAGTGAGTCTTGCTTTGATACCAATTGTTGGTCCTTGGTCGGTCGACAAGAGGGGTGAATTGTCCTGAAAAAGCAAATAGACCGTTCTCGATCTTTTGAAATAATTTAGATAAATACTTGTATAAAAAGAAATAATGAACTAACTAATAAAAGAAAGAGATACGGAAATTCATTTGGTTTGCAATCAGAAAATTATTAATCTAAGACTAAGAAAAGCTTACTAGAATTCTCTTTCGAACGGAGTAGCCTCTTACAATATTGACAACTCATAATTAAAGTAATAGAACAGAAAATGAATTCGTTTATAAGTGATGATCTGAACTACTGATACCAGAGCTCTATTTATAACCTGCTGGTCGAATCTGACCATTTACTAACGTGATAGCTTCGGGTGCCTAGGTGTGAATAAAACTTTATCTACATTGTAACAGTCCGCGACGACTCAATGTGGATAAAACTTAACTGGTCTGAGCGCTTGGAACAACTTCAGGCGCTCGGACCGTGCTGACTAACCTTTGAAAAGGGCACGTTGTGGAGCTGCCCTAGGTTGCCCTAAGGGGTTCGGGTGCCCGGACCAATTCGGGCGTCTGGACTTTTTGGGCTACTGGACTTGATCTAGGTGCCCAGACAGTCAACAGCAAGTTGACTGTCCGAATTCTCCTTTGTTCCAGCTTAATTCGCTTGGGTGATTTCAGTCATTTAAATTAGGGCTCATCCGAATTCATTTTCCGGCCTTCTCCTCAAGTAAGATTTTGCTCCGGCTTCTCGTTCCTCAAAAACTCCATGCACTTTCTTCTAATTTGCTAGCATACTGTTCTGCAGCACCTCGTCCCTCGGATGCACTAAGTCTGTCGACCTTCTCTCATGTTATTTTTTTCACTAACTATATTTTTCACTCGACTTCTATGTTCCTATGCTTTTACATACTTAAACATAAAATATTAAATATACATAACTCAATTTAATTTGATTGACTATATTAAAATTATCTTGGGATATGACACGTAAAATTTTGTTTCTGCCAGGGGTGTATCCAAATTTACTAAAAAAAATTAAAAAAAAAACAAAGAAAGGCAGCGTGGCGTACCACTTGATGCGGACATGGCAACAACTCTTTCGTTTCCGAAATTATCTAAATTTTGTTCTCACCGACCAATATAAAAGGACGTGATGCGTGAGGAATACGGGATAATCGTATACGTACTATTTAAACCCAGATAATACCATGTGTACACTAAATACTCATTTATATATTTTTTTTAATAAACAAGTATTTGGTATAGACGCGAGTCAATGACACTAGCTGAGTGGGGTTTAAATAGTGGCTATCCGATATCATCGTGCCACTATTGTTTATTATTTATTATTTATTGTTTATTTATTATTATTATTATTATTATTATTATTATTATTATTTTGGATGGAATCTGAAATTTTATATTGAAAGGTAAAAGGTATGTATTTATACTGAGAGGTGACTGTGTCATTATCTCTTATTCGTCTTTCTTTCATCATGTAGGTTTTGATAATGATAAATTTAAAAATTTAAATATGAAAGGATGATTACGATTTAAACTGAGCGTATTCTAATTTTTTTGGAATGGTCATCAAACGATGCATCGTTCCACATATTTAAAAGAAAAAATAGAAATACATGAACATGAGAATGCTAAGACAGAGGATGATTTATGCGTGGAACAAGGAATGATTCAATAGAACTGTTAATATTTGAGATTCCATCATTGATAAAACGCGCGTGAATCTGATTCTTATATCTTACAGATCTCTTATGCTAAAAAAATTAAAGGGGGATGACCACACGCCCCTTAGGCTCTATGTTATTATTTTTTATATTACTATTTATCAAAAGAAAATTTAAAAAAAAATCAAATAACTATTATATATATATATATATAATATTATTTAATTTATAATATTATTATTTATATTTAAATAAAATTTATTTTATTTTATTATTATTAATCAAATCTACTTTAACTTTCTTCTACTTATTTAATATATATAATTGTCGTACTTCTATATTATTTAATTAGAATATTTATTTATCATTTAATATATTTTATTATTATCTTAAATACATCTTTTTAAATTTCTTAAAAGTATCCTCTTTGTTTTTTTACATTAATATTTTTATTATATTCCTTTTTATATATTTACGTATCTATTTTAATATTTTGATTTTATAATTCTATCTTTACTTATTTAATTTAATATTTTTATCTTTATAATTTTCATTTATCTTTATCATTTTCATCTTTACTTATCGATTTGAGTCATTATCCAATATATTCAACTTCATGTCACATAACCCGTCCCATCGTCATATTGCATAAGTTTCTGTAACTGTCAATGGTATATGACGTATCATCTTATTTGTTTTAAAAAATATCTTAAATATTGGATTTTTTTAAATAAAAATATTTTTATTATAATAAAAACATAGCTACTGTAATACGCCTAGGGAGATAACGCGCTAACTACGATGAATCAATAGTTGACTAATAGAAGGCCTTTCTTTTCTCTGATAGTTTTTTCTTTAATCCTGTACGTATGTACAAGGAGACAAGCTAATAAAATATTAGTGTCTAGAAATTAAAGGGGTCTCTGGTAATGACCCTCCAACACTCAAATTAATTATCGTCCGAACGAATGAATGAATAAAGAACAATAAGAACATGTGTGTGAGAGTAGAATTGTAGATGTCAGTGAGCGTATCTTCGTCACAGAGAGAACTTCTCTTTTATATACCACCTCACATAACCTCCGTAATCATAAGATGACAAAATGTGTCAGAGTTTGTTAAGCAATTCATCATAATCGTTTGAGGAATCCTTATTTACCCATATGTATATCCCTTTTGTCTTTTATAACTTATATTATTGTCGATGTTGCCGAAGAAATATGCTATTATTATTGGTCTACTTTTATTCTTCAATTTATTATATTTGTCATATTTTTGGAGAAGTCTTTAGTTGTAAATGTCTTGCTTTTTTGAGCTTGCTTTTTTTATTCTCTAACACAAAATTATTATTATAACAAGTTGTCGGTATTATCTACTGAGTATAATCTAATCAGTCCTTAAGTCTGTCGCACTGTTGAGATAATATTGTCAACTTAATACAATCCAGCTAGTCCTTAAGTCGACCACACTATTAGGATGATGTTGTTGGTTGAGCATAATTCGATCGGTCTCTAAGTCAGCTAGATGATGTTGTTGGTTGAGCATAATACGGTCGATCCTTAAGTTGACCATCTTGTTAGGATGATGCTGTTGGTTGAACATAATTCGATCGGTCCTTAAACTGATCACTTTTATTGATCAGTTGTTCTGTTACACTCTGCATATTTTATTGCTATGTATCATATTAAGATGCTCAATCATATTCTTCACAACATTGAGATATTCGCTTGGAGAATGATAGAGTGCATCATACTTCCTAAAAATCCCTTTAATAATATATGTTTTGATGGAATTCCATTCGAGCTATAATATGAGTGTAAGTGTCGTAGGCTCGGTCATCCCTTTACTTGACCAAGCGTATGATAAGTTATTTGGAGAATGCCCATTTCGTTCTACCTACTGTCCTCCAACGGTTGATATATTATGGAGTGAGCTAATCGTTCCGATTGACCCTTAACACCAATCGGTCTTAATCATGGTCGTTTTAAAATCTAGCAGGCTCTGAGACTATACCAGACATTAAGCTACATAATTTTTTTTTTAAAAATATATATATATATATATATATATATATATATATATATATATATATATATATATATATATATATATATATATCGAGAGAGAGAAAGAGAGATTTAATATGCTGAACGACATTTTGTGCGCGATCATGAGCGAAATCCGACGTGGGCTATCTAACGCGGCCAAAACTTAATTTTTTTAATCTCTCTCTCATCTGTATGCAACAACTATAAAAATTTTTAATCTCTCTCTCATCTGCAAGGAACAACATTTCTCTCTTTCTTTTTAAATTAAAATGATATTTTATCATCTCTCTCCTATTATTACATGCAAAAATTAAAATTATTGTGATAGTAATGATATAACGTTGTAGCAAATATTATGCAGTAACTGCTACAACATGTAGCAATTACTATGCAGTAGCTGCTACAACTTATAGCAGTTACTATATAGTAGTAGCTACAACTTGTAGCAGTTACTATGCAGAAGCTGCTGAAGCTGTTGGATCGAAAGCGCTAGAGGGGGGGGTGAATAGCGCTCGTGACTTTCACTCGTTTCGGAATCGCAAAACTCGAGTAATAACGCAGCGGAAATAAAATAAACAACACACACGAACACAAGTGATTTACTTGGTTCGGAGCCTTGAGCGACTCCTACTTCAAGGCTCATGATCGTTGATCGCTTTCGGTAGGCAACAACTATAATATCGAAAATGAATTACAAGTTAAGTACAAGGAAAACATGAAACTTATACCAACGACAGAAGGAAAATAATAATATTAAGTCTCCAGGTCGTCGGCGTTAAGTCGCAGCTTCGTCGGATAGTCTTGTTAGCAATTTGTCGCAAGAAGATGGCTCGTGAGTTGTTGAAATAAGCTGCTGCTCGAACCCCTCTTTTATACAATGCTGGAGGCGCCTCCAAGCCTGTCCAAGGCGCCTCCAGGCCGCTGAGTCGCACGGGTGGATCAGCACAAGCCTGGTCGCACCTTATTTCATTTAAGGCGCCTCCAAGCCTCTTCAAGGCGCCTTCAAGCCTTGGTCCAAGGCGCCTTCAAGCCTTGGTCCAAGGCGCCTCCAGCTTCATACCAGGCGCCTCCAGGTCCTCTGGACAGCTGGCTCCGGCTTGCACCCGAGGCGCCTCCAAGCTCCATGGAGGCGCCTCGGACATTGTTCCTTCGAGGCTAAACTCTAGTTTTTGGCCCTGCAAAACATTTTAGTCTACAAACACATCCTGCAAAACCAAGTTAGCACAGATATTAATATAATATTCTGACAGTCTTCTGACTGTCCGGGTCTGACTTCGGATTTCCGACCGGAAGTCCTAGATCGACCTGACGCCTATTGTTCCCTCTGCGGGGAACGCGTCCTCACCTACTCCACTCAGGAGATTTACCTGTTGCCAGTACGATCCTCCAGATCGTCTGGACTTTTGCTCGGCGCTCGATGCTTCTGAACTTTCTGCTGAACTCCCGCTTCCCGGCTCGTCCAGTCTTCCACCTGGTTCGCGACACCAGGACTTTCCACTTAGGGTTACCACCCCCTAGGACTTTTGCCTGAAGCCCTCGACTCGCTAAGAATTTCCGCATAGGGTTACCACCCCCTATGACCTAGGGTTACCACCCCCTAGGGTTTTCCACCTGCCTAACCGCAGCTAGGACTTTTGGCTAAGTATCACTTAGGACTTTCTTGCAAGCTCCATGAACTTTGTTAGATAACAATATAACCTTAACTTTGAATTCCTTTGCCATTATCAAAACAACGGTTTGATCGTCGGATGCTTCCCGCACCAACAATCTCCCTCTTTTTGATTATGGCAACTGAAATTAAGAGTTAAGTAAAATAGATAAATATTTTTCAAAGTTTAAGTAAGTTAAAAGGAATGCAAGCATAGTTAAGCAAAAACTAACTTAAACTTTGTAAGGCTCCCCCTTAATAAAGGCTCTCTTTATAAATTAAATTTTCCTACTTTGAATTTCCCTATTCTCCCCCTTTGCTATTTATAAAAAATAAGTAAGTTTGAATAATTCTAACTTTTCAAACTGATTTTATAGTTAGAAAAATAGAGAATTAAATAAACATTAGGCTTTAAAGAGGGATAAAGATACTTTGACAACACTTAGCTTTTTTTTTTTTGAAATTAAATGTAGAATTTTTATCTAAGTGACATAAGGGTCTAAAGAGATATTTTTCTTTCAATTGAGTTTAAAAAGCAAATAAAATGTTGACTTCGAAAAATAATGTTAGCCAGTTTTTGAAACTTAGTTGAATTCTTTAAAAAAATATGTTGTAAAATTTGAAAAATATATTCAAGCATACTTCAGGTAGATTTTGAAAATTTTGAAACATATTGAAAATTTTAAATAATTTGAAAATCTTAGCTAAATTTCGAAAATCTGTTAGAAAAATACTTAGCTAAATTTTCAAAAACTATTGAAAGACTTAAATAAATTTGACGGGTTTTATTGGTAAATATTTTCTTAATTTTGAAAAAACTTTTTGAACAATAATTTAGAAAATTAAGAAAGGTCTAAGGCCATTTAACAAAATATTTAACTGAATAAAGAATTCCAAGATACTTAAAGGCAAAGAAGGATTAATAAGATTAAAACCTTAATGTCCAAGCATGAGCTGAGTTAAAGGGATTGCAAATTAATTGATTTCTTTTAGTAAGGTATCAGAGCCCTAATGTCTAAGCATAAGTAAAAAAGATTTAAACTTAAGCACTTAAGTTCTTTGCCACATGTCTAACCATTTAGCTACTAGCTGATTGCCTAGAGGACAACAACCTTCACTTAGTTAATCAAGTTAAGTCAATAAAGCCAGTTAGATTTGACTAGGGCTGGATGATTTAACTTGATTAATGTAGAGTTGGTTTTTAACGCCTAGACTCACTATGATGCACAGAAATAAGAATTCTAGAGTCCAGGTTGAACCCTATGCATCTCACACCGTTCTAAGTTTTGCAAATACAAACAATTTATGCCTAGTGTGCTTGTGAGATGCTCTGGCTGAAACTAGGGGAACATGATATCTAGGAGGAGGATCCTAGGCTAAGTCCAGATTTAAAAAAAATAAGAAAGCTGTGACTTTGAAAACATTATTTTTCCTATTTTTTTTAAAAAATAATTTCTGAAAGAGCATTTTTTAGAATATATGTAAGAAATTTGAAAGTAAAGATCTATTCTACCCAACACATTCATATTTGGCAGAATTAAGCAAATAAAACTGGTAAGCAGAAATAGGTAGAGTAAATGAGTTCTACTAGTACAACCAGACTAGAAAATGGAAATGTCCGTGTAATATCCAAGGTACATGAAATGATAGTGTCAAAAAGCAGGATCATCAGTTGGGGGGTCGTCAGTTGGAGGTGGTGCAAGGGGCTGCTCGGCTGCAGGCTGTCCCTGGCGACGTATCTCACCCCGTAGAGAAGCGAATCATGCAGCTATCTCGGATCGTAGGGATCGAAGGAAGCGATGACTATCTAGAACAGCCCGTTGCATCTGAATGGACTGAATCTCGATCCGAGCGAGTTTGTCCTCGACGGAAGGTGGTGCCGAAGTCGAAGGTCCGGTTGATGTGGAGGGCCTGACAGAGGTGGAAGGATCTGTGAAAAACTCCTCGGCTAAGAAGTCGGACCACTCCTCTCCCTCGCCTGGTGCATCCTCGGCCTCTGGAGCAATGGGAGCGTCGACTGGCTGTGGCCGGCCCTTCCAGGCTAGAATCCCCTCAGCGGTGACCTCTATACTGGCTAACTGAAGACTACGCTGTCCTAACTCATCGTATAGTGTAAGGGGGATAAGTGTCCCTACGACCGTGTCTATCCTAAGGGAGGAAAAGATCTGAGTCAAGATATGACAGTAGGGCATGTGGACTACTCCTGATGTGACTGTACTAGATGCATGTATGATGTTGTGGAACATATGCAGTGCAATATCTATATCTAGACGCTGACTCAGGGTGTACAGAAAGAATGAGTGAGAGGATCGCATCTTCGTGACGTCACGAGATGTGATCGACAAAATGCATGCTGTCAGGACTCTGTACATAACGTAGTCTTGAACCCTCAGAAGAGTTGACCTGAACTCAGTCAAGCCAAATGGTCTCTCCTCCCAAAAAAAATACATATAGTTGGTGTCTAATGTGATATGGGAATAAGGATCACCGAATGGTAGATCCCTACCCAGGTAACATAGGAATGTACATGTGGACTCCCTAAGCTCTAAACTAGTACGAATCAGGGAGGGAGTAAACTGGAGGTCTGTTCCACCAACTCTGGTGGAATATGCACTATCATCAACCTTCTCGAGCTTGTGATAGAACTGTGCACACAAATCCTGGTTTACTGTATTGTTGCAGTAAACCAATTTCCCTAACTGATAGTATTATATCATTTGGACCACGGGATGACAGAACTGGGCAAAAAATGGCCTACCTACGTACCTAGGTTTAATGGATTCAAATGTAAACCTAGCAAAGTCTACCCTATGCCGCTCAGAGGGGAATCTAGGATCCGTAGAAGGAGTCCTAGTCGGTGTAAGATCAGCATGTCGACGTTTTCTGATTTATGCAACATATAACAAAAGAATACATAAAAATAACATATAAGGACAATAGGATGGTTGAAGATATACCTAGGAGGCATTGTAGAATGATGAAAGGAGTTTGAAGGGGTTGAAGGCGCCTTAGAGGGGAGAAATCGCTGGCTTGGGAGAGAAAATCGTGTGGGAACTTTGTGCCGTGAACGAACAGAAAGCTTTCTGTTCATTTCTGAAATTTGGGATTTAAGGCGCCTTAGACGATGCTTAAGGCGCCTTGAGTAGGTTGTTGGAGGCGCCTTAGAGGGCATCCGAGGCGCCTTTAGTTAAGGCGGCGGGAAATTTCCCGCCTCTATTTAGGGCGCCTCCCTTGTATGGGAGGTGCCTCCGAGAGATGCCACGTGTATAATTTTTTTTTTAAAGCTAATTTGATTTAGTAAAAAAATATTAATTTGATTTTATGCTTTTGAATTTTAATTTTGAAGAAATTATTTAAGTTAATTAAACTTTTGAAAAAGATTCATTAAATTTTGAAAAGTTATTATTTTTTGAAAAGTATTTAATTAAATTTGAAAAATATTTAAGTTAAAAAAATATTTAAGTTAATTAAATTTGAAGAATGTTTAAGTTAATTAATTTTTAAGTTAATTAAATTTGAAAAATACTTAAGTTAATTAATTTTTGAAAAAGTATTAAGTTTAAATTAAAGTTTGAAAATATTAAGTTAATTAAAGTTTTGAAAAGTGTTTAAGTTAATTAAATTTTGAAAGAATATTAAATTAATTGAATTTTAAAAAATTAATTAAATTTTTGAAAAGTGTTTAAGTTAATTAAATTTTGAAAACCATCAAGTTAGTTTAAATTTAACAAAATGTAATTCAATTTAGTATTAACTTAATTTTAATTTAATTCTAATTTTAATTTTAATTTAGTTTTGATTTTAATTTTGATTTTAATTTAATTTAATTTTAATTTAGTTTTAATTTTAATTTTGATTTGATTTGATTTAATTTAATTTTAATTTTAATTTAATTTAATTTTGATTTTAATTTAATTTTGATTTAATTTAATTTAATTTTAATTTTAATTTAGTTTTGATTTAATTTAATTTTAATTTTAATTTTAATTTAGTTTTGATTTAGTTTTAATTTTAATTTATCCTTAGTCATCTCATCCGATCTAAATTTTCAATCAGGGGATCATATAATATTGTGAGATGAATTATGTTCAATTTTAGGGTTTTGTTTTAACTTTGTGTTAGATTCAAGTTTAGCTTTGGGTTAAACAAATAGACATTCTTTGGATAAACTTCTGGGTTATGGTGAGTCACTTGGACATCATTAAAGTAACCATGCCTTCGAGGTTTTCCAAATAGTTCTACCCATTGAACTTAGTACAAAATCTTGGTCTAATTGTTTAGGATCCATAAAGGGTAGCTTCGATCAGTTCCACTTAGCCAAATGCACTAGGTCGAAGCCATATCTTCCTAGACATGCGATGACTAAGCTTCACCAACGTACTATCATCCAATACTTCACTAGTACCGTGAGTCAAGTTAAACCTAGCCCTTTTTATTCTAACCTTAATTACCCTGCTAGGTAGTCTACTCTTGGTTACCCTTGTCGGGTGGATTAAGTTTTGAAGGTGCCAGCTATTCTGGAGCATTCCCTTAGATTTTTAAGATTTTGTAAGAATTTAATTTATAAATTTGATTTAAATTTTGAATTAATCTGAATTTTTAATTTGAATTTAATTTGATTTAATCTGAATTTTAATTTAAATTTTAAATTTAATTAAATTCTTTTTATTAATATAGTTTTTCTACTAGCTCCCCCTGGATCATAGCCTCGATATGGTCTATCGAGGTAATGTATTTAATCCTTGGGAATCCAATATTGACCAAGTCCAGCTTGATTGATCAGGTTGGACTTGGGTACCCATACTTGGACTGATTTACTATTTGGTCTGTTTACTAAGGATAGATAAGATCTATATTTCTTTTTGGTTTTATATCCTAGCCCAGTTTTGTTGTAAATGACTTTTTGTGCCCCCAGAATTAGGTTAAGGTTCTTGGAGCCCAAAGAAAACCGTTCTAAAGTTTTCTCCAAATCCTTGACCTGAGTCTTCAGACTAGAATTTTCTTCCTCAAGTTTTTGGACTTGAGTTGAACTTCCAGTCTGAATTGGGTCAGACAAGGTTTTGGAGTTAGTCACTTCTTTAAGGACTGCTACTTCCTTTAGAAGTGACTTGACCCTAATATTCAATTTTGTTAATTTACGTAATAAATAATTAACTAAATTATTTAGTCGAGGAATACTTATAGCGGGGTCTGGCCCTTCGGAAATGGATATGGATTCGTGGCTTCTTTCCGATTCTGCTTTCGACTCGCTTTCGCTCTAGGACACATCGATCTGGTCTCGGGCCATCAGTGCGAGGAGACTCGTCTGATTGAGTTCGTCGTCGGTATCTTCTGAGGACGATTCGTCCCATGTCGCTTTGAGGGCCTTCTTCCTTCGCTTCTTTGCGTCCTTCTGATTAGGGCAGTTGGCCTTGATGTGCCCCTTCTGGTTGCACCCGTAACAGATCACCTCGAACTTAGCTTTTGAATTGGGTTGAATCTCCTTGGATTGTACTGCCTTCTTTAGGTCTCTCTTGTTGAAACCCTTCTTCTTCTTATAGAGCTTCTTCACGAGGTTTACGAGCTCGGTTGTTAGTTCATCGTCTTTATTGTCTGAGTCGGGTTCATCTTCCGACTCGGGTTCAGTTCTTCGTCATGATCTTGGTTCGCGAGTTCTACTGGTACCTGCAAATAAAGCAACACCTTTCTCAATTGGCTGTGCATTAGTCTGATCATGTAGTTCAAACTTAGAAAATAGTTTATCTAATTTTATACAAGATAAATCCTTGGAGACTTTGTATGCATCTACCATTGATGCCCACAGTGTACTCCTTGGAAAAACATTAAGAGCATACCTGATGATATCCCTATTTTTGACTTTTTGCCCGATTCCGTGGAGGGATTTGAGGATGTCTTATATACGTGCGTGGAGTGAACTTGCCGTCTCACCTTCCTGCATCTTTAGATTATATAGTTTATTAAACAATAAATCACGTTTACTTACTTTGGTGTCTGAGGTGCCCTCGTGCAGTTCTATCAGTTTATCCCACAGCTCCTTTGCGGCTGAAAATGGACCAACTCTGTTGAGCTC
Source organism: Zingiber officinale (assembly GCF_018446385.1). Classification (NCBI taxonomy): domain Eukaryota; kingdom Viridiplantae; phylum Streptophyta; class Magnoliopsida; order Zingiberales; family Zingiberaceae; genus Zingiber; species Zingiber officinale. Next base: position 19,456,868 of record NC_055986.1, on the reverse strand, counting down.
CTCTTTAGTCAGGCCACATTGGAGGATGCAGGTCGCTCTGGCATCAGCTTCCACCTTCTTGATTTGGGTGGGTTCCCAGTTTTCGCAGGGTGTAGGCTTGCCGTCTTCGTCGGTTGGTAGTTTCAATCCAGTCTTGACGATCATCCACGTCTCGAACTGGATTTTGAGGAAAGTTTCCATTTGTCCCTTCCAGTACCCGAAATCTTCTCCGGTGAAGAGCGGGGGATGAACGGTGCTGAAACCCTCTTGTTGGGCCATTGATAGTATGCAAAACAAAAAAAAAATAGAAGAAACGTCCCAAGACTAGGTCTTGGATTAGTAGTGCGGGAAATAAAGTTAAGATTAAGAGCTTGAGTGATGTTGCATCAACTTCGAGCAAAAATCGATTCGTAAAAAGAATTAGAATGTAGCTATTACGCTAGATTCTAATTGACTCCGTAAAATCGAAAACACCAAGAAAAAAATTGCGTGATTGGTGGTTGCACCAGATCAATGCGATTCCGCTCTGATACCAATTGTTGGATCGAAAGCGCTAGAGGGGGGGGGGTGAATAGCGCTCGTGGCTTTCACTCATTTCGGAATCGCAAAACTCGAGTAATAACGCAACGAAAATAAAATAAACAACACACACGAACACAAGTGATTTACTTGGTTCGGAGCCTTGAGCGACTCCTACTCCAAGGTCCACGATCGTTGATCGCTTTCGGTGGGCAACAACTATAATATCAAAAATGAATTATAAGTTAAGTACAATGAAAACAGTAAACTTATACCAACGACAGAAGGAAAATAATAATATTAAGTCTCTAGGTCGTCGGCGTCAAGTCGTAGCTTCGTCGGATCGTCTTGTTAGCAATTTGTCGCAAGAAGATGGCTCGTGAGTTGTTGAAATAAGCTTCTGCTTGAACCCCTCTTGTATACAGTGCTGGAGGCGCCTCCAAGCCTATCCAAGGCGCCTCCAGGTCGCCAAGTCGCACGGGTGGATCAGTACCAGCCTGGTCGCACCTTATCTGGTTTAAGGCGCCTCCAAGACTCTTCAAGGCGCCTTCAAGCCTTGGTCCAAGGCGCCTCCAGCTCCTCTGGACAGCTGGCTCCGGCTTGCACCCGAGGCTCCTCCAAGCTCCATGGAGGCGCCTCGGACACTGTTCCTCCAAGGCTAAACTCTAGTTTTTGGCCCTGCCAAACATGTTAGTCTACAAACACATCCTGCAAAACCAAGTTAGTACAGATATTAATATAATATTCAGACAGTCTTCGGACTGTCCGGGTCTGACTTCGGATTTCCTACCGGAAGTCCTAGGTCGATTCGACGCCTACTGTTCCCTCTGCGGGGAACGCGTCCTCACCTACTCCACTCAGGAGATTTACCTGTTGCCAGTACAATCCTCCAGATCGACTGGACTTTTGCTCGGCGCTCGATGCTTCCGAACTTTCTGCTGGACTCCCGCTTCCCGGCTCGTCCAGTCTTCCACCTGGTTCGCGACACCAGGACTTTCCACCTAGGGTTACCACCCCCTAGGACTTTTGCCTGAAGCCCTCGACCCACCAAGACTTTCCGCATAGGGTTACCGCCCCCTATGACCTAGAGTTACCACCCCCTAAGGTTTTCCACCTACCTAACCGCAGCTAGGACTTTTGGCTAAGTATCACTTAGGACTTTCCTGCAAGCTCCATGAACCTTGTTAGATAACAACATAACCTTAACTTTGAATTCCTTTGCCATTATCAAAACAACGGTTCGATCGTCAGATACTTCCCGCACCAACAGAAGCTGCTACAATGGTGCAGTAGTTGCTACAACGGTGCAGTAGCTGGTACAACGGTGCAGAAGCTGCTACAAAGGTGCAGAAGCTGTTACAACGGTGCAAAAGTTGAAACAACAGTGCAGTAGTTGTTACAACGGTGCAGAAACTGCTATAACAGTGCAATAGCTGCTACAACAGTGCAGTATCTACTACAACGGTGCAGTAGCTGCTGCAACATGGTAGTTACACAATAACATTGCTACACGTTATAACAACTACTATACAGAAGTTGCTACAATGTGTAGCATCTATTGTGTAGTAGCTACTACAATGTTGTAACAGCTACATCACCTTTAAAAATTAGCAGCACAGTGATTGTTGCATGCAATCAGATGAGAGAGATTAAAAAATTTTATGTTGCATGCAAATGAGAGAGAAAAGTTGTTGCATACAGATGAGAGAAATTAAAAAAAAAAATTAGATTTTGGCCGCGTCAGATAACCCACGTCAGATTTCGCTCACGGTCGCGCACAAAATGTCGCTTAGCATATATATATATATATATATATATATATATATATATATATATATATATATATATATATATATATATATATATAATATTTTGATATCCTACGCGCCCGCACAGTGTGTGACTGTGCGCACACGCAGGATATCACTCGTTTTATTTTGTTTTTATTTTTTTTTAATTTTTGAATTAAAAAAAATAATTAAAATATTTTTTTAAAATTTTATTTCTAGGGTTCAGGCTTTGGGTTATAATTTTTAAGCTATTTTTTTTAGATTTTACCTCTAGGGTTCAGACTTCCCAATTAGGTTATAGTGTTTGGTTTAAAAAAAAAATTAAAATAAAATAAATTTAAGTATTTATTGAGTATTGTAATATGTTGAGGAGATATATTAATGTATTAAAAATTTATATAAGGAAATGTTAAATTTTTTTTTAATTTAAAATATTAAAAAAATCAAAAATAAAATAAAAAACCGAGTGATCTCCTGCGTGTGTGTACAGTCGTACACTGTATGAGGGCGTAGGAGATCACACCATATATATATATATATAGTATTGATATTGTGCGCGACGCCACAGTGCGCGACTGTGCGTGTCGCGCACAATATTAGTGTTTTTTATTTTTTATTTTTAATTTTTTGAATTTAAAAAATTCAACATTTCCTTATTTAAAATTTAATATATAGATATATCCCCTAAATACATTACAATACTCAATAAATACTTAAATTAATTTTATTTTAATTTTTTTTTAAATCAAACACTATAATCTAATTAGAAAGCCTAAACCCTATAGGTAAAATCTAAAAAAAAAAAATAGTTTTAACACTATACCCAAAGCCTGAACCCTATAAATAAAATCGTAAAAAAAATTTTTAATTATTTTTTAATTTAAAAATTAAAAAAAAATAAAAAAGAAGTTGATATTGTGCGCGACGCGCACAATCAGGGGCGGATCCAGTGGGGGGGGCGGTATCGGCGGTCGCCCCCCCTTGCCGGCAATGGAACCCCTAGTATTATGGGGCTCTACCGGTGGAGATGGAGGATACCGCCCCTTGTTTTTCATGATCGCCCCTCCATATTTGAACTCCTGGATTCGTCACTGCGCACAGTCGTGCACTGTGCGCGTCGTGCACAGTATCCATACTATATATATATATATATATATATATATATATATATATATATATATATATATATATATATATAAAAGACTGACACCGGTACAGTTAAATTGGACTTGGATTTGTGTTGGACGGTAGACCCGGAACCATAAACCATGCCAGACATTAAGCTAGGCTAGTCTAGTTGTCACAATAAGAAAACAAGTCAACAAGGCTTGGATTGTGCCTGGCTTGATTTTAAAGAAAATGTATTAATCGAGGCAGGAGCTATGTCCAGTTCGATCAGACCATTTTGATATGTCTTACTGAAAATCTTATAGGAAGTCTATTTATATTTTTTTAAAAGCTGAGTCTAGTCTAACGATGCCAAGCACAGCCCAAATATACTGGTTTACTATTTCATATGGTTAAAACTTTTAAAATAAAAATAATATATGATATAAGAAAAAAAATTAAAAAGACATCTTATTAAAATTTTAATAAAGATGCGTTATCGTCATTGTTGTTAATTAAAGCAAAAAATAATTACATCCCTACGTCCCTTATCAGTACCATTTGATACCGTATATTTTAAGTGATCCTATAAGTAATATGATATCGATAGTTAAGATAATATTGTAATCAAAGTCAATATAAAATAGTAATTAATATCTAGTTGTACATATCTGAATGAAGTATCTCTCAAAAATAAAGTTTTCAGTATAAATTCGAGCGGACACATAATCGGTCGGATTTATCAGGCTTAACTTCTTACTCATGAGCAGGGCTCCTAATATAAACTCGGACAGACACAGAGCCGATCGAATCTACGGGGCTCAGCTTCCCACTCATGAACAAGGCTTAGCTTTCAGCATAAACTCAGACAGACACAGAGTCTGCCAAATCTACGAGACTCAGCTCTCCACTCATGAACAAGGCTTTCAGCATAAACCTGGGCACCACACAATCGGTCGGATCTACAGGCTCAGTTCCCCTCCTCACTCCTTATGAATAGAGTTACTAGCACATACCCAGGCGACCCTAGAGCTAACAGGACATATGAGGCTCAACTTCCCACTTTTCATCGGTAAGACTCCCAACATAAACTCGGGCGGTCCTAGAGCCGCTCGGACATACGGGGCTCAGCTTCTCACTTTTCATGGGTAAGACTTTCAACATAAACCTGGGCAGCTCTAAAGTCGGCTGGACATACGAGGCTCAACTCCCCACTTCTCATGGATAAGGCTCCCAGCATAAACCCGAGCGGATACAACGCCATTCGGAATCTCTCTAGGAGACATCATTGTCAGATAATCGCAACAACTTATTAGAGAATATTCCATTACTCCGACATATATCGGCAAGGGAACCTTCCTTGGCCTAGAGGAATGCTGCTGTACATCTTCTATCACCCGACATATTCTGACATCTGACATTTTCTGACGTCTCATTATTGCAGAGGTTATTAGAGGTGATATAAAAGGGGGTCCTCTCCGTTAGGAAGGTACGCGCACATACACATCTACACTATGGTTCCACTGTTTATCTTGTTCCACACTTTTTCGATAGGACTACAGTTTTAACTTGAGCGTCAGAGTGCCTGCGCCAGGAATCCCCTCCCTGGTTCTCGCTCTAACATTCCGGTTTGCTCTGTCTATGGTGTGTGCAGGCCCGTGGTTTTCCTCTCCCGATCCCTCCTTCGTCAACATTCCTATTAGCTCACCGGCCACTCATCTACTCATCTTCCAGATAGAATCAAATTTGGCATTGTCTATGAGAACACATTCACCTAGTTAGGAACGTAAGGATGGGCGCAGCCAATAGGATCAACGTCGCCATGACACTTAAGGAGTACGAGCTATTTATGAACTCCAGGGCGTAGACACTGCCCCTGAAGTAGGCCATGGATTCTCACCTGCACTGGGCACTGACAGCCTTAGTGGAAGAGTTTCCTATGTCAGAGAAAAGATCCAAGCGCAAATGACGGTTGGAATTTCCCCAAGCATTTTTTCGAGTGCTCGAGGAAGGTTACGCTAAAATTGAGCGATTGCAGGCCTCTTCAGCTAAGAATTCTCTTCCAAAAGACCCGAAGCGAGGAAAGACTCCTTCCACTCAGGAGTCACCTGAGCAACCCAGCGTACCTTTCTCTCAAGAGGTATGAGATGAGAAGCTGCTTAAGCATTTTTCATCTTTTGGAGATTGGAGAGTATAGAGGTAACATCGATCCTGAAGATCACCTCCGAAAATTCGAGAACGCCGCTCTATTACACTAGTATAGAGACACAATAAAATGCCTAGTGTTTCTAACCACTCTATTAAGCTCGACATAGAGATAGTTTGATTGATTGCCGGTTGGATCTATTACTGTTTAAAGGAATTCAAAAAAGCTTTTCTGCACCACTTTGCTAGCAACAGGAGGTATCAAAAGATCAACCTGAGTCTGTTCACGCTCAAGCAAGGGACCAAGGAATTCCTGCGAGCATACATCAAGCGACTCAACCAAGTGGCACTTGATGTTCCATCCGCTACTTCCAAAATATTAATAAGTGTCTTCTCTTAAGGTCTTTTAGAAGGAGAATTCTTCCGAACTCTCATCAGAAAGCCCGCAAAGGACTTCGACGACCTACTGGGGAAAACGGTCAAATACATTAATGTAGAGGAAGCTCAGGTCGCCAGGAAGAAGGAGGTGACTACCCCAACTCCGATCGGCCAAGACGATCGAAGATCACCGCCACCTCTAGTACGCTCTAGAGACCTTCGACCGAATCATCCGTCGGTCAGAGAAGCGAGAGTAGTACAACATGTCGAGGTCGTTTAGACCTCTTATGCCGCACCCCTCCAGGTTGTATCATGATATTGCATTTACCATCAATCCCATCATTATTTTACCAGTGAATGTCATCAATATGCCAAGATGCTCTGTCGAATGACAGAGTGATCAGGAGAAACGAGTAAAAGATCCTAACTACGCTCAAACTAAACATCCAATCGACAACTTCAAGGATCAAATTTTCAAGGCCAATCCACCACTCTTCTTGGTCGATACATCAATCTTCCTGGTCGATCTGCAGCTCTTCCTAGTCGACCCGCCACTCTTCCTAGCCGACCCACCGCTCTTCCTGATTGATCCGTCACTCTTCCTGGTCGACCTTCCACTCTTCCTGGTTGACCCGCCGCTCTTCAAATTTGGCATCGTGTCTCATCCATCCTAGCTTGGTAGTTTGATATTATCGGCTCAAACTATCTCAAGATAAGTATGAACTTGAATTTAGAATTTGAATTCTTAAATATCTCTTTATTAAGCAGGAAGTTCATGTTGGCATAGTAGAGGCTGGCAAGAGAGGATGAATTGCTTGAAATCAAAGTTAGAAAATTATCTCATGCTTTTTGCTTAGCAAGGATGCACAATTTAATTAATCAAAATAAACTGTATAAAATAAACTAAACAACTTATAAAATGGAAAAAGGCACAAGAATTACTTTGCTAGATGATTGTTAATCTAAGGCGGTTGAAAAGCTCACTAAAAGTACTCCTTCATTGAAGGAGGAGTAGCATCTTACACACTTTTAAACTCAAAAAATACTAGAAAAATGAATACAAGAGTTGTTGTTCAAGTTGTATTAAATTCCTAGTTCTAGGAGTCTTTTTATAGTCCTTGGAAAAATATAGTCATTGCTCGGAGGCGCCTCTAAAGAGGTCCAGAGCACCTCGAAGAGGAAAAAGTCTTATCCTCTTCACAATAGTAGCCTGACGTCTACTGGAGGCGCCTGAAATAGCTTGAGGGTGCCTCCCATAAAGGTGTTAGGGTGCCTTGAATACTTTGAAGGCACCTTGGTTGTCCAGCCTGGGCAGGGCACCTAGATAAGCAACAACGTCTCCATTTGCTCTTCCGTTGTTCCTTTCGCATGGGTGATTTCGACCATCCTAAATTGGGATCACTCAAACTCATCTTCCGACATTCTCCTCGAGCAGACTTCCTCTCTGGCTTCTTGTCCCTTAAACTATTATACACGTCTTTTTCGTCCACCCGTGTACTCTTCCGTAACACCTCGTCCCTTTGATGCACCGAGCCCGTCGACTTCCTTCTCATTTCATCCATCTTGCTAGCTGCGTCTTCCGCTCAACTTCTTGTGTTCCTAAGCTCTTGCACATTTAGACACAAGGATAAAAACAGCATGACCTAACTTAACTTGGTTGATCATATCAAAACCAACCTAGTGTACTTATAATCTCCCCCTTTTTAATATGCATCAACTCAAATTAAGTTAGAATTAAATCAAAATAAAATAATTGGTACTAAGTAAATGAAATTATAATTATAACAAGAATTTTGTAATTAAGTAAAAAAAAAACTCCCCTTAAATTACTCCCTATTTTTCCCCCTTTAATCACTTAAAAAAACAGGGGAAAACTACAAATAAAAAAAAATAGTTATAAAAATTTTAAAAAACTTTCTAGGGGTTTGTGAATAGATTTAATAGTAAACTGATGTTTTCCAAAAATAATTTTCAAAAATATCTTAATTTTACTAATTAATTCTTTGTTTTGACAAATATAATTTTAAAAATTATTTTTTGATTTTAAAAAATCCTAAAAAAGTTTGCCAAAATCAAACAGAAGTAGTTAAATCAATAAAAAAATAATTTTATAAAAATAATTTTTTTTTAACATAAATAAATTATTTTATCACAAAACCCTATTTTTAGATAAATAAATTTTAAACGTAGATTTTTATCTCTAAAAATTCTCTTAATTTTTTCAAATATATAAAATAGAATGTATAACTATAAAAAAAATTTAAAATTTTCAACATTCAATTTATAATAATTTTTTATATTAAAAATTAATATTTTCAGTAAAAAAATTCATGAAAAATTTATTTTTTAATAAAAAATTTAGAAAATTTTTATTTCAACAAAGAAGTTATTGTTCAATAGATATTCAAAATTTGAATAGTAAATTCTAACAGAATAATTAAAAAAAATGTTTTGCTAAGTTAAGAAATTCTATCCTTATAAATCATTAAAAAAAGATAAAGATTTAGTTTAAACATATTTTTGGAATCCAATAAAGATTTTTATCTATTAGATTTAGTAGGAATTTTGGTGCAACATAATTTCTCATGGATTTTTTAAATTTGACCCCTATAGTGCTTGACATACCAACCAAGCCTTTCGTATTTTTTAAATTTTGAATTTTGAGAAACGCTTGCATTTAAGCATGTATAGTCATTTCTGAAATTTTCTAGTTGATCTTTCATCTTTTCATTTTCCACCTTTAGATTATCATATATTTCTAATGGATATGTTTTTGTTAAAATTAATTTATTCTTGTATTCTCTTTATCTAACTTACACATATTTCTAAAAAGCATTTTAATGAACTCAAATAACTATTCAGGAGATTAGGGACGTATCTTACTTATCATGATAATTTCATTATCTGATGTTTCCCTTTCATCGTTGCTTTCTTTGTAAGACTCTCTTCCTTCGTCGATGTTCATTTTTGAGGTACTTTCTTCATCCCTCTGATCGTTTGCCATTAGTGCCAGCCCGGCATAGGCTTCGATCTCAGACTCAGAAGACGACGATTCATCCCACATAGCTTTTAAGTTTTTCTTCTTTGTTCATTTTGACCCTTTTTCTTTTTCTTTCTCCTTCTTCTTTAGTTTAGGGCAGTCATCCTTGATGTGCCCTTCATCTTGACAGTTGTAGCATTGAACCTTCCTTTTGCTTTGAAGGTGTGTCTTTGCATGCAACCTATGAAATTTGTTAGATTTAAGAAATTTACTGAAATTTCTTACCATAAGGGCTGCTTCGTCTTCGTCAATAGAAGCTTCAGATTCTGGTTTGTCCATTTTTGCCTTTAGGGTAATATTTTGATTCAGCTCCTTCCTTAGTTCTGCATATCTAGATTCGTGAAGTTATAAAGTAGAAAATAAACTTTCTAACAAACTTACCTCTAGATCCTTGTAGATATAATAAGAGTCAATTATGGATGTCCATTCGGGTGTTCTTGGGAAAGCATTTAATGCATACCTCAGTGAATCTCAGTTTGTTACCATTTTTCCAAGATTCACAATCCGATGTGTTGGTGCAATCTGAGTACCCTAGGTTTTGATGTTTGGATAAATGTTTAAGTTAGGTTTATTGTTGTATTTAATATGCATTATGAGTGTGCAAGATACAGGTACAACAAGGAGAGTCCAAGTGTGATCTTGGCAAAGGAGGAAAGTCTAAGGGTGAGTCTTGGCAGTGTAAATCTAAGAATGTAGTCTTGGCAACGTAAGTCCAAGTGTGACTTGGCAATGGATGAAGTCCCAGAGGCGCAACCTCTTGGCAAAGGAAGACCCGACAATAATGACAAGGCTGATAGAAGCTCCAAAAGGCAAAGCGTGAAGGATGAGGAGGCATCCAAGGGACGTGAGGCTAATGGAGGAGACTAGAAAGCTAGGTTTAGGTTATGTTAATAAGGACGAGTGCATGAGAGATTATGCTTAGGATAAAATTTTAGGTTACTGTAGTAGTTACTATAGTATTACTGTAGCGTTACTATAGTATTACTATAGCAGTCCATTGGTGTTTTCATCAGTCGACTGGTATCAAGTCATTGGCCTGTAACGATCGAAATCCATGAATGCTAATCGACTAGTAAGTATGGCAGTAGACTAGTGGCAGAAACATTGTTTGGATGTTTTCATCCGAGCTCTATTTAATGGGGCTTGGGATGCTTGAGCAAGGTGATGAAAATAGAGGTGGTTAACCCCTATTAGAGTCTTCCAAGCTCTCATGTGATCAAACGTACTTGTGCGAGGTTGTGGTGAGGTTTCTCCACCCATAAGGAGTTACTTGAGGTAGCCAAAGTTTTTCGGGGAGTTATCCACCGATGGATCGAGATAGTCCACTTTATGGACAGCTATGGAGTTGGAGCCCTAATCTCCAAACTATGTTACATAAACGTGTCATTGGGTTTGTGTTTCTTGTCTTTGTTTAGGGTTTAGCTTCCTTGTTAGTATTTTATTTTATATTTTCGTTGTGTACTAACGAGTATAGGAAGCAAAAATTTAGCTGATCGATTATTCACCCCCCTCTAGCCAAGCATCAAGATTCCAACACGGTGATCAACTCCTTCAGTTTGGCATGTAGTTAAGCGACCAATTCTCCTTCTTTCAGCCAAAGGTTCGTTAGTTGATTCTAGAGAAGGTCCCTTTTTATGATCTTGGCTTCAAAAGTCCCTTCGTGCAGCTCTAGGAATTTCTCCTAGAGTTATTTTGTTGATCTGTAGGTGCCGATCTTGTTGACTTCCTGCGACGACGGCACACTTAGGAGGTGGAATTCCGCTTGTCATTTTGCTACGAAATCAGCTTCTTCCTTTTTGGTCCACAGATATTCTTATTTTTCTTCTCCTTGTTGATCTTTCGGAGCTACAAAACAGTATTTGATTATTAATAAAATTTTAAAATCGATTTTGAAAAAAATATCTCCATTTTCTTTTTCCATATCACGAACTCCCCATTAAATTTTGGCGGGTAGTTGCTTGGTCCGACCATTATTTAGTACTTCAATCGATAGTTAGTCCCTCTGAGGATGTTCGACTCTGATACCAATTGTTGGCGTAACAGAGGCTGGCAAGAGAGGGTGAGTTGCCTAAAATCAAAGTTAGAAAAATATATCTTGCTTTTTTACATAGCAAGGATGCACAATTTAATTAATCAAAATAAATAACATAAAATAAAATAAAAACTCATAAAATGAAAAGTGGCACAAAAATTAATTGGTTACAACCTAGAAGGTTTTTAATTCAAGGCGGTTGAAAAACTCATTAAAAGTACTCCTTCGTTAAAGGCGGAGTAGCCTCTTGCACACTTTTAAGCTAAAAAAAACTAGAAAAATAAATACAATAGTTGTTGTTTAACTTGTATTGAATTCCAAGCTCCAGGGATCTTTTTATCGTCCTTAGAAAAATGTTACCATTACTCGGAGGTGCCTCTAAAGACGTTTAAGGCGCCTCCAAGAAGACAAAGTTTTATCCTCTTCGCAATGGTAGCCTAACGGCTACTAGAGGAGCCTCAAACAACTTGAGGGTGCCTTCAATACATTGAAGGCGCCTTGGCAGTCCAACCTAGGCGGGGCGTCTGGATTGAGTCCAGGCAGCTGGAGTTCGGGTGCCTGGACCCTGTCTAGGTGCCTAGACAGGCAACAACATCTCTATTTGTTATTTCACTGTTCCTTTCACTTAGATGATTTCTGCCATCCGAAATTGGGCTCACCCAAACTCATCTTCCGACTTTCTCCTTGAGTAGGCCTCCTCCCCGGTTTCTCATCTCTTGGACCATTGCGCATGTCCATCTCATCCACCGGTGTACTCTTTCACAACACCTCATCTCTCAGATGCACCGAGCCCATCAACTCTCTTCCTGTATCATCCTTCTCGCTAGTTGCATCTTCCGTTTGACTTCTTGTATTCCTAAACCCCTGCACACTTAGATATAAGGATCAAATATAACAAGACCTAACTTAACTTAATTGACAACATCAAAACCAACTTGGGATACTTACAATTCCAATTAGACCGACATTCGAGTCATACACCGTGTCTCCAATCTCTAAAGCATTTGAGTCATATATTGTGCCCCCAAAATCCAAGGCATTTAGGATCATATACTGTTCCTCCAATCTCTAAGACATTTGGATTATACATTGTACCTCCAATCTGAAGGTCTCGGTGAGGTCAACAAGAGGGGGGGGGGGGTTGAATTTCCTATGCAATAAAGAATTTAAAACTTCTATTGCTTTTCAGCTTAGCAATAAATACACATTAGTTAGTTAGAAATAAAAACATAAACTAAACAAAGAAGAAGCTTTGAGTTTTCTTGGTTTGCAACCGGAGAGGTTGCTAATTCAAGGTAGTGAAAGCTCTAATAGAAAGATCTTTGTTAAAGGCGAAGAAACCTCTTACAAAGTTGAGAGTACAGTAATTGAAACTAGAAAGATTACAAAGTTGTTTTTCAAGTGTTGTTTCGAAAAGGAGAACAACCTTTCCTTTTATAGCCCTCTGGTTAGATTTGACCATTGGCTGATGTGTCATCTCTGGGCGCCTAGAGCTAGTCTAGGCGCCTCCAATAGTGCACCTTATTTGTTTTGCAACATCTCTTTAACAGTTCGGTGATAACTTTTTATCCTCACCTGAGTGCTTGGAGTGTTGCTGATGCTGACTCCTAGAGTTATACTTGTCGTAACAGCAAAGGGATTCCTATTCGGTACCAGGGTGGTCGGGGAGCTTGGACAAGTCAACACTGAGTTGATTTGTCCGACTACTGCTCTAGTGGCTTGGGTGATTCTCTGACCATTTAGAGTTGAGCTCACCTGAACCCAACTTCGGTCTTCTGCTAGCAGTCTTTCACTCTATCTTCTCATCCCTTCGATGCATCGTGCATATACTTCTCATATGCCAGTGTACTCTTCCATATCACATTATCCCTCAGATGCACTAAGCCCGTCAACTTGGTTCCCGTGTCATCCTTCTTGCTAGCTATGTCTTCTACTTAACTTCTTGTATTCCTAAGTTCATGCACACATAGCCTCTGTTTGGATGGGGAGAGCAAAGGTTCATTAACGGAAGGGGAAGAGAGGGAAAGGGAGGGAAAGTAAAGTATTTATATTATCCTTATTTAGGATAGAGGGAAGGTTTATTAACGTAACATGCATTACCGTGTTTGGGAGGAAAGTGAGGGTAATGAAGGTTAAATATAAAAATTACAAAATTATCCTCACTTTTATTAAAACTTACGCGTTCAAAAACCTAGTGCATCTTGCATACATTTATTAGTTAAGACTTATACATTCAAGCAATTGTAACTCATTTGTTGAAGTCGGCATCAACGTTGGCATCGGTGACGGTGTTGAAGTCGGTGTCAGAGTCATTGTCGAAGTCAGTGTCGGCATCGACATCGAAGTTAGTGTTAGCATCGACGTTGACGGAGTGTGGGCATTAAGAGGTGCGAGTTGGGCGGTGCAAGTGTTTTTCGTCGCGACACAAAGAATACCTAAAATAATGATTTTTGAAATTAATATAATAAAATAGGGATAAAATTGTAATACAAATTTTTTTTAGTGCCCCTTACCCTTCCTTACACCCCAAATTGAGGTGTAAGAAATTCTTTCGTTTCATGGGTAAGGAAGATTAAACTTTATCATTCCTTACCTTTCCTTTTCGTAGTCCACTTCCTCCCAAACAGAGTTTCAAGTTTCCCTTAGCCTTCTTTATCCTTTCCTCCTCTTCCCTCACCTCCTCCCAAACAATGTGTTAGACACAAGGATTAAACACAACATGACATAACTTAACATAATTTTCTATATTAAAATTATCCCGGGGTACTTATAATTATCCCTTTTTTTATGTGCAACAACTCGAGTTAAAGTTAAGATTAAACCAAACATACAATTTATTTTGTAAAATAAATTGGCAATTTAAAATATAAATTTTAAATTTTGCAATGAAGTCCCCCTAAATTTAACCTTATATTTCTTCCTCTTTGATCATATTAAAAAAAAAAAAAATAGGGAGAAAGTATGAAAATTGATATAAAAAATTTGAAAAAAAATTCTTATTAAAATAGAGTTCCCAGGATTATTTCTTTTGTCAAAATTAACATAATTAATTTAAGTATGATAAAAAAAAATATATACAAAATCTTTTTATTTTATCTTTAGAAAATATTTTAAACACAGAGTTATTTTATTAAAAAAAATAAAAAATAAAAATCATCATCTAAAAATCAGTGATTTTTCTCACAATCCAAAATACAACGTTAACTTTCCAAAAAAATTAGGTTTTCAAAATTAATCTTCAAAAAATTTTAAATTTTAAATTACATATTTCAATTAAAATTTATAATAAATCAGATAATTATTAAAAAATTCTGAAAATATTTATTCTAACAAAAAACATAAATTGTTATTAAAAAAAATTATGTTTTTGAAAAATATATTTTTTAAACATTTTTAATCGTCAAAATTTATTTTTCGAAAGAAGAATTTTAAAAATAAACATAACAAACAAAAAATTTTAAAAATATTTTTGTGGGTAGATGATGCTTTTATTTTGCACAAAAAAAAAATTCAACCTAAATTATGAATAGTAAGTATTCAAAACTATTAATTTTGTAAGCAATGTTGAAAATTAAAATAGATTAAATCTAAAGCATGCATGGAAGTTTACTTAATCATGCTAAGCATTATTTAGAAATCCAATATAAATTTCTACCTACTGGATCAATAAGATAATTGTTTAAAATATATTTTTGAGTTATTTTTTTAATTTAGCCCTTATAAAATTTAAAATACCAATTTAACCCTCTAAAATTTTTAAAATTATTTTGTGAGGTATATGAGCTTGAATATGAAAAATCTTTTTCTGATTTAACTTTTCTATTTGTTCAGTTAATTTTATATTTTCATTTTTAATTCTATCAAAATCTTCTAATGGACATGCTTTGGTTAAAATAATTTTCAAATCTATATTTTTCTTTTTAAATTTGATATTCTTAGTTTTGAGTTTACATAATGATTTGGACATTAATTTTATACCTTCATAAAGTTGGTTAGGAGGAAGAAAATATACCTCACTTACCATATTGGTCTCGAAGTTTGACTCTCCTCCATCGTTGCTTTCCTCGTAGCTCCCACTTCATCAATACTCTCCTCTTGGTGACTCATCATTAATGCTAGTTCGACATGCTCCTCGAGACATCTCATCCCAAGTCGTCTTGAAGTTCTTGTTCTTTAACCGACTTTACCCTTTGTCCTTCTCTTTCTCCCTTTTCTTTAGCTTCGAGTTGTTGTCTTTTACATGTCATTCTTCATCACAATTATAGCATTGCACCTTTTTTTTTTTTGTTTTGTTGAAACTTCTTAGCCTGAAACTTGTTGAATTTGTTAGTTTTAAAGAACTTTGAGAATTTTCTTACTACATAAGCTTTTTCATCTTGATTGAGGGATGTGTCGAAATCTGATTCATCCTTCTTGGCTTTCAGAGTTTCAGGGCAATGTTGTTATTTGACTTCTCTATATTTTTAAGACTTGTATATCGAGATTCGTGAAGTTCAAAAGTTAAAAACAAATTCTCTAACGTACTTATCTTGAGGTCCTTGGAGATATAGTAGGAGTCTACTATAAATGCCCATTTCGGTGTTCTTGAAAATGCATTTAGGGCAAACCTTAGAGAATCTCTATTCGTTACCATTTCTTTGAGGTTGGTTAGTCTGGTGATCAACTCTTTAATCTTCGAATATAGTTGAGCGAATGACTCTCCATTTTCTAGTCGTAGATTGATGATCTTGTTGCGGAGCACATCTCATTTCGCCAATTGGGTTTCTGAGGTTCCTTCTTGCAACTATAAGAATTTTTCCTAGAGTTCTTTTGTTGAGTTGAAAGTGCTGATTCGGTTGACATCTTGAGATAGTGGTACACTCAAGAGGTGAAATTCTACCTTACCGTTTGCTAAAAACTCGGTCTGATGCTTTTTGTTCCAGTGATGCTCTTTCTTTTCTTCTCCATTCTCATCAATAGGCAATTCAAAAATCATATTTCATAGCCAGTAAAATATTGAAATCAATTTTAAAGTATACCTCCATTTTTCGCTTCCATAGCGTGAATTCTCTCTCGGATTTTAGCGGGTGGATGCAAGATCCATCCATCATCTTCTTGCTTTAGCAAACGGTTAGTCCTTTTGAAGTGATTCAGACTCTACTACCAATTGAAGGTCCTGATAAGGCCGACAAGAGGAGGATGAATTACCCTGTAATAAAGAATAGACAATTCAAAAATCATATTTCATAGTTAGTAAAATATTGAAATCAATTTTAAAGTATACCTCCATTTTTCGCTTCCATAGCGTGAATTCTCTCTCGAATTTTAGCGGTTGGATGCAAGATCCATCCATCGTCTTCTTGCTTTAGCAAGCGGTTAGTCCTTTTGAAGTGATTCAGACTCTACTACCAATTGAAGGTCCTGATAAGGTCGACAAGAGGAGGATGAATTGCCTTGCAATAATGAATTTAAAACTTCTATTGGTTTTCAGCTTAGCAATGAACACATGTTAGTTAGTTAGAAATAAAAACATAAACTAAACAAAGAAGAGTCTCCGAGTTTACTTGGTTTGTAATCGGGGAGGTTGCTAATCCAAGGCAATTAAAGCTCCAATAGAAATATCTCTTTTGTTAAAGATGGAGAAACCTCTTACAACATTGAGAGTATAGAAATTGAAACTAGAAAGATTACAGAGTCATTTTTCAAGTGTTGTTTCAAAAAGGAGAACAAGCTCTTATTTTATAGCCCTCTGGTTAGATTTTATCATTGGCTGACATGGCATCTTCAGGCATCTGGAGCGGATCCAGGTGCCCCCAACGGCGCACCTTATCTACTTTTCAACGGCTCTTTAACGGTTCGATGATAACTTTTTATCCTCTCCTAGGAGCCTCGACCGGTTAGAGCGTTTGGAGTGTTGTTGACGTGGACTCCCAGAGTTATCCTCATCGCAACGAGCAAAGGAACACATATTCGAAACCAGGGTGGTCCGGGTGCCCGGACTGGTCCGAGTGCTTAGAGTTTGGGCGCTGGAATAGTCAACACTTAGTTGACTTGTCTGGCTACTACTATAGTCGCTTGGATGATTCTCCAGCTATCCAGAGTTGAGCTCACCCGAACCTAACTCCGGCTTTCTCCTTGAGTAGTCTTCCGCTTCGGCTTCTCGTCCTTCGAAAGTGCCGCATGCATCCATCTCGTCAGCTGATGTACTTTTATATAGCACTTTGTCCCTCGAATGCACCGAGCTCGTCGGCTCGCTTCCCGTGCCATTCTTCTTTCTAGTTGCGTCTTCCGCTCAACTTCTTGTATTCCTAAGTTCCTCCGCATTTAGACAAAAGGATTAAATACAACAAGACCTAACTTAACTTAGTTGACCACATCAAAATTATCCAGAGGTATTTAGACAATCTCTAAGACATTCAGGTCATATACTGTGTCACTACTCTCTAAGGCATTCAGGTTATGCACCATGCCTCCAACTTCATGCAGCTACTCTGTAAGGCATTCTAATCATACACAGTGCCTCCAACGCCATGCCTCCAATCTCCAAGGCATTTGGGTTATACATTGTGCTTCTAAGCTCCAAGGCATTCGGGTCATACACCGTGCCTCTCATTTCCAAGGCATTTGGGTCATACACCATGCCTCCAACGTCATGCCTCCACTCTCTAAGGTATTTGGGTCACACGGCGTGCCTCCAACGTCGTTCCTCCACTCTTCAAGGCATTCGGGTTACACACTGTACCTCCAACGCCATGCCTCCAATCTCCAAGGTATTCGGATTATACATTGTTCCTCCACTCTCTAAGACATTAGAGTCACACACAGTGCCTCCAACGTCGTGCCTCTAATCTCCAAGACATTTGGGTCATACACTATGCCTCCAATCTCCAAAGCATTAGTACACTATACCTCCAAAATCTAAGAGATTCGGGTCATACATCACATCTATGTCCCAGACTCTCATGCCACTCAGCTGAGTTATAAGTAAGCTTTCTCTTACGCCTGTCCCAAACTCTCATGCCACGCGGCTGAGTTATAAGTGAGCTTGCTCTTATGTATATGTCCCAGATTCTCGAGTCAGCTGTCCGAGTTATAAGCAAGGTTGTTCTCATGCCTATGTCTCAGACTCTCGCCCCGCCCGTCCGAGTTGTAAGCGAGTTTGCCCTAGCACATATGCCCCATATTCTCACACCACCCGACTGAGTTATAAGCAAGCTTGCCCTCGCGCCTATGTCCTAGACTCTCATGCTTCCCGATCGATTTATAAGCGTACATAGCTCACACGTCCAATGACCATTTGATCGGCTATCCCAGACTCTCGCCTCATCTACGAGTTATAAGTGTGCATAGCTTATAAGCACAATGACCATCTGGTCTGCTATCCCAGACTCTCACCTCAGCTGAGAGTTATAAGCGTGCATGGCCTTAGTTGTGAGTTATAAGCATGTATAGCTTACACACACAATGACCATCTGATCATTTGTCTTAGATTCTCTCCTCAATTGCGAGTTATAAACGTGCATAGTTCACTCGTCCAACGACCATCCAGTCGATTGTCCCAGACTCTCGCCTCAACTACGAGTAATAAATGTGCATGGCTCACGTGCCCAACGACCATCTGATCGGTTGTCACAGACTCTCTCCTCAGTTGCGAGTTATAAGTATGCATGAGTCACGCGCCCAATGACTATCCGAATGATTATTCTAGATTCACTTGGACATGACTCCCTACATCAATTCACTTGAGCATGACTCCCTACATCAATTCACTTGGACATGACTTCCTATATCAATTTACTTGGGCATGACTCCTAGCACTCATTCACTTAGACAGGGCTCCCAATAGCAATTCACATGGGCATGACTCCCGACACTCATTCACTTAGGCAAGACTCCCAATAGTAATTTACATGGGCATGGCTCCCACCCGATTGGCACTCATCATCAATCACCACCCGCTCGACATTCCTTACATATCACCGCCCACTTGGCACTCAAATATCATCGCCCGCTAGGCATCCCTTATATATCGCTGCCCACTCGACATTCCTTAAATATTGCCACTAGCTAGGCACTCACATATCGCCTCCCGCTCGACATCCCTTACATACCGTCGCCCGGTCAACATCGTTTTCACTAACTCGCTCGGCACCGTTACTATCGCTTGCCCGGTCTCGCTACAACTACTAGTTCAATGTTATGAAATTGGCCCAACGGTCTCGATCGATTTAGTCTTACGATAAATTATTTAGTCAATTGGACTCACGCCTCCTTCGATTAAACTTGAAGGAGAGACTTATGATACGATGTGTTGTGAGTAACCCCAAAGGTAATATGGGGTTGATAGTCAAGATGATGTTGTAGAATCAAAAAATGCTAGAAGGGGGTACATAGCACTCGTGACTTTTTCATATTTTTTACAAGAACTAAAAGAGAATAATGCAAAGTAATAAATGCAGCAGAATAAAATAAAACTTGACAAGAATTGACTTTACTTGGTTCGGAGCTTATGATGACTCCTACTCCAAAGTTCGCGATCGTCGATCACTTTTGTTGAGAAATTCACTATAATCTTGAAGAATTACACTGAATATAGAATTTAACTTGTATGAAAATAAAATAATATACTGACAACTTAATGAAGAAACTTGAGCGTAGTCGTCGAAGAAGCGTTCCGGTGTCGTAGTAGTTTTCGAAGCAGCTCTCAAGTATGAAAGTAGTATGAGTTGTTGCTCTTGAGGTGTTGCTTGAACCCTCCTTTTATAGCCCTGTTCAAACACCTAGACTGGTCCCAGGCACCTCCACAAGGTTGATGTGAAGTCACCTCAGCGAAGCTCTATCCGGTAAACTTTATCCATCTCCAAGCATCTAAATCCATCAGGGCTCCCGAACTGTGACGTATGCTGGCCAATCAGCGTGCGCCACCTCAGCTCTTGCTAGTCGCCCATTCAGTCCCTCCTTAGTTCCTAGATCAACTCTGGGCGCCCGGACCTTTGGGTGCCTGAACTGTGTTTGGGTGCCTGGAGCTCCTTTTTCAGCTACATGATTTCCTGCATCACAAGGTTAGCACAACAAGAAATATTATGAAAAGAAGAGTAATAAAATATTGGATAGTCTCCAAACTATCTTGTTCTGACTTTCAAATTTTTGTGAAATCTTAGGTCTAAACAACGTCTACTGTTTCCTCAACGGGGAATGCGTCCTCACCTACTTCTCTTAGGAAAGTTTACCTGATGTCAAATCGATCCTCTAGACCATTTGGACTTTTGCTTAGCATCCAAGACTTTAGGACTTTCTGTTAAACGTTTGATCCATGACCCATCTAGACTTCTATCTGGTGTCCACGACTTCCAAGACTTTCACCTACTGTCCTCAACTCGTAGAATTTTTCAGTCGATGTCCTCGACCTACTAAAACTTCTGCTCAATCCCTCAGACTAAGACTTCCTTGCCTAGTCGCAACTAGGGATTTTCACCTGCCTAGTATTCACTAGGACTTTTACCTTTCCTAGACTCACTTAGGACTTTCCTACACACTCAATCAGACTTATTATAACCATAATAATTTTTAACTTTAGACCCTTTTCCATTATCAAAATTTGTGTTCAATCATCTGGTGCTTCCAGTACCAACAGATGTGGTAGTCAAAGTCAAGATGAGGTGGTAGTAAAAGTTCGGGTGTATGTATCCGAACGGACCACCTCTCAAAAGCAGGGCTCTCAACATAAACTTGGACGGACACTTAGCCAATAGGATCTACGGGGCTTAGCTCCTTACTCATGAGCAAGACTCTCGGCATAAACCAGCGAACACAGAGCCGACCAGATCTATGGGTCTCAACTTCCCACTCATGAATAGGGCTCCCAACATAAATCCAGACAAACACAGAGTCGGCTGAATCTACGGGACTAAACTTCCCACTCATGAACAAGGCTTCCAGCATAAACCCGAGAGGCCACAGAGCCAGCCGGACCTACAGGGCTCAGTTTCCCTCCATACTCCTCATGAGAAGGGTTCCCAACACAAATCCGGGCGACCCTACAGTCGACCGGACATACGAGGCTCAGCTCCCTACTTCTCATGGGCAAGGCTCTCAGCATAACAAGGTTCAGCTCCCCACTTCTTATGGGCAAGACTCCCAGCATAACCCGGACAACCCTATAGTCGGTCAGACATATGAGACTCAGCTTCCTACTTCTCATGGGCATAGCTCCTAGCATAAACTAGGGAAAACACAACGTTGCCGGAATCCCTCTAGGAGATACCATTGTCAGAGAATTGTAATAACATGTTAGGGAATAATGGCTGCTTACTAGAGAATATTCCATTCCTCTGACATATACCCACAAGGGAACCTTAATTCCTTCACCTAGAGGAATGTTGTTGTACATCCTCCATCACCTGACATATTCTGACATTTGAAATTCTTTAACGCCTCATTATTACAGAGGTTATTAGAAGCGGTATAGAAGAGGGTTCTCTCTGTTTAGAAGGTACGCAGACATACACATCTATACTAGAGTTTACTGTTTATCTTTTTCCACACTTTTTCACTAGGACTACTATTCTGACTTAAATGTCAGAGTGTATGCGGCAAGGATCCCCTCCTTGATTTTCACTTTAACGTTTCAGTTTACTCTGTCTGTGGTATGTGCAAGCCCATGATTTTCCTCCCCCAATCCCTCCTCCATCAATATTCCTATCATCTCATCGATGGCTCATCTACTCAGCTTCTAGATGGTTCAATATTATTAATCTTCTTCGTGTTGTACTGTTGTCAAGATTTATGTAGTAAAAATATAAAGATTCTTCCCATCATCCTGCATAATAGTTATGAACTTATATGGAAGCACCCTCTTATATATGAAGTGTATATATGTATGTAGATACATTTCATGAGTTCATGAATATATTTAAGGTATATTTGATTTAAATTAGCATAATATTGATTATATAATTACCCGATAATCACAGAATTAAAATTATAAGAATAAAACTTAATCTAATATTATTTTGTTCCATGTTTGGAATATTAATTTTGGGAAGAAAAAAATTAAATAAAAAATTATTAAAATCACATAAAATTTCACATTTACAAAGTAATCATATTCCATCTTATATCCCTCGTTTGCTTATATGACAAACATGCTCTATTACTTGGGTATCACTTATTATTACAATCAAACAAAATTAAATAATATTATCTTAAACAGATTATCAAGATTATCAATAATAATCTTCAAGTGATTAAATTAGACGGATAATCTTCAACCAAATATACTTTAAATTAAATATTTTAAAATATTCATACAATAATTTTAATTAAAATTAACTAAATGACTTAAAATTAATAAAATAATATTTGAATAAAAATTGCTACATCATATTTAAAATAAAATAAAATATATAATGCATCACTAAAATGAGTTATATATCATTTTTTTACTCATTTTTTTTAATATAAGATATTTCAATTAAATTTGTTTAATTTAGTTTATGAATTTTTAAAATAATTAAACTAATAAAACTTTTTTAATTCAATATTAATATTTTTATTAAACTAATTAAATTTTTATTAAAAAATTTACTATATATTTTTTTTAAAAAATAATTAATTCGGTTACCTGTCAAATTAATTATTATTTTTATTAATTTAGTTTATTCAATTTTAATTATAAAAAATCAATGGAGTTGATTGATAAAAAGATTATTTTATTTAATTTTAACAAATTCAATTCCATCTATTCTATTTTAACCCATTTCCTAGCTATGGCATTATATTTTGACATTGATTCTGTAGTTAATTAAAGTCTACAAAGTTATATCTTAACCTTTGTAATTGTTTTAGATTTTTTTAATTAAATACATGTGGTTAACTGACTACGACACCTTAGTTGACCGTTGACTAAACAACAAGACACTTGGACCACCCGGCCAATAAGCCACCAGCCAGCGATGGGGGCCGGCCGCTGACGGAAGCGCTTCGATGTAGCATGATGTCACATTAACATCACATATTATTTTATTCATTTTGTCAGTCATAAAATAAAATCCTTCGACAACTAAATTATACTTTTTTTAGCGTTGAAACTAAGATTTTTTACGTATTACAAATCTTTTATATTTGTTATTGG
The DNA here is from genome assembly GCF_018446385.1 of Zingiber officinale. Taxonomy (NCBI): domain Eukaryota; kingdom Viridiplantae; phylum Streptophyta; class Magnoliopsida; order Zingiberales; family Zingiberaceae; genus Zingiber; species Zingiber officinale. Next base: position 19,433,766 of record NC_055986.1, on the reverse strand, counting down.
TCGCGTCCTCATATGGGATACCGATGACGATGATAAGAATATTAATAGAGAGAAATTTGGGGCCTGGAGATATGTTGTAGTCCCTTTTTGTTTTTTTTCGGAGCAGAGGGGACAGTGAAAGATGATGCTCATGAACCTACAAACACTACAGGATCAATTATCCGAAAATGTTAAAGTGAGAATTAAAGAAAAAGTCCTTAACATAGGTCTTTAACACTCAAATCAGAAAGAGGGTCCAGCGGAAAAAGGATAAGAAAGTAGAATTATAGTAGATGTGAGTATGTGAGTATGTCCGTACGTATTTGGTCAATGGAGATGATTTCTCTTTTCATATTATCTTTTGTAACTTCTGTAATCATAAGACATCAGAGACTGTCGGGTATCAAGGGATGTCAAGTGATAGAGGATGTACAACGGACTACCATTAGATTAAGAAAGGTTCCACGGTTTGCATATGATAGAGTATTAAAATATTCTCTAACGAATAACCGTTATTCGATGATAAGTTATTGCGATTCTCTGACAGCGTTATCCCCTGGCGAAAGTCTGTCTGAGAGTAGGTAGTGCCCAGGAGAAATGAGGGGATTGAGCCTCGAGGGTCCAGCTGGCTAAGATGTCGATCGGGAGTGGGCTGGGGCGGTGCCTAGAGAAGTGAGGGGACAGAGCTCCGGGGGTTTAGCCAGCTAGTAGGCTGGGACGGTGCCTAGGAGAAATGAGGAGATTGAGCCCCAGGGATTCAACCGACTAAGAAGCCGACCGGAAGTAGGTTGGGATGGTGCCCAGGAGAAATGAGAGGACTGAACCCCTAGGTTCGGCCGGAAGAAGCTGACAGGGAGTAGGCTGGAGTAGTGCCTAGGAGAAGTGCGGAAACTGAGCTCCGGGGGTCCAACTGGTTAAAAAGTTCAACAGGAGTAGGTTGGGGCGATGCTCAGGAGAAGTGAAGGGACTGAGTCCTGGGATTCGACCGGTTAAAAAGTCGACCGGGAGTAGGCTGGGGAGGTGCCCAAGAGAAGTGAAGGAACTGAACCCCAGGGTCTGGTCGTCTTCCGAGGGTTCGACTAGCTAAGAAGCCGACCGAGAGTAGGCTGAGTAGGTGCCTAGGAGAAATGAAGGGACTGAGCTCCGGGGGTCCGGTCGCCTTCTGAGAGTCCGGCCAGCTAAGAAGTCGACCGGGAGTAAGTTAGGATGGAGCCCAGGAGAAGTGAGGGGATTAAGTCCCGGGAGTCCGGCTGACTAAGAAGCCGACCGAAAGTAAGGGATAGGGGAGTGGCCTGCATCCGATCGACTAAGAAGCCGACCGAGAGTACAGGGCATAGGGGAGTGGCCTGCTTGGACATATAAAAATTATTTTCTTCTGAATTTTGACTGTGATGTCCTTTAATTACCGTCCCGCTCTATCACTAGGTTGCCCACTATTCCCCGTATCAGTTATGTAAAATTTAAAATCGTTCAAAAACTGGTACACATGAAGCTAGACATATTTCTTCAAACATACTTTAAGTTTTTGTCCACTTTTAAGTTTTAATTACTAAATTATTAATGGGTTTAAGCTCGCAGTGAACAATTCTAATCTACAACCAACTAACTAAACTTAATAAAACTAAGGGGGCGTTTGGTTCTTTCCTATGAATAGGAATCGGAATGAGAATCATTGTATTGTGGAATGGGAATGAGTATGAGCATGGATATCACTCTTAAAAGCAATGTTTGGTTAGTTGTATATCTTCTATCGGAATAAATCAAAGTTTCCTTTTTTACCCTTAAAGAAAAATAAGAGAAAAAATTAGATGTGAGAGAAAGATGAATGTGAGAGAAAAATATGATGAAAGAGAATGATGAGAGAGAAGGTATTATGAGAGAGAAAGTGTGATAAGAAAGAATGAAGAGAGAGAAAGTGTGATGAGAGAAAATGAAAAAAGAGAGTGTGATTGGAGAGAGCATGATGAGAGAAAATATGATGTGAGAGAAAGTATGATAAGAGAGGATGAAGAGAGAGAAAATATAGTGAGAAAAAATGAAAGAGTGTGTCATGAGAGAGATTGAGGAGAGAGAAAGTATGGTGAGAGAAAAAGAGAACAGTGAATATGATGGGAGAGATTGAGGAGAGAGAAAGTGTGTTGAGGAAAAAAGGAGTAAGTGTGATAAGAGATATTGAGGAGAGAGAAAGTATGATGAGAGAGAAAGTATAATAAGAGAGAAAGTGTGTTGAGGAAAAAAAGAGTAAGTGTGGCAAGAGAGATTGAGGAGAGAGAAAGTATGATGAGAGAGACTGTGTGTTGAGGAAAAAAGGAGGAAGTGTGATAAGAGAGATTGAGGAGAGAGAAAGTATGATGAGAGAGAAAGTGTGATGAGAAAAAAGAGAGTGTGATGGGAGAGATTGAGGAGAGAGAAAGCATGATGAGAGAGAAAGTGTGATGAGGAAAAAAAGAAGGAAGAGAATTCCATGGAAGAGATTGAGGAGAGAGAAACTATGATGAGAGAGAAAGTGTAATGAGAAAAAAAGAGGAAAGAGAGTATGATAGGAGAGATTAAGGAGAGAGAAAGTGTGTGATAAAATGATGAGAGAGAAACTATGATGAGAGAAAAAATATAATGAGAGAATAAGGAGAGATAAGTGATATGAAAGAAAAAATAAATAAATATATTTTGATATTTGATATTAATGGAGAAAATTTTAGTTTTAAGTCAAGGGTATTTTTGGAATAAGGGAATATTTTGATTGATGAAAATAGGGTAATGACTCATTGAAGGGGGGTACATGGGAATGAGTTATTACCCAATTTCAAGGATTCATTCTCTTATTTGTATTCCTATTCCTATAATCCAAACATTAACAATGAAAATCAATGATTCTCATTCCTATTCCCCACTCCTATTACCCTAAACCAAACGCCCCCTAAATTAACTTTTATTTTGTTTCCGATTAAAAGTAAGTCAGCATGATCACCCAGTGCATGATACATCATGCATTGAAGGGGGAAAAACAGTAATAAAGAATCAAAAGGTCTTGAACGGATGGGGATGGAAATCTAGGAAACTTCAAAGAGAGAGCTCTTAGATCCCCTCACCCTTCGTGGTCACAGACACACACAGAATGGACCCTGCCAGGCATCAGAAATCCAAGAAACCAAAAGAGGAAGGTTCTCAGATTTCGTTCCCTTTTCGCAGTGACCGGATCGGTTGAACACAATGGAATTTAAAACTTACAGTCAAACTTGTTTCTCCACCGCGACAGGGTAATCCGGCGCCGGCTCTCCAGCCACCGGAGTGTTGCTTTCTCCCACCTTCAGTGGCAAGAAACAGAGCGCCGCCACTGCCACCGCCGCGAAGCAGAGAAACAGGAGACTTATCAATTCCATTGAGCCATTGAGGCCACCGACAAGAGGAGGATCTGCAGGACGAAAGCCACGAGCAGGACCCCGACGGAAAAAGCCATGGCCTTGTGCTCGGTGGCCTCGACGGCGGCGCCGCCGTCGTGATTTTCGAGGGCGTAGATGACGGCGGAGAGGCTGACGAAGACGGCGAGGCAAATGCAGGCGACGAGGGGGTCGTCTAGGAGGAAGGTGCGGTGGTCAATGGTCATGCTGGATGCTGCCGTATAGATGATAATTTTCGAAGCAGGATTTGATCTCCCTGATTCAGCAGATAAATGATAAATCCCATGGTTCCTTTTCTTAATTTCGTCTCAGATATATGCGGACTGATCGTTGTTCCGAGCAAGCGTGGAGACGAAGAAACTTAGACCTACGAGGGACGTGATCAGCTGTCACCGGCTTCAAGAACGGAAATATATTATTTAGCAAATTGATGAATAGGGGTTGATTTGAAAACGGAAATACGGAATATTCCACAGTGGAAAAGCACCCAGACACGCAAAGTCTTTCGACGGTGGCTTTCACATATGATTTTGGACGGTGCTCACCACGTCAGATCGAGTTCTCAAGCAAGTGACGACGTCGCCATGGAAATAATATGGGTAAATTTACATGCACTCCCTATCGATAAATATATAGTCTCATTCATGAAAAATTTTCTTTTCACTCCTCAGTCAAATATATTTATCTAATTGTCCATGATATTTTCAAGTACAAAAAATCTAAAAATCAGTATAAATCTTCTTAAATTCAGTATATTAAATTAGAATCTAGTATATTTTCTATTAAATTAAGTACGATTCTTTTTTCACCTCAAAATATACTCGATTTTAGTTTAATGTACTGAATTTAATAGAAAATATACTCGATTTTTAATATAAAGTACTGATTTTAAGAAAATTATACTCATTTTCGGACTTTTTATACTCAATTTTTGACTTTTTATACCTAAAAAATATGGGTTAATTTTAATAGAAAATATACTCGATCCTAGTATAGAGTACTGGATTATAGTGTAAAGTGCTGAATTTAACAGGAATTATACTTATTTTTAGACTTTTTATACCTAAAAAATAAGAGGGATAATTTTGATAGAAAATATACTCGATTTTAATATAAAGTACTGACTTTAAGAAGAATTATATTCGTTTTCAAATTTTTTGTACTTAATTTTGGACTTTTTGTACTTAAAAAATTTGAGGGGTAATTTAGATATCAATATTTACATGAAGGAGTTGAAACAAGTAATACTTTACATGTAGAAAGTGGAAACAAAATTTTTTAGGCATGTCCAGAGATTATTTGTTCCATATATAATATGTGTGTGTACAAAGTGAAAGGAAACAATTTATTTGCAGTGCGTAGCAATTATCCACCCTCCCAACTCTTCCCACGCCACTCGCCTGCCGGAAGCAGTCTTCCTCCTCTCCAATCCCGGAGTCGAAGGGAAACAAAGATTTCGGGAGGTTTTTGTCGGAGGGCTTCCGGAACCTCCCGAAATCGTTAAGCACTATAGTAAGGACATGTTCAACCAATTAACTATGAAAAGGGGTTGAAAAATAGTTATTTATATCACTATTCAACCAATTAACTATGAAAATTAATTTTTAACTAAAATAAACGTATAATAATAAATTAGTAATAATAAATAATGAGCCATTATTAAGCATATAACACATTTCTGGTTTTGATCTTAGTTTTCTTCGATTAATTGAACTATTTTCCTTTAAATCCAATTTTTTCTAACTCCTTTAATGCCACATGATTTAAAGGAGTTAAAAAAAAATCACATGTGATTTAAAGGAGTTTAAGGAATTAAGCACCGGACTATATTGTCATGGTAGGATATTCAAGTTGTCATTTAAATATCTATGATTTAATCCTTAACTATAGTATATTTGTAGAAAATTTTCTTCTAAATAGGGAACGCAACCAAAGGATACTGGGTTGATCATCATACGCGCTTCCCGATTTATTCTGATGGTCAGTGAGAAATTTTCGTGGGATCGAGCTGATCATCCCAAGGATAGTCAATAAGGCTAACTGGGTTTATCATATTTTATTTAAAGGAATTAAGTCCCTTCGGAACGATACAGTGGTTGAGATATGAGATGTTGCCATATAAAATTTTGGGATCGAAATTCAACGAGTCTGAATATACCTTCTTGATCCGACGGTACGAGGGGGCCCCGCCCTGCAGAAAGTCCTGAGCCACGTAGGAGGTCAAAGTCAACGGTTAACGCCGTGAGTATCCAGCCGAGCGGACGTGTGTGTCCGATTCTGCATTACAGCTCGGCCTGATGCCGAGCTTCCGATGCTCAGAAGACTCAAGCATGGCTCTAGCAGGAAGGAACGAGGGTCGAGCGTCCCCTGCTTGGTCGAGTGGGGAACGCAGCCTCGGCCTGGCAGATATGGTTTCTTCGCTCGGCAAGATGGAGCCAAGACAATAGAATGATTAGCCGAGCAGACATCCCGCTCGGCCCGACTAGGAGGTCGCCCGAAAGGCACTAGCCGAGCGGTTCCTCCGCTCGGCCCGGTAAAGGACAAAAGAAGCAGTTGGCGATATCTTCTTAGGGACCAATGTCGCCGACAGGCGACATGGTCAGACAAAGAATCGTACGGTGGAAGTTTTCATTGTCACGTCAGGGATATGCTCATGCCATTAAGGTATGGCGTCAAGCACGCTTTCCTGACATGCCAATTCCAGGTATGTTTGGAGGAGCGTGCGCGTGCCTTTGGGGAGCCCTATATAAGGACCCCTAGACTTCGACGAAGGTATGCTCACTTCTTTACTGTAGCTATAGTTTCGCTTCCTCTTTGCTCTACTTCTTTCCGCCGAAGATCTTACTTGAGCGTCGGAGGGCCATCGCCAGGGAACCCCCTCTCCGACTCGGTATTGTGCTTGCAGGTCCACGACAGCGGAAGATCCACACCTTCGAAGTCTTCGACCAGTCAACAAGAGTGCCATATCCCTAGCGTCCATCGACTCAGCTCTCGGACAGGATCAAATTTGACGTCATCTGTGGGAACGCACCTAAATCTGAGCTGAAGAGATGGAAGAAGCTGGATGTCAGCACACTGTGACGCTCTCTCAGGAAGAACTCGGCGCTCTCATCCAGGCGAGAGCAACCAAGATAGTAGAACAACAATAGAAGGCGTTAGCCGATCGGCTAGCGCAATAAGCAACATCAGCGTCTGGAGGCCAAGCGGCGCATGAAGACCAGTCGGAGCTACTCTCCATATGGGGACAGAACAAGATGCCAACCGACACTCCTGGAGAAGTTCCGCCAACGCCCATTCCATTTCATCAGGCGTTATTTCAGACGCCCTCAAAGATTGCTCAGGCCAACCAGGATAGGGGTTCCTCAGATGAGGCCCTCGCTCAGGACAAAAGAAAAGGCAAAGCGCCCCGAGCTGATTCGTCGCCTGAGCGGATCAACCGACAGTTCTCTGAAGCCATTTTGCAAGATCCACTGTCGAGGCACTACGCTCCCTTGGCGATCGGGGAGTATAACGGGTCGACTGATCCAGACGACCACCTTAGTAAGTTTGATAACGCCACCACTCTTCATCAGTATACAGATGGAGTCAAGTGTCGAGTGTTCCTCACCACTCTCTCTGGCTCGGCTCAACGGTGGTTCCGAAGGTTGCCGGACGGGTCTATCCGAAGCTTCAAAGACTTCCGAACGACTTTCCTTCACCATTTCGCGAACAGCAGATGCTATCAGAAAACAAGCGTCAGTCTGTTTTCCATGAAGCAGGGATAGAGGGAAACTCTACGAGCCTACATACAACGCTTCAACCAGGTGGCGATGGATATCCCCTCGGTCTCGTCCAAGATCATGATGAACACGTTCATGCAAGGGCTAGTGGATGGGGACTTCTTCCGATTGCTCGTCAGGAAGTCACCTCGCGACTACGACCACATGCTAAAGAAGGCCAATGAGTACATAAACATGGAAGAAGATCAGGCGGCCCGGAGGAAGGAGGCTCCATCCAAACCATCGGCGCCGACCGATCGACGGTCACTGTCCAGCCATCAACCTCCAAGAGGGCCCCGAGTTGAGGGAGTACGCCCACACCAGGAAGCAAGGCCACATGTCGTCCAGCATGTTGCAGCAGAACGGCCGAAGCTCAAGGGGAAGGTATGGACCCCTTTGTTCTGCTCATTCCACCAGTCTGCATCTCACAACACCTGCGACTGTTGCGGGTTCGATCCTGTCGCCCAACCGACGCCTAGGAGTTATCAGCGCCGATCCCCTTCACCCGACTGACGACACGAGCATCATCGGGCCGATCGATGAGAAGAAGCAAGGCGATCACCAAGGCGGCCTCATCATAGAAGCGCGGAGCTGACAAGAGCCGGGCGTGAACGAAGCAGGCCGTCCGCTCGGGAGGAGGAAAATCGGAGTAATGTTGCTCGAGGCGAGATCAACATCATAGCCAGCGGGCCGATCGACGGGGATTCCAACCGGGCCCGGAAGTGACACGCTCGGCGGTTAGAAATCCATACGGTGGGCTGCAGTTGGGAGCAGGCCAGCGGACTCGAGATCAGCTTCGGTCCCAGTGATCTCGAAGGAGTCGAAGTGCTGCACGACGACACACTCATTATTCGAGCGGTAATCGCCAATTATACTATTCATCGTATATTCATTGACACAGGCAGCTCGGTCAACATCATTTTTAAGAAGACGTTTGACCAGCTCCAAATTGACAGAGGCGAACTGTTGCCAATGACGACCCCTCTATACGGGTTCACCGGTAATGAAGTCTTGTCGATCGGCCAGATCAAGATGGCCATCTCGCTCGGGGAGGAACTTTAAGACCGATGCGGCCGGCTAGAAGGGGGGTTGAATAGCCCTGAGTAAAACACAACCCTTTCTCGGACAATTAAGCTAACACTTGAAAAAAAATGGATTAATCAGAAAGTAAAGCATAAAAACGAGGCACCGGTTTTGACTTGGTTACAACCAGGGAGGTTGTTAATCCAAGGAAGATTGTTGCACTAAAAACTCCTTCAGGCGGAGAAGCCTCGTAGGGGTTAGGGACAAAAGAAAAAGCTAATCACAATGGAAGCACACAAGTGTTGTTACAATTTATGAATGTAGCTACTTGGACCAAGGCTATATTTATAGCCTTGGTGAAGCGCTGAAAGGTTCCGGCATACAGAGATAAATTTATCCCCAGCGTTCGAATCGAGATAATTCTCGATCTGGTCAAAATTACTGTTAGTCGAAGCCCCGGACCGAAAGTCAACATGTTGACTTTTTCATCTCCGGTTCTGGTCGGTCCGGTTCTTCCGCTCGGATCCGCTCGTTTGGGTGATCTCGGCCTTGGAAAAGGGCTCACCCGAACCCAACTTTCGGTCTTCTCGGGCAGCTTCCCTCGGCTTCTCGCCCGAATTGCGCGTGTTTCCTTCTCGTCCGACGGCGTACTCATCCGCAGTCTTCGTCCTCGGTCCGACCTTCTCGCTAGCGTCTCTTGCTCCCGAGCAATCTTCCGCTTCGGCTTTCGTCCCTCGGAACCACCGCTTCCTTCTCGTCCGGTGTACTCTTCCGCAGCGCCTCCTACGCGTGCCGTCCTTCTCGCTAGCTGCGTCTTCCACTCGAGTACCTGTGTTCCTAAGCTCCTGCACACTTAGACACAAGGTTGAATACACAGGACCTAACTTAACTTGTTGATCACACCAAAACAACCTTGGGGTTCCAACAATCTCCCCCTTTTTGGTGTGATCAACCCAAGTTAAGCTAGGGTTAAAATAGACATAAAATTGAATTAAGTAAATTAACTTAAATTACAATTTAAGTGCAAAAAGATAGAAAAAAAAAAAAGTTAAATTCTATCTACCTCCCCCTAGACTTATACTTTCCCTTCTCCCCCTTTGATCACAAAAAAAATGGGATTCCAAGAAAAATAATCTAAGGGTTAAAGACTTAGAAAAAATATTTCTAAAAAAAATCTAAGTTTTTTTAAGAAATTTAGAAAATTTTTCTAAGTAATTAAAGCTGAGATTTCTAGTTTCAAGAAAAAAGTTCTTAACTTCGGAAAAAATAATTTTTGAGAATATTTCTAAGTATAAAAAAAATTCTAAGCAGGTAAATTGAAATAAAATGTTTTGAATAACCTTTTTCAAGCACTAATTAATTCTTGTATTAATGCTTCATTAGTAAGTTAATTAAACATTTATTTCAATATTTTGGCTTCCAGGTCGTGGCGAGACACTAGGCCTTCTTGGTTATTGGAGCAACAACCACTTCCTTAGACAAAGCCTCATAAAGAAATTCTTTATTTAATTTTCTCACTTAAAGCGCTAATTTTACTTTTAAAATTAATTTAAGCATGATTTAGGAACCCAATATAGGTTCCAACCTACTGGATTAACTAAAAAGTTTTTAGGGACATATTTTCTAGAGATATTTTTAATTTGTCCCTGGTGATATCTATAATACCAATTTAAATTATTGAACCTTCTAAAATTGGTTTTAGATGAACAAGCAGAGTTTTTCAAATTTTCTACTTGAAAAATTAAATTTTGAATTTCTAATTTTAATTTTTCATTTTCTAAATTTGATTTATCTAGCATTTCTAACGGACAAGATGTAGCTAATATTGCTTTTAAATCTTTATTTTCATTTTCTAATTTACGAATCTTTTGTTAAAATTTTAATGAATTTAAACATTTTATTAGGAGGAAGAGATCGTACCTCACTTACCTTGTCGATCTCGTTGTCGGTTTCTCCCCCTGAACTGCTGCTCTCTTCGGACGTGGCTCCCCCTTCATTGATGCTTTCGATGCTCATTTCGGGAGAGCTCGTCGTCTTGATGACTCGCCATTAACGCGAGCCCGGAGAACTCCTTGACTTCGATTCGACGACGTATCGTCCCACGTCGCTTTTAGGGCCTTGCGATTTTGGATAGGCTTCTTACCCTTGTCCTTCCCGTTGTTCTTGATTTTAGGGCAATTGTCCTTGATGTGCCCTTCTTCATCGCAATGGTAGCAGCGGATGGTTCTTTTCTTTCTTCCCTGCGGATGGTTAGATTTCCTAGATTTACAAATATTTTTAAATCGTCTTACCATCATTACCATTTCCTCGTCGTCGAGAGAAGATTCTGACTCAGGTTCGTCTCTCGAAGCTTTAAGGGCGACATTATTCTTGGGCTCCTTCGGACCTGCACATCTTGACTCATGCACTTCAAAAGTTGAAAAGATTCGTCTAATGAAATTTTTTCTAGATCTTTTGAAATGTAAAAGGCATCTACTAGTGATGCCCATTTTGAGTTTCTAGGAAAGGAATTTAGGACATACCTTAGCGAATCTCGGTTACTTACCTCTTCTCCGAGATTCGTTAGTCTAGTGATGAGTTCCTGAATCCTCGAGTGTAGATGTGCAATTGTTTCACCTTCTTCAAATCGGAGGTTTGTAAGCTGGTTACGAAGTAAATCCCGTCTTGCAAGTTTGGCTTCGGATGTTCCTTCGTGTAACTCAAGGAATTTATCCCAAAGCTCCTTTGCCGAGTTGTAGGTACCGACTCGATTGACTTCTTGTGTTGGAAGTACACTTAGCAGATGAAATTCTGCTTTCTTGTTTGCCACGTGGTCAGCCTGCTCCTTCTTTGACCATTGATTTCTTGCTTTGCCCTCTGGTGCTTCATAGCCAAATTCCATTGTTAGTAATAAATCATAATCTGTTTCAAGAAATACCTCCATTCGCTTTTTCCAGCTAGCGAAGTCCCCTTCGAATTTTGGTGCGTGGATGTTGGATCCGGCCATCTTGTTGCTTCGTTCGGCGGTTAGTCCTCCTGAAGCGCCTCGGCTCTGATACCACTTGTAGGACCGATGCGGCCGGCTAGAAGGGGGGGTTGAATAGCCCTGAGTAAAACACAACCCTTTCTCGGACAATTAAGCTAACACTTGAAAAAATAGATTAAGCAGAAAATAAAGCATAAAAACGAGGCACCGGATTTGACTTGGTTACAACCGGGGAGGTTGTTAATCCAAGGAAGATTGTTGCACTAAAACTCCTTCAGGCGGAGAAGCCTCGTTTACAGCAGTGTAGGCACAAAAGAAAGAAGCTAATCACAGCAATGGAAGCACACAAGTGTTGTTACAATTTCGAAATTTAGTTTCTGGACCAAGGCTATATTTATAGCCTTGGTGAAGCGCTGAAAGGTTCCGGCACAGAGGATAAATTTTATCCCCAACGTTCGAATCGAGATAATTCTCGATCTGGTCAAAATTGTTCCTCGGAGGGGTCCGGGCGCCCGGACCCGAAAGTCAACATAGTTGACTTTTCATCCGGACTTCTCCGGTTCGGTCCCGCTTGTCCGGTTCTTCCGCTCCGGATCCGCTCGTTTGGGTGATCTCGCCTTGGAAAAGGGCTCACCCAACCTTCCGGTCTTCTCGGCGTGCTTCCTCGGCTTCGTCCTCGGAATTGCGCGTGTTTCCTTCTCGTCCGCCAGCGTACTCATCCGCAGTCTTCGTCCCTCGGTCGTCGACCTTCTCGCTAGCTGCGTCTCTTGCTCCCCGAGCAATCTTCCGCTCCGGCTTTCGTCCCTCGGAACCACCGCGCGCTTCCTTCTCGTCCGCCGGTGTACTCTTCCGCAGCGCCTCGTCCCTCGGACGCACAGCGTGCCGTCCTTCTCGCTAGCTGCGTCTTCCACTCGAGTACCTGTGTTCCTAAGCTCCTGCACACTTAGACACAAGGTTAAATACACAGGACCTAACTTAACTTGTTGATCACACCAAAACAACCTTGGGGTTCCAACAGGAACAACTCCGGAGGACAAGGGCCACGAACTTCATCGTAGTAGATGCCCTCTCATCCTACAATGTCATTTTGGGCTGCCCGACCCTCAATGAATTCCGAGCAGTCGTTTCAATCTTCTACTAGAAGATTAAGTTTCCGGTAGCAGATCTTGTTGGAGAAGTAAAGGGGGATCAGCTGGCTGCTCGAAGATGCTATGTCGAAATGGTCAAGACCGAGGCCAAGACCGCTCAGAAGACACCCTGGATGGAGGTAAACACCATAACCGAGAAGCCCCTACTTTAATTTATGAAGAAAAGGAGGAAGTACAGATACATCCGAGCCGAGCGGAGGCGACGACTTTCATAGCGTCTGACTTGGAGGCCGAACAGAAGACCGACCTGATCAGATGCCTTCAGTAGAATCATGACGTGTTCGCTTGGTCTACCCATGAGTTGCCCGACATTTCCTTGAACGTCACACAACATGAGCTCCACGTCTGACCGGACGCTCGGCCGGTGAAGTAGAGGAAGAGGGACTTTAGCGCCGAGCAAAACCTGATCATTCGAGCAGAGATTGAGAAACTGTTGGAGGCTAGTCATATACGCGAGGTCCAGTTTCCGAGCTGGCTCGCCAATGTGGTGCTGGTCTCCAAGCCCGGCAACAAGTGGAGGGTCTGCATCGGCTTTCGGGATCTTAACAAGACATGCCCGAAGGACTTCTATCCCTTGCCCATGATCGATCAGATGGTAGACTCCACGACCGGGTGTGAGCTGATATGCATGCTGGATGCCTATCAGGGGTATCATCAAGTGCTGCTCGCCCGTGAAGACCAAGAGAAAGTCAGCTTCATCATCGCCGATGGCACGTACTGCTACAACGTAATGTCGTTCGGGTTGAATAATACGGGAGCCACCTACCAGCGGCTGATGAACAAAGTCTTCCGGCAGCAGATCGGCCGCAACATGAAGGTATATGTCGACGACATATTAATTAAATCCCTCCGAGCCGCTGATCTCTGTGTAGACATCAAGGAGACCTGCCAGATCCTTCGGGCGTACAAAATAAAGTTAAATCCTCATAAGTGTATATTCGGCACTAAAAGTGGGCGCTTCCTAGGGTATATCGTCACCGAATGGGGCATTGAGGCAAACCCCAGCAAGGTAAAAGCACTCCAAGATATGCCACCACCAAGAAACTTGAAGGAAACACAATGCCTTACCGGGCGGATAACAGGATTGTCACGATTCATCTCCAAGTCGTCCGACCGGAGCCTTCCCTTCTTCAAAATTCTGCGCCGAGCCACCAAGTTTTAGTGGGACGAGGAGTGTGACCGAGCTTTCGAGGAACTCAAAGTATATCTGAACTCACTACCTGTACTAGCTAAGCCTACTACCGGTGAACTGCTCCGGATTTACTTGTCTTCAACCGAACACGCTGTCGGCTCGGCGTTGGTTCGGCAGAACGACGAAGAACAACCAGTGTACTTCTTGAGTCATATATTAAAGGATGCTGAATCTCGCTACACCAGTCTTGAGAAGCTAGCATTTGCATTGGTACTCACCACTTAGAGGCTTCGTCCTTATTTCCTCGCTCACACTATCGTAGTGATGACCAACAACCCTCTAGGAAGAGTCCTGCTTAACCCAGAGGCATCCGGCCGACTGATCAAATGGACAACGGAACTCAACGAGTTTGATATCTAATATCATCCCTGAATTGCTATCAAAATGCAAGCCTTAACCAACTTTGTCACGGAGGTGCAAAACCCTGAGCCTGACTCAGTATGGAAAATATGTGGATGGGTCATCCACATGGCAAGGTAGTGGGATCGGCATACTGCTTATCTCCCCACAAGAAGAGCGGGTGCAGTTGTCCGTTCGGCTAGAGTACTGGGTAACTAACAATGAAGCCGAGTACGAGGCTCTCATAGCCGGCCTACAAGTCGCTCGGCATGTCAGTGCCGACAAGGTTTTTATCCACTCGGATTCTCAATTAGCCGCTCAACAGTTGACTGAAGCATTTGAGATCAGCAACACGCGACTCAAGTTGTACGCCGAAGCCTTTGAAAAGTCGAAGGCAAGCTTTCAGGAGGTAATCATCCAGAAGATCCCTCAAGCGAAGAATCAAGCAGTGGACGAGCTGGCCAAATTAGCGAGCTCACTCTCACTGATCGTCATTACTCAACCAATCAAGCAAGTATCCTTGGTGGCGCACATCGATCGGATGGAGGGGCTCACTTTCCCCGGCAATTGGAGAACAACCATAATAGAGTTCATACGATCGGGAGCTACGCCTTCCGATCGGGAGGAAGCTCGCTTACTGAGAATAAGGGTCGGTTGCTTCACCTTAGTCGGGGACCAGCTCTACAAAAAGGCCTTCTCCAGGCCATTGCTTAAATGTGTCGGATCAGAGGATGCCGATTATATACTACAAGAAGTGCACCAAGGCTCCTGTAAAGGGTATCCAGGCGGTCGGTCGTTAGCAAGGAAGATTCTGCTGGCCGGGTATTTTTGTAGGGACCTTTGTGCCCGCTAGAGGGGGGGGTGAATAGCGATTCTTCACACTCTTGCGTCGTTTGCTTCGTCTTGATGGTTTGCAGCAGAATACAACTCGAAGACAAACTATACAATGCTAACAAGTAGGATTTACTTGGTATCCACCTCAAGAAGAGGTGACTAATCCAAGGATCCACACACCGACTCACTCCTCTGTTATGAAATACTCCTTCTCGGTCGTAGCCGGAGGTGGAGAAGGCTCGTACAAACACACACAACACTACAACAGTCACACATGAAGAAAATACAAGAATACAACTGAAATACACACTTCTTCTTGCTTACTTGTTGCTTGTTGTCGTTGCCTCTTGAATCTTGGAGATGCACTCCAAGAACCCTCAAGAACTGGCAAGAATCTCGGAGGAGATCGCTGGTGAAAATCGCAGAAAACCGCAGGAGAAGAATGCAAAGTTCTACGGAGAAAACACTCAGCCCAAGCTTTAAACAGTGCTCCCAATCGATCCAATCCATCCCCAATCGATTGCCACGTCAGCACCGCTCCATCGCAGCCGTCCATCACCTGCATCCTGCCTAATGGTCGAATCTCAATCGATCGGCCAATCGATTGGGACAGTCTGAATCGATCGGTGGATCGATTCAGACATTTTCTGTGTTCTCACGATCGCGCGAGAACTTCCCTGCCCAATCGATCGGCTGATCGATCGGTAGCTCCCAATCAATCGCCCGATCGATTGGGAAGGCCTCTGTGCTAGCGAATTATGGTCCCAATCGATCAACCAATCGATTGGGTCATTCCTTCCTTCACGGCACACTCCAATCGATCAGCTGATCGATTGGACCCTGGTTCAATCGATAGCCCGATCGATTGACCAGCCTGGACTTGACTCAAACTCAAGTCCAAAGTCTCTAACCCAACTTCCGGTCAACCGTGACCTGTTGGGTCTCCATGCCTAGTATTTGGTCACACCTGACCAACCTCGAACTAGCCTTCAAGCCTCCTCCATCAGCCTTGTGTCCATCGGATATCTCCCCATCCTTCACGCCTTGCCTTCAAGAGCTTCCTTCGACCTCATCCTAGTTGTCGAGTTCTCCTTGCCAAATCACACTAGGACTTACCTTGCCAAGACCACATGCTTGGACTTACAACCTTTGCCAAGATCACACTTGGACTTTCCAATTGCCTGGCTCCTCACCAGGACTTTCTCCTTTGCCAAGATCACACTTGGACTTTCCAATTGCCTGGCTCCTCACCAGGACTTTCTCTTTTACCAAGATCAAACTTGGACTTTCCAATTGCCTGGCTCCTCACCAGGACTTTCTCCTTTGCTAAGATCACACTTGGACTTTTCAATTGCCTGGCTCCTCACCAGGACTTTCTCCTGCCTAGCTCATCACTAGGGCTTTCCCGTTACCTGGTTTCTCACCAGGACCTTCTCCTGCCTAGCTCCTCACTAGGACTCTCCCGTGGCCTGGCTCCTCACCAGGACTTTCTCCTACCTACCTCCTCACTAGGACTTTCCCGTTGCCTAACATCTAGTTAGGACTTTCCTAGTCAAGTCTCCTGTCAAGCTTGACCTACTTGACTTGTATTCTCATCAACCTGATCAACCCTTTGACCATCTCCATAACCGGACGATTTCTCCAGCATGTCCTTATATTGTCAATCTCCTTATATAGTCAAACATCAAAACTCAAATCCTGACTCAAGCTTGACTCAACTCAAGCTTAGTCAAACTGGTCAAACTTGACCAAAGGAAATTTCCCCAACAATCTCTCCCTTTTTGATGTTTGACAATAACTCTAAGTTAGGCTAAATCTTATAGCCTTAACCTCTTCTTTATACCAAGGCTAAATCCCATAACTTTAACTTCTTTTTTACACCAAGGCTAAATCTCATAGCCTTAACCTCTTCTTTACTCCAAGGCTAAATCCCATAGCCTTACCTCCATGATAAAGCATGGATGAAGGTTTCCTTCATTCTCTCCCTTTCCTAGAGGGCAAACTCCCCCTGCTTGAGATGAAGGCCTAACTTAACCTCCAATTCTCCCCCTTTGTCATACATCAAAAACTGAAAACAAACTCTTCTCCATAAGAGTTAACGCTACGTTGTTTACAATCTCATATGTTGTTAACAATCCCACAATGAAGATCTCATACTCTTCATTGCCGCCTAAGCTTCCCCTTGAGCTCTACTTCACTTCATAATGCTCATCCTAGAGCATGCATCAACTTTCCAATGAAACTCCCATTCATTGAATTCAATGCTCCCCCTTGAGCAGTAATCTTCTTCTCAATGCTCATCCAAGAGCATTTTTCACTTTACCAATGAAGGTATGATCCCCTTCATTAACCCTATGCTCCCCCTTGAGCAGTAATCTTCTTCACAATGCTCATCCGAGAGTATTTTTCACTTTACTAATGAAGGTCTGATCCCCTTCATTAATCCTATACTCCCCCTTGAGCAGTAATCTTCTTCACAATGCTCATCCAAGAGCATTTTCCACTTTACCAATGAAGGTCCGATCCCCTTCATTAATCCAATGCTCCCCCTTGAGCAGTAACCTACTCCACAATGCTCATCCGAGAGCATTTATCATCCTAGCAATGAAGATAAGCAATCTTCCATTGCTCCCCAATACTCGACCCTGAGTATTAATTCATCACGAATATTTAACCCCCTTCTAAGGTCTTTGAAAATATTTTTATGTTTTCAAAGAGTAACTCCCCCTAAAACATGGTCAAACTTCTATCATTGTACTAACAATGACTTGGGGTTCCTAAATAATTAGGAAAACCAAAACTCGAAGTTTTGAGGTTCAAAATTCAATAATGAAACTAAACCTCAACCTAAACTTCACCTAAGTCGACATTAACCAAACCATGCTTGTTTTCATCATGAAAACTCCCCCTAAGTGTATACAAATATATTCCAAAGGGTTAGGAATAGTTAATGACCCTTGAAAACCAAAACTTGAAGTTTTAAGGTTCCAAAATTCAGAATTGAAACTAAACCTTATCCTAAACTTCACTTTGATTTCTCTTAACCAATCCATACTTGTTTTCATCATGAAAAACTCCCCCTAAATGTATACAAATGTATTCCAAGGGGTTTGGAGTGGTTAATGGGACTCGAAGTGACATGAAATACTGAAATCAGGCTTTTCAGGCTAAAATCAGACTTCCCAATCGATTGAAGTTAGGACTCAATCGATTGAAATCACTTCAATCGATCCATTGATCGATTCTGCAAGCTACTGCTCGCAGAAATTCCCTCTGAATGGATTGACTGATCGATCCAGACTGGGTCAATTGATCGGCTGATCGATTCACTACCCTTCTGTTCGTAGGAATTGGCTTCCCAATCGATTGGCTGATCGATTGAACCCAATCCAATCGATCGGCTGATCGATTGGGTTTCTAATTTCTCTGAAATCCAATTTCAGCGAAATTCAGAAACTCCCTAAAAATTCTACAAAAATCTAAAAATCATGAAAACTCATGTAGACATTATTTAGGGTATACTTTATCAAGGAAAAATAGTTTTCTATGAAAATACTTCCTATTTTCAAAGATTGACACAAATTTGAAAACCCTTGAAAACTTAAATGTTTTCTCCTAGTTTGTGTCTAACTTTCCAATGATGATTACTATCAAAAGATAGTCTTCATCAAAGTTTTTCAAAAATATTTTAAAATGATTTTCAAGACCAATATCCAACCATGTTCTTTGGGCTCACTGCACATGACTTGTACATTAGTTTTCCCAATGATTGGAAAACACATAACTATGTGTTTTGATGAATTTAAAACTCAACAAGATGCACTAAATCAATATCTTGAGTTTTGTTCACCATCCTAACATCCCACTTGCATCTAATGTGTATTAAAACACATACACGTCACTTTATGGTCTTTTGTGAGATGTATATTTTTGTTTTGCCCTAAGCTAGGGGATCATGCATATCTATCTAGGCATTATGAAATTTATGATCATCCACCTAGAATGTCATTTGGTATAATCCCACTAATTGGGATATTTACCATTCATGATAAATACCTTTTGTCCTTAATTACAAGGAAATTGACATAATGCATGATGATTAATGTCATACATCAACATAAGCAATTTTCAAAATAAAAACATGCTATAGCTACATCATGTATGTATGACATGACATGATATTTTTATATTTTTCATAATAAAATGAATGCAACACATGATGTCATGACATATAATATGCAATTAATCATGGCATTTTAGCATAAATAAAATATACCTAGATAATCTATCTAAGTATCCTTAAACCTTAGCTAAAATCTTAAAATTAAGCCTAGATTGCCTATCTCTTAGGAATGCCAAAACCCAACTTGACATTTCTTTTATCCTTTTTTTTTATTTGTGCCAATTGAAATTAAGAATTCAATCCTCAAATATTTGTTTGACACATATTACTCTCTTTAAGGATCAAACATTTAGATTGAGACTTAATTTTGCTCTTAATCCCTTAAGAACATACTAATATCTCAACTAGACATTTCTTATCCTTTCTCCAAGTGTGCCAACTTACCTTTGATGTGATTCCTCAAGGTTTGACACAACTTACTCTTACAAAGAGTAATTAATTTGATTAAGGTTTAAATTTTCCCTTAACCCCTCAATAGAATACCAAATTTCCAACTTGATATTTCTTTTTACATTTGTACCATTTTAAATTAAATAAATTCCTCAAAGTATGACACATTTTACTCTTTCAAAGAGTAAATGAAATCAAATTAAGGCTTAGATTCACCTTTAACCTTCTAAGAAAATGTCAAAACCCCAACTTGGTAGTTTTTATCCTTTTCTAAATGTGTCAATTTAAATTAAGTTCAAATTCTCAAAGTTTGACACATTTTACTCTTCCAAAGAGTAAACATCTTACATTAGGACCTAGATTTTCCTTTAAATCACTAAGAAGATACCAAAATCTCAACTTGGTATTTCTTATAGTTTCCTTAAGTGTACCAATTTTAGATTAATTTCAATTCCTCAAATTTTGGCAAGTTTTATTCTTCTCAAGGAGTAACACTTAATCCTTCTCATTTTCAAAGGTTAGTAAAACCTTGAAAATGCTCTCCAAGTGGAAACTTCATCAAGGTTGGGTTGACTACCCTTCTGATTAGAGTTGACACTCTCTAAATCCATCTAGGGTATAGAGAATATGTTCCTAGGAACCCAATACCTATTGGTGCTCCTTGGATGCTCTAGGTACTCACTAGGGATAACTTCCCTAGATACCTTCCTAAGGACCTTCCTAAGGACCTTTCTTGGTTTCTTAGAAGCCTTGGTCACTTCCACTAGGTCACTTCTAGGGCTAACTTCCCTTGTAACCTTCTTTGTGACTTTATTTGGCCTTTTGGAGCCTTAGTCACCTTTACTAGGTCAACTCTAGGAATGTCGAGCCTGGCCAATCAACAATACTCCATTGTCGATGAACCTATATAAGGGAGTTGTCATGGATTGTAGCTCGCTCTGATCGATTTACAGTTGATCGAAAGCTTTCTTGAAAATGATATTCACCGAACTGCCTATATCTATAAAAATATGGTGAATATTGTAATTAGTGATTACCGCTTTGATGATCAGGGTGTCATCGTGCAAGACCTCTACTCCCTCTAAGTCTTGAGGATTGAAACAGATTTTTGGTCATTCTGCTGCTGCTTTTGTTGTTGGTTAGTCCTAAGAAAATCATACCGGTTCCACTGTACAAAAATTTTTGTACAAGTATTGAACCTTTCCTTAAATAACCTATTGTGTTCTTTAGAAGTTAAATTAGGAATCGTAGACGGAACTTAACATCATTGATTCCAAATTTAACTTATCTGTTCTTAATGATTTAGATTTGAATCGCAAGCGGAACTTAACACTATTCATTCAAATCTACCTAAGTTATTAATTCCATAAATATTAATTTTCAAAATTGGCTTCCAGGACTGCATGGCGAGGCACATGACCTTCTTGGATATGAGAGCAACCACCACCGCCTAGGCAAAGCCTTTTAAGGAAAGCTAATATTTATTTCCTTAAATAACTCTAGGTTAACCAAAAAGAACAATCGAATCACAAATTCGAAAAAGAAGAAAACACAAACTCAAAAAAACTATTTCAAAAACTCTAGAATCATATGCCTCTTGTGTTTGGTATTTCCATAAATAACTATACAAAGAAAACTAGTATGATGCGGAAAACAATTACTAGTTATAACTTTCTTTGTAAGCAAAAATAACCTCTTGATCTTCTACTGTATTCCTCTTCTAACCTCGGACGTTGTGTGGGCAACGATCTTCCGAGGCGAGAACCACCAAGCACCTTCTTCTTCCTTCTAGGTTTCGGCCAACACAATTCTCCAAGAGAAGTAGAGGTCCGGCCACCACCGCCAAGCTCCAAGGGATGCAAGAAACAAAATCTCATTTCTCTCCTTCTTCTCCTAGCTAGAACCGGCCACCATCAAGAACTCCAAGAGGGGTTGCTACCGGCCACAAGAAGAAGAGAAGAGGGAGAAGCTAGGGCCGGCCACCAAGGAGGAAAAGAGAGGAGAAGAATAATAGAGTCGTTCTCAATGAAGGCACCTCTACCCCCTCTTTTATAATCCTTGGTCTTGGCAAATAAGGAAATTTAAATAAAAACTTCCTTAATTTCTTTGCCATGAAAAAGAAATTTTTTTTTAATTAAAAACAATTTTCTTCTTTTAATAATAATGGTCGGCCACCACAAGCTATAAACAAGGAGAGTTTTAATTAATTAAAACTTCCTAATTTGTCTCCAGAAATTTATAAAAATTTCTCCAATAATTTTAGTCCCTTCATGATTGGTTAGTAAAAAATAAATTTTATAAATTAAAATCTTTCTTTTAAACATGTGGATAAAAATAAAGTTATCTCTAAAAAAATTAAAATCTCTTTCAATCTACAAATAAGGAAAGATATCAAATCTTTTCTTAATCTTTTGTAGAAACTTATAAAAGAGAATATTTAATTTTTAAACTATCTTTTAAATCATGAACATGGTTAAAAAAGGAAAGTTTTCTCAAAATTAAAATCTACCTTTCAATCTATAAATAAGGAAAGATTTCAAATCTTTTCTTAATCTTTTGTAGAAAGCTATTAAAGGAAAGATTAAAATTTTAAACTCTCTTTTAAAACCATGATATCCACATAAGAAATAATTTTAATAAAAAACCCTTTTTAATATGATGTGGTCGACCACCTAAGCTTGGGCTCCAAGCTATTGGCCGACCACCTTAAGGCTCATCCTTTAGGCTTGGCTGACCCTAAGCTTGAGCTTCAAGATTAGCTTGGCCGACCCCTATAGGTTGGGTAAGAAGGTGGGTATGTGGTGGGTATAAATCTCTATATACAAGAGGCTACAATAGGGACCGAGAGGAGGAATTGGTTTTGGTCTCTCGATGAAATTAAGATTCCCGAGTTCGCCCCAAACCCACAACTTAATTCCATCAATAATAATTCATTCCACTAAAGAACTATTATTGAACTACCGCATCAATCCCAAATTACATTTTGGGCTTCTTCTTATTATGACTGTGTTAGTCTCCCTGTGTTTAAGATGTCGAATGTCCACTAATTAAATGAGTTACTGACAACTCACTTAATTAATATCTTAGTCCAAGAGTAGTACCACTCAACCTTATCGTCATGTCGGACTAAATCCACCTGCAGGGTTTAACATGACAATCCTTATGAGCTCCTCTTGGGGACATTATCAACCTAGATCACTAGGACACAATTTCCTTCTATAATCAACAACACACACTATAAGTGATATCATTTTCCAACTTATCAGGCTTATTGATTTATCGAACTAAATCTCATCCATTGATAAATTAAAGAAATAAATATCAAATATATGTGCTTGTTATTATATTAGGATTAAGAGCACACACTTCCATAATAACTGAGGTCTTTGTTTCTTTATAAAGTCAGTATAAAAGAAACGACCTCTAATGGTCCTACTCAATACACTCTAAGTATACTAGTGTAATTATATAGTTAAGATAAACTAATACCTAATTACACTACGACCTTCCAATGGTTTGTTCCTTTCCATCTTGGTCGTGAACTACTGTTTATAATTTATAAGGTACTGATAACATGATCCTCTGTGTGTGACACCACACACCATGTTATCTACAATATAAATTAATTGAACAACTACATTTATCATAAATGTAGACATTTGACCAATGTGATTCTTATTTCTAGATAAATGTTTATACCAAAAGCTAGACTTTTAGTATACATCCTAACAATCTCACACTTATACTAAAAGACTAAGCTGCCATTTCTGCTGCCATACATCTGATTCTCAACCCTTCAACATGCCCATCAAAAGCTCTTGCCTTAAGGACCTTAGTGAAAGGATCTATAAGTCATCACCTGATGCAATCTAAGCGGCAACAACTTCTCCTCGTTATACGATTTCTCGTATTGGGTAGTACTTGCGCTCTATTATGTTACTTGCCTTATGGACTTATGGTTTCTTTGAGTTTGCTACTGCACCAAAATTATTACAATAAATTGTAATAATCTTTGGACAAACCAGAAATCATATCTAAGTCCATCTTGAGTTACTGAGTCATTCAGCTTCTATGGCTGCCTCTTAGGCTGCCACATACTCAACTTCCATAGTGGAGTCTGAAAAGCACCTATGCTTAACACTCCTCCATAGTTATGGCTTTACCTCCTAAAGTAAACACAAAACCCCGAGGTCGACTTACTATTGTCCCTATCTGATTGGAAGTCAAAATCCGTGCAACCCACAGAGACCAAATTATCTACCTTGTAAGCTAGCATATAGTCTCTAGTACCTCTAAGGTACTTCAATATATGCTTTACCGCAGTCCAATGTCCTTGTCCAGGGTTATTTAGATATCTGCTAACTATGCCCTCGGTAAAACTGATTTCTGATCTCATGCATAACATACATTAGGCTTCCAACAACCAAAGTATAAGGAATTGCCTTTATTTCCTCTATCTCCTTTGATGTCTTTGGAGACATCTCTTTAGATAAAGCTACTCCATGCCGAAAAGGTAAGAAACCTTTCTTGGAGTTTTGCATGCTAAAAACGAGCAAGGATTGTTTCGATATATGAAGCTTGGGATAAGAAAAATATATTCTTTTCTTGCGATCCCTTTGATCCCAAGAATATATGTATTCTCCCAAGTCCTTCATATCGAATTTTTTGGACAACCATACCCTTACTTCTGACAACACTTTGATATTGTTTCCAACTACCAAAAATGTTATCTACGTATAGTACAAGAAATACCACCACGTTTCCATCACACTTCTTGTATACATAAAACTCATTCGGTTATAAAATAAATCCATAGGTCTGGATTACTTTATTAAACAGAATGTACCAAGACCTTGAAGCTTTTCTTCAGTCCATAGACTGATTGAGCTTACACACAAGATGCTCTTTGCTCTTTGCAATAAACCCTTCTGGTTGCTTTATATGGATGTTTTTTTCAAGACTTCCATTAAGGAAAGTTGTCTTGACATCCACTTGCTAAATCTCATAGATAAAAGAATCCGGATAGACTTAAGCATGACTACCAGTAAAAAAGTTTCCTTTTTCAACAAGCCTTGCTTTGAAAGTTTCTACCTTCTTGTCTATCCCTCTTTTCCTATTGTAGACTTATTTTCTCCCAATGACTTTTACACCATTTGGTGATTTTATAATCTCCCAGACTCTATTAGAATACATATATTCTAATTCTGTATTCTTTGTAAAGATGCTGCATCTTTATCTTGGAGTGCTTCGTCATATGTTCGGAAATCAGGTTCATGTCCACCAGGGATCGAGTCCAAAGACTCTCCCAAAACATGAATCTTTTAGGTTGCCTAACAACCCTCCCACTACGACGAGACACTTTCTGTAATTGTATATCATTTGTGATACGTGTTGTAGTTTCTTGTGATATGTGATATTTCATCTTGTACAGTTGGTACTAGGTTAGACGTGTCCTTTAATTTCCTTAAGAACAATTTTTACTCATGGGCTTGTGGTTCATAGTATAGTCTTTTTCTAAAATCGGGCGTTGGTGTCAACAATGACCTTCCGATTTTAAGGACTATAAACCTCTTTTCATTTTTTCTAGGATAACTCTCAAACAAGTGAACTCATGTCCAACTTATCAGTGTCTCTCACGTGCTAGACTACCCAAATCCGAATATGCTTTAGACTAGGCTTACGCCCATTCTACAATTCTGTGGGAGTAGAGAGTTCTGACTTAGAAGGTACTATGTTCACTTCCGTTTCCAGTGTATATCCTTAAAACGAATTTGGTAATTTTCTAAATAACTCATCATCGATCTAATTATTCCATAAGAGCCTTATACCTTCTTTCTACTACACCATTCTGTTGGGGTGTACCAGGTGCAGTTAGTTGGGATTAAATCCCGACTTCTGATAAGTGACTCCTAAACTCTCCCAAGAGGTACTCGTAACTAGAACTTACCATGGTGACTTGATACTTTTACTTTGACGTTTCTCCGCATCAGCCTTGTACTCAAAGCACTTAGTCTTACGGTGCATCAAGTAAATGTATATATCTCGAATAGTTGTCTAAAATAGACGAAATATTTGAGCCTACCTCTTGTCTGGATAGTTATAGGATCACACAAATCAGAATGAACCAATTCCATTATATCTTTGGCTCCATACCCCTTAGACTTAAAAGCTTGTTGGTTATTTTTCCTTCCAAGTAAGACTCTCAGGTTGGAAAATTTTCCACTACCAATGAACCCAAAAGTTCATCAGCTACCAATGAATCCTACTTAAGTTAAAATAACCTAGCCTTTGTTGCCCAAGATATAATTGGTTCATCTCTGAAGGTTACTTTCTCTTAATAGTTAGAAGATGTGTTATTTATTTCCATTTATTGCATCGTGGGAGTTATTGGATTTATAAATTGTTAACCAACGTACCAGAACAGATATCTTTCCTATTTTCTTGATAACAAGTTTGTTATCAAAATAGATAGAATATCTATTCTTCTATAGTTTAGAAATCGAAATCAAATTCTTTCTAAACTTGGTACGTAAAGATAATTTCTTAAAATCCATATTTTATTCCTATCAGAGGATAAGCATCTCCCACTACAACAGCTACCACTTTTGCAGCAGTGCCCATGTAGACGGTGACTTCCCCTTCATATAGTTACCGGGTTTCCTGGAACCTCTGCAATAAATTAAAGACATGATTAGTGGCTCCCGTATCTACACACCAGGTACCGACAGATAACACCACTAATCATGTATTAACTAATGAATGAAATACACCTATTTTGTTCTTAGTTCTAAGAGGACAGTCTACCTTAATGTCCAAGTCCTATTTCCAATCAATACAATTGAGACTACTAGGTCTATTCTATAGTATAACAATTAGGGGATTAACAAACATTTTAAATCCTAAGAATCACAAAAATATTTGGTCAAGACCAACACCTTAAAATCCTCATGAATTTTGTATGCCACGATAGTGTGGACGTATACAAAATCAAAGAGGAGATTTTATCCATTAATTTTATTATCTCATCATCCTAACTTTATGACAAATAAAATTACTAGTTGGTCTATTAAATATTTGGTCAAAAACTTTGAATTTGAAATAATATTGATTCCTCAAAACAATATCATTTAAATTCACCAACACCTCAAACACCGTGAATTTTGCATGCCACGATAGTGTGGACGTATACAAATTCAAACATTTGTTAGAGGAGGGTTTTACCCATTAATTATCTTGTCAATAAGTCTTTATGACAAATAAAATTATCTCAAACACCGTGAATTTTGTATGCCACGATAGTGTGGACGTATACAAAATCAAATATTTGTTAGAGGGGTTTTTCCCATTTTATTTCCTTGTCAAACTGACAAATAAAATTACCTCATATACCGTGAATTTTGTATGCCATGATAGTGTGGACGTATACAAAATCTCAACATTTGTAAGAGGGAGTTTTAATTTTATTTTCTTGTCAACTTATCCTTTTGACAAATTAATAGTTGGTTTTCCTTTGGTCACACAAATAATAGCAGTGACTCCGATGGGGAGGATACTATTAGACGTGCCTAAGTGTATACCATTACTTGACACTAAGTCCATTAATAAGATTATGCCCATTCTGATGGGGAAGATCACACACTCTTAATTAATTTTCTATAGTCATCCAAAATGGAAGTTTGATCTAGTGATCCGCAAACAAGCTCATCCGATATGGAGGAAGACACTCAGAGCCAACGCGCAAGCTTGTTGAATCACCTACAAACCAGTAATGGAGACCGTGGAATTTATTAAAATAAATCTCACTCCCACTTAGTTATTTAAAGTGAGGAATTTTAAACTATCCTAGCATACATCACATACATACACTCACATCACAGTAAATAAAAGCAATAAATATGGAAATTTATTTTCCAACTATTATGACATTTTTCCATCACTGTCTTCCGTGTGCTCCAACCCTAGCTACTACCATCTTTAGCCACTGTCATCGGGTCGAGTCGTCGCATCCATCTTGCTTCTTATTCCGCTGCGCCTCTGGTGCTCCAAAAGTACCACGCCTCGCAAGAATCCGATCCGCTACAAAAATAGAATTTTACATATATCGATCCTATATTCCACGAGGGAATGTACATGTAATCTAGATCGAAAATAAAATTCTAAAATCCTAGGGCTAATACAGCTCCTGCTGTATTAGTTACATACAATCATGCACACACAATTAAATGCCCTTGACATGTCCAAGGGTCCAATCACACACAATAAAAATATGCCATAATAGTTGGAGCCTGCAACCACAAAGTTAGCGCATCCTACTATTATCCTGCCTAAATTATGTATGACATGTGCACAACCTAATTTGAAAACCAAACACACAGAGGCAAACCCTAGCTCTGATACCAATTGTTGGTTAGTCATAAAAAAATCATACCGGTTCCACTGTACAAAATTTTTTGTACAAGTGTCGAACCTTTCCTTAAATAACCTATTGTGTTCTTTAGAAGTTAAATTAGGAATCGCAGACGGAACTTAACATCATTGATTCCAAATTTAACTTATCTTTTCTTAATGGTTTAGATTTGAATCGCAAGCGGAACTTAACACTATTGATTCAAATCTACCTAAGTTATTAATTCCATAAATATTACTTTCCAAAATTGGCTTCCAGGACTGCATGGCAAGGCACATGGCCTTCTTGGATATGGGAGCAACCACCACCGCCTAGATAAAGCCTTTTAAGGAAAACTAATATTTATTTCCTTAAATAACTCTAGGTTAACCAAAAAGAACAATCGAATCACAAATTTGGAAAAGAAGAAAACACAAACTCGAAAAAACTATTTTGAAAACTCTAGAATCATATGCCTCTTGTGTTTGGTATTTCCATAAATAACTATACAAAGAAAACTAGTATGATGCGAAAAACAATTACTAGTTATACCTTTCTTTGTAAGCAAAAATAACCTCTTGATCTTCTACTGTATTCCTCTTCTAACCTCGGACGTTGTGTGGGCAATGATCTTCCGAGACGAGAACCACCATTTACACCTTCTTCTTCCTTCTAGGTTTCGGCCACCATAATTCTCCAAGAGAAGTAGAGGTCCGACCACCACCACCAAGCTCCAAGGGATGCAAGAAACAAAACCTCCTTTCTCTCCTTCTTCTCCTAGCTAGAACCGGCCACCATCAAGAACTCCAAGAGGGGTTGCCGCCGGCCACAAGAAGAAGAGAAGAGGGAGAAGCTAGGGCCGGCCACCAAGGAAGAAAAGAGAGGAGAAGAATAATAGAGTCGTTCTCAATGAAGGCACCTCTACCCCCTCTTTTATAATCCTTGGTCTTGAAAAATAAGGAAATTTAAATAAAAACTTCCTTAATTTCTTTTCCATGAAAAAGAAAAATTATTTTAATTAAAAACAATTTTCTTCTTTTAATAATAATGGCCGACCACCACAAGCTATAAACAAGAAGAGTTTTAATTAATTAAAACTTCCTAATTTGTCTCCAGAACTTTATAAAAATTTCTCCAATAATTTTAATCCCTTCATGATTGGTTAGTAAAAAATAAATTTTATAAATTAAAATCTTTCTTTTAAACATGTGGATAAAAAGAAAGTTATCTCTAAAAAATTAAAATCTCTTTCAATCTACAAATAAGGAAAGATATCAAATCTTTTCTTAATCTTTTGTAGAAACTTATAAAAGAGAATATTTAATTTTTAAACTATCTTTTAAATCATGAACATGGTTAAAAAGGAAAGTTTTCTCAAAATTAAAATCTACCTTTCAATCTACAAATAAGGAAAGATTTCAAATCTTTTCTTAATCTTTTGTAGAAAGCTATAAAAGGAAAGATTAAAATTTTAAAATCTCTTTTAAAATCATGATATCCACATAAGAAATAATTTTAATAAAAATCTCTTTTTAATATGATGTGGCCGACCACTTAAGCTTGGGCTCCAAGCTATTGGCCGACCACCTTAAGGCTCATCCTTTAGGCTTGGCCGGCCCTAAGCTTGAGCTTCAAGCTTAGCTTGGCCGACCCTTATAGCTTGGGTAAGAAGGTGGGTATTGTTAGGATGTATACTAAAAGTCTAGTTTTTGGTATAAAATATTTATCTAGAAATAAGAATCACATTGGTCAAATGTCTACATTTGTGATAAATGTAGTTGTTCAATTAATTTATATTGTAGATAACATGGTGTGTGGTGTCACATACAGAAGATCATGTTATCAGTACCTTATAAATTATAAACAGTAGCTCACGACCATGATGGAAAGGAACAAACCATTGGAAGATCGTAGTGTAATTAGGTGTTAGTTTATCTTAACTATATAATTACACTAGTACACTAAGAGTGTATTGAGTAGGACCATTAGAGATCATTTCTTTTATACTGACTTTATAAAGGAACAAAGACCTCAGTTATTATGAAAGTGTGTGCTCTTAATCCTAATATAATAACAAACACATATATTTGATATTTATTTCTTTAATTTATCAATGGGTGAGATTTAGTTTGATGAATCAATAAGCCCGATAAGTTGGGAAATGATATCACTTATAGTGTGTGTTGTTGATTATAGAAGGAAACTATGTCCTAGTAATCTAGGTTGAGAATGTCCCCAAGAGGAGCTCATAAGGATTGTCATGTTAAACTCTGCAGGTGGATTTAGTCCGACATGACGATAAGGTTGAGTGGTATTACTCTTGGACTAAGATATTAATTAAGTGAGTTGTCAGTAACTCATTTAATTAGTGGGCATTCGACATCTTAAACACAGGGAGACTAACACGGTCATAATAAGAAGAAGCCCAAAATGTAATTTGGGATTGATGCGGTAGTTCAATAATAGTTCTTTAGTGGAATGAATTATTATTGATGGAATTAAGTTGTGGGTTTGGGGCGAACTCGGGAATCTTAATTTCATCGAGAGACCAAAACCAATTCCTCCTCTCGGTCCCTATCGTAGCCTCTAGTATATAGAGATTTATACCCACCGCATACCCACCTTCTTACCCATCCAATGGGGCCGGCCAAGCTAGCTTGGAACCCAAGCTAGGGCCAGCCAAGACCAAGTGGATGACACACGGAGGACAGCAATAGATAAAAGCCATAATAGTTGAAAATTAGTTTTTCTATTTATTGCTTTTTATGCTGTGTTGTGTGTGCTTGTTATATGCATGTTAGGTAGACTAGCATAGTCAAAATTCCTCACTTTAAATAACTAAGTGGGAGAGGGATTTATTTTAATAATTTCCACGGTCTCCATTGCTGGTTTATAAGTGATGTAACAAGTTTGCGCGTTGGCTCTCAGTGCCTTCCTCCATATCGGATGAGCTTGTTTGCAGATCACTAGATTAAACTTCCATTTTGGATGACTATAGGAAGTTAATTAAGAGCGTGTGATCTTCCCCATCGGAAGGGACATAATCTTATTAATGGACTTAGTGTCAAGTAATGGTATACACTTAGGCACGTCTAATAGTATCCTCCCCATCGGAGTTATTTGTGTGACCAAGAAAACCAACTATTAATTTGTCAAATAAATAGGTTGACAAGATAATAAAATTAAAAACCCTCTTTGATTTTGTATACGTCCACACTATCGTGGCATACAAAATTCACGGTGTTTGAGGTAATTTTATTTGTCATAAAGATTTATTGACAAGGTAATTAATGGGTAAACCCCTCCTCTTACAAATGTTTAATTTTGTATACGCCCACACTATCGTGGCATGCAAAATTCACGGTGTTTGAGGTGTTGGTGAATTTAAATAATATTGTTTGAGGAATCAATGTTATTTTAAATTCAAAAAGTTTTAACCAAATATTTGATCAAAGACAGATCAACTATTAATTTTATTCATCATAAAGTAAAGTTGACGAGATAATAAAATTAATGAATAAAATCTCCTCTTCGATTTTGTATACGTTCACACTATCGTGACATACAAAATTTATGGGGATTTTAAGGAGTTGATCTTGACCAAATATTTTTGTGATTCTTAGGATTTAAAATGTTTGTCAATCCCCTAGTAGTCATACTATAGAAAAGACTTAGTAGTCCCAATTGTAATGATTGGAAATAGGACTTGGACATTAAGGTAGACTGTCTTCTTAGAACTAAGAACAATTTAGGTGTATTTAATTCATTAGTTGGAACATGTCTAGTGGTATTATCTACCAGAACCTGGAGTGTAGATACAGATACCATTAATCATGTCTGCAATTCATTGCAGGGTTCCAGGAAACCCGACAACTAAATGAAAATAAAAAACACCGTCCACATGGGCACTACTGCAAAAGTAGCAGCTGTTGCAGTGGGAGAGGTTTATTCTCTAATAGGAATAAAATTTGGATTTTTGAGTAATTGTCTTTACGCACCAAGTTTAGAAAGAACTAGTTTTCAGTTTCTAAACTATTCAAAGAACTTGATATTCTGTCTCTTTTAATAACAAAGTTGTTATTAAGAAAAAGAGGGAAGTTTTCTGTTCTGGTACGTTGGTTGGCAATTTATAAATCCAATAACTCTCATGATGCAACAAATGGAAATTAGTAACACATCTTCTAACTTTAAGAAAAAGTAACCTTCGGAAATGAACCAATTATATCTTTGGCATCAAAGGCTAGGTTATATTAACTTGAGTAGGATTCATTGGTAGCTGATGAACTTTTGGGTTCATTAGTAGTGGAAATCTTTCCAACCTGCGAGTCTTACTTGGAAGGAAAAATAACCAAGAAGCTTTTAAGTCTAAGGGGTATGGAGTCAAAGATATGTTGAAATTGGTTCATTCTGATTTGTGTGATCCTATGACTATCCAGACAAGAGGTAGTATTGAATATTTCGTCTATTTTATAGACAACTATTCAAGATACAAATAAATTTACTTAATGTACCGCAAGACTAAGTACTTTGATTAGTTCAAAGAGTACAAGGCTGATGCAGAGAAATGTTAAAGTAAAAGTCACTATGGTAAGATCGTAGTGGCAAGTACCTCTTGGGAGAATTTAGGAGTCACTTATCAGAAGTAGGGATTCAATCCCAACTAACTGCACCTGGTACACCCCAACAGAATGGTGTAGAAAAAGGAAGGTATAGGACTCTTATGGAAATAAGTAGATTGATGAGTTATTTAGAATATTACCAAAATCATTTTAAGGATATACTCTGGAAACGGAAGTGAATATAGTACCTTCCAAAGACTGAACTCTCTACTCATATAGAATTGTTGAATAGGTGTAAGCCTATTTCGAAGCATATTCGGATTCGAGTAGTCCAGCACATATGTAGAAGAGAGACAATGATAAGTTGGACAGGAATTCACTTGTTTGTGGGTTATCCTAGAGAAATGAAAGTAGGTTTAGTCTTAAAAATTAGAAGGTCATTGTTATCATCAATGACCGATTTTTAGAAAAGGACTATGTAATAAACCATGTGCCCATAAGAAAATTTGTTCTTAAGGAAATAATAAAAGCCATGTCTAATCTAGTACCAACTGTACAAGATGAGATACCACAAGGAAACTACAACACGTATCACAAATGATACACAATTGCAGAAAGTGCCTTGTCGTAGTGGGAGGGTTGTTAAGCAACCTAAAAGGATTCATGTTTTGGGAGAGTTTTTGGACTCGATCCCTGGAGGACATGAACCTGATCTCCGGACATATGACGAAGCATTCCAAGATAAAGATGCGACATCTTGGCAAAGAGTAATGAATAACAGAATTAGAATATATGTATTCTAATAAAATCTGGAAGCTTGTAGTAACACCAAATGGTGTAAAATCCTTTGGGTGTAAAAAGGTCTATAATAGGAAAAGAGGGATAGACAGGAAGGTAGAAACTTTCAAAAGCAAGGCTAGATGAAAAAGGAAACTTTTTCACTGATAGCCATGCTTAAGTCTATCCGGATTCTTTTATCTATTTGGCAAGTGGATGTCAAGACAGCATTCCTTAATGGAAGTCTTGAAGAAAACATCCATATAAAGCAATCAGAATGGTTCATTGTAAAGGACTAAGAGCATCTTGTGTGCAAGCTCAATCAGTTTATGAACTGAGGCAAAGCTTCAAGGTCTTGGAACATCCAGTTTATCAAAGTAATCCAGACCTATGGATTTATTGAGTAAACGGATAAGTCTTGTGTATACAAAAGGTGTGATGGAAACGTGGTGGTGTTTCTTGTACTATACGTAGATAACATTTTTGGTAGTTGGAAACAATATCAAAATGTTGTCAGAAGTAAGGGTATGGTTGTCCAAATAATTCGATATAAAGGACTTGGGAGAATGTATATATTTTGAGATCAAAGTAATAAGGGATCGCAAGAAAAATATATATATATATCCCAAGCTTAATACATCGGAAAAATTCTTGCTCGTTTTTAGCATGCAAAACTCCTAGAAAGGTTTCTTACCTTTTAAGCATGGAGTGTCTTTATCTAAAGAGATGTCTCCGATGACATCAAAGAAGATTGAGGACATGTAGGCAGTTCTTTATGCTTCGGCAATTAGACAACCTAATGTATGCTATGCACGAGATCTGAAATCTGTTTTGCCAAGGGCATAGTTAGCATATATCAAAGTAACCCTAGACAAGGACATTGGACTGCAGTAAAGCATATATTAAAGTACCTTAGAGGCACTAGAGATTATATGCTAGCTTACAAGGCAGTTAATTTGGTTCCTGTGGGTTGCACCGATTTTGACTTCCAATCGGATAGGGACAATAATAAGTCGACCTCGGGGTTTTGTGTTTACTTTAGGAGGAAAAGTCATAACTATGGAAGAGTGATAAGCATAGGTGTTTTTCTGGACTCCACCATAGAAGCTGAGTATATGGCAAGCCTCTGAGGTAGCTATAAAAGCTGAATGACTTAATAACCTCAAGATAGACTTAGATATGATTTCTAGTTTGTCCAAAGATTATTACAATTTATTATAATAATAATGGTGCAGTAGCAAACTCGAAGAAACCATGAGTCTATAAGGCAAGTAAACACAATAGAGCGCAAGTACTACCCAATACGAGAAATTGTATAACGAGGAGAAGTTGTTGTCGCCTAGATCGCATCAGATGATAACCTAAGGTCCTTAAGGCAAGAGCTTTTTGAAAGGCATGGGAATCAGATGTATGGCAGCAGATATGGCAGCTTAGTCTTTTAGTATAAGTGGGAGATTGTTAGGATGTATACTAAAAGCCTAGCTTTTGGTATAAAACATTTATCTAGAAATAAGAATCACATTGGTCAAATGTCTACATTTGTGATAAATATAGTTGTTCAATTAATTTATATTGCAGATAACATGGTGTGTGGTGTCACACATAGAAGATCATGTTATCAGTACCTTATAAATTATAAACAGTAGCTCACGACCATGATGGAAAGGAACAAACCATTGGAAGATCGTAGTGTAATTAGGTGTTAGTTTATCTTAACTATATAATTACACTAGTACACTAAGAGTGTATTGAGTAGGACCATTAGAGATCGTTTCTTTTATACTGACTTTATAAAGGAACAAAGACCTCAGTTATTATGGAAGTGTGTGCTCTTAATCCTAATATAATAACAAGCACATATATTTGATATTTATTTCTTTAATTTATCAATGGGTGAGATTTAGTTCGATGAATCAATAAGCCCGATAAGTTAGGAAATGATATCACTTATAGTGTGTGTTGTTGATTATAGAAGGAAACTATGTCCTAGTAATCTAGGTTGAGAATGTCCCCAAGAGGAGCTCATAAGGATTGTCATGTTAAACCCTGCAGGTGGACTTAGTCCGACATGACGATGAAGTTGAGTCGTACTACTCTTGGAGCTAGATATTAATTAAGTGAGTTGTCAGTAACTTACTTAATTAGTGGACATTTGTTATCTTAAACACAGGGAGACTAACACACTCATGATAAGAAGGAGCCCAAAATGTAATTTGGGATTGGTGCGGTAGTTCAATAATAGTTCTCTAGTGGAATGAATTATTATTGATAAAATTAAGTTGTGTGTTCGGGGCGAGCACGGGATGCTTAATTTTATCGAGAGACCAAAATCAATTCCTCCTCTCGGTCCCTATCGTAGCCTCTAGTATATAGAGATTTATACCCACCGCATACCCACCTTCTTACCCATCCAATGGGGCCGGCCAAGCTAGGGCCGGCCAAGACCAAGTGGATGAGCCATGTAGGTGGCCGGCCAAAGCTTGGGTCCCAAGCTTAGGTGGCCGACCACTAGAATATTAAAAAGGATTTTTTCTTATGTGGATATCATGATTTTAAAAGAGAGTTTAAAAATTAAAAATTTCCTTTTATAGCTTTCTACAAAAGATTAAGAGAAGAGATTAATCTCTTTCCTTATTTGTAGTTTAAAAGGATGGTTTTAATTTTTGGTAAAAACTTTCCTTATTTGTAAATCATCTACATGTTTAAAAGAGAGTTTAAAATTTGAAATCTTTCCTTATTGGTTAATTAA
The DNA here is from genome assembly GCF_018446385.1 of Zingiber officinale. NCBI lineage: Eukaryota > Viridiplantae > Streptophyta > Magnoliopsida > Zingiberales > Zingiberaceae > Zingiber > Zingiber officinale. Next base: position 19,398,086 of record NC_055986.1, on the reverse strand, counting down.
AGGAGGATTTTAAATTTTAAGAAAACTTTCCTTTTTAACCATGTTCATGATTTAAAAGAGAGTTTAAAATTAAATATTCTCTTTTATAAGTTTCTACAAAAGATTAAGAAAAGATTTGATATCTTTCCTTATTTGTAGATTAAAAGAGATAACTTTCTTTTTATCCACATGTTTAAAAGAAAGATTTTAATTTATTAAATTTCCTTTTTATAAACCAATCATGAAGGGAAAAATTATTGGACAAATTTTTTATAAATTTCCGGAAGCAAATAAGGAAGTTTTAATTTTTGTTTAAAATTTTATTTGCTTGGAGAATTTATGTGGTGGCCGGCCATTACAAATTGAAAAGAAAAATTATTTTTAATTAAATAAATTTTCCTTTTCAATGGCAAAAGAATTAAGGAAGTTTTTATTAAATTTTCCTTATTTGCCAAGACCAAGGATTATAAAAGAGGGGGTAGAGGAGGCTTCAAGGCTAAGGACTCTATTCTATTTTTCTCCCTCTTTTCCTTGGTGTGGTGGCCGACCCTTCCCTTTCTCTTCTCTCCTCTTGTTGTGGCCGAAATCTATCATCTCTTGGAGCTTGGAGGATGTGGCCGGATCAAGGAAGGAGAAGAAGGAGAGAAAGCATGCATCCCTTGGAGCTTGGTTGGTGGAAAATTCTTCATCCTTTGGAAGTTCTTGTGCTTGGCCAAAACTTGAAGGAAGAAGGAAGAAGGTGCCTAGGTGGTTCTCATCTCGGAAGATCGTTGCCCACACAACGTCCGAGGTTAGATGAGGAATACAGTAGAAGATCAAGAGGTCTTTCTAAAAGGTATAACTAGTATTTTTTCTTTCCGCATCATACTAGTTATTTTTGGAAATAATACTAAATACAAGAGGCATACGATTCTAGTGTTTTGAATTTGTTTTCGATATAGTGTTCTTTTGTTTTTCTTTTCCTTGTGATTTGATTGTTCCTTTCGGTTAACCTAAAGTTATTTTAGGAAATTAAATATTAGCTTTCCATAAAAGGTTTTGTCTAGTCGGTGGTGGTTGCTCCCATATCCAAGAAGGCCATGTGCCTCGCCACGTGAGTACTGGGAACCAATTATGGAAATTAATATTTAATGGAATTAATAACTTAAGGTGATTTGGGTCGAACGTGTTAAGTTCCGCAGGAGATCCAAGTCAAAACCTAAAAGAACAAATAGATTAAGTTTTGGATCAAATGTGTTAAGTTCCGCAGGCGATCCAAAATTTAATTTAAAAGAACACATGGTAGCTAGGAAAAGGTTCAGACCTTTGTACAAAATTTTTGTACAATGGAACCACTAGGTTTTCCGAGTAGCAACCAACAGGTATGTGGTGGGTATAAATCTCTATATACAAGAGGCTACGATAGGGACCGAGAGGAGGAATTAGTTTTGGTCTCCTAATGAAATTAAGCTTCCCGTGTTCGCCCCAAACACACAACTTAATTCCATCAATAATAATTCATTCCACTAAAGAACTATTATTGAACTACCGTACCAATGCCAAATTACATTTTGGGCTCCTTCTTATTATGAGTGTGTTAGTCTCCCTGTGTTTAAGATGTCGAATGTCCACTAATTAAATGAGTTACTGACAACTCACTTAATTAATATCTTAGTCCAAGAGTAGTACCACTCAACCTTACCGTCATGTCGGACTAAATCCACCTGCAGGGTTTAACATGACAATCCTTATGAGCTCCTCTTGGGGACATTATCAACCTAGATCACTAGGACACAGTTTCCTTCTATAATCAACAACACACACTATAAGTGATATCATTTCCCAACTTATCAGGCTTATTGATTTATCGAACTAAATCTCACCCATTGATAAATTAAAGAAATAAATATCAAATATATGTGCTTGTTATTATATTAGGATTAAGAGCACACACTTCCATAATAACTGAGGTCTTTGTTTCTTTATAAAGTCAGTATAAAAGAAATGACCTCTAATGGTCCTACTCAATACACTCTAAGTGTACTAGTGTAATTATATAGTTAAGATAAACTAATACCTAATTACATTATGACCTTTCAATGGTTTGTTCCTTTCCATCTTGGTCGTGAGCTATTGTTTATAATTTATAAGGTACTGATAACATGATCCTTTGTGTGTGACACCACACACCATGTTATCTACAATATAAATTAATTGAACAACTATATTTATCATAAATGTAGACATTTGACCAATATGATTCTTATTTCTAGATAAATGTTTATACCAAAAGCTAGACTTTTAGTATACATCCTAACATTTGTTGCATCCAACAGCATGAATTTCTAACCATCGGGCATGCGATTTTCAAGCCAAATTAGAGTCACCGCCGATCGATCCTTCTGCAATCATCCCAATGTCACCCTGACCGGCGTTGTTACAATTTTTTTCCTCCCGAGCCAATGAGCGCTCTCTCTCGACAGATGCTCGGGCTAGCCTTTGATAGTCTTCACGGTGATGTTGTTGCCAATGCTCTTCGATCGCTAGCCTCCTTTCTTCACGTTGTTCTCCTCTCATGGGCGACATTGTCTATCAGGAGAGTGGGATTGGCGGTGGAATCTCGATTCAGTTTGAAACTGTAGCAATCTCTAGTGTTGTGCATTACTGTCCAATGATACGAGTATAAGAGTGGGGTCCACTACCGGGGCTCGGTGGGCCTTCCCCACTCGACCTCTATATGTTAGACCGCATGGGTCCGGGGTTCTTGGTCTTAACCAGGGTGAGCTTTTTCTATTAGTATATTTTCCCTTTCTCTTTTTTACTTTGTCTTGATCTTTCCTTTTCTTCAGTTTTGGGTGGTAGGGTTGGCCCTATGCCAAAAGATGGTGGAGATGAGTTACACCTATCAGACCCGGGGGTCCACTCAATAGAGGTAGGAACTTCCTCTACCTCTCTCGATCAACTTCACATGCAGATGACCCATCTAAAGAAGGATCTGGAGGTCTAGGCAGACTCCTACTAAGGGCCGAGAAGATCCTCACTGAGGAGAAGGAGAGAGGACTCGTGATGGCGTCCAAAGTGGAGAAGCTCCAGAGAGAAGTACAGACCGTCGAGTCCTGCCTTAAGTCCAAGACTACCTGCAAAATAAGGGTCATGTCTGATCTGGACCAAAAGAATGCCAAGGTCAAGGCACTTGTCGAGAAGCTGAAAGAAACAAAGACCACCCATGCCTCTGAACTAGCTAGCAAGGCAGTCAAACTGACTACAAAGGAGTTACAAATTAAGAAGAAACAACAAGCCATGGATAGCAAGAATGTCGAGCTGGAGGTGTTGAAGGCTGAGCTGACCAACTATAAAGCAGGAGAAGCCGATCGGTTTGAATCCCATAGAGTGGGCTATCTTCATCCCCGTGAATTTAATCTCCTCTCTACCGAGAGACTTCAAAGATGTTCACCTTCGCCGCAGAAGGCACGACAAAAGTAGCATAGAGAGCCTGACCACCTTATAGTGGACCTCCTAGTCAACTTCATCCGTCGACAAAAGATCTTAGAAGATGTTCCGGATGATACCTTCCCGAACTTTGATTAAGGTCTGTAAGAACTTTTACCTTCAGGGTTTTATCCCCTTGGTGTTGTAAGAACTTGTGCTTCTTTGTTGTGAATATTTTTTATTGCCCTTTGGCTATCGTATTCTTCTATTTATGTTGTGTCAAGCTATATGCATGAATTTATACACGTAGTACTTAAACAGATGTCGCAAGACTAAGCATCGCCCCGACCAATTAGAAAATTTATGCTTTAGCTAGCACGTGCAACCCTTGGCTAGGCAGAATTCTAAGCTGCATGACTTTTACGAGGGCTTATAAGGGAAATACTGAACAAGCGAACAAAAAAGTAGCTAACTTGGTTGCCTCCACTTTATCACCATGAACACAAGATGCTTGACCCCTTAGGCATTTTTTTTAATGAGCAGGAGATAGTGGAATTTTGGACTAAAACCTGAACCACACCCCGACTTTCCTCCTCCTAAGCGAGTGGCAATGCATCGTTAAGCATATGATCGAGGAATGGAGAAACTATGCTAGTAATTTGCCTCTTTAACGGGTGAGCTTCTGGTGCAGTTGAACCTCCGACTAGCTAGTCGAAGGGCACAGGGAGATCCACTTATAACTCGGCACTAAGTCACAAGAGTCTGAATTGAATCTCTAATCAGATGGTCGAAGGACATGGAGAAATTTGCTTATAACTTAGTGGTAAGGCACGAGAGTTAGGAATTGAACCTCCGATTGGATGGTCAAAGAACACGAGAAAGCCGCTTATAACTTGGCGCTAAGGCATGAGAGTCTAGAATTGAACCTCCGACCGGATGGTCGAAAAGCACGGGGAAATCCTCCTATAAATCAGTGCTAAGGCACAAGAGTCTGGAATTGAAGCTCTTATTGAATGGTCGAAGGGCACAAAAAAACACGCTTATAACTCAGAGCGGAGGCACAAGAGTTTGGAATTGAACCTCTGAATGGATGGTCGAAGGGCACGAAGAAACCTACTTATAACTTGGTGCTAAGGCTCGAGAGTATGGAATTGAACATCTTATCGGATGGTCGAAAGGCATGGGGAAACTTGCTTATAACTCAGTTCTAAGGCTTGAGAATCTGGAATTAAACCTTCGACCAACTGGTCGAAGGCACAAGAAAACTTGCTTATAACTCAACACTAAGGCACGAGAGTCTGGAATTTAACATCCAACTAGATAGTCAAAGGGCACGGAGAAACCCACTTATAACTTGGCGTTAAGGGTCAAGAGTCTGAAATTGAACCTTTGACCGAATGGTCAAAGGGCACGGAGAAATCCACTTATAACTTGACACGAAGGCAGAAGAGTCTGGAATTAAACCTCTGATCAGATAGTCGAAGAGCACGGGGAAACTCGCTTATAACTTGATGCTAAGGCTCAAGAGTCTGGAATTGAACCACCGACAGTTGGTCAAAGGGAATGGAAAACTCCGCTTATAACTCAGCGCTAAAGCACGAGAATCTTGAATTGAACCTCTGACTAGATGATCGAAGAGCACGGAGATACCTGCTTATAACTCGGCACTAAGGGTCGAGAGTCTAGAATTCAACTTCTGACAGAATGATTAAAGGGCACAAAAAAATCCGCTTATAACTCGGTGGTAAGGCTTGAGAGTCTGGAATTCAACCTCCAACTGGATGGTCGAAAGGCACGAGAAAACCCACTTATAACTTGGTGCTAAGGCTTGAGAGTTAGGAATTGAACCTCCGACCAAATGGTCGAAGGGCATGGGAAAACTTGGTTATAACTCAGCATGAAGGCATGGAATCTGGAATTGAACCTTCAACCGAATAGTCGAATGGTACAGAAAAACCTACTTATAAATCGACGCTAAGGCTCGAGAGTCAGGAATTAAACCTCCGACCGACTGGTCGAAGGGTACTAAAAAATCTGCTTATAACTTGGTGCTAAGTCACGAAAGTCTAGAATTGAATCTCTGACCGGATATTAAAAGGGCACTGGGAAACCTGCTTAAAACTCGGCACTAAGGCTCGAGAGTCTAGAATTGAACCTTCCATCATATGGTTGAAGGGCACGAGGAAACTCACTTATAACTCAGTGCAGAAACACGAGAGTTTGGAATTAAAGCTCTGACGGGATGGTCGTAGGATACGGGGAAACCTGTTTATAACTTGGTGCTAAGGCTTGAGAGTCTGGAAATGAATCTTCGACTGGATGGTCAAAGGGCATGGGGCAACCCGTTTATAACTTGGTGCTAAGGTACGAGAATCAAAAATTGAACCTCCGACCAGATGGTCAAAGGACACAGGGAAATCTGCTTATAACTCAGCGCTAAGGCTCGAGAATTTAAAATTGAACCTTCGATCGGATGATCAAAGGACTTGGAAAAATTCTCTTATAACTTACTGCTAAGGCTCGAAAGTCTAGAATTGAACCTTCGACCGGCTAGTCAAAGGGCACAGGGAAACTCACTTATAACTCTATGCGGAAGCACGAGAGTCTGGAATTAAACTTTCGATCAGATGGTCAAAAGGAATGGGAAAACCCGCTTATAAATCAACGCTAAGGTACAAGAGTCTGGAATTGAACCTCCGACCAGATGGTCGAAGGGCATAGGGAAACTCGCTTACAGCTCAGCGTTAAGGTACTAGAGTTTGGAATTTTTTTATCTTTTGAGCTTAGTTTGCCTACATTTCATTAAGCGTGAATACTCAAAAGAATATATAAATGCGTTACAAACATACTCTTAGGCCCGATAGGTTTGCAAATACCCGATAGGGTTGCAAATAATTTATGCTCCACAGCCGATCTAAATTCTTTCCTTCAGCATCTTGGAGATAGTAGGAGCCCAAGAGAGTAATCAAGAACACTCAACACTTTACATCATCCGTATATTGATAGAGGATGACTGCATTTTCAAACTTGAGCAGGTGATCCTCCGGGTCAGTTGTGCCTCCATACTCTTAAATGACAAGAGGTCAGAAATGGGGTGACAATTTATCCTCCAATATTTCCAGGGAAAATAGCATACTCAGCCATTCGGGGGATCCACTAGGGGCTGGAGCCTTCCCTTGCCGCGGATCCCGAGTGGGTGCATCTCCCAAGGATGATCCTTAGGGTCTCTCTAGGCGGCTCATGTCATCGAGAGGCATACGGAACAACATCCTATGGTATACGATTCGAGATGGGGGCATGGGAGGAAAATTGATCGGTTGTACGGGTACCTGATTGAAACTGGCCAGAGGAGGGACAGGGGGAAACTCTATCGGCCCTTCTGCCCTGGTCCTCCGCTCAGTGTGAGGTTCTGTCACTGAGAATGCTAGGTCATTCGATAAAGGGTGTCCAACAACTTGTTATTGCGCTATCTTTTATGCTCTAGCTTCTTCTATCTTTGCATTTCAGAAACAGACAAAGTTTTCACAGATGATACCAAATTTGATCCTATATGAAATTAGGGAAAATTGTGAGCTAGTGAGGTGGCTTCGAAGTTGACGATGAGAAGACTCCGAGCAGGAAGAACCTGGTGTCGTGATCAAGTTTCCATGTCAAAGAGAAGAGCTAGAAGAAGAAAACGTCAGTAACTAGGCCAGGGAGGAGTCTCCAATGCATGCTCTCCGATGCTCAAGTTAGACAGAGGAATGAGGAAAAAATGAAGAACAAGGAATGATGATAGTGTAGTTTAATATAGCATTGCCTTGTGTACCTATGTTATTAGGAGGAGACCCCTTATATAGTACTATTTTTTCCTCTGCATGAATATCAATGCATTGCTAAAATAGGATCAACCATTTTGACACTTTATAGTCTTTCCTAAATTGGGCCTACCACTTCTAAGCTTGCAGGGTGGAAACTTCCACCGTATGGACTGCATAGGGAATATTCCCTTGATTCTCTGACAACGATTACACAAGATGTCAAAGAGGAATATTGGGCTTTTGGGATGACGGGTCATACTTTAATGGGTGAGCTGGCCGAGTCATCTCTGTTGTTTGGTCGAATATTGCTCTTAGACAGGTTAAGTCAGCTAAGGAAGATTGACCATCTCGGGGACTTGACATTTGATCGGACAAGAGTCTGGTCAAACCTTAATTATGTCTAGAAGCTCCGATCAAGATGAGAGGACTCTATTCTCCGTTGAGGTAGGAGGATTCGATTCTCCATCGAGCTAGGAGGACTCAGGCTTCAACTGAGCCTGGAGGACTCGGAAGCTGATCAGACAATAGTTTCGATCGGCTGAAGTACTCGGTCGGCCATGTTAATCCCAAGTGTTGACCCTTCCTTAACTTTGACCACCACATTAGCTATCCTTCTTATTTTAGCCACAACTTTGGGAGTCCTACATTATTCACCTTATCAAACGTGATTGTAAGACTCATTTTATTAATAGTGAAGTGCTCTCCCCCAATAGCCGATATTACAGTAGGTTCTTTAAATGAAATTTGGAATTGGTTCTCACTTGCCAGCATCATCACACCTTCTGCCATTGTTGGTTTGCCTTTGATATATTATCTTGTACACGTAACAAACTCATTGGATTTCTATGGTTAGATATGAGCAATCTAGTGCATTATCAAGAATCTCTAATGATCTACCTAGCTTCCTTCCAAAGCCTATATGCTTGTGGTAACATAAAATCAAAATTTGAATTCTGAGCAACACTTTAATATAAAAATATGAATGCATATATTGAGATTGAATTGTTTGTCCTAAAAGGTTCAGACTTGTATCTGTATGATTGATTATTTTATTCCTCGTGCCGTTAAGGATGCCTAATACTATGACACTAAAGTTAAATACATTTGATTTAAATGAAAATACTCACATATATCCACTGCATTTGAAAACTTCAATAGATTGTCCAATAATTTATTATTTGACTAAAAATATATATAAGAGGTAAGAAAAGAAAAGATGATAAATTTGCACATAAAACATAAATAACACAATGTTTATTTCTTTATTAATTTCTATCATATGCTACTCTTAGTCTCTTATATCTTTTCACTCGAATAAACTTTATCCTTAATTAAGTATATACTTACATAAATTGAAATCGACGAGATATATCGTTAAGCACAGCACTATAACCCTTTTTAACATTCACACTCCTGGTAAGGTCAGTGAGTGATGATGTTATTGCTTATGGAAGATCATATATATATATATTGCATATTTCCTAATACATTGATCACATTAAAGCATTTGCAAGAAGAATATTGCTGAGAAATGATGTAATAGTTAAATTTTTTTTAGTGAATAATCAAAAGATAATATCAACTCGGGCACTACAAGATCATTTCCAACCCATAACACTATATTGGTATAATTTTCATACTAAAATGATGCAGTTTCAACACCAAACATTATTTCAACTTTAACTCATTCATACCATATCACACACACACACAAAATATTCTTTAAAATATTTTATTTTTCTTATTCATAATTTAATTATCAATCTACATTTAAATTTATTAACATTTTTATATGATAACTATTATATTTAAAATTAATACTTTATTAATATTTGATAGATTAAATTTTTTAAAATTCACCATCCAATTAATATATATATATATATATATATATATATATATATATATATATATATATATATATATATATATATATATATATAAAATAAAATTTAAATATGTTACTAAATACACTTAATTTAAATTTATAATAAATAACAATTGCATTTAATTATCATATAAGTAAAGACAAAGAAAATAATAATTATAAATTAATTTTATTAGATTTTATTAATTATATAATAAAATTAAAAAACAAAAACTCTCTTCCACACTAAATATGGTGTGAAATTTGATGTATGAATTGGAGTATTTTGATACTAATTTTATATTAAATTTGATATTTTGATGATAGATTGACGATGCTCTACGTGATTTGTCTTCCGGTGAAAAATGAGCTGAAAAAATTTTACCATTTGAATATACATCCAAGAATACTTTTCGGTTTACTAGGATGGTCAGTGGATAGATTCCAGATGATTGTCCCGCCGTGGGTAACGTTTGAATATACATCCAAGAATACTTTTCGGTTTACTAGTATGGTCAGTGGATAGATTCCGGATGATTGTCCCACTGTGAGTTACCCACCACCAGGCGTGCCCCGCGTGAACACATGCCTTAGCCGACATCTTTCATCGACCAGCCATCCAGCACAGTCGAATAATTAAGAGAATCTCCCCTTATATGGTGTAGAGAACAGTCGTCAAACTGTCTGGTAGTTATGAATTCATGTTATTCCCATTAGATTTTAGTCTTTTTGTGTAGATAAACTGTCGTCCAACTGTCCATATCAAGTTTTAAATAACCTGGTGGCAGATCACCCAATTTTTATAATCTGCACCGTGCACAATGGGTTCCATGTGTGTGAAGGAAGTGAAACATGAGCCATGAGAGGTCAGCTATGACTTTCCTGGATCTTTACAGATCTTATTAAAAAAAAATTGAAACTGGAGATGAGGCCTTATTATACAAAACAATCTTGATAGCTGACGAAGTGAACTAATTATCAGTTATCTGGCCTTACTTGAAACTGGTGGTTGTCATGACTAGGTGAGAACATAAATCCGAGTAAGATGGTTTCTATGATAAGGATCATTCATGTTTGTGTTGGAAATTTCGACAATGGGAACTACTGATTCCCAAATCAGAAACAGTGACATAATTTATAATGCATTGAGTAAAAGAATTGAAAACGACGAGATCGATAAGCACTATATCCCTTTTAACGTTCACTCTCTTGGTAAGGTCGGTGAGTGATGATGTTGCTGCTTATGGAAGCTCATTGCATATTTCCTAGTACATTAATCACATTCAAGCATTTGCGAGAAGAACAGTGCTAGGAAACGATTCCGATCCATTGTTGGGAGCACCCTTCAGCTTCAGAATGGAGGTGATCACATTGTAAATCTCTATATTCTCAAAAGATGGAATCTTCCTTCCCCTTGCAAACTGAGGACCGTGCGCAATAAAAATTGTCCTCATGGAGAATAATGCGTTGTCATAGCCATGAGCGCCACCGCACTCGCAGTCTTTCGTCTTCTCCAGTTCCACCTTGTAGCCTTCCGCCAGCAATCCAATTATGGGCGGAATCCTGTAGCTCGCCGAGTAATGGAGCCTCTCTGGCAAATCCTCTTTCAGGTACATCTTTAAATAATTTCCGTGTACCACCTTGCCTGAACTCAGTGCCTCGTTCATCTTGGCCACCACTTCCGACGGCGCCACGCCGGCAGGCGGGCGAATTGCCAACAAAGGACTAGTGGACTCGACCCAGTCTCGGTGAATTTTGATCCACGGAGACAGAGCATCAAGAAAGATCAGTTTTTTATCACAAGTTCCCACCATTCCATGATCACCTAACAAGATTATAGTCACGTCCTCGAAGATCCCCCTTTTCTCCAGGCCGACGATCAATCTCCCGATCATGTCGTCGATTCGAGTTACTGCAGCAGTGATCTCTGGATCGTCCGCACCGACCTTGTGCCCTTGCTTATCTGGGTCCTCGAAGTAAAGGGTCATGAACACGGGTATCTCATAGCTTGGGAAATCGAAGTAGCTCAAGATGGTGTCCACGCGATGCTCGAACGGCACCGAGCCGTCGTAATGCCTGCAGAACCTGGGAGGGCAATCCCAACGCCCCTTTTTGACTTGGGATCCAGGCCAGAAGAAGGTGGCGGCGTGGAACCCGTGGTCGACGACAGTCTCCCAGAGCGGCTCCCCGAGCCACCACTCCGGTTCGTTGCTCTTCATCGTGAAGGAGGCGCCAGAGATCGGGTCGATGAAGTGATTGTTGATGATGCCGTGGTAGGGCGGGTAGAGGCCGGTGACGATGGAGTAGTGATTTGGGAAGGTGAGGGTGGGAAAGACCGATATGAGCCCGGGCGCCGCCTCGGTGCCATTGGCGATCAGGCGGCGGATGTTGGGCGCGTCGGTCTTGAACTGGTAACCGTAGCGGAACCCGTCGGAGGATACGAGTAGAACGACGGGGCGGGAGAGCTTGGCGAGTGGCCGCGCGGAGTGCGACAGATCAGAGGCGGAATCTTGGTCTGCAGAAGCGGGGGAGGAGGAGGGCAATAAGACGAAGGCGAAAGCGGCCGCGACAGCCACGGAGGCGCAGGTGACGACCACGAAGGCAGAGACGAGGTAGGTGGTGTTAGATCGGCGGAGGCCCGAAGAGGAATCGGAGGCGACGGCGGAGAGAAGAGCGGTGGTCTGGTTGGAAGGATCATATTCAACTCCTATGGGCTGGGCAGGAGAGGGAGGAGTCGATATTGAAAAGGGAACAGAACCCATCGTAGAATATCAAAAGGTCGCTCCTTTAATAATAATAATAATGTCATCTGTTCTCTTCTGTTTTCTTCTGTTCTGCATGCGCTGTGTGCTTTATTCCCCGAAGGGAGGAGGGAAGAGAAGACAAATTTCGGTTCTTAGGAGTCAAATAACTGAGACAGGTTGGCCTGTGACTTTGGATTGCTAATGGTCAAAGAGCTGAGATAAAATCCAATTAATTAATTTACTGAAATGAGTTAAATGCCAATTAATTTCCTTTTTCATTTACGATAAATAGCAAATGCCATGCATACAACCAAAATTAGTGAGGCAAACGTACAGATAACATCTTACTATAAAATATAAATCCTCACAAACTTTGTCGAGTAATTATTGGATGGTCAATTATTAAAAGAAAATAAGAATATTTTTTTAGAATAAACTTAGGCCTCTCAATTATATTGTTGTGAAGCCGAGGATGAGAAACGTTTGAGATGAAAAAGTTATTTTTTTACCACATGTTAGATGAATTAATTATTGAAAACTTGTTAAATGAAATTACTCTTCGCTTAAAATTTATTTGGTGAGATATTGATGATCTCCTCTTGCAGTTATAACCTCTCCTATAAATGTAGTTTATTATTAATATTTTTAAATAATTTTGGTTATCGAGTAATCATGCTGGGATAAAAGTAGATTTATTTATCAACTAAGTTTATCTATATATATATATATATATATATAGATATATATATATATATATATATATATATATATATATATATATATATATTTTAAGGTGATGTTTGATTAAATGATTAAAATAAATATAAATATGTATTTGATAGTAAAATGTAATGAAAATAGAAATAAAAATAAAATTTAATTATTTAAGTTTAATTAAATTCTATAAATTTAAAATTATTTTTAAATTATCATTCTTAAATTTATCATCTAAACGTTTTCTTTTATAATTATTCCATTTTCTCATTTTTAAATCCACCAACCAGTTAATCTTTCAACTCTCGGCCGGGTTCTCAGGGCGTAGCATAATTGAAGACGCATGATTTCGTAGCCGAAAAGTCCAGAGTTCGATTCTCAAAATATTACTTGAAATTAATATCCCGACTATATATTTTCAATTATGTATCTATATTTATCTCTCTTCATATTTAAATATGATCGATTCTAGAAACCGTTAATGTGAGGGTTTCATAAGTTTTTTAAACTCTCGACCCTTACGTTCAAAGAAACCTTTTTCTCACGTGCATTTGCTTTTTGTTTTGCCGTTCTTATCCTCACACCATTATTAATAAGTCCACTTTACAGGTACCCATTAAACTCACCTAATCATTGTCTCCACTTGTCGGTTCCTGACTTGCGCCACTTGCGTGTGCATTAAATACCATTATCTAATATATTAAAATTCCATTTTTCTTATTGGTCAGCAAAAGAAAGGTCACAAGAATTTTCACGTGGCTTGCTTCAACTGCCTCTCCACTCGATTTCATGTTGATATTCATAAACATGCCTTCTCAATTCCAGCCGGACCAGCCTATTACAAGCTGCTTATTGGGCTTTTTAGCCCAACTGAGGCAATATTTGAACAGTCACCTCCTTTTCATTTGATGGATTGGCTACTTATTCCACTCAAGTTAATGAAATCAAATTATGTAATATGCTACTGCACTTATCTATGATTTAATAGGTATGTTGGCAGGTCAGATTTTTATAGTCCAGAAAATACTCTCTTTACATGTATTAGTGAGGATGCATGATCTCTACTTATAAAATAGATGAGGATCATACATCTCCATCAATACATGGAAAAGGAATATCTTCTGGACCGTAAAAAGTGATTTAGAGGATTTCCTCTCGTATATTGGACGGATTAAAGTAGTTGATATATATATGAATTGTTATTTCAATACATCTTTAGATTAACTCTCAGTGGATTTAAAATATCTCATTAGTTGTTTGACTTCTCACGTAAAAGATTACTATGGTAGAAGAATACCCTTTATGGAATCGTTCTGATTTTTTTCCATCAATATGTATGTTAGAGTTGTCCATGGAATTACCAGAGGAAAAGGTTAGAGGAATCTGAAGTTTGGAAAGTAAGTGACTCTACAAAGTTGAGTATTAGTGATGATGATTTAGCACGACAAATCGATATGTTTAGTGATTTGGAGGTTTATAAAAATTTAAAAAAATGTTCTCTTCTGATTCAAAATCATGGTGTAACGTATATCCCCTTTTGTTCCAGTTATGAAATAGTTGAAATAAATCAAAAAATGGATTTCTGTTCAAGAATGAAATAGGATGAATTGAGACGGTATTTTGTAAATACGTAATTATCTTGAATATATCAACCATTTCCTTATTTTCCGCTCGCCTGGAAGGAACAAAAGAAACATCTTGTTTTTTCTTCAAAAATTTCTGATCTCTGGTGAACTTCTTAATAGGATTCGAACCCAGATGAAGTTTTGACCATCTGTCAGAAAAAAAAGAACGAATTGATCTTATAGAATTCTCAAGAAATTCTTCGATTTCTTCCAGAAGCAGATGAATAAAAAGCAACTCTAAAGCACGAGGCGACTGATTTTCCCCAACGATAGTATATTGTACTAATTAAAATTCGACTACTAATTTGAAAATTCTGAAATTTTATCAGATTTTATTTGGTTTTTAAAAGAAGAAAAATCTTCAATATTAAATTTTCATGCTTGGTCTAGAATTTTTCGGATATTTTGTTTTTCTTTCAAGGCTTTTATTTTTTAAAATAAAATGTTATGACTACAACGTTAAATAAATTTTATTTATTTAATTTATTTTATACATTTAAAATACAGTCAATATTTAAAGCATTTAATACTTAATTTGCTACTCTTTACTAACTATGAGAAAAAAATTCGTTGAGGGACGGAATTAATTTTTCATCGCTAAATTTAACAATGGAATAACAAGTATTCGATATTAGTTTTAGCGACGGAATATTTAATTCTATCGTTAAATTTAATGGTGGAAATTTAACTTCCATCGCTAATTACCGATGAAATTATAATTCCATTGCTATATTTGTAAACAGAATTTACTATTATGTCATAGCTCTAGCAATGAAATTTTAATTACATCGTTAACTGTAGTGACGGATATTTAAATATCCATTGTTTATTAACAATAGAAAATTAAATATTCTTCTCTATCTCTTTGTCGCTAAATTTCATAAAAAATTTGGCATCACCTCTCTATTTTCATATTTTCCTTACTTGCGCATTTTCCCTATTTACATATATAGAACCAACCAACACACCATCGCAGATATAGAATCAAATAACACAACATCCAATCCAATACATTCACAAAACAAATGATTCAAACACCACAACTCATTCACAAATCCACATATTCACAATAAACACACAAACAACATAACAAATGATACAAAAGATACATATCAAATCCAATCCAACAAATATTCAAATTTAATCCAACAACATATCAAATTCAAACCAATAAAGGTAAATATCTCAAATTTAACTAATAAGCATCTAAATCTAATAAATCCAAAAAAATATTACCAACGATAATAAAAAAACCTCCTTATGAACACATCCAATCCTACTCCAAAACTAGCTAGTAGTATTTAATCCTACAATAAGTATAATATGATAGGTCATTAATAAAATAAGGGGAAAAAATTAGTCATATATCATTAGAATCATGATTAACAAATTAAATATAAATTAAACAAGGTGAACACTATAATAAAAAATGTTAGCTAGATAATAATTTTACACACCTGAATGCTAGTTTGGATATCTATTGATGGTGATATATAGAATATATCATTATCTACAATGTTTTAAAAATGATATATTACAATTAGAGATGCATCTAATATGGAAATTAATAGATTTATTTTGCATGTTTCATGAGTGATAAATAAAAATAAAAGAAAAGTTAAAGGTTAGCACACCTCTCAATCAGCTACTAATACTTATCGTGAGGATCCTGAGGGTCATGAATCTCTTGAGAGTCAAAACTATATGATATTTGACTCATTTGAGCTATGAATTCTGTCATTTCCTGTTCAATTTGCTCATATCTCATTTAGGCTTGCCAAAACTCTTCAAATTGTTTCTCTAATGTTGAGAATCGATTCTTCAAATTTTGATTTTCTTCCTCTAAAGCTTCTACTTTAGTAGATGATCTGCTGGGACGATCCTGACTCTATGAATCATCACACGATTATATTGACTCTCGTCTAGGACCCAAGACTATAAAGGTAGGAGGTTGTTTTTCTTTCATCGACTATATCATAATAAATCTCATTTAACTAGTTGATGGATAGAGTCTCTGCCTCATTTTCCTCTATAGTAAGCTGGGACACATGTGCAACTCTAGCAGTCATTTCATTCTATTTAAATAAGAAAAAAAATCATATCAGATATACAATTTGAAAATCTATTCATTGTTAACAATTAAAGGTATTCAAATTTATATTCTTACATCTAATATCTCTGATTGACGATTGATAAATGTGTCATCATTTTTCTTATGTCTCGCTAAATGCCTCCCAATAAGCAGGAGGTCGTTGTAGTTCACCCTCCTGAAAATATTAAAGAATAAAATTATATAAAAATAAATTCATTGATAATTAAAGAATTCTTATATAAATTAATTATTAGCAATAAACTCATCAAGTCTATGACATGCTCTACGATCGATCGAGATTCAACTGTATGCTTTATGAATCTAGTGATAGGGCTAGCCAGCTTAGTGTTTCTGTTAGCTCGAGAGCTGTTGTTGAATTTAACTATCATCCTTCTACAGTCTGGATGGCTCCCCATGCATCCCAAATATCATCAAATATAAAGGATGGTCTTGTTCCCTTGCTTCTACATTTATATAACATATCTTTATAGAGTTTGGCACAAGCATTGCTACAGGTTGCTCTAAATTAAAGTCCACCTCCTACCCTGGCTCACAGGTATATTTTTCTACAACAATAAGTTCACAAATAAGTATAAAAATAATAATTCCTAATAATGAAAATTACTTACCAAAAATTCTCCATAATAAAATTATTTTGGATTTGTAACGACCCGACCCATTTGGCGGCCTATTTGGCGACCCTCGGGTCGTCGACCGTCGACCGTCGGTCGTGCCAAGTGAGATCATCTCACTTGGTTACCAGGATTCATAAACTCTAATACTTAAGCCTGGAGGTTTAGAGTTCGAATCCCGGGGGAGGCAAAAATCCACTGCCAGGGGTGGAATGTCCTAGAGAGTAACGGCATGGTCGACAACCCGAGGGTCGCCAAATGGACCGCCAAATGGGTCGGGTCGTTACAAGTAATTGAAATGTTGATTGAATCTGAGAATCTATTGAATGTATCTCCACTTCTTCATTTTGAAATGCATCATGGTTTTGGACTATGATGGAGTTCGGTATTTTTATGGTCAAGCAAAACTTTGTTTGATAGACTACTAACTGTTGTCAAATCGCAAGTGAAACATCCCCTACTGTTATCTTAAATAAGTAGTTTTTTTTAATATGGATGTCTCGAAAGGAAAGCTCTCAAAATAAATTCTGAAACTTACAAAGTAACCAATGAGTTCTTAAAACATAAACCCACTAGTAGATATCGATGAATTATCATAAAGTATCAAAATTTATTCTTCTAAAAATAAAATAAGAAGTCCACTAAATAATGCAGAAACATGAATTGGACGGTCTTCGGAATTGTACTACCATTGTTCCAAGTCTGCTCGCTGGTCAAAGTCTACTGTCTCATTTGTCTCATCTCCTACAATAATCAGATCTATGAGTCTAAAGACTCAGCACGTTCAAACCCTGATATGCATTAATTACTCCCTATAATCATGTGTACTAAAGAGAAACATATTTTAGTTAATCTTATCCTTTACTTCTTGCACCACATAGACATAAACATAACTATTTGCAGAGAATAAATATAGCTACTGGCAAATCATAAACATAACATAACTACTTGCAGGGAATAAACATAACTACAGCCAGAACATAAACATAAACATAACTACTTGTAGAGAATAAATATAACTACTGGCAGAGCATAAACATAAACATAACTACTTGCAGAGAATAAACATACTTACTAGTAGAGCATAAACATAAACATAGCTTTTCATAGGGTTTAATTTCATGTTATTGGTACCATAACCTAATTGTTTGATCAAACTTTCACCATAACGCTAAGTTGGTAGAAATCTGAACCTTGAAACAAAAACCTCTACCCATTCATAATTTTGGATAAGCTCCTCAGGCGTAGATCCCCGGTTCATAACTCAACTCATAATGAAATTTGGTAAGCTCCTTGGGAGTAGGTTACCAGTTCATAATTCAACCCATAATGAAATTGGTAAGCTCCCTGGGTGTAGGTCCCTGGTTCATAACTCAACCCCTAATGAAATTGGTAAGCTCCCCGGGCGTAGGTCTCCGGTTCATAACTCCACCCATAATGAAATTGGTAAGCTCCCTAGGCGTAGGTCCTCGATTCATAATTCCACCCATACATGAACATAAACTTGCCACCAACGGCTTGCAGTTAAATTAATTATTTATTTAAACTCATTCATACACACATGTCATATTATCATAAACAAAAGACAATATGCATAATCATAAATTCTGAATCCTATATAACTGATTTTCGAGTTCATAAACATACATAACATATTATCATGAAATTCGTAACCAACATACTCATAATTCTGAATGCCCCTAATGAGCCCAAACCGAAATCAAACATAAAGAAACATAGTAGCTATCTTTTAATAACATTAAGGTGCCTAGGTTGATAAAAACCAAAATCTAAAATAGAGGAGCATAGTAGCTATCTTCTAATAATAATAAGATGCATAAGTGGACAAATCACACATGTTACTAAAATTTAAAATAGAGAAACATAGTAGCTATCTTCTAATAACATTAAGGTACATAGGTGGACAAATCACATATGTTACTAAAACCTAAAATCCGAAATCTAAAATAGAGAAACATAGTAGCTATCTCCTAATAACATTAAGGTGCATAGGTGGACAAATCACACATGTTACTAAAATTAAAAATCTAAAATAGAGAACAGATAGTAGCTATCTTCTAATAACATTAAGGTGTATAGGTGGACAAATTACACATATTGCTAAAATCTAAAATCCGAAATCTAAAATAGAGAAACATAGTAGCTATCTTCTAATAACATTATGGTGCATAGGTGGACAAATCATACATATTACTAAAACCTAAAATCCAAAATCTAAAATAAAGAAAACATAATAGCTATCTTCTAATAACATTAAGGTGCATAGATAAACAAATCACACATGTTGCTAAAATCTAAAATCAGAAGTCTAAAATTGAGAAACATAGTATCTATCTTCTAATAACACTAAGGTGCATATATAGATAAATCACACATGTTACTAAAACCTAAAATCCAAAATCTAAAATAGAAAAAATATAGTAGCTATCTTCTAATAATATTAAGGTGCATAGATGGACAAATCACACATGTTGCTAAAATCTAAAATTGAGAAACATAGTAGCTATCTTCCACACATGTAACTTACAATCTGAAATATAAAATAGAGAAAACATAGTAGCTATCTTCTAATAACATTAAGGTACATAAATGGATAAATCACACATGTTGCTAAAATCTAAATATCCAAAATCTAAAATAGAGAAACATAGTAGTTATCTTCTAATAATATTAAGATGCATAGGTGGACAAATCACACATGTTGCTAAAATCTAAAATAGAAAAATATAGTAGCTATCTTCTAATAACATTAAGGTGCATAGGTGAACAAATCACACATGTTGCTAAAATCTAAAATCTAAAATCTGAACAAAAAAAACTCAATTAGAATACCATGAATCATCAATAAATCCTTACAGATCATAACTAACATTAAAAGATTATCACCTAGGTTATTTTCCACACATTCACATCAGTTTCACACATTATATGGACTAATTAATACATCAAAAAAGGTATAGAACATGTCTTCGCTTCTAAACGCTTGTAGGATTCACCATCAACGCAATAAGCAAGGGTATTATTGAAGCACAACCTCCCCCTTTGACTCCTTGCCACCGAAGATCCCTCTTCCTCTCCTCCCTTTAGGGCTAGGACTGGCAGGACTTAGGGCTCGGGGGCGGAAATTCAAGGTGGGGTTAAGGCTTAGGGTCGGCGGTCTGTAGGTGAGGAAACCCTAGTTTTTCCCCTTCCAATCCTCTATCCAAAAATCACATCCATAGGGTATAATTATATATGTTGTGTCAAGTCTAGATCCAACACTTGAATGATTCAACTACAACTATTAAATCATATAAATTTTTATACATGTTTCGGATTTATATAAAATTTTATACATATTCAGAATTTACCAACACTTGAATGATTCAACAATAACCATTAAATCATATAAATTTTTATACATGTTTTGGATCTGTATAAAATTTTATAAATATTTGGAATTTATATCTCTTGGGTCATATAAATTTTTATACCTATTTAGATTTATGGAATTGTCAAAATTTTAAATTTGGACTTAATCTATAAACTAGAGGTTACCTTACTTAGTACGTACATAAATTTCTAATTCTCCCTGTATCTAAATTCACAAAACTATTTACAACTCCTAATGATACATGTAAAATAATTTATTTAAATTTTTAGATGAGGGGTTCCAAAAATACATAATTATTAGATCTAACTAATAAGATCTATAAATTCAATAAACAAGGAAAAGTAAAATGTTAATTTTCCCCCTCTAGTTTTTGAAAATGTACAAGAATTTTTTTTAAAAAAAAATCTTTCTAAACGTAGGCATCACGAAATATAAATTACATAATCCATAATTATTGATAATGAACCTACATTATTTAAATTAAATATTTTACCTAACTTTAATCATTTATGGAGTTAGCGTGGATGACTTTCGGACACTACAAATCCTCCCTCTGCCTCCTTAGATAAAATTTTGTCCTCAAAATCAACACTTACCAAACTATCCTAAGTAGCGGCTTCTCATGTCTCCCTCGGTCTCTCAAGTAGCTTCCTCTTTAGAGCGATTTAGCCATTTATCCTTGACCATTTTTATCACCTTACTCTGTAGCCTTCTCTCTTGTCTGTTCAAGATTTGTGTAGCTTTCTCTCTTGCTTGCAAGGATTCCCAATTCAGAGCATGTGTTGGATTTGATACATACTTCTAAAGCATAGATACATGAAAAACATTATGAACATTTGAAAAGTTAGGCGGTAGCACTACCTTGTATGTCAGTGTCCCAACTCTGCAAAATCTCAAATGGGCTGATAAATCTTAGACTGAGCTTGCCTTTCCTACCAATTCTCATAACCCCTTTCAGAGGAGCTATTTTCACAAACATGTGGTCTCCAATAGTAAACTTGAGATCTCTTCTCCTTTTGTCACCATAACTCTTTTGTTGACTCTGAGTAGTTTTCATCCTTTCACATATTTTCACTATTAAATCGGTTGTCTGCTGGATGATCTCTGGCCCTATCTTCGGTCTTTCACCAACCTCATCCCAGTTGATAGGTGATTTACACTTTCTTCCGTAGAATGTTTCATAAGGAGTCATATCTATCAACGACTGAAAACTGTCATTATAGGCGAACTCCACTAGGGGTAACTTTGATTCCCAACTCCCTTGAAAGTCCATCACACAAGCTTGCAACAACTCCTCCAGAATCTGGATCGCCCTTTCTGACAGACCATCTGTCTATGGATGGAAGGTTATATTAAATAGCAACTTGGTACCCATTGCAGTATGCAAACTCTTCTAGAAGGACTACGTAAACCTCGAGTCTCTGTCAGATACAATAGAAATTGGAATTCCATGCAATTTGACTATCTCGCAAACATATAGCTCCGCGTCATAGAGAAGGTTGTCTTTACCGGCAAGAAGTGTGCATATTTAGTGAGGCAATCCACTATTACCCAAATAGCATTGAAGCCTTTCACTGTTCTCGGCATGCCAACCACAAAGTCCATCATAATATTTTCCCACTTCCACTCAGGAATAGGGAGTGGCTTGAGCATTCCAGCTGGCCTCTGGTATTCTGCCTTAATATGCTAACAAGCTAAACATTCTGGCATAAAAAGCCTAATGTTGTGCTTCATTCCCTGCCACCAATAGAGCATCTATATATCTTTATACATCTTTGTACTCTCCGAATGAATGGAATACGGAGTAGCATGAGCCTCTTTCATGATCTTTGTTCATAGGGTGTCTACGATAGGTACCTAATAGCGATCTCTAAACATCACTATGTCGTTCCTTAATGAATAAAGTGTACCCCCCCCCCCCCCTTTGATTCGTCCTTCTTTTGTCACTTCTGCAATTGTTCATCTGATGTTTGCTTATCTTGAATATGGTTCCTCATAGTAGATTGCACTGTCAAAGTGGACAATCGAGGAGTGCCACCTCTCGCATAAATCTCAAGTTCAAACTTCTGAATTTCTGTCAATAGAGGTTTCTGTACTTTTAACTGTGACACAACTGCTGTCTTCTAGCTCAGAGTATTTGCAACGACATTAGCTTTTACTGAATGATAGTTAATGACATAGTCATAATCTTTCACCAACTCCACCATCGTCTCTGGCACATATTCAATTCCTTTTGAGTGAAGAAGTATTTGAGTCTCTTGTGATCGGTATAGATCTTGCACTTTTCTCCATACATAATAATGCCTCTAAATCTTCAAGGTGAATACGACGGCTGCCAATTCTAAATCGTGAGTCAGATAATTCTTCTCATGCACCTTCAGCTGTCTCAAGGCATAAGCAATTACCTAGTCATGTTGCATGAGAATGGCACCCAATCTGAGTTTAGAAGCATCGATATATACCACAAAATCATCTTGGACAAATGGCACAGCTAGAACTGGTGTTGTAATAAGGACTTGTTTCAATGTGTCGAAGCTATTTTGATAGGTTGAGCTCCAATTGTATTTTACATTCTTCTTTGTCAAAGTTGTAAGTGGTGTTGCAATAGAGGAAAACCCCTTGATGAACTTCCTGTAGTAGCCAGTCAATCCTAGGAAGATGTGGATTTCTGATGCACTCCTAGGTACTGCCCATTCCTTTACGACTTTTACCTTTGACAGATCCACCTCCACACCACTACTCGAGATGATATGATCTAAGAACGCCACTTTCTCTAACTAGAACTCATGCTTACTAAATTTAGCATAAAGTTGTTGGTCTTGTAGGGTCCCCAGTTCACACCAAGAATGATATCAAATTCTGGCATTAGTAACATAATAAGATCAGCATACACCATATGGCCTTGTAGTTCGAGATCAAGACCCCTAACCACCTAGTAGATAAAAGGTCTTACCCGGACGGGACGGTCACTAAGTAACTCACATCCAACCCCATTGGTTTGATATCTACATAGCTCACAAACGTATCTGATATAAAAGAATGAGTAGTCCCTGAATCTAGCAAGGCCTTGGTGGCTACTCTTGTTATATAGATCCTTCCTACAGCAATTAAAGATATCACTCAATGCAAAAAATTCCTACAATTACTATATTGTCCTCGAAAGTTCTCCCATACTTACTTAGGAAATTTTTTTTTGAAACTTCTAAGACATTTTATGATCAAAGGTTCGACCATGAGCATTAAAGTCAAAAATTTAACGATTAATTATTCCAGAATCGAAAGATGACCTCAATCGACTTGATCTAGTTCTCTGCCTTCATAAGATCAATATTTCTAGTGAAGTCTTTTGTGTCCATCTTACAGAAGTGCTCATATACTTCTTCCGGTTTGGTCCTATGCTCAACTCCACACCAAGCCCAATAAACAATGCAAAGAACTTATTCATCCTTGTAAATACTTGTTCGTGACTAACTAGAGGCGGTGTAGGAGGTGGAGGTGGAGGTGGTGGCGATGGTACCTCACCATGCCTCTCTTCCTCACAGTGCTCCAATCTCCTACAGGCGTAACGTCTAAGGGGCATATCTGTATACAATCCAAAGCATCACAAAACCAATATAAGTTTAAATCCATCCTACTTAAATCAATACTATATCAATTCCCTAACTTAGCTTTTATACAGGCATTTAGTTGCAGGAATAAAGAATACAAAGCATTAAAACTCACAGACTTGAGGTTTGACTTATTGAGCTTCTATGAATTGATAGCAGGTACAATCCTTCCGGGAACTTTTTTTCTGATACCAACTGAAACATCCCCTATTACTATCTTAAATAAGTAATTTTTTTTATTGGATGTCTCGATAGGAAAGCTCTCAAAATAAATTCTAAAATTTATTAAAATAATCTAATGAGTTCTTAAAACAGACAACCATTAGTAGATATCAATGAATTGTCATAAAGTTTCAGAATTTATTCTTCTAAAAACAAAATAAGAAGTCCACTAAATAATGCGAAAACATGAATTAGAGGGTCTTTGGGATTGTGCTACCATCATTCCAAGCATACCGACTGGTCAAAACCTTCTGTCTCATTTGTCTCATCTCCTACAATAATAAGATCTATGAGTCTAAAGACTCAGCACGTTCAAACCCTGATATGCATTAATTACTCCCTATAATCATGTGTACTAAAGAGAAACATATTTTAGTTAATCTTACCCTTTACTTCTTGCACCGCATAAACATAAACATAACTATTTACAGAGAATAATAAACAAAACTACTGGCAGAGCATGAACATAATATAACTACTTGCAGAGAATAAACATAACTACTAATAGAGCATAAACATTAACAAAACTACTTGCAAAGAATAAACATAACTACTGATAGAGCATAAACATAAACAAAACTACTTGTAGAGAATAAACATAACCACTAGCATAGCCTAAACATAAACATAACTACTTGTAGAAAAGAAACATACTTACTGACAGAGCATAAACATAAACATAGTTTTTCATAGGGTTTAGTTTTATGTTATTGCTACCATAACCTGATTGTTTGATCAAACTTTCACCATAGCGCTAGGTTTGTAGGAATCTGAACCTCGAAATGAAAACCCCTACCCATACATAATTTTAGGTAAGCTCCTCGGGCATAGATCCCCAGATCATAACTCAACCTAGAATGAAATTTGGTAAGCTCCTTAGATGTAGGTTCCCGGTTCATAACTCAACCCATAATGAATTGGTAAGCTCCCCGGGCGTAGGCCCCCAGTTCATAACTCCACCCATAATAAAATTGGTAAGTTCCCCGGATGTAGGTCCCCGGTTCGTAACTTCACCCATACATGAACATAGACTTACCACCAACGGCTTGCAATTAAATTAATTATTTTCTTAAAGTCATTAGTTAAAGTAATTATTTACTTAAACTAGTTCATACACACATGCCATGTTATCATAAACAAAATGCAACACGCATAATCACAAATTCTGAATCCTATATAACTGGTTTTTGAGTTCATAAACACACATATTATCATGAAATTCATAACCTACATACTCATAATTCTGAATACCCCTAATGAGCCCAAACTGAAATCAAACATAAAGAAACATAGTAGCTATCTTTTAATAATATTAAGGTGCATAGGTAGACAAAAACCAAAATCTAAAATAGAGGAACATAGTATCTATCTTATAATAACAATAAGGTGTATAGGTGGACAAATCACACATGTTACTACAATCTAAAATCTAAAATAGAGAAACATAGTAGCTATCTTCTAATAACATTAAGGTGCATAGGTGGACAAATCACACATGTTACTAAAACCTAAAATCTAAAATCTAAAATATAGAAATATAGTAGCTACCTCCTAATAACAATAAGGTGCATAGGTGGGCAAATGACATATGTTGCTAAAATCCTAAATCTAAAATAGAGAAACATAGTAGCTATCTTCTAATAACATTAAGGTGTATAAGTGGACAAATCACACATGTTACTAAAACCTAAAATCTAAAATCTAAAATCTAAAATCTAAAATCTAAAATCTAAAATAGAGAAAACATAGTAGCTATCTTCTAATAACATTAAGGTGCATAGATAGACAAATCACACATGTTGCTAAAATCTGAAATCTAAAATAGAGAAATATAGTAGCTATCTTCTAATAACATTAAGGTGCATAGGTGGACAAATCACACATATTACTAAAATCTAAAATCTAAAAGAGAGAAACATAGTAGCTATCTTTTAATAACATTAAGGTACATAGATAGACAAATCACATATGTTGTTAAAATCTAAAATCTGAACAAAATAAAACTCAATTAGAACACCATGAATCGTCAAGAAATCCTCACAAATCATAACTAACATGAAAAGATAATCACCTAGGTTATTTACTATGCACCGCGGAATGTTATGATTCTTGTGATGTGATAAAAATTACGGTGATTATCAAACCAAAATACCTTCTCAATGTAGGGCAGTGAAAATGCATCAGACTCTATCAAGCAATGTAGCATGCTAACTTACCAACAATACTTCATCCTGAAAATATTGAGTATGTTGTGTCAGGGACACTTTACTGACACGTCTTTTCAGGAAAAGCTTTGAGAAGCGTGCTCACCTTGGGAAGCGTTCACGCGCGCTACCGGAGCTCTATATAAAGGGGGGTCCAAGCATTAGCAGAGGTATGCGATATTCAATGTTTGTGCTACAGTCTTCTTGTTGGTCCACTTTCCACTTCATCGTCGGTGATTGACTTGAGCGTTGAAGGACCAATGCCGGGAACCCCTTCCCTGGCTCGGCACTGACGTAATTTGTGTTACAGGTCCGAGTGGAGTCCACAAAAAGTCAACGTGAGTGTTGTTAGGACCGAAAAGTAGCTAGAGGGGGGGGGGGGGGGAATAGCTCGTCGCGTGCTAGATGCTCGTCGTTGCTTGCTTCTTCAAAGATATGCAGCGGAAATATAAGAAAAAAATCACACAACGCTAACAAGGTTGGTTTACTTGGTATCCACCTCACGAGAGGTGACTAGTCCAAGGATCCACACCTACTCACGCACCCTCCACTAATAAAAACCTCCTTTTCGGTAACTACCGAAGGCGGAGAAGCTCTACAAGACTCTCAGTACAAAAGAAAGGGAAGGGATACAAGAATACAAGCACAAGCTTACAATAAGCGTAGAAAACCCTAACTCTAACTTTTATCCTTGCCTTTGATCCGCCTCTTGACTTGGAAAGCTTCCAAGATCCTTCAAGAACTGGCGATCTGAGCTTTGAGAGTGCTGTGGAGGAGTTGGCGAGA
This sequence comes from Zingiber officinale, assembly GCF_018446385.1. Lineage (NCBI taxonomy): Eukaryota > Viridiplantae > Streptophyta > Magnoliopsida > Zingiberales > Zingiberaceae > Zingiber > Zingiber officinale. The sequence goes on along the minus strand of NC_055986.1, from coordinate 19,371,011 downwards.
GATCTGAGATGAAACAGTGGAGAACTACTGAAGGATACGCCCGCCTGCAGCTCAAATACGACGCAACGGTCGGATCCCAATCGATTCGAAAACTCCCAATCGATCGGGGAGGCTTTGGATCGATCCACGGATCAATCCACGCATCAATTCAGCGCTTATCGCGCGAAGCAGCAGCGTCCCAATCGATCACTGATCGATTGGGACCTCTGGATCGATCCACTGATCGATCCAGAGGCTTTTTGTGCGCTGGGAAAAGCCTGGATCGATCCACTGATCGATCCAGCTCTTGGTTTTTGCCCAAAACCAAGTCTCAAGCCTCTCATACCAACATCCGGTCAACCTTGACCTGTTGGTACATCCTGTCTAGCATCTGGTCACTCCCTTGACCTGCCAGGACTCCCCACCAAGTGTCCGGTCAATCCCTTTGACCCACTTGAACTTTTCTCCTCTTGACAAGTATCCGGTCAATTCCTTTAACCTACTTGGACTTTCTTCTTCTTGCCAAGTATCCGGTCAATTCCTTTGACCTACTTGGACTTTCCTTCATCATGCCAAGTATCCGGTTACTCTCTTGACCTACTTGGACTTTCACCTGATGTATGGTCAACCTTGACACATCTGGATTTTCCCTCGTGCCTGGCTTCACTCACCAGGACTTCCAATCTGCCTAGCTTCACTCATTAGGACTTCGCTTCTGCCTGGCTTCACTCACCAGGACTTCTCTTCTGCCTGGCTTCACTCACCAGGACTTTCCTTCTGCCTGGCTTCACTCACCAGGACTTTCCTTCTGCCTAGCTTCACTCACTAGGACTTTCTATCTGCCTAGCTTCACTCACTAGGACTTTCCTTTTGCCTGGCTTCACTCACCAGGACTTTCTATCTGCCTAACCTTCCAGTTAGGAATTCCCAGTCAGGTATCCGATCACCCTTGACCTACTTGACTCTTCTTCATCCACACTGATCAGTCCCTGATCAGAATCTCCCCACATGAACAACTGCACCTGCATTGTCCATGTGTCTACATGTATTGTCAAACATCGAAACTATGACCAAGACTCAAGCTTGGTCAACTCAGTCAACCTTGACCTAAGGGATATTGCACCAACAATCTTCCCCTTTTTGATGTTTGACAATACCTTTAAGTTAGGACCACTCTGAGTTAAGCTAATCTCATAGCCTTAACTCTCTTCATGCCAAAGTATGAATGTTGGTTCCCTTCATTCTCCACCTATGACCTCCCCCATAGGTAATGAAGGCCTAACTTAAACCACACATTCTCCCCCTATTGGCACACATCAAACAAACACTATCTCTCCCCCTGAAGAGATACTCATCATTTGTTACAACTACACTTGTTGAACCTTTATCCCTTTTTTAAAACTCTCCCCCTGAAGAGTTTCTCAAGGTTGTAATCATCATCATAATGAATGTCTCATACCATTCATTTTCCCTACATTCTCCTGCAATGTAGACAAATACCCAACCTTGAGCATTTTTCAATCACTTAAAATACCACTTGAAATAATGAGGATATCCACTCCCCATTTCAAGTTCAAATGCTCATTCATGAGCATTTTCTCTAAAGAAGGTTAACCACCCTCCAAGGTTCAAGAAAAATAATGTTTCATGTCTTTAAAGAGTCCCTCACCCTAAAGACATGGTGGTAACTTCTGTCATTGCATCAACAATGACTTGGAGTCCCTAAACCTTTAGGAAACCCAAATTTAGAAGTTTTGAGGTTCAAATGTTCAAGATTTGAAATAAACCTCAACCTAAACTTCAATTTAGTCTTCCTTAGCCAATCCATTCTTGTTTTCAACATGAAAACACCCTTTTTATGTATACAAATGTATTTTGAGGGGTTTGGAATGGTTACATTTACTAAACAAGGTTTAAAATGCTGAAATCAGGCTTTCTTAGCCAAAATCAGCATCCTGGATCGATTGGAGTTGAGTTCCAATCGATTGAACCTAACTGAATCGATCCACTGATCGATTCAGGATGTGTAGATCGATCGGCTGATCGATCCAGCGAGCTTCTGAATCGATCCACTGATCGATTCAGGCACTCCAATCGATCCATGGATCGATCGGAGCTCTGATAGTTGCTGAATTTCAAATTCAGCCAACTTCAGAAACCCCTAGAAAATTCTACAAAAATTCAAAAATCATGAAATTTCGTGTAGACATTATTTAGGGCATACTTGATCATGGAAAAATAGTTTTCTATGAAAATACTTCATGTTTTCAAAGATTTGACACAAACTTGAAAACTTGCAAAAACTTTAGTGTTTTCTTCACGTTTGTGTCTAACTATTCAATGGTGATTACTATCAAAAGATAGCTTTCACCAAGGTTTTCCAAAATCATTTTAAAATCATTTTCAAAACCAATATCCCATCATGTTCCTTGGGCTTAATGTACATGACTTGTACATTACCTTTCCCAATGATGGGAAGACACATAACTATGTGTTTTGATGAACCTAAAACTCAAAAGAATGCACTAAATCAACATCTTGAGTTTTGTTCATCATCCTAACATCTCACTTGCATCCAATATGCACTAAAACACATACAAGTCATCTTATTGGTCTTTGTGAGATGTAAAGTTTGGTTTTGCCCTAATCTAGGGATCATGCATATCTATCTAGGCATTTTGTGGATATTGAACATCCACTTAGGATGTTACTTGTTAATACCACTTGTTGACAACACTTGTTGAAAATACTTGTTGATAAATGCCATTTATCCTTGCTTTTAAGGAATTAAACATAATGCATGATAATGTTATGACATACATCAAAATGAAATAGCTTTCAAAAGAAAGATTCCTATAACTACATGATGTATGAATGTCATGACATGGTATTTTTGAATTTTTCATAATAAAACATGAATGCAAAAATAGACATGATGTCATGACATATGATGGGTAAACAATCATGGCAAGGTTTAGCATAAATAAAATATACCTAGATTACTTATCTAAGTATCCTTAACCACTTAGCTAACTCAAAATATACCACTTGTTTTAACTTAAAACGTTAAACCTAGATTGCCCTAAATGCTTCAAAGAAATACCAAAACCTAAATTGACATTTCTATTTCTCTTGATTTGTTTATGCCACTTAAAAATTAAGCATATCCTCAACTGTTGGCATATTCCATTTTTCCTCAAGAGTAATCACTTTAAATTAAGGCTTAGCTTGCCTTTAATTTCCTAAGAACATACCAAAATCCCAACTTGGTAGTTCTTATGTTTTCTCAAATTGTGCCAATTTAAAATAAAATCAATACTTCTCCAATTTGGCACATTTTACTCTTTCAAAGAGTAAATCATAAATCCATTTCATTTTCAAAGGTTAATAATAACCTTGAAAATGCTCCTTGAGTGTCAATTTCTTCAAAGTTGGGTTAACTACCCTTCTTCTTAGAGTTGACACTCTCTAGCCCATCTATGGGGTAGAGAAGATGCTCCTAGGAACTCAAAACCTATTGGTGCTCCTTGGATGCTCTAGGTATTCACTAGGGATAACTTCCCTAGATACCTTCCTAGTGACCTTGTTTGGCTTCTTAGAAACCTTGGTCACATTTTCTAGGTCAACTCTAGGGATAGCCTCCCTTGTGACCTTGTTAGTGACTTTCTTAGACTTCTTAGAAGTCTTAGTCACTTTGGTTGCAAAGATACTTCTAGGGATATCTTCCTTTGTATCCTTGACTTGACCTCTAGACTTAGGGTTTGTTCCATAACTATATGGAACCCTATGATAGCTAGGCACATCCTTTTTAGTTTTGGGTTTGTATCCCAAACCTCTATGGCCATTGGATGGCTTTTGTACCCCTAAACCTAGGTTATGCTCATTTTGCCCTAATAGGATATTTTTCAATCTTTTTAGGGTCTTTTCTAATTTATCAAGTCTTGACCTCAAGACTTGATTTTCCCTCACTAAGTCCTTAGTATTTGATTTTTCATTTGATCCATGAGCATTTTTATTCTTGGGCTTGTATCTATTATCCTTAGTGTTCGTGCCCAAATGTCTATTTACCTTCCTAACCTTAGGTTGGGTAGTCTTGGCATGTAGGGCCACATGCTTTTCCTTAATGCCCTCATGCTTTATATTCTTATGGTAAATTGCATTAAGATGATAGAAATTAGAACTATCATGCTTTTTACCATAACGTAAAGGGGTAGGCTCAATAAATGTTACCTTCTTCTTTACCTTGGAGGCTCCCCCTTGACTAATGCCTCCTTGAGCCTTGACCATCTTCTTTCCCTTGGAGCATTGATTTCGGTAATGCCCTTTTTGTTGACACAAGAAGCACACAATGTGCTCCTTGCTCTTCTTTGTCCCGGGGGTGGTCTCTTTGGGCTTCTCCTTGCCCTTTTGTGTCACTTGACCCTTCTTCTTGGCCAAGTTGGGACACTTGCTCTTGTAGTGCCCAATTTCTCTACACTCAAAACATATTATATGATTTTTATTTTTAATTGAAACATTTATACCTTCTTGTGTAGGGATGACACTTGCTCCTCCATTTGATATTTCTTGAATTTTGGAGGTGGCACCATCTTCTTCTTCTTCACTTGACCCGGATGTGGAGGCCTCTTCTTGCTCCGGGTCCATTGATCTACACTCCTCCTCAATCCTGGAAGTGGAGGCTTCATCATCTTGTACATGGAACAAGGAGTATGCTCCCTCCTTGTTCTCTTCATTGCACTCCCTTGAAGATGAAGCTTCTTCTTGGACTTCTTCTTCGGAGGTTGAGCATCTCTCAACCTCGGAGTCCTCCTCTTGGTCTTGCTCCAAAGAGTCACCCTCTCTGGATTCTTCTTGCTCTTGTACAGTGGAGGGGATCTCTTCATGAAGCTTGGCCAATTTACTCCATAATTCCTTTGCATCTTCAAATTCTCCAATTTTGCAAAGGATGGTGCTTGGCAATAAATTGACCAAAAGCTTGGTCACTTTGTCATTGGCCTCGCACCTTTGGACTTGCTCTTGGCTCCACTTGCTCCTCTTGAGAACTTTGCCCTTTGAGTTTGTTGGAGTCTTGAAGCCTTCCATAAGAGCAAACCATTGCTCTATCTCCACCATCAAAAAGTTTTCGATCCTTGATTTCCAAAGATCGACGCTTGTAGATGTGTATGGTGGAGCCACCCTTGTGTCAAATCCAAGTCCATCTTGGAATTGCATTGTAGAAGTTGAACTTTTGAATTTCTTTGACTTTGACAATTTTGCTTCAACTTCTTCACCCTCTAGCTCTTCTTGTTGTGCTTGACCCTTCCGGCGATGATTCCGGTGAAGAGCAACCTTGCTCTGATACCACTTGTTAGGACCGAAAAGTAGCTAGAGGGGGGGTGAATAGCTCGTCGCATGCTAGATGCTCGTCGTTGCTTGCTTCTTCAAAGATATGCAGCGGAAATACAAGAAACAAACCACACAACGCTAACAAGGTTGGTTTACTTGGTATCCACCTCACGAGAGGTGACTAGTCCAAGGATCCACACCTACTCATGCACCCTCCACTAATAAAACCTCCTTTTCGGTAACTACCGAAGGCGGAGAAGCCCTACAAGACTCTCAGTACAAAAGAAAGGGAAGGGATACAAGAATACAAGCACAAGCTTACAATAAGCGTAGAAAACCCTAACCCTAACTTTTCTCCTTGCCTTTGATCCGCCTCTTGACTTGGAAAGCTTCCAAGATCCTTCAAGAACTGGCGATCTGAGCTTTGAGAGCGCTGTGGAGGAGCTGGCGAGAGATCTGAGATGAAACAATGGAGAACTACTGAAGGAGACGCCCGCCTGCAGCTCAAATACGACGCAACGGTCGGATCCCAATCGATTCGAAAACTCCCAATCGATCGGGGAGGCTTTGGATCGATCCACGGATCGATCCAGAGCACCTCTGTGCTCTGGAAACACGCCTGGATCGATCCACGCATCGATTCAGCGCTTATTGCGCGAAGCAGCAGCGTCCCAATCGATCAACTGATCGATTGGGACCTCTGGATCGATCCACTGAAGCCTGGATCGATCCACTGATCGATCCAGCTCTTGGTTTTTGCCCAAAACCAAGTCCCAAGCCTCTCATACCAACATCCGGTCAACCTTGACCTGTTGGTACATCCTGCCTAGCATCTGGTCACTCCCTTGACCTGCCAGGACTCCCCACCAAGTGTCCGGTTAATCCCTTTGACCTACTTGGACTTTTCTCCTCTTGACAAGTATCTGGTCAATTCCATTGACCTACTTGGACTTTCTTCCTCTTGCCAAGTATCCGGTCAATTCCTTTGACCTACTTGGACTTTCCTTCATCATGTCAAGTATCCGGTCACTCTCTTGACCTACTTGGACTTTCACCTGATGTCTGGTCAACCTTGACCAATCTGGATTTTCCCTCGTGCCTGGCTTCACTCACCAGGACTTCCAATCTGCCTAGCTTCACTCACTAGGACTTCTCTTCTGCCTGGCTTCACTCACCAGGACTTTCCTTCTGCCTGGCTTCACTCACCAGGACTTTCCTTCTGCCTAGCCTCACTCACCAGGACTTTCCTTCTGCCTAGCTTCACTCACTAGGATTTTCTATCTGCCTAGCTTCACTCACTAGGACTTTCCTTTTGCATGGCTTCACTCACCAGGACTTTCTATCTGCCTAACCTTCCAGTTAGGAATTCCCAGTCAGGTATCCGGTCATCCTTGACCTACTTGACTCTTCTTCATCTACACTGATCAGTCCCTGATCAGAATCTCCCCACATGAATAACTGCACCTGCATTGTCCATGTGTCTACATGTATTGTCAAACATCGAAACTATGACCAAGACTCAAGCTTGGTCAACTCAGTCAACCTTGACCTAAGGGATATTGCACCAACAAGTGTCACATCCCCAGCTTTCCGTCTCTTCGACTTTCGGACAGGATCATTAATAATCACCCATAATAAGGCAGTTTGTAAGGTAAAAATAATTTTACTTGTAACATCATAAGCCTCTGGCCATATATTCTATAATTCATTTAATTCGACAATCAGATATGGAAAGAAAATATCTATCTTCTTTTTTGGATTTGTTGGACCTAGAATAAGCATTGTAAGAAACGTGAATTCGTCTCCATGGAAGTAAGTTGTTCGGTGTTGATATAACTGACCAATATGAATATTGATGTCCCGACTAATAAAATGGATGACATTCATTTCTGAAAAGTCCCAATCTCACATACATGGTTCTATTGCAAAAGAGAGAAATATTGTATCAAGATGTTTCTATGCAAGGGAGTCACAAGGATGACACATTATACTTTCTTTGTGTGCATGCTCATGACACCTCCTCATACGGAAAGCTATTGCAGCAAATGTATATAAGCGTTAAAGTTTAGCAGTTAACAAGAAGTAATACATAACTTTCTATGTAATATTTTTCTTCTTATTCCCTATTATGCGACTACGATGCTTATAACAAGGGTGAATATATATTCTTAATTCAATTAGTTCACCATCTTTATTCAAAAATATCATATAAATGTTTATACAATAATAAATCTTCTTTATAAGCAAACCTAAACCACTCACAAATTTCTTTGTACTATAAAAGTTATCAGTCATTAGGTGATCAGCAAAGAGCAACTCTAACATCAATTGACAAATATCATTGTTACATCATTTTGAGAAATGATATTCTACCTTGATGTTTAATAGCTTTACAGTAGCTGATAGTTAGGAATGACCATATGGAATGTCTTCTCACACTTCTCTTTCACTAATTTTTAACATATTATATAGTTGAACTTTAGGTGTTGATATTTTATTTATATTGAAATGATCAACTACATTTATTGCGTTGTGACCTTTGATTGCATTACATTCTCATTAGATGATGATTCCTCTATAGTAGTTGTGTCAGATGAAGAAGCAACGAAAGTTCCAATTGGATTAAATAAATAAGACTTTCCATAACAATACCAGTTGTAGTAATTTAGAACAAAATCATTTCTACATATATGTACTTTCACGATATCCTCATCATGAAAAAGTATATTTTTACATTTGCATTGATTACAAGGACAACATAACTCAGCACCATTCATGTATTCTAGATAACTCTTAGCAAAGTACACAACTTTTCAACTCCAACAAAATATTCATCTCAGATATCCATTTTCTAATCTATTATATATCTCAGCTTTGCTCATTTACATTGTATTCTAATGAGAATAAAATTTCAAACATTATTAAATATGTAAAACCAAGATACATATAGTTTAACTTAATCTTAATTAAATCATTACATAACCAATAAATAATCATTCATGATATACCTAAAACTGGTGCACAAAGAAACTAGAGTTTCTCAAAAGAAAACGCCAAATATATAAGCCTACACAAATAATATTATGAAGTCAACAATCAAATAAAGTGTGCTTACAAATAACAATCATTTACAGAGTTTCATGCATGGTCGCCTAACAAATACCAAGCTCCTGGTCGACCAAGCTTGTGGCCATGTTTGTTCTCACGGCTGGCCAAACTCGCAGATGGCCAAGTTAATGGGCAAACCTAACTGAGGCCGCGAGTAGGAGGTCATTGAGCCTGCAACCAAGCTATCTAAGTTGTGGCCAAGCTCATTGAGCTAGCGGTTGAGCTCACTGAGCCCGTAACTGAGTTCGCTGAGCCCATGACCTAGCTCGCTTCATCTCGAGCAGCTTGGTTGCGGCAGACCAAGCTCACAACAGCTTGACCGCAGTAGGGCAAACTTGCGGCTAGAGGGGTTACAAGCAGTTTGGTCATGGTAGGCCAAGCTTGCGGCCAGGGGGAACATGAGCATCTTGGCCATGGCAGGCCAAGAGGGCTTCAAGAAACTTGGTCATGGCCAAGGTTGAGGTTGCGAGCACAACGATAGCCGGAGATGAGAGGGGAGAGCATGGGTGGAGCCACCCATGGGCTAGGGTGGGCTCCAGCCCCACCTAATTTTTAGGTCTCATTTGTTAAATTTTTTTATCCAGCCTCAATAATTTATGGATTATTTCCATTAACTCTCTCCCCATTTCAATTTCCAACGGATTACCACCCAAAAAAACTGTCAGAAAAAAATTTGAATTAAAATATTTAGTAATAAATGGTGAAAAATAAAACTTAATTCATGCAGGTCATATGCGAGTCGTTCTCCTACGATTTCAATCATTTTGTCAACGATTTCCTAGAATTTGGGTCATATGCATGACCACTTTATTATGACCCAAATCGATTTTGCTTCATTTTTTGAGGAATTTTCACCTTGATTCTTGATCCTTGGTTCGAGTTTTTTCAACAGACGATTGTTAAAAATTTTGTCTACTCAATTTAACTGTGATTTTGAGAGTTTTGAAGCTTGATTCCAGCTTGTATTGTTCGATTTGTGGGCTATCTTGAGGGAAAATTTTACTCGTTTGATTTAGTTTGATTTTCAACTCATGTATTGAGCTAATATTATTTATTGATTGGTTTATTATTGCAGGTTCTAAAATTGTGCAACTTTGAGGTAAAATATGATAATTCTAAAATTATGTCAAATATTTAATTATGATTATTTGAGTTGCGATGATATTTTCCGATGATGTTTATGAATTTTTCAAGTTTAGATTTTTGGCCTAAAAATTTAATTTTGTGAATTTTAAAAAAATAATTCATTGGTTGTAATATTTGAGAATTATAATTATATAGTTTACTTATATACTAAATCTAATATATTTATTTAATTGACAGGTTTTTAACGAAATAATAATTAATAAATTTGGTTCTAATATTGTTGATTTAAAAAAAATCCAGGGCACCATTTCAATGATATTTTTATTTAATATTTTTAAATGTATTAAATATTAAATACTTTTATTACATATTTTTAGAAAATTAATATTCACATAATTTTTTATTTTATTTATATTTTTAAATCAATTAATTTATGGTATCAATTATAATCCACTATTAGCCCAAGATACTATTGAATCTTAGCTCCGCCCCTGGGGGAGAGTTGGATTTTCTGTAAATCGGAGAGGAGATTGTGTGTGTGATGAGGAGGACACCGAAGATTGCTTAGCACAAGGAGAGAGTAAGAGAGAAGAGGGAGCAAGAGGAAGAGGAAGAGGAGATCGCGAACCATCAAACTCTAATTTAATTTTGATTCGAATTTAGCGATGAAAATTATGCTTATGTCACTAAATAGTGATGAAATTTAATATCCGTCTTTATTTAGTAACCGGATTATTTTTTCTGTTGCTACATTTAGTGACGGGTATTAAAATTCATTGCTAAATAGCGTCCAATATTAAATTTCATCATTAAAAATTTCATATTAACTATATTTTTTTACGATTGATGATCATTTTGGTGACGAAATTATATTTTCATAGTTAATTAGCGACGTAATTATATTTCTATAGTAATATTAATGACGAAACTATAATGTCATCATTAATTATGTAAATATAATTTCGTCGTAGTGTAATTTATTAATAATAATTACACTATCATATACTCTATACTAATCGGATAGGTGCAATCACGAACAACTTGTAGAAGGAGGGAAGGTTTTATGCTACAAAGTGCAAGGCTAACGGTTGCTACAAACGCTTGCTGCCACTTGGACTTTGCTTTGCTGCTACTAGTTATAACATCTACTTCGACAGTTAACTGCTACACCTTGTAGCAGCTAACTCTCCATGTAGCTGCTACAACGTGTAGCAGCTACTTCAATAGGTAACTGCTACACCTTGTAGCAGCTAACTCTCCATGTAGTTGCTACAACATGTAGCAACTACTTCAACAGGTAACTACTACACCTTGTAGCAGCTAACTCTCCATAGAGCTGCTACAACTTATAGCAGCTACTTCGACAAGTAACTGCTACACCTTGTAACAGCTAACTCTCCATGCAGCTACTACAACTTATAGCAGCCGCTTGGTGAGTCGTGTTTTTACTAGCTATATTTTCTTGCAGATATTAACCCTAAAAATACTTGCTAAAAAATTATTTAAAAATATTTAAGCTATTGCAATGCCTTTGCTTTGCTGCTACACGTTGTAGCAGATACTTCGACTAATAATTGCTACTCCTTGTAGCAGCTAAATTGAAATGATGAAGCTACTACAACGTGTAGCAGTTACTTCTTCGTTTACGCTCAACAAGATGTTACTCTGCATTTTCAACCACTAATAAATAGATCATATCAATCTTTGTTTTTTATTTAGATCAATTAAATAAGGTTCTACACATTGTAGAAGCAACTACAACACGTTGAAGCAGCTAGTCGTCAAAAGATGCTACACGGTGCAGCAGCTTGTCAAAAGTGGTTGCTACACTGTGTAGCAGTTACTTCTGATTAGCTGCTACACTTTGTAGCAGCTACTCAAGAATAGCTGCTACAATGCGTAGTAGGTACCCTTGATCTCCAAATAACCTTTTCTGACCAAATAACATTTTGCAATTATTGTGCAATTATAATTTTACACTTATTGGCCAAAGGTTTAACCCCTAAACTCATCATGTGACAAACACTTGGAAAGAATTTCAATCATAGTAGATCGGTGCCCACACGGTGTCTTCGTCAATCAATCTCACCACGACGACTTGTTTCTTATCTAAATCTTCGCCTCCATCATAAGTATTCTTTTAGGGTTGAAAGTTTTGAGTCGTCTCGTTTTGTTTAGGGGTTTGATGTAGGGTTTTGAATCGTCTCCTAGCTGCTACAATGGGGATTAATGATTTTATGGCTTTCGGGTTTAAGATTATGGTTGAGGGAATAAGAGTGTTTAAAAAAAAGTTTATCTTTGTTGTAGTAGCTACTGTAGTTGAATCATAATGATTGATACAACGTGGTTAAACCCTACAGTCCCGATGGACTTCTCGCGATAGTAGCAGCAACGTGAGCCTAACTGCTACAACGTGTAGCAGCTACTCATTTTTAGCAACAACTATTCACTAAGATCTTATGTATTTGTTTGACAGAATTAAATGGCGAGCCAGAGAACTACTGCTTCCCGAGCATACCGTAAGAAAGTGCATTGGAAAAGTAATTACCCACACTTCAAGGTTTTTTTTTTATCATCACTACACATAAACGACTGATCAGATAGAGATGATCAACGGAATTCCATTTGCTTGGGCAGTAGTCATGCTTGAAATTGCAAATATCTGAAGCCTTATACAAAATATGTTTGACAATTGGGACGTTGAAGCTAGATGTTTCATCTTTCATAATAAGGAGATCAGCTTCACAAGGAAAGATGTTTCACTGATTCTAGAACTCTCAAACCAAGGCGATGAAGTAAATTTGCAGCTGTAGGCTGCCACCACCCCATTATTTCTTCAACACTTTAGTAATGTGGAGTGTATATAGAAGGAGTTAGAGAACAAGATGATCAGCCTCAGCAAACAACCTTCATCTGCTGAATCTGATACTCTCTTTTGCCAATTTATAATACTATATTTCTTTGTTTCTGTTTTATTTACTACTACTAGCAGTATATCTAGATTATTAGTACAGTCACTAATAGATTGTGTAGCTGATTTTGCTAATTTAGGTAGGTATAATTGGTGTAAGGCTATATATGACTATATGAGCCCATAGTTGGGGGTGATTAGTGTGATGCTTTCCCAGAGGTCGAAACCAGAGGGCCTTGTGGAAAATCAAGCTCCCATGCTCAAAGGGTTCACACATCTCCTCGCTGTAAGTGCTGTAATTTTATGATAGACTCATAAGATTTATACAAAAAATTTCATATTTAACCATTTGTATTGTATTGCAGGTGTGGATGTGTGAACATGTCAGAATAATGGATCCTTACAGACAGCATGCCCTTCCAAGAATATGCAGATGGAAGTGGTCAGGCTCCCATGTGGAGACAATAAAATCTAGGATCGCAGAATTACTTGCTGCAAAAATAATTATTGATTTAAGTCCATCAGACCTAGAGACACATCTGCTCTCAAACGAATCTCTAGACGATGTGGTGGAGTATATAGATCAACAAATTGTTGAGGGGTTTTTACAATCAGCTGCTAAGCAACATCCTGAACAGGCAGTCGACGCTCAGGAAAATCCCCAAGCATCTCCTGAGCAGGAGAAAGAGGCCTATACAAATTGTCAAGCAAGGGAGGCCGAAATTATTCATTTAGAGTCTCTGGTTGAGGACAAGGACCGACTCATTGCCCAGATGGAGGCCAGAATTAGTGAGTTGATTGTTGAGATTGAAATATGTGCCAGTGATGTAGAAACTTCAATAGCTTCCAAGGACAAAACAATTGCTGAGAAGGACAAAATTATAGATGTAAAAGATCAAATTATAACGAAGTAAGATAGAAAAATTAAAGATCTTCAAAGTCAGCTGCTTGCCAAGGATATAGTGTCATTACTTGCTAATCGACCATTAACAAGGTCAAAGAGGTGTGCTACAAAGAGAAGGACACCCCCAACTGCCAAAGAGATTAAGGGAGTGCCCTTGGCCAAAAGGAGTAAAAGAGTCACTTTCCAAGATGAGCAAGAGACAGAGATGGCCAAGGGCAAAGGAGAGGCATTTGGTGTGCCTCCTGTTAAAGTACCAAACGCCCCTATCTCGTCTACTGATATAGCTGCCACATCTTCATCAACTAAACTCTTATATACGCTTGCTAAACAAAAATCCAAAATCATTAAGGTACGATTTTGGTTGGTTAAATGTGTTGTCTTTTAGTCCTAATTCACATATAATTACTCACACAGAATACTTGTCTCTATGTATTTGGTCAGGAAGCGAAGTCATATTTTAAGAAAACTAAAGATGATGTGGTGGCAGAGGCATTGTTGACACTGAGTTAGCTAAAGTGAGTCAAATGTTTCTTGAGTTATTCACTTACTGTAATGCAAATATATGATGAATCATGTTAATACTTCTATTGTGAACACAATGATAAATTACATTGGAATTATCTTCTTATTGTATAGTCAACCAATTCATCCATATTGTTGAATAAAATCAATCATTGCTGATTTAGAAGTTGCTATAACTCATATAATTTATGTAACTGCTCCAATTGTAGCAGCAATAGGCACTATTGATGTAAAAACTAATTTAAGGGCATGTTTTATTTTTGGTTTATGTAGGGCTACGAAAAAGCCTTTATGGTCCAATGGAACAATTTCATTGAATATGTCATCTTTCTTGTGTATTTTTGATTGGACTGCCGGCAGAGATGGTGATTGCATAAATGCATATTTTGTAATCATTGCAGAGGAAGCCAAATCTTCCGGCATACCTTATTAGCCATCTATATTTTGTCCTGCTGGTTTTGCTGTAAGTATAACACTAACTCCTACTATATAGTTTTTTATTCTCCATATATTCCTCCAACAATATTTGTGTGCATACACAGGATTTGTTTACAATGACAACATATGAGGCATTTGGGCTATCAGCAAGCACTGACACTGACAAGCCACTCAGATATATATTATGTCCATTAAATAATGCAGACGATCACTGGCACCTGCTTATAATAGACCTCCAACCTCCAAGAAGCTCGCTATATGCATTATAACTCCCTTGAAGCCTCAGAACTATACACATCTAAGTTTCAAAATTCTGTAAGTAACTACCATGTTGAGTAAATCATAATGTATTGGATGTATGTGTGTATTGGTTACAAACTTTGAACTCGTGCAGGTGGATTTTTTTAAAAATATGGACTCATCTTACTATGAAATGTAGTATCCAGGGCTACATCCTTAATGTCAAGAGACTTTGAGGTATCTACGATCCCGGGTCCAACCAAGTAAAATCGTAAGTACATATGTTTATTCATAATTTTTATACATCTCCATACTCCTGGTTGCAATTAGATTATTAACAGTGTGAAATCAACTCTATATTTCAGGTTAGATTGTGTATTTTTTTTGTTATGCGATACGCCGAGAGTTTAATGTACCGAAGGCCAATAAATTTTAGACAAGCAGGAATGAGATAATTTAGTTTTCATGTTGGTCATAAAATTTTTAATAGCAAACACTGGATTAATGACAAGGTGGGGGTGTAAATGTATTGTTAAACTGATTGTAAAGGTATTCTAATTCCCATAAAATTAGTCTTGGTGGTGTAAATGTATTTGTAATACTGCTGTCAATGCCTTGCGTAGCTAATACAGGGTATAGCTTCAGATAATGTATATTAAATGTGACAAAATACAATTATATATTTTTATGATCGGAAGTAGGTACTACTACAACGTGTAGTAGCTAATATGCAGATTAGTTGCTACACGTTGAAGCAGCTACAATATAAAGTCGCTGCCATAAAGGAAATGCTACACGTTGTAGCAGCTAATCGCCATTACTAGTCGCAGAGTGTAGCGGCTACTCTTGAGAAGCTGCTACAATTTATAGTAGCTAATCCGCACTAACTGCTACAGAGTGTAGCAGCTACTCTTGAGAAGCTGCTGCAATTTGTAGGAGATCACTTTAATGTTGTATCTTGATAAATTATAATTATATTTCACCACCCCATCCTGTTGCCTTTAATGTGGTATATGAAAAATGATGGTTCAATTACTACAAGGGTGTAGCAGTTAGTACATGTATTGTGAAGCTGGTGAGTCCACCTTGTAGCAGTACATCTAGATCTGGTAAAAATAATAAAAATAATATTGTTATGTATATTCACTTGGTAATAAAAAAATGTGAAATTATTTTAATCAGCAGTAGCTACTACAACGTTGTAGCGGGTATTATACTAGTTGTTGCACGTTATAACAGCTATATCATGAAGTATAACACTAGAGTAAATGCTACACGTTGTAGCAACTAATCCTAAGTAGCTGCTACAAAGTGTAGCAACTTATCGCCATTAACTGCTACACGTTGTAGCAGCTAGCCTTTTGTTGCTTCTATCTGTCCTTGCAGTATCTACTGCTGCACGATGGCGCAGCTAGTCAGTGTGTATGGAATGTAGGTCTATTAAAATTTCTGATTTAAACATTATAAGTTGTGACATGTTGTAGCAGCTTTTGTACATTAAATGCACGATAGAATTCAATACCCGATAGTTGGTTAATCCTTGTCTTTACTATCTGTATTATGATCTTTATCTTTTCTCGAGTCGTAATGGGTTATAGTGAGTCTTTCGATGAACCATGGACTCAAAATGATGCGTCTGTTTCACTCGTCTTTATTAAGCGGTAGGGTTTGCTAGCGCCTCTTTTCCTATAAATAGGTGATTAACATATCTGACTCTTTCATGTTGCCTTGGATTTGGTCCACATTATAGCTCCTTCCTGATCATGTCTTGCTTTAGCAGGAAGACGAAACCCTCTCTGGGTGGTGTTAAAGAACCCCCTATCGAAGAAGATTCAAGATCTACGTCTTCTTCACTTGAAGGATCAACTGTATCAGTACACTCATTTGCTTCCCGGTTTGTATTATTCATTTATCTTGTATTTTATATATATCTTTCTTTCCTTTGAATCACAAAGTTTCTAAAATATTCGTAGTAGGTATCTCAGTCTAGCCATGGAACATCATGTTGTTTGTGGCTATATTAAGATTCTCACAAAACAACGGAACCAGGCGAGGAAGGAGTTAGAAGATGCCCTTTTTCGAGAGGAAAAGAACTAAACTGAACTTGTGCAGCTACGACAACAATTGTCCCAAGTAAATGGGCTATTAGAGGATGCTACAAATCAGAAGAATGAGTGAACTATCACTCTTTTTGAATCTCAGCCTCACATCTCCATAGTGATGCTGCCTTTCTACGAGAGAAAAAGAATAAAACTATATTTGTCCAAGTGCGACGATAACTATGTGAATTTAATGTATCACTAGAGAATGCTATAAAACAAATGATTTAAACAGTAGTGTTTGTATTAACTATTTGGCTTAAGATATTGTTTGTCTTATGTTATTATCAAACTCAACTATAGTCTCCAAGCCTTCTTCGTTTACGCTGAACAAGAGTTGTAGTCCCTCAATCTCAAATTTGTATTTAAATCACATAATTGAGCTTTTATACGTTTTATCTATTTACTTATAAATAGTTAGAAGTTGCTACATGTTGTAGCAACTACTGCAGCACATTTTTGCATTAACATCTAGTTGTCCGAAGATGGTACCACGTGTAGCAACTTCTAAAGAGTAGCTACTACACTGTGTAGCAGTTACTAGCGATTAGCTGCTACACAATTGCTTCGAAACTCTAGACACGTAGCTCCATATCATGTAGCAGTTACTATGGATTAGCTGTTAAAAGGTGTAGCATCTACTGTAGCACATCGTGTAGCAGTTACTGCGGATTAGCTGCTACAAGGTGTAGCAGCTACTGTAGCACATCATATAGTAGTTACTGCGGAACTACACATTGTGTAGCAGTTACTGTGGATTAGCTGCTACAAGGTGTAGCAGCTACTATAGCACATTGTAGCATTAGCATCTAGTTTCCCGACGATGCTCCCACGTGTAGCTGCTTCTAAAGAGTAACTCCTACACTGTGTAGCAGTTACTACGGATTAGCTGCTACATATTTACGAGTAAACTCTAGATACGTAGCTGCCACATCGTGAAGCAGTTACTGCGGATTAGATGCTACAACATGTAGCAGCTACTCCAGAGTTGTGAGCCCCCAGAACATGTAGCAGTTACTGCTGATGCAACTAACAAACCCCACTCTCTATTAAAAATTATATGGTCAGTATTTTATTGTAAAAAAATAAATTTATACAGACTCATCAATTTATTTTTGGTGACCTACAACATCTCTTCCATTTATTCGTCACGTCCATAGAATGACCACTCATAGCTGTCATTTATCAGAGGTATGAAAAGTCATACCTGTCATAAACCATGACTTGCCAAGAAATCAGAAACCTGCTTTGTCAAACGACCAGTTGTGGATGCATGAATACAACTTTTCCTTGTTGGCGTGGGCACTGGAGCCAAGCGTATTCCCCTTTTGCCACCGTGAATACAACTATTCCAATATTG
Organism: Zingiber officinale; assembly: GCF_018446385.1. Lineage (NCBI taxonomy): Eukaryota > Viridiplantae > Streptophyta > Magnoliopsida > Zingiberales > Zingiberaceae > Zingiber > Zingiber officinale. Next base: position 19,353,039 of record NC_055986.1, on the reverse strand, counting down.
ACTACTAAGCGTCGTTGTTTTCCTATATAACAGAGGTAGCTAGGCTCATTTCTTGACATCCAAAGATAAAATGAGTAGCTTATAAATGGATTGGTGGCATTTTCCCCACACCACCTTCACCATTTATTTCATAGCATCTAGTGTACATCTTCAAGTGTTTCTTGCTCTTGAAGCAGGAATGAGAAAGCACCCATGTTACCTTCCACAGTATAGTGTATGCTCCCATATTCATAAAGGAGTTTCATTAATGCGAACACCATTGTCTGGCCCGGATCAACGTACGTGCCTGGGTTTAGGCTGCTCAATAAGTGGTCTAAATTTTGTAAAACTTTTCGTGTGTGCAACAAAGAGCATCGGTCATTCACTGAGGAATTATCATGGAGTTGTTGGGTTTCTCGGGCCGCAAAAACTGCTTTTTGCGTTGCGGAAACCCCGAAACCCTGCCACCGGATCCGTGCGAAGAAATAAAATTTACGTAAAACTTCGAGTATGAGTTTCTAGCCTAGATCTAAACTAAATCTACAAAGGAGAAGAGCTTTACCCTTGATGCGATGCCCTTCGCTAATCCCGCTCGTCCAAGGTTCGCCGGATCTCAAGAGTATCAAAGTAGATACTCCTCTATGTGTATCCACACAAGCAAGAGATGGAGAAACCAAACAAAAGGTGTGCTAGCACCTTTGAAAGGTTCGGCCAAGGTGGAGGAGAGGGAGAGAAGAGAGAGCTTGAGGAAGAAGATGAGAGTTACACAAAATAAATGAAACTCACCCCATGAATGAGTGGTCGGCCACATGAATGAGGTTAATAACCTCCATGGAATACCAAGAGTCACAACTCTTGGTAACTCCCATGAGGTGGCATCCTACTTAAGCAATCATGATGATGTGGAGCATCATCATTGGCCCACTCTTTGCCAACTCACCAATGAGGTGGCAAATGGTCAAGTCAAACTTGACCCTTCATCTTCCTCTCAAGTCAAGTCAAACTTAACCACTTCTCTCCCATGGTTGATCAAATCTAACCATTGGTTCAAGTTAATTTTAATTTAATGAATCTCTATTCATTGAATTAAATTGACTCAATGAGTCTAAGTCCAAATTAGACTCATCTAACACATGAACCAAATTGAGTCCAACTCAATTAGCCTAATTTGGATTACTCTTAATCCAATTTGGTTCATCACATGGACCTAATTCTTTAGGTTCATCAAATGAACCTAATCTCCATCTAATTTGCCCTTTGTGTGTGACCCTATAGGTTCTTATAACATTGGCAATACTCCTAAACCCATTTAGAAGCATAAGTAATGAGCGGTATCTAGCAACACATCATTACTACCCAAGTTACAAGAATGTTGAGATCCAACATCACCTTGTGACTACTAATTGTGACTCTTCACAATATATGACAAGTGTCATTTTATCCTTGACATCTAGATTGATCAATGTGAGGCATAGACCGTGTCATCCTCTAATCAATCTAAATCTTGAATCCCAAGTAGATTCACTCAATCAAATGAGCTCAACATCTCATATTGACTCATTTGGGCATGACCATGCACTTAGTGGTCTCACTCTATCAAGAATATCGATGTCACTCCCATCATATAGGAGGGATAGATCCCATCTACATCACTCACATCCCTCCGCATAATTTGTTATATACCCAGTAATCGCCTTTATAGTCCACCCAGTTACGGGTGACGTTTGACGAAGCCAAAGTATGCAACTCCTTATGTAGGGAACCATGGTGACTTCAGGTCCAAGGACTAATAGTCATACTAATAGCCACATGAGAAAGTATATGACACTCATATAACGATCCATGATACTTTCTCATGGCTGGTCATTCAGTATACATTCTCCAATGCATACCCATGTGTCAACTTGATATCTCCATATCCATGACTTGTGAGATCAAGTCATCGAGTTGACCTACATACTAGTCTCGTCGTATTAACAGTGTCCTTGAATGTTAATACTTGACTAGGAATGATTAAGAGTAGTGTTCCCTATATCATCTCACTATCGATTCAACTAACCGATTGATATAGGTAAGAATCTTCTACTCAAGGATGCTATTACACTTAGTTATTTGGCACCAATACAAGTAAGCATAATAACCATAAACAAATGTCTTTATATATATATAAGAATATGATACAACGAGTCCATACAACAATCATCAAATGATTGGCTTTAGGGCTCTAACTAACAATCTCCCACTAGCACTAGTGTCAATCTGTATAGGCTCTAAGGCCCAATGACCTAGTGTGACCATCATGCTTTCTCTGTGCTAAAGCCTTGGTCAAGGGATCTACGATGTTAGCCTCAGTGGGTACTCTGCAAATCTTCACATCTCCTCTATCGATGATCTCTCGAATGAGATGGAAGCGCCATAGTATATGTTTGGTCCGTTGGTGTGTGTGAGGTTCCTTGACCTGTGCTATTGCTCCATTGTTGTCACAATAGAGCTCTATGGGATCAGCTATTCTAGGAACCACCCCAAACTCAGCAATGAACTTGCGAATCCAAACTACCTCCTTTGCTGCTTCTAATGCAGCAATATACTCGGCCTCTGTTGTAGAATCAACTACTGTGTCCTGCTTCGAACTCTTCCAGCTCACAGCACCACCATTTATGCAAAACAAGAACCCAGACTGCGATCGATAATCATCCTAGTCAGTTTGGAAGCTAGCATCACTATAACCCTTTACAGCTAGCTCATCATCACCTCCATATATCAAGAAATATTCTTTAGTCCTTCTTAAGTACTTAAGAATATTCTTGACTGCTATCCAGTGACTTTCACCTGTATCTGACTGGTATCTGCTCGTCATGCTCAAAGCATACGAGACATCAGGACGAGTACATAGCACGACGTACATGATAAATCCTATGGCTGAAGCATAAGGGATCTGATCCATGCGGTCTCTCTCCTCTCTAGAAGAAGGACTTTGAGTCTTCGAAAGACTCACACCATGTGACATCGGCAGAAATCCCTTCTTGGAGTTCTGCATGGCAAATCGAAGTAATACCTTGTCAATGTATGTACTCTGACTTAAGCCAAGCAATCTCTTAGATTTATCTCTATAGATCTGTATTCCAAGAATGCGGGATGCTTCACCAAAGTCCTTCATTGAGAAACAAGTCTCTAGCCAAGTCTTGACAGACTGCAGCAAAAGGATGTCTTTCTCAATGAGTAGTATGTCATCCACATACAATATAAGGAAGACAACTGTATTCCCTACAACCTTCTTGTAAACACAAGGTTCATCTTCATTCTTGATGAAATCAAACTGTTTGATTGCATCATCGAATCGAAGATTCCAGCTCCGAGAAGCTTGCTTTAGTCCATAAATGGACCTATGCAGCTTGCACAGTGGATCTACAAAACCCTCAGGTTGTGTCATGTACACATCCTCGAGCAGGTTTCCATTCAGAAACGTGGTTTTGACATCCATCTGCCAGATCTCATAATCGTGGTACGCTGCAATAGCAAGCATGATCCGAATGGATTTAAACATCGCTACTGGAGAAAAGATTTCATTATAGTCAATACCATGAATTGCTTGAAACCTTTATCTACTAAGCGACCCTTAAAATAAGTCCATCCATGTCAGTCTTTGTCTTAAAGGCCCACTTACACCCAATGGGTTTGACCCCTTCAGGTGGATCAACCAAGTCCATACTTGGTTAGTGTACATGGATTCCATCTCGGATCTCATGGCCTTTAGCCATTTCTCAGAATCTGGACTCATCACAGCTTCCTGATAGGAGGTAGGCTCATCCTCAATGAGCACAATGTCATCATGGTCAGACAAGAGAAATGAGTATCTCTCAGGCTGACGACGTATCCTAACAGATCTGCGAAGAGGTAGGTCTACTTGAACTGGTTGTGGTTCCTCAACTCCTTGCGGAATAACATCATCCACAACACTTTGTGGTTCCAGTTCAACTTTCATTGAGGCTTCAGTGCTATGGTCCACGTCTTGAACTTCTTCAAGATCGAACGTACTCCTACTAGTCTTTCTAGAAACAAAATCCCTTTTTATAAATACCCCAGTCTTAGCCACAACTATCTTGTGTTGACTGAGAATGTAGAAGTAATATCCCTTCGTTTCCTTGGGATATCCAATAAAATAGCACTTATCGGATTTAGGTCCCAATTTGTCCGAGACTTGACGTCGAACGTAAGTCTCACAACATCAAATCCTCATAAAAGACACCTGGGCATCTCTCCCAATCCATATCCTATATGGTGTCTTTACTACAGCCTTAGATGGAACTCGGTTGAGAATGAAGGTTGCTGTGTCTAGAGCATAGCCCCAAAGATACATGGGAAGATCTGTGTGACTCATCATAGACCGTACCATATCTAATAAGGTACGATTCCTCCTTTCGGATACATCATTCCACTATGGTGTTCCAGGAGGAGTGAGTTGAGATAGAATTCCACACTCAGCTAGATAGTCACGAAACTCATGGCTAAGGTATTCACAACCTCGATCTGATCGAAGTATCTTAATACTCTTGCCAAGCTAGTTTTGTACTTCATTCTTGAATTCTTTAAACTTTTCAAAGGATTCTGACTTATGTGTCATCATATACACATAACCATATCTACTGAAGTCATCAGTAAATATAATGAAGTACCTATAACCACCTCTGGCAGCGACATTGAAAGGGCCACATACATCACTAGGTATAAGTCCTAACAAGTTAGTCACTCTCTCGCTGTGTCCACTAAAGGGATTCTTGGTCATCTTGCCTAGTAGGCATGACTCGCATGTCTCATAAGATTCAAAATCAAATGAGTCCAGCAAACCATCCTTATGGAACTGGGATAAGCGTTTGTCATTTATATGACATAAGTGACAGTGCCAGATATAGGTTTGGTTCATGTCATTTGACTTGAACCTCTTGGTACTTATGTTATAGATAGGGTTTTCAAGGTCTAGAATATAGAGTCCGTTCATCAGAGGTGCACTATAATAGAACATATCATTTAAATAAACTGAACAACATTTGTTCTTTATTATAAATGAAAAGCCTTTCTTGTCTAAACAAGAAATTGATATAATGTTCTTAGTCAAAGTAGGCACATAACAACAATCATCCAATTCTAGTACAAGCCCAGAGGACAGAGATAGAGAATAAGTTCCTACAATGACAGCAGCAACCCGTGCTCCATTGCCTACGCGTAGGTCCACCTCGCCCTTCGTCAATGCCCTGCTATTTCTCAGCGCCTGCACATTAGTACAAATGTGAGAAGCACATCCGGTATTTAATACCCATGATGAAGAAATAGATAGATTGACTTCTATAATATATATACTTAAAGTGGAAGTCTCACTTCTCTTCTTCTTAAGATCTTCCATGTAGACTTTGTAGTTCCTCTTCCAGTGCCCGGTCTGACCGCAGTGGAAGCATGAACCTCTCTTGGGTTTCAATGTCTTGCCTTGCTTGAGACTTCCCTTACCTTTAGGCTTGCCTTGCCTTTTCCCTTTGTACCATCAAATGGAGTTGGGCTTAACCTTCTTAACATACTCAGAAGCTCAGGCAGTGGCTTGTCAATTTCGTTCATGTTATAATTTAGAAAGAATTGACTATAGCTATCTGGCAAGGATTGCAAGATCAGGTCAGTGGCCAGCTCTTGGCCAAGCGGGAATCCCAACCTCTGTAGGTTTTCTATGTACCCAATCATTTTGAGTACATATGGGCCTACGGGAGTCCCATCTTGCATCCTGCACTGAAACAGTGCCTTAGAGATCTCGAATCTCTCGTGCCTCGCTTGTCCTTGATATAGTTGACGAAGATATTCAACCATATCATAAGCGCCCATCAACTCGTGTTGCTTCTGAAGCTCAGAGTTCATGGTCGCGAGCATAAGACATGACACATCTAATGCGTCATCTTGATACTTCTTGTAAACATCACGATCAGCTCGTGTGGCAGTGGCAGGAGGTGCCTCAGGAATAGGCTGCTCCAGGACGTACAGTTTTCGTTCCTGTGTGAGAACGATTCTCAGGTTCCTGTACCAGTCCAGGAAATTAGCTCCGTTGAGCTTGTCCTTCTCATGGACGGAACACAGGGAGAAAGAGTTCGTATTTGACGTCATGGTTATCTACAACAGAAAAATGCAGAAAAATAAATATCATATTCTATTAATCATCTAATTAGGCCTTTAATAAAATGATGCTCCCACTGAATTATAGAATTCATGTGGGGACAAGATCCACATCATACTATGCCCTGAGTTAGCTTTGGCTAAATCGCCCAAGACTTAGTATGATCGGTAGGTAACTAATTACCAATTACATCTTTATGCAACTCTTGTTTATAAGATCAAAATCCGCATTTATATTAAAACTCGAGTTAGCTTTGGCTAATACGCCCAAGAGTTAATATAAACGTGATTTTGTCCTATCTTCCAACTATTGGATAAATGCCTACAGTTAAACTTGATTTAACTAGTTGTACTCAATCTAATTGAATTTTTACTCACCCATGCGTTGATAGGAGGGACCAAGATTGTCCCTCCGTACCCTACCAAGATAATATGTGTTGCTCTGCTTTGCCAGATTAAACAACTACATGTGATTGAGGTAGTGATAGGTATCATGGCATGGTAGGCATTTTTTTTGAGTTGACATGATTGAGATCTAATCTAATCGACGATATGTATCATATACTCGATTTAGATCTAATCTAATCATGGAGGTGCATCATGTGCGCGACTTAGATCTAATCTAATCGTTAAGGCACTAATTAATTACTAATCTAGCATGCATCACATATACACACACAAGCAATTAATTAATTTTGTGATTAGTCATGACCCTACTACAATCTTCTCATGCCAATGAGAAGATCGGATGGTCAACCTAAGGTTAGTAGCTTCTCAAGCTCCTTTATTTGGCCACCTTGTGTTGCTCGCACCCTCCTCGTAACTCCGTCTCGAGTGAACCTTCCACCGCCTCATTTTGTACATTATAAAAAGTGAAACTCGAGTTACATTCGAGTCTAAACTATTTACAACAGGAATAAATAAATAGAAAGGCATGACGCGCAGGTCGCGTATCAAATATACAGCACGCACAATCATATGACGGCACGCAGGCCGTATTATGAATTACAACACAATTTCCAATCAAATTGGGGGTTTTTGGGCCATGGCCATCACAAAATGATACACAATTATAAATTATGTAATTTCCATAAATTTCTATAATTTTTGTCTAATATTTTTATGATTTTATGAGTAAAAATTCTCGGCGGTCCCGTTTAGCGATTTTCGGGCGCAATCGCGGAACGAAGCCCCTTGCGGGGTTAGGGGCAGCACACTTACCCGCGATATAACCATCGCGAGTGTTCCTAAGCGATCCTACAATGCCTTAGCCTGCTGTTCCAAAACGATTTGGGGTGAAACCTTGCCGTTTCGGAAAAATTTTCTCTGTAGTCGAAGCCTACAAGTGTCTAAACTCTTGTGCTTCGCTTCTATGAGAAAAATACCCATAAAATCTATAAAAATAATAAATTTACATAATATTACAGAACTGATATTTTTCATAAAAATACAAACAAAAACTCGTACGCGCTTCGCACGTGGCTCTGATACCACTGTTGAATTTTTCGGACCGCAAAATCGCTTTTTGCGTTGTGGAAACCCTGAAACCCCGCCACCGGATCCGTGCGAATAAATAAAATTTACGTAAAACTTTGAGTACGAGTTTCTAGCCTAGATCTAAACTAGATCTACAAAGGAGAAGAGCTTTACCCTTGATGCGATGCCCTTCGCTAATCCCGCTCGTCCAAGGTTCGCCGGATCTCAAGAGTATCAAAGTAGATATTCCTCTATGTGTATCCACACAAGAAAGAGATGGAGAAACCAAACAAAAAGTGTGCTAGCACCTTTGAAAGGTTCGGCCAAGGTGGAGGAGAGGGAGAGAAGAGAGAGCTTGAGGAAGAAGATGAGAGTTACACAAAAAAAATGAAACTCACCCCATGAATGAGTGGCCGGCCACATGAATGAGGTTAATAACCTCCATGGAATACCAAGAGTCACAACTCTTGGTAACTCCCATGAGGTGGCATCCTACTTAAGCAATCATGATGATGTGGAGCATCATCATTGACCCACTCTTTGCCAACTCACCAATGAGGTGGCAAATGGTCAAGTCAAACTTGACCCTTCATCTTCCTCTCAAGTCAAGTCAAACTTGACCACTTCTCTCCCATGGTTGATCAAATCTAACCATTGGTTCAAGTTAATTTTAATTTAATGAATCTCTATTCATTGAATTAAATTGACTCAATGAGTCTAAGTCCAAATTAGACTCATCTAACACATGAACCAAATTGAGTCCAACTCAATTAGCCTAATTTGGATTACTCTTAATCCAATTTGGTTCATCACATGGACCTAATTCTTTAGGTTCATCAAATGAACCTAATCTCCATCTAATTTGCCCTTTGTATGTGACCCTATAGGTTCTTATAACATTGGCAATACTCCTAAACCCATTTAGAAGCATAAGTAATGAGCGGTATCTAGCAACACATCATTACTACCCAAGTTACAAGAATGTTGAGATCCAACATCACCTTGTGACTACTAATTGTGACTCTTCACAATATATGACAAGTGTCATTTTATCATTGACATCTAGATTGATCAATGTGAGGCATAGACCGTGTCATCCTCTAATCAATCTAAATCTTGAATCCCAAGTAGATTCACTCAATCAAATGAGCTCAACATCTCATATTGACTCATTTGGGCATGGCCATGCACTTAGTGGTCTCACTCTATCAAGAATATCGATGTCACTCCCATCATATAGGAGGGATAGATCCCATCTACATCACTCACATCCCTCCGCATAATTTGTTATATACCCAGTAATCGCCTTTATAGTCCACCCAGTTACGGGTGACGTTTGACGAAGCCAAAGTATGCAACTCCTTATGTAGGGAACCATGGTGACTTCAGGTCCAAGGACTAATAGTCATACTAATAGCCACATGAGAAAGTATATGACACTCATATAACGATCCATGATACTTTCTCATGGCTGGTCATTCAGTATACATTCTCCAATGCATACCCATGTGTCAACTTGATATCTCCATATCCATGACTTGTGAGATCAAGTCATCGAGTTGACCTACATACTAGTCTCGTCGTATTAACAGTGTCCTTGAATGTTAATACTTGACTAGGAATGATTAAGAGTAGTGTTCCCTATATCATCTCACTATCGATTCAACTAACCGATTGATATAGGTAAGAATCTTCTACTCAAGGACGCTATTACACTTAGTTATTTGGCACCAAAACAAGTAAGCGTAATAACCATAAACAAATGCCTTTATATATATATAAGAATATGATACAACGAGTCCATACAACAATCATCAAATGATTGGCTCTAGGGCTTTAACTAACAGGAGTAACAAATAGATTCTGGGCTCGACGATCTTCTCCCAACCCCGAGCAAATGACGTGAGGGGCATGTAATCTTTAATTGAAAATTTTATATTTACTATGGATTATCTGTCATATTGATAATAAATGTATTATTCCAATTTTATTTCTTTGCTATGTTGTGATATGTTTATGCAGTAAATTAAAATGGATTCATTATTCAATATCATACTCACAAACAAGGATCAAGGAACATCAAGTCCACGTTGTAGCAGCTACAACATTATAGCTACTACACCAATGTAGCAACGGGTGGGGTTGGTGAAATGTAATTATACTTAAATTGATGGTGTAGTAGTTACGGGTCAGTAACAACATATGACTTCATGTTGTAGCAGTTATCTATCCGTAGCTGCTATAATACAGAGAGAGGCATTATGGAAGACATCTTAGATCATTAATAGAATAATAGCGTATAAATCGGAATAGTAGCATAAATTCTTCCAACGCGTAGCAGCTTCTCAAGAGTAGAAAATGTAGATATCATCTTATTGATCGTAAACGAAAAAAAATCTACAGACTATAGTTGGAGTTGATATAATGAATGGAATAATATTAATATTGTAAATAAAGATAATAACATAACACAAAAAAGATTAGCTTGTAAGTTGCTGCAGCAGGTTGTGGCAGCTCACAACTCTGGATTAGCTGCTACAAAGTGAAGCAGCTAATCCGCAGTAACTGCTACATGTGTTAGCACACATATCGGGAGCATATGCTACAATGTGTAGCAGCTAATCCGCACTAACTGCTACACGATGTGACAGCTCACGTGTCTATAGTTTCTTAGAACATGTGTAGCAGCTAATCCGTAGTAACTGCTACATAGCTACTCTGGAGAAGCTGCTATAGTTTGTAGCATCATCTAACAACTATGTGCTTCAAGGTGCTGCAATAGCTGCTACAGCATGTAGCAGCTTGAAAGTGATGATATGTTATCTGTAGCAGCTTTGCTCTAAGTCCAAATAGGCTTACCAAGTAACTGTTATACGTTGTAGCAGTTTACTATCCAAGTAGCTGCTACACGTTGTAGCAGCAAAATTTCCACGTATCTGCTCCACGTTGTAGCAGGTAAGGGTACTAGTTGCTTTAATAGCGTGTTGTATTTAGGAAGTGTACAGTGCAGCATAAATCTTTGAGTGTCCCTAGAATAACCACTCATAACAGCCATTGCCCCTAGAATGATCACTCATAGCAACCATTACTCAATGACTACTCATAGCTATCATAAATCATGACTCGTGACTAGTTGTCTAATATGTTGCTTTGTTAGAAGAGTAACTGTGGGCTCATGACTACACCTGATTTTCTATATAACAGAGGGTCGCAACGTTCATGAATGTCACAAAGGAAAATGAGTAGCAGATTCATGGATTGGCCACATTTTCTCGGCACCACCTTCGTCATTCCTTTCATGTCATCCTCTATAAATCTTGAAGTGTATCAAGCTCCCAAATCGGGAAAGCCAAAGTGGTCAAGTAGCCTTCCACACTCTATAGTATGCTTCCATAATCGTAAACGTATTTCCTTAATGCTAACACCATCATCTAGCTCCCATCAACATATGCGTATGATGGTCGGCTGCTCATGAAAAGGTCTAACTTCTGCCTAAAATCATGTGTGCACGATGAAGTTCCTTTGCAATGCCCTAAGGAATTCTCATGGAGTAACCATAGGATTCTCTCGTCCTCGGATTTTTCGCATCGTCGACCAAATGACATGAGGGACATGGAAAATAAGACATGGTGTATTGTGTTCAGAAAACGGAGTATGTTGATCAAGGGGGATCATTCATGGAGATTACTGTGGATGCAACTCGACCAATACGAAAATGACACAATCTGTGAGAACAATGTGAGCGCTCCTAGGGTTTCTGAACACTATGTTCATATTAAACTTATGATGTAATGGAAATGTAATTTTATTCACAATATATTATTCACAATCTGTCATTAATTTTCTTACCTTTTACAGCATTGTAGTAGTTAACATTTCAAGTAGCTGCTACAGCATTGTAGCAGCTAACCATGGTAATTACTGCCACTATTGGAGACAGAAACAATTGCAATAGATATTTTAGCATTGTCGCAAGTATCATTCCACGTAGCTGCTACACCATTGTAACAGTTAACCGTCGAGTTAACTACTCGATATTAGCTGGTACACGGTTATCATATGTATGTCAGTAATGTAGAGGTAGTAAGCACAACAATAGCTGTGAGATTGAAGACGCCGGTGAAACGGGAATAGACGAGGGCAATATAGAGAGCGGCGAGATAGGGAGTGGCGCGCCAAGTATTTTGCAGCGCCTTTGCTTGTTAGTTGCTGCAACATATTATCGCAGCTCACAATTTTTGAGTAGCTGCTACAAAAGGAAGCAGCTAAGCTGCAGTAACTGCTACACGTTGTGTTAGCACACATATCGGGAGCAGCTGCTACAATGTGTAGCAGCTAATCCGCAGAAACTGCTACACGATGTGTCAGCTCACGTGTTTGTGGTTTCTTCGAAAATGTATAGCAGCTAATCCATAGTAACTGCTACACCGTGTAGTAGCTACTCTTGAGAAGCTGATACATGTTGTAGCAGCATCTGACAACTACATGCTGCAAGGTGCTGTAGTAGCTGCTACAGCATGTAGCAGCTTGTACGTGATTTATATGTTATCTGATAAACCATGTAAAAGCTAAAATTAGGTGATCTAAATAAAAAACTGAGATCGACAGACAGACTAACATCTTATTGAGCATAAGCGAAAAAAGACTTGGAGACTATAGTTGGATTTGATATACATGAATAGAAGTATATATTAATATGATTTACAATACAATGTACACAACCTAGAATTCCATGTTTTCCAACAAATGGATGGTCGCTTTAATAGTTGTTTTGGTGCCTCGAGGAGGTACTGGTTCCTCCCACCCCAGGTAGCGGTGTGTGCCTGAACAACATGCTGGACAAAAATGAGACACTTACTCCATCCGCCTATGTTTATTAGACTTACCTTTGCAGGTCTGTGAAAGAGAGCCTATCTCCGAGGTGGCTCGGTTTAATTCATATTGCAAGGACTTTATTTTATCTGCTTGCTACTCCAAATCTTGCTGTTGTTGTGATATTAGTTGACTATCTGCTTAGATCTTCTTTGTGAGGATGGTGATCGCTGAAGCATGCTTCAATCCCAGGTCATCCAGTTCGGCGGTCCTTTGCTCTAAGTCAAAATAGGATTTTCCCCTTAAGGCGACCTCAGCTCGAATCTGGGAATGAGCGGCAGAGAGACGCACCTCAAGTTCACCCTGATGTGAGCGATGAAGATCCAGACCTTGCATCGCCAGTGCTAGGGATCCCTCTTTCTCGAATAATAGTTGAGGCCAAGCTTGTCCAAAATCTGAATTCATACCTCTTGACTATATACCCAAGAGAAGATGGAGAAAGAGAAGGTGCAGGAGAAGATGGAGAAAGAAAATATGCAGTGATATTGACCAAATGTAAGGTCGCTACAAGTTATAGTAGCTACCTCAACATTTAATCACTACACGTTGTAGCAGCTACCTGTCCATGTAGCTGCTACAACGTATAGCAAAAACTCGGTAAGTCATTTTATTAGTATCTTCACGTTCTAAAAGATATTGGCCCTAAAATTATTGTGTGCGGTTGTACATCAACTAGGTAAAAAATCATTTTTAAATTTGTTTTTCCTACTATACTACACCGACTGTGCTTTGCTGCTACACATTCTAGCAGCTACTTCGATACATAACTGACACAGCCTGTAGCAACTAACTGTCAATGTCTGCTGCTTTGTGTAGTTGTCTACTGGGAATGTTAGCTACTACAACGATGTAGCAGGTCTTGCTTCTACAAATAACTTAATACTGTCGTCTATAGCATTTAGGCAATTGTTGCTACTACACCATCATTTTTTTTTTTGGTTACCCTCGCAATTGCTAAAATGTTAAAGTCTTAGACTATTAACCCTGTTGTCCAAGCTTGCGCGGACATATGTGTTGAACCCCATGGTAGTTTTGATGTGATCAACCAAGTTGGTTAGGTCCTGCTGTGTTTGATCCATGTGTCTGAGTGTGCAGGAGCTTAGGAGCACAGGAAGTCGAGCGGAAGATGCAGCTAGCGAGAAGGACGGCACGGGAAGAGAGCCGACGGGCTCGGTGCGTCCGAAGGACGAGAGAGCTGCGGAAGAGTACTCCGGTTGGCGTGAAGAGCGTGCGCGGCATTCGAGGGACGTTAAGACGAGACGGAAGGCTGCTCGAGGAGAAGGCCGGGAATTGGGTTTGAGTGAGCCCTATTCCGGTTGGCCGCAATCACCCAGAAGAACGGAGCATCGGAAGCTGAAGAAAGCAAGCTGAAAGTGGAGCTGCCAACTTGGAGGCGCCTCCATCAGGCTTGGAGGCGCCTCCAGCTTGAAGGCGCCTTCAAGCTTGTTGAAGGCGCCTTCAACAGGTCAAAGTGACCATTTCAAGCCGCGGATAAAGTTTTATCCACTCACCTCTTGGAGGCGCCTTGGACCCCTATTGGAGGTGCCTTGGACCCTCGAGATCATATTTCCAGAGGCTATTTAAAGGCCCCTGGAGCTAGGAATTTACAACAACTTTTACATTCAACTCTGTAAGCATTTCCTAGTAGTAGTTCTGAGCCATTAGAGTGTAAAAGGCTTCTCCGCCTTCAGCAAAGGAGAATTTTCTTAGTGCGCTTTTCACTGCCCTGGATTAACAACCCTCTTGGTTGTAACCAGGTTAAAATTATGTTTCTGCTTTTATTTTCTGTCTCTATTATTTTACTACTGCATTTATTTCTGAGTTGAAATCCGGGGAGGGTAGTTTTATTTTTTGTTTTCAGCAATTCACCCCTCTCTTGTCGGTCTCCGCTGCACCTACAATTGGTATCAGAGCAAGACCGCTCAGAAGGACTAACCGTCGACTGACGCACAACGATCAAAACAATGGCCGGAGACGGTGACTACCCACCTGCATTCGAGGGGGAGTTTGCTTCATGGAAGCAAAAGATGGAGGTATACCTTAACTTTGATTTTTCTATTTATTTAATAATGAAATCTGGTTATGAAGCACCAAAGAAAGCAAACGGAGAAGAGCTCGAGAAATACCTCTGGAACTAGAAGCAACGTGACGAGTTTATGGCAAATGCACGGGCTGAATTTCATCTTCTAACCACAATACCAAATGAAGATCTCGACAAAGTCGGAGAGTACAATAACGCAAAAGAACTTTGGGAAAAGTTCTTAAAACTCCACGAAGAACAAATTGAAGTTGAATCCGACTCCTCGATGGACACTGATCCGACGTCAGAAGAGTCTGAAACTGAGGTAAGTGCCGAGACAGAATCAGTAACCGAACTCCAACTTGAAGACCTAGAATGCTCATCACAAATGAGCATCAATGAAGGGGGAGAAACATCAGAAGATGAATACAACTCAACAAGGGGAGAATCAACCGCCGACAAGGTAAGTCAAGTATGGTCTCTACCTCTTGGCAAATTAATTGTTTCAATTGAAATATTGCCGAAAGATTTTCGTGAATTACAAATTATTTCGTTGAAAGAATATTTTAAATTAAAAACTGAAAAACTATTAAAGAATATTGAGTTAAAAGACACAATTTGTCAATTAAAAGATTTTGACAAACTAACAATAGAAAATGTACAATTTTTTGCATACTCAATATTTTTTGCGATAATTCTAAAAAACTGTGAATTAAGAACTTATGAGAAGTTAAAATAGAAATTTAAAAATCATAATATTTGATCTTAGTTGAAATATTAGACTTAGCGCTTTCAGAGAAGAAAATTAAACAGTAAATTTCTTTATAAAGCTTTGTCAAGGAAGTGGTTGTTGCTCCAATAACCAAGAAGGCCTAGTGCCTCGCCACGACCTGGAAGCTGAAATATTGAAATGAAAGGTTTAATTAACTTTCTGAAAAAGCATTTAAAAATTAGAATTAAATAATGCTTTGAAAGTTTAATCAAACATTTTTGAAAATTTTGTTTATAAATTCATTTTTAGAAATAATTTTTCCTGAAAAAATTCTAAGGACTTAATTTGCTTTTTGACTTGAAATTTTTTTTGGAAAATCCTTAGAATTTTTTTAATTCAAAAAGTCTTCTGGAAAGTTCTGTTTGAAAATTCATTTACTTAGAATTTTTTTTAAAAAGTTCCCTCTAATTAGGACCCCATTTTTGCTGTGATCAAAGGGGGAGAGAAAAGTACAAGTTTAGGGGGAGTTAGGAAAATTAAAAAGTAAAAATGTTTAATATTTTGTGTTGTAATTTTATTTATTGCAAATTTATGCTTAATTATGTTAGTTTAGTAATTTCCTTTAAAATTACTATTTATGTTTATTTGTAAACCCTAACTTGAACTTGGGTTGATGCACATCGAAAAGGGGGAGATTGTTAGACCCCGTGGTAGTTTTGATGTGATCAACCAAGTTGGTTAGGTCCTGCTGTGTTTGATCCCTGTGTCTGAGTGTGCAAGAGCTTAGGAGCACAGGAAGTCGAGCGGAAGACGCATCTAGCGAGAAGGATGATACGGAAAGGGAGCCGACGGGCTCGATGCGTCCGAAGGATGAGAGAGCTGCGGAAGAGTACTCCGGTGGGCGTGAAGAGCGTGCGCGGCATTCGAGGGACGTTAAGCCGGGACGGAAGGCTGCTCGAGGAGAAGGCCGGGAATTGGGTTCGGGTGAGCCCCATTCCGGTTGGCCGCAATCACCCAGAAGAACGGAGCATCGGAAGCTGAAGAAAGCAAGCTGAAAGTGGAGCTGCCAACTTGGAGGCGCCTCCATCAGGCTTGGAGGTGCCTCCAGCTTGAAGGTGCCTTCAAGCTTGTTGAAGGCGCCTTCAACAGGTCAAAGTGATCGTTTCAAGCCGCGGATAAAGTTTTATCCACTCACCTCTTGGAGGCGCCTTGGACCCCTATTGGAGGCACCTTGGACCCTCGAGATCAAATTTCCAGAGGCTATTTAAAGGCCCCTGGAGCTAGGAATTTACAACAACTTCTACATTCAACTCTGTAAGCATTTCCTAGTAGTAGTTCTGAGCCATTAAAGTGTAAAAGACTTCTCCGCCTTCAGCAAAGGAGAATTTTCTTAGTGCGCTTTTCACTGCCCTGGATTAACAACCGTCTTGGTTGTAAGCAGGTTAAAATTCTATTTCTGCTTTTATTTTCTGTCTCTATTATTTTACTACTGCATTTATTCCTGAGTTGAAATCCGGGGAGGGTAGTTTTATTTTTTGTTTTCAGCAATTCACCCCCCTCTTGCCGGTCTCCGCTGCACCTACAATATGACAACTTGTTGGTTGCTACTCGGAATACAGTCGTAGTTCCCCTATACAAAAATTTGTACAAGCATAAAACTATCCTAGCTACCCATGTGTTCTACTAAAGTTAATTTGGATTGCAAACGATGCTTAATATTATTAATCCAAATTTCCCTTTAGAAGTTAAACTTGAGTTGGGAACAAAACTTAACATTCTTACTCCAAGTTCAATCGATGTGATCTTCCTAAGTTAAACCATATTACAAAAGTTATCAAATATCTATTTCTAAGATCAGCTTCCAAGTTAAACATGGCAAGACACTAGGCCTTCTTGGGTATGGGATCATCCACCACTTCCTAGGCAAAGCCTCACAGAGAAATTGGATATTTAACTTCTTACAGTAAACTAGGTTTAACTATAGAGACCTCAATAGAAACACATTATCAAAACATGAAATCGAAAAATAAAATCGATAACAAAAATGATAACTAAAATCGATAACCTCTTGTGTTTGGTTTTACAAGATTTATACAAAAGGATGAACTAGTCATGATGCGGAAACTAATAACTAGTTATACCTTTCGTAGCTTATAGACCTCTTGATCTTCTATTATATTCCTCTCCTTCTCTTGAACGTCGTGTGGGTGACGATCTTCCAAGAGGTAGTCCACCCAAGCTTCTTCCAAAGCTTCCAAGATCCAGCCACCAACTTTCCTCCAACGGATGCTAGACAAGAGAGCTTCCTTCTCTTCTTCTTCTCCTTCAAGCAACCGGCCACCAAGAGATCTCCACACCAAGATGTCGTTGGCCACCAAGAGTGAAAACAAAGGAGAAGAGAGAAAGAGCAAGGGTCGTCCACCAAGGAAGAATAGAGAGGAATAGAGGAAGTATTATTGGGTGAGGCACACCCTCCTTCTCTTTTATATTCCTTAGTGATTGCAAAAAGGGAAAGTTTTGTAACAAAAATAAAACTTCCTTTTTCTCCTATGACATGGCCGGCCATATGCTTATTCTCCAAGCAAGGAAAGATTTTAAACAAAATTAAAATCTCTCTTTTAAAATCCCTTTTATGGATAGTTATAAAAGGAATGTTTTATAAATTAAAATCTCTCTCTTTTAAATCCTTTTATGGATATCTATAAAAGATAATATTTAAAATAAAATATGGTTACAAAAGGAAAGTTTTATCAAAAATTAAAATCTTTCTTTCACATTATAGATAACTACAAATAAGAAAAGATTTCAAATCTATCTTTTATTCCTTTGTAGAAATTTATAAAAGGAAAGATTTTAAAATTTAGAACTCTCTTTTAAAAACAACATAAAAGGAAAGTTTTTAACAAAATAAAAACTCCCTTTTATTTCCTTTTATGACCGATCTAAAAAAGAAAAGTTTTATATTAAAATCATCCTTTTAAATACTTTTTATGAATCTCTATAAAAGAAAAAATTTTACAAAATAAAACTTCCTTCTCTTCATAATGTGGTCGGCCACTTGCTTGAGCACCAAGCAAGGCTTGGCTGGCCCTAGCTTGGGCTACAAGCTTAGCTTGGTCGGCCCCTTGCTTGGTCTCCAAGCAAGGCTTGGCCGGCCCTAGCTTGAGCCTTAAGAAGTTAGGATTTGGGTGGATATAAGGCTTTATATAAGAGGCTACAGTAGGGACCTAGAGGAGGAATTGATTTTGGTCTCCCGATGAGTTTGAGCTTCCCGTGTTCGCCCCGAACACCCAACTCAAGTTCATCAATAATAACTCATACCACTAAAGAGTTATTATTGTACTACCGCACCAATCCCATATTACAATATGAGCTCCTTCTTATTATGAGTGTGTTAGTCTCCCTGTATTTAAGATATTGAATGCCACTAATTAAATGAGTTACTCGCAACTCACTTAATTAATATCTAGCTCCAAGAGTAGTACCACTCAACCTTATCATCATGTCGGACTAAGTCCACCTGCAGGGTTTACATGACAATCCTTATGAGCTCCTCAAGGGGACATCATCAACCTAGATTATTAGGACACAGTTTCATTCTATAATTAACAACACACCATATAAATAATATCATTTCCCAACTTATCGGGCCTATTGATTTAACGAGCTAAATCACACCGTTTGATAAATTAAAGAAATGAATATTAAATATATGTGCTTGTTATTATATCATGATTAAGAGTACACACTTCCATAATAACAGAGGTTTTGTTCTTTTATATAGTTAGTATAAAAAGAAACTACTTTAAATGGTCCTGCTCAATACACTCATGGTGTATTAGTGTAATTTATTAGTCAAGATAAACTAATACCTAATTACACTACAACCACTTCAATGATTTGTCTCATTCCATCATGGTTGTGAGCAACTGTTTATAATTTGTAAGGAACTGATAACATGAACTTTTGTGTGTCTCCTCACACCATGTTATTTACAATATAAATTAAACAGACAACTACATTTAGCATAAATGTAGACATTTGACCAATATGATTCTTATTTCTAAATAAATATTTATATAAAAAGCTAGGCTTTTAGTATGCATTCCAACAATCTCTCACTTATACTAAAAGACTATGCTGCCATATATCCTGCCATACATCTGATTCTGAACTCCTCAACATACCCATCAAAAGCTCTTGCCTTAAGGGCCTTAGTGAAAGGATCTTCCAGGTTATCATCTGATGCAATCTAGGTGACAACAACTTTTCCTCGTTATACGATCTCTCGTATTGGGTGGTACTTGCGCTCTATATATTTACTTGCCTTATGGGCTCGTGGTTCCTTCGAGTTTGCTACTGCACCATTTATCATTACAATAAACTGTAATAATTTTAGGCAAACCAGGAATCACATCTAAGTCCATCATGAAGTTTCTGAACTATATAGCTTCTATGGCTGCCTCAAAGACTGTCATGTACTCAGCTCCATAGTGGAGTCCGAAAAGCACCTATGCTTAACACTCCTCCATAGTTATGGCTTCACCTCCTAAAGTAAACACAAAAACTCCGAGGTTTACTTACTATTGTCTCTATCATATTGGAAATCTGAATCCATGTAACCCACATAAAGTGAATCATCTGCCTTGTAAGCTAGCATATAATCTCTAGTTCCTCTTAGGTACTTTAATATATGTTTTATGGCAGTCCAGTGTCTCGGTCCTGGATTACTTTGATATCTGCTAACCATGCCCACGGTAAAACAGATATTCGGTCTCGTGTATAACATACATTAGACTTCCTACAGCTGAAGCATAAGGAACTGCCTTCATTTCTTCTATCTCTTTTGATGTCCTCGGAGACATCTCTTTAGATAAAGATACTCTATGCCCAAAAGGTAGAAAACCTTTCATGGAGTCTTGCATGCTAAAACGAGCTAGGATCGTATTGATATATGAAGCTTGGGATAAGCACAACATTCTTTTCTTACGATCCCTTATAAATTTGATCCCAAGAATATGTGCACATTCTCCCAAGTCCTTCATATCGAATTACTTAGACAACCATACCCTTACTTCCAACAACACTTTGATATTGTTGCCAACTATCAAAATGTCATCTACGTATAGTACAAGAAATACCACCACGTTTCCATCACACTTCTTGTATACACAAGACTCATCCGGTCATTGAATAAATCCATAAGACTGGATTACTTCATTAAACTGGATATTCCAAGATCTTGAAGTTTGCTTCAGTCCATAAATAGACCGATTGAGCTTATATATAAGATGCTCTTTGCCCTTTGCAATAAACCCCTCTGGTTGCTTCATATGGATGTTTCTTCAAGACTTCCATTAAGGAAAGCTATCTTGACATCCATTTGCCAAATCTCATAATCCATAGAGCAGCAATAGATAAAAGTATCCGGATAGACTTAAACATAGCTACCGGTGAAAAGGTTTCCTTATAATCGATTCCCTCTTTTTGAGTATATCCTTTTGCAACAAGCCTTGCTTTGAAAGTTTCCACCTTCCCGTCTGTGCCTCTTTTTCCTTTTTAGACTTATTTACACCCAATGGATTTTACACCATTTGGTGGTTCTACAAGCTTCCAAACCTTATTAAAATACATAGACTTTATTTCAGAGTTCATTGCACTTTGCCAAGATGTTGCATCTTTATCTTGGAGTGCTTCATCATATGTGTAGGAATTAGGCTCATGTTCACCAGGGATCAAGTCCAAGACTCTCCCAAAAATATGAATCTACCAGGTTGCCAAACAACTCTCCCACTACGACGTGGCACTGTTTGTAATTGTGCATCATTTGTGACACGTGTTGCAATTTCTTATGGTATCTCATCTTGTACAATTGGTACTAGTTTAGACGTGTCTTCTCTAATTTTCTTAAGAACAATTTTTTTGTTCATTACATAGTCCTCTTCTAAAAATTGGACATTGGTGCTAACAATGACCTTCTGATTTTTAGGACTATAAACCTCCTTTCGTTTCTCTAGGATAACCCACAAACAAGTGAACTCCTGTCCAACTTATCAGTGTCTCCCTTTAGCACATGTGCTAGACTATCCCAAATTCGAATATGCTTCAGACTAGGCTTACACCCATTCTACAATTCTATGGGAGTAGAGGGTTCTGACTTTAGAAGGTACTATGTTCATTGTCGTTTCAGAGTATATCCCCAAAACGAATTTGGTAATTCTAAATAACTCATCATCGATCTAACCATTTCTATAAGAGTCATATTCCTTCGTTCTGCCACACTTTTCTATTGGGGTGTACTAGGTGCAGACAATTGGGATTGAATCCCAACTTCTGATAAGTAACTCCTAAACTCTCCTAAGAGGTTCTCGCCACTACGATCACTTTGTAGTGTCTTGATACTTTTACCATGACGTTTCTCCACATCAGCCTTGTAATCTTTGAACTTATCAAAGTACTCAGACTTGCGGTGCATTAAGTATATGTATCCATATCTCAAATAATCGTCTATAAAAGAGACGAAATATTCGAAACTACCTCTTGCCTAGATAGTCATAGGTCCACACAAATCAGAATAATTCCAACACATTTTTGGCTCTATACCCCTTATTCTTAAAAGGTCTCTCGGTCATTTTTCCTTCCCAGCAAGACTCGCAGGTTAGAAAGTTTTCCAACACCAATGAACCCAAAAGTCCATCAGCTATTAACCTTTGAATCCTACTCAAGTTAATATGACCTAGCCTTAGATGCCAAAAATATATTTGGTTCATTTCTGAAGGTTGCTTTCTCTTATTAGAGTTAGAAGATGTATTATTCATTTCCATTTGTTGCATCATGGGAGTTATTGGATTTAGAGTATATAAATTGCCAACCAATGTACCAGAATAGATAACTTCCCTATTTCCCTTGATAACACCTTTGTTATTAAAATAGACAGAATATCCATCCTTGTATACTTTAGAAACTGAAATCAAGTTTTTTCTAAAACTTGGTAGATAAACACAATTTCTCAAAATCCATGTTTTCTATCAGAAGATAAACATCTCCCACTGCAAAGCTGATACTTTTGTAGCAGTGCCCATGTAGATGGTGTTTTCCCCTTTATATAGTTGTCGGGTTTCCTGGAACCCCTGCAATGAATTGCAGACATGATCAGTGGCTCCCGTATCTACACATCATGTACCGGTAGATAACACCACTAAACATGTTTCAACAACTAATGAATAAAATACACCTTTATTGTTCTTATTTCTAAGAGGGCAGCCCACCTTAGTGTCCAAGTTTTGTTTCCAATCATTATAATTGGGACTAGTAAGTGTATTCTCTAATATCTAGGGGATTGAAAAACATTTGAAATCCTAAGAATCACAAAAATATTTGGTCAAGACCATCACCTCAAAATCCCCGTGAACATTGTATGCTACGTTTGTGTGGACGTATACAAATTCAAACATTTGTAAGAGAAGATTTTATTCATTAATTTTATTATATTGTCAACCTATCTTTATGACAAATAAAATTAATATTTGGTCTATTTTCGATCAAATATTTGGTCAAAACTTTAGAATTTAAAATAATATTGATTCCTCAAAACAATATCATTTAAATTCACCAACACCTCAAACACCATGAATTTTGTATGCCAAGTTAGTGTAGACGTATACAAATTCAAACATTTGTAAGAGGAGGGTCTTACCCATTAATTATCTTGTCAACCTTAAATTACCTCAAACATCATGAATTTTGTATGCCATGATAGTGTGGACGTATACAAATTTAATTACTTATAAGAGGAGGTTTTACCCATTAATTTTATTTTGTCAACCTAACTTTATGACAAATAAAATTACCTCAAACATCATGAATTTTTGTATGCCACGATAGTGTGGACATATACAAATTCAAACATTTGTAAGAGGGGGGTTTACCTAGATTTATGACAAATTAATAGTTAATTTTTCTTCGATCACGTAGATAATAGTAGTGACTCCCATGGGGAGGGTACTATTAAATGTGCCTAAGTGCATACCATTACTTGATACTAAGTCCACTAAATAGAATTGTGCCCCTTCAGTTGGAGAAGATCACACACATCCAAAATAATTTCCTATAATTATCCATAAAGGAAGTTTGATCTAGTGATCTGCAAACAAACTCATCAGATGTGGAGGGAGGCACTCAGAACCAACACGCAAGTTTGTTGCATCACTTACAAACCAGTAATGGTGACCGTGAAATTTATTTACAAATCTCTCTCCCACTTAGTTATTTAAGATGAGGATTTTATCATGCACACACATACATCACAGCAAATAAAAGCAATAAATATGGAAAAATAATTTTCCAACTATTATGGCATTTTTCCATGACTGTCCTCCGTGTACTGCCAACCCTAGCTGCTGCCATCTTTAGCCACCGCTATCGGGTCTAGTTATCACATCTATCCTGTTTCTTTTTCCGCTACGCCTCTGGTCCTCAAATAGTACCACGCCTCGTAAGGATACGATCCGTGAAAAAAATAAAATTTTACATATATCGATCCTATATTCCACAAAGAAATGTACATAAAGTTTAGATCAAACAAAATGTAAAATCCTAAAACTAATACAGCTCCTGCTGTATTTAATACATACAATCATGCACACACATAAAATGCCCTCGACATGTCCGAGAGTGCAATCACACACAATCACAATAGGCCATAATAGTTGGAGTCTGCAACCACAGAGTTAATCTATTTGCACATCCTACTATTATCTTGCCTAAAATATGTATGACATGTGCATAATTAAATAAAACCAAACACACAGAGGTTAAAACCTAGCTATGATACCAATTGTTGGTTGCTACTCGGAATACCGTCCTAGTTCCCCTGTACAAAAATTTGTACAAGCATAGAACTATCCTAGCTACCCATGTGTTCTACTAAAGTTAATTTGGATTGCAAACGATGCTTAACATTATTAATCCAAATTTCCCTTTAGAAGTTAAACTTGGATTGGGAACAAAACTTAACATTCTTACTCCAAGTTTAACCGATGTGATCTTCTTAAGTTAAACAATATTACAAAAGTTATCAAATATCTATTTTTAAGATCGGCTTCCAGGTTAAACATGGCGAGGCACTAGGCCTTCTTGGGTATGGGATCATCTACAATTCCTAGACAAAGCCTCATAGAGAAATTGGATATTTAACTTCTTACGGTAAACTAGGTTTAACTATAGAGACCTCAATAGAAACACATTATCGAAAGATGAAATCAAAAAATAAAATCAATAACAAAAATGATAACTTAAATCGATAACCTCTTGTGTTTGGTTTTACAAGATCTATACAAAAGGATGAATAAGTCATGATGCGGAAACTAATAACTAGTTATACCTTTCATAGCTTATAGACCTCTTGATCTTCTATTGTATTCCTCTCCTTCTCTTGAACGTCGTGTGGGTGACGATCTTCCAAGAGGTAGTCCACCCAAGCTTCTTCCAAAGCTTCCAAGATCCGGCCACCAACTTTCCTCCAAGGGATGCTAGACAAGAGAGTTTCCTTCTCTTCTTCTTCTCCTTCAAGTAACCAGCCACCAAGAGATCTCCACACCAAGATGTCGTCGTCCACCAAGAGGGAAAACAAAGGAGAAGAGAGAAAGAGCAAGGGTCAGCCACCAAGGAAGAATAGAGAGGAATAGAGGAAGTATTATTGGGTGAGGCACCCCCTCCTTCTCTTTTATATTCCTTGGTGATTGCAAAAAAGGAAAGTTTTGTAACAAAAATAAAACTTGCTTTTTCTCCTATGACATGGTCGACCATATGGTTATTCTCCAAGCAAGTAAAGATTTTAAACAAAATTAAAATCTCTATTTTAAAATCCCTTTTGTGGATAGTTATAAAAGGAATGTTTTATAAAATTAAAATCTCTCTCTTTTAAATCCTTTTATGGATATCTATAAAAGATAAGATTTAAAATAAAACATGGTTACAAAAGGAAAGTTTTATCAAAAATTAAATCTTTCTTTCATAATATAGATAACTACAAATAAGGAAAGATTTCAAATCTCTCTTTTATTCCTTTGTAGAAATTTATAAAAGGAAAGATTTTAAAATTTAAAACTCTCTTTTAAAACAACATAAAAGGAATGTTTTTAACAAAATAAAATTTTCCTTTTATTTCCTTTTATGACCGATCTAAAAAAGGAAAGTTTTATATTAAAATCATCCTTTTAAATTCTTTTTATGGATCTCTATAAAAGGAAAGATTTTACAAAATAAAACTTCCTTCTCTTCATGATGTGACCGACCACTTGCTTGGGCACCAAGCAAGGCTTGGTCGGCCCTAGCTTAGGCTCCAAGCTTAGCTTGGCTGGCCCCTTGCTTGGTCTCCAAGCAAGGCTTGGCCGACCCTAGCTTGAGCCTTAAGAAGTTAGGCTTTGGGTGGATATAAGGCTTTATATAAGAGGCTTTAATAGGGACCTAGAGGAGGAATTGGTTTTGGTCTCCCGATGAGCTTGAGCTTCCCGTGTTTGCCCCGAACACCCAACTCAAGTTCATCAATAATAACTCATACCACTAAAGAGTTATTATTACACTACCGCACCAATCTCATATTACAATATGGGTTCCTTCTTATTATGAGTGTGTTAGTCTCCCTGTATTTAAGATATTAAATGTCCACTAATTAAATGAGTTACTGACAACTCACTTAATTAATATCTAGCTCCAAAAGTAGTACCACTTAACCTTATCGTCATATCGAACTAAGTCCACCTGCAGGGTTTACATGACAATCCTTATGAGCTCCTCAAGGGGACATCATCAACCTAGATTACTAGGACACAGTTTCATTCTATAATCAACAACACACCATATAAATAATATCATTTCCCAACTTATTAGGCCTATTGATTTAACGAGCTAAATCGCACCCTTTGATAAATTAAAGAAATGAATATTAAATATACGTGCTTGTTATTATATCATGATTAAGAGTACACACTTCCATAATAACAGAGGTTTTGTTCTTTTATATAGTCAGTATAAAAAGAAACTACCTTAAATGGTCTTGCTCAATACACTCATAGTGTACTAGTGTAATTTATTAGTCAAGATAAACTAATACCTAATTACACTACAACCACTCCAATGGTTTGTCTCATTCCATCATGGTTGTGAGCAACTGTTTATAATTTATAAGGAACTAATAACATGAACTTCTGTGTGTCTCCTCACACCATGTTATCTACAATATAAATTAAATGGACAACTACACTTAGCATAAATGTAGACATTTGACCAATGTGATTCTTATTTCTAAATAAATATTTATACAAAAAGCTAGGCTTTTAGTATACATTCCAACACCACTACTAACCCATACTAAGTTTGGGAGTAGCAACCGTCGCTTTGCCTCCCAACCTCACTATGATGTTTGGTTTTCACCTTCGACTCTTCGTCCGTCGTAAGTTATTTTGACTCTTCACTTTGGAAATAGGGTTTGAACGATTAGCTGTTAATTCATCCATCTGGTTCATATGGTTTTGAGTCACCTTCTAGAATATCGTACTCAACTCTATGAGCATATAAATATTTCCTCTATCTTATATTTTATCCTAATTAGTCATCATCATTGATTGAAATTGATACCTTTAATTGGAGCTAAATATGTCATTTTCTAGCAATGGAAGACACATCTGATGCTAATCAACTATACAATCCCCAAGTTGTTGAAGATCGGAAACCATGGATTGGGATGGAATTTCCATCATTGGAGGAGGCCTTTTCGTTCTATAATCAATATGCACGTGAAGTCGGATTTAGTGCAAGAATAGGCAACAGCAAGAAAAATAAGAGGACAAATGAAGTTGGATGGAAACAATTTGTATGCTTTAAAGAAGGACATATAGATGATAAACGGAAAAAAAGAAGCACTAGTTGACAATGTAAAAGAAATAGCATGTGGGGAAGTAAGGACTGGATGTAGGGCAAAACTTTCACTTGTTAAAGAACAGATCAAGCCAAATTGGATTGTCACAAAATTCATGGAAAGTCATAATCATCCACTCTCCACTCCTTCGAAGGTGCATTTGCTTCTCTCACATCTCCATATTTTTGAAGCCAAGAAAGCATTAACACAGCAATTTTCAAAGGCTAATGTGCCAACTTGTCAACAAGTCTGAATATTGGAGATAGATTCCGGACGCCCTAAGCATCTCGGTTGCACAGAATGGGATATTAGAAACTTTGAGAGAGAGCTAAGGGATGAACAAAAGGGAATTGATGCTGAAACACTCATTGAGTTATTGCAACTGAGAAAGAGAAGAATTCCACCTTTTTCTATGATTATGAGATTGATTCAACAGAAAGATTCACTAGGTGTTTCTGGGCGGATCATGTATCAAGGAGGGCATACAACGTCTTTGGTGATGTAGTTGTATTTGATGCCAGATATAACACAAACAAATATGGGTTGATTTTTGCACCCTTCGTAGGAGTGAATCATCATCATCAGAGCATTGTATTTGGTTGTGCTTTTCTAAATTATGAGAAAATTGAGTCGTTTGTTTGGTTGCTTACGAAGTTCATAGAAGTCATGCCTAAAGGTCCACCAACTGTAATCATCACCGATCAGGATCCAGTATTGACGAAGGTCATTGGCCAAGTTTTACCTCACACAGTGCATCGATATTGTTTGTGGCACATACTCAATAAATTTCTAGATAAATTACCCCCTTTAACTTTCCACAACTACTATCAAACCATAAGGGATGTAATTGTTAACTCCTCAACCCCTGACGAATTTGATAAGTCATGGGAAGAAGTTATCAGGTGTTCTGGCTTGGAGAAAAATGATTGGTTAACATTGATATATGAATTACGACAAACGTGGGTCCCATTATTCTTTAGCCATGTTTTTTTTTTGCTATCAAGCAATCAGGATCTGAAAGCTCACATTCATTTTTCAAGAAGTATATATCACATAAGAACTCATTGATGGATTTTATCACACATTTTAATAGAGCATTGCGACACCAAAGACACAATGAGTTAGTTGCTGACCATATTGATATGGTCGAGCAGCCAAAGATTAAGACAAACTGGCCTATGGAATCTCAAATGGTTAGGGTGTACACCATAAAGAAATGGTTGGATTTTCAAAGTGAATGAGTGTGAGTTATGGTTATTATGTGCAACAAGCATCTATAGTTGGTGATTTAGTGGGTTACCATGTCATGAATTTTCAAAGTGGTTCATCTGCAAAACCAAGGGTCCTCACGCATGATAAACATGTAGACTACATATCATGTAGTTGTAGTAAATTTGAGTTTGAGAGCATTCCATGTAGGTATATGTTAGCTTTTTCCCGTATCAACCAAGTGTTGCTACTGCTTGATAAGTACATACTCAACAGATGGACAAGAAATGTCAAGGTTGGGGCAATCTATGATTTTGGTGAGCAAACTTCCATCGGCAGTCCAGATGAGAAATTGATGGCAAGACACTCGAGGTTGTCCTGTAAAGCTTCCATAGTGATCGATGTTGCATCTTTGACTGATGAGGGGACAAACTTTTTAGATGACCAATTTGATTGTCTATACAGTAAAATTCAAGAGCTGAACATTAGCCGAAAAAATGACAACCAAAGTCAAAGGAAGAAAGGCATCGATGGAGGCCCCTCTATTGTTGATCCTTATTTAGTAAGGTCAAAGGGTTGTGGAAAACGATTGAAATCTTCAAAAGAGATGTCAACCTCAAAATCCAAGCTATGTCGTGGATGCGGTCACCGAGGTGTCTCACACGACAAGTGCAACTGTTCATTATTGCAACAGGGGTATGCGTCCATTAATTATATCCTTAGAGCATACATATTTAGCTGATCATATCAATGATTATCATACATTAACAATAAAGTTAATGACTAAACGATTGCCAGATCAACTGCTACAAAGAAGGAGAATACCAATGATGACGAATCCTATGAAGAAGATTTGGTATCTATAGCTGGTACATTCATGTTTTTTTGTACCTATATAACTGAATCTAGACAAATTGCGACTTATAATTATTGCACTATTGTTGTAGGTTCTAACACCTTGCCCTTTACGTTATGAGGATAGGTTTGCCAAACTCTCGGCGAGCGGTTATGACTGATTACAGCTCAGTTTCCTTCTGCTCTGAATGCGACGCTATTATTCCAATAAGAATCTGAGATGTATCACATATACCTATATTTAGTTATAAAAAAATCATTTCTCCACAAAACTACCTTTCATCACTATCCCTCTTTCTGCCAAAACCCAATTAATGGACTGATGGTCTCCATAAATAAAATAATTTCAAATAATATAATTGACCATGGATTTATGTATAGAGATTAAGGCTTGTTAGCTGCATCGGCAGTAGATGGTACACTTTGTAGTATATCACGTCTTCGAAGTAGCAGCTACAATGTGTAGCAGCTAATAATCAGTCGCACATTCTACTCAGATTTCCATGCTACTTAAATTATATAACTGACCATTGAATTATTAATACACAATGTAGCAGCTAATACAAAGTAACTGCTACACAATGTAGCGGCTACTCTTGAGAAGCTGCTACATCGTGTGGCAACTCTATATACACTAAGTTGATACTATGTGTATAAGCTCATTTTTTATCCAAATACAAATCACATATGGGAATAGTTGTATTCACGTATCCACTGTTGGGCTTCTAACAAAGCACGTTTTTAGGTTGATGTTGTAGCAGTTCTGTAACGCCCAAAAATTCTCAAAACTATTTTTAGAAATATTCTATGATTTTTCTGGAATTTTTAGATATTTTTTTGGAATTTTTAGAGTTGCGGAAGTAGCAAAAATAAATATAAGCGTAAAACGGCCTTCGCGGGAATTGAACCCATGACCTCTAGCCGAGCCGAGACTTAAGTGAATCCGGCTAGCCAGGAGCCCCAGCAGGGGTGTGCTGAAAGAAGAGGGAATCAATAATATTTATATTAGAGTTGGGCCGAAATACCCACTTAATATAAATAGAAAACTGGAGTGGGTTTGGTTTATTTCTTTGGTTCGGGAATTCTCCACCGAGACCTCACCTTACACGCCGCCCCCTCTCCTTCTCCTTCTTCTTCTCGGCGCCAACCCTAGGGTTCTCTCCCTAGGGCCCTAAGAGCACCTTCCGGCAGTGATTCCAGCACAAGGACGTTCCCCTCCGCGAGAAGAACGCATTGGAGCGAGGAGATTGTCGAAAGGATCGTCTCCACCGGAATTCTAACGAATAGGGTTGTAAGAAAATTAGCGTACGAGGTAAGAAACCCCTCACCTGCAGTATAATAGCTTTTCGTACGATAGAATGCTTTTAAATTAGCTATATGTAGATTTTTCCGACGCATAGGGTGTATTTAACCCTCCTCGCAGACTTAGGGATTTAGTTGAGCACCTCTAGATGTGTCAGACACGTTTTCTCCTTTCAGTTGGAGATTCTAGACGTTGTCGGGTGCCTAGAGGTGGTCTCCCTAATAGAGGGCAGAGTTGGAGCACACTAAATGTTCGATAAAATGCTTAGCTTAGTAAAATGCTACAGTAGGCATTTTTAATAGCTCAGTAAATGCAATAGAAGCATTTAAAATAGCTTAGTTAGTCTTGCTACAGCATATACGGGACTACGGTCCAATGGGTGGGCACTCACAGTCGTCTCTAGGTTCAGATAACCTAGTAAAAGCAAGATAAATTAATTAGCTATGATCCAGTATTTTATTTTCAGTAGGGGCACTGTACAGGATTAGATATCCATTGGGCTGGGCTCCCATAGTCGGTCCTTAGGTTTAGATAACCTAGTAAACCTTACTAAATTCGGGTCTTGCAACCCCGGGTCTAGTTAAGGATGCGCGCATAGCATGTACAGTTGCCGGGCCCATTAGCATTATGATTATATATTTTAATCTATTACCTTATTAGCTTTTCAAAACTCACAAAGATCAGTTATGTTAGATGAGTTTGAATTCAGCTCTAGTTTAGCTCAGTTTATGTTCACTCAGTTTTCCTCATTGTTGTATATGATAGTTTATGATTAGCTTTGTATGTCATGCTTTAGTGTTCATGTTCAGTGATTTCAGTATGCCATGTTTAGCAAGTTTGACATATGTTTAATAGCATGTTTTAAAAATCATAAATGCATCGTATGCATGTTTTAGTGAGGTAGATGGTTTCTTACTAAGCGAAAGCTTATAGATACTTTCTTTTCCTTATACTGCAGATAAAGGTAAAGGAAAGATGGACTAGCGGAGGCTGGGGAACAATGCGGTGAAGATGTGTGTGGATGGAACTTGGAATGGAGATCTTAGGGACTTAGCACATTGTTTTAAGCATTAGAACTTTTCTGTGTTTACTATTTTGCACTATAGTATGTTACTTGGCATAAGTTCGTTAACTATACACTCTATCATGCTTAGAACACCTATTTCATGATTTTAGAATGTTAGTTGTTATTGTTAGAGTGTTTTTTGTCATTTATAGAACTTGTAATGTGATTGAGGCACGAAACAGTGCTGAAATCAGAGTTTAGCTGCAAAATCAGAAACTTCAATCGATCGGTGGATCGATTGGGGGTTCCCAATCGATCAGCTGATCGATTGGTCAATCTGTTCCGTGAACAGTAGGCTTCTGGATCGATCAGACGATCGATCCAGCCAATTCCGTCGTGAACAGAGAGCTCTGGGATCGATCAATGGATCTATTGACCAGCCTGGATCGATCAACCGATCGATCCAAATTATTGTCTCGAGCACAGTAGCGTGCTGGATCAATCACTGGATCGATCCGACATTCCAATCGATCAATGGATCGATTGGGAGGTCTGATATCAGTGGGAAAATGTCTAAGTTCAGTTCCTTGACCATGGGGAAGGTAAAACATGTCATGAATAGTTAGTTTACCTACCTTAGCATGTATAGAACCAAGAAATGATAACAGCTTAGCAAAATTTTAATTAGTACAGCTTCCGCATCTAGATTTAGTGATGGTTAGGGAATAGTTAGCACAGATTAATGTGACGATCAGCCTTACAGCTTAGTTAGTAGAAGGCCGGTCGTTACAGAGTGGTATCAGAGCAGTTTCCATACTTCCTACACACACATCAGCATTGAACCTGCAGCTTCCAAGTAAGAAACGTCTCTCACTTTATTATGTTCTTTCTTTCATGTTTATAGATACTGTAGCATGTTGATTGATGATAGTACCTAACATGTTAGTGATTGTAGTTACATAAACATGATTGTATTAGTTATGTATATCCTCTATGTCTTTAGAAATAGCACGAGGACGCCCAGCTAGAAGACACCAGCCACTGAGCCCCAGCATGAGGCAGGCAGTTCAGTGCCTCCCCCAGACCTTACAGCACTAGTGGCTAGCTGAACAGCAACACGAAATAGCCACCTTAAAGGCTAGTCGTGAGAACACTCCCTGTCACCCGGGCCTAACTTAGCGACACGGTGGTTTTAGAGGTTCCACCGTCCGACCTCTGGCACAGTAGCCCGCAGAGGCAGAAAAGAAGCCTATCGATCGGTGGCGGAGAGTCAAGCGGAGAATTTCTCGGCAGACGGTGAACCATGGGATGCTCGTGCATGGTTCAAAACACTGGAAAGTACGATGGAGCTTGGTGGCGAACACGAGGTGAAGTGCGCCTCCTTGCTTGACAGGAGATGCACGTATGTGGTGGGAGAGAATCGGAGCGAAGCCAGTGAATCAGATGACATGGGGACTTGAGAAAGAATTCTTTGAGGAGTTCTTTCACATGCGGGTCATAAACCGCCACTACGAGTTCACGAGTTTCGCCGAGCAACCTCTCGGTGGAGGCCGTGAAGAAATTCAACAGTTGGCTCGTCTATGCCCGAGTTAGTCGGCCGAGAAGGGAATGAATCGGTTGATGCTCAAGATCCGAGGTAGGAAATAGCAATGAACGTGGTTGGTGGCGTTCATAGGCCACAAACCACGAGAAGAGTTAGTGAGCAATGCTCTAATCACCGAGCATTACGAATAGCATCAAGCGTGAAGCAAGTCCTCTCGGAAGCTAAAGGTCAAGGAGGCTCGGGCACTCAGAAGCACCAGGGCTCTCATGGCTCTAGCTGGAAGGAACTCCGGCAACAAGCGCAAACCAGGGTTACCAAGGAGCAAGCAGCCCAGTTATCCAAAGTGTGCTACTTGTGGAAAATTCCACCCTGGAGTTTGTCGTAAAGGCACACGAGGATGCTTCGAATGCGGACAGGAAGGGCATATGGCTAAGCAGTGTCCGAACAAGGCCAGCTTTCCTCCACCACAGCCGATCCAGTATGAAGCCAAGCCAGCACAGTTGCATCAGATACAGGCCGCTTTAGATGGTCCACACATCAGCCAGGGCAGACTAGAAGCCCCTCCCACTGCGACCAATGCGAGGATTTACTCACTCACCAGAGAGGACGTGGCAAATGCCTCGACAGTTGTTACAGGTCAGATTAGTATTTTACAGCAAAGTACAACTGTCTTATTCGATACTGGGACAACCCATTCATATATATCCAGGGCATTCGCTGAGAAGTTAGCAAGACCTCCAGAGGTACTCAGTAGTCAGTTCCTGACGACCTTACCTTCAGGAGAAATTATGGCATCCACGCATTGGCTCAGAGCAGTGCCAGTCGTTATAGCAGACAGAGAACTCTTTTGTGATCTGATAGTGCTAAATATGACTGACTACGATGTCATCTTTGGAATGGACTTCCTGATCAGATACGGCGCTTCTATAGAGTGTCGTAAACAGAAAGTCGTATTCCAACCGGAAGCAGAAGCACAGTTCGAGTTCGTCGGAGAACCAAAGAGAAAGGCCAAGAAGTTTCTCTCAGCTCTAAAAACACAAAAATTAATGGATACAGGATGTACGGGATTTTTAGCACACGTAGTCAATACTAGTCAGGACAAGGACCAACAGCTAGCAGAGGTTCGAGTCGTGTGTGACTATCCAACAGTCTTCCCTGAGGAGTTACCAGGACTAGCACCAGACAGGGAGATTGAATTTGAGATAGAGCTCTTTCCCGGTACAAATCCTATTTCCAAAGCACCGTACCGCATGGCTCCAGCAGAACTGAAGGAACTTCATGAGCAACTACAGGAGCTGCTTGACAAAGGCTTCATACGCCCTAGTCACTCACCATGGGGAGCGCCTGTACTGTTCGTGAAGAAGAAGGACGGAAGCATGTGCCTGTGCATAGATTACAGAGCACTGAACCAAGTCACCATCAAGAACAGGTATCCTCTTCCCAGAATTGATGACCTGTTTGATCAGCTAAAGGGAGCAGCAGTGTTCTCTAAGATAGACCTCCGATCAGGTTATCATCAAGTGAAGGTTAAAGAAGGGGATATACCCAAAACAGCATTCAGGACCAGATACGGACATTATGAGTTCGTAGTCATGCCCTTTGGCGTGACAAATGCTCCAGCTACTTTCATGGACCTCATGAACAGGGTATTCAGAGAATACTTAGATAAATTTGTTATCGTATTCATCGATGACATTCTTATCTATTCAGGAACTCAGGAAGAACACCTAGAGCACCTGAAAATAGTATTGCAGACCCTTCAGCAGAATCAGCTGTACGCCAAGTTCACAAAATGTGAATATTGGCTAGATCAGGTGTCCTTCCTGGGTCACATCATCTCAAAGGATGGTATCATGGTAGACCCCAGTAAGATAGAAGCTGTGAGCAACTGGAAAAGACCGAAGAACGCCAGTGAGATCAGAAGCTTTCTGGGATTAGCAGGTTACTACAGGAAATTCGTAGAGGACTTCTCCATGATAGCCTCCCCACTGACAGCTCTTACCAGAACGAATAGAAAATTTCAGTGGACAGAGGACTGTGAGAACAGTTTCAGCGAGCTGAAAAGAAGATTGACCAATGCATCTATTCTGACTCTACCAGAAAATGCAGATAGCTTTGATATATATAGTGATGCCTCGAAGTTGGGACTAGGAGCAGTGCTGATGCAAGATGGCAAGGTAATCGCCTACGCCTCCAGACAACTCAAGGATTATGAGAGGAATTACCCCACTCATGACCTTGAGCTTGCAGTAGTGGTGTTCGCTCTCAAGATTTGGAGACATTACTTGTATGGAGCTCAGTGCAGAGTGTATACAGATCATCAGAGTCTGAAGTACTTCTTCACTCAGAAGGATCTGAATATGCGACAGCGCAGATGGCTAGAGCTGGTCAAAGACTACGATATAGACATCCTCTACCACCCAGGAAAAGTAAATAGGGTAGCAGACGCCCTCAGCAGGAAGTCCAGCGCTGCCCTATTATCTCTAGCAGCCATGTCACCGCCTCTACAGAAAGAGATCACAGATTTCGGTCTCGAACTCATAGTCGGACAACTCTCTGCCATGACAGTAGAGTCTACCTTGCTTGGTGACATCCAGACAGCTCAGGAGAAGGATCCTGAAATTCAGAGAATCAAGCAAGGTTTGGCAGAATCAGAAAGTGGAGAGTTCAAAATATCAGATAGCGGGGTGTTGTATTTTGGTGACAGACTATGTGTTCCAGATCAGGAGGAACTCAAAAAGAAGGTTTTAGATGAGGCTCACAAGACTCCCTATGCGATGCATCCTGGCTCCACCAAAATGTACCAGGACTTGAAGAAACATTTTTGGTGGCCTGGGATGAAGAGAGACACCGCTCGATATGTCAGCACATGCCTAACCTGTTAGAGGGTTAAGGCAGAGCATCAGAGACCAGGAGGAGTCTTGCAGCCTATTCAGATCCCAAAATGGAAGTGGGAAGACATTTCTATGGATTTCATCGTGGGATTACCCAGAACCACGAATGGTTTTGATACCATCTGGGTAATAGTCGACAGATTGACTAAATTAGCCCACTTCTTAGCTATCAGGATATCCTACTCCATGGAACAATTAGCTCAGTTGTATCTCAAGGAGATCGTTAGATTACATGGAGTCCCACGAACCATTATTTCAGATAGAGACAGTAGATTCACATCACACTTCTGGGAGTGTGTACAGTCAGCTTTGGGCACGAAGTTAAAGTTCAGCACAGCTTTCCATCCTCAGACAGATGGACAGATAGAGCGAGTAAATCAGGTACTCGAAGATATGCTCCGAGCATGTGCCCTAGATTTCAAAGGAAGTTGGTGCAAATATCTGAGTCTAGCAGAATTTGCATACAACAACATCTATCAGGCCACTATCGGTATGACACCTTATGAGGCTCTCTATGGGCGGAGGTGTAGATCTCCAATCTGCTGGTATGAGAGTGGTGAACAGAAAGGGCTAGAACTTCAGACAGATCTAGTGGCAGATACCACAGCAGCTATACAGCAGATCTGCCAGAGGATAGAGACAGCTCAGAGCCGCCAGAAAAGCTATGCTGATACACGGCGCAGACCCTTAGAGTTTTCAGTTGGGGATTCAGTGTTCCTCAGAGTAGCTCCCATGAAGGGAGTAATGCGTTTTGGGAAGAAGGGCAAGCTAAGTCCCAGATATGTTGGACCATACCTTATCAGCAGAAGAGTGGGCAAGGTAGCATATGAGCTAGAGCTACCCCAGGAAATGTCAGCTGTCCACAACGTATTTCATGTCTCTATGCTGAAGAAGCATACCCCAGATGCCACCCAAGTGATTGAGCCCCAGTCGGTACAGGTCCGCGAAGACCTCAGCTATGACAGTCGGCCTATTCAGATAATAGACCGAGCAGTTAAGAAATTGCGGAACAAGGAAGTACCATTAGTCAAAGTCATTTGGCACAGTCACACAGTAGAAGAGGCAACTTGGGAGACAGAAGCCAGTATGAGACAGAAGTACCCAGAGTTATTCTAAGTTCGAGGACGAACTTTTTATAAGGTAT
The DNA here is from genome assembly GCF_018446385.1 of Zingiber officinale. Taxonomy (NCBI): domain Eukaryota; kingdom Viridiplantae; phylum Streptophyta; class Magnoliopsida; order Zingiberales; family Zingiberaceae; genus Zingiber; species Zingiber officinale. The sequence goes on along the minus strand of NC_055986.1, from coordinate 19,315,962 downwards.
GGGGGATTGTAACGCCCAAAAATTCTCAAATCTATTTTTAGAAATATTCTATGATTTTTCTGGAATTTTTAGATATTTTTCCGGAATTTTTAGAGTCGCGGAAGTAGCAAAAATAAATATAAGCGTAAAACGGCCTTCGCGGGAATTGAACCCATGACCTCTAGCCGAGCCGAGACTTAAGTGAATCCGGCTAGCCAGGAGCCCCAGCAGGGGTGTGCTGAAAGAAGAGGGAATCAATAATATTTATATTAGAGTTGGGCCGAAATACCCACTTAATATAAATAGAAAACTGGAGTGGGTTTGGTTTATTTCTTTGGTTCGGGAATTCTCCACCGAGACCTCACCTTACACGCCGCCCCCTCTCCTTCTCCTTCTTCTTCTCGGCGCCAACCCTAAGGTTCTCTCCCTAGGGCCCTAAGAGCACCTTCCGGCAGCGATTCCAGCACAAGGACGTTCCCCTCCGCGAGAAGAACGCGTTGGAGCGAGGAGATTGTCGAAAGGATCGTCTCCACCGGAATTCTAACGAATAGGGTTGTAAGAAAATTAGCGTACGAGGTAAGAAACCCCTCACCTGCAGTATAATAGCTTTTCGTACGATAGAATTCTTTTAAATTAGCTATATGTAGATTTTTCCGACGCATAGGGTGTATTTAACCCTCCTCGCAGACTTAGGGATTTAGTTGAGCACCTCTAGATGAGTCAGACACGTTTTATCCTTTCAGTTGGAGATTCTAGATGTTGTCGGGTGCCTAGAGGTGGTCTCCCTAATAGAGGGGAGAGTTGGAGCACACTAAATGTTCGATAAAATGCTTAGCTTAGTAAAATGCTACAGTAGGCATTTTTAATAGCTCAGTAAATGCAATAGAAGCATTTAAAATAGCTTAGTTAGTCTTACTACAGCATATACGGGACTACGGTCCAATGGGTGGGCACCCACAGTCGCCTCTAGGTTCAGATAACCTAGTAAAAGCAAGATAAATTAATTAGCTATGATCCAGTATTTTATTTTCAGTAGGGGCACTGTACAGGATTAGATATCCATTGGGCTGGGCTCCCATAGTCGGTCCCTAGGTTTAGATAACCTAGTAAACCTTACTAAATTCGGGTCTTGCAACCCCGGGTCTAGTTAAGGATGCGCGCATAGCATGTACAGTTGCCGGGCCCATTAGCATTATGATTATATATTTTAATCTATTACCTTATTAGCTTTTCAAAACTCACAAAGATCAGTTATGTTAGATGAGTTTGAATTCAGCTCTAGTTTAGCTCAGTTTATGTTCACTCAGTTTTCCTCATTGTTGTATATGATAGTTTATGTTTAGCTTTGTATGCCATGCTTTAGTGTTCATGTTCAGTGATTTCAGTATGCCATGTTTAGCAAGTTTGACATATGTTTAATAGCATGTTTTAAAAATCATAAATGCATCGTATGCATGTTTTAGTGAGGTAGATGGTTTCTTACTAAGCGAAAGCTTATAGATACTTTCTTTTCCTTATACTGCAGATAAAGGTAAAGGAAAGATGGACTAGCGGAGGCTGGGAAACAATGCGGTGAAGATGTGTGTGGATGGAACTTGGAATGGAGATCTTAGGGACTTAGCACATTGTTTTAAGCATTAGAACTTTTCTGTGTTTACTATTTTGCACTATAGTATGTTACTTGGTATAAGTTCGTTAACTATACACTCTATCATGCTTAGAACACCTATTTCATGATTTTTAGAATGTTAGTTGTTATTGTTAGAGTGTTTTTCGTCATTTATAGAACTTGTAATGTGATTGAGGCACGAAACAGTGCTGAAATCAGAGTTTAGCTGCAAAATCAGAAACTTCAATCGATCGGTGGATCGATTGGGGGTTCCCAATCGATCAGCTGATCGATTGGTCAATCTGTTCCGCGAACAGTAGGCTTCTGGATCGATCAGACGATCGATCCAGCCAATTCCATCGCGAACAGAGAGCTCTGGGATCGATCAATGGATCGATTGACCAGCCTGGATCGATCAGCCGATCGATCCAAATTATTGTCCCGAGCACAGTAGCGTGCTGGATCGATCACTGGATCGATCCGACGTTCCAATCGATCAATGGATCGATTGGGAGGTCTGATATCAGCGGGAAAATGTCTAAGTTCAGTTTCTTGACCATGGGGAAGGTAAAACATGTCATGAATAGTTAGTTTACCTACCTTAGCATGTATAGAACCAAGAAATGATAACAACTTAGCAAAATTTTAATAAGTACAGCTTCCGCATCTAGATTTAGTGATGGTCAGGGAATAGTTAGCACAGATTAATGTGGCGATCAGCCTTACAGCCTAGTTAGTAGAAGGCGAGTCGTTACAAGTTCGGGGGCGAAAACTGCTACAACATATTACTTCATGTTGTAGCAGCTATCGATCCGTAGCTGCTACAACATGGAGAGAGGCATTCGGATCCACATCTCAGATCATTAATAGAATAATAGCGTAGAAATCCGGTCCATTACTCTATCATCGTCCATTAAATGACCGCTCTAGCAACTATAACTCATATAACTAGTCATAGCTGTCATAAATCATAACCCATGATTGAAACTATAAAGCTGCTTTGTCAGAAGAGCAACTGTAGGCTCATGACTACACCTATTCTCATATTTAATAATATACCGTCAATGTCTTCCTATATAACAGAGGGTCGCAGCGTTCATGATTGTCACAAAAGAAAACGAGTAGCTTATTCATGGATTGGCCACATTTTCTCGGCACCACCTTCGTCATTTCTTTTATGCCATCCTCTGTAAATCTTGAAGTGTATCAAGCTCCCAAATCTGGAAAGACAAAGCGGTCATGTTGCCTTCCATAGTCTAGAGTATGCTTCCATACTCGTAAACGTATTTCCTTAATATGAACACCATCGTCTAGCCCCAACGCGTGTATGTTAATGAGGTTAGGCCACGCATGGAGTGGATTCAGGAGAGGATGATCGCCTCAAAGACCTTTTCCCAGCCACTACCAAAGGATGTGAGGGAGGTGGAAAATAATATAAGCTGGTTGGTGTTCACAACACTCTGTACGTTGATAAAGGGTGTTCCCGAATGGAGAAGACTGTTGACGCAACTTGGCCAATATGAAAATGACGTTGTCTGTATGAGAGCAATGTAAGAGAACATGTGGGTTCTGAACAGTGTTCAATATATAACTTACGATGTAATCGAAATGTAAATTTATTGACATTATTTTCTCATGTAAATGTATAAATGTATTTTATAAGTGCTACACCCTGTTATCTTAGTGCTAAGTAGCTGCTACAGTATGTAGCAGCTACTACCAGATATTTTTAATCTCCTGATTAATTTATTTTTACATATATTATTCCTATTTAATTTCTTAAGTATGTCGTCATATCATGAAGTGGTAAATTCAAGTGGACTAATGAATAATGATCAAGCTCGTTGTAGCAGCTAGTTTGTGGTAGACATAAACACCATTGTAGGAACTGAAAAATCATTCCCAAATAACACATTAAAGGTAACGGGAGGAGTCGGTGAAATTTAATTTTATTAAAGTTGAAGTTGTAGCAGTTACTGGTCCGTAACTGCTACAACACAGACCACTTCCATCTGCATATTATTGGAAAGGCCAATGAGTGTAAAAATGTAATGGCATAGTATATATATTTGCACAATAATTGCAAAAAGGTAAATGATATGAAAAGGTTATTTTGACCGTTAGCTACTACAACGTGTAGCAGCTATTCTGGAGTAACTATTACAGAGTGCAGCAACCACTCTTGACAAGCTACTACAAGGTGTAGAAGTTACTGCGAATTAGTTGTTTCACATAGTAGCAACTACTGCAGAGATGTGAGCTGCTACAAGGTGTAGCAGTTACTGGTGATGCAACTAACAAGCTCTACTCTCTATTAATAATTCAATGGTCAATTAGATAATTTAAAAGTAATAAATTTATAGAGACACATCAATTAATTAATGGTGACATACCACATCTGGTCCATTCATCTGTGACGTCCATAGAATGACCACTCATAGCTGTCATTTATGACAAGTATGACTACTCATACCTGTCATAAATCATGACTCTTGAAGAATTCAAAAACCTGCTTTGTCAGAAGCCCAGCTGTGGGCGCGTCAATACAAGTATTCCCAGATTGAATAGTAAGCGCCTCTGTTTTCCTATATAACAGAGGCAGGGAGGCTCCTTTCATGACATCCAAAGATAAATGAGTAGGTATAAATAGATTGACGGTATTTTCCCGACACCATCTTCGTCATTTCTTTCATGGCATCTAGTCTACATCTTCAAGTGTTTCTTTCATGCACTGAGGAATCCTCATGGAGTAACCATATGATTCTTGTCATGATGAACTTCTCCCATCCTCGACTAAATGACGTGGATAAGGTTAGGCCGCTCATGGAGTGGTTTAAAATCTCCCCAAAATCATGTGTTCGCGATGAAGAGCCTTGGGAGTTCATCGAGGAATCCTCATAGAGTAACCATAGGAGTCTTGCCTCGACGAACTTCTCCCATCCTTGACCAAATGGCATGAGGCAGATGGAAAACAAAAAAGAACAATGTGAGGGGTCAAGGGGGTTCAGATTGCTGTCTTCACTGTGTTCTATATTACAATTACGACGTAATGGACATGTATCATTTTGTTGTGTTGACAATATTAGAGAACACAATGTAATCTCTGCCATATTGACAATAAATAGATTAATCCTATTTTGTTTCTTAGATTTGTTGGATATCATGATGCGATAAATTAAAGTGGACTCATGAGTCCTGATCAAACGCACGAACAACGAACATGAGGTCCACATTGTAGCAGCTAGAGTGTGGTAGCTGCTACACCCATGTAGCATCTGAACCTTCATTTCAGATAACACATTAAATACAACTGAAGGGGTCGGTGAAATATAATTATAATTTATCAATATACAGTAATAAACTGATCTGCTACAAATTGTAGTAGTTTCTCAAGAGTAGCTGCTACACTCTGTAGCAGTTAGTGCGGATTAGCTGCTACACATTGTAGCAGCTTCTCAAGAGTAACTACTATAATGTGTAGCAGCTTCTGAATATTAGCTGCTACACTTTATAGCAGTTAGTGTGGATTAGCTGCAACACATTGTAACAGTTACTTCGGAGATGTGATCTGCTACAAAGTGTAGCAGCTACCTTCGATGCAGCTAACAAGCCTTAATCTCTATTAATAAATCAATGGTCAATTATATTATTTGAAATTATTTAATTTATGGAGACCATCAGTCCCATCAATTGAGTATTGGCAGAAAGAGGGATGGTGATGAAAGGAAGTTTTATAGAGAAATGATTTTTCTTATAACCAAAATTAGGTTTATGTGATACATCTCAGATTCTTATTGGAATAATAGTGTCAGGTTCAAAGCAGAAGGAAAGCGATCTGTAATCAGAAATAACCGCTCACCGAGAGTTTGGTAAACCTATCCTCATAACGAAAGGGCAAGATGTCAGCACCTGATAATACCAAAGATAATTATACACTGATATTTATTTAGATCTAGTATTAAAGTGAAATACAACTTTGAAAATACCAGATATAGATGGCAAATCTTCTATTGGATATGTGGAGTAGCTGCTACTATGTGCAGCAGTAGATGCTACAAGGACAGATAGAAGCAACAACGACTAGCTGCTACAACGTGTAGCAGTTACTACCGATAAGATGATACATGTTGTAATCCAGCTTTTATTTGTCCCCTTTAGCAGCTACTACCGAAAAGTTGCTACATGTTGTAGTGACTAGTAATGGCGATTAGCTGCTACAACGTGTAGCATTTCCTCTATGGCAGCTACTTTATGTTGTAGCTGCTACAACGAGTAGCAGCTAATCTGCAATAGCTGCTATACATTGTAGTAGCTACTGCCGATAAAAAAAAAGTTAAAATTATTTTTTACCAAGTTGGTATACATAACAATAATATTGTTAGGGGTGATCAACATTAAAACTAAATTCTCTCATTCCAGCTTGTACAAAATTTGTTGGCCTTCGGTACATTAAACTCTCGGCGTATCACATAACAAAAAATGCACAATCTAACCTGAAATATAGAGTTGATTTCATACTATTAATAATCTAATTGCAACTAGGAGTATAGAGATGTATAAAAATTATAAATAAACATATGTACTTACGATTTTACTTGTGTTGGACCCGGGATCATAGATACCTCAAACTCTCTTGACATTAAGGAATGTAGCCTTGGATACCACATTTCATAGTAAGATGGGTCCATATTTTTAAAAAAATCCACCTGCACGAGTTTGAAGTTTGTAACCAATACACACATACATCCAATACATTATGATTTACTCAACATGGTAGTTACTTATAGAATTTTGAAACTTAAATGTGTATAGTTCTGAGGCTCTAAGGGAGTTATAATGCATATAGCGAGTTTCTTGAAGGTCTATTATAAGTAGGTGTCAATGATCGTCTGCATTATTTAATGGATAGTAGTGACAGCAGTATTACAATTATATTATCATAAAAATATACAATTATATTTCGCCACATTTAATATACATTATCTAAAGCTCTACCCTGTATTAGATTCGCAAGGCATTGACAGCAGTATTACAAATACATTTACACCACCAAGCCAAATTTTATGGGAATTAGAATATCTTTACAATCAGTTTAACAATACATTTACACCCCCACCTTGTCATTAATTCAGTGTTTGCTATTAAAAATTTTATGACTAACATGAAAACTAAATTCTCTCATTCCTGCTTGTCCAAAATCTGTTGGCCTTCAATACATTAAACTCTCAGCGTATTGCATCACAAAAATTGCACAATCTAACTTGAAAGATAGACTTGATTTCACACTTTTAATGTTATAATTGCTAGCGGAAGTATGGAGATGTATAAAATTATAAATAAACATATGTACTTACGATTTTACTTGTGTTGGACCCGGGATCGTAGATACCTCAAAGTCTCTTGACATTAAGGAATGTAGTCCTGGATACCACATTTCGTAGTAAGATGAGTCCATATTTTTAAAAAAAATACACCTGCATGAGTTTGAAGTTTGTTACCATCCAATACATTATGTTTTACTCAACATGGCAGTTACTTACAGAATTTTGAAACTTATATGTGTATAGTTCTGAGGCTCCAAGGGAGTTATAATGCATATAGCGAGCTTCTTGGAGGTCTATTATAAGTAGGTGTCGGTGATCATCTATGGCTTTCTAACTCCACTTCGAGGTCCTTCCGGATCATCTGCATTATTTAATGGACAGAAGATATACCTGAGTTGCTTGTCAGTGTCAGTGCTTACTGATAGCCCAAATGTCTCATATGTTGTTATTGCAAACAAATCCTGTGTATGCAGACAAACATTGTTGGAGGCATATATAGAGAATAAAAAACTAGATAGTAGGAGTTGGTGTTATACTTACATCAAAACCAGTAGGACAAAATATAGATAGCCAATAAAGTATGCCAGAAGATTTGGCTTCCTCTGCAATGATTGCAAAATATGCATTTATGCAATCACCATCTCTGAAGACAGTCCAATAAAAAATACACAGGAAAGATGACATATCCAATAATATCGTTCCGTTGAACCATATTGGCTTTATCATAGCCCTACATAAACCAAAAATAAAACATGTCCATTAATTTGGTTTTACATCAACAGTGCCTATTGTTGCTACAATTAAAGCAGTTATATAAATTATATGTGTTATATCAACTTCTAAATCAGACATAATTGATTTTATTCAACAAAATGAATATTTGTTTCACTATTAAATAAGAAGATAATTCTAAAGTAATTTAATCTTGTGTTCACAATATAAGTATACACATATAATCCATCATATATTTGCATTACAGTAAGTGTATAACTCAAGAAACTTCCAACTCACTGTAGCTGGCTCAGTTTCAACAATGTCTCTACCACCACATCATCTTTATTTTTCTTAAAATATGACTTCGCTTGTTGAACAAAAACATAGAGACAAGTTTTTGGTGTGAGTACTAATATGTGAATTAGGACTAAAAGACAACACATTTAACCAACCAAAATCGTACCTTAATGATTTTGGATTTTTGTTTGGCAAGCGTATACAAGAGTTTAGTTGATGAAGATGTGACAACTATATCAGTAGATGAGACAGGGGCATCTGGTACTTTAACAGGAGGCATAACAAATGCCTCTCCTTTGCCCTTGGCCATCTCTGTCTCCTGCTCATCTTGGAAAGTGACTCTTTTACTCCTTTTGGCCAAGGGTACTCCCTTAATCTCTTTGGCAGTTGGGGGTGTCCTTCTCTTTGTAGCACAACTCTTTGACCTATTTAATGGCCGATTGGCAGGTAATGGGACTATAACCTTAGCAAGCAACTGACTTTGAAGATCTTTAATTTTTCTATCTTGCTCTATTATAATTTGGTCTTTTACTTCTATAATTCTATCCTTCTCATCAATTGTTTTATCCTTGGTGTTGGTTGCTACTCGGAATACCGTTCTAGTTCTCCTGTACAAAAATTTATACAAGCATAGAACTATCCTAGCTACCCATGTGCTCTACTGAAGTTAAATTTGGATTACAAACGATGCTTAACATTATTAATCCAAATTGTCCTTCAGAAGTTAAACTTGGATTGGAAACGATAGTTAACATTTTTACTCCAAGTTTAACTGATGTGTTCTTCATAAGTTAAACCATATTACGGAAGTTAATTAAATATCTATTTCAAATATCGGTTTCCAGGTTAAACATGGCGAGGCACTAGGCCTTCTTGGGTATGGGATCATCCACCACTTCCTAGACAAAGTCTTTCAAAGAAATCGGATATTTAACTTTTTACAGTAAACTAGGTTTAACTATAGAGACCTCTATAGAAGCACAATATCGAAACATAAAATCGAAAAATAAAATCGATAACAAAATGATAACCTAAAACTGATAGCCTCTTGTGTTGGTATTTCAGAATCCATGCAAAGAAAACTAACTAATTAATTCAAAGCGAAACCCATTAATTAGTTATACCTTTCTTTGTAGCTAAAGACTTCTTGATCTTCTGTTGTATTCCTCTCCTTCTCTTGGATGTCGTGTGAGCGACGATCTACCAAGATAACTCCACCCGTACTACTTCTTTGCCTCCAAGAAACTCGAGCCACCAAGGGATGCCAAAATAGGAAATTTCTTCTCTTCTTCTTCTCTTGCAAGTAGTCGACCACCAAGGAAAAGGAACTTCTTGATGTGCCGCCGGCCTTGAGAGAAAGAAACAAGTAGCAAGGGAAGAAGCAAGGGTCGGCCACACAAGGATCAAGAGAAGAGACTAAGATTATCATCTCATGAAGGCTCCCTCTTCCTCTCTTTTATAATCCTTGCTCAAGGCAAAAAAGGAAAGTTTTAAAATAAAATTAAAACTTCCTTTTAATCCTTGCTAATGACTAAAAAGGAAAGTTTTAAAACAAAAAATTAAAACTTCCTTTTAAACAATACATGGGCGGCCACACAAAAGCAAAAAACGAGGAAAGATTTAAAACAATTAAAATCTCTCCCTTTTTAAATTTCCTATTGTACATGGCAATAAAGGAAAGTTTTAAAATTAATCTCTCTCTTTTAAAACATGTAGACATCTAAAAAAAGGAAAGATTAAAATTAAAACTTATCTTTTAAATCATGGTTACAAAAAAGGAAAGTTTTATCAAAATTAAAATCTCTCTTTTAAACAATATAGACAACTACAAATAAGGAAAGATTTTAACAAAATTAAAATCTCTCTTTAATCCTTTGTAGAAAGCTATAAAAGGAAAGATTTTAAACTTTTAAAACCATGTGGATGTCTATAAAAGAAAATTTTAAAACTAAGATTTCTCTTTTAAATCCCTTCATGAATGGCTATAAAAGGAAAAATTTTAACAAAAATAAAATCTTCCTTTAGTGGATGCTAAAAAGGAAAGTTTAAACAAAATTAAAATCTTTCTTTTAATCATTGTAGATAACTACAAAAAAGGAAAGATTTTAACAAAAATAAAATCTCTCTTTTAACCATTGTACATAACTACAAAAAAGGAAAGATTTTAACAAAAATAAAATCTCTCTTTTAACTATTGTACATAACTACAAATAAGGAAAGATTTTAACAAAATTTTGTTTTAAAACAAAACTTCCTTCTCTTCCACTTGTGGCCGGCCACATCTTGGACACCAAGATATGCTTGGGCCGACCACCTCTTGGACTCCAAACAATACTTGGCTGGCCCCCCTTGCTCCAAGCAAGGATGTGTCCAGCCCATTACTTGGATAAGAAGTGGACTTTATGGATACAAGGATTTATAGAGGCTACAATAGGGACCGAGAGGAGAATTAGTTTTGGTCTCCCGATGAGCTTGAGCTTCCTGTGTTCACCTCGAACACCCAACTAAAGTTCATCAATAATAACTCATACCACTAAAGAGTTATTATTGAACTACCGCACCAATCCCAAATTATATTATGGGATCCTTCTTATCATGAGTGCATTAATCTCCCTGTGTTTAAAATATTAAATGTCCACTAATTAAATGAGTTACTGATAACTCACTTAATTAATATCTATCTCCAAGAGTAGTACCACTCAACTTCATTATCATGCCGGACTAAGTCCACCTGCAGGGTTTACATGATAATCCTTATGAGCTCCTCAAGGGGACATCATCAACCTAGATTACTAGGACACAGTTTCCTTCTATAATCAACAACACACCATATAAATAATATTATTTCCCAACTTATCGGGTCTCTTGATTTAACGAACTAAATCTCACCCATTGATAAATTAAAGAAATACATACTAAGTATATGTGCTTGTTATTCTATCGGGATTAAGAGTAAGCGCATCCATAATAACAGAGGTTTTGTTCTTTTATATAGTCAGTATAAAAAGAAACAACCTCAAATGGTCCTGCTCAATACACACATAGTGTACTAGTGTAATTTTATAGTTAAGATAAACTAATGCCAAATTACACTATAACCACTCCAATGGTTTGTCCCATTCTATCTTGGTTGTGAGCTACTATTTATAATTTATAAGGAACTGATAACATGATCTTCTGTGTCACACCAAACACCATGTTATCTACAATATAAATTAAATAGACAACTGCATTTAACATAAATACAGACATTTGATCAATGTGATTCTTATTTCAAAATAAATGTTCATACAAAAAGCTAGACTTTTAGTATATATCCCAACACTTGGAAGCTAATGAAGTTTCTGCATCACTGGCACATACTTTATTCTCGACAATTAACTCGCTAATTCTAGCCTCCATTTGGGCAATGAGTCAGTCCTTGGTCTCAACCACAGACTCCAAATGAAGAATTTTGGCTCCCTTGCTTGACAGTTTATACAAGCCTCTTTAGCTGCTTATGCAGGAACTTGGTGGGGAATTTCCTGAGCATCGGCTTCCTGTTCAGTAAATTGCTATGGAATTTGTTCATAATTTCCCTCATCAACTAATTGTAAAAACCCATCTACAATTTGTTGATCTATATGCTCTACAATATCTTCTAGGGAATCATTTGAGAGCAGATGTGTCTCTAGGTTCGATGGACTTAAATCAACAATTATTTTTGTAGGAGGTAATTCAGCGATCCTAGCATTTATTGTCTCTACCTGGGAGGCTGACCACTTCCATCTGCATATTCTTGGAAGGACATATTATCTGTAAGGATCTATTATTCTCACATGTTCACACATCTAGACCTGCAATACAATAAAATTGTTAAAATATAATATTTTCTGCATAAATCTTATGATACTATCATTATATTTAGGGACTTACAGCAAGGAGATGTGTGAACCCTCTAAGCATGGGAGCTCGATTTCCCGCAAGGCCCTCTGGTTTCGGCCTCTATGAAAGCATCGGACCAATGGCCCCCAGCTATGGGCTGATATAATCATATACAGCCTTACACCAATTATAACTACCTAAATTGGCAAAATCATCTACGCAATCTATTAGTGATTGTACTGGTAATATAGATATACTGCTAGTAGTAGTAAATAGCACAGAAACAAAGAAATATAATATTAAAAATTGGCAAAAGAGAGTATCGGATTCAACAGATGGAGGTTGTTTGTTGAGGTTAATCATCTTGTTCTCTAGCTCCTTCTATGTACACTCCACATTATGGAAGTGTTAAAGAAATAGTGGGGTGATGGTTGCATGCTGTTGCAAATTTACTTCATCGCCTTGGTCTAGGAGTCCCAGAATCAATGAAACATCTTTCCTAGTGAATCTAATCTCCTATTATGAAAGATAAAGCATCTGGCTTGAACATCCCAATTGTCAAACATATTTTGTATCAGGCTTTGAATATTTGCAATTTCAAGCATGGTTACTGTTGTTAGAGCCCTAGAGCCAATCATTTGATGATTGTTGTATGAACTCATTGTATCATATTTCTTATGTATATAAAGGCATTTGTTTATGGTTATTATGCTTACTTGTATTGGTGTCAAATAACTAAGTATAATAGTGTCCTTGAGTAGAAGGTTCTTACCTATATCAATCGATTGGTTGAATCGATAGTGAGATGATATAGGGAACACTACTCTTAATAATTCCTAGTCAAGTATTAACATTCAGGGACAATGTTAATGCGACGAGACTAGCATGTAGGTCAACTCGATGACTTGATCTCACAAGTCATGGATATGGAGATATCAAGTTGACACATGGGTATACATTGGAGAATGTATACTGAATGACCCGCCATGAGAAAGTATCATAGATCGTTATATGAGTGTCATATACTTTCTCATGTAGCTATTAGTATGACTATTAGTCCTTGGACCTGAAGTCACCATAGTTCCCTACATAAGGAGTTACATACTTTGACTTCGTCAAACGTCACCCGTAACTGGGTGGACTATAAAGGCGATTACTGGGTATATAACAAATTATGCGAAGGGATGTGAGTAATGTAGATGGGATCTATCCCTCCTATATGACGGGAGAGACATCATTATTCTTGATAGAGTGAGACCACTAAGTGCATGGTCATGCCCAAATGAGTCAACATGAGATGTTGAGCTCATTTGATTGAGTGAGTCTACTTGGGATTCAAGATTTAGATTGATTAGAGGATGACACAGTCTATGCCTCATATTGATCAATCTATATGTCAAGGATAGAAGAATATTGTCACATATTGTGAAGAGTCACAATTAGTAGTCACAAGGTGATGTTGGATCTCAACATTTTTGTAACTTGGGTAGTAATGATGTGTTGCTAGATACCGCTCATTACTTATGCTTCTAAATGGGTTTAGGAGCATTGCCAACATTACAAGAACCTATAGGGTCACACACAAAGGGCAATTAGATGGAGATTAGGTTCATTTGATGTACCTAGAGGATTAGGTTCATATGATGAACCAAATTAGATTAAGAGTAATCCAAAGTAAACTAATTGAGTTGGACTCAATTTGGTTCATGTGTTAAATGAGTCTAATTTAGACTTAGACTCATTGAGCCAATTTAATTCAATAAATAGAGATTCATTAAATTAAAATTGACTTGAACCAATGGTTAGATTTGATCAACCATGGGAGAGAAGTGGTCAAGTTTGACTTGACTTGAGAGGAAGATGAAAGGTCAAGTTTGACTTGACCATTGCCACCTCATTTGTGAGTTGGCATTAAGCAGGCTAATGATGATATGCCACATCATCAAGATTAGCACATGTGTGTGCCACATCATGAGGGAGATCAAGAGTTGTGACTCTTGATATCCCATGGGGTTTAAAAACCCCTTCTTGAAGTGGCCGGCCACTTTAACACAAGTGAGAGTTTCATTTTTGCTTTGTGTAACCTCCTTCTTCTTCCTCTTTACCTTTCTTCTCTCACTCTCCTCCACCATTGCTGATCCTCTAAGGTTGCTAGCACATCTTTAGAGGTTCTCTTCATCGATTTGTTCGTGTGGATACGCATAGAGGGTTGTACACTTGACAACCTTGAGATCCGGCGAACCTTGGACGAGCGGGATACGCGAAGGGCTTCGCTACAAAGGTATAAGTCTCTTCCTTGTAGATCTAGTGTAGATCTAGGCTAGAAAATATGTACACAAAGTTTTTACAAAATTTTATAACTTCGCACGGATCCGGTGGCATGGGATTCGGGGTTTCCGCAACGCAAAAAGCAGTTTTTGCGGCCCCAAAAACCCAACAGTGGTATCAGAACCACGTGCGAAGCGTGTATGAATTTCTTTTGTATTTTTATGAAAAATATCAGTTCTATAACTTTCTGTAATTTTATGATTTTTATGTATTTTATGGGTATTTTTCTCGTAGAAGCGAAGCAACAAGTGTTTGAACACTTGTAGGCTTCGACTACCGAGAAACACCTTCTGAATCGGCAAGGTCTCGGCCAAAATGATTTGGGATAGCGAGCTAAGGCGCTATAGGATCGCTAAGGAACACTTGCGATGGTTATATCGCAAGTAGGGGTGCTGCCCCTAACCCCGCAAGGGGATTCGTTCCGCGATTGTGCCCGAAAATTGCTAATTGGGACCGTCGGGAAGTTGCGACTCATAAAATCGTAAAAATATTTTAAAAATTATAGAAATTTATGGAAATCACATAATTTAGAATTATGTATCATTTTGTGATGGTCATGGCCCAAAGAACCCAATTTGATTGGAAATATGTGTTGTAATTCATAATATGGCCTGCGCGTCATTTTGTGTGTTTGTGAGTGTTGTACTTGATTCGCGACCTGCGCGTCATGCCCTTCTATTTATATTCCTGTTGTAAAATAGTTTTTAGACTTGAATGTAACTCGAGTTTCACCTTTTGTAATGTACAAAATTGGAGCGGTGGAAGATCCACTCGAAACGGAGTTACGAGGAGGGTGCGAGCAACACATGACGGTCAAAGGGAGGAGCTTGAGGAAGTTCTTGACCCTAGGTTGACCAACCGATCTTCTCATTGGCTTGAGAAGATCGTAGTAGGGCCATGACTAATCACAAAATTTAATTAATTGCTTGTGTGTGTGTATGTGATGCATGCTAGATTAGTAATTAATTAGTGTCTTAACTATTAGATTAGATCTAAATCACGTACATGATGCACCTCCACAATTAGATTAGATCTAAATCGAGTATATGATACACATCGTCGATTAGATTAGATCTCAATCGCGTCAACTCGAAATGCCTACCATGCCGTGATACCCATCACTACCTCGATCACATGTTGTTGTTGAATCTGCCAAAGAAGAGCAACGCATATTATCTTGGTAGGGTGCGGAGGGACAATCTTGGTCCCGCCTATCAACGCATGGGTGAGTACAACTCAATTAGATTGAGTAACTAGTTAACTTAATTGGATCGAGTTTAACTATAGGCATTTTCCAATGGTTGGTAGATAGATCAAAACCACATTTATATTAACTCTTGGGTGATTTAGTCAAAGTTAACTCAAGTTTTAATATATATGCGGATCTTGATCCTATAAACAAGAGTTGCATAGAGATGTAATTGGTAATTAGTTACCTACCGATCATACTAAGTCTTCGGTGATTTAGCCAAAGCTAACTCAAGGTGTAGTATGATGTGGATCTTGTCTCGCACGAATTATAGCTAGTTAGAATCTAGTAAGTGTGGTTTGACCATGACCATGACTTGATTCTACAAAAGTTCTATAATTCAGTGGGAGCATCATTTAATTAAAGGCCTAATTAGATGATTAATTGAAATATGATATTTATTTTTCTACATTTTTCTGCTAACTCAAGGTGTAGTATGATGTGGATCTTGTCCCGCACGAATTATAGCTAGTTAGAATCTAGTAAGTGTGGTTTGACCACGACCATGACTTGATTCTACAAAAGTTCTATAATTCAATGGGAGCATCATTTAATTAAAGGCCTAATTAGATGATTAATTGGAATATGATATTTATTTTTCTACATTTTTCTGTTGTAGATTACCATGTCGTCAAACACGAACTCCTTCTCCCTGCGTTCTGTCCTCGATAAGGACAAGCTCAATGGAGCTAACTTCCTGGACTGGTACAGGAACCTAACAATAGTTCTCATACAGGAACGAAAAATGTACGTCCTAGAGCAACCCATTCCTGAGGCACCTCCTGCCACTGCCACGCGAGCTGATCGAGATGCTTACAAGAAGCATCAAGATGACGCATTAGATGTGTCATGTCTTATGCTCGCGACCATGAACTCTGAGCTTCAGAAGCAACATGAGTTGATGGGCGCTTATGATATGGTTGAACATCTTCGTCAACTATATCAAGGATAAGCGAGGCACGAGAGATTCGAGATCTCTAAGGCACTGTTTCAGTGCAAGATGCAAGACGGGACCCCCGTATGCCCATATATACTCAAGATGATTGGGTACATAGAAAACCTACAGAGGTTGGGATTCCCACTTGGCCAAGAGCTGGCCACTGACCTGATCTTGCAATCCTTGCCAGATAGCTATAGTCAATTTGTTCTAAATTACAACATGAACGAAATTGACAAGCAACTGCCCGAGCTGCTTAGCATGTTAAGAACTGCTGAGCTTAACCTTAAGAAGGTTAAGCCCAACTCTATTCTGATGGTTCAGAAACACAAGGGAAAGGGCAAGCCCAAAGGTAAGGGAAAGTCCCAAGCCAAGGGTAAAGGCAAGGCACTGAAACCCAAAGGAGGGGTTGCCAAGGATGCTACCTGCTTCCACTGCGGTCAGACCGGGCACTGGAAAAGGAACTGTAAAGTGTACCTGAAAGATCTTAAGAAGAAGAGAAGTGAGACTTCCACTTCATGTATATATGTTATAGAAGTCAATCTATCTATTTCTTCATCATGGGTATTAGATACCTGATGTGTTTCTCACATTTGTACTAATGTGCAGGCGCTGAGAAATAGTAGGGCATCGACGAAGGGCGAGGTGGACCTACGAGTAGGCAATGGAGCACGGGTTGCTGCTGTTGCTGTAGGAACTTATTATCTATCTCTGCCCTCTGGGCTTGTACTAGAATTGGATGATTGTTGTTATGTGTCTACTTTGACTAAGAACATTATATCAGTTTCTTGTTTAGGCAAGAAAGGCTTTTCATTTATAATAAAGAACAAATGTTGTTCAGTTTATTTAAATGATATGTTCTATTGTAGTGCACCTCTGATGAATGGACTCTACATTCTAGACCTTGAAAACCCTATCTATAACATAAGTACCAAGAGGTTCAAGTCAAATGACATGAACCAAACATATATCTGGCACTGTCGCTTAGGTCATATAAATGACAAACGTTTATCCCAGCTCCATAAAGATGGTTTGCTGGACTCATTTGATTTTGAATCTTATGAGACATACGAGTCATGCCTACTGGGCAAGATGACCAAGACTCCCTTTAGTGGATACAGCGAGAGAGCGACTGACTTGTTAGGACTTATACATAGTGATGTATGTGGATCTTTCAATGTCGCTGCTAGGGGTGGTTATAGGTACTTCATTACATTTACTGATGATTTCAGTAGATATGGTTATGTGTATATGATGACACATAAGTCAGAATCCTTTGAAAAGTTCAAGGAATTCAATAATGAAGTACAAAACCAGCTTGGCAAGAGTATTAAGATACTTCAATTAGATCGAGGTGGTGAATACCTTAGCCATGAGTTTCGTGACTATCTAGCTGAGTGTGGGATTCTATCTCAACTCACTCCTCCTGGAACACCACAGTGGAATGGTGTATCCGAAAGGAGGAATTGCACCTTATTAGATATGGTACGGTCTATGATGAGTCACACAGATCTTCCCATGTATCTTTGGGGCTATGCTCTAGACACAGCAGCCTTCATTCTCAACCGAGTTCCATCTAAGGCTGTAATAAAGACACCATATAGGATATGGACTGGAAGAGATGTCCAGGTGTCTTTTATGAGGATTTGGGGTTGTGAGGCTTACGTTCGACATCAAGTCTCGGACAAATTGGGACCCAAATCCGATAAGTGCTATTTTATTGGATATCCCAAGGAAACGAAGGGATATTACTTCTACATTCCCAGTCAACACAAGATAGTTGTGGCTAAGACTGGGGTATTTCTAGAAAGGGATTTTATTTTTAGAAAGACTAGTGGGAATACGTTCGATCTTGAAGAAGTTCAAGATGTGAACCATAGCACCAAAGCCTCGATGGAAGTTGAATTGGAACCACAAAGTGTTGTGGATGATGTTATTCCACAAGGAGTTGAGGAACAACAACCAGTTCAAGTAGACATACCTCTTCGCAGGTATGATAGGGTATGCCGTCATCTTGAGAGATATTCATTTCTCTTGTCTGACCATGATGACGTTGTGCTCATTGAGGATGAGCCTACCTCTTATCAGGAAGCTGTGATAAGACCAGATTCCAAGAAATGGCTAGAGGTCGTGAGATCCGAGATGGAATCCATGTACACTAACCAAGTATGGACTTTGGTTGATCCACCTGAAGGGGTCAAACCCATTGGGTGTAAGTGGGCCTTTAAGAGAAAGACTGACATGAATGGACTTATTTATAAGGGTCACTTGGTAGCTAAAGGTTTCAAGCAAATTCATGGTATTGACTATGATGAAACTTTTTCTCCATTAGCGATGTTTAAATCCATTCGAATCATGTTTGTTATTGCAGCATACCACGATTATGAAATCTGGCAGATGGATGTCAAAATCGTGTTTCTCAATGGAAACCTGCTCGAGGATATGTACATGACACAACCTGAGGGTTTTGTAGATCCGCAGCATACTGGCAGAGTATGCAAGCTGCATAGGTCCATTTATGGACTAAAGCAAGCTTCTCGGAGCTGGAATCTTCGATTCGATGATGCAATCAAACAGTTTAGTTTCATCAAGAATGAAGATAAACCTTGTGTCTACAAGAAGGTTGTTGGGAGCACAGTTGTCTTCCTTATATTGTATATGGATGACATACTACTCATTGGGAAAGACATCCCTTTGCTGCAGTCTGTCAAAACTTGGCTAGGGACTTGTTTCTCAATGAAGGACTTAGGTGAAGCATCCTGCATTCTAGGCATACAGATCTATAGAGATAGATCTAAAAGATTGCTTGGCCTAAGTCAGAGTACAAACATTGACAAGGTACTACTATGGTTTGCCATGCAGAACTCCAAGAAGGGATTTCTGCCGATGTCACATGGTGTGAGTCTTTCGAAAACTCAAGGTCCCTCTTCTAGAGAGGAGAGAGACCGCATGGATCAGATCCCTTATGCTTCAGCCATAGGATCTATCATGTATGCCATGCTATGTACTCGTCCTGATGTCTCGTATGTTTTGAGCATGACGAGCAGATACCAGTCAGATCCAGGTGAAAGTCACTGGATAGCGGTCAAGAATATTCTTAATTACTTGAGAAGGACTAAAGAATATTTCTTGATATATGGAGGCGATGATGAGCTAGCTTTAAAGGGTTACAATGATGCTAGCTTCCAAACTGATCAGGATGATTATCGATCGCAGTCTGGGTTTGTGTTTTGCATAAATGGTGGTGTTGTAAGCTGGAAGAGTTCGAAGCAGGACACAGTTGCTGATTCTACAACAGAAGCCGAGTATATTGCTGCATCAGAAGCGGCAAAGGAGGCAGTTTGGATCCGCAAGTTCATTACTGAGCTTGGGGTGGTTCCTAGCATAGCTGATCCGATTGAGCTCTATTGTGACAACAATGGAGCAATTGCACAGGCTAAGGAACCTCGCTCACACCAGCGGACCAAACACATACTACGGCACTTCCATCTCATTCGAGAGATTATCGATAGAGGAGATGTGAAGATTTGCAGAGTACCCACTGAGGTTAACATCGCAGATCCCTTGACCAAGGCTTTGGCACAGAGAAAGCATGATGGTCACACTAGATCATTAGGCCTTAGAGCCTATACTAATTAGCACTAGTGCTAGTGGGAGATTGTTAGTTAGACCCCTAGAGTCAATCATTTGATGATTGTTGTATGGACTCATTGTATCATATTTCTTATGTATATAAAGGCATTTGTTTATGGTTATTATGCTTACTTGTATTGGTGTCAAATAACTAAGTATAATAGCGTCCTTGAGTAGAAGGTTCTTGCCTATATCAATCGATTGGTTGAATCGATAATGAGATGATATAGGGAACACTACTCTTAATCATTCCTAGTCAAGTATTAACATTCAGGGACAATGTTAATGCGATGAGACTAGCATGTAGGTCAACTCGATGACTTGATCTCACAAGTCATGGATATAGAGATATCAAGTTGACACATGGGTATGCATTGGAGAATGTATACTGAATGACCCGCCATGAGAAAGTATCATGGATCGTTATATGAGTGTCATATACTTTCTCATGTGGCTATTAGTATGACTATTAGTCCTTGGACCTGAAGTCACCATGGTTCCCTACATAAGGAGTTACATACTTTGGCTTCGTCAAACGTCACCCGTAACTGGGTGGACTATAAAGGCGATTACTGGGTATGTAACAAATTATGCGGAGGGATGTGAGTGATGTAGATGGGATCTATCCCTCCTATATGATGGGAGAGACATCATTATTCTTGATAGATTGAGACCACTAAGTGCATGGCCATGCCCAAATGAGTCAACATGAAATGTTGAGCTCATTTGATTGAGTGAGTCTACTTGGGATTCAAGATTTAGATTGATTAGAGGATGACACGGTCTATGTCTCATATTAATCAATCTATATGTCAAGGATAGAAGGACATTGTCACATATTGTGAAGAGTCACAATTAGTAGTCACAAGGTGATGTTGGATCTCAACATTCTTGTAACTTGGGTAGTAATGATGTGTTGCTAGATACCGCTCATTACTTATGCTTCTAAATGGGTTTAGGAGCATTGCCAACGTTACAAGAACCTATAGGGTCACACATAAAGGGCAATTAGATGGAGATTAGGTTCATTTGATGTACCTAGAGGATTAGGTTCATATGATGAACCAAATTAGATTAAGAGTAATCCAAAGTAAACTAATTGAGTTGGATTCAATTTGGTTCATGTGTTAAATGAGTCTAATTTGGACTTAGACTCATTGAGCCAATTTAATTCAATGAATAGAGATTCATTAAATTAAAATTGACTTGAACCAATGGTTAGATTTGATCAACCATGGGAGAGAAGTGGTCAAGTTTGACTTAACTTGAGAGGAAGATGAAAGGTCAAGTTTGACTTGACCATTGCCACCTCATTTGTGAGTTGGCATTAAGTGGGCTAATGATGATATGCCACATCATCAAGATTAGTACATGTGTGTGCCACATCATGAGGGAGATCAAGAGTTGTGATTCTTGATATCCCATGGGGTTTAAAAACCCCTTCTTGAAGTGGCCGACCACTTTAACACAAGTGAGAGTTTCATTTTTACTTTGTGTAACCTCCTTCTTCTTCCTCTCTACCTTTCTTCTCTCACTCTCCTCCACCATTGCTGATCCTCTAAGGTTGCTAGCACATCTTTAGAGGTTCTCTTCATCGATTTGTTCGTGTGGATACGCATAGAGGGTTGTACACTTGACAACCTTGAGATCCGGCGAACCTTGGACGAGCAGGATATGCGAAGGGCTTCGCTACAAAGGTATAAGTCTCTTCCTTGTAGATCTAGTGTAGATCTAGGCTAGAAAACATGTACACGAAGTTTTTACGAAATTTTATAACTTCGCACGGATCCGGTGGCATGGGATTGGGGGTTTCCGCAACGCAAAAAGCAGTTTTTGCGGCCCGAAAAACCCAACAGCTACTGCCCAGGCAAATGGGCTTTCATTGATCAACTCCATCTGTCGATCGTTTATATGTAGTGATGATATAAAACCCTTGAAGTGAGGGTAATTATTTTTCTAGTGCACTTTCTTACGATATGCATGGGAAGCAACAGTTCTCTGGCTTGCCATTTAATTCTGTCGAAAAAAATACATAAGATCTTAATGATACTCCGTTGCGTTCACTGCAATGCAATTGATTTTCACCCATACTAAGATACCTGACACTTTTATTTTTAACCCATAATCTAATACGTTACAATGTCTATAATTTCTCCTATTAGTACAATGTGACTTGTTGCTGCTAAACATGAGTACTCTACACGTTGTAGCAGTCAGTGTCAAGTAGCTGCTACACTTGTGAGAAGCCAATCGACACTGTAGGGTTTAACCATGTTGTATCATTTTGTAGCAGTTCAACGACACAAACTGCGACAGCAAAGATAAACATTTCTTTTTTAAACTCTTGATTCGCTGAAAGTAAACCCTCATTGATTATCGACCTAAAAACATTAAACCCCATTGTAGCAGCTAGGAGATGGTTTAAACCCCTATAAATTCAAACTATCATAGTAGACAAAGGTTTGGATGATAAACCCTAAGACAATACTTACGATGGAGGCAAAGCATTGGATGAGAAACAAGTCATCGCGGTGAGGTTAATTGATGAAGACTCCATGGGGCACCGATGAACTATCAATGAAATGCCTTCGAAATATTTGTCATACGACGAGTTTAGGGTTTAAAACTTTGGCCTATGAGGATAAAAATGTAATTGCACAGTATATATAGTACCACAATAATTGAAAAAAGGTAATTGGTAAGAAAAGGTTATTTGGACCGTTACCTGCTACAACGTGTAGCAGCTTCTGACGACTAGCTACTTCAACGTGCTACAATTGTTTCTACAACGAAATGTAAGAAACCTCATTTAATTATACGCTAAATAAAAAATTGAGATTGCTATGATCTATTATTGGTTGAAAATGCAGAGTAACATCTTATTGGAGCGTAAACGAAGAAAGAGTTGTTACATCGTTGTAGCAGATAACTTACCGAGTTAGCTGCCACAAGTTGTGGCAGCTACCTGGAGAGTTAGCTGCTACAAGGTGTAGCAGTTATTAGTTGAAGTAGCTGCTTCAACATGTAGCAGCAAAGCAAAACGAAGGCGCTGCAGCAGCGAAAATAATTTAAAATCATTTTTTTAGCAAGTTGAAATACAGCTATAAAAATATGGCTACTAAAAAAATGACTTACCGAGTTAGCTGCCACAAGTTGTAGTAGCTACATGGAGAGTTAACTGCTACAAGGTGTAGCAGTTATTAGTCGAAGTAGCTGCTTCAACGTGTAGCAACAAAGCAAAGCGAAGGCACTACAGCAACGGAAATAATTTTAAATAATTTTTTTAGCAAGTTGATATACAGTTACAAAAATATGGCTACTAAAAAAATTACTTACCGAGTTAGATATCACAAGTTGTGGCAATTACTTGAAGAGTTAGCTGCTACAAGGTGTAGCAGTTATTAGTCAAAGTAGTTGCTTCAATGTGTAGCATCAAAGCAAAGCGAAGGCGCTGCAACAGCGGAAATAATTTTAAATCATTTTTTAGCAAGTTGAAATACAGCTACAAAAATATGGCTACTAAAAAAATGACTTACCGAGTTAGTTGCCACAAGTTGTGGCAACTACCTAGAGAGTTAGCTGCTACAAGGTGTAGCAGTTATTAGTCAAAGTAGCTGCTTCAACGTGTAGCAGCAAAGCAAAGCGAAGGCGCTACAGCAGCAGAAATAATTTTAAATAATTTTTTTAGCAAGTTGATATACAGCTACAAAAATATGGCTACTAAAAATTCGACCTATCGAGTTAGCTGCCATAAGTTGTAGCAGCTACCTGGAGAGTTAGCTGCTACAAGGTGTAACAGTTATTAGTCAAAGTAGTTGCTTCAACGTGTAGCAGCAAAGCAAAGCGAAGGCGTTGCAGCAGCGGAAATAATTTTAAATCATTTTTTTAGCAAGTTGATATACAGCTACAAAAATATGGCTACTAAAAAATTGACTTACCGAGTTAGCTGCCACAAGTTGTGGCAGCTACCTGGAGAGTTAGCTGCTACAAGGTGTAGTAGTTATTAGTCGAAGTAGCTGCTTCAACGTATAGCAGCAAAGCAAAGCAAAGGCACTGCAGCAGTGGAAATAATTTTAAATCATTTTTTAGCAAGTTGAAATACAACTACAAAAATATGGCTACTAAAAAAATGACTTATCGAGTTAGTTGCCACAAGTTGTGGCACCTACCTGGAGAGTTAGCTGCTACAAGGTGTAGCAGTTGTTAGCCGATGTAGTTGCTTCAACGTGTAGCAGCAAAGTAAAGCAAAGCGAAGGCGCTGTAACAGCGGAAATAATGTTACATAATTTTTTTAGCAAGGTGATATACAGCTACAAAAATATGGCTACTAAAAAAATGACTTATCGAGTTAGCTGCCACAAGTTGTGGTAGCTACCTGGAGTGTTAGCTGCTACAAGGTGTAGCAGTTATTAATCGAAGTAGTTGTTTCAACGTGTAGCAGCAAAGCAAAGCGAAGGCACTGTAGCAGCGAAAATAATTTTAAATCATATTTTAGCAAATTGAAATATAGCTACAAAAATATGGCTACTAAAAAAATGACTTACCGAGTTAGCTGCCACAAGTTGTGGCAGCTACCTGGAGAGTTAGCTGCTACAAGGTGTAGCAGTCATTAGTCAAAATAGCTACTTCAACGTGTAGCAGCAAAGCGAAGCGAAGGCGCTACAGCAGCGGAAATAATTTTAAATCATTTTTTTAGCAAGTTGATATACAAGTACAAAAATATGGCTACTAAAAAAATGACTTACCGAGTTAGCTGCCACAGGTTGTGGCATCAACATGTAGAGTTAGTTGCTACAAAGGGGTAGCAGTTATGAGTCGAAGTACCTGCTTCAACGTATAGGAGCAAAGCAAAACAAAGGCGTTGCAGCAGCGGAAATAATTTTATATCAATTTTTTAGCAAGTTGATATACAGCATATAAAAAATATAGCTACTGAATTATTCTCTGCTAGAAAATAGGGCTACTAGAAAAACGACTTACCATGTTTGCTACTACAAGATGTAGCAGTTATTAGACGAAGTAGCTGCTTCAACGTGTACCAACAAAACAAACCAAGGGCACTGTAGCAGTGGAAATATTTTTAATTCATTTTTTAGCAAGTTGATATACAGCATATCAAAAATATGTCTACTGGATTAATCTCTGCGAGACAATAGGGCTACTAGAAAAACGTCTTTCCAAGTTAGCTGCTACAAGGTGTCGCAGTTACATGGAGAGTTAGTTGCTACAAGGTATAGCAGTTACCAGTACACGTTGTAACAGCTACCTCTCCATGTAGATGCTACAACTAGTAGCAGCAAAGGAAAGTCCAAGTGGCTGCAGGCGGTTGTTGCAGCCGTCGCCCTTCCACGTCGTAGCATAAATCCATCCGACTTCGACGACGACCAGTCCAAGTTAGCTGCTACAAGTTGTAGCAGCTACAAGGACAGTTTCGTGCGAAGTAGTTGATACAACGTTTAGAAGCGAAGTAAAGACGCTGCATCTTTAAACAATAATTTCAACTATTTTTTTACCAAGCTGATATAGTTCTCGGGGTAATATATGCTAGCAATTGTAGCTGCCAAAAAAAATGACTTACCAAGTGGTTACTCCATCATGTAGCAGCTACGCTGCAGCCCACTTGGTTGTACCCTGCAGCCGTTTGCACAAAGCATCATCCCTGAACGTTATAGCAATATATAATCCTTCTAATATTTGTAGGCTATAACGGTGTGAATTATCAAATTAAATTGAAACGACTTACCATTGCGAATGGAGAGAGGTGGTAAGCTCTTGCAATAGCTGTGCGATTGAAGACGCCGGTGAAACTTTCCCCCCGGGAGCGCGAGGGCCGAGGGATGACGTCTGACTGACTACGGATGGCGGAGAACGGAGGACGTTGACGGAGGGAGCTAGCGAGCGAGGGAGAGAGAGTGGCGAGGGAGAGATTTTAATATTAAACTTTCCTAGCGGCTTGTGAGGTCGGCCGGACAACGGACGACGAAGACGGAGGGAGCGAGAGTGGGAGACGGAGGGAGAATCAAAAATTAATTTGGGTAATTTCCCAAGTCGTGGTTTTGAACTGCATGCGGGAGGGGAGAGAGAATAATGATATATTTTATTTATAGAGAAATCGAGCTGGCAACGCCACATCTGCACGTCGCTCACGGTCGTGCTTAAAACGTCGCCTAGCATATCAAATCTATATATATATATAATATGATATTAATTATAATATACTTTAGTTGAAGAATGATAGTAAGATGAGGATGAATATGAGTATGGAAATGATTGTCCTTTGCCGACTAGTTGTTTCCTTCTTTTTTCCTCTTAATGATTGTTGGCAAAGACTATTAAACTTAGAGCTAAATTACGCTCATGGAAATGTAAGATACCTGAGCAGTAGATTCTACCATGAAAGTCCATAAAGACAAACAAATAAAAGACATAATCCTGGACACTAGCCTTATTATTAAATCCTCATACCTAACTTTTTAACCTTAATAACTAATTCATTTAAGAGAGAACCAAGATTATAAACTTCTTTTATGGCCGGATTCTGATAATAAGATATCCTCAGAAAATTGAAGACAATCTCTGAATATAAGGATGAAAGATACAAAATCTCACCTGAGTCTAACCTATTATCCTACTATAGCATCTTGACTTTGACCCCATCTCATATAATTAAACTTTTTTTTAAAAGAATAACAACTAATTCATTAAAGTCTCCACCACATATAATTAATCTAATTACAAAATCACATCGTGGATGCATACAATACCATGAAATATGTTTTATAAAAAATATAGAAAAATTCATTTTTATTAGATTAATCACTCTTTCTTCTCCAATACTAATTTTCAATAGCACATGTGCCCATAGACTTTCAACAATTTTTCCTAATTCTTTAAACTCGACGTCAAGTACTTCATTAGCAAGCTTTATATCATTTTATTCAAATACCTTGTGAAAGTAATGTTTGTTCGTGCCTTGGGCATGGTGCAGTGATAAAAACATTAGTTTGAATCCTATCTACGATACAATGTACTGTAGAATATTTTTTGCATATGAAAAAATCTGGTTAAAGTTGATTGTTGGGAGTGGATTTATTTAGGTCGTCTCCAATGGTTGATTCTAAATGATTTTTTTAATATAATTTTCAATGTCACATACATGAAAATTTTTTACCCTCTTCAATAAAAAAAACCTCCTTATAAACTTCAAATCTCGTTGTTAATTAATTACTAGCTCTGTTCACATGATTAATTTTGAAAGAAAAAAATAAAATTTAAATTTTTATTACTGCTCTTAAACTAAAATCTCAAACATCATGCCTATAATAATTTAAACTTTTTAATTTGACAAACCTCTCCATAAATTTTGCATCAGGTTGTCCATTTTCAAGGATGAAGGATCATATATGTTGAGCCAAAGTTCAACATCTGAATTATAAAAAAAAAAATTGAAGGTAATGTTTGTACCAATGGTTTTCCAGCCCAAAAACCTTATTGCCTGGAATTCTACGCCAACATTTTATGGATGAGATCGTCTCTTATCCCGACGTCTCCAGATCATCTTGAGGCTATTCTTACCTTTTACATAAAAAAGGAAAATATATATATATATATATATATTTCTCTTGCCGTTGATATGAAACTTCCTCAGCAAAAAGAAGACAGCGAGGTAAACCAACAAAAGCAATCGTCAATATACATGCAGTCCAAAAGCTGTTGCTGTAATTTTCTTCCATGTACAGTCGGATCAGCACTTTGATCTTTGTTATGCACTTTAAAAATGGACATGGTGCCATGATATTGACACGGGAAGGAAAGAGGAAGTGCAGACAAAGAGAAAACTAACACACAAAGAAGTGACACAGAAACCCGTAGTTCCACATCGATAAATTAATAATAATAATAAATGTAATCTATTCTTGTCGTGATGAAATCTAGATTATCTAGTCTCCCGGCCTCGTCAAAAAGAAACTAGAAATACAAAATCTAGGAAAAAGAATTGTTAATTTATGGTCAACATCGACGGGCAATCAGTGAAGAAGAAATCAAAGAATGTTAAGGGAGCGGTCGTCATCGCCTTTGTTGTCGTCTGCATGCAGCACATCATTGACGGCTCCTTTCGCAGCTTCGGTGAACCTCTCCTCGTCCCAATCGCTCGCCTGTCGCAGCCATGCACACACTTTTGGAATCAGCATGCGTTCATTAATTATTTACAGCTTTAATTAAAGGAAGCTTCCAGCAAGCCCATTGATCATTCAGAAGGCATACGGAAGCTACGTAGTCCGAGAAAATTTTATCAGTTCATGCATGCATGCTGTAGGTGAACAACACGAACTAAAACATGGCACATGAACGTGTAGAATAGAAAATAATGATCGGACAATTTGATGAAGTTCAAGGTAATAGACTCTCGTAAGCTGTTCTACGTCATAGTTGGAAAGAATGAGTAAGATGTTCAACTTTCTGATGCATTCTTTTGAAATTTCAGTTATTATGTATGAATTTTGATTAGGATTCATACCTTCACTTGTAGCCCAACGTTGATTCTTGCAAAAATCGCACCAGTTGGAGATGCTGTGCTTGTCTCCATGGCCACCAAATTCGTAATGCCTCTCTCTTTCAAGCATTCGAGAAGGTGAACGACCAAATTCATCATCTCGCATTGCTCCCTTACAATGATAACCAGCTTGAAGTTGATGAACTGTGAGCCTTCTGGTGCGGATTCAGCGGTTCGGATTATCCGAACTTCTACTTTCTCTTTTGACTCGCCAATTCCCTCCTCGATTAGCTGTCGCATCGGTTCCAACATTTGGTTCCTCTCCTCCAGCTCTTTTATTTGAGCTTTCAGGGAAGTCAAGTAGTTTTTGGTGTTTGCAAGCACAGATGCCTTGTCCTTCTGTGAGTAGCAAGATAATTTTTTTTTAAAAAAAAAATAAAATTATAATTTAAATTAATTTTAGTTAATTAATTAATACCTTGGATCCTGGTGGAAGCAGTAATCTCAGAGCATGAAAGTACTCATTGAGCTTCTCCCTGCGCTTGCGTTCAGAAATCATATGGTGCAATTGGTTGTTGGTTGGTCGGGACTGTTCCTGCAGTTGGGCCTCCATCCTCATCGCGCTCACTCTTCTCAAAATCTCAATCCCTGCCTTGATCATCTTCTGTCCCCCGCCCAACTTGTTCGACACCGATTTCTCCAATTCTTGAGCTAGATTTCGATCGTAAACCATGAATCCTGATTTAGATCTATAGCCCTGATGCTGCTGCTGTTGCTGTTGCTGTTGCTGCTGCTGCTGTAATAGTTGATGGTATAGCAATTTTGGAGGAGGGGAAGAAGGCGAGGCCTTACAAATAACAGCAAGCATCGCTCTTGTCACTGCTTCATTGCCACAATATCTAGAAGTTGGATCTTGGAATACTAGACTCTCGGGGCTTCCGATAGACAGAGATCGAGATCGAAGCGAGGACGATGAGGAAGAGAGATGAGATGTATCGGGGTTTGGCGTTAGTTGAATCAAACTCCCTTCTCGTAGCTGGGACTGCTGAATGAAGTTTTTGCTGAACACTTGATGAATGCTCATTTCCATGTTCGTCTGCCAAACTTAAACAATTATCCGACCAAAGTAATTAATTCATCATTTTTAAACAAGTTTCCATGATAATTAAACTCACTGCATTTGGTGGAGTTGCCATTCCCAATTCGACTTCTCCTTTTCCTGATCCCAAAAACATTATTGTCTGTGAGCAAGAAAGCAATGCGTAGCTGCTTTAGTTTAATTGCAATCGAGAATTAGAAGCACACAGCAAGAATGGCTTAAATTACAGACCTTTATCCCCGCTTTCTGAAATAATAAAATGGAATTCAACATTAATTAACTGTTTAATTACAAACAAAAACACATTTTTATTCCTTAAAAGACCAGTAAACGTACCTGATAGAATTGGCGTTGTTCGTTCAATGCAGCTAAACTCATTACATCTGCATCCTTTATCTCAAGATAATTGAATCCAGAGCTGAAGGTAAGCCCAGGAATACAACTGCGAGCACAAAGAATAACACATATCACTATGAACTATTGGCCGTCTCTTGCAAGTACACAGAACGTAACTTACCCTCTCAGAATGCTGCAGATGGATCGCCGGTAGGCATCGAAGAGCCTCAAGGACAAGATTCCGGACGAAGAGCCTGGAACGTTATTGTCTTCCTCGTGATGCCATCCCTCCATGGAGATCAGTTGGCTGCTGCTAAACAGAAGATTAATTCAGAATACATCAGATTCAATTTCATGCAAGCAGGAGTACTCGAGGCATCGTGATCATGCACATACTTAGCTGCGGGACACCAAGTGCAGATATAAGAGCATCCAAGAACCCGACCGGCCAATTGCAGAAACCGTCGGCGATCGTCGGAGTCGAGGAGGAAAACATAGTCCATCTTCGCTCAGTTTGCGAACTCAGGCCGAGAGATGTGTCAAGCAGCCATGAAAAGGGAGGGAGTGAAGTATAGGATGAGGATCGAGGTTGAAGATTTTGTTGGCGTGATGAAAATGGGTGAGACCCGCTAGTTATGGGATGCGTTCGGGACAGATATACGAAGGGAAAGGGGAAGTGTGCTGAAAAGTAGGGAGACAGGTTGCGGTGTGCGCAGCCAGACAAGTCTCAGGATGAGACAAGTTGGCGTTCAAAGTCGTCCGTGGAAAAAAACAGATTCTGCTGAGGAAGAAGTCCAACTCGGAGGGCAGGTTCATTCATGTATTTGATTCCATGATATATGTTATAATTTAAATAGTATGCCTAGCTACGGTGCAGATGTAAATATATGTGGGGGTTCAAAATTTGGGGACCATGTGGACAGTCACTTGTATTTACATATTTATTCAGATGGTAACTAGAAAATTTTAGTGGAATTGTATCAATCTCTAGAATTAGTAGAGGTAAAACCGGGATATTCGAATTAAAAAAATAAAATAATATATATATTTTGACCCATCTAGAAAGCTCAATTATTCATAGGTTTCATTAGGTTTATCTTGTTCCACCAACCAAGCAATTTGACTAAAAAGAAATGTATATTTCTAGAAATTTAATAAATAGGACTAGGCAATTCTTGGGATAATGTTAGAAATAGCTAAAATATATATATATATATATATATATATATATATATATATATATATATATATATATATATATAAATTAGAATTTTAAATTCTTTTTATAATCAAATACAAATCATTGGTTCTGCAAATTTATATGGAGTATAATAGTTAAATCAAATATTGCTGTGTTGGATAATTGGAAGATGTAACCTTTTTAGTATGTATTTTTCATATCATTAAATTACATGTGTCTTTATCACAACTTAAGTTTTTGCCTTCGAAATGAAGATACTTGCATAAGTTTGGACCATATTTGTAACAACGGCAAGCAAAAACTATCATATCTCAAGACAAACAAAGGTCGCAACATTATTCAATAAGACACCATCAAAATCTACGTAAAATAAAAGTCGAATTATTGAAGGAAGCCAACCCCTATAGTTAAGATGCAGTGACAGCGTGTGTTAATAGTTTTAAGTATGAAAAATATAGAAATATGAAATCTGTTAAAACTCATAGTGATCTCCCGTAGATTTATAATCGGCGACAAAATATAATCTTTGGATTTGTTGTCGGAAGAACGATCACGAACAAATCGAAAATTTCTTCATAGTTCACAAACCAAATCTCTCTTTCGAGATTAGACAAATCAATCTTAAATGTTCTTCGTGTCTCTTTTAATCTTTTGTATATGGACGAACCTTGCATAGAGATCTTTCATATGGGGCGAACTCATTCTCTTTGACTTTGCACAAAACTTGCACACAGCAAGCCCCCTCTTCCTTTCTCTCTTGTGCTCCTCATCCCTTTAGATGGCTTAAACGACCTGATATATAGGTGTAGAAGGTCTCTTCCCCTTCCTTCATTTATGAAGAAAGGTGATTGGATTAGAAGAGGAAAGGGCACTTTCTCACCTTCCTAACTCCAACAGCGTGCTCATACAGTCTCTTAAATATTGACGTTTTCATTCTTGACTACGATGTATAGGAGTGTAATCGAGTTAAGCCAAGCTGAGCCAAGATAAGCCGAACTCTTGAATATTTAAATTTGACTCATTTATAATCGAGCCGAGCTTGAACTTTATTTAACGAATATTCATAATTTACAAGCTTATTCAAACTTTTATCGAACCTAAACAAACTTAATAAATATAAATTATAAATTTAAATAATCGTTAAAAACTAAATTATATATTTATAGAAAATTATAATATTTCTATTAAAATTTATAATTTTATTCTAATAAATAAATATAATATATTAATCTATATTTTTTGTCTGAGTAAATGAGTCTCTAGATGTGGTATTTCCCTAGTAATTCTTTCAAATTCTTGGCTTATTCTGAATTTTATATTCCCGGATGTGAAAAGAAGTATAAATATACTCATATACTAAATGTTCACTAATTAGTATCGGTCTTCAAAATTGTAACTTTTCTCATGACATATAAACTATTAATACGTTAGTCAAGTATAAAATCTATAAATTTAATATCAAAATTATTATTATTTTTATTTAGAATTGATTCATGAATTTATTAACGAATATGTTCATAAATTAACGAGTCAAGTATTCTAAAACTTGAATTTAATTTATTTATCTTAAAAAGACTCATTTAAATAAGATCAAATAAAATTTTATTAAATTGAACTTCGAATAGTTAATGAACGATTTAACGAATTACAGACCCTAACGAATTACTACGACATATTACAGACCCTAGCGATCTCGAATTCTAGAAGAACTGACAGACCATGGGGCATTGTCCACCATATCAGTATCTTTATTAAGCTATAAAATGGGCCGGCCCAACTTTTGTGCTTCATTTATCATGATAACATCCATAATAAATTGTTAGACAAGTAATACAGAATTAATAATTGTGGCAAATTTGAATAATCTCTACAGATATCCACAATCTGAATAATTGTAACTAGATTGCAGAAAGAGGAAACAACCTTTGTTGGTGTTTGTGCATAATATTATCGGACAAATAAAAAAAACAAATTGCTAAATTTCTCTGGTATATTTGGGAGGAAAATCTATCTGGAAAGAATTTAATTCTATTAATATTTTTTATTTAATTTCTCTCGCATAAAAAAATCTGATATTATTTATTTTATGGCATTCATTGAAAAAATAGAAATAATTTGGTAAGAGGCGGTTTCAGTATATTTAGATACCATGAAATAAATACATTTGGTTTTAAAGTAGATTGAGGAATAGCTTTGCTTTACCAAAGATTTACACAATCAACCGTCTACTACCGGTCAGGCGGTCACGGTTTAGCCGTCCGTTAGAGCTCGCCCGCATTCCGTTGCACCTCTTCGTTTGTCTATTTCCCACTCAAAAAGGCGGGATCTTTATCTTCTTCGCTATCCGCCGTTAGGGTTTTTTTTAGAACAGCAAGAGCGATCGAAGGCCAATTTTTTCTACTTGTAAAAGGTGTAAGAAGAGGCGAAAGGCATACAGAAGCGAGTTTTTTTAGGCGAGTTTCTCTCTCCCTGTCTCTACGGCGTGATTCTCTCTCTGATCATGACCGGTTTTTTCGAGTTCTTCTACAATCTTTAGCTTTCAGTTGGCTCCAGTGCAGGATCTGCCATGGCGGAATAAGGATCTTTTCCGGCAGCTTAATAAATATCAACTTTTTTTATGCGCGTTGACAAAATGTTTTTTGAGCGAGCTGTTTTTTGTGTTTGTTCCTTTAGTATCCCGTGAATGTTTTTCTTAGTTCGTTGGGGAATGAATCGAATTAGATTCCCGAAAAGAAGTTTCGAAATAATGGTTGTACCTCAAATTTTACTTTATACAAGTTTTTAATTAGCCGCATGATACTTGAATAATGCATTTTAATTATTATTCATGTGAAACAGGTAAAGAAAAAAAAATCAGTGGAAATATGGAACTGTACCAGTGGTGCTATTAGTTTCTGCTAATAAACATATGTTTTTTCTTATATCATTTTTTGGTAGCCTTTTTGCATGATAAGTAAACTAAGTAAACGATTTATTCTTCTTCCTAATGCAAAGCAAGTAGTAAAGAAAGACAGTTAGAGAAAATATAGAACTTTGATTTTAGCTGGTGCTGTGGGTTTATGTTGACGAACATCAGTCTATTGTTTTTTCAAGAGAATTATCAAATTGTGCAGTTAATACCAAAGATGTCCGCTTATGGAGTAGCTGTATCTGGCACATTTCACCAGACCCTTAAGACGAAGTGTTATGGATCAGATCCCAAGATTCATAGGACAGATATGCTGCCAAATCATATTACACTCAACAATAGGAGACCTTACAATGCTCTTAGTGCCCGAGGAAGCTTAGTGGCTGGAAGACCATCTCCATCTGTGTCAGTAACTGATTCCAATTCTGGAGGTTTGTCTGCATTCATATTGTTCAAGGAAGAAAATATACCATTTGAATTAGCTTTTCAAGCACAAGTTACGAGCTTAGCTAACTTTTCCATAAATTTGCATGTCTTATTCTCAGGAAAAACAAATAATTTGAAGGATTACCCACTGAAGGAAGCAGATCCTGAACTGCATGCTCTTATTCAGAAGGAGAAGCAGCGCCAATTTAACTGTTTAGAGCTTATAGCTTCTGAAAATTTTACTTCTCGGGCAGTGATGGAAGCATCTGGTTCTTGTCTAACAAATAAGTACTCAGAAGGATTGCCTGGTAAAAGGTAATATCTATCAGTAAAATAATTTATCTAGAATATCACGTTTTGTTTTTGAGCTAGCTATAAAATTTATTGCTCAATTCATATCTGATTCAGATACTATGGAGGAAATGAGTATATTGACCAGGTTGAGATGCTCTGTCAACAGAGAGCATTGCAAGCATTCCACCTAGATGAAAATAAGTGGGGCGTAAATGTGCAACCGCTCTCTGGATCTCCTGCTAATTTTGAAGTTTACACTGCTCTTCTTAGTCCTCATGACCGAATAATGGTAGCTATTTGTCATTGAGTAGTTTTAACATTATTTTGATTAATCTATTTGCAGTGACTTTTTTATGTCTGTAATGTTCATGAAATAGGGGCTTGACCTACCTCATGGAGGCCATCTGTCTCATGGTTTCATGACACCTAAAAAAAGAGTTTCAGGCACTTCTATATTTTTTGAATCTATGCCTTACCGCCTTGATGAGTCAACAGGTTTTGTGTATAGATTTCCTTTTCTCTCTTGTGAAGTTGAAACTTAAGAAATATGTACACTAAAACTTTTTGCTTCATGGTTTCTCTAACAGGCTACATAGATTATGATATGCTTGAAAAAACAGCTGCTCTCTTCCGACCTAAGATCATTATTGCTGGAGCAAGTGCATATTCTAGAGATTTTGATTATCCTCGTATGAGGAAGGTGATGATATCATCCTTTTATTTACAATGCTTCCAGCGGATAACATTGAAAAAAAAATTCTAAAATACATGATTGATATTCGATCTGGATTATACATTCTTGAAAAAAAATTCTAAAATACATGATTGCTATTTGATCTGGATTATACATTCAGACAGCAGATGCTGTTGGTGCATTTCTAATGATGGACATGGCCCATATAAGTGGGCTTGTTGCTGCTCAAGTAGTTGCTGATCCCTTTGAGTATTGTGATATTGTTACAACGACCACACACAAGGTGTTCATCAAATATTTGAACAACAGAGTTTTGTTGACTTTTTTTCAGATTTATTTTTTAAAAGTCTTAATTTCTCTGCATCTTTATCATTTCAGTCTTTACGAGGGCCTCGTGGCGGCATGATCTTTTACAAGAAGGAGCCTGTTTTGAATGTTGATTTAGAATCCTCTATCAATAATGCTGTCTTCCCAGGCTTGCAGGTATGTAGCATTTAGTACATAAATCTATCCTTGCTGGTTGTGATGCAGAATATTCTCCAACTGAACTTTTAGCATGCTCAAGGTATGATTTATAGCAGCTACTAGATTCTAACCAGTAAAGTTTTTTCAGGGTGGCCCTCATAATCATACAATTGCTGCTCTTGCTGCATGTTTAAAGCATGCCCAATCACCTGAATTCAAGGCTTATCAACTTCAGGTACCTAATATTTACTTGGTATAATCTAGTCAGTTCTTGATCTTGCAATTGTTGCCCTTTCTGCTTTCTTAAAACTTGTTTAAATTACTTAAACCTAAAGTATTCCATATTATTTTAATGTCATCTAATTTGATGTTTTTTATAGGTTGTATCTAATTGCAAAGCTCTTGCATCAAGGCTGACTGAATTGGGTTACAAGCTTGTTTCTGGGGGAACTGATAATCACCTTGTTCTGTTGGATTTGAGACCACAGGTTTATTCATGATTGCTCTGCGTTTTTCATCATGTTGTTTTCTTATCAAATTTGTTTCTCCGTCTTATTCACTACATTGCTGAAATTTTAGCACCTGTGTCCCAACTAATGCCTTCTAACACTCATCAGCATGACTTTGTCCTTGCCCAATTGCCATGGATCTTCATTGCTGTCATTTACTGTTTTCTGGCACTCTGCTCTTTCATGCCATGAATTTGTTTGAGATAGTCTATCTTGAACTACCACGTGGTCCATTGCCTACGGCCAATGCTTGGGTAGTAATAGATTTTTCTGACACTAATGATTCATTCCCATAGTGGGATTTTTAACTGTTTTACACTCTTATCTGACCATTTAAATTGTCTGAGCAAGCTTATATTTCTTGAGTCTGCCATTATACTCTCTTCACACATTTCTCTATCTTATTGAAATGCTTTTTAGTTGTATATTTCTGCCTTGTTCTTAGTTATCACTGGGTCAGTAGTAAGAAGAAAAAGGGAAACAAAGTTCACAAAAAGGTGTGGCAATGTGAAAAAATGACATACTATGCAAAGTGATAAAAATGCTATTCACATTGGATAACAATGGACGAAATACTATTCATTGTTAATCCTAGAGTGTTATATGGCTGTGACTCTGGCTGGTCGCCACATAGTATGACCAGTTCAGTAATCCTCCAGCTACAGTTTTTTCCCCTCGTACCTAAGAAGGTGAGTGATTAGGGAAATGACATAACATTATTTTGCTATTATCCTTTCTCTTTTCTTGCCCAGATGAAATATGCTGATGTGTCAGACATTAAATTGTTTCTTCAATGATAATTTTGATGATTTCTTAAGAAATTCATGAGTTGATGATCCTATAGCTAAATGGCCAAGTCGACCTTTCTTATTGTAGCTCTGAATCAGTTTGACTCCATGGTGTTTTCTTTATCTTTTTTAGAAGTTGATGGTTTGATAAAATCTAAGATTTAAGTCCTTTTTCTCATTGCCACCTTGGATCGCCTGCTGTTGATGGGATCTACTCCATGTAACTTTACTTTCAGTTTGGATGTCCAAAATATTTAGTCAACTTATCCTACTTGTCTTTTTCAAGTATTGCGATCTGAAAGTTAGAAGCGCTGTTATCACAAACTTGGTGCAAGTTGCCACAAATTTCTAATTCTTCACAACATACCCTATGGCAGGGCATTGACGGTGCCCGGGTTGAGAAGATCTTGGACATCAGTTCCATCACTCTCAATAAGAACTCAGTTCCAGGTTAGAGCATTATACTAAAATTCTTGTGGAGTGGCCACCTTTGTTTCTACTTTCTACTATTAATCTCTCCATGAATCTCGATGTGGATTCTGAAGGTGACAAAAGTGCACAAGTCCCTGGCGGTATCAGGATTGGAACACCGGCAATGACCACCAGAGGACTAAAGGAGAAGGATTTTGAAACTGTTGCCGACTACATTCACGAGGGTGTTCAGATTGCTCTGAGAGCCAAATCCTGCACAAAAGGAACGAAGCTCAAAGATTTCCTGGAGAGTGTCGTATCTCCAGAATTCTCTTTAAAAGAGCCAGTTGCAGAACTCAGGAGAAAGGTAGAAGCTCTTACGAACCAGTTCCCAATGCCCGGATTGTGAGAATCATATGCAACAGCAATCATAACCCATCAATAATTTTCACACCTGTTGGGAAAAGTTTCCATCAGTGTTTGATAGAATTGTCATAAATAAAGTTGTCGGAAAGTTTTCTATAAGAGTTTCATGGAATTGTGATTGGGTAAAATTTTCTTGAATAGAACTTGAAAATGTGATACAAAATTAAGTGGTTCGGTCTTATCGAGCGGGTTCGTTGGAGCCAAGTATGGTTTCACCGTTCCCCCAGATTGTTTACCTTCAAAGTTCTTTTGTCATGAACGATAAAGATCAATGTATGAAAATGTTGTTACGGTATTCGGTTGATCAGAAGGCACAGATTTCATAATAGATTAGGGATTAATTTACAAATGTTAAATATAAGAGCCGAGAGCTACGGATGCTAAACAAGGATCGACGCATATCAAAGTCCACGTGGTTCGCTGATGGAACAAGTAAAGTCTGTCAGAGCCGTACCGCTGGAACGGAATAAGTTAATGTGGTGCATGCACATCCAACAGCTTCATAATATGATGCTTCACGTGGCCACGCCTTTGCGTGGCTTCCCCTCCATTCCCTCCTTGCCCTTATCTTGTCGATTCCACCCTTCTTTATAATCCATCATCTCATCGTCCACTTTATATGCAAAGATATATCGATGATGATTTCGTCGGGACCATCTAATAACTAACATATAATATATTATCATCCTAAGATTTGAAATTTAAATTTTAATATAATCAAAATAAATATTTTTTTATATATTAATCATTATTTCAAAAATTAATAGTTATTTATGATTTACTTCTTCCCTATTAATTATAAGATGAATTGATTCGACGCTAATAACGAGTATAATCATTTTTTACCACCATATATTGATAATTTATCAAAAAACAATATTTAGATTTTTTAAATTTATTAAAAGATGTATGTTATTTTTTTATAGTGCACTTTACATTCTATTTTCTAGATAAATTTAATTATTTTTTATTTTTTTTTTCTCTATCATTTCTCTCTCTTCTCTTTTATCTTATACAGGCAACATCTTTTCTCTTTCCTTTTCTATTTTCCTTTTACTCTATGATAATTGAACTTAAAAAAATTTCTAAGATGCTGATTTTTCTAAAAATATTTTAACGTCTCTGAGAAATCAAAGTAAACAATAGATAATACCGTTTGATTCCTTGTTGCCTCATAAATTTATAGGACCTGAAACGGGTTCAATCGCATATGTCGAGCTCCATCAATAAATTTTGACTGAAATCCACTAATGGACCTACACAGGTCCGATTGGACTTATTTCAAATCTTATGGATTTCTGAAACTGCAAAGAGTCAAACGATGCTATCCATTGCTTATTTTGACTTCTTAGTGGTATTAAAATATTTTTAGAATAATCAGCTAAAAAATCTCATATTATGTCCATGTTGGCCATGATATGTAATTATATCAGATTCAATCAAGTTCACGTTGGGCCTGATATAGAATCATATCATGTCCAATATGGACATAATATGATTTTATATGGGGCCCATATTACTAATGGACCTACACATGTCCGATTGAACTTATTTCAAATCTTATGGATTTATGAAATTGCAAGGAGTCAAACGATGTTATCCATTACTTATTTTGACTTCTTAGTGGTATTAAAATATTTTTAGAATAATTAACTAAAAAATCTCATATTATGCTCATGTTGGCCATGATATGTAATTATATCAGACCCAATCAAGTCCACGTTGGGCCTGATATAGAATCATATTAGGTCCAATGTGAACCTAATATGATTCTATATGGGGCCCATATTAGGATTTTTGGCCGATTATTCTATTAATATTTAGCACATTCCGAGAAGCTGAAACAAGCAATGGATAATACCTTTTGATTTCTTGCAGCCTTAGAAATCTACAAGATTTGAAATGGGTCTAATTATACTTATCTAGGTCCGTCAGTGGATTTCGGTCCGATTGGACCAATTTTATATCAAAATCCACTGATAGAGTTAGAAATGTCCGATTGGACCCATTAATATTTTTGACATTCCTAGTGAATGTTCAAAAGTTTTGAAAAAAAATAAATCCTTTTTTTTTCTCAAACCTATTATGAGAGATTATGTCTATATTA
Source organism: Zingiber officinale (assembly GCF_018446385.1). Taxonomy (NCBI): domain Eukaryota; kingdom Viridiplantae; phylum Streptophyta; class Magnoliopsida; order Zingiberales; family Zingiberaceae; genus Zingiber; species Zingiber officinale. The sequence continues at coordinate 19,275,870 of NC_055986.1, read as the reverse complement.
GGACTGATATCTCTTTATATCAAACTCAACTTCAACCTAATATCTCCTCATATTAAATCCACATTGAATATGATATGGGGAGATATCTGATCTAACAAAAAAAAAATAGACCTGATGAGTATTACATCAACTATTTATCTGGTAGAGAAGAGTTTAGTGTCTATTGTTGAGCAGTGTGTTAGGGCTTTGGGAAATGTTGCTGGTGAAGGAGAAGAGCTGAGGAATATTTTACTGGCACAAGGAGCTCTATTACCTCTTGCACATTTAATGATGTCTAATAAAGGTCCACTACAAGGACAGCTGCATGGGCATTATCGAATCTCCTTAAGATATGCGTTCTTTAGTTTTTTTAAGTTGTAATGTTCCATTATGAAATGTTTCATTAACAGTTATAGATAATATAATATATATTTATATAAATATATTTGCCCTGAGTGAATTTTAGCAAATTTAGTGTCCTATAGTCCTGTAGAAGAGATGATTCTTATTTTTTTTATAAAATCTGGTAGTCTCTTGTGACTATTTAGTAAAAATTTTACTCTCAAATTTCTTTATAGGTTTTAGCAAAAGCTAAAAATTTGTATGTTCCTGGTGAATGGTTTCATTTACAGGTGTTATTTACATGTTCATCCACATTTCATAATGGCAGCAGGTGAATATATTCGCCTCAGCGTCCCTGTCAATCCGTCCCAGGACTAACACGAAAGAGGTAAATCATAGACGACTACTAGCGTTTGGAATAGTGACTAACACATAAAGGAGACATTTACCTCAATTTTATTGAGATTCGAACCTCAGACCTCATGATGACAACACCTCATACACTAATCACTAGACTCATCCAAAGGAATATTTTCATCCGCATTTTAATATCATCTCAAGGTTGTTGTGTACTATAAATTTTTGTTTACTCATTAGCCTTTGTACTTTATACTGTTCAATATTTACATGCAGGGACCCCATCCTAAAACTGCATCAGAACTAAAAAACAATCAAGGGCGTAATTGAAGCAATTGTGCAACACCTGAGGAAAGAGTAAGTTGTTGCTTGGCTTTTCATGATTTCCTTATTTTTTAGGTTTGAGCAAATTTTGATTACTTTCTGTTGGATCGAGAAGCGCTAGAGGAGGAGGAGGAGGAGGAGGAGGAGGAGGGGGGGGTGAATAGCGCTCGTGGCTATTTCGTTCGATTCGTAAAATACTAATCGAGTAAAGCAGCGGAAATAAAAAAGAACACAACGCAAACACAAGGTATTTACTTGATTCGGAGCCTGTAGCGACTCTTACTCCAAGGCCCACGCTCATTGAGCGTTTACGTTGGGCAACAACTATAATTTCGGAAAGGATTACAAATTTTAAATAAAATTCACGATAATTAAATATACCAACGACAATAGAAATGGCCGTTTCTGAGCTCCGGGTCATCGGCATCAAGTTGTAGATTCGTCGAAACTTCTTGTTAGCAGTTGATTGCGTAAGGATTGCTTGGAAGGTGATATCTTGAGCTGCTGGTCGAGATGTCCTTTTACACACTGCTGAAGGCGCCTTAAAGCCCATCCGAGGCGCCTTTAACCCGCTGAGTCAGCCGTGTGGATCAACACTGATCCGGTCGCACCTCATCCACTTGAAGGCACCTTCAAGCCACTTCAAGGCGCCTCCAAGCTCTGGTTTAAGCTCATCCAAGGTGCCTCCAGCTCTCCTGCGCTGACTTCTTCTGGCTTGCACCCGAGGCGTCTCCAAGCTCCATGGAGGCGCCTCGGACACTGTTCATCCGAGGTCAAGTGTGCTCTTTTATCCATGTACAACGTGTTAGTCCACAAAATACACATATATCCTGCAAGACAAGGTTAACACACATAGATATGATAAGAAAGGTGTTTGACAGTCTCTAGACTGTCTGGATCTGACTTCGGATTTCTAACCGGAAACCCTAGGTCGACCCGACGCCTACTGTTCCCTCTGTGGGGAACGCGTCCTCACCTACTCCTCTCAGGAGATTTACCTGTTGCAAGCACGATCCTCCAAATCGACTGGACTTTTGCTCGGCGCTCGATACTTTCGGACTTTCTACTGGACGCCCGCTCCCCGACCCATCCAGTCTTCCACCTGGTTCGCGACACCAGGACTTTTCACCTAGGGTTACCACCCCCTAGGACTTTTGCCTGAAGCCCTCGACCCGCCAAGACTTTCCGCATAGGGTTACCACCCCCTAGGATTTTCCACCTGCCTAACTGCAGTTAGGACTTTTGCCTAAGAACACTTAGGACTTTCCTGCAAGCTCATTCAAACTATTAGATCACAAACCAACTTAACTTTGAATCCTTTGTCATTATCAAAACACAGGTTTGATTGTCGGATGCTTCCGGCACCAACACTTTCTCTAGAAGTTATATTGATTGATGCTTGGAATAAAACTAACCAGGATTGTTGACTGTTTTTATTAAACTATAAATCTATAGATTAAATCCTTTCCTAATAGCTTAAACTCTGTTATTATTATTTTTTTTCCCTTTTTATTGGACCTGATATCTCCCTATATCATGCCAAATATAGATATGACATGGGGAGATATCAGACCCACGTTGGACCTGATACGGGAAATATTTGGCCCAACGTGGACCTAATCTCCCATAACAAGTTTGAGATTTTTTTTTAAAAAAAATAGAGAATTTATTTTTTTTCCAAAACTTTTGAACCACCACTAGGGATGCCAAAAATAATAATGGGTCTAATCAGACTTTTCTAGCTCCATCAGTGGATTTTGACATAAATTAGTCTAATCGGACCGAAATCCACTGATGGGTCTAGATAGGTTCAATTGGATCCATTTCAAATCTTGTAGATTTATGAGGTTGTAAGGAGTCAAAATGTGATATCCATTGCTTGTTTCGACTTCTTGAAATGTGTTAAATATTAATGGAACAATCGGCCAAAAAATCTCAATGTGGGGTCTGATAAAGAATCATATCAGGTCCACATTGGGCCTGATATGATTCTATATCAAGCCCACGTTGGACAACGTGGGCATGATATGGGATTTTTTAGTTGATTATTCTAAAAATATTTTAACACCACTGAGAAGTCAAAATAAGCAATGGGTAGCATCGTTTAGCTCCTTGCAGCCTTAGAAATTTATAGGACCTAAAATGGGTCCAATCAAATCTGTGTAGGTTCATTAGTAGATTTCGGTCAAAACCCATTGATGGACATAGACATGTCTGATTGGGCCAATTTCAGATCTTATGGATTTTTGAGGTTGTAAGGAGTCAAACGGTGCTATCTATTGTTTATTTTGACTTCTCAGGGGTGTTAAAATATTTTTAGAAGAATCAGCTTCTCAGGAGACTTATTAAGTTCAGTTATCATAGAGGAAAGAGAAAATAGTGTAAGTATCCCATGGTAGTTTTGATGTGATCAACCATGTCAGAGTTAGGTCATGTTGTCTTTTGATGCATTGTGTCTAAGTGTGCAGGAACTTAGGAGCACAGTAAGTCAAGCGAAAGACGCAGACAGGGAGAAGGATGGCACGGGAGAGAGTCGACGGGCTCAGTGCGTCCGAGGGACAAGATGTTGTGGAAGAGTACACTGGCGGATGGGAAGGAGGCGCGCAACGTTTCTGAGGGACGAGAAGCCGTAGCGGAAGGTTGCTCGAGAAGGTCAAAAAATGAGTTCGGGCGAGCCCTATTTTGGATGGCCGAAATCACCCAAACGAATGGAGCTGGAGCGGAAGACCCAAACCGAAAGTCAACACGAAGTTGACTCTGGTCCGGGCGCCTGGAACTATTTCGGGCGCCTAAACTTGGTCCAGGTGCTGGGAACCCCAGGGCAGGCAAGGCGCCCTCGGCTCGCGCCTTGGTCAAGGGTTAGTTCAGCCCAATCCTAGCGCTCGGACTAGAAATCTTATCGAAATGCCAACTATTACGATCCATTGCAACGTGGATAAAGTTTTATCCATGTCCAGGCGCCCAGAACCCTTCCAAGCACCTGGATCAGGGCTATAAATATAGTCCTGATCTCAGTAGCTAAATACAACATTTGTAAACAATATTCTTTCTATTTAGTTTTGTAATCGAGTGCTTTAATTGATATAAGAAGTTTCTCCGCCAGAAGGAGATTTCATAGTAAGCTTTCAACGTCTTGGACTAGCAGTCCCCTGATTGCTAACAAATTAAAAGATCTATCTCTTTTTTTCTCTTTTTAATTAGTTGTGTTTATACAAGTGTTTTAATTAAGCTATAAGATCGAGAAAGATGTTTTATTTTTTTTTATTGTGCAGGGCAATTTACCCTCTTCTTATCAACCTCAAGGGACCAACAAATAGGAGAGGAAAGAGAAGAGAGAGAGAAATGAAAAACGGTCAAATTTGTTAAGAGAGTAAAATGGGAAGAGCATTGTAAAAAGGTATTCCTTTTGGTAAATACTAAGATAGCGTGTGCCTTTTAGTAAATTCAAAAATCAACCTACGCCTTATGATAAATTGTCGAAGATATCTCTTGGTTCATTTTAAATGACAAAATGAGATTTCGTATAATATGACGACATCCAGACGAAGGATAGTCAAAATTATATGGTATTTTACTAAATCATCTCAAAAAATCTCATTATTATCTATTTTTTAATTTTTTATAATTTTAAAAATACGTATAACATTTTTATTATATTCCTCTAGTTTTTCATGTTTAAAATTTTTTCAGCCTATTTAAAAATTTATTATTCTCAATTCATACAATCAAATTCAGATATGATAGCATGAGTATATCAATAAGATTTGCAAGAATACATTCATTTTAATTTTAAATGATTCAAAATTATCTAGATCTATCAGCTAATTTTATATGAGATTGATTAACTAAGTATTATTATGCTAACGTTTATAACAAGTTTGAGATAAATTTTATTACGTTGATACAAATTTAAAAATTTATTGATTTTGATTTAAAGGACATGAATATATTAAGGAGGCTCCGAGAAATGTATTGATTTTTATTTGACATGATTTAGAGTTTGTCTAAATCCATTAGCCAAATAGACTGATGAATACAATTTTAACATTCAAAAATTTGATATTTTTCAAATGAGATGAATTAGTGAGTATCATATATTAAATTTGTGATAAATTTTATCAAGCTTACAAATTTAATATTTTAAACTTATGCTATTGAATTCAAATTTAACTTTAAGAAGATATATATATTAAGGAGTGAAGTGAATCAAAATTTTCTAAGTTCAATAGTTATCACTGATTAATATATTATTTGAAAATTTAATATGTGATGAATTAGATAAGGCCTAGAAATTTATTGATGGTATTAATATCAACACGGTCGGCCTTGACTTTTGGGGGTCTTGGCGAAAAGAGAAAAAAGAGTCCGTAAAGAAAAAAAAAAATTTACTAACATGCAATTTGAATAGAGTTTAATATAAAATTTTTAAAAAATATATTTCATTAAAAATATGATAAACTCTATATAAAAATATATTTCTCAATATTCTCCGAAAAGTGCAACACCATACGAAATATATTTTCCAAGCTTCTTCAAAAAGTGCAATATCTATTAATACAAAAATATATATCAAATAATCATTGAAAAAAATCTAAATCTTCTAGAAATAAAATTATCAATAAGGTCTTCTAAATCAAACTTTTCTAATACCTCATTTTCAGTGCATAAAATTGTCAAGTCATATAATATTTCCTGAGATATTGAACACAAGTACAATTTTATCAATTTTAGTTTAGAATTTTTTTTTTTAATATTACAATAACTAGTATAGTTAACACTAACACTCTTTTTTTTTTGTCTACTAGATCGATATTTCTTTGGAAACATATTTGTACTACAAATTTCAAGTGTAAAAGCTCTCAAAATCATCAACAAACTAACAACAAAACAAATACAAGCAGTGAAAATAATAGTGAAAGAGCAATAAAATATGGTTTGCACTTGAAGCAATCAATATAATCTATTATATGATGATTAAAATTAGGATTATTTATTTAAACTCTTTCAAATTTATAAGAAAAATCATAAAATATTAGACTTCAATACAATGTTAAAAATTAATATTGAATATTGATAATAAGAAAAAATATAGATAAGTAGGTAACTTATGTTGTAAATTTATATACTGATGTATGATGATATTGATGAAATTAAAATTTTAATTAGATATTAAGTTTTTCTGATTTAACTAGAAGAGATTTAAAGAAGAAGAAAAAAAAAAATTAACAATCAAGATTCAAACTTCACTATTCAGAATATCCTGACTTCTATAAATAAATTAATAAAAAAGAGTTGTACATGAATAAAATCTTAGAAATGAAAAAGATTTTTTCTTTTTTTTTAGATTTTTTTTTTTAAATTTTAATGGTAAATATTTTTTTATCTTTATTAAAATAATCAATAAAATATATTTTTAAATTTTTATTAAAACAATCTAATTATATATGTATGATAAATTTGAAGCCTCCAAAAATGAGAACCCTAGGTCATTATGTTTGATGGCATGTTTCAGGACCCACCTTGAATATCAATGTACTAAGTTTTATATTGAATTTATGATAAATTTTATCAAATAAATTTAAAAATTTACTAGTTTAATTTATATTTTTAAATTCAAATTAAAATATAAACATATTAAAGAGAGTTACAGGTAGATTGATTTTGATTTACGGACCTATAAAATTTTGATGAGTTCATATTAAAATTATTGTACTCTTATTTTTTTTTTAATGTAGATATATATTTCTTAAATTTTTAAATAGATAAAGTAAACATTTAAATATAAAAATAGAAGAGGGGTACGATGATACTTATTTTATTTTTTCAGTTTTAATATTGAAACTTTCAATAAAATTCCGAAAATTCTAGATTACGGGGGCTGATGTGACAAACTGTCCCGAGTAAATCGAAGCGTTCGTACGCCACCACCGACTTATATCGACCCTACGATTCGTCAGCACCAATACTCGATGCCCGTGATGGATATATCGGACTACTCGAGGGAAGAGGGGCGACGCGTCACTTGACAGAAATAGCGCACGTCCACGATGCCTTTCTTCTATCTCCACGTGTCCGCCGCAGGCCACCGCGCACTTAAGTACCGTCCCCCGGTAGCTTCGAAGCCCAGCCGGATGCGACTCGTTGTCGCTTTTCTTCTCCTACTGCCACGACGCCGTCGCCCACTCACTCCGATTCAGACCCCGAGATATTCTTATACCGCGGTTACATTCTGACCCAACCACGGTCGCCACCTTTGCCATTTATATAAGCTTCGCTCCGAGCGAGATGAAGACGGCAATTGACGGACAGACGGCGTTTATGATGATCGGAAGAGGGATTAGTCATCTCAATCCGATAGCCAGCGTCCCCCCGCGGACTCCTTTCGATGATTTGACGGTCGGGAACTTCGCATCCTCTCCTTTTCACGTCAGCAGCGTGATCACTACAGGCGACTGCCTACCCTTCGACGAGGCCATGCTGGCTTCCTTGCAGTTCTACCCAACCCACGAGGAAGAAGTTGATTCCGGATCCGACGCGCCGCCGATGGTGGACGCGTACGCGTCGGACGAATTCAGGATCTACGACTTCAAGGTGAAGATTTGCGGCCGCGGCCGGTCGCACGACTGGGCCGATTGCCCTTTTGCTCACCCGGGCGAGAAGGCACGCCGACGCGACCTGCGGAAGCACAGCTACTCCGGCACTGCCTGTCCGGACTTCCGCAAACCCGTCGGGTGCAAGCGCGGAGACGCCTGCGAACTCGCGCACGGAGTGTTCGAGTGTTGGCTCCACCCGGACCGCTACAGGACCCAGCCCTGCAAGGACGGCACCGACTGCCGCCGCCGCGTTTGCTTCTTCGCGCACACTCCCGATCAGCTCCGCGGGCTGCAGACGTCGTTTCTGAGGCAGAGCGCCGCGGTGCGGGAGTCGTACGACGGGTCGCCTCTGCGTCACCAGTCCTCTTTGCACTATAGCTTTTCCAAAGGCCTCGCCTCCTCCCCGACTTCGACACTCATCTCGCCGCCAAAGTCGCCGCCGGCAGAATCTCCGCCGATTTCGCCTAGCGGCGGCAAGCTGCTGCGGGCGTCGTGGCCAGCTAGCTCGAGTATGAACGAGATAGTGGCATCGCTAAGGCAGTTGCAGCTGAACAGGGCGGAGTCTATGCCGAGTACGAGGGGGTTGCAGATGGGGAACACCGGTTTCGTCTCCCCGCGGGGGGCGGCTGTTGGATTCGACACTGCTTTCCGTAGCTTGCCGGCGACTCCGGTGGGCGTGACTGCTGGTTGGCCGGAGGAGCATCTGCCGATGGGGAGAGTGGAGTCGGGGCGTGAGCTACGGGCGAAGATGTTCGAGAGGCTGAGTAAAAATGGTATCTTTGACGAAGCAGAGGCGGCACCTGACGTCGAATGGGTGTCCGATCTGCTGAAATAGTTGAAAGACTCAGAGAAACAAGGTAAAGGCCAGAATTTTAAAGTATCGTAGTCATTTTTCATGAAAGGCTGAAACGGGAGACTCGGTAGCTGGAATCGTCGTCTGGTGTCAGATCGAGCGATAGAAAGCGTCAATTTGCATCGCCGTTGCAATCCGTGCAAGTTTTTATTGTTCGTTTCAATGTCTCCGGTTTATTTACCTATTTTTGGCTGAATGCTAAATGTCTGCTACTGCTACTGTTAATATCGTGTTAATTAACTCCAAGTTGAGATTGTAAATACCATGTTATTTAATTCCGATATGTAGAATTACAGAAGTTTAGTTTCAACAGAATTTTGTGGTCAGAATGCGAATCAATCACAAGGTGGATAAAAAAAATCATTGGATTACGATTTCTGCACATTTTCCGCCTGATTTCTCAAGTTCTTTTTTTTCTTAATTTGTAGAATTAATTTGTGAAGTTGATGCAATAGTCTTTTCGTTGGTAATTGAAAATTTCAAGAACCAATCTCTTTGTTATCGTTGTATTGAAATTTATTGTCCAGGTAACAAATATTTGTGCCGCGTACCATGAAGAAGCAAAAAGGAATTGAACCGATTTGCCATCATGTAGCGGCAAATTCAATTTGCGGAGCAGTATGAGAAATACAAATATCTAGTCATTTGTATTTCACTCGAAGCTCCAATAGTGAAAAAAAAAAATTCTGAATGAAAAAGCGCTCATGGATTTAATGGCTTCAAAGGATAAAGTTAGATGCCGTTGCAGAAATCCAAACTATTTCTCATAATATAATTTTACAGTATATTAACATCTTCAAAGATCAACTCTGTCTGCCGAATCTACGAATAGATTCCCATGAAAACACCATCTAAACCGACCAGAGTACGCACATAATCAAGCAGCAAGAGCATGATCAAATACCCAAAGGCCTACTGCAATGCGATCGAACAAGAAAGACGCGAGAAGCCATCACGCGAGTGGGGCACAAGAAGTTTCAGGAACAAAATGCATTAAGAAATAGAAATGAAGCTCAAGGCGAAAAGCAATTAAAATCACCGCAGAGACGCCAGAGAGAACCCCAGTACGCGAGAGACATGAACGGCTAGGGTTTTGAGTAGCAGTGCGAATATATAGAATCGTTTAGGTCCAATAATGACCCATTGCATTTAAATTGGGCCGGTGGAAAGCAGACTTGGGCTTAGTAGTAATGCTAAATAATCATAATCTGACCACCCAGAATATATATATGCATATGTATGTATGTGTATTTTAGTAATATTATATGTAGATATTAATTACATGCATGTACATGCATACATTATAATTAGGAGATAAAAATTTCTAGCTGACCAGATTCTGGCTAACAAAATTTACCCTAGCAGTATTTAGGTTTAGGAGCATGTGGCTATATAAATAGTGCAAGTAACGGTAAAAAGAGGTATGTCCATTGATCCGGTGATAAGGACCGGGATCCTCGTCAGCGGGGGTCAACGACACGTGGAGGTCAAAGGTCAAGATAGTCAGCCCGGAGACCGGCCGACCGGACGGAGCAGGCCTACCGATAGGGCCCTACAGGCCGACCGGCTGGGAATTCTCCGAACTGAATGGGAGACAACCCGACTAGGGGTTAGGTTTCGATGCTCAAGGTACAGAGGTTTCAATGGTCGAGCGGGCGAACCGTTCGGCCGGTGCATAAGGCAACACAGGCAAGAGCAGTCTCGGCCAGGCATATGACCGATGCAAGGGTAATATACTTGCCGAGCGGCCGATCCGCTCGGCCCTGGAACCGACAAGGAGTGCAAGAGGACAAAGGAGACAGGGGATAACATCATCCTCGAGACACCTGCCGCCGACAAGCAGCACACAGAATCGTACGGTGGAAGCTTCCACCGTCACATCCGGGATATGCTCGGACAATTGCGGAATGGCGCCAGAGGTACTTTTCTGACACAGGTTTGTTAAGGTATGTTTGGGGAAGTGTGCATGCGTCGAGAAACGTGTCCGCGCTTCCCCGGGGTCCTATATAAAGACCCCAGACGTCGACAAAGGTATGCGCAACTATTTACTATAGCCACGTTACTCTGCCTCGTTCGTTGCCTGACTTGAGCGTCGGAGGACCGTCGCCGGGAAACCCCTCCCGGCTCAGCTTCTTTGCAGGATCGTCGGAGAGCTACATCGCCAGTCGGAGACAGCGGAGCATGCCACGTCCCCAACGTCCGTCGACTCAACGCTCGGACAGGATCAAATTGGCGCCATCTGTGGGAACGCACCTGAATCCGAGCCAAGAAGATGGAAGAAGCTGGACGTCAGCTTTTGGTGACGCTCTCTCCTGAAGAGCTCGAAGCACTCGTCCAAGCTTGAGAAGCGAAAATAGTGGAGCAACAGGAGAAAGCTCAGGCTGAACGGGCAGTGCAACAAGCAACATCAGCTTCGGGGGGCCGAGCGCCACCCGAAGACCGGCAGGAGCAGCTCTCAATATGGGGGCAAAACAAGGGGTCAGCTGGCACACAGATGGGTGCGCCGCCCGCCCCAATACCTTTTCATCGGGCTCTGTTCCAGACATCGTCAGAGGTGGCGCAAGCCAACCAAGATAAGGGGTCCTCATCAGACGAGGCACCCATCCGGGACGTCAGAAAAGGAAAGGCGCCCCACTCGGACACGTCGCCCGAGCGGACCAACCAGCAGTTCTCAGACGCCATTCTTTGCGATCCATTGCCAAGGCATTATGTGCCCCCTGCGATCGGGGAGTACAACGGGACAACTGACCCAGACGACCACCTGGGTAAATTCGACAGTACCGCAACTCTGCATCAGTACACAGATGGTGTGAAATGCCGAGTGTTCCTCACAATGCTTTCGTGATCGGCGCATCGGTGGTTTCGAAGACTGCCAGATGGCTCAATCACCAGTTTCAAGGAATTCCGAACGGCGTTCCTTCATCATTTTGCTAGCAGTAGGCGCCACCAGAAGACAAGCGTCAGCTTGTTTGCCGTCAAGCAAGGCGCGAGGGAGCCGCTCCGAGCGTACATTCAACGCTTCAACTAGGTGGCCATGGACATCCCAACGGTCACCTCGGAGACAATGGTGAACGCGTTCACGCAAGGGCTCGTGGACGGTGACTTCTTCCGATCACTCATTCGGAAGCCGCCTCGGGACTACGACCACATGTTGCATAAAGCCAACAAATACATCAATGTGGAGGAAGCCCAGGCAGCGAGAAGGAAAGAAGCCCAGGGCGACCAACCAGCTTCCGTCGAGCGGAAGCAACCCATCAGTCACCAGCCACCCAGAGGACCGCGGGCCGATGCCGCCCGTCCTCATCAGCATACTCGGCCGCACGCCGTCTAAAAAGTCGCGGCTGATCGGCCCAAGCACAAGGGGAAGGTGTGGACCCCAATGTTTTGTTCACTCCATCAGTCGGCCACTCACAATACCTGCGACCGTCGGAGCCTCCCCCCCATCGCTCATCCCGCACCAAGGAGTTACCATCGCCGATCGCCCTCACCAGATCGGCAACATCGACAACGGAGCCCCATGCAAAGGACAGAAAGGCGATCCCCTGAGCGGCAGCACCGTCAGCAACACGGAGCCCACCATCGAGCGTCAAATGAACGACCTCGACCTTCCACTCGGGAGGAGGAGAACAGGGGCAACGCCTCTCAAGGAGAGATCAACATCATCGCCGGTGGTCCGACCGGCGGAGATTCGAATAGAGCCAGAAAGGCGCATGCAAGGCAGTTGAGGATCCACGCGGTCGGCTGCAGCCAGGAGAAGGCGAGCGGACCCGAGATCAGCTTCGGGCCCAGAGACCTTCAAGGAGTTGAAGTCCCTTACGATGACGCCCTGATCATCCGAGCGGTAATAGCCAATTATACTATTCACCGCATTTTCATTGATACAGACAGCTCGGTCAACATAATCTTCAAGAAAGCCTTCGACCAACTACAAATTGACCGAGCCGAACTACTGCCAATGACGACCCCCCTCTACGGATTCACGGGGAACGAAGTCTTGCCGGTCGGCCAAGTCCGGCTAGCTATCTCGTTGGGCGAGGAGCCGCTCAGAAGGACAAGGACCACCACCTTCATCGTGGTGGATGCTCCTTCTGCATACAACGTCATCCTGGGGCGACCGACTCTCAACGAGTTCCGGGCGATCGTCTCTACCTTCTGTCAGAAGATCAAATTCCCGGTGGAGGATCAAGTAGGGGAGGTACGGGGAGACCAGCTGGCCGCTCGGAGATGCTATGTGGAAATGGTCCGAGCCGAATCCAAGTCCGCTCGGAAAGTGCCGCGAGTCGAGGTACATGCTATTACTGAAAAGCCACCTTCTTTAGTTTATGAAGAAAAAGAGGAGGTGCAGATCGACCCATCCCAACCGGAGGCCACCACCTTTATAGCATCTGATCTGGAGGATAGGCAGAAGGAAAAGGTGACCAAATGCCTCCAGCGGAACTGTGACATATTCGCCTGGTCGACCCATGAGCTGCCGGGGGTTTCGCCAAGTGTAGCGCAACATGAACTTCATGTCCGGCCGGACGCTCGTCCGGTGAAGCAAAGGAAGAGGGACTTCAGTGCGAAGCAGAACGTAATAATCCGTGCGGAGATAGAAAAACTTCTGGAGGTCGGCCACATAAGGGAAGTACAATTCCCGAGTTGGCTTGCAAACGTGGTCCTGGTCTCCAAGCCGGGCAACAAGTGGAGAGTCTGCATCGACTTCCGGGACTTAAACAAGGCGTGCCCGAAGGACTTCTACCCTCTTCCCCGGATCAATCAGCTGGTGGACTCCTCGGCCGGGTGCGAGCTGATATGCATGTTGGATGTATACCAAGGCTACCATCAAGTGCCGCTCGCTCGAGAAGACCAAGAGAAGGTCAGCTTCGTCACGGCGGACGGTACTTACTGCTATAATGTAATGTCGTTCGGATTGAAGAACGCGGGAGCCACCTACCAGCGTCTGATGAACAAGGTCTTTAGAGAGCAGATCGGACACAATTTGGAAGTGTACGTGGACGACATACTTATCAAGTCCTTCCGGGCGGCCGATCTCTACGCGGACATGGAGGAGACCTTCCAAATATTGAGGAGGTATGGCGTCAAACTTAACCCTCAGAAGTGCCTATTCGGAGCAAGAGGCGGGCGCTTCTTGGGTTACATTGTGACCGAGAGGGGCATAGAGGCGAACCCCAGCAAGATAAAGGCGCTGCAGGATATGCCGCCTCCCAGAAATCTCCGAGAAGTGCAGTGTCTCACCGGTCGGATAACGGCGCTGTCAAGGTTCATCTCTAAGACCGCCGACCGGAGCTTTCCATTTTTCAAGATACTCCGTAAAGCCACCAAGTTTCAATGGGATGAGGAGTGCGATCGGGCGTTCGAGGAATTAAAGAATTATCTGAATTCTTTACCCGTGCTGGCAAAACCAGCCGTAGGTGAGCCGCTTCGCATTTATTTATCATCAATTGAGCATGCTGTGGGCTCAGCATTAGTGAGGCCGAGCGGCAAAGAGTAGTCAGTGTACTTTTTAAGCCATATCTTAAAGGATGCTGAGTCTCGCTACACTGGTCTCGAGAAGTTGGCTTTCGCCTTGGTTCTTGCAGCTCGAAGGTTGCGCCCTTACTTTCTGGCGCACACAATTATTGTGATGACGAACAGCCCGCTAGCAAGGGTACTCCTGAACCCCGAAGCATCCGGACGGCTTATCAAGTGGACGACGAAGTTAAGCGAATTTGATATCCAATATCAACCCTGCTCGGCAATCAAAGCACAATCCTTGGCGGATTTCGTAACCGAGGTACAAAAACCTGAGCCTGAAGCTACATGGAAAATATATGTGGATGGATCGGCCACTCGGCTCAGAAGCGGAATGGGGATAGTGCTACTTTCGCCTCAAGGAGAGCGGATGCATCTATCCGTCCGGCTGGACTATCGGGCAACAAATAATGAGGCAGAATAAGAAGCCCTCATAGCCGGATTGCAAGCCGCGCGGCATGTTGGAGCTAGTTGGGTCGTGATCCACTCGGATTCACAGCTTGCCGCTCAGCAACTCAGGGGCGCTTTTGAAATAAACAATGCCAGACTCAGATTGTACGCGGAGGCCTTTGAAAAACTCAAGGTCGGCTTCACCGAGGTAGTAGTCCAGAAGATACCCCGAGCGGAAAACCATACGGCAGATAAGTTAGCCAAACTTGCGAGCTTAATATCGCCGGTCGTCATCCAGCCACCCATCGAGCAAGTATGTTTGGTAGCACATGTAGACCGGATGGACGGCCTCACATTCCCAAGCGATTGGAGAGCAGCCATCATGGAGTTTCTGCGCTCAGGGGCCTCACCATCCGATCGGGATGAAGCCCAGCTACTAAGGAGAAGATCCGGCCGGTTCACTCTCATCGGAGATCAGCTTTACAAGAAGGCTTTCTCCCGACCACTGCTAAAATGCGTCAGCTCGAAAGATGCAGAGTACATTCTCCAGGAGGTACACCAAGGATCTTGTGGAGGTCATCCGGGCAGCCGATCTTTGGCTAGAAAGATTCTACTGGCTCGATACTTCTGGCCAACGCTACATGAGGACGCCGCTCGGACCGTCGCAATGTGTCTTTCCTGTCAGAAGTATCATAATTTCTCGCATAAACCGACGAAGGAAATGAAAGCGTCTGATGTGTCTTGCCCGTTTGACCAGTGGGGCATGAACATCGTGGGACCCTTCCCTATAGCGACCGGACAAAGGAAGTTTCTATTGGTGGCGGTAGATTACTTCTCCAAATGGGTGGAGGCGGAGCCATTGGCCAAGATAACCGAGCACATGGTCAAGAAATTCATCTGGCAAAACATCATCTGCCGGTTCGACATTCTGCGTCGGCTTGTGTCGGACAATGAGTGACAGTTCGTCGGAAATCAACTCGAAGAATGGTGCAAGGGATATGGCATCGAGCAGCACTTCACGTCCGTGGCGTATCCCCAAAGCAATGGTCAAGCCGAAGTAGACAACAGGGAGATACTCCGAATTCTTCGGGCTCGGCTCGACCACATGGGAGGGAGTTGGGTGGATGAGCTGCCGGGAGTTTTATGGGCCATCCGCACGACCCCTAAGGAGGGAATGAGAGTCACCCCGTTCCACCTGGTATACGGAGGCGAGGCGGTCGTCCCAGTCGAAGTCGGCGTAGAATCCGCCCGGATCCAGAACTACGATGAAAATAATGCCGAGCGGATGCAACTGGAATTGGACTTGATCGACGAGGAGCGAGCCAAAGCGTCCGTCCGGCTGATGGCCTACAGGCAGAGAATGAAGTAGAACTACAACCATCGCGTGGTTCCTCGAACATTCCAGGTGGGTGACTTGGTCTGGAAGAAAGTCAAGCCGGTCGGGAACGTGGGCAAATTGGAGGCTCCCTGGGTAGGACCATTCAAAGTCATCGAGAAGCTCCGATCGGGAGCTTATTACTTGGAAGATGAGGATGGACGAAGGCTAGAGAGGTTGTGGAGCGCAAACCACCTCCAGCCCTATCGAGCTGGATGAGAGGTGTGCTGATGTAATATACCTTGAAATATTCTGTTCGGATGTATTATTTGGTTGTAGGAATGAAAGCTATAAGAACAAAGGCATGATTTTGGCGCACCAAGCGAGTAGCAGCGTGATGCCGTGGAGAAGACCCCGAGCCGTTCGGCCGAGAGTATATTATCCGAGCCCAATGCTCGATGGAGAAGACCCCGAACCGTTCGGCCGGGAGTATATTATCCGAGCCCAATGCTCGATGGAGAAGACCCCGAGCCGTTCGGCAGGGAGTATATTATCCGAGCCTAATGCTCGATGGCGAAGACCCCGAGCCGTGCGGCCGGGAGTATATTATCCGAGCCCAATGCTCGATGTCGAAGACCCCGAGCCGTTCGGCCGAGAGTATATTATCCAAGCCCAATGCTCGATGGCGAAGACCCCAAGCCGTTCGGCCGGGAGTATATTATCCGAGCCCAATGCTCGATGGAGAAGACCCCGAGCAGGTTGGCCGGGAGTATATTATCCGAGCCCAATGCTCTATGGCGAAGACCCCGTGCCGTTCGTCCGGGAATATATTGTTTGAGCTATAAGCTCACCATTGAAGACCGTCGAGCTCCGACGTTAAACCCTAGAGTCGGACCGGCGACTATAAACCCCCCGGCTTGAAGACCGTCGAGCTCCGACGTTAAACCCTAGAGTCGGACCGGCGACTATAAACCCCCCGGCTTGAAGACCGTCGAGCTCCGACGTTAAACCCTAGATTCAGACCGGCGACTATAAACCCCCCGGCCCCTGGCTTGAAGACCGTCGAGCGACGACGTTAAACTCTAGAGTCGAACCGGCGACTATAAATCCCCCGGCCGGAAGACTGTCTGGTGTAGGCGCGACGAGTCATACGGGCCCTAGCTCTGCGATCAACATTAGCAATCGACAAGCCTTGTCCGTAGGGACAAAATAGTGATAGTGTACTTCCGTCCGAATACATCGACGAGAAGGTACTAAAAGGGTCGGCATGCGAACCAAGTGGTCGCGCGACCGAGTTACCAAAGGTACTTCGCGATAATTTAACGAGAACTCCAGTATAAGAAGTGGGGAGGGGTCCATCCGAGCGGCTTAGTTATAAACACGAGAAACGATTAACGAAAAGAAAGGGAGGAGACGTGAACGATTATAGCTCGCGGTCTGATCGGAAGGTACAAGTATTAATAGTTAAATAACAAGATAGGATATATCCATTAAAAGCCTAGCCCTTAGAGCCGGTCGGAAGAGTTACAAAAAAAAACACAGCAAGAAAACCACAAACTCTCCTCACTCCAGGGGCTCGAAGATGGACTCCGGAACGGATTCCAGTAGGCCGGCCATGTCTCGGGGGGGGGGGGGATGGAAGTATCCTCTGGGAGATGGCCCTTGGCCTTCAAGTATGCAGTGGTCGCCCGGATAGCCTCCTCGAAGGACAGGACGAGCCGATGGCTTAACTTGCTACCGAACTCGTCCGATCGGAGGTAGTTCCATCTCATCACTTCGAAGCGGTCGGACTCTCCGCCCTGATATTCCTTCAACGCCGCTCGGGATGTGTCGAGAATTCCTGAAGATCTTTCAGATCAGCTTGCAATTTAACTTCAGTGGCCGATCAACTCTCTTTCTCAGCGGCTAGCAAGTCGGTCAATTCCGTGACGCGCTGCTCCAGCGCCCGAGTCTGCACCTTCATGGCGTCCAGATTAGCGACGACCCTATTCTTCCTGTTAGTAGCCACGGTGATCTGGTGGTCATGAGACTTGACTTGGACTTCAAGCCCAGCCACCCTGGTCTCTAGGACGGAAGACTTGTGCCGCTCAGACGCTAGTAGTTTTTCTGTTTTGGCTAGCTCGGACTTGAGCGTTGCGTACGAGGGCCCCTCAGCCGGCGCCCCTCCAGAAATTTAGAGCTTCTTCAACTCCTCCGCCAGTTCGGCCAGACGATTGCTGACCGCTATGTTCTCCACCCATTGCTGCGATCGAATGGGATAATGTTAGGAACCTGGCGGAGTCATCATAATAGCGAATTAGGAAACATACCCCGGTAGCTTGCTGCATATGGCTGTCCGCCAGCTGACCGGGAGTCAACAGGGCCACTCGAGCCCTCGCATCTTCCCACGTTTGGGCGAGCGGCCTCTGGATAGTAACTTGGTGCTCGGGAGCGGCAGGCTGATCCGCCACCAAAAGGAACTCCTCAGTGGGAAGACGGAGGATGAACTTGATCATTCGGCGGCCGCTCAGATCTGATTGGGTAGAAATGGCTCGGCTGGAAGACTCGTCGATCGGTACAGAAGTAATGTCCGAGCGCTTGAGCCGAAGGCGGACCCAGGGCACAGAACTAACGGGTGGTGCTCCAGTCGAGGTAGCTGGCTGACCGAGCTGGGAGGGGGTCCGATAAGAAGAAATGGTCTCACGTGCGGCGGGCAGCGGGTCGATTGCCTCAGGGGGGGCGTCGACTGGCCCAATCATCGGCTCAACGGGCTCAGTGGCGGTCCGGCGACGTTTGCGAGTTATCAGTGGGGAATCGCCGGTCGATCGCTCCGCGTCCTCTGAGAGGGGTTGTTGACCGGCCGAAGAGACAGCGTCCCCGGTCGCTCCAGTGGCGGTACCTTGAGCGGCAGACTCTCGGGCCTCAGTTGGAGTCCCTTCACTTTCGCCATCATGCGAGCCGACCGGCGCGACGCCTCGATCGGCCATCTCCTTGGCTGCTACCGCCTCAATCTTGGCAGCCTTCAACTTCAGCCATTCGGCAACCTTGGCGCGCCACATGATGTCAGCTGTATAACAGAAGAATAAATCAGTTAGACCAAAAGGAAAAGGGACAAGGAAAGTGCTTACCCAAGCTGCTTGGAAGCTTTGTGCGGATCGGGCTCAAGCCAAATACATACAACACCCCCTCGTGAAGTAGTTTGTCGATATTGAACCTCTGGCCGGCCAGTAGATTAGCCGCATGAAGATACTCCGGCTGGTTCTTGTACTTGCCGAGGTTAGGCGGATCCGGCATGGTGGTTTGCCACTTGGTACGAAAGAAAGGCAGCTCGGGAAAATGAAGGTAAAAATAATTTTCCTTCCAGTGCTTGTTGGAGGTCGGCATCTTATCGAAGAAGACAAGGCCGATCCGCGACTGGAAAAGGAAAGTGCCCCATTCAGACTATTTTGGGTAGTAAAAGTAATGGAAAATTCTGGGAGCTAAGGGAATGTCGTGCAGCTTGAAGAGGATTACTACGCCGCACAGCAACCTAAAAGAGTTAGGGACAAGTTGGCCGAGCGGGATGCGGAAATAATTGCAAACTTCCCGGATAAAGGAGTGTAGAGGGAAGCGCAGACCGACCACAAATTGGTCGCGGAAGAAGCAGACAGTACCGTTCGGCGGGTTAGAGGGCCGATCGGAAGAGGTGGCTAAAACTAGTCTATGGTCAGAAGGCAATTCAAATTCATTAAGGAAACGTCCGGCGTCAGTTTCGTCGAAGCGGCTGACCATGGTCATATACCATAGGCCAGGGGAAGGACCAGAAGGCTGTGAAGTGCTAGCCATCGCCGGGGCAGTAGCGAGGAAGGAAGAGCCGAGGAAAGAAAAATGAAAGGGTTGAAGGAGAAGACTTAAACTACAGTGAACGAGTGCAAAGACCACCAAAGAAGAAGAAAGCGGAAGAAAGCAGAGATAGGAGGGGGCTTATTGGGAGCAAAGTGCGAGGGAGAAGGCCGAGAGTTTGTCGGAGCACCGAGGCAAGCGAACACTGGGAGGATGGTCGCGGAAGGAGTCGGCAAAAACGCAAAGGCAAGGGTGATAGAAGGAGGCTCAGTGTCGGAGCCTCTTAAACCCCGGTCTCGGTTCACAACAACCATCAGATCCAGGTCATCGAAAGAAGCGAGGACATCGGACCGTCGGATTTGAACCGACGTATGTCCCATCTAAGTTTACGCCCCTGCCGTACGATGACGGCGGACATGCCAAGTGGCGATCAACGATGGGATAGCATTAATGAACGCCATTACCCGCGCGTGGGCAGCTTAATGGGGATTGACACGAATTCCGAGGAGACCCGACACGCCGACCGCCCACGAAACAGTAGCCCAACAAGCAACAGAGGGAGATCAAAACCACCAAGGCATAGCCATCAACTCGCCGATCGGCCTAGGGGGCCTCCTAGGGCCGATCGGAAATACATTTTCGGGAATGGCGAAGCGAATGTCGCTCGACCAAATCCATAGTCCAGTCAGTCAGACTTGATGTCTCCTTCGACTAGACTTGAAGGGGAGGCATGTGATCCGGTGATAACGACGGGGATCCTCGTCAGCGGGGGGTCAACGACACGTGGAGGTCAAAGGTCAAGATAGTCAGCCCGGAGACGGGCCGACCAGACGGAGCAGGCCTACCGATAGGGCCCTACAGGCCGACCGGCTGGGAATTCTCCGAACCGAATGGGAGACAACCCGACTAGGGCTCAGGTTTCCGATGCTCAAGGTACAGAGGTTTCAATGGTCGAGCGGGCGAACCGTTCAGCCGGTGCACAAGGCAACACAGGCAGGAGCAGTCTCGGCCAGGCATATGACCGATGCAAGGGTAATATACTTGTCGAGCGGCCGATCCGCTCGGCCCTGGAACCGACAAGGAGTGCAAGAGGACAAAGGAGACAGGGGATAGCATCATCCTCGAGACACCTGCCGCCAACAAGCAGCAGAGTTGACGGCCGAGCTGTACACAGAATCATACGGTGGAAGCTTCCACCGTCACATCCGGGATATGCTCGGACAATTACGGAATGGCGCCAGAGGCACTTTTCTGACACAGGTTTGTTAAGGTATATTTGGGGAAGTGTGCATGCGTCGAGAAACGTGCCCGCGCTTCCCCGGGGTCCTATATAAAGACCCCAGACGTCGACGAAGGTATGCGCAACTATTTACTGTAGCCACGTTACTCTGCCTCGTTCGTTGCCTGACTTGAGCGTCGGAGGACCGTCACCGGGAAACCCCTCCCGGCTCAGCTTCTTTGCAGGATCGTCGGAGAGCTACATCGCCAGTCGGAGACAGCGGAGCGTGCCACGTCCCCAGCGTCCGTCGACTCAGCGCTCGGACAGGATCATCCATAAATCCTAAATTTCTTTTATCTTCTATATTTTTGTGTTTCTATCTTAGAGCTCTGATCCAGTAATGATGGGTCCCACTAGATAAATAGGTCAAAGTCAAAAAAGATGGGTTGATGTAGATGATAAAGTCAAGTGGGGTAGTCAAGTCGATCTAATCGGCCGAGTATGACCAAGCAAACCGAGTACTGCTGAGCGGATGGTGTTAGCTCAGGAGACAAGTACGTTAGGCTTCCCTCGGTCGGATAAAATTACCTTCCGACAACAAAGAGAGCTAAGCAGCAGGTGGTTTCGTCGATCAGACTTCGCGTCCAATCAGAGGTGATGACCGACAAGGGCCAGGAAGCAAGGAAAGAGACGGACCAGCAAACCCTAAGGATACTGCCAAGCGAAGATAGTCCAGCCGAGCGGACTCCGGCCGGCTGCGCATGACCCCACCAGATATCTTGTCATATCATTTTCGAAGTTTGTGTCGCTGACAACAAGACATGTTCAGCAGGCAATCGTACTTTCGAAGCTTCCAGACTGTCACTTTAAAGAACTGTATGGTTGCTTAAGGAATGGTGTTAGACATTTTTTAGCTTGTCTTTTCCTAGGACAACTAAGAAAACGTGTATATGCTTTGGGATACGTGCACAAACACTACAGTGACGTTATAAAAGAGGGTTCCCATATGCAGGGAGAGGTATACGCAACTTCATTTATGCACACTTACGTTATAGTCCCTGCTGTTTTACACATCACCGGAAACTAACTTGAGTGTCGGAGGGTTAATTCGAGAACCCCTTCTTGGCTCGGAACTGACGTTCCCTGTTTTGCAGATCACGAAAAGTCTTCATCGGCTCAAAGAGAGCGCCACATTCCCAATCCACCGTCTTTGTCAATTTTAGACTGGATCATATTGGCACCGTCTGTGGGAACTTCACTTACATCCAAAATGTTGGCCTAGATAGGCCGGAGTGAGGGGAGGTGAACTGACTGTTTAAGAAAAACCTTCCTTGACTTTTAACTCAGATTAGTAGTGCAAAAAAATAGAATAAATAAACAACCAAAAAAAATGAGGCCAAAAGAGTTATTTGGTTACAACCGGGAAGATTGTTAATCCAAGGCAAGTAAACGAACTAAAGATCCCCTTCTTTGAAGGTGGAGAAGCCTCTTACACTCGTTGGAAGCTTATAAAGTATCTAGAAAATCAATACAGAAGTTGTTGCATATTTCCTAGGTCCAAGGGTCTTTTTATAGCTCCTGTAGAATCTTATCCATAGCTTGAAGGCGCCTTTAATAGAGCTTCAAGGTGCCTTCAAGGGATAGAATTTTATCTACCGAGGATAAAACATTATCCTCGACAACATTCAAATCAGCCAAATTGAAGGCGCCTTCCATGTGGGTTGAAGGCGCCTTCCCACTAACAGGCGCGGAGGTGCCTTTAAGTCCAATGAAAGCGCCTCCAGCAACTCCGCAGCTCCTTTTTGGCTCTTCTGTTGCTTCTTTTGCTAGAGTGATTTCGGTCAACCGGAATAGATCTCACCCGAACTCATTTTCCGACCTTCTCCTTGAGCAGAGTTCCTCCCCGGCTTCTAGTCCCTCGGATCGCCGAGTGCGTCCTTCTCGTTCGTCAGTATACTCTTCCTTAGAACCTCGTCCCTCGGATGCACCGAGCCTGTCGGCTCTCTCCCGTGTCGTCCTTCTCGCTAGCTGTGTCTTCCGCTCGACTTCCTTTGTTCCTAAGCTCCTGTACACTTAGACATAAGGGCTAAACACTAACAGAATCTAACCTGACTTGGTCTATCACATCAAAACTACCACAGGGTACCAACTATCTCCCCCTTTTTGATGTGATCAAATCCAAGTTAAGTTAGGGTAAACCAAAAATAAAAAATAATTATAAAAATATTTTGCAAGTAAACAAAATTTTACAAGTACAAAAATTAAAATTTGTTATACTACTCTCCCCCTAGACTTAATCTCTTACTACTCTCCCTTTATATCATATTAAAAATGGGGTACTTTTAAAATTCTAAGAGTAAAAATGAAAAAAAAAATTAACTATTTTAAAAAAATAAGAATTAATTAAAAAAACATATTTAATTAATTTTTTAACCGTAAATTAAGGTATTTTTATAACTTCTAAATGTTTAACAGTTAGTCAATTAAATACTTATTTCAATAATTAGCTTTCAGGTTGCGGCGAGGTACTAGGCCTTCTTGGATATTGAAATAACAACCACTTTCTAGACAAAGTCTCTTAAAATAATTTAATATTTAATTTACTCTGAAAGTCATTATTAAAAACATTCAATCCAAATATGATTTTGGAACTCAATATATGTTCCTTCCTACTAAGTTAATTAAAAGTTTCTTAGGTATGTATTTATGTAAAATTTTCCTAATCTGGCTTTTATGATATTTAAGGTACCAATTCAATCCACTATATTTTCTAATATATTGAATATTTGAGCATGCATAATTTTTCAAATTTCTATTTCATTTTCAGGTTTTCATTTTCGTTTTTTATTTTATCAAATTCATCTAATCGACAAGATTTAGTTAGAGTTGATTTCAATTCTTTAAGTTCTTTTTCTAATTTACAATAATTTTTTGTTAATAGTTTTATAAACTGAAATAACTTGTCAGAAGGAAGAGACCGTACTTGACTTACCTTGTCGATCCCGTGATCTGAAGCTCCCCTTGAAGTATTTCTTTCTTCCGATGTCACTCCTCCTTCATCGATGCTTTCGATGTTCATTTCGGACGAGCTTGCTTCGTCTCCTTCTTCTTGGTGACTTGCCACTAGCGCAAGTCCGACGATGTCTTCAATTTTCTATTTGGACAACATTTCGTCTCACGTCGCCATCATATTCTTATACTTATTCACTTGGGTCGGTTTCTTGTTCTTGCTCTTGTCCTTGTCTTTCAAGTTAGGGCAGTTATCTTTCACATGTCCTTCTTCATTGCAGTAGTAGCATCTTATCCTTCTTTTTCTACCCTGCACTTGATTAAATCTTTTAGTCTTAAATAACTTTTTAAATTTATGTACCATCAGTGTTGTTTCATTATCATCGAAAGAATATTCTGAATCTTGTTCACCCGCCTTTGCTTTTAAGGCAATGTTATGCTCCTTCTTTGGACCTGCACATCTCATTTCATAGACTTCAAAAGTTGAACATAATTCTTCTAAAATAGTTGAATCTAGATCTTTAGATATATAATAAGCATCTACTAATGATACTCATTCAGTATTTCTAGGGAATGTGTTAAGAACGTACCTTAGCGAATCTCGATTACTTACCTTTTCTCCAAGATTCATGAATCCAGTGATGAGCTCCTTGATCTTTGAGTGAATGTGTGTAATGGTTTCGCCTTCTTCCAGTTTGATGTTGCTAATCTGGTTTCTAATTAGATCCCGTCTCACGAGTTTCGCCTCCGAGGTTCCTTCGTTTAGTTCCAAGAATTTCTCCCAGAGCTCTTTTACAGACTCGTAGGCTCCGATCCGGTTGACTTCTTGTGGCGGTAAGACGCTTAGCAGATGGAACTCTGCTTTGTCATTTACCACGAAATCAGCTTGCTCCTTTTTGGTCCAGTGGTATTTTTTCTTTGCCTTCAGGTGCTACAAAACCAAATTCCATTATTAAAAGCAAATCAAAATCATTTTTGAAAAATACCTCTATCTTTTTCTTCCAGTTGGTGAAATCCCCCTCGAACTTCGGTGGGTAAATGCTTGATCCGACCATCTCATATGCTTCGTTCGAAGGTTAGTCATCCTAAAGTAAACCTTGCTCTGATACCAATTGTTGGCCCAAGTAGGCCAGAGGGAGGGGAGGTGAATTGGCTGTTTAAGAAAAACCTTCCTCGACTTTTAACTCAGATTAGTAGTGCATAAAAAATAGAATAAATAAACAACAACAAAAAAAATGAGGCCAAAAGAGTTACTTGGTTACAACCGAAGAGGTTGTTAATTTAAGGCAAGTAAACACACTAAAGATCTCCTTCTTTGAAGGCGAAGAAGCCTCTTACACTCGTTGGAAGCTCAGAAAGTAGCTAGGAAACCTGTAGAATCTTATCCATAGTTTGAAGGCGCCTTCAATAGAGGTTCAAGGTGTTGGAACGCGTTAACCATCTAGAAGGGGGGTTGAATAGCCCTGCACAAATTAAAACACAACCCTTCTCAAACTTTTAAAAGAACACTTGCATATAATTAAATAAAGAAAGCAATAAACTAAAAGAAGAGACTCACAGACTTGACTTGGTTAGAACCGGGGAGGTTGTTAATCCAAGAAATGAATTGTACAATAAAAAGATCTCTTTCGGATGGAGAAGTCTCTTACAGCAGTGAAAGCGTAAAAAAAAGAGAAGCTAAACTAGAAATAGAAGCTCACAAGTGTTGTATTGTTAATTCTTGTTCTGATTAAAAGATTTTGGAGCAAGGCTGTATTTATAATCTTGGTTGGGGTGCCTGGAGGGTTCCAGGCGCTTGGGAGGGGGATTAAATTTTATCCCCTTCGTAACACATCACGGTCAAATGCGATCCGGTCAAAATCAGGTTCCGAGCGCCCGGAATCACTCCGAGAGCCCGGACCACTAAAGTCAACTTAGTTGACTTTTGGTATGGGCCCTTTGCTCTGGTGCTGTTCGCCTCAGTCCGGGTCTTCCGCTCCGGCTTTGCTCGCTTGGGTGACTTCAGCCAACCGAAATAAGGATCACCCGAATCCAATTTAGGCCTTCTCGAGCAACCTTCCGCTCTGGCTTCTCGTCCCTCGGAAACGCCGCGCGCTTCCTTCTCGTCCGCCCGCATACTCTTCCGCAGCGCCTCATCCCTCGGACACACCGAGTCCGTTGGCTCTCTCCCATGCTGTCTTTCTCGCTAGCTGCATCTTTTACTCGACTCCTTGTCCTCTTAAGCTCCTACACACATAGACACAAGGTTAAAACACCACAGGACCTAACTTAAATTGTTGATCACATCAAAATAACCTTGGGGTTCCAACATAAGGTGCCTTCAAGGGATAGAACTTTATCTACCGAGGATAAAATTGTTGGGTCACATTGGCCGGCTAGAAGGGGGATTGAATAGTCTGCCTAAATAAAAACAAACTACCCTTCATGGACTTTCAAAGAAACACTTGCATAAATTAAATAAAGAATTTGAAAAGTAGAGGCACCAGAATTTTGACTTGGTTACAACCGGGAAGGTTGTTAATCCAAGGAATGAACCACACTAGTATCTCCTTCAGGCAGAGAAGCCTCTTACAGCAATGACATACAAAAAATAGAAGCTAAACTCTAAAAGTGGAAGCGTACAAGTGTTGGTTTGCTAATTGCTTGAATGAATGAAAAGCTTCTAGACCAAGGCTATATTTATAGCCTTGGTCGAGGCGCCTGGAGGGTTCCAGGCGCCTGGGAAGGGGATAAAACTTTATCCCGTTCGCATAGATCACGTTTGACTGTGATCTGGATAAAATCTCGATCCGGGTGCTCGGAAGGGTTCCGGGCCCTCTACTCCGATTCAGCTCGCATCGGTCCGGGTCTTCTGCTCCCGCTCCGCTTGCTTGGGTGATCTCGACCATCTAGAATATGGCTCACCCGAACCCAACTTCCGACCTTCTCGAGCAACCTTCCGCTCCGGCTTCTCATCCCTCGGAAACGCCGCACGCCTTCTTCTCTTCCGCCTGCGTACTCTTCCGCAGCACCTCGTCATTCGGATGCACTGAGCCCGTCGACTCTCTCCCGTGCCGTTCTTCTCACTAGCTGTGTCTTTTGCTCGACTCCCTGTGCTTCTAAGCTCCTGCACACTTAGACACAAGATTAAAACACCACAGGACCTAACTTAACTTGTTGATCACATCAAAACAATCTTGGGGTTCCAAAAAAAATATTATCCTCGGCAAAGTTCAAATCTGGCAAATTGAAGGCGCCTTCAATCAAGGTTGAAGGTGACTTTCATGTGGGTTGAAGGCGCCTTCCCACTAACAGGTGCGGAGACACCTTTAACTCCAATGAAGGCGTCTCTAGCAGCTCCGCAGCTCCTTTGGCTTTTTTGCTACTCCATTTGCTAGGGTGATTTCGGTCAACCGGAATAGAGCTCACCTGAACCCATTTTCCAGCTTTCTCCTTAAGCAGAGTTCCTCCCCGGCTTCTCGTCCCTCAGACCGCCGAGCGCATCCTTCTCGTCCGCCGATATACTCTTCTGCAGAACCTTGTCCCTCGGATGCACTAAGCCCGTCGGCTCTCTCCCGTGTCGTCCTTCTCACTAGCTGTGTCTTCCGCTCGACTTCCTATGTTCCTAAACTCCTGTACACTTAGACACAAGGGTTAAACACTAACAGAACCTAACCTAACTTGGTCGATGACATCAAAACTATCACAGGGTACCAACAATCTCTCCCTTTTTGATGTGATCAAATCCAAGTTAAGTTAGGGTAAATAAAAAAAAAAACAGTTATAAAAATATTTTGCAAGTAAAAAAAAAGTTTACAAGTATAAAAATTAAAATTTGTTATACTACTCTTCCCCTAGACTTAATCTCTTACTACTCCCCTTTAGATCATATTAAAAATGGGATACTTTTAAAATTCTAAGAGTAAATATGGAAAAAAATCTCACTGTTTTAAAAAGGTAAGAATTAATTAAAAAAACATATTTAATTAATTTTTTAACAGTAAATTAAGGCATTTTATAACTTTTAAATGCTTAATAGTTAGTCAATTAAATACTTATTTCAATAATTAGCTTCCAGGTTGTGGCGATGTACTAGGCCTTCTTAGATATTGGAATAACAACCACTTTCTAGACAAAACCTTTTAAAGAAATTTAATATTTAATTTACTTTAAAAGTCATTATTAAAAACATTCAATCCAAATATGATTTTGGAACTCAATATATGCTCCTTCCTACTAGGTTAATTAAAAGTTTCAGAGGTATGTATTTCTGTGAAATTTTCCTAATCTGGCTCTTATGGTATTTAAGGTACCAATTCAATCCACTATATTTTCTAATATATTGAATATTTGAGCATGCATAATTTTTCAAATTTCTATTTCATTTTCAAGTTTTCATTTTTGTTTTTTATTTTATCAAATTCATCTAATCGACAAGATTTAGTTAGAGTTGATTTCAATTCTCTAAGTTCTTTTTCTAATTTACAATAATTTTTTGTTAATAGTTTTATAATCTGAAATAACTTGTCAGGAGGAAGAGACCGTACTTGACTTACCTTGTCGATCCCGTGATCCGAAGCTCCCCCTGAAGTATTTCTTTCTTCCGATGTCACTCCTCCTTCATCGATGCTTTAGATGCTCATTTCGGACGAGCTTGCTTCTGTTGGATCGAGACCGCGCTAGAGGGGGGGGGTGAATAGCGCTCGTGGCTAAAATCGTTCGATTATCGGAATCGTAAAATGTAAGAGTTAATGCAGCGGAAATTAAGTAAAGAGACACAGACACGAAGGAGTTACTTCGTTCGGAGCCTAAGGCGACTCCTACTCGAAGGCCCGCGATCCTTGATCGCTTTCGGTGGGCAACAACTATAAATCCGTTAAATAGTTACAGATTGCAAGTACAATAATAAAATATACCAACAACAATGTAGAATCGAAAAGACTGAGCTCCGGGTCGTCGGGGTGTACTTGCAGCACTTCAGGATGGTCGTATTCGCAGCACGTTGCAGAAGATCGCTTTTCAAAGTTCTTATTTGAAGCTGCACCTCAACCCTTCTTTTATATGCGGTTCCGGGCGCCTGGATCCCTTCCAGGCACCTGGAGTGTGACGTGGCCAACCAACCAGGATGCTCCACGTGGCGAAGTCGCGCAAGGGATAAACTTTGGTCCCGCGGACTCGGCGCCGGACTGGCGCCGGATCCATTCTGGCGCACTTTTTCCAGCGGGTTCCTCACCTGCAAACAAAGGTTAGTCCGAGCAAAATACCCCAAGAGTGTTAGAATATGATAAAACATAGTAAGGAATAAGATCTTGACCGTCTGACTTTGGATTTCCGGTAGGAAACCCTAGGTCGACGACGCCATCTGTTCCCTCTGCGGGGAACGCGTCACCTACTCCACTCGGAGATTTACTGTGCCACCGATCCTCCGTTGATTGGACTTTGCTCAAGACACCGATGCTTCGGACTTCTGCTGGACATCCGCTTCCCGGCTAGTCCAGTCTTTCACTTCGCGACACGGGACTTTTCACCTAGGGTTACCACCCCTAGGACTTTTGCCTGAAGCCCTCGACCTGCCAAGACTTTCCGCATAGGGTTACCACCCCCTATGACCTAGGGTTACCGCCCCCTAGGGTTTTCCCTTTGCCTAACCGCAGCTAGGACTTTCCTGAAATCCTCAAGTAGACTTGTTAGACTAACAAACATCTTAACTTTGAATTCTTTGCCGTTATCAAAACACGAGTTCGATCTTCGGATGCTTCCCGCACCAACAATCTCCCCCTTTTTGATTATGGCAACACAAATTCAAAGTTAAGTAAACAAGCGAATAGATAGTCATTTTAAACATAGACAAAATTTGCTAAGTATGGATGAACAAGGTAACTAAAGTAAATTTTGCCCTATATACTCCCCCTTAAGTTTTGGCTCCCCCTTAACTTTTACTCCCCCTTAATTTTTAACTTGAATTTTATATTTACTATATTTTTGCTACTCTCCCCCTTTGCCATAACTCAAAAAAATGGGCAATGTGTAAGGGGTTGTACATGATTAAAGTTAGCAATATTCAACAGAGTTTGGAAGTTAAGGTCAATTAGAATTTAAGTTTTTAGGACCAGATTATTCATTTAAGTTCAGTTGGTCCTTAGGTCCAAGCACAAGTCATGTTTATATATTAGGTATCAGAGCCATAGAGAACAAAACATTCTTGAAAAAGAAATTGAGTATCTTTTGCCAACTGTCTAACCTTTAGTTACTTGCTGATTGTCTATAGGACAATAGCTTTTACTAGGTTAGTCAAGTTTGAGTTATTTAGGTCCAGATAGACTTGACTAGAGCTGGAGAACTTTAACTTGATTAATGTTTATTGTATATTTAACGCCCAGACTCATATTAATGCACAGATATAAGCATTCTTGAGTCCAGGCTATACCCTATGCATCTCACACCATTCTATATTTTTCAATCACAATCAAGGTAAACCTAGGTGTTTTGTGAGATGCTCTGGCTTAATTCTAGGGGAACATGATATCTAGGGGGAAATCCTAGACTAAACCCAACTTTTGAAAGTCTAGTAAAATTGGAGTTTTGAAAACTGTTTTTCCTAGAATTTGAAAACAAAATAATAATAGTAAGATATCTATTCTACCCAACACATTCCTATTTGCCTTCTAAGTCCACTGAACTCAAGTTCAGGTAAGGGTTTTGTAAAAATGTCAGCTAGGTTTGATTTGGACTCAACGTGGTTGAGTGCAATTTCACCTTTAGCTACATGATCCCTTACAAAGTGGTGTTTTACCTCTATGTGTTTGGTCCTAGAGTGGTGTATAGGATTTTTGGTCAGATTAATTGAGCTGATATTATCAATAAAGATTTTAGTATTTTTATAGTCTAGTTGATAGTCTTTTAGTGTATGCATCATCCATAACAATTGAGATGCACATTCTCCTAAAGCTATGTATTCAGCTTCTGTAGTGGATAGAGCAACACAATGTTGCTTTCTGCTTGACCAACTTACTAGGCACTGACCTAGAATCTGGCAGCCACCACTTGTACTTTTTCTGTCTAGCTTGCACCCGGCATAGTCTGAATCAGAATAGCCATAAAGGTCAAAAGTGCAAGTTCTTGGATACCAAAGTCCTACATTTAGAGTTCCTTTAATATACCTCAGTATTCTTTTAACATATGTTAGGTGTGACTCTTTTGCACAGGATTGGTATCTTGCACACATACCTACTGCAAATAATATGTCGGGTCGACTTGCAGTTAGATAGAGTAAGCTACCTATGGCACTTCTATAGTATTTTGAGTCAACTGGTTTTCCTTCAGGGTCAGAGTCAATGTTTATGTTGGTTGCCATTGGAGTATTTATTATTTTTGAATTTTCCATACAGAATTTTTTAATTAACTCTTTAGCATATTTAGTTTGATAAATGTAGATTCCATCTTTAGTTTGTTTAATTTGTAAACCTAAGAAGAAATTAAGTTCTCCAACCATACTCATTTCAAATTCAT
Source organism: Zingiber officinale (assembly GCF_018446385.1). Taxonomy (NCBI): domain Eukaryota; kingdom Viridiplantae; phylum Streptophyta; class Magnoliopsida; order Zingiberales; family Zingiberaceae; genus Zingiber; species Zingiber officinale. The sequence goes on along the minus strand of NC_055986.1, from coordinate 19,244,689 downwards.
TTTCCATTAATTTGACGAATTCTTTTAAGAATTTTGAATTGGTTGAACCAAAGATTATGTCGTCAACATAAATTTGGGCTATAAAGATGTCTTTTCCTATGGTTTTCACGAACAAAGTAGGATCGATTTGTCCTTGGTTAAATTCTTTGGATATTAAGTAATTAGATAATCTTTCATACCATGCTCTAGGGGCTTGTTTTAGTCCATATAGTGCCTTTTTTAATTTAAATACGTGATTAGGGTAGTCCATGTCTTCAAACCCTGGAGGTTGGCTTACGTAGACCTCTTCCTTGATAAAACCATTTAAAAAGGCTGACTTAACGTCCATTTGGTACAATTTGAATCCTTTATTGGCTGCATAGGCTAATAACATCCTAATGGACTCGAGTCTAGCTACTGGAGCATAAGTTTCATCATAGTCTAAGCCTTCGACTTGACTAAACCCTTTGGCTACTAACCTTGCTTTGTTTCTTACTATATCACCGTGATCATCCAACTTGTTCCTAAAAACCCATTTAGTGTCTATTATTGATTTATCTATGGGTTTAGGTACAAGGTCCCAGACCTGGTTTCTCTCAAATTGGGCTAATTCTTCCTGCATCACAATGATCCAGTCTGGATCAGGCAGGGCTTCTTCTATAGTTTTAGGTTCAATTTTAGAAATTAGAGCAATCTGACTAAGGTTTCTATAGGACGATCTAGTTCTGACTCCTCGGTTTAGGTCACCCAAAATTTGGTCAGGTGGGTGAGAGGAGCTTATTCTAGTTGGTCTTATTTGTGAGTCAGAAACTGGTTCTTCTGACTCATTAAGGTTAGATTGGATTTCATCATCGTCTGCTGCTCTAGGATTAGTGTCAATATTTTCATTTATATTAGGTAAATTGTTTTCTTCATCAAATATTACATTAGTTGTTTCTTCAACTTTCAAGGTATTTTGATTAAATACTCTAAAGGCTCTACTGGTTGAGGAGTATCCTAAGAATATTCCTTGGTTAGATTTGGGTGTAAATTTTCCTAAGTAATCTTTAGTATTTAAAATGTGAACTTTACACCCAAATACTTTTAGATAGTTTAGATTGGGAATTTTATTATAGTAGAGTTCATATGCTGTTTTATTATGAAATTTATTAATTAAAATTCTGTTTTGAATGTAATTTGCAGTATTTAGCCCAAAATTGATGATTTAAGTGATATTCATTTAACATAGTTCTAGCTGCTTCTTGTAAAGTTCTATTTTTATGTTCCACTAGTCCATTTTGTTGGGGGGTTCTAGGACATGAAAATTCATGTTGGTATCCATTTATTTTACAAAATTGGGTGAACTTATGATTTTCAAATTCCCCTCCGTGATCACTTCTTATTCTTTTAATTTTAGTATCTTTTTCATTTTCCGTTAAGTTGAAAAAATTACTAAATATTTCATAGGTTTCATCTTTTGTTTTTAGAAATTTCACCCAAGTGTACCTAGAGTAGTCATCAATTATCACTAAGCAATATTGGTTCTTGTTTAGTGATTTGGCTCCATGTGAATCAAATAGATCAAGGTGAAGAAGCTCAAGTATGGTGTTGGATCTTTCTAGGTTAGTTGACTTGTGGGTTAACTTGGTTTGTTTTCCTTTTTGACATGCATCACAGATTGAATTTTCAATAAATTTTAATTTGGGCAAACCTCTAACTAGACCATTTTGACTTATTTTTGAAATAAGTCTTGTGTGTGTGTGACCCAGCCTTCTGTGCCACAGTTGGGTTTCCTCTTGCTGTGTCAGGAGACACTTTATTGAGGAAATTGATAAATCAATTGTGTAGATGTTATTTTTCCTAAGTCCCTTAAGTTTAATTTCTGGATGTTCAATATTTTTAACTAGACATCCAGATTTATCGAAATTAACTAGGTATCCGCTGTCACACAATTGACTTATACTTAGTAAATTAAAGTTAAAATTTTCAACCAATAAAACATTTCGAATAATGAAATCGGAACTAAGTTCAATATTACCTTTTCCGATTACTTTAAGTTTACCGTTGTTGCCGAATGCAACTGATCCTAGACTCTTGTACTTGAGTTTGGTAAACTTCAATTTATCTCCAGTCATATGTCTGGAGCATCCACTATCCAACATCCATTGATCCAATTCCTATACATGAAGTAGTTGAATTGGTTTCTTTTTAATGGAGATAGCATGATTGAAGCAGACACTATGTTTATTGATTGAGATTTAAGGTCTTCAAATAATTTTGAATTTTAAGTTTTTCAAATAATTTTGAAATTGATTTTTGAAAAGATTTTTAAGTAATTTTGAAATTCATTTTTGTAAAGATTTTGAAAAGTTTTTTAAACAATTTTGAAATTGATTTTTGTAAAGATTTTGAAAAGATTTTTAAACAATTTTGAAATTAATTTTTGTAAAGATTTTGAAAAGATTTTTTTAAATAATTTTGAAACTGATTTTTGTAAAGATTTTGAAAAGATTTTTTAAATAATTTTGAAATTAATTTTGAAAAGATTTTTAAATAATTTTGAAAAGATTTTTAAATAATTTTGAAGTTAATTTTGAAAAGATTTTTAAATAATTTTGAAATTAATTTTGAAAAGATTTTTAAATAATTTTAAAATTAATTTTGAAAAGATTTTTAAATAATTTTGAAAAGATTTTTAAATAATTTTTTAAATAATTTTTGAAAAGATTTTTAAATAATTTTGAAATGATTTTTAAAAAGATTTTTAAACAATTTTGAAATGATTTTTTTTTAAAATAATTTTGAAAAGATTTTTAAATAATTTTTAAAATAATTTTTGAAATTGATTTTTGTAAAGATTTTGAAAAGATTTTTTAAATAATTTTGAAATTGATTTTTGTAAAGATTTTGAAAAGATTTTTAAATAATTTTGAAATTTGTTTGTAAAGACAATTTTATTCCTTAGTCATCTCACCCGATCTACATTGTCAATCAGGGAATCTTATAATTGATGTGAGATGAATTGAGGTTCAATTTACAGGTTTAGTTTAACTTTATGTTAGATTCAGGTTTAGCTTTGGGTTTAACAAGTAGGCATTCTTTGGATAAACTTCTGGGCTATGGTGAGTCACAAGGAACTCATTAAAGTAACCATGCCTTCGAGGTTTCCCAAATAGTCCTACCCACTGAACTTAATACTAACCCTTGGTCTAACTAGTTAGGATCCATTTAAGGGTAGCTTCGGTCAGTTCCACTTGGCCAAATGCACCAGGTCGAAGCCATATCTTCCTAGACATGCGATGCCCAAGTTTCCCTAACGTACTATCATCCAAAAATTTCACCAGTACTGTCTTTCAAGTTAAATCTAACCCTTTTTAATCTATCCTTAATTACCCTACCGGGTAGTCTACTCTTGTTTTACCCATTCCGGGTAAATTAGGTTCAGTTACCCTGTCGGGTAGTTCAGTTGGAGGTGCCAGCTAGTTTGGATCCTCCATCTACTTTTCACAATTTCGATTTGTTGAATTTGATTTTTAATTTTAGTTTTTTAATTTAATTTCGAATTTTGAATTTTGAATTTTGAATTTGATTTTTTAATTGAATTTTGAATTTTAAATTTTAATTTAATTTCGAATTTTAAATTTTGAATTTGGTTTTTAATTTTAATTTAATTTCGAATTTTTAAATTATGAATTTGATTTTTAATTTTAGATTTTTAATTTAATTTCGAATTTTTAAATTATGAATTTGATTTTTAACTTTAGTTTTTTTTTTTAATTTAATTTCGAATTTTGAATTTTGAATTTGATTTTTAATTTAATTTCGAATTTTGAATTTTGAATTTGGTTTTTAATTTTTTTTTTTAGATTTTTAATTTAATTTCGAATTTTTAAATTAAGATCGTTTTCATTTTAGCTTTCCCTGGATCACGGCCTCGATATGGTCTGTCGAGGTAGTATATTTGATCCTTCGGAATCCAGTATTGGCCAAGTCCAATTTGATTGATCAATTTGGACTTGGGGACCCATGCTTGGACTGATTTACTACTTTGTTTGTTTATTAAGGATAAATAGGATTTATATTTCTTTTTATATCCTAGCCCAGTTCTATTGTAGACGGCTCTTTGTGTCCCAAGAATTAGATCCAAATTCTTGGAGCCCAGAGAGAATTTTTCTAAAGTAGTTTTTAAATCTTTTAACAGATTTTTCAGATTTAAATTTTCTTTCTCAAGTTGTTGTACTTGAGTTGAATCTTCAGTTAAAGGTTTTGATTTAGTTACTTCTTTAAGAATGGTTACCTCTTTTAAAAGTGACTTAATTTTCAAATTTGACTTGGCTAATTTGCGAAGTAAATAATTGACTAAATTATTAAGCCTAGGAATACTTACAGCGGAGTCTGGCCCTTCGGAAACGGATGCGGATCCGTGGCTTTGTTAGGAGTCTGCTTCTGACTCGCTCTCGGATTCGCTGATCTGGTCCCGGGCCATCAATGCGAGTAAACTCGTTTGGTTGAGTTCGTCGTCTTCGTCCTCCGAAGAAGATTCGTCCCAGGTTGCCTTTAGGACTTTCCTTCTTCTTTGCTTCTTGGCTTCCTTTTGATTGGGGCAGTTGGCTTTTATATGCCCCTTTTGGTTGCACCCGTAGCAAGTGACTTCGAACTTTGTCTTTGAGTTCTGTTGAGCCTCCTTGGATTGAACTGCCTTCTTTAGATCTTTCTTGTTGAAACCCTTCTTCTTCTTGTAGAGTTTCTTTACAAGATTCACAAATTCGCTGGCCAGTTCATCTTCTGAATCTTCTGAATCGGGTTCGTCTTCTGATTCCGATTCAACTTTTCGTCGTCCTCTTGATTCCCGTGTCCGACTCGTTCCTGCAACCAAAGCAATCCCTTTCTCGGATGGCTGTGCATTAGTTTGTTCATGGAGTTCAAACTCACTAAATAATTCGTCTAATTTTAAGGAGGACAAATCCTTAGAGACTTTGTAGGCATCTACCATTGATGCCCACAATGTATTCCTTGGAAATGAGTTTAAAGCATACCTTATGACGTCCCGATTCTCTATCTTCTGCCCGATTCCGTGAAGAGAGTTGAGGATGTCTTGGATTCTCGCATGTACAGAACTCGCCGTCTCGCCTTCCTGCATTTTTAGATTATATAACTTATTAAGTAGAAGATCTCTTTTACTTACCTTGGTGTCGTCAGTGCCTTCGTGGAGTTCGATTAGCTTTTCCCAGAGCTCCTTTGCGGAGGTGAATGGGCCGACCCTGTTGAGCTCTTCCTTGGTAAGGCCGCACTGGAGGGTGCAGGTAGCTTTGGCGTCGGCTTCCACCTTTTTGATTAGAGAGGCGTCCCACTTCTCGCAGGGAGTCGGTTTGCCGTCGTCATCGGATGGTAGCTGAAGTCCCGTCTTAATGATCATCCATGTTTCGAACTGAATCTTCAGATACGTCTCCATTCTTCCCTTCCAGTATCCGAAATCATCTCCGGAGAATAGTGGGGGACGAACAGTACTGAACCCCTCTTGTTGAGACAATTTGATCTGAAAAAGTGCAAAAACACGAAGATATATTCCAAGACTGAGTCTTGGATTAGTAGTGCTGGAGGCAGAAAAACGAGCTCAAGTGGTATTGACCAACTTTGAGCAAAAAACGATTCGATAAAAGAATTAAAATATAGCTATAAAGCTAAATGTTAATTTACCCCCTTTTTTTAAAAAAAAAAAATACCACGGAAAAAATTTGTTTTGAAAGGTGGTTGCACCAATTCAAAACGACCCCGCTCTGATACCAATTGTTGGATCGAGACCGCGCTAGAGGGGGGGGGGGGGTGAATAGCGCTCGTGGCTAAAATCGTTCGATTATCGGAATCGTAAAACGTAAGAGTTAATGCAGCGGAAATTAAGTAAAGAGACACAGACACGAAGGAGTTACTTCGTTCGGAGCCTAAGGCGACTCCTACTCGAAGGCCCGCGATCCTTGATCGCTTTCGGTGGGCAACAACTATAAATCCGTTAAATAGTTACAGATTGCAAGTACAATAATAAAATATACCAACAACAATGTAGAATCAAAAAGACTGAGCTCCGGGTCGTCGGAGTGTACTTGCAGCACTTCAGGATGGTCGTATTCGTAGCACGTTGCAGAAGATCGCTTTTCAAAGTTCTTATTTGAAGCTGCACCTCAACCCTTCTTTTATATGCGGTTCCGGGCGCCTGGATCCCTTCCAGGCGCCTGGAGTGTGACGTGGCCAACCAACCTGGATGCTCCACGTGGCGAAGTCGCGCAGGGGATAAACTTTGGTCCCGGGCGCCCGGACCTGTTCCGGGCGCCCGGACACTCTTTTTCCAGCAGGTTCCTCACCTGCAAACAAAGGTTAGTCCGAGCAAAATACCCTACAAGACAGTGTTAGAATATGATAAAACATAGTAAGGAATAAACGACAGTCTTCGGACTGTCCGAGTCTGACTTTGGATTTCCAGCCGGAAACCCTAGGTCGACCCGACGCCTACTGTTCCCTCTGCGGGGAACGCGTCCTCACCTACTCCACTCAGGAGATTTACCTGTTGCCAGTCGATCCTCCAGATCGACTGGACTTTTGCTCAGCACTCGATGCTTCCGGACTTTCTGCTGGACATCCGCTTCCCCGGCTAGTCCAGTCTTTCACCTGGTTCGCGACACCAGGACTTTTCACCTAGGGTTACCACCCCCTAGGACTTTTGCCTGAAGCCCTCGACCTGCCAAGACTTTCCGCATAGGGTTACCACCCCCTATGACCTAGGGTTACCGCCCCCTAGGGTTTTCCCTTTGCCTAACCGCAGCTAGGACTTTCCTGAAATCCTCAAGTAGACTTGTTAGACTAACAAACATCTTAACTTTGAATTCTTTGCCGTTATCAAAACACGAGTTCGATCGTCGGATGCTTCCCGCACCAACAGCTTCGTCTCCTTCTTCTTGGTGACATGCCACTAGCGCAAGTCCGGTGATGACTTCAATTTTTGATTCGGACAACGTTTCATCTCACGTCACCTTCATATTCTTGTACTTGTTCACTTGGATCGGTTTCTTGTTCTTTCTCTTGTCCTTGTATTTCAAGTTAGCGCAGTTATCTTTCACATGTCCTTCTTCATTGTAGTGGTAGCATCTTATCCTTCTTTTTCTACCCTGCACTTGATTAAATCTTTTAGTCTTAAATAACTTTTTAAATTTAGGTACCATCAGTGTTGTTTCATTATCATCGAGAGAAGATTCTAAATCTTGTTCGTCCGTCTTTGCTTTTAAGGCAATGTTATGCTCCTTCTTTGGACCTGCACATCTCATTTCATTGACTTCAAAAGTTGAACATAATTCTTCTAAAGTAGTTGAATCTAGATCTTTAGATATATAATAAGCATCTACTAATGATACCCATTCAGTATTTCTATGGAATGCGTTAAGAATGTACCTTAGCGAATCTCAGTTACTTACCTTTTTCTCCAAGATTCGTGAGTCCAGTGATGAGCTCCTTGATCTTTAAGTGAAGGTGTGCAATGGTTTCGCCTTCTTCCAGTTTAATGTTGCTGATCTAGTTTCTGAGTAGATCCTATCTCGCGAGTTTCGCCTCCGAGGTTCCTTCGTGTAGTTCCAAGAATTTCTCCCAGAGCTCTTTTGCAGACTCATAGGCTCCGATCTGGTTGACTTCTTGCAGCGGTAAGACGCTTAGTAGATGGAACTCTGCTTTGTCATTTTCCATGAAATCAGCCTGCTCCTTTTTGGTCCAGTGATATTTTTCTTTGCCTTCGGGTGCTACAAAATCAAATTCCATTATTAAAAGAAAATCAAAATCAGTTTTGAAAAATATTCATCTTCTTCTTCTTCCAGTTGGCGAAATCCCCCTCAAACTTCGATGGGTAGATGCTTGATCCGGCCATCTCGTATGCTTCGTTCGAAGGTTAGTTCTCTTGAAGCGAACCTTGCTCTGATACCAATTGTTGGCCCAAGTAGGTCGGAGGGAGGGGAGGTGAACTGACTATTTAAGAAAAACCTTCCTCGACTTTTAATTCAGATTAGTAATGAAAAAAAATAAAATAAATAAATAACAAAAAAAAATGAGGCCAAAAGAATTACTTAGTTACAACCGGAGAGGTTGTTAATCCAAGGCAAGTAAACGCACTAAAGATCTCCTTCTTTGAAGGTGGAGCAGCCTCTTACACTCGTTGGAAGCTCATAAAGTAGCTAGGAAATCAATATAGAAGTTATTGCATATTTCCTAGGTCCAGGGGTCTTTTTATAACCCCTGTAGAATCTTATCCATAGCTTGAAGGCGCCTTCAATAGAGGTTCAAGGCGCCTTCAAGGGATAGAACTTTATCTGCCGAGGATAAAATATTATCCTCATCAATGTTCAAATCTGCCAAATTGAATGCGCCTTCAATCAAGGTTGAAGGTGCCATCCATGTGGGTTGAAGGCGCCTTGCCACTGACAGGCGTGAAGGCGCCTTTAACTCCAATGAAGGCACCTCCAGTAGCTCCGCAACTCCTTTTTGACTCTTTTGCTGCTCCGTTTGCTAGGGTGATTTCGGCCAATCGGAATAGGGCTCGCTCGAACCTATTTTTCGACATTCTCCTCAAGTAGACTTCCTCCCCGGCTTCTCGTCCCTCGGACCGCCGCGTGCATCCTTCTCGTCCATCGGTATACTCTTCTGCAACACCTTGTCCTTCGGATGCACCGAGTCCGTCGGCTCTCTCCCGTGTCGTCCTTCTCACTAGCTGCATCTTCCGCTTGACTTCCTGTGTTCCTAAGTTCCTGTACACTTAGACACAAGGATTAAATACTAACAGAACATAACCTGACTTGGTCGATCACATCAAAACTACCACGGGAATATACCAACACATAACGTGAAGATGGAAGACGTTGAATGACCCACCACAGTGACGCTAACATAAGAGGAGCTAGAGATGCTGATAAATACCCAAGCTGCAAAGATGATGCAGCAACAAATGGAGGCTGCTGCTGATGGGCGAGCACCGAATGACCCCATTGTGTTGGCGACAAGCCAGCAAGCTGATCCAGGAGTGAGAGCTGGGGAATCGGTTGACCAACAGGCACATCATCGATATACAGATGCTCGACAGGAAGCACCAAACGCCCCAATCCCATATCATCGGGCGATATTCCGTACGCCATCGGAGGAGCATAGCCGGGTAGAGAAGACACAGTGGTCGTCTTTAGTGGAGGTGCCCGTTCGAGGTAGGCACAAAGGTGAAGCCACCCCAATCGGACAAGTCGCCTGAGTGGGTTAACAGACAGTTCTCCAAGGCATTCTAGACGATCAGCTTCCCGCTCATTTTTGTCCATTGACAATTAAAGAATACAATGGGTCGATCGACCCTGAAGACCACCTTGTCAAATTCGACAATATGTCTGCACTCCACCAGTATACTGATGGAGTTAAGTATTGAGTTTTCTTCACCACCTTGTCCGGGTCAGTGCAAAGGTGATTCAAGTGTTTGTCGATCGGTTCTATCCGCTGCTTCAAGGACTTCCGAGCAGCGTTTCTACAATACTTCGATAACATCCATTGCTATGAGAAGACGAATGTGAACCTATTCACCATTAAACAGGGACCCAAGGAAGAACTGAGGGCTTATATCAAGAGATTCAACCAAGTGGTCATGGATATCCCATTAGCCACTCAGGAAATGTTGGTAAATGCTTTCTCCCAAGGACTTTCCGTGGGTGATTTCTATAGGTCCCTTATTATGGAGCCACCAAGGGACTTCGACCAGCTGCTCAGGAGAGCTACAAAGTACATCAACGTGGAGGAAGCACAGTTCGCTCGAAGAAAGGAAGTAGTCCTTGAGCCAGTTGTTGTCTCGGAGCGCCGAGCACACGCCCATCAACTACCAAAGGAGCCCTGATCGAGGACCGCTCAATAGCACCCGGAGCCTCGAGCCCAAGTCGTTCAGCACATGGAAGCCGACCAGGCAAAATTGAAGGAGCCTCGATCATGGACTCCTCTATTTTGTTCTTTCCACCGTACGACAACTCATAATATCAAGGATTGTTATCATCTCAATCCTAAGCAGCGTCGACCGGCGATAACTCACCACTGATCACCATCTCCCAATCACCGCCACTATCATCAATGAAGAGACAGCAGGAACAAAGTCGGGCTTCAATCGAGTGACATCATTAACAGCCTCGGCATGGGAGTAATCTGGGGCATGCACGAGTCACAACGCCGCTTGGGGTGATATCGACATGATCGCGGAGGACCCAACGACGGATACTCTAATCGAGCTCGGAAGTCGCACACCCGACGGCTGGAGATTCATCCCATCAGATGCAATAAAGTGATAATGAGTGTTTTGGTGCACTATTTTAGCTCTTATACTTAGCATTTTTACGTTCTCATATACTTAATATTGTGTTTATATTATATTTTGTGAGTGGGAATCTATTTTGGGCTTAATAATAATTTTCCTTATATTTTCTAAAATTTTATCTAAGAATGTGTGTCTTATTTTGAAGGAGGACGATATGGACTATTGATGAAGATCTGGAGCAATTTAGGCTCTATATCTAAAACTGAAAACATCGAGGCTGTTGATCAAAATCAAGTCATCCAATGGTTGAAAAGTCATCTAAGCAAAAGAAGATCTCACCCATTGATAGAGATCCAATTTATTGAAGAAATGGAGCTTCATCTCCAATTTGGATTAAGAAAGAAGAGCCCAATCCAATCATAACAATCCACTTCTAAAGCCCACTCATCCAAAAGCCCAACCAATGAAAGAAGCCACTTCTCTTATTGGATCCGGATATTTTCCCTTAACCCAAAACTTCAACTCCACAACCCAATCCACTAAGAAACCTAACCTCTTCTCTCATCTCACGTGGACAAACAGGGCATCTCATCTCATCTCTTCTCTTCTTCTTGTTTTTCTGCAGCGACAGAGCAACAACAACGCCTTCTTCTTCTTCTTCTTCTTCTTCTTCTTCTTCTTCACCACCAGTCGACGGGTTATCTCCTTACCTTCACTGTCGCTAGCCGACAATCCCTTTCCACTTTCCTCAGCTTCTTGATTCTAAGTGGTGACGGCAGCGAGCATCTCTTAGCAAAAGCTGCTAGCGACGACGATGACTTCGAGCATCCACCTCACCGGAGGGGTTCTCCAGTGTAACCTCCACCTTCCAGCACCATTTTTAAACTCCACCTCTTGGGGTTCAAGCGGCAGAGCAAGGAGGCAGCCGACAATCCATCCATAATCTGTCAACTTCCATCCGAGGGGGTTCTTTGGTGAAAGATTCATAGTCATCCATCATTGTTGTCAAAGTAAGCACCTCCGGAAGTGTGCTACTATTCACCGAAGTTAGGGATTCATTCTCCGGGCCCTTGTCTGATGGCAAGGGTAGTCCTTGGTATTGAGAGTTGATGTGTGGATTGTGGTTTGGTTAACTTAGTTTTATTCATGTTAATGTTTATTCATTCTATTAATTTACTTTTGTTGATGTTTACAAATTTTGGTTGAATGCTTGTATTGAACTTGATTTTCCATATTTGAATTGCATGTACTATGCTTAATTAGTTTTATGCGCACAACGTGTTCGATGAATTGCTTCAACCATTAGTTAAGTTTAATTTGATGCATTTTATTTTGTTTAGTTTTTGCTTTATCTTGTTCTTTCAATTTCTTTAAGTTCTAGTTTTGATGGAATGTAATTAGGATATATTAGCTTAGGTTTCATTACATGCTTTAGGTTTTGTTCTATGTTTAGTTTCATTGATGCTTTACTTCATGTTATCTTTTATTTTCTGCAATGATAGTTATGTTAGACTTAGTTCTCATTACTTGCATTGTCTTTTATTTACTAGATTAGGTTTTATTTAATGCTTTGTTATTTGCTTCTTTAGTTTTATTGTGTTGATGGTGAAACCCATAGCGTAGAATGACAATGCATTATAGGTTAATTGTTGGCACTTAGTTAGATTTCATTCAAGCAATAGATTAGTTTCCTACTTGTTCTACTTTTAATTTGTTAGGTTTAGAATCAAAATCCAAAATGCCTATTTTCATATCAAAAACTCAAAATTATGAATAACACACAATCCTAGATTATCATCCTATCGTTGCGTTCGTTGGGAGATGATTTGAGTCATTTCTATACTGCATTAGTGTAGTTAGAGGGATTCAGTACTTAAATTCTTTTGATATTGTTTCACAACAAAAAATAAATCTAATAAAAAATTAGCATCATTATCGGGGATTGTTAGTGGTGTTTGGTGATCTTAGGATTATTTTTCTTTTGTCTCTCTTATTTCTATTTCCTTGGTGGTTGCAAAGATTCAAAAACATTGTTAAATTTCTTATGTGATATTAGCAGTTTCAGAGTTTCAATGTGATTGGAACCTTAAATTTATCAAGAAGAATGGATAACAACACTGAAAAGACTCTCAGAGAGCTTTGCGCACCAGATTTGTCAGATGATTCATTCTGCATTCAATACTCTGATTTGGAAGCAAACTTTGAGTTATGGACTATTATACATCTATTACCAAAATTTCATGGACTTTCTGGTGAGGATCCCAGTAGACATTTACAAGAATTAGATATGATTTGCTCTACATAGAACTCACATGGTATATCAAGAGATGATGTTAAACTTAGAGCATTTCCATTTTCATTGGTGGATTCAGCAAAAGATTAGTTGTATTGTCTCCCACCCAACTCTATCACCAGCTGGTTCGAGATGAAGAAATTATTTCTGGCAAGGTTCTTTCCTTCTTCTAGGATCGCAGCTATTCGGATGAACCGTTTCAAGAATATTGGGATAGATTTAAAGGACATGATGCTAGTTGCCCTCAGCACCAGATAAGTTATCAACTATTGATTAAAAACTTCTATGAGGGATTGCTTCCCATGGACAGGAGTATGGTTAATGCAACTAGTGGAGGGTCTCTAGTTAACAAGACATCTACTCAGGCAGCCAGAGAACTTATCGAGATTATGGCTGTAAATTAGCAGCAATATGGGACTAGACCGATGATTACCAAAGATGTTTATTCCTTTGATAGTGTATTTTCAACCAGGATTCAGTATCAGTAGCCTGATTCTCAGTATTATCAAACTTATCAGCAGGATAAGTATAATTCAATTGCAGGATTCAGGTATGGAAACACACAACAAAGGACTTCTGAGTGGCCCCAGTATTACCAGCCTTTCAGCACCATCAACTTGAGCAGAATTTTAGGGAGCAGTCGCAATAATTTTGGAAACACTAAGAAACGCGATTCCAGCCAAGAACACATTCATCGACACAGTTACAGTTGCTATCAGATCAATCTACTGCATCAATTCTCGAGGAGATGGATTGTAGAGTTTGTGATATTCCTGACTTTGATTCTGCTACTTTACATGACTCTTCTAGTTTTTTTGTATCATGATGTTATAGTTGATCTTAATAATATTCTTGTTGATGATATTGTTGTTCCAGATAGTCTTGATGTTGTAGGTATTGGAAATAATGATAGAAGTGTAGGGACTTATGTTATAGAGACAAAACTCCAAGAATCGCTTCCTTTGATGATACTACCACCGGAACCAATTGAGTCTACTGTTGCACTTTTTGATGATGGAAGTGTAAGGACAATTCTAGAATCAATTCCGTTAATTATACCTAATTCATAGCCAGATCCTTTACCTAACCAAGATAATGTAACATTCACTATTTTAGACCCTCTAGGTACCTATCAGGATGGTAAGGACAATATTTATTCTGAATTTTTAGAAAATTCCATGGAGGTAACTCATTTTGATTGTTTTGAATGTGATACATCTCTTGATTCATGCTCTGTTACTTTTAATATTATTTCTAGTCCATCTCACACAACATGCATGCAGGAAATATATCCTTTTTCTTTTTAGTGCACAGGAATTCTACAAACATTTCATTTGTAGTCAATCACGCAAGGATGCATTCTACCAATTGAAGAAGACCCTAACACTTTATGCAATAATGAAGCTTCCAACTGAACCGTCTCCGACCATCGGAAATTTTTTTTAAGGAGTTGATAATGAAGGGAGTGAGCCTCACTTCACCTACAATCATTCCACTTCCATATTGACTTCTGAAACTGAATCGACTTCGACTACCAGAAATTTAGTGGAGTCTACTCCATCTTACTTTTTCTTTGTCTTTCTGCTTGTATATATTTCTTTGCTTTGTTTGTTTTTGCTTGGTAGTTTATTTTTAGTTTATCTTATCGGTTTTCATAATACATTCCCTATATGTTGTTGTTATCATTTTAGAAATTGTGAAAGCTAGTTAAATTTAATTATCGAGTTTGATGATTTATTGTCATGATTTGATTCTTTGATTGCATGTGATTACAACTTGGTGATGGATTCTATGTTGGTAGATTGAGATGATATTTTTTATATGCCTAGCGAGGATATTTTAAAAACCTATTATTCCTATTGATGTGTAATACACTTGTGGTTAATGTTACTCTAGAACTTGCTTAATTATTTCAAGACCACATTATCATAGGATTATATGATTTTTATAAATGCTATCTCACTTGCTTTTATTGTTTTCTTTGGTTATCTCATGTTGTTTGAATAATTCCCCTATCCTTGGGTATTCCATTCTTTTCTCTCTTCTATTTAGTTCTCTTTATTCTTCTTTTGGATGTGGATATTTTTGAATGTTACATGATGAGTGTTTTGCTTGGGACGGTAAAAAATTTAAGTATGAGGAGGAGGAATAGCTTAGTAGAATTTAGGAGAGACATAGGTAAACCATACTTGATCACCATAGGTGAACTATGCTCTTTATCATTTTAGTGAAGCTATTATTGATGTGTAAGGAAGTGCATAACATGTTAAAAGGAAAAAAAAATGAAAAAAAACAAAAAAAAAAGCCAAAAAAAAAAGAAACGTGAGGAAAAAAAGGAAAATGCTTTGACATATTGTGTTATTTTATATTCATTTATGGTAGAAGTTTTTGTAAATGATAATCATTATTGTAGCGACATTTAGATTTTATTGTCTATCATGAGTGAATTTTTATTGAAAAGCAATAGTAGAGGTTGTTCACATTTTTGAGTTGTGAAAAGCTAGTTTGGAAGTTTGGATGAGATATCTTTGGGCAATATTATTTTCTTGTACTCATTTATGTAGCATTTCATTATGTCCATGTCTTTCACCATTACCTTACTTTATCTTCCTTATTTCTTTTCTTACACTATCATTTGCTTGATTCATGTTTCTCTTATATAATTAATGCCTTCATTATTTTATTATACACTCTTATGTAAGATTGTGGTGGAGATTAGAAGCAAAGCAAGTATATGGTAGTGCATGAACCATGAGCAGCTTGAGTGAGCTCCACTATTGTATTTATATGAGAGGAGAGCCACCATTACTTACCTTGTAAGATTATTTTGTTATCATCCTCAGTTTATCTAGTATGGATTGAAATTATCTTATTTGTTAATTAATGTATGAATTAAATCCATGAATACATTGGTCATTTGAATTGGACAATCCTAGATAACTTTCTTGCTAGGGGATTGCATTTAGTTATTTTCTTCTTTTGTTGATTTACTCAAGATGAGCAATAATAAGTGTGGGGGAGTTGATAATGAGTATTTTGGTGCATTATTTTGGCTTTTATACTTAGCATTTTTACCTTCTCGTATGCTTAATGTTGTGTTTATATTATGTTTTGTGAGTAGAAATCTATTTTGGGCTTAATTATAATTCTCCTTATATTTTCTAGAATTTATCTAAGAATGTATCTTATTTTGAAGGAGAGCGATATGGATTGTTGATAAATATCTGAAGCAATTTGGGCTCTATATTCAAAACCAAAACATCTAGGCTGTTGATCAAAATCAAGTCATTCAATGGTTGAAAAGCCATCTAAGTAAAAGAAGATCTCACCCATTGATAAAGGTCTAATTTATTCAAGAAATGGAGCTTCATCTCCAATTTGGATCAAGAAAGAAGAGCTCACAACAATCCACTTCTAAAGCCCACTCATCCAAAAGACCAACCAACGAAAGAAGCCACTTCTCTTACTAGATCTGGATCTTTTCTCTTAACCTAAAACTTCAAAACCACAACCTGATCCACTAAGAAACCTAACCTCTTCTCTCATCTCACGCGGACGAACAGGGCATCTCTTCTCTTCTCTTCTTCACATTTTTCTGCAATGACAGAGAAACAACGACACCTTCTTCTTCTTCTTTCTTTCTCTTCACCACCGGCCGACGACTTCTCTCCTTACCTTCACTGTCGCCAGCCAGCTAGCCCTTTCCACTTTCCTCAGCTTCTTGATTCCTAGTGACGACGATAGCGAGCATCTCTTAGCGGAAGCTGCTAGCGACGATGATAACTTCGAACATCTACCTTGCCGGAGGGGTTCTCCAGTGTGACCTCCACCTTCCGACACCCTTTCAAAGCTCCACCTCTTAGGGTTCAGGCGGTAGAGCAAGCAGGCAGCCGACAGTCCATCCATAGTCTATCAACTTCCATCCGAAGGGTTCTTTGGTGGAAGATTCATAGTCATCCATCGTTGTTGTCAAATCAAGCACCTTCGGCAATGTGCTACTGTTCACCGGAGTTGGGGGTTCTTTCTCCCTTGTGTGACGGCAAGGGTAGTCCTTGGTATTGAGAGTTGATGTGTGGATTGTGGTTTGGTTAATTAGTTTTATTCATGTTAATGTTTATTCATTGTGTCAATTTATTTTTGTTGATGTTTGCGAATTTTGGTTGAATGCTTGTATTAAACTTGATTTTCCATGTTTGAATTGTACATACTATGCTTAATTAGTTTCATGCACACAACGTGTTCGATGAATTGTTCCAACCATTAGTTAAGTTTAAGTTGATGTATTTTATTTTGTTTAGTTCTTGTTTTATCTTGTTCTTTCAATTTCTTTAAGTTCTAGTTTTGATTGATGCAATTATGATAGATTAGCTTAGGTTTCATTACATGTTTTAGGTTTCGTTCTATGCTTAGTTTCGTTGATGCTTTACTTCATGTTATTTTTTATTTTCTGCAATGATAGTTAGGTTAGACTTAGTTCTCATTACTTGCATTATCTTTCATTTACTAGATTAGGTTTCATTTAATGCTTTGTTATTTTCTTCCTTAGTTTAATTGTGTTGATGGTGAAACTCATAGCGTAAAGTAACAATTGTTGTGGATTAATTGTTGGCATTTAGTTATATTTCATTCAAGCATTAGATTAATTTCCTACTTTTTCTGCTTTTAATTTGTTAGTTTTAGAATCAAAATCCAAAACTCCTATTTTCATATCAAAAATCCAAAATTATGAATAATAAACAATTCTAGATTACCTTCCCATCGTTGCATTCGTTGGGAGACAATCTGAGTTATTTCTATACTGTATTAGTGTAGTTAGAGGGGTTCAATACTTAAATTTTTTTGATATCGTTTCACAACAAAAAATAAATCTAATCACAAAGCAGCGGCGGAAGGACTAGAAATCAATTTCGATCCTTAGGACTTGGAGGGAGTGGATGCCCCTCACGACGACGCCCTGATCATCAAAGTGGTAATCGCTAATTACAATATTTACTGTACCTTTGCAGATACAAGCAGTTCGATAAATATCATTTTCAATAAAGCTTTCGATTATCTGCAAATCGATCGGAGCGAGCTGCAGCCCATGATGACTCCCTTATACAGGTTCACGGGCAATGAGGTATTGCTGATTGACCAGACTCGGCTAGCCGTATCCCTTAGAGAAGAGCCAGTGAAAAGGACAAGGATGACAAACTTCATCGTGATGGACGCCCTATCCGCCTATAATGTCATTCTGGGATGACTAGCATTGAATGAGTTTCGAATGGTCGTATCTACATTCTGCCAGAAGACCAAGTTCCCTGTGGATAACCTAGTCGGAGAGGTCAAAGGCAACCAGCTGACGGCTCGGCTATGTTACGTTGAGATGGTAAGGGCGAAATCACGGGCTACACGGAAGACTTCACGACTGGAGCTAAACATAATTTTGGAAGAGCCTCCTACCCTGGTGTATGACGAGAAGGAAGGTCAAGTGTATCCTAGCCAGCCAAAAGCCACAACTTTCATAGCTACTGACCTGGATGTGGAATAGAAAACGGAGCTCATTGCCTGTCTAAAGTAAAATTACGATGTGTTCGCATGGGCGACGCATGAGCTGCTGGGCATCTTGTCGCCCATCGCCCAAAATGAGTTGCATGTCCGGCCAGATGCAAGGCCAATGAAATAAATGAAATTAGACTTCGGCTCAGAGCAAAATTAAATAATTCGAGCGGAAGTAGAAAAGATGCTGGAGCCGACTATATATGTGAGGTATAATTTTCGAGCTAGCTAGCTAATGTAGTTCTAGTCTCCAAGCCGGGCAATATGCGGCGAGTCTGCATTGACTTCGGGGATTTGAACAATGCCTTTTTGAAGGATTACTATCCACTACCGCACATTGATCAGATGGTAGATTCTACGGTGGGCTACAAGCTGATCTGCATATTGGATGCATACTAGGGCTACCACCAAGTCTCGTTCGCCAAAGAAAATCAGGAGAAGGTTAGTCTTATTATGACCGATGGGACCTTCTGTTATAATGTGATGTCGTTCGAATTGAAAAATGTGAGAGTCACGTACTAGAGGCTGATGAACAAGGTGTTCTGAGGGTAGATCGGTAGGAATATAGAGGTATATGTTGATAATATTATGAAAAAATCCCTCCGAGCCCTGTGCATATATCAAGGAGACTTGTGGAACACTAAGGAAATATGACATTAAGCTTAATCCAAACAAGTGTCTATTCAGAGCAAGTAGCGGACACTTCCTTGGATATGTAGTAGCCGAGCGGGGGATCGAGACGAATCCAAGTAAAGTGAAGATGCTCCAAGACATGCCCCCTCTCTACAACCTTAAAGAGGCTCAGTGGCTAACCAGACAGATCAAGGTTTAACTCGAAATCATTTGATGGAAGCCACTCGTTCTTCAAAGTTCTGCGCCGATCTATAAAATTCCAGTGGGACGCCGAGTGCGATAAAGCGTTGGAGGAGCTCAAGAGTTATCTAACATCCTTACTTGTATTCGAAAAGTCCATCGCTGGAGAACCGCCCTGAATATACTTGTAGTCCATAGAGCAAGCGGTTAGCTCAGCATTGGTGTGGCAAAATAGCACTGAACAATAGCCAATGCACTTTTTGAGCCATATATTGAAAGATGCTAAATGTCGCTACACTTGTCTCGAAAAGCTGGCGTACGGGTTGGTCCTCGTTGCTCAGAGGTTACGTCCATACTGTTGGAACAGGTTGGGCCGGTGAGAGGGGGGTGAATTGCCTGTTGAAAAATAAAACAAAAATCCTTCTGGATCTTTCAACTCAGATTAGTAACACACTTGTAAAAAAATAAATAACTAATAAATTAAAGACACTAAGGAGTTACTTAGTTACAACCTAGGTGGTTATTAATCCAAGACAGAAGAAAGCACTGAAAAGATCTCCTTCGTGTAGGCGAAGAAGTCTATTACACTCGTTGAACGCTCAGAAATGTGCTAGGAAATGAATACAAGAGTCGTTGAGTTATCCCTAGCTCCAGGGATCTTTTTATATCCCCTAAAAAATTCTATCTGAGGCTGGAAGGAGCCTTCTGTTAGGACCATTGGCCTGCTAGAAGGGGGGTTGAATAGCCCTGCACAAAATCAAAACAAACGGACCCTTCTCGGACTTATAACTTAATTAAACACTTGCATAAACATAGAACAAATAATGAATTAAAAAGAAAGAGGCTCCGGAATTTACTTGGTTACAACCGGGGAGGTTGTTAATCCAAGAAAATGAAACACACTAAATTCTCCTTCAGACGAAGAAGTTGTCAGGATCCTTCGTACTCGGCTAGAGAGGGGGGTGTGAATAGCCGCCCCAAATCGCTCTCGTTTCTTCCTACAATTAGGTTAGTCGCAGCGGAAAATACAAAGAAACGAAAGAGAAGAAAACCAAACCTTAACACGAGGATGTAACGAGGTTCGGAGATTAGGGCTCCTACTCCTCGGCGTGTCCGTAAGGTGGACGAGTCCGGTCAATCCGTCGGTGGATGAGTCCCCGGAGAACCGGCTAATACAATATACTCCTTGTGGGTGGAGAAACCTCGCCACAAACGTTTGCAACAGCAAACAAAGAGTACAAGAGCAGTAAGAAAAGCAATACAATATGAATACAATCGCACTCTACCAATTGCTTGCTTTCTTGTCGACTGGAGGTGCAACTTCACGCGACGCCTACAACAGCAGGAACCCAGCCGGAAGCTCACGCGAAGCTTTGGAGGAGCTCAACAAAGCTCAAGCACAGCAGCACTTAGAACAGCAAGAAGGAAGAAGGAGATTTTTTCGCACAGAAGATGCCTCGATCCTTTATACCTGCGAAGAAGAAACAGCGAAGAAACTAACCGTTGTGTCGCAACGGCTAGAACCTGATCGGTCTGTGGACCAACACTCAATAGGCTACTGTTTGTCACCGATCGGTCCCGGACCGATCAGTGGTCGATCAGCCATGAGCATACGCCCCGATCAGGAGGATCCCTGATCGGTCCATGGGCCGATCGAGGCCTCCTCACGCCATCGATCTATTCACGATCGGTGCCCGCAGGCCATCAAATGGATCGGCGAGACCGATCCACGGTTTTCTTCGCGAGGTTCTGATCGGTCTCGCACGATCAGATTCTGTCGATGAGCCACCGATCGATTACGATCGGTCACCGGATCGATCGGGGCAAGCAGATACCGGATCGGTCACGGACCGATCCAACTCCTGGTTTAGAGTGCCCTCTCTAACCTAGTTCGGAGAACGAGCTACCGAGCCCTCTCCGACTCCATATGCCAAGCTTCACTCACTTGGACTTCTCAACACGGATGTCCGATCACCCTTGATCCATCTGGATTTTCCCTTGCCCGCTTCACTCACGGGACTTTCCACCTGCCTCACCAGGATTTCACACCGCCTAACATCCAGTTAGGACTTTCTCATTCACCTAGCTTCACTCACTAGGATTTTCACCGCTTCACTCACCAGGTTCCATCTGCTTCACTCACCAGGACTTTTCCACTTCCCAGCTTCACTCACGGGACTTTCCTTGCCTGGCTTCACTCAGGACTTCCCAACCGCCTAACATCCAGTTAGGACTTTCCTGGCTTCACTCACGGGACTTTCCAACCGCCTAACATCCAGTTAGGACTTTCCATCATTCCTCACTGGGACTTCTCCGTGCCAAGTCTTCATACTTGGACTTTTCCGTGCCAAGTCTCCATACTTGGACTTTTCGATGCCAAGTCTCCATACTTGGACTTTTCGCCAATCAGCTCCACTTGGACTTTTCGATGCCAAGTCTCCATACTTGGACTTTTCCATGTCAAGCCCTGCTTGGACTTTTCGTGCCAAGTCTCCATACTTGGACTTTTTCCCGAATCAGGTCAACGTCAACCTTGACCTACGGTTGCACCAATAATCTCCCAAACATCTATTCTTGTCCCATATCAAGAATAGAACTCTCTCACGAGTGTCAAACATCAACATGCAACACAACTAGGTCAACCTTGACCTAAGGTTGCACCGACAATCTTCCCAAGTCAAACATCAAAATACAACTCGAGTCACGTCAACTCGAGTCGGGTCAACCAGGTCAACCTTGACCTAAGGTTGCACCAACAATCTCCCCCTTTTTGATGTTTGACAAAACCATAATCAAGTTAGGTTAACCCGATAACCTAACTTAGGTTTTCAACCATCTTCCAATGTCCAATGTTCTTTCCTTGAACATTCTCTAGACATTCTCCCCTTAGGTTAACCCGATAACCTAACTTGGGTTCTCTAATAATTCTCCCCCTTTTTGACACACATCAAAAAGTATTCCAATGTTCTTCCTCGAACATTCCTTGACAATCTTCCCCTAGCTTAGGTTAAACCGATAACCTAACTTGGGTTCTCCAATAATTCTCCAATGAACACTCTCCCTTTTTGACACACATCAAAAGAATAAGGAGGGTATCAAGGTCAAGAGTTTCTTCTAATGAAAGTCCCATACCTTTCATTGAAACTCTTATTTTCCCTACTAAGCTCAACAATCCACTTAGTGATAATCCCATATCACTAATCCTCAAGGAGTAAAACCTCCCCTAAAAGTCAACTCCCTTGACTAATAGTTAAAACTCCCCTAAAGGCCAACTCCCCTTGACCATTGCACCAACAATGTCTTGGAGTTTCAAACCTTTAGAAATCTAAAACCAACTTTCAATTTTGAAGAGAAAATTAGACATCTCTGATTTCAGAGCTTGGATCGGTCACCGGACCGATCCACACGCCCTGGATCGGTCCAGGTGACCGATCCGCCCCTCTGGATCGGTCCAATGACCGATCCAGAACCTCACGGGATTTCGATTTTCCTCTCCGAAATTCAAACCCCTAATAAATTCAGAAAATTCAAAAATTGTGAAATTTTGAGGATACATTCCTCATATCATACACTATCATGGAAAAATAATTTTCTATGAAAATAGTTTCCATTTTCAAATCTTGATACAAAGTTCAAAAACTTTGAAATAGTTCAAGTTTTAACTCAACTTTGTATCACAAAGTTCAATGATGAATGCTATCACTAGAAAAGCTTCATCAAAGTTTTTCAAATCAATTTTAAAATGCTTTTAAAACCATTTGAATTTAGGACCATAATCTTAGGGCTAGATGTACATGACTTGTACACAAGCTTTCCCTATGATCCTCCATTTCTTGAATTAGGCTCATCTAGGTACAAGAACTATGCACCTTGATCCTAACTCATGATCCTAATATCTCACACACATCTAAAGTGTATCAAACACATCCATGTCAATTTTGATGTGAGATATGGGTTTAGGTATCTTAGACTAAGGTCTCATGCATTCTCTAAACACCAATTTGATCTCAATATCAAATTATATGTTTGTCCTTAAATCAATTTTATTGATTATAATGCAAGAGATGATGACATGGCATATAATGATATCATAAGTAAAAACATGTGCCATTGTCATGATGTCATGGTATAAAGTTTGAATTTTAACTAAAGCATGTCATATAAATAACCTAAGCATTATCATGACATTTCAAATGATAATAAAATTAAACATGATGTCATGACATGTGAGGGCAAACAATTATGGTAAGTTAGCACAAATGAAATACCTAGATTACCTATCTAAGTATCCTTAGCCTTAGCTAACTTAAAATCTAACCCTAGATTGCCCAAAGTGCTCCAAGAAAATGTCAAAACCCAAATTGGCATTTCTTGATCTCTTGTTTGATTTATACCATTTAAAACTCTACAAGAGTAGCACTTCTAAATTAAGGCCCGGATTGCCTTGATTACCTAAGAGAATATCAAAATCCCAATTTGATATTTTTCTAGGTTTTTCCAAATTGTGCCAATTGAGATTAAAAGTGAGATTTCCAATCTTTAGGCACATTTAACTCTTCAAAGGAGTAAATGATAATTCTTTTTCATTTTCAAAAGTTCACAAAACCTTGAAAATGCTCCTTGAGTGTCAATTTCCTCAAAGTTGGGTTAACTACCCTTCTTATTGGAGTTGACACTCTCTAACCCATTTATGGGGTAGAGAAGATGCTCCTAGGAACCCAATACCTATTAGAGCTCATTGGGTTCACTAAATATTCACTAGGGATAACTTCCCTAGCAACCCTCCTAATGACCCTCTTAGGCTTTAAAGCCTTGGTCATTTGAGTCTCATCAAGGTCAACTATAGGGGTGACTCCCCTTGTGACCTTGGTAGTGGTTTTCCTAGCCCTAGGTATTGTTCCATAATCGAATGGAACATTATGGTAGGTGGGCTTGACCACTTGGGACTTAGGTTTGTGACCCAAACCTTTCTTGTCCTTGGGCTTTGAAATTTGACCCTTAAACCCTAGAGATGACTTCTCCAAGTTCTTAAGAGCCTTTTCCAAAGTATCAAGTCTTGACCTCAAGACTTGATTCTCCTTCTCTAATACCTCAATTTTTGATTTGTCATTTTTCTTTGAGGCATTCCTAGGCATGTGTCTAGTTGATTTGGGATTCCTACCTAGGTTCTCCTTAACCTTAGAAGTGTTAATCCTAGGGTTAACATTCCTAGTAGTATCCCTATCTAGGTTGACATGTTTAGCATCTAAACACATGTATTGATTTCTAGTGTTAACATGCTTATCATTATTGACTAATGCAATAAAATTACTAGCATGTATCCTACTAGAGTTACACGAATGAGCCTTAAAAAATACCTTAGGGTTTGCCTTAGCTCCCCCTATCGATGTGCATCCCTTGTCCTTGTGAGGCTTCCTCCCCTTCGGACATTGGCTCCTATAGTGTCCCCTTCGCTTGCATTGGAAGCACACGATGTGCTCCTTGCCCTTGCGTTTCGGGACTCCGGCTTCCTTGACCTTTGGCGCCGGTGGAGTCTTTCTTACCCTCTTTGGACACTTACTCTTGTAGTGCCCAAATTCCCTACACTCAAAACACATTATATGCAATTTACTTGAACTTAAAGTGTTTGAGTTACCTAGGATTGAGGATGAATGGATGTTCTCTTCTTCATCCCTCCCGGAGGTAGAAGCTTCTTCTTCGTGCTCCGAACTTGAGCAAGAGGAACTCTCCTCCTCTTCTTCCTTGGATGTTGAGTAGCCCTCAACTCCCAATTTGCTCCCTCCATGATGTGAGCTACTTGGCTCACTAGGCTCCTCTTCATGGCTTGAAGTGGAGCTCTCCTCATGGTACTTGGCCAAGTTATCCCACAATTCCTTGGCATTGTTGTATTTACCTATCTTACACAAAATATTAGTAGGTAATGAAAATTCAATTGTTTTAGTTACCTCATTGTTGATCGTGGATTGGTGGACTTGTTCCTTCGTCCACTTGTTCTTCTCTAGAGGCTCTCCTTCTTTATCCATTGGAGGAGAAAACCCTTCTTGTACACAAAACCAGTTCAACATATTAGTCCTAAGAAAATACATCATCCTTACCTTCCAATATGTGAAGTTGTCGTTGTAGAAGGGTGGAATCGTGATGTCTTCTCCGAATTGATCCATCTCTAGCTTTGCTCCCACGGGTGTTGATCCGACGAAGAGCGTCCTCGCTCTGATACCACTTGTTGGGATCCTTCGTACTCGGCTAGAGAGGGGGGTGTGAATAGCCGCCCCAAATCGATCGCGTTTCTTCCTACAATTCGTTAGCGCAGCGGAAATACAAAGAAACGAAACGAAGATGATCAAACCTTAGACGCAGCGATGTAACGAGGTTCGGAGATTAGGGCTCCTACTCCTCGGCGTGTCCGTAAGGTGGACGAGTCCAGTCAATCCGTCGGTGGATGAGTCCCCGGAGAACCGGCTAATACAATATACTCCTTGTGGGTGGAGAAACCTCGCCACAAACGTTTGCAACAGCAAACAAAGAGTACAAGAGCAGTAAGAAAAGCAATACAATATGAATACAATGCACTCTACCAATTGCTTGCTTTCTTGTCGATTGGAGGTGAAGCAGCAACTTCACGCGACGCCTACAACAGCAAGAACCCAGTAGGAAGCTCACGCGAAGCTTTGAGGAGCTCAACAAAGCTCAAGCACAGCAGCACTTAGAACAGCAAGAAGGAAGAAGGAGATTTTTTCGCACGGAAGATGCCTCGATCCTTTATACCGCGAAGAAGAAACAATGAAGAAACTAACCGTTGTGTCGCAACGGCTAGAACCTGATCGGTCTGTGGACCGATCATACAGTAGCATACTGTTTGTCACCGATCGGTCCCGGACCGATCGGTGTCGCGATCAAGCCACGATCGGTGCGTGGACCGATCGGAACCTCTGATCGGTCCGACCGATCGGGCTTGCCTCACGCCATCGATCTATTCACGATCGATGCGGGCCGTCGGGCCATCAAATGGATCGGTCGGACCGATCCACGGTTTCTTCTCGCGAGGTTCCTGATCGGTCTCGGACCGATCGATTCTGTCGATGAGCCAGCGATCGATTACGATCGGTCACCGGATCGATCGGGGCAACGCGATATCCGGATCGGTCCACGACCGATCCAACTCCCTTTAGAGTGCCCTCTCTAACCTAGTTCGGAGAACGAGCTACCGAGCCCTCTCCGACTCCATATGCCAAGCTTCACTCACTTGGACTTCTCAACACCGGATGTCCGATCACCCTTGATCCATCTGGATTTTCCTCTTGCCCGCTTCACTCACCAGGATTTCCACACTGCCTAACATCCCAGTTAGGACTTTCTCATTCACCTAGCTTCACTCACTAGGATTTTCACCGCTTCACTCACCAGACCAATGCCTGGCTTCACTCACGGGACTTTCACCTGCCTGGCTTCACTCACTCTAGCTTCACTCACGGGACTTCCAAAGCCTAACATCCAGTTAGGACTTTCCATCGCCTCACCTCCAACGACTTTCCAACTGCCTAACATCCCAGTTAGGACTTTCCCTTTACTCACCGGGACTTCTCCGTGCCAAGTCTTCATACTTGGACTTTTCCGTGCCAAGTCTCCATACTTGGACTTTTCAGTCAAGTCTCCATACTTGGACTTTTCCAGTGCCAAGCTCCCTGCTTGGACTTTTCCGTTGCCAAGTCTCCATACTTGGACTTTTCGCGTGCCAAGCTCCCTGCTTGGACTTTTCCAGTGGCAAGTCTCCATACTTGGACTTTTTCCCGAATCAGGTCAACCAGGTCAACCTTGACCTACGGTTGCACCAATAATCTCCCAAACATCTATTCTTGTCCCATATCAAGAATAGAACTCTCTCACGAGTGTCAAACATCAACATGCAACACAACTAGGTCAACCTTGACCTAAGGTTGCACCGACAATCTTCCCAAGTCAAACATCAAAATACAACTCGAGTCAAGTCAACTCGAGTCGGGTCAACCAGGTCAACCTTGACCTAAGGTTGCACCAACAGAAGTCTCTTTATAGCAATTTACGCACAGAAATGAAGAAGCTAAACAAAGTGGAAAGCATGTACAAGTGTTGCTAAGTAATTCTTGTTGTTATCTAGCTTCTAGACCAAGGCTGTATTTATAACCTTGGTCAGGGTGCCTGGAAGTGTTCCAGGCTCCTGGTGTGGGATAAAATTCTATCCCTGATGCAACGGTCACCATCCACATCGAAGTGGATAAAAATGAGGTTCCGGACGCCCGGACCCTAAAAGTCAATAGGGTTGACTTTTTTCGATCTGGACCCTCTGTTCCGGCGTTGCTCGCCTCGGTCCGGGTCTTCCACTCCGGCTCTGCTCGCTTGGGTGATTTCGGCCATCCGGAATAGGGCTCACCCGAACCCAACTTCCGGCCTTCTCAAGCAACCTTTCGCTCCGGCTTCTCGCCCCTCGGAAATATCGTGCGCCTCCTTCTCGTCCGCTCGCGTACTCTTCCGCAGTACCTCGTCCCTTAGACGCACCGAGTCCGTCGGCTCTCTCCTATGCCGTCATTCTCGCTAGCTTCGTCTTTTGCTCGACTTCCTGTGCTCCTAAGCTCCTGCACACTTAGACACAAGGTTAAACTCAACATGGCCTAACTTAACTTGTTTGATCACATCAAAACTACCTTAGGATACCAACAATCTCCCCCTCTTTGATGTGAGCAACCCAAGTTAAGTTAGGGTAGACTAATATAAACATTAAAGCCGTTAAAGTGAAAAATAATTTAATTTTTAATCTACCAATATATCTCCCCCTAGACTTAATCTTTTTCTTCTCCCCCTTTGATCACAT
This sequence comes from Zingiber officinale, assembly GCF_018446385.1. Lineage (NCBI taxonomy): Eukaryota > Viridiplantae > Streptophyta > Magnoliopsida > Zingiberales > Zingiberaceae > Zingiber > Zingiber officinale. Next base: position 19,216,939 of record NC_055986.1, on the reverse strand, counting down.
AAAAAATGGGGTACCAAGAAAAATCTAAAAGTAATTCTGATTTTCAATTAATTTTCAAAAAACTTATCAAGTTTTATAAATTCTAAAAATTATTTTGATATCAAAAAAATTTTGCAATAATTTTAGAAACTTTAAGTGTTGCAAAAAAAAATTCTATGTAAGAAAATTTCAAGCAAACAAAATTTATAAGTTTAAAGATAATTTTTTTTTGTGCAACGTATAAAATAAATTTTAGTAAAGCAAAGTTTATAAAATGACTTAAAAACTTTAACTTAAACAGATTAAAAAAATAAGAAATTTTTCTAAGTTAAACAAATTTGTAGAGAAAAATTTAAGAATTTTCCAAGTAAAAGATTTAAGTAAATATTTAAGTAAATATTTAAAGCATTATTTAATTTCAATTTTAATGCTCTATCAGTTAGTCAATTAAACATTTTATTTCAATATTTAGCTTCCAAGCTGTAGTGAGGCACTAGACCTTCTTGGTTATTGGAGTAACAACCACTTTCTAGATAAAGCCTCATAAGGAAATTAAACGTCTAATGTATTCTATGAAAGTCCTAAGTCCAATTAAACTTTTAATTAAGATAAGACTTTGGAACCCAGTAAAGTTTCCTTCCAACTGGGTTAATTAGGAATTTCTTAAGAACATATTTCTTTGAAATGTTTCTAATTTATCCTTTATGATATTTAAAATACCAGTTTAGGTTATGATCCGGCGGTTAGAACCGGGGACCCCTATTTTGAGGGGTCAACGCCCTGCGGAAGTCAAAGGGCCAGGTGGCCGACCGGAGACGTTTTGTGAGCCGGTCGGAACCTACCGGCCGGCCGACCGAGGAATATCTGACGGTAAGAGGCGCCCCGGCAGGAGTCAGGGTTTCAACGCTCAGTGGAACAATAGCAAGGAGCCGAGCGGAAGGCCTAAAAGAAGGTGATATACTGTTAACAGTCCTTACATAGCACCCTACCAAAATTCTCCCCAGCATATCGAAGTAAATGGCAAGCCGGACGGGAGGGGAGTTCCGTCCGACCAGGGCGTGAGATGAGGTCCGTCCGGCCGGCGCATGAACTCCTCGTCCAGCCGGACGGACGGACGTCCCGACCTGTGGTGGGTAGGGATAGACAAGAACACCTTCTGACAGCCGTCAAGTCCTATGGCTGGGCCATACTCCAAGTCTGACAACGAGGTGTTCTGTTGTCCCATCAAGGACATACCCGGACTGTAGCAGTATGGCCTCAGGTAAGCTTTCTGACAGACACATACCGAGGTATGGGTTGCGGACACGTATGCACCTCGGTGGACGTGCAGGAGCTCTTTCGCCGCTCTATATAAAGAGCCGCATACTTGGAGGTGCTGCGTCCAACACCTGGGGCCACTTTCTTCCTTGTTTGCTTGCACGACTTGGCGTCGGGGAACCCTTCGGCCCGACTTGAGTTCGCGGAGGTTCGTGCAACCATCGAAGATCCACGTCGGCCGGGCGCCACGTGCCCGTCGTTGATTCAAAGATTGGGGCGGGATCAATTTGGCGCCGTCGTGGGAACGCTCCCGCATCCAAACGGAAACAATGGGCGAGTGGACGACAACACGGTGGCGCTTTGACGGAGGAACTCGGCGCTGGTCGAATTGAGGGCGCCAAGCTTGTGGAGCAAAAGCAGAAAGCAGCAGCATCAGGTGGTCGAGCGGAAGCACCCAAGCCACCGGTGCATTTCATCGAGCCCTATTCCGCACCCCCGAAGCCGTAGCAACTCATAGAGATCGGGGATCTTCTTCGGATGAAATGCCTAGACGGGATGACAGAAAAGGAAAAGCCCCCCGCACGGACTCATCACCCGAGCGGATTAACCGCCAATTTTTAGAGGCTATTCTAAGAGACCCCCTGCCCAAGCACTATGTGCCTCCGACGATCGGCGAGTACAATGGGACCACCGACCTGGATGATCATCTGGGTAAGTTCAATAACATAGCTACTCTCCATCAATACACAGATGGAGTAAAGTGCCGAGTTCTTCTTACCACTCTCTCGGGATCGGCTCAACAGTGGTTTCAGAGGCTGCCGGACGGATCCATCACCAGCTTCAAGGACTTCCGAACAGCAGTCGGCGCTATCAAAAAACCAGCGTTAGTCTGTTCGCCATCAAACAAGAAGCCCGTGAATCGCTCCGAGCTTACATCCAGCGGTTCAACAAAGTGGCCATGGATATTCCAACGGCCACCTCGGAGACCATGATGAATGCCTTCACACAAGGCCTAGTGGATGGGGATATCTTCCGATCGCTCATCCGAAAGCCGCCCCGAGATTATGATCACATGCTACACCGGGCTAACGAATACATCAATGTGGAGGAAGCGCAAGTGGTCCGGAAAAAAGAAACTCCAACCGAGCGGGCTCCCCCCGTCGAACGGAAGCCGCACACTGCTCATCAGCCACCCAGTGGACCACGGGCCGAAACAATTCGTGCTCATCCAAGACCTCATGTTCAAGAAGTAGCAGCCGAGCGGCCAAGGACGAGGAAGAGATGGACTCTAATGTTCTGCTCCTTTCACCGGACGGACACACATAACACCCAGGATTGTCGGAGCTTTCCACAGATCGCCCACCCCGTTCCTAGGGGTGGCGGTCGTCGGTCGCCATCAGCCGACAGACGACAGAAGCCTCGTGAAGCCAAGCGGACGGTAGGTGACAGGAGACAACGACAAACTCCCAAGCGGCATCGCTCTCCGAGACAGGAGAATCTCCGGAGGTCAAGGGAACGCCCCCGATCGTCCGCTCGGGAAGAAGAAAATAGAAGCAATGCTTCCCGAGGCGAGATCAACATCATAGCAGGCGGGCCGACCGGAGGTGACTCTAATCGAGCAAGGAAGGCGAGCGTCTCATGCAGCCAACAGCGGGCAAGCGGACCCGAAATCAGTTTCGTACCTTCGGACTTGGAAGGAGTTGAAGTACCCGACGCTCTCCTTATCAAAGCGGTAATAGCCAATTATACTATTCACGTATATTCGAGGCAGCTCGATCAACATCATATTCAAGAAGGCGTTCGATCACCTACAAATTGATCAAGCGAGTTGCTACCTATGACAACCCCTATCACGGGTTTCTGGTAGGATCCGGCTATCTCGGGAGAAGAGCCGCTCAGGGCGAGGACAAACTTCGTGGTGGTCGTTTCTCCTTCGTCCTACAACGTCATTTTGGGACGGCCGATTCAGAGCGGCCGTTTCCACCTTCTATCAAAGATCAAGTTCCCGTGGAGGATAAAGTGGGTGAAATGCGGGAGATCAACTCGCTCGGCTGCTACGTCGAGATGATCGGCGAAGCCAACTCCGCTCGGAAGGCACCCGATCGAGGTAAACGCCATAACCGAAAAGCCACCCTCTTTAATTTATGAAGAAAGGAGGAAGTGCGATTCATCCAATCCGATCGGAGGCCACTACCTTTATTGCGTCCGATCCGGACCAAAAGGAGGAAGTGATCAAATGCCTCGAAGAAACCATGATGTCTTTGTCTGGTCGACCCATGAGCTGCCGAATTTCACCAAGGACGAAAGCGACCTTCATCGGGCTGCTGGAAGCAAAGAGAGTGAACGAATGGGTAGTCACTGAGAAGCTCGGAGTGGCCATGAAGAGTAAAGCAGCAAAGAAGCCAAGAACCAGAATTGGTGAAAGGTACCAGAATCATACATAGATGCATCTTTTTCTTCTTCGATAGATCCTGTGACATTTCTCGGTTGAAACCAAGGATATCATCTCTTGGAGATCAAGGAAAGTGGCGTACCTCGACACCTATTGCTATAATGTGATGCCGTTCGGATTGAAGAATGCGGGGGCCACATATCAGCGCTTGATGAACAAAGTATTCAGAGAGCAGATCGGGCGAAATCTGGAAGTGTACGTGGACGACATTCTCATCAAGTCCGTCCGAGCGGCCGATCTCTTCAAGGACATGGAAGAAACTTTCCAAACGCTACGCAAATATGGAGTCAAGCTAAATCCTCAGAAGTGCCTGTTCGGAGCGAAAGGAGGGCGTTTCTTGGGGTATATAGTGACCGAGCGGGGTATCAAAGCAAATCCCAGCAAAGTAAAAGCCCTACAAGACATGCCGCCCCCAAGAAATCTGAGGGAAGTGCAGCGTTTGACCGGTCGGATAACTGCTTTATCCAGATTCATATCCAAAACCGTCGACCGGAGCCTGCCTTTCTTCAAAATCTTGCGCAAGGCCACTAAATTTCACTGGGATGAAGAATGTGATCGGGCGTTCGAAGATTTGAAGGCATATCTGAATTCCCTCCCGGTATTAGCCAAGCCGGCTGTAGGCGAGCCACTTTGCATCTACCTGTCTTCCACCGAGCAAGCAATCGGCTCGGCACTAGTTAGGGCGCTGAATCTCGCTATACTGGGCTCGAAAAGCTGGCTTTTGCTCTGATCCTCGCCGCTCGGCGCCTTCGCCCGTACTTCCTATCGCATACCATCATTGTCAAAACCAATAGCCCGCTCGGTTGTGTATTACTGAATCCAGAAGCATCCGGGCGGCTCATCAAATGGACGACGGAATTAAGTGAATTTGACATCCAATACCAGCCCCTCTCGGCGATCAAAGCGCAGTCCTTGGCCGATTTTGTGACTGAGGTGCAAAAGCCGGAGCCGGAAGCTATGTGGAGAATATATGTGGATGGGTCGTCCACTCGGCTCGGAAGCGGGATCGGAATATTGTTGCTCTCCCCTCAAGAAGAAAAGATGCACTTATCCGTCCGGCTGGATTATAAAGCTACAAACAATGAAGCAAAGTATGAGGCCCTCATAGCCGGCTTGCAGGCGGCTCGGCATGTTGGCGTCGGTCAGGTAACGCTTCATTCGGATTCCCAGTTGGCCGCTCAGCAGCTCTCTGGTACCTTCGAAATCAACAGTGCTCGGCTCAAGCTCTATGCTGAAGCCTTTGAAAGGCTTAAAGCCGATTTTAGAGAAGTTATTGTACCCCGAGCGGAAAATCAAGCGTAGATGAGTTAGCCAAACTTGCGAGCTCAATAACGTCGGCTGAAGCCAATTGAACAAGTATTGTTGGTGGCACACGTCGACCGGATGGAAGGCCTCACATTTCCAAGCGATTGCGGACACCCATCATAGAGTTCCTCCGCTCGGGCGCCACACCATCCGATGAGAATGAAGCCCACCGCTAAGGAGGAGAGCCGGTTCACACTCATCGATCGCTTTACAAAAGGCTTTCGCGCATTGTTGAAATCGTGAGCTCGGATGACTCACATACTCCAAGTACATCAAGGATCGTGCGGAGGACATCGGGACGATCACTAGCTAAGAAGATCCTGCTAGCTGGATTACAAGCGGACGCCGATCGGACCGTGTCGACATGCCTTTCGTGCTGAAGTACCATAACTTCTACCACCGACCGCAGAGGAAATGAAGGCATCCACGGTCTCATGTCCGTTTGATCGGTGGGGAATGGATATCGTTGGTCCATTTCCTATGGCGAACGGGCAACTTTCTAGTGGCGGTGGATTATTTTTCCAAGTGGGTGGAGGCCGAGCCGCTAGCCAAGATCACCGAGCAGATGGTCAAGAAATTTATTTGGCAGAACATCATCTGTCGGTTCGGCGTCCCCCGTAGACTTATCTCCGATAATGGGCGGCAATTCACTGGAAAGTTGCTCGAAGATTGGTGCCAAAGCTATGACATCGAGCAGCACTTCACGTCCGTGGCCTATCCCCAAAGCAACGGTCAAGCCGAAGTAGCCAACCGGGAAATTCTTCGTATTCTGCGTGCTCGGCTCGACCATTTGGGAGGAAGTTGGGTGGATGAAGTGTCGGGCGTCTTATGGGCCATCCGAATGACTCCAAAGGAAGGGACGGGCGTCACGCCTTTCCATCTGGTGTATGGTGGAGAAGCGGTCATTCCTGTTGAAGTCGGCGTCGACTCCGCCCGGATCCAAAATTATGATGAGGACAACGCCGAACGAAGAAACCTGGAGCTGGATTTGATCGAAGAAGAAAGAGCCAAGGCGTCCGTTCGGCTGATGGCGTATCGGCAGCGGATGAAGTACAACTACAACCGCCGCGTAATCCCCAGATCATTCCAGGTCGGCGATCTTGTCTGGAAGAAAGTCAAGCCGGTCGGCGACGTCGGCAAGCTGGAAGCACCGTGGGCGGGCCCCTTCAAGGTTATTGAAAAGCTCCGCTCGGGTGCTTATTATTTGGAGGATGGAGACGGGCGTCAGCTGAATCATCTCCAGCCTTATCGGGCTGGGTGAAAGGTGCACTAATGTAAATTATTTTTGCATATATTTTGGTCGCTCGTACCCTTGTAATGCAGGAAGCAAAATTAATTCAAAGGATGGCCAATGGGTTTGCCGAGCGGCTGTACTAAAGTTAGCCTTAAGAAGACCGTCGAGCTCATATAGAGACGAGCAGGCGTCTATAAACCCTCCGGCGGAAGGCCGAGCTCGGGCATTAAATATTGAGAGGCGAGGCTATAAACATCAAGCGGAAGACCGTCGAGCTCAGGCGTTAAATATCGAGACGACGTCTATAAACGCCCGAGCGGAATCCGTCGAGCTCCGGCGTTAAATATCGAGGCAGCATAAACCCTCGGCGGAAGACCCTCGAGCTCCGGCGTTAAATATCGAGACGATATAAACCCTCCGGCGGAAGACCGCCGAGCTCCGTTAAATATCGAGAGGCGAGCCGCGTCTATAAACCCTCCGGAAGACCGTCGAGCTCCAACGTTAAATATCGAGAGGCGAGCAGGCGTCCGGCGAAGACCGCCGAGCTCCGACGTTAAATATCGAGAGGCGAGCCGACGTCTATAAACCCTCCGAAACCCCGAATCGCCCAAGCCACGGATCTCGTGCAAGGTAAACCCGATACGAATACGAGTTTGAAAACTTTAATCTACAGTAGATCTACATAAGGATAAACCATTTATACCTTTGATGCGATGCCCTTCGCGTTCCCGCTCGTCCAAATGATGCCGGATCTCAAGACCGTCAAGCGCCGGTCCTCTAGAAGTATCCACACGGACACACTAGATGGAGATGACCAAAACCAAGGTGTGCTAGCACCTATGTGGTTCGGCCAAGGGAGGAGAGGGAGAGGGAGAGCTTGAGAGGGAGAAGGAGGAAGAGGCACACAAGTGAATGAAAAATGAATTTCTTCACCCAAAACAAAGTGGCCGGCCACATTTCAAAATTCACATTAATTGCATTAATTGCAATTAATATGAAACCATAAAATTACATTAATTGCATTAATTGCAATTAATTTGAAACCATTAAGAGAGTGACTTTGTCACTTCCATGAGGTGGCACCCATGATGATGTGGAACATCATTATTGGTCCACCTAATGCCAACTCACCAATGAGGTGGCAAAAGGTCAAGTCAAAATTGACCTTTGGTCTTCCTTCTCAAGTCAAGTCAAACTTGACTCAATCTCTACCATGGTGGATCTAATCCAACCATTTGATTCGAGCCAACTTAATATAATGAATCTAATTCATTAAATTAAATTGATTCAATGAGTCATAATCTAAATTAGACTCATTTAACACATGAATCAACTTGAGTCGAACTCAAGTTAGCCCAATTAGGATTACTCTTAATCCAATTTGATTCATCAAATGAATCTAATCCTCTTGGTTCATCATATGAACCTAATCTCCACCTAATTGTCCTAAGTGTGTGACCCTATAGGTTCTTGTAACGTTGGCAATGCCCTAAACCCATTTAGGAGCATAAGTAATGAGCGGTATCTAGCAACACATCATTACTACCCAAGTTACAAGAATGTCGAGATCCGACATCACCTCGTGACTACCAATTGTGACTACTCACAAAATAATGACAAGTGTCCTTCTATCATAGACATCTAGATTGATCAATGTGAGGCATAGACCGTGTCATCCTCTAATCAATCTAAATCTTGAACTCCAAGTAGACTCACTCGATCAAATGAGCTCAACATCTAATGTTGACTCATTTGGGCATGGCCATGCACTTAGTGGTCTCACTCTATCAAGAATACCGATGTCGCTCCCGTCATATGGGAGGGATAGATCCCATCTACATCACTCACATCCCTCTACATAATTCGTTATATACCCAGTAATCGCCTTTATAGTCCACCCAGTTGACGTTTGACGAAACTAAAGTACATAACTCCTTATGTAGGGATCCATGGTGACTTCAGGTCTAAGGACTAATAGTCATACTAATAGCCACATGAGAAAGTATATGACACTCATATAACGATCCATGATACTTTCTCATGGCGGGTCATTCAATATACATTCTCTAATGCATACCCATGTGTCAGCTTGATATCTCTATATCCATGACTTGTGAGATCAAGTCATCGAGCTGACCTACATGCTAGTCTTATTGTATTAACATTGTCCCTGAATGCTAATACTCGACTAGGAATGATTTAGAGTAGTGTTCCCTATATCATCTCACTATCGATTCAACTAATCGATTGATATAGGTATGAACCTTCTACTCAAGGACGCTATTATACTTAGTCTATTTGGCACTAATATAAATAAGTATAATAACCAAACAAATGCCTTTATTAATAAACAAGAATATGATATACATGAGTCTATACAATCATCAAATGATTGGCTCTAGGGCTCTAACTAACAATCTCCCACTAGCACTAGTGCCAATCAGTATAGGCTCTAAGGCCTAAACACCTAGTGTGACCATCATGCTTCCTCTGTGCCAAAGCCTTGGTCAAGGGATCTGCGATGTTAGCCTCTGTAGGTACTCTGCAAATCTTCACATCTCCTCTATCGATAATCTCTCGAATGAGATGGAGCGCCGAGTATGTGCTTGGTCCTCTGGTGTGAGCGAGGTTCCTTCGTCTGCGCTATAGCTCCATTGTTGTCACAATAGAGCTCAAGAGTCATCGATGCTAGGAACCACCCCAAGTTCGATGATGAACTGCGGATCAAACCGCCTCCTTCTGCCTCGATGCGTGTATACTAAACCCATTGTAGAATCACTCGTATCTGCTTGAACTCTTCCAAGGTGGCACCACCATTAATGCAAAATACGAACCTTGATCGCGATCGGTAATCATCCCGATCGGTTCGAAGTAGCATCACCGTAACCCTTTACGGTTAGCTCATCATTACCTCCATATATCAAGAAATATTCTTTAGTCCTTCGTAAGTACTTAAGAATATTCTTGACCGCTATCGATGACTTTCACTTGGTATCTGCCCGTCATGCTCAAAGCATACGAGACATCGGGTCAGTACACGGCATGGCGTACATGATCGATCCTATGGGAGGCATAAGGGATCTGATCCATGCGGTCTCTCTCTCTAGAAGAGGGACCTTGAGTCTTGAAAGACTCACGCCATGTGACATAGGCAGAAATCCTTCTTGGAGTTCTGCATGGCAAACCAAGGAGTACCTTGTCAATATATGTACTCGACTTAGGCCAAGCAATCTCTTAGATCTATCTCTATAGATCATCCCTAGAATGCGGGATGCCTCACCTAAGTCCTTCATTGAGAAGCAACTCCCTAGCCAGGTCTTGACAGACTGAAGCATATGGATATCCTTCCCAATGAGTAGTATGTCATCCACATATAATATGAGGAAGACAACTATGTCCCCTACAACCTTCTTGTAGACACAAGGCTCATCTTCGTTCTTGATGAAACCAAACTGTTTGATCGCATCATCAAATCGAAGATTCCAGCTCCGAGAAGCTTGCTTTAGTCCATAAATGGACCTATGCAGCTTGCATACTCTGCTAGTATGCTGTGGATCTACAAAACCCTCAGGTTGTGTCATGTACACATCCTCGAGTAGGTTTCCATTCAGAAACGCGGTTTTGACATCCATCTGCCATATCTCATAGTCATGGTAGGCTGCAATAGCAAGCATGATCCGAATGGACTTAAACATCGCTACTGGAGAAAAGGTTTCATCATAGTCAATACCATGAATCTGCTTGAAACCTTTAGCTACCAAGCGACCCTTATAAATAAGTCCATCCATGTCAGTCTTTCTCTTAAAGACCCACTTGCACCCAATGGGTTTTACCCCTTCAGGTGGATCAACCAAAGTCCATACTTGGTTGGTGTACATGGATTCTATCTCGGATCTCATGGCTTCTAGCCATTTCTCAGAATCTGGTCTCATCACAGCTTCTTGATAGGTGGTAGGCTCATCCTCTATGAGCACAATGTCATCATGGTCAGACAAGAGAAATGAGTATCTCTCAGGCTGACGACGTACCCTATCAGACTTGCGAAGAGGTATGTCTACTTGAACCGGTTGTTGTTCCTCAACTCCTTGTGGAACAACATCATCCACAACACTTTGTGGTTCCAGTTCAATTTCCATCGAGGCATCAGTGCTATTGTTCGCATCTTGAACTTCTTCAAGATCGAACGCGCTCCCACTAGTCTTTCTAGAAACAAAATCCTTTCTAGAAAGACCCCGTCTTGCCACAACCACCTTGTGCTGATTGGGAATGTAGAAGTAATATCCCTTAGTTTCCTTGGGATATCCGATGAAATAGCACTTGTCGGATTTGGGTCCTAACTTGTCCGAGACTTGACGTCGAACGTAAGCCTCACAACCCCAAATCCTCATGAAAGACACATGGGCATCTCTCCCGTCCATATCCTATATGGTGTCTTTATCACGACCTTTGATGGAACTCGGTTGAATATGAAAGCCGTGTCTAGAGCATATCCCCATAGATATGTCGGAAGATCATGTGACTCATCATAGATCGTACCATATCTAATAAGGTACGATTCCTCCTTTCGGATACACCATTCCATTGTGGTGTTCCGGAGGAGTGAGTTGAGGTAAAATCCACACTCGGCTAAGTAGTCACGAACTCATGGCTTAAGTATTCACCACCTCGATCTAATCAAGTACCTTAATACTCTTGCCAAGTGATTTGGACTTCATTCTTGAATTCTTTGAACTTTTCAAAGGATTGACTTATGTGTCATCAAGTACACATAACCGTATCTCCTGAATCATCGAAAATGTGATGAAGTACCTATAACCGCCTCTAGCGGCGACATTGAAAGGGCCACATACATCACTATGTATGAGTCCTAACAAATCGGTCGCTCTCTCGCCGTGCCCACTAAAGGGAGTCTTGGTCATCTTGCCTCGTAGGCATGACTGCATATCTCATATGATTCAAAATCAAATGAGTCCAAAAACCATCCTTATGGAGTTGGATAAGCGCTTGTCATTTATATGACTAAGCAGAGGTAAGTTTGGTTCAAGTCATTCGATTTGATCCTCTTGGTATTTATGTTATAGGCAGGGGCTCTCTAGGTCTAGAATGTAGAGTCCGTTTATCGGAGGTGCACTACAATAGAACGTTTAAAAAGACGGAACAACATTTGTTCTTTATTATAAACAAGTATCTTCCTTGTCCAAACAAGAAATATTCTTTGTCAAAGCGGGCACATAACAACAATCGTCTAATTCTAGTACTAGCCGGAGGGCGAGATAGATGATAAGTTCCTACAGCAATAGCAGCAACTGGTGCTCCATTGCCTACTCGTAGGTCTATCTCACCCTTCGTCAATGCTCGCTATTCCTCGAGCTTGTACATTAGTACAAATGTGCGAAGCATCCGGTATCTAATACCCACGATGAAGAAATAGAGGTTGACTTCTATAACATTTATACCAAGTAGAAATCTTATTTCTCTTCTTCTTAAGATCTTCCAGGTATTCTTTGGAGTCTCTTCAGGCCTTGCTTGTCCTTGATATAGGTGACAAAGATGTTCAATCATATCGTAGCGCTCATAAACTCATGTTGCTTACGAAGCTCAAAGTTCATGGTTGCGAGCATAAGACAAGACACATCTATCGTCATCTCGATGCTTCTTGTAAGCATCTCGATGCTTCGTGGCGGTGGAAGGAGGGCTCCAGAACGTACAGTTCACGTTCTTGGGTGAGAACTATTCTCGATTCCTTCAGTCCCGGAAATTTGCTCCGTTGAGCTTGTCCTTCTTAAGGACGGATCGCAGAGAGAAAATTCGTGTTTGACGTCATGGTTATCTACAACAAAAAATTTGCAGAAATAAATATCATATTCTTTAAAAATCATTTAATTAGGCCTTTAATTAAACGATGCTCCCACTGAATTCTATAATTCTTGTGGGACAAGATCCACATCATACTAACCCTTGTGTTAGCTTTGGCTAATACGCCCAAGGCTTAGTATGATCGGTAGGTAACGATTACCAATTACATCTCTATGCAACTCTTGTTTATAGAATCAATATCCGCATTTATATTAAAACTCGAGTTAGCTTTGGCTAATACGCCCGAGAGTTAATATAGATGTGATATTGACCTATCTTTCCAACTATTGGAAGAATGCCTATAGTTGACTCGATTCAACCGAATAACTATGAATACTCAATCTAATTGAGTTTTTATTCACCCATGCGTTGATAGACGGGACCAAGATTGTCCCTCCGTACCCTACCAAGATAATATGTATTGCTCTGCTTTGGCAGATTCAACAATACATGTGATCAAGGTAGTGATAGGTATCACGGCACGGTTAGGCATTTTAGAGTTGGTTCGATCTAGATCTAATCTAATCGAGAAGAATGCATCTTGTGCACGACTTAGATCTAATCTAATCGCAAGGGTGCATCATGTGCACGACTTAGATCTAATCTAATCGTTAAGGCACTAATTAATTAATTAATTATTAAACATGCATCAAATACATAATAATTAATTAATTAATCTATTTGTGATTTAGTCATGGCCCTACTACGATCTTCTCAAGCCAATGAGAAGATCGATTAGTCAACCTAGGGTCAACAGCTTCTCCAAGCGCCTCCCTTTGACCACCTTGTGTTGCTCGTGCCCGGCTCGGAACTCCGTCTCGTGTGGACCCTCCACCGCTCCAATTTGTACATTACAATTTGAAACTCGAGTTACATTCGAGTCTAAATCTAATTTACAACAAGAATAAAAGACGAGGCACGACGCGCAGGTCGCGAATAATAAAATAAATACAACACGTGAAAACACATCACGGCACGCAGGCCGTATTATGAATTACAACACAACCAATCATATTGGTCTTTGGGCCATGACTATCACAAATTAATATATATAATTCAAAATTATATATTGTTCACAATTTTCTATAATTTTAAAATTAATTTTTACAATTTTACGAGTAAAATTTCCCGGCGGTCCCGTTTAGCGGTTTTCGGGCGCTCGGATCCCCTTGCGGGGCCCAGGGCATCGCCCCTACCCGCGATCTAACCATGAGGGTTCCTTTGCGATCCAACAGCGCCTAAACCCGCTGTCCTAAAATGATTTGGGTCGAGACATTGCCGTTTGGGAAAATTCCCGGCGGGTTCGTTTTAGCGATTTCGGTGCGATCGCGGAGCAAATCCCTTACGGGGTTGGAAGTTCCCCACCCACGATCTAACCATCGTGAGTTGCTCCTTTGCGATCTAATGGCACCCAAGCTCGCTGTCCCAAAAGGATTTGGGGCAAAACGAAGCCGGTTTTGAAAGATCTTTCCGGTGGCCGAAGCCTACAAGTGCCGAGACACTTGTGCTTCTACGGAAAAATTACCCATAAAATCATAAAAACTAATTTAAAATCAAAAAAGAAGTTAATAAAATAAAAATAAACTCAAGATTCAATACTGCATACAATCTAGTCAACTTACGGCAGTTGACGGAAATCCCCAAAAATCGCCCAAGCCTGGTCGTGCAAGGTAAAATCGAACGAAAATCCGAGTACGAGTTTGAAAACTTTAATCTATAGTAGATCTACATAAGGATAAACCATTTATACCTTTGATGCGATGCCCTTCGCGTTCCCGCTCGTCCAAATGATGCCGGATCTCAAGACCGTCAAGCGCCGGTCCTCTAGAAGTATCCACACGGACACACTAGATGGAGATGACCAAAACCAAGGTGTGCTAGCACCTATGTGGTTCGGCCAAGGGAGGAGAGGGAGAGGGAGAGCTTGAGAGGGAGAAGGAGGAAGAGGCACACAAGTGAATGAAAAATGAATTTCTTCACCCAAAACAAAGTGGCCGGCCACATTTCAAAATTCACATTAATTGCATTAATTGCAATTAATATGAAACCATAAAATTACATTAATTGCATTAATTTCAATTAATATGAAACCATTAAGAGAGTGACTTTGTCACTTCCATGAGGTGGCACCCATGATGATGTGGAACATCATTATTGGTCCACCTAATGCCAACTCACCAATGAGGTGGCAAAAGGTCAAGTCAAAATTGACCTTTGGTCTTCCTTCTCAAGTCAAGTCAAACTTGACTCAATCTCTACCATGGTGGATCTAATCCAACCATTTGATTCGAGCCAACTTAATATAATGAATCTAATTCATTAAATTAAATTGATTCAATGAGTCATAATCTAAATTAGACTCATTTAACACATGAATCAACTTGAGTCGAACTCAAGTTAGCCCAATTAGGATTACTCTTAATCCAATTTGATTCATCAAATGAATCTAATCCTCTTGGTTCATCATATGAACCTAATCTCCACCTAATTGTCCTAAGTGTGTGACCTTATAGGTTCTTGTAACGTTGGCAATGCCCTAAACCCATTTAGGAGCATAAGTAATGAGCGGTATCTAGCAACACATCATTACTACCCAAGTTACAAGAATGTCGAGATCCGACATCACCTCGTGACTACCAATTGTGACTACTCACAAAATAATGACAAGTGTCCTTCTATCATAGACATCTAGATTGATCAATGTGAGGCATAGACCGTGTCATCCTCTAATCAATCTAAATCTTGAACTCCAAGTAGACTCACTCGATCAAATGAGCTCAACATCTAATGTTGACTCATTTGGGCATGGCCATGCACTTAGTGGTCTCACTCTATCAAGAATACCGATGTCGCTCCCGTCATATGGGAGGGATAGATCCCATCTACATCACTCACATCCCTCTACATAATTCGTTATATACCCAGTAATCGCCTTTATAGTCCACCCAGTTACGGGTGACGTTTGACGAAACTAAAGTACATAACTCCTTATGTAGGGATCCATGGTGACTTCAGGTCCAAGGACTAATAGTCATACTAATAGGCACATTAGAAAGTATATGACACTCATATAACGATCCATGATACTTTCTCATGGCGGGTCATTCAATATACATTCTCTAATGCATACCCATGTGTCAGCTTGATATCTCTATATCCATGACTTGTGAGATCAAGTCATCGAGCTGACCTACATGCTAGTCTTATTGTATTAACATTGTCCCTGAATGCTAATACTCGACTAGGAATGATTTAGAGTAGTGTTCCCTATATCATCTCACTATCGATTCAACTAATCGATTGATATAGGTTTGAACCTTCTACTCAAGGACGCTATTATACTTAGTCTATTTGGCACTAATATAAATAAGTATAATAACCAAACAAATGCCTTTATTAATAAACAAGAATATGATATACATGAGTCCATACAATCATCAAATGATTGGCTCTAGGGCTCTAACTAACAAACCCTCCGAGCGGAAGACCGTCGAGCTCCGACGTTAAATATTGAGAGACGAGCCGGCGTCTATAAACGTCCGAGCGGAAGATCGTCGAGCTCCGACGTTAAATATCGAGAGACGAGCCGGCGTCTATAAACCCTCCGAGCGGAAGACCGTCTAGCTCCGACGTTAAATATTGAGAGACGAGCCAGCTGTTGGTGCGGGTAGCACTAACGGTCTAACCCAGGTTTTGATGAATGAAAAATGGGTTAAGTTAGTTGTGTTGTTGTCTGACACTTTTATCAAGTGTGCAGGAAAAGTCCAGCTAGGTCGACGGGCTGACCGGATAGCTGGCGAGAAGTCCAAGCGGGTCGACGGGCTGACCGGACGCTTGGCGAGAAGTCCAGCTAGGTCGACGGGCTGACCGGATAGCTGGCGAGAAGTCCAAGCGGGTCGATGGGCTGACCGGACGTTTGGCAAGTAGTCCAGACGTCTGACAGGTAAGTGAGGTAAGTCATCGGAGGGAGTGACTGCGAGGACGCGTTCCCGGGAAGGAACATTAGGCGTCGATCCGGCTTAGATCCATTTCGGATATCTAAGTCGAGATCGTGACTAGATTCGGTCTCGGAAAGACGGAATCTAAGTCATACTCTGGATGCTAATTTTATTACTTGGCGTACAGTAAAAATGTGCTAACAAACTGTTTGCAGGGTTTATTTGCCTCGGACTAACACTATTTTGCGGTAGGAAGCGGTGGGGTCAGGCGCCGGAATGGCTCGGGCTCGGAAGGATCAGCGCGAGGCATTTTATCCGACGCGTTGACACTTGGAGCATCTGGTTGGGAGTGCTCGTCACATTCCAGGAGATCCAGCCGGGCGGCATATAAAGAAGCCCGGGAGCTTCAATATACAAGTCTTCGAGAACTCGAGTCCAATCACTCTGCTGCGCTGCGCTCACAAAGCTCCGACGACTCACTCCGGCTCTCTTTTTAATTCATTGTTTGTCGGTTAGCTTTGTTCTCTTTCTTTTCATTAGCAATATTTGTACGTAAATTGTAATTATCCGAATTGCTAGTGAATTGCCCAACGAAAGTACTCAAGGAGTACGAGCACAGGCTCCGACCGAAGTAAAAATCAACAGTGTTATCTCTTTACTTCTTTACTTTTCCGCTGCGTTTTAACTCGAGATTTTGAATCGATATTCACCCCCTCTATCGAATCTAACGGTCTTACAAGTGGTATCAAAGCGGTCACTCGATTTGGTGCAACCACCAATCGAGGGGTGAAATCATTTTTTAACAATTCAAACTGATATTATTATCTTTTGGAAGTTTTTCGTTGCATTTAAAATCAAAATTGGTACAACACCAACTCGGAGTTTCTATCTCTCACTGCTAATCCAAGGCGAAGTCTTGGGATTTTTTCCATTTAATTTAGTGTGTGCGAGGATAAGATGTCTCAACAAGAAGGCTTCAGCATCCTCCCCTATTCAACAGGGATGACTTTTCGTATTGGAAGAGGAGAATGGAGGTCTACATGAAGACAGACTACGACCAATGGATGTGCGTCACAAAGGCTTACAAAATTCCAGTAGACAACTCCGGGAAAATAGTAGACCACGAAGAATGGACAAATGATATAAAGAAAAAGGCATCAATTGAAAACAAAGCCATCAATACTCTACACTGCGGACTAACACGAGAAGAACTGAACCGGGTCGGACCACATGAAAACGCTAAGGAGCTTTGGGATAAACTGATCGAGCTGCACGAAGGAACAAGCGACGCGAAGGTAACAAAAAGAGATTTGCTGTTAAATAAAATTTTTAATATAAAAATGCAGGAAGGAGAAACGGCAAGTCAGCTCCAATATCCTCAACGGTCTCCACGCGATAGGCCACCAAATGGAGAACCGAGACTTAATCAGGTACGCGTTAAATGCCTTTCCGCGAAACAATTTGTGGGCATCAATCGTAGATGCCTACAAAATTTCAAAAAATTTATCTAAATTAAAATTGGATGAACTCTTTTGTGAATTAGAACTTCATGAGCAAACTAACGCCGGGGTCGAGAAAGGTGTAGCTTTATTTGCAGGTTCCTCTAAAGAAAAGAAGAACAAGCCCGAATCTGAAGAAGATTCCGATCAAGACTCTGAAGACGAAGAACACCTGGTGAACCTGGTAAGGAAAATGTTCAGCAAACAGGATCTTCAGAAGATCAGTTCGCCAGCCGACTCAAGAAATGTCACATGTTTCGGATGTAACAAAAAGGGGCACTACAAGAACGAATGCCCAAGATTGAAACTTGACAAACCAAAGTCAACAAAGAAGAAAGCCCTCAAAGCAACATGGGACGATTCCTCCTCAGACGAATCGGAAGGAGAAAGGCAAAAGCACCAAAGTCACCTCGCGTTGATCGGAAGACGAATCAGAGGAATCGGAAGACGGGTCCGAACCCGAATCGAGCCACGAGTCCGCACTCTTTTCCGAAGGTTCCGAAGAGGAAACCAAGTGGATTTTGGACAGTGGTTGCTCCAAACATATGACTGGAGATCACACCAAGTTCACTCAATTAACCTACAAAAGCCTAGGAACAGTTGCCTTTGGAAACAACGGTAAACTCAAGGTAATTGGTATAGGTAATATTGAATTAAAAATAGATTTCATAATTACAAATGTTCTACTTGTTGAAAATTTTAAATACAATCTCCTGAGCATAAGTCAATTATGTGACACTAGGTATAAGGTAAAATTTCTATCCACAGAATGTTTGATCAAACATCTAGATAATCCAACTATAAGCCTAAAAGGCTTTAGAAAAGACAATATTTATGCCATTAACTTAACCACTTCTTCAGTCAAGTGTTATTTAACACAAAAAGAAGAAACCTGGTTATGGCATAGAAGAATGTCACACACACATTTCAGAAACATAACTAAATTAAATGGTCTAGTTAGAGGCTTACCAAAATTACCTAACTTAGATTTAACGATATGTAATGCTTGTCAACAAGGCAAACAAACAAAATCTACCCACAAACCAGTTAATGAATCCCAAACCAACTCAGTCCTAGAACTTTTACACTTAGACCTATTTGACTCCCATGGAGTTAAATCAATAAATGGAAGTCTATACTGTTTAGTTATAATAGACGACTATTCTAGGTTCACTTGGGTCAAATTCTTAAAAAATAAAGATGAAACCTTTGAAATTTTTACAAATTTCTGCAAACAAATTGAAAATGAAAAAGGCATAAAAATTAAAAGAATCAGAAGTGATAATGGAGGAGAATTTAAAAATCATAATTTTGATAAATTTTGCCTTGAAAATGGCTATCATCATGAATTCTCTTGCCCTAAAACTCCCCAACAAAATGGAATTGTAGAAAGGAAAAATAGAACTTTACTTGAAGCATCTAGAACTATGCTAAACGAATACAACTTACCTAAATATTTTTGGGGAGAAGCTGCTATGTACAAAATCGAACAACACTAAACAAAAAACACAATAAAACATTTTTTGAAATATTTTACAACAAACAACCTAATATAAAACACTTTAAGGTATTTGGTTGCCCAGCCTTTATCCTAAATACTAGAGAACACTTAGGCAAATTCACTTCCAAAATAGAAAATGGAATTTTTCTAGGGTACTCTCTGAATAGCAGAGGCTACAGAATTTATAATAAAGTTACCTTAAGAATTGAGGAAACCACCAATGTAAAATTCAAAGAATCCAATCAAAACCTAGAACAAGCCCAACCTCAACCAGTTGACCCTGTTCATGAACATATCAATTCTGAAGGAACAAACCAAACCCAAAATCATGAAGAAGAAGAACAACTACAAGAAAGTCAACCTTCTAGAACCATAAGAGTCAACCCAAACCATCCTACTGATCAAATAATTGGTGACCCAGACCTTAGGGTTCAAACTAGGTCATCTTTCAGAAACCTAAGTCAAATCTCGTTAATCTCAAATATTGAACCCAAAACTGTAGCTGAATCCCTACTTGACCCAGACTGGGTCATAGCTATGCAAGAAGAATTAGCTCAATTTGAGCGCAATGAAGTTTGGGACCTAGTACCTCCACCTAACGATAAGAAAATAATAGAAACCAAATGGGTATTTAGAAACAAGTTAAGTGAAACTGGAGAAATTACTAGAAACAAGGCCAGATTAGTTGCCAAAGGGTTCAGTCAAGTTGAAGGACTTGACTATGATGAAACTTATGCCCCGGTAGCTAGACTAGAGTCCATTAGAATGTTACTAAGCTATGCAGCCCATAAAGGATTCAAACTATACCAAATGGATGTCAAGTCTGCCTTTCTTAATGGATTAATAAAAGAAGAAGTTTATGTAGGTCAACCACCTGGTTTTGAAAGCCTAGAACACCCTGATTATGTCTACAAATTAAAAAAAGGCATTATATGGACTTAAACAGGCACCTAGGGCATGGTATGAAAGACTAACTTCTTACTTAATCTCTAAAGGGTTCAACCAAGGTCAAGTTGACCCAACACTATTTGTGAAATCAATAAAAGAAGATATTTTTATAGCTCAAATTTATGTAGATGATATCATCTTTGGTTCAACAAACTCAGAGTTTTTAAACGAATTTACAAATCTAATGGAACACGAATTCGAAATGAGTCTGGTAGGAAAATTAACTTATTTTCTAGGGTTACAAGTCAAACAAACAAATGAAGGAAATTATATTTATCAACAAAAATATACTAAGGAGTTACTTAGAAAATTTGGAATGGAAAATACTAAAGAAATAAAAACACCTATGGCCGTAAACACAATCCTAGATGATGATCCTAATGGAAAATCAGAGACTTAAAACATTATCGGAGTGTAATAGGTGCCTACTTTACTTAACTACAAGTCGACCGACATTTTATTTGCAGTTAGTATGTGTGCTCGATACCAAACCTGTGCTAAAGAATCTCATTTGACTCAAGTCAAAAGAATCTTTAGATACCTCAAGGGAACCACAAATGTAGGAATTTGGTATCCTAGAACCAACAACTTTGAATTAATAGGATATTCTGACTCAGATTATGCCGGATGCAAATTAGACCGAAAAAGCACAAGTGGTGGATGCCAACTACTTGGTCCATCCCTTGTCAGCTGGTTTAGTAGAAAGCAACACTGTGTTGCACTATCTACAACTGAGTCAGAATACATAGCTATAGGCGAATGTGTTGCACAGTTATTATGGATGATGCATACTCTAAAAGATTTCAACTTAAATATCACAAATGTAAAAGTATTAATTGACAATATAAGTTCAATTAACTTAACCAAGAATCCTGTGCATCATTCAAGAACCAAACATATTGAAATTAGGCACCACTTCATCAGGGATCATGTTACTAAAGGTGATATTGAACTCAAGTACGTTGAGTCTAAATCAAATTTAGCTGACATTTTTACAAAACCACTCCCTGAAAGTGAATTTAGCAACTTACGACGACAATTAGGGATGTGCTCAATAGACTAGGAAATCTCAAAAATACTTTCGAAATTGATTTCACCAACTTATAGGCTAAACTTGTTTGTTTTCAAACTTTCCATTTTTAGACTTTCAAAAACAGTTTTGGCCTTAGACTAGTTTTGAATCCTTAGAAAGCATGTACCCATAGGTTTAGTTCTTGAGCATCTCACCAACATCTTAGGTTTACCTTGCTTGTGTTTGATAAACATAGAAAGGGGTGAGATGCATAGGCCAACTGTCTGGACTTAAGATGCTTATTTCAGTGCATCAACATAAGTTTGGACGTTAAATACAATTCAGATATTAATCAGATTAAAGTTCATCAGTCAAGTCAAACACTGACTGATCATAATTAACTTAATCTGACTAACCAAGTGAAAGCTACTATCTTCTGATAGTTAGTTAGTACCTAATTGGTTAGACAGCTGGTAAGAGTTAAGTATCAAATTCAGAGGGAGAAATAAAACTACTTTAGTTTTCCAAATTGAATTTTAAACTTAATTTTGAAAATCAAAGTTTAAAAACAACTTGTTTAAAATTGTGAAATTCTTTTACCTCACAAACTTTTTATCCATTTTTCTTAGTCTTTGAAAACTGACCTTTTCAAGTATTTTAAACCATGGTTTTAACACTTTTACACTTTGAAAATTTGATTTTAGAAAACAAATTTTACAAACACATTCTAAAAATATGATCTTAATTTCAAAGCTAAATTTTACAAACTAAGCTTCTCAAAATCATTTTCTTTGATTTTGAAAATTGAATCTTTTACAAACTTAGTGTTGAAAAATAAATCAGTTTTGAAAAATATATTTTCTCAAACTTGTTTTGGAAATTTGGTTTGAAACATTAGACCTTATACACTTATGATTGAAAATTAGACAATCTACACTTAGCAAATTTTCAAAAGCTAAAGAACAAATGCGTAAAACAAGTTTTTTTAAGCTCCCCCAAAGTCAAATTGATTTTTCTTGGATTTAAAGAGTGTACTTTTATCCTTGAATTTTGAACCAAACTCAGTTATTTTTCATGATTAGGTAACTTAAACACTATGCTTATTTACCCTTGTCCTTTTTTGATGAATGCCAAAGGGGGAGGAGGGTTAGGTGGTTAAGTTAGCTAAACCAATTTGAAAACTCAAACTAACTTTAAAACCACACAAATGCATGTTGTTTCGTACATATGCTTTCACTAACTTAACCAGGTTGTCATTCCATCAAAAAGGGGGAGATCGTTGGTGCGGGTAGCACTAATGGTCTAACCCAGGTTTTGATGAATGACAAACGGGTTAAGTTAGTTGTGTTGTTGTCTGACGCTTTTATCAAGTGTGCACGAAGTCCAGCTAGGTCGACGGGCTGACCGGATAACTGGCGAGAAGTCCAAGCGGGTCGACGGGCTGACCGGACGCTTGGCGAGAAGTCCAGCTAGGTCGACGGGCTGACCGGATGGCTGGAAGTCAAGCGGGTCGACGGGCTGGCCGGACGCTTAGCAAGAAGTCGGTGGCCGGACGTCTGGCGGTAAGTGAGTAAGTCCTTTGGAGGGTGAGCTGCGAGGACGCGTTCGGGAAGGGAACATTAGGCGTCGATCCGGCTTAGATCCATTTCGGATATCTAAGTCGAGATCGTGACTAGATTCGGTCTCGGAAGGCGGAATCTAAGTCATACTCTGGATGCTAATTTTATTCTTGGCGTACAAAAATGTGCTAACAAAGCTCTGCGGGTTTATTGCCTCGGACTAACTGCTTTTGCGGTAGGAAGCGATGGGGTCCGGCGCGGAATAACTCGGGCACCGATCCGGGCGCCGAGGCAAATTTTATCAGGCAGCGTTGACACTTGGAGCATCTTGGTTGGGAGTGCTACGTCACATTCCAGGCGCCGGAATCCAGTCCGGAGCAGCATATAAAAGAAGCCCCAGGCAGGAGCTTCAATATACAAGTCTTCTGAGAACTCTGAGTCCAATCACTCTGCTGCTCTGCGCTCCAACAACGTTCACAAAGCTCCGACGACTCACTCCGGCTCTCTTTTTAATTCATTGTTTGTCGGTTAGTTTTGTTCTCTTTCTTTTTCATTAGCAATATTTGTACGTAAATTGTAATTATCCGAATTGCTAGTGAATTGCCCAACGAAAGTACTCAAGGAGTACGGGCCTTCGAGTAGGAGTCGTCACAGGCTCCGAACGAAGTAAAAATCAACAGTGTCATCTCTTTACTTCTTTACTTTTCCGCTGCGTTTTAACTCGAGATTTTCGAATCGATATTCACCCCCCCCCTCTATCGAATCTAACGGTCTTACACCAGCGTCTATAAACCTCCGAGCGGAAGACCGTCGAGCTCCGACGTTAAATATCGAGAGACGAGCCGGCGTCTATAAACGTCGGAAGACCGTCGAGCTCCAACGTTAAATATCGAGAGACGAGCCGGCGTCTATAAACGTCCGAGCGGAAGACCGTCGAGCTCCGACGTTAAATATCGAGAGACGAGCCGGCGTCTATAAACGTCCGAGCGGAAGACAGTCGAGCTCCGACGTTAAATATCGAGAGACGAGCCGGCGTCTATAAACCCTCCGAGCGGAAGACCGTCGAGCTCCGACGTTAAATATCGAGAGACGAGCCGGCGTCTATAAACGCCCGAACGGAAGACCGTCGAGCTCCGACGTTAAATATCGAGAGACGATCCGGCGTCTATAAACGTCCGAGCGGAAGACCGTTGAGCTCCGATGTTAAATATCGAGAGACGAGCCGGCGTTTATAAACGTCCGAGCGGAAGACTGTCGAGCTCCGACGTTAAATATCGAGAGACGAGCCGGCGTTTATAAACGTCCTAGCGGAAGACCGTCGAAAGACGACTCGGCGTTTATAAACCCACCGATCGGACAGTAGTCAAGTTCCGACGGTAAAATTCGATGGGCGACCGAAGCCTATAGGGCTGCCGGATGGATGGTTTTCTGCGTAGCCCTCGGTCGGACCCGACGTAATAGCGTAAGGCCGAGTGGCTCCTTTATAAAATGTACTTGGGGCACAAAAAGCTCAAAACCAAGGCGAAAAACAAAAATCGGACGCAGGAAGAATGGGTAAATAACAAGACACAGTTCATTCACGCTGACCGGCGGATAGACAAAATTTCTAAAGTTTGCCCCGACCGACACGGATACAGAAAAATTACAAAATAACCTCACAGACAGATTCTTAGTCATCAAAATTAAAAAGATGGTCAGGGATGGAGCCCATTATGGTCGCCAGGTCTTCGGCAAGGACGGACAGATCGGCAGGAGCATGGCCTTTGTTCTTCATGTATTCCACTGCCACTTTGATTGCCTCCTCAAAAGTCAAGGAGAGCTTGTCGGTAAATTTCTCGCCAAACTCGTCTGAGAGGACGAAGGCTTTGCGTACCTCCGCCGATCGACCGGGCTCTCCATCTTGGTAATCCTTGAGAGCGGTCTGGGAAGCATCCAGGGTAGCCTGAAGATCTTGCAAGGCTCCTTCTGCTTTGGTCCGATCGGCGGAGCGACCCTCCCGCTCGGCAGTTAGTGAGGCGTCTAGCTCCTTCACCCGTTGTTCCAGCCCCCGGTTCTCCACCTTCATCAAGTCCATATCATCAATGGCCTTGAGCTTCCGAGCAGTCGCGGTCTTTACTTCTTTATCCCGCTGCTTGACTAAGGCTTCGAGGTGGGCAACCTCGCTTGTCAATCCAGAAGTCTTACCCCGCTCAGCTTCCAGCAACCTTTTGGCCTTCTCCAGAGCGGCCGTCGATTGTCGTTGTCCCCTGCAGCCTTGAGCTTCTTCAGTTCGTCCTCCAGTTCGGCCAGGCGATTGCTTATGGCAATCTGCTCCACCCAGTTCTGCGAGCGAATATGACTAACAAAGCAAGACAACATACCCCGGTCGCCTGTTGTAGATTGCTGTCACCGAGCTGACCAGGGGTCATCATGGCGATCCGAAGACGAGCATCCTCCCAAGCTTTGGCGAGGGGACCCGTGAGTGTGATTTGCTGCTCGGGGACGATAGGCCGATCAGCGGCTGCCATGTATTCTTCAGACGGGAGGCGCAAGACGGTCTTTATCAATTTCGGACCGCTCGGATCACCTTTAGAAGCAGTAGCCTTGCCGGACGGCTCACCGGCGGAGGAGGAAGGACGGTCGCCCAATCGCTTAATACGTCGCAGCGTTCTTGGAGGACTGGAGGGCGGCACCTCAGAGGTTGCCCTTGGAGAGCCGAGCGGCGTCGGGGTACTCTCGATAGAAACCGTCCCGGACAACACTGGAGCTTCGTCACCTAGCTCGGATTGCGGTTCATCGGATGGAATCGGTTGAGAGGTTGCCTCCGGC
Source organism: Zingiber officinale (assembly GCF_018446385.1). Lineage (NCBI taxonomy): Eukaryota > Viridiplantae > Streptophyta > Magnoliopsida > Zingiberales > Zingiberaceae > Zingiber > Zingiber officinale. Next base: position 19,191,591 of record NC_055986.1, on the reverse strand, counting down.
TGTTTGCGCTTCCGAGTTGCCAGAGGAACGTCGTCGGCCGAACGGCCCTCTACCTCGACTTGAGCGGAAGGTTCTATGTCGCCCGCAGCCTCGTCTTGAGAGGCAGGAGTGGCTAAGGCTTCGGGGACATCTTGAGTCCCCTCACTTTCTTCGCCGACCGGATCCGCTGGAGTAAGGCCCCGCTCGGCGAACTCCTTGTTCTTGGCTGCCTCGATCTCGGCGGCTCGCAGTTTCAGTCGATCGGTAGCCTTGGCGCGCCACATAACTTCAGCTGCAGAAGCAAAAAATAAATCAGTTAGAACAAAATAAACGGGAAGATAAGGGAACTTACTCATGCTGCAGGGCAGATCGGCTGGGGTAGAAGACAAGCCGAATATGTGCATTACTCCCGAAAGGAGTAGCTTGTCAATATGATAATACTGACCAACCAGCCGTTCGGCTGCATGAAGGTAGGCCGCGTCGCCTCTAAATTTGCCGAGCTCCGGTTGCACTGGCATCGCCGTCTGCCACTTGGTACGGAAGGTTGGCGGCTCGGGAAAACGTACATAGAAAAAATGCTCCTTCCAATGTTTGTTGGAGCTCGGCATGTTATCGAAGAGGACAAAACCTATCCTAGACTGGAAAACAAAGGTGCCCCACTCGGCTTGCTTGGGATAAAAAAAGTAGTGGAAAATCTTAGGGTCGAGAGGGATGTCGTTCAGTTTAAAGAGAACTATCACCCCGCTCAGCAGCCTAATGGAATTAGGGACTACCTGGCCGAGCGGAATGCGAAAATAATTGCAGACTTGTAAGAAGAACTTATGAGGTGGAAAGCGTAGCCCGGCCAAAAATTGGTCTCGGAAGAAAAGAACAGTGCCGGGCGGCGGTTCGTGTGGTCGGTCGGTGGGGTTAGCTACTACAATGTGGTGGTCGAGCGGCAGATTATAGGTTCGAGTGAGGCGCAAAGCGTCCTCCTCGTCGAATCGACTTTCCATGGTCGAATACCAAAGACCAGGAGCACCGCCGATCGGCTGTGAGGTACTGGTCATGGTATAGGGCCGGGAATAAACGCGGAATGGATGGGAAAAGAAATAAAACTAGGGAAGATGGCAAGGTGATGAAAAATATACCTAATAGAGAGAAAAAAGAGGCAGCAAGGGAAAGGAAGGCTTACGGGCAAAGGAGATCATCGAAAGGAGTTGTGGGGTCGTCGGAAAGCTAAAACACAAGGTCGCCGGCGAAAAGAGGAGCAGCGGGATGTCTGGAAACGAGGAGGGTGAAATGCGGCGAAGAGCAGGGGTCGGGAGCTTTATAAGGGCGGCAGCGATCAATTTCCACCGTCCGATCCAGGTCGTCGATAACGAGGTCATCATCCAGCCGTTCCTTTCAAACGGCGGCTGTCCCATCGGATGTGACGCCACCGCCATACCCTGACAAGAGAAAGGCAGCCACGTGTCAACAAGTTACGGGTTAGCGCACGTGGTTAACAGAAGCTTCAGCATAAATTCCAAGGCACGGGCGAGATATCGCCGAACGGCTGAGCATCCATTAGCCAGTCCGAGCGGACTAAGGTATCGGTCGTCACTCGATCAGATCGGCAGTCCAGTCAGTCGGACTTCGCCTCCTTCGACTAGACTCGAGGGGGAGGCAAGTGATCCGGCGGTTAGAACCGGGGACCCCTATTTTGAGGGGTCAACGCCCTGCGGAAGTCAAAGGGCCAGGTGGCCGACCGGAGACGTTTTGTGAGCCGGTCGGAACCTACCGGCCGGCCGACCGAGGAATATCTGACGGTAAGAGGCGCCCCGGCGGGAGTCGGGGTTCCGACGCTCAGTGGAACAGTAGCAAGGAGCCGAGCGGAAGGCCTAAAAGAAGGTGATATACTGTTAACAGTCCTTACATAGCACCCTACCGAAATTCTCCCCAGGATATCGAAGTAAATGGCAATCCGGACGGGAGGGGAGTTCCGTCCGGCCAGGGCGTGAGATGAGGTCCGTCCGGCCGGCGCATGAACTCCTCGTCCAGCCGGACAGACGGACGTCCCGACCTGTGGTGGGTAGGGATAGACAAGAACACCTTCTGACAGCCGTCAAGTCCTATGGCTGGGCCATACTCCAAGTCTGACAACGAGGTGTTCTGTTGTCCCATCAAGGACATACCCGGACTGTAGCAGTATGGCGTCAGGTAAGCTTTCTAACAGACACATACCGAGGTATGGGTTGCGGACACGTATGCACCTCGGTGGACGTGCAGGAGCTCTTTCGCCGCTCTATATAAAGAGCCGCATACTTCGCCGGAGGTACGCGTCCAACACCTCTGGAGCCACTTTCTTCACTGTTTGCTTGCCTTACTTGAGCGTCGGAGGGTCGCCGCCGGGAACCCTTCCCGGCCCGACTTCTGTACAGGTTCGCCGGAGGTTCGTGCAACCAGTCGAAGATCCACGTCAGCACCCGGGAGCGCCACGTGCCCAGCGTCCGTTGATTCAGCATTCGGACAGGATCAGGTTATATTTTCTAACACTTGTACTATATGTGCATGTATTATTTCTCAAGTTATTTATTTCTAGTTGCAAATTGTCATTTTCTAACTTTATTCTGTCAAGATCTTCTAATAGACAAGATTTTGCTAGAATTAACTTTAATTTCTTAATTTCTTTTTCAAATTTGCAATAATCTTTGGTTAATAATTTCACAAATTTAAATAATTTATCGGGAGGTAGAGATCGTATCTGACTTACCTTATCGATCTCGTTATCCGTAGCCCCTCCTGAACTGCTGCTTTCTTTCGATGAAGCTCCTCCTTCATCGATGCTCTCGATGCTCATTTCGGATGAGATTGCTTCGTGTTCATCTTCTTGATGACTTGCCATTAATGCAAGTTCGGAGAAAGCCTCAACTTCCGATTCAGATGATGTTTCATCCCACGTTGCCTTTAAAGTCTTGTACTTGTTCGTTTGGACAGGCTTTTTTTCCTTTGTCTTTATTCTTGTTCCTTAACTTAGGGCAGTTGTCCTTAACGTGCCCTTCTTCGTTACAGTGGTAGTATCTGATTGTCGTTTTTCTTTCTACCCTGCGGATGGTTAGTTTTTCTTGATTTAAATAACTTTTTAAAACGTCTTACCATCATTACCATTTCATCGTTGTCGAGAGAGGATTCTGACTCATGTTCGTCTCTCGTTGCCTTGAAGTCGATGTTGTGCTTCGGCTCCTTTGTACCTACACATCTCGATTCATGCACTTCAAAAGTTGAAAATAATTCTTCTAAGGTAATAGATTCTAAGTCCTTAGAGATATAGAGGGCATCTACTAGTGATGCCCATTTTGTATTTCTAGGGAATGCATTAAGAGCATACCTTAGCGAATCTCGGTTGCTTACCTTTTCTCCGAGATTCAAAAGTCCAATGATGAGCTCCTTAATCCTCGAGTGAAGGTGTGCAATCATTTCATCTTCTTTAAATCGTAGGTTGGTGAGATGATTGCGAAGTAAGTCCTGTCTCGCGAGCTTGGCTTCGGACGCCCCTTCGTGTAGCTCAAGGAACTTCTACCAAAGCTCCTTTGCTGAGTTGTAGATGTCGATCCGGTTGACTTCTTGTGGCGGAATGATGCTCAGCAGATGGAACTCTTCATTGCCATTTGCCACGTAGTCGACCTGCTCCTTCTTCGTCCACTAGTATTCTTCCTTACCCTCGAGTGCTACAAACAGAATTTCATTATTAAAAGTAATTCAAAGTCAGTTTTAAAGAATACCTACATTCTCTTTTTCTAGCTAGCAAACTCCCCCTCAAACTTCAATGGGTATATGCTCTGTCCGGCCATTGATTCGGTGCTTCGATCGGCGGTTAGTCCTCCTGAAGTGTCCTGGCTCTGATACCACTTGTTAGGACCGTTGGCCGGCTAGAAGGGGAGTTGAATAACCCTGCACAAAATCAAAACAAATGAACCCTTCTCGGACTTATAACTTAATTAAACACTTGCATAAATATAGAATAAATAATGAACTAAAAAGAAAGAGACTCTGAAATTTACTTGGTTACAACTGGGGAGGTTGTTAATTCAAGGAAGTGAAACGACTAAATTCTCCTTCAGCCGGAGAAACCTCTTTACAGCAATTTACGCATAGAAATGAAGAAGCTAAATAAAGAGGAAAGCGTGTACAAGTGTTGCTCAGTAATTCTTGTTGTTATCTAGCTTTTGGACCAAGGCTGTATTTATAGCCATGGTCGAGGCGCCTGGAAACATTCCAGGCACCTGGAGTGGGATAGAATTATATCCCTAACGCAACGGTCAACATCCATGTTGAAGTGGATAAAAATGAGGTTCGGGCGTCCGAACCCTAAAAGTCAATAGGGTTGACTTTTTTCGGTCTAGGCCCTCTGCTCCGGTGCTGCTCACCTCGATCTGGGTCTTCCGCTCCGGCTCTGCTCGCTTGGGTGATTTTGACTATCCGGAATAGGGCTCACCTGAACCCAACTTTCGGCCTTTTCGAGCAACCTTCTGCTCTGGCTTCTAGTCCCTCGAAAATGTCGACTCCTTCTTGTCCGCCCGCGTATTCTTCCGCAACACCTTGTCCTTTAGACGCACTGAGTCCGTCGGCTCTCTCCCGTGTCGTCCTTCTTGATAGTTGCATCTTTTGCTCGACTTCCTGTGCTCCTAAACTCCTGCACACTTAGACACAAGGTTAAACTCAACAGGACCTAACTTAACTTGTTTGATCACATCAAAACTACTTTGGGGGTACCAACACCTTACATAGGGTGGAAGGCGCCTCCAACGTGGCAATTTTATCCGTGCGAAGATAAAATTTTATCTTCGCTAAAGGTCACTGGGAAAGCGCCTTCAAGCCATTGAAGGCGCTTTCGCACTGGTCATGGAAGGCACCTCCATACTGTTTATCGTAGACGCCTTCCAAGCCATGGAAAGCGCCTTCCATAAGGCAGTTCAGCTTCTTTTCTCCTTGAGCAAGCTTCTGCTCTGGCTTCTTGTCCCTCAAAAATGTCGCATGCTTCCTTCTCGTCCGTCAGCGTACTCTTTAGCAGCACCTCATCCCTCGGACACACTGAGCCCGTCAACTCTCTCCTGTACCATCCTTCTCATTAATTGCATCTTTTGCTCGACTTCCTGTGCTCCTAAGTTTCTACGCACTTAGACACAGGAGTTAAACAACAACAGGACATAAATTGACTTGGTTGATCAAATCAAAATTACCACAGGGTGCTTACAATATCCTCCTTTTTGATGAGAGCAACCTCAAGTTAAATTAAGGTAAAAAAACAAATAAGATTAAGATAATTAATACAACAAATAATAATGTGCAAAAAATAATGATACCCTCCCCTAGACTTAATCTTCACTTCTCCCCCTTTAATCACATAAAAATAGGGCACTTTAAAATGCTTTTAGAATAAATCAAAAACAAAGTCTAAGAAAAAAATACTCTTATCCAAAAAATTTTGAAAGATTAAATGTCAAAAAATCTGGATTTTTTAAAAAAACTTTGAAAAATATTTTTAATTGTTGGAAAAAAAATTTAATAGACATATATAAGGCAGATAAAAAATTTCATATAAAGTTGAGATTATTGTAATCAGAAATAAAGTCCTTTCCAGATTAAGACATATTTAAAAGAAAAGGTTATTAATCATGAAAAATCTTGAACTATTTTTTGAGAATGCATTATAGCAAGTAACTTGGTAGAAAAAAATAAATTTTCAAATATTTGAATTTTTAAGAATTTTTAATATTAAAAATTTATATTTGAATAGATAATTCATAGAAAATTCAATAACAGTCAGAAAATTTAAAAAAAATTCTTACATATAAGTGATAAAATTATTTTTTTAAAAAAAATAACTTGTAATTAATTTCTAACATGATTATGTAAAACAATATATTTGAAAGTATTTTTATAATAATTAAATGTTTAATAGTTAGTTAATTAAACATTCATTTCAGTAATTGGCTTCCAAGCTATGACGAGGCACTAGGTCATTTTAGTTATTGGAACAACAACCACTTCTTGACAAAGTCTTTTAAAGAAATTAAATATTTAATTTTCTTTCTGAAAGCCCTAGGTCTAACTTTTAAAAATTTTAATTAAAAAAAGGGCATGCAAACAAAAATTAACCTAGATATGATTTTGAAATCTAAAATAAATTCCTTCCTATAAGATTAATCAAAAGTTTCTTAGAAACATATTTCTATGATATTTTTCTAATGTGGTCCTTACGGTATTTAAAGTATTAATTTAATCTATTAGATCTTCTAACATGTTGAATATATGAGCATGCACAATTTTTTAACTCTTTTATTTCTTCTTTCAATTTTTCATTTTTCATTTTTCATTTTTATTTTGTCAAAGTCTTCTAGTCGACAAGATGTTGCTAGAATTCCTTTTAATTTGTCAATTTCTTTTTCTAATTTATAGAAAAATTTTTATAATATTTTATAAACTAAAATAATTTATCAGGAGGTAGAGACCGTACCTGACTTACCTTGTCGATCCTGTGATCTGAACCACCCTCTGAAGTGTTGTTGTCTTTTGATGTCACTCCCCTTCATCGATGCTCTCGATTCTCATTTCGGACCAACTTGCTTCGTTTTTATCTTCTTGGTGACTTGCCACTAGCGCAAGTCCGGCGAGAGCTTCGATCTCTTATTCATGTCGCTTTTAGATTTTTGTACTTGTTCTGGGTTGGCTTCTTCTTCAGATCTGCACATCTCATTTCATGAACTTCAAGAGTTGAAAACAATTCTTCTAGGATAATTACTTCTAGATCCTTAGAGATATAATAAATATCTACTAATGGTATTCATTCAGTAATCCGAGGAAATGTACTAAGCGCATACCTTAGTGAATCTCAGTTGGTTACCTTTTCTTTGAGATTCATGAGTTCGGTTATGAGTTCTTTTATTCTTGAGGGAAGGTGTGCAACGGTTTCGCCTTCTTCTAATTTGATGTTGATGATCTGGTTTCGGAGCAAATCCCATCTCGTAAGTTTTGCCTCCGAGGTCCCTTCATGTAGTTCTAAGAATATCTCCCAGAGCTCCTTGGCTAACTCATAGGCTCCGATCCGGTTGACTTCTTATGGTTATAAGACGCTCGGTAGATGGAACTCTGCTTTACCATTTGCCACGAAGTCGGATGGTTCCTTCTTCGTCCATTTGTATTTTTCTTTGCCTTCTGGTGTTTCAAAACCAAATTTCATAATTAGAAATAAATCAAAATTAGTCTTAAAGAATACCTCCATCTTTTTCTTTCAAATCGTAAACCCCCCTCAAACTTAGGTAGATTGATGCTCGATCCGACCATCTCTTGTGCTTCGGTCAGCGGTTAGTCCTTCTGAAATAACCTACTCTGATACCATTTTTTGGAACGGGTTGGGCCAACAAGAGGGGGTGAATTGCCTATTGAAAAATAAAACAAAAATCTTTCTTGATCTTTCAACTCAGATTAGTAGCATACTTATAAAAAGAAAATTAAACAACTATTAAATTAAAGACACTAAGAAGTTACTTGATTACAACCTAGGTGATTGTTAATCTAAGACAGAAGAAAGTACTGAAAAGATCTCCTTCGTGTAGGCGGAGAAGTCTATTACACTTGTTGAATACTCAGAAATATGCTAGGAAATGAATACAAGAGTTGTTGAGTTATTCCTACCTCTAAGGGTCTTTTTATAGCCTCTGGAAAATTCTATCCGAGGCTAGATGGCCCAATTGAGCAAGTACTATTGGTGGCTCATATCGAGAGACTGCTACAGGAGGGGTCTCAGACGACTAGAGGACGCTATTGATCGAGTTCCTCGTGTTGGACAATACACCAGCTGACTAGGAGCAGGCTCGGCTACTAAAAAAGAGGGTCGGACGGTTCATGCTGATTGGAGATCACTTGTATAAAAGAACCTTCTCGAGGCCACAACTCAAGTGTGTCGAATTAGAGGACATTCAGTACATCTTACAAGAAGTTCACTAAGGCTCCTGCGGTAGTCATCCGGGTAGACCTGACCACGGTTCGGAACCGACGGTTCGACGGTTCAGAACCACCGGTTCGACGGTTCAGAACCACCGGTTCGACGGTTCCAGGCAGGTCGACCCTTAACCTTAACCGCCCAAGACGGTTACGGTTCACGGTTCAGAACCGCCGGTTCACGGTTCGGTTCACGGTTCGTCACGGTTCAAGATTAATATGTTAATAAAAATTAAAAATTAAAAATTAAACATTAAACATTAAACATTAAAAATTAGAAATTAAAATTTATTAAAAAAAGGGCTTGCACTTATTTAAGTTGCCTACGTATCCCTTTAAGGGAATCAAAGCCCACGTAGTTCTTTTACATTTTTATCCTTTTACATTTTCATTCACTTCCATTTCCTGTTCCTGTCGTATTTGTTCCTTCAGTATCAAAATCTTCAACTTCGTCATCTGAAAGTTGCATTCCTTGGATTCTTTTCTCCGCTCTGGTCCAATCGTCCAGTAATGCTTGGGCTTCCAATGAGTCGGGAGACAAAGTTGATCGTCGTTCATCTAATATGTTGCCACCGGCACTGAACGTCTGCTCCACAGCAACAGTTGACACTGGACAAGCTAAAATTTCTTTTGCGATCACGGAGAGAACGGGAAAGCTTTGAGCCTTCTGTGACAACCACTTTAAGATATCGAAGTTTTCGCTATCTGCTTCATTAAAATCAAAAGAAGTCGTAAAATAATTCTCAAGTTCCTGTGTGGAACTTGAGGATCCCCGTGGACGTTTTGTCCGTTCTTTTAATAAGAGTTGTGCTTTTGTAAGTTTTAAATTACTACTAGTAGTTTGTTGAATTTCAGAAATATTAATTTGTGTTCCATATTTTGCATAATATTGATTATAAATATCATATAAATAAATTCTAACATTATATATAATATTAGCTGGATCAGGGGAAAAAGAATCTTTAATTGGAATTAAAGCATCATAATATAAAGTTAACATTTCTTGTAAAACTTCTAATTTAAATCTAGGATCTAAAGCAAATGCAATTAAATAAATTTTAGGAATTAAATAAAAATATTTTTCCCATTTAGTTTTCATAGCTAAGATGCAAGGAGATAAAGATTCATTATTAATATGTTCATTTAAAACTAATACTATATTAGAAAAATTTTCTAAAACTAATTGAGCAGTGGGATAATAAACATCGGAAAGTTGTTCGGTTGCATCATTAAATACTTTTAAAATTTCACAAATACTACTACAAATATTCCATTGTTGTGAAAATAAATATATATTAGCATTAGTGTTTTGTGCAAAAAATGAACATAATAATTCTTTATATTGAAATGAATCATGTAATAATTGATATGTTGAATTCCAACGTGTTGGTACATCACGTGGAAATTTTTTAGGTCTCATTCCATTAATTTTACAAAACCTACCCCATTGTTTCATTATAGATGGATGAGACCATAAATAAGAAATTGCAATTCTAATTGGTTTAATATAACTTTCTAAAATTTTTAAACCATCTTGAGCACATAAATTTAAAACATGGCATACACAACGAATATGAAAAAATAAACCTCCAATAATACGTTGACAAACAAATTTTAGATCATCTATACAAGCGGTATTAGAACTAACATTATCTAATGATATTGAAAATATTTTATGAGTTAAACCATATTCTTCTAAAATTAAACATAATAATTGTGCGATATTATGAGCATTATGTGATTCATCAAAAACTCTATAAGCTAATAATCTTTTTTGGAGATTCCAAGAGTTATCGATCCAATGGCAAGTCACACCCATATACGAATGTGTTTGCCAATGATCACTCCAAATATCGGAACATAAAGAAACTTTATTATCTAATTTACTAAATTCATCAATTAAATTCTTTTTTCCTTGTTTTACTAATTTTTTAATTGTACGAGTAAGTGTAGTCCTAGGAACACGTTTAGCACATGGATTAAGAGATTCTTTACAAAAATCTTCAAATGTGCATTTAGATCCAAAACTAAAAGAAAGATGTTCTATGGAAACAAATTTAGCTAATGATTCTCTTAATTTATTATCCGAATATAAAAATAAACCGGAATCGGTACTACCGCTAGTTGAAGAAAATCTTGATAATTGTGTTTGAGAACGGTCGAGTCCATATTCCGTCGGGTGCTTCGTTTCTACATGTCGTTTCAACGACCCATAGCCGCCACCGGCTTGGAATTTGTAGGAAGCATTGCAGTGCTTACATTTTGCACGCATTTCTCCCGACGGAAGAGTGACCTTCTCAAAATGTTTAGTAAAAATAGAAGATTTTAGAGGAGGAAGTTCCCGAACCTTAGAAGTAATTGCATCGGTACTTCCTTGTGTGTCGGGTGTCGGATTCGGAAGATGCTCGATCTCATCATCGGTGGATTGAATGTTGGGGTCCTCCTCCATTGATTCATTATGCTGCTTTCGAGCTCGAGATGATGCACCTCCGCGGCCTCCTTCCATTGTAATTGAAAATTGAAAATGAAAGCGTGTAGAGATTAGAGAATACGAAAATGAGATTAAGAGTAGAGAAGATGTGTGTGAAAAATGATGAAATAAGCTCTCTATTTATAGAGTTTTGATAGTAACGGACACTAAATCATAGCCATTGATCAAAAAACGGTCAAATGATCCTAACCGTTGAAAAAAAATACCTAAAAAACCCTCCCAACGACTACGAACCGCCGATTAACCGGCGGTTCCAACGGCTATGAACCGCCGGTTAACCGGCGGTTCAAGCCGTTTAAAAATATATATATATATTTTACGGCTGAACCGCCGGTTCAACCCGCCGGTTAACCGGCGGTTCGCCGGTTTTACATCCAATGAACCGGGTCAACTGGCCCGTTGACCCGGTTACGGGCCCGGGCCGGGTCCGGGCCAGACCCGGGCCGGGTCCGGGCCAGACCCGGCCCGGGGTCGGGTCTACATCCGGGCAACCAGTCGTTGGCTAGAAAAATCCTACTGGCAGGGTATTTCTAGCTTACTCTACAAGCCAATGCTACGCTGACGGTAGCAACTTGTTTGTCCTGCCAAAAATATCAGAACATACCACACAGACCTAGGGAAGAGCTGAAGGCATCAGTGGTAGCTTGCCTGTTCGACCAATGGGGCATGGACATTGTAGGATCATTCCCAATTGTGACCCGACAAAGGAAATTCCTCCTTGTAGCGGTAAATTACTTCTCGAAGTGGGTGGAAGTCGAGCTGCTAGCCAAGATAACCGAACAAATGGTTATAAAGTTTCTATGGTAGAATATCATTTGTCAGTTCGGCATCCCTCATAGACTTGTCTCTAATAATGGAAGGCAGGTTCAAAGAAGGAGGCTCAAAGAATGGTGCACCAGCTACAATATTATGTAGGCCTTCACCTTGGTGGCTTATCCCCAAAGCAATGGTCAGATAGAGGTCACCAATAGAAAAATCCTTTGGGGGCTTAAGACCCAGCTCGACCATGTTGGAGGGAGTTGGGCGGATGAATTGTTGAGCGTGTTGTGAGCCTACCACACCACGCCCCGAGAAGTGACCGGCATGTGAGTCTTAGTCCTCACGCCAAGTGTCAAAGACTCACGTGCCGAGCGACCGTGTTATAAGTGAGCTTAGCCCTCATGTCACGTGTCAAAGACTCACATGACGAGTGACCGTGTTATAAGTGAGTTTTGTCGTCACGCCAAGGGTCAAAGACTCTTGACCTGATCAGACGAGTTATAAGCGAGCGTTGATCTCATGTCTAAAGATAATTATTCATGGGGTCCAGACTAGGCATGTCAAAGACTCTCGACTCGATCGGGCGAGTTATAAGTAAGTGTTGCTCTCATGTCTAAAGATAATTAGTCATGGGGTCCAGACTAGGCATGTCAAAGACTCTCGACTCGATCAGGCGAGTTATAAGCGAGTGTCGCTCTCACGCCTGAAGATAATTAGTCGTGGGGTCCAGACCGGGCATGTCAAAGACTCTCAACCCGATCGGGTGAATTATAAGCGAGTGTTGCTCCCGCGCCTGAAGATAATCAGCCACGAGATCTAGATCAAACGTGGAAAAGACTCACGAGTTGTTCGGCCGTGTGATTAGTGAGCGATTCCCTTGCACCAAGTGTTGGAGACTCTTGACCCGAGTGGTGAGTTAAGTAGACCACCATAGACAAAAAACTTTATAGCGTCGAACGAGAGCACAGTGATTCATACTTAGAAGATTTTTACACACTACAATAATGAGGGGCCACAAGATTATAGAACGGTAAACTGGATAGCCATAAAGCGCCGAGCGGAGGCGCACCGAATGATACTTAGAATATTAAACAAGACACTACAATGAAAGAACTTTAAAAACGTCAAAGGGGTGTGCATTCATTCATACTTAGATATTTTTTCAAAGTGCTGGGGAGGAGTACAAAAGGTTGACGAAAACTTAAAGAGGAAACAACGCTAAGTAAATCAATGACCTCATTCGGAAGTGACTCAGTGATCTTATCCCTGTTTATAATTCTGTTCGTCAGATCTAGTGAGAGATAGCCACCATCCTTAAGTTGTTGGAGGGTCCCATCGATGCTGTAATTAAAGAGGTGAATAGTTTGATTGATAAACATGTCATTGAAGGTGTTAGAGTGGAGGTAGTCTACTCTGAATGATTCCAACTAGTTGGGTTCCTCCTCTTTGAACTTATGGAAAGCCGCCTTAGACACCTCTAATTCAACCTTTAGGGTAGCCAACTCGGTGTCTTTCTCCTTAAGCTGGAGCTTGCCCACTGCTTGCTCCGTAGTTCCACAGTTCAATTGTCCCGCTCGATGGCCAGAGTTGCTTCTGCCTCTTTGAGATTCTGGGTCAAAATCTGAGCCTTCTTGTTTTTAATGTCTAGGTCCTTAATAGCTCAAAGTTTATAGACATTGGCAGAATTTATTTTTGACTCAAAATTGTAGGTCTGCTTGGTCAACCGATCGAGCTGCAAGATCTGCTCGTGACTCTTATTCTTCTCTATATTGAGTGCCCGCTTGGAGTCCAACAGCTGCTCAAAGTTCCACTCCAAGTACTTCAGTTGGGCAACATCCGTTGTGAGCTGCTCAACCTATGCCCGTGAGCTGTGGGCTTGGTCGGACGGGGCTCGCAACTGCTACTTCTCGTGCTCCAGAAGCGCCAGCCGTTGTAGAGTGTCAAGCTCTCCACCCAGAACTATAAACTCAAAGAAGGATCAGTGCCAATCAGGTAATGCAAAGGGAAGACTTAGTAAAAATTTACCCCCATGGATTCTGAGTCAAGTCGTTGGCCATCTCCCCGAGTGGAAGGATCGCCGCTCTAGGCTGGGCATCTGCCCACGTTTGGGCAAGCAGACCTTCAATAGTTATTTAGTGTCGAGGGGAGCATGGCTCGGAACTCTCCGGGTGATGATACTTATCTGTGGGCAGGCGAAGAATGACCTTGATGCTTCACCGGTCGCTCAGGGCTGATGGCTCTGAGGAGGTCGGGACCTTGGACTTAAACATTGGGGAGGAGCGAATGAGGGACATCTGGTCGACCGGGCTGATTGGCGGGGGCGGCAGGAAGGCGATTGAGGGTGTACATATTGTTGGTGCGGTTAGCACTAACGATTTAACGCAGGTTTTGATGAATGACAAATAGGTTAAGTTAGGTTTATTGTTGATCTAACACTCTAATCGAGTGTGTAGGATAAGTCTAGACAGGTCGACGGGCTGACCGGATGTCTGGCACGAAACCCAGCTAGGTCGACGGGCTGACCGGATAGCTGGCACGAAGTCCAAGCGGGTCGACGGGTTGACCGGATGCTTAGGCACGAAGCCCAGCTAGGTCAACGGGCTGACCGGATAGCTGGCACGAAGTCCAGACGGGTCGACGGGCTGACCGGACGTCTGGCAGGTAAGTAAGGTAAGTCACTGGAGGGGAGTGACTGCGAGGACGCGTTCCCAGGAAGGGAACATTAGGCGTCGATCCGGCTTAGATCCATTTCGGATATCTAAGTCGAGATCGTGACTAGATTCCGGTCTCAGAAAGACGGAATCTAAGTCATACTTTTTCTGTTAATTCATACTTTATAAATTGTGCTAACAATCTGTGTTGCAGGATATATTTTGCCTCGGACTAACCTTGTTTTGCAAGAGAATGAATCTCTGGAAAAAGGTGGTCCGGGCGCCCGGAGGCAACTTTTATCCTCTGCGTCGCCTCACCACGTGGAGCATCCTGACTGGACTTGCCACGTCGCACCAGGGCGCCCGGAAGGGATCCAGGCGCCCGGAGCAGCATATAAAAGAAGTTCCAGGGGTGGAGCTTCAATATCATCTCAGAATTCCCAGATTGCTTTGCTGCTATGTGCTCCAGCGATGCTAACAAAGCTCCGACAACGCGCCCTTGCTCTTTAAGCTTTCTTTTCTGTCGGTATAACTTTGTGTTTTGTTTCATTAGCATTTCTTGCACTCTTTTTGTAATCACATTCGAATTGCTAGTGATTGCCCAACGAAAGTGGTCAAGGACCACGGGCCTTCGAGTAGGAGTCGTCACAGGCTCCGAACGAAGTAAAATCAATTGTGTTCATTTACTTTTCCGCTGCGTACTTTTACACTCGAGTTTTCGAATCGATATTCACTCCCCCTCTATCGAACGATCACGGTCCTACAAGTGGTATCAGAGCAGGTACCGCTCTGATTTGGTGCAACCACCAATCAGACAGGGGGTAAAAAGTTAATCTTTTTTTTCGGTTTTCGATTTTACGTTTAATTTCAAACTAGTATTTTTACCTGTTTTGAATTTTTTTCTCGTTGCAATTAAATCTAAATTGGTGCAACACCAATTTAGATACTTTTATTATTTTTTTCTTCCGCACTACTAATCCAAGACCAAGTCTTGGGATTTTTGTTTTTCCTTTCTTTCTTCTGTGCGCAGGACTAAAATGTCTCAGACAGAAGGATTCAGCACAGTACGACCTCCACTCTTCAACGGGGACGACTTTCCGTACTGGAAGAAGCGCATGGAGGTTTACCTCAAAACAGACTTGACCGTGGATGAGCGTTACGAGACCTATAAAATTCCAGCGGACAACTCCGGGAATATCCTGAAGACTGGACAGCATATTTGAAGAAAAAGGCGTCAACAGAAAATAAAGCGATCAACACTCTACAATGCGGATTAACAAGAGAAGAACTGAGCAGAGTCGGTCCACACAAAACGCTAAAGAGCCGTGGGACAAATTGATCAAGCGGAACGAGCGACGCCAAGGTAACAAAGCGAGACACCTTTTAAATAAAATTCTTAATATAAAAATGCGGGAAGGTGAAACGGTGAATCAGCTCCACGCGATGATCAAGGACATCCTCAGCGGGCTTCATGCGATAGGCCACCGGATGGAAAATAGAGACTTAATAAGGTACACATTAAGTGCTTTTCCACGTAATAGTTTGTGGGCATCAATCGTAGATGCCTACAAAATTTCTAAAAATCTTTCTAAGTTAAAATTAGACGAGGTATTTTGTGAATTTGAATTACATGAACAAACTAACTCAAAACAGGTCGAGAAAGGAATTGCTCTTTTTACAGGTTCCTCCAAAGACAAGTCAAGAACCAAACCTGAACCTGAAGATGAGGTTGACCAAGACCCAGCAGACGAAAAATATCAGCGAACTTGGCAAGAAAAATGTTTACCAGGAGAAAGAAGAACTTCAGCAGAAATGACTTGCAGAAGATCAACACCACCATCGATCCTAACAACAAAAATGTGACCTGCTTCGGATGCAACAAGAAGGGGCATTACAAGAACGAGTGCCTAAAGTTGAAGAACGACAAAACCAAGAAGAAAGCACTCAAAGCAACGTGGGACGACTCTGGACGAGTCGAGAGGAAGAAGAGAAACATCGAAGTCACCTCACGCGATGGCCCGTGAATCAGAATCGGAAGGCAGATCGGAAGACGGGTCTGAACCCGAAACAAGCCACGAGTCCGTACTAATTTCCGAAGGCCCAAATGAGGTATATTTTAATTTAAACAAAAAAATTTTTAGAATTATTTCCTGTTTAAATAGTAAATTAATTAAAATAGAAAATGAAAACAAATCACTTCTTGAGGAAAATCAAAACCTCAATGAACAAATAAAAAATTCAAATCCAACTCAAGATCTAACACTTGAGGAGGAGAATTTATCATTAAAAAATTATATTAATAATTTAAAAGAAATGCTAGAAAAATTTACAACAAGATCAAAAAATCTTGACTTAATCCTGAACAATCAAAAAGCATGTTATAATAAAACCGGACTCAGATACAAGTCGAACTCAAATAAAACTTTTAAGTCATTAATAACTCAATACAAATCAACTAATCAAGCTTGGGTTCCAAAAGCGTGTCTGACCACGCAAGTAGAACTTAATCAATATTATATACCTAAAGAAAAAGTATATTATATAAACTCGATTAAACCAAATAAAAAACCAAAATACAAACCTAAATCGAAAAATTCAAAATTTAAAACTCAACAAAATATAAACTATCACCAAGTTAATTACAATTATAAAAGAAACAGACACAAACCTAAAACGAAAATTTAAATTAAAGGTCAATAATTCAGGGGGAGGCTCCAGAATAACTGGCACCTCCAAAATTAACTAACCCGGCAGGGTAATTAGGATTAGTTAAAAAGAGACCAAGTTTAACTTGAATCATGGTACTGGTGAAGTTTTTGGATGATAGTACGTTATGGAAGCTTGGGCATCGCATGTCTAGAAAGATATGGTTTCGATCTGGTGCATTTGGCCAAGTGGAACTGACCGAAGCTACCCTTAAATGAATCCTAACCAGTTAGACCAAGATTTAGTATTAAGCTCCGTGGATAGGACTATTCGGAAAACCTCGAAAGGTTGGTTACTACTAATGACGTCCATGTGACTCACCAAGCTTAGAAGTTTATCCGAAAATTGCCTATTTGTGGAGACCAAAGCTAAATCTGAATCTAACACAAGTTAAACCAAAACTCCATAATTAAAAATCCAATTTCATCTCACAAAATCATAGGATTCCCTGATTGATAATATAGATCGGGTGAGATGAATAAGGCTTACATTTGTTTAATTAAAAATTAATTTCAAAATTTCAATTTCATTTTAAACTTAAAAATTAATTTCAAAATTTCAATTTTAAACTTAAAAATTAATTTCAAATTTTAATTTTAAACTTAAAAATTAATTTCAAAATTTCAATTTTAAACTTAAAAATTAATTTCAAAATTTCAATTTCAAACTTAAAAATTAATTTCAAATTTTAATTTTAAACTTAAAAATTAATTTTAAAATTTTAATTTTAAACTTAAAAATTAATTTCAAATTTTCAATTTCAAACTTAAAAATTAATTTCAAATTTTAATTTTAAACTTAAAAATTAATTTCAAAATTTTAATTTTAAACTTAAAAATTAATTTCAAAATTTTAATTTTAAACTTAAAAATTAATTTCAAAATTTCAATTTCAAACTTAAAAATTAATTTCAAATTTTTAATTTTAAACTTAAAAATTAATTTCAAAATTTCAATTTCAAACTTAAATAATGTCTGCTCAAAAATAAAAAGACTAACTTTAAATCCTACTTACTGTAGGAAACCAAGTAGATTTTGGACAGTGGTTGCTCTAAACATATGACTGGAGATCACACCAAGTTCACTCAACTCACTTACAAAAGCTTAGGAACAGTTGCCTTTGGAAACAACGGCAAACTCAAGGTAATTAGTATAGGTAATATTGAATTAAAAATAGACTTTATAATTACAAATGTTTTACTTGTTGAAAATTTTAAATATAATCTTCTGAGTATAAGTCAATTATGTGATACTAGGTATAAGGTTAAATTTCTATCCACAGAGTGTTCAATCAAACATCTAGATAATCCTACCATAAGCCTAAAAGGTTTTAGAAAAGACAACATGTATGCCATCAACTTAACCACTTCTTCCATTAAGTGTTATTTAACACAAAAAGAAGAAACATGGTTATGGCATAGAAGAATGTCTCATACCAACTTTAGAAATATAAGCAAATTAAATGGACTAGTGAGAGGCTTACCAAAATTACCTAACATAGATTCA
The DNA here is from genome assembly GCF_018446385.1 of Zingiber officinale. Taxonomy (NCBI): domain Eukaryota; kingdom Viridiplantae; phylum Streptophyta; class Magnoliopsida; order Zingiberales; family Zingiberaceae; genus Zingiber; species Zingiber officinale. The sequence goes on along the minus strand of NC_055986.1, from coordinate 19,173,538 downwards.
ACCATATGTAATGCTTGTCAACAAGGTAAACAAACTAAATCCACTCACAAACCAATAAATCAGCCACAAACCAACTCAATATTAGAACTTCTACACTTAGATCTTTTTGACTCCCATGAAGTCAAATCCATAAATGGAAACTTATACTGTTTAGTCATAATAGATGATTATTCTAGGTTTACTTGGGTAAAATTCTTAAAACATAAAGATGAAACTTTTAAAATCTTTACAAACTTTTGCAAACAGATTGAAAATGAAAAAGATCTTAAAATTAAAAGAATTAGGAGTGACAATGGGGGAGAATTTAAAAATCATAATTTTAACAAATTCTGTCTTGAAAATGGCTACCATCACGAATTTTCATGTCCTAAAACCCCCCAACAAAATGGAATTGTAGAAAGAAAAAATACAACCTTACTAGAAGCCTCTAGAACTATGTTAAATGAATATATCCTACCTAAATATTTCTGGGCAGAAGCTGTTAGCACAGCCTGCTATGTGCAAAATAGAACAACATTAAATAAAAGACATAATAAAACCTTCTTTGAAATATTTTATAACAAACAACCTAACATAAAATATTTTAAAGTATTTGGGTGTCCAGCCTTCATCCTAAATACTAGAGAACATTTAGGAAAATTCACCTCTAAAGTAGAAAATGAAATTTTTATAGGATATTCTCTAAACAGTAGAGGTTACAGAATATATAACAAAATTACGCTAAAAATCGAGGAAACCACAAATGTAAAATTTGAAAAAACCCAAGGACAAACTCAACTTCAACCTACTGAAATTAATGATTCTGAAGAAACCAATAAATCCCTAGACTATGAAGAAGATGAACACACTCAAGAAAATGAACCCCCTAGAACTATAAAAGTAAATCCTAACCATCCAACTGATCAAATAATTGGTGACCCAGACCTAAGGGTTCAAACCAGATCATCTTTTAGGAACCTGAGTCAAATCTCCCTGATTTCAAAAATTGAACCCAAAACTGTAGATGAATCCCTACTAGACCCAGACTGGATTATAGCTATGCAAGAAGAACTAGCCCAATTTGAGCGTAATGAAGTTTGGGACCTAGTACCACCACCTAAGAATAAGAAAATAATAGAAACAAAATGGGTATTCAGAAACAAATTAAGTGAAACTGGAGAAATTACTAGAAATAAGGCTAGACTAGTTGCCAAAGGGTTTAGTCATGTTGAAGGACTTGACTATGATGAGACCTATGCCCCAGTAGCCAGATTAGAATCCATTAGAATGTTACTAAGTTATGCAGCCCACAAGGAATTCAAACTATACCAAATGAATGTTAAGTCTGCCTTTCTTAATGGACTAATTAAAGAAGAAGTTTATGTAGGTCAGCCTCCTGGGTTTGAAATTCTAGAACACCCTGATTATGTTTTAAGTTAAAGAAAGCATTATATGGACTTAAACAAGCACCCAGGGCATGGTATGAAAGGCTAACATCTTACTTAACATCTAAAGGATTCAACCAAGGTCAAATTGACCCAACATTGTTTGTTAAATCATTAAATACAGACATATTTATTGCACAAATATATGTAGATGATATAATATTTGGTTCAACAAATTCAGAATTTTTAGAAGAATTTATTAATCTAATGGAAAAAGAATTTGAAATGAGCTTAGTAGGAAAATTAACTTATTTCTTAGGATTACAAATCAAACAAACAAATGAAGGAAATTATATTTATCAACACAAATACACTAAAGAATTACTTAAAAAATTCGGAATGGAAAATACAAAAGAAATAAAAACACCTATGGCAGTAAACACAATCTTAGATAATGACCCAAATGGAAAATCAGTTGATTTAAAATATTATAGGAGTGCAATAGATAGCCTACTGTACTTAACTGCAAGCCGACCTAATATTTTATTTGCAGTTAGTATGTGTGCTAGATACCAAACTTGTGCTAAGGAATCCCATTTGACACAAGTTAAAAGAATTTTTAGATATCTTAAGGGAACAACAAATGTAGAAATTTGGTATCCTATGACCAATAATTTTGAACTAATAGTGTATTCTGACTCAGATTATGCTAGATGTAAATTAGACCGCAAAAGCACAAGTGGTGGATGCCAATTATTAGGTTCATCACTTATCAGCTGGTTTAGTAGAAAGCAACATTGTGTTGCTCTATCTACCACTGAGTCAGAATACATAGCTATAGGCGAATGTGTTGCACAATTATTATAGATGATGCATACTCTAAAAGATTTCAACTTAAATATCACAAATGTAAAAGTATTAATTGACAACATAAGTTCAATTAACTTAACCAAGAACCCTGTGCATCATTCAAGAACCAAACATATTGAAATTAGGCACCACTTTATCACGGATCATGTTACTAAAGGTGATATTGAACTCAAATACATTGAGTCCAAATCAAATTTAGCTGACATTTTCACAAAACCACTCCCTGAAAGTGAATTTAGCAACTTACGTCGAAAATTAGGGATGTGCTTAATAGACTAGGGTTTTTCAAAATCGTTTTCAAAAATTGTTTTCAGATTATAAGTTAAACCTGTTTGTTTTCAAAACTTTCCATTTTTAGATTTTCAAAAATAGTTTTGGCCTTAGACTAGTTTTTGAATCCTTAGAAAGCATGTACCCATAGGACTAGTTTTGAGTATCTCACCAAAACCCTAGGCTTACCTTGCTTGTGTTTGCCAAACAATAGAAAGGGGTGAGATGCATAGGTCACTTGCCTAAGACTTAAGATGCTTATTTCAGTGTATCGACATAAGTCTGGGCATTAAAAATAAAATATATATTAATCAAGTTAAGATTGACCTTAACTTGACTAACCAAGTGAAAGCTGCTATCTTTTGATAAGTCAGTCGGTAACTAAATGGTTAGACATTTGATTTGATGTCAGGTCCAGTGGGAGGAATCAATTAAAATTTTTCGATTTTTCAAAACATTTTTTTAAAAAATTTCTTAAACCTATTTTTGAAAACTAAGTTATTGAATTTCAAAATTAGACATAGTTTTGAAAATTGAATTTAAAAATCTAGTTCTGAGAATTTGACTTTACTTAATTCTACTTAATTCTACAAAAATTAATTTTTGTAAACTAAATGTAAGTTTATAAACTAAGTCTTTTTAAAAAAATTTTTAGTTTTTTACAAACTTGAAAATTAGACTTCAATCAATCTTGAAATATATTTTAAAACTTAGCTTTGAAATCTTGCTTATGTTTGAAAAGAGTTGAAACCTGTTTTAAAAAAAAAATTCTTGAAATTTAGAACTTATTTAGAAGCTATACTTGAAAAATTAGCTATTTTTTACAAAACTTAGCCTTTAAATCTAAATTTTTTTTATATACACCTATTTTTGAAAACTAGCTTTAAAAAAAATCAAGTCTTTTATGTTCTTAAGTCTTGAAAGTTGAATCTTTTATCAACTCAGTTTTAGAAAATCAATTTTACCTAGTTTTGAAAAATAGATCTTTTAAACTTGTCTCAAAACTTAACTCTTTTACAAAAGATAAATTACTAAATTTAACTCCCCCAGATTAACTTGACATGACTCCTTACTTTGTCTAAAGTCTGTATTTTTAATTACTTTAAACATGCTTATTTTTGATGAATGCCAAAGGGGGAGGGTTAGGTGGGTTAAGTTAGCCAAACCAATTGAAAATACAAACTAACTTAAAAACCTCCACTTAATGATGTTATCTGTTTTTCTTGCAAATATCTTCACTAACTTAACCAGGTTGTCATTCCATCAAAAATGGGGAGATTGTTGGTGTGGTTAGCACTAACGATTTAACCTAGGTTTTGATGAATGACAAATAGGTTAAGTTAGGTTTATTGTTGATCTAACACTCTGATCGAGTGTGCAGGATAAGTCCAGACAGGTCGACGGGCTGACCGGATGTCTGGCACGAAACCCGAGGTATAGATATATGTATACTGAGAGTCATATTATCCGCCGTATAGGGGAGATGCTGCCGAAATTTCTTCGGACAGGGACTACCTGGGCGTGACAGGCCGGACGTCTGGCAGGTAAGTAAGGTAAGTCACTGGAGGAGAGTGACTGCGAGGACACATTCCCAGGAAGGGAACATTAGTCGTCGATCCGGCTTAGATCCATTTCGGATATCTAAGTCGAGATCGTGACTAGATTCCGGTCTCAAAAAGACGGAATCTAAGTCATACTTTTTCTGTTAATTCATACTTTATAAATTGTGCTAACAATCTGTGTTGCAGCATATATTTTGCCTCGGACTAACCTTGTTTTGCAGGAGAAGGAATCTCTAGAAAAAGGTGGTCCGGGCGCCCGGAGGGGATCCGGGCGCCCGGAGGCAACTTTTATCCTCTGCGTCGCCTTACCACGTGGAGCATCCTGACTGGACTTGCCACGTCGCACCAGGGCGCCCGGAAGGGATCCAGGCGCCCGGAGCAGCATATAAAAGAAGCCCCAGGGGTGGAGCTTCAATATCATCTCAGAATTCCCAGATTGCTTTGCTGCTCTGTGCTCCAGCGACGCTAACAAAGCTCCAACAACGCGCCCTTGCTCTTTAAGCTTTCTTTTCTGTCGGTATAGCTTTGTGTTTTGTTTCATTAGCATTTCTTGCACTCTTTTTGTAATCACATTCGAATTGCTAGTGATTGCCAACGAAAGTGGTCAAGGACCACGGGCCTTCGAGTATGAGTCGTCACAGGCTCCGAACGAAGTAAAATCAATTGTGTTCATTTACTTTTCCGCTGCGTACTTTTACACTCGAGTTTTCGAATCGATATTCACCCCCCCCCCCTCTATCGAACGATCACGGTCCTACACATATCGTTCCGGCCGGCAACATGGATAGTGAAGGCGTCTGTTCAGAAGATGGAGGCGTTGGAAGAGAAACCTCTCTCTCAGGAATGGCTAAGGATGAAGCTTCACCCCAGTCGGATGGAAGGAGAGAGGTGGTAGGTGTAGAGGTATGTAGAGTGGAGGTTGATGTGTAGGAAGAAGCTTTCCCTCGGTGCCTTTTGCAACGTTTGATTAACAACTCACCTGATGTGGTCGATTCCGATGTCACTGCAATTGGCGCCATGGATTGCCACTCGGGAGGTAGCTCGCTAGTAGTGGCCGCGACATCACTGGCTGCCACCCGGCTGCCTCCTACCTCACTAACGGTCGTGTGACTTCCTCCTGCCTCACTGGTTGGCTCTTCAACTACTCAACCAGCAACAGGTCTCAGCTTTCCAACTCGGCGATGCCTCAGGCATTGATCTCTGCATCGGCAAGCTTACTGTTGCCGCTCAATCGTGCCCTCAGCATAACTTCAGCTGCAAAAAAGAAAATGAAATCTGTTAGCTCCTAAAGCAGTAGAGCAGAGGATAGTTTACCTAAAGTGTCGAGCAGCCGGATTCTGATGGGACATAGCCCAAAATTATACAGAACACCCTCCACCAGCAGCTTATGGATGTGATATTTCTCATCTACTAGACAAGAGGCTTCTTAAAGGTAGGACAACTCCCAACGATATTTTCTTAAGACAGGTGGCTTGGGAAACTCCATTTGCCATCCGGTCGGGAAGGTGAACAAAAAAGTAATGCTCCTTCCAGTGCTTATTGGAAGAAGACATTTTATCAAAAAATACAGAGCCCAGCGAGCTTGGAGGAGGAAGGTGCCAAGCTCGGATAGTTTGAGATAGTAAAAATAATGAAAAATATGGGGCATGAGTGGAATTCCGTATAGACAGAATAGTATTACCACACCACATAATAACCTAAATGAATTAGTCACTAACTAGTACAGAGGAATATAGAAGTATCAATTGTTGGATCGTGACGCACGTAAGAGGGGGGGTGAATCATATGATTTTTAAAACTTATTTTCTTTTAAAAATTAAAAGCAGAGTACACATGGAAAAATAAAAATGAGAAATCAAAAACCAAGACACAAGAAAACACAGGCGATTTTTACTTGATTCGGAGCCTTCGGCGACTCCTACTCCAAGGTCCAGGTCTCGCGGACCTATCGATGAAAAATCCACTAAAAACCTCTTCCAGTACCCCCGGAAAAGAGAATCGAGTACAAAAATGTTAGGTCAAGTGCAACACACTATACTTGCCCTTTTATAGTAATTAAGTACAAAGATAAAGTTACCAACACTCTTATGGATCGAAATGAGAGCTCTTCTTGTGTTGATCGTAACAACAATCGGGAGCAGTCAGAAGCTTGAATGAACACGGGTAGCTCATATGTAGTTGTTGTTTAAGTGCCTACTCGAGACTGCCTTATAAAGGGCTTACAGGGCGCCTCCCATAGCCATGGAAGGCGCCTCCAATGAGGCAAAAGCGATCCCAATTTCCTTGGCACTTATTCGTAGTGAAGTCAAATTTTATCCATGGAAGGTGCCTTCCATGAACAGTACCGAGGCGTCTTCTATAGCCATGGAGGGCAGCCTCGGGTATTGTTCACCCAAGGTAACTTGTTTGCTTTCTTGCCCTGCAACAAATGTGTTAGTCCAAATACCCTACAAGACAAGTGTTAGCACAAATATAATAAATAGAGTAATTAATTTCTATCCTCCCAGAACCAGGAACTAGTCAAGGTCTTAGTCTAGGGATCCCAAATTGACCTAAACTAGATCAATGTCTACTGTCCCTCAACTGGGACACATCCTCACAGTCACTCTCCTCCAGTGACTTACCTTCACTTACTATTTGTTAGACATCCGATCAGCTCATCAACCTATCTGAACTTCCTGCCAGCTATCTGATCAGTCCGTCGACCTAGTTGAACTTCCCTGTAACACTGAGTTATCACAATAGATAAAATGGTAAGGTAAAATAGTGTTAATAGAATTCAAGTATAACCTAGGGTTATCTCCCCTTAGGGTTGCCTAGCTTCACTCACTAGGACTTCCATTGTCTGACTTCACTCACAAAGACTTCCTTCACCTAACTTCACTCACTAGGGCCTAGCTTTACTCATCAGGACTTCCACCACATAACTTCACTCACTAGGGTCTGGCTTCACTCATCAGGATTTCCACTACCTAGCTTTACTCACTAGGGCCCGACTTCACTCACCATGACTTCCACCACCTAGCTTCACTCACCAAGACTTCCACTCAGGCTGAAGGCGCCTTCCATAGGGTTGGCAGGCGCCTCCAGCAAGGCAAAGGATAAACCTTTATCCTTTCAGCCAACGACCAGATTGTCTGGTCGAAGGCGCTTTCCATAGCTAATTGAAGGTGCCTTCTACCTGAAGGTCGCGGAGGCACCTTCAACTCCTGTCGAAGGCGCCTCTAGTAGCTTCATATCTCCATTCTAGCTCTTCTGCTGCTCGGGTCACCTGGGTGATTTCGACTAACCGAAATAAATCTCACCCGGGCCTAATTTCGGCCTTCTCCTCGAGCAGACTTCCACTCCGACTTATCATCCCTCGAATGTTACGCACACCCTTTTCATCCACCGACATACCCTTCTACAACATCTCATCCCTCAGACGCACTGAGCCCGTCGGCTCTCTCCCGTGTCGTCCTTCTCGCTAGCCCCGTTTTCTACTTGACTTCTTGAGCTCCTAAGTTCCTGCACACTTAGACACAGGGATCAGAACATAATAGGACTTAATCTAACTTGGTTAATCACACCAAAAACTGTTGGGACCTTGACGTCCGCTAGAGGGGGGTGAATAGCGGCTCACCCAAATCGTTCGCTTCCTACGTTGTTAGCTTGCGCAGCGGAATAATACAAAAATAAACAAGCTAAACAAAATACAAGACAAGAAAGAATGCAAACCAAGCTACACGATCATTTACGTGGTTCAGAGATAAAGCTCCTACTCCACGGCGTGTCCGTAAGGTGGACGATCCCTATCCGTCGGTGGATTACTCCCCGGAAGACCTCCGGCTAGCTCAAACTCCTTGTGGGTGGAGAAACCTCACAACAAACTCACCAAGACCTCTTGGACACAAGGAAAACTCTTGAGCACTTGTAGACTACTAATTAGACCTTAACCAAGTCTAATTTCGTCAACCCAAACCAAGCTCCCAAGCTTTGGTTTTATAGCCCGCGGGTTGAAAACCCCGCCTACCAGTCGACAGCTAAAACACCCCAACGGCTCGATTTCACACATTCTGTTCGCTGCTAGTCGACTGCCCCAGTCGACTGCTAAAACATGCAGTCGACTGCTACAGTACTGCTACAGTGAACCCTAATTCTAGTATTTTACTCCGAGTACAATATCTCAGCACTCGTCCCTGCCCGACCAACCTAGACCTAGCCTTCTAGCCTCCTCCATCAGCCTTGCGTCCCTCGGATGCCTCCCCATCCTTCACGTCTTGCCTTCTGGAGCTTCCATCGGCCTTGTCATTGTTGTCGGGTCTTCCTTTGCCAAGAGGTCGCGCCTCCGGGACTTCATCCATTGCCAAGTTACACTTGGACTTACGTTGCCAAGACTACATGCTTGGACTTACCCGCCAAGACTCATCCTTGGACTTTCCTCCTTTGCCATGATCACACTTGGACTTCCTTGTTGTACCTGTATCCTGCACACTCACAATGCATATCAAATATAACAATAAACCTAACTTAAACATTTGCCCAAACATCAAAACCTAGGGTCACTAGATTGCTCCAACAAAAACAACCTTAGGGTTCTAACAATTTTCCCCTTTTTTGATGTGAGCAACTCAAATTAAGTTAGGATAAATAAATATAAAGCTAAAGCAAAAAAAATTACAAGTATGCAATAAAGTACAAAAAAGATTTTCAAATTAAATTTAAAATTTAAAATTTTTACTACTACCTCCCCCTAGACTTAATTTTCTCTTCTCCCCCTTTGATCACATAAAAATTTGGGGTAACAAAAAAGCTAAGGATAACTTTCCAAAAATAAAAAGTAAGTATTTTTGAAAAAAAATTGAAACTCTAAATTTTTAGAACTCTAAGTTTTGGAAAACAAATTTCTAAGTTATTAAATTGACAAAAATTGAAAGTATTATTTTAACTATTTCATGCTTATCAGTTTGTCAATTAAATATTTTATTTCGTTAATCGGCTTCTAGGCTGTGGCGAGGCACTAGGCCTTCTTGGTTATTGGATTATCAACCACTTCTAGACAAAGCCTCATAATGAAATCAAATATTTAATATACTCTCTAAAAGCCCTAAGTCTAATTAAACTTTTAATTAAGTCAAGTCTTTGGAACCCAATATAGATTCCAGCCTACTGATTAATTAAAAATCTTTTGGGTATATATTTCTTTAAAATTTTCTTAACTTGTCCTTTGTGATATTTAAAATACCACTTCAAATTATATCTTTTATTGTTTTGATTAAACGAACATGCACGATTTTTCAAGTATGTTATTTCTTTTTATAAATTATCATTCTCTAACTTTATTTTATCAAATTCTTCTAATGGACAAGATTTTTCTAGAATTAATTTTAATTATTTAATTTCTTTTTCTAATTTGTAACAATTTTTAGATAATAATTTAACGAATTTAAACATCTTATCGGGAGGAAGAGATCGTACCTGACTTACCTTGTCGATCTCGTTGTCCGTGGCTCACACTGAACTGCTGCTTTCTTCCGATGCCGCTCCCCTTCATCGATGCTCTCGATACTCATCTCAGACGAGCTTGCTTTGTGTTCATCCTCTTGATGACTTGCCATCAACGCAAGCCCGGAAAAGGTTTCGACCTCCGATTCAGACGACGTTTCGTCCCACGTAGCCTTCAGGATCTTGTATTTGTTCTTTTGGACGGGCTTCTTGTTCTTGCCTTTGTCCTTCTCGTTGATCTTTAACTTAGGGCAGTTGTCTTTAACATGCCCTTCTTCATTGCAGTGGTAGCATCTGATTGTCCTTCTTTTTCTACCCTACGAATGGTTAGATTTTCTATATTTAAGTAACTTTTTAAAACGTCTTACCATCATTACCATTTCATCGTCTCGAGAGAGGACTCTGAATCTTGTTCATCCATCTTTGCCTTAAGGGCAATGTCGTGCTTCAGCTCATTCAAATCTGCACATCTTGTTTCGTGGACTTCAAAGGTAGAAAATAATTTTTCTAACATAGTTGAATCTAAATCCTTAGATATGTAATAGGCATCTATTAATGATGCTCATTCAGTACTTCTAGGGAATGCGTTAAGCACATACCTTAGCGAATCTTGGTTACTTACCTTTTCTCCGAGATTCGTGAGTCCAGTGATGAGCTCCTTGATCCTTGAATGAAGATGTGCAACTGTTTCACCTTGTTCCAATTTGATGTTGATGATCTGATTTTTGAGCAAATCTCATCTTGTAAGTTTTGCCTCCGAGGTTCCTTCATGTAGTTCCAGGAACTTCTCTCAGAGCTTCTTCGCAGACTCGTAGGCTCCGATTCGATTGATTTCTTATGACGGTAGAACCCTTAGCAGATGAAACTCTGCTTTCCTGTTTGCCACAAAATCAACTTGCTCCTTTTTTATCCAGTGATATTTATCTTTATCTTCGAGTGCTACAAAATCAAACTCCATTATTAGAAATAAATTGAAATGACTTGAAAATACTTCCATCTTCTTTTTTCAGTTGGTGAAGTTCCCCTCAAATTTTAGTGGGTGGATGCTTGTGTTGGAACCCCAAGGTGTTTTGATGTGATCAAGCAAGCTAAGTTAGGTCCTGCGTTTGTTTAACCCTTGTGTCTAAGTGTGCAGGAGCTTAGGAACACAGGAAGTCGAGCGGAAGACGCGGCTAGCGAGAAGGACGGCACGGGAGAGAGCCGACGGGCTCGGTGCGTCCGAGGGACGAGGTGTCCGCGGAAGAGTACACCGGTGGACGAGAAGAACGTGCAGCGTTCGAGGGACGAGAAGCCGGAAGGAAGGCTACTCGAGGAGAAGGCCGGAACATGGGTTTGGTGAGCCCTATTCCGGAAGGCCGAGATCACCCAAGTGAGCGGAGCAGTGGAAGAGCCAAAGGAGAAGATGGAACTCAGTAGTGGCTGCTGAAAGCGCCATCAAGTGGATTGAAGGCACCCTCACGCCCTTCTGGTTAAAGGCACCTTCAAGCACTCGAGGCGCCTTCAAGCCTTCATGGAAGGCGCCTTCAATCACTTGAAGGATGTCATACATATTTTAGGCCTGAACTACTAGGATGTGCAAATAAATTAATCTGTGGTGCAGCATCCTAGATCAACTCACTTGTAATCAATTCCTTCGTGCTTTCAATTCTTCTTTTCATTTGCTATCAGCGTTATAAAGAGGCTACTCCACCGAAGGAGAATGAACTTTATTCCTTGGATTAGCAATCCCCTGATTGCAAACCAAGTAAAACTGTGGTGTCTGCTTTTCTTTACTTAGTCTCTTTTATTTATTTATTACAAGTGTTCATTATATAGTTGAAATCCGAGAAAGGTTCGAGTTTTATTTTGTAGGGCAATTCACCCCTCCCCTCTTGCCGGCCTCCAAAGGGACCAACAAGTGGTATCAGAGCAAGGCGCTTCAGGAGGACTAACCGCCGATCGAAGCAACAAAGATGGTCGGACCAAGGAACTTCGCAGACTGGAAGCGTCGTATGGAGGTATTCCTAAAAACATATTTTGAAATTCGGTTTATCATGAAATATGGTTTTGTAGCTCCAATAGATAAAGATGGAAAAGATAAAGAAGAGAGCGATTGGACAAAGAAGGAGCAGAATGAGTCGGTAGCAAACAGCCGTGCGGAACATCACCTGCTGAGCGTGTTACCACCTCAAGAGGTCAACCGCATCGGAAACTATTTATCTGCTAAAGAACTTTGGGAGAAGTTCTTGGAACTCCACGAAGACACGTCCGAAGCGAAGCTCGCTAGAAGGGACATCCTCCGCAACAAACTGATGAACATCCGTCTGGAGAAAGGTGAGAAAGTAGCCGGTCTACATGCGAAGGTAAAAGAACTAGTTGCTGGTCTCGAAAACCTTGGTGAAACGGTAACAAACCGAGACACTATACGCTACGCGCTCAACGCGTTTCCAAGAACTCCAGAGTGGACATCAATCGTCGATGCTTACTAGATCTCAAAAGACCTGGAGGTAAGTACTTTAGAAGAGTTGTTTTCTACCCTTGAATTACACGAAACTAGATATGCAGAGATATCAAAGGACACAAACCAGACTATGGCACTGAACGCAACTAACAAGGATGAACCCGAGTCAGACACCGAAGACGATCAAGAAGCGTACATGGTAAAAAACTTTAAAAAGTTTTTTAGATCTAATAAATTTAAAATGCAGAATCAAAAGAATCAAAAAGGTAGAAGAAAGGTACGGTGCTACCAGTGTCAAAAGGAGGGACACCTAAGGGAAGAGTGCCCAGAACTCAAGAAGGTCAAAATGAAGGCACCTAAGAAACACAACCTAAGAGCAACTTGGGACGATACTTCTTCATCCGAATCAGAAGCTCAAGAATATGCCGGGATAGCACTGATGGCAAGCTACGAAGGACAAAGTACATCAGAACCCAGCATTGATGAAAGGGGAGCGACCTCAGATGGAAGTAGCGAAGCAGGGGGAGATTCAGGCTTCAAGTCTGATATGGTAAGTGAGGTATGCCTCTTACCCCCTGATGAACTTTACTTTGGTATCAAAGCTATGACTAAATCCATGTATAAATTAGAAAATAAAAATGCCAAATTAGAAAATGAAATTTTAGAAACAAAGAGAATTTTGACAAAATCATGTCTTATAGAGGATTTTGAAAAATTAAAAATTAAAAATGAAAAACTAAAAGAAGAAATAGAAAGATTGAAAAAATCTAATGGTTCAAATATTCCTACTTTTAGAAATTATAGAGTTTTAAATTGGTATTATAGATTTCATCAAAGTCAAATTAGAAATATATCAAAAATCTATATACCTAGGAAATACTTAGTTAATCCTATAGGTAGGAACCTCTACTGGGTTCCAAAAAATTGTTTAACTTAAAATTAAAGTCAGGCTTAGCATTTTCAGCAAGGAAATTAAACAACTAATTTCTTTATGAGGCTTTGTCTAAGGAAGTGGTTGTTGCTCCAATAACCAAGAAGGCCTTGTAAAATATCGGAAATAGACGAATATTAATAAGGGAAGTTTCCGAAATTTTTGGACATTTTTCGAGAATTTTTCGGAGCTCGTACGGACGAGTTGACGGGAATAAAAACGGGACCCAGAAAAGCCTGTTTGGGTTATCCCATTTAAGCGAGGAATTGTTTCTTTTATAAATTCCTTATTTTCTTTTATTTTTCATTTATTTTTTTTCCGTGCCTATATTTCCTTCTCTCCCGAGCCTCACTCGGCCCCGACGCCGATTCTTCTCGCGCCGAAGCCCTAACCGCCGGCCACTCGGTGGTTCTTCTCCTTCCTCTTCTCCTCTTCTCTGCCGCCGGCCTTCCTCCGCGCTACTGCCGAGCCCCGATCTCCTCTGTGCCCTAGCATCTCCGCCGACGCCGCTTCCCGATTTCCCCTCCCCTCCTCTGGTCCGACGAGACACCGCCAGCCTTCCTTCTGCCCTAGCGCCGGCTGCCACCATCACTGTGCCTGCCGACGCCGCTGTCTTTAGACCTCAGCGTCGACCTCCTCCACTTGACCGTGCCCTAGCTCCGAACCAAGTCTTCTTCCTCAGTTTTTCTAGTTGTTATCGCCAGTGTAACTCTAGCAAGTATTCAACAGCCGCTGGGACCAAATCATCGAAGAAGGAACTGTTGATTTGAGGGTAAGCCAACCTCAATAACCTTGCTCTATTGATTTGTCATCATGCCCTAGTTACTGTGCTTGCTGTTCTGATGGTTGGGAAGTTTCTTTGTGTTGCTGCCACAGAAACACAGGGTTCCCGGCAGCAACTTCGCTATGACTTAGGCAACAAATTTCCAGCATCAATAGGGGGCTTCAGATTAAGGTAAGGATTAGGTGATTGAATATATGTGTGATGAAGTATAAGTTGACACATAATTAATTGATAATTATTTGATCATTAGGTTTGTGTAGATTTATTTGGTTATCTAGATTTGGATCTTATAATTGTTTATGGGTAATGGATCCTTGATGTAGATTGGTTTGGTTTAAAATGGAACGAGGGTTAAGACAATTAACCCTAGTCAATTGTTAGATTTAATTTAGGGTTAAAGAATTTATTTAGCTATTTATAAGCATTTAGCTAAATAATTGTATATGTATTGGTGACACGGGACTGTGACGCGAGACGAGTATCTCGGAGTCAGATTTGGACTTTTCTTATCGGAGGCGGGTACTTTTGACTTATGTCATTTGATATGCTTAGTAATTAAATTAACATGTTACATTAATTGTGTTTCTTATCTGTTTCGGTTAATCACTACCCAAATCTTACATGCTTGATTGATTGATTGGTTTTGCATCTCAGGTATATTTTACCTGTTTATACATGCTTATAGGGGTAGTGATATGCCATGCTTGACCATGTTCAGGACCTAGGTTTTATACCTTCTGTATACCTTTGGATTGTTTTGGATTCGTTGACCTTTGATGCATTTTTATATATATGTGGATTAGGTCAGGATATTCTTGTGGTTAGTGTCATGCACCATTTGCATGATTGCATGCTGTGCGATAGTCCGCTCCATTATTGTTGAGCACATCGCCAGTTACATGGATCTGCACACACCACCACTCATGGGTTAGTGGTCGATTCAGGCTGAGTGTGTTGCAACAGGGACTCTGTTAGGCACCGTTGGTCCGCTCATGGGTAGTGTGACACAACGTGTTATCCGTCAGGGATTCCTCCCGTCTATCGAGTACTAGGAGATTGCGCTCCCCATCTATGATTTGGGGTAGGAGGGCAGGTGTACTCAACATCCGTCCACTCGGTCACTCATCGGGAGTAGTGACGACAGAGTGCACGGTTGTCACTGACCCACTCGGCCTCACTATGTGTGTGAGATGATCGATGGCGTCGGGGTGACCAGGGCGCATCATTGGCATCATATGCATGATGCATTTACTGTTGTGTTTGTGTTTGTTGCACTTATATCTTTGCTTGGATACCTTGATTGACATGCATCTGGTCTTCTATACCTGTTTGTCCTTTTACCGGTCTGGTTAGTACAGATTCTCTCCTGTCTTCTTGGTTTGTAGTTACCTTTATCTTTATCAGGAGTACGCATGATTAGTGCTAGGTGTTATTTCTTTACTTTGCATATCAATTGTACCTGCTGAGTGTTGGACTCACCCCGCCTCCATTGTTGATATTTTCAGGTTGATGCTGTCAGGAGAGAGTTCCAGTTGCTGGTCCCTGCAGACCTCGAGGATGTGATTGGTTTTTTTCATTTGGTTTCCTTTTCTGTTCTAGACTATTTGGACTTGTTATGTTCTGGATTTATTTGCTTATGGACATGATATAGATTTTATTATATTGATGGATTTGGATTTGGTTTTTATTCTACTACATGCCTGCCTGGATGGCAGAAGAGGTGAGTTCGTCGGTTTTGAGCTTTACGAGTGTAGTTGAGTAGGGTGGTTTTTGAGTCAGAGTATTATTACTGCGTGGTTGTGTCAGCCAGAGGCTGAATATATATATAAACTGCGTGGTGATTGATTTTTTATTATTGTTATGATTCCAGCCGCATGTGGCTGAGTATTTAGTGCTTGTAGAAAATTTTTGATTATCCGCCGTACAGGGGAGATGCTGCCGAAATTTTCTCGGACAGAGTCTCCTCTGGGGGCGTGACAATTTAGTGGTATCAGAGCACAGTTTTACGATCTTTTGTTCCGTGTGTTGGATTTTCGGGATTTATCTGATACCAATTCATTGGTATCAGAGCAGGGTGTGATACCTGCGTTTGGTATTTTGGACATTTTTATATTAGCCCTAGTTGCGAGACAGATTAGTCTGGGCAGTTATTTTGGGTTGCACGGATTTTTCCGTTTCGATTATGTTTTGGACTTTCGTTTCGGATTTTATTATGGATTTCCGACGATTTTCTCGTTCGGAATTTTGAGGTCAAATTGGGGACTGGATAGCGACGGAACATCTCCAGACGGCAAATAGGTAAAACAAATATTTTTATAATTTTGATACTTGTAGTAATACCTGGATAATGATTTAACGGATATATAAAGCTTAAAACATGATTATATTATATATATTAGAGTTGTATAGATGGGAAGAATGTGATACTGGTTTGCAACATAACTCTGTGTGGTTTAATTGTAAGGATGAGTTTTTGTTTTCTAACTTATTATATGAGGAAGCATCAGATTGTACTAGACCTGCCCTTAGCTTATATAAAGTAATTCTAGGTTGGTTCACGCTCAACATACTGAGAGCTATTTTGTAAACTTCACTTGGTAATGAAGTTCTCAACTTAAAGGAGGTGGGGGTCATGAGGAATTATCCAGAATCAGTTATTACAAAAGAGTCTTTACTCTTACTTTGGGGTCAGTTGAATGAATGTGATGGCATTTCACCTTTGCTTCTTCCATCAATGGAGGGCTGACTCTTCCAACTTAGCTTTCTTCATTATCACACATGCAATACTATTTCAATCCATACATCTGATTCCTTTCAAGTAAACAAAGATGTTGGAAACCCTTGCTAGACTCAAGACATTGTTAGAGGAAATGAGTAAGAAGCTTCTGAACAATAAACATATAGACTATACATAAAACCGCTCCCCATTCTTTAGTGCAGATTATATGAATGCAACATGAATGCATTTCAAACAACGTACAAAATCTTCTGAATAGCTGACAAGTGTTAAGTGTTACTTTGATAGTCTAAAGGTTGCTGACCAAATATGTTTAGTAGCAGAAGATGCCAATTTATTATAAAGTATTAGGTTGCACTAGCTAAGCTTCAGTCATTCACCATATCAGATAAATCTTGTTCACCCATTTAAAGTTTTGAGCAGTTTAATGGGCAAATATAATAGTCCGGTTCTTACTAATTTAAATGGCTGAAGATGGAACAACTTTAAAAATCTAAAGATGACTCAGCAATACAAACTAGCGTAAACAATCATTAGGAAAACTCCTCTGGAGTTAGATATTCAAGTTCAACATCCTTCTCATGAACAAGATGCAAGTTGATCTCTTGTGATGAGACCAAAATGCATTAGGTATATACACTGCAACTAGAAACGTAATACAACAAACTTGGAGAATAATATGCTGTATCAAACTTCCTAAGATAAAGATTAGATCACTCCAAATGGATGATGAACTGATAGGAATACTTGAGGCATTTAGTAGGAATTGGAATGCATTCTATGAATCTGATATCAGGGAATCAGACAACTCATATGGCATAAACTGGGAGGTCTAGGGCATGTCACAAGTGGATGTGCAGAAGGTTTATTGTATTCATTATGTAGCCCTTGCTAATATATTTGTTGCTGGAGAGCAACTTAAGATTGGGTGTCGATAGTTACTAAAGATAGATTACCCACTTTTAGACTATAGCGATTGACCATTTCCCTACCGTCCGGTGATACTTTAGATGTCACCCAGGAGGTCAGAGGTTGCCCATTAGATTTTGGCAACATAACACTTACGGTGGAACTTTTAGTATTGGAGATGGTTGAGTTGATATTATTCTTGGCATGGACTGTTTGTCAGCATATCATGCCACAGTTGATTGCCAGACGAGGGTGGTCACCTTCCAGCCTCCGAACCAACCCTCGTGGAGTTTCACTGGCATTAGAGACGACGGTATCTCGATTATTTCGGCGATTCAGGCGCATAGTTTTCTGTTGTCGTTGATCAATACTGAGGACGGTAGTAGTTCGCACATCTCCGATGTTCACGTAGTCCGGAGTACCGGATGTATTTCGGAGGCCGGTTTGCCTCCCGAAGGCGGTGGAGTTCGCTATTGAGTGATTAGGGAACCGCTACCGACATCAGCTCCGTATCGTATGGCACCAAAAGAGTTGAACGAGCTGAAGGTTCAACTCCGGATTTAGACAGAGGATTTATTCGCCTAGTGTTTCACCATGGGGTTCTCCGATATTGTTTGTCAAGAAGAAAGGCGGCACCATGAGGTTATGTATTGACTACAAATGCATTGAGTGACCGTCGAAATAAATATCCATTACCACGGATCGAGGATTTGTTTGATCAGCTCAGAGGTACATCAGTGTATTCTAAGATTGATCTGCGATCCGGATATCATCAGCTGAGGGTCAGAGACTCAGATATTCAGAAGACAGCTTTCCGTACCAGATACGGTCATTATGAGTTTTTGGTAATGCCATTTGGGCTTACCAATGCTCCAGCGGTGTTTATGGATTTGATGAACCGCATATTTCTGGAGTATCTGGATCAGTTTGTTATCGTTTTCATTGATGACATATTGGTCTACTCTCGTTCCGAGGAGGAGCATGCACAGCATCTTCGCACAGTCTTGGAGATTCTTCGACGACATCAGCTGTACGCGAAGTTCAGCAAGTGTGCATTCTAGCTATCCTCAGTCGGTTTTCTGGGACACGTGGTTTCTAGCAGAGGTATTTCAGTTGATCCTCAGAAGATCGAGGCTGTCACCGGTTGGGAGCAGCCGAAGTCAGTTCAGGAGATTCGCAGTTTTCTGGGATTGGCCGGATATTACCGACGTTTTGTCGAGGGATTCTCGCGTATTGCTATGCCACTGACTGTTTGTCCTTTTACCGGGTCCTGGTTAGTACAGATTCTCTCCTGTCTTCTTCGGTTTGTAGTTACCTTTATCTTTATCAGGAGACTGTACGCATGATTAGTGCTAGGTGTTATTTCTTTACTTTGCATATCAATTGTACCTGCTGAGTGTTGGACTCACCCCGCCTCCATTGTTGATATTTTCATGTTGATGCTGTCAGGAGAGAGTTCCAGTTGCTGGTCCCTGCAGACCTTGAGGATGTGATTGGTTTTTTTCATTTGGTTTCCTTTTCTGTTCTAGACTATTTGGACTTGTTATGTTCTGGATTTATTTGCTTATGGACATGATATAGATTTTATTATATTGATGGATTTGGATTTGGTTTTTATTCTACTACATGCCTGCCTGGATGGCAGAAGAGGTGAGTTCGTCGGTTTTGAGCTTTACGAGTGTAGTTGAGTAGGGTGGTTTTTGAGTCAGAGTATTATTACTGCGTGATTGTGTCAGCCAGAGGCTTAATATATATATAAACTGCGTGGTGATTGATTTTTTATTATTGTTATGAATCCAGCCGCATGTGGCTGAGTATTTAGTGCTTGTAGAAAATTTTTGATTGTCCGCCGTACAGGGGAGATGCTGCCGAAATTTTCTCGGACAGGGTCTCCTCTGGGGGCGTGACAGGCCTAGTGCCTCGCCACAACCTGGAAGCCAAGTATTGATATGAAAAATTTAATTGACTAACTGAAAAAGTATTAATTTAATATTTTAAAAGAGTTATTCAATTTGTGTTAGAAAATATTTAAAAATTTTAACTACTTATAAATTTTTTTAAAAATTTTTTATGAAAATTAACTTAGAATTTTTTTTAATGATAATATTGCCTTATCATTTTTCTTAAAATTGACTTAAAATTGTTTCTTATGAATATTAACTTAGAATTTTTTAATTACAAATTTTTTTTTGAATGCTGAGATAAGTTTTAAACTTAATTTTTTTTAACACTTATGACTGTTTTTACCTGAAAAATGTTTTACTTAAATTTTTCTCGAAAGAAAAATTCTGAAGAATGTCTTTATACTGACTTAGACATTTTTTACACTCAAAATTTTTTTTAATTTACCTTAGACTTGTTTATAACCCCAATTTTTTATGTGATCAAAGGGGGAGAAGTATGTTAAGTCTAGGGGGAGGTAATATAATTTTTCATTTGAAAAATACTTGGACTTATTTGAATATAAATTGTTTTTATTGCATATGTTTACCCTAACTTAACTTGGGTTGCTCACATCAAAAAGGGGGAGATTGTTGGAACCCCAAGGTGTTTTGATGTGATCAAGCAAGCTAAGTTAGGTCCTGCGTTTGTTTAACCCTTGTATCTAAGTGTGCAGGAGCTTAGGAACACAGGAAGTCGAGCGGAAGACGCGGCTAGCGAGAAGGACGGCACGGGAGAGAGCCGACGGGCTCGGTGCGTCCGAGGGACGAGAAACCGGGAAGGAAGGCTGCTCGAGGAGAAGGCCGGAACAAGGGTTCGGGTGAGCCCTATTCCGGAAGGCCGAGATCACCCAAGCTAACGGAGCCGGAGCGAACAGACCCGGACCGAAACGAGCTAAACCGGAGCAGTGGAACCGGACCACAAAAATGTTAGGACCAAAAGTAGCTAGAGGGGGGGTGAATAGCTCGTCGCGTGCTCATTGCTCGGTGTTGGTTGTTTCTTCAAGAATGCGCAGCGGAAAATACATAAACAAACACAAACACGCTAACACTAGGAGTTTACTTGGTATCCACCTCCAACGGAGATGACTAATCCAAGGATCCACACCACGCACGCACCCTCCACTAAGAAAACACTCCTTTTCGGTAACTACCGAGGGCGGAGAAGCCCTACAAGACTCTCAGTACAAGAAGAAGAAAGGGTAGTAAAGAATAAGCAAAAGCTTACAAGAAATGCAGTAAAAACCCTAGCTTCTTCTTCTTCTCGTTGCAACTCGCCTCTTGACTTGGATGAACCTCCAAGAACCTTCAAGCACTGGCGGTGAGGAGCTTAGAGAGTGCTGGGGAGGAGCTGTGTTGAATCTAGAATGAATCGGTGAAGTTCTGCTGAAGAAATCGCACGCCAACAGCTATAAACGACGCCAACGGTCGAATCCCAATCGATTGGATTGCTCCCAATCGATTGGGGAGGCTTTGGATCGATCCACGGATCGATCCACGGATCGATCCAGCACTTATCGGGCGAAGCAGCAGCGTCCCAATCGATCCACTGATCGATTGGGACCTCTGGATCGATCCACGGATCGATCCAGAGAGGTTCTGTTCGCAGGGACTCACCGGATCGATCGGTGGATCGATCCAGATCTTCTGGATCGATCCACGGATCGATCCAAACCTGCTGGATCAATCCACGGATCAATCCAAACCTGCTGGATCAATCCACGGATCAATCCAAACCTTGGTTTTTGCCCAAAACCAAGCCCAAAGCCCCCTAAACCAACATCTAGTCAACCATGACTTGTTGGTACATAAGACCTAGCATCCGGTCACCCTTGGCCAGCTAGGACTCTCTCACCAAGTGTCTGGTCAATCCCTTTGACCCACTTGGACTTTTCTCTTCTTGCCAAGTATCCGGTCACTCCCTAAGACCTACTTGGACTTTTCTTCCTCGTGCCAAGTATCCGGTCAATCCCTTTGACCTACTTGGACTTTCCCAATTGCCTAGATTCACTCACTAGGTCTTTCACCTGGCTTCACTCACCAGGATTTTTCTCCTGCCTAGCTTCACTCACTAGGACTTCCCAATTGCCTAGCTTCACTCACTAGGTCTTTCACCTGGCTTCACTCACCAGGATTTTCCTCCTGCCTAACATCCCAGTTAGGACTTCCCAGTCAAGTATCCGGTCATCCTTGACCTACTTGACTCTTCTTCAATCAATATCTTATTGTCAAACATCTAAACTCAAACCAAGACTCAGCTTGGTCAACCAGGCCAACCTTGACCTGAGGGATGTTGCACCAACAATCTCCCCCTTTTTGATGTTTGACAATACCACAATAACACTTACAATGCCACATGTAAGTTAGGCTAATCTCATAGCCTCATTCTTCATGCCACTAGGTAATGAAAGCATAAGTTAAGCTTTTCATTCTCCCCCTAAGAGGGAAAACTCCCTCTTAGATAATGAAAGCCTAACTTACTCCCTTTCACACGTCCTTTCATTCTCCCCCTATTGGCACACATCAACCTATGCCCCCTCTTTGGGCACACTTCAACAAATCCATTTGTTGAAAACTCTCCCCCTGAAGAGTTGCTCATCATTGGTTACAACTTCACTCGTTGAACCAACATGATAATGAAGGTCCCATACCCTTCATTTA
This sequence comes from Zingiber officinale, assembly GCF_018446385.1. Taxonomy (NCBI): domain Eukaryota; kingdom Viridiplantae; phylum Streptophyta; class Magnoliopsida; order Zingiberales; family Zingiberaceae; genus Zingiber; species Zingiber officinale. Next base: position 19,151,586 of record NC_055986.1, on the reverse strand, counting down.
TCCTTAACTTCTTCCTCAATGTAGACAAATACCCAACCTTGAGCATTTTCTAACATCTTGAGTTCCCACTTGAAATAATGAGGATATTCACTCCCCATTTCAAGTTCAAAAGCTCGTCCATTAGCATTTTCTTTAAAGAAGGTTAACCACCTTCCAAGGTTCATGAAAAATAATTTTCATGCCTTTAAAGAGTCCCTCCCCCTAAAGACATGGTGGTAACTTCTGTCATTGCACCAACAATGACTTGGAATCCCTAAACTTTTAGGAAACCCAGATTTAGAAGTTTTGAGGTTCAAATGTTCAAAATTTGAAACAAACCTCAACCTAAACTTCAATGAAGTCTTCCTTAACCATTCCATCCTTGTTTTCAACACGAAAACACCCTTTTTATGTATACAAATGTATTTTAAGGGTTTGGAATGGTTACATAGACTAACCATGGTTCAAAGATGCTGAAGTCAGCCCAGCCAAAATCAGCAACTTGGATCGATTGGAGTTGGGATCCAATCGATTGAACCCGAATCGATCCACCGATCGATTCGGTATGTGGATCGATCGGCTGATCAATCCAAAGGCCTACTGCTCGCGGAGTTGCGCTTAGATCGATCCACGGATCGATTCGGGCACTCAATCGATCCATGGATCGATTGGAGCCTCGATAGTTGCTGAATTTCAGAAACCCTAGAAAATTCTACAAAATCCAAAATCATGAAATTTCGTGTAGACATTATTTAGGGCATACTTAATCATGGAAAATAGTTTTATGAAAATACTTCATATTTTCAAAGATTGACACAAACTTGAAAACTTGCAAAAACTTTAGCGTTTTCTTCAAGTTTGTGTCTAACTATTCAATGGTGATTACTATCAAAAGATAGTCTTCACCAAGGTTTTCCAAAAACATTTTAAAAACATTTTCAAAACCAATATCCCATCATGTTCCTTGGGCATAATGCACATGACTTGTACATTAGCTTTCCCAATGATGGGAAAATACATAACTATGTGTTTTGATGAACCTAAAACTCAAAAGAATGCACTAAATCAACATCTTGAGTTTTGTTCATCATCATAACATCTCACTTGTATCTAATGTGTACTAAAAACACATACAAGTCATCTTATAGGTCTTTGTGAGATGTAGATTTTGGTTTTGCCCTAATCTAGGGATCATGCATATCTATCTAGGCATTTTGGAGATATTAGACACCCACCTAGGATGTCACTTGTTAATAAGTGTTATTAAATGCCTTTTGTCCTTAATTACAAGGAATTAAACTTAATGCATGATAATGTTATGGCATACATCAAAATAAAATAGCTTTCAAAAGAAAGATTCCTATAACTACATGATGTATGTATGGCATGACATGGTATTTTTGGATTTTTCATAATAAAACATGAACGCAAAAATAGACATGATGTCATGACATATGATGGGCAAACAATCATGGCAAGGTTTAGCATAAATAAAATATACCTAGATTACCTATCTAAGTATCGTTAATCTTAGCTAATCCTAAAACTTAAACCCTAGATTGCCCAAAGTGCTTCAAGAGAGTGCCAAAACCTAAATGGGCATTTCTAATTCTCTTGATTAATTTATGCCAATTGAAATTAAGTTTATCCTCAAATGTTGACATATTCCATTTTTCCTCAAGAGTAATCACATAAATCAAGGCCCGGAGTGCCTTAAAATTTATAAGAGAATACCAAAATCCCAACTTGGTATTTCTCTAGGTTTTCCCAATTTATGCATTTTTTAAGATAAAATCAATTTTCCACCATTAGGCACATTTTACTCTTTCAAGGAGTAAATAATAATTCCATTTCATTTTCAAAGGTTAACAAAAACCTTGAAAATGCTCCTTGAGTGTCAATTTCCTCAAAGTTGGGTTAACTACCCTTCTAATCGGAGTTGACACTCTCTAACCCATCTATGGGGTAGAGAAGATGCTCCTAGGAACCCAACACCTATTGGTGCTCCTTGGATGCTCTAGGTACTCACTAGGGATAACTTCCCTAGATACCTTCCTAGTGACCTTGTTGGGCTTCTTAGAAGCCTTGGTCACATTTTCTAGGTCAACTCTAGGGATAACCTCCCTTGTGACCTTGTTAGTGACTTTCTTAGACTTCTTAGAAGTCTTAGTCACTTTGGTTGCAAAGATACTCCTAGGGATATCTTCCCTTGTATCCTTGACTTGACCTCTAGACTTAGGGTTTGTTCCATAACTATATGGAACCCTATGATAACTAGGCACATCCTTTTTAGCCTTGGGTTTGTATCCCAAACCTCTATGACCATTAGATGACCTTTGTGCTCCTAGACCTAGGTTATGCTCATTTTGGCCTAATAAGATATTTTCCATCCTTCTTAGGGTCCTTTCCATTTTATCAAGTCTTGACCTCAAGACTTGATTTTCCATCACTAAGTCCTTAGTTTTTGGTTTTCCATTAAGTCCATGAGCATTTTTGTTTCTAGGCTTGTAGCTACAATCCTTAGAGTTCTTGCCTAGACTTTTACCTATATTCCTAGCCTTAGGTGTAGTAGTTTTGGCATGTAGGGCCACATGCTTTTCCTTAAAGCCCTCATGCTTCCTATTCTTATGGTAAATCGCATTAAAATGATAAAAATTAGAACTATCATGTTTTTTACCATAATGTAAAGGAGTAGGCTCAATAAATGTTACCTTCTTCTTTACCTTGGAGGCTCCCCCTTGACTAATGCCTCCTTGAGCCTTGACCATCTTCTTCCCCTTGAGGCATTGACTCCGGTAATGCCCCTTTTGATTGCAAGAGAAGCATATGATATGCTCCTTGCTCTTCTTTGTTCCGGGAATGGTCTCCTCGGGCTTCTCCTTGCCCTTTTGCGTCACTTGACCCTTCTTCTTGGCCAAGTTGGGACACTTGCTCTTGTAGTGCCACTTTCCCTACACTCAAAACATATTATATGATTTTTATTTTTAATTGAAACATTTATACCTTCTTGTGTAGGGATGACACTTGCTCCTCCATTTGCTATTTCTTGAATTTCGGAGGTGGCACCATCTTCTTCTTCTTCACTTGACCCGGATGTAGAAGCTTCTCCTTCTTCTTGATCCGGCGTCACCAAGGATTGCTCCCCCTCAATCCTAGAGGTGGAGGCTTCATCATCTTGAACATGAAACAAGGAATATGCTCCCTCCTTGTTCCCTTCGTTGCATTCCCTTGAGAATGAAGCTTCTTGGATTTCCTCTTCTTCGGAGGTTGAGCATCTCTCAACCTCGGAGTCCTCCTCTTGGTCTTGCTCCAAAGAGTCACCCTCTCTGGATTCTTCATGATCTTGTACAGTGGAGGGGATCTCTTCATGAAGCTTGGCCAATTTGCTTCATAGCTCCTTTGCATCTTCAAACTCTCCAATTTTGCAAAGGATGGTGCTTGGCAATAAATTGAAGCTTGGTCACTTTGTCATTTGCCTCGCACCTTTGGACTTGCTCCGGGCTCCATTTGCTTTTCTTTAGAACTTTGCCCTTTGAATTTCTTGGAGCCTTGAAGCCTTCCATTAGAGCAAACCATTGCTCTATCTCCATCATAAGAAAATTTTCGATTCTTGATTTCCAAGAATCGAAACTCGTAGAAGTGTATGGTGGAGCCACCCTTGTGTCAAATCCAAGCCCATCTTGGAATTGCATCTTGAAGTTGAGCTTGATAAAGTCTTGAACTTGAAGAATTTGCTCCAACTTCTTCACCCTCTAGCTTTTCTTGATATGCTTGACCCTTCCGGCGATGATTCCGGTGAAGAGCGGCCTCGCTCTGATACCACTTGTTAGGACCAAAAGTAGCTAGAGGGGAGGGTGAATAGCTCGTCGCGTGCTCGTTGCTCGGTGTTGGTTGTTTCTTCAAGAATGCGCAGCGGAAAATACATAAACAAACACAAACACGCTAACACTAGGAGTTTACTTGGTATCCACCTCCAACGGAGATGACTAATCCAAGGATCCACACCACGCACGCACCCTCCACTATGAAAACACTCCTTTTCGGTAACTACCGAGGGCGGAGAAGCCCTACAAGACTCTCAGTACAAGAAGAAGAAAGGGTAGTAAAGAATAAGCAAAAGCTTACAAGAAATGCAGTAAAAACCCTAGCTTCTTCTTCTTCTCGTTGCAACTCGCCTCTTGACTTGGATGAACCTCCAAGAACCTTCAAGAACTGGCGGTGAGGAGCTTAGAGAGTGCTGGGGAGGAGCTGTGTTGAATCTAGAATGAATCGGTGAAGTTCTGCTGAAGAAATCGCACGCCAACAGCTATAAACGCGCCAACGGTCGAATCCCAATCGATTGGATTGCTCCCAATCGATTGGGAGGCTGGATCGATCCACGGATCGATCCAGAGCGCCTCATCGAACCACGGATCGATCCACGGATCGATCCAGACTTATCGAAGCAGCGGCGTCCCAATCGATCCACGATCGATTGGGACCTCGAATCGATCCACGGATCGATCGAGAGCGTGGGGACTCACCGGATCGATCGGTGGATCGATCCAGATCTTCTGGATCGATCCACGGATCGATCCAACCTTTGGATCAATCCACGGATCAATCCAAACCTGCTGGATCAATCCACGGATCAATCCAAACCTTGGTTTTTGCCCAAAACCAAGCCCAAAGCCCCCTAAACCAACATCTAGTCAACCATGACTTGTTGGTACATAAGACCTAGCATCCGGTCACCCTTGGCCAGCTAGGACTCTCTCACCAAGTGTCTGGTCAATCCCTTTGACCCACTTGGACTTTTCTCTTCTTGCCAAGTATCCGGTCACTCCCTAAGACCTACTTGGACTTTCACCAGATGTCTGGTCAACCTTGACCCATCTGGATTTCTCTTGCCTGACTTCACTCACCAGGACTTTCCCAATTGCCTAGATTCACTCACTAGGTCTTTCACCTGGCTTCACTCACCAGGATTTTTCTCCTGCCTAGCTTCACTCACTAGGACTTCCCAATTGCCTAACTTCACTCACTAGGTCTTTCACCTGGCTTCACTCACCAGGATTTTCCTCCTGCCTAACATCCCAGTTAGGACTTCCCAGTCAAGTATCCGGTCATCCTTGACCTACTTGACTCTTCTTCAATCAATATCTTATTGTCAAACATCTAAACCCAAACCAAGACTCAGCTTGGTCAACCAGGTCAACCTTGACCTGAGGGATGTTGCACCAACATAAAAAGTCAACAAAGTTGACTTAAGAGGTCCGGGCGCCCGGAATCATTCCGGGCGCCCTGCAGAACCTGGATTTTGACCAGGATCGCGTCAAACGCGATCTGATCGTTGGGGATAGAATTTTATCCCCTCCAGGGCGCCCGGAACTCCTTCCAGGCGCCCGGACCAGTACTATAAATATAGTATTGGTCTGCACATTCAGAACAACTCACTTGTAATCAATTCCTTCTGTGCTTTCAATTCTGTTCTTTTCATTTGTGCTGTCAACGTTGTAAAGAGGCTACTCCGCCCAGAGGAGAATCAGATAGTGCGCTTACATTCCTTGGATTAGCAATCCCCTTATTGCAAACCAAGTAAAACTGTGGTGTCTGCTTTTCTTTACTTAGTCTCTTTTATTTATTTATTACAAGTGTTCATTATATAGTTGAAATCCGAGAAAGGTTCGAGTTTTATTTTGTAGGGCAATTCACCCCTCCCCTTTTGCCGGCCTCCAAAGGGACCAACAGCTTAAACTGGTCATCTTGTGTGCTTCGTTCAACGGTTAGTCCTCCTGAAGCTGTTAGGCTCTGATACCACTTGTTGGTATGGTGGGCCGGCTGGAGAGGGTTGAGTTGCATAAAATACTAAAATACATTTCTCGATCTTTCAACTCAGGTTAGCAACAATAGCAAATAAAATAAAACAGAAATTACTAAAGAAAGAGGCACCAAAATTTACTTAGTTACAACGTAGGTGATTGTTAATCCAAGCCAAATGAAAGCTCTTAAAAAGTCTCATTCACTGAAAGCGGAGAAGCCTCTTACACTCGTTAATAGCTCAGACTATTTCTAAAAAAATAATACAGAAGTTGTTACATCTTTCCTAGGTCCAATGGTCTTTTTATAATCCCTGAAAAAACTTATCCTCAGGCTGAAGGCTCATTTCATAGAGCTAGAAGGCGCCTCCAGCAAGGCAAAGGATAAACCTTTATCCTTTCCACCAACGACCAGATTGCCTGATTGAAAATGCCTTTTATAGCCATGGAAGGCGTCTTCCATGGCTGGTTGAAGGCGCCTTCTTCCTGAAGGTCGCAGAGGCACCTTCAACTCCTATTGAAGGCACCTCTAGCAGCTTCATAGCTCCATTCTAGCTCTTTCGCTGCTCCGGTCGTCTGAGTGATTTCGGCCAACCGAAATAAGACTTACCCGAGCCCAATTTCGACCTTCTCCTCGAGCATGCTTCCACTCCAGCTTATCATCCCTCAAACGTCGCGCACGTCCTTCTCATCCACCGACGTACTCTTCAACGGTGTCTCATCCTTCGGACGCACCGAGTCCGTCAACTCTCTCCCGTGCCGTCCTTCTCGCTAGTCACGTCTTCTGCTCAATTTCCTGTGCTCCTAAGTTCCTGTACACTTAAATACAAGGATCAAAACATAACAGGACATAACCTAACTTGGTTGATCACACCAAAAACAACCTTGGGGTTTCAACAACCATAACATGAAACACCCATATCACTTTTGAAGAAGGAAAACTAATGGCTGTGTTAAACCTCAAATCTAAAGATACCAAGGAAGCAATCAAACAAATATTCGTTTCATTTTTTTCAACTCATACATGACAATACAAAAGACTAAAGGGAATAACGTGCTCCAGTGCTCCTCAGACAATGTGTCGTGCAACATGAAGGTTGTGAGTCCACGGACTCGTGGACTTAGCAAGTATACTTCATAAGTAGATACAGTGATAGAAGCAGCAAAACAAAATTAGTGCTTAAGTATATGAAGTACCGCACCTACCAAACTTCAGAGTTCATTTGAGCAAGTCTAAGTGATGTTATGAACAGAAAGCATTAAATTTAGTCACGCGTAAAAAACTTCAACGTATCGTACATGATTGTCATGATGAATTTCCCAAAGCAGAACCTCATCCTAGTAGTCAAAAATACAATTTCACTATAAAACTACAACATAGCATATTGGAAAATATCACGAGGCAATTCATAGAGTAAAGCTTCAACATAGTAAGCCTAGTAAGCAATTCACAACCGACTTCAGCATAGTAAACAAGAAGAAATTCTCAACTGTACCTAAACTTAGCTTAAAGGATAATATCATAAAGCAATTCATAAGTCAGAACTTTAACGTAATAAGCATGAGGCAATTCACAATAGAACTTCAACTTAGCATAATAGAAAATAACATGAGGCGGTTGTCACAATCTTTATTGAGAATATTTATTTGTGTTGGTTGCTATTCGGAAAATCTAATGATTCCATTGTATAAAAATTTTATACAAAGGTCTGAACCTTTTCCTAACTACCATGTATTCTTTTAAATTAAACTCGGATCGCCTGCGGAACTTAACACGTTTGATCCTAAGTTTAATTTATTTGTTCTTTTAGGTTTAGACTTGGATCTCCTGCGGAACTTAACACTTTCGATCCAAATCACCTAGGTTATTAATTCTATTAAATATTAATTTCTAAAATTGGCTTCCAGTACAGACGTGGCGAAGCACATGGCCTTCTTGGATATGGGAGCAACCACCACCGACTAGACAAAGCCTTTTAAGGAAAGCTAATATTTAATTTCCTTAAATAACTTTAGGTCAACCGAAAAGAACAATCAAATCACAAGGAAAAAGAAAAACAAAAGAACACAACATCGAAAATAAATTCGAAATACTAGAATCGCATGCCTCTTGTATTTGATATTTTTACAAAGAAATAAAACTAGCATGATGCGGAAAAATATTACTAGTTATACCTTTCTTTTGAAGACAAAGACCTCTTGATCTTCTTCCGTATTCCTCTTCTAACTTCGGACGTTGTGTGGACAACAATCTTCCGAGATGAGAACCACCTTTCCACCTTCCTTCTTTCTTCTAGATTTCGGCCACAATAAATTTCTTCAAGGATGAAGAATTTCGGCCACCACCAATGCTCCAAGGGATGCTAGAGACGAGGCTTGCTTTCTCTCCTTCCTTGATCCGGCCACAAACAAGAGCTCCACCAAGAAGATAGGTTTCGGCCAACAAGAGGAGAGGAGAGAAATAGGGCCGGCCACCAAACCAAGGAAGAGAGGGAGGAAAAGAATAGAGGTTGTTCACCCATGAAGGCTCCTCCACCTCCTCTTTTATAATCCTTGGTCTTGACAAATAAGGAAATTTTAATAAAAACTTCCTTAATTCTTTTGCCATGAAAAGAAAAAATTTATTTAATTAAAAATAATTTTTCTTCTCATTATTATAATGGTCGGCCACACCAAATCTCCAAGCAAATAAAAATTTTAAACACAAATTAAAACTTCCTTATTTGCTTCCAAAAATTTTATAAAAAATTTCTCCAATAATTTTTATCCCTTCATGATTGGTTAAAAGGAAATTTTATAAATTAAATCTTTCTTTAAACATGTGGATAATTTTCGGAAAGTTATCTCAAAAATTAAAATCTCCTTTTAATCTACAAATAAGGAAAGATATCAAATCTTTTCTTAATCTTTTGTAGAAACTAATAAAAGAGAATTATTAATTTTTAAACTTTCTTTTAAATCATGAACATGGTTAAAAGAAAAAATTTTACCAAAATTAAAATCAACCTTTTAATCTACAAATAAGGAAAGAGATTTAGCTCTTCTCTTAATCTTTTGTAGAATCTTATAAAAGGAAAGATTTAAATTTTTAAACTCTCTTTTAAATCATTTTATCCACATAAGAAAAATTTTAAAAATAAAAATCCTTTTTATTTTAATTTGGGCCGGCCACACCAAGCTTGAACCCAAGCTAGGGCCGGCCACCTTGAAGCACCCATGAACCAAACTTTGGCCGGCCCTTGCTTGGTCTCCAAGCTAGCTTGGCCGGCCCCTATGGGATGGGTAAGAAGGTGGGTATAGGTGGGTATAGTACTCTATAATTAAGAGGCTACAATAGGGACCGAGAGGAGGAATTGATTTTGGTCTCCCGATAAAATTAAGCATCCTGTGTTCGCCCCGAACACACAACTTAATTTTATCAATAATAATTCATTCCACTAGAGAACTATTATTGAACTACCACACAAATCCCAAATTACATTTTGGGCTCCTTCTTATTATGAGTGTGTTAGTCTCCCTGTGTTAAAGATGTCGAATGTCCACTAATTAAGTGAGTTACTGACAACTCATTTAATTAATATCTTAGTCCAAGAGTAGCACCACTCAACCTTATCGTAATGTCGGACTAAGTCCACCTGCAGGGTTTAACATGACAATCCTTATGAGCTCCTCTTGGGGGCATTCTCAACCTAGATTACTATGACACAATTTCCTTCTATAATCAACAACACACACTATAAGTGATATCATTTCCCAACTTGTCGGGCTTATTGATTTATCGAACTAAATCTCACCCATTGATAAATTAAAGAAATAAATATCAAATATATGTGTTTGTTATTATATTAGGATTAAGAGCACACACTTCCATAATAACTGAGGTCTTTGTTCCTTTATAAAGTCAGTATAAAAGAAACGACCCCAAATGGTCCTACTCAATACACTCTAAGTGTACTAGTATAATTATATAGTTAAGATAAACTAATACCTAATTACACTACGACCTTCCAATGGTTTGTTCCTTTCCATCTTGATCGTGAGCTACTGTTTATAATTTATAAGGAACCGATAACATGATCTTCTGTGTGTGACACCACACACCATGTTATCTACAATATAAATTAATTGAACAATTATATTTATCATAAATGTAGACATTTGACCAATGTGATTCTTATTTCTAGATAAATGTTTATACCAAAAGCTAGGCTTTTAGTATACATCCTAACAATTTGGTCCTTATTCATGATCCGTTAAAAGGTACCTCTTAAAAGAACGTAAATTGTCCATCCGTAGCCATTCTACATTCCTTTATCATTCATGTTTGGAAAGGCTCTCCTTGGAGCTCATCCCAGGGCATCCATCCTGTACTGTCACCAATCATGCCCATGTCTATTTAGTTAGATAAATAGAGAAACTCGATTTAATCATATCTAAACACGCAAATAATCATGTATAGTTCTTCTACTAACATACATAAAGTGATCTATTTGGTATTGCTAACAATACATATACAATCAAACATTAGTAGGTAACTATAAAAAAAACATTTACTAAAATGATGCAAATTCTGATACTTAGAAATAAATCACAATTCAAACCCAAAACCATTCCAAATCCTCACCATCTCGATATCAAACCCAAGATGTTCTCATAGCATAAATACCAAAACCACAACTAAGCACACACAAAAAAAACACCAAAACCGAATCCTAACACCTGCTCACAAACCCACAACATCATTCAATTGTTCATCAACATAAATGTCGAAAACTCCACACTCGTTTCAAAATCAACCCTTCTCTAAATCGTTCATCAACACAAATGTAGAAACTCAAAACCTGTTCAAACTCCCATTCCCTCATCAAAGCATATATCATTACAATTGCAGAAATCCAATACCATCATCTAGATGTTCATCAAGAACAAACTCAGAAAATCCAACATCTGTTCAAGAATCTAGAAAAAAAATCACCACATCGCATATCACAAGCATATTTCAGAACTCAGCAAGAACCTCTCCAATGCAGAAATTTACCAGTAAACAATGCGAAAATCAGAAATCGACTCACAACACCTAAATCCATTCCGATGAGTCAAAAGGAAACTAGCAAAGGCACAAAGAAATCTATCGAAAAACCTCCAGCAACTTCAAAACCCTAGATGAAACTGCATAGCCCTGTGCCGAAAGAAATTGACAACGCAAAACTCACTGCTAGCCTAATGAAGAACACCCATCCGTATCTACAAAGGAACCACTTGAATTTTCTTCTTTTAGTGCCGCCGACAGGAGCTTTAGCCCACTAGTTGACGCGCCGACGGTGAAAGGTAGTCACGGAAGATCCACAACTTGTGTCGATGCTCATCGAGGAAAACCATGGCGTGGCGACATCGACCTACCAAGCTTAGGGCACGTCGATGGGCTCTTGTTCAAGCGGCAGAGCAGAGAGAAGGAAAAGGAGTTGGGCAGTAGGGGTTGAGAGAATGAAATAAAAAAGATTACGATTAGGCTTATATACCTTGTATACCTTGGGTAATTACAATCCAACCTTGGGTTAATTAAACATATTAATCCTACTCAATTGATGTTCTAAACAAGTTCCTCAAAGTTTTATAAGTCCAACCTCATTAATATCTCATACAAATCTGGTTTAATTCTCTAAAATTTCCAAATGAAGGGCTAATTAATATCTTGTATTTTACTTCTTTATTATTATTATTATTATTATTATTATTATTATTATTTATAACATTGGATATTAGTGGGACCTTACAAACATATTAATGGTTCAGTCATTCAGTCAGTCAGTCAGTCAGGCTTACAGTCTTCTTTGACTAGACTTGAATGAGAGACTTGTGATCCGACAATGATGAGGGGTTCCACCAGAGATAAGTCAAAGTAAGGAAAATCAGCTGACGTGGAAGATAAAGTCAAGTGGGGGTAGCTAAGTCGGTTGAGCATACAAAGTATGGTCGAGCGGACCGAATACTGCCGAGCAGATGGTACTAGGTCAAGAGACAAGTACGTCGGGCTCCTCCCGACCGGATAAAATTGCCCCTTCGACAACAAAGAGAACTAAGCAGCAAGCGATCTCGCCAACCAAGCATCACTTTCGGTCAGATAGGGATAACCGACAAGGGTTAGAAAGCAAGGAAAGAGACGGGCCAACAAGCCCTAAAGATACTTCCGAGCAGAGATAGCCCAGCCGAGAGGGCTCTGGTCGACTGCGTATTACCCCACCAAATATCTTGTCATATCCTTTTAAGAGTTTGTGTCGATGATAGAAAGGCATGTCCAACAGGTAATCGTACTTTCAAAGCTTTCAGGTTGTCATATTAGGGAACCACATATATGGTGGCTTAAGAAATGGTGTTAGGGACACTTTTGACTTGTGTTTTCCTATGACATCTAGGAAAATGTGCTTATTCTTTGGAATGCGTGCACGAACACTACAGTGACACTATAAAAGAGGATTCCTATTTGCAGGGTGAGGTATGCGAAACTTTGTTTCTACAAACTTAATTATACTATAGTTTCTGATGTTTTACACATCGTCGGAAACTGATTTGAGCGTCGGAGGGCCAACGTCGGGAACCCTTTTCCGGTCTGACACTAACGTTCCCTGTTTTACAAATCATGAAAAGTCTTCATCGGGTTAAAGGGAGCGCCACATTACTAGCCTGCCGTTTTTTTACCGATTTTAGATAGGATCAAACACCATAATAAGTTGGGCATATCTCGCCTAGTCAACTCCTGGCGAGCTGCACCATAATGAGTTAGGGATACCTCGCCTAAGTAACTCCCGACTAGCTCTAAAATATTGGTTATTAGGATAAATTTGGAAAGTAGGTGGCAATAGGTAGAGTGATATATTATAAGTTGTTTTTTGATTTCCATTTTTTTGAAAAAAAAAACATAATAACACTAATTCGATCACCTGCTCATAAAATACTATCCACATTCATTAGTCAATTCCGACAAGATTTAAGCCGATCATTCTCAGCATCTAGGTATTAGAATAGATCAAACTGGGCCACTTTTGTCCAATTCACCTCCCTCTCACATAATGCAAAGAGCAGTTTCTGATCCTAATCCCTACAGTGTACAAAAATTAGACTCAGATTCTCACTCCTAGGTAACGCGGGAGGTTTACGGCCACAAAAAAAGGCTAATGCCTCCCTCTCCTTGCCGCCGAAGAGGCACAAGAGCCCCTCGAAGACTTCTTTGTTATAGTCCTGCTGCAGGGACCAGGCGTGAAGCCGCCTCCACTGATCTTCCATGCTTTCATACCCTTCTTGTTATTCCAAGCCGGAGCCTCTTTCTTTGCCAGATCCTCTATGCACGTGGCTCGAGATAGAGATGCGAAAGATTGGGACTTCCCCTGGAAGTACTTCGACAGCCCTCTTCTGCACGTAGCCACGACAACCAAGAGTTAGAAATCGACAAGCTTAAGGAAATGCCATTTTTACGGATTATTAGAAGAAGAAGGCTAACTTGATAGGGAGCACAGCCATGAGAGTAGCGGACAACTCGAACAGAGGCCCTTCCGTTGAAAGCGCATCGTCTGTGAGATCGGAAGAGGAAGAGAACATGGAGCCATCAGATTCACAGCCTTGCTGATCCATGAGGAGGCGATCATAGCGCCTGAATTATGGACGGTCCAGTATTTATACACCAGTGCATGCAGTGCCGGTCAGTAGAATTCCGTGGGCGGCTGGGAAAAAAAAATGCTGCGTGATTGGACACGAAAGAAAAGGCAGTTACGATGAACGATCAAAATGTTGATGGGTTTCATCTGTGTTTTAGGATTTTGGTGAAGAGGAAAAGGATAAGGCCGACGTCGTCATTAGCCATATATATCGTCTTGTTTGGATGAACACTTGCGTTGCGGCTGAGGAATCGGTGGGCGACGCGCAGGCGGGTTGTGCATATGGGCCACGGTTTTTGGAGATGCGGTCGAATTGAAAGAATATTTTTTATCAATAATTTTAAGTAAGTTGTTTTACTTTTAACTAAAATTACTATATAATAAGAGTATTTTGGGATGAAAAAATAAGATGGATATAATGTTAATGTCATTTTAAATATGAGGTGCCTTTTTTAACAACAGTAAAAACAAAAAGCATTCTATTGTTGTCCTAATTTTAAAAACTATACATCAAGACGAACTTTTTTTACATGTCTTGCTTGTTACCGGTGGTCTAGAAGAAATTTTATGCAAAATCACAAAAATGAAATTGAAAAAAAATATCTCCTTTCATTTATTTTTTCAGAATATGTTAGATAACAATTTTTTTTTAAAAAAAAAATCAAATCTCTGAGGGCATTTGTAATAGGGGTTTATAATATAAGATTTATACGGTCTTGACTTTTAGGGACCCTTACGAAAAAAGAAAAGGAACCTTTTTGGAGGCCTTTGGCGAAAAGAAAGAAGGAACCTCTTTGGAGGCCCTTGGTGAAAAGAGAAAGGGGGCTTTTATATGATTTTTTTTTTTACTAACGTACAATTTGAATAGAGTTTAATAAAAAAACTTAATATTAATATATTTTATTTAAAATATGATAAACTCCATACAAAATACATTTTTCAAGATTCTTCAAAAGGAACCTCTTTGGAAGCCCTTGGTGAAAAGAGAAAGGGGGCTTTTATATGATTTTTTTTTTACTAACGTACAATTTGAATAGAGTTTAATAAAAAAATTTAATATTAATATATTTTATTTAAAATATGATAAACTCCATATAAAATACATTTTTCAAGATTCTTAAAAAGTACAACATCATACAAAATATATTTCCTAAGTTTCTTAAAAAAATGCAATACTTACAAATAAAAAAAAAGTATGAAATAATCATAAAAAAAAATCTAGATCTTCTAGTATTTTGGAAAGTAAAATCATCAATAAGGTCTTCAAAATCAAGTTTTTCTAACATCTCATTTTTAATACATAAAATTGTCAAGTCATTTATATTCAAATCATTATTATCATTTTCTCTTAATTCTTCCTGCTCATTCATTGCATGATTGTGATAATCATTTTCTTTCAATTCTTCCCGCTCAATGATTGCATGATCATTTAGTTTTTTTTTATTACTTGATTGGTGTTCATTTGTTACATAATCATTTAATTCTTCTTGACTTCTTCTTGCAATTCATCAACTGAACCTTCAATTTAAGAGATAACTTTAAAAAGCTTATGAAGAACACCATTGTAAGTTTTAATAATTTGTTCCACTTTTTTTTTCTTTTGTTTATTTTCTGACTCCTAGAATGATATTTCTTTGGAAATATATTTGTACTATAAACTTCAATTGTAAAAATAAAACACCATAACTAGCAACAAAGCTAGCAGTGAAACAAACACAACTAGTGAAAATAATAGTGAAAGAGCAATAATGTCTAATTTATGCTTGAAGCAATCGATATAATCTATTTTATGATGATTAAAATTGGGATGATTTATTTAAACTCTTTCAAATCTACAAGAAAAATCATAAAATATTAGACTCTAATACAATATTAAAAATCAATATTGAATATTAACAATAAGAAAAAATATAGATAAATATGTAACTTACATTGTAAGTTTATATATTGATGAAATTAAAATTTCAATTTAAGAATAGACTTTTCTAATTTAATTAGAAGATATTCAAAGAAGAAGAAGGGAGAAAATTAACGCCCAAGATTTAGACTTTATTCTTTAGAGTCTTCTAACTTCTGTAAATAAATTAATAAAAAAAATTGTACAAATAAAATCTTTGAAAGAGAAAATAATAATTTACATTTTTTTTCTTTCTTTTCTTTTTAGATTTTTTTTCTTAAATTTTAAAAGAAAATATATATTTTTTGAACCTTTATTAAAATAATCCATTAAAATATTTTTTGGATTTTTATTAAAAATAATCTAATTATATAAAATATATATTATATATGCATGTCAAATTTGGGGACTCTTAAAAATCGGGGGCCCTAGACCGTCGCTCTCGGTGACATACCTCAAAACCGGTATTATTTATACTATAAACCCTTCGTTATAAACCTCACCCCTGCCTCCCATTTTTATGGGTGGAGTTTATAATTTTTTTATAAATCAATCCCAAAATATTGGGACAGGATTTATAAAAAAAAAAATATAAAGAGAGTTTATTTTCTTGTTCCGGATCAGACTGCATGCCTTTTACATGTCCATTGTATGTTAGCCATGGAGAGATTGTAGAAAGGTTTATGATAATAGATTTAAGTTTTTTAAAAAAGTAAACTTGTTAATATTTTTTTACCAATGATGTGACAGAATATAAATCACTATTGCGACTACGGATCAATCCATGTGGTCTGTTTAAAGCAAATACAACCCAATTTGTTTCCTAGTCGAGCCCATTTGTTTTGCTCCAGACCGATTAAGCCAGGCCATGCCCAATATGATATAAATTTATTGTTGGTTGATGCAAGCCAGGCTGTATAGATGCACCCATTTGATATAAAAATGGAAAGCTGCGTGAAAATGGCACGCGGGCCATAGAACCACACTAGCTTTTGAACTATCAAAGCAACTTAATGAATTCTTTTTCATTCTATTTGGAATCTCATCACGTTGCCAAATCTCTTTTATGTTATGCTTATTCCTTCGTTGACCTTAATCTAGACATATTTATAAGTGTAACCTTTACCGGGCTTAATTTATGAGATAACAAGTTATTAAAACAATTATAGCTCATTAAAAGATGTTATATTTAGTTTCCTAGAGCCTCTAGGTATATTTTGATTTTTTAACTTCAAATATATCTTTTTTCGTAAACAAATGCTTAATATATATTTTAATTCTATTTAAAATATCCACATTATTTATTTATCGTGGTTACCACGTCAAAAGATCAATTGATTAACGCTATTATCAAGTATTTGTTAAGTTTAATATTATCTGAAAATAATTTCGAGGCTTCGGAATTCACTTCCTATTTATTTTGCAGGAGGCACGCGAGAGAGAGAAAGAGGCGAAGAAGACAGACATTAGAGCGAGAAAGAGGGCGAGAGAGGGGATGTCGTGGCAATCGTATGTCGACGAGCATCTGCTGTGCGAGGTGGCAAGCGGCGCGCGTCTTTCTGCTGCCGGCATTTTCGGTCATGGCGGCGACACATGGGCGGTCAGCGAATCCTTCCCCAAGGTTTCCTCTTCTTCCGTCGATCCCTTTTGCATTGCCCCTTGATTTAAGTGTTTGATAGCTTGTAGTAGGTGCGATTTTTGCTCCTCTGGATCCTGGCCGCGTTAGTCTATTGATCGTATAGTAGTCGAGATGGGATTAAATTTTCAATTGATTAGTTCATGTACCAGATCTTTGGTGTTAGATCTGGTGGATCGCCGCTAAAAACTGGTTTTTTGTCCAGTTTATGGCGGGGTTTCGATTTTATTTTCCCTTCTGTTTTGGTCAGATTGGGACCTTCGAGCCTGCTCGCGACTTGCGGGGCCCATAAATATTTGCGAAAATAAAGTAAATAAACGGAATCATTTTGCTGCCTGTCTTTATTTCTACTTGTCCCCATTTTTTTTTGTTAAGGGGAACGCGAAGCTTGAAAATATTTGTTCTGGAAGACAACCAAGACTAGAGCATGTAAACAACAACAAGAAGAAGCAAAGGACATGTATACTTGATTAAATATTTAATCCCAAAAATTCCGAATTTATTGTTTTCATGATGGTTTATTATATATTCAACCAGCATATTAGCAGCGCCCATCGACTATGACGCCCTAATTATCAATTTCCCAATTGATGAACCAAAATTATTCTTCATCCTTTTTAGTTGTCATCCAAGGGCAAACTACGTACTGATTTTTTGCATCAGTTTTCTCCATCTTTTTGAGTTCAGTATTTTACTATACACCAAGAATTCTTTTGATAGTATTTTAGCAAATTTATCTTGTACTTGTTATTGCAATGAATTGTTTTCTTCTTGTCAATCAGGAATACATTGGTTTAATATTTCGTGTTGGTAATTATCACATTACATGATTCTTTCTACTTGTATATTCTTAATAAACAATATGGGTGTCATGCCTCGGTGTATGTTTAAAGTAATAAGAAATGCAATATTTTTTAGTATTTGATCCTGTCCGAATCGCCGAACCAAAGGACGCTGGGCACGTGTCGCTCTCTTAGTCGATGGCGTAGGCCTCCAAAGCTCCGGCGAACCTGCACAGAAGTCGGGACGGGAAGGGGTTCCCGGCGGCGACCCTCCGACGCTCAAGTCAGGCGAAGCTCAATAGAGAGAAAGGGGCTCCTAAACTAGTAGCGTGCGTACCTCCGGCGAAGTAAGAGGGTCTTTATATAGGGCAGCGAAGAAGTGGGTGTACGCCTACCGAGGTGTACACGTGTCCATGGCCCATACCCCCGTAAGGGCTTGTCAGTGAGCTTCCCTGACCCATACTGCTACAGTCCAAGCATGTCCTCGATGGGACAGCGAAATCTCCTGTCATAAGATTTGGAGCATGGCTTGCGTGTGAAACATACCTGCTGTCAGAAAAAGACGTCCCTTGACCTTTTCCCCTTTGCTCCAGATCTGTCGTCCGGTCGGCCAGCTCCTTCAACATCCGGCCGGACGTATGCGGTGATTTACTTGGGGAGATTCTCCATCACGTGCTTTGTGGAGACCATTAGCAGTATGTTACCTTATGGCATTGGCCGAGCGTGCAGTCCGCTCGTCCCTGCGATCTTTCCCCCTGAGCGCCAGAACCCTGACTTCCTACAGGGCGCCTTTAACCATCAGCCCGACACCGGCCGGACGGCCGTCCGGTCGGACGTTCGGACCTCCCATCTCCGGACGGGCATCCTTCCACTTTGACTCCCACGTGGCGTTGACCTCACCGAACGGGGTCCCCTGTTCTTACCACCGGATCACTTGCCTCTCCTTCAAGTCTAGTCGAAGGAGGCGAATTGTCCGACTGACTAGACTGCGAATCTAGCCGGGCAGCTCCTCCGTGCTAGTATCCTCCGATCGGCCTACCGCAGAGATGGCCTTGAACAAATCAACAATGGCATTCACCGGATCTCCTCGGGTTTTGCGCCAATCTTCGACATTAAGGTTGAGCATGCTTTCATTAAATGCTCCGAATGGTAGAATGCCACGTGGCGCAATGCCATCAGCCTACGGCGGCGGCGGCATGGTGTTTTGATGCGATCGAAGCGATTCGAAATGGACGGCAAGATGCACGCTTTGATTCCCGTGACCTGGATCCAACGGTGGAGGTCGGCCGGCCTCCGCCCTATAAAGCCTTCGTTTCCTTCTCTCCCTCATTTGCTTCCGCGATCTCGACCACTGGCTCCAGTGCTTTGGAGCTCCGGCGATCCTGTTTCTGCTCTCCGACGCTCTCCGGTGCCTTTTTCGCGATCCCTTTCCTCGCAGTAAGATTTTATATCTTTCCTTCCTCCTTTCCGGTGTTTCCTCCGCATTTTTTCCTCAGTTTCGATCCTTGAAACCTCCTTTCGTTTGCTGTCGTTTTTCTCCTGCCTTTTTGCCTTTTGATTCCTTCCGATCGGCCAATGGCTAGTTCTTCAAATCCCGAAGACCAGTCGCTCGGCCCATGGTACACCACCATGCAGTCCCGATTCGAACAGCGGGACTTTGATATTTTGACAGACAATTTCGAAATCCCAGAGGATTTCGAAATTCGTTTAGCTGGTCCTTTCGCTCGGCCCCATAGGCCGTCGCGTGGAGCTTTCTGTGTCTTCCGAGACCAGTTTACCGTCGGTCTTCGCTTCCCTGTACATCCTTTCATCATAGATGTCTGCAATTTTTTCGGTGTGCCGCTCGGCAGTCTAGTACCCAATACCTTCCGTCTCCTTTGCGGTGTTGTCGTTTTGTTTAAGATTCACAACATCCCCCTCCGACCGGAGGTCTTCTTTTATTTCTATTACCCCAAGCAAGCCGAGCCGGGCACCTTCATGTTCCAAGCTCGACCCGGCTTGGTCTTTTTCAACAAACTCCCTTCTTCCAATAAACATTGGAAGGATTATTTTTTCTACATCCGCATGCCCGATCAGGCCACCTCGACAAAGTGGCAAGTCGACTTGCCCCTACTCCCGAGTGAAGAAGTTCAAGACCCGACCGGACTACCTCCACGCTGCAAACATACTAGCCGGTCTGCGACTCGACATCAATAAGCTCCTTCATGAAGGAGTGATGTATATCTTCGGTCTGAGTCCTATACGGACTCCTCTTCCGGCCAGCTTCGGTAAGAACTTTACTTGGACATTTGCTTTTATCGCTAACTGATTTCCTTTCTTTCTTTTGCAGCGGACATCGTCATGGATTCAGTGATGGCCGACGTTTTGAAGAGAAAGGCGGCCGCTCTGGAAGCCGCGGCGGCCAGAGAAATGGAAGCTTTGGGTATCCATCCGGTCAGATCCCACGAAGGTGAGAGCGGGACTCAGGCTGAGTCGGCCGCTCAGGCCTCTCAACAAAATGTGGCCAGCGGAGCCACCCCTCCCCAAGAACGAACTGCACCCGAGGAAGGTTCCGCTCGGGAGGAGGAGCAGCCTCTACAAAAGAGGCGCCGAGTGGAGACTCCTCTGCGCTCAGCCACGTCAACGGTCCAACCGTCCGAGCGAGCAACCGCCGCCGCTCGAGGCAAGGCGCCAGAGGTCGAAGCCATTTCGTCCGACCGGACTCCTTCTGAATGGGACGAGCCGGAAGCCCCCATTGAGGCTATTCCGGTCAGCACCCGCCCACCTGCTCGGCACTCGGTCAAGAGCTCAACTATCCATTCGCAGTTTTCTGCGCCGGCTTTTGATCCCGATCGGACGATCCCTAGTCACGGCCACACAGTACGGGTCACCCTTCATCTCCCTACTGAGGAATTGCTGCCAGAAGGCGACCGGCCAACCGCGCCCGAGCATACCATCACCTTGAAAGGGCCCCTGGCCGAGATGTGGGCCGACGCTCGGGCGCGCATTGCAATGATCCCCCTCCGGAACTTGGCCAATAGCCATATGCAGGAGTCCACGGGGGTAAGTTTTCTTTTATTAAGCTTCACTTGCATTTTTCCGCTCGGCCTTTGACAATTTCGCCTTTTTGCATCAGCGATGGGTGGAAGAGATAGCCGTCTCCAACCGCCTGGCTATGGTGGACGAGGAGCTGAGGCAACTGAAGGCGGCAGGCGGTCCGTCCGGCTCTCAGGGCCCGTCTTACTCCGAGCTGCAAAAGGAGCTGAAGAAAGCTCAAGATCTGTTGGCGGCCGAGCAGAAGAAAACGGCCGATCAGGCCCACGCCCTGGCCGAG
The DNA here is from genome assembly GCF_018446385.1 of Zingiber officinale. Taxonomy (NCBI): domain Eukaryota; kingdom Viridiplantae; phylum Streptophyta; class Magnoliopsida; order Zingiberales; family Zingiberaceae; genus Zingiber; species Zingiber officinale. The sequence continues at coordinate 19,130,532 of NC_055986.1, read as the reverse complement.
TCCGAGCGACAAGTCAAGTCGCTCGACACAAAATTAACCCTGGCCACCACCCGAAAAAATACGGCCATCTCCGATTTGGAGAAAAAGAACGTGGAGGCTCGGGGCCTGGAGCTTAAGGTAAAAGAGCTGATGGAGCAGCTCGACAGAGAGAAGGTGGGCCGCTCGGCCGACGCGGCAAAGCTTCAGAGTCTGAATGAGGCCCTCACTGGCTCCCAGGCGGCCTTCAAAGAATATCAAGATGCCGAGCCGAGTCGAGTTGCTGCCTTAAGACAGGGCTACATCCGCTCGCCTGAATTCTCGGAGAAAATCTGCGAGCGGATGTACACAGCCTTCGACTTGGCTATGACCGCGACCACCAACTATCTGAAGTCCAAGGGTCTTCTTCCAGAGTCCACTACCATTCCGGCCGGCGATCAAGTGGCGCTCCTGGAAAGCATTCCCAAGACCCTTTACGATTACATAGAGTAACTTTTGTAATTCGGCCACTCGGCTAGATATGATCCCTTTTGTACTTAGGCTGCTCGGCCTAAAGTTTTAATTTGAATGCAGTGTTTTCCTTTTGCACGCTGTCCTTTTAAGTTAGCATGTGTGTCGTCCACTCGCCTATTATCACTCTTCTGGCATTCGAAAGGGAGTGTAGCGAAGTACTTGGAGTTACCTTTCCGCTCGGCTATTTATTTCGAGTGCGTAACCTTCCGCTTAGGTAGCAGAGATCGCTCACTAGAAGCCGACAAGTACCTTTGTGCTCTGAGCCGAGCAGGACGTGGAGTCGGTTTTATCGATATTGAAGGCGAGTTTCCGGAGGAATTGCATCCTTCTTATTGGCCTCACCCACACGACGATCTTCCAATCGGGCGTTTATAGACGTCGGCTCGTCTCTCGATATTTAACGTCGGAGCTCGACGGCCTTCCGCTCGGAGGGTTTATAGACGCCGGCTCGTCTCTCGATATTTAACGTCGGAGCTCGACGGTCTTCCGCTCGGAGGTTTATAGACGTCGGCTCGTCTCTCGATATTTAACGTCGGAGCTCGACGGTCTTCCGCTCGGAGGGTTTATAGACGCCGGCTCATCTCTCGATATTTAACGTCGGAGCTCGACGGTCTTCCGCTCGGACGTTTATAGACGCCGGCTCGTCTCTCGATATTTAACGTCGGAGCTCGACGGCCTTCCGCTCGGAGGGTTTATAGACGCCGGCTCGTCTCTCGATATTTAACGTCGGAGCTCGACGGTCTTCCGCTCGGACGGTTATAGACGCCGGATCGTCTCTCGATTTAACGTGACTACGGTCCGCTCGGACGTTTATAAACGCCGCTCGTCTCTTGATATTTAACGTCGGAGCTCGGCGGTCTTCCTTCGGAGGGTTTATAGACGCGGCTCGTCTCGATATTGCGTCGGAGCTCGGCGGTCTTTTCGCCGGACGTTTATAAGCCGGCTCGTCTCGATATTTAACGTCGAGCTCGGCGGTCTTCCTTCGGACGTTTATAAACGCGCTCGTCTCGATATTTCGTCGGAGCTCGGCGGTCTTCCGCTCGGACGTTATAGACACGGCTCGTCTCTCGATATTTAACGCGTCGAGCTCGGCGGTCTTCCGCCGGGCGTTTATGACGCGGCTCGTCTCTAGATATTTAACGCGAGCTCGACGGTCTTCCGCTCGGACGTTTATAGACGCCGGCTCGTCTCTCGATATTTAACGTCGGAGCTCGACGGTCTCCCGCTCGGACGTTTATAGACGCCGGCTCGTCTCTCGATATTTAACGTCGGAGCTCGACGGTCTTCCGCTCGGACGGCGCCAAATTGATCCTGTCCGAATCGCCGAACCAAAGGACGCTGGGCACGTGTCGCTCTCCTAGTCGATGGCGTAGGCCTCCAAAGCTCCGGCGAACCTGCACAGAAGTCGGGACGGGAAGGGGTTCCCGGCGGCGACCCTCCGACGCTCAAGTCAGGCGAAGCTCAATAGAGAGAAAGGGGCTCCTAAACTAGTAGCGTGCGTACCTCCGGCGAAGTAAGAGGGTCTTTATATAAACGAGGTGTACACGTGTCCATGGCCCATACCCCCGTAAGGGCTTGTCAGTGAGCTTCCCTGACCCATACTGCTACAGTCCAAGCATGTCCTCGATGGGACAGCGAAATCTCCTGTCATAAGATTTGGAGCATGGCTTGCGTGTGAAACATACCTGCTGTCAGAAAAAGACGTCCCTTGACCTTTTCCCCTTTGCTCCAGATCTGTCGTCCGGTCGGCCAGCTCCTTCAACATCCGGCCGGACGTATGCGGTGATTTACTTGGGGAGATTCTCCATCACGTGCTTTGTGGAGACCATTAGCAGTATGTTACCTTATGGCATTGGCCGAGCGTGCAGTCCGCTCGTCCCTGCGATCTTTCCCCCTGAGCGCCAGAACCCTGACTTCCTACAGGGCGCCTTTAACCATCAGCCCGACACCGGCCGGACGGCCGTCCGGTCGGACGTTCGGACCTCCCATCTCCGGACGGGCATCCTTCCACTTTGACTCCCACGTGGCGTTGACCTCACCGAACGGGGTCCCCTGTTCTTACCACCGGATCAGTATTCGTGTGTCATTTTTTATTCATAACAAAATATCATGTATGGTATCCTTTTTAAGATTATTTTTGTTTCTTTTAAATATTCAAATGGAGTTTATGAATTAATCTCCTAGCATAGATATTCAACGTATATTTTTGAATTTTATAGTTTTCAATTACATGTATTCATCATATGCTTTACCTAAATTTTCTTCTCAATCGAGAATGGTATACAAGTCTAATAATTTGATTCATAAAAGATGAAATTCGTCACCCCAGTGACCCCCCACTCTCACCATTGTGAGGGAGTAAATCATGAAACTGTAGATGGTCCCCACGGGGAGAGTATGGTCACACGGCTTTGTCAGAATTCGACCCTTGCATGATTCGACAATTCTATCTTATGGTTACCATCTCAGCTATGCCCTAGGGGCACAAGTCTAATAATTTGAGATCGTATTGCGTGTTGAGATCAAATCTGATGGAATTTCTTTTTCTTAATGTGTAAACTTCATGCAATTGTATTATTTCTATTTGTTTATTGATGTATGATCAACTATACTTTATAAGTTTTTATAGGTCAGAGCATAGAGCTATTAGAAAACAATACATGCGAAAAGTTAAACGTACCAGACATGAGAATACTGAGATTGATGTGTTTATGTGTTAGATTATACTACTACCTGATAACAACCAACCATGTTCGTCTTCAATAGATGAAGAAAATGAGTCTACCGGCATGTTGAAAGATGATGATTAAATTATATACTACAACTGTAATAACTGTAATAGAACTAATTATGCTAAAACAGTAATATTTAATTGCACTAATAAACGACGAGCATGCAATAAACTTTAATAACAGCAAAGGGTTAAGAAATTGTGTATCTCCGGTCGAAGCGTCGGACGTGCCGACTGTCTTTAGAGAATTGATTGCCGCCCACGGTGCAAAGGCTCTCCGGCAAAATCCTCCCAAGATCCGACAACCGCTCGCGTCGCTCGTAGGTGCACTCCAAAACGAGCACCGCACTCGGACTCAACCTCAAATCGCAACCCAAGCCTCAGAACTTCGGAACAAAGGGAGAGAAGAAGAAGCAGAAGGCAGAAGAAATGCTTTGCTTCGGTGTGGTTTTAGAAGGAACGGAGGAAGTGTATTTATACACTTCGAAATAGCGCACGCACCAAAGTGTACGTCGCTTTGCTCCTTCACAGAATCGCGTCTCTTCGTTCACGCGGACAGAAACAGTGCGTCGCGCTGTTTTGATTCCTCACGCGGAGCGGAAAAGAACTGAACCGGAATCAGGCAACAAAACCCAATGGAGTGAACCAAACCGGACTGGCAAAAATAGACCCCCCCCCCTGCGCGCGATAATCGCGTACGTGACGCCCGGTTTATGGATTTCCGGCTCGAACCCCCCAAATCCATTCGATTTGGGCTTGGCCCGCGCATGCGTGTAGGCCCCCTTATCATTGCTAAGCAAGGATGGAAGGGTTCCATATATAAGGCCTTCCAAAGTTCTTAGCTTGGCAATGTGGGGCTAAATACTCAAGGGCAGGGAATAGTTTGAATTACAATTCAACAATCCCCCACTAATTCAAATTATTTTAGAAGAAAAGAAAGATATGTTCTGAGGCTTGGTTGCAATGAGCTTTCAGTGAAAATACCTTCCGGTTTGAATTTTCACCTAAGTATACCAATCTTATTCACATAGGTTTGAAGAGAACAGAGTCTTGATCTTAAACCTTTTATATGTGAAGATCAATTGGTAACAACTCATCACTGGCGACGGTTGAATCCTTCTGGGTTGGTGCATTACGGCCATGCCACCGAATCTTGTTTCATAAGTGCTAAGGAGAGTTGCCTAGACCCCCCACACTGCGGCCTCACAGTTACACTTACATAGGTGAGTTCTCCAAGGATGTACTGCAAGCATCCTGTCATTAAGACCTTGAACTCATTAAGAGCTTTTAAGCTTATCCTTACTAGCAGTCAAGCATCTATCCAGGGAAGAGACTATGAGATTATATCTCAATTAATTTGATGCTTACGTTTCACCCTTATAGCTTGTTTGTACCACATTGAACCTACTTTTTGGGATCTCCAATCAGATAGGTTGGGTTGCCACTATAGATGAAACCATGACAGGCCTCAGTCCCATTCCCTTACTGGATCTCTTGATTTTCTCAGAATCAAGTCCTTTAGTGAGTGGGTCAGCAATATTGTCTTTTGAACTTACGAAGTCCAATGACACCACTCCAAGAGACACTAGCTCACGAATAGACTTCAATCTTATTCGTACATGTCTCTTCTGTTTCTGGTTATACTTGGAGCTTCTAATCTGAGCTATTGTTGTTTGATTATCACAGTGTACTGAAATAGAAGGTATTGACTTTACCATCAAGGGAATTTCTGAAAGAAGACCCTTAAGCCAATCAACTTCAGTTACTGTGGTATCTAAAGCACACAATTCTACCTCAGATGTAGAACGAGATATAATCGTCTGTTTAACAGACCTCCAAGCAACTGCACCGCCTCCAAGTGTAAAGACATAACCAGTAACGCCTTTACACTCAGTAGTGTCTGCTATCCAACTAGCATCACTATATCCCTCCAGGACTGCAGGGAATCTCCCATACCACAAGCCCAAGGATATAGTGCCTTTCAGATATCTGAGTACTCTATCTAATGCATCCCAATGCGTTCTGTCCGGACAGCTGGTAAACCTGCTCAATTTCGATATAGCAAAAGAAATATCAGGTCTAGAACAATTAGCTAAATACATTAAACTACCTATTATTTGTGAGTATCTTAATTGAGACACTGCCACACCACTATTATTCTTGTGGAGAGTTTTTGAAGGGTCATATGGTGTGACAACAGATTTAACTTGGCTATAGCCATATTTCTCTAATACTCTCTCAACATAGAGTGATTGAGAAATTGCTATTCCATCAGTTGATCGAGTCAACTTCAGCCATAAAATCATATCAGCACAACCCATATCCTTCATATCAAACTTACCACTTAAGAGGGCCTTAGTCTCATTAATAATTGAAAGATTAGTTCCAAATAGTAGAATATCATCTACATATAAACATAGGATAATACAATTATCACCTTTCATTTTAGCATACACACATTTATCAGAGTCATTTACTTCAAAGTCAAACGATAGCATAGCTCTATCAAATTTTTCGTACCACTACTTTGGGGCTTGCTTCAAACCATAAAGAGATTTGACTAACCTACAGACTTTATTCTCATTTCCAGAGACTACATATCCCTCAGGCTGATCCATATATATCTCTTCTTCTAGATCTCCATTTAGGAATGCCGTTTTGACATCCATTTGATGGACCTCAAGATGATATATGGATGCTAATGCAATTAACACTCGGATTGTAGTAATTCTGGTAACAGGAGAATAAGTATCAAAATAGTCAATCCCTTCTTTTTGTTTGAATCCCTTAGCAACTAGGCGGGCTTTGAATTTATCTACTGACCCATCAGGCTTTAGTTTTCTCTTAAACACCCATTTACATCCTATAGTGGTACACCCAGGAGGTAAATCTACCAACTCCCAAGTGGCATTAGAGATAATAGAGTCCATTTCACTTTTAATGGCCTCTTTCCAGTGCTTAGCTTCAGGAGAAGCCATAGCATCTCTATATGTCACAGGGTCACCTTCTATATTATAGGTGATAAAGTCCTGGCCTAAATCCGTAGACACACGTTGCCTCTTGCTCCTTCTCGGTTCTGTACACTCACTAGATTCATCTAGTCTAGAGTGACTTGAGGAAGGTGTACCCACTACGGATAATGGGACCTCTACAGAAGAAGGCTCATTTCTAGTAGGAATACTAGATTGAGGTGTTCTCGTCTTCATAGGAAATATATCCTCAAAAAATGTAGCATCGCGAAGTTCTACAATAGTATTTGCATCTATTCCAGGAATTTCTGATTTAATAATCAAGAACCTATATGCAATACTATTTTGAGCATAACCCAAGAAGATACCATCTACGGTCTTTGGACCAAGTTTTTTCCTTCTGTGTTCAGGTACTAGTACCTTTGCGAGGCACCCCACACTTTAAGGTATTTCAAACTTGTCCTTCACCTTTCCAAAGCTCGTATGGGGTTTTATCCCTTGACTTCATTGGGACTCTATTTAGCACATGACATGCAGTGTAAGAGCCTCCCCCACATAAAGTTGGGTAACCCAGAACTACCTAACATGGAATTAATCATATCTTCAAGGGTTCGATTTTTTCGTTCTGCTATACCGTTGGATTGAGGACTATATGGAGCAGTTACCTCATGGATTATACTGTATCTTGACAAAATTTTTGAAACAGGTTCGAGGTAAATTCTCGCCCCTATCGGACCTTAACCTCTTAATAGTTTTATCGGTTTGATTCTCACTTGATTTAAAAATCACAAATTTATCTAAAGCTTCATCCTTGGTTTTAGCAAATAAACATAACAATAACGAGAGTGATCATCAATGAAGGTAATGAAATACCTTTTATGATCTCTCATTATTACACCGTTAAACTCACAACAGTCAGTATGAATCAATTCTAAAATATCAGAATTTCTATCAACTGATTTGAAGGGTTTACGGGTTTGTTTATATTGCACACAAATTTCACTTTTTTTCTTATCATTTATAGCATGCTTAGGGATCATGTCAAGATTCATCATCCTTTTTACGGTATTAAAATTGACATGTCCTAATCTGTCATGCCACAGATCATAAGACTCAATGTTATATGAACAATCAATATCAGTAGATTTATTTAAGGTAGCATTTTCTATATTGAGTTTAAATAAACCTTCATTAAGGTAACCTTTTCCAATAAATGTTCCTAAATGTAATATTACAACTTTATTACATTTAAAGTTTAACTCATAACTAGCGCGGACTAACTTTGACCCGCTAATCAAATTCCGGCGGACCGCTGGAACATGATGCACCTCATACAGTGACAGGACTTTTCCAGAGGTGAACCTCAGGTCAACTTGTCCTATCCCAAACACCCTGGCTGCAGAATGGTTCCCCATGGTCACGGAAGTGCCTTCAATTACCTGATAAGTAAGGAAGGCAGAGCGATCAGCACAACAATGCACATTAGCACCTGTATCAACTATCATTGGGTTGATAGATCAAGTTTAGTTCGGGTTTGAAGGTAACAAACCTATTGCTGGTGTCGTCACTAGCAGTCACAACATTTGCTTGTGCCTTGGTGTTGGGCGTATTGCTTTGGTTTTTCTTCTTGTCCTTTTGCTTAGGGCAGAATTTGACATAATGTCCAACTTGTCCACATACCCAGCACGACTTGGTTCCATTTTTCTTTTGAACCTTTGGTTTGGGTTTCATCTTGTTTTTCATTTTTTGATTTTTGAATTTATTCTTGTCAGATGAGACTACTACGTTTGCCTTTGGAATAAAATCCATAGGCATTCTTTTATCATCATCTTTATGTTGCTTCGATGTTCTTCTTCGATATTTAAGGCAATCATCAAATCTTCAGAGAGATTTTACCTCTCCGATGTTTAAGAGTCATGCCAAAATTTTCCCAACTCGGAGGCAATTTTTCGATGATAGACAAGACCTGAAATTTTTCGAGTAATGACATATCTCCTTCAGCAAGACCATGAATTTGAACTTGGAATTCATGTGTCTGCTCAACCACAATTTATCTTCAACCATTTTGAAGTTCAGGAATTTTGCCACAGTATACTTTTCTAAACCGGAATCTTGAGTTGTATTTTTATCCAAAGATTTCCACAGCTCTTTAGCTGAAGAGGTTGAGCAGTACACATCAAATAGTGCGTCCGAGAGAGCGGACAGATTCTCCCATGGCAGAGATAATCCCTTTGCTTAAACCTCTCTAAGGTAGCAGGCAGGTTCCTCTTCATTAGGTGAAGGAGGGTCTGTTTCTATAACGGAGAATAGCCCTAGCGTAGTAAGCCAAAATTTCATTCGTTGTTGCCAACGTCTGAAGTTTTGCCCGTAAAATTTTTCGGGTCGGGCACTAGCCTCATCAGACCCCGTTACCCTATCGTTCATCATGTTTATTGATGCTACAATCAATTCTCTAAAATTGTAATAACTGTAATAGAACTAATTATGCTAAAACAGTAATATTTAATTGCACTAATAAACGACGAGCATGCAATAAACTTTAATAACAGCAAAGGGTTAAGAAATTGTGTATCTCCGGTCGAAGCGTCGGACGTGCCGACTGTCTTTAGAGAATTGATTGCCGCCCACGGTGCAAAGGCTCTCCGGCAAAATCCTCCCAAGATCCGACAACCGCTCGCGTGCACTCCAAAACGAGCACCGCACTCGGACTCAACCTCAAATCGCAACCCAAGCCTCAGAACTTCGGAACAAAGGGAGAGAAGAAGAAGCAGAAGGCAGAAGAAATGCTTTGCTTCGGTGTGGTTTTAGAAGGAACGGAGGAAGTGTATTTATACACTTCGAAATAGCGCACGCACCAAAGTGTACGTCGCTTTGCTCCTTCACAGAATCGCGTCTCTTCGTTCACGCGGACAGAAACAGTGCGTCGCGCTGTTTTGATTCCTCACGCGGAGCGGAAAAGAACTGAACCGGAATCAGGCAACAAAACCCAATGGAGTGAACCAAACCGGACTGGCAAAAACAGACCGGGCCGCCCGTAAGCGAGAGGCCCACGAGCTGGGGATTTGCACCCCCCCCTGCGCGCGATAATCGCGTACGTGACGCCCGGTTTATGGATTTCCGGCTCGAACCCCCCAAATCCATTCGATTTGGGCTTGGCCCGCGCATGCGTGTAGGCCCCCTTATCATTGCTAAGCAAGGATGGAAGGGTTCCATATATAAGGCCTTCCAAAGTTCTTAGCTTGGCAATGTGGGACTAAAAAACTCAAGGGAAGGGAATAGTTTGAATTACAATTCAACAACAACAACAACCAAGTCTTATCCCACTAGGTGAGGTTGACTATATAGATCCTTCTACGCCATTAGGTTCTATCTCCTATTATATTATCATATATATTTAAATAAATTTTATCTAGCTTTATTGTTACTAACCAAGTCTTTATTTATCTTCCTCTTCCTCGTTTGATTTTATTTGACTAAATTCTATAGTTAGGCAAATTGAATTGATGAGTTGTAACAAATAATTGAGACTCACATGTTATTGTTATTGTCTATCTACTTGATCAACTTGGGAAGGCCTTAATTGTACCATTTAAAGGGAGTTATTGCAAAGAAAGGTTAGGTTATGATAGTCAACCTAAGATTATGTTGTAGAATATAGTTGTCAAGATAGAAGGTCCAATTTCAAATACTAGATTGATTTGCATTGAATTCTGTTTTTAGTAAACTAAATGGTTTATACCTTTTTTCTTTTGGGATGGCATGCGGCTGAGTTTTGAAGAAATCAAATTTGAAGATTGGATCTAGCATGTACAAAATGAAAACTTAATTCTTGATTCTATGAAATTTTTGACGGAAGTGCTTCATTTGCCTCTTTTCCATGGAAGTTTCATTTTCTCAATGTATCCAAATTTTTGGTCTATTTTTTACTTTTGATGATCCATTCAACACCAAAAAGATAGACCTTAGTTTTATTTCATCTCTTCAACAAGTTTAGCAATAATCATAATCGGAAGATATGTGTCCCCTCGGGGCGGTGCGATGGTTAAGGCATGTGGTGTTGCCACATGAGGTCTTGGGGTCGAAACTCGGCGTGACCGAGCATAACCTCCCCCATGTCTTGGCCATTTGCACTAATGGCTAGTAGTCACCCGTGATTTACCTCCTCCGTGTTGACCTAGGGACGGGTTGGCGGGGGCGCTGGGGGCGAGCGAATCGCCTTTTGCCACATAATGACCCAATTGTTATGTTGGAGAAATTAACCTATAATTAGCTTTTTAGGAAATTTCCTTTATTAATTATTTATTTCTGCTTAGGCCCTTATAATTATATAAAAATTATAATTATTAGCTCCCTTTGACTTGCCAAAATGTGAAAATATGAAAGTCCATATGGAAAATGTTTTTGATTCTGTTTCTGTTTTCTCTGTACCTATCATATGTTAATGTGCATATCTTTCCAATACTACAGATCAAACCTGAAGAGTTTACTGCAATAATGAGTGACTTTGATGCGCCTGGATCTCTTGCGACAAATGGATTATACCTTGGTGGAACAAAGTTTATGGTTATCCAAGGCGAACCAGGTGCAGTAATTCGAGGGAAGAAGGTTAGTTTTTTGTTTGCATCTACGATTTGTTATGTTCAATTTTTAATTCCTTCGTACTAGATTTCTGTTTGTATGCTTGATCTTCAATTTACATTGAACTTCTGTTTTGTGCACTGAGACACACACCCTCTGGAACTTGTCTAGTTGTATATAATTGTTAGCAATGCCGGATGATAATTTGTTATTTGGTTGGTTCATGATTATTAATTTACAGAGACAGAAAAAAAACAAACTAATTACAATATATTTTAGGACGATTGCTACTTACTGAACCGGCCATGTCTGTGCTAGTATTAATGATCTAGAATGCTTCTCTCTTCTTATATAAAAAAATTGATTTTCAGGGTAGCAGCGGTGTCACTATAAAAAAGACTAACATGGCTTTGATCTTCGGCATATATGATGAGTCGATGACCGGTGGAGAATGCAACATGGTCGTGGAGAGACTTGGCGATTACCTCTGTGATCAAGGCTTCTGAATACAAGCATTGCAGCTTGATAAACTTCTTATTCTGTACTCGCATATTGAATGAACCTGCAATGAATAATCAGCTAAAAGTCATGTTAGAGTATTCAAGTCCTGTTGGTTGCCTGTTAGCATGCTCTCTAGAGCTGTATCATGCGAGGGTTAACCCTTCTCCTGTTTGTGTTTCTGTCTGTATCTTGAAAATGTTGTTGGAAGTTTGGTTTAAAGTTGGGATTAATTTGTGCATGATTTATGCTCTAAAAGTCAAATGCATGTATATCGTTTTAAACTTATTTCAAAATCCAATATTGTGTATACGTATCTCTAAATTTGTAAATCTCTCATTCATTCCATTCACATGAATCAAATTAGGGCTCCTTGATGTTTGGTTAAAGTTATATCTCTAAAATGTTATGTCAATTTTTTTGGAATTCCGTTTTTATTAAATTTTTCATTACTTTTCATTTATGGACTTGATTTTTTGTCACCAAATTTTTATCATTTAAAACTGCCAAGTTTTTCGGGAATCAATTATGGATTTCATTGATGCCCTGGGGTTATGGTAAGCTGAGGGATGGGCTCACTTGGCAACTAGTTATTACATTTGAGGAGTTTAAATTTCATCTTGGGACTACTACGTCTGAGGAAAATTTTCGTGGGCTAGACTGGCCAAATGAATTTCATTGATCGATTCTAGAAACAAAGCCTTTATAAAAAAAAATAATTTTTTTTGTGCCTTATTTCTTTGCTGACAGAACTTGAAATTGAAAAAAAGGATTTTTTTTCTTATAAAATAATTTTTAAATATTCTCTATTTTTTAATATTTTTTTTAAAATAAATATAAAAATTACCAACTAAACAATATTTTTCCTTTTCTTATAAAATGAAAATAAAAAACTAACTAAACCTAATGCTGCCTAAATTATTTCGCTTCTTTCAGTATTTAACTTCTTAATTTTTATCTACTAAATTTTAAATAGTCTAAAATAATTAAAAATATATAATCTTCAAATAATGTCATTTGGAATGCAAATGAAGCTTCTATTAAAGACTATAAATAACTTGCCGATGAAAATTTTTCATGGGCTGAGTTGTCCACCTCAAAATTAATCGTGATACATGTCAATTAGCCCCACGGGGTTATTTGAAATGGTTAGTGCATAGAAGCTTGCCACTTGAGAGTGTGGGTTCGAATCATGAGATAATCAGGGCGTAATTCTCTGGTCCCTGTGCACCTCTTCCCATTGCGCACTAACTTCTCCAACTATCGTGATTTACCTCTCTCGTGAAGACTTTGGGTGTGGTGCGACGGGGATGCTGGGGGCGAGCGATATCGCCTTTTTGCCAGTGATACATGTCAATTAAAAAATTATAAATATAATAACAATAAATTAGGAAGCATCCAACAGTAGTTGCTTATATTAGTGGGACAGGGACATTAAGAGGACTATTAATATAACATATCTATATTTTTTTTATATTAAAATATTAGTCATTGTGTGCACGTTTTACGTATATAATATAATACATGAATACGAAAAATAAATATTTACTGTCAAATAATTAAATAATATTATTCAATGCTAGTATGATTATTTTATAAAAAATCTTAATCCAAAAATAAAGTAGAAATTAAGCTATTAATTATACCTCAAGTTATACTGAGAATATCTTATATCATCTGAAGAATCAATGAGATAATCGATGAGATACAAAGATGGATACATGTGGTTGTGATTTTTTCTAAAAAATTGATAAGATATAGATGGATTGATATGACTATATTGATATGTAGATATGCAGAAGAATCGAAATAGATAGTGCGTTGTGATATAAAAAGGATAAGGAGAAAACTGTAGCAAAAATTGGAGAGGGGAGGAGAGAATGATAAAGAACCAATGAGGATTAAGACGGTGAGAAGAAGTAATGCAGATAGTAAAAATTAGGTTATGCTTGTGTAACTTGAGAAAGATAAGAAGTTGAAATTACTAATAATCTTTGAAATTATTTACGGTGTGAAAAAATGACATTAATGTAACTTAATTTTGGACTTCACTAAATCAACTGAGAGTTGGTATTAAATGGTTCAGATTCTTAATTAAATAATAATATATTTTTACTTTTTAATGTGACTTTCATATTCTCCATGTGGGTATTCCACATATAAGTCCATATATATTTTCTATTGATTGACGCATATGATTTATATCAGTTTGAATCTCTTGGACCCTAAACCATGGTCCCCTCCAAAACGACACATTTCAGATGTCGTTTCGTTTACGCTAACCTAAATTTTAGTAAAGAATGCCACATTGAACATAAGCTTGCACATTTCGACGAAAAAAGCTAAAAACAACCCCCAACTTTTATAAATGTCTATATTTTATCAAAGAACATCACACTGAACCTAAGCTTAAAATAATATCAATTTATCAATATTTTTGTACTATGAGCGTAAATAAAATGACATGAAATTTATCATTTTGGAGGGGATCATGAGATTTAGGATCCAGAAGATCCGAACTAGATTTATACTAGGATGATACCATCAAGATAAATTCCCAATGAATTTCTTAAATCCCTCATCATTTATCCCATTTCACTTTAGAAAGTATGAGGTCACCCCCAAGGGTCGTGAAGGTGAGTATTTCAACTTTTGCCACGTATATAACGAATGTAGATGTCAATTATAAAGCATAGGGTAAAAGGTGATTCGTTCGGACCAACACCCCTGTCAATCGTCTCTAGGCTAACACGGAGAAAGAGGTAAATTACTATTGACTATAGCTAAAAAAAATGATAATCCCAATTAGTCTCGTTGACCATCCCTGGGGGTGACCGCTCAAGCCCCACGGAAGTTTCTCACCGACCACTAGGATAAATCGGGAAGCGCATGCAGTGACTTGCTCAGAAGCCTGTTGGTGTAATCTTGCTCCAGGCATTATTTACTTTTGATGTTTGGTCAAACAAGTTTAAGTTAAGCAAGGTTGGTGATCTAACATAAATATTGAGTAAGCAGGTACAAAGGAAAGTATAAGAAGATAGTCTTGACGGGTGAAGTCCCAAAGGTACGACCTCTTGGAGAAAAGAGACTTAGCATGATGAAGCTGAAGGAAGCACTTGAAGGCAAGCGCAAGGATGAGGAGTCATGGGCTTGGAAGCATCCTAAAGGCGCAGGATGATGGAAGATGCTTGTATTGGTACCCCAAGGTAGTTTTGATGTGATTAAATAAGTTAAATTAGGTCATGTTGTGTTTAACCTTGTGTCTAAGTGTACAGGAACTTAGGGGCACAGGGCGTCGAGCGAAAGACGCAGCTACTGAGAAGGACTACACGGGAGAGAGCCGACGGGCTCGGTGCGTCTGAGGGACGAGGTGTTGCAGAATAATACACCGGCAGATGAGAAGGGAGCGTGCGGTGTTTTCGAGGGATCAAAAGTTGGAGTAGAAGATTGCTTAAGGAGCAAAAGACGTAACTGTCCGAGGGATGAAAAGATGTGGAAGAGTACGCTGGCGGACGAGAAGGAAGCAAGCAGTGATTCCGAGGGACGAGAAGCCGGAGCAGAAGTTTGCTCGTGAAGGCTGAAAGTTAGGTTCGGGTGAACCCTATTCCGGATGGTTGAAATCACTCAAACGAGTGGAGCCGGAGCGGAAGACCCGAACCGAAGCAAGCGGAACCGAAGAAGGAGGCCCAGACCCAAAGTTAGCAAAAAGCTGACTTCTGATGCCCGGGGCACCCGGACCAAGTTGGGGCGCTCGGATTAGTCCGGGGCGCCCGGATCAGTTCGGGGCACTTGGAGCAGGTCGGGGAGCCCGGACTAGTCCGGGGCACCCGAAACCATTCCGAGCGCCTGGAACCCGACTTTTATCTAGATCGATGTGGCTTTTGACCATTGCGTCTGGGATAGATTTCTATCCTATTCCAGGCGTCTGGAATGCTTCCAGGCATCTGGAATGCTTCTAGGCGCCCCGAACAGGGCTATATAAACAGCCCTGGTCCCAGAAGCTAACAACAACAAGAAACTATGAAACAACACTTGTACGCTTTTAGTTTTCTATTTAGCTCTCTGATTATGTGCTGTCAGTGCTGTAAAGAGGCTTCTTCGCCTAAAGGAGAAATTAATGCGCTTTACTTCCTTGGATTAACAACCTCCCCGGTTGTAACCAAGTAAATTCTTGGTGCCTCTGTCTTTTAGTTTCTTTATTATACTTATGCAAGTGTTAGATTTATAAAGTTCTAAATCTGAGAAAGTTTTTTTTGTTTTATTTTTGTGCAGGGGCTATTCATCCCCTCTAGTCGGCCGCCAAGGGTTCTAACAAGTAGTATCAGAGCAAGGACGCTTTAGGAGCTAGCACTAACCGCCGAATGAAGCACACGAGATGGCCGGACCGAGCATCTACCCACCAGTATTTGAGGGGGAGTTCACTTTTTGGAAACGTCGGATGGAGGTATATTTTAAAACTGATTTTAATATTTCGCTAACATTTAAGTATGATTTTGATATGCCCAAGAACAAAGAAGGAAAAGAAATTGAGAAGCATCGATGGATTGAAAAGTAACGCAACAACTTCATGGCTAAAGGTAAGGCTGAGTTCCACCTTCTTAGCGTTTTGCCTGCCCAAGATGTCGACAGAATCGGCAATTACGAGAATGCAAAAGAACTTTGGGAAAAGTTCTTAAAGCTTTATGAAGAACCAAAAGTAGCCGAATCCAACTCCTCGATGAACTCCGAGTCGTTATCAGAAGCAGAAAATGAGGAAATTGCCGAAACTGCTCTCATAACCGAGTACCTACCTAAATATATAGAAATTTCTTCAGAAATGAGCATTGAGAGCGTCAATGAAGGGGGAACAATGTCGGAGGAAAGCAGCTCTATAGGGGTAGCATCAGAAGTCGACAAGGTAAGCCAGGTACGGTCTCTATCCTTAACCAATTGTTTAATTTGATAAAAATATTGTCAAAAGATTCTTGTAAATCAGAAATAGAAAATAAAAAATTATTAACAGAGAATAATAAGTTAAAAGGAACTCTAGCAATAGCTAGTCAATTAGAGAATTTCGATAAACTAAAAATAGAAAATGAAATGTTAAAGGAACATACACAAACTTTAAAAATTTCTACATGTTCAAAATTCTCTATGTAAAATACCAAAAATGGGTGAATAACCATAAGGAAATTTTTCAAAATTTTTAGAAATTTTCTGAAAATTTTTCAGAGCTCGTATGGCAAGTTTAAGGGGATCAAATATTTGGTCTCGGGAAAACTTGTTTAGGCTACCCCATTTAAACGAGGAAAAGTTGATTTTCCTTTTTCTTTTTATTTTCTTTTTTTTTTTTCTTTCAACCCCGTCGCGACGCCGTTTCCTCCCTTTCCTAACCGGCGCCGCACGCGACGGTTACTTCCTTGCGATTAAAGCCGCGACAGAGGGTTTTCTTGCATCTCCTTCTTCTTCTTCTTCTTCTTCTTCTTCTTCAATTCTTCCCCGCCAGCCGCTTTTCCCCAAATCACCGCGATCCCGACCTCTCTTCCCCGATCTCCCCTCTGTTCTTCGTCCCTTCTTCTTCTCTGTTCCCTCTCTCTCTTGCGGACGAGTCAACGCCGACGGGAGTGGGACTTCTAGCTCCAGCGATCTTCTTCTGCCGGCGTCAACATCATAAGCTCAGATCCGGCCGACGCTATTTCTCTTCGGGTTGCAGACACGACGTCACGTCTTCTTTAACTGACTCCCGACGCCACTGGATCGATCCAGATCCACTCGATCGCCGACGTAGGTATGCTAATTTTAAACGAATCTTCCTCTTCTCTTGATTTCCACCGAATCGTACCCTAGCACAGTTAGTGATTCTTTTTCTTCTCTTGATTCTCTTTAAATCGTGCCCTAGGTTTGTCGCCGGTGCCTTGCATTCGGATCACTGCTTCGTGTGAGCAGATCTTCGATCTAGAAGGGGGTCCTAGCCCTAGCCTCGACCTTTCCTCTTCATCGCCTGCTTGGATCTACTGTCTTGTGTTCTAGCTTCCATTTCACACACGGTAAGCATCCCTGGTTGTTTCCATCAATGAGCTATTAGGGTATGATTGCTACGTGTTGTTTTGGATTAGTGATCTCTATTTCTTGGTTCCACCTTGAATCGAACAGAAGGGAGGAATCCCAGGAGGTGAGGTTCTGTGTACTAGGGTATCTGGTTGGTGGACAGCAAGTGATCAGGGCAAAGAGATAGATTCCAGTAGTGTTTCCTTGCCGGCAGCACTCCAACCAGCAACCTTATCGGCTATGAATTGAGGTAAGGTGTAGGGGAATTTGATACAAATTGGTTAAGTGTGAATTAGGTATTTGTTTATGTGTTGATTAGGATTTTACTCTAATTTAGGGTTAGAGATTTTATTTAGCTATTTATATGAATTTAGCTAAATAATATATATATATATATATATATATTTTGTTTGTCACATGACTTTGACTCGAGACGGTGTCTCGACGAGGGAGCTATTTTGGATAAGATTCTCTTATTGGAGATGGGTACCTTGACTTATCTATTTTGATATGCATAGTAGTTTTTAATAAGTAGTAATGATTATGTTTCATATCTGTATCGGTTTATCACTACCGGATACCTGTTACATGTTTGTTTTTGCTTACATGGCCTGTTTTGCATATCATGTTAGTACCCACCTGATTATATATGCTTATAGGAGTAGTGACATAACCATGCCTTATTATGTTCAGGACCTAGGTTTTTATACCATATCTGCCCCGTGTACCTAGACCATCGATTGGATCTATTTATCCTATGGTACACATTATGTAGAGATGGACATGATCAGGATATTTCCATGCTTCGTGTCATGCACCATCTCGCATGATTGCATGTTGTGCGATAGTCGACTCCATTATTGTTGAGCACATCGGCAGTTACATAGATCTGCACACACCACCACTCATGGGTTAGTGGTATGTCAGGCAGGGTGTGTAGCAGTTCTGCTGTTAGTCTCCGCTGGTCCGGTGACTCATGATAACCGGCAGACAGTTCTGTTTTGTTAGGCTCTGCTGGTCTTGTGACGCAGTGTGGTAGCCGACAGATAGTTTTGCTCTATTTAGCTCCGTTAGTCCACTTATGGGTAGTGTGACGCAGCGTGATAGCCGACAGGGATCCCTCTTTGGACTTGCTCAAGGAGATGAGAGCATTGAGCTCCCCCACTTATGATTTGGGATAAGGAGGATAGGTGTACTCCGATAACATTCCGTCTACTCGGTCACTCAGAAGCAGTGATGACAGAGTGCACGGTTGTCACATCCCTACCCACTCGGTCTCACCATCCTGTGTGAGATGACTGACTGGCAGTAGGGGTGACCAGGACATGTCATTGGCCTCATACGCACGGATGCATTGATTGCTTGTGTTTGCTGCATATTTGGTGGATGCATATGCTTGACATGCATACAGGATTTCTATACCTCTCGGTCTATTATCCATACACCAGGTCCTGGTTAGTATAATTTTTCTCCTATATATTTCAGTTTGCATTTATCATTCCTATATCAGGAGACTGTATGCATAACTATTGCTATTGATTATTTCTTACTATGCATGTTAGTAGTTACCCGCTGAGAAGTTGACTCACCCCGTTGATATTACCATTTTAGGTTGAGGCTGTCCGGAGATCTCCAGTCGTTAGTCCCCTCTACAGATCACGAGGATATTTATTTGGTCATTTGGTTTTTCTTATGATGCTATATAGACTACGTTTTAGACTTGTACTAGTTTTGTTTTATGGATTACTGTATGGTCTTTTATTTGTCGATGGATTTTCTTTATATATTTATTTGGATATGTTCTGCTATAAGCTTGCTTGGACGGTAGAAGAGGTGAGTTAATTTTATTTGCGTCGTTGTGATTTGTGTTTTATGGATGTAGTTGAGGAGGATATAAGTTTTGAGCTTTATGAGTGTAGTTGAGTAGGATTTTTGAGATGATTTTCCTTATCGTTGCATTAGTTTAGTTTTACTATTAAACTGCATGGTATGTTATCATATATACTGTTCTGGCCGTGTTGGCCGAGTATGAATATGTTGTAGGAAGTTTCATATTGTCACCCGTACAGGGGAGATGCTGCCGAAATTTCTTTTGGCAGGGACTCCCCCGGGCGTGACAATTTATTTGGTATCAGAGTCAGGTTTTGGATGCTTGGTTTTCGTATTTTGGTTTTACGTGTTAATCTGATACTAATTTATTTGGTATCAGAGCCAAGTTTGCTAGTCAAATTTGTATTTTCGGATTTGTACGGATTTCCGTTATGATTATATTTCAAAATTCCGTTTTGGATTCGTATGGATTTTCATCGATTTTTCTCGTACGAGATTTCGAGGTTATATATGGGGATTGGACAGTGACGGAACATCTCTAGATGACAAATAGGTATAAAGGTAATTTTATAATTTTTATACTTGTAGTAATATCTGAGTTATAACTTAAGAGATATGAGGAGATCTACACATACAACTGCGTCGAGACGTGGTGCTGGACGACCACGTAAGAGGACTTTAGAATCTCTGGACTTGTCAGAGATGCTTACTAGGGTTGAGCCTACCGGTCAGGGACAGACTCAAGATATTGCCAGTGCGTCAGACTCTCAGACTCCGGTGGCTTCGTTGGAGGTACCCACCCATACCGTACACATTGTACCACCCGTGGTAAACTCGATACCTCCACCAGCAGAGCCTGTGACGTACCCAGCACCACCGCCGCCTGGACCTACCGTGTACCCGACACCAGCATCACCTGTGCCCCCAGTGCCTACAGTGTACCCAGCACCCGCACCAGCGGTACCAGTTACTCCATTTCCGGTACCACCACCTACCGTATCTCCAGTCGTGGCACTTATATCGACCCTATAGTACCACCAGTGGTATATGCCCCAATTTATGCAGCAACATCGAGAGTACCTCCCCTGCTCTATCCAGCGGTACTACCTGTAGCACCAACTCCAGGAATTCCATCAGTTCCCGCATCGACCCCTACCCACCTCATAGATATTGTAGCAGCACGAGCTCGAATCCCAGCATTGCCAGAGTCGATGAAGAGTCGATTCACACTCTTCCGAGGAGAGATTGATCCGAGTGTGGCCCAGTCCTGGATAGAGACCATGGAGCGGACCTTCTTCTACATGGCTTGCTCCGAGTGGGAGAAAGCAGAGCTGACTGCTTTCCATTTACGGAATGAGGCCGACACCTGGTGGGTTTCGCAGCGTTCCATCATAGGCACGCAGAACATCACCTGGGTCATATTCAGAGAGGCTTTTGAGAGCCGCTACTTCCCACGGGCATATCAGATGACTTGCCGTTAGGATTTTCTGAGTCTGCGACAGAACAATCGCTCGGTGACAAAGTACAATGCGGAGTTTAATTGGTTGGCCAGATTTTATCCAGAACTAGTTGCTGAGGACGGTTCCCGTATGCAACAGTTTATTCAGGGACTGGATGGACATCTACAAGTAAAGCTTGTCGATTTTGAGAACTCATCTTACATAGAGACACTGGACAGAGCCCTGATGATAGAGTCAACTCACCAGAGAGCGTACCCAGACAAGAAAAAGAAACAGACTGATCGAACATCAGGACAGATTCAGTCGCCACAGGCTACCGAACAATAGCCGAGTGGTCGCAGTCGGCCAGGTTAGGGTACTTCTGGGGCATCCGGTCAGCCTCAGAAGTCAGGGCGATCTACATCAGGGTGTTTCCGGCCTTCTCAACAAAACCAGAAATAACCCGCCAGTGACATTCGCTGCTCCTGATGTGGGTCCAGAGACCACATCACCTCAGCCTACTCCCTGGGACATTCAGTTTGCTATTATTGCAAATTTCCTAGGCACCTGAGCCGAGATTGTTTGCTGAAGGTTCAACATATTGCTTCCGGAGTTTCTGGTCATGGAGTTCAGCTCAGTCAGTCAAGGACTCATAGAGGAGGGTGGAGAGCCCAATCTTCGCATCGCCAGCAGAGGATAGCTCCCCCTGCAGCTGTTGCTTATGGCATGTATGGGCAGGAGCACCTCAATACCCTCATAGTACCACAGAATTTTATCGTGGGATCTCCATATCAGTTGCAGCCTGAACCCCTAGTCCAGTATCTGTAGCCCTAGCCACGGGTTCAGTACTAGACGCAGAACCAGCTACCAGTACAGTATCAGTCGTAGTCCTCTATTTCACCTCTGCCCTCGTATCCAACACCGCCTTAGTGGTCGACTCCTACTCAGATGCAACCACCGCTGGCAGCGTTACCACCTCCACCAGAGACTGGAGGGATACACGCGATTACCAGAGAGGATGCGCAGCGGGCCGACGGATCCATTTTCCGCGGTACGATTTCCATTTATACCTTATCTGCTGATATGCTAATAGATACTGGTGGCTCGCATTCTTTTATATCCCGTACCTTTATGAGGAAGATTGGT
Source organism: Zingiber officinale (assembly GCF_018446385.1). Classification (NCBI taxonomy): domain Eukaryota; kingdom Viridiplantae; phylum Streptophyta; class Magnoliopsida; order Zingiberales; family Zingiberaceae; genus Zingiber; species Zingiber officinale. The sequence goes on along the minus strand of NC_055986.1, from coordinate 19,108,825 downwards.
AGATTACCCACCTTCAGACCGCAACGACTGATCGTCTCTCTACTGTCCGGTGATGCTTTGGACGTCACCCAGGAGGTCAAAGGTTGCCCGTTAGACTTTGGCAACCAGATACTTACGGTAGATCTTTTGGTACTGGAAATGGTTGAATTCGATATTATTCTTGGCAAGGATTGGCTGTCAGCATATCATGCCACTGTTGATTGCCAAACGAGGGTGGTCACATTCCGGCCTCCGAACCAACCCTCGCGGGATTTCACTAGCATCAGAGACGACGACATATCGACTATTTCGGTGATTCAGGCTCAGAAGCTGCTGTCACATGGTTGTCAGGGTTTTCTGTTATCTTTGATTCATACTGAAGACGATAGTAGTTCTCAACTCTCCGACGTTCCAGTAGTCCGAGAGTATCCGGATGTATTTCCAGAGGAGCTACTAGGTTTGCCTCCCAGAAGGCAAGTGGAGTTTGTTATTGAGTTGATTCCGGGAACCGCGCTGACATCGAAAGCTCCTTATCGTATAACACCAAAAGAGTTGAACAAACTGAAGGTTCAACTCTAGGAGCTTTTAGACAGGGGATTTATATGCCCTAATGCTTCTCCATGGGGTTCTCCGATATTATTTGTCAAGAAAAAGGATGGTACTCTGAGGTTGTGCATAGATTATAGACAGTTGAATGCATGTGACCGTCAGAAATAAGTACCTCTTACCTCGGATCAAGGATTTATTTGATCAGCTCAGAGGTACCTCAGTGTATTCTAAAATTGATCTGCGGTCCGGATATCATCAGATGAGAATCAAAGAATCTAATATTCAGAAGACAACATTCCGTACCAGATACCACTATTATGAGTTTTTGGTAATGTCATTTAGGTTTACCAATGCTCCAGCGGTATTTATGGATTTGATGAATCGCGTCTTCCTGGAGTATCTTGATCAGTTTGTTATCATTTTCATCAACAATATATTGGTCTACTCGCGTTCCGAGGAGGAACATGCACAACATCTTCGCACAGTCTTGGAAACTCTTCGACGACATCAACTATATGCGAAGTTCAGCAAGTGTGCCTTCTAGCTATCTTCAGTCAGTTTTCTGGGTCACGTGGTTTCTAGCCGAGGTATTTCAGTAGATCTTCAGAAGATCGAGGCTATCACCAGTTGGGAGCAGCCGAAATCAGTACAGGAGATCCGCATTTTTCTTGGACTAGCTGGATATTACAGACGGTTCGTCGAGTGTTTCTCCTAGATTGCTATGCCCTTGACACGCCTGACCAGGAATGGCGTGAAGTTCACTTGGACAGAAGATTGCGAGACCAGCTTCCAGGAGCTAAAGCGGAGATTAGTGTCGGCTCCGGTTTTGGTTTTACCCTCCAGAGAGGACGGATTCGTGCTCTACACCGACACATCTCTTCAGGGTTTGGGCGTTGTTCTGATGCAGCACGACAGGGTAGTCTCCTATGCTTCTCGTTAGTTTAAGGAGCATGAGAAGAACTACCCAGTACATGATCTGGAGCTAGCCGCTATCATCTTTGCTTTAAAGATTTGGCGGCATCATCTGTACGACATAACCTTTGAGATTCTTATAGATCATAAGAGTCTCAAATATATTTTTACCCAGAAGGAACTTAATCTCTGACAGAGGAGATGGATGGAGTTCCTGAAGGATTATGACCGTACCATTAGTTACCACCCGGGGAAAGCTAATGTGGTTGCCGATGCACTCAGCAGAAAGTCCAGAGGGACTTTGGCTTGCCACCGAGCTTCAGTCACGGACTTGATTCAAGGTTTCTCTGAGTTGGGCCTAGAGGAGCAGGGACAGACAGAGTGAGGTGTTTTGGTTACTATGGTTGCTCAGTCGTCGATCAGGATGAGGATCTGAGAGGCCCAGGCCGGTGATCAACATTTTCAGTTCATTAGCAGCCAGATAGCTTCCGGGCATCAGACAGAGTTCACCCGAGATGATGCGGGTATTATATATTTTCGAGGCCAATTATGTATACCTCCATCTCACCCAGTCAGGGAGGAGTTACTTCAGGAGGCTCATTGCTCCCGATTTGCTATCCACCTAGGAGGAACCCACATGTATCGAGATTTGAGGTGTTCCTTCTGGTGGAATAGCATAAAGAAAGACATCACGGAATTTTTAGCTAGATGTCTTGTCTATCAACAAGTAAAGACGGAGCACCAGAGACCTGTTGGATTACTTCAGCGGATTCCTATTCCTGAGTGAAAATGGGAACACATTACCATGGATTTTGTGGTGGGTTTGCCTAGGACACGATGAGGCCATGACGTGATTTGGGTAATCGTTGATCGATTAACCAAATCCATGCACTTCTTAGCGATCCGGAAGACTAATTCCCTCGATCGATTGGCAAATCTGTATTGCCGAGAGATCATCAGATTACATGGAGTTCCTTTGAGTATTATTTCTGACAGTGACCCACGGTTCACGTCCGATTCTGACAGAGTCTGCAGCAAGCCTTGGGCACTCAGCTCCGTTTCAGTACAGTTTACCATCCGTAGACAAATGGACAGTCAGAGCAGACCATTCAGACTCTAGAGGACTTGTTGAGATCTTGTGTATTGGATTTCAGAGGTAGTTGGGAGAACCATTTGCCATTGGTAGAGTTCGCCTACAACAACAGCTTTCATTCGGCTATCCAGATGACACCGTTTGAGGTATTGTATGGTAGGCCTTGTCAGACACCCACCCTCTGGGAGCAGGTTGGGGAGGCCCAGTTGCTAGGGTCTCATAGAGTTCAGCAGGAGGCAGAGTTGGTCCGTACTATCAGACAGAGGATGTCAGAGGCGCAGGACCGCCAGAAGAGTTATGCTGATCGGAGACGGAGACCCCTGGAGTTCTCTACAGGCGACCATGTATTTCTACGAGTCTCACCCACGAAAGGGGTGAAGAGATTTGACCTCAGAGGTAAGCTAGCTCCGCGCTACATTGGACCTTTCCAGATCTTGGAGAGGATTAGAGCGGTAGCTTATCGTCTGACACTACCACCATCCCTGACAGGCGTTTACGACGTATTCCATGTGTCTATGTTGAGGAGATATATATCTAACTCAGCACATGTGCTGACAGATATCTCAGTTCCCATTCAGTCTGACGTTACTTATGAGAGGTTTCGGTATGGATCCTGGACTGGAAAGAGCGTCAATTGCAGAACAAGACTATCCGACTGGTTAAAGTTGGATGGCGGCATCATTCGGACGAGAAGGCTACCTAGGAGCTCGAGGATATGATCCAAGCTCGACACCCCCTACCTTTTCACTTGAGGTATGTGGGTTATTTATCGTTTAACATTTATATTCTTTATCTGTTGTTAGTACTTGCTGGTGGTAGATGATGAAAATTTGGGGATCAAATTTTTATTAGTGGGGAGAATGTAAAATATCAAAAAATGGTGAATAACCATAAGGGAATTTTCCAAAATTTTTAAAAAATTTCTGAAAATTTTTCGGAGCTCGTATGACGAGTTTAAGGAGATCAAATATTTGGTCCCGGGAAAGCCTGTTTAGGCTACCCCATTTAAACGAGGAAAAGTTGATTTTTTTTTCTTTTTTTTTTCTTTTTTTTTTTCTTTCTCCCCAGCCACGATGCCGTTTCCTCCCTTTCCTAACCGACGCCGCACACGACGGTTACTTCCTCGCGATTAAAGCTGCGACAGAGGGTTTTCTTGCATCTCCTTCTTCTTCTTCTATTCTTCCCCGACAGTCGCTTTTCCCCAAATCACCACGATCCCGACCTCTCTTCCCCGATCTCCCCTCTGTTCTTCGTCCCTTCTTCTTCTCTGTTCCCTCTCTCTCTTGCGGACGAGTCGACACCGACGGGAGTGGGACTACTAGCTCCGGCGATCTTCTTCTGCCGGTGTCGACATCATAAGCTCAAATTCGACCAGCGCTATTCCTCTTCGAGTTGCAGACACGACGTCACGTCTTCTTTAACTGACTCCTGACACCACTGGATCGATCCAGATCCACTTGATCGCCGACGTAGGTATGCTAATTTTAAACGAATCTTCCTCTTCTCTGGATTTCCACCGAATCGTACCCTAGCACAGTTGGTGATTCTTTTTCTTCTCTTGATTCTCTCCAAATCGTGCCCTAGGTCTGTCGCCGGTTCCTTACATTCATATCACTGCTTTGTGTGAGCAGATCTTCGATCTAGAAGGGGGTCCTAGCCCTAGCCTCGACCTTTCCTCTTCATCGCCTGCTTGGATCTACTGTCTTGTGTTCTAGCTTCCATTTCACACACGGTAAGCATCCTTGGTTGTTTCCATCAATGAGCTATTAGGGTATGATTGCTACGTGTTGTTTTGGATTAGTGATCTCTATAAACCTTGAATCGAACAGAAGGGAGGAATCCCAAGAGGTGAGGTTCTATGTACTAGGGTATCTAGTTGGTGGACACCAAGTGATCAGAGCAGAGAGATAGATTCCAGTAGTGTTTCCTTGCCGGCAGCACTCCAACCAGCAACCTTATCGGCTATGAATTGAGGTAAGGTGTAGGAGAATTTGATACAAATTGGTTAAGTGTGAATTAGGTATATGTTTATGTGTTGATTAGGGTTTTACCCTAATTTAGGGTTAGAGATTTTATTTAGCTATTTATACGAATTTAGTTAAATAATATATATATATATATATATAACCTTCCTCCACATTCTTCTTCTCAGGCTACCCTTGATAAAGGTAAAGGTTTACAACTTACACCAGCAGATGTAATAGATCGAGATCTAGTCTTTATAAAAGCCTCTAGTATATGTAATACAGGAAAAACTCTAGACATTAGAGTCAAATGTCTGGTAAATTTCCATGGCCATGAATTCACACTACATGCCTTTTTAGATAGTGGAGCTACCAACTCCACCATAGATGAAAATACACTTCTTTCTGTCTTACAAAAAAACTTTTATAAAAACAGCATCACAACCATTACTAAGTACACAATTTGATGGCTAACAGTTAGCTTGCACGCAATTTGTTACTAACACCCATCTAAGGTTTTATGACAACTGTGGTAAATACGGCACACCACTCCCACTTCCTAAGCTATGGATTAAACCACTATTACATCCTAATATTCATTTAATCCTAGGTTTAAATTTTCTGGTAGCATCAGATAGAGCTTGTCTTCTAACTAAGGATTATGCTCTTTTCTTTTCCTCACCCATAACATCCCCAATAGTATCAGACTATCCCTCTATTGTCCATCCCTTAACTACAAAATCCCACATAGAACTCCTACCTTCAGACAACACAACTTGTCAATGTTCTCCTAAAAATGCCTGTAAACAACTCAGTAAGAAGACACAACCGGATAACCAGACCTGTGCCCTAGCTTTTTCTGACTACCAAGACTCGGAAAACTAGCCTCACTTGGCTGGTCAAGCCCTATAACAGATGACACTTGGATCCCACATGATCTTATACTCCCACAACAATTACTTCAATTAATAAACACACATAAACCTGATTTAGACTCTCTCATTTCTAGATTAGAAAAATTAGAAATAATTGGAGAAAATCTTACTAAATATTGGGACAGAGATAAAGTATACTGCAAACTATCAATCATCAATCCAGACCTTACAATTAAGGCCCAAGGCTTAAAATATACAAATTGGGAAACTGAAGAATGCAAAATGCATATTAACCAACTCTTAACTTTAGGAGCCATTCAAAGGTCTACATCTAGGCATCGAAGTCCAGCTTTTATAGTTGATAAAGGATCAGAACAAAAACGTGGCCAATCTAGAATGGTATTTAATTACAAGAGACTAAATGATAATTGTCAAGAAGACGGTTATAAAATCCCCGACAAAGACCAACTCTTAAATAAAATCCAAAACTCAAAATGGTACTCAAAATTTGACATGAAATCAGGATTTTGGCAAGTTAAAATGCATCCCGAGTCCATTGAATGGACAACCTTTTCCTGTCCCGAGGGACATTTTGAGTGGCTTGTTATGCCTTTTGGCCTCAAGGTCGCTCCTCAAATATTCCAAAGGAAAATGGATGACATTTTTCGAGATTTTTCTCTCTTCACTTGTGTGTATATAGATGATATTTTAGTTTTCTCTAAGACTAAACAAGAACATTATGCTCATCTTCATATTATATTTAACTTATTTGAGAAACATGGTCTGATTATTTCTCGAAAGAAAATGACAATAGCTACTACTCATATTGATTTCTTAGAAGCAGAGATAGGACAGGGACAAATAGTCATTCAACCTCATATCTCTGCTAAAATCCTTGCTTTTCCAGATAAGATGGAAGACACTAAAACTCTAAGAGCCTTTTTAAGACTCCTAAATTATGCTAGACCTTATTTAAAAAATATAGGAAAAATCAGCGGCCCCTTATACAACAAAACCTCCTTAACAGGACAAAAACACTTTAATCAACAAGATATAGCACTTGTAAAACAGATTAAAGAATTAGTAAAAACAATTCCCATGTTAACACTCCCACTTGATGCTGACTACTTAGTCATCGAAACAGATGGATGTGAAACAGGATGGGGAGGAATTTTATTTAGAAAAACATCCAAGTATGACCCTAAAACTACAGAAACCTTATGCAGATATGCCTCTGGAAAATTTCAAGAAAAAGGACATCTTATCTCGTTAGATTTTGAAATATTAGCAGTTATTTATTGTCTAGAAGCCTTCCGATTATTCATTTGTAATAAGCAAGAAATCACCATTCGAATCGACTGAGAAGCTATAGTCAAGTATAGTCAACAAACTAAAGGATTAAGAAAAGGATTAAGTACTAAGAGATAGCTAAAATTCACAGATACTATTATTAATAAAGGTTTACGTATTCACTGGGAACATATAAAAGGAATTAACAATTCTTTGGCTGATACTTTATCTCGTTTACTCCACTAACAAATTTTGTTTAGGTAATGAATTGGCCAAGGAAAGTACACACCTCGTTTGCTACTAAAACATTAAGATTTGGAACACAAGAACTACAACAGTTTACACAGCAAGAAGATCAGTTCACTCTTTATTCAGAGATAAACTAGATCACATTCAACACTGTTTGATAGATAACATTTGGCACATTCCTACCATCCCTGGTAGCTCAGGACACAAGATAGCAGTCATAAATACTTTAACAAACTACTTTCTAACAACCATACAAAAGCCAGCAGGCAAGAAATTCTCTTGTTATATAGTTTTTTCTGGGCCACAAGCTGGGGTATATGCTACTTGGGAGGAAACAAATATGACCATACAAGGCTTAGAACATCCTTTCTTCAAAGGGTATTATTCACTTGAAGAAGCTTTTAATGCTGCCAGAACTCAACCTGGTGCTAATTTCTTTATTAGCACTTTATTAAAAACAACAACTATGGTGCCAACTAGCTCACAATCAGAAGAGCCTTCTACATATGCACAAATTACTGAAGGAACTCATGGGTCTCCTTCCTCTTCCACAACATTAGAAGAAAAGAAACCACAACATGCCAACTATCTAACACTGACCCAGTTAAAAGAACAAGCTGCTACAACTTTTGCTCAAAGAACATCTGCAGCCCATATATTGGGCCTGCCCAACACCATACCCGAGGATATCAACTCCTACGTTCGGAACCTAGTAGAACAATCTACACTACAGACATTTTTTGAATTATGTGAAGCACTAAAGGTCTTCCACAAAAATCCCCCTCCTGGGATAACTATTACCTATGAAGCAGAATTTGGCCCAAAACTTAAATGTCAGAAAATTGGGCCAACCTGTGAAGACTCTGCTAAATACGGATGTCTATTCCAGTTGCTATATTCCTTACGAAGAGCCAACTTAGACTATGAAAGGTATAAAACAATTTCATACAAAGGAAGGCTTATCACTCCTTTTCTTCTGATGGACTATGGACTACTATACAAAGTTTGGGTACATGATCCAGATTCTGTTAAAGATTTTCCTAAAAAGCTTGGTACTATTATTTCTCTGGCCCTTGAAGAAGAGGAAACGTTTGTTGTATGTACTTTTGACATCTCTCCACCGGAATGGCTTAACCTTAATATTGAACCAGCCAAACATCTGGTTAAGCTGGATATCAATGAAGTCGGGGGTATCCAAACAGAACTTGAAGATTACCCATCTGACCCTGATCTCCATTGGGAAGCTCTCCCTACTATTGAAGATCAATTAAAGCATTGGAGAGCATCAGTACAAGGAACTAATTGGGCTTGGGATCGCTTGATAGATCCAGACAATTACTTCCTAATAGGAGAAACTTACACTGAGAAGATCTATTGGCCAAAAGATATGGGAACTAGATTCCTCCCTTTCTCCTTCAAAACACAGCATACGACATTGCTTCAACATTATAAAAGAAAAATTGAAAGATACTGTCAGAAGAGACTAGCCAGCTCTGTCCTCTCTGCTAGAGCATATAGAGCAGCACTCCACAAAAGTATGCAGCGAGACTTAGCCGGAAGTTCACAAACTCTCTCTCTGGATCTTACCAGTGACAATAACCTCGACAACTTAATGGAGACTTAATAACGTCATCCGTGACGTCCTCTCCCATAAACACAACACTACAGTAACATCTACCAAAAACGTCATTCATGACGTTTTTCTGCCACCTAGCCACTATGTCCACCCACCTAAAATGAAGCCATCTGTCCCCCCAACTAATTTGCCAGGCCCCCTTTCCATTTCTCAGAGCTTTCCACTTGTCCTTCACCAAGCCTTCTCTTTTCAGGCCCCCTCTCTTTCTCTGCTTTCCTTCTCCTCCAAGAAAAGCTCTCTCCTCCTCCTATAAAAGGACCCCAAAACTCTCTTGCTGAAGCATTCACTTCCCCCACTGCACTCACTACTGTCCATACTCTTCCGCTGTTCTTCAAGTGTGCTCAAGTGTGTTTGTAAGTTTTCTCTGTCAAGTTATGTAAAATTCGGTACCTTTATGTAATATATGTTGTTTTCTATGTAAGCTATCATTATGTAAAAATTTTATGTAACTCTCTGTAAAAATTCTCTACTAAATAAGATCTATGCTTGTTGCTTGTTTTATAATGACAATCTAAGTTTAGACTCAAAAACATTCTGTCTCTCTTGTCTTGGTTCTTTTCCTCAGTCCTTGTCTGTAACCGACAGGTGAACAGTAACTGTATCAGGAATAACCAAAATCATATAAGACATGTGCGGACTAAGTAAGAAGGGTAGCAACCCAAAATCTTACGCATAAGCCGGGGCACTGATTGAAAGGTGAGATCCTGAACAAGTGAGGCTCCCTGGAAAACAAACAAGAAAAGAAAGCAGTTTAGTAAAAAAATAAAAAAAAAGAGTAAAAATTTAAAAAGTCAATATATTTAACCATACCATCACGGTATTGTGACTATCTACTTTATTTCTGCAATTCACTATTACTGTATTTTTCATTTACTATTTACTGTTAACTATTAATGTTTTACTATTACTGTTTACTGTCAAGTTATTTTGTTTACTGTTAATCTACTTCTGTTATTATTTAGTATTAATCTACTTCTGTTACTGTTAAATAAAAAAAAAAATTGGTATCATATATATATATACACTCCAACCAGCAACCTTATCGGCTATGAATTGAGGAATTTGATACAAATTGGTTAAGTGTGAATTAGGTATATGTTTATGTGTTGATTAGAGTTTTACCCTAATTTAGGGTTAGAGATTTTATTTAGCTATTTATATGAATTTAGTTAAATTATATATATATATATATATATATATATATATATATATATATATATATATATATATATATATATATATATATATATATATTGTTTGACACGGGACTTTGACTCGAGACGGTGTCTCGACAAGGGATCTATTTCGGATACGATCCTCTTATTGGAGGCGAGTACCTTGACTTATCTATTTTGATATGTCATTTAATATGCATAGTAGTTTTTAACAAGTAGTAATGATTATGTTTCATATCTGTATCGGTTTGTCACTACCGGATACATGTTACATGGTTGTTTTTGCTTACCTGGCCTGTTTTGCATTTCATGTTAGTACCCACCTGATTATATATGCTTATAGGGGTAGTGACATAACCATGTCTTATTATGTTCAGGACCTATGTTTTTATACCATATCTGCCCTGTGTATCTAGACCATTGATTGGATCTATTTATCCTATGGTACACATTATGTAGAGATGGACATGATTAGGATATTTCTATGCTTAGTGTCATGCACCATCTCGCATGATTGCATGCTATGCGATAGTCACTTCATTATTGTTGAGCACATCGGCATTTACATAGATCTGCACATACCACCACTCATGGGTTAGTGGTATGTCAGGTAGGGTGTGTGGCAGTTCTGCTGTTAGGCTCCGCTAGTCCGGTGACTCAGCGTGATAGCTGACAGACAGTTCTGCTCTGTTAAGCTCCGCTGGTCTGGTGACGCAGCGTGGTAGTCGGCAAATAATTTTGCATTGTTTGACTCCGTTGGTCCGCTCATGGGTAGTGTGACGCAACGTGATAGCCGACAGGAATCCCTCTCTGGACTTGCTCAGGAAGATGAGAGCATTGAGCTCCCCCACTTATGATTTGGGGTAAGGGGGATAGTGTACTCCGACAGCATCCCGTCCACTCGGTCACTTAGGAGCAGTGATGACAGAGTGCACGGTTGTCTCAATCCTACCCACTCGGTCTCACCATCGTGTGTGAGATGGCTGACTGGCAGTAGGGGTGACCAAGACATGTCATTGGCCTCATACGCATTGATGCATTGATTGCTTGTGTTTGATGCATATGCTTGACATGCATACAGGATTTCTATACCTCTCGGTCTATTATCCATACACCAGGTCCTGGTTAGTACAGTTTTTCTCCTATATATTTCAGTTTGCATTTATCATTCTATATCAGGAGATTGTATGCATAATTATTGCTATTGGTTATTTCTTACTATGCATGTCAGTAGTTATCCGCTGAGGAGTTGACTCACCCCGTTGATATTACCATTTCAGGTTGAGGCTGTCTAGATATCTCCAGTCGCTAGTCCCCCTGCAGATCGCAAGGATATTTATTTGGTCATTTGGTTTTTCTTATGATGCTATATAGACTACATTTTAGACTTGTTCTAGTTTTGTTCTATGAATTACTGTATGGTCTTTTATTTGTCGATGAGTTTTCTTTTTATATTTATTTGGATATGTTCTGCTACAAGTCTTCTTGGACGGTAGAAGAGGTGAGTTGATTTTATATGCGTCGTTGTGATTTGTGTTTTATGGGTGTAGTTGAGTAGGGTATAAGTTTTGAGCTTTATGGGTGTAGTTGAGTGAGATTTTTGAGATGATTTTCCTTATCGTTGCATTTGTTTAGTTTTACTATTAAACTGCATGGTATTTTATCATATATATTGTTCCGACCGTGTTGGCCGAGTATGAGTTTGTTGTAGGAAGTTTCAAATTGTCACCCATACAGGGGAGATGCTGCCGAAATTTCTACTGGCAGGGGCTCCCCCGGAGCGTGACATTTTACTTCGAATTTTATAAATTATTATAAACTAAGATAGAAATTGAAATATCACTATAGGCAAATTAGAAAATTGTCAAAAACCTAAAACTTTTCTTGTTAATCCGGTAGAAAAGAATCTATTTGGATTCAAAGATCATGCTTGTATTTTTTTTACAATTGATTTTTTTAAAATTACAAAATTCCTTTTGAGTTTAATTGTTATTCAAAATTAATTTGATCCTAATTTTCTTGAGAAAGAGGAATTCAATATTTATCTATAGAAAATCTCAATATTTGAATTTTGTTATTCAAAATTTTTAAAAGTTATCCCTGCTAACTACGAAATTTTTTTTGAAAAGTTTTTAAGTTATTTATCTAAATACAATTTTTTTAAAGAATTTTTAAATTATAAATCTTAAAAATATATTTTCTTTTGTCAAAATGCATGCTTTATACATTTTTATGAAAATATTTCAAGATTTCCAAAATTATTTTAAGGCTTTCAATTTTGATTTTTTTCTCTTAGACTTGTGTTTAAGATTCACCAAATTTTTTAAATCATTTTAACCTTATAAATTCATAATTTTGTTTGTTAAACGACTTAAAATTCTTGACAAGTTGCCCTTACACTTTAGAAGTACCCCACTTTTTTATGTGATCAAAAGGAGAGAAGGGAAGATTTAGTCTAGGGGAAAGTAGTTTAAACCTTTTCAATTTTTGCACTTTATTGTAAAATTTATTACTTTTACTTTATATTGGTTTACCCTAACTTAACTTGGGTTGCTCACATCAAAAAGGGGGAGATTGTTGATACCCCAAGGTAGTTTTGATGTGATCAAACAAGGTAAGTTAAGTCCTGTTGTGTTTAGCCTTGTGTATAAGCGTACAGGAACTTAGGAGCAGGGCGTCAAGCGAAAGACATAGCTAACGAGAAAGATGGCACGGAGAGAGCCGATGAGCTCGGTGCGTCTGAGGGACGAGGTGCTACGGAAGAGTACACCGACGGACGAGAAGAGAGCGTGCGGTGTTTCCGAGGGACGAGAAGTCGGAGCAGAAGATTGCTCGAGGAGCAAAAGATGCAGCTGTCCGAGGGACGAAAAGCTATGGAAGAGTACACTAGTGAACGAGAAAGAAGCAAGCAGCGATTCCGAGAGACGAGAAGCCGGAGTGGAAGTTTGCTCGAGAAGACTGGAAGTTGGGTTCGGGTGAGCCCTATTCCAGATGATTGAAATCACCCAAGCGAGCGAAGCCGGAGCAGAAGACTCAGACCGAGGCGAGCGGAACTGAAGAAGGAGGTCTGGACCAAAAGTTAGCAAAAGGCTGACTTTTGATGCTCGGGGCGCCCGGAGCAGTCCGAGGCACTCGAAGCAGTCTGGGGTGCTCGAAGCAGTCCGGGGTGCCCGAAGCAGTTCGGGGCGCCCGGAGCAGGTCGAGGCGCCCGGAACCTGACTTTTATCCAAATCGACGTGGCTTTTGACTGTTGCGCCGGGAATAGATTTCTATCCCATTCCAGGCGCATGGAACGCTTCCAGGCGCCCCGACCAGGTCAGGGCGCCCGGAACCCGACTTTTATCCATATCAACGTGACTTTTAACTGCTGCATCGGGAATAGATTTCTATCTCATTACAGGCACCTCGAGCAGGGTTATATAAATAGCTCTACTCCCAAAAGCTAACAATAACAAGAAATTATGAAACAACACTTGTACATTTTTAGTTTTTTGTTTAGCTCTCTAATTCTGTGCTGTCATTGCTGTAAAGAGACTTCTTCGCCTGAAGGAGAAATTAGTGCGCTTTACTTCCTTAGATTAACAACTTCCCTGATTGTAACCAAGTAAATTCTTGATGCCTCTGTCTTCTAGTTTCTTTATTATACTTATGCAAGTGTTAGATTTGTAAAGCTATAAATTCGAGAAAGTTCTTTTTGTTTTGTTTTTGTGTAGGGGCTATTCAGCCCCCCTAGTCGGCCGCCAAGGGTCCTAACAGCTTGAAGGTATAAGTCTAGGCTAAGGAATTGGTTCAAGTATGAAAGATCATGTTTGAAGTCCTGTATTCTCATATTAAGAGCTACTAGTCGACTGATACTTCCATCGGTTGACTGATATCCAATATAAAAAAAATAGAATATTGTTGTCGGCTACCAGTCGACTGACACAAGTATCGGTCTACTGGTATACAACTGTTGGGCTTATGACGCATAGAATCCCCATAGTTGTGAGTAGACATTACTTGCTACCAGTCGACTGATGCTTTTATTAGTCGACTGTGGGGTTTTCAACTTGGAATATAAAAGGCTTGAGACTTGGAGAGAAATGATTAACTGATGCAAAAATACTGATAAGCTCTCCAAGTGATCTACAAGCTTCCAAACTCTCAATCTCTTCTTCCTAAGCTTATCTTTCACATTGTAAGAAGAAGAGATCATCGTGTAAAGGTTTCTCCACCTTCGTTCTTGATTCAAGAAGGAGAAGATCATAGTGAAGCTTGATCATGTGCGTGTGTGTCTTGGATTAGTCATCTCAAGGAGGTGGAGACTAAGTAAATTGAGGAGTTAACATTGCCTTCTCATATTTCATTTCTATTTTTCTTGCTTCCGCTAACAATTTATAAGTAAAGATCTAGAAAAGCTATTCACTTCCCTCTAACGAACATAAATGTCCCAACAAGTGGTATCAAAACCTTGTTGGCCTCGGAAGAACTTATCGTCAACCGAAGCATCAAGGTGACACTTTAAAGGGTTATAGCATTGCTAGACCACCATTATTCGACAGAAACAATTTCACATATTGGAAAGGTAGAATGGAATATTACCTAATGAATGACATTGAGAATTGGTTTAGTATTGTAGATGGATTCGAAAAACCAAAGGATAAATTTGGAGCACTTCTACCAATCAAGGATTGAACAAAGGAAATAATGAAGAAGGCTCAAGCCAATGCAAAAGCCACAACAACCCTACAATGTGGATTATCTAAGGAGTAACTAAACAAAGTAGGACCATTCAACTCCGTTAAAGAGATTTGGGAGAAGCTCATTGAGTTGAATGAAGGATCCAGTGAATCAAGAAGATCCAAGAGGGATCTTTTGGCGAGTCAACTTCAAACGTTCACCATGAAGACAAATGATACCATGAGTCAAATGAATGGTAGATTCAAGGAGATAGTAAATGTGCTTCATGTAATATGTGAGAAAATTGACAACCGTGATCTAGTAAGATACGTTCTTCAATCCTTTCCTAGAACAACCTTATGGGCATTAATGATTGATGCATATAAAGTTTCTAGAGATCTATCCTTAGTTAAGCTTGATGAACTATTTTGCGAATTTGAACTTCATGAGCAAGTTAATGTGTCTTCAAAAGAGAAAAGCATAGCACTCATTTTAGAAAAGAAGGAGAAGAAGAAGAAGAAAGAAAAGAAGGAGAAATCCTTATCATCCGAATCTGAGCAAGAGTCATCGGATAGCAATGAAGAAATGTTAGTTAGTGAAGTGGCTTATTATGTTAAGAAGATGATAGGAAGACCAAGGAGATTCACAAGGAAGGATGTGAAGAAGATATTTCAACCTTCAAAAGTTAAAAGTAGTCAAAGTTCAAGTTTTAATACTAATGTTATTTGTTATGGATGCAACAAGAAAGGGCACATCAAGCCAAATTGTCTAAAATTGAAAAATAAAGAAGAAGGAGAAAAAGAAGGAGGCCATGGTGGCTCAAGCTACATGGGACACTCCAAGTATTTATTTGTCGGATGAGGATGAGTTATATCATGTCACCCGACACATAACATTTATGACCCTTGAAGATGACAAAGAAGCATCAAGTCAAGAGAAAACCTTAAGTGAAGAGGGGTCATCAAATGAAGAGGAATCGAGTGATGAATCGTCATCAATTGATGATGAGGTAAAAGAATATTCCAAAGTAGAACTTCTTTATAAAACTATTGCTTATCTCAAGAATGCCTTGGTTAAATCATAATCTAGGGTTAAAACTTTGAAGGGAGAACTTAAGCCTATTACAAATGATACATGTATATCTAGTGAGTCAAATATGTTCAAGGAAGAAAATGAAAAATTGAAGTGATTGAACTAAGAGCATGTTTAGAGAAATTCACAAACGGATCAAAATATCTAGATATGATCATTAAAGACCAAAGAGACGTTTATAACAAAGTCGAAATATGATGTAGGCCTAAAAAAAAAGAAGTTGCCTATATGTGTCTAATAAATGGTACTAGAAATAATACATTAGAAATAAAGTCAAGAAGAATCTTATGGGCAAGGTAAAACAAGCTTGAGTGCCTAAGAAATATTTGCATGACACTTCCAAATCAAGTGCATGGATACTAAAAAGTTGTGTGTTTTATGTTGTTTAGGTAGAAGAGAAGAAGGATGCAAGTATGTGGATTGTGGATAGCGGTTGCTCAAGACATATGACTAGTGATGTGAGCAGGTTCTCCACAATAAATTATATAAAGAAAGGAATGATATCATTTGAGAATAGTGGGAAGCTCAAGATTATAGGTAAAAGTATAATTGAGGTATCACCTACAATCATTATTCATAAAGTCCTATTAGTTAAGAACATGGAGTTTAATTTACTTAGTGTTAGTCAATTTTATGATGTAGATATAATGTATAGTTTCACTCCAATAAGTGCTTAGTTAAGCACAAGAGTCTTAAAAATATTGTGCTAGAAGGATATAGAAAAATAAATCTTTACTATGTTAATCTTTCATATGCTTCTAACCTCTCTATTAAGTGTTTAATATCAAAAGAAGAGGAGGGATGACTATGACATAGAAGATTTGGACATATTAACATGAAGAACATAACCAAAGTAGCTAAGATAGAGCTAGTAAAGGGGCTGCTAAAAATCAAGTACATTAAGGATAAGATGTATGACACATGTCAAGAGGGTAAACAACCTAGATCATCACATAAAGGTAAAACTCTAACTAGTATTTCACTACCTTTAGAATTATTGCATTTGGATATCTTTGATTGTCATAGAACTTCTTTGGTAGGTAACAAATATTGTTTAGTGATAGTTGATGATTTTTTCTAGATATGCTTGGATTTATTTCATGAAGCATAAGGATGAAACTCTAGGAATAATCATAGGATTTAGCAAAAGGGTAGAATATGAAAAGAATCTCAAAATCAATAGAATTCGAAGTAATCATGGTTGGAGAGTTTGAGAATTTAAATTTCTCTAAGTTTTGTATAGAAAATGATTATAAGTATGAATTTTCTTGTCCAAGAACACCTCAACAATACGATGTAGTAAAAAGGAAAAATCGTGCTTTACAAGAGGCAGCTAGGACCATGCTTAATGCATACTCCTTACCTAGCTACTTGTGAGTTGAAGCAGTTAATACCGCTTGTTATATTCAAAATCATGTTTTGATTCATAAGTTTTTAGGAAAAATACCTTTTGAATTATAGAATGACACAATTCCAATAATTCACTATTTCAAAGTCTTTAGTTGTAAGGTCTATATTTTAAATACCAAAGATGATTTAGGAAAATTTGAGTCCAAGTCGGATGAGGGAATCCTAATTGGATAC
Organism: Zingiber officinale; assembly: GCF_018446385.1. NCBI lineage: Eukaryota > Viridiplantae > Streptophyta > Magnoliopsida > Zingiberales > Zingiberaceae > Zingiber > Zingiber officinale. The sequence continues at coordinate 19,091,768 of NC_055986.1, read as the reverse complement.
TCATTTACTAGTAGTGGTTATAGAGTATACAACAAAAGGATTCAAACGATTGAGAAATCGTCTAATGTTGAATTTGATGAGTCTACTAGTACTTACCCTATGAAATCCTTTATTCATAAGGATATATTTGAAAGAAATCAAAACATTACCCAAGAAATTCAAAACCTATATTTAGGGGGTATTGTCAAGGGGGGAGGAAGAAGCGCTTCGGATGATGAAAGAAACAATGATCATCATGTATGTGATGATCCCATAACTTCTAGGACCTTAAGGCATCATCAAGATCATCCTATTGATCAAGTAGTTGGAGATGTTACACAAGGAGTAAGGACTAGATCCTACTTTAGAGAAGATCATGCTAGTCAAATTGCTCTAATATCCCAATTTGAACCAAAATTAGTTGATGAAGCCTTAATTGATATAGATTGGATCCTAGAAATGCAAGAAGAGTTGAACCAATTTGAGAGAAGTAAAGTATGAAAGTTAGTTCCAAGACCTAATGATAGTACAATTGTTACAACAAAATGAGCTTTTAGAAACAAATTGGATGATTAAGGAAGAGTCATTAGAAATAAGGCTAGGATTGGTGACTAGGGGGCTCAATCAAGTAAAGGGGCTTGATTATGATGAAACCTATGCTCCGGTAACTCAGTTAGGGTCATTTTGAATCTTATTAAGATACGCCACTCACATGGGTTGTAACTTCATCAAATGTATGTGAAATCAGCTTTCCTTAATGAGTTTAATAAGGAAGAAGTTTATGTAGAGCAACCACCCAAATTTGAAAATATAGATTACCCAAATCATGTTTATAAACTTAAAAAACCCTTATATGTGTTAAAACAAGCTCTCTGAGTTTGATATGAGAGACTTTCATCCTTCTTAATCTTTAAGGGCTTTAGAAGATGAACAACTGACCCAACCTTATTTCTAAAATCTAAGATGGAGATATTTTTATTGTCCAAGTTTATGTTGATGACATCAATTTTGATTCAATAAATAATGAGTTTCTTCATGATTTTATCAAACACATAAAAAGTGAGTTTGAAATGAGTGTAGTTGGAGAATTGAGCTTCTTTTTAAGATTGCAAGCCAAATAAACTAGTGAGGAAACCCATGTCTACCAAACAAAATTTGCTAAGAAAATTATCAAGAAATTTGGTTTGGAAAATACTAAAGTAATATCTACTCCTATAGGAATTAATATCAAGATTGATAGTGATCAAGAAGGAAAATTAGTAGATCTCAAGCAATATAGAAGTATAATTAGTAGTTTGCTATACCTAACCGCTAGTAGACCGGACATATTATTTACGATAGGAATATGTGTAAGATACTAATCATATGCCAAAGAGTTTTACTTAGTCACAGTAAAGAGAATCTTCAGATATGTCAAGAGCACTCTTAATGTCGGTCTTTGGAACCCTAGAACTCAAATTTTTGACTTGATTGAATACACAGATTTCGATTATGCGGGTTGCAAATTAGATAGGAAGAGTACCAGTGGTAGTTGTCAAGCTCTTGGATCTTCTGTAGTGAGTTGGAGTAGTAGAAAGCAACTTTGTGTGACCTTATCCACAACCGAGGCTGAGTATGTGACCATGGGTGGTTGTGTATCCCAATTGCATTGGATGATGTATACCTTAGAGAATTATGAGCTACATTATTCCAAAATCAAAGTATTATGTGACAATGTGAGCACCATCAATTTGACCAAAAATCCAGTGCATCACTCTGGACCAAGCACATTGAGGTGAAACATCATTTCATTAAAGATCATGTGACAAAATAAGACATTGAACTAAAGTATGTTGAATCTAAATCTAACCTTGCCGATATGTTTACCAAGCCTCTACCCAAAGCGGAGTTCACATCCCTTAGGAGAGAACTTGGTATGTGCTTTATAGAATAGTGAGCTTAGCCTTGCATTATTCCAGAGACTAAAATTAAAACAATCCCTAAATATATCTCACAAAGTGTTGGGGTTACAAGGTTGCAAATATAATCCCACATTGAAAACACATGGGAAAGATCATGGGTTTATAAAAGAAAAGATATCTCCATTGGCATGAACCCTTTTGGATAGATCCCATAAGCAAAACCATGAGGGCTTATGTAATGCCCGAAAGTTCTCAAAGTAATTTTAGAAATATTCTATGATTTTTCTAGAATTTTAGAATATTTTTATGGAATTTTTAAAATAGCCGAAGTAGCAAAAATAAATGAAAACATAAAATAGTTTAAGCGGAAATCGAACCCGAGACCTATGGACTCTATGACATATAGGGTGATTCTAGTAACCAAGGGGCCCCAGCAGGGGTGTGCTGAAAGAAGAGGAGAACAATTATATTTAAGATTTAGTTGGGTGATATTAATCACTTAATATAAATAGGGGAATTAAGAGAGGAGTTATTATTCGTGAACGACACCTCTCCCTCACCCTCACCCGGCGCCTCTCTTCTTCCAAAACCCTCTCGGCACGCCAACCTGAAGGAGACCTAGGGTTCAATCCCTAGGGTCGTAGGAACACTTTCCGGCAACAACTCCGGCACGAGAATGTTCCCCTCCGCGAGAAGGAAGCATAGACGCAAGAGGATCGCCGAAACGGTCATCTTCTCCGGAAACCTAGCGATCGGATTGTAAGAAAAATTAGCGCAGGATGTAAGTAACCCCTCACCTGCAGTATAAGTAGCTATTCGCACACTTTTATGGTTCTAGTTCACTTTTATGGTCTTAGTTTAGCTAGATGCAGAATTAGAGCACACCAAGTGCTCGATAAAATGCTTAGTATAGTTAAATGTTGCAATAGACATTTTAATAGTTCAGTTAAATTCCCTAGATGCATTTTACATAGCGTACATAGCCTTGCTTCAGTGATATGTGACTACGGTCCAATGGGTGGGCTCCCACAGTCGCCTCTAGGTTCAGATAACCTAGCTCTGGGTTCAGATAACCTAGTAAAAAGCAAGATATGAGAAATCAATTATAAACAGTATTTTACTTTATTAGTGGCACTGTACTAGACTTCAGATGTCCTTGGGTTGGGCTCCCATAGTCGTCCCTAAGTTTAGATAACCTAGTACCCTACTAGATTCGGGACTTGCTACCTCGGGTCTAGTTAGGGATGCGCGCACAGCAAGTATAGTTGCAGAGCCCATCAGCAGCATGTTTAGTATTTTTATCTATTTACGAAAATAGTTTTCAACTTCACAAAACAGATAAGTGGATTCAACTTAGCTTCAGTTCAGTTTTCTATTTACATAGCAGATAGCTTTATGTTTAGTTCTTGATTGCCATGATGTACATGCTCATGTGCCATGTTTTAGCATTTCTAGTATGATTCTCAGCTTGCATATCAGCATAGCATCTTTTAAAAAGCATGATTTCTGTAAATGCATGTTTTTGTGAGGTAGATGGTTTCTTACTAAGCTCCCAAGCTTATAGTTGCATTTTTCCTTATACTGCAGATAAGGGTAAAGGAAAGATGGAATAGCGGAGGCTGGAGGCAATGCGATGAAGATGTGTGTGAGCAGGAACTTGGAATGAAGATCTTTGGGGGAGAACTAGCAAATTAAGAACTTAGTACTCTTATAGTATTACTTTTCTGCACTTTTAGATGTGTAAGTGTCTTGATTCATGAAAGTATGTACCAAGTTATGCTTAGATTGTTATTTGTCATGTTAGTAGATAGCTAGCTATGAGTAATGACATACCCAGTAGTAGTGTTATGATTGTAGTTGAATTCCTGAAGATTCTGTATGAGGTCGGGTCTGATTTCTACGGAAATCAGAAACCCAATCGATCAGCCGATCGATTGAGCAGTCCTCAATCGATCAGCCGATCGATTGAGCAGTCCTCAATCAATCAGCCGATCGATTGGAAGAAGTTCCCGCGTACAGAACGCTAGGGAGTCGATTAGCTGATCGATTGGGGAGCCCTCGATCGATCAGCCAATCGATCGAAACGCGATCTGTCGCATACAGAGAGCTGATGAGTCGATCAGCTGATCGATCGACCATGGATCGATCAGCCGATTAATCAGGAATTTAATTCCTGAAAACAGAGAGCCTCTGAATCGATCATCGGATCGATTGGCCAGGCTGGATCGATCAGCCGATCGATCCAGACTTGTCTCCGTGCACAGTAGCGAGTTGAGTCGATCAGTCGATCGATCAGTCGATCGATTGAAATGTCTGATTTCAGCCAGAAGTGTCTAACTCCAGTTTTGATCAAATAGAAAGTTAAGCTCCCTTATTTAGCATATGTACAACGTCAGAAGTGTATTCTGACAATAATTTCCAGACTTTATAGTAAATAGTAGTGTGTTTTAATTAGTTCAGTTCTTTTCCGCACAAGAATAGTTAGCATAATGTAACCCCCGGCCTTACAGCTTAGTCAGTAGAAGGCGGGGCGTTACAGCTTAGACTAAAAGTGGGCAATATCATATCATTGTGGAGATATCTAAATTCTTTTCGATCCTACAATTGGTATCAAAGCTCAGATTGCCAAAAGGTTTTACTGCCGACTATGCACAAGAGCTATGGTCTGATTGAGCCATGTGAGTACAATATTGATCCCGAACAAAGAAAGTGGGGGCTCCTATGTTCGAATCAAGAGGACCAAACACCAAGCATAAAGTCCTAGTAGGTCGGGTGGATCGAGGGGCAGGAAGACCTGATGGGTCGAGGATCGGACGTGGGAAGCCTGTGGTCTTTTGTTTGAGGGGGGGGATTGTTGTGGTTGCAAGGTTGCAAACATAGTCCCACATTGAAAATATATGGGAAAGATCATGGATTTATAAAAGAAAAGATATTTCCATTGGTATGAGGACTTTTGGGTAGAGCCCAAAAGCAAAATCATGAACGCTTCCCAAAGTGGATAATATCATACAATTGTGGAGATATCTAAATTCTTTTTGATCCTACATAAAAGACCTAGGATGCCTTTCTTATGTATTTTTTTCACTTATACATCATGTGAGATGTTAAGAAGATGTGTTTGACTCATCATGTTGGTTATAATGCATTACCTTAAGCCAAAATAACATCAAGAGACATTAATTCTTTATTGGACCAATCATTGAGAAGAGTTGTATACAATTCATGTGGTCATAGCTCCTAGAACATGATTGGACGTTTATTTTTAAAAATACTATACTCATGCATGAAATTATGCATTACGATCATAAAGATATAAAATTATGAGTTAGGTGCATAATTATCACATAAATGGATACTAGGAATGCATTACGATTTAGCATGAGAAAATATATTATGAAGAAACCACAACAGGACTTTAGGTCTATTATGGGATTTGAGATATATGCATTTTCCACTCATTTTTCCCAAGTAGATATCAACAAAATAGACCTCCCTACAAAATTTAAATATTTTTGGAGGTCTAGAGAATATTTGGTGCATTTTTAAAACTCTGTTCAGATATAATTCTAGACATATTGTGTATTAGTCGACTGATATTACCAGTCGACTGATAACACTATTTTGTGATACAGAGAGCTTCTGTATATTTTTGTTATTAAGGCCAGTCGACTAATACTTCCATTAGTCGACTGGTGTTCGCAAATCTTTATAAGGCGCACGCGATTGAGCGGAGACAGAAACCCTAGTTTTTTGTCGCCGCTTGCCATTTTTCGCTGACCACAACCCTTCACCACCTCTTTCATCCTCCTAAACCCTTCTAAAATCCTCCAAGCCCTTAGATCTACTCTCCCTCTCTTCTTCTACCGAGTGTTTTTTCTCCTATTCAAGTCTAGGGTTTGGGGATCATGTCAATCTTTCATCAACCTTTCAATCAGTGATAAATGGAGCGTAGGTAATGAGTTCTCAACTCTACTCTAAGATTTTTGTCTGATTAATGGCTAAACCTAACTTGTATGCATGTTTTCCATGGTTTCTATTTTGATTGGATTAAAATGAGTACATCATTTTTGCATTTGCATGGTTTAGAGTTAGAAAAAAAATGTAGGGCAGGAGAGGGTACCTCTCGGCAGCCCCCTCTAGTGCCTTTAGGAGATCGTTCCCTTCTGAGGCCGCTTGCCAATGATTTATGAATATTGACTTTCAAATGATGAGTTATTGATATCTCAATCAACCCTATTTTGGTGAAATTGCTCCCAACATCATTGAGACAATTATGCATTATGGTTTAGATAGGTTGGTAAATTGCACGTATACGGTTAATTTAGATCTATGTAAGGAGTTCTACAATAACCTCCATCCCATAAGTAGCAGTGGTGGTCAAGCATTTGACGCTATTTTTAGAGGAGTGTGTCTTGAGTTCACTCCTGATGTGTTGAGATCCTTCTTAGGGTGTAGGGCGTCTACTCGCACGTTCACATGCTTTCCTCAGGTTGTTGAGCCCCTCACCTAGTCACTTTCCCATGAGTCATCAACATTACTTTTATGCTCCTAGGACTCCTCTTAGGTGCATTTTTTATGCTACACGCATGCCCACCCATAGTTATATCTTTTACAAAGTTATTATTGCATGCATCTTGCCCATTGTCACTAAAGCAAGCAAAGATTAGACTACCTTATTTAGTTATGATGCATGCATTAGAGCAACGACTAGACATTGACGTCACTCTCTAAGTCTATGAGTCCATCATACTCTTCTCTGGTCCTGTGCAAGGGAAGTTGTACATGCCATTTTGTCATGTCTTTGTAGGATCGAAAAAGAATTTAGATATCTCCATAATTGCATGATATTGTCCACTTTGTGTTTAAGCCCTCATGGTTTTACTCTTGAGCTCTACCCAAAAGGCCTCATGCTAATGGAAATATCTTTCTCTTATAAACCCATGATCTTTCTAATGTGTTTTCAATGTGGGACTATGTTTGCAACCTTGCAACCCCAACAATCCCCCCTCAAATAAAGGATCACAAACTTCCAATGTCCGATCCTCGATCAACCAGGTCTTCCTACCCATCGATCCACCCGACCTATTAGGACTTCCTTGCCTAGCCGCAACTAGGACTTCCTGCCTGGTGTTTGGTCCTCTTGATTCGAACATAGGAGCCTCCACTTTCTTTGTTCGAGGTCAATATTGTACCCACATGACTCAATCAGATCATAGCTCTTGTGCACAGTCAGCGGTTAAACCTTCTGGCAGTTTGGGCTCTGATACCAATTGTAGGATTGAAAAAGAATTTATATATCTCCATAATTCCATGATATTGTCCACTTTGGGCCTAAGTCCTCATGGTTTTGCTCTGGGCTCTACCCAAAAGACCTCATGCCAATGGAGATATCTTTTTCTTATAAACTCATGATCTTTCCAATGTGTTTTCAATGTGGGACTATGTTTGCAACATTGCAACCCCAACAGTCTTAACATGGTTCTTCACATCTAGAAGGATTGATGTCACTAAGGGTGCACAACATCAGTTGTCGAAGAACTTTGATCAACTAGGGCCTCGACAAATATCTCTGGCACAGATTGAGCGACGTCAGGGCATTATTGTCTGGCGTCGCAGACATGGATAGGATGCTTTAGATTTGAACTATGATGCGGAGGAGGTTCCTGCTCCTGGATCAACACACATGTCCCTGAGAGAGCGGGTCACTCACTTGGAGGAGTTTGTCCATCAAGAGTTTCGGGAGGTCTATCAGCAGACAGAGATGCTCGAGATTATGCGACATTGGGATCTTGTATACCAGGGTCCTCCTCCTCCTCCTCCTCCTCCTCCTCCTCCAGCTGATGATGTTTAGGCATGATGCATGACTTTTAGTTAGTGTCGAGAGATTTTTGGCTTAGACATGTTTTTCTATTATTCGTCTCGAACACTATAGATGCTCTTGTAGTATGTTGTATTTCATGACTATGTCCCTTTATGGCTTTGTATAGGCTTATCCTATGTATGACTATTATGTTTATTTGTATGACTTCCATGCCTATTATTATGACTTTTAGGCATATTTATTTTTTGCTTGTGTATGATTGTTATGTTTATGTCTAATTTATGTGCTTATCGTCTGTTTATGGATAACTAATGTGCCTTTTGGTGATTATGTCTATTTCAATGTGAGAATTACCAAGTTGTCATATGATATATACATTGCACATTATTGTTGAAAATCCAGCACTAGTCGACTGGCACGTTGTGTTTTCAACTCTCATTTCTAATGCTTCACCTCGATTTCTCTTTCCTTTGGATATACTTTTTTATGACTTGTTTCTTTGACACTCGTATTTAGAAGGTATTTTAGATTAAGGGGGAGCTTGGATTAGTTTTGGTTTACGCTCCCTCTTTCTTTTTGTTGTCCGACAAATGGGAAGAAATAGATAGGTTAAGTTAGAACTTTCATTATGCCTGTGCTTTATGGTTATTGCATATTTAAAGACCTAGCTTAAACAAATTTCCTAGACATTAAAAAGGGAGAGATTGTTGGTGTAATCTTACTCCAGACATTATTTACTTTTGATGTTTGGTCAAAAAAGTTTAAGTACTTAAACAAGGTTGGTGATCTAACATAAATATTGAGTAAGCAGGTACAAAGGAAAGTCCAAGAAGATAGTCTTGGCAGGTGAAGTCCCAGAGGTGTGGCCTCTTGGCGAAAAGAGACTTGGCATGACGAAGCCAAAGGAGGCACTTGAAGGCAAGCGCAAGGATGAGGAGTCGTGGACTTGGAAGCATCCTAAGGGCTCAAGACTGATGAAAGATGCTTGAAGGTCTAAGTCTAGGCTAAGGAATTGGTTCAAGTATGAAAAATCATGTTTGAAGTCCTATATTCTCATATTAAGAGGTACCAACCGACTGATACTTCTATTAGTCAACTGATACCCGATATCAAAACAAATAGAATGTTGTGGTCGGCTACCAGTCGATTGACACAAGTATCAGTCAACTGGTATGCAACCATTGGGTTGATGACAGATAGAATCCTCACAAATTGTGCATAGCACAGTAGCCGTTACTTGCTACCAGTCGATTGATGCTTTCATTAGTCGACTGGTAATCAGGATTTTCAACTTGGAATATAAAAGGCTTGAGACTTGGAGAGAAATGATTAATTAATATAAAGACAGTGTTAAGCTCTCTAAGTGATCTATAAGTTTCCAAACTCTCAATCTCTTCTTCATAAGCTCATCTTTCATCTTGTAAGAAGAAGAGATCATCGTGTAAAAATTTCTCCACCTTCATTCTTGATTTGAGAAGGAAAAGATCATAGTGAAACTTGATCGTTAAATAATTGAGGGGTTAGCATTGTCTTCTCATATTTCATTATTTTATTTTTATTTTTATTTTTCTTACTTCAATTAACAATTTGTAAGTAAAAATTAAGAAAAATTATTCATCCTCTCTAGTTAGATATAAAGACTCTAATAAAATTTAACATCTTTGCTATAGCTGGTATCAAATTATAGATATCTGGATCACCACGGTATCATATCCCGGGTCACTGCTGGCTATAGCTAGGCAGGTGGGATGAGCCAATGAATATTTCGACCCAAGAAGCCAAGGAATTTCGACCCCAAGAAGCCAATTATAAAACATGAAGGGGGACAAGGTAGATTTATTTCCGTGCCGTTAGGTTTGGATCTCCGGCGACCAGAGAGCGGGCGAGCGAAAGGCGATATGGAGGCGATGAGGTCCGCGCCGGCGATAGCAAGGAGTGGCCACCCTTTCCCATGGCTGAATCTTATGGTGACCGAACCATTCTATCTCCTTCACGTTCTCCTCTTTTGCTCTTACTTCGCTGCTCGCAGTTCCTCTGTTCAAAGCCTCCCCTCGGATCTTTCCAATCATCTTATCCATCGGGTAGCTTTACTCATGCTTTATTATGTTAATTTTCCTTGTTTCTTGTTTCTTTTTTCTTTGTCATTGAGACATCACGAAGGTGACTATTTACTGCATTTTACTTCTGTTTTGTTTGTTTAATGGGTTTTTTTTTTGGATCCACAGGAGATTCAGGCGTTTCTTGCGTTTTTGGTTCTGCTGGTGGTGAAGGTATACCATCGGACTCATCATTGCTTCGCCTTTCCCCCCGCGTTTTAATCTGAATAAATAAAACTGCATAAGCCTTCGTGGCATATCATGGTTCACGCCCTCCTGCTTTGTATAATGAAATAAACCCTGCAAAGGTGAACTTCAAATGCAATTCGTTAAAATATCTTCCGTAAATTTTAACTCATCATATTGCACCTATTTTTCTTTATTTATCTTGCGGCTGATCTCAATGGATTGAAGTTGTGCAGCTCAATGATGATGTTTTTTTTGGCTTAGGGATTTCGTAAGCAGTGTTAGAAGTCTCAAAGATTACTAACTTAGAATCCTTTCTTGCGACTTTCTTATGACCACCCATTCTTAGATTTTTGAGAATCCTTGTCAATTCTCCTCCACAAAGCAATTGGGCATTGGAACACCAAGGCCTCACAATGCAGTTATGTTGTTCTCATATTTGGACAATTGAAAACGTTCCTGTCTCTAGGCAATCAGTTCTTCATGTTAAAATCTATGAAAACTAAAGTAGTAACTGCTGATGCAAAATTTTGTTCTAGATATAGATGGGAAGTTTAGCGCTGAGTTATTTTCCAATTGAGAGCAATTTGGACTATTTGTTGACATACTTGGCTACTGATTTAGATGAACATATTTCAAACAGGTGGTGAGGGAGGAAACCTGGGAAGCATTTGTTGCTGATAGTTTACTATATGCCAAGGTAGGTGAATCTACTTTTACCAATTTGAATAGTGAAGTATATTTAATTCTGGTTGCAGCATTGAATCCCTAGTGTTATGACACTTATTTGAAAAATTACAAGCCAATGATTTCCCATAGTTTAGTATCTGCTAAACAGTCTCTAGTCTGTTTCCCATTTTCAGCACATATTCTGTCATCCTGCTTACATAAAAAAATTCTAACATTCTTGATTGCCTTTTGCTTCAGGCATTCCTATTTGCAATTGCCTTAGTAATCAACTACAGCTTGGCCCTATGCTACTTGGTGGCTTTTCTAGGTAACTGTACTTCATTTTATTTATTTACCTTTTAACTACAAATTGTTGACCGTATTAAGGAATATTCTGATTTGATTTGATAACATTAAAGAATATTTTGGTCTGATTTGATTTGATATGATTAAGGAAATGACATAGAAGGAAAGGAATTAAATCTGTGATTGAGAGAGATTTTTATTTTGTAATATTCCTTTCTAATGTCTCTTGCATCCTCCTATTTTAGTCGGACTCCTTGTAAATTATACAATAATGAAAAAGAGTTATGTTTTTTTTCTCTTCATACAATTCCACATGGTATCATAGCAATAGGATGTAAGGATGAATTTTAAGGCAGCCATGGTTGGCTCTAGTCTAGCATCTTCAGATGTTGAGAGTGAGATGATGCCTTTGGAGGCAAAAGCCCAAGCAAATGCTTAACCGATGGCGGGTTTTCTTCCTGACAACTCTACTGGATCTCTCCAGATTACTCTTCATAAACTGAATGGAAAAAATTATCTTGAGTGATCTCAGACAGTACAATTGGCAATAGACGACAAAGGAAAACTTGGGTATCTCAATGGTGAAATCAAACCTCCAACCACAAAGGATCCAAGATTCGAGCAGTGGCGGTCTCAAAATTCTATGGTCACTGCTTGGTTAATAAACTCTATGGATCCTGTGATTGGAAAACCATTTATATTTCTACCCATAGCTCGAGATGTGTGGGAAGCTGTTAGAGAAACATATTCAGATTTGGACAATCATTCTCAATTGTTCGAATTAAACACTCGATAGTGGAAAATGGAGCAAGGAGATCGTGAGGTAACAACTTATTATAATGAGATGATGATTGTTTGGCAGGAGTTGGATTTGTTTGAAGAAGAAGATTGGGAAAATCCAAATGATAGTGCTCGCTATAAAAAGAAGATAGAAAGAGGCTGGGTATTTGTGTTCCTGGCTGGTTTGAACAAGGAACTCGATGAGGTTCGAGGGCGTATCTTGGGACGAAAGCCTTTGCCTCCTCTAAGAGAAGTTTTCTCAGAAGTACGTAGGGAAGAAGCAAGACGATATGTGATGCTAAAAAATATTCCTGAATAAAAACCAGAAATGGAAGGGTCCGCTCTTGCAGTTCGTGGTGCAAAATTTGAAGGAAATAGACAAGGAAAGCAAAGGCCTTGGTGTGACTATTGCAGAAAACCGTGGCACACTCGTGAAATTGCTGGAAGTTGCATGGAAAACCAGCATATGGGAAGAGGAAACAGGGAAGTGATAACAAGTTAGGGGGAGCACATGAAAGTCGTGCCCTTCATGTGAACAAATGGAGCACTTACAAAAACTATTTCAGTCCCAATCCTTAGGAAATTATAATTCTTCATGTGCCCTTGCTGATTCAGGTATTGTTCTCATCGGTACCCTTGCATGTACCAAATCTAATGGCTTCTGGATCTTAGATTCAGGTGCTACTGATCATATGACTGGTATTTTGCAATATTTCTCTTCTTATACACCAAGTGCAGGGAATCAAAAGATCAAAATTGCAGATGGTTCCTTTGCTACTGTTGCAGGAAAAGGACCAGTACCTATTTCTCAATCTATAACATTGAAAGATGTTCTACATGTTCCCACCCTTTCCTACAATCTTCTATCCATCAGTAAATTCACCCATTATCATAATTGTAGAGCTAATTTTTGTTCCTCGCATTGTGAATTTCAGGATTTGACCTCGGGGAAGATGATTGGGGATGCTAAACAGGATGGTGGGTTTTACCTCTTTAATGAAGGGTCAGACCATAAAACTTATTTCAGCTCTATTTCTATTCCAAATAATAGTGAAATTTTGTTATGGCATTATAGATTGGGTCATCCTAGTTTTCAATATTTAAAGTTGTTGGTTCCCAAACTGTTTATTAATAAAGAGCAGTCAGTTTTTCAATGTGAATCATGTGAATTAACAAAATATCATTGATATATTTTTCAACCTAAATCATTCAAAAAATCAGCACCTTTTACTATGATTCATAGTGATATTTGGGGTCCTTCTAGGGTGACCACTCTTTCTGGGAAATGATGGTACATTACTTTCATTGACGATCATACTAGGGTCACATGGGTTTTTTTGCTAAAAGAAAAATCTGAGGCTGCAATGATGTTCAAAATTTTTTAAAACATGGTTCAAACTCAATTTCATACTCAGATTAAAATTTTTCGAAGTGATAAGGGAATGGAATTCTTTAACAATATGTTGGGAAATTTTTTTTTATGAGAAATGAATTGTGCACCAAAGTTCATGTAATTATACACCCCAACAAAATGAGATTGCTGAAAGGAAAAACAAACATCTCCTTGAAGTTGCTAGAGCCTTGAGTTTTACAACTAAGGTTCCTAAGTATCTTTAGGGAGAAGCAGTTCTGACAGCAACCTATTTGATTAATCGAATGCTAACCCGAAATTTATCGTTTAGAACTCCAATCCAGGTTTTCACAAAATGCTTTTCTGATTCTCGGTTAGTGATAAACATCCCTTTAAAAATTTTTGGAAGTGTTGTATTTGTTCATAATTTTGATCCTAGAAAATCAAAACTTGATCCAAAAGCACATAAATGCATATTTGTAGGATACACCAACAATCAAAAGGGTTACAAATGCTTTGATCCAATTTCGAAAAAAATATTTGTCTCTATGGATGCCACTTTTCTTGAGGGAACTTCATACCAGAACGCTCATCTTCAGGGGGAGAACAAACCTAATGAAGATGAATGTGTCGATAAATCTGACTTAACCTTTGCGCTTGTTCCTAATGATGCCCTATCACTAAAAGTAAAAGAGGTAGAAAATGGGGAAAATATTGAGTCTACCGACAAACAAGAACAAAATGAAATAACAGAAATGGATGGGAAACGATATGAAGGTCTGGTCTATTCAAAGAAAAAGGAAGGCCCTAGTTCCTAGCATCCTCAAGTATCCGATCAGAGGTTTAATCATGAAATTCATGATTCACAAGGACCCAATCTTCCAGGTAATCCTGAGTTTTCTAGTGATCTTCCCATTGCTCTTAGGAAAGGTGTTAGATCTTGTACAAAATATTCTCGGTCAAACTTTGTGTCTTATGAAAATATTTCACCTTCCTATTGTACATTTATTTCACAATTGTCTAGTGTATCCATTCCTAACAGCATCCAGGAAGCCCTGAATGTTCCTGAGTGGAGAGAAGCTATTCTTGAGAAGATGAAAGCTTTGGAGAAGAACTCTACTTGGGAGAAAGTGGATTTTCCTAATGGGAAGACAATTGTTGGTTGTAAGTGGGTATTTACTGTGAAATACAACTCAGATGGATCCTTGGAGAGGTACAAGGCCCGCCTGGTAGCTAAAGGATTCACTCAGACTTATGGAGTAGACTACTCCGAGACTTTTTCTCCGGTTGCTAAATTAAACACAGTACGAATACTTCTATCTATAGTTGCTAACCTTGATTGGCCATTGAATCAGCTAGATGTGAAGAATGCATTCTTAAATGGGAACCTAGAAGAGGAGGTTTATATGGAACCTTCACCTGGATTCACTGATAAATTTGGGGATAAATTGTGCAAGCTGAGAAAGTCTATATATGGACTCAAACAGTCCCCCAGAGCTTGGTTTGACAGGTTTACAAGGTTTGTTAAAGGTCAAGGATATACTCAGGGTCAATTTGATCATACTCTATTTACTAAAAGATCCACCAAAAACAAGATTTCAGTGGTGATTATTTACGTGGGCGACATAATATTGACTGGTGATGATGCTGAAGAAATGAACAAATTGAAGCAAAGCTTAGCAAAAGAATTTGAGATTAAAGACTTGGGCCAGCTAAAATATTTTCTAGGAATGGAAGTTGTAAGATCCAAGAAGGGCATAGTGGTTACCCAACGGAAGTATATTCTGGATCTTTTAAAAGAAACAGGATTGAATGACCGCAGACCATCAGAAACGCCAATAGATGTTAGTGTTAAGCTTGGAGAAGTCAAACAGGGAACTCCTGCAGATGTAGGAAGGTACCAAAGACTGGTTGGAAGGTTGATTTACTTGTCACACACACGCCCTGATATTACCTTTGCTGTGAGTATGGTAAGTCAATTTATGCATTCTTCATTTAAAGAGCACCTTGAAGCTGCATATCGGACTCTCCGATATTTGAAAGGGACTCCAGGAAAAGGACTCTTTTTTAGGAAAATTGATAAGAGAGGGATTGAGGTGTATACTGACGCTGATTGGGCTGGATCAATCACTGATAGGAGGTCAACTTCAGGGTACTGCACATTTCTTTGGGGAAACTTAGTTTCTTGGAGAAGCAAAAAACAAAGTGTAGTTGCAAGAAGCAGTGCCGAGGCAGAATTTAGATCTATGGCTCAAGGGATATGTGAGGTTCTTTAGATTAAGAAGGTCCTAGAAGATCTTACTAAGGAAATTAATCTTCCTATGAAGCTGTACTGTGATAACAAGGCAGCGATCAGCATTGCTCAAAATTCAGTTCAACATGACAGAACAAAGCATGTTGAGATTGACCCTTTATAAAGGAAAAACTCGATGAAGGGATAATTTGCACGCCATTTGTGCCAACTTCATAGCAAGTGGCAGATGTGTTGACTAAGGGCTTGTTGAAACAAGCATTTGAATTTCAAGTCAACAAGTTGGGCATGATAGATATCTTTGCACCAACTTGAGGGAGAGTGTTGACAATATTAAGGAATATTCTGATTTGATTTGACAACATTAAAAAATATTCTGATATGATTTGATTTGATATGATTAAGGAAATAACATAGAAGGAAAGGAATTAATTTGATATGATTAAGGAAATGACATAGAAGGAAAGGAATTAAATCTGTGATTGAGAGAGATTTTTATTTTGTAATCTTCCTTTCTAATGTCTCTTGCATCCTCCTTTTTAGTCGGACTCCTTGTAAATTATACAATAATGAAAAAGAGTATGTTCTTTTTCTCTTCATACAATTCCACACAAATTAATATATTTTGATATATAAGCTAGTAGACATGAAAAAGAACGGGCAATAAAGCCATATGATTAGTCGTGAGCTATGTTTTTGCTCAGTTTTTATCTTTAGTTGATTTCAGTGAGTTAATTTGGTTAAAAATTATTAGGGTTAAATTTTATTGTAGGACCTTACTTGTAGCTTTAACAGATGTGGAACGTCACTTTTCTTTATGCAAAATTTTACTTGTTTCCCTGATATTTGGATTTATCTTTGCAGTAATATTCATTATTGCTCAGCAACCACCATACGATGGCCTAGGTATTACTTTCTCTCTTACATTATATTCTCCCAATCACTATACTGAATTAGATTCATGTCCTAGTCTATTATTATCTTTTACCCTTTTTTTGAAATGGAGGATGTATGCTATGAAAACCTTTGATAATTCATGAAATACTTGTCTCATTGAATGTTTACTTATGTTGCTTCGTTATTGAACTTATCAATATATTAGCTTAGCACTTCAAACTTTTTGTCATTCTCACTCATGGCATTTGCTAGCATAATTGAGGGATAAAATTCACCACAATTGTATGTTGAACATGCTTTGAAGCTGCTGCGCCATGATAACAAGAGCATAGCGGCATAAATTTGTTAGACACAGAATCAAAGGGCATGCATGCTACTATCATTTTCCTTTGAAGAGTAATTGATATTATACTTATCCCAAATGCTTAATCCTTTAAGAGAACACACAATTCATATAGATGGACTATTTTCAATGCCCACTACCTTTTCCAAACATAAAATGGAACCAAGCATAAAAGAAACTGTTATTAGTTTCTGTAGAATAAACTTTGTCTTGGTTTATAAATAAATTGCAAAAAGGATTTTATTGACTTGGTATCGAATTCCCTTCCTCTCACTGTCATGATAGACTAAGTTTAAAATTTGGACTAACTTGTAAAAAATTGCAGGCTGAAGTCTGGGTTCTTGTACACTGGGTTCATTATGGCAATTTAACACAGCTGAAATAAATATTTGGGTTGAGACTGGATTCAAGCTCATAACTCTGCATGTTACCATGTTAGCATAATTAATGACCACTTCAAAAGTCAAGTTGTTTGGAATTGGCCCGAATTATCTGTTTATGTTTTTCACAATCTACACATTTAACAATCTAAGGTAGCGAACTGCTAGATATTCACAGCGTGGTTATGACACAAAATGTATTGAGTCTGATGTGTGAGCCTGTAGGGTGCCCAGAAGAGGGAGAAGTACATTCACAAAAGAACTAAGTGTTGATAAAAATATGAGCACATCATGTTCAGGATAAAGTGCAGAAGTTCAAAGGATTTGAATAGCAAGATGAGCAATTGGAGAGGGCGACATTAAAATTTCATAAATTTAGATGGAAACTCTTGATTTAGAAATTGTTTTTCACTACCTCACTAAACTAATGGCGAATGGCAGCTTTCATATTCAGACCTTTATATGGTTCCTAATCTAAGCTGTGTAGCACATTTGTTCGTTTTAACTAGTTACACTAATGGTTAGGTATGTGAAATTAGTCAAGAAAATGTTTGATAAAATATCCTCAGAGCTATTTGGGTTTATAAAAGTGTTACTAGTTGTATCCTTGAGCTGATACAAATACATAAGTAGCTGAGGATCTTTGAGTTCCACTCTATGTTCTTTTATTTATGCATTAATTATTTTCAATAGAAGCTGAAGTTTTCTTTTTGTGAGTTTCAGGTGATTGTAGTCAATTAACCCCCTTTGCAATTAGAAAGCTTGTTGACTGAAGGAAACACTTCAAAATTTTGGCTGGTTAGTTGAGCATAATTATTTTGGCAGCTTTTGTTTTACATTTGCCAGCTTAAGTACATGAACAATTTTGAGTTCTTCAACCGGAAATAATTCATTGATTTGATCTGCTTTAGCACTTGAAAATTCATTAAACTCTTCTTTAATTTGATTTTCTTGTGGTTACAAAATTTGCATTGATGATTGAACAGGTTGAGTTTCGGGCTTTGTGTTCTTCAACGTATGTGTGTAACAGTCGTATTTTCCCTGATCTCTCAGTAATGTGAGTTCTTTATGCTGTAATGTCAGGAAAGCTTTTGTGTATCATTGTGCAACAATTTCACTTATTACAATGGCAAAGTTGGTTAGGTGTGTTTTTGTTTGTTAGTCAGATAATCAGACTTCATTATGGCATAGTGCTTTTAAGGGTGGTTCTCTATGGCAATTTCACCCAAAGTTGTTCAACAATATTTTAATGTCTTTGGTAGATAGTTAATCTGCAGTCAAAGATTCACCTAGCTATGGAAATATATAACTTCTGAAGTTTATTGCTATATGTTTTCCTTTCTTGATGTATTTCTTTTGTACATATCTGGCAGATACTCAAATAAAAATATTTCTTTTGGAATAGTGGATATCGGGCACTTTCCAAACGCTGCAGAGAAATTTGGAATATCTTTGCCTGGTAAATGATTTTTGGATGCTTTATTGGATATTGTTTTATGATCAATTGGTTTCTTTGACACCTACAAGGACGCTATCTTCTTATGCCTTTTTAGAACAATGATTTTTTTTGCTTAATTGACATTTTTATTAGTTCTTTCTTGTTTGGTCATGACAGGTCATATCCCAACTTATATTTTGTTTGAAAATGCCGTTGAAATTGCTAGACTGCCAGAAATTGGTTATGCAGAAATTTCTCTTCCAAAAATTTCAAAGGTATTCTTCTCTTATTGCTACTAGTCATTTGTTATTTCAGAATTATCTCAAATACAAAATTAGTAAAAAAATATAATTTCTAGTTCTAAAAGAGAAATACCTTTTTAAAATAAAACTTACCAATCCTTCAGTCAGTATCAGATTGATTGTTCAGGGTTGGCATACGTCATTTGTTGAAATACGACAACTAAAGAATTCTTGGTGTATTATCATGTACAATTGTCGAGCTATGAGAATTTAGGCTCCATGAGAAATTAGAATTTACAACTAAAAATTTAGAATTTAATTTTTAACTTTAGAATTATTTTTGACTAACATGTGAATTACCAATGCAACTTCTTGACTTTCTGACCATCCAACATGGGGAATTTCTAATCACCTGACTTTTTAATTAATTCAATTGTGAGTACATGGCAACAAGAGTAACCTCTTAAATAGTGCTTAAGCTACTTCACAATAGTTAAACATTGGGAAGAGTTATTATTGGGAATATGTTAGATACAATTATCCAAACATGTTTGTGTTTAGTAATAAGAAATTTTTAGTATAGTTCGAGAAATATCTCAAGGAGCTTAGTTGGTAAGAATCTTTGCAATAGAGTTTGTGTCTATCTCATGCTGAATTTGCTTACAATAATTCTTCAAGCAAACAATCAGTAAAACCTTTACAATGTTGTATGGTGACAATCCACCTATTCCTCTTGATTAGTCTCTTTTTTTGCCAAAAATTTGTGATGTCAACAAACAATCAAATACATGTGCAACAAACACTACAAGCATATTTCTTTCAAACTAGATTTAATTGGGGTTCATCTTTGCAAAGAACACTTTCCTTGAGATTGTCTTAACCAACTCAGCTTTGAGTCGATCTGCTATTCAAAGAATCAGTGAAAATACTTGTAAGATCGAACTTTTGGGAGAATATTATGCCTTTCTATATAAAAGATAAAAGGGTGATTGTCAAACTGCTCGAGATTTGGTTAATGTAAATATGTCCTAATGTCTTCAGTTTGTTGTCAAAATTGCCCCCTCTCTCTATTAACAAACGAATGATTTTGGTGATAAAGGGTAAATGGGTATTGTGGTCTTAGATAGAGGCATTTTGATATTAATCAAACCTTGGGGGGCATTTTGAAAGGCTAGTAAACATTACGGGGCATTTTGGAAATTACCCAGGATGAAATACAATTTTTGAATGACTTATTTTCAAGCTAAGAAGTATGATGCAGAAACTCTAAATGTGACTTTTGACTATCCAACACAGATCCTTCTAATTGCTCCACTCTGCAAGTTATTTTAGCATATAGTTCAATATGACAATTAGAGAAACCCCTAGGATAGCACTGTCATCGTACTTCATGATAATTAAACAATGGCAAGTCACCATGGAGAATATGTTATATAACATGCAAGCATTCCTTTTGTGGCACTTGGACATTTTTAGTTTACTCGTGGGTATTTGGTTTGATTGCGCATTAATTTTAAGAGGTCATTACTTTTCTTCTTCTTACTTTAAAGTTTGTTTGAGTTTATAAAAGTTTCATTGTAGATCCTTTAGGTCATCATTGTTTTAGTAACTTAATTAACTTATGTTTTTTTTTTCATGTTTGTTTAGGAGGATGAAAGATGGATATTCATTCTCATTCTTTTGAATTTATAGTTACCCCTTTCTCTTTTCTTTGTGGAATTCGTGTAAGAAAGATTTTTCTTAGTGTGGTTAGACTATTTAGTGTAGCCTTGACTGCTACCTAATTACCAACTCGTCCTTCATCTTAAATGATGTAGCTAAACTCTTGTTCTAACTATCACCAATGTTACCTATGCAACCCCTAAACAACTGGAAGGATGATCAAATCTGAATGTGTCAAGCTAATTAACTTGCTTTTGGCATCTATTTTATACTGTCCCTCCAAATGAATTAGGTTATACATGTGCACATGATACAACAATCAAGCCTTATCCCACTAGGCGAAGTCGGCTATATGAATTTTTCTACGTCATTGGGTTGAACCCCCTACTATATCATTATCTATACTTAAATAAAGTTTATCTTGTTTTACTGTTGCTAACTAAGTTTTTTTTTGTCTTCCTTATTTGATGTGTGTATTTGTCATAGTTTCACATTACCTGATTGGAGCATTTATTGGTCGTCTAAGTACATGTTCTTACCATCTTAAACGTGTCTCTCATAGTTTTCCCTCAATAGATGCAATTTCGACTTTCTCTCTAATGCTTTTATTTTTTTATTTTGTCCATCCTTGTATATCCACACATCTATCTTAACATCTTCATCTTTGTAACTCTTATTTTCTGCTAATGTGTTCGAGTCATAGCCCAACATTCAACGTCATATAACATAGCAGGTCTTGTTGGTGCAGCGGAGACCGGCAAGAGGGGGGTGAATTGCTGAAAACAAAAAGTAACTATACCCTCCTCGTACTTTCAACTCAGTTAGTGCAATAGTTAACAAAATAATAAAACAGTAAAAGAAAGACACAGAAGAATTAACCTGGTTACAACCAAGGAGGTTGTTAATCCAGGGCAATAGAAGCGCACTAAAAGAAACTCTCCTTTGCTGAAGGCGGAGAAGCCTTTTACACTTTCAAAAGCTCAGAACTATTGCTAGGAAACACTACAGATTGAATGTTTGAGTTGTTCTCCAATTCCTAGCTCCAGGGGCCTTTAAATAGCCTCTGGAAATTCTATCCCGAGGGTCCAAGGCGCCTCTAACAAGGTTCAAGGCGCCTCCATCGTGGATAGAACTCTATCCGAACGCAAACGGTCATTTGACTGCTGAACGCGCCTCCACTGGTCAAGGCGCCTTGACTGGTGGCGCTTGTGGGCGCCCGATCAGTTGGGCGCCTCAAGCCGGCATCCAGAGTTGAGCTCACCTGAATCCAACTCTGACCTTCTTCTCAAGCAGGCTTCCTCCTCGGCTTCTCATTCCTCAGATGCCCCGTGCATGTTTGTTTCGCTCCACCGGTGTACTTTTCTATAACTTCTCATCCCTCGAATGCACTAAGTCCATCGACTCATTTTTCGTGTCATCCTTCTCGCTCATTGCATCTTCCTCTCGACTTCTTATGTTCCTAATTCCCTGTACTCTTAGACATAAGGGATCAAATCCACATGGCTTAACTTAACTTGGTTGATCACATCAAAACTAACCTACGGTATTTACATCTCTCCATTTTTGATGTGCATCAACCCAAGTTCAAGTTAGGGTTAACATAGACATTAACAGTAATTTTAAAGAAAAAAATTACTAAACTAACAAGTTAAAAAATTTTTTGCAATTAGTAAAATTGCAACACTTTTTATAAAATTTTTTTAACTCCCCCTAAATTTGTACTTTTCTCTCCCCCTTTGATCACAGCAAATATGGGGTCTTAAGTAAAATATTTTCAAGTAAGATTAAAGATTTTGAAAATATTCTAAGTTAAAAATGAATTTTTGAAAAAATTGCTAAGTTAAAATCAATTTTCAAAAAAAATCTAAGTAAATAAAATCCTAAGTAAATGTTCAAATGTTCCAAAAAAAATTCTAAGTCAAGTGAATGATTTTTGAGAATATTCCAAAAAAAATTTCTAACCCAAAAAAAAATTAAGTTAGAATTTTTTTTTTAAAAAAAAATTTCTAAGAAATTTTTATTTATTTTAACAAATATTTGATAAACTCTCAAAGCATTATTTAATACTTGTATAATACTTTTTCAGAAAGTTAATTAAACATTTCTTTCAATATTTTAGCTTTCATGTCGTGGCGAGGCACTAGGCCTTCTTGGTTATTGGAGCAACAACCATTTCCTTAGACAAAGCTTCCATAAAGAATTTCAATGTTTAATTTTCTTACTGTAAGCTTTTAATTTTTGAAAA
The DNA here is from genome assembly GCF_018446385.1 of Zingiber officinale. NCBI lineage: Eukaryota > Viridiplantae > Streptophyta > Magnoliopsida > Zingiberales > Zingiberaceae > Zingiber > Zingiber officinale. Next base: position 19,069,221 of record NC_055986.1, on the reverse strand, counting down.
ATTAATTAAGCACAGATTTTGGAACCAATAGAGGTTCCTTCGGATTATTCAAAAATCTAGGGGGTACATAGTTTCTTGGTATTTTTCTAAGTTGACCTTGATGCTTCCTTATATACCAATTTAATTTACCATAAGTTCTAATTTTTGACTTTGGAAATTTCTTTAAGCATGCATCATTTTTCAATTTTTCAATTTCTAATTTTAAATTTTCATTTTCTGATTTTAGATGATCATATATTTCTAACGGGCATGCTCTTGCTAAGTTCAACTTTAGTTCAGCATTCTCTTTTTCTAATTGATCTAACTCTTTAGAAAGAGACTTGATAAATTTGAAAGATTGAGTTGGGGTTAGATTGCGTACCTTACTTACAGTGCAACGCTCCCTTCACCCTTTCTTCTTCGATGTTCCTCCCCTTCATCGATGCTCATCTCGAGCCCGAGTCTTCTTCCGGTTGATGGTTCGCCATTAGCGCTAACCCCGAGATGTCCGACTCAGAGGTTGACGAATCGACCAAGTAGCCTTCAGATTCTTGTGCTTGGAGGGTTCTGGTTTCTTGTATTTTGGCTTTGCCTTTTCTTTCTCCTTTCTCTTTAGCTTTGGACAGTTATCTTTGATGTGTCCCTCTTCGTTGCAGTTGTAGCAACGAACCGTCCTCTTCTTTCGATGATGCCTCTGCGATTTAAATTTATTAGAACTGAAAAACTTATTGAAGCGTCTTACCAGTAGTGCCGCTTCGGATTCGTCGACTGAGGCTTCGGAGTCAGAATTGTTCATCTTTGCCTTTAAGGCAATGTTCTGACTTGTCTTCTCTGCTCCGTTGGGTTCTGAAACTCTTACCTCGAGGTCCTTAGAGATGTAGTACGCATCTACTAAGGAGGCCCACTCTGGAGTTCTCGGGAAGGCATTGAGCGCGTATCGGATAGAATCCCGGTTGGTTACCTCTTCTCCAAGGTTCGTTAGTTGCGTTATCAGCTCCTTGATTCTCGCTTGGAGTTGCGCTACCTTCTCGCCTTGGTTCATCCGGAGGTTCGTTAACTGGTTCCGGAGGATGTCGCGCTTCGCTAGCTTCGCTTCGGAAGTACCTTCGTGAAGCTCCAGGAATTTCTCCCAGAGATCTTTCGCTGAGTTGTAGCTTCCGATCCGATGCAGTGGAACTCGCCTTTCCGTTGGCGGCGAAATCGGCTTGCTCCTTCTTCCACGTGTTTTCTTCTTTGTCTTTCGGCAAAACCATATTTCATCGTAATAAGAATATCAAAATCCGCTTTAAAAAATACCTCCATTTTTCGCTTCAGTGGCGAAGTCTCCGTCGAACTCGGGGATGGATCGCTCCCGCCATCGTCTTGATCGTAGTGCTTCATTGGCGGTTAGTCATTCCGAGGCCGTGGCTCGATACCACTTGTTGGTGCGGCGGGACCGATAATTGCTGAAAACAAAAAGTAACTATACCCTCCTCGTACTTTCAACTCGCTTAGTGCAATAGTTAACAAAATAATAAAACATTAAAAGAAAGACACGGAAGAATTAACTCGGTTACAAGGAGGTTGTTAATCCAGAGCGATAAAAAGAGAAAAACTCTCCTTCTTTGAAGGCGGAGAAGCCTTTACACTTTCAAAGCTCAGAACTATTGCTAGGAAACTACAGATTGAATGCTTGAGTTGTTCTCCAATTCCTAGCTCCAGGGGCCTTTAAATAGCCTGGAAATTCTATCCCGAGGGGCGCCCAACAAGGTTCAGGCGCCTCCAGCTTTCGGCGGATAGAACTCATCCGAACGCAACGGTCATTTGACTGCGCCACCAGTCAAGGCGCCTTGAGGCGCCTCAGTCGGGTTGGGCGCCTCAGCCGGCTTTTTGACTTCACTTCGATGCTCCGATCTTTTGGGTGATTGTGGCCAACCGAAATAGGGCTCACCCGAACCGAATTTCCGGCCTTCCTCGAGCAGCCTTCCGTCTCGGCTTAACGTCCCTCGAACGCCGCGCACGCTCTTCACGCCCACCGGAGTACTCTTCCGCAGCTCTCTCGTCCTTCGGACGCACCGAGCCCGTCGGCTCCCTTCCCGTGCCGTCCTTCTCGCTAGCTGCGTCTTCCGCTCGACTTCCTGTGCTCCTAAGCTCCTGCACACTCAGACACAGGGATCAAACACAGCAGGACCTAACTAACTTGGTTGATCACATCAAAACTACCACGGGGTCCAACAGGTCTAACCGCTGTTTTATAAAACTTTCCTTTAAGTTTTAGAGTTACTTTACGATCACATAAAACACCTGACACTCTCCTTACTTAAAGTTTTCAATTCCAGACAACTCGTCATCTACTATTTTACAATTGTTTCATTACGTTTAATATTGCTAAACTTAAATTCCATATAACCTTTTACTTTTAGTGGTTCCCGTCAAAATTTTAATTTAACATTTAGTCTTTCACGTGTTTCATCTACCAAAACAATGTCATCTGCAAACAACATGCACCACTGTACTGTCTTAAATGTGTTCAATGAGTTCGTTCATGATTAGTATAAAAAGATAGGGACTTAGAGTTGATCTTGGTGTAATCCTATCTTTATTTGAAATGCTTCGACCTCTCTTTTCTAGAATTCTTCGTATAATTTCTCTTGACACTTTATCATAAGTTTTTTCTAAGTCAATAAATAACATATACAGATCTTGTTTTTGCTCTCGATACTTTTCAATTTGTTGCTCGAGAAGATGTATAACTTCAATTATCGACTTTCCAAGTATGAGTTCAAATTGGTTTTTAATCACCGTAATCTTCTTTCTTAATCTTTTTTCTATTATTCTTTATTAAAGTTTCATAATATGATTCATTAGCTTAACATCTCTATATTTTGCAATTTTATAGGTCTCCCTTCTTATATAAGAGAACTAGAGTACTTATTCTCCATTCATCACACATTTTTTTTCGTTTTTAATACATATGAAATAATTTTGTATGTTATTCAATACTTAGTTTCCCTAAACATTTCCATACTTCTATCGAAATATTAGCTAGTCCAACAACTTTTTTATTTTGCATCCCATTTAAAAAATTTTCTACTTCTGAAGTTTGAATTCTATGATAAAAATTTAAATTTCTATACTCATTTAACTTACTTAAATTATCTTAGTTAAGTTGGTCACATAAACTGTTATTAAAAAGTTGATAAAAATACATCTTCCACTACTCTTTTATTTCTCCATCATTTATTAATACCCTATTGTATTCATCTTTAATATAGCTTATTTGGATAAGATCTCTTGTCTTCCTCTCTCTTATTTTAGTTATTCTATAAATATCTCATTCTCCTTCTTTTGTATCTAATTATCGATACTGGGGGGTGAATAACTCTCTCGCTTCGTCGATGATGATTTGCAGCGAAATTCTTGAAGCAAACATCTCTCAATGTTAACACAAAGGATTTATTTAGTATCCACCTCAAGAAGAGGTGACTAATCCAAGGATCTACACTCGAGCACACTCTCCATTATGTAAACACTCATTCTTGGAACAATCCGGAGGTGGAGAAATCTCGTACAACTCAAGAACAATAAATACAACTCTAAACAAGGAAACAAATCAAAATACAAATCGAAGACGACTTAACACTTTGAACCTTAAATCCTTGAGATTTTCTTTCTTTAAATGTCTCTTGAAGGTGGAAAATGCAACAACACTTTGTCTCCCAAAACTTCCAAGAACCGGCGAACAAAGCGAAGATAAAGGTGGAGACTTCTTGTTACGTTTGAACCTTATCAACGACTTTATTCTTCACGATCTAGGGCTTCCAATCGATTGGACTTACTCCCCAATCAATTGCCACGTGAGATCCGAGCGTTACCAGCCGTTCGATCTCGTAACTGTGCAATAATCATATCCCAACTGATCGATTAGGCCATCTGACTCGATCAGTTGATCGATTCAGCTGCTTCCGCGTTCACACGAGAGGCCCCAGAATCGATTAATCAATCAATTCCGCCTGACTCGCGATATCACACTGCGTCCGGAATCGATTAGGTCAATCGATTCCATCACCTTTTGTTCTTACGACAACCTGCCCTAATCGATTAGTCAATCGAGCCTAATCGATTGGACCAATCGATTCCGGTCTTTTCTGTGTTCTCGCAAGAACCTCCTAATTGATTACTGAATCGATTAGCTTAGGGTCAATCGATTGCCCAACCCTAACTTGCTTAATCTAAGGCTAGAGTTTCCTTACCCAACATTAGGTTGACCATGACCTACTACTGGGACTTTCTCATGCCTAGCATCTGGTCAACCTTGACTTACTGGGACTTTGTCACCAAGTGTCCAGTCAATCGTTTGACTCACTTGGATTTTCTCCTTGTGCTAAGTGTTCGGTTAACTTTGACTCAATTGAACTTATCATCTCATGCCTAGTATTTGGTTAATCCTTTGATCCACTTGGATTTTTCTCTTTATACCAAGTGTTTGATCAATTTTGACCTACTTAGATTTATCGTCTTGTGCCAAGTGTCCAGTCAACCGTTGACACACTTGGATTTCCAAACACCAGATGTCCGATCAACCTTAACCCACTTGGATTTCCACATGTCTGGCTTCACTCACTAGGGCTTTTCACCATCTAACTTCACTCACTAGGATTTTTCATTTGTCCGGCTTCACTCATCAAGACTTTCTCCTAGCTTCACTTACTAGGGTTTCTCAACTGTCTGGCTTCACTTACCAGGACTTTTCATTGTCTGGCTTCACTCACCAGGACTTTCCAACACTAAGTGTTCGGTCAACACTGATCCACTTGGATTTTCTTCTTCTGTCAACCTTCGCTCATCAAGACTTTCTCCTAGCTTCACTTACTAGGGTTTCTCAACTGTCTGACTTCACTTACCAGGGCTTTTCATTGTCTGGCTTCACTCACCAAGACTTTCCAACACCAAGTGTCCGGTTAACACTGATCCACTTGGATTTTCTTCTTCTGTCAACCTTCCCATTGGTCTTTCCCTTGCCTAACCTCCAGTTAGGACTTCTCAGTCAAGTATCTGGTCAACCTTGACCAACTTGACTTTTCTAGTTAACCTTTGACCGTCAATCTCCTATATGGATAATTACATTAGCAATCTCCATATATGGTCAAATATCTGGTCAACCATGATCTATTTGACTCCTTCCTCTCATATTGTCAAATATCGAAACTCAAGCTCAGGCCAACTCAAGCTTAGTCAATCTGATCAACTTTGATCTAGCGGAAATTGCACAATAGATATAACCGTCCAAAGTTTCATTATTTACTTCATTCATTGCTTTCTTAACCTCTTTCTTGATTTTTTTTTCAAGTTTTCCTCATTTTTATAAATATGTAATTTCTATAGGTCGTTCATTTTTCCTTCACTTTCTGTACTTTCTCATTCCATTATCGAGACTCCTTGGTGGTGCATGTCCCTTTGACTCACCAAGAGTGTCGAGATTCCTTGGTGGTGCATGTCCCTTTGACTCACCAAGTACACTCTTGGTTACTATTTTCAACTTCGATATTATTTTATCCCATGTCGTATTAGAGTACTCTTATCTCTTAAATATATTTTCTTCCCATCCTTTAACTTCCATCACTTAATTCTACGAGTCATGTATATTTTTTCTCCTATTGATACTATGTTTGAGGCGTATATCCAACACTACTAACTTATGTTGGGTAGTTAAACTTTATCTAGGGATGATCTTACAATATTTACAAATATTTCTATCTTTCTTTTTAATAATAAGAAAATCAATTTACGATTTATTATTCTCTTTTTTGAGCGTGATCAAGTTTTCTTTTCTTTTCTTAAAAAATATATTAGCTAGTACAAGGTCACATGCTATCTTAAAATCTTATATAATTTTTTCTTCTTCATTTTTTGTTTTAAACTCATAACTCTCATGCACCCTCCTTATCTATTTAGATCGCCTCTTATTAAAATCATCTTATTTGATGGAATGTTTTGTAATACTTCATCTAGGTCGACCTAAAACTTTGATTTGATATCTTTATTTAATCTTATTTGAGGTGCATATATGTTAATTATGTTCATAATTTCTTTCTCCACTACTATTTTGAGTGCTATAATTTTATCTTCTTTCTAACTACGCTAACAACTTCATCCTTTAATAAACCATTTACAACAATATTCACTTTATTTCTTATTTTATTTTTTCTTATGTACCATAACTTAAAATCCGAGTTCTCTATTATCTTTACATTCTCACCTATCCATTTTCTCTCTTGTATACACAAAATGTTAATTTTTTCTTAATTATCGTATCTACTATCTCCATTTTTTTACCGGCGAGAGTTTCTACGTTCTATGTTCAAATTCTTAGACTATTAATTTTCTTATAATATTTGTTTTTATCCAATATTTGATATGAGAATTTTTACTTATTTAATATTACACCTAAGTTTTTATAGAGATGTAGCGGTACTTACCGATACGTTAGAGTCAGATCCTGCAGTGCGAACTCTTGTATGGACACATGATGTTGTAAAAAAAAGATTTTAATCGACGAAGTTCCATAAAGCTCATGCAGGAATTTTCGTGTGTTTCCAATTGCTGAAGCTTCTTTGTCAAAATTTTTTGAGCTTGATAGACGATTTATTGGATACATCTATGGTTAACTTGCCACGAAACTGATGTGACTGAGTCACCGACGACTTATCATCACCTTGTGTCTTAACCCAACCCAACTGGAAGACTGATAAATCTAAATGTCTTAGAGATAATTAAAGTTTCTTTTAGTTATGCCTTGTGTCTATTTTATCCTCTTCCTGAAAACGAATTAGTTTAAAAGTATGTACACATTGTGCTGCAAACATTAAAAGACTAATCGAGGAGGTTTCATAAAGCTGATGCAGTAAATTTCTTGTTTTTATTGCAGAAGCTTCTTTGTCAAAATTTTGAGCTTGATAGACGACTTATTGAGTACATCTCCAGTTAGCTTCTTACGAAACTGATGCTGAAACTAGTTTTTTTTTTTTTGTGTGTTAATTTTAGTTGGTATTTTCTGGTGTTGGCTACTTAAAATTATCTCAAGTCAGTTGCTGGTACGAGTATCAATTATTTCTTTACACGATTATGGATTGTAATGTGAGTTTTTTTCCTTTTAACTTTTTGTACCAAACCCAATGCTGAGATATTTTTAATAAAGATACAATTTATTCATATTATTTAAGCTTTTCTGGCTCTTATTTAAAAACATATACATATGCGGACCTAACACAGTCATGCCGTTCTATGACTTGTTTGTAGGACATTGCTATTTTAGTCGTCTTTAGTGGGTGCACTTTGTCTTTTAAAATTTTACTGCGTTACTTTTTCTCAGATGAAATAAAACAATTATCTTTAGGGAAAGCAATAGTATAAGAATAGAATAGAAATATATATTCGTTAGTTTTTTTAGGGAATAATAATTTCGACATATGAAAATAAGTATTCTTATGATTTATAAAAAGAATAGCCAAGATAAAATAATAGTTGTCAGAAGCAAAATCCATATTCATTTTATACATCACACCTGAATGCTTAGAACTTTTCCCTAATTTGTTTGATTGGATGCTTTGACATTTGAGAAAAATGCATTTCGTAAAAGCATTTTCAAGAGTAAGTGCATTCTTCAAACATAATTTAGCGTGATGAAGTCTCATTCAGACTTGCTTTATTAGATACGTTTCTAATTTATGGTGTTTGTTTAGATTTAATTATCTACTTTCTGCAATGATAATTTCTAGTTGCTAAAGTATGCCCTTTATTTAATTTTACATTTCAGATTTTTGCAAATTAAAATAAGACAATTTTTTTAAAAATTCTATGCAGTCTTCTAAATTTCGGACCAGGCGTTAGGCGACTGCCAACCGCACTGAAAAAGTGTTAGGTAGTCAACCTAGGTGAAAGCATACGTCATTTGACAGGATGCCGGCGCTGGAAGCGTCATGGGACGCCTCCGGCGTCGCTGGCAATGGCGGAGTCAGGTTAAGAGGTACTGGGGCGATAGCCTGGTGGCTAAGGCCGGTGAGAAAGAAAAAAAAACTTGGATTTATAGTTGGGAAAGGAAAAAAAAAAAAGAGAAACAGTGGAAGGTAGGGTGTCTGTGTTGACAATGACACTCGTAGTCCACAACTTGAGTAGATCACTTGGGTTGGCTCTGCCATTGGCCGCTGGAAGCGTTGTGGGACGCTTGAAGCATTGCAGGACGCTTAAAGCATTGCGGGACGCTTCTGGCGCCGTCTCATAAAATCGACACGAGCGATGTTGCGTTCATGTTATCGAAAAAGATTTAATTAATTTAAATAATTTTCAAGAGAAGTGTGATATTTTTAATAAATTTTTATAAATCCTAATTGAATTATCCTAATAAAATATATAAAAAAATAAATTTAAATAAAAAAATAAATTTTATTAATTTATATTATGAAAATTGTTTTGTTACTGTTTTAAATTTTATTTAAAAATAAAAAATTCTAATATATCATATTTATATTTTGATATATATATTTTAATTATTTTATATTTTTTTACTATTTAATTAATACTCTAGTTTTCTTACTATTTTAAATATATATTAAATAAATAAATAAATAAATAAATAATTTATATAATTATGATGTATCATTTTTTTAAAAAGAAGTTATATTTAATTATTTTTTCTAATAATAATAAGATCAATAATTGAGAAGAAGAGGATCCGGAACGGATCGCGGAATTCGAGTTGGGGGTTGAAATTAGTGTAATAAATTATATATTATTATAAAAATAGATGTATAGAAAAAAATTATTACATTATTTTATTCAATAAAGTTGTGCCCTACGAGATTTTGAAACATAAAATTCATCTATAATAGAATCTACATCTATATCAAATGCGGTGATAAGGGGGGCTCACCAAGTGCGGGTCAAGGATGGAGATAGCAGTCGATGTGGAGATCAAAGTCAAGGCCAGCTTGGAGGTCAAAGTCAAGACTAGCATGGAGGTCAAAGTCAAGGTGGTCAATGCTAGGTAACCAACTGGCTAACCAAAAGTGGGCTAAGCGGAGGTCGACTTCAGCTGCCGATCGGAGGTCAACTTCAGTTGTCGATCGGGCTTGAAGGGTTTGATCGACCAGGAAGCTCATTGGAGTAAATTGCTCTCTCGGACAAGTTATATAAAAAGAACATCAGATTGCGCACAACTGACCAAGTGAGTACCGGGCTGATCGGAGCTGGACATCGGGTTAGAGACAATCGGTCGAACCAAATTACAACGAAGGAGAGCAGCTGAGATCAACCGGGCAGAGAGTCCCGACTGAGCGGCTACCTCGCTGGGCCCCTCCCATATCCCATAATATCCCTTTGGGAGGTAATGCCACTGACAACACGGCATGGTCAACAGGTAAATCGTACGACGGAAGCTTTTACGATCATGTCAGGGATTTGCATGCCTTGTTAAGGCATGGTGTCAGAGATACTTTTCTGATATGTTCTTTCATAGGACGGTTGGAAAAATGTGCTCGTGCTTTGAGGAGCGTGCACATCGCATACTGTAGTACTATATTAAGGGGGTTCATGCACCAACGGATATATGTGTTATTCATTATTCACGCTTGTGCTTTTGCTGCTACTACATCGCTTTGCCTTCTTCTATTGTTCCGGTGATTGACTTGAGCGTCGGAGGGCCAACGATGGGACCCCTTCCCTGGCCTGACATTGACCTTTCTTGTGTTACAGATCGAAGCGGAGTCTTCACGAGATCGGAGTGGAATCTTCCCGAGGTCAACAGAGGAGCCACATCCCTAACTAACCTTCTTCACGACTTTTGGACAAGATCAATATCCTTAGCTAAATCTCGTTCAATATAAAGTGTCAAACAATCTTCAAGAAATTCATCCTCTATTTTATTGCGAAGTGCTGTCTTCACATTCTTCATTTTTGAAAAGGATCGCTCAGTAGTGGCAGTAGAAATATGTAACGTCAAAATCAGATGAATCAATCTAGTCAATATAACATAAACCTTTGATTGCCCACTATCAGTCAATTGCTGACATAACTCAACAAGTGTATAAGCCTTCAGATTTTGTATCACGTCAATTTTATAATGTACCAATTCATACTTCAAAACAATGATGTCTTGATTTGTGAAATCTTCATGATAAAATTTCATTGCAAGCTTGCAAATATCATTAATATTACTTGATTCAAATGAATTTATAGGATCTAAAGTTGTACTCAGAGAAAGAAGTTCCATTGATGACTCATTAAATTGAATATTTAATTCCATTAAGATGAAATCTATTGTTGCATTAAAAACATCAAAGTGGTAATGATGCTCAATTGTAGTTTGCTGACATGAACGACCAATCTTATATAGCACATCAATTTCATTTCTCGTAAAAAAAAACTCACTTTATGAAGAAATTCTTTCCACCCGTATTCTCTAAGTTCTTTGAGGATAGTTTTAGTAGTAGAGACAAATGTAATAGCAGACAAAATGTCTTGAGATTTTCTTTGAAGAATTTGACAAAGAGTATCTATTGTTCTCATAATTTTATGCATTAAATGCAAAATGAACACAAATTTAAAGCTTGCCATGTTTCTATAAATCCCCCGAACTTAAACCTTAGCTCTTCTATTTGGAGAATGGCCACTAAGAACTTTAAAAACTTAGCAAGTTGCAGCATACATGCCTATCAAGTTTTTACTGGGTCATAGTGATAACTCCAACGAGTAGCTCCCGGTCGCTACAAATTACCAATCTGATTGGCCCCACTTCCAGAATCACGTTCTCCAATTGGCAACATTTGCTCGATATTCTCTATGCAGTATGTAACTCAGCAATGCGTTAAGTAGAAGTGATAATATTTACTATATTGTCCAAATGAGAAAAGAACTCCCAAATAATGCTGACATCCTTGGCTGCAAAAACTCATGTGAGTTGTAATCGATGGACAAAACAATGGATATAGTATGCATAGGGATAATCTTTGAGAAATCATACTTGAAGTCCATTCCATGTGCCACACATATTACTAGCACCATCATATCCTTGGCCTATGATTTTCTTAACTTGTCATGATGAATAAGAACATTTAATATTTCTTTTTTCAGGTTCAATGAGGTAGTATCACTAACACTTTTGATGACAAAACATCTTTATATCAAACCCCAATAATTGTTTACAAACCTCAAGATAATGGCCATTTGGTCTCATTTAGATATGTCCCGTGCTTCATCGACAAAAATATAGAAATATTTATCTCTAACTTCTTCACGAATCATCTTTCGTACTCTATTAACCATAATATGTAAAATCTCTTTTTGAATTTATATTAAACATTTTTTTTTGAGCATTCTCAAGTGCAACTTCATCAATTTCTATACTCATTTTTGCAAAAGCCTTTACTGATTCAAGAAAATTCCTACGATTAGATAAAGATAGAGATTCATCATTACCTCTAAAGGCATAACATTGAAGTGCCAAACACAAATAATTTTTCTCTTTTTCCTCTTTAAATTGGACATGCATGACATTATTAATATGTTGCGAGGGCCTCATCAAATTTTCAGCGTTTCTCTCGCATATAATATGAGGTGAAGAAGCTGCAGAACCAATATAGATAAGAAATGCACATGTTTTTCCTTGATTTTCCTTTTTCTAATTATTAAATCCTTCATGGACCAATATTGAGATATTAGATAAATTAACATCATTCAGGAAAAGAAAACAATCCAAGCAATATGCCTTATTTGTTGAAGGCAAATGCTCCAACCAATGAAATTTCTGAAACCATTTTTTTTTGTTTGAAATCGACGATTCTGACTTCTAAATTTTGTAGCTGAATACTCCAACATATCTGGTTGATAAGACCCCATCTTTAAATATGATCATTTTATCTCATCTCGTACATTAATATAATATTCACATATTTGTCTTCTTTTTCCTAGATCTAATTCAATACAACTAGAGAATAATTGATGATCGTCGCTAGAAGAGGAAATTGAAAGAATTTGGACACCAAGGATTAGAAGACTTTCACTAGATTGATGTTGCATTTTAGGGACAATGGGAATTAAAGCGCTTCACTAATTTGACAATCTCTTCTTAAAGTACGAGGCTATCGTTTTTCCTTGCTTTGCAGCAGATTGATGTTCCATTTTAAAATAGTTCAAGTTATATCCCTAAATAAATAATGAAATAGCAATTGAATTAATAAACAAGTAAAAGTAACAATAGACATGCTATGAACTCGGAATAAACTAGACAAAATCAAAATCAAGTGATTAACTACGAAAAACCAAGATGGTAGTAGCAGCCAACAGTTGTTGTTGCTGGCCTACAACAGCTACCAAAGCATCGCGTGGCTATTGCCCGCGAGTTGGTTGCGCACACGGCAGTAGCCGTGATTGAGCAAGTTTGTCACAGCAGTGACAATGTCGGCAGCTGGGGCAGTGGGCCAATTATCGTTGATATGCTTGTGAGAAAAAAGGAAAAGGAGCCTTGGCGCAACGGTAAAATTGTTGCTTTGTGACCAAAAAGACGAATCCGAAAAACAACTTCTTGCAAAAAATAGGATAAGACTGAGTACAATGGATCCTTCTCTAGAATCTCACATGACAAGAGCTTTGTATATTAGACTATCCTTGTATGCTTGTGAGAAAAAGCATATACTAGCGTTGATATGGCAATTTTAATCACATCATTTCACAACTCCACTTGCCGCAAAACTTCAGCACCTACAACTTTGCATGGAATGAAAGAAGAAAAGAAAAGGACCGGCTCATCCTGAAATTGATTTTGGTTTGCTATTTGGCCCTTACATTTGAAGTTGACAGAAATTAAATATTTTTTTTTAAAAAATATCATACATGTAATATCAGTTATCTTTAACTAACTAAATCATGTGAATTAGTTAAACAATATTTCATATCACATTCTAAGAGTTGTATATTGGAGAAGAAAACATTCGACGAATTATAACACATAAAAGAAGCGAAATCATCAGCTTTTAGATTTTTAGCTAATCCAAAAAAATCCCTTGCACAGGAAAGGAGGCAAGGAAAAGTTTAAGTGTAAATAAAATAATGATTATCTAAATCTGAGCATTGTCAAGTAGCTAACCAAAGAGAACATTTTAATGCTAAGTGAGAAATATATTTGAACACTATCACATAGATGCAAGAGACATAATCAAATGGTCCTCTCGGAACGGTGCGGTAATTAAGGCATAAGATGTTACCACATAAGGTCTTGGAGTCAAAATTCAGCGTGTCCGAGCATGCCTCCTCCCATGCCTTGCCACTTGAACTAATGGCTAGTAGCTACCCGTGATTTACCTCCTCCATGTTGACCTAGGGAGGGGTTGACGGGATTCGCTGGGGGCGAGCGAATCACCCTTTTTGGCCACACAAGAGACATAATGAAATAAATCACCTAAGAAAATAAAAAGAGAAGCAGGTTCTGCCTAATGTCACCAACCTTAAGATCTCGGTGCAAAACAAAGTTTGAATGCAAGTACTCAACAGCTAACAAGAGTTGGACAAACCACTTTAGTAATTTTTGGTAGGAAATCAATTTATCAGATTTTGACCATTCCAAGAAATTTTTAGGCAGACATAAAAAGATCTAGATGAAATTACTATACCTCCTTTGGGAAATATGTTTCATTTGATCGTTTCATCAGCTCAACTCTTTTAGATTACATAGATTGATAGTGATGAAACTCCCAATAAATAAATCACCATAGATATATGCAAAATATGCATTCACAGTGAAGAAGAATAAAAAATAGGAACTGGACCAATAAATGACCGATTAATCTTGCTTATTAAACTAGCCATATCCTAAATAAATTTTAGATACATTAGATAAAAAGGGAAAATATTTCTTATATCTTTACATATAATCTAATAGAAGAAATCCAGTCAAGCAACTCATATGGTAGAAACATCACAACTTGATTGTGCTGGCAATTGCAAATGCAGCGAGTGGCGCGGGATAACAGGAGGCAATATGTTGGCTGCTGTGGATTGCAGATGGATGGTAGAGAAGATAAAAAAAATTTTAGGATTAGATATTACTCCTGAAAATTCTAGGCTCCAACAGAGATTTAGGTTGCATATTAATTACTGGCATCCTAAAGATCTATCCGTGACAATCTATGAGTCTATGACCATCATCAATTCAACACCCAAAATGCCAAAAATTGTTCAAACAGAACGGGGATAAGACCAAGAAATAATCAAGAAGAAAAACTAGGACAACAATCAATTTAAAAACTGATTAAGATAAAAAAGAAAATAGAGAAAATAACCTTTCTTCTGTCAGTAATGGAGGACGCGAAGCTTCCGAGATCTGAGCCCTTCCGACTTTGCCGATTTGTCGATTCGTCGATTCGTCGATTCGCCGATTCGCCGATTCGCCGACTTCGCCGACTTTGATATGCAAGAAGCCAACAAAATTAAATTGTATGTTATGTTCCTAAAAAATATTTTTTGGGCCGGGCAACAAGGCTAGGCTAGCCAGCATAGCCACAATGAAGATCTGTCTCTGAGGAGGATCACAATGATATATTAAGTTTGTGTCCGATGAATAACAAGTAAATATGTAATATTTTATTATTTGTGTAATTTATACTCATTTTAAATTTGACGTTATTGTGTTGGAGTTATAATATGTGATTTATTATGTAATTTATGTTGATACCGTAAAATCTGTCTAGTAGCACCTAGGCACTGGTCTGGCATTCGATTAGTGCCTAGCGAAGTTTAGAACTTTATTCTATGATAACTCTATGGTTTAATTTTTTTCAATGGTTATTTCGGATAATCTCATCTGTCATCATCTTTGCATAATTACTTTAACTTTGTAAATTTAACCATGTAAGAATCAGCAATATCGAAGTGATCACATTATATTCTTGACATGGTTCTTAGGCAGTAGATGTATCTGTCTCATTATTAGATACAACATTGTAGCTAGGGTTGTAAATGAATCAAGCGTTCGTGAACAAATTTGATGTTCGGCTTGGTAAGAGCTCATTTATGCTCGTTCAATATGCATAAGATTAATTAAACAAACAAACTTGAACAGTTCTTTAAACTAAATAAACAAGCTTGAATACATTTGTGTTCAGCTCGTTAACGTTCGTGAACAACATTCGTGAACAATGTCCATGAACCATATTTATTAATAAAACTCTTTTCAATATGCTAAATAAATAATAAAATAAAATGAATAAATAAATTTAAATTATCAAGCTCAATAACTAATTAAATAACTAAAAGTTTCAAACAATCAAACAAACTTGAATTGAGAGCTTAATAACATCTAAACGAACCAAGCTCGAACCAAGTTCAAGCCAAACTTGAACCAAGCTCAAACCAAACTTAAATTGAGAGCTTGATAACATCTAAACGAACCAAGCTCAAGCCAAGCTTCAAACAAACTCAAGCTCATAAAAAATAAACCAAGCCAAGCTTGAACTCTCATTTCAAAAGCTTGGTTCATTTTAACTCGGCTCGGCTTGGTTACCTTATCAAACAAGCTTGAATACCCCATAGCTCGGCTCGGCTCGGCTCGTCTCGGCTCGACTCGACTTGTTTACTAACCCTAATTGTAGCTTCTTAGATCCTGCTTTCTTAAATCATCAATTAAAATATCCAAATAAGCTACATAAGTATATTTGCTAGATTCTATAATCTGCCTGATGTTTGTTTATGATTTTGCATATTTTCATTGTACTTCTCATCTGATATTGCCACAAACAAACATACAAACAAAAATGATTATGACAACTCCCACAGTACTATAGAAATGGTCTCACATACTAATGCAATGGGGAACACCTTTGACGTACTAAATGAAAATAAATTAGGTATCGCTGAATCAATTCTTGGCTCAAAGGGCCTGCATCTGCTCTTATCACTGAACCAAACTTTGACCTGTCAAATATCATTTAGCAATAAATTTACCCAAACTGTAGGCCATATTGACATGTTTCCCAGACTGCCAGAAAGTGTAGTCACAGAAGACTAAATGTTATAACTAAGATTACTTGAAAAATCAAGTCTAATAGTATTTTCTAGATGCATATATCAGAAAAGATCCAAAAAATATGAAAGTTAAACTTTAATGCAGTATCCTTCAGTATTTGTGTTTCTCTGAAACTTGTTTTGCAATGCCTGGCTCCTGGCTCCTGTCTCCTGATCGATGCCTATCATTAAAGAATTAAAGCATGTCATTTGGAGATGTGCATCACTACTGTCACTTGCCTTTTCTATTTCTTTCTTGTAGATTTAGAAAATGCATCTGTGAACACTTCGAAATGTTTTTTTTTAAAACTCCAAAGTGCTTGCGTAAGCTTAGTCCACAATTAGGAATTGGGCTGTTTTAGATGAAACTTTCTTTAGTTTGGTGGGCAACAAGGATCTGATGCTCAATTAATTTGTTTCCATTAGGAATGGGCATATTCTTTACTGGTTTATCTAATTTAAAACTGTGATTTTGATTACTTTTTTCACAAGTTGAAGTAAAATGGCCTTATTTTTGCCGAGTTTGATGAAAGTATGTACTCCCAACTTTATTTGCACAATAAGAACAACAAAAAAAACTGTCTTGTAACTCATCAATTTTCTTATACTCATTGTTCTTCCTTTAAATCAAGTCAACCAGTGGATTTGGCATTTCCTACTCATCTAGGAATCAGTGAGCTTCATGGCAGACTGGTTCAGCTTTAAATGGCTTTTATTTGCCCACAAGTTCCGCGTGTCTCCATCATAATGAGATGGCCCCATGCCACTGCCCAAGTTGATGAGATCCGTCAGTGCAACACAGACTTTTAAGACAACAACATTTTACATCAACGTAAAAAATTGGAAAAAAAATAAAAATAAAAATCAAAATAGCAATTTTCTCTTCTTTTATTTTAGTATTAAAAGTGTTTTTTTTCGTTAAATATTGAAAGGATGTTTCTCTTTAGGTATTGTCAAAAGTGCATCTTTATTGTATTTTAGTATAGTGTACAGAGTTTTTATCCAACAGTTTGAATCAGTACTTTGAGATATGATAAAAAAATATTATAATCTTCTAATAATTTTGAGATCATTTAACGATGACCAAAATTATTACGTTTTTTTAAATATTCCACTTGTTCTTAAAACAAAAATAATTAATTTGTTTCTATCTCTACAGAATTTAACATCTTTATATGATTTCGTTCTATATTTTCTTAAAAAAATAAATTTTATATTTTTAATTTTTAGTTTGTGTAATGGTAAATGAACAGTCCAATTTTCATCGCTTTATTTAATTTATAATATATATGTTAATTTTATACATT
This sequence comes from Zingiber officinale, assembly GCF_018446385.1. Classification (NCBI taxonomy): domain Eukaryota; kingdom Viridiplantae; phylum Streptophyta; class Magnoliopsida; order Zingiberales; family Zingiberaceae; genus Zingiber; species Zingiber officinale. Next base: position 19,051,906 of record NC_055986.1, on the reverse strand, counting down.
TATATATAAGAGAAAGGAGGGAGGTACCTGATTCGGTGCGTTTAAATAGTGGCTCCTCCAGCATAACGGATATATATATTTTTTTCGTAACTTTAATTTAGAACTGATTAATTGATCAAAATTATAAGATTGTTTTTATTAATAATTTAGGTGTTTAAATTTTCATTCCCTAGAATTATAAGATCATTTTTGTTTGAAGTTATTGAATAATTGTTTAGCTGAGATTGACAATTAATTTGTACGACATTTAGAAAGTTTTGTAATTGGATAGAATGTTTTAAAACTTGTTTTTTTTTAAAAAAAAATTTTAGTTGAGTGCCGCGTTTCCTAAAATTTGTGAAAGTTTGTGAAACAAGACACAAGTTTCTTGCTGCTTAACTTGCAAATTAGTTTCTCATACTGCCAACCAAAAGATGATAAGTGGATGATAGATTTACTCAATGAGCTAAGGATTGAGTGTATAACTCATTCTCTCATTCATTTTAACTCTCTGGTAATGGTCCTAGGATGAGCTAACGAGGATGAGAGGACGAGCGTAATAGTCTTTTGCCCACCAAAAAGCCATAAAAGATCTGAACTTTCTTAGTAGTTTTTTTGTTTTTCAGTATAATCCAAAAGATCTGGCTTGGCTCAATATGTGAGGTACAAGTAGAAATGCAGAATGAAAAAGTTGTAATCTGTTTTAAGTGTTCCCTTCGAATTTCCCATAAACTGTTGTATTCAAGTCAATTCCTGAAGTGCATAATCTCAACAAGTTTAGTTATCAATTACTTTTTTTTTTCCTGAAGAAATAGTTGAAGGCACGTAGATGATCACTCTTTCTCATGCTGGTAATTTCAATCATAGATTGGAAATTAAGAACAAATCATACAATTGCAGCTGAAGAAGAGCATTAAAAACCTAGGAATTCTGCTTCTCTAAGTAGCAGAGTGAGGGGTGGCAAGGGATAACTCAGAGGTGACGACCTTTGGCGACGTCACCGGGAACAACGGCAGCAACCGGGGCGGCTCCAGATCGGCGGCGGCCCCCGGCGACGGGTGCAGGTAGAACCCTTTTCCAGCGATGGCCAGGTCCTCTGCCCGCTTAGCTGCCTCGGAGCTCGGGTGTGGCTGCGGCCGGTTGAAGGGATCCGGGATCAGGGGCGTCACCGGACTAAGAACCAAGGAGGGGAAATCCAGCATGCTGGGCGACAGGAGATCCGGCCTCTTCCGGGGAGAGAATCCAGCTGCGCCGCCAGGGGAATTGGGATTGGAGCACAGAAATGCGGGCATCAGAGGGCTCAGCATCTTCAGGTTCCTGAGGATGTTCCTCCGCTCGTAGAGCTTGAAAGACGGCTTTTTGGGGCCGGTGGCCTTGGCCGCCGTACCTTGGGGCTGCCCCTTCCCGGCCGCCGCCGCCGCCGCCGCAGTCTCGGCGGAGCCCGTGAGCATCTGCACCACCTTCTTGAAGGAGGAGCTATCTGCCTGGACGAAGGTCGTCGGGTACGGCGTCGCCTCGCAGGCTTTGGGCGTCAGCAAGGTCGGAGAGGCCTGCGTCGGAGCAGCGGCCACCGCTCCATCGGCACAGCTGTAGGCGCTTCTACTGCTACCGAGCTCTTCCTTTTCCATTGCATCCAGTGGAAGAACAAAAGCCCTTCTAATACTGAAAAAAAAACAATGAAGCTTTGCACTGAGAGAGAGGTGGAAGCTGGCAAAAGTCAGCAGCAGCAGCAGCAGCAGCGAACAGTGGAATAGGTAAAGAAAGAATGGCTCGAGGGAGGTAATAAAGATACAAATTTCTCCCTTTTCGTTTTGAAAACAAAGTCATAACTTTTTTGGGGATAGAAAAATAATTTGCTTTCTTTAATTTTTTATATTCTATGGCATGATGATGAATTTTCTGTTCCTTTTCCTATTCTGAAACTAGACTAAGCTTTACTTTTGGGGCAGCCAATATGGTCACCTAAATTATCCAATTTTGTGTCGCAACAAATCATCTGCTCTTATTGTTCCTTAAGAGGCCATTGAAGGAGAATGGGTGCTCCACTCATCTGCATTCTCTTTTAGTTTTTTTTCCATATCAATTATCCTATTCAGAGTTTTATCCTAAATTTTAGATAGTATAATTAAAAATTCTTTATATTAACTACCCTATCTTATCCTGTTCAAAAATTATAGAGATGATAAACTGGGGATGCGATTGTTACGTTGATTAGATGTAGACTCCACTTCACTAAACGTCAGTACCGAGTCAGGGAAGGGGTCCTCGGTGTTGGCCCTCTGCGCTCAAGTCAGTCATCAAAAAGAGAAAAAAGATGAAGCAATAGTAGGCCCATGTGTGAATAGTGAATAATGCGTACCTCCGTCGGTGTATGAACCCCCTTTACATAGTGCCTTAGTGTGCAATGTGCACACTTCTCTCGAGACGTGGGCACGTTTTTCAACTACTCGTGGGTACGTTCTCCAATTTATCCTATGAAAGGACATATCAGGAAAGTGCCTTTGACATCATACCTAAATAGGACATGCATATCTCTAACAAGACAGTAGAAGTTTTCGTCGTATTATCTCTCAGAAGGATATTGAGAGATACGACAGTGATCCCGTTGTTTAGCCGAACGAGATAGCCGCTCGGCTATGACTTCTTCGCTCGGTCGGCCTCGATTGTTTTTTCTTGTTGTGACTGGGTATAGTAGCTTATCTGCTTCTTCTCGGACAAGCGCTTTGGTGACCTTAGCATTTTGCCGATTTGCAGTGAGCGTTTGATGATCTTACCCTATTGTTCCAAGTTAGACGAGGGTCGGCTCAGACAAGCCTCTTGCCAATCGGACACTGACCTTATCGACCGACCATTGTAGTCGACCTCCGCTCAGCCATCATAGGTGAGCCTTTTGACATCTTGGCATTGACCACCTTGACTTTGACCTCCACGCCGATTGCTATCTTCGTCCTTTGACCCACACTTAGTAGACCCTCTTTTATCAAAGCATCAGTATTCATTCATTAAATTTTATATTTATGAATAGTGCTTCTCTAAATTTAGTATTTATGAATAGTCTTTCTCTAAATTTAGGGAATAAATTTTATTCCCTAAATATTATAGAGGAGAGATAAAAAATATAGAAGTTGATATATGATGTAGTGAAAAATAAATATATAAATTTAATAAAATAAATTTTTTATACTAAATTATATATTTTGGACATAAAAATTAATGTGGATGGTCTTATTGTCTACAACTTATTATCGACTGTTCAGTATTTTTATGCGATCTGTAGATATCTATAACGTGTGATTAATTAATTTTTAATTACTATTTTGACTTCCTCTGTGGCGCTGTAGCAGAAGGGGCTTTGTTTGATGCATGCCTTCCTGTTTTTTACTTTATAGCTTTTAGTTAAAGAAATAGGGAGATTATTTATTTATTTTTCCTTTCTTTTTCTAAAAGAAATGGATAGAGTGGCCGAATCTAAGGTAGGCTGTCTTGTTAGTGGAAGACATCAAACATACTTATAATTAATCTTAGATAAAGATTAGTCTTTAATTTCCAGACCCTATTTGTCTAGACATTCTTCGTTTTAATCAACCCAATTTAATAGGAGAAAAATAGTGTGTGTTTTTGGCAAAATGTGCCCTAAGAAGGCACACTATCTAGGATGATTTTGCTAACTAAATAGAGTGAAAAAATCATACATGAGATTATTTTTTTTTTGTCAAAAACTACCCTTTAACTACTTTCTAGCTCAAATTAAACAAAGACTAACATGATTGTGGAGGCAAATATGCACTTAATGGTCTCCGACCAAGCACCAACACAATAATTTGATTAGAGCGTACCATGAAAGAAAAGCCGATACAGTTCAAACAAAGACTTGTTAGTGTACATAAAGGACAATATTATATAGTTACAACATATAGAGTTATCTAAACCATACAAAGTGATTATTTAAACGCAAATATATATTTAATGGCCTTCTACCAAGCACCATGGGTATTGGACATGGAGAGGACTATATATACGTTCAACAATCATGACCATACACTTTTTTTTTCGTTCTATAATAACTAGTTGCACTAATTAGACATGTATTTGCAGAAGCATCTCCGTTGTTTCATTTCACCTACAAAAGCCAAAAACAAAATTGTTCATCCAAATATTAAGAATAACAGTAATGGCATTGCAAAAAACACAGTGATACATTTATACCATCTACAACTTTCAGTTAGTTCTTCCAATTAATGAAGTTCAGTGTGCTTGCAAGGTCTCTGAGTTTGAATACTACTTAGCTTCTCTCAAAGTTTCAGAAGATGTCTCAAATTGTTAGGAAAGGTGCCATTTTTATATATACTTAATACTATTAAATTTTGATCTGTCAATAAGTTTAGGAAACTAAAAGAATGAAGATATAATAAAATTTTGATAGAGAAGATCAAATGCTCGTACCCCAGTTGCAGATTAATCTGCTGGTGGTGGCTATACTGTTCATCAGTCTGCATAGTATTATTCACTTGCAACATGTTTCTGGAATCATAAGGTGGCACCACCTCGTACCCAATTGTTGTTGCGGATGATGGAAATACAGTCATCTGTTGTGCTCTCTCACACTCAGCTATCTGCTGCGGGCATCCATATAATTATTTCAGAATAAAAATCTACACCTACAGATGAAAAAGTTAGAGCACCTTGTTTCTCAGGTACATATTGCCATTTTGCAGCTCCATCTCCTGACAACAATAATTAGGTGTACATAATGCATTAACTGAATAAATTTTGCGAGAACTTAATCAAGAACTATCACAAATTCAGTTTATACTGGTTACCCTTCTCTGCATATAGTCAATTTCAGCAAGCATCAACTCATTCTGCAAATTCAAATCACATAAAGTAAGCACATCAGATCCTCATGGCATGTAAGCTTCCAAGAAGCATTAAGATTACCTTCTTGGATCTTATTTTAGTCACGCCTTTCTCCAACCTAGTCTCAAGTTGCTTGATGTCTCGTAGGCTCATGGATGCAAGAGACTCACCCAGCAAGTGTCTGATGAACCATCATACTCAAAGGACTCTATTTGAAAGGAAATTAAGTATCAAAAGGCTGTCTATTTCATTAACCTGTTTGTATTCTGTAATTGGTTGATTTGCTGACGGAGCTTTGACGATTCCTGCTGGTAATACTGATAATAAACAAGACAACAGATTAAGCCATGTATTAATGTCAACATGTTGCATCAATCTATATTTCATAAAGAATATTTTAAAAAATATCACAAAAAATTGAGTTATGATGATTAAGCTTTTATCTTTTCTCTCCTTGGACAATCTTGTGGATGCACAGTACGTAAAAATGTCTCTGTTTTCTTAGAAAATACAATGGCCAAATGAAGCTGGGCATTTTTCTATTCTTTGTTCCTGAAGTAATAACAGATTGAAGTGCATACGACCAGTGCTCACACACTAAAAGTAACAAAATAATAGAGAAATAACAAAAGAAATGACAACTAATCAAAAAGAACTTTGAAAGACACAATTCAACGGCTACTATTTCAATCTAAAAGGCTCTATGAATGAATTCATGGATTAATTCACTCCTAAGATTAAGTAGGTTTATAGGCATGATAAGTCTTATCGGAGTCCATTTTCGAGCCAAATTTGACCTTGCTCAAGCAAATTATGTTTCAATAATTTGTACGACCTATAGATCAAAGTACTTTAACATTAATGCACAACATGTATCATGCTCCAAAGACTCCCTTCAGCAAATGTGTGAAGGGACATAACTCTAGTTTTATCCACACTATAGATGCATGGAAAGATTTAATTCTACAAGAAAATACAATTCCAAACATAAAATAGAAATAAATGTTAATGCAGATAAGGAAGGTCTAACTTAAGAAACTCCTATTTGAATGTTAAAAAATATATATATTTATCAAACCTAACCGATCACACGTGTAACTTTTTAAAATAATAAAGTACATGTTAATGATTGATTTTTATAAATTAATTTCTAGTAAGTCAAAGCTAAGTCAAATTTTATATTATTTAAACTAGTCCAATTAAATCTAAAATAAATTAAATCATTGAAACGGTTATTAAAATTTGACTTGATTCTTTTTTTACTATCTTGAGCTTGATTCGAGAACTTCATTCATTTAAATATTATCAAACTCTTAATTTTGATTGTTTGAAACTTTTATATTCTTAAGCTTGTTTAGTTGACTAAGAACATGTTTGTTTTGTACCATATTGATTATAGATTTATTAATAAACATAATTCATAAATTTTACTCATGAATATTGTTTACAAATAGTTCATAATTTTTGTTTATATGTGGCAAAATGTGATAACACTCACCCCAAATGACCAGTATTATCAGTCCTTCGAATAGATAGTGTAAATATCTCGGGTTAGTTTTGATATGGTCAACCAGGTTAAGTTAGGTTCTGCAGTTTTGATGCCTTGTGTCTAAGTGTGCAGGGACTTTGGAACACAAGAAGTCGAACGGAAGATGTAGCTAGCGAGAAAGATAACATGGGAAGTGAGTCGATAGGATCGGTGCATTTGAGAGATGAGATATTGTGGATGAGTACATCGGCGGACGAGAAGGAAGTGCGCGGTGTATCCGAGGGATGAGAAGCCGGGGAGGAAGCCTGCTCGAGGAGAAAATTCGAGTTGGGTTTAGGTGAGTTCAATTTCGGATGGTCAGAGCATCACCCAAAGAAGCGCCCTAAAAGAGCTTCTTTAGGAGTTTGGAGGCGCCCTAAAGGAGCTTGGAGACGCCTTGAAGGAGCTTGGAGGTACCCTCGCGCCTCTTGGTGGAGGCACCCTCATGAAACTTGGATGTGCCCTCATGGAGCTTGGAGGTGTCTCTAATGAATAGTAGTCGTTAGACTACTGTTGAGAAGGGGATAAACTTCTATTCTCTTAGAGATGTAATGGATCCCCTTGAGGTGTCTCCAACCAATAGTAACTTTGTCCAAGAGGCTATAAAAACCCCTCTAGAGTTAGGAATTATAGAATAATCATTGTATTCATTTTCCTAGCTTTTTCTGAGCGTTCAAAGTTTGTAAGAGGCTATTTCGCTTGCACGAAGGAGATTTTTCTTAATAGAACTTTTAACTGTCTTGAATTAATAACCACCTAACTTGTAATCAAGTAAATCCTTTTATACTCTTAATTTATTTTTTGTTATTATTTTTAATATTAATTATTTATGCTTAATTAATTTGACTATCCATGCTAAGCAAAAATAAGAGATTTGGTTAACTTATTTTTAGGGCTATTCAAACCTCCTTTAGTCAGCCGCATCGGGACCTTTAGATAGAGGTAGATAAATCATAGGGGATTTCACCCAACAACAGTATCACATGCAGGGGTGAGGTAACTGGCAAAGCTTTCACACCCGCTTGGAATCGACTCTAGGCTTATGTGGCAACACCGCTGCATTTACGGCAACATGTGGAGCAACATAATTTTTGTTTATGAACATTCACGAGTTGAACACATGCATTCAAGCATATTTATTTAGTTTGATAAGTTGTCAAAGCTAATTTATTTTATTGACTATATTGAATGAATATAAATAAATTTTTATCAAATTGGACACTAAATTTATTTGACAAACGTTTGATTTATCTACCATTCTATCAATTTTAGTCAAAATTTCAAAAAGGGATTATATTTTTAACTTTCAACGAATGGTATAAATGTCCTAAAGGTGCACCTTTGCTCACTTGCTCATTTTTTTCCCCAAAATAATAGTATGAGTAATTTAACTAGTGCGGTCAAACAAGTCAACCTGTAGCGGGAGTCGGCCCACTATCCTAGTGAATTAGGAAATATCCAATCCAACCCAACTCAAGACAGGTTGCGGGTTAGACGCCTAACCCATGAGCCTGTCACAAAATAAAAAAATATATAGAAAAATTTAAAAATTTTAAGTATAGATTATGAATTAGGTTGGTCAAGCCCATGAGCCCAATAAGTTTTTCACTTTAGTTTTAGATTTTAGAAGATTTTTTTTCTCAGCCCACAGACCAACCTGAATCCACCATGAGCCGACTCACATCAAGTATATTTATTTAGTTTGATAAGTTGTCAAAGCTAATTTATTTTATTGACTGTATTGAATGAATATAAATAATTTTTTTTATCAAATTGGACACTAAATTTATTTGACAAACGTTTGATTTATCTACAACTCTATTAATTTTAGTCAAAATTTCAAAAAGGGATTATTTTTTTAACTTTCAATGAATGGTATAAATGTCCTAAAGGTGCACCTTATAAATGTCCTAAAGGTGCACCTTTTCTCACTTGCTCATTTTTTTCTTCCCAAAATAATAGTATGAGTACTTTAACTAGTGCGGTCAAACAAGTCAACCTGTAGTTAGATGGGGTCAGTCAACCTGCCATCCTAGTGAATTAGGAAATATCCAACCCAACCCAATTCAAGACAGGTTGTGAGTTAGACGCCTAACCCATGAGCCTGTCACAAAATTAAAAAATATATAGAAAAATTTAAAAATTTTAAGTTTAGATTATGAATTAGGTTGGTCAAGCCCATGAGCCCAATAACTTTTCCACTTTAGTTTTAGATTTTAGAAGATTTTTTTTCTCTGCCCACGGACCAACCTGAATCCACCACGGGCCGACTCACATTAGTCGTGAGCCCAAGCGAGTAGGCTCACCTGGACCCATCTTAAAATGTGTTGATAAAATTATAACACAATCCGTTTAAATTGTTTGATATGACGGTCTAATTTGATGGACCAAATGTAAATTAACAACTCTAACTTTACCTCTATGCAATAGTTTTGATTTACAAAATTAATTAATTCAACTCTAATTTTTTTTAAAAAAAAACTAAATATGTATTCTTGAATCACTTCTAAACCACAAAATATTCAAATTTAGCTTTAGCTTGACTCTAAACGTATTTTAGTCTAAAAAGCACTTTAGACATAAACTGCTTTAAGACCTAAAATAAGACCCAATATATGTGTATAAATTTAGTTTTATTTTTTTATTTGGATTTGCAGATCACCATGGAAATAATATTTTGTTATAAAAAATTTACTTTTTCTTTCTAATTTTTTAAAGGTTGAAACTTAATAGCCTTTGACAAATAAGAGGCATCATTAGATTTTTGAAAGTGAATTATGTCTTAATATATTTATTTATTGAGTTAAAATGAGTTATGGGTTGATCAAGAGTTGTTTTGATGAAAACTACTTAATTGAAAAATAAAAAAGATTAAATTTAAATTTCTAATGCACTCATGAATACATTCTAGCCCTATTTTTTTTTTATATAAACAATATAATTCAATTTTTTTTGCATAATTGCACAATAACAATAGGAAATTAACCAAGAATATAAAGGTAGCAAGAGAGATACATTTTAGGTCAAGAATAACAACTTATAAATAGAAAAAATATATAATAAAAAATATCTTTAAGAATAATGACTAACCCACTAACTTTTCAATCATAAAAATAATCACTAATCTATTAACTCCTCAATAGTGAAAAATGCACTAGCTCACTAACTTCTTAATTATGTTTTTATGAAGCTCATACTAACCCATTAATTTCATGACTAAATAAACAAACAAAAATAAAAATAATTAATGTACTCCACATGAAAATTAATAAATTTTATCAACAAGTTTATTCTATGATTTAGAGAAGTAGGAGGCACACTTAGTTATACCAAAGTTCCTTTTTTTTTAAAAAAAAAAGAAGGGCAACTTTTTATCATTTTACAAATAGGGTTACAAACAAGGGCATCATCATTGGATTCATACACAGGAAAACTACCTATATATATATATATTTCCTTTTCTTTTTTAAATTAGTTGTTGAAGCTATTAAATCATGTTGGTTAAAATTGCCTTATAGATTAAAAATTTTAAAATAAAAATCTAATTTTTTATGCCTTAAAAATAATTAGGTAATTATTTTTCTAAAAATAATTATTACTTAATGTAGTATTTTGGGTAGGAAAGACAAAAGTAAGAGATGATGTATCTATTAGTTGTTTATAAAGTGAGGGCAGGCGGCACTTTTTGAGAAACATTAAAAGTCAGGGCAGCTTTTCAAATATTTACATTAGTAGAGTAATAAAACTTACTTATTTAACTTATTCAAAAGGTAAATGTAGTTATTGTAAATGATAGCATGATTATAGCCCAAGATATATATTATTAACAAGAAGATTTTTGAATTAATTATTAATTTTTATAACTAGCTCTTACATATATGAATTGTTATTAACCTGAGATTTGGATTAGCAAGGGGATATATCAAGTTAATGAATCATAACATTTAAAAAAGATAAATTAACTAATTTAGTAATAAAATTTTATTTTCCAAAAAGTACTATTCTACATTTTTTTTCTCTTTATTCTTATATTAATAATCACGTCTTGAAATTTTATAAATATAACTTATATCCCATCTTATCCTTGTAATTCTACTATTTGATTATTGCCAAGATTTGTTATGTTCATAATTCATTTATTTAGAACAAAAAAAAAATCACGAGTCTAAATTATTTCAGATCAACTATGTAAATTGTATTTTATTAGTTGAATGACAAAGAGAAGTATATAAACCTTATAATTCTATGTTATAAAACGATCAGGAGATCTACATATCCATTGTTTTGATAATCAAGTGGATGAATGTATCTTGAGCAAAGAGAAAAATCAGGTCGAAGTTAATCAAGTTGGTTCTTTGCAACATTAATTCATTTTCATTTTAATTATATATGCCTAAAACTTCATGGGTTATTGAATGGATGGGGAATAGAGAAAATGTTACCTGAGCATTGACTTCTGAAGCATGACCAGTGTTGGCGGTATCCCTGCAGGCTTTCTTGTACCTCTCAATTGTAGTTCGCGCACTACAACCAAAAAGGAAAATAAACGTCCAAGTGAGAACTTTGCAAACATATCCTCTTAATTACCCACTGTTTTAGAGTGATTCCGATTATTATATAAGAGTAGCAAATCATTAAGATACTATAATACGATTAGAAGCTGCTGAAGAAAAGTATATTCAAGTATCTTATGTGCAAACAGGGTGAGAAAAATATTTTCTGGTCAACATCCATCACATTTCAGAAACAAATACATCATTAACTTTTCAAAGGTATAAACTGTTTAATATTTGGAGGCATTTTCAATATTTTCAAACAGGCAATATATTGACTATGTATATCAAGTTATCAACCGATAAATCATACCCCAAAAATAAATACCAAGTTCCAGAAGCCACCCGCAGACCTCTGCAAAAGACGACCAATTGATCCTGGAGCTAGACGATGGTTGCAGAAGGAGCCACTATTTCCAAGGTCGCCCTTAAAAACACAAACAATTCGCCTTTGCACCAACCTTATTTTCCTCGAGAATCCTATTGGCCCTTATCTGCCACGTTATCACGCGATCCCATGATATGATTGGCTGATGCCCCGCCAATAGCCACCCCATGACATTATCTTCCGTGTAATACACGGTGCGTTCTTTTACCCTGATCCGTGTGTACTCCGAGTTAATGAGAAACCCACAGCACAAGTAATGAAAGTAAACACTTTTTATATTTCCTATGCAACATCTCCGGCACAGTGTACGTTATATCCGTGCTATTCTTTGCGTACTCTGGAATCCTTTGGCTTACTCCAGAGTTGTTTTGGTTAAGTGCCTTAGAACTTATTAATTAGGAGTTGGGTAGAATGGGCAAGAAAGCGAATCAAGAACCCTAATATGCAGGGAGGAACAGGAGTGTGACATGGGGAAAGGCTGGTGGTACTTTTTGGTTAAGGAATGGGGCTAGAGAGAGCGTGACAGCTCTTAGAGTAGGCTTTCTTATACTGATGGAGTGACTTGAAATGAAGAGGGGAAGAGATGAGCGAGGAGGGATGAAGGATCGTAAAGGAAGGAGAAAAAGAGAGAGAGAGAGGAAGTGACAAATTGAGCTTGCAAGATCAACATGGGGAGGTAGAACTTAGAAGAATGAAGCATATATATGCTCCAACTAAAATCGGACATCACCTTTACTATTCCTAATGTATTCTCTAGCTGCTGCACCTCCTCAGCTCAGTGCTTCCGATCCGCCCAACAAAGCAAGCATTATAACAGAAGCTAGATCCAATAACATACTATGACACCAAACACCAGCCTTAGAGAAGGGAAAGAAGCACAAATAGAGAAAGAAGAGGACCAAGTACTAAATCTATCTAAACATCTAAGCGAGGCCCTTGCGTTTATTAGATCTATCTACTCCTAAGCAGTTCAGATCTCAGCTTCAAAGGCCAAAGACAAAAAATGACATTGAGATCTTATAAGAGGATCGGCATGCACCAATCTTCCTTTCAAGACAAGTAGAGACGATTTCTAATTTAGTCTTCGTCTCAGTGGGAAAAAACGTCAAACACCTTCAGCCCTTGTACGTTGCATAGAAAGGCAAGCCAACGAGATTAAAAAGAGAAAAAGAAATGATCTTTAAGCTATTAAGAGTTGAGGGAGGAGATAAACTAGGGCTCACCTGTTGGTGGCGTACTCATAGAGGCGTCCGCGGCTGGAGAAGACGACGAGTGCGACCTCAGCGTCGCACAAGACGGACAGCTCGTAGGCCTTCTTGAGAAGACCGTTCCGGCGCTTGCAGAAGGTCACCTGCCTGTTGGTCGTGTTCTCGATGCGCTTGATTTCAATCTTCCCTCGCCCCATCCCGCAACCCGCTGCTGCTTCGGTTAAATTCCTACCATCCAAACAAAAAGATCATGGGTTGGATTTCCTGACAAGCTCTGGTGTAAGCGATGCGATTCCCATCTTACCAATCTAGGGTTTGGAAAGTGGAGGATAATCGAAGGGGTCGAGAGAAAGGAGAATATTTGATCAGGACAGCAAAAGCTAGCAGCAATTGTTACTACAAATTTATATCCTCTTCCTTCCTCCCTACTCAAATGGACGTATGTGATGGTAAAAAAGAAGCATTTTTACTGGTCCTTCTTCCTCCTTATGATACCCTCGCACTCGAGCTAGCTGTTGCTCTCATCAACGAGTCCCCCACAACATGATTAGGCACTGCTCGTGGGGATGTGGCTTTCATTGCCACCATGAGCTTGAGAGAGAAAAGGGAAAGAGACTTGAAGAAAATGTGTATTTAATATTGGGGTTTGCACAGGACTTGAGGCTGAGTTGCACTCGATCGAGCAATGTTATCGAGGGGAGGGAGAAGCTAAGGCAAATTTAGGGGGCTCCATACACTGTCCTTTTACTTCTTTCCGCTTGGTTTCTTCTTCCTTTTTGCCCATTTCTCCATCAACCGAGATCGTAGATCTTTCATCTTTTTCAAATGGGGAATCAATAATGACCACGACATGTATCTTCGTGTACCTCCAACGTCCTTCACTAAATCTACCTTCAGTTTTTGCCGACATCTTGGTGGTAGAAATCACTGTCAACTTTGATGCAGGGCGTTTGGTTGTGCCGATACTTGTGATTAGATTTTCAAGAGCACAATTCCTCAAGAAGGTGAATTTTGGTTGTGCTGATGGATGCTAGTATAATCGGACTTGGCATTTATGAGGAAATTTTATTGTAGGTGATGAAAGCACAATTACAAAAGTCTCAAAATTGAACACTGATCAGGTATTAGCTATGTGGCAGTTGGGAGGTTGTAAGGCTTTTGCTTTGGGGGTAAATATTTTTTTTTTTATAATCTAGTTATTGGGCCTTTGGTGCGATTAGTCATGGAGGTGGACAACATGACTTCTGGCGCTGGAAAAGTTTACCAACTTTAATCATTAAACTGCTTTCATTGGGAATGAATTGTGATGCATGCCATATATCGTTGGGAAGCCTAAGAAGTCTAGTTTCTAACAAAATTTACAGATCTCAAAAATATTATGTCTATAAAGAGTTATGGCTGATTTAGTGAAGTGGGGCAGACTGTGACAGAATTCGAGGAATCACCTCTTTCTTAGAAACTGTGGTTATCCGTCTCATCAAATTGCATCTAGATATCCACATAATCTTAGTATTTAACTATCTTTATAATTATTAAGTTCCTATTTTCTAGGTATTGAGATCATGCAAGCTTATTTATTTCTTTTGACTCACTTGGAGGGTTGTTCCAAGACTTGTCTATATAATGGCCTCTTTTGAAAGCTTGTGAGGACAATTGGAAAAATAAGAATTATCTTGAGCTCTTAAGCTTGTTTAGAAGTTATTATCTTCTGTTTATCTTGCTCTAAACTCTTTTGGTGGATTCCTAGAGTGGTGAGTGTTGAGTAGTTCCTTGTGTTTCCTCCTACTTCTCTAATTACTCGGTGTCAAATTGGTATCAGAGCTTTGGGCGGCAATGGCTGGTCGTAGAAGAAAGGGACCAAACGATGAGGATCCTCAAGCTCGTCAAAGGAACCTTCGTGATATCGAGTTAGAAGATTTAAGGAGACAAGTGCAACAACTCGAGCAACGCCTTGCGCGTGGCAAACATCGTGAATATGATGTTGATGGTCATGATTCAGATGGTGGTTCTACAAATAATGATGTGGATTTCAATCCATTTCATGATGATGACTCACGTGACCGTGCTTCTCGTGGTCCACAATTCCGAAGAGACAATGTCCGCAACAAGTCTTTTGATTTTAAAGTTGATATTCCAGATTTTGAAGGAAGAAATAATCCCAATGAATTCATTGATTGGCTCAATTCTGTTGAGAGAGTCTTTGAGTTCAAAGATGTTCAAGAAGATAGCAAGGTGAAGCTGGTGGCTATCAAGTTAAAAAAATATGCATCCATTTGGTGGGAACACCTTAAGAAGCAACGTATGCGAGATGGCAAGCAAAAGATCAGAACGTGGGACAAAATGAAGAAGGAGTTAAGGAGGAAATTTTTGCCGGATAATTATCGGCAAGATACTTTTCTTAAATATCACAACTTCAAGCAGAAGGATCTGTCCGTGGAAGACTATGTGGCTGAATTTGAAAATCTCATGATGCGGTGCGATGTTTTAGAGCCAGAAGAACAAATCATTGCTCGTTTTCTTGGAGGGCTGAGGTATGAGATTGGGAATGTGGTCCAATTGCAGCCATATTGGACATATAATGATGTATGCCAGTTGGCTCTCAAGGTTGAAAAACAACAGAAAGAATCAAGTCGTTTTGGGGGACGTTTCTCGTCGGGTGGTGGTGCTTCTAATCGAGGAAGTGCTTCTGCTTCCAAGAACACTCCGGCAGCCAAAGACGTAAAACAGAAATATGTCGCAAGTAAGGATGATGGTGCTGGTTTTGTGAAATCCAGTGGTCCGACTAATCAAAAAACCTGTTTCAAGTGCAAAGGGTTCGGACATTTTGCTGCCGATTGTCCAAATCGAAGAACCATTACTTTCATTGAGGAAGTGTATGGTGAGGAGAATGAGGAGACAGCACCCATTTATGATGAATTTGACGAGGAGGAAGATATCACTTATGAAGATCATGGGGAAGCTTTGGTGATATGGCGTAGTCTCAACACCACCTATGTTCCAGATGATTCATGGCTTCGTAATAATATCTTCCACACCCGATGCACGTCAAATGGCAAGGTATGTGACATTATTGTCGATGGAGGAAGTTGCGAAAATGTTGTGGCTACAACTATGGTAGAGAAGCTGCAATTAAAAACCAAAGATCATCCTCGACCTTACAAGCTATCATGGCTTCAGAAAGGTAATGAAGTAAAGGTAAATAAACGATGCCTTGTGCAATTTTCTATTGGAGACAAGTACAAAGACGAGGTTTGGTGTGATGTTATTCCTATGGATGTTTGTCATTTGCTTCTTGGAAGACCTTGGCAGTTTGACAGGAAAACACAACATGATGGATTCAAAAACACCTATGTTTTCGTAAAAGACGGCGAGAAAATAATTTTGGGGCCATCAAGAATGAAGGACATTGTTAAGCCATCTAAGGAAGAAGGAAATAATATGCTCTCTCAATCGCAACTTGAGGATGCAATGAATGAATCCTTGACGGCATTTGCCTTGGTGGTTTTGGAAGAAAATGTGGAGGGTAATATCATTCCGCTGCAAGTGCAGCCTCTTTTGCAAGAATTTACTGATGTCGTACCTGAAGAAATTCCTCCGGGCCTTCCTCCCATGCGAAACATTCAACATTGTATTGATCTAATCCCTGGTGCGTCGATCCCAAATAAAGCTGCTTATAGAATGAATCCTAAGGAACATGAAGAGTTGAAACGACAGGTTGAAGACTTGTTGGCAAGAGGTCTTGTGCAAGAAAGTAAAAGTCCTTGTGCCGTTCCAGCACTTCTTGTGCCAAAAAAAAATGGTTCGTGGCGTATGTGTGTTGATAGTAGAGCGGTAAATAAAATCACGATCAAATACCGTTTTCCTATTCCTCGCCTTGATGACCTTCTTGATCAACTTCATGGCTTCAAAATTGGTTCTAAGATTGATTTACGGAGTGGCTATCATCAGATTCGAATGCGGCCTGGAGATGAGTGGAAAACCGCTTTTAAGACAAGAGATGGTCTTTATGAGTGGTTGGTTATGCCATTTGGACTTTCTAACGCACCCTCTACCTTTATGCGGCTCATGAACCACATGTTTAAACAATTCATTGGGAAGTTTGTTGTTGTCTATTTTGACGATATTCTTGTGTACAGCTCCAGCCCAGAAGAGCACTTAAGTCATCTTCGACAAGTTTTTGGAGTGCTAAGAGAACAGAAGTTGTATGCCAATTTGAAGAAATGTCACTTCTTCACCAACAGCCTCATCTTTTTGGGCTACAATATTTCTTCCGAGGGCATCAAGATGGATCGGGACAAGATTGCAGCTATTCTAAATTGGCCAATTCCTAAGACGATTCATGATATTCGGAGTTTTCATGGCTTGGCTTCATTTTATCGCAGGTTTATCAAAAATTTCAGCACCCTCATCGCTCCCATAACTGAATGTTTGAAAGGTGGCGGCTTCAAGTGGACGGAGGAAGCATTAAAAAGTTTTGAGCTTCTAAAAAAAAAAGTCACGGAGGCTCCAATTTTGCAACTTCCAGATTTCGGAAAAGTGTTCGAAGTGGATTGCGATGCTTCCAATGTGGGAATCGGAGGAGTTCTTAGCCAAGAAGGCAGACCCATCGCTTTCTTTAGTGAGATGATGAATAATTCTCGGCGCAATTATTCAACATACGACAAGGAGTTCTTTGCCATTGTTCGCACGTTGGATCATTGGCAACATTATCTCCTACACAAGGAATTTGTTCTCTTCTCGGATCATGAAGCTTTGAAGCACTTGAATTCACAACAAAAGTTAAACCCACGGCATGGCAAATGGGTCGAGTTTCTGCAAGCATTCAACTTTGTAATCAAACACAAGTCTGGCATGCTAAATCGAGTGGCGGATGCTCTTAGTCGACGACATTCTTTGTTGTCTACTTTGCAATTGCAAGTGCTTGGATTCGAGGTAATAAAAGATCTCTACAAGGATGACTCATACTTTGGCAAAATTTGGGAGGAATCTTCAAAAGCCCCATTCAAGTTTTTCTTGATTGATGATGGTTATCTCTTCAAAGGTACATTATTATGTATTCCGGATTGTTCATTAAGACTAACGATTGTTGATGAAGCACATAGTGGAGGTCTTGCGGGACACTTTGGAAGAGAAAAGACTCTTGCACTCATACAAGAGAATTTCTATTGGCCACGCATGGATCGAAATGTCAAGAAGTATGTGGAGAGGTGTAGAGTGTGTCATATTGCTAAAAGTCATGGGCAAAATACAGGTTTGTACACTCCTTTGCCAGTACCATTATGTCCATGGGAGGATGTGAGTATGGACTTTGTTGTTGGGCTGCCTCGCACGCAAAGGAACAAAGATTCGATTATGGTGGTCGTTGATCGGTTTTCAAAAATGGCGCACTTCATTCCTTGCATCAAAACGATGGATGCCACTCATGTGGCTGATCTTTATTTCAAAGAGATTGTGAGACTTCATGGCATCCCAAAGACCATAACCTCTGATCGAGATTCAAAATTCATGAGTCATTTTTGGCGAACGCTTTGGAAGAAACTTGGAACTAAACTTCAATTTAGTTCTTCTCACCATCCACAAACTGATGGACAAACCGAGGTTGTGAATCGGAGCTTGGGAAACCTTTTGAGAAGTTTGATTGGAAAGAATTATCGCCAATGGGATGAGGTTTTGGCTCAAGCAGAGTTTGCTTATAATCGATCACCAAGTCAAACTACGGGGCTGAGTCCGTTCGAGGTTGTCTACGGTAAGAAGCCCATCACTCCAATAGATTTAGCTCCAATCCCTCTTACTCATCATATCAGCGGGGAAGGAGAAGATCATGCTAAATATATCAAGCAATTGCACGAGAAAGTTCATCAAGAAATTATCAAGCACAATGAGAAGTATCAAAGGGAGGCGAACAAGCATAGAAAGCGTTCTGTTTTCAAAGAAGGAGACTTGGTTTGGATTCACTTGAGAAAGGAGCGTTTTCCTCGAGGTCGATATGGGAAATTGCAGCCTAGAGCTGATGGTCCTTTTCGGATTTTGAAGAAGATTGGTGATAATGCTTACAAGGTGGAGTTACCTGGAAACTATGATGTCTCAGCCACGTTCAATGTTGCTGACCTTTCACCATACATAGATGATGAACATGTTCCAGATTCGAGGTCGAATCTTCTCCAACCAGGGGAGAATGGCGCTGGAAAAGTTGACCAACTTTAATCATTAAACTGCTTTCATTGGGAATGAATTGTGATGCATGCCATATATCGTTGGGAAGCCTAAGAAGTCTAGTTTCTAACAAAATTTACAGATCTCAAAAATATTATGTCTATAAAGAGTTATGGCTGATTTAATGAAGTGGGGCAGACTGTGACAGAATTCGAGGAATCACCTCTTTCTTAGAAACTGTGGTTATCCGTCTCATCAAATTGCATCTAGATATCCACATAATCTTAGTATTTAACTATCTTTATAATTATTAAGTTCCTATTTTCTAGGTATTGAGATCATGCAAGCTTATTTATTTCTTTTGACTCACTTGGAGGGTTGTTCCAAGACTTGTCTATATAATGGCCTCTTTTGAAAGCTTGTGAGGACAATTGGAAAAATAAGAATTATCTTGAGCTCTTAAGCTTGTTTAGAAGTTATTATCTTCTGTTTATCTTGCTCTAAACTCTTTTGGTGGATTCCTAGAGTGGTGAGTGTTGAGTAGTTCCTTGTGTTTCCTCCTACTTCTCTAATTACTCGGTGTCAACTTCACAGATCAACCACCATGCAAATCCGAAAGTGCCAGCGGTTCCTCATCCAGCAGCAAATGTCCTACATTTTTTATCTTATTAGAAAAAAATATCCTGTAGTACGTCGTAACTAAATTCAAACTATGATGTCTATGAATACTTGAGAAGCTACTTGAGCACCTTATAGTTGTACCATGGGCCGAGAGACAAATATTGTTGGATGGTTGGGTATGTATCATGTTGAAGAATCTCACAAATTAAATTCTTCATTGGTTGATGCTGGGGCAAATTGGATGGGTGATAACTTGAGAATGGAATAAATCTGACACATCTTGAAAAAAAACATGTTACGTTCGCTTGGGTGGAAGGCAAATAGAAAGGAGGAAGAAAGAAAAAATAAAATAAAATAAAATTATGCTTATTTTGTAAAATTGACACCAACTGGCTCATAGCTGAACACCATTGAACCTTAGTGGGTTGATTGTTGCAATTCCAACTTGGAAAGAAGAAATGTTTGACAATCGAAAGAGAGATATTGATGCCAAAGCAAAACATGTATATTATTCCGTGGCATAAAATTATAGAGGGATTAATAAAAAAAAAAAAAAGAGAAAAGTAACATAAAAAAAATAGTTTAAATCAGGCTTAAACCTATTATGAAATTAAGAGCGCAAAGAAAAAGAGATGCAGCTGTAACGTGGCTTAAGCGAAACCAATTGATTCAATATCAAAATAATTAATCCTAAATATTATCTAAGTATAGGTTTATATATCTCTTAAAACTCCTAAAAAAAATCTAAACGGAAAATTAACCAACGAGACTTAGTCCCCTAAGATTAAAGACAAATTAACTAATAAACAAATCTAAACAGAAAATTAACCAACGAGACTTAGTCCTCTAAGATTAAGGGACTTAAACAGAAAAAGTTTGTTTAAAGGGTCAGTTAGGGTTAAGGACAAGGTTAGCAACAGTTAAGGAAAAAAATTAATAGAACTTAATAAAAATATATAACCAATTATGCAAACCCAAAGAGATGCAGATCCAAATCTCCCTCAACCCATATCTTGTTTGCCCACACGACCAAGACATGTTGGCTTCAGTTAGGCCTCATTGTCATGCTTTATTTTGTTTAGATCCCCTCTTGCATCAGTCGTCCAAAGTTAAAGAGAACTCATCCTAAAGTTTAAGATGAGTGTATCCAGTGTACAACATAAGGACTCACTACAACAAAAACCCTCATAGACATCGGTTTTCCACCGGTGTCTATTTCATTTTCGACCGATGTCTATGAAGCCGATGTAAAAGGTCTGCCATTTTAGACATCGGGTTAAAACAGGTGTAGTATCGCTTAACGACATCGGTCTTCGAATCGGTTATTAACCGGTGTAGTATCACTTAACGACACCGTTTCATCAACGGTGTAAAACCGATGTAATATTGTATGTTAATAACACCAGTTTTGACAGCGGTAAATGATCGATGTAATAGTAGTTAATAACACCGGTTTTACAGCGGTGGAAAACCGATGTAATATGGATATTTTTTAACAGCACAAATTTGATTTCCGAAACAATGAAAAATCGACAATAATAAAAAAAAAACACAAATATTCACAAATTACACAAATATTCTTCATTCAACAATATCCATAAAATACACAAATATTCACAAATTATATAAATAATCTTCTTACAACAGTATCCATAAAATACCCAAACATTCTTTTTACATCAAAAGCTAGCTAATAGATATCAAAATCAAGGTAGAACATTCTTTTTACAACACATCAAGGTAGAACCGCACTTCAAATGTAATCTAGCATGCATTCAGCCCACTCGAACCGCACTTCATCAATTTCAACTCTGGAGTACTTGAGATTTGTAAACTGTAAAAACACATAAATAATATATTAGTAAACCAAGACCAAAAATCATAGTTGAAAAAGTAGTAAGAGCACCAGGTAACAAGATGATTAATTTGAATGCTTAAAAAGAGACATATTCATCATTTATCTCAACCACATCAATGCTTACTTCAATGCTTGCAATAAGGATCTTCAGTGGTTCACAAGCCAAGACTAGTTATTAACCATCCTGTGATGAAAGACGTCCATTGTCAGCTGATGTTGTTATAATTGCAAATGCAGCCATATTTTCGTAAACTATTGATGTCCGCAGACAAAAGTATAAAGCAGATGAATGGTTCATGGACAGAAGACTTAAATTTCTGACCTTATCTGTGTCGACATCATGGATGATTGCATTAATAACTTCTTCTCGGTTTGGACCCAAGTCGTCAGCTAAGGAATCACTGAGTTCTTCAATTTCTATGTATCCACTCTTGTTCAGATCGAAGTATGAGAAGGCTCTGTGCAGGTGTTCATCGTTTCCAATCTTGCGCAAGTGGATTGAGACAGCAACAAATTCTCCGTATTCTAAGGTACCGCTTCCATTGACATCAGCCTGTCATCAACAAGATCGAATAAGAGACAGAGGTTTTAAGTAAGGCATCATGATATTTTCAACGAAGACGATCCTGCTCAATGAGATGTTCGGTTAAGCACTCACTGCTTCCATTAATATCTGAATGTCTGAATCTGAAATCTGGTGACCGAGCTTATGTAAACCGAGTTTCAGCTCCTCAAAGCATAGTTTCCCATCTTGATTAATGTCCATCTTGTCAAACATTTCCTTTATGTCTGCAACTTCCTCGACAAAGAGGTATTCAGCCACAACCTGTAAGAAAGAGCAGAGTAGACTTATCATGCAATATAATTCACTAATCAACAAATAGATAATCAAAATCAAAAGTTGCATGCCTTAAGAGTGTTGAGCTATGATCACTTACCCGTAGAGCTTTCTTTTTAAGTTTGTTCATCCCAGAGAATTGCTGAAGTCTTGCTCGTACGGTTTCACCTAGATTAACATTGGGAGCTTTACTTGCATTTTGCAGCCATGTATGATCTGCGAATTCATAGATTAAGTACATTCTATATAACTAAATTGGTTCGATTAGAAAAGATATCTATATAACTGCTTGTTGATGTTCTATATGTAAGCAAGGCACTATCAGTGAAGATGAGTTTCAAACTGATGACTGGCACCTTCATACATAATAGAATGATGGAACATGCGTTATACTGACTCAACGAGTAAAACATCATTTTCAATGAGAAATAAGTTTCTCTACTCTTACAAAGCATGAACGATCATACAGAGAAACTAACATAACCAGTACTTAATACTCTCTTTACAAAGGACGAATAAGCGAGGAGCTAAAAGTTACCAAGAACTTGCTGAGCCGTCAACCTCTTCTTAGGATCTGGTTCGAGCATCTATAAATTATAAAATGAGGAGCATTCAAAAGCCAAGACTGAGATCACTCATCTATCTATCATTTCAACCTAATAAATTAGTTACTTTGGTTTTGCAAAGTCTCCCAATTGTGTAGGAACCTCAGTAGCTTTTATCCCAAGTTCAGAGAAGAAGAATAATAATGAGGAAAATCAATTTCTGTATTTACAACACTATTTTGATGTTAAATGTTGTTAACATGTTTGTTTAACGTTGTTGTCTCCTTGTTTAGGAGCATTCTTCATAGCCCGCATGAATTTTTAAACAAAATCATGTCTAGTACTGTTTTTCATTTTTCTTATTGATGGAATTGAACCCAAATCCATCGCTAAGAATTAATTTTTCTCTGGAGCACAAAAAATTATGAATTTTCATAACCTCAATCAAAGCATTAGTTTGTGTTTTGTTCTAGCATCTAAAGCAAAAGAAAGTACATTAAGGATAGAGGATAAGGAATAACCATGACAAGAAACCAGGAAAATATATAATAACAGTAGTCCTTCAAAGACAATGAAAATCAAGCAACTAACTTAAATCTGAAGGTGATGCGTAAGTTCGAAAATCTTAATAAAATACTTTGAGTGAGGCCATATTGATAACAGGTAGTCGAAGATTGTAAACCTCAAATTTCATTCCCATGCTCTGATGAATCAAGGTATAGCAAGATTTTAAGATTTACGAACTACTAAACAAAAATATCATGAGGAAGAATCTATAGAAGTACCTGGACAACATGGGAAAATTCATTAAGGAATACATTTTGTGTGGCTAGGGACAGATGACTGCAAGCCAAAACCTCTAGCATATGCTTGATAGCCAAATCAAGAACTCCAATAAAAGAATACCATGTAAGTAAATGGAAGGAGCTAAGGTCAAAAGCATCAAAGATAAATTCACAAATATACAAACAAAGCATAGAGAACCTTCCAACATTGTAGTGAACATGATTAGATATATAACTCCAACCATTTTCTATGTAAACGAAGAGTGCATTCCTGTAAGCTCGAATCGCATGTTGTCTCTACATTTTACAGAATGAATGTTTTACAATTAGCACATAAAACTTTGAACATACTTTAAATATCTGAGACAAGTTTCAATATGAAGATGAATTTGACATGCAATCGAGTACCTGATCAGAAATGTAGTAACGATTTCCAGACAAAACAAGATGAAAACCATACTTGCGTAACATTGGTGGGATGGAAAGCAAATAGCAATAGGATGCTTGTTCAAGCAGCACAGCTGCATGCAGAGAAGGCTCCTGATGACTCACGATGTCAACTTACCAGTATACTTCCCATTTCTTTCATAATCATCAAGAAAATGAGAAACCACAGTGGCTGGAATAACATATCCAATATTTTCAGTGTCTTCGGATATGAAAACCTAAATGAAATATCTAGTGAGATATGAAAGAAGGTAGAATGCTAATTTAGGTGCAAAAGCAGTACTCAGATGCATTTCCATTAAACATTATTCTGGGACAAAGTTAATCTATAAAAGATTTTTGAAAAGTTTGGAATAGATAAAGTAGGGAAAATAAAAGGCAGATTTAGCAGAAGGAGTACCTGGAATGCCACACCAATACACTCACCACGATCATTGAAGGCAGGACCACCACTGTTTCCTGCAAAACAAGTACGTTTCTTTGACAACATTAATATGCTTTTAAAAGAATATATCTGTACCTTGCCAGAGAAAGTGGTGCAATAACATCCAACTATCTAAAAAATAAAATGCTATCTTTCTAGCAAGGAAACTAGGTTGAGTTACCAACCAGGGTTTATTGCAGCATCAATCTGAATACCAAGCAGATCAGAGGATCCATGAGCATACTAACCTGAAACAGAAGCAAAAAAAAAAGTGATTAATATTAAAAAGCTTATTTGGACACCATGTTCTAAAATTTTCAACCAACTTAAAATTGATAACACTTAAGTCAGCAATTTATCATCTATAAAACAATCTCAACAAGAATATAAAATTCACCAAAAAAATACTAAAAGCTTATGATCACAATTTCATGAAATCAAACCTCAATTCGTGATACCACACCCTTTGTCGCAGAGATTGTATCTCCACCAAGTGGATATCCTACAACAGTTACTGAATCCTGTGTATCATATAACTTGTTAGTTTGATGAATTATGGAAGAACAACTAGATTAAATAACCCTATAGAAAAGAGAGCCTTAGAAAATGTTAACTGTTGCAACAACTGAACTTCTACTTGATCACACTTCATCACATAAAGATTTGACAACAAATACAGACTTGGCATACCAAAAGTACATATTACCACTGATAAAATTCAAGTGTGGATAATCAATATCTTTATTGTTTCAAAAGAAAACATGCTGCAAGTGGCAAAGCATAAATTCACTTGGAGAAACATGGAGTACGTTGCCTTATGAAAGAACATTATAGATTATATTATAATAGCCCATCACCTACCAGTGATTCAAAATGGAACATAAAATTTCCTCACTTTCTTCACATTGGATAAATACCTAACCACTATGTGACAAGAACCACAAGCAATCTATCAAACTTGGTAACTGGAGTTTGCTTTGATGAACAAAAAGGCTAATTATGGCATTTTGATACACTTAATTCATCAAAATTACAGATATAGAAGTGTAGGCCAGTTATTTACAATTTTCCAGCTCTTCATTATCCTGCAAGTCAGGGATTAAAAAAAACAATCATATGTTGTATCATTGAAGCAAAATGCTTATAGGAATTAAAAAATAATTAAGCCAATTCAATGAACAACTGGAGAAGGGCTAATACCAGGTTCAATGATGCATCAAAAGAAACACAAATTACTTATGGAAAAGTTGCTTATCATGAAGGAAGAGCAACATTTTTGCAATTCATGAACAACAGCAACCTGAAGGCAAGGCAATTGACCAAAACGAAGTGGTTCAGCACCTTTCCAGAATTCTTCACTCTCAACTGCAAGTAATGCAATGTCGCACTCTATGCCTCTAGCTAAGACCTGTAAATCAGGTTACTGAGAAATTTGGTAACCCAAGATTGAGAAGTCAAGTTCAGAAATAGTAAGAAGAACTAATGCTTTTAAAGGAAAGGAGGTATATAGAAAATCAATACCAGCTATGCCAAAATATTACCAATAGTTTTCAAAAAGATTACAGAACATACTGCAAACACATTCATAAAAACCTGGAATAAGTATTTAACAGAAGATTTTAAGATGCTATTTGCAAATATGAATGAAGAAAAAGACAGATGATTTCCAATTACAAGCTCTATCACAATATAATTCTCACAAAGCACGGACCTAAGAATTTCCCACTGTGCTTTGTAGCAGTTAAGAGTATTCAAGTTATTAGAGTATTTTGAGTCATGTAATGGAGTTTAATCCCACATTAGGTACTTTAGGTTTATATATTAACTCTAATGCACATGAGGTGCATATAATATCACAGTTATCCCACATTAGGTACTTTAGGTTTTTCCACCGTTAAAGTCAGCCACCATCCGCTGGATTAACAAAATTAACTAAGTTATACAAGATACAAAATAAACTTGAATGATGAGTCATGGCAAAATTAAATTCTGACGGCACTAGGCAAGGATGAAACATGCCCTTATACAATTCGAATAGTGTAGATCCAAGGCAAGGCAACACATTTCCAAGAGAAGTAAAAAATGCAGATACGCAGTTTCCTAGTAATTTTGCTTCAGAGAGTATCGCATCCCACACTATCGGGAAAAAAAGAGAGAGGCTAAAATCGAGCAAACAAAACCCTCTGACACAAGCATAACAGAAATGCAAAGCAAAGAGGAAGCAAACAGACACTGCGATATAAAACGAGGCGGGAAAGCGTTTTTACTGGTGTGGTTCCACTTGACGGAGTTGATTTGAGATTCGGGGGAAGGCGTGTAGCTGAGGGTGCAGGGATCGCCGGTATCCACCGTGACGTCGAAGAGCTTGCTCAGAGGTTGCTCAAAGGTTGGAGGAATCGATTCTCGAGCTTCAGCGGCAACAAGGAAATGGAGGAGACGCATCCCTGTTCTCTGCTTCCTTTTGCCTCAACACGAGCTCGCCGCCGTCGTTGAGCAAGCAAGAGCCTTCAACGGAGCCCCCGTGGGTGCCGGTGAGGCCGGAGCCGTCGGACTGGCCCGGCCAGATCGTGCCGGCGAGCGTGGAGAAGAAGCAGGTGGTTTTGATCCGATTGAGGGGGCATCGATCCAAGAAGGGGAAGAGATCCAGGAAGGGGAAGGGGAAGATGAGGCTGAGAGAGATGGTCAGGAGGTTTAGGTTTAGGCTGAGAGAAGCGGCGCGATATTGGTTTAGGTTTGGAGGGAACGAAGTGTTGTAAATTTTGGCTAGTGGAAAAATTAAATTATTTTTTTTGGTTCATTAACATCGGGTTTTAAAAATCGCTGTTAAAACCGGTGTCTATTAATAAAAAAAAGGCGCTCATAGACATCGGCTAAAAAACCGATGTCTATGAGCGAAAATCTGCGCTCATAGACACCGATTTTTGGAAAAACCGGTGTAAAATACTCATAGACATCGGTTTTTGCTTAAAACTGTTGTTGTTCCACCGATGTCTATGAAGGTTTTTGTTGTAGTGACTTAGGTGCTTCATACTAATAAAAAAAAATGATACAATCCATTTATTTTGCCAATGGAGGGCAACAGTCCCATGAATACGCTGAGAAGGTTATGCTTTAAGAACGTTGATAACATAATGAAGTGAGCCCTTTTCTAAACCAAGGATTGACTTTCGATTACACAACCAACCATAAAAACCTCCATTTCACTATAATCTGATCAAAAATATTCTGCACAGTTATATTATCGTTGAAAACAAATTCAATTTCAAGTTGACTCCAAACAACGATGAAAAATTGAACTGCACAAAGCACACTCTTTTTACCAAAAACCATAGAAGTGCTAGGGGACCTCATTACTGTACCACGAGCATGACAAATATTTGTAGAGAAATTTTTGAATCCAAAATATCAACTCCTGGATCCTGTAATGATCTCTGAATAACACAACATACTTGTTAGTGACTCCAACTTTGTTTCAATACCTGGATCAATACTCAAGTATAGAAAGGACTTTATTCAGAAGGATTGAAGCATAAGAGAGTTGTTCTCAAATAAATTAGAGCTTCTGTTCCAATCTAATCATTTATTTGTTTGCTCAAACCCAATCTATCAACAACGTTACTAACCTTGGTTGCATCCTCATAGTTTCAGCAGTAGTTTTTAGAGTAATTAATAGAGTTCCTACCCCTCTTGACTCTGAACTTATATGGGATCTTGTGGCTATCATTGAACCTGTGGTAAGTGTCGAGAATTCTGAACAAAATCCTTAATTTGAACATCAAACTAAAGAAGATGGTGTGAAGCATTACTTGTTGAATACAAAGTTGTATCACTTTGTACACGTGTGTGTTTATCATCCCTATGCAATATCTTGCTTTCAAAGAATGACAACAATGTTGGTAACAATAATTGCACGATTTTAGATGGCCAAAACCAGCAAACAGATGCCAACTTTCTAGCTGTAGTGTAAGCATAGAATTTTGTCGAGCTTCCCTTCCTTGAAGCACACTGTTTAAAGTTATTCTACCAAAGTGACTAACTTCCTTGCTCTGAAACCTGAATCCTTTAGGATATAACCCAATAAGCTCCTAATGTGGATGTGCATGCCGAACATATATTAGAATAAAAGTTCTTGGATGTTTATGGGAAAACATAAGACAATAGACTATTCACTTTGAATTTGTAATCTTCTTCGTACTAGGTAGTGTAACTGGTGGACCAATGCTAATACCAAGCTTCTCTAATGCATCATTAGCTTCTCGACAGTCAATAGAGTATGGAGAAGGCTCCTTTGCCATGGAACAATAGGGAACATGGTCATGCCTAAGGACATGATTAGACCATGTTTGATTCTGCTTGTCTGCTGCGTACTGTTATGCTAACACTAGTATCTTTTCTTCTATTGTAAAGGATGAATAAAGATGAAGAACAAGTACCTAATCATTCGATAACTCCATGATTATCTTTTGGAAGGACACAAGTCATTCAATGAGTTCTTATCACTATAGATGATGATGGTATCAGCTGAAGACATGTTAATGTTAGGTAAGCAGTCATGGTTTTTAGTTAAGAACAAAGCTCTCTCATGTGTCCTATGTTTGAAATTATTACACGTGACTAGCTTCTTTAACATAATTAATTCCTAGCTCACACACTCATAACACTCAGTACCAATTATTGAATATGAATATGTTAACTCTTGATATTGATGTGTATTCATAGCTTGCAGTAAGAATAAGTTGTCTGAATAATTTAGTGTCACTAGAAGTTCTATTTGAAGGGTCCCACTTGCATCTATCATAAGAAGAAGAATCCATACTAGATTTACTCTTAAAAATAGGATTATCGGAATAGTTTTTAATGTGTTTCACGGATCCATCTCCTCCATGATAGAACTGTAAAATGGAGAGGCCATAGAACTATAAAAAGGAGAGGCTAAAGCTAGGCATAAATAAAAGTCTAAAGGTGTCGTTGTCCTCTAAATATGAGAGGGGTCAAGCCATCTTGGAATTAATACAATATACGGGTTGCGGAGGCAAATTTGACCTCAACATAAGGTCAATTTGTTGCTGGGTATCTTCCATAGGTGGTAATTTAGGAGGAAAATCTTTTGGAATAAATTCAGCACAGTATAAAAAAAGTTGTTGCGCCTTGTTAACTCCATCATCATTGTATATCAGATCACAAATCTCTTCAGTCTTTCCTTCTAGGTCTTGCTCAAATGGTCTATAATCAGTTGCTTGATATAATTTGATAAGAAGTTTAGAATTACCTTGTTGGACATAACATGAATCTAGAATGAATAAAGGATCATCTTCAAGTACTTCGTCCGCTCCATAATCAGCATATACTAGTTCAATATTTTCCTTAGTTTTGCATAGATCATGCAAATCAAACTCCTCCGTATAATCAATGATTGATCTAGCATCTTGCCTCTACGCGTGAAGTCATTGAGATAAAGGTTGTGGGAAACCAAATGGAAGGAATTATCTCACCATCTTTTTCATTTTGTTCCAATCGGTGATCTTAATTTTGCCTCATCTTTTACGTGATTGTCTCAATTGCTCCCACCACGTCGATGCTCGGCCCTTGAGTTTGGTGGAGAGCAATGTTATTTTTATATGATTGGGTACTTCTTCGTGGTAAAAAATCTGCTCCATTTGGTTGATCCAATCAACAAACTCTGATGCTTGTTTTGTACTAAAAAACTCGGGTATCCGAAGTCTCTATAATGTTCCCAGATTTTAGCATAATTGAGACAGGAGTCTTTGAAAGAAGAAGAAAAAAAATCTTACAATAATGAATGTTGCAATCTCGGTGCGGGCTTCCTCAATCGAAACCTGCCTGTCATAATCACCATAATGTTCTTGTACTACTAAACGTTGGGTTAACTCCGAGACTTGTCTCTATAGATCTTCAAGTATCTCATCTTAGGTGCTACGATCACGGTGCGAGGCTTCCTCATTTGGAACTTGCATGTTCCGACCATGACCGTGTTCATGATGACCCTCCATTAGATCTTAATGAGCTATGATATCAACTGACGCCGAGCAGAATATGTATATTATTTTGGAGCATGAAGTTGCAGAGGGATTAACAAGAAAAAAGAGAGAAGTAACACAAAAAAAAGGAATAGCCTAAATTAGGCTTAAACTTGTAGGATCGTTGCACTGGAGGGGGGATGAATAATGTAAGGGATCTTGCGGCTGGCTAGAAGGGGGGTTGAATGGGCGGCACCCCCAAATCGATAGTCTCCTACACTAGTTAGTTTGTGCAACAGAAATACAAACTAATATGAATACAAAGAAAGCTAAAGACAAAGAAAAATAAGCAAACTAATACACGCTGATATAACGTGATTCGGAGATAGCTTGCTCCTACTTCACTGCTGTCTGTAAGGTGGACGATCTTAATCCGTCAGTGGATGACTCCCCGACAAACTTCGGCTAGCTCACATAGCTCCTTGTGGGTGGAGAAATCTCATCACAACTCTCACAAGAACTCTTGAGAAGCTAGGGCACTGGTAGACTACTATAGAGGTTAACCACCTCTATTTTGTCAGTCTTAACCAAGCTCCCAACGCTTGGTTATATAGGCCGCGGGTTAGAAAACTTCGCCTGCCAGTCGATTGGCGAAAGTGCCAGTCGACTGCATTCTGTAGAGATTCAACCATTACATTCCAACAGCTCGATACCAATCGACTAGCAAAAGTACCAGTTAATTGCTCCATACTGGTTGAGCGAACAAAAGTATTCTGTTTGCTCTCGGTCGACTGCCCAGCCAACTACACCAGTCGATTGGTACCTGAGTACAATCTCTCAACACTTGGACCCTCACCCTTATAACTTACTTGACGCTTCTTTGTAGCCTTGACCTCTTGCCTTCAAGCCTACTTCCTTTAGCTCTCGCCCCTCAAATGCATTCAAGCCCGCAGCTCGTCCCCAATGTCATCATTCGCGTATGCCTCAAAGTCGCTTCCCTCGGCCCTTGTCCTTGCTGCCTTGTCCACAATCCCTTAGATGCTCCATCCTTCACCGGACCCGAAGCCATCAACCTGAGTCATATGTGTATCCTGCAAACCTGCACAACTCAAATACACATATTAAATATAAGGGTGAACCTAATTTAAACTCTTTACCCAAACTCAAAAATACATGGTCGCATGGACCATTGGGATTGCTCCAAAAAATAGCGCTTGTGGCTTTCACGTTCGTTTAAAGCAATCAGAAAGAGTAAAGACACACACAAACAATCACAAACACCAAGATTTACTTGGTTCAGAGCTTGTGGCGATTCCTACTCCAAGGTCTGCACGTGAGAGTGCTTTCATTAGGCAATCACTATTATTTAAAATAATACAAGTAAAGATTTATAACTTTTTGAAGAACAGAAATAAAATATACCGACGATCTACAATTTGAAGAATTAAGCCTTCGATTGTCGGAGCAGCGTTTGGGCATCATAGAAGCATTTTCTGAGCAGCGCACAAGAGCGAAAGATGATTAGAATATTATTTTTCAGGTGTTGGTCGAATGATGCTTTTATAGGCTATTCCGGATGCCTGGATCACTTCCGGGCGCCTGGATCGTGATGGAATCACATCTAATCTACGTGCTCTAGCCTATTGATGAGTATCAAGTTTGGCGTTTCAGGCGCCCTGACTAGCTCCGGGCTCCCAGACCGGAAAGACACCTCACGTGGGAGAACCCTTCCCGGTCACCCGGACCAGCTACGGGCACCCGAACCCACTTTTTCTGGCCACTTCATTTTCTGCAAAATAAAGTTAGTCCAAGCAAAACAATCTAAATAGCTATGATTTTGCCAACATTCTAACTGTCTGGTCCTGACTTTGAGTTTCGCTGAAACTCTAGGTCAGACCGACACTTACTGTTCCCTCTTCGGGGAACACGTCCTCACCTACTCCTCTCAGGAGAAATTATCTTTTGTCAGACCGGTCCTCTAGATCATTTGGACTTTTGATCAGCGTCCGAGACTTCAGGTCTTCATGCTGAACGTCTGATCCATGACCCGTCCAGTCTTCCACATGGTGTCTGCGACCTCCAAGATTTTCACTTAGAGTTCTCGACTCTAGAATTTCACCCAAAGTCCTCGACCTGCCAAGACTTCGTTGTCAAATTATAGCTAGGACTTTCCATAACCTAGGGTTACTACCCCTAGTGTTGGAGCAATTTCCTTTGGTCAAGTTTGACCAATTTGACTAAGCTTGAGTTGAGTCAAGCTTGAGTCGGGATTTGAGTTTTAATATTTGACAATATAAAGAGATTGACAATATAAGGAGATTGCTGGAGCAATCGTCCGGTTATGGAGATGGTCAAAAGGTTGACCAGGTTGATAAGAAGATAAGTCAAGTAGGTCAGGGATGACAGGAGACTTGACTGGGTAAGTCCTGACTAGAGGTTAGGCGTCTAGAAGTCCTAACTGGAAGTTAGGTAGTGGTAAAGTCCTAATGAGGAGTTAGGTAGGGGAAAGTCCTGGTGAGGAGTCAGGCAATTGGAAAGTCCAAGTGTGATCTTGGCAAAGGAGAAAGTCCTGGTGAGGAGCCAGGTAATTGGAAAGTCCAAGTGTGATCTTGGCAAAGGTTGTAAGTCCAAGCATGTGGTCTTGGCAAGGTAAGTCCTAGTGTGACTTGGCAAGGAGAACCCGACAACTAGGATGAGATCGAAGGAAACTCTTGAAGGCAAGGCGTGAAGGATGGGGAGATATCCGAGGGACGCAAGACTGATGGAGGAGGCTAGAAAGCTAGTTCGAGGTTGGTCGGGTGTGGCCAAATGCTAGGCATGGAGACCCAACAGGTCACGGTTGACCAGGAGTTGGGTTGGAGATTTTGGACTTGAGTTTGAGTCAAGTTCAGGCTGGTCAATCGATCGGGCGATCGATTGAACCAGGGTCCAATCGATCAGTGGATTGATTGGAGTGTGCTGCGAAGGAAGGAATGACCCAATCGATTGAGACCATAATTCGCGAGCACAGAGGCCTTCCCAATCGATCGGCCGATTGATTGGGAGCTGTCGATTGATCAGTCGATCGATTGGGCAGGGGAGTTCTCGCGCGATCGCGAGAACATAGAAAGCTTATGAATCTATTCACCGATCAATTCAGATGTTCCCAATCGATCGGTCGATCGATTGAGATTCGATCGTTGGGCAGGATGCAGGTGATGGACGGCTGCGATGGAGCGGTGCTGACGTGACAATCGATTGGGGATGGATTGGATCGATTAGGAGCACTGTTTAAAGCCTTGGCGGAGCGTTTTCTCCTCATATCTTTGCGATCTTTTCCTGCGAGCTTACAGCGATTTTTCAGCGATCTTCTCCAAGATTCTTCGCCTGTTCTTGAAGGCTCTTGGGGTGCATCCCCAAGGTTCAAGAGGCAACAACAATCAACAAGTAAGCAAGAAGAAGAGTGCATTTCAATTATATTTTTTTTATCTTCTTCTTGTGTGAGTGTTGTAGTGTTGTGTGTGTTTGTACGAGGCTTCTCCGCCTCCTGCTACGATCGAGAATGAGTTGTTTACTAGTGGAGAGTGCTCGAGAGTGTGGTTCCTTGGATTAGTCACCTCTTCTTGAGGTGGATACCAAGTAAACCCTAGGTGTTAGCGTATTGGTTTGTTGTGTGTTTGTATTTTATTTTCCGCTGCATATCAAGACAAAGCAAATCAACGCAAGCGCGAAGAAACGCTATTCACCCCCCTCTAGCGGGCACAAAGGTCCCAACAATTGGTATCAGAGCGAGGTCGCTCTTCTACGGATTAACCGCCAAGAGAGCAAGAAGCTAGAGGAAGAAGAAGATGGAGAGTGAAGGACCTCTCGGATGGGACATCCGGATTCCACCTCCATACGACAAAGAGGACTTCAATTTTTGGAGGAACCGATTGGAGACTTGGTTCCAAATGGATTGGAACAAATGGATGGTCTTGGAGGACCCATTTGAAGCTCCAACAGACAAGAAGGGGAAGCGCCTCCGACCTTGACATTGGACCGAGGAACAACGAGAACAAGCAGAGGCCGATAAGGAGGTAACTAAAATTTTGCTAAATTTATTGCCTTCTAATATCATTGTGAGTGTAGGTGAATACACAAGTGCAAGTGATCTTTGGAAAAAGATCATTGCTTATCATGAGACCCCTACACAACTCCAAGGAGTGAAGGACGAGCCCAAGGAGAAGGGCTCATTGGTCCAAGAAGAGAAGGACCAATCGGATGTTGACACAAGTGCAACATTTGAGGAAGAAAAAGAAGAGGAGGAGAAGGAAGATGAGGAGAGATCATCCACATCTTCAAGAGAGGAAGAGGTGGAAGCATCCATATCCTCACGAATTGAAGAGGTGGAAGCACTCACACCCTCAAGAGGAGAAGAAGAAGAAGATGATGCTACCTCCATAATTCAAGGTACATCAAATGGAGAATCAAGCATTATCTCTACAAGCAAAGGTATAGAAACTTTAATTGTAAATAACAAAAATCATATCATTTGCTTTGAGTGTAGGGAGCATGGGCACTACAAGAGCAAGTGCCTCAAGTTGGCCAAGAAGAAGAGCCAAGTAGTACCCAAGGGCAAGGAGAAGCCCAAGGAGACATTCCCTACAACAAAGAAGAGCAAGGAACACATTGTGTGTTTTTTGTGTAATCAAAATGGACATTATCGATGTCAATGTCCAAAGGGGAAGAAGTCGGTCAAGGTCAAAGGAGGAAGCACAAGTCTAGAGGGAGCTTCCAAGGTAAAAACCAAGGTATCATTTAATGAACTTATTCCTTTGACACATGATATTAAAAAGCATGCTAGAAATAACTTTTATCATTTTGGTGCTAATTATCATGAGAATAGGAGGCATGATGGTTTTAAGGATAAATATATTCCTCCTCATGCTAGATTTACCATACCTAAGTTTAGGAAGGTAGATATCAACTTAGGCAATAATTCTAAGGACTTTAGATATATGCCTAAAATTAGAAATGCTCAAGGATTCAATGAAAAACCAAAATCTAGGGATTTATGGAGTGAAAACCAAGTCTTGAGGATAAGACTTGATAGTTTAGAAAGGACCTTAGCAAGAATGGAAAACATGCTTAGGGGTCAAAATGAGCATAACCTAGGAAAAGCTAGACAAGAGCCATCCAATGGCTATAAAGGTTTGGGATACAAACCTAAAGTCAAGAAGGATGTGACTTCTTTTCATAGGGTTCCATATAGCTATAGGACCAACCCTAGGTGTAAAGGTCAAGTCAAGGATACTAGGGAAGGAATCCCTAATGGTTCTTTTGGCAAGACCAATGTGACTAAGACTTCTAAGAAGTCTAACAAAGTCACAAAGAAAGTCACAAGGGAGGTCATCCCTAAAGTTGATCTAGTAAAGGTGACTAAGGCTCCAAAAAGACCTAATAAAGTCACAAAGAAGGTTACAAGGGAAGCAATCCCTAGAGTTGACCTAGTAGAAGTGACCAAGGCTTCTAAGAAGCCTAGAAAGGTCCTTAGAAAGGTGACTAGGGAAGTCATCCCTAGTGAATACCTAGAGCATCCAAGGAGCATCAATAGGTTTTGGGTTCCTAGGAGCATACTCTTTACACCCTAGATGGGTTTAGAGAGTGTCAACTTCAATTGGAAAGGTAGTTAACCCAACCTTGGTAAAGTTGACACTTGAGAGCATTTTCAAGGTTTCACTAACCTTTGAAAATGAAAAAGGATTATTAGTGTTACTCTTTGAAAGAGTAAAATGTGTCAAAATTTGAGGAGTTGAATCTAATTTAAATTGACACACTTGAGAGAAGCAAAAGTAATGCCAAATTTGGAATTCGACATTTTCTTATGGAATTAAGAGAAATGTAAACCTTAATCTAAATTGTCACTCTTGGAAAGGGTAACATGTACCAAATCTTAAGGAATTATGTTTGAATTAAATTGGCACAATTGGGAAAACATAAGAAATACCAAATTGGGGTTTTGGTATTTTGTTAGGGTAATTAAAGGAAAATCTAGGTCCTAATGTAAGATGTTTACTCTCTGGAACAGTAAAATGTGTCAAACTTTGAGGATTTGAACTTAATTTAAATTGACACATTTAGAAAAGGATAAGAAATGCCAAGTTGGGGGTTTGACATTTTCTTAGAAGGTTAAAGGCGAATCTAAGTCTTAATTTGATTTCATTTACTCTTTGAAAAAGTAAAATATATCATACTTTGAGGAATTTGTTTAATTTAAAATGACACAAATTTAAAAAGGGAAAAGAAATGTCAAAATTGGGTTTTGGCATTTTCATGGGAAATCATGGACAATCTAGGGTTAAATTTTGAGTTAGCTAGGGTTAAGAATACTTAGATTGGTAATCTAGGTAAATTTTATTTATGCTAACTTATCATGATTGTTTGCCCATCATATGTCATGACATCATGTGTTGCATTCATTTTTATTATGAAAAATACAAAAATACCATGTCATATTATACATACATCATGTGGCAAAAAGGCGAAATCGCTCACCCCCAGCGCCCCCGCCGCACCCGACCCAAGGCTATCACGAGGGAAGTAAATCACAGCATCCTGAGCGAGCATGTGGCAGGCGGGTTGAGTTGCACAGGGACCGGAGATTTACGCCCCGACTACCCTGAGTTTCGACTCTGCGACCTCATGTGGCAAGCATCCCACCACATACCAACTCGGATGACCTGTGGGGTTATGTCATACATACATCATGCAACTATAGCATGTTTTTCTTTTAAAAATTACTTATTTTGATGTATGCCATGTAACATCATGCATTATTTTAATTCCCTTGCTATTAAGGACAAATGACATCTATATGGTAAATATTCCAACAAGTGGGATTATACCAAATGAAATTCTAGGTGAATGATCATAAGTCTTATAATGCCTAGATAGGTATGCATGATCCCTTAGTTTAGGGCAAAACCAAATATACATCTCACAAGAACTATAAGGTGACTTGAATATGTTTTAATACACGTTAGATACAAGTAAGATGTTAGGATGGTGAACAAAACTCAAGATGTTGATTTAGTGCATCTTGTTGAGTTTTAAGTTCATCAAAGTATATAGTCATGTGATTTCCAATCATTGGGAAAGCTAATGTACAAGTCATGTGCATTGAGCCCAAAGAACATGGTTGGATATTGGTTTTGAAAATGATTTTAAAATACTTTTTGAAAACCTTGGTGAAGACTATCTTTTGATAGTAATCATCATTGAAAAGTTAGACACAAACTAGGAGAAAACATTGAAGTTTTCAAGGGTTTTCAAAGTTGTGTCAATCTTTGAAAATAGGAAGTATTTTCATAGAAAACTATTTTTCCTTGATAAAGTATACCCTAAATAATGACTACATGAGTTTTCATGATTTTTAGATTTTTGTAGAATTTTTAGGGAGTTTCTGAATTTCGCTGAAACTAGATTTCAGAGAAATCAGAAACTCAATTGATCAACCAATCGATTGGATTGGGTTCAATCGATCAGCCGATCAATTGGGAAGTCAATTCCCGCGAACAGAAGGGTAGTGAATCGATCAGCCGATCGATTGACCCAGTCTGGATCGATCAGTCGATCGATTCAGAGAAAATTTCTGCAAGCAGTAGCTTGCGGAATCGATCAATGGATCGATTGAAGTGATTTCAATCGATTGAGTCCCAACTTCAATCAATTGGGAAGTCTAATTTTGGCATGAAAAGCCTGATTTCAACATTTCAAGTCACTTCGAGTCCCGTTAACCACTCCAAACCCTTTGGAATACATTTGTATACATTTAGGGGGAGTTTTTCATGATGAAACAAGTATGGATTGGTTAAGAGAAATCAAAGTGAAATTTAGGATAAGGTTTAGTTTCAATTCTGAATTTTGGAACCTTAAAAATTTAAGTTTTGGTTTTCAAGGGTCATTAACCATTCCTAACCATTTGGAATGTATTTGTATACACTTAGGGGGAGTTTTCATGATGAAAACAAGCATGATTTTGTTAATGTCGACTTAGGTGAAGTTTAGGTTGAGGTTTAGATTCATTATTGAATTTTGAACCTCAAAACTTTGAGTTTTGATTTTCCTAATAATTTAGGAAGCCCAAGTCATTATTGGTACAATGATAGAAGTTTGACCATCTTTTTAGGGGGAGTTACTCTTTGCAAACATAAAAATCTTTTCAAAAGATCTTGGAAGGGGGTTAAACTTTCATAATGAATTAATACTCAGGGTCGAGTATTGGGGAGCAATGGAAGATTGGTTATCTTCATTGCTAGGATGATAAATGCTCTTGGATGAGCATTGTGGAGTAGATTATTGCTCAAGGGGGAGCATTGGGTTAATGAAGGAGATCGAACCTTCATTGGTAAAGTGAAAAATGCTCTTGGATGAGCATTGAGAAGAAGATTACTGCTTAAAGGGGAACATTGAATACAATAAATGGGAGTTTCATTGGGAAGTTGATGCATGCTCTAGGATGAGTGTTGTGAAGTGAAGTAGAGCTTAAGGGGGAGCTTTGGCGACAATTAAGACTATGAGATCTTCAGTGTGGGGTTGTTAACAGCATATGAGGTTGTAAACAATGAAGAGTTAACTCTTATGGAGAAGAGTTTATTTTCTGGTTTTGATGTGTGACAAAGGGGGAGATTGGAGGTTAAGTTAGGCCTTCATCTCAAGCAAGGGGAGTTTGCCCTTTAGGAAAGGGAGAGAATGAAGGAAACCTCCATTCATGCTTTATTATGGAGGTAAGGCTATGGGATTTAGCCTTGGTGTAAAGAAGAGGTAAGGCCATGAGATTTAGCCTTGTGATAAAGAAGAGATTAAGACTATGAGATTTAGCCTTGGTGTAAAGAAGAAGTTAAGGCTATGAGATTTAACCTTGGTATAAAGAAGAGGTTAAGGCTATGGGATTTAGCCTAACTTAGAGTTATTGTCAAACATCAAAAAGGGGGAGATTGTTGGAGTAATTTCCTTTGATCAAGTTTGACCAGTTTGACTAAGCTTGAGTT
This sequence comes from Zingiber officinale, assembly GCF_018446385.1. Classification (NCBI taxonomy): domain Eukaryota; kingdom Viridiplantae; phylum Streptophyta; class Magnoliopsida; order Zingiberales; family Zingiberaceae; genus Zingiber; species Zingiber officinale. The sequence goes on along the minus strand of NC_055986.1, from coordinate 19,012,736 downwards.
GAGTCAATCTTGAATCGGAATTTGAGTTTTGATGTTTGACAATATAAGGAGATTGCTGGAGCAATCGTCCGGTTATGGAGATGGTCAAAGGGTTGACCAGGTTGATAAGAAGACAAGTCAAATAGGTCAGGGATGGCAGGAGACTTGACTGGGTAAGTCCTAACCGGAGGTTAGGCGTCTGGAAGTCCTAACTGGAAGTTAGGTAGTGGTAAAGTCTTAGTGAGGAGCTAGGCAGGGGAAAGTCCTAGTGAGGAGCCAGGCAATTGGAAAGTCCAAGTGTGATCTTGGCAAAGGAGAAAGTCCTGGTGAGGAGCCAGGCAATTGGAAAGTCCAAGTGTGATCTTGGCAAAGGTTGTAAGTCTAAGCATGTGGTCTTGGCAAGGTAAGTACTAGTGTGACTTGGCAAGGAGAACTCAACAACTAGGATGAGGTCGAAGGAAGCTCTTGAAGGCAAGGCGTGAAGGATGGGGATATATCCGAGGGACGCAAGGCTGATGGAGGCTAGAAGGCTAGTTCGAGGTTGGTCGGGTGTGGCCAAATGCTAGGCATGGAGACCCAATAGGTCAGGGTTGACTAGGAGTTGGGTTGGAGATTTTGGACTTAAGTTTGAGTCAAGTTCAGGCTGGTCAATCGATTGGGCGATCGATTGAACCAGGGTCCAATTGATCAGTGGATCGATTGGAGTGTGCTGTGAAGGAAGGAATGACCCAATCGATTGGGACCATAATTCGCGAGCATAAAGGCCTTCCCAATCAATCGGGCGATCGATTGGGAGCTGCCGATCGATCAGCCGATCGATTGGGCAGGGGAGTTCTCGCGCGATCGCGAGAACACAGAAGACTTCTGAATCGATCCACCTATCGATTCAGATGTTCCCAATCGATCGGTCGATCGATTGAGATTCGACCGTTGGGCAGGATGCAGGTGATTGATGGCTACGATGGAGCGGTGTTGACGTGACAATCGATTGGGGATGGATTGAATCGATTGGGAGCACTGTTTAAAGCCTTGGCGGAGTGTTTTCTCGCAGATCTTTGCGATCTTTTCCTACGAGCTCATAACGATTTTTCAGTGATCTTCTCCGAGCTTCTCCGTCAGTTCTTGAATGCTCTTGGGGTGTATCCCCAAGGTTCAAGAGGCAACAACAATCAACAAGTAAGCAAGAAGAAGAGTGCATTTCAGTTGTATTTTTTTATCTTCTTCTTGTGTGAGTGTTGTAGTGTTGTGTGTGTTTGTACGAGGCTTCTCCGCCTCCGGCTGCGACCGAGAAGGAGTTGTTTACTAGTGGAGAATGCTCGAGTGTGTGGATCCTTGGATTAGTTATCTTTTCTTGAGGTGGATACCAAGTAAATCCTAGGTGTTAGCGTGTTGGTTTGTTGTGTGTTTGTATTTTATTTTCCGCTGCATATCAAGACAAAGAAAATCAACGCAAGCGCGAAGAAACGCTATTCACCCCCACCCCTCTAGCGGGCACAAAGGTCCCAATACCTAGGACCTAGGGTTACCACCCCTAGGACCTAGGGTTATCTCCCTTAGGGGTTTCCACCTGCCTAGAATCTACTAGGACTTTTAACCTAAGAACACTTAAAACGTTCCTGCAAGCTCAATCATACTTGTTAGACAACAAGTAACCTTAACTTTGAACCCTTTGCAATAATCAAAACGCACGTTCGATCATCTGGTGCTCTCTGCACCAACAATTTCCTCCTTTTTGATTATAACAACCTAGTTCAAAGTTAAGTAAAGCATAACAAAAGTTAATGTAATATAAGGAATTAGAACATAAGCATAAGTAACACAGTTTAACATATTTAAAAATAATTCTCCCTTATGCTCCACCTTAATAAAAAGTTATATGTTTAACTTAACTTAACTATAACTTTTCTCTCCCCCTTTGGTATACATAAAAAAAAGTACTAAGTTAGAGAGAAAGTTAATCTGTAAAAATAGTTTTAAAAAATGACTTTTAATCTCTTTCAAAATTTTAAATTTAAGTTCCCCCTGAATTCATCACTTTAAACAATTTTACATAAAAAAATTTACTTACCTTTGAAAAGGATTTAAAACACTTAGTTAAGTACTTAGCTTCAAAAAGATTTTGATAAAAAATATTTAAATTTACTTTTTTCAAAAATGGTTTAAACTTTCTTTTCAAAAATAGTTAAAACTTAAAAAAACTTAACTTCCTTTTTCAAAAATAAATTAACCTTTTTTTTAAAAAAAATAAATTTGAAATTTTGAAAAAATACTTTAACTTAAAGAGATATTTAATTTGATATTTTGAAAAATAGTAATTAATTAAAAAAACTTTAACTTTGAGAAAATTTTAACAAAAATATGTTTAACTTAACTCCTTTCACTTCCCCTTGATTAATGCCTTAAATTTTTTTTTAAGTAAATTATCTAAGTTTAAGGGTTCTGAAGTTCAAGCATAAAAAAAATAATTATCTATTTTCCTGATTTTCTATCTCACCCTTTCGAAATGATCAAACATGTTAAGCTTATAAGTTTGTGTGAGATGAAGTTACTCTTAATTTTGATGTTGATTTTAAGTTTGAGAATTGAAAATATTTAAGTTTAACTTTTGAATTTTGATTTGAATTTAAGATTGAAAAATATTTAAGTTTGAATTTCAAAAATATTTAAGTTTGGATTTCAAAAATATTTAATTTTGAATTTTAAAATATTTAAGTTTTAAATTTAAAATTTAGAGATTAATTATATTTTATAAATTAATTAACATTTAAAAATAATTAAGATTTTAAAAATTAATTATGATTTGAAAATTAATTACTATTTGAAAATAATTAAGATTTTAAAAAATAATTGTGATTTGAAATTAATTACCATTTGAATCTAATTAATATGAATAACTAAGTTTGAGGAATAAATAAGTCTGAAGATTAAATTTTAAAATTAATTAAAGTTTTGAAATTAATTAAAATTTAAATTAAGTTTTACAATTAATTAAATTTTTAAAATTAATTAAGATTTTGAAATTAGTTTTGAATTTGATTGGTTTGAATTAGTTTAGATTAATTCTCAGTTTAAACCTAAATCTATCTCACCCTTTGTAAATTTTCAATCAGGGAACCTTATTTGTGAGACAGTTAATTTTATCTTCAATTTAAATTTAAAATCTAAGAATTGATTTACAATTGAGTTAGACTAAGGTTTAACAGTTAGTCAATTAAATATTCATTTCAATAATTAGCTTCCATGCTGTGGCTAGACACTAGGCCTTCTTGGATATAGATCATCAACCACTTTTAGATAAAATCCTTTATAGAATTGATTATTTAATTTTATTTCTAAGAATCCTAGATCTAACTAGTCAAGTGTGAATCAAGCCTAAGTCCTTATCTACCCTAGTCTAAGCATATAAATAAAAGCAGTAAAGCAAGCATCAAACAAGTCTATCTAATGATAAAAATAGTCTTTCTATTGGCTCCCTCTGAATCATAACCTCGATAAGGTCTATCAAGGTAGTGGATTTGACCCTTAAAGATCCAAAATTGATCAAGTCCAACTTGATTAATCAGGTTAATTAGACTTAGGGACCCATGCTTGAACTAAGTTTCTATTTAATCGATTTACAAGAGACAAGTAAGATCTAAATTTATGTTTAGCCTTATACCCAAGTCCAGATCGACTGTATACAGTTCTTTATTTTCCAAGAATTAGATCAAGATTTTTGAAACCCAAGGTGAACCGTTCCAATATATCATTCAGTTCCTTGACTTGACTTTTTAGGCTAAAATTTTCTTCCTCAAGTTGTTGGACTTGAATTTAAGTTATAATCTGAACAGATTCTGTCAAGGAGCTTAGGCTAGTCACTTCCTTAAGGGTTGTTACCTCCTTTTGGAGTGACTTGACTTGGATATTGGAGTTGGCTAATTTCCTTAACAGATATGAAGTTAAATTTTGTAAATCATTGACTTGAGTATCAGTAATCAGAGAACCTATAATATTATTTGACCCTTTAGAAACGGATACAGATTCGTGTCTTCTTTTAGACTCTATTTCTGATTTGACTCTGGCTTCATATTCAGAATTAGTTTCAACAACCTATGCTTATGCTGGTAGAGCAACGAAGCTTGCTTGCTCGTGTTCTTCATCCGAGTCTTCCGAGGATTCAGACCATGTTGCTTTCAAGGCCTTTATTGTTCTTTGCTTATGGTTTGGACATTCAGGCTTGATATGCCCCTTCTTGTTGCAACCGTAGCAAGTGACTTCGGACTTCGCCTTTGTATTTAATTGAGTCACCTTTTTCTTTTGTACATTTTTCATACCAGTTTCATGAGCTTGGCGATAATTTCATCGTCTTCTCTCAAGTCGGATTCGTCTTTAGACTCAGGTTCGATTCAACGCTTGATTTTTGGTTCCCTCATTCTATTTGTACTTGCAACCAAAGCAATACTTTTCTCGACTGGCAGTGCATTAGTCTCTTCGTGAAGTTCGAATTCAGAAAATAATTCATCTAATCTAATTAAGGAAAGGTCCTTAGATACCTTTTAAGCATCTACCATTAATGCCCACAAGGTGTTCCTAGGAAAGACATTTAGTGCATACTTGATGATGTCGAGATTCTCTACTTTTTGTCCTATTGCGTGTAGACCGTTGAGAAGGTCTTGGATGCATGAGTGTAGTTGATTCGCTGATTCACCATCCTATATTTTTATATTATATAATTTATTTAAAATTATATCTCTTTTGCTTACCTTAGTGTCGTAGGTTCCCTCGTGCAGCTCTATTAGCTTTTCCCACAAGTCTTTGGCACTTGAAAATGGGTTGACTCGGTTCAGCTCTTCTTTAGTTAGTCCACATTATAGAGTGCATGTTGCTTTTGCATCTGCCTCGATCTTCTTTCTTGTTGGTGCGTCCCACTTATTGCAAGGGATGAGTACTCCGTCTTCTGTGGGAAATATGAATCCAGTTTGAATTATGATCCACATTTCCACTTGGGTCTTGAGATGACACTCCATCCGATTTTTCCAGTACTCAAAGTCTTCATAGGAGAAAAGAGGTGGACAAGCAGTGCTGTAACCTTCTTGGCGGGCCATTTAGAAAAAGGATCTTGCAAAGACAAAAACAATGACACTTGTTCCAAGACTTAGTCTTGGATTAGTAGTGCAGTAGGAAAATAAAGCAATGAATCAGCTCGAATGGTGTTGCACCAATTTCAAGAAAAAATTTAACGAATCGATAAATTTGTCGGAAGAGGTTATTAGACCAATCCAGACTTATAGCAAAAATTTGAAAATAGAAAAAGGCCTAAGAATTTATTTTAAAAAAATAGATGAAAAAGCGATGAAAAATGCTCAAATGGTAGTTGTACCGATTCAGAATGACCCCGCTCTGATACCAATTATAGGATCGTTGCACTAGAGGGGAGGGGTGAATAAGGCTTGTGGCTTTCACGTTCATTTAAAACAATCAGAGAGAGTAAAGGCAGCGAAAATAAAGACACAATAAACAATCGCAAACACCAAGATTTACCTGGTTCGGAGCCTATGGCGACTCCTACTACAAGGCCCGCACGTGAGAGTTCGTTGGGCAATCACTATCAGTTCCAAATGTTGGATCGTGAAAATTGATAGAGGGGGGGGGGGGGGTGAATATCAATAAAAAATGTTCGTAGAGTAAGCAGCGGAAAAGTAGAATCACAACGCTAACAAGAACCATTTTACTTGGTTCGGAGCTTTCGTCGACTCCTACTCCAAGGCCCACACTCGTCGAGTGCTTTCGTTGGGCAATCCACTAGCAGTTTGAAAATGATATTACAAATGAAAGTACAAAAATGCTTAAAAGTAAAATACCGACAACAATTAAGTAAAGAGAAAGCAACACGTTGTCAGAGAAGCTTCGCAGCTTCGCAGGAGCATAGCGCAATAGAGCAAGCGTTGGAAGACATGGTAGTGAATTGTATTTTGCTCTAGGGCTCACCCTCCTTATATAGGAGGCTCCGGGTGCCCAAATCCCTTCCGGGCACCTGGACTCTGACGTAGCCCAGCTAATCAGAGAGCTCCACATGGCGAAGCGATGAAGTGATATAATTTGCATTCCGGGCGCCCGGACCTCCGTGTGTCCGGATCCCTTCCGGGTGCCCGGACCCCATTTTCTAGCAGCTTCAACTCTCTGCAAGAAAATGTTAGTCTGAAACATAATGTAAATTATATCACCCTGCAAAACAAAGTGTTAGCATAGTTATAATAATCGAACAGAATATTAATTAGATTCTGTCTCACTGAGACCAGAATCTAGTCAAAATCTCAACTTAGAGTTCCAAAATGGTTCTGAGTTGGATCGGCGCCTAAGTTCCCTTTCCGGGAACGCGTCCTCACAGCCACACCCCTTTAGTGACTTACCTTAACTTACCTGCCAGATATCCGGTTAGCTCTTCGACCCATCTGGACTTCGTGCTGGCTATCAGGTCAGCTCGTCGACCTAGTTGGATTTCCTGTCAGACATCCGATCAGCCTGTCGACCTATCTGGACTTCATGCCAACTATCCGGTCGACCCGTCGACCTGGTTAGGCTTCGTGCTAGACAACCGGTGGGCCTGTTGACTTGTCTGGACTTCGTGCCAGCTATCCGATCGACCCGTCGACCTAGTTGGGCTTCTCCTGCACACTAGGTCAAAGCGTTAGATCACAATGAAACTAACTTAACCTACTTTGTCATTTATCAAAGCCTGAGTTAGATCATTAATGCTAACTGCACCAACAATCTCTCCCTTTTTGATGAAATGACAACCTGGTTAAGTTAGTGAAAAAATATACAATAAATAAGCACGTACAAGCAATGATGTTAAGTTAGTTTTATTTTTGGTAATTTTTTTCCGTTGCTAACTAATTTAAACCACCTAACCCTCCCCCTTTAACATTCATCAAGAAAGAACATAGGATAGATAAAAATAAGCAATTAAGGAAAATAATGCAATAGAGAATCAGATTGACTTGGGGGAGTTTAAAGTAAAAAATTTTAAAAAATTTTCTTTAAAATTTCCTTTTAAGTTTTTCAAAATAACTAAGTTTTGAAAAATAGCTAACTTAGGTTGAAAATCAACTAAACTTTCAAAATAAGCTTGCAAATGGAAGGCAAATTTAAAAACAATTTTCAAATATAAGTTGTATAGAGGATAATTTTCAAAAAGTAAGATAAACAAAGATAATTTTATAAAATTTTAAAGCTAAGTTTGTAACATCCAAAAAGCTAGTTTTTAAATTTATAGTAATTTTAAGTATTAAGTTCTGAATTTGTATAAAAATCATCTTTAGATTATAAAAGGTAAGTTTATAAAATCTGATTTTCAAAGTCAATAAAGTCCAATTTCCAATTTTCAAAATTGAGTTTGTAAAATCCAATTTTCAAGAACTTAGTTTATAAAAGTTAATATTTTTCAAAAGTGGATGTAAAAAGAATAAGTTTTCAAAAAAAAAAAATTCGAAACTAATTTTACAAAATACTTTCAATAAAGGAAACCTAAATAAAAGAAATTTGAATTAATTCTCCCCCTGAACCTGACATAAAAAATTATCTAACCAATTAGTTACTTACAGACTATCAGAGAATATCTGCTTTCACTTGGTTAGTCAAGTTAAGTCAATTGTAATTAGTTAGTGTTTGACTAAACTGAATAACTTAACCTGATTGATGTGTGTTTTGTATTTAACGCCCAGACTTGTGTTGATGCACTGAAATAAGCATCTTAAGTGTAGGCAATTTGCCTATGCATCTCACCCCTTTCTAAGTTCAGAAATACATTAACAAGTTAGCCCTAATGTGTTGGTGAGATGCTCAAACCTTAGATCTATAGGAGCATTTTTTCTAAGGGATTGATCTATTCTAAGGCTAAATCTGATTTTTGAAATTTCTAAAAATGGGAAATTTAGAAAACATAAACGTTTGATCCTAGAATTTAAGAAAAACATTTTTAAAAATAATTTCTATAATTTAAGAATCCTAGTCTATTAATCAGAACAAGACAAGTTAATATCTGAGATGAAATATAACTGAGTCAAAATATAGTAGTCACGATAAAGTACACATAAACAGTAGCAATCTAGTATATCGGGATGATGAGGAGGGTGGTTCGGACCCCAAGGAGCGTAACATCTCTATCAGCTCAGTATGACGGGTCCGGTCATCCTCTCGAGAGCTGGATAGGTCACGTCAAAGGTCAGAGATCTCCTGTCACACGTCTCATCGCAAGTCGGAGACCTCCTGCCGCATCTCCCATCGTAGGTCGATGACCTCCTGCCGCATCTCCCGTCGTAGGTCGGTGACCTCCTGCCGCATACCTTGATGAAAATCGAAGACCTCCTGACGGAGACTCGTCATAGATAGCTCAAGTCTGGCAACTCGGTCGCCTATAGTGCGAGGACCGGGACGTGGTGCTCGGGTTAGGGGCGGTGCCAGGGCCGGAGCAGCCTCGCCGAATAGTGTGACCATAAACTCATCCTGCGCTGCCTCCTCCTCCAAGGCATCTGGGTCAGGCTGGTGCTGTGCCCCCTCCGCCAAGATAAGACATCCTCATCATCTATATGGATACCTCCTAAAGAGAAGTTCCTAGATCCTACAATGTCAAACTCAGTCAGGACTCGGACATCACCTCTAGTGACGTCAATACATAGGGAGACAATATATGCCGTCAAAATGTGACAGTATGACTTGTGAACTCGTGCGTTGGTGGTGACTCCAGCTGAGTAGATAATAGTCTGAAAGATATGTAGGCTAATGTCTATATCTAATCTATGGCAAAAGGTATAAAGGAGAAAAGAATGAAATGGACGCATCATTGCGATGTCGCGAGTGGTCAACGACAAAATGTAGGAGACTAAAACTCTATAGAGGACATAGTCGTGAACTCGAAAGGACACTGACCTAAACATAGTAACAGTGGGTACTCGCTCTCCCCCAAGAAAATATGAATAAATCGTATCAAGAGTAATGTGCGAGTAAGGATCACCAAATGGTAGATCCCTAGGAGGATAGCACTGAAAAGTGCACGTAGATGGTCGTAGACCTAAAAAGGTCTAGATGATGGTAGGGGATAGCATGATATCAGTACCTTAGTAGTATATGTAAGGTCATCTACTTTGACTAAGTTGTTGTACAGTTCAGCACATAAACCTATGTTTACTGAACTGGTACAGTAAACAAGGTTCTGCAAGATGTAGTAGTCAATGACCTATACAGCTAGAAATAAATGGTAGAGTCAAACCTAATCCTATGTTCTTCAGTAGGGAACCTAGGGTCAATACTACCGGTCGAGGGCCCAACACCAGTATTAGCACGTTTCCTACTTTATTAAAGAGAACTAGATTAAGCAATAAATTATAGGAAATATTTAAAACTTTTTAGAAGAAGAATGAAAGTTTACTGACGCATCTGAGAAGAAAATAGTAGAACTGACAACCTCGGTTTACTCGCAGCAGCGTAATAATCGAAGAAAATTTTAATTTTAATCCCTCCCGCGGTAAAGCTCAGTGAGAGTCTTGGCAAGAGTGGAAAAGTGAGGTGCAAGGAGAGGGGGTGCCCTTGCCGCCCCTTATATAGGGCGATCCGGGCGCCCGGACTCACTCCGGGCGCCCAGAATTGAGGCTGGGGTGGGGCGCCCGAAGTGCCTTACAGGCACCCCGAAAGGCAATACTAGGGGCATCCGCCCCTGGTTTTTTTATTTAAAATAATTTTTAAAATAATTTTTTTAAGTTAAAATAATTTTTTTAAGTTAAAATAATTTTAAAGTTAAAATAATTTTTAAAACAATTTGTTTTAGTTAAAATTGTCACGCCCCAGAGGAGTCTCTGTCCGAAGAAATTTCGGCAGCATCTCCCCTGTACAGCGGACAATCTGAAACTTTTCTACATCTCATATACCTCAGCCACAAGCGGCTGGAATAATAACAATCAATAAAAACACATTCCACACAACCATCCACGCAGTTATATATAATCAAACAAAGTAGTAATACTCTGACTCGAAAACCACCCTACTCAACTACACTCGTAAAGCTCAAAACCGACGAACTCACCTCTTCTGCCGTCCAGGCAGGCATGTAGTAGAGTAAATCCAAATCATACCAAAAGTCCATCCAACGGAAAGATTCCATACAATATCCATATGTAAAGTCCAAAAACAAAACTAAAACAAAGTCTGATAGCGGAAAGCTAAAATAAAACAACAACTCAAAAACCAGCAGAGGAGTAGCACTACGTGCTGTGTGGACCAGCGACTGGAACTCCCTCCTGACAGCATCAACCTGAAAATAACAACAATGGAGGCGGGGTGAGTCCAACACTCAGCAGGTACAATTGATATGCAAAGTAAAGAAACAACACCTAGCACTAATCATGCGTACAGTCTCCTGATAAGAAAGATAAAAATGCATCTGAAGTAAACAGGAGAACACTGTACTAACCAGGTCCTGAGTATAAGGTCAAACAGTCCGAGTGGTATAGGGATCCCATGCATGTCAAACATAGGTATCCAAACAATATGCGATATAAATGCAACAACCACAAACACAGCAATAAATGCATCATGCATATGATGCCAATGATGCGCCCTGGTCACCGACGCCACGATCATCTCACACCATAGTGAGGCCGAGTGGGTAGGGTTGTGACAATGCACTCTGTCGTCACTACTCCTGATGAGTGACCGAGTGGACGGGATGCTGTCGGAGTACACCTATCCTCCTACCCCAAATCATAAATGGGGGAGCGCAATGCTCTCAACTCCCGGTACACGATGACGGGGAGGAATCCCTGCCGGATAACACGTTGTGTCACACTACCCATGAGCGGACCAACGGTGCCTAACAGAGTCCCTGCTGCAACACACACAGCCTGAATCGACCACTAACCCATAAGTGGTGGTGTGTGCAGATCCATGTAACTGGCGATGTGCTCAACAATAATGGAGCGGACTATCGCACAGCATGCAATCATGCAAATGATGCATGGTAATAACCATATAAACATCCTGACCTAATCCATATATATAGAAAAGTGCACCCTACGTCAACGAATCATATCGAATCAAAGGTACACAGAAGGTATAAAAACCTAGGTCCTGAACATGGTGAAGCATGGTATATCACTACCCGTATAAGCATGTATAGACAGGTAAAGTATACATGGGATGCAAAACAAATCAATCAATCAAACATATATCAAGATTTGGGTAGTGATTAACCGAAACAGATAAGAAACACAATTGATGCAATATGTTAATTTCATTACTAAGCATATCAAAGACAAAAAGTCAAAAGTACCCGCCTCCGAAAATAAAAAGGTCCAATCTGACTCCGAGATACTCGTCTCGCGTCAAAGTCCTGTGTCACCAATATACGTACATTTATTTAGCTAGAACTCAACGAATAGCTAAATAAAATCTCAACGACCAATAGGATAAGATCCTAATCAACCTATACATGATCAACAACATAAATCCAATCCCTTATGATCTACAACTAAGCAAATGCTTAAATCCATAGACCACATCATCTCAATACGTATCTGAATTCCTAATCACATTAAGAAATTCCAAATTATTACACCTTACCTCAAAATCACAGTCGTGATCACTGATCCAATGCCAAGATATAGTTGCTGCTGGATCAAGATTTGTGGTCGAGATTGTAGACCTGTAGTCTTCCAAATCAAACGCCCCAATCAATGGTTGCTGACCGAGAAACCAACAAGTTCTAGTGTTACTACTTGGATCTGTAATCCAAACGCATATCAAAAGGATACTACTGATAAGAAGAAATAGCAAGGGTACGTTGCTCACCTCACTTACCTGTGAGCGGGGAAAGAAGAATGACCGAACGGCAGTGGAAGCTAAGCCGCGGGAGGGAGGACCTCTGGTCCCAAGAGCCGATCACCACAAATCAGTGAGGAAGAGCCAAGACTCGGAACTAGGGCAGAGATCAAACTCGGCAGGCAAGGTGGCGTTGGCACTGGGGTTCGGCACAGAGGAAGGAAGGAAAAAAAATCGGGAAACAGAGGAGGGAAAACCAGCACTGCTCGTTGTCGGCTCTGTGAGTGGCGGCCGGTGATGGATCTAGGGCACGGAAGAGGCCGCAAAGCAGTGATAGGGCACAGTTGTTGGCGCAGGGGTGATCGAGAGTGAGGGGGTCTCGGAACAGATCTGGTGGCCGGTACTGCTCTGTGCGACGGCGGCTCTCGGCTCCCGGCGATCTAAGGCACGGCAGAGGACCTCAAACCAGGGAGCTAGGGCGCAGAGAAGGGGGAAAAACCGGCGGCGTCGGCAAGGCCCGGGCTCCGGGTGGTCGACGGTGCGTCGCTCAGCGAGGAGGAAGAGCACCGGCGGTGCTGTCGGGTGGAGAAGGCCGGCGTCGCGAGAGATGAGGGAAGGAGGGTTCGGCAAAGGAGAAGAAGTATAAGTGGAAGGGAAGAAGAAAACCACCGTGCGGTTAGGGCTTGGGTTCGCACGAGGAAGAAGAGCACGCGAGTTCGGCGTCGGGGAAAACCAGAGGAAAAGAAAAAAAAAAAAAAGAAAAGGAAAAGAAAAAAAATTAAAACTTTTCCTCATTAAAACAGGGTATCCTAAACAGGCTTTTCCGGCCCCGTTTTTATCCCCGTTAACTCATCCATACGAGCTCCGAAAAATTCCCGAAAAATATCCAAAAATTCCGGAAAATTCCCTTATTCATATTCGCCTATTTCCTGGTATTTTACATTCTCCTCCACTTATAAAAATTTGGTCCCCAAATTTAGTTATCTACCATCAGCAAGTACTAACAACAGATATAGAGTATAAATGCTGAACGGTAATTTAAATCACATCCTCAAGTGAAAAGATGGGGGTATCGAGCTCGGATGGTATCCTCGAGCTCCCAAGTAGCCTCCTCGTCTGAATGATGCTGCCATCCGACTTTAACCAGCCGGACAGTCTTGTTCCTCAACTGACGCTCTTTCCGGTCCCAAATCCGTACCGGAATCTCCTCATAAGTGGCGTCAGGCTGAACTGGAACTAAGACATCTGTCAGCACATGTGTCGGGTCAGGTACGTATCTACTCAGCATAGATACGTGGAATACATCGTGCACGCCTACCAAGGATGGCGATAGTGCCAACCAGTAAGCTACTGCTCCAATCCTTTCCGAGATCTGGAAAGGTCCAATGTACCGCGGAGCTGGCTTACCTCTGAGGTCAAATCTCTTCACCCCTTTCGTGGGCGAAACTCGCAGAAATATATAGCCGCAAATGGAGAACTCAAGGTGTCTCCGACTCGGGTCCGCATAACTCTTCTGGCAGTCTTATGCCTCTGACATCCTGTATCTGATAATATGGACCACTTTGCCTCACGTTGAGCTCTATGAGGTCTCAACAACTGGGTCTCTCGGATTCTCGTCCTGATCGACGACTAAGCAACCATCGTAACAAGACTACCCTGCTCGGTCTGTCCCTGCTCCTCAAGGTCTAACTCGGAGAAACCCTGAATCAAGTCTGTGACCACAACTCGGTGGCAAGCTAAAGTCCCTCTGGACTTCTAGCTAAGTGCATCGGCAACCACATTAGCTTTTCCCAGGTGATAGCTAATGGTACAATCATAATTCTTCAGGAACTCCATCTATCTCCTCGGTCGAAGATTAAGTTCCTTCTGAGTGAACAGATATTTGAGACTCCGATGGTCAGTGAGAATCTCAATGTAATATCATACAGGTAATGCCGCCAAATCCTTAGGGCAAAAATAATAGCGGCCAACTTCAGATCATGAACTGGGTATTTCTTCTTATGCCCCATCAACTATCGATAAGCATATAAGAATACTCTACCGTGCTACATAAGAACAGCACCCATACCCTGTAGAGACGCGTCGGTGTAGAGGACAAATTCGTCCTCTTCCGAAGGTAAAAAAAAACCAAAAATCAAAGCTGACACTAGTCTCCACTTCAACTCCTAGAAGCTGGTCTTGAAATCCTCAGTCCAAGTAAACTTCACGCCTTTCATGGTCACGCGTGAAAGTAGCATAGCTATGCGGAAGAAACCCTCGACGAAAGGTCTGTAATATCCTGCGAGTCACAAAAGACTGCGGATCTCCTACACTGATTTCGGCTGCTCCCAACGGTAACAACCTCTATCTCCTGTGGAACCACGGTACATTCCTACTGGTGATCGTGTGTCCCAAACATCATAACCAAAGACAATCCAAACCAGCAATACTGATAATCACATATAGATGTTCTCATCGAATCATCTCTAGATCTATGCAAAGGTAGTGTATGTGACTCACCTCGGATCCGTAATAGATCACAACATCGTCCACAAAGATAATGGACACCTATCCAAACATCCTCGACATACCAGGATCATCGAGTCCCTGAAAACATCTAAGGCACTGTAAGCCTATATGGCAAAAACCAATACACATAATGTCTGTATCACAGACATTCCTATCTATAAGATCTCCAATAATAAATCGAAAAATCTGATCATCAATAACATAAATCACCAAAGAATAAATCCTCCAGGGTGAAAGCAACACTCCATCACAGAGAAACACCACATATGTGGGAGCAACGCTCTACCACAAGAAATCCTCAATATGTAGGAGTAACACTCCACTACAAATAATCCATAACATGTATCTGCAATAGATATGGGAGCAATGCTCCGCTACAAGCAACCCGAAATATGTATATGTGGGAGCTCCGCTCCACCACAAACGATCCATAAGTGTCCAACGCACCTAACTATCCAACTAAAGGCTGCACGAGATCACTCGACCACATATCACTGTGGACAGCCAAAGGTATAAACAACCTAGTAAACAAATCAAATCCATAGTCAACTCTATCATCATCCTAGTGGGTTGGTCACCCACTAATAGGAGAATTAGTTGATAGGGTTATACAACCAATAACATAATGTAGACACTCAGCATTCTACATTCAACATAGGTAGAATCATCATGATGCTACCCACCATACACCTGGCACACATGCACACACAACATATGTATGATCGACATAATTCTTCAATTAGTACACACCAAACATACTCACCACATAGGCATAAATCATCGTGCTACCTCCAACAATGCATACCGAACCCGTGTGCATATATCAACATAGGTATAATCGACAATACACCTCAAACAACCTCACATGGCATATATACACCTATGTCAAGAGTATAACCAACATATACTTCCAATAAAGCATACTAAACCCAGGTGCACTCACATATCAAACATAATCAAAAAGATACCTCAGATACCACACCAAACACATATGTACATATCACAACTCAGATTAAATCGACAAAATGCCTCCATCAAAACACCACCGATGTACTTATACTACATCTCAGATTTAATCAACAAGATATCTTCAATAATACCTCCAGATACATACACCCAACTACATATCTATGATCCACAAGGAACCTTCAAACCATATCAGAACATGGGTACATATACTACTTGCAAATGGACAGTCTACCACAGGACTCCTACAACCCAAAACAATCATGATATACATGCAAAATCAGCATATCAGCTCAATCAAAGAGACCAACCTTATGCTACCAACACTCATGGATTACCGGTATATCTAAACAAAATTCATGCATATGTATCAAGCATGAATACATCAATCAAAAGCAACCCAAAATAAAGCAGCCTAATCATCCAGTAACAACCCTGCTCTAGGTTCAAAGGAACTGGTATCGGACAAGAAAAATATACACACCGTGGTATAACATTGCCAGTCAATGTCATACACTACCAAGACTATATCCCATGGGAAAAATTTTATCATCATAAATCCAAATGTACTCTCCCAGTTTACACAAGTAACGATTGTATCCCATAAGTGTTAAGCAATTAGCTCTACACTTCCTTACACCAGCGGGGTCACATATCCCAATGCACCCTCTAAGTTATCCCACCAGGTATATACAGTCCACGGTCAAAGTCTTCATGGAATAGGATACATCGATCCTTTATAACCTATCCAAGCCGACAATGATATATGGCTAAATCAGTCCTTTCCACGTCAGTACAAAACATGTACTCAAATGTGCTCTAGATACATAACTAAGCACGAATAACCTAAAGGTTTGAACCTCTAAAAATAGAGTATGGCAACCCTTTACTGATCAACCAACAAAAACTAAATCATTCATCTATTAACTAATCAAAAATACCTTAATCCTCCACAAGCAACTAAGGTATATCCAACCACATAATACCATATGCATAAATGTGTACGACCCAAAAGATAAAGTCAGAATTCAAGATCATCAAGACACTCTCATCTTCATCCTCAAAAACATCAGCCCACACTATATCAGATGAATAAATCTCTACTCCCCATGAGGGCAAGTTAACATTTAAAACATCAATCATTATTTATCCACATAGTCCCATATCAGAGGAAGCATATATCATTTTTTTTCATCCTGTTAACTATCCATAACCAACCAGATTTATTAAAATCTCATAGACACATTCAACCGTAAACTCTCCAGCACCCAATTTCTAATCTGATCATCAACCATAATCATCAAACCTGTGAATATCATAAATGACACTCACTATGTCACCATCAATGACAACCCAAATATAAATCATCAAAATAATTATCCACTAATAGATCATCAAAACAAATATCTAGTAATTGATCATCAGACAACCACATAACATTTACTCTCATAAATCATTAGAAATCAACATATCATAATATCTGATCTCACAATATCCCTCAACCTCAAACCATTCTCAACAATGATCAAACATGGTAACCCCTAATGATCAATTTCCATCCTACCTGGTACCCTAATACCCAAAAGATATGAGTATAAAACTCTCCTGGCTAAGTCAACAGGAATATGTAGGTATCATCCACTACCCAGCTAACAATAGCCGAGGCTAGTATGTGCCTCCATCTCCTACGAGTAGTAACAGAAGCTAACACTACTGATGGTATGATAAGAAAAAAATCACCAGAGATTATAATCCTTGATCTCTATGAGGGTCGACCAAGATCAGTGGCTAACCCATCACATGTAATATGGGCTACAGCAACCAGACAGGTACTAAAGATAAAGTACTAATACATGTCATAACTATCATAAAATAAACATCATACCTATTTGCTGTCTGGAGATGTTCCGTCGCTGTCCAGTCCCCAACTTTTGACCTCAAAATTTCGAACGAGAATATCACCGGAAATCCAAATAAATCCGAAACGGAAATCCGAAACATAACCATATCGAAAATTCGAAAATGCCCAGTTTGACTCGCAAACCTGGCTAACCCAAATATCCAGAATACCAACAACAGGTATCTGATAAATCTCCAGAACACCAAAAGCAGGTATCATAACCCGCTCTGATACCAATAAATTGGTATCAGATAAATCTCAAAAATCCATAATACAAAAATCCAACAAGTATCGCCAAACTTGGCGCTCTGATACCAAGTAAATAAATTGGTATCAGGTTATCCCAAACATCCAAAATACGAAAACAAAAGATCGTATAACTGTGCTCTGATACCACTAAATTGTCATGCCCCAGAGGAGTCCCTGTCCGAAGAAATTTCGGCAACATCTCCCCTGTACAGCGGACAATCTGAAACTTTTCTACATCTCATATACCTCAGCCACAGGCGGCTGGAATAATAACAATCAATAAAAACACATTCCACACAACCATCCACGCAGTTATATATAATCAAACAAAGTAGTAATACTCTGACTCGAAAACCACCCTACTCAACTACACTCGTAAAGCTCAAAACCGATGAACTCACCTCTTCTGCCGTCCAGGCAGGCATGTAGTAGAGTAAATCCAAATCATACCAAAAGTCCATCCAACGGAAAGATTCCATACAATATCCATATGTAAAGTTCAAAAACAAAACTAAAACAAAGTCTGATAGCGGAAAGCTAAAATAAAACAACAACTCAAAAACCAGCAGAGGAGTAGCACTACGTGCTGTGGGGACCAGCGACTGGAACTCCCTCCTGACAGCATCAACCTGAAAATAACAACAATGGAGGCGGGGTGAGTCCAACACTCAGCAGGTACAATTGATATGCAAAGTAAAGAAACAACACCTAGCACTAATCATGCGTACAGTCTCCTGATAAGAAAGATAAAAATGCATCTGAAGTAAACAGGAGAATACTGTACTAACCTCCCGAGTATAAGGTCAAACAATCCGAGTGGTATAGGGATCCCGATGCATGTCAAACATAGGTATCCAAACAATATGCAGCATATAAATGCAAAAACACAAACACAAGCAATAAATGCATCATGCATATGATGCCAATGATGCATTCTGGTCACCCCTGACGCCAGTCGATCATCTCACACCATAGTGAGGCCGAGTGGGTAGGGCTGTGACAACCGTGCACTCTGTCGTCACTACTCCTGATGAGTGACCGAGTGGACGGGATGCTGTCGGAGTACACCTATCCTCCTACCCCAAATCATAGATGGGGGAGCGCAATGCTCTCAACTCCCGGTACACGATGACGGGGAGGAATCCCTGCCGGATAACTCGTTGTGTCACACTACCCATGAGCGGACCAACGGTGCCTAACAGAGTCCCTGCTGCAACACACTCTGCCTGAATCGACCACTAACCCATGAGTGGTGGTGTTTGCAGATCCATGTAACTGGCGATGTGCTCAACAATAATGGAGCGGACTATCGCACAGCATGCAATCATGCAAATGATGCATGGCAATAACTATATAAACATCCTGACCTAATCCTTATATATAGAAAAGTGCACCCTAGGTCAACGAATCATATCGAATCAAAGGTACACAGAAGGTATAAAAACCTAGGTCCTGAACATGGTGAAGCATGGTATATCACTACCCGTATAAGCATGTATAGACAGGTAAAGTATACATGGGATGCAAAACAAATCAATCAATCAAACATATATCAAGATTTGGGTAGTGATTAACCGAAACAGATAAGAAACACAATTGATGCAATATGTTAATTTCATTACTAAGCATATCAAAGACAAAAAGTCAAAAGTACCCGCCTCCGAAAATAAAAAGGTCCAATCTGACTCCGAGATACTCGTCTCGCGTCAAAGTCCTGTGTCACCAATATACGTACATTTATTTAGCTAGAACTCAACGAATAGCTAAATAAAATCTCAACGACCAATAGGATAAGATCCTAATCAACCTATACATGATCAACAACATAAATCCAATCCCTTATGATCTACAACTAAGCAAATGCTTAAATCCATAGACCACATCATCTCAATACGTATCTGAATTCCTAATCACATTAAGAAATTCCAAATTATTACACCTTACCTCAAAATCACAGTCGTGATCACTGATCCAATGCCAAGATATAGTTGCTGCTGGATCAAGATTTGTGGTCGAGATTGTAGACCTGTAGTCTTCCAAATCAAACGCCCCAATCAATGGTTGCTGACCGAGAAACCAACAAGTTCTAGTGTTACTACTTGGATCTGTAATCCAAACGCATATCAAAAGGATACTACTGATAAGAAGAAATAGCAAGGGTACGTTGCTCACCTCACTTACCTGTGAGCGGGGAAAGAAGAATGACCGAACGGCAGTGGAAGCTAAGCCGCGGGAGGGAGGACCTCTGGTCCCAAGAGCCGATCACCACAAATCAGTGAGGAAGAGCCAAGACTCGGAACTAGGGCAGAGATCAAACTCGGCAGGCAAGGTGGCGTTGGCACTGGGGTTCGGCACAGAGGAAGGAAGGAAAAAATCGGGAAACAGAGGAGGGAAAACCAGCACTGCTCGTTGTCGGCTCTGTGAGTGGCGGCCGGTGACGGATCTAGGGCACGGAAGAGGCCGCAAAGCAGTGATAGGGCACAGTTGTTGGCGCAGGGGTGATCGAGAGTGAGGGGGTCTCGGAACAGATCTGGTGGCCGGTACTGCTCTGTGCGACGGCGGCTCTCGGCTCCCGGCGATCTAAGGCACGGCAGAGGACCTCAAACCAGGGAGCTAGGGCGCAGAGAAGGGGGAAAAACCGGCGGCGTCGGCAAGGCCCGGGCTCCGGGTGGTCGACGGCGCGTCGCTCAGCGAGGAGGAAGAGCACCGGCGGTGCTGTCGGGTGGAGAAGGCCGGCGTCGCGAGAGATGAGGGAAGGAGGGTTCGGCAAAGGAGAAGAAGTATAAGTGGAAGGGAAGAAGAAAACCACCGTGCGGTTAGGGCTTGGGTTCGCACGAGGAAGAAGAGCACGCGAGTTCGGCGTCGGGGAAAACCAGAGGAAAAGAAAAAAAAAGAAAAAGAAAAGGAAAAGAAAAAAAATTAAAACTTTTCCTCATTAAAACAGGGTATCCTAAACAGGCTTTTCCGGGCCCCATTTTTATCCCCGTTAACTCGTCCATACGAGCTCCGAAAAATTCCCGAAAAATATCCAAAAATTCCGGAAAATTCCCTTATTCATATTCGCCTATTTCCTGGTATTTTACAAAAATATATTTTTTCAAAATTTTTAAGATAATTGTTTTAAGTTAAAATAATTTTTTTTAAGTTTAAGTTAAAATAATTTTTAAGTTAAAGTAATTTTTAAAACAATTTTTTAAGTTAAAATAATTTTTAAGTTAAAATAATTTTTTAAAATATTTTTTTAAGTTAAAATAATTTTTAAGATAATTTTTTAAAGTTAAAATAATTTTTAAAATAATTTTTTTTTCAATTAAAATAATTTTTAAGTAAAAGTAATTTTTAAAATAATTTTTTTAAAGTTAAAATAATTTTTAAAATAATTTATTTTTTAAGTTAAAATAATTTTTAAAATAATTTTTAAGTTAAAGTAATTTAAAAAATAATTTTTAAGTTAAAATAATTTTTAAAATAATTTTTAAGTTAAAATAATTTTTAAGCTAAAATAATTTTTAAATAATTTCTTTTTTTTTTAAGTTAAAATAAATTTTAAAATACTTTTTTAAGTTAATGTAATTTTTAAATAATTTTTAAGTTAAAATAATTTTTAAGTTAAAGTAATTTTTTAAATAATTTTTTAACTATTTTTTTTAAAAAAAGAATTTAAGATAATTGTTAAATTAAATTTTAAGTTAAATTATTTTTAAGCAAATTTTAAAGTTAATCTGAAATTGAATTTTTAATTTTAATTTGATTTAATTTAATTCATTTTAATTTAATTTAATTTAATTTATTTTGATTTAATTTATGATTTTGGTCTTTAGTCATTTCACCCGATCTAAATTTTTAATCAGGGAATCCTATAATTTTGTGAGATGAATTAAATTTGATTTTTAAGGTTTGATTTAACTTTGTGTTAGATTCAGATTTAGATTTGGACTTAACAAACATGCATTCTTTGGATAAACTTCTGGGCTATGGTGAGTCACTTGGACATCATTAGAGTAACGATGCCTTCGAGGTTTTTGAAATAGTCCTATCCACTGAACTTAATACAAAACCTTGGTCTAACTGGTTAAGATCCGTAAAGGATAGCTTCGGTTAGTTCTACTAAGCCAAATGCACCAGGTCGAAGTCATATCTTACTACACATGCATAGACAAAGTTTCCCTAACGTACTATCATCCAAAACTTCACCAGTACCGTTGGTCAAGTTAAACTGTTATCCCTTTAAACTAGTCTTAATTACCCTGCCGGGTAGGTTAGTTTTTGGTTACCCTGTCGGGTAGGTTAGTTTTGGAGGTGCCAGTTATTCTGTAGCCTCTCCCTAAATTATTGGCATGTATTTTCAAGTTTTAATTTTAGGTTTATGTCTGTTACTTTTATAATTATATTTAACTTGATGATAGTCTAACTTTTAGTGGGTTTTAAAATATTTCGATTTTGATTTAGTTAGTGTAGGTTTATGTTTTGAGTTTTGATTTGGTTTATCAGATTTTATATAGTATATTTTATCTTTGGGTATGTAATATTGGTTAATTCCTACTTGCGTGGTGAAGCACGCTTTTGGAACCCAAGCTTTAGTTTGTTGTTTGTGTTGGGTTAGTAGTGATTTAAATGTTTTATTTAAATTTGACTTGTAGCCAAGTCCAATTTTATTGTAGACGATTTTTTGACTATTTAAAATAAGATCTAAATTTTTTGATCTTGTTGTAAATTTTTCTAAAAGTCATTTTAATTTATTATTTCTATTTTTAATGTTGAATTTTCCTCCTCAAGTGTTAGGTCTTGAGTTGGATTAGAATTTGTGATCTGTTCCTTGAGGTTCTGGTTTTCCTCAAGGAGCAATTTATTTTCATTTTCAATTGCAGTTAATTTTTTATCTAAACAAGCAATAATTTTAAAAATTTCTTATTTAAGCTACGGTATACCTCTTCAGGCCCTTCAGAAATGAGTACGGACTCGTGGATCGATTCGGGTTCAGACCCGTCTTCCGATTCATCCTCTGATTCTTCTTCGCAAGCCATCAACGCGAGGTGGCTTTGATACTTCTGATCTTCGGCCTCCGATTCTTCTGAAGATGAGTTGTCCCAGGTTGCTTTGAGAGCCTTCTTCTTGGTTGTTTTTTACTTGTCGCTCTTCAATTTCGAACACTCATTCTTGTAGTGACCTTTCTTATTGCACCCGAAGCAAGTCACGTTCCTTGGTTCAGTTGGGGAGTTGATCTTCTGCAAGTCCCTTTTGCTGAAGTTCTTCTTCCTCCTGGTGAACATCTTTCTTACCAGGTTCACCAGGTACTCTTCATCTTCAGAATCTTAGTCAGACTCATCTTCAGGTTCAGGCTTGGTTTATGTTCTTTCCTTGGAGGGACCTGCAAACAAAGCGATACCTTTCTCGGTTCTGGCATTAGGCTGCTCGTGTAATTCAAGTTCACAAAATAACTCATCTAATTTTAATTTAGAAAGGTTCTTTGAAATCTTGTAGGCATCCACGATGGATGCCCACAATGTATTTCGCGGAAACGCGTTTAAAGCATATCTGATTAAGTCGCGATTCTCCATCTGGTGGCCTATCGCGTGAAGTCCATTGAGGATGTCTTTGATCCTCGCATGAAGTTGACTTGCCGTTTCTCCTTCCTGTATTTTAATATTAAATAACTTATTTAGAAATTAAAGAGATCACGCTTAGTTACCTTGGCGTCGCTCGTTCCTTCGTGTAGTTCGACCAGCTTGTCCCATAATTCCTTCGCATTTTGGTGTGGACCCACTCAATTCAGCTCTTCCCTTGTCAGCCCGCATTGCAGTGTATTGAGAGATTTGAAGTCCGTCGAGGCTTTCTTTTTCATGTCCAGAGTCTACTGTTCCGAGTCCAGTGGATTTACGGAGTTGTCAACCGGCGCCTTGTAGCCTCTGGTGACGTTGAATAACTGGTCGAAGTTGGTCTTCAAGTAGACCTCCATTCACTTCTTCCAATAGGGGAAGTTGTCCCCGTTGAATAGAGGAGGACGGACTGTGCTGAAGCCTTCGATTTGAGACATTTTTACCTTGTACATAAAAAAAACAAGACGTCCCAAGACTTGGTCTTGGATTAGTAGTGCGGTATTTAAATAAAAGTTTCCAAAAAGGTAATGATACCAGTTTGGATTATAACGTAAAACTGAAAACTGAAAAAAATTGAAAACGAATTTCACACCCTTGTCTGATTGGTGGTTGCACCAAATGAGAGCGGTACCTGCTCTGATACTACTTGTTAGATCGTGAAAATCGATAGAGGGGGGGGGGGGGATGAATATCGATCAAAAACGTTCATAGAGTAAGCAGCGGAAAAGTAGAATCACAACGCTAACAAGAATCGTTTTACTTAGTTCGGAGCCTTCGTCGACTCCTACTCCAAGGCCCGCACTCGTCGAGTGCTTTCGTTGGGCAATCCACTAGCAGTTCAAAAATGATATTACAAATGAAAGTACAGAAATGCTTAGAAGTAAAATATTGACAACAATTAAGTAAAGAGAAAGCAGCACGTTGTCGGAGAAGCTTCGCAGCGTCGCAGGAGCACAGTGCAGTAGAGCAAGTGTTGGAAGACGTTGTAGTGAATTGTATTTTGCTCCAAGGCTCACCCTCCTTATATAGGAGGCTCCAGGCACCCGGATCCCTTCCGGGCGCCTGGACTCTGACGTAGCCCAGCCAACCAGAGAGTTCCACGTGGCGAAGCGACGAAGTGATATAATTTGCATTTCGGGCACCCGAACCCCTTTCAGGCGCCCATACCCATTTTCTAGAAGCTTCAACTCCCTACAAGAAAACGTTAGTCCGAAGCATAATGTAAATTATATCATCCTGCAAAACAAAGTATTAGCATAATTATAATAATCAAATAGAGTATTAATTAGATTTCATCTCACCGAGACCGGAATCTAGTTAAGATCTCAACTTAGAGTTCTGAAATAGTTCTAAGTTGGTTCATCTAAGTGGTCGATCCTCACTAGATGGAAATATTGGGATGTTGAGAGTTAATATATGAATGCTAGTTAAAGGTAACTAGTTCATTGGATGTAACCTGCTATGAGACTTCATGTAATTCTTTACATGCCGATAAAGATCTCATTGTAGCTTGAGTGCAAGTTTTTTTAGACTTGATGTATTCAAGTCATCTTGCACATGGAGGCTCATATTTTGACATCTTTTCTATACATTCCCTAGGGGATAAGTTACTTTGGAGCAATCGTTGTACTCTACATTTTGATGTTTGGACAAAAGATTTAAGTTAGGGTTTGTATCTGTATTTGATATGTGTTATTGAGTGTGTAAGTGATAGGTGCAAAATAAAGTCCAAGTGTGACTTGGCAAAGGTGAGGAGTCTCTTGGCAAAGAAAGACTTGACAACAAGGACAAGGCCGAAGAAAGCTTTTGAAGGTAAGGCGAGAAAGATGGGAAATCATCCGAGTGACACAAGACTAATGGAGGAGGCTAGAAGACAAGGTTAAAGTTGTAAGGGAAAGTTTGGATTTTTTCAGTCGACTAGTGCAGTTATCAGTCGATTGGTATATCAGTCGACTGCCTAGTCTGTTGGAGTTGCAAGGTTACAAACATAATACCACATTGAAAATACATGGGAAAGATCATGAGTTTATAAGAGAAAAGATATCTCCATTGGTATGAGGCCTTTTGGGGAGAGGCCAAGAGAAAAATCATGAGGGCTTAGGCCTAAAGTGGACAATATCATGTCATTGTGGAGATATCTAAATTCTTTTCGATCTTACAATTGGTATCAGAGCCCGGACTGCCAGAAGGTTTAACCACCAACTGTGCACAAGAGTTATGGTCTGATTGAGCCATGTGAGTACAATATTGACCTTGAACAACAAAGAAAGTGGGGGCTCCTATGTTTGGATCAAGAGGGCCATACACCAGGTAGGAAGTCCTAGTAGGTCGGGTGGACCGAGGGACAGGAAGACCTGGTGGGTCGAGGATCGGACGTGGGAAGCCTGTGGTCCTTTGTTTGAGGGGGGGATTGTTAGATCATGGGTTTATAAGTGAAAGATATCTCCATTGGTATGAGGCCTTTTGGGTAGAGCCCAAGAGTAAAACCATGAAGGTTTAGACCCAAAGTAGATAATATCATGCAGTTGTGGAGATATCTAAATTCTTTTCGATTCAACAATTGGTATCAGAGCCCGGACTTCTAGAAGGTTTAACCGTCGACTGTGCACAAGAGCTATGGTCTGATTGAGCCATGTGGGTACAATATTGACCTCGAACAAAGAAAGTGAGAGCTCCTATGTTGAGATCAAGAGGACCAGACACCAGATAGGAAGTCCTAGTTGCGGCTAGGCATGGAAGTCCTAGTAGGTCGGGTGGACCGAGGGGAAGGAAGACCTGGTGGGTCGAGGATTGAACATGGGAAGCTTGTGATCCTTTGTTTGAGGGGGGGATTGTTGGGGTTGCAAGGTTACAAATATAGTTCCACATTGAAAATACATGGGAAAGATCATGGGTTTATAAGAGAAAAGATATCTCCATTAGCATGAGGCCTTTTGGGGAGAGTCCAAGAGCAAAACCATGAGGGCTTAGGCCCAAAGTGGACAATATCATGTCATTGTGGAGATATCTAAATTCTTTTCGATCCTACATAGTTGACTGGAGAATGAACAGAAGGCTCTGTTCGCTCTGCTTATGAAGACCAGTTGACTGATAGAATTCCGTTGGGTTGCTGACGTGCAAAATCCCATAAAATCAAGAATGCGACAATAGTCATTACTTAAGAGCAGTCGATTGACATGTTCATCAACTGACTAGTGATTTGGGTTTTGGGAATCAACCTCAACTCTAGATATAAAAGGCTTTAGAAGTTGGAGCAAAATCACAACTTGT
The DNA here is from genome assembly GCF_018446385.1 of Zingiber officinale. Classification (NCBI taxonomy): domain Eukaryota; kingdom Viridiplantae; phylum Streptophyta; class Magnoliopsida; order Zingiberales; family Zingiberaceae; genus Zingiber; species Zingiber officinale. The sequence continues at coordinate 18,986,477 of NC_055986.1, read as the reverse complement.
TAGTCCTAGTGCAGTCGACAAGAGAGGAGGGGGTGGGGGGGGGGGGTGAATTGCTTGAAATTATAAATGTACCCTTCTCGAAACTTTGGACTTTAATTAAAAACACTTGTTAGAAAAATAAAACTAAATTGTATAAAATAAATGAGGCTACCATATTTACTTGGTTTGCAACCAGGGAGGTTGCTAATCCAAGACGAATGAAGTACACTAGCAGAACTTCTTCTTCAAGAAAACTCTTAGAGGCGAAGAAGTCTCGTACAATGATTTACAGCTCAGAATAATGAAAATAGAAAGAAATGATTAGAATACAAGTATTGTGTGAAATCTCAAGCACTAGAGCTCCTTTTATAAGCTCACTGGTCGAAGTGACCGTTTGATGACATGGCACAATCCGGGTGCCAGGACTCGATCTGGGCTCCCCTAGCAGGTCGTTTAGCTGGCCGTCTCAATCCACTTTTCAATAGTAAAGGGATAAGCATTTATCCACTCTCGGGTGCCCAGACCAAAGTTGACGTAGACCCAAAGTTGATCCACTATGATGAGGCACCCGTTGGGCACCAAAGTGTCCGGGCACCTAGACCAGTTGGTTCGGGTGCCCAGATCAGTCAGCTACGCGCTAACCAGCTTGGGTGATCCTCCGACCTTCTAGAGTTAAGATCACCCGAACCCAACTCTGACCTTCTCTTCTTGAGCAGTCTTCTGCTTTGTCTTCTTGTCCCCCAAAAGTGCTACGTACATCCTTCTCGCTCCATCGGTGTACTTTTCCATAGCTTCTCATCCCTCAGATGCACTGAGTCTGTTGACTTGATTCCCTACCATCCTTTTCGTTCACTACGTCTTTCACTCAACTTCTTATGTTCCTAAATTTCTGCATACTTAGACACAAGGATCAAAACACCACAAGGCCTAACTTAACCTGATTGATTACATCAAAATTTACCAGAGGTACTTACACAACTTTCACTTGATATATCTGATAAGCTCTAAAACTGATTCTAACGCTCAATCTCTTACTCTCTCTTCTTCTTAAGCCCAAATTTCATCTTGTAAGAAGAAGAGGGAAAATTCTTATTATTGTTGGTGTAGGAAGCATCAAATGATCGAACCTAAGTTTTGATTATGGCAAAGGGTTCAAAGTTAAGATTTCTTATTGTCTAACAAGTTGAACTAAGTATGCAAGTAAGTCCTAAGTGATCTTAGGCAAAGGAAAGCCCTAGTTGTGGCTAGGTAGGTGGAAAGTCCTAACTATAGTAAGACAATAAAGTCCTGATCTGGGGGATTAGGCAAAGTCTTGGTGGGTCGAGGATATTGGGTGAAATCTTAGGGTCGAGGATGCTAGGTAAAAATCCTGGGGGGTACGGATACTAGGTGGAAGACTGGACGGGTCAAAGATTAGATGTCCAATATGAAGTTTTGATGTCTTAGATGTTGAGCAAAAGTCCAGACGATCTGGAGGATGGGTCTGGTAAAAGGTAATCTCTCATGAGAGAAGTAGGTGAGAACACGTTCTCCATTGAGGGAACAGTAGGTGTTAGTTCCATCTAGGGTTTTTGAAAAATCTAAAAGTCAGAACCGGACAGTCCGGAGACTGTTAAGCATTTTATTATTATATTATTTTATTGTGCTAAACTTTATTTTGTAGGACATATTTAGTATTTAGACTAACATGCCTTGTAAGAAGTAAGAAGCACAAAAGCAAAGCTCGGATGAATATTGTAAGGCGGCTTTCATGTGGCTGAAGGTGCCTTGGAGCTGGGATCGAAGGAGCCTTTGAGTGCGTTGAAGCCACCTTCAGGTGGATAAACTTTGCAGATTTGCGGAAGTTATCGAGTCCAAGGCTGTTGGCATAATTTCTGTAGCTAGAAGCGCCTTCCATGGTGTTGAAGACACCTTCAACACTCTATAAAAGTTGTCTTCAAGCAGATGGTGAAACACAACTGATCTTCAAGATTTCTCTCTTGTGCGCTGCTCCAAAGAAGATCCGACAAAGCCGTAACGTTGCTTTAATGACCAAAATCTTATAATTTCAACACCTTCGTTGTTGGTATAATTTTCTATTATAGACTTTTGTTATAGTACTTAAATTATAAACCTATTGTACTCATCTTTGTACTATTCTAGATTGATAATGAATTGCCTAAAGTAATCACTCAATGAGTGTAGGTCTTGGAGTAAGAGTTATCATAGACTCTGAACTAAGTAAAACTCGATTGTGTTAGCTTGGTTATTTTTTCTTTCTTTCCTTCTCTACTTCTGTTACACGAACTCTTATGCGAATGTTTTAGAAAAGTAAGAAAAAGTTACGAGCATTATTCACCCCCTCTAGTTCTTTCAATCATACAATTGGTATCAGAGTAGGATCGCTTTGAATTGGTGAAACCACCATTCAAGTATTTTTGTGGTATTTTTAAAAAATTTTGGAGTCGATCAGAATCGGTACTGTCACCCCTTCCAATTAGATTTTACAATTGAGTTTTTCATTTCTCGAAGTTGGTACAACACCACTCGAGTTCTTAGTTTTTCTTAATCATGCACTACTAATCCAAGACTTAGTCTTGGAACATTCACTGTTTTTTTTCTGTGTGCAAGGTTTTTTCTACCAATGGCTCACCAAGAAGCCTATAGTACCGCTCGCCTACCTCTTTTCTCCAGTGAGTACTTTGGTTACTGGAAAGGTCGGATGGAGTATCACTTGAAGATGCAAGTTGAAATATGGATCATCATCCAAACTGACTTCTCACTACCACTCGACGGCATTGGAAAACTAGTATTGTGAGAAAACTGGGACCAAAGTATAATAAAGAAAATTGAGGCCGACACAAAAGCTACTCAAACTCTGCAATGCGGACTTACCAAGGAAGAGTTGAACCGAGTCAGCCCATTCTCAGGTGCGAAAGACTTATGGGAGAAACTAATTGAACTGCATGAAGGGACCTCCAATACTAAGGTAAGTAAACGAGATCTACTTTTAAATAAATTATATAATATAAAATTGTGATAACCATGATTTTGCTACATTATTTTAATTCATAATGCATGTTTTTAATGGTTTATTCATAGCTTAAACTCAGGTTTACTCTACATTTCATAAATTGCATGTGATCTTGGGTCTAATTACAAATTAGTCTATTATCATGGTATTTGATACTAATATTTGATTATTATGTTGTAGGCATCAAAAGGGTCATGGACCCGATCAGATCAGACTACATTTGGGCTCAAATCTAGGGCTAAACAAATCGATCAAGCTTTGGATCGATTTGGACCGTTCATTGAAGATCAAAGAGATATGAGCCATTCGTCAAGTATCTGGTCCATCCGACCTAATGAGGAGCAGATCTCATTCGTTGATGAACATCTAGAGGTTTTGATCCAGATCTGAGTTCATCCAACTATTGATCAAGCCCCGAGCAATCTGAACCGTCCGATCAGTTTTGAGGAGGATTTAAACCCGCGAGAAGCTACAGTGCACTCGGGCTCGGCGTTTTCGCGACATCGACACTGTTCGTCTTCCTTCTTCCGCGATGCCGAGGCTCCATTCTTCATCTCCAGATCTCAGATTTTGATTCTGACTTCAACCACGAACTCGGGATTCCTTGGCAATCAGCGAGCGAAGAGCAGATCATGATCCTTGGGCGTTCCCTAGATCAGTGACATTTTCTTCCGTGATTCATTTTCCCCATAGATTGTAGGGCGTTCTCTAGATCTGAGGCTTCCAGGCATCTACGAAGCTTATTTGGAGTTCTCCTGAGGCTTCAGTATTCGTTCCATTTCCAGATTAGCTCGCAGCTTTGAGATCGAACTAATCATTCTGTTCTGAGCTGCGATTTTCATTTCTTCTTCTGTTCTTCACGCAACAAGATCGCGAGCCATAAGGGCGTTCTCTGCGGCTCAGCGATGCTTGTATCCACTGGCTGAAGATTCCTGATGCAGTGATTGAGAGCCAGAAGGACGTTCTCTACGGCTCCTTTGAAGATCAGCGAAGAGAAGGGATTATATCTAAGATTTGGAGTTTATGGAATGTTTAGGTTTTATTTTCTTTTAATTTGTTCTTTATTAGTTTTTGAATCTTGCTCAGATCTAATGATATGATGTTTTGTTTTACAATTCTGTTTGATTTCTTAACTTTGTTATTCAATTTCTTACAAATCCTGTAAACTACATTCTGTTCCATTACTTGATGTCATAGGAATCTGTTTCTTGACTTGTTTGTGTTACATTGCATTGTCACATTTGAATAAGATCTGAATTATGATAAACTACATTCATAAGTTAATTTGTATTTGTTCATTGTAAGATTGAGCTTAATTTCAATTCATGAATTTAGAGAACACTTGTTTGAATCATTGAATATGTTATGGCTATTATTTTCTTGAAGGTTGAATGCTTCATTGAGTTTGTTTGATTGTTACCTCTGTTCATGAAAAACGGTTATTAGTAGGTAATCCGAGTACTTGAATGTTGAATGTAGAATGTTTATTTTGTTTGAGTTTTTGAGTTTGATTGTTAAGTAGGATTGTGGTTGTTAATTGAAGATAGTTGTTTTCCTTGCTTCATTGATGCATTGAATTCAAATTTAATTGCAGTTAAATTGATAGTGAATTCACCTTGATGATGTAAGAGTAGAATTTGGATCGAATCTAGAGTGTGCACACATTCACTAGTTATTCCTTGGAAAAATACGACTTGGGACTCGTTACTACAACACTTGTCTTAATTTTAATGAGTTTAAATCTTTATTAATTTGGAGTGCCACGTGACGTGCAAAAAGGTCGACACCAAATTTTGGCGCTGTTGCCGGGGAAATAACTAGTAGTGTGTGTTTGTTTTAGATTGAGCAATGATTGATTTATTTTGTAGCATCTTTCTTGATTTGATTGCTTATTTCTTTTTATATTTTCATGTTGGTTTGTTCTTGAATTGTTAAGTGCTTAAATGTTCATAATATCATGTGTTTGAAACTTTATGCTCTTGAATATTCTAATTTTGAGTGCTAGTGTTGTAGTGTAAAAACAAGAGATTTCTTTAGCATGGATCCATATTTTCAGAATTTTGAAGGTGGAATGGAGAAATAGTATTTTCAGCTTGAGTATCAAATTTACCCAAACATGGATCAACAAAATAGGTATGAGTCATTTTCTAATGGTTTTAATGCTAATTGGGTGGATAATTCATGTTTCAGGTATGAAAGTGCACAAGGACAATTTATTGTGTCATATCCAGCTTACCAGAATTTATATGGATTTCAAGAGGTTTCAACGTCTTTTATGTCACAATCTTTTCAACAGAATGATCTTTAGATGGATGAGTCAACATGGAAATTAAAGGAGATTATGCAACAAATGCGCGAAAATCAAGAGCAGCAATTCTTAAGGATACAGAACATATAGAATCAGTTATATTAGATTGCATTATCCATCAATCAGTTACAAGCACAAAACTCCAGTGGAGAGATGGAAAGTAGTGATTCTGTCAGGCCTGACCCTACTCCCATTTCTTTACAAAATTGATTCTGTCAGGCCTGACCCTACTCCCATTTCTTTACAAAATTTTTCTAGCATTATGTGTGATGATGATGTAGTTGTTTAAATTTCTGATTCTACTAATAATGTTGCTTTAGATGTTGGAAATGATGCAGATTTTGTTGCAAAAGATGATTTAAGTGTAGGGGAATGCTTACTGGAAGCATTACCTCAAGAATCACCAGAAATGGAAGTTGAGGATGAAAGTGTAGGGACTTGTGCTATGGAGCCAAGCACCCAAGGATCACCACATGAGGTTGAATATTCACCAGAAACAGAGCTTGAGCATTCATTTGATGAAAAGGAGGTAACAATCATGACTCCAGGTACCTTTCAACATGACAAGGTGAGTATTATTTTTGATTCATTAGAAAATTTAATAGAGGTACCAATTGTTGATTTTATTAGATGTGATTCATTTCTAGATAAATTTGCTACCCACACTAATATTCTTTTATTTTCTTTTTATCCCACATGTGTGTGGGAGGTGTTTTCTTTTATTGATGTTGTAGGAGAACATAAGCTTCAGGAGTGGGTGCTTGAACTGAACCGACTCAGACCTCCAGAAAGAATTTTCAATGGAAAAAGGATGAATAAAAAGAATTTGAGTGGAATTTTGATTACTCCACTTTCGGGGTGGATTCTTCTTTTAAATCTTCTTCAACCACCGGGAATTAGAGGGGAGTTGGCTCTAATTTCACTTTCTTTTGAATTTTAATTCATGCTTTGTTAATAAATTCTTGCTTTATATGTTTCTTTAGTTTCATACTTAGCAATTGCATTTTATTTCCACACTTTGCATTTTGTTTAGCATACATAACATTTTCATTTTGAATAAAATCCTTCATGAGAATTTTCTAGTAATATTTTTAAGATGATAAAAACTTCTTAAATTTGATCATCAAGTTTAGGTCATGTAACATGATTGGATACTCTACTTACATGATATTGGTTAAAATGGTAGTGGATTCTATTTTGATCGATTGAGCTTGTTTGCATGAAAATTACCTAGAGAGGACCACTTTAAACCTAAACACTATTATTTTCTTTGTGTGGCATGCACTTACAACAATTGAAACTCTAGAACTTGCTTAGTTTCTTTTCAAAATCATAATAGTATATTTGTGCATGGAGAAGGATTGTTTTCATTCTTGATCCCTCATAAATTCAAATTCCTTTCTTCATAATTTTCTTAAAACAATTTTCTCTTGCAATTTAACCTTTGAGTGCCTTTGCTTGGTCCATTTCATTGAGGGTTTTGGTTGACTATCTTGATGAGTTAGATTGTTTGATGATGGACAAAATTTTAAATGTTGGGGAAAATTAGTTATTGCTCAAGAATTTTGAAGAAGAGGAATGGTAGCATAAATATTGAATTGTGATTTTTGAGAGTGATGTGAGAGTCTCAAACATGGACCTTGATTATGGTTACTTGATACAATGTGACCTTGATTATGGTTACTTGATACAATGTGTAGTAATTGGAGTTCTTATTTAAGTTTCTACTTTTGGCTTGGTTTAGAGGCTACTTTTGGTTTATATGTGCTGCTTTTAAAAATCCAGGGAGCTGACATTTGATATTGTTGAAAATCTGATTTGCTGAGAAAGAGTGCTAATGGAATTGGTAGCTGCATTTCAATGCTGAAATCTGTGAGTTTGGTTGAGTTTTAAAGTTGGAAGCTGATCAGGAACCAGTCCATTAAATCTTTGATTACAAGGACCAAGTTCAACTCTACAAAAATGCTATTCAGATTTAAATTTAAATGACTCAACTTCTGAAGCCTGGAAACCAGAATTTAGTAATTACTTTTGATTTATATGGGTGCCAAAAGTTTCTGAGCAGAAGGAGGTATGCTGAAATTGTTTTCTGAAATTTCCAAAACTTGATAAGAAAAGAACAAAGGTGGAGCTGAGTCTTAAAACAGAAATGCATAAGTGGAATCTGAAATGGATTCTGAAATGTTATGATTATTCTGAAACTTTATCTATGAATTCTTCATGTCTCAGGCCAAATCAAAGTTTTGAAGCTGTAATCTGGACAAGTGCAAGATATGATCTGGGTATCATGTGCAAGGGTCAGCTAGATTACTGCAAAATGCAGTTTGATCCTTCATTTATTGAATTCTTGGTGGATAATTGAAGAGTTGGAGTAATGATGTAAGCTACAGGACTAAAATCTGAAACTATGTCATGCTTGATACAGGAATGAAAAGTTGAAGAAATTGCAGAAATAGAAAAGAAAACAAATGCAGCTAGTGTGGAAGCAATGGTGTATCAAGAATTCAGAAGCAGTATCAAGAAAAGGAGAAGATCTGGTGAAGCTTTTAAGTGTGAAGGAACAAATGTTAACCTCGCATCAAATTATTGAAAGATGCAGTGGGGTTATAAGAACAGAAATGAGCAGGAATCTGTTTGGAAATGAAGAATTTTGTGCCAAAAGTGTATCAAAAATCAGGTATATCATTTAAACAAGCGAGGAGTTTAAGTGAAGCTTTGGGATTTGTAGTAACAAATGGTGCCTTTGTGTTTCTATGTCTTATACGAATTTACTAGACAGAGTTCTCAAAAGCTGTGGCTGAAAAGTAGAAACAATTATTTATAGCTATAGAAGTCTGTGGAAGAAAAGGAAATGCTTATGGAAATGGAAATTGTTGCATAGATCACATAGATGAAATCATTTTCCATCCAAACAAGGAACAAGTGTTTAATACGCATGAAGGAACAGTGGTAAAAGGCTGAAAGACTATAACTGTAGAATGAGGCAAACAGAATTCAGATTTAAAAGTGGTATCAAGTTGGCACCAGCTGTTTATCAGAAATCATATCAAAGAAGAATGCAGAAGTCTGTCAGCAAATCAAAATCTACTGTTGATGACTTTCTTAATTGTTTATACAAGCTGTTGGCTGATGCTTGCACTCCCTAATTTCTGAAACTGAAGATTCAGGAGTAGCTGGATTGCTAAATGGATTTTAATATTTTCCATTCTGTTGCAAGAATAAGCTTCCAAACTGCATTCAATTGATCAGAATTTCTGGAAAAGGGAAACTGAGTTAATAGAAATGGAGCAAGAATGCAGATGTGCCAATTCCAATCTGTTCCCAGAATTCAGAATCAGATTCAGATCTATTCTCAGTTTTGATTTTTGAGTTGTTTGAATAGGAGGAAGAGCAAAGATTAACATAATAGTGGGACATCAATGCTGTCTAAATTCTGAAACTGAATATAGGTTCTGAAATACAGATTTCTGAAATTGAAATGCAGTGATTTCAGAGGTAGTTTGTTCATTTGATCATTGCTATTAAAATCTATTTTGAAATTGCATAGCTTCAATGCATTGTTGATATCATGATCAGAGGTTGCTACCATCTGATGTTGGCAAGGTAAGTAAAAATTGTTCAGAGCCAAATTGGAAGCATGTCTTCAGATTTTTGGAGAAGCATAAACCATAACTGTTAGACAAAGAGAAAAGATGATACAATGTAGTATTGGGAAGGAAATTGGCACACCACACTACATTTTTAAAAGGGAATCTGCAGCAGAAAAGAAAATAAAAATAGTGGTTTAAAAGTGTATCAAGTAAGTGGATAGCATAATGTGTTGTTTTGTCCGAGATAGACAATATTTTAAGTGTGAGGGAGGGAACTATTCTTGGCAAGTTGATGTGAGATTATTTTAGTTTCAAAATGCTGAAATTGAAGTGCAAAAATAGTGAAGAAGAAAGGAAAAACAGTGGCAAAACAAAAGAGTATCAAGTGTGGAGATAGAGTATCAAAATTTTCGGATAGCCATCAAATTGAAGGGGAGTTTAGCTTGATCTTTTGTATTGATAATGACAAATGGTATTCATCTCTTTTTTTACATCAAAATGGTCAACTCATCAAGTATATTCCTCCAATACTCTAATTCTCTCATTTTCTTCATTGATACTTTTTCTTGTGCCTATTTTATTCACTTTCATTGTTCTTTTTGATTCCATTTCAATTCTTGTTGATTAAATCCTTTTGATTCATGTATGCTATGTTTTACAGTGGTAGAGAATTAGAAAATAAGCAAGCATATGGTAGTGAAATGTTGTGAGTTACATTGAGTGAGCTCCACTTCTACATGTTTGAGTCTGAGAGATAAAATAGGTAAATACCTTGTGAGATTGCAACTTGCTTAATTTTTCAATTGGATTGAAGCTACCATACCTACTGATTATTGTTTGGATTGTATTCATGATTGTTTGTGATCTTTAGATGATCTTAGTTAATTACTTCTTACCATCTTCTAGGTATTGCTAGGGAAATTGTATGGAGATGAATTTTAGGGTTTTTCTTTATTTGAATGAGACGTCCAAGACTAAGTGTGGGGGATTTAATAACCATGATTTTTCTACATTATTTTAATTCATAATGCATGTTTTTAATGGTTTATTCATAGCTTAAACTCATGTTTACTATATATTTCATATATTGCATGTGATCTTAGACCTAATTGCAAATTAGCCTATTATCATGGTATTTGATACTAATATTTGATTATTATTTTATAGGCATCAAAAGGGTCATGAACCCGATCAGATCAGACTACATTTGGGCTCAAATCTAGGGCTAAACAAGTCGATCAAGCTTTGGATCAATTTGGACCGTTCATTGAAGATCAAAGAGATCTGAGCCATCCGTCAAGTATCTGGTCCATCCGACCTAATGAGGAGTAGATCTCGTTCGTTAATGAACATCTAGAGGTTTTGATCCAGATCTGAATTCATCCAACTATTGATCAAGCCCCGAGCAATCTGGACCGTCCGATCAGTTTTGAGGAGGATTTAAACCCGTGAGAAGCTACAGTGCACTCGGGCTCGGCGTTTTCGCGACATCGACACTGTTCTTCTTCCTTCTTCTGCGACGCTGAGGCTCCATTCTTCATCTCCAGATCTCATATTTCGATTCTGACTTCAACCACGAACTCGAGATTCCTTGGCAATCAGCGAGCGAAGAGCAGATCGCGATCGTTGGGCGTTCCCTAGATCAGCGACATTTTCTTCCGTGATCCGTTTTCCCCATAGATTGTAGGGCGTTCTCTAGATCTGAGGCTTCCAGGCGTCTACGAAGCTTATTTGGAGTTCTCCTAAGGCTTTAGTATTCGTTCCGTTTCCAGATTAGCTCGCAACTTTGAGATCGAACTGGTCATTCGGTTCTGAGCTGCGATTTTCATTTCTTTTTCTGTTCTTCACGCAACAAGATCGTGAGCCATAAGGGCATTCTCTGCGGCTCAGCGATGCTTGTATCCACTGGCTGAAGATTCCCGATGCAGTGATTGAGAGCCAGAAGGGCGTTCTCTGCGGCTCCTTTGCAGATCAGCGAAGAGAAGGGATTGTATCTAAGATTTGGAGTTTGTGGAATGTTTAGGTTTTATTTTCTTCTAATTTGTTCTTTATTAGTTCTTGAATTTTGCTCAGATCTAATGATCTAATGATCTGATGTTTTGTTTTACAATTCTGTTTGATTTCTTAACTTTGTTATTCAATTTCTTACAAATCCTGCAAACTACATTCTGTTCCATTACTTGATGTCATAGGAACCTGTTTCTTGACTTGTTTGTGTTACATTGCATTGTCACATTTGAATAAGATCTGAATTATGATAAACTACATTCATAAGTTAATTTGTATTTGTTCATTGTAAGATTGAGCTTAATTTCAATTCATGAATTTAGAGAACACTTGTTTGAATCATTGAATATGTTATGGCTATTATTTTCTTGAAGGTTGAATGCTTCATTGAGTTTGTTTGATTGTTACCTCTATTCATGAAAAACGGTTATTAGTAGGTAATCCGAGTACTTGAATGTTGAATGTAGAATGTAGAATGTTTATTTTGTTTGAGTTTTTGAGTTTGATTGTTAAGTAGGATTGTGGTTGTTAATTGAAGATTTAGTTGTTTTCCTTGCTTCATTGATGCATTGAATTCAAATTTAATTGCAGTTAAATTGATAGTGAATTCACCTTGATGATGTAAGAGTAGAATTTGAATCGAATCTAGAGTGTGCACACATTCACTAGTTATTTCTTGAAAAAATACGACTTGGGACTCGTTACTACAATACTTGTCTTAATTTTAATGAGTTTCAATTTTTATTAATTTGGAGTGCCACGTGACATGCAAAAAGGTCGACACCAATCATCATCCAAACCGACTTCTCACTACCACTCGACGACATTGGAAAACTAGTATTGTGAGAAAACTGGGACCAAAGTATAATAAATAAAATTGAGGTACTCAAACTCTATAATGCGGACTTACCAAGGAAGAGTTGAACCGAGTCAGCTCATTCTCAGGCGCGAAAGACTTATGGGAGAAACTAATTGAACTGCATGAAGGGACCTCCGATACTAAGATAGGGTTTTACTTTTAAATAAGACTTATAGGAGATACTAAGACTTATGGGAGAAACTAAGTAAACGGGATCTACTTTTAAATAAATTATATAATATAAAATTGCAAGAACGTGAGACGGAGAGCTAATTGCATGCACGCATCGAAGACCTTCTCAACAGCCTCCATGCGATCAGACAAAAAATAAAAAATTGTGGCATTATAAGGTACGTGCTAAATGCTTTTCTAAGAAATACATTGTGGACATCAATGATAGATGCTTACAAGGTATCTAAGGGCCTTTCCTTAATTAGATTAGATGAGTTGTTTTCCAAATTTGAACTTCACGAACAAACTAATACTACTTGGGCTGAGAATAGTATTGCGCTGCTTGCAGGGAAACTCATAAATAAGAAGTCAGAGCTAAGTACCGAACTGAACTCGAATCCAAAGACGAATTAGATTTTGAAGATGAAGACAAAATCACCACCAAACTAGTCAAACTAGTTCGAAAAGTACTTAAAAAAAGGTGACCCAATACAAGAGCAAGAGTAAGCAAACGAGTGCAGATCAAACAATGAAGTCAAAGTCAGAAGTGACTTGCTACGGGTGTAGCCAAAAGGGGCACTACAAGCCAAAATGTCTAAACTAGAAGCAAAGAAGAAAGAAGGCTTTTGAAAGCAACATGGTCCAAATCCTTAGAAGACTCTAATGAAGAACATGAACAAGCGACCTTCCTTGCTCTACCAGTACAAGCTTATATTGCTGAAACTGAGTTCAAGTCTGAAACCGGAGTTGAATCAAAAATTGAGTCTGAAAGAAGCCACAGATCCGTATATATTTCCAAAGGGCCAAATAATACTGTAAGTTCTTTGGTTGCTGGTATTCAAGTAGATGAATTATAAAATTTAATGTCATACTTATTAAGAAAATTGGCCAAATCTAATATCCGGGTCAAGTCACTCCAAAAGGAGATAAAAACCTTTAAAGAAGTGACTAACCCAAGTTCTTTTACTGAACAAGTTCAAGATGGAACCTCAACTCAAGTCTAACAACTTGAGGAAGAGAATTCTAATTTAAAAACTTAAGTCAAAGAACTCAAGGACTCATTGGAATGATTCACCTTGGGTTCCTAGAATCTTGATCTGATTCTTGGGAAATAAAGGGTCATATACAATCGATCCAGACTCAGGTATAAGGCTAAACAAAGATTTAGATTGTACTTATCTTTAGTGAATTGATCAAATAGAAACCTAGTTGAAGCATGAGTCCCCAAGTCTAAACTCATTAATCAAGTTGGTTGCAATCAATATTGGATCCCCAAGGACTAAATCCACTACCTTGATAGACCTTATCAAGGTTATGATTCAGGGGAGCTAATAAAAAGACTATTTTTTGTTATTAATAGAATTACATGATGATTGATTTACCACTTTCTTTATTTATGCTTAGATTAGGATAGATAAGAACTTAGGCTTGATTGACACTTGACTAGTCAGACTTAGGATTTTTATAAAGAAAATTAAATATTCAATTTCTTTAAAAGGCTTTGTTTAGAAGTGGTTGTTTCTCTAATATCCAAGAAGGCCTAGTACCTCACCACAGTCTGTAAGCTAATTATCAAAATAGATGTTTAATTGAATAACTATTAAACCTTAGTCTAACTAAAAGATAAATCAATCCATAGTTTTTTAATCTAAATTGAAGATAAAATTAACCATCTCATAAAACTTATAAGGTTCCCCAATTGACAATCTAGAAAAAGGGTGAGATAGATTTAGGTTTAAAATTAGTTAATTAAAACTTAAACCTTAATCAAACTTAATCTTTAAATAAAAAATCTAATTCAATTAATCAAATCTAATTCAAATTAAGAAAATCTAATTTAAATTAATCAAACGCTATACAAAATTAAATATTTTTAGAAAACTCAAACTTAAATGTTTTAAAATTCAAACTCAAATATTTTAAAATTTAAATTTAAATATTTTGAAACTCAAATTTAAATATGTTTTAAAATTTAAATTTAAATACTTTGAAATTTAAACTTAAATATTTTTCCTTAAACATATATATTTTTCAAATTCAGAGATAATATTCTCAAACTTCAAAGTTAAGATTAACTTAACTCCATCTTGTAGGTATCCTGAGGTAGTGTTGATATGATCAACCGAGTTAAGTTAGGTCTTGTGTGTGTTTGATACCTTATGTCTAAGTGTGCAGAAACTTAGGAGCACAAGAAGTCGAGCGAAAGACGTAGCAAGCGAGAATGATGACACAGGAGAGAGTCGAATGGCTTGGCGTGTTCGAGGGATGAGGTGCTGCAGAAGAGTACACTAGCGGATGAGAAAGAAGTGTTGGTCCAAGGTAGGCCGGAGGGAGGGAAGGTGAACTAGCTGTTAAGAAAAAACCTTCCCCGACTTTTAACTCAGATTAGTAGAAAAATAGAATAAATGAACAACAAAAAAAATGAGGCCAAGAAAGTTACTTGGTTACAACTGGGGAGATTGTTAATCTAAGGCAAGTAAACACACTAAAGATCTCCTTCTTTGAATGTGGAGAAGCCTCTTACACTCGTTGGAAGCTTAGAAAGTAGTTAGGAAATGAATACAGCAGTTGTTATATATTTCCTAGGTCTAGGGGTCTTTTTATAGCCTTAGAAAATCTTATCTATGACTGGAAGGCGCTTTCCATAGAGCTGGAAGGCGCTTCTAGTGAGACGCAGTGGATAAAAGTTTATCCACTGCCAATGACAAAATCTGCCTAGTCGAAGGCGCCTTCCATGGGCTGGACAACTCCTTCTATGGCTGGTTGAAGGTGCCTTCAGCCCAGCTGAAGGCACCTTCTTCCTAAAAGTCACGGAGGCGCCTTCAAGGTGCCTCCAGCAGCTCTATAGCTCTATTTTAACTCTTCCATTGCTCCGATCGCCTAAGTGATTTCGGCCAACTGAAATAGGATTTACCTGAACCCAATTTTCGGCCTTCTCCTCGAGCAGACTTTCGCTCTAGCTTCTCGTCCCTTGAACATCGTGCACGTCTTTCTCGTCCACCAGTGTACTCTTCCGTAGAACCTCGTCCCTCGGATGCACCGAGTTCGTCGGCTCCCTTCCTGTGTCATCCTTCTCGTTAGCTGCGTCTTCCGCTCGACTTCTTGTGTTCCTAAGCTCCTGTATACTTAGATACAAGGGTTAAACACTAATAGGACCTAACCTAATTTGGTTGATTACACCAAAATTACCATGAGATACCAACAATCTCCCCCTTTTTGATGTGATCAAACCCAAGTTAAGTTAGGGTAAACCATAAATAAAAAATAGTTATAAAGGTTTTACAAGTACAAAAATTAAAATTTGTAATTTGTTGTACTACTTTCCCCCTATATTTAATTTCTTACTATTCCCCCTTTAGATCACATTAAAATTGGGGTACTTTTAAAAGTCTAAGAGTAAAAAAGGGGGAAAAAATTCTAACTATTAAAAATATAAGAATTACTTAAAAAAATATTTAATTATTTTTTTAATAGAAAATTAAGGCATTTTTATAACTTCTAAATCCTAAACAATTAGTCAATTAAATACTTATTTCAGTAATTGATTTCCAGGATGTGGTGAGGCATTAGACCTTCTTGGATATTGGAACAACAACTACTTTCTAGACAAAACCTCTTAAAGAAATTCAATATTTAATTTTCTCTGAAAGCCTTAAGTCAAAAAGTAATTAATCTAAATATGATTTTGGAATCCAAAATAGATTCCTTCCAACTGGGTTAACTAGGAATCTCTTAGGTACATATTTCTTTAAAATTTTTCTAATTTGGTCATTATGGTATTTAAGGTACCAATTCAATCCACTATATTTTCTAATATATTGAATATTTAAGTATATGTGCTTTTTCAAAGTTTCTATCTCCTTTTGCAATTTTTCATTCTCAATTTTAGCCTTATCAAAGTCTTCTAATCGACAAGATTCAACTAGTATTGATTTTAATTCCTTAACTTCTTTTTCTAATTTACAGTAATTTTTTGTTAATAATTTAATAAATTAAAATAATTTTTCAGGAGGAAGAGATTGTACTTGACTTACCTTGTCGATTCCGTGATCTGAAGCTCCCCCTGAAGTACTGCTTTCTTTCGATGTCACTCCCCCTTCATCGATGCTTTCGATGCTCATTTTGGATGGGCTTGCTTTGTCTCCTTCTTCTTGGTGACTTGCCACTAGTGCAAGTCCGACGATAGCTTCAATTTTTGATTTGGACGATGTTTCATCGCACGTCGCCTTCATATTCTTATACTTGTTTACTTGGGTTGGCTTCTTGTTCTTGCTCCTATCCTTGTCTTTCAATTTAGGGCAGTTATCTTTCACATGCCCTTCTTTATTGCAGTGGTAGCATCTTATCCTTCTTTTCCTACCCTGCACTTGATTAAATCTTTTAGTTTTAAATAACTTTTTAAATTTACATACCATCAGTGTTGTTTCACTATCATCGAGAGAAGATTCTGAATCTTGTTCGTCCGCTTTTGCCTTTAAGGCAATGTTATGCTCCTTCGGACCTGCATATCTCATTTTATGGACTTCAAAAGTTGAAAATAATTCTTCTAAAGTAGTTGAATCTAAATTCTTAGATATATAATAAGCATCTACTAATGATGCCCATTCAGTATTTCTAGGGAATGCATTAAGAGCGTACTTTAGTGAATCTCAGCTACTTACCTTTTCTTTGAGATTCGTGAGTCTAGTGATGAGCTCCTTGATCCTTGAGTGAAGATGTGCAACGGTTTCACCTTCTTCCAGTTTGATGTTGCTGATATGGTTTTTGAGTAGATCTCATCTTGTGAGTTTCGCCTCTGAAGTTCCTTCGTGTAGTTTCAGAAATTTCTCCTAGAGCTCTTTTGCAGACTCGTAGGCCCCGATCCGGTTGACTTCTTATGACGGTAAGACGCTTAGTAGATGGAACTTTGTTTTCCCATTTTCCACGAAATCGACTTGTTCCTTTTTGGTCCAGTGGTATTTTTCATTGCCTTCGGGTGCTACAAAACCAAATTCTATTATTAAAAGTAAATCGAAATCAATTTTGAAAAATACCTCCATCTTCTTCTTCTAGTTGGTGAAATCTCCCTCGAACTTTGGTGGGTAGATGCTTGATTCGGCCATCTCGTGTGCTTTGTTTGGCGATTAGTCCTCCTGAAGCGAACTTGACTCTGATACCACTTGTTGGTCAAAGGTAGGCCGGAGGGAGGGGAGGTGAACTGGCTGTTAAGAAAAAATCTTTCTCGACTTTTAACTCAGATTAGTAGAAAAAAACAAAATAAATGAATAGGAAAAAATAACGAGGCCAAAAGAGTTACTTGATTACAACTGGGAGGTTGTTAATCCAAGACAAGTAAACACACTAAAGATCTCCTTCTTTGAAGGCAGAGAAGCCTCTTACACTCATTGAAAGCTCAGAAAGTAGCTAGGAAATGAATACAGTAGTTATTACATATTTCCTATGTCCAGGGGTCTTTTTATAGCCCCTGGAAAATCTTATCCGCGGTTGGAAGGCGCCTTCCACAGAGCTGGAAGGCGCCTCCAGCGAGGCATAGTGGATAAAAGTTTATCCACTACTAACGACAAAGTCTGCATGGTCGAAGGTGCCTTCCATGGCTGGTTCAGCCCAGCTGAAGGCGCCTTCTGCCTGAAGGTCGTGGAGGCGCCTTCAAGTCCTGTTGAAGGCGCCTCCAACAGCTCCATAGCTCCATTTTAGCTTTTCCGTTGCTCCGATCGTCTCGGTGATTTCGGCCAACTGAAATAGGGCTCACCCGAACCTAATTTTCGGCCTTCTCTTCGAGGAGGCTTTCGCTCTGACTTCTCATCCCTTGAACGTCGCGCATATCATTCTCGTCCACCGGTGTACTCTTCCGCAGCACCTCGTCCCTTGGATGCACTGAGCCCGTCGGCTCCTTTCCCGTGTCATCCTTCTCGCTAGCTGCATCTTTCTCTCGACTTCTTGTGTTCCTAAGCTCCTGTACACTTAGACACAAGGGTTAAATACTAATAGGACCTAACCTGACTTGGTTGATCACATCAAAACTAACATGAGGTGCCAATAAGAAGCGGGCGACGTTTTCGAGGGACGAAAAGACGGAGTGGAAGGTTGCTCAAGGAGAAGGCCAGAAAATGGGTTTAAGTGAGCCCTATTCCGGATGAACGAAAATCACCCATGCGAATGGAGCAGGAATGGAGGTCTAGACGCCCGGACCCCCTGGGTAACTCTAAGGCGCCTCCCTTGGTGAGGCTTCAAACGGGCTAGTCAGCACGGTCTGGGGGCCCGAAGTTGCTCTAGGTGCTCGGACTAGATAAACTTAATCCATTGCGAACTGTTATGATATGGATAAAGTTTTATCCACGCCTAGGCGGCTAGAACTGTCACACCAGCAAACGGTCAGTTTCAACCAGCATGCTATAAATAGAACCCTGGTCTCAGTAGTTCAGATCATCACTTGTACACGAATTCATTTTTTGTTCTACTACTTTAATTGTGAGCTATCAACGTTGTAAGAGGCTACTCCACTCGAAGGAGAATTCTAGTAAGCTTTTTCATAGTCTTGGATTAACAATCTTCTGATTGCAAGCCAAGTAAATTTCCATGTCTCTTTCTCTTATTAATTAGTTTATTATTTCTTTTTATACAAGTGTTTGTCTAAATTATTTCGAAAGAACGAGAAAGATTTGTTTGCTTTTTCAGGACAATTCACCCCTTCTTGTCAGCTGACCAAGGACCAACAATTGGTATCAGAGCCAGACTCGCTTCAGAAGGACTAACCACCATCCGAAGAAAAAGAAATGGCTGGATCCACCATCTATCCACCAAAATTTGAGGGAGACTTCGCAACATGGAAAAAATACATGGAGGTATTCTTCAAGACCAGTTTTGAAATCTTATTAATTATAAACTATAGTTTTGAAGCACCTAAGGATCAGCACAGAGTCAAGAAAGAAGAGTTCACGTGGACGAATAAGGAACAAGTTGACTTCGTAGCTAATGGAAAAGTAGAGTTCCATCTGCTTAGCGTTCTGTCGCCCCAGGAGGTTAGCCGGATTGGAAGCTATGACTCAGCCAAAGATCTTTGAAAAAAATTCCTGAAACTTAACGAGGGTACTTTAGAAGCTAAACTAGCAAAGAGAGACATCCTCTAAAGCCATCTGATGAACCTTAGGATGAACAAGGAAGAAAAGGTAACCCAATTCTATGACTTTGGTCGTCATGTCAGTCGACTCTCTAAACTTTGACCCACCTTTGGAGGCCCTACATCATTCTCCATATCAATCATATAAATAATTTCTAATATTATAGACAATATTATTAAGAACAGGAGAAGAAATTTTTTTTAAATGGAATTAAAGCGTCATAATACAAATTTAACATTTCTTGTAAAACTTCTAATTTATATATAGGGTCTAAAACAAATGCAACTAAATAAATTTCAGGAATATAAAAAATTCTCATTTTGTTTTCATTGCTAATACACAAGAAGATAAAAATTTCTTGGTACTATTTTCATTTAAAACTAATCCTATATTACAAATTTTTTCTAAAATTAAATAAGAAGTAGGATAATAAAAATCAAAAAATTATTCAGTTGTATTATTAAATACTTTTAAAATTTCACAAATACTATTATAAATATTATATTATTGTGAAAATAAATATATATTAGCATTCTTATTATTTTATAAAAAAATAAATATAATAATTCTCTATATTGAAATAAAGTTTATAACAATTTATACGTTGAATTCCAAAGTGTTGAAAATTTTTTAGATTTCATTCCATAATTTTTTAAAAAATTATTCTATTATTTTATTATAAATAGATGCGACCATAAATAGGAAATAATATTTCTAATTGGTTCAATATGATTGACTAAAATTATTAATCCATCTTACACATAAATTAGAACTAGTATTATCAAATAATATTGAAAATATTTTATGAGTTAATCCATATTCTTTAAAAACTAAATATAATAATTGTGAGATGTTATAAGCATTATATGATTCATCAAAAACTCTATAAACTAACAATCTTTTTTTTTAATTTTCTAGGAGTTCTCGATTTAATGGAAAGTCATACTTATATATGAATGTGTTTATCAATCATCAGTCCAAATATCGAAACATAAACAAACTTTATTATTTATTTTAATAGATTCTTCAATTAATTTTTCCTTTTGTTTTACTAATCTTTTAATTATTTCTGTAAGTGTAGTTCTAAGAACACGTTTAGCATTAAAAGACTCTTTATAAAAAATTTTAAAAGTACATTTAGATCCAAAACTAAATGAAAGATGTTGTACAAAAACAATCTAGCTAATAATTATCATAATTTATTATCAGAATATAAAAATAGACTAGAATCACTACTTCTACTAATGGAAAATCTAGATAATTATGCTTAAGTACTGTTAATTTCAAATTTTGTCAGATGCTTCACTTCTACTTGTCGTTTCAACGATCCATAGCTTCCACCGACTTAGAATTTGTAGGAAGCATTACAGTACTTATATTTTACATGCAATTCTCCCGACAAAAAAGTGAACTTTTTAAAATATTTAGTGAAAATAGAAGATTTTAAAAGAGGAATTTCCTGAACCTTTGAAATAATTACATCAGTACTTCTTTGTATTTTAGGTGTCGCAGTTAGATTCAAAAGTTACTCAGTCTTATTATCAGTAAATTGAATATTCAGGTTCACTATTTTCTTGTCCCTCCAAGATTGAGATAATGAACCTCCTCGCCCACAATGAACCATAATCGGCCCAACACCCTACCCGAAACAAGTGTCGAGCCGGTTACAATTTTGAATCGGAACCAAGCCAATGGGTACGCGGCCCGTTGACCTAGTTCCGAGTCAAGGCCGGGTCTGATTCGGGCCTATCTACAATCCTTTATCCTCTGTGTAACATACTGTGTTAAATTAAATTAAAACCGCAGTCTGAAAAATCATGAATAAGTACGTAATTGTTTCCACGAATACTCAATTGGTTAGAGAGTGATAAATTTATTATAATAGAGCATAAATCAATTTTTGACAGATTTATGCCCTTAAAAAAATTCCTATCACTCTCTAACAACTTAAGATTAATATAATTTATCTTAAATCAAATAATTTGAGAATGAAATTTTAAGATGAACATAATCCTCTTTTAGCACTGTGAATGCGCACGCAATTTAGGGGACGGATTGTGAATCGCCTTTTGTAACAAGCACGCAACCTCTGTCTTCTGAATTTGAAGAAGGTTACTCGCTGTGCGTGATCGAAATTAATTCATAGGCCATCAGCTTGCAACACTTCATCTTCTCGCTGATAATTTTCAGGCTTTTTAGAATTTGCATTATGCGATTGGATGATCGGTCAAGTTCGTACTCATCTGCCGTTCCTTTCCTACCGCTGCTCGAATTAATGCAGGCAGAGTGAGCGTATAATTAGGTGTTGGACAGGGAGTAGGGCAGAGTAGAGTAGAGTAGAGTGGGAGATGAAACGACGTGAGAGAAAGCAGGAGAGAGGCATATCTCTCTTGGTTAGCCACTGAGCTGCAGTGTGTGACAGCTTTTGGAGGCAGCCTTCTTATAGCGTTGGTTCAAATGTGCTCCAACTAATATATGATTCCTGTTCCGACGGCAATCCCCAGTTACCCGCATTGACGGCCACCCAGCTTAATGAAACAATGCAAATAAGGATTTATAACGGAAGTTCCAACAGCATACAGCAACGATGGCAATATATGATAAAAGGTTTTCGTTTATTTCAGTATCTCCATCCATTTATTTTTAAACTAACACAGATAAGTTAAATAATAATTACTATCTATTAGTGTAAGTGATTAAGACATAAAAAAATTAGGATAACAGTATGACACATAGATTTGTGTGTCTCATTCTATTTGACTAAGTATGCATTAACAATTAAGATATGTATTGACAACAAATCAACCATTGCACTGGTAAAGAACCGGTGTATCATGAAATTCTTACTCTACATTCGTTTGTATTAACATTAATGTTGAGTAATACGAGAGATAATTAGAGAGTGTTAATTATATGATTGAGGTTAATAATCAAGTTGAGGTGGAGGTAATGGTTAAAAACAGTACTCCCCCGACTCTATGCCATCGCAACTCCTTGTCTTTTCGGCTCTTTATGGCCTTGATCCAATGCTGCCCCGATTCCTTGCCTTCAACACCTTGCAGCCTCGACTCCATATTGCCCCTACTCCGCAACACCCTGAGCTATTGGTAGTCATGGCGGTGAGCTATTATCGTCTGAAGATGTGGACAACATAGCTATTGGTAACCAAAACATATGGAAAATGCGACTGTTCAGTCTGAGAGAAGTGGGTAACCTAGTTATTTATTTTAAAAAAAATATGAATAACACAATTGTAGATTTCGAGACACATGGAGAACATGAGAATACAGTTATCACTCTATAAAATGTAATTCGATTCGACGAGTGCAGAGACACGCACAAGCATCCAAATCTCTAGAAAACCCTATAATACTTTTTCTTCGTCCTTCCATGTCGGAAACTGATTTGAATGTCGAAATATACGACTGTGCTAGGGAATCTCAGTCGTTATTCTAACCCTCTCTTTCTAGTGCTGTCTCCCAGGTTCCGATGAATCTTCCTAAAAGTCCTCACTATGCCAAGGCGATCGACTGATCGACGTTAATTCACCGATGGTTCATTATATTCATCAACGGTCTTAGACAAGATCATTAAGTATTATACTCTTAATGACATCAGCTAAGTCCTATGAATAGATATAATTTATTTTAAGTTGCTCCCAATGATGTTTTCTAACACAACATACTGCATGCACAATTTAACCAGTTGAATTTATTTGACATAATATAAAAAGCTCATCTCATATTTTATCTATAATTATACGATAATGCATATTTATTTACAATCACCACTTGTAATGTCCAAGCCAAATCGTTTTAGTCTCATTGTCACTGCGACACAAATCTTTGGTCCTCAAATCATTGAGGACACTGAAAACCACCGACTCAAAATTAAAGCACTTGCTAATTTGGATAAACAAATTCAAGTTGAAAACTATGAATTCACTGAGAAAAAATTTCGTTTTTTTTTTCAAAAAAAAGGAAAAAAAGTTTCAGTCTTAGAATTAAACGCAATCTTTGGGTATACCATAAACGAGCGGAGTGAAGTGAAGACTCCGTTGGTCATCTAAGTTGATATGTGGCGGAATTTGTCACAATGAGACGGCAAGATCGATCCTCGAGACAGTTGGGAAATAAATCCTCTATCCTCCTCGTATTATATCCTGTTCGTCACATGTCCGCTCGGATGCTACGATTTACCTTCTCTTAATAACCTTGTATCGGATACGACAAAGGCACTGAGATGAGCGTTCCACCTTTTACCACGATAAACGAGCGAAGGGGATGCCATTTCGGCGCTTGCAGAAAGTCACCTGTCGGTTGGTCCAGTTCTCGATGCGCTTTATCTCAATCTTTCCTCGCCTCATCTTCAATTCCGCCAGCCGCCTCCAACCTGCGATCAATGTTGGAAATTAAAACTTGATTTTTTGTTGATAAAATTTTATGGAGATAAAATGGTGATGTGGCAAGTCTTGACTAGAGATAGGATAGAGATAAAACTTGATGAATTGATAAGAGTTCGTGGAGATAGAATTTATTTATTTATTTTTTTAAATATCATGATTATCTCATATTAGTGCTTATCCAATAAGCCTATAAATATGTACTTCTTTTTCATGAATGAACAAGTTGAGTTTTCTATTTTATTCTCATTCTCTTCCACATAGAGAGTCTCCTCCTCCTCCATATTATTGTCTCCCATATTTTCCTTTTATTTCTTCTCCAATAGTTTTTCTTTTTCCAACAAAGTGGTATCAGAGTTATGGCTAATGGAGGTATGGTTCCCTTCCAAGTTCCAGTACTCAAAGCGAGTAATTATGACAATTGGAGTATCAAGATGAAGGCGCTTCTTGGAGCTCATGATGTTTGGGAAGTTATAGAAAAAGGCTACGTTGAGCCTCGTGACGACTCGACGTTATCTTCAACTGAAAAAGACAGTCTGAGAGATTTAAGAAAGAGAGACAAGAAGGCTCTCTTCCTCATTTATCAAGCTTTAGATGAGGATGGTTTTGAGAAGATTTCAAGTGCTACTTCAGCCAAGCAAGCATGGGAAAAGCTCCAAGTCTCATATCAAGGAGAAGAAAAGGTAAAAAAGGTACGACTTCAGACATTAAGAAGTCAATTTGATGCTCTTCGTATGAAAGAAGGTGAGTTAGTATCAGATTATTTTTCTAGAGTCTCTACCATTTCCAATCAACTAAAGAGAAATTGTGAGAAACTAGAAGAAGTAACTATTATTGAGAAAATTCTTCGATCATTGGATTCAAAATTTGATTGCATTACAACCATCATCGAAGAGACCAAGGATCTACAAGTCATGACGATTGAGCAACTGCTGGGTTCATTACAAGCCCATGAAGAAATTACTCAACAACTCCTAAAGACGACTCTTCAGCCGACAAAGAAAGATGAAAGCTCCAGTAATAATAGAAGTCAACGAGGAAGAGGTCGTGAATATGGACGAGGCCGTTCTAATGAGCAAGGATGGGTCTCCAACAACAACAATGAAAGAGGAGAACATTCAACAAGAGGACGTGGAAGAGGGTATACAAACTCGAGGTACGATAAATCTCAAGTTAAGTGCTACAATTGTGACAAATTTGGACATTATGCAAAAGAATGTAGATCGCCCAAGAATAAAGTATATGAAAGAGTAAATTATATGGAAGAAAGGAAAGAAGAAGATGGCACCCTACTGCTAGCATATAAAGATAATGAAAGAGAAGAAGATACAATTTGGTATCTCGACACTGGTGCAAGCAATTATATGTGTGGGAAAAGAAACATGTTCGTAGAGCTTGATGAATTAGTTGGTGGTAATGTATCCTTCGGAGATGAATCAAAGATTGAGGTAAAAGGCAAAGGTAACATTCTCATCCGTTTGAAGAATGGAAAACATGAATTTATCTCAAATGTTTTCTTTGTACCAAATATGAAGAGCAACATCCTAAGCTTAGGACAACTTTTGGAAAAAGGGTATGATATTCATCTAAAAGATGGTATGCTCATCTTGAAAGATCATATTGGTTGCTTAATTGCTAAGGTGCCTATGTCAAAAAATAGAATGTTCTTACTTAATATTCAAAATGATGTCGTCAACTGTCTCAAAGCTTGTTACAAAGACATCACTTGACTATGACATCTTCGATTTGGACATCTGAATTTCGGAGGACTAGAACTGCTTTCAAAGAAGGAGATGGTGAGAGGACTACCTTACATCAAACATCCTGATCAAGTATGTGAAGCATGCCTACGTGAGAAGCAATTTAGAAGAGGTTTTCCAAAGGAGTCAAGTTCCAGAGCTCAAAAGCCTCTTGAACTTATACATACAGATGTTTGCGGTCCAATAAAGCCAAGTTCACTTGGTAAGAGTAATTATTTCATTCTTTTCATAGATGATTTTTCTCGGAAAACTTGGGTATACTTCTTGAAGCAAAAATCGGAGGCCTTCGGCATATTCAAGAAATTTAAAGCTACCATAGAAAAGGAGAGCGGTCTCGAGGTCAAAGCTATGCGTTCTGATCGAGGAGGAGAATTTACCTCAAAGGAGTTTCAAGAATTTTGTGAAGCCAACGGAATACGACGACCCTTGACAGTTCCAAGATCCCCTCAACAAAATGGAGTGGCGGAAAGAAAGAATCGAACCATCCTTGACATGACAAGGAGCATTCTCAAAAGCAAGCGGCTACCAAAGGAACTTTGGGCAGAAGCGGTTGCATGTGCAGTATACTTATCCAACCGATCACCAACAAGGAGTGTGTGGGGCAAGACACCACAAGAAGCATGGAGCGGAAGGAAGCCTGTGATTTCTCATCTAAAAGTTTTTGGAAGTATAGCTCACGTTCATGTGCCTGATCAATCAAGAAGCAAATTGGATGATAAAAGTAAGAAGTTTATTTTTATTGGTTATGATACTAACTCAAAAGGGTATAAGCTATACAATCTAGATACTGGGAAGACAATCATCAGCCGAGATGTCATATTTAATGAAGAAGAAGAATGGAATTGGGAATCTCGAAATGAAGATTACAACTTTTTCCCGTGCTTTGAAGAAGAAGATGTGGAGCAACTAAGGGTGGAGCAACCAAGGGTAGAGCAAACAAGAGAGGAGCCTACTACTCCACTAGTAACACCAACATCAAGTACTCAAGAGAATTTATCTGCATCAACTTCAAGTGAAAGAGTACCACGTTTTAGAAGCTTACGGGAAATTTATGAGGTAACTGAAAATCAAGATAATCTTACTCTATTTTGTCTCTTTGCGGATTGCGAGCCTATAGATTTCCAAGAAGCTATAAAAAGCAAAAGGTGGAAAGATGCAATGGATGAAGAAATCAAGGCGATAGAGAAGAATGACACATGGGAGTTAACGACACTTCATAAAGGACATAAGGCGATTGGTGTGAAGTGGGTGTACAAAATAAAGAAGAATGCCAAAAGAGAAGTTGAAAGATATAAAGCAAGATTGGTGGCAAAAGGCTACAGTCAAAGATCTGGCATTGATTATGATGAGGTATTTGCTCCCGTTGCTCGATTAGAAACTATCAGACTAATCATTGCTTTACACTACAAGAAAAAAGCTAAACAACAACGCTTTTTTGGCGTTGTCGTATGTACTTAAAAAGTGATGTTGTAGATGGTGTTGTAGAAAGTCATATCAAAGACAACGCTTTAAAAGCGTTGTGGTTGGTCACAAAGACAACGCTTTTTAAGCATTGTCTTTTCGTTCTTAAAAAGCGTTGTTATAGATGCTGTTGTAAAAATGCACATATCAAAGACAACGCTTTAAAAGCGTTGTGGTTGGTCACAAAGACAACGCTTTTTAAGCGTTGTCTATTCGTTCTTAAAAAGCGTTGTTAAAGATGCTGTTGTAAAAATGCACATATCAAAGACAACGCTTTAAAAGCGTTGTGGTTGGTCTCAAAGACATTGTTTTTTAAGCGTTGTCTTTTATTACTTAAAAACGTTGTCTTTTAAATTTAAAAAATAGTGTTTTTTAATTAAATAGCAAAATTATAAAAATACTCAAAATTTACATATAATTGAATATCCACAACCACAATCATTTTTATAATAAGACTATTTAACAAATAAATAAAACTTTATATTATACAAACAAAATGTATACATATTGATCCACAAATTAAATTTGTATCATACAAGTTATCCTTAACTTCATGACAATAATTTTTCAAACACACAAGTTTTACAAAACCTCATCATTGACTAACCGTTGTGGTTGGTGTCCATCGCATGCTATTGCTTCTTTAAGTCCAGCAATCTCTTCTTCCGAAAGGCTTTCACTATCACTCTTAGAGCCATCTTCTTCAACTTGTCATCAACACACCTGGGGTTGTAGGCAATCAAGAAATTTTGTATGAAAACTTTCATACATGTAAATCTCGTACTAAATAATATGTCAATGTTATATATACATGTAATTCATACCGTAAGTGTGTTTATATCATAACTGACAAGTTTTCTTTAGGGCCAACTTCTACTCAAGCTCTTTAAACACTGCATCAAAATAAAAAAATTGGCATTAGTTCTGTGCTAAATGAAAATCATATTTAGAGGAAAAAGCGGGAGTGCTGTAGATGGATATATTAACCAAGCATATTAATGTTTGACCTGTCTTTACAAGTTCTAAGCATATATATTAACCAAGCATATAACCTAAGAGGAATAAGTTACAAAATGCTACTTGATGTTTGACCTGTCTTTATTGGATTTTGCGGCCCCGGTCTTCTTGTAGCCAGGCACAATGTAATACTTGATGTTGACTCTACCTTTGCAGTTGTTTCGGCTTGAGGAGTGGCAAAGAATGGTGGAGTAGAGGATGGATTTCAGGTATTCATCCGTGCCATCGAGGAAATGACTCCAGTAGGTGACTAGCATGTTGACCAGGGCATGCTTGGAGAAGATGACTTGTTTCAGAAGCTTTTTAGATCAAAGATACGAAGTGCATTATTATAAAACTAGATGCACGAACACTTGCTTATACGGTTCTTGAAATAAAATACATTCGTAATCGTCACTAGCCCAAGCTCAATAAGGAAAATTCACGCTAAATGTGCATAGTATACCTCAGATACTGCAGATGATAGGGAAGGCCAGAAGACAGTTTGACGCAAATATTGAGATTGCCCAAGCCAATCCATGGTACTAATCCTGACAGCTCCTCCAAATCGCACTGACTTGATTGTGTCCACCCATCCTTGTTCATCAGCTTGGAACCTTTGAAATGAAAGCTGCATTGGGTACATGGAAAAAACAACAAAAAGGGAGGATAAATGATAGCCACCAACCTAATTGTTCACAAATATCTATATAAGTTATTAAGGGTGTTCATAGAAGTTGATCCTTTAGCCGTGTCTGTTAGATGGTCAAATCTAGGCGCCAACTCAAAAATGTTGGCGTCCAAGTGTTAGTGTTCAACTACTTCTGATTTTCTTCATCTTTGAATTGTTAAATACATAGGGTATTTATAGGGAATACTCAAGATGTATCTAAATAAATACATGAACCAATATTAAATGACATACATTCATCATCCGAAGAGTCATTCATGAATCCTCCAATATTCATGCTCCAGATGACCATACATTAGATTATAAGTCCAATTAATTTGATTGCAAGGTTGTAAACAGTCCTTGAGGGCTATTGATAGTGATTCCAGTACGTACTGGAAAATAATGGAACAAACCTATGAAACAGCTATCAAGGGATTCACTTCAACTTTCCTAAACCAAAGAAGAAACAGATGGATTACAAAAGAAAACAATTTGCACCATCAAACTGAAACTTATAATAAGCCTTAATAAATTAATGAAAAAAGAATTGTTTAGAAGTTCACTGAGAAACATATGAAAAAACAAAACACGCAAAAGAAAAAAAAAAAATAAAAAACTAGTATCCAATTAACTTTTTTTTATACTTTCAGATCAAAAGGTCAAATTTATATACTTTGGTTCATGTTCAAGCAAGAGGATAACAATCTCATCGACAGTTAGTATTTCCTTTTAATATAGAACACTAAAAAGAAGGAATATCAATGATGAAACAAACCTGAAAATGCGAGCTACTGAGGCAGCGAGCAATCTGCTTGAACAAGGTAATCATGCAGCGTTGGAACTCTGTCGTGAGCATCAAAGACCAAATATTACCAAATATTAAGATCACTGACAAACCAAATAATACCTTATTTTTAACAGCTATCTAGAGGATCTGGCTTTTTGACTTGAAGCTGGTTCAAAGAAGACAAATCAAATATACAAATACTAAGATGAAAGCATAATGAAGTAGTTAACTTTTTCTACTTTACCTGATTATAAGATCTACAGCTTCTTGCTCAATATTTTGCTGCACGAGTAATTATTAGAAAAACAAACCCAATAGTGGAACAAAAGCTAGATAAAGAAACTAGATAATTTACACTGACAGAACTTTACAGAATAACATATAATACAGTGCTTTGTACTTGCATATTAATCCAGAAAACATCCTTTCACCTAAGTGACAATTTTTCCAAAACATCATCATTCACAAAACATCATCATTCACTAAAAATTTTCACAAGTTTTTAAACTTCAGTGACAACTTTTCTTTGGGGTCAACTGCTCAAGGTCGATCTGGTAACTATGCACTGCATCAAAAAAATTGGCATTAACTATGATTCCACCAAAAAACCACCATTCCATGAACTTAAATCTAAATAGAATTATGGCAACTATCATTCCATACCTATTCATAAATATGATCTTGTATGCACTCCGCCAACTCGGACCGAACCTCATCAATTTGTTCACGAGAGTACCCTATTTTTGTGAACTGTGAGCATACACAATTTATGTTAATGGAAAAATAATCAATACTGATCACTTTGCAATTTTAAATAGTTTATGTCAAATAATTTGAGATAAGCTAAATAATGTTACTATTGATTGCAACGAATCTCTCTCAATAGTCTCAACTTCTTCAATAATTTCTCTCATAAATCGCATCACAAAAAAACCACATTGTTTCGCATCCGGTTGTTGAGGAGCCTATATATAGTAATTAGAGTCAAATTGTTAATGAAAATTATACACATTACAATATATGTTAAACAAAAGTACACATACCTTAACTACTTCCCACTTAACATTTTTCCTACCTTTCCTTCCCTTGGTTGAATTAAACAATTTTAAGGCCCTTCATACGTTAAGAATATTTGTTAAATAAGATTTTTATTATAATAAATATTTACTAAAAGAAATCTGAACTCACATTTCCATTACGTATTTTGAATCATCATCGCGAATGCGGCAACTTAGGGAATCCAGCAGGTAAATAGCATCCTTGTAAGGTTCAATAACACTAAGATTCCAATGGAAACTAGGCAAATACATAGGATTAGATCATAAAATTGAATAAATTATCGAAAGGAAGCAATTGAAAGTGATGTTTTACTTCTTGCTTACCCGACATTACATGGCACTAACACTAGTTGATCTGTTGATGCACTTGTCAGCTTATCTGCTAAAAGAGTTGCCCTTTGATTCAGGGTTTCAAGTTTAACTGATTTGTCTTGTGCCATTTTTGCCAGATATGGGAGTTTGTGAGGATTCATAAATCTGAATTTCTTTGTCTTGGTATCTTTCACCATCTTTTTATACAGACACCTATCATTGCAAAGAAAAAAAATATTTAGATACTAAATAATAAAATTTAGATACAAAACACTCATAATAAGTTGGAAAAAATAATGATCACTCATAACACTAAGTTATGGCTGATGATAGTAACATCCATACATGAGAACTTACTATGAACAGTCTTGCATATTAAACATACCAGAAATGTATACATGCAAATTCTTTTATTTCTTGAGGACAAGCACATTTAAGATACTTAAAAATATACAAGAAAAAAGATATGAGCAAAGTACTTCCTGTCTAGAAGAACAAATGGCGGAAGGCAAACATTAAGGGTTGAAAATGAATGAGCTATATTTATGTAAAGTGTACCACATCAATTGATATTAGTAAACCTCTCAATAGAAATGATGAACTATTAACTTAATGAGAATAACATGGTATGAGAAAATTACTAGAAGTTGAATTTTCAAGAGTAAACTTGTTCACACAACAATATTAGTAAACTTCTTGCAGTTCAAATCAGGGATTTTCTGTCTTGCTAGATATTAGAATTTCCCAGCAAACATAAAGCAATGCAGTAATTCCCAGCATAAGTAAAGCAATGCAGTTGCAACTGAGAAAATAATATTTAGATACTAAATAATAAAATTTAGATACAAAACAATCATGTGGATTAAAAAATAATGATCACTCATAATAAGTTGGTGAAATTGTAACAATAAACCATAATAAGTTGCTAAAATTGGGAAGCAAACATGTGATGAAAAAGTTGTTGAAATTGCTTAAATAAACTTACTTACCATATGTAGGCAACGATCAAATTTCCTGAAATTGACTCCAAATGATACAAAGAATTGATGTCCTCAAGGTCAAGAAAAAGTTCACAATCTTCATCAAACACTTCATTATCTAAGCACATTGATATACATTTTCCTCCATCTAGAGCATGCTTACTGTAACAATATAACATATGTAATGCTCTTGGGACACTTGTTGACAAAGTAGGTTTTGATTTTTTTCGTTCAAACTTCTTCCTTCTAGGCTTCTAATAATTTCAAATATAAACAAGTTAGATAGCTAGGTTGAATAATAATAAAGTGGCAATATAATTAGAAATATAATAATAAAGTGACAATATAATTAGAAATATAATATCTCATATACCTCATCTTGCTTCACAATCTGCTGTTCAGGCCAAGCCACAACAGTTCCTATGGCATCACCAATTACTTCACATTCACTTGGAATTGGATATGGCAAAGGAGCGGATTTGTCCACTGCTTGATCAATGGAGACTCAATGCAATTCTTGGGAAATGGAATACCATGAAGCATTTTTTATGCCATTGAAACAAACAATTGTACCATATGCAACAATATTTGAGCAAGATTCCAATGTCAATGCAACTGATTGACCCTAAAATATTAAAAAAGCATGTTGATTATATTTAGTTTATAATGCTATAATAATAATGAATATCACTATAACTTGTATTTTACCTGTAAAACTTCGTCTTTACCCACAATCAGACGTCATCTTCTTCAATTATTCTTCTTCGATGAAACTTCACCGAGCAACCGCCTTTGTCATCAATTGAATTGTCCCATGCACCCCTTTTTTGCATTAATGCTTCAAGTTTTTGGATATGTACATCTTGTTCTAAAATTTGCATCTTCGCCTCCTTCAGCTCCCTTTTATGCTCAGCGATTATATCTAGGGTAACATCATATTTCTTCCTTGTTCTACCAACATTGAAATAGATTGTTGGGTTGATATGACCTCCGATACCCCGGACACGCCTAGAATATTCCTGAGTTTCAAGTGCCTTGGTAAGAATATCCTCTTTTGCTCCTTCGCATTGCAGCTTACCCTCCCTCTTTTGCTGTATATATTCATCCTGTAATGCAACATTAAAAAGAATTATCAGTACTTTACCAAGGATAATTACCAAGGATATGCAATATTGGTTTAAAAAATACTGATGTCCAGGCCGGTTCTTCCCGTGATAGCTCAAGTCAAGTGCGTAGTAAGTCATATTGAACAAATATGAAGTTGACTTTGAAATATTTTTTCCTTTTTTGGAATTCAATCATATATTTACTTCTGCACAGTTCTAAAAAAGGCACATATTTGATTGAGCAATTGACTACAAGTTTAATAAAATGACAAAATTTTAATAAATTTTCACTACACAAACCCATAAAGAGAGGACCACCACATAATTGAAGCTAATTGTCTGGAGTTGCAGGAAAGAATAATCAAAAGTAAAGTTGTTCCCAACCTCTCAAGTTCCGATTCATGAATCTTATGCTTTAATTCAAACTAAAACAGCACAAAGAGAATGCTCAAGGAGACAAGGAGCTTTATTTGTCACCAATCAAGTGGGAAAACATAATAGAAGCTTCAGAGCAGTGGTCTGGGGAACAACTTTACTAGCCCTTGGGTTACTGAAGCTTACAAATTGCTTACTGCCAAGAACGTTTCAAACCTGGTTGATTTATCTGCATCTATTCTATAGAAACTCTAGCTATCACCTCTAAGTTCTCAATGCATTCACCATTAATTGATTGCAGCAAAAGGAAACCACTGCATGTAATAGACTTTTCGACTTGATCTCTTCTCCAAGTAAGAACATTTCAAACCTAGATACCTAGTAAATCCACATCTGTTCTATATAAACCCGTCACCTCTAAGCTCTCAATGCATTCATTCACCATTTACTTCCTCAATACATGCTCTAGTACTGAGAATTCAAGCTATGCAAGGAATGGTTGTTAAACTCCTCATTGCACTGCTTGCCTTGGCTTCCTCACGCAAAGGGTATGCATGCATGCAACTTTACTCTCGAAAACTAGAAGATATATTGAAGTCATTATCAGAAGAACATGAAAATTTACTTACAATCTTGTGTACTGTGTCCACCAAATCTTCACCTTCAAACTCTCCTCCTTTGTTGGCGCGTCCTTTCTTCCACATAATAGCTCTATTGATGTCATTATCATCACATAATTCAGTCCCCTACAACAAAGAAAAATCAAATAACAAATGTGAAATAATTTAATGTGAATCAATTAGAGGGTTCTTAGAGGAAATATATTTTAAAAATACTTACAATTTCTTCAGCAAAGCGTGCATACCCTTTGTGTGAGAGTCGATGAGGATATCTATTTTTTTTCCTTCGCTCTTTTTGTTGATCACTGAGTTTCTAGTTATTTCAAACAGGCGACATATCAAATTTGAATAATACATAATGAATTATGATCGAATAGTTTCAAAAGAAAAAAATTTAGAATCTTACAATGAAATCTTCAGAAATGCGACTAATGACAAACGCACGCCAATCTTCTCTTGTAATTTCAAAGCCAACAGGTGGCTCATTCAACTCCTCAGGTTTGTCACGCCTGCTTAAAATAAATTTTTGGGTGAGATGGGTCTTGTATTGCCTCCACTTACTGTTTGCAGACCTCAAACATCCCTTTTTCCACTTTGAGTCAACATTATAAATCAACTGTACATCAAATAAGTGGAAAACATTAATAAGATTAATTAAGACAAACATAAAATATATCTATCATTAGTAGTGAAATATTATAATTGTTAAAACATGCTAACTTGCTTACATTGACTGATTCCCATATTAATTCTTTGACAGCAATTGGGACTTGCTTCCATGTCTTGTATTTAATATTAACCTTTTGCCGAGCCAAGACACCAATGTAACTTTGCATGGCTACAGCAGCTGGTCCTATCGGTTGTCCAAAATTATTGAATGACACCTCATTTCTAATACCTTGCATTCTTTGCTTTGTAATCTTATCCAACTGTGTGCGACCTCTAGAAGTTCTTGAGGAGATAGTGTCTTTGGAATCCAACACTTTATCACCCTCGCAACTCTCTTCACGGGCAGCTGTAATGACTTCTTTACCCTTGTCCAACTTTGCAAGTTGCCCTATTCTCTTACTCTTTCTAGTAGAATCCATTGATCTGTAACAACTTAGACTGATCAACATAAGTTTAGTTAGAAACATGCATAAACTCACAGCAAGATGATATATTTACACCAACAAATTCACAACAGTATGAAAAAAAATAAAAGATAAAAGCAGAAACTTGCAATAACATCACAACATATCTGATTCGAATTAAAGTGAGGAATATAACATATTAATATTGTCCACAAATTCATCCTCATAGGTAAATTGTTTACACACTTATATTCAAAAGCAAAAATTCAGCAATTAAATATTGTCAATCCAACTTCCATCACAGTCTTCACGAATACATGGTGGTTCATTATCATCTTCTCCGTCAATATCCATTGATGGTAACCCCTACTAAAACATTGATAGTGGATAGCAGTGTCCTCTAACTCTTCGCCCTTTAGGTATTCAAAGTAGTCTCTGTTTGGTGTTGCAAGTACAACACTCCATAAAGGATCTTCAGGATCTTCAATGTAAAATACTTGCTTTGCTTGGCTTGCCAGGATAAAAGTGTCAGATTTGAATCCAAGTCTATTGAGGTTTACCAATGTGAAACCAAGATCATCTACTTTAATGCCGTTATTATGCTCCACCCAATTACATTTAAACATTGGAAGTTGAAATTTATGGTAATCAACTACCCATATTTCTTCTATAACTCCATAAAAAACCATATCTGACACAATAGGATTTTTATCCTTTGCACTTGCAACTTGCATTGTCTTTGCAACTAAGTCGACTTCGGAGTTTTGAACAACTCGTATAGCATCACGCTCTTTTGTAGCATAAGTAACCCCATCAATCAAATAGCTAGAGTATTTTAGTACTTGCTTGTTAGGCCCATGAGCTATCCACATCAATCTTTCCGAAACTTGATGAGTGGAATGGTCAACTACATCAGCAACCTAAATTTTTATGCAATAAAATTTTAATTATGCATAAATATGAAAATGAATGTATGCCAATATGTAATACTAAAGAAACTTACACGATCACGCAACCAAGTAATAAACGTTCGATTATGCTCATCTTGTAACCACTTCTTGGACTTAGCCTTACGAGGAAATCTTGCATTCAAATACGTCATGTGTTCCCTAATCAAATTATTTGGTATAAATAAACCAACAGAATGTAAGCAAACCACATTAAAATATTAATAAGTTAGATACATTACTCGATATAGAGATCAATCTCAGCATCATTTGCCAATACATAACGATGTGCTTGCGTCAACTCATCGTGAGTAGTGGAGTAGACTACTGCACCTGATAAAGGCTTAGTAAGTTCTATTTGTCGATGACTTGATGGGATCCCAATTGTGTGCACACTAGACAGATAGTCTGAGCAAAATTCAACAGCCTCTTCAGCAATATAAGATTCAGCCATACACCCTTCAAGTCGATTGCGATTTCGCACATAACCTTTCAAAATCTTCATGTATCTTTCAAATGGATACATATACCTATACCAAACCGGTCCACACAGTTTCACCTCCCGCACAAGATGAACACTTAAATGAATCATTATATCAAAAATGAAGGGGGAAATACTTTTCAAGTAAACACAATATTGTCACAATCTCTCTTTGCATATCATCCATCCTTGAAACATCTATCACTTTATTACATAACACATTGAAGAAGAAACACAAGCGAGTGATAGTGTCTCTAACATGTTTGGGCAAAACACCACATATCGCCACAGGAAGCAATTGTTGCATTAAAGCGTGGTAGTCGTGTGACTTAAGGCCAATAAGTTTTAAGTCCTTCAACGACACGAGGTTTTTAACATTAGATGAGTAACATGATGGAAGTTGTATTCCAAACAAAGAATTCAAAATTTTCCTTTTCTCATCCTTACTAAGTGTATAACAGGCTGCTGGCAAAAATGTTTTCTTCTCCCCCATCCTTGGTGCCAAATCTGTCCTGACATTCATTTCCAAAAGGTCTAATCTCGCTGCTACTCCATCCTTTGTTTTTCCTGGAATATCAGGTAACGTTCCGATAAGACTTTCACAAATATTCTTTTCAATGTGCATCACATCAAGAACATGTCGAATGTATAGATGTTTCCAATACTGAAGTTCAAAGAAAATTGATTTTTTTTTCCAGCATGATTTTGTTGGTGCAATATCCCTCAGGTCAAGGTTGACCTGGTTAACCAAGCTGAGTCTTGGTTTGGGTTTAGATGTTTGACAATAAGATACTGATTGAAGGAGAGTCAAGTAGGTCAAGGTTGACCGGATACTTGACTGGGAAGTCCTGACTGGGATGTTAGGCAGAAGGAATTCCTGGTGAGTGAAGCCAGGTGAAAGTCCTGACTGGGATGTTAGGCAGAAGGAAATCCTGGTGAGTGAAGCCAGGTGAAAGTCCTGACTGGGATGTTAGGCAGAAGAAAATCCTGGTGAGTGAAGCCAGGTGAAAGTCCAGTCAAAGGAAATCCTGGTGAGTGAAGCCAGGTGAAAGTCCTGACTGGGATGTTAGGCAGATGAAAATCCTAGTGAGTGAAGCTAGGTGAAAGTCCTGGTGAGTGAAGCCAGGCAAAGGAAATCCAGATGGATCAAGGATGATCGGACATCTGGTGTTGGGAAGTCCAAGTAGGTCAAGAGAGTGACCGGATACTTGGCATGAAAGAAAAGTCCAAGTAGGTCAAGAGAGTGACCGGATACTTGGCATGAAAGAAAAGTATAAGTGGGTCAAAGGGATTGACCGGACACTTGTTGGGGAGTCCTGGCAGGTCAAGGGAGTGACCAGATGCTAGGCATGATGTACCAACAAGTCAAGGTTGACCGGATGTTAGTTTGGGAGGTTCGGGACTTGGTTTTGCGCAAAAACCAAGTGCTGGATCGATCAGTGGATCGATCCAGGCTCTGGATCGATCAGTGGATCGATCCAGATCTTTCCCAGCGAACAGAGAGCCTCTGGATCGATCGGTGGATCGATCCAGAGGTCCCAATCGATCAGCCGATCGATTGGGACGCTGCTGCTTCGCGCGATAAGCGCTGGATCGATCCAGGCGTTTTCCCAGAGCACAGAGACGCTCTGGATCGATCCGTGGATCGATCCAAAGTCTCCCCGATCGATTGGGAACATTCGAATCGATCGGGATCCGACCGTTGGCGTCGATAAAGGCCGCAGGCGCACGATTCCTTCGGGATCTCTTCTCCGATTCACTCCAGATCTTTCGCCAACTTCTCCACAGTTCTCTCAAAGATCAGATCGCCAGTTCTTGAAGGATCTTGGAAGCTTTCCAAGTCAAGAGGCGGATCAAAGGCAAGAAGAGAAGCTAGGGTTAGGGTTTTCTGTACTCATTGTAAGCTTTGCGCTGGTATTTTGTTTCCCTTTCCTTTCTTCTTGTACTGAGAGTCTTGTAGGGCTTCTCCGCCCTCGGTAGTTACCGAAAAGGAGTGTTTTCATAGTGGAGGGTGCGTGCGTGGTGTGGATCCTTGGATTAGTCACCTCTTGTGAGGTGGATACCAAGTAAACCAACCTTGTTAGCGTTGTGTGATTTGTTTCTGTATTTTCCGCTGCACATCTTAGAAGAAACGAGCACGCGACGAGCTATTCACCCCCCCTCTAGCTACTTTTGGTCCTAACAAGTGGTATCAGAGCAAGGCCGCTCTTCACCGGAATCATCGCCGGAAGGGTCAAGCATAACAAGAAAAGCTAGAGGGTGAAGAAGTTGGAGCAAATTCTTCAAGTTCAAGACTTCATCAAGCTCAACTTCAAGATGCAATTCCAAGATGGACTTGGATTTGACACAAGGGTGGCTCCACCATACACTTCCACGAGTTTTGATTCTTGGAAATCAAGAATCGAAAACTTTCTTATGATGGAGATAGAGCAATGGTTTGCTCTAATGGAAGGCTTCAAAGCTCCAACGAACTCCAAGGGCAAGCTTCTAAAGAAAAGCAGATGGAGCTCGGAGCAAATTCAAAGGGGCGAGGCAAATGACAAAGTGACCAAGCTTTTGGTCAACGTATTGCCTAGCCACATCTTGGCTCAAATTGGAGAATTCGAAGATGCCAAGGAGCTTTGGAGCAAATTGGTCAAGCTTCATGAAGAGATCCCCTCCACTGTACGAGATCAAGAAGAATCCAGAGAGGGTGACTCTTTGGAGCAAGACCAAAAGGAGGACTCCGAGGTTGAGAGATGCTCAACCTCCGAAGAAGAAGACCAAGAAGAAGCTTCATCCTCAAAGGAATGCAACGAAGGGAACAAGGAGGGAGCATACTCCTTGTTTCATATTCAAGATGATGAAGCCTCCACCTCTAGGATTGAGAGGGAGCAATGCTCGGTGACACCGGATCAAGAAGAAGGAGAAGCTTCTACATCCGGGACAAGAGAAGAAGAGGAGGAAGAAGCTTCTACCTCCACAAGTCAAGAAAAATCGAATGGAGGAGGATCAAGGGTTGATCAAGAGGAAGCTTCTACCTCCGGATCCAAAGAAAAAGATGCCACCCCTACAAGCAAAGGTATAAATATTTCAATTAATAATAAAAAACATATCATATGCTTTGAATGTAGGGAACATGGGCACTACAAGAGCAAGTGCCCTAAATTGGCCAAGAAGAAGGGCCAAGTGGCACATAAGGACAAGGTGAAGCCCAAGGAGACCATCCCCAATACAAAGAAGAGCAAGGAGCATATTATATGCTTCTCTTGCAATCAAAAGGGGCATTACCGGAGTCAATGCCCCAAGGGGAAGAAGATGGTCAAGGCTCAAGGAGGAAGCTCAAGTCAAGGGGGAGCCTTTAAGGTAAAAAGGAAGGTAACATTTATTGAGCCTACCCTTTTACATTATGGTAAAAAGCATGATAGTTCTAACTTTTATCATTTTAATGCAATTTACCATAAGAATAGGAAGCATGAGGGCTTTAAGGAAAAGCATGTGGCCCTACATGCCAAAACTACTACACCTAAGGCTAGGAATGTAGGTAAAAGTCTAGGCAAGAACTCTAAGGATTGTAGCTACAAGCCTAGAAACAAAAATGCTCATGAACTTAATGGAAAAACAAAAACTAAGGACTTGGTGATGGAAAATCAAGTCTTGAGGTCAAGACTTGATAAAATGGAAAAGACCCTAAAAAGGATGGAAAATATCCTATTAGGGCAAAAAGAGAATAACCTAGGTTTAGGGGTACAAAAGCCATCCAATGGCCATAGAGGTTTGGGATACAAACCAAATGCTAAGAAGGATGTGCCCACTTACCATAGAGTTCCATATAGTTATGGAACAAACCCTAGGTCTAGTGGTCAAGCCAAAAATACTAGGGAAGTCATCCCTAAGAGTATTTTTGCAATAAATGTGACTAAGGCTTCTAAGAAGTCTAAGAAAGTCACAAACAAGGTCACAAGGGAGGCTATCCCTAGAGTTGACCTAGAAAGTGTGACCAAGGCCTCCAAGAAGCCAAACAAGGTCACTAGGAAGGTATCTAGGGAAGTTATCCCTAGTAAATACCTAGAGCATCCAAGGAGCACCAATAGGTGTTGGGTTCCTAGGAGCATCTTCTCTACCCCATAGATGGGTTAGAGAGTGTCAACTCTGATTAGAAGGGTAGTTAACCCAACTTTGAGGAAATTGACACTCAAGGAGCATTTTCAAGGTTTTTGTTAACCTTTGAAAATGAAATGGAAGTATTATTTACTCCTTGAAAGAGTAAAATGTGCCTAATGGTGGAAAATTGATTTTATCTTAAAAAGGCATAAATTGGGAAAACCTAGAGAAATACCAAGTTGGGATTTTGGTATTCTCTTATAAATTTTAAGGCACTCCGGGCCTTGATTTATGTGATTACTCTTGAGGAAAAATGGAATATGCCAACATTTGAGGATAAGCTTAATTTCAATTGGCATAAATTAATCAAGAGAATTAGAAATGCCCATTTAGGTTTTGGCACTCTCTTGAAGCACTTTGGGCAATCTAGGGTTTAAGTTTTAGGATTAGCTAAGATTAACGATACTTAGGTAGGTAATCTAGGTATATTTTATTTATGCTAAACCTTGCCATGATTGTTTGCTCATAATATGCCATGACATCATATTTTATCTTATTTGTATTTTGCATTCATGACTTATCATGAAAAATACAAAAATACCATGTCATGCCATACATACATCATGTAGTTATAGGAATCTTTCTTTTGAAAGCTATTTTATTTTGATGTATGCCATAACATTATCATGCATTATGTTTATTTCCTTAAAAATTAAGGACATATGGCATTAGTTAAACAAGTGGCATTTGTTTACAACAAGTGGAATAAACAAGTGACATTTGTTTAACAAGTAAATCAACAAGTAACATCCTTTGTGGATGTCTACCTCTCAAAATGCCTAGATAGATATGCATGATCCCTAGAATAGGGCAAAACCAAAATCTTACATCTCACAAAGACCTATAAGATGACTTGTATGTGTTTCAGTGCACATTAGATACAAGTGAGATGTTAGGATGATGAACAAAACTCAAGATGTTGATTTAGTGCATTCTTTTGAGTTTTAAGTTCATCAAAACACATAGTTATGTGTTTTCCCATCATTGGGAAAGCTAATGTACAAGTCATGTGCATTATGCCCAAGGAACATGATGGGATATTGGTTTTGAAAATGTTTTTAAAATATTTTTGGAAAACTTTAGTGAAGGCTATCTTTTGATAGTAATCACCATTGAATAGTTAGACACAAACTTGAAGAAAACGCTAAAGTTTTTGCAAGTTTTCAAGTTTGTGTCAATATTTGAAAATATAAAGTATTTTCATAGAAAGCTATTTTTCCATGATTAAGTATGCCCTAAATAATGTCTACACGAAATTTCATGATTTTTGGATTTTTGTAGAATTTTCTAGGGGTTTCTGAAGTTGACTGAAATGGAATTTCAGCAACTATCAGAACTCCGATCGATCCATGGATCGATTGGAGTTCCTGAATCGATCCGTGGATCGATTCAGAAGGTAAATCTTGCGAGCAGAAGCTCGCTGGATCGATCAGTGGATCGATCCACACATACTGAATCGATCAGTGGATCGATTCGGTTGGTTCAATCGATTGGATCCCAACTCCAATCGATCCAAGTTGCTGATTTTGGCTGGGAAGGCCTGACTTCAGCATCTTTGAACCATGGTTAGTCTATGTAACCATTCCAAACCCTTAAAATACATTTGTATACATTAAAAGGGTGTTTTCGTGTTGAAAACAAGGATGGAATGGTAAAGGAAGGCTAAGTTGAAGTTTAGGTTGAGGTTTGTTTCAAACTTTGAACATTTGAACCTCAAAACTTATAAATTTGGGTTTCCTAAAGGTTTAGGGATTCCAAGTCATTGTTGGTGCAATGACAGAAGTTACCACCATGTCTTTAGGGGAGGGACTCTTTAAAGGCATGAAAATTATTTTTCATGAACCTTGGAAGGTGGTTAACCTTCTTTAAAGAAAATGCTCATGGACGAGCTTTTGAACTTGAAATGGGGAGTGGATATTCTCATTATTTCAAGTGGTTAGAAAATGCTCAAGGTTGGGTATTTGTCTACATTGAGGGTGAAGTTAAGGATAAATGAAGGGGATGGGACCTTCATTGTCGTGTTGATCACAACGAGTGATGTTGTGAACAACGATGAGCAACTCTTCAGGGGGAGAGTTGTCAACAAATGGATTTGTTGATGTATACCCAAAATTGGGGCATGGGTTGATGTGTGCCCAAAGATGGGTTGATGTGTTTTATCAGTAGGGGGTTGATGTGTGCCAATAGGGGGAGAATGAAAGGAAGTAAGGTAGGTTTTCATTACCTAGAGGGAGTTTGCCCTCTTAGGGGGAGAATGAAAAGCTTAACTTATGTGTTCATTACCTAGTGGCATGAAGAAGGAGGCTATAGGATTAGCCTAACTTACATGTGGGATTGTAAGTGTTATTGTGGTATTGTCAAACATCAAAAAGGGGGAGATTGTTGGTGCAATATCCCTCAGGTCAAGGTTGACCTGGTTAACCAAGCTGAGTCTTGGTTTGGGTTTAGATGTTTGACAATAAGATACTGATTGAAGGAGAGTCAAGTAGGTCAAGGTTGACCGGATACTTGACTGGGAAGTCCTGACTGGGATGTTAGGCAGAAGAAATTCCTGGTGAGTGAAGCCAGGTGAAAGTCCTGACTGGGATGTTAGGCAGAAGGAAATCCTGGTGAGTGAAGCCAGGTGAAAGTCCTGACTGGGATGTTAGGCAGAAGAAAATCCTGGTGAGTGAAGCCAGGTGAAAGTCCAGTCAAAGGAAATCCTGGTGAGTGAAGCCAGGTGAAAGTCCTGACTGGGATGTTAGGCAGATGAAAATCCTAGTGAGTGAAGCTAGGTGAAAGTCCTGGTGAGTGAAGCCAGGCAAGGGAAATCCAGATGGATCAAGGATGATCGGACATCTGGTGTTGGGAAGTCCAAGTAGGTCAAGAGAGTGACCGGATACTTGGCATGAAAGAAAAGTCCAAGTAGGTCAAGAGAGTGACCGGATACTTGGCATGAAAGAAAAGTACAAGTGGGTCAAAGGAATTGACCGGACACTTGTTGGGGAGTCCTGGCAGGTCAAGGGAGTGACCAGATGCTAGGCATGATGTACCAACAAGTCAAGGTTGACCGGATGTTGGTTTGGGAGGTTCGGGACTTGGTTTTGCGCAAAAACCAAGTGCTGGATCGATCAGTGGATCGATCCAGGCTCTGGATCGATCAGTGGATCGATCCAGATCTTTCCCAGCGAACAGAGAGCCTCTGGATCGATCGGTGGATCGATCCAGAGGTCCCAATCAATCAGCCGATCGATTGGGACGCTGCTGCTTCGCGCGATAAGCGCTGGATCGATCCGTGGATCGATCCAGGCATTTTCCCAGAGTACAGAGACGCTCTGGATCGATCCGTGGATCGATCCAAAGTCTCCCCGATCGATTGGGAACATTCGAATCGATCGGGATCCGACCGTTGGCGTCGATAAAGGCCGCAGGCGCACGATTCCTTCGGGATCTCTTCTCCGATTCACTCCAGATCTTTCGCTAACTTCTCCACAGCGCTCTCAAAGATCAGATCGCCAGTTCTTGAAGGATCTTGGAAGCTTTCCAAGTCAAGAGGCGGATCAAAGGCAAGAAGAGAAGCTAGGGTTAGGGTTTTCTGTACTCATTGTAAGCTTTGCGCTTGTATTTTGTTTCCCTTTCCTTTCTTCTTGTACTGAGAGTCTTGTAGGGCTTCTCCGCCCTCGGTAGTTACCGAAAAGGAGTGTTTTCATAGTGGAGGGTGCGTGCGTGGTGTGGAT
This sequence comes from Zingiber officinale, assembly GCF_018446385.1. Classification (NCBI taxonomy): domain Eukaryota; kingdom Viridiplantae; phylum Streptophyta; class Magnoliopsida; order Zingiberales; family Zingiberaceae; genus Zingiber; species Zingiber officinale. The sequence continues at coordinate 18,942,542 of NC_055986.1, read as the reverse complement.
CCTTGGATTAGTCACCTCTTGTGAGGTGGATACCAAGTAAACCAACCTTGTTAGCGTTGTGTGATTTGTTTCTGTATTTTCCGCTGCACATCTTAGAAGAAACGAGCACGCGACGAGCTATTCACCCCCCCTCTAGCTACTTTTGGTCCTAACAGATTTTACATCATCATTCGACTGAGACTTTCTACTCATTTTTCCCCAATGACAATTAATTCTTTCAACTCTTTCAAAAACTTCATCGCCACTTAATGGTTTTGGAGCAGGGTTAAATTCTTGGTTCCCATTAAATGCCTTCCGTTGCCTTCGATAAGGATGAGTTGCAGGTAGAAACCTTCTATGACCTGTATAAGACATTTTCCTACTATGCTTCAACCTTGTTGAATAGGTATCTTCACCACAAATAGGACATGCATGATATCCTTTCACAATGCATCCTGACATGTTCCCATATGCAGGAAAATCATTGATCGTCCATAATAAGATAGCCCTAAGCATAAAAGTTTCTTGGCGATATGCATCATATGCTTCGACACCTATATCCCATAAGCATTTTAAGTCATCAATTAGAGGTGCTAAGTAAACATCAATATCATTTCCCTGTTGTTTGGGACCGGAAATTAACAATGTGAGCATCATAAATTTTCTCTTCATACACAACCATGGAGGAAGATTATAAGTAATCATTAAAACTGGCCAACAACTATATGCAGAACTCATTAAACCATGAGGATTCATCCCATCAGCTGATATAGCCAATCTGAGATTTCTTGCCTCAATACCAAAATCTGGCCATTTGCGATCAACTATTTTCCAAGAAGGTGTATCAGCTGGATGGCGTAAATATCCATCACAAAGTCTTTTTTCGGCATGCCAAGTCAACTCCTTAGATATCTCTTTATTCCGAAACATTCTTTGAAATCTTGGAATAGGGGGGAAGTACCACAAAACCTTGGCAGGAATTCCTTCATTTATCATATTTTTTTTCCCAACTTCCACCTTGACATCCCGCAAGTAGGGCAATTAGTTAAATCCTCATACTCCTTCCGGTATAAGATACAATCATTAGGACAAGCGTGAATTTTTACATAATCCATCCCTAATGCAGATAAGCTTTTCTTTGCATCATACAGAGATAAAGGCAATTTATTGTCATCTGGAAGTATTTCTCCTAACAAACTGAGTAGGTCAGTGAAACTTTTATCACTCCAACTATATTTGGCCTTCAAGTTGAATAATTTCACAATTGCAGATAACCTTGTAAATTTAGTGCATCCCGGATATAAAGGTGTCTCGGCATCTTCAAGAAGCTTATTGAATTGGGTTGGATTCTCAGCATAACTATCATATGCATCATGAACCATATTTATTGGTTCCTCACGAACATATTCATTTGGCCCTACTTGGTCACTTTCATTTTGTGAAATCCCTATCGTAGATCTTTCGCCGTGCCATATCCATGTATGATATGTCATATCTATACCGTTACAATACAGATGTGCCCTGATAGTTTGTATATTTTTCTTCTTTAGATTGCCACATTTTGCACATGGGCAAGATATTCCCATATTCGGATCATTAGTGTTTTCCATTGCAATTGCAAGAAAGACTCAACTCCATTCTCATATTCACGTGATAGTCTATCCTTTGACATCCAATCTTTGTCCATTCTTTATAACTAATCAATCAACAATGAGCTAATACCTAAAAATATTAACACAAACAATAGTGTGAAACTATAACAAAATATTTAAACAATTAATCAAAATTGTATTTCTACCTGAAAATTTTTGACCATACAGGTTTCTCATCAAAATGCAATCCCAATAGCAAATTTCTCACTTGGGGAGATAACCTAGTTATCTATATTATCCATATGTACATGTTTGTTAGAGTCTACGTATAGGTAGTTAGGTACTTTTGCCTTGGTATAAATTGTAGAGTCATATAATATTGGAGCATTCACCAAAACATATTCTCTATTGAAACATGTTAACCTTTAGTTGAAAAATGAAACCATTCCAGGAAAATGCTTGAATTATAACTTATAATAAGCAACTTTGTTTCTTTAGCACTTGAGAATCTGCAACTTCCTCAAAGGGACATCAACATAAGCAACTCAATGCAATAGTGCATGATGTATTAAATCATACTTAAGCCATTAAGCTCTTAGAAGGCAAGTGACATAAATATAACAATAGTAGTTGATATAAATTCAACAAACTGAGTAGGCACAAGTCACTGCCCAGAATTAAGATGAGATAATGCAGAACACAAGTTTTAGATACAATAAAAATGAGAGATATTCTCTGCGCATTAAGGGTACACAATAAAAATAATAGTAGAATAACACTAGAGATTGATTAATTTCAAGCTGCACATTATACCTGACGACAAAGAAAGGCTGGAATGTGAATAATATCTGCAACTTGGCCAACAGCTTCACACTGAATTTGAGAAAAAAGGATAGCATGTTATATGCTTCATGCTATTTTTAAGGATTAATACCTACTGCCAAAGTCTATAGCTAAACGTTTAAAAATTCCATATTAAATCATGAGAAAATACAATCAGGGGAGGGGGAAAATTGATGCAGTATGAATCCGGCAAAATGGCTAGTTCAGAAAATAATAAAAAATAAACAAAATCTTATTCTAGAGGGATGGAAGAAATTTTACCTTTCTTTCTTCCGTTCCTCCTACTCTCGAATCTGCTCTGCGAGGAAGGAACTAAGATCGAAGGGTTCAGAGGAGTTGAGGAGCCGTGAGAAGATTAGGAAGGGTAAGCTGACTTTGATTGAGGAGATGGGGAAATGCGAGATTAGGGATCTCGACTTGGAGGAGTTGGGCCGGCGTGAGGAGTTTTGCGTGAGGAGTTTGGGTCGAGATTAGGGTTCAGAGGAGATCACGCGGCAAGGAGAGGAGAAGGCGCTCGTGGAGAGGAGTGGAGAGGAGAAGGTGCTCGTGGAGAGGAGAAGGAGAGGAGAAGGCACTCGTGGAGAGGAGAAGGAGAGGAGAAGGCACTCGTGGAGAGGAGAACTCGTGGAGAGGAGTGGTGAGGAGAAGGCGCGCGCGCGTTGAGGGTTTAGAGTTTAGCAAAGCGAGGGCTGCGAATTTATTTTAAGTGAGTTTAGGGGAAACATACACAACACTTTAAAAAACGTTTTTAAAAAAAATGTTGTCTTTGACCATAAACAACAACACTAAAGACAACACTTCATTAAAAACCGTTGTCTTTAGTAAAAAGTAAATACCATAGACAACGCTTTTCACTAAAAGCGTTGTAAAACAAAGAACGACAACGTTTTTATTAAAAAGCGTTGTCTATTGGGTGTTGTTGAATGCAAAAATTCTTGTAGTGATTAGCAGCTCAAAATAAGTGAAAAATACATCAAATGGATGTAAAATCTGCTTTTTTAAATGGAGTTCTTGAAGAAGAAGTCTATATTCAGCAACCATCAGGTTATGAAGTTAAAGGACAAATAGACAGAGTTCTAAAATTGAAGAAGGCTCTCTACGGGCTAAAACAAGCACCAAAGGCATGGAATAGCCGAATAGACAAGCACCTGCAAGAGAAAGGCTTCATCAAATGTCCTTATGAACATGCATTATACATTCAGAGTAAGGATAAAGATGTTTTGATTATATGCCTATATGTCGATGACTTGATCTTCACAGGAAGCAATCCAAGTATGTTTGGAGAATTTAAAGAAGCGATGACTAAAGAGTTTAAAATGACTGACTGATATTGGGCTCATGGCATACTATCTGGGCATTGAAGTAAACCAAAGGGAAGATGGAAGCTTCATCTCACAAGCGGGTTATGCAAGAGAGATATTAAAGAAGTTCAGGATGGATAACAGTAAGTCTATAAATACCCCAGTAGAATGTGGAGTCAAGCTATCAAAGCATGATGAAGAAGAAAAAGTTGATCCAACATTTTTTAAGAGTTTGGTTGGAAGTTTACGATACTTGACGTGCACAAGGCCTGATATTCTTTATGCTGTTGGACTTGTTAGTCGCTACATGGAAGATCCAACTACTACCCACCTTAAGATCGCTAAGAGAATTTTGCGCTATATCAAAGGTACGATAGATTTTGGATTACTTTATTCAACATCTAATCACTTCAAACTTGAAGGATATAGTGACAGTGATTGGGGTGGAGATATATATGATAGAAAGAGCACTACAGGATTTGTGTTCTTTATGGGAGATACAGCTTTCACTTGGATGTCGAAAAAATAGCCTATTGTCACACTTTCTACTTGTGAAGCAGAGTATGTGGCTGCGACTTCATGTGTTTGTCATGCTGTTTGGCTCAGAAATTTATTGAATGAGTTAAGTTTACCACAAGAAGAGGCAACCAAGATTCGAGTTGATAACAAGTCTACAATAGCACTAGCAAAAAATCCAGTCTTCCATGATAGAAGCAAGCACATTGATACGCGCTTTCACTATATCAGAGAATGTATTACAAGAAAAGAGGTGCAAGTGGAATACATAAAGTCTCAAGATCAAGTTGCTGATATTTTTACCAAGGCACTCAAATTTGAAGACTTCATCAAAATGCGATATTTGCTTGGAGTCACAAAATCAAGTTTAAGAGGGGGTGTTGGAAATTAAAACTTGATTTTTTGTTGATAAAATTTTATGGAGATAAAATGGTGATGTGGCAAGTCTTGACTAGAGATAGGATAGAGATAAAACTTGATGAATTGATAAGAATTCGTGGAGATAGAATTTATTTATTTATTTTTTTAAATATCATGATTATCTCATATTAGTGCTTATCCAATAAGCCTATAAATATGTACTTCTTTTTCATGAATGAACAAGTTGAGTTTTCTGTTTTATTCTCATTCTCTTCCATATAGAGAGTCTCCTCCTCCTCCATATTATTGTCTCCCATATTTTCCTTTTATTTCTTCTCCAATAGTTTTTCTTTTTCCAACAATCAATTCCGATACTGAAAAACGCACACGAAACACCTACACGAGAGAGAAGAAAAAACGTAAACACAGCATAGACGATCTGATTCTCAGCTCACCAATCTACTCTACAGGTAATTAGATGGTGATCGTGGAAGGAGAAAGCTCGAGGGAATTAAAAGGTAACAGCATTGCTCGAGGGAATCGAGAATGCGCAGGGTTGAAAAAGGACGGACTTTTACTACGGCTTCTTCCTCCTTTATCCTTCGCTTTTGTCCTGCTTCCCGCAAAATGATGAGAAAACTGGTCGCAAGGAATATTGTTACGGTGGCACGAAGCATAAATCATAATTGAATAATATGGGGAGGATAGAAGGAGAGTATTTTTTAAAGTGAAAATAAAATGGGCAAAAAATGGTTGCATTCGTTTCAACGCCACCATCAATCTGTATCTTAGGCTGAAAACAAAGTTGAGAGAGGAGGAGGAGGTACGTCCGTGAAGACAGAGAGCATTTCTTGGGGTGAAACGAAACCTGCGCTTGCGTTGCACTAGAAAATCAAAGGAATTACAGATGAGAGAGAAGAGGAACCAGTACGTACTGTCCTTGTCCTTTGTTTTCAACACTTCATGAGCTAGCCTATATAATGGAAATAATCTATCTTCTAGATTTACTTGGTCGAAATCCATTCAATCTATCTTATCTTCGAGATTTACTTGGTCAAATTTCGACTGATCGATGCATATTTTTGAAGAAAAAATCTATCCATCCCTTAGCGCAGTTAGCTATAAGTTAATTTGTGGCACATCTATCTGAAGATAAACTGCAAGGGATACCTGAATGAATATAATTATTTTTTTCTACCAGATATATATTTGTCAAAGAAGATATGTCCTATGATAGATTTACTTGGTCGAAAAATTTATGTGTATATAGCTAGAACGTACATAAGATTTTAAGCAGTAAAGACAAATATTTATATCGGCCTCCATCCATAAATAAATAGGAATGAGAAGGCATGCTCTTAGGATGTAACCAAGTTGATAATCATATGATAGATTTATAAAATTAAATAAGGATCAAATTCGGACAAAAATTATGAAAATACTCTTTTATATGGGGAGATATTTGGTACCTTATTTATGTTCTTCCAATGTTGTAGAGTATTACTGGATTTATCCTATTGTAACGGTCTTTTGTAAAGAGGAGGTCGGACACCCAATCAAATATTTTACACCTATATTGAAAAATTAATTTTAAAATCTATTAGAGCAAATATCTATGTAGGTATCAATTGTGTCAATCCATGAGCGATAATTTTCTCCTATGAACAGTATGGCCGGTAATTAAGTAACTTTGTTGAGGTTTGCTTCACTATGTTGGCAAAAATTTGCAGGGTTTTCAAGTAAAATGGTCAGAAAACAAGTAAAGAATGAACTAATTCTTCAGTCATATTGATTACATATTGTAATATATTCTGATCAAACGATTCGCAATTCTGGAATCAGGATTACACTGTGATGTTTCACTGCAGATACGTGAGAACTTTTGAAATGGAGCTAAATGCGTGATGAGTAGTTGATTATTACAGTGTGACGTTACATTCTGAAGTATTCAGTCAATTTTCCTGGACACAGTTGGCACCAATTTGAGATGAACTAAAGAAATTATTTCATAAATCAGGGCATAGAATGATAGCGAGCCATTTGAATTTCACATAAACTCTTTCTGATCCAAATCCACGACGTATATTCTGGGACAAACCATTTCATGGAGATAGTAAATAAAGCTACTATTTCGAATTGTTTTTTTTTAAAAAAAATTGTGAAATGAAAGATGTATTTTAGTAAATGACAAGTGACTAGAAAAAGGAAAGTGTACACATTAAAAAGCACCCAAATTAAAAGGATTGAAGAAAGAAATAACTAAACGAATATTAAAAACCACGTTTCCACATCCAAACCCACGTCAAAACTGAATAGAAAAATGCACCAGTGAATAAACAATATGAATGCTGAAGAAATCAGATAGTAGCGTTCTGACTTCCGACAACTGATATACATCTTTTTTGATTACATAGTACCACGAGAAATATGACTTTCGAACCTAATAAACAGAGGACATTAGAGTATTAGAACAGATATAGACAGTATAACTTTTTATATTGACTATATATACGACAGGACTAATGGTACCACATACAGTCCACAGTCTTGTTGATGAAAAAAAATGCGTTAATAATTTATAGACATGGATATCAAAGAACAATGTTACCTCATCAAGCATACGTAATTATCTCCTTTTGCAGGGCAACATCAGGCATATATAATAATTATCTCCCGTTGGCAGGCACATGACTGACAGCCAGCAAGATATTATCACAGAACAACTAGAGAACCAACCCAGGATGTGATCAAAGATACAGAATATTAACAAAATACACAACTGGCTGATACAGTTTAACAGTGTCCATGACAGCTAGAAAATACAGAGGGACATAAGCACAATGTTTTATCTAATTAGTTTAAACAAGAGGAATATTAAATACCATTTGGTCCCCGTCATAAGCATACGGCATAAGGAATAGGCATTACTCATCAAAGCCATAGATGTCCCAATCAAACCAAAGTTCCATTTTGAAATTCCATTGCATGGTGGGAATGACACGGTAAGAGTTTAAAACCTGTAGACTTTTGCTGCTTTCTCCTTTGGAATGACATCTTTGCCAGAACTAGTTGCTTGAGTAAAATATATAGTAGAATAAATTGGTCGAGAATTCTCCTGATCCAAACTTCCATTGGGCCTCAGTATATGCTTTGCGCCTGCGCTAAGTTTGACAGGCCCTGATCTTTTATGGCTAGATTTTGAGGGAACAAACCCACCTGAAACTACCACATTATCTTTTTCATTATTTGTAACTGGAGGACTGACATCAACTGCTGAACTGACACAAGCATTCACTTCTGATGCAATTGGGTTATCTTTTTGTCCAAGCGACTGTTCTCTGCTCCCTGATGTCATAAGATTTAAGTCTTGCAGTTTGAGGTTAGACCTCTTTGCTGTTTCTACATTTTTCTCTTCTGAGGAAGCAAATCTCTTTTTCCCTTTGTTATAATGATCTTGACTCTCATTATGAGCAAAGCTAAATCCCCCACCATCATTGACTCTGATTTTGTCTCCATAGTTTGAGGATGTGAAGCTGAAATTTTTTGTTGTCATTGATGGAGGATCAAACGTAGAAGTGGGAACATATGATTCACATGGATGTGAACTGCTGGAAGGGAAAGATACAACTTGTCTTGGATATGGGGAAGCATGGGGATAACCACCACTGGCCAGCATGTTGCATGAATGGTACACTGTAGGATAACGAACAAAATGAAGATGGGAACTTGTTGAATCTTGCATCCAATGTGGAAGCTTTTGTATGGCTGTTGCTCTTGATGCTTGGGTAGAGATTTGACTGAGATAAGTGGGATGAGAATTTGATGGAACACTAAAAGATAAACCTTGACTGTGCTTGCAATGATTTGAATCTAGTAGCATATGGTGATGTAAGTTTGAGGGATATGGACCCCAAAACATCTTCCTTTGCCCCTTAACAGACTGTGTTTCCACTCTACTATGGACCACAGTGTGTCTATTCAGAAATGATTGACCGGGAACTGGACTTTGAGAAAGGCCAATATGAAACCCACGATCTCCACTGGTTGAGGAGCATCCACCATTTAACATCCAATCTTGTCCAAAACCAAGATGCATACAATTAGGTGCAAGTTTATCTGCTGAAATGCAACAATAGCGTGAAGGGATATCTATTGAGCTAAAGGGGATTTGTCTTGCTGACCCAGATTGCTGAACAATGCAATCCTCGTAAGGCCATCTCTTCAAAACAGGTTCGTTATACAACCTCATATTGGTGCAACTTGTAGATCCATGGCATTCTTTGCTGTAGCTGCCAACTGTCACATTTTTTCCCATCAAGCGCATTGTTGGTTGGATGTCAGATTGCAAGCCTAGCTCAACTTCCCTATCTGAATGAAACTTCATCCTATCAAAGCAACTTTCAGTTATAATATGGTCTCTGCAATCGTGACATGAGGATATCACTTGTGCAGGATCACAGTGGTTAAATTGAGCCTTTTCATCATAGGTCTGATTCTTCAATTTCTCAAGAGCTTGAACTCCAACAGAACCCAAGTCAGATAATCCTACTTGTCTAGCAGGATTATACTGCTTCAAGAACCAATTCTGATCAGCATCATAGTTTGGTGAAAGAAAAGGAAACTTGCCTCTAGTCCAGATATAGCTAGACTGCGGCTTCAAATGACTAGAAGATGGACAATATTGAAGAGAACTCAGTTCTGGTTTAGGAAACTTATCTATCTCACATGAAACATGCCTTGTCATTGGATGCAATTGGATAAGCTCTCCCTGTGAATTAAGGGGCAATCCAATATAACCTTCGTTGCACTTGTTCCTCCAAATTGGCTCTCCAATTGATGTTGGTTCTACAAGAGTTTTCGGATTAAATGAAGAGCAAGTGCTAGCTAATTTATCTTTTGCTAGATAGTATGCCTGCTGAAGTTTAGGGAAATCATTGCACGCATCCATTTCTGGGCAAATTAAATGAGTATTTCCAGCAATTGTGTTCAAGTGGCTTTGGCCTAAACAAGATAACCAGTGGATATTATCTTGGTTCCTGGGAAGACTAAGAGCACTACGTGCATTGGAAATTGAAATACACTTGCCTATAGGATTGTGTGACCTGTTTGCATGATCAGATGATATAGAAAAACTTTGTTCTTGATAAATACCATTTTCTGGATCAAGCCTACCATTATTTACCGATCCAAGATTATTCATGTCAACTGAGCAACTGGAACTAGGCATTGATGTGGAGCTGTCTGGACAAATGCAATTTAAATCCAAATTTTCCTTAACTGGATGATTCAGATCCAAAGATTCAATCATGGGGTCCCTCTTTGTAATTGAGGGATTTGCAGTAGTATGAACTGAACCATCACCAAGTTGCTTATCTGAGGAAGTTTCACTAGTTCGCATGGTGCTTGTACTAAGTCCATTATCATTCAAGTTTGTTTGTGTTTCTTCATCGATCATGTTTAACTGAGCTCCTTCTGTAGTAGAAGGATATCTATTTAAACTGCCCATAGTTGATGATGCAGCCAAGACATCAGAAACTATTTTACAGAGGGTTTCCAAATGAGGCAACTGCAGAGGCAAACTAACTCTGTCATGCACGAGAGTATCATCTTTACCAATAGTCAAACTTGTGGTTGGATCATGACAAAGCTCAACAAGATCACTATCCAATATCTTCTCCCTTTTCTTTCTTTTCTTTGTAGAATTGCTCCATTTTCTCTTCTTGACTCTAGTAGTTCCAGGAGGAATCCTTGTCGCCTCCTGACTTCTAGGTACAAATTTTGAAGTCTGAGCAAGTCTGAAAATATGTTTCTTCAGTAAGGTTTGAATGGTTGCCGTCTTCACCTGTTTATGAACAAGTCTTTTATGCATCCTTGCAAACTGCTTCTCATACACTTTGCTTTTCAGTATTTTGTACAACTCAGCAGGGGATGACATGTTGAGCTTACAAGCTTCCTCCTGGGTGAGCAAGGGCTAGCGATCAAAGAAAAGGCCATAAGCATATAGCAAGAAGGCAAAGATAAGTTGTGTATGGAAGAAAGTGTGCATTGGCAGCTCTAAATTTGAAGGAATTCTAACTTTATTTTGTATCTTTTGGAGATCATAGAATCAAGTGATCTAAGGCTAAAACCTGTAGAGAATATTTTAAAATCCTTTCAACTAACTTTTATGGTAAATCAAAATACAGCATTTCAAAAGTCATTATAGTGCAGCAGCAAACACATCAAAAAGTGCCGATCCACCATCACCAACACTTGCTCAACTGTATTAGGACAGAAACTCAGAAAGTAACAATTTTTTGTCAAACTGTTCTGATTTTGGTTGTCATAGTTATACTCCTTAAAACTAGGAATAAGATCTCACTTTAAAATGCATGGTATAAGATGAGGAAAATCAACTAAATAATGATGCCTAAAATTACTGATGGACATCATAACAGTACCTTCAAAGTTAAAATCACCAATATATCTATCTTAAAGCTGCAGTATCTTATTTTTTGTATAATAACTTATTTGAGATGTTAGGGATATAAATGTAAATATCTGTCCTTTTCTACTTTGGAATAAGTGGTACCAGGCCTTTGTGTTCAAATCCAATTCAAAATACATATCCACTGAAATTTAACTTCCAGAACCCAGCACCTCCTCTCACACTCCACTCTGCACCTCGACCTTAATCCCTTCTCTGCCGGGCACACCAAGCCTAGGCCATTGGCTCCTCAATGAATGCATCAGTGACTTCTCCAGAAGGATTCTGCCAGACTACACTGCTTTGTTGAGATGCTCAATGAGCTCGCTTTCCTCTACAGCAACTGCGAGCAGCGATCTCCTAAGCCTTCCTCCAAGTTTTTTTATTTGGTAAGCCTTTCTCCAAGTTTTTTTATTTGGTAAGCCTTCCTCCAAGTTTTCTTCAACTTTACAATAGTAGCTATCACTTAATCATATTTCTCGAGCATGCTAGTTTAAAACTTTTTGCATTATTTATGATCATCAATGTTATTTTAATATGATTTACTATTTGCACTAATTTTGTAAAATATTCCATCACTTCTTCAGCTATTTTTAGATTCTCCGAATCTCTGAAAAATAATTATTAGAGTAAGCTCAGTGCCTTCTTTGATTTGTCTGCTACCATGATTCTCTAAAATATTTCATTGTTACTCCATGTTGGGTTAGGCTAAGGGCTCTTACATCCATCACTTGATTGAATTCAAACCGATTTCTTTCTTTGGTAGAGAAGTTGTATTCAATTTGTGGCTCCTCATATCTTGCATTCACTATTGTCCATAGTCACTAACATTCGAGTATGGTGATCATAATTGCCACCAATAAACTATGGCAATGAGAATTAGATACAATAACCATCAAGCCTTATCCCACTAGATGGGGTCGGCTATATGGATCCTTCTATATCATTGGACTTCATCCTTTATTATATCATCATTTATATTTAAATAAATTTTATTATGATTTATCATTGCTAATGAAGTCATCTTTGATTTCCTCTTCCTCGTTTAAGGTGCATATTTATTATAGTTTCACACAACCTAACTAGATCATTTATTGGTTGTCTAAGTATACATTTGTACCATCTTAGACATGTTTCCCTAAGCTCAATAGGTATAACCTCGACTTTTTCTCTAATGTTGTTATTTTTTTATCTTATCTATCCTCGTATGTCTACACATCCATCTTAAAATTTTCATCTCTATAACTTTCATTTTTTTGCTCATGTGCTCGAAGACTAAATACATGAAGGGGATGAAGAATATGCAAATGAGGGATTAGATGAAAAAGAGGAATTTTATCAAACAATAAAAAGAGACACTGTTAGTGCTTACATTCACTACAAGTGCAACCTAGGGAGTTATTAGTTCAAAATTATTTCTAGATATCAAGATGACTTACAATTTCCACTTACAGATCAAGAGCTATATGATCAATCCACATAAGTTCACTGACTCAGATGCTGTGGGGCCTTTAATTAACTTGGTGCATTTTTTCATGATCCTAATTCTGTTTATTTTCATAACTACAATCTCCGTATTGGAACTTTTGGACAAGTTGCCAAGAGGGATAATAGATTTATATATATGTCTCATTAAGACAAAGTTAACCACAGAATGGACAGGCAACAATTTGCAACAAGCAATGAATAAGCTCAATTTCGTTGCAGTGTACCAGCTGGACCACAGTATTAGTACTGCATATATACTAAATTCAGAGTTATCTGAAAACTAGATACTAGTAGTGGATGAAGTTATAAAAAAAGATGAAAGATGCGCTTTTAAGGAATGCACAACATAACCACTCAATTCCTAGCTAGGCCCAAAATATCAGCAAAAGAATTGTTCAAAGATAGCAATCAAGGAAACTAGTTGGTTGGGTACGTTTTTAAGTCTATTCCAGCTATGGCCGGGCCCCTACAAAGATGTTTACCGCATGAAATATTAGCAGTCTAGGCTCCTAAAGTTACCGAAGTTCCATACACCTTAGTGGCCTTTCTCCACTGACCTTATAACTTGATCAAATAATGCATATTCTCGCAAAATACGTGAAACAACTAATGATATGAAAAAGATACAAGATCCGCAGGACTACATCTGATAACTACGGTCACACGCTATGTACAGTGTTTGAGTGAGGAATTATTGCGAGCATATAGATATATATAAAGGATGAGGGTAAAATCTGCATTCAAAGAAATTGCCACAAACCTTATTGGTAGCACGGATCTCAACCTGCTTGTGTTTCTTCATCAGCTTCGTCTTAGGCTTAAACTTTTTCTTTGTCCCAATCTTTTCCATCAGCATCTTCCGGCCTGGTTCATCTTTACTCCGCTTCTTTCTTTTACTTATCTCAATCCCGTCTCCAACCCCCAAATTGATATGTGATGCGAAGGCAGCTCCTTGCTGCTTTCCGCCACCACGCCATTGATCCTGGCGATCTTCCTCATGTATGCCACGTATCGGGGGCGCCACTGCAAAGAGCTCGATGATGGACCTCTTCTTAGGTGTTCTTTGTTTTGCCCGGGCGGTAGGATGTCGGGTTCTACCCTGCCGCTCCTCCGCTGAAGTCTCCCTTTCTCCTTCCAGGCTGGTGTTAGAGGGCTCTATCAAGTTACCTTCCCGTACTGCGACAGCAGCAGTATCCACGGCAACCTTATCCAAATCAACGCGATCAGCCGCCTCGACCAGGGATCGAACTTCCCGCAACGCGTCTGCCCACCACCGAAACTTCCGAACTGGCATCGGAGGTAGCAATCGCCCTTCCCTGTCCTCCAAAAACGGCCAGCACTTCTCATAGTCGACGCCCCTCATCTTCCCGGCGTACTCCCTTCAATTTCCGAGACGAGATTATCAAACATGAAAACCTATCACAACGAACCAAACAATCCGAGAGGGGAAAAAAAAAATCAAATACCTACCGAATCGAGAAGATCTCCTTCGCGACCGCCATAGCTGCGATCGCCTACAAGGATCAGGGCGAAAGAATCTTCATAATCCTCGGACAGGTGCGGGAGGAGACAGCCTCTCACAGGAGATGGGAAGAGAAATCAAAGCAAACGGGTCAAAAATAATACTATAAAATAGTCGTGAAGGAGAGAGGCGATATCGGAATTAAAGAACAGTCTTTCTTTTCCCGCTCAACATCTCGGAATGCGGACCCCACTTCACCCTCAACCCAATTCATTATCGAAAGCGACCCATGCTGCTACAGGGATCATTCAATTGCCATGCGAAAGCGACGTGGACTCTCTATCGACCGTCCGATGGCGTCGTGATGGTGCGGGATGCGCCCCCACTCTCATGATGATGGCTCCTGCTGTCGCTGGCACAACGGCCGTGGTGGACGCACATGGATCCAGTCTCCTCTTCGGGCAGCACTGCTCCCGGACCATGCTGTCCCACTCAAACTTATACCCGTTTAATCATACGAGGCAAAGCTATCAGCTCATTAATTTCTCACTACAGAGGCGGGTAGACTATGCTATTGGTTTCGTGCCCACTGTTTATTTCATGTGTCTGGACACTGGTACCGTAGACGAGGACAGCCGGGCCCGGCGCTCCGATGGTCACCCACCTCGAAACGAGCAGCGGTCGACGGTCGCGATCCGCTCGCACGTACACGCTCGCGCTCGCTCGCTGGCGCGCGCACGTGATGGGCACGCGGAGCGAGTCGAACCGGGCGAGAAAAAGAAGGAAACAGGAAAAATGTGAGTCGTCTCGATCGGTACGAATCGGAGGACAGCAGGTGACGACCCATAAAGTGACAAACAGTTGCCCATGCTTTTTGAAATATATGAGATGGAGTAGAGATGTGAGATTGGGGCCTGCGAAGCTTGCAGTGGGACGACGTGATAGCTAGCAGCGACCAGGAATAAGACTATTATTGATGTTGAGACGACACATATTGGGCACTGTGGGAAATCAATTAATATACAGAATAAGTAGACCGGAACTATAAAATATATAATTAAGCTTGTACCTTGGCAAGGGAAAAAAAAAATGAAATTCGAAATAAACCGAGGCAGTGTCCACTGCAGTAGACGCTTGTAGCAATGATGAATGGCAGCGCCATGGGCCTGCAATGCACCAACATACACCATTGAATATTTATGCATGCTCGATCTGATCAAATATGAAATATTGCAGCCTTAAGGGAACAGCAACAAGAACGGATGGCAGCCTGAGTTGATATATTTGAAGGTTAAATTGTTGCCCTTGAACAACGGAAGGATTCTGATTTCTGATTATGATTTATATATATATATGCATGATCAAGCTGTGTGCTGTGTCCTATTGCGTACGATCAACAGATGAGTGATTGAGATGATTGAAATTAATCCACTAATAGCTTGAGATATAAGTCACTGTAATCTTTTTAGATAAAACTATATATATGATGACAAATCTTAGCAAGTTATTTTCCAATTAGATGATTGTGGCTGGATTTCATCATGTTTCTGGAGCTTAAATTATATTTCCTTATCTGTAATTGGATTGAATTATCTTAATATGAATGTGTACACGGAATTATATCAAGTATCTTAATATCAGAGCGACTGCCACCAAGAACCTGTAATTAATGCTAGCAAACATATATACACAGTACGTCATGAAAGTGCCTCGGAGGCTTACATATAGCTTATGTGTTTTAGTAAAGTAAAATATCATTATCTAAAAAATTAATAAAATATTTACTCTAAGCTCAAGATTAAAAGCTCAAATCAAAAAATAATGTGATAAATAAAACCGCCATGTTATAAAATTGTTAAGTCAATTATTATTATTATTTTTACCTTATTATGCAAGGTATTTGATCGTATTTGACAACTATGTACAGTGACTGTCACCACCGTTGATTGGTCCTCCCGCGAGTGACTTACTGACATTTACAGATTGCCAAAATCATTAAAGTCTTTTGTTTTTTGCTGTGGGGAGCACGAACCAGATGAGAAATTAATTATTTTATTGTGCGATGCAACGATGACATACACATAGATATATTATTCTCTTTTCCAATTTAATCTATATCTTAATAATCAGAATCCTTACACGTACTTCATAAGGATCTACCCTATCTCTCTGTCGTGTATTTATTCAAAAGAATCCCAGCAGCCAGACCTCCTCTCTGCAATTTAAGATAATGAATTTGTTTAGTAGAGTTTATGAGGCATAAAATATGCCGTGAAGATTGATTTATTAGAGTAAATTAGAAAAAAAAAGAGTAAATATTGTGATGTTATTCATGTGTAGATATTTTTTATTTGAGTAATTAATATTTACATTTTTATTAAAAGATAATGAACTTGTTCTAAATCTTTAAGGTGGCAGCTCAATCACACGAGGAAAAATTTCCCATAATAGCACCTATATTCTTCTTCCTCAAGAACATTACGGTTTGATCAATATGTTTCATCTATCCGGTAAAATATTTTATTCATCTTGTCATTTTTTTTATCGTTTTCATCTACCATCAAAATAAATTGGCAAGCGCTCTTAGAGGTCCATCCAAATGATTAACATTCATAGGTTCGTTTTTTACTAAATAAAAAATCTCTTGTGATACAGGATGTTATGAGTGGACTCAGGATGATGTGACAATCAAAGTCAAGATAATGAAACAGTAGAAGTCAAGCGGAAGTGACAGTTAGAAGATCACTCTCAATCGAGTTGACTCCTTGATCAGCATTAAGCCCTCAATGTAAGGGCGGCCGACCTATGTGCCGGGCGGACCAAAGGGGCCTATTGCTCCCTGCTTGTATTAAGACACTTAGCATATATTTGGCTAGCCATCATCTGTTCAGATTTAAAAATGGACCGGCTTGCCATAAGACCGTCCTAGAATATATTCATCCGAATCTCAATGATCCAGTAGTCCACTCAGAGTACAACTTAATATACACTTGGTCAAACATAGGGATTTTCAGTGTTCATTTTCTTATCCTCCTACGTATGGGCGGACATGTGTAATGATGATTGGAGTTATAGGGCTCCAAATTCTCTTCGTAAGGTGAACACATTTCAGAAGAAACCCAATTGAGTTCATAAAGCTCAGGACATTGCTTCAGTTACCAGGGATGGGTCTCCAGTATAAGGATGATCGACTGAAAGCACCAATCAAGTCACTCAAGGTTTAGCTCTCCATTATTTAGGAATAGTATCCCTGCATATGGTTTATCGGTCAGATAATCGCTTAGACCTAGGGGATTTGATTTTATATTTTACTTCACGATTATACCTCATACGTCATGTGAATATCAGGGCATCCTTAAAAGCCGAGCGTCCCTATGGGACCCAGTATCTCACCTACATATCGATCTACCACTACAAAATATAGCCGGTTGACTGAAAGACCGGCTGGACTTCCTTAACTCAGGCTAGCTTAAAGGCAAGTATCCAGTATGTGACAGATCGGTCATTAAACTGATCGGACCTAAGGGGCTTATCTTCATATTACTTCACTATCGGAAAGACCAGTGTGATAAAACACATGGTCGTCCGGCTTAGGGACCGGACGATCCTACTATACTAAGGACTACTCGTTCACTACTTTATTAATATACACCCGACCGGCTAAGCGTCCAACCATGATATACTCAAGAGACAACAGTGTTTGAGAATCATAACAACTTGTTAAAGAATTATAACTGTTTGTCAGAGAATATTCTCCTATGTAATGTGAGCATTCATTGAAACCTTTTTCAAAGGTGATTATACCTCTTCTATTAGCCGATAGTATATTCCTGGAATCACCTCATTAATGGCGTCGATTACAAAAATGGTGTCCACGAATAATGGAAGATTCCTCATACGATGGCTACTTGCCTCCTAGGTTATACATATTCCTTTACCCGGCAGCTTCTGACACCCAACATCCTCTGTCATCTCATGATTACGGAGCTTATGAGAGATGATATATAAAGGGGGGGGGGGGGTTCTCTCCATTAGCAAGGTACGCTTTTAGCACATATTTCACTATGCGCAAGCTCTTGTTGTTCGACTATTGTTCCTCTTCCCGCTTGGGCACTATACTGACTTGAGTGTCGGAGGGCCTTCACCAGGAACCCTCTCTGATTTTTGGCACTGATGTTTGTCTACTCATTTTAGTGTGTGTAGAGAGGATTTTTCATTCCAGTGGGAAGGATATCCTGCTCAATTTAAAATCTTCGCCTAGTCAACATTCAAGCCATCTACCCAGCGCCCCGTTTCCAGCTTTTAGACAGAATCAAATTTGACATCGTCTGTGGGAATTTTTGCCTAAATCTGGAGCTCGGAGATGAAAGAAGCTAGACGACTCACCATAGTTATATTGACACAAGAGGAACTAGAGATATTAATCAACGCCCGAACGCAAAAACTAGTGCAGTAATAGCAACAGCCAATGGGGACCGGTGATACCCTGTCGCATGACCCCGCTGCGTCTACCATAGGCCCTCATATTGAGCGTGGTGCCTGGGTGGGAGGTCTAACGAAGCGCCAACCAATTCCTCTAGTGGTTGGCTTGGTGCCTCTATATGTTCCACCAATGGACTTGTCGTGTGTACCACAATCGCCTGTGTATCACCAAGCATTATTTTGCACACCGTCTGAGCAAATGGGATGAGAGGAGCGACCTCAAGGATTATCCTTGAGGGACATGCTTGCTCGAGATCTACGCAAAGGGAAAGCCCCAATGGCTAACAACTCTCCTAAACGGATTAGCACGCCGTTCTGCCAGGGAATGTTGGACGACAAGCTACCCAAATATTATAGTCCTTTGGAGATAGGGGAATATGCAGGGTCTACAAACCCGAAAGACCATCTCTTGAAGTTTGAAAATGTTGCTCTTCTTCATCAATATACGGATGGTGTAAAGTGTTGGGTGTTTCTCACCACACTCTCCAGTTCGACACAAAAGTGGTTCAAGTGATTGTCAATTGAATCCATCTATAATTTCAAGGATTTCCACAAAGCTTTCCTTCATCGCTTCGCTAGCAGTCATCGCTACCATAAGATCCCCTTGAGTCTCTTTTCGCTCAAGAAAGAACCCAAGGAAACACTCTAGGCTTACATCAAGAAGTTCAATTAGGTGGTCATGGATGTTTTCTCGGCCACCCCATAGATTTTGGTGAGCGCCTTTTTCTAAAGTGTTGGAACCCCAAGGTGTTTTGATGTGATCAAACAAGCTAAGTTAGGTCCTGCGTTGTCTAACCTTTGTGTCTAAGTGTGCAGGAACTTAGGAACACAGAAAGTCGAGCGGAAGATGTCGCTAGCGAGAAGGACGGCACGGGAGAGAGCTGACGGGCTCGGTGCGTCTGAGGGACGAGGTGACCGCGGAAGAGTACACCGGTGGACGAGAAGAACGTGTGTGGCGTTTGAGGGACGAGAAACCGGGAAGGAAGGCTGCTCGAGGAGAAGGTCGGAACTTGGTTTCGGGTGAGCCCTATTCCGGATGGCCGAGATCACCCAAGCTAGCGGAACTGGAGCGAAAGACCCGGACCGAGGCGGGACTGAACCAGAGAAGAGGTCTCGGACAAAAAGTCAACAACTGTTGACTTTTTGCTCTGGGGCGCCCGGCTCAGTCCGGGGCATCCGGAATGCTTCCGGGCGCTCGGACTTGGATTTTGACCAGGATCGCGCCAAACGCGATCTGATCGTTGGAGGATAAAATTTTATCCCCCCAGGGCGCCCGGAACCCCTTCGGGGCGCCCCGACCAGTGCTATAAATATAGCACTGATTTTGCACAGTTAAACCAACTCACTTGTAATCAATTTTCTCTGTGCTTTCATTTCTGTTCTTTTTATTTATGCTGTCAACGCTATAAAGAGGCTACTCCGCCCGAAGGAGATCATCAGATAGTGCGCTTATTTTCCTTGGATTAGCAATCCCCTGATTGCAAACCAAGTAAATCTCTTGTGTCTGCTCTTTTCATTTAGTCTCTTCCTTTTATTATTACAAGTGTCTGTTAATTAGTTGAATATCTGAGAAAGGTTTGTGGTTTATTTTTGTAGGGCAATTCACCCCTCCCCTCTTGTCGGCCTCCAAAGGGACCAACAAGTGGTATCAGAGCAAGGCGCTTCAGGAGGACTAACCGCGGATCGAAGCAACGAGATGGCCGGATCAAGCATCGTTCCACCAAAATTCGAGGGGGACTTCACAGACTGGAAGCGACGTATGGAGGTATTCCTAAAAGCTGATTTCGAAATTCGAGTTATTATGAAGTATGGTTTTTTAGCTCCGACGAATCAAGATGGAGAAGAAAAAGAAGAGAGCCTTTGGACAAAGGAGCAGAATGAGTCTGTAGCAAACAACCATGCGGAATATCACCTGCTGAGCGTGTTGCCGCTTCAAGAGGTCAACCGCATCGGAAGCTATTCATTTGCTAAAGAACTCTGGGAGAAGTTCCTGGAACTCCACGAAGGCACGCCCGAAGTGAAGCTCGCTAGAAGAGACATCCTCCGGAACAAGCTGATGAACATCCGTCTGGAAAAAGGTGAGAAGGTAGCCAATTTACATGCAAAGGTAAAAGAACTGATTACTGGTCTCGAGAACCTCAGAGAAACGGTAACAAATCGGGACACAATACGCTACGCACTCAACGCGTTTCCCAGAACTTCAGAATGGACATCAATCGTCGACGCTTACTACATTTTGAAAGACCTGGAGGTAAGTACTTTAGAAGTACTATTCTCCACTCTTGAATTGCATGAAACCAGGTGTGCAGGAACAAAGGAATCAAGCCAGATGATCGTACTAAACGCAACCAAGAAGGATGAACCCGAGTCAAATTCAGAAGACGATCAGGAAACATACATGGTAAGGAACTTTAAAAAGTTTTTTAGATCTAATAAATTCAAAGAAATGCAGAATAAAAAGAATCCAAGAAATAGAAGAAGGATGCATTGCGACCAGTGTCAAAAGGAAGGACACCTAAAAGAGGATTGCCCAGAACTAAAGAAGGACAAAGGCAAAATTCCCAAGAAGCACAAGAATCTAAAAGCTACTTGGGACGACACTTCTTCATCTGAGTCCGAGATTCAAGAATATGCCAGGATAGCACTAATGGCAAGCTACCAAGGGCAAAGTACATCAGAATCTAGCATCGATGAAGGGGGAGCAACCTCAGATGAAAGTAGCGAAGCAAGGGGAGATTCAGGCTTCAAGTTTGATATGGTAAGTGAGGTATGCCTCTTACCCCCTGATCAACTTCACTTTGGTATTAAGGCAATGGCAAAATCCATGTATAAATTAGAAAATAAAAATACCAAATTAAAAAAATGAAATTTTAGAAACAAAAAGAATTTTGGAAAAATCATGTCTTATAGAGGAGTTTGAAAAATTGAAAAGTGAAAATGAAAAACTAAAAGAAGAAATAGTAAGGCTGAAAAAGTCCAACGGTTCAAATGGTTCTGCTTTTAAAAATTATAGAGCACTAAACTGGTATTATAGGTTTCACCAAAATCAAATTAGAAAAATGTCAAAGGCCTATGTACCTAGAAAATATTTAATTAACCCTGTAGGTAGGAACCTCTATTGGGTTCCAAAAACATGCTTAACTTGAATTTTAAATTAAACTTAACATCTTTCAACAAGAAAGTTAAATAGATAGTTTCTTTATGAGGCTTTGTCTAAGGGAGTGGTTGTTGCTCCAATAACCAAGAATGCCTAGTGTCTCGCCACGACCTGGAAGCCAAAATACTGAAATCAAATGTTTAATTAACTTTCTGAAAAAAGTATTAAAGTTAGAATTAAATAATGCTTAAAAGTTATTAAACATTTGTTTTGAAAATTTTGTTTAAACTTAGAAAATGTTTGTTTTAGAAATTAAAAATATTTTTTTAATTAGAATTTTTTTTTAAAAAAAATATTGCCTTAGAATTTTTTTTAAAAAATTGCCTTAGAATTTTTTTTTATGGAATTTTTTTTAAGGAAATGATGAAATAAGTTTCAAACTTAAATTTTAAGAAATTTTTGTTAACATTTATGATTGTTTTTTTAAAAATGTTTTACTTAAATTTTTTTCGAAAGAAAAATTCTAAAGAGTGTCTTTACTTAGCCATTTTGCTTCAACATTTTTTTTCACTTAATTTTTTTTAGAATTTACCTTAGACTTGTTAAAAGAAACCCCATTTTTTATGTGATCAAAGGGGGAGACATATGTTAAGTCTAGGAGGAGGTATATAATTTTTAAATTGAAATATCTTTGGACTTAAGTGCAAATAAATTATTTTTATTGCATATGTTTTCCCTAACTTAACTTGGGTTGCTCACATAAAATAGGGGGAGATTGTTGGAACCCCAAGGTGTTTTGATGTGATCAAACAAGCTAAGTTAGGTCCTGCGTTGTATAACCCTTGTGTCTAAGTGTGTAGGAACTTAGGAACACAGGAAGTCGAGCAGAAGACGCGGCTAGCGAGAAGGACGGCACAGGAGAGAGCCGACGAGCTCGGTACGTCCGAGGGACGAGGTGACAGCGGAAGAGTACACCGGTGGACGAGAAGAACATGCGCGACGCTCGAGGGACGAGAAACCGAGAAGGAAGGCTGCTCGAGGAGAAGGCCGGAACTTGGGTTCGGGTGAGCCCTATTCCAGATGGCCGAGATCACCTAAGTTAGCGGAGCTGGAGCAAAAGACCCGGACCGAGGCGGGACTGAACCATAGAAGAGGTCCCGGACAAAAAGTCAACAACTGTTGACTTTTTGCTCTAGGGCGCCCGGAATGCTTCCAGGCGCTTGGACCTGGATTTTGACCAGGTTCGCGTCAAACGCGATCTGATCGTTGGGGGATAAAATTTTATCCCCCCAGGGCGCCCGGAACCCCTTTGGGGCGCCTCGACCAGTGCTATAAATATAGCACTGATCTGCACAGTTAAACCAACTCGCTTGTAATCAGTTTTCTCTGTGCTTTCATTTCTGTTCTTTTTATTTGTGCTGTCAACGCTGTAAAGAGGCTACTCCGCCCGAAAGAGATCATCAGATAGTGCGCTTATTTTTCTTGGATTAGTAATCCCCTGATTGCAAACCAAGTAAATCTCTTGTGTCTTCTCTTTTCATTTAGTCTCTTCCTTTTATTATTACAAGTGTCTATTAATTAGTTGAATATCCGAGAAAGGTTTGTGGTTTATTTTTGTAGGGAAATTCACCTCTCCCCTCTTGCCGGCCTCCAAAAGGACCAACATAAAGGACCACTGACAATGATTTATTTCTTTCTCTCATCAAGAGGCCGCCCAGGGACTTCGACCATTTACTTAGTCGGACGACTAAGTACATTGATGTAGAAGAAGCACAATCCGCTTGGAGAAAGGAGGTGTCTGCGCCTACACAAGCACCAAGCGCCACCCCCGCCTTCTCAGCATAGAGGACCCTGAACAAGTCCTTAACCTTATCCTCTAGAGCCTCGGCCTCAAGCCATGCAACATGTGGAGGGAAACCAAGTGGAGTGCCCGGAACCCCTTAGATGGGCTCCACCCAGGTTCTGCATATACCATGATTGGCGACCCATGACACCCAGGATTATTATGATTTTAATTGAGGGAATCACTAGGCCGCCAACCAAGGTTATCGTCGACGTTCACCATCTCCCCATCGCCAACATTATTAACGACCTAATGGTCCACCCAGGTGAGACTACCAGGGTGCTGATCGATGTCAAAGAATGCCTCAGCAATGAGAAGACCGGGCTCAGGTCCCCGCTTGAGCCCAATAGGAGCAGCCCCTAATGCAGTAAGAAGAAAATCATAACAATGTCGCCTGACGAGATATTGGTATGATTGCCAGAGGTCCAACCGACGGGGACTCCAACAGAACAAGGAAACCACATGACCGTATGTTAGAAATCCACTTGGTCAGCTACAGCCAGGAGCATGCCCAAGGACCTGAAATAAGCTTTGGGCCCAAAGATTTAGACGGAGTCGAAACACTCCATAATGATGTTTTAATAATTAAGGATGTTATAGCCAATTATAATATTCACCAGACTTTTGTTGAAATAAGTAGCCCTATCAACATGATCTTTAAATAAGTATTCGAGCAGCAGCAAATAGAGCTGAGCGACCTTCAACCCATGGTGATGCCCCTGTATGGCTTTATGGGCAATAAAGTTCAGTCACTAGACCAAATAAAGTTGGTCATATCCTTAGGAGAGGAGTCCTAATGAGGATGCACCGATCAACTTTTATAGTCATGGATGCATCCTCCGCATACAATGTCATTTTGGGTCGACCGACCCTCAATGAATTCAGGACAATAGTCTCCACCTTCTTACAAAAAATAAAATTTTCTGTAGATGACCAGATCTGGGAAGTTAAAAGTAACTGATTGATAACTTAGAATTGGGTGAGATGGATCTAGGTTGAATCAACAGTATTAATCTTCAAATAAATTTAAGTTATTTAAATAAATTCAATTTAATCAAATGAATCAAATTACTTAATTAAAATTAATATTTTTAAAAAATATATTTTAAAAATTATTTATTAAAACTTATTTTAAAAATAATTTTAAAAATCTAATAAAAATCATTTTAAAAAATATATTAAAAAATATTTTAAAAATCTATTAATTTTTTTAAAAAAATCTTATAAAAAATTATTTTAAAAAATCTTTTAAAAATCATTTAAAAAATCTAATAAAAAATCTTTTAAAAACTCTTTTAAAAATATTTTCAAAAATCATTTTAAAAACCTTTTAAAAATCTTTTTAAAAAACTCCTTTAAAAATCATTTTAAAAACCTTTTAAAATCTTTTAAAAAAAAATTTTAAATTTTTTTTAAAAACTCTATTAAAAATCTTTTAAAAAATCATTTTAAAAATCGTTTAAAAAACTCAGTTAAAAATCATTTTTAAAACCATTTAAAAATCAATTAAAAAACTATTTTAACAATCTTTTAAAAATATTTTTAAAACTCTATTAAAAAATTATTAAAAAAAAACATTTTAAAAAATATTTAAAAAATCTTATAAAAAATCTTTTAAAGCTCTTTTAAAACTCTTTTAAAAAATCATTTTAAAAATTATTTCAAAAACCCTTTTAAAATCTTTTAAAAAATTCCTTTTAAAATCATTTTAAAAACCATTTAAAAATCTTTTAAAAATCATCTTTTTAAAAAAATATCTTTTAAAAACTCTTTAAAATTCATTTTAAAAACAATTTTAAAAGTCTTTTAAATCTTTTAAAAACTCATTTAAAATCATTTTAAAAACCTTTAAAATCTTTTTAAATATCTTTTTAAAAAACTATTTTAAAAACCTTTTTAAAATAAAAAAATCCTTTAAAAATCATTTTAAATCTTTTAAAAACCTTTTAAAAATCTTCTAAAAATCTCTTTTAAAATGATTTTAAAAATATTTTAAAATCATTTTAAAAACCTTTTAAAAACTATTTTAAAAATATTTTAAAATAATTTTAAAACCTTTAAAAAAAGTATTTTAGAAATCCATTAAAAATATTTTTAAGATCATCTTTAAAAAAAATACTTTTAAAATCATTTTAAAAAATTTTTAAAAACTATTTTAAAAATCTTTCAAAAATCTTTTAAAAACTAATTTAAAATCATTTCAAAAATCTTTTAAAAACCTTTTAAAAATATTTTAAAAAACTTTTAAAATTCTTTTTTTAAAAAATCCTTTAAAAATCATTTTAAATCTTTTAAAAACCTTTTCAAAATATTCTAAAAATGATTTTAAAAATCTTTTAAAAATCATTTTAGAAATCTTTAAAAAATCATTTTAAAAATCTTTTAAAAACTTCTTTAAAATTTTTTTAAAAAATATTTTAAAATAATTTTAAAAATCTTTTAAAAAACTATTTAAAAATCTTTTTAAAATCTTCTTTAAAAAAAATTATTTTAAAAAATCTTTTAATATCATTTTAAAAATCTTTAAAAACCTATTTTCAAAATATTTCAAAAATCTTTTAAAAACTCATTTAAAATCATTTTAAAAATATTTTTAAAACCTTTCAAATATCTTTTCAAAAACTATTTTAAAAACCTTTAATTTTTTTTTTTAAAAAAATCTTTTAAAAATCATTTTAAATCTTTTAAGAACCTTTTAAAAATTATTTTAAAAATCTTTTAAAAACTATTTTAAAAATCTTTTAAAAACACTTTTAAAATCATTTTAAAAATATTTTAAAAAACTATTTTAAAAATCTTTTGAAAACTCTTTTAAAAATCTTTTAAAAAATCATTTTAAAAATCCTTTAAAAATCTTTTTAAAAACTCCTTTAAAAATCATTTTAAAAACCTATTCAAAATATTTTAAAAACCTATTTTAAAAATATTTTAAAACTCTTTTAAAAAATCATTTGGAATAATCATTTTAAAAATATTAAAAAAAAACTATTTTAAAAACCTTTTAAAAATCTTTTAAAAAAACACTTTTAAAAATCATTTTAAAAAACTATTTTAAAAAACTTTTTTAAAAATCATTTTAAAAAATCATTTTAAAAATCTTATAAAAACTCTTTTAAAAAATTATTTTAAAAAATCTTTTAAAAAATCATTTTAAAAATATTTAAAAAAAAAACTATTTTAAAAACCTTTAAAAAAAAACTCTTTTAAAAATCATTTACAAAATCTTTTAAAAATATTTTTAAAAATCTTTTAAAAACTCTTTTAAAAAATTATTTTAAAAATCATTTTAAAAAATAATTTTAAAAATCTTTTAGAAAACTATTTTAAAATTTTTTAAAAAAATCATTTTAAAAATCTATTTTAAAAATATTTTAAAATCACTTTTAAAAATCTTTAAAAAAACTATTTTAAAAATCTTTTAAAAAATCATTTAAAAAACTATTTTAAAAATATTATAAAATATCACTTTAAAAATTATTTTAAAAATTATTTTTAAAATCTTTTAAAAATCATTTTAATTTTTTTTTAAAAATTATTTTAAAAATATTTTAAAAAATTACTTTAAAGTTTTTTAAAAAAATTATTTTAAAATCTTTTAAAAAATTACTTTAAAACTTCTTTTAAAAATTATTTAAAATCACTTTAAAAATCCTTTAAAAATTATTTAAAATAACTTTAAAAATCCTTTAAAAATTATTTAAAATCATTTTAAAAACCTTTAAAAATTATTTCAAAATACTTTGAAATTTTTTTTTAAAAAACATTTGGAAATCATTTCAAAATACTTTGAAAAATTATTACAAAATCATTTGAAAAATTTTATTTTGAAAATTAATTTCAAAATCATTTTCAAAATTATTTGAAAATTTCATTTAAATCTTTCGCTTTGAAAAATCATTTGAAAAATCTTTTAAAAGCATTTGAAAATACTTTGGAAATCAGTTGAAAAATTAAAAAAATAATAAAAAAGTAAAATAAAATTCTTTTAAAATTATTTCTCAAACTTAGATTTAAAAAAAAAATTGTGATTCAAAACTTATGGCAAATTTTTTCTAACTTAGCTAAATATTTACAAGAAAACTTATTTTAAAAGAGCTAAGTGTTTATTTCTATACTCATTTTTCTCTTTTTTTTTTTATATATGGCAAAGGGGGAGAGTATAAGGAAATTCAAAGGAAATTAGAGGAATTTTTATTAAGGGGGAGCTTTAATGTGCTTATGTTTTATTTATGCCTGTGCTCACTTATGCTTATCTTTATTGCATTTTTTTTTTACAGCTTTAATGTGTTTATGTTTTATTTATGCCTGTGCTCACTTATGCTTATCTTTATTGCATTTTTTTTACTTAACTTTGAATTTCGGTTGCCATAATAAAAAAGGGGGAGATTGTTGGTGCAGGAAGCATCCGACGATCGAACTCAAGTTTTGATAATGGCAAAGGGATCCAAAGTTAAGTTTAATTGTTATCTAATGTGTATGTTTGAGTGTTTCAAGAAAGTCCTAGCTGCGATTAGGCAAATGGAAAATCCTAGGGGGTGGTAACCCTATGCGGAAAGTCTTGGCGGGTCGGAGCTTCGGGCAAAAATCCTAGGGGCAGTAACCCTATGTTAAAATCCTGGTGTCGCGAACCAAGTAGAAGTCTGGGTGGATCGAGGACCGGACATCCAGCATGAAGACCAGAAGCATCGAACGCAGAGCAAAAGTCCAGTCGGTCTGGAGGACCGAACTGGCAAAAGGTAAATCTCCTTAGTGGAGTAGTTGAGGACGCGCTCTCCGTAGAGGGAACAGTAGGTGTCGGATCGACCTAGGGTTTCCGGTTGGAGATCCGAAGTCAGACCCGGACAGTCCATTGACTGTCGATATTTCATTTAGTATACCTATTCTGTGTTAACTTTGTTTTGCAGGGTATGTGTTTGGGACTAACACATTTCGCAGGAACAAAGAAGCAACTCACACCTCGAATGAATAGTGTCCGAGGCGCCTCCATGGAGCTTGGAGGCGCCTCGGGTGCAAGGCTGAAGTTGGCTATGCGCGGGAGCTGGAGGTGCCTTGGACCACTGCTTGAAGGCGCCTTGGAGCGGCGTTGAAGGCGCCTTCAGATGGATAACGAGCAGCAACCAGGCCTCATCGACAACGGTTGAATCGAGATCGAATTTTCGGGTTGGAGGTGCCTTGGAGCTTGATGAAGGTGCCTTGAACACCCTATATAAGAGAGTCTCGACCAGCAGCTAAAAATATCTTCTTCCAAGTGATCTTTCTGCTACAAGTTGCTAACGAGATGATCCCGAAGTGCTGCAACGAGATCCCGACGACCCGAAGCTTCGAAATTGCTCATTCTTGTTGTCGGTATACTCTTTCAGTTTAAATAGATTGTAATAATTCTGTAACCATTGTTCGAGCTTATAGGTGTTGCCCACAGAAAGTGATCAACGATCGTGGGCCTTGGAGTAGGAGTCGCCACAGGCTCCAAACCAAGTAAACAACCTGTCTTTGCGTGTGTTCTTTGTCTTTACTTAATTTCGCTGCGTATTCTGACTCTATTTCTAAATCGTTCAAGAAAGCCACGAGCGCTATTCACCCCCCCTTCTAGCGCTTCTCGATCCAACATAATGGTCTCCTTGGGGCCCTATTTAAGTGAGAAGAGGCTCCAAGGGGTTTTGTGATATCGCTGATTGTTGGAGAAGTGATGAAGAAATACCTTACGGAAGTCCTTGAAGTAACGAATAGAGTTATCTTGCAACCGTTTAAACCATCATTGAGCTACTCCACCAAATGTGTTGAGGAACATCCGACATTTTACACCATCCGTGAATTGCTGAAGAAGGGTGGCATGCTCGAATTTAAGGAGATGATCCTTTAGGTCAGTTATTCCTGAATATTCTCCTATGTTTAGGTTCTGATATCATTTAGGTAATGGATTATCCAACACCCTCTGAAAGAATAGAGTAGCAATTTTCTCAAGGGAGCTATCACTGGCTACAACTTTTCCTTTGCACCCGTCCCGCACAGGTACCTCTCCAGAAGACTCCTGGGGTATTATTCCTTGGCACAGATATTCTAATGGCATACGAAAAATTACTCAGGGGCACTGGGTTGGTGAGAGAGGCGCAGGGAGAAAGTGAGAAAGGCCTCCTCCTCAACCCCCCCCTCTCCCTCTGATGAACGGTTGTTGATGCCGCCAGATTTGGTGGTGGCAGCATACCACCAGTGTTAGCTTGTTGTTGTTGTTGAAGTAATTTCTGTACTCTGGTGTTGATGAGCAACTCCAGAATCTTCCTGCGTTAAGGTGACGGTATTGAGTTTTCCAACCTCTTTCATCGCAAAGCTTTAGATTTAGGTGAAGATTTCCACAGACGATGCCAAACTTGACCCCGACTGGAGGCTATGAGATGGTGTGCCGGCTTCGATGGGTGGTTGGTCGAAGAATAATGAACTTCTCAAGATCTGAAGTAACTCCTCAACTATCCTACACACAATCAGATGGGCCAATAAAGCATTAGTGACCTAAGACCAAGGTGGGAATCGCTGGCTAGATCCTCCGATGCTCAAGTCACTCTCCTCTCTCAAAAGTGGAAGAAGAACAGTAGAGAAAGTGCTAGAAAGGAGGACTTCAGATGCAAATATTTGTGTACCTTGCCAGGGAAGAGGATTCCCCTTTTTATACCAACTCACATAACCTCCACAATCGTGAGGTGGTCCCCGATTTGTTAGAGTTTGTTAGGTGATGAAAGAAAAAATAAGCTGGGTCTTTCATGATAGTTCCAAGGAATCTTTTTTCAACCCACAGATGTACCTATTTTGTCATTTATGCTCTGCACCATTACTAAAATTGTTAAACGAGAACACTGTTATAACTGACTCATTAGTGGGAAACAAATTAGTTTTTCGTTAAACCCTACCTTACACAAAATGTCATTAGGTAATGAAAATTCAAGAATTTTCGTTACCTCATCGTTGATTGTGGATTGGTGGATTTGCTCCTTCGTCCACTTTTTCTTCTCTAGGGTTTCTCCGTCTTTATCCACCGGATGAGTAAACCCTACCTGCACACAACTCCAATGAACTAGGTTAGTCATAAGAAAGTACTTCATTCTTACCTTCCAAAACGCGAAGTCGTCGCGATCGTAGAAGGGTGGAATCGTGACGTCTTCTCCAAATAACTCCATTCTCTAGCTCGTGCTCCCCCGGGTGTTGATTCAACGAAGAGCGACCTCGCTCTGATACCACTTGTTAGGATCGATGGTCGCGGCTAGAGGGGGGTGTGAATAGCCGACCCAAAATCTTCGCGTTTCTTCCTACGATTAGGGTTAGCGCAGCGGAAATGAAGCCGTAGAAACGAAAAGGAAAAAGACAAACCTCAAACTCGATGAATGTAACGAGGTTCGGAGGTGATACTCCTACTCCTCGGCGTGTCTGTAAGGTGGACGAGCCCTATCAATCCGTCGGTGGATGAGTCCCCGGAGAACCGGCTAATAAATACTCCTTGTGGGTGGAGAAACCTCGCCACAATAGCTTGCAACAGCAATATGGAAATACAAAGAAGAGCAAGAACAAAATACACAATGAATGTACGAATACTCGCTTGCCTTCTCGTCAACTGAACTCCCGGATGAAGCACCAACTTCACGGACGAATGACAACAAGCAACTCAGTCAAAGAAGCTCACACGAAGCTTCGGAGCTCAGCAAAGCTCAAGAGCACAGCTTTCAGAAGAACAGCAGCTCAGTTCAGAGGAGGAGGAAGAAGTAACCGAGAGAGTCCACTGTAGAAGCCCTCAGCCCTTTTATAACCTGCACTCAACCTGCCCTGCACCTGCGAAGAACAGAAGACTAGCCGTTGTGAGCCAACGGCTAGGGCCAGACCGATCAGGCATCACCCTGATTGGTCTGGGGCTGATCTGATCGGTTGTGGGGACCGATCAGGCTTTATGCTGATCGGTCCCCAGACCGATCAGAACGCTTTCACAGAGAGTTTCCCAACTCTCTGTACGTACCCTGATCGGTCCCGGGGACCGATCAGGCTTCCTGCTGATCGGTCCCCAGACCGATCAGTAAGCTCACAGAGGCACACTGATCGCTTTCTGATCGGTCTCCAGACCGATCCAGGTCTTGGTTTTTGCCCAAACCAAGTCCAAACCAATATCCGGTCAACCTTGACCTCTTGGTACATCATGCTTAGCATCCGATCACTCCCTTGACCTGCTAAGACTCCCCACCAAGTGTCTGGTCAATCCCTTTGACCCACTTGGACTTTTCTCTTCGTGTCAAGTATCCGGTCACTCCCTTGACCTACTTGACCTTCTCAACACCAGATGTCCGATCACCCTTGATCCATCTGGATTTTCCCTTGCTCGGCTTCACTCACCAGGACTTTCACCTAGCTTCACTTACTAGGGTTTTCACAACTGCCTGACTTCACTCACCAGGACTTTCCCACTACCTGGCTTCACTCACCAGGACTTATCCGTCTGCCTGGCTTCACTCACCAGGACTTTCCCACTGCCTGGCTTCACTCACTAGGCCTTATCCGTCTGCCTGGCTTCACTCACCAGGACTTTCCACATCCGGTCCAGAGAACGAGCTATTGAGCCCTCTCTGACCACAGTTCGGAGAACGAGCTACCGAGCCCTCTCTGACCACAGTTCGGAGAACGAGCTACCGAGCCCTCTCCGACTTCCATCCGGTCCAGAGAACGAGCTCCCGAGCCCTCTCTGACCACAGTCCGGAGAACGAGCTACCGAGCCCTCTCCGACTTCCCATGTGCCAAGCTTCCATACTTGGACTTCTCCGTGCCAAGTCTCCATACTTGGACTTTTCCCGTGCCAAGCTCCCTGCTTGGACTTTTCAGAGTCAGGTCAACTCACCTCGGGTCAACCAGGTCAACCTTGACCACGGGTTGCACCCACAATCTCCCAAGCTTGTATCCTTGTAAAACATCAAGATACAACTTTTCTGTTTACGTCAAGCATTGTCAAACATAACTCATCAAACATCAAAACACAACTCGAGTCAAGTCAAAGCGAGTCTGGTCAACCAGGTCAACCTTGACCTAAGGTTGTACCAACAATCTCCCCCTTTTTGATGTTTGACAAAACCCATAATCAAACCCATAAACAAGTTAGGTTAACCCGATAACCTAACTTAGGTTTTCCAATGTTCTTCCCTGAACATTCTCTAGACATTCTCCATTCTCCTTTCTACTCTCCCCCTTTTTGACAACCATCAAAAAGAGTGAATCAAGGTCAAGAGTTTCTTCCTAATGAAAGTCCCATACCTTTCATTGAAACTCTTAATTTCCCCCTTGATACTAAGGTCCAACAATTAACTTAGTGATAATCCCATATCACTCAAGTCTTTAGGAGTAAAAACTCCCCCTAAAAGTCAACTCCCCTTGACTAATAGGTAAAATTCCCCCTAAAGGTCAACTCCCCCTTGACCATTGCACCAACAATGTCTTGGAGAGTTTCAAACCTTCAAAATACCAACTCCCGAGCTGAAATTTCAGACAACCAGTCGAATTTCAGCAATTTGGCACACCCTGATCGGTCACTAGACCGATCAGACCTTCACTGGATCGATCTTGGTGATCGATCCAGGCCTCCCTGGACAGATCAGAATCCTCTCTGATCGGTCCACAACTCTGATTTCTGATTTCTTCTCCCGAAATTCAGAAACCTCTAGAAAATTACAGAAAATTCTAAAAATTGTCAAATTTTGAGGATACACTCCTCATAACATATACTATCATGGAAAACTAGTTTTCTATGAAAATAAGTTCCATTTTCAAATCTTGATACAAAGTTCAAAAGTCTTTGAAATAGCTCAAAGTTAACTCATCTTTGTATCACTTTGCTCAATGATGAATGCTATCACTAGAAAAGCTTCATCAAGGTTTTTCAAATCAATTTTGAAATGATTTAAAACCATTTAATTTAGGACCACAATCTTTGGGCTAAATGTACATGACTTGTACATAAGCTTTCCCTATGATCCCCAATTTTGAATTAGGCTCATCTAGGTACAAGAACTATGCACCTTGTTCCTAACTCATCATCCTAATATCTCACACACATCTAAGGTGTATCAAACACATCCAAGTCAATTTTGATGTGAGATATGGGTTTAGGTTATCTTAGGCTAAGGTCTCATGCATTTTCTAAACATCAATTTGATCTCCATATCAAATTGTGTTTTTAACCTTAAATTAATTTCATTGATTATAAATGCAAGAAATGATGACATGGCATAAAATGATATCATACATAATAACATGTGCCAATGTCATGATGTCATGGCATAAAGTATGAAACTTAAATAAAGCATGACATATAAATAACCTAAGCATTATCATGACATTTCAAATGATCATAGATTAAATATGATGTCATGACATGACATATGACAAACAATATATGGCAAATAACATGTCAAGGTATAGAAAATACCTAATTCTAGCCTTAGTTGCCATTTTTGATAATTTTGATTATTTTGCCATAAATTCTATATTCCTAAGTGTAATAGACCTAGCATCTTATACCAAAGATTTTTAGATCACTATGTGCTAATTAGATTGACTCTAGACAACTTCTCAATTTTGATTGGCACATTCTAATCACCTTAGGAATAATTCTTAATTTCATTTTCAAGGCTTGATTATACCTTGAAAAATCCTAAAGTGCCACATTTTGCCATGATTAGGTTAACTACCTATTCAAGTAAGGTTGGCACACCCTAACTAATCTAGCGTGATGAAATCACGCTCCTAGGAACCCAATACCTATTGGAGCTCATTGGGTTCACTAAATATTCACTAGGGATGACTTCCCTAGCAACCCTCCTAGGCTTTGAAGCCTTGGTCATTTGGGACTCATCAAGATCAACTCTAGGGGTGACTCCCCTTGTGACCTTGGTGATGGTCTTTCTAGCCCTAGGTCTTGTTCCATAATCGAATGGAACATTATGATAAGTGGGCTTGACCACTTGGGACTTAGGTTTGTGACCCAAACCTTTCTTGTCCTTGGACTTGGGTATTTGACCCCTAGACCCTAGAGTCAAATCCTTAAGAGCCTTTTCTAGAGAGTCAAGTCTTGACCTCAAGACTAGATTTTCTTTCTCTAATACCTCAAGCTTTAACTTGTCATTTGTCTTTGAGGTACTCCTAGGCATATGTCTAGTAGTTTTGGGATTCCTATTTAGGTTTCCCTTAACCTTAGATGAGTTAATCCTAGGGTTGACATTTCTAGAGTTGTCCTTATTCAAGCTAACATGTTTAGCACCTAAGCACATATATTGATTCCTATAATTAACATGCTTATCATTATTAGCAATTGCAATAAAACTACTAGCATGTGTCTTATTAGAATTGCAATAATGAGCCTTAAAGGTTACCTTAGGGTTTGCCTTAGCTCCCGCTATCGATGTGCTTGGTTTCTTGTCCTTGTGAGGTTGCCTCCCCGTCGGACATTGGCTCCTATAGTGTCCCTTTCGCTTGCATTGGAAGCACACCACGTGCTCCTTGCCCTTGCATATCGGGACTCCGGCTTCCTTGACTTTTGGTGCCGGTGGAGTCTTCCTAATCCTCCTTGGACACTTACTCTTGTAATGTCCATACTCCCTACACTCAAAGCACATTATGTGTAATTTATTTGAAATTGAAATGCTTGAGTTACCTAGGGTTGAGGATGGATGAAGACTTTCTTCTTCATCCCTTCCGGAGGTAGAAGCTTCTTCCTCTTGCTCCATTCTAGAAGAATAACTCTCCTCCTCTTCTTCCTTAGATGTTGAGTAGCCCTCAACTTCTAATTCCTCTCCTCCATGATGTGAGCTACTTGGCTCACTTGACTCCTCTTCATGACTTGAAATGGAGCTTCCCTCATGGAGCTTGGCCAAGTTGTTCAACAACTCCTTGGCATTGTTATATCCACCTACCTTACACAAAATGTCATTAGGTAATGAAAATTCAAGAATTTTCGTTACCTCATCGTTGATTGTGGATTGGTGGATTTGCTCCTTCGTCCACTTTTCCTTCTCTAGGGTTTCTCCGTCTTTATCCACCGGATGAGTAAACCCTACCTGCACACAACTCCAATGAACTAAGTTAGTCATAAGAAAGTACTTCATTCTTACCTTCCAAAACACGAAGTCGTCGCGATCGTAGAAGGGTGGAATCGTGACGTCTTCTCCAAATAACTCCATTCTCTAGCTCGTGCTCCCCCGGGTGTTGATCCAACGAAGAGCGACCTCGCTCTGATACCACTTGTTAGGATCGATGGTCGCGGCTAGAGAGGGAGGGTGTGAATAGCCGACCCAAAATCTTCGCGTTTCTTCCTACGATTAGGGTTAGCGCAGCGGAAATGAAGCCGTAGAAACGAAAAGGAAAAAGACAAACCTCAAACTCGATGAATGTAACGAGGTTCGGAGGTGATACTCCTACTCCTCGGCGTGTCTGTAAGGTGGACGAGCCCTATCAATCCGTCGGTGGATGAGTCCCCGGTGAACCGGCTAATAAATACTCCTTGTGGGTGGAGAAACCTCGCCACAATAGCTTGCAACAGCAATATGGAAATACAAAGAAGAGCAAGAACAAAATACACAATGAATGTACGAATACTCGCTTGCCTTCTCGTCGACTGAAGTCCCGGATGAAGCACCAACTTCACGGACGAATGCCAACAAGCAACTCAGTCAAAGAAGCTCACACGAAGCTTCGGAGCTCAGCAAAGCTCAGTTCGGAGGAGGAGGAAGAAGTAACCGAGAGAGTCCACTGTAGAAGCCCTCAACCCTTTTATAACCTGCACTCAACCTGCCCTGCACCTGCGAAAAACAGAAGATAGAAGACTAGCCGTTGTGAGCCAACGGCTAGGGCCAGACCGATCAGGCATCACCCTGATCGGTCGTGGGGACCGATCAGGCTTTATGCTGATCGGTCCCGCCGATCGAACGCTTCACGATGAGTTGCCCAACTCTGCATGCGTACCTGATCGGTCCCGGGGACCGATCAAGCTCGCTGATCGGTCCCCACGCTCACAGAGGCACACTGATCGCTTTCTGATCGGTCTCCAGACCGATCCAGGTCTTGGTTTTTGCCCAAACCAAGTCCAAACTAATATCCGGTCAACCTTGACCTCTTGGTACATCATGCTTAGCATCCGGTCACTCCCTTGACCTGCT
Source organism: Zingiber officinale (assembly GCF_018446385.1). Classification (NCBI taxonomy): domain Eukaryota; kingdom Viridiplantae; phylum Streptophyta; class Magnoliopsida; order Zingiberales; family Zingiberaceae; genus Zingiber; species Zingiber officinale. The sequence continues at coordinate 18,905,944 of NC_055986.1, read as the reverse complement.
AAGACTCCCCACCAAGTGTCTGGTCAATCCCTTTGACCCACTTGGACTTTTCTCTTCGTGTCAAGTATCCGGTCACTCCCTTGACCTACTTGACCTTCTCAACACCAGATGTCCAATCACCCTTGATCCATCTGGATTTTCCCTTGCTCGGCTTCACTCACCAGGACTTTCACCTAGCTTCACTCACTAAGGTTTTCACAACTGCCTGGCTTCACTCACCAGGACTTTCGCACTGCCTGGCTTCACTCACCAGGACTTTCCCACTGCCTGGCTTCACTCACCAAGACTTATCCGTCTGCCTGGCTTCACTCACCAGGACTTTCCCACTGCCTGGCTTCACTCACCAGGACTTATCTGTCTGCCTGGCTTCACTCACCAGGACTTTCCACATCCGGTCTAGAGAACGAGCTACCGAGCCCTCTCTGACCACAGTTTGGAGAACGAGCTACCGAGCCCTCTCCGACCACAGTTCGGAGAACGAGCTACCGAGCCCTCTCCGACTTCCATCCGGTCCAGAGAACGAGCTCCCGAGCCCTCTCTGACCACAGTCCGGAGAACGAGCTACCGAGCCCTCTCCGACTTCCCATGTGCCAAGCTTCCATACTTGGACTTCTTCGTGCCAAGTCTCCATACTTGGACTTTTCCCGTGCCAAGCTCCCTTGTTGGACTTTTCCGAGTCAGGTCAACTCACCTCGGGTCAACCAGGTCAACCAGGTCAACCTTGACCACGGGTTGCACCCACAATCTCCCAAGCTTGTATCCTTGTAAAACATCAAGATACAACTTTTCTGTTCACGTCAAGCATTGTCAAACATAACTCGTCAAACATCAAAACACAACTCGAGTCAAGTCAACTCGAGTCTGGTCAACCAGGTCAACCTTGACCTAAGGTTGTACCAACAGTGTTCACCCCGAACACACAACTTAATTTTATCAATAATAATTCATTCCACTCGAGAACTATTATTGAACTATCGCACCAATCCCAAATTACATTTTTGGGCTCCTTCTCATTATGAGTGTATTAGTCTCCCTGTGTTTAAGATGTCGAATGTCCACTAATTAAGTGAGTTACTGACAACTCATTTAATCAATATCTTAATCCAAGAATAGTACCACTCAACCTTATCGTCATGTCGGACTAAGTCCACCTGCAGGGTTTAACATGACAATCTTTATGAGCTCATCTTGAGGACATTATCAACCTAGATTACTAGGACACAGTTTCCTTCTATAATCAACAACACATACTATAAGTAATATCATTTCCCAACTTATCGAGCTTATTGATTCATCGAACTAAATCTCACCCATTGATAAATTAAAGAAATAAATATCAAATATATGTGCTTGTTATTATATCAGGATTAAGAGCACACACTTCCATAATAACTGAGGTATTTATTCCTTTATAAAGTCAGTATAAAAGAAATGACCTTAAATGGTCCTACTCAATACACTCTAAGTGTACTAGTGTAATTATATAGTCAAGATAAACTAATTCCTAATTACACTATGACCTTCCAATGGTTTGTTCCTTTCCATTTTGGTCATGAGCTACTGTTTATAATTTATAAGGTATTGATAACATCATCTTCTGTATGTGACACCACATACTATGTTATCTACAATATAAATTAATTGAACAACTACAACAAATGTAGATGATTTGACCAAATGTGATTCTTTATTCGAAATAAATGTTTAAAAAAGCTTAGGCTTTCAGTATACACTCTAACAATCTCCCACTTATACTAATGACTAAGCTGTCATATTTTCTGCCATACATTTGATTCCCATTCCCTCCACATGCCGATCGAAAGCTTTTGCCGGAAGAGCCTTAGTGAAAGGATCTGCCAGGTTATCTGCTGATGCAATCTTGACGATGACAACTTCTCCTCGCTTCACGATATCTCGTATCAGGTGGTACTTGCGCTCTATATGTTTACTTGCCTTATGGGCTCGTGGTTCCTTTGAGTTTGCAACTGCACCACTATTATCACAATAAATTGTGATGATTTTGGGCAAACCAGGAATCACATCTAAGTCCATTAGAAAGTTCCTGAGCCATACTGCTTCTTTAGCTGCCTCAGAGGCTGCTACATACTCAACTTCCATGGTTGAGTCCGAAACGCATTTCTGCTTAACACTCCTCCATGCAATGGCTCCACCTCCTAAAGTAAACACATAGCCTGATGTAGACTTACTGTTATCCCTATCTGATTGGAAATCTGAATCCGTGTATCCCACAGGGAGCAAATCATCTGTTTGGTAAACTAGCATATAATCTCTAGTCCTTCTCAGGTACTTTAATATATGCTTTACCGCAGTCCAATTTCCTTGTCCAGGGTTACTCTGATATCTGCTAACCATGCCTACGGTAAAACAGATATCAGGTCTCGTACATAGCATTGCATACATTAGGCTTCCTACAGCCGAAGCATAAGGAACTGCTTTCATGTCCTCTATCTCCTTTGATGTCTTCGGAGACATCTCTTTAGATAGAGCTACTCCATGCCTAAAAGGTAAGAAACCTTTCTTGGAATCCTGTATGCTAAAACGAGCAAGGATTGTATCTATATATGAAGCTTGGGACAGACACAACATTATTTTCTTGCGATCCCTTATAACTTTGATCCCAAGAATGTGTGCACAATCTCCTAAGTCCTTCATATCAAATTATTTGGACAACCATACCCTTACGTCCGATAATACCTTGACATTGTTGCCAATTAACAAAATATCATCTACGTATAGTACAAGAAATACCACCACGTTTCTGTTACACTTCTTGTATACACAAGACTCATCCGGACACTGAATAAATCCATATGACTGGATTACTTCATTAAACCGGATGTTCCAAGACCTTGAAGCTTGCTTCAGTCCATAAATGGACCGATTGAGCTTGCACACTAGATCCTCTTTGTCTTTTTCAATAAACCCTTCTGGTTGCTTCATATGGATGTTCTCTTCAAGACTTCCATTAAGGAAAGCTGTCTTGACATCCATTTGCCAAATCTCATAATCCATATGAGCAGCAATGGATAAGAGTATCCGGATAGACTTAAGCATGACTACTGGTGAAAAGGTCTCCTCATAATCGATTCCCTCTTTCTGAGTGTACCCTTTCGCAACAAGCCTAGCTTTGAAGGTTTCTACCTTCCCGTCTGTCCCTCTTTTCCTTTTGTAGATCCACTTGCATCCAACGGCTTTTACACCATCAGGTGGTTCTACGAGCTCCCAGACCTTATTAGAGTATATAGACTCTATTTCAGAATTCATTGCCTTTTGCCAAGATGCTGCATCTATATCTTGGAGTGCTTAGTCATATGTTCGGGGATCAGGTTCATGTTTACCCGGGATCAATTCCGAAGACTCTCCCAAAAACATGAATCTTTCAGGCTGCCTTACAACCCTCCCACTACGATGGGGCACAGTCTGTGGTTGTGTATCATGTGTGACACGTGTTGCAGTCTCTTGTGGTACTTCATCTTGTACTGTTGGTACTAAAGTAGACGTGTCTTCTCTAAGTTCTTCTAAAACAACTTTGCTACTGGACTTGTGATCCATTATATAGTCTTCTTCTAAAAACTGGGCATTGGTGCTAACAATGACCTTCTGGTCTTTAGGACTATAAAATAAACCACCTTTCGTTCCTTTGGAATACCCCACAAACACGCGAACTTCTGTACGAGATTCTAACTTATCAGCATCTGGTTTCAGCACATGTGCTGGACTACCCCAAATCCGAATATATCTTAGACTGGGCTTTCGCCCATTCCACAATTTTGTGGGAGTAGAAGAAACTGATTTAAAAGGTACTAAGTTCAGAATGTACACTGTTGTTTCCAGAGCATATCCCCAAAACGAATTTGGTAATTCCGAGTAACTCATCATCGATCTAACCATCTCCATAAGAGTCATATTCCTTCGTTCTGCCACACCATTCTGTTGGGGTGTACCAGGTGCAGACAGTTGGGATTGAATCCCGGCCTCTGATAAGTAATTCCTAAACTCTCCTAAGAGGTATTCGCCACCACGATCAGACCGTAATGTCTTGATACTTTTACCTAGTCGTTTCTCCACATCAGCCTTGTATTCTTTGAACTTATCAAAGCACTCGGACTTGCGGCGCATTAGGTAAATGTATCCGTATCTTGAATATTCGTCTATAAAAGAGACAAAATATTCAAAACCACCTCTTGCCTGGATAGATATAGAACCATACAAATCAGAATGAACCAATTCTAACACTTCTTTGGCTCTATACCCCTTGGCCTTGAAAGGCCTTTTGGTCATTTTACCTTCCAAGCAAGATTCACAAGTTGGAAAATTTTCCAACTCTAATGAACTCCAAAGTCCATCGGCTATAAGCCTCTGAATCCTACTTAAGTTAATATGACCAAGCCTTAGATGCCAAAGATATGCTTGGTTCATTTCCGAAGGTTCTTTTCTCTTATTAGAGTTAGAAAATGAGTTATAAATTTTCATGTTTTGCTTTATGGGAGAAATTGGATTTAAAGTATACAAATTGCCAACTAATGCACCAGAACAGATAATCACTTTATTTCTCTTAATAATTACATCATTACTAAAAGAAACTGAATATCCATCCAAAAATAGTTTAGAAACTGAAATTAAATTCTTTCTAAAACTGGGTACATAAAAACAATTTCTTAAAACTAAATTTCTATTTCTATTAAAAGATAAGTAGACGTCTCCCACTGCAACAGCCGCCACCTTAGTAGCATTGCCCATGTAGACGGTAATCTCTCCTTCAGATAGTCGTCGGGTTTCCTGGAACCCCTGCAAGGAATTGCAGACATGATCAGTGGCTTCTACACACGGTGTTGGTAGATAACACCGCTAAACATGTTTCAACAACTAGAGCATGAGATATACCTTTGTTGTTCTGATTCCTACGAGAAATGCTCTGACTGCTTGCAGATGAAGCACTTGCCCTTCGGCTTCTTCATTCCAGCTTTAGGTCCTGTACTTTGAGATTTATTCACTTTCTTTGTTGAACCAACTTGTTTCTTCTTCTTCTTTCCTTTCGGTTTAGAAGTAGAACCATTTTCAGCATAGTGAATATGAGAATTGTGACGAAATAAACCTTCTGCTGCCTGAAGTTCTGTTAGTAGTTCCGCCAATGAATATACCCTTTTGTTCATATTGTAATTCAGGCGGAATTGCTCAAAACTTATAGGTAGTGTTTGGAGGATCATATCGATCTGGGTTTCCCCATCAATTTCTCCTCCAAGGATCTGTATTTCGTTCAGATAAGTCATCATCTTTAGGATATGATCCCTCACAGGACTACCCTCTTGCATGGTGGCTGCCATTATCTTTCTCATGGCTTCTTGCCTAGAAGCCCTATCCTGATGACCAAAGAGTTCCTTGAGATTGTTCATAATATCATAAGCTGTTGGTAAATCTTAATGCTGATGTTGCAATACATTTGACATTGAAGCCAAAATGTAACACCGCGCCATCTCATCTGCTTTTACCCATTTCCTATGATATTCAATCTCCTCTTGGGTAGATTCACTAGTGAGTGCATCAGGACAAGGCTCAGTCAGTACAAACTTATAGCTTTCAGCAGTAAGAACAATGTCTAGGTTCCTTTTCCAATCTATATAGTTAGGACTAGTAAGTCTATTCTGTTGTAGTATGATGGACAGTGGGTTGAAAGTCATCCTAAGAATCACAAATAACTTTTGGTCAGAACTATAAATTTAGAATAATATTGATTCCTCAAACAATACTATTTTAAATTAACCAACACCTTAAAACACCGTGAATATTGTATGCCACAATAGCGTGGACGTATACAAATTCAACATTTGTAAAAGGAGGGTTTAACCCATTAATTTTACTATCTTGTCAACCTAACTTTTTGACAAATAAAATTAATAGTTGGTATCCTTTGGTCACACGAATAATAGCAGTGACTCCGATGGGGAGGATACTATTAGACGTGCCTAAGTGTATACCACTACTTGACACTAAGTCCATTAATAAGATTGTGCCCCTTCCGATGGGGAAGATCACACGCTCTTAATTAACTTCCTATAGTCATCCAAAATGGAAGTTTGTTCTAGTGATCCACAAACAAGCTCATCCGATATGGAGGAAGGCACTCAGAGCCAACGCGCAAGCTTATTTGCATCACTTACAAACCAGTAATGGAGACCGTGGAATTTATTTAAAATCCCTCTCCCACTTAGTTATTTATAAATGAGGAATTTTAACTATGCTAGACTACTAGACATGTATACTAACATGCACACACAACACAATATAAAAGCAATAAATAGAAAATCTAATTTTCAACTATTATGGCTTTTATCTATGGTTGTCCTCCGTGTGTTGTCATCCCAAGCTGCTGCCATATTTGGCCACCGCCACCGGGTCTAGCTGTCGCATCCATCTTGCTCCTTATTCCGATGCGCCTCTGGTCCTCAGAAGGTTCCACGCTTTGCAAGATTCGATCTGCGACATAAATAGAATTTTACAATTTTGATCCTATATTCCTCAAAGGAATGCACATGTAAACTAGATCGAACATAAAATAAAAATTTACATCCATCGATCCTATATTCCATAAAAGGAATGTACATGTAACTAGATCAAAAATAAAATCCTAATTAAAAACTAAATACAGCTCCTGCTGTATTTTATAATACAATCATGCACACACATATAAATTTCCCTTGACATGTCCAAGGGTCCAATCACACACATAAAAAACTATAAGCCATAATAGTTGGATCCTGCATCCACAAAGTTAGCATATCCTACTATTAACCTGCCTAAATTATGTATGACATGTGCATAATTAAACTAATACCAAATACATAGAGGCAAAACCCTAGCTCTGATACCAATTATTGGTTGCTATTCGGTAAACCTAATGGTTCCACTTTACAAAAATTTTGTACAAAGGTCTGAACCTTTTCCTAGCTACCATGTGTTCTTTTAAATTAAATTTTGGATCACCTGCGGAACTTAACACGTTTGATCCAAAACTTAATCTATTTGTTCTTTTAGGTTTTGACTTGGATCTCCTGCGGAACTTAACACGTTCGACCCAAGTCACCTTAAGTTATTAATTCCATTAAATATTAATTTCCATAATTGGTTCCCAGTACTGACGTGGCGAGGCACATGACCTTCTTGGATATGGGAGCAACCACCACCGACTAGACAAAACCTTTTATGGAAAGTTAATATTTAATTTCCTAAAATAACTTTAGGTTAACCGAAAAGAACAATCAAATCACAAGGAAAAAAAAAACAAAAAACACAACATCGGAAAACATATTCGAAATCCTAGAATCGTAAGCCTCTTGTATTTGGTATTATTTCCATAAATAACTAGTATGATGCGGAAAGGAAAAATTACTAGTTATACCTTCTAGAAAGACCTCTTGATCTTCTACCGTATTCCTCTTCTAACCTCGGACGTTGTGTGGGCAACGATCTTCCGAGATGAGAAAACACCAACCACCTTCTTCTCCTCCTAGTTAGGTTCGGCCACAATAAAGAAGCTTTACCAAGGATGAAGAAAAAAACACCAACTAAGCTCCAAGAGATGCAAGCTTTCTCTCCTTCTTCTTCTTCTTCTCCAAGTAGTATCTGGCCACCACAAGAGCTCCAAGGGAGATGAAGGATTCGGCCACCACAAGAGGAAGAGAGAGAGAGGATGATGGCCGGCCACAACACCAAGGAAAAGAGGAAGAGAACAATAGAAGTTGTCACCCATGAAGGCACCCCTACCCCTTCTTTTATATTCCTTGGTTTTGGCAAATAAGGAAATTTATTTATAATAAAATTTCCTTAACTTTCCTTGACAACAATTAATTAAGAAAAATTAAATAAATTTTCCTAATTAATTGTATGTGGCCGGCCACCTCATGTAGAGCAAATAGGATAATTTTAATCAACAATTAAAACTTCCTTATTTGTCTTTGGAAATTTTTTAAAAAATAAAATTTCCTTTTAAAATCCCTTCATGGTTGATAAAAAGAAATTTCTATAATTTTAATTTTCAACATGTGAATAATTTTTCAAAGAGAAAAAATAAAATATCTTTCTAATCTACAAATAAGAAAAGAGATCTAATCTCTTTCTTTTAATCTTTTGTAGATCTTTTAAAGAGAGATATTTTAATTTTAATTCTCTGTAATAAATTATATCTTCCACATAATAAAAATAAAAATTAAAATTCTTTTTAATTTAATGGGGGTCGGCCACCTAAGCTTGGGTTCAAGCTAGGGCCGGCCACCCATGAACCAAGGCTTGGCCGGCCCTAGCTTGAACCACAAGCTAGCTTGGCTGGCCCCCTTCTCATGGGTATGAAGGTGGGTATAGGTGGGTATAGTACTTTATAAATAAGAGACTACGATAGGGACCGAGAGGAGAAATTGGTTTTGGTCTCCCGATAAAATTAAGCATCCCGTGTTCACCCCGAACACACAACTTAATTTTATCAATAATAATTCATTCCACTAGAGAACTATTATTGAACTATCGCACCAATCCCAAATTACATTTTTGGGCTCCTTCTCATTATGAGTGTATTAGTCTCCCTGTGTTTAAGATGTCGAATGCCCACTAATTAAGTGAGTTACTGACAACTCATTTAATCAATATCTTAATCCAAGAATAGTACCACTCAACCTTATCGTCATGTCGGACTAAGTCCACCTGCAGGGTTTAACATGAAAATCTTTATGAGCTCATCTTGAGGACATTATCAACCTAGATTACTAGGACACAGTTTCCTTCTATAATCAACAACACACACTATAAGTAATATCATTTCTAAACTTATCCAGCTTATTGATTTATCGAACTAAATCTCACCCATTGATAAATTAAAGAAATAAATATCAGATATATGTGCTTGTTATTATATCAGGATTAAGAGCACACACTTCCATAATAACTGAGGTATTTGTTCCTTTATAAAGTCAGTATAAAAGAAACGACCTCAAATGGTCCTACTCAATACACTCTAAGTGTACTAGTGTAATTATATAGTCAAGATAAACTAATTCCTAATTACACTATGACCTTCCAATGGTTTGTTCCTTTCCATTTTGGTCATGAGCTACTGTTTATAATTTATAAGGTATTGATAACATCATCTTCTGTATGTGACACCACATACTATGTTATTTACAATATAAATTAATTGAACAACTACAACAAATGTAGATGATTTGACCAAATGTGATTCTTTATTCGAAATAAATGTTTATAAAAGCTTAGGCTTTCAGTATACACTCTAACATCTTCTCCATTTTTGCTCGTGTGGATACACATAGATGGGTGTTCACTTGACACCCTTGAGATCCGGCAAATTTTGGAAGAGCGGGATAAGCAAAGGGCTTCACATCAAAGGTATAACTTCTCTACCATGTAGTTCTAGTGTAGATCTAGGATTAGAAAACATGTACATGAAAATTTTAATCTTCGCACGGATCCGGTGGCATGGAACTTCAGGGTTTCCGCAACACAAAAAGTAGTTTTTGCGGCCCGAAAGTCCCAACAGTGGTGTCAGAGCCACGTGCGAAGCGTGTACATGTTTCACTTGTATTTTTATGAAAAATATCAGATCTGTAAGTTTCTGTAAATTTACATTTTTTATAGTTTTATGAGTATTTTTCTTGGAGATGCGAAGCAACAAGTGCTTGGTCACTTGTAGGCTTCGTATACCGAGAAAAACCTTCCGAAACGGCAAGGTTTCACCCAAATAGTTTTGGGACAGCGGCTTAAGGCACTGTAAGATCGTCGTGGGACACTCATGAGACTCATTTTGTGAGAAGGGGTGCTGCCCCTAACCCCGCAAGGGGCATTGTCCTGCGATCGCGCCCGAAAATCGCTAAACGGGACCGCCGGGAAGTTGTGACTCATAAAATCGTAAAAATAGTAATAAAATTACATAAATTTATATAAAATACATAATTTAGAATTATGTATGATTTGTGATTGTCATGTCCCAAAAAAACCCCAATTAGATTGGTTACATGTGTTGTAATTCATAATATGGCCTGCGCGCCATTTTTGTGTGATTGTGCGTGTTGTATATGTGATACGCGACCTGCGCGTCTTGCCTTTCTATTTTATTTCTTGTTGTAAAATAGTTTAGACTCGAATGTAACTCGAGTTTCATCTTTGTAATGCATAAAATGAAGCTATGGAAGGTCCACTCGAGGAGGAGTTACGAGGAGGGTGCGAGCAACACATGGCGATCAAAGGGAGGAGCTTGGAGAAGCTGTTGACCTTAGGTTGACCGTTCGATCTTCTCATTGGCTTGAGAAGATCGTAGTAGGGTCATGACCTAATCACAGTTTAATTAATTGCTTGTGTGTGTATGTGATGCATGCTAGAGTAGAGTAATTAATTAGTGCCTTGACGATTAGATTAGATTTTAATCGCGTATATGATACACATCAACGATTAGATTAGATCTTAATCGCGTCAACTCAAAATGTCTACCATGCCGTGATACCCATCACTACCTCGATCACATGTTGTTGTTGAATCTGCCAAAGTAGAGCAACGCATATTATCTTGGTAGGGTGCGGAGGGACAATCTTGGTCCCGCCTATCAACGCCTGGGTGAGTACAAACTCAATCAGATTGAGTAAAACTAGTTAAACTCAATTGGATCGGGTTTAACTATAGGCATTTTCCAATGGTTGGTAGATAGGTCAAAATCACATTAATATTAACTCTTGGGCGATTAAGTCAAAGCTAACTCAAGTTTTAATATACATGCGGATCTTGATCCTATAAACAAGAGTTACATAGAGATGTAATTGGTAATTAGTTACCTACCGATCGTACTAAGTCTTGGGCGATTTAGCCAAAGCTAACTCAAGGCGTAGTATGATGTGGATCTTGTCCCGCAAGAATTATAGCTAGTTGGTTAGAATCTTGTAGGTGTGGTTTGACCACATCCATGACTTGATTCTACAAAAATTCTATAATTCAGCGGGAGCATCATTTAGTTAAAAGCCTAATTAAATGATTAGTGGAATATGATATTTATTTTCTGCATTTTCTGTTGTAGATTGTCATGTCGTCAAACACGAACACCTTCTCCCTAGGTTCTGTCCTTGATAAGGACAAGGTCAATGGAGCTAATTTCCTGGACTGGTACATGAACCTGAGAATTGTTCTCACTCAGGAAAGGAAACTGTACGTCCTGGAGATGGCCATTCCCGAGGCACCTCCTACCACTGTCACGCGAGCTGACCGTGATGCTTATAAGAAGCATCAAGATGACGTATTAGATGTGTCCTGTCTCATGCTCGCGACCATGAACTCTGAGCTTCATAAGCAACACGAGTTGATGGGTGCTTATGATATGGTTGAACATCTTCGTCAACTATATCAAGGGCAAGCTAGGCACGAGAGATTCGAGATCTCTAAGGCACTGTTTCAGTGCAAGATGCAAGACGGGACTCCCGTAGGTCCATATGTACTCAAGATGATTGGGTATATAGAAAACCTACAGAGGTTGGGATTTCCCCTTGGCCAAGAGCTGGCCACTGACTTGATCTTACAATCATTGCCGGAGAGCTACAGTCAATTTATCATGAATTACAACATGAACGAAATTGACAAGCCACTGCCCGAGCTGCTTAGCATGTTGAGAACTGCTGAGCTCAACCTTAAGAAGGTTAAGCCCAACTCCATTTTGATGGAACAAAAACATAAGGGCAAGGGCAAGCCTAAAGGTAAGGGAAAGTTCCAAGCCAAGGGCAAAGGCAAGGCACTGAAACCCAAAGGAGGGGTTACCAAGGATGCTACCTGCTTCCACTGCGGTCAGACCGGGCACTGGAAGAGGAACTGCAAAGTGTACCTGAAAGATCTTAAAAAGAAGAGAAGTGAGACTTCTACTCCAGGTATATATGTTATAGATGTTAATCTCTCTATTTCTCCATCATGGGTATTAGATACCAGATGTGCTTCTCATATTTGTACTAATGTGCAGGCGTTGAGAAATAGTAGGGCATTGACGAAGGGCGAGGTGAACCACGAGTAGGCAATGGAGCACGGGTTGCTGCTGTTGCTGTAGGGACTTACTATCTATCTCTGCCCTCTGGGCTTGTACTAGAATTAGATGAATGTTTTTATGTGTCTGCTCTTACTAAGAACATAATTTCGGTTTCTTGTTTGGACAAGAAAGGTTTTTCATTTATAATAAATAACAAATGTTGTTCAGTTTATTTAAATGATATGTTCTATTGTAGTGCACCTCTGATGAACGGACTCTACATTCTAGACTTAGAGAACCCCATCTATAACATAAATACCAAGAGGTTCAAATCAAATGAAATGAACCAAACCTATCTCTGGCACTATCGCTTAGGTCATATAAATGACAAACGCTTATCCCAGCTCCATAAAGATGGTTTGCCGGACTCATTTGATTTTGAATCATATGAGACATGCGAGTCATGCCTACTAGGCAAGATGACCAAGACTCCCTTTAGTGGACACAGCGAGAGAGCGACTGACTTGTTAGGACTTATACATAGTGATGTATGTGGCCCTTTCAATGTCGCTGCCAGAGGTGGTTATAGGTACTTCATTACATTTACTGATGACTTCAGTAGATATGGTTATATGTATCTGATGACACATAAGTCAGAATCCTTTGAAAAGTTCAAAGAATTCAAGAATGAAGTGCAAAACCAGCTTGGCAAGAGTATTAAGATACTTCGATCAGATCGAGGTGGAGAATACCTTAGCCATGAGTTTCGTGACTATCTAGCTGAGTGTGGGATTCTATCCCAGCTCACTCCTCCTGGAACACCACAGTGGAATGGTGTATCCGAAAGGAGGAATCGTACCCTATTAGATATGGTACGGTCTATGATGAGTCACACAGATCTTCCTATATCTCTTTGGGGCTATGCTCTGGACACAACAACCTTCATACTCAACCGTGTTCCATCCAAGGTTGTGATAAAGACACCATATAGGATATGGACTGGGAGAGATGCCCAGGTGTCTTTTATGAGGATTTGGGATTGTGAGGCTTACGCTTGACGTCAAGTCTCAGACAAACTGGGATCCAAATCCGATAAGTGCTATTTTATAGGATATCCCAAGGAAACGAAGGGATATTACTTCTACATTCCCAGTCAACACAAAGTAGTTGTGGCTAAGACTGAGGTATTTCTAGAAAGGGATTTTGTTTCTAGAAAAACTAGTGGGAGTACGTTTAATCTTGAAGAAGTTCAGGATATGGAACATAACACTGAAGCCTTGATGGAAGTTGAATTGGAACCACAAAGTGTTGTGGATGATGAGATTGTTCCACAAGGAGTTGAGGAACAACAACCAGTTTAAGTAGACCTACCTCTTCGCAGGTCTGATAGGATACGTCGTCAGGCGGAGAGATACTCATTTCTCTTGTCTAACTATGATGACGCTATGCTCATTGAGAATGAGCCTACCTCTTATCAGGAAGCTGTGATGAGACCAGATTCTGAGAAATGGCTAGAGGCCATGAGATCCGAAATGGAATCCATGAACACCAACCAAATATGGACTTTGGTTGATCCACCTGAAGGGAGAAAACCCATTGGGTGTAAGTGGGTCTTTAAGAGAAAGACTGACATGAATGGACTGATATATAAGGGTCGTCTGGTAGCTAAAGGTTTCAAACAAATTCATGGTATTGACTATGATGAAACATTTTCTCCAGTAGCGATGTTTAAGTCCATTTGGATCATGCTTGCTATTGCAGCATACCACGATTATGAGATCTGGCAGATAGATGTCAAAACCGCGTTTCTGAATGGAAACCTGCTCGAGGATGTGTACATGACACAACCTGAGGGTTTTGTAGATCCACAACATACTGGCAGAGTATGCAAGCTGCATAAGTCTATTTATGGACTAAAGCAAGCTTCTCAGAGCTGGAATCTTCGATTCGATGATGCGATCAAACAGTTTGGTTTCATCAAGAATGAAGATGAACCCTGTGTCTACAAGAAGGTTGTAGGGAACACAGTTGTCTTCCTTGTATTGTATGTGGATGACATACTACTCATTGGGAACGACATCCCTTTGCTGCAGTCTGTAAAGACTTGGCTAGGAAATTGTTTCTCAATGAAGGACTTAGGTGAAGCAGCCCGTATTCTAGGCATACAGATCTATAGAGATAGATCTAAGAGATTGCTTGGCCTAAGTCAGAGTACATATATTGACAAGGTATTACTACGGTTTGCCATGCAGAACTCCAAGAAGGGATTTCTGCCGATGTCACATGGTGTGAGTCTTTCGAAGACTCAAAGTCCCTCTTCTAGAGAGGAGAGAGACCGCATGGATACAATCCCTTATGCCTCAGTCATAGGATCTATCATGTACGCCATGCTATGTACTCATCCTGATGTTTCGTATGCTTTGAGCATGACGGAGCAGATACCAGTCAAATCCAGGTGAAAGTCACTGGATAGCAGTCAAGAATATTCTTAAGTACTTAAGAAGGACTAAAGAATATTTCTTGATATATAGAGGCAATGATGAGCTAGCTGCAAAGGGTTACAGTGATGCCAGCTTCCAAATTGACCAGGATGATTATAGATCGCAGTCTGGGTTCGTGTTTTGCTTGAATGATGGTGCTGTGAGCTGGAAGAGTTTGAAGCATGACACAGTTGCTGATTCTACAACAGAGGCCGAGTATATTGCTTCATCAGAAGCAGCAAAGGATGCAGTTTGGATCCGCAAGTTCATTACTGAGCTTGGGGTGGTTCCTAGCATAGCCGATCCGATAGAGCTCCATTGTTGTCACAATGGAGCAATTGCACAAGCAAAGGAACCTCGCTCACACCAGCGGACCAAACACATACTACGACGCTTCCATCTCATTCGAGAGATCATCGATAGAGGAGATGTGAAGATTTGCAGAGTACCCACAGAGTCTAACATCGCTGATCCCTTGACCAAGGCTTTGGCACAGAGAAAGCATGATGGTCACACTAGGTCATTGGGCCTTAGAGCCTACACTGATTGACACTAGTGCTAGTGGGAGATTGTTAGTTAGAGCCCTAGAGCCAATCATATGATGATTGCTGTATGGACTTATTGTATCATATTCTTATGTATATAAAGACATTTGTTTTGGTTATTATACTTGTATTGGTGCCAAATAACTAAGTATAATAGCGTCCTTGAGTAGAAGGTTCTTATCTATATCAATCGATTGGTTGAATCGATAGTGAGATGATATAGAGAACACTACTCTTAATCATTCCTAGTCAAGTATTAACATTCAGGGGCAATGTTAATGCGACGAGACTAGCATGTAAGTCAACTCGATGACTTGATCTCACAAGTCATGGATATAGAGATATCAAGTTGACACATGAGTATGCATTGGAGAATGTATACTGAATGATCCGCCATTAGAAAGTATCATGGATCATTATATGAGTGTCATATACTTTCTAATGTGCCTATTAGTATGACTATTAGTCCTTGGACCTGAAGTCACCATGGTTCCCTACATAAGGAGTTGCATACTTTGGCTTCGTCAAACGTCACCCGTAACTGGGTGGACTATAAAGGCGATTACTGGGTATGTAACAAATTATGCAGAGGGATGTGAGTGATGTAGATGGGATCTATCCCTCCTATATAACGGGAGTGACATCGTTATTCTTGATAGAGTGAGACCACTAAGTGCATGGTCATGCCCAAATGAGTCAATATGAGATATTGAGCTCATTTGATTATAGTGAATCTACTTGGAGTTCAAGATTTAGATTGATCAGAGGATGACACCGTCTATGCCTCAAATTGATCAATCTATATGTCAAGGATAGAAGGACATTGTCATATATTGTGAAGAGTCACAATTAGTAGTCACAAGGTGATGTTGGATCTCGACATTCTTGTAACTTGGGTAGTAATGATGTGTTGCTAGATACCGCTCATTACTTATACTTCTAAATGGGTTGAGGAGCATTTCCAATGTTACAAGAACCTATAGGGTCACACACAAAGGGAAATTAGATGGAGATTAAGTTCATATGATGAACCAAAAGGATTAGGTTCATGTGATGAACCAAATTGGATTAAGAGTAATCCTAATTAAGCTAATTGAGTTGGACTCAATTTGGTTCATGTGTTAAATGAGTCTAATTAGATTTGGATTCATTGAGTCAATTTAATTCAATGGATATAGATTCATTAAATTAAATTGGTCTGAATCAAATGGTTAGATTTGATCAACCATGGGAGAGAAGAGGTTAAGTTTGACTTGACTTGAGAAGGGAAGATGAAAGGTCAAGTTTGACTTGACCAATGCCACCTCATTTGTGAGTTGGCATAGAGTGGGCCAATGATGATATTCCACATCATCAAGGATAGTACATGTGTGTGCCACCTCATGAGGGAGATCAAGAGTTGTGACTCTTGGTATTCCATGGAGTTTAAAAACCCCTCTTGAAGTGGTCGACCACTTTAAGTGGTGTTGAATGTTTTGTGTGCTCATTCACTCCTTCTTCTTCCTCCTCTCATCTTCTTCTCTCCCTCTCCTCCACCTTGGTCAAAACCTTCAAGAGTGCTAGCACACTCTAAGGTTTCTTCTCCATTTTTGCTAGTGTGGATACACATAGAGGGGTGTTCACTTGACACCCTTGAGATCCGGCAAATTTTGGACGAGCGGGATAAGCGAAGGGCTTCGTATCAAAGGTATAACTTCTCTACCATGTAGATCTAGTGTAGATCTAGGATTAGAAAACATGTACACGAAAATTTTAATCTTCGCACGGATCCGGTGGCATGAAACTTCGGGGTTTCCGCAATGCAAAAAACGGTTTTTGCAGCCCGAAAGTCCCAACAATTTAGATGGTCGAAAGCTGGCTTTGGCGTTTGACACTAACGAGGGTGATTGAAAAGGGAAAGAGAAGGATGAGAGAAAGAGAAAGAACTAATCTTG
This sequence comes from Zingiber officinale, assembly GCF_018446385.1. NCBI lineage: Eukaryota > Viridiplantae > Streptophyta > Magnoliopsida > Zingiberales > Zingiberaceae > Zingiber > Zingiber officinale. Next base: position 18,888,969 of record NC_055986.1, on the reverse strand, counting down.
GATGGAATGAGTTTCAGGAGATGGATTCTAGGATTTCGATTTCATTGTAATATTAGGAGATACTACATAGATTGCTTAGTTTCTACCCTCTATGTCCATGCTCTTGTAGGAAGTTAGATTGTTCAATATCCCTAAGTATCGAATAGAGACGATCTCTGTGAAATCCTGTAATGGTTAACCCCCCTATCACGAGGGCGCCTCGGTAGATCACTGGGATACACATCTAGTAAATAACAATAAGGATAAGGGTTACCTACCTCCTTACGGAGGAATTGCCTCTCCCTTCAAGAGAATGTCCTAGACGTCCGTGAACGGGTTACCCTTGTCACTAGGGCCCCTCGGGTATACAATCTAGAGTACTCTCTTTACGAGAGCAGCAGTTCCTAAGGGATTCTTTCTCCTTTTAAGGGAACATCTTAGACGTCCGGAAAGGGTTACCCCTGTCACTAGGATACTTTGATCAATACGCTCTAAGGTATCCCCTTTGCGGGATCAACAATCCTCCACATCAAGCAATCAAAGCATAGAAATGTAAACATGGCACACACGCAACTCATCAAGCATGAACAAGGCATCAACAGGTCATTGAATAGAAACAAGGCGAATCTACATAGTTCTACATCTCCATCATATTACAAATACTTCCTAATCCTAGAACAAGATGTCTACTCCATTGTGGGGGAAGAACAACCTTAGAATATAAAGAAAAGCATACTTATAACCCTAGAAGAAAAGGAAGAAGAGATGCTTGATGATTCCGATGTCTTGGGGATGCTTCCTTGCTCCGGAGATGGACGGATCGTCAAGGGATGTCGGTGGATGAAGCTCTAGGATTTCCCCCGAAGGAGAAAACTCTTTCCCAAGGAGAGGGACGAAGTCCCCGAACCAAAGATGATTCCCAAAAATAGGTTTCTTGACCCTTTTATAAGCTAGGGTATGGGCGCCGCACGGCCCGTGGCACGGCCGTGCAAGGTTGGCACGGCCACGCCCATCCTCTCTTCTGGCGAAGCCGCACGACATTGCGATTCCGCATGACCATGCTCTTCCGCTGCACTGGTCAAGTGGCACGGCCGTGCGATTCCGCACGGCCATGCTCTTCCACTGCACTGGTCAAGTGGCACGGCTGTGTGATTCCGCATGGCCATGCTCTTCCGCTGCACTGGTCAAGTGGCACGGCCGTGCGATTCCGCACGGCCATGCTCTTCCGCTGCTCTGGTTATGTATCAAGGTCGTGCCTCTTCTTGTAATCCATTTTAGTGCCTCTTAGAGTGGTATTCTTGAGATATGGTCTTCATGAAAGTTTTAGATCTTGAAGTTATCTACAATTTAGTATAAATAACAGCCCAAAACCCCAACGGACCACAAAGTTATGGCTGTTTTACTCTTCATGTGCAGTGCAGGATTTGACACGGCCGTGTGCCAAGGCCATGTCTCATAGAAACGAACTTTAGACCTTCAAGACTTGGTTTTCTATTATTAATGTCTTCATAAGAGTTGTAGATATTGAAGTTATCTACATTTTTATATTTGGAACGGCTCATAACTCTAACTGACAAGAAAGTTATAGTCATTTTACTTTTGGTCTGCAGTGCTAGAAATTCCACACAGCCTCACACGCCCCCCACACGGCCTCCACATGGCCGTGTGGGTTCTACATGGCCATAACATGAAGAAAACTTAGTTTTCGCCTGCCCGTGACACTCTGAAAGCTCTGGACTTCATGTAGACCTTGTTTTTACTCCAAATCACGTCCTATCAATCAGAAAACACACAAAAGAGCAGATCTCCGAACAAAAGAGTATTTATGATGAATATATACTAAAAGAGGTGAACATGCATATAATATACGTGAATAAAGTAAGTGAATGTGTGTCAAAATATGTATAAATGATCATAAGATATACGCACATCATTTACCAGCTGACCAGGAACAAGCACACATGATCAAGAAGAGAGCTGTTCAATTCACATTAATTGGGGATAATCTCTATAAGTGGACTTTTCACCTCCCTTTACTTAAGTGCATTAGAACAGATAACGTGCAATATATTTTACAAAAGGTAGATCAAGGTTCTTATAGAAGTCATGCAGGTAGCTGATCACTCGCTCAAAAGATATTATTGGCCGAGTATTTTTGGTCCACCCTGTAAGCTAATTGTGCTCGATTAGTAACCACTTGTTTATCATGTCAAAAGCACCAGAATGTTCCATATCACCATACGGAGTTATTGAAAACCTCAATTATTTCCTGCCCATTCGATCAGTGGAGCATAGACATCATAAGTCATTTTCCCATGGCACCCGCTTAGAAACAACTCTTGCTGGTAGCAGTGGATTATTTTTATAAGTAGGAGGCTATGCCATTGGCTAAAATAATGAAGTGGATGGTCATCAAATTCCTCTGGCAACACATTATCTGTCGATTCAGAATTCCATATAAACTCATTTCAGATAATGGATGCCAATTCTAAGATAGAAAAATTTAAGAATGGTGCTCAAGCTACAGTATCTTGCAGGCCTTTATATCTATGGCTTGCCCATAGAGTAACAATTAGGAGGAGGTTACTGTTGGAGCAATCCCAATGGTCCGTGGGACCATGTGTTTTGGTGTTTGGGCAAAGAGTTTAAGTTAGATTCACCCTTGTATTTGATATGTGTACTTGAGTTATGCAGGACTGCAGGATACACATGTGACTCAGGTTGATGGCTTCGGGTCCGGTGAAGGATGGCATTGGGGATAAGCCGCGGGCTCGTATGCATCCGAGGTACCATGGACAAGGCAGCGAGGACAAGGGCCGAGGGAAGCGACTTCGAGGCATACGCGAAGGATGGCATTGGGGACGAGCCACGGGCTTGTATGCATTCGAGGGACGAGAGCCAAAGGAAGTAGGCTTGAAGGCAAGAGGTCAAGGCTGTAAAGAAGCGTCAAGTGAGTCGTAAAGGTGAGGGCCCGAGTGCTGAGAGAATGTACTCAGGTACCAGTCGACTGGTTCAGTCGACTGGTAGTGAACAGAATATTTCTGTTCGCTCGGTTAGTGTAGAGCAGTCAACTGCTAGTTTTAGCAGTCGACTGATATCAAGCCGTTGGGATGTAACGGTCGAATTTCACAGAGGGCAATCGACTGCATGTTTTGTCAGTCGACTGGTAGGTGGGGTTTTCAACCCGCGGCCTATATAACCAAGTCTTGGAAGCTTGGTTATCCCTGACGAAATTAGTGGTGGTAAACCCTAATTAGTAGTCTACTAGTCTCAAGAGTCTTGGTTAGTGTTGTGGTGAGGTTTCTCCACCCACAAGGAGTGACTTGAGATAGCCAGAGTTTGCCGGGGGCTAATCCACCAACGGATCGGGATCGCCCACCTCAAGGACACGCTGTGGAGTAGGAGCCCTAATCTCCGAACCACGTTAAACGAACATGTTAGCGGTTTGCATTTCCTTTCTTAGTTTTAGTCTTTAGCTTGTTTGTTTTGTTTGTATTCCGCTGCGTAAGCTAACATTGTAAGAAGCTATCGATTTGGGGGTGCCGTCTATCCAACCCCCCTTCAAGCCGGCCACCGATCCCTTACAAGTGGTATCAGAGCGAGGACGCTCTCCATTGGACTAACCGCCAAGGAAGCAATAGATGGCCGAGTTGATTGTGTTGGAATGTATACTAAAAGCCTAGCTTTTTGTATAAACATTTACTTAGAAATAAGAATCATATTGGTCAATATCTACATTTATATGCTAAATGTAGTTGTTCAATTAATTTATATTGTAAATAACATGGTGTGTGGTGTCACACACAGAAGATTATGTTATCGGTTCTTTATGAATTATAAACAGTAGCTCACGACTAAGATGACACTATAAGAAATTTTAGATTTAACCACACCTAATAGACAACAGTTTTTCGAGAAACTGTTGTCTTTTTGCCATTTAACAATGGTTTTATTGAAAACCGTTGTTGTTCACCATAATTTTTTTTTAAATGACAACGGTTTTTAAAAAACTGTTGTCTAATGTATGTCAAAGACAACGATTTTTAAAAAACTGTTGTCTAATGTATGTCAAAGACAACGGTTTTAAAAAACTATTGTCTTTTAGCGTTGCTTACATGATAATATACAACAGTTTTATTAAACTGTTGTCTATTGAATGTTGTTGAATCCCAAAAAAAATAATAGTTTTTTTTAACTTCACGAAAAAAACTCACGAACAAAGAGTTTTTTTGTTCGCGTGAGGCTAGGTCACCACTGCCGATTCCCCTTTCCCCTCCTTCCCAACCCGACGCTGATCCTCGCCGCCTATCGACGCCGCGATACTTCTTCTCCCCGCATACATAACCACCAGCCAAGAGTTACTCAACGCCGGCTGAAGCCTCATTGAGTTGTGCCTTGCTCCGATCAACGCCATAGCTGCCGTTGCCGAGCCCTAACTCTTCCCCGACGCTGGAGCCACGAGGAAATCAATCGCGCTAGCACCAAGCGTCCACCGCCGGCTAAGGCTCTTCTCCACTGATCACTGGAGTCCATCCGAAGATTTCTCTTCTCCTAGAGTCGCCAACCCTGCATTGGTGGATCTCCGGTTAAGAGGGGTTTGAACCCTAGATCTATCCTCCTGCAATGCCTCTCTACACATCACAGCTTCGACAATCGAACCAGGTTTGCTCTAACCGATCTTTACTCTAGTGTTGGCATTGCCATATTCCTCTGTCCCAGCTCACCGCCACAATAACCTCCCGAGCCCTCCGAGAGAGATATCAGATATGGCTCGAGGGTAAGTTGTTTTTAGTGCTAGATTTGTGTGGACTTGATTGTATACATTGTTTGGGATGTTGAGTTTGGTTGTGTGATCATTTAATACAGATCCGTCCGGCCAAAAAACATATGCCACCTTCTCAACCGCCAGCCGCAACTCCCCCACCGCGCCCTCACCGAGAATCACCCTGACGCCTCCTCCGCCGACGGTGAAGATGATCCCCTCCACTTCTCTGTGACTCTTCAATAGTCTTTATGCTGCCTATGCTAGAACTGATAACTTCCATTAAAATCAAATGATTTCTCCCTTTTGCAGTAACATCCATTTAGTTCTTCGCTTCTGACTGATTAATATCTTTCTAGTTCCTTTGCTTTTTGAATTTTGGTGTATATGCAAGATCCAATGATTTTAAATCACATTTTTAGATTTGACTTAATGTGTAGTGTCCATCTCCATTCAGTCCCTTAGTAGATCAAGAATGTCATGCTATAGAATGTACCTCTTTTTTATTAGAGAAGATGATTCTATTTCCATTTTGATATCAGGTTCATAAGCAGGGTGTTGCACTTGGAAGATCTGTTGACTTGACAAAGTTTGATGGTTATGACCAATTGATTGAGGAGTTAGATCAGCTATTTGAATTCAAAGGAGAATTGATGGCTCCAAATAAAAATTGGATGATTGTATTTACTGATAATGAGGATGATATGATGCTTGTTGGAGATGACCCTTGGCAGTAAGCATGCTTCTACATTCCTAATGTTCTTCTCTTATGTATATATATCTTCCATTTTCTATGTATAAAGTGGATATGTTGACAACTGGTGTTGTATAATTTTCTGTAGGGAATTTTGTGCTATGGTCCGTCAGATTTTTATATACACAAAAGAGGAGGTCCAGAAGATGGATTCAAGTACCTTGAACCCAAAAAATGAAGATTGTCCTGATATGAAAGAGAATGTCAAGGAAACAAAAGGCAGTCAATCTGCATCATCATCTAATTCAAAAAACTCATAGGCTTATCCTGCAATGTAAGTAGGAATCTCTTTTTATTTAATATAAATTGTCGTGATAATCATTTTATCCCATCATTTCCCAGGTTATTGAGATGTTTTATTTGAAGACTATGATAGGTTAGGTCCTTCTCCATTAATTCAACATTTGAAAGATAACTCCAACAGTTAATCCCCGAGTACTTCATACTCATATTACAGCTAGTCAAGTATTTATGCAACATGTTATCTGTCAATGAAAATTAAACTGCATCCTTTGCAAGAAAGACTGACAACTAGAAAAATAGTTCAATATCGCTACTAGTATTTCATGTTTGGAAATTGATTTAAGCGAGAAGTTTGCAGGCTGACGACATCTTTGCCATGTGTAATTCAATCTTTGTAGGATCTTGAAGCACAAACAAAGTGATTGTTTGTGCTTTATCTAAGTGATTGTTTGAACAGTTTTATAGCATGCATCTTGACAATTAATATAATTTTGAAGATCACTATCAAGGAAGAATGTTCAAAGGAAAGTAAAGGCTAAGGAGAAGATCACGTAATTAACTACACGGGTAGCTTTCCGTAAGAATTCAACTTTTTCTTGATCTATTCTTATGTAGTCCATGGTACACATTAAAGATTTCACTGTAGCTTATTTTCAGTATTCTAACATGTAAATTAATACACTTCTGTGGATCCGCCAAACAATCTAAGTTGTGATGGATTGATATCCCTTTATGTTCCAAACCTTTGTTTTTTTTTTGGAGCTTGTAATTTTCATTGCAAACAATCCATATGGTGTATGAATTACATTCAGTCCAGTATAAACTTAGCACTTTCTCTTCAGAGGTAATTTATGGGTTTTATTCTACAATCATGTTTACTAATTGATCAGATTGATTAAGAAGGGCGTTGGAGTAGCTTGGTAAATTTGTTTTGCTAGGTTATGATAAATTAGCATTCAGCAGAATAGATATTTGGATTTCTTCTTCAAATCACACAGTAATATTTCTCTTGTCATTGGTGAAACAATCAATCCACTCTCATTATAACTTCCACAACAGAAAATTTTATGTTATTTGCCTACTACCAATGCAGTTTAACTGATTTTACATTGACTGAACAAGGTTGATTTTATTTAGGTATCAAACTCTCCCATTTGTTTTAGATATTACAAGTCTTGTTTGTTAATTTCTCCAAACCATTATTTCTCAATTTGTTAACAAGGAAACTCATGTTAGCATAGTCATGATCAGAGCCTAATTATAGTTTACAATTATCTGAGTGTTATTGATTAACTGTTCTGTCCTTTCTTCTGGTTCTTTTTTTTTTTAAAGTTTGTGCACTCATTTAGATGGTTTATTATTCTTGTTGTGATGAATTCAGGTCTAGTGAAAATACTGAAGAAGTATGACAAGAGAACAGGAGCACTTATCAAGCAACCCTTCATTGAAAAGGTGCTGCAGCAACCATTCTTTACAACTGATCTCCTATACAAACTTGTGAAGGAGTGTGTGGCTATGCTCGACCACCTCTTCCCCAGCAACAACCTGTCAATTTCAGCAGAATGCAACGGACAAAATGGAATGCCAAAGCCGACACAATCAGGTGGGAGGGTTCCAGAGTTGGAGGAGATTAAATATATGCAGAGCTTATACATGAAGAGCACCGTAGCAGCGTTGCGGTCCTTGAAACAGATTAGGAGCAAAAGTTCAATAGTCAAAACAGATTAGAAAATCTCGTGTTATATTGTCCTACCTTTGTTTTAATAGTGTTATCATTTTGTTGGTTGCTTATGAAATTTTGTTGGCTGCTTATGAAATTTCTTCAGAATGTTATAGATATTATTTTTGAATGTTAGAAAATTGTATATTAAATTTTATTTTGAAATTTAGTATTTTGAATGATTTATAATATTGGAAAATTGTGGATTAATTTTTTTTATTTTTTATCTAAAAAAGATAACGATTTTTCATCGTTGTCGTAGATAGTTTAAAACTGTTGTTGAAGACCCTGTTATTAAAGGTAGACGCTCAAAGACAACGGTGAAAAACTGTTGTCTTTGAAGGAAAAGACAACGGTTTTTCACCGTTGTAAAACTGTTGTCTTTGCCTTCAAAGACAACGGTTAAAAACTGTTGTCTTTGAGCACCCCTTTTAACAACACGGCCTTTAACAACAGTCCGAAAGAGGCTACGACAACGGTGAAAAACCGTTGTTGTTAGGCTTTTTTCTTGTAGTGTGGAAAGGAACAAACCGTTGGAATAGTCATAGTGTAATTAGGTATTAGTTTATTTTGACTAATAAATTACACTAATACACTCTAAATATATTGAATAGGACCATTTAAGATAAGTTCTTTTTATACTGACTTAATAAAAGAACAAGACCTTAGTTATTATGAAAGTGTGTGCTCTTAATCCTAATATAATAACAAGCACATATATTTAGTATTTATTTCTTTGACTTATCAAAGGGTGAGATTTAGCTCGATAAATCAATAGGCCCGATAAGTTGAGAAATGATATTACTTATAGTGTGTGTTGTTGATTATAGAAGGAAACTGTATCCTAGTTATCTAGGTTGGTAATGTCCCCAAGAGGAGCTCATAAGGATTGTCATGTTAAACCCTGCAGGTGGACTTAGTCTGACATGACGATAAGGTTGAGTGGTACTACTCTTGGACTAAGAAATTAATTAAAGTGAGTTGTCAATAACTCATTTAATTAGTGGACATTCGACATCTTAAACATAGGGAGATTAACACACTCATAATAAGGAGCTCAAAATGTAATTTGGGATTGGTGCGGTAGTTCAATAATAATTCTTTAGTGGTATGAATTATTATTGATGAAATTAAGTTGAGTGTTCGGGGTGAACACGGGAAGCTTAATTTCATCAGGAGACCAAAACCAATTCCTCCTCTCGGTCCCTATCGTAACCTCTTATTTATAAAGTATTATACTCACCTACACCCACCTTTATACCCATCCTAATGGAGTCGGCCAAGCTAGCTTGGAACCCAAGCTAGGGGCCGGCCAAGACCAATAGGATGAGCCAAGTATGTGGCCGGCCAATGCTTGGAGCCCAAGCATGGTGTGGCCAGCCCTAAGAAAATTAAAAGGATTTTTATTTTTAAAATTTTCTTATGTAGATTCCATGGTTTTAAAAGAGAGTTTAAAATTTAAATCTTTCCTTTTATAGTTTTCTACAACAGATTGAGAAAAGATTTGATATCTTTCTTTATTTGTAGATTGAAAGGAAGATTTTAATTTTGATAAAACTTTTCTTTTTTTTTAACCATGTTCATAATTTAAAAAGAGAGTTTAAAATTAAATATTTCCTTTTATAAGTTTCTACAAAAGATTAAGAAAAGATTTGATATCTTTCCTTATTTGTAGATTGTAAGGAGATTTTAATTTTAAAAATAACTTTCCTTTTTGAAAATCATCCACATGTTTTAATAGAGAAATTTTAATTTATATTTCCTTTTATAACCAACCATGAAGGGATAAATTATTAGAGAAATTTTTATTTTAAAATTTCCGGAAACAAATTAGAAAGTTTTAATTCTTGTTAAAACTTTCCTTGTTTGGGATTATGAGGTGGACGACCATATTGTTTTAATAAAAGGAAATAAGTTTTAATTAATTAAATTTTCCTTTTCATGGCAAAGAAAATAAGGAAGATTTTATTTAATTTTTCCTTATTTGCCAAGACCAAGGATTATAAAAGAGGGGGTAGAGGTGGCTTCATGGCTAAGAACTCTATTCTATTCTCCTCCTCTTTTCCTTAGTGGTGTGGTCGGCCCTTCTAGTTCTCCCTTCTCCTTTTTCTTTCTTCTCCTTGTCGAAACTCTTCATCCTTTGGAGCTTGGAAGGTGGTCGTATATTGCTTGGAGAAGAAGGAGAGAAAGGAGGCTTTGTTTCTTACATCCCTTGGAGCTTGGTGGTGGTGGTCGAACTTCTACATCCTTGGAGGAGTTTTTGGTGGCCGAAACTTGGTGAGGAAGAAGAAGGACTTGGGTGGTTCTCATCTCAGTAGATAGTTGCCCACACAACGCCCGAGATAAGAAGAGGAATACAGTAGAAGATCAAGAGGTCGTTGCATACAAAGAAAGGTATAACTAGTAATTATTTTCCTCATCATAATAGTTTTTCTTTGTATGAATTCCAAACACAAGAGGCATATGATTCTAGATTTTTGGATTAGATATTCGAAGTTGTATTTTTTTTATTTTTTCGATCTTGTGATTCGATTGTTCCTTTTGGTTAAACCTAATGTTATTTTAGGAAATTAAATATTGAATTTCGTTAAGAGTCTTTGTCGAGGCAGTGGTGGATGCTCCCATACCCAAGAAGGTCATGTGCCTCGCCATGTTTGACCTGGGAGCCAATTTCCGAAATAAATATTTAATTAAATTTATAACATAGGTGGATTTGGATCAATAATGTTAAGCATCGTTTGCGATCCAAATCTAAATCATTAAGAACAGATAAGTTAAATTTGGAATCAATAATGTTAAGTTCTGTTTGCGATTCCTAATTTAATTTCTAAAGAACACAATAGGTTGTTTAGGAAAGGTTCGACATTTGTACAATGGAACCGGTACGATCTTCCTAGGACCAACCAACAGATTGTCCCGCCAAAGTTTGAAGGAGGAGGCCTATGGGACATCACATATTGGATGATGAAGATGGAGGTCTTTTTCGACACGGATTGGGACACCATGATGGTGGTCAAAGAGCCATTTGAAGTCCTGAAGGACAAGAAAGGGAAGAAACTCCGACCACGTCATTGGAAGAAAGAGCAAACCTCACGATCAAAGGCAAATGATAAGGTAATATCTATTTTGATTGATATTTTACCTAATGATGTGATGAGCCGTGTAGGTAAATACAAGAATGCCCATGATTTGTGGAGCAAGATAAAGAAGGTTCAATGGGAAGAACCTATGCCTACACAAGAAGAAGAAGAGCCCAAGGAGATGGGCTTAATGGTTCAAGTTGAGGAGGAGAAGGATGAAGAAAGGCCATCCACAAGTGTGGATGAGGAAGATATATCATCTACATCCTCGAAGGTTGAAGAAAAGTCCAAGACGAATGAAGAATAAATCTTGGAAGAGGTCAACCTAGTGAGCACCTCCACCGAAGCAAACTCAAAGGATCACATTGTGTGCTTCGGGTGCAATGAAAAGGGACACTACAAGAGTAGATGTCCAATGGGTATGAAGAAGGTATCTCCTAAACTCAATTCAATTTCTTTAGAATCTAATTTGAGTCGTAGGAAGAAAAAGGAGAAGAAGCATATTAGATGCTTCACGTGTGGAGAAATGGGACACTACCACACCAAATGCCCAAAGAAGAAAGAAATCAAGAAGTTGGCGCATTTAAAGAAGTGGGATAAGAAGAAGAGGAGCTCAAATCAAGGGGGAGCTTCAAGGGTAAGGGAGATATATCCTAACTTGAAGTTTAATTCAAATTTAAACTCCTCCATGCATGCTAGAAATAATTGTTATTATTTACCCATGCATAACTTTGGTTTTAAATATCATGATAGGAGTAGGGTAAATGTGGATCATAACCCTAGGAGAACCATTCATGATAACTCTAGAAATGGTAGATCTAAGGAGACCCAAGGCATTAATCCCAATAAAGGGAGACATATGCCTAGAAAAGTGGGTAGGTCTAGGAATGCCCATGGTGGACATGTTGACTCTAGGTTTAGGAACCTAGAAAGGGAAAATCAAGCTTTGAAGGCAAAGCTTTATAAATTGGAGAAACCCCTAGAAAGATTCAATGTTGGATCTAAGGGTTTAGGTATGGTGTTGGGTAGCCAAAGACTCAACAATGATAGATCGGGTTTGGGATACCGATCTAGTAGCTCTAATGCTAAGGGAAAGTTATATGCTAGGGTTGCATATGACTATAACAAGGAGAAGCAAATAAATGGCAAGAGAAAGCCATTTAAAGTAAAGGAGAAATTAGCCAAGTACAAGGTGTCCAAGGTTAAGAAAGTTAGGTTTGTAAGCCAAGTGTCACCGGAGGTGCACCGATATGGCCTAGCGATTATGGATGAGTCACCTAGGGAGGTGGCTAAGGCTAAGAGCTCTAGGGGAAGCTCAAACAGTCAATTTGGGACCCATGACCAATGGATCTCAGGTGGTCTTTACTTGGGAGTCTAGATGAGCCATGGAATGTGCCAAGTGGTTTGGAGACGGACTTGAGTCTCAAACCTTAGGGATTTAGCACAATTGGTTTATGTTTCATGCTTATAAATATGACATTGGGGTCATATAGCATGATAATTGGTTTTGGATGTATAGATGTCATATAAACCAATGCTAGGGATGTATTTTGGGTTAGTATGGGCAAATACATCAAGAGGAAGTCAAAACTAGGACGTTAGGTCAAGGTTCAATTGAACCATTTAGCTAGTTTTGAGTTTTGTGTCAATCTTGGGATTGGTGATAGATACATTTTTGAATGTATTTTTCTCAAGTAGACATGGGTAAAACAGACTTCTCCATAAAATTTGGGAATTTTTGGATGTCTGTGTAATTATTGGTGCATTTCTAGAATTGGGTTCAGAATGTTGAAAAGGGCTGAAACAATGTACCAGTTGATTGGTAACAGTGAAAATCAAGAACAGAATGGTTCTGTGTGCTATTGTGATAAGGGTAGTCGACTGGGGCAATCGACTGATACTAGTCTGAAAGTATTTTCAGCACTGGATTGTGACCGGGTCAACTCGTTGAGGTGTATGAGATCCATGGAGGATGAATACATGAGTTTAGGGTCAGTTGGATGATAAGTTTTCAACAATTGGGATATTGTTGGAAAGCTTTTTGGATATTAGGCAAAGGGGGAGAAGTAAGGTTTAGTTAGGAAAACTTGAAAATGTCTTTGCGTAGGGGAAGCCTTAAGATAGGTTCTTAAAAAGCCCTGTGGGAAAATCCTAGCTCAATGGGGAGCATAGGTGTAGGGGGAGCCTTGGGATAGGTTCTTAAAAAGTCCTGTGGGAAAATCCTAGCTCAATGGGGAGCATAGGTGTAGGGGGAGACTTGGGATAGGTTCCAATGCTTGTTGCATTCATTCGGCGTTGTAAGTCCAAGTGTGTAGTCTTGGCATCGTAAGTCCATTCAGCGGAGTAAGTCCAAGTGTGTAGCCTTGGCATTGTAAATCCATTGTTTTTAGCATATTGTTTTTCTATTATGTTTTCCCTAACTTAAACATATTGCCAAACATTAAAAAGGGGGAGATTGTTGGAGCAATCCCATGGAGCAATCCATGGGACCATGTGTTTTGGTGTTTGGGCAAAGGGTTTAAGTTAGGTTCACCCTTGTATTTGATATGTGTACTTGAGTTATGCAGGACTGTAGGATACACATGTGACTCAGGTTGATGGCTTCGGGTCCAGTGAAGGATAGCATTGGGGATGAGCCGCGGGCTTGTATGCATCCGAGGGACCGTGGACAAGGTAGCGAGGACAAGGGCCGAGGAAAGCGACTTCAAGGCATACGCGAAGGATGGCATTGGGGACGAGCCGCGGGCTTGTATGCATCCGAGGGACGAGAGCCAAAGAAAGTAGGCTTGAAGGCAAGAGGTCAAGGCTGCAAAGAAGCGTCGACTAGGGTGGGGGTCCGAGTGCAGAGAGAATGTACTCGGGTACCAGTCGACTGCTAGTTTCACCAGTCGACTGCACTGGTGTAGTCGACTGGTTCAGTCGACTGGCAACGAACAGAATGTTTCTGTTCGCTCGGTCAGTGTTGAGCAGTCGACTGCTAGTTTTAGCAGTCGACTAGTATCGAGCCATTGGAATGTAACGGTCGAATTTCCACAAAGGGCAGTCGACTACATGTTTTGTCAGTCGATTGGTAGGCGGAGTTTTCAACCCACGGCCTATATAACCAAGGCTTGGAAGCTTGGTTATCCCTGATGGAATTAGTGGTGGTAAACCCTAATTAGTAGTCTACTAGTCTCAAGAGTCTTGGTTGGTGTTGTGGTGAGGTTTATCCACCCACAAGGAGCGATTTGAGATAGCCGGAGTTTGCCGGGGGCTAATCCACCGACGGATCGGGATCGCCCACCTCAAGGACACGTCGTAGAGTAGGAGCCTTAATCTCCGAACCATGTTAAACAAACGTGTTAGCGGTTTGCATTTCCTTTCTTAGTTTTAGTCTTTAGCTTGTTTGTTTTGTTTGTATTCCGCTGCGTAAGCTAACATTGTAGGAAGCTATCGATTTGGGGGTGCCATCTATCCAACCCCCCTTCAAGCCGGCCACCGATCCCTTACAGTTACTAATAGAGAAATCATCTAAGAACTTAAAACTAAACTGGATCATGTTGGAGGAAGCTAGATCGAGGAATTGCCAGTGTGTTGTGAGCCTATTGCACTGCCCTGAGAGAAGCAACAGGTATAACCCTTTTTTATCTTGTTTATGGTGGTGAAGAAGTTGTCCTCGGTCGAAGTTGGAGTAGAGTCTGATCGGAGGCAACTATACAACGAAGACAATGTCAGCTGGCACCTTATAGAGCTCGATCTGATAAAGGAGATAAGAGATAAGGCAGCAACCCGGCTAATAGCGTACCACCAGAGGATGAGACAAAATTATAATAAAAGAGTTATTCTAAGATTTTTTTATGTAGACGATTTGGTTTGGAAGTGGATTAAACCGGTCAAGGATGTTAATAAGTTAGAGCTATAGTGGGGTGGACCATATAAGATGGTTCAAAAGCTTACCTTAGGCTCCTATTACCTCCAAGATGTAGATGGAAAAAATTTAGAGTGGCCCTAGAGTGTTAATCATCTACAACCCTATAGGGCTTGAGAGTATGCTTATAATATATTGATATAATATATTGAATATTTGCACTTAATAAAAATGCAGGTGATTGTCTCAAAAGCTCTATGTCCTAAACTCCTAAATCTCCGGACGGGTTATAAGCGAACATACTCTCATACTAAATTCCAGACTCCCGAGCCTCCGAGCATATTATAAGTGAGCATGCTCTCACGTCAAATTCTAGACTCCCGAACCTCTAGGCAGGTTATAAGCGAGTGTGCTCTTGTGCCAAATTCTAGACTCCCGAGCCTTCAGGCGAGTTATAAATGAACGTGCTCTTGAACCAAATCCCATACTCCCGAGCCTTCGTGCGGGTTATAAGCGAGCATGCTCTCGCACTAAATTCTAGACTCCCGAGCCTCCAGGTGGGTTATAAGTGAGCATGCTCTCACGCCAAGTACGAGACTCTTGAGCCTCCAAGAGGGTTATAAGCAAGTGTACTCTCACACCAAATCCCAGACTCCCGAGCCTTCAAGAGGGTTATAAGTGAGTGTGCTCTCCATCCAAATTCTAGACTCTTGTACCTCTGAGCAGGAAATATAAATGAGCTTTCTCTCGCGCCAAGTCCCAGACTCTCGAGCCTCCAGGTGGGTTATAAGCAACCATGCTCTCACGCTAAATTCTAAACTTCCGAGCCTCCAAGTGAGTTATAAGCGAGCGTGCTCTTACGCCAAGTTCTAGACTCCCGAGCCTCCGGACAGGTTATAAATGAGCATGCTCTCGTGCCAAGTTCTAGACTCTCAAGCCTCCGAGTGGGTTATAAGCGAGTGTACTCTCATGCTAAGTTCCAAACTCCCGAGCCTCCGGGCAGATTATAAGCGAGCATGCTCTCGCGTGTACATTATTTAGACCACTCTGAAAAATTTCTCATGGCTTTATTACATTGCTCGAGTTACAAGGGTCTCATTATTCCTTCTGGCCTAATTATTCTGCTCGGCATCATTATCCCACCCAACATATTATTAAGCTCAGTTTAATTATGATAATTGCTTATGAGGAAGTGATCATTTAGATTTCATTTGGTATAAGGGTCTCATTATTCCTTCCGACCTATTTGTTCCGCTCGATGTCATTATCTCGCCCAGGGTATTTGTAAAATACGGTGCCCAAATAATAATAAAATAATAAGATTATTGGACAAATAATCTTATTGGATTTTTCAGGAATTTTTAGGAATTTTCTGGGATTTATTCGGAGCCCGTTTGACATATTGTAAGGGGATCAATTATTGGGTTTAGAGAAAGTCTGTTTGGAATACCCAGATGTGGGAGTTGATTGAGAGATTAATCTAGGGTTAATTTAAAAATCCTTAAGTTTATAATTCCTTTCCTTTTCTTCACCCGAGCCCTAAAGCCTTCCCTCACCGCAGACTTCTCCCGATTCCCCTCTCTTCTTCTGCCGTTTCCGCCCGACGCACCTTCCTTTTCCATCTTCCTGCGCGATCGCCGGCAGCCCGGGAGTTCACCGCCGATGGAGGTCTTCTCCTTCACCGTCCCTCACCTCCGCCACCGACCTTCCTCTCTGCGATTCCTCTTCGTTGCTGGCGCAGATTCATCACAGCTCACCTCCCGATCTTGCCGCAGCACCCGAACGTCGTTGCCGTCACCCGACGCCGCCTTCTCCCTCTCCCTCTCTCGTTGTCATGGAACCCTATCCGTGAGAGGCCGGCGCCCGTTGCTAGCAGCTATCGACATCGCAGTCCCTGTCTGTTTCCGTCGCCCTCTTCACACCGCCGGTGCCCTAAATCGATCACATCTCCTTCTTCTCGGCACGAGAGCCGCTGGATCTCTGCACATCGCAACTCCGATCACTGGATTTTGGTTCCTCTTCGTCGCTGGTACAAATTGGTTATCGATCCGTTGGGTGAGACAGATTTCATACACAGAATTAGATTGAGGTATGGTTCGTATCAGATGTGTAGCAAGTTAATTTTCATTTTGTATGGGAATATAGAGATTGATGTTTGGTTGGTTTTGTAGCTCCGGCCAGCACTGTTCACCAGTGATCCACAGTGTCGGCCATCTTGTTACAACTGTGAGCTCTTCGGACATGAGCTACCAGCAACTCACTTGAGGTTGGGTAAGTGTTAATTATAGGTTGTTGAAGTTAAGCTTGACTTGGATCACAAGGTTAATTAATAGGATTCATTGTTTGGATTGTTAGATTCGCAAGGGAAGGAGTTAGCGAACAGTAGTGAATCGTTGTTATTGGTTGTGAGCCACTTTCAGTGACATCTTGTTGCCAAATTTAGAGTAAGGTATGTTGAGATTTGATTTTTGTTCTGCATGGGATTTGATTAGTGATGATTGATGAGGATTAAAGAGTTTATTGGTGGATTAGGGATGGACCTATCATCTAAATGAATTTAGATTGCTAGGTGGAATTAGACATGGTTGCCTAATCGAATTAGGATTGGATTATAAATGAATTTATGGATTCATGTTAATTAAGAAGTTGAGAAACTCAAGGATTAGATATTGGGATGTGAATTAGACTAGGAAATGATTGAGTTGATTGAGGATTGTTGGAATTTGTGGTTGATTATGGTTTGATGATTTAGTTGATAAGGTTATTGTAGGTTGATATCATTTGTGTTGAGGATGGATAAATCAATATTTGTATCATATTATATTGGAGACTTTGTGATCTGTAGTTGTTTGAATTGAAGTAAAATATTGTGGATTTAGTTAAACCTAATTGAATTAAGGGATTAGGTTAATTGCTTCTATTAGGGGTTCCCTAATTAGATTGGGGAGTTTATTTAGCTATTTGCTACCTATGTAATTAGCTAAATATATTATGTGATCGCAGGACTTTATTCGAGGCGAGCGTCTCGACGTGGGATTGATTTATTTTATCATGATCGACAGATTAAAGGCGGGTACTTCTTGCTTTATCTCTTTAGTATTTTGACCCTAGTGCATGAGCTTTATGTTCAGATAGTTGCTGTATCTATCTTGACTCCACTCTTATTCTTCCTGCGTTTGATACTTCCACTCGATCTTTGAGCTACTCGTTTCTGTATCTATACAATCTCTCGTTGCTATTCATGATATCCAGCAGATACTATAGTACTAGGTATTGGATACCAGATACCAGACATTAGATAGTAGGTATTGGATATATGGACACCTGATACCATGTTTACCTACTTTGATTACTGTTTATTTATGCTTAGTATTGAGCATGCGGATTCATGTAGCATACCTGATTTCCTGTTATATATATATGATGACTGTTGCATTATTCGCATCATGTCATTGCATGCATAGCCGACGACTTTGGCTCCCTTGTGGTTGAGACGGTCGTTGGCCCGCACTCGGCCACTCATGGGTGGTGGTAGTTGGAGCCGCTTGTCTGCCGTGCCACACTCGGTCACTCATGGGTAGTGGCGGCTGGAGTTGCAGCAGGGACCCCATCGCAGACGTAGCTATTCAGCTACTATGCACTCCATCCGGTCACTCGAGAGTAGTGGCGGCCTTTGGGTGGTACTGTTGTCATCGATCCCGCCTCTCGACCATACAGGGTCGTGGTGCAGGAGAGGTGGGCGGGTGACCATCCGTCATACGTTGTTTATATTGGTTGTTTACTTATGCTGTTGTTGTTTATCTATCTGCTGTTGCTAGATTATCTTGTTGTTTATTTATGCTCATATGCTTACATAGGTTGAGATTTATACCTGTGTTAGGTGTTTAGACACTGGCTTACTTACTGTTGATCATGTATATACCTCACATGATACCATGTAGTTATGAGCAGTACTGTAGCAGGACTTTGCTACACTTTACCTTCTACCACTAGCCTAGGATATGGTTTCAGGTATGGACACTTATTATGATATCACTGTAGTATCTGCTATTTCCATACGAGACTGTATACCCTTGCATCTCTAGTTCTTTACTTTACTCATGCACTATCAGTCTATTACCCGCTGAGTCTTTATACTCACCACCCCGTATATTGGTAATTTCACCAGGTAGCAGGTAAAGGATTTATGGAGTCGCCTGGAGATCCTGTCCGCCAGTTCCACATCACATTCGAGGACAACCTTACGATTTTGGTATTTCTTACGCTATTTGTATTTTGGGTTTTGTACTTATTTATGTATTTGAGTTCTCTTGTATTTGGTTTGATATTATTGTGTCAAGCCGAGCCGGCTCGCAGTTAGTTACTTTATGTTTTGTTATCGTTGTTTGTGATTTCCGCTGTGTTGATTTAGTATAGCCGTGTGGGTTGATTCATATATTTATATAACTGCGTGGTTGTGTTTATTTCTGTCTCAGCCGAGTGGGCTGCTTATATAACTGCGTGGTTGTGTAGATATATTCCAGCCGTATGTGGCTGATGTATATTGTATGTATGTATGCCTCAGATTGTCACCCGTACAGGGGAGATGCTGCCGAAATTTTTCGGTACGGTCTCCTCTGGGGGCGTGACAATTTATTGGTATCAGAGCCTCAGGTTTTACGAGGCCTATTTTCGTTTGGTTTTTTTTTCGTGATTTGGTTTCTCGATGTGACTTTTCGGGTTTTGGGACCTGGCAGCGACAGGATTCTCCAAGCTATAGGAGGTATGTTTGCATATTGTTATCTTACATTTTTGTTAGTGCATGCATAGTTGTTATGTTAGTTATGTTATGTATTAGTATGCTTTTGTTAGTACCTGTCTAGTTGTTTGTAGCATACATCAAATGTGTTGGGCCAATCACTGATCACGGTTGACCCTACTAGAGATCAAGGAATACAGTCTCATAGGACTTCTTTTACCATACCACTAGTGTTATTAATTTCTGTTATCACTAGTTTAGTAGTGGTTAGTATCTGCTAAATATCATATTGTTTCGGTTCGTGAAGAACTAATTTGCTCGTAATGCCTTGGTACGTAGAGAATCGATTTACTCTTATTTGACTTGGGTAGTAGAGGATTGATTTATCCTAGTTGGTTCGGTTTGTAGAGGACCAGTTTACTCTTATTGACTTGGTTAGTAGAGGATCGACTTATCCTAGTTGCTTTAGCCTATAGAGGTCCGATCTATCTTGGTTGACTTGATCAGTGGAAGAGTGATCCATTCTTGACGGTGTAGATGGTAGAGTACTGAGTTACTTTTATTAGTTCGGTTAGTAGGAGACCGACTCACTCTATTTTTATAGAGATTCTGATCCTTGGGTTATGTGTGTTGGTTAGATAACCTAAAAGACACTTTTGAGTTCATGACTTGTACAGACGAATAATTGATCGAGTTAGCCATATACCATTGTTGGGTTGATTAGTCTGTAAAGGATCGATGCATCCTATTTCATAGGGACTTTGACTATGGATTGTATGTACTTGGTAGGATGACCTTGAGGGTATATTTGGATAGATGACCCCCACTGATGTGGAAAGGTGTGGAGCTAGTTGCTTAACACTTACGAGATACAACCGTTATAGGGTGTATGAATTGGTAAGTACATTTCGATACTGGAGTGCAGTTGGAAGCATGTTATGATGGATTTTGTTGAAAGATTTGATGATAATGGATTTTGGTTTTCAGAGATAATTGATTTATCCACAATTGGTTAGGTAACAGTATGGGCGTAGCGGAAGCGTAGAGAGCCCATAACCCACAGAGTCATCCTTCGAAGTTGGAGATTTGTTTATGATACTACGAGAGAGTAGTATATATGTTTGCTGCTTAGTTGTTACCCATAGATGAGGATTCTTGGGTTGAGCAGTAAATTTGGGGACCAAATTTGTATTAGTGGGGGAGAATGTAAAATACGGTGCCCAAATAATAATAAAATAATAAGATTATTGGACAAATAATCTTATTGGATTTTTCAGGAATTTTTAGGAATTTTCTGGGATTTATTCGGAGCCCGTTTGACATATTGTAAGGGGATCAATTATTGGGTTTAGAGAAAGTCTGTTTGGAATACCCAGATGTGGGAGTTGATTGAGAGATTAATCTAGGGTTAATTTAAAAATCCTTAAGTTTATAATTCCTTTCCTTTTCTTCACCCGAGCCCTAAAGCCTTCCCTCACCGCAGACTTCTCCCGATTCCCCTCTCTTCTTCTGCCGTTTCCGCCCGACGCACCTTCCTTTTCCATCTTCCTGCGCGATCGCCGGCAGCCCGGGAGTTCACCGCCGATGGAGGTCTTCTCCTTCACCGTCCCTCACCTCCGCCACCGACCTTCCTCTCTGCGATTCCTCTTCGTTGCTGGCGCAGATTCATCACAGCTCACCTCCCGATCTTGCCGCAGCACCCGAACGTCGTTGCCGTCACCCGACGCCGCCTTCTCCCTCTCCCTCTCTCGTTGTCATGGAACCCTATCCGTGAGAGGCCGGCGCCCGTTGCTAGCAGCTATCGACATCGCAGTCCCTGTCTGTTTCCGTCGCCCTCTTCACACCGCCGGTGCCCTAAATCGATCACATCTCCTTCTTCTCGGCACGAGAGCCGCTGGATCTCTGCACATCGCAACTCCGATCACTGGATTTTGGTTCCTCTTCGTCGCTGGTACAGATTGGTTATCGATCCGTTGGGTGAGACAGATTTCATACACAGAATTAGATTGAGGTATGGTTCGTATCAGATGTGTAGCAAGTTAATTTTCATTTTGTATGGGAATATAGAGATTGATGTTTGGTTGGTTTTGTAGCTCCGGCCAGCACTGTTCACCAGTGATCCACAGTGTCGGCCATCTTGTTACAACTGTGAGCTCTTCGGACATGAGCTACCAGCAACTCACTTGAGGTTGGGTAAGTGTTAATTATAGGTTGTTGAAGTTAAGCTTGACTTGGATCACAAGGTTAATTAATAGGATTCATTGTTTGGATTGTTAGATTCGCAAGGGAAGGAGTTAGCGAACAGTAGTGAATCGTTGCTATTGGTTGTGAGCCACTTTCAGTGACATCTTGTTGCCAAATTTAGAGTAAGGTATGTTGAGATTTGATTTTTGTTCTGCATGGGATTTGATTAGTGATGATTGATGAGGATTAAAGAGTTTATTGGTGGATTAGGGATGGACCTATCATCTAAATGAATTTAGATTGCTAGGTGGAATTAGACATGGTTGCCTAATCGAATTAGGATTGGATTATAAATGAATTTATGGATTCATGTTAATTAAGAAGTTGAGAAACTCAAGGATTAGATATTGGGATGTGAATTAGACTAGGAAATGATTGAGTTGATTGAGGATTGTTGGAATTTGTGGTTGATTATGGTTTGATGATTTAGTTGATAAGGTTATTGTAGGTTGATATCATTTGTGTTGAGGATGGATAAATCAATATTTGTATCATATTATATTGGAGACTTTGTGATCTGTAGTTGTTTGAATTGAAGTAAAATATTGTGGATTTAGTTAAACCTAATTGAATTAAGGGATTAGGTTAATTGCTTCTATTAGGGGTTCCCTAATTAGATTGGGGAGTTTATTTAGCTATTTGCTACCTATGTAATTAGCTAAATATATTATGTGATCGCAGGACTTTATTCGAGGCGAGCGTCTCGACGTGGGATTGATTTATTTTATCATGATCGACAGATTAAAGGCGGGTACTTCTTGCTTTATCTCTTTAGTATTTTGACCCTAGTGCATGAGCTTTATGTTCAGATAGTTGCTGTATCTATCTTGACTCCACTCTTATTCTTCCTGCGTTTGATACTTCCACTCGATCTTTGAGCTACTCGTTTCTGTATCTATACAGTCTCTCGTTGCTATTCATGATATCCAGCAGATACTATAGTACTAGGTATTGGATACCAGATACCAGACATTAGATAGTAGGTATTGGATATATGGACACCTGATACCATGTTTACCTACTTTGATTACTGTTTATTTATGCTTAGTATTGAGCATGCGGATTCATGTAGCATACCTGATTTCCCGTTATATATATATGATGACTGTTGCATTATTCGCATCATGTCATTGCATGCATAGCCGACGACTTTGGCTCCCTTGTGGTTGAGACGGTCGTTGGCCCGGGCCGCACGCTCGGCCACTCATGGGTGGTGGTAGTTGGAGCGTGCCGCTTGTCCTGTCGTGCCACACTCGGTCACTCATGGGTAGTGAGTTGCTCGCAGACGTAGCTATTCAGCTACTATGCACCTGTCCATCCGGTCACTCGAGAGTAGTGGCGGCCTTTGGGTGGTACAGTTTGTCATCGATCCGGCCTCTCGACCATACAGGGGTCATGGTGCAGAGAGGTGGGCGGGGTGACCATCCGTACATACGCTGTTGTTTATATCTGCTGGTTGTTTACTTATGCTGTTGTTGTTTATCTATGCTGCTGTTGCTAGATTATGCTGCTGTTGTTTATTTATGCTGTTATGCTTACGTAGGTTGAGATTTATACCTGTGTTAGGTGTTTAGACACTGGCTTACTTACTGTTGATCATGTATATACCTCACATGATACCATGTAGTTATGAGCAGTACTGTAGCAGGACTTTGCTACACTTTACCTTCTACCACTAGCCTAGGATATGGTTTCAGGTATGGACACTTATTATGATATCACTGTAGTATCTGCTATTTCCATACGAGACTGTATACCCTTGCATCTCTAGTTCTTTACTTTACTCATGCACTATCAGTCTATTACCCGCTGAGTCTTTATACTCACCACCCCGTATATTGGTAATTTCACCAGGTAGCAGGTAAAGGATTTATGGAGTCGCCTGGAGATCCTGTCCGCCAGTTCCACGTCACATTCGAGGATGACCTTACGATTTTGGTATTTCTTACGCTATTTGTATTTTAGGTTTTGTACTTATTTATGTATTTGAGTTCTCTTGTATTTGGTTTGATATTATTGTGTCAAGCCGAGCCGGCTCGCAGTTAGTTACTTTATGTTTTGTTATCGTTGTTTGTGATTTCCGCTGTGTTGATTTAGTATAGCCGTGTGGGTTGATTCATATATTTATATAACTGCGTGGTTGTGTTTATTTCTGTCTCAGCCGAGTGGGCTGCTTATATAACTGCGTGGTTGTGTAGATATATTCCAGCCGTATGTGGCTGATGTATATTGTATGTATGTATGCCTCAGATTGTCACCCGTACAGGGGAGATGCTGCCGAAATTTTTCGGTACGGTCTCCTCTGGGGGCGTGACAGTATTATTCAGCTTGGTAAAATTATGATAATTGCTTATAAGGAAGTGTTGATTCGGATTTCATTTGGCACAAGGGTCTCATTCCTTCTGGCCTAATTATTCTGCTCGGCATCATTATCTCACCCGGCCTATTATTCAGCTCAGTTTAATTATGATAATTACTTATGAGGAAGTGTTCATTCAGATTTCATCTTGTAAAGGAGTTATTCATGAAATTGTGAATATAGACAAGATGACAGGTGTGATTTAATAATAACCAATACATGTTTAGCATTTAAGTTTCGTTCCCTTCAGCAATTACAAGGTATAAAAAAATTATATTATACACTCAATCAAATCTATTTAGGAGGCCCTTTGGGAGACCTTTTAGAAGTCGCTAGCGGTCTATGAATCATGGGAGTGCTTCTTTAAATAGATAATCACCCTCACGCAGTTGTTTAATCACCCCTTTAGCTCCAAGGGTGAGTGTCCTAGTGATGTGCTCGATAAAAAATTAGACCAAACTGTTAAGATTCAAGATAGGTTTTTCGGTCTTGGCAATGTAAGTCTAAGTGTGGCTTGGCAAGGATGAAGACTGAGGCCAAAGGAAGCTCTTGAAATCAAGTCGTGAAGGATGGGGAAGCACCCGAGGGATGCAAGACTAATGGAGGAGGCTAGAAGGTATTGTCATGAGAAAACCTGACAATAAGGACAAGGTCGAAGGAAGCATCTTGAAGGCAAGACGTGAAGAATGGGGAAGCATCCGAGGGACGCAAGGCTGATGGAAGATGGCTATAAGGTAAGGTCAAGGTTGTATAGGTGAGGACAAGTGCATGAGAGATTGTACTCAGGATAAACCCCTAGGTTTAAGGTTTTACCAATCGACTAGCATCTAGACTAGTCAACTGGGTAGGGCATAGAATGTTTCTATGTCTGATGGCTGTGAAAACCAATTTACTATACTGTAGTCAATTGACTGGTACTGTAGTCAATCAACTAGTTAATAGCTATTGGCCAGCACCAGTCAACTGGTAACAGTAAAATTAGCTTGTTGATTTCTCCAAGTTTTATATAATGAAGCTTGGGGTGGCCAGCCTAGGTGATGACAATAGTGGTTAACCCCTATTAGAGTCTTCAAAGTTCTCTTGGTGTTTAAGAGTATGTGTTCAAGTATATGTGGCGAGGTTTCTCCATTGATAAGGAGCTTGAGCTAGCTGGAGCTTTCTGGGGTATCATCCACCAATGGATTGAGATCATCCATCTTACAGACAGTCATGGAGTAGGAGCCCTAATCTCTGAACCACGCTAAACAAACATATTAGGGTTTTCTTGTTTTTTCTTTATTGTCTTTCATATTTATAGGTTATCTTTCATATATACTTGTTGCTTGTATTTTCGCTGTGCTAATGAGTATAGGAAAGCGACCGAAGTGGGTGATTGACTATTCACCCCCTCTAGCCGGGCATTAATGTCCCAACAATTAGTATCAGAGCAAGGAGAACTTTTGAAGGACTAACCGCCTATAGGAGCAAGTGCTAGAGGAAGACAATGGAGTCAGAAGGACCGTTAGGATGGGATATCTGGATCCCACCTCCATATGTGAAAGGAGACTTCAAGTATTAGAGGATGCAATTAGAGACTTGGTTCCAAATAAATTGGGACCATTGGATCACATTGGAAGATCCCTTTGAAGCTCCAACAGACAAGAAGAGGAAGCATCTTTGATTATGATATTGGACCGAAGAACAAAGACAACAATCGAAGGCCAATAAGGAGGTACCTAAAATTTTGGTAAATTTATTGCCTCCTAAGGTGTTGTTTAGTGTAGGTAAATACAATAGCGTAAGTGACCTTTCGAAGAAGGTAATTGCTCTTCATGAAGACCCTACACGAATCCAAGAAGTGGAGGAGCCCAAGGAGAAGGGTTCATTAGTCTAAGAGGAGGAGAAGGATCAATCAGATGTGGAGACGAGCTCAACATCCAAAAAGGAGGAAGAAGTGGAGTCATCCACATCTTCAAGTGAGGAAGAAGCCTTGGAGGCTCAACCCTCAACCGCATCTACTGAGAAGAGCACTAAATCCCACATCAAGTGTTTTGAGTGCTAGGAGATGGAACACTACAAGAGTAGATGTCCTTCGCTCAAGAAGGAAAAAGAGGTAACTCCTAAACTCAATTCAATTCATTTAGAATCTAATTTGAGTTGTAGGAAGAAGAAGGAGAAGAAGAAGCATATTAGATGCTTCACATGTGGTGAGCAAGATCACTACCACATGAAGTGTCCAAGGAAGGGAGAGCTCAAGAAGATGGAGCAACTAAAGAAGTGGAGGAAGAATGAAGGCTCATGTCAATGGGGAGCTCCAAAGGTAAAGGGTAAGGTAAACCCTAGTTTAAATTTGAATTCAAATTTAAATTCCTCAATGCATAGTAAAAATAATGCTAATTATTTACTCATGCATAATTATGGATTTAGGTATAATGATATGAATACCCTAGGAAATCATATGCAAAGATTAGACCTAACAAGAACCCAACTACCATACATAAGGAGAGAAATGTAGTGAAGGATCTAGACATTAATCCTAAGGGAAGACACATGCCTAGCAAGGCAGGTAGGTCTAGAAGTGTCCATGGTGGATAAGTTGATTCTAGAGTTAGAAACCTAGAATTAGAAAATCAAGCTTTAAGGGAAAAGCTTGATAGGGTAGAAAAAGTCCTAGATAGATTTATTGTTGGGTCTAGAGGACTTGATAAGATCTTGGGTAGTCAAAGACCTAATGGTGATAGATTCGATTTGGGATACCGGTCTTCATCAAAAAAGGGTAAGGGGAAGTTACCCATGGATCACTTTGGCGGGTATGCATAGTAGAGTTCTCTAAGACCAAAAGAAGGTCACATGCAATGATTGAAAGTGAAAATGGCAAGGGGAATCCTCCAAGGCTAGAAAAGAGTCACATGCTAGGGTGACATATGATTATAACAAGGAGAAATCAACTAAAGACAAAAGAAAGTATAAGGTTGAGAAGAAGAAGAAGAAGGTCAAATAGTTAGACCAATCACCCAAGGTGCAATGTTGTGGTCTAGCCATAGAAGAAGAGTTACCTAGGATGGTGACTAAGGTCAAGATCTCTAGGAAGAACTCAAAGAGTCAAGTTGGGACTAGATCTCAAGTGGACCTTGCTTGGGATTCTAGAAGGGTCAAAAAGTGTGTCAAGTGGTTTGGAGACGGACTTGAGACTCAAATCCAAAGAATTGATACAATTGAGATGAGTATCATGTATGAAAATATGAAAAGGTGTTCATATTGCATGAAAATTGATTTTATATGTATAAATGTCATATAAACTAATGCAAGGGTTGCATTGTGGTTTAGTATGGACAAATACATCAAGAGGAAGCTAAAACTAGGACTTTAGGTCAAAATTCAATTAAACCATTTAGATAGTTTTAGATTTTATACCAATCTTGGGATCTGTGATAAATATATTTTTATATATATATTTTTCCCAAATAGACATTGGTAAAATAGACCTCTCCACAAAATTTTAAAATTTTTAGAGGTCTATGAAATTTTTGGTGTATTTCTGAAATTGAATTCAAAATATTATTTGGGGCTAAAATAGGGTGTCAGTCAACTGGCTCAGACACCAGTCGACTGGTAACAGTATTCATCAAGCACAAAATAGGTCTGTGAGGTTATTTCAATGAGATTAATTGACTGGGGCTTATGGCAGTCGACTGATACAGGTTGAAATTAGTTTTTCAGAAATAGGAAATGACCAAAAAGATAATAAATATGTATGTAATCTTATGGGGGATTAATACATGATAATTATGATCATTAAAGATTAAAGAGCCCAATAATTGGGATATTGTTGGAGCTCTTTTTAATGTATGGCAAAGGGGGAGAAGTTTAGATTTAAGTGGAAAATCTAAATACCTTTGCAAGAAATCTTAACTCAAGGGGGAGCTTCGGTGAAAGGGGGACCTAGGATTAGATTCCATAATATAAGCATGAGTAGTTTGCTTATTTATTGACAAAGGAGAGAAGTTTACTGTAAGTACCCATGGTAATTTTGATGTGATTAGCCAAATTAAGTTAGGTCCTATTGTGGTTTGATCCTTATGTCTAATTATGCAAAAATTAGGAGCAGAGGAAGTTAAGCTAAAGACATAGTTAGAGGGAAGGACAGCATGGGAGAGAGTCGACGGGCTCGGTGCATTTGAGGGATGAGCCGCTGTGGAAGAGTACGATGACAGACGAAAAGGAAACACGCGGCGATTCTGAGGGACGAGAAGCCATAGCGGAAGGTTGCTCGAGAAGGTCAGAAAATGGGTTCGGGTGAGTCCTATTCTGGATGGTCGAAATCACCCAAGCGAGCGGAGCTGGAGCGAGAGCTCGAACGAAAAAGTCAACACGTCTATTGACTTTGGTCCAAGTGCCTGAACCTAGTCTGGGTGCCTGAACCCTCAGGGTAAGTCAGGGTGCCCCGAGCTCGCGCCTTGGTCGAGGGCTAGTTCAGCTCGGTCTGGGTGCCTGGACCTAGTCCGGGCGCCCGACCACAAAACTTATCATTTACCGAGCTATCATGATACGTAGCTACGCAGATAAACTTTTATCCCTGCTTAAGTGTGTTGGAGTGTATACTTAAAAGTTTAGCTTTTGTACACATTTATTTTGAAATAAAGAATCACATTGGTCAAATGTTTACATTTATTTGTTAAATGTAATTGTTCAATTAATTTATATAGTAGATAACATGGAGTGTGGAGTCACACTTAGAAGATCATGTTGTCGGTTCTCTATAAATTATAAACAGTTGCTCACGACTAAGATGGAAAGGAACAAGCCATCAGAATAGACGTAGTGTAATTAAGTATTAGTTTATCTTGACTAATAAATTACACTGATACACTTTAAGTGTATTGAGTAGGATCATTTAGGTAAGTTCTTTTTGTATTGACTTAGTAAAAGAACTAGACCTTAGTTATTATGGAAGTGTGTGCTCTTAATCCTAATATAATAACAAGTATGTATATTTAATATTTATTTCTTTAACTTATCAAAGGGTGAGGTTTAGCTCAATAAATCAATATGTCCGATAAGTTGGGAAATGATATTACTTATAGTATGTGCTGTTGATTATAGAAGGAATCTGTGTCCTAGTTATCTAGGTTGAGAATGTCCCCAAGAGGAGCTCATAAGGATTGCCATGTTAAACCCTGCAGGTGGACCTAGTCCAACATGACAATAAAGTTGAGTGGTACTACTCTTGGAGCTAGATATTAATTAAATGAGTTGTCAGTAACTCACTTAATTAGTGGACATTCGTAATCTTAAACACAGGGAGACTAACACACTCATGATAAGAAGGAGCCCATAATGTAATTTGGGATTGGTGCGGTAGTGCGGTAATAACTCTCTAGTGGAATGAGTTATTATCGATGAACTTGAGTTGTGTGTTCGGGGCGAGCACAGGATACTCAAGCTCATCGGAAGGCCAAAACCAATTTCTCCTCTAGGTCCCTGTTGTAGCCTCAATAAAGCCTCAAGTCCATCCAAAGAAAAGCCTATCTTGGTGTCCAAGAAGGGGCCGGTTCATTGCTTGGTGACCAAGCAATGACCGGCCACATATTCTCTAGAAATGGCCGGTCCTTGCCATGGGCAAGGGGGCCGGCCGCAATATTTAAATTAGGAAGGTTGTTTTTGAATTTTTAAATTTCCTCAGATATTTACAATTTGTAAAAAGAGAGATTTTAAAAATTTATAAAATTTTCCTAATTTAAATTAGGCCACAAGGTTTTAAAAGGGAGTTGTAAAATTTATAAAACTTTCTTTTAAAAACAAATATTATTAGAGATGTTTTAAATTTTAAAACTTGGTTTTAAATTTTAAAACTTTCCTTTTAATATCCACATTAAAAAAAAGAGAGAGTTTGTAAAATTTTATTAGAAGTTTTCTTCTTTTAAAATTTTATAAATTTTTTTTCTTTCTTTCCCTTTTAATAAGTGGTCGGCCACCTTGCTTGGTGCCCAAGCAAGGGGCCGGTCAAATAATTAAACATCAACAAATAGTTGTTTAATTAATAAATCAATCTAGGATTGATTAATTAAAAGGAAAGAAAAAGAAAAAAAAGGAAATAGGAATGAGTCTAATTTTTTATAAAACTCTTTCCATAATTTTCCGTTAGGAAACTAATATAAAAGGGGGGGAAGGGAAGGCCTTGAAGAACATAACAATTGATATTGTGTTGTTGGAGATCATCAAGTGGTCGGCCCCTCTCCCTCTCTTCCCTTTGCACTCTTTTGCTCCTTTGTGGTGGTGGTGGCCGAATTCTAGAGAAGGAGGAGAAGCTTTCCGGGTGGTGTTCGTCTTGGAGGATCCTCGCCCACACGACGTCCAAGAGGAGGCGAGGGATACGGCAGAAGATATCGAGGTTTTAGCATACAAGGAAGAGGTATAACTAGTATTTAATTTCCGCACCATACTAGTTAATTTTTCTTTGTATAAATACCAAATACAAGAGACATTCGATTCTTTTTTTTCGAATTTAATTTTGATGTTGTGTTCTTTTTCTTTTTTTTTCCTTGTGATTTGATTGTTCCTTTTGGTTAACCTAGAGTTATATAAGGAAATTAAATATTAACTTTCCTTAAAAGGCTTTGTCTGGTCGGTGGTGGTTGCTCCCATATCCAAGAAGGCCAAGTGCCTCGCCATGCAGTACTGGAAGCCAATTTTGGAAACTTATATTTAATTGAATTTATAACCTAGGTGATTTGGATCAAACGTGTTAAGTTCCGCAGGAGATCCAAATCTAAACCTAAAAGAACATATAAGTTAAACTTGGAATCAAACGTGTTAAGTTCCGTAGGAGATACAAGTTTAACTTAAAAGAACACATGGTAGCTAGGAAAGGTTCAGATCACGTACAAATTTTTTGTACAGTGGAGCCATTGGGTTTTCCGAGTAGCAACCAACAATTGGTATCAGAACAGGTTTTGCCTCTGTGTATTTGGTATTAGTTTAATTATGCACATGTCATACATAATTTAGGTAGGTTAATAGTAGGATGTGCTAACTTTGTGGATGCAGGATCCAACTATTATGGCTTATAGTTTTTATGTGTGTGATTGGACCCATGGACATGTCAAGGGCATTTATTGTGTGTGCATGATTGTATTATAAAATACAGTAGGAGTTGTATTTAATTTTATTAGGATTTTATCTTTTGATCTAGTTACATGTACATTCCGTTTATGGAATATAGGATTGATGGATGTAAATTTTTATTTTATGTTCGATCTAGTTCACATGTACATTCCTTCGAGGAATAGGATCGAAAAATGTAAAATTCTATTTATGTCGCGGATCGAATCTTGCAAGGCGTGGAACCTTTTTGAGGACCAGAGACGCAGCGGAACAAGGAGTAAGATG
Source organism: Zingiber officinale (assembly GCF_018446385.1). Lineage (NCBI taxonomy): Eukaryota > Viridiplantae > Streptophyta > Magnoliopsida > Zingiberales > Zingiberaceae > Zingiber > Zingiber officinale. Next base: position 18,857,875 of record NC_055986.1, on the reverse strand, counting down.
GATGCGACAACTAGACCCGGTGGTAGTGGCCGAAGATGGTAGCAGCTAGGGTTGGCGACACACGGAGGACAGCAATAGATAAAAGTCATAATAGTTGAAAATTAGTTTTTCTATTTATTGCTTTTTATGCTGTGACTGTGTGTGCTTGTTAGTATGCATGTTTAGTAGGCTAGCATAGTCAAAATTCCTCACTTTAAATAACTAAGTGGGAGAGGGATTTATTTTAAATAAATTCCACGGTCTCCATTACTGGTTTATAAGTGATGCAACAAGCTTGCGCGTTGGCTCTGAGTGCCTTCCTCCATATCGGATGAGCTTGTTTGTGGATCACTAGATTAAACTTCCATTCTTAGGATGACTATAGGAAGTTAATTAAGAGCGTGTGATCTTCCCCATCGGAAGGGGCACAATCTTATTAATGGACTTAGTGTCAAGTAATGGTACACACTTAGGCACGTCTAATAGTACCCTCCCCATCGGAGTCATTGCTATTATTCGTGTGACCAAAGTAAACCAACTATTAATTTTATTTGTCAAAAAGTTAGGTTGACAAGATAATAAAATTAATGGGTAAAACCCTCCTTTTACAAATGTTGAATTTGTATACGTCCACACTATCGTGACATACAAAATTCACGGTGTTTTGAGGTGCTGGTTAATTTAAAATAGTATTGTTTGAGGAATCAATATTATTCTAAATTTAGAGTTCTGACCAAAAGTTATTTGTGATTCTTAGGATGACTTTCAACCCACTGGCCATCATACTAAAAGAGAACAGACTTACTGGTCCTAACTACATAGATTGGAAAAGGAACCTGGACATTGTTCTTACTGCTGAGGGCTATAAGTTTGTACTGTCAGAGGAATGCCCATAAACACCTAGCAATGATTCTACCCCAGAGGAGATTTAGTATCATAGTAAATGGGTAAAAGCTAATGAGATGGCGCGGTGTTACATCTTGGCTTTGATGTCAAATGTATTGCAACATCAGTATCAGGACTTACCAACAGCCTATGATATAATGAACAATCTCAAGGAACTCTTCGGACATCAGAATCGGGCTGCTAGGCAAGAGACAATGAGAAAACTGATGGCAGCCACCATGACTGAGGGGACTCCCGTGAGGGATCATATTCTAAAAATGATGGTTTACTTAAACGAAATACAAGTTCTTGGAGGGGAAATTGATGGGGAAACCCAGGTCGATATCATCCTCCAAACGCTGCCCAGAAGTTTTGAGCATTTTCGCCTGAACTATAATATGAATAAAAGGATGTATTCATTGGCGGAACTTCCGACAGAACTTCAGGCAGCCGAAGGGTTGTTTCATCAACATTCTCAAATTCACTATGCTGAAAATGGTTCTACTTCTAAGCCGAAAGGCAAGAAGAAGAAGAAACAAAATGGCTCAGCAATGAAGGTGAATAAACCTCAAGGTGCAGGACAAAAAGCTGGAATAAAGAAGCCGAAGGACAAGTGCTTTATTTGCAAGCAGACTGGACATTGGAAGGCGGACTGTCCTCGTAGGAAACAGAACAATAAAGGTATATCTCATACTCTAGTTGTTGAAACATGTTTAGCGGTGTTATCTACCAGCACCTGGTGTGTAGATACGGGAGCCTCTGATCATGTCTGCAATTCCTTGCAGGGGTTCCAGGAAACCCGACGACTATCTGAAGGAGAGATTACCGTCTACATGGGCAATGCTACTAAGGTGGCGGTTGTTGCAGTGGGAGATGTCTACTTATCTTTTAATAGGAATTGAAATTTGGTTTTAAGAAATTGTCTTTATGTACCCAGTTTTAGAAAGAATTTAATTTCAGTTTCTAAACTGGTTTTGGATGGATATTCAGTTTCTTTTAGTAACGATGTAGTTATTAAGAGAAATAAAGTGATTATCTGTTCTTGTGCATTAGTTGGCAATTTGTATACTTTAAATCCAATTTCTCCCACAAAGCATAATATGGAAATTAATAACACATCTTCTAACTCAAATAAGAGAAAAGAACATTCGGAAATGAACCAAGCATATCTTTGGCATCTAAAGCTTGGTTATATTAACTTAAGTAGGATTCAGAGGCTTATAGCCGATGGACTCTTGGGTTCATTAGAGTTGGAAAATTTTCCAACTTGTGAATCTTGCTTGGAAGGTAAAATGACCAAGAGGCCTTTTAAGGTCAAGGGGTATAGAGCCAAAGAAGTGTTAGAATTGGTTAATTCTGATTTGTGTGGTCCTATGTTTGTCCAGGCAAGAGGTGGTTTTGAATATTTTGTCTCTTTTATAGACGATTATTCAAGATATGGATACATTTACCCAATGCGCCGCAAGTCTGAGTGCTTTGATAAGTTCAAAGAGTACAAGGTTGATGTGGAGAAACGTCTAGGTAAAAGTATCAAGACACTACGGTCTGATCGTGGTGGCGAATACCTGTTAGGAGAGTTTACGAATTACTTATCAGAGGCCGGGATTCAATCCCAATTATCCGCACCTGGTACACCCCAACAGAATGGTGTGGCAGAACGAAGGAATATGACTCTTATGGAGATGGTTAGATATATGATGAGTTATTCAAAATTACCAAATTTGTTTTGGGGATACGCTCTGGAAACGACAGTGTACATTCTGAACTTAGTACCTTCTAAATCAATTTCTTCTACTCCCACAGAATTGTGGAATGGGTGAAAGCCCAGTCTAAGATATTTTCGGATTTGGGGTAGTCCAGCACATGTGCTGAAACCAGATGCTGATAAGTTAGAATCTCGTACAGAAGTTCGCGTGTTTGTAGGGTATCCCAGAGGAACGAAAGGTGGTTTATTTTATAGTCCTAAAGACCAGAAGGTTATTGTTAGCACCAATGCCCAGTTTTTAGAAGAAGACTATATAATGGATCACAAGCCCAGTAGTAAAATTGTTCTAGAAGAACTTAGAGAGGACACGTCTACTTCAGTACCACAAGAGACTGTAACACGTGTCACACATGATACACAACCACAGACAGCGCCTCGTCATAGTGGGAGGGTTGTAAGGCAGCCTGATAGATTCATGTTTTGGGGAGAGTCTTCGGACTTGATCCCGGGTAAACATGAACCTGATCCCCGAACATATGACGAAGCACTCCAAGATATAGATGCAGCATCTTGGAAAAAGGCAATGAATTCTGAAATAGAGTCTATATACTCTAATAAGGTCTGGGAGCTCGTAGAACCACCCGATGGTGTAAAAGCCGTTAGATGCAAGTGGATCTACAAAAGGAAAAGAGGGACAGACGGGAAGGTAGAAACCTTCAAAGCTAGGCTTGTTGCGAAAGGGTACACGCAGAAAGAGGGAATCGATTATGAGGAGACCTTTTCACCGGTAGTCATGCTTAAGTCTATCCGGATACTCTTATCCATTGCTGCTCATATGGATTATGAGATTTGGCAATTGGATGTCAAGACAACTTTCCTTAATGGAAGTCTTGAAGAGAACATCCATATGAAGCAACCAGAAGGGTTCATTGAAAAAGGCAAAGAGCATCTAGTGTGCAAGCTCAATCGGTCCATTTATGGACTAAAGCAAGCTTCAAGGTCTTGGAACATCCGGTTTAATGAAGTAATCCAGTCATATGGATTTATTCAGTGTCCGGATGAGTCTTGTGTATACAAGAAGTGTAACGGAAACGTGGTGGTATTTCTTGTACTATACGTAGATGATATTTTGTTAATTGGCAACAATGTCAAGGTATTATCGGATGTAAGGGTATGCTTGTCCAAACAATTTGATATGAAGGACTTAAGAGAATGTGCACACATCCTTGGGATCAAAGTTATAAGAGATCGCAAGAAAAGAATGTTGTGTCTGTCCCAAGCTTCATATATAGATACAATCCTTGCTCGTTTTAGCATGCAGGATTCCAAGAAAGGTTTCTTACCTTTTAGGCATGGAGTAGCTCTATCTAAAGAGATGTCTCCGAAGACATCAAAGGAGATAGAGGACATGAAAGCAGTTCCTTATGCTTCGGCTGTAGGAAGCCTAATGTATGCAATGCTATGTACGAGACCTGATATCTGTTTTGCTATGGGCATGGTTAGTAGATATCAGAGTAACCCTGGACAAGGACATTGGACTGCGGTAAAGCATATATTAAAGTACCTGAGAATGACTAGAGATTATATGCTAGTTTACCAAGCAGACAATTTGCTCCCTGTGGGTTACACGGATTCAGATTTCCAATCAGATAGGGACAACAGTAAGTCTACATCAGGCTATGTGTTTACTTTAGGAGGTGGAGCCATTGCATGGAGAAGTGTTAAACAGAAATGTGTTTCGGACTCAACCATGGAAGCTGAGTATGTAGCAGCCTCTAAGGCGGCTAAAGAAGCAGTATGGCTCAGGAACTTTCTAATGGACTTAGATGTCATTCCTGGTTTGCCCAAAATCATCACAATTTATTGTGATAATAGCGGTGCAGTTGCAAACTCGAAGGAAGCACGAGCCCATAAGGCAAGTAACATATAGAGCGCAAGTACCACCTGATACGAGACATCGTCAAGCGAGGAGAAGTTGTCGTCGCCAAGATAACATCAGCAGATAACCTCGCAGATCCTTTCACTAAGGCCCTTCCGGCAAAAGCTTTTGATCGGCATGTGGAGGGGATGGGAATCAGATGTATGGCAACAGATATGGCAGCGTAGACTTTTAGTATAAGTGGGAGATTGTTGGAGTGTATACTTAAAAGTTTAGCTTTTGTACACATTTATTTTGAAATAAAGAATCACATTGGTCAAATGTTTACATTTATTTGTTAAATGTAATTGTTCAATTAATTTATATAGTAGATAACATGGAGTGTGGAGTCACACTTAGAAGATCATGTTGTCGGTTCTCTATAAATTATAAACAGTTGCTCACGACTAAGATGGAAAGAAACAAGCCATCAGAATAGACGTAGTGTAATTAAGTATTAGTTTATCTTGACTAATAAATTACACTGATACACTTTAAGTGTATTGAGTAGGATCATTTAGGTAAGTTCTTTTTGTACTGACTTAGTAAAAGAACTAGACCTTAGTTATTATGGAAGTGTGTGCTCTTAATCCTAATATAATAACAAGTATGTATATTTAATATTTATTTCTTTGACTTATCAAAGGGTGAGGTTTAACTCGATAAATCAATATGTCCGATAAGTTGGGAAATGATATTACTTATAGTATGTGTTGTTGATTATAGAAGGAATCTGTGTCCTAGTTATCTAGGTTGAGAATGTCCCCAAGAGGAGCTCATAAGGATTGCCATGTTAAACCCTGCAGGTGGACCTAGTCCAACATGACAATAAAGTTGAGTGGTACTACTCTTGGAGCTAGATATTAATTAAATGAGTTGTCAGTAACTCACTTAATTAGTGGACATTCGTAATCTTAAACACAGGGAGACTAACACACTCATGATAAGAAGGAGCCCATAATGTAATTTGGGATTGGTGCGGTAGTGCGGTAATAACTCTCTAGTGGAATGAGTTATTATCGATGAACTTGAGTTGTGTGTTCGGGGCGAGCACGGGATACTCAAGCTCATCGGAAGGCCAAAACCAATTTCTCCTCTAGGTCCCTATTGTAGCCTCAATAAAGCCTCAAGTCCATCCAAAGAAAAGTCTATCTTGGTGTCCAAGAAGGGGTCGGTTCATTGCTTGGTGACCAAGCAATGGCCGGCCACATATTCTCTAGAAATGGCCGGTCCTTGCCTTGGGCAAGGTGGCCGGCCGCAATATTTAAATTAGGAAGGTTGTTTTTGAATTTTTAAATTTCCTCAGATATTTACAATTTGTAAAAAGAGAGATTTTAAAAATTTATAAAATTTTCCTAATTTAAATTAGGCCACAAGGTTTTAAAAGAGAGTTGTAAAATTTATAAAACTTTCTTTTAAAAACAAATATTATTAGAGATGTTTTAAATTTTAAAACTTGGTTTTAAATTTTAAAACTTTCCTTTTAATATCCACATTAAAAAAAAAAGAGTTTGTAAAATTTTATTAGAAGTTTTCTTCTTTTAAAATTTTATAAAAAAAAATTTCTTTCTTTCTCTTTTAATAAGTGGCCGGCCACCTTGCTTGGTGCCTAAGCAAGGGGCCGGTCAAATAATTAAACATCAACAAATAGTTGTTTAATTAATAAATCAATCTAGGATTGATTAATCAAAAGGAAAGAAAAAGAAAAAAAAAGGGAAATAGGAATGAGTCTAATTTTTTATAAAACTCTTTCTATATTTTTCCGTTGGGAAACTAATATAAAAGGAGGGGAAGGGAAGGCCTTGAAGAACATAACAATTGATATTGTGTTGTTGGAGATCATCAAGTGGCCGACCCCTCTCCCTCTCTTCCCTTTGCTCTCTTTTGCTCCTTTGTGGTGGTGGTGGCCGAATTCTAGAGAAGGAGGAGAAGCTTTCCGGGTGGTGTTCGTCTTGGAGGATCGTCGCCCACACGACGTCCAAGAGGAGGCGAGGGATACGGCAGAAGATCTCGAGGTTTTAGCATACAAGGAAGAGGTATAACTAGTATTTAATTTCCGCATCATACTAGTTAATTTTTCTTTGTATAAATACCAAATACAAGAGGCATTCGATTCTTGTTTTTCGAATTTAATTTCGATGTTGTGTTCTTTTTCTTTTTTTCCTTGTGATTTAATTGTTCCTTTTGGTTAACCTAGAGTTATATAAGGAAATTAAATATTAACTTTCCTTAAAAGGCTTTGTCTAGTCGGTGGTGGTTGCTCCCATATCCAAGAAGGCCAAGTGCCTCACCATGCAGTACTGGAAGCCAATTTTGGAAACTAATATTTAATTGAATTTATAACCTAGGTGATTTGGATCAAACGTGTTAAGTTCCGCAGGAAATCCAAATCTATACCTAAAAGAACATATAAGTTAAACTTGGAATCAAACATGTTAAGTTTCGCAGGAGATACAAGTTTAACTTAAAAGAACACATGGTAGCTAAGAAAGGTTCAGATCACGTACAAAATTTTTGTACAGTGGAGCCATTGGGTTTTCCGAGTAGCAACCAACAAAGTGCCTGAAGCCCATCCAGGCGCCCGAATCAGGTCTATAAATACAGCCCTGATTTCAATAGTTAAAAAAAAACACTTGTAAACAAGTTGTTTGTTTGTTCTACTACTGTGTGAGTTGTTAATGTTGTAAGAGGCTACTTTTCCCAAAGGATATTATCATAGTGAGCTTTACTTATCTTGGATTAGCAATACTCTACTTGTAAACTAACTAAATTTCTGTGCCTTAGTTTTTTAATTAATTTTCTTCTTATTTCTTTTTTGTACAAGTGGTTGTGTTAATCAATCTATAAGATCGAGAAATGTTTGCATTTTCATTTTCAGGCAATTCACCCCCTCTTGTCGGTCGTAAGGGACCAACAAGTGGCATCATAGTCCAATAGCTTCAGAGGAATAATCGTTGATCGAAGCATAAAAGACGATGGTCGGAACAAGCATCCATCTACCGAAGTTCGAGGAAGACTTCGCACAATGGAAGAAGAAGATGGAGGTATATTTTAAAATTGACTTTGATATATTTCTAATCTTAAAAAATAGTTTTGTAGTACCTACCGATAGCAACAGCGAGCTAAAGAAAGAATACTATTGGATGAACAAGGAACAAGCTAAATTTGTGGTAAATGGAAAAGCAGAGTTCCATCTGCTAAGCGTACTACCACTACAAGAGATACACTAATCGGAGTCTATGAGTCTACAAAGGATCTCTAGGAAAAATTCCTGGAGTTTCACTAAGGAACTTTCGAAGCCAAGCTCGCAAGAAGATATCTTCTTCGGAACCAACTGACAAATCTGCGACTTAAGGAAGGTGAAACAGTTCCACAATTGCACGCCAAGCTTAAAGAACTAGTTACCAAACTCATGAATCTCGAAGAAAAGTAACCAACCGAGATTCACTAAGGTATATGCTTAACATTTTCCCTAGAACTCCTGAATGGTCAACTCTAGTAGATGCATATTACATCTCTAGAGATTTAGAGGTTGTTAGAGTGTATACTAAAAGCCTAGTGTTTTGTAAACATTTATTTTGAAATAAAGAATCACATTGGTCAAATGTCTATATTTATATGCTAAGTGTAGTTATTCAATTAATTTATATTATAGATAACATGGTATGTGGTGTCACACAGAAAATTATGTTATCAATTCCTTGTAAATTATAAACAGTAGCTCACGACTAAGATGGAAAGGAACAAACCATTGGAATAGTCATAGTGTAATTTGGTATTATTTTAACATAACTATAAAATTACACTAGTACACTCTGAGTGTATTGAGCAGGACCATTTAAGGTAAGTTCTTTTTATACTGATTGCATAAAAGAACAAGACCTTTGTTATTATGGAAGTGTGTGCTCTTAATCATGATATAATAACAAGCACATATACTCAATATTCATTTCTTTAATTTATCAAAGGGTGTGATTTAGTTCGATAAATCAATAGGCCCGGTAAGTTGGGAAATGATATTATTTATATAGTGTGTTGTTGATTATAGAATGAAACTGTGTCCTAATAATGTAGGTTGATGATGTCCCCAAGAGGAGCTCATAAGGATTGTCATATAAACCCTGCAGGTGGACTTAGTCCGACATGACGATAAGGTTGAGTGGTACTACTCTTGGAGCTAGATATTAATTAAGTGAGTTGTCAGTAACTCATTGATGAACTTGAGTTGGGTGTTCGGGGCGAACACGGGAAGCTCAAGTTCATCGGAAGACCAAAACCAATTCCTCCTCTCGGTCCCTGTCGTAACCTCTTATTTATAAAGTCTTATACCCACTCATACCCACCTTAAGGTGGTCGGCCAAGCTTAGCTTGGAGCCCAAGCTAGGGTCGGTCAAACCAAGGTTGAATGTGTCAAGTAGGTGGTCGGCCCTAGCTTGAACACAAGCTTAGGTGGTCAGCCACAATTAAATAAAAGGAGTTTATTTAAAATCTTTCTTTATGTGGAAGCCATGGTTTTAAAAGAGAGTTTAAAATTTAAATCTTTCCTTTTATAGCTTTCTACAAAATATTAAGAGAAAGGTTTGATATCTTTCCTTATTTGTAGTTAAAAGGAAGATTTTAATTTTTGATAAAACTTTCCTTTTATGTAACCATCCTCATGATTTTAAAAGAGAGTTTTAAAATTAAAATTTTCTTTTATAGTTTCTACAAAAGATTAAGAGAAAAGATCTGATATCTTTCCTTATTTGTAGATTGAAAGGAAGATTTTAATTTTAAGAAAACTTTCCTTTTTGTAATCATCCACATGTTTTAATAGAGAGATTTTAATTTATAAAAGTTTCCTTTTATAACCAACCATGAAGGGAATTTTTAAAGAGAAATTTTATTTTTAAAATTTCCGAAAACAAATTAAGACGTTTTAATTTTGTGTTTAAAACTTTCCTTGTTTAGAGGAATTGAGGTGGCTGACCACATTGATAGAGAAAAGGGAATTTTTTTTAATCAATTAAATTTTTCTTTCTATGGCAAAGAAAATAAGGAAGTTTTTATTAAAACTTTCCTTATTTGCCAAGACCAAGGAATATAAAAGAGAGAGTAGAGGTGCCTCACCTCATAACAACAATACATCTAGTATTCCTCTCTTCTCTTCCTTGTGGTGGTCAGTCCTCCCTCTCTTCTTCCTCTTCCCCTTTTCTTCGTCCTTGGCCAGCGACATCAACTCTCTAGGAGACCCTTGGTGACCGAATTTTGCTTAGAGAAGAAGTAGAGAAAGGAGGCTTTGTTTCTTTGCATCCCTTGGAGCTTAGTTGGTGGCCGAAGTTCTTCAACTCAAGGAGTTTGTTGTTGACCGAAACTTACTTGGAGAAGAAGGAGGCTTGGGTGGATTCTCTCTCGGTAGATCGTCACCCACACGACATTCGAGATAAGAAGAGGAATATGGCAGAAGATCGTGAGGTCTATAAGCTATAAAAGGTATAACTAGTTATTAGTTTTCGCATCATAACTAGTTCATCCTTTTATTTAGATCTTGAAATATCAAACACAAGAGACTAATGAATCTAGATAATAGAATTTATGTTTTCGATTTTATGTTTCTTTTATTTTTCAAACTTATGATTCGATTGTTCTTTTTCGTTAAACCTAGGGTTACTATAAGGAAATTAAATATTAAATTTCATTGAAAGGCTTTGTCTAGGAAGTGGTGGATGCTCCCATACCCAAAAAGTCCTAGTGCGTCGCCATGTTTAACCTGGAAGCCAATCTCTGAAATTAATATTTAATTGAATTTGTAACATGGGTGGATTTGGATCAATAATGTTAAGTATCGTTTGTGATCCAAGTCTAAACCACCAAGAACAGATAAGTTGAATTTGAAATCAATAATGTTAAGTTCTGTTTGCAATTCCAAATTTAATTTCTAAAGAACACAATAGGTTGTTAGAAATGGTTCAAGACTTGTACAAAATTTTTGTACAAGGGAACTGATATGATATTTCCAGTAGCAACCAACAATTGGTATCAGATCTAGGGTTTGCCTCTCTGTGTTTGGTTTTCAGTTTAATTATGCACATGTCATACATAATTTAGGCAGGATAATAGTAGGATATGCTAACTCTGTGGTTACAGGCTCCAACTATTATGGCTTATAGTGATTGTGTGTGATTGGACCCTTGGACATGTCAAGGGCATGTTATGTGTGGGCATGATTGTATGTATTAAATACAGTAGGAGCTGTATTAGTTTTAGGATTTTACATTTTTGTTTCGATATAGATTACATGTACATTCCTTCATGGAATATAGGATCGATAAATGCAAAATTCTATTTTTATCGTGGATCGTATCCTTGCAAGGCATGATACTATTTGTGGACCAGAGGCGCAGTGGAAAAAGAAGCAAGATAGATGCGACGACTAGACCCGATTGAGGTGGCTAAAGATGGCAGCAGCTAGGGTTGGAAGCACACGGAGGATAGTGATGGAAAAGGCCATAATAGTTGGAAAATTATTTTTCCATATTTATTGCTTTATTTGCTGTGATGTGTGTGTGCATGGTTAAAATTTCTCACCTTAAATAACTAAGTGGGAGAGGGATTAGTAAATAAATTCCATGGTCTCCATTACTAGTTTGTAAGTGATGCAAGAAACTTGCGTGTTGGCTCTGAGTGCCTCCCTCCACAACGGATGAGTTTGTTTGAGGATCACTAAGTCAAACTTCCTTTATGGATGGTTATAGGAAATTATTTAGGAGCGTGTGATCTTCTCCAACTGAAGGGACACAATCCTATTTAATGGACTAACTATCAAGTAATGATATACACTTAGGCGCATTTAATAGTATCCTCCCCAACGGAGTCACTGCTATTATTTGTGTGGCCAAAGGAATGCCAACTATTAATTTTATTTGTCATAAAGTTAGGATGACAAGATAATAAAATTAATGGGTAAGACCCTCCTCTTACAAATGTTTGATTTTGTATACGTCCACACTAACGTGGCATGCAAAATTCACGGTGTTTTGAGGTGTTAGTAAATTTAAATAATATTGTTTGAGGAATCGATATTATTCTAAATTTTGAGTCTTGACCAAAAGTTTATTTTGTAAGTCTTAGGATGACTTTCAAACCCACTGGCTATTATACTGAAAGAGAACACAAACTTACTGGTCCCAATTACATAGATTGGAAAAGAAACCTGGACATTGTCCTAACTGCTGAAGACTATAAGTTTGTACTATTAGAGGTCTACCCTAATGTTCCTAATAGTGATTCTAGTGAAGAGGAGATTGAGTATCATAAGAAATGGGTCAAGGCAGATGAGATGGCGCGGAGTTACATTTGGCTTTTATATCAAATGTGCTGCAACATCAACATCAGACCATGCCTACTGGCCATAACATGATGTACAATCTCAAGGAACTCTTCGGACACTAGAATCAGGCTGACAGGCAAGACTGTATGATCTCTAGGTACTGGACTAAAAGCAGGAATGAAGAAGCCGAAAGGCAAGTGCTTCATTTACAAGCAGTCTGGACATTTGTAGGCGGACTGTCCTCGTAGGAAGAGAACAATATAGGTATATTTTATTTAATAGTAGTTGGAACATGTTTAGTAGTGTTATCTACCAGTACCTGGCGTGTAGATATAATAACCACTGATCATGTCTGCAAATCATTGCAGGGGTTCCAGGAACCTGACAACTACACGAAGGAGAAATTACTGTTTACATGGGCAATGCTACAGAAGTAGCAGCTGTTGCAGTGGGAGATGTTTATAGGAATAAAATATTGGTTTTAAGAAATTGTCTTTACGTACCAAGTTTTAGAAAGAACTTGATTTCAGTTTCTAAACAATACAAGGATGGATATTCTGTCTATTTATGATGGCAAAGGTGTTATCAAGATAAATAGGTAAATTATCTGTTCTGGTACGTTCGTTGGCAATTTGTAAATCCAATAACTCCCATGATGCAACAAATGGAAATTAATAGCACATCTTCTAATTCTAATTAGAGAAAGGAACCTTCGGAAATGAACCAAACATATCTTTGGCATCTAAGGCTTGTCATATAACTTGAGTAGGATTCAAAGGACTCTTGAGTTCATTAGTGTTGGAAAAATTTTCAACTTGTGAATCTTGCTTGGAAGGAAAAATGACCAAGAGACCTTTTAAGGCCAAGGGGTATAGAGCTAAAGTTGTGTTAGAACTGGTTCATTCTGATTTGTGTGGTCCTATATCTATCCAGGTGAGAGAAGGTTTCAAATATTTTGTCTTTTTTATAGACGATTATTCGATATATGGATACATTTACTTGATGCGCCGCAAGTCTGAATGCTTTAATAAGTTCAAAGAGTATAAGGCTGATGTGGAGAAACGTCGTGGTAAAAGTATCGAGATACTACGGTCTGATCGTGGTGACGAATACCTCTTTGGAGAGTTTAGGAATTACTTAGCAGAGGCTGGGATTCAATCCCAATTGTCTACACCTGGTACACCCCTGTTAGAGTGTATACTAAAAGTCTAGCTTTTGTAAACATTTATTTTTGAAATAAAAGAATCACATTGGTCAAATGTCTACATTCATTTGTTAAGTGTAGTTGTTCAATTAATTTATATTATAGATAACATGGTGTGTGGTGTCACACACAGAAGATCATGTTATCAGTTCTTTATAAATTATAATCAGTTACTCACGACTAAGATGGAAATGAACAAACCATTGGAATAGTCGTAGTGTAATTAGGTATTAGTTTATCTTGACTAATAAATTACACTAATACACTCTAAGTGTATTGAGTAGGACCATTTTAGGTAAGTTCTTTTTATACTGATTTAATAAAAGAACTAGATCTTAGTTATTATAGAAGTGTGTGCTCTTAATCCTAATATAATAACAAGCATATATATTTAGTATTTATTTCTTTAACTTATCAAAGGGTGAGATTTAGCTCGATAAATCAATAGGCCCGATAAGTTGAGAAATGATATTACTTATAGTGTGTGTTGTTAATTATAGAAGGAAACTATCCTAGTAATCTAGGTTGAGAATGCCCCCAAGAGGAGCTCATAAGGATTGTCATGTTAAACCCTACAGGTGGACTTAGTCCGACATGACAATGAGGTTGAGTGGTACTACTCTTGGACTAAGACATTAATTATAGTGAGTTGTCAGTAACTCAATTAAATTAATGGGCATTCGATATCTTAAAAATGTTGGACCCCGTGGTAGTTTTGATGTGATCAACCAAGTTAGTTAGGTCCTGTTGTATTTGATCCCTGTGTCTGAGTGTGCAGGAGCTTAGGAGCACAGGAAGTCGAGCGGAAGATGCAGCTAGCGAGAAGGACGGCACGGGAAGGGAGCCGACGGGCTCGGTGCGTCCGAAGGACGAGAGAGCTGCGGAAGAGTACTCCGATGGGCGTGAAGAGCGTGCGCGGCGTTCCAGGGACGTTAAGCCGGGACGGAAGGTTGCTCGAGGAGAAGGCCGGGAATTGGGTTCGGGTGAGCCCTATTCCGGTTGGCCGTAATCACCCAAAAGAATGGAGCTTCGGAAGCTAAAGCGAAGAAGAAAAGGAGTCAAAAGAGGCTGGAAATTACTGTAGCAGAAAGTTACTGTAGCAGAAGTTACTGTAGCTTGAAGGCGCCCTTGAAGGCGCCTTCAAGTCTGTTTGCGCTGCGGATAAAGTTTTATCCGCTGATCGAGCTAGAGGCGCCTTAAACCTTGTTGGAGGCGCCTTGGACCCTCGGGATAGACTTTCCAGGAGCTATAAAAAGGCCCCTGGAGCTAGGAATTCAATAACAACTCAAACAATCAATCTGTAAGTAATTCCTAAGCAACTAGTGAGCTACAAAAGTGTAAAAGGCTTCTCCGCCTTCAGAGAAAGGAGAATTTTCTTAGTGCGCTCTTTTCTACTGTCCTGGATTAACAACCTCCTTGGTTGTAACCAGGATAAATCCCTGAGTCTATTTTCTGTTCCTGTTTCTTTTTCTGTTTCGTTAATTTAGTTGCTATTTTTATTGCTGATTTAATTTTGAGTTGAAATCCGAGGAGGGTAGTTTTTTATTTTCTTGTTTTCAGCAATTCACCCCTCTCTTGCCGGTCTCCGCTGCACCAACAAGTGGTATCAGAGCCTGATCGCCTCAGAAGGACTAACCGCCAACTGAAGCACTACGATCAAGACAATGGCCGACGCGAACATCCATCCCCCGAAGTTCGACGGAGACTTCGCCACTTGGAAGCGCAAAATGGAGGTATTTTTTAAAACAGATTTTGATATTCTTATTACAATGAAATATGGTTTTGCAGCGCTGAAAGACAAAGAAGAAAACACATGGAGCAAGAAGGAGCAAGCCGATTTCGTCGCCAACGGAAAGGCAGAGTTCCACCTGCTCAGTGTGCTGCCGCCGCAGGAGGTAAATCGGATCGGAAGCTAAGACTCAGCGAAAGATCTCTGGGAGAAATTCCTGGAGCTTCATGAAGGTACTTCCGAAGCGAAGCTAGCGAAGCGCGACATCCTCCGGAACCAGTTAACGAACCTCCGGATGAACCAAGGCGAGAAGGTAGCGCAACTCCAGGCGAGAATCAAGGAGCTGATAACGCAACTAACAAACCTTGGAGAAGAGGTAACCAACCGGGATTCTATCCGATACGCGCTCAATGCCTTCCCGAGAACTCCAGAGTGGGCCTCCTTAGTAGATCCGTACTACATCTCTAAGGACCTCGAGGTAAGTACGTTAGAACAGTTATTTTCAACTTTTGAACTTCACGAATCTCGAGTTTCAGAACCCAACAGAGCAGAGAAGACAAGTCAGAACATTGCCTTAAAGGCAAAGATGAACAGTTCTGACTCTGAAGCCTCAGTCGACGAATCTGAAGCGGCACTACTGGTAAGACGCTTCAATAAGTTTTTTAGTACTAATAAATTTAAATCGCAGAGGCATCATCGAAAGAAGAGGACGGTTCGCTACTACAACTGCAACGAAGAGGGACACATCAAAGATGAATGCCCAAAGCTAAAGAGAAAGGAGAGAGAAAGGGCAAAGCCAAAATACAAGAAACCAGAACCCTCCAAGCACAAGAATCTGAAGGCTACTTGGTCAGATTCGTCAACCTCTGAGTCGGACATCAAAGAATTCTCAGGGTTAGCGTTATTGGCGAACCATCAACCGGAAGAAGACTCAAGCTCAGAGATGAGCATCGATGAAGGGGGAGGAACATCAGAAGAAAAAAGCAGCAGTGAAGGGGGAGCGTCACCAGTTCAGGTAAGTAAGGTACGCAATCTAACCCCAAGTCAATCTTTTAAATTTATCAAGTCTCTTTCTAAAGAGTTAGATCAATTAGAAAAAGAGAATGCTGAACTAAAGTTGAACCTAGCAAGAGCATGCCTGTTAGAAATGTATGATCATCTAAAATCAGAAAATGAAAATTTGAAATTAGAAATTGAAAAACTGAAATCTGATGCATGCTTAAATCAATTTCCAAATTCAAAATTAAGAATTTATAGTAAATTAAATTGGTATATAAAGAAGCATCAAGGTCAACTTAGGAAAATACCAAGAATATATGTACCCCCTAGATTTTTGAATAATCCTGTAGGAAGGAACCTCTATTGGGTTCCAAAATCTGTGCTTAATTAATTTTTCAAAATTAAAAGCTTACAGTGAGAAAATTAAACATTGAAATTCTTTATGGAAGCTTTGTCTAAGGAAGTGGTTGTTGCTCCAATAACCAAGAAGGCCTAGTGCCTCGCCACGACCTGGAAGCTGAAATATTGAAATGAAAGGTTTAATTAACTTTCTGAAAAAGCATTTAAAAATTAGATTTAAATAATGCTTTGAAAGTTTAATCAAACATTTTTGAAAATATTGTTTATAAATTCATTTTTAGAAATATTTTTTTCTGGAAATATTCTAAAGACTTAATTTGTTTTTTGACTTGAAATTTATTTTAGAAAATCCTTAGAATTATTTTTAAATATTCTTCTAGAAAATTCTAAATGTTCATTTACTTGGAATTAGGACCCCATTTTTGCTGTGATCAAAGGGGGAGAGAAAAGTACAAGTTTAGGGGGAGTTAAAAAATATATATATATATATAAATAATTAAATTTTCTTTTATTATTAGTGTTGCAATTTTACAAATTGCAAAAATTATGCTTAACTTGTTAGTTTAGTAATTTTTTCTTTAAAATTACTCTTTATGTCTATTTTAACCCTAACTTGAACTTGGGTTGATGCACATCAAAAAGGGGGAGATTGTTGGACCCCGTGGTAGTTTTGATGTGATCAACTAAGTTAGTTAGGTCCTATTGTGTTTGATTCCTATGTCTGAGTGTGCAGGAGCTTAGGAGCACAGGAAGTCGAGCGGAAGACGCAGCTAGCGAGAAGGACGGCACGGGAAGGGAGCCGACGGGCTCGGTGCGTCCGAAGGACGAGAGAGCTGCGGAAGAGTACTCCGGTGGGTGTGAAGAGCGTGCACGGCGTTGCAGGGACGTTAAGCCGGGACGGAAGGCTGCTCGAGGAGAAGGCCGTGAATTGGGTTCGGGTGAGCCCTATTTCGATTGGCCGCAATCACCCAAAAGAACGGAGCTTCGGAAGCCAAAGCGAAGAAGAAAAGGAGTCAAAAGAGGCTGGAAATTACTGTAGCAGAAAGTTACTGTAGCAGAAGTTACTGTAGCTTGAAGGCGCCCTTGAAGGCGCCTTCAAGTCTGTTCAAGGCGCCTTCAACAGTCTGTTTTGACCGTTTGCGCTGCGGATAAAGTTTTATCCGCTGATCGAGCTAGAGGCGCCTTAAACCTTGTTGGAGGCGCCTTGGACCCTCGGGATAGACTTTCCAGGAGTTATAAAAAGGCCCCTGGAGCTAGGAATTCAATAACAGCTCAAGCAATCAATCTGTAAGCAATTCCTAAGCAACTAGTGAGCTACAAAAGTGTAAAAGGCTTCTCCGCCTTCAGAGAAAGGAGAATTTTCTTAGTGCGCTCTTTTCTACTGTCCTGGATTAACAACCTCCTTGGTTGTAACCAGGTTAAATCCCTGAGTCTATTTTCTGTTCCTGTTTCTTTTTCTGTTTCGTTAATTTAGTTACTATTTTTATTGCTGATTTAATTTTGAGTTGAAATCCGAGGAGGGTAGTTTTTTGTTTTCTTGTTTTCAGCAATTCACCCCCCTCTTGCCGATCTCCGCTACACCAAAAAAAAATAGGGAGACTAACACACTCATGATAAGGAGCCCATAATGTAATTTGGGATTGGTGCAGTAGTGCAATAATAACTCTCTAGTGGAATGAGTTATTATTGATAAACTTGAGTTGTGTGTTCGGGGCGAACACGGGATACCCAAGCTCGTCAGAAGGCCAAAACCAATTTCTCCTCTAGGTCCCTGTCGTAGCCTCATTAAAGCCTCAAGTTCATCCATATAAAGCCCATCTTGGTGTCCAAGAGGGGGCCGGCCCATGGCTTGGTGACCAAGCCATAGGGGTCGGCCACTTACTTCTCAAAGGGGCCGGCCCTTTGCTTGGTGCTCAAGCAAAAGGGGTCGGCCAATATAATTCAAACTAGGAGGGGTATTTCGAATTTTTAAAATCTTCTCTTTGTAGATATCTACAAGTTTTAAAAGAGAGTTTTTAAAATATAAAACTTTCCTTATTTGAATTAGGCCACATGGTTTAAAAGAAAGTTTAAAAGTTTTAAAACTTTCCTTTTTTTTAACCATCCTCATGGTTTTTAGAAAAAGGAAGAGAAGTTTTAAATTTGAAACTTTCTATTTTTGTAACCATGTTAAAAAAGGAAATTTTAGAAGAGAAGTTTTAAATTTTAAAACTTGGTTTTAATTTTTAGAACTTTCTTTTTTTAACATCCATTTTAGGAAATTAAAAGAGAGTTTGTAAAATTTTATAAGAGCTTTTCTGTTTTGCTTATAAAATTTTTACAAAAGATTTTATTTCTTTCCTCTTAGGGCCGGCCACCCTTGCTTGGTGCCCAAGCAAGGGGTCGGCCAATTGATGTGAGCTCGAGTGTCATGCTACGGGAGATTATCAAATTACAATTAAAGTTACCGAACCCCTCAACACTAAAGTAGTATAGAGATGACTCGGGTCGTCTCCCAAAGAATGTAACGATAGGATGATAACTTCAGAATTGGTTATGACTTTTGGATTTTTGATATGAAACTGGGGATTTGGGTTTTGAATTTTGAACTACAATATGAAATAACAAACAAGTATGAAATTTAACCTAAAGAACAAAAGAGGAATGCAAGTATGAAATCTAATCCTAATTAATGAAAGGCATCCTATCTATCCATTAGTAGTGATCTCATAGCGCATTGTCACTCTACGCTATGATTTCACCATTAACGGAATTAAACTAAGGAATAAAATGGCAAAATATTAAATGAAATCTAATCTAGTAAATGAAAGACAGTGCAAGTAAGAAAACTTAGTCTAACTTAAACTATGATTGCAAAGAAATTAAAGACAACTTAAAGCAAGCAAATGATGAAATTAAGCATAGAATGTGATCTAACCTTATCTAATTGCAAGTAAATGAAGACATAACATAAGAGAACCATGCAACATTCAATTAACAAAGCATTGCAAGAATCAAAACTAAGAAAATGCAAAACTAGGATGATAAAGATGGTTGGGGCATTTCAACAAACACTTGGTGAGCATTAAGTAAACTAAGCAAAGTACATGCAAATTTAAAACAAGGGAGAACAGCTCAATACAAGCATTCATCAA
Source organism: Zingiber officinale (assembly GCF_018446385.1). Classification (NCBI taxonomy): domain Eukaryota; kingdom Viridiplantae; phylum Streptophyta; class Magnoliopsida; order Zingiberales; family Zingiberaceae; genus Zingiber; species Zingiber officinale. The sequence goes on along the minus strand of NC_055986.1, from coordinate 18,838,653 downwards.
CAAACTAAAAGAAACATCAATTACACCAAATTAACAACCATGCAAACCAAAGTATCAACAATAGGAGAATAAACTTGTTGTTCGGAATCTGATGAAGGAGAATTGCTGCTCGGACTTGGTGGAATGAAGAGCTGTTGTGGAGATCCAAATCTAGAGAAGAACTACTGATGAAATCTGATGAAGAACTGCTGATTGAACTTGAAGGCTACTATGGAGACCTGTCCAGATCTGTTGGAGAAGAAGTTCTGCTCGGATTGATGTGGAATGGGTACAAACTCCTCCTCTTCTAACCCTCCCTGCAGTCACACAAAACGCCCAGCTCCAGAACCCCCGGAAGCCGGTGAACTAAAGCTCACTGCCACTGCCGTTCCCTTGAAGCCCTAGCTTTTGCAACCCGCGCCGGTGAGAGCAACAAGGAAGCTACGGAAAGGGGACTCACCAGAGAACCCCTCCGGTGAGGTGAAGATGATTGGAGGATGCCGTCGCCGACGCTAGCAGCCGCCGGAACTTGTCACCCGCCCCCGTGCTTGGGAGAAAGAAGAGGAAGGTTGGATTGTGGAGATCCGGCCGGCGGCGGTGGAGTGGAGGTGGACCGCCGGCCGTTAGTGGAGAAGAAAGGCAGTGGCGATGGCGTGCCATAGCTCTGCCGCGAGGAAGAAGAACGAACAAAGATTGAAGATGTGGGGTCTGTGCCGTGAGCATGAATAAAGCAAAGGGTTTCTCCTCCTTTAATCTGGGTCGTCCATCCTTGTAAGGAAGATGGAGGCAGATCTGGCCATTTGATCTAGCTGATGAAGAGATGAGTGGTGCGGATCTAGTTGCCTTCTTGCTTGGATCCAATGGTCCATGTAGTTTCAAATCTGGATGGAGGGCTGGATGGCTTAGATCTAAATGAAGGAGGAAGATCTCTCTTGATCTGGATCAATGGCTCATATTAATTCTGGTTGATCTCCCTCATTTGACCTTTAAATCAAGTCCAATTTGATCTGATTCGATCATAATTGATGACTCTTTTGATTTCCTACAAATCCATAATAAAAAAATATGAGATTAAATAACACAATTTGTAGAAAATTTACAATTAAGTTTAAAATAGATCCTACTCACAAAACATAATATAAATTCAAAATTAAGCATGCGAGAAGGTAAAAATTCTAAGAATAAGAGCCAAAATAATGCACAAAAAATGCTAATTATCAACTCCCCCACACTTTTCTTGCTCGTCTCGGGCAAACAAAATAAAACTAGGAAACAACCAAAAACTTATCTCCCTATCAATTCCCTAACCATACTCTAAAAATAGTAAAAGAAAGTTACTTAGGATGATCAAGTTTTAAGAATCAAGGTATTCATGGTTCCAATTCTCACATAAGTCAACAAGCATGGTAATTTCAATCAACTTGAATAGACTAAGTATGATAAAGTCTCACAAGGTGGATATATGCACTCATGCTCACATAAATAATAGACATGAAAGTGGAGCTCTCTCTAAAGCAACTCATGACATTGCACTACCATATGCTTGCTTATTTTCTAATTCTCCACTAATGTAAACATAAGTACACATAAATCAAGAGGACTTTTCATGAATAATAATGAAACCACACATGTAAACAACAGAATAAGAAGGATAGATATAAAGGAATTCAAAGAGAATATGAGAGCATTGGGGTAATCAACATGAAGAATACAATCAAATAATATGCTCAAAAACTCACCCAAACATCCAACACTCAACTCTCTTTACACATTCTCAATACAATATACATCAACCACTATAACATCTCCAAAATGCATGTATGTATTAACAACTTAACTCATGAGAATCTCTCAATAACAATGTTAAAATAAGTATACATCAATCTTTCCATGGAGATGTTTCTTCTTGTTCATCACTAACAAAATAACAAATGCTTGAGAATTTTTTTTCTCTATCTTTTTATTTTTTTTCAACTTTTTTTTTTGATGTTTTTTTCCTTTATTTTCACTTTATGTACATAGAGAGATTTTTTTTTCAACTTTCAACAAGCATCCGTCCATACATATTTGCATCCCCCACACTTAAACTTGTCCGTCTCGGACAATATAACAAATAATGATATCATCTAAAACTCAACAATAGGGGCTTAAAAAAACAATAAAGATATGCCAAAGAAAATGTAACTCATCATGCAATCACCCAATGCTCTCATCAAAGGACTAGAGAATGAATGAATCGATAAAGATATGCTAGTAAAAATATAACGACAATGAAAAGATATGACATGGGAGGTACAATGATAATGATAATTGATCCGGTAGTAAGAGCAGGGGGCCCCACCCTGGGAAGTCAACGCCACGTGGAGGCCATAGTGGCAGTCGTCCATCCGGAGAGGGCCGGGTCCGACCGGACGGCCGGAGAGGGCAGGGTCCGACTGGACGTCCGACCGGCCGATGGAATCGAACGCCCGGAGAGGGATGGGTCCGATCGGCTTGCCGACCGGACGATATACGGCTGATGGTTAAAGGCGCCCTGTCGAAAGCAGGGTTCCGGCGCTCAGGGGAAAAGGTCGTGGGCCGAGCGGACCTCACGCTCGGCCAAAGCCATAAGGTAACACTGCTAATAGTCCCCATAAAGCACGTGATGGAGGATCTCCCCAAGTAAACCATCGCATATGTCCGGCCGGATGTTGAGGGAGTTGTCCGCCCGGAAGCCAGATTTGGAGCAAAGGGGAAAAGGACAAGGAACGTCTTTTTCTGACATCAGGTATGTTTCACGTGTGGGCCATGCTCCAAATCTTGTGACAGGGGATTCCCCTGTCCCATCGAGACTGTAGCAGTATGGGTTAGGGAAGCTCACCGACAAGTCCTTACTGGAGTATGGGCTATGGACACGTGTGCACCTCGGAAGGTGTACACTCACTTCTTCGCTGCCCTATATAAAGGCCCTCATTCTTCGCCGGAGGTACGCAGTCTACGAGTTTTAAAGGCCACTGTTTCTTTCTTGAGCTTCGCCTGACTTGAGCGTCGGAGGGTCGCCGTCGGGAATCCCCTCCTGGCCCGACTTCTGTGCAGGTTCGCCGGAGCTTGGTGCCGCCAGTCGAAGATCCACGCAAGCAGCCGGAAGCGCCACGTGCCCAGCGTCTGTTGATTCGACATTCGGACAGGATCAAATTGGCGTCGTCTGTGGGAACGTTCCTGTATCCGAGCGGAAACAATGGATGAAGCTGGCCGACAACACATGGTGACGCTTTCGAACGAGGAACTCGACGCTCTGATCGAGATAAGAGCTGCCAAGCTTGTGGAGAAAAAATAGAAAGCCACAGCCGAGCGGCCCGAGCAGCAAGCAACATCAGCGTCTGGTGGTCGAGCGGAAGCACCACCGACCACCGTTGCATTTCCTCGAGCCCTATTCCGCACCCCTGAAGCCGCACCAGCTCATAGGGATAGGGGATCTTCTTCGGATGAAATGCCTAAACGAGATGACAGAAAGGGGAAAGCCCCTCGAGCGGACGCATCGCCCGAGCGGATCAATCGCCAATTTTCAGAGGTTATTCTACGAGACCCTCTGCCAAAGCACTACGCGCCTCCGACGATCGGCGAGTACAATGGGACAACCGACCCAGATGATCATCTGGGTAAGTTCGATAACACAGCCACTCTCCATCAATACACAGATGGAGTAAAGTGCCGAGTTTATCTTACCACTCTCTCGGGATCGGCTCAACGGTGGTTCCGGAGGTTGCCGGACGGATCCATCACAAGCTTCAAGGACTTCCGAACGGCCTTCCTCCATCATTTTGCAAGCAGTCGGCGCTATCAAAAAACGAGCGTGAGCCTGTTCGCCATCAAGCAAGAAGCCCGTGAATCGCTTCGAGCTTACATCCAGCGGTTCAACCAAGTAGCGATGGACATTCCAACGGCCACCTCAGAAACCATGATGAATGCCTTTACACAAGGCCTAGTGGATGGGGATTTCTTCCGATCGCTCATCCGAAAGCCGCCCCGAGACTATGATCACATGCTACACCGGGCGAACGAATACATCAACGTGGAAGAAGCGCAAGCGGCAAGGAAAAAGGAAACTCCAGCCGAGCGGGCTCCTCCTACCGAGCGGAAACAGCACGCCACTCATCAGCCGCCTAGAGGACCAAGGGCCGAAGCAATCCGATCCCCCCACGCCAGGTCCCATGTGCAAGAGGTAGCTGCCACCCGGCCCAAGCCAAAAAAGAAATGGACCCCGATGTTCTGCTCCTTCCACCGGACGGACACGCACAATACAAGGGATTGCCAAAGTCTTCCCTTCGTGACTCACCCAGTGCCCCGGAATGCCGGACGACGGTCTCCCTCAGTCGACAGGCGACAGAGAACTCATGAAGCCGATCGGACGCGAGATGGTAGGCCACAGCAACAAACTCCCGATCGGCATCATTCTCCAAGGCAGGAGAATCGCCGAGCGTCCAGAGAACGGTCTCGACCGTCCGCTCGGGAAGAGAAAAATAGAAGCAATACTTCCCGAGGCGAGATCAACGTTATTGCTGGCGGGCCGACCGGAGGAGACTCCAATCGAGCCAAAAAGGCGAGCGTCAGGCAGCTCCAGATTCATGCGGTCGGCTGCAGCAAGGAAAGGACGAATTAGTTTCGGGCCCAGGGACTTGGAAGGAGTTGAAGTACCACATGACGACGCTCATCAAAGCGGTAATAGCAAATTATACTATTCATCACGTATTTGTTGACACAGCTCGCCAACATCATATTCAAGAAGGCGCTCGATCACAAATTGATCGAGCCGAGTGCCCATGACAACTCCACTCTACGGGTTTACTAATAAGTTCACCGGACAGATCCTACCGGGAGAAGAGCCAGAGGACAAGAACAACAAACTTCGTGGTGGTCGACTCTCCTCTTCCTACAATGTCATTGTGGGACGACCGGCGCTCACGAATTCCGAGCGGTCGCCTCAACCTTCCATCAGATCAAGTTCCCGTGGAGGACAAAGTGGGAGAGGTACGGGAAGCCCGGTGATGCTACATCGAGATGGTTCGGAAGCCAATTCCGCTCGGAAGGCACCCGGATCGAGGTAAACGCCAACACCGAAAAGCCACCCTCTTTAATTTATGAAGAAAAGAGGAAGTGCAGATTCACCCAACCCGACGGAGGCCACGACTTTATTGCGTCCGATCCGGAGAAGCGAATGAGGAGCCGATCCAATGCCTCGAAGAAATCATGATGTCTTCATCTGGACACATGAGTTGCCCGAATTTCGCCGAGCATAGCGCAAACGAGTTGCATGTCCGACCGGACGTTCGGCCAGTAAAGCAAAGATAAGAGCCGAGCAGAATTCCATCATCCGAGCGGAGGTGGAAAAACTTACGAGGTGCAATTTCCGAGTTGGTTGGCTAACGTAGTATTAGTCTCCAAGCCGGGCAACAAGTGGAGAGTATGCAGATTTTCGGATCTCAATAAGGCTTGCCGAAGATTTTTATCCTCCGCCTTGATAGATCACCGGTGGACTCTACGTAATTAATTTGTATGCTCGACGCCTACAGGGATATCACCAAGTGCCGCTCGCAAGATCATCACAGCCGATGGGACTTATTGCTATAATGTGATGCCGTTCGGATTGAAGAATGCGGGGCCACATATCAACGCTTGATGAATAAAGTATTCAGAGAGCAGATCGGGCGGAATTTAGAAGTTTATGTGGACGACATTCTCATTAAGTCCGTCCGAGCGGCCGATCTCTTCAAAGACATGGAGGAAACCTTCCGAATGCACATATGGAGTCAAGCTAAATCCCTAGAAGTGCCTGCTCGGAGCAAAAGAGAGCCTCGGGTACATAGTGACCGAAAGGGAATCAAGCAAATCGAAGGTGAAAGCCCTCTGATATGCCGCCCAAGAAATACAAGGAAGTGCAATATTGATCGGATCACCGCCTCGCCTGTTCATCTCCAAAACCGCCGAACGAGCCTTCCTTTTTCAAGATCTTACGCTACAAAATTTCAGACGAAGAATACGACTGCTCAAGATTTGAAGGCATTTCAACTCTCTCCCAGATTAGCTGCCGATTGGGTGAGCCACTTATATGTACTTGTCTTCAACCGAGCATGCAATCGGCTCAACTTTAGTGAGGTCGAGCGGAGAAGAGCCTGTATTTCCTTAGTCACATTTTAAAGATGTCAATCTCGCCACTGGGCTCGAGAAGTCAAGCCCGGTCCTTGCCGGCGACTTCGTCCCATACTTCCGGCGATACGATCATTGTCAAAACCAATAGCCCGCTCGACGTGTTCTACTAAATCCAGAGGCATCCGGCGGCTCATCAAATGGACGACGGAGTTAAGTGAATTTGATATCCAATACCAGCCCCGGCGATCAAAGCGCAATCCTTGGCCGATTTTGGGACTGAGGTGCAAGGTCGGAGCCTGAAGCTATGTGGAGAATATATGTGGATGGGTCGTCTACTCAAGCGGGATTGGAATCTTGTTACTCTCCCTCAAGAAGAGAAGATGCACTTATCCGTCCTGGATTATAAAGCTACCAACAATGAAGCAGAGTATGAGGCCCTCATAGCCGGCAGCTCGGCATGTGGGAGCCGGTAAGGTAACGCTTCACTCGGATTCGCAATTGGCACGCTCTACGCTGAAGCCTTCGAGAAGCTCAAAGCTGACTTTAGAGAAGTTATTGTCCAGAGAGCAGAAAACAAAAAAGCAGATGAGTTAGCCAAACTGCGAGCTCAATAACGTCGGTCGTCATTCAACAATCAATTGGTGGCGCACGCCGACCGGATGGAAGGCCTCACATTTCCATGCGATCGGACACCCATCATAGAGTTCCTCCGCCGGAACCACACCGTCCGACCGGAATGAAGCCCAACTGCTAAGGAGAAGAGTCGATCATCGGCGATCAGCTTTACAAAAGGCTTTCTCACACCGCTGATCGTGAGCTCGGAAGACTCGGCTTACATCCTCCAAGAAGTACATCAAGGATCATGCGAGGACATCGGGCGGACGCTCACTAGCTAAGAAGATCCCGCTACCGATACTTTTGGCCGACCTTACAATCGACGCCGCTCGGACAGTGTCCTGCCTGAAGTACCATAACTTCTCCCACCGACCGCCGAGGAAATGAAGGCATCAACCGTGTCATGTCCATTAGATCAATGGGGAATGGATATTGTCGGTCCATTTCCGATGGCGACCGGCAGAGGAAATTTTTGCTAGTGGCGGTCGATTATTTTTCCAAGTGGGTGGAGGCCAAGATCACCGAACAGATGGTCAAAAATTCATCCGGCAACACATCATCTGTCGGTTTGGCATCCTCGCCGATTGGTTTCCGACAATGGGCGGCAATTCATGGGGAAGGTGCTAGAGGATTGGTGCAAAAGCTACGGCATCGAACACTTCACGTCCGTGGCTTATCTCCAAAGCAACGGTCAAGCCGTAGTGCCAATCGGGAAATTCTGCGCGCCCGGCTCGACCATTTGGGAGGAAATTGGCCGGATGAAGTGCCAGCTTATGGGCCATCCGAATGACCAAGGAAGGGACGGGCGTCACACCGCTCCATTTGGTGTATGGCGGCGAGGCGGTTATTCGGTTGAAGTCGGCGTCGAGCGCCCGAATCTAGAGCTATGATGATGACAACGCGAACGGAGGAACATGGAGATGGATTTGGTCGACGAGGAGCGAGCCAAGGCGTCCGTTCGGTTGATGGCGCATCGGCAGAGGATGAAGCAAAATTACAACCGCCGTAATCCCCGGATCCTTCCGTGTCGGCGATCTTGTCCGAAGAAAGTCGCCGATCGGCGATGTCGGAAGTTAGAGGTCGGGCGGGCCCTTCAAGGTTATTGAAAAGCTCCGATCGGGCGATATTATTTGGAGGATGAAGACGGCCGACAGCTGGATCATCATCTCCACCTTATCGAGCGGGGTGAAAGGTGCACGAATGTAAATCATTTTTGTATATGTTAGTCGCCCATATCCTTGTAATGCAGGAAGCAAAATTAATGCAAAGGATGGCCAATGGATTCTCCGATCGGCAGCGTCAAAATTAACCTTGAAGACAGTCGAGCTCCGACGTTAAATATCGAGAGACGAGCCGGCGTCTATAAACGTCCGAGCGGAAGACCGTCGAGCTCCGACGTTAAATATCGAGAGATATAAACGTCCGAGCGGAAGACCGTCGAGCTCCGACGTTAAATATCGAGAGACGAGCCGACGTCTATAAACCCTCCGAGCGGAAGACCGTCGAGCTCCGACGTTAAATATCGAGAGACGAGCCGGCGTCTATAAACATCCGAGCGGAAGACCGTCGAGCTCCGACGTTAAATATCGAGAGACGAGCCGGCATCTATAAACGTCCGAGCGGAAGACCGTCGAGCTCCGACGTTAAATATCGAGAGACGAGCCGGCGTAAACCGCCCAGCGGAAGACCGTCGAGCCCGACGTTAAATATCGAGACGAGCCGGCGTCTATAAACACTCGAGCGGAAGACCGTCAAGCTCCGACGTTAAATATCGAGGACCGGCGTCTATAAACGTCCGAAGCGGAAGACCGCCGAGCTCCGGCGTTAAATACCGAGACAAGCCGTCTATAAACCTCCGGCGGAAGACCGCCGAGCTCCAACGTTAAATATCGAGACGAGCCGCTATAAACCCTCCGGCGGAAGACCGCCGAGCTCCGACGTTAAATATCGAGAGACGAGCCGCGTCTATAAATGTTCGAGCGAAGACCGCCGAGCTCCGACGTTAAATATCGAGAGACGAGCCGTCTATAAACGTCCGGCGAAGATCGCCGAGCCGACGTTAAATATCGAGGCGAGCGTCTATAAACGTCCGAGCGGAAGACCGTCGAGCTCCGACGTTAAATATCGAGAGACGAGCCGGCGTCTATAAACGTCCGAGTGGAAGACCGTCGAGCTCCGACGTTAAATATCGAGAGACGAGCCGACGTCTATAAACGTCCGAGCGGAAGATCGTCGAGCTCCGACGTTAAATATCGAGAGACGAGCCGGCGTCTATAAACGTCCGAGCGGAAGACTGCAAATGTCCAAGAAGTTCGCCGCCAATATTGTTCGACCGACTCTACGTTCCGCTCGGCTCAATGCCCAAAGGTTGGCTTATAGCGAGTGATCCTTGCTAGCAAAGCGGAATGTTACGCGTCCGGAATATTTGCCCGAGCGGAAGGGCATGGCCAAGTACTTCACGAGAATGCCTTTCGAATGCCAGAGGTGTGATAATAGGCGAGCGGGCAACACACATATTAATTAGCAAAAGGACAAAGTGCAGAAAGATAGAGTGCGCGAAAGGAAAGCATTGCATTAAAAATAAAATCTCAGGCCGGGCAGCCTAAGTACAAAAGGGATCATATTTAGCCGAGTGGCCAAATTACAAAAATTACTCGATATAATCGTAGAGGGTCTTGGGGATGTTATTTAGGAGCGCCACCTGATCGCTGGCCGGAATATTGGTGGACTCCGGAAGAAGGCCCTTCGACTTCAAATGGGTCATAGTGGCAGTCATGGCCAAGTCGAAGGCTGAGTACATCCGCTCGCAAATTTTCTCCGAGAATTCGGGCGATCGGATGTAGCTCTGTCACAGAGCGGCGACTCGGCTCGGCTCGGCATCTTGATATTCTTTGAAAGCCGCCCTGAGCCTCAACGTTCTTCTTCTCCAGATCGGAGATAGCTGTATTCTTCCGAGTGGTGGCCAGGGTTATTTTGGTGTCAAGCGACTTGACTTGTCGCTCGGACTCGGCCAAGGCGTGGGCCTGGTCGGCTGTCTTCTTCTGCTCGGTCGCCAGCAGAGTTTGAGCTTTCTTCAGCTCCTTTTGCAGCTCGGAATAGGAAGGGCCCTGAAGGCCGGACGGACCAACTGCGGCCTTCAGTTGCCGTAGCTCCTCATCCACCAAGGCCAAGCGGTTGGAAACCGCAATTTCCTCCACCCATCTCTGGCAAAAGAAAATTATAGCTATTAGCGGCCGATCGGAAAGAATGAACACCAAAGTTTGTAGATTACAAACTTACCCCTGTGGCCTGCTACATATGGCTGTTAGCCAAATTTCCGAGGGGTATCAGCGCAATACGGGCCCGAGCATCGGCCCACATCTCAGCTAGGGGCCCTTTCAAGGTGATGGTGTGCTCGGGCGCAGATGGACGGTCGGCCTCTGGAATCATCGGAAGGGGATCAGAAGCCGGCGTAGAAAACTGGGAATGAATGGTCAAGCGCTGGGCTGAATGGCGAGCGGGCGGAAGGGTGCTGATTGGAACAGCCTCCACTGGAGCAGCTGGCTCGTCCCAATCTGAAGGAGTCCAGTCGGACGAGATGGTTTCGGCCTCTGGCGCCTTGCCCCGAGCAGTTGCAGCCACCCGCTTGGATGGTTGGACCGCAGAGGTTGCCGACCGCAGGGGAGTCTCCACTCGACGCCTCTTTTGTAAGGGCTGCTCCTCCTCCCGAGCGGAACCTTCCTCAGGAGCAGTTGGTTCTCCAGAAGGAGTGGCTCCGCTGGCCACGTTTTGCTGAGAAGCGGGAGCGGTCGACTCAGCTTGAGTCCCGCTCTCTCCTTCGTGCGATCCGACCGGCTGGATACCCAAAGCTTCCATTTCTCTGGCCGGAGCGGCCGCCTTCCTCTTCAAAACACCGGCCATGACCGAATCCATAACGATGTCCGCTGCAAAGAAAGGAAAAGAAATCAGTTAGCAATCAAAGCAAATGCCCAACCAAAGTTCTTACCAAAGCCGGCCGGAAGAGGGGTCCGTATAGGACTCAGCCCGAAGATGTACATCACTCCCTCGTGGAGAAATTTGTTGATGTCAAATCGCAGACCGACCAGTATATTTGCAGCGTAGAGGTAGTCCGGTCGGGTCTTGTACTTCTTCAACTCGGGAGTGGGGGGGCAGACTGACTTGCCACTGGGTCGGGAAGTTTGCCTGATTGGGCATACGGATGTAGAAAAAATAATCCTTCCAATGTTTATTGGAAGTAGGGAGTTTGTTGAAAAAGACCAAGCCGGGCCGAGCTTGGAACATGAAGGTGCCCGGTTCGGCTTGCTTGGGGTAATAGAAATAAAAGAAGACCTCTGGTCGGAGGGGGATGTTGTGAATCTTGAACAAAACGACAACACCGCAGAGGAGACGGAAGGTATTGGGTACTAAACTGCCGAGCGGCACACCGAAAAAATTACAAACATCTATAATGAAGGGGTGCACGCGCGGCGGCCTGTGAGGCCGAGCGGAGGGACCAGCTAAGCGAATTTTGAAATCCTCTGGGATTTCAAAATTGTCTGTCAAAATATCGAAGTCCCGCTGTTCGAATCGGGACTGCATGGTGGTGTACCATGGGCCGAGCGACTGATCTGCGGGATTGGAAGAACTAGCCATGGGCCGATCGGAAGGAATCGAAAGGCAAAAAGGCAGGAGAAAAACAACAGCAAACGAAAGGAGGTTTCAAGGATCGAAACTGAGGAAGAAATGCAGAGGAAACACCGAGAAGGAGGAAGGGAAGCTATAAAACCTTACTGCGGGGAAAGGGATCGCGAAAACGGCGCCGGAGAGCGTCGGAGAGCAGAAACAGGATCGCCGGAGCTCCAAAGCGAAGGGAGCAATGGTTGGAATCGCGGAGGCAAATGAGGAAGAGGAGGAAAAACGAAGAATTTATAGGGTGAAGGCCGGGCGGCCTCCACCGTTGGATCCAGGTCACGGGGATCAAAGCATGCATCGAGCCATCCATTTCGAATCGCTTCGATCACATCAAAACACCACGCCACCGCCGCCGTACACCGATGACAGTGCTCCACGTGGCATTCAATCATTCGGAGCATTTAATGAAAGCATGCTCAACCTTAATGTCGAAGATTGGCGCAGAATACGAGGAGATCCGGTGAAGACCATTGTTGATTTGCTTAGGCTACCTCTATGGTTGGCCGAGCGGATGATACAAGCCCGGAGGAACCGCTCGGCCGGATTCTTAGTCCAGTCAGTCGGACTATTCGAGGGGAGGCAAGTGATCCGGTAGTAAGAGCAGGGGGCCCCGCCCTGGGAAGTCAACGCCACGTGGAGGCCATAGTGGCAGTCGTCCATCCGGAGAGGGCCGGGTCCGACCGGACGGCCGGAGAGGGCAGGGTCCGACTGGACGTCCGACCGGCCGATGGAATCGAACGCCCGGAGAGGGATGGGTCCGATCGGCTTGCCGACCGGACGATATACGGCTGATGGTTAAAGGCGCCTTATCAAAAGCAGGGTTCCGGCGCTCAGGGGAAAAGGTCGTGGGCCGAGCAGACCTCACGCTCGGCCAAAGCCATAAGGTAACACTGCTAATAGTCCCCATAAAGCACGTGATGGAGGATCTCCCCAAGTAAACCATCGCATATGTCCGGCCGGATGTTGAGGGAGCTGTCCGCCCGGAAGCCAGATTTGGAGCAAAGGGGAAAAGGATAAGGAACGTCTTTTTCTGATATCAGGTATGTTTCACGTGTGGGCCATGCTCCAAATCTTGTGACAGGGGATTCCGTTGTCCCATCGAGGACGTGCTAAGACTGTAGCAGTATGGGTTAGGGAAGCTCACTGACAAGTCCTTACTGGAGTATGGGCTATGGACACGTGTGCACCTCGGAAGGTGTACACTCACTTCTTCGCTGCCCTATATAGAGGCCCTCATTCTTCACCGGAGGTACGCAGTCTACGAGTTTTAAAGGCCACTGTTTCTTTCTTGAGCTTCGCCTGACTTGAGCGTCGGAGGGTCGCCGCCGGGAATCCCCTCCCGGCCCGACTTCTGTGCAGGTTCACCGGAGCTTGGTGCCGCCAGTCGAAGATCCACGCAAGCAGCCGGAAGCGCCACGTGCCCAGCGTCTGTTGATTCGGCATTCGGACAGGATCAATAATGATAATGATAATGATAATGATAATGAAAATATAATGGCAATGAGAAGATATGATAAGGGAAGTACAATGAAAACATGAAAGCAATAGATGAAATGCTTACTGGTAAGAACAACAAAGTAGAGGAACAATTAAGAGATCAATAAGAAATTTTGCCTCTATCATATTCATGTAAGCTTATGTTACCATAATTTCAAAAAGAATCAAAGCAAGTTCTAGAGTGTCAAGTATCACAAGTGCTATCACACACAAGAGGATTAAGGATATGCGTGGAAACAACCTCACTAGGTGAATAATCAAATATCCTGCATAATCTAACAAGATAGAGTCCATCACCACGACAAATGACTAATGCAATTAATGTACCCAACAATACCAAGGAAACCAAAACTTGATAATCAAACTTAACTGTCTTTTTTTTTTTATTCTCAAAGCATTATAAAGGGACATCTAGGGAAATATAACTCAAAGTCAAGCAAGGTATAAAAAAGACCAAACAAAAAGCAAATCAAGAAAGTAAAGTATGAAAGTAAAGTATGGAAACAAACAAACATGCAAGAAAAAAGATAAAGGAAAGCAAGAAAAAGAAAGGAAAGGAATGAACTCCCCTTTATTCCTGGCGGTTGAAGACGATTCAGAAGTAGAATCCATGCCGGTAGTGGAATGATCCTTCCCGGTGGTTGCAAACGGTTAAGGTGCAAAATTCAAGTTGGGAGTGGAATGTTTACATTTAAAGTAAAGACCGCTCCCTTTACCCTATTCTTTTTGAAAGTTCTTCCCGGAGGTTGAAGGCGGTTCAACTTAAGCATCCACTCCAAGGGCCTGTAAAAACCTGCTAGGCCAAGGATAGAACACACCTTCCACACGCATGTGGGGTAAGGAAGAGATGAAACAATATCAAACTTAGACAAAAATGAATCCAAATATGAGTCACATCCAATAAAATCAATATTTGGAACCTTTATGGAATTCTCTACAAGATCACAAGAAATATTTACCTTGCTGTACTGAAATGTACCTAGAGGTTCTAGAATAATGGATGTGACTTCCTCTTCATCAAATAATAACTCAAACTCTGGTTCTGGCTCAGGTTCTGGTGGTGCATCAAATAGAAGTGATTCTTGGGGCTTTGCCTCCACAGCACAAGTCCCTGCACTCTTATCATCAGGTGGTCGTGCAACAAAACTAGGTGATTCTTGGGACATTGCTTCCACTATGCAAGTCCCTACACTTTCCTTATCGATAGATGTGTAATCAAGCTCAGCTAGCTCCTCAACATCACCAACAACACCTGCATCAACAATATCTACAGCAACAATATTATCATTAGAGTTAGGATCAACTACAACTATATCATCACAACACACAAAATCAGAGGAGTCCTGTAGATCTTTAGGATTAGAATCAAGGTTGTCACAAGCTCTATAATCTATCTCTTCACTAGATAGTTGTGCTTGTCGCTGGCTGATGGATGCTGCAATTTGATCTAAATACATCTGGCAATTTTGTAGTGATGCTTCATTTCTTTGTTGAGACTGGATATATGCCTCTTGTTGTTGCTGCATCTGCTGCATTACATCCTTCAAATCTTGAAATATTGATTGATTAGGGGCATGAACTTCTTCAGTGTTTTCTTGAAATGTCCCCCAAGGAGCTGGTTCGATCTGCTGGACCCAATGTGACCATGTGGGCATAAGATCATCTTGAAATCCTTGTGGCATCCGATATGCTGAAAAAGATTGATTCAATTGTTGTTGCTCTTCCCCATACATGAAATTTTTATGGTCCATCCAGTCTAAATTATAACACTGAGGATGCTCAATAGCCTGTTGCTGTGTATTCCCATACTTCTCAATAATTTTTTGGGGTTGATAGCATTGGGATTGGAAGTATCCATGCTGCTCTAGAATCTGGGGTTGAAAGTACTGAGTCGAATAATTGTCCCAGTCATGACTATAGGTACTAGGAGCTAGATCATATGCCTGTTGATATTGATGTTGGAAATACTGGGGTTCCATAGAAAATTTAGCAGTCTTTTGAATGAGATGACATATAGCAACTGGATGCGATGGACTGCCACAATTAGTACATATGCGCCTCACTTGCCCAGTATCCAAATTGTGATATTCATTGAAACCTCCAAATTGCTGAGAATAAAGATCCTTGTTGAACTAAAAGAATTTTCCTGGTCTTACACTGAAACACTAACAGACAAGATTAGAAGACACAGGAGTATATGATATCAACACATGAATCTATGAACATGAAAGCATTTAACAATTTTTTTTTAAATAAAATTTTGTAGAAAAATAAGAAAGCAATCCTAAAATTATTAAACACCACTACAAGATCCCCGGCAACGACGTCAAAATTTGATGTGAACTCGAGTGTCATGCTACGGGAGCTTATCAAATTACAATTAAAGTTATCGAACCCCTCTACACTAAAGTAGTATAGACATGACTCGGGTCGTCTCCCAAAGAATGTAACGATAGGATGATAACTTCAGGATTGGTTATGACTTTTGAATTTTTGATATGAAACTGGGGATTTGGGTTTTGAATTTTGAACTACGATATGAAATAACAAACAAGTATGAAATTTAACCTAAAGAACAAAAGAGCAATGTAAGTATGAAATCTAATCCTAATTAATGAAAGACATCCTATCTATCCATTAGTAGTGATCTCATAGCGCATTGTCACTCTACACTACAATTTCACCATTAACGGAATTAAACTAAGGAATAAAATGGCAAAACATTAAATGAAATCTAATCTAGTAAATGAAAGACAGTGCAAGTAAGAAAACCTAGTCTAACTTAAACTATGATTGCAAAGAAATTAAAGACAACATAAAGTAAGCAAATGATGAAATTAAGCATAGAATGTGATCTAACCTTATCTAATTGCAAGTAAATGAAGACATAACATAAGAGAACCATGCAACATTCAATTAACAAAGCATTGCAAGAATCAAAACTAAGAAAATGCAAAACTAGGATGATAAAGATGGTTGGGGCATTTCAACAAACACTTGGTGAGCATTAAATAAACTAATCAAAGTACGTGAAAATTTAAAACAAGGGAGAACAGCTCAATATAAGCATTCATCAACAAACTAAAAGAAACAACAATTACACCAAATTAACAACCATGCAAACCAAAGTATCAACAATAGGAGAATAAATGTAACGCCCGAAAATTCTCAAACTTGCATTAGAATTATTCTGTGATTTTCTAGAATTTTTAGATATTTTTTCGGAATTTTCCGAGTAGCGGAAGTAGCAAAAATAATTAGAAAACGAAAACGGCCTTAGCGGGAATTGAACCCGAGACCTATGGCTTAGGGATAATGCTAGTAACCAGTTGAACCCAGCAGGGCCGTGCTGAAAGAATGAGGAACCAATTATATTTATATTGGAGTTGGGTTCAATAATCCACTTAATATAAATAGGAAACTTAAAGAGGGTTTGGTTTATTTTAAGATTTTGGTTCGGCAAAATCCCTCTCCACCGAAGCCCTCACGCCAACTCTTCTCCTCTTCCTCCTTCTTTCGGCGCCACACCAAGGAAACCCTAGGGTTCCTTCCCTAGGGCCGCAAGGATATTTTCAGGCGACGATTTCAGCACGAGGACGTTTCCCTTCGCGAGTAGAGCACGTGGACGTGAGTAAATCGTCGAAAGGGTCATCTCCACCGGAATTGCAGCAATTAGAATCGTAAGAAACTTCATACAGGAGGTAAGAAACCCCTCACCTGCAGTATAATAGCTCCGCTTGGATTTTCTGTGTATTAGTTTAGTTTTATGCAGGTTTTGTTGACATGTAGGGTGTTTTAATCCTCCTCGCAGGTTTAGGGATTTAGTTAAGCGCCTTTAGATGGGCCAGACACGTTTACCCTCTTCAGTTTGGGGTTGTAGACGTTGTCGGGTGCCTAAAGGTGATCTCCCTAATAAAGAGGAGAGTTGGTGCACACTAGGTGTTCGACAAAGTAACTAGATCAGTAAAAAGATGCAACTTAACCATTTTAATATATAGCTCAGTTAAATGCATTAGAAGCGTTTAAAACAGCAAATCAGTTTATTTTAGCTTACATGGGACTACGGTCCAATGGGTGGGCTCCCATAGTCGCCTCTAGGTTTAGATAACCTAGCTCTAGGTTCAGATAACCTAGAAACAGCAAGTTAAAACAGTTAGCTATATTCAGTATTTTATTTTTAGTGGCACTGTACTAGATCAGATATCCATTGGGTTGGACTCCCACAGTCGTCCCTAGGTTTAGATAACCTAGCTAACCCTACTAAATTCGGGACTTGCAAACCCGGGTCTAGTTAGGGATGCGCGCACAGCAAGTACAGTTGTCAGGCCCAAACAGCATGATTATGTATTTTCACTTATATCTATTAGCTTTCAAAGTTTATTCAGATATGTGACTATAGCATCAGAACAGCACTAGTTTAGCTCAAGTATAGTTTCAGTTTCAGTTCGGTTTTCAGCATAGTTTATTCTAGTTGATGCTATGATATGATTATATGCTTAGTTTATGATGCATGCCATGTTTCAGTGTTTATACCATGTTTCAGTATGTCATGCTTTAATAAGCTCAATGCATGTTTTCAAATAATATGATTTGTAAAGCATATTTGCATCGCTTGCATGTTTTTGTGAGGCAGATGGTTTCTTACTAAGCTTTAAGCTTACAGATACTATTTTTCCTTATACTGCAGATCAAGGTAAAGGAAATATGGACTAGCAGAGGGAGATGGAGGACAATGCAAAGGATGGTGTGTGTGGTAGGAACTGGAATAAAAGACCTTGGAGAGTTTAGCAAATTAGAAACTAGTTCTTTCTTAAGACATTTTCTTATACTTTGGTTTTTATGCATTCCTAGTAGTTAAAGGTTATGAGTTGATGAACCATGCTCCATGTCATGTTGGAATGTTAGCTATATGTTATTGGAATGTTTATTATGCATTAGTTAGTGGTTATGTGAGATCTTCGGCACGAATAAGTGCTGAAATCAGAGTGTTAGGTGAAATCAGAACTCTGATCGGTCTCCAGACCGATCGGAGCCTGGGCAGTGCCACTGGATCGGTTAGCCGACCGATCCAGCACGATACAGTAGCGTTCCAGGAAGCTTCAGGTGCCTGGATCGGTCAGCCGACCGATCCAGACATACCTGGATCGGTCTGCCGACCGATCCAGTTGGGAACAAAACGACCGCAGCTCTGATCGATCTGTGGATCGATCGGAAGGTCTGTGAGTAGTTGGGATGTTCAGTTTCTCCTCCTTAGCATATGCACACCAGCAAAGAAGGTCTTCAGACCTTTCTTATCAGTTGTATCCGTCATTAGTAGAGTAAAATTTTAATTAGCCCAGTTTTCCGCACAGTATAGTTTAGCATTATTGTGACGATCGGCCTTACAGCCAGTGATCAGAAGGCGGGTCGTTACAGAGTGGTATCAGAGCAGTGTTCCATACTTCCTACACACACATCAGCATTGTACCTGCAGCTTCCAAGTAAGAATACCTCTACTCTCTTTATTGTTTTTGCTTTCTAGTTACAGTTCATGTTTTTATGCCTACTGCTTGCTAGTATGTATTAGTTTTAAACATGATATCAGTAGTTATATAACTGCGATTACATTAGTTATGTTATGTTCTCTATGTCTTTAGAAATGGCACGAGGACGCTCAGCTAGAAGGGCACTAGCTACTGAGCCCCAGCAAGAGGCAGGCAGTTCAGTGCCTCCTCCAGACCTTACAGCATTAGTGGCTCGATTACAGCAGTAGCAGCAACAGAAATAGCCACCTTAAAGGCTAATCGGCAGAATACCCCACAGTCACCCGGAACCGAATTTGACGACTCCTGTCTTAGAGGTTCCACCACTCCAGCCTACAGCTCTAGCCCCAGCAGATGAGCCAAGAAAGGAAGCCTATCCGATCCAGTGGCAGTGAGTCAAGCCGGAGAACTTCTCGGGCACTAGTGAACCATGGGATGCACAAGCACGGTTCAAAATCTGGAGAACACGTGGAGCTTGGACTGCCCGAACACGAGAAGGTTAAGTGTGCCTCCTTCCGCCTGCGCACGCATGTGGTGGGAAAGGATCGAACGAAGCGCCCAATGAACGTTATGGGCTGACTTCGAGAAGGAGTTCTTCGAGGAGTTCTTTCATATACGGGTCAAACCGCCACTACGACGAGTTCACCGAGTCGTCAGGGCAACCTTTTAGTTGAGGAAGCCGTGAAGAAATTCAACAAATGGCTCGTCTGCCAGAGCTAGTCAGCGCAGAGAAGGAACGAATCCGGTTGATGCTCAAGATGCCGAGGCAGATAAGTGAACGTGGCTGGTGGCATACATAGGCCACAAACCACAGAGGAGTTAGTGAGCAGTGCCTTGACCACAGAGCATTACCAGAACAGCATAAAGTAGCAGAAGCAAGTCTCCTCAGAGTCCAAAGGCCAAGGAAACCCTCACACTCAAAAACAGCAAGGCCACAGCTCTAACTGGAAAGGGAACTCCAACAGCAAGCGCAAATCAGGGAGTGACCCAAAAGGAGGACCATCTAACAAACGACCCAGTTATCCAAAGTGTGCTACTTGTGGGAAATTTCACCCAGGGGTTTGTCGCAAGGGCACACGAGGATGCTTTGAATGTGGACAGGAAGGGCACATGGCCAAGCAGTGCCCGAACAAGACCGCTCTTCCTCAGCCACAGCAGATTCAGTATGCAGGCCAGCCAGCTCAATTATATCAGATGCAGGCCGCTCTAGAAGGTCCACTTATCAGCCAGGGCAGGTTAGAAGCCCCTCTAGCTACGGCGAATGCGAGGATCTACTCACTCACCAGAGAGGACGTAGCCAATGCCTCGACAGTTGTCACAGGTCAGATTAGCATTTTTCAGTATAGTGCTACTGTTCTATTTGATACTGGGGCAACCCATTCATATATAGCCAGGGTGTTCTCCGAAAAATTAGAAATACCCTCAGAGGTACTCAGTGACCAGTTTTTGACAGCACTACCTTCAAGAGAGATCATGGCATCCACGCACTGGCTTAGAGCAGTGCCGGTCATTATAGCAGATAGGGAACTCTCTTGTGATCTGATCCTGCTGGAAATGACTGACTACGACATCATCCTTGGAATGGACTTTCTGATCAAATACGGTGCTTCCATAGAGTGCCGTAAACAGAAGGTCGTATTCCAACCTGAAGCAGAAGCACAGTTCGAGTACATCGGAGAACCAAAGAGAAAAGCCAGAAAATTTCTCTCAGCTATGAAGGCACAGAAGTTGATGGATTCGAGCACATGTAGTCAATACCGGCTAGGACAAGGACCAACAGCTAGCAGGAGTCCGAGTTGTATGTGACTACCCAGCAGTCTTCCCTGAGGAGTTACCAGGCCTAGCACCGGTCAGGGATATTGAATTTGAGATAGAGCTCTTCCCCGGCACCAATCCTATTTCCAAAGCGCCATATCGCATGGCTCCAGCAGAGCTGAAGGAACTTCAGGAGCAACTACAGGAGCTGCTTGACAAGGGCTTCATACGCCCTAGTCACTCACCATGGGGAGCGCCTGTACTGTTCGTGAAGAAGAGGGATGGAAGCATGCAGCTATGCATAGACTACAGGGAACTAAATTAGGTCACGATCAAGAACAGGTATCCTCTTCCCAGAATAGATGACCTGTTCGACCAGTTAAAGGGAGCAGCAGTGTTCTCTAAGATTGATCTCAGATCAGGTTATCATCAGGTCAAGGTTAAAGAAGGGGATATACCCAAGACAGCATTCAGAACCAGATACGGACACTACGAGTTCGTCGTCATGCCCTTTGGCGTGACCAATGCTCCAGCTACATTCATGGATCTCATGAACAGAGTATTCAGGGAGTATTTAGATAAGTTTGTTATTGTGTTTATCGATGACATTCTTATCTACTCAGGAACTCAGGAAGAACATGCAGAGCACCTGAAGACAGTACTACAGACACTTCAGCAGAACCAGCTATACGCCAAGTTCACGAAATATGAATTTTGGTTAGATCAGGTGTCCTTCCTGGGTCACATCATCTCCAAGGATGGTATTAAGGTAGATCCCAGCAAGATAGAAGCAGTAAGTAACTGGAAGAGACCTAAGAACGCAAGCGAAATCAGGAGCTTTCTGGGATTAGCAGGATATTATGAAAGTTTGTAGAGGACTTCTCGGTAGCCTCCCACAGCTCTTACCGAAAGAGCAGAAATTTCGGTGGACGGAGTGAGAACAGTGAGCTAAAAGGAGATTGACGGTGCTCCCATTTTGGCTCTACGAGACAACACCAGCTTTGACATCTATAGTGATGCCTCTAAGTTGGGACTAGGAGCGATACTGATGCAAAATGGCACTATGCCTCCAGACAACTCAAGGATTATGAGAAGAATTACCCTACTCATGACCTCGAGCTTGTAGTAGTGTTCGCTCTCAAAATTTGGAGACATTACTTATATGGAGTTCAGTGGTGTATACAGATTATCGAGTTTGAAGTACTTCTTCACTCGGAAGGATCTGAATATGCGACACCGCAGATGGCTTGGTGGTCAAAGACTACGATATAGACATCCTCTACTATCCAGGAAAGCCAATAAGGTAGCCGACGCACTTAGCAGAAAATCCGGTGCTACCTTGTTATCTCTTACGACCATGTCACCACCCCTACGGAAGGAGATCGTAGATTTGGTCTCGAACTCATCGTTGGATGACTCTCTACTATGACCTTAGAGTCTACCTTGCTTGTGATATTCAGACAGCTGGAAAAGGACCTGAAATTTAGAAAATCAAGCAAGGGCTAGCGGAATCAGAAAGAGAATTCGAGTGTCCGATAGCGGGGTGTTGTATTTTGGTGAGAGACTCTGTGTTCCGGATGAGGAGCTACGGAGACAGATTTTAGATGAGGCTCACAAAACTCCCTATGCGATGCATCCGGTTCCACCAAAATGTACCAAGACACGAAGAACCGTTTTGGTGGCCCGGGATGAAGCGAGACATCGCCAGATATGTTAGCATCTGCCTCACTGTCGAGGGTCAAGAACATCAGCGACAGGAGGAGTTCTGCAGCCTATATAGATTCCAGAGTGGAAGTGGGAGGATATCTCTATGGATTTCATAGTGGGACTGCCCAGAACCACGAATGGTTTTGACGCCATCTGGGTAATAGTCGACAGGTTGACTAAATCAGTCCACTTCTTAGCTATCAAGAAATCTTACTCCATGGAGAAGCTAGCTCAGTTGTATCTCCAGGAGATCGTCAGACTACATGGAGTCCCACGAATCATCATTTCAGACAGAGACAGCAGATTCACATCACACTTCTGGGAGTGTGTACAGTCAGTGTTGGGCACTAAGTTAAAGTTCAGCACAGCATTCCATCCTCAGACAGATGGTCAGACGGAGAGAGTAAACCAGGTACTCGAAGATATGCTCCGAGCGTGTGCCCTAGACTTCAAGGGAAGTTGGTGCAAATATCTGAGCTTAGCAGAATTTGCATACAACAACAGCTATCAGGCCACCATCGGCATCGCACCTTACGAGGCTCTCTATGGGCGGAGGTGTAGATCTCCAATCTGCTGGTATGAGAGTGGTGAATGGAAAGAACTAGAGCTTCAGACAGATCTAGTAGCAGATACCACAGCTATCTGATCCATGAGAGATAGAGGCAGCTCGAGCCTTGGAAAAGCTATCTTGATACCGCAGACCCTTAGAGTTTTCAGTCGGGGATACAGTGTTCCTCAGAGTAGCTCCCATGAAGGGAGTGATGCGTTTTGGGAAGAAGGGCAAACTTAGTCCCAGATATGTGGGACCATACCTTATCAACAGAAGAGTGGGCAAGGTAGCATATGAGCTAGAGCTACCCCAGGAAATGTCAGCTGTCCACAACGTATTTCATGTCTCTATGCTGAAGAAGCATACCCCAGATGCCACCCAGGTGATTGAGCCCCAGTCGGTACAGATCCGCGAAGACCTTAGCTATGATAGTCGGCCTATTCAGATAATAGACAGAGCAGTTAAGAAATTACGGAACAAGGAAGTACCATTAGTCAAAGTCATTTGGCACAGTCACACAGCAGAAGAGACAACTTGGGAGACAGAAGCCAGCATGAGACAGAAGTACCTGGAATTGTTCTAAGTTCGAGGACGAACTTTTTATAAGGTATGGGGGATTGTAATGCCCGAAAATTCTCAAACTTGCATTAGAATTATTCTGTGATTTTCTGGAATTTTTAGATATTTTTCCGGAATTTTCCGAGTAGCGGAAGTAGCAAAAATAATTAGAAAATGAAAACGGCCTTAGCGGGAATTAAACCCGAGACCTATGGCTTAGGGATAATGCTAGTAACCAGTTGAACCCAGCAAGGCCGTGCTGAAAGAATGAGGAACCAATTATATTTATATTGGAGTTGGGTTCAATAATCCACTTAATATAAATAGGAAACTTAAAGAGGGTTTGGTTTATTTTAAGATTTTGGTTCGGCAAAATCCCTCTCCACCGAAGCCCTCACGCCAACTCTTCTCCTCTTCCTCCTTTCGGCGCCACACCAAGGAAACCCTAGGGTTCCTTCCCTAGGGCCCCAAGGATATTTTCAGGCGACGATTTCAGCACGAGGACGTTTCCCTTCGCGAGTAGAGCACGTGGACGTGAGTAAATCGTCGAAAGGGTCATCTCCACCGAAATTCCAGCGATTAGAATCGTAAGAAACTTCATACAGGAGGTAAGAAACCCCTCACCTGCAGTATAATAGCTCCGCTTGGATTGTCTGTGTATTAGTTTAGTTTTATGCAGGTTTTGTCGACATGTAGGGTGTTTTAACCCTCCTCGCAGGTTTAGAGATTTAGTTGAGCGCCTTTAGATGGGCCGGACACGTTTACCCTCTTCAGTTTGGGGTTGTAGACGTTGTCGGGTGCCTAAAGGTGATCTCCCTAATAAAGAGGAGAGTTGGGGCACACTAGGTGTTCGACAAAGTAACTAGATCAGTAAAAAGATGCAACTTAGGCATTTTAATAGCTCAGTTAAATGCATTAGAAGCGTTTAAAACAGCAAATCAGTTTATTTTAGCTTACATGGGACTACGGTCCAATGGGTGGGCTCCCATAGTCGCCTCTAGGTTTAGATAACCTAGCTCTAGGTTCAGATAACCTAGAAACAGCAAGTTAAAACAGTTAGCTATATTCAGTATTTTATTTTTAGTGGCACTGTACTGGATCAGATATCCATTGGGTTGGACTCCCACAGTCGTCCCTAGGTTTAGATAACCTAGCTAACCCTACTAAATTCGGGACTTGCAAACCCGGGTCTAGTTAGGGATGCGCCCAAACAGCATGATTATGTATTTTCACTTATATCTATTAGCTTTCAAAGTTTATTCAGATATGTGACTATAGCATCAGAACAGCACTAGTTTAGCTCAAGTATAGTTTCAGTTTCAGTTCGGTTTTCAGCATAGTTTATTCTAGTTGATGTTATGATATGATTATATGCTTAGTTTATTATGCATGTCATGTTTCAGTGTTTATACCATGTTTCAGTATGCCATGCTTTAATAAGCTCAATGCATGTTTTCAAATAACATGATTGGTAAAGCATATTTGCATCGCTTGCATGTTTTTGTGAGGTAGATGGTTTCTTACTAAGCTTTAAGCTTATAGATACTATTTTTCCTTATACTGCAGATAAAGGTAAAGGAAAGATGGACTAGCAGAGGGAGCTGGAGGACAATGCAAAGGATGGTGTGTGTGGCAGGAACTGGAATAAAAGACCTTGGAGAGTTTAGCAAATTAGAAACTAGTTCTTCCTTAAGACATTTTCTTATACTTTGGTTTTTATGCATTCCTAGTAGTTAAAGGTTATGAGTTGATGAACCATGCTCCATGTCATGTTGGAATGTTAGCTATATGTTATTGGAATGTTTATTATGCATTAGTTAGTGGTTATGTGAGATCTTCGGCACGAATAAGTGCTGAAATCAAAGTGTTAGGTGAAATCAGAACTCTGATCGGTCTCCAGACCGATCGAGCTGGGATGTACGCTGGATCGGTCAGCCGACCGATCCGTGAGCCACTGGATCGGTCATCCGACCGATCAGTGTGCTCCTGGATCGGTCGGTAGACCGATCCAGCCGATCCAGAAGCAGAGAGTCAGACGAGCTCACTGGATCGGTCAGCCGACCGATCCAGTTGGGAACAAAACGACCGCAGCTCTGATCGATCTGTGGATCGATCGGCAGGTCTGTGAGTAGTTGGGATGTTCAGTTTCTCCTCCTTAGCATATGCACACCAGCAAAGAAGGTCTTCAGACCTTTCTTATCAGTTGTATCCGTCATTAGTAGAGTAAAATTTTAATTAGCCCAGTTTTCCGCACAGTATAGTTTAGCATTATTGTGACGATCGGCCTTACAGCCAGTGATCAGAAGGCGGGTCGTTACAATAAACTTGCTGTTCGGAATCTGATGAAGGAGAATTACTGCTCATACATGGTGGAATGAAGAGCTACTGTGGAGATCCAAATCTAGAGAAGAACTGCTGATGAAATTTGATGAAGAACTGCTGATTGAACTTGAAGGCTACTATGGAGACCTGTCCAGATCTGTTGGAGAAGAAGTTCTGCTCGGATTGATGTGGAATGGGTACAAACTCCTCCTCTTCTAACCCTCCCTGCAGTCACACAAAACACCCAGCTCCAAAACCCCCAGAAGCCGGTGAACTAAAGCTCACTGCCACTGCCGTTCCCTTGAAGCCCTAGCTTTTGCAACCCACGCCGGCGAGAGCAACAAGGAAGCTACGGAAAGGGGACTCACCGGAGAACCCCTCCGGTGAGGTGAAGATGATTGGAGGATGCCATCGCCGACGCTAGCAGCCGCCGGAACTTGTCGCCCGCCCACGTGCTTGGGAGAAAGAAGAGGAAGGTTGGATTGTGGAGATCCGGCTGGCGGCGGTGGAGTGGAGGTGGACCGCCGGTCGTTAGTGGAGAAGAAAGGCAGTGGCGATGGCGTGCCCTAGCTCTGCCGCGAGGAAGAAGAACGAACAAAGATTGGAGATGTGGGTTCTGTGCCGTGAGCATGAATAAAGCAAAGGGTTTCTCCTCCTTTAATCTGGGTCGTCCATCCTTGTAAGGAAGATGGAGGCAGATCTGGCCATTTGATCTAGCTGATGAAGAGATGAGTGGTGCGGATCTAGTTGCCTTCTTGCTTGGATCCAATGGTCCATGTAGTTTCAAATCTGGATGGAGGGTTGGATGGCTTAGATCTAAATGAAGGAGGAAGATCTCTCTTGATCTGGATCAACGACTCATATTAATTCTGGTTGATCTTCCTCATTTGACCTTCAAATCAAGTCCAATTTGATCCGATTCAATCCTAATTGATGACTTTTTTGATTTCCTACAAATCCATAATAAAAAATATGAGATTAAATAACATAATTTGTAGAAAATTTACAATTAAGTTCAAAATAGATCCTACTCACAAAACATAATATAAATTCAAAATTAAGCATGCGAGAAGGTAAAAATTCCAAGAATAAGAGCCAAAATAATGCACAAAAAATGCTAATTATCACCAATCAATTGAATCAATGATTGATGATTGAATCAATCAAGAGGAAAGAAATGGAAAAATAAAAGGGGAAAAGAAAAACAAGAGGAAGATTTTAATTTTTGTAAAAATCTTTTCCTTATTTGCCTTGGGCAAATAATATAAAAGAAGGGGAGGGGAGGCCTCATGGGACATCAATTCTTATTCTATTTTTGGAGCTCTTCATTGTGGCCGGCCCCTCTCTTATTTCTTTTCCCTTTGCTCTCTTTTGTTCCTTGGTGGTGGTGGTGGCCGAATACTAGAGAAGGAGGAGGAGCTTTGGGTGGTGTTCATCTTGGAGGATCGTCGCCCACACGACGTCCAAGAGGAGGCGAGGAATACGGCAGAAGATCTCGAGGTTATTAGCATACAAAGAAGAGGTATAACTAGTAATTATTATCCGCATCATACTAGTTCTTCTTTGTTAGAATTCTAAACACAAGAGGCATATGATTCTAGAGTTTCGGATTTGTTTCGAAGTTGTGTTTCTTTTGTTTTGTTTTTCAAATTTGTGATTCGATTGTTCTTTTAGGTTAAATCTAATGTTATTTTAGGAAATTAAATATTAAATTTCTATTAAAGGCTTTATCGAGGCAGTGGTGGATGATCCCATACCCAAGAAGGTCTAGTGTCTCGCCATGTTTGACCTGGGAGCCGATTTTAGAAATAAATATTTAATCAACTTTATAACATAGGTGGATTTGGATCAATAGTGTTAAGTTCCGCTTGCGATGAGATGACAAAAGCAGATGAGATGGCACGGTATTACATTTTGGCTTCAATGTCAAATGTATTGCAACATCAACATCTAGATTTACCAACTGCTTATGATATAATGAACAATCTCAAAGAACTCTTTAGGCACCAGAGTCGAACTGCTAGGAAAGAGGTAATGAGAAAGTTAATGACAGCCACCATGTCAGAGGGGACACCCGTAAGGGATCATATCCTCAAGATGATGGCTTATCTAAATGAAATACAAGTCCTCGGAGGTGAAATCGATGGGGAAATCTAAGTCGATATTATTCTCCAAACGCTACCCATAAGTTTTGAGCAGTTCCGCCTAAACTATAACATGAACAAAAGGGAGTATACGTTGGCGGAACTTCTGACAGAACTACAGGCAGCAGAAGGTATATTTCGGCATAGTTCTCAGATTCACTATGCTGAAAATGGTTCTACTTCTAAGTCGAAAGGCAAGAAGAAGAAGAAACAGGTTGTTTCAGCAAAGAAGGTGAATAAACCTCTAGGAACATGACCAAAAGCTGGAATGAAGAAGCCGAAAGGCAAGTGCTTCATCTACAAGCAGGCTGGACATTGGAAGGCAGACTGTCCTCGTAGGAATCAAAACAATAAAGGTATATCTCATTCTCTAGTAGTTGAAACATGTTTAGTGGTGTTATCTACCAGCACTTGGCGTGTAGATACGGGAGCCACTGATCATGTCTGCAACTCTTTGCAGGGGTTCCAGGAAACTATAGGTGCAGCGGAGGCCGACAAGAAGGGGGTGAATTACTTCTGAAAAGATAAAGTATACCCTCCTCGGAGTTTTCAACTCAAAATAAAAGCAATAGTAGATAATAACAAATAAGTTAACAGAAACGAAGAGACAGGAATTTAACCTGGTTACAACCAAGAGAGTTGTTAATCCAGGGCAGTAAGAAAAGCGCAGTAGAAGATCTCCTTTACTGAAGGCGGAGAAGGCTTTTACACACTAACGGCTCAGAACTATTGCTAGGAAGTTGTTACAGAGTTGAATACACAGTTCTTGTTTCTTTCCTAGCTCTAGGGGCCTTTATATAGCTCCTGGAAAGTCTATCCCGAGGGTCCAAGGCGCCTCCAACAAGGTCCAAGGCGCCTCCAACAAGAGAGGGGATAAAACCTTATCCAAACAGTTCAACGTTCACTTCTGCCAGGTCCGAGGCGCCTTCAATAGGGGTTGAAGGTGCCCTCAAGATGGAGGCGCCTCCAAGCCTGATGGAGGCGCCTCCAAGCTGGCTGGCAGATATTCCAGCTTGCTTGCTTCTTTGCTTCGTCTTCCGAAGTCCTGTTCTTTTGGGTGATTTCGTCCAACCGAAATAGGGCTCACCCAACCCAATTTCTGGCCTTCTCCTCGAGCAGGCTTCCGTCTGGCTTCTCATCCCTCGAACACCGTGCATGTTCTTCTCGTCCACCGGAGTACTCTTCCGCAACTCTCTTGTCCTTCGGATGCACCGAGCCCATCGGCTCCCTTCCCGTGTCGTCCTTCTCGCTAGCTGCGTCTTCTGCTCGACTTCCTGCGCTCCTAAGCTCCTGCACACTCAGACACAGGGATCAAACACAAAGCAGGACCTAACCAACTTGGTTGATCACATCAAAACACCCACGGGGACCAATAATCTCTCTATTTTTTATGTGCATCAGCCCAAGTTCAAGTTAGGGAAAAAATAAACAAAAAAGTAATTTTAAAAGAAAATTACTAAACTAACATATTAAGCATCAGTTTGCAATAAATATAATTGCAACTACTAAATCAAGAGTTAACCAAAAAAATATATATACTTTTTAAAAAAATTCTCTCCCCCTAAACATGTACTATACTTTCTCTAAACTTGTACCTTTCTCTCCCCCTTTGATCACAGCAAAAATGGGGTAACAGAAAAAAATTTTAGCAAATTTTTGAAGTTAGAAAAATTTCTAATTTAAGATGGAAAAATGTCTAAGTAAACTGAATTTATAGAATTTTCAAAAATAGAATTTAAAAAAATTTCTAAGAAAAAAAAATTTAAGTAAAATTTCTAAGTGACAAAAGAATTCTAACTAAAATCATTTATTTGAATCTTTCAAAATAATTTCTAAGTAAACAAAATTGATTTTTAGAATTTTCAAAAAAAATTATAATTTTTCTTGATAATAAAAAAATGAATTTCTAAGGAAATGTTTAAAAACTTTTCAAAGCATTATTTAATTCTAATTTTAATGCTTTTATCAGAAAGTTAATTAAACATTTTTATTTCGATATTTCGGCTTCCAGGTCATGGCGAGGCACTAGGCCTTCTTGGTAATTGGAGTAACAACCACTTCTTTAGACAAATCTTCCATAAAGAAACTCAAAGTTTAATTTTACTGTAAGCTTTTAATTAAATAAATTAATTTAGCACAGATTTCGAAACCCAATAGAGGTTCCTTCCTACAGGGTTATTCAAAAATTTAGGAGGTACATAGTTCTTGGGCACTCTTCTAAGTTGACCCTGATGGTTTCTAATGTACCAATTCAATTTTCCATAAATTCTAACTTTTGATTTTGGAAATCTATTTAAGCATGCATCATTATCTTTCAATTTCTCAATTTCAACTTTTAATTTTTCATTTTCTAATTTTAGATTATCATACATTTCTATTGGCATGCTTTTTCTAGGTTTAATTTTAATTCAACATTTTCTTTTTCTAATTTGAATAAATCTTTAGAAAGACATTTAATAAATTGAAAGGACTAAGTCGGGGTTAGGTTACGTACCTTACTTACTTGACTCGATGATTCTCCCCCTTCATCGTCGCTTTCTTCTTCTGATGATCCTCCCCCTTCATCTATGCTCATCTCTGAACTTGAGTCATCTTCAGGAAGATGGTTGGCTACCAGCGTTAATCCGGAGAAGGCTTCGATGTCTGATTCGGAAGAAGATAAATCTGACCAGGTGGCCTTCAGATTCTTGTGCTTGGAGGATTCTGGTTTCTTGTATTTTGTCTTTTCCTTATCTTTCTCTTTTTTCTTTAATTTTGGGCAGTCATCTTTGATGTGCCCTTCTTCGTTGCAGTTGTAGCAATGAACCGTCCTTTTTCTTTGCTGATGCCTCTGTGTTTGCGATCTAAATTTATTAGAATTAAAAAATTTATTGAAGCGTCTTACTAATAGTGCAGCTTCCGATTAGTCAATCGAGCCCTCGGAGTCAGAATCATTTGATCTTGCCTTTAGGGCAATGTTCTGACTAGTCTTCACTACTCCACTTGGCTCTGCAACTCGAGATTCATGAAGTTCAAAAGTTGAAAATAAATTTTCTAACGTACTTACCTCGAAGTCCTTAGAGATGTAGTACGCATCTACTAAGGAGGCCCACTCTGGAGTTCTGGGGAAGGCATTGAGCGCGTACCGGATTGAGTCCCGGTTTGTTACTTCTTCTCCAAGGTTGGTTAGTTGCGTGATCAGCTCTTTGATCCTTGCTTAGAGTTGCGCTACCTTCTCGCCTTGGTTCATCCGAAGGTTCATTAATTGGGTCCGGAGGATGTTGCACCTCGCTAGCTTAGCTTCCGAGGTACCTTCGTGAAGCTCCAGGAATTTTTCCCAGAGGTCTTTCGTGGAGTCGTAGCTTCCGATTCGACTTACCTCTTGTGGTAGCAGCACGCTAAGCAGGTGGAACTCTGCCTTTCCGTTGGCGACAAATTCGGCTTGCTCCTTCTTGCTCCACTGATGCTCTTCTTTGTCTTTATGAACTTCAAAATCATATTTCATAGTTAGTAAAATATCGAAGTCAGGTTTAAAGAATACTTCCATCCGGCGTTTCCACGTTGCGAAGTGTCTGTCGAACTTCGGGGGATGAATATTCGCTCCGGCCATCGTCTTGATCGTGGTGGTTCATTCGGCGGTTAGTCCTTCTGAGGCAGTCTGGCTCTGATACCAATTGTAGGTGCAGCGAAGGCCGACAAGAGGGGGGAAGTGAATTGCTTCTGAAAAGATAAAGTATACCCTCCTCGGAGTTTTCAACTCAAAATAAAAGCAATAGTAATAATAACAAATAAGTTAACAAAAATGAAGAGACAGGAATTTAACCTGGTTACAACCAAGAGGGTTGTTAATCCAGGGCAGTAAGAAAAGCACAGCAGAAGATCTCCTTTGCTGAAGGCGGAGAAGCCTTTTACACACTAACGGCTCAGAACTATTGCTAGGAAGTTGTTACAGAGTTGAATACACAGTTCTTGTTTCTTTCCTAGCTCCAGGGGCCTTTATATAGCTCCTGGAAAGTCTATCTCGAGGGTCCAAGGTGCCTCCAACAAGGTCCAAGGCGCCTCCAATGAGAGAGGGGATAAAACTTTATCCAAACAGCTCAACGTTCACTTCTGCCAGGTCTGAGGTGCCTTCAACGGGGGTTGAAGGAACCCTTAAGCTGGAGGCGCCTCCAAGCTGGCTGGCAGATTTTCCAGCTTGCTTGCTTCTTTGCTTCGTCTTCCGAAGTCTCGTTCTTTTGGGTGATTCCGGCCAACCAAAATAGGGCTCACCCGAACCCAATTTCTGGCCTTCTCCTCGAGCAGGCTTCCGTCCGGCTTCTCGTCCCTCGAACGTCGCGCACGTTCTTCTTGTCCACTGGAGTACTCTTCCGCAGCTCTCTCGTCCTTCGGACGCATCGAGCCCGTTGGCTCCCTTCCTGTGTCGTCCTTCTCGCTAGCTGCGTCTTCCGCTCGACTTCCTGCGCTCCTAAGCTCCTGCACACTCAGACACAGGGATCAAACACAAAGTAGGACCTAACCAAATTGGTTGATCACATCAAAACACCCACGGGGACCAACAAAAACCTGACGACTATTTGAAGGAGAGATAACTGTCTATATAGGCAATGCTACTAAGGTGGCGGCTGTTGCAGTAGGAGACATCTACTTATCTTTTGATAGGAATAGAAGTTTGGTTTTAAGAAATTATCTTTATGTACCCAGTTTTAGAAAGAATTTAATTTCAGTTTCTAAACTGTATTTGGATGGATATTCTGTTTCTTTTAATAGCAATGTGGTTATAAAGAGAAATAGGGTTATTATCTATTCTGGTGCATTGGTTGACAATTTATATACTTTAAATCCAATTCTTTCCACAAAGCAACAAATAGAAATTAATAACACATCTTCTAATTCTAATAAGAGAAAGGAACCTTCTGAAATGAACCAAACATATCTTTGACATCTAAGGCTTGGTCATATTAACTTAAGTAGGATTCAAAGGCTAATAGCTGATAGATTCTTGGGTTCATTAGAGTTGTAAAACTTTTCAACCTGTGAATCTTGCTTGGAAGGTAAAATGACCAAGAGACCTTTTAAGGCCAAGGGGTATAGAGCCAAAGACGTGTTAGAACTGGTTCATTCTTATTTGTGTGGTCCTATGTCAATCCAGGCAAGAGGTGGTTATGAATACTTTGTCTCTTTTATAGACGATTATTCAAGATATGGATACATTTACTTGATGCGCCGTAAATCTGAATGCTTTGATAAGTTCAAAAAATATAGGGTTGATGTGGAGAAACGTCTTGGTAAAAGTATCAAGACACTACGGTCTGACCGTTGTGGTGAATACCTCTTTGGAGAGTTTAGGAATTACTTATCAGAAGTCGGGATTCAATCCCAATTGTCCGCACCTGGTACACCCCAACAGAATGGTGTGGCAGAACGAAGGAATAGGACTCTTATGGAAATGGTTAGATCGATGATGAGTTATTCAGAATTACCAAATTCATTTTGGGGATATGCTCTGGAAACAACAGTGTACATTCTAAATATGGTACCTTCTAAACAGTTCCTTTTACTCCCATGGAATTGTGGAATAGGCGTAAGCCTAGTCTAAATTATATCCGGATATGGGATAGTCCAGCACATGTGCTGAAGGGAGATACTGACAAGTTGGAATCACGTACAGAAGTATGTCTGTTTGTGGGATATCCTAAGGGAACGAAAGGGGATTTGTTTTATAATCCTAAAAATCAGAAGATCATTGTTAGTACCAATACTTGATTTTTAGAAGATGATTATGTAATGAACCATAAGCCCATGAGTAAAATTATTCTAGAAGAAATAAGAGAGGACATGTCTACTTTAGTATCAACAGTACAAGATGAAGCATCACAAGAGACTGCAACATGTGTCACACATGATACACAACCAGAGATAGTGCCTCGCCGTAGTGGGAGGGTTGTAAGGCAACATGAGAGATTCATGTTTTTGGGAGAGTCTTCGGACTTGATCCCGGGTAAACATGAACCTGATCCCCGGACATATGACGAAGCACTCCAAGATAAAGATGCAGTATCTTGGCAAAAGGCAATGAATTCAGAAATAGAGTCTATGTATTCTAATAAGGTCTGGGAGCTTGTAGAACCACCAGATGGTGTAAAAGTTGTTGGATGCAAGTGGATATATAAAAGGAAAAGAGGAACAGATAGGAAGGTAGAAACCTTCAAAGCAAGACTTGTTGCGAAAGGGTATACTCAGAAAGAGGGAATCGATTATGAGGAGACTTTTTCACCGGTAGTTATGCTTAAGTCTATCCGGATACTCTTATTCATTGCCGCTCATTTGCATTATGAGATTTGGCAAATGGATGTCAAGACAGCTTTCCTTAACGGAAGTCTTGAAGAAAATATTCATATGAAGCAACCAGATAGATTCATTGAAAAAGGCAAAGAGCATCTAGTGAGCAAGCTGAATCGGTCCATTTATGGACTGAAGCAAGCTTCAAGATCTTGGAACATCCAGTTTAACGAAGTAATCCAGTCATATGGATTTATTCAGTGTACAGATGAGTCTTGTGTATACAAGAAGTGTAACGGAAACGTGGTGGTATTTCTTGTACTATACGTAGATGATATTTTGTTAATTGGCAATAATGTCAAAGTATTATCAGATGTAAGGGTATGGTTATCCAACCAATTTGATATGAAGGACTTAGGAGAATGTACACACATTATTGGGATTAAAGTCATAAGGGATCACAAGAAAAGGATGTTGTGCCTATCTTAAGCTTCATATAGATACAATCCTTGCTCGTTTTAGCATGTAAAACTCCAAGAAAGGTTTCTTACCTTTTAGGCATGGAGTAGTTTTATCTAAAGAGATGTCTCCGAAGACATCAAAGGAGATAGAGGACATGAAGGCAGTTCCTTATGCTTCGGCTGTGGGAAGCTTAATGTATGTAATGCTGTGTACGAGACCGGATATCTGTTTTGCCGTGGGCATGGTTAGCAAATATCAGAGTAACCCTGGACAAGGACATTGGACTGCTGTAAAGCATATATTAAAGTACCTGAGAAGGACTAGAGATTATATGCTAGTTTACCAAGCAGACGATTTGCTCCCTATGGGTTACACGGATTCAGATTTTCAATCAGATAGGGATAATAGTAAGTTTACATCATACTATGTGTTTACTTTAGGAGGTGGAGTTATTGCATGGAGGAGTGTCAAGCAGAAATACGTTTTAGACTCAACCATGGAAACTGAGTATGTGGCAGCCTCTGAGGCAGCCAAAGAAGCTGTATGGCTCAGGTACTTCCTAATGGACTTAGATGTGATTCTTGGTTTGCCCAAAATCATCACAATTTATTGTGATAATAGCGGTGCAGTTGCAAACTCGAAGGAACCACGAGCCCATAAGGCGAGTAAATATATAGAGCGCAAGTACCACCTGATACGAGACATCGTCAAGCGAGGAGAAGTTGTCGTCGCCAAGATTGTATCAGCAGATAACGTGGCAGATCCTTTCACTAAGGCCCCTCCGGCGAAAGCTTTTAATCGGCATGTGGAGGGGATGGGAATCAAATATATGGCAGTAAATATGACAGCTTAGTCTTTTAGTATAAGTGGGAGATTGTTAGAGTGTATACTAAAAGCCTAGCTTTTGTAAACATTTATTTTTGAAATAAAAGAATCACATTGGTCAAATGTCTACATTCATTTGTTAAGTGTAATTGTTCAATTAATTTATATTGTAGATAACATAGTGTGTGGTGCCACACACAGAAGATCATGTTATCAGTTCTTTATAAATTATAATCAGTTGCTCATTATTAAGAAGGAAAGGAACAAACCATTGGAATAGTCGTAGTGTAATTAGGTATTAGTTTATCTTGACTAATAAATTACACTAATACACTCTAAGTGTATTGAGTAGGACCATTTTAAGTCAGTTCTTTTTATACTTATTTAATAAAAGAACTAGACCTTAGTTATTGTGGAAGTGTGTGCTCTTAATCCTAATATAATAACTAGCATATATATTTAGTATTTATTTCTTTAACTTATCAAAGGGTGAGATTTAGCTCGATAAATTAATAGGCTCGATAAGTTGGGAAATAATATTACTTATAGTGTGTGTTGTTGATTATAGAAGAAAACTGTGTCCTAGTAATCTAGGTTGAGATTGTCCCCAAGAGGAGCTCATAAGGATTGTCATGTTAAACCCTGTAGGTGGACTTAGTCCGACATGACAATGAGATTGAGTGGTACTACTCTTGGACTAAAACATTAATTATAGTGAGTTGTCAGTAACTCAATTAAATTAATAGGCATTCGATATCTTAAACATAGGGAGACTAACACACTCATGATAAGAAGATGCCCATAATGTAATTTGGGATTGGTGCGGTAGTGCAATAATAACTCTCTAGTGGAATGAGTTATTATTGATAAACTTGAGTTGTGTGTTCGGGGTGAACACGGGATACTCAAGCTCGTCGGAAGGCCAAAACCAATTTCTCCTCTAGGTCTCTGTCGTAGCCTCATTAAAGCCTCAAGTCCATCCATATAAAGCCCATCTTGGTGTCCAAGAGGGGGTCGGCCCATGGCTTGGTGACCAAGCCATAGGGGTTGGCCACTTACTTCTCAAAGGGGTCGGCCCTTTGCTTGGTGCGCAAGCAAGAAGGGGCTGGCCAATATAATTCAAACTAGGAGGGGTGTTTTGAATTTTTAAAATCTTCTCTTTGTAGATATCTATAAGTTTTAAAAGAGAGTTTTTAAAATATAAAACTTTCCTTATTTGAATTAGGCCACATGGTTTAAAAGAAAGTTTAAAAGTTTTAAAACTTTCCTTTTTTAACCATCCTCATGGTTTTTAGAAAAAGGAAGAGAAGTTTTAAATTTGAAACTTTCTATTTTTGTAACCATGTTAAAAAAGGAAATTTTAGAAGAGAAGTTTTAAATTTTAAAACTTTGTTTTAATTTTTAGAACTTTCCTTTTTTAACATCCATGTTAGGAAATTAAAAGAGAGTTTGTAAAATTTTATAAGAGCTTTTCTGTTTTGCTTATAAAATTTTTACAAAAGATTTTATTTCTTTCCTCTTAGGGCCGACCACCCTTGCTTGGTGCCCAAGCAAGGGGTCAGCTAATCAATTGAATCAATGATTGATGATTGAATCAATCAAGAGGAAAAAAAAGGAAAAATAAAAGGGGAAAAGGAAAAATAAGAGGAAGATTTCAATTTTTGTAAAAATCTTTTCCTTATTTTCCTTGGGCAAGTAATATAAAAGAAGGGGAGGGGAGGCCTCATGGGACATCAATTCTTATTCTATTATTGGAGCTCTTCATTGTGGTCGGCCCCTCTCTTCTTTCTTTTCCCTTTGCTCTCTTTTGTTCCTTGGTGGTGGTGGTGGCCGAATACTAGAGAAGGAGGAGGAGCTTTGGGTGGTGTTCATCTTGGAGGATCGTCGCCCACACGACGTCCAAGAGGAGGCGAGGAATACGACAGAAGATCTCGAGGTTATTAGCATACAAAGAAGAGGTATAACTAGTAATTATTTTCCGCATCATACTAGTTCTTCTTTGTTAGAATTCCAAACACAAGAGGCATATGATTCTAAAGTTTCGGATTTGTTTTGAAGTTGTGTTTCTTTTGTTTTATTTTCAGATTTGTGATTCGATTATTCTTTTCGGTTAAACCTAATGTTATTTTAGGAAATTAAATATTAAATTTCTATTAAAGGCTTTGTCGAGGCAGTGGTGGATGATCTTATACCCAAGAAGGCCTAGTGCCTCGCCATGTTTGACCTGGGAGCTGATTTTAGAAATAAATATTTAATCAACTTTATAACATAGGTGGATTTGGATCAATAGTGTTAAGTTCCGCTTGTGATCCAAATCTAAACCATTAAGAACAGATAAGTTAAATTTGGAATCAATAATGTTAAGTTTCGTTTGTGATTCCTAATTTAACTTCTAAAGAACACAATAGGTTGTTTAGGAAAGGTTCGACACTTGTACAAATTTTTTGTACAGTGGAACTGGTACGATCTTCCTAGGACCAACCAACAACCCCATTAGAATGGTGTGGCAGAACGAAGGAATAGGACTCTTATGGAAATATTTAGATCGATGATGAGTTATTCAGAATTACCATATTCATTTTGGGGATATGCTCTGGAAACAGTAGTATACATTCTGAATATGGTACCTTCTAAATCAGTACCCTCTACTCCCATGGAATTGTGGAATGGGCGTAAGCCTAGTCTGAGTCATATTCGGATATGGGGTAGTTCAGTACATGTGCTGAAGGGAGATACTGACAAGTTGGAGTCACGTACAAAAGTTTATCTGTTTGTAGGATATCCTAAGGGAACGAAAGATGGTTTGTTTTATAATCCTAAAAATCAGAAGATCATTGTTAGCACCAATGCTCGATTTTTAAAGGAAGATTATATAATAAACCATAAGCCCATGAGTGAAATTATTCTAGAAGAAATTAGAGAGGACATGTCTAATCTAGTACCAACAGTAAAAGATGAAATATCACAAGAAACTGCAACACGTGTCACAAATGATGCACAGTTACAGACAGTGCCTCGTCGTAGTGGGAGGGTTGTGAGGCAACCTGAGAGATTCATGTTTTTTGAGAGAGTCGTCGGACTTGATCCCTGGTGAACATGAACCTGATCCCCAGACATATGACAAAGCACTCCAAGATAAAGATGCAGTATCTTAGCAAAGAGCGATGAATTCTGAAATAGAATCTATGTATTCTAATAAGGTCTAGGAGCTTGTAGAACCACCAAATGGTGTAAAATCCCTTGGATGTAAGTGGATCTACAAAAGGAAAAGAGAGACAGATGGGAAGGTGGAAACCTTCAAAGCAAGGCTTGTTGCGAAGGAGTATACTAAGAAAGAGGGAATCAATTATGATGAAACTTTTTTACCAGTGGCCATGCTTAAGTGTCTCCAGATACTCTTATCTATTACCACTCATATGGATTATGAGGTTTGGTAAATGGATGTCAAGACATCTTTCCTTAACGGAAGTCTTGAAGAGAACATCCATATGAAGCAACCAGAGGGGTTCATAGCAAAGTGCAAAGAGCATCTAGTTTGTAAGCTCAATCAGTCGATTTATGAACTAAAGCAAGTTTCAAGATCTTGGAACATCCGGTTTAATGAAGTAATCTAGTAATATGGATTTATTCAGTGTCCAGATGAGTCTTATGTATACAAGAAGTGTGATGGAAACGTAGTGGTATTTCTTATACTATACGTAGATGACATTTTTAATAGTTGGAAACAATATCAAAGTGTTATCAGAAGTAAGGGTATGGTTGTCCAAGCAATTTGATATGAAGGCCTTGGGTGAATGCGCACATATTCTCGGGATCAAAGTAATAAGGGATCACAAGAAAAGAATGTTGTACTTATCCCGAGCTTCATATATCGATACTATCCTAGCTCATTTTAGCATGCAAGACTCCATGAAAGGTTTTTGTACCTTTGGGGCATGGAGTATATTTATCTAAAGAGATGTCTCCGAAGTCATCAAAAGAGATAGAAGAAATGAAGGCAGTTCCTTATGCTTCAGCTATAGGAACCCAAATGTATGCTATGCACGAGACCATATATCTGTTTTTCCATGGGCATGGTTAGCATATATCAAAGTAACCCAGGACCGAGACACTAGACTGCCGTAAAACATATATTAAAGTACCTTAGACGGACTAGAGATTATATGCTAGTTTACAAGATAGATGATTTGCTCCCTATGGGAAACACGAATTTTGACTTCCAATCAGATAAGGACAATAGTAAGTCGACCTCGAGGTTTTATGTTTACTTTAGGAGGTAAATCCATTACAATGGAGGAGTGATAGATGCTTTCGGACTCCACCATGGAAGTGAGTATGTGGTAGCCTCTGAGACAGCCATAGAAGCTGTATGGCTCAGAAACTTCATGATGGGCTTAGATGTCATTCCTGGTTTGCCCAAAATTATTACAGTGTATTGTAATAATAAGTGGTGCAGTAGCAAACTCGAAAGAACCACGAGCCCATAAGTCAAGTAAACACATAGAGCCAAATACCACCCAATACGAGACATCATATAACGAGGAGAAGTTGTTGTCGCCTAGATTGCATCAGATGATAACTGGAAGATTCTTTCACTAAGGCCCTTAAGGCAAGAGCTTTTGATGGGCATGATGAAGGAATGGGAATCAGATGTATGGCAACGTTTATGACAACATAGTCTTTTAGTATAAGTGGGAGATTGTTAGAGTGTATACTAAAAGGCTAGCTTTTTGTAAACATTTATTTTGAATAAAGAATCACATTGGTCAAATGTCTATATTTATATGCTAAGTATAGTTATTCAATTAATTTATATTGTAGATAACATGGTGTGTGGTGTCACACACAGACGATCATGTTATCAATTCCTTATAAATTATAAACAGTAGCTCACGACTAAGATGGAAAAGAACAAACCATTGGAATAGTCGTAGTGTAATTTGGTATTAGTTTATCTTAACTATAAAATTACACTAGTACACTCTGAGTGTATTGAGCAGGACCAT
This sequence comes from Zingiber officinale, assembly GCF_018446385.1. Lineage (NCBI taxonomy): Eukaryota > Viridiplantae > Streptophyta > Magnoliopsida > Zingiberales > Zingiberaceae > Zingiber > Zingiber officinale. The sequence continues at coordinate 18,798,656 of NC_055986.1, read as the reverse complement.
TTAAGGTAAGTTCTTTTTATACTGATTGCATAAAAGAACAAGACCTTTGTTATTATGGAAGTGTGTGCTCTTAATCATGATATAATAACAAGCACATATACTCAATATTCATTCCTTTAATTTATCAAAGGGTGTGATTTAGTTCAATAAATCAATGGGCCTGATAAGTTGGGAAATGGTATTATTTATATGGTGTGTTGTTGATTATAAAATGAAACTGTGTCCTAGTAATCTAGGTTGATGATGTCCCCAAGAGGAGCTCATAAGGATTGTCATGTAAACCCTACAGGTGGACTTAGTTCGACATGATGATAAGGTTGAGTGGTACTACTCTTGGAGCTAGATATTAATTAAGTGAGTTGTCAGTAACTCATTTAATTAGTGGGCATTCTATATCTTAAACACAGGGAGATTAACACACTCATGATAAGAAGAAGCTCATATAGTAATATGGGATTTGTGTAGTAGTTCAATAATAACTCTTTAGTGGAATGAGATATTATTGATGAACTCAAGTTGGGTGTTCGGGGCGAACATGGGAAGCTCAAGTTCATCGAGAGACCAAAACCAATTCCTCCTCTCGGCCCCTGTCGTAGCCTCTTATTTATAAAGTCTTATACCCACTCATACCCACCTTAAGGTAGTCGGCCAAGCTTAGCTTGGAGCCCAAGCTAGGGTCGGCCAAACCAAGGTTGAATGGGTCAAGTAGGTGGCCAGCCCTAGCTTGAACACAAGCTTAGGTGGCCGGCCACAATTAAATAAAAGGAGTTTATTTAAAATCTTTCTTTATATGGAAGCCATGGTTTTAAAAGAGAGTTTAAAATTTAAATCTTTCCTTTTATAGCTTTCTACAAAAGATTAAGAGAAAGGTTTGATATCTTTCCTTATTTGTAGTTAAAAGGAAGATTTTAATTTTTGATAAAACTTTCCTTTTATATAACCATCCTCATGATTTTAAAAGAGAGTTTTAAAATTAAATCTTTTCTTTTATAGTTTCTACAAAAGATTAAGAGAAAAGATTTGATATCTTTCCTTATTTGTAGATTGAAAGGAAGATTTTAATTTTAAGAAAACTTTCCTTTTTGTAATCATCCACATGTTTTAATAGAGAGATTTTAATTTATAAAAGTTTCCTTTTATAACCAACCATGAAGGGAATTTTTAAAGAGAAATTTTATTTTTAAAATTTCCGGAAACAAATTAAGAAGTTTTAATTTTATGTTTAAAACTTTCCTTGTTTGGAGGAATTGAGGTGGTCGACCACATTGATAGAGAAAAGGAAATTTTTTTTAATCAATTAAATTTTCCTTTCTATGGCGAAGAAAATAATTAAGGAAGTTTTTATTAAAACTTTCCTTATTTGCCAAGACCAAGGAATATAAAAGAGATGGTAGAGGTGCCTCACCTCATAACAACAATACATCTAGTATTCCTCTCTTCTCTTCCTTGTGGTGGACGACCCTCCCTCTCTTCTTCCTCTTCCCCTTTTCTTCTTCCTTGGCCGACGACATCAACTCTCTAGGAGACCCTTGGTGACCGGGTTTTGCTTGGAGAAGAAGTAGAGAAAGGAGGCTTTGTTTCTTTGCATCCCTTGGAGCTTAGTTGGTGGCCGAAGTTCTTCAACTCAAGGAGTTTGTTGTTGGCCGAAACTTGCTTGGAGAAGAAGGAGGCTTGGGTGGATTCTCATCTCGGTAGATCATCACCCACACGACGTCCGAGATAAGAAGAGGAATACGACAGAAGATCGTAAGGTCTATAAGGTATAAAAGGTATAACTAGTTATTAGTTTCCGCATCATAACTAGTTCATCCTTTTATTTAGATCTTGAAATACCAAACACAAGAGGCTAATGAATCTAGGTAATTGAATTTATGTTTTCAATTTTGTGTTTCTTTTGTTTTTCAAACTTGTGATTCGATTGTTCTCTTTGGTTAAACCTAGGGTTACTAAAAGGAAATTAAATATTAAATTTCGTTGAAAGACTTTGTCTAGGAAGTGGTGGATGCTCCCATACCCAAGAAGGCCTAGTGCCTCACCATGTTTAACCTGGAAGCCAATCTCTGAAATTAATATTTAATTGAATTTGTAACATGGGTGGATTTGGATCAATAATGTTAAGTATCGTTTGCGATCCAAGTCTAAACCACCAAGAACATATAAGTTGAATTTGGAATCAATAATGTTAAGTTCTGTTTGCGATTCCAAATTTAATTTCTAAAGAACACAATAGGTTGTTAGGAATGGTTCAGGACTTATACAAAATTTTTGTACAAGGGAACCGCTACGATATTCTCAGTAGCAACCAACAGAGGTAAGTAATTTAGAAGAGTTATTTTTCACTTTTGAAATTCATGAGTCTAGATGTGCAGATTTAAAGGAGTCAAAGCACAACATTGCCTTGAAGGTAAAAATGGATGAACCAAAATCTGAAATGTCTCTCGATGATGACGAATGACTTTTATGGTAAGAAAGTTCAAAAAGTTTATTAAAACTAATAAATTCAATCAAGTATAGGCTAAGAAAAGGAGAATAAAAGTAAGATGATATCAATGCAATGAAGAAGGGCACATTAAAGATAACTTCCAAAATTAAAAGAGAGAGAGAGAGAGAGAGAGAATGATAAGAAGCTGACGCAGACAAAGCACAGAAACCTAAAGGCGAAGTGGGATAAAATATCGTCAGAGTTAGAGATCGAAGCCCACGCTGGACTTACACTGATGGCAAGTCACCAAGAAGAAGAAGACGAAGCGAGCTCATCTAAGATGAGTATCAAAAGCATCCAAGGAGGGGGAGCAACATCAGAAGGAAGCAACACTATAAAGGGAGCTTCAGATAAAGGGATCGACAAGGTAAGTCAAGTACGATCTTTACCTCCTGACATATTGTACAAGTTTATAAAAATCTTGTCTAAAACTTTCTGTCAATTAAAAAATAAAAATAAAAAATTATTAAAAGAAGATAATGAGTTAAAAGGAACCTTAACAACATCTTGTCGATTAGAAGATTTCAATAAACTAAAAATTAAAAATTAAAAATTAAAAAAAGAAATAGAGAATATAAACAATTCTACATGTTCGAATGTTGCTCTTTCAAATTTCAAAAAGTATCAAGGACTAAATTGTTAATTTAGATACCATAAGGGTCAAATAAGAAAATTATCATGTAAATATATTCCTAGAAAATTTTTGATCAATCCGGTAGGAAGGAATCTATTTTGGGTTCCAAAATCATGCTTAAATTAAAGTTTTATGCATATATCACTTTTAAATTGATTTAATTTTGCTTAAAATTGACTAACATTCTAAATAAATTGTTTTGTTTAAATTCTATTCAAAATTAAGTATATAGTAATTTTTCTAAGAAACATTATTTCATCTCTTATCTGTAGAAAAATTTTCAAAATTTTCTATTCATTATATTATTTTTATATAAATTTCTAACAAAAATCATATTTTTTCATTTTAAATATTTCTTAGGCTTATCTTTGCGAACTTTATTTTTTTCTATGAAACCTTATCATTTTCTCTATCTAAAAAAATTTTAAATTTTTTGAACATTGGTGAATTTTCTATGAATTATTTATCCAAATGTGATTTTTAAATATTAAAAATTTTCAAAAAGTTATTTTTAAAATTTATTTTTCTGCAAAGCTAGTTGCTATAATACATATTCAAAAAAATTTTAAAGATTCTTCGAGCTTAAAAACTATTTCAAGCAATTTTTAAAGAAAATATGCCTTTATATAGAAAAGAATTTATAACTGCTTAAATTAATTTCAATTTTTTATGAAAATTTTATCTCTAGTTTATCTCTGATTTGGATATAATTGTTTAACCATTATAAAAATTTCCATAATTTTTCCATGATTAAAAATATTTTTTAAATTATTTTTTTCTAAAAATAGTTTATTAATTGTAAAAATCTAAATTTTTAAAATTTAAAATTCATGATTTTTTGGATGATAGTCACTATAATTTTATCCCTTATACTTTTTTTTGAATTTACTTCAAAGTTATTTTTATAACATACCTCTATTTTTAATGTGATGAAAGGGGAGAATTAAAGGTTAAGTCTAGGAGGAGGGTACATTTTGATTTTTGCACATTTTTTAAATTACAAATCATATACTTTTTATTTTTACTTTTATTTATTTTCTGTTTATCCTAACTTAACTTGGTTTGCTCACATCAAAAAGGAGGAGATTATAAGTACCCCATGGTAGTTTTGATATGATTAGTCAAGTCAAGTTAGGTCCTGTTGTGGTTTGATACTTATGTTTAAGTGTACAGGAACTTAGGAGCACAGGAAGTCGAGTGAAAGATGTAGTTAGCAAGAAGGACGGCATGGGAGAGAGCCGACGGGCTCGGTGCGTCCGAGGGATGAGGCGCTGCGGAAGAGTATGCTTGCGGGCAAGAAGGAAACGTGTGGCGGTTCCGAGGGATGAGAAGCTAGAGCGGAAGGTTGCTCGAGAAGGTCGAAAAATGGGTTTGGGTGAGCCCTACTCCGGATGGTAGAAATCACCTAAGTGAGCGGAACCGGAGTGAGAGCCCGGGCAAAAAAGTCAACAAGTCTGTTGACTTTGGTCTAAGCGCCCGGACCCTCGGGGCCAGCCAAGGCACCCCAAGCTCGCTCCCTGGTCAAGGGTTGGTTCAGCCCAATCTGGGCACCTGGGCCTAGTCTAGGCGCCTGAACCACAAAACTTATCATTTGTAGAGTTGTCACATTCTGTTGCGACACGGATAAACTTTTATCCATGCCCAGGCGCCTGGAGCACTTCTAGGCGCCCGAAGCCCTTCCTAGCGCACGGATCAAATCTATAAATATAACTCTGATTTCAGTAGTTAAAAATCAACACTTATAAATGAGTTCTTTGTCTGTTCTAGTACTGTGTGAGCTGTCAACGTTATAAGAAGCTACTCCACCCAAAGGAGATCATCATAATGAGCTTTACTTACCTTGGATTAGCAATTCTCTAATTGCAAACCAAGTAAATTTCTGTACCTCGGTCTTTTAATTAATTTTCTTCTTATTTTTTTTTTGTACAAGTGGTTGTGATAATCAAGCTATAAGATAGAGAAAGGTTTGTGTTTTCATTTTCAGGCAATTCACCCACTTTTACCGGTCACTAGGGACCAACATTTACCTTTGCGAAAAACTCTAACTCAAGGGAGAGCTTAGGTGAAGGGGAGCCTACGATTAGATTCCATGATTTATGCATGAGTTGATTTGTATATTTATTTGCATATGTATTGCTATATTATTTTCCTAACTTAAACGAGTTGTCAAATATCAAAAATGGGGAGATTGTTGGAGCAATCGGTGTGCCCCTAAGTTTTGATATTTGGTTAAAGGTTTAAGTTAGGTTATTTATTATATTTGATATGTGCTTGTGAGTATGCAGGATGTAGGCACAACAAGGCAAAGTCCAAGGGTGAGTTTTGGTTGTGTAAGTCTAACTATGTAGTCTTGGAAATGTAAGTCCAAGTGTGGCTTAGTAAGGATGAAACTGAGGCTAAAGGAATCTTTTGAAGGCAAGTCTTGAAGGATGGGGAAGCATCCAAGGGACGCAAGGTTGATGAAGGAGGCTAGAAGGCAAGGTCATGAGAAGACCCGACAATAAGGATAAGGCCAAAGGAAGCATCTTGAAGGTAAGACGTGAAGAATGGGGAAGCATCCGAGGGACGCAAAGTTGATAGAACATGGCTAGAAGACAAGGTTGAGGTTGTGTGGGCAAGGACGAGTACATGTGAGATTAAACTTAGGGTAAAATCCTATGTTTAGGGCTTTACCAGTCGACTGGCATCTAGACCAGTCGATTGGGCAGGGCACAAAATGTTTTTGTGCTTGACGGCTATGAAAACCAATCTACTGGTATTGTAGCCAATTGACTGGTACTATAGCTAGTGGGAAAATACACTATAACTAGTCAGTCGGTGCTATTGTCAGTCGATTGGTACACTGTAACAGTTGACTAGTAAAGAGTCATTGGTAAAATCACGGATTCTGTGGAGTGTCATTAGCCAAGACCAGCTGACTAGTGTAAGGACCAGTCAACTGGTAATGGTAAAATCAACTTACTAATTTTCTCAAGCTTTATATAATGGAGCTTGGGATGGCTGGCCTTGATGACAACAATAGGAGTGGTTAACCCCTATTAGAGTCTCCAAAGCTCCCTTGGTGATCAAGAGTGTGTGTTCAAGTGTTTGTGGTGAGGTTTCTCTACCGACAAGGAGCCTGAGCTAGCTAGAGCTTTCCTGGGAATCATCCACCAATGGATTGGGATCGTCCACCTTACGGATAGCCATGGAGTAGGAGTCCTAATCTCCGAACCACATTAAACAAACATGTTAGGGTTTGCTTGTTTTTCTTTGTTGTCTTTCATATTTATAGGTTAGCTTTCGTATATACTCGTTATTTGTATTTTCTCTACGCTAACGAGTATAGGAAAGTGACCAAAGTGGGTGATCGGCTATTCGCCCCCTCTACCGGGCATCAAGGTCCCAACAGTGTGTACCATGTGCCAGGAGTATGTATAGTAGAAAACAAAGAGTAAGGTCAAAGAAGAGTAAGTGAAGGAGAAATAAGTTCACCGGAGTTCATAAAAGCAGGAGGTTCGTTCATGCTAAGGACAAAGGCATCAAGGTTTTTAAGGGGTTTTAAGGGAACCCTTTAAAACCCCTTTTTAGGTGGAACCGTTGGATTATGGTAATGAAAATGCGAGCTAATTTCCAGGTTCGTTAGATAAGAAGGTGAAGTGACGGGCGTATGAAAAATGGTGCATTAACTGCTGTGTCAGAGGATTGAGGTGTGTACACACATGTACCAATAGAAAACGTATGTTTATAATAGATGTGACAGGTAAATCATTAGTCTGAAACACCAATGCGCTCATCAAGGTGAACACTATTTTTTATCGTCTAAAATCCCGGTCGACTCTAATTCCTGTCTAATCTTTAGGGGCTTGGCCTTTTCCTATATTTTAAGGGCATTCCTTGCCACCTATATGATTTACATGAGAATTGATTAAACCCTTTTAGTGTGGGGTAATGATCTACAGTCTAATTGGCTTTGATGTCGAATGTATTTAACTCAAAGTGGTCCGTAAGGGTGTCGCCCTTACATAAGCAATCTTTACATTACATCCGATCGAGTTTAGACCCAGTCGAACCACTGAAATTTTAGCACTTAGGGTTGAGTGATAGAATTCCTAAGTCATTCAGTTCATAGGACTAGACTAGGGCAACCCTCCGCTCAGGTGCACAAAGTAATCTTAAAGACTTAGGAGAAATAATGGCATGCGAACAAACAATCATGTTGGTACCCCCAAGGTTGTTTTGATGTGATCAAACAAGTTAAGTTAGGTCCTGTTATATTTAACCCTTTGTCTAAGTGTGTAAGAACTTAGGATCACAGGAAGTAGAGAAAAAGACATAGCTAGCGAGAAGGAAGGCACGGGAGAGAGCCGACGGGCTCGGTGCGTCTGAGGGATGAGGTGCTGCGAAAGAGTACGCCGGTGAACGAGAAGGGAGTGTGCGGTGTGCTGGTGTGGGAAGTATCAGACGATCGAACTTGAGTTTTGATAATGGAAAAGGGTTCAAAGTTAAGGTTATTTATGGTTTAACGAGTTTGAATGAGATTGCATGAAAGTCTTAAGTGTTCTTAGGCAAAAGTCCTAGCTGCAGTTAGGTAGGTGGAAAATCTTAGGGGCGGTAACCCTAGGTCCTAGGGGGTGGTAACCCTAGGTGGAAAGTCTTAGAGAGTCGAGGGCTTTAGGCAAAATCCTAGAGTCGAGGATTCTAGGTTGAAATCTTGGTGTCGCGAACCAGGTGGAAGTCTAGACGGGTCATGGAGTGAACATCTAGCATGAAGACTGGAAGCTTCGGATGCTAAGCAAAAGTTCGGTTAGTCTGGAGGATCAATCTGGCAATGATAACTTCTCCTGAGATAAGTAGGTGAGGACGCGTTCCCTGAAGAGGGAACAGTAGGCATCGGTTGGACCTAGAGTTTCCAAGAAACTCGAAGTCAGAACCGGACAGTCCAGTGACTGTAAAATACTTGTATTTATCTTATATTATTGTGTTAACTTGGTTTTGAAGGGTATACTTTGTTCGTGGACTAACATGCCTTGTAGAAATGAAGTTGCCCAAGGGAAGCCTCGGATGAATAGTACCCGAGGCGCCCTCCATGGAGCTTGGAGGCACCTCCGGTGCCTTGGATGAAAGCCTCGCATAGCAAGGAGCGAAGGCACCTTCCAAGGAGATGGAAGGTGCCTTGAACGCTGGATGGAGGGCGCCCTCCATGGAGCTTGGAGGCGCCTTCGGGTGGATAAGCAGCGCAGGCAACAGAGCTTATCTGCACCGCAAAAAAGGGGATAACCCTTGGCTAGAGGCGCCTCCTATGGAGGTTGGAGGCGCCCTCAATAGCTTATTTAAGCTTGGTTCAAGCAAAGGCAAATATACAGCAGTAACTTACAATCCTTCTTCCATGTGCTGCTCAAAAAACGATCCGACAAAGCCGTAACTCGAATCAGATAATCGGAAGCATTAAATTCTCCTTTCTTATTTGTCGGTATACTTTTAATTATTGCATTAATATTGTACTTCAAGTTGTAATTTTCCGAAGCTATAGTGATTGCCCATAAAAAGCACTCTTACGTGCGGGCCTTGGAGTAGGAGTCACCATAGGCTCCGAATCAAGTAAATCCTTGGTGTTTGCGATTGATTTCTATTTATTCCGCTGCGTGTTTACTCAATTATTTTAAAACGAAAGTGAAAGCCATGAGTGCTATTCACCCTCCCCCCCCCTCCTCTAGCGTTATTCACCCCCCCCCCCTCTAGCGCTTTACGATCCTACAATTGGTATCAGAACGGGGTCACTTTGAATCGGTGAAACCACCATTCAAGTAATTTTTTCTGTGGTATTAATTCTTTTTGTTTTATTTAATCGGAGTTGGTATAATTGTCTTACACTAATCATTTTATCGCAATTGAAACTTTATTTTTCTCGAAGCTGGTGCAACCACTCGAGCTCGCTTATATAATTATTTTCTCCCGCACTACTAATCCAAGACCAAGTCTTGGAATATTCGTAATTTTTTCTTGTGTGCGAGATTCTATTTCAATGGCCCATCAAGAAGGCTATAGCACAGCCCACTCGCCCCTCTTCTCCGACGAATATTTTAGCTACTGGAAGAGTCGAATGGAGTATCACCTCTAGACACAAGTCGAGATGTGGATGATCATCAAAATCGGCCTCTCACTCCCACTCGACGACGCAGGAAAACTAGTATCATGCGAGAACTGGGACACAAGTCTGATGAAGAAGATCGAGGCCAATGCTAAAGCTACATGCACTCTCCAATGCAGCTTAACCAAAGAAGAGTTGAACTGAGTCGGCCCGTTCTCAAGCGCAAAAGAACTATGGGAGAAATTGATCGAGCTACATGAGGGAACTTCCGACACGAAGGTAAGCAAACGTGACTTAATATTAAATAAACTGTATAACATAAAAATATAGGAAGGAGAAATAGCAAGCCAACTTCACGAGTGGATTCAGGACCTTCTGAACGGCCATCATGCAATCGGACAGAAAGTGAATAACTGTGACGTCATAAGGTATACATTAAATGCATTTCCAAGGAACACCTTGTGGGCATCCATGGTAGATGCTTATAAAGTGTCTAAGGATTTGTCATTAATCAAATTAGATGAATTATTTTCTGAATTCGAGCTTCATGATCAAACTAATACTAATCTGGCTGAGAAAGGTATTGCTTTTATTGCAGGAATGAGCAGAACACAGGAATCAAAAGAAAAGCGTAGAACTGAACCCGAGTTCGAAGATGAATCAGACTCAGAAGACGACAACGACGAGATAGCAGCCGAACTCGTCGACCTTGTATGAAAACTCTACAAAAAGTATTAGAATGTATACTAAAAGTCTAGCTTTTTGTATAAACATTTATTTTGAAATAAGAATCACATTGGTCAAATATCTACATTTATATGCTAAATGTAGTTGTTTATTTAATTTATATTGAAGATAACATGGTGTGTAGTGTCACACAGAAGATCATATTATCAGTTCCTTATAAATTATAAATAGTTGCTCACAACTAAGATGGAATGAGACAAACCATTGGAATGGTTGTAGTATAATTTGGTATTAGTTTATCTTGACTATAAAATTACACTAGTACACTCTGAGTGTATTGAGCAGGACCATTTGAGATTGTTTCTTTTTATACTGACTACATAAAATAACAAGACCTCTATTATTATAGAAGTGTGTACTCTTAATCATGATATAATAACAAGCACGTATACTTAATATTTATTTCTTTAATTTATCAAAGGGTGAGATTTAGTTCATTAAATCAATTAGGCCCGATAAGTTGGGAAATGATATTATTTATATGGTGTGTTATTGATTATATAATGAAATTGTGCCCTAGTGATCTAGGTTGGTGATGTCCCCATAAGGAGCTCATAAGGATTGTCATGTAAACCCTGCAGGTGGACTTAGTCCGACATGATAATAAGGTTGAATGGTACTACTCTTGGAGCTAAATATTAATTAAGTGAGTTGTCAGTAACTCATTTAATTAGTGGGCATTCGATATCTTAAACACAGGGAGACTAACGCACTCATGATAAGAAGGATCTCATATTGTAATATGGGATTGGTGTGGTAGTGTAATAATAACTCTTTAGTGGTATGAGTTATTATTGATGAACTTGAGCTGGGTGTTCGGGGCGAACACGGGAAGTTCAAGCTTATCGGGAGACCAAAACTAATTCCTCCTCTCGGTCCCTATTGTAGCCTCTTATTTATAAATCCTTATATCTACCCAAAGCCCAGCTTCTTAACCAAGCTTAAGGGCTGGCCACATCCTTGATTGGAGCCCAAGCAAGGGGTCGGCCAAGCCATGCTTGGAGCCCAAGCTAGGGCCGGCCAAGCCTTGCTTGGTGCCCAAGCAAGGGGCCGGCCATCCACACATAGAAAAGGAAGTTTTATTTTTTTTGTAAAATCTTTCCTTTTATAGAGATCCATTAAAAGGATTTAAAAGGATGATTTTAATTATAAAACTTTCCTTTTTTAAATCGGTCACAAAAGGAAATAAAACGGAGTTTTATTTTGTTAAAAACTTTACTTTTATAATACTTTCCACATGGTTTTAAAAGAGAGTTTTAAATTTTAAAATCTTTCCTTTTATAGCTTTCTACAATAGATTAAAAGAGAGATTTGAAATCTTTCTTTATTTGTAGTTATCTATAATATTGAAAAGAAAGATTTTAATTTTAAACTTTCCTTTTTGTAACCATGATATAAAAGGAGTTTTATTTTAAATCTTTTCTTTTATCGATATCCACAAAAGTATTTAAAAAAAGAAGATTTTAATTTTATAAAACATGCGTTTTATAGCTAACCATAAAAAGGGATTTTAAAAGAGAGATTTTATTTTTTGTTTAAAATCTTTCCTTGTTTGATGCACAAATAGGTGGCCGGCCATGTAAAGGAATAAAATGAAGTTTTAATTTTTTTTGTTTTAAAACTTTCCTTTTTTGGATTCACCAAGGATTATAAAAAAGAGGGAGAGGGTGCCTCATAGAGAACAACCTAAGCATTGCATCCTCTCTATTGTGGTCGAAATCCTCTCTTCCTTTTCCCTTGGTGGCCTACCCTTTTCCTTCTCTCTTCTCCTTTTGTTTTCTTTCTTGGAGGCTGGCGGCATCAAGCTTGGTTTTCTCTTGGTAGTCGGTTGCTTGAAGGAGAAGAAGAAGAGAAGGAAGCTCTCTTGTCTAGCATGCCTTGGTGGTTAGTTGGTGGCCGAAACTTGGAAGCAAAGGAAGAGGCTTGGGTGGATTTCATCTTGGTAGATCGTCGCCCACACGACGTCCAAGAGGAGGAGAGGAATACAACAGAAGATCAAGAGGTCTATAAGCTACTAAGAAAGGTATAATTAGTTATTTGTTTTCGCATCATAACTAGTTCATCTTCTTTATATAGATCTTGAAATAACCAAACACAAGAGGCTATCGATTTTACGTTATCGTTTTGTTATCGATTTTATTTTTCGATTTCATGTTTCGATATTGTGCTTCTATTGAGGTCTCTCTAGTTAAATCTAGTTTACTGTAAGAAGTTAAATATCCGATTTCTTTGAAAGGCTTTGTCTAGGAAGTGGTGGATGATCTCATACCCAAGAAGGCCTAGTGCCTCGCCATGTTTAACCTGAAAGCTGATCTTTGAAATAGATATTTTAATTAACTTCTGTAATATGGTTTAACTTATGAAGAACACATCGGTTAAACTTAGAGTAAAAATGTTAAGTGTCGTTTCCAATCCAAGTTTAACTTCTGAAGGACAATTTGAATTAATAATGTTAAGCATCATTTGCAATCCAAATTTAACTTCAGTAGAGTACATGGGTAGCTAGGATAGTTCTATACTTGTACAAATTTTTATACAGGGGAACTAGAACGGTATTCTGAGTAGCAACCAACAATTGGTATCAGAGCTAGGTTTATTCCTCTCTGTGTTTGGTTTTTAGTTTAATTATGCACATGTCATACATATTTTAGGCATGAAAATAGTAGGATGTGCAAATAGATTAACTCTGTGGTTGCAGGCTCCAACTATTATGGCCTATTGTGATTATGTGTGATTGGACCCTCAGACATGTCGAGGGCATTTTATGTGTGTGCATGATTATATTTATTAAATACAGTAGAAGCTGTATTAGTTTTAGGATTTTACATTTTGTTCGATCTAGACTTTATGTACATTGCTTTGTGGAATATAGGATCGATATATGTAAAATTTTATTTTTGTCGTGGATAGTATCCTTGCGAGGCGTGGTGCTATTTGAGGACCAGAGGCGCAGTGGAAAAGAAAGCTCGATGGACGCGATGACATGAGCCCTAGGGCTGGCGGCTAAGTTTGACGACTGCTAGGGTTGGCGTGTTAGTGAGAGCCCTAGAGCCGATCATGTGATGATTGTTGTGTGAACTTGATGTATCATATTCCTATATATATATATATATATATTTATTTATTTATTTATTTATTTATAAAGGCATTTCTTTATGGTTATTATACTTACTTGTATTAGTGCCAAATAACTGAATATAATAGCGTCCTTGAGTAGAAGGTTCTTATCTATATCAATCGATTGGTTGAATTTGTTGGGACTTTCGGGCCGTAAAAATCGCTTTTTATGTTGCGAAAACCCCGAAATCTTGCCACCGGATCCATGCGAAGATATTTAAAAATTTTACATGTACATGTTTGTAATCCTAGATCTACCTTAGATCTACATGAAAGGAAGTATACCTTTGAAGCGAAGCCCTTCGCAAATCCCGCTCGTCCAAGGTTCTTCGGATCTCAAGTGTGTTCAAGTGTACACACCTCTAGAAGTATCCACACGGGACAAGAGATGGAAGAAAAACACCTAGAGTGTGCTAGCACTCTTGGATGTTTCGGCCAAGGAGGATGAGAGGGAGAGAAGAGAAATGAGGAGGAAGAAGAAGGAATGAATGAGAACACAATGCTCTTGATTGCTCAATTAAAGTGGCCGGCCACTTATTGGAAGGTTATAAACCTCCATGGAATATCAAGAGTCAAGGCTCTTGATCTCTCTCATTAGGTGGCACACCTTGATGATGTGGAACACCATGATTGGCCGGCCCATGCCAAGTGGTTTTGGTCAAGTCAAACTTGACCAATGAAGTGGCATTTGGTCAAGTCAAACTTGACCCTTCACCTTTCCTCTCAAGTCAAGTCAAACTTGACCCATTTATCTCCCATGGTTGATCAAATCCAACCATAGATTCAAGTAAATTTGATTTAATGAATCTCCATTCATTAAATTAAATTGATTCAATGAGTCATAATCTAAATTAGACTCATTGGACACATGAATCAAATTGAGTCCAACTCAATTAGTTTAATTTGAATTACTCTTAATCCAATTTGGTTCATCATATGAACCTAATCCTTTTGGTTCATCATATGAACCCATTCTCCATCTAATTACCCTTTGTGTGTGACCCTATAGGTTCTTGTAACGTTGGCAATGCTCCTAAACTCATTTAGAAGCATAAGTAATGAGTGGTATCTAGCAACACATCATTACTACCCAAGTTACAAGAATGTTGAGATCCAACATCACCTTGTGACTACTAATTGTGACCCTTCACAATATATGATAATGTCCTTCTATCCTTGACATCTAGATTGATTAAATTGAGGCATAGATCGTGTCATCCTCTAATCAATCTATATCTTGAACTCCAAGTAGACTCACTCTAAACAAATGAGCTCAATATCTCATATTGACTCATTTGGGCATGGTTATGCACTTAGTGGTCTCACTCTATCAAGAATGATGATGTCACCCCCGTCATATAGGAGGGATAGATCCCATCTACATTACTCACATCCCTCCACATAATTTGTTACATACCCAGTAATCGCCTTTATAGTCCACCCAGTTACGGGTGACATTTGACGAAGCCAAAGTATGCAACTCCTTATGTAGGGAACAATGGTGACTTCAAGTCTAAGGACTAATAGTCATACTAATAGCCACATGAGAAAGTATATGACACTCATATAATGATCCATGATACTTTCTCATGGCGGGTCATTCAGTATACATTCTCCAATGCATACTCATGTGTCAACTTGATATCTCTATATCCATGACTTGTGAGAACAAGTCATCGAGTTGACCTACATGCTAGTCTCGTCACATTAACATTGTCCCTGAATGTTAATACTTGACTAGGAATGATTAAGAGTAGTGTTCTCTATATCATCTCACTATCGATTCAACCAATCGATTGATATAGAAAAGAACCTTCTACTCAAGGACGCTATTATACTTAGTTATTTGATACCAATACAAGTAAGTATAATAACCATGAAGAAATGCCTTTATAAGTATATAGGAATATGATACATTGAGTTCATACAACAATCATCATATGATTGGCTCTAGGGCTCTAACTAACAATCTCCCACTAGTACTAGTGTCAATCAGTGTAGGGTCTAATACCCAATGACCTAGTGTGACCATCATGCTTTCTCTGTGCCAAAGCCTTGGTCAAGGGATCAGCGACGTTAGCCTCTATGAACTCTTCCAGCTCACAGCACCACCATTCAAGCAAAACACGAACCCAGACTGCAATCTATAATCATCCTGGTCAGTTTGGAAGATGACATCACTGTAACCCTTTACAGCCAGTTCGTCATCACCTCCATATATCAAGAAATATTCTTTAGTCCTTCTCAAGTACTTAAGAATACTCTTGACCGCTATCCAGTGACACTCACCTGGATCTGACTGGTATCTGCTCGTCATGCTCAAAGCATACGAAACATCAGGATGAGTACATAGCATGGCATACATGATAGATCCTATGGCTGAAGCATAAGGGATCTTATCCAAGCGGTCTCTCTCCTCTCTAGAAGAGGGACTTTGAGTCTTCGAAAGACTCACACCATGTGACATCGGCAGAAATCCTTTCTTGGAATTATGCACGGCAAACTGTAGTAATATCTTGTCAACATATGTACTCTGACTTAGGTCAAGCAATCTCTTAGATATATCTTTATAGATCTTTATGCCTAGAATGCAGGCTACTTCACCTAAGTCCTTCATTGAGAAACAATTCCCCAACCAAATCTTGACAGACTGCAGTAAAGGGATGTCATTCCCAATGAGTAGTATGTCATCCATATACAACACAAGGAAGACAACTGTGTTCCCTACAACCTTCTTGTAGACACAGGATTCATCTTCATTCTTGATGAAACCAAACTGTTTGATTGCATCATCGAATCGAAGATTCCAGCTCCGAGAAGCTTGCTTTAGTCCATAAATGGACTTATGCAGCTTGCATACTCTACCAGTATGTTGTGGATCTAAAAAACCCTCAGGTTGTGTCATGTACATATCCTCGAGTAAGTTTCCATTCAGAAATGCGGTTTTGACATCCATCTGCCAGATCTCATAATCGTGGTATGTTGCAATAGCAAGCATGATCCGAATGGACTTAAACATCGCTACTGGAGAAAAAGTTTCATTATAGTCAATACCATGAATTTGCTTGAAACCTTTATCTACCAAACGACACTTATATATAAGTCCATCCATGTCAGTCTTTCTTTTAAAGACCCACTTACACCCAATGGGTTTGACCCCTTCAGGTGGATCAACCAAAGTCCATACTTGGTTGGTGTACATGGATTCCATTTCGGATCTCATGGCCTCTAGCCATTTCTCAGAATCTGGTCTCATCACAGCTTCCTGATAGGAGGTAGGCTCATTTTCAATGAGCATAGCGTCATCATGGTCAGACAAGAGAAATGAGTATCTCTTAGGCTGACGACGTACCCTATTAGACCTGCGAAGAGGTATGTCTACTTGAACTGGTTGTTGTTACTCAACTCCTTATGAAACAATCTCATTATCCACAACACTTTGTGGTTCCGGTTCAACTTCCATCAAGGCTTCAGTGCTATGGTCCATATCCTGAACTTCTTCAAGATTGAACGTACTCCCACTAATTTTTCTAGAAATAAAGTCCCTTTCTAAAAATACCACAGTCTTAGCCACAACTACCTTGTGTTGACTGGGAATGTAGAAGTAATATCCCTTCGTTTCCTTGGGATATCCAATCAATATCACTTATCAGATTTGGGTCCCAGTTTGTCTGAGACTTGATGTCGAACGTAAGCCTCACAACCCCAAATCCTCATAAAAGACACCTGGGCATCTCTCCCAGTCCATATCTTATATGGTGTCTTTATCACAGCCTTGGATGGAACACGGTTGAGTATGAAGGCTGTTGTGTCTAGAGCATAGTCCCAAAGAGATATAGGAAGATCTGTGTGACTCATCATAGATCGCACCATATCTAATAGGGTACGATTCCTCCGTTCAGATACACCATTCCAATGTGGTGTTCTAGGAGGAGCGATTTGGGATAGAATCTCACACTCAGCTAGATAGTCACAAAACTCATGGCTAAGGTATTCTCCACCTCGATCTGATTGAAGTATCTTAATACTCTTGCCAAGCTGGTTTTGTACTTCATTCTTGAATGCTTTGAACTTTTCAAAGGATTCTGACTTATGTGTCATCAAATACACATAACCATATCTACTGAAGTCATCAGTAAAGGTAATGAAGTACCTAAACCACCTCTGGCAGCAACATTGAAAGGGCCACATACATCACTATGTAAAAGTCCTAACAAGTTAGTCGCTCTCTCGCTGTGTCCACTAAAGGGAGTCTTGGTCATCTTGCTCAGTAGGCATGACTCGCTTGTCTTATATGATTCAAAATCAAATGAGTCCAGCAAATAATCTTTATGGAGTTGGGATAAGCGTTTGTCATTTATATAACCTAAGCGGCAATGCCAGAGATAGGTTTGGTTCATTTCATTTGATTTGAACCTTTTGGTATTTATGTTATAGATGGGATTCTCTAAGTCTAGAATATAGAGTCTATTCATTAGAGGTGCACTACAATAGAACATATCATTTAAATAAACTGAACAACATTTGTTCTTTATTATAAACGAGAAGCCTTTCTTGTCCAAACAAGAAACTGAAATAATGTTCTTAGTAAGAGCAAGCACATAACAACATTCATCTAATTCTAGTACAAGCCTAGAGGGCAGAGATAGATAGTAAGTCCCTATAGCAATAGCAGCAACCCGTGCTCCATTGCTTACTCGTAGGTCCACCTTGCCCTTCGTCAATGCCCTGCTATTTCTCAACACCTACACATTAATACAAATGTGAGAAGCACATCCGGTATCTAATACCCATGATGAAGAAATAGAGAGATTAACTTCTATAACATATATACCTGAAGTAGAAGTCTCACTTCTCTTCTTCTTAAGATCTTCCAAGTACACTTTGCAGTTCCTCTTCCAATGTCTGGTCTGACCGCAGTGGAAGCAAGTAGCATCCTTGGCAACCCCTCCTTTTGATTTCAGTGTCTTGCCTTTGCCCTTTGCTTGGGACTTTCCCTTACCTTTAGGCTTGCCCTTGCCTTTGCCCTTTTGCACCATCAAAATGGAGTTGGGCTTTACCTTCTTAAGGTTTAGCTCAGCAGTTCTCAACATGCTTAGCAGCTCGGGCAGTGGCTTGTCAATTTCGTTCATGTTGTAGTTCATGACGAATTGACTGTAGCTCTCTAGCAAAGATTGCAAGACCAAGTCAGTGGCCAGCTCTTGGCCAAGTGGGAATCCCAACTTCTGTAGATTCTCTATGTACCCAATCATCTTGAGTACATATGGGCCTACGGGAGTCCCGTCTTGCATCTTGCACTGAAACAGTGCCTTAGAAATCTCGAATCTCTCATGCCTTGCTTGTCCTTGATATAGTTGACGAAGATGTTCAACCATATCATAAGCACCCATCAACTCGTGTTGCTTCTGAAGCTCATAGTTCATGGTTGCGAGCATGAGACATGACACATCTAATGCGTCATCTTGATGCTTCTTATAAGCATCTCTGTCAGCTCGCGTGGCAGTGGCAGGAGGTGCCTCTGGAATCGGTTGCTCCAGGACGTACAGTTTTCTTTTTTGAGTGAGAACTATTCTCATATTCGTGTACCAGTCTAGGAAATTAGCTCCATTGAGCTTGTCCTTATCAAGGACAGAACACAGAGAGAATGTGTTCGTGTTTGTCGACATGGCAATCTACAACAAAAAAATGCAGAAAATAAATATCATATTCCACTAATCATTTAATTAGGCCTTTAATTAAATGATTCTCCCACTGAATTATAGAACTTTTGTAGAATCAAGTCATGGATGTGGTCAAACCACACTCACTAGATTCTAACCAACTAGCTATAATTCTTACGGGACAAGATCCACATCATACTACGCCTTGAGTTAGCTTTGGCTAAATCGCCCAAGACTTAATATGATCGGTAGGTAACTAATTACCAATTATATCTCTATGCAACTCTTATTTATAGAATCAAGATCCGCATGTATATTAAAACTTGAGTTAGCTTTGGCTAAATCGCCCAAGAGTTAATATAAATGTGATTTTGACCTATCTTCCAACCATTGGAAAAATGCCTATAGTTAAACCCGATCCAATTGAGTTAACTAGTTTTACTCAACCTGATTGAGTTTGTACTCACCCAAGCTTTGATAGGCGGGACCAAGATTGTCCCTCCGCACCCTACCAAGATAATATGCGTTGCTCTGCTTTGGCAGATTCAATAACAACATGTGATCGAGGTAGTGATGGGTATCAAAACGTGGTAGGCATTTCAAATTGACACGATTAAGATCTAATCTAATCGTTAATGTGTATCATATACGTGATTAAGATCTAATCTAATCGTTAAGATGTATCATATACACGATTAAGATCTAATCTAATCGTTAAGGCACTAATTAATTACTCTACTCTAGCATGCATCACATACACACAAGCAATTAATTAAATTTTGATTAGGTCATGGCCCTACTACGATCTTCTCAAGCCAATGAGAAGATCGGGCGGTCAACCTAAGGTCAACAGCTTCTCCAAGCTCCTCCCTTTGACCACCATGTGTTGCTCGCACCCTCCTCGTCGTTCCTTCTCGAGTGGACCTTCCACCGATCCATTTTTTTATTTTTTTTTTATTACAAAAATGAAACTTGAGTTACATTCGAGTCTAAAACTATTTTACAACAGGAATATAAAAGAGAGGTACAACGCGCAGGTCGCATATAACAAATACAACACGCACAATCACACAAAATGGCGCGCAGGCCATATTATGAATTACAACACATTTAGTCCAATCAAATTGGGTTTTTGGGCCATGACCATCACAAAAACATACATAATTCTAAATTATGTATTTTATATAAATTTCTATAATTTTACTACTATTTTTACAATTTTATGAGTTACAATTTCCCGACGGTCCCGTTTAGCGATTTTCGGGCGCGATCGCGGGACAACGCCCCTTGCGGGGTTAGGGGCAGCACCCCTTCTCGTGAAATGAGTCTCACGAGTGTCCTACTACGATATTACAGCGCCTTAAGCCGCTGTCCCAAAACTATTGGGCTGAAACCTTGCCGTTTCGGAAGGTTTTTCTCGGTATACAAAGTCTACAAGTGACCAAGCACTTGTTGCTTCGCATCTCCAAGAAAAATACTCATAAAAACTATAAAAATCGTAAATTTATAGAAACTTATAGATCTAATATTTTTCATAAAAAATACAAGCAAAACATGTACACGCTTCGCACGTGGCTCTGATACCACTGTTAGGACTTTCGGACCGCAAAAACCGCTTTTTACGTTGCGGAAACCCCGAAGTCTTGCCACCGGATCTGTAACGACCCAATTTTCCTCATTAGGAGTTCTAAAAGTTCTTAAAAATATTTAGAAATATTTTAGAAATATTCTAGAGATTTTTAGAAATTTTTAGAGTATTTTTATGTAATTTTTGGAGGTCGTTTGGTATTTTTACTAAACGAAGGAAGTTTCGACAAAAAAATGTCCAAGCCGAGAATTGAACCCACGACCTTTGACTCGGTCAAAACCCAGCTGACCAGGTGGGCAAACATATTTTTCTGTTTAGAAAAGGTAGCGAATTTATTTAAGATAGTTAACAGAATATTATAAAAGGGATAAGTTGATGTTGGATTTGTCTGTTTAGAAAATGTAGCGAATTTATTTAAGATAGTTAACAGAATATTATAAAAAGGATAAATTGATGTTGGATTTGTCTGTTTAGAAAAGGTAGCGAATTTATTTAAGATAGTTAACAGATTATTTAAGATAGTTAACAGAATATTGGATTATAAAAGGGATAAGTTGATGTTGGATTTGTCTGTTTAGAAAAGGTAGCGAATTTATTTAAGGAGTTAACAGAAATATTAAGTTATAAAAAGGGATAAGTTGATGCTCTGTTTTCCCGTGACTTAAACCATTCTCTCCTTCTCTTCTGCGTACGATGGCGGAGCTCGGGCAGAAAATAAAAGGGAGTTAGGGCATCATCTCCAGCGGCCGGCCAAGGTCCTAGAAGCCCTTTTTGTTCGGTTGTGAGTCCAAGAAGCAAGGTAAGTGCTTCTCACCTGCAGTAGGAGTAGTTTCGGACCTTTGTTCTTCTTGAATTCGAAGCATGAGAAGCGCTTATAGTGCAGATTTTAATTAAGCTTATAGTGCAGATTTTTATGTAGGCTTATAGTGCAGATTTTAATTAAGCCTATAGTACAGATTTTTAATTAGGCTTATAGTGCAGATTTTAATTAAGCCTATAGTGCAGATTTTTAATTAAGCCTATAGTGCAGATTTTAATTAAACTTATAGTGCAGATTTTTATGTAGGATTATAGTGCAGATTTTAATTAAGCTTGTAGTGCAGATTTCTTAGAGCTTAAAATACATATTTCTTTAGAGCAGATTTCTTTAGAGCTTGTAGTGCATATTTCTTAAGAGCTTATGGTGCAGATTTCTTTAAAGTTTATAGTGCAGATTTTTGGTGGAATTTATAGTGTAGATTTTTGGTGGAACTTGTAGTGTAGATTTTTGGTGGAACTTATAGTGCAGTTTTTAAAGAAAAAGATTATAGTGCAGTTTGGTTAAGTATTATAGTGCAGAATTTATATTTGCATAGTATGCAGAAATAGGGTAGCATAGAATACAGAATCTTGATTAGTATAGTATGCAGAATTTTGATTAGCATAGTATGCAGATTTTTGTTTATGTATTTCAAAGTTAGAATTTGTTTAAACATTTCAGTTTTTAAAGAAGCATTCTTTTATTAGAGGTATTAACAAGTATAAGAAAGATAAAGAAAAGAAAGAAAAAGGCCAAGGCCTTAAGTAGGTCCCAAAGTCAAGACTTTAGGGATTTTGGCACACAAGGTGCTCGTTAAAATGCCAAGGCATTTAAAGAAGAAATAATTAAGATAATAAAGTATTTTACTTTTTAAGAGGCTAGTACCCGACTTCCGAGGTTGTCGTTAAACAAATCCAGGTGTCCAATTCCGAGGTCTTGGCCCTGGTAGACCGAGGTCTGCTCTTTTAGGATTGGTGGCTCGCTACCCCAACCTATTAGGGAACGCGCATAAGATGGTACTACGCCTGGGCCCAAGAAGAAAGTTGATTATTATTTTGAAGTATTAAAGTATAAGTTTTCAAACAAAAGAAATAAGCTTCACATAAGTTTAAAATTCAGCAAGATTATGCTAGCATGATTGTATAGATTTGTTTTACACATTTAGCATTTCAGTATGTTTCTTTTGCTTGTAGATGAGCATGAGTAGTTTTCCTTTTGAGCATTCAGCTTTTAGATTTCAGTATCTTCACATGCATATTCGAGTTTTGTGAGTTAGATAGCGCTTACTAAGTAATTTTGCTTATAGATGTATTTTCCTCTTACTGCAGATAAAGGAAAGGAAAAGTTATAGCAAAGGAAGGCGACAAGGAGGTGCGGATGGATGTGTGATGCCTGGACTATAGAAGCCTTGGGACCTAGCATAAGAATTTATTAAGATTGTCATTTATTAAGAATGTATTAGATGAGTCATTTAGCCTTCCGCTGCTAGTTAATTGTATGTTTTGAGTTCTCCGAGAGTTTTAGGAATTTCTATCAACATGTGAACAAGGATAGTTAAGTAAAGTTAGTAGTCTAGTAGCCCTCCGCCCTCACAGACCAGTAGTGAGGAGGGTGGGGTGTTACAAGATCCGTGCGAAGATATTTAAAAATTTTACATGTACATGTTTTTAATCCTAGATCTACCTTAGATCTACATGAAAGGAAGTATACCTTTGAAGCGAAGCCCTTCGCAAATCCCACTCGTCCAAGGTTCTTCGAATCTCAAGTGTGTTCAAGTGTACACACCTCTAGAAGTATCCACACGGGACAAGAGATGGAAGAAAAACACCTAGAGTGTGCTAGCACTCTTGGATGTTTCAGCCAAGGAGGATGAGAGGGAGAGAAGAGAAGAGAAGAGGAAGAAGAAGGAATGAATGAGCACACAATGCTCTTGATTCCTCAATTAAAGTGGTCGGCCACTTATTGGAAGGTTATAAACCTCCATGGAATACCAAGAGTCACAACTCTTGATCTCCCTCATTAGGTGGCACACACATGTACTATCCTTGATGATGTGGAAGATCATCATTGGCCCACTCTATGCCAACTCACAAATGAGGTGGCATTGGTCAAGTCAAACTTGACCTTTCATCTTCCCTTCTCAAGTCAAGTCAAACTTGACATCTTCTCTCCCATGGTTGATCAAATCTAACCATTTGATTCAAAGCAATTTAATTTAATGAATCTATATCCATTGAATTAAATTGACTCAATGAATCCAAATCTAATTAGACTCATTTAACACATGAACCAAATTGAGTCAAACTCAATTAGCTTAATTAGGATTACTCTTAATCCAATTTGGTTCATCACATGAACCTAATCCTCTTGGTTCATCATATGAACCTAATCTCCATCTAATTGCCCTTTGTGTGTGACCCTATAGGTTCTTATAACGTTGGAAATGCTCCTAAACCCATTTAGAAGCATAAGTAATGAGCGGTATCTAGCAACACATCATTACTACCCAAGTTACAAGAATGTTGAGATCCAACATCACCTTGTGACTACTAATTGTGACCCTTCACAATATATGATAATGTCCTTCTATCCTTGACATCTAGATTGATTAAATTGAGGCATAGACCGTGTCATCCTCTAATCAATCTATATTTTGAACTCCAAGTAGACTCACTCTAAACAAATGAGATCAATATCTCATATTGACTCATTTGGGCATGGCCATGCACTTAGTGGTCTCACTCTATCAAGAATGATGATGTCACTCCCGTCATATAGGAGGGATAGATCTCATCTACATCACTCACATCCCTCCACATAATTTGTTACATACCCAGTAATCGCCTTTATAGTCCACCCAGTTACGGGTGACGTTTGACGAAGCCAAAGTATGCAACTCCTTATGTAGGGAACCATGGTGACTTCAGGTCTAAGGACTAATAGTCATACTAATAGCCACATGAGAAAGTATATGACACTCATATAATGATCCATGATGTTTTCTCATGGCGGGTCATTCAGTATACATTCTCCAATGCATACCCATGTGTCAACGTGATATCTCTATATCCATGACTTATGAGAACAAGTCATCTAGTTGACCTACATGCTAGTCTCGTCGCATTAACATTGTCCCTAAATGTTAATACTTGACTAGGAATGATTAAGAGTAGTGTTCTCTATATCATCTCACTATCGATTCAACCAATCGATTGATATAGATAAGAACCTTCTACTCAAGGATGCATTTATACTTACTTATTTGGCAGCAATACAAGTAAGTATAATAACCAGGAAGAAATGCCTTTAAAAGTATATAGGAATATGATACATTGAGTCCATACAACAATCATCATATGATTGACTCTAGGTCTCTAACTAACAGAATTGATAATAAGATGATATAGAGAACACTACTCTTAATCATTCCTAGTCAAGTATTAACATTCAAGGACAATGTTAATGTGATGAGACTAGCATGTAGGTCAAGTCGATGACTTAATTTCACAAGTCATGGATATTAGATATCAAGTTGACACATGGGTATGCATTGGAGAATGTATACTGAATGACCCGCCATGAGAAAGTATCATGGATCGTTATATGAGTGTCATATACTTTCTCATGTGACTATTAGTATGACTATCAGTCCTTGGACCTAAAGTCATCATGGTTCCCTACATAAGGAGTTGCATACTTTGGCTTCGTCAAACGTCACCCGTAAATCGGTGGACTAAAAAGGCGACAACTGGGTATGTAACAAATTATACGGAGGGATATGAGTGATGTAGATGAGATCTATCCCTCCTATATGACGGGAGTGATATCATGATTCTTGATAGAGTGTGACCACTAAGTGCATGGCCATGCCCAAATAAGTCAATATGAGATATTAAGCTCATTTGATTATAGTGAGTCTACTTGGAGTTCAAGACATAGATTGATTAGAGGATGACACGGTCTATGCCTCAATTGATAAATTTAGATGTCAAGGATAGAAGGACGTTGTCACATATTGTGAGAGTCACAATTAGTAGTCACTGTTGGTTAGTCCTAGAAAAACATACCGGTTCCACTGTACAAAAATTTTGTACAAGTGTCGAACCTTTCCTTAAATATCCTATTGTGTTCTTTAGAAGTTAAATTAGGAATCGCAGACGGAACTTAACATCATTGATTCCAAATTTAACCTATTTGTTCTTAATGGTTTAGATTTGAATCGCAAGCGGAACTTAACACTATTGATTCAAATCCACCTACGTTATTAATTCCATTAAATATTAATTTTCAAAATTGGCTTCCAGGACTGCATTGCGAGGCACATGGCCTTCTTGGATATGGGAGCAACCACCACCGCCTAGAAAAAGTCTTTTAAGGAAAACTAATATTTAATTTCCTTAATAACTCTAGGTTAACCAAAAAGAGCAATCGAATCACAAATTCAAAAAACAAAGAAAACACAAACTCGAAAAATAAATTCGAAAAACTAAATCTAATGCCTCTTGTGTTTGGAATTCTTACAAAAAAAAATAACTAGCATGATGCGAAAAATAATTGTTAATTATACCTTCTCTTTGTAAACTAATGACCTCGAGATCTTCTGTCGTATTCCTCGCCTCGCCTTAGATGTCGTGTGGGCGACGATCCTCCAAGATGAACACCACCCAAAAAACTTTCTTCTTCCACCTCTAAAATCCGACCACCACCACCAATTTAGGAATCAAAGAGAGCAAGGGAAAGAGAAGGGGAGAGATCCGGCCATCATGAGAGAGCACAAGCAAGAGACTAAAATAGATGTCTCCTTCTTCTTCTTCTTCTTCTTCTTCTTCTTCTTCTCCTCCTTCTTGTATCCGGCCACTTAAAGAAACCACAAGCAATATGTGGCCGGCCCTAGCATGATAAAGAGCTAGGGGTCGGCCCTAAGGAGGAGACTAGAGAGAAGAGAGAAAAAGAATTCATTAATTCCTGAAGTCTCTCCTCCCCTTCTTTTATAATACTTGCCCAAGGTAAATAAGGATAAACTTTTTATAAAAATTAAAATCTTCCTCATGTTTTTCCTTTTCCCTTTTAATTTTTCCTTTTCTTTCCTCTTGATTGAATCAATCACCAATCATATATTTGATTGAATGATGATTTAATCCTATTGGCTGGCCCCTTGCTTGGGCACCAAGCAAGGGTGGCCGGCCCTTATAAGGAAGGAAATATATTTTTTTTATAAAATTTTACAAGAAGAAATCCTCTTATAAATTTTACAAGCTCTCTTTCAATTTCCTAAAGTAGGAGTTAAAAAAGGAAAGTTTTAAATAATTAAAATCATGTTTTAAAATTTAAAACTTCTCTTATACAAATTCCTTTTTTAACATGGTGATAGAAAATTTAAATTTTAAAACTTCTCTTCCTTTTTTTTCTAAACCATGAGGATGGTTAAAAAAGAAAACTTTTAAAACTTTTAAACTTTCTTTTAAAACATGTGGCCTAATTAAAATAAGGAAAGTTTTTAAATTTAAAATCTCTCTTTTAAAACTTGTAGTTTTCTACAAAGAGAAGATTTTAAAAATTCAAAAACACCCCTCCTTATTTGAATTCTTGTGGCCGGCCCCCTCTTGCTTCGGCACCAAGCAAGGGGCCAGCCCCTTAAGAGGACAATGTGGCCGGCCCTTGCTTGGTCACCAAGCATTAGGTCGGTCCCCTTCTTAGACACCAAGATGGGCTTATATTTGGATAGACTTGAGGCTTTAATGAGGCTACGACAGGGACCTAGAGGAGAAATTGGTTTTGGCCTTCCGATGAGCTTGAGTATCCCGTGTTCGCCCCGAACACACAACTCAAGTTCATCGATAATAACTCATTCCACTAGAGAGTTATTATCGCACTACCGCACCAATCCCAAATTATATTATGGGCTCCTTCTTATCATGAGTGTGTTAGTCTCCCTGTGTTTAAGATAATGAATGTCCACTAATTAAGTAAGTTACTGACAACTCACTTAATTAATATCTAGCTCCAAGAGTAGTACCACTCAACTTCATTGTCATTTCGGACTAAGTCCACCTACAGGGTTTAACATGACAATCCTTATGAGCTCTTCTTGGGGACATTCTCAACCTAGATTACTAGGACATAGATTCCTTCTATATTTAACAACACACACTATAAGCAATATCATTTCCCAACTTATCTGGCGTATTGACTTATCGAGTTAAATCTCACCCATTGATAAGTCAAAGAAATAAATACTAAATATATGTGTTTGTTATTATATTAGGATTAAGAGCACACACTTCTATAATTACTAAGGTCTAGTTCTTTTATATAGTCAGTACAAAAAGAACTTACCTAAAATGGTCCTACTCAATACACTTGGAGTGTATCAGTGTAATTTATTAGTTAAGATAAACTAATACTTAATTACACTACGACTACTTCAACGGTTTGTTCCTTTCCATCATAGTCGCGAGCAACTGTTTATAATTTATAAAGAACTAACAACATGATCTTCTGTGTGTGACACCACACACCATGTTGTCTACTATATAAATCAATTGAACAAATTATATTTAACAAATAAATGTAGATATTGACCACTGTGATTCTTTATTTCTAAATAAATGTTTATACAAAAGTTAGGCTTTTAGTATACACTCTAACAATCTCCCATTTATACTAAAAGACTATGCTGCCATAAATGCTGCCATACATCTGATTCCCAACCCATCAACATGCTCATCAAAAGCTCTTGCCTTAAGGACCTTAGTGAAAGGATCTACAGGTTATCACCTGATGCAATCTAGGTGGCAACAACTTCTCCTCGTTTGTAAGATTTCTCGTATTGGGTGGTACTTGCGCTCCATTGTATTTACTTGCCTTATGGACTTATGGTTTCTTCGAGTTTGCTACTGCACCACTATTATTACAATAAATTGTAATAATTTTTGGGCAAATCAGATAATATGTCTAAGTCCATCATGAAGTATCTGAGCCATACAACTTCTATGACTGCCTAAGAGGCTGTCACTTACTCAGCTTCTATGGTGGTGTCTGAAAAAACACCTTTGCTTATCACTCTTCCATAGTTATGACTTCACCTCTTAAAGTAAACACAAAACCCCGAGGTCGACTTACTAATGTCCCTATCCGATTGGAAGTTAAAATCCGTGCAACCCACAGGGATCAAATTATCTACCTTGTAAGCTAGCATATAATCTCTAATGCCTCTAAGGTACTTCAATATATGTTTTACCGCAATCTAATGTCTTTATCCAGGGTTACTTTGATATCTGCTAACTATGCCCTCGGCAAAATAGATTTCTGATCTCGTGATAGCATACATTAGGCTTCCGACAGCCAAAGCATAAGGAACTGCCTTCATTTCCTCTATCTCCTTTTATGTCTTCAGAGACATCTCTTTAGATAAAGTTACTCCATACTGAAAAAGGTAAGAAACCTTTCTTGGAGTTTTGCATGCTTAAAACGAGCAAGGATTGTTTCGATATATGAAGCTTGGGATAAGTAAAATATTCTTTTCTTGCGATCCCTTATTACTTTGATCCCAAGAATATATGCATTCTCCCAAGTCCTTCATATCGAATTGTTTGGACAACCATACCCTTACTTCTGACAACACTTTGATATTATTTCCAACTACCAAAAATGTTATCTACGTATAGTATAAGAAATATCACCACATTTCCATCACACTTCTTGTATACACAAGACTCATTTGGTTATTAAATAAATTCATAGGTCTGGATTATTTTATTAAACCGGATGATCCAAGACCTTGAAGCATTACATCAGTCCATAGATTGATTAAGCTTACACGCAAGATGCTCTTTGCTCTTTGCAATAACCCTTCTGGTTGCTATATATGGATGTTTTCTTAAAGACTTCCATTAAGGAAAGTTGTCTTGACATCCAATTGCTAAATAGATAAAAGATTCCGGATAGACTTAAGCATGGCTACTGGTGAAAAAGTTTCCTTTTTCAACAAGCCTTGCTTTGAAAGTTTCCACCTTCCTGTCTGTCCCTCTTTTCCTATTGTAGACTTATTTTCACCCAATGTCTTTTACACCATTTGGTGGTTCTACAAGCTCCCAGACTTTATTAAAATACATATATTCTAATTATGTATTCATTGCTCTTTGCAAAGATGTTGCATCTTTATCTTGGAGTGCTTCGTCATATGTCCGGGGATCAGGTTCATGTCCACCAGGGATCAAGTCCAAAGACTCTCCCAAAGCATGAATCTTTTAGGTTACCTAACAACCCTCCCACTATGACGAGGCACTTTCTGCAATTGTGTATCATTTGTGATACGTGTTGCAATTTCTTGTGATATTTCATCTTGTACAGTTGGTACTAGATTAGACATGTCCTTTAATTTCCTTAAGAACAATTTTTACTCATGGGCTTGTGGTTCATAGTATAGTCCTTTTCTAAAATCGGGCATTGGTGCTAACAATGACCTTCCGATTTTAAGGACTATAAACCTCTTTTCATTTTTCTAGGATAACTCACAAACAAGTGAACTCATGTTCAACTTATCAGTCTCTCATATGCTAAACCACCCAAATCCAAATATGCTTCAGACTAGGTTTATGCCCATTCTGCAATTCTATGGGAGTAGAGAGTTCTAACTTAGAAGGTACTATGTTCACTTCCGTTTCCAGTGTATATCCTTAAAATGAATTTGGTAATTTTCTGAATAACTCATCATCGTTCTAATTATTCCATAAGAGCCTTATACCTTCTTTCTACTACACCATTCTGTTGGGGTGTACCAGATGTAGTTAGTTGGGATTGAATCCCGACTTCTGATAAGTGACTCCTAAACTCTCCTAAGAGGTACTTGTTACTACGATTTCACCGTAGTGTCTTGATACTTTTACTTTGACGTTACTCCACATCATCCTAGTAATCTTTGAACTAATCAAAGCACTTAGACTTGTGGCGCGTCAAGTAAATGTACCCTTATCTTGAATAGTCGTCTATAAAAGAGATGAAATATTTGAAACTACCTCTTACCTGGATAGTCAAAGATCTACACAAATCAGAATGAACTAATTCCAACATATCTTTGGCTCTATACCCCTTAGACTTAAAAGCTTCTTGGTTATTTTTCCTTCCAAGTAAGACTCACAGGTTGGAAAGATTTCCACTACCAACGAACCCAAAAGTTCATTGGTTATTATCCTTTGAATCCTACTCAAGTTAATATAACCTAGCCTTAGATGCCAAAAATATGATTGGTTCATTTTCAAAGATTATTTCTCTTATTAAAGTTAGAAAATGTGTTATTAATTTCCATTTATTGCATCATGAGAGTTATTGGATTATAAATTGTCTACCAACGTACCAGAACAGATAACTTCTCTATTTTTCTTGATAACAAGTTTGTTATCAAAATAGACAGAATATCTATTCTTTAATAGTTTAGAAATCGAAATCAGGTTCTTTCTAAACTTAGTACGTAAAGACAATTTCTGATAATCCATATTTTATTCCTATCAAAGGATAAACATCTCCCACTGCAACAACTGTTACTTTTGCAGTAGTGCCCATGTAGACGGTGTTTTTCTATTCATATAGTTGTCGGATTTCCTGGAACCCTGCAATAAATTACAGACATGATTAGTGGCATCTGTATCTACACTCTAGGTACTGGTAGATAACATCACTAAACATGTTTCAACAACTAATGAATTAAATACACCTATATTGTTCTCAGTTCTAAGAAGACAGTCTACCTTAATGTCCAAGTCATATTTCCAATCATTATAATTGGGACTACTAAGTCTTTTCTATAGTATAACAACTAAGGGATTGACTAACATTTTGAAATCCTAAGAATCACAAAAATATTTGATCAAGACCAACACTTTAAAATCCCTGTGAATTTTGTATGCCACGATAGTGTGGACGTATACAAATTCAAAAAAAAAAGATTTTGTCCATTAATTTTATTATCTCGTCATTCTAACTTCATGACAAATAAAATTAATAGTTGGTCTATCTTTGATCAAATATTTTGGTCAAAACTTTGAATTTAAAATAACATTGATTCCTCAAACAATATTATTTAAATTCACCAACACCTCAAATACGGGGAATTTTGCATGCCACGATAGTGTGGACTTATACAAATTCGAATATTTGTAAGAGGAGGGTTTTACCCATTAATTATCTTGTCAATAAATCTTTATGGCAAATAAAATTACCTCAAACATCGTGAATTTTGTATGCCACGATAGTGTGGACGTATACAAAACCAAACATTTGTAAGAGGAGTTTTTCCCATTAATTTTATTTTCTTGTCATCCTGACAAATAAAATTACCTCATACACCGTGAATTTTGTATGCCACGATAGTGTGGACGTATACAAAAACTCGACATTTGTAAGAGGGGGTTTTAAATTTATTATCTTGTCAACTTATCTTTTTGACAAATTAATAGTTGGTTTTCCTTTGGTCACACAAATAATAGCAGTGACTCCGATGGGGAGGATACTATTAGATGTGCCTAAGTGTATACCATTACTTGACACTAAGTCCATTAATAAGATTGTGCCTCTTCCGATGGGGAAGATCACACGCTCTTAATTAATTTCCTATAGTCATCCTAATTGGAAGTTTGATCTAGTGATCCACAAACAAACTCATCCGATATGGAGGAAGGCACTCAGAGCCAACGCGCAAGTTTGTTTGCATCACTTACAAACCAGTAATGGAGACCGTGAAATTTATTAAAATAAATCCCTCTCCCACTTAGTTATTTAAAGTGAGGAATTTTAACCTATGCTAGCATATATCACATGCACACACATACAGTAAATAAAAAGAATAAATTTGGAAATTATTTTCTAACTATTATGGCCTTTTTCCATCACTGTCCTCCGTGTGCTCCAACCCTAGCTGCTGTCATCTTTAGCCACCGCCATCGGGTCGAATCGTCGCATCCATCTTGCTTCTTATTCCGCTGCACCTATGATGCTCCAAAAGTACCACGCCTCGCAAGCATCCGATCCGCGACAAAAATCGAATTTTACATGTGTCGATCCTATATTCCACGAGGGAATGTACATGAAATCTAGATCGAAAATAAAATTCTAAAATCCTAGGGTTAAAACAGCTCCTGCTGTATTAGTTACATATAATCATGCACAAACACAATAATGCCCTTGACATGTCCAAGGGTCCAATCACACACAACATCTATAAGCCATAATAGTTGGAGCCTGCAACCAAAAAGTTAGCACATCCTACTATTATCCTGCCTAAATTATGTATGACATGTGCATAACCTATTTGAATTTTAAACACGCAGAGGCAAACTCTAGCTCTGATACCAATTGTTGGTTAGTCCTAGGAAAACATACCGGTTCCACTGTATAAAAATTTTGTACAAGTATCGAACCTTTCCTTAAATAACCTATTGTGTTCTTTAGAAGTTAAATTAGGAATCGCAGACGGAACTTAACATCATTGATTCCAAATTTAACCTATCTATTCTTAATGGTTTAGATTTGAATCGCAAGTGGAACTTAACACTATTGATTCAAATCCACCTATGTTATTAATTCCATTAAATATTAATTTCCAAAATTAACTTCCAGGACTGCATGGTGAGGCACATGGCCTTCTTGGATATGGGAGCAACCACCACCGCCTAGACAAAGCCTTTTAAGGAAAGCTAATATTTAATTTCCTTAAATAACTCTAGGTTAACCAAAAAGAACAATTGAATCACAAATTCGAAAAACAAAGAAAACACAAACTTGAAAAATAAATTCGAAAAACTAGATCTAATGCCTCTTGTGTTTGGAATTCTTACAAAAAGAAATAACTAGCATGATGCGGAAAACAATTGCTAATTATACCTTCTCTTTGTAAACTAATAACCTTGAGATCTTCTGCCGTATTCCTCGCCTCGCCTTGGACGTCGTGTGGGTGACGATCCTCCAAGATGAACACCACCCAAAAAGCTTTCTTCTTCCTCCTCTAAAATCCGGCCACCACCACCAATTTAGGAATCAAAGAGAGCAAGGGAAAGAGAAGGGGAGAGATCCGGCCATCATGAGAGAGCACAAGCAAGAGACTAAAATTAGATGTCTCCTTCTTCTTCTTCTTCTTCTCCTTCTTCTTCTTCTTCTTCTCCTTCTCCTCCTTCTTGTATCCGGCCACTTAAAGAAACCACAAGCAATATGTGGCCGGCCCTAGCATGATAAAGAGCTAGGGGCCGGCCCTAAGGAGGAGACTAGAGAGAAGAGAGAAAAAGAATTCATTAATTCATGAAGTCTCTCCTCCCCTTCTTTTATAATACTTGCCCAAGGTAAATAAGGAAAAACTTTTTACAAGAATTAAAATCTTCCTCATGTTTTTCCTTTTTCCTTTTAATTTTTCCTTTTCTTTCCTCTTGATTGACTCAATCACCAATCATATATTTGATTGGATGATGATTTAATCCTATTGGTCGGCCCCTTGCTTGGGTACCAAGCAAGGGTGGTCGGCCCCTATAAGGAAGGAAATATATTTTTTTTATAAAATTTTACAAGAAGAAATTCTCTTATAAAATTTTACAAGCTCTCTTTCAATTTCCTAAAGTAGGAGTTAAAAAAGGAAAGTTTTAAAAAATTAAAATCATGTTTTAAAATTTAAAACTTCTCTTATACAATTTCCTTTTTTAACATGGTGATAGAAAATTTAAATTTTAAAACTTCTCTTCCTTTTTTTTCTAAACCATGAGGATGGTTAAAAAAGAAAAGTTTTAAAACTTTTAAACTGTCTTTTAAAACATGTGGCCTAATTCAAATAAGGAAAGTTTTTAAATTTAAAATCTCCCTTTTAAAACTTGTAGTTTTCTACAAAGAGAAGATTTTAAAAATTTAAAAACACCCCTCCTTGTTTGAATTATTGTGGTCGGCCCCCTCTTGCTTGGGAACCAAGCAAGGGGCCGACCCCTTAAGAGGACAATGTGGCCGGCCCTTGCTTGGTCACTAAGCATTGGGTCAGCCCCCTTCTTGGACACTAATATGGGCTTATATTTGGATAGACTTGAGGCTTTTATGAGCTACGATAGGGACCTAGAGGAAAAATTGGTTTTGGCCTTCCGATGAGCTTGAGTATCCCGTGTTCGCTCGAACACACAACTCAAGTTCATCGATAATAACTCATTCCACTAGAGAGTTATTATCGCACTACCGCACCAATCCCAAATTATATTATGGGCTCCTTCTTATCGTGAGTGTGTTAGTCTCCCTGTGTTGAAGATAATGAATGTCCACTAATTAAGTAAATTATTGACAACTCGCTTAATTAATATATAGCTCCAAGAGTAGTACCACTCAACTTCATTGTCATGTCGGACTAAGTCCACCTACAGGGTTTAACATGACAATCCTTATGAGCTCCTCTTGGGGACATTCTCAACCTAGATTACTAGGACACAGATTCCTTCTATAATCAACAACACACACTATAAGTAATATCATTTCCCAACTTATCGGGCTTATTGACTTATCGAGTTAAATCTCACCCATTGATAAGTCAAAGA
The DNA here is from genome assembly GCF_018446385.1 of Zingiber officinale. Taxonomy (NCBI): domain Eukaryota; kingdom Viridiplantae; phylum Streptophyta; class Magnoliopsida; order Zingiberales; family Zingiberaceae; genus Zingiber; species Zingiber officinale. The sequence goes on along the minus strand of NC_055986.1, from coordinate 18,764,009 downwards.
AATAAATACTAAATATATGTATTTGTTATTATATTAGGATTAAGAGCACACACTTCCATAATAACTAAGGTCTAGTTCTTTTATAAAGTCAGTATAAAAAGAACTTACCTAAAAGGTCCTACTCAATACACTTGGAGTGTATCAGTGTAATTTATTAGTTAAGATAAACTAATATTTAATTACACAACGACTACTTCAACGGTTTGTTCCTTTCCATCTTAGTCGCCAGCAACTGTTTATAATTTATAAAGAACTGACAATATGATCTTCTGTGTGTGACATCACACACCTTGTTGTCCACTGTATAAATTAATTGAACAAATTACATTTAACAAATAAATATAGATATTGACCACTGTGATTATTTATTTCTAAATAAATGTTTATACAAAAGCTAGGCTTTTAGTATACACTCTAACAGTCACAATGGTGATGTTGGATCTCAACATTCTTGTAACTTGGGTAGTAATGATGTGTTGCTAGATACCGCTCATTGCTTATGTTTCTAAATGGGTTTAGGAGCATTACCAACGTTACAAGAACCTATAGGGTCACACACAAAGGACAGTTAGATGGAGATTAGGTTCATATGATGGACCAAGAGGATTAGGTTCTTGTGATGAACCAAATTGGATTAAGAGTAATTCAAATTAGACTAATTGAGTTGGACTCAATTTGATTCATGTGTCGAATGAGTCTAATTTAGACTATGATTCATTGAGTCAAATTAAACTAATGAATAGAGATTCATTAAATTAAATTGATTTGAGTTAAAGGGTAGATTTGATCAACCATGGGAGATAAGAGTTCAAGTTTGACTTGACTTGAGAGGGAAGATGAAGAGTCAAGTTTGACTTGACCAAATGCCACTTCATTGTGACTTGGCATGGACCAGCCAATGATGATGTTCTACATCATCAAGGCTACATCATTGTGTGCCACCTCATGAGGAAGACCAAGAGCCATGACTCTTGGTATTACATGGAGGTATAAAGTGCTCTAATAGTGGCCGGCCACATGAATGGGTGAGCAAAGGTGTGCTTATTCAAGGTCTCTTCTTCTTCCTCTCTTCTTTTCTCTCCTTCTCCTCCATTGCCGAGACCTCTCAAGAGTGCTAGCACACTCTAAGTGGTTCTCTCTACCTTTTATCCGTGTGGATACGTGTAGAGGAGTGTACACTTGACACTCTACGAGATCCGGCAACCATTTGGACGAGCGGGATAAGCGAAGGGCATCGCTACAAGGGTAATACTTCCTTTTCATGTAGATCTAAGGTAGATCTAGTGTAGATAAACATATACATGATATTTTATTTATCTATCTTCGCACGGATCCGTGGCTAGTTTCGAGGTTTCTGCAACACAAAAAGCGGTTTTTGCGGCTCGAAAGTTCTAACAGTGGTATCAGAGCCACGTGCGAAGCTTGTACATGTTTGTATTTGTTATTACAAAAAGGTTTCAGATCTGTAAGTTTCTATAATTTTTCTACTTTTATGGATTTTGTCAGTATTTTTCTTGCAAAGGCGAAGCAACAAGTGCTTGGACACTTGTAGGCTTCAAATACTGAGAAAAACCTTCCGAAACGTTAAGGTTTCGCCCAAACAAAATTCTTTTTTTTGGGACAGCGACTTAAGGCGCTATTAGATCACTTTGGGACACTCGCGATATTCAGTTCGTGAGAAGGGGCGCTGCCCTAACCCCACAAGGGGCATTGTCTCGCGATCGTGGCCGAAAATCGCTAAACGGGACCGTCGAGGAGATGTGACTCATAAAATTGATAAAATAGTAGTAAAATTATAGAAATTTATATAAAATACATAATTTAGAATTATGTATGATATTGTGATGGTCATGGCCCAAAAACCCCAATGTGATTGGTTAAAATTATGTTGTAATTCATAATATGGCATGCGCACCATTTTAGTATTGTGTGTGTTGTATATGATATGCGACATGCACGTCGTGCCTCCCTTATTATGTTCCTGTTGTAAATAGATTTTAGACTCGAATATAACTCGAGTTTCATTATGTATATATATATCATTGCTTGTGTGTATGTGATGCATGCTAATATAGGGTAATTAGTGTCTTAATGCGTATATGATACACATTCATTATTAGTTTATATCTTAATCAAGTCAACTCGAAATGCCTACCAAGTTTTGATACCCATCACTACCTCGATCATTTGTTGTTGTTGAATCTGCCAAAGCAGAGCAACGCATATTATCTTGGTAGGGTGTGGAGGGACAATCTTGGTCCCGCCTATCAAAGCTTGGGTGAGAACAAACTCAATTAGATTGAGTATAACTAGTTAACTCAATTGGATCGGGTAAAACTATAGGTATTTTCCAACGGTTGGGAAGATAGGATAAAGATCACATTTATCTTGATGCTATAAATAAGAGTTGCATAAAGATGTAATTGATAATTAGTTATCTACCGATCATACTAAGTCTTGGGCGATTTAGCCAAAGCTAACTCAAGGCGTAGTATGATGTGGATCTTGTCCCGCGAGAATTATAGTTAATTGGTATGAATCTAGTAGTGTTGTTTGACCACATCCATGACTTGATTCTACAAAAGCCCTATAATTCAGTGGGAGCATCATTTAGTTAAAGGCCTAATTAAATGATAAATGGAATATGATATTTACTTTCTGCTTTATTTATGTTGTAGATTGCCATGTTGACGAACACGAACATTTTCTCCCTGCGTTCTGTCCTTAACAAGGATAAGCTCAATGGAGCTAATTTTCTGGACTGGTACAGGAATCTGAGAATCGTTCTCACACAAGAAAGAAAATTGTACATCCTGGAGCAGCCCATTCTGGAGGCACCTCCTGCCACTGCCACGCGAGTCGACTGAGATGCTTATAAGAAGCATCAAGATGATGCATTAGATGTGTCATGCCTCATGCTCGCAACCATGAACTCTGAGCTTCAGAAGCAACACGAGCTGATGACTGCTTATGATATGGTTGAACATCTTCGTCAATTATATCAAGGGCAAGCAAGGCACGAGAGATTCGAGATCTCTAAGGCACTGTTTCAGTGCAAGATGCAATATGGGACTCCCGTAGGTCCATATGTACTCAAGATGGTTGGGTACATAGAGAACCTACAGTGGTTGGGATTTCCCCTTAGCCAAGAACTGGCCACTGACTTGATCTTACAATCCTTGCCAGAATGTTATAGTCAATTTGTCATAAATTACAACATGAATGAAATTGATAAGTCACTGCCTGAGCTGCTAAGCATGTTGCGAACTACTGAGCTCAACCTTAAGAAGGTAAAGCCCAACTCCATTTTGATGGTGCAAAAGCATAAAGGAAACGGAAAGCCTAAAAGTAAGGGAAAGTCCCAAGCCAAGGGCAAAGGCAAGGTAATGAAACTTAAAGGAGAGGTTGCCAAGGATGCTACTTGCTTCCACTACGGTCAGACCGGGCACTGGAAGAGGAACTGTAAAGGATACCTGGAAGATATTAAAAAGAAGAGAAATGAGATTTCTACTTCAGGTATATATGTTATAGAAGTCAATCTTTCTATTTCTTCATCGTGGGTATTAGATACCGGATGTGCTTCTCACATTTGTACTAGTGTACAGGCGCTGAGAAATAGCAGGGCATTGACGAAGGGCGAGGTGGACCTACGAGTAGGTAATGGAGCACGGGTTGCTGCTGTTGCTGTAGGAACTTACTTTCTATCTCTACCCTCTGGGCTTGTACTAGAATTAGATGAATGTTGTTATATGCCTACTCTCACAAAGAACATCATTTCAGTTTCTTGTTTAAACAAGAAAGGTTTTTCATTTATAATAAAGAACAAATGTTGTTCCGTTTATTTGAAAGATATGTTCTATTGTAGTGCACCTCTGATAAACGGACTCTACATTCTAGACTTAGAGAACCCCATCTATAACATAAGTACCAAAAGGTTCAAGTCAAATGAAATGAACCGAACCTATCTCTGGCATTATCGCTTAGGTCATATAAATGAGAATCGCTTATCCCATCTCCATAAAGATGGTTTGCTGGACTTATTTGATTTTGAATCATATGAGACATGTGTGTCATGCCTACTAGGCAAGATGACCAAGACTCCCTTTAGTGGACACAGCGAAAGAGCAACTGACTTGTTAGGACTTATACATAGTGATGTATGCGGCCCTTTTAATGTCACTGCCAGAGGTGGTTATAGATACTTCATTACATTTACTGATGACTTCAGTAGATATGGTTATATGTATCTGATGACATATAAGTCACAATCCTTTGAAAAGTTCAAAGAATTCAAGAATGAAGTACAAAACCAGCTAGGCAACAGTATTAAGATACTTCGATCAGATCGAGGTGGTGAATACCTTAGCCATGAGTTTCGTGACTATCTAGCTGAGTGTGGGATTCTATCCCAACTCACTCCTCCTGGAACACCACAGTGGAATGGTGTATCCGAAAGGAGGAATCGTACCCTATTAGATATGGTACGATCTATGATAAGTCACACAGATCTTCCTATATCTTTTTAGGAATATGCTCTAGACACAGCAGCCTTCACACTTAACCGTGTTCCATCCAAAGCTTTGATAAAGACACCATATAGGATATGGACTGGGAAAGATGCCCAGATACCTTTTATGAGGATTTGGGGTTATGAGGCTTACATTCGACATCAAGTCTCGGACAAACTGGGACCTAAATCTGATAAGTGCTATTTTATAGGATATCCCAAGGAAACGAAGAGATATTACTTCTAAATTCCTAGTCACCTCAAAGTGTTTGTGGCTAAGACTGGGGTATTTCTAGAAAAGAACTTTGTTTCTAAAAAACTAGTGGGAGTACGTTCGATCTTGAAGAATTTCAAGATATGGACCATAGCACTAAAGCCTTGATGGAAGTTGAACTAGAACCGCAAAATGTTGTGGATGATGAGATTGTTGCACAAGGAGTTAAGGAACAACAACCAGTTCAAGTAGACATACCTCTTCGCAGGTATGACAGGGTACGTCATCAGCCTAAGAGATACTCATTTCTCTTGTCTGACCATGACGACGTTATGCTCATTGAGAATAAACCTACCTCCTATCAGGAAGCTGTGATGAGACCAGATTCTGAGAAATGACTAAAGATTGGAAGATCTGAGATGGAATCCATGTACACCAACCAAGTATGGACTTTGATTGATCCACCTGAAGGCGTCAAACCCATTGGGTGTAAGTGAGTCTTTAAGAGAAAGACTGACATGGATGAACTTATGCATACCTATAAGGGTCGTTTGGTAGCTAAAGGTTTCAAGCAAATTCATGGTATTGACTATGATGAAACTTTTTCTCCAGTAGCGATGTTTAAGTCCATTCGGATCATGCTTGCTATTGCAGCATACCACGATTATGAGATCTGGCAGATGGATGTCAAAATCGCATTTCTAAATGGAAACTTACTCGAGGATGTGTACATGACACAACCTGAGGGTTTTGTAGATCCACTGCATACTGGCAGAGTATGCAAGCTGCATAAGTCCATTTATGGACTAAAGCAAGCTTCTCGGAGCTGGAATCTTCGATTCGATGATGCAATCAAATAGTTTGGTTTCATCAAGAATGAAGATAAACCATGTGTCTACAAGAAGGTTGTAGGGAACACAGTTGTCTTCCTTGTATTATATGTGGATGACATACTACTCATTAGAAATGGCATCCCTTTGCTGCAGTTTGTAAAGACTTGGCTGGGGAATTATTTCTCAATTAATGACTTAGGTGAAGCCGCCTGTATTCTAGGCATAAAGATCTATAGAGATAGATCTAAGAGATTGCTTGGCCTAAGTCAAAGTACATATATTGACACGGTATTACTACGATTTGCCATGCAATGTTCCAAGAAAGGATTTCTGCCGATGTCATATGGTGTAAGTCTTTCGAAGACTCAAAGTCCCTCTTCTAGAGAGGAGAGAGACCGCATGGATAAGATCTCTTATGCTTCAGCCATAGGATCTATCATGTACGCCATGTTGTGTACTCGTCCTGATGTTTCGTATGCTTTGAGCATGACGAGCATATACCAGTCAGATCCTGGTGAGCGTCACTGGATAGCGGTCAAGAATATTCTTAAGTACTTGAGAAGGACTAAAGAATATTTCTTGATATTTGGAGGCGATGGTGAGCTAGCTGTAAAGGGTTACAGTGATGCCAGCTTCCAAACTAACCAAGATTATTATAGATCGCAGTCTGGGTTCGTGTTTTGCTTGAATGGTGGTGCTATGAGCTGGAAGAGTTCGAAGCAGGACACAGTTACTGATTCTACAACAGAGGCCGAGTATATTGCTACATCAGAAGCAACAAAGGAGGCAGTTTGGATCCGCAAGTTCATTATTGAGCTTGGGGTGGTTCCTAGCATAGCCGATCCTATAGAGCTCTATTGTGACAACAATGGAGCAATTGCACAGGCTAAGGAACCTCGCTCACACCAGCGGACCAAACACATACTACGGCGCTTCCATCTCATTCGAGAGATCATCGATAGAGGAGATGTGAAAATTTACAAAGTACCCACAGAGGCTAACGTCGCTGATCCCTTGACCAAGGCTTTGACACAGAGAAAACATGATGGTCACACTAGGTCATTGGGTATTAGAGCCTACACTGATTGGCACTAGTGCTAGTGGGAGATTGTCAGTGAGAGATCTATAGCCGATCATGTGATGATTGTTGTATGGACTCGATGTATCATATTCCTATATATATATATATATATATATATATATATTTATAAAGGCATTTCTTTATGGTTATTATACTTACTTGTATTAGTGCTAAATAACTGAGTATAATAGCGTCCTTGAGTAGAAGGTTCTTATTTATATCAATCGATTGGTTGAATTGATAATGAGATGATATAGAGAACACTACTCTTAATCATTCCTAGTCAAGTATTAACATTCAGGGACAATGTTAATGTGATGAGACTAGCATGTAGGTCAAGTCGATGACTTGATCTCACAAGTCATGGATATTAGATATCAAGTTGACACATAGGTATGCATTGGAGAATGTATACTGAATGATCCGCCATGAGAAAGTATCATGGATCGTTATATGAGTGTCATATACTTTCTCATGTAACTATTAGTATGACTATCAGTCCTTGGACCTGAAGTCACCATGGTTCTCTACATAAGGAGTTGCATACTTTGGCTTCGTTAAATGTCACCCGTAAATGGGTGGACTATAAAGGTGACTACTGGGTATGTAACAAATTATGCGGAGAGATATGAGTGATGTAGATGGAATCTATCCCTCCTATATGATGGGAGTGATATCATGATTCTTGATAGAGTGAGACCACTAAGTGCATGGTCATGCCCAAATAAGTCAATATGAGATATTGTGCTCATTTGATTAGAGTGAGTCTACTTGGAGTTCAAGACATAGATTGATTAGAGGATGACATGGTCTATGTCTCAATTGATCAATTTAGATGTCAAGGATAGAAGGACGTTATCACATATTATGAGAGTCACAATTAGTAGTCACAATGGTGATGTTGGATCTCAACATTCTTGTAACTTGGGTAGTAATGATGTGTTGCTAGATACCACTCATTGCTTATGTTTTAAATGGGTTTAGGAGCATTGCCAACGTTACAAGAACCTATAGGGTCACACACAAAGGGCAGTTAGATGGAGATTAGGTTCATATGATGGACCAAGAGGATTAGGTTCATGTGATGAACCAAATTGGATTAATAGTAATTCAAATTAGACTAATTGAGTTGGACTCAATTTGATTCATGTGTCGAATGAGTCTAATTTAGACTATGATTCATTGAGTCAATTTAAACCAATGAATAGAGATTCATTAAATTAAATTGATTTAAGTCAAAGGGTATATTTGATCAACCATGGGAGATAAGAGGTCAAGTTTGACTTGACTTGAGATGGAAGATGAAGGGTCAAGTTTGACTTGACCAAATGCCACTTCATTGTGACTTGGCATGGACCGGTCAATGATGATGTTCCACATCATCAAGGCTACATCATTATGTGCCACCTCATGAGGAAGACCAAGAGCCATGACTCTTGGTATTACATGGAGGTATAAAGTGCTCTAATAGTGGTCGGCCACATGAATGGGTGAGCAAAGGTGTGTTTATTCAAGGTCTCTTCTTCTTCCTCTCTTCTTTTCTCTCCTTCTCCTCCATTACCGAGACCTCTCAAGAGTGCTAGCACACTCTAAGTGGTTCTCTCCACCTTTTTTCCATGTGGATACGTGTAGAGGAGTGTACACTTGACACTCTACGAGATCCGGCAACCATTTGGACGAACGGGATAAGCGAAGGGCATCACTACAAGGGTAATATTTCCTTTTCATGTAGATCTAAGGTAGATATAGTGTAGACAAACATGTACATGATATTTTATTTATCTATCTTCTCACGGATCTGTGGCTAGCTTCGAGGTTTCCGCAACGCAAAAAGTGATTTTTGCGGCTCGAAAGTTCTAACAATGGTATCAGAGCCACGTGTGAAGCTTGTACATGTTTGTATTTGTTATTACAAAAAGGTTTCAGATCTGTAAGTTTCTGTAATTTTTCTACTTTTATGGATTTTGTGAGTATTTTTCTTGTAAAGGAGAAGCAACAAGTGCTTGGACACTTGTAGGCTTCAAATACCGAGAAAAACCTTCCGAGACGTTAAGGTCTCGCCCAAACAAAATTCTTTTTTTTGGGACAGCGACTTAAGGCGCTATTAGATCACTTTGGGACACTCGCGATATTCATTTCGCGAGAAGGGGCGCTGCCCCTAACCCCGCAAGGGGCATTGTCTCGCGATCATGGCCGAAAATCGCTAAACGGGACCGCCGAGGAGTTGTGACTCATAAAATTGATAAAACAGTAGTAAAATTATAGAAATTTATATAAAATACGTAATTTAGAATTATGTATGATATTGTGATGGCCATGGCCCAAAAACCCCAATGTGATTGGTTAAAATTATGTTGTAATTCATAATATGGCATGCGCACCATTTTAGTATTGTGTGTGTTGTATATGATATGCGACCTGCGCGTCGTGCCTCCCTTATTATGTTCCTGTTGTAAATAGATTTTAGACTCGAATGTAACTCGAGTTTCATATTTGTAATATATAAAATGAAGCGGTGGAAGGTCCACTCAAGAAGAAGTTACGAAGAGGGTGTTGTTAACACATGGCGGTCAAAAGGAGGCGCTTGAAGAAGCCGTTAACCCTAGGTTGACCGTCTGATCTTTTCATTGGCTTGAGAAGATCGTAGTAGGGTCATGACCTCATCACAAATTAATTAATCAGTATATATCATTGCTTGTGTGTATGTGATGCATGCTAATATAGGGTAATTAGTGTCTTAATGCGTATATGATACACATTCATGATTAGATTAGATCTTAATCAAGTCAACTCGAAATGCCTACCAAGTTTTGATACCCATCACTACCTCGATCATTTGTTGTTGTTGAATCTGCCAAAGCAGAGCAACGCATAATATCTTGGTAGGGTGCGGAGGGACAATCTTGGTCCCACCTATCAAAGCTTGGGTGAGAACAAACTCAATTAGATTGAGTATAACTAGTTAACTCAATTTGATCGGGTAAAACTATAGGCATTTTCCAATGGTTGGGAAGATAGAATAAAGATCACATTTATCTTGATCCTATAAACAAGAGTTGCATAAAGATGTAATTGATAATTAGTTATATACCGATCATACTAAGTCTTTGTGGGAGATGTTTATTTAGGAATAAAATAGTACTTTTGAGAAATTGTCTTTATGTACCAGGTTTTAGAAAGAACTTGATTTCAGTTTCTAAAAAAAATTATGAATGGATATTCTATTTCTTTTGATGACAAAGTAGTTGTCAAGAAAAATAGGGATGTTATCTATTCTGGTACATTGGTTGACAATTTATACGCTCTTAATCCAATAAACTCCCACGATGCAAGAAATAGTAAACTTTTCTTCTAAATCTAATAAGAGGAAGGAGCTTTCAAAAATGTACCAAACATATCTTTGGCATCTAAGGCTAGGTCATATTAACTTAAGAAAGATTCATAGGTTAATAGCCGATGGACCTTTGGGATCATTGGTGGTGGAAGATTTTCCAAACTTGCGGAACTTGCTTGGAAGGACAAATGACCAAGAGGCTTTTTAGGGCCAAGGGGTATAGAGCTAAAGATGTGTTGGAATTGGTTCATTCAGATTTATATGGACCTATGACTATCCAGGCGAGAGGTGATTTCGAATATTTTGTCTCTTTTATAAACGACTATTCGAGATACGGGTACATTTACTTGATGCGCCGCAAGTCTGAGTGCTTTGATAAGTTCAAAGAGTACAATGCTGATATGGAGAAACGTCATGGTAAAAGTATCAAGACACTACGGTCTGATCATGGTGGCAAGTACCTCTTAGGAGAGTTTAGGAGTTACTTATCAGAGGCCGGGATTCAATCCCAACTATCTACACCTGGTACACCCGAACAGAATGGTGTGGCGGAATGAAGGAATAAAGACTCTTATGGAAATGGTTAGATCAATGATGAGTTATTCTTAATTACCAAATTCATTTTGGATATATGCTCTGAAAATGACAACGTATATTCTGAACTTAGTACCTTCTAAATCAGTATCCTCTACTCCCATAGAACTGTGGAATGAGCGTAAACCTAGTTGAAGACATGTTCGTATTTGGGGAAGTCCAGCACATGTGCTAAAGGGAGACGCTGATAAGTTAGAATCATGTACAGAAGTCCGCTTATTTATGGGATATCCTAAAGGAACGAAATGAGGTTTATTTTATAAGTCCTAAAGATCATAAGGTCATTATTAGCACCAATGTCCGATTTTTAGAAGAAGACTATGTAAAGAACCACTAGCCCATGAGTGAAATTGTTCTAGAAGAAATGAAAGAGGACACTTCTACTTTAGTACCAACAGTACAAGATGAAATATCATAAGAAACTGCAACACGTATCACAAATGATGCACAACTACAGGCAGTGTCTTATCGTAGTGGGAGGGTTGTCAGGCAATCTAAAAGATTCATGTTTTTGGGAGAGTCTTCGAACTTGATCCCAGGTAAACATGAACATGATCCCCGAACATATAACGAAGCACTCCAAGATAAAGATGCAGCATCTTGGCAAAGAGCAATGAATTCAGAAATAGAATCTATGTATTCTAACAAAGTCTGAGAGTGTAACGACCCACCTTCTACTACTAGACTGTAAGGCCGATCGCTACAGTTATGCTGTGCTAACTATGCGGAACACTGATCTAAATTAAATTTTTAGTTGCTAACTGATCACCATTCTTGGTTCTACATATACTGGTGGATGTAATCTAAGGTATATCTAACATATACCACATCCCCTATGGTCAAAGAACTGAAATACATGTTTCCCGGCTGTTATCAGGCCTCCCAATCGATCCGTTGATCGATTGGAACGTCGGATCGATCCAGGGATCGATTCAGCCGGTTACTGTACGCGTGACGTAGGTTGGATCGATCCAGTGATCGATCCAGCACGCTACTGTGCCCGGGACGATATTCTGGATCGATCGGCTGATCGATCCAGACTGACCAATCGATCCAGTGATCGATTCCCAAACCTTCTGTTCGCGACAGAAATTGCTGGATCGATCGGACGATCGATCCAGAAACCTACTGTTCGCGGAGCAACTTGCCCGATCGATCAGCTGATCGATTGGGACCCTCCAATCGATCCACCGATCGATTGGGGTTTCTGATTTTGCACTAAAACTCTGATTTCAGCACTGGTTCGTGCCAAAACCTCACACTACAACTATCTAATGCATGATAAACATTCCAATGACATAGGACTAGCAATCTAACTCGTTATAGTGCATGGTTCTTTAATTTCTAGCATTGAACAACTTAAAATGCATAAAAAGCAAAATACTAAAAGTTCATGTTTCTAATTTGCTAAACTCTCCAAGGTCTTTTATTCCAGTTCCTGCCACACACACCATCCTTTGCATTGTCCTCCAGCTCCCTCTGCTAGTCCATCTTTCCTTTACCTTTATCTGCAATATAAGGAAAAATAGTATCTGTAAGCTTAAAGCTTAGTAAGAAACCATCTACCTCACAAAAACATGCAAGCGATGCAAATATGCTTTACAAATCATGTTATTTGAAAACATGCATTGAGCTTATTAAAGCATGGCATACTGAAACATGGTATAAACACTGAAACATGGCATGCATCATAAACTAAGCATATAATCATATCATAGCATCAACTAGAATAAACTATGCTGAAAATCGAACTGAAACTGAAACTATACTGGAGCTAAACTAGTGCTGTTCTGATGCTATAGTCACATATCTGAATAAACTTTAAAAGCTAATAGATATAAGTGAAAATACATAATCATGCTGTTTGGGCCCGGCAACTGTACTTGCTGTGCGCGCATCCCTAACTAGACCCGGGTTTGCAAGTCCCGAATTTAGTAGGGTTAGCTAGGTTATCTAAACCTAGGGACGACTGTGGGAGTCTAACCCAATGGATATCTGATCCAGTACAGTGCCACTGAAAATAAAATACTGAATATAGCTAACTGTTTTAACTTGCTGTTTCTAGGTTATCTGAACCTAGAGCTAGGTTATCTAAACCTAGAGGCGACTATGGGAGCCCACCCATTGGACCGTAGTCCCATGTAAGCTAAAATAAACTGATTTGCTGTTTTACACGCTTCTAATGCATTTAACTGAGCTATTAAAATGCTTAAGTTGCATCTTTTTACTGATCTAGTTACTTTGTCGAACACCTAGTGTGCCCCAACTCTCCTCTTTATTAGGGAGATCACCTTTAGGCACCCGACAACGTCTACAACCCCAAACTGAAGAGGGTAAACGTGTTCGGCCCATCTAAAGGCGCTCAACTAAATACCTAAACCTGCGAGGAGGGTTAAAGCACCCTACATGTCGACAAAACCTGCATAAAACTAAACTAATACACAGACAATCCAAACGGAGCTATTATACTGCAGGTGAGGGGTTTCTTACCTCCTGTATGAAGTTTCTTACGATTCTAATCGCTGGAATTCCGGTGGAGATGACCCTTTCGACGATTTACTCACGTCCACGTGCTCTACTCGCGAAGGGAAATGTCCTCGTGCTGAAATCGTCGTCGGAAAATATCCTTGGGGCCCTAGGGAAGGAACCCTAGGGTTTCCTTGGTGTGGCGCCGAAAGAAGGATGAAGAGGAGAAGAGTTGGCGTGGGGGCTTCGGTGGAGAGGGATTTTGCCGAACCAAAATCTTAAAATAAACTAAACCCTCTTTAAGTTTCCTATTTATATTAAGTGGATTATTGAACCCAACTCCAATATAAATATAATTGGTTCCTCATTCTTTCAGCACGGCCCTGCTGGGTTCAACTGGTTACTAACATTCTCCCTAAGCCATAGGTCTCGGGTTCAATTCCCGCTAAGGCCGTTTTCGTTTTCTAATTATTTTTGCTACTTCCGCTACTCGGAAAATTCTGGAAAAATATCTAAAAATTCCAAAAAATCACAGAATAATTCTAATGCAAGTTTGAGAATTTTTCGGGCGTTACAGAGAGCTAGTAGAACCACCAAATGGTGTAAAAGCTATTGGATGTAAATGAGTCTACAAAAGAAAAGGAGGGACAGATGGGAAGGTAGAAACCTTCAAAGTAAGGCTTGTTGCGAAGGGGTATACTCAGAAAGAGGGAATCGATTATGAGAAAACCTTTTCCTCGGTAGCTATGCTTAAGTCTATCCAGATATTTTTATCTATTGCTGCTCATATGGATTATGAGGTTTGGCAAATGGATATCAAGGCAGCTTTCCTTAATGAAAGTCTTGAAGAAAATATCCATATGAAGCAACTAGAGGAGTTTATTGCAAAGGGCAAAGAGCATCTTGTATGTAAGCTCAATCGGTCTATTTATGGACTGAAGCAAGCTCCAAGATCTTGGAACATCCGGTTTAATGAAGTAATCCAACCTTATGGATTTATTCAGTGTCCGGATGAGTCTTGTGTATACAAGAAGTATGACAGAAACGTGGTGGTATTTCTTGTACTATACGTAGATGACATTTTATTAATTAACAACAATGTCAAAGTGTTGTCAGAAGTAAGGGTATGGTTGTACAATCAATTCGATATGAAGTACTTGGGAGAATGCGGGTATATTCTTGGGATCAAATTAATAAGGGATCGCAAGAAAAGAATGTTGTGCTTATCTCAAGTTTCATATATCGATACTATCCTAGCTCGTTTTAGCATGCAAAACTCTAAGAAAGGCTTTCTACCTTTTCGGCATGGAGTATCTTTATCTAAAGAGATGTCTCCTAAGACATCAAAAGAGATAGAGGAAATGAAGGCAGTTCTGTAGGATCGAAAAGAATTTAGATATCTCCACAATGGTATGATATTGTCCACTTTGGGCCTAAGCCCTCATGGTTTTGCTCTTGGGCTCTCCCCAAATGCCTCATGTCAATGAAGATATCTTTTCTCTTATAAAACCATGATCTTTCCCATGTGTTTTCAATATGGGACTATGTTTGCAACCTTACAACCCCAACAATCCCCCCCCTCAAACAAAGGACCACAGGCTTCCCACGTCCGATCCTCGACTCGCCAGGTCTTCCTGCCCCTCGGTCCACCCGACCTACTAGGACTTCCTTGCCTAACCACAACTAGGACTTCCTGCCTGGTGTCTGGTCCTCTTGATCCGAACATAAGAGCCCCCACTTTCTTTGTTCGAGGTCAATATTGTACCCACATGGTTCAATCAGACCATAGCTCTTGTGCACAGTCGGCGGTTAAACCTTCTGGCAGTCCGGGCTCTGATACCAATTATAGGATCGAAAAGAATTTAGATATCTCCACAATGATATAATATTGTCCACTTTGGGCCTAAGACCACATGGTTTTGCTCTTGGGCTTTCCCCAAAAGGTCTCATGCCAAATGGAGATATCTTTCTCTTTATAAACCCATAATCTTTCCCATGTGTTTTCAATATGGGACTATGTTTGCAACCTTGCAACCCCAACAAGTTCCTTATGCTTCAGCTGTAGGAAGCCTAATGTATGCAATGTTATGCACGAGACCGGATATCTATTTTACCATGGATATGGTTAGCAAATATCAAAGTAATCCAGGACAAGGGCATTGGACTGTCGTAAAGCATATATTAAAGTACCTGAGAAGAACTAGAGATTATATGCTGGTTTACCAAGCAGATGATTTGCTCATTGTGGGTTACATGAATTCTGACTTCCAATCAGATAGGGACAATAGTAAGTCTACCTCAAGTTATGTGTTTACTTTAGGAGGTGGAGCCATAGCATGGAGGAGTGTTAAGCAGGAATGCGTTTCAGACTCCACCATGGAAGTTGAGTATGTGACAGCCTCTGAGGCAGCCAAAGAAGTTGTATGGTTCAGGAACTTCTTAATAGACTTAGATGTGATTCCTGGTTTGCCCAAAATCATCACAATTTATTGTGATAATAATGGTGCATTAGCAAACTCGAAGGAACCATGAGCCCATAAGGCGAGTAAATACATTGAGCGCAAGTACCACCTGATACGAGACATTATAAAGCGAGAAGAAGTTGTTGTCGCCAAGATTGCATTAGCAGATAACTTGACAAATCCTTTCACTAAGGCCCTTCCGGTGAAAGCTTTTAATCGGCATGTTGAGGGGATGGGAATCAGATGTATGACAGCATTTATGGCAGCATAGTATTTTAGTATAAGTGGGAGATTGTTAGAATGTATACTAAAAGTCTAGCTTTTATATAAACATTTATTTTGAAATAAGAATCACATTGGTCAAATGTCTACATTTATATGCTAAACGTAGTTGCTCATTTAATTTATATTGAAGATAACATGGTGTGTAGTGTCACACAGAAGATCATGTTATCAGTTCCTTATAAATTATAAATAGTTACTCACAACCAAGATGGAATGGGACAAACCATTGGAATGGTTGTAGTGTAATTTGGTATTAGTTTATCTTGACTATAAAATTACACTAGTACACTCTGAGTGTATTGAGCAGGACCATTTGAGGTTGTTTCTTTTTATACTGACTACATAAAAGAACAGGACTTCTGTTATTATAGAAGTGTGTACTCTTAATCATGATATAATAATAAGCACGTATACTTAATATTTATTTCCTTAATTTATCAAAGGGTGAGATTTAGTTTGTTAAATTAATAGGCCCGATAAGTTGGGAAATGATATTATTTGTATGGTGTGTTATTGATTATATAATGAAACTGTGTCCTAGTGATCTAGGTTGGTGATGTCCTCATGAGGAGCTCATAAGGATTGTCATGTAAACCCTGCAGGTGGACTTAGTCCGACATTACAATAAGGTTAAGTGGTACTACTCTTGGAGCTAAATATTAATTAAGTAAGTTGTCAGTAACTCATTTAACTAGTGAGCATTCGATATCTTAAACACAGGGAGACTAACGCACTCATGATAAGAAGGATCTCATATTGTAATATGAGATTGGTGTGGTAGTGAAATAATAACTCTTTAGTGGTATGAGTTATTATTGATAAACTTGAGTTGGGTGTTCGGGGCAAACACGGGAAGCTCAAGCTTATCGGGAGACCAAAACCAAATCCTCCTCTCGGTCCCTGTTGTAGCCTCTTATTTATAAAGCCTTATATCTACCCAAAGCTCAGCTTCTTAACCAAGCTTAAGGGCCAGCCACATCCTTGCTTGGAGCCCAAGCAAGGGTCCGACCAAGCCAAGCTTGGAGCCCAAGCTAGGGCCGGCCAAGCCTTGCTTGGTGCCCAAGCAAGGGGTCGGTCATCCACATATAGAAAAGGAAGTTTTATTTTTTTTGTAAAATCTTTCCTTTTATAGAGATCCATTAAAAGGATTAAAAATGATGATTTTAATTATAAAACTTTCCTTTTTTAGATCGGTCACAAAAGGAAATAAAAGGGAGTTTTTATTTTGTTAAAAACTTTCCTTTTATAATGCTTTCCACATGGTTTTAAAATCTTTCCTTTTATAGCTTTCTACAAAGGATTAAAAGAGAGATTTGAAATCTTTCCTTATTTGTAGTTATCTATAATGTTGAAAAGAAAGATTTTAATTTTAAACTTTTCTTTTTGTAACCATGATATAAAAGGAATTTTATTTTAAATCTTTTCTTTTATAGACATCCACAAAAGGATTTAAAAGAGAAAATTATAATTTTATAAAACATGTCTTTTATAGCTAACCACAAAAAGGGATTTTAAAAGAGAGATTTTAATTTTTTTTATTTAAAATCTTTCCTTGTTTGATGCACAAGTAGGTGGTCGGCCATGTAAAGGAATAAAAGAAAGTTTTAATTTTTTTATTTTAAAACTTTCCTTTTATGGATTCACCAAGGATTATAAAAGAGAGGGAGAGGGTGTCTCATAGAGAACAACCTAAGCCTTGCATCCTCTCTATTGTGGTCGAAATCCTCTCTTCCTTTTCCCTTGGTGGCCGACCCTTTTCCTTCTCTCTTCTCCTTTTGTTTTCTTTCTTGGAGGCTGGCGGCATCAAGCTTGGTTTTCTCTTGATAGTCGGTTGCTTGAAGGAGAAGAAGAAGAGAAGGAAGCTCTCTTGTCTAGCATCCCTTGGTGGTTAGTTGATGGCCGAAACTTGGAAGCAAAGGAAGAGGCTTGGGTGGATTTCATCTTGGTAGATCGTCGCCCACACGACGTCCAAGAGGAGGAGAGAAATACAATAGAAGATCAAGAGGTCTATAAGCTACTAAGAAAGGTATAACTAGTTATTTGTTTCCACATCATAACTAGTTCATCTTCTTTATATAGATCTTGAAAAATCAAACACAAGAGGCTATCGATTTTCGGTTATCGTTTTGTTATCGATTTTATTTTTTGATTTCATGTTTCGATATTGTGCTTCTATTGAGGTCTCTGTAGTTAAACCTAGTTTATAGTAAGAAGTTAAATATCCGATTTCTTTGAAAGGCTTTGTCAAGGAAGTGGTGGATGATCCCATACCCAAGAAGGTCTAGTGCCTCACCATGTTTAACCTGGAAGCCGATCTTTGAAATAGATATTTTAATTAATTTCTGTAATATGGTTTAACTTATGAAGAACACATCCGTTAAACTTGGAGTAAAAATATTAAATATCATTTTCAATCCAAGTTTAACTTCTGAAAGATAATTTGGATTAATAATGTTAAGCATCATTTGTAATCCAAATTTAACTTCAGTAGAGCACATGGGTAGCTAGGATAGTTCTATACTTGTACAAATTTTTGTACAGGAGAACTAGAATGGTATTCTGAGTAGCAACCAACAAAAAGAAGAAAGGGTTCACCCAGAAATACATCAAGAAAGTCATTCAATCCAAATGGTGCAATCAAGTCCGAAGTAACCTACTATGGCTACAACAAAAAGGGGCACATCAAAGCCAACTGTCCGAACCAAAAGGAAATAAAGAATATGTAGGTTGCTACTCTGAATACCATTCTAGTTCCCCTATATAAAAATTTTGTACAAGCATAGAACTATCCTAGCTACCCATGTGCTCTACTGAAGTTAAATTTGGATTGCCAACGATGCTTAACATTATTAATCCAAATTGTCCTTCAGAAGTTAAACTTGGATTGAAAACGATACTTAACATTTTTACTTCAAGTTTAACCGACGTGATCTTCCTAAGTTAAATCATATTATAGAAGTTATCAAATATCTATTTCAAAGATCGGCTTCCGGGTTAAACATGGCGAGGCACTAGGCCTTCTTGGGTATGGGATCATCTACCACTTCCTAGAAAAAGCCTCTCAAAGAAATAGGATATTTAACTTCTTACAGTAAACTAGGTTTAACTACAGAGACCTCAATAGAAATACATTATCGAAACATGAAATTAAAAAATAAAATCGATAACAAAAATGATAACTTAAAACCGATAACCTCTTGTGTTTGGTTTTTCAAGATCTATACAAAAGATGAACTAGTTATGATGCGGAAACTAATAACTAATTATACCTTTTGTAGCTTATAGACTTCTTGATCTTCTGCTGTATTCCTCTCCTTCTCTTGGGCGTCGTGTGGGCGACGATCTTCCAAGATGAAATCCACCCAAGCTTCTTCCTTTGCTTCCAAGATCTGGCCACCAACTAACCTCCAAGGGTTGCTAGACAAGAGAGCTTCCTTTTCTTCTTCTTCTCCTTCAAGCAACCGGCCACCAAGAGATCACCACACTATATGTCGCCGACCTCCAAGGAAGAAAACAAAAGGAGAAGAGAAAAGGAAGAGGGTCGGCCACCAAAGGATTGGAAGAGAGGAATAGAAGATGTATTATCTCATGAGGCACCCCTCCATCTCTTTTATAATCCTTGGTATTGGCAAAAAGGGAAAGTTTTAAACATAATTAAAACTTTCTTATATTCCTTGCCTATGACTAAAAAGAAAAGTTTTAAAACAAAAAATTAAAACTTCCTTTAATGCTTGTCAAGGCCAGCCTTACTCATGTGCTCCAAAAAAGGAAAGTTTTAAAACAAAAATTAAAATTTCCTTATTTGTTTCCGGTAAGAAATTTATAATAAAAATTTCTCTTTTAAATCCCTTATTGGTTATAAATGGAAAATTTTATAAATTAAAATCTCTCTTTTAAAAACATGTGGATGGTTACAAAAAAAGAAAGTTTTATCAAAAATTAAAATCTTTCTTTTAACTGTAAATAAGGAAAGATATCAAACATTTCTCTTAATCCTTTGTAGAAAGCTATAAAAGGAAAGATTTTAAAATTTAAAAACTCTCTTTTAAAACCATGGCTTCCACAAAAGGAAATATTTTAAAATTTAAAATACTCTTTTATTTTAATGTGGTCGGCCACCTAACTTGGGCTCCAAGCTTGGTCAGCCATAAACTTGGCTCCAATCTTTGGCTTGGTCGGCCCTAGCTTAGGCTCCAAGCTTGGCTTGGCCGATCACATCAAGATGGGTAAGAAGCTTGGCTTTAAGTGGATATAAGACCTTATAAATAAGAGGCTACAACAGGGACCGAGAGGAGGAATTGGTTTTGGTCTCCCGATGAGATTAAGCTTCTTGTGTTCACCCTGAACACCCAACTCAAGGTCATCAATAATAACTCATACCACTAAAGAGTTATTATTGCACTACCACACCAATCCCATATTACAATATGAGCTCCTTCTTATCAAAAGTGTGTTAGTCTCCCTGTGTTTAAGATATCGAATGTCCACTAATTAAATGAGTTACGGACAACTCACTTAATTAATATTTAGCTCCAAGAGTAGTACCACTCAACCTTATTGTAATGTCAGACTAAATCCACCTACAGGGTTTACATGGCAATCCTTATGAGCTCCTCATGGGGACATCACCAACCTAGATCACTAGGACACAGTTTCATTCTATAATCAATAACACACCATATAAATAATATCACTTCCCAACTTATCGGGCCTATTGATTTAACGAACTAAATCTCACCCTTTGATAAATTAAAGAAATAAATATTAAGTATATGTGCTTGTTATTATATCATGATTACGAGTACACATTTCCATAATAACAGAGGTTTTATTCTTTTATGTAGTCAGTATAAAAAGAA
The DNA here is from genome assembly GCF_018446385.1 of Zingiber officinale. Classification (NCBI taxonomy): domain Eukaryota; kingdom Viridiplantae; phylum Streptophyta; class Magnoliopsida; order Zingiberales; family Zingiberaceae; genus Zingiber; species Zingiber officinale. The sequence goes on along the minus strand of NC_055986.1, from coordinate 18,743,374 downwards.
ATTATCTCAAATGTTCCTGCTCAATATACTCATAGTGTACTAGTGTAATTTTATAGTCAAGATAAATTAATACCAAATTACACTACAACCACTCCAATGGCTTGTCCCATTCTATCTTGGTTGTGAGCTACTATTTATAATTTATAAGGAACTGATAACATGATCTTCTGTGTGTCACCTCACACCATGTTATATACAATATAAATTAAAAGAACAACTACACTTAGCATAAATGTAGACATTTGACCAATGTGATTCTTATTTCAAAATAAATGTTAATACAAAAAACTAGACTTTTAGTATATATTCTAATAATCTCCCACTTATACTAAAAGACTATGCTATCATACATCTGATTCTTATCCCCTCAACATGTCGATCAAAAGCTTTCGCCAGAAGGGCCTTTGTGAAAGGATCTGCCAGGTTATCTGCTGATGCAATCTTGGCGACAACAACTTCTCCTCGCTTTACGATGTCTCGTATCAGGTGGTACTTGCGCTCAGTGTGTTTACTCGCTTTATGGGCTCGTGGTTCCTTCGAGTTTTCTACTGCACCACTATTATCACAATAAATTGTGATGATTTTGGGCAAATCAGGAATCACATCTAAGTCCATTAAAAAGTTCCTGAGCCATACAGCTTCTTTGGCTGCCTTAGAGGTTGCCACATACTCAGCTTCCATGATTGAGTCTGAAACGTATTTTTGCTTAACACTCCTCCATGCTATGGCTCCACCTCCTAAAGTAAACACATAGCCTGATGTAGACTTACTATTGTCCCTATTTGATTGGAAATCAGAATCTGTGTAACCCACAGGGAGCAAATCATCTGCTTGGTAAACCAACATATAATCTTTAGTCCTTCTTAGGTACTTTAATATATTCTTTACAGCAGTTCAATGTTCTTGTCCTGGATTACTTTGATATCTGCTAACCATGCCCATGGCAAAAACAAATATCCGGTCTCGTGTATAACATTGCATACATTAGGCTTCCTACGGCTGGAGCATAAGGAACTGCCTTCATTTCTTCTATCTCTTTTGATGTCTTGGGAGACATCTCTTTAGATAAAAATACTCTATACCGAAAAGGTAGAAATCCTTTCTTGGAGTCTTGCATGTTAAAATGAGTTAGGATAGTATCGATATATGAAGTTTGGGCTAAGCACAACATTCTTTTCTTGCGATCCCTTATTACTTTGATCCCGAGAATATGTTTGCATTCTCCCAAGTCCTTCATATCGAATTGCTTGGACAACCATACTCTTCTTCTGACAACACTTTGACATTGTTGTCAACTATCAAAATGTCATCTACGTATAGTACAATAAATACCACCACGTTTCCGTCACACTTCTTGTATACACAAGACTCATCCGGACACTAAATAAATCCATAAGACTGGATTACTTCATTAAACCGAATGTTCCAAGATCTTGAAGTGTGCTTCAGTCCATAAATAGACCGATTGAGCTTACATATAAGATGCTCTTTGCCCTTTGCAATCAACCCCTCTGGTTGCTTCATATGGATGTTTTCTTCAAGACTTTCATTAAGGAAAGCTGTCTTGACATTCATTTGCCAAACCTCATAATCCATATGAGCAGCAATAGATAAAAGTATCTGGATAGACTTAAGCATAGCTACCGGCGAAAAGGTTTCCTCATAATCGATTCCCTTTTTCTGAGTATACCCCTTCGCAACAAGCCTTGCTTTGAAGGTTTCCACCTTCCCGTCTGTCCCTCTTTTTCTTTTATAGATCCATTTACATCCAATAGCTTTTACACCATTTGATGGTTCTACTATCTCCCAGACTTTGTTAGAATACATAGATTCTATTTCTGAATTCATTGCTCTTTGCCAAGATGTTGCATCTTTATCTTGGAGTGCTTCATCATATGTTCGGGGATCAGGTTCATGTTTACCTGGGATCAAGTTCGAAGACTCTCCCAAAAACATGAATCTTTCAGGTTGCCTCACAACCCTCCCACTACGATGAGGCACTGTCTGTAGTTGTGTATCATTTGTGATACGTGTTGCAGTTTCTTGTGATATTTCATCTTGCACTGTTGGTACTAAAGTAGACGTGTCCTCTCTCATTTCTTCTAGAATAATTTCACACATGGGCTTGTGGTTTATTACATAGTCCTCTTCTAAAAATTGGGCATTAGTACTAACAATGACCTTCTGATCTTTAGAATTATAAAACAAACCACCTTTCATTCCTTTAGGATAACTTATAAACAGGCGAACTTCTGTATGAGATTCCAACTTATCAGCATCTCCGTTCATCACATGTGTTGGACTACCCCAAATCTGAACATGACTCAAACTAGGCTTACGCTCATTCCACAATTCCGTGGGAGTAGAGAGTACTGATTTAGAAGGTACCAAGTTCAGAATGTACACTATCATTTCTAAAGCATACCCCAAAACGAATTTGGTAATTCTAAATAACTTATCATCGATCTAACCATTTCCATAAGTGTCCTATTCCTTCATTCCGCCACACCATTCTGTTGGGGTGTACCAAGTGCAGACAATTGGGATTAAATCCCAACCTCTGATAAGTAATTCCTAAACTCTCCTAAGAGGTACTCGCCACCACGATCAGACCGTAGTGTCTTGATATTTTTATCATGACGTTTCTCCATATCAGCCTTGTACTCTTTAAACTTATCAAAGCACTTAGACTTGCGGCGCATCAAGTAAATGTACTCATATCTCGAATAGTCATCTATAAAAGAGACAAAATATTCAAAACCACCTCTTGCCTGGATAGTCATAGGTCCACACAAATCAGAATGAACTAATTCCAACACATCTTTTGCTCTATACCCCTTGGTCTTAAAAGGTCTCTTGGTCATTTTTCCTTCCAAGAAAGATTCGCAGGTTGGAAAATTTTCCAATACTAATGAACCCAAGAGTCCATCGGTTATTAGCCTTTGAATCCTACTCAAGTTAATATGACCAAGTCTTAGATGCCAAAGATATGTTTGGTTCATTTTCGAAGGTTCCTTTCTCTTATTAGAATTAGAGGATGTGTTATTAATTTCCATTTGTTGCTTTGTGGGAGTTATTGGATTTAGAGTATACAAATTACCAACTAATGTACCAGAACAGATAACTACCCTATTTTTCTTGATAACCACTTTGTCATCAAAAGAAACAGTATATCCATCCAAAAATAGTTTAGAAACTGAAATTAAATTCTTTCTAAAACTTGGTACATAAAGACACTTTCTCAAAATCAAAGTTCTATTCCTATCAAATGATAAGTAAATATCTCCCACTGCAACAGCCACCACTTTCGTAGCATTGTCCATGTAGACGGTTATCTCTCCTTCATATAGTTGTCGGATTTCCTAGAACCCCTACAATGAATTGCAGACATGATCAGTGGCTCCTGTATCTACACATCAGGTACTGGTAGATAACACCGCTAAATATGTTTCAACTACTAGAGAATAAGATATATCTTTATTTTTTTCTTTCCTACGAGGATAGTCTGCCTTCCAATGTCCAGACTGCTTGTAAATGAAGCACTTGCCCTTCGGCTTTTTCACTCCTGCTTTTAGTCCAGTACCTAGAGATCGATTCACTTTCTTTGTCGAGCCATCTTGTTTCTTCTTCTTCTTCTTGCCTTTCGACTCAGAAGTAGAAACATTTTCAGCAAAGTGGATTTGAGAATTATGATGAAATATCCCTTCTGCTGCTTGAAGTTCTGTCAGTAGTTCCGCCAATGAATAAATCCTTTTATTCATATTGTAGTTCAGGCGGAACTGCTCAAAACTTTTAGGTAGCGTTTGGAGAATAATATCGACCTGGGTTTCCCCATCGATTTCAGCTCCAAGGATTTGTATCTCGTTCAAGTAAGCCATCATTTTGAGGATATGATCCCTTACGGGTGTTCCCTTTGACATGGTGGCTGTCATTAAGTTTCTCATAGCCTTTTGCCTAGCAGCCCAATTCTGGTGTCCGAAGAGTTCCTTGAGATTGAACATCATGTTATAGGCAGTAGGCATGGACTGATGCTGATGTTGCAACATATTTGACATAGAAGCCAAAATGTAACACTGCGCCATCTCATCTGCCTTAACCCATTTCTTATGATACTCAATCTCCTCTTCACTAGAATCACTATTAGGCACATTAGGGCATACCTCTAACAGTACAAACTTATAGCCTTCAGCAGTTAGGATAATGTACAGGTTTCTTTTCCAATCTATGTAATTGGGACTAGTAAGTTTGTTCTCTTTCAAAATAATAGCAAGTGGGTTGAAAGTCATCCTAAGAATCACAAAATAAGTTTTGGTCAAAACTTAAGATTTAGAATAATATTGATTTCTCAAACAATATCATTTAAATTTACCAACACCTCAAAACACCGTGAATTTTGTATGCCACGATAGTGTGGGTGTATACAAATTTAAACATTTGTAAGAGGAGGTTTTACCCATTAATTTTATTCTTGTCAACCTAACTTTATGACAAATAAAATTAATAGTTGGTATTCCTTCTGTCACACAAATAATAGCAGTGACTCCGATGGGGAGGATACTATTAAATGCGCCTAAGTGTATACCATTACTTGATACTTATCCATTAAATAGGATTGTGCCCCTTCAGATGGAGAAGATCACACGCTCCTAAATAATTTCCTATAATCATCCATAAAGGAAGTTTGATCTAGTGATCTACAAACAAACTCATCCGATATGGAGGAAGGCACTCAGAGCCAATGCGCAAGTTTGTTTGCATCACTTACAAACCAGTAATGGAGACCGTGGAATTTATTTATAAATCCCTCTCCCACTTAGTTATTTAAGATGAGGATTTTAACATGAACACACACACATCATAGCAAATAAAAGCAATAAATATGGAAAAACAATTTTCCAACTATTATGGTCTCTTCCATCACTGTCCTCCGTGTGTTGCCAGCCCTAGCAGTCATCAAAACTAGCCGCCAGCCCTAGGGCTCACGTTGTTGCGTCCATCGAGCTTCCTTTTCTGCTGCGCCTCTGGTCCTCAAATAACACCACACGTCACAAGCATACGATCTGCAACAAAAATAAAATTTTACATATATCGATCCTATATTCCATAAAGGAATGTACATAAAGTCTAGATCGAACAAAATGTAAAATCCTAAAACTAATACAGCTCCTGTTGTATTTTATGAATACAATCATGTACACACATAAAATGCCTTCAACATTTCCGAGGGTCCAATCTCACACAATCACAATAGGTCATAATAGTTGGAGCATGTAACTACAGAGTTAATCTATTTACATATCCTATTATTATCCTGCTTAAAATATGTATAACATGTGCATAATTAAACTAAAAATCAAACACACAAAGGTATAACCTAGCTCTGATACCAATTGTTGGTTGCTACTCTGAATACAGTTCTAGTTCCCCTGTATAAAAATTTTATACAAGCATACAACTATCCTAGCTACCCATGTGCTCTACTGAAGTTAAATTTGGATTGCCAGCGATGCTTAACATTATTAATCCAAATTGTCCTTCAAAAGTTAAACTTGGATTGGAAACGATACTTAACATTTTTACTCCAAGTTTAACCGATGTCATCTTCCTAAGTTAAACCATATTATAGAAGTTATCAAATATCTATTTCAAAGATCGGCTTCCAGGTTAAACATGGTGAGGCACTAGGCCTTCTTGGGTATGGGATCATCCTCCACTTCCTAGACAAAGCCTCTCAAAGAAATAGGATATTTAACTTCTTACAGTAAACTAGGTTTAACTACAGAGACTTCAATAGAAACACATTATCGAAACATGAAATCAAAAAATAAAATCGATAACAAAAACGATAACTTAAAACTGATAACCTCTTGTGTTTGGTTTTTCAAGATCTATACAAAAGATGAACTAGTTATGATGCGGAAACTAATAACTACTTATACCTTTTGTAGCTTATAGACCTCTTGATCTTCTGCTGTATTTCTCTCCTTCTCTTGGACGTCATGTGGGTGACGATCTTCCAAGATAAAATCCACCCATGCTTCTTCCTTTGCTTCCAAGATCCGGCCACCAACTAACCTCCAAGGGATGCTAGACAAGAGAGCTTCCTTCTCTTCTTCTTCTCCTTCAAGCAACCGGCCACCAAGAGATCACCACACTAGATGTCGCCAGCCTCCAAGGAAGAAAACAAAAGGAGAAGAGAAAAGGAAGAGGGTCGGCCACCAAAGGATTGGAAGAGAGGAATAGAAGATGTATTATCTCATGAGGCACCCCTCCATCTCTTTTATAATCCTTGGTATTGGCAAAAAAGGAAAGTTTTAAATATAATTAAAACTTCCTTATATTCCTTACCAATGACTAAAAAGGAAAGTTTTAAAACAAAAAATTAAAACTTCCTGTAATGCTTGTCATGGTTGGCCCTACTCATGTGCTCTAAACAAGGAAACTTTTAAAACAAAAATTTAAACTTCCTTATTTGTTTCCGGTAAGAAATTTTTAATAAAAAATTCTCTTTTAAATCCCTTGTTGGTTATAAAAGGAAAATTTTATAAATTAAAATCTCTCTTTTAAAAACATGTGGATGGCTACAAAAAAGGAAAGTTTTATCAAAAATTAAAATCTTTCTTTTAACTACAAATAAGGAAAGATATCAAACATTTTTCTTAATCCTTTGTAGAAAGCTATAAAAGGAAAGATTTTAAAATTTAAAAACTCTCTTTTAAAACCATGGCTTTCACAAAAGGAAATATTTTAAAATTTAAAATACCCTTTTATTGTAATGTGGTTGGCCACCTAGCTTGGGCTCCAAGCTTGGCCGGCCATAAACTTGGCTCCAATCTTTGGCTTGGCCGGCCCTAGCTTAGGCTCCAAGTTTGGCTTGGCCGACCATATCAAGATGGGTAAGAAGCTTGGCTTTAAGTGGATATATGGCTTTATAAATAAGAGGCTACAACATGGACCGAGAGGAGGAATTGGTTTTGGTCTCCCGATGAGCTTGAGCTTCCCGTGTTCGCCCTGAACACCCAACTCAAGTTCATCAATAATAATTCATACCACTAAAGAGTTATTATTGCACTACCGCACCAATCTCATATTACAATATGGGCTCCTTCTTATCATGAGTGTGTTAGTCTCCCTGTGTTTAAGATATCGAATGTCCACTAATTAAATGAGTTACTAACAACTCACTTAATTAATATCTAGCTCCAAGAGTAGTATCACTCAACCTTATTGTCATGTCAGACTAAGTCCACCTACAGGGTTTATATGATCAACAACACACCATATAAATAATATCACTTCCCAACTTATCGGGCCTATTGATTTAACGAACTAAATCTCACCCTTTGATAAATTAAAGAAATAAATATTAAGTATACGTGCTTATTATTATATCATGATTAAGAGTACACACTTCCATAATAACAGAGATTTTGTTCTTTTATGTAGTCAGTATAAAAAGAAACTACCTCAAATGGTCCTGCTCAATATACTGATAGTGTACTAGTGTAATTTTATAGTCAAGATAAACTAATACCAAATTACATTACAACCACTCCAATGGCTTGTTTCATTCCATCTTAGTTATGAGCTACTATTTATAATTTATAAGGAACTGATAATATAATCTTCTGTGTGTCACCTGACACCATGTTATCTACAATATAAATTAAAAGGACAACTACACTTAGCATAAATGTAGACATTTGACCAATATGATTCTTATTTCAAAATAAATGTTAATACAAAAAACTAGACTTTAGTATACATTATAACAAAAGCAAAGGAAGAAGAAATCACTACAGACGACATGGGATGAGTCTTCTTCAGAAGATTCTAACGAAGGGCTCGAACAGACGAGCTTCCTCTCACTTATGGCTCGGGAACAAGTCGATGAATCTAAAATAGAGAGCGAGTCAGAAATAGAATATGAGAGAAGCCACGGATCTGTATCCATTTCCGAAGGGCCTAACCCCACTGTAAGAACTTCTCAGATAGATAAATTGCATAATTTAGTTAATTATCTCATGCGTAAGTTAGCCAAATCCAACCTCCAAGTCAAGTCACTCCAAAAGGAGGTAACAATCCTTGAGGAGGAGACTAAACTAAGTCCTTTAACTAAGCTAGTTCAAAATGCAAGTTCAACTCAAGTCCAACAACCTGAGGAAGAAAATTCCAATTTGAAAACTCAAGTCAAAGAACTTAAGGACATGTTGGAATGGTTCACCTTGGGTTCTAAGAATCTTGATCTGATTCTTGGAAAACAAAGAGTTGTTTACAACTGATCCGAACTTGGATTTAAGGCTAAACAAAAATACAAATCTTACTTATCACTTGTAAGAGAACCAATAGAAAATTAGTCCAAACATGAGTCCCCAAGTCAAACTTGATTAATTAAGTTAGATTTGGTCAATATTAGGTCCCCAAGGATCAAATCCATTACCTTGATAGACCCTATCGAGGCTATGATCCAAGGGAAGCCAATAGAAAAATCATTTTTATCAATAAATAGATTTGTTTGATGCTTGCCTTACTGCTTTCATTATGCATGCTTAGACTAGGATAGATAAGAACCTAGGCTTGGTTTACACTTGACTAGTTAGACCTAGGGGTTTCAAAAAGGAAATTAAATATCCAGTTTCTTTGAAAGGCTTTGTCTAGAAGTGGTAGATGATCTCATACCCAAGAAGGCCTAGTATCTCGCCATAACCTGGAAGCCAATCATTGAATTAAATATAAAATTAACCATCTCACAAAAACCTATAAGGTTCCCTGATTGATAATTAGAAAAATGATGAGATGGACTTAGGTAAAATATAGAATAAATCTAAATTAATCAATTAATAAATCTCAAATTAATAAATTAATCAACTAATAAATCTTAATTAATAAATGAATAAATCTTAATTAATAAATTAATAAATATTAATTAATAAATATTAATTAATAAATAAATTAATGAATAAATCTTAATTAATAAATAAATCTTAATTAATAAATTAATAATTCTTATTCAAATAAATTTATTAAATTTAATCAATCAAACCAATTCATAACTTAACTTAATAATTATAATTAACTTAACAACTCCTAAGCAATTAAATTAAAATTAAAACTCAATCAATCATCTCATAGTCACTCATAGGAATAACATAATTGAAAACGTAGATTAGGTGAAATGGAAAATAAGAGACTCAACCAATCAAACCTATCTTACAATCCTTTAAAAATTGGATCCAAATCAATACTTTATGTGTAGGAATATAACGATTTGGACCAATGGATGTTTGATAGTGGATGCTCCAGACACATAACTGGAGATCAATTGAAGTTCACCAAAATAAAATTCAAAAAACTAGGGTCAGTTGCATTTAGCAATGACATAACACTTAAGGTAATTGGAACAAGTAATATCAAACTGAGTTCTGATTTTTATATTCTAAAAGTTTTATTGGTTGATCAATTAAATTTTAACTTACTTAGCATTAGTCAACTATATGACTCTGGGTACTTAGTCACATTTTCAAACTCTGAGTGTTTAATTAAAAATATTAAAAATTATGAAATTACACTTAAGGGAATTAGGAAAAAGAGCATCTATGCAATTGACCTATTAACTTCCTTACTAAAGTGTCTCTTAACACGACAAGAGGAAACTAAGTTGTGGCACAGAAGACTGGGCCACACTCATATCAGACTCATTTCAAAAATGAGTCAAAATGGCCTAGTTAGAGGTTTACCCAAGTTAAAAAATTTAGAAAATACAATCTGTAATGCTTGCCAATAGGGTAAACAAACCAAGTCAACCCACAAGTTAACCAACCTAAATAGAACTAACTCAATACTTGAGCTCCTACATTTAGACCTATTTGATTCACACGGAGCCAAGTCACTAAGCAAAAACTAATATTGCTTAGTTATAATTGATGATTACTCAAGATTTACTTGGGTAAAATTTCTAAAAACAAAAGATGAGACTTATGAAATCTTTAAATCTTTTTGCAAATTAATAGAAAACAAAAAAGATACTAAAATTAAAAGAATTAGAAGTGACCATGGAGGGGAATTTGACAATCATAGGTTTAATGAATTGTGCCAAACAAATGGCTACAATCATGAATTTTCATGTCCTAGAATCCCCCCCCCCCCCAAAAAAAAATGTCCAGTAGAACGAAAAAATAGAACTCTACAAGAAGCCGCTAGAACCATGTTAAATGAATACAATCTAAATAATCAATTCTAGGCCGAAGCAATAAATACAGCATGTTACATTCAAAATAGAATATTAATCAATAAATTTCAAAATAAAACCTCATATGAAATATATTATAATAAAATCCCTAACTTAAATTACTTAAAGGTGTTTGGATGTAAAGTCCACAATTTAAACACTAAGGACTACTTAGAAAAATTTATATCAAAATCAACAACAGGAATCTTTTTAGGGTACTCCACAACCTATAGGGCTTACAGAGTCAATAACAAGAATACCCTAAAAGTTGAAGAAATAACTAATGTGATTTTTATGAAGAAAATAACTTACCTAATCCAATAAATGAAAATATCAATCAAAATACAAACAATATTAATATAAGAAACATAGAAGATGATAAAGATATTCAAATTAAACCTAAAGAATCACAAGAACTAGTTGTTGATCCTGACATAAGACCTTCAAGAATAAGTTCCAATCACCCATCTGACCAAATTTTGGGTGACCCAACCCTAGGAGTACAAACTAGATCATCCTATAGAAACCTAAGTCAGATAGCCCTTATTTCTAAAATTGAACCCAAGACTATAAAAGAAGCCCTACATGATCCAGACTGGATCTTAGCAATGCAAGATGAGTTAGCCCAATTTGAAAGAAACTAAGTCTGGGAACTTGTACCTAAACCCATAAGTAAAACCATAGTTGACACTAAATGGGTATTTAGAAATAAATTGAATGATAAGGGTGAAATAGTAAGAAATAAAGCTAGACTAGTAGCCAAAGGATTCAGCCAAGTAGAAGGGTTAGACTATGATGAAACCTATGCACTTGTAGCCAGACTTGAATCCATAAGGATGTTGCTAGCCTATGCAGCACATAAAGGATTCAAGTTATACCAAATAGATGTAAAATCTATATTTTTAAATGGGTTCATCAAGGAAGAGGTGTATGTAAGTCAACCCCCAGGATTTGAGGATTTGGACCACCCAAACCATGTCTTTAGGTTAAAGAAATCCCTATATAGACTAAAACAAGCACCTAGGGCTTGGTATGAACACCTATCAGCTTATCTAATATCTAAGGGGTTTAAACAAGGTCAAATAGATCAAACTTTATTTGTAAAAATCTTAGAAAAAGACATCTTTATAGCCCAAATTTTTGTAGATGATATAATTATTGGCTCAACCAATACTAAATTTCTAAAAGAATTTACTAAATTAATGGAAAATGAATTTGAAATGAGCATAGTAGGAGAACTTAACTTTTTTTTAGGCTTACAAATAAGACAAACAAAAGAAGGAATATACATTTTTTAAACAAAATATGCTAAGGAATTAATTAGAAAGTTTGGCATGAAAAATTATAAAAATATAAATACCCCAATGGCAACTAATGTTAAAATTAACCCTGATTTAGAAGAAAAATCAGTAGACTTAAAATATTATCGAAGTGAAATAAGAAGTCTATTATACCTAACTACAAGTCAACTTGATATTCTATTTATAGTAGGTATGTGTGCTAGGTACCAATCTTGTGCAAAAGAATCACACCTAACAAATGTTAAAAGAATACTTAGATACATTAAGGGAACCTTAAATGTTGGACTTTGATACCCTATGACTAGCACCTTTGACCTAGTTGGCTATTCTAACTCAGACTATGCCGAGTGCAAACTAGATAAAAAAGCACAAGTGGAAGCTGTCAGTTTCTAGGTCAGTGCCTAGTAAGTTAGTCAAGCAGAAAACAACACTGTGTTGCTTTATCCACTATTGAAGCAGAGTACATAGCCATGGGGGAATGTGTATCTCAACTATTATGGATGATGCATACCTTAAAGGACTATCAATTAGAATATAAAAATATAAAAATTTCAATTGATACTATAAGTTCAATTAACTTAACCAAAAATCCAATCCAACACTCAAAGACTAAACATATAGAAGGAAACATCACTTTGTAAGGGAGCAGTAGCTAATGGTGACATTGTACTTAACTATGTGAGTCCAAGTCAGACCTGGCTAATATTTTCATAAAACCCTTACCTGAACTTGAGTTTAGTGCACTTAGAAGACAAATAGGGATGTGCTTAGTAGAATAGAGTTTACTTTCAAAAATATTCCTATTTCAAAAGTTATAATTTTTTACTTGGTTTTAAAATTCTAGGAAAAATATTTTCAAAAATCTAATTTTATTATATTTTCAAAAGATTGGACTTAGCCTAGGTATCTATCCTCTAGAAAGCATGTTCCCCTAGGTCTCAGCCAGAGCATCTCGCAAGCACACTAGGCTTACCTTGCTTGTATATGAAAAATACTTAGAATGGTGTGAGACGCATAAGGTACTGCCTGAACTTCCGAATGCTTATATCTGTGCATCATCATAAGTCTGGGCAATTAAATTAATCAAGTTAAGTTATTCATGCTTAGTCAAACTAACTGGAATACTTACTTAATTTGACTAACCAAGTGAAAGCTACCACCTCATGATAAACAGCTAGTAGCTAAAGGTTAGACATTTATTTAAAAGTAGATGTTTAAGTTTAAAAATATGTTGTTACACATGCTTGGACTTTAGGACTCTAAAACTTAAAGAAGTTGTTGGTATTGATCAAGGGGAAGTTAAGTCATTGTTTTAATAGTTTTTGAAAAGTTATATTCTTTTTCAAAATGTCAAAGTTTTTTTTGGAAGTTTAGTTTTCTTGTTTAACTATTTCTTAAAAATAAATCTTAAATATTTTTTGAAAATTTTTGAAAAAGTAAGTACTTATGCTAAGCTTCTATCATTTTTTTAAAAAAAAAACTAGGTTTAGCTAAGTTGTTTGTTGAAAAATCTAAGTATTTTCAAAAGCATTTCTAATTTAGCTAAGTGTTTTTCAAAACAATTATTTTCAAAACTAAGCTTAGCTAAATTGTTTGATGAAAAAGCTAAGTACTAAATCTAAATTTGTTTAAAGGCTAACCTTTTATCACAATCCTTTTTAAGCTAAGTACTTAAGCTACATTTTTTTGAAACTAAATTTTTATCAGGAATTCAAATTTTTAACTATGAGTTTTCTCAGATTTCTTACTCAACTATGAGTTTTCTCAAATTTTAAACTAAATGTTTTTCAAAAATTCAATCTAGTTTAAATTATTTCAACTATTTTTTGATATATGGCAAATGAGGAGAGAAAAGTGAAAATTAAGTAATTAAAGAAAAGTGAAAGTTAAGTGATTAAGGGGGAGCTATAACTTAAGTGATTAAGAGGGAGCTACAACAAGTTGTTCTAAATATTGCATCTTTCTGATATTGCATCTTTTTAACTTGTGTGCATTTATGTTCTACAAATTGCCTTTCTTTTTATAATCAAGTTATGTTTTACTTAACTTTGAATTTTATTGTCATAATCAAAAAGGGGGAGATTGTTGGTGCGAGAAGCATCAGATGATCAAACCTGAGTTTTGATAATGACAAAGGGTTCAAAGTTAAGGTTATTTGTGGTCTAACGAGTTTGAATGAGATTGCAGGAAAGTCCTAAGTGTTCTTAGGTAAAAGTCCTAGCTATAGTTAGGCATGTGGAAAACCCTAAGGGGTAGTAACCCTAAGTCCTAGGGGATGGTAACCCTAGGCGAAAAATCTTAGCGGTAAGATAAATACAAGTATTTGATAGTCACCGGACTGTCAAGTTCTGACTTCGAGTTTCTCGAAAACCCTAGGTCGAACCGACGCCTACTATTCCCTCTTCGGGGAACGCGTCCTCACCTATTTCTCTTAGGAGAAGTTACCTATTGCCAGATTGATCCTCCATACCAACTGGAATTTTGCTCAGTATCCGAAACTTCTGGTCTTCATGCTGGACGTTCACTCCATGACCCGTCCAGATTTCCACTCAGTTTACGACACCAGGATTTCAAACTAAAATCCTCGACTCTAGGATTTTGCCCAAAGCCCTCGACTAACTTGGTTTTGCAGGGTATACTTTGTTTGTGGACTAATATGCCTTGCAGGAATGAAGTTGCCCAAGGAAAGCCTCGGATGAACAGTAATCGAGGCGCCCTCCATGGAGCTTGGAGGCACCTCAGGTGCCTTGGATGAAAGACTCGTGCAGCAAGGAGTGAAGGCGCCTTCCAAGGAGATGGAAGGTGCCTTGAACGCTGCATGGAGGGCGCCCTCCATGGAGCTTAGAGGCGCCTTCAGGTGGATAAACAGCGCAGGCAACGAAGCTTATCGGCACCGTGAAAAAGGGGATAACCCTTGGCTGGAGGCGCCTCCTATGGAGGTTGGAGGTGCCCTCAATGGCTTATTTAAGCCTGGTTCGAGCAGAGGCAAATATACAACAGTAACTTGCAATCCTTCATCTGTGTGCTGCTGAAAGGATGATCCAAGAAAGTCGTAACTCAACTCCAACAATCGGAAGCCTTAAATTCTCCTTTCTTATTTGTCAGTATACTTTTAATTATTGCATTAATATTGTACTTCAAGTTGTAATTTTTTGAAGCTATAGTGATTGTCCATCGAAAGTACTCTTACATGTGTGCCTTGGAGTAGGAGTTGTCATAGGCTTTGAACCAAGTAAATCCTTGGTGTTTGCGATTGATTTCTGTTTATTCCGCTACGTATTTACTCAATTATTTTAAAATGAAAGTGAAAGCCATGAGCGTTATTCACTCCCCCCCCCCCTCTAGCGCTTTATGATTCTACACAGTGTTTCCGAGGGACAAAAAGTCAGAGCGGAAGATTGTTTGAGGAGCAAAAGATGCAGCTGTTCGAGGGACGAAAAGCTGTAGAAGAGTATGCTGGCAGATGAGAAGGAAGCACGCGGCAATTTCGAGGGACGAGAAGCCGGAGCGAAAGCTTGCTCGAGGAGAAGGCCAGAAGTTAGGTTCAGATGAGTCCTATTCCAGATGGCCGAAATCACCCAGGTAAGCAGAGCCAGAGCGAAAGACCCGGACAATACGAGCGGATCCAGAATAGGAGACCGGGACCAAAAATCAACAAAAGCTAATTTCTTATGCTCGGGGCACCCAAACCAGGTCGGGGCGCATGGAACCCAATTCTCATCCAAAGTTGGCATGGCATGTATTGTTGCATTGTGGGTAGAATTCTTCCCACTCCAGGTGCCTGAAACGCTTCCAGCCGACCCGAGCAGGGATATATAAATAGCCCTGCTCCCAAAAGCTGAAAAAAATGTGAAATACAAAGAAACAACACTTGTGCACTTTAGTTTTTGTTTAGCTTCTTTTCTGTGCGTTCATTGCTGTAAGAGGCTTCTCCGCTTGAAGGAGATTCTGAGTGCACTTTAACTTCCTTGGATTAACAACCTCCCCGGTTGTAACCAAGTAAATTCTTGGTGTCTCTTTCCTTTTAGTGTTTTATTTATTCTTATGCAAGTGTTTATTTTTCTTAAGTTATAAGCCGAGAAAGGTTGTTTTATTTTGATTTGTGCAGGGGCTATTCACCCCCCCCCCCCTTCTAGCTGGTTTCCAAGGGTCCTAACAAGTTGTATCAGAGTCAGGACACTTCAGAAGGACTAAACACCGATTGAAGCACCGAATTGATGGTCGAAGCTAGCATCTACCCACTAATATTTGAGGGGGAGTTTGCTTTATGGAAACATCGGATAGAGGTATATTTAAAAACCAATTTTAATATATCACTAACAATTAAGTATGGTTTTAATATGTCCAAGAGTAAAGAAGGAAAAGAAATTAAGAAGCATCGATGGACTGAAAAGCAACGCAACGACTTCATGGCTAACGGTAAGACTGAGTTCCACCTTCTAAGCATTCTGCTAGCCCAGGATGTTGACAAAATCGGCAATTACGAGAATATAAAATAACTTTGATAAAAGTTCTTAAAGCTTTACGAAGAACCAAAAGTAGCTGAATCTAACTCCTCGATGAACTCCGAGTCGTTATCAAAAGCAAAAAATGAGGAAATTATTGAAACTGCTCTCATAGATGAGTACCTACCTGAAGATAAAGAAAGTTCTTCAGAAATGACCATTGAGAGCATCAATGAAGGGGGAGGAACGTCGAAGGAAAGTACCTCTATAGGGGAGCATCAGAAGTTGACAAGATAAGTCAGGTACTATCTCTACATCCTGACTAATTGTTTAAATTGATCAAAATATTGTCGAAAGATTATTGTAAATCAGAAATAGAAAATAGAACATTATTAACAAAGAATAATGAGTTAAAAGAAACTCTAGCAACAGCTTGTCAATCAGAGGAGTTCGAGAAACTAAAAACATAAAATGATATGTTAAAGGAACATATACAAACTTTAAAAATTTCTACATGTTCAAAATTCTCTACTTCAAACTTTAGAAAGTATTGTAGACTAATGATATGGGTTAGGTTTTATGGGTCTCCAGATGAGGAAAGAAAAGGAAGAAAAAATCAAAGGAGGTAGGCCAATAACGGCCGAGACATACTCTTAGAACAAAGATAGGCCAATATCGGTCGATACATGTATGCCGAATGAAGGAAAGCCAATATCGGTCGATACATGCCTGCCGTATGAAGGTAAGCCAATATTGGTCGAAACATACCTTCAGAGCAAAGATAGACCAATATCAGTCGATACATGCTTGCCGACTGAAGGTAAGCCAATATCGGTCGATACATGCCTGACGTATGAAGGTAAGCCAATATCGGTCGAGACATACCTTCAGAGCAAAGATAGACCAATATCGGTCGATACATGCCTGCCGACTGAAGGTAAGCCAATATCGGTTGGGACATACCTTTAGAGCAAAGATAGGCCAATATCGGTCGATACATGCCTGCCGCATGAAGGTAAGCCAATATCGGTCGGGACATACCTTCAAAGCAAAGATAGGCCAATATCGGTCGATACATGCCTGCTGTATGAAGGTAAGCCAATATTAGTCGGGACATACATTCAGAACAAAGATAGGCCAATATCGGTCGAGAGGGTTCTTTCGAGCAAAGAACTCACACAGTTCCTTCAATGAATACCTTAGAAACATGTTGAATAAAATATTATTTTTTGACACGACAAAAGTCGCATGAAGAAGAATCATACATGAATATATCGAATAGAATAATTCGTGATAGAGAATATATATTTTGGCGGGAAATATGCTTTCAAATTGTCTTGCAGGCGCTAAACGACAAAGAAGGTACATCTAGGGTACAAAAAAGATTCCTTAAAAATCATTTTCCCCAAGTACGCAGCTGATGTCATAACGAACTCTAACAAACCGGGGTCCACTTCATGACTGCGGAGGTTATATGAAGTGGTATAAAAGGGGGACTCCTCTATGTTGGCTAGGTAAGTTGAGATCATCGTGTACTTTCAGGGCCCTAATTTTGGGACTACTGTTCATCTTCTTTCTTCTTTCTTCTTCCTTCTACACATCAAGAGAGATCACTAACTTGAGCATCGGAGGGCCTAGCCAGGGATTCCCACCCCGGTCTTAGGTCACTGACAATAGTGTTGGTTGGTCTCTTGTGTGCAGGGGGCCTCGAAGCTGGGGAGTTTGGTTTCTCTCCCCTTGTGGATTACGATTTCTTCCTGCTTGTCAGATTACTTCCGGTGATCCTGGTTTTCTTTCGATCCGCTTTGGGTTTCTCGGATCGAAGTTCTATCGGAATTGTTCTTCCTCAGTACATTGGGTTCCTTCTTCTGGATCTCCGTCGCGGTCAGCTTCTCAGACAGGATCAAATTTGGCGCCGTCTGTGGGAAACTTCACCTGAATCTGAGACTACGTGATGGAAGAAGCTGGGAAGTCGAACCTACTTACTATCAGTCGCGAGGATTTGGATCTCCTCATTAATTCTCATGTTCAGAAAGCCCTACAACAACAACAACAACAACTGCAAGCTCATACAGGGGCTACTCTGCCGACGGCTCACCATCCAGCGATATCAACCACTGAGCACCGGAGAGGGAAGGAGCTAGAAGAAGAAGAACATTTGTATTTTCCTCCAGCTACTGTTTCTCCGACCAGACGACCACGAGCCTTCCTTCGCACCCCTTTGGATCCAGGGGGTAAGAGGCCGGTGTTCCAAGAGTCCTCTGGCGAAGCACCGGACAGAGAAAAGCGTAAGATCAAGATGATAACTAATGATAGTTCACCAGAGAAGGTCATCTCCCCATTCTCACAAAGTGTATTAGATGACCCACTCCCTAAACGGTATCAAAATCTGCAAATTGGAGAATATACCGGGACGACAGATCCAGAAGATCACTTGTTGAAATTTGAGAATGTAGCCTTGTTGCAACAATTCTCCGACGGAGTGAAGTGTCGGATGTTTCTCACTACTCTGGGGGGAGCAGCACAACGCTGGTTCAAAAGGTTACCTGAGAAGTCTATCAGAAAATTCAAGGATTTCAAGAAAGTCTTTCTACATCATTTCTCCAGCAACAAAAGGTATCATAAGACCCCATGGAGTCTATTTTCAATTAAGCAAACGTCTAAAGAATCCATCCGGGCATATATCAAAAGGTTCAATCAGGTAGCTATAGATGTACCTAATGCTACTACTGAAATATTAGTAAGTGCTTTCTCTCAAGGTTTAAATGATAATGATTTCTTTAAAGATTTGGTAAGAAATCCTCCTGTTAATTTTGATTCCTTAATTGAATGGGCTACTGAGTTCATCAATGTAGAAGAAGCCCAAGCTGCTCGTAGGAAAGAAGGTGTTCCCTCTTCCCCTACTCATACTAAGGAGAAGGCTCCGACCCCCGTGCCCCCACCAAGAGGGCCTAGAATAACTCATCCACCTCATCGACAATCGGCTTATCGTCCGCAAGCTGTACAACATGTAGAGATGCAGCCAGAGGCACTAAGAAGATGGTGCACTTATCATAAAACTAGCAGTCATCATACTGACGACTGTTTTATTTTGAGGAATAGACGAGTTAATAAAGAGCGATATCAGAGGCAGAACTATTACCGGCAGCAGTACCCCAGGCAGCAAAGTCCGCCCAAACCGGAGTACCACTCGGAGGGAAAACGTCAAGAAGCAATACCAGTCCCGGCGGGTACTAGCCAAGTATCAGAGAAAGCACCTTCGGAAACCACAATGACCCGTCAGGAGGAGAATAGAAACAATGCGGCTCGGGGCAATATTAACATGATTACGGCCGGACCCACTGATGGGGATTCTAACAGAGCCAGAAAAGCACATGCCCGAAGATTGGAGATTCATGCAGTAGGATGCAGCATGGAAAGAGCGGCCGGTCCTGAAATAAGCTTCGGGCCCAAAGATCTGGAGGGGGTAGAGATACCTCATGATGACGCATTGATCATCAAAGCTGTGATAGCTAACTACGCCATCGCTCGTACCTTCATAGACACGGACAGCTCTGTCAACATTATATTCAAGAAGGCTTTTGATCAGCTGCAAATTGATCCAAGCGAGCTTCAACCGATTGCTACTCCTCTGTATGGATTCACAGGCAATGAGGTACAACCTTTAGGCCAAATGAAGTTGGTCATTTCTCTAGGGTAGGAACCTTTGATGAGAACCAGGAGATCTTATTTCATGGTGGTAGACGCTCCATCCTCTTATAATGTAATACTGGGTCGGCCTGCCTTGAATGAGTTTAGGGCAGTCGTTTCTACTTTTTGTCAGAAGATTAAGTTTCCTGTGGAGGACCAAGTCGGAGAGGTGCGAGGCGATCAGAAGACAGCCCGCAAATGTTACGTAGAAATCATTCGGACTGAGGCTAACACCGCTCGGAAAATTCAAAGAATGGAAGTTAATGCCATTCGGGAAAAGCAGCCCGTCCTGGTTTATGAAGAAAAGGAAGAAGTTCAGATCCAAACTGGACGGCCAGAAGCTACCACCTATGTTGCGGCCGATCTTGATCCTAATCTTAAAGCTGCACTGGTGCAATGCCTGAAGAAGAACAATGATGTATTTGCCTGGACTCCCAAAGAAGTTTCGGGCATTTCTCCTGCTGTCATGGAACATTCCTTGCATGTCTTCCCAGATGCCCGCCCGGTCATGCAAAGAAAAAGGAGTTTTAGTGCAGAACAAAATCAAATCATCAAAGAAGAGATTACCAAACTTATGGAGGCAGGATACATTAGAGAAGTACAGTTCCCAAGTTGGTTGGCTAATGTGGTGTTAGTTTCTAAACCAGGAAATAAATGGCGAGTCTGCATTGACTTCCGGGATCTCAACAAAGCTTGCCCGAAGGATTATTATCCGTTACCTAGAATTGATCAACTTGTTGACTCCACCGCCGGATGCGAATATATCTCTATGTTGGATGCTTATCAAGGTTATCATCAAGTTCCTTTGGCCAAAGAGGATCAAGAAAATGTCAGTTTTATAACATCTGAAGGTACTTATTGCTATAATGTTATGCCCTTTGGACTAAAAAATGCAGGAGCAACTTATCAAAGGCTTATGAATAAGGTTTTCCAGAAGCAGATTGGTAGAAATATGGAAGTATATGTTGATGACATCTTAATTAAATCTCTTCAAGCTGCTGATCTATGCAAGGATATAGAGGAAACTTGCAAGACTCTAAGACAATATGGGCTCAAGTTGAATCCCAGCAAATGTTTATTCGGCGCGAAGGGAGGAAAGTTCCTGGGATACATGGTGTCCGAACGGGGGATAGAGGCCAACCCGAGCAAAGTCAAGGCACTACAGAACATGGAGCCACCCCGCAACATGAGGGAAGCTCAAAGATTGACAGGCTGAATCACAGCCTTGTCTAGATTTATTTCTAGATCAGCTGATCGTAGTTTCCATTTCTTTAAAATACTCAGAAAGGCTAATAAGTTTCAGTGGAATGAAGAATGTGATAAGGCTTTCCAAGAATTGAAAGATTATCTGGCTACCCTCCCTGTCTTGGCTAAACCTATAGTAGGAGAGACTCTGTGGGTATATTTGTCGGCTAATGAAAATGTCGTAGGCTCTGTATTAGTTAAGCAAGAAGGAACATAGCAACAACCTGTATACTTTTCTAGTCATTTATTAAAAGGAGCTTAGTGTAGATACACTACACTAGAAAAATTAGTTTATGCTCTAATATTGACTGCTCGGAGGTTACGCCCATATTTCTTAGCACATGAGATTATTATCTTAACCAATAGCACTCTGGGACGGGTGTTACTCAACCGAGAGGCATCGGGACGGTTGATCAAATGGACAACCGAGCTTGGGGAATATGACATTCAGTATCAACCCCGCTCGGTCATCAAGGCGCAAGCTCTAGCAGATTTCATCATAGAGGTTCAAGGCCCAGAAGAAGAAGATATCTGGAAGATTTATGTAGATGGCTCTTCAACTAGACAAGGCAGCGGAATTGGTATCCTCCTTATATCCCCAAAAGAAGACAGACTTCAACTCTCCATCAGGTTAAATTACAGAGCTACCAACAATGAGGCTGAATATGAAGCTCTAATAGCCGGCTTGCAAACTGCTCAGCATGTAGGGGCAGCTCGAGTCCTTATATATTCTGATTCTCAGCTAGCAGCCCAACAATTATCAGGTAATTTCGAAATCAATAATGACAGGCTTAAGTTATATGCTGAAGCATTTGATAAATTGAAGGCTCAATTTCAAGATGTGAGCATACAAAAAATTCCCCGATCTGAGAATCAGGTGGCAGATGAATTATCTAAATTAGCCTCTGCTGTAGTGTCATGGAATCTTGATCGACCAGTGGAACAGACTCTGTTAATCTCCTGTATTGAAAGACAAACCGATATAGAAATTCAGGGTGATTGGCGAGCTCAAATCATATTATATTTACGACAGGGTCTTCTTCCGAAAGATACAGAACAAGCCAGGGTATTTAAGAAACGAGCTGCTCAATATACTATGGTAGGAGAGCAATTATATAAAAGAGCTTTTTCCAGACCTTTGCTCAAGTGTGTGGGTACAGAAGATACACAATTTATTTTACAGGAGGTGCATCAAGGTTCCTGTGGTAGTCATATAGGGGGAAGATCTTTGGCCCGTAAAATTCTATTAGCAGGATATTTTTGGCCCACTTTACATGAAGATGCCAACAAGCTGGTGAGAACTTGTGTTTCTTGTCAAAAGCATCAAAATATCTCACATCATCCTACACAGTTATTGAGAACCTCTATAGTGGCATGTCCCTTTGATCAGTGGGGCATGGACATAGTAGGACCGTTTCCTATGGCAGCTGCACAGAGAAAATTCTTATTGGTAGCAGTGGATTATTTTTCTAAATGGGTAGAGGCAGAACCACTTGCTCGAATTACTGAAGATGCAGTTATTAAATTTTTATGAAAAAATATAATCTGCAGGTTTGGCATTCCTCATAAATTGGTCTCTGATAATGGAAGACAATTCCAAGGGGATAGGATTTTAGACTGGTGCAACAGTTATGGGATTACCCAGGCCTTCACCTCCGTGGCTTACCCGCAGAGCAATGGTCAAGCAGAGGTAACTAATAGGGAGATTATTAGAGGCCTGAAAACTAAGCTGGATCATGTCGGAGGTAGCTGGGTAGATGAGTTACCCAGTGTTCTTTGGGCATATCGTACTACGCCTCGTGAAGCTACAGGAATTACTCCTTTCCAGTTAGTCTATGGAGGAGAAGCAGTAATCTCCATTGAGGTAGGAGTAGAATCGGACAGAAGACAATTGTATGATGAGGATAATAGAGACCGACGACTTATGGAGCTGGACCTGATTGGGGAAATAAGAGATAAAGCGGCTACTCGTCTTATATCATATCGACAGCGGATGAGACAAAACTATAACAAGAGAGTCATCCCCAGATTTTTCCAAGTAGGAGATTTGGTATGGAAGCGAGTTAAGCCTGTGAGGGATGTCAGCAAGTTGGCACCACAGTGGGGAGGACCTTATAAAGTAATAGAAAAACTCGCATCAGGCTCGTACTATCTCCAAGATGCTGAAGGAAGAATTTTGGAGCGCTAATCATTTGCAACCTTATCGAGCCTGATTTGATCATATTACTTTAAATGTGTTCACAATTATTGGAAATCCCAGGTGAATTAAGATACCTGCAGTTTATGTACTTTGCTTCTTTTGATGAAAACCAAGCAAGATAAATATCGACGCAGGAAATAAATACGGTTCATGCAAATTGATAAGCATCAGAAGAATCCTTCTTTTTCTATTTTTCAAGCAGTAAAATAAGGGGAAATCCTAAGAGTCCTATTCAACTCCCCTCAAGGAAGTGTGAGCCAACACGAGGTTAGCCTAAAATATTATATTTCCATAAATCAAAGTCGATCGGTAAATTCTATGAAGTAACTCGGTCGGGTCTTCATAGGAGGAACCGGAGACTCTAAACTATTCTAAAGCAAAAGTCGATCGGGAAATTCTATGAAGTAACTTGGTCGGGTCTTCATAGGAGGAACCGGAGACTCTAAACTATTCCAGAACAAAAGTCGATCGGGAAATTCTATGAAGTAACTCGGTCAGGTCTTCATAGGAGGAACCGAAGACTCTAAACTATTCCAAAGCAAAAGTCGATCGGGAAATTCTATGAAGTAACTCGGTCGGGTCTTTATAGGAGGAACCGGAGACTCTAAACTATTCCAAAGCAAAAGTCGATCGGGAAATTCTATGAAGTAACTCGGTCGGGTCTTCATAGGAGGAACCGGAGACTCTAAACTATTCCAGAGCAAAAGTCGATCGGGAAATTCTATGAAGTAACTCGGTCGGGTCTTCATAGGAGGAACCGGAGACTCTAAACTATTCCAGAGCAAAAGTCGATCGGGAAATTCTATGAAGTAACTCGGTCGGGTCTTTATAGGAGGAACCGGAGACTCTAAACTATTCCAAAGCAAAAGTCGATCGGGAAATTCTATGAAGTAACTCGGTCGGGTCTTCATAGGAGGAACCGGAGACTCTAAACTATTCCAGAGTAAAAGTCGATCGGGAAATTCTATGAAGTAACTCGGTCGGGTCTTTATAGGAGGAACCGGAGACTCTAAACTATTCCAAAGCAAAAGTCGATCGGGAAATTCTATGAAGTAACTCGGTCGGGTCTTCATAGGAGGAACCAAAGACTCTAAACTATTCCAGAGAAAAAGTCGATCGAGAAATTCTATGAAGTAACTCGGTCAGGTCTTCATAGGAGGAACCGGAAACTCTAAACTATTCCAAAGCAAAAGTCGATCGAGAAATTCTATGAAGTAACTCGGTCGGGTCTTTATAGGAGGAACCGGAGACTCTAAACTATTCCAAAGCAAAAGTCGATCGGGAAATTCTATGAAGTAACTCGGTCGGGTCTTCATAGGAGGAACCGTAGACTCTAAACTATTCCAGAGCAAAAGTCGATCGGGAAATTCTATGAAGTAACTCGGTCAGGTCTTCATAGGAGGAACCGGAGACTCTAAACTATTCCAAAGCAAAAGTTGATCGGGAAATTCTATGAAGTAACTCGGTCGAGTCTTCATAGGAGGAACCGGAGACTCTAAACTATTCCAAAGCAAAAGTCGATCGGGAAAATTCTATGAAGTAACTCGGTCGGATCTTCATAGGGGGAACCGGAGACTATAAATCAGAGCCGATTGGGAAATTCTATGAAATACATCAGGCGGGTTTTCACAGAAGAAGTCAGAGATTCTAAACCCGCACAAAGTATAATTAAGCAGGGGATCTCTAGGCTTCGAAGCCTAATTAACCAAGAATCAAGAGGGGATTCTATAGGGGAGTCCGAATATTTTCAACTAAAGATTATTCATCCAGGGGGAGATATGAAGCACGCTGGATGTTACTTAAAAAAGAACTCATCAAGATAAGGCTCAGCTTTGAAAGATGAACAAGGGATTTTTAAAATAAAGTTTATATTCAGCAATCAAGAGCATTTCAGAAGGGGTATTCTCAAACTAGCATAAAGAAGAAGCAAGTAAGTGTTAAAATTTTCCTATACCTTGCAAATACTTAATCATTCGGTATCAACTGCACCTTTTTCTCATTGTCAGTTCTTATTTTACAAGTTTTTATGAATAAGTTCCTTAAACATTCGGAAAAGGGCCTTTCAAATCTGAGGGTAGTTCTTCATTAAGCCTGCGGCGACTTATGAAAGAAAGGGGAGGTTCCCTGGGTAGATATCCATCCTCTCGCAGCTGTTGAAGAACTCCCGATACGGAATGATTTAGAGCACCCACTATCCTGCGAACAAATTCCTGGGCAAAGGCTGAAGATTTTAAGTAAGCCTGCCGCCACTCTTCCCACCGACTCTTTTCCTGCTCCTTATAGGTCTGGAAGTCAGCTTGCAGTTTTGTGTTTTGTTCTCTTAAAACATCCTTCTCCGATCTCAGCTGTTCTAATTCCTTCTGGAGTAGTGATAACTCGTGATCTTGAGCTTTCCTCTGCTCTTGTTCCTGTAGAATAGCGAAATCATGAGAAGCCAGGTCTTGAGCTTGGTCAGAAAGACAGGCATTATGAAGCTTCTCTACTTTCTCTAAAATAAGACTTTTCTGAGAAGCATCTAAAAGAGCTTTCTCTTTTAAAGCAATCTCTAGTCGAAGACCGGAATGCAGTCGATCCACTTGTAACTCTAAAGTTTTCCTAGCCAGCTCTTTATCTTTTAATAATTGCTGGCACTCTTCCAGCTCTTGTTTTAGGATCCCCAACTGTTGATCCTGTAGGACCACCTTCTCTTGTAATTGAGTCAGGTCACTATTAAAAGAAGGAGACGCGGCCCTCAATGTTTCCAGTTGAGTTTTTAACTTCTGGTTCTCCTGATCTTTAGTTACGAGCAGCTGGTCAATTTGTAAACTTGAGGCAAGTAACTAAACAAAAAGGCAAGGTAATTAGGAATCAGTAGACAAAATTAATAGCATATAACTAAAGATGCTTACCGCTATTGCCTGGCGACTATGACGATCAGCTCGATGAGGAAGACTAAGGCCCCTTAGCTGCTCCTGACCTTGTGACCAAGATTCAGCTAATAAGCCCTGTAGTTGTAACGAGCCATAGCTAGACGGTTCAGAGGGTCGTCCCAATTGAGAAGGAAGACCCAGAGCTTGTCTGAACAAAGGTCGGGGAATAGAGGACACAGGAGGTAAAGAAGAAGAAGAAGACGCGATAGGAGGAAAAGAAGAAACAAGAGGAGCAGAAAAAGAAGTAGATGGAATCGATGGTAAGACAGGGGAGGGGGATTCAACAACTGAAGGGCTAATATTTGGAGAGGATCTCCGACAAGGCGTCCGTTTGGCTCGAGGCCTAGAGGTCAAGGGGGACAAGGCCAATGCCAAAGAAGCAGAAAACGCAGGAGGGATATCATCCTTCCCAGGAGCAGAAATCGGAGGAGCTGAAACAATAGAAGAAGAAGGGATAAGCAGGCCGGGTCTCATCATCCTAAGAGCAGGATTAGAGATAAGATGAGTGGGAGCTGTCGGGGCCTTACCTCTCGAGAGAGAGATGGGTGCTGGGACGAGAGGAGCTTGCACAAAAGTACCGAAGAAATCACTAAAAGGAGAAGTCTTAGTAAGGTTTGGCTTCTGAACCAAGGTAACAAAAGGCTCTTCTTCCTCCTCTTCGGCAAGTGAGGCAGCCTCTGCCTGTCGTTCTTCCTCTGAAAGCAATCCTAAAGTAGAAGGATTAGGATCGGATCGGCGGGTATGTAACCATTCTTCCCCAAGGTTATTGATAAAAGATTTAGTCATAGCAGAATTTTTGTACATGAAGGCTGGAAGAAGAGCATCAGCTACAATACAGAGAGCAAATACCATTATCAAAAAGGATATGCTAATTAGCATAGGCAAGACAAAATAATTATACCTACCAAAGGAACTGTCCAAGGGAGTGCCAATGGGGCCTATCCCGAAAGGAAACATCAAACCCTCTTCAATCAGATGCGGCAAACTGAACTTTGCCCCTCGCAGTTTAGGCAGAACAGAGGCAACAGAGGGATCATTGAGAAGACCGTGAGTGCCAGGAAGCGGGGGCAGATCATGTATCCATTGAATAGAAAATGGAGGAGGAGAGGGGAGACGCATATAAAAAAAAAATTTATACCATTCACCTTGAGGGCGAATGCGATTAAATAGAATGGCTTTAGGACGAGACTGAAACTTAAAAACACCAACATCTACCCGACGAGGGATAAAGAAGTGATGGAAAAGACGAGGAGACAGTGGGAAATCTAACAGTTTGGATACTCCAATGAAGCCCATTAGAATGGAAAAGGATTGAGGGACGAACTGGTTTAGCGGGATAGCAAAATAACGGCTAACCTCACAAAAGAAAGGGTGAAGGGGAAATCTGAAACCCTGCAAGACTTGGTCCCTGAAGATGGAGATACAGCCTAAGGGAGGAAGGTGAGGACCCTCATGAGGAGCAGGACGGACAATATAAGAGGGAAAACCATCGGTTACCTATAAATCCACTTCTTCTGTATCTGTGAGGTCGGAAGAACACGAGAGGAACCACGCCGGAGAGGAAACCGCCATAAAGAGAAGTGGTCAGAAGAAAAGGAATTGAGAAGCGAAATGATAGACGGAAGAAAGCAGAGGAAGACTCCGTAAACCCTTGTCCCTCTTCTAGTCCTATGCTAAAACCTCTAAACAGAATAGACGAAAGGGAAAAGGAGGATAAAAGGTGCTTAGAATGTCAATCGTCATAAATAGGTAATAATATTAGAGAATAAACTCAAGGGAAAGAGATAAAATCAAATAAACTACCTCGGAAAAGGTGTAAAGTTTCCCTAGAAATAATTTTTGAAGAGACTTGATGCGGATGAAGCAAAATTTAGTATTGTAAATATAGGTTCAAACCATGGGTGTAGTAAAATATGAGTCAAGCATCGGATATTGATCAATAGATGAAACTTGGTTAAATCGAGCCATCCTGATAGATCGACCGGGACAAAAGTAACCCATATCTGTTGACTAAAGACTCATCATAATCGGCCACATAGGACGTGTAATATTAATACCCATGAGACCTGACAAGGAGGAAAATCGATCGAATAAAATAAATCGGCCGATATCGGAAGTTCCATCGAAATATCGAGCGATACTTATATATCGGTCGGGTCATTGAGGAATGAGTCGCAGGGTAAAGATCGAGCATTGACGAGCCAAGTAGCATTTGGTACATTTACGTGAAACAGATAAATTATCCGGATATAGAGTAAGATTAGCAATTAGAAGATACCATTCAGAACCAAGTAAGTTTGTAGGAGGATCATTGTAAAGTCTCAATCCCCCTTCTTTACAATAACTGAAAATTAAGTTAGAGTTAGTTTGGGTACAGATCAGGAGGTTTTTCCTCAATGAGTCTACGACGGTTCAGGAAATTAATAGGAGGAACGCGAGCTAAGTAGCCCTCCTCTTCCAATTGTCGAACTGCTCCTTTGGCCCCTGCGGTAAAAGCAGACAAGATGGATCTCACAATCGGTCGGTTGAACTCAGTAGACCCGATCATGGCGGTGGCTCGTTCTTTGTAACGAACATCTTCATGCTCTTTATAGATCACCATCGCCATCTGAGAGGTTTTCAGTTCGTTTTCCCTAGCGGCAACCTCGGCTTTGGTTAAATCAAGGGAATTGTTTAGAGATGCCACCTCATTTTCTTTCAGTTGCAAGGCCTTCAACTTTTCACTCAATTCTGCTTCATAATTATCTTTTAATTCGCCAAGTTTGGAGGTCATCTCTTGATTGAGGTCCGTGACCAATTTGAATCGGGCCTCAAGACTCTCAATTTGAGTTTCAAGTTGCTTCTTGGCGGCAGCAGAAAACTCAGCAGAAGATTCAGTAACTTGTCGTTGCAGCCTCTTATTCTCTGACTTCAATTTTTCGTTCTCAGTGTATAGGTTGTGTAATAGTCGGGAGAAACCCATATTCTCTAGCCACCGCTGGAAGCATATTCAAAACTGTGAGATAGTACTTCAAAAATAGAAAGCAGGAGTCTATAAACATACCTTATTCTCTTTATAAGAAAAGCGTTCAATTGCCTCAGGAAGGGAAAGCTCCTCAAAAAGAGGACGAACCTCATCCCAAGAGCTAGCAAAAGAACCCCCCAGTAATATGGGGAGGACAGGAATGGTAGAAGAGCCGGCTGAGAAGGAAGAAGTAGGGATAGATGGTGGAGCAAAAACCAAGTAAGAAGAAGGTGAAGAGGGTAAAGATCCTGAAGTCGGAATAGACAAAGGAAAAGTGAAAGAGACGTCACCGGAAGTATTAGTTTTAGGAAAAGGAGGGGTAGGAAAATTCAAGGAAGGATAAAGTTCTGCTAATGTTGGCTCATCGGAAAGAATGCCAGTTGACACAAAATCTTCTGAAGCTAGCCCATCGGTAGGTAGAACGAGCCTCCTTTTTGAGGGAGGAGCCCGGGTTAGTTTGCGTCCTAGACGCTTGCCTGCGGAGACTTTAGCTATCAATTTGCCCGAGCTACCAGGAGACGTAAGCTCAATTAAAGGAAGAGAGGTAGATGAGGAGACAGCAGCAACCACTGGAGAGGTAACAGTGGGTATAGGATGGGGAATGATCTCTACAGCAGGATCCTCACGAGCCCCTGACGAGCTAGGTACTTCGGCTAAGGAAGCCGGCTCTTCAATTGAGGGTGGAGGGGCGATAGCGGCCAGAAATTCGACCTCCTTGGCACGAAGCAATTCTTCTTCCACACGTATTTCTTCGTCAATCAAAGCATCATAAAAACTCTCCACTGTATAGAAAGAGAAATAGTTTAGTCAGTTATAAGCAAAAAGAAAGGAACAAGACGTTACCTAAGGAAATGTGGGTATCAGGTCTGACGGGGCTTAAACCAAATAGGTACAGAAGCTCGACCTTCAACCACTTTGGGATCGAGAGTCGGTGACCTAATAACTTCTCACAATAAATAGGAAAAGAGGGAAGAAGATGAAACTCTCTAACGTCAGGCAGAGGAGGCAAGAAAGATTTCCAAGCATGAGACCAAGGAATAGGCCCCAGAAATTTTAGAAAGAAAAAACGAGATTTCCAGGCTTTGAGAGACGACGGCATATCTCCAAAAAGGATCATTTTAGTCCGTGACTGGAATAAGAAGACACCAGGTTCCGAGTACTTGGGATAGGAAAACAGGAAGAAATTTTGAGGAGTAGGAGGAATATCTCGTAGACGAAACAGCATGTAAGTACCGCACAGATAGCGAAATGCATTAGGGGCAAACTGCTGCAAAGGAATATCAAAATACCGACTTATCTCGATCAAGAAAGAAGGAATGGGGAATCTTAAGCCCCCTATCAACTGATCCCTGAAAAAAGTCACGCAGTTATCAGGAGGATGATGAGGTCGATCATTTGGTGTTGGGATTATGATTCTATATTCCTTAGGAATTTCATATTGACGACGAATGGATAATCTAGCATTCTTATCAAAGACAGAAGACATATGGACATACCAAGGAGCAATTGCTTCCTCGGCCATGGACAAAGGTATAGGCTAGGGAAATAATAGATGACTTACTGGGGCAATAAAGAGGAACGTCAAGAAGTAGCAGATACGAAGTTTTTTCGGTTGCAGGCGGCAACAAGAGAATGGTGCCAGAGGAGAAATGAGGTTGAGAGGAAGACGAAGGGTTTAGGGTTCGAGAAATATACCACTATAGATAAAATAAAAGGCTTTCTAGCCCAACGGACGATAAGGATCAGAG
Source organism: Zingiber officinale (assembly GCF_018446385.1). NCBI lineage: Eukaryota > Viridiplantae > Streptophyta > Magnoliopsida > Zingiberales > Zingiberaceae > Zingiber > Zingiber officinale. The sequence goes on along the minus strand of NC_055986.1, from coordinate 18,712,604 downwards.
GAAAAGAGCAAGTGGTTCGCGCGACGTGGCGGTCGAAAAAGGTGAGTGTCAGGTCATTTACATCGGATGTGACAGACCAGATCGCAAGGGGGTTGGTAGTGCCTCGAACATTCTCTCACCCGATGGAAAGCCAATCACTAATTAGAAAGTTTCGAAAGAAGACGTGAACAACTAGACATAATAAAATAGAAAGGACAGAACTTTTTAACCATACCCACACTAAAGACAAAAATATTTTAAGAGTAAAAGTTTAGAAGAGTGACAAATTTTAATCTATCCGTGTAGAATATGACTTAGTATTTATTGAAAATATTTTTATATTAACGAGGGCAATTATGGTTATGTTATATAAGTATGATATTGACTTCAGTCAATAAGACAACATCAGTGGATATAACATTGGTTATAATATCAAACTATACTAACAGTTAAGATAATCTTAGCTATGATAAATGATACATAGGATACATGAAGAAATGATGAACGCAACACCACATTGTAAGTAATAGAGAGATTCAGTAAAAGCCTTTGATTAGATACAAAAATTTGTCTTTACACTTAGAATCTGATCAAATACATAGCGTCACATTTCCTCAGGAACAGCAAACCTCAAATAGATAACAAATATTACAAGCATAAACTCTTAGGGCACCCAGAAAATTTTAGTCCCACTGGATTCAAACTTACCATGGAGCAGAGATGGAAACAGCCCACTTCGTCCGAGCTTGCCAAGGCGTACAAGAGGCAATATTCGGCCCTGGACGAAGAAAGCAACAAAGGACAAAAGCTCAAGGGCGATGAGAAGGGGAAACATTGATTCATTCCATCAAGGAAAAATAAATGTAGAAACCACTTCCCCTCTCAAGCCGTATGAGCTCATCAAGTGGAGCAACCAATCTTAGCCCAAGGGTATCATGTGTTGAGCCCTTCACACAACACCCATGGGTCATTTGGCTGCCCCTCTATAAGTAGTAAAAATTTCTCTGAAATTTCTTGGGTCCTTCAGAGCACCTGCATCTTTGGATAGAAGATTTGAACTGTGAAGCTTCCTCTCTTAAGACGATCCCTTGAACCCCTGGAGTAGCCGGAGCAAAAATCCCAATAAACTCATATATAGATCTCACCTGGTCCAACAAAAGTTGCCTCCAAAAAGGAGGATCCACGACCATGGCCTTAACAACAAAAAGTGGCAAGGAAGAAAAAGAACTGAGAGGGGTTGTGGCTGAAGAGAAGGTTGTAGCCCTATTTAAAGGAGAGAAAGGCTCACAGGATTGCTATACTTAATTTATCAAGACAGTGGTACACAAAATCTGTGAGGTCATTTCAAAATCTGGAGCAGAGTCACGGGTAGGAAAAGACAAGACCATACTTATGTCTAGTCAGTCGTCTACACCTCCTTTGACTAGACTTAAGGGGAAGGCTAGTGATATGGGTTAGGTTTTATGGGTCTCCAGATGAGGAAAGAAAAGGAAGAAAAAATCAAAGGAGGTAGGCCAATAACGGCCGAGACATACTCTTAGAACAAAGATAGGCCAATATCGGTCGATACATGTATGCCGAATGAAGGAAAGCCAATATCGGTCGATACATGTCTGTCGTATGAAGGTAAGCCAATATTGGTCGAAACATACCTTCAGAGCAAAGATAGACCAATATCAGTCGATACATGCTTGCCGACTGAAGGTAAGCCAATATCGGTCTATACATGCCTGACGTATGAAGGTAAGCCAATATCGGTCGGGACATACCTTCAGAGCAAAGATAGACCAATATCGGTCGATACATGCCTGCCAACTGAAGGTAAGCCAATATCGGTCGGGACATACCTTCAGAGCAAAGATAGGCCAATATCGGTCGATACATGCCTGTCGCATGAAGGTAAGCCAATATCGGTCGGGACATACCTTCAAAGCAAAGATAGGTCAATATCGGTCGATACATGCCTGCTATATGAAGGTAAGCCAATATTGGTCGGGACATACCTTCAAAATAAAGATAGGCCAATATCGGTCGAGAGGGTTCTTTCGAGCAAAGAACCCACACAGTTCCTTCAATGAATACCTTAGAAACATGTTGAATAAAATATTATTTTTTGACACGACAAAAGTCGCATGAAGAAGAATCATACATGAATATATCGAATAGAATAATTCGTGATAGAGAATATATATTTTGGCGGGAAATATGCTTTCAGATTGTCTTGCAGGCGCTAAACGACAAAGAAGGTACATCTGGAGTACAAAAAAGATTCCTTAAAAATCATTTTCCCCAAGTACGCAGCTGATGTCATAACGAACTCTAACAAACCGGGGTCCACTTCATGACTGCGAAGGTTATATGAAGTGGTATAAAAGGGGGAATCCTCTCCGTTGGCTAGGTAAGTTGAGATCATCGTGTACTTTCAGGGCCCTAATTTTGGGACTACTGTTCATCTTCTTTCTTCTTCCTTCTACACATCAAGAGAGATCACTAACTTGAGCGTCGGAGGGCCTAGCCAGAGATTCCCACCCCGGTCTTAGGTCACTGACAATAGTGTTGGTTGGTCTCTTGTGTGCAGGGGGCCTCGAAGCTGGGGAGTTTGGTTTCTCTCCCCTTGTGGATTACGATTTCTTCCTGCTTGTCAGATTACTTCCGGTGATCCTGGTTTTCTTTCGATCCGCTTTGGATTTCTCGGATCGAAGTTCTATCGGAATTGTTCTTCCTCAGTACATTGGGTTCCTTTCTTCCGGATCTCCGTCGCGGTCAGCTTCTCAGACAGGATCAACTAAAATGAAAATTTAAATATCACAATGGGCAAATTAGAAAATTGTCTAAAGCCTAAAAAAAATTTTTATTAATCTGGTAGAAAAGAATCTATTTTGGATTCCAAGATCATGCTTGAATTATTTTGTTCAATTTTTTTTCTCTACAAAAATCCTCTTGAGTTTTAACTAGTGTTTAAAATAAATTGGATCCCATTCTTTTTTAAAGAGGAATTCAATATTCATCTTAAGGAAAAAATCCAAAGTTTTCATATCATTTGATTTCTTTAAATATTTAATTATTTTGCAAGAATGATCCTTGCTCATGAAAAAAAATGTTTCTGAAAGTTTGTTTTTAATACAATTTGTTTAGGAATTTTTGAAATTATGAATCTTGAAAATGTATTTTTTCTGTCAAAATGTATGCTCTATTTTTTCAGCAAATATTTCAAGATTTCCAAAATTGTCTTAAAGACTTTCGCTTTAGATTTTTTTATATTCTCTTAGACTTGTGTTTAAGATTCACCAAACTTTTAAGTCATTTTAACCTTATAATTTTAGAATTCTGTTTGTTAAACGATTTAAAATTTTTAAAAATTTACCCTTAGATTTTTTTTGATACCCCATTTTTTATGGGATCAAAGGGGAGAATGGAAGATTAAGTCTAGGGGGAGGTAGTTTAAATTTTTTCACCTTTTGTACTTTATTATAAAATTTATTTCTTTTACTTTATGTTTGTATACCCTAACTTAACTTGGATTGCTCACATCAAAAAGGGAGAGATTGTTGGTACCCCGAGGCTATTTTGATGTAATCAAACAAGTTAAGTTAGGTCCTGTTGTGTTTAACCCTATGTCTAAGTGTGTAGGAACTTAGGAGCACAGGAAATCGAGCAAAAGACACAGCTAGCGAGAAAGGCGGCACGGGAGAGAGCCGACGGGCTCGATGCGTCTGAGGGACGAGGTGCTGCAAAAGAGTACACCGACGGGCGAGAAGGGAGCGTGCGGTGTTTCAGAGGGACGAGAAGCCGGAGCAAAAGATTACTCGAGGAGCAAAAGACGCAGTTGTCCGATGAACGAAAAGCTATGGAAGAGTATGCTGGTAGACGAGAAGGAAGCACGTGGCAATTTCAAGGGATGAGAAGCCGAAGCGGAAGCTTGCTCGAGGAGAAGGCCAAGAGTTTGGTTTAGGTGAGCCCTATTCCGGATGGCCGAAATCACCCAGGCGAGCGGAACCAGAGCGGAAGACTCGGACCTATACGAGTGGAACCAGAACAGGAGACCGGGACCAAAAATCAGCAAAAGCTTATTTCTGGTGCTCGGTGTGCCCAGACCAGGTTGGGGTACCCGGACCAGTCTAAGGCGCTCAGAACCCAATTCTCAACCAAAGTTGACGTGGGGTGTACCGTTGCTTCTGGGATAGAATTCTATCCCACTCCAGGCACCTGGAACGCTTCCAGGCACCCCGAGCAAGGTTATATAAACAGCCTCACTCCTAGAAGCTGAAAAAATGTGAGATACAAAGAAACAACACTTGTGCGGTTTAGTTTTTGTTTAGCTTCTTTTTTGTGCATTCATTGTTGTAAGAAGCTTCTCCGCCTGAAGGAGATTCTGAGTACGCTTTAACTTCCTTGGATTAACAACCTCCCTAGCTAGTTGTAACCAAGTAAATTCTTGGTGCATCTTTCCTTTTAGTCTTTTATTTATTCTTATGCAAGTATTTATTTTGTTTAAGTTATAAGCCGAGAAAGGTCGTTTTATTTTGATTTGTGTAGGGGTTATTCACCCCGACTCTAGCCGGCCGCCAAGGATCCTAACAAATCATAGAACAATCATTGGTAAAATCTAATAAGAGCTTAAGCTACAGGAAAGGAAAGTTTAATTACAAGATTTCATTTGCCCATAGGATTGGTAGAAATACAAAATAAACTATAGTAGATTAGGAAATAAGTCGGGCGGACACTCCTTGATTAACTTGTGGTGGTCAAGGAAATGTGCTGGAGGTTCAGAAGCCAATTAACCCCCCTCCTTAAGTTGTTGGGTCGCACTGTTAGCCCCAAGAAGAAGAGCTTTGGTAATAGAGTCGACGATCGACAAGTTAAAGTCCTTTGATTGAAGAAGGGCTTTCTTCCTTGTCTCAAACTGCTTGTCTAGTTAACTCCGCTCGAGCAGCCGTCAATTTGAACGAGAGACCTGCCAATTCAGATTCAGAGGTAGCCAGAGCATTTTGGCTAGCCTCTAAGTCCGCCCTGATGGATTCCAGTTCCACTCTTTGGACGTCCAGATTTTGTTGCCACTAGGACACCAATTTAGTCTGGGTCATCAACTCCGTAGCATGTATAGCCTTGGATTTCTCTAGTGGGTGGAGAGGTGCTGGACTTCTGCGATTTTCTCATCCAGCTCGGCCACTATTTTTTATTAGCGGAATATTTTTTAGCGAAGTCTATCTTCAGTAGTTTTCAGGGCAGCTTCTATTTTATGTGCCTGCTCTACATCAGCCTTACTCGACCCTTGAGCCTCTTAAAGTTCACTCTCTAACTGACTTAGCCAGTCAAGTTGAGTGTGACTCTCTTGGGGTGAGAGGGCGAGAGCATAAAGGGAGCCCGCCTCTGATAAGCGCTTCTTTATGGATTTGTTTTCCTAGGTTAGATGGACTAATATTTGTGTCAAGCTCATCTCGATCGCCCATTGCTACAAAATAAATATCATCAAAGGCATTTGGAGTAAAAGATAGTCAGAAAGTTAGAGCATAACATGGTTAAATTGTATGAATACTCGTTCTCTGTCTCCACTAGTGTGTGTTCATCCAGCCAGCTCATAGCTTACTCCTAGGCTTCTATTAACTGGCCTCTCAATAATATTCGGTTGCTAATCGATTCAAAAGCTTATGGAGAAGTTATAGCCTGTGCAGACGGTAGATTGTAGGTGGTGGAGAATTGATAGAGCCTTTTTAGCTCTATGTTGAAAGCTATAGCTAGTGGGGCTTTGGTGAGAGGAGCAGCGGGGAGAGAGGGGGATACATGTACAGAGGTTGACAGAGAGACACCCGGCTGCGAGGTGGCCTCCTCTTGAGTTGGACTGACGAAGGGAAGAGTGGATAAAGTTTGCTGAGAGGATTAGATGGGCGTTGCTTCCCTGATGGGTGTAAGTCGAGGCGAAGGCATGTTGACGGGAGACGCTTGCCCTTCGGGGACTTAAGTAGAAGGGACTAGTCGACTCCTCTTACGTCTCCTCTTGAAAAGGGCCTCAACTTCCTCCATAGGAGAATCTTCGGGTATTAGGAGAGGGTCAGTGGATAACCTCTCTATTGCAGTTGTCGCATTGGATTCTGTAGCCCGACTACTAGAAGCCTCGATAGAAGGGATGACTGGCTGTTGGGTATGTTCGGCCAAGAGCATTTTCTCTCATCGAATGAGCTCTGCATCCTCCATATTAATGCAAGCCGAAATCAAAGTTTTAAAGATGACATCCACTACATAAAATAAAAAAATACCTTAGTTGGTGATAATACAATGGTTAAGTTGTTAAGGCTTACCAAAGGAACAAGGATGCTTCACTCAGACAGGGCTTAATCCAAAAAAATATAGCAAGCCCTCCCTTAGCAACTTGTGGGCCTTGAATTGAATGTCGCCTAGCTTTTTTGAATAAGAAATGAAGGATCGGTCGAGTTTATAGTTCCCAAAGTTCGGGATGGGGGAAGGTAGGATCGTCATTCGACTGACCGGGAAGTATGCTCAGACAATTCAACAAAGAAGAAACGAGATTTTTATCCCTTATTCGAAGATGGTAGTTCCTTAAAGAACACCACCTTCAAGCGAGATTGAAATAAAAATACCCTTGGCTTTGATTTTTTGGGGTGAGGAAACAAGTGAAAGTTACGAGAAGTTAGGGGAATGTCATATAGGCGAAATAAAATAAACATCTCGCACATAGTGCAGAAGGCATTCGGAGCGAATTGTTGGAGAGAAATGTTAAAGCAATGGCCTATCTCACATAAGAAGCGAGGGATGGGAAAACGCAAATCTGCCTGTAGTTGGTCTTTGAAGAATGTAATTTGGCCAAGAGGAGGATGATAGGAATGATCTTAAGGGGAAGGAAGAATGATACGATGGTTTTTGAGGATTTCGTATTGCAGACGGATTGAGTTTCGATCAACATTATCAAAATTCAAACAAGTAAAAGTATACCAGGAAGAAAATGACTCTTGAGCCATGGGAAAAGGCCAGGAATATAAAGAAGAACTAGAAAGAGGACTTATTGATTCAGATCGTGAGAGAAGAAAATCTATTAAGGGAAATCACTAGAGAGTAGGTTGAAGGAGACTAAATGCAAGTGATTTGTTTCTGCATCATCTACGATTTTTAAACATATGTCACAAGATATAGTTCAACCACAATCATTGGATTAAGAGGACATGTTTATAAGGGACCGTTGATTTGCAAAAGGAGAAGTGCCATTGGTTTGTATGGAGAGGCGTGCATCAGCGATCTCTTTAAAGAATATGTTAGTGGGGCACGTGGTATCTACCCATAAATGGGCATTTATGATAGATGCGACAGCAGAATCATTACACTGAAATATGCCTTTTCTGTATCAATAGTGTACTACCGTCTAGCGTTGGACATGCATTTTTCCAAGAAAAATAGTTAAGTGTAGCATTAACAGGTGAGCGGAAGCATGTCCCTCCGGTCGAAACAATAAGATTGGGTGTTCGGATGAAAATTAGACTTGGGTCTAGTCGGTCGATTACAAGGCTCCTTCGACTAGACTTGAAGGGGAGGCTAGTGATACGGAATGTTATGGGCGGACTTGGATATGATATGGTAGTCAAAGTCAAGGTGACATGTCAATCAAAGTCAAGGGAAGGTGGCAGCCAACATGTCATTCTCCACGAGGCTTTGTTATTCGTTCAGCACTAAGGCCTTTAGTATGAGGATGATCGGCCTATGAGCTGGTCGGACCTAGGGTGCCTAGCACTCCATTCCTATATTAAGATATCTATTGTGTATCCGAGCATTCGATAGCTAACAGAGTTTAAAGAATGTCTGACCAACCATAGATCCAGGCGTTCATAAGTCCGGTCAGGATAAGAGGACCCAGCTTTCCACTAAGAACAAGTCTTTCAGCATATGGTTGGTCGAATCTATTGCTAGTCAACCTTATGAGCTTTCTTGCATGCCAGTCCTTCCTTATCTAGCCAGCCGGTAATAATATCGGTCAGAGTTATACAGGTCAGCATGCCCACCGCTTATACATACAATAGTTCTCCTTATAAACTTGGCCAAATTTCCAGATCTCAGGTTCTTACTCCAAAGCCAAGTCTTCTCTCATATGGATGATCGGCTTAAAGTACTGATCAAATCTTCCAAGACTTAGTTCCCCATTTCTCAGAGGCAAGTATCCCGGTATATGGATGATCGAGAATAGAACTGGTCAGACCTAGGGGACTTAGCTTCAAATTACTTCCAGAGCAGATCTCCACCAGTACTTAATGGATAACCAAACGGCTTAAAGTAAGGATGACTATACAATCAGTTGGTTTAAAGATCCGGTTGAGATATCCTCAACAGACAACATGGTCAGAAAATCATAACAACTTGTCAGAATAATAACCGATTTGTCAAAGAATATTTCTCTATTATAATGTGAGCATTTACGAGAACCTTCTTCGAAGGTGATTATACTTTCCATCAACTAACAACTTATTGTTGGAACCCCATGGATATTTTGATGTGATCAACCAAGTTAGGTTAGGTCTTGTAGTGGTTTAACCTTGTGTCTAAGTGTGCAGGAGCTTAGGTGTAGCACCTGAAATTCATCCACTATTTATAGGTTAAAATAATTAATAAGGAAGAGATTAATAATTCAGTTAAGGTAGGGTAGTAAATAAAAAAATTTAATATCATGAATAAAATTTAATTAATATATGCATGTGCAATCAATTTAATTATATACATGACATGGCTAAGGGAGTGCACGGATTAGAATTAGTATACATAGGATGATAAAATATTTAATTTGTGAATAAATATTTTGAATCATAAATAGATTTAATATATATGGTAATGGATTATTTGATTCATGAGAAAAATAAAAGAATTAATTGACGAATATTTTGAGTCATAAATGTATTTAATAAGTATGGTAATGAATTAGTTGATTTGGAAATAAATGGTTTAGTGGTTGGACCAAGTCATAAGTAACAATTATAAAAGAAAGAACCCTAAGAGAGAAAGAGGGTGAGATAGCCGTCATTGGGAGAGAAGAGCCGCCGGGTGTCGTGGAGTTTAGTCGCAAAAGAAAGAGGTACGTTCCTACCACCTTAGTTCAATAATTAATCTATTAAAATAGGTTGTTCAAAGGAGAGTTCTAGATTGATTGATTGATTGCAGGAAGGAGATATAAGGTAGGGTGTTTCGATTCTAGTTTAAAAAGAAAAGTTATGCTTTATTTCTTCTCTACGGTTGATTTTTTTTTTTATGATCTAAACATATTACGATTTATTCCGAATCCATGATATAGTATGTGTATGTATTATTTTCCCTCCATGTTATTTATGCCTTAGTCAGAGCACGTTCAAAACCTCTTTATTTATTTTTCTTAATTCCTTAATCAAATCGTATGTTATGTGAGTAACATGATTATGTGCGAAAATCATTCGATGTGTCAATTTTCTCTGTCGTCGGGTGGATTTCCTGAAGTCCGGTTATTTTAAAGCATCACAAATTGTATGTTGTTTTTTTTTTTTCCATTTTCTTCCTTCCCTTAATCGGTATTTTTTTGTTTGTTTGTTTTGATGTTGTACACACCGATTATATTGATTTGATAAAGCCATTACGTTAATAGTTTGATGCATGCAATGCCTTTACCAAATTTCTAGTTATGTTTTTTTTTAGGGACTCAAGAATTTAGAACCCAATTATATATATATTTTTTACAAAAAAGGAAACAAATGTGATTTTTGTATCTTATGCCTTCATTGACGTATAAGTCAATTTTAACTCAAAAGATATACTATTAATATTGGTTTTAATTTCTTCTTAGTAATTAGTCTTCTTTTGCCTATATTTAGTATTAAGATCATGTGCTCTGCACGGTATGAATTTGGTATTAGATGACAAGTACTTTTGTAAATTCAGAAATTGTTCTACGGAAAAATTTAACTTAAACTCATTGATGGCTTGCACAAATCAAAATATTTATAAACTCTAGCGCATCGATTATTTAGTTATGAAAAGTTATGTTTTAATGACCATGAATGCTATAGATGTATACATATATGTATGAGGTTAAGAATATGTTTTTCCTCTTATGAGGTACGTGATTTGATTGTGGCCAATCTATGTTATGTATGGGTTAAGTTATGAATCGGGGATCTACGCCTGAGGAGCTTACTAAATTATGTATGGGTTGAGTTATGAACCGGGGACATACGCCCGGGGAGCTTACCAAATTATGTATGGGTTGAGTTATGAACCGGGGACTTACGCCTGGGGAGCTCACCAAGAATCATGTATGGGTAGGGGTTTTCGTTCCGAGGTTCGGATCCCTACCAACCTAGCGCTAGGATAAATGTTTGATCAAACAGTTATGTTACGTGGCCACTTTCATTGAACTGAACTCTACTAGAACTGTTACATTTATGTCATGAAAGTATTTAAGTTAATATTATTATATAATTAGAATATTTTTCCTTATGTTTACGATATGCAAGCTTTCGACCTACATCTTTTTCTTTGTCTAACCTAATTTAGTGGATCTGATTATTGGCTATTATGGTTTGATGTACTGGGTCTTTAGACTCATTATACTATTTTTTTTCAGGAGGCGGTACCGATGAGACAAGAGGCTTTGACAATCAAGCAAGCTCAGAATGACGGCAACACAACCCATGGACCCCCCCTAGTTTATGTTTCCGCTTTTAATTGAAATGATGTAATAAAAGATTTAGTCCAGTAAATTTTCTATAAGAACTACTAGTTGTTTATGACTTAGTCGGCTTTCTCGGGATATTCATGTACTTTCTTTTTCCTATTATTAGAAACTAAATAAGTAAATAATAAAAAATATATATATATTAAATAGGAAGAGGCATTTTGAATTAAAGTAGATTAGAGTCTTTACATTAGGAGCATAAGTAGTCGAGCAAAAGACACAGCTAGCGAGAAGGACGGCATGGGAGAGAGCCGACGAGCTCGGTGCATCCGAGGGACGAGGTGCTACGGAAGAGTATGCGAGCGGACGAGAAAGAAGCGCGCGACGTTTCCGAGGGATGAGAAGCTGGAGCGGAAGGTTGCTCGAGAAGGTCGAAATTGGGTTTGGGTGAGCCTTATTTTAGTTGGCTGAAATCACCCAAGCAAGCAGAATCGGAGCGGAAGACCCGGATTGAGGTGAACAGCACCGGAGCAGAGGGCCCGGACCCATTCCGAGCGCCCGGGACCCGATTTTGATCGAATCGCATTTGACCGCGATCCGTTACGAAGGGGATAAAACTTTATCCCCCTTCCAGGCGCTTGGAACCCTCCAAGCGCCCTGACCAAGGCTATAAATACAACCTTGGTCCAGAAGCTAGAAAACAACAAGCAATTGCATATTCTACACTTTTGCGCTTCTCTTATCTAGTTTAGCTTCTCATTTTTTGTACGTCATTGCTGTAAGAGGCTTCTCCGCCTGAAGGAGATCTTTAATGTGTGATTCATTTCTTGGATTAACAACCTCCCCGATTGTAATCAAGTCAAATCTGTGAGCCTCTTCTTTTAGTTTCTTTATTTATTTAATTATATGCAAGTATTATTTTAAAACTTCGAGAAGGGTATTTCTTTTTTTGTAGTGCTAGTCAACCCTTCGATAGCCGGCCACCAACGATCCTCAACACTTATGACAGCATATAATCCTTCAGTCACCTCATTAATGGTGTAAGTTACAAAAGACAAAAGAGGTGCACATATGGATAACGAAAGATTCCTCAGACAGTTATTATACATCGCCCAGGCTATATATCTTCCCTTACTCGACAACCTCTGACATTCTCTGTCATCTCATGATTACGAAGGTTAAGAGAGGTAGTATATAAAGGAGGTCCTCTCTGTTGGCAAGGTACGCACCTTATGACAGTATTACCTACGCGCATGCACTCTATTATTTTTCTTTCCTTTTGCTCGCTCAGACACCATACTGACTTGAAAATCGGAGGACGTTTGCTAAGGATCACTTACCTAATTTTTGAGTACTAACGTTATGTTTGCTCCTTTTGGTGTGTATAAGGAAGAAACACAAGTTCCTTTTTTCTAATTCAAAATCTTTATGCAATCATCTACCTAACACATTATTTCTTTGATTTTTGGATAGAATCACTAACCACTATACCATTACCTAGAAGTAATATAATTCGGTCTTTGATCCTACAAACTATTATATTTTTATGACAACATATTGATTTAACGTTAAGGATTCTTGAAATAACTAGTTTCTCTTTAAAATTTTGGCACGTTGCCAAGGACACTGTATGGCTATTTATGGGTCATTTTAAAGGACTGAAGACAAGGTGGAGCCATGTTATGATTACTGTTCATTCTTGTTGTTTCGTCTTCTACTTCATCATCGATGATTGACTTGAGCATCGGAGAGTCAACGCCGGGGACTCCTTTCCTAGCTCGGCACTGACGTAGTCTGTGTTACAAGTCGGAACGGTGTCTACAAGAGGTCAGCGGGAGCGCCACATCCCCAGTTTTCCATCTCAGCGACTTTCGGACAAGATCATCGGTATATGGACGGTTAGGAATAGAACTGATCGGACCTAGGAGACTTAGCTTCAGATTACTTCCAGAGCAGATCTCCACCAACACTTAATGCATAACCAAGCGACTTAAAGGAATGACGACTATACAGTCGACCGGTTTAAAAATCCGGTTGGGATACTCTCAGCAGACAACATGATCAGAAAATCATAATAACTTGTCAGAATAACAACTGTTTTGTCAAAGAATATTTCTCTATTATAATGTGAGCATTTACGAGAACCTTCTTTGAAGGTGATTATACTTTCTATCAACTAACAACTTATAATAGCATATAATCCTTCAGTTGTCTCATTAATGGTGTAAGTTACAAAAGACAAAAGAGGAGCACATATGGATAACGAAATATTCCTCAGACAGTTATTGTACATCGCCCAGACTGTATGTCTTCCCTTACTCGACAACCTCTGACATTCTCTGTCATCTCATGATTACAAAAGCTATGAGAGGTAGTATATAAAGGAGGTCCTCTCTGTTGGCAAGGTAAGTACCTTACGAAAATATTACCTACGTGCATGCACTCTATTATTCTTCTTTCCTTTTGCTCACTCAGACACCGTACTAACTTAAAAATTGGAGGACGTTTGTTAGGGATCACTTCTCTGATTTTTTAATACTAACATTCTGTCTGCTCCTTTTGGTGTATATAAGGAAGAAACAGAAGTCCCTTTTTTCTAATTAGATTTTATACAATCATCTACTTAACACATCATTTATTTAATTTTTGGATAGAATCACTAACCACTATACCATTACCTAGAAGTAATATATTCGGTCTTTGATCCTACAAACTATTATATTTTTATGACAACATATTGATTTAGCGTTAAGGATACTTGAAATAATTGGTTTCTCTTTAAAATTTTGGTAGGTTGTCAAGGACACTGTATGATTATTTATGGGCCATTTTAAAGGACTGAAGACAAGGTGGAGCCATGTTATAGCCTAACAAGGCTTTAACTCAGGGGCTGACAATGTTAAGAGGCACTTCAACTCAGATTTACAGTGGGAGAAAGGAACAATGTGTGTGACTGTTGTCGAGGTCAGCCCGGGAGGAAAATTTCATGTAGTTCGGATTTCCGATCAGCACGAGTGGATTTGAATTCTTGACTCCGCCATTTACAGAGAAGAGGATTTTAAAATTCATGTGTGCATAAGAATTGTCCTTTTTCTTAATAAAGGGAGTTTGTATGAAAGAAATGCTCCTGTATTATGATAGAATGTCTCATAAATGAATTGTCCATGATATAAATCCATTTACAATCCCATCTATCGCTATTTTATTAATTTGCTTTAGATTTTTACCATACATTAATAATGATGCATATCTTTCAGTTTTTTTTAGATATATTTCCAGAAATGGTTTTTAAAAATAGAATTTTCTGTGTAATCCTCATTGTCTGGTTCAAAAATTACTGGTTCAATAGAACCGGCCAATTCCGAGTTAACACGTCATCTCCGCGATTACGTCAGGGCAGCTTGGGTCGGGTAGAGTCAGATCACTGCCGGTACAGTTACCGTACATTATGCAAACCATATTTTCCTACGTTACTTATACCGCGTTGTGACAATGCATCTGCGGTAGTCGTGAAACCGGTTTCTCCTACGGCTGTCCTCGTTAGGTCTTCTCTTGTTTCTTTAGGGTAACATTTTACCTTCTCATCTCTGACTCCTCTTCTCCCTTGTTCGCTAATTCCTACTAGTTCATCCTTAATCTTCTTCTGTCCATGGTGGATTTCTTTTTGGCAGCTTCAATCGCCTAATCGATTCGCTATGATCGGGACTCCTAATCTTTACCCTGTAGTTGGAGTCGAGGAAACGGGGTCATCCCAACCTCTGGAGTCGTCAGAAGCCATCGGTCATATGATCTCCCGTGTGAATCAACCAGGGATGGAGGATTTTTCGTCTTCGTTGTCTGAGGTTCGTCCTTTTTTAGATTCATTTCTGTGTTCGTTTTTACAATTCATCATATCTTTTGGCAGTAAAGAAACAAAAGGACATTTTCAAGTCTAATTGTTCGGTTTGGATTTTGTGAATTCAGGAAAGATGCATGTGTAAACAGGATCTTTTGAGTAATTATATTATATTCATAGAAAGATCAATTTTGTAAGGCTTTGCTTTCCCTTGCTGACGTTCGTATCTGTTTACTCTTACTTGAACACAAATTTTCCTGTTGAGAATATATTATATGGTCTAATATTTGTTGATTCCAGAAAACTCTGCTTAGGAGTTATTTATTCAAATGTTTTCTTTATGTATCATCCTGTTGTATAAATTTCGAATTATTTTATGATATTTCATCATCAATTAGTTATTTGCGTTGCACTGAAATCATACACAATACTCGGGACTTGAGAAGGCCGTGCCTTTAAATGCTTTATAAGGATCATCAAGTACTTGAAAACTGGAGGCAATATTTTTTGGGCTTTATTTCTGTTATTAGAGCATCATGTCTTCTCTGCATGAATTTACATAGTTGGAGAGCTGTTTGCTCTGCTGTTGGTTCTTTCTATTAAGTTCTGAAAATTTTGAACAGGTATCTAATCGAATGGAGGGAAGCAACAACAATTTCTCTTCGCTTAAGGCTGAAAAATCTTGCACTTCAGAGTTGGTTCAATCTCCTCACCACAGAATTGACACTATTGAAGAGACAGGCGAATGGAAATCGAACAAATATTTCTATGATAATTCTCCACTTATAAGAGGCAACAATGATATATCTGCTCCTCAGAGTGAAAAATCTAGCACTTCAGAATTGGTCCAATCTTCTAATCACAGAATAGACACCAATGAAGACACGGTAGAACAGAAGTCAGGCAAATATTTCTATTATGATTCTCCACTTTATGAAGATACTGGATTTTGGATACCTGTGTCTGTCCCTCCCATGCTAGAAAGTGACCCTGATGAATGGAGTTGTGGATTTGGTGCTAATGGTGGGTACTTTCCTGAGGAAGAATTCAATTGGGACCAATTTTTAGGAGAAGATAAGGAGATGACCATGTGGGATGTGGTTTCTGAGATGTTTCTTGTGGCACGAGGCAAAGTAAGTGCCCTAAGTTCAGGTAATCTACTAAGCCATAGAATGTCTTGGATATCAACAGATATCTTAGAAGAAACTTGGAAAGAGATGGCCAACACTCTGGCGGAGGCTAACTTTGGGAACAGTATGGAGATTCTGGAAACAGAGCCACCAAAGTGGTTATCTGACAGTGCTGCTGCAGCTTGCATGCTCTGCAACATAAGATTTCACCCAATTATGTGCTCAAGGCATCATTGCCGATTTTGTGGTGGCATATTTTGCAATGATTGCTCGAAAGGAAGAAGCTTGCTACCTCGAAAGTTCAGAGATGCAAACCCACAACGAGTGTGTGATGTTTGTTGTGTGCGATTGGAGTCTGTGCAACCTTATTTAATGAATCAAATCAGCCACGCCTCCCAGCTTCCAACCCATGACATGACTGACCTCAGTACCTTGCGATCATGGTTGAATTTTCCATGGGGTCGGACTATGGAGTATGAGATTTACAAAGGAGCAAATATAATTCACTCTTATTGTAAGGTAAGCCCTTTTTCCCAATGGAAATAGATTGGCGTGATAATTTAAATTGTATATCCTAATGGTACGGAATTCAAGTAGATTTGCCATTTTCTATGTTGTGATTTATCTGTAAGATTTCTTCATACTATTTAACTCGTTAGTGATGCTACTACCAACATCTAGCAATTGAATTTTCATCGGCTTAATTTGATATTTGAAATAATGGAACCGATCAAGTGCAGGTTAACTACATAAGTTGTTGGATCTCCCTATTGTTTATTTTCTCAAGTTAGGCTTTTTTATCATCATAGTGTTTTCCAATTTAGGCTTGAATTAATATTCCTTTTAAGGCTTATTGTATTTCAAAGGTTAACCAACATTGTGCGACTTGTGTATGAATCATACCTATACCTTATGCTTTCTTTTACTAACCAATCCGTACATGTATGATGGAATTTTATCAACCTCAAGTTATCAGCATCTTCCTTTTTTTAGACTGATATCTATGATCATGGTCTTACAAGCCATTTCTTGGGCTGCATGCAGCGCATAAAAACCTTATATAGTTGCATACAACATATGTGTTCTACATGCAACGTGTAATATTGTTTGTGTTGGACCTTTATCCACAATCTACCAGAGGGACGGTACTTATTTATCTGTTAAGATGACTTGAGCTAATAATCTCAAGTTGTCGGCTTAGCTGAGTAGGCTGATCACCAACTTCGTCTAGAGCTGCCCAAGTCTGAGTGGGAGAGGGAATTTGATGAATTGCTAGTTTGTCCGGTTGTCAAGTTGGCGAGTGCAACGAGTTGATAAGATGATGTCGAAGGCTCGAGACGAACGCTGAACAAACCCGGAACCTAAGTCTGAGTTGAGTGAGAAGCGTCGCCCGAGGAACAAAGACGCCGAGTCCTCTCCTGAATATAGATTCATCCCTTTTGGTAGTGCTAAGAGGTCACGCTTAAACGTTTGTTTCCCATGATAAAACGGCGAGATCATGACACAACCTTGCTTCTTTTGCACGAAGAAGTTTTGCTCACTTCTTTCAAACTTTGTTTTTTTTTCATGCTTGCTTATATTCCTTTATAAAGGAATGTCATTCTCTTGGTCCGATTAGCATGCAAATGCATGTGTCACCAACAACCACACGTGGGCTTCAACTTGCAACACATGTGCCATGTTTGGTGGCATGCATGCAAAGCCATTGGAATGTCAAGTGGTAAGTGGTGTGCATGCACAACCACACATCACATGCTTATGCAAGGCCATGTGGCATGCTTATGCAATGACATGTGAGCAAACAAGAAAGAGACTCGTGACAATGTCGGACTAATTCACGTGGATACATTTATCCCGACCGTGGTTTGATGCTTGTTGCATGTGTATGCCACATGGCTTTGCACGAGCATGCCATATGTGCTTGTGCATGCACACCACTTGCCACTTGTCATTCCAAAGGCTTTCCATGCATGCCACCAAACATGTCACATGTCTTGCAAGTTGAAGCCCACATGTGGTTGTTGGTGACACATGCATTTGCATGTTAATCGGACCAAGAGAATGGTCACTCCTTTATAAAGGAGCATAAGCAAGCATGAAAAAAAAAACAAAGCTCGAAAGAAGTGGCCAAAACTTCTTCGTGCAAAAGAAACAAGGTTGTGTCGTTGTCTCGTCATTTTATCCTGGAAATAGACGTCCAAGCGTGACCTCTTAGCACCACCAGAGGGGACGAATCTGTTTTAAAGAGAGGACTCGGCGTCTTTGTTCCTCGGCCGACGCTTCTCCCGCAACTCGTACTCAGGCTCCGGTTTGTTCGGCGTCCGTCTCAAGCCTTCAGCATCAACTTCATCGACTTTGAGCACTCGACAACTAGATGAACCGGCGATTCATCAAATTCCCACTCAGACTTGGGCAGCTTTGGACAAAGTTGGCGATCGGCCTACTCAGCCAAGCCAGCAGCTTGAGATTATTAGCTTCAAGCAATCTTAACAGATAAGTAAGTACTATCCTTCTAACAGATTATGGATAAAGGCCCAACAATCTTAAAACAGATTTGTGTTGTTGAGATAGCGGCAGAAGATGTTGAGATGCAATATGCTCAACATGTGCCGACCTCCTCTGCCCCAATTGGAAATATTTCAATTATAGGGAGGCCAAAGAGAGAAGTGCACCAGGTTGAATTTCAAGCAGTGATAGCAGAAGATGTTCTTCTACCTGACCACGGTGAACCTAGCACGGATCTTGGCTAAGGAACTTCCCAATTTTGCTGAGGATGTAAATGATATGAATTATCATTGCAGTCGATAAATGGAAGGAGTCTGAGTTCCTATGTCGAAACTACATCCTCAACCGTCTTACTGATTCGCTATACGTTGTGTATTATGAGCAGTGTTATAAATGGCGGTAAACTGAGGCGGTGGCGGGCAGTCATTAACCGCCTACTGCCTCGGCCGCCTAGGCGGCAGTGCCTAGGTGGTTGAATATTTTTTACTTTTTTTTATACATAATATTATAAATAATCATTATTCTTTATAGTATTTACTTTTAATCAAATATATTAATTAAAAATTAAATATTTAAAAATTAAAAAAAATATAATTATATATATATATATATTAAATTAATAGGATAATTTTATTAGATTTTAATTAAATCTATTTAAATTATCTCAATCATAGTTAGGAATTGATTAACATTATTAACATAAAGTAATTTAATTAAACCCTAACTTACAACTTACTTGCGTACTCTATTTCAGTCGGACAACGAGTTTGACACATCGTCGGGATTGTGCGATGAGTTTGGATGCGTCACTGGCCTAAGCAACGTGTCGAGTCTTATCATTGGGCCCGAGCGACACTTCCGGGCTTGCGCAACGCATCTAGATGCGCCGCGGGCCCAGACGACACGTTCGGGCTCGCGCCACGCATCCGAACTCATCGTCGGACCCAAGCCATGCATCCGGACATGTCGAGGTGGCGAAACGGCAGCAGCGGTAACTTTAGGCGTGGTGGTGGCGGTGGCGGTGGCGGAAAAAGGTGAGTTACTGCGTAAAGCACCATCTCAACTTGAGGCAACGCAGTTGATGCCCGCCTCCTGCTTAGGCGGCCGCCTCGATTGCCATTTAGAACACTGATTGTAAGAAGAAAATGACAAAGGAGTTGTGGGAGTCCCTAGACAAAAAAGTACAAATTGGAGGAAGCTGGGGTCAAAAAGTTCATTGTTGGCCGCTTCCTGAACTACAAGATGGTTGACTCCAAGTCAGTAATTAGCCACATCCATGAGCTTTAGGTGATCTTGCAAGAGATTCACTCAGGTGACAATAATCATTGAGAAACTGCCTTCTAACTAGAAGTGATGGATCGAAATGAAGCGATAGAGGGGGGATGAATATCGCTCGTTAAAATCTTTTCTTTTTGTATCAATTCGTAAAACAAATATCAAAGTAAGACAGTGGAAAATAAGATAACAAAAGAAAGACAAGTGACTCAAGTGATTACTTGGTTCGAATCCTATGTCGACTTCTACTTCAAGACCCATGATCCTTGATCACACCGTTAGGCAATTCACTATAATTCTTCTTCTTAAAATCTTCGGAAAGAAGCAATTCGTACAATAAAAGAATGATAGTAACACACTACTATCTTCTTATAAGAATGTAAGCTACAAATAAAATATACTGATAAAGAGTAGATGATTAAGCAAGTCTACACTTCTCAGCGTAGCAACTTGCACATGGAGTTGTAGCGCAGAACAGTAGAGTCATGAGTAGAATGCGACAGAGGAATGTTCAGAGAGTTGTATCTTCGGAACAGATCTCGAAGTCCTTTTATAAGCCAAGTTCGGTCAATCGAAAATCCGTTCGGTCGACTGATCCTCCTATCGGTCGACTGAACCCCTTGCTTTCCTTCTTCGTTGAGATCTGATCTTTGCGCATTTATGAGCATTTATTGTTCGGTCGACCGATCACCTTTTTGATCGACCGAACAGAGGAGTTTCCCTATTCATCGAGATTCGTCATTAATTCTCCATTAATGCATTAATTGTTCGGTCAACCGATCCCTAGGTTTAGTCAACCAATCGACATGGCTTCCATGTTTGCTTTGGCGTGATCTAATCTCTGGTCTGAATTAACTTGGTTCCTCCATGGATTTGGTCGATCGATCAGACCGATTCCTGCAAAACAGAGTTAAACAAATATTCCTACAAAATAAAGTTAAACAAATATTTCTGTAAAACAAAGTTAGGACAGTAATATATGATGCATGAGTAGTAATTGACAGTAAAATTGTCTTGATCTCAACTTGGAAACCTTCCCAGTTTCTTCAGTTGGATCAACAATCTAAAGTTGTTTCTTTCCGGAACACGATCTCACCGTCGCTCCACTCCAGTTGCTTACCTCAACCTACTTGTCAAACATTGGTCCTTCAGATTGATTGGACTTTCTCTTCTCAGTGTTTGATCTCTGATCCACCAAGACTTTTCATACAACACTACATTAGCCACTAGCAATAATAGTAATACCGAACACTATTGTAAAATTAAACTTAGATTTACAAAGATTCGCTGCTCCGGTCGTCCGTCCGCGGTCGATCAGAAACCATCCGATCAACTTTGCTTGGAATTCACTCCTCTAAGACTTCTTGTTACATAAGGTTACCTTCTCCTAGAATTTTCTCTATCTGGTTTCACTCACCAGAACCTAGAGTTACCTCCCTCTAGGGTTTTCTCCACCTGGCTTCACTTACCAAGATTCAGCATCGGATCAGCCCACCAGGGATTCGATATCGGGTCTTCCAGACCTATCGAATCCTTCTGCCTGGCTTTCACGATCTGCCGAGATTTTTCTTGTCTATCCGCAACTCGGACTTTTCTTGCCTAACCACAGTTAAGACTAGTCACTCAGTAGACTTTTCACCCTTGTTTAGTTGCGACTAGGACTTCCCTTAATCAAGCTCCATTAAACATATTTTTCGAACATTAGAACCTTGGATGTCGATTGCACCAACATGAAGGGCTTCAAGAATTACCTGAAGCATAAGCGGAAGGAGATGAATGTAGAACTCGTTGTAAGGCTTCGAATTGAGGAAGACAATAAGAGTTCCGAGAGGAAATTGTTCTCTTAGGTTATTGTGAAAGCCAACATGGTCGAACACGGTTAAAACTTCAAACGAAAGAACCCTAAATCATTCAAAATGATACCCAGAAGAGATAGTTTTAAGAAAATTTCTCTGGGAAATGCTACAACTGTAATTGAGTTGGTCACAAAGCTTCGGAGTGTAGAAAATAAAAGAAGCAGGAAGTCAATCTAAATGAGGAACTAGACATAGACTTCTGTGCCATGGTCTCTGAAGTGAACCTGATAGGTTCCAACTCGCGACAATGGTGGATCGATACCAGTGTCACTAGACATGTTTGTTGTAACAAGGAGCTACTCCACAACTTTGAAAAAGTTAAAGATGGGGACAAGTCAGCAACCTCAGACATTAAGGGTCAAGGGAAAGTGGTGTTGAAGATCAAGGGAAAGTGGTGTTGAAGATGATCTCAATCAAGGAGTTGACTTTGAACAAGGTGTTGTATGTTCTAGAGATTCGAAAGAATCTAGTATCCAAATCGCTTCTCTGCAAGCATGGGTTCTAGAATGTGTTTGAGTCGGATAGGATTGTGCTGTCCAAACATGGTTTGTTTATAGGAAAAGACTATGTAAATGATGAGCTGTTTAAGCTTAATGTAATGGTTATTCGGCCTAAAATAAATAAAGTCGAAAGCTCTTATGTGTATATACTTGAGTCTTTCAGTTTGTGGCATGGTAGACTATGATATGTTAATTACGTTGTCTTACGTAGATTAAGTAACATGCAAAGCATACTTACATTTCACTTTGACCCGGAACACAAGTATGAGACTTGTGTTGAAGCAAAATTGACAAAATCATCCTTTCAACACTTTGAAGGAAACACTGAACTACTCGGCCTAAATCACACTGCCATGTGCGACCTTAAAGGTACCCCGACACGTGGTGAGAATAAGTACTTCATTATTTTTATAAATGATTACACAAAATATGATTATGTGTATTTTCTCCAAAGTAAGGATGAAGTTACAGAGAATTTTATTCTCTGTAAGAGTGAGGTTGAAAATTAACTTAATAGGAAAATTAAGGTGGTTCGAAGTAACCGAGGTAGTGAATATGTGTCATCATTCGTTGAGTTGTGTGCTGAACACGGGATCAGACACAAAACAACTCCCTATTCTCCTCTCTCCATTCACATTTTTCCAAGAGTTTGGTATATTTATGTGTTATGCATTGTCTGATTGACATTTTATCTATGTGAAAGTATAAATTTTTTATTGATAAATATGCTTTTTCGTGGGATATTAGTCATTTTGTGGATAATAGATATTTTTAACGTTTTTAATTATTATTTTTTATTGCATTTGCTCCTATGAATACACTTTTTGAAAAATTATTTGTTATTGTTGGTTGGAATTACATACCAAAGAGAGTTTCTGCATAATGGTAAGCCAGTACCGATTGTTCAATGGAAGCTTAGACAGTGCTGTAATTATTTTTAGGTTGGTTTGCTGAAACCTGAGAAGTTAATCCCAGATGTTATTTTGAAGCAAGCAAAAGGCCTTGCAATCCTAACTGTTGTCAATGTTGGTATAATGGTTACTTACAAAGTTGGGACTGGGCTTGTGCTCTCTCGAAGAGAAGATGGCACTTGGTCTCCACCCTCGGCCATTTCTTCATTTGGTATTGGATGGGGGGCCCAGGTTAGCTTATTTCTTTTACAAGAATTTTGTTTCTTATATATTATCTGTTAGAAAAAAGAAAAGAAAACACAGCAAATGATTGAATTTTTTTTAACAGGCTGGAGGCGAGCTCACTGACTACATAATTGTATTGAGGAATGAAGCTGCCATCAAAACCTTTAGCAGCAATGGGCATTTGTCCATTGGTGCAGGATTGAGTGCAGCTGCTGGAATTTTTGGACGGGCTGCAGAGGCTGACATACGTGCAGGTGATGGCGGTATCGCTGCTTGTTATACATACAGCTGCAGTAAAGGTGCGTTTCATCCAAATATCCATCTGCTTACATATCAGATTAAGACATAATCACTGAAGCAGATATAATGTCAAATGAAGTTCAAATGTCTATTGAAATATAGAATATGAATTATGCTTTATTTAACTTGTTTGCTTCTGAACAACTTAATCTCAAGCTTATTGCTCAGGCAAGGTGTTGAATTACTAATCTGGTTGCCTAGATTTAGTTTTGAAATGTTTTTCTTAATTAGACAAAGCAATTGCACCAGACATGCAACACTGAGAGAAAACTGGATTTATAGGACAATGTTTTGGGGCTTTCTAAGTCCTGCTTTTTCTCCCCTTATGCAAAAGCTTGAGCATTTACCCATCGTCTGTGAAGGTAACCACTTACAAGTTACAAAAATGGTAATTCAGTAAACTTGTTCTCCCTAGTTCATCACGGGGAAACTAAAAACATTTCTTTCTAGAAGAAAGTCATTTACAAATATTTTAAGGCAGTATGTATTACTGTTTTCTAATGATAGAGGCAATACAGTATAAAATGCACGCTTTATTATCACGAACTAAATATAGATTTTTATTGTTGTCATCATGATCTGAATATAGATATTTAGTGTTGTTCAATTCTTGTTGTTGTGTTTACATGGAGATAAGGTAGTAGAGGAGAAAAATTACAAAAAGTGTTGGAAATGTACTCGCATTTCTTTTGCTCTTATTCTGCACTCAGGAAGGATTCATTCTGTTGAAACACTATTTGCTGTTCTAGCATTATGGCGTCCTTCTCATTGCAGGTGCATTTGTTGGTTGTGCACTCAATGGGAGCATGGTCACTACTCGTGTATCCGAAAACTCACGTTTCTACGGCGCACCTATCAAAGCATCCAAGATACTTCTTGGGTCGATGCCAAGGCCCCCAGCTGCAGCTATTCTCTACCGTGCCCTTTCTGAGCTATTCATTAAGCTGGAAAGTTAGCCCAATCGAGATTTGGAGAAATCATGTTTCCAGATAGAGTTTCTTCCGGGAACCTCCTCACTTAATACTGCCTCTGCTTGTTCAACCTCCCTCCAAGTCCTTATTCTTTAGTTGTGTGCATAAAATGGCGTTTGAAAATGTACAGATTAACCATCATTTCTGAAAATGCATGAAGCAATTGTAAATACCTAAGTAGTGTTGCACTTCTTTTTTATATTGCTGTATATATATATCAGAATTTATACGGCCTAAAGTGTCTATATTTCTTTAACCGTGTAATGTAATGTTTGATATTTATTGGTCTTCAATTTTAGTTTTATAGGATTTGCTCATTTGTTTCCTTTTTTCTTAAGCACAAATTCAAGTGAGCTGAAGGAACCGAGCTAAGAATCAAAATTGATAGCGAGTGTGTAAGCTGAATGAATCTACTGAAGTTTAATTGCGTTCATTAAAAAAATTTAGACGTACGATAAAATTTAAAGGAACTATGTATATTTGATACGCACTTGTACCACTAAACTTCTAATATATGGTCAATTGTTTGCATGCTCATGTCTTAAGATATTCATTGGTTTTATGTAGTATGGGGATTGTCCTATGACAAGTGGCGCGGTCAGAAATTATAATCTATTCGGGTTAAAAAAAATTTTAATGAAAACAAACATCCCAAGTTGATAGCAAAATTTGATTTAAGAATTTAAAACGGATATGATAAACA
The DNA here is from genome assembly GCF_018446385.1 of Zingiber officinale. Taxonomy (NCBI): domain Eukaryota; kingdom Viridiplantae; phylum Streptophyta; class Magnoliopsida; order Zingiberales; family Zingiberaceae; genus Zingiber; species Zingiber officinale. The sequence continues at coordinate 18,687,778 of NC_055986.1, read as the reverse complement.
GTTGCATATAAAAAATAAAATAAAATAAAATGGTCTTGGATGAATCCAAACTAAAACCCAAGTACGCTTTTATAGACATATGGCTCGCCCTTGCCTGTGACCCTAACTCAGTACTCAATGAAATCCTCAAAAGAAGTTCATATTAACCTTCAATAGTTTTATTTTGCAAATCTCCTTGAAAACAAATCTTAATAAGGTTTTAGTTTTACAAAAAATGATTAAATTTAGACCCTATTGTATTTTAAAAGGACAAAAATGAAAGATTTGAACAGAGAAAAAGAAGTTGCCCATATTAACCTTCAATAGTTTTATTTTGCAAATCTCCCTCTCACAGATCTTAATAAGGTTTCAGTTTGACAAAAATGAAAGATTTAATTAGAGGAATTCCTTTTATGTAAAGAAGGTACGTCTGAAACAAATGAAGTGCATAATTTCAGATAAAAAATAAAATGTATTAAAAAATCTACCTAAAACAAATGGCCAAAACATTGACATTCGAATTTACTTGATAAACAAAAGAGAAGCTCATATTAATAAATCAGTCAAATCGCTCGTGAACTATTCGAAACTCGATTTGATAAAAGCTCGTTTGAGCTCGTTTAATGAGGTTCGTTAAGATAAACAAACCAAGCTTAAGCTTCACAATATTCGACTCGTTAGTTCGTGAACATATTTATTAAGCTCATGAATCAACTTTTAAATAAAAATAATAATAATTTTGATATTGAATTTATAAATTTTACATTCTACTAATGAAAAACATAGATAAATATATTAAATTTATTTATTAGAATAAAATTATAAATTTTAACAAGAATATTATAATTTTTTAAAAATATATAATTTAATTTTTTTAATAAATATTTAAATTTATAATTTATATTTATTAAGCTCATTTAGACTCGATAAAAGCTCGAATAAACTCGTGAACCATAAATATATTCGTTAAATAAAACTCGAGCTCGACTCAATTATAAACGAGCCAAGCTCAAACATCCAAAAGTTCGGCTCGGCTCGATTACATCCCTAATGCTAATTTAAAGAAAAAATGCTAAGTTTATTTTGGATGATAAAATAATAATTATTATTATTTTTGAGGATAAAAATACCTTCAAGCGATGCATTGGCATCACAAGGGCCATTTGTTCTAATATAATTTATTCCAAAAGTAGCTAACCAACATAATTAACATCTAATTAATCTGTCATTATAAGTTCTAATGCATAAGCTTAAAGATAAACTTAAGGCAGTATGCTGAGCTGCTTTTCTACCCTATACATTGCTGCCGCGCGATATCTTTCAATTTCTCAATTCCACAAGGTGCCATCGGATCGATGAAATCAGAGCTGTCGAACGTCATATGCATGTTGCTCATGCGAGGTAGACCTGGCACTGGACCACCGTCTGGCCGACCCTGAACCCAGGGACGACAGTGAACCCGACGGCGGTAGAAGCGTGCTCATCAGCAGCGGCGGAGGTGACGTGATCATCGTCCTCATTAACTTCCCATACGCTTTCCATGTAGACTTCAGAGAACCGGCTCCCTTTCCTGGCCTGAAAGATGGAACTGTCCTCAAAGGAGAAGAAAATGCAGTGGAGGAACCACACTCGCATCGCCATTTCTGCAAACCCAGTGAAGAATGCCGTGTTTGGGAAGCAACGGCCGGAGCTCACTGCGTCCCTGTGGTTAAGATTACCGAAGAATGATGATTCCATTTTCGGGTGCACCAGAGACAGGAACTTCGCCCTGAGAAATTTCGCAGCTGCTGGGTGCTGCCATAGCTTCTGAAGCGGTACAATGTGTCTGAGCTCTATGAATTCGTCGAAGAACCGTCTTTGACACCACATCGTTCGGTCTTCCAAGCCATCAAGGTTGTAGCTTTTATGGTGGAAGTCGGAGAATATTTGCTGACAAATGTAGGACTGGAAGGCTAAGCTCCGGTGGGTGCGGCCTCGGCGGAGCACACCGGGTTGAATTGCGCTAGCAGCGGCGTCAAGGTCCCACCTTGCTGACTCCATTTGCTTCACCAATTCTTTGACAAAGGATCTGATTGAATTGATGGCGAATCGAAGAGCAGTAAGAAAATGGTTTGGGGTTAAGCCGGAGGGATGTAGTCCATCGAGGGGCGAGAGCGACCTGCCCGGGTGAAGGTTCGAATCCAAAATTTGATTCCTTTTCTTAGATTCAAGTAGCTTGGCCTGCAGGGAAAGGATCTCAGAATCCTTGAGCTCGAGATCAGACTCCAGCTTAGCCTTTGTGATTGGATAAGCCTTGATTAGATTCCATTGCTCCTCGATCTGAGCAACGAGATCTGAGCTAGAATCAGACACGGTACGGGGAATGGCCAACTGGTCCCGGAAGTAGGAGTGCTTCAGCTCCGAGACACGTCTGAACTCAGAAACGATTGTTAGATCTGAAGACTGTATCAAGTTCGGTTGATAGGGCAATTGCGCCATTTGGAGCTGCGCGTAAGCCGCTTTGATGGCGGAGATGCTGGCGAAGAGGTGAGCAAGAAGGGACTCCGTGGTCTGTCTGTCTTTGGAAGAGAACTTCTGCCGTGGCTTCTCATACTCAACCTTGTAGAAATCACTTCCGCCTTCGGAGATGATGGTGGGGAAGTCACTGAAGGTTTGGGACAGCTTGAGCTTGTGCACTGAGCAAGAGTCTTCACTGGGAGCATCACTGGCAGAGCTAGTGAAGGAGCGGCGGAGGCGAAGAATTTTGTTGAATGCACGAGCTAAAGTTCCCAGCTTTGGCTGTGGTGCCCGTTGGGTGTACTCCATAGCTTCTCTGTTTCAAGATTTGAACATGCAACACAGGAAGTCCAAAGATATTAGAGCAAGATCGCAAGAGAAGAACAATGCTTTTCAAAAGGTGGTCTTTTTAGGGGGCATCCGTAGACTACTTCCTGTTCTACTTTGTAGAGAAAGAGCAAACAGTCTGATAATTAATTTACCGAAGCACGAAGAACGAAAAAAATTGAATTAAAGAGGATGACATTAAATTAATACTACAATAGGACATCAGATTCTCGTAATCGATGAACACTGATCATGTTCCCGTGGTGGGGCAAATCTAAAAAGTCCAGCTGATGAATAAACAGAAAAAATTATTGGAACAGAGGCTTTGGCTTATGCAGCATTAGGTGGAAGAGGAATCTAGAATAAGGCAGCGGTGAGCTGCTGAGTGAACTCCATACTCCATTGTCGGAGTAATAGAATTGGTATTACAGCTTGCAAACACTCGAATATTTTAGTGTAGTCAGGAAGGCCCCATGGTGTGCTTACTATGGCAAAATAGACAGAGTAAAATACAAAAAGAAAAAAAAAGAGGAAGTTCCTCTTCCATGTGTAGTCCATGAATCAATATCACTTTTTCTTCACTTTAGTCTTTTATGAGGAAGCACTGATTCACTGAAATGTTACGGAAGATAATCCGGGATATGTTGCACTAGTTGCATCTGATGGGGGATAAGTAGTTGAGTAATGATCACTTATAATAATAGAGGCATTGGGGTGTGCAAATCCAAGGAGTGGTTCCACCACATTCTTAAGATTCAAAAAACAGAGAAATTTCTTGAAAACAATATGGAAATAACTATATGTGTCTAAAGAAGCCTAATATATGAGATTAGTTAATTATACAATGTACGAGTTGGGACACTGTTAAGAGAAAATAGGAATCCATGGAATTAGACAAAGTTTCTCATAAACAAAATTAAAGACTGACTGAAATTTAGGACAAGAAGATCCAAAACTAAACTGAGTGTATTTATTTGATAACAAGACAAGTTTAAGTAAGGTCTCACTCCAATGTCTAAAGTACAGTGATGAACTCTCCAAAGCATCCACTGTTCCTTATTCTTAAGCTTCAATTAATATCAACTAAGGAATGTTACTATTTTTAAGATAGCTCCACAGAGAGCAGAGCATGAGTATTCCCCGAGAAGGACCCGCCCACGGCACAGCAAGGCCAGCGTCACGTGTTACATAAGAATTTATAGGTACTAAGCATTCGCCCATGGAACAAATGGACAAATGCTTTCAGAGGTGAAGAGGAAAGACAGACCTACAGATCAGAGAAGAGAACATGATCGTGGCTGCCAAAGCTAAAGCTGATGCTTGATGCACAACATTTTAAATAGGACACTGCACTTCCACTCACCTTCTATTGAGCTCACACAGCTTCCAACCTCCTTCAACCACTATATTCTATCGTGTTTAAGTATCATGTGTATTCTAATTTCTAACTAAACAATTGTGTCTGCGTATGTGTATGTTTTTTTGTCTGCACATCTCGTAGAGATGCATGCACAGGATCAACTTTAGGTCAAAGGAAGCGCAGATGTCAGTAACCATAATGTATTAGCAGTTCAAACTACAGTAAAAGGCGTAAAAGGTAAAACGCGCTCAGATCTCTGCAAGAAAAAGAGAAAGAAATATTATTCGACAAAAGAGGGCAAATGTTAGAGCAACGAGAGAAAATTTTTTTGATTTTTACACTATTTTCACCCAAAACAGAACTTACGATCGAGATTGAGGATATAGCGAACTATCGACGGATTCCGGGACCGAGTCAGGGACACTCACCAGAAAACCAACCTCAAATGCGAGCTGGCCTTCTCTCTTATCACTCGCTAGCCACGCCCATGGCCATCAGATACTATCGTGTCACAGCTGGAACAATCTTTGGAAGAGAACTTGTACCTCAGGCGCCTGTTCGACGGTCTATGAGCGAAGCAACCTGATGGAAAACGACCAAAAAAGGGAATCTTCGAATGCTTCTTCCTCCTCTTACTCCCGTCTCCCAACCAAGCTCCTGCGCGTGATCGAGTGATCGGGAAGAGTGACCAAGGGCAGAACGACGAGAGGCCACGGCGGAGGAAGGAAGTGGAAAAGAAGGGCAAAAGGAATCAAGTGGCAGAGGTGGGAAGACGCGGCCTTGGAAATTGGAAATTGGAAATTGAAGAACTTGGTTTGTATCCGTTGTCCTTGACGTGAAACACCCAAAATACCCTCCAATGGGAACAGGAATTGTAGCAGTTACCCTCACTTTAGTCCTCCGTGATGACAAAAGATAGTCCCTCGGGACGATGTGATGGTTAAGACATGAAATATTATCATATGAGATTTTGGGGTCGAAATTCGAGGTGATCGAGTATAATTTTTCTCATGTCTTGATCATTTGCACTAATGGTTAGTAGTCATCCGTGATTTACCTTCTCCGTGTTGACTTAGGGACGGGTTGACAGAAACACTGAGGGCGAGCAAATTATCTTTTTGTCATGATGACAAAAAAATAAACATATTCATCCTCAATATCCTCATCAATTCATCTGAGGATCAACATTTTAATCATCCATGTGCTAAGAAGGTAGAGGAAGATAAATACAAGGTCTAATTTTATTCCAGGGACATTCTCGTAATAGTAGTAAAAGGTCTCGAAAATAAATATTAGTCTCTGCCCCGATTAATCCGTCCTAAAGGACATTCTCATAATATTGTACACGAGGTAGCACTAGTATGTTATTTAATTATCTAACATTTATAATCATCTATTATTTATCTCTTTCCTATTAATTTAGGGATGAATTAACATATATATTGGGACGAATAAAGCATCTCTTTACCACCGCTAGTACATTCTTACTGGATTTTTTGGGTAGATTTATTTATTTTATTTTATATTTATATATTCTAGTTTTTATTTTAGTTCATTTAAAAAAATATGTTTTCTTTAATTTATTAAGTTGGTATTATATAATTTTTTGAATATTTTTGGTATTCTTCTCAGTTTTTACACTGGTGTTTTGACGCTCGGAATAGTAGACATCATTAGATGAAATAATTAATTGACAAAACAATAAAATGAAGAGAAATTTATTTATTTATTTATTTTTAAAATAATTTTATTCTAACGTTATTATAATAGACTACTAATGGTCATCATACTCAAAACTGCTAATTTTAATTAAAATTATTTTAATATCAATAAAACCGGTTTAAATATCGGTTAAAATATCAAAATTAATTACATACTAATTTATATAGTTTAAAGTTATGAAATTTTCAAAAAAAAAATCATCTAACTTATATATTTATAAGTGGATGAATTTATTTATAATTTTATCTCTAGATGCTGCATTTAAAGAATATCTTTATCATATGTATTGTGTTTTAAAAAATAATACCATTACGGTGTTTGATGCGAGGTGTTAAAAGTAGATCCTAAGTTTATATGAAAAGTCTAAGTCAAAATGAGATGACGATCTAAGTTAAAGAAAAGTAACAGTCAAAATATCACTCTTGAAAGGGGTCTGATCCGATAATAAGAGTGGAGTCTCGTACGGGATAGAGACCAATGACATGGAGGGTAAAGCCAAGTCAACCTAAAGGTGTGGCCGATCGGAAGGCCACCTGGCTGATCGGCGACGATCGCGCCCGGTGCGGCGCAGAAACAGCTCGATCGCGGCCCGGGTTTTCGATGCTCATGAGTCCGCCTAGGAAAGTTGAGGCGTCGAGCGGCCTGTACGCTCAGACGAGTTGCGAATCAACGAAGACATTCCCTTCCGAGTATGTGGCCAAGTGGCCTTCCCGCTCGGACCAATACATGTCCCCTCCCGGACGGGAGTGGATCCATGCATCTCTCCCGGTCAGGCTAGTAACAGACAAAAGGAGCAGAAGAGGACGAAAGAGACAGCTGGTGATATCCTTCTCGAGACATGTGTCGCCGACGAACAGCATGGTCGGCGGCCGGATCGGACAGAGAATCGTACGGTGGAAGTTTCCACTGTCATGTCAGAGATATGCTCGGACGGTTGCGGTAGGGCGCCAGATGTACTTTTCTAACACATCCATTTTTGAGGTATGTCTTGGGAAGCGTGCATGTCTCGAGAAGTGTGCACGCGCTCCCAGAGATCCTATATAAGGACCCCAAGACTTCGACGGATGTATACATTCTCATCTACTGTAGCTCTTGGCCTCGTTACTCTGCTTCGATTTCTTCTCGCCTGACTTGAGCGTCGGAGGGTCGTCGTCGGGATCCCCCTCCCAGCTCGGTTTTGCTGCAGGTTCACTGAAGTCCACATCAGCCCAGAGTCTACACGGAGTCAGCAGAGAGTGCCACGTCCCCAGCGTCCGTCGACTCAACTCTTGGACAGGACCAAATTGGCGTCGTCTGTGGGAACGCACCAGAATCCGAGCGGAGAAGGTGGAAGGAGCTGGACGACCGCACACCGTAACGCTTTCTTAAGAGGAGCTCGACGCTCTTATCGAGGCGAGAGCAGCGAAAATTGTGGAGCAGCAGCAAAAAGCGTTGGCCGAGCGGCTGGCGCAGCAGGCGACCTCGGTATCGGGTGGCCAAGCAACGCATGAAGAGCGACTGGAGCAATATTCCACTTGGGCATAGAATAAAGGTCAAACTGGCACACCAGGAGATGCGTCGCCCGCCCCTATTCTGTTCCATCGGGCCTTGTTCCAGACGCCGTCTGAGCTAGCTCAAGTTAACCAGGGGTCATCCGACGAAGTGCCCGTGCGGGACGCCAAGGAGGGGAAAATGCCTCAGACCAAGTCATCTCCCGAGCGAATCAATCGCCAGTTCTCTGAGTCGATTCTGCAAGATCCACTTCCGAAGCATTACGCTCCCCTATCGATCAGAGAGTACAACGGTACAACCGACCCGGACGACCACCTCGGTAAGTTCGACAATGCCGTCACTCTACATCAATACACCGACGGAGTCAAATGCAGGGTCTTCCTCACCACCCTGTCCGGCTCCGCACAACGCTGGTTCAGGAGGTTGTCGGACGGATCGGTACGGAGCTTCAAAGACTTCCGAACGGCGTTCCTCCACCACTTTGCCAGCAGCCGACGTTACCAAAAGACCAGCGTCAGCTTATTTTCCATGAAGCAAGGGTCGAGAGAGAGCCTTCGAGCCTACATCCAGCGTTTCAACCAGGCAGCCATGGATATCCCCACGGTCTCATCCGAGATAATGATGCATGCCTTCACTCAGGATTTAGTCGATGGAGACTTCTTCGCTCGCTCATTCGAAAGCCGCCCCGCGACTACGACCACATGCTGAAGAAGGCAAACGAATATATCAACGTTGAAGAAGCTCAGGCGGCCAGGAAGAAAGAAGCACCACCCGAGCCTTCAGCTCCGACCGAGCGAAGACTGTCGGCCAGTCATCAGCCCCCAAGAGGACCCCCGCGCTGAAGGAGCACGCCCACATCAGGAGGCAAGGCCGCACGCCGTCCAACATGTGGCGGTTGATCGACCCAAGCAAAAAGGAAAGGTATGGACTCCCATGTTTTGTTCGCTTCACCAATCAGCAACCCACAACACCCGTGGCTGTCGAAGTCTTGGCCCGATTGCTCACCCGGCACCAAGAAGTTGTCGCCGCCGATCGCCTTCGCCAGATCGACGACATCGACACCAGAGTACCGGGCGGTGGGTGGCTAGGGAGTCCCCCGAGCGGCAACAGCCTTACCAGCCGAGGGTCAATCCCCGAGCCTCACAGGAGCGAATAAGACCCTCCGCCCGAGAGGAAGAAAACAGGAGCAATATTGCTCGGGCGAGATCAGCATCATTGCTGGTGGGCCAACAGGCGGTGACTCCAACCGCGTAAGGAAGTCACACGCTCGGCAGCTCAAGATCCATATGGTCGGTTGCAGCCAGGAGCGGGCACAAGGACCCGAGATCAGCTTCGGGCCCAAAGACTTAGAAGGGGTCGAAGTGCCGCACGACGACGCTCTCATCATCCGAGCGGTGATAGCAAATTATACTATTTATCGCATATTTATTGACACAGGGAGCTCGGTCAATATTATTTTCAAGAAAGCGTTCGACCAACTTCAAATTTACTAAGCCGAGCTACTTCCGATGACAACTCTGTTATATGGATTCACCGGCAACGAGGTTCTGCCGGTCGGCCAGACCCGATTGGCTATATCGCTGGGAGAAGAACCGCTTCGAAGGACGCGGGCCTCCAACTTCATTGTGGTCGACGCCCCGTCCGCCTTCAACGTGATACTTGGCCGACCGGCTCTCAATGAGTTCTGGGTGGTCGTTTCAACCTTTTGTCAGAAGATCAAATTTCCCGTGGAAGACAAAGTGAGCGAAGTTAGGGGAGAACAGCTGGCCGCTCAACGATGCTATGTGGAGATGGTCCGAGCAGAGTCAAGGTCCGCTCGGAAAACACCGCAGTTGGAGGTAAACGCTATAACTGAAAAACCTCCAACTTTAGTTTATGAAGAAAAAGAAGAGGTGCAGATCCACGATGGTCGATCGGGGGCCACCACATTTATTGCATCCGACCTGGAAGTGGGCCAGAAGGAAGAATTGATCAAGTGCCTGCAGTGTAACCACGACGTCTTTGCGTGGTCAACACATGAGCTACCAGGCATCTTGCCGAGCGTTGCGCAGCACGAACTTCATGTCCGGCCGGACGCACGGCCGGTGAAGCAAAGGAAGAGGGACTTCAGTGCTGAGCAGAACGTCATTATCCGGGCGGAAATCGAGAAGCTCCTGGAGGCCGACCATATACGGGAGGTGCAATTCCCGAGCTGGCTCGCGAACGTGGTTCTGGTCTCCAAGGCGGGTAACAAGTGGAGGGTCTGCATCGACTTTCAATATCTGAATAAGGCGTGCCCAAAAGACTTTTACCTTCTACCCCGAATCGACCAAATGGTGGACTCAACCGCGGGATGTGAACTCATATGCATGTTGGATGCTTATCAGGGATACCACCAAGTCCCGCTCGCCAGGGATGATCAAGAGAAAGTAAGTTTCATCACGGCAGACGGCACCTACTGTTACAATGTGATGCCGTTCGAACTGAAGAACGCTGGCGCCACATATCAGCGTCTCATGAACAAGGTGTTCCGGAAGCAGATCAAGGCAGAACTTGGAGGTATATGTGGATGACATCTTATTAAGTCACACCGAGCTGTCAAACTTTGTGCAGATATAGAGGAGACCTTCTATACACTTAGGATGTACGGAGTCAAGCTAAATCCTCATAAGTGTCTCTTCGGAGCAAAGAGTGATCACTTTTTGAGCTATATCGTCACCGAGCGGGGCATAGAGGCAAACCCCAGCAAGGTGAGGGCATTGCGGGACATGCCACCCCCCAGAAACTTGAAGGAGGTACAACGCCTTACCGGTCGGATAACGGCTCTCTCGCGGTTCATCTCCAAAACGGTTGATCGGAGCTTGCCCTTTTTCAAGATTCTTCGCCGAGCCACCAAATTCTAGTGAGACGAAGAAATCGACCGGGCGTTCGAAGCTTTGAAGGTTTATCTGAACTCCTTACCTGTGTTAGCTAAGCCGACTATCGGCGAGCCACTCCGCATATACTTATCCTCGACCGAGCATGCTATTGGCTCGGCATTAGTAAGGTCGGACGGCGGAGAACAGCCTGTGTATTTTCTGAGTCACATTCTAAAGGACGCTGAATCCCGCTACACTGGTCTCGAGAAGCTTGCCTTCGCGTTAGTTCTCACCGCCCGGAGACTCCGACCCTACTTTCTCGCGAACACAATAGTCGTCATGACGAACAGCCCTTTGGGGAGAGTACTTCTAAATCTCGAGGCATCCGGACGATTGATCAAATGGACGACCGAGCTCAGCGAGTTCGACATACAGTACCAGCCCCGAACGACAATTAAGGCGCAATCCTTGGCGGACTTCGTCTCCGAAGTACAGAACCCCGAGCCCGAAGCCACTTGGAGGGTATACTTGGACGGATTGGCCACGCGGCAAGGAAGTGGCATCGACCTTCTGATGATTTCACCGCAAGAAGAGTGGATGCATCTATCCGTTCGACTGGATTACCGCGCAACCAACAACGAGGCGGAGTATGAGGCCTTCATAGCCGGACTGCAAGCCGCTTGGCACGTAGGAGCCAGTAAGGTGTTAATTTATTCAGACTCACAGTTGGACGCTCAACAGCTCCTGGGGACCTTCGAGATAAACAACACAAGGCTGAAGCTGTACACGAAGGCCTTCGACAAACTCAAAACCAACTTTGGTGAGGTGGTCATACAGAAGATTCCCCGAACGGAGAATCAGGCGGCAGATGGGTTGGCAAAGCTGGCGAGTTCGATAACACCGATTGGAACCCAGCAACCAATCGAGCAAGTATCCTTAGTGGCCCACATTGACAGGATGGAGGGCCTCGCGTTCCCAAGCGACTGGAGGACGGCCATAGCGGAATTTTTGCAATTAGGAGCTGCTCCTTCTGATCGGGCTGAGGCACAATTGCTAAGAAGGAGAGCGGGTCGGTTCACCCTCATCGGGGACCAGCTCTACAAGAAGGCTTTCTCCCGTCCACTGCTAAAATGTGTCAACTCGGAAGTATTAGGATCCTTCGTACGCGGCTAGAGAGGGGGGTGTGAATAGCCGCCCCAAATTCTCGCGTTCTTCCTACAGTTAGGGTTAGTCGCAGCGGAAATACAAGGAAGAAACTAAGGAGAAGAAAAACAAACCGATGTAACGAGGTTCGGAGATGAACTCCTACTCCTCGGCGTGTCCGTAAGGTGGACGAAGCCTACCAATCCGTCGGTGGATGAGTCCCCGGAGAACCGGCTAAATATGAGCTCCTTATGGGTGGAGAAACCTCGCCACAACTACTTCTTGCAACAGCAAGATAAGAAGTACAAATACAAGAGAAGCAAGAAGTAAATACACAGCAAATGTAAACAGCCCTTGCCTTCTTGTCGACTGTTGAAGAAGCAACAGCTTCTCATACGCCAACCACAGCAGCAGCTCAGTCGGAGTCCCAGCCGAAGGAAGAAGCTCACGCGAAACTTGCAAAGAAGAGCTCAACAAAGCTCAAGCACCGTAATGCAGCTCAGTAGCGTAAGAGAAGAGGAAGAAGTCAGAGTACGTAAAATGCCCTCGCTCCTTTATACCGCCAAGAAGAACAATGAAGAAACTAGCCGCGTTGCAGCGTTAGAACCCGACGGCCTGTGGACCGATCAGGCCTACCGATCGGTCCACGCATCGATCGGGAAGCTCTGATCGGTCCACGCATCGATCAGTCTTCTCGCGACTCATCGATCACCTTCGATCGGTCCGCACCGATCGATATCGATTAGTAGCACATCGATCGTTACCGATCGGTCACCGCACCGATCGAGATATAGTGACTTGGTTTTGCCCAAACCAAGTCCCAAGCCTTCCAAACCAACATTCGGTCACCTCGACTGTTGGTACTTCATTCCTAGCATCCGGTCACTCCTTGACCTGCTAGAATTCCCGCCAAGTGTCCGGTCAATCCTTTGACCTACTTGACTTTCTCAACACCGATGTCCCGATCATCCCCGATCCATCCGGATTTTCCTCGCTCGCTTCACTCACCCGACTTTCACCGGCTTCACTCACCAGATTTCCACACGCCTAACATCCCGCTTAGACTTTCTCACCGCTCGCTTCACTCACGACTTTCCAACCGCCTAACATCCCAGTTAGGACTTTCTCACCGCCTGGCTTCCTCACCAGGACTTTCCAACCGCCTAACATCCCAGTTAGGACTTTCCTCGTGCCAAGCTCCTGCTTGGACTTCTCCGTGCCAAGTCTCCATACTTGACTTTTCCGGCAAGTCTCCATACTTGGACTTTTCCGTGCCAAGTCTCCACACTTGACTTTTCGCGTGCCAAGCTCCCTGCTTTGTGTCAAGTTCCTGCTTGGACTTTTCCGCGCCAAGTCTCCATACTTGGACTTTTCCCGTGCCAAGTTCGCTTGGACTTTTCCCCGCCAAGTCTCCATACTTGGACTCTTTTCCGAATCAGATCAACCAGGTCAACCTTGACCTACGGTTGCACCAATAATCTCCCAAACATCTATTTTTGTCCCATATCAAGAATACAACTCTTCCACGAGTGTCAAACATCAAAATACAACTCAACTAGGTCAACCTTGACCTAAGGTTGCACCAACAATCTTCCTAAGTCAAACATCAAAATACAACTCGAGTCAGGTCAACTCGAGTCAGGTCAACCAGGTCAACCTTGACCTAAGGTTGCACCAACAATCTCCCCCTTTTTGATGTTTGACAAAACCATAATCAAGTTAGGTTAATCCGATAACCTAACTTAGGTTTCCCAATGTTCTTCAATGTTCTTCCTTGAACATTATCTAGAACATTCTCTCATTCTCCAACACTCTCTCCCTTTTTGACACACAACAAAAAGAGAGAATCAAGATTAGGAGTTTCTTCCTAATGAAAGTCTCATACCTTTCATTGAAACTCTTAATTTCCCCCTTGATACTAAACACAACAATCAACTTAGTGATAATCCCATATCACTCAAGTATTTAGGAGTAAAAACTCCCCCCTAAAAGTCAACTCCCCCTTGACTAATAGGTAAAAACTCCCCCTAAAGGTCAACTCCCCCTTGACCATTGCACCAACAATGTCTTGGAGAGTTTCAAACCTTTAGAAACCCGAAACTCAACTCCCAAAAACTGAAATTTCAGACACCTGCTGAAAATTAGAAACTGGCATGCACTGATCGGTCCTAAGACCGATCAAAACCCCCTCGATCAATCCCCGCATCGATCCATCTTTCTGGATCATCACCGATCGGTCACCAGACCGATCAGCCCTTCACCAGATCGCACTCGTGCTACTGGAACTCACTGGATCGGTCTGCAGACCGATCCACAATACTCTGGATCGGTCCGCAGACCGATCAGGACTTCCCTGGATCGGTCCCCAGACCGATCCAGACTCTGACAGGAGATTTCTGAAATTTCCTTCCCGAAATTCAGAAACTCCTAGAAAATTCCAGAAAATTCGAAAAATTATGAAATTTTGAGGATACATTCCTCATAACATATACTATCATGGAAAAATAGTTTTATATGAAAATAACTTTCATTTTTCAATCTTGATACAAAGTTCAAAAACTTTGAAATAGTTCAAGTTTAACTCAACTTTGTATCATAATGTTCAATGATGAATGCAATCACTAAGATGGCTTCATCAAGGTTTTCCAAATCAATTTCAAAATGATTTTAAACATTTTAATTTAGGACCATAATCTTAGGGCTAAATGTACATGACTTGTACACAAGCTTTCCCTATGATCCTCCATTTCTTAAATTAGGCTCATCTAGGTACAAGAACTATACACCTTGATCCTAATTCATGATCCTAATATCTCACACACATCTAAAGTGTATCAAACACATCCATGGCAATTTTGATGTGAGATATGGGTTTAGGTATCTTAGACTAAGGTCTCATGCATTTTCTAAACACAAATTTGATCTCAATATCAAAATGTGTTTTTCATCCTTAAATCAATTCAATTGATTATTAATGCAAGAGATAATGACATGGCATAAAATGGTATCATAAATGAAAACATGTGCCAATGTCATGATGTCATGGCATAAAGTTTGAAACTTAAATAAACATGACATAAAAACTAGCCTAAGCATTATCATGACATTTCAAATGATAATAAAACTAAACATGATGTCATGACATGTGAGGGCAAACAATCATGGCAAGATTTAGCATAAATAAATATACCTAGATTACCTATCTAAGTATCCTTAACCACTTGGCTAACTTCAAATTTAATCCTAGATTGCCCCAAAATGCCAAAATCCTTATTTTGACACTTCTTGAACTCTAGATTAATTCATGCCACTTAAAGATCAAATTTATCCTCAAAACTTGGCATGTTTCATTTTTCCTCGAGAGTTCTCTAGATTTTCCCAAATTGTGCCAATTGAGATTAAAAATGAAATTTCCAATCTTTAGGCACATTTAACTCTTCAAAGGAGTAAATGATAATTCCATTTCATTTTCAAAAGTTCTCAAAACCTTGAAAATGCTCCTTGAGTGTCAATTTCCTCAAAGTTGGGTTAACTACCCTTCTAATCGAAGTTGACACTCTCTAACCCATCTATGGGGTAGAGAAGATGCTCCTAGGAACCCAATACCTATTAGAGCTCATTGGGTTCACTAAATATTCACTAGGGATAACTTCCCTAGCAACCCTCCTAATGACCCTCTTAGGCTTTAAAGCCTTGGTCATTTGGGTCTCATCAAGGTCAACTATAGGGGTGACTCCCCTTGTGACCTTGGTAATGGTCTTCCTAGCCCTAGGTTTTGTTCCATAATCGAATGAAACATTATGATAAGTGGGCTTGACCAATTAGGACTTAGGTTTATGACCCAAACCTTTCTTGTCCTTGGACTTGGGTTTTTGACCCCTAGACCCTAGAGTCAAATCCTTAAGAGCCTTTTCTAGAGAGTCAAGTCTTGACCTCAAGACTTGATTTTCTTTCTCTAATATCTCAAGTTTTGATTTATCATTTTTCTTTGAGGTATTCCTAGGCATGTGTCTAGATGATTTGGGATTTCTATCTAGATTTTCCTTAGCCTTAGATAAGTTAATTCTAGGGTTAGCATTTCTAGAATTGTTCTTATCTAGGCTAACATGCTTGGCTCCTAAGCACATGTATCGATTTCTAGTGTTAACATGCTTATCATTATTGATAATGACAATAAGACTACTAGCATGCATCCTACTAGAATTGCAAGAATGAGCTTTAAATGTTACCTTAGGGTTTGCCTTAGCTCCCCCTTTTCATGTGTTTGGCCTCTTGTCCTTGTGAGGTTGCCTCCCCCTTGGACATTGACTCCTATAGTGTCCCCGTTGCTTGCATCGGAAGCACACCACGTGCTTCTTGCTCTTGCATGTCGGGACTCCGACTTCCTTGACCTTTGGTGCCGGTGGAGTCTTTCTAACCCTCTTTGGACACTTACTCTTGTAGTGCCAAAACTTCCTACACTCAAAACACATTATGTGTAATTTGCTTGAAATCACAGTGTTTGAGTTACCTAGGGTTGTGGATGTAGATGAGCTTTCTTCTTCATCCCTTCCGGAGGTAGATGTCTCTTCTTGCTCCGATCTTGAGCAAGAGCTCTCCTCCTCTTTTTCCTTGGATGTTGAGTAGCCCTCAACTCCCAATTCGCTTCCTCCATGATGTGAGCTACTTGGCTCACTAGGCTCCTCTTCATGGAATTTTGCCAAATTGTTCCACAATTCCTTGGCGTTGTTGTACCTATCTATCTTGCACAAAACATTATTAGGTAAAGCAAATTCAATAATTTTTGTTACCTCGTCATTGATTTCGGATTGTCGGATTTGCTCTTTCGTCCACTCCTTCTTCTTGATAGGTTTTCCTTCCTCATCCATCGGAGGGGAAAACCCTTCTTGTACACAAAACCAATTTAACATATTAGTCCTAAGAAAATACATCATCCTTACCTTCCAATATGTGAAGTTGTCGTGAGACTCGTAGAAGGGTTGAATCGTGACACCTTCTCCATAGAGATCCATCTCTAGCCCGTGCTCCCCCGGGTGTTGATCCGTCGAAGAGCGGCATCACTCTAATACCACTTGTTAGGATCCTTCGTACTCGGCTAGAGAGGGGAGGGGTGTGAATAGCTGCCCCAAATTCTCGCGTTCTTCCTACAGTTAGGGTTAGTCGCAGCGGAAATACAAGGAAGAAACTAAGGAGAAGAAAAACAAACTGATGTAACGAGGTTCGGAGATGAACTCCTACTCCTCGGCGTGTCCGTAAGGTGGACGAAGCCTACCAATCCGTCGGTGGATGAGTCCCCGGAGAACCGGCTAAATATGAGCTCCTTATGGGTGGAGAAACCTCACCACAACTACTTCTTGCAACAGTAAGATAAGAAGTACAAATACAAGAGAAGCAAGAAGTAAATACACAGCAAATGTAAACAGCCCTTGCCTTCTTGTCGACTGTTGAAGAAGCAACAGCTTCTCATACGCCAACCACAGCAGCAGCTCAGCCAAAGGAAGAAGCTCACGCGAAGCTTCGAAGAAGAGCTCAACAAAGCTCAAACACCGTAACAGCTCAGAAGCGTAAGAGAAGAGGAAGAAGTCAGAGCACGTAAGATGCCCTCGCTCCTTTATACCGTGAAGAAGAAACAGTGAAGAAACTAGCCGTTGCGTCAGGGAAGAACTGATCGGCCTGCGGACCGATCAGTTCGCTACCGATCGGTCCACGCATCGATCAGAAGCTCTGATCGGTCCACGCACCGATCAGCGCCTTTCTCGCGGCTATCGATTTTCCGATCGGTCCGCATCGACGATATCGATCGATAGCACATCGATTTACCGATCGGTCACCGCATCGATCGATAACTAGTGACTTGGTTTTTGCCCAAACCAAGTCCTAAGCCTTCCAAACCAACATTCGGTCAACCTCACCTGTTGGTACTTCATTCCTAGCATCCGGTCACTCCCTGGAATTCCTCGCAAGTGTCCGTCCAATCCTTTGACCTACTTGGACTTTCCTCAACACCGGATGTCCATATCATCCCCGATCCATCCGGATTTTCCCTTGCCCGGCTTCACCACCGGACTTTCACCGGCTTCACTCACCAGATTTCCACACCGCCTAACATCCAGTTAGGACTTTCTCCCGCCTGCTTCACTCACGACTTTCCAACCGCCTAACATCCCGCTTAGGACTTTCCTAGTGCCAGCTCCTGCTTGGATTCTCGTTGTCTCCATACTTGGACTTTTCCAGTGCCAAGTCTCCATACTTGGACTTTTCCCGTGCCAAGTCTCCACACTTGGACTTTTCGCGTGCCAAGCTCCCTGCTTGGACTTTTCCCGTGCCAAGTTCCCTGCTTGGACTTTTCCGTTGCCAAGTCTCCATACTTGGACTTTTCCCGTGCCAAGTTCCCTGCTTGGACTTTTCCGTTGCCAAGTCTCCATACTTGGACTCTTTTCCGAATCAGATCAACCAGGTCAACCTTGACCTACGGTTGCACCAATAATCTCCCAAACATCTATTCTTGTCCCATATCAAGAATACAACTCTTCCACGAGTGTCAAACATCAAAATACAACTCAACTAGGTCAACCTTGACCTAAGGTTGCACCAACAATCTTCCTAAGTCAAACATCAAAATACAACTCGAGTCAGGTCAACTCGAGTCAGGTCAACCAAGTCAACCTTGACCTAAGGTTGCACCAACAGGAAGATGCGGAGTATATACTAAAGAAAGTGCATCAAGGATCCTGCGGAGGACACCCTGGTGACCGGTCGTTAGCAAAGAAGATCCTGCTAGCCGGATATTTCTGGACAACCCTTCAGGAAGATGCCGCTCGGACCGTCACAACTTGCCTTTCATGTCAGAAATATCACAACTTCTCCCATCGGCCGACGGAGGAGATGAAGGCCTCGACAGTATCCTGCCCGTTCGACCAGTGTAGCATGGATATTGTAGAGCCCTTCCCCATGGCGACCGGACAACGAAAGTTTTTACTAGTGGTAGTGGACTATTTCTCAAAGTGGGTGGAGGCCGAGTCGCTGGCGAGAATAACCGAGTAGATGGTCAAGAAGTTCATCTGGCAGCACATAATATGTCGGTTCGGCATTCCACGTCGGCTCGTGTCTGACAATGGGCGGTAATTCGTCGGACAACAGCTCCGAGAATGGTGCGAGGGGCATGGCATTTAGCAACATTTCACCTCCGTGGCCTATCCGCAGAGTAACGAGCAGACCGAAGTCACCAATCGGGAGATCCTTCGGATCCTTCGGGTGCGGCTCGACCATGTCGGGAGCAGCTGGGTAGATGAACTCCCAGGCGTATTATGGGTGATCCGCACTACCCCTAAGGAGGAGATAGGGGTTACGCCATTCCATTTGGTGTACGGAGGAGAGGCTGTCGTGCCCGTGGAGGTCGGAATAGAATATGATCGGGTGCAACGGTACAACGGGGATAACGTCGATCGGAGACAACTGGAGTTGGATTTGATAGACGAGACGCGTGCCAAGGCAGCCGCCCAGCTAATGGCGTACCGGCAACGAATGAAGCAGCATTACAACAGGCTAGTAATCCCCAATGCCTTTCAAGTCGACGACCTAGTGTGGAAGAAGGTAAAGTCGGTCGGCGATGTGAGCAAGCTAGAGGCTCCCTGGGCGGGACCCTTCAGGGTCATCGAGAAGCTCCGATCGGGCGCCTACTACCTGGAGGATGAAGACAGACGGCAGCTAGAACGACCATGGAACACTATCCATCTCCAGCCGTACCGATCTGGATGAAAGGTGCGCCGATGTAATCAGTTGTGTATTTCTGCGCTTTAGTACTCTGTTGTTGGTGCAACCTTAGGTCAAGGTTGACCTGGTTGACCCAACTCGAGTTGACTTGACTCGAGTTGTATTTTGATGTTTGACTTGGGAAGATTGTTGATGCAACTTTAGGTCAAGGTTGACCTAGTTGAGTTGCATGTTGATGTTTGACACTCGTGAGAGAGTTCTATTCTTGATGTGAGACAAGAATAGATGTTTGGGGGATTGTAGGTGCAACCGTAGGTCAAGGTTGACCTGATTGACCTGATTCGGGAAAAGTCCAAGTATGGAGACTTGGCACTGAAAAAGTCCAAGCAGGGAGCTTGGCACTGGAAAAGTCCAAGTATGGAGACTTGGCACTGAAAAAGTCCAAGCAGGGAGCTTGGCACTGGAAGAGTCCAAGTATGGAGACTTGGCACTGGAGCTTGACAGCGAAAAGTCCAAGTATGGAGACTTGGCACGGGAAAAGTCCAAGTATGGAGACTTGGCATCGGAAAAGTCCAAGTATGGAGACTTGGCACGGAAAAGTCCCGGTAGTGAAGCTGACTGGGAAAGTCCTAACGGGATGTTAGGCGGTGGAAAGTCCCGTGAGTGAAGCGTGGGAAAGTCCTAACGATGTTAGGCGGTGTGAAAGTCCCGTGAGTGAAGCCGGGCAGGGAAAAGATGGATCGGATGATCGGACTGTGTTGAAAGTCCAAGTAGGTCAAAGGGATTGACCGACACTTGGTGAGTTAGCAGGTCAAGGGAGTGACCGATGCTTGGGATGAAGTACCAATAGGTCAAGGTTGACCGGATATTGGTTTGAAGTCTTGGAACTTGGTTTGGGCAAACCAAGCTCGGATCGGTCACCGGACCGATCCGATCAGTACTTCCCTCGATCGGTCCGGTGACCGATCGATAAACAAGCTCTGTTGATCGATCGGCCCGTGACCGATCAGATAGTTCCTGATCGATCCGCCGCACCGATCGCACAACCATCGAGGCGCAGAAGTTCGGGAGAAGCCCGATCGGTCACGGACCGATCAGAGGTTCCTGATCGGCCGTGGACCGATCAGAGCTTCGATCGGTCCATGGACCGATCGGGGAACCTGCTGGAATGGATCGGTCCGTGGACCGATCCACATGGAGCCCGATCGGTCCACGCATCGATTCAGTACCAGCCGCGCACAACGGCCAGATTTCTTCCGTGTTTTCTTCGCTTTCGCAGTTATAAAGGAGGGCCGCTGAGCCTACTCCTTCTTCTTCTTCTTCGTCCTTCTTCCGTTAAGGTGCTTGAGCTTTGTTGAGCTCCTCCAAGCTTCGCGTGAGCTTCATTCCACGACGGGTCACCGTAGTAGGCGCTGAAGCCGCCGCTTCTTCCAACAAGAGAAGGCAAGCAAGAGTTTTCTTACTGTTGTATTTCTTGCTGTCTTTCTTTGTATTTCTGTACTCTCCTTACTTGCTGTTGCAAGAGTGTGTTGTGGCGAGGTTTCTCCACCCATAAGGAGTTTGTATTAGCCGGTTCTCCGGGGACTCATCCACCGACGGATTGAGAGGCTTCGTCCACCTTACGGACACGCCGAGGAGTAGGAGTATCATCTCCGAACCTCGTTACATCGACGCGTTGAGGTTTGATCTTCTTATTTTCGTTTCCTTGTTTATTTTTCCGCTGCGCTAACGAATTGTAGGAAGAAACGCGATCGATTTGGGGCGGCTATTCACACCCCCCTCTCTAGCCGAGTACGAAGGATCCTAACAAGTGGTATCAGAGCCAGGTTGCTCTTCGTCGGATCAACACCCGTGGGAGCAAAGCTAGAGATGGATCAATTCGGAGAAGACATCACGATTCCACCCTTCTACAACGACAACTTCACATATTGGAAGGTAAGGATGATGTATTTTCTTAGGACTAATATGTTGAACTGGTTTTGTGTACAAGAAGGTTTTTCTCCTCCAATGGATAAAGAAGGAGAGCCTCTAGAGAAGAACAAGTGGACGAAGGAACAAGTCCACCAATCCACGATCAACAATGAGGTAACTAAAACAATTGAATTTTCATTACCTACTAATATTTTGTGTAAGATAGGTAAATACAACAATGCCAAGGAATTGTGGGATAACTTGGCCAAGTACCATGAGGAGAGCTCCACTTCAAGCCATGAAGAGGAGCCTAGTGAGCCAAGTAACTCACATCATGGAGGGAGCGAATTGGGAGTTGAGGGCTACTCAACATCCAAGGAAGAAGAGGAGGAGAGTTCCTCTTGCTCAAGTTCGAAGCAAGAAGAGGAAGTTTCCACCTCCGGAAGGGTTGAAGAAGAAAGCTCATCTCCATCCACAACCCTAGGTAACTCAAACACTGTGATTTCAAGCAAATTACACATAATGTGTTTTGAGTGTAGGAAACATGGGCACTACAAGAGTAAGTGTCCAAGGAGGGTTAGGAAGACTCCACCGGCACCAAAAGTCAAGGGAGCCGGAGTCCCGACACGCAAAGGCAAGGAGCACGTGGTATGCTTCCAATGCAAGCGAAGGGGACATTATCGGAGTCAATGTCCAAGGGGGAGGCAACCTCACAAGGACAAGGGATGCACATCGATAGGGGGAGCTAAGGCAAACCCTAAGGTACCTTTTAAGGCACACTATTGCAATTCAAATAAGAAACATGCTAGTAGTTTTATTGCTATTGCAAATAATGATGAGCATGTTAACACTAGAAATCAACACATGTGCTTAGGTGCTAAACATGTTAGCCTAGGTAAGGATAACACTAGAAATACCAACCCTAGGTTTAACGCTTCTAAAATTAAGGAAAACCTAGGTAGAAATCCCAAGAAGACTAGACACATGCCTAGGAATATCTCAAGAGAAAATGATAAATTAAAACTTGAGGTATTAGAGAGGGAAAATCAAGTCTTGAGGTCAAGACTTGATAATTTAGAAAAGGCTCTTAAAAACATGGAGAAGTCATCTCTAGGGTTTAAGGGTCAAAAACCAATGTCCAAGGACAAAAAGGGTTTGGGTCACAAACCTAAGTCCCAAATGGTCAAGCCCACTTATCACAATGTTCCATTCGATTATGGAACAAAACCTAGGGCTAGGAAGACCATTACCAAGGTTACAAGGGGAGTCACCCCTATAGTTGACCTTGATGAGACCCAAATGACCAAGGCTTCAAAGCCTAAGAGGGTCATTAGGAGGGTTGCTAGGGAAGTCATCCCTAGTGAATATTTAGTGAACCCAATGAGCTCTAATAGGTATTGGGTTCCTAGGAGCATTTTCTCTACCCCATAGATGGGTTAGAGAGTGTCAACTCCAATAAGAAGGGTAGTTAACCCAACTTTGAGGAAATTGACACTCAAGGAGCATTTTCAAGGTTTTGATAACCTTTGAAAATGAAATAGAATTATTATTTACTCCTTGAAGAGTAAATTGTGCCATATTTGAAAAATATCGATTTTAATCTTATTTGGCACAATCTTAGAAAACCTAGAGAAATACCATAATTGGGATTTTGGTTTTCTCTTAGGGACATATGGGCAATCTAGGGTTAGATTTTAAGTTAGCTAAGGCTAAGGATACTTAGATAGGGAATTTAGGTATATTTATTTATGCTAAATCTTGCCATGATTGTTTGCCCTCACATGTCATGACATCATATTTAGTTTTATTATCATTTGAAATGTCATGATAATGCTTAGGCTAGTTTTTATGTCATGTTTATTTAAGTTTCAAACTTTATGCCATGACATCATGACATTGGCACATGTTTTTACTTACGATATCATTTATGCCATGTCATCATCTCTTGCATTATGATCAATGAAATTGATTTAAGGACAAACATATGATTTGATATTGAGATCAAACTGGTGTTTAGAAAATGCATGAGAACTTAGCCTAAGTTGACCTTAACCCATATCTCACATCAAATTGACTTGAATGTGGTTTGATACACCTTAGATGTGTGTGGGATATTAGGATCATGAGTTAGGATCAAGGTGCATAGTCCTTGTACCTAGATGAGCCTAATTCAAGAAATGGGGATCATAGGGAAAGCTTGTGTACAAGTCATGTACATCTAGCCCTAAGATTATGGTCCTAAATTCAAATGGTTTTAAAAGCATTTTAAAATTGATTTGAAAAACCTTGATGAAGCTTTCCTAGTGATAGCATTCATCATTGAACATTGTGATACAAAATTGACTTAACTTTGAACTATTTCAAAGTTTTCGAATTTTGTATCAAGATTTGAAAATGGAAACTATTTTCATATAAAACGATTTTTCCATGATAGTGTATGTTATGAGGAATGTATCCTCAAAATTTCATAATTTTTCGAATTTTCTGGAATTTTCTAGGAGTTTCTGAATTTCGGGAAGGAAATTTCAGAAATCTGCCTATCAGAGTCTGGATCGGTCTGGGGACCGATCCAGGTAAGTCCTGATCGGTCTGTGGACCGATCCAGTGAAGCATGGATCGGTCTGCAGACCGATCCAGTAAGAACCAGAGAGCTTGGTGCGATCTGGTGAAGGCCTGATCGGTCTGGGGACCGATCCATGGGGTTTCTGATCGGTCTGGGGACCGATCAGAGCGTGCCAGTTTCTGATTTTCAGCTGTTGGTCTGAAATTTCAGCTAGAAGTTGGGTTTTGTGGATTTCTAAAGGTTTGGAACTCACAAAGACATTGTTGGTGCAATGGTCAAAGGGGAGTTGACCTCTAGGGGAAGTTTTACCTAATTGTCAAGGGGGAGTTGACTTTTAGGGGGAGTTTTTACTCCAAAAGACTTTTTAAGGATTAGTGATATGGGATTATCACTAAGTTGATTGTTGACTTTTTCTTTTTGATGTGTGTCAAAAAGGGGAGAGTAGTCATTGGAGAATTATTGGAGAACCCAGGTTAGGTTATCGGGTTAACCTAAGCTAGGGGAAGAATGTCAAGGAATGTTCAAGAAAGAACATTGGAATTCTTTTTGATGTGTGTCAAAAAGGGGGAGAATTATTGGGGAACCCAAGTTAGGTTATCGGGTTAACCTAAGTTTGGGGGAGAAACGTTCAAGGGAGAATATTGGAGTTTGGAAAGAATGTTCAAGGAAGAACATTGGAAAACCTGAGTTAAGGTTATCGGTTTAACCTAACTTGATTATGGTTTTGTCAAACATCAAAAAGGGGGAGATTGTTGGTGCAACCTTAGGTCAAGGTTGACCTGGTTGACCCAACTCGAGTTGACTTGACTCGAGTTGTATTTTGATGTTTGACTTGGGAAGATTGTTGATGCAACTTTAGGTCAAGGTTGACCTAGTTGAGTTGCATGTTGATGTTTGACACTCGTGAGAGAGTTCTATTCTTGATGTGAGACAAGAATAGATGTTTGGGGGATTGTAGGTGCAACCGTAGGTCAAGGTTGACCTGATTGACCTGATTCGGGAAAAGTCCAAGTATGGAGACTTGGCACTGAAAAAGTCCAAGCAGGGAGCTTGGCACTGGAAAAGTCCAAGTATGGAGACTTGGCACTGAAAAAGTCCAAGCAGGGAGCTTGGCACTGGAAGAGTCCAAGTATGGAGACTTGGCACTGGAAAAGTCCAAGCAGGGAGCTTGGCACGCGAAAAGTCCAAGTATGGAGACTTGGCACGGGAAAAGTCCAAGTATGGAGACTTGGCACTGGAAAAGTCCAAGTATGGAGACTTGGCACGGAAAAGTCCTGGTGAGTGAAGCCAGGCAGTGGAAAGTCCTAACTGGGATGTTAGGCAGTGTGGAAAGTCCTGGTGAGTGAAGCCAGGCAGTGGAAAGTCCTAACTGGGATGTTAGGCAGTTGTGAAAGTCCTGGTGAGTGAAGCCAGGCAAGGGAAAATCCAGATGGATCAGGGATGATCGGACTTCTGGTGTTGGAAAGTCCAAGTAGGTCAAAGGGATTGACCGGACACTTGGCAGGGAGTTCTAGCAGGTCAAGGGAGTGACCAGATGTTAGGGATGAAGTACCAATAGGTCAAGGTTGACCGGATATTGGTTTGGAAGTCTTGGGACTTGGTTTGGGCCAAACCAAGCTCGGATCGGTCCCGACCAGACCGATCAGATACTTTCCTCGATCGGTCCGGTGACCGATCGGGCGTGCTAAATTTTGTCTGATCGGTCCGGTGACCGATCAGATTAGTTCCTGATCGATCCGCAGACCGATCGGACAGGGGAGCGATCAGAATGGAGCCTGATCGGTCCCACGGACCGATCAGGGACGCTGGGATCGGCGAAGGTGCGGAGCTTCTGATCGGTCCATGGACCGATCGTGACCAATGTAAGCGGTTAGGAATGGATCGGTCGTGGACCGATCCATGGAGCCCGATCGGTCCACGCATCGATTCAGTACCAGCCGCACACAACGCCAGATTTCTTCCGTGTTTTCTTCGCTTTCGCAGGGTTATAAAGGAGGTCGCCGCGAGCCTACTCCTTCTTCTTCTTCTTCCTCCGGTGTGCTGTCGTGCTTGAGCTTTGTTGAGCTCCTCAAGCTTCGCGTGAGCTTCATTCCACGATGGGTCACCTGTAGTAGCTTGAAGCCGCTGCTTCCATCGAAGAGAAGGCAAGCAAGAGTTTTCTTACTGTTGTATTTCTTGCTGTCTTTCTTTGTATTTCTGTACTCTCCTTACTTGCTGTTGCAAGAGTGTGTTGTGGCGAGGTTTCTCCACCCATAAGGAGTTTGTATTAGCCGGTTCTCCGGGGACTCATCCACCGACGGATTGAGAGGCTTCGTCCACCTTACGGACACGCCGAGGAGTAGGAGTATCATCTCCGAACCTCGTTACATCGACGCGTTGAGGTTTGATCTTCTTATTTTCGTTTCCTTGTTTATTTTTCCGCTGCGCTAACGAATTGTAGGAAGAAACGCGATCGATTTGGGGCGGCTATTCACACCCCCCTCTCTAGCCGAGTACGAAGGATCCTAACATCTGTGACTGCAGGAATGAAATCATTAAACTCAAGGGTGAACCAAATTTGCGCCGAACGGCTACGCATCATCAAACCGTCGAGCGGCGACGTTAAACGCTATAGTCGAACCGGCGACTATAAACCCCCCGGCCCGAAGACCGTCGAGCGGCGACGTTAAACTCTAGAGTCGGATCGGCGACTATAAATCCCCCGGCTTGAAAATCATCGAGCGACGACATTAAACTCTAGAGTCGGATCGGTGACTAAAAACCCCCCGGCCTGAACACCGTCGAGCGGCGACGTTAAACGCTAGAGTCGAATCGGCGACTATAAACCCCTCGGCCCGAAGACTGTCGAGCGGCGACGTTAAACACTAGAGTCGAACCGGCGACTGTAAACCCCCCGACTCGTAGACCACCGAGCGGCAACCATAAGGTTTAGCCTTGGCACCGCTTAGACCTAATGGGACTTACGGAAGAGTGATGGTCTTGAACTCGACTGTCGAGTGATAGCTCGAAGATCAAGAGGCGAAGACTCGCACGAATCAGACAGCTCGCTCGAATACACACGGCAATTGGACAAGCAGACAAGGAAAGGCCAAAAAAGGTTCACTAAGCAAAGTAAGCCGAACGGCGAGTACACAAAATAAAATAGACTGAACGGCTAGTACACATCCACAACTTCACTCTAGATAATTAAAAATCTCATCCGGAATCGTGGTGAGAAGATCAGCATGATCACGGACAGGAATAGTGAAATCCTCAGGAAGCCGACCCTTGGTCTTCAGATAGTCAGTCGTGGCAGTGACGGCCAACTCGAACGCCTGGACGAGCCGAGCGCAGGTTTTCTCTATGAATTTCTCTGAGCGGATGTAGTTTTGCTACATGACAATGACTCGGCCAGGTTCGACCTCCTGATATTCTTTGAAGGCGACTCGGGAGGCCTCCAGTGCGTCTTGAAAGGTCTTCAGATCACTCTGAAGAGCGGCCACCTCTGCCGAACGACCATTCTTCTCGACAGTGAGTAGGTCGGTCAACTCGTTGACTTTCAGCTCAAGCGCCTGGGCCTCGGCATTCTTCGTCTCCAGGTCGGTGATGGCCTGATTCTTCCTGTTGGTGGCTAAAGTGATCTTCTTGTCGTATGTTTTGACCTAGTTCTCGAGTCGGTCGACCATAGTTTGCAAGTCTGAAGATGTGTGCCGCTCGGCCTCTAGCAGTTTGTTGGTCTTTTCTAGATCAACCTTTAGCTCGGCATAAGAAGGGCCTTGAAGGGGAGTCCCACCAGAGACCTTGAGCTTTTTGAACTCCTCTTCAAGGAAAGCTAAGCGGTGACATACCGCTATACTTTCCATCCAATGCTACAACCCGGTTAAAAGAAAAATAGTCAATACCGAACGGAGGAGAAGAAATGAAGTCTTGTGATAAAAGTTACCCCGATGGTTTGTTGCAGATAGTTGTTGCCGAGCAGCCCAGGGGGCATCACACCCACGCACGCTCGGGCGTCCTCCCAGACTTTCGCGAGGGGTCCCCGGACGGTTATTAAGTGTTCGGGGCTCGTCGGCTGTTCGGTCGCTTGCATGTATTCCTCTGTCGGTAGATGGAGTAAGGCCTTGATAGTCCAGCGCTGGCCCGGAGTAGACTGAGCGGACACGGAAGGGGCAGAAGATTGTCCGACCGGCTCAGAGCAAATGAGAGATCGCTTGATTACCTGCCAAGCCGGAAGGAGCGAGCTGAGAAGTTGAGCAACGACGGGGTCAGAAGGCTAATATCCTTGAGATAGGGTCCGGTCAGAAGACAACGCTTCCACAGTCATTGGAGCCAGTGGAGGAGGATCATCCATCTGCTCGTACACATGGACAGCTGAGGTGGCCGAGCGGGTTGGTGTGCCCGTTCGGCGGCGTTGACATCCAACCAAAGGGAGTTCGTCATCAGAGGACTCGGCTCCCTCAAGCTGAGTGGCCGGTTGTGTAGTCGATGAACCTGTCTCTCCTGCCGCATCAGTAGTGACCGTCCGAGCGACAGACGCATCGCCCGCCATCTACACCTCTTCGCTCTCGTCTTCATGAGAGCCGATTGGGGTTATGCCAAGTCTCTCCGCCTCTTGCGCTGCAGCCGCCTCTATCTCGGTGGCCTTGCGTTTCAGCATGTCGAACACCACCGATTTCATCATGGTCTCAGCTGTACGAAAGAGAAAAGAAATCAGTTAGACTCAAAGAAAAGGAGAAAAAGTTATTTCTTACCAGGGTCGTTCGGAAGCCGCCTTCGGATCGGGCTTAAGTCAAATAGATACAACATCCCTTCAGGCAGCAGCTTATGGATGTCCAGTTTTAGCCCAGCCAGCAAGTTGACCGCATGTAGAAAAGCGGGCTCGGTCCTATACCTTTTCAGGTCGGGGGGAGTCGGCAGCGAAGTTTGCCATTGGGTTCGGAAGGGTGGCGGCTCGGGAAAACTCAAAAAAAAAAAGAAATGATCCTTCCAATGCTTGTTGGAGGTAGGCATTTTATCAAAGAAAACTAAGTCGATCTGAGCTTGAAACAAGAAGGTACCCAGCTCGAACTGTTTGGGATAGTAAAAATAATGAAAAATCTGAGGCTTAAGGGGGATGTTGTGCACTCGGAAGAGCACAACTACGCTGCACAGCAGCCTAAAGGAGTTGGGCACGAGCTGGCCGAGCGGAATGCGAAAGTAGTTGCACACTTCTATGATGAATGGGTGGATTGGAAACCTAAGGCCACCTACAAATTGGTCACGAAAGAAGGTAACAGTGCCGGTCGGCGGGTCATGAGGTCGGTCGGACGACTCGGCCAGGGTGAGTTTGTGGTCAAAAGGGATGTCATATGCATTGATCAGTTTAAAGGCATCTCCCGAGTCAAATCGACTCTCCATGACTTGATACCACAGGCCGGGAGTGGGGGGCAGACGAACTGGCCATAATCGGAGAATGAAAGCACAAAAGGTTCGTGGAAAAGATTCACGGAAAGACAGAAAGAACAACGATGGAGGCGACGCCGAGGAAAGCAAAGGGAAGCAAACGCGAAAACAAGAGAGGATTAGAGGGCTTACGAAAGGATCTAGAGGGAGGTAGAAAATCACCGGAGCGCTGAGGCCAAGGAAGTCGAAGAAGCACGCGAAGGCAGTGACGATGGAATAGGAGTCGACGCCGGTGCTTTATAAACATGGGCTCGGTCAGCCTTAGCCGTCCGATCCAGGTCATCGGGATCGAAGTTGGCATCTGACCGTTGAATTCAAACCGCCGCCTGTCCCATCGGAGCTGACGCCCTCACCGTACGATGATGGCGGTGGCGCCACGTGGTGACAAGTTAGGGGGCAACATTTAATGAACGCCATTACGTGGGCGTGGGAGCGTGCTCGACCTTAATGGCAAGGATTTGCACAAATTCCAAGGAGATCAGGAAGACGTCAGCATTAATTGCCCTCGAATCGGCAAGGCAATCAGTGGCAAGCAAAACTTTCGAAGGCCTAGCAGGTAGGCCGCCGGGCGGCTGCCTGGCGCCCTCACAGTGCCCGAACGGAGAAGCACTCACTTCAGTGGCCGAGCGGCCGGTACACCACCAAACTAGCAGTCCAGTCAATCAGACTTTCAGCCTCCTTCGACTAGACTTGAGGGGAAGGCACGTGATCCGGTAGTAAGAGTTGAGTCCCGTACGGGATAGAGGCGAATGGCATGGAGGGCAAAGCCAAGTCAACCTAAAGGTGTGGCCGATCGGAAGGCCACCTGGCTGATTGGCGACGACCGCGCCCGGTGCGGCGCAGAAACAGCTCGGCCGCAGGCCGGGTTTCCGACGCTCACAAGTCCGCCTAGGAAAGTTGAGGCGGGGGGCAACCTGTACGCTCGGATGAGTTGCGAATCAACGAAGACATTCCCGTCCGAGTATGTGGCCAAGCGGCCTTCCCGCTCGGACCAATACATGTCCCCTCCCGGACGGGAGTGCGTCCATGCATCTCTCCCGGTCAGGCTAGTAACAGACAAAAGGAGCAGAAGAGGACGAAGGGGACAGCTGGTGATATCCTTCTCGAGACATGTGTCGCCGACGAACAGCATGGTCGGTGGTCGGACCAGACAGAGAATCCTACGGTGGAAGTTTCCACTGTCATGTCAGAGATATAATCGGACGGTTACGATAGGACGCCAGACGTACTTTTTTGACACATCCATTTTGAGATATGTCTTGGGAAGTGTGCATACCTCGAGAAGCGTGCACGCGCTCCTAGGGATCCTATATAGGACCTCAAGACTTCGACGGAGGTATGCATTCTCATCTACTGTAGCTCTTGGCCTCGTTACTCTGCTTCGATTTCTTCTCACCTGACTTGAGCGTCGGAGGGTCGTCGCCGGGATCCCCCTCCCGGCTCGATTTTGCTGCAGGTTCACTGAAGTCCACATCAGCTCAGAGTCTGCGCGGAGTCAGCAGAGAGCGCTACGTCCCCAGCGTCCGTCGACTCAACTCTCGGACAGGATCAGGGTCTATCCTCTAGCCTAATACTTAGGTACCTTAATTCAGGGGCAGTCAATCTAAAGGTTGGTCGTGCGTAAAGGACAGAGGCATTATAACACTTCGTGTATCTGACCGCTAATTATTCATGTCATGCCGCCCTAAAGGACGACCGAGAGAATACTTAATCGAGACTTAGCCATCCAACCTTTCATTTGGAGTACGACCGCATATACGATTATGCAAATATGCGTGCCTTCTTGTTCATTTTCCTGCCCTCCTATGTATGGTTGGTCGGGTTAAAGGGATGATCAATTACAAGCCTTAGTACCCTTAGCCCCTCAAACCAGGCTGGATAACTTTCAAAAACTAGACTGAATTTAAATAGGTTGAGATATTATCTCAGTAATTAGGAACAAACCTCTAATCATAGGGGCACCCGACCAAGAAGTCGATCAGGCCTCTTAGAGTTCAATTCCTCATTCTCTGTTAGACGGTTGTAGGGACTCCAGAAGCACGCAACCCAAGTACATGACTGGATGGTCATAGAACCGTCCTGACCTAAGCGACTCGTCTCTATAAGTTCACTCAGATCTCCAGAGTCACAACATATATTCAAGCAGTTCTAAAGACAGGGGTGGGATTTCATTTAGATCTCCAGAGTCACAACATATATTTGAGCAGCTCTAAAGACAAGGCATGATTTCACTCAAATCTCCAGAGTTACAACATATATTCGAGCAGTCTTAAAGACGGCAGAATTTCACTCAAAGCACCAGAATTAAGGTTCCATTCATCCTTCACCACAATGGGTACCCAGTCAAGGCAACCCCTGCCCGAGATATATCTAGGGAGCAAATTGATCAGAGAATCCTAACAATATGTCAGAGAATCCTAGCAGTCTGTTAAAGAATATTTCTTTGTGCTTCCCTCAGTCGATATATTATGACAACATATTCTTTTAATCGTTTCATTAATAACGTTAATAACAAAAAGGATGCACACGTGTAATGAAAGATTCCTCAGACTGGGGTTACACTCCTTCCAGGGAACATATACTCTGTTACTCGACAACTTTTGACATCGGACATTCTCTATCATCTCATGATTACGGAGGTTATAGAGATGATATATAAACAAGGGGTCTTCTCTGATGGCGAGGTATGCACATTTAATACATTGTACTCCGTGCATCCTATTATTCATTCCTACTGTTCTACTTTCCACCCAGCCGATTCACTAACTTGAGTATCGGAGGACCTTCGATAGGGACCCCTTTCCCGATTTTTAGTGTTGACATTCTATTGACTCATTTGAGTGTATGGAGGGAGCTTAGCGTACCAACCAAGAGTCTTCGATTCAATCTAGAGGTCTTCGACCAGTTAATGTCATAGCTAATTACCCAGTGCACCATCTCCAACTTTCAGACATGATCAATGTTATATTTTAAAAATCAGTAACATTATTATATTACATTTTAAAGAATAACATCATTGTAGTATTGCATTTTAAAAACTAACATCATTGTTCCTTATAATATATATTGTTTGTTGAATGAGCACCATCATAATAATTAGTAGGAGGGATAAAATGAAAAATAAATATACTTTTAAAAAATCTAAAAATTAGATCTGCCTTATGAGAATTCCATGACCTTCAATAGGTCCTGATCAATTACAACAGTATTAATAAAACACTGTTACATTTATAATAATTTGTGAAAATGGATACAATATTCAACAGCACTATGAAATATGCTATATTCTAACCCTTTTAAATAAGAACATCCCAAAAATATTTTAGTTAGATTAATTTTGATTAAAATTATTATAATATAAAATAATTTTAGTTAAAATTATTGGATGTTATATAATTAATGTTTTTAGAATAATATTTTTTATTAAAATTAATATGATATATGGATATTTTTAGGAAAAAAAAATCAAACATTCAACAAATTACTGAAATTCTGGAATACTCAAATCAAATCACGTAC
The DNA here is from genome assembly GCF_018446385.1 of Zingiber officinale. Classification (NCBI taxonomy): domain Eukaryota; kingdom Viridiplantae; phylum Streptophyta; class Magnoliopsida; order Zingiberales; family Zingiberaceae; genus Zingiber; species Zingiber officinale. Next base: position 18,655,296 of record NC_055986.1, on the reverse strand, counting down.
TCAAAATTTAAAATTAACAAGTCACATGTCCAATTTTAATTTTGCCTTTCTCTCACTATTCTCAATCGATTGATAAATTTATTTATCGATTGAGAATAATTACGTGGTCATGTAATATTTTGTCAATTGATTATTATAGTGTAACAATCAATTGATAAAATTTAACTCGATTGAAAACGAGTTGAAAAAAATCACTGTGCTCAATATACCAAATTTTATATTTGACTGTATAAATATAATCAGAAGAATTAGATAAGCACAAGAGACATGATTTCACATCATTCCTAACTCTCTAAGTTTATCAACTAATTTTAGAAAGTTCGAAATGACATAAAACCAGATGTTATATGTTTGTCCAGTTCTCCTGATTATATTCATGTTCTAAAATATCATTGAGATACATCATATTGAGATAAATAATTTTTTGAATACGATCGAATCGATTCGTGTTAAAAAGTACTCTCAATATAGTGTGTAAAATTAATATTTAATGACATAGATATAATTACGAGAACTAAATTAACACATAGGACTTGGTTCTATGCCATTTTGAACTCTCTACGTCCATATATTGATTTTAGTCGAAATTGATTGATGGTCTTAGAGAACTAAAGTCTTATGTGTTTGTCTGATTTATTTGATTATATCTATATATTCAAATATTAATTTGACATATTATATATGTTTGTCTGATTTATTTGATTATATCTATATATTCAAATATTAATTTGACATATTATATTAAGAGTAATGATTTTTTAAATTTATTTATGATCGAGTTAAATTTTACCAATTGATTACTATATTGATAAAATATTACAACGTAATCATTTATAATTAATTGTTACAATCTACCAATAGATTAGGAAGAATAAGAGGGGTAAAAATGAAATTATATATGTAATTTTATAATTTTATAATTTATGTACATGATTTAGATATTCACTTTAGCTACGTGATTAAGTAATTTATCGAATATGTTATTTTTCTTCCAAAAAAAATCCATATATCATAATAATTTTGATTAAAAAAATATTATTCCAAAAATATCAAAATTATATAATAATTTTAATTAAAATTCATTATCTTGTCCATCCAATCTACTACGGCAACGTATTTAATTCGAGTAGGACGTTTCCTTTCCCGTCTGGCTCTTTTATTTTTCTCTCCCTCCCACGTTGGCTGTCCAATGGAAACACGTCCAGAATCCAATGCTCCCATTACGGCTGCTGTTTCCGTGGCATAGTGGCATGTGCCTCGGGACCCACGAAGCATCCCCCACCATTCCCCATGGACCCACCATCCTTTCGCGGCAATTGGAGATCACATCACACGAGTCTGGCTAGTCCGATCTATCCTCAAAGTTAAAGCCTTTTAACGGCCCATTCTTAATCTGGTAGGTCTCGAAGCTCTCAAGGGCCACTTGAACACCCATCCTCTGCTCAAAGGTCTCTCTATAATTTCTAACACAGCTTGGAAATTGGTGTGGTGAATCAATCAATGATGTAGATATGCAAATGTTGGTGTGGTGAATCAATGCATAAGCAATGTTAATGCATGGGCGAGAATATTCGAGGAAACTCCTCATGTATATAATTGAAACCCTCGAATATTATTAAGGCATAATATTAAATCAAAACCTAAAGTTGTGGGTTGATCCTTTCTGCTGCTGCTGCTGCTGCTGCTGCTGCTTTGGTTCGGTTCGGGTACCCTCCCCTGTCAGCAGCCCCATTCGATGGAGAAGGCCTCCAAGGTGACGCCTTTCCGCCTCACCTCCCTTATTCGCCTCGAGGCGAATCCTCATCTCGCCCTCCAGCTCTTCCGCAACCCTGTCCCATCTCACTCCAAGACCTTCCGCCGCAGCGCGCGATCTTACGACCTTGTCATCTGCAAGCTTGGCAAGGGCCGCATGTTCATGGAGATGGAGGAAGTCCTCAGCCAGATGAGTTTAGAGACCCGCTTTGTCGCCAAGGAAGCCCTCTTCTGCCGTATCATCTCCTTCTACGGCCGAGCCCGCATGCCGGCCGAAGCACGCCGCACCTTCGAGCGCATCCCTTCCTTCCGCTGCCTCCGGACCATCCGGTCCTTCAACACCCTCCTCCACGCCACCATCTCTTGCGGCGACCTAGAGGGTGCCAATTCTTTGCTCCGTGGCCTCGATGACTACTGTCTGACCCCCGACGCGTGCACATACAACGTACTGATCCGCGCCCGTATAGCTTCAGGCTCTCTTCCAGGAGCATGGGAGTTGTTTGACGATATGCGGACGAGAGGGATCGATCCAACTGATTTCACATTTGCCACTCTGGTATCCGGTTTTTGTGCCAATTCAATGCTGGATGACGCTTTTAGGCTAAAAGAGACGATGGTGAAGCAATACAATGTGAAGCCCAATGTTTGTGTATACAAGTCTCTGCTCAAAGGTCTCTGTAAAGATGGCAACTTGGACCTCGCACTTCAGCTAAAAGAAGAGATGCTTTTAGACACAAATTTGAAGTTGGACTCCACTGCCTATTCTACCCTGATTCGTTTTCTCTTTGAAGCGAGCAGGAAAGGAGAGGTGGTTGATATTCTGGAGGAAATGAAGCGACTTGGGTTAAAGCCGGATGTTGTGACTTACAATGCAATTCTCAGTGGGTTCTGCAAAGATGAGAAGGACTTTGACGCCGCCTATGAGACTCTGAATGAGATGGCGAAACAAGGATGCAAGCCAGATGTCGTGAGTTACAACATAATCATTTCCGGACTTTGTGAGGCGGGTAAGTGGATGGATGCAAGTGAGCTTTTTGATGATATGCCAAGAAGGGGATGCCCTGCTGATGTTGTATCTTACCGGACTTTATTCAAGGGTCTATGTGATGCTGGACAAATCCGAAGGGCAAGGATGGTTATGGATGAGATGTTGTTCAAAGGGTATAAACCTTTTCCAGTGAGTTTGTGGAAATTTTTGGAGAAATTGCTGGATGGAGAGGAGAATTGGAGTTTGGTTGGGTCAACTTTGACTAATTTGGTGAAGGCAAATGCTATGGGCTCTGATGAGTGGCAGAAGATAATTACTACTACATTGGTCGAGTCAGAGAATTTGATAGTTAAGGAGCTTTTGCATAGTTTGGCAGTAAATTGAATGGCCTCATATATCCTGGCAACTGTGACCAAAGTGGGTGCTGGATCAGGCCATCATAGAAGATGAATGTTGGAAAATTTTGTATACTCTTACCCAGGTTTGAAGCTTTGCATGGACCAGAGAAAATTAGAGTCTAGTAAAATTTTGTCAGCATGTAAGAAATTTAGGATCTCGACCACGAAGGCATGACTGTCAGCATTCAAGAGTCTCTATAATAGTGCTAACATATCTCTTTGTACAGTTCGAGCACTCTCAACCAGAGTTCTCTTGTAAGCTGTACACAAGGTGAGCAGAAACCTTCTCATCGTACAATAAGTGCAAATTTCCCCTTGTCCATTATATGTTTAACTTGAAATTTTCACCAATGTTGCATAAAGTGTCCATGCTAAATATCCGTGTAAATAGCTCTTTGTTCATTTATAAGGAAGAATGAATGGTGATTCTTTTTAAACGTACAGTAGACTGACCTTGAGTAGGCAACTGAAATCAGATATAAATATTACATCATGTAGTCAACAGAAGATTAACTATCTGATTAATTAGTTAGACGACGGGAGAAATTAGGAAATCAACATTTAGAAATCCTACTTATTAGCTTTTTTCTCATCTATGGCCAAAACATATTAACTATCTTCGAAGTATGAATGTCTTTGTATGCACATATCTTGTTTCTTTCATTATGAAATTATATATGCGAACAAATTCCATGTTAAAACTAGTTGTAATTTGATTGATGCACTAATGTGGACTTTATTTTACTACAGAGAATTATCATAGGTGAAGTAGTCAGACATAAGAAACAACTACTCAACCATGCTTGAGAGCAATGCAGAAACATAGAACGATTCTTGTATTCTTCCATCTCAGAATAATAAAAAGTTGCACTACAATACTTACTGGTTTTCTAACAAATATACCTCTTCATAGTTTGACATTTTAAGTTATTGAGAAGCAATTATCATTGGGGAAGGAATCGCAGGGCAATTCTCCTTTGGTAAGCATTGCATTATAGCATACACCAAATTTGTGTTACTCAATTTCTCTGCCAGAGGAGAACTGCACTGTGATTCTATCACTCCACATTTATCCTCCTCGTGTTTGTCTGACCAGGCTTGAGTATAGGCGATGATCAACGACACATTTATTGCACCTGGAAGTGAAGATAATTTATGGATATGCTACAGGATATCCTTCCAAGGCTCTATTATTCTTTAGATGCTACCTTAGCTTTCTTCCTTTAGATTGCGCTTTTGGAATTGCACTAGTGGGTATTCCATGAACAATTGATATATTGTTTGAACAATTGAGGATATGGTTATGAGGGATTTCAAAAGTGTCTTTTTAAATATTTAGAACCTAAGATTCAGAAATTCATGGAAGTTATAAATCCTTGTTAAACTATGCATGCAAGTGGTACTGCAACCACATGTATGGACTAATGATATATGCCTACTCAAATTTGAAATAAAATCTGTTGACCTTCCAAGAATAATCTTTATGCTCACATCTTTTGGTTGGGTATTCTCTTGGTCATGGAGCATTCTCTTGGATCTACCATAGGTGTTCTGCTGTTTATTCTACATAGTTTTGGTGCTGTATTGGATTACAGAAAAAGGCACGTGAGACGAGAGTTTTAGGAACAATTCTTTGTCGAGTGAAAACTTACCCTATTATTATGCACAATATCTTTTTAAACATGATTGGGCACACTTCTTTTTTATTGCTATAAACGACAATCTTGAGCTTCAAATGATGAATGAATTTCTTGTTGCTTGAATTAGAATTGGAAGAATTAATTGATAGAATAAATCTTCTTATCGAACTCTTGTGGCAGTTTTTTCTGTTACTAGGATGATATATTACTTTTTAAAATAGATCTAACAATCTAATTCTGTCAATACCTATGCTTCCGTGAAAAACAATGACGAAAATCAAATAGAGCACATAGTCAACGATAGTTTGTAAATTTTTAAAATTGGAAAACTATATTTTTAATTAAAAAGAAGCACTACTTTAACGGAATCACGTAGATGAAATTTTTGAGTATTCAAATCATGCCTCTTACAATTATCAAATTATGTATTTTATATCTATATCCATTTTACCTCTTCATATTTACCTCAATTGATTCAGGATATTATTAGTAGCCCTAAAGTCTTAATTGATTGATACAGTATAATAATTAATTAAAAAATTTTAATTTATATTTAAAAATTATTATTTAAATTAATATTTAAATATATGGATATAATTAAGAGAATTAGACGAACACATAGGATTTAGTTTAGTATTATTTCAAGCTTTCTAGGTTTATTAGTTAGTTTTAATCAAAATCGACTTATAGACTTAGATAGTTCGGAATGACATGAAATCAAGTTATATATGTTGGTCTAGTTCTCCTGATTATATCAATACCTTCAAATATCAAATTGACATATTGTATTGAGTGTAGTAGTGATTTTTTTAACATGAATCAATTTTTTTTTGAAGACATAAAAAAGTGTCGCCCTCAATATTGTTAGGATAAAAAAAAATTACATATCTTTACAATGATATAATATTATTTATTTAGGTCTAAGCCTCATAAATTTATTTTTGGGCTATACCTAAAATATTTAATACTAATGGAAATATTGTTCTATTTTAAATCCATGATCTTTTCCATCTTTTAAACTGTAAGTATCCAGTCACTCTTGACCTGCTCCCGACTTCCTCTTAAATATTCGGTCACTTTTGATTTGCTTGAGTCTTCTTCTCAACTTTGTTCAAGGCTACTCTATGCTCTTATGAATTTGTTTTTGAGCTCTATCCAAAATGTTTCATACCAATGAAAATATCTTTCATCTTTTAAATCCATGATTTTTTCTATGTATTTTCAATATGGGGCTTTTATTGTATTCCTAACAAATATGGAGTATGGAAATAATGTTTAAGAGTATGGATATAATCAAGAGAATTAGACGAATACATAAAATTTTGTTGCATGTCATTCCAAGTTCTTTAAGTTCATCAATTGATTTTGATCAGTTTCGATTAAAATTAGCTAATAGACCTAAAGAGCTCAGAATGACTAGAACTAGGTCCTATATATTCGTCTATTTCTCCTGATTACATCTATGTTCTTAAACATCAATTTCACAAATTATATTGAGAGCAGTGATTTTTTGAACAAAAATCAGATTTTTTTGAACACGTATGCGTTAAAAAAATTATCCCTCTCAGACGTATGAAAATAACATTCGAGGAGCATGGATATAATCAAGAAAGCTAGACGAACACATAGGATCTGATTTTATGTCATTCCGAGATCTTTAAGTCCATAAGCTAGTTTTGACCAATTTCGACCAAAATCATCTGACAAACCTAGAGAGGTCGTAATGCCATCAAATTAAGTCGTATGTATTTGTCTAGTTCTCCTAATTATATTCATGTCCTCAAATATCAATTTGACATACTATATTGAGAGCGATGATTTTTTTTATTAAAAATTAAAATTTTTGAACACATTTATATTAAAAAAATTTGTTGATCTCAATATGATATAGAACTAAAGAGCTTGGAATGATATGAAATTGTATTCTATGTATTCGTATTGTCCTTTTGTTTATATCTATACTCTCAACTATATATTAATATATTATATCTAGAGAAGTTATTTTTAAACACTAATGAGATTTTTCATACATATTTGTATTCAAAAAATCACTACTCTCAGTAGTATATCAAATTGATGTTTGAAGGTATGAATATAATCAAGAGAATCAGACGAACATATAAGACCTGGTTCTATGTTATTTCGAGTTATCTAGATTTATCAACTGATTTTGATCGAAATATACTAATGGATCTAGAGATCTCGATATGATATGGAATAAGATCGTATTGTTCGTCTAGTTATCCTGATTATATTCATGCTCTTAAATATTAATTAAATATTAATTATATTTTATGATTTAAATTTAGGGTTATAGAATCATTTTCAATCCATTGACAGATTTATCAGTCAATCAATTTATATAATGTAAGAATTAATTAGGAATAATAAGCCGGCAAAATCGGTATAAGATGATGGGTACTTGATTTAATAATTTTAAAACTTACATGATTTAGATATTTCAAAATGTCATCCGTCCGTGATGCTGCCATTTGCTGAATAATTAAAGAATATACTCTTTTTAGTATATTTTAGATTCAAATTAAAGAAAAGTGAATTTTTTTTGTATGTATGTATTTATTTATTTATTTTATTTGATAGTATTATCTATGCTAATTTACTCGCATTATATATTTTATAATTTGATTTGTTTATTTTTAGGAAAAAAAAATATCGTCAATGTACAAGATATATAATATATTGATAGCCAACTTAATGCGTTAATCGCGACAGTATGTTGGAAAAGGAAGAGAGAGACGATAGAGAAAGATCAAACACCGATCGCTTGTCTTGCGTAAGATACGCTTCCCTCTTCTCCTTTCAGAGGTTCCGTCGCCATGTCCCACTTTGACGTCATGTCCAGGTTTCGTCATTGGATAACTTCCCTGAGTGGAGTGTGTGGCAAGACAGGGGAGCCGGTGAAAGGAGCGATAAGCTCGATGGCGTCACAAACTTGGAAGACTTGTTTTCACTTCTCTCCCGGGCTATGATGGCCTATGGGTGCCCTCGCATCGCGAGAGCCTCTCCTCTCTTCGCTGGCTGCTGTGATTGTTGTTATTAGCTGATTTGCTTCCTGAATTAGATAGCCAAAATATCGAATCATTCTCTAAAACTTCTTCGCTTCGTACGGCCCCAGAGTGTTGAACCGATCCTTCCGCTTCCTCCTCGTCTCGGCTTCCTTCGTTTCCTCTCTTGTTCTCCGTGGTGTGAGGTTTTCTTTGTTTCTCTCTCTCTTTCTCTCTCCCCGTATATCCGTCGCTGCCCGACCCCGAAGGTATGCCTTATTCTTTTGTTTTTATTTTAATTCGGTTGCCATATCGGTAATATAGATCAGGGAATTGAGATGAGCCGGAGTAGATAAGCTGTTTTTTGTTTGGGGGATTAGGTTTTGTTTCTTTTCGAGGGCTTCAAGAATGATTTATGTCTGTAATAAATAGAAAAGTTGTTATTTGGCATGCAGGAATTAGTGATTTGTGATGGAGATACGGATCTTGGAAATAAGAACAAGTCTCGGAAGGGTTTCTTTCACTGTTCCGGAGTGAGGATTTGGGGGGTTCGAGTATCGTGATTTGGCACAGGAAGTGGAAAGGTGGATTCTGCGAGGGAATTCAACCGATTGGTTTCTATTTTTTTCTCGTTGACTTTTCATTTTTGTATGGGATGAGGAATTTGTGAAATAATAGGAGAAAAGAGATTTTTTGGAGTTTGCTTCAATTCGTTTGGGAGCATCTCTTCCTTTGGTGGCGGGATTGATGGGGAATAAGATTGGGAAAAGGAGGCAAGTGGTGGATGAGAAGTATACAAGGCCACAGGGACTGTATCAGCACAAAGATATCGATCATAAGAAGCTGAGGAAGCTCATTCTTGAGTCCAAATTGGCACCTTGCTACCCAGGTCTCGATGACCACTCTTTCAATCTGGAAGAGTGCCCCATTTGCTTTCTGGTATCTTCTCTATTCAATTTTAATTTTATTGTTGTTGTGATCTATTTAAGAAATTTAGTCTTGAAGGCCTTGTATTTTTTCTTCCTGAATCTTGGATGACTGTTAAATGTACATTTTGTGTTCAGTATTATCCAAGCCTTAACCGATCCAGATGTTGCATGAAAGGCATATGCACAGGTACTATGCAAATTTATGTTCATTGTACAATGTAATTAATTATTAAGTTTTTATTTTCTTGTATTTTGTTTAGTTGCTCTTCTCAAGTTGGTTTCTTCTGCAGAGTGTTTCCTTCAGATGAAACCATCACATTCTGCTCGCCCAACACAGTATCCTTTGCCTTTATGCTAAATTTTGTCTGGTTCTAACTTGCATTTAGTTACTTATGCGATTATATTTTAATGGAGATAATCGAGTATTGGATAAATAATGTCCACTTGACTTTGAAGATGCCCCTTTTGTAAAACTTCCAACTATGCTGTGGAATATCGTGGGGCGAAGACAAAAGAGGAGAAGGGCGTAGAACAAGTTGTAAGTTTCTCAGTTTCCCTCCTGCTGTGGAATTTCAGTGTTCTATTCTGCCTTTTGATGGGTCTTATTTACCAAGATTGCTCCCTAAATGCAGGAAGAACAGAAGGTAATAGAAGCCCAAATAAGGATTCGGCAGCAAGAGTTGCAAGATGAAGCTGAAAAGATAAATAAGAGACCAGATATTAATTCATCTAAAAGGATAATGACTCCAACAGATGCTGGATACCATGATATAAATAATACCTCTGCTTCTGGTCTGCTTTAGACTTGTGATTCTAATTTTATTAAAAAAAAAAATTAAACTGCTTCATTTATCTTTATTGTTCATTAAACAGTTCACCATTCAAATATCACAAGGCAAAGTAATTTTGGTTCATCTCAAGCCTCGTGCTCTGCACTTGCAAGCATGCAGTTTCCACACGCAAGGCAGAATAGGTATGCCTGGTATGCAATTTGAGCCAATAAGTAATTGGTTGATATCATCATACAAATCTAGAGAGTGAGCCATATAGATGAGTAATACTACTTTAGAATGCATGTTGCAATCATGTTGGTTATTGTGGTTGAAAATTTACTTCTTACAATACATTTTTGCATTTCTATGTTTGTTCTTTAAGATGATTGATTTTTTATCTAGTTTGTAAATGATTTGGTATGATATTACAAATGATAGGATATGAAATGGAAATTATATTGTGGTAGAGTTTGACTCTTAGAAATATTAATTTGTTTTTAATATTTATCAAATTTTCTATTATATTACAGTAGGTTTTTTTTTTTATTTGTTTTCTTGCTTTCCATTGCTTCACCCACTGCATTTTGTAATCTGGATCACTTGTATGAGTATGAACATATCCTAGATGCATGATGAAGGTCCTTAAATAAAAGTACATTTGGGTTATTAGGAAATGACATGATGGATGTGCATATTAACTAGTGTTGTAAATGGCAGTAGGCGGTGGCGGTGTTGTCAGTGACCGCCTACCCCCTCGGCCGCCTAGGCGGTTGAATATTGTTTTTTTAACTATTTTTATACATAATTAAATAATATATTAACTAAAGGATAAAAAATTAAATAAAGCATCAATTTATTTTTTAAAAATACTATAAAATATATTGACTAAAAATAAAAAAAGTTAATCTAAATATTTTTTTTTTAAAAAATAAATAATAATAATTTTTTAAATATCTATTACATTGATAAAATAATTTTAATTAAGTCTATTTAAATTATCCCAATCATGGTTAAAATTATTAATCTAAAGTTTCGATTAAATCCTAAGTTAAAAAAAACCTATTCTATTCGGCGATTAACCTCGGCGTTTCACCTTCGAACATGTTGTCGAACGCGTCGCGTCCAGACCAATTGTCGGGCCTAGGCGATGAGTCCGGAGCGTTGCACATGCCCGAACACATCGCCCAAGCTTAGCAACGGGCTCAGATGATTCGTGTGGGTCTGGCGATGCGTGCGGACGCATCGCCAGCAACATGCGTCGAGTCTGAAGCGGAAACACTGAACCACTGCCTAAACCACCGCCTTTCCCAAGGTGATGTGGTTGAGGTCCGCCTCCTGCCTAGGCGGCCACCTCAACCGCCATTTAAAGCACTGATATTATCACATTCTAAGAAAAAATTGCATAAGAAATATATAGTGATAAACAACTAATTATACAAATAACAAATGTTTGAAGGACAAGATGTAAGATGATAAAAATAATGGCAGCTCGCTACACAAAGCTCGTGCCATCGGGAAAGGGTCTATTGTACGCAACCTTATCTTGCTTTGCAAGAGGCTATTTCCGAGACTCGAACCCGTGACTTCTAGATCACACGGCAACAACTTTACCATTGTACGAAAGCTCCCCTTCAAGGTGTAAGATGATAGAAGCAGTAAACAATGAAACATATGCAATCTCTAATTGACTAGGATGTTTACCGGCTTAGGTAGGGGTATAAGGTTTCGTTAAAGAAAATAGTCACATAAAAACAAAAGATATTTTGATGTTTTTAGTTTTTAGTTTTTTTTTATACTGTCCTATATAGAGCTCATAGTAGCAAAATATATTGTAAGTACTGATATGATCATAGAACAATTGAAATCCTAAAGGACCAAGAGAAATTTTGTTTGATTCAATACAATCTAATACATTCCATGTAGAAAAAAAAAACTGTTGTCCATTAGCAATGAAGCCTGTACCATTAAACTTAATACTTTGTAAACTAAACAACTCCATATATAAAGAAAATAATGAATATTCTGTACACAATGGAAGTAGGTAGATCAGGGTGAAGAGTCTTGAAGTTGACTATGATGTAGAAGAATAAATCTTGTTTGGAAATTCAGGTATCGACATTGAACTTTCTACTTGACTGTGAAATAAATGAGGAAATAACATATGATTCATTGTAAATCAAGCAACTCAATATAGAAAGAAAAAGATGAATATTCTGTTACCTAATAGAAGTAGGCAGATTAGCGTGAAGAGACTTGAAGTTGATTATGATGTGGAAGAATAAATCTTGTTCAGAAATTCAGGATTTGACAGTGAACTTCCTACTTGATGTTGAAATAAATGAAGAATAAATCGTGTCTCATTGTACCTCATCCTTGACAATGAGGGTGGAATCAGCATTCAGCAGTGACTAAGAAGTCTTGATACACCAATGTCATCTTCTTCATCTTTTCATTTACCGTGATTGTTGTTTCCCTCTCTTTAGTAGCATTGATGCCACCAAGATTCAAGAGTATACAGTGAGGGAGAAATCAACAATTATTATCATATTATAAAGGAGGAATCTAGAATGAAATGTTTTGTTCTGTCATTTCTTTTCAATATTGAAAAATAATAGTAGATATTCTTTCAAGATGTTCTAGATATGAATTTAATTGCTTTGTTGTGATAATGTCCATATTCTTTTAATTATATTATACATAAAATAGAATATTTATTGGAACTTTCAGTCCTTGAGTGGCCTGGTGCGACTATGAGTTTTATGATATTTGGGTAAAGGGTTTAACATATACCTTGCTTTTGTATTTGATTTGTGTATCTAAGTGTGCAAGGATTTAGATATACATACATTGAGTATCTGATGGTTCAAATTTTGTTAAAGATTGGAGAAAGGGTGGTATGGGACACTCGAGAGATTGTGGACTTAGATATTGAGTACTTGATGGCTCAAATTTCGTGGAAGATTGGAGAAGGGTGGTATAGGACACTTGAGCATCAAAGTAGTTGTGTTGGAAAGTATGCAAGTGGTGCAAAAAGGATAGCAAGAAAGTGAGCCAAAAGGCTTGGTGCATTTGAGGAATGAAAAGTTTGATGGCAGATTTTTGGAGATGCACTTTATAAGCTAAGCGAGAAGGATGATACAAGAAAGGAATCGAGGGCTAGGTGCATCTGATGGACGAGAAACTTAACAGGAAATTGACAGTAGAAGGTCTCATGGCGGAAGGCAGGTGAGTTGAGAGTTGAGTGGTAATGTACTGGGGTGTAGGTAGATCTCAAATTAGGTGAACTCAGACATTAGATGGGTTGAAGTGAACTTACTAGGCGACTAAAATATATAAATAGTCGATTGATGCAGTTGGTTAAAAAACCTTCTATATTCGATGTTTCTGTTTGGACCAATCTACTGAGTATTTATTGTTTGAGAAATTGAAAGAATTGGTCGCGAGCTGCAAGATTTGATCAAGGCAGTCGGCTAATGCACCTTGAATGAAGCAATCATCATAGGAATCAATCACAAGCCACTGGAATCAGTTGGATCAGTCGATTGATAGTGAAAGATCAGATGGGAAGATCGGGTCAAGATTTCACTACGTGGAGGAGGCTTGAAAAGAAGATTCAGAGGCCATGAAGAATAGATATTAATTCATTATTTTCATTGCTATTGTTGAGCTTTATTGTAAAACTGTAGAATTCTGTCATAAGTCTCCAAAGCTATCATCCTTGACAATCTTGTAAGAGATTTCTCTACCTTCCACATTTTACCAAAGAGGAGGAAACATAGATGATTCCTAGAGCGGTCCACTTAAAGAATCATAGGTTGTGGACTAAGAGTTTGGGGGTAGCCAAATCACATTACGTCGCTTCTATCTGTGTGTGGTTTGTGATTGTTTTTTTTTTTTTTGTATTATTATTGTTTTCCACTACTAATTGTGTTTTTTGACATGTTATTCACTCTCGTGTTCATTTTCACCTCACTATCAGCACGATCCAACCATATTGTATTATTTTGCATCTTAGAATATAAAATTATTAAGTTAGGTCTTACAGTTTTAACTGAACCTACAATTCAGGAATAGATAGAATTAGTAATTTGAAAAATTCATCAATTTGGTTCTCGATATAATTCTCAGATAATCTTGCTGGTGTAGTATTTGTGTACCCAGTCCAGCTAGTTCAGATTACAGTTTGTAACAATGTGAGTGTTTGCTCTCCTGGTAATGTTAACATCAATTCTTTTCCCTTCTTTCCATTGTCAATGTAATATTTTGTTCAGATTTTATTATTGCCATCAAGATTTGCTGAAACCAAGGCACCGATATAAGTGAAATTATAGAGAAACTAGACTTCTGCTGTAAGTCATTGAAGTCATGTCCCTGAATGACATTAAATAATTTACTAGATCATATTTTCTCTCCTTTGTTGGTTATCTCTTGGAGAAAGTTGATTACACTTTTATTTTTCCATCAGCTAAGTTGTTGGATTCTTATGGTTAACTGAAATATGCAATTCCATAGTGTGTATGACATGTCTGACAATTTATTTTTATCTTCATCCACGTTGGTAATCAAGTCATATGAAGCCTATTTGTTCATCTCTCATTTCATTACTCTGAAATGCAGGGATGACAACTTTGACCTGGATCTTGAGGACATAATGATCATGGAAGCAATCTGGCTTTCCGTTCAGGTAATATTATCCGCACATGGAATTCAGGAAATATTTAGGTATACAGGGGACCAACTTTATGCAGATGCATATTTGAATAACTATTCTATTTTATATTCTTTCCCGAGCTTGTGAAATGTATCTCCTGTTTTACTTAGGGCTTCTTGCTTACATTAGCTTCTACAATACATGCGTCATTTGTATAAGTCTCTTGTTTTGATACAGCCATACCACAAAAAAAAAGGAAAGAAAAAAAACCTCTTGGTATCGAACTTATTGGTTGTATATTTTGAGCAGGAGCAATCATCTAAAGGTAATTCAGGTACTACAGACAGCTTCTTGCCTGGACCATCAATGTCAGTTGGGCCATGCAATGCCCATGGAGCAAATATTGTGAAACCATCTCCATCGGGTGGGCTGGCTTGTGCAGCTGCAGCCTTAGCTGAGCATCAACATATGAATGAAGGTTCATCTCCCTATTTGAATATGGATGTTAAAGATGCTGCTGCAGTTTCTCTAGAGAAGAGGGAAGAGGCAATTGAGGAATTTGGAGAGAGTTCGACTGAGCATTGGTCACTGGTGGCGGAAGAAGGAACCAGCTATGCTGGCTCTGATGGCACGGTTGAAGCTGGGACTACAGCAGAAAGTTTGACTATTGCTCCAGGACATATTATCCCAGAAAGCTTCGAGGAGCAAATGATGATGGCCATGGCTATTTCACTAGCTGAGGCTCAAGCGAGGAGTAATCATGGACTGGGCTTGCTATAATTGTTTGGTGATTTCATTGTACATCTAACAAATTGTATCCTGCCACATTTGTATTTTAGGCCCCCTTTTAGTTTTCCTTCGTCAGTTGGTTATGTTCTTTCTTGATTTTTTTTTTTGTAGAAACATAAAAGGAAAAAAAACAGGGGTATAATTTGTTCAAATATAATTGGAAGTGGTAAAGCGATGTGAAAGCTGCTCTTTCTTCAAATTAAAGCGCATTGTTCCCGTGTAGAATGGAGCAAGGTTTAGCACCAACAGTTAAATGGTTTGACATGCAGGAAACTTTTGGTGCTTATGTATGTGTTTTGTCACCATTTCCAAGAGAAGTGGCTGATTCCACACATGGTATATCAAACAATATAAGTAATGAATAGATTAAGGCAGAAAGCTTTCATAAATAACAAAAACAATGACCTTGAACTTGAGAGCACATAATTACAGAACCAAGGGTACTATTAAGAATACAAACACATTACATTGATCCATTTTTAAGATCAAAGGGCCGCTTCTAGCAATTTCACCTGGATTCAAAAATCCCTAATCTCTAATTAAAATTTTTTTAATCTATTTTATTTACTATTAGATTAAACAGCCGTTGATAATCCTTGACCTCTGTTCTCTAGCTAGAAATTCTTGTTCCAGTCGCTAATATATTTAATGACTGTTAATATTATTCGTTGTGTTTCTCTGAAGAATATTTTTTTTTTAAAAAAAAATTGTGAAATGAATCTAGGAAAGCAGCTCCTTGAGCATGCTCTGTTGCTCTATGATCTAGTAGTCTTCAAACCAACATAAACCAACACCAATTATGTTTACCCATTTCTAAAATTTTATCATGTTTTTATTCCTAGTTAGATCAACAGACCCTGGAAATTATGACTAATTGATCTGTCCAATCAACTTCAATACATATCCTGAATAGTAGAGCAATTATTGATCCATCTGGAAATTAAACTATCAAAGGAGGAACTAGGTGCAAAGGCAAACCTCCACGTAGAAATTAATCATCAATAAGATTAAAATGATGACAAGGTGTCGAGGTCTCAACACTAAACTGAAAGCTGCCTTGGTTGTCATCTTCGTTCCATATTTATCCATCTTGTAAATTTGAAGGCATTGTGTCATTATCCTTCATTTACAAAACAAGATTTATCAAGAACTTTCAAATTTCATACTTATTGAAAAAGGCAAACAAGTTGTACAATTAAATTACACTGTGAATAGTGGCAGGCTAACTAGTCGATAGTGAGTCTTAAATAAGATTCATGGTGTAGTCAAGTTGATATTCGAGTGATAGAGTCATTTGTAAGGTCCATTAAGGTACATTCTTCTTAAAATTAAATGTGCTCCCATCTAAGAGGTGTTAAATAATGAAAAAAAGGAGTGAAATTGCCTTTTTCTTTGTAGAATAACATACGCTAACCCATTATTTTCAATAATTTTCCATGTTTTTTCTTCAGATTGAGTATAAGAAAAAAGTGAGATTTATCCCACCAGTAAGAAATGGGTCGCCACAAATAAATTAAAAGTTGCTATAATTAATGCGCCTAATATGCTAAATAAATAATCTGTGCTGCTTCACCTAGTCATTTAACGATAGATTATAAATTAACATCATAATTTACCTCCCTTTCTATAGGGACGAGTTATAAATGCTACAATAAAATTAAAATATGGTTGATTAAGACTGAATAATTTATCCGGACTTGCTTTTGCCACCTATGAAACTTTCACAGTAACATCACCTAATTTGACATGTAAATTAATTAGCGAGAAGATACAAAAAAAAAAAAAAAAAAAAAAAAAAAAAAGGGCTCAAATAAACAAAACAAGATATTAACTTGGTGGGACGGTGATGCCATAAAAGGCATTCCATCCTTATCATTTCTTTCGTAGGATAAAGAAACCAACAGAGCCACCGCCGTTGGATTCCACCTCGTTCTTTTCTTCCCTGATAAATCCAACAACCGCTTGCATTGTTATTCTCCTCCACCAACGCGTGTTTTCTGTGTTTTCTTCCCCAGCTTTTGCCGCCATGGTGATGTTGACCATGCCAGTTCTAAAGCAGAGCAGCTTCTGCTGCGGTGTTCCTGTGATCAGCCTCTCGGAGCCGGACTCCGGGACTCTCCTCGTCAGAGCCTGCGAAGATCTTGGGCTCTTCAAGGTCACCGACCATGGAATCCCCATGGAGCTCATTGCGAGGCTGGAGGAGGAAGCCTTGCAGTTCTTTGCTCTGCCTGCGGCGGATAAGGAGCTCGCCGGAAAAGCAAACCCCTTCAGTTACGGCAGCAAGAGTATCGGGAGCAATGGAGATTTAGGCTGGGTGGAGTACCTCCTCATGGAGATCACCTCCAAGCCCCTCTCCATGGACTTCCTCCAGAAGCCCTCCGCGAGCTCTTTCCGGTAGGCATGCAGTCTCGACATTAATCCATCATCTATTCTGTTGAGCTCAATTACTGATACTTCATGGTATTATAGCTCTGTTTTGAACGAGTATATATTGGAAGTGAGAAATCTAGCATGTCGGATTCTAGAGTTGATGGCGCAGGGGCTCGGCATCGAGCCAAGCGATGTGTTCAGTAAGTTGGTGATGGACGGGGAGAGTGATTCGATGCTGAGGCTAAACCATTACCCTCCCTGCCCAATGCTTCAAGAGCTCAATGGATTCATGACCGGGTTCGGAGAGCACACCGATCCACAGATCATCTCCGTGTTGAGATCAAACAACACTGCGGGGTTGGAAATCTCCTTGAGAGATGACAGCTGGGTCCCTGTCCTCCCTGATCAAGAATCCTTCTTCATCAATGTCGGAGATTCCTTACAGGTATTTTTGGTTCACATAATTCGTGTCAGAATGATCTTTTTCTTTCTTTCTCCTCGCCCAATGTGATTATGGACTGGAGAGTGGTGTGTTTCAGGTGTTGACAAATGGGAGGTTCAGGAGCGTGAAACACAGGGTGCTGGCCAACGCATTGAAGTCGAGGTTGTCGATGATCTACTTTGGAGGTCCTCCTCCGGGGGAGAGGTTAGCTCCGCTGCCGTTGCTCATGGCGGAGGGAGAACAGAGCCAGTACAGGGAGTTCACGTGGTGCGAGTACAAGTGCTGCGCCTACAAGACTCTGCTTGCGGATAACAGGCTCGACCGCTTCCACAAGTGAGATTGCAGAGCAGAGCAGAGCAGAGGTCGTGCCGAAATCCGATGATGCTTCGGAATACTTTGTGAAACGTTTATGGCTAGAGGGTTTGTTCAAAGTTATAGGCTTATAGCCTTATAGCATACGATATGTGCGTAGGTGAATGAACACCTTCTTTCTTCACACTCAAATAACTCGCTGCAGATACGTTAACAACAGTGAATTGTCTAGTCCTAGTATTTCACAAGTGGAAAAAAATCCAAATGGTTTAATGCAAAGATCAAGCAGCAATCTTTCAATTTTATAGTCCACCGAGTAAATATCACATTGTCAATAAATCACGAAGATGCTAGTAAATAATCCATATATTTCTCAAAGAATGGAACTCTCTCAAAATCCAACAATGAAGCAACTCAACGCTGGAGCAGGGTAAGGTAGTAAACTATGAACGCCAAGGCCACGGCATAGGCGGAGCCCGTGGAAGCCCCTTCCAGTGCTCCGCTGGCAGGAGCCGGGGCCGGAGCTGGGCTATGCGTCGTGATGAGCTCCTGCGCGCTCGCCACGACGACTACAGTTGCAAGAAGGAACAGAGAAGGCAGCAAACGCAGGGGCGCAAATCCGGACCGAGACATCTGCGAATTCGACGAGAGATTTTGCTCGAGCGTTAGGTGGAGCACGATGCTTTTAATGAGTCTGCGACAAAAGGAGAAGCGAGCGGTGAGCGTGATTTATAGGAAGGCGGGGAGAGACATAGCCGTTGCGGCTTCGAGCGGAGCACGTTTAATTGTCAGCGCGTGGGGTCCACAGCGATGCGTCCCGAATGTGGATGCAGCCGTTGAGGCGGGGAACCCAAGGACTCGTTGAAAGGCTTTGGTTTTCTGAGAAGCGTCGGCCTTCTTCGGCAAAAATATAAGAAAAATGATACGTAAAGTAAAGAGAAAAGATTTTTTAAAAAAATTCAAAGATAAATATATAAAATGATGGAACTCATGAAAATAGAATGATAGATCATGAATTTATATATTTGATTTCTAAATTTTTTATTAAAATTTTCTTTTTTTACATATCATTGCTCAAAATATAATTATGTTGTGAAAAATAGATGGAATGTAGTCTATAACAACTTGAATGTGCAGGCAGAAAGATTTATATCCCGGGTTTGAGTAAGTTAGTCATCCTATAATAAAATTGTCAAATTAAATAAGGATTAATTTTTATGAAGATAAGAGAAATACTTTTTAATATAATTTTCTAATTTTCCTCCTCTTTATAAATAAAAAAAGACGTCCTGGGTTTGAGTAAGTTTTTTGCTTTTTTTCTTTACCTCCTCTTTATAAATGGTTATATGGTCTATCGTGTAAGACGTCCGGATCCATATATAACTTTATGCTAAATCAGAAATATATTTTGATGTTTCTCTGAAAAAAATAAGAGAAAGATTTAAAAAATATTTTTTATAATCACTTGAGCTCGAAAAATATTATGGCAAGAAATTAGAAATAAAGGTTGTCCAATGGCGAATTGTAAATTGATCATACTAGAATTGATCAAAATGGAAGCTTCTTCTTGTTTCACGTTTCACGTTTCAAATAAAAAAATACACGAAACAAAATGAGCAAGTAATAATTTTGAAATTATAAAATTATATTTATTTATTTAAATATTATCTCAGTATTCTTACAGTGTAGATCTCTGATAGTTCTGGCAAAAACCTACGTAGACAATTAAAATAAAAATTCGAATAAGAAAATTAAGAAGATATGAGTATGGATCCTCGTTTCATTGAAAACATGATATAAGAAAGTAAATACTGTAATTACAAAGAACTTGAATATAGCGAAATTATCATTGTTCTTCTTGTAGAGCTTGTCGAGAAGAAGAAGAAGGTTGGCCTTCTGGAGGTGTTAGGGTTGATGACGCCGAATCCTCTTCTTCAATGGGGAATGAAGAAAGTTCTCAAAGATACCTTAATCCTCTGGGGACCAACCCAATATATAGTGTACATCTATTATCAGTCCATAGATAATCATAGATGTGGGACTATAAGTCAATATATATACTGAACATCTATTATCATCATATAGATGATAATAGATGTGGGACTAAAGGTTCTACACATACATGATTTACATCTAATAACCGAACCCAATAAGCATAAGTTAGATCACTTTAAAGGGTTCAGATCGTATTCACATATGTAACTTATAAATAAGCCCACCTAATAGGGATAATTATATCCAACAATCTCCCACTTGGGCTATATGTGAGTTATATGTGGAATACAAGTAAAACTTTAGTTGATATTAAATTTTATGGGTACAAGATACCCCTGCAAATAATCTGGTCCATTAACTTTATTAGTATAGGACTAAAGATGTCATAACTACTATATATGATCGTAACAAGCCCCAACAGTAATCACAATATCAATGTCATTAATGACATAGATCAAGACGTAGATATGTAGAGTGAAAATTACATGCAATGTGATTAGTACATGTCAATTTTCAATTGGTCCTAAGATGACCTCAAAAGAGGTCAGATTATATTTGCAAAATACTTTATACTAAACTACACTAGCAAATCATGATCCACTTTATGATTCCAAAAGGAATCTGTATCATATTTACAAACACTAAATGCTAAACAACAGTAGTGAATGATGATATCACAATTAGAGTGTCAAACAAACATATACATTTTCATTAATATTTTGAACTTTAAGTACGTATAATAATCAAAATAAAATGTTTATCTTTATTATCAAATATAGAGCAATAAGATAAATACAGACTCCCACTAGATGAGTTCTTTTCCCATAAGAATGACTCTCATATCTACAACATGAGCATGAAACACCATAGGCACCAAGCCTTTGGTGAGTGGATCGGTCAACATGGAATCTGTGCTGATGTGATCTACTATAATATAACCACTCTAAACTCTTTCTTTAACCGCTAGAAACTTGATGTCGATGTGCTTGGACTTCGATGAACTGCGGTTGTTCTTGGCATAAAGTTATGTAACTTTATTATCATAATAGATCCTCAGTGGCCTGTCAATACCATCAATGATCTGTAACGCTGTGATAAAGTTCCACAGCCAAATCCCGTGATTGGATGCTTCATAGCATGCTTCCAACTCTGCATTCATAGTAGAAGTGGCTACTAGCGTCTGCTTGACGCTCTTCCAAGATATAACCCCTTTAGCAAGCATGAAAATATAGCTTGAAGTAGATCTTCTGCTATCCAAGCATCCAGAAAAATTAGAGTCTGAATATCTAATCACCTCTAGATAATCTGATCTCCGATACGTGAGCATATGTTCTTTAGTTCTTTGCAAATACTGCATCACTCTCTTTATCGCTTTCCAGTGTGACGATCCAGGGTTACTAACACATCTGCCTAACATCCCCACTATAAATGCTATATTTGGTCAAGTACAAACTTGTACATACATGAGACTTCCCACTGCTGACACATATGAGAATTGCTCCATCTCTTTTATTTCAAGTTCAAGCCGTGGACACTACTGGAAGCTGAACTTGTCACCTCTTGACACAGGAGTGCCACTAGGTGTACAGTTCTGCATACCATACCTTATAAGCACCTTTTCAATATATGCCTATTGTGAAAGTCCAAGAATGCCTCTTAAACAATCACGATAGATCTGTATGCCTAAAACAAAGGATGCTTCACTAAGATCTTTCATTTCAAAATTACCATATAGAAATGACTTAGTTTAAAGTAGCAGATCCTTATTATTGCTTGCAAGCAATATATCATCCATATACAAAATAAGTATAATAAATTTGCTCCCACTGAACTTGACATATATGCACTGATTAACGGGGTTCTCTTTAAATCCAAATAAGGTAACCACTTGATTAAATTTCTGGTACCATTGACGGGATGCCTGTTTTAAACCATAAATGTGCTTCTTTAATCTATATACTAGGTGTTTTGAGTCTTTAGACTCAAAGTTTTCTAGTTGTACCATATATATAGACTCCTCTATGTTTCCATTAAGAAATGCAGTCTTTACGTCCATTTGATGTAGCTCCAAATCATAATGTGCTACAAGTGCCATGATTACCCTAAGGGAGTCTTTCGTCGACACAGGTGAGAAAGTCTCCTTATAATCAATGTCTTCTTTCTGAGTGAATCCCTTGACAACAAGACGAGCCTTATACTTTTCGACATTGCCCCTTAAATCTCACTTGGTTTTAAATATCCATTTACAACCAACAGGCTTCTTTCCTTCAAGCAATTCGACAAGTTCCCAAATGCCATTATCCGCCATAGACTTCAACTCTTCTTGCATGGCGTTAATCCACAGTTCATGTCTAGAGCATTGTTTGACTCTTGGAAAGATGTAGGATCACTTTCCAGCTCTATGTTAAAATCATGCTCTTAGAGATAAACATAATCACGAGAATTCGTGGTTCTCTGTTCCCTTGTGGATCGCCTTAAAGGCACTTGTGTTTGAGGTAGTTAAGGTACTTACTCATCAATACGAGGTAATACTTCAATTTTAGTGGCAGGTTCCTCCAATTGCATTGGAGATGTCATGGGAATATCTTGGTTCACTACGCTCACTGGATGTGTGATACCTATAATGTGCGGTATGGTAACCATACCGCTATAGATCTCACTAGTAGTAACCACAGGAGGATCACCAATGGTTTCCTCAAAAGATACTTCCCTGATTTTATTACTCCCACTGTCCTCAATGAACTTGGCATTTTCCATTTCGAAGAAGAATCTATTAGAGGGATTATAAAATTTATACCCTCTTGACTTCTCAAAGTATCCAATAAAATTATAGCTAACCGTTCTTAAGTTCAATTTTCTTTCATTAGGCTTGTAAGGCCTAGCTTCAGCTGGACAACCCCAGACGTATAAGTGCCTAATGCTAGACTTCTTACTAGTCCACATCTCGAATGAGGTTTTAGTTACTACCTTACTAGGTACTCTATTGAGTAGGTAAACTGCATTCTTGAGTGCTTCACCCCACAAGGACTATGGTAGAGAAGTGAAAGCCATCATACTTACCATATCTTTTAGGATTCGATTGCGATGCTCAGCTATACCATTCTGACTGAGTGTACCAAGCATGGTATATTGAGGTACAATCCCACACTCAGCAAGCTAGTTTGCAAAAGGTTCTGGACGTTGTTCACCTGATCCATCATATCAAACGTAATATTCACCTCCATGGTCGGATCAGACAGCTTTAATTTTCTTACCTAGTTGAAGTTCAACTTCGGCTTTGAAAATTTTGAACGTGTGCAAAGATTGTGATTTCTCATGAATAAGGTATAGATAGCCAAATTTGGAATAGTCGTTGATCCTGTCCGAACCAAGAGTCAACGGACGCTGGGGATGTGGCGCTCCCTGCTGGATCCTCGAATGCTCCGGCGAACCTGCAACAAAACCGAGCCGGGGGGTGGTGTCCCGGCGACGGCCCTCCGACGCTCAAGTTAGGCGAAGGAATAAGAAAGTGGCTTAGAAGATGTAGACTTGTGTACCTCCGGTTGAAGAAGTGGAGGCCTTATATAGACCTCTCGAAGGAGCCTGGGCACACCAATCGAAGCGATCACCTGCTTCGGCCATGCCTAGGTGTGGGCCTGTCAGAAGGGCATCCATAAAACCATACTGCTACTGTATCAACCTTTCCATGATGTGATGGTGGGGCCTTTAATAGTGCCATCTTGCGTCAGGTCTAATCATCATGCCTCTGCTGACATACCATATCCTGAGCCGAGCGAATAGGCCGCTCGGCTAACCACTGTTCCCTCGCCACGATTTCGGCCGAGCAGACACCTCCGCTCGGCCATTATGTCCTCGGCCGAGCGGACACCTCCGCTCGGCCACTCGGCTCTGGTTCTCCTGCTTTGGCGTCGGAGACCCAACCCTTTAGCTGGGTAATCTCTGGTTCCGCTCGGACGGGACCCCATCTGTGGGTCCCCCATTCTTACCGCCGGATCACTTGCCTCCCCTTCAAGTCTAGTCGAAGGAGGCAGTGAGTCCGACTGACTGGACTATATGTCCGAGCGGGTGCTCGTCGCCTTTTGTTTTAAAAGTATTCCACAGGTCTCTCGGCGTGTGCGCCAAATTCAGCCGTTCGGCGCTCGCTCAGATGTGACTCATGCGGCCTGCCGTCGTTGCCGCCTGTCCGAATCCCCTCGGGAACGGCGGCAATCCATTCCATTAAGGTTGCGCATGCGTGGTATGGTGCACATTATATGCGCCAGATCGCTCAGTGCCACGCGTCGACCATCGCGTGGCAGCAGCGTTACTTATGATGGGACGTCACCGTTTGAAATGGACGGCCCGATGGCGTCCTTGTTTCTCGTGACCTGGATTGGACGGTGGAGGCCAATCGACTTCGGCCATATAAAGCCTTAGTCCTCCTCCTCTGCCGCACCTTTGCTCGTGCTTTGTCCTTCTGCCTCTTCTACTGCTATGGCCTCCGGCGATCCAGTTCCTGTTTCTCGGTGGCTACCATCTCACCGGTGATCTCTCCCGCCCGTCTCCTTCTCAGTGAGCCTTCTTTCTTCGCTTACTAGGTCTTCCCTACTCATTTTGCCTCTCTTTCGTTCCCATTCCTTCGATTTCTTGCTGTCCTTTTGTCTCTTCGAGATGGCGAGCTCTTCCGAACTCGCTGCCCAGGTTCACAGTCCGTGATATATGAGTATGGAGAGTAGGTTCGATGAGGAGCGCGCCCGACGCGTTGTTAGGACCTACGGGATCCCGAACGACCATGAAACAGTTATAGCCGACCCGACCGATCGGCCCCATAACCCGCCGATCGGTACCATTTGTTTTTTTATGGACCAATTCCAGGGCGGCCTTAGTTTTCCTACCCATCCATTTATTTTGGAAGTTTGTAATTATTTCCGCGTCCCGCTCGGCCAACTCGTGCCGAATTCCTTTAGGCTACTGAGCGGGGTGGTCGTCCTCTTTAGGCTGCACAGTATCCCACTTGACCCCAAAATATTCCACTACTTCTTCTACCCCAAACAATCCGAGTTGGGTACTTTTATTTTCCAAAGTAGAATAGGCTTCAAATTTTTTGAGAACATGCCGACCTCCAACAAGCACTGGAAGGAATTTTTCTTCTATATACGACTTCGGCAGACCGCTGTGCCGACCCAGCCGGAGCTCGGCAAATTCAGAAGCAATCCGGCTTACCTTCATGCGGCAAATTGCTTGTCCGGTCAGCGGTACAAGATCGACCAGTTGCTTCTCAAGGGGGTGTTGTACATTTTTGGATTATCTCCCGTTCGGGCCAATCTCCCCTACCGTATGGGTAAGGACTCTTTACTCCCTTCGCCTTTTTTGTCTAACTGATTTTAATTTCTTCCACTGCAGCTGAAGTCATGTGGCGCTCCAAGGCTACCGATCATCTGAAATTGAAGGCCGTGGAAATTGAGGCGGCTACCAAAAAAGAACTCGCCGAGCGGGGTCTCATCCCCAGCCGCCCGGCAGATGCAGGAGAGGGGGGGGGGGCGCAGTCCGCCCCTGAAACAGAAGTTGCCCCATCCGCTTCAACGGAGGTTGAGGCGGATCCTGTTTCCTCTGCCCCAGCCGAGCTGGGAGTCCCCCAGGCCGGGGATTCACCACTGGAAGTTCGGCGGAAACGTCGAAGAGACTCTAGCCTTCCGCCGACCCGAGAGGGCGAACCACAGGCGTCGATCGAGATTGCTTCTCCAGATCGCACGCCGTCGCAGATTAGGACCCCCGTGGCCTCGCCCACCGCACAGCCCTCTGGCTCTCCTCCGCGGGAGTCCTCGGGCCAGGCGACTGCGGCTGAAGAAGTGCCGGCCGGCCACCCGACCATCAAGACTACCCTTCGATTCCCATCGGAGGAATATTTACTGTCTGCCGATCGGCCATCAAGCCCCGTTCATGAAATAACCTTGACGGGTCCACTTGCCAAACTCTTCGAGGACGCCCAGATTCGGGTGGCCCTCATGACGCCCAAGCAGCTCGGCGATAATCACATGCAGCAGGCCACTCAGGTAGGTTCATTTTTCTTCCTGTGCCATGCTACTGTTCGGTTCCTGATTTTATTATTTCCCTTACAGCATTGGGCTGAGCAAATCGCCACTAGTCATCGGCTGGTCGAGCTGGAGGATCTTATGGAAAAACTCCAAGTCTCGGGGGGTCCATCGGCCGAGCGGGAGAAACAAGCCCGCGAGGCCGAACAGAAGAAGGCTACAGAGGTGGCTCGACTTGAAGGCTTGGTGAAGAAGCGCGACGAAGACGTGAAGCGCGCCAGTAGCCGGAAGAAGCGGGCTATCGCTGATATGGACAAGATGAAAGTTGAAGTCCGAGCCCTAGAGCAGCGATCTAAGGAGCTGGAAGCCCAACTAACTGCCAAACGGGATGGGCGCTCAGCTGAACGCACTAAAGCGGAGGTGGACCAGAAAGTTCTCCAAGACTCGCTAATTGCCTCCCGGGCGGCGTTCAGAAAATATAAGGAGGGAGAGCCGAGTCGCCTAGCAGCAGCGCGCCAAGAATACCTCCACTCGGAGTGGTTCGGTGCAAAATTCGGTGGCAACGTTTCCTCAACTTTCGCCGAGGCGGTCAAGGTCACCATGGCGTACTTGAAGAAGGGGGGGCACCTTCCTGCTGACCTGACCATTCCCTCTTCGGACCTGGCGGCTATGATTGACGATATCCCGGACGCTTTCTTCAACTTCGAAGACCCCGAGTGAAGAGTGTTCTTCGTCTCTATCTTGTTTTTGCATTTCTTACGCCTAGCGCAACTTTTTGTACTCGCCGTTCGGCATGCTTTCCCATTTAATGCAATTATGTCTTTGCTTGCGTCTTCCTGATCATTATCCATAATATTCTTCTGTTTGCTTAACGTTTATGCTTAGAGTTAGTCATGCTCTAAGTGTTCTCCGTCATGCGGCCGATCAGCTTAGCCCATTAAACGAAGTCCGAGCGGGAGGGCCTACTCGCTCTGCACGTATCTAGCCTGTGTGAAGTCAACAAACGCCAAGTATCGAAGGACCAACGCCCGAGCGGGCCTAAATGTTTTAATACTTGTGGTTTCCGCGGTTTCTTATTCACTGATATTCGTTCGTCCGCCCGGGGTATTTATAGTCGCCGGACCGACTCTCAATTTTTAACGACGGAGCTCGTCGGTCTTCTGCTCGGGGATTTATAGACGCCGGCTCGTCTCTACGGTTTAACGTCTGGGCTAGACGGTCTTCCGCTCAGAGGGTTTATAGCCGGTCGGCGCGGCTCTCGATATTTAACGTCGGAGCTCGACGGCGCAGATATTTATAGCCGGTCGGCGCGGCTCTCGATATTTAACGTCGGAGCTCGACGGCACGGATATTTATAGCCGGTCGGCGCGGCTCTCGATATTTAACGTCGGAGCTCGACGGCGCGGATATTTATAGCCGGTCGGCGCGGCTCTCGATCTTTAACGACAGAGCTCGTCGGCGCGGCTCTCGATATTTAACGTCGGAGCTCGACGGCGCGGATATTTATAGCCGGTCGGCGCGGCTCTCGATATTTAACGTCGGAGCTCGACGGCGCGGATATTTATAGCCGGTCGGCGCGGCTCTCGATATTTAACGTCGGAGCTCGACGGCGCGGATATTTATAGCCGGTCGGCGCGGCTCTCGATATTTAACGTCGGAGCTCGACGGCCTTTCAGGGCTAACTCCTTACCAGGCCGAGCGACCTGGGTCTTCGTACTTGAGCATTTTGCATGAATAATTTACCTCCGGCCGAACGGCTCGGGGCCTTCGTTTTCTCGTCGACGATGCCTTATATTTGTTCTCTTGATTTTTCATTTCTGCATTTCAAGTATTCAGTCGAAAAAAGTACACAGGATGATTTACATTGGCACACCTTTCACCCCGCCCGGTAAGGCTAGAGGTGGTTCGTGCTCCACGGCCTATCTAGTTGCCGACCGTCTTCATCCTCCAGATAATACGCGCCCGAGCGGAGCTTTTCGATGATTTTGAAGGGACCTGCCCACGGAGCTTCAAGCTTGCCGACGTCGCCGACCGGCTTGACTTTCTTCCAGACAAGATCGCCGACCTGGAATGATCTGGGAATGACTCGCCGGTTGTAGTTTTGCTTCATCCGTTGTCGGTACGCCATTAGCCGAACGGATGCCTTGGCTCGCTCCTCGTCAACCAAATCCAGCTCCATGTTCCTTCGCTCGGCGTTGCCTTCATCGTAACATAGGACCCGGACGGACTCGACGCCGACTTCAACCGGAATGACCGCTTCGCCTCCGTACACCAGATGAAAAGGTGTGACGCCCGTTCCTTCCTTAGGAGTCGTTCGGATGGCCCATAAAACGCCCGGCACTTCATCCGACCAATTTCCTCCCAAGTGGTCAAGCCGAGCGCGCAGAATACGGAGAATTTCCCGATTGGTCACTTCGGCTTGACCGTTGCTTTGGGGGTAAGCCACGGACGTGAAATGTTGCTCGATGCCGTAGCTTTTGCACTAATCTTCTAGCACCTTCCCTGTGAATTGCCGCCCATTGTCGGAAACCAATCGGCGAGGGATACCGAACCTACAGATGATGTGTTGCCAGATGAATTTCTTGACCATCTGTTTGGTGATTCTAGCTAGCGGCTCGGCTTCCACCCACTTGGAAAAATAATCGACCGCCACCAGCAAAAATTTCCTCTGCCCGGTCGCCATCGGAAATGGACCCACAATATCCATTCCCCATTGATCAAACGGACATGAAACGGTTGATGCGTTCATCTCCTCTGCCGGTCGGTGGGAGAAGTTGTGATATTTCTGGCACGAAAGGCATGCGGATACTGTCCGAGCGGCGTCTATTTGTAAGGTCGGCCAAAAGTACCCAGCTAGCAGGATCTTCTTAGCTAGTGATCGTCCGCCCGGATGTCCACCGCACGAACCTTGGTGCACTTCTCGAAGGATGTACTCGACATCTTCCCAGCTGACGCATTTCAGGAGCGGACGGGAGAAGGCCTTCTTGTAGAGTTGATCTCCTACGAGGGTGAACCGACTAGCCCTTCTCTTCAGTAAATGAGCTTCTTCCCGGTCGGATGGGGTAGCTCCCGAGCGCAAAAACTCCACAATAGTTGTCCTCCAGTCGCTCGGGTATGTGATGCCCTCCATCCGATCGACATGTGCTACTAAAGATACTTGCTCGATCGGCTTCTTAGAGCCGACCGGGGATAACGCGCTTGCCAGCTTGGCCAATTCATCCGCCACTTGATTCTCCGTCCGGGGGATCTTCTGAATAATCACCTCCCTAAAGTTGAGCTTAAGTTTTTCAATAGCCTCCACGTAGAGCTTGAGCCTGGTACTATTTATCTCGAAAATCCCCGAAATTTGCTGAGCAGCCAACTGAGAATCTGAATAGAGGATGACCCGGACGGCTCCAACGTGCCGAGCGGCTTGCAATCCCGCAATAAGGGCTTCATATTCTGCTTCGTTGTTGGTCGCTCGGTAATCTAGCCGGACGGAGAGTTGCATCCGCTCTCCTTGTGGGGACAGCAAAACTATGCCAACTCCGCTCCCGTGTCTAGTGGACGATCCATCCACGAACACTTTCCACACAGCTTCGGGTTCCGGGTCCTGCACCTCCGTCACAAAGTCGGCTAAGGCTTGTGCCTTGATAGGCGAGCGGGGTTGATATTGGATATCAGATTCGCTTAGCTCGGTTGTCCATTTGATGAGCCGTCCGAAAGCTTCTGGATTTAAAAGCACTCGTCCCAACGGGCTATTGGTCTTGACGATAATCGTGTGCGCTAGGAAATAAGGACGAAGTCTTCGAGCGGCAAGGATCAGAGCAAAGGCCAACTTTTCGAGTCCGGTGTAGCGGGTTTCAACATCTTTCAATATATGACTAAGGAAATATACAGGTTGCTCCTCACCTCCCGACCAGACTAACGCTGATCCCACAGCCTGCTTGGTTGAGGATAAATAAATGTGCAACGGTTCGCCGACAGCTGGCTTGGCCAGCACAGGTAAGGAATTTAAGTACGTCTTCAGTTCTTCAAAGGCCCGATCGCAGTCTTCATTCCATTGGAACTTTGTAGCTTTGCGGAGGATTTTGAAGAACGGAAGGCTCCGGTCGGCAGTCTTGGAGATGAAGCGTGATCCGACCGGTCAGCCTCTGTACTTCCCTCATGTTTCTGGGCGGTGGCATGTCCTGAAGAGCTTTCACCTTGCTAGGATTAGCTTCAATACCCCGTTCGGTCACAATATAGCCCAAGAAACGTCCTGCTTTGGCGCCGAACAAACACTTATGAGGATTTAGCTTGACCCCATATTTTCTGAGTGTACGGAAGGTTTCTTCCATATCTTTGCATAAAGTGGCCGCTCGGAAGGATTTGATGAGGATGTCATCTACATAGACCTCCAGGTTGTGTCCAATTTGCTCGCGGAAGACCCTATTCATCAATCTTTGATATGTTGCTCCGGCATTCTTCAATCCGAACGGCATCACCGTATAGCAATACGTCCCGTCCGGTTTAACGAAGCTAACTTTTTCCTGATCCTCCGGGGCGAGCGGCACTTGATGATAGCCTTGGTAGGCGTCTAGCATACATATGAGCTCGCATCCGACTGTAGAATCTACGAGCTGGTCGATTCGGGGCAGAGGGTAGAAATCCTTCGGGCAAGCTTTGTTCAGATCTCTGAAGTCGATGCACACCCTCCATTTGTTGCCCGGCTTGGAGACGAGCACCACATTTACTAACCAGCTTGGGAATTGAACCTCCCGTATGTGGCCGGCCTCTAAAAGCCTTTCTACCTCCGCTTGAATGATAATATTCTGCTCGGCGCTAAAATCTCTTCTCCTTTGTTTTACTGGCCGAGCGTCCGGCCGGACGTGAAGCTTATGTTGGGCTATGCTGGGGGAGACACTGGGCAGCTCATGCGTCGACCAGGCGAAGACGTCATGATTCATCTGGAGGCATTTGACCACTTCTTCTTTCTGTTCGTCCTCCAGGTCGGCGGCAATAAAGGTTGTAGCCTCCGATCGGCTTGGATGGATCTGAACCTCCTCCTTTTCATCATAAATTAAAGCAGGAGGTTTTTCGATTATGGCGTGTACCTCGATCCGTGGAGCCTTTCGCGTGGCGCTAGATTCGGCTCGGACCATTTCCACATAGCATTTCCGAGCGGCTAACTGATCTCCTCGTACTTCACCGATTTTGTCCTCGACCGGGAATTTGATCTTCTGATAGAACGTCGACACAGCAGCACGGAATTCGCTTAACGCCGGTCGCCCCAGTATCACGTTGTAGGATGAAGGGGAGTCGACCACCACAAAGTTTGTTGTCCTCGTTCTTCGGAGCGGTTCTTCCCCTAAGGAGATAGCCAGTCTTACCTGTCCGACCGGAAGAACCTCATTGCCCGTAAACCCATAGAGGGGGGGGTTGTCATGGGCAGTAGCTCGGCTTGATCGATTTGTAGTTGATCAAAGGCCTTTCTGAAGATGATGTTGACCGAGCTGCCGGTGTCAATGAAGATACGGTGGATGGTGTAGTTGGCTATCACCGCTTTGATGATAAGGGCATCATCATGCGGCACTTCAACTCCCTCAAGATCCTTGGGCCCGAATCTGATCTCGGGTCCGCTCGCCTTTTCTTGGCTGCAACCCACCTCATGGATTCTGAGCTGCCGGGCGCTTGCCTTTCTTGCCCTGTTGATGTGCGTAGATTATATACTCTTTTATGCATGTTTTTACGCACATTTACATACTTTGAGCATGCTTGATCTATGCATTTTTATACTTCCAACTTTCCTTTTAGCATATTTACTCTTTTGGTTCGGAGATCTGCTTTTTGTGCATTTTCTATACACAGAAGTCGATTTGGTGAAGAATCTACATCCTTGGGCAAGCATTGGAGGAAACAAAGGGAGAAAGCACCGGGCCGTGTACCTCGTGTAAGCTCGGGCCGTGTGGAGTTTGGCACCAACAGAAGTGGAGAATGACATGGCTGTGTGAACTTCACAGTCTTGAAGCCAACCAGAGAATCCTTACATGGCGGTGTGGATCTACACTGTGAGGTTTCCAGAGACTAAGCGGTGGTGTGCACCACACCACCGTGTAGCATTTCGAGACTAAGCGGTGTGGTGTGAACCACACGTGCGAGAGAAGGACTGGACATGGCGTGTGAATCTCACACGGCCGCCGTGTGGCGCCCGATTCCCTCCTCTATTTAAACCCTCCTTCATGAATTGAAAGGGGATCTCTCCCTTTGGGAGAAGGCAAGATTTGGTGGTTTCCTCCCATTCTTGGGAGGATTTCTAGGCGATTCAAGGGGAGTTCTTGGCGATTCCGGCTCCGGAGCGAGGATTGGATCCGAAGACGAAGTTTCTTCGTAGATAAGTTTTCTCTTTCCCCTTTTTCTTGGTTTCTTGGATTGGGGATTTAAGGAATGCTTGTATTCTCTATTTCTTCGGGTTTTCTTCCTCGATTCATGGAGTAGATCTTGTATTCTAGGATGAAGGGAGTATTTGTATGATGGATTGATGTAATCTCTTATGGATTTGCCATTCTCTTGTTTCAATGACATTATCTTGCTTGTATCAATTAGATCTTGAATGATTAAAGATGATTCGTGCTTAATTATCATTCTTGATTAATTGTTTGAATTTCTTATGGACTTGGTAAAGATAAACTCTCACTCGATCATCCGAGGGATCCATGTGACAGGTGCAAGCCCGTGTAAGGACGTTTGAGAGACAATCTTGAAGAGGAAATAGGAATATTCAAGAGAGTAGGATGGATTTTGTGATTAGTTTCTTGTATCTTGATAGATTGATAAGTCGTGGGCTTCTACGTTGATATCCGAGGAAGGCATAGTAATAGGTGCACTTCTGTGTAAGGACAACATAGGTTCATGTCTAATTAATCCTATTTAGATACATTTCTCAGTCCTTAGCCGGTTGTCTATTGCAAGAGAGAACCGGCAACTTTCTACATGTTTTGGAAATTGAGGGATAAGAATTGGTGAACCATTTACATTCGAGAAATCCTACAAAGAAACCGAAACTCCTAGAATCTCCCTTTATCATAACCCAAAACACTAAACTCTTGTTTGTTGATCTTTAAGATTAGATTTGTTTACCTTACTTTGCTTTTGAAACGATTGGATAGTTGTTTGGCTAATTCGCATTGAGACATTTCTAGTGCTTATTCCAGTCCCTGTGGATATGATAATCTTTTATATTACTTGCGACATTTCCGTACACTTGCGGAGAACGAACAAGTTTTTGACGCCGTTGCCGGGGACTGCGCTATAACATTAGGAATTATCAATTGAGTTAGACTAAACATAACATTTGTTTTCCTTTCATATTGCATAGTTGTAACTAATCATTAGATTTCTGTTTTTACCTTCTTGTATAACTTTCACTTCTTGTTAGTTCTTTTTGTACAAATTCAATTCTGCATTTCTGATTCTTTTATTTTTCTTTTTTTTTGTTGAATTGTCATTTGCTATCTTGTTCTTGTGTATGCGAAGATCTAACTTTGCAGGGGAATTCTTTCCTTTTGACCTTGAGATTGATAGAACCTTCCATAAAAGAAGAATTCTGCAAAGGCAAATTGAAGAACAGGAACATTTGAACATGGCAAATAGACCACTTAAGGATTATGCAGCACCCTATGCAAGATGTTTTCGATCTAGTATTTCAAGACCTTCAGTGGAAGCTAACAACTTTGAGATCAAACCCGCAATCATATCTATGGTGCAGCAGAACCAATTTGGTGGAGGACCTCATGAAGACCCCAATCAACACTTAGAGGTCTTTTATGAAATATGTGGGACCATGAAAATGAATGGCGTTCCTTCATATGCAGTTAGATTATTATTATTTGGGTTTTCTCTAAGAGATAGGGCAAAGCAATGGCTGAATTCTTTAGCCCCTAATAGCATCACCACTTGGGAGCAGTGTGAGCAACAATTTCTTGATAAGTTCTATCCACCAAGAAAAACAGCTCATATGAGGAATTTAATTGCGAGCTTTAAGCAAACTGACTCAGAATCTCTTTTTGAAGCATGAGATAGATATAATAGTATGCTCAGACAATGCCCACATCATGGGTTGGAAAGATGGTTAGTGTTGCACACTTTTTACAATGGTATCAATTATCATACCAAAGTGTCCTTTGATTCAGCTGCTGGAGGGGCACTTATGAACAAAAGCTTAGATGAAACCGAAGAAATCATTGAAAGTGTAGCACAAAATCATCATCAATGGGCAAATGAAAGAAGTGGTGGCTATTCCTCTGTAAACCCAACAATTAAAGCATCAGGGAAGTTTGATGTAGATGCAGTCACTCTTTTGTCTGCAAAATTGGACTCTCTTACAAAGAAATTTGAAAATATGGGGACTAGTGCTAATACGGTCAATGCTATTAGTACATCTTGTGAAGTATGTGGGAGTTCAGAGCATTCAAATGACTCATGTCCATTGGGAGCTATCACTGCACAAATCAATCAACTTGAACAATGTGATGCAATCATGAGTTACAATCAAAGGCAGAACAACCCATACTCAAATACTTATAACCCTGGATGGAAGAGTCATCCAAATTTTTCTTACAGAAGTAATCAAGATCAAGGACCATCTATGGGGGCAAGACCAAATTTTCAAGCTGGGCAACAAAATTTTCAACATCTATCTTCTCAAGGCTTACCAAAGTCAAATGTTGAAAAGATGCTTGAAGAAATTGTCTCAAGTCAGAATGAAATGAAGCAAGATATAGCAAAGCTCATTCAAAGAATGGATAATTCTGATAAGCATCAAAGGATCCAAGATAGTCAAATTGCCCAACTAGCTTCCTCATCATCCAGAGCATCAGGACAGCTTCCAAGAAAACCTGATGTGAATCCTATGGAGCATTGCAATAGGATTGAGCTTAGGAGCGGACGGACCTTGGGAGACTCCCAAGTGACTGCTTCAAAAGGGATACAAAAAGAAGAAGAGCTCTCTCCCCCTATACCAAATCAGATTCAAGCTAATGAGGAGAGTACCATTGAGGTTGAAGAGACTCTTCCACTGAACCATCAGAGCAAAGCTGTCCCTTTTCCTCAGAGACTTACAATGCTCAAGAAGGATGAAGAATTTGGCAAGTTTCTAGAAAAGGTTAAGGAAATTTGTGTAGAGGTACCTCTTGTTGGGACCGAAAAGTAGCTAGAGGGGGGGGGGTGAATAGCTCGTCGCGTTTGCTCGGTGCTCGGCGTTGCTTGGCGTTGCTTGTTTCTTCAAAGATGTGCAGCGGAAATACAAAGAAACAATCACACAATGCTAACACGGTTGGTTTACTTGGTATCCACCTCACAAGAGGTGACTAATCCAAGGATCCACACCAACACACACACCCTCCACTAATAAAACTCTCCTTTATGGTAACTACCAAGGGCGGAGAAGCCCTACAAGACTCAATACAAGAAGAGAGGGAAAGGATACAAGAAATACAAGCTTACAAGCTTACAATGAGTTTAAACCCTAACCCTAGCTTCTCTTCTTGGCTTTGATCCGCCTCTTGACTTGGAGAACTTCCAAGATCCTTCAAGAACTGGTGATCTGAACTTTGTGAGTACTGTGGAGGAGCTGGCGAGAGATCTGGAGTGAATCTGCGAAGAGATACCGAAGGAATCGTGCGCCTGCGGCCTTTATCGACGCCAACGGTCGGATCCCGATCGATTCGAATGTTCCCAATTGATCGAGGAGACTTTGGATCGATCCACGGATCGATCCAGAGCGCCTCTGTGCTCTAGGAAAAACGTCTGGATCGATCCAGCGCTTATCGCGCGAAGCAGCCGCGTCCCAATCGATTCACTGATCGATTGGGACATCTGGATCGATCCACTGATCGATCCAGAGGCTTTCTGTTCACTGGGAAAGGCCTGGATCGATCCACTGATCGATCCAGCTCCTGGATCGATCCACTGATCGATCCAACACTCGGATTTTGCCCAAAACCAAGTTCCAAGCCTACCAAACCAACATCCGGCCAACCTTGACCTGTTGGTACATCATGCCTAGCATCTGGTCACTCCTTTGACTTGCTAGGACTTCCCACCAAGTGTTTGGTCAATCCCTTTGACCTACTTGGACTTTTCTATTCATGCCAAGTGTCTGGTCACTCCTTTGACCTACTTGGACTTCCTAACACCAGATGTCCGATCATTCTTGATCCATCTGGATTTTCCCTTGCCTGGCTTCACTCACTAGGACTTTCACCTAGCTTCACTCACTAGGGTTTTCCATCTGCCTAGCTTCACTCACTAGGGCTTTCACCTGGCTTCACTCACCAGGACTTTCACCTAGCTTCACTCACTAGGGTTTTCAATCTGCCTAGCTTCACTCACTAGGACTTTCCTTTCTACCTAACATCCCAGTTAGGACTTCCCAGTCAAGTATCCGGTCAACCTTGACCTACTTGACTCTTCTTCAATCAAATTCTTATTGTCAAACATCTAAACTCAAACCAAGACTCAGCTTGGTCAACCAGGTCAACCTTGACCTGAGGGATGTTGCACCAACAATCTCCCCCTTTTTGATGTTTGACAATACCACAATAACACTTACAATACCACATGTAAGTTAGGCTAATCCTATAGCCTCAATCTTCATGCCACTAGGTAATGAACACATAAATTAAGCTCTTCATTCTCCCCCTAAGAGGGCACACTCCCTCTAGGTGATGAAAGCCTAACTTACACCCTTTCACAGGTCCTTTCATTCTCCCCCTATTGGCACACATCAACCCATCTTTGGGCACACATCAACCCATGCCCCAATTTTGGGTACACATCAACAAATCCATTTGTTGATGACTCTCCCCCTGAAGAGTTGCTCATCGTTGTTCACAACATCACTCGTTGTGATCAACACGATAATGAAGATCCCATACCCTTCATTTATCCTTAACTTCTCCCTCAATGTAGACAAATACCCAACCTTGAGCATTTTCTAACCACTTGAGTTCCCACTTGAAATAATGAGGATATCCACTCCCCATTTCAGGTTCAAAAGCTCATACATGAGCATTTTCTTTAAAGAAGGTTAACCACCTTCCAAGGTTCATAAAAAATAATTTTTCATGTCTTTAAAGAGTCCCTCCCCCTAAAGACATGGTGATAACTTCTGTCATTGCACCAACAATGACTTGGAATCCCTAAACCTTTAGGGAACCCAAATTTAGAAGTTTTGAGGTTCAAATACTCAAAATTTGAAACAAACCTCAACCTAAACTTCAACTTAGCCTTCCTTAACCAATCCATCCTTGTTTTCAACACGAAAACACCCTTTTTATGTACACAAATGTGTATTGAGGGGTTTGGAATGGTTACGTAGACTAAAACAGGTTCAAAATGCTGAAATCAGGCCTTTCTAGCTAAAATCAGCACCTTGGATCGATTGGAGTTGGGTTCCAATCGATTGAACCTTTCTGAATCGATCCACTGATCGATTCAGGCTACTTGGATCGATCGGCTGATCGATCCAGCGAGCTTCTGCTCACGGGAGAATTGCCTTCTGAATCGATCCACGGATCGATTCAGGAACTCCAATTGCTGAAATTCCATTTCAGTCAACTTCAGAAACCCCTAGAAAATTCTACAAAAATCCAAAAATCATGAAATTTCGTGTAGACATTATTTAGGGCATACTTAATTATGGAAAAATAGCTTTCTATGAAAATACATCATATTTTCAAAGATTGACACAAACTTGAAAACTTGCAAAAACTTTAGTGTTTTCTTCAAGTTTGTGTCTAACTATTCAATGGTGATTACTATCAAAAGATAGCCTTCACCAAGGTTTTCCAAAAATATTTTAAAAACATTTTCAAAACCAATATCCCATCATGTTCCTTGGGCATAATGCACATGACTTGTACATCAGCTTTCCCAATGATGGGAAAACACATAACTATGTGTTTTGATGAACCTAAAACTCAAAAGAATGCACTAAATCAACATCTTGAGTTTTGTTCATCTTCCTAATATCTCACTTGTATCTAATGTGCACTAAAGCACATACAAGTCACCTTATAGTCTTTGTGAGATGTAGATTTTGGTTTTTGCCCTAATCTAGGGATCATGCATATCTATCTAGGCATTTTAAAGATATTAGACATCCACCTAGGATGTCACTTGTTAATAAGTGTTGTTAAATGTCATTTGTCCTTAATTACAAGGAATTAAACTAATGCATGATAATGTTATGGCATACATCAAAATAAAATAACTTTCAAAAGAAAGATTCCTATAACTACATGATGTATGACTGTCATGACATGATATTTTTGGATTTTGCATAATAAAACATGAATGCAAAAATAGACATGATGTCATGGCGTATGATGGGCAAACAATCATGGCAAGATTTAGCATAAATAACGTATACCTAGATTAACTATCTAAGTATCCTTAAAATCTTAGCTAAACTTACAACTTAAACCTAGATTGCCCTAAAGTGCTTCAAGAAAATGCCAAAGCCTAAATTGGCATTTCTAATTCCCTTGATTAATGTATGCCAATTGAAAGTAAGCATATCCTCAAATGTTGGCATATTTTATTTTTCCACAAGAGTAACACTTTTAAATTAAGGCCCGGATTGCCTTAAATTTCCTAAGAACATACCAAAATCCCAACTTGGTAGTTCTTATGAATTTCCTAATATGTGCCATTTAAGATTAAAATCAACTCTTCCACCATTAGGCACATTTTACTGTTTCAAGGAGTAAATAATAATTCCATTTCATTTTCAAAGGTTAACAAAACCTTGAAAATACTCCTTGAGTGTCAATTTTCTCAAAGTTGGGTTAACTACCCTTCTAATCGGAGTTGACACTCTCTAACCCATTTATGGGGTAGAGAAAATGCTCCTAGGAACCCAACACCTATTGGTGCTCCTTGGATGCTCTAGGTACTCACTAGGGATAACTTCCCTAGATACCTTCCTAGTGACCTTGTTGGGCTTCTTAGAAGCCTTGGTCACATTTTCT
Organism: Zingiber officinale; assembly: GCF_018446385.1. NCBI lineage: Eukaryota > Viridiplantae > Streptophyta > Magnoliopsida > Zingiberales > Zingiberaceae > Zingiber > Zingiber officinale. The sequence goes on along the minus strand of NC_055986.1, from coordinate 18,616,249 downwards.
AGGTCAACTCTAGGGATAGCCTCCCTTGTGACCTTGTTTGTGACTTTCTTAGACTTCTTAGAAGCCTTAGTCACATTTATTGCAAAAACACTCTTAGGGATGACCTCCTTAGTATTTTTGACTTGCCCACTAGACCTAGGGTTTGTTCCATAACTATATGGAACCCTATGATAACTAGACACATCCTTCTTAGCCTTTGGTTTGTATCCCAAACCTTTATTGCTATTGGATGGCTTTGATTTTCCTAACCCTAAGTTATGCTCATTTTGCCCTAATAGGATATTTTTCATCCTTTTTAGGGTCTTTTCCATTTTATCAAGTCTTGACCTCAAGACTTGATTTTCTATCATTAAGTCCTTAGGTCTTGATCCATGAGCATTTTTGTTTCTAGGCTTGTATCTAAAATCCTTAGAATTATTGCCTAGATTTTTACCTACATTCCTAACCTTAGGTGTAGTAGTCTTGGCATGTAGGGCCACATGCTTTTCCTTAAAGCCCTCATGCTTCCTATTCTTATGGTAAATTGCATTAAAATGATAAAACTTAGAACTATCATGCTTTTTACCATAATGTAAAGGGGTAGACTCAATAAAAGATACCTTCTTCTTTACCTTGGAGGCTCCCCCTTGACTAGTGCCTCCTTGAGCCTTGACCACCTTCTTCCCCTTGGGGCATTGACTTCGGTAATTCCCCTTTTGATTGCAAGAGAAGCATATAATATGCTCCTTGCTCTTCTTTGTGTTGGGGGTGATCTCCTTGGGCTTCACCTTGCCTTTTTGTGCCACTTGGCCCTTCTTCTTGGCCAATTTAGGGCACTTGCTCTTGTAGTGCCCATGTTCCCTACACTCAAAGCATATAATATGATTTTTATTATTAATTGAAATATTTATACCTTTGCTTGTAGGGGTGACATCTTTTCCTTTGGATCCGGAGGTAGAAGCTTCCTCTTGATCGGACCTTGATTCTCCTCCATTTGATTTTTCTTGACTTGTGGAGGTAGAATCTTCTTCCTCCTCTTCGTCTCTTGACCCGGATGTAGAAGCTTCTCCTTCTTCTTGATCTGGCATCACCAAGGATTGCTCCCCCTCAATCCTAGAGGTGGAGGCTTCATCATCTTGAGTATGAAACAAGGAGTATGCTCCCTCCTTGTTCCCTTCGTTGCATTTCCTTGAGGATGAAGCTTCTAGGATTTCCTCTTCTTCGAAGGTTGAGCATCTCTCAACCTCGGAGTCCTCCTCTTGGTCTTGCTCCAAAGAGTCACCCTCTCTGGATTCTTCATGATCTTGTACAGTGGAGGGGATCTCTTCATGAAGCTTGGCCAATTTGCTCCATAATTCCTTTGCATCTTCAAATTCTCCAATTTTGCAAAGGATGGTGCTTGACAATAAATTGACCAAAAGCTTGGTCACTTTGTCATTGGCCTCGCACCTTTGGACTTGCTCTTGGCTCCACTTGCTCCTCTTGAGAACTTTGCCCTTTGAATTTCTTGGAGCCTTGAAGCCTTCCATTAGAGCAAACCATTGCTCTATCTCCATCATAAGAAAATTTTCGATTCTTGATTTCCAAGAATCGAAGCTTCTGGATGTGTACAGTGGAGCCACCCTTGTGTCAAATCCAAGTCCATCTTGGAATTGCATCTTGAAGTTGAGCTTGATAAAGTCTTGAACTTGAAGAATTTGCTCCAACTTCTTCACCCTCTAGCTTTTCTTGTTATGCTTGACCCTTCCGGCGATGATTCCGGTGAAGAGCGGCCTCGCTCTGATACCACTTGTTGGGACCGAAAAGTAGCTAGAGGGGGGTGAATAGCTCGTCGCGTTTGCTCGGTGCTCGGTGTTGCTTGGCGTTGCTTGTTTCTTCAAAGATGTGCAGCGGAAATACAAAGAAACAATCACACAACGCTAACACGGTTGGTTTACTTGGTATCCACCTCACAAGAGGTGACTAATCCAAGGATCCACACCAACACACACACCCTCCACTAATAAAACTCTCCTTTATGGTAACTACCAAGGGCGGAGAAGCCCTACAAGACTCAATACAAGAAGAGAGGGAAAGGATACAAGAAATACAAGCTTACAAGCTTACAATGAGTTTAAACCCTAACCCTAGCTTCTCTTCTTGGCTTTGATCCGCCTCTTGACTTGGAGAACTTCCAAGATCCTTCAAGAACTGGCGATCTGAACTTTGTGAGTGCTGTGGAGGAGCTGGCGAGAGATCTGGAGTGAATCTACGAAGAGATACCGAAGGAATCGTGCGCCTGCGACCTTTATCGATGCCAACGGTCGGATCTCGATCGATTCGAATGTTCCCAATCGATCGGGGAGACTTTGGATCGATCCACGGATCGATCCAGAGCGCCTCTGTGCTCTGGGAAAAATGTCTGGATCGATCCAGTGCTTATCGCGCGAAGCAGCCGCGTCCCAATCAATTCACTGATCGATTGGGACATCTGGATCGATCCACTGATCGATCCAGAGGCTTTCTGTTCACTGGGAAAGGCCTGGATCGATCCACTGATCGATCCAGCTCCTGGATCGATCCACTGATCGATCCAACACTCGGTTTTTGCCCAAAACCAAGTTCCAAGCCTACTAAACCAACATCCGGTCAACCTTGACCTGTTGGTACATCATGCCTAGCATCTGGTCACTCCTTTGACCTGCTAGGACTTCCCACCAAGTGTCTGGTCAATCCCTTTGACCTACTTGGACTTTTCTATTCATGCCAAGTGTCTGGTCACTCCTTTGACCTACTTGGACTTCCCAACACCAGATGTCCGATCATCCTTGATCCATTTGGATTTTCCCTTGCCTGGCTTCACTCACCAGGACTTTCACCTAGCTTCACTCACTAGGGTTTTCCATCTGCCTAGCTTCACTCACTAGGGCTTTCACCTGGCTTCACTCACCAGGACTTTCACCTAGCTTCACTCACTAGGGTTTTCAATCTGCCTAGCTTCACTCACTAGGACTTTCCTTTCTACCTAACATCCCAGTTAGGACTTCCCAGTCAAGTATCCGGTCAACCTTGACCTACTTGACTCTTCTTCAATCAAATTCTTATTGTCAAACATCTAAACTCAAACCAAGACTCAGCTTGGTCAACCAGGTCAACCTTGACCTGAGGGATGTTGCACCAACACCTCTTATTGATGCTATTCTACAAATGCCTAGATTTGCCAAATTCCTGAAGGATCTCATGTCAAATAAGAGAAGAAGAGGAGAGGTCGAGACCATTGCGCTTAGTGAGGAATGTAGTGCTATTTTTGAGAAGAACACTTTTCCAAAACTGAAGGACCCAGGGAGCTTTTATATTCCTTGCAACATAGGAAAAGAATTTTTTGAAAAAGCTTTTTGTGATTTGGGGGCGAGTGTTAGCCTCATTCCCTATTCAATTTGTAATAAATTAGGTCTCAAAAACATTAAACTTACTACTATGTCACTTCAACTTGCCGATCATTCCTGCAGGTACCCTTTGGGTATTATAGAAGATGTGCCAGTAGAGGTGGATGGGAATGTTATTCCCACAGACTTTGTCGTGTTAGACATGGAAGAGGACCCTAGGATTCCTATCATATTAGGAAGACCTTTCCTTGCTACGGCTGGAGCTATAATTGATGTCAAAAATCATAAGCTTTTTTTGGTAATTGGTAAGGAAAAGTTGGAATATGATTTATCTAATATCTCTAACCATGTCTCGTCTCTTTTAAATGCTTGTAGCAGGACAAGCATTTATAAACTTGAGGAATGGAATTTCCATCCTTATGGAAGGCCAACAAATGAAGGAGACAATGTGGTGGAAGATGTTGGGAGAAGATCTCCCAACAAAAATGAAAAGTATATCTGTCCTCCAAGGGCGAGGAAAAGAAGCGAATGATAAAGTTTGGTCGAGCTAAAGACCTTAAACAAGCGCTTCTTGGGAGGCAACCCAAGGGTTCTTTTAGTTAGTTTTGATTTGTATTGTAATTTCTTTTAGTTTGATGCATTCTTTTGATTTTGTTTTCAGGTTGGGTGCAAAACAGAGTCAGGCCGTGTGCTATACACGGCCAGGCAAAGGTTGCAGAGAAGGGAAGTGCTTGGGCCGTGTCATCCAGACACGGCCGTGTGGGATCTCCCGAGGAGAAAAAGGTATAGGCCGTGTCCCAGACACGGCCGTGCGAAGAAACCCGTGAAAGAAGAGGTTTAGGCCGTGTCTCAGACACGGCCCGTGTCTGAAATCCAGAGAAGAAAGGGAAGGGGGCCGTGTCACAGACACGGCCGTGCGATGAGAAATGACCATGGCTGTGTGATATCACACGGCCTGATCCACATCTTCTTAAGGAATTAGGGCACGGGGTGGGGGGCGGCACACGGCCGTGTACCGCCGCTTGCTCCTTTTCCCTATCTCCCCATTTCTAAAGGATTGAATTACTTCTTCCAATTTTTCCTTCTCATTCTTCTTTAGGAGATTTGATTTTCTTCCATGGAAAACGTGATTGAGGAGACTTCGGCCAAAAGAAAAGGGAAGGAGAAGGTGGTTGCAAGAAAGGAGAGGAATATTTGTTTTAAAGGTATTTCTAATGACTTTGGTATTGTTTTCTCTAGTGATGAGCAACGGTATAGATATTCCTCTTTATGTAAACGACCTCTTTTAGGCACTAGGTTTCTTGATGTTGAAACTTTAGAAACTTTGGGGTTTAAGGATGATTTAGTTTGGTTATTTGAAAGGATAGGATGGAGTGGTTTAGTGAATATGAAATATCCTACTTATCCTAGAATTGTTTTTGAATTTTTAAGCTCAATAGAGGTTGATAATGTTCAAGGTGGGGGGAAGTGTAAATTTCGTTTGTTTAATGAAAGTTATGAATGGACGTTGGAAGATTTTAATACTTGTTATGAATTGCCAAAGAATGAGTTGTGTGTGATTTTGCCCCAATTTGAGAATTCACATTTTTGGCAACAAATTTCTGAACAACCGCTATTTGATCCTCATAATTCTAGAGTTTCCCAAATTATCAATCCTATTTTTAAATATGCTTACTTATTCATGAAAAACACTATATTTGGAAGGGAGGACAAAGAGGGATCAGTAAGACTTGTAGATTTGTATTGTTTGTGGGCAATGGTCGAAAATATTCAAATTAATTCTGGTTATTTCTTTCTTAAACATTTGGCAAAATTAGGGAAATCGAATTCTACCACACCTATTATTTTAGGGGGATTACTTACTCAATTGGCCTTAGTATTAGGATGTGATTTGAGTGAATTAGAGGTGGTGGAGAGTTCTTGTACATTGGATTTGAATTCATGTTTAGCAATGAAAATGATTAAGCATGAAGAGCATGGATTTAGTTTAGTCATTACAAATGGTTTCCCTTTAAAATTGCCAAATCATGATTTTACTACAATTCATAATAAAGAGAATTGGTGTTTGAAGTTGGCTAGGCAACAATCTAGAGCTTTGTCATCTTTTACTCGAAGAAATGTTCCTAGGGGTAACCAAGAGATTCATAGTTTTATGTTTCAATAACTTAATTCTGCTTTAAAGAATATTCATAGTGATTTAGATTCAACTTATGAATTTCTTGAGAATAAGAAGTTGATGGAGGAGGAACTATTTAAAAAGTTACAAGATTGTTTTAAGAGTGAGAGGGAATTGTGTGATAAGATTTCTAAAATGATGAATGCTTATAAGGCTAAAATGGAATTTCATGAAGATCTTAGAGGTTTTATGAGATTTGTGCAGGATGATATTGATAAATTGCTTGAGTATCATAATTTTTTCAGAAATGAAGTTAGATGGTTTGTTGAAGATTTTGCATTTCTCTTCCCTGACTTTCCTGATTTTCCACCTCCTCCACCATATTGATTTCATCGGGACGATGAAAAGTTTAAGTCTGGGGGGGTGTTATGTACTGTTTAGTTTGGTTTTCAGGTTCTTTTTGTTTTTGTTAGTTTTTCATGTTGGTTCTTATTTTCATTGCTTGTTGCTTTATTTTGCTTGTTTTTGAAATAATCATGGCAAAAAAATTTTTTGAGAACATCAAATCTTCACTTATATGCTTTCTTGGATTCAAGTGAAATGTTAGCACGATTATTGTCTTGATTCATGATGTTCGAATGATGCTAGTAGTAAACTTTATGTACTTCTTTTCTCTATCTTGGGTAGCATGAAACAAGCTAAGAATCTTATGGTGATGAGTTTTAGTTTTGGTTCAACCTTAAGAATTTTATCTTCACTACACTTGTGCTTGATGCTTGAATAGTTGATGTCATTGAAATAGTCATGATTCATCTTGTTTGCTTAGTACTTGGTTTCCATGGTGATTTCTCAACTTTCATTTTGGTTACTGGATGAGGCTCAAATCATTAAAGCTCATTTGGAAAAATCAAAATATCCCAACATGTGTGCTAAAAATTACATTTGTGAATAAGTTTTGCACAATGCAAACACTTATAAAAAAAAAAAAGGAAATAAGGGATATAAAAAACAGTTGTCATGAGTGGAATCTAGCAAGTCACCCCTTTGAGACCGAGTTAGGTTACTGGGGAAATGACTGTTTAGCTTCTCTTGAGATTGAGCACACCTTTGAGACCTTGGGTTAGTTGAGAAATATGAACCAAGTGAATGGTGAGTAAGTGCCTATCACTGGTTACTTGTCTTTCACTGGAAACACTAGGAATTCAAATTTGATGACGACTTGACTAGGACATGGATTGAAACTTGAAGAGTGTTGAGTTACTTTTACACTGTGCACAAGATTCTTATGCTTGAACCATACTTTACTTGTTTCTATGATCATGCTTTCTAATGAAACTTTTTGATAGAGTTAGGAAAGTGCACTAGGTTTTATGAATGTGTTGTAGAACATATGAATTTAGACTGCGGCATTTTGCTTGAGGACAAGCAAAGGTTTAAGTCTGGGGGTGTGATGTGCATAGATTATATACTCTTTTATGCATGTTTTTACGCACATTTACATACTTTGAGCATGCTTGATCTATGCATTTTTATACTTCCAGCTTTCCTTTTAGCATATTTACTCTTTTGGTTCGGAGATATGCTTTTTGTGCATTTTCTGTACACAGGAGTCGATTTGGTGAAGAATCTACATCCTTGGGCAAGCATTGGAGGAAACAAAGGGAGAAAGCACCGGGCCGTGTACCTCACACGGCCTTGCACTGGTATGGAGCTCGGGCCGTGTGGAGTTTGGCACCAACAGAAGTGGAGAATGACATGGCCGTGTGAACTTCACACGGCCGTGTCAAGATTTGAAGCCAACCAGAGCAGAATCCTTACATGTCCGTGTGGATCTACACGGCCGTGTGAGGTTTCCAGAGACTAAGCAGGCTGTGGCCGTGCGCACCACAAGGCCGTGTAGTATTTCCAGAGACTAAGCAGGCTGTGGCCGTGTGAACCACACGGCCGTGCAGTTTTGGCAGAGAAGGAATTGGACATGGCCGTTTGAATCTCACACGGCCGTGTCACGGGGTCGTGTGGCGCCCGATTCCCTCCTCTATTTAAATCCTCCTTCATGAATTGAAAGGGGATCTCTCCCCCTTTGGGAGAAGGCAAGATTTGGTGGTTTCCTCCCATTCTTGGGAGGATTTCTGGGCGATTCAAGGGGAGTTCTTGGCGATTCCGGCTCCGGAGCGAGGATTGGATCCGAAGACGAAGTTTCTTCGTAGATAAGTTTTCTCTTTCCCCCTTTTCTTGGTTTCTTGGATTGGGGATTTAAGGAATGCTTGTATTCTCTATTTCTTTTCTTCCTCGATTCATGGAGTAGATCTTGTATTCTAGGATGAAGGGAGTATTTGTATGATGGATTGATGTAATCTCTTATGGATTTGCCATTCTCTTGTTTCAATGACATTATCTTGCTTGTATCAATTAGATCTTGAATGATTAAAGATGATTCGTGCTTAATTCTCATTCTTGATTAATTGTTTGAATTTCTTATGGACTTGGTAAAGATAAACTCTCACTCGATCATCCGAGGGATCCATGTGACAGGTGCAAGCCCGTGTAAGGACGTTTGAGAGACAATCTTGAAGAGGAAATAGGAATATTCAAGAGAGTAGGATGGATTTTGTGATTAGTTTCTTGTATCTTGATAGATTGATAAGTCGTGGGCTTCTACGTTGATATCCGAGGAAGGCATAGTAATAGGTGCACTTCTGTGTAAGGACAACATAGGTTCATGTCTAATTAATCCTATTTAGATACATTTCTCAGTCCTTAGCCGGTTGTCTATTGCAAGAGAGAACCGACAACTTTCTACATGTTTGGAAATTGAGGGATAAGAATTGGTGAACCATTTACATTCGAGAAATCCTACAAAGAAACCGAAACTCCTAGAATCTCCCTTTATCATAACCCAAAACACTAAACTCTTGTTTGTTGATCTTTAAAATTAGATTTGTTTACCTTACTTTGCTTTTGAAACGATTGGATAGTTGTTTGGCTAATTCGCATTGAGACATTTCTAGTGCTTATTCCAGTCCCTGTGGATACGATAATCTTTTATATTACTTGCGACATTTCCGTACACTTGCGGAGAGCGAACACCTGTGTGAATCTCCTCCGGTCGGCCCACCCGCAATAATATGGATTTCTCCCCGGGAGGTGTTGTTTCTGTTCTCCTCTTCCCGAGAGGACTGCCTAGGTTGCTCATTGGACCTTCGAGAGCGATTTTCATGCCTTGGAGGGAAATGCTGTTCGGGAGATCGTCTATATGCTCGCCGACCGGAATCTTGATGCCGCTGCCGGTGATCGGGTGAAGGCGATCGACGAGGGCCGCCCCGTCTTACGGGATGGGTGATTGAAGGCAGGCCCCGACAGTTGCGGGTGTTGTGGGAGTCAGTATTATGGAAAGAGCAAAACATTGGGGTCCATACCCTCTTTTTCTTCATCTTTGGCCGCTCGGCCGCTACCTCTTGGACCACCGGGGACTTCGCATGATGTGCCCGGGATGCCTCAACTCTTGGTCCTCTTGGTGGCTGATGGGCAGCGGGCTGCTTCCGTTCGGCTTGGGCCGGACGTTCGGCCTGAGTTCCCTTCCGTCGGGCAGCCTCCGCCTCTTCCACATTTATATACTCATTCGCCCGGTGTAGCATGTGGTCGTAGTCTCTGGGCGGTTTGCGAATGAGCGCGCGGAAGAAGTCCCCTTCCACGAGGCCTTGCGTGAATGCGTTCACCATTGTCTCCGAGGTGGCTGTGGGGATGTCCATCGCTACCTGATTAAATCGCTGTATATATGCCCCGAGAGATTCTCTTGGTTCCTGTTTGATGGTGAACAGGCTGACGCTTGTCCTTTGATAACGTCGGCTGCTCGCAAAGTGATGAAGAAACGCCGTTCGGAACTCCTGGAAACTAGTGATAGAGCCGTCCGGCAACCTCCGAAACCACCTATGTGCAGATTCCGATAGAGTGGTGAGAAATACTCGGCACTTTATGCCATCGGAGTACTGATGCAAGGTGGCGATGCTGTCGAACTTCCCCAAATGATCGTCGGTCGTCCCATTGTAAGCTCCGATCGGCGGTGGTGTATAGTATTTTGGTAACGGATCCCGATGTATGGCTTCAGAGAACTGTCTGTGAACCTGCTCGGGTGGTGCATTCGCTCGGGGAGCTTTGCCCTTCCTATGGTCCCGAACGGGAGGCTCATCGGATGAAGATCCTTGCTCCCCGTGAGCGGGCGCGATTTCTGGGGGAGTGCGGAAGAGTGCCTGAGGGAACCCTCCTGTTGAAACATATTCCGGGCGGTCTGCTTGCGCCGCCCGGCCTGCTGAAGTCGAGGTTGTTTGCTGTTGCGCTCGCTCAGCCTGTGCTTTCTCCTTTTGCTGCGCCACTATCTGGGCCGCCCTCGCCTCAACTATAGCGTCAAACTCTTCTTGTGAGAGTGCCACGGTACGTAGTCTTCCAGCCTCGTCCATTGCCTCTGCTCGGATGCAGGTGCGTTCCCACAGACGGCGCCAAATTGATCCTGTCCGAACCAAGAGTCAACGGACGCTGAGGATGTGGCGCTCCCTGCTGGATCCTCGAATGCTCCGGCGAACCTGCAACAAAACCGAGCCGGGGGGTGGTGTCCCGGCGACGACCCTCCGACGCTCAAGTTAGGCGGAGGAATAAGAAAGTGGCTTAGAAGATGTAGACTTGTGTACTTCCGGTTGAAGAAGTGGAGGCCTTATATAGACCTCTCGAAGGAGCCTGGGCACACCAATCGAAGCGATCACCTGCTTCGGCCATGCCTAGGTGTGGGCCTATCAGAAGGGCATCCATAAGACCATACTGCTACTGTATCAACCTTTCCATGATGTGATGGTGGGGCCTTTAATAGTGCCATCTTGCGTCAGGTCTAATCATCATGCCTCTGCTGACAAACCATATCCTGAGCCGAGCGAATAGGCCGCTCGGCTAACCACTGTTCCCTCGCCACGATTCCGGCCGAGCAGACACCTCCGCTCGGCCATTATGTCCTCGGCCGAGCGGACACCTCCGCTTGGCCACTCGGCTCTAGTTCTCCTGCTTTGGCGTCGGAGACCCAACCCTTTAGCTGGGTAATCTCTGGTTCCGCTCGGACGGGACCCCATCTGTGGGTCCCCCATTCTTACCGCCGGATCAGTCGTCTATGAAGCTAATAAAATATGTGTGTTCATTCCAAGATGCCTTAGGGAATGATCCACAAATATCCCTATGTATTAGCTCCAAAACATCACTACAACGGCTAGCCCCCTTATTCCTTTTGTTAGTGGTCTTCCCCTTGGTACACTCTATGCAGACATCAAAATATGACATGTCAAGGGAATCGAGAATTTCATATGACATTAACCTTTATATGTGTTGTTTGGATATATGTCTTAAATGCCTATGCCACAACATGAAAGAATTCTCGTTAGTCAATTTATGTTTCATACCTATGCTATGCATTATCACGCTGTCAACTGTAGGAGTAAAAGTGTTCAATTTATAAAGTTTATCAACCAAGGAACCATTGCCAACCAACACTGAATTAAAGAAAATACTAAAAATTCTATTTCTAAATGAACAGGAATAACCTGATTTGTCCAAATAAGAAATTGAAATTAAATTCTGTCGAAAAGACGGTACAATAAATGTATTTTCTAAATTCAGAAAAACATTGGTTCCTAAACAAAACCTAAAAACACCAATTGACTCGACTTTAGCCTTCTTTCCATTTCCTGTATAGATGTTTCTTTCATCATCAAGCGGAAGTTGGTTCCTGAGACAACCTTACATAGTGACACTTATGTGAGTAATAGCACCTGCATCTATTTACTAAGTGTCAGTGGGTACAATAGCTAGATTGACTTCCTAACTAACAAAATTGAGAAGTTTACCTTTCTTTACACGCCAGTTAGCATACTTGAGGCAGTCTTTCTTCATATGACCTTTCTTCTTACAAAAGAAACAAGTGGATTCCTTATCCTGCTTCTTGCGCTCCTTATGGCCATTGCCTCCAGAATCTATAGTTTGTTTTCTTTTTCCTTTGTTATTGATCCTCTTTTGTTTCTTGCTCGCACTTTAAGAACCAGATGCTAAGTGAGCACTCTCAGATGTCTCAATCTTTAGTCTCCCCTCCTCTTGCACGCATTGGGTAATAAGCTCATTCAATGTCCACTTTTCCTTTTGAGTATTATACGATATCTTAAAAGGAGTGAATCGTGCAGGCAGAGACATCAAGACGAAATGCACTAACATACCCTCAAACATATCAAGTTTTAGTGCTTTCAGACTTGTCGCTATATTGGACATCTCCATAATGTACTCCCTTATGTTTCTTTTACCATTATACCATATGGTTACCAACTTCGTAAGAAGTGTGATAGTCTCGACCTTTTCATTTGAGGTGAACCGGTCTGCTAATTGGTCCAGGAAACTCCTAGCATCTCCTTTCTCTGTTATTGAGCCCTTTATTGGTGGCGGTATAGAAAACTTCATGATACTTAGACACATGTGATTTGATTTCTCCCACAGTTGAAATTCAGCCTTCTGCTCTATAGTGCTAGCACTGGTCAGAGGTGATAATTCCTTAATGCATAGTCTAAGTCCATGCAGCCTAAGACTACGATCATGTATTCTTTCCATTTAGCAAAATTTGAACCAATTAGTGTTGGGATGTTATTAATATTGGTAGTTACATATTGCACTGAAATTAAAAAGAGAAATTTATTTAATCTCACGATTTAACTAAAACTAAGAACATACAAGTAATATAAAATTATGCAAATAATATAAAATTTTAAATGCATATAAATGAGCTCTTTATGAGATACAAAGTACAACATAATGTGCTTTCCTTTTGGCTGACACATTATTTGTTAACGATACTCTCTAATATAACTCAAACTTTAATTGACCACACAATGTGTCTTCTTTTGGGCCGACCCATTGTGCGCATAATATGATACTTTATATGAGTTATATTTTGGTTCATAGCTTATAATAACCTTAATTGGCCACATAATATGTCTTCTTTTGGGCCGACATATTTTGTGTATGCTTTGAACACAATAATATTTTGTTTCATAGTTGTAAGTTACCTTATGCATATATCTGGCATAAAAATAACCTTCCTTTGGGCCAATTACTTTTAGCATAGATATATATCTACTAACACAAAATGTATTAAACCTACCTAAGATATCTTCCTTTGGGTTGACACATTAGTTCGACTTAGTTGTGTAGATAGACCCAAGAAAATACTAGAAACTTAATTCGAACAGAAATAACTTAATCAGCTTTAATAATATAAAATTAGATTTATTAATCGATTGATACATTATGATAATCGATTAGTATGATTTAATTAATTATTCCAATCGATCTGAAGCCTACTAGATATGATTACATAAATATATATATAGAACTTTATCTTAAGAAACGGAAGCTTCTTTAAGTTATATAATTGAAACAGTAACTACAGTTTCAAAGAAATTTTAATCGGTTAACTTTTTTTTTTAATGAAACAGTAAATTACGGTTTCAATTTTTTTTTTAATTACATGAAACAATAACATAGTGTTTAATTGCATGAAATAGTACTCTACTGTTTCTTTAATGGATTATAAGAAATATAATCGATTAAAACATAAATATCAATCGATTAATAAAGATAAACTTAATTGATTTAAAATTGACGTAGTCATGAGTTTAAGATCGTTCATCGATTAAATTTCAATCGTTTCTATTTAATATTTTAGATTTGACAATTAATTGCTCGATCAAAATAACCAATTAAACCTTCATTATTTTACTTAAAATTAGGTTAAACAGTGACGATTTTTATCATTTTTCGTATTCTTTGCAAAAACATGAAAATCTCGAAAAACAACTATATCCTAGTTTTCTCTTATATGATTTTCGAGGATTAAAAATTTATATTAACTAAGAAAACTAGATCTAACATACAAACAATAAATCGACGGAAAAATTAAATTTTATTGCCAATGAAAACGATGAAACAGAAACTTGGCTTTGATACCAATCAATAGTTCTTGTAAAAACCTAAGCCGCATGAATTATAGACAATCAAAATAAGAATTCGAATATGAAAACCAAGAACATATGAGTATGGATTTTCGTTTCATCGAGAATATGATATAAGAAAGTAAATACTGTAATTACAAAGAACCTGAATGCAGCAAAATTATCATTATTCTTCTTATAGAGCTTGTCGATCCAACAATCCCACGGAAGAAGAAGAAGGTTGACCTTCCAGAGGAGTTAGGGTTGATGGCGCCGAATCCTCTTCGTCAATGGGGAACAAAGATATGTCTTAAAGATGCCCTAATCTTCTAGGGACTAACCCATTATATAGTGCACATCTATTATCAGCACATAGATAATCATAGATGTGGGACTATAAGTCCATATATATACTGAACATCTATTATCAGCATATAGATGATAATAGATGCAGGACTAAAAGTTCTACACATACATGATCTACATCCAATAACCAAACCCAATAACCATAAGTTAGATCACTTTAAAGGGTTCAGATCGTATTCACATATACAACTTATAAATAAGTCCACCTATTATGGATAATTATATCCAACAATCTCATCTTCGCGTGCTTTTAGTTTTGGAGCTTCACATCCATGAAATAAATAGGGCTAAGTCACATATTCCGAAATTATAAATTGCAATATACATTTTCAAATTTTGTGTGTTCAATAGGGTGGAATCATGTTACCTCCACGTGCCCATGTGATTAGAAGTCATGATCTATCAGCAAAAATCAAGATAGATCAAACATGATCCTAAAAAGAATTGGGTCTAACCCATATAAAATTCAAGTTGATCGAACCTACTCAGTGTACTCATTCTAAAAGATTCAACCTCAAATCACCGACATCTACCATGCCTTAATCTCAGATTTCGACATCATCTATGTTTCGATTCACCTACCAATACCCTTCACGTCTCAGTCTCAAATCCCGACAACATCCATGTGTCTGTTTTAGTTGCTGACATCTTCCATGCCATAGTCTCAAATCCCAATATCATCTATGTTTCGATCTTAGTCGTCGATACCCTCCATGTCTCAGTCTTAGTCGTAGGCATTCTCCGTACCTTAGTCTCAGTTCCTGATATTTTCCCTATCTGGGCCTCATTCATCGACATTACTTTCTGTCTTGGCATCAATCGTGACATTCTTCATGCCTCAGTCACAGATCTTGATATCATTTATGTATCGACCTCAGTTGTTGACACCCTCCACATCTAAGGGGGTGTTTGGTTCTTTCCTAGGAATATGAATCGGAATGAGAATCATTGTATTATGGAATGGGAATGGGTATGAGCATGAATATTACTCTTAAAAGCAATGTTTGGTTAGTTGCATATTTTCTATCGGAATAAATTAAAATTTTCTTTTTTACCCTTAAAGAAAAATAAGAGAAAAAATTAGATGTGAGAGAAAGATGAATGTGAGAGAAAAATATGATAAAAGAGAATGATGAGAGAGAAAGTATAATGAGAGAGAAAGTGTGATGAGAAAGAATGAAGAGAGAGAAAGTGTGATGAGAGAAAATGAGAAAAGAGAGTGTGATAGGAGAGAGCATGATGAGAGAAGATGAGAGAGAAAATATGATGTGAGAGAAAGTACGATGGGAGAGGATGAAGAGAGAGAAAATATAATGAGAAAAAATGAGGAGAGAGAGTATGATGAGAGAGATTGAGGAGAGAGAAAGTATGGTGAGAGATAAAGTATGATGAGGGAGAAAGTGTGATGAAAAAAAGAGAACATTGAGTGTGATGGGAGAGATTGAAGAGAGAGAAAGTATGATGAGGGAGAAAGTATGATGAGAGAGAAAGTGTGTTGAGGAAAAAAAGGAGGGAGTGTGACAAGAGAGATTGAGGAGAGAGAAAATATGATGAGAGCGAAAGTGTAATGAGAAAAAAAGAGAAAAGGGAGTGTGATGGGAGAGAATGAGGAGAGAGAAAGTATGATGAGAAAAAAAGAAGGAAGAGAGTGCGATGGAAGAGATTGAGGAGAGAGAAAGTATGATGAGAGAGAAAATGTAATGAGAAAAAAAGGAAAGAGAGTGTGATAGGAGAGAGAAAGTGTGTGATAAAATGATGAGAGAGAAAATATGATGAGAGAGAACAAGGAGAGAGAAGTGATATGAAAGAAAAATTAAATAAATATATTTTGATATTTGATATTAAGGGAGAAAATTTTAGTTTTAGGTCAAGGGTATTTTTGGAATAAGGGAATATTTTGATTGATGAAAATAGGGTGATCCTGTCCGAACGCTGAGTCGACGGACGCTAGGGACGTGGCGCTCTCCCCTATCTCTGACCAGCTGCACAAATCTCCGGCGAACCTGCAAGGAAGTCGAGCCGGGAAGGGGTTCCCGGCGACGACCCTCCGATGCTCAAGTCAGGCAAGAGGAAAACGATGAAGTGGCTCCAAAGATGAGAGATCGCATACCTCCGGTGAAGTTTGTGGGCTCTTATATAGAGCTCTAGGGAGGCTTGTGCACACCTGTCGAGGCGTACACGTGTCCTTTACCATACCTCAGTTTGGGATTACTAGAGGAGCATGCCTGACACCATACTGCTACAGTCCGAACACCTCTCTGATGGGACAGCAGAACCTTCCGTCGTAGGATTCTGCGTATGGCCTGGTCGTCGAACATGTCTGTTGTCAGAAGATGATGTTCCCCAATGTCCCCTTGTCCTTGTCTCCTTTTTCCCCGAGCCGAGCATCCAGCCGCTCGGCAGGCACATCACTTCCGACCGGGCGTAGGTATCGGTCCGACCGGGAAGATTCCCGGTCGCGTGCTCGGCTGAGACTGTTCCTTCATAGCATTGCTGCTTTACGCCTCGGCCGAGCGGGCTACCCGCTCGGCCCGGCGACCTTGTTCACCATGAGCGTCGAAAACCCGACTCCCAGTCGGGTTGTCTTTGATTCCGCCCGGACCCGTTCGACCGGTTGACCCGACCCTACTCCGATCGGATGGACCTCATGCTGACCCTTTTGACTTCTGACCTCTACGTGTCATTGGCTCCCCACAAAGGGGGTCCCCTGTCCTTACTGCCGGAATACTTGCCTGCCCTTCAAGTCTAGTCGAAGGAGGCGATTAGTCCGACTGACTGGACCGCCAGTCACGCCGAGCGGCGTCTCTGTGGAACTATCCTCCGCTTGACCCCCACGGGGGTAGCTATGACCTTAGTCAACGCCAACATTCCTCGGATCTCTTCGAAATTTGCGCCAATCTTCGACATTAAGGCCGGGCATGCTCTCTGTGCCTCGTGAAGGCGCTCATTAAATGCACTCAAGTGGCCGAATGCCACATGACGCTGCTGCCGTCATCGTATGGCGGCGACGTCACGAGTGATGAGACCGAGGCAGTTTGAAATGGACGGCTCGATAGAGTCCTTGGTTTTTGCAACCTGCATCCGACGGCTGAGGCCGTTCGGGCCCAACCCTATAAAGCTTTCGCCTTCTTCCTCCGCCGCATTCCTGCTTTCGCGTGCCCAGAAGTTTTCCTTGTCGTTCTTGCTCCGGTGATCCTGCTGCTGCTTCTTCCGGCGACCTCTTGCATTCTTCCTTTGATCTTCGTCTGCTTCCGTAAGGTCCTTCTGCCATCTTCTTTTCATTTCTTATTTTTCCTCGTGCTTTCTTCTTCTATTCACGTTCTCGTCTCCTGGTTACAATTCGGTCTCCTCTCTTAAGCCTTTTGCCCTTTCGTCCATCTCTTGCTCCTTTTCCCGCTCGGCTTATGGCCAGCTCTTCTCAACCTCAAGACCCAGCCCTCGGCCCGTGGTATACCACCATGGAGTCGTGCTTCGATCGGCGCGACACTGATATTCTAATGGACAATTTTGACATCCCCTCTGACTTTGAACTTATCTTACCCTCCCCCTCCGCTCGGCCACACAGACCGCCGCGCGGAGCTATCTATTTTTTCCGCGACCAGTTCATAGCCTGTCTGCGATTTCCACTCCATCCCTTTATCGTAGAAGTCTGTAATTTTTTCGGCATTCCACTCGGAAGCTTAGTCCCTAACACCTTCCGCCTTTTATGTGGCGTTGTTGTCTTGTTCAGAATCCACAACATTTCCCTCCGACCGGAGGTCTTATACTATTTTTATTATCCTAAACAGTCCGAGCTGGGTACTTACATGTTCTAGGCTCAGCCCGGTTTAGTCTTCTTTAATAAACTGCCCTCTTCCAATAAACATTGGAAAGAGTACTACTTCTATCTTCGTCTTCCCGAACGGGCCTCTTTCCGAACCCAGTGGCAGGTCAGACCGCCAACCTCCCCTGAGCTAAAGAGGTTCAAGACCCGACCGGACTATCTTCACGCTGCCAACATGCTAGCCGGTCTGAAGTTTGACATCAACAAGTTCTTACCTGAAGGGGTGATGTACATATTTGGCCTGAGTCCGGTTCGGACTCCCCTCCCGAGCAGCTTCGGTAAGAATTTTACTTGTGCATTCGCCTTGATTGCTAACTGATTTTCTCCTTTTTCCTTTGCAGCGGACATTGTCATGGAGTCCGTGATGGCCGGGATTTTGAAGAGGAAAGCGGCGACGCTCGAGGCCGCAGCTGCCAAGGAGATGGAGTTATGTGGCATTGAGCCGGTCGGCTCACACGAAGGGGAGAGCGAGACCCACGAGGAGTCGGCCGCTCAAGCCTCTCCCCGGGATGTGGCAAGAGGCGCCACCCCCAGCAGGGGACCAACAGTCCAGGAGGAAGGCTCCGCTTAGGAGGAAGAGCGCCCTCTCCGACAAAAGAGGCGCCGAACGGAGACACCACTTCGATCGGCCACTTTCGCGGTCCAGCCGTCCGAACGGACCACCGCCGATTCTCGCGGCAAAGCCCCAGCGGTGGAGGCGATCTCGTCCGATCGGACCCCATCCCAACTGGACGCGTCCGCGGACCCCCTCGAGGCCATACCTATCAGCGCCCTTCCGCCCTCTTCCCGTCGAGTCCAATGCTCGGCCATTTTGTCCCAGTTTTCTGCACCGACCTCCGATCCTTCCCCAGCTTCCGCTTAGACGACTCCCGGTCGGTGCCGTGCCATCAGGGTCTCCCTGCATCTCCCCACCGAAGAGTTGATGCCCGAGTCCGATCGGCCAACCGCGCCCGAGCACATGATCACCATGAAGGGGCCCCTAGCCGAGATGTGGGCCGACGCTCGGGCACGTGTCGCGATGATTCCACTTGGCAATCTGGCGAACAGCCACATGCAGCAGGCCACTGGGGTAACTATGTTTTCTTTGGAGTCTTCTACGCGCTTTCTCCGATCGGCTATTAATGATTTTATTTATGTCAGAGATGGGTAGAGGAGATCGCTGTCTCCAATCGTCTGGCCATGGTGGATGAAGAGTTAACGAGGCTAAGGAGTTCGGGCGGCGCGCCCTCCCAGGGTCCTTCATATGCCGAGCTGCAGAAAGAGCTCAAGAAGACCCAAGATCTGTTGGCGGCTGAGCAAAAGAAGACGGCCGACCAGGCCCATACTCTGGCCGAACTCGAATGATGGGTCAAATCACTAGACCGAAAAATAAGCCTGACAACCGATCGGAAGAAAACGGCTATCGCCGATCTGGAGAAGAAAAACGTCGAGGCCTAGGGCCTAGAGCAACGAGTGAAAGAGCTGATGGAGCAACTGGACGGTGAGAAGGCGAGCCGCTCAGCCG
This sequence comes from Zingiber officinale, assembly GCF_018446385.1. NCBI lineage: Eukaryota > Viridiplantae > Streptophyta > Magnoliopsida > Zingiberales > Zingiberaceae > Zingiber > Zingiber officinale. The sequence continues at coordinate 18,597,090 of NC_055986.1, read as the reverse complement.
AGGCGATTAATCATAAAGATGAACTGAAGACTTTGCATGAGTCTCTCCAAGCTTCCCAAGCTGCCTTCAAGGAATATCAAGAGGCGGAACCCGGCCGAGTCGCAGCCCTGAGGCTGAAGCACATCCGCTCGACCGAATTTTCAGAAAAAGTGTGTGAGCGGATGTATGCTGCCTTTGAGCTTGCCATCACCGCTACGACGGACTATCTGAAGTCCAAGGGTCAGCTCCCTGACTCCGCCAGCATGCCGACCCAAGATTATGCGGCGCTCCTTAGCACCATCCCTAAAGACCTTTAGGATTTTTTGGAATAGAAGTCTTTATGTAATTCGGCCGTTCGGCCAAAAACTTCCCTTTTTGTAATTCGGCCGTTCGGCCTTGATTCCTCTAATTTCAATGAAAAATTTATCTGTGTTGTGCAACTTCGTTTTTACTTTGCATGCTTGTGGGTGATTGGTCGGGGCCTATGACACACAACTCGGCCAACTAGGCCTCCCGAGCGGGCGTAGGTGCATACGACTTGTGGCATACGACTTGTCACTACTTTCCCTTGTCGCTCATCTTCAAGCTTCTTTCGTTCCGGCCGAGGGGTTTATAGTCGTCGGTTTGACTCTCGATATTTAACGTCGGAGCTCGACGGTCTTCCGGCCGGAGGGTTTATAGTCGCCGGTCCGACTCTCGATATTTAACGTCGGAGCTCAACGGTCTTCCGGCCGGAGGGTTTATAGTCGCCGGTCCGACTCTCGATATTTAACGTCGGAGCTCGACGGTCTTCCGGTCGGAGGGTTTATAGTTGCCGGTACGACTCTCGATATTTAACGTCGGAGCTCGACGGTCTTCCGGCCGGAGGGTTTATAGTCGCCGGTCCGACTCTCGATATTTAACGTCGGAGCTCGACGGTCTTCCGGCCGGAGGGTTTATAGTCGCCGGTCCGACTCTCGATATTTAACGTCGGAGCTCGACGGTCTTCCGGCCGGGGGGTTTATAGTCGCCGGTCCGACTCTCGATATTTAACGTCGGAGCTCGACGGTCTTCCGGCCGGAGGGTTTATAGTCGCCGGTCCGACTCTCGATATTTAACGTCGGAGCTCGACGGTCTTCCGGCCGGAGGGTTTATAGTCGCCGGTCCGACTCTCGATATTTAACGTCGGAGCTCGATGGTCTTCCGGCCGGAGGGTTTATAGTCACCGGTCCGATTCTCGATATTTAACGTCGGAGCTCGACGGTCTTCCAGCCGGAGGGTTTATAGTCGCCGGTTCGACTCTCGATATTTAACGTCGGAGCTCGACGGTCTTCCGACCGGAGGGTTTATAGTCGCCGGTCTGACTCTCGATATTTAACGTTGGAGCTCGACGGTCTTCCGCCCGGGGGGTTTATAGTCGCCGGTTCGACTCTCGATATTTAACGTCGGAGCTCGACGGTCTTCCGGCTGGGGGGTTTATAGTCGCCGATCCGACTCTCGATATTTAACGTCGGAGCTCGACGGTCTTCCTGCCGGAGGGTTTATAGTCGCCGGTCCGACTCTCGATATTTAACGTCGGAGCTCGACGGTCTTCCAGGCTAATTTCAACACGGTCTTCGTGTAGTCGGCCGTTCGGCGAATAATGACAAATGCGCTTTATCACTTTGCTTCCTGCATTAAAAGAACATAGGCGACCAAGACATACATAAAATGAATTACATCGGCGCACCTCTCACCCAGCTCGGTACGACTGAAGATGATTTGCGCTCCATGGTCGATCCAGCCGCCGTCCGTCTTCATCCTCCAAATAATAGGCACCCGAGCGGAGCTTTTCGATGACTTTGAAGGGGCCCGCCCAAGGAGCCTCCAGCTTGCCAACGTCCCCGACCGGCTTTACTTTCTTCCACACTAGGTCGCCGACCTGGAATGCTCTAGGGATCACGCGCCGATTGTAGTTTTGCTTCATTCTCTGCCAGTACGCCATCAGCCGGACGGACGCCTTGGCTCGCTCTTCGTCGATCCAGTCCAACTCCATCTTCCTCCGCTCGGCATTGTCATCATCATAGTTCTGGATCCGGACGGACTCTACGTCGACTTCAACTGGGATAACTGCTTCGCCGCCGTACACTAAATGGAATAGTGTGACGCCCGTTCCCTCCTTTGGGGTCGTGCGGATAGCCCAAAGGACGCCCGGCAGCTCGTCCACCCAGCTTCCTCCTATGTGGTTAAGTCGAGCCCGAAGAATTCTGAGGATTTCTCGGTTGGTTACTTCAGCTTGACCGTTGCTCTGGGGATACGCCACGGAAGTAAAGTGTTGTTCAATGCCATAACTTTTGTACCATTCTTCGAGCTGCTTCCCGACGAACTGTCGCCCGTTATCAGATATGAGTCGGCGAGGAATGCCGAACCGACAGATTATATGCTGTTAGATAAACCTTTTGACCATCTGCTCGGTGAAAAGGGATCGGGGCAAGTGGTGCTTCCCCTTGAATGCCGACCGGATCTTTATCTCGGCCCCATGTTGAGATATTCTCCGGTCGGAACTCAGCTGCCGCTCGGCCCCCTGACGCTGACGTCGCTTGTTGCCCTAGTCGCTCGGTTTGCGCATTCTGTTTCTGTTGCTCCACGAGCTTAGCTGCTCTTGCCTCCATTAGGGCGTCGAGCTCCTCCTGGGAGAGCATCAAGGTGTGAGGTCATCCAGCTTCGTCCATCTCTTTCGTTCGGATGCAGGTGCGTTCCCACAGACGGCGCCAATTTGATCCTGTCCGAACGCTGAGTCGACGGACACTGGGGACGTGGCGCTCTCCCCTATCTCCGACCAGCTGCACAAATCTCCGGCGAACCTGCAAGGAAGTCGAGCCGGGAAGGGGTTCCCGACGACTACCCTCCGACGCTCAAGTCAGGCAAGAGGAAAACGATGAAGTGGCTCCAAAGATGAGAGATCGCATACCTCCGGTGAAGTTTGTGGGCTCTTATATCGAGCTCTAGGGAGGCTTGTGCACACCTGTCGAGGCGTACACGTGTCCTTTACCATACCTCAGTATGGGCTTACCAGAGGAGCATGCCTGACACCATACTGCTACAGTCCGAGCACCTCTCTGATGGGACAGCAGAACCTTCCGTCATAGGATTCTGCGTATGGCCTGGTCGTCGAACATGCCTGTTGTCAGAAGATGATGTTCCCCAATGTCCCCTTGTCCTTGTCTCCTTTTTCCCCGAGCCGAGCGTCCAACCGCTCAACAGGCACATCACTTCCGACCAGGCGTAGGTATCGGTCCGACCGGGAAGATTCCCGGTCGCGTGCTCGGCTGAGACTGTTCCTTCACAGCATTGCTGCTTTACGCCTCGGCCGAGCGGGCTACTCGCTCGGCCCGGCGACCTTGTTCACCATGAGCGTTGGAAACCCGACTCCCCGTCGGGTTGTCTTTGATTCCGCCCGGACTCGTTCGGCCGGTTGACCCGACCCTTCTCCAATCGGATGGACCTCATGCTGACCCTTTTGACTTCTGACCTCTACGTGTCATTGGCTCCCCACAAAGGGGGTCCCCCATCCTTACTTCCGGAACATAGGGTAATGGCTCATTGAAGGGGAGATACATGTTGGTTGCTACTCAGAAAACCTAGAGGCTCCACTGTACAAAAATTTTGTACAAATGTCTGAACCTTTTCCTAGCTCCCATGTGTTCTTTTAAATTAAATTTTGGATCGCCTGCGGAACTTAACACGTTTGATCCAAAACTTAATTTATTTGTTCTTTTAGGTTTTGACTTGGATCTCCTGCGGAACTTAACACGTTCGACCCAAGTCACCTTAAGTTATTAATTCCATTAAATATTAATTTCCATAATTGATTCCCAGTACTGACGTGGCGAGGCACATGACCTTCTTGGATATGGGAGCAACCACTACCGACTAGACAAAACCTTTTATGGAAAGCTAATATTTAATTTCCTAAAATAACTTTAGGTTAACCGAAAAGAACAATCAAATCACAAGGAAAAGAAAAACAAAAGAACACTATATCGAAAACAAATTCGAAACTCTAGAATCATATGCCTCTTGTATTTGGTATTATTTCCATAAATAACTAGCATGATGCGGAAAGGAAAAATTACTAGTTATACCTTCTAGAAAGACCTCTTGATCTTCTACCGTATTCCTCTTCTAACCTCGGACGTTGTGTGGGCAACGATCTTCCGAGATGAGAAACCACCAATCACCTTCTTCTTCCTTGCAAGTTTCAGCCATCAAAACTTCTTCTAGGATGAAGAGGTTCGGCCACCACCACCATGCTCCAAGGGATGCTAGAAACGAGGCTTGCTTTATCTCCTTCTTCTCCTTCCTTGATCCGGCCACTAACAAAAGCTCCACCAAGAGATAAGTTTCGGCCAACAAGAGGAGAGAAGAGAAATAGGGCCGGCCACCAAAACCAAAGAGAAGAGGAAGGAAAAGAATAGAGATTATTAACCATGAAGCCTTCTCTACCCCCTCTTTTATAATCCTTGGTCTTGGAAAATAAGGAAAATTTAATAAAAATTTCCTTAATTCTTTTTCCATTGAAAAGGAAAAATTATTTAATTAAAAATAATTTTCTTTTTCAAATACAATGGCCGGCCACCTCAAGCCCCAAATCAAGGAAAGTTTTAATTAAAACAAGAATTAAAAGTTCCTAATTTGTTTCCGGAAATTTATAAAATTTCTCCAATAATTTAATCCCTTCATGATTGGTTTATAAAAAGGAAATTTAATAAATTAAAATATTTCTTTTAAACATGTGGATAGAAAGAAAGTTATCTCTAAAAATTAAAATCTCTTTTAATCTACAAATAAGGAAAGATATCAAGTCTTTTCTTAATCTTTTGTAGAAACTAATAAAAGAGAATTATTAATTTTTAAACTTTCTTTTAAATCATGAACATGGTTAAAAAGGAAAGTTTTCTTAAAATTTAAAATCCTCCTTTAATCAACAAATAAGGAAAGATTTCAAATTTTAAACTCTCTTTTAAACATGTAGATAATTTACAAATAAGGAAAGTTTTTACCAAAATTAAAACCATCCTTTTAAACTACAAATAAGGAAAGAGATTAATCTCTTCTCTTAATCTTTTGTAGAAATCTATAAAAGGAAATTTTTAATTTTTAAACTCTCTTTTAAAATCATAATATCCACATAAGAAATAATTTTAATAAAAATCTTTTTTAATATTCTAGTGGCCGACCACCTAAGCTTGGGACCCAAGCTTTGGCCGGCCACCTACATGGCTCATCCACTTGGTCTTGGCCGGCCCTAGCTTGGGTTCCAAGCTAGCTTGGCCAGCCCCATTGGATGGGTAAGAAGGTGGGTATGCGGTGTGTATAAATCTCTATATACTAGAGGCTACGATAGGGACCGAGAGGAGGAATTGGTTTTGGTCTCCCGATGAAATTAAGCATCCCGTGTTCGTCCCGAACACACAACTTAATTTCATCAATAATAATTCATTCCACTAAAGAACTATTATTGAACTACCGCACCAATCCCAAATTATATTTTGGGCTCCTTCTTATTATGAGTGTGTTAGTCTCCCTGTGTTTAAGATAATAAATGTCCACTAATTAAGTAAGTTACTGACAACTCACTTAATTAATATCTAGCTCCAAGAGTAGTACCACTCAACTTCATCATCATGTCGGACTAAGTCCACCTGCAGGGTTTAACATGACAATCCTTATGAGCTCCTCTTGGGGACATTCTCAACCTAGATCACTAGGACATAGTTTCCTTCTATAATCACACACTATAAGTGATATCATTTTCCAACTTATCGGGATTATTGATTCATCGAACTAAATCTCACCCATTGATAAATTAAAGAAATAAATATCAAATATATGTGCTTGTTATTATATTAGGATTAAGAGCACACACTTCCATAATAACTGAGGTCTTTGTTCCTTCATAAAGTCAGTATAAAAAGAACGATCTCAAATGGTCCTACTCAATACACTCTAAGTGTACTAGTGTAATTATATAGTTAAGATAAACTAATACCTAATTATACTACGACCTTCCAATGGTTTGTTCCTTTCCATCTTGGTCGTGAGCTACTGTTTATAATTTATAAGGAACCAATAACATGATCTTCTGTGTGTGACACTACACACCATGTTATCTACAATATAAATTAATTGAGCAACTACATTTATCATAAATATAGACATTTGACCAATGTGATTCTTATTTCTAGATAAATATTTATACCAAAAGCTAGGCTTTTAGTATACACTCTAACAATCTCCCACTTATACTAAAAGACTAAGCTGCCATATCTGCTACCATACATCTGATTCCCATGCCTTTCAAAAAGCTCTTGCCTTAAGGACCTTAGGTTATCATCTGATGCAATCTAGGCGGCAACAACTTCTCGTCGTTATATAATTTCTCGTATTGGGTAGTACTTGCGCTCTATTGTGTTTACTTGCCTTATAGACTCATGGTTTCTTCGAGTTTGTTACTGCACCATTATTATTACAATAAATTGTAATAATCTTTGGACAAACTAGAAATCATATCTAAGTCTATCTCGAGGTAATTAAGTCATTTAGTTTTTATGGCTACCTCAGAGGTTTGCCATATACTCAGCTTCTATGGTGGAGTCCAGAAAAACACCTATGCTTATCACTCTTCCATAGTTATAACTTTTCCTCCTAAAGTAAACACAAAACCCCGAGGTCGACTTATTATTGTCCCTATCCGATTGGAAGTCAAAATCCGTGTAACCCACAGGGACCAAATTAACTGCCTTGTAAGCTAGTATATAATCTCTAGCACCTCTAAGGTACTTTAATATATACTTTACTGCAGTCCAATGTCCTTGTCTAGGGTTACTTTGATATCTGCTAACTATGCCCTTGGCAAAACAGATTTCTGATCTCGTGCATAGCATACATTAGGTTATCTAACTGCCGAAGCATAAAGAACTGCCTACATGTCCTCAATCTCCTTTGATGTCATCGGAGACATCTCTTTAGATAAAGACACTCCATGCTTAAAAGGTAAGAAACCTTTCGAGGAGTTTTGCATGCTTAAAACGAGCAAGGATTTTCCGATGTATCAAGCTTGGGATAAGTAAAATGTATTTTTTCTTTCGATCCCTTATTACTTTGATCTCAAAAATATATACATTCTCCCAAGTCCTTTATATCGAATTATTTGGACAACCATACCCTTACTTCTGACAACATTTTGATATTGTTTCCAACTACCAAAACTGATATCTATGTATAGTACAAGAAATACCACCACGTTTCCATCACACCTTTTGTATACACAAGACTTATCCGTTTACTCAATAAATCCATAGGTCTGGATTACTTTGATAAACCGGATGTTCCAAGACCTTGAAGCTTTGCCTCAGTCCATAGACTGATTAAGCTTGCACACAATATACTCTTAGCCCTTTGCAATGAACCCTTCTGGTTGCTTTATATGGATGCTTTCATCAAGACTTCCATTAAGGAATGCTGTCTTGACATCCACTTGCCAAATAGATAAAAGAATCCGGATAGACTTAAGCATGGCTACCAGTGAAAAAGTTTCCTTTTTCATCAAGCCTTGCTTTGAAAGTTACTACCTTCCTTTCTATCCCTCTTTTCCTATTATAGACCTTTTTACACCCAAAGGCTTTTACACCATTTGGTGGTTCTACAAGCTTCCAGATTTTATTAGAATACATATATTCTAATTCTGTTATTCATTACTCTTTGCCAAGATGTTGCATCTTTATCTTGGAGTGTTTCGTCATATGTCCGGAGATCAGGTTCATGTCCTCCAGGGATTGAGTCCAAAAACTCTCCCAAAACATGAATCTTTTTAGGTTGCCTAACAACCCTCCCACTACGACAAGGCACTTTCTGCACTTGTGTATCATTTGTGATACGTATTGCAGTTTCCTTGTGGTATCTCATCTTGTACAGTTGGTACTAGATTAGACATGCCTTTTATTATTTCCTTAAGAACAAATTTTCTTATGGGCACATGGTTTATTACATAGTCTTTTTCTAAAAATCGGTCATTGATGCTAACAATGACTTTCTGATTTTTAAGACTATAAACCTACTTTCATTTTACTAGGATAACCCACAAACAAGTGAATTCCTGTCTAACTTATCATTATCTCTCTTCTGCATATGTGCTGGACTACCCGAATCCGAATATGCTTTGAAATAGGCTTACGCCTATTCAGCAATTCTATATGAGTAGAGAGTTCTGACTTTAGAAGGTACTATATTCACTCCCGTTTCCAGAGTATATCCTTAAAATGATTTTGATAATATTCTTAATAACTCATCAATCTACTTATTTCCATAAGAGTCCTATACCTTCCTTTTCCTACACCATTTTGTTGGAGTGTACCAGGTGCAGTTAGTTTAGATTGAATCCCTACTTCTGATAAATGACTCCTAAATTCTCCCAAGAGGTACTTGCCACTACGATCTTACCGTAGTGTCTTGATACTTTTACTTTGTTGTTTCTCCACATTAGCCTCGTACTCTTTGAACTAATCAAAGCACTTAGACTTGCGGCACATTAAGTAAATATATCCATATCTCAAATAGTTGTCTATAAAATAGATGAAATATTTGAAACAACCTCTTGCCTGGATGCTCATAGGATCACACAAATTAGAATGAACCAATTCCAATATATCTTTGACTCCATACCCCTTAGACTTAAAAGCTTCTTGGTTATTTTTCCTTCCAAGTAAGACTCGTAGGTTGGAAAGATTTCCACTACTAATGAACCCAAAAGTTCATCAGCTACCAATGAATCATACTCAAGTTAATATAACATAGCCTTAGAAGCCAAAGATATAATTGGTTCATTTTTGAAGGTTACTTTCTCTTAAAGTTAGAAGATGTGTTACTAATTTCCATTTGTTGCATCGTGAGAGTTATTGGATTTATAAATTGTCAACCAACGTACCAGAACAGATAACTTCCCTCTTTTTCTTAATAACAACTTTGTTATTAAAAGAGGCAGAATATCAAGTTCTTTGAATAGTTTAGAAACTGAAAACTAGTTCTTTCTAAACTTGGTGCGTAAAGACAATTACTAAAAATTTTATTCTTATCAAAAGATAAACAGCTACCATTTTTACAGTAGTGCCCATGTAGACGGTGTTTTAATTTTCATTTAGTTGCCGGGTTTCCTGGAACCCTGCAATGAATTACGGACATGATTAATGGCATCTGTATCTACACTCCAGGTTCTGGTAGATAACACCACTAAACATGTTTCAACTAATGAATTAAATACACCTATATTGTTCTTAGTTCTAAGAAGACAGTTTACCTTAATGTCCAAGTCCTATTTCCAATCATTACAATTAGGATTACTAAGTCTTTCTTATAGTATGACTACTAGGCGATTGACAAACATTTTAAATCCTAAGAATCACAAAAATACTTGGTCAAGATCAACTCCTTAAAAATCCCCATGAATTTTGTATGCCACGATAGTGTGGACGTATACAAAATCGAAGAGGAGATTTTATTCATTAATTTTATTATCTCGTCAACTTTACTTTATGACGAATAAAATTAATAGTTGATCTGTCTTTGATCAAATATTTGGTCAAAAACTTTTGAATTTAAAAAATATTGATTCCTCAAACAATATTATTTAAATTCACCAACACCTCAAACACCGTGAATTTTGCATGCCACGTTAGTGTGGACGTATACAATTCAACATTGTAAAAGGAGGGTTTTAACCCATTAATTTTATTATCTTGTCAACCTAACTTTTTGACAAATAAAATTAATAGTTGGTATCATTTGGTCACACAAATAATAGCAGTGACTCCGATGGGGAGGATACTATTAGATGTGTCTAAGTGTATACCATTACTTGACACTAAGTCCATTAATAAGATTATGCCCCTTCTGTTGGGGGAGATCACACGCTCTTAATTAACTTCCTATAGTCATCCAAAAATGGAAGTCTGTTCTAGTGATCCACAAACAAACTCATCCGTTATGGAGGAAGGCACTCAGAGCCAACGCACAAGCTTGTTTGCATCACTTACAAACCAGTAATGGAGACCATGAAATTTACTTAAAAATCTCTCTCCCACTTAGTTATTTATAAATGAGGAATTTTAACTTTGCTAGCTTACTAAATATGTAAACTAACATGCACACACAGCACAATATAAAAGCAATAAATAGAAAATCTAATTTTCAACTATTATGACTTTTATCTCTTGTTGTCCTCCGTGTGTTGTCATCCCAAGCTGCTGCCATATTTGGCCATTGCCATCGGGTCTAGCTGTCGCATCCATCTTGCTCCTAGTTCCGCTGCGCCTCTGGTCCTTAGAAGGTTCCACGCTTTGCAAGATTCGATCCGCGACATAAATAAAATTTTATATTTTGATCCTATATTCCTCGAAGAATGTACATGTAAACTAGATTGAACATAAAATTTACATCCATCGATCCTATATTCCATAAAAGGAATGTACATGTAACTAGATCAAAAATAAAATCCTAATAAAACTAAATACAGCTCCTGCTGTATTTTATAATACAATCATGCACACACAATAAAATGCCCTTGACATGTCCAAGGGTCCAATCACACACATAATAACTATAAGCCATAATAGTTGGATCCTGCATCCACAAAGTTAGCACATCCTACTATTAACCTGCCTAAATTATGTATGACATGTGCATAATTAAACTAATACCAAATACATAGAGGTAAAACCCTAGCTCTGATACCAATTGTTGGTTGCTACTCGGAAAACCTAGAGGCTCCACTGTACAAAAATTTTGTACAAAGGTCTGAACCTTTTCCTAGCTACCATGTGTTCTTTTAAATTAAATTTTGGATCGCCTGCGGAACTTAACACGTTTGATCCAAAATTTAATTTATTTGTTCTTTTAGGTTTTGACTTGGATCTCCTGCGGAACTTAACACGTTCGACCCAAGTCACCTTAAGTTATTGATTCCATTAAATATTAATTTCCATAATTGGTTCCCAGTACTGACGTGGCGAGGCACATGGCCTACTTGGATATGGGAGCAACCACCACCGACTAGACAAAACCTTTTATGGAAAGCTAATATTTAATTTCCTAAAATAACTTTAGGTTAACCGAAAAGAACAATCAAATCACAAGGAAAAGAAAAATAAAAGAACACTATATCGAAAACAAATTCGAAACTCTAGAATCATATGCCTCTTGTATTTGATATTATTTCCATAAATAACTAGCATGATGCAGAAAGAAAAAATTACTAGTTATACCTTCTAGAAAGACCTCTTGATCTTCTACCGTATTCCTCTTCTAACCTCGGACGTTGTGTGGGCAACGATCTTCCGAGATGAGAAACCACCAATCACCTTCTTCTTCCTTGCAAGTTTCAGCCATCAAAACTTCTTCTAGGATGAAGAGGTTCGGCCACCACCACCATGCTCCAAGGGATGCTAGAAACGAGGCTTGCTTTCTCTCCTTCTTCTCCTTCCTTGATCCGGCCACTAACAAAAGCTCCACCAAGAGATAAGTTTCGGCCAACAAGAGAAGAGAAGAGAAATAGGGCCGGCCACCAAAACCAAAGAGAAGAGGAAGGAAAAGAATAGAGATTATTAACCATGAAGCCTTCTCTACCCCCTCTTTTATAATCCTTGGTCTTGGCAAATAAGGAAAATTTAATAAAAATTTCCTTAATTCTTTTTCCATTGAAAAGGAAAAATTATTTAATTACAAATAATTTTCTTTTTCAAATACAATGGCCGGTCACCTCAAGCCCCAAATCAAGGAAAGTTTTAATTAAAACAAGAATTAAAAGTTCCTAATTTGTTTCCGGAAATTTATAAAATTTCTCCAATAATTTAATCCCTTCATGATTGGTTTATAAAAAGGAAATTTAATAAATTAAAATATTTCTTTTAAACATGTGGATAGAAAGAAAGTTATCTCTAAAAATTAAAATCTCTTTTAATCTACAAATAAGGAAAGATACCAAGTCTTTTCTTAATCTTTTGTAGAAACTAATAAAAGAGAATTATTAATTTTTAAACTTTCTTTTAAATCATGAACATGGTTAAAAAGGAAAGTTTTCTTAAAATTTAAAATCCTCCTTTAATCAACAAATAAGGAAAGATTTCAAATTTTAAACTCTCTTTTAAACATGTAGATGATTTACAAATAAGGAAAGTTTTTACCAAAAATTAAAACCATCCTTTTAAACTACAAATAAGGAAAGAGATTAATCTCTTCTCTTAATCTTTTGTAGAAATCTATAAAAGGAAATTTTTAATTTTTAAACTCTCTTTTAAAATCATGATATCCACATAAGAAATAATTTTAATAAAAATCCTTTTTAATATTCTAGTGGCCGACCAACTAAGCTTGGGACCCAAGCTTTGGCCGGCCACCTACATGGCTCATCCACTTGGTCTTGGTCGGCCCTAGCTTGGGTTCCAAGCTAGCTTGGCCGACCCCATTGGATGGGTAAGAAGGTGGGTATGCGGTGGGTATAAATCTCTATATACTAGAGGCTACGATAGGGACCGAGAGGAGGAATTGGTTTTGGTCTCCCGATGAAATTAAGCATCCCGTGTTCGCCCCGAACACACAACTTATTTCATCAATAATAATTCATTCCACTAAAGAACTATTATTGAACTACCGCACCAATCCCAAATTACATTTTGGGCTCCTTCTTATTATGAGTGTGTTAGTCTCCCTGTGTTTAAGATAACAAATGTCCACTAATTAAGTAAGTTACTGACAACTCACTTAATTAATATCTAGCTCCAAGAGTAGTACCACTCAACTTCATCATCATGTCGGACTAAGTCCACCTGCAGGATTTAACATGACAATCCTTATAAGCTCCTCTTGGGGACATTCTCAACCTAGATCACTAGGACATAGTTTCCTTCTATAATCAACAACACACACTATAAGTGATATCATTTTCCAACTTATCGGGCTTATTGATTCATCGAACTAAATCTCACCCATTGATAAATTAAAGAAATAAATATCAAATATATGTGCTTGTTATTATATTAGGATTAAGAGCACACACTTCTATAATAACTGAGGTCTTTGTTCCTTCATAAAGTCGGTATAAAAAGAACGACCTCAAATGGTCCTACTCAATACACTCTAAGTGTACTAGTGTAATTATATAGTTAAGATAAACTAATACCTAATTACACTACGACCTTCCAATGGTTTGTTCCTTTCCATCTTGGTCGTGAGCTACTATTTATAATTTATAAGGAACCAATAACATGATCTTCTGTGTGTGACACCACACACCATGTTATCTACAATATAAATTAATTGAGCAACTACATTTATCATAAATGTAGACATTTGACCAATGTGATTCTTATTTCTAGATAAATATTTATACCAAAAGCTAGGCTTTTAGTATACACTCTAACAATACATGAGAATGAGTTATTACCCAATTTCAAGGATTCATTCCCTTATTTGCATTCCTATTCCTATAATCCAAACATTAACAATGACAATCAATGATTCCCATTCCCATTCCCCACTCCTATTCCCCTAAACCAAACGCCCCCTAAGTCTCAGTTGTCCGACATCCTCCCGAACAAGGTCTCGATGGGTTCCAGCATGCTCTCTGTCTTATCCTTAGTCACCGACTTCATCTATCCATAAGACCACTCAACATAAATCTCATTTCCTCATCCTCGCATCCGGCTCATGCCCTACATGGCTTGCAATCGCCTCATCGACAAGACTCTCTCTTTGTGAATATGCTAGAACATATGGCACCGGATGAATGGAGAGTTGGTTACGAAGTTGTTAGATTTGATCTTCTATATGCTCTCCTTCAAACACATGGTGCTCGGTGTTACGCTCCGCAAGTGTACGGAAATGTCGCAAGTAATATAAAAGATTATCGTATCCACAGGGACTGGAATAAGCACTAGAAATGTCTCAATGCGAATTAGCTAAACAACTATCCAATTGTTTCAAATGCAAAGTGAAGGTAAACAAATCTAATATTAAAGATCAACAAACAAGAGTTTAGTGTTTTGGGTTATGATAAGGGGAGATTCTAGGAGTTTCGGTTTCTTTGTAAGATTTCTTGAATGTAAATGGTTCACCAATTCTTATCCCTCAATTGCCAAATACTTGTAGAAAGTTGCCGGTTCTCTCTTACAATAGATAACCGGTGGACTGAAAAATGTATCTAAATATGATCAATTAGACGTGAACCTACGTTGTCCTTACACAGAAGCGCACCTATTACTATGCCTTCCTCGGATATCAACATAGAAGCCCACAACTTATTAATCTATCAAGATACAAGAAATTAATCACAAAATCCATCCTACTCTCTTGAATATTCCTATTTCCTCTTCAAGATTATCTCTCAAACGTCCTTACACGGGCTTGCACCTGTCACGTGGATCCCTCGGATGATCGAGTGAGAGTTTATCTTTACTAAGTCCACAAGAAATCCAAACAATCAATCAAGAATGAGAATTAAGCATAAATCACCATTAATCATTCAAGATCTAATTGATACAAGCAAGACAATGTCATTGAAACAAGAAATTGGCAAATCCATAAGAGATTACATCAATCCATCATACAAATACTCCCTTAATCCTAGAATACAAGATCTACTCCATGAATCGAGGAAGAATACCCGAAGAAATAAAGATTACAAGCATTTCTTAAATCCCCAATCCAAGAAACCAAGAAAAGGGGAAAAGAGAAAACTTATCTACGAAGAAGCCTCGTCTTCGGATCCAATCCTCGCTCCGGAGTCGAAATCGTCAAGAACTCCCCTCGAATCGCCCAGAAATCCTCCCAAGAATGGGAGGATACCACCAAATCTTGCCTTCTCCCAAAGGGGGAGAGATCCCCTTTCAATTCATGAAGGAGGGTTTAAATAGAGGAGGAAATCGGCCGTGTGAGATTCACACGGCCATGTCCAGTTCCTTCTCTGCCAAAGCTGCACGGCCGTGTGACTCACACGACCAGGACCCTTCTGTTCTCTGGAAATGCTACACGGCCGTGTGGTGCACACGACCACCACCTGCTTGGCCTCTGGAAACCTCACACGGCCATGTAGATCTACACGGCCATGTAAGGCATCTGCTCTAATTTCTTCAAATCAAGACACGGCCATGTGAGATTCACACGGCCATGTCCTCTTCCCTTCCTGTTAAAACTACACGGCCGTGTGTGGTACACGGCCTGATGCTCTCTCCCTTCAATTCCTTCCAAGCTTGACCAATTTCGACTCCTGTGTACAGAAAATGCACAAAAAGAAGATCTCCGAACCAAAAGAGTAAATATGCTAAAAGGAAAGCTGGAAGTATAAAAATGCATAGATCAAGCATGCTCAAAGTATGTAAATGTGTGTAAAAACATGCATAAAAGAGTATATAATCTACGCACATCACACCCCCAGACTTAAACCTTTGCTTGTCCTCAAGCAAAATGCTGCAGTCTAAATTCATATGTTCTAGAAAATATTCATAAAACCTAGTGCACTTTCCTAACTCTATCAAAAAGTTTCATTAACAAGCGTGATCATGGAAACAAGTAAAGTATGGTTCAAGCATAAGAATCTTGTGCACAGTGTAAAAGTAACTCAACACCCTTCAAGTCTCAATCCATGTCCTAGTCAAGTCGTCATCAAATCTGAATTCCTAATGTTTCCAGTGAAAGACAAGTAACCAGTGATAGGCACTTACTCACCATTCACTTGGTTCATATTTCTCAACTAACCCAAGGTCTCAAAGGTGTGCTCAATCTCAAGGGAAGCTAGGCAGTCATTTCCCCAGTAACCTAACTCGGTCTCAAAGGGGTGACTTGCTAGATTCCACTCATGACAACTATTTTTTATATCCCTTATTATTATTTTTTTTATAAGTGTTTGCATTGTGCAAAACTTATTCACAAATGTACTTTTAGCACACATGTTGGGATATTTTGATTTTTCCAAATGAGCTTTAATGATTTGAGCCTCATCCAGTAACCAAAATGAAAGTTGAGAAATCACCATGGAAACCAAGTACTAAGCAAACAAGATGAATCATGACTATTTCAATGACATCAACTATTCAAGCATCAAGCACAAGTGTAGTGAAGATAAAATCCTTAAGGTTGAACCAAAACTAAAACTCATCACCATAAGATTCTTAGCTAATTAATGCTTCCCAAGATAGAAAAAAAGAACTACACAAAGTTTACTACTAGCATCATTCGAATATCATGAATCAAGACAATAATCGTGCTAACATTTCACTTGAATCCAAGAAAGCATATAAGTGAAGATTTGATGTTCTCAAATTTTTTTTTTTTGCCATGATTATTTCAAAAACAAGCAAAATAAAGCAACAAGTAATGAAAATATGAACCAACATGAAAACCAAACTAAACAGTACATGACACCCCCCAGACTTAAACTTTTCATCGTCCCGATGAAATCAATATGGTGGAGGAGGTGGACGAGGGAAAGGAGGTCTACGACGTGGTTGGCCAATAGGAAAACTAGGAAAACCTGGAATCTCACCCAAGGATCTATGATACTCATATAAAGCATCTACTTGTTGGCTAGTAAGCGTCATGCTCTGCATAAAATCTCTCATCCTAGCCTGATCAGTATCATAATCCTGCACAAACTCAGCCATTTGACCTTGAAAATTCCTCGTAAACTGAAAATGATTTTGTACCTCCCTAAACTGATCATCAGATAAAGAGAAGCGCCCCTCCAACATTTTTCGTTGGGAATCTTGCTTCTCATGAAGTGATTCTAGAGACGTACGAAAATCTGAAAAATCAAACCTTGAAGTTCCCGTGCCATATGCAAAAGAATGCCTAGCAGGCTCCATAAAACTAGAAGGCTGCGGGTGTCCAGATGACGAGGGCTCATGATGTGACTCAGTGTCTCCAGGTATAGAAGGGTTATCCTCAAAATCTAACTCAGAAATTACCCAATTAGCCGGGTTACGAATAGTAGTTCGTTCAGGAAAAGGAAGGGGTAAAGGAGAACCACTCCTAGGAAACGCGAAACCATTCTCATCCCGAACGATCATTTTCATAGCAAGACATGCATCAATGTCAATCATGTCATTACCATAAATTATTTCCAACCCATCAACATCAAGATTTAAATTATAATCTATTCGGGTAATCAAACCACCAAAAATAATTGATCCCGATGATGCCTTAGCAGATCTTAATAAGGTTTCAACAAAATGAAAACCAGAATCAAATTCAACCTTATAAAGCATAGCCCATAAAGCATAAAGCTCTATCTTTTTAACCACCCCATCACTCTCTCCCCTACCAAAAATAGTTTTACCCATGACTCTGTGTAGATACCTAAAGATGGGGTTTTGCATATGGGAGGCCTTAGCTCTTGAAGGCTCATAAGGTTGATCTAACCCAGTTATTGCATTCCAAAAATGATTTCAATTAAACCTTGGATCAAACCTACGAGGGCTACCGGTGGTTAATCCAAAATAAGAATTAAAGTCACTAAATGCCCATAGAAATTCTTGATTCATTAGCCTAAATGAGATTTTTCCAAAGTAATCATCTTCATTAGTAAAATGGACATCCAATGAACTTAAAAATTCCAAAACAAGACGAGGATATGTAGGCAAATGTGTGTACATAATATCACTCCAATCCAAAAACCCAATCATCAAATCTACATCTTCCCTAATTCCAAGCATATCAAGAACAGTTGGGTCCATATATCTAGTACACACTATCTTTCTATTGACAAGAATTGCAAATCTAGTTACTTGATCATCATTTCTAAACACAATATTGAATTCATTGTCATTACCTTCGTTGCGTGAAGTCCTTTTGCCTTTGCCCTTCACTGGTTGTTTTCCTTTGTCCCTTGATGGCTCCTTCTCTTTGTCTCCACTGGATCCACCACCTCCTCTGCGAAGTTTCTTCAAAATGTTAGACATCTTGATGAGTTTAGATAGGGGAAGAATTATCTAGGGTTGGAAAAATGGAACTCAAAGAACAAAACTTCAAAGAGCAAAGATCTTAGGTTAGGAGAATAAAAAGTCCAAGTCTTAGAGAGGAGGAGAATCCGGATCTAAGAGATCTTGAGAGATTAGAGAGGAGTTTTTAAGAGATTGGGAGAGAAAGAGATGTTTTGGAGAGTTGGGGGTGTGCGGAACACGGCCAAGACCTGGCCGTGTAAGGTAGAAAGAAGGCTTTAATAACTCTCCTACACGGGCCGTACAGATCCACACGGCCTCCCCCTCTTCCTTCTCTGGATTCTTCGCACGCCCGTGTCTGGGACACGGCCTCTCAATCTTTCTTCTCGGAATTCTTTGCACGACCGTGTTTGGGACAAGACCTAGACCTTTTTCTCCTCGGGAGATCCTACACGGCCGTGTCTGGATGACACGGCCCAAGCACTTCCCTTTTCTGCAACCTTTACCTGGCCGTGTATAGCACACGGCCGGGCTCTGTTTTGCACCTAACCTGAAAACAAAATCAAAAGAATGTATCAAACTAAAAGAAATTAAAATACAAATCAAAACTAACTAAAATAACCCTTGGGTTGCCTCCCAAGAAGTGCTTGTTTAAGGTCTTTAGCTCGACCAAACTTGATCATTCACTTCTTTTCCTCGCCCTTGGAGGACAGATATACTTTTCGTTTTTGTTGGGAGATGTTGGGATCTCCCAACATCTTCCACCACATTGTCTCCTTCGTTTGGTGGCCTTCCATGAGGATGGAAATTCCATTCCTCAAGTTTATAAATGCTTGTCCTGCTACAAGCATTTAAAAGAGACGAGACATGGTTAGAGATATTAGATAAATCATATTCCAACCTTTCCTTACCAATTACCAAAGAAAGCTTATGATTTTTGACATCAATTATAGCTCCAGCTGTAGCAAGGAAAGGTCTTCCTAATATGATAGGAATCCTGGGGTCCTCTTCCATGTCCAACATGACAAAATCTGTGGGAATAACATTCTCATCCACCTCTACTGGCACATCTTCTATAATACCCAAAGGGTACCTGCAGGAATGATCGGCAAGTTGAAGTGCCATAGTAGTAAGTTTAATGTTTTTGAGACCTAATTTATTACAAATTGAATAGGGAATGAGGCTAACACTTGCCCCCAAATCACAAAAAGCTTTTTCAAAAAATTCTTTTCCTATGTTGCAAGGAATATAAAAGCTCCTTGGGTCCTTTAGTTTTGGGGAAGTGTTCTTCTCCAAAATAGCACTACATTCCTCACTAAGCGCAATGATCTCAACCTCTCCTCTTCTTCTCTTGTTTGACATGAGATCCTTCAGGAATTTGGCAAATCTAGGCATTTGAAGAATAGCATCAATAAGAGGTACCTCTACACAAATTTCCTTAACTTTTTCTAAAAACTTGCCAAATTCTTCATCTTTCTTGAGCATTGTAAGTCTCTGAGGAAAAGGGACAACTTTGCTCTGATGGTTCAGTGGGAGAGTCTCTTCAACCTCAATGGTACTCTCCTCATTAGCTTGAATCTGATTTGGTATAAGAGGAGAGAGCTCTTCTTCTTTTTGTATCCCTTTTGGAGCAGTCACTTGGGAGTCTCCCAAGGTCCATCCGCTCCTAAGCTCAATCCTATTGCAATGCTCCATAGGATTCACATCAGGTTTTCCTGGAAGTTGTCCTGGTGCTCTGGATGATGAGGAAGCTAGTTGGGCAATTTGACTATCCTGGATCTTTTGATGCTTTTCAGAATTATCCATTCTCTGAATGAGCTTTGCTAAATCTTGCTTCATTTCATTCTGACTTGAGATAATTTCTTCAAGCATCTTTTCAATATTTGACTTTGGTAAGCCTTGAGAAGATAGATGTTGAAAATTTTGTTGCCCAGCTTGAAAATTTGGTCTTGCCCCCATAGATGGTCCTTGATCTTGATTATTTCTGTAAGAAAAATTGGGATGGCTCTTCCATCCAGGATTATAAGTATTTGAGTATGGGTTGTTTTGCCTTTGATTGTAACTCATGATTGCATCACATTGTTCCAGTTGATTGATTTGTGCAGTGATAGCTCCCAATGGACATGAGTCATTTGAGTGCTCTGAACTCCCACATACTTCACAAGATGTACTAATAGCATTGACCATATTAGCACTAGTCCCCATATTCTCAAATTTCTTTGTAAGAGCGTCCAATTTTGCAGACAAAAGAGTGACTGCATCTACAACAAACTTCCCTGATGCTTTAATTGTTGGGTTTACAGAAGAATAGCCACCACTTCTTTCATTTGCCCATTGATGATGATTTTGTGCTACACTGTCAATAATTTCTTCAGCTTCATCTAAACTTTTATTCATAAGTGCCCCTCCAGCAGCTGAATCAAGGGACACTTTGGTATGATAGTTGATACTATTATAAAAAGTGTACAGCACTAACCATCTTTCCAACCCATGATGTGGGCATTGTCTGAGCATACTATTATATCTATCCCATGCTTCAAAAAGAGATTCTGAGTCAGTTTGCTTGAAGCTTGCAATTAAATTCCTCATATGAGCTGTTTTGCTTGGTGAATAGAATTTATCAAGAAACTGTTGCTCACATTGCTCCCAAGTGGTGATGCTATTAGGGGCCAAAGAATTCAGCCATTGCTTTGCCCTATCTCTTAAAGAAAACCCAAATAATAATAATCTAACTGCTTCTGAAGGAACTCCATTCATTTTCATGGTACCACATATTTCATAAAAGACCAATAAGTGTTGATTGGGGTCTTCATGAGGTCCTCCACCAAATTGGTTCTGCTGCACCATAGATATAATTGCGGGTTTGATCTCAAAGTTATTAGCTTCCACTGGAGGTCTTGAAATACTAGATCGAAAACCTCTTGCATAAGGTGCTGCATAATCCTTGAGTGGTCTATTCGCCATGTTCAAATGTTCCTGTTCTTCAATTTGCCTTTGCAGAATTCTTCTTTTATGGAAAGTTCTGTCAATCTCAGGGTCAAAAGGAAAGAATTTCCCTGCAAAGTTAGATCTTCGCATACACAAGAACAAGATAGCAAATGACAATTCAACAGAAAAAGAAAGAAAAATAAAAGAATAAAAAATACAGAATTGAATTTGTACAAAAAGAATTAACAAGAAGTAAAAGTTATACAAGAAAGTAAAAACAGAAATCTAATGATTAGTTACAACTATGCAATATGAAAGGAAAAAAAATGTTATGTTTAGTCTAACTCAATTGATAATTCCTAATGTTATAGCGCAGTCCCCGGCAACGGCGCCAAAAACTTGTTACGCTCCGCAAGTGTACGGAAAGTATCCACAGGGACTGGAATAAGCACTAGAAATGCCTCAATGCGAATTATCTAAACAACTATCCAATTGTTTCAAATGCAAAGTGAAGGTAAACAAATCTAATATTAAAGATCAACAAACAAGAGTTTAGTGTTTTGGGTTATGATAAGGGGAGATTCTAGGAGTTTCGATTTCTTTGTAAGATTTCTTGAATGTAAATGGTTCACCAATTCTTATCCCTCAATTGCCAAACACTTGTAGAAAGTTGCCGGTTCTCTCTTGCAATAGATAACCGGATAAGGACTGAAAAATGTATCTAAATATGATCAATTAGACGTGAACCTACGTTGTCCTTACATAGAAGCGCACCTATTACTATGCCTTCCTCGGATATCAACATAGAAGCCCACAACTTATTAATCTATCAAGATACAAGAAACTAATCACAAAATCCATCCTACTCTCTTGAATATTCCTATTTCCTCTTCAAGATTATCTCTCAAACGTTCTTACACGGGCTTGCACCTGTCACGTGGATCCCTCGGATGATCGAGTGAGAATTTATCTTTACTAAGTCCACAAGAAATCCAAACAATCAATCAAGAATGAGAATTAAGCACAAATCACCATTAATCATTCAAGATCTAATTGATACAAGCAAGACAATGTCATTGAAACAAGAAATTGGCAAATCCATAAGAGATTACATCAATCCATCATACAAATACTCCCTTAATCCTAGAATACAAGATCTACTCCATGAATCGAGGAAGAATACCCGAAGAAATAAAGATTACAAGCATTTCTTAAATCCCCAATCCAAGAAACCAAGAAAAGGGAAAGGAGAAAACTTATCTACGAAGAAGCCTCGTCTTGGATCAATCGCTCCGGAGTCGAAATCGTCAAGAACTCCTCTCGAATCACCCAGAAATCCTCCCAAGAATGGGAGGATACCACCAAATCTTGCCTTCTCCCAAAGGGAGAGATCCCTTTCAATTCATGAAGGAGGGTTTAAATAGAGGAGGAAATCGCACACGACCCATACTGCAGTGTGAGATTCACACCATGTCCTCTTCCTTCTCCGCTGCAGTGTGACTCACACGGGACCTTCATTATCCGGAAATGCTACACTGCAGGTGTTCACAGCCACCACCGCTTGGCCTCGAAACCTCACACTAGTGTAGATCTACACGACCATGTAAGGCATTTGCTCTAATTTCTTCAAATCAAGACACGACCATGTGAGATTCACACGGCCTTGTCCTCTTCCCTTCCTGTTAAAACTACACGGCCGTGTGTGGTACACGGCCTGATGATCTCTCCCTTCAATTCCTTCCAAGCTTGTCCGAGGACGCATAATCTTCACCAATTTCGACTCCTGTGTACAGAAAATGCACAAAAAGTAGATCTCCGAACCAAAAGAGTAAATATGCTAAAAGGAAAGCTGGAAATATAAAAATGCATAGATCAAGCATGCTCAAAGTATGTAAATGTGCGTAAAAACATGCATAAAAGAGTATATAATCTACACACATCACTCGGTGAATGGAGAAGCAACTAACAAATGCTAGATATGATCCTTTCATTGACCATATGAGAATGATGAAGGCTTCTGATGTGGAGATGCTCTTTTGACAAGTCTATAAACTCTGAAGAAGGTAAATATAGAGGACTCTTCACCATTGTTGGACGCCAGTAGATTCTCCACTTATTCTCCATCTTCTTCCTTACCACCTCAAGTAAATCGTAACTTGAGCATCAGAGTTGTTGTCTGGGACACCTGGTGCCAATTTAACTCTCTTTTGGAGTGTCTTTCAGGTCCCCTCATTCTCCTCACCGATGATATTCAAAGAACGCATATGTTATCCTGTTTGTTGATTACCATCCATAGTATTTGATTGGAACAAATTGGCGTAGCATGTGGAAACTTGAGTTAAGATGCTGCAATGGTTAACACTAGAAGAACTACTTATTGATAACCATGACTCCATTAGAAAAAGAAGCATTAATGATGCAACAATCATAACATAGGAAGACAACAATCAGATAATCTCCAAGGTGTTATATGGAATACTGTAATAATACCCACTCATACAACCACCACTAGAGGGAGTCCATCCTTCTTTAATAGGCACACCCCCTCTGCCATGTAAGAAGCCATCACCCTTCATAAGGGTTCTACCGTTTATGGTCTCAATCAACAAGGGGGTAGCCCTACTCGGTGAAGATTCACACAAATCACGAGTAGGAGAGACTCCTCGTGATCGCAAAGGAAAGGCACCAGCCTTCAATAAGGGAGCTATCCGAGGGACACCCCTCTCCAAAGAGGTCCTTGAATAGGAATTGCCTCGCTATTTTCGACAACTGCAATTAGGCAAATACACGAGGTTGTCGGACCCAAAAGATCATCTATGTCGCTTCGAGAATATCTCTCTATTGTATCAATACACTGATAGGGTTAAGTGCTAAGCCATTTTGACAACCTTATTTGGCTTGCCCTAATGATGATTTAGTAGACTCTCTACCACCTCCATTAAATCCTTCGATGACTTCAAGACTGCATTCTTACATCAATTCACCAGTAGTAAGAGGTATCAAAAGATCCCTCTTAACCCTTTTACCATGAAGTAGAAGCCTTGGAAAACCCTCCGGAAGTACTTTAAGCAGTTTAACAGAGTCGCCTGCGATGTCTCATCGACCCCTTTAGAGATATTAACCAATGTTTTTTTCCCAAGGTTTGGTAGACGGAAATTTCTTTAGATCCCTAGTGAAGAAGCCTCTAGTAAACTATGAAAGGTCATTGGAATGGGCTAAGAAGTACATCCACTTAGAGGAGACCAAACTTGCATGCAAAGGCAAATCCATCTCTGTCTCTTAGTCGGACAAGAAATCTCTTCATCCTCTACCCAAGAACAAGATTCCTCACTAACTCCTTAACTACGTCTCTACTCAAAGAGAGGAGAGGGTGGTGCAAGCTTTAAACTCAGCTCCTACATTTATAGCATGACCAAGCTAGTCATCCCCGGAAAGAGTGGTCCATTTTTGTACTTATCACTAGTCATACTCACATGACACCCAAGAGTGTGGATAACTTGTTGAAGAATTCAACTAGGTCACAAAGGAATGCCGCCAAAGTAAGAGAACTTCGCCCATTGCTATCGGACATACGTTCGATATGTACATTTGACATGACAACTCTGGAGATCAATCGAACCAGTGCAAAGTTGATTTGATCCCTACAGCGAACCAGAACTACCTCAGCGACACTCGAATTGTTGTAATGACCACCGAGATGATCACTAAGATTGTTAGAACAATACTATCCATCAAGGAAACATCAACATGATCTCGAGTGACTCCATTGATGGAGACTCCAACTGAGCCAGGAAGGCTTATGGATGAATGTTGGGGAATTATAGCATTGACACCGGAAGAGGTTGGGAGAGCATCCCTCTTATAAACTTTAGGCTCAAGACTTAGAAGGAGTTGTCATCCCACATGACGACGACTTAGTGATCAACACCAGTATAGTCAACTACAACAAGGTGAGAGTATTTGTAGACATCGGAAGCGCAGTGAATGTGCTGTATAAAGAAGCCTTTAATCAAATGCAAATTGATCGATATGAACCATATCCATGTCAACTTCTTTGTTCAGATTTATCAGTCATAAGTTAAAATTGCTAGGGCAAATCAGTCTCCCACTCTCAATAGGTGAAGAACCTATAAGACGAATAAGGAGCAACAATTTCACAGTGATTGATGCTTCATCATCTTATAATGTCATCCTAGGAAGGATGACTCTCAACTCATTCTACACGGTGGTCCCCAATTTGCATCAGAAATTTAAGTTCCCAGTCTTTGATTGAGTTATCTTAGTTAGCAGAGATCAAAGCATCTCTTGTAAATGTTACATAGAGATGATAAAAAACAACCTCAAGAAAGCACAAATAACTCAAAAGGACTCAGAAAAGGGCAGTACACTCCTCACTAGGAGTGTTTGGCCCTTAGCCGATCCATGAGAAGGAAAAGAATCCCAACGACCTTAGAATGACTTATCATATCCCTTTTTCTGCATTTACTATTATTTATCTTTCTAATTATTCATGCTTTATTAAGAATAATCACAACCTTTCATTTGTCTATATTTTCTTGTCCAGCCATTTTACGATAGGTCCAAAATTCCTAGCATCATGCTAGAGACTCATGGACTCATCCTACCCCATTCGCTAATAGCTCTGCCTTACAATAGGTCAGGAACTCCTAGCTTTGTGTTAGCAACTGAGACTCAGCCAACCCTATTATCCTCTTGGTAATGTCTTCGTCTTATTGTTGGTGCAGTTAGCACTAACGATCTAACTTAGTTTTGATGAATGACAAAGTAGGTTAAGTTAGTTTCATATTGATCTAACACTTCTATGAAGTGTCCAAGAGAAGCCAAGACGGGTCGATGGGCTGACTTGACGTTTGGCACGAAGTCCAGCTAGGTCGATGGGCTGACCGGATAGCTGGCACGAAGTCCAGACGGGTTGACGGACTGACCAGACATTTGGCACGAAGTCCAGCTAGGTCAAAGGGCCGACCAGATAGCTGGCACAAAGTCCAGACGGGTCAAAGGGCTGACCGGACGTCTGGCAGGTAAGTTGAGGTAAGTCACTGGAGGGGAGTGACTGTGAGGACGCATTCCTGGGAAGGGAACATTAGGCGTCGATCCAACTTAGATCCATTTCGGAAATCTAAGTTGAGATCGTGGCTAGATTCCGGTCTCGAGGAGACGGAATCTAACTGCTACTTTTGTTACTCTTATAACTTAACTATGCTAACACTTTATTTTGCAGGGTAGTTTTGCATTTTGCCTCGGACAAATATTTTTTCCAGGTTGTTGAAAAAATAAAGATCCGAGCGCCCGAAAGGGATTCGAGCGCCCGGGATGTAAAAAGTTATCCCCAACCGCGTCGCCACATGGAGTTTCATTGTGGACGAGCTACGTCACACTCCAGGCGCCCGGAAGGGATCAGGGCACCCGAGCCTCCTATATAAGGAGGGTGAGGCCTGGAGCAAAACATAACTCACGAGAAGATCTCCCATCGATTGCTTTGTTGTGCTCCTGCGACGCTACGAAGGCTCTCCGACAAGTGCTATTTTTTCTTTCTTCTAAATTATTGTCGGTATTATTTTTACTAGCATTTCTGTACCTTACTTTTGTAATCAACCTTTCAATTGCTAGTGGATTGGCCAACGAAAGCACTCAACGAGTGTGTGCCTTGGAGTAGGAGTCGCCGAAGGCTCCGAACCAAGTAAAAATTACTTGTGTTAGCGTTGTTGTTTTCATGTTTATTCCACTGCGTACTCTCGCTAAATTTTTTAATCGCTATTCACCCCCCCCTCCCCAGTGAATTCTCAATCCAACACTTATGACAGGCAGGAACTCCTAGCTCCATGGTAGAGACCGAGACTCGGCATGCTCTCTTAACCCCTCGCTAATGGCTCTGGCTTATGACATGCTAGGAACTCCTAGCTCCATGTTAGCGACCGAGACTCAACCCTCCTTCTTAGCCCTCACTAATATCCCCAGCTTACCACAGGTTTGGAATTTCCAACCTCGCGCTAGCGACTCAGTCTTATGATAAGCTCGACCTTGAACAACTCATCCTCAACCTTCAGCATCTCAGCCTTAGCTTCAGGCATCTCAGCCTGACCATATAAGACAACATAGTCATTCGAAGAAGCTCATCCTTTTTTACTTGACAGCTTGAGATTATCAATTCAGGTCATTTCGATAGATAAGTTTAAAATTGATTTTTTATAATTTCAATTCGATACATTCTTTCTATCTTCGGTAAAAGTTGTCACACAAATTGAAGCCTTACAATAGGCCTGAGACTCCTAGCACTACATTAGTGGCTCAGTTTCGTGACATAGATTTTCAATCAGGTCACTCACTGCTCAACACTTCTCGATGCAAATATGTCAAAAAATGATCAAGTCACTCAACTAAATTCTCAATCATTCCTTAAACTCTTTTGAAGGGATCAAGCTACCCAACTAAACACTTGCTTATTCTTACCTAAACTCTCTTGTGAAGCTTATTGCCTTAGTCATTGCCTCACTCGTACACCACTCAAAATACAATAGAAATGCACATTTAACACATACCAACAAGACAAATTTTCAGAAATGAAATTCTATTCATAAGGAAGAGTTTCAAATACATTACCAAGAGAAAGAGACAATATAAAGCTAACTGTACAAATAAAGATAACTAGAGTTGGAGTCAGTGCCGGAGGTAACAAGCGCTATCAGTTTGCTTTCTCGAAGTCAAGTAAATCATTCTAGACTTTCTTCAAGTCTAAGAAAGTCAGGTTGGTCTCCTTCGGGATAAACCCCAATTGAATGAATTAGTGGATGACACCTTCAAAACCATGCTTAAGCATGTTGTTGGTCCTTTATGCAAGCTGACATAGAATTCTTAAGATGCTAAAATGGTCTTTTTCTTATCTTCCCAACGACTCTCTTCACCCCGCTTGATACTTAGTCAGTTTAGCTAGCTCAGTCTTGATAGTCTCCAACTCAGAAGCCAGCTTCACCTTTTTCTCTTTCTCTTCAAATAGTTGTATTCCCAGTCTTTCTTTAGCCAAGGTCTCGAAGTAAATATCAGATTAATGTTGCAATTATTGAGGATGAGCTATACCTCTTGTATAGCTAGTTCATGTTGGGGTAAGAGCATCTCCTCTTGGGCCTTCTTCTATGACTTTGTGAAGTCTGGGTATGAACTTGTATGATTGACTTTTCAAAAGTTTGTGCTTTGGCTTGAGACTAGGCTAGATCGTGCTCCAACTCATGAACTTGGTTAGAAAGACCTTTGGCCCTTTTTTTTTTTTTTTTTTTTTTGCCATTTTCCCATCTCAACCTCGACCTTCTCCCTAGCCAGTGAGCCATGGCATCCTCCACCTTGGCTTTATCCGTCGCTGCCAAAGCCTTCGCAACCTTGCCCTCGATGAGACAGGTTGAGTTCACTAGATTTTCAACTCAACTATTTGGGCGCCCATCCCTTTAAATTGATTCACCAGGTTGAGAAGACGGACATGCAATCCCTTATGCTTCATTTTGGACAACACCATGAGATAAAGTTCGCAGATACTCTACGAATTTAATATCAACAATATAGCGTACCTTTAAATTGGAGTTCAACAAATTCTTGCTCAGGTCTAAGAGATTCAACTGTGACATACCATCCGTCTCGTATGCCTGGAGCTGTTCAAAGAAGGAGGGACTATGCCCGCTTGGCCTCCCCACACTTCGATAAGTCTGGGGTGGCTACATAGCATCGGAGCTCGATTATCAGAAGATTAAGAGGAGTAATGGTGAGTCATTCTATTAGCATTTGACTGTGCTTGCTCGAAGGTTGGGGTAACAACTTTGATGATGATAGCAAACACCAAATCTTTGGATGCCACAATTATTTTCCTTGGCACACGCTTCGGGAGGGCAACTTCTTATCAGTTGAGGCGTTGAAATGCCCTCCCACAATAGTCAGATTAACTTTTGTTTCTTCGAGGTCTCAACCTCAATTGTTGACTTTTGACTTTTACCCAGAGTTGTTTGGACTGGGCTAGGAGATGATGTCTGACTAGGTGTTCGATCCCTTTTTTTGGATTAGACCTCAATTTTAGCATTGGGATCGGTCTCGGGCTCGACGATCTCAAGGGAACCCCCTAACTCAATGAACCGAGTTGGCGGCTCAACTACAATAGTCGTTGATACAACATAGTCAAAGTCCCTGAGGACTTCAGTCTTATATACATCCCCTGAGTGCTCAGCTCCATCCTTAGATGATTCACCCACCTTTGACATGCGCGGTGGTAGTAGTTCAGATGATTCTTCGACCACATCTTTAAAGGCCCATATATATTTCCACTGATGTTAGTTCCCATTTCAACTTCTTATTCATTGAGACATTCAACATGATTTGATCTGCAAGGACAAGGAAAGTTAATGAGTGACAAAGGAAAAATAACAGAAGAAGCTATTAGAGCAATCTATATGACCCTATGTTTTGATATTTGGATAATGATTTAAGTTAAGTTTATTGTTGCATTTGATATACATTGTGAGTATGCAGGATGCATGTACAATAAGGAAAAGTCCAAATGTGATCTTGATAATGGTGAAAGTCCAAGTGGAGTTTTAGCAGTGTAAGTCCAAGTATGTAGTTTTGGTAACGTAAGTCCATGTGTGATTTGGCAAGGTCCAAGTCCCAGAGTGAGGAGCTCTTGACAAAGGATGAAGTCCCAGAGGTGAGGAGTCTCTTGGTAATCGAAGACCCGACAACAAAGGACAAGGAAGGCAAGGTCGAGGTTATGCGAGCAAGGATGAGTGTATGAGAGATTGCACTCACGATAAAATCTTAGGTTTAGAGTTTTACCAATCAATTAGCAACTAAACCAATTGACTAGGCCAGAGTATAGAATGTTTCTGTGCTTGACGGCTATGAAACAAATCTACTAGTATTGTAGCTAACTAATGGGCATTGTAGTTAGCTGACTGATACTGTAGCAGTTAATCGGTACTGTAATAGTTTTTGTAGCAGTCGACTGATAAGTATGACAGTCGACTAATATAGAGCTATTGGGGTGTAATGGTCATTTTTTTCATAGAGGTCAGTCGACTAGTGTCTTTATTAGTCGACTAGTGGCAGGAAACACAGCTTGTGCTTTCTCTTGAGCTTTGTTTAATAGAGCTCAGGGTGGTCGGCCATGGTTGATGAAATAGAGATGGTTAACTCCTATTAGAGTCTTTCAAACTCTTGTGTGATCAAGCATGTTTGTACGAGGTTGTGGCGAAATTTCTCCACCTACAAGGAGTTACTTAAGTTAGCTGGAGTTTTTTGAGGAGTAATCCACCGATGAATCAAGATCGTCCACCTTACGGACAATCGTGGAGTAGGAGCCCTAATCTCTGAACCACGTTACATAAACGTATCATTGAGTTTGTATTTCTTGTCATTGTATTGTTTAGGGTTTAGCTTCCTTGTTAGTATTTTGTTTTGTATTTCTACTACATACGAACAAGTGTAGGAAGCAACGATTTGGGTAAGAAACTATTCACCCCTTTTTGGCAAATGCAAAGGTCCCAACAAGTGGTATCAAAGCTTGGTCGCTCTTCATTGGACTAATCGTCGATGGAGCAAAGCGCTAGAGGAAGATAGAGTCGGAAAGACCTTTAGGATGGGATATCTGGATCCCACCTCCATATGAGAAGGAAGACTTCAGATATTGGAGGTCACGCTTGGAGATATGGTTTCAAATGGATTAGGACCATTGGAGCACATTGGAAGATCATTTCAAAGCTCCAATAGACAAGAAAGGGAAACACCTTTGACCTCGGTATTGGACCAAGGAGGAAAGGGAGCAATCGAAGGCGGATAAGGAGGTAACGAAAATTCTACTGAATTTATTGCCTCCTCACATTTTGTTGAGTGTAGTAATTACGAGAATGCAAGTGATCTTTGGAAAAAGATCATTGCATTTTATAAAAATCCTACAAAACTCCAAGGAGTGGAGGAGCCCAAGGAGAAGGATTCATTGGTCTAAGAGAAGAAGGACCAATCAGATGTTGACACGTGTTCAACATCCGAGAAGGAGAAGGAAGATGAGGAAGTGTCATCCACATCTTCAAGGGAGGAGGATGTGGAATCGTCCATATCTTCGAAGGAAGAAGAAGAAGAGCAATCCAAGGAAGAGGTCTTAGAAGCTCAACCTTCTACCGCACCCACCGAGAAGAAAACTAAAGGCCACATCAAGTGCTTTAACTGCAAGGAGATGGGACACTACAAGAGTAATTGTCCTTCTCTCAAGAAGGTAATGGAGGTAAACCCTAAATCCGATAAAGTTCTTTTGAAAACTAACGTAGATTGTAGGGATGATGCTAAGGAGAAGAGGCACATTCAATGCTTCACATGTGGTGAGTAGGGTCACTACTATAGAAAGTGTCAAAGGAGAGGAGAGCTCAAGAAATTGATGCACTTGAAGAAATGAGAGAAGAAAAAGTGCTCAAGTCAAGGGGGAGTTCCAAAAGTAAAAAGGAAGGTAATCCCTAATTTGAAGTCTAATCCAAATTCAAATTCTTTCATGCTTGCTAGGAATAATGAAAATTATGTACCCGTGCATAATTATGGATTTAGGTATAATGATAGGAATAGGGTTAACATGGTAGATAACTCTAGGAAATCATGTACTAAGGTTAGACATATCAAGAAATAACCTACCTTACCTATGGAGAGGAAGGTGGTTGAAAACCTAGACATTAATCCCAAGAAGGGGAGACATATGCTTAGGAAGTGTAAGTCTAGGAATATCCAAGGTGGATATGTTGATTCTAGGGTTTAAACCTTAGAATTGGAAAATCAAGTCTTGAAGGCAAAACTTGAGGAAATGGAGAAAGTCCTAGATAGATTTATTATTAGACCTAGATGACTTGATATATGTTTGGGCGGTCAAAGACTCAAAAATATCAAATTGGGTCTTTCTAAGACTAAAAGGAGGTTAAGTGCTAAGATGTCACATGACATTGGTAAGGGAGGAGTGACCAAGGACAAGGGAGAATCATCCAAAACTAATGAGAAGAAATATGCTAGGGTTGCATATAATTATAGTAAGTATGAGGTATCCAAAGTTAAGGACAAGAAGAAATTAACGAAAGACAAGGTGTCTAAAATTAAGAAAGTCAAATTTGTAGGCCAAGTGTCACTCGAGGTGCACCGAAGTGACCTAGCTATAGTGGATGAGTCACCTAGGGAGGTGGCTAAGGCTCGGAGCTCTAGGGGGAGCTCAAAGAGTCTTTGAGACATATGGTAAATAGATCTCAAGTAAACCATGCTTGGAACTCAAGATGGATAATCAAATGTGTCAAAGTGGTTTAGAGACGGACTTGAGTCTCAAATCTAAGGAATTAGTACAATTAGATTGAGTTTCATGCATGAAAATATGAATTGGGTTCATATTACATGAAAAATTAGTTTTTGATGTGTAGATATCATATAAACTAATGCTAGGGATGCATTATGATTTAATATGGGCAGATATATCAAGAAGAAGCCAAAACTAGGACTTTAGGTCAAGGCCCAATTAAACCATTTAGCTAGTTTTGGATTTTATATCAATCTTGGGATATGTGATAAATATATTTTTGTATATATTTTTCTTAAATAGATATTGGTAAAATAGACATCTTCTCAAAATTTGAGAATTTTTGGAGGTCTGTGAAATTTCTAGTGCATTTCTAAAATTTAGTTCATAATATAGTTTAGGGTTGAAATTGTGTATTAGCTGACTGGTAGCGCTGTTCACAAGCACAGAATATTTTTATGAGCTCGTTTTGAAAAGAGCAGTCGATTGGGATCAATGGGAGTTGACTGATACAGTTTGAAAATATTTTTTATCATTAGAAAATGACCAAAAGAGTGGTAAACATGTATGTAATCTTATGGGGGATTAATACATGATGTTTATGATCATTAGGGGTTAAAAAGTCTAATAATTAGGATATTATTGGAGCTCTTTTTAATATATGACAAAAGGGGAGAAGTTTTGGATTTAAGTAAAAAACCTACACACCTTTGCAAGAAATCCTAGCTCAAGGGGGAAGCTTAGGTGAAGGGGGTGCGATTGTTCATTTATTGGCAAAAGAGGAGAAGCTTTCCTTTGCTGAAAATCCTAGCTCAAGGGAGAGCTTAAATCAAGGGGGAGCCTAGCGATTTAGGTTTCATTATTTATGCATGAGTTGATTTGCATATTTATTTGCATATGTATTGTTATATTATTTCCCTAGCTTAAATGGGTTGCCAAACATAAAAAATGGGAGATTGTTAGAGCAATCTATGTGATCCTAGGTTTTGATGTTTGAGCAAAGATTTAAGTTAGATTTATTATTGTATTTAATATGTGTTGTGAGTATGTAGGATGTAGGTACAACAAGAAAAAGTCCAAGTGTGATCTTGGCAATGGTGAAAGTCCAAGTGCAGTCATGACGGTGTAAGTCCAAGTATGCAGTCTTAGCAACGTAAATCCAAGTCTGACTTGACAAGGTTGAAGTCCCGGAGTGAGGAGCTCTTGGCAAAGGATGAAGTCCCAGAGGTGAGGAATCTCTTGGCAATGGAAGACCCGATAACAAAGGACAAGGTCGAGGAAGCTCTTAAAGGTAAGACGTGAATGATGGGGAAGTATCCGAGAGACGAAAGACTGATGGAGAAGGATAGAAGGTAAGGTTGAGGTTGTGCAGGCAAGGATGAGTGCATGAGAGATTGCACTTAGGGTAAAATTCTAGGTTTAGAGTTTTACTAGTCGACTAGTAACTGGACCAGTCGACTAGGCTAGAGCATAGAATGTTTATGTGCTCTACGGCTGTGAAAACCAGTCTACTGGGATTGTAGCCAGTTGATGGACACTATAGCTAGCCGACTGACACTGTAGCAATCAACTAGTAATGTAGGAGTCGACTGATAAGTATGGCAGTCGACTAGTATTGAGCCGTTGGGGTGTAACGGTCAATTTTTTTCATAAAGGCCAGTCGACTAGTGTCTTTACTAGTCGACTAGTGTCTTTACTAGTCGACTAGTGGTGGAAAACATAGCTTGTATTTTCTCCTGAGCTCTATTTAATAGAGCTCGGGGTGGCCGGCCATGGCTGACGAAATAGAGGTGGTTAACCCCTATTAGAGTCTTCCAAGTCTCATGTGATCAAGCATGCTTGTTCTAGGTTGTCGCAAGGTTTCTCCACCCACAAGGAGCTACTTGAGCTAGCCGGAGTTTTTTCAAGGAGTAATTGTTGGCACCCCAAGGTTATTTTGATGTGATCAATAAGTTAAGTTAGGTCCTGTGGTGTTTTAACCTTGTGTTTAATTGTATAGGAGCTTAGGAGCACAGGGAGTCGAGCAAAAGACGCAGCTAGCGAGAAGGACGACGCGGGAGAGAGTCGACGAACTTGGTGCATTCGAGGGACTAGGTGCTACGGAAGAGTACGCGGGCGAACGAGAAGGAAGCGTGAGGCGTTTCCGAGGGACAAGAAACCGGAGTGGAAGGTTGCTCAAGAAGGCCAAAATTGGGTTCGGGTGAGCTTTATTTCGATTGGCTGAAATCACCCAAGCGAGCAGAGCCGGAGCGGAAGACCCAGACCAAGGCGAGCTGAACTGGAGTAGAGGGCCCGGACCGAAAAAGTCAACATTGTTGACTTTCTTGGTCTGGGGTGCCCGGAATCCTTCTGGGCGCCCGGACCTGGATTTTATCCAGATCGTGGTCAAACGCGATCTATGCGAAAGAGATAAAGTTTTATCCCCTTCTAGGTGTCTGGAACGCTTCTAGGCTCCCCGACCAAGGCTATAAATATAGCCTTGGTCCAAGAAGCTAATCAGAACAAGCAATTCTTTTAATTATATGCAAGTGTTCTTTTAAAAGTTCAAGAAGGGTTGTGTTTTAATTTGCAGAGGGCTATTCAACCCCCCCCCCCCCTTCTAGTTGGCCAACGCGGACCATCAAGTGGTATCAGAGCCAGGACACCTCAGAAGGACTAACCGCCAACTGAAGCAACAAGATGGTTGGAGCTAACATCTATCCATCAGTATTCGAGGGGGAGTTCACTTTTTGGAAGCGACGAATGGAGATTTATTTTAAAACTGATTTTAGTATTTGTCTAACAATGAAATATGATTTTGAAGTGCCCAAAAGCAAAGAAGGAGAAGAATTTGAGGAGCATTAATGGACTGACGATCAACATAATGATGTTATGGCAAATGGTAAGGCTGAGTCCAGTCTTTTGAGCGTACTACCTGCCCAGGATCTCGATAGAGTCGGAAAATACAAAAGCGCAAAAGAACTTTTGGAAAAGTTCTTGAAGCTCTACGAAGAACCAGTTGAAGTCAAATCCAACTCCTCGATGGATATCGACTCACCGTTAGAAGAGTCCGAGATCGAGGAAATTACCGGGACAACCTTAATAGCCGAATTCCATCCTGAGGACACAGAAAGCTCATCCCAGATGAGCATTGATGAAAGGGGAGAGTATTCGGAAGAAAATAACTCAATAGGGGGAGAATCAACATCCGACAAGGTAAGTCAGGTATGACATCCACCTCCTGACCAATTGATTAATTCAATCAAAACTTTGTCGAAAGATTTTTGTGAATTAGAAATTATATTGTCGAAAGATTTTTGCGAATTAAAACCTAAAAAGTTATTAACAAAGAATAGTGAGTTAAAAGAAACTCTAGCAACAACTTGTCGATTAAAGGATTTCGACAAACTAACAATAGAAAATGACATGTTAAGGGAATAAATGCAATTTTCTGCATGTTCAAAATTCACTGCTTTAAATTTGAGAAATTATGATAAACTAAAATGAAAATTTAAACATCACTAACCTAAAACATTAAATTAGATTTAGCGCTTTCAGAGAGAAAATTAAATATTAAATTTCCTTATGAGGCTTTATCTAGAAAGTGGTTGTTGCTCTAATAACCAAGAAGGCCTAGTGCCTCGCCACCGCCTAAAGTCAAATATTGAAATAAAATATTTAATTAACTTACTGATAAAGCATTAAAATTAAATAATTCTTTAAAAAGTATTTCAAATATTTTTTAGAATTTTTTTTCAAAATTGCTTAAAAGTTGCCTAAGTCAGAATTTTATTTTTAGAAAATTTTCTTGCTTAAATTTTTTACTTATTCTCAAAAATAATTTTGCTTGCAAAAACATAAAAAAATTTCTCAAAAATATTTGTTAAACATTTTTACTTAAAAATTTTTTCTTTGAAAATTATTACAAAGGGGGAGAAAGAATTTTTTTTTTTTTTTTAAGTTTTTCAAAATTATTACCCTTAGATTTTCTCTTGGTACCTTATTTTTTTATGTGATCAAAGGGGGAGAAGGAAAATGTTAAGTCTAGGGGGAGGTAGATTACAATTTTTTATTTTTTGAACTTTATTGCGATATTATTTGTTTTACGTTTATGTCTATTTACCCTATCTTAACTTAGGTTGCTCACATCAAAAAGGGAGAAATTGTTAGAACCCCAAGGTTATTTTGATATGATCAACAAGTTAAGTTAAGTCCTGTGGTGTTTTAACCTTGTGTCTAAGTGTGCAGGAGCTTAGTGTTGGTTGGTCCTAGGAAAATCGTACCGGTTCCACTGTATAAAAATTTTGTACAAGTGTCGAACCTTTCCTAAACAACCTATTGCGTTCTTTAAAATTAAATTAGGAATCACAAACAAAACTTAACATTATTAATTCCAAATTTAACTTATTTGTTCTTAATGATTTAGATTTGGATCACAAGCGGAACTTAACACTATTGATCCAAATCCACCTAGTTATAAAGTTGATTAAATATTTATTTCTAAAATCAGCTCCCAAATCAAATATGGCGAGGCACTAGGCCTTCTTGGGTATGGAATCATCCACCACTGCCTCGACAAAGCCTTTAATAGAAATTCAATATTTAATTTCCTAAAATAACATTAGGTTTAACCGAAAAGAACAATCGAATCACAAATCCGAAAAACAAAACAAAAGAAACACAACTTCGAAACAAATCCGAAACTCTAGAATCATATGCCTCTTGTGTTTGGAATTCATACAAAGAAAATAAAAACTAGTATGATACGGAAAATAATTACTAGTTATACCTTTCTTTGTATATAACGACCTCTTGATCTTCTACCGTATTCCTCTTCTTATCTCAGACGTTGTGTGGGCAACGATATACCGAGATGAGAACCACCCAAGCCCTTCTTCTCCAAGCAAGTTTCAGTCACCATCAAGTCTCCAAGAGATGTAGAGGTTCGGCCACCACCACCAAGCTCCAAGGGATGCAAGAAACAAAGCCTCCTTTCTCTCCTTCTTCTTCTAGCTAGAACCGGCCACCAACAAGTGCTCAAAGAGAGATGAAAACCGGCCACTAAGGAAGAAGAGAAGAGAAGAGAAGAGGAAGAAACTCTAGGGCCGGCCACCACCAAGGAAGAGAGGGAGGAAAAATAGAATGAAGTTGTTTTTCATGAAGGCACCTCTACCCCTCTTTTATAATCCTTGGTCTTGGCAAATAAGGAAATTTAAATAAAAAACTTCCTTAATTCCTTTGCCATGAAAAGGAAAATTTAATTAATTTAAAAATCAATTTCCTTTTCTTAAACATCATGGCCGGCCACCTACAAGCTCCAACAAGAAAAGTTTTAATAACACAAGAATTAAAACTTCCTAATTTGTTTCCGAAAATTTATAAAAAATTTCTCTAATAATTTTTCCCTTCATGACTGATTATAAAAGGAAATTTTATAAATTAAAATCTTTCTTTTAAACATGTGGATGATTTCCAAAAAGGAAAGTTTTCTTTAAAATTAAAATCTCCTTTCAATCTACAAATAAGGAAAGATATCAAATCTTTTCTTAATCCTTTGTAGAAACTTATAAAGAAAAAATTTATAATTTTAAAACTCTCTTTTAAATCATGAACATGGTTACAAAAAAGGAAAGTTTTCTCAAAAATAAAAATCTTTCTTTCAATCTACAAATAAGGAAAGATATCAAACCTTTTCTTAATCTTTTGTAGAAAGCTATAAAAGGAAAGATTTAAATTTTAAACTCTCTTTTAAAACTATGGAACCCACATAAGAAAAATTTAAAAAATAAAAATCCTTTTAATATGATGTGGCCGACTACCTAAACTTGGACTCAAGCTAGGGCCGGCCACCACTTGGTTCATCCAAGGATTAACTTGGCCGACCCCTTGCTTGGGCTCCAAGCAAGGCTTGGCCGACCACCTTAGGATGGGTATAAAGGTGGGTATAGGTGGGTATAATACTTTATAAATAAGAGGCTACAATAGGGACCGAGAGGAGGAATTGGTTTTGGTCTCCTGATGAAATTAAGCTTACCGTGTTCGCCCCGAACACCCAACTTAATTTCATCAATAATAATTCATACCACTAAAGAATTATTATTGAACTACCGCACCAATCCCAAATTACATTTTGGGATTCTTCTTATTATGAGTGTGTTAGTCTCCCTGTGTTTAAGATGTCGGATATCCACTAATTAATTGAGTTACTGACAACTCATTTTAATTAATATCTCAGTCCAAGAGTAGTGCCACTCAACCTTATTGTCATGTCGGACTAAGTCCACCTGCAGGGTTTAACATGACAATCCTTATGAGCTCCTCTTGGGGACATTATCAACCTAGATTACTAGGACACAGTTTCCTTCTATAATCAACAACACACACTATAATGAATATCATTTCCCAACTTATCAGGCCTATTGATTTATTGAACTAAATCTCACCCATTGATAAATTAAAGAAATTAATATTAAATATGTGTGTTTGTCATTATATTAGGATTAAGAGAACACACTTCCATAATAATCGAGGTCTTGTTATTTTATTTAGTCAGTATAAAAAGAAACTGCCTCTATGGTCCTACTCAATACACTCTAAGTGTACTAGTGTAATTATATAGTTAAGATAAACTAATACCTAATTACACTACGACTGTTCTGATGGTTTGTTCCTTTCCATCTTGGTCGTGAGCTACTGCTTATAATTTATAAGGAACTGATAACATGATCTTCTATGTGTGACACCACACACCATGTTATGTACAATATAAATTAATTGAACGACTACACTTAGCATATAAATGTAGACATTTGACCAATGTGATTCTTTATTTCTAAATAAATGTTTATACAAAAACTAGGCTTTTAGTATACACTCTAACAATCTCCCACTTATAATAAAAGACTAAGCTGCCATATCTGCTCCCATACATTTGATTCCCATCCCCTCCACACGCCGATCAAAAGTTTTCACCGGAAGGGCCTTAGTGAAAGGATCTTTCAGGTTATCATCTGATGCAATCTAGGCGGCAACAATTTCTCCTCGTTATACGATATCTCGTATTGGGTGGTACTTGCGCTCTATTGTGTTTACTTGCCTTATGGACTTATGGTTTCTTCAAGTTTGCTACTGCACCACTATTATTACAATAAATTGTAATAATCTTTGGACAAACCAGAAATCATGTTCAAGTCCATCATGAAGTTTCTGAGCCATATAACTTTTATGGCTGCCTCAGAGGCTGCCACACACTCAGCTTCTATGGTGGAGTCTGGAAAAATATCTATGCTTAACACTCCTCCATAGTTATGGCTTCACCTCCTAAAGTAAACACAAAACCCCGAGGTCAATTTA
Source organism: Zingiber officinale (assembly GCF_018446385.1). Lineage (NCBI taxonomy): Eukaryota > Viridiplantae > Streptophyta > Magnoliopsida > Zingiberales > Zingiberaceae > Zingiber > Zingiber officinale. Next base: position 18,557,598 of record NC_055986.1, on the reverse strand, counting down.
CTATTGTCCCTATCTGATTGGAAGTCAAAATCCGTATAACCTACAGGGATCAAATTATCTGCCTTGTAAACTAGTATATAATCTCTAGTCCCTCTAAGGTACTTTAATATATGCTTTATGACAGTCCAGCGTCCCGGTCTTGGATTATTTTGATATCTGCTAACCATGCCTACGGCAAAACAGATATCATATCTCGTGCATAACATACATTAGGCTTCCGATAGCCGAAACATAAAGAACTGCCTTTATGTCTTCTATCTCCTTTGATGTCTTCGAAGACATCTCTTTAGATAAAGTTTACTTCATGTCTAAAAGGTAGAAAACCTTTCTTGAAGTCTTGCATGCTTAAGCGAGCTAGGATTGTATGAGGCTCGGGATAAGCACAACACTCTTTCTTGTGATCCCTTGATCCCTAGAATATGTGCGCATTCTCCCAAGTCCTTCATATCGAATTACTTGGATAACCATACCCTTACTTCCGACAACACTTTGATATTGTTTCCAACTATAAAAAATGTCATCTACGTATAGTACAAGAAATACCACCACGTTTCCATCACACTTCTTGTATACACAAAAATCCATCCGTATACTGAATAAATCTATAGGTCTGAATTACTTTATTAAACCAGATGTTCCAAGATCTTAAAGCTTTTGCTTCAGTCCATAGACCGATTGAGCTTACATACTATATGCTCTTAACCCTTTGCAATAAACCCCTCTGTTTGCGTTATATGGATGTTTTCTTCAAGACTTCCATTAAGGAAAACTGTCTTGACATCCATTTGCCAAATCTCATAATCCATATGAGCAGCAATAGATAAAAGAATCCGGATAGACTTTAAGCATGGCTACCGGTGAAAAAGTTTCCTTATAATCGATACCCTTTTTCAACAAGCCTTACTTTGAAAGTTTCCACCTTCCCGTCTGTCCTTCTTTTTCTATTGTGGACCTAATGGCTTTTACATCATTTGGTGATTCTACAAGCTCCCAGATTTTATTAGAATACATATATATTCTAATATTCAGTATTTATTGCTCTTTGCCAAGATACTGCATCTTTATCTTGGAGCGCTTCATCATATGTCCGGGGATCAGGTTCATATTCACCAGGGATCAAGTCCAAAGACTCTCCCAAAACATGAATCTTTCAGGTTGTCTAACAACCCTCCCACTACGATGAGACACTTTCTGCAATTGTGTATCATTTGTGATACGTGTTGCAGTTTCTTGTGATATTTCATCTTGTACAGTTGGTACTAGATTAGACGTGTCCTTTATTATTTCCTTAAGAACAAATTTACTTATGGGCTTGTGGTTCATTACATAGTCCTTTTCTAAAAATCGAGCATTGGTGCTTACAATGACCTTCTGATTTTTAGGACTATAAACTTCCTTTCATTTCTCTAGGATAACTCACAAACAAGTGAACTCATGTCCAACTTATCAGTGTCTCCCTTCAGCACATGTGCTGGACTACCCTAAATCCGAATATGCTTTAGACTAGGCTTACGCCCATTCTACAATTCTATGGGAGTAGAGGGTTTTGACTTTAGAAGGTACTATATTCACTTCTATTTCCAGAGTATATCCTCAAAATGAATTTGGTAATTCTGAATGACTCATTATTGATCTAACTATTTTCATAAGAGTCCTATTCCTTCGTTCTACTACACCATTCTGTTGGGGTGTACCAGGTGCAGTCAGTTGGGATTGAATCCCGACTTCTGATAAGTGACTCCTAAACTCTCCTAAGAAGTACTCGCTACTACGATCTTACCGTAGTGTCTTGATATTTTTACCTTGACGTTTCTCCACATCAACCTTGTACTCTTTGAACTTATCAAAGCACTTAGACTTACGACACATCAAGTAAATATACCCGTATCTCGAATAGTCGTCCGAAATATTTGAAACTACCTCTTGCCTGGATAGTCATAGGTACACAAAATAGAATGAACCAATTCCAACACTTCTTTGGCTTTATACCCCTTAGACTTTAAAAACCTCTTGGTCATTTTTCCTTCCAAGTAAGACTTATAGTTTGGAAAGTTTTCCACCACCAATGAACCCAAAAGTTCATTGGCTATTATCTTTTGAATCCTACTCAAGTCAATATGACCTACCCTTAGATGCCAAAGATATGATTGGTTCATTTCCAAAGGTTACTTTCTCTTATTAGAGCTAGAAGATGTGTTATTAATTTTCATTTGTTACATCGTGAGAGTTATTGGATTTTAAATTGCCAACCAACCTACCAGAACAGATAACTTTCCTATTTTCTTGATAACAACTTTGTTATCAAAATAGACAGAATATCTATTCTTTAATAGTTTAGAAATCAAAATCTTTCTAAACTTAGTATGTAAAGATAATTTCTCAAAATCCATGTTTTATTCCTATTAGAGGATAAACATCTCCCACTGCAACAACTGCTATATTTGCAGCAGTGCCCATGTAGTCGGTATTTTCCCTTTCATATAGTTGTCAGGTTTCCTGGAACCCCTGCAATGAATTGCAGATATGATCAGTGGCTTCTGTATCTACTCACTAGGTACCGGTAGATAACACCACTAAACATGTTTCAATAACTAATGAATTAAATACACTTTTATTGTTCTCATTTCTGAGAGGACAGTCCACCTTAGAGTCCAAGTTTTGTTTCCAATCATAATTGAGACTACTAAGTCTATTCTATAGTAAAACAGCTAGGGGATTGACAAGCATTTGAAATCCTAAGAATCACAAAAATATTTGGTCAAGACCAACACCTTACAATCCCCATGAATTTTGTATGTCATGTTAGTGTGGACGTATACAAATTCAAACTTTAATTGGAGATTTTATTCATTAATTTTATTATCTTGTCAACCTATCTTTATGACAAATAAAATTAATAGTTGGTCTTACTTTGATCAAATATTTGGTCAAAACTTTGAATTTAAAATAACATTGTTTCCTCAAACAATATTATTTAAATTCACCAACATTTCAAACACCAGGAATTATGCATGTCACGTTAGTGTGGACGTATAAAAATTCAAACATTCGTAAGAGGAGGGTATTACCCATTAATTATCTTGTCAACCTTAAATTACCTCAAACACCATGAATTTTGTATGTCCGTTAGTGTGGACGTATACAAATTCAATTGTTTGTAAGAAGAGGTATTGCCCATTTTATTTTGTCAACCTAACTTTATGACAAATAAAATTACCTCAAACACCGTGAATTTTGTATGCCACGTTAGTATGGACGTATACAAATTCAAACATTTGTAAGAGGGGGGTTTTACCTATCTTTATGACAAATTAATAGTTGGTATTCTTTTGGTCACGCAAAACAATAGCAGTGACTCCGTTGGGGAGGATACTATTGAATGCGTCTAAGTGTATACCATTACTTGATACTTAGTTCATTAAATAGGATTATGCCCCTTCAGTTGGAGAAGATTACAAGCCCCTAAATAATTTCCTATAACCATCCATAAAGGAAGTTTGATCTAGTGATTCGCAACAAACCCATCTATTGTGGAGGGAGGCACTCAGAGCCAACACGCACGCTTGTTCCATCACTTACAAACCAATAATGGAGACCGTGGAATTTATTTAAAAATCCCTCTCCCACTTAGTTTTTATAGATGAGGAATTTTAACCTATGCTAGCATACATCACATGCACATCACAGTAAATAAAAGCAATAAATATGGAAATTAATTTTCCAACTATTATAGCATCTTCCATCACTGTCTTTCATGTGCTGCCATCCCTAGGGATCATGCCGTCAAGTCCATCGAGCTTTCTTTTCCGCTGTGCCTCTGGTCCTCCAATAGCACCACGTCTCGCAAGGATACGATCCGCGACAAAAATAGAATTTTACATATATCGATCCTATATTCCATAAAGGAATGTACATGTAATCTAGATCGAAACAAAAATGTAAAATCCTAATAACTAATACAGCTCCTGCTGTATTTAATATTACAATCATGCACACACAATAAAATGCCCTTGACATGTCCAAGGGTCCAATCACACACAATATCTATATGCCATAATAGTTGGAGCCTGCAACCACAAAGTTAGCACATCCTACTATTATCCTGCCTAAATTATGTATGACATATGCATAATCTATTTGAAAACCAAACACACAGAGGCAAACCCTAGCTCTGATACCAATTGTTGGTTAGTCCTAGGAAGATCGTACCGCTTCCACTGTATAAAAATTTTGTACAAGTGTCGAACCTTTCATAAACAACTTATTTTGTTCTTTAGAAATTAAACAAGGAATCGCAAACGGAACTTAACATTATTGATTCCAAATTTAACTTATCTGTTCTTAATGGTTTAGATTTGAATCGTAAATGGAACTTAACACTATTGATCCAAATCCACCTATATTATAAAGTTGATTAAATATTTAGTTCCAAAATCGGCTCCCAGGGCAAACATGGTGAGTCACTAGGCCTTCTTGGGTATGGGATCATCCACCACTGCCTCGACAAAGCCTTTAATAGAAATTTAGTATTTAATTTCCTAAAATAACATTAGGTTTAACCGAAAAGAACAATCGAATTACAAATCCGAAAAACAAAACAAAAGAAACACAACTTCGGAACAAATCCGAAACTCTAGAATCATATGCCTTTTGTGTTTGGAATTCATACAAAGAAAATAAAAACTAGCATGATGCGGAAAATAATTACTACTTATACCTTTCTTTGTATATAACGACCTCTTGATCTTCTACCGTATTTCTCTTCTTATCTCGGACGTTGTGTGGGCAACGATCTACCGAGATGAGAACCACCCAAGCCCTTCTTCTCCAAGCAAGTTTTAGCCACCATCAAGTCTCCAAGAGATGTAGAGGTTCGGCCACCACCACCAAGTTCCAAGGGATGCAAGAAACAAAGCCTCCTTTCTCTCCTTCTTCTCCTAGCTAGAACCGGCCACCAACAAGTGCTCCAAGAGAGATGAAAACCGGCCACTAAGGAAGAAGAGAAGAGAAGAGAAGAGGAAGAAACTCTAGGGCCAACCACCACCAAGGAAGAGAGGGAGGAAAAATAGAATAGAGTTGTTTTTCATGAAGGCACCTCTACACCCTCTTTTATAATCATTGGTTTTGGCAAATAAGGAAATTTAAATAAAAAACTTCCTTAATTCCTTTGCCACAAAAAGGAAAATTTAATTAATTTAAAAATCAATTTCCTTTTCTTAAACATCATGGTCGACCACCTACAAGCTCCAACAAGGAAAGTTTTAATAACACAAGAATTAAAACTTCCTAATTTATTTCCGGAAATTTATAAAAAAATTCTCTAATAATTTTTCCCTTCATGGTTAGTTATAAAAGGAAATTTTATAAATTAAAATCTTTCTTTTAAACATGTGGATGATTTCCAAAAAGGAAAGTTATCTTTAAAATTAAAATCTCCTTTCAATCTACAAATAAGGAAAGATATCAAATCTTTTCTTAATCCTTTGTAGAAACTTATAAAGAAAAAATTTATAATTTTAAAACTCTCTTTTAAATCAAGAACATGGTTACAAAAAAGGAAAGTTTTCTCAAAAATAAAAATCTTCCTTTCAATCTACAAATAAGAAAAGATATCAAACATTTTCTTAATCTTTTGTAGAAAGCTATAAAAGGAAAGATTTAAATTTTAAACTCTCTTTTAAAATCATGGAACCCACATAAGAAAAATTTTAAAAATTAAAATCCTTTTAATATGATGTGGCCGGCCACCTAAGCTTGGACTCAAGCTAGGGCCGACCACCACTTGGTTCATCTAAGGATTAACTTGGTCGGCCCCTTGCTTGGGCTCCAAGCAAGGCTTGGCCGACCACGTTAGGATGGGTATAAAGGTGGGTATAGGTGGATATAATAATTTATAAATAAGAGGCTATGATAGGGACCGAGAGGAGGAATTGATTTTGGTCTCCTGATGAAATTAAGCTTCCCATGTTCGCCCCGAACACCCAACTTAATTTCATCAATAATAATTCATACCACTAAAGAATTATTATTGAACTACCGCATCAATCCCAAATTATATTTTGGACTCCTTCTTATTATGAGTGTGTTAGTCTCCCTGTGTTTAAGATGTCGGATGTCTACTAATTAATTGAGTTACTAACAACTCATTTTAATTAATATCTCAGTCCAAGAGTAGTAACACTAACCTTATTGTCATGTCAGACTAAGTCAACATGCAGGGTTTAACATGACAATCCTTATGAGCTCCTCTTGGGGACATTATCAACCTAGATTGCTAGGACACAGTTTCATTCTATAATCAATAACACACACTATAAGTAATATCATTTCTCAACTTATCGGGCCTATTGATTTATCGAACTAAATCTCACCCATTGATAAATTAAAGAAATTAATATTAAATATATGTGTTTGTCATTATATTAGGATTAAGAGTACACACTTCCATAATAACCGAGGTCTTGTTCTTTTATTTAGTCAGTATAAAAAGAAACTGCCTCAATGGTCCTACTCAATACACTCTAAGTGTACTAGTGTAATTATATAGTCAAGATAAACTAATACCTAATTATACTACGACTGTTCTGATGGTTTATTTCTTTACATCTCGGTCGTGAGCTACTGTTTATAATTTATAAGGAACTGATAACATGATCTTCTATGTGTGACACCACACACCATGTTATGTACAATATAAATTAATTGAACAACTACACTTAGCATATAAATGTAGACATTTGACCAATGTAATTCTTTATTTCTAAATAAATGTTTATATAAAAACTAGACTTTTAGTATATACTCTAAAACTTAGAAGCACAGGGAGTCGAGTAAAAGACGCAGCTAGCGAGAATGACAACACGAGAGAGAGCCGACGGGCTCGATGCGTTCGAGGGACGAGGTGATACGGAAGAGTACGCTGTCGGATGAGAAGGAAGCGCGTGACATTTCTGAGGGACAAGAAGTCGAAGCGGAAGGTTGCTCGAGGAGACCGAAATTAGGTTCGGGTGAGCCTTATTTCGGTTGGTTGAAATCACCCAAGCGAGCAGTACCGGAGCGAAAGACCCAGACCAAGGTGAGTTGAACCAGAGCAGAGGGCGTGGACTCCTTTCGGGTGTGGACCCCTTTCGGGCACCCAGACCTGGATTTTATCCAGATCGCGGTCAAACGCGATCTACGCGAAAGGGATAAAGTTTTATCCCCTTCTAGGCGCCTGGAATGCTTCCAGGCGCCCCAACCAAGGCTATAAATATAGCCTTATTCCACGAAGCTAATCAGAACAAGCAATTATTTTAATTATATGCAAGTGTTCTTTTAAAAGTTCGAGAAGTGTTGTGTTTTAATTTGCAGAGGGTTATTCAACCCCCCTTCTAGCCGGCCAACGTGGACCATCAGTAATCCATCGACGGATCGGGATCATCCACCTTACGGACAACCGTGGAGTACGAGTCCTAATCTCCAAACCATGTTACATAAACGTGTCATTGGGTTTGTGTTTATTGTCTTTGTATTGTTTAGGGTTTAGCTTCCTTGTTAGTAGTTTGTTTTGCATTTTCGCTGCGTACGAACAAATGTAGGAAGCAACGATTTGGGTAAGAAGCTATTCACCCTCCTTTTAGCAAATGCAAAGGTCCCAACAGAAGCGTCTTACTCAATTGGTCATCTAGTGGGACTACATTCAGACTTAGTCTGACTCGGTATAATAGTGCCTTATTCTCCACCAGTTGATTAACATTAAACTTCGGGACCGCCCAAGGTCTTGGTTGTCTCCAAGTATAGTCACTCTAGCTTGTACACTCTAAGTTGTGGTTGAGCCGCAAATTGCTACTCTAGGTGGTTGGCTAGGTATACGAATGAGGGGGTTTGACAAAAAGTAGGTGACTCTTCCACCCCTTGTGCAAGGAAGGGCATTCGCCAAGGAAGTTACATCCCAGCTGAGCCTCAAAGTAGAAAACTCCGAGTTCTCCCCATCGGGGTAAAATAAATAACGAAAAAAGTACATGATCAAGAGGGACTTGGTACAACCGACAAATGATGACGACACTACAGTTAGGATATAAGAATAGGGGTAAACTTAGACAAGGGGATTTGGAAGTAGATGACTAAGTCTTGTAGAAAAGGTGGAATGGGAAACCTAAGGTCACTTGTTAACTGGCTATAAAAGACGATGATATAACCGGGAAGTGAATCGTGTGTCCGACGCTCCGGTCCAAAGATACAGATCCTGTGATCAGTTTGGATGCTGAACTGCAGTCACCATCGTCGGATCTAGGGTTGCATTAGTAGCAACATCACTGCACGGCTTCTCAATAAATAAGGTAAGGTGAGTTTGCAATTCGAGGAGGATAATGCATGTTACCCATTCAATGCGACGGAATAGTGCGCCAGTCATAAGGATGATACGTAATCTCACATATCACATTCATTAAATATGATGTCTTATCTCCTCGATGACCAAGACCCAGCCAGTTGTCCCATTGAAATGCCAACGCCTCAACTCAATATCCAGAAAGTTAAAAAGATGCCAACTTATTATAGTTCAGTTAGTTGGACTATGTCTTCTTCGACTAGACTTGATGGGAAGACTTGTGATATGATGGAATTATGCTACCTCAACGTCTCCCGTGTGGTCAAAAGTAGTGTTGATGTATCCGTCAAAGTCAAAATGAGTCAAATATAACTCAAAAAGAATCGGGTCCAATTGAAATGAGATTCGAGTTGATCGAACCTACTCAGTGTATTCATCCCAGGAGAATCGACCTCAGATCGCTGACATCCTCCACGCCTCTGTCTCAAATCCCGACATCACTATGTTTCATCTTAGTTGTCGACGTCCTCCATGCCTCAATCTCAGATCCTAACATTATTTATGTTTCGGCCTCATTCGCCAATACCCTCCAGACCTCAATCTCAGATTTCGACATCATTCATGTCTTGGCCTCAATCGTCGACATTCTCCACGCCCTGTCTCAGCCTGTGTCGTCGACATTCTCCATGCCTCAGTTTCAAATCCTAACATTATCCATGTCTCGATCTCAGTTGCCGACACCCTCCACACCTTAGTTTCAGTCGTCGACATCCTCCCGAACACTGTCTCAACATGTCCCAGCATGTTCTCTGTTTCAGTTTTAGTCTCTGACTTCATCTATCCTCAACATAAACTCCATTTTCTCATTCTCGTATTAGGCTTACACCCTAAGTTAGTCTGCAACAACCTTATCAATAAGACTATCTCTATGTGAATATTTTAAACAACGTGAAATCAGATGAATGGAAAGGCGGTTACTAGGTTGCTAGATTTGATCTCCTAAATACTCTCTTTCAAACATGTGGCGATTAATGAAGAAACAATTAACGGCTATCAGATCTGATCTCTTTATTGATCCATATATAAGAATAATAAAGATGTCTGACATAGATATACTCTTTTGATAGGTATATAAACTCTGGAAAAAGTAAAGAAAGAGGACTCTTCCCTATTCTTGGACTCCACCAGATTCCAGTGACAGTGACGGTCTACCTCTTTTTTGGAGTGCCTTTTATAGATCTCCTCATTCTCCTCACCGAGGATTGTAAGAGAACGCATGTGTCAACTTGACTATCCATGATATTAAATCCAAACACAGCAGGGAGGGACCATTTTCCATCGACAGCCGCGCGCAGCTGCTCACATGGAGTTTCACATGGGGTTCATAGTTAACTTCGAGAAGTAGCAATCGCAGTGGATATTGTTGAGTATAGAGTAAGAACATTTCTTTTTCTGATATTTATTGGCATGCATTTGGTAGGCCACTGCACCGGCTTTGTTCGGCAAGTGACTTTCCCAGATTCTTCTTTGGATATTACGAATTCCTTATCGCAACAATTTAATTTCCTTATCTCGTAGCTTTGCATGAACTGAGATATAATTTGGATTATGTAAGCACAGCACTGGCTGATATAACGGTTAGGTAAATGAGTAGACCCATGAAACTAGGTAATGAGTATTTTAAATATTTAAAAAAATATAAATAGTATTTAATAAAATGCTAAATCTAATAACATCTATTTTTATTTTTTAAAATAAAATTTAAAATTTAAATTTTTAATATAATCAAATTTCTTATTTGGTCATTAACCTCAGTCAAAACAAGCATGGCTCATTTGGGTCTAGATTCGTGTCAAGCAAGCTCAATTGCTCCTCCCTATTGTAGCCATGACTCACTTGAAGTTGGGTTGTCATCAAAACGGTCCTGGCCAGTTCAGTACAACCTGTTGACAACTCAGCAGCTTACTACTAGAAAAATAAATCATAATGAATTTTATTATTATTTTTTGCCAATGATTGCGTTGGCCATTCTGTTTTATATATCATCCAACTCACAATAATGAACCTTTCTAGTTGATAGATTTTCAGTCATCCATATTCAATTAGTACGAATTCCAAATCTCTCAAACTTCTCCGAGGAAGAACAGACCTCTTGAAACTAAAGAGAACCAACGTGAAGAACTGCACTTTTTTTTCTCTCTAAGAAGAAGCCCTCTTATAAATGTTTGAATGGAAGGGTTGAGCAATTCAGGAGTCTTCAAGCAGATTAAACTCCCTACACTCCGTTCATCTAAAAGCTCTATCTACAGCTACACATACAAATAAATAAAACCCAGACCATCATAGCGCAAGTATTCTATTACCCTCAAACACCATTCGTTTCTGTGTTTTCTGATTAGATTATTTTTCAAGAAATCTTACTGCAGAAGCCATTCCTGGAAAGGCTGGAATTATAGAGCTGCAAACTACAAACTTAGTTCCTGACAACGAATTTTACGTCATTTACTTCATGCGCCTTCCTCAGCTTTCTCCAGCTTGCCTTCCATCTGGTTCTCTCTATCTTGCCTACTCAGATCTCTCCCTTCCACAAGATTTGGCTTCCCGTACCGCCGATGCGCCATGTCGTAAGTAGCATGCAGTCCAAAGAACAAGTAGTAGACCAGCATGAGCAAGGAGCAGAGTCCAAACCTTATGAAAGCGTCCGCTCCCAACGATCCCATCAGGAACAAGTTGGTCGCGATCGACAACGACGGCAGCCACGGCACCAGCGGCACACCCCACACTCTTGGCTTCCGGCACTGCGGCACCAACACCTGAATCCCCAGCGTGCCCGCCACCCACAGTGGCACCGTAATCGTGTACCCGACCCATCCATGGGGCCTCAGTCCCCAGTACGCAGCCGTCCCCATCGACGAAGCGATTATGACGAGGAGGCAAATCACCAGCTTCAGGAGGTCCCTCTGCTCCGTCACGCCCCTCTGGTAGTACCGACGCACCAGCAGCGCCGTCGCCATCATCATGAAGATGAATAGCGTGCTCACGGAGAGAAGGGCCGTCAGGATGTCGAGGCTCGAGAACAGAGCAATGCACGCGGCGGAGATGGTGATTAGGAGAGTGGCATAGATGGGCGTTCCGGTCTTGGGGTGGACGAGCGCGAACAGGGGAGGGATGATGTGGCTCCGGGCGATGTGCGTCGTGTAGCGCGCTTGGCCCAGTGCGCCGACGAGCAGCACGGTGGTCATCCCCTTGAGCGCACCGAACGCCACCACGTACTGCGCCCACTTGAGCCCCACGCTCCTAAACGCAATAGAGTAAGCCGCTTGCTCGTCGATGTCGGTATACGGCTGCATCATGGTGAGCGCGAGCGCCATGAGGCAGTAGATGACGGTGATGATCGTCATCGAGCCAAGCAGGCCAAGAGGTATGTCCCGCGATGGGTTCCGCGTTTCCTCAGCCATGGTGGCTATGTTGTCGAAGCCACCATAGGCGAAGTAGACGATGGCGGCGGCGCGGAAGACGCCCTGGGAGCCGAATGGGAAGAAGGGTTTCAGGTTCGCTGGGTCAGCGTGGATGAATCCGCCGACGATCACGAAAGCGATGATCAAAGTGTGGAAGGCCGACGCAACCCAATTGAAGTAAGAGGTCTTCTTGGTGCTGGTCATGGCGATGGTGGCGGTGATGAAGAGGACGATCACCGCGATCGGGTCGAGGTAATTGAAGTTATTTGCGAGATCGGTTTGGATGCGGAGGGAGTTCTTGGGGCGGTTCAGCAGCGTGGTCAAGTAGGAGGTCCAAGCCCTGGCGACGGAGGCACTGCCGACGATGGACTCCAGGATCAAGTTCGCCGCGGCGATGAACGCGGCGAAGTCCCCTAACTCAACCCTTAAGTAAGCGAACGAACCGCCGGCTACGGGAATTTCGACGGCGAATTCGGTGTAACAGAAGACAGAGAGCATGGCGGAGAGGCCAGAAGCGACGTAAGAAAGGACGATGGCGGGGCCGGCGTGTCTGTGGGCCTCTTGGCCAGTGAGGACGAAGATACCGGCGCCGATAACGGAGCCGAAGCCGAACCAGGTGAGGTCCCACCAGTTGAGGCAGCGCTTCATGTCGTGCTCGCTCTGCTTCCGGACCTCGCCGAGCTCGTTGTCTTCGTCGGAGCGGCCGAGTAGCCGGTCCCTGAAACGGAGGCGCGTCTGCGACAGGGCGGCGAAGTAGGTCGGCCAGGACTCGAAGGATTCCTCGGGGAAGAAATCCTCTTTGCTCCATCGCCAGTAGCTCCTCCTCGACTGGCTCTCGCCATTAACTGCTCCATGTCCTTCCATCGAGCTCTCAGTCAAGGATTCGAACACAGTTCCTTTTCTTTACTTAAGATCTGAACACACTCCTGGATGATATAAATCGACCGCCCAGTGCTCGATCAGGTAGTAGATAACGATCGTGTGGACTTGTATAAATGAAACTTGGAAAATATTGCCTTCTAAGTCGTCGGATGACAAGGACAGCCTAAGAATAATCTTGGAATTTCTAACATCAGCTCGATGGATGGCTGGCGTATATATTAATAATATGCTTTCAAGAATCTTAACCCTAAACCCGAATACATAAGGATTATATAATTTTATAATTTATCTGTAATAATAAAATTTATGTCGTATCATACACCAGCTTGTGAATCTTTTTTGAAATTCATACGGTATTTTAAAATCGGTAATTTTTGTTGGTCAGAATCTAGTCAGTTAGAATTTTAATTCCTCCAATTAAAATGCATGTATGTACATACATGTAATTAATGTATATATATGATATTATTAAAATATCCATGTGTATACTTGCATATATTGATTCTAACTGACCAGATTCTGATCATTTAGTATTACACTTTTAAAATTTGGTAAATTACATTCATGATTATAACCCATCAGATTTAGCTTCCAAGTCATTCTGGAAGCAATCATTTTCTCATGCACAGACCTTAGATGCAATCATTTTCGACTTTGCTTTTATTGGCACATAAAGTCGGGAATTTATAACATAGAAACGGGGATTAAAGTCTTCCTTTGTCAATCATTTTGTCACGTAGTTTTATAAAAAAACAAAGTAAATAAATAAATAAAAATAAAATTAAGGCGGTTCTTTGTCTTTAATTGGAGCACGGACTTATCACGTTAGCGGTTTTTTTTAGGACGGTCAAAAAAGTAAATTGATGCGTTGGAATAGTAGAGCCTCTTTATGTTTCCTTGTCAAGATATCTATCTACCTGGAGAGCCGAACAGGATAGGTCAAGTTAATAATAAATTGATTAGGGTATGATTGATTTGAATCTGGTCGATCGGATAGGGTTCGGTCAGCTTTTATTCGGGTGACACTACCCTTGATCCCGACCGACAATGGATAGGTTCTCCCAAACGGCTATGCCTTTGTTTCACCTGAATTATGAAAGGTCTTATTGGGTAGATAACCTATGTGGAAGAGGAAACACACTATATTGAAGATTATTGAGGGCATTAATGATAATTATTATGGGTAGATAACCCATGTATGTGTCTGATCATGTAGAAATCTCTATCTCCTAATTATAATATATGCATGCACATATATGTAATTAATATATACATATGATATTATTAAAATGTCCATGCGTATACATGCATGTATATATTCTAGCTGGTCAGATTTTGCCCATTTAGTATTACTCATCGAAGATAAACTGTCGAGGGCATTAATGATAATTATTAGCATACCAATTAATTATAATTATTAACACACTAAGAAGACGTAAAGTCGATAGAAGAAATAAATGATCATTGATATTGATTCGGATATGAATGGGGCATAAGAGGAATTAAAGTGGGGTCAGAGGACATTTTGGTCATTTGGGAGGGTAAATCTTTAGGGTTTGGAGTGCTTTTAAGCACTGTTGACAGGCCGCCAAAGAAGGATAGGAGATGGGGCTTTTTTCGGGGGGGGGCTCGCGTTTTTTGGTCTGCCGCCAGGAAGAGCTTCTTCCTCCCTCCTTGCCGGCGCCGGCCGCCTCTCTACTCCCCCTCCTTTCATCCGGTCCGCACCCCAACGCCGCCAACAGGAAGAGGAGCTGGGCTTCATCGTCGCCGCCGCCACTGGACCGACTTTGACTCCTCCTAGCACCTGACGCCGCCCGCTAGCCGCCCTCTCCTCGTCAGCGTTGGTCGCCGATCGCTCCTCTCCTCTTCGACCCAGGCCGCCGCTGGCAGAGACCCGCCGCCGCCTCGAGCCGGCACTGACGCCACTGAGGTAGATCGCCGCTGCCCCCAGCAGACGCCGCCTCCAGCGGGCGCCATCGCCAGCAGTCGCTGCTACCACCCCTCACGGTCGTCGTCGCCTCCTCCAGCAGTTGCCACCTAGTCCAGCGGTCTGCCCTTCAAGGTCACCTCCGGTGATAGCCACCGGTCGACTCACGACCTTCATGATTTGTGTGATGCCTTGTATGTTGTGTGCCGGCCATCGAGCCGATGAGTTATTGGTATTATCCGGCCTGCGTGCCGTGTGCCGGCCACGAGCCGCTATCATATCCCGCCTGGTCCGGGACCCTGGCGTGGAGATAGGAGGCGGCAGCCGATGCGAGGTCCGCATCCCGGCCGAGGAGGAGGAGGATAGGTCGGATGTAGCACCGAGATAAGCGCGATGGGGACGGAGGCGGAGAGGAGGAGGAGGACCGATCGGTCAACGGAGAGACCGACGAGGTGGTAGCGGCGTCAACCTTCCAGACACGTCATACCGGCAGGTTCGTCTTCTCAGCTTCCAGACAGGATCAAATTGACGCCGTCTGTGGGAACGCGCCTGATCTGGAACGTGAAGATGGACGATGCCGGAGAGTTCTGCCATTCTCATGACCCCGGTCAGTTTTCCTATTATTTATTCTATCAATTATATGATTTGCATTAGTTCCTCGGGCGAAGACCCCCGAGCAGATCGGCCGGGCGGATTATATACGAGCCACAGGCTCGAAGACGAAGGCCCCCGTAGCGATCGACCGGGAGGTTTATATCCGAGCCACAGGCTTGAAGACGAAGGCCCCCGTGCCGATCGGCCGGGAGGTTTATATCCGAGCCACAGGCTCGAAGACGAAGGCCCCCGTAGCGATCGACCGGGAGGTTTATATCCGAGCCACAGGCCGAAGAGCCCCGTCGCCGATCGGCCGGAGGTTTATATCCGAGCCACGTGCTTCGGCCGCGAGTGCCGATCGGCCGGAGGTTTATATCCGAGCCAGGCTCGAAGACGGCGCCCCCTGCCGAGGCCGAGGTTTATATCCGCCACGTGCTCGAAGACGAGGCCTCCGTCGATCGGCCCCCGAGCTCGAAGGCGAAGGTCCCGTGCCGATCGCCGGAGGTTTATATCCGAGCCACTTCAAGACGAGGCGCCCCGTGCCGATCGGCGGAGAGTTTATATCCGAGCCACAGTGCTCGAAGACGGCGCCCCGTCGAGCCCGTCGTAGGAGGTTTATATCCGAGCCACGGGCTCGAGAGGCCCCCGTGCCGATCGGCGGGGAGGTTTATATCCGAGCCACGTGCTCGAAGAACCCCGTGCCGATCGGCCGGAGGTTTATATCGAGCCATGGGCTCGAGACGGCAGGAGGTTTATATCGAGCCACGTGGCTCAAGAGGCGATCGGCCCGTCGGTACGGCCGAGGTTTATATCCGAGCCTGCTCAAGACGGCGCCCGTGCCGATCGGGCCGAGGTTTATATCCGCCAGAAGGGCTCGAGGAGGGCGGCCCCGTGCCGATCGGCCGGAGGTTTATATCCGAGCCAAGCCGATCGGCCAGGAGGTTTATATCCGAGGTTTATATCCGAGCCACGTGGCTCGAAGGCCCCGTCTTGCCGATCGGTAGGTTTATATACGAGCGGCTCGAAGACGGCAGGGCCGGAGGTTTATATCCGAGCCATGTCAAGACGGCGCCCCGCCGATCGGCCGGGAGGTTTATATCCGAGCCACAGGCTCGAAGACGAAGGCCCCCGTGTCGATCGGCCGAGAGGTTTATATCCGAGCCACAGGCTCGAAGACGAAGGCCCCCATGCCAATCGGCCAGGAGGTTTATATCCGAGCCCGTAGCTGCTACGGGCTCGATGGCGAAGACCCCCGAGCCGATCGGCCGGGTTTGAATTAGCCCTCAGGGCCGTCGAGCTCCGACGTTAAACATCGAGAGTCGAACCGGCGACTATAAAAACCCCGGCTTGAAGACCGTCGAGCTCCGACGTTAAATATCGAGAGTCGAACCGGCGACTATAAAAACCCCGGCTTGAAGACCGTCGAGCTCCTACGTTAAATATCGAGAGTCGAACCGGCCACTATAAAAACCCCGGCTTGAAGACAGTCGAGCTCCGACGTTAAATATCGAGAGTCGAACCGGCCACTATAAAAACCCCGGCTTGAAGACCGCTACACGGACTAGTTTATCAGATATTCTATCTCCCCCGTTCGGGGTCGAGCGATTATCGCTGGCCTCGAGCCAGCTTATCAGCATATCGTATTTCTTATCTCCCTCGATCGGGGTCGAGCTATCTCCCCCGAGCCGATCGGCCGGGAGGTTTATATCCAAGCTAGGAGCTCGAAGCCAAAGGCTCCCGAGCCGATCGGCCAGGAGGTTTATATTCGAGCCGATCATCATTGGTCTCGGACCAGTTCAGCGGACCAGCACATCATATATCTATATCCCCCGTTCGGGGTTAAGCGGCCTTCACTGGTCACAGACCAGTTTCATGATTATCTATCTCCCCCGTTCGGGGTTGAGCAGTCGTCCGTCCGGCATTTATCCGATCGATCGACGTCATTCCGGTCGCACGCGCGACATCGTCCGCCCGACATCTATCCGTCCGATCGACATCATTCCGATCGTCCGTTCAGCATCTTCGGAACCATCTGATCAGTATCACTTGGTCGTTTGCTCGATCGTGCCGATCGCTTTGCTCCACGTCGCCCGAGCGTCTACTCGATATCATTCAGTCTTGCTCGGCACTTGATCGATTTCTTGACATCCTGTTGGCACCATTTTTCACCGCTCGGTCGTCACTCTCGTAGCCATTTGATTGGTACCGCTTGGTCGTCCATTCGGCCGTACGCTTGAACTAGGGCACGCGCTTGACATCACTCGGTCGCTCAGCTTGCACGACATCTCACCTGACGTTGCGTCGCTCAGCGTCAGATCAATTATCGACTTGATCCGCTCGGCATCATTGCTATTTCATTCGACACCGTTATTATAGCGACCGCTCGCAGGATAGCGTACATTGTGTTCAGCGATGTGACTTTGGTATCGAAAGTGGTCCAATCCTTTGCGATAGACTGTCCAGTCAGTCGGACTCACGCCTCCTTCGACTAGACTTGAAGGGGAGGCTTGTGATCCGGATATGAATGGGGCATAAGAGGAATTAAAGTGGGGTCAGAGGACATTTTGGTCATTTGGGAGGGTAAAGCTTTAGGGTTTGGAGTGCTTTTAAGCACTGTTGACAGGCCGCCGTAGAAGGAGAGGAGATGGGGGTTTTTTCGAGGGGGCTCGCGTTTTTTGGTCCGCCGCCAGGAAGAGCTTCTTCCTCCCTCCTTGCCGGTGCCGGCCGCCTCTCTACTCCCCCTCCTTTCATCCGGTCCGCACCCCAACGCCGCCAACAGGAAGAGGAGCTGGGCTTCATCGCCGCTGCCGCCACTGGACCGACTTTGACTCCTCCTAGCACCTCACGCCGCCCGCTAGCCGCCCTCTCCTCGTCAGCGTTGGTCGCCGATCGCTCCTCTCGATCTACGCCGGCGTGCACTCCGCCGAGAGGCCGCAGCAGTCGCACGCCACGAACTCCAACTCCACTACGGCCGCCGCCGCCGCCACGGAGGCTTCTCCCCCGCTGGTTTCAGTGTCGACCATGACGAGGAGGACAGACGCAGGGTTTTCGCCTGGACGCCGGTCTTGCTCTCTGCCACAGGTGTCGATACCCCTGTCAGCGTTGTCGCCCTTGCTAGCCGCCACCATCCTTGACGCCGCTTCAAGCCGCCGCTGCCTAGTCTAGCAGCCGCCGCCGACACTTCTAGTCGGCACTGCCACCTTCCGGTGCCACCTCCGGTGATAGCCACCGGTCGACTCACGGCCTTCATGATTTGTGTGATGCCTTGTATGTTGTGTGCCGGCCATCGAGCCGATGAGTTATTGGTATTATCCGGCCTGCGTGCCGTGTGCCGGCCTACGAGCCGCTATCATATCCCGCCTGCGAGCCGTCTCATGGGACCCTTGCTGCATTAGATCCTATGTCGTCACACGATGACTCGATCAGCACCACGACCAGCTCGCTCATTCATCCGAGGGCGCCCCCTGGGCCAGGGTAAGTTCTCATACTTGGTATCTGTTCATTTTATTGCTATACTATTATGCGGTTACTTATATGTCTGTGGGATTCGCCTCGAGCACCGAGGTACCAGAGGTCGGGGCGACCCGGTCGCTGGATGCAGGTACAGTTGACCGGAGGAGGACTTCTGACGATCTGGTCAACGTAGAGGACAGCTCATCACCGGGTCGAGAGGATGTGGTCAACCTTCCAGACACGTCATACCGGCAGGTTCGTCTTCTCAGCTTCCAGACAGGATCAGGTATAAAGAAGACAAAAAGTCATTGAAGGTAGCATAAAAAGAGGAGTAAGCAGAAAACATATCGGTTCTCTTTAAAAAAAACAACTCTCAACTATTCATTAGTTCACTTGGCTCTCCATCTTTGGACCGATTCTTACTTGAGCATCAGAGTAGTAATGCTGGGGCATTCCGACGCCATTCTAACTCCTATTTTCAGTTTCTGTTATTCTCCAAGTGCTCCGGAAGACGGTGGTTTCTCCCTTCGACCTCCTTCTCCTAGTGGTTCTAAGTAGTAGCAGTAGCCAATATCTTTGTCATGTCATCGGTGGATCACTCTCTGAGAGTCTTGGTGTAGGATCAAATTAGTACTATATGTTGGTGTAGTTTGTTCTAACGGTCTAACTTAGATTTTGATGAATGGCAAGTGAATTAAGTTAGGTGTTTTGTGATCTAATTGTATTACCAAGTGTGCAGGAATTTATAAGTCCAAATGACTAGACACCAGGCTGAAATCTAGATAGGTTCGTGAGACCGGATAGCTGGTGCAAAGTCCAGATAGTTCAATGGGCTGACCGAATATCTGGCAGAAAGTTCGGTTGGATCCGAGCCACCGGACAATCGATAGAAGTCCAGTTGGATCTGCGGACTGGACAACTGGCATAAAAATTTGGTGGATCAAGAGGCTAGTCAACCAACAACAAATTGATAAGTTAAGGTAAGTTACTGGAGGAGAGTGACTAAGTGAGGACGCACCCCAGTTGAGGGACAGTAGGCGTCGGTGCAAATTAGGTCCATTTTGGATCTCTAATATGAGACTTTGACTAGTTACTGGTCTTAGAAGGACATGAGCTAATTACTACTACTTATTATCACTGTGCCAATCTTTTTTTGCAGGTTAGATGTTTTAGTTTTGGACTAATACAACTTGCAGGGTAAAATGAGCAAAAAGCCTTCGGATGAATAGTGCCTGAAAGCGCCTTCAAGCATTGGAAGACACCTTCACACTATTCATGGAAGGCACCTTCAATGGCTTGAAGGCACCTTCTAAAGGATAAAAGTTGACAGATTCAGCGATAAAGCTTCAGTAGAATTCGGGATCAGATTGACTCATTGGAGGCGCATTCAACGCCTATGGAAGGCGCCTTCCATGGCCTTTATAAGC
The DNA here is from genome assembly GCF_018446385.1 of Zingiber officinale. Lineage (NCBI taxonomy): Eukaryota > Viridiplantae > Streptophyta > Magnoliopsida > Zingiberales > Zingiberaceae > Zingiber > Zingiber officinale. The sequence goes on along the minus strand of NC_055986.1, from coordinate 18,537,549 downwards.
CAGTCTCGACTAAGCTTCTCACAACAACTACTATACGAGCTACTACGCGTCAATTCGAGGTTCCGACTGCTCTGACTTCTTGCTACGACTCTGCTGTGCCCGACGACTGCTCCGAGAACTTCCGATCACGGTCGGTAGATCGACATCGATACAAGAGCGCTCTAACATCGATCCCTACGTGTTGGTAACAAATTTTTTTATACTTAATTACTGAAAAAGGGAAGTGTAGCGTGTTACACTTCGCCTAAATTTTTTGTACTCGATTCCCTCTTGCGGAGGTACCGAAAGAGATATTTTAGTGGATTGCTCATCTATAGGTCCATGGGATCTGGATCTTGGAGTAGGAGTCGCCGAAGGTTCCGAACCAAGTAAATCGACCATTTTTCTTGTGTTTTTTTTCTTAATTTCCCGCTGCACGTACCAGTGTTTTTATTTAAATAATAAAATAAGTTTTGAAAACCACGTGATTCACCCCCCCTCTCATGTGTGACTCGATCCAACAAGTAGTATCAAAATGGGTACTGCTCTAAATTGGTGCAACCACCAATCAGGTAAAGAGGATTCCCTTTTAAAAGAAAAAAAATTATATATCATTTTTTATTAAAACTTATTTTTTTCGCCTTTCATTTTTTCCCTCCATTTTTTTTAAATTTATTTTTATTTTTTCAATATTAGTTAGAATTGGTGAAACAACTCGTTTAACAAAATTTTTCATAATATTTTTTTATTTTATTTTATTTTATTATTATTTTTGAAATTGGTAAAACGTCCTTACTTCTTTATCTCTCACACTACTTACCCAAGACAAAGTCTTGGAAATTACTTCTTATTTATATTCTTTGCAAGTATACTAATGTCTCATCAAGAAAGATGAAGCATCCACGAACCACTACCATATGAGATGCACAAGAGGCACAAATTCAATCTATGGAAGATGCAGATAGAATGTTTCATCCTTATGAATGATTTCAATGGCGACATGACACTGAGGTGATTAACCCAAAATACAAAAGCCAATAGAAAGGTATAAATTTAATTATAAATTACATGCAGAATTGGAGAATACCGAGATGCCTATGAGTTCTGGACTTGGCTAACTAAGCTTCACGAGGAGCTGATGGAGCTAGAGGATCAAGTCAAAAGTGAATCCAGATTCGAGTCAAATCCAATGGAGAAACCTACTGAATTAGGGGATGTGCTTAATGTTAGTATAATTTATCAAAATACCCATATCAATAGTAGTTTAAATAATGTGCATGATAAGTTAGATAAATATTAAATTATCCCAAATATGATCCATGATAATCTAGATTTACATTATTCAAATTCATAACTAAAAAATAATCTAGATTCTGATCAATTCAATAAAGATTTTGATCAAATAGACATTAACCTTGACTTGGTCAAACAAAACATTGACCAAATCAATTCAAGTAAATTAATTAATTAAAAAAATTAAAATTAAATAAAAATTTAGAAATAATTGTTGGTGCGAGAAGCATTCGACAGTCGAACCTATGTTTTGATTATGTCAAAGGGTCCAAAGTTAAGTTGTTTTGTTATATAATGTGTTTGAATGAGTTTGCAGAAAAGTCCTAAGTGTACTTAGGCAAAAGTCCTAGCTGCGATTAGACAGGTGGAAAACTCTAGGGGGTGGTAACAGTAGGCGGAAAGTCTTGGCGGGTCGAGGGCTTTGGACAAAAGTCCTAGAGTCAAGGACTCTAGGTGGAAAGTCCTGGTGTCGCGAACCAGATAAAAGACTGGACGGGTCGTGGAGCGGATGCCCAGCGAAAAGTCCTGGAGTCTTGGGCGCTGAGCAAAAATCCAGTTGGTCTGAAGGATCATCCGGCAATAGGTAAACTCTCCTAAGTGGAGTAGGTGAGGATGCGTTCCCCGGTGAGGGAACAGTAGGCGTCGATTTGACCTAGGGTTTCTGGTCGGAAATCCGAAGTCAGAATCGGACAGTCTGATGACTGTCAAATTCTTATGTTTAATTTATTTTATTGTGCTAAACTCTGTCTTGTAGGATGTGTTTTATGTTTTTGGACTAACCCATCTTGCAAGGGGTGAAAAAGAAGCAAAAGGCTCAGATGAACAGTCCTGAGGTGCCCTCCATGGAGCTTGGAGGCGCCTCAGGTCACTGGTTGAAGACCTCCATGCAACAGGGCAGAGGGTGCCCTCATGGAGCTTGAGGGCGCCCTGGACACAGGTGGAGGGCGCCCTCCATACAGTTGGAGGCGCCCTCAGGAGGATAAGCCGTGAAGAAGTCAAGGCTTATCGACACTACATTTTTGGCGGGGTTGAGGGCGCCCTCCATGGTGTTGGAGGCGCCCTCCACATGCTATAAAAGGCAGTCTCGAGCAGCAGCAAGGGAGAATAACGAAAATGCGATCTATCTTCCGTGAACTGCTAAAAGAACCACCTGATAAAGCTGTAGCAAGACACCGACAACCTGAAGCCTCAAATTTTCTATTTTAAAGTTGTTGGTATATTTTCTTACTGTACTTAATTGTTGTACTCTAAAATTGTACTCTTGCGAACTTATAGTGATTGCACAAAGTAAACGCTCAACAAGCGTGGGCCTTGGAGTAGGAGTTGCCCTAGGCTCCGAACCAAGTAAAAAATCCTTGGTATTTGCGTTTGTATTGTTTACTTTTCCGCTGCATTTACTCGTTAAGTTTTTCGAAACGAAAGTGAAAGCCACGAGCGTTATTCACCCCCCCCCTCTAGCGCTTTTGATCCAACAATTGGTATCAGAGCGGGGTCGCTTCGAATAGGTGCAACAACCATTCAAGCAATATTTTTGTGGTAGTTTTTAATTTTTCGGAGTCAATCGGAATCGATATAATTACCCCATTCTGATTCATTTTTTTTTGTAATCAAAATTTTTGCTCAAAGTTGGTGCAACACCACTCGAGTTCACGTGTTTATTTTTCTTAATCCTGCACTACTAATCCAAGACTAAGTCTTGGAACAAGATTTTTGTTTTTCCTTGTGTGCAAGATCTCCTTTTCTATAATGACCCATCAAGAAGGCTACAACACAGCCCACCCTTCGCTCTTCACCGGCGAGGGCTTCGGCTACTGGAAGGGCCTAATGGAGTCATACTTCCAAACTCAGTTCAAAATATGGATGATCATCAAGACTGGGATCACTCTTTCACTCGACGGCTCGGGAAAACCTGTACCATGCGAAAACTGGGGTGTAAGCATAATCAAGAAAGTCGAGGTCAACACCAAAGCCACCTGATAAAGGATGAGCTGAATCGAGTTGACCCATTCTCAAGCGCAAAAGAGATGTGGGAAAAACTGATCGAACTGCACAAGGGCACGTCTGACACAAAAGTAAGTAAGCGTTGTCTACTCTTTAATAAATTATATAATATTAAAATGCACGAAGGAGAGACAGCAAGCCGGCTTCACGCGCGAATTCAAGACCTGTTGAATGAACTCCACACGATCGGACAGAACAGCGACATTATAAGGTACACACTTAATGCCTTTCCGAGGAACACCTTTTGTCCATCAATGGTTGATGCCTACAAAGTGCCCAAGGATATTTCTCAAATTAAATTAGATGAGTTATTTTTCGAATTCGAATTGTACGAACATACTAATGCACGTCCAACCGAGAAAGGTATTGCATTGGTTGCAGGAACAAGTAAGGAGGCGAGGAAAAAACATCAGATTAAACCCGAGTCCAAAGACGAATCAGACTCAGAACACGACAATGAGATTACTGCCGAACTAGTAAAACTCGTACGAAAAATGTGCAAAAAGAAGAAGATGACTCAATCAAATTCAAAGGTCAAGACTGGAGTTACCTGCTACGGCTGTAATCAGAAGGGGCACTACAAGCCGGATTGTCCAAACCAAAAGCAACGAAGAAAGAAGGTGTTGAAGGCAACATGGTCGGGCTGTGCTATAGCTTTCTTGATGGACCATTATAACAACAGAAATCTTGCACAGACAAAAAAAAAACAGAGAACTTGTTCCAAGACTTAGTCTTGGATTAGTAGTGCGGGATTAAAAAATTAAAACACGAACTCGAGTGGTGTTGCACCAGCTTCGAGCAAAAATTTTGATTACTGATCCAGTCCGGAAGCTGAGTCAGACGGACCGTCGGGTGAGGTGGATGGAATGCTGACTAAATCGCGACGTCCCGGAGGGGGGTGTGCTGAGATGGCTTCCGTGTTGACCAAGTCTCCAAAAGTCTCTTGGTCAATGATACCTGCAGCCAGCGACCGGGTCCCCCCGGTCTCTGGTACCCCGAGGCTCGAGGCAGATTCAACGCATATATGAGTAACCGGCTAATAATATAATAATGAAATAAAGGGGTGAGTACGGAAAACGTACCCTGGCCCAGGGGGGCGCCCTCGGATGGGACGCGGCTCGAGTTGTCGCGACCTGGAAGAGCAAATGACTCCGATCAGGCTGGAGAGCTGGATCTGACGACGAAGAGCTGAACGCGGCACGGGCCCGAAAGACGAGCTACAGACCGAGATAAGACACCAGCACGCAGGCCGAAACACTAAGTCCGCATGCAAGCCGGGACATGAGATCAGCACGCAGGCCGGGACGCTGGGTCGGCACGTAGGCCGGGACGCTGGGTCGGCACGCAGGCCGGGACGCTGGGTCGGCACGCAGGCCGGCACCCGAGATCGACACGTAGGCCGGGACACTAAGTCGGCACGATGACCAAAGCATACAAACATCACACGCATCGAGTCGGAACATAATGACAGCGAGGGCTCAGAGGGCTCGGATCGAGAGCGGGATTGACGTCGGACCTAAAGACAAGGGCCCTAGATGATCAAATCCGGTGCGGCTGCCGGTAACGGTAATTACGCTGTGAGGTCCGTTGAGATAGCGGGTCGGCCAACAGCGCCATAGCAAGTACCATGCCGTGCGACGACACTGCCTTTTGCGCCAGATCGAGTCGTGGGCGACTGGAGGCTGGTCGCCAACGGCAACAGCGCTGGGGCAGCAGCACCTCGTGGGCAAGAAAAGGAGAGAGCTGGCACCGATGTTGTCGACATAGAGAGGGGCACGGTGTCGTCGAAGGACGCAGAAGGCTTCCTGCCTTCACTATACCTGGGCCAGCAGCAGGGGAAGAGGTGGTGCTTCGGCTACGTGAGCAGTAGGGAGCGGCGCTGCAAGGTTGCCCGGCGGCGACGTCGCGAGGAAGAAGAAGTGGAGAAGTGCGGTGGTGCTGCTTGTGGGAGAGAGAAGGAGGAGAGAGGTGATCGGCGGTGAGGAGAAGGAGAGAAACGACGGCGAATCTGCCCGGTGGCGGCGTCGCGTGGAGGATAAGGAGAAGAGTGCGGTGCTGTAGCCGGTGTCGGTCGTCACCAGCAGGGCGCGTGTGGAGGAAGAAGAAGAGGTGCGGCGACTCGAAGAAAATGAAGCGTCCCGAGCTCGGCGGGAAGGGGAATCAGGGCATGCCTCCTCGGCGGTGATGGTTGGCCGCTGCGACGAGGAGGCAAATAGGAGCATGGTCGAAGCGCAGCTATGTATGCTGGTGTCGGTCCCTCGCGTCGGCGGCGTGCTCCCGTGCGACGGCGGCGACACAGGAGGTGGCGAGAAGGGGGGACGAGTGACCGGAGAAGAAAAGGGGAGCAGCCGGAGCCCAGCCTCTCATCGGCGAGGAGCGTCCCCGGGAAGAAGAAGTCCTTGGTGGTGGCATCCTCCCCCTGGCGGCAGCGGCATGAAAAACGTAGAGGAGAGGCTTAAGGATAGAGAGAGAGTAGAGGGAAGAGGGGAGGCGGTGGCCGGCGTCTGCGTCTGCGCCGACGAGGAGCAAGAGGAGGAAGAAGCTCCTGTGGTGGCGGCACAGCAAAAACGCCCCTCCTCTCCTTCGCGTGCTACATTGCCATCCATAAAACCCCAAAAACTCTACCCAAGTGAAAAGACAAAAATGCCCTCATGCTTCCCCCTAATTTCTTCTATACCCTCACCGTATATCCACATAACAAGCATCCCCTTCAAGTCTAGTCGAAGGAGGCGCAAGTCCGACTGACTAGACCCAGCCAAATGAAAAAATAAAATCACACTGAATGCAGAGTCATATCGCGGATCTGTCATATAACGTTGAATGAGCAGCTGTGGATGACGAGTACCTAGCAGAGCAACGAAAAGAATAAGTGCTGACCGAGTGACAAAAGACATATCGAGCGAGTGTCTAAAGAGCAATCTAGCAGATGCCGAACCATATCGAATAGACGATCGAGAGATGCTAAGTAAAATGATCGAGCGACAATCGATATCGAGCAACCGAAAAATGTCGACCGAGTGATCGAGAATGCTGAGCGAGTCGAAAGACGATTGGCGACTGGTGTCGAGTGTGCGATCGAGCGACAATAAATCACGACCGATCCCAAGAGAGAAAGATGGGCGAGCAAAGCCGTGAGCGCGACCGAGAAAAGTACTGCCCGAGCCGTGAGCGCGACTGAGAAAAGTACTGACCAAGCGTCAATAGATCGCGACCGGGACATAGAGGGAATGATCGACGAGCAGGGCCGCGAGCGCGACCGAGAGAATGCCGACCTAGCGATAGTAGTGAGCGACCTGCTAAGGATGAGTGCCGAGCAGAGCGGCGGAGCGTGCACGATGAGTGCCGAGCCGAGCGGCGAGTGAATCAGTGGGATGGGTGCCGGGCAGAGTGGCGAGTGAGCGGTGAGTGTCAGGCAGAGCTGCGAGCAGAGCGATGAGTGCCGACCGAAAGGTCGTTGGGCGTGAGAACAGAACTCACTTATAACTCGCACTGGGGCAAGACTCTGGAGGCGTGAGAGCATAGTTCACTTATAACTCGCATCGGGGTGCGAGTCTGGGACCCTGACCGGGAGGTGCTCTGGAGGTCTGACCAGTACTGGATCTGGAGACTTGACCCAGAAACAATCTGCAGGCCTGACAAAGAAGCAATTTGGAGGTTTGACCCAGCCATGATTTGAAGGCCTGACCTAGAAACAATCTGAGGGCCTGACAAAGAAGCAGTTTGGAGGCCTGACCAGGAATTGATCTGAAGGTCTGACTAGGACTTGGTCTATAAGCCCGACAGGGAATTTGTCTGAAAGCCCGACCAGGGATTGGTCTGGAAGACAATGGGAATTAGTCTGATTGCCTGACCGAGAGATCGTTAGTGATACTCTGATCCAAGACCGGGGGTAATACTCTGGTCCGAGACCGAGCCCATAACAGCGAAACCTGTAGCAATATAAAGGGACAGAACCTTTATCATACCTGATCACAAAGTGATGTCAACCGACTGAGGATCCGTCTCGGTCCCTCAACTCCCAAATACTCGGGGAGCAAGGGGAGAAGAGAATAATCTGAGCCATGACCGTCAGAAGTTTGGGACTACCGACCGAAGGTCGCTACGTGAGAACAGAGCTCACTTTAATTCTGATGGGAGCCGACCGAAGGTGAGAGCAGAGTTCACTTATAACTCGTGACCGGGCGAGAGTTCGAACTACCGACCGAAGGTCGCTGGGCGTGGGCAGAGCTCACTTATAACTCGCCCGAGGCAGAGTTCGAAGCACCGACCGAAGGTCGCGTGAGAGAGCTCACTTTAATTCGTGATGGGAGCCGACCGAAGGTCATTGGGTGTGAGAGCAGAGCTCACTTTTAACTCGCACCGGGCGAGTGGGAACCGACCGAAAGGTCGCTGGGCGTGAGAACAGAGCTCACTTTTAATTCTCAGATGGGAGCCGACTAGAGGTCGTCAGAGCAGAGCTCACTTATAACTCGCCCGAGGCGAGAGTTCGGGCCACCGACCGAAGGTCGCTGGACGTGAGAACAGAGCTCACTTTAATTCAGATGGGAGCCGACCGAAGGTCGCTACGTGAGAACAGACTTATAACTCGCCCGAGGCGAGAGTTCTGGGCCGACCGAAGGTCGTGAGAACAAAGCTGATGGGAGCCGAGAAGGTCGCTGGAGAACAGGCTCACTTATAACTTGCACCGAGGCGAGAGTTCGATACTCCGTCCGAGACCGGTGGCGAGACCAAGACGATACCCGTCCGAGACCGTGGCGGCGGCGCGGTCCGGACCGAGACGACCCTCCAGACCGGTGGCGACGGTCCGAGACAGACAATACTCCGGTCCAAACCGGTGGCGAGACCAAGATGATACTCGTCCGAGACCGGTGGCGATGGACCCGTGTAATACCCGTCATCGGTGGCGATGGCGGTCGAGACCGATAATACTCGTCCGAGACCGGTGGCGGCGGTGCCGGTCCGGGACCAGTAATACTCGTCCGCGATCCGATGACGCTGTCCGAGGTCCGACCAAGTCGGATACTCCGGTGACGGGACCGGGTCCGCGATAGTGGGGACCGGTACAGTCCGGGCCACCGTGGTGATGGCGGTCCGAGTCCGAATCCGGTGGCGATCCGGCTGGCGAGTAACACTCTAACCGGGGAGATAAGAAATCAATAAGTTGAGAGATAAGTGAAACCGCTGCCACCCCGGGAGATATGAAATCCGTCGGTTCGAGACTAGTGAAGCCGCTCACCCGAACGGGGAGGATAAGCTGCAAGCTAGTAAGCGAGCGTAGCAGCATGAATGAGGAAATAAAGCTTATGTCATACATACCGAGCTGTGGTGGTGCCAATCATCGGTTTGTCTCGATCCTCAACTCCGAATACCCATGGATCGAGGGAGAAGATGATAATATGAGCCTTGTGAAAGAGAATGAAACTCGTGGTAATATAGGAGTAGAGTTCATAAAAGAGTAGAGGCAAGCAGTAGCAAGGCAAGTGGGTGAAGGAGAGAGCAGAAGAAGATGCAAAACATGGAAAATCTGGCATATAATAGCAATAAGGTGAAACACCTATAAAGTAAGAGGATGCAGAGTCCCATGGGTGCAAAGCCTATAGCAATGAAAGGATGCAGAGCCTCATGATGAAGGGCAGAGCTGTAATGATAAGAGGATGCAGAGCCTCCCGATAAGTACAGAGCCTATAACACATGATCGGGAGTTGGGCCTGGTCCCCGATCAAAGAAGGTCCTAGCCTATAATCAAAGAGCGAGACCCTAGATCCCGATCGGGAGTGATCATTCTGGATCGGGAGTGTCCAAAGTGTATGAGTGGGGAGCCGGCACCTAGAACATGAGCGGGAGCCGTGGTCCCATGTATGCGAGGAGCTGCCCTAGTGTCCGATCAGAAATTGAAGGCTCTAGTCTTTGATCCAGAACTAGGCTCTTACTCTTTTATCAGGGAAATATAGCAGTTCCTATAATCGTAAAATGAAGCAGAGCTTAGCATACCTGATCGGGAAGTCGTGCCAACCAGCTAAAGGTTTGTCCCGTCCCTTAACTCCGAATACCCATGGAGTCGGGAAAAACATATAAAAAACTAACCTGTCAGCATGCTGAAGCTCTAATCCGACTATCAGTGGAGTGAGGATAGAAAATAATATGGGCATCGAGATCCTCCGGGATTATGATAATAACAGAGAACCTCCCGCCGTCCATCTTCACGCTCCGAGCAGTTGTTCCCACGCACGGTTGATCCGTCCTAAGCGAGCGACGGACCGTCGTGAGGTGGATGGAATGTTGACTAAATCGCGACGTCCCGGAGGGGGGAGATGCTTCCGTGTTGACCAAGTCTCCAAAAGTCTCTTGGTCAATGATACCTACAGAGTGTCTAGCCCCGAGGCTCGAGCATTCAACGTATATAAGTAACCCACTAATAATATAATAATGAAATAAAGGGTGAGTACGGAACAGCCTCGCCCGGGGGCGCCCTCGGATGGGACGCTCGAGTTGTCGCGACTGAAGAGCGATAACTCCAGCCGAGAGTCGGATCTGACGACGAAGATCCGAATGACGCAGACTCGAAGGCGAGCTCTGGTGGGGATAAGACACCGGCCGGTAAACACTAATTAAAGCATGAGAGTAGGGACAGCTAAGTCGGCCACGTGAGCCCGGAGACTGTTGGTTTGCGACACGCGTGGTAGATATTTGGAGGTAAATCACCTTGGCCAGGAATGACCCGGAATTGACCTGCCCAGCAGTAGGAATGTTGGGTAAACACAGCAGTAGAAACACCGAGATCGGCTGCGTGGTAGGGACACTAAGTCGACACGATGACCAAAGCATGCAACATCCTGCGCATCGGTCAGACATTATGACGAGGGCTCGGAGGGCTCGGATCGAGGCGGGATCGACGTCGGACCTAAGACAAGAGCCCTAGATTATCGAATCCGTGGCAGTGCCGTGGCAATGGTCTGTTGTGAGGTCCGTTGAAGGATAGCGGGCCATTAACAACGCCATAGCAAGTACCATGCCGTCGTGACAACGCCTGCGCCGGATAAGTCGTGGGCGGCGGAGGCTGATCGACAGCAGCGACAACAGCAGGCGGCCCGGCACCTGGTAGGCGAGAGAAGGAGAGGTGGCGCCCGGTATTGTCGGCGTAGAGAGGGAGAAGGGAATTGCCCGTGAGGGCCACCCGGCGTGGCTCCGTGCTTGGTGGAGGGATTGCGGTGGCGTTATGGCTCCATGGTGTCGTCGAAGGGCCAGCGAAGGCCTCTGCCTTCACTATGCAACCCGGCGGGGAAGAGGTGGTGCCCGGTGCGTGAGGAGATAGAGAGGAAAGGTGGGAGGCGGCTTGCAAGGTTGGCCCGGCGGCGGCGTCGCGAGGAAGAAGAAGAGGAAGTCACGGTGGTCTTGCTTGCGGGAGAGAGAAGGCGGAGAAGAGGTGATCGGCAGTGAGGAGAGAAAGCAATGAATCTGCCCGATGTGTTGTCATGATGGAGGAGAAAAAGTCTTGATCTTGCTTGGCGTCAGTCGTCTGAGGGCGTGTGGAGGAAGAAGAAAGTGCGGCGGCTCGAAGAAATACGGCGTCCGAGCTTCGGCGGGAAGGGAAAGCAGGGCATGCCTCCCTCGGCGGTGATGGTTGGCGGCTGACGAGGGGAGGCGGAAATGGCGTGTTCGAGCTGACTATGTATGCTGGTGTCGGTCCCTACAGCGTCGGCGTGCTCCGTGCTGACGGCGGCGACCACGGGGAGGTGGCGGGGAAGGGGGACAGTGGCCGGGAGAAGAAAGGGGCAATGGGAACCCGACCTCTCATCGGTGAGGGCGTCCGGGAAGAAGAGGTCATGGCGATGGCATCCTCCACTGGCAAGGCAATGCGTATGAAAATGTAGGAGGAGGCTAAGATAGAGAGATAGAGGGTGGAAGAGGGAGGTCAGCGGCTCGTCGGCGCGATTGACGAGGAGCAAGAGGAGGAAGAAGCTCCTGTGGCGGCGGTACAGAAAAAACGCCCCTCCTCTCCTTCGCGTGCTACAGTGCCATCCATAAAACCCCAAAAACTCCACCCAAGTGAAAAGACAAAAATGCCCTCATGCTTCCCCCTAATTTCTTCTATACCCTCACCGTATATCCACATAACAAGCTGTTGGTTGCTACTCGGAAAACCTAGAGGTTCCACTGTACAAAAATTTTGTACAAAGGTCTGAACCTTTTCCTAGCTACCATGTGTTCTTTTAAATTAATTTTTGGATCGCTTGCGGAACTTAACACGTTTGATCCAAAACTTAATCTATTTGTTCTTTTAGGTTTTGACTTGGATCTCCTGCGGAACTTAACACGTTTGACCCAAGTCACCTTAAGTTATTAATTCCATTAAATATTAATTTCCATAATTGGTTCCCAGTACTGACGTGGCGAGGCACATGACCTTCTTGGATATGGGAGCAACCACCACCAACTAGACAAAACCTTTTATGGAAAACTAATATTTAATTTCCTAAAATAACTTTAGGTTAACCGAAAAGAATAATCAAATCACAAGGAAAAGAAAAACAAAAGAACACTATATCGAAAACAAATTCGAAACTCTAGAATCGTATGCCTCTTGTATTTAGTATTATTTCCAAAAATAACTAGCATGATGCGGAAAGGAAAAATTACTAGTTATACCTTCTTGAAAGACCTCTTGATCTTCTACCGTATTCCTCTTCTAACCTCGGACATTGTGTGGGCAACGTTCTTCCGAGATGAGAAACCACCAATCACCTTCTTCTTCCTTGCAAGTTTCGGCCATCAAAACTTCTCCTAGGATGAAGAGGTTCGGCCACCACCACCATGCTCCAAGGGATGCTAGAAAAGAGGCTTCTTTTCTCTCCTTCTTCTCCTTCTTAGATCCGGCCACCAAAGCTATCTCCACCATGAGAAGGTTTCGGCCACACAAAGGAGAGGAGAGGAAAGAAAGGGCCGGCCACACCCAAGGAGAAAAGAGAGGAAAAATAGAATAGAGTTCTTTTCCTTTTGAAGCCTCCTCTACCCCCTCTTTTATAATCCTTGGTCTTGGCAAATAAGGAAAATTTAATAAAACCTTCCTTAATTCTTTTGCCATTGAAAAGGAAAATTTATTTAATTAAAAATAATTTTTCTTTTCAATTTTGCGGCCACACTACAAATCTCCAAGCAAATAAAATTTTAAACACAAATTAAAACTTCCTTATTTGCTTCCGGAAATTTATAAAAATTTCTCAATAATTTTTATCCCTTCATGATTGGTTTATAAAAAGGAAATTTAATAAATTAAAATCTTTCTTTTAAACATGTGGATAAAAAGAAAGTTATCTCTAAAAATTAAAATCTCTTTTAATCTACAAATAAGGAAAGATATCAAATCTTTTCTCAATCTTTTGTAGAAACTAATAAAAGAGAATTATTAATTTTTAAACTTTCTTTTAAATCATGAACATGGTTAAAAAGGAAAGTTTTCTTAAAATTTAAAATCCTCCTTTAATCAACAAATAAGGAAAGATTTCAAATTTTAAACTCTCTTTTAAACATGTAGATGATTTACAAATAAGGAAAGTTTTACCAAAAATTAAAACCATCCTTTTAAACTACAAATAAGGAAAGAGATTAATCTCTTCTCTTAATCTTTTGTAGAAAACTATAAAAGGAAATTTTTAATTTTTAAACTCTCTTTTAAAATCATGATATCCACATAAGAAATAATTTTAATAAAAATCCTTTTTAATATTCTAGTGGTCGGCCACCTAAGCTTGGGACCCAAGCTTTGGCCGGCCACCTACATGGCTCATCCACTTGGTCTTGGCCGGCCCTAGCTTGGGTTCCAAGCTAGCTTGGTCGGCCCCATTGGATGGGTAAGAAGGTGGGTATGCGGTGGGTATAAATCTCTATATACTAGAAGCTACGATAGGGACCGAGAGGAGGAATTGGTTTTGGTCTCCCGATGAAATTAAGCATCCCGTGTTCGCCCCGAACACACAACTTAATTTCATCAATAATAATTCATTCCACTAGAGAACTATTATTGAACTACCGCAATCCCAAATTACATTTTGAGCTCCTTCTTATTATGAGTGTGTTAGTCTCCCGTGTTTAAGATAACAATGCCCACTAATTAAGTAAGTTCGACAACTCACTTAATTAATATCTAGCTCCAAGAGTAGTACCGGTCACTTCATCGTCATGTCGGACTAAGTCCACCGCAGGTTTAACATGACAATCCTTATGAGCTCCTCTTGGGGACATTCTCAACCTAGATCACTAGGACACAGTTTCCTTCTATAATCAACAACACACACTATAAGTGATATCATTTCCCAACTTATCGGGCTTATTGATTTATCGAACTAAATCTCACCCATTGATAAATTAAAGAAATAAATATTAAATATATGTGCTTGTTATTGTATTAGGATTAAGAGCACACACTTCCATAATAACTGAGGTCTTTGTTCCTTTATAAAGTCAGTATAAAAGGAACGACCTCAAATGGTCCTACTCAATACACTCTAAGTGTACTAGTGTAATTATATAGTTAAGATAAACTAATACCTAATTACACTACGACCTTCCAATGGTTTGTTCCTTTCCATCTTGGTCGTGAGCTACTGTTTATAATTTATAAGGAACCGATAACATGATCTTCTGTGTGTGACACCACACACCATGTTATCTACAATATAAATTAATTGAGCAACTACATCTATCATAAATGTAGACATTTGGCCAATGTGATTTTTATTTCTAAATAAATGTTTATACCAAAAGCTACGCTTTTAGTATACACTCTAACAATCTCCCACTTATACTAAAAGACTAAGCTGTCATATATGCTGCCATACATCTGATTCCCATGCCTTTCAAAAAGCTCTTGCCTTAAGGACCTTAGGTTATCATCTGATGCAATCTAGGCGGCAACAACTTCTCCTCGTTATACAATTTCTCGTGTTGGGTAGTACTTGCGCTCTATTGTGTTTACTTGCCTTATAGACTCATGGTTTCTTCGAGTTTGTTACTGCACCATTATTATTACAATAAATTGTAATAATCTTTGGATAAATTAGAAATCATATCTAAGTCTATCTTGAGGTAATTAAGTCATTCAGCTTTTATGGCTACCTCAGAGGCTCGCCATATACTCAGCTTCTATGGTGGAGTCCAGAAAAACACCTATGCTTATCACTCTTCCATAGTTATGACTTTTCCTCCTAAAGTAAACACAAAACCCCGAGGTCGACTTATTATTGTCCCTATCCGATTGGAAGTCAAAATCAGTAAACCCAGGGACCAAATTAATCGCCTTGTAAGCTAGCATATAATCTCTAAGCGCCTCAGGTACTTTAATATATGCTTTCTCGCAGCCTAATGTCCTTGTCTAGGGTTACTTTGATATCTGCTAACTATGCCCTTGGCAAAACAGATTTCGGTCTCGCATAGCATACATTAGGTTGTCTAACTGCCGAAGCATAAAGAACTGCCTACATGTCCTCAATCTCCTTTGATGTCATCGGAGACATCTCTTTAGATAAAGACACTCCATGCTTAAAAGGTAAGAAACCTGTCGAGGAGTTTTGCATACTTAAAACGAGCAAGGATTTTCCGATGTATCAAGCTTGGGATAAGTAAAATATATTTTTTCTTTTGATCCCTTATTACTTTGATCTCAAAAATATATCCATTCTCCCAAGTCCTTTATATCGAATTATTTGGACAACCATACCCTTACTTTTGACAACATTTTGATATTGTTTCCAACTACCAAAAATGTTATCTACGTATAGTACAAGAAATACCACCACGTTTCCATCACACCTTTTGTATACACAAGACTTATCCGTTTACTCAATAAATCCATAGGTCTGGATTACTTTGATAAACTGGATGTTCCAAGACCTTGAAGCTTTACGTCAGTCCATAGACTGATTGAGCTTGCACACAAGATGCTCTTAGCCCTTTGCAATGAACCCTTCTAGTTGCTTTATATGGATGCTTTCATCAAGACTTCCATTAAAGAATGCTGTCTTGACATCCACTTGCCAAATAGATAAAAGAATCCGGATAGACTTAAGCATGGCTACCAGTGAAAAAGTTTCCTTTTTCATCAAGCATTGCTTTAAAAGTTACTACCTTCCTTTCTATCCCTCTTTTCCTATTATAGACCTTTTTACACCCAAAGGCTTTTACACCATTTGGTGGTTCTACAAGCTTCCAGATTTTATTAGGATACATATATTCTAATTCTGTTATTCATTACTCTTTGCCAAGATGTTGCATCTTTATCTTGGAGTGTTTCGTCATATGTCCGGAGATCAGTTCATGTCCTCCAGGGATCGAGTCCAAAAACTCTCCCAAAACATGAATCTTTTTAGGTTGCCTAACAACCCTCCCACTACGACAAGGCACTTTCTGCAATTGTGTATCATTTGTGATACGTGTTGCAGTTTCCTTGTGGTATCTCATCTTGTACAGTTGGTACTAGATTAGACATGTCATTTATTATTTCCTTAAGAACAAATTTTCTTATGGGCACATGGTTTATTACATAGTCCTTTTCTAAAAATCGGTCATTGATACTAATAATGACCTTCTGATTTTTAAGACTATAAACCTACTTTCATTTTACTAGGATAACCCACAAACAAGTGAATTTCTGTCCAACTTATCATTGTCTCTCTTCTGCATATGTGCTAGACTACCCGAATCCGAATATGCTTCGAAATAGGCTTACGCCTATTCGGCAATTCTATATGAGTAGAGAGTTCTGACTTTAGAAGGTACTATATTCACTCCCGTTTCCAGAGTATATCCTTAAAATGATTTTGATAATATTCTTAATAACTCATCAATCTACTTATTTCCATAAGAGTCCTATACCTTCCTTTTCCTACACCATTCTGTTGGGGTGTACCAGGTGCAGTTAGTTGGGATTGAATCCCTACTTCTGATAAATGACTCCTAAATTCTCCCAAGAGGTACTTGCCACTACGATCTTACCGTAGTGTCTTGATACTTTTACTTTGTCGTTTCTCTACATCAGTCTCGTTCTCTTTGAACTAATCAAAGCACTTAGACTTGCGGCACATCAAGTAAATATATCCGTATCTCAAATAGTTGTCTATAAAATAGATGAAATATTTGAAACAACCTCTTGCCTGGATGCTCATAGGATCACACAAATCAGAATGAACCAATTCCAATATATCTTTGACTCCATACCCCTTAGACTTAAAAGCTTCTTGATTATTTTTCCTTCCAAGTAAGACTCGTAGGTTGGAAATATTTCCACTACTAATGAACCCAAAAGTTCATCAGTTACCAATGAATTCTACTCAAGTTAATATAACCTAGCCTTAGATGCCAAAGATATAATTGGTTCATTTCCGAAGGTTACTTTCTCTTAAAGTTAGAAGATGTGTTACTAATTTCTATTTGTTGCATCATGAGAGTTATTGGATTTATAAATTGCCAACCAACGTACCAGAACAGATAACTTCCCTCTTTTTCTTAATAACAACTTTGTTATTAAAAGAGACAGAATATCAAGTTCTTTGAATAGTTTAGAAACTGAAAACTAGTTCTTTCTAAACTTGGTGCGTAAAGACAATTACTCAAAAATCCATGTTTTATTCTTATCAAAAGATAAACATCTCCCACTGCAACAGCTACCATTTTTACAGTAGTGCCCATGTGGACGGTGTTTTAATTTTCATTTAGTTGTCGGGTTTCCTGGAACCCTGCAATGAATTGCAGACATGATTAATGGCATCTGTATCTACACTCCAGGTTCTAGTAGATAACACCACTAAACATGTTTCAACTAATGAATTAAATACACCTATATTGTTCTTAGTTTTAAGAAGACAGTCTACCTTAATGTCCAAGTCCTATTTCCAATCATTACAATTGGGACTACTAAGCCTTTTCTATAGTATGACTACTAGGGGATTGACAAATATTTAAATCCTAAGAATCACAAAAATATTTGGTCAAGATCAACTCCTTAAAAATCCCCATGAATTTTGTATGCCACGATAGTGTGGGCGTATACAAAATCGAAGAGGAGATTTTATTCATTAATTTTATTATCTCGTCAACTTTACTTTATGACGAATAAAATTAATAGTTGATCTGTCTTTGATCAAATATTTGGTCAAAAACTTTTGAATTAAAAAAAAATATTGATTCCTCCAACAATATTATTTAAATTCACCAACACCTCAAACACCGTGAATTTTGCATGCCACGTTAGTGTGGACGTATACAAATTCAACATTTGTAAAAAGAGGGTTTTAACCCATTAATTTTATTATCTTGTCAACCTAACTTTTTGACAAATAAAATTAATAGTTGGTATCATTTGGTCACACAAATAATAGCAGTGACTCCGATGAGGAGGATACTATTAGATGTGTCTAAGTGTATACCATTACTTGACACTAAGTCCATTAATAAGATTATGCCCCTTCCGTTGGGGAAGATCACACGCTCTTAATTAACTTCCTATAGTCATCCAAAAATGGAGGTCTGTTCTAGTGATCCACAAACAAGCTCATCCGTTATAGAGGAAGGCACTCAGAGCCAACGCGCAAGCTTGTTTGCATCACTTACAAACCAGTAATGGAGACCATGGGATTTACTTAAAAATCCCTCTCCCACTAAGTTATTTATAAATGAGGAATTTTAACTATGCTAGCCTACTAAATATGTAAACTAACATGCACACACAGCTCAATATAAAAGCAATAAATAGAAAATCTAATTTTCAACTATTATGGCTTTTATCTCTTGTTGTCCTCCGTGTGTTGTCATCCCAAGCTATTGCCATATTTGGCCACCGCCACCGGGTCTAGTTGTCGCATCCATCTTGCTCCTTGTTCCGCTGCGCCTCTGATCCTCAAAAGGTTCCACGCCTTGCAAGATTCGATCCGCGACATAAATATAATTTTATATTTTTTGATCCTATATTCCTCGAAGAATGTACATGTAAACTAGATCGAACATAAAATAAAATTTACATCCATCTATCCTATATTCCATAAAAGGAATGTACATGTAACTAGATCAAAAATAACATCCTAATAAAACTAAATACAGCTCCTGCTGTATTTTATAATATAATCATGCACACACAATAAAATGCCCTTGACATGTCCAAGGGTCCAATCACACACATAATAACTATAAGCCATAATAGTTGGATCCTGCATCCACAAAGTTAGCACATCCTACTATTAACCTGCCTAAATTATGTATGACATGTGCATAATTAAACTAATACCAAATACACAGAGGCAAAACCCTAGCTCTGATACCAATTGTTGGTTGCTACTCGGAAAACCTAGAGGTTCCACTGTACAAAAATTTTGTACAAAGGTCTGAACCTTTTCCTAGCTACCATGTGTTCTTTTAAATTAAATTTTGGATCGCCTGCGGAACTTAACACGTTTGATCCAAAACTTAATCTATTTGTTCTTTTAGGTTTTGACTTGGATCTCCTGCGGAACTTAACACGTTTGACCCAAGTCACCTTAAGTTATTAATTTCATTAAATATTAATTTCCATAATTGGTTCCCAGTACTGACATGGCGAGGCACATGACCTTCTTGGATATAGGAGCAACCACCACCGACTAGACAAAACCTTTTATGGAAAGCTAATATTTAATTTCCTAAAATAACTTTAGGTTAACCGAAAAGAACAATCAAATCACAAGGAAAAGAAAAACAAAAGAACACTATATCGAAAACAAATTCGAAACTCTAGAATCGTATGCCTCTTGTATTTAGTATTATTTCCAAAAATAACTAGCATGATGCGGAAAGGAAAAATTACTAGTTATACCTTCTAGAAAGACCTCTTGATCTTCTACCGTATTCCTCTTCTAACCTCGGACGTTGTGTAGGCAACGCTCTTCCAAGATGAGAAACCACCAATCACCTTCTTCTTCCTTGCAAGTTTCGGCCATCAAAACTTCTCCTAGGATGAAGAGGTTCGACCACCACCACCATGCTCCAAGGGATGCTAGAAAAGAGGCTTCTTTTCTCTCCTTCTTCTCCTTCTTAGATCCGGCCACCAAAGCTATCTCCACCATGAGAAGGTTTCGGCCACACAAAGGAGAGGAGAGGAAAGAAAGGGCCGGCCACACCCAAGGAGAAAAGAGAGGAAAAATAGAATAGAGTTCTTTCTCTGAAGCCTCCTCTACCCCTCTTTATAATCCTTGGTCTTGGCAAATAAGGAAAATTTAATAAAACCTTCCTTAATTCTTTTGCCATTGAAAAGGAAAATTTATTTAATTAAAATAATTTTCTTTTCAATTTTAATGGTCGGCCACCGAAATCTCAAGCAAATAAAATTTTAAACACAAATTAAAACTTCCTTATTTGCTTCCGGAAATTTATAAAAATTTCTCAATAATTTTATCCCTTCATGATTGGTTTATAAAAGGAAATTTAATAAATTAAAATCTTTCTTTTAAACATGTGGATAAAAGAAAGTTATCTCTAAAAATTAAAATCTCTTTTAATCTACAAATAAGGAAAGATATCAAATCTTTTCTCAATCTTTTATAGAAACTAATAAAAGAGAATTATTAATTTTAAACTTTCTTTAAATCATGAACATGGTTAAAAGGAAAGTTTTCTTAAAATTTAAAATCCTCCTTTAATCAACAAATAAGGAAAGATTTCAAATTTTAAACTCTCTTTTAAACATGTAGATGATTTACAAATAAGGAAAGTTTTACCAAAATTAAAACCATCCTTTTAAACAACAAATAAGGAAAGAGATTAATCTCTTCTCTTAATCTTTTGTAGAAAACTATAAAAAATTTTAATTTTAAACTCTCTTTAAAATCATGATATCCACATAAGAAATAATTTTAATAAAATCCTTTTTAATATTCTAGTGGCCACCTAAGCTTGGGACCCAGGCTTTGGCCGGCCACCTTAACTCATCCACTTGGTCTTGGCGGCCTAGCTTGGGTTCCAAGCTAGCATGGCCGCGGCCCATTGGATGGGTAAGAAGGTGGGTATGCGGTGGGTATAAATCTCTATATACTAGAGGCTACGATAGGGACCGAGAGGAGGAATTGGTTTTGGTCTCCCGATGAAATTAAGCATCCCGTGTTCGCCCCGAACACAAAACTTAATTTCATCAATAATAATTCATTCCACTAAAGAACTATTATTGAACTACCGCATCAATCCCAAATTACATTTTGGGCTCCTTCTTATTATGAGTGTGTTAGTCTCCCTGTGTTTAAGATAACAAATGTCCACTAATTAAGTAAGTTACTGACAACTCACTTTAATATCTTAGCCCAAGAGTAGTACCACTCAACCTCATCGTCATGTCGGACTAAGTCCACCTGCAGGGTTTAACATGACAATCCTTATGAGCTCCTCTTGGGGACATTCTCAACCTAGATCACTAGGACACAGTTTCCTTCTATAATCAACAACACACACTATAAGTGATATCATTTCCCAACTTATCGGGCTTATTGATTTATCGAACTAAATCTCACCCATTGATAAATTAAAGAAATAAATATCAAATATATGTGCTTGTTATTATATTAGGATTAAGAGCACACACTTCCATAATAACTGAGGTCTTTGTTCCTTTATAAAGTCAGTATAAAAGGAACGACCTCAAATGGTCCTACTCAATACACTCTAAGTGTACTAGTGTAATTATATAGTTAAGATAAACTAATACCTAATTACACTACGACCTTCCAATGGTTTGTTCCTTTCCATCTTGGTCGTGAGCTACTGTTTATAATTTATAAGGAACCGATAACATGATCTTCTGTGTGTGACACCACACACCATGTTATCTACAATATAAATTAATTGAGCAACTACATCTATCATAAATGTAGACATTTGGCCAATGTGATTCTTATTTCTAAATAAATGTTTATACCAAAAGCTAGGCTTTTAGTATACACTCTAACACAAGCATCCCCTTCAAGTCTAGTCGAAGGAGGCGCAAGTCCGACTGACTAGACCCAGCCAAATGAAAAAATAAAATCACACTGAATGCAGAGTCATATCGCGGATCTGTCATATAACGTTGAACGAGCAGCTGTGGATGACGAGTACCTAGCAGAGCGACGAAAAGAATAAGTGCTGACCGAGCGACAAAAGACATATCGAGCGAGTGTATAAAGAGCAATCTAGCAGATGTCGGAGCATATCGAATAGACGATCGAGAGATGCTAAGTAAAATGATCGAGCGACAATCGATATCGAGCAACCGAAAAATGTCGACCGAGTGATCGAGAATGCTGAGCGAGTCGAAAGACGATTGGCGAGTGGTGTCGAGTGTGCGATCGAGCGACAATAAATCACGACCGATCCCTAGAGAGAAAGATGGGCGAGCAAAGCCGTGAGCGCGACCGAGAAAAGTACTGCCCGAGCCGTGAGCGCGACTGAGAAAAGTACTGGCCGAACGTCAATAGATCACGACCGGGACATAGAGGGAATGATCGACGAGCAGGGCCGCGAGCGCGACCGAGAGAATGTCGACCGAGCGATAGTAGTGAGGGAAAACGTGAGCTGAGAGTACCGGGCAGAGCGACGAGTAAAGCGATGAATGTCGACCGAGCAACAGCAGTGAGCGGAACGTGGGAGCTGAGTGCTAGGCAGAGCAGCGAGTAAAGCAATGAATGCCGACCGAGCAACAGCAGTGAGCGGAACGTGGGAGCCGAGTGTCGTGCAGAGCAGCGAGCAGAGTGAGTATAATGGGTGCCGGACAGAGCGGCAAGTGAGCAGAGCGAGTGCGGTGAGTGTCAGGCAGAGCTGCGAGCAGAGCGATGAGTGCCGACCGAAAGGTCGTTGGGCGTGAGAACAGAACTCACTTATAACTCGCACTGGGGCGAGAGTCTGGAGGCGTGAGAGCATAGTTCACTTATAACTCGCATCGGGGTGAGAGCTGGGACCTTGACCGGGAGGTGCTCTGGAGGTCTGACCAGTACTCGATCTAGAGACTTGACCCAGAAACAATCTGTAGGCCTGACAAAGAAGAAATTTGGAGGTCTGACCCAGCCTTGATCTGAAGGCCTGACCTAGAAACAATCTGAGGGCCTGACAAAGAAGCAGTTTGGAGGCCTGACCAGGAATTGATCTGAAGGTCTGACCAGGACTTGGTCTATAAGCCCGACAGGGAATTTGTCTGAAAGCCCGACCAGGGATTGGTCTGGAAGACAATGGGAATTAGTCTGATTGCCTGACCGAGAGATCGTTAGTGATACTCTGATCCAAGACCGGGGGTAATACTCTGGTTCAAGACCGGTGGTAATAGCTCAACCCCGAACGGGGGAGGATAAGCCTGGAAGCCCATAACAGCGAAACCTGTAGCAATATAAAGGGACAGAACCTTTATCATACTTGATCACAAAGTGATGTCAACCGACTGAGGATCCGTCTCGGTCCCTCAACTCCTAAATACCCGGGGAGCAAGGGGAGAAGAGAATAATCTGAGCCATGACCGTCAGAAGTCTGGGACTACTGACCTGAAAGGTCGTTGGGCGTGAGAGCAGAGCTCACTTATAACTCGCACTGGGGCGAGAGTCTGGAACTACCGACCTAGAAGGTCGTTGGGCGTGAGGGCAGAGCTCACTTATAACTCGCCCTGAGGCGAGAGTCTGGGGCTACCGACCTGAAAGGTCGTTGGGCGTGAGAACAGAGCTCAAACTCGCAATACCCGGGGAGCAAGGGGAGAAGAGATATAACTCAGCCATGACCTCAGAGTCTGGGACTACCGACCTGAAGGTCGTTGGGCGTGAGCAGAGCTCACTTTTAATTCTCGCATGGGGCCGACCTAAAGGTCATTGGGCGTGAGCGCAGCTCACTTATAACTCGCACTGGGCGAGAGTACCGACACGAAGGTCGGCGAGAAGCAGGCTCACTTTTAATTCTCGATGGGAGCCGACCTGAAAGGTCGTTGGGCGAGAGCACCTCGCACGGAGGCGAGAGTCTGGGCAACAGACCACGAAGGTCGTTGGGCATGAGACAGGCTCACTTTTAATTCGCATGGGAGCCGACCACGAAGGTCGTTGGGCGTGAGCAGGCTCACTTATAACTCGCACGAGGTGAGAGTCTGGGCACGACCGAAGGTCGTTGGGCGTGAGCAGGGCTCACTTTTAATTCTCGCATGAGCCGACCACGAAGGTCGTTGGGCGTGAGCAGAGCTCACTTATAACTCGCATACGAGGCGAGATGCAGCTGGACTACTGGGCACGAAGGTTGTTGGGCGTGAGAACATAGCTCACTTTTAATTCTCGCATGGGAGCGGACACGAAGGTCGTTGGGCGAGCAGAGCTCACTTATAACTCGCGAGGCGAGAGTGCAGGGATACTCCGGTCCGAGACCGTGGCGATGGCGCTGGTCCGAGACCGAATGATACTCGGTCCTAGACCTGATGGCGACGGCGGTCCGAGACCCGATAATAATACTCGGTCAGAGGCCGGTGGCGATGGTCCGAGACCCGGTAATACCGGTCAGGGCGAGACCGCAATGATAGCCCGGTCCGAGATCGGTGGCGATGGCGGCGGTCCGAGACGATAATGCTCCGGTCAGACGGGCCGGTGGCGATGGCGGTCGAAACCGCATAATAATACTCGGTCCGAGATCGGTGGTGGCGCGGCGGTGGACCGATAATACTCGGTCCGAGACCGGTGGCTATGGCGCTGGTCCGAGACCAGTAATAATAATCCGGTCCGAGACCGGTGGCGATGGCGCTGGTCCGAGACCAGTAATGATACTCCGGTCCGAGACCGGTGGCGATAACTCGACACCGAACGGGGGAGATAAGAAATCCAATAAGCTGGTCTGAGATCAGTGAAAACCGCTCACCCCCTTACGGGGGAGATATGAAATCCGATAAGCTGGTCTGAGACTAGTGAAAACCGCTCACCCCCGAACGGGGGAGGATAAGCCTTGAAGCTAGTAAAAGCGAAGCATGTAGCAGCATGAGGAAATAAAGCTTATGTCATACCTGATAGCGGTGTGGTGCCAACTGATTGCGGATTTGTCTCGATCCCTCAACTCCCGAATACCCGTGGATCGAGGGGAGAAGATAATAATATGAGCCTTGACCGTAAAAGAGAATGAAACCTATGGTAATATAGGGGAGTAGAGTTCATAAAATTAGAGGCAAGCAGAGCACCGTGGGTGAAGGAAGCAGAGCCTGTAGACATAAGAAGATGCAAAACAGGTGGAAAATACAGAGCATATAATAGCAATAAGGTGAAACACCTATGACAGTAAGAGGATGCAGAGCCCCATGGCGAAGGGTGCAGAGCCTATAGCAACGAAAGGATGCAGAGCCTCATGATGAAGGGTGCAGAGCCTGTAATGATAAGAGGATGCAGAGCCTCCTGATAAAGGGTGCAGAGCCTATAACACACATGATCGGGGAGTTGGGCCCTTGGTCCCTGATCGAAGAGTAAGTTCCCTAGCCTGTAATCAAAGAGCGAGACCCCTAGATCCTGATCGAGAAGTGATACTGCACGTCTATGATCGGGGAGCTGTGTCCAAAGTGTATGAGTGGGGAGCTGTGCCCCTAGAACATGAGCGGGGAGCTGTGTCCCAAGTGTATGAGCGGGGAGCTGGGCCCCTACTGTCCGATTAGAAATTGAAGGCTCTAGTCTTTGATCCAGGAACCAGGCTCTTACTCTTTTATCAGGGAAATATAGCAGTTCCTATAATCGTAAAAATGAAGCAGAGCTTGTAACGTACCTGATCGGGAAGTCGTGCCAACCGGCTAAAGGTTTGTCCCGGTCCCTTAACTCCCGAATACCCATGGAGTCAGGGAAAAAACATAACAGAAAAACTAACATGTCAGCCGGCTGAAGCTCTACTCGATCCCTTGACTCCTGAATACCAGTGGAGTGAGGATAGAAAATAATATGGGCATCGAGATCCTCCGGGACTATGATAATAACAGAGAACCTCCCGACGTCGTCCATCTTCCAGCATCAGTTGTGTTCCCACAGAAATTGATTGACCGGATCTTGAGAAACCATACCGTCAAGTAGTGGATGGAATGTTGACTAAATCACGCGTCGGAACTTGAGATGGCTTCCGTGTTGACCAAGTCTCCAAAAGTCTCTTGGTCAATGATACCTACAGCCAGCGACCGGGTCCCCCCGGTCTCTGGTACCCCGAGGCTCGAGGCAGATTCAACGCATATATAAGTAACCGACTAATAATATAATAATGAAATAAAGGGGTGAGTACGGAAAACGTACCCTGGCCCGGAAGAGCAGATGACTCCGATCAGGTTGGAGAGCTGGATCTGACGACGAAGAGCTGAACGCGGCACGGGCCCGAAAGACGAGCTACAGACCGGGATAAGACACCAGCACGCAGGCCGAAACACTAAGTCGGCACGCAGGCCGGGACATGAGATCAGCACGCAGGCCGGGACGCTGGGTCGGCACGTAGGCCGGGACGCTGGGTCGGCACGCAGGCCGGGACGCTGGGTCGCCGACCGGCACCCGAGATCGACACGCAGGCCGGGACACTAAGTCGGCACGATGACCAAAGCATACAAACATCACACGCATCGAGCCGGAACATAATGACAGCGAGGGCTCGGAGGGCTCGGATCGAGAGCGGGATCGACGTTGGACCTAAAGACAAGGGCCCTAGATGATCAAATCCGGCGCGGCTGCCGATAACGGTAATTACGCTGTGAGGTCCGTTGAGATAGCGGGTCGGCCAACAGCGCCATAGCAAGTACCATGCCGTGCGACGACACTGCCTTTTGCGCCAGATCGAGTCGTGGGCGACCGGAGGCTGGTCGGCAACGGCAACAGCGCTGGGGCAGCAACACCTCGTGGGCAAGAGAAGGAGAGAGCTGGCGCCGATGTTGTCGGCATAGAGAGGGGGAGAGGACTGCCGACGAACAGGCCACCCGCTGTGGCTCCATTAGCAGCTGGAGGGGGGGGATTGCCGGTGGCGATTGTCGCTCCATGGTGTCGTCGAAGGACGCAGAAGGCTTCCTGCCTTCACTATACCTCGGCCAGCAGCAGGGGAAGAGGTGGTGCTTCGGCTGCGTGAGGAGATGAAGAAGGGGAGCAGTAGGGAGCGGCGCTGCAAGGTTGGCCGGCGACGACGTCGCGAGGAAGAAGAAGAGGAGAAGTGCGGTGGTGCTGCTTGCGGGAGAGAGAAGGCGGAGAGAGGTGATCGACGGTGAGGAGAAGGAGAGAAACGACGGCGAATCTGCCCGGTGGCGGCGTCGCGTGGAGGAGAAGGAGAAGAGTGCGGTGCTGTAGCCGGCGTCGGTCGTCACCAGCAGGGCGCGTGTGGAGGAAGAAGAAGAGGTGCGACGGCTCGAAGAAAATGAAGCGTCCCGAGCTCGGCGGGAAGGGGAATCAGGGCATGCCTTCTCGGCGGTGATCGTTGGCCGCTGCGACGAGGAGGCAAATAGGAGCATGGTCGAAGCGCAGCTATGTATGCTGGTGTCGGTCCCTCGCGTCGGCGGCGTGCTCCCGTGCGACGGCGGCGACACAGGAGGTGGCGAGAAGGGGGGACGAGTGACCGGAGAAGAAAAGGGGAGCAGCCGGAGCCCAGCCTCTCATCGGCGAGGAGCGTCCCCGGGAAGAAGAAGTTCTTGGCGGTGGCATCCTCCCCCTGGCGGCAGCGGCATGAAAAAAGTAGAGGAGAGGCTTAAGGATAGAGAGAGAGTAGAGGGAAGAGGGGAGGCGGTGGCCGGCGTCGGCGTCGGCGCCGACGAGGAGCAAGAGGAGGAAGAAGCTCCTGTGGCCGCGGCACAGCAAAATCGCCCCTCCTCTCCTTCGCGTGCTACAATGCCATCCATAAAACCCCAAAAACTCCACCCAAGTGAAAAGACAAAAAAGCCCTCATGCTTCCCCCTAATTTCTTCTATACCCTCACCGTATATCCACATCAATTACGAAAAAAAACTAGATCCGAAGGCGGCAATTCTACCGATTCCTATCGACTCCGAAAAATTAAAAATTACCACGAAAAAAATGCTTGAATGGTGATTGCACCAATCCGAAGCGACCCTGCTTTGATATCAATTCTTGGATCGAAAGCGTTAGAGGGGGGGGGGGGTGAATAGCGCTCGTGGCTTTCACTTTTCGTTTCGTAAGAATAAGAGTAAACACAGTGGAAATAAGAACAAACAACCCAAACACCAAGATTTACTTGATTCGGAGCCTTGGGTGACTCCTACTCCAAGGTCCGCGATCGTTGATCACTTTTAGTGGCAATCACTATCAATTCGTAAGTCTTTATAACTTTCAAGTACAATTAAATGTAGTAAAATATACCAACGACAAAAGAGAACAGTGATCTTGAAGTTTCTGGTCGTCAAGGTCGAGTTGCGGCTTTGTCGGAACGTTCTTTAAGAAGCACACGGAAGATGGATCGCGTTTCTGATCTTGTATTAAGCTGCTGGTCAAATCCCCCTTAAATATGCTGTGGAGGGCGCCTCCAACACCATGGAGGGCGCCCTCATTTGCACCAAATCCACAGTGTGGATGAGCTCTGACCACTTCACAGCTTATCCACCTGAGGGTGCCCTCAACCTCCATGAGGGCGCCCCCGCGCCAATGTCCAGGGCGCCCTCAACCTCCATGAGGGCACCCTCTGCTCAGCATCCAGGGCGCCCTCAACCTCCATAAGGGCACCCTCACGCCTTGCTATGAGAGGGTCTTTTTCGTTCCTGAAAAGAGTGTTAGTCCAGAATGCAAAAACATATCCTGCAAAATAGAATTAGCATAATCAAACACAATAAATATGATTATTTGACAGTCACCAGTTGTCCGATTCTGATTTCGGATTCCCTACTGTACCGAAAATCCTAGGTCGAACTGACACCTACTGTTCCCTCACCGGGGAACGCGTCCTCTCACCTACTCCACTCAAGAGAGTTTACTTATTGCTAGTTGATCCTCCAGACCAACTAGACTTTTGCTCAGTGCCCGAGGCTCTAGGACTTTCCGCTGGACGTCCGCTCCACGACCCGCCAGTTTTTCACATGGTTCGTGACACCAAGACTTTTCACCTAGAGTCCTTGACTCTAGGACTTTTGTCCGAAGCCCTCGACCCACCAAGATTTCCACCTAGGGTTACCACCCCCTAGGACCTAGGGTTACCACCCCTAGGGGTTTTTTCTTTGCATAACCGTAGTTAGGACTTTTGCCTAAGTACACTTAGGATTTGCCTGCAATCTCGTTTAACTTGTTAGATAACAAAACAACTTAACTTTGGATCATTTGAAATAATCAAAACATAGGTTTGATCGTCGGATGCTTCATGCACCAATAATTTGTTCATGAAGTTTAAATTCGGAAAATAATTCATCTAATCTAATTATGGAAAGGTCTTTAGATGCCATATAAGCATCTACCATTGATATCCACAGTGTATTTCTAGGAAAAGTGTTTAAAGCGTATCTGATGACATCACGATTCTTCACTTTTTGTCCGATCACGTAGAGGCCGTTCAGAAGATCTTGGATGCGAGCGTGTAACTGATTCGCCGACTCACCTCCCTACATTTTAATGTTATATAACTTATTTAATATTAAGTCACGTTTACTAACTTTTGCATCAGAGGTGCCCTTGTGTAGCTCGATCAATTTCTCTCATAACTCCTTGGCGTTGTTGAAGGGGTCAACCTGGTTCAACTCTTCTTTGGTTAGGCCGTATTGGAGGGTACATGTCGCTTTTGCATCCGCCTCAATCTTCCTCTTTGTTTGTGCGTCCCACTTGTTGCAGGGGATGGGTACTCCGTCTTCTGTATGAAATGTGAATCCGATTTGGATTATGATCCGCATTTCCACTTGGATCTTGAAATGGTACTCCATCTGGCTTTTCCAGTACCCAAAATCCTCGTCGGAGAATAGTGGTGGCCTTGCAGTACTGTAGCCTTTTTGGTGAACCAATTAGAAAAAGACTCTTGCAAAGATAAAAATGTTGAAACTTGTTCCAAGACTTAGTCTTGGATTAGTAGTGTGGTAGGAAAATAAGGCAATAAATCGGCTCGAATGGTGTTGCACTAATTTTGAGAAAAAATTTGACGAATTGACAAATTTGCCAGGAGAGGCTATTAGACCAATCCTGACTTATAGCAAAAATTTAAAAATGGAAAAAAGGTGCAAGAATTTATTTTTAAGAAAACGGACGAAAAAGCGACGAAAAATGCTCGAACGGTAATTGTACCGATTCAGAGTGGTCCGTTCTGGTACCAATTGTAGGATCAAGACGTGCTAGAGGGGGTGAATAACACTCACGGTTTTTTCACACTCTCAGAAAACACAGAATAAACACAGCAGAAATAGTAAGCAAAATAGCGGAAGTAAAACAATCACTAACACATGTTGGTTTTACTTGGTTCGGAGCATGTGATGACTCCAACTCCAAGGCCTGCGATCGTTGATCGCTTTCGTTGGAAAATTCACTATCAACTCGGAAATTTCAATTACAAGGATGAGTACATTAAAAATATAATTTGAATGTTTTACAATATTGATACTGATGACTTTTGGAATTCGGAGAGTTTTGCTTTCGGTCATCAGAATAGCGTTGCGGAGTTGCAGGATCGTCCTTGAAGTAGCGCACAAGAGAAGAATCGTAAGAATGAGTTGTTGTTGATGCACTACTCGAAGAGGATATTTATAAGCTGTTGAAGGCGCCTTCAACCTCCTTGAAGGCACCTCTAGCTCGGATCTTATCCCCGTAGCTTCGTTCGTTGATAACATTCGCTTTCGACGAATTTTATCTCTTCGAAGACGCCTTCAAGCGCATGGAAGGTGCCTTCCATCTCAACTCCAAGGCGCCTTCAGGAACCTAGAAGGTGCCTTCGCACCTCTCCGCGAGGGCTTTCCGCCAAGCCTTCTAAGGCGCCTCCAGCACCCTCGGAGGCACCTTGAACACTGTTTATCCGAGTCTTTTATGTCCTTTTCGCTCCCCGCTAGATATGTTAGTCCAAAATATCAAACATACCTTGCAAAATAAAGTTAGCATAATACATAATGATTAATAGAACTGTTGGACAATCTTCGGACTATTTGGTTCTGACTTTTGGACTTCCTGAAAATCCTAGGTCGAACTGACGCCTACTGTTCCCTCAACAGGGAATGCGTCCTCATCTATTCCTCTCAAGAGAAATTATCTTTTGCTAGACCAATCCTCCAGATCGACTGACTTTTGCTCAATGTCCGAGACGTGAGGACTTCATGCTAAACGATCTATCCCGACCTGTCCAGTGCTCCACCAAGTATCCGTGACCCCTGGGATTTTCAGTTAGAGTCCTCAACTCTAGGACTTCTCCCAATATCCTCGACCCAACAAGACTTTGCCCAATCTCCCAGATCAGGATTTCAATGCCTAACAACATATAGGACTTTCCATAACCTAGGGTTACCACCCCCTAGGACCTTTTTCCATCTGCCTAAAATCCACTAGGACTTTTGCCTATAAATACTTAGGACTTTCCTGCAAGTTCAATCACACTTGTTAGATAACAAGACATCTTAATTAACTTTTGAATTCTGTCATAATCAAAACTTAGATTCGATCGTCTGATGTTCCCTGTACCAATATAGGTCCGATCGACTATTGGATTGACCAACTATATACTGAGAGTTATATTATAATAATAGGGAGCTGCATCTCATATATTTGACTGGTGCTAGGGTCAGTCAAATTTAATCTATACGACTTGGCACTGAGTAAAGTGATAAATCTCTTAAATCCAATAGGCTCAGGGACTGTCTGATCATATGTTGAGATACTTAACAAATAGGGAGCTGAGTTCCCTATGCTTAGATAAGTCCGGTCGATTTTTTGTCCGATCCTTTGACCGATCAGTTTCATACTGAAGATTTTAGTACTGGTGAATGAAGAGTCAAGCCTCGATGAGGATGCCTTATTCACCTTCTGACCACCGCTTCACATTAATTTTAACCATCATCTTAATTTTAATTGCCACGTTATTTTTGAATCTATTTACAACGTACCGTATCCAATATAGATATCAACTTGGTCAATCAAGCAGAACTGGATTCTGAGTCCACAGATAATCGTAGACAAGCAAGCTATCAGCATCGGCATTAATGGTAGTGGCGGCTACATTAAAACATGAAACCTCAGCAAATTTCAAAGTTTTCAAAGGTTTCGCCGGTTGAACCAATTGAGAGAACGATTAATCGATTTGGAAACGCACTGAACAGGTTGGGGTTGGCAGGTAAAACTGGGAGCCATGCTGACTGGCGTTTTTTTAATTTTAATTGAAGCAACTGCACAAACCTTACTGCTTTCTGGCTGTCCAATCATGCCACTGGGCGTGCGGTCCATTTTGTACAGATGAAGACACTCCAGTCTCCCCCAACTTCAGCCTTCGCCATTTATAAGTCGACGTTGAAAATTCCAAGTGACAGGTCGAAAACCGATCGGGTCCAGCAAGACGAGAAAATGATGGGCACCGGGCAATTCACAATCAGCTCGCGTTCGGAAGCGGACACGACTCACTCACAAGTCAGGTTGTTACGGTTCTGCCGAAAACCCTTCTTTGCTTATTGTGAGATGAGATATTCTGTCTCAAAAATATTATGTCTTCATGTCCCAGCGTCGATCAGATTAATTAAATTACATCTCAAGGATGCAGTGTACATCATGAAAATATCATAACCATCCGATCAACACTAAAACACGGGGATATAATATTTTCGGGACAAATAATCTCATCTCAATTATTGTCCCATAGCCATAATCCATACCAGAGATACGAGCACCCACAGCCACATCTACTAAATCTGATCGTATGCCACAGAAAAATTATTTTAAAATTTTCATTCTCAAAAACAAAACTAGGCAATGCCTGGCACATCAAAGAAACTCAAATTTTATAGTCAACGGTCAAAGAAGTATGAATAACTAAAATTTACTAAAATCTAGTTACATTGGATTATAAACAGAAACAATGAAAAGTCACCATTATCGACAAGTATATAGAAAGTGTGCTCCCGTGCTCGGCATTCTTTAAGAAAAGATTCAGTCTCAATAATTAAAATCTCTTGTGACTTTGAGACAACAAGTGGAGATTTAGACGCTTCTGTAGATGAATTATTGCATTCCCCTCATTTTAATTAAGCATCAATCAATCAATGAGTGTGATTGAACATACCAAAGGTTAAAACTGCATTCAAATCATAATCTATAAACATCAATTTCCATTTGGGGGTGCAAATGAGACAAGAGACTCGATCAAAACTTGACTCGAACTCAAAGTTGATGAAGTTCGAGTTAAATTCGAAACAAACTAGTAATAATATATATTTTTATAATAAATAATATATTAATTTATTTATTAAAAATAATAAAAAATATGAACTCAAGTTTGAACCGAAATCATAATTAAATATCGAACTCGAACTCGAGCTCAATTCTACATGCTCGAGCGAGTTTAAGCTGGAGTCAAGTGAGAAACGTCTGCAATAAGTATCATCAGGATATTTTTTGCTATAACGGATTATGAATACATACTCACTTTAATTTAAAAGTAACAAAACTTTACTCTATTGCATAAAAATCAGAAAGCAAAAGCAAAATACATTGTCTAACAAAATAATAAGAACCAAGTCAAGCAAAAGAGTCGAAATGCTATCTCATTGAAATAGGATGATTATATTGCGGGAAAAAAAACTAGTATCCTTGCAAGAAATGATCTTAAGCGAGGTACTCAGGCTTTTTTTTAACAGGAATGTTTTTGTTTTATTTTTTTAATTGACATGAGAAATTCAATTTACGCTGACTAATTCTGAGAATGACTAATTTTATTCTACTAAAATTTTTTATCAGTCATTAGAATAAATCTAGAAATGATCTCATCAGTCCAGTATTTTTAAGTCAATCGTCTACTTAGAAAATTTATCTATTAATTTATTGAAGTTGGGATTCGAATCTTATATATCTGGAAAATTGAGAAAACGCATCCCGGGGTGACAAGAATATTTTTATAAGTACTTGGAAAAGTATTCTTTATAGTAGAAAAAATAATTACGCTCTTCATAAGTATTGCTCATAGTCTGTCTTTAAATTATGTGAAGTATATCACAGGATCAATTTATAACTGATTGCTAAATAACTAAAGATGAGAACAGTTTTTGGTAAGGACATGCGTGGATCCGTCAAAATTTGATCCTACCACCTTGTTCTTTACATACCATATAAATATAGTCCTGACATTAGGGGATTGAATTCTTATCGTAAGGGATATTGTCACTGACCGATGATTTACGTTATTTTTTTCATAATTTAAGGATGGACCGTCAGAACAACGGGATGAATATAATCACCTGTTTTTACTGTAATGAACCTAAAAGCACTTAGTATAACAAATCAGAGGCAGGAATTAGAGATGTTAGCTGCTCTTAAGCCAGTGGCTTTTAGAACTGCATGAGTGCATTATTTAATTTCAAATAGAGATTTTTACTTAATTTATAACTTTTACATCGAGTAAAAATATTTATTAGTAAAATAGTATCACTTTCAAAATAGCTTAGTATTCAAAAATTAAATTAATAACAAACGACATTACTCCTTACAGATTTTTATTTTATTTGATACGGTATATTGTAAATGGACCGACATAATCTAAAATTGATAGTCAAAATAATACGACAGTTAAGATGACAGTCAAAATTCAGATATAATTATTTGCATGAACCATCTCTCAGAAGTAGGGTTTCCAACATAAATCCGAACAACCACAAAGATAGTGTTGGAACTCTAAGGTTATTTTGATGTGATCAAACAAGTTAAGTTAGGTCCTGTTTGATTTAACCCCTGTGTCTAAGTGTGCAGGAGCTTAGAAGCACATGAAGTTGAGTGGAAGATGCGGCTAGCGAGAAGGACGGCACGAGAGAGAGCCGATGGGCTCAGTGCGTCTGAGGAACGATGTGTCGCGGAAGAGTACACCGGTGGATGAGAAGAACGTACGCGACGTTCAAGGGACGAGAAGTCGGGGAGGAAGGTTGCTCGAGGAGAAGGCCGGAAATTGGGTTCGGATGAGCCCTATTCTGGATGGTCGAGATCACCCAAGTGAGCAGAACCGGAGTGGAAGACCCGGACCGAGGTGAGCAGAACCGGAGCAGAAAGCCCGGATTGAAAAAGTCAACTATGTTGACTTTTATGGGTCCGGGCGCTCGGAACCTCAATCTTATCATGTTCGACGTGTCCGTTGACCAACGCATCGGGGATAGAATTCAATCCCACTCCAAGCGGCCAGAACCCTTCCAAGCGTCCGGAACAGTGCTATAAATATAGCTCTGTTTTCAGTAATTCATACAACAACTTGTAATTCTTTTCTTTCTGTTCTACTATTATGTTCGAGCTATTAACGTTGTAAGAGGCTACTCCGTCCGAAGGAGATCTTCAGAAAAATGCGCTTCATTTCCCTTGGATTAACAATCTTCTGATTGCAAACCAAGTCATTCTCCTTATGTGTCTGTCCCTTTAATTAGTCTTTGTTTTTTTATTATTACATGTGTTCTTAATTAAGCTATAAGTCGAGAAAGGGTTGAGTTTATTTTTACAGGGCAATTCTGTTAGAATGTACACTAAAAGCCTAGCTTTTTGTATAAACATTTATTTTGAAATGAGAATCACATTGGTCAAATGTCTGCATTTAGTTAAATGCAGTTATCCATTTAATTTATATTGTAGATAACATGGTGTGTGGTGTCACACAGAAGATCATGTTATCAGTTCTTTATAAATTATAAATAGAAGCTCACAAACAAGATGGATTGGGATAAACCATTGGAATGATTGTAGTGTAATTTGGTATTAATTTATCTTGACTATAAAACTACACTAATACACTATGTGTGTATAGAGCAGGACCAATTGAGGTTGTTCCTTTTATACTGACTGCATAAAAGAATATAACCTCTGTTATTATGGATGTGCACACTCATAATCCCAATATAATAACAAGCACATGTACTTAGTATTTATTTCTTTAATTTATCAAAGGGTGAGATTTATTCGTTAAATCAATAGGCTGATAAGTTAGAAAATAATATTATTTGTATGATGTGTTGTTGATTATAGAAGGAAACTGTGTCCTATTTATTAGGATGATGATGCCCCCTCGAGGAGCTCATAAGAATTGTCATGTAAACCCTGCAGGTGGACTTAGTTCCGACATGACAATAAAGTTGAGTGGTATTACTCTTGGAGCTAGATGTTAATTAAGTGAGTTGTCAGTAACTCATTTAATTAATGAGCATTCGATATCTTAAACACAGGGAGATTAGCGCACTCATGATAAGAAGGAGCTCATAATGTAATATGGGATTGGTGCGGTAGTTCAATAATAACTCTTTAGTGATATGAGTTATTATTGATGAACTTGAGTTGAGTGTTCGGGTCGAACACAGGAAGCTCAAGCTCATCAGGAGGTCAAAACTAATTCCTCCTCTAGGTCCCTGTTGTAGCCTCTATGTATAAAGTCTCGCATCCACCCAAGTCATCCTTATGGTCGGCCACATTCTTACTTGGTGGCCTTGCTCCAAGCAAGGGGTCGGCCACCCCTTGCTTGGTGCCCAAGCAAGGGGCCGACCAAGATGGGCTTAAAAGCGGGTTTTTAATTTTTAAAATTTTTCTTTTTGTAGTCATCTACAATGTTTTAAAAGAGAGATTTTAAATTTTAAAAATTTTCCCTTTTTGAAGCCATCCACATGGTTTTAAAAGAGAGTTTTAAATTTAAAAAATCTTTCCTTTTGTAGCCATCTATAATGGTTTAAAAGAAAGATTTTATTTTTGTTAAAACTTTCCTTTATTTCACCGGAGTTCCTTTTTTGTGAGGTATTATTCATAGATCCGCTTTGGTTTTCTCGGATCAATTGTTCTGTATTCGAGCATTGATAGGGTCCGCTGTGGGTTTCTCGGATCTATTCCCGTTCATCGACACCAGAGTCAATATACGTCACCACTCATCGTCGCCCTGTGCTTCATCTTGCAAGCTCTCAGACAAGATCACATACTATATGGAGGAAGTTGTTGGATCATAAATTCGCTAAGGGAGGGGGGGGGGTGAATATCGTTCGTCGAAAAAACTCTATTTAAACTTTAAGTTACGCAGCAAAAAATAGAAGCAAAAGAAAGAAACGCTAGCACAAGTTGATTTTACTTGGTTCGGAGCCTTCGATGACTTCTACTCCAAGGTTCACACTCATCCAGTACTTTTGTTGGGCAATCCACTAAAAGTTTGAAAGGTTACAAATTAAGTACAGGAACTATATATAAAAATTACTGACAATAAGAAACTAAGTAAAGTTGAAGTCTAATTGTTGGTGGAGCATAGCAATGTTGCGGGAGCCTTTTCGGAGCACTGAGTAAGAAGGAAACTTTTAGTAGTTGTTGTACTGAAGCTCCGGATCGAAGGCCTTTAAATAGGTCCATTCCAGGTGCCTGGAACCCTTTCAGGCGCTTGGGCCACGTGGCTCGGCCAATCGACGCGCTCCACATCAGCTTAGGGATAATTCTTCGAGTCCAGGCGCCTGCAGCCCTGTTTGGGTGAGCCTGGTCCAAGCGCCCTGACCAGCTCTGGGCACCCAGAGTTTGGGCGCTCAGACCCCTCTTCTTCAGCCTCTCCTCCTGCAAGAAAAGATTAGTCCAGGCAATCAAAAAATATATTTTTGTAGGACCGTTGGGCCGGCTAGGAGGGGGTTGTTGAATATCCTGCTAACACAAAAAGAAAACAAACCCTCATCGAACTCTTTAAGCTAACACTTGCATAAATCAACTAAGCAGTAAATTAAAAGCATAAAGAAAAAGCGAGGCAAAAGTATTTACTTGGTTACAACCGATGTGGTTGTTAATCCAAGGAAGATTAAGCTCAATAAAAATCTCCTTCAGGAGAAGACAATGTAGCGCAGAAAACGAAGCTTAGACTAAAGAGAGCGTGCAAGCACTGGATTTATAATCGGTGAGTTCATCCAAAGCTTGGACCAAGGCTATATTTATAGCCTTGGTCGGGCGCCTGGAAGGGTCCGGCCATGGGGATAAAACTTATCCCCGATGTTCAGATCGAGTCAAAACTCGATCCGGTTCAATATCGGGTCTGGGCGCCCTGGAGGGCTCCGGGCGCCCCGGAGCCCAAAGTCAACAGTTGTTGACTTTTTCGTCCGAGACTTCTTCTCTGGTTCAGTCTCGCCTCGGTCCGGTTCTTCTCCTCCGGATCCGCTCGCTTGGGTGATCTCTAGCATCCGGAAAAGGGCTCACCCGAACCCAACTTCTGGTCTTCTCGAGCAGCCTTCCGCTCCGGCTTCTCGTCCCTCGGAATCGCTGCGTGTTTCCTTCTCGTCCACCAGCGTACTCATCCGCAGTCTTCGTCCCTCGGTCGCACCGCGTGCCGACCTTCTCGCTAGCTGCGTCTCTTGCTCCCCGAGCAATCTTCCGCTCCGGCTTTCGTCCCTCGGAACCACCGCACGCTTCCTTCTCGTCCACCGCGTGCCGTCCTTCTCGCTAGCTGCGTCTTCCGCTCGAGTACCTGTGCTCCTAAGCTCCTGCACACTTAGACACAAGGTTAAAACAACGCAGGACCTAACTTAACTTGTTGATCACACCAAAACAACCTTGGGGTTCCAACAATCTCCCCCTTTTTGGTGTGATCAACCCAAGTTAAGCTAGGGTTAAAAATAGACATAGAATAAAAACAATTTATTGCAATAACATGCAACATGATAGAAAAAATTGAATTTTAAAAATTTCAAATTTTAATTTTCAATTTTCTATCTCCCCCTAGACTTATACTTTCCCTTCTCCCCCTTTGATCACAATAAAAATGGGGTTTCAAGAAAAACAATCTAAGGGTTTGACACTTAGAAAAATTATAGAAATCTATTTCAATGTTTTTCAGAGAAAAAATATTTCTAAGTAAAAGAAAAAAAATTTCTAAGTTTTCACCAAAAATAAATCTTTCTAAGCCCAAAAATTTATGCAAGAAAATTTAAGAAAATTGATAGCATTAAAAAAAAAATTTCTAGCATTTACTTATTTATTTTATACTGCTACTTATATCAGCAAGTTTTAAATTTCCATTTCAATTTTTCATAACTTCTCAAATTACACTTTTTCAAATTTAAAGCAACAAATATTAAACATGCTAAAATTTGTATCATGTTAATTTTTTGAATTTCTATTTCACAGAAATATCTCAACAGCATATATTTTAACTTGATAAAATTTTTCGACAATATAAAAAGTTCTTTCGGAAATGTGCAAAATTCGTTCGAAAGAATATTTTTTAATTTGCAAGAATTTAACAAAAATTCCGACTTGCAAAAATCTTTTAACTCATAATCATTTAATAATATTTTAGTTTTTAATTCGCAAAACTCTCTCGAGAAAGTAATTTGTAATTCGAAGAAATATTCGAAGAATGTTTTCGACAATATTTCTAATTTGCATAATGTTTTCGAAACAATGTTTTGCAATTCACAAAAGTCTTTTGATAGAATTTTTAACTTGCAACATTCTTTTGTCAAAGTATTTTGTAATTTGCAAATTTCTTTTGATAATATTTCTAATTTGCAAGACAAATTTGACAATTGATTTTCTAATTCAAAAAACTTTTTCGGTAATTCAATTTTTAAATCGCAAAAATCTTCAGGCAATTTTTCTATTGAATTAACCGGTTGTTCAGAGGGTAGAGACCATACCTTACTTACCTCGTTGGCCGTTGGTTCTCCCCCTGTTGAATTAATTTCTTCCGAAGATTCTCCCCCTTCATCGATCTCGGGATGTACTTCGGCTGTTGGGGTTTCGGATTCTTCTGATGACGGCTCAATGTCTATTGAGGGGACGACTTCAATCGGTTCTTCGTAGAGTTTTAAGAACTTTTTCCAAAGTTCTTTTGCACTGTTGTATTCGCCAACTCTATCAAAGTCTTCGTTTGGTATTGCGGTTAGAATGTGAAACTCTGCCCGATCGTTTGCCATAAACTCGTCGCGTTGCTTCTCGTTCCAGAGGCGTATGTTGATCTTTTCTCCGTTTGCTTTCTTTGGTGCTTCATAACCAGATTTCATTATTAAAGAAATACCAATATCACAGTTAAGAAATACCTTCATTTGTTACTTCCAAGAAGCAAGCTCCCCCTTGAATGCTGGTGGGTAGTCGCTAGCTCCGGCCATCGTTTTGTTGCTTCAGACGGTGGTTAGTCCTTCTGAGGCGTCTCGGCTCTGATACCACTTGTAGGACCGTTGGGCCGGCTAGGAGGGGGTTGTTGGATATCCTACTAACACAAAAAGAAAACAAACCCTCCTCGAACTCTTTAAGCTAACACTTGCATAAATCAACTAAGCAGTAAATTAAAAGCGAGGCAAAAATATTTACTTGGTTACAACCGATGTGGTTGTTAATCCAAGGAAGATTAAGCTCAATAAAAATCTCCTTCAGGCGGAGAAGCCTCGTACAGCAATGTAGCGCAGAAAACAGAAGCTTAGACTAAAAGAGAGCGTGCAAGCACTGGATTTACAATCAGTGAGTTCATCCAAAAGCTTCTGGACCAAGGCTATATTTATAGCCTTGGTCGGGGCGCCTGGAAGGGTTCCGGGCGCCCTAGGGGGGATAAAACTTATCCCCCAACGTTCAGATCGAGTCAAAACTCGATCTGGTCAATTTCACTGCTCAGGGCGCCCCGGAGGGTTCCGGGCGCCCTGGAGGGCTCCGGGCGCCCCGGAGCCCAAAGTCAACAGTTGTTGACTTTTTCGTCCGGTCCCGCCTCGGTCCGGTTCTTCTCCTCCGGATCCGCTCGCTTGGGTGATCTCTGCCATCCGGAAAAGGGCTCACCCGAACCCAACTTCCGGTCTTCTCGAGCAGCCTTTCGCTCCGGCTTCTCGTCCCTCGGAATCGCTGCGTGTTTCCTTCTCGTCCACCAGCGTACTCATCCGCAGTCTTCGTTCCTCGGTCGCAACGCGTGCCGACCTTCTCGCTAGCTGCGTCTCTTGCTCCCCGAGCAATCTTCCGCTCCGGCTTTTGTCCCTCGGAACCACCGCACGTTTCCTTCTCGTCCACCGGGGTACTCTTCCGCAGCGCCTCGTTCCTCGAACGCACCGCGTGCCGTCCTTCTCGCTAGCTGCGTCTTCCGCTCGAGTACCTATGCTCCTAAGCTCCTGCACACTTAGACACAAGGTTAAAACAACGCAGGAACTAACTTAACTTATTGATCACACCAAAACAACCTTGGGGTTCCAATAATTTACCCTATAAAACAGAGTTAGCACAACATAAGAAAATATGAGTATTAATTAGATCTTGTCTTCACGAGACTATGACCTAGTTAAGATCTTAACTTAGATTTCCCAAATGGACCTAAGTTGGATCGACGCATACAGTTCCCTCAATGGGGAACGCGTCCTCACTGGATCTCTCCTCCAGTTGCTTACATTTACTTACCACTTGTAGTTGTTTGACTTGCCTCTGACCCACCAGGTTTTTCTGCCAATTGTCAGGTCCGCAGGCCCAATTGGACTTCGCTCGGTTGTTAGGTCCCGCAGACCCAACCAAACTTCCCGCCAGATATCGGACCCCACGGACCTATCTAGACTTTGCATCAGCTATCGGGCCCCGCGGACCTAACTAGATTTCAGCCTAGTGTCAGGTCTTTCAAATCAGTCAACTCCTGCACACTTGTGGTAGAAGGATTAGACTACAAAATACTCTAACTTTAGACCCCTTGTCATTCATCAAAATATGAGTTAGATCATTAGTGTAAATTGCTCCAATAATCTTCTCTTTTTTTGATGCAATGACAACCTGGGCTAAAGTTAGAAAAAAAATAATATTGAGACAAAAACAAACAAATAATTAAATTTATTTTACATTATTAATTTTGCTTGTTGTTTTTCTACCCCTTTGATATTCATCAAAAACTAGGGTAAAGGAAATGTAAACATACAAATAATGTCAGACAGTAATGGAAAAAATAACTGAATATCTCATACTTAGGGAGAAGTTTGAAATCAATACTCCAAACAAAATTTTTAAGGAAACTTAAAAATTTTAAGTAGAAAGAATTTCCAAGTAAGATTTTCAAATCAATATAAGAAAATTTCTAAGTAAATCAATTTTCTATATTCATAGACCAAATCAACTTAAGGAATTATTTTTAAAAATATTTTTGAAAAAATATTTTTCTAAGGAAACTACTTTAAGTTTGAAAAAAAAGTTCAAACTTAAATTTATCAAAAATTTCTTAAGTAAGAATTTCAAAGTTATTTCATAAAGAGCTATGATACTCATCTAGAATTTTCATCTAGAAAATTCATCTAGATAGACACATAAAAGATGGGACCCACCATTTCACTTTTTGAGGGCCCATCATTTATGTGTCTATCTAGATGACTTTTCTAGATGAAAATTCTAGATGAATATCATTTCTCTTTCATAAAACTTTGCTAAGGGAAATTATAATGATTTTTAGAAAAGTACTTGCAAAGTAATTTAAAAGACTTTCTAAATTTACTAGAATATTTTTAAAATATTGAATGAAGTTTTTCAAAAATGTCAAAAGTAATGACTTTTTAAAACAATTTAAAGCTATTTTCTAAAATTTATTTTTTAAAAAAAAATAAATATTTGTAAAGTTATAAAAATATTTCTAAAATTAATTTTTAAAGTATTTTTCTAAGAAACATTATTTTTAAGTACTTTTAAAGACATAATTAGTTTTTAAGTACTAAAAGAAATAAAGAAAGATTAAGAAAGATTTTTTAAAAATAAATAATTTTTAAATTATTTAGACAAAGCCTCCCCTTAATATGATATAACAAAGTCATAATGGAATATAGTAATAGGCAACACAAAGTTAAATAACTAAAATAAAAGTGACTAAAAGGGAAACTGAATATTAGTAATAGAAGTAAGAGTAAAACAACATCAAGTCTGTGTAAAGTAGGAAGTAAGCAACAAACAACAAACTAACAGTCAAAAACTGTACTACTGCGAAGACGAGGAAGATGGGCCAGAATCCCGAGAGTGTAGTAATTCCAGCAACTCAGCATGATGAGCCTAACTTTCCCTTCAAAGATTGAAGGCCTCCTGGCGAAGACTCGTCACGGATCCCTCATCTGGTAACTCGGCCGTCTAACATACAAGGGACTGGAAGTGCTAGTGCCCCCAAAGAGATTAGCGATATACGCATCTAGCTCTGCCTCCTCTCCTGGAGCTAGATCAGGCTGATCCTGGGCCTCAGGATTAGGCTGGGGCTGGGCAGTTGGATCAGGTGGAGGTTGAGCGACTGGGTCAAGCTAGTGCTGGGCCTCTCTCCTCCAGGACAGGATACCCTCATCATCTATATGCACACCTCCTAAGGAGAAGTTCCTCGCACCCACCATGTCAAACTCATTTAGGGTTCTGACATCACCTGTGGTGATATCAATGCCCAATGAGGTGATGTAGGCGGTTAAAATATAACAGTAGGGCATGCATGTGGACTCGCCGATTAGTGGTAATACCAGCTGAATAGAGGATGATATGAAATAATATATGCAAATTAATATCTATATCTAATCTATGACACAATGCATAAAGGAGAAATGAATAAAAATGACGCATCATCGCTACGTCACAAGTAGTCAGGGACAAAATGTATGTGACTAAGACTCTATAGAGGACATAGTCCTAGACTCTCAGGGTGACTCATCTAAATAGGGTCATAGTTGGTACACGTTAACTGTTGGGGTTGCAAGGTTGCAAACATAGTCCCATATTGAAAACACATAGAAAAGATCATGGGTTTATAAGAAAAAGATATCTCCATTGGCATGAGGCCTTTTGGGTAGAGCCCAAGAGCAAAACCATGAGGGCTTAGGCCCAAAGTGGACAATATCATGTCATTGTGGAGATATATAAATTCTTTTCGATCCTACAATTGGTATCAGAGCCCGGACTGCCAGAAGGTTTAACCGCCGACTGTGCACAAGAGCTATGGTCTGATTGAACCATGTGAGTACAATATTGACCTCGAACAAAGAAAGTGTGGGCTCCTATGTTCGGATCAAGAGGACCAGACACCAGGCAGAAAGTCCTAGTAGGTCGGGTGGACCGAGGGGCAGGAAGTCTTAGTTGCGGCTAGGCAAGGAAGTCCTAGTAGGTCGGGTAGACCGAGGGGCAGGAAGTCCTAGTAGGTCGGGTAGACCGAGGGGCAGGAAGTCCTAGTAGGTCGAGTAGACTGAGGGGCAGGAAGACCTGGTGGGTCGAGGATCGGACGTGGGAAGCCCATGGTCCTTTGTTTGAGGGGGGGATTGTTGGGGTTGCAAGGTTGCAAACATAGTCCCATATTGAAAACACATGGAAAAGATCATGGGTTTATAAGAAAAAGATATCTCCATTGGCATGAGGCCTTTTGGGTAGAGCCCAAGAGCAAAACCATGAGGGCTTAGGCCCAAAGTGGACAATATCATGTCATTGTGGAGATATATAAATTCTTTTCGATCCTACACTAACCCCCAAAAAAATACGAATAGATTGTATCAAGTGTGATATGCGAGTAAGGATCGCCAAATGGTGGATCCTGAGGAGGGTAGCACTGGAAGGGATATGCGGATGGACGCAACCCTAAAAAGTTACGAATAATAGTGGGGGATAACGTCATATCTATACCGGTGACCCTAGTAGTGTAGGTAAGATCATCGACTCTAACTAGGTTGTTATACAGCTCAACACACAGACTTATGTTAACTAAAATAGAGCAATAAAATAATCACTGCAAGATGTAATAATTAATAACCTATACAGAAGGAATGCATGATCGCATGAAAAAGTTTTTATCTAAAAGTCTAGAAGGTATAGGAACATATATGGTAGAGGAAAACCTAACTCTAAGTTCATCTGTGGGAAACCTAAGATCTGTACTAGCAGTCGAGGGGCCAACACCAGGATGAGATCATTTCCTAATTAACAAATAACATCCTTAACATAAAATTCTAAGCAACAAACAATAATAAAAAAAAGGTTTAAGTTTAAAAATTTTACCGATGCATCGTGAATAGTTATAAAAGAACTAAAGACCTCGGTTGATATGCAATGCACGACTTGAGAACTAAAGTAGGAAAGTTTGAGAAAAAAATATTTCTTTTTCTT
The DNA here is from genome assembly GCF_018446385.1 of Zingiber officinale. Lineage (NCBI taxonomy): Eukaryota > Viridiplantae > Streptophyta > Magnoliopsida > Zingiberales > Zingiberaceae > Zingiber > Zingiber officinale. The sequence goes on along the minus strand of NC_055986.1, from coordinate 18,493,144 downwards.
GCTTTTGCTCGTAAAACCCGATGAGAGGCTTTTTGCAAAAGAAAAAAGGTGAGGGACAAGTGTAGGGGCACCCCTACCACCCCTTATGTAGGGTCGTCCGGGCGCCCGGACTGTGTCTAAGCGCCTGGATAGGGTGGCGGGATGAGGCGCACGGACTTGGTCCAAGCGCCCAAATGCCCATACCAGGGGTGTTTGCCCCTGGTTTGCGTGCTTTTGTTTTTTTGTTTTTTTTTTGTGTTTTTTTGTTTTTTTTTTTGTTTTTTTGTTCTGTTTTATTTTTAAAAATTAATTAGGGATTGAGTTAAATGTTTATTTAAATTAGAAATTTATTAAGTTAAAGATTTGAAAATTGAGCAAGTTAAAATGGACTAAGTTAACAAATTGATTAAGTTAGGAGTTTATTAAGTTTTAGAAGTTAATTTAAGAATTAGTTAAAGTTTAATTAAAATAATTTCAGTTAAGAATTACAAATTAATTAATATTTTTAAGTTGAGCATTAAAAAATTAATTCAAGTTTGAGAATTAATTTGATTTAAGTTTATAATTTAAATTGAGGATTAATTGAAAATTTGATTTAAGTTATAGATTAGTTAAATTAAGTTGTTATGGAAATTACGTAAGTTGAAAATGAGGTTGTTTAAAATTAATTAAAAAAAATTAAGTTAAGGTTAGTCAAAAAGATTATTGAGTTGTTTAACAAATTATTAAAGTTGAGTTTTTTTAAATAAGTTAGGTTAACGATTAATTAATTTGAAGATTGCTTAACTTAAGAAGTTGATTTAAGAGTTAATTCAAGTTAAGACAAACGCAAATTAAGAATTAATTAATGATTAACTAAATTAATTTAAATTGAAAATTAGTTAATAAACCAATTCAAATTTAAAAGTTATTTTTAGTAAATTTCTTTAATTAATTAATTGAAAATTAATTTAAGTCAGTAAAAGATTATGAATAGAAATAGTAGTAATAAAAGTTTAGTTAAACGTACTCATCTACATTTAGTCCTTAACTGTCTAACCCTTGGTTACTAACTAACTATCAGAAGATAGCAGTATTTACCTGGTTAGTTGAGTTAAGTATTTGTGTCCACTTAGATATTTACTAAGAAAGGACTACTTGACTTGATCAATATTCTATTGTATTTTTTGTCCAGACTTATGTTGATGCACTGATATAAGCATCTGAATTTTAGGCAAAATGCCTACGTATCTCACACCATTCTATGTTTTTAAATACACAATCAAGGTAAACATAGTGTGTTTGTGAAACATCCTAGACCGATACCTGGACAAACCTCATAATTGCAAGCTTAAAGAGACTCAAATTAAATCAACAACTTAGAATAAAAGTGCATTACAAATTGATTCAACACGAAACCCAAAACAAGCTGCGAATTAACATCATAATAGTAAATAAAACCTTCTACAAGACAAAGAAGACAACTAACTAGTGAGATAAACTCGAACAACTACCAATAGAGAAACTCAACTCAGACCAGAAGACCCAACATCCCAATGCAAGGAAAAACAAAAACCAATAAGAGTAGAATGTGGGTGTGCACTACCAAGTACAAGAACGCTCATCCATCAAGTCCTGTCGTCTCCTCATTTCCTGCACCATATAGATCTAGTGAGTTTAAAGACACAACAAGTTCAACCTTTTTTCATAAATAACATTCGTTGCATTTACAAAAAGGAAATATATATATCGACAATTACCGAGCTAAATGATGGTAGAGAGTAACTTCTGGCATTAGTTTCATGAACGCCCAATTTTTTTTTTTTATTATCTTTGTGCAAATTAACCTTCATTGTCTTTCGTTATAATTGTACGACTTGTAAATTTCGAGAATACATGTCAACATATATATGTCTTTACTTTATACCTTAACCTCTGATCGTTTGGCCAAACATTTACCCTAGTACTAGGTTGGTAAGGTTCACCAGACCCTTCTTAAGCCGGATTCCCAAACTCCTCTGCTTTGGTAAGGTTCACCGGACCCTTCTTAAGCCGGACTCCCAAACCCCTTTTTCTTTGGTAAGGTTCACTGGACCCTTCTTAAGCCGGATTCCTTACTCGTTCCTTCCATTTTGAATCCTTTAATATGACTAGTAATTTAATTACTTATCAATTTAATTAACTAAATTAACTAGGTAGACAAATTTTCAATCCTATGATCTCATATATTCTTAACCTAATTAGTTATCTAATTTACTAAGTAGACTAATTAATATCTATTACTAATCAATTAGACTGATTAGTTATTTCTTTAAACAGATCCATAATCTTAATTATCAGCCATTACTTATTAATCAAATAACCACAATTATTGCCTACTATTAGTCCATCCATTAATCATCTTATCAACCAAGTAAATCTCATAAACCACTTGTTAATTAACACATTAATACTTGTTTATCAAATCTGGAATTTAAGTCCAGATCATCAATTAATCCATTACTAAATTTCTTAACCAATTTCATCAATTCTAAATCCTAGATTCATCAACTAATCTCAATTAATTACTTAATTAATCTCCCAATCATCCTTGTTAATTAAAGAAATCTCTTAATTTTACATGCTCATGAGCAACGTGCTTTATGGAGAATATTAATGTGTTGTGGCCTTGCCCAAATTTTTCTACAGAGCATGCTTCTAGATGCCTAAGCCTCTAAGGGATCCGGCGATCCGCCCAAAAACGTATGATACTATGTGAATCAGAAGTAAAATACTAATGTTTATGTATGAATATACTTGTCAGTAAAGATCAAGACCAATAACATGGAGAATAAAATTTACCGTTAACCAAAGAAATAAACCATAATTTTTAATTAACCAATCAACATGGTCCATATCATAACGTCGGTAGAGCTTCGTCGAATCGTCACAAAAATAAGGGAAAAGAATTGAATTCGTTGCTAATAAAATATGCATCGGACATCAAAACCTATGTAATACGATCTATGTAGGGCAGTAAACAAATGTTAGAAATCTTGCCAACCATCACAAAATCTCCAATAACACCAAGGAAAGACAAAAAAACAAGAAACTCCTCTAACCACAGTAAACCATGCATCAATCCTTAATCATAATTAATATAATCCATGCAGTGCCATCAAAGCCGTAAAGAAAATCTTACGACGTAAATCAAAATATTATACTACGATCTATATAGTGCAGTAAATATCAAAAACCAAGGAAAAGGGGACTTGCCTTGGTATAGTTTTTTTTTGTGTGTGTATGGGAGATGACTAGAGAAACATAAGGAAAACGACCTTAAGTGTTCCGACCGGATTCTTCCTCTATCTCCTCTGAAGTTGCTAAGGTTTGGATGGGGGTGGTCGACGGCTACTAAGGTGAGGGGAGGGGAATTAAAACGTGTATTTAAAAGGACAAGCCGGGTCGGGTTGTTAGTCAATCGGGTCAGGTTCGTTAACTTATTTATACATTAATTACTTAAACGTATTAATGCTTTAATTATCCCTTCTTCTTTTTCGGTGTTACAGTTTGTGAGATGCTCAATTCCTAGATCTATAGGATCATGCTTTCTATGGGTTTAATCTAGGCTAAGACCAAAACAAATTTTGGAACGCTAAAGAAATAGGAAATTTTTTTAGAAAACATAAGTAAATAATTTTCCTAGGATTTAAAAATCATCCGAATAAATATCCTCCACCTTATTCTAAGATTTTTCAAGTACAAGCAATATCTTTATGATTATTTACAAATTTTTAAGGAATTAATTATTTAATTTTAGATTAATTATTTAGATTTAATTTAGTTTATCCTTATTTATCTCACCAGTCTAATTTTTCAAACAGAGGGATCCTATGATTTTTTGAGATGAGTTTAAATTGAATTTTAGGGTTTGGTTTAAACATGTGTTAGATTCAAGTTTAGCTTTAGGTTCAACAAATAGACATTCTCTGTATAAACTTCTAAGCTGTGGTGAGTCACCTGTGCATCATTAGAGTAACCACGCCTTCGAGATTTTCTAAATATTCCTATCTACTGAACTTAATAACAAAACTTTGGTCTAACCAGCTAGGATTGATAAGTGATAACTTAAGTTAGTTCCACTAAGCCAAATGCATCAGGTCGAAGTCATATCTTCCTAGACATGCATAGACAGAGCTTCCTTAACCTACTATCATCCAAAACTTCTCCAGTGTAATTTTTCAAGTTAAACTTTTGTTCCTTTTTAACCTAATCCTAATTATCCAATCGGGTAAACTAATATTTTGAAGGTACCAACTAGTTTGGAACCTTCCCTGAATTATTGAAATTTTAGGTTTTAGTTTTATGTTGATTATTTTTATAGTTAAAATAGACTTGATGGTAATTAGCTTTGTAATTGTTTGATTTAAATTTATTTGATTTGTTACACTTCATTTTGTATTTTAGGTTTAGGCTTGATTTATTTGAGTTTATTTTATTCTTAAGTTTGAAATTTAGCTTTCAAGGTTTATCTTGATTTAGTTTTGAGTTAATGGGTTTAGTTGAATTTGGTTTTAAATAATAAATTTTAGTTTTAGGTACATAAAATTGATTGAGTCCTACTTGTGTGGTTAGACACGCTTTTGGAACCCAAGCTTTAGTTAGGTTTTTTTTTGACTTATCAATGATATAAAAGTTTTGTTTGTTAAGCTGGGCTTGTATATCATTTAAGTTTATTAAAAAAAAATTTTTTTAATTTGTGTTTTCCTCCTCAAGTGTTACATCTTGATTTGGATTTTTATTTTTAATTTGTTCCTTGAGGTGTTGATTTTCCACAAGAAGTGATTCATTTTATTTTTCATGTTTGATTAATTTATTATTTAAACATGCAATTATTCTAAAAAATTTGGAGGTTAAGATAGAAGATACCTCATTTAGACCTTCAAAAATGAGTGCGGACTCGTGGCTTGATTCATCTTCGGACTTGTCATCTTGCTCAGACTCACTTTCTGATTCTGATTCCATTGTTATCAATGCGAGGCAGTTGTGATGCTTCTGATATTCGACATTCGATTCTTCTGTAGATGATTCGTCCCACGTCGCCTTGAGTGCCTTCTTCTTTTTGGTTGTTTTGGGTTTGTCGTCTTTCATCTTTGGACACTCATTCTTCTAGTGTCCTTTCTTGTTACACCCGTAGCATGTGATCTTCGCATTCGTGTCATTTGACTTGATTACCTTTTGTAGGCCCTTCTTCAAGAAGTTGTTCTTTCTTCTTGTGAATATTTTTCTGACCATGTTCACGAGTTGTTCTTCTGAGTCAGATTCAGATTTTGGCTTTGTCTTGTTCTTGTGTTTAGCTTCTTTCGAGGGACTTGTAAAAAAGTGAAATACCTTTCTCGACCTACTTTGAGTTAGTCTGTTCATGGAATTCAAGTTCACAAAATAATTTATCTAATTTTAATTTAGATAGGCTCCTTGAAATTTTGTAATCATCCACGATAGATGCCTACAGTGCATTTCGAGGAAACGTGTTTAGAGTATACCTTATCAAGTCCCGGTTCTTCATTTGATGGTCGATTGTGTGGAGCCCGTTGAGGATGTCTTTTATCCTTGCATGTAGTTGACTCGTAGATTCCCCTTCCTGTATTTTTATATTAAATAATTTATTTAAAGATAGATCCCTTTTTGTGACCTTTGCGTTGTTGGTTCCCTAGTATAGTTCAATGAGTTTGTCCCACAAATCCTTCGTATTTTCGTGTGGGCCAACGCGGTTTAGCTCCTCCTTGGTTAATCCGCATTGGATTGTGTTGAGAGCATTGAAGTTGATCTGAGTCTTCTTCTTCATTTCTGGATTCCAATTTTCTGGGTCCATTGGAATTCCGACGTTGTCGACGAGCGTCTTGTATCCTTTGGTGGCATTGAACCATTGGTCGAAGTCGATCTTTAGTTACACCTCCATTCACTTCTTTCAGTACGAGAAGCCATGACCGTTGAAGAGGGGAGGATGGACGGTGCGGTGTCCCTCCTTTTGGGCCATTTAAGTAACCTTTGCACACAAAAAGGAAAAGGATAATAGGTCCCAAGACTAGGTCTTAGATTAGTAGTGTGAGAGAAAAATGAAGATATTAAGACTGAATTGGTGTTGCGCTAATTCAGAGTAGTTTGCAACGAAAAAAAATTATCCAAAGAGGTAATTGTACCAATTTGGATTATATCGAAAAATCTCAAGAACAGAAAGAGAAAAAAAATCACTCCCTTTGCCTGATTGGTGGTTGCACCAATTCAGAGCAGTACCCACTCTGATGCCACTTGCTGGATCAGAAATTAGCTAAGGGGGGGTTGAATAGCGATCATCGAAAAACTTGATTTAAACTTTAAGTTATGCAGCGGAAAACAGAAGCAAAAGAAAGCAACGCTAACACAAGTTGGTTTTGTTGGAACCCCAAGGTTGTTTTGGTGTGATCAACAAGTTAAGTTAGGTCCTGCGTTGTTTCTAACCTTGTGTCTAAGTGTGCAGGAGCTTAGGAGCACAGGTACTCGAGCGGAAGACACAGCTAGCGAGAAGGACGGCACGCTGTGCGTCCGAGGGACAAGGTGCTGCGGAAGAGTACACCGGCGGACGAGAAGGAAGTGCACGTGGTGGTTCCGAGGCACGAAAGCCGGAGCGGAAGATTGCTCGGGGAGCAAGAGACGCAGCTAGCGCGAAGGTCGGCACGGGGTGCGACCGAGGGACGAAGTCTGCGGATGAGTACCCTGGTGGACGAGAAGGAACACGCGGCAATTCCGAGGGACGAGAAGCCGGAGGGAAGCACGCTCGAGAAGACCGGAAGATGGGTTCGGGTGAGCCCTATTCCGGATGGCAGAGATCACCCAAGTAAGCGGATCCGGAGCGGAAGACCCGGACCGAGGCGGGACTGAAACGGAGCAGAGGTCCCGGACGCAAAAGTCAACCAGAGTTGACTTTTGCTCCGGGGCGCCCGGAACTGTCCGGGGCGCCCGGAACAGCCCGGGGCGCCCGGAACCTGAAGTTTGACTAGAACGCGTCTTTCGCGTTCTGGACGTTGGGGGATAAAGTTTTATCCCCCCTAGGGCGCCCGAAACCCTTCCAGGCACCCGACCAAGGTTATAAATATAGCCTTGGTCCAGAAGCTTTTCAACAATCACGATCATTCTATTTCCAAACACTTATATGCTTTAGTTGTAGTTAAGCTTCTGTTTTCTGTGCCTAAACGCTGTAAGAGGCTTCTCTGCCTGAAGGAGTTTTTGAGCTTAATCTTCCTTGGATTAACAACCACATCGGTTGTAACCAAGTAAATATCTGGTGCCTCGTCTTTTCTTTTATGCTTCTATTTATCTGCTTAATTCATTTTACAAGTGTTAGCTTAATCGTTCGAGGAAGGGTTGTCTGTTTTTAATTGACAGGTTATTTACCAACCCTTCTAGCCGGCCCAACGGTCCTACAAGTGGTATCAGAGCCGAGTACGCCTCAGAGGGACTAACTGCCGTCTGAAGCAACAAAACAATGGCCGGAGCTAGCGACTACCCACCAGCATTCGAGGGGGAGCTTGCTTCTTGGAAGCAACAAATGATGGTATTTCTTAACTCTGATATTGGTATTTCTCTAATAATGAAAACAGGTTATGAAGCACCTAAAGACACGAACGGAAAGAAAATCGGCATACGCCTCTGGAACGAGAAGCAACATGAAGAGTCCATGGCAAATGCTCGGGCAGAGTTTCACATTCTAAGCGCAATACCAACTAAAGATTTCGACAGAGTCGGAGAGTACAAAAGCGCGAAAGAACTTTGGGAAAAGTTCTTAATGCTCTACGAAGAATCGGTTGAAGTCGTCTCCTCAATAGACATCGAGCCGTCATCAGAAGAATCCGAGACGGAAGAAATTACCAAGACAACCCCCAACAGCCGAAGTACATCCCGAGATCGATGAAGGGGGAGAATCTTCCGAAGAAATTAATTTAACAAGGGGAGAACCAACGGTCGACGAGGTAAGTAAGGTATGACCTCTACCCTCTGAACAACTGGTTCAATTAATCAAATTACCTGAAGATTTTTACGAACCAAAATTTGAATTATCGAAAGAACTTTTCGGATTAGAAAATCTTCGATCGAATAATTGTTGCAAATTACAAAATATTTTTACGAAAGAATTATGCAACTTAGAAATATTATCGAAAACTTTTTCCGGATCTAAAAATTTGTTCGAATTACAAAGTGTTTTGACGAAAGATTCTTGCAAATCACAAAGTAATTTTTCGAAAACTTTTTCCGAATCTAAAAATTTTTCCGAAGTACAAATTATCTCGTTGAAAGAGTTTTTCGAATCCCAAAATGATTTGACAAAAGAATCTTGCAAATTACGAAACATTTTTTTAAACAAAGTTTGCAAATTAGAGATATTATCGAAAGAGTTTTTCGGAGTAGTAAATCTATTATCCACAGATTGTTGCAAATTTATGTTGTCAAAATACTTTTACAAATTACAAAATATTTTGTCGAACGAAGTTTGCAAATCAGAAGTATTGTCGAAAAACTTTATCAAGTTTATATTATCGAAATATCTTTGCAAATTAGGAATTCAAAATGACATGTTACAATTTGCACAAATTTCTACATGCTCAAAATTTCTTGCTTCAAAGTTAAGAAATTATGATAAATTAAAATGGAAATTTAAAATTTTCTGATAAAAGCATTAGAATATATAAATAAATAAATGCATAAAAAATTTCTTTTAATGTTATCAATTCTCTTAAAATTTTCTTGCATAAATTTTTCTGCTTAGAAAGTGTTTAATTATTAATGACGAATACTTGAATTTTTTTTTTTTTAAAAAAAAAGTTATTTCTTGACTTAGAAATTTGTCTTGACTTAGAAATATTTCCCTGAAAATTATTGAAATATATTTTCAAAATTTTTTAATGTCAACCCTTAGATTTTAGTTGTTCCCCATTTTTATTGTGATCAAAGGGGGAGAAAGAAAGTATAAGTCTAGGGGGAGGTAGAAAATTGAAAATTAAAATTTGGAATGTTTGAAATTTAATTTCTTCTATCATGTTGCATGTTATTGCAATAAACTGTTTAATTTCATATCTATTGTTGACTCTAGTTTAACTTGGGTTGATCACACCAAAAAGGGGGAGATTGTTGGAACCCCAAGGTTGTTTTGGTGTGATCAACAACTTAAGTTAGGTCCTGCGTTGTTTCTAACCTTGTGTCTAAGTGTGCAGGAGCTTAGGAGCACAGGTACTCGAGCGGAAGACGCAGCTAGCGAGAAGGACGGCACGCTGTGCGTCCGAGGGACGAGGTGCTGCGGAAGAGTACACCGGCGGACGAGAAGACCGGGGTTCCGAGGTACGAAAGCCGGAGCGGAAGATTGCTCAGGGAGCAAGAGACGCAGCTAGCGCGAAGGTCGGCACGGGGTGCGACCGAGGGACGAAGTCTGCGGATGAGTACCCTGGTGGACGAGAAGGAACACGCGGCAATTCCGAGGGACGAGAAGCCGGAGGGAAGCACGCTCAAGAAGACCGGAAGATGGGTTCGGGTGAGCCCTATTCCGGATGGCAGAGATCACCCAAGTAAGTGGATCCGGAGCGGAAGACCCGGACCGAGGCGGGACTGAAATGGAGCAGAGGTCCCGGACGCAAAAGTCAACCAGAGTTGACTTTTGCTCCGGGGCGCCTGGAGCAGCCCGGGGCGCCCGGAACAGCCCGGGGCGCCCGGAACCTGAAGTTTGACTAGAACGCGTCTTTCGCGTTCTGGACATTGGGGGATAAAGTTTTATTCCCCCCTAGGGCGCCCGAAACCCTTCCAGGCACCCGACCAAGGCTATAAATATAGCCTTGGTCCAGAAGCTTTTCAACAATCACGATCATTCTATTTCCAAACACTTGTATGCTTTAGTTGTAGTTAAGCTTCTGTTTTCTGTGCCTAAACGCTGTAAGAGGCTTCTCCGCCTGAAGGAGTTTTTGAGCTTAATCTTCCTTGGATTAACAACCACATCGGTTGTAACCAAGTAAACATCTGGTGCCTCGTCTTTTCTTTTATGCTTCTATTTATCTGCTTAATTCATTTTACAAGTGTTAGCTTAATCGTTCGAGGAAGGGTTGTCTGTTTTTAATTGACAGGTTATTTACCAACCCTTCTAGCCGGCCCAACGGTCCTACAGGTTTTACTTGGTTCGGAGCCTTCGATGACTTCTACTCCAAGGCCCACACTCATCTAGTACTTTTGTTGGACAATCCACTAAAAGTTTGAAAGGTTACAAATTAAGTACAGGAACTATATATAAAAATTACCGACAATAAGAAACTAAGTAAAGTTGAAGTCCGGTTGTCGGTGGAGCGTAGCGGCATTGCGGGAGCCTTTTTGGAGCACCGAACAAGAAGGACCACATGGCTCGGCCAATCGACACGCTCCATGTCAGCTTGGGGATAATTCTTCGAGTCCGGGCCCTCGGATCACCTGGGCACCCACGACCCCGTCTAGGTGAGCCTGGCCCAGGCACTCGGACTCCTTTCGGGCGCCCATACCCCTTTTCTTCAGCCTCTCCTCCTGCAAGAAAAGGTTAATCCAGGCAATCAAAAAATATATTTTACCCTACAAAACAGAGTTAGCATAACATAATAAAATGTGAGTATTAATTCGATCATGTCTTCACGAGACCAGAACCTAGTCAAGATCTCAACTTAGGTTTCCCAAATGAAAAACCTAAGTTGGATCGACGCCTACAGTTCCCTCAACGGAGAACGTATTCTCACTGGATCTCTCCTCCAATTGCTTACGTTTACTTACCACTTACAGTCGCTTGACTTGCCTCTGACCCACTATGTCTTTCCGTCAGTTGTCAAGTTCGTAAACCCAACTAGATTTTAGCCGGTTGTCAAGTCTCGTAAATCCAACCGAACTTCCCCTCTAGATATCAACCCTCACCGACCTATCTGGACTTTGCACCAGCTATCGGACCCCGCGAACCTAGTTAGATTTTAGTCTGATGTCAGGTCCTTCAGATCAATCAATTTCTGCACACTTGGTAGAAGGATTAGACAACAAAACACTCTAACTTTAGACTCCTTGTCATTCATCAAAACATGAGTTAGATCATCAGTGTAAAATTGCACCAACAGAAGTTTCTACCCTGTAATACACAGAAATGATGGATTTATTTTGGAAAATTTGTCAAAATATAAGAATAGTTTTTTTTTCCAGAAATGCATTGATATCCGTGTATAGAGAAAAATTAGCACTATATAAGGGGTCACCTCTTAAAGGCGCAGGTACGTGTATGCCCACACACACATTCATATTTACTATTCTACTATTCATTTTCTTCTCCATTTCGCTTGGCTATTGTTCTGATTTGAGCGTCAGAGTACTTGCGTTGGGACCTCTCACTGGCCCGGTAACTAACCCTTTCTTCTCTCGATTTTGATTTTTGTTGTGGAAGTTCGTCCATATCATTAAGTCTTCAGTTTTTTATCGAATCCAGTAGATAAGTTTTCAAAATACCCAAATCACATTTCATAGTTTCAAAATTACCAAATCATGTACTTACTTCCCGTTTTACCCTCATCGTCAAATCAATTTGACTGAAAATTTTTTTCAGTTGAATTGATTTCTTTCTATGTGTTTGAAAAAATTCATCAACAAGTTTCGGCCAAAACTAACTGATAGAGCTAGAGACCTCGAAATGATATGAAATTAGTTCATATGTGTTCGTCTAATTCTCTTGATTGTAAAAATGCTATCAAACATTAGTTTGACCTAATATATTGAGAGCATTAATTTTTTTAAATACGAATATATTCGAAAAAACTAATTCATGTTTAAAAAATTACTGCTCTCAATATATTTGGTCAAATTGATGTTGATAGCATTTTTACAATTGGGAGAACTAGACGAACACATAGGAATTTATTTCATATCATTTTGAGGTCTCTATACCCATCAGTCAATTTTGGCCGAAATCAGTTGATGGACTTAGAGACCTCAAAATTATATGAAACTAGTTTCTATTTATTCGTCTAGTTCTCCTGATTGTAAAAATACTATCAAACATCAATTTGACCCAATATATTAAGAGCAGTGATTTTTTAAATATGAATATATTTAAAAAATTAATTCGTGTTCAAAAAATCACTACTCCCAATATATTAGTTCAAATTGATGTTTGAGAAAACTGATATAATCATAAGAACTAGAAGAACTCATAGGATATAGTTTCACTTCATTCCGAGCTCTCTAAGTTCATCAACCGATTTTGGTCAAATGAACCTACATTGATTTTATTTAGATTCATTCCGTCATAGTTTAAAAAAAAAAATTTACTGCTCTCAATATATTATGTCAAATTGATATTTGATAGTATTTTTATAATCAGGAGAATTAGAGGAACACATAGAAACTGATTTTATGTCATTTCAAGGTCTCTAGGTCCATCAACCGATTTCGACCGAAATGGGCTGATGGACCTAGAGACCTTGAAATTACATGACACCAGTTTCTATGTGTTCGTCTAGTTCTCCTGATTATAAAAATACTATTAAATATCAATTTGACGTAATATATTGAGAGTAGTGATTTTTTGAACACGAATATATCCGAAAAATTAATTTATATTCAAAAAATCACTGTTCTCAATATATCAAGTCAAATTGATATTTGATAACATTTTTATAATCAGGAGAATTAGACAAATATATAGAAATTGATTTCATATCATTCCGAAGTTTCTAGGTTCATCAGTCGATTTTAGTCGAAATCGATTGAAGGATTTTTCAAACAGAATGAAATTGATTCAACTAGTTTATTTTTCCAATCGAATTGATTTGAAAATGAGGGTAAAACAAAAAGTGGATATATGATTTAATAATTTTAAAACTGATATGTGATTTGAATATCTTGAAAATGTATGTATTGGTTCAGTAAAAAGCTGTTAAATCTTTATCTCCTCATAGTTAATATCAGATTCACCTAATCAGCACAGTATCTTCTCCACTGATGGGATCAATAGATATTAATAGATATTAGGTTACAAAAGTTTAAATGAAAGTTCTATTAACCTAATCGAATAGTTTCACCCTTAATTAAATTTCTAACGAATCTGGACGAGGCTTTCGATGAAATATACGTGAAGTCGGCTTTGTGACGATTCCCACTATTCACTTTTAATCTGCCGATATTTTTTGGGAGGCATAATTATGGAACGTTGGACTTTTAAACTGTTCGTGTCATAAGTATTTTTCAATTTAATGTAATGATGGATAGAAAATTTTTATAGCATCAAATCTATTATCTCAAATTCGGTATTAACTATTTTAATATTTTATTTATTTATTATTAATATTATTATGTTCTACCGTCTTCCACTCTTCCACTGTCCTTTTTCACTTGTCGCTTCGGCTACATTACAACGGTCAGATAGCACTCTCGTCGAGATCTCTCCTCGCCCACGCCCTTTTGTTTGTTCCAATAAATCCAATCCCTCAATTTGTTGCTCACTCTCCCTTTCTACTATCGTCTCGCATCGCAATCAATGGGGAACGCATCGTCCTCCATCCCGCTTCTTCTTCTTCTTCTTCTTCTTCTTCTTAATCTGCTGCTGCTTTGGTGTGGACGGTGCAGTGCTCTGCAGCAGGCGGCCGTGTCGAAGGCCGTAGTGGCGACGGGAGGCGAGCTGTGGTGCGTGGCGAAGAACAACGCGGAGGATGCGGCGTTGCAGTCGGCGATCGACTGGGCGTGCGGCCCCGGCCGGGCCGACTGCCGCCCGATCCAGCAGGGCGGCGCCTGCTTCGACCCCGACGACATCCAGTCGCACGCCTCCTACTCCTTCAACGACTACTACCTCCGCAACGGCCTCTCTGCCTCCGCTTGCAACTTCTCTGGCACCGCCGCCCTCACCTCCCTTAATCCCAGTGCGCTTCTTTTTAACTATTCCCCGCCTCGATCCTTTCGATTTCCGCCTGCTTGTTCAAATTGCCAGTTCTAATAATCGATTCTTGTTCTTTTGTTGATCTCGACGACAGGCCATGGTAGCTGCGTCTTCCCATCAAGGTTAGCACTCGTCTGCTTCAGATTTGCAATACTTTTATTGACAATGAGAGAAAAGGGAAAGTCGTGAGCTTGGCTTTGGACAACACTGATCCTGATCTCGCTGCTCCTGCACACGAGTTTCAACGAACACCTTGTGTGCACATAATACAAGCTAAACTTGTCCTTTACAAAATTTAAAATACCGTAAATTTGCGATTTTTTCAGCTCATCTTCAACGAATGGAAGCTTCTCCGGGTCGGCGTCATCAACCCTGGGGCCAGCGGCGTATGACATGAGCGGAGCTCCTCGTCTGCTGCTGAAGACATTGAGCTTGTGGTCGACATGCTCGCTGGTGGGGATGTTGTTGGTTTCAGCTACAACTAATAGCAATTTTCCATCATCTTGATTGTGGAAGCCAATGTAGGCTCACAATAATTACATCGATAGTTTAGCCTTGAGCATATAGGCTCTGGTCCATTCCATTATCTCTGTTGGTTAAGATCATTTAGATTCGAAGATGGTAACTTCCTATTCATTGTTGATTAGCCATCCTTTTGTCACTCATCGAGATCTCTACCGAGTATTAATGCTGTCGTTCATGCATCAACGTCGTATCCAAGATGATTGTTACGTTGCTCTAAAAGCATGTACTCAATTTGCAGACGATCCTCAGTCCATGTATTGATCCAATCCTGCAAAGAGTGGAATTGAGAGACCGAAACATCCAAACAAACTGCCCAACAGATTGAAGGGAACTACTGTCTTTCTCCAACGACTCACAAGCCACTTCTCTATCCAAACAAAACCCACAAAAACTGAATAGTAGCTACTTCTCTATCCATTCTATTCACAGCAGGGATTCATTTCAGAATCCTGAACTTGACTTGAAACGCGCAACCCGTGGCCCCTGATCATCAACCTTATTCATTTCTTCACTACTTAATCTTTGCCATTGAATACCAATTTATTCCAAGTCATCCAAATGGCTGATAGCCATCCTGGAGCCACAATATTAATTACCAGACTCTTCCCTTGATTCAATCCAAAAAAGCTCCAGATCCACCATTACACCCATGGCATTGCTGATATCCGAACTGAATCCTGTTAGAATGCTTAAACAGATGATCCCTTGATTCACATGATTTACTGCAAAAACACATCTCGGATCTTACCTCATCATTCCTTTCTAGATTAACAGGTCCTTAGTATCGACTCTATTGATCAGAAGACTAAACCAAGTGGGAATTTTGACCTTTCGGATTATAAATTAATTTTATAATTTAACTCTTTTCATAAAATACGAGGACTATGAGAAATTCTAAATATAATTTACACCATAATAATTCTATATAAAATCTTTTTTAAAATTACGTTGTTTTTGCCAAGTTCTAATTGGGGGCACACTAATCACCATCGACCTGCGGGATGAGGCGTCTTAGAACAGCTGTGAGGATGGTTTGGTACTCGTCCATTTCTGCTTCTCCTCCACCCTGCCCAAGACAAAGCTCCCTTCCCAAACTCGCCATGTATCCACGTGGCCGTCGCCTCCATCTACTCGCTCAGCAGCTCCGCCACTACCGCCCCTCTGGTCCCGACGAATCCGTGCTCGATGACCGCGACAAAGTCTCCTCCACAGCCGTCCTCCCGGTTTCCTCCGCTTCTGACGATATCCGGCGCTCTACTCCCTCCTCCGCGCGGGCTGCCGTCCTCGTTTGCATCTTCGAGGGAGACTGTGGCGACCTGCGCGTCATCCTCACCAAGCGCTCCTCCAACCTCTCCACCCACTCCGGTCTCTTTAGTCTCCCCGATCCTTCAATTTGAATCGGTCAATTTTCGATCTTTCGTCGAAAAAAGGTGTGATTTTTTGGGCCAATTTTGGCTTTCGTTTCAGGAGAGGTGTCGCTTCCGGGAGGGAAGGCAGAGGAGTGTGACGCCGACGACCGGGAGACGGCGTTGAGGGAGGCCAAAGAAGAGATCGGTCTCGATCCCTCCATCGTCACCGTCGTAACAAATCTTAAACCCTTCTTGTCTAAGGTACAAGCAATCAACATCGATCTGAATCGAATCAACTTCCCTCCCCACAAATCCCCTAATTTACGACCGACATTTCCAGCATCTCCTGCGAGTTACCCCTATAATCGGAATCTTACCTGATAAGCAATCATTCGTACCTCTATTAAACGCCTCCGAGGTGGATGAAATGTTCGATGCGCCACTAGAGATGTTCTTGAAGGTACTGCACTTATTTCATAGGCATCGATCAGAATTGAAATTGAGTCGAACCATTGTTGAGCGTTCCAAGCCATGGTAATTGCAGGAGGAGAATCATAGATCGGAGGAACTGGAATGGGAAGGGGGCAAATCTTTGTTCCATTTCTTTGATTACAGGACAGGGAAGAAGACGTATCTGATATGGGGAATGACTGCTAACATCCTAATTCGAGCCGCATCGATTGTGTACAAGAGACCGCCGGCCTTCTCCGAATATTTGCCGAAGCTGTAAATCCCCTGCTGCTTCCATCGAGATCATTTTGTTCCGGAAGATAATAATTTGAAGAAGAATCTGTAAGCAAACCATTTTCCCGTTCAAGTATCTTATTGAATACTTTTGAAGATTTGAATCAGAGCATGGAAAGGATGCTGGAATTAGCTTGTAAATGAAGATATGGTGTATCTGAAGATTCTTAATTGAAGTATTTCAAATTTAGTGACTATTTATATCATCAAGATGAAATGTTCGAAGGCAGAATCCATTTAACAAGACCATCTATAAAGGTATAAAGTCCTACTTTTTTTTTTTAAGAAAAAAAATGAACTGACATAAATCCAGCTAAAGATTATGATATCACAAACACACATCCAATCAACAAAGAACAATCTCCTGCGTGAGCCAGGTGATACACTTAGATGTCTACCATTAAGCAAGAAAGGTGTTAACCAAACTAGTTTCTTGACCAAGTTTTCACTCTGAAATTCTTAATTCTAAAAGCAAATAACTAAGAGACACCCTGTAAAATCAACAGATGAATATCTTTAGCAACAACTGTCCCAACTATTTGAGCCCGGGGTGCTTTGTCATGAACTCAATATTGGGCAGATCCTTGCGTTATTCAGTTGGAAAATGACTTCAAAGGATCGTTCGGGTCGATGCTAGAAAAGAGTGGTAGATCAGCAGGAAGGGTCCCGATGCACAGCCCTCCATCTCTAAGCTTCTTGACAACCTCCTCATACAACACTTTGTTGCCGTAAGGAGTAAAATGCAAGCCATCACTGACATTAAAGAAATTTAAAATGAGTGTTCTAACCAGAAGCATTGTGAAAATAGAGGAACTATATGCCATGTCAGAGATGGTATACGCCTCATGTGAGTTTTATGTTTCAAAACTAGTGTTACCTTAAGCAAGACTTCTCCCAGTTTGGGCATCCCTGCATAATTGACCAGATATCTATGACGGGGAGGCCTAACTCTTCAGCGACAGCTTTACACCCCTTTGCATAAGCACCAGCAGACTCATTGGTTCTCTCAGGAAGCCCAGAACTGTCTCCAGTGTCCCTGATCAATGATTTGTTAAGTTCCGCATCACTGTTCTGCCTTCATATCAAAAAAGACACTATTGACTTGAAACAAACCACAGTCCTAGTCTTTACATGACAGTACAAACCAGAGGAATGTCAAAATGAAGTTAAAATCTTTCTTGATCTATACTTTTCCATCATTTGAGCTTCCAGATAAAATCACTTAAGAAAGAATTCAATTCAACATTACTAATAATGAAGCTATATTCTTGTACTGTATCTAATTTTATACTGTATGGATGTCATATCATGAAACTTATGCAAACATGCCTTATTCATTTAGCTTTTAAAGTGATGAGGACAAGAGTGATTCGAAAAAACAATTTTAAAGTCGATATAAACAATTGTATAAGTTGATGTAAGGAAGTTTTTGATTAATGCTATTGTTAGCCGTCGTCACTTCCCTGGAACAACAAGTTTTCGTTTTTCCTGGTATTCTTGCACGAATCAACAGAGATTAGGTTGCTTCATGTAATCGTGCGTGAATCAACGGATTCAATAGTTGCTTCCGATATTCGTACACGAACCAACAGATTCGATAGTTATCTACTGTAGTTTGGTATCAGAGTCAAATTGATCTTCTGGAGTTGTACCTCCGAGAAGACAACAACGTGTTGACAACATCAACAATGTGTACGAACATGATATGGAGCGGTAGATTCAAGCTATTGGCGAACGGATGGTAGGGTTTATGGAACAATTGGCTCAAAGGATGGTGGTGCGGTTTAAAAATCAAAATAGAAGAAATCCAGTCCAACGCCATCACGGGTTAAATTCAGATGTCAAAACGGGTGATAGAGAGGAGGATGCTTATGAGGAAAAGAATTTTATTTATAAAGAAAATGTGGGCGGTAAAATTGAAATAGTCGATGATCCAATTTATGACGAAAACGAGACCGAGTCAACTAATGATCCGGTTTATAATGATGATGAAGTGGATGAGGATGTGTTGGAAGAGGAGGATAATGAATTAATAGCCACATTACGAAAGTTTGGGGAAGGTAATTGGGTAAACATTCTAAGGGCAAATTCAAAGCTTGACCGAACAACATCCCAGTTATCTTATGGTCTACCATCAGGAAGCATGATGCCAATTTGCTTGCTGTTTCTGGCAATAAGTCGGCTAGCTCGATGCAATCTGAAAGGATAGCAGCACAAAGGGCAATTTCCTTAGCTCTTGATACTCCCAAAGATGGAGCACAATCAATTGGTAGTATAAGCTCTTCACCATTCACAGGTTTAGTGGCTGAAGCATTGCTTGTCTCAAGTGGATCATTTAATCCACATAAACCACCTTCTGCTCCAAGCATCTCAGGAAATAGATTCAAAATTTCTCAATAAATGTCGGACAGACTCAAAAAATTCTAAGACGCATTTTGCTATAAAGTCTTCGAAAGCTGGAAGGCGCATTGTTACACCTTCCACCGTTGCCTCTTTATTTGGAGCAGCAAAATCTATAAAAGTTGTGCCTATCAAAAGTACTGTATCTTCATGTAACTCAATTAAATCATCTGTTGTTACTAGCACATCAGGCATGATGTCCAAGAGCATGCCCATAGTTGCCGCTACTGCACGACCTTTGGCAAAACCAGTTTCATCTTCATGTAAATACCAAACCTGGAGGACAAGTGCAAGGCTACTCTGTGGAGCTGGTAAACAAGTTGCAAAAGTCGAGATTAGACACAATTTCACATGAGATGGTGGAGAAGTGTTTGAAGGACGTGAAAATAGACAATAGCAGTGTCCATGATGTCGTGCTCGCTGATAGATCAACAAGGATTCCCAAAGTCCAATAGTTGCCAGTAGACTGGTGGATCAACAAGGATTCCTAAAGTCCAATAGTTGTAAGTAGATTTTACCGATTTGGTACCAGATGATCTTCCTCCTGACTACCATATGATATTATTCTAAATTCGAGGATGAATTTTCTACACCACGGGGAGAATGATGCAGACAGAAGAGCAATTTAAGAAAGCAATTTTAATCTTTTTATTATTTTTATCGAGTTTGGTTTTAGGGTATTTTTGTTAATTTCTATTTTTTATATTTTTGAATTTTGAGTCCGTTTAGGATATTTTGAATTTTTTTAGTATGTTTAAATTTTTTCCTTTCTATCAATATTTCTTTCCTTTATTTATGTCTTAAGGTTTGAAATCTATATAAACAATTGTATGATCAACAGATTTGATAGTCACTTCCGGAATTCGTGCGTGAATCAAAGGATTTGATAGTTACCCATCATAAAGTTTATTATATTTTGTTTAATACAGGTTAAAAACATCAATAGTGGCTAGGGGAAAATTGTTCCTCAAAGTCAAGTAGAAAGGAGTGGCTAGTGAAAGCTTCCTTCGGATTGTTAGGAAGTGTTTTTTGATGAGGTCTTCCTTTGTGGATCTTGCAAGAAGTTTAAGATGAAAGGATGCCCTAGTTGGAAGCTCCTCCAATGCTTAAATTCACAGATTCAAAATACAAGTGTAGATTGAATTGAGAGATTTTAAAGAATCTTATCTGTTAATAAAATCATAGTTCACTTAACATGCATTGGTGTTGGATTCTGTAATGTGGAGCTAAATGAGTGGAACTACTAAAGCCCATCCCTTTTACCTCCTGTAACATGCCCTTGTAATACCTTCTTAGGAATGGACTAACAACACAAAGTGTGAGTGGCTAATTATAATACCATGTAATGATGACAACCAGAATGGACCACCCACAAGTTTGAGCCAGTGTATTACTCTTGAAATTTTTGAAGAATATTTAACAAATATTTTTAATTTATTATTATTATTATTTCACAAAGGACCAAGATTTAGTCAAAATCTCAAAGAAAGAAATGATTCCCTTGCTCCTAAGTCCTAAGGGAATGGTTGAGCTTTTTGTGGCAGATGCCAGAAGTTTGATTGGGGCCCAATGGAGATGTCTCCACCCTTTTTTGTGCTAGAATTATGTTGAGGGCAAATTTATTACTGCTCTATACGATCACGTGAAAAGAAGTTCCATGAAAGAACGTACCTACTTTGTCTGAGACCATATATTCTTTGCATGTGGATGATCTATGGTATTGCTCAATTGCTGGCACCTGATGGCTTTGGCAGATTTTCCATTACTTCCCTAAGGCACGTCGCATTTCTTTGTATTAAAGTAGTCGTCAAACCATAGTTTTACAAAAAAACATGAACCACTGCTCAGAAGATAATTTTCAGTGTAATTTTCTTCTACATGGTTTGTGCAATCAGGCATGTTGAAATAAAAGTAGGTTACGTGATCAAATAATTTTAGGAAGGTTTCTTTGTATGTATAGATAGAGTTAGTCTTTGTTGCTTGGAAATATTGGCTTCCAACAAATGGAAATTTCTTGTTCTTTGAATAATTTTCAAATCGAAATACCTCCCTTCCAACTTCCTGATTATATTCACTACTAAATCTGTGCATTTACTTTCTTAATTCTATCTATCATGAAAAATTAAGCCATAAAAAGGCCTAGCTGAAGTTAACTAAAACAGCTAAAATATCCACTAAGATAATTTTGACGATACTCTGAGAAATGCAAGTTACTTACTGGAGACGCCCCTCTTCATCAATTGGGGGTGGTGTGATGAGAATTATTCCAGTTCTTGGCCATCTCTCCTGTTTGAAAATGGACCAACAACATAAGAAGGTTTAGCATGGATGAACGCTGTCAATCTTCATTCAAATGAAGTAGAGTTACCAGAAAAGATTGTAAAATTTCAAATTTGCATAAAAAGCAGACATTTTGGATTCTCTATAATACTGAGAACAAGAGTGGTAGAAAAGACATTTATTCTAATCTGATCCCATTTATTCTGCATTTTACTGGTTCAGTGATTGCAAATGTTCCATTAGCTGTTCTAGATATGCCTTGATCCATTTCCTCCCTTTGCATTTGGAGGACTTTCAACTTAGAAACCTTGATCTCCTTGGATTCCTTGTTCTTTGGTTTCTCATCTAATATTAGAGAAGAAATAGAGGGATCTATAAACAAACCCTTACATATTTTCCTTGCACACAATGCATGGATGCAAGTATCCATGAGTATAAGTTGGCTTCACAAGACAACCCCATAAAGAAATAATAGCTAATTAGCTTAGTTTGAATACAAGGCTGAATTCATAGATAATTTCTAAGTCTATAAATGTGAAAGCAAAAGTACAACAAAAGAGGCCTCTAATTTCACCATAACTTCTCTCAAAACTAAATAGTTAAATGTGAAAATTAGCGCTCCCTAAAATGAAAAGCATGCTCCGGAAGAAAACTTCTTTTCTAGAAATCTTTTGGTCTCCACTAGCCTCAATTCAAATACACACCACAACATCTAGATTCTGAATGCACCAGAAATAATAAACTCATAGCCCTGGCAATCCCCATGCACAGCCCTAGCCATCACCTTGTAACAAACAGGTTGAAAACCATCTGAAAACTTTAAAACGAGGGCTTATTTGACATCTGAAGCATAATTGAATCTGTTGAGTCCGATATGTTATCCAAAAATATAGATCCGTTACATTAACGACCTCTTTAGTGTCAGCCCCACGGATATGGAGGGAGGTACATGACGATACTCAGGCGTCAGGCACATGGTGGGATGAACCTCAGGTCGTCAGTTCCTGCTAATCGACATGTTATTCAACCTACTAAGAGATATATTTCCTTTAAAGAGATCGGCTTGCTAGCTATTTTCTAACTTTATTCTTTTTATTTGAATTTTTCTGATAAAAAAGAACTCCATTCGTGTTATCCATGGAAAGAATGAGAAAGAGCAAGTATTTGGCACTGACCATATGTGAAACAATACCATTTACGAATTTGTCAATGATGATACCTTGAGGAACCCGCAGAGCGCTCGTAGGTTGCTCTGGTACTCCAGAAGCGGCACGTGTTGGAAGCCGCTGCGTCGGTCAGGAAGCGACGCATCGTTGGCTCCAAAGAAGACGGTGACCGCTGCCGGCGGGGCAGAGCCATCGGGGCACACACCCTCCATTGCCCGCTCCACCACCTTGAGCGCCCATCGCGTGTTGTAGCCGCTGTACCCTCGCAGCAGCACGTCCGCCTAATTCATCATCGGAAGCCACCAATCGAACCATCAATCAGTCAAAGTAGGCAAAACGATCAAACCATGAGCGATGAGAGAAACGATTGAAAGAAAAAGATCGAAACAAGATGCCTGCATTGCTCACCCAACGGGCGAAGTGGTGGGCAAGGCCGGCGCCCCAGCCACCCTCTCCGAAGGACCCCTCAGTGATGGAATCCCCGAACAGCACAATCTTTGGACGCATCTTGTACCCTCGCTGGCTGGTTCTGGATCTGCTCGAGAGACGACGAAAGGATCACAGCACTCCTCAAATACAAAAAGTTTCTCAAATTGAAATTTGATCTGGAATACGGGATAATCTAGTATTAAAATTAAAAATAATAGTAAAAAAAATCCTGAATGAGTAAAAGGACATACATCATTAAATAAAGAAATTTGACGATGAAATTATAAATTTGTTAAAAGGAAAATGAACGAAAAATGAACGGAATTATATATTTATAAAAATGATTTTTTTTAAAAAAAATTGTATTAAAAAAAGATTAACAAAAAAAATTGAATAAAGATAAAAATTAAAAATAATAGAAAAGAGACATTTAAATTATAACATAGTTATGTTCTCTTACTTACTAAATAAGATATATTAAAGAGGAATAATAAAATATTAATGATAATAAAAAAATACAAAAGAGATGAAAAATATTTTTTTATTAATTTTTTAATAAATATTTAGAAAATTTAGCTTAGATAATTTAAATATATCAAATAAATATAAAAAATTTAAAATTTTATTTTAAAATTTAAATTTTAAAAGTAACACAAGTTCTAAATGGGATGAAAAATAGAAAATAATTAGACCGGATGATATTACAATAGGGATATGAAAATATCTTTAAAAATAAGATATTAAATAACTTACAAAGTTATTCAATCAGATATTGAAAACTAAAAAAATATCTTATTAATGAAGAGTAAGTATTCTAGTTCTTTTATATCAGAATAAAAGAGACATATAAACTTATGCAAACTATAAGAGTACTAAATTAATGAGTTATAGCATGAAACTTTGGAAGAACGTAATAAATAAAGATTAAGAAGACTACAATTACTGAAAATCAATTTGGATTTATATCTGAAAGGTCGACAATAAAAGTTATGCATCTTCTCAGATAACTAATTGAAAACTATTGGAATCAGAAGCAACACTTACACATGACATTTGTAACATATAAAAAGCTTATGATAGACTCTCAAGAAAAATTATATAGAGTCTAGAAAATGGAGGTGTTAGCAAAGTGTATATTAAACTAATTAAGGATATGTATGAGAATGTAGTAACAAGAGTGGAGATTTCAGATGAATTAAATGAAGTGCTTCTCATAAAGATATAGTTACATTAAAGATCAACTTTAAATTTCTTTCTTTTAGAATGAACACACTAAACTTATTCAAGATACAATACTATAATGTATATTGTTTGCAGACACTACAAAAATAGCTGTAATTAACGACGGGAGTAGCGACGGAATTTATATTCCGTCGGTATATTCCGACAGAATTAAATTCTGTCGGAATATACCGACGGGATATATCTCCGTCGGGAATTTACCGACGGAATTTATATTCTGTCGGTAATTACCGACTGATATAAATAATCAGTCAGAAATTACCGACGGAATTTAATTCGGTCGGGAATACGAACGATAGGCAATGGATCTGGAAGATCCGGGTTAGCGGTTTTCGTAAATTACCAACGGATCCAGAATTCAGTCGGGAAACACCGACTGAATTATATTTCCGTCGGTGAGTTTTCGCCCGCACCCGTTAATTTTAAACCTGTTAAAATTTTATACTGATAAGCTTCACTGCTTACCGACGGAATTGTAATCAGTCGGCAATTACCGACGGAATTATAATTCCGTCGGTATTTCAGTATTAGGGCACCAAATCGGCCGCTTTCCTCTTCGCGCGATCTGCTTCCTCCTCCTCTCTCGGCGATTTCAGTCCACGATCGGCGAGCGGGGCGTCGCGGCCTGCTCGCGGCGAGCGGGGCGCCGTGGCCTGCTCGCGGCGAGCGGGGCGCCGCGGCCTGCTCGCGGCGAGCGAGGCGCAGCAGCCGGCTCGGGGCCAGCGTGGCCTGATTGCAGGAAGAATAATGGTGGTCGGCGCGGCGCAGCGGCCGGCTCGCGGCCAGCTGGCCGCCGCGGCTTGCTCGCGGCCAACTGTCCGCCGCGGCTTGCTCGCGGCCAGTGCGGGCAGGTCCTCGCGGCAACCAGTTGCGGTAGCCTAGCTTCCCTTGTTTGCGGCATCCCAGCGGTCGCAGGCACCTGCTCGCTATTTAATCGCGGCCAGCCAAGTGAAGTTGATAAAGTTAGTGTTAACTGTTAAGCACTTTGTTCATTCTCCTCCATATCTAAATTATCCTGCTATTGAACAAACCAATTGAAATTGATGCAAACTTGATATGTACACGAAAGCTTGTATTCTCTTTTAATGTTATAATTAGAAAAAGTTGTCTTGTAGCAAATCTTCAGCTGCACTACGATATATCATTTGATTCTGTTTATGTAATGGATCACTGGATCATTAGATCTCTTCCTTGGTACTAGTGTTTTATTGTAACCTGCCCTTATTTCTTTCTTTAGTTGTATAAAGTTCTAATGCTTGGAAAGAAATTGTTGCTTAAACTTTCACTTTGAATTCGGATATATGATATGTTAGTTGTTCAACAACAATAAGAAGTCCCTTCGTATTGGTTTTGAACGAAACGGGCATTACTTTATAGTTTGCATTTCAGAAATATATTAGTTTCATTTATTTGCTTTAGTGTAGAGGAGATTTATTGTAATATGATACGATGATTGTGAGATGAAATTGTGCGCATTTAAAATTATTTCAAGTGATATAAGTTTAATAATGTTTCAAATTATATTCTCTTTAGGTTATAACAATGTATATGAACAAAGCTTGGTTGTACAATCGATTAGATAATGGTTTTATTAGAGAGGATTTTATTGCTGAAGTTGACCAGTTTGTGATCTTTGCTAAAATTCATCCAGAATGTATGAATGGTGCTGAGTTACGGTGCCCCTGTAATCATAAAAAATGTCAAAATAGAGCATTTCGTGATGAGGATACTGTAAAAATGCACATATGTAGAAATGGTTTTGTGCCAAATTACTACAATTGGTACTGTCACGGAGAGGCTTATTTATATGAACCAATTGGGCTTTCTGCTGGTTCATCTTCTGGGACTACTGTTACCGCTCCTAAAACATCAAATAATATTGATATTTCAATGCAATCAATGGTTCAAGATGCGATGAATGCAGTTGATTATTCAAATATAGATGAAATACCAACCCCTGAATATCAGCAACTATATGAAATGTTACAGGCTAGTGAAAGAGAAGTGTGGGAAGGTATTCCTTCTGGTCATTCTCAACTATCAGCTACTGCAAGGTTATTGAATATGAAAGCAGAACATCATTTCTCAGAAAGGTGTTACGATGACATTTGTCAATTGATGTCAGAGTTGCTCCCTGCTGATAACATAATGACTGATAGCTTCTATGATACAAAGAAATTGATCAGAGGTTTAGGTTTGCCTGTACAGAAGATTGATTGTTGTATAAACAACTGCATGATATTTTGGAATGAAGATAGTGATTTGAATGAATGTAAAATATGTACTCACCCGCGTTTTAAGCATCGTACTCGCATACCAGGGAAGAAAAAGAAAAATATTGCTTGGAAAGTGATGTATTATTTTCCATTAACTGCTAAACTACAACGCTTGTATGCATCTGCAGCTACAGCTGGCCACATGTTGTGGTATCATGAGCATGAGCATGAGCACGATGGAGGTATAATGTGTCATCCCTGTGATTCTCCTGCATGGAAACATCTTGATACTGTGTTTCCCTCTTTTGCAATGGAACCACGTAATATGAGATTGGGACTTTCTGCAGATGGATTTCAACCATTTGGCCAGTCGGGACAATAATATTCATCTTGGCCAGTTATATTAACACCGTACAACTTACCGCCATGGATGTGCATGAAAGATGAATTTATATTCCTTACCGTGCTTATTCCGGGTCCAGCTAATCCAAAAGATAAGATAGATGTTTTCATGCAACCTCTAATTGCTGAGCTGAATGAATTATGGAATGTAGGGTCGATGACTTATGATATTACAAGTAAAACTAATTTTACATTGCATGCTGCCTTATTATGGTCGATCAGTGATTTTCCAGCATACTCAATGTTGTCGGGATGGAGCACGGCGGGTAAATTAGCATGCCCACATTGCATGACAGAGTCCGATGCATTTTCATTACCTTGCAGTGGGAAGGTATCTTGGTTTGATAATCATCGTAAATTTCTACCACTGGATCACCCTTTTAGGCGAAATAAGAAAAATTTTCTAAAGAATGTTGTAGTCAGAAAACCTCCTCCAGCAGTCCATGCTTCAGGTGAAGAAATCATTGAACAAATAGATAGTTATGGATTTCTCCCAGTATCTCAGCCTAATTCTGATGAGATAAATAAATATCTTGTTAGGATGTGCAAGTGTGGTTGGAAAAAAAGGAGCATATTTTGGGAGTTGCCTTATTGGAAGTATCTACTCATTCAACACAATATAGATGTGATGCATGTTGAGAAAAATTTCTTTGATAATATCTTCAACACTGTGATGAATGTACCTGGAAGAACTAAGGACACTGCAAAATCACGTGAGGAATTAAAAGAACTAGTCAACAGACCAGAGTTACATCAGAATGAAACAACCAATAAGTTTCCCAAAGCGTGTTATACATTGGACAAAGATAGTAAACAAGCTTTATGTAGTTGGTTAAAAGAAATTAAATTTCCAGATGGATATGCTTCGAATATGGCTCGATGTGTTGATATGAACAAGTTAAAAATGTTTGGAATGAAGAGTCATGACTGTCACGTGTTCATGCAAAGACTTATTCCAATAGCTTTTCATGATTTACTTCCCAATAATGTTTGGCAAGCACTTACGGAGTTAAGTCTGTTTTTCAGAGATTTGACAGCAAGGTGTATTATGATGACCGATATGCTTCGGCTAGAAACAGAAATTCCTCTCATACTTTGTAAGCTGGAGCGCATATTCCCACCTAGTTTTTTTTGATTCAATGGAACATCTGCCAGTACATTTACCATATGAGGCACGAATAGCAAGTCCTGTTCAATACAGATGGATGTATCCATTTGAACGATTTTTGAGAAAATTAAAGAATAATGTCCGTAATAAAGCAAAAGTTGAAGGGTCAATAAGTAATGCTTATCTGGTTGAGGAAGCATCTTCCTTCTGCTCCTATTATTTTGCTGATCATGTTAAAACCAGAAGGAACGAATGTCCTAGAAATTCCGATGATACTCAGAATATTGACCCATCGATGCTTTCTATTTTCAAATTTGCTGGTAAACCATTGGGTGCATCTATTTCTAGATGGTTAACTCAACAAGAATATCATGCTGCAAGAACATACATACTCTTAAATTGTGATGAAGTCAAACCATACATCAAGTAAGTTAACTTACCCACTCAAACTTTAATCTTGCTGTATTTGTTTTCTTAATATCCGAAATGCCTCAAATTAACCATTGTTGTTCACAGCTTGTATGAACAACAATTATATCTACAAAATCCATCAATGAGTGCAAGTCAAGTTGCTGACAAGTTAGAGACTGAATTTGCATTATGGTTTCAAATTTATGTAAGTTAGAGAAATTTTCATAATTCTTCATAAAATTAAGATCGATCCTAGCTAATTTATATCATACATCTTTTGATAGGTGAAAGACAGCAGAATATCAAATGTGCAAGATGATAGAATATTGAATCTTGCATTAGGACCCCTTCGCCAAATAATGGTCTACTCTGGTTACTATGTTAATGGTCTAAAATTCCATGTGACACAACGAGATTCACGGAGATTAACTTATAATTCTGGTGTTTGTGTAAAGGGATCTATCGACACAAATAACACTGAGTTTGATTACTATGGTAGACTTGAGGAAATTATAGAAATTGAATATCCAGCATTACCTATAAAAAGGTGTGTGTTATTCAAATGTTCATGGTATGATCCGACCCCAAGAACAGGTACCAGAATACATCCAAATTATAATTTAGTTGAGGTTAATGCAAATAGAAGGTTCAATAAGTTTGAACCTTTCATTTTTGCAATACAAGCGGGTCAAGTTTTTTATCTTGAATATCCTACGAAGAGAAGAAGAGCTAGTGAATGGTTGTCTGTTTGTCGAATGAAGCCTCGTTCGATCATAGAAATGCCGAACACCATTACTGCTCAAAACCATGATGCATTTCAGAATGATGAAGTAGAGAGACATTCAGTTGATTCACAACTTCCTTCTACATCACAATTACTTGTAGATGTTAATGCCAGTGACGAGGAGCTAGATGATGTAGAGACATCTAGCAGTGAGGATTTTGCTCACATAACAGAGTCTAGCGACGACGACTTACAAACTGTTGATGTTGAGTAGAACTATTTCCAGAGACTGACATTGATTAAATTTTAGCATTATTGATCTTTAAGTAAGTTATGATTCAATCCTGTTTTATTGTCTGATTACCATGTTTGTTCACTTTATTGTATGCTATTTTGTAGATACTCATGGCAGATCATCCAGCACCACCACTTCGTGGATCTACAGTTCTTAGGGTTGTTGGAGAGACGTAAGTATTTTTTATTTATTATTAATTCATTTTCTTTTTTTAAACATATAGCTTATGTTTTAAAATTGCTTATATGCAGATTTACTCCTGACGGCCATCGAGTATCCACATATATTACAAAAAAATTTAAAGAAAGAGTCTGCATTGCTGGTACTACATGGAGACATGTAGATAATGCAACTAAAGATTTTTATTTTAATGAATTTCTGGTAAGTAAGTTGAATATGTACAATACATTTAATCTTTAATATACTAAATTTTTAACTTCTATTTGCAGAAAAAATATACATGGGAGGAAGGACAGGAGGGAAAATTTGTAGGGACTTGGAATATTTACTGTGCCAAGTTATACAAGGACCTTTTATATTATATGAGAAAGGATGACACTAGACCAGCTTATGTATCCGAGGAGATTTGGAGTGCATGGACGGCCACTTGGTCTGCAGAAAAATGGCAGTCAAAGGCTCTAAAAGCTCGAGAAAATAGGAATACAGAGCCATGTGACCCGAGTACCGGATCTGCTCGCCATACATCAGGATCTCGATCTATTGTTGAGCACGCCATGGATCTGGTGAATTGAATTTAATATTTTGTAAATTATATTTTTATTTATTAACAAGCTTGTATATTTGTGAACCAACTTATTTGTGCATGCAGGAGCGTTCTTTAGAAAGACAACCCACTTGCCTGGAGGTCTTTCTTAAGACTCACAAGAGAAAGGATGACACATACGTAGATCTTCGATCGAAGAACATTGGGGTTTGAATTTTTAACTTTATTATAATTAATCGTTATTCATTATTAAATAACTCTAGTAATTGTGTATATGATATAATTTGTATATTTTTTCTACACAGGAGAAAATGACAAGCAGGGTTGCTCAGGCATCTCAGCCACCAGTAGAGGGAGGGGAGTCACAGGATCTATCTACCCAGCAAATAAATGAAATTTATTATGATGTTGTGGGTGGAAGGACAAAGAACTCCTCCCTCTACGGTCTTGGCTCCCAGGCCAAGGTGGTATTTGATCGTTTGAGGACTCCTAGGGGTTGTGCCAGTTCCTCTTCTTCTTCTTCTTCTGAGGTGGAGTCATTAAGAAAAGAAAATAAAGAATTGAAGACTCAGATGACTACCATGGATCAGAGGTGGGAGGAGAGATGGGCTGCTCAGGAGCAGGCATTGTCCCAGATGCGAGCAGTCATTGCTAGATGGGACCGATCACAGTCGCCCCAGTCACAGGATCCCGAGTCAGAGCATGGTATTGAGTCACAGGAGACCCGAGACCCATTAGACCCTGCTGATGATTAGATTTTCCTGAGGTATTCAATCAATTACAACTAAATTTTTTTCTTAGTGCAATCATTCTAGTTGTTATTAATTCAATATTAGTGTTGTTTGATTGTGAACCGAACATATGGTTTATTTTCCCCATCATAAAATTTCTCACAAACATTTAATAACCATTTGGATTAATTGTTTATATTTTTAAATCATAATATTTTTTCTGTCATTTGTCTTATTCTAATGTTTATTTATTATATTTTTAATTTTTCTTCTCATGTTCCAATAATGTGCAGTGTACAACTTAAGTTTAATTTTTAGTTAAAGCATGAGTTTAATTTATATCACTTTCAGTTTTGCATATTGTTGTAAAGGAAGGATTTGAAAATCCCATCACCTCTGACTAAAATATCTATAAAGTTAAATTGCTCTTATTATAACACAACTATTAAAACTTATAGTAAGCTTATTCAATTGCTTTATGGTATATATAGTAGTTGCTAACAAAGCTATTATTACTCATTAATGATAGCACTATTGTATCAAGATACATACTTCCAAGTTTTTGCTATGTCTTGTGTATTTTCAAATTTCAAATACCAAATGCATGCTGAAAATAAATCTGACACTACCATGAGCATGTTGCATACATCTTGCTTTCCACTAATGCTTAAATATGATTAATTATTTCCTTATCTCTTATAAGATAGAGTAGTCATAACAATTTCATATTCTTATTAGGTTTTAGATTCTTAACAAATTTAGATATTTATCTTAAATTGTATTACATTTTGCAGGAGTTCGTATTGATACAATCACCACCGTACTATCATTGGATATCTACAATATAATCCAGGTATTTTATTACATGTAAAATTACTTATATATTACAATTCTTGAGGTATATATTACATTTATATCGATTCAGTCTGATTATAATCTTTTATATTTGACTTTTACAGGATTATATTTGGATATATGTGTAGGTGATGTATCATTGTAAGTTTGGATATTTTGTATTTGATGTTAACTTGTTAGTACTTTTGGATATTTTTGATTGTCAATATGTTTTGGATATTTGGAGATATGGGCACTTGTTACTATGTTTTGTATTGTTTTTGACAGTTTTATTATTTGTTTATGAGCATATTGTATGTTGTGTTGGTTGTGTATTGTATGGATTGTTATTATATATGATTTGAGTTTGTGTTACCATCGTTTGTGATGGTTTTTATTGTATAAAATTTGTATGTATGATAATTGGAAAATGCAGAGCAGATATTTCAAAACTTACTGGATATTACCGACGGAATTTATATTCCGTCGGAAATCACCGACGGAAATATTCATTCCATCGGCAATTTATCGAATCGTAACAGGTATTTACGATACAATCACCGACGGAAGTTATATTCCGTCGGTATCCACCGACGGAAATTACTATTCTGTCGGAAAATATCGAATTTTCAATAGACATTTTACGATACATCACCGACGGAATTATGAATTCCGTCGGCAATTTACCGACGGAATAATAATCCGTCGGTAAACTCCGTTACCCGCCATTGGCCCTTTCTCCGACGGGAAACTTTTCTGTCGGTAATAATTACCGACGGAGTTTATGATTCCGTCGGTAATTACCGACTGAATATATTTTCCGTCGGTAAATTGACCACCGACCCAATTCTTTCCGATAGATAAAACTCCATCGGTATTCCGTCGGAAAACGCATTTACCGACGGAATACCGACGGAATATTCAGTCGTTATTTGCGACTATTTTTGTAGTGAGATGATATTATTTTAATAGATGAGACACGTGAAGTAGTAAATGTTAAATTTGAATCAAGGCGAGAAAACAAGAATTGAAGAGTTTTAAACTTAATAGAGTAAAGACATAATAAATGGAATTTAAATTTAATAATATTAGACATAATAAGATAATTATTAAGATATGAGATAACAAGTTTTAAGAGCATCCATATCAACTTTTTCAAAATGTATAATTTAGGGTAAAAAAGTTATTTTATTAAATTTGGATATCCACTTTTCATTATATCATATATCAGTTTTTTTTTTCTCTCCTCATCTATAATGTTTAGGTAATGAAATTCATTCCCTAAATTTAAAGAAGTACTATTCATAAATGTTAAATTTAGGGAATGAATAGGGTAACTGATGCAGAAAAAAATTTATCTACACTATTTAAAATTTAGGGTAAAATCTTTGGATAGGGTAACTAATGTGGATGCTTTAAGTATTTATGATCATTATTTAAAAGGATGAAAGAATTGAGAAAGATATCTTACATAGAATATAATTAGGATGATTGAAATGGAAAAAAAACGTCAAGTGTTCTTTGTGATCATAAAATACCTCTAAGATCTAAAAGAAAATTTTATCAAATGGCGATTTAACCTGTTATGTTATATAAAGCTAAATATGAGGTTATTACTCAAATACATGGAAAAAAAAACTTGCATAGATGAAGATGTTAAAGTGGATATACAGACATGATAGGATGAACATGATAGAAAATGAAAATATTAGATAAAAAAGTTAGAGTTGTACCTATTATGTGAAATTTTCAAAAGACACGTTTAAGATAGTATGATTATGTGCTTTGATAGCCAATAAATGTACTAATTAGATAATATGAAACTATGATAAATATACATATCAAATAAATAAAAATAGATTAAAAAAACTTAGTAAGTAAAATTTATTAAAATATAAATGATAATATAATACAGAATAATTCTAATAACATATAACTTTACTATGCTCTATCAGATCTAGTGAGATATGATGGTCATGTGTTTGTTGACTGATTGAATCGATATTAGAGAGAATCTAACAGGTAACGTCACAATGTACAATAGGTTCTTGTTTTTTTTCCCAAAGGGTCCAAATCTAGTCATAAATAAGAGAAGTCCATGTATAATATCTTCTCACTTATTAGTTTACTCTACTCTATTCTTCTCTAGCTGATTTAGCGGAGGCTAAATAGAAATTCTTAACAATTACGTGATACTTAAGGTTTAGGGTTTGATATGCTACAATTATTTTTTTCTGGATGATCCAAATCTAGTCATAAATAAGAGAAGTCTATGTATAATATCTTCTCACTCATTAGTTTACTCTACTCTAGTCCAGATGCAACATGCAAAAATGTGCAATACTATTTAATGCGGTGATAAAGAGGGGTCCACCTTGCGAGGATAGTTGCCACAATAGAGGTCAAAATCAAGACGGTCAACGTTCGGGTATCATATAACCGGATGAACGATAAGTGTATCGGCCGATCGGGTGATCAGGTCCCCGACCGGGAGGAGAAGGTGTCCGATCTGACCCTACCTTTGACTCGGGGGGATGCGCCGAACAACCGACACTTAAGGAGGTGTTGGAGGTCAGGAGGATACGGTATCTTGGTCGAGCAGCTACCCCGCTCAGTCTGACAATAGGATTCAGCAGTTGCAGCGGAGTTACGGTTGAGTGGACGTAGCGAAACTCTGGCCGAGCGGCTCTTCTGCTCGGCATAGCAGCAGACCCCCTATGTTATCCATCGACATCCTTTTGGGAGTTAGTGTCACTGACACCAGACATGGTCAACCAAAAGATTGTTTAAACTCTAAATTTCTTAAAGATATGATTACATTAAAGATCAACTCTAAATTTCTTTCTTTTAGAATGAACACACTAGATATATTCAAGATACAATATTATAATGTATGTTGTTTGTAGATGATATTATTTTGATAGATGAGACATGTGTAGTAGTAAATGTTAAATTTGAATCAAGGCGAGAAAGCAAGAAGTGAAAAGTTTTAAACTTAATAGAGTAAAGATATAATAAATGGAATTTAAATTTAATAATATTAGACATAATAAGATAATTATTAAGATATGAAATAATAAGTTTTAAGAGCATCCACACCAGCTTCTCCAAAATGCATAATTTAGGGTAAAAAAGTTATTTTATTAAATTTGGATATCCACTTTTCATTATATCATATATCAGCTTTCCTTTTTTATCTCTCCTCATCTATAATGTTTAGGTAATGAAATTCATTCCCTAAATTTAGAGAAGTACTATTCATAAATGTAAAATTTAGGAATGAATAGGGTAATTAATGTAAAAAAAAAATTATCTACCCTATCCAAAATTTAGGGTAAAATCTTTAGATAGGGTAAATAATGTGGATGCTCTAAGTATTTATGATCATTATTTAAAAGGATGAAAGAATTGAGAAAGATATCTTACATAGAATATAATTAGGATGATTGAAATAGAAAAAAAAACATCAAGTGTTCTTTGTGATCGTAAAATACCTCTAAGATCTAAAAGAAAATTTTATAAAACGACGATTTAACCTGTTATGTTATATAAAGCTAAATATGAGGTAATTACTCAAATACATAGAAAATAAAGAGTTGCATAGATGAAGATGCTAAAGTGGATATACGGACATGATAGGATGAACATGATAGAAAATAAAAATATCAGATAAAAAAGTTAGAGTTATACCTATTATGTGAAATTTTCGAAAGACACGTCTAAGATAGTATGATTATGTACTTTGATGGTCAATAAATGCTCTAATTAGATAATATGAAACTATAATAAATATACATATCAAATAAATAAAAAAAGATTAAAAACTTAGTAAATAAAATTTATTAAAATATAAATGATAATATAGTAGAGAATAAATTCTAATAACATATAACTTTAATATGCTTTATCAAATCTAGTGAGATATGATGGTCATGCGTTTATTCACTGATTGAATCAATATTAGAGAGAATCTAACAGGTGGCGTCACAATGTGCAACAGGTTCTTGTTTTTTTTTCCAAAGGATCCAAATCTAGTCATAAATAAGAGAAGTCCATGTATAATATCATCTCACTCATTAGTTTACTCTACTCTAGTCTAGATGCAACGTGCAAAAATGTGCAATACTATTCTTCTCTAGCTGATTTAGTGGAGGCTAAACAGAAATTCTTAACAATTACGTGATACTTAAGGTTTAGGGTTTGATATGCTACAATTATTTTTTCTGGAGGGTCCAAATCTAGTCATAAATAAGAGAAGTCTATGCATAATATCTTCTCACTCTTTAGTTTACTCTACTCTAGTCCAGATGCAATGTGCAAAAATGTGCAATACTATTTGATGCGATGATACAGAGGGGCTCACCCTGCAGAGATAGTTGCCACAATAGATGTCAAAATCAAGGCGATTAACGTTCGAGTATCATATGGTCGGACGAACGATAAGTGTATCGGTCGATCGGGCGATCAGGTCCCCGATCGGGAGGAGAAAGTGCCCGATCCGACCCTACATTTGACTCGGGGGGATGCGCCGAACAGCCGACGCTTAGGGTATGTTTACTCTAGAGTGTTGATGAGGAAAGGAAAGGAATCAATGATAGAAAGTTATCTTTGGAGGAAGAGAAAAGAAAGGATTAAGAAATCTTTTCCTTTGTACACTTGTTTACCTTGATAGAGGAAGGTGAATACTTATGACGTAATTTTGTAAATAAAAAAGGGTGCATGCGTCATTTTTTTGGTACATAGTGTAATTTTGTGAGTTAAAAGGGTTACATGCATCATTTTTTTGGGTATATGGTGCAATTTTGTGAATGCAAAAGGGGTACATGCGTCATTTTTTTCCATCTGCTGCTTTCCGCCCGATTTTGAGGTGATCGATTTTGGCTCCAAAATTATCCGTTGATGGATTGTGTTACTTTTCCCTCTGAAAATTTTAATGAAGTAAACGCCAGAAACTTTTCCACCGTGGAAACTTTTCCTTAATTTTACTTTCCACTGTCCCAAGTAAACAGAGCATTAAGGAGTATATGCTACAAGAGTAGTACCACTCATCTTGACCCGACAACAAGATTTGGCAGTCGCAGCGGAGTTACGATCGAGTGGACGTAGTACAGATGCAGCGAAACTCTGGCCGAGCAGCTATTCCGCTCGGCCTAGCAGCAGACCCCCTGTGTTATCCATTGACATCCTTTTGGGAGTTAGAGCCGCTGACACCAGGCATGGTCAACCAGAAGATCGTACGACGGAAGCTTCCACTGTCACATCAGAGATATGCTAAGCTTGTTAAGGTATTGTGTCAGGGACACTTTACTGACAAGGCTTTTCAGGAGAAACTTTGGGAAGTACGCCCACCTTGGGAGGCGTGCACGCACGTTATAGAAGCTCTATATAAAGGGGGTCCAAGTATCGGCGGAGGTACGCGATACACTATTTACGCTATAGTCTTCATTCTTGTTGCTCCGCTTTCTACTTTATCGTCGGTGACTGACTTGAGCGTCGGAGGGCTAACACCGGAGACCCCTTCCCTGGCTAAGCACTGACATCATCTATTTTATAGGGCGGAGCAGAGTCTACAAGAGATCAGCGGAAC
The DNA here is from genome assembly GCF_018446385.1 of Zingiber officinale. Classification (NCBI taxonomy): domain Eukaryota; kingdom Viridiplantae; phylum Streptophyta; class Magnoliopsida; order Zingiberales; family Zingiberaceae; genus Zingiber; species Zingiber officinale. The sequence goes on along the minus strand of NC_055986.1, from coordinate 18,456,095 downwards.
ATCGACATCCCCAACTTTCTATCTCATCGACTTTTGGACAGAATCATATTAACACCGTCTGTGGGAACTCAACCTGCATCCTAATCGAGAAGATGGAGGACGCTGGAAGACTCACTACCATGATGCTCACCAAAGAGGAGCTCGACATGCTCGTGCAAGCCCGAGTGATGAAGATGGTCGAGCAGTAGCAATAACAGGCGTTAGTCGATCGACAAGCATCGCAGCCTGCGACGTCGGCAGCCGGGAGGCGAACGGGGCAGGAAGACCGAGGGAGCACGTCTCTGTATAGGGGCAGAATAGGAAGTCGACCGGCACACAGGGGGAAGCGCCACAATCCCCTTCCACTGTGCCTTGTTCCAAACCCCCTCCTAAATTTCCCAGGCGAACCAAGAACGGGGATCATCTTCGGATGATGCGCTCATTCGGGACGCATGAAAAGGCAAGGCCCCCAGAAGCGATGCTCCACCCAAACGAATAAATCGATAGTTCTCCGAGGAGATCTTGCAAAACCCTCTACCCAGACACTATACCCCGTTGGCAATTGGGGAATACAACGGATCGACCGATCTATATGATCATCTGGATAGGTTCACGGCGACCGAACCCTCGGTGGCGACCGAGCGTCGATCATCAAACAACCACTAGCCGCCTAAAGGGCCAATGGTAGAAGGAGTGCGGCCACACCAGGAGGCCAGGATACATACCGTGCAACATGTGGCATCCGGTTGACAGAATACGCCAAACGGCAAGATATGGACGCCAATGTTCTACTCTTTTCACTCATCGGCGACACACAACATCCGTGATTGCCGCAATCTGACACCAATAATCAGTCGACCGGCTCCAAGAAGATACCGCCACCAATCTCCATCTCCTGATCGACGACATAGACCTCGATCTACCAGACAACGAGAGGGTGAAAGAAGGATGCCCGAGCGACGCCATCAGCATCAGCAGAGGGATAACACCAACGTAACCCCTCCCACGTTCCAGTTGAGCAGAACAAATCCTCCGCTTGGGAAGAAGAGAACAGAGGCAATGCCTCCCGAGGAGAAATAGGCATGATCGTCGGGGGGCCGACCGACTGCGACTCCAACAGAGCCAGGAAATCGAATGCTCGGAGATTGGAAATTCACACCAGGACCATTAATGCTCGAGAAGAGCCATTAAGGAGAACTAGGACCACAAACTTCATAGTGGTGGATGCTCCATCGGCCTACAACGTAATATTGGGTCGACCGGCCCTCAACGAATTTCGAGCGACGATGTCTACATACTATCAAAAGATAAAGTTCCCAGTGGATGATCGATGGGTGAAGTTAAAGGTGACCAGCTGGCCGCTCGTCGATACTATGTCGAGATGGTCAAGTATGAAGCAAGAAGCGCTCGGAAGAATCCGCGCTTGGAGGTGAACGTCGTCACCGAGAAGTCTCTTGGGTTGGTCTACGAAGAAAAGGAGGAGGTTCAAATTCACCCAAGCTGGACGGACGTCACCACCTTCATCACCGTCGATCTGGAACCTGAGAAGAAGACAGAGCTGGTCACATGTCTCAAGAATAATCATGATGTATTTGCCTGGTTGATGCATAAGCTTCTTGGTATCTCCCCTAGTGTGGCTCAGCATGAGCTCCATGTCCGACTGGATGCTGGCCAGTGAAGCAAAGAAAGAGGGGTTTCAGCACAGAACAGAACTTGATCATCCAAGTGGAGATAGAGAAGTTGCTGGAGGCTGGCCATATTAAGGAAGTTCAATTCCCGAGATGGCTAGCCAATGTGGTGCTGGTCTCCAAGCCCGACAATAAATGACGGGTCTACATCGACTTTCACTACTTGAATAAGGCATGCCTGAAGGACTTCTATCTGTTACCCAGGATAGACCAGATGGTGGATTCAATGGCGGGTTGTGAGCTGATCTGCATGCTCGACGCATACCAAGGGTATCATCAAGTGTCGCTTGCCCGAGAAGATCAAGAGAAGGTCAACTTCATCACGGCCGACGGGACGTACTGCTATAACGTCATGCCGTTCAGACTAAAGAACGCTAGCGCCACATACCAGAGGCTGATGAACAAGGTGTTCAGACGGCAGATCGACCATAACATGGAGGTATACGTCAATGACATATTAATAAAATCCCTCCAAACTATTGATCTATACGCAGATATCGAGGAGACATGCCGAACTCTGAGGGCTTATGACATAAAGTTAAACCCGAGTAAGTGTCTGTTCGGCACGAAGAGTGGTCGCTTCTTGGGTTATATCGTCACCAAGCGGGGCATCAAAGACAATCCTAGCAAGGTTAAGGCACTACAAGACATGTCGCTGCCTCAAAGCTTGAAGGAAGCTCAACGTTTGACTAGTCAGATCACGGCACTGTCCAGATTCATATCCAAGTCATCCGATTGGAGCTTGTCATTCTTCAAAGTGCTTCACCGAGCTATAAAATTCCAGTGGGACGCTGAGTGCAATTGAGCATTGGGAGAGCTTAAGGAATATCTTGTTGGTGCAACGGGGCCGGCAAGAGGGGAGGGGTGAATTGCCTGCAATAAGAAAATACCCTCCTCGTACTTTCAACTCTAAAAATAACAACAATAATAAAATAAAATAATATAATGAAAGAAGAGACAAAACAATTTGACTTGGTTACAACCTAGATGGTTGTTAATTCAAGGCAGTTGAATAGCGCACTAAGAATCTCCTTCTCTGAAGCCGGAGAAGCCTTTTACACACTTAGAGAGCTCAAGAGTTGCTAAGAAATTAGTACAAGAGTTGATTGAATAATTCCTAACTCCAGGGGCTTTTATATAGCTCCTTAAAATCCTATCTCGAATCTTGAGGGCGCCTCCAAAAGGGTTGAGGGTGCCTCCAAGGGGATAAGCTGATAAAACTTTATCCGCTCACCAACGGCTGTTTGACCCAATTGAAGGCACCCTCAAGGACATTGAGAGTGCCCTCAATGCTGTTGAGGGTGCCCTCAAGCTAATGAGGTCAGAGGTGCCTCCAATGACTATTAAGGGTGCCTCTAGTTGCTTTTTCAGCATTTCTTCATCTTCACTTTAGCTTCCGAAGTTCTGATTGCTTGGGTGATTGCGGCCAATCGAAATAGGGCTCACCCGAATCCAATTTCCGACCTTCTCCTCGAGCAGGCTTCTGCCCCGGCTTCTCATCCCTCGAACGTCATGCACATTCTTCTCATCCACCGGTGTACTCTTCCGCAGCTCTTTCATCCTTCAGACGTACTGAGCCCGTCAGCTCCCTTCCCGTGCCGTCCTTCTCGCTAGCTGCGTCTTCCGCTCGACTTCCTACGCTCCTAAGCTCCTGCACACTTAGACACATGGATCAAAAATCAAACAGGACCTAACCTAATTTCGTTGATCACATCAAAACCACCACGGGATCCAACAATCTCCCCCTTTTTGATGTGCATCAACCCAAGTTCAAGTTAGGGTAAAAATAGACAAGTAGTAATTTAAAGAAATTACTAAACTAACATTTTAAGTATTAAGATTGCAATAATAGAATTTGCAACACTAAAAAAATTTAAAAAAAAATATTAACTCCCCCTAAACTTGTACCTATTTCTCCCCATTTAATCACAGCAAAAAAAAGGGGATAAAATAAAAAATATATATATTTAAAACATTTTTAAAATAAATTCTAAGTTTAAAAAATATTTATAACATCAAATTTTCAACGGATTGACAAAAGTTTAACTGCATTATCTAATTCCTATTTTCATGCTTTATCAGTATGTTAATTAAATATTTTTTTTCAATATTTTGGCTTCCAGGCAGTGGCGAGACACAAGACCTTCTTGGTTATTGGAGCAATAACCGCTTTCTTAGACAAAGTCTCATAAAGAAATTAACTGTTTAATTGCTGAAAGCGCTAACTTACAAAATTTTAATCAAGAAAAGATTTTAGAACCCAGTACAGGTTTCTTCCTACAAGATTAATCAAAAACTTAGGGGGTACATAATTTCTGAGAATTTTTCTGAGTTGTCCCTGATGTTTTCTAATGTACCAGTTTAATTTTCCATACAACTTAAGTTTTGATTTTTGAAATTTATTTAAGCATGCATGATCATTTTTCAATTTTTCAATTTCAATTTATAATTTTTCATTCTCTAATTTTAGATTATCATACATTTCTAGGGGGCATGCCTTTGCTAAGTTTAATTTTAACTCGTCATTTTCCTTTTCTAATTTAACTAAATCTTTAGTAAGCACTTTAATGAACTGAAAGGACTGCTTGGGAGTTAGAACACATACCTTACTTACCTCAATTTCTGATACTCTCCCTTCATCGCATCTTCCTTCTTCTGATGATCCTCCCCCTTCATCTATGCTCATTTCTGAGCTGGTCTCATCTTCTCCTTGATGGATTGCTGTTAGAGTAAGTCCAACGTAGGCTTCGATTTCATATTCGAAGGATGATGATTCATCTCATGTAGCCTTCAGACTCTTGCGTTTAGAGGACGTCAGTATTTGAGACTTCTCCTTGTCTCTTTTCTTTATTTTTGGGCAGTCATCCTTGATGTATCTCTCTTCATTGCAATTGTAACAATGAACCATCCTTTTGTGTGTTGATGCTTTCTTAACTACGATCTAAATTTATTAGTCTTAATAAACTTATTTAACTTTCTTACCAATAGCGTTACTTCAGTTTCGTCGATTGATGCTTCAGAGTCGGGATCGTCCATCTCGACTTGTAGGGCAACATTGAAATTTGACTTCTGTATTTGTTTAGGTTTTGCAATTCGAGATTCGTGAAGTTCGAAGATAGAAAATAAATTTTCTAGCGTACTTACCTCAAAGTCTTTAGAGATGTAGTATGCATCTACTAAGGACGCTCATTCTGGAGTTCTTGGGAAGGCGTTGAGCGCACACCGAATCGAGTCTCGATTTGTTACCGATTCTCCGAGGTTGTTCAGTTGAGTTATTAGTTCTTTGATTCTCGCTTGGAGTTGCGCTACCTTCTCCCCATTGTTCATTCGGAGATTTGTAAGCTGAGTCCGGAGGATGTCCCGCCTTGCTAACTTCGCTTCTGAGGTGCCTTCGTGGAGCTCTAAGAATTTTTCCCAGAGGTCTTTAGCAGAGTCGTAGCTTCCGATCTGACTTACCTCCTGGGGTGGCAAAACGCTGAGCAGATGGAATTCTGCCCTTCCATTGGCTACAAATTCGGCTTGCTCCTTCTTAGTTCAGTGGTATTCTTCCTTATCTTTTGGGACTGAAAAACCAAATTTCATTGTTAATAAAATATCAAAATCTGTTTTAAAAAATATCTCCATTCGGTGTTTCCATGTAGCGAAGTCTCGGTCAAATTTTGGGGGATGAATACTTGCACTGGCCATCGTCTTGATCTTTGTTACTTCAGACGGCGGTTAGTCCTTCTGAGGCTGTCGGACTCTGATACTACTTGTTGATGCAGCGGGGTCGGCAAGAGGGGAGGGGTGAATTGCCTGCAATAAGAAAATACCCTCCTCGTGCTTTCAACTCTAAAAATAGCAACAATAATAAAATAAAATAACATAATGAAAGAAGAGACACAATAATTTGACTTGGTTACAACCTAGATGGTTGTTAATCCAAGACGGTTGAACATCGCACTAAGAATCTCCTTCTTTGAAGGCGAAGAAGTCTTTTACACACTTAGAGAGCTCAAGAAATGCTAGGAAATTAGTACAAGAGTTGATTGAATAATTTCTAGCTCCATGGGCCTTTATATATCTCATGAAAATCCTATCTCGAGTCTTGAGGACGCCTCCAAAGGGGTTGAGTGTGCCTCCAAAGGGATAAGCGAATAAAACTTTATCGGCTCACCAACGGCTGTTTGACCCAGTTGAGGGTGCCCTCAAGGACATTGAGGGTGCCCTCAAGGACATTGAGGGCGACCTCAAGGACATTGAGGGCGACCTCAATGTTGTTGAGGGTGCCCTCAATGCTGTTGATGGCGCCCTCAAGCTGATGAGGGTGGAGGCGCCTCCAACGACTGTTGAGGCCACCTCTAGCTGCTTTTCCAGCATCTCTTCATCTTCACTTTAGCTTCCGAAGTTTCGATTGCTTGGGTGATTGCAGCCAATCGAAATAGGGCTCACCCGAACCCAATTTCTGGCTTCTCCTTGAGCAGGCTTTCACCCCAGCTTCTCATCCCTCAAACGTCGTGCACGTTCTTCTTATCCATCGGTGTACTCTTTCGCAGCTCTTTCATCCTTCGGACTCACCGAGCCCATCGGCTCCCTTCCCATGTCGTCCTTCTCGCTAGCTGCGTCTTCCGCTCGACTTTCTGCATTCCTAAGCTCCTACACACTTAGACACAATAATTAAAAATCAAACAGGATCTAATCTAACTTGGTTGATCACATCAAAACCACCACGGGGTCCAACATATCTTAACTCCTTGCCCATATTATCCAAGACAATTGTTAGTGAGCCACTCTGGATCTATTTATCATCTAATGAGTATGCAGTTGAGTTAACTTTAGTAAGGCAGAATGACCAAGAGCAACAGCCTGTATACTTTTTAAGCTATATATTGAAGGATGCAAAATCTCGCTACGCTGGTCTAGAAAAATTAGCTTATGCATTGATACTCGTCGCTTGGAGGCTTTATCCATATTTTCTAGCACACTCAATCATCGTGCTAACTAACAGTGCCTTGGGACGAGTCCTTCTCAACCCCGAGGCATCAGGAAGGCTAATCAAATGAACGACCGAGCTAAGCGAATTTGATATAAAATATCAACCTCGAATGGCAATCAAGGCCTAGGCCTTGGCGGATTTCGTCATAGAGGTCCAGAATGTCGAGCCAGAGGCTGTATGGAAGATATACATTGATGGCTGATCCACTCGACAAGGTAGTAGGATCAGCATCTTGCTCATTTCACCACGGGAAGACCGGATGCAACTATCCATTTGGCTTGACTATCACGCCACTAATAATGAAGCAGAGTATGAGGCATTGATAGCCGGCTTACAGCCAACCCGGCATGTGGGAGCCGTTAAAGTCGTCATTCATTTGGACTCTCAATTGGCTGCTCAGTAGCTATCAAGGATGTTCAAGATAAGCAATACCCGACTCAGGCTCTATGCGGAAACCTTCGAGAAGCTGAAAACCAACTTTCAGGAAGTCCTTATGCAAAAGATCCCTCGATCGGAGAGCCAGGCAGTGGACGAGTTGGCAAAATTAGCTAGCTCCTTGTCACCGATCATCATAGGGCAGCCGATCGAACAGGTATGGCTCGTGGCACATGTTGACCGAATGGAAGGAATAACCTTCCCAAACGAATGGAGGACGACTCTGATAGAGTTCCTACGATCGGAAGTTACACCAGCCGATCAGGAAGAAGCTCGCTTGCCAAAGAAGAGGGTCGGACGGTTCACCTTAGTTGAGGACCAGCTTTATAAGAGAGCCTTCTCTAGGCCCCTACTCAAGTGCATCGGATCAGAATATGTTGAATACATTCCGTGAGAAGTGAACAATGGTTCCTGCAAAGGCCATCTGGGCGGTCGATCGTTGGCCCGAAAGATACTCTTAGCCGGATATTTTTGGCCAACCCTCCAAGAAGATGCTCCTCGGATGGTAGCCACCTGCCTGTCCTGCCAAAAGTATCACAACCTTCTGCACCGACCGACAAAAGAAATGAAGGCATCCACAGTATCTTGCTCGTTCGACCAATGGGGCATGGATATCGTTGGGGCATTCCCCATGGTGATAGGGCAGCGGAGATTTCTGCTCGTCACGGTGGACTACTTCTTGAAGTGGGTGGAAGCCGAGCTGCTTCCATGAATAACCGAGCATATGGTCATTAAGTTCATTTGGTAGAACAACATATGCCGGTTCAGTATCTCATGCCAGCTCGTATCAGATAATGGGAGACAATTCACCGGTTAAAGGCTCAGGGAGTGGTGCCAGGGCTATGGCATCCAGCAAGCCTTCACCTCGGTGGCCTACCCCCAGAGCAACGTGTTGGTGCGGTAAGCATCCGATGATCGAACCTAAGTTTTGATAATGGGAAAGGGTTCAAAGTTAAGGTCATTTGTGATCTAAAATGTTTAAATGAGTTTGCAGAAAATCCTAAGTGTACTTAGGCAAAAGTCCTAGCTATGGTTAGGCAGGAGGAAAGCCCTAGGGGGTGGTAACCCTAGGTCCTAGGGGATGGTAACCCTAGGCGGAAAGTCTTGGTGAGTCGAGAGCTTCGGGCAAAAGTCCTAGAGTTGAGGACTATAGGTGGAAAGTCCTGTTGTCGCAAACCAGGTGAAAGACTGGGCGGGTAGTGGAGCGGACGTCCAACAGAAAGTCCGGGAGCCTTGGGCGTTGAGAAAAAGTCCAGTTGGTCTGGAGGATCAACTGACAATAAGTAAACTCTCCTGAGTCAAGTAGGTGAGGACGCATTCCCCGGTGAGGGAACAGTAGGCGTTGGTACGACCTAGGGTTTCCGGTTGGACATCCGAAGTTAGAACCGGACAGTCCGGTGACTGTCAAATTATTATCTTTAACTTATTTTGTTGTGCTAAACTCTGTCTTGTAGGATGTGTTTTATATTTTGGACTAATCCATCTTGCAGGGGGTGAAAAAGCAGGAAAAGCCTCGGATGAACAGTCCTGAGGCACTCTCCATAGAGCTTGGAGGCGCCTCAGGTCACTAGTTGATGACCTCCGCGCAGCAGGGCAGAGGGTGCCCTCATGGAGCATGAGGGCGCCCTGGACGCTAGGCAGAGGGCACCCTCATGGAGCTTGAGGGTGCCTTAGACATAGGTGGAGGGCGCCCTCCATGCGGTTGGAGGTGCCCACCATGCTGTTGGAGGCGCCCTCAGGCAGATAAGCTGCCAAGTGGTCAGAGCTCATCCACGTTGCAGATGAGGGCACCCTCCATGGTGTTGGAGGCGCCCTCAATGGGCTTTATAAGGCATCTTCGAGCAGCAGCAAAGAGACAACACAAAATAGAGATCTTTCTTCTGTGTGCTGCTAAAAGAACGTTCCGACAAAGCTGCAACTCAATCCCGACGACCATAAGCTTCAAGTCTACTGTTTCTTTTTGTCATTGGTATATTTTACTGCATTTAATTAATTATACTCTATATTTGTAAAGATTTTTCAAATTGATAGTGATTGTCCACCGAAAGCGATCAACGATCGCAGGCCTTGGAGTAGGAGTCGCCCCAGGCTCTGAACCAAGTAAAAAATCCTTGGTGTTTCCGTCTGTATTATTATTTACTTTTCCGCTGTGTAATTAATCAAAAGTTTTCCGAAACATAAGTGAAAGCCACGAGCGTTATTCACCCTCCCCCCCCCTCTAGCACTTTCGATCTAACAATTAGTATCAGAACAGGGTCGCTTCGAATTGGTGAAACCACCATTCAAGCAAATTTTTCATGGTAGTTTTCCAATTTTTCAGAGTCAATCGAAATCGATAAAATTGCTGCCTTTCGATCTATTTTTTTTTTTGTAATCAAATTTTTTCTCTCAAAGTTGGTAAACACCACTCGAGTTCACATTTTTATTTCTCTTTATCCCGCACTACTAAATCCAAGACCTAGTCTTGGAACCAAATTTCTTATTTTTCTTAGTGTGCGAGATTTTCTTTAAGATGACCCATCAAGAAGGCTATAGCACAGTCTGACCTCCGCTCTTCACCAGCGAAGACTTCGGCTACTGTAAGGGCCGAATGGAGTCATATCTTCAAACTCAGTTCGAGATATAGATGATCATCAAAATTGGAATTACACTTCCACTCGACGGCACGGGAAAACCAGTTTCATGTGAGAACTGGGACACGAACATAATCAAGAAGGTCAAAGCAAACGCAAAAGCTACATGTACCCTCCAATGTGATCTAACAAAGGAGGAGCTGAACCGAGTTGGACCATTCTCAAGTGCCAAAGACTTATGGGAGAAGTTGATTGAACTACATGAAAGGACTTCCGACACAAAAGTAAGTAAAAGGGATCTTATTTTAAATAAATTATATAACATTAAATTGCAGGAGGGTGGAACGACAAGTCAATTGCACGCACGCATCCAAGATCTCCTCAACGGTCTCCACGCGATCAGACAGAAGGTGGAGAATCGAGACATAATCAGGTATGCGTTAAACGTTTTTTCGAGAAATACCTTGTGGGCATCCATGGTAGATGCTTACAAGATTTTCAAGGATCTTTATTTAATTAAGTTAGACGAACATTTTTCAAAATTTGAATTACATGAATAGATTAATACATGCTCTACCGAGAAGGGTATTGCCTTGATTGCAGGTACAAGCAGAACCCGAGAAGCAAAAGCAAAGCGCAAAATCAAACCAGAGTCCGAAGAAGAATCGGACTTAGAAGATGACGAAGAGGAGATAGAAGCCGAACTCATCAACCTAGTACGCAAGCTCTACAGAAAGAAGAAGGGGTTCACAAAGAAGGATATCAAGAAGGTGGTCCAGTCTAAAAGTGCAAACGAATCCAAAGGTAAAATTCGAAGTAACCTGCTATAGGTGCAATCAAAAGGGACACGTCAAGGCCAACTGTCCAAACCTAAAAGAAGCAAAGAATGAGAGGAAGAAGAAAGCACTACAGGCAACATGGGACTAGTCCTCTTTAGAAGACTCCAATGAAGAGCTCGAACAAACGAGCTTCCTTGCACTGACGACCCGGGAACACATTGACGAATTAGAGATCGAAAGCGAATCAGAAGCCGAGTCCGAGCGAAGCCATGGATCCGTATCCATTTTTGAAGGACCCAAACCGCCTGTTAGAAATTCATTGCATAATTTAGTTAATTATTTAATGCGTAAGTTAGCTAAATCAAATATCTGAGTCAAATGATCACTTCAAAAGGAGGTAACATCCCTTAAAGAAGTGAATGACCAGCTTCTTGACTAATCTCGATCAAACTGTAACCTCAACTCAAGTCCAAAAACTTGAGGAAGAGGATTCTAGTCTGAAAAATCAAGTCAAGGAACTAAAGGACGCGTTGGAATGATTTACTTTGGGTTCCAAGAATCTTGATCTGATTCTTGGAAAACAACGAGCCGTTTACAACTGATCCGGACTTGGATTTAAGGCTAATAGAAAATTCAAATCTTATGTATCCCTTGTTAATCGAAATAATAGAAAATTAGTCCAAGCATGGGTCCCCAAGTCAAACTTGGTTAATCAAGTTGGACTTGGACACTATTGGATCCCCAAGGATCAAATTTATTACCTTGATAGACCCTATCAAGGCTATGATCCAGGGGGAGCCAATAGAAAAACCATTTTTATCAACAGATAGAATTGTTTGATGATTGCTTTTATTATACATGCTTAGATTAGGCTAGATAAGGACCTAGGCGTAATTTACACTTGACTAGTTAGACCTAGGGGTTTCAAAAGGAAAATTAAATATCCAATTTCTTTGAAAGGCTTTGTCTAGAAGTGGTAGATGATCTCATACCTAAGAAGACCTAGTGCTTCGCCACAGCATGAAAGCTAATCTTTGAAATGTATATTTAATTGACAAATTGAAAAACTTGAGTCTAATCCAAATGTAAATTAATCCTTAGATGATAACCTAAATTAAAGATTAATTTAACCATATCACAAAACTATTAAGGATCCCTGATTGATAATTTAGAAATGGGTGAGATGAACCTAGGTAAAATTTAGAATAAAATCAATCAATTTGACTTAAATCAATCAATTTAACTTAATTAAATAAATTTAACTTAATTAAACCAATTTATATTAATTTAACTTAATTAAATTAATTTAACTTAATTAAATCAATTTAACTTAATTAAATCAATTTAAATTAAACTTAAATTAATTTAACCTAAATAAATCAACTAGCATAATTAAACTTAAAATTTAACCTAAATAAATCAATTAACATAAGTAAACATAAATTAATTTAAACTAGTTAAAAAATCAACTAATCTAAAAAATAAATAAGTAAAAACAAAAACAAGAAAACTGTATAGGGCACCTCACGAAGGCGCCTCCACAGTAAAAGGAGGTACCCTCGTGAGCGGCGGGAAAATTCCCGCCGAAACCTTGGAGGGCGCCTCCCACTAGTCGGAGGCGCCCCCATAACCCATTGAGGGCACCCTCCATGCGGTTGAGGGTGCCCTCAACGATGTTTTCCCCAGCGAACAAAAAGCTCTCTGTTCGTGTTTTTCACGGCCCAACCACGAAACAACTCACACTGAGGAGCCCTCCTCGATTAGATTTTCCCCCTTTCGACCCCAAAATGCCTCCTAGGTACACCCTATTTCGTTATATTGCTTCAATATGTATTTTTCTGTAAATTTTTGTTATATGTTTGCATGTATAAAAATAGGAAGAGAAGGAATGTAGATGCTGCTTCTAGTAGTACCTCATCCATTGATGTTAGGTTTCCTTCTGAGTGGCATATGATAGAGTTCCTTAGGCATAAATTTACTTCATTAAAATGTCGATATTTAAGTAAATTTTTTTTTACTAAATATTGTTCATCTATCATCCAGATGTTTGAGCATTACTAGCTATATAAGCTGGTTTACTACAGCCATGCAGTTAATCATGACCTATGTACTCAGTTTTATAATAATCTAGATAGAGTAGATGATTTGACTTACTCCACCAGAGTTGGTGGAAGGGACTTTTAATTTTCTCCCACCCTGTTATGCACTAGTCTAGGACTTAGGTCATCCACATGTTCATTTTTGTGTTACCCTAGTAGGGACCTGCCATTTGGTGAGCCCTACTCCTATATCACCCTAGATACTATCTATATGTATCTTTTTGGGGAGGAGAGACCACCTGTAATGACTGACTTCAGGTCACTCTCTCTTAGGGTTCAGGACTATATTATGTACCAAGTCCTGACTTTTTGCATTTTACCGATTGCATCTCGGAATGTTCCAAAGATTCACCCTTCTCATTCCTTCTTTTTGTATGCCCTCTGTCAGTGTTTGGATATAGATATAGCATTACATATGTTTCATAACATTATATGTGCTTCCAGTCTTATCACTAGACTCGAGATCCATATGCCCTACTATCAAGTCTTGACATATATGTTTTCAACCTTAAAGATAGACACCACCCAGGGGAGGGTTACTTCCCTTAGTCCTTACGATGAGTTCGGACAGCGTCAGTTAGCCCTAGTGCATATAGATATTACTGCTCAGCGGATCTTAGCATGGAGAGATGGACCATAGCCAGCTACTCCAATAGGAGATGATTTTTATGCCCCTGCCGAGGGAGAGGAGTGGTTAGAGTTTACAGAGGCAGATCTCTTTGAGGATCCTTCTCCGGCACAGCCCTCGACCTTGACCCAACCCTCGACTTTGACTAGACCCTCAACTTCACTATCCGTTGAGGATCACCTCACTCGTCTCGAGGAGTCCTCCGCGCATTTACAACAGTCAGTCTCGAATGACTTCAGCACACTCCGGGGGGAGATGACTGCTCTCCGGGATGACGTGACTTCTAGACTTGACCAGATCCTTTAGACTCTACGGGGCCCTGAGCAACCATTTCCACCACCTACTGACGATGCACCGACTTGATCAGTCCATATATTTCTCTATTCTTTGCATATGTTTGACATACTATCTATAGACACTTTTACTATGGTCTATTTGATAAACATGCTTTATAGACTTGGATTCGTTCTACTTTCTAAATTATTATTTCAGTCTGTTACTCACTTTTAAAATTCTAGAAAAAATATTTTCAAAATTACAATTTTATTAGTTTTTCAAAATATTGGACTTAGCCTAGGTATTTACCCCCTAAAAAGCATGTAACCCTAGTTCTTAGCAAGAGCATCTCACAAGCACATTAGGTTTACCTTTCATGTGTATGAAAAATACTTAGAATGGTGTGAGATGCATAGGGTACTGCCTGGATTTCAGAATGTTTATGTCTGTGCATCGACATAAGTCTGGGCAATAAATACCAACCTTATATCAATCAAATTAAATGATCCATGTTTAGTTAAAACTAATTGGAACATTTACTTAATTTGACTAACCAAGTGAAAGCTACTACCTTTTGGTAAACAGCTAGTAACTAAGGGTTAGACACTTGCTTGTAAGTACATATTCTGTTTACTCATACTTAGACTCTAGGACTTTTTCATAATAACATTACTTGGCGTTAATCAAGGGAGAGTGACCAAGGGAAAAACTAAGTTGATATTTTCATAACTTAGTTTTTAAATATACGTTTATAATTTAATTTTTGAAATAAATTTTTTTTTTCTTACTGTCGAAAATTTCATTTCTACTAAGTGTTGGAATTTATTACTTAGTGTTAAAATAAATTTTTAGTTTTTGAAATAAATATTTTTGACTTAGCTTAAAAATATCTTTTGGTAAAATTATTTTAACTACATTTTACATAGTTTGGAAAATTTTTTACTACATTTTTACTAAGCAAATATTTTGGAATTTTCTTAGTGTTAAAATATTTTTTTTTGGTTTTGCAGCTTAAAAATGCTTTTTTGTAAAATTAAAATTTTTGCTTCTCTTTCACATTTTTTAAAGCTCATTTTTTCTAAAGTCATAATTGTGACCAAATTTTAAGTATTTTATCAAAATGTAATTATCAAAGATCTTAATATGTAACTAAGCTTTGACTAAAGTACTTATTTAAACTTCTCTTTCACATCTTTTAAAAGCTTAAGTACTTCACTAGGTTTTAAAATTCTTTAAAAGTATATAACTTTCTCTCTAAGTTATTTTCGGAAAATTAAAAATATTTTTTTTTGCTAAAGTTTCTTTTTCAAAGCTAATATTTCAAATACGAGCTGCCTTTCATGGGGAGCTAATTGTACTCTTCTATGACTAGTATTTTTTATATATGGCAAATGGAGAGAGGAAAGTGAAAGTTAAGTTAAGTTAAAAATAAAAAAGTTAATTAATTATTTATCTTACTATGTTTAATGCTATGATCTTGTTTCATGCTATGACCTTGCTATATTTTTACTTAACTTTAAATTTTCTTGTCATAATCAAAAGGGGGAAGATTGTTGGTGCGGTAAGCATCTGACAATCGAACCTAAGTTTTGATAGTGGCAAATGGTTCAAAGTTAAGGTCATTTGTAATCTAACATGTTTAAATGAGTTTGCAGAAAAGTCCTAAGTGTACTTAAGCAAAAGTCCTAGCTGCGGTTAGGTAGGTGGAAAACCCTAGGGGGTGGTAACCCTAGGCAGAAAGTCTTGGCGGGTTGAGAGCTTTGGGCAAAAGTTCTAGAGTTGAGAACTCTAGGTGGAAAGTTATGGTGTCACAAACTAGGTGAAAGACTGGGCGGGTCATGGAGCAGACGTCCAGCGGAAAGTCCGGGAGCCTCGGGGGCTGAGCAAAAGTCCAGTTGGTCTGGAGGATCAACTGGCAATCGGTAAACTCTCCTGAGTGGAGTAGGTGAGGATGTGTTCCCCGGTGAGGGAACAGTAGGCGTCGGTTTGACCTAGGGTTTTCAGTTGGAAATCCGAAGTCAGAATCGGACAGTCCGATGATTGTCAAATTATTATGTTTAACTTATTTTGTTGTGCTAAACTCTATCTTGCAGGATGTGTTTTGTATTTTGGACTAACCCATCTTCCAGGGGTGAAAAGCAGCAAAAGCCTCAGATGAACTATCCTGAGGCACCCTCCATGGAGCTTAGAGGCGCCTCAGGTCACTAGTTGATGACCTCTGCACAACAGGGCAGAGGGTGCCCTCATGGAGCTTGAGGGCGCCCTGGACGCTAAGCAGAGGGCGCCCCCTGGATGCTAAGCAGAGGGCGCCCTCATAGAGCTTGAGGGTGTCCTAGACGTAGGTGGAGGGTGCCCTCTATGCGGTTGGAGGCGCCCTCATGCGGATAAGCTGCGAAGTGGTCAGAGCTCATCCATGCTGCGAATTCAGTGCAGATGAGGGCGCCCTCCATGGTGTTAGAGGTGCCCTCAACGGGCTTTATAAGGCATCTTCGAGCAGCAACAAAGAGATAACACAAAATAGAGATCTTTCTTCCGTGTGCTGCTAAAAGAACGTTCCGACAAAGCTGCAACTAAATCCCGATGACCAGAAGCTTCAAGTCTACTATTTTTTTTGTCATTGGTATATTTTACTGCATTTAATTAATTGTACTCCACATTTGTAAAGATTTTTTGAATTGATAGTGATTGCCCACCGAAAGCGATCAACGATCACAGGCCTTGGAGTAGGAGTCGCCCCAAGCTCTGAACCAAGTAAAAAAATTTTGGTGTTTGCATCTGCATTATTATTTACTTTTCCGCTGTGTAATTACTCGAAAGTTTTTCGAAATGTAAGTGAAAGCTATGAGTGCTATTCATCCCCCCTCCCTCTATCGCTTTCAATCTAACACAATGGACAAGCGGAGGTCGCCAATCGGGAAATTCTTAGAGTTCTACGTGCTCGACTCGACCACGCCAGAGGCAGCTAGGTCGACGAACTCTCTAGTGTGTTGTGG
Organism: Zingiber officinale; assembly: GCF_018446385.1. NCBI lineage: Eukaryota > Viridiplantae > Streptophyta > Magnoliopsida > Zingiberales > Zingiberaceae > Zingiber > Zingiber officinale. Next base: position 18,439,670 of record NC_055986.1, on the reverse strand, counting down.
GCCCTTCGCACGACCTCGAAGGAGGAGACCGGTGTAACCCCTTTCCACTTGGTATACGGTGGCGAAGCAGTCATCCCTATAGAGGTTGGAATAGAATCTAATCGAGTGTAGTACTATATGAAGGAAACATCGAACGGAGGCTCATGGAGCTCGACTTGGTGGATGAAACGTGGGCGAAAACAACGGTTCAACTAACGGCGTACCGGTAGCGGATGAAGTAGAACTACAATCGGAGGGTGATCCCGAGATCCTTCCAAGTTGGTGATCTTGTATGGAAGAAAGTGAAGTCGTTTGGTGACATCACCAAACTCGAAGCCCCATGGGCAGGATCTTTCAAGGTCATGCAAAAGCTCCGCTCAGACGCCTACTACTTGGAGGATGAGGGGGGATGGCAGCTTGAGCAACCGTGGAGCATGAATCATCTTCATCCCTATAGGGTCGGATGAGAGGTGCGCGAGTGAATACATGTATTTTTGTATGTTTCCTGAATGCAAGGCAAATATGAATAAACGCGAAGAATGCCACTCTTGAGATGTGTCTTCCCCAACGATCGAGCGGCGACCTTAAACCCTCATCTTCCTCAACGGTCGAGCGTCGACCTTAAACCCTCATCTTCCCTAATGATTGAGCGGTCGAGAGGCGACCTTAAATTCTCGTCTTCTCCGACGATTTAGCGGCGACCTTAAACCCTTGTCTTCCCCACCGATTGAGCGACGACCTTAAACTCTCATCTTCCCCAACGATCGAGCGGCGACCTTAAATCCTCATCTTCATCAACGGTCGAGAGATGACCTTAAACCCTCATCTTCCCCAACGATCGAGTGGCGACCTTAAACTCTCATCTTCCCCAACAGTCGAGCGGCGACCTTAAACCCTCATTTTCCCCAACGGTCGAGAGGCAACCTTAAACCCTCGTCTTCCCCAACGATCAAGCGGCGACCTTAAACCCTCATCTTCCCCACGGTCAAGCGGCGACCTTAAATCCTAATCTTCCCCAACGGTTGAGCGGTGACCTTAAACCCTCATCTTCATCAATGGTCGAGCGGCAACCTTAAACCCTAGTCTTCGCCCAGTCTTCATCAATGGTCGAGTGCTGACCTTAAAACCTCATCTTCAACAATGATCAAACGGTGACCTTAAACCCCTGTTGTCATCAGTGGTTGAACGGCGACCTTAAACCCTGGTCCCAATAAGCGATCAAACAAGAACAACGAACGATCGACTATGGATACGCGCTACTCAAAAAAACTCCAAGTCTTCAAGATAAGGTGATCGCTCAGAATTATTCTGCTATGACTTCTCGTCACCGATCAGAAGGCCACCAAGTTGCAATAAGCAACTCGTGATCTCGCTTGGGATTTTTCACGGTGCACGAACTAAAGTGCGAGCCAAATCGAGAAGCTGAATGGCGATAAAGGGACGAACGAATAAGAAAAAACCATCGAACAAGCGATCATTCATTACTATGAAGGATTACAAACATCTTACATAAGGATTAAAAATAGAGGGGTGAACAGAAAATCACTCGAGAAGAGATCACTCCAGATAGTCTAAGGCATCATCGGCCAGCGAGGCAGTCAGCTTGTCCCGACTGATGATCTTACTCGTTAGAGCAGCAGGGAAGTAGCTGCCTGCCTGGAGTTAGCCAAACGCCCCTCCAATTGCCAGGTTGAACAGGTGAAGTGCCCGGTTGGTGACCTTGTCATTGAAAATGTCTGAGTGGATGTAGTTTTTCTTCATATCCTCAAATCGGCTAGGCTCGACATCTTGATAAGTTTTCAAAGCCACTCGGGAGGCCCACAGCTCGTCCTTCGCGGTGGCCAGCTCATCATTTTTTGCGAAGAGTTGGCCTTGAAGGATAGCTTCTTCGACTGACCGACTTTTCTATTCGACAATAAGAAACTCTTCAGCTTCTTTGAGTTTCTTAGTGAGAGCCCGGGCCTCTTTATACTTCAGGTCTAGGTCTTCGATGACCTGGAGTTTCCTCGCATTAGTCGATTCGATCATGGCATCAAAAGTGTTGACTTGCTTGTTAAGTCGAGCCAGTAGAGAGGCCTACTCTGCACTCTTTCCCCGCTTGGCCTCTAGCAGCTCGGTGCTCTTCGCCAGATCGGCCCTCAGCTGAGCCACAGCGGCATTCATCTGCTCTAGCTGCTCCTGAGAGGCGGATGATTGGTCGCTCAACGCCTTGAGCTGCTTTACCTCCTGCTCCAAAAATATGAGCCTTTGGCACATGGTCAGGCTCTCTACCCAATACTGTGAGTAACCAGGAAAATATAAGCATCGATCGGAGATAAATTAAGAAGAATAGAACACTTACCCCAGTGGACTTTTGGGTGTGATTGTCTGCGAGCACCCCCGGAGGCATCATCGCTACACATGCTCGGGCATCAGCCCATATCTATGTAAGCAGCCTCTGAATAATTATTTAGTACTCAGGGCCTCGGGATTCAGCGCTAGACGACTTGCGTCATTCCTCAGTCAGCAGATGAAGAATCGCCATTATGTGGTGCTGGCTGCTCAGAGCTGATTAGGCCGAGGTCGCTCGGCGGAGATGAGGACACCGAACAGATGCTAGACTTTTTGACCTTCGATGGTGGTGGCATGAAGGCCGCCAATGGCACGCAAAGAGTTCCCTGCAGTAGACCAGATATCGATGTCGTTCGGTCAGACGACGTAGGGGCCATGTTAGTTAGAGTCCTAGAGCCAATCATTTGATGATTGTTGTATGGACTCGTTGTATCATATTCTTGTATATAAATAAAGGTATTTGTTTTTGGTTATTATACTTACTTGTATTGGTGCCAAATAACTAAGTATAATAGCGTCCTTGAGTAAAAGGTTCTTACCTATATCAATCGATTGGTTGAATTGATAGTGAGATGATATAGGGAACACTACTCTTAATCATTCCTAGTCGAGTATTAACATTCAGGGACAATGTTAATGTGACGAGACTAACATGTAGGTCAACTCGATGACTTGATCTCACAAGTCATGGATATGGAGATATCAAGTTGACACATGAGTATGCATTGGAGAATGTATACTGAATGACCCACCATGAGAAAGTATCATGGATCGTTATATGAGTGTCATATACTTTCTTATGTGGCTATTAGTATGACTACTAGTCCTTGGACATGAAGTCACCATGGTTCCCTACATAAGGAGTTACGTACTTTGGCTTCGTCAAACGTCACCCGTAACTAGGTGGACTATAAAGGCGATTACTGGGTATGTAACGAATTATGTAGAGGGATGTGAGTGATGTATATGCGATCTATCCCTCTTATATGACGGGAGTGACATCGATATTCTTGATAGAGTGAGACCACGAAGTGCATGGTCATGCCCAAATGAGTCAATATGAGATATTGCGCTCATTTGATTGAGTGAGTCTACTTAGAGTTCAAGATTTAGATTGATTAGAGGATGACACGGTCTATGCCTCACATTGATCAATCTAGATGTCTAGGATAGAAGGACATTGTCATATATTATGAAGAGTCACAATTAGTAGTCACAAGGTGATGTTGGATCTCAATATTCTTATAACTTGGGTAGTAATGATGTGTTGCTAGATACCGCTCATTACTTATGCTTCTAAGTGGGTTTAGGAGCATTGCCAACGTTATAAGAACCTATAGGGTCACACACAAAGGGTAATTAGATGGAGATTAGGTTCATTTGATGAACCTAAAGGATTAGGTCCATGTGATGAATCAAATTGGATTAAGAGTAATCCAAATTAGGCCAATTTGAGTTGGACTCAATTTGGTTCATGTGTTAAGTGAGTCTAATTTGGACTTAGACTCATTTAATTAATTTAATTCAATGAATAGAGATTCATTAAATTAAAATTGACTTGAACCAATGGTTAGATTAGATCAACCAAGGGAGAGAAGTGGTCAAGTTTGACTTGACTTAAGTAGGAAGATGAAGAGTCAAGTTTTGACTTAACTTTGACTTGACCAATGCCACATCATCAATGCTTCTTCATTTGGTCAAGTTTGACTTGACCAAATGCCACCTCATGGAGGAGATCAAGAGACTTGACTCTTGATATTCCATGGGGGTTACAAGCCTTGAAGTGGCCAACCACTTTTAGTGTGGAATGGATTGATTTTCATTCAAGACAATTCATTTCTTCTTCTTCCTCTCAAGCTCTCATTTTCTTCTCTCCCTCTCCTCCTCCTTGCCGTGACCATCAAAGGTGCTAGCACACCTTTTGTGTGGTTTTCTCCATCTCTTGCTTGTGTGGATACACATAGAGGAGTATCTACTTTGATACTCTCGAGATCCGGCGAACCTAGGACAAGTGGGATAACGCGAAGGGCTTCGCATCAAGGGTAACCTCTTAATCTTGTAGATCTAAAGTAGATCTAGGCTTAGAAACATGTATATGAAATTTTATTTTTTCGCACGGATCTGTGGCATAGGGATTTCGGGGTTTCCACAACGCAAAAAGAGGTTTTTGTGGCCCGAAAAACCCAACAGGTCCTAATCTCTTGAATTGGAATGGGGGTTGAGGTTTCAACCCACTCGATGGAAGGGCACGGGCTAGTACCAATAGGGGTCTGCACCACCGAGGAGGCGGATCGTGATGAAGTCTCCACCCGACGCCTCTTGCACCTTATTAGGGGATCTCCGGAGGAGGTCGAGCCCGTCACCCTCTCAACACGAACAATCGAAGGTTGTTCGGAGGGAGGTTGTGATTTACCAGCCACTCCACCGCTAGGCATCCGGCTATCTGCTCCTCCGCTCACCAAGGCTGGAGCCGTTTTGCTCTCACCTTACGGATCTTCTTGACAACCGGCTACAAACCGCGGCTCTCTAACTCATCCACGACCACCGCATTGATCACGGCATCCATAAGCTTAGCCTTTCTGGCCAGAGATAAACGTAGCATGACTTCAGCTGCAAAAGAGGAATAAAAATTAGTTAGAATCAAAGGAAGGAGTAAAGAAGTTGCATACCTAGGCTGGACGGAAGCCAGGTGTGGATAAGACTCAAGCCGAAAATATAGAGGATACCCTCCAACAGTAACTTATGGATGTCATATTTCTGACTGGCCAACATTGAAGTTGATGAAGAAACGTCGAAAAACTTGAATATGGAGAAGTGCAGAGGAAGAAGGTGATATGCGATTGGAAGGAAGCTTACGGGAAGGTCGCCGAAGGAGCAGGAAAGGAAGAATATCACTGGAACACAGAGACGGGGTGACGTCAAAAAGCTCAAAGACGTAGAAGTGCAGAGGAAGAAGGTTGATCCTGTCCGAAAGTCGATGAGATGGCAAGCTGGGGATGTGACACTCCTGCTGACCTCCTGTGGACTCCGCTCTGATCAGCAACACAGATTACGTCAGTGCCGAGCCAGGGAAGGGGTCTCTGGCGTTAACCCTCCGACGCTCAAGTCAGTCATCGACGATGAAGTAGAAGGAGAAGCAACAAGAAGACTGTAGCACAAACAGTGAATATCGCGTGTATTGCGTACCTCCGTCTATGCTTGAACCCCCCTTTATATAGAGTTCATATAGCGTGTGTGCACTCTTCCCAAAGTTTTTCCTGAAAATACATATTAGTAAATTTTCCCTGACATAGTACCTTAACAGGTCGAGCATATCTATGAAGTGATAGTGGAAGCTTTCATCGTACGATCTTCTGGCTGTCCATGCTCGGTGTCAGCGACACCAACTCCCAAAAGGATGTTAATAGATAACAGAGAGAGTATGTTGTTGGGCTGAGCGAGATGGTTGCTCGGCCGAGACTCCACTGTCCTTGTGTCCCGTCCGCTCGATCGGGACTTCGTTGCATGCATCATGTTGCCTAGCCGAGCGGGGTAGCTGCTCGGTCGAAGTTTCACTCGGCTCGTGCCATGTCTTGCTACCTAGTTAAGCGGGGTAGCCACTCAGTTCGGCTTCTGCATATCATCCATTGAGCGTCGATCGTTTAACTCCTTCTCGTGTCGAAGGCGACGGTGGATCGGGACCTTCTCCCTCTGACCGGGGCATGGTCGTCCGACCAGCTGATGATATATGAGTGTTGACTGTCTGGACTTTGACCTCCACCGTGGAAGCTATTTTCCGTGGGGTGGGGCCCCTCATCATCACCGCATCACATTCCTCCCCCTCAAGTCTAGTCGAAGAAGGCTACAACTCTGAATGACTGGACAAAATGGTTTGTGAAGCTTTCCATTCGATCGGCTTCCAACTCCTAGGTTTCTGGTTGGACTAACGTGGCGTAACAGTCGGCTAGTTGACCATTCTTTGCCGGTCAGCCTATTAAAGCTTTGTTGTTCAGCCGTAGGTCTGCTCCCTTAAGATGATTGACACAACAAACATTTATACTTGTGAAATCTTTTCTTGGGATGTTTTAGGTGAGCGCAAGCCGGGGTTACGTCACCCATATTTATGGGAAATCCTACAAATCCCTACACATTATGGCTGAGTGCGCCTCCATGCCCTCATTAAATGTCGACTCGTGGTGAAGTGTCACGTGTCTCACCCGCTGTCGTCGCACACTTGATGTGACAGGCGGATATCCGCTGGCAATGTGACGTTTGATGGTTCAAATTTAACAATCTGATCTCTGCTTGGGTTCTGAGACCTAGATTGGACGGCTCCGGTCGGCCAACCTCGGGGTTTATAAGCATCCTTCAATATATGGCTTAAAAAGTATACAGTCTATTGCTCTTGGCCGTTCTGCCTAACTAGAGTTGACCCGATTGCATGCTCGTTGGATGATAAATAGATCCAGAGTGGCTCACCAATAAATGACTTGGCTAATATAGGCAAGGAGTTAAGATATTCCTTAAGCTCTTCTAATGCCCAATCGCACTCAGCATCCCACTTGAATTTTATAGCTCGATGAAGCACTTTAAAGAAAGGCAGACTTTGATTGGATGACTTAGATATGAATCTGGACAGCGTTGTGATTCGATCGATCAGCCGTTAAGCTTCCTTCAGGTTCCGAGGTGGCGGCATGTCTTGCAAAACTTTGACTTTGCTTGGATTGGCTTCAATGCCCCGCTCGGTGATGTTGTAACCCAGGAAGCGGCCACTCTTTGCGCCGAACAAACACTTGTCGGGGTTCAACTTTATCTCATAAGCCCTCAGTGTTCAGCAGGTCTCCTCGATATTTGTACACAGGTCAGCAGCTTGGAGGGATTTTATTAATATGTCATCAACATATACCTCCATATTACGACTAATCTGTTGTCGGAACATCTTGTTCATCAGCCTCTGGTAAGTGGCTCCAGCATTCTTGGGTCCGAACGACATGACGTTGTAGCAGTATATTCCATTGGGCATAATGAAGCTGACCTTCTCCTAGTCCTCGCGGGTGAGCGGCACTTGGTGATACCCTTGGTATGCGTCGAGAGTGCAGATCAGCTCGCAACCCGTCTTTGAGTTCACCTTCTGGTCTATCCTTGGTAACGGATAGAAATCCTTTTGACATGCCTTATTTAAATCACAGAAGTCGATGCAAACCCACCATTTATTACCCATCTTGGAGACCAACATGACATTGGCCAGCCAGCTCGGGAATTGAACTTCCCTAATATGGCCGACCTCCAGTAACTTCTCTATCTCCGCTTGGATGATCAAATTTTGCTTTGCGCTGTAGTCCCTCTTCCTTTGCTTCATCAGCCGAGCGTCCGGTCGGACATGAAGCTCGTGCTGAGCCACATTCGGAGAGATACCGGGAAGCTCATGTGTCGACCATACGAACACATCATAATTTTGTCTGAGGTAGGCGATCAACTCTGCCTTCTTCTCCACCTCTAGGTCGACGGCGATAAAAGTGGTTGCTTCCGGTCGGCTAGGGTGGATCTGAACCTCCTCCTTTTCTTCATACACCAATGTAGGAGGCTTTTCAGTGATTGCATTCACCTCCAAGTGTGGATTCTTCCAAGCGCTTCTCGCTTCGGACTTGACCATCCGACATAGCATCGCCGAGCGACCAACTGATCGCCTTTGACCTTGCCCACCCAGTTGTCTATCTGGAACTTGATTTTTTTGGCAATAATTAGACTCCATCGCCCGGAACTCATTGAGGGTCGGTCGGTCCAAGATGGCGTTGTAAGCCGATGGTGCATCCACCATGATGAAATTTGTGGTTCTGGTTCTCCTCATTGGTTCTTCCCCGAGCGAGATGGCTAGTCGAGCTTGTCCGAGTGGCAAGACTTCATTGTCCATGAAACCATAAAGAGGAGTCATCATGGGCAGCAACTCATTCTGATCAATTTGTAATTGATTGAACGTCTTCTTGAAGATGATGTTCACCGAACTCCCTGTATCAACAAAAGTTCAGTGAATAGTGTAATTAGTGATTACTGCTCGAATGATCAATGCATCATCATGAGGGATCTTACTCCCTTTAGATCACTGGGGCCGAAGCTGATCTCGGGCCCTTCAACTTTCTCCCTGCTGCATCCCACGGCGTGGATCTCCAGTCGCCGAACGTACGACTTCCTGACTCTGTTGGAGTCCCGTCGGTCAGCCCACCGGTGATCATGCATATTTATCCTCTGGATGTGTTGCTTTTGTTTTCTTCTTCCTGAGCAGAGGGTTTATTTTGATCAGCCGGAACTCGGGAGGGATCAGTGTCGTCCCTCCGTTGGTGTTGATGGTGTCACTCGGGCACTCTTCTTTTGTCCTCTCACCGCCTAGTAGATCAATGTCTTTGTTGCCGATCGGGAGAAGGAGATCGGCGGTGGTATCCTCTTGGAGTTGGTCATTTGACGATTCGTTAGATCGCGACAATCTCGTGTGTTGTGGGTTACTGACTGGTGAAAAGAACAGAACATTGACGTCCACAACTTGCCTTTTACCACCTTCTACCGATCGGAGACCACATGTTGCACGGCATGTGTCCTGTTCTCCAAGTGTGGTCGCGCCCCTTCGGCCCTCGACCCTTTGGGTGGCTGATGGCTACTTGACGGTCAGTTCTCGGTCGTCACCGAGGGTTCGGTCGGCGCCTCTTTTCTTCTTGCCGCTTGGGTTTCTTCCACATTTATATATTCGTTGGCCTTCTTGAGCATGTGGTCGAAGTCCCTGGGCAACTTCCTGATGAGTGATCGGAAGAAATCTCCCTCGATGAGCCCTTGAGTGAAGGCATTCATCATTATCTCGGATGAGATCGAGGAGATGTCCATGGCTACTTGATTGAAACACTGTATGGAGGCCTGGAGCATTTCTTTCGATCCTTGCTTCAGGGAGAAGAGGCTGACGCTCGTCTTTTGATAGCATCGGTTGCTGGCGAAATGATGTAAGAAGGCAGCTCAGAAGTCCTTGAAGCTATGTATAGATCCGTTTGGTAATCTTCGAAACCAACGTTGCGCCGATCCGGAGAGGGTAGTGAGAAAGACTCGGCACTTCACCCCATCTGCATACTAGTGCAGCATGGCTTCATTATCGAACCTATCCAGATGATCATCTGGATCGGTTAACCCGTTGTATGTCCCGATCGCCAGCGGGGTATAGTGTCTGAGCAGAAGATCTTGTAAGATCTCTTCGGAGAATTGCCGATTGATCCGTTCGGGCGACGCGTTACTTCAGGGCGCCTTACCTTTTCGTGCATCCCGAACGGGAGCATCACCCGAAGACAATCCCCGCTCTTAATTCGCCTGGTATATTTCTGAGGGGGTTTGGAACAAGGCGCAATGAAAGGGGATCGGCGCGGGCGGCACTTCCCCTTATGTGCTGGTCAGCTTTTTATTCTGCCCCCGTACGGAGATTTTCTCCATTCGGTCTTCTTGCCCTGCTCGTCTCCCGGCCGCCGATGTTGCAGTCTACGACGCTTACCGATCAGCTAACGCCTGTTGTTGTTGCTGCTTGATCATCTTTGTCGCTTAGGCTTGCACAAGCATGTTGAGCTCTTCCTAGGTGAGCGTCACGGTGGTGAGTCATCTAGCGTCCTCCATCTTCTTGGCTCGGATGCAGGTTAAAATTCCCATAAACAGTGCCAAGTATGATCATGTCCGAAAGTCGATGAGATGGCAAGCTGGGGATATGGCGCTCCCTCTGACCTCCTGTGGACTCTGATCCGACCTGCAACACAGATTATGTCAGTGCTAAGCTAGGGAAGGGGTCCTCGACATTGGCCCTCCGATGCTCAAGTCAGTCACCGGTGATGAAGTAGAAGAAGGAACAACAAGAAGACTGTAGCACAAACAATGAATATCGCATGTATTGTGTACCTCCACCGATGCTTAGACCCCATTTATATAGAGCTCCTATAGTACGCATGTATGCTTCCCAAGGTGAGCACGCTTTCCAAAATTTTCCCTAAAAAGATTTGTCAGTAAAGTGTCTTTGACACAGTACCTTAACGGGTCAAGCATATCTCTGAAGTGACAGTGAAAGCTTTCGCCATACGATCTTCTGGCTGTCCATGCCTTGTGTCGGCGACACCAACTCCCAAAAGGATGTTGATGCATAACAGAGAGAGTATGTTGATGGGTCAAGTGGACTGGCCGCTCGGCCGGGATTCCACTATCCTTGTGTCCCATTCGCTCAATCGGGACTTCGTTGCATGCGTCTTGTTGCCTGGCTAAGCGATTTAGCCGCTCGGCCGAAGTTCCACTCGGCTCGTGCCACGTCCTGCTACCTAGTCGAGCGGGGTAGCCGCTCGACTCGGCTTCTGCACATCGTCCATTAAGCATCAATCGTTTAACTCCTCCCCGTGTCGAATGCGAGGGCTGATCGGGGCCTTCTCCCTCCGATCGAGGCATAGTCACCCGACTGGCTGATGATATTTGAGCGTTGACCGCCTTGACTTTTACCTCCACTGTAACAGCAGTCTTCCGCAGGGTGGGGCCCCTCATCATCACCGCATCAAAGGCGATGCGACGGGTTTATAAACCCGAGGACCAGTCGATCGGGGTCATCTGATCGAGGGTCGCGAAGACCTAGACATAGATCTGACCGTCGAATTTAAACCGTCAAATGTCACATCGCCAAAGGATATCTGTTGGTCCCTTTGGAGGCCGGCAAGAGGGGAGGGGTGAATTGCCCTACAAAAATAAATCTAACCTTTCTCAGATATATCGACTAATTAACAAACACTTGTAATAAAAAATGAGACTAATTAAAAGAGATTAGACACAGAGGGTTTACTTGATTTGCAATCAAGGGATTGCTAATCCAAGAAAAAGAAAGCGCAGTATCTGATGATCTCCTCTGGGCGGAGTACCCTCTTATAGCGTTGAGAGCACAGACAGAAATGTAAAGCACTAAGAAACTGATTACAAGTGAGTTAAATGATCTGTGCTAATCAATGCTATATTTATAGCACTAGTCGGGGTGCCTTGAAGAGTCTGGGTGCCCTGGGGGGATAAAATTTTATCCCCCCAACGATCAGATCGAGTCAAAACTCGATCTGGTCAAAATCTTCACTCCGGGCGCACCGGTACGTTATAGGCGCCCCGGAGGGGTCCGGGCGCCCCGAACCCCAAAAGTCAACTCTGGTTGACTTTTTTCGTCTGGTAGCTCTGCTTCGGTACGACTCGTCTCGGTTCGGGTCTTCAACTCCAGTTCCGCTAGGTTGGGTGATCTCAGCCATCCGGAATAGGGCTCACCCGAACCAAAGTTCCGGCCTTCTCCTCGAGCAGCCTTCCTTCCCGGTTTCTCATCCCTCGAACGCCGCGCACGTTCTTCTCGTCCACCGGTGTACTCTTCCACGGTTACCTCGTCCCTCGGACGTACCGAGCCTGTCGGCTCTCTCTCCGTGTCGTCCTTCTAGTTAGCCGCGTCTTCCGCTCGACTTCCTATGTTCCTAAGCTCCTGCACACTTAGACACAAGGGTTAGATAAAACATGACCTAACTTAACTTATTTGATCATATCAAAATACCTTGGGGTTCCAACAATCTGTTGGTGCAACGGGACCGGTAAGAGGGGGTGAATTTCCTACAAACAAAAAGTATACCCTCCTCAAACTTTCAACTCTAAGATAAAGCAACAGGAATAATAAAATGACTAACAGAAAAGAAAAGAGATGACTCAGCGAATTTGACTTGGTTACAACCAAGAAGGTTGTTAATCTAAGGCGGTTGAATAGGCGCACTACTAGAGTCTCCTTCTCTGAAGGCGGAGAAGCCTTTTACACAATTAGAAAGAACAGAAGTTGCTAAGAAATGAAAGTACAGAGTTGTTGCTCGTTGCTTGCTCGAGGCCCCTTTATATAGGGGTTCCAGAGCTTATCAGATAACCTGATCTTCAGGATCAGGTTTTGACTCGAGAGGGATCGGTCGACCGATCCCCAGGTTCGGTCGACCGAACTTGATGAACTCTCCCAGCTTTCCGTCTAGATGCAAGCTCTGTGGATCGAGCTTAGGTTCGGTCGACCGATCCTTGCGTTCGGTCGACCGATCAGCTAACGGTCTCCCTGAGCTAAACCGATCAGCACGCTCGACTCGATCTTCTGGTTTATCTTCGATTCGGTTGACCGATCAGAGGGTCCGGTCGACCGATCAACCAACTGCTGGATGTTGACGTGGCTGTGATGGCTGGCTTTTGAAGATAGGGGTTCGGTCGACCGATCATGAAATTCGGTTGACCGAACACTTGTCAAGATAACTCCCGGTTGACTTACTCTAGTTCGGTTTGCTTGGGTGATTTCGGCCAACCAGAATAGGGCTCACCTGAACCCAATTCCCGGCCTTCTCCTCGAGCAGTCTTCCGTCCCGGCTTTACGTCCCTCGAACGCCGCGCATGTTCTTCTCGCCCACCAATGTACTCTTCCGCAGCCCTCTCATCCTTCGGACGCACCGAGCTAGTCGGCTCCCTTCCCGTGTCATCCTTCTCACTAGCTGCGTCTTCCACTCAACTTCCTGCGCTCGTAGCACACTTAAACACATGGATAAGACAAACAGGACCTAACCTAAAATTGGTTGATCACATCAAAACAGCCACGGGGTCCAACAATCTCCCCCTTTTTGATGTGCATCAACCCAAGTTTACGTTAGGGTAAAAACAAACAAATGGTAATTTTAAGAAAATTACGAAACTAACATTTTAAGCAAAAAATTTAAAAAAAATTTAATTTTCCTAACTCCCCCTAAACTTATTACTTAAGTCTCCCCCTTTGATAATAGAAAAAATGGGAGGGGGGGGGGGGGATTTTCTAAGACATTTTGAAAAAAAATTTGCTAAGTGAAAATTTAATATTATTTTCAGAAAAACTTAGCTTAGATAAATCTAATTTCAGAAAAGATCTTAATTAAAAAAATAAGAATTTTTTTTAAGTAAAACTTTCAAGAAACATTTTCCAAAAAAAAAATTTTTGAAGAATTTCTAAGGAAATGTTTAAAAACTTTTCAAAGCATTATTTAATTCTAATTTTAATACTTTTATCAGAAAGTTAATCAAATAGTTTATTTCGATATTTCTGCTTCTAGCCCGTGGCGAGGCACTAGGCCTTCTTCGTTATTGGAACAACAACCACTTCCTTAGACAAAGCTTCATAAAGAAATTCATTGTTTAATTTTCTGACTGTAAGCTTTTAACTAAAATAAAAATTTAAGCTAGCAACGATTTTGGAACCCAGTAAAGGTTCCTTCCTACAGGGTTGGTCAAAAACTTAGGGGATACATATCCTTTAGGTATTCTTTTAAGTTGACCCTGTTGTTTTCTAATATACCAATTTAATTTTCCATAAACATTAATTTTTTATTTTTGAAAAGCATTAGTTTTTAAACCTGAATTTCCAGTTTTCAATTTTTTAATTTCCAAATTTAATTTTTCATTTTCTAAATTCAAATTTTCTAACATTGTTTTTAAATTGACAATTTCTTTTTCTGATTTGACTAAGTCTTTAGTAAGTACTTTGATAAACTTAAAAGACTGAGAAAAAGTGAGATCACGTACTTACCTCACTTGGTGATGCTCCCCCTTCATCATAGCTTTCTTCTTCTGATTCTCCCCCTTGATCAATGCTCATCTCTGAGTCTGAGTCATCTTCGAAGAGATAATTGGCCACCAGTGCTAGTCCCGAGAAAGCTTCTGCTTCTGACTCGGAGGATGAAGAATCATCCCATGTAGCCTTCAGGTTCTTGCGTGTAGAGGACATCAGTTTTTTAGGCTTCTCTTTGTTCTTTTTCTTCAGTTTGAGGCAGTCATCCTTGATGTGTCCTTCCTCGTTGCAATTGTAGCATCAGACCGTCCTTCTGTTGCGTTGATTCTTTCTCGACTGCGATTTAAATTTATTAGTTTTATCAAATTTATTTAGCTTTCTTACCAATAATGCTACTTCATTTTCATCGATCGATGCTTCGGAGTCGAGATCGTCGTTTTCGGCTTGTAGGGCAATGTTAAGGTTTGACTTCTCTACTGGTTTCTTTGCAAGTCGAGACTCGTGAAGTTCGAAGGTAGAAAATAAATTTTCTAAACTGCTTACCTCCAAGTCCTTAGAGATGTAGTATGAATCTACTAAGGACGCCCACTCTGGAGTTCTTGGGAAGGCGTTGAGCGCATACCGGATGGAATCTCAGTTTGTTATCATTTCGTCGAGATTTGTTAGTTGCCTTATCAGCTCCTTGATCCTCGCTTGGAGTTGCGCAACCTTCTCGCCGTTGTTCATCCGAAGATTTGTTAGTTGTGTCCGGAGGTCATCGCGCCTTGCTAGCTTCGCTTCTGAGGTGCCCTCATGGAGCTCCAGGAATTTATCCTAGAGGTCTTTGGCGGAGTTGGTGAAATTCGGCCATTCCGTTGGCCACGCAATCAGCCTGCTCCGTTTTCGTCCAGTTGCACTCTTCTTTATCTTTTGGCGCTACATATCCATACTTCATTATTAAAAGTATATCAAATTCAGTTTTAAAGAATACCTCCATTTTTCTCTTCCATGTAGCGAAATCTCCGTCGAACTTTGGGGGATGAATGTTCACGTTGGGCTCTGATACCACTTGTAGGTGCAGCGGGACCGACAAGAGGGGGGTGAATTGCCTACAAACAAAAAGTATACCCTCCTCAAACTTTCAACTCTAAGATAAAGCAACAGGAATAATAAAATGACTAACATAAAAGAAAGAGACGACTCAGCGGATTTGACTTGGTTACAACCAAGAAGGTTATTAATCCAAGGTGGTTGAATAGGCGCACAAGTAGAGTCTCCTTCTCTGAAGGCGGAGAAGCCTTTTACACAATTGGAAAGCACAGAAGTTGCTAAGAAATGAAAGTACAGAGTTGTTGTTCGTTGCTTGCTCGAGGCCCCTTTATATAGGGGTTCCAGAGCTTATCAGATAACCTGATCTTCAGGATCAGGTTTTGACTCGAGAGGGATCGGTCGACCGATCCCCAGGTTCGGTCGACCGAACTTGATGAACTCTCCCAGCTTTCCGTCTGGATGCAAGCTCTGTGGATGAGCTTAGGTTCGGTCGACCGATCAGCCAACGGTCTCCCTGAGCTAAACCGATCAGCACGCTCGACTGGGTCTTCTGGTTTATCTTCGGTTCGGTTGACCGATCAGAGGGTCCGGTCGACCGATCAACCAACGGTCAGATGCTGACATGGCTGCAACGGCTGGCTTCTGAAGATAGGGGTTCAGTCGACCAATCATGGCGTTCGATCGACCGAACACTTGTCAAGTCAACTCTCGGTTGACTTGCTCTGGTTCGGTTTGCTTAGGTGATTTCGGCCAACCGGAATAGGGCTCACCCGAACCCAATTCTCGACCTTCTCCTCGAGCAGTCTTCCGTCCCGGCATTACGTCCCTCGAACGTCGCGCACGTTCTTCTCGCCCATCGGTGTACTCTTCGGCAGCTCTCTCGTCCTTCGGACGCACCGAGCCCGTCGGCTCCCTTCCCGTGTCGTCCTTCTCGCTAACTGCGTCTTCCGCTCGACTTACTGCGCTCCTAAGCTCCTACACACTTAGACACAGGAATCAGACAAACAGGACCTAACCTAAACTTGGTTGATCACTTCAAAATAGCCACGGGGTCCAACACAATCTCCTCCTTTTTGATGTGAGCAACCCAAGTTAAGTTAGGGTAAAGATTTTTAAATATTTAAGAAATATATACCTCCCCCTAGACTTAACATTCTTCTCTCCCTTTAATCACATAAAAAAAATAGGTTTCGTTTCAACAAGTCTAAAGTAAATTCTAAAAAAAAATTAAGTGTTTTTTTTATAAAAAAAAAATAGTTAGAAAAAAAATATGTTAATTTTTCAAAAATTTAAGTGTTTTCAAAATTTCTAAGTAAAACAATAATTTTCTACAAAATTTTGTGCGACAGAATAGATACCAAAAAAAATCTTTTTTTAAAAAAAACTTTAAGACAATATTTTAATTTGCAATGTAAAAATTTTCCAACTAAAAAAAATTCCTAAGTTTTTGAAAATATTTTTGAATATATTTTCTAAAGCAAATTGAATAACTCTTTTAAAGCATTATTTGCAACAGAAACATTTTCTAAGTTAAACAAAATTTTCAAAACAAATGTTTAAAAACTTTTAAGTATTATTTAATTCTAACTTTAATACTTTTTCCAGAAAGTTAATAAAATATTTGATTTCAATATTTTGACTTCTAGGTCGTAGCGAGGCACTAGGCCTTCTTGGTTATTGGAGCAACAACCACTTCCTTAGACAAAGCCTCATAAAGAAATTATCTGTTTAACTTTCTCGTTGAAGATGCTATGTTTAGTTTTAAATTCAAGTTAAACATGTTTGCAGTATAGAGTATTTGCTTAGAAATGTTTAAGTAAGATAGAAGTTCTTGATTTCTTTTGTTTACATATGTATATATGTCTAGAAAGCGTAGGGACGATTTTAAGTTTCTCTACATAACTAGATGTCAAGAAGAGGGCGTCCCCGTACCGTTCGTACTGAGGACCGAGCACAGGAGAACGAAGAGTCCAAAACAGTTTCCAGGACCCGATATGGACACTACGAAGTTGTAGTCATGCCATTTGGTGTGACTAAATGCACATGTCGTCTCCAGGGACCTTATAACAGGTCTTCCAAGGACTACTAATGGGTACGATGTGATAGGGGTGATAGTGGACAGTGAAGTTAAGAGACTAAGGAACAAAGAGTACCATTAGTGAAAGTTATTTAGAACCAGAAGCACGAGGAAATTATTTAGGAGCGTAAGGACAGTATGAGACAGAGAGATCTAGAATTATTCTAAGTTCGAGGATGAACTTTTTATAAGGTATGGGGAATTGTAACAACCCAAATTTCCTCCTTTTGAGCCCCAAAAATAATTTAAAAATATTTAAAAATGCTATAGAAAAATTCTAGAGATTTTTAGAAATTTTTAGAGTATTTTTATGGAATTTTTGGAGGTCGTTTGGTATTTTTACCAAAAGAAAGAAGTTGTGACAAAAAAAAAATATCCAAGCCGAGGCTCAAACCGGCAACCCCTGACCCGAGCAAAACCCGGCTAACCAACTGGGCTAGCAGTTGTTACTTAATTAAAAGAAGAGAGAAATGTATTTAAGTAGTAGAAATTAATAAGAGGAAATAATAGGAAGAAAATGGTTGCAGCCGAGAATCGAACCTGCGGCCTTTTGACTCAGTTAAAACCCGGCTGACCAGGTGTTCAAGCCATCGGTTCTATTTAGAAAAGGTAGGAAATTTTATTTAAGGAAGTTAATATAATTCAGGAATTTAAAAAGGAACTTAGGGCTTTCCAAAACCTAATTTTCCCTGATCCCTTCCTCTCTCGCGCGACAAAGGCAGCTCGGGCGGAAACAAGCCGCGGCTAGGGCACGATTCCGACGGCCAGCGGGTGGCTAACTCGGGGAGGTTCTTCACCGTCGTGATCCTTGCGTCGAGGAGGAACCGTAAGCACGAAGGAGTCGAAGCTTGCAATTTCCGCAAGCCCTAGAAGTTGTTCCGGTTGTAGGTTTAAGAAGAGGTAAGTGCTTACTCACCTGCGGTAAGATAGTTTCGAATCTTTGATTTAGAGTTTATCTTGTTTTGTGAATGTTCCGTGAGGAATTGTTGACAAGGAAGCTTGGTGCCGTGAGTTTTATAAAGAAGATTGTTCTTCCCTTTTTGAGCTTTCGGATTTGCTGTAAGGATTTCGGAATATCTAGGGATTAGGTGTTTGTGATTGCAATCATTGTTGTGCTGTTTCAATTGGTTTACTCGAGTTCAGGACAGTGTCCTTAGTTTTTGTTTGGGTTATCTCATGGAAGTTGAGTTCCGGATCTAGATTTCGATGTTTTGGTTGATCGATGTTTTGTTCTCTTCTAGTGTTTATGGAAGTTACGGACAGGATATTGATGGCTTTGTTTACCTATTGTTGGTGAAAGGCTGGATTGATTATGAGATAGGAGTTCGATCGATGTAGTTCGGTTTATTGAATTTCCATGGGTTGGTATGAATTCCATTCATTGTGATTCTGTTTCACTGAATTGAAGCAGACTTGTGTGGATTTTGGGAGTTAATCCGATGGATTATGAAATAGGCAGATGGTAGTAAATTTGTAAATCCTAGGTTGTAGGTTGGTCAAGGAATTATAAATGGGATGAGATATCATAAGAATGTAGTGCAGGTGTAATACCATTGTATTGTGCCAAGGAGTGTTTATGGATAACATCTATGCTTGGCTGATTCTGGAATTTTGAATGGATTACGAGTTATAATATCTTTATTGAGTGAATTCCAGATAAGCTGGGTATTAGTCATATTATGGAAAGGAAGTTTGAGAGACGATGAAAATTTGTACTAGCCAGAATATGTTTCTTTTGTTAAGTTTCTTTGCAGAATTTCTATTAAGCAAGTGCATATTTTATTAAGCTAGTATGCAGATTTCTGTTAAGCTATTATACAGATTTTTATTAAGCTAGTATGCAGATTTCTGTTAAGCATTAGTGCAGATTTTTGATAAGTATTGTATGTGCAAATTTCTTTTGTATTCTATGCATGATTATGTGTTACATAGTTAGTTTCATTCATAGATGCATACGAAAGATACCCTAACAGTATTTTGGGTTTAAGAAAAGTATAAGAAAGATGAAGAAAAGTATAAGAAAGATAAAGAAAAGAAAGAAAAAGCCAAGGCCTTAAGTAGATCCCAAAGTCAAGACTTTAGGGATTTTTGGCACACAAGGTGCCTATTAAAATGCCAAGGCATTTAAAGAAGAAGTAATTAAGATTATAAGTATTTTACTTTTAAGAAGAGGCTAGTACCCGACTTCCGAGGTTGTCGTTAAACAAATCCAGGTGTCCAATTCCGAGGTCTGCTCTTTTAGGATTGGTGACTCGCTACCCCAACCTATTAGGGAACGCGCATAAGATGGTACTACGCCTGGGCCCAAGAAGAAGTTGATTATTATTTTGAAGTATTATAAGTATAAGTTTTTAAACAAGTAAAACGAGTTTTACATAAACATAAAGTATTAAAGATTAAGTTAGAACAAATGAAATAAAGTTTCATATAGTTCTAAAAATCAGTAAGTTTAGTTTTTTATTCTACTATGTTTATCTAGTGGATGAGTAGTTTTCATGTTTACCTATTAGATGAGTAGCATGATTAGCTATTAGAATTTCATGAGTAGATTCCTTAGCTTTTCTTTGCTATTAGTTTGACATGAGCAGTTATGTTTATGCTTTATTTCTTTTTAAAGCATATAGTTTCTAGTTCTTTTCGTATACATGCACATTCGTGATTTTGTGAGTTAGATAGCGCTTACTAAGCAAATTTTGCTTATAAATTGCACTTCCTCTTACTGCAGATAAAGGAAAGGAAAAGATATAGAAAGGAAGGCGACAAGGAGGTGTTCGAAGGATGTGTGATGCCAGGACTATGGAAGCCTTGGGATTAGGAAAGAAGTTTTAATTTTAGTTTCCGCATTTTAGTTATTGTAAACATTTGAGTTGTATTTTATGTTCATGTCATTTGAGATTATTCTATTTAGATTGTATGTAGGATGAGTTCAGTTTAGTAAGTAGATATTTGTGTGTTTGATACTTATTTAACTGCGTGGTTGATTGATATGTGTTCCAGCCGCTTGTGGCTGAGTATATATTGCATGTATTGTTGAATATGGTCACCGGTACAGGGGAGACTCTGTCGAAATTTTCGGTAGGGTTTCCATGTGATTTTTTAATCATACCGGTTAAGTAGAGTTAGTAGTTAAGTAACGGTCATCCTTAGAGAGTAGTAGTAGTAAGAAGGGTGGTCGTTACACTTTGCCCTTCATAGCTTGCCATCAGTGCTATCCCGGCATATTCTTGAATCTCGGACTCAGATGATGAACTATCGTCCCAAGTTGATTTTAGATTCTTGTGCTTCTTGGGTATCTTGCCTTTGTCCTTCTTTAGTTCTGGGCAGTCTTCTTTTAAGTGTCCTTCCCTTTGACACTAGTAGCAGCTCATCCTTCTTCTATTTCTTGGATTCTTTTTATTCTGCATTTCTTTAAACTTATTAGATCTAAAAAACTTTTTAAAGTTTCTTACCAAATATGCTTCCTGATCCTCTTCTAAATCTAACTCGGGTTCATCCTTCTTCGTTGTGTTTAGTGCGATAATCTGGCTTGATTCCTTTGTTGTCCATGCACACCTGGTTTCATGTAACTCAAGAGTAGAGAACAATTCTTCTAAAGTACTTACCTCCAGGTCTTTTGAAATATAGTAGGCGTCGACGATTGATGTCCATTCTAGAGTTCTAGGAAACACATTGAGTGCGTAGCGTATGGTGTCCCGATTTGTTACCGTTTCACCGAGGTTCTCGAGACCAGTAATCAATTCCTTTACCTTCGTGTGTAGATCGGCTACCTTCTCACCTTTTTCCAAATGGATGTTCATCAGTTTATTCCGGAGGATGTCTCTTCTAGCCAGTTTTGCTTCGGATGTCCCTTCGTGGAGTTCCAGGAACTTCTCCCAGAGTTCTTTGGCCGACGAGTAGCTTCCGATGCGGTTGACTTCTTGAGGCGGCAACACGCTCAACAGGTGATATTCCGCATGGTTGTTCGCTACGAAATCACTCTCCTCCTTCTTTGTCCACTGGCTCTCTTCTTTTTCTTCTCCATTCTGATTCGTCGGAGCTACAAAGTCATACTTTATAATTAACCGAATTTCAAAATCAGTTCTTAGGAATACCTCCATACGACGCTTCCAGTGTGCGAAGTCCCCCTCGAATTTTAGTGGAACGATGCTTGGTCCGGTCATCTCGTTGCTTCGATCAGCGGTTAGTCCTCTTGAAGCGCCTTACTCTGATACCACTTGTTGGTCCCTTTGGAGGCCGGCAAGAGGGGAGGGGTGAATTTCTCTACAAAAATAAATCTAACCTTTCTCAGATATATCGACTAATTAACAAACACTTGTAATAAAAAAACGAAACTAATTAAAAGAGATTAGACACAGAGGGTTTACTTGGTTTGCAAAGAGTGGATTGCTAATCTAAGGAAAAGAAAACGCAGTATCTGATGATTTCCTCTGGGCGGAGTAGCCTCTTACAGCGTTGAGAGCACAGACAGAAAAGTAAAGCACAAAGAAACTGATTACAGGTGAGTTAAATGATCTATGCTAATCAATGCTATATTTATAGCACTGGTCGGGGCGCCCTGAAGAGTCCGGGCGCCCTGGGGGGATAAAATTTTATCCCCCAATGATCAGATCGAGTCAAAACTCGATCTGGTCAAAATCTTCGCTCCGGGCGCCCCGATACGTTCCGAGCGCCCCGGTCAGCTCCGGGCGCCCCGGACCCCAAAAGTCAACTCTGGTTGACTTTTTTCATCCGGTAGCTCTACTTCGGTTCAGCTCATCTCGGTCCGGGTCTTCAACTCCGGTTCCGCTAGCTTGGGTGATCTCAGCCATCCGGAATAGGGCTCACCCCAACCCAAGTTCCGGCCTTCTCCTCGAGCAGCCTTCCTTCCCGGTTTCTCATCCCTCGAACGTCGCCCACATTTTTCTCGTCCACCGGTGTACTCTTCCGCGGTCACCTCGTCCCTCGGACGCACCGAGCCCGTCGGCTCTCTCCCCGTGTTGTTCTTCTCGTTAGCCGCGTCTTCCGCTCGACTTCTTGTGTTCCTAAGCTCCTGCACACTTAGACATAAGGGTTAGACAAAACAGGACCTAACTTAACTTGTTTGATCACATCAAAACACTTTGGGGTTCCAACAATATCCATCTGTCACGTCCAGCATACGGCGGTAGCAGGGGGCACGTGGCGCCTCGCCACGAGCCTGTTGGTTAAACCTAGGAAAACGTACCGGTTCCACTGTACAAAAAATTTTGTACAAGTGTCAAACCTTTCCTTAAATAACCTATTGTGTTCTTTAGAAATTAAATTAGAAATCGCAGACGGAACTTAACATCATTGATTCCAAATTTAATTTATATGTTCTTAATGGTTTAGATTTGAATCGCAAGCGGAACTTAACAGTATTGATTCAAATCTACCTAGATTATTAATTCCATAAATATTAATTTCCAAAATTAGCTTCCAGGACTGCATGGCGAGGCATATGGCCTTCTTGGATATGGGAGCAACCACCACCGCCTAGGTAAAGCCTTTTAAGGAAAGCTAATATTTATTTCCTTAAATAACTATAGGTTAACAGAAAAAAACAATCGAATCACAAATTCGAAAAAGAAGAAAACACAAAATCGAAAAACTATTTCGAAAAACTAGATCTAATTGCCTCTTGTATTTAGAATTCTTACAAAGAGAAAAACTAGCATGATGCGGAAAACAATTGCTAATTATACCTTCTCTTTGTATACTAATGACCTCGAGATCTTCTGCCGTATTCCTCGCCTCGCCTTGGACGTCGTGTGGGCGACGATCCTCCAAGATGAACACCACCCAAAAGATTCCTCCTTCTTCTTCTAAAGTCCGGCCACCACCACCACCAAGGAGAAGAGAGCAAAGGGAGAGGAAGAAGGGAGAGGGCCGACCACACCAAGAGATCACCCAAGCAAAAGAATAAGAGTTGTGTCTCATGAAGCCCCCTCACCCCTTCTTTTATATTACTTTCCCAAAGCAAATAAGGAAAAACCTTTTACAAAAAATAAAATCATCCAAGAGTTTTTCCTTTTCCCTTTTTATTTTTCCTTTTTCTTTCCTCTTGATTGAATCAATCACCAATCAATGGTTGAGATCAATCCTATTTGGTTTAGGATTGGGATTGGCCGGCCCCTTGCTTGGACACCAAGCAAGGTGGTCGGCCACCATATTTAGGAAATAATATTTTTTTATAAAATTTTACAAGAAGAAAACTCTTATAAAATTTTACAAGCTCTCTTTCCTAGAGTTAAAAAAGGAAAGTTTCTAAAAATTAAAACCATGTTTTAAAATTTAAAAACTCTCTTATAAAATTTCATTTTTAACATAATGATAGAAAATTTTAATTTTAAAACTTATCTCCTTTTTTTCCTTAAACCATGAGAATGGTTAAAAAAGGAAAGTTTTAAAACTTTTAAAACTCTCTATTAAAACATGTGACCTAATTCAAAATAAGGAAAGTTTTAAAAATTAAAATCTCTCTTTTAAAACTTATAGTTTTCTACAAAGAGAAGATTTTAAAAATTCAAAACACCCCTCCTATTTGAATGAATCTTGGCCAGCCCCTACAAACTTGGTCACCAAGCTATAGGGTCGGCCCCTATAAGAGGATGTGGCCGGCCATTGCTTGGTCACCAAGCAATTGTCCGGCCCCCTTCTTGGACACCAAGAAGAGCCTTACATTTGGATGGACTTGAGGCTATAATGAGGCTACGACAGGGACCTAGAGGAGAAATTGGTTTTGGCCTTCCGATGAGCTTGAGTATCCCGTGTTCGCCCCGAACACACAACTCAAGTTCATCGATAACAACTCATTTCACTAAAGAGTTATTACCGCACTACCGCACCAATCCCAAATTACATTATGGGCTCCTTCTTATCATGAGTGTTTTAGTCTCCCTGTGTTTAAGATTACGAATGTCCACTAATTAAGTAAGTTACTGACAACTCACTTAATTAATATCTAGCTCCAAGAGTAGTACCACTCAACTTTATTGTCATGTTGGACTAGGCCCACCTGTAGGGTTTAACATGGCAATTCTTATGAGCTCCTCTTGGGGACTTTCTCAACCTAGATAACTAGGACACAGATTCCTTCTATAATCAACAACACACACTATAAGTAATATCATTTCCAACTTATCGGGCATATTGATTTATCGTGCTAAACCTCACCCTTTGATAAGTCAAAGAAATAAATATTAAATATATGTGCTTGTTATTATATTAGGATTAAGAGCACACACTTCCATAATAACTAAGGTCCAGTTCTTTTATTAAGTCAGTACAAAAAGAACTTACCTAAATGATCCTACTCAATCACTTAAAGTGTATCAGTGTAATTTATTAATCAAGATAAACTAATACTTAATTACACTACGACTATTCTAATGGTTTATTCCTTTCCATTTTAGTCGTGAGCAACTTGTTTATAATTTATAGAGAACCGACAACATAATCTTCTGAGTGTGACACCACACTCCTTGTTGTCTACTATATAAATTAATTGAATAATTGCATTTAACAAATAAATGCAGATATTGATCAATGTGATTCTTTTATTTCAACAAATAAATGTTTACAAAAGCTAGGCTTTTAGTATACACTCTAATAATCTCCCACTTATACTAAAAGACTAAGCTACCATATCTGCTGCCTTACATCTTATTCTCATCCCCTCCACATGTCGATCAAAAGTTTTCGCCGGAAGGGCCTTTGTGAAAGGATCTGCTAGGTTATCTTCTGATGCAATCTTGGCGACGACAACTTCTCCTCGCTTGACAATGTCTCGTATCAGGTGGTACTTGCGCTCTATATGTTTACTTGCCTTATGAGCTCGTGGTTCCTTCGAGTTTGCAACTGCACCGCTATTATCACAATAAATTGTGATGATCTTGGGCAAACCAGGAATCACATCTAAGTCCATTATAAAGTTCCTGAGCCATACGGCTTCTTTTGCTGCCTCAGAGGCTGCAACATACTCAGCTTCCATGGTTGAGTCTGAGACGCATTTCTGCTTAACACTCCTCCATGCAATGGCTCCAGCTCCTAGAGTAAACACATAGCCTGATGTTGACTTACTATTGTCCCTATCTGATTGGAAGTCCAAATCCGTGTAACCCACAGGGAGTAAATCGTCTGCTTGGTAGACCAGCATATAATCTCTAGTCCTTCTCAGGTACTTTAAAATATGCTTCACAGCAGTCCAATGTCCTTGTCCAGGGTTACTCTGATATCTGCTAACCATGCCCACCGCAAAACAGATATCAGGTCTCGTACACAACATTGCATACATAAGGCTTCCTACAGCCAATGCATAAGGAACTGCCTTCATGTCCTCAATCTCCTTTGATGTCTTTGGGGACATCTCTTTAGATAAGGCTACTCCATGTCTAAAAGGTAAGAAACCTTTCTTGGAGTTTTGCATGCTAAAACGAGCAAGGATTGTGTCTATATATAAAGCTTGGGATAGGCACAACATTCTTTTCTTGCGATCCCTTATAACTTTGATCCCAAGAATGTGTGCACATTCTCCTAAGTCCTTCATATCAAATTATTTGGATAACCATACCCTTACGTCCGATAATACCTTGACATTGTTGTCAATTAACAAAATATCATCTACGTATAGTACAAGAAATACCACCACGTTTCTGTTACACTTCTTGTATACACAAGACTCATCCAGACACTGAATAAATCCATATGACTGGATTACATCATTAAACCGGATGTTCCAAGATCTTGAAGCTTGCTTTAATCCATAAATGGACCGATTGAGCTTACACACTAGATGCTCTTTGCCCTTTTCAATGAATCCTTCTGGTTGCTTCATATGGATGTTTTCTTCAAGACTTCCGTTAAGGAAAGCTGTCTTGACATCCATTTGCCAAATCTCATAATCCATATGAGCAGCAATGGATAAGAGTATCCGGATAGACTTAAGCATGGCTACTGGCGAAAAAGTCTCCTCATAGTCGATTCCCTCTTTCTGAGTATACCCTTTCGCAACAAGCCTTGCTTTGAAGGTTTCTACCTTCCCATCTGTCCCTCTTTTCCTTTTGTAGATCCACTTGCATCCAACGGCTTTTACACCATCAGGTGGTTCTACAAGCTCCCAGACCTTATTAGAGTACATAGACTCTATTTCAGAATTCATTGCCTTTTGCCACGATACTGCATCTATATCTTGGAGTGCTTCGTCATATGTTCGGGGATCTTGTTCATGTTTACCTGGGATCAAGCCCGAATCTCTCAGGTTGCCTCACAACCCTCCCACTACGACGAGGCACTGTCTCTGGCTGTGTATCATGTGTGACACGTGTTGTAGTTTCTTGTGGTACTTCATCTTGTACTGTTGGTACTAAAGTAGTAGTGTCCTCTCTAATTTCTTCTAGAACTATTTCACTCATGGGTTTATGGTTCATTACATAATCTTCTTCTAAAAATCGAGCATTGGTGCCAACAATGATCTTCTGATTTTTAGGATTATAAAACAAACCACCTTTCGTTCCCTTAAGATATCCAACAAACAAACAAACTTCTATACGTGATTCCAACTTGTAAGTATCTCCCTTCAGCACATGTACTGGACTACCCCATATCCGGATATGATTCAGACTAGGCTTACGCCCATTCCATAATTCCATGGGAGTAGAAGGAACTATTTTAGAAGGTACCATATTCAGAATGTACACTGTTGTTTCTAAAGCATATCCCCAAAATGAATTTGGTAATTCTGAATAACTCATCATCGATCTAACCATTTCCATAAGAGTCCTATTCCTTCGTTCTGCCACACCATTCTGCTGGGGTGTGCCAGGTATAGTCAATTGGGATTGAATCCCGACTTCTGATAAGTAATTCCAAAACTCTCCAAAGAGGTATTCGCCACCACGGTCAGACCGTAGTGTCTTGATACTTTTACCAAGACGTTACTCCACATCAGCCCTATATTCTTTGAACTTGTCAAAGTATTCAGACTTGCGGCGCATCAGGTAAATGTATCCATATCTTGAATAATCGTCTATAAAGGAGACGAAGTATTCATAACCACCTCTTGCCTGGATAGACATAGGGCCACACAAATCAGAATGAACCAGTTCTAACGCATCTTTGGCTCTATACCCCTTGGACTTAAAAGGTCTCTTGGTCATTTTACCTTCCAAGCAGGATTCGCATGTTGGAAAGTTTTCCAACTCTAATGAACCCAAGAGTCCATCGGCTACAAGCCTTTGAATCCTACTTAAGTTAATATATCCAAACCTTAGATGCCAAAGATATGTTTGGTTCATTTCCGAAGGTTATTTTCTCTTATTAGAGTTAGAAGATGTGTTATTAATTTCCATATTTTGCTTTGTAGGAGAAATTGGATTTAAAGTGTATAAATTGTCAACCAATGCACCAGAACAGATAATCACCTTATTTCTCTTTATAACGACATTGTTACTAAAAGAGACTGAATATCCATCCAAAATTAAATTCTTTCTAAAACTGGGTACATAAAGATAATTTCTTAAAATCAAATTTCTATTCCTATCAAATGATAAGTAGACGCCTCCCACTGCAATGACCGCCACCTTAGTAGCATTGCCCATGTAGATGGTTATCTCAAATAGTCGGGTTTCCTGGAACCCCTGCAAAGAATTGTAGACATGATCAGTGGCTCCTGTATCTACACACCAGGTACTGGTAGATAACACCGTTAAACATGCTTTAACTACTAGAGTATGAGATATACCTTTATTGTTCTGATTCCTACGAGGACATGTCCTGCCTGCTTGCTGATGAAGCACTTGCCCTTGGCTTCTTCATTCTAGCATCCTCGAGGTTTATTCACCTTCTTTTCTTCTTCTTCTTGCCTTTCGACTTAGAAGTAGAATCATTTTCAGCATAGTGAATCTGAGAACTGTGATGAAATATTCCTTCTGCTGCCTGTAGTTCTGTCAGAGTTCCGCCAACGTATACTCTCTTTTGTTCATTTTATAGTTTAGGCGGAACTGCTCAAAACTTTTGGGTAGCGTTTGGAGAATTATATCGACCTGGGTTTCGCCATCGATTTCTCCTCCAAGGACTTGTATTTCATTCAGATAAGTCATCATTTTGAGGATATGATCCCTTACGGGTGTCCCCTCAGACATGGTGGCTGTCATTAACTTCCTTATTACCTCTTGCCTAGCAGTCCGACTCTGGTGCCCAAAGAGTTCTTTGAGATTGTTCATTATATCATAAGTTGTTGGTAAATCTTGATGCTGATGTTGCAATACATTTGACATAGATGCCAAAATGTAACACCGCACCATCTCATCAGCTTTTACCCATTTCTTATGATACTCAATCTCCTCTGGGGTAGAGTCACCGTCAGGTGCATCAGGGCAAGCCTCAGTCAGTACAAACTTATAGCTTTCAGCAGTAAGAACTATGTCCAAGTTTCTTTTCCAATCAATATAGTTGGGACCAGTAAGTTTGTTCTCTTTCAGTATAATGGCTAGTGGGTTGAAAGTCATCCTAAGAATCACAAAAATAAACTTTGGTCAAGACTCTAAATTTAGAATAATATTGATTCCTCAAACAATACTATTTTAAATTAACCAACACCTCAAATCACCGTGAATATTGCATGCCACGTTAGTGTGGACGTATACAAATTCATCATTTGTAAGAGGAGGGTGTGACCCATTAATTTTATTATCTTGTCATCCTAATTTTATGACAAATAAAATTAATAGTTGGTTTCACTTTGGTCACACAAGACAGTAGCAGTGACTCCGTTGGAGAGGATACTATTGAATGCATCTAAGTGTATACCATTACTTGATACTAAGTCCATTAAATAGGATTGTGCCCCTTCAGTTGGAGAAGATCACACGCTCCTAAATAATTTCCTATAACCATCCATAAAAGGAAGTTTGATCTAGTGATCCGCAACAAACCCATCCGTTGTGGAGGGAGGCACTCAGAGCCAACACGCAGGCTTGTTGCATCACTTATAAACCAGTAATGGAGACCATGGGATTTATTAAAATCCCTCTCCCACTTAGTTATTTAAAAATGAGGATTTTTAACCTATCCTAGCATACATCACATGCATATAAACATCACAGTAAATAAAAGCAATAAATTTGAAAATTAATTTTCCAACTATTATGGCCTTTTGCATCACTGTCTTCAGTATGCTCCAACCCTAGCTGCTGCCATCTTTAGCCACCGCCATCGGGTCGAGTTGTCGCATCCATCTTGCTTCTTATTCCGCTGCGCCTCTGGTGCTCTAAAAGTACCACGCCTCGCAAGAATCCGATCCGCGACAAAAATAAAATTTTACATATATCGATCTTATATTCCACGAGGGAATGTACATGTATTCTAGATCGAACAAAAAAATAAAATTCTAAAAATAATACAGCTCCTGCTGTATTTTATACATACAATCATACACACAAAAAATGCCTTTTACATGTCCAAGGGTCCAATCACACACAAAATCAATAAGCCATAATAGTTGGAGCCTGCAACCAAAGAGTTAGCACATCCTACTATTTTCCTGCCTAAATTATGTATGACATGTGCATAACCTATTTGAATTCTAAAAAAACACAGAGGCAAACCCTAGCTCTGATACCAATTGTTGGTTAAACCTAGGAAAACGTACCGGTTCCACTGTACAAAAATTTTTGTACAAGTGTCAAACCTTTCCTTAAATAACCTATTGTGTTCTTTAGAAATTAAATTAGGAATCGCAGACAGAACTTAACATCATTGATTCCAAATTTAACTTATATGTTCTTAATGGTTTAGATTTGAATCGCAAGCGGAACTTAACACTATTGATTCAAATCTACCTAGATTATTAATTCCATAAATATTAATTTCCAAAATTAGCTTCCAGGACTGCATGGCGAGGCATATGGCCTTCTTGGATATGGGAGCAACCACCACCGCCTAGGCAAAGTCTTTTAAGGAAAGCTAATATTTATTTGCTTAAATAACTCTAGGTTAACCGAAAAGAACAATCGAATTACAAATTCAAAAAAGAAGAAAACACAAAACGAAAAACTATTTCGAAAAACTAGATCTAATTGCCTCTTGTATTTAGAATTCTTACAAAGAGAAAAACTAGCATGATGCGGAAAACAATTGCTAATTATACCTTCTCTTTGTATACTAATGACCTCGAGATCTTCTGCCGTATTCCTCGCCTCGCCTTGGACGTCGTGTGGGCGACGATCCTCCAAGATGAACACCACCCAAAAGCTTCCTCCTTCTTCTTCTAAAATCCGGCCACCACCACCACCAAGGAGAAGAGAGCAAAGGGAGAGGAAGAAGGGAGAGGGCCGGCCATACCAAGAGATCACCCGAGCAAAAGAATAAGAGTTGTGTCTCATGAAGCCCCCTCACCCCTTCTTTTATATTACTTTCCCAAAGCAAATAAGGAAAAACTTTTTACAAAAAATAAAATCATCCAAGAGTTTTTCATTTTCCCTTTTTATTTTTCCTTTTTCTTTCCTCTTGATTGAATCAATCACCAATCAATGGTTGAGATCAATCCTATTTGGTTTAGGATTGGGATTGGTCGGCCCCTTGCTTGGACACCAAGCAAGGTGGCCGGCCACCATATTTAGGAAATAATAATTTTTTATAAAATTTTACAAGAAGAAAACTCTTATAAAATTTTACAAGCTCTCTTTCCTAGAGTTAAAAAAGGAAAGTTTCTAAAAATTAAAACCATGTTTTAAAATTTAAAAACTCTCTTATAAAATTTCCTTTTTAACATGATGATAGAAAATTTTAATTTTAAAACTTATCTCCCTTTTTTCCTTAAACCATGAGAATGGTTAAAAAAGGAAAGTTTTAAAACTTTTAAAACTCTCTATTAAAACATGTGGCCTAATTCAAAATAAGGAAAGTTTTAAAAATTAAAATCTCTCTTTTAAAACTTATAGTTTTCTACAAAGAGAAGATTTTAAAAATTCAAAACACCCCTGCTATTTAAATTAATCTTGGCCGGCCCCTACAAGCTTGGTCACCAAGCTATAGGGCCGGCCCCTATAAGATTGCTTGGTCACCAAGCAATGGTCCGGCCCCCTTCTTGGACACCAAGAAGAGCCTTACATTTGGATGGACTTGAGGCTATAATGAGGCTATGACAGGGACCTAGAGGAGAAATTGGTTTTGGCCTTCCGATGAGCTTGAGTATCCCGTGTTCGCCCCGAACACACAACTCAAGTTCATCGATAACAACTCATTCCACTAAAGAGTTATTACCGCACTACCGCACCAATCCCAAATTACATTATGGGCTCCTTCTTATCATGAGTGTGTTAGTCTCCCTGTGTTAAAGATTATGAATGTCCACTAATTAAGTTACTGACAACTCACTTAATTAATATCTAGCTCCAAGAGTAGTACCACTCAACTTTATTGTCATGTTGGACTAGGTCCACCTGCAGGGTTTAACATGGCAATTCTTATGAGTTCCTCTTGGGGACATTCTCAACCTAGATAAGTAGGACACAGATTCCTTCTATAATCAACAACACACACTATAAATAATATCATTTCCCAACTTATCGGGCATATTGATTTATCATGCTAAACCTCACCCTTTGATAAGTCAAAGAAATAAATATTAAATATATATGCTTGTTATTATATTAGGATTAAGAATACACACTTCCATAATAACTAAGGTCTAGTTCTTTTATTAAGTCAATACAAAAAGAACTTACCTAAATGATC
Organism: Zingiber officinale; assembly: GCF_018446385.1. Taxonomy (NCBI): domain Eukaryota; kingdom Viridiplantae; phylum Streptophyta; class Magnoliopsida; order Zingiberales; family Zingiberaceae; genus Zingiber; species Zingiber officinale. Next base: position 18,407,973 of record NC_055986.1, on the reverse strand, counting down.
CTACTCAATACACTTAAAGTGTATCAGTGTAATTTATTAATTAAGATAAACTAATATTTAATTATACTACAACTATTCTGATGGTTTGTTCCTTTCCATTTTAGTCGTGAGCAACTTTTTTATAATTTATAGAAAATCGACAACATGATCTTCTGAGTGTGACACCACACTCCATGTTATCTACTATATAAATTAATTGAACAATTACATTTAACAAATAAATACAGATATTGACCAATGTGATTTTTTTATTTCAACAAATAAATGTTTACAAAAGTTAGGCTTTTAGTATACACTTTAACAGAGCCATCATTTAATGAAGGCAATTAAGAGGCATGGGGGCGTGCTCAGCCATAATACGCAGGGATTTGTACGATTTCCCAGAAATATAGGTGACATAAGCCCGGATCGCGCTCACCCAAAGAAGACCAAGAAAATATTTCCAAGTATGAATGTTCATTGTGTCGATCGACTTAAGGGAGCAGACATTGTGTCGATCGGCTTAAGGGAGCAGACAACAGGCCGACCAGCAAAGAGCGGTCACATAACCGACAGTTGGGCCACATTAGTCCGATCAAAAGCTAAGGAGTGTCATAAGAAGCGTCATTGACAATTTGTCCAGTCAGTCAGACTTGCAGCCTCCTTCCACTAGACTTGAGGGAGAGACATGTAATACGGTCATAAGGAGGGGCCCACCCTACGGGGGATAGTTGCCACGATGGAGGTCAATGTCAGGTGGTCAACATTCGGATATCATATGGTCAGATGAACGATAAGTGTATCGGTCTGTTGGGTGATCAGGTCCTCGACCGGGAGGAGTAGGTGCCCGATCCAACCCTACCTTTGACTCGGGGGGATGCACCGAATAGCCGACGCTTAAGGGGATGTTGGACGCTAAGAGGATACAGTATCCTGGCCGAGCAACTTCCCCTCTCGGCCCGACAATAGGATTCTGCAGTCACAGTGGAGTTATGGCTGAGCAGACGTAGTACGGACGTAGAGAAACTCTAGCCGAGCGGTTATTCCGCTCGGCCTAGCAACAGACCCCCTGTGATATCCATCGACATCCTTTTGGGATTTAGTGTCGCTGACACCAAGCATGGTTAACCAGAAGATCATACGACGGAAGCTTCCACTGTCACATCAGAGATATGCTCGGTTTGTTAAGGTATTGTGTCAGGGACACTTTATTGATAAGTCTTTTCAGGAGAAACTTTAGGAAGTGTGCTTACCTTGGGAGGTGTGCACACGCACTACAGGAGCTCTATATAAAGGAGGTCCAAGTATTGGTGGAGGTACGTGATACACTATTTACGCTACAGTCTCATTTTTGTTGCTTTGCTTTCTACTTCATTGTCGGTGACTGATTTGAGCATCAGAGGGCCAACGCCAAGGACCCCTTCCCTGGGTCGGCACTGACGTCATCTATTTTACAGGGTTGAGCAGAGTCTACAAGCGGTCAGCAGAATGTCCACATCCCCAGCTTTCCATCTCATCGACTACAAACATGATCACTATTCTTCTCTAGCTAATTTGGCAAAGGCTAAATAAAAATTCTAAATAATTATATGTAAGTACCCCATAGTAATTTTGATGTGGTTAACCAAATTAAGTTAGGTTCTGTTATATTTAATCCTTGTATCTAAGTATGCAAGAGCTTAGGAACACAAGAAGTTGAGCGGAAGATGCAACTAGTAAGAAGGATAGCACAGGAAAGGAGTCGACGGGTTCGGTGCATCTGAAAGACAGAGATGCTGCGAAAAAGTATATAGGTGGATGAGAAAGACGTACACAGCGTTCGAGGGATGAAAAGCCGGGGAGGAAGCGTACTCGATGAGAAGGTCAGAGTTGGGTTAGGGTGAGCTCAACTTCGGTTAGCCGGAGAATCACCCAAGTGAAGAGATCAGCTACTAAAGAGCTAATCTGCCACTTGGAAGGTGCCTTCGATAAACAGTATGAAGGCATCTTCCAGCTCTTGAAGGCGTCTTCCCTAGCCATTACCCGAGGATAAAACTTTATCCTCGAGAGATAGAATTTATCTGATGGAAGGCACCTTGGACCACCTTGAATGCACCTTCAAGCTGTGGATAGCATTTTTCAGGGGTTATAAAAAGACCCTGGACCTAGGAAATATTCAACAACTCTTGTATTTATTTCCTAGAAACTTTTTGAGCATTCAACGAGTGTAATAAACTTCTTCGCCTTCAATGAAAGAGATTTTTAGTACTTTCTTTTGCCTTAGATTAACAACCACCAAGGTTATAACCAAGTAATTTCTTTGTCTCTTCTTTTTAGTTGTTAATTTAATTTACTATAATTGTGCTTCTTATTAGAGTTGAAAGATTGAGAAAAGTTAATTTTATTTTATAGGCAATTCGCCCCCTCTTGCCGGCTTACCTGCGCCAACAAGTAGTATCAAAGTTAGAATATCTCAGAAGGATTAATCGTCGACTAAAGCACCGAGACGATGGACGAACTGAGCATCTACCCACTGAAGTTCGAGGGAGAATTCATGACATAGAAGAAACGCATGGAGATATTCTTTAAAACAGACTTTGAATTACTTTTAATTATTAAATATGATTTTGTAGCTCCCAAAGACCCACAAGGAAATGAAAAAGAAGAATATCAATGAACCAAGAAGGAGCAAACAAACTTCATAGAAAATGAATGAGCCGAATTCCATTTGCTGAGCGTGCTACTTCCATAAGAAGTCAGCAGAATCAGTTCCTACAAATTAGCAAAGGAACTTTTGGAGAAGTTCCTAGAGCTACACGAAGGTACGTCCGAAGTCAAGCTTATACAGCGGGATCTTCTCCAAAACCAACTGACCAACCTTTGGATGAAAGAAGGAGAGTCAGTAGCACAATTGCATGCCAAGCTGAAGAAGTTAATAACCGGACTTACAAATCTCGGAGAACAGGTAACAAATCGAGATTCATTAAGGTATGTCTTAAATGCTTTCCCTAGGACACAAGACTAGACATCTATAATAGATTCTTATTATATTTCATAAGATCTAGAAGTAAATACTTTAAAGAGTTTATTTTCTACTTTAGAACTTCACGAATATAGATATGCAGAATTGAAAAAGGAGCTCAATCAGAACATTACCCTGAAGGCAAGAATAGATGATCAAGACTCTGAAGCACCCATCGACGAAGATGAAGCGGCGTTATTGGTAATAAAATTTAATAAGTTTATTAAATCTAATAAATTTAAGTCCTATAGTAGTTTTGATGTGATCAACTAAGTTAAGTTAAGCCCTGTTGTATTTAATCCTTGTGTCTAAGTGTGTTGGAGCTTAAGAACAGCTCTTCAGTGAGGCCTTACTAGAGGCCCGACAGTTAAGGCCGACAGTTAAGGGATGATAAGAAGAAGCTTGAGGCCCTCTATCAATCAGTTGGTACTAAGTATCCAGAGTAGCTAACCCTCAAGGAGAAGGCTCGGTCAGAACTGGCTCAACAAACTACAGCCTCAGAAAACTTCAAGCTTATGCACAAACAAGAGATGGATCATCTGACCAAGGAACTTAACTCCAAGGATGTGCTCCTCATAGACCATAGAAGGGATCTGGAATCTCAAGCTGCAGAGCTGGGTTCTTTATAGGTAGAGCTATCTCAAGCCCGATCTGCCTTGTCTCACTGAGCCCAGGCCTTGGAAACTTATAAGACGGGGGAGAACGAGCGCCGCTTGATCGATTGGGCAGAGTACTTACGCTCTCTGAAGTTTGGCTCTCAGGTAGGAGATCGCTTCATCCACCCGCTAGCCTGTGGAGCAACAGGAGCAGCCCAACAACTCCAAGAGGGAGGGTACTTGTCGTCCGACCCTCCTAAGAATTTCCTAGACCATCATCGGATCATTAAAGAAATGTCCGATGATGTTTTTCTGAATTTAAATGATTCCTTGTCTAGCATATTTATTGTCTTGTTTTCTTTTTTACTTCCCCTGTTTATAAAAGCTTGTCTCTGGCTCCTTAATTCCTGCTCTCCATTGGGATTTTCCTACTTTCCTTAGGCTGAATCCGTGTGCGTAAGTGAGGGGAAGCTCATTAGGCCAAGAGCCAAAAGAACTTATTGTGAGAGATCTTTTAGATCTTTGCCCGTCCTAGCTTGGACAGTCAGCCGAGAATTAGAAGAGCTTTGTTCGAGGCTTACACAAAGAGCGTAGTAGGACTTAACTAAGTCCTGCATCGATGACTTGAGGACTTCCGAAGTGGCTCATTGAAAGAATTAAACTTAATCCGGGTCAGGATTACCCGACCTAGTTTTTTGTGTGTATGCCTATAGTGCTCATTCCCTGGCCTTAAATCTTTCTCTCAACCAACTACTGTTACAAAGAATAACACCCTCAGACATGGTAAGGCTGGAGGTAATTAGCACTCCATGGATGATCCAATTTTCTATCCTGAGCGTCCTACAGGTAATAGACACCGGACGCTAGTTTCTTAATGACCTTATAAGGGTCATTCCACTGAGGTGCTAACTTAGTTACCTTTCTTACTGGTCTGATCCTTTTCCATACTAGGTCCCCTTCTCCGAAGAAGTGGGGGATCACTTTCTTATCATTGTTTTGTCACATCCTTTGTCGGTAGGTGGTTAACCGGGTGGTCATCCTCTCATGAGTTTCATTGATAAGATCTAGCTCTAGAAGCCACCGCTCAGCATTCTTAGGGTTATACAATAAACGCCGGATGGATGGAACCCTAATCTCGACCGGCACGACTGCCCCATTATCGTAGACGAGATGAAAGGGAGTGAGCCCTGTACTTTCCCGAGGAGTCATTCGGTATGCCCACAGGATGTTGGGGAGCTCTTCAACCCAATTATTGTCCACATAGTCCAGCTTGACCTTCAGCCCATGCACTATCTCCCTATTAGTGACTTTGGTCTATCCATTGCTATGTGGATACACCACGGAAGTGAAGGCCTGGGTGGTACCAAACCCTCGACACAATTCTTGGATCTTGCACCCTTGGAATTGTCAACCATTGTCCGAGACTAACTTGTGAGGGATTCCAAATCGACATAAGATGTTCTTCCATAGGAACTAGATGACAGCTCCTTCCGTTATCCTAGCTAGTGCTTCTGCCTCTATCCACTTAGAGAAGTAATCCACTGTCATGAGTAAAATACGCCTCTACCTGACAGCCATGGGGAAAGGTCCCACGATATCCATACCCAATTGGTCAAAGGGACAAGAGCTTATTGAGGTCTTCAAGATCTTGGTCGGTCGATGGATCAAGTTTTGATGTTTTTGGCAAGAGAGGCAAGTGCCCACCAACCGTTGGGCATCTCTCGACAAAGTAGGCCAGAAATACCCGGCCAACAACATTTTTCGGGCTAGCATCCTTCCTCCGACATGGCTGCCGCAACATCCCTGGTGAACTTCTTGCAAGGCATACTCCGCCTCGTTCGGACCTAGGAATTTGAGTAGTGGTCGAAAGAATGCCCGCTTGTATAATTGATCCCCGATCAGTGTGTACACATAAGCCCTCTTTCTAATCGATCTGGCTTCTTCAGCATCGACAGATAAGACACCTTGTTGAAGATAAATGATCATTGGAGCTCTCTAGTTAATTTGTTCTTCTAAATTATTCTGTAGGTCGATCTGAGCTATCAGAAATCTTTGGGCTACTGACTTGTCCAGAACCTAGGTAGTCAAAGAGCTGGTCATTTTTGTTAATTCACCTGCTCTCTTGTTGTCCGCTTGGGGAATCTTGGTCACTGTGACTTCCTTGAAGCTCTCCTTCATTTTCTCATATGTTTCTCTATATAGTTGTAGCTTCTTATTGTTGACTTCAAAGTTACCAGCCACTTGTTGTGCCACCAATTGAGAATCTGAGTAATGATTACCTGAGTTGCTCCTACATGCCGAGCTTCCTACAATCCATCTAGTAATGCTTCATACTCCGCCTCGTTGTTAGTAGCTCTGAAGTTTAACAGGACAGCTAGTTGCATAATATCTTCTTGAGGGGTTATAAGGAGTATCCCTACTCTGTTTCCTTGCTGAGTGGATGATCCATCCACATATATTCTCCATGTTTCTTCATCAACACATTGATGGATCTCAGTCAGGAAGTTGGTCAGGGCTTGTGCTTTAATCGTTGTTCAGGGCTAATACTGTATATCATATTCTCCCAGTTCGATTTCCCATTTGATGAGATGACCGGCTATTTCCATGTTGGTAAGAGTCTTCCCCATGGTACTATTGGTCAGGATAGTTATTGGGTGTGCTAAAAAATAAGGTCTAGGGTGGTGAGGCATGAGAACCAACCCGTAAACTAACTTTTTGAGAGTCGTGTATCGAGATTCGACCCTTTTCAATAGATGGCTGAAGAAGTACACCAGTCGTTGTGCATCATCTTGCTCTTTCACCAGAACTGCCTCCACAACCTCAGGAGTAGCTAACAAGTGCATCCAGAGTGACTCCCTAGCAATAGGTTTAAACAATGAAGGCAAGGTCTCCAAGTGTTGCTTCAGTTTCTTAAAAACTTTGTTGCATTCTTCATCACACTGAAACTTAGCAGCTCTCTAGAGTACCTTAAAGAAGGGGAGCGCTCGGTCTGCTAATCGGGATATGAACCTAGACAACACAGTCATTCTATCTATCAACTTCTGGGCTTCTTTCAGATTTTGAGGCGCTTAAATGTCTCAGAGCGCTTGAACCTTCTTCGGGTTGGCCTTAATCCCCCGCTCGGTAAAGAGGTATCCCAGGAATTTCTCCCCTTAAGCTCCAAACATGCACTTCAATGGATTTAATTTTATCCCATATTGTCACAGCGTGTGATAACCATGATTTTACTGCATTATTTTGATTCATATATGCATGGTTTGATGTTGATTTTATAGGTTTAAATCATGGTTACATCATATTTTGTGCATTGTATCTATTTTGGACCTAATTGTAAATCATTATATTTTTGTGTTATTTGATGCTAATATTTGATTCTTATTTTGTAGGCATCAAAGGATCTTGAATTTGGATCTATTTGGACCGAAATTGGGCTCAAATCGGAGTTCAAACGAGAAGATCTAGCCATTGAGCATTATGGGTCGTACATCAAGAATAGGACAGATCCGGACCATCCGTTGAAGATCTGGCCGATCCAACTTAATGGGGAGCAGATCTGAGCCATTGATGAAGATCCAGAAGTTTTGATCCAGATATGAGTTCATCTAGCCATTGATTAAGCCGAATTAATCTGGGTCGTTCAATGAAGACTGGGCCGATCTGGGCCATCCAGTGATGATCTGATCGATTTGACCTACGGGAGGGTAGATCCAGACCCTAGATCAACATCAGTACCTTCGGATCAAATTTTGGATGACTTTTCACCGTTGATTTAGCCCGGAATCATCTCAACCGTCCATTCCAGATCCAGATCTGATTTAAATGAGAAGCTACAGTACCCAGCTTCTTCGTCGAATCCTCCACACACAGCAGTTTCATCCCCGCGGCATTTCTCCGGATTCCAACCCCGATTTCTTCTCCAATCATCTTCTCAAGCTTCTACCTCGGTGATAATCTCTACGGCAGCTCATCCCGATCATCTGGAGCCTCCAATGGGTGTTTCTTCCGGCGAATTTTGCATTTCTGTTCTTCTCTGTTCCAGCGCCGATTTGGAGGTGGTCTTCCAATCGGCAACTCCGATTCCCATCAGAGACGCTTGGAGGTGGTCCGCCGGCGTTATTGAGCTTCATCCGATGCCCATCCGCAATCCACAGTGCTCATTCCGATCCAGAGTTTCAGATTTGCAAATTTCCAGCATTTTCGGCACTTGAGTGGGTTCCGGGATGTTCTTAGCTCGCCGGGGGTGGTCCGTCGGTGTAGTTGAGCACTCCTTGAGCTGATATGCCATTGAGATGTTCCATTGAGATCCAAAGTTGGGTGGTCTCGACTTTGGCACTCTTGTGTGACGGCAAGAGTGTGAAGTTTGGTGAGATTGGTTGCGAGTTGGATTGGTTAGGGTTTAGTTCACTTTTATTATTGTTTTGTAACTTAGAACAGATTACTTTTATGTTTTGTTATATTTTTATGCAAGTAGTTAGCATTTCTTTCCTTGTTGAAGCTTAGTTTAATTTTAATTTGTTGCTTGGTTAAGTGTTTAGAGTTTAAATTCAAGCTAGGGTTTTAATTGGTGTTGTAGATCAGATTTATTTGCATCTTGTATTTCATTCCTTAGTTTAAGAGTGTGTCAATGATTTAATCTCAATGTAGGAGTGACAATGCGTTAAGGTTTGATTGTTGGCACATAGATAGGTTTTAGTTAGGCTTTAGATTAATTTCTTTACTGCTGTGTTTTCCTTTGTTAGATTTAGATTTAAAGCTTTTAAATCCCCAACTCCATTTTTATATCGAAAACCCCAAAAAAATAGGAATAAAAAGACAATCCTAGATTGCATCATACTGTTGGTTCCTCGGATCGATGCTGGGCTCGTTACTACAACATTATTGTGAAATTAAGGGGTTCAGTGGAATTATACATTTGTACAATTTGATTAGCGGGTGTGACAGATTCGCTACATCAGCGTGCCACAGGTCTTTTCTATATCAGGAATCAAATTTATTTCCACTGTGGATTTGATGAGGATGTCATCTACATAGACTTCCACGTTCCGCCCAATTTGCTCCCAGAACATCTTGTCCATCATCCGTTGATAAGTAGTTCCTGTGTTGCATAGATCAAACGACATAACTATATAACAGAAAGTACTGTCGGTTGTGATGAAGTTAACTTTCTCCTTATCTTCCTGGGCGAGAGGGATCTATGGTATCCTTAATAAGCATCAAGCATGCAGATCCTCTCGCAGTCCAAGGTTGAATCCACCATCTAGTCAATCCTTGGTAGCGGGTAGCAGTCCTTAGGGCTAGCTCGGTTGAGGTCTTGGAAGTCGATGCAGACCCTCCACTTATTCTTAGGTTTGGACGCCAGGACTATGTTAGAAAGTCAGGACGAAAATTGTTACTTCTTTAATGTGTCATACTTTCAAGAGCTGATCAACTTCAGTTCGGATGATCTTATTTTGTTCAACCGAGAAGTTTCGCTTCTTCTGCTTGACCGATCGAGAATCAGGCAGGAGGTGTAGCTTGTACTCAACTTGTAAAATACGGCAACAAAATAATAATTAAAAATAGGGTTATTTGACAAATAATCTTATTGGAATTTTTAGGAATTTTTAGAAATTTTCTGAAAATTAATCGGAGCTCGTACGACGTATTTAGTAGGGATGCATTTATAGGCTTTGGAAAAAGTCTGTTTGGAATACCCAAAAGTGGGAGTTGATTGAGAAATAAACTTAGGTTTTGATTTTTCCTAAACCTAAGTTTGAATTTTATACGTGCCCTAGCCCCCCCCCCCCCCCCCCCACGGCGCCGAGCTCCCTCTTCCCCCGAGCCTCACCTCGCAACGCGCCTCCTCTTCTTCGTCCCCGAGCCCTTACCCTCGTCGGCCTCTCCTCCTCCCTCGCACGAGCATCGCCGACCCTCCTCTCTCATCTCCCGGTCTCACCGCAGTGCCACACGTCGCCGCCGCCCGATGTCGCGCCACCAGCCGCTGATCGCAGGATAGTCGACCATTGTCATCTCTACTTCTGATTCCCTTCGACCCCGAACACCCATGCCCTAGCCATTCCTCGTCGGTTGATTTCTTTTCTTCCTCCCGTTTCCACCAATTGCCCAGCCCTAAGAAGTCGTCGGTTGCGCCCTAGCTTCCATGCTGACGCCCCGATCGTCGACCATCCACACGAGACCGCCGGCAACACAACAACCAGCTCTGGTGTGGGAGGCAAAGTTGTTAGATTGATGATGTTGCCTCATCTTTCGATTGCACCCCTCCCTGTGTCGATCTGTATTTTCGATAGAGAGGAAGCCACAAATCTGAATTAAGGTAAGACCTATTAGTCTCATTTTGGTAGCAATCCGAATTCTTGTATGGGTAGGTTTTGATTTATTGCATGTAGCCATCTTCACATGTTGATCCAGGCTCCTTGCTAATTGACCACATTGATGAGAATGTCTGCCGACAGTCCAGGGACCGGAACTAAGACCAGGGCCACCAATCTCCAGCATCAAACTTTCCGATTTCAGGTCAGCAATACCACGATTGGATGTGGGTAAGTTGTGGAGGTATATTTCGATTTCAAGCTAGATTTAATTTTGAGTATAGGATGTTTAGGGTTTAATAGGTTTAAATCCGAATGGTGGAACGATTAGGGTTAAGGAAACTAACCTTAGTTGACCTGTGGATTATATATAGTTAAGGTTAATGTCTACATGCAATTAGGGTTTTTCCTAATTAGGTTTGGGTATTTTATTTAGCTGTTTAATTCATATGAATTTGTCTAAATAAAATATATGTATTGATTGATGCTCTGTTATGGGATAGGTTATTTCTCCAACTTTTGTAATCCATTCTCTACTTTGTTAAGCATGGGTTAGGCTTGTATACGTTAGTTTCCTTAAATGCTAGTTTAAATTCTGTGATTCAATCTCTGCCTTTAGTGATTCTGGTTTCTCATTGGATAGATTTGTAGATTTATGGAGGACTTATTTGGAGATTTACTTGATTAATTCGTCATCCATGTTAGTTGATTAGTTCTGTTACACGATTAGTCATGAGTGGTCATTTGTATGAATTATGTTGGGTTGATTCATGGCGTGTTGTAGAGGGTATAATGGCGTGGTTCTGTTAGGGTTTTCTGTTTGAATTGGATTTAGGTAACTAGTTGAGGTATGAGGGGATTTGGTTGTAATCATACGATTTGTTGCAAAACACTGCTACGAGCCAAGTGTTCCGAAGTGGAGACAGCCTAGCACGATCGACAAGTAAAGGCGGGTACTTCTTGCTTTGTTTCTTTTAGTACTTTGACCTTGGTGCATGAACTATTTTGGATAAGAAATTATTTTTACCTTGACTCCACTCTTATTTTCTTGCACTTGATACTTCCACGCGATCTTTGAGAAATTCGTTTCCATATCTATACAGTCTCTTGTTGTTATCCATGATCAGTAACAGATACTAGATACCATGTTTGTATGCTTTGACTATTGTTTATTATGTACTATATTGAGCATGCTGGCTTCATGTAGCATACCTAATTTTTGCTTATATTTGTATGATGATTGTTGCATTTGGCGCATCATGTCATGACATGCATGTCAACGACCAATTCTCCCTTGCGGTCGAGAGAGTCGTTGACCAGAGTTGCATCCTCGGCCACTAGAGAGAGTGGTAGCTGGAGTTGATGTTGCTTGTCCTGTCGTGCCACACTCGGCCACTCATGGGTAGTGTTATCTGGAGTTACGAGCAATAGGGACCCCCGTCGCAGATGTAGCTAGTTAGCTACTATGCAACTGTCCCCTCGGCCACTCGTGAGAGTGGTAGCTAGAGTGATGTATAGTCTGTCACTGACCCGACCACTCAACCATACAAGGGTCATGGTGCAGAGAGGTGGGCGGGAGTGACCATCCGTGCATACACTGTTGTTATTATATTTGCTTTGGCTGCTACTGTTTATATATACTGTTATTGCATACTTATTGTTGTTGTTCATATATGCTGATATGCTTACTTATGTTGAGATATATTCTCATTATAGATATTTATCATTGGAAATTTGTATATACCTTGCTTATTACCTCTGTAGTTATGAGCAGTACTGTAGCAGATTAGTACAAGTTCTGACCTACTATACCTAGCATAGGATATGATTTCAGGTATGAGCATTTATTTTGGTTCTATTATAGTATCTGCTATTACTTTTATGAGACTGTATACTCTTGGCTCACTTTCTAGTTGTATTTTATGTTCATGCACTATCTTTCCTATACCCGCTGAGTTCCAATACTCATCACCCCACAAAATGGGTTTTCTTTCACCAGGTAACAGGTAAATGAGTCATGGATGCTTGGAGAGTCCCGGCTGCCAGTCCCACGTTACACTCGAGGATAGTTTTCGGTTTGGTTTTGTTATTGTTTGGGTGGTATGTTGATTTTGTGTATTTTGCTCTTCAATAAGTCGATGTGAATTTTGGAGTCAAGTCTGGTGATTGCAGGTATTTTTGTTGTGTCGTTGTTGATCTTATGTTCGTATTGTTTTGTGTTTTTTCCGCTGTGCATGTTTCCAGCCATGTGGGTTTTTATTAACTACGTGGTTGTGCTTATATCCAGCCGTGTGGGCTGTTGTATTATGTTATATATTGTGTGTATGTATTTATTTCTTCATATTGTCACTGGTACAGTGGAGATGCTGCCGGATTTTTGTCTGGTAGGAACTCCTCTGGGGCGTGACACAACTACCTCGGGCTTGACTTCCGGTAGCTCCTTGGAGGAACAAGCGATGACGTCCCTGTTGTGCGTCAGACATTTGACTATATCCGTCTTGATTTTGATCGGCAGGTCGCTGGATATGCGGGTGATGCTCTCTGGATGCTCAGGATAGAGCTGGACCTCCTCCTAAGGGATAGGTTCTTTGGCTATAGGAAGAGGCTCCTCTTGGATGACGTGGATTCCTCCATCCTAGGTTCTTTGAGCCTTGCGGGCTTCGACTTTCACCATGTCGATATAACACCTGCAAGAGACCAGTTGCTCGCCTCTGACTTCCTCGACCTGGTCTCCCACAGAGAATTTAATCTTCTAATGGAAGATGGAGACTGCCGCTCAGAACTCGTGTAGTGCTGGTCTTCCTAGGATGACGTTGTAAGAGGATGGAGAATCTACTACGATGAAAGTGCTCCTCCACGTCCTCACCAATGGTTTGCTACCCAAAGATATGACTAGCTTAATTTTATCCATTGGTCTTACCTCATTGCCAGTGAACCCGTATAAGGAAGTGGCTATGGGTTGGAGCTCACTAGCGTCAATCTGTATGCCCTCAAATGCATTCTTGAATATCACGTTGACAGAGATTCCAGTGTCAACGAAAACCCTGGCCACGCAACTGTTGACGATGACGACTTTGATTATGAGGGAATCATCATGAGGGAGCTCCACTCCCTCCAGGTCTTGGACCTAAAGCTGATTACAAGCCCTGTAGCTTGTTCCCGGCTGCATACGACTACATGCATCTCCAACCGGCACTCATGGGACTTTTGGGCTCTGGTGGAGTCTCCATCAGTGGGCCCTCTGGAGATCATCCCGATCTCCCGGATGGCGACATTTCCCCTGTTCTCTTCCTCCGAGGATTCCATTTGCTCCTTGTCCCGGCCTGGCCACTGAGTCCCCTGACCTCTGCTCTCGGGCAAGGATTTACTTGATTGTCCTGCTATAGTAGGCGCTTTTGAAGTTTAGGCACGATCTCAGGCGGAGGCAGGCCCAGTTTAGTTGCACGCCGAGAGTCATGGGCAAACTGGACACAGTCTCCCGTGGAATGGGTGTGAGACCTATGGTAGGTGCAATAACGAGACCCCCACTGACCAGGTTTGGGGGCTTGGATAGCTTTGACTCGTTGCGCCTCCCTGGATTCCTGACCGGGCGCATATCTCGTCGGACGTCCTTGGAGAGGGGAAAGGGTCGAGCTGGAGGTAGGGGCGGCCTTTTCTTGGATTTGTTGGCAGGAGAAGGCGCCTTGTTTGCTTTCCGCCGAGCTGCCTGGGCTTCTTATACATTGATGTAGCTGGCTTCCTTCCCCATCATCTCATCAAAATTTTTTACTGGCTCCCGGATGAGTGCCTAGAAGAACTCCCCCTCCACCACACTGTGGGAGAAGGTGCTCATCAAGATCTCTGAGGTAGCGGACGGGACATCCTGAGCTACCTGGTTGAAGCGTTTGATATAGCTTCTCAAGGGTTCAGCTGACCCTTGCTTGAGGGCAAAGAGACAGTGGTTTGTCTTCCGATACTTCTTTCTACTGGCGAAATGGCGCAGGAAAACGTTCTTGAAGTCCTAAAAGCAGGTGATGGATTCGTTCGTTAATCCATCGAACGACTTTTGTGCCGAGCTAGACAGAGTGTTTAAGAACACTCGGCACTTAATGTCGTCGCTATATTTGTAACACCCATAGGGTACTAAGCAAGATTTTATGTATATTTTTATCATGAATAAAAATAGACCTTATATATAAAATTTCAAAAACAATAAAAATAATAGAACCAAAAAGAGATTACCAAAGTTTGAACCTTGGATCTCTTACTAGATACATGTATGTGTTAACCAATAGACCAAGAGAAGATATTGTTAGAAAGAGAAGTGACAATATAGTTAAGAGTAAGAAAAAAGTTTCTTTCATTTAGAAGGAGAAGTTGGAGTTGCTTTCTTCCTCTCAAATGAAAAGATGAGCCTTGCTTCTTCTTTTCATTTAGAGTGAGTAAAAGAAAGGAGAAGGAAAAATGTATTTTCCCTTCCTCCTCTCATGTAGAATAAAAGGAGAAATTAAAGAAGAGAGTTCATTTTTTTTCTCTTCCTCCTCCCTCCTTCTCTCCACCGTGACCAAGCCCTTCCCCACCTCCTTGCCGAAACCCAAGCAAAGGAAGGCTCCTCTCTAGGAAGGCTCCACAAGCAAGGTCTCTTCCCTAAGAAAATCAAGCAAGGAAGTGAGTATACCCTCACTGCAGTACAAGTAGTTATCGATGTATGAAAACGCTTTTGAAATCTTATGAATTTCCTTGAAAGTTTTGGACAAGATAGATTGGTGGTCACTTAGGATTTACAAGTTTACAAGTTATGTTTTATGTTGTAGAAAAAAAAAAAATATATATATATATATATATATATATATATATATATATATATATATATAATTACTTCATCTTGAAGTTTCGGCCAAGACAAAAAGGGAAGATCTAGAGCAAAGTTTCTTTTGGTATCATGCTTGCCCATGCTCTTATATGATGTAGGATCTTTCATGTGTTGTTAGTTTAAGTTTTAAGACCTTATATGTTATTAAAAGAATTAGAAACCCTAACCTAATGTTTCGGCCAAGATGAATCATAGGGTTTAGGGCAAGATTTTGAAAAGAAAATATAATTGCTTATGCTCCTTCATGATATATGAATTTTTATATGTTGATAGCTTAGATTGTTATGCTTCAAGTGGTAACAAAAATGATGGAAACCCTAGTGTAAAGTTTTGGCCAAGACATGATACCAAGCTTAGGGTCAAAATTTGAAACCCAATCATGCTTATTTATGCTTGTTCATGAGGTATGATATCTTGTATATGGTGAGGTTAAGTCATTATGTTACATATTGCATTAGAAAAAAAAAATTAAAACCCCATTTATAGGGTTTGGCCAAAGTGAAATGCAAAGCTTAGAGGAGAGTTTCGAAATCTAATTATGTTTATTTATGTTTACTCATGAGGTATGATATCTTGTATGAAGATAGGTTAAGTCATTATGTTACATGTGGCATTAGAAAAACTTAAAAACCCTAAGTGTAGGTTTCGGCCAAGAGGGAATGCCAAACCTAGGGTAAAGTTTTGAAACCTAATCATGCTTAGTTATGTTTCTACATGATATATGATCTTTGGTATATTGTTAGATAAGTTTCCATGCTACATGTTACACAAATGAAACTTAGAACTTCACCTTAGGGTTCGGCCAAGCAAGTGTAGAGACTTAGAGCCATGTCTTGCAAATTAATCATGCTTGTTTATGCCCATTTATGATATATGGTTATTTATCTATAGGTGGCTTTAGTTTCATGCTTCTTATAGTGGAAAAAAAAAATGGGAAATCCAATTAGTAAGGTTTCGGCCAAGGTGGATAAATGGGTCTAGAGTGAATCTAACCAAGCATGCTTATGTTTTCTCATGATGTATGGTCTTTGATATGTGATTAGTTTAAGTTCCATGCTTCATGATATGATATGTTGTGTCTTATGTTATGAGATAAGCTATGTTCCATGATATGATATGTTATGCTCATGATATGATATGCTATGCTCATGATATGATATACTATGTTCATGATATGATACGTTATGCCTTATGTTATGAGATAAGCTATGTTCCATGATATGATATGTTATGCTCATGATATGATATGCTATGCTCATGATATGATATGTTATGTCTTATGTTATGAGATAAGCTATGTTCCATGATATGTTATGCTATGCTCATGATATGATATGCTATGCTCATGATATGATATGTCATGCTTCATGATATGATATGTCATGCTCGATGTTATGAAGATCACATGTTATGTTTTATGTTATGATATGAACATGTTATGTTTCATGATATATGTATGAAAGGCTTATGTAAGAAGAAAAGGCTAAGAGTTGCTTCCCTTAAGTTGGGATCAAGAGCACTCTTCATGGTATGGCAAAGAGATGCTTCCCTTAAGATGGGATCAAGAGCTCTCTTCATGATATGACAAGAAATTATGACATGTATGATAAGCTATGATATGCATGATGACATGATATGTATGACATGATATTTTATTTTATATGGCTTGTACCAAGGGTGGACTCCATAAGCGCCCCGAGGTCGATGGTCTATGAAACGGGCCTCGTAAAAAGGGATGGGCTCCTTAGTACGCCCCTAGGTCGACGGACTATGAACGGACCTAGATCCCTAGTAGGTTCGGGGATAGCTACCCTGTCCTAGGGATTGCGCGCATTTATGTATGTATGTGGTACAAGCCGGGCCCTCATGATGATATTATGTTCAGGTATGTATATGATATGTTTTTTTTTAAAAAAAAAGAGAGACATGATGCATATGTGCATTCCATGATACATGTTTTTAAAAAAAAATATGCATCTTGCATCTACATGCACATATTTTATGAATTATTATTTATGCACGATTATGAACAGGCATGAGTTATGATACATGCTTACATAATATGATATGTTTCATGATATGTGCTTACATGATATGATATGTTCATGATATGCACTCACATGCCATGCTATGCTATGTTATGCTCCTTATATGAGATGATATGTTTACATTATGTTCCCTCATGTCATGTTATGATATGTTATGTTTCTTATATGTTCTATGTTATGATTCTCCATGTTATGTTATGATATGCTTTATTTCACATACTATGTGGTGATATGTGCTTTATGTTTTATGAGTAGGAAAAGAGCTCATTAAGCCTTTGGGCTTATAGTTTTATGTTCCTTGTACTACAGATAAAGGCAAGGAATGGATGAATTAAGGGAAGCAGCAGGAAGGACAATGATGATGTGTGTGGAAGTGGCATGGTGGATAGATCAAATTAAGTTTAGATTTATATTTGGTTAAATTGTGCATGTGAACTAAGTTTAGACTCTATGCTTATGATAATAGTTTGAGCCAGTATGTTATGCTCTTATGAGATTTTGCTCATGTTAGAATAATTATGATATGGTAAAATGTTAATAAGTTATAATTCACATGCCATGTTTAATACAATCAAATGCATATGATAAAAAATTTTAAGCATGTCTTCCACTGCCATGAGTTCATATGCATTAGTATGTTAGGTGAATGTAAGTAACCTCGTCCCTCTAAGGGCAGTCAGAGTGTCCCTGGAAGGGCGGGCGTTACAATATTGGTGCAGTAACGCAGCATTCTAAAATTTTCAGAGATGATCCTCTAGGTCCTTGCTGTCATCGTATTCTCCAATAGTTGAGGGCTTGTACCCCTTCGGTAGCTTCTCCACCCTAGAGAGAATGACACTTGCTCCTCAGGCATTTCCCTCGGCTCCTTCTGGAGGACTATAGCTTTCTCCTTCTTCGGATCTCTAGGTAGGGAACTCTCGGCCGTGGAGGCCTAGTGGTGCTCTTTCTTGTTATAATAGTCCGAGCCCTTGTTATAATAGTCCTGGCAAGGCTCTCGATAAAAGGCTTGGGGAAAAGTCTCGGGTTGTTTCCTATTAGACCCCCTGTCGGAAACATGGGTCTGATCCTTTGAAACTGTAGGCATCTTGTGTGGATGTGAAGCATTGGTGTGTTTTTCAGAAGCCACTTGTCTCTTGGCATCCTTGAACAATTTGTACTCTTCTGTTGTCATGGTGGCGTTGATCTTTCCGATATCCTCCATCGTCACGCTCCAAAACAGGTGAAGGAGATTCCCACATATAGCGCCAAATTGATCCTATCCAGAATCTGAGCCAAACGAAGGACGACTGAGATGGTGCTGGTGTTGATGAAGAGGTGACTTGGGCACACCTAGCGTTCGTGCACTGAGAAGACGGACCCCCACGTGGAACTCAAGGACAGCGGTGACGAAACTGGCAGTTCTTAGGCCCTGCGCATACTCAAACAAGCACACGGAGCGTTAGATACTAGAAATCAGGGGAAAAGTCCCTGGCGCAGACCCTCCAACGCTCAAGTCAGGTACTTTTTCCCAAGAAGAACAGTATACGAAGGAAAAAGAATTGTAGAAGATGAGTGTGTATGTGTGCGTACCTGCTCAAGGGAGAGAGTCTCCCTTTTTATATGACAATACGTACCTCTGGAGCCTAATTGATGTCAGAGAATGTCGGGTGTTAGGGCATGTCGGGTGATGGAGGACACGTGGTGCCCTCTCGTTGGTTGAAAGAATGTCCCATCCTCAAGGAATGATTGACCACTGGAATATTCCCTAGCTGATAACAGTTATTCTTTGATAGGCGGTTACGATTCCCTGACATTATTTGTCGCTTAGCGCTTTCTGTCCTGCTTGGATTTAGCTATGGACAACTCAGGATGATCATTCGGGTATGCCAACTGACTCGGGTCTTGATAAGGGAGACGAGCTGTGGTGAGGGTCTCATCTTCCATGCTTGCATCACTAAAGGGCTAACCGGGAGTTGTCTTACTGAAAATACCAGGACTGGCTATGCGGCCTAAGCTGAGGAAACCCAACCAGTCGGGGCAGGTCAGACATTACTCCAAGATACTTCTTATGTCTCAGATTTGGGACCCTTATCTATTTGTACTTGATCGGGAATTATGCGGCTGATGACTTAGGCGGTCTAACTCCTTCCCCTTCTAACTGCTGACTGTCACGTCCCTTTGGCTTCTGCCCTTTGACTTTTGATCGCCACATCCCCTTGACTTTGGACTATCCTTAACTACAACGTCCCATTGACTTCTGACCGTCACGTCCCCTTGACTTCTGATTGTCTGACCTTATCGGGCCCCCCTTTATTCACCGTATCAGCGGGAAATGCTAGAAGTGAAAAGTTTTAAAATTAGTAGAGTAAAGACAAAATATATAAAATTTAAGATTAATAATATTATATATAATTAGATAATTGTTAAGATATGAAATGATAAATTATCTATAACTAAAAGTTTTAAGTATTTATGATCATTATTTAAAAGGAGAGAGAGATGTTTTATATAGAATATAAACAGGATGATTGAAATGGAAAAAAGAGCGTCAAGTGTTCTTTATAATTGTAAAGTACCTCTAAGACCTAAAAGAAAATTTTACAAAATAGTGGTTAGGTGCAACAGTAAAGTTGTTGCTTTGTGACCAAAAGGTCATGAGTTTGAATCCTGGAAACAACTTCTTACAAAAAGCAAGGTAAGATTACATACAATGGATCCTTTCTCGGTACCCCGTATGGCGGGAGCTTTGTGCACCAAACTGCCCTTTTTTTAGTGGTTAGACCTGATATGTTAAGATGGATGTGTACATATGCTAGGATAGACATGATAAACAATAAAAATATTAGAGAAAAAAGTTGTTGTACCTATTGAAACGGGTGGATCGGCTAGAGGGGATGAATAGACGATCTAAAAATTAAAATGCAATTTCTTTTGCTTTCTAATCTAGCAAGGATACACTATTAAATGAAATAAAAGAAATACATAAAATAATAAGGGACTAAGTAAAAGACACAGAAGTTTTACTTTGTTAAAATGTGGGTGGTTGTTAATCCAAGTCAGTAAAAGCTCACAGTAAAAATTCCTTTTTCAACTAAGTCGAAGGTGAAGAAGCCCCTTACAGTAGTTAAGAGTTCAAGAAAAACATGTAAAAAATGAGTACAGGGTGTGTCTTTGAACTCCTAACTCCATAGTGCTATTTATAACATTCCAAGAAAAAGTTATCTTTGCTGACATGACATTGGAGGTGCCTCCAAAACCATCCAAGGCGCCTTTAAGTGGATAAACGTTATTCTCGTCGCAACGGTAGCCTAACGGCTACTGTTTATTAGAGACTCCTCTGATCAATTGGAGGCACCTTGACTACTATTCATCTAAGGCGCCTTCAGTCTACCGAAGGATCCTCCAGTCCTTTTTGCAACGGAACTCAGCTAAACATTCAAGACTCCTCTAACACGGTTCATCTGAATAGTCAATTTCAGTATTGATCATTTTTTTTCCTCGCGCTCGCTTAAGTGATGCTCCGGCCGTCCAGATTTGAGTTT
Organism: Zingiber officinale; assembly: GCF_018446385.1. NCBI lineage: Eukaryota > Viridiplantae > Streptophyta > Magnoliopsida > Zingiberales > Zingiberaceae > Zingiber > Zingiber officinale. The sequence continues at coordinate 18,387,668 of NC_055986.1, read as the reverse complement.
ACCCGAACTCAACTCCGGCATTCTCCTCGAGCAAGCTTCCTCCCTAGCTTTTCGTCCTTCAGATGCATTGTGCGCGTCCTTCTCACTCCACATGTGTACTTTTTCGTAGTTCCTCATCTCTCAGATGTACCGAGCCCATTGACTCACTTCTTGTGTCATCTTTCTCGCTTGCTACGTCTTCCGCTCGATTTCCTGTGTTCCTAAGTCCCTGCACACTCAGACACAAGACATCAAATACACAGAGTCTACCTTAATCCGATTGATCAAATCAAAACTAACCTGGGGTACTTATATTACCTATTGAGAGAAAATTTTAGAAGATATGTTTAGTTAATATAATCATATATTTAAATAACTTATAAATATTCTAATAAAATTACGATAAATATACCTATGAAATAAAGAAAAGAAAGATAAATAAAACTTAATTAATAATAATATAATAAAATAAAATTTATTTAAATATAAATAATATTATAGATGATCAATTAATGAGATAAATAAAAAATATATTAAAAAAATAATAAAAAATAATAAAATAAAATTTATTTTAATAATAATAATAATAATAATAATAATAATTTATTAAAATAAAATTTCGTGAGATAAGATTTGAGGGTCGTTGTGCGCTTGTTTACCTTTTGAACCAATATCAAAGAGAATCTAACAGATATACGTGCCGTCTGGAAGTGGAATGATTGCCTAGTCTATCACAATGTGCCTAGTCTTTTGTTTTTTCCCGATGGTCCAAATAAGAGAAGTCCGTATCTTCTCACTCATTATTTTACTCTACTCTCTTCCAGATGCAACGTGCAAAAATGTGCAAAGTGTTTGTCTGTGTGGTTGTTCAGTGGAGGCTAAACAGAAAGTCTAAATAATTATGTGATATACTTTTTTTAATTATCGGATATTCGGTTTGAGAAATCGTATGATTTCTCTTTACCAATCCTATATTTTCTGACTTCGAGAGTGATAGTAAAAGAATTCCATTAGTTTCCGAGTATGCTGTCATTATTATTTATTTCGGCTGAAAGTTTTCAAGAACGGTGAACATGTATAGCTTTCATTTTATCAAATGTTCAGGCACAACTGGCCCGAAAGTTGACAATCTGAAGTGTTTGACGTTGAATCAGCTCCGCAATATTATAATCGAGCTAATAGTATCTTGTCTACTAAATTTTATAGCTTCATGATTCATTATACAACTCAAGCAAACGTGACTAATTTTTAATATCACTACTCATTCTTTACTCGATAATATCTCAAACTATCTTCATAAATATTTCTTAAAAACGGGTCTCCATTAAGTTAAATTTATCAAACAACTTTGTAAAAATAAACTGTCTGAGTATATTGAATATTTGATAACACTGAAGCCTTCAAGAATCAATCCAAGCCCATAATATCTCCTGTCTAGTTGCATCACCTAGTCGCTGTTCCTCTTAAACGTGTCATCTCAACAACCATTAATGGCATCTCTGCTCATTGGTCCATCTGTCCTTTGTCCTGGTATTGGATGATTACAAAATAATTAATTTCCTTAGTTGGAGAATAGAACAAGCAAACAATTAATTATTTGACGTGTTCCACTTTATGAATGCGTTTGTAAGCCAGCAGCAGTTAAACTATTTCCTCATTTTAGAAGTTTATTAGAAATTTCACAGTCGATCGATGTTCTAGGACGGTTTACCCGTCAAATTCAGAGAAAGATATAATATTCGAGGATTGCGTGAGCTAATTTATCTCTTGTAAAATATCTATCTAAGATTGATTTTGACGCGGAAAAGATGCTGTCAATCAGCTTGGTCAAATTTCTATCACGGGGAGCAACCAGGTCTCAATTGTTAGGCAACCTATGTAGTAGGTTTAATCTCGAGCTAACCGGGTCCTGGCGGTTAGGTGGAGCCAACCCATCAAGCATTACATCAGCATCGAGACTTCACGAGCTCGTAGGGGTGGAGTTGGTAGACATTAATGGAGGAGACGCTAGAGAATTACTGCGGACAAAAGAAATGAGGCAATATATATATATATATATAAAAGACAAGGTCCAGCTCTCTATCATGTGGCAAAGGGGACGGATAGAGAGCGAGAGAGAGGAGGCGGAAGAGAATGGTCAACGCAGCGATGAAGGTTCCCTTCTTCCTCCTTTTCCTCGTCTGCTCCTCCCACCTCGCCTCCTCCCAGCGCTACAATGCCCTGTTCAACTTCGGGGACTCCCTCTCCGACACCGGCAACGTCGTCATCGCTGGCCTCCCCTATGGCATGACCTACTTCGGCCACCACACTGGCCGCTGCTCCGACGGCCGCCTCGTCATCGATTTCATTGGTAAAAACTGAAAGTCTTGCCTTTTATTCTCGTCTCTTTCGATTTGCGTGCTTATGAGGTGCTGCGGTTTATTCGGTTCTGAAGCTGAGGGAATCGGGCTGCCGCATCTACCGCCCAATACTGCCAAGAACGCAAGTTTCAACCAGGGCGCAAACTTCGCTTTCATCGCCGCCCCGGCCCTTCCCTTCGACTTCTACCACAAGCGCGGCCTCAGCAAGGGGCTTTGGGTGAATGCTTCGGTTCACGAGCAGGTGGATCGGTTCGAGAAGTTGCTTCCTTCCATATGCGGCTCGCCCCAAGGTCGGTCGCTATTTGGTTCCATGTCCTCATCCCCCAATTTTTATAGCTTCGAACTCTCTGTTCTGATTCCTGCTATATACTCTGCAGATTGCAAGGATTTCTTGAGCAAGTCTCTTCTGGTCGTCGGCGAGTTCGGGGGGAACGACTACAACACCGGGATCTTCGGCGGGTGGGCGATAACTAAAGTGAGTTCCTTCACGCCCTATGTCACCAAAGCTGTCGCAGAGGGCATCGAGGTAAAAAAAAAAAAATAAGTTTTAGCTGGAATTGATGGATCTAAAGCTCCCTGTGGTGGAATTGATTATGATAACCGACTCCTTCAGAGATTGATCGGCCTCGGCGCAGTCGATATCATCGTTCCTTCTGTGCTACCGGTGGGTTGCTTCCCTCTCTACCTCACTCTCTACAAGGCCAAAGACCCGACGGAGTATGGCCACAGGACCGGATGTCTGAGGAAGTTCAACTCTCTGTCCTGGTACCACAACGCAGTGCTCCGGCGGCATCTCGACCGGCTCCGGAAGAAGTACCCGTCCGTCTCGATTCGATACGCCGACTTCTACGCCCAACTCTTCGACTTCGCGATAGATCCTCTCAAATACGGTGAGTACCCTGGTCCATCTCTCCTCCGGCAAGTACAATGCAGTAATCATCTCACCATGACACTCTGCGGATTGCACAATTATCATTCCGATTGATCATGATATCGATTACTTGCGCCATGCTACGTGCCGTCCGATGCCTGTAAAATGTTCGATCGCATGCGATCCTCCATGAAAGAGAAAACAAAGAAATTGGCGGCGTTTGAACCATTCCAGTTTGGCGATTTGGCGATTTGCCGATTTGCCATAGCCACGTTCCAATGCCGCCCACTAGTGTTCATAGAACCCGTACACCGAATTGAGTTTATTGGGAGAAAGACTGACGGCTCTGACGGAGGCAAATTGAAGGTTTGCCATTCGACGACGGAATTGGGAAAGCCGTGCGTCCAGTTCTTGGCATGTGACAGTCCACCTAATTAGCAACAACGTGCACCCCTTTGTCTTTTCTCGCCAGCTCCGCCCAGCCCATTCCGGTTTAAGTTGCTCAGCAATTCGTGAGATGATATACAACGTGTTTGATCTACTGCTTGTTGGAGGATCATGGAATCATTGCTACTCTTTTTTTATTATTGCATGAACAGATTGCATGTGGTATTTCGAAATAATTTCGACCAGTTGGAATTAATTAATAATAGAGGCAGCGGTGGTATTATTGAGCCTCGGCCAGTTTTCAGTATCTAGATCTTGTTGGCTCCTACTGTAGGTATAAAGAATACAGTTTTTAATGTAGGGTACGGAGGAGGTCCACGAGGCCCTATCACTGTCTGTATGGCTGTTCTTTTCATTGGGAAATGGATGCCATATTGTATGGGTGGGCACTGCTTTCATAGCAGGCATATGATTCATTGAGTAGAAAAGTATTCTATCATTGCAAAAGGCATCTAGACAGGATGTACATGTTTTACTAATCAGCAGCACTAGTTGTTTTTTTTTTCCTTCGTTTCTTTTCTTTTGCTCTGAGAATCAACTTGGCCTCCAAACACTTTGAACTCCACAGGTTTTAAAGCTGGAGCCTTGAAGACATGCTGCGGAGCTCCCGGGATGGGTAACTACAACTTCAATCTGCACGCCAAGTGCGACCAAAATGGTTCGAGTGTGTGCGCCGACGTATCGGCTCATGTGAGCTGGGATGGGATTCACATGACTGAGGCCGCTCACCGGATCATCGCCCAGGGTTGGCTCAACGGCCCCTACGTCAACCCTCCAATTTTGAGCTCCTCCAGTTAAACCAATACTAGGCAAATCTATCAAATGAACACAAGCGCTAAGAGATTACTGGTTCAAGCTTCATGAGCAAAATTTATCCAGCTCAATTGATTCTTTACTGTGTTAAACCTCCGAGTTGTACGATTGATGACCGCATATGCTTGTGTGACAATTATTGATGATGATCAGAAAGCAAATTGAAATTCCATTATTAATTGCTTCAATTTATTCTCTCTTCTGTTTTTTTTATAAACGTACGATTTGAGTGGTTGAACAAACATTAGCTACAGCTGCAACCTGCCAATTAGTTCCAAATAGTTTGGTTGAGCTATAAATGATATTCTACATATTCGGAGGTTGAGGATCTCCAGCCGGTGTCTTAACATGGATCATGTATCAACTAGCTGAGAATTAAAAACTGAACTAAATAACACGAAGTTTTACAAACTATATTAACAGCATAAGTTTATGTCAGTACCTCAAAATAGTTTTGATTTGATTAGTTTTGATATAATTAATCAAATCAAGCTAAATTCTGTTGGTATTTAACCTCTATATTTAAGTGTACAGGAATTTAGGAGCATAGGAAGTTGAGCGAAAGACACAACTAGCGAGAAGGACGACACGGGAGAGAGCCGATGGGCTCGGTACGTCCGAGGGACGAGGCACCGCGGAAGAGTACGCTAACGAATGAGAATAAGACGTGTGTCATTTCCGAATGACGAGAAGCCTGAGCGGAAGACTACTCGAAAGCCAGAAAATAGGTTCGAGTGAGCCCTATTCCGAATGATTGAAATCACCCAAACATGTGGAACCGAAACAGAAGATCCAGACCAATGCGAACGGAACCAGAACGGAAGACCAGGATCGAAAGTCAACTATCAGTCCGAGCGTCCGAACTAGGAACTTCATCCAAACACGACGTGGCGCTTTCCGTTGTGACGAGGATAAAAATTTATCCCCCTCCAGACTTCTGGAATCCTTCCAGGTGCCTCGACCAGGGTTTAAATACAACATTGATCTCAGTAGCTCAGAACAACATTTGTAAATGATTTCTTTTTAGTTTTGTTTGTAATTAAGTGCTTCAATTGCTATAACAGCCTTCTCCACTTGAGGAGATTGTTTAGTGAACTTCAACTTTCTTGAATTGATAATCCCTTTATTACAAACCAAGTAACTCTCTTATATCTCTTTTTTTTTTTAAACAGATTCTTATTTCTTTTAAAAAGATTTATTTTTTCTTTTTTTACAAGTTATTCACCCCTTTAATCAACCACTAGGGGACCTATACCTTCTTCTTTCGGAGATCCAATCAGTTGAACCTCCACTTTGTTGACTGGGCAAATGCCCAACCCTACCAAGCTTCCCACTAACCTAGCTGCGCCTTTTAGCAACTTGGAGTCAAGTTTCCACTACCTAGTCGTCACATGAGTCGCAGTTGAAGTCCAAAATTTGGACTTCCTTCTGGTGCAGATTTGCTCGCCTCCAAAAGATTAACCAAAGCCAAAACTTTCACTGTAGGTGTTGCGAATGGAATCCACCCTGTTCTATGCCCACCTGCCAAAAATAAGAGGCTGCAGATAGGCAGATTTGGCAGTGAACTTTCCGTTATCGCTCCATCTCCAAGTGATTTCCAAAGATAACTCCTCAAAAAGTGCAACTTTACCCAACTGATTGGTCGCACAAAATGCAAACCAAAAGTTGTGGTTGAGATGTAGGTGTCTTAGAACATCCCCAATCGAATATTAAATACATATTTAACATCTCCTTTCCATTTTGAATGGGCATTATAATGCTCACTCACAAGAGAGAGGAAAAAGGATATTCAAAGATTTGAACACCTTTGAATACTCTTTTTCAATTATTTTTTATTTTATTTTTCTTAAATTGTAAATTTTTTAATATTATTTAAAAAATTAATAATTTTTTTTTTACAAGTAAGATTATTATTAAAAAATAATAATAATAATTTAAATATTTTAAAATATATTTATTTAATATGATATAATTTTAAGATGAGTGAGTGGACGGTGGAATCCATAAATAATGAGTGTTAATATTAAAAAGGATGTGAGTGAAAGATATATGTTGTTATAATAAATATATGACAGTGGACCTCATACTTTTTGATGAGATAATGAATATTATAATGACAATGCATTATGGATGCTCTTAGCTTAACATCTTGATTTGGACAAAGGGAAAGGAGATTATAGAACTCCAATTCAAGCAGTTCTCCACGAACCCATCTGCTATGTTTTTGAAACATATGATCATGTGGCTGGCTTCTAACAGAGAGCACTACACTCCCATGATTTTTCTAGAAAGCAGTCTTTTGAGACCACCGAAGATCGAAGCAGTCTAACACTCGGTGCAGAAGCCACCACCATTGCCTTAGCTGGGCTAGATTAGGTTCTTTAAGACTCAATACACTTAGTCCTCCCATGGACGAAGGCCAGCAAACTATAAAGCATTTTTCTTCCTCTTCTTGTGATCTTGTGTTATTTTAATTCCTTTAGGCTGTAGCTAATTATCAATTATTGTTGTCATTTTTTAGTTGATTGTTTCCACCCACTATATTCAATAGGTTAGGTAGGCAGGATTGATCATCTACTCACAATAAATAAATAAAAGAAATTAAATTTAATATAAAAAGAAACAGATAAATATCATAGAATACTAATTATGATTTGATATTTAATATAATCAACAGACTTTGTATCACTAAATATCTCTTCATGGATCCATTCATTTTAATATAATCCTCAGATAAATAGCCACTATATATCGAGCGCTGTAGGTATGATCTGCGTGGAAATCGAACCTAATTGCTTGGGAAAGCACCTGCTTGTTTACCATCACGCTATAGAAGATGTTCTAACCTGTTTGATTGATCAATATCACCAAATATAATCAGTAGAACAAGTGTCGAACCCTCCTAATCTAGATATGCATCTTGCTGAAAAAAGGTAGGTCTGCTGCTTCTCCCTTGCTGCCCTCACAGAAGCAAAAAATCATCACTAACTCATTGAGGTTGGTTAGCAACTTTGGTTTGCAACGGTTCTCAAAGATAACATTATCACCTTTTATTATTCGTTTTCATTTATTTTTTTTATTTTTTTGCGTTTGGCAGTGCTATTGTAGAATTAAAGAGGTGTTAATAAGTTAAGCATATATGTATTTAAATTTATTTATTTAGCATGATGAACAAACACATGTGAGCTTTTATCAAATTGAAATTGGAATTTGTTTATAAATGTTTAGTTACATTTTCGTAAGACTGAAAGACTATTAATCATCATCAGTTGAAAAAACTAAATGAAAAGTGATTAAAGAATATTAGGTCTTTGGCACAATTAATGATTTTGAACACGGAAAGCCCCACTGGATAAAACCTCGGACAACGAATTAATGAGGAATGTGGACCACACTACTTTGGTATCATTAACAGTGGTTTGGTGGGTGGTAATCAGGGTTCAATGCGATTGAACTACTGGAGGACACTACGTCAAGAACTTGATGGATAAAATATGAGATCGGATTGTCTATCTCCAGATTAATCAGATTGTAAATTCTGAATATCTAATCTATATATTAAAACAATTAACAGTGTTGCAACAAGATTTAGAAAAATTATGCGCCAAGAAAGCCTAGCAGCCTCGAGCAGATATCAAGGTCTTTGCCCGAAGCCTATCCGGCTCAGCTGTGGTAAATGGGCCGCACTCGGTTCGAGGCCAGCCCAACAAAAACTTCAAAAAGTGCAGAGATAAGCTAGCCGTCTTTGACTCTTTGCTCAGAGAACAGAAGAAGTCTTTGGAATATCATACATTTATGGTATGGCCATAGGCATCCATTATCATTCGTTCATTCTAGACCTTATAAATTCTTATGTCGATAATGTTGATTAAACTCCAATTAAATAGTAAAATATTGTGATAAAGAAGGTAGAAATTTTAGATGAGATGAGAGTAGGATTGGAAAACCAGAGAAGAGGAAAAGAAATAAAGAAAAAGAAATGAAAGAATGAGTAATAAGAGATGGGATGAACAAAAGAGAATGACAAAGAGAAGAGATGAGGAGCATGAGAGAATTAGAACGAGGAGAAAGAAGCAAGTTTAGTAGCGGCGACTAGAAGGAATTTAGAGAAGCATAATTTCAAAGTGTATCAGAATAAAGGCCAATCGACCAGTCCTCTCATTTCACGAGCCTTATAATGACTTCATTCTCGTCACCTGTTCACGGTGGAGCTGCTTTTGCTATCTTGATGCACAAAAAGCAGGAAAGAATCCCCGAAGTTACTCACCAAACCAAACAGTGGTTAGCAAGATAAACTTTCACCCCAACTTGGACGTTGACCATTATTAGAGCCTTTTAAGATAAAACTCTCTGAAGTTTCTAAAAAACAGACTATGATTGACTTGCACTAGTCTCAATTTATTAACCAACGGTACTTCTTAAATCACTTAACACCTTCAGTTTACAGATCAAGCTGGCATCAGCGGAAAAGAGTCTCTCCCGAACTTGAGCTCATAGCAGTACATCAGGTAATTATCATAACCCGCATATTCAACTGTTCGATGACATACAACGCAGTTTGCAGGTATTGACTTCAGAATAAGTTTGAAAGTACTTTTCTTCACATACAACGCAGTTTGCAGGTGATTACGATGTGGAAACAATGAGAACGCTCCAAGAACTCAAGGACAAGGCAAGCAATCTCATCCAACGAAATCAGCATCAAATTGCCAAACAGCAGAAGCACTGATAGACAAAGCAAGCAGTCTCATTCGATCCTACAAAACCAGAATCATACTGCTAACCAACAAGAGCACTGCTGCAGGTCTACCACTTGCAAGGCAAGCAACCAATTATTATCTACTTCACCTGGCAGGAAGACATTTGATTTACAAAACTTTTCGCCATTCTATTATTTACGTCTATTTTTTTTAATCCAATATCTGGACCTTAGGTCCAACTAGTCATTCCCCCTGTTCGGCCACTCATAAATCCGGTAGAGGGAACACTTCGTCACATTGGATATCCACTCTTACCGCTGCGTTTTACCGGGAGGACCATCATATTCTTATTGAAGTAAAAGGTGATTCTTCACAGCATTGCTTCCGCACGGGTCGAGCGGGTCTAATCCTATGATCATATCGGGTGTTGACATAGCAATTTCGATCACAGCCACACCAATAACTTTGAGTATTCCAACGCTATCTATAGTAGGAACTTCTGCTTGCTTTGGTTCACCATGTTCTCCTCTCCCTTCCTTTTGCTCCTCTCCCACTTTTTCCTAGTAAACAGTTGTGCAAGCTTTAGCATTTACAGGCCATAGGCATTCAATCTATAATAGTTTCACTAGCACCGACATCGACATAGCAAAACAAATGCCTCATAGAAATGATACCTGGACTAAAATTGCTTTCTGACCAGCGTATTCTTTAGCTTGCTTGAGAGTCGCTTTGTCCTTGTCCTTTAATGATCCTTCTCCCTTAGTCCCTGCATACTGCAGGGCTCTCTTGGCCACCTCTATTGCCTCCTCTTCCTTCTCTCTGGCTCTCTTCATAGCCACTTCCCCTGTGTCTCTCGCTGCTTCCCTTGCTTCCTGTGCTTTCTCCATGGCCTTCTGAGCCATCGATTTGGCTGCTTCTTTTACTTCCTCTGCTTCCTCGCTCTTGGCCATCTCCTGTGCAGCAGCTTCCGCCGCGACGCGCGTCTTCTCGGCCGCGTGATCTTTCGCCTCAATGCCCTTTTCTGCCACAACATGCACCCTCTGGGTGGCCTCGGCGCCCTTGGCAACGGCGAAAGCCCCTGCGGCGTCGAGTCCGTGCGTGACGGCCTCTTTGGTGTTGTGGATCTCCGCAGCGCCAGCGTTCTTTGCCTTCGCGTAGCGCTTCTCCGATGCGCTAAGGGACTCGATAGAGTTCTGCTGGGCGATGACACGATACTGTCCGATATCTTCTGGCGACATGCCCTCCTTCCCGTGCTCCACTCCTCTAGAAGCGGACTCTCGCTCTCCCTCTTGCTGTGAAGCCATTGTCGATTGCGAACAGAAGCGTAGTGAAGGTCGACGACTGGTGAGCGAGGCCGAGCGGGTTACTGGGATGGGGGAAAGCGGCGTACAAGCATTAGTCCGATCGCACGGTCGACGCGTGTTACAGACCCTGCGAACGTGTTGAGTACTAGTGGAGGAGATGGCACGTGCAGGTGAGAGGAAGACGCTTTGTTTTTTTTAAAGAGACATCGTAAATTATCTGCAGTTATTTTGAAAAAAAAAACTTATGCAATACTCATACTAAAATATAGTACCTATATTTCTAAAATCTATAATTGAAAATAAAAAATTATTTTATTAAGTTTAAATATCCACTTTCTATTATTTCTTTCTCCTATGTAGTATTTGAAGAATAGATTCTATTCTATAAATTAAAAAAATATTATTTATAAATATAAAATTTAAAAAATAATAAGATAACTAATGTAAAAGTTTTTAACCCCTCTATTTAATGCTTAATAGTGGAGCCGGACGAAAAACACTGTTCGTTTCAACTGAGAGGAGTCCCTTAATGGGTTAGCTAAGCTCAACGTCTCAGTCTAGCTTCGTGTTAAGACGACATGTTCATTCAGATGAACCTAGTGACTAGCACATGAGATATTATCACAATGAGATCTGGGATTCGAATCTCGATAAAGTCGAGATAAATACTTTCCTTATGTACTAATCACTATTCCAAAGGCTAGTAGTCATCCGTGAATTACCTCCTCCGTATTAGTCCTAGGACGAGTTGACGATAGAGCTAGAGACGAACGTATTCATCTTTTATCACAGTGTTGGGACGACAGTCATGATCCAAAAGGTATTATTACACTCTTAAAACAAGATGAGAAAGAAAGGATGAATGGCAATAATGGTCAGTTTGGATAAAGAATATGATAGATCGAATTAGAGGTTTATTGAGAAGATACGTGAGCTAGCAACGATTCTAAAGGACCTAAGAGAACTAATAATTCGCTTGTATCATATCAGCCTAACTTCAAAAATATTGTGAAGAGTTATCAACAAATTCACGCCATAAGTGTTCCTTGTATCCGTACTTTTATTCCTTATATGGATACAGATAACACTCTCCCAATTGATCCGAAGGATGAGGAAGATGAAAGGGGTAAAAGGACTTTAAATTCAACAAAACAAACCCAAATATCTCTCTTTCTTTGCCAATGACCTTGTTTTGTTCACTGGAGCATTTAAGAAACGAATGAGAAACTATATCGGAGGAAATGAAAGTGTTTTCAAAGGACTCAAATAGGCAATTAGTGTGGTAAAGTCAGAGGTTTTCTTCATGAGGGATGCGGGAGTAGATGAAGAAAGGTAACGCCAAGTGCCTCGTGTTTCAACACAATTGATGTGAAGCATATGGGTGTGTATTTGGAACAATGGATAACACCAATACCATAAACATCAGATATAATTGAGAAGTTCCGGAAGAAACTTTCGAGCCAGCCTGTGACATACCTTTCGATGGCAAGGCGAATTAAATTACCAACTTATAGCCTTCAGTTAGGAAAGATGCATCATATAAGATCTTTTATTTGTGGCCATAGAAATGGATAAAAGGCACAGCGTGGGGTACAAATGGCCCGAGAGTATGAGAAGGATGACTTATAACATTGATACTACAGCGGAGATAAGGGAGAGAAAAGAGTGAATCATCCAAGGCGAAAGAAGCCTAAAAGTAGATGCTGCATTAGAGCCCTCATGGGGAAATGCATGTATAGGAAGGACTCTTATAAACAGGGACTTGTGCCTGAGTCTTCATAAGGACAACAAGCCTGAACATGTCTATGAGTATATTAGATTCAAATAGCTGATTAATAAATGACTATTGGGACCCTTTTAAGACAACAACAACAAAAAAAACTTCGAGTTAAACCAACGTGAAGCTAGATGAGATTAAATGTCCTTACAATTTGCGTGTCATCACGGTGTGGTTTGAGTTGGGTTTATCCTCACATCAAAATTTTTGAAAAGAAGTAACAATCCAGCAGAGACCTAGAAATATGAACCCGCAAATAAGCATTCTTTAACAATAAACTAGTACCAAATAAATTGCACAAAAGAACTAAATCCAGCAAACAAATTCCATATGATGGTCACAAAAGCTCACTTTCTACTTTCTGGTTGCAAGTTGGATTTTTTTCTATCCAGTTCCGTGTTTCCAAGCTTCTCATTCATCTGATGATTTTGGAATTCCTGAACATATCTCCTTTTTGTGGAGTTGTAACATCTTCACTTCTGGGTTGCAGAGGCCTGACAGAATAAAGAGAACACTGATGCCACTAGAAAATATTTTACTAAGTCTGAAAGATAAGTGAACCTGTAATTAAGTGAAGTTGCAAATTTCTTAATCTAGATCTATGCAATTTCTAACACTGACGAGTTACGATCACCTGATGTCCCAGTTGCTCTAGTTTAGGAATGAAATTATAAGAAAATAATTATTCCTAAAGAATGAAATTCAGAAGGAATGAAATAGAAATATATATGCACTAGTTTGGTTCATGAAATGAAATAAATAGGTCATTTCATTCCAAACAACTGACAATAGCTCACTCAGTCTGTCTCTGCTTAATAAGGGTGGGCATAAAGGCCAACATTGTTGGATCTCTATGTTTCCATTCACATTTTTCAAACAAACATAACTGTTTCCAACTGAAAAACTTGAACCAGACGATTTGAAAATTCAAGTTTCAGTTCAAATTTCAGAGATGTGCAATACTTTGTTTCGGGGTTCAATTAGACATTTTACTTTTATATAGAATCTAAAAAATCCTTATCTGAACTAATTTGGTATTAAATACAACATAATACATAAATATATATAATTATATAGTATATAATTATTACATATAAATTGACAAAAAGCTCAAAAAATAATATAAGGAATAGATTCCATGAAAATTGATAATCTGAATTTATTTCTATAATCAAATATATAAATTCTTATTCTATGAGACTTCATAAAAAATAGAACAGTGAGATATCAATCAAATGCACTACAAGAATGGTGAAGTGGTATATGGGATCTGTCTTGCAGCAATTTATATTAATTCATTTCTAATTGACAGAACCGTGCAACTACAAGTTTTCTCTGACTAAAATTCAAAAAATATTTGGCCATTAACATGAAAATAATATGCACTGAATAATTTCTAATTTATGCTCTTTTTTCTCCATTTCTTTCTCAACTTTAACTAAAATAACTGCTCGTACATATTATGTATGTTGTAGCATCTAGGTTTAATCTCACTACACATTCGCTAGCATTTGCAAGGATAGATATGTGTGCACTCAATAAAGCTCTTTGGCTCACTTGGTCCACTAGGCTTGGTGAGAAATGCAAGAAGAAACAGCAAAATGTTATAGCAGAGCTACAAGCCTCACGACAAAAATGTTATGAGCAATTTGGGCAATCAGGTGAACTTCATGAGGTGAGGCCATCAAGCCTACATGGGAATAATTGTCACACTTTAATTTAGTCGCATATTAGTAGGCTGGCATTCAAAGGCAATATAGATTTATTAACTCGTGGAAATTGACTTTTAGGCCACGTGGTTCAAACGTATAAAGTCAATGTTTAATTGTCACATCAGGAGTGGTCAAGGCACCTGCTTAAAGGATGCCAATTAATTTAGAGTGAATCTTCTCTGAAATCGAGCAAGATTTCCTCTCAGTGTAATTAGTACTGCAAACAAGACTGAATACCAAATCTTCTAGATGATAGTAGCAATTCCTATTTCCTATTATCCTATTTTGAAATCTTGTGTGTAATTATTTCTTAGGCTAAAAGAAGAATATTACTCATATGAAACAAAGTGTTCAAACTTTAGGGGGGGGAGAGAGAGAGAGAGAGAGAGAATTCAAAGAAAGTTGATGTCGTATAAATGAGGGTGCTAAAAGATAAATGCATAGAGTTACTAAAAAATAATAAATATACTAATATACGAGAGAAATTAGATATAGTTCCAACAGATATAAATGAGAGGAAATAAGTTGAGATGAGTATGTTCACCGATAATTAAGTTGAATCAAGTAGAGTGGGAGGTGGATAAAGGTGGAGAGAACCAAGAAAATATTAGTCAAAGTAGTAAAAAATAATTTAATTAATTTGAATAGCACTAATAATATTACCAGCTCAATGGAGGGATGGTGACAGATGATAAATGTAGTAAAGATTAAAGAACATGTACGACAATGTAGCCATTATTATTAGAATTAATGAAATTGTAGGTTCAATTATAAGTTTATAACACTATATATTTCACTAATTATTTTCAAGATAAACTCCTCGATGTGTTATTTTTCCAAATGTAAGTCAATTAAAAAAGTATAAATAAAATAAACTTGTAGCTTGTGTGGAGAGAAAATTTCAGTAACTAAATTTTTTAAGTTAAATAGAACTAAGATTGAATATATGAGATGTAATTTCAATAATAAAGAAATCAGCAAAAGAATAATCAAGATGGATGAATAGACAAGTCCTAGGATTAAGAGTTTAGAAATCTTAGATTCATTATCCAACAAAGAGATATTAAGAAAAGTATCATCAATAGATAAAATGTGATTATGTGAACATCATGTGCCCCTACGACAAGGAACATTTTATAAAATTGTGTTGCCGCTAGCAATACTTCATGGGTTTTATCTTATGTAGTCAGAAAACACTGTGGTTAAAAATATTAAATAATTAAGATGAATGTGTGTAGTTACTAAAAGAAATTACTAGTATTTAAGACAAATTAGGTGTAACTCCAACAAATGCTAAAATAAACAGAAATAAGTTAAAGATAATATGAACATATTTATAAACTAATACAATAACAACAACCAAGCCTTATCCCACTAGATGGAATCGGTTATATAGATCCTTTTACACCATTGAGCTCTATCCCCTACTATATCATCATCTATACTTAAATAAATTTTATCTTCTATTATTGTTGTTAACCAAGTCTTTTTTTAGTCTTCCTCTTCCTCGTTTGATATGCGTGTTTGTCATAGTTTTACATTGTCTAACTGGAACATTTATTGGTCATCTAAATACATATCTATACCATCTTAAATATGTCTCTTGAAGTTTTCTCTCAATAGATACAACTCCGACTTTCTCTCTAATGCTCATTTCTTATTTTGTTCATCCTCGTATATCCACACATCTACCTCAACATTCTCATCTCTGCAACTCACATCTTCTGCTCATGTCAAGTCAAAGCCTAACATTCAGCTTTATACAACATAGCAGGTCTAACTGCGATTTTGTAGAACTTTCCTTTAAGTTTTAGAAATACTTTACGATCACATAAAACACCCGACGGTCTCCATTTCAACCATCCTGCTTGTATTAAGACATCTCTCTCAATCCCTCCATTGTTTTGTACAAATGATCCTAAATATTTAAACCTCTTGGTTTTGGACAACTCGTCATCTTCAATCTTAACAATTATTTCATTATATCTAATATTACTAAACTTAAATCTCATATATTCTGTCTTTATTCTACTAAACCTAAAATCTTTCCCTTTTAGTATTTCCCGCCAAGATTCTAGTTTAGTATTTACTCTTCACGTGTTTCATCTACTAAAATAATATCATCTGCAATCAGTATACACCACGATACTGTGTCTTAAATGTGTGTAGTGAGTTCGTCCGTAATTAGTGTAAAAATATAAAGACTTAGAGCTAATCATTGATGTAACCCTATCTTTATTGGAAATACTTCAGTTACTCCACCTGAAGTCTTTACTCTGATCGTTACATCCTCGTATATATCCTTAATTAGTTTAATATATGTTACGCTAGCACCTCTCTTTTATAGAATTCTCAATATAAGTTTTTTCTAAGTCAATGAATATCATATGTAGATCTTGTTTTTGCTCCTAATATTTTTTAATTAGTTGTCTAAGAAGATGTATAGCTTCTATTGTTGACCTTCCATGCATGAATCCAAATTAATTTTCAGTTACTGTGGTGTCCTTCTTTAATCTTTTTTCTATTATTTTTTCTCAAAGTTTGTATGACTCATTAGTTTAATATCCCTATAATTTGCACGATTTTGTACGTTTCCCTTGTTCTTATATAAGGGAACTAGAGTACTTATCCTCCATTGATCAAACATTTTTTTCGTTTTTAATATTATGTTAAATAATTTTGTAAGTCATTCAATACTTTATTTCCTTAAGCACTTCTATACTTTTATCGAAATATCATCTGATCCAACAACTTTTCCATTGTACATCCCATTTAAAACTTATTCTACTTCTAAAGTTTGAATTCTACGATAAAAATTTAAATTTCTATGTTCATTTGAACTACTTAAATTACCTAAATTAAGTTGGTTACTCTAAGCATTCATTAAGAAATTGATGAAAATACTTCTTCCACCGCTCTTTTATTTCTCCATCGTTTACTAGTACCCTATTATATTCATCTTTAATACATTTTATTTGGATAAGATATATTGTTTTACTTTCTCTCACTTTAGCTATTCTACAAATACCTCTTTCCCCTTATTTTGTATCTAATTTTTAATATAATCATTCAAAAGTGTCATTTTTTGCTGCATTCCCTACTCTCTTAGCTTCTTTTTTGGCTATTGTATATTTTTTTAAGTTTTCCTCATTCTTACAAATATATAATTCTTTAAGTTATTCGTTTTTCCTTCCTTTCTCTTGTACTTTCTCATTCCACCACCAAGATTTTTTACTTAGTGGTGCATGTTCCTTTGACTCACCAAGTACACTTTTAGCTACTATTTTCAACTTTGATACCATCTTATCCCATGTTATATTAGAGTTACCGTATATTTCACCTAATGATTACAATCTTACCTTCTTCTTAAATATATTTTGCTTCCCATCCTTTAACTTCCACCACTTTATTCTAGGAGTCGTATATATTTCCTTTCTATTGATACTATGTTTGAGACATATATTCAACGCTACTAACCTATGTTGATTAGTTAAACTTTCTCCAGGATGACTTTGCAATCTTTACAAATCTTTCTATCCTTTTTCCTAACTATATGAAAGTCAATTTTCGATTTATTATTCTGACTTTTGACAGAGACTAAGTGTTCTTCTCTTTTCTTAAAAAACGTATTAGCTAATATAAGGTCATATGCTATCGCAAAATCTAATATAGTTTTCCCTTCTTCATTTCTCGTTCCAAACTCATAACCTCTATGTACCCCCTCATATTCCACATTTTTCACTCCGACATGCCCATTTAGATCACCTCTTATTAAAAGCATTTCATTTGACAAAATATTTTGTAATACTTCATCGAAATTGTCCCAAAACCTTGATTCGATATCTTCATCTAATCCCTACTTGAAGTGCATATACGCTAATTATGCTCATAGTTTCTTTCGCCACATTATCTTAAGGCTATAATTCTATCCCCTTTTCTAATTACTCTTACAACCTCATCCTTTAACGAACTATTACAACAATGCATACTCCATTTCTTGCTTTACTTTTTCTTGTGTACCATAACATAAAGCCCAAGTTCTCTATCATTTTTGCCTTCTCGCCTACCCATTTTGTCTCTTGTACACACAAAATACTAATTCTTCTCCTAATCATGGTATTTATTACCTCCATTGATTTACTAGTGAGAGTTTCTATATTCCATGTTCTAAATCTTAGACTATTAGTTTTCCTATTATATTTGTTCTTATCCAACCTATGATGTGAGAACTCTTGCCTATTTAACACTACACCCAAGTTCTTATGAAGATGTAGCGGTCCTTATCAATATGTTACAGTCAGATCCTACAATGCGAACTCTTGCATATTTAGCACTACACTCGAGTTCGGGAGATGTAGCGGTCATTGCCGAAATGTTACAGTCGGACCTTACAACATGTTCCTTCCAGAGAACAACCTAGCATTAGTATAATAGTTTAATGGATTCATTCATTGAACATTTGTTATAGTTTTAATACTGGCTGGCAATTTAACGCAACCCTCCTCCTTTATCCGGGCTTGGGACCGGCCATGACCAGTTCGTCATGGGCGGAGTTATATTTATAAACTAATATATTCTATAATTACTTAAGTTTAATTAATTATAATTAAGGCACAATGGAGAGTGAGGCTAAAGAAAAGGAAACCAATACAATTGACCAAAGTTATCTTTCTCTATTAGTAGTGATGCAACCATGCTTAGAACTCAATGGAAGAGCAAGATGGACCAAATAGTCAGAACAAACTGGATGGATGATGAGCGTCTGCTTCTCTTCCTCCTTATTAAAGCATTTTGTTAAAGTATAGATCCTATCTACTAGAAATGTATCATTTGCTCAATTTAAATCCTGAAGAAAGATCAAAAATACTTTATTAAAAACTAACCTGAGCATCTTGGAATATCCCAAACAGCAATTGATGATGACGAACAATCAGGCTCGCAAAGAGCAAGGTTGTTTTCATGGTTGACATTCATAGCAAGCATCCAGGAACCTATTGTCACGTCCTCGTTGCTGAACATTCGGAAACTGGAAATGTGCATATGATTAAAAACGTTGTTGTCAATCACTAAAATATACAAAGTACCGACTAATAATTTATGAGAAATGGTGAATAAGAACTAGAAATAAAAAGAGACTTATTCAACAGCACAAAAAAAATACTACTAAGCAGTCAAAAAAACAAAAGAGGATATTGGTGCTCCAAGGTACAAATACTTCAAAATGAGAACCAAAATGGCCAAGTTGATCACGGTATCACCTTTATGAACTCACCAATTATGTCTTTGTATATCCAATGAATTGACTTGAATGGGAAATGAAAAGAAACATCAAATAATGGCAAGTTTGATTATGCAATGGGATAATAGATAGAAGTGCATTGATTTGAAAGAATACTAATTACATTATCTTAAACCTAAAATCAAGGGAGCAAGTCATTGAAACAAACAATATAATGAGAATAATGAGTAGCAAATGTTTGGGGGGGGCTGACTTAATAGTTGAACCAAAGTTTTCAGCATCAGAATTCTTGTAACTTGCCTGTTGTTTCTCAGTGCAACCAAGCTCGACACCACATCAGATGAAAGTGCATATATGGGACCATAAGCATGAAGAAAGTATCCTGTCCCAAGCAGGTGTGATAGTGGCTCGTACCTATATAGTTTGCAAGACAATCACAAATATTAGTCATACTTTATTGTATGCAAAAGTAATAGTGGATTGAGATTCATATTGCGAAGAAAATTTAGAAAGAAACAAGTAAACATAGTGATGTAAGTAGAAAACCAAGGTCATTCTGAAAATGGAGAAAGTACATGCGTATCAGGTGTTAGATGAATAAAAAGAAGAAAAAGTCTAGTAGAATGTAAGGTGCTTATGAAGTGAATCTATTGGCATAAATGACAGTTTGAGGGGAATAGAAAGCACAAAATACACATTTTCTAATATTCATTTACAGACCTCGATAAAAAATTCAAATATACAGAATCCCATATACAGGTAATGCAACATAATTGATCTACAAAGGAGTAAAACAATATTCAATTTTCATTAACACAAATCTGAATTACTTCCTTTCCCCAAGAAAAAAAAGGATTACTTACTTTATTTATAACATTTCTTATCATTCTAATCAAAGTATCATATCCTTGTGTATGATGAGTTTTTCAGAAAGTAGTTAAATACCAACCACTTGAGGTGAGGGTCAGTGAATACAGGACCCTTTTTCATGCATCCAAGATATGTTTGAGTGGTTGGTCGCTCTTTTGCCAAAAGCAAGGAAAGTCGATCTAAAAAATTGCAATTAATTAATTAACTTAAGGAGTTTTGGATAAAGAAATGACAATGTTTCAAAGACCAATTACCTGGTCTCAAATATATATCATCATCAGCTTTCACATAGAAATCTGAATCATAAAGTGCAAATGCTGCTTTAAAGAAAGCTAACCTACAAGATAAAATTAGGTGAAGACTTGTAGATACCAAGAGCAGAACGCTCAGAAGTACTTATGTAATAAGATGCCAGTGCATTTCATACGTTTTATATGGAAGATTGCTGTACTCTTCCTCAATATCTATAAGCATGAAGTCATCATACTCATTCACCTCTGTTTGAAGCGCTGCCATTTTTGATTTATCTTTGGTCTTTCCTATAACAAATCTGAAGGCCAAGCCAGTCGCCTCTTCCAAGCTGCAACATCAAATAAGATTCTGAACTAGGGCAAGAATGCAACGCGAATGGCCACTTAATTTCAGAATCCAGTGATCAGCGATCATAAATTCCATCAAAACCAGAACTTTGTATTACGAAAAAACAGAGAACAGAACAGAACTACTTAGATCTTGACGAACCCGGATAACTGTTTAGAGAATGAGATACTGAAACGGTGAAAATTGAACAAATCGAGCCAATAGTAACGAGAACAAGACTAACCGAAGAAGACCTTGGCGATCGGCGGGCAACCACGTCTGCCTGATAGCCCACCGTCGACCAACGGATCCAAATCCCGTCTGGATCCCGACGAAACCCATTACCTTGTGCCGCTCCGCCACTCCACCACCAGCTCCTCCGCCTTCATTACGGTCCCACATGAAAGACAACGCCCTGGGTTCGACATCGGGGCACTTTCTGGCGGGTCTCGTGATGGAGAAAAGGCCGAAGAGGACACCGGCGATGCCGAAGATTAGGCAAATAAGGGGGAAGGCGGGGGAGGATGAGAAGCGGCGGAAGCGGGAGGCGGAACGGTAGTGGAAGACCTTGGGCGACATCGGCATCGCTGGATTCGACTCATAACCCTGGCATTTTAGCGTTTGGCGAAACGCATGACGGAGGCGAGGACGGGTGTTACTCAACGCCAACCGGAATGAAGTGGTGGTTTCTCTATAGGGGTGTTAATGTCCAGTACAGAAGAAGTCTGACATGGTCCAGGGCGGAGACGGCCCCATTCAATCTGTCGGACTCAGCGTCATTCAGACTGAGCCGTGCTGCTGGGTCGCGACTGAACTTGGCCTTGAGTCAGTACAGGCGCAAGTTTAGCCAGCTTCATTCAGATTCAGAACATATGGTATCTTGATCGAACTTCAGGCATCTGTATTCAATTGTTTATCTATCATTATTCTAAATAGGATGGAGAAAATTTATTATACAACGCAAGGAATAGCATGTATAAACCTCTTAAATTTGACGGTGCGGTCAATGAGCAATGAGATATTATTTGGGATTGAAACTCGATGTATTTAAGTATGTTCTTTTTTATATATTGATCATTTATACTAATGATTAATAGTTTTTCATAATTTATCTTTTTTATATTGATTTAAGAATAGATTGATAAAGATATTAGGGACAAATAAAGCACCTTTTACCTCGTGTATAGACCTCTTTAAACTTATTGTGGTCTTCCAAGATAATGTAAATTTAAAACAAAGATATAATTTTCTCATCTCAATTGCACATAAATCATTTGATGTATTGCTTCTCACGAGAATAATATCTTTTGCCATTGTGAGAGATGTGGTGCATAGTAGAGATCTCTACTTGATAAGGTCAAGACAAAAGTTAAGTTCTTGGTCAAAAGTCGAATAGAGTTGTAAGTTAGGGATGCAAAAAGTCAACTTTAGTCAAGGCGACACATCCGACTCTCTTAGCTCGGTCACTCAACTTCTTTAGCTCGGCCATCCGATTCTCTCAACTTCTGACTCCCTTAGTCCGGCCACCGACTCCCTCAAATCCTAACTCTCTTAATTCGGTCATCTACCTCCCTCAGCATGGTCGTTCGACTCCCTCAGGTGAGACTTGCATCATACATAGCTCGTTGAACTGTTTCTCGACAACATAGTTATTCTCTCCCGAAGGACGTGGACAATGCAGCTTGATACGGTACATAAAGGTGGGGCCTGATAAGACCAGACAATTAGAAGTCAAGGGGACGTGTCAGTCAAGGATAGTCCAACGTCAAGAGGGCATGACGGTCAGAAGTCAAAGGGACGTAGCAGTCAAAGACAGTCCAAAGTCAAGGGGACGTGGCGATCAGAAGTCAAAGGGACGTGATAGTCAGTAGTTAGGAGAGGAAAGAAGGAGTTAGATCGCTTAACGTCATCAGCCGCATAATTCACGGTCGGGTACAGACAGATCAAGGTCCCAGATCTGAGGCATAAGATGCAACCTGGAGTAATACATGACCTGCCCGGACTAGTCGGGTTTCCTCAGCTGAGTCGCATAGCCAAGCCTGATACTTTCAGTAAGACAACTCCCGGTCGACCCTTCAATAATCCAAGCGTGAAAGATGGAACCCTCGCTACAGCTCGTCTGAGTGTAGCGTGTGCTTGTCTGAGTGTGCACAAAGCCTACATACCGTCGGTCTCGTTACTACTGTCCTTGAGCTCCACGTGGGGGTCCGTCTTTCCGAGGCACATATGCTAGGTATATCCAAGTCGCCTCTCCGTCAACACCGACGTCATCTCAGCTGGCCTTTGTCTGACTCAGATTCCAAACAGGATCAATTTGACACCATATGTGGGAACTTCCTTCACCTATTCTAGACCGTGATGATGGAGGATACCAGAAAGATTAACGTCACCATGACAACAGGAGAGTATGAACTGTTCAAGGAGACCAAGAGACGAGCGACTTCCGTAAAACACATCACTGCTTCACAACTACACAAGATGCCTGTAGTTTCAAAGGACCATACCCATGTTTTCGACAGGACGTCTAAAAGGAAACAACCCAAGACTTTCCCCCAAGCCTTTTATCGCGAGCCCTGCTCGGATTATTATAACAAGTGCTCAGACTATTATAACAAGAAAGAGCAGCACTAGGCCTCTACGATCGAAAGTTCCCCGTCTAGAGATCCAAAGAAGGGAAAAGTTATAGTCCTCCGGGAGGAGCCGAGGGAGATGCTTGAGGAGCAAGTGCCCTTTTCTCTAAGGGTACTCAAGGAGAAGCTACCAAAGGGGTACAAGCCCCCAGCTATTGGGGAATACAATGGTAGTAAGGACCCAAAGGATTATCTCCGAAAATTTCAGAACGCTGCATTGCTGCACCAATATAGCGACGCCATCAAATGTCGAGTGTTCTTAAACACTCTGTCTGGCTCGACACAAAAGTGGTTCGATGGATTGTCGAACGGATACATCAACTCTTTTCAGGATTTCAAAATGCTTTCTTGTGTAATTTCGCCAATAGCAAGAAGTATCAGAAGATAGACTACTATCTCTTCGCCCTCAAGCAAGGGTCTATAGAACCATTGAGAAGTTACATAAAACGCTTCAACCAGGTAGCTCAGGATAATTTCATATATTGAAAAAGATTATTTTCAATATTGAAAGCCGTGATCAATTAAGTCACATAATAATTTTATCTCAGGTCAAAAACTTATTTATTAATAAATTTTAAAAATAAAAATTCTTTTATGTTAAATTTTCAAACATAATTTGTTAAAAAATAATATATTTATCTAATAAATATTTTTATTAAATAAATAAAGTTAAATTTCTCTAATAAAACATTAAAAATACTAACTAATGGTTTCTACTCTCTCGCTTGAACTCCTCTCTAGAAAGTTTAGATCAACTTTTCCCCTTGCGAGATCTGATATCCTAAAATATAACATAGGTTAAAATTTGAGTTGACTTGCTAACATGATCTTTCCAACATTCAAGTCAATCATAGATAAGAAAGGAGGCAGAAGAAGAAAAAGAAAGAAAAGAAATTTGATGGAGAAGAGTTACTTCTGCTTGCTTACGAGAAAAAGACCAACATACCTGGGCTTACCCTCTTGGTGAGTTGGTGAAGATGAAACTTTTGACAATTCATTATCATTCCTCTACTCATTGATTGCCACATGCACAGAAGAAGGAATCAAAGCAACATTTGGCATCCATTATTTGTTTATCCACTTAATGATTATCATGTACTCATAACTAGAAGCTTCGGAAACTTCGCTGCTCGATGGAGCTCAATCAATTGCTCAAGTGAAATTTATTTGTATTTCTCGAGAGAACTTGAGTATATTACCAAGGGACACTCAGTGATATTACTCAACAGGACTTAGTAATATTACTCGATGGATAATTTACAATCCCACAAAGTACTATAGCATTTTCTGTAGTAGTGCTTTACTCGGGTGATTAATCTGATTTCCCAGACACTATAGTTTAGTATACCACAGTATGGTCCTACTGTAGCATACTGTAGTATTACTATATTGTATTGTAGCAGATGCTCGGGTGAACAATATGAGTTATAGAGCACGGTTTTTTTTTTAAAGAAAAAAACCCCGTATAGGGGGATTCCATAACAAATGAAACATAGGAGGGGGGGCCAAACCTGACCTCTTAACATGCATTTACAAAAGCCTGTACTTTTTTACAAAAACACTCAAAACTTATTAACAACCAAACCAAAGATTTCATCCCTATCTTTCCTCTCACAATATATTAAGAAACTCAAAACACAAAATTAACTACACAAGTTTTCGCATGCATCCTTAAACCACGAGAAGCAGATCAAAAAGTTACTGCATTCCCACCGCAACACAAAGAGCTTCCACCTACCGACACAGTTTGATTAAATCCAATTTCCATAAAGAAAGCTCTACTTTGATAGCACCGGACATATCACTCCATCCCAACCACGCCCAAAATTCTATTCTGATTAGCATCAGCTTCCAGAATAAAAAGTCATCATATTTCCAACATCATTGACTCTCCAAATCACAGTCTTCTTCAAAGAGAAATCCCATTCATATTTACCACCATTATAAGCACTGATAAAACACCAGACAAATCTGAACTAATCACAAACTTGGACCACTTCTAGAAATCCACTACCAAGAACTCCGAGATTTTCTCCAGAAATTCCACACCTAGTGTCTGATTGAAGCCATGAACCTCCCAACTCAAACCAAATATCAGTCTCAAGCACCTCTAATGAAATCCGAATTCAAAAACTAGGGAAGCCCAAAATCTGATCAACAACAGCACTTCAAGAAATTCCAAATCCTATATGGATAAGCATCTGAAATAATAAAGGGAAACTAATCCCAGCAATATGTATCATCTTCAAATAAAACACAAAGCTTATCAACCCAAGACATTTCCATAAAGGATTTAATATCAATACAACCTAAAATCTGCCGTGTCACAGACTTACAGAATCACCAGCACCAGCAGCCCAAAACAGATCCCAGTTTCAGCGAGCCCCCATGCCAAATTTGGAGTTGCTACTCTCCACCAACAAATAAACAGCAAATCCATTCTCAAAACAAAACACCTTCATTAGGATACAGTGATAGGAAAATATCCACACAAAACAATCTAAACAGCAATTAAATCACACCTCCCAGCTTGGATACGGTAAACCAGAATTCCAACTTGCAATTTCATGGTTTTTCAAAACAGGGTTATTTTTAAACCAGTACCCAAATTAAACTGATTTGCAAGACAATCTAATATAAGGCAAACCAATCCTATCTACCTTACAAATGCCAAATAGAAATCTATCAATGCCATGCTTAAACAAAATTCTGGCCACAGGGAATTCAAACGCTGTGATTAGCAAGATAGTCCGCAGTAGCATTTGCTTCTCTATAAATGTGAGTAACGAACTTGATAATTCTAAATGACATGTTTGATTTTAAGAACTAGATTCCTCAACTCCAAACACAAGAAGGGAGACTGAATAATTTTCAAAGCCACCAGAGAATCTGACTCCAACCAAATAGGAAAGAAGTTATTCTCCACACATAACTCCACACCTTTAAGAATCGCAACCAACTCAGCTCTCATATTTGTTCCCACTCCAATAATTCCATGCTTTGCCCTAATAACATGTCCATCATGATCTCAAATGATAAAACCATATGAAGAAAAACCCGGGTTTTCTTTAGAACAGCCATCCGTATTAAGTTTATACCACCCAACAGTTGGCTTTTTCCAATGAACCACAGTCATTGTAGCAATAGTCTCTAAGCGTAATGGGATCCCCAAAGAAACAGCTAGAGACCCCATCCTTTCCAATGCTGATTTTTAATGATACCAGCTGCCATCCCATAAAAAATATACGATTATGCTCCTGATAATACAGCCAGCTTAATACCACGATGTTTAGCAACGTTTCGGGATACCCACAAAAACCAAAAAATTAACAAAGGTAGAGCTTCTCTAATATGAACACCATGAGACCATGCGGAACCTACCATCCAATTTTCCAAGGTGAGAATTCTGTTAACATCAAATAATTGTGCAAAAAAGGCCCAAACCCCCTTAGCAATTACTCCTTTAAAAAAAAATGATCCCAAGACTCCTCTGAATCTCTGAATCACAACATTGGCATTTAGAAGCTAAATAAACACCTTGTTTCTGTATAATAACATCTACTGGAATTCGATGCTGCAAAAATCACCACATAAAAATTGAAATTTTGGGAATCAAAAGACTACTCCAACACACACCAAATCGGGGTCGGTGCAGTGGCAGATCTAGAAATTTAATCATGGAGGGGCGGCCGCGATCTGAGCATGGCGAATTTTTTTTAACAGTTAATAACTTCTATGTAATTAAAAAAAAACAATTTAAATAACTTGGCATACAGGAGAAAAAGGTATAATATTATGAAAAAAACTCATACAATAATATTAAAATATTAAAGCAGTCTACTAACGAATACGTGACAAGCATTCTTCGAGACTCCATGTTCTGAAAACGCTGTAAAATTAGCTCATTGTCGACAGTATTAAAAACATCTTTCTCGATATAGACTACTAAACTATCATTCATCCATTTATCTCCAATCCTGTTTCGCAAATCTGTTTTGACAATATTCATTGCCGAAAACACTCTTTCAACGGTTGCAGTAGCAACTGGAAGAAGTAAGGCTAGCTCAATCATCCGATAAACCAAAGGAACCACACGGTTCTTCATTGTTTCAATCATTTTCTTTGCAAGAGCTCCCAAATCTGAAATGCCTTCAAACCGTTCATCTGATCTGACGTCATCAATATATGTTTCAAGCTCTTGTTCAACCAACATACGCTCATTCCAAGAAAAATCATCCTCATAAAAATGAGCCAGACGCACTAACTTCTGTGCATCAAATTTAGAGAACGAGTTCCTAGAATCAAGGCATGACATATTAATCAACAAATCTGTAATTGTTTCAGAGAAACGGCTATCCATCTCCTGTAGAATAATATTGATAACCTACAATTTAAAAATCAAACAACAAAAGTAAAAATTAATAAATATGCTACTGTTTAAAAGAATTTAATTGACGGTAAACAAAAAAAGAATTATGAAATTACCTCACAAAAGATTTCAACATGGTAGTAGTGATAAAAATTAACATTTTTTCCATCTCTCTTCAAACGACTACGGCTGTTGATGTTATCTGTCATATTAATTATTTCAATGGAATGAGTGTTACAAAACTTCTTCACATCCTCAAGTAAAATATCCCATCCAGAATCTCTCAACTTTTGCAATTTGCATTTCACATTATTGATCAAACGCATCGCATTCACAATATTTTGATCTTTCTCTTGTAGAACGGTTGACAAATGATTTGTGATTGCCAATATACGTTTCATCAATAGTAGAATAAACACAAATTCATACCTCTCCATTCTTTCAACCAAAGTTCTACTTAAACCCTTAGAAGAACGATCACCATCATCAATCAAATTTTGAAGAACCTCTATAACAGATGGCCACATTTGTTCAATACGACATAAAGTTGAATGATGAGACCCCCATCGTGTATCTCCAGGTCTAGCTAGACTAGTTTCTTGATTTAGTCCTCTACCAGAACTAATCTCTCCTCTTTCAAGAAGTTTAACTTTTCTGTCATGTTCAAGTTGTCGAAGTTTGTCGGCCCTTTTGCAAGATGATGCAGATGTATTCACAATCGAACCAACAATCCACATGAAATCACAAACATATTGATTTGCTTGAGCAACAGCTACAACCACTAGCTGGAGTTGATGAGCAAAACAATGAACATACAATGCATACGGATTTTCTTTCATTATCAGTGACTTTAATCCATTAAATTCTCCAGACATATTTGAAGCACCATCATATCCTTGACCCCTCAATCTCGCCACTGACAAACCATACTTAGCAAATAAAGAGTCGATTGCCTCCTTCAAACAAGCAGCTGTAGTTGTTGCAACATGAACTACAGTCATAAATCGTTCAATCACCTCTCCATATTTGTTCACATATCTAATAACAACTGCCATTTGCTCTTTCACTGAACAGTCACGAGCCTCATCAAGTAGTAAAGTGAACCACCTATCTCCAAGATCAGCTAGAATAGCATTTGTGGTCTCAACTGCACAAGCATTCAACAATTGCTTCTGAATTTTTGGGGCAATCATTTGATTATTTCCAGGTGCATTCATTCCAACAACTGCCGCAACTTCTGGATACTCCGAGCTATACCATTTGAGCAATTCTAAAAAATTTCCTCTATCGGATGATGTCGAAGACTCATCATGCCCCCGAAAAGGCAATCCTTGTAACAACAAAAATCGAATTACTTTTAAAATGGAAGTCAAGCGTTTGCGATAAGCAACTTCAAGCTCATGTTTCCCCGATGAAAATGAATACTCCACACTTTGTCTTTGATTCTTGAAACCTTCAAATTGTATTCTTGCCTCATTGTGCGCACTACCAACTCCACCTACATGCTCATTGAATTTTTCAATTGCTTTTTTCCAATTTATGAAACCAGATCTTGTAAACACATCATCTCGTCCAAACCCTATATTACTAGGTCTAAAAAGATAACACCAGAAACAAAAGGCTGCATCCTTTGAAACACTATACTCCAACCAATCACGGTCTTTAAACCAAATCTCTCTGAAACATCTATTGTCTTTACTCATTTTTTTTCTTGGAAAATTATGGCCTCGAGGTTGACAAGGGCCCATAGCAACATATTCTTTTCGAATACGATCTCTAGCATCAACATCATACTCTTCAATCAATTTACGTAAACCAGGATCAGCAACAATTTCTACTTCACTACTCAGATTTTCAATATTTTCAAATAAAATTTGCGGAGAAGGAGGAGGTGGTGGTAGTTGTGGTGCAGGAGTAGATTTTTCATTCGGAACACTAGACGATTCAATTGAACTCCTAGGCCTCTTTGCAAAATATTTCAACATTTTCTACAAATTATAATGTATGGGAAAAAATTATCAATATAAAGTGATGTGAACAATTTAACAATAACACAATTAAATTATTTAATATCATTCGACACAATTCTTTTAAAAAATAAAATTAATTTAACATAAATTATCAATATTCACAAATTACAATTAACTAACAACTAATAAAAAAACTAATTACATATTTAGAGTTTATACAAAAACTAAATTACAAATTATCCAACCATTAATATACAAAATCTAAATTTTTAATTATCCAACAATCAAATATAAAAAACAACTAAACATTTAAACAATCAAAATTTTAACTTGTTAATTGTATCATACATTGTAATCAAGAAACAATCAAACAATTATTAATAAAATAAAATAAAATCTACTTACCTGAATGAAGGCTGAAGGCGTTTGGACTTTGGCGCAAGTAAGAAGATGGATCAGAAAGGGTTCCTCTTTTGTCGGCACTCGGCAGAGAGAAAAAGGCGCAAGAAGATGGATCTGGAAAGGTTCCTCCTTTGATCGGCACTCGGCAGAGAGAAAAAAAGCTTTGGGCGCAGGGCTTTCAGTTTCAACTTTGCCGCTTTGGTCGGCGCTCGGCGGAGAGAAAAAACAAAGGGCAAATCGCAAATCACAAGGTTCTGTGAGAGATAAATAAAAACATCAAAAATATAAAAAATAAATTGAGGAAACGTGTCAACATGACAACATGCTTCACAATTAACAAAACGGAGGAGAGAAATAAAAATATTAAAAAAAAAACCTTTATATATGGAATTATGGAAACGTGTCAACGTGGACGTGGACCACGTGGTTTAGAATTAAAAAAAAGGAACCGGCTTCAACTCTTCGTTTTCTTCGCTAATCGCTCGATGGCCGACGCTCGTGTTTTTTCTCCGGCTGGCGGCTGCTGCGGCCTGCCGCCTGCTTGTGAAGAGTTTCTTACCTCCCCTGCTCCCCAATTTTTTTTTTTTGCTCCGCAGGCAAGGGGGGGCGACCGCCGACGCCGCCCCCCCCCCCCCGGTACATCCGCCCCTGGGTCGGTGGTTGGACATGGCTATAGAGCACGCTTACTGTAGCAGACACTGTAATAGTTTTTGTTCAAGGCTTTGGTTGTTCGAGAGAAGAATAATAGAGAACTGTAGCTTTGCAACACTGTAAAATATTGTAGCACCGAATGTAATTATTGTTTGGGAAATATTTTGATTCCGGATCACTGTAGCAATGTTATTGCTAAAAAATGTATTACTCGGGAGAATATATATAGATTGCTTAGGGCACTGCAACTTATTGTTACTATAGTTGTACTGTAGTATACTATTACCGAAGCATTGAATGTGATTGTTCGGGGGAAAATAGATTGATTTCTAGAGCCTTGTAACTTCACTTATTGTAGCATTTATAGTACTAGCTTGTACTTCACATAACGAGAATGTATTGTTCGGGAGATTAATCTGATTTCCATCAACTGTAGCTGACATTTTACTGTATCCTTACTGTAGGATTGTTAAGGGATTAGTTTTGAGTTTCCAGAATACTAGCATTTTGTTGTAGCACTACTGTAGCATTAATATAGCACGGTATTGTAGCATTTTAATGTAGCAACTATAGCAGTGATATACTATAGTATAACTATACCGAAGACTTTGGTTGCTTGGGAGATTAATCTGGTGACTTGGGATGTTTGGGAATAAATCCGGATACCATCAGATGTCTCTCCTTCAAATCGGACTGAAGAGCGAAGTTGAATGAAGTCCAATTAAAAGTGTTGAATCAAATTGGATTAGTTTAGGGATAAATTCGAATACCATCAGATGTCCCTCCTTCAAGTCGGACTAAAGAGCGAAGTCAAATGAAGTTCGATTAAAAAATATTGAATCGAAGAGGATAATAAGAAAACCAAAAAAACCAGAAATCTCATAGCGTCCAGGTGGGAAGAAGAGCTCAATCCCACTATTGTAGAACATTAAAATACCGACAAAATCCCGAAGTTTGATCATTCTTGACCAAAGAGAGAGACTCAATCTCTCAGTCATGGAGAGATAAGAATATGAAAAAGATTAGAAACCCACCAATGTTGATCTGGAATAATAAAAATGTCAAGAAAAGCAAAAACTCAATCCAAGATAATAATAAGAATACCATGAAGACCGGAAGATCAATTCCATCTGAGGATATTGACGAGAATACCATGAAGAACGGAAGACCAATTTGTCTCGACCGAGGAGAGGAGTTTGAACCCTTAGTCATGAGGGCAAGTAGAAATACTGAGAAGGCCAAAAAATCTAATCTCGCCCGAGGATAATAATAATAGCAAGGAGATAAGAAGTCAAATAACATTCCAATCAGATTGGTAAGAATACCGAAAAAATATTAAATGATCAGAAGTTCAATTGGTCTGAAGATAGTTATAAGAATACTCAAGAGACCAAAAATCCTATCCTGCATGGGGATATTATTGAACTAAATAATAATATAGAAAATTGATCCCATCGGGGATATTTCAATGATAGTAGAAAATTAAATACCCGTTGAAGGATATTACCAAACACATTGATAAGATAAGAAATCCGATCCCGCTCGGGCATATGTTAATGGTATCAGAAAATTAAATACTGCAAAGTCAAATAAGAAAAGAATTCCAATCTCGCTTGGAGAATACCATTAAGAAATCCAAGATGACCAGAAATCTAATCCCGCTTAGGAATATTGTTGAGTAATGTTGATAGAAAGATATTGACTCCCATCTAGGGAGGTAGTTGAAGAAATCAAAGAAGGCCATAAAACTAATCCTCATTCTGATACATGATTAAATAATACAACCTAGATTGTGATTTCAGAAGATAATATAAGATAGGGGATGCTATATTTATGTCAAAGACTCTTAGTATACATATATTTGGTGCATTGATCGTTATTATGGTTTGGAGGTTTTAATTTACCTGACACTTAGGTCGTTAAATTGATGCGATAAGGCAATGATACTAATGTTCGGAGGCGGTAGGAATATATATATTTGTCACATTGGCCGTTATTAGTGGCTCAAAAGCACTAGTTTATTTGACACTTAGGCCGTTATATTGATGTCCTGAGGTAATGATACTAACGCGGAGGCAGTAGGATATATATTTAGTGCATTGGTCATTATTAGTGGCTCTGAAGCACTACTTTACTTAGCAGTTAGGCCATTATATTGATGCCCACAGTGATATTGATGCTCGGCGGCGGTAGAAATATATATATTTGGCGCATTAGCCATTATTAGTGACTCGGAAGCATTAGTTTATCTGATACTTAGGCCATTATATTGATGCCATGAGGCAATAAGCTTATATTCAAAATGGAAATATTTGATCGAACCTGGTGTGAAGATATTGGCCAGAACATTAAACAGGAATAAAATTGGAACACAAAATTTTTTAGTTCCCTTTAACCGTCCTTACACCCCAACGGGGTGTAAGAAATTCTTTCATTTCATGGGTATGGAAGGTTAAAGCTTACCCTTCTCCCTATTTACCCTTTCCTCCCCTTCCCTCACGTTCTCCCAAATAGTGCGTTAGGGCGAGAATCAATCCATGAGCAAGTCACAATCAAAAGAATAACATAGGTCATCCATATGGATAGTCAATATCGAGTTGATATGAAGACTAAGAGCGTAGGGGAAAAGCCAGCCTTCAATTAGATAATAATGGTGGGAATGACTCCTTATTATGTAGCATTTGTTGTAGAGAATCTCATGCCTTGAGCCGGCATCCCAACACAGAAAGTGAGGTCCCATGAATTTGTTTGCCCGAACCGATACTAAGAGATAAATGTTGATTATAAAAAGAAGAGCCACAACAACCCAAGTCAACACTTGATCAACACAATCACTGCTGACAAAAACCCTGACAACCTTTAAAGCTTGCTGAGTTGGACACATATAGCAGAATTAATTTCTTCAGATGTCATGACCACTATAGATTGAAGAGCCCTTTTTGCCTAATGTGAGAAATCATGTCGTCGTGCTTATTTATGGATACCAAGATTGTCTTTTCCACAACTCTACTTCCACAGCTTTGTTTGTCAAAAAAAAGTTTTCGTTGATTGCTATGTTGATGAGGTTCCATAAGATTTCTTGGCTCTTGTAATGAATGACGGATGATCAAGAGGCATTCTATTGTGCACGTAGTATTTCCAATAATTGCTTTAGATTTGACATCTGAACGCAATATCCCTTCTTACAAAAAAGAAAAGACAACTTGCATATCTCTGATTAATTTATTTTAATCTGTCATTGCCTAGAAGAATTATCCAGAATTGATTAAATTGCCAAATTTTGACTCTAACATCTTCTACATCGTTTTTGACTTGCTAACCATCTCTAGAACTTAATACAACTCATGCAAATCTCTGGCACTAGGGATGTCACAGAATTTTCCAATGCAAAACCAACATAAGGAGTTTCAGTCATGTTAAGCAAGAGTTGCAATTTAACAAAATTAAATTTGCTAAGGCACGAGATCATAAAAAAGAACGAAAGGTTGGTATGATTGCATGACCATACTTGCAGACTTATGATGGTATCTTCCAGCACAAAAATAAAAAAATACTAGAATAAGTTCCGGCTGAGATTGGTTTAGCAATTTTTACCCTCAAAGCAAGATCTCGTTTGGTCCTAGATGGATTTAAGCAGTATGATATACAATATTCAGATGAATTGCAACACTGTGAAACAAAGTTGCCACCCAACAAAATTGGTCCTCTTCAGCTGGACAACATTGAATCCATGAATCAACAGAAAAGGTAGTACATACAAGATTCCAGCATCTGAAAATAACTAGTGCCCCTGATCAGTATTTTGGCAAGCAGGATTCTCCATATACCAATATCCTTCCGAATCGCTTAGATTGAAGAGGGAAAACTGACAACTAGGAAGATCCAAAGGCTTGAGTAGGGCGCATAGGGAGATATATTACAGAAGCATTCCCTCATCTTGCCCGGACACACTAATTAAGATGAAAATGCTTTTATGTTTATAAAACTCCTGGAGCATTGAGAAGAATCTAATGACCATTTTTGTTAATCAATGTTGTTTTTATTTGGTCAAACTGGAATGCACATAAAGATAGTTGTACTTATCCCACGGATGTAACTTGGAACAGAATGGAGGCTATCATAGTTAAGAAAATCTAATTGGAGAATATACTAAGTAGCACATTGATCCCTGAATGTCAGCTGCTGAGATGCTAGATCTAAGCAAAAGGCATAATGTATGTTGGAGATCAGCGGAGAATGAAAAGACCACCTGATTGATAATTTTACAATGTATAAAACCATAAAATTCAAGTGACCCGTAGATTGTTGCAACCAATACACAACATGAATCAACAACAGCTAGAACTTTACACTTCTCTAGGTTAATATAACAAGTTGAACATAGACAGGAAAAATACTCTATCCACTAAATGTATAAACTATCAATTGATATGGTTATTGAAAAAAAGTAATAAAAAGATAAGTGTAGTAACAAGAAATAAATGACTTATCTTGCCGGTGGAGATTCTTTGAGATTACCAATGGAAGATCTAAGATGTTCAACAGAAAACAAATTTGACCAATAGCAGGGTCCAGCTAGGAAGGCACATAAGAAATTCCCAAGTCCAAGACCATAAATGAATCTGCAGAACCACATTTGAAGTACATTGTTATTAAAGCATTGCCAACAAAGAGTTCCGAATCATATCACAATTTAAAGGTGAAGCCATGGATCTGTCAGCCTGAGTTGGTGATGGCTAAATTCCCACAAACACTTAGAACCCTAGTGACTATTAGCGAGTTGAGAATTATTCCATTGCCCAACATTCTGACAAAATTTTTCAAATTTTCATTCCAATTCCCATCCTGCACATGTGTGGAAATAATGATAGTCCAGAATACAATATCTCGGGTGGACATCTTATCAAGAGGCATCCATGCATCGTCCCTCATCTCATTGATAGAATAACCAAATATCATGGAGTTCCAGGTGATGGAGTCTCTGTGGGACATTGCATCAAACAGGCTGTGAGCTTCACTAATGCGACCAAGGCGACAGAATTCTTGTGTCCTAAAAGCGTGCATGCATACCAGCGAATTCCCAATGAACACATCAGAAAGGAGGTTTTTCTCGAGGGCAAACTCACGCAGCTTGTATTTAAGATTATCGCAAACAAAATATGGCGATCCTTATGGAAAGATTCGAATGCATCACCGGTTGAAGGAAGCCATGCCAGACCACTTGCCGATTTGTTAATTCCGGAGCCTTCTTGTCAGTGGCTGCGAAGGTCAGCAACTGATCCAAAGACCGCGACGGAACAGGATAATTTTGACGCCAGGTTCACCAGGAAAGTCCGTGGCGGATCCGAATTGTATGATTATCACCTTGCATCGGCAGGGCCTCGTTGAAGTTGATGACGAGCAGCGTTGGGCGTGCCTAGAGAGGCTTCATGAAGGCGTCGGAAAGATCCATAAGAAACGAAGGTTGCTTGTGATCCTTCAATGGATCAAAGCTGTTTGCTCCATTCGAATGCAAAAGAGACAGCTAGCGAAGGGGAAGAATTAGGCGACCGAAGCATAACAATGTGAAGTTTTATGTGGCCGTAAAAGAGAAACATCGCCGCCATGTTCTCCACGATTAGGGTTATTAGAAACTTGATACGATACAAAACTCACATATCTATGTTTCGATTGGAAGATTTTGGAAAACCATCGGAGAAGATCAACATGGTTTTCTGTAACTTTTTTTCGGATTTTTCCATTTTCACTCACTCGGCTCCTCCTATCCGAACTCATGGTGAGATTCGGTATCTTAAGATATAACACAGATTAAAATTTGGACCGGCTTGCTGAAGCAACCAGAGGAGGAAGAAACAACAAGAAAACGAAAGAGAATAAACTTGGTGAGAAGAAGACCAATGTACTTGTGACTGACTTACAGATATAAATGTGTGAAAAGTATCTCCACATCAGACGTCGCACGCCCCTCTACTTTTCAGGTAAGTCAGTAAAGATGAGACATATGATAATTTGTTTTTATGACAATTTATCAAATCATAAATGACATCTTAATTGATCAAAAAATATATACTATTTTGATATTTATTAAAAGATATACTTTTTCACTTTCCTTTTTATCCTTCTGATAAATCAAACTTTTTTTTTTTATCATTTTTCTTTTCTCCCTCTTCTCTTTCCTATCTCCTCTTTCATCAACGACATTTAAAATTTAGTTAATTTTTTGATAACATTTTAATACATTTAGAGAAGTTAAAATAAACTATGAATAACAAATTTAAACTCCTTGCAACATCAGGAATCCACAGGAACTGAAATGGGTGTAATCTGAGGTCTCTAGGTCCGATTGCACCCATTTCAGTTTCTATGGATTCCTGGTGTTGCAAGGAGTTTAAATATACTATCCATTGTTTATTTTGACTTTTAGAATGTGTTGAAATACAAGAAGAAAGAATCAGCAAAAAAAATTCATATCAGGCCCATGTTGGACCTGATATGAATCATATCAGGCCCAACGATATGGAATCATATCAGGCCCACGTTGGGCCTGATATGATTCATACCAGGCCTAACGTAGAGCCTTTTTGCTGATTCTCTCTTTTTATATTTTAACACCTTCTAAAAGTTAAAAAAAATAATATATAGCATATTTAAACTCCTTGCAACATTAGGAATCCACAGAAACTAAAATGAGTGTAATCGGAGCTCTCTAGGTCCATCAGTGGGTTTTGATCGAAACTCACTAATGGACCTAGAGACCTCAGATTACACCCATTTTCAGTTCCTGTGAATTCCTGATATTGCAAAGAGTTCAAATATGCTATACATTATTTTTTTTTTTTACTTTTAGAAGGTGTTAAAATATAAAAAGAAAGAATCAGCAAAAATGCTCTACATTAGGCCTGATATGATTCCATATCAGGCCCAATGTGTATCTCACTCTATTAGGAATGCTCAACTGTTTTAGGAACTCTTCATTTCATAATGGATGTGTTTATGATTGCTCTAAGTAGAAAAATAGATAAGGGCATTAATGCATATCCTCCTACATAAATGTTTCAGCTAGTGATGTAATCAAGTGGAAAAAGGCAGTAGCAAAACGTTGAGAGTTCTCTGACAAATTAGATAATGTATAATGCTTCATTACCTGTAAGAAATACATATGCAAACACTTAGAACAAATAGTCATAGTATAGTTATTGAAAAAAGAGAAGATACGTATAATTCCAATAAATAGAATTGATACAATACCAGATAGACCTAATTCTTCTACTAGCATGTAACTGTAAATAGGTCATGACTCACTTATTTCTTCTTTCTTTGTAAAATAAAATTAATCCAGAAAATGATATCACTTACGAGAAATAAGGGAAAAGGACAAAGAGACACCACTCCAAATTCTGAAGGCTGAAAGAAAAGTGTGTTAATTATTTAAATGGAAAAAAGATACCAAGCAAAAGGCAGAGGAATTGCAAAAATCATTACTTTTCAATATCTAATCCAGCATATTTGAAGAGGTATTCAGCAGTTAAGGCTTTTCCAATGTGCATAATTTTTCAAACCCCCAACAAAGACATACATTATGAACTGAGATTTAAGTCAAAATAAAATGCTATATTGGAAATGAAGAGTTCCTAAAACAATTGAGCATTCCTAATAGAGTGAGATCCACATTGGGCCTGATATGGAATCATATCAGGCCCAACGTGGGCCTGATATGATTCATATCAGGTCTAACGTGGAACCTTTTTGCTGATTCTTTCTTCTTATATTTTAACACCTTCTAAAAGTCAAAATAAACAATGGACAACATATTTGAACTCCTTGCAACATCAGGAATTCACAGGAACTGAAATGGGTGTAATCTGAGGTCTCTAGGTCCATAAGTGAGTTTCGATCAAAATCCACTAATGGACCTAGAGAGCTCCGATTGCACCCATTTCAGTTTCTGTGGATTCCTGATGTTGCAAGGAGTTTAAATATGCTATCCATTATTTATTTTAACTTTTATAAGGTGTTAAAATATAAGAAGAAAGAATCATCAAAAAGGCTCTACGTTAGCCCTGATATGAAATTTTTTTGCTGATTCTTTATTCTTGTATTTTAATATCTTCTAAAAGTCAAAATAAACAATGGATAGCATATTTGAACTCCTTCCAACACCAGAAATCCATAGAAACTGAAATGGGTACAATCGGAGCTCTCTAGGTCCATCAGTGGATTTTGACCCCCACTAATGGATCTAGAGACCTCATATTACACCCATTTCAGTTCCTGTGGATTCCTGATATTGCAAGGAGTTCAAATTTGCTATTTATAGTTTATTTTAGCTTATCTAAATGTATTAAAATATTATCAAAAAATTAACTAAATTTTAAATGTCGTTGATGAAAGAGGAGATAGGAAAGAGAAGAGGGAGAAAAGAAAAACGACAAAAAAAAAAGTTTGATTTGTCAGAAGGATAAAAAGGGAAATGCACTTGAAAAAGTGAGTCATTTGGTAAATACCAAAGTAGTATACGCTTTTTGGTCAATTAAGATGTCTAGGTGCGTGATTTGGTAAACTGCCGTTGTTATTGTTCCTCCACTCACACTTATAGATCCACATGTAAAATTGTCAAACGGGCTAATCTATGACAGAGCCCGCTAATTCATCAAAAACTCAACATTTCATGAGGTAAGGTGGACCGACCCATCATTTCAATGGATTATGGAATCTTCAATCCAATCCAATCCAATCCAATCCAATCCAATGTAGGATGGACTACGGGTTAAAAACAGAACCGATAAATATGAAAAATCATCACATAATCATTCTCATTCATTACTTCATTACAAAATTACACTAATTACAACATTTTTTTTTCCCAAATTTTAATGAAACTCTAGAAGACCATAATCCATCTACGGTCTACAAATTCAAATGAAACTCCAGAATCCGAATCCAGAATTCTAGATTCTAATATATGGTCTACAAGACTAGTAGACTACAAGTCTGCAACACAAAATAATTAACTAATTAAGAGTTGAGAGTTAAGGGATTAAATAACAATGACCAAAATATCAAACATACCACACCCGTCATTACATAGTAATTAAAAACATAAAATAAAATTGAAACAGAAAGTTCAATAACTCTAATATTCTATGAATAGATGAATTTAAATAAATAATATAACATTTTTTAAATTTCATCAATAACATCATCCACATCAATTTCTTCTTATCCCTCCTTTTTTTTATTGATATCCTCCTCTAGAGTATTTGATTCTTGATTAGACAATGTTATTTTGATACTTTCATTTTCTTCATTATCTTTATTTGCATATAAAATATACAAAGATGAAGATAGTTAAAAAAAAAAAAATAACAATAAACTAATATATCAACTAAGTCAAGAACATAACTAAAATAAATAAAATTACCAATAGCATAACCATGTAACCAATTACAAATGCAAATAAGAACTTACACTTTTTTATGAAGGGTGCAACTTCTATACTTGGTAAGCACATGAGCCCCAATGGAAAAAGTTGATTATGATGCAACAGTAGTTATAGGAATAGCTAAAATATCACATGCCATTAGTGCAAGGGTTAGATACCGATGATTTTGATTCTTCTAATGTTCCAAAATATCCAAATCTTGATAATAAGCAAATTCAAGTTTTGACTCCTCTAAATAGAGATCCAATTGAGATTTTCCAATACTTGTAATTGTTTGGCTCTCATATGCCATCATTTCCTACCTTAATTGGTCCAAAAAATTATAAATCAATCAAAGAATACAAGAAAAAATTATTAGAATACTTACATTAAAGATTCTTTTGTTCTTTCCCTTAACTCCTCCTACACTTTGTGAAAGTGTATGTGTGGTAGAAGATTGTGGTTGTGAAGAACTTGTGTTGTTAGTATTAGAATACTGGTGATGCGGTGCATAAAGGTGGGACCCGATAAGGTCAAACAGTCAAAAGTCAAGAGGATGTGGCAGTCAATAGTCAAGGGGACGTGGCAGTCAAAAGTCAAGGGGGTGTGATAGTTAACAATCAAGAGAAAGAGGGAGCTAGACCGCCTCATGTCATCAGCTGTATAATTCCTGGTCGGGCACAGGCAGAGTAGGTCTCCCATATCTGAGACATAAGATGGAGTTCGTACTCTTCCTAACCTGCCCTCAACTTATCCGACTTCTCTAGCTCGAGCCGTGTAACCAGGCCTGATACTTTCCCTAAGATAACTCTCGGTCGACCCTTTAGCGATCAAGACGTGAAAGATGGGTTCCTCGCCACAACTCATCCTCCTCATTAAGACTCAAGTTGGGTGGTACATTTGAACAGTCAGCTCGAGCTGTCTATAGCTACACCCGGGCGGAGCAGAAAGCACTAATCAACAACTGTCATACGTTAGGAAATATTCCAGTGGTCTGCTATCATCTGCGAATGGAACCTTCCTTTCACAAATAAGAGGTCACTGTACATCCTCTCTCACCCGACAGGCCCTGACACCCGACATTCTCTGACAACATGCAGGCTTTGAAGGCACGCAGCGTCATATAAAAAGGGAGATCCTCTTCATTAGCTAGGTACGCGCACAATCACACTCATCTTCTACATTTCTTTTTTCCTTCCTACACTGTTCTTCTGGGGGAAAAGTACCTAACTTGAGCGTCAAAGAGCCTGCGCTAGGGACTTTTTTCCTGGTCTCTGGTTTCTAACGCTCCGTGTGCTTGTCTGAGTGTGCGTAGAGCCTAAGTACCGCCAATTTCTTCACCACTGTGCCTGAGTTCCACATAGGGGTCCATTTTTCTAGTGCACATACACTAGGTGTGTCAAAGTCACCTCTCTGTCAACACCAACACTATTTTAGCCGACCTTCTTTTGACTCAGATCCCGGATAGGATCAATTTGACGCTGTCTGTGGGAATCTCCTTCACCTATTCTAGAACATGATAATGGAGGACACTAGCAAGATCAACGTCACCATGACAGCCGGAGAGTACGAACTGTTCAAAGAAGCCAAGAGACGAGCGGCTTCCAAAAGGCACACCATCGCTTTGCAACCACTCAAGATGAATGCAGTTTCAAAAGACCAGACCCATGCTTCAAACAGGGGGTCTAAGAGGAAACAACCCAAGGATTTCCCCCGAGTTTTCTATCGCGATCCCTGCCCGGAGTATTATAACAAGAAAAAGCAACACCAGACCTCCACGACCGAGAGTTCACCCAAAGATTCGAAAAAGGGGAAGACCATAGTTGTCAGGGAGGAGCTGAAGGAGTTGCTCAAGGATTTGTAAGTGCCCTTCTCTGTGCGGGTGCTCAAAGAAAAACTACCTAAGGGGTATAAGCCCCCAACCATCGGAGAATATTACTGCAATAAGGATCCAGAAGATCACCTTCGTAAATTTTGGAACGCTACGCTGTTGCACCAGTACATCGACGCCATTAAGCGTCAGGTGTTCTTAAACACTCTGTCCGGCTCGGCACAAAAGTGGTTCGACGAATTGCCGGTCGGATCCATCACCTGCTTTCAAGATTTCAAGAATGCTTTCTTACGTCATTTTGCCAGTAACAGGAAATATCAGAAGACTAACCATTGCCTATTCGCTCTTAGACAAGGGCTTGCAGAGCCCCTGAGGGCCTACATAAAACCCTTCAACTAGATAGCGCAGGATGTCCAGTCCGCTACCTTAGAGATCTTGATGAGCGCCTTCTCCCACGGTCTGGTGGAAGGGGAGTTCTTCTGAGCCATCATTCTAGAGCCTGTGAAGAATTTTGATGAGATGCTAGGGAAGACAGTAAGCTACATTAATGTAGAAGAAGCCGAGGTTGTCCGGAGGAAAGCAAACAAGACACTTACTCCTACCAATAAGTCAGAGAGAAGGCCGTCCCAACCTCCAGCTTGACCCTTTTCCCGCTCCAAGGATACCTGACCAGGATTTTTGCCCGATCAGGAATCCAGGGAGGCGCAACGAGTCGAAGCTGTTCAAGTCCCCGGACCTGGTCAGTAGGGGCCTTATTATTGCACCTACCATAGGTCCCACACCCATTCTACAGGAGATTGTGTCTAGTTCGCTCGAGATTCTCAATGGGCAGCCGAATTAATCTTGCCTCCGCCCGAGATCGCATCCAAGCTTCAGAAGCTGCTGGCCAGCCCGCCCACTGTAGCAGAGCAATCAAGTAAATCCCTACCCGAGAGCGGAGGTCAGGTAACTCAGCAGTCAGGCCGGGGGCAAGGAACCGGTGAAATCCCCTGAGAAAGAGAATAAGGGAAATGTCGCCATTCGGGAGATCGACATGATCTCCGGAGGGCTCACGGATGGAGACTCCACCAGAGCCCGAAAGTCCCATGAGCGTCGCTTAGAGATTCACGCGATAGGGTGCAGCCGGGAATAAGCTACAAGGCCTGTAATAAGCTTTAGGCCACAAGATCTGGAGGGAGTGGAGCTCCCTCATGATGATGCCCTCATAATCAAAGT
Source organism: Zingiber officinale (assembly GCF_018446385.1). NCBI lineage: Eukaryota > Viridiplantae > Streptophyta > Magnoliopsida > Zingiberales > Zingiberaceae > Zingiber > Zingiber officinale. The sequence goes on along the minus strand of NC_055986.1, from coordinate 18,344,528 downwards.
CGTCATGGTCAATAGCCGCGTGGCAATGGTTTTTGTTGACACCGGGAGCTCTGTCAACGTGCTGTTGAAAAATATGTTCGAGGATATGCAAATCAACGCCAGTGAGCTCCAACCCATAGCTACCTCCTTGTACGAGTTCACAGGCAATGAAGTAAGACCAATTGGTCAAATTAAGCTAATCATATCTTTGGGTAGTGAACCATTGGTGAGGACATGGAGGAGCACATTTATCGTAGTGGATTCTCCATCCTCCTACAACGTTATCTTAGGGAGACCCATCCTACACGAGTTCTGAGCAGCAGTTTCCATCTTTCATCAAAAGATAAAATTTCCTGTAGGAGATCAGGTCCGGGAGATCAAAGGCGATCAGCTGGTCTCCCGTAATTGTTATATCGACATGATGAATGTCGAGACCCACAAAGCTCAAAAAACCCAAGATGGAAGAATCCACGTCATCCAAGAGGAGCTTCTTCCTCTAGCCGAAGAACTCATTCCTTGAGAGGATGTCCAGCTCTATCCTGATCATCCAGAGAGCATCACTCGCATATAAAGAGACATACCGATTGAAATTAAGACGGATCTGGTCGAATGTTTGACGTGCATTAGGAACGTCTTTACTTGGTCCCCCAAGAAGCTACCGGGGGTCAAGCCCGAGGTAGCTGAGCATAAGTTACATCTCTTACCTAATTCCTCGTTGGTCAAGCAGAAGAAGAGAAACTTCTCGACCAAACAAAATAAGATCATCCGAGCTAAAGTTGATCAGATCTTGAAAGTAAGACACGTTAGAAAAGTACAATTCCCGCCCTGACTCTCTAACATGGTCCTAGTATCCAAACCCAACAATAAGTGGAGGGGCTGCATTTATTTTTGGGACCTCAACCGAGCTAGTCCTAACGATTGCTACCCACTACCGAGGATCGATCAGATGGTGAACTCAACCTCAGGCTGCGAAAGAATCTGCATGCTCGATGCTTACCAAGGATATCACCAGATCCCTCTCACCCAAGAAGATCAAGAGAAAGTTAGCTTCATCACAGTCGATGGTACTTTCTGTTATACATTCATGTCATTTGGTCTATGAAATGCAAGAGCTACTTATCAGAGGATGATGGACAAGATCTTCCATGAGTAAATCAGGTAAAACATAGAAGTCTATGTAGATGACATACTGATCAAGTCTACTATGATAATAAACTTGATTGCCGATGTGGAGGAGATCTGCGGTACACTGAGCTAGTATAGGCTAAGGTTAAATCCCTTGAAGTGCTTGTTTGGAGCTCGAGAAGAAAAATTCTTGGGATACCTGATTACTGAGTGGGGGATTGAAGCCAACTTGGAGAAGGTATAGGCACTCCGAAACATACAGGTGCCTCGAAATCTGAAAGAATCCCAGAAGTTGGTGGGCAGAATCACGACACTCTCCAGGTTCATATCCTAATTTGTAGATCGAGCGCTCCCCTTTTTTAAGATATTCTGAAGAGCTACTAAGTTTCAGTGGAATGAAGAATACAACAAAGCTTAAGAGGAACTGAAGCAACACCTAGAGAACATGCCTTCATTGTTTAAACCTGTTGCTGGGGAGCTGCTCTGGGTGTATTTGTCAACTACCCCTAAGGCCATGGGGGCAGTCCTGGTGAAAGAGCAAGACGATGTACAATGACCAATATATTTCTTCAGCCATCTATTGAAAGAGGTCGAGTCTCGATACACGACCCTTGAAAAGTTTGTTTATGGGTTGGTTCTCATGGCTCGTCGCCTAAGACCTTACTTTCTAGCACACCCAATTACTGTATTGACTAATAGTATCATGGGGAGGGCCCTTACCAACATAAAGATAGTCGGTCATCTCACCAAATGAGCAACTGAGCTGGGAGAATACAATATATAATATCAGCCCCAAACAACGATCAAAGCACAAGCCCTGGCCAACTTTCTGACGGAGATTCATCATCATGATTCTGAGGAAATATGGAAGGTATATGTGGATAGGTCGTCTACTCAACAAGGAAGTGGAGTGGGGATACTTCTTATATCCCTTCAAGAATATATTCTGCAACTAGTCATCAGGTTAAACTTTAGAGCTACTAACAACGAGGTGGAATATGAGGCACTTTTGGCTAGACTGAAGGCTGCTCGACATGTAGGAGCCATGCGGGTAATCATTTACTCAGATTCTCAATTGGTGGCTCGACAGGTGGCTGACAACTTTCAAGTCAATAATGAGAATCTACAGCTTTACAAAAAAAACGTATGAGAAAATGAAGGAAGGCTTCAAGGAGGTTACAGTAACCAAGATTCCTAGGGCAGACAATCAAAGAGAAGATGAATTAGCCAAAATGGTCAGCTCTTTGACCACTTGGGTGTTGGATAAGTTGATAGGTCAGAGTTTCCTGATAGTTTAGATCAACCTACAGAACAACTTGGAAGAACCAATCGATTAGAGAGCACTAATGATCATTTATCTTCAACAAGGTATCTTACCTGCCGATGTTGAAGCAGCCAGATCAATTAGAAAGAGAGCCCATGTGCATACACTGATCGGAGATCAATTATACAAACGGACATTCTCTCGACCACTGCTCAAATGCTTAGACCCGAACGAGACAGATTATGCCCTCCAAGAAGTTCCCTAGGGATATTGCGATAGTCACGTAGGAGGAAGGACGCTAGCCCGCAAAGTATTGTTGACCGAGTATTTTTGGCCCGCCTTACAGAGAGATGCCCAACGGTTGGTGGCCCCTTGCCTCTCTTGCCAAAAACATTAGAACCTGACCCATCGACCGACCGAGATTTTGAAGACTTCAATAGTCTCTTATCCCTTTGACTAATGGGGTATGGACATCGTGAGACCTTTCCTTATGACTCACAGGCAGAGGTGATTTTTACTCATCGTGGTGGATTACTTCTCCAAGTGGGTGGAGGTAATGACCCTAGCTAGGATAATGGAAGGAGTCGTTATCCAGTTCCTATGGAAAAATATCTTATGCCGATTCAGAATCCTACACAAGTTGGTCTTAGATACTGGAAGATAATTCTAAGGGCGAAAGATCCAGAAATCGTGTCGAGGGTTTGGTATCACCCAGGCTTTCACTTCCGTAGCGTATCCTCATAGCAATGGATAGACCAAGGTCACTAATAGAGAGATAGTCCGAGGGCTAAAGGTCAAGTTAGACCATGCGAGCGACAATTAGGTGGAAGAGCTTCCCATCATCCTTTAGGCATACCGAACAACTCCATGAGAGAGTACAGGGTTCACTCCCTTTCATCTCATCTATGACAACGAAGCAGTCGTGCCGGTCGAGGTTGGGGTTCCATCCGTCCGGTGATTACTGTATGACCTTGAGAATACTGAGTGATGGCTTTTAGAGCTGGATCTTATCAGTGAGACTCGTGAGAGGACAGTTGCCCGGTTAATCGCGTGCTAACAATGGATGCGTCAAAACTATGATAAGAAGGTGATCCCCTGCTTCTTCGAAGAAGGATATTTGGTATGGAAAAGGATCAGGCCAGTAGGAGAGGTAACTAAATTAGCACCTCAGTGGGATGATCCATAAAAGGTCATTAAAAAACTAGCGTTCGGTGTCTATTACCTACACTACTAATCGGTAGGCCACTCTAGGGCGGAGGGAAAGCGAAGGGAAAAAAATTTCTCTTTCTACTCCGGCTCTGAAGAGGGAAGGGGAGTAAAAAGGGTAGTCCGGGTATGAGTCTGAAAGCGAAAAGGATCCTCACTATGACGTTGAGGGTAAAGAGGCAATGAAACAGGTGAGGGGTCCAGCGGATATCATACAATTTGCAAAGGAGAACGAACCCACACAGAATCTGCATGGAATTAGGAGTAAACTGACAAAGAGGAATGCGAAAGTAGTGACTCACAGCGGAGAAGAAAGGGTGGATAAGAAAACGAAGACTGACTATAATCTGTTCTTTGAAAAAAGTCACATAACCTTGAGGAGGTCGGAAGAGTCGATGGACCTCAGAGGGTATGATGATATGTATAGCCGTGAACACTTCATACGCGAAGCGGAGATCATCCAAATCTACACCACTGAACGTCGAGACTCCGGGAGCGTACCTAGGCACTAAGGAATCCATAAAGAAGTTACAAAAGGAAGAAGAGAAGGCAAAAGCACGGAAGATAGGAGAGAAAAGAAGATGACTCTAGCTATTAGTGGGGAGTCCAAAGGAGAAGTCGAGCAGATTATTTATAGTTGTCAAGGGGGACACCTGAAAGAATGCCTCGACATCAGCGCCAATCATGTGATCCATAGATGAGGTAGGTGGCGTCAGCCATAGGCATAGAAGTGATGTTGGTTGTTGGATCATCTTGGAATGTCGTGTAGAAGTGGTCTTGTCAGAAAAAGACGGATCAAAGGATACGTGGTAGAAAAAGGAGTGGAAGTCTTTATGACATCAGAAACAGACGATGCCACAGTAATCCTCACTTGGGAAGGCGGGATGACTATGGAATCACTGTGATTCATGATCGGGTGGGTAGTTGGTATGGATACAAGGTGACCCTTCTTTCAACATGCCTACCCGGGTGATAAGCCGACTAGACATCCACAAAGGGGTTGGGCACTTAAGCTCTCACTTAGCTGTATAAAGGGAAATGTCAAAGGGTCCTAAGTGAACCCAGTGAACCCAGTAGACACTTAGGCATAATACGACAAGCTACAGTAGGTTCATGAACACAACATCTTCGATAACTACAAGTTCAGAGTTCAAAGGGAAGTTGGTGACATTACATTATTGTTCAAAATAAAGACATTTGCAAGACAACACAGACTATTCAAAAATGGGGAAGGCTTCTTCGGGGAGCTTGTTGAGAAGACGGGTCCTATCCAGGAAGTCTTCAGGAGGAGTCGACCGAAGCAAACCTTTCTCTTGTAGTTGCACCAAAGCCCCTTTGCCACCATAACGCAATATCTGGTCGATAAGGTAGCCTACCTTAGTCCCAAAATCCTTAGAAGCTAAGAAGGAGGCCTTGTGCGCTGCGAGGTGAGAGTCCTCCCCTGCTTGATAGTCCTTCATCTCTTCATAGGCCTTGTGCGCGTCATCCCGTACCCTGGCCAACTCCTGGCGAGCAGCCATTGTCTTCGCCTTTAACGTTGAGAGCTCCACCTGCACAGAATTGAGAGTAGCCTGAGCTGCATCCAATTGCTTCTGAATGACGACCTCCTGATCGACGCTGGTAGATAGATCTGTCGTTTTAGCTGCCATAGTTGTCCGTAGGGAGGCATGTACCTTTTGGAGGTCTCGTAGTTGTGAGGAGAGGTTGGTAACCTCTGCGTCCCTCGCCTCCAAGTCAACCAGGATTTGAATGCACCTCAGACCCTTGGACTTAAGCTTGGACGCACTAGTCTTTAGGGAGGCCTCTAGGGACTTCACCTTCTCAGACTCTGCATGATCGAGGTCCCGCGTAGTTTGAATTTAATCCTTCGCCGCCTATAGGTGAGATTGAATCAGGCTCTCGAGGGTCGTCAGGATAAAAGCCCAACCCGCGGTCACAGGAGACGTCAATTTTTGAATTCGAGCCCTCAATGACTCATTCTCCCGATGCAGACCGACTACATACCGGGAGATGCTCAGACCCATGACACAGGTCTATAAAGAATGTAGGATTAGAGATATCTTGAGGAATGGGAAGGAAGCATATAACACTTATTGGCACTATTCATTAGGAAAATTGGTCGACCAAGTCCAATTGAGGGTATTCCAAAATCTGGTCGGCGGTGCTCTTCTATGAGTCGGCCAAGGCATCATGCAGTTGTTCCTGGCTACAGTTAGGAGAAGTGCTGGAGGAAGGGATTGGATCCAGCACTTGAAGGGACGATAGTTGAAATGAGGAGGTGAAAGCATACTGTCGTTTGAATCGCTCCTTGGGGCAAGAAGAGGGTATAGGAGCCTCGGGCGATCGTTGGCTTGAGGAAGGAGGAATAGAAGCTGCAGAAGTTCCAGGCTGGCCTTTCGCTTGGGAGGATGTCTGCTTCTGGGCAGAGGTAGGGGCAGGAGAGGAGGCCGCATCCTCCGAAGAAGCTGGAGTGCTTTCCCGGGTGGGAGTTTTGGCCTTGACAAACACTCATGACAAAGGCGGCCTCGGGGGGGGGGGGGGGGGGGGGGAGATTGAGGGACTAACATGTCGCCTCTTGCATTGGAGGCGCAAGGGTCGCTCGGAGGCCGGAATAGACACCTTCTCACCATCAATTACCTTGGCGGGAAGCTCCACTAAAGGGAGAGATTCATCCTCGGGAGCCTCATGCTCCCCCGACCGCTGAGAGAGGTCCTGCGGAGACGTTGGCCTGGGGAACCTCCTGGTCAGACATAATTTCTCTTCTTCGCTTCCTCAGGATGTTGCTAGGCATTGCGGAAGAGTCGAGGGCAAAAGCCTTGAACATGATGACTTCTACAGGTAAAGAAAAATACCTCAGTTAGTGAAGAAAAGAAAGGAGAGTCATTTGATCTTACCAAAAGGGACAGTCAGAGGTGTCTAGATGGGAATCAACCCAAAGGTGTACAACATGCTTTCCCATAGCAAGGAAGAGAGTCAGAGTTACACCCATCCAATTTCCTAGAAGCTGTGAAACAATCTGGCCGGTGTTGATGGTCACTTAACTTAAAAGGAGAGGGAAGATTGGGATGCTATTCAACAGGCCAAGTCACAGACTCAGGTAACTATATATAAAAGAAACGGAACTTCTTGCCTTTATTGGAAGAATGCATGCATTTGAAGAACTTATATCCAATCCTAGATTATACCATAAAAACACCCGGCTCTGATCGCTTGAGGGAATAGAAATGATGAAAAAGTTGAGGAATTAAAAGAATATCATACAGACGACACAGAATTATCATTCCACACATGGCCCGGAAAGTATTGGGGGCGAACTGAGATAAAAGGATACCAAAATACCAACTCAATGATGAAAAGAAGGAAGGGATAGGAAAGCACATACCGCCAAGAAGCTGGTCCTTGAAGAAAGTCATGAACCAGAGGGAAGAGGACAAGGATGGTCGTCAGGCCCAGGAAGGTGAAGCTTGTATGCTTCAAAAAGCTACAAGCTAGAGTGTACCGATTTAAGGTCACTCCTATTAAAATTGGAATGGAAGTATGCATACCAGGAGACTATTGTTTCTCCAACCATTACCAAATTGAAAAATGCAGGAGCAGAAGATGAGGGAGAAGAGGCACTAACAAAAGAGATATACGAAGAACAAGCAAGAAGCGGAGAAAGAAAGGTCAAAGGAAGAGGAAGCACCGATGAACAGTTGTTTGAGGCCTTTAGGGTGCGTTTGGTTGGAGGTTATCCTTGATAACCTTGGTTATCCATCTAAGGTTATCAACGAAAACTTTATTTGGTTTAGATAATCAATGATTCCCGAGTAATGTTTCATGTTTAACACGTCAGCAAAAGAGGCATGCAACCCGGAATTGGAACACCTCGGAAAACTGAGGTTTTTCTTGATTATGAGGTGAACGAATTTATTTTACCCAAAACACCCTCGAATAAGAGAAAAATGTAAATAAAAAAATAAAAAATAAAATAAAAAACTTTAAAAAATAATAAAAACATTAAAAAATATTTTAAAAATAAAAAAATAGAAAAAAGCGTAAAAAATAATAAAAAATGGGGGGAAAATAAAAATAGGAAAAAAACATAATTTTTTTTAAAAAAATTTTAAAACGTAAAAAATAATAAAAAACATAAAAAAATTTAAAAACTATATAAAAAATAGGAAAAAGATAAAAAAAAATAAATGTAAAAAAGTAAAATTTTTTAAAAAATACAATAAAAATAAAAAAGCGTAAAAAAATTATTTTTTTTTAAAAATTAAAAAATGGGAAAAAATTTAAAAATGAAAAGAAATAAAAAAATACATAAAAATAAAGAAAAACGTGAAAATAAAAAATAAAAAAATGTAGAGTTTAATAATAATAATAATAATATATGGTTGATTTTGTAACTAAGGGTAATATAGTAAAATATTAAACTAGATTATTTATTAAAACCTTCAAACAAACAAGTTTTTGTTGCATTACCTAGGTTGAACCAAACAACATTAGGTTATATTTTATTCCCCATAACCTTGGTTATGTGATTACTTGGTAATCACATAACCAAGGTTTTACATGATAACTTGAACCAAACGCACCCTTAGGGTTTTTAAACCAAAACCCTTAAGAGACATAAGGATTCGAGCCGGGCAATCGATATAGTGTGACGCACAGTAGTAGCTGTCGGATCAAGGAAAGAGAAATGTCATTAGGTCACGTGCATAAAGCGTGCATTAGACGTTGTATCAGAAGGAGTAAGTGGAACGCGTGGCGATTTTCTATGAAATGACATTTATGATGAAAATGACAGGGAAATCATAGTGTTGATATGAGAGCATTGGCACCATGCCTTAGGGAGACCATGCCTCGAGGACCGAAAACTCCATGCGGCTACTTCGGGAAAAGGAATAGAAGGCGGCCGGAGTTGTTGATCAGAATTTGGCGCCTCATCCCCACCTCGGAATCAGAGAATGATTTAAATTTGGTCAAGGGCTAATTGCGAGTTAGTGATGTAGGAATCATGATCGCAGATTGCTTCAAGGGCCGTAGAGGTTAAGTCAACGGGCTCATTTCCCTTGATCATCAATGACCTCTCGGTCGACGTTCTAGACTCTCGCCCAAGCATGAGTTATAAGTGAATATGCTCTCACAACTAACGACCTCTTGGTCAACGTTCCAGACTCTCACCCTAGCACGAGTTATAAGTGAGTATGCTCTCACAACCAACGACCTCTCAGTCGGCATTCCAGACTCTCGCCTCAGCACGAGTTATAAGTGAGCATGCTCTCACAACCAACGATCTCTCGGTTGGCGTTCCAGACTCGCCCCAACGCGAGTTGTAAGTGAGCATGCTCTCACTATCAACGACCTCTCTGCCGGCTTTCCAGACTCTTGCCCTAGCACGAATTATAAGTGAGCATGCTCTCACGACTAACGACCTCTTGGTCAGTTTTCCAAACTCTTGCCCCAGTGTGAGTTATAGGCGAGCATGCTCTTGCGACTAATGACCTCTCGGCCGACTTTTCAGATTCTCACCCCAGTGCAAGTTATAAGCGAGTATGCTCTCACGACCAATGACCTCTCGGTCGGCTTTCCAGACTCTCATCCCAGCAAGAGTTATAAGTGAGCATGCTCTCACGACCAACAACCTCTCGATCGACGTTCTAACTCTTGTCCTAGTGTGAGTTATAAGAGAGCATGCTCTAGCGACCAACAACCTCTTGGTCAGCGTTCCATACTCTCGCCCCAGCGCGAGTTATAAGCAAGCATGCTCTCACAACTAACGACCTCTCGGTCGGCTTTCTAGACTGTCACCTCAGCGCGAGTTATAAGCGAGCATGCTCTCGCGACTAACGACCTCTTGGTCGGCATTCCCGACTCTCACCCTAGCATGAGTTATAAGTGAGCATGCTCTCATGACCAACGATCTCTCGGTCGGTATTCTAGACTCTCACCCTAGCGCGAGTTATAAGTGAGCATGCTCTCACGACCAACGACCTCTCGGTCGACATTTCAGACTCTCGCCCCAGCGCGAGTTATAAGTGAGCATGCTCTCATGATCAACGACCTCTCAGCCGGCTTTCTAGACTCTCACCCCATCGCGAGTTATAAGTAGGCATGCTCTCACGACTAACGACCTTTCAGTCGACTTTCTAGACTCTCACCCTAGCGCGAGTTATAAGCGAATATGCTCTCGAGACTAACGACCTCTCGGTCGGCTTTCCAGACTCTCGTCCAAGTGTGAGTTATAAGGGAGTATGCTCTCGCGACTGACGATCTCTCGGTCGGCTTTCCAAACTCTCGCCCTAGCGCGAGTTATAAGCGAGCATGCTCTCACGACCCAAGACCTCTCGATCGGCTTTCCAGACTCTCGCCCTAGTGCGAGTTATAAGTGAGCATGCTCTCATGACCAATGGCCTCTCAGTGGGCATTCCAGACTCTCACCCCAGCACGAGTTATAAGTGAGCATGCTCTCACAATCAACGACCTCTCAGTGGACTTTCCAGACTCTCACCCCATCGCGAGTTATAACCGAGCATGCTTTCTCAACTAACGACCTCTCGGTCAGCTTTCCAGACTCTCATCCCCGCGCGAGTTATAAGTGAGCATGCTCTCATGACTAATAACCTCTCAGTCAACTTTCCAAACTCTCACCCCAGTGAGAGTTATAAGCGAGCATGCTCTCGCGACTAATGACCTCTCGGTCGGCTTTCCAAACTCTCGCCCCAATGCGAGTTATAAGTGAGCATGCTCTCACGACTAACGACCTCTCGGTCGGCTTTCCAGACTCTCACCCAAGCACGAGTTATAAGTGAACATTCTCTCACAACCAACAACCTCTTGGTCAGCATCCTAGACACTCATCCCAATGCGAGTTATAAGAGAGTATGCTCTCGCGGCCAATGACCTCTCGGGCGGCGTTCTAGACTCTCGCCTGGGTGCGAGTTATAAGTGAGCATGCTCTCACGACCAATGACCTCTCGGTCGGCTTTCCAGACTCTCACCCGAGTGTGAGTTATAAGTGAACATGCTCTCATGACCAACGACCTCTCGGTCGGGCTACTGACTTCCACCTTGGTGCAAGGTATGAGCCAACACTGCTCTGCGAACACTCGTCAACAACATGAACATTGGATCATCTTCATCTGCTCCAACATCGTCGGGCCTATGGCAATACTATGACTAGCCACCTTCACTAGTCGATAGCAGCACGGTGACAAAGATATCAATTTCAGTCTTGGCAAAGATAACCAACTACACGCTAGTCCCTATACGTAGATGGAGTCACAAGCGTGCTAGGGTTTAGTCAGTCGGACTTGAGCCTGCTTCGACTAGACTTGGAGGGGAGCCTTGTGATACGGTGTATAAAGGTGGGGCCCGATAAGGCCAGGCAGTTAAAAGTCAAGGGGACGTGACAGTCAAGGGAAGTCAATGGTCAAGGGGGCGTGACAGTCAAAAGTTAAGGGGGAGTGACAGTCAACAATCAGGAGAAAGCGAGAGTTAGACCGCCTCACGTCATCAGCTGTATAATTCCTAGTCAGGCACAGGAAGGGCAGGTCCCTTAGATCTGAGACATAAGATAGAGCTTGTACTCTTCCTGACCTGTCCCCGACTTATCAGACTTCCCTAGCTCGAGCCATGTAATCAGGCCTGGTACATTCACTAAGATAACTCCCGGTTGGCCCTTTAGCGATCAAGGCGTGAAAGATGGGTTCCTTGCCATAGCTCATCCTCCTTATCAAGACTTAAGTTGGGTGGTACATTTGAACGGTCAGCCCGAGCTGTCTATAGCTACAGCCGAGCGGGGTAGAAAGCACTAAGCGACAACAATGTTAGGGAATTGTAACCTCTTGTCAGGGAATAACTGCCATACGTCAGAGAATATTCCAGTGGTTTACTATCACCTGTGAATGGAACCTTCTTTCCACCAATAAGAGGGCACAGTACATCCTCTCTCACCCGACATGCCCTGACAGCCGACATTCTCTGACAACATGCAGGCTCTGAAGGTACGCAGCGTCATATAAAAAGAGAGGTCCTCTTCCTTAGCCAGGTACGCGCACATTCGCACTCCTATTCTACAATTCTTTTTTACTTCGTGCACTATTCTTCTGAGGAAAATGTGCATAACTTGAGCGTTAGAGGGCTTGTGCCAAGGACTTTTTCCCTGGTCTCTGATCTGTAACACTCCGTGTGCTTGTTTGAGTGTGCGTAGATCCTAAGTACCGCCAGTTTCTTCACCACTGTGCCTGAGTTTCACGTGGGGATCCATTTTTCTGGTGCACATACACTAGGTGTGTCAAAGTCGTCTCTCTGTCAACACCAGCACCATCTCAGCCGGCCTTCGTCTGATTCAGATTTCGGACAGGATTAACTGGTCAAAAAGCTTATACAATTTTGCCTTCACAAAATCCATCTTTTCTTGGCATTTAAGAGAATCACTTTCAACCTTTGAATAAAAAAACTCCAACATCGAAAGCTTTATTCATGGGTCAAGAATAGTTCCAAATGCAAGCACCATGTTATATTGAGTCCAATACTTGTCAAACTTCTCCATCATTTTTTTACACATACAACTTATTACCTCATCTTCATTCAATAAGTTTTCTTTTAACAAAACTTCAATCTTCCAGACTTGCATAAAATATAAATTTGATGTAGGATAAAAAGAAACAGAGATCAAATTAGCAGTGTCATAAAATAACTCAAGGAACTCACATATTTTCTCTCCTCTTTTCCACTTTCACTTTAAGGACAATATTTATAATTCTTGTCATTGAATTGAAGAGAAGCAAAAGCTTTTTTATATTTGATGGCACTATCCAACATTAAATATGTTGAGTTCCAACGAGTAGACACATCCAATCGCAAGCCAATACTAGTATCAATGTTACCAACTGTTTGTACACACTCTCCAAATTTCTTCATCCTAGTCTTTGAACCTTTAACATACTTGACTGACTCTCTAATTTTATTCAAAGCTACAGTATCCACTTTCAAACCTTCTCGGACAATGAGATTTAATATATGAGCAGAACAACGAATATGAAAAAAATTCACTGTCACATAATAAACTATCATGCAAAGAGAGTTGCTCTTTCAAATGAACTTGCATGTTATCATTACTAGATGCATTATCCAATGTCAAAGAGAAAACCTTTTTCTCAATCCCCCATTCCTTCAAATATTCAAACAATTTTGCAGCTAATTTAACTCCTGAGTGTGGAGGGGGCATATGAGAAAAATTAAGTATTTTGCTATTTAATTTCCAGTAATTATCAACAAAATGGATAGTCAAGCAAATATAACCCTCACTAGTGCACATTGTCCACAAATCTGAAGTTAAACAAACTCTATTCTGAATAGTAGTCAAAACATACTTAAATTTCTTTTTCTCCTTAAAGTAAATTTGGTCAATATCAGAAGCAAGAGTATTTCTAGAAATGCAGGCAACATTAGAATTTATGTACTTCATTCAAGCTCTAATACCATCATACTTAACAAATGAAAATGATAAATCATGCCTGATGATTGCACAAGCTAATAACTCATGTGAAATCTTTTAGTTTATTTTCTTAGATCTCATCTTCTTATCTTGATCAAGAATCATTTGTCCTACATCATGAAACTTTAATTTGTCACAAATTTTAAGATGACACCACAACGTAGAAGTTCCATATTATTTACCCCCACACTTATACTATTTTTTACATCCAATAGATTCAACTTTATCTATACTATCAACCCCTTTGATTTTCTTAAAATACACCAAAATATCAGAAGTTTCTTTAGACATTTTAATTGACCCCTTGTCATGCTTAGCACTTTCCAATTCATCATCTAAAATAACAGTTTACTTTTGAGAAGTAGAGTCCATTTCAAAATCAATCTGAAACATAATAAATAAATAAATAAATTTAGTTTTTGATATAATCAATCAAACAAAAACTCTAAATGTCAATAGCAGAATATCATAAATTTATTTTTGTGTTTGGCCTCTGGACTACAGTAATCAAAACACATAAGATATGTTGAGCATCAAAGAAAGAACTAGTATTATAGAACAATCAACAAATGCTAAAACATTAAAGAGTAGGGACCACAGACTACTGGCAAATAGAAGGAAATCAAGAAAGGAAGCCAAAAATCTTACCTCAAAGTCTCAAACAAGAGTTTGGAGACTGCCAAACTAGTGGATTCAAGCTTATTGTCTATCGTCTATCAAAGTCAGACTGCCTTCTTTCATCACTCTGCACTTTGCAGGCTTCACGTGACTACGAGGAGGCACCGAGGAAGACACGCGCGAGGCGGAATGCCATTCTACTTCACTACCATGGGGAGGTGCTGGCTATTGATGAGGTAGGTGCGTGCGAGCCTGCGACTCTAGTAGCACAAGGTAGGCGGCGATTCAACGACAGGTGCATGAAGCGTGTGCGCCTGCGACTATGACTTTGCGAGTGCTAGGTAGCCAACTGCAATTCAACGAAGTAACAAGAGAAATTAGAAATAGGGTTGTGAGTGCTAGGTAGCCGGAAGTTGAAGCGATCTGAAGTGGATGGGAAAATAGAAATTAGAAATAGGGTTTTAACTTTTAACTTTTATGTATTACTGTTACAGCTATAGTAACAAGAGAAATCTCAACCATTGGATTGATATTTATTATTCAGGTATAAGTTCTAATCTATTTTAAAATATTCATTATTTTTTTTTTGTCAAACCCACGGGCCAACTCGAGCCCACCACAGGTTGGCCAGCTTGGACCTACGACATGCGCGGGCTATCCCATTTAAACTCGTCAAATGATGGGTTGATAAATTTTCAACCCAGCCCACTTAATTATTTGGCGGGATGGGCCAACCCGACGGGTCCAACCCAAATTGACAGCTCTAGCCACGTGTAGAGAGGAAGGAATCATAGCAACCAGGTTTAACATTCACTGCTTGTTTATCCACTTAATGATTGTCATGTACTCACAACTAGAAGCTTCGGAGACTTCACTGCTCGACGGAGCTCAACCAATTGCTTAGTGGGATTTATTTATATGACTTAGGAGTGTTATATTTGAGAGGTGTCCTAGGCCAATAACCTTATGATTTGTACTTATTTATTAGATAAATGAAGTTTCACTAATTAAGTAGCGTTCTCTATATATGATTTGATCTTAAACTCATTTACTAAATGCCCACAATACTCCTTATGAGCATTCTGTGAGACTAAAAAAATTCCTAGCATGAGAAAACTTGTGATTGGATCAGAACTTCTGAGCATCTCTACATATGAAATTATAAATATATTAAAATAATTCCTAGTCAATGAATTGATGAGTTCGGACATCATCGATTATGTGCGACTGACACGGGTTATACTCCTTGGTCTAACCAAGCAACTATTCATCACTGGCTGAAGACATTGAGATGTTGAGAGTTAAACATGGATGCTAGTTATAGTAATTAGTTTGTTGGAGTGAAATGCTATTAGATTTCATATAATTCTCTACATATATAGATATGTCAATGAAGATCTCATTGTAGCTCGAGTATAAGTTTTCTTCAACTTAAGACATTCAAGCCACCTTGGTCATAGATGTTGGGACCCGTTGGCCGGCTAGAAGGGGGGGTTGAATAGCCCTGCACAAAATCAAAAACAAACCCTTCTCGGACTTAAAGGAACACTTGCATAAAATAAAATAAAGAAATAAACTAAAAGATGAGGCTCACAGTTTTTACTTGGTTACAACTGGGGAGGTTGTTAATCTAAGGAAATGAATCGCACTAAGTATCTCCTTCAGGCGGAGAAGCCTCTTACAACAGTGAAAGCACAAAAAGATG
Source organism: Zingiber officinale (assembly GCF_018446385.1). Classification (NCBI taxonomy): domain Eukaryota; kingdom Viridiplantae; phylum Streptophyta; class Magnoliopsida; order Zingiberales; family Zingiberaceae; genus Zingiber; species Zingiber officinale. The sequence continues at coordinate 18,329,144 of NC_055986.1, read as the reverse complement.
AAGCTAAACTAACAAAGTGAAGCACACAAGTGTTGGAACTCAAATTGCTTGTTGTTGTTTAGCTTCTGAACCAATGATGTATTTATAGTTTTGGTCGAGGCGCTTGGAAGGGTTGCAGGCGCCTGGAAGGGGATACAACTTTATCTCTTTCGTTACAGATCACGACCAAATGCGATCTGGATAATATCACATTCCGGGCGCTCGGAAGGGTTCCGGGCGTTCGGACTGATTCTGGTTGCCCAGACTGATTCCGGGTGCTCAAACCCTTAAAGCCAACAATGTTGAATTTTTCCGATCCAGGCCCTCTGCTCCGGTGCTACTCACCTCGGTCCGGGTCTTTCACTCTGGCTCCGCTTGCTTGGGTGATTTCGGCCATCCAGAATAGGGCTCACCCGAACACAACTTCCAGCCTTCTCCTCGAGCAAGCTTCCGCTCCGGCTTCTCGTACCTCGGAATCGTCGCATGCTTCATTCTCGTCCGCCAGCGTACTCTTCTGTAGCGTCGTTTCTCGGACACACTAAGCCCGTCGGTTCTCTCCCGTGCCAACCTTTTTGCTAGCTGTGTCTTTTGCTCTCTGAGCAATCTTTCGCTCCAGCTTCTCGTACCTCGGAAACATCGCACATTCCTTCTCGTCCGTCGGTGTACTCTTCCACAACACCTCGTCCCTTTGACGCACTGAGTCTGTCTACTCTCTCTCGTGCCATCCTTCTCGTTAGTTGCGTCTTTTGCTTGACTTCTTGTGCTCTTAAGCTCTTGCACACTTAGACACAAGGTTAAACATAACAGGACCTAACTTAACTTGTTTGATCACATCAAAATAACCTTGGGGGTACCAACAATTTCTCCCTTTTTGATGTGAGCAACCCAAGTTAAGCTAGAATAAATAACTATAAATTTAAAACAATAAATTTTGTAATAAAGTGCAAAAAGTAAAAATAATAATTTAATTTTAAGCTACCTCCCCCTAGACTTAATTCTTCCTTCTCCCCCTTTGATCACATAAAAAATAGGGAAAAAAAAAAATCTAAGGGTAACTTCTATAAAATGCTTATTTTCAAATAATTTTGATAGCACTAAAAACGCAATAAATTTTAAAAAAATTTTAAGTAAAATTTTTATGAAATAATCAATAATTTTATCAGTTAAACAAAATTTTTAAAAGAATATTTTTTGTAGAAATTTTGGTAAAGTAAATCTGATACAAAAAAAACTTTAAGTAAAAAAAAAAACTCTAAGTAAGAAAAAAAATTCTAGGGGAAAAAATTCTAAGTTTTAAAAATTTATGCAACATATAAAATATATTTTGGTAAAGCACAAGTTTATAACATAACTTAAAAAACTTTAAGTTAAAAATGAGATTTTTTTTAAGTTAAACAGATTTACATAGAAAAATTTAAGAATTTTCTAAAAAATTGAATAACTATTCAAAGCATTATCTAATTTCAATTTTAATACTTTATCAGTTAGTCAATTAAACATTTTATTTCAATATTTGGCTTCCAGGCTGTGGCGAGGCACTATGCCTTCTTGGTTATTGGAGCAACAACCACTTTCTAGACAAAGCCTCATAAGGAAATTAAACATCTAATTTTCTCACTAAAAGCGCTAAGTCTAATTAAAGTTCAAGTTAAACAAGACTTTGGAACCCAATATAGGTTCCAGTCAACTGAATTAAATAACTATTTTTTAGGAACATATTTCTTTGAAATTTTCCTAATTTGTCCTTTGTGATATTTAAGTTTCCAATGTAGTTCTTTATAATTTCTAAAATTTGAAACAGAGAATTTTGAACATGTATGATTTTTCAAATTTTCTACTTCTATTTTCAAATGATTATTTTCTAGCTTTAATTTATCAAAATCTTCTAATGGACAAGATTTTACTAGAATTAATTTTAGCTTTTTAATTTTTTTTTTTAAATTTGCAACAGTCTTTAGTTATAGTAATTTAACAAATTTAAATAATTTGTTAGGTGGGAGAGATCTTATCTGACTTACCTTGTCGATCTCGTTATCCGTAGCTCCCCTGAACTGCTGCTTTCTTATTATGTAGCTCCCCCTTCATCGATGCTCTAGATGCTCATTTCGGACGAGCTTTCTTCATCTTCGTCTTCTGGTAGGTACACAACTATTAGAGTTGTTCCGGTGATTTCCTCGGTTTCAAATTCTTCTAATGACTTGGTGTCCATCGAGGAGTTGGATTCGACTTCTTTTGGTTCTTCATGAAGTTTCAAGAACTTTTCCTAAAGTTCTTTTGCACTTTGGTAGTCGCCGATTTTATCAAGATCTTCAACCGGTAGTACACTTAAAAGATGAAATTCAGCCTTACCATTAGCCATGAAGTCGTTGCGCTGCTTTTCAGTCCATTGATGTTTCTCAAGTTCTTTTCCCTCTTTGCTTTTGGGCATATTAAAATCATATTTAATTGTTAGTAGAATATTAAAATCGATTTTAAAATAAACCTCCATTCAACGTCTCCAAAAAGTGAACTCCCCCTCGAATACTGGTGGGTAGATGCTAGCTCCGGCCATCATTTTTTCCTTCGATTGGCAGTTAGTCCTCCTAAAGCGTCCTAACTCTGATACCATTTGTTAGGACCCGTTGACCGGCTAGAAAGGGGGGGGGGTTGAATAGCCCTGCACAAAATCAAAAACAAACCCTTCTCGGACTTGAAGGAACACTTGCATAAAATAAAATAAATAAATAAACTAAAAGACGAGGCTTACAGTTTTTACTTGGTTATAACCGGAGAGGTTGTTAATCCAAGGAAATGAATCACACTAAGTATCTCTTTCAGGCGGAGAAGCCTCTTACAGCAGTGAAAGAATAAAAAGATGAAGCTAAACTAACAAAGTGAAGCACACAAGTGTTGGAACTCAAATTGCTTGTTGTTGTTTAGCTTCTGGACCAAGGCTGTATTTATAGCCTTGGTCGAGGCGCTTGGAAGGGTTCCAGGTGCTTGCAAGGGGATAAAAATTTATCCCTTTCACAATGGATCACGGTCAAATACGATCTGGATAATATCGTATTCCGGGCGCCCGAAAGGGTTCCGAGTGCCCGGACTGATTCCGGGCACCCGGACCCTTAAAGTCAACAATGTTGACTTTTTTCGATCCGGGCCCTTTGCTTCGATGCTGCTCGCCTCGGTCTGGGTCTTCCACTCCGCTTATTTGGGTGATTTCAACCATCTGGAATAGGGCTCACCCGAATCCAACTTCCGGCATTCTCCTCGAGCAAGCTTCAGCTCCGACTTCTCGTACCTCAGAATCGTCGCATGCTTTCTTCTCGTCCGCCAGCGTACTCTTCCGCAGCTTCACCCCTCGGATGCACTGAGCCCATCGACTCTCTTCCGTGCCGACCTTCTCGCTAGCTACGTCTTTTGCTCCCTGAGCTTCTCGTCTCACAGAAACATTGCACGTTCCTTCTCGTTCGCCGATGTACTCTTCCAAACACCTCGTCCCTCAGACGCACCGAGCTCGTCGGCTTTCTCTCGTGTCGTCCTTCTCGCTAGTTGCGTTATTTGCTCGACTTCTTGTGCTCTTAAGCTCTTGCACACTTAGACACATGGTTAAACATAACAGGATCTAACTTAACTTGTTTGATCACATCGAAACAACCTTGGAGTACCAACAATAGAGACTAATACTTTGATATCTTAAGCAAACATCTCCGTAGAGGTGTGGACCCGAGATGATTGGGTATAATTCGAAGTGTTCGAAGGCGTTTAGATGGTCCACAAAGGATTTACCACTCCTTACAAGGAGATGTATACCCTATGGTCACTTGTCAGGATTATTACTCAAAATCTTTAGTCAAAAAATCACATGTTAAGAGTATTGTATTCTTGGACACATGTACGAGTAACTTGAATTTGCAAGACAAGGAAGTATTACTTAGGTTAGGTGTGACATAGTCAGCCTAGTGGGGACTGACACACAAATCATATCTTGAACTAAGTGGGTATAAGATGAGTAAAAGGAACGAGACATGATACATTGTACCTGCTGAAGGGTTCAGAAATGGTTCTGGAATCAACTATAATTTTTCGATCAATTGAGAATTATGATGTACTACTAGTTGACACTCATGATCATTACATAATTAATGGTTAATTATGGATGACCAACATAATCAGGAACCTATAAGGTCACATGCACTACGAGTTTATCTTAGAGACTTAAAACGAATTTGAGAATTGGATTCTCAAATTGAGAGAGAGATAGAGTTTGGTTGGACCAAACAGAAAAGACAAATATGAAAAGATATTTGTTGGAACGGAATCGTGGATGAGCCATGACTATTGTAGGAGATATGTATTCATTATGATTTGATAATAACCAAAAACGATTTGATTTAGTTATGAAACAACTTGGTCTAATAATAAATAGTGTAAATTACTTCTGTGACCCTTAAACTTTTTTAATCACTTACTTTTGGTCCTCCAATTTATTTTCTGAATAAATCCATCATTCAAGTTTTTTTAAAAAGATTGATGAAAATTAAAAAACGTGCATTATAGAAGGGTAAAAGTGTTATATATATATTTATTTATTTATTTATTTCATCTCACCTATTTCTATTGCAATCAGTCATTTTTCTTACTTCCAAAAAAACCCTACCTTCTCGATTGCTCCTCCAAGATTGAAAAAAAAGCCCTACCTCTCATTGTGGATTGTTATTATGTTCTTCCTAAAAGCATAAAATTGAGGATATTGCCTAGCATCTGTTTCGAAGGAGGCAAATATACTGAATCAAAATAATAAAATTAGGGCAAACATGAGCTCATCGAGGGGAAACCTGGGTACAATCATCGGGACTCCACACTTGAAATTGAATGGTGCAGATGTGGACATAGAGTCGATCGAAAGACATCATGCATGGACCTAAAGGAACCCGGGAAGGAGATTCATTGCATGCCCACTACCAAAGGTTAGTATATATTGTATAGATTGTGTAATATACAAATGGGTGTGGTACTCGATTTTCATGGAGTTCGGGTGCAGGGTGAAGGCTGTGGGTTATGGGAGTGGATTGACCAGAAAATGTGTCAGAGATCAACCGAAATCATTCCTGGGCTGTTGAGGAAAATTAACCGTTTGTAATTTGAATTGGATAAGTCTGAACGAATGTTGAAGAAGGCAAAAGCAGAATTTGCAAAGATTAAAGCCAAGCTTAAGAAAGTTGAAACAGTAAATAAGAAGCTGAAGAACATTAAGCTCTACTTTATGCGTGTTGCATTCATGTTAACGCCGGTGATGTTTAAAACACCAGCAAAGCAAATGTTGATTTTAAGCTAGACTTAATGGCAAGTGTATTCTTGTATGCTTGTTTAAGGCTTAGGTATAATTTTGCAGATGGAATTTGTATTATTGTAGGATGAGAATGTATTTTATGGACAACTCGTTTGCTCAAATGTTAATGCTGGTTTGCTGTAATGTTTTGTTTCATTTGTTCCAATGTTTTGTTTCATTTTAATGCCAGTTTGCTCCAATGGTTTGTTTCTAACATCAAAGGTGGAAATAGCTTAACAGCAAGAAAAGTTCATCCAGTAAAACATAAAATTCGACCATGTGAATTCTAATTAGAAAGCTCAGATTATAGAGCTGCCACACGTACAATTGAATGAATAAACATTTCTTTAGAAGATGTTAAAACAAAACCAAAACATGACTAAAACTAGTGAGGATAAAAACATATTCTAGTTGAAAATTTCTGTTATAAAATGGAAATTAACAACTTGGGCACCCTAACAATTTAGAACAGTCAAACTAATAAGGTTTATTGAATGCCATTAAACAATTGCAAGAATCCATATCAGTCGACAATTCATTGTATCTCCAAAGGACAAAAATATGCTCATTCCATGTCAGCGAACAATTCATTACATTACAAAAAAGACAAAAAAATATGTCCACTGGATAGGGGTGTAATCGAGCCGAGCCGAGCCGAACTCTTAGATGTTTGAGTTTGGCTCATTTATAATCGAGCCGAGCTCGAGCTTTATTTAACGAATATATTCATGGCTCACGAGCTTATTCGAGCCTAAACGAGCTTAATAAATATAAATTATAAATTTAAATATTCATTAAAAACTAAATTATATATTTTTTAAAAATTATAATATTCTTGTTAAAATTTATAATTTTATTCTAATAAATAAATTTAATATATTTATCTATGTTTTTCATAAGTAGAGTGTAAAATCTATAAATTCAATATCAAAACTATTATTTTTTTATTTAAAAGTTGATTCATGAGCTTAACGAACATGTTCATGAGCTAACGAGCCGAATATTGTGAAGCTTGAGCTTTGTTTGTTTATCTGAACGAGCCTCATTAAACGAGCTCAAACGAACTTTTATCGAATCGATCTTCGAATATCTCATAAGCGGTTTGACTCATTTACACTCCTACCACTGGAGCACCATGATTAACTAACTATCCATTCACATTGGGTCATTCACTCCCCAATAAAGAGGAACAAAAAAACCATGAACTTTTTGTGCCCCAATACAGTCATCAGTCAATGTAGTCAATTCAAAAGAACTGGAAATTCAAGACAAAAAAAAAGTAATGTTTTGTAGAATGCAACACAGTCTAGGCCCACTACAGTCAGCCAACCTATCTACTTTCCTCTTCCTTTCTTGCTTGAAGATGATGGAAAAAGAGATCCCCTTTTCCATCTGCCAACCGTGAATGGAGGAGGCTGATCAAGGTATGCACAGTTTGCATTAATCCTCCCGTTATCTGCTTCTGTCAATGGTGGTTTTCCTAGCTTTTGAGGGAAATTTCTCTCGGGTTGGATTTGCTGAACAATAGAAAGATCACTTGTGGTAGGTTGGAAATGTATATTTGCTCCTCCCTTTGATGTGGAATCATCTGTCTTTCTACGTACCTATATTAAGTTCAATTCATTTTGGTTATTTAACAGTTAACAACAGATGATAGTGATTAATTACACAAGTAATTAATATCTTACAGCTTGTTTTCTGGGTCTTGATTGCTGGGATTTGGAACCCATATCAGAATTCTTTCTTTTCACCTAAATAGAAAAGGTGTAGATGCCAACAATGAAATCATGTAAGACAATTTTATTATTTAAGAAATTGCCGCTCACAGATTGGTTCTTTGGCTTGTTAGGTGGTTGGGTAGATGCATCTTCATAATATTGCTCAGTTGTGCTGCAATCCGTTTAGGAGAATTGTTGAGAGTTTGCTCCCGTGATTTGGACACTATTATCTCCCGCTGGTTGTTCAGTGGTTTCTTCTTCTGTTTGCATCTTGCAAATTTTGGCATTGTGGCCTGAGTTTCCACACTTCCTACAGTGAGTGACCACATATCTTCTCATCTTCCTTCCATGATGTTTTCCCTCCTCTAAGTCTCTTCTTCTTGCTTTTTTTAGTCTACCTGGTTGGACCACGGCGATGGGAGGATCTAATTGTAATCGCATAGATGAAGGTGGCCACATCTCTTTTTTTAGTCTACATGGTGCAAAAGGCGGAATCCGCCGCCCCGACGGCCCCCTACGCCTGTCCCACGGTGATGTAGGAGGAGGGTTAATCAGGGTGAATGCTGGGTTGACAAGTGACTGAGGTTCGAGGCTTTAAGCCGGCAGACGGGGATATTATCCCACATTGCAACCGTCGACACTCGAACCGTTGCGTCATGGTGCAAACATCCGAGTCACTTACCAACTGATCCAGCCCCTGGGGGCTCTTTTTTTAGTCTACATGATTATACACAGTGATGAACAATTCTGTTCTGAAACATTCGTCCACACATTCATGGACTTGTATGCTCTGCTGCTATAGAGCAACTATAGCATGACAACATGGTAACCCTGTTAGCTCCCACAATCCACAACTACATGTTTTTTTCTTAACACCAACAGCAAACTGTGTTGGGACTTTCGGACCGCAAAAATCACTTTTTACATTGCAAAAACCCCGAAGTTCCATGCCATCGGATCCGTGCGAAGATTAAAATTTTCATGTACATGTTTTCTAATCCTAGATCTACACTAGATCTACAAGAAAGTGAGTATACCTTTGAAGAGAAGTCCTTCGCAAATCTCGCTCGTCCAAATGTTACCGGATCTTGAGTGTATTCAAGTGTATACTCCTCTAGTAGTATCCACACGAACAAGAAGTGATTCTCAAACCACTCTAGATGGAGAAGAGAGCACCACAAGTATGCTAACACTCCCAAGGGCTCTCGGATGGGATTGGAAGAAGAAAGGAGAGAAAAAGAAGAGGATTCTCACACACTTCTCTAAACTCTCTACTTACCCTTTCTTCTTGGATTAAACTCACTCACCTTCACCCTTCTTGCTTGGAACTCTCGGCCAAGAGGAAAATGAGAACAAGAAGGAGCTAAGGAGGAAGAAGACAACCACCAATAATCACACTTCAATGCCAATGAATCCCATATTCATTTGGGCGGCCACTCATGGAATGCCAAGGGTCTTTGGCTCTTGGCATTCCATGCCTCTAGCTCTCCCTTGACGATGTGGAGATGATATGACAAGGATGTATTGGTTAGCCATGCCATGTAGGATGAGTCAACCTTCACCAAGTGACATTTCATCAAGTCAAACTTGATGTTTCAACTTCCAATTTGGTCAAGTCAAAATTGACTACTTCTCTTCCTTGTTGAGTTAAATCCAACCTTTGATTCAAATGTCAATTTCAATTTAATGAATCTCAATTCATTAATATAAATTGACTCAATGAATCAACTCTAAATTAGACTCATTCAATAATTGAATCCAATTGAGTCTAACTCAATAAGTCTAATTTGGATTACTCTTAATCCAATTTTGGTTCATCAGATGAACCTCATCCAATTGGTTCACCATATGAACCTAATCTCCATTCACTTGTTCTTTGTGTGTGACCCAATAGGTTCTTGTAACGTTGGCAATGTTTCTAAATCTTATTTAGAAACATAAACAATGAGCGACATCTAACAATACATCATTGTTACCCAAGTTACAAGAATGTTGAGATCCAACATCACCTTGTGACTGCTAATTGTGACTCTTCACAATATATGACAATGTCCTTTTATCCTTGACATCTAAATTGATCAATTTGAGGCATAGATGGTGTCATCCTCTGATCAATCTAAATCTTGAACTCCAAGTTGACTCACTATAATCAAATGAGCTCAATATCTTATATTGACTCATTTGGGCATGGCTATGCACTTAGTGATCTCACTCTATCAAGAATAACGGTGTCACTCCCATTATATAGGAGGGATAGATCCCATCTACATCACTCACATCCTTCCGCATAATTTGTTAGATACCCAGTAATCGCCTTTATAGTCCACCCAGTTACGAGTGACGTTTGACGAAGCCAAAGTATGCAACTCCTTATGTAGGGAACCATGGTGACTTCAGGTCCAAGGACTAATAGTCACACTAATAGCCACATGAGAAAGTATATGACACTCATATAACGATCCATGCTACTTTCTCATGGCGGGTCATTCAGTATACATTCTCCAATGCATACCCATGTGTCAACTTGATATCTCTATATCCATGACTTGTGAGATCAAGTCATCGAGTTGACCTATATGCTAGTCTCGTTGCATTAACATTGTCCCTGAATGTTAATACTTGACTAGGAATGATTAAGAGTAATGTTCTCTATATCATCTCACTATCGATTCAACCAATCGATTGATATAGATAAGAACCTTCTACTCAAGAACGCTATTATACTTAGTTATTTGACACCAATACAAGTAAGTATAATAACCAAAACAAATGCCTTTATATACATAGGAATATGATACAATGAGTCCATACAACAATCATCATATGATTGGCTCTAGGGCTCTAACTAACAATCTCCCACTAGCACTAGTGCTAATCAGTGTAGGGTCTAATATCCAATAACCTAGTGTGACCATCATGCTTTCTCTGTGCCAAAGCCTTGGTCAAGGGATCAGCTATGTTAGCATCTGTGGGTACTTTGCAAATCTTCACATCTCCTCTATCAATGATCTCTCGAATGAGATGGAAGCGCAATAGTATGTGTTTGGTCTGCTGGTGTGAGCGAGGTTCCTTAGCCTGCACAATTGCTCCATTGTTGTCACAATAGAGCTCAATAGGATCTGCAATGCTAGGAACCACCCCAAGCTCAGTAATGAACTTGCGGATCTAAACTGCCTCCTTTGCTGCTTCTGATGCAGCAATATACTCGGCCTCTGTTGTAGAATCAACAACTGTGTCCTGCTTCGAACTCTTCCAGCTCACAGCACCACTATTCAAGCAAAACACGAACTCAGACTGCGATCTATAATCATCCTGGTTAGTTTGGAAGCTGGCATCACTGTAACCCTTTACATCTAGCTCATCATCGCCTTCATATATCAAGAAATATTCTTTAGTCCTTCTCAAGTACTTAAGAATATTCTTGACTGCTATCCAGTGACTTTCACCTGGATCTGACTGGTATCTGCTCGTCATGCTCAAAGTATACGAAACATCAGGACGAGTACATAGCATAGCGTACATGATAGATCCTATGGCTGAGGCATAAAGGATCGTATCCATGCGGTCTCTCTCCTATCTAGAAGAGGGACTTTGAGTCTTCAAAAGACTCACACCATGTGACATCGGCAGAAATCATTTCTTGGAATTCTGCATGGCAAACCGTAGTAATACCTTGTCAATATATGTACTTTAACTTAGGCAAGCAATCTCTTAGATCTATCTCTATAGATCTGTATGCCTAGAATACGGGCTGCTTCACCTAAGTCCTTCATTGAGAAACAATTCCCTAGCCAAGTCTTGACAGACTGCAGCAAAGAGATGTCATTCCCAATGAGTAGTATGTCATCCACATACAATACAAGGAAGACAACTGTGTTCCCTACAACCTTCTTGTAGACACAGGGTTCATCTTCATTCTTGATGAAACCAAACTGTTTGATTGCATCATCGAATCGAAGATTCCAGCTCCGAGAAGTTTGCTTTAGTCCATAAATGGACTTATGCAGCTTGCATACTCTGCCAGTATGCTGTAGATCTACAAAACCCTCAGGTTGTGTCATGTACACATCGTCGAGCAGGTTTCTATTTAGAAACGCAGTTTTGACATCCATCTGCCAGATCTCATAATCGTGGTATGCTGCAATAGCAAGTATGATCCGAATGGACTTAAACATCGCTACTGGGGAAAAAGTTTCATCATAGTCAATACCATGAATTTGCTTGAAACCTTTAGCTACCAGACGACCCTTATATATCAGTCCATCCATATCAGTCTTTCTCTTAAAGACCCACTTACACCCAATGAGTTTTATCTCTTCAGGTGGATCAACCAAAGTCCATACTTGGTTGGTGTACATGGATTCCATTTCGGATCTCATGGTCTCTAGCCATTTCTCAGAATCTGGTCTCATCACAGCTTCCTGATAAGAGGTAGACTTAGTCACAATGAGCATAGCGCCATCATGGTCAGACAAGAGAAATGAGTATCTCTCAGGCTGACGACGTACCCTATCAGACCTACGAAGAGGTAGGTCTACTTGAACTGGTTGTTGTTCCTCAACTCCTTGTGGAACAATCTCATCATCTACAACACTTTGTGGTTCCAGTTCAACTTCCATCAAGGCTTCAGTGCTATGGTCCATATCCTGAACTTCTTCAAGATTGAACGTACTCCCACTAGTTTTTCTAGAAACAAAATCCCTTTCTAGAAATACCCCAGTCTTAGCCACAACTATTTGTGTTGTCTGGGAATGTAGAAGTAATATCCCTTCGTTTCCTTGGGATATCCTATAAAATAGCACTTATCAGATTTGAGTCCTAGTTTGTCCGAGACTTGACGTCGAACGTAAGCCTCACAACCCCAAATCCTCATAAAAGACACCTGGGCATCTCTCTCAGTCCATATCCTATATGGTGTTTTTATCACAGCCTTGGATGGAACACGGTTGAATATGAAGGCTGTTGTATCCAAAGCATAGCCCCAAAGAGATATAGGAAGATCTGTGTGACTCATCATAGACTGTAACATATCTAATAGGGTACGATTCCTCCTTTCGGATATACCATTCCACTGTGGTGTTCCAGGAGGAGTGAGCTGGGATAGAATCTCACACTCAACTAGATAGTCACGAAACTCATGGCTAAGGTATTCTCCACCTCAATCTGATCGAAATATCTTAATACTTTTGCCAAGCTAGTTTTGTACTTCATTCTTGAATGCTTTGAACTTTTCAAAGGATTCTGACTCATGTGTCATCAAATACACATAATCATATCTACTGAAGTCATCAGTAAAGGTAATGAAGTACCTATAACCACCTCTGGCTGCGACATTGAAAGGGCCACATACATCACTATGTATTAGTCCTAGCAAGTCAGTAGCTCTTTCGCTGTGTCCACTAAAGGGAGTCTTGGTCATCTTGCCCAGTAGGCATGACTCGCATGTCTCATATGATTCAAAATCAAATGAGACCAGCAAACCATCTTTATGGAGCTGGGATAAGTGTTTGTCATTTATATGACCTAAGCGACAGTGCCAGAGATAGGTTTGGTTCATTTCATTTGATTTGAACCTTTTGGTATTTATGTTATAGATGAGGTTCTCTAAGTCTAGAATGTAGAGTCTGTTCATCAGAGGTGCACTACAATAGAACATATCATTTAAATAAACTGAACAACATTTGTTCTTTATTATAAACGAAAAACCTTTCTTGTCCAAACAAGAAACTGATATAATGTTCTTAGTAAGAGCAGGCACATAACAACATTCATCTAATTCTAGTACAAGCTCAGAGGGCAGAGATAGATAGTAAGTCCCTACAGCAACAGCAGTAACCCATGCTCCATTGCCTACTCGTAGGTCTATCTCTCCCTTCGTCAATGCCCTGCTATTTCTCAGCGTCTGTACATTAGTACAAATTGTTGGATCGAGACGCGCTAGAGGGGGGGGGTGAATAGCGCTCGTGGCTATTTGTTCGATTATCGGAATCGTAAAATGTTCGTAGAGTAATTAATGCAGCGGAATAAAGGAAACAAACACAAGAACACAGTGGTTTACTTCGTTCCGAGCCTGGGTCGACTCCTACTCGAAGGCCCGCGATCCTTGATCGCTTTCCGTGGGCAACAACTATAATTTCGTATGAATATTACAGATTAATTACGAAATGTAACTGCAATTAAAATTATACCGACAACAGTAGTAGAAAAGAAATCTGAGCTTCGGGTCGTCGGAATGTTGCAACAACACTTCGGAAGCAGCACTTGAGCAGAACACAGCAGAAGTTGTGTTCTGAAGCTGCTGGTCGAGACCCCTTATAAAGGGGGTCCAAGGCGTCTTAACTGTTCACCAAGGCGCCTTGAACGAGCCGAGTCACCCGCGTGGATCAGCACGGACCTGGTCGAACTCTATCTGGTTCAAGGCGCCTTCAGCCTATCCAAGGCGCCTTCAACCTCCGGTCCAAGGCGCCTTGAACTCCATTCAAGGCGCCTCGATCTGCTGCGCTGGCCTTTTCCTGGCACTGTTCATCCGAAGTTGTAACTTGCTCCTTTGTTCTGCAAAATGTGTTAGTCCCAAACACATACCGTGCAAAAAAGTTAGCACAGAAACATAATGAATGATAATAATAAAAGTTTTGACAGATTCGGGTCTGACTTGGGTTTCCAACCGGAAACCCTAGGTCGACCTGACGCCTACTGTTCCCTCTACGGGAACGCGTCCTCACCTACTCCACTCGAGAGATTTACTGCCAGTGCGATCCTCCGGATCGATTGGACTTTGCTTTCGATGCTTGGACTTCTCACGAACATCCGCCCACCGGCCAGACTTTCACCGTTCGCGACACGGGACTTTCCACCTAGGGTTACCACCCCTAGAACTTTTGCAAGCCATCGACCTACCAAGACTTTCCGCATAGGGTTACCACCCCTATGACCTAGGGTTACCACCCCTAGGGTTTTACCTTCCTAACCTAAGTCACTCAGCAACAGTTGTCAGATAACAAAGCACCTTAACTTTGAATCCTTTGCCATTATCAAAACTTAGGTTCGATCGTCGGATGCTTCCTGCACCAACAATCTCCCCCTTTTTGATTATGGCAACACGTAATTCAAAGTTAAGAAAAACAACATATGTAATAACTGTATAAAGTTAACCAAGCTTAAGTAAATAAACTTCAAATGCAATAACAGTTAAGCTGGAAACTTTTAACTTTGTAATATTAGACTCCCCCTTAATAAAAGCCCTCCTTTTATTAAATACTTGAATTTAACTTTACTTTACCTACTCTCTGCTTTGAAGTTTCCTTTAACTTTAATTTACCTACTCTCCCCCTTTGCCATATATCAAAAATAAACCAGTTTGAAAGTAGATTTGTATTTTTCTGAAGGAAAATTTTCAAAGAGGGAAAAAGATCAATTTTCTTCTTAGCAAAAACGACTTAGCTTTTTGAGTTTTGGAATTTGCCAAATTTGAAAATACTTAGCTATATACTCAGCTTCGAAATGATTTGTATTGAAAAAATATTTTGCCAAATAGCTAAGTTTAGAGTACAATCTAACTAAGTCTAGTTAAAATAGTCTTAAAATTAACTAACTTTGAAAATATGAGTACTTGAAATTTTCAATAAAAGGATTTGCTTAGAAGTTATAAAATATGAGGTCATTTTAAAAAAATAACTTTAAAATGTTATAAAAAGGTGACTAGATTTGAAAATATTTGAAGACTCAGTTACATGGACAAGTGTTTTGAAAAACTGTAATTAAGTTTTGAATACTCATTTTGAAGAAAATTTGATATTAAAGAAAAACTATTAAGTTTTAGGACAGAGGGAGTAGCAGTAGTTTGGTTTCTAGTCTAAGTATGAGTCAAATTAAATTATTGAGTTTAATTTGATTAAGTATCAGATTCTTAAAATAATCAGGTAAGGTAATTTGATTAGAACCTTAAAGTACCATCATGCTTAAAAAAAAAATTGAAACACACTTTTCCCAATTGTCTAACCTTTAGCTACTTGCTGATTGCCTAGAGGGCAGTAGCTTTCACATGGTTAGTCAAATTAAGTCCATTTGGTCAAATTAAGACTTGACTTGATTATTATTTATGATGTGTTTAACGCCCAGACTCATATTGATGCACAAATATAAGCATTCCTGAGTCCAGGCTGTGCCCTATGCATTTCACGCCATTCTAAGTTTGTCAAACACAAGCAAGGTATACCTAGGTGATTGTGAGATGCTCTGGCTTTAATCTAGGGGTACATGATATCTAGGGGAAAACCTAGGCGTAATCCAAATTTTTTGAAAATTCTAAGAAATTGGAATTTTGAAATAGGTATTTTCCTAGAAATTTTAACAGCAAATGATAACCAATTTAAAAAAACATTGTCTATTCTACCCAACACATTCCTATTTGTCTTCTAAGTGAGCTGAACTCAAGTTCAGGTAAGGGTTTTGTGAAGATGTCAGCTAGATTTGATTTTGACCCAACATAGTTGAGTATAATATCACCCTTAGCTACATGATCCCTTACAAAATGGTGCTTCACTTCTATATGTTTGGTCCTTGAGTGATGAATTGAGTTTTTTGTTAAATTTATGGAACTTATATTATCAATTGAGATTTTTGTGTTATGATAGTTCAGTTGATAGTCTTTAAGAGTGTGCATCATCCAAAGCAATTGAGATGTGCATTCACCTAAGGCTATATATTCAGCTTCAGTGGTAGATAAAGCAACACAATGTTGCTTTCTACTTGACCAACTTACTAGGCATTGTCCTAGAAATTGACAACTACCACTTGTGTTTTTTCTATCTAACTTGTCCGGCGTAATCCGAGTCAGAATAGCCAAGAAGGTCAAAGGTGCAAGTTCTAGGGTACCAGAGTCCTATATTTAGAGTACCTTTAATGTATCTAAGTATTCTTTTAACATAGGTTAAATGTGACTCTTTTGCACAAGATTGGTATCTTGCGCACATACCAACCGCAAATAATATGTCGGGTCGGCTTGCAGTTAGGTAAAGCAAGCTTCCTATGGCACTCCTATAGTACTTCTGGTTTTTCTTCAGGGTCAGAGTCTATGTTAATGTTGGTGGCCATTGGAGTATTTATTATTTTTGAATTTTCCATGCAGAATTTTTTAATTAATTCCTTTGCATATTTAGTTTGATAAATGTATATTCCATCTTTAGTTTGTTTTATTTGTAAACCTAAGAAAAAATTAAGTTCACCAACCATACTCATTTCAAATTCATTTTCCATTAATCTAATAAATTCTTTTAAAAATTTAGAGTTATTTGATCCAAAATTATATCATCAACATAGATTTGAGCTATGAAGATGTCTTTTCTGATTTTACAAATAGAGTTGGATCTATTTGACCTTGGTTGAAACCTTTGGATATTAAGTGATTTGATAATCGTTCATACCATGCCCTAGGGGCTTGTTTAAGTCCGTACAAGGCCTTTTTTAACTTAAATACATGATTAGGATATCCTAAGTCCTCAAATCCTGGGGGTTGGCTTACATGTACTTCCTCCTTAATAAATCCATTTAAGAATGCTGACTTGACATCCATTTGGTATAGTTTAAATCCTTTGTTTGCTGCATAGGCTAACAACATTCTAATGGATTCGAGTCTAGCTACTGGGGCATAGGTTTCATCATAGTCCAAACCTTCAACTTGGCTAAATCCTTTAGCTACAAGTCTAGCCTTATTTCTAATTATTTCGCCTTGATCAAAATACCCATTTTGTATCGATTATTGATTTATTTGAGGGTTTAGATACAAGTTCCCAGACTTGATTTCTCTCAAATTGGGCTAACTCTTCCTGCATAGCTATGATCCAGTCCGGGTCAGGTAGTGCTTCTTCTATTGTTTTTGGTTCGATTTTAGAAATTAGGGCAATCTGACTGTGGATTCTATAGGAGGATCTAGTTCTGACTCCTAGATTTGGATCACCCAAAATTTGATCAGATGGGTGAGAGGTGCTGGCCCTAGTTGGTCTTGTAAGTGGGTCAGGGGCCGGTTCCTCTGGTTTATTAAGATTTGGTTGAATTTCATCATCTTCTATATTTCTTGGATCAATATCAACATTCTCATTTATATTTGGTAGACTATTTTCTTCATCAAATATTATATTAGTTGTTTCTTCAACTTTTAGGGTGTTTTGATTGTAGACTCTATAGGCTCGACTGTTTGAGGAGTATCCTAAAAATATTCCTTTGTTAGATTTGGGTGTGAATTTTCTTAAATAATCTTTAGTATTTAAAATGTGAACTTTACATCCAAATACTTTTAAATAATTTAAGTTAGGAATTTTATGATAATATAGTTCATAAGGGGTTTTCTTGTGAAATTTGTTGATCAAAATTCGGTTTTGAATATGATTTACAGTATTTATTGCTTCTGCCCAGAATTGGTGGTTTAAATTATATTCATTTAACATGGTTCTAGCGGCTTCTTGTAGAGTTCTATTTTTACGTTCCACCAGACCATTTTTGTTGGGGGGTTCTAGGACATGAAAATTCATGTTGATATCCATTTATTTTACAAAATTGGGTAAATTTATGATTTTCAAATTCCCCTCCATGATCACTTCTTATTCTTTTAATTTTAGTATCTTTTTTATTTTCTATTAATTTACAAAAGTTACTAAATATTTCATAGGTTTCATCTTTAGTTTTTAGGAATTTTACCCATGAAAATCTAGAGTAGTCATCAATTATTACTAAGCAATACTGGTTCTTGCTTAGTGACTTAGCTCCATGTGAATCAAATAAGTCAAGGTGAAGGAGCTCAAGTAAGGAGCTGGTTCTTTCAAGATTTGTTGATTTGTGTGTTGACTTAGTTTGTTTTCCTTGTTGACAAGCATTACAGATTGAATTTTCAATGAATTTTAGGTTTGGTAAACCTTTAACTAGACCATTATGACTCATTTTTGAAATGAGTCTAGTGTGAGTGTGACACAATCTTCTGTGCCACAAATCAGTTTCCTCTTCTTGTGTTAGAAAACACTTTGTTGAGGATGTCGGTAGATTAATTGAATACATATTATTTATCCTAAGTCCCTTAAGTAAGATTTCAGGATTTTCAATGTTTTTAACTAAACACCTGGTTTTGTCAAAAGTTACTAAGTATCCGCTATCACACAATTGACTTATACTTAGTAAATTAAACTTGAAATTTTCAACTAAAAGGACTTTTCGAATAATAAAATCGGAGTTGAGTTCGATATTACCTCTTCCGATTACCTTAAGTTGACCTTCGTTACCGAATGCAACTGATCCTAAGTTCTTGTACGTGAGTTTAGTAAACTTCAATTTATCTCCAGTCATGTATCTGGAGCAGCCACTATCCAACATCCATTGATCCAATTCCTACATAGGAAGTGGTTGAATTGTTTTAATGGATTTCACGATAGTTAAATTGAAGTAAACTTGTTAGAGATAAATTTTGAAAGAGTTTTTAAAATAATTTTGAATTTGAGTTTTAAAAAAATAATTTTGAAATTGAGTTTTAAAATAATTTTGAAATTGAGTTTTAAAAATATTTTTGAAATTGAGTTTTAAAAGTATTTTGAAATTGAGTTTTAAAAGTAATTTTGAAATTGAGTTTTAAAAATATTTTTGAAATTGAGTTTTAAAAGTAATTTTGAAATTGAGTTTTAAAAATAATTTTGAAATTGAGTTTTTAAAAGTAATTTTAAAATTGAGTTTTAAAATAATTTTGAAATTGAGTTTTAAAATAATTTTGAAATTGAGTTTTAAAAATAATTTTAAATTGAGTTTTAAAATAATTTTGAAATTGAGTTTTAAAATAATTTTGAAGTTGAGTTTTAAAAATAATTTTGAAATTAAGTTTTAAAATAATTTTGAAATTGAGTTTTAAAATAATTTTGAAATTGAGTTTTAAAATAATTTTGAAGTTGAGTTAAAAATAATTTTGAAATTGAGTTTTAAAATAATTTTGAAATTGAGTTTTAAAATAATTTTGAAGTTGAGTTTTAAAAATAATTTTGAAATTGAGTTTTAAAATAATTTTGAGGTTGAGTTAAAAATAATTTTGAAATTGAGTTTTAAAAATAATTTTGAAATTGAGTTTTATTACTTAGTCATCTCACCCGATCTAAATTTTCAATCAGGGAATCCTATGATTGATGTGAGATGATTTATTGTTGAATTCAGGAGTTTTGGTTTAACTTTGTGTTAGATTCAGATTTGGCTTTGGGTTCAACAAGTAAGCATTCTTTGGATAAACTTCTGGGCTATGGTGAGTCACAAGGAGCTCATTAAAGTAACCATGCCTTTGAGGTTTTCCAAATAGTCCTACCCATTGAACTTAATACCAATCCTTGGTCTAACTAGTCAGGATCCATTTAAGGGTAGCTTCGGTAAGTTCCACTTGGCCAAATGCACCAGGTCGAAGCCATATCTTCCTAGACATGCGATGCCCAAGCTTCCCTAACGTACTATCATCCAAAAACTTCACCAGTACTGTGGTTCAAGTTAACCTTAGTCCGTTTTAATCTAACCTTAATTACCCTGCCGGGTAATCTACTCTTGTTTTACCCATTTCGGGTAGATTAGGTTCAGTTACCCTACCGGGTAGTTTAGTTGGGGGTGCCAGCGAGTCTGGATCCTCCATCTTTATTTTGAGTTTTTAATTTATGATTTTATTTTGACTTTCAATTTCGAATTTTGAATTTAACTTTAATTTTTAATTTCAATTTCGAATTTTGAATTTTAACTTTAATTTTTAATTTCAATTTCGAATTTTGAATTTTATTTTAATTTTTAATTTCAATTTCGAATTTTGAATTTTAAATTTTAATTTCAATTTTGAATTTTGAATTTTGAATTTTGAATTTTAATTTTTAATTTCGAATTTTGAATTTTAATTTTAATTTTTAATTTCAATTTCGAATTTTGAATTTTAACTTTAATTTTTAATTTCAATTTCGAATTTTGAATTTTAAATTTTTAGGATTGTTTTTCTTTTTGCTCCCCCTGGATCATGGCCTCGATATGGTCTATCGAGGTAGTATATTTGATCCTTCGGAACCCAGTATTGGCCAAGTCCAACTTGATTGACCAAGTTGGACTTGGAGACCCATGCTTGGACTGATTTAATACTTTGTTTGTTTATTAGTGATAAATAAGATCTATATTTACTTTTGTATCCCAACCCAGTTCTGTTGTAGACGGCTCTTTGTGTTCCAAGAATCAAGTCCAAATTCTTGGAGCCCAAAGTAAACCGTTCTAAGGTATTTTCTAAATCTTTAACCTTATTTGTTAAACTTGAATTTTATTCCTCAAGTTTTTGAACTTGAGTTGGAAATTCAGTCTGACTCTGGTCAGGTAAGGGTTTGGTGTTAGCCACTTCTTTAAGGACACTTACTTCCTTTAGAAGTGACTTAACTTTCAGGTTTGACTTAGCTAATTTGCGCAATAAATAGCTAACTAAAATGTTCAACCGGGAGATACTTACAGTGGGGTCTGGACCTTACGGATCCGTGGCTTTGCTCGGACTCGCCTCGGACTCGCTCTCGCATCCGTATTCGACGACTTGGTCCCGGGCCATTAATGCGAGTAGACTCGTTTGTTCGAGCTCGTCGTCGTCCTCGATGAAGATTCGTCCCATGTTGCCTTAAGGACCTTTTCCTTCTTTGCTTTTGACCTCCTTCAGGTTAGGGCAGTTGGATTTGATGTGCCCTCTTTGGTTACACCCGTAGCATGTAACTTCAAACTTCATCTTTGTATTTTGTGGGCCTTCCTTTGATTTTACTGCCTTCTTTAGATCCCTTTTGTCGAATCCTTTCGTCTTGTAGAGCTTCTTTATGAGGTTTACCAGCTCGGTTGTAATGTCACCTTCTTCATCGTCAGAGTCCGGTTGAGCTTCCGATGCTGGTTCGGTTCTCCGTCGTGGTCTCGGTTCCCGGGTTCGGCTTGTACCTGCAACCAACGCAATACCTTTCTCGGTTGGCTGTGCATTAGTCTGCTCATGAAGTTCAAATTCACTAAAAAGTTCATCTAGTTTTAAAGAAGATAAATCCTTGGAAACTTTGTAGACATCTACCATTGATGCCCACAATGTATTCCTTGGAAACGAGTTTAGCGCATACCTTATTACGCCTCGATTTTCTATCTTCCGCCAATTCCGTGAAGAGAGTTAAGGATGTCTTGTATTCTCGCGTGAAGAGAACTCACCGTTTCCTGCATTTTTAGATTATATAATTTATTAAGTAAAAGATCTCTTTACTTACCTTGGTGTCGGTGCCTTCGTGGAGTTCGATTAGCTTTTCCCGAGCTCCTTTGCGGAGGAGAACGGGCCAACTATGGTGAGTTCTTCCTTGGTAAGACCACACCGTGGAGGGTGCAGGTAGCTTTGGCGTCGGCTTCCACCTTTTTATTAGAGAGGCGTCCCACTTCTCGCGGTGTAGTTTCTGTCGTCATCGATCGCGCTTTAGTCCGTCTTTATGATCATCCACGTTTGAATTGTATCTTTAGATACGTTTCCATTCTTCCTTCAGAGCCAAAATCCTCTCCGAGAATAGCGGAGTACAAGGTTGAAACCCTCTTGTTGGGCCATTTATAATATGTAACAAAAGAAAACAATAGAATATGTTCCAAGACTAAGTCTTGGATTAGTAGTGCTGGAATAAAGAATAATAAAAATGAGCTCGAGTGGTGTTGCACCTACTTCGAGCAAAAGTCGATTCGAGGGAAACAAAAATTAGAATATAGCTATAAGGCTAAATTCTAATTCGACTCCGAAAAAAAAAACTGCGAAAAATTTGTTTTGAAAGGTGGTTGCACCAATTCAAAACGACCCCGCCTGATACCAATTGTTGGATCGAGACGCGCTAGAGGGTGAATAGCGCTCGTGGCTATTTGTTCGATTATCGGAATCGTAAAACGTCAGAGATTAATGCAGCGGAATAAAGGAAACAAACACAAGAACACGGTGGTTTACTTCGTTCGAAGCCTGGCCTACTTCAAGGCCCGCGATCCTTGATCGCTTTAGCAACAACTATAATTTCGTATGAATATTACAGATTAATTACGAAATGTAACGCAATTAAAATTATACCGACAACAGGATAGAAAAGAATCTGAGCTTGGTCGTCGGAATGTTGCAACAGCACTTCAGCTTGAGCGGAACACAGCAGAATGGAAGCTTGGAAGTTGTGTTCAAGGCTGATCGAGACCCTTATAAAGGGGTCAAGGCGCCTTATTCACCAACGCCGAGTCACCGCGTGGATCGACGGACCTGGTCGAACTCTATCTGGTTCAAGGCGCCACCTATCCAAGGCGCCTTGAACTCCGGTCAAGGCGCCTTGAACTCCATTCAAGGCGCCTCAAGTCTGGCCTCCAGGGCGCCTCCAAGCTCCATGGAGCGCCTCGGACACTGTTCATCCAAGTTGTAACTTGCTCCTTTGTTCTCGCAAAATGTGTTAGTCCCAAACACATACCGTGCAAAAAAGTTAGTACGTAAACATAATGAATGATAATAATAAAAGTTTTGACAAGTCATCCTGACTTGGGTTTCCAACCGAAACCCTAGGTCGACCCGACTGTTCCCTCTACGGGAACGCGTCCTCACCTACTCCACTCGGAGATTTACGCGATCGATCCTCGGATCGACCGACTTTGCTCGACTGTGCGACTTCTCTTGAACATCCGCCACCGGACTTTCACCGGTTGCGACACGAACTTTCCACCTAGGGTTACCACCCCCTAGGACTTTTGCCTGAAGCCATCGACCTACCAAGACTTTCCGCATAGGGTTACCACCCCCTATGACCTAGGGTTACCACCCCCTAGGGTTTTACCTTGCCTAACCGCAGTTAGGACTTTCCTGAAACACTCAGCAACAACTGTCAGATAACAAAGCACCTTAACTTTGAATCCTTTGCCATTATCAAAACTTAGGTTCGATCGTCGGATGCTTCCCGCACCAACACAAATGTGAGAAGCACATCCGGTATCTAATACCCACGATGAAGAGATAGAGAGATTGACTTCTATAACATGTATACCTGAAGTAGAAATCTTATTTCTCTTCTTCTTAAGATCTTCCAGGTATCCTTTGCAGTTCCTCTTCCAGTGCCCTGCTTGTCCTTGATATAGTTAACGAAGATGTTCAACCATATCATAAGCAGTCATCAACTCTGTTGCTTCTGAAGCTCAGAGTTCATGGTTGCGAGCATGAGACATGACACATCTAATGCGTCATCTTGATGCTTCTTATAAGCATCTCGGTCAGCTCGTGTGGCAGTGGTAGGAGGTGCCTCGGGAATGGGCTGCTTCAGGACGTACAATTTTCTTTCTTGAGTGAGAACAATTCTCAGATTCCTGTACCAGTCCAGGAAGTTAGCTCCATTGAGCTTGTCCTTATCAAGGACAGAACGCAGGGAGAAGGTGTTCGTGTTTGACGACATGACAATCTACTACAGAAAATGCAGAAAATAAATATCATATTCCACTAATCATTTAATTAGGCCTTTAACTAAATGATGCTCCTATTGAATTATAGAACTTTTGTAGAATCAAGTCATGGATGTGGTCAAACCACACCTACTAGATTCTAACCAACTAGCTATAATTCTTGCGGGACAAGATCCACATCATACTACGCCTTGAGTTAGCTTTGGCTAAATCGCCCAAGACTTAGTATGATCGGTAGGTAACTAATTACCAATTACATCTCTATGCAACTCTTGTTTATATGATCAAGATCCGCATGTATATTAAAACTTGAGTTAGCTTTGGCTAAATCGCCCAAGAGTTAATATAAATGTGATTTTGACCTATCTACCAACCATTGAAAAATGACTATAGTTAAACCCAATCCAATTGAGTTTAACTAGTTTTACTCAATCTGATTGAGTTCGTACTCACCCAGGCGTTGATAGGCGGAACCAAGATTGTCCCTCCGCACCCTACCAAGATAATATGCGTTGCTCTGCTTTGGCAGATTCAACAACAACATGTGATCGAGGTAGTGATGGGTATCACGGCATGGTAGGTATTTTGAGTTGACGCGATTAAGATCTAATCTAATCGTTGATGTGTATCATATACGTGATTAAGATCTAATCTAATCGTCAATGTATATCATATACGCGCGATTAAGATCTAATCTAATCGTTAAGGCACTAATTAATTACTCTACTCTAGCATGCACCACATACACACACAAGCAATTAATTAAATTGTGATTAGTCATGGCCCTACTATGATCTTCTCAAGCCAATGAGAAATGATCCTGTCCGAACCAGGAGTCAACGGACACTGGGCACGTGGCGCTCCCTGCTGGATCCTCGAGTGCTCCGGCGAACCTGCAGCAAAACCGAGCCGGGAGGGGTGTCCCGGCGACGGCCCTCCGACGCTCAAGTCAGGCGAGGAATAACAAAAAGGTGGCCTCAGGATGAAGACTTGCATACCTCCGGTGAAGAAATGGAGACCTTATATAGACCTCTCGAAGAAGCCTGGGCGCGCCAATCAAAACAACCACCTGCTTTTGACCATGCCCAGGTATGGGTCTGTCAGAAGGACCATGCCCAGATATGAGTCTGTCAGAAAGACGTCCATGAGGTCATACTGCTACTGTATCAACCTTTCCATGATGTGACGGCAAGATCCTTCATCGTGCACTCTTGTGTACGGCGTAATCATCAGACATGCCGTTATTGACATCCCATATCCTGAGCCAAACGAATAGGCCGCTCGGCTAACCTTCGTACCCTCGCCCTTATCCTGGCCGAACGGACCACCCGCTCGGCCCTTCGGTCCCAGCCGGGCAGACGCCCCGCTCGGCCATTCGGTTCTCCCGCCTTGGCGTCGGAAACCCAAGCCCATGGCTGGGTTATCTTTGGTTCCGCTCGGACCTACTCAGCTGCTCGGCGCGGCCATTAACCGCTTAGTCAGCCCTCCATCTGTCCTCAAGCTGAGACCCTTCAGGAAGTGGATCCCCCATTCTTACCGCCGGATCACTTGCCTTCCCTTCAAGTCTAGTCGAAGGAGGCAGTGAGTCCGACTGACTGGACTATGTGTCCGAGTGGGCGGTCGTCGCCTTTCCGTAGCTTATAATTTCCCTGGGGCCGTTCGGCCCTTCTGCCAAATTCAGCCGCTCGGCTCTTCGTTTTGGTTGTCTTGTCGCTCAACGTGGATGTTTGCTTGTCTAAATCTTCTCGAAAATCACGCAAATCCTCTTCATTAAGCCGAAGCATGCGCGGTATGGGCGCCTTAATTGCACCTGGTGACAGAGCGCCACGTGGCTCCTCTTGCGTGGCGGTGATGATCCGTACGATGGGACGCCGATTGCTTTGAAATGGACGGTTAGATGATGACCTTGTCTCCCGTGACCTGCATCCGACGGCGGAGGCCGACCGACCTCAGCCGTATAAAGCCTCCGTCTCCTTCCTTCGCCGCATATTCGCTTGCGCGTTGTCCTTCTGCCTCTTCCTCTGCCGTGACCTCCGACGATCCAGTTCCTGTTTTTCGGCGGCTACCATCTCACCGGTGATCCTTTCCGTCCGTTTCCTTCTCAGTGAGTCTTCTCCCTTCGTTTACAAGGTCTTCCCAACTTGTTTTGCCTCTTTTGTTCCCATTCCTTCGATTTCTTTCTATCTTTTTGCTTCTTCGAGATGACAAGCTCCTCCGAACCCGCTGTTGGTGTTCATGGCCCTTGGTACCTGACCATGGAGAGTCGATTTGATGAGGAGGGTGCTCGGCGCCTTGTTCGGATGTATGGGATTCCTGATAACCATGAAATAGTTATAGCCGACCCGACTGACCGGCCCCATGACCCCCCGATCGGCACCATTTGTTTTTTTCTAGACCAATTCCAGGGTGGCCTTAGATTTCCTACCCATCCCTTTATTTTAGAGGTTTGTAATTATTTTCGCATCCCGCTCGGCCAACTTGTGCCGAATTCCTTTAGGCTGTTGAGCGGGGTGGTCGTCCTCTTTAAGCTGCACAGTATCCCACTCGACCCCAAGATATTCCACTATTTCTTCTATCCCAAACAATCCGAGTTGGGCACTTTTATTTTCCAAAGTAGAATAGGCTTCAAATTTTTTGATAATATGCCAACCTCCAACAAACACTGGAAGGAGTTCTTCTTCTACATACGACTTCCCGAAGCCATTAGAACCAAATGGCGGTCGACCCAGCTCGGCAAATTCGTATCCCCTACCTTCATGCGGCAAAACTGTTGTCCGTAATACAAAATCGACGATTGCTTCTCAAGGAGTGTTGTATATTTTGGATTATCTCCTGCTCGCCAACCTCCCCACCGCATGGGTAAGGACTCTTTACTTCTTTCACCTTTTGTCTAATCGATTTTAATTTCTTCTGCAAGTCATGTGGCGCCAAGGCTACCACCATCTGAAATCAAGGTCGTGGAAATTGGGCGGCCACCAAAAAGAGCTCGCCGAGCGGGTCTCATACCCACCGCCCAGATGCAGAGGGGGCGCATCAAAAGTTACCCCATCCGCTAACGGAGGTTGAGGCGGATCCTCGCTTCGCCCCGCCGAGAGTCCCTCAGGTCGGGGATCCACCACTGGAAGTTCGGCAAAAACGTCGAAGAGACTCCAGCCTTCCGCCGACCCAGGAGGGCGAGCCACAGGCGCCGATCGGGGTAGCTTCGCCAGATCACACGCCGTCGCGGATCGGGACCCCAGTGACCTCACCTACCGCACAGCCCTCTGGCTCTCCTCCACGGACTCGTCGTCGCTTACGACGGTTGGGCGAAACTTCCACCATAGGGGAGTCCTCGTGTCAGGCGACCGCGGCTGAAGAAGCGCCGGCCGGCCACCCGACCATCAAGACCACCCTCCGATTCCCATCGGAGGAATATCTATTGTCCGTCGATCGGCCATCGAGCCCCGTTCACGAAGTAACCCTGACGGGTCCGCTTGCCAAGCTCTTCGAGGACGCCCAGATTCAGGTGGCCCTCATGACGCCCAAGCAGCTGGGCGATAACAACATGCAGCAGGCCACTCAGGTACGCTCATTTTTCTCCCCGTGCCATGTTACCGTTTGGCTCCTGATTTTATTATTTCCCTTATAGCGTTGGGCTGAGCAAATCGCCACTAGCCATCGGCTAGCTGAGTTGGAGGATCTCCTGGAAAAACTCCAAGTGTCGGGAGGTCCCACGGCCGAGCGGGAGAAACAAGCCCTCGAGGCCAAACAGAAGAAGGCCGCCGATCTGGCTGCAGAGGTAGCCCGACTCGAAGACTTGGTGAAGAAGCGTGACGGGGACGTGAAGCGCGCCAGTGGCCGGAAGAGGCGAGCGATTGCTGATCTGGATAAGATGAAAGTTGAAGTCCGGGCTCTAGATCAGCAATCTAAAAAGCTGGAGTCCCAACTGGCTGCCGAACGGGATGGGCGCTCTGCTGAACGCACCAAAGCGGAGGTGGACCAGAAAGTTCTTCAAGATTCACTGATTGCCTCCCGAGCGGCGCTCAGACAATATAAGGAGGGAGAGTCGAGTTGCCTAGCAGCAGCGCGCCAAGAATACCTCCGCTCGGAACGGTTCGGCGCAAAGTTCGGCGGCAATGTTTCCTCAACTTTCGCCAAGGCGGTCAAGTCACCATGGCGTACTTGAAGAAGGGTGGCCACCTTCCACATTCCCGCTTCCGACCTGGCGGGCATGATAGATGATATCCCGGACGCCTTTTTTAATTTTGAGGACCCGGAGTGAGGCGAGCTCTTCTAAGTACTTTCTGTATTTCATCCGCTTTTCGAATGTAAAACTTTTGTACATGCCGTTCGGCATAATTGCGTTCCTTTACTTGTATTTTTGGTTTGCCCTTCATTGCCCCTTTTTATTCTGTTTGATGCTCATTCTTAGAATCAATTAGGCTCCACGTGTTTCTCACTAGACGACCGACCAGGTTAATCAATTGGCTTGTTTTCCTCAAAATCGTTTAGCGATTGGCTGTACTGTTTGCATTCAGTGAATGCGAAGTATTGGCAAACCGATGGCCGATCGGACCTAATTAATTTAGTACTTGCGAACGCTCGTTATTTGGCGTCCTTAGTTCCGTCCAAGTTCACAGTCGCGAGTTCGGCACTCGATCTTTGATGGAGCTCGTCGGCCTTCCGCTCGGACGTTTATAGACGCCGACTCGTCTCTCGATCTTTAACGTCGGAGCTCGTCGGCGCGGCTCTCGATTTTTAACGACGGTGCTCGTCGGCGCGGATGTTTATAGCCGATCGACGCGGCTCTCGATCTTTAACGACGGTGCTCGTCGGCGCGGATGTTTATAGCCGATCGGCGCGGCTCTCGATCTTTAACGACGGTGCTCGTCGGCGCGGATGTTTATAGCCGATCGGCGCGGCTCTCGATCTTTAACGACGGTGCTCGTCAGTATTCCGCTCGGAGGTTTTATAGACGCCGGCTCGTCTCTCGATTTTTAACGACGGTGCTCGTCGGCGCGGATGTTTATAGCCGATCGGCGCGGCTCTCGATCTTTAACGACGGTGCTCGTCGGCGCGGATGTTTATAGCCGATCGGCGCGGCTCTCGATCTTTAACGACGGTGCTCGTCGGCGCGGATGTTTATAGCCGATCGGCGCGGCTCTCGATCTTTAACGACGGTGCTCGTCGGATGTTTATAGCCGATCGGCGCGGCTCTCGATCTTTAACGACGGTGCTCGTCGGCGCGATGTTTATAGCCGGTCGGCGCGGCTCTCGATCTTTTTGCCCTCCTTTTTATCACTTTTGGTTCCTTTCACCCAGCTTGGATAACGTACTCTTGGCCGAATGGCTCAGGGTCTGCTTCGTCGAGCATTTTGGCTAGGATAATATACCTCCGTCCGAATGGTACGGGGCCTTCAATTTTAGAGCGCTTGGCCCGACCCATTTACCTCCGGCCGAGCGGCTCGGGGCCTTTGTTCTTTTGTTGGCGATGCTTTATTTGTTCTCTTGATTTTTCGTTTCTGCATTTCAAGTATTCAGTCGAAAAAAGTACACAAGATGATTTACATAGGCACACCTTTCACCCTGCCCGGTAAGGCTGGAGGTGGTTCGCGCTCCATGGCCTATCTAGCTGCCGACCTTCCTCATCTTCCAAATAATACGCACCCGAGCGGAGCTTCTCGATGGTTTTGAAGGGACCTGTTGGCTGCCCACGGAGCCCCCTGTTGGCTGGAGGTGATTTTGCACTGGGCACGTGGCGCTCCCTGCTGGATCCTCGAGTGCTCCGGCGAACCTGCAGCAAAACCGAGCCGGGAGGGGTGTCCCGGCGACGGCCCTCCGACGCTCAAGTCAGGCGAGGAATAACAAAAAGGTGGCCTCAGGATGAAGACTTGCATACCTCTGGTGAAGAAATGGAGACCTTATATAGACCTCTCGAAGAAGCACGCAATCAAAGCAACCACCGCTTTTGACCATGCGGTATGGGTCTCGGAAGGACCATGCCGATATGGGTGCCGGAAAACGTCCATGAGGCCATACTGCTACTGTATCAACCTTTCCATGATGTGATGGCAAGATCCTTCATCGTGCACTCTTGTGTACGGCGTAATCATCAGACATGCCGTTATTGACATCCCATATCCTGAGCCAAACGAATAGGCCGCTCGGCTAACCTTCGTACCCTCGCCCTTATCCTGGCCGAACGGACCACCCGCTCGGCCCTTCGGTCCCAGCCGGGCAGACGCCCCGCCGCTCGGACCTACTCAGCTGCTCGGCGCGGCCATTAACCGCTTAGTCAGCCCTCCATCTGTCCTCAAGATGAGACCCTTCAGGAAGTGGATCCCCCATTCTTACCGCCGGATCAAGAAAATTGGATGGTCAACCTAGGGTCAACAGCTTCTCCAAGCACCTCCCTTTGACCGCCATGTGTTGCTCTGTCACGCCCCAGAGGAGTCCCTGTCCGAGAAAATTTCGGCAGCATCTCCCCTGTACGGTGGACAATCTGAAACTTTTCTACATCTCACAAATACCTCATCCACAGGCGGTTGGAATAATAACAACAAAATAAAACATCACCACGCAGTTATATATAATCTATTCAGCCTCTGGCTGTCACAACCACGCAGTTAAGATAATTAAACAGTAAAATAATACTCTGACTCGAAATCCACCCTACTCCACTACACTCGTAAAGCTCAAATCCGACGAACTCACCTCTTCTGCCGTCCAGGCAGGCATGTAGTAGAATAAAAACCAAATCCAAATCCATCGATGTAATAAAATCTATACCATGTCCATAAGTAAATAAATCCAGAACATAACAAGTTCAAATAGTCTAGAACAGAAAAGGAAACCAAACGAAAAACCAATCACATCCTCGAGGTCTGCAGGGACCAGCAACTGGAACTCTCTCCTGACAGCATCAACCTGAAAATATCAACAATGGAGGCGGGGTGAGTCCAACACTCAGCAGGTACAATTGATATGCAAAGTAAAGAAATAACACCTAGCACTAATCATGCGATAAAGATAAAGGTAACTACAAATCGAAGAAGACAGAGAGAATCTGTACTAACCAGAACCTGGTATAAGGACACAAAAGGTATAGAAGATGCATGTCAATCAAGGTATCCAAGCAATGCAGCATATAAGTGCAACAAACACAAACACAAGCGATAAATGCATCATGCATATGATGCCAATGTCATGGTCACCCCGGTCCCGACTCACAACAGTGGGACCGAGTGGGTAGGGTTGTGACAACCGTGCACTCTGCAACACTACTCCGATGAGTGATCGAGTCGACGGATTGTCGGAGTACACCTACTCCTACCCCAAATCATAAATGGGGGCGCGCAATGCTCTCACGGTACACTATGACGGAGAGGAATCTCTAACGTGCGTCACACACTACCCATGAGCGGATCAACGGAGCACCGGAAGAGTCAAACTGGCTGTGTCCCGCTACCCATGAGCATGTGGAATCAAAAGTGCTCGACAATAAAGGAGCAATCAATCACTCAAGATGCAATCATGCGAATGGTGCATGTCACTAAACATGGTAATATACTAAACCAATCTCTGGACATATCATAATGTGCACCAAAGCGAATGAATCATATCAAGGTATCTGATCATATAAGGTATCAAACCTAGGTCCTGACATGGTAAAATATGGTTATATCACTACCCATGAGCATGTGGAATCAGGTACATATCCATACAAGATGTAAACAAACAATCAATCAACAGGTAGCATGTATTGGGCAGTGATTAACCGAAACAAGTAAGAAACACAATTAATGCATCTTGTTAATTTAATTACTAAGCATATCAAAGATAATAAGTCAAAAGTACCCGCCTCCAATCGAAATATCCAATCCGACTCCGAGATACTCGTCTCGTGTCAAAATCCTGTGTCACAATATTTAATTTAGTTAATTCTATCATGCCTTCATTAACTAAACCAAATCATAATTTCATTATTCAATTAGAGTTAACTCACTAACCCTAACCCTTTTCACAACTACAATGGATTAGGTATCTCCAATTATCTACAATCAAATTGTGTCAGATTAATACATGAACTTGATACCTAACCATGTAATCTATATTTATTCTAATAACAATGCTCTTACTTCTATCCAAAACTCACCCAGATTGAGGGATTCCACCGCTGATCGTTTTCGGATCTGGTCGGAAGTGACGATATCACTGCACAACTCAGTTTGGTTGGCAGATTTAGCAAGGATAACACCCTACTACTAAATCCAAATATACGAGGAAAACCTACCTCCAATCCGGCCACCGGTAACCCTAATTCAGCACTATCACAGTAACCTTACGTGACTGAATTGATAAAAGGGGAGAGATGTGCCACCGAACTCGAGCCCTAGGTCAAATCTGCACTGCTCGGAATGAAAGAGGCGTCGGCGGCTAGCTAGGGCACGAGCACAGCAGAGAAGAAACTCGTCGTTGATGCTGCTCCGTGCGGCGTCGGCTCTGTGGTGGCGGCAGAGGAGAGGAGAAGAGAAGAAGGTGGTCGGGCGGCGCCGGGTGGCTAGGGCACCGAGTGGTCCACGGTGGCGCCGGCACTGGGGCACAGACGCGCTGTGGTGGCGTCGGGTGGCTAGGGCAAGCAGAGGAGAGGAGTTTGGCTCGGGCAGGCGGTCGGGCGGCGGTGCTAGAGCTCCGGCAATGAACCGGCCGCCGGCGTTCGGGAAGAAGAAACCGCCGGCGTCGGGCGCGAGAGAAGAAGAAAGGAACGGATTAGGGATCGGCACAGTAACGAGGGAAAAAAAAATATAAATAAGGGAAAAAAAAGAATTAAATATATAAACATTTCCTCACTTAAATGGGGTAGCCTAAACAGGCTTTTTCCCGACCACGAGCTCCGAAAAATTTTCGAAAATTTTCCAAAAATTCCAGAAAATTCCTTTATTAACATTCGTCATTTTCGTATTTTACATTCTCCCCACTAATAAACAATTTGGTCCCCAAATTTGATCTACCATCGCAAGTACTAATAAGATAATATAGTATAAATGCTGAACGGTAAATAAATCACATACCTCAAGTGAAAAGATGGGGATATCGAGCTCGGATAGTATCCTCAAGCTCCCAAGTAGCCTCCTCGTCCGAATGATGCTGCCATCCGACTTTAACCAGCTGGATAGTCTTGTTCCAACCGACGCTCTTTCCGGTCGAGAATCCGCACCGGAACCTCCTCATATGTAATAGGAATTGGAATATCTGCCAGAACATGTACTGGGTCGGCTACGTATCTCCTCAACATAGACACATGAAATACATCGTGCACGCCTGCCAGAGCCTATGGTAGCGCCAGACGATAAGCTACCGTTCCAATCCTCTCCAAGATCTGGAAAGGCCCAATGTATCGTGGAG
Source organism: Zingiber officinale (assembly GCF_018446385.1). Classification (NCBI taxonomy): domain Eukaryota; kingdom Viridiplantae; phylum Streptophyta; class Magnoliopsida; order Zingiberales; family Zingiberaceae; genus Zingiber; species Zingiber officinale. The sequence continues at coordinate 18,296,309 of NC_055986.1, read as the reverse complement.
CTAGCTTACCTCGGAGGCCAAATCTCTTCACCCCTTTCATGGATGAAATTCTCATAAATACATGGTTGCTAGTAGAGAACTCCAGGGGTCTATGTCTCCGATCAACATAATTCTTCTGGCGGTCCTGCGGCTCTGACATCCTCCATCTAATAGTGCGAACTAGCTCTGCCTCCTGCTGAGCTCTCTGTAGTCCTAGAAGTTGGGCCTCCCCAACCTCCTCCCAGAGGGTGGGTGTTCGACAAAGCCTACCATATAACGCTTCAAACGGTGTCATCTAGATAGCCGAATGATAGATGTTGTTGTAGGCAAACTCAACTAATGGCAAATAATCCTCCCAGCTGCCTCTAAAATCCAAAACGCAAGGCCTTAGCAAGTCCTCTAGAGTCTGAATGGTCCTCTCTGACTGCCCATTAGTCTGCGGATGGAAGACTGTACTGAATCGAAGCTATGTGACCAAGGCCTACTGTAGACTCTACCAGAACCAGGACGTGAACCGTGGGTCTATATTCGATATAATACTCAACGGCACACCATGCATTCTGATGATCTCTCGATAATACAGCTCTGCCAATCGATCTAGAGAATCGGTCTTCCAAATTGCTAGGAAGTGTGCGGATTTAGTTAATCGATCAATGATTACCCAAATCACATCATGGCTTCGTCGTGTCCTAGGCAATCCCACCATAAAATCAATAGTGATGTGATCCCATTTCCACTCTAGAATCGAAATCCTCTGAAGTAATCTGGCAGGTCTCTGGTGCTCAGCCTTCACCTGCAGACAGACAAGACATCTAGCTACAAATTTTGCGATGCCTTTCTTCATTCTATTCCACCAATAGGAATGCCTTAAATCTTGATACATGCGGATCCCACCTGGGTGGCTTGCAAATCGAGAGGGATAAGCCTCCTGAAGTAACTGCTCCCTGACCGGGTGAGATGGAGGTATGCATAATCAGCCTCGGAAATATATAATACTTGCATCATCTCGGGTGAACTCTATCTGCTGCCCGGAAGCTATCTGGCTGCTAATGGGCTATAAGTGCTAATCACTGGCCTGAGCTTCTCAGATCCTTATCATGATCGACGACTGAGCAACCATGGCAACCAGAATACCCTGCTTTGTCGGTCCCTGCTCCTCAAGGCCCAACTCAGAAAAATCCTGAATCAAGTCTGTGACTAAAGCTCGGTGGCAAGCCAAAGTCCCTTTGGACTTCTGGAAAAGTGCATCGGCAACCACATTAGCTTTCCCCCAGTGGTAGATAATGGTACAGTCATAATCCTTCAGGAACTCCATCCATCTCCTCTGGCAGAGATTAAGCTCTTTCTGGGTGAAAATATATTTGAGACTCTTATGATCAGTGAGAATCTAAAATGTAATACCATACAGGTGATGCCACCAAATTTTCAAAGAAAATATAATGGCGGTCAACTCCAAATCATGTACTGGGTAGTTCTTCTCATGCTCCTTCAACTGACGAGAAGCATAAGAGACTACTCTCTGTGCTGCATCGACAGCGCCCAAACCCTCAAGAGATGCGTCGGTGTAAAGTACAATCCATCCTCTCCGAAGGTAAAACCAAAACTGGAGCCGACACTAATCTCCGCTTCTGGAAGCTGGTCTCACAATCCTCTGTCCACATGAACTTCACGCCTTTCACGGTAAGAGGCATAGCAATACGCGAGAAGCCCTTGACAAAGCGTCGGTAATATCCGCCAATCCTTAAAATCGCTGTATCTCTGAATCGACTTGGCTCCCAACCGGTGACCTCGATCTTCGAGGATCAACGAAATACCTCTGCTAGAAACCACGTGTCCCAGAAAACCGACTGAGGATAGCCAGAACGCACACTTGCTGAACTTCGCGTACAGCTGATGTCGTCGAAGAATCTCCAAGACTGTGCGAAGATGCTGTGCATGCTCCTCCTCGGAACGAGAGTAGACCAATATGTCATCAATGAAAACGATAACAAACTGATCTAGATACTCCAGAAAAATGCGGTTCATCAAGTCCATAAACACCGCTGGAGCATTGGTAAGCCCAAATGGCATTACCAAAAACTCATAATGACCGTATCTGGTACGGAAAGCTGTCTTCTGAATATCTGAGTCTCTGACTCTCAGCTGATGATATCCAGATCACAGATCAATCTTAGAATACACTGATGTACCTCTGAGCTGATCAAACAAATCCTCAATCCGTGGTAATGGATATTTATTTCTGACGGTCACTGAATTCAGCTGCCTGTAGTCAATACACAACCTCATAGTACCATCCTTTTTCTTGACAAACAGAACTGGAGAACCCCATGGTGAAACACTAGGGCGAATAAATCCTCTGTCTAAAAGCTCCTGGAGTTGAACCTTCAGCTCGTTCAACTCTTTTGGTGCCATACGATACGGAGCTTTCGATGTCGGTGCGGTTCCCGGAATCAGCTCAATAGCGAACTCCACTGGCCTTCTGGGAGGCAAACCTGGCAGCTCCTCTGGAAATACATCTGGGTACTCCCGGACTACAGGAACATCGGAGAGCTGCGAACTACTACTGTCCTCACTACTGATCAACGATAACAGAAAACCATGACAGCCGTGTGACAGCAGTTTCTGCGCCTGAATCGCCGAAATAATCGAGATACCGTCGTCTCTGATGCCAGTGAAACTCCACGAGGGTTGGTTCGGAGGCTGGAAGGTGACCACCCTCGTCTGGCAATCAACGGTAGCATGATATATTGATAGCCAATCCATGCCAAGTATGACATCAAACTCGACCATCTCCAATACTAAAAGATCTACCGTAAGTATCATGTTGCCAAAGTCTAACGGGCAACCTCTGATCTCCTGGGTGACTTCTAAAGTATCACCGGACGGTAGCGAGACAGTCAATCACTGGGGTCTGCAAGTGGGTAATCTACCAATCTCCCGCATAAAGGTACGGGATATAAAAGAGTGCGAACTACCAGTATCAATCAAAATATCAGCGGAGAATGCATAAATGGAAATCATACCGCGGAGAAAACGGATCCGTCGGCTCACATCCTCCCTGGTAATCGCATGAACTCGTCCAGCCTGGCGGAGGAGGAGGAGGTAATAGCGGGCGGTAAGCTCGCCACCGAGGCGGTCGGATAATGAGCGAGAAGACGAGAGGATGGTGACCGTCGGTACCGGGGAGTCTGCATCGCCAGAGTCGGATAATAAGATCCCGGAACAAAACTGGGGTGCTACACCTGAGTACTCTGCCCAAGCATGCCAAATGCTACGGAGGGAGCCTGCCTCCTGTTGAGAGGTGTGAATCTCCGCCTCCTCGTCGAGACACCGATCGACTAGACTGCCCCTCCGCTCTAACCTCCTGGTTGTAGGCCGAGCCTTCACCGACAATCTCGGCTCAGGCCTGTGCGGTAATAAAAGCAAACCGACTATTCCAGTGTTGAAGTGATGTGGTCTCGAACCACACTAAACATCAGATATCGCTGGTGGATGCTTCCGATCCCGCCGAGGAGACCGGAAGCCCCGAGGAAGAGCATCACGACTTCGAGGCCTACGAAAACCCTGAATAACTCGACTGATCATCTCGCGACTACTCGATGCTGTCCACCCGAGTCTGCTGGACTGCCGATGTCTCGACCGATGCTTTCTCCGTGGATATGCCGCGCCGAGCTAACTCTATCATCAAAGCTCGATTCAATGCATCGAGTAAGATGTAATCCCTAATCCGGCAAGTCGTATATGCAGATAACCATCCAATCCTCAGTATAAACGCATGTGAATTCCTCCGCAACTAACTCGACAAAAGCTGTACAACCGAGGAATTCAGATATACTCGGTCATCGAGCGATTATTCCGCCTCGACTCATAAAATCTCGCTTGCGAGCCATCCGATAGGGCGGAAAGAAACGGCTCTCAAAAGCCTCTAACTCGGTCCATGTGACGTTGCGCCACCAATAATAGAACGAGTAACCCACGTATTAGCTTCATCCGTAAATGATAGGCACCACTCGCTTTCTCCCACTCTGAGCAAGCCATATAGAAGAAAGTCCGCTCCATAGTCTCTATCCACGACAAAGCCATGCTCGAATCGAGATCTCCGCGAAAAGAGTGAAACGAGTCTTCATCGACTCGGCCAGTGTTGGAATCCTAGCTCCGGTGAGCTGTGTCGGGACGGCTGCAAGAACTGGCGGAAACACTGGAGCTGATACTACAGGTGGTACCGCGGAATAAACCGGAGGAGGAACTCCCGGTGCTGCTGTATATACCGGAGCATAAGCCGTCAGTGGTACTGACTGGGGAACAAAAGTGGTGGCAACTGGAGGTACGGTAGGAAAAGGTACCGGATGTGGAGCAGCTGCTGCTACTGTAGGCACTGGGGCTACCGGTGCCACTACTGAATACGTCGTAGGCTGCGCTGGAGCAGATGTCGGGTACACCAATGGTACCCCTGATGGTACTGTAAACAGGGTAGGCGTGGATACCGTCGGTGTGGCCAAAGTAGGTATCTCTACAGGAGCTATCGATATTTGAGAGCCCGATGCTCCCGCTGCATCCTGAGTCTGTCCCTAACTGACAGGCTCACTAACAGTGGGCATCTCTGGCATATCCAGAGATCCCGTGGTCCTCGCACGTGGTCGTCCAGCACCACGTCTCGCAGCAATACGAGTAGATCGTCTCATATCTGTTAAATTAAATTACAGATATCAATACCCATATAACAAACATAAAATAACAACATACTTATTTGCCGTCTGGAGATGTTCCGTCGCTGTCCAGTCCCCAATTGACCTCAAAATTCCGAACGTACACATCGCCGGAAATCCAAATAAATCCGAAACGGAAATCCGAAATATAACCATATCGAAAATCCGATAATGCCCAGTTTGACTCGCAAACCTGGCTAACCCAAATATCCAGAATACCAACAATAGGTATCTGATAAATCTCCAGAACACCAAAAGCAGATATCATAACCCGCTCTGATACCAAATAAATTGGTATCAGATAAATCCCAAAAATCCAAAATACGAAACAACAGATCGTAAAACTGCGCTCTGATACCACTAAATTGTCACGCCCCAGAGGAGTCCCTGTCCGAGAAAATTTCGGCAGCATCTCCCCTGTACGATGGACAATCTGAAACTTTTCTACATCTCACAAATACCTCAGCCACAGGCGGTTGGAATAATAACAACAAAATAAAACATCACCACGCAGTTATATATAATCTATTCAGCCTCTGGCTGTCACAACCACGCAGTTAAGATAATTAAACAACATAGTAATACTCTGACTCAAAATCCACCCTACTCCACTACACTCGTAAAGCTCAAATCCGACGAACTCACCTCTTCTGCCGTCCAGGCAGGCATGTAGTAGAATAAAAACCAAATCCAAATCCATCGATATAATAAAATCTATACCATGTCCATAAGTAAATAAATCCAGAACATAACAAGTTCAAATAGTCTAGAACAGAAAAGGAAACCAAATGAAAAACCAATCACATCCTCGAGGTCTGCAGGGACCAGCAACTGGAACTCTCTCCTGGCAGCATCAACCTGAAAATATCAACAATGGAGGCGGGGTGAGTCCAACACTCAGCAGGTACAATTGATATGCAAAGTAAAGAAATAACACCTAGCACTAATCATGCGTACAGTCTCCTGATAAAGATAAAGGTAACTACAAATCGAAGAAGACAGGAGAGAATCTGTACTAACCAGGACCCGGTATAAGGACAAACAGAAGGTATAGAAGACCAGATGCATGTCAATCAAGGTATCCAAGCAATGTGCGATATAAGTGCAACAAACACAAACACAACAATGAATGCATCATGCATATGATGCCAATGTCATGGTCACCCCGGACGCCAGCAGCCTCACAACAACGATGGGACCGAGTGGGTAGGGTCGTGACAACCGTGCACTCACTACTCCCGAGTGATCGAGTCGACGGATGCTGTCGGAGTATACGCATACTCCTACCCCAAATCATAAATGGGGAGCGCAATGCTCTCATCTCCTAGAGAGAATCTCTAACGTGCTACACGCTGCGTCACACTACCCCTGAGCGGATCAACGGAGCACCGGAAGAGTCAAACTGACGTGCTACCACGCTGTGTCACGCTACCCATGAGCGTCACAACGGAGCACCGAACAGTGATGAAAACTGGCAAAGTGCTCGACAATAAAGGAGCAATCAATCACTCAGCATGCAATCATGCGAATGGTGCATGTCACTAAACATGGTAATATACTAAACCAATCTCTGGACATATCATAATGTGCACCAAAGCGAATGAATCATATCAAGGTATCTGATCATATAAGGTATCAAACCTAGGTCCTGACATGGTAAAAATATGGTTATATCACTACCCATGAGCATGTGGAATCAGGTACATATCCATACAAGATGTAAACAAACAATCAATCAATAGGTAGCATGTATTGGGCAGTGATTAACCGAAACAAGTAAGAAACACAATTAATGCATCTTGTTAATTTAATTACTAAGCATATCAAAGATAATAAGTCAAAAGTACCCGCCTCCAATCGAAATATCCAATCCGACTCCGAGATACTCGTCTCGTGTCAAAATCCTGTGTCACAATATTTAATTTAGTTAATTCTATCATGCCTTCATTAACTAAACCAAATCATAATTTCATTATTCAATTAGAGTTAACTCACTAACCCTAACCCTTTTCACAACTACAATGGATTAGGTATCTCCAATTATCTACAATCAAATTGTGTCAGATTAATACATGAACTTGATACCTAACCATGTAATCTATATTTATTCTAATAACAATGCTCTTACTTCTATCCAAAACTCACCCAGAAACAGTGGGACAGTATTGATTCCAGCAGCAAGCTACAGTTTTTCCTCGGATCTGGTCGGAAGTGACGATATCACTGCACAACTCAGTTTGGTTGGCAGATTTAGCAAGGATAACACCCTACTACTAAATCCAAATATACGAGGAAAACCTACCTCCAATCCGGCCACCGGTAACCCTAATTCAGCACTATCACAGTAACCTTACGTGACTGAATTGATAAAAGGGGAGAGATGTGCCACCGAACTCGAGCCCTAGGTCAAATCTGCACTGCTCGGAATGAAAGAGGCGCCGGCGGCTAGCTAGGGCACGAGCACAGCAGAGAAGAAACTCGTCGTTGATGCTGCTCCGTGCGGCGTCGGCTCTGTGGTGGCGGCAGAGGAGAGGAGAAGAGAAGAAGGTGGTCGGGCGGCGCCGGGTGGCTAGGGCACAGACGCGCTGTGGTGGCGTCGGGTGGCTAGGGCAAGCAGAGGAGAGGAGTTTGGCTCGGGCAGGCGGTCGGGCGGCGGTGCTAGAGCTCCGGCAATGAACCGGCCGCCGGCGTTCGGGAAGAAGAAACCGCCGGCGTCGGGCGCGAGAGAAGAAGAAAGGAACGGATTAGGGATCGGCACAGTAACGAGGGAAAAAAAAATATAAATAAGGGAAAAAAAAGAATTAAATATATAAACATTTCCTCACTTAAATGGGGTAGCCTAAACAGGCTTTTCCGGACCCCGTTTTTATCCCCGTCAACTCGTCCGTACGAGCTCCGAAAAATTCCCGAAAATTTTCCAAAAATTCCAGAAAATTCCCTTATTAACATTCGTCATTTTTCCGGTATTTTACATTCTCCCCCACTAATAAACAATTTGGTCCCCAAATTTCAGTATCTACCATCAGCAAGTACTAATAACAGATAATATAGTATAAATGCTGAACGGTAAATAAATCACATACCTCAAGTGAAAAGATGGGGATATCGAGCTCGGATAGTATCCTCAAGCTCCCAAGTAGCCTCCTCGTCCGAATGATGCTGCCATCCGACTTTAACCAGCCGGATAGTCTTGTTCCGCAACTGACGCTCTTTCCGGTCGAGAATCCGTACCGGAACCTCCTCATATGTAATGTCAGGCTGAACTGGAACTGGAATATCTGCCAGCACATGTGTCGGGTCGGGCACGTATCTCCTCAACATCGATACGTGTAATACATCGTGAACGCCTGACAGGGACGGTGGTAGTGCCAGTCGGTAAGCTACTGCTCTGATCCTCTCCAAGATCTCGAAAGGACCAATGTACCGCGGAGCCAGCTTACCTCTGAGGCCAAATCTCTTCACCCCTTTCGTGGGTGAAACTCGCAGAAATACATGGTCACCAACAGAGAACTCTAGTGGTCTGCGTCTCCGATCAGCATAACTCTTCTGGCGATCCTGCGCCTCTGACATCCTCCGTCTGATAGTACGGACCAACTCTGCATCCTGCTGAACTCTATGAGGTCCCAACAACTGGGCCTCTCCAACCTCATCCCAAAGGACGGGTGTCCGACAAGGTCTACCATACAACACCTCAAACGGTGCCATCTGGATCACCGAATGGAAGCTGTTGTTGTAGGCAAACTCTACCAACGGCAGATGGTCCTCCCAACTGCCTCCGAAATCCATAACACATAACCTCAGTAGGTCCTCTAAAGTCTGAATGGTCCGCTCTGACTGTCCATCTATCTGTGGATGGAAGGCTGTACTGAAACGGAGCTGTGTGCCCAAGGCCTGCTGCAGACTCTGCCAGAAACGAGACGTAAACCGTGGATCTCTATCCGAAATGATACTCAGTGGAACACCATGTAGTCTGATAATCTCTCGACAATACAAATCTGCTAATCGATCCAGGGGATCAGTCCTCCGAATCGCTAAAAAGTGCGCGGATTTGGTTAATCGATCAACGATTACCCAAATCGCGTCATGACCTCGTCGTGTCCTCGGCAATCCTACCACAAAGTCCATGGTAATGTGATCCCACTTCCACTCAGGAATAGGAATCCGCTGAAGTAACCCTGCAGGTCTCTGGTGCTCAGCCTTCACCTGCTGACAAACAAGACATCTAGCTACGAAATCCGCGATGTCTTTCTTCATGCCGTTCCACCAATAGGAACGCCTCAAGTCTCGATACATACGGGTCCCACCTGGATGGATCGCAAATCGAGCCGACTGAAGTAGCTCCTGTAAGACCGGATGAGACTGAGGTACGCATAATCTGCCTCGGAAGTATATGATACCCTCCTCGTCTCGTATAAACTCGGTCTGCTGCCCGGAAGCTATCTGACTGCTAATAAACTGCAAATGCTGATCACTGGCCTGTGCCTCTCGGATCCTCGTCCTGATCGACGACTGAGCAACCATGGTAACAAGAATACCCTGCTCTGTCGGTCCATGCTCCTCAAGATCTAACTCCGAGAAACTCTGAATCAAGTCCGTGACTGAAATCCGGTGGCAAGCCAAAGTCCCTCTGGACTTCCTGCTGAGTGCATCGGCAACCACATTAGCTTTCCTCGGGTGGTAGCTAATGGTACAATCGTAGTCCTTCAGGAACTCCATCCATCTCCTCTGTCGAAGATTAAGCTCCTTCTGAGTGAAAATATATTTGAGACTCTTATGATTAGTGAGAATCTCAAATGTGACACCGTATAAATGATGACGCCAAAGCTTCAGAGCAAAGATGATGGCAGCTAACTCCAAGTCATGAACTGGGTAGTTCTTCTCATGCTCCTTCAGCTGACGAGAAGCATAAGAGACTACTCTGCCGTGCTGCATCGTAAGCCCAAACCTCAAGAGATGCGTCGGTGTAAAGTACAAATCCATCCTCTCCGTAAGGTAAAACCAAAACTGGAGCCGACACTAATCTCCGCTTGACTCCGAAAGCTCTCACAATCCTCTCACATGAACTTCACGCCTTTCCGGTAAGACGGCGGCATAGCAATACGCGAGAAGCCCTTGACAAAACGCTCGTAATATCCGCCAATCCTTAAAATCACAGTATCTCTCGAATCGACTTTACCGCTCCCAACCGGTGATGACCTCGATCTTCCGAGGAAATACCTCTGCTAGAAACCACGTGTCCCAGAAAACCGACTGAGGATAACCAGAACGCACACTTGCTGAACTTCGCGTACAGCTGATGTCGTCGAAGAATCTCCAAGACTGTGCGAAGATGCTGTGCATGCTCCTCCTCGGAACGAGAGTAGACCAATATGTCATCAATGAAAACGATAACAAACTGATCTAGATACTCCAGAAAGATGCGGTTCATCAAATCCATAAACACCGCTGGAGCATTGGTAAGCCCAAATGGCATTACCAAAAACTCATAATGACCGTATCTGGTACGGAAAGCTGTCTTCTGAATATCTGAGTCTCTGACTCTCAGCTGATGATATCCGGATCGCAGATCAATCTTAGAATACACTGATGTACCTCTGAGCTGATCAAACAAATCCTCAATCCGTGGTAATGGATATTTATTTCTGACGGTCACTGCATTCAGCTGCCTGTAGTCAATACACAACCTCATAGTACCATCCTTTTTCTTGACAAACAGAACCACAACCTAATTCCAATCACAGTTAGGGTACAGAGCCTAAGCCCTGTGATGAAACGAACCTGTGGCCGGCGGCAGTGCAAGGGCACAGCTTCAGCAGGGCTCGACTAGGGCACAGCGTCGGCAGTGCTTGAACAAGGAGGAAAACGAAGAAGAAGACCCAAATCCAAAAGCCTCGGCTTACAAATAGCAGACGATCGACAGTGAAGACAGCTAGGGCATCGGCGCCTGAATCGCCGAAATAATCGAGATACCGTCGTCTCTGATGCCAGTGAAACTCCACGAGGGTTGGTTCGGAGGCTGGAAGGTGACCACCCTCGTCTGGCAATCAACGGTAGCATGATATATTGATAGCCAATCCATGCCAAGTATGACATCAAACTCGACCATCTCCAATACTAAAAGATCTACCGTAAGTATCATGTTGCCAAAGTCTAACGGGCAACCTCTGATCTCCTGGGTGACTTCTAAAGTATCACCGGACGGTAGCGAGACAGTCAATCACTGGGGTCTGCAAGTGGGTAATCTACCAATCTCCCGCATAAAGGTACGGGATATAAAAGAGTGCGAACTACCAGTATCAATCAAAATATCAGCGGAGAATGCATAAATGGAAATCATACCGCGGAAAACGGATCCGTCGGCTCGCTGCGCATCCTCCCTGGTAATCGCATGAACACGTCCAGTCTCTGGCGGAGGAGGAGGAGGTAACGCTGCCAGCGGCTGCTGCGGCTGGGCAGAAGCCTGCCACTGAGGCGGTGCTGGATAATGAGCCAGAGAAGACTGAGAGGATGGTGACTGATACTGTGCAGCTGGCTGGGACTGAGTCTGGTACTGCCCCTGAGTCGGATAATAAGATCCTGGAACAAAACTCTGGGGTGCTACAGAAGCACTGGAGTACTCCTGTCCAAGCATGCCAAATGCTGCTACGGAGGGAGCTCGCCGACGCCGTGAGGGTGTGAATCTCCGCCTCGCCGAGACACCGATCGACTAGACTGCCCCTCTCGCCTAACCTCCTCAAGTTGCAGGTCGAGCCTTCACCGACAATCTCGCTCTGGTGCCTGTGCGGTAATAAAAGCAAACCGACTATTCCAGAGTGTAAGTGATGTGGTCTCGAACCACATCGGAAACATCAGATATCGGGTGGACTGTTCCGATCTCGCCGAGGAGACCGAAACGCCCGAGGAAGGCCCCGACCGAGGCCTACGAAAACCCTGAATAACTCGACTGATCATCTCGCGACTACTCGATCTGTCTGCCACCCGAGTCTCGGGACTCGCCTGATGTCGACCCGATGCTTTCTTTTCTGTCCGGATATCCGTCACCGAGCTAACTCTATCATCAAAGCTCGATTCAATGCATCGTAGTAAGATGTAATCCTAATCCGCAAGCCGTATATGCAGATAACCATCCAACTATAAACCGTGATCATGCACTTCCCCTCAACTAACTCGACAAAGCGCCCGGAGGAATTCAAGATATACTCGTCATCGAGCGATTATTCGCCGACTATAAAATCGTCATGAGCCATCCGATAGGACAAGGAAAGAAACGGCTCTCAAAAGCCTCTCGAACCTGTCCATGTGACGTATGCCACCAATAATAGAACACTGAGTAACCCACGTATTAGCTTCATCCGTAAATGATAGTACCGCTTTCTCCCACTCGGAGCAAGCCATATAGAAGAAAGTCTGCTCCATAGTCTCTATCCACGACAAAGCCATGCTCGAATCGAGATCTCCGCGGAAAAGAGTGAAACGAGTCTTCATCGACTCAGCCAGTGCTGGAATCCTAGCTCGTGCAGCGACAATATCAGTGAGCTGTGTCGGGACGGCTGCAGGAACTGGCGGAAACACTGGAGCTGATACTACAGGTGGTACCGCGGAATAAACCGGAGGAGGAACTCCCGGTGCTGCTGTATATACCGGAGCATAGGCCGTCTGTGGTACTGCCTGGGGAACAAAAGTGGTGGCAACTGGAGGTACGGTAGGAAAAGGTACCGGATGTGGAGCAGCTGCTGGTGCCACTGGTATAGGATACACTGTAGATCCAAGTGGTGGTGGCACTGAATACGCCGTAGGCTGCGCTGGAGCAGATGTCGGGTACACCAATGGTACCCCTGATGGTACTGTAAACAGGGTAGGCGTGGATACCGTCGGTGTGGCCAAAGTAGGTATCTCTACAGGAGCTATCGAGATTTGAGAGCCCGATGCTCCCGCTGCATCCTGAGTCTGTCCCTGACTGACAGGCTCACTAACAGTGGGCATCTCTGGCATATCCAGAGATCCCGTGGTCCTCGCACGTGGTCGTCCAGCACCACGTCTCGCAGCAATACGAGTAGATCGTCTCATATCTGTTAAATTAAATTACAGATATCAATACCAATATAACAAACATAAAATAACAACATACCTATTTGCCGTCTGGAGATGTTCCGTCGCTGTCCAGTCCCCAATTTGACCTCAAAATTCCGAAACGGAAATCCGAAATATAACCATATCGAAAATCCGATAATGCCCAGTTTGACTCGCAAACCTGGCTAACCCAAATATCCAGAATACCAACAATAGGTATCTGATAAATCTCCAGAACACCAAAAGCAGATATCATAACCCGCTCTGATACCAAATAAATTGGTATCAGATAAATCCCAAAAATCCAAAATACGAAACAACAGATCGTAAAACTGTGCTCTGATACCACTAAATTGTCACGCCCCAGAGGAGTCCCTGTCCGAGAAAATTTCGGCAGCATCTCCCCTGTACGATGGACAATCTGAAACTTTTCTACATCTCACAAATACCTCAGCCACAGGCGGTTGGAATAATAACAACAAAATAAAACATCACCACGCAGTTATATATAATCTATTCAGCCTCTGGCTGTCACAACCACGCAGTTAAGATAATTAAACAGTAAAATAATACTCTGACTCGAAATCCACCCTACTCCACTACACTCGTAAAGCTCAAATCCGACGAACTCACCTCTTCTGCCGTCCAGGCAGGCATGTAGTAGAATAAAAACCAAATCCAAATCCATCGATGTAATAAAATCTATACCATGTCCATAAGTAAATAAATCCAGAACATAACAAGTTCAAATAGTCTAGAACAGAAAAGGAAACCAAACGAAAAACCAATCACATCCTCGAGGTCTGCAGGACCAGAAATCGAACTCTCTCCGACAGATCAACCCGAAAATATCAACAATGGAGGCGGGTGAGTCCAACACTCAAGTACAATTGATATGCAAAGTAAAGAAATAACACCTAGCACTAATCATGCGTACATCCTGATAAAGATAAAGGTAACTACAAATCGAAGAAGACAGGAGAGAATCTGTACTACCAGGGTATAAGGACAAACAATCCGAAGGTATAGAAGACCAGTATGCATGTCAATCAAGGTATCCAAGCAATGCGATATAAGTGCAACAAACACAAACACAACAAAGAAATGCATCATGCATATGATGCCAATGTCATGGTCACCCCGGACGCACCACCGACCAAGTGGGGACCGTCGTGTCAATCCCTCCACTCTGCAACACTACTCCTGATGAGTGATCGAGTCGACGGATGCTGTACATATCATCCTACCCCAAATCATAAATGGGGAGCGCAATGCTCTCATCTCCCGAGTACACTGACGTGCTACCATGCTACATCACACTACCCATGAGCGGATCAACGGAGCACCGAAGAGTCAAACCGACGTTACCACTGTGTCCCGCTACCCATGAGGCCACAACGAGCAATGATGAAACCGCAAAGTGCTCGACAATAAAGGAGCAATCAATCACTCAGCATGCAATCATGCGAATGGTGCATGTCACTAAACATGGTAATATACTAAACCAATCTCTGGACATATCATAATGTGCACCAAAGCGAATGAATCATATCAAGGTATCTGATCATATAAGGTATCAAACCTAGGTCCTGACATGGTAAAATATGGTTATATCACTACCCATGAGCATGTGGAATCAGGTACATATCCATACAAGATGTAAACAAACAATCAATCAACAGGTAGCATGTATTGGGCAGTGATTAACCGAAACAAGTAAGAAACACAATTAATGCATCTTGTTAATTTAATTACTAAGCATATCAAAGACAATAAGTCAAAAGTACCCGCCTCCAATCGAAATATCCAATCCGACTCCGAGATACTCGTCTCGTGTCAAAATCCTGTGTCACAATATTTAATTTAGTTAATTCTATCATGCCTTCATTAACTAAACCAAATCATAATTTCATTATTCAATTAGAGTTAACTCACTAACCCTAACCCTTTTCACAACTACAATGGATTAGGTATCTCCAATTATCTACAATCAAATTGTGTCAGATTAATACATGAACTTGATACCTAACCATGTAATCTATATTTATTCTAATAACAATGCTCTTACTTCTATCCAAAACTCACCCAGAAACAGTGGGACAGTATTGATTCCAGCAGCAAGCTACAGTTTTTCCTCGGATCTGGCCGGAAGTGACGATATCCCTGCACAACTCAGTTTGGTTGGCAGATTTAGCATGGATAACACCCTACTACTAAATCCAAATATACGAGGAAAACCTACCTCCAATCCGGCCACCGGTAACCCTAATTCAGCACTATCACAGTAACCTTACGTGACTGAATTGAGAAAAGGGGAGAGATGTGCCACCGAACTCGAGCCCTAGGTCAAATCAGCACTGCTCGGAATTAAAGAGGCGCCGGCGGCTAGCTAGGGCACGAGCACAGCAGAGAAGAAACTCGTCGTCGATGCTGCTCCGTGCGGCGTCGGCTCTGTGGTGGCGGCAGAGGAGAGGAGAAGAGAAGAAGGTGGCCGGGCGGCGCCGGGTGGCTAGGGCACCGAGTGGTCCACGGTGGCGCCGACACTGGGGCACAGACGCGCTGTGGTGGCGTCGGGTGGCTAGGGCAAGCAGAGAATGAACCGGCCGCCGGCGTTCGGGAAGAAGAAACCGCCGGCGTCGGGCGCGAGAGAAGAAGAAAGGAACGGATTAGGGCTCGGCACAGTAACGAGGGAAAAAAAAATATAAATAAGGAAAAAAAAAGAATTAAATATATAAACATTTCCTCACTTAAATGGGGTAGCCTAAACAGGCTTTTCCGGACCCCGTTTTTATCCCCGTCAACTCGTCCGTACGAGCTCCGAAAAATTCCCGAAAATTTTCCAAAAATTCCAGAAAATTCCCTTATTAACATTCGTCATTTTTCCGGTATTTTACATGCTCGCACCCTCCTCGTAACTCCTCCTCGAGTGGACCTTCCACCACTCCAATTTTATACATTACAAATTTGAAACTCGAGTTACATTTGAGTCTAAAACTATTTTATAACAGGAATATTAAAATAGAGAAAGACACGACGCGCAGGTCGCATAGCAAATACAACACGCACATCACACAAAATGGCGCGCAGGCCATAATATGAATTACAACACATTTTGTCCAATCTTATTGTGTATTTGGGCCATGACCATCACAAAAATTATACATAATTCTAAATTATGTAATTTCCATAAATTTCTATAATTTTTTCTACTATTTTTACAATTTTATGAGTTACAACTTCCCGGCGGTCCCGTTTAGCGGTTTTCGGGTGCGATCACGGGACATTGCCCCTTGCGGGGTTAGGGGCAGCACCCCTTCTCGTGAAATGAGTCTCACGAGTGTCCCACGATGATCTTACAGTGCCCTAAGCCGCTGTCCCAAAACATTTTAGGTGAGACCTTGCCGTTTCGGAAGGTGTTTCTTGGTAGTCAAAGCCCACAAGTGACCAAACACTTGTTGCTTCACTTCTACGAGAAAAATACCCATAAATAACATAAAAACAGTAAATATACAGAAACTTACAGATTTGTAGTTTTTCATAAAAATCAAAATAAAATACTACACGCTTCGCACGTGGCTCTGATACCACTGTTGGGACTTTCGGGCCGCAAAAACCGCTTTTTGCGTTGCGGAAACCCCGAAGTTCCATGCCACCGGATCCATGTGAAGATTAAAATTTTCATGTACATGTTTTCTAATCCTAGATCTACACTAGATCTACAAGAAAGTGAGTATACCTTTGAAGCGAAGCCCTTCGCAAATCCCGCTCGTCCAAATGTTGCCGGATCTTGAGTGTGTTCAAGTGTACACACCTCTAGTAGTATCCACACGAACAAGAAGTGATCAGATGTAGGCCATTTAGGATGTCCTTCAGTCGGGCGTGTAGTTGGGAGGCCGTCTCTCCGAGAAACATTTTAATGTTGAACAAGTTATTTAAAAGTAAATCTCTTTTATTTACCTTAGATTCGGCAGTCCCTTCGTGTAGTTTGACTAGAGAGTCCCACAGTTCTTTAACGTTGTCATAGGGACCGACTCAGTTCAACTCCTCCATTGTGAGCCCGTACTAAATGGTATTGATCACCTTGTAGTTCAGTTATGCCTTCTTGATCATTGGGGGAGTCCACTCTTCTTGTAACGACCCGGCCCTTTGGCCTCTTGGGCGGCCCTTGCGGCGGCCCACTGGCGGCCCTTATGTCGTCGTCCCATTTGGCGACCTCTAATGTCGTCGACCGACGACCCTTTGGTCGTGTCGTTACTCACTAGGACTTTCCACCCCTAGCAGTGGATTTTTGCCTTCCCCAGTATTCGAACTCTAGACCTCCAGGCTTAAGTACTAGAGTTTATGAATCCTGGTAGCCAAGTGAGCGTCTCCTAGTGCTCTTTAGGGTGAACGATACTTATCAATGAACTTTACTTAACTAGTGTTGCTTAAGCTAATGATAGTAGTACATAAAATTTTCTAAACTTAAATGCAGAACTTTTCCACTAATTTGGTTCTTACGGTGAGCGACATCATAACATGCAGTTAAGTAGCATAAGTACTACTAGCTTCTTAATGCATTCTTACGAAACATGCAACACATAAAGGAACATAAATGATTCATTTCAATACTCAACTCATAATTCTAAAGTAGTTAAAGCATTTCTAGCTATAATTGCATGCGAAGGATCATAATGAATTTCTTGCACTCTTTAAAACTAATCTACATACAATGTATCAAATAGTATACCTCATGTGCCCAAAAACATCCATTTCAGAAAAATATGGAATCATAATATCTAGCAAGCATCCACCAAAACTAGTCTATTCAATCATTAATAACAGAAATACTATATGACACTCGACCCATGCAAAACTAACAATTTATGACATCCTCTTAACAATAATTAGAAAGTAAAATCTCTAAAATTTTACTAGCAATTTTTAAAAAGAAATCTTAATATGCTCCCAACAAATTCCCAAGGCTTTCCATAGTCCAGGCATCACACACACACCATCACGCATCCCCTTGTCGCCTTCCTTCACTATTGTTTTCCTTTTCCTTTATCTGCAGTAAGAGGAAATGCAACCAGTAAGCAACAAGGCTTAGTAAGTACTATCTAGCTCACAAAAATCTCGAAATGTGCAAACATGCTTTTAAAATACTTTTCATGCCAGAATCTTTACTATTACTTACACTGATAGTATAGATAAACATGAATAAATACTTTTGTACTAATAGAGGAACTAAAACATGTTTAACTCAAGGCAACAAGCATATACAAGCATTTAACTTTCTTAAACATAAACAAGCATTTAACTTTCTTAAAATTGCTTTTTCTTAACTTATCTTGAAACTTGGAAATTCTTTAAACTTGAAAACTTTGCTAAAGCATATACTTGAAAATAAATAGCTTCACTTGGGATCCCTAAGGCGCGTTCCCTAATAGGTTGGGGTAGCTAGCCACCAATCCTAAAAGAGCAGACCTCGGTCTACCAGGGCCAAGACCTCGAAATTGGTTACCTGGATTTATTTATGACAACCTTAGAAGTCAGGTACTGGCCTTTCAAAGGAAAGTATCTCAATTACTTCTTCTTTAAATGCCTTGTCATTTTAACAAGCACCTTGTGTGCCAAAATCCCTAAAGTCTTGACTTTGGGATCTACTTAAGCCTTGGCCTTTTTCTTTCTTTCTTTATCTTTCTTATACTTTTCTTAAACTCAAAATACTGATAGGGTATTTTTCCATATACATCTATAAGTGAAATTAACTAGGTAACACACAATCATGCATAGAACACAAAAGAAATCTGCACATACAATATTTCTACGACGAGAAATCAACGGAAAACACCTCTTACTGCAGGTGTGTAGTACTTTCCATATTATCTTGAACTTACTAACACGAAACCTCTCTAGGATTCCGGTGAAACTTGAGATCCTCGCACTTCGCTTACGTCCACGTGTTCCTCTCGTCGAGACTAGTCGGAAAATATCCAAAAGCTCCCTCGAAATTGTCCTAGCCGGCCACCACAAGAAGCCTTAGGCTTCTTTTTTTTTCTACCAAAGCCAAGGAGGAATTCGGCGCACAAAAGAAAGAGGCGAAATTAGGTCAAGAATCCCTTATTTCACTTAAGTTCTTCTATTTATACCTAAGGGTATTTATTAACTTTTCTCTGCATAAAATTATTCTGCTCTCTTTTCTTTTAGCACACCCCTACTGGGGCACCTGGTTATCCTGATATTCTTAAGACTTTGCTTACTAAGAGGTTCTGGGGTCAAACCTTGGCTCAATAACTTTTTGCTGCAACTTTATTTCTTTTGGTAAAAATACCAAATGACCTCCGAAAATTCTATAAAAATACTCTAAAAATTTATAAAAATCTCTAGAATATTTCTAAAGTATTTATAAATATTTATAAGTACTTTTAGAACTCAAAATAAGAAAATTTGGGGTGTTACAATTCCCCATACCTTATAAAAGTTCGTCCTCGAACTTAGAATAATTCTGGATATTTTTGTCTCATACTGTCCTCACACTCCCAAGTAGCTTCCTCATGCTTTTGATTTTGCCAAATGACCTTCACTAGTGGTACTTCTTTGTTTCTGAGTCTCTTAACTTTTCTGTCCACTATCTGTGTAGGTCTGCTCTCATAGCTAAGATCCTCCTGGATCTGCACTAACTGAGGCTGAATCACTTGGTTGGGGTCGTGGATGCACTTCTTTAGCGTGGAGACATAAAATACATTGTGTATTGCTGACATGTCTTGTGGTAAGTCCAGCTTGTAAGCTACTTTCCCAATCCTCTCTGTAATCAGGTAGGGTCCTATGTAGCGAGGACTTAACTTGCCCTTTTTGCCAAATTTCATCACTCCCTTCATAGGAGCGACCTTGAGAAAGACCGAATCCCCTACTCGGAATTCAAGTGGCCTACGGCGTGTGTCAACATAGCTTTTCTGCCTACTCTAGGCCATCTCAATTCTCTGTCTGATCTTCTGGATAGCCTGAGTGGTCTCATCTATCATCTCAGTCTGAATGCCCAGCTCTATTTCCATTTCTTTCTTTTCACTTGCTTCTTGCCAGCAGATGGGTGATATGCACTTCCTACCATACAACGCTTCATACGGTGTCATCTTAATAGTGGTCTGATAGCTATTGTTGTAGGCGAATTCAGCTAAGTACAGATACTTGCACCAACTGTCCTTAAAATATAATGCACAAGCCCTAAGCATATCTTCTAAAATCTAATTTACTCGTTCTATCTGTCCATCAGTCTGAGGATGGAAGGCTGTGCTGAGCTTGAGTTTGGTGCCTAGTGTATTCTGAATACACTCCCAAAAATGAGAGGTGAAGCACCCATCTCTATCAGAAACGATGGATTTCAGAACTCCATGAAGTTTGATCACTTCCTTAACATATAGCTGTGTCAACCGCTCTATAGAGTAGGACACTTTGATGGCTAGAAAATGGGCAGACTTGGTCAATCTGTCCATTATCACCCATATCGCATCATATCCATTAGTGGTTCTTGGAAGACCCATTATAAAGTCCATAGATATTTCCTCCCACTTCCACTCCGTTATTGGAAGGGGTTGTAGGACTCCTCCTGGTCTCTGGTGCTCCACTTTGACTCTCTGACATGTCAGGCAGGTACTGACATATTTAGCAACATCTCTCTTGAGTCCAGACCACCAGAATCTCTGTTTCACATTTTGATACATCTTGGTGGAACCAGGATGCATGGAGTAAGGTGTACTATGAGCCTCCTCTAAAATCTTCTTTCTCAGTTCCTCATCATTAGGGACACAAAGGCGGCTTCCCAGATAGAGGGTTCCACTGTCTGATACTCGAAACTCTGAATTTTATTCTTTTTGTATCCCTTGCTTGATCTTTTGGATATCTGGATCTTCACTCTGCTTTCTCTGTATATCCTCAAGCAGGGTTGACTCTAAGGTCAATGCAGAGAGTTTCTCATAAATAACTTCAACTCTAAAGTATGACAATTCCTTCTGCAGTGGCAGTGTTAATGATGACAAGGACATCAGGGGTGCACTGGATTTTCGGCTTAGTGCATCCGCCACTTTGTTAGCTTTACTTGGGTGGTAGATGATTTCACAGTCATAATCTTTAACCAACTCTAGCCACCTATGCTGTCTCATGTTTAAGTCTTTCTGGGTAAAGAAATACTTCAAACTCTGATGGTCTGTGAAGATTCTGCACTGAACTCCATACAAATAATATCGCCAGAGTTTTAGTGCAAAGACCACCACTGCCAGCTCAAGATCATGAGTGGAGTAGTTCTTCTCATAGTCTTTGAGTTGTCTGGAAGCATAAGCTATAACCTTCCCCTCTTGCATGAGTACAACCCCCAGGCCCATCTTGGAAGCATCACTGTATATATCAAAACTCTTGTCACTCTCTGGAACAGTCAGAATGGGGCACTGGTCAGTCTTTTCTTCAGCTCTAGAAAACTGTGCTCGCACTTATCTGACCACTCAAACTTCTTGTTCTTTCTGGTCAGGGCTGTAAGTGGAGAGGCTATCTGGGAAAAATCCTCCATGAACTTTTTGTAATACCCTGCTAGACCTAAGAAACTTCTAATTTCTCTGGCATTTTTGGGTCTACACCAGTTGCTGATTGCCTCTATCTTGGCAGGATCTACCTGTTGGAGTGTATACTGAAAGCTTAAGCTTTGTAAACATTCATTATGAATAAAGAATCACATTTGGTCTAATTATCTACATTTGTTTGTAGTTGTTCATTTAATTTATATTGTAGATAACATAGTATGTGGTGTCACATACAGAAGATGATGTTATCAGTACCTTATAAATTATAAACAGTAGCTCACGACCAGAATGGAAAGGAACAAACCATTAGAAGGTCGTAGTGTAATTAGGTATTAGTTTATCTTGACCATATAATTACACTAGTACACTCAGAGTGTATTGAGTAGGACCATTTGAGGTCGTTTCTTTATACTGACTTTATAAAGGAACAAAGACCTCGGTTATTATGGAAGTGTGTGCTCTTAATCCTAATATAATAACAAGCACATATATTTGATATTTATTTCTTTAATTTATCAATGGGTGAGATTTAGTTCGATGAATCAATAAGCCCGATAAATTGGGAAATGATATCACTTATAGTGTGTGTTGTTGATTATAGAAGGAAACGTGTCCTAGAGATACTAGGTTGATAATGTCCCCAAGAGGAGCTCATAAGGATTGTCATGTTAAACCTTGCAGGTGGACTTAGTCCGACATGATGATAAGGTTGAGTGGTACTACTCTTGGACTTAGACATTAATTAAATGAGTTGTCAATAACTCACTTAATTAGTGGACATTCGATATCTTAAACACAGGAAACTAACACACTCATAATAAGAAGGAGCCCAAAATGTAATTTGGGATTGGTGCGGTAGTTCAATGATAGTTCTCTAGTGGAATGAATTATCATTGATAAAATTAAGTTGTGTGTGCGAACACGGGATGCTTAATTTTATCGGAGACCAAAACCAATTCCTCCTCTCGGTCCCTATCGTAGCCTCTTATTTATAGAGTTCTATACCCACCTATACCCACCCAATAGGGGGCCGGCCAAGCTAGCTTGGGAACCAAGCTAGGGTGGTCGGCCCTAGCTTGAACCCAAGCTAGTAGGGCCGGCCAAAATAAATTAAAAAGAAATTTAATTTTAATTTTTATTATGTGGTAGATATAATTTAAAGAGAATTAAAATTAAAATATCTCTCTTGTAAAAGATTTACAAAGATTAAAGAAAGAGATTAGATCTCTTTCCTTATTTGTAGATTGGAGAGTATTTTCTCTTTAAAATTATTCACATGTTAATAAAATTAAAATTATAGATATTTCCTTTTATTAACCATGAAGAGATTTTTAAAGAGAAATTTTATTTTTAAATTTCCGAAACAAATAAGGAAAGTTTTAATTGTTGATTGAAACTTGTCCAATTTGCTTCCTCTAGATGTGGCCGGCCATTAGAGTTTATTTGGGAAATTTTATTTTATTTTTCTCAAATAAATCATGTTAAGGAAATTAAGGAAATTTTATTGTAAATAAATTTCCTAATTTGCCTAGGCCAAGGAATATAAAAGAAGGGTTAGGGGTGCCTTCATGAGACACAACCTCTATTGTTTTCTCTCCCTTTTTCCTTGGTGTGGTCGGCCATTACCCTCTCCCTCTCTTCCTCTTGTGGTGAATACTTCATCTTTCTTGGAGTTCTTGTGGTGGCCGGATACTACTTGGAGAAGAAGAAGAAGAAGGAGAGAAAGCTAGCATCTCTTGGAGCTTGGTTAGTATTTTGATTTTCTTCTTTGGTAAAGTTCTTCCTTTGTGGCCGAACCTTGCTTGGAGGAGAAGAAGGTGGTTGGTGGTTTCTCGTCTCGGAAGATCGTTGCCCACACAACGTCCGAGGTTAGAAGAGGAATACGGTAGAAGATCAAGAGGTTTTCTACAAGGTATAACTAGTAATTTCTATTTCCGCATCATGCTAGTTATTTATGGAAATAATACCAAATACAAGAGGCTTACGTTCTAGAATTTCGAATATGTTTTTTCGAAGTTGTGTTCTTTTGTTTCTTTCTTTTCCTTGTGATTTGATTGTTCTCTTTGGTTAACCTAAAGTTATTTTAGGAAATTAAATATTAGCTTTCTATTAAAGGTTTTGTCTAGTCGGTGGTGGTTGCTCCCATATCCAAGAAGGCCATGTGCCTCGCCACGCCATGGGAACCTTTTATGGAAATTAATATTTAATGGAATTAATAACTTAAGGAGACTTGGGTCGAACGTGTTAAGTTCCGCAGGAGATCCAAGTCAAAACCTAAAAGAACAAATAGATTAAGTTTTGGATCAAACGTGTTAAGTTCCGCAGGCGATCCAAAATTTAATTTAAAAGAACACATGGTAGCTAGGAAAAGGTTCAGACCTTTGTACAAAATTTTTGTACAGTGGAACCTATAGGTTTTCCGAGTAGCAACCAACAATTGGTATCAGAGCAAGGGTTTTGCCTCTGTATTTGGTATTTAGTTTAATTATGCATGTCATACATAATTTAGGCGGTTAATAGTAGGATGTGCTAACTCTAGGATGCAGGATCCAACTATTATGGCTTTTAGTTAATTATGTGTGTGATTGGACCCTTGGACATGTCAAGGGCAATTTATATGTGTGTGCATGATTGTATTAAAATACGGAGTCGTATTTAGTTTTATTAGGATTTTATTTTGATCTAGATACATGTACATTCCTTTATGGAATATAGGATCAAAATGTAAAATTCTATTTATGTCATGGATCGAATCTTGCAAAGCGTGGAACCTTCTAAGGACCAGAGGCGCAGCGGAACTCGGAGCAAGATGGATGCGACAGCTAGACCCGGTGGCGGTGGCCAAATATGGCAATAGCTTTGGATGACAACACACGGAGGACAATTAAAGATAAAAGCCATAATAGTTGAAAATTAGATTTTCTTTTATTGCATTTATATTGTGTGTGCATGTTAGTTTACAAGTTTAGTAGGCTAGCATAGTTAAAATTCCTCATTTGTAAATAACTAAGTGGGAGAGGGATTTTAAGTAAATCCCATCGTCTCCATTATTGGTTTGTAAGTGATGCAAACAAGCTTGCGTGTTGGCTCGAAGTGCCTTCCTCCATAACGGATGAGCTTGTTTATGGATCACTAGAACAGACTTCCATTTCGGATGACTATAGGAAGTTAATCAAGAGCGTGTGATCTTCCCCAACGAAGGCATAATCTTATTAATGGACTTAGTGTCAAGTAATGGTGAACACTTAGACACATCTAATAGTATCCTCCCCAACGGAGTCACTATTATTTGTGAGACCAAATAATACCAACTATTAATTTTATTTATCAAAAGTTAGGTTGACAAGATAATAAAATTAATGGGTTAAAACCCTCCTTTACAAATGTTGAAATTGTATACGTCCACACTAACGTGGCATACAAAATTCACTGTTATGAGGTGTTGGTTAATTTAAAATAGTATTGTTTGAGGAATCAATATTATTCTAAATTTAGAGTTCGACCAAAAGTTATTTGTGATTCTTAGGATGACTTTCAACCCATTGTCCATCATACTTCAACAAAATAGACTTACTGGACCAAATTACATAGATTGGAAAAGAACGGATATTGTTCTGACTGCTGAAAGCTATAAATTTGTATTGACTGAACCTTGTCCCGATGCACCCATGGTGAATCTACCCAAGAGGAGATTGAATATCATAAGAGATGGGTAAAGGCAGATGGCGCGGTGTTACATTTTGGCTTCAATGTCAAATGTATTGCAACATTAGCATAAAGATTTACCAACATTATGATATTATGAACAATCTCAAGGAACTCTTTGGTCATCGTGATAGGGCTTCTAGACAAGAAGCTATGAGAAAGATAATGACCACCATGCAAGAGGGTACTCTGTAAGGGATCATATCCTAAACATGATGGCTTATCCGAACGAGATACATCCTTGGAGGAGAAATTGATGGGGAAACCCAGCGATATGATCCTCCAAACGCTACCTAGAAGTTTTGAGCAGTTCCGTTTGAACTATAATATGAATAAGAGGATTTATTCATTAGGGGAACTACTTGTAGCAGAAGGATTATTTCGTCAAAATTCTCAAATTCACTATCTTTGAAATGGTTCTACTTCTAAACCGAGAGGAAAGAAGAAGAAGAAACAAGTCGGTTCAAGAAAGAAAGTGAATAAATCTCAGTGTACGGGATTTAAAGCTGAAGCCGAAGGGCAAGTGCTTCATCCGCAAGCAGTCTGGCATCGAAGGCGGACTGTCCTCGTAAGAACCAAAACAAAGGTATATCTCATGCTCTAGTTGTTGAAACATGTTTAGCGGTGTTATCTACCGACCGTGTGTAGATCACGGAGCCATCGATCATGTCTGCACCTTGCAGTGGGGTTCCAGAAACCCGACGACTATCGAAGGGAGATTACCGCTACATGGGCAATGCTACTAAGGTGGCAGCAGTTGCAGTCTACTTATCTTTTAGTAGAAATAAAATTTGGTTTTAAGAAATTGTCTTTATGTACCCGCTTTAGAAAGAATTTAATTTCAGTTTCTAAACTATTTTTAGATGGATATTCAGTTTTCAAGAACGATGTAGTTATTAAAAGAAATAAAGTGATTATCTGCTCGTGCATTAGTTGGCAATTTGTATATTTTAAATCCAATTTCTTCCACAAAGCAAAACATGGAAATTTATAACTCATCTTCTAATTCTAATAAGAGAAAAGAACCTTCGAAATGAACCAAGCATATCTTTGGCATCTAAGACTTGGTCATATTAATTTAAGTAGGATTCAGAGGCTTATAGCCGATGGACTTTGAGTTCATTAGAGTTGGAAAATTTTCCAACTTGTGAATCTTGCTTAGAAGGTAAATGACCAAGAGGCCGTTCAAGGCCAAGGGGTATAGAGCCAAAGAAGTGTTAGAGTTGGTTCACTCGGATTTGTGTGGTCCTATGTCCGTCCGTGCAAGAGGAGGTTTTGAATATTTTGTCTCTTTCATGACGATTATTCAAGATATGGATACATTTACCTAATGCGCAGTCTAAATGCTTTGACAAGTTCAAAGAATACAAGGTCGATGTGGAGAAACGATTAGGTAAAGTATCAAGACACTACGATCTGATCGTGGTGGCGAATACCTCTTAGGAGAGTTTAGGAATTACTTATCGAGGTCGGGATTCAATCCCAATTGTTCACACTGGAACACCAGAATGGTGTAGCGAACGAAGGAATAGGACTCTTATGGAGATGGTTAGATCGATGATGAGTTATTGAATTCGTTTTGGGGATATGCTCTGGAAGCGGAACTTAGTACCTTCTAAATCAGTTTCTTCTACTCCCATAGAATTGTGGAATGGGCGAAACCCGCCTAAGACATATTCGGTTGGGGTAGTCGACATGTCTTTGAAACCAGGATCGATAAGTTAGAATCTGTCATGTGTCGCGTGTTTGTAGGATATCCTAAAGGAACGAAAGGTGGTTTATTTTATAGTCCTAAAGACGAAGGTCATTGTTAGCACCAATGCCCGCTTTTAGAAGAAGACTATATAATGGATCACAAGCCCAGAGTAAAGTTGTTTTAGAAGAACTTAGAGGACATGTCTACTTCAGACAGGACAAGATGAAGTACCACAAGAGACCGCAACACGTGTCACACATGATGCACAACCACAAACAGTACCTCGTCATAGTGGGAGGGTTGTGAGGCGACCTGAAGATTCATGTTTTGGGAGAGTCTTGGACTTGATCCCTGGTGAACTGATCCCGGCCATATGATGAAGCACTCCAAGATATAGATGCATCTTGGCAAAAGGCAATGAATTCAAATAGAGTCCATGTATTCTAATAAGGTCCGGGAGCTTGTAGAACCACCGATGGTGTAAAAGCCGTGGATGCAAGTGGATCTACAAAAGGAAAAGAGGGATGACGGAAGGTATAAACCTTCAAAGCTAGGCTTGTTGCGAAAGGGTACACTCAGAAAGAGGGAATCGATTATGAGGAAACCTTTTCACCGGTAGCCATGCTTAAGTCTATCCGGATACTCTTATCCATTGCTGCTCATATGGATTATGAGATTTGGCAAATGGATGTCAAGACAGCTTTCCTTAATGGAAGTCTTGAAGAAAACATCCATATGAAGCAACCAGAAGGGTTCATTGAAAAAGGCAAAGAGCATCTAGTGTGCAAGCTTAATCGGTCCATTTATGGACTGAAGCAAGCTTCAAGATCTTGGAACATCCGGTTTAATGAAGTAATCCAGTCATATGGATTTATTCAAAGTCCGGATGAGTCTTGTGTGTATAAGAAGTGTAACGGAAACGTGGTGGTATTTCTTGTACTATACGTAGATGATATTTTGTTAATTGGCAACAATGTCAAGGTATTATCAGACGTAAGGGTATGGTTGTCCAAACAATTTGATATGAAGGACTTAGGAGATTGTGCACATATTCTTGGGATAAAAGTTATAAGGGATCTTAAGAAAAGAATGTTGTGTCTCCCAAGCTTCATATATAGATACAATCCTTGCTCGTTTTAGCATGCAGGATTCCAAGAAAGGTTTCTTACCTTTAGACATGGAGTAGCTCTATCTAAAGAGATGTCTCCAAAGACATCGAAAGAGATAGAGGACATGAAAGCAGTTCCTGCTTGTAGGAAGCCTAATGTATGCAATGCTATGTACGAGACCGATATCTGCTTTACCACAATTAGATTAGCGGATGTGACAGATTCGTTTATCAGTAAAGCATATATTAAAGTACCGAGAAGGACTAGAGATTATATGCTAGTTTACCAAGCAGACGATCTGCTCCCTGTGGGTTACACTTTCCAATCGGATAGGGATAATAGTAAGTCTACATCGGCTATGTGTTTACTTTAGGAGGTGGAGCCATTTCATGGAGGAGTGTTAAGGAAATGCGTTTCGGACTCAACCATGGAAGCTGAGTATGTGGCAGCCTGTATGGCTCGGGAACTTTCTAATGGACTTAGATGTGATTCTGGTTTGCCCAAAATCATCACAATTTATTGTGATAATTGCAAACTCGAAGGAACCACGAGCCTATAAGGCAAGTAAACATATAGAGCGCAAGTACCACGATAAGAGATATCGTGAAGCGAGGAGAAGTTGTCATCGCCAAGATTGCATCGGCAGGGCCGATCCTTTCACTAAGGCCCTTCCAAAGCTTTCGATCGGCATGTGGAGGGAATGGGAATCGATGTATGGTAGAAGATATGGCAGTCATTAGTATAAGTGGGAGATTGTTGGAGTGTATAAAAGCCTAAGCATTGTAAACATTCATTATGAATAAAGAATCACATTTGGTCTAATTATCTACATTTGTTTGTAGTTGTTCATTTAATTTATATTGTAGATAACATAGTATGTGGTGTCACATACAGAAGATGATGTTATCAGTACCTTATAAATTATAAACAGTAGCTCACGACCAGAATGGAAAGGAACAAACCATTAGAAGGTCGTAGTGTAATTAGGTATTAGTTTATCTTGACCATATAATTACACTAGTACACTCAGAGTGTATTGAGTAGGACCATTTGAGGTCGTTTCTTTATACTGACTTTATAAAGGAACAAAGACCTCGGTTATTATGTAAGTGTGTGCTCTTAATCCTAATATAATAACAAGCACATATATTTGATATTTATTTCTTTAATTTATCAATGAGTGAGATTTAGTTCGATGAATCAATAAGCCCGATAAATTGGGAAATGATATCACTTATAGTGTGTGTTGTTGATTATAGAAGGAAACTGTGTCCTAGAGATACTAGGTTGATAATGTCCCCAAGAGGAGCTCATAAGGATTGTCATGTTAAACCCTGCAGGTAGTCCGACATGACGATAAGGTTGAGTGGTACTACTCTTGGACTTAGACATTAATTAAATGAGTTGTCAGTAACTCACTTAATTAGTGGACATTCGATATCTTAAACACAGGGAGACTAACACACTCATAATAAGAAGGAGCCCAAAAATGTAATTTGGGATTGGTGCGGTAGTTCAATGATAGTTCTCTAGTGGAATGAATTATCATTGATAAAATTAAGTTGTGTGTTCGGGGATGCTTAATTTTATCGGAGACCAAAACCAATTCCTCCTCTCGGTCCCTATCGTAGCCTCTTATTTATAGAGTTCTATACCCACCCAATAGGGGCCGGCCAAGCTAGCTTGGGATCAAGCTAGGGCCGGCCTAGGTTGGGTGGTCGGCCCTAGCTTGAACCCAAGCTAGTAGGGCCGGCCAAAATAAATTAAAAAAGAAATTTAATTTTAATTTTTATTATGTGGTAGATATAATTTAAAGAGAATTAAAATTAAAATATCTCTCTTGTAAAAGATTTACAAAAGATTAAAGAAAGAGATTAGATCTCTTTCCTTATTTGTAGATTGGAGAGATTTTATTTTCTCTTTAAAATTATTCACATGTTAATAAAATTAAAATTATAGATATTTCCTTTTATTAACCATGAAGAGATTTTAAAGAGAAATTTTATTTTTTAAATTTCCGAAACAAATAAGGAAAGTTTTAATTGTTGATTGAAACTTGTCCAATTTGCTTCCTCTTGATGTGGCCAGCCATTAGAGTTTATTTGGGAAATTTTATTTTATTTTTCTCAAATAAATCATGTAAAGAAATTAAGGAAATTTTATTGTAAATAAATTTCCTAATTTGCCTAGGCCAAGGAATATAAAAGAAGGGTAGGGGTGCCTTCATGAGACACAACCTCTATTGTTTTCTCTCCCTTTTTCCTTGGTGTGGCCGGCCATTACCCTCTCCTTCTCTTCCTCTCTTCTTTCTTGGAGTTCTTGTGGTGGCGGATACTACTTGGAGAAGAAGAAGAAGAAGGAGAAAGCTAGCATCTCTTGGAGCTTGGTTAGTATTTTGATTTTCTTCTTTGGTAAAGTTCTTCCTTTGTGGCGAACCTTGCTTGGAGGAGAAGAAGGTGGTTGGTGGTTTCTCGTCTCGAAGATCGTTGCCCACACAACGTCTGAGGTTAGAAGAGGAATACGTAGAAGATCAAGAGGTTTTCTACAAGGTATAACTAGTAATTTCTATTTCCATCATGCTAGTTATTTATGGAAATAATACCAAATATAAGAGGCTTACGTTCTAGAATTTCGAATATGTTTTTCGAAGTTGTGTTCTTTTGTTTCTTTCTTTTCCTTGTGATTTGATTGCTCTCTTTGGTTAACCTAAAGTTATTTTAGGAAATTAAATATTAGCTTTCTATTAAAGGTTTTGTCTAGTCGGTGGTGGTTGCTCCCATATCCAAGAAGGCCATGTGCCTCGCCACGTCAGTACTGGGAACCTTTTATGGAAATTAATATTTAATGGAATTAATAACTTAAGGAGACTTGGGTCGAACGTGTTAAGTTCCGCAGGAGATCCAAGTCAAAACCTAAAAGAACAAATAGATTAAGTTTTGGATCAAACGTGTTAAGTTCCGCAGGCGATCCAAAATTTAATTTAAAAGAACACATGGTAGCTAGGAAAAAGGTTCAGACCTTTGTACAAAATTTTTGTACAGTGGAACCTATAGGTTTTCCGAGTAGCAACCAACACTACCTTGATGCCCTCTTTTGAGATGACGTGGCCTAAGAATGCTACTTGGTCTAACCAGAACTCACACTTTGAGAATTTTGCATAGAGATGTTTCTGTTGAAGGATCTGCAGCACTATTCTCAAGTGGGTAGCATGGTCCTCTGGAGTTCGTGAATATATCAGAATATCATCGATGAACACAATCACAAATTTATCTAGATATTCCCTGAAGACATGATTCATTAGTTCCATAAAGACTGCTGGAGCATTGGTCACTCCAAACGGCATCACTACAAACTCATAGTGACCATATCTTGTTCTGAACGTTGTTTTGGGTATGTCACTTTCTTTAACCTTCAGTTGGTGATATCCCGAGCGTAAATCTATCTTCGAGAAAACTGTGGCCCCTCTTAGCTGATCAAAGAGATCATCTATTCTGGGAAGAGGGTACTTGTTCTTAACTGTTACTTTGTTCAGCGCTCTATAATCTATGCACATTCGCATAGATCCGTCTCCCATTGTGAATGACTGGGGCGGATGAAACCTTTGTCAAGCAGCTCCTGAAGTTGTTCTTGTAACTCTTTCAGCTCTGCTAGAGACATCCGGTACGGAGCTTTTGAAATTTGACCGGTACCAGGAACCAACTTAATTTCAAACTCCACTTCTCTGTTGGGAGGTAGTCTAGGTAGCTCTTCTGGAAATACCTTTGGATACTCACAGACCACCCGAACATCCTCCTGCTTGAGTCCTTTCTTTTCTTCTGCATTCACAATGTATGCAAGAAAACCAGCACACCCTTTAGCTAACATTTGGTGAGCTGTTAGAGAAGAGAGGAATTTCTGGGTCTTCCTCTTTGGGACTCCCGTGAACTCAAAGGATGGTTCACCTTCTGGATTGAAAATCACTTTCCTTCTGCGGCAGTCCACCGAGGCACTATACTTGCTGAGGAAATCCATACCCAGAATGATATCGAAATCTTGCATCGCAAGGACTACAGATTGACATATAACTCTCGGTCTGAAATTCTGACTGGTATAGCCCGGAGCCACTGGTTAGACTCCATGACTTCTCCAGAAGGTAGGGTCATCAAGAACTTGAAGTTCATGCTCTCTGTAGGCACCTGAAATTATTTGGCAAAGGGGACTGATATAAAAGAATGGGTTGCCCAAGTATCAAATAGTGCTGTAGCTAAATGTTAAAAAATAACTACTTGACCTGTTACGACCGTGGAGGCACTAGCAGCTTCCTCTTTAGTGAGGGAGAATACTCTGGCACTGGCTGAAACTGGTGGGGCTTCCAACATTTCCTGACTGAGATAGGGTCCCTCTAGTGCTGTTGCCATGTGGTGTAACTGCGCAGGCCTGCCTCCGTATTGCGCTGGCTGTTGCTGAGGTGCCTTAAACTTGTTAAAACATGCTTTAGCCAGATGTCCTTCTTGACCACATGAATAACATCCAGTCATACCCAAAAGACAGGCTCCTGGATGTACTCTCCCACATTTAGGACAACGAGGGAACTTGGCCTGCTTGTTCACTGGACCTCCCTTTTGGTTACCTCCTGAATTCCATTGTTTCCTTTTATTACCCTTGCCCTTCCAGTTCTGATTACTTGACTGGGGTTTCTGACCCCCTACTATCTTGTCCTCTATCTTAACTGGCTTGAGTTGCGTTTGTTGTGCCTTGATGCTGTTCAGATAGTGCTCAGCGATTAACGCACTACTGACCAACTCTTCACCAGTCTGCGGCTGGTGAGTTCCACTACTCACATTAAGTGCTATTTCTGGTCTCAGCATTCGGAGCATCAGTCTGATTCGCTCCCTCTCTATACTTACTAGCTCTGGGCAGAGACGAGCTAGCCTATTGAACCTTTTGACTGCTTCTTCCACTGGCAGGTCACCTTGTCTGAACTCTATAAATTCTTCATAGTGTTTATTTGTGACTCGAAGATGAAAGAATTCTTCGTAGAACTCTGTCTCAAAGTCAGCCCAGCTCATCTGGTTGGCTGCTCTCTTGCTCTTAATTCTCTCCCACCACATGCGAGCATCTCCAGACAGGTAGAAAGAGGCACACTTGACCTTCTCGACTTCTGGCCAGTCAAGAAGCTCCATTGTGCTATCTAGCATTTTGAACCAAGCCTGGGCATCCCAGGGCTCAGTCGTGCCCGAGAAACTTTCCGATTTCAGCTTCAGCCATTGGATAAGGTATGCTTCTTGTCTTTTAACCCTTGTGGCGACTTCCGGGGCAGCTGGTGGAACCTCAGTCACCACTGGGGTCTCCATGTTTATAGTTGGGGAGTGGTAGGGACTGGCTGCTGATTAGACATCAGATTGACAATCACTTGTTGCTGCTCTGCTACTTGTCTCTGGAGATAAGCAACAACTTCAAAAAGATTGGTCTCAGTTGTTCTGGGCTCCTCGTTCTCTTGAGCTTGGTTCTCAGTACGAGTGGTACGGGGGCGTCCTATTCTTGCCATCTAATCATACAGAGGGAAAACTTGAAATCATCACTATGCTTTCTAATATATCTTATTTAAGCATGATTCTTGACTTTAAACACATATAAGCAGGTACTTCTAAACATTTCTCTATACTGCAAACACTAAAGGAAAAGCATAAAAGAAAGTATAAATACATTCTTACTTGAAGACGACAAGGTTGATGCTGATGTGTGTGATGCTGGAGAATGGGAACCGCTCTGATACCACCTTGTAACGCCCACCCTTCTAGTGCTCTCTAGGGTAAACGGTACTTATCTATGAACTTTACTGGCGCTCACTTGGCTACCAGGATTCATAAACTCTACTACTTAACCTGGAGGTCTAGAGTTCGAATCCTAGGGAAGGCAAAAATCCACTGCCAAGGGTGGAAAGTCCTAGTGAGTAACGACACGGCCAAGGGTCGTCGATCGACGACATTAGAGGTCGCCAAATGGGCCGACGATATAAGGGGCCGCCGCAAGGGCCGCCCAAGAGGCCAAAGGGGTGGGTCGTTACACTTCTGGCTCTAATAGTGTTTTGTCTTTCGTCGGAGGAGTGTAGCCTTTTAAGATCATGAACCAAAGCTCAATATCGAACTTCAAGTAACACTCCATTCTATTCTTTCAATAACTGAAATTTTCTCCTTTGAATAGTGGAGGCTGGACAGTACTGTATCATTCTTGATACGAGTTTGACATCCTTGCAAGAAAAGAATTAAAGAAAAAATATTTCCAAGACTTTCTTCTTGGGATTAGTAGTGCTTGAAAAAAATAGAGATGAGAAAACAAGTTCTAAAAGAAAAGAAATTTTTTTAAAAAAAAAATGCTTGGAAAAATGGTTAAGTTATTTCAGAGCTTACGAGGCTCTGATATCAATTGATAGATCGATTAAGTGCGATAGGGGGGGTGAATATCGTGCTCTTTAAAAACTTTTTATTTTTCTTTTTGGAAAACAGAGTTATGCAGCGAAAAGTAAAGAGAGAGACAAGTTTGTTTACTTCATTCGGAGCCTCGGTTGACTCCTACTCGAAGGCCCGCGATCCTTGATCGCATCGATGGGAAAATCACTATAATCCTTCTTTCCGAGATCCTCGGAAAGAAGCAGATCGTACAGATACAAAGATATAAGATAGTAACAATCCTACTATCTTATATGAAAATGCAATACAAATAAAATGTACCGACAGTAGTAAGTAAAGGTTGAAGCTCGGTTTATTCTTCCGGATGAAGTAGCTTGAAGAGATGTAGAAGACGTGCAGTACAATCATCTTGCAGAAATTAACTTTGAGATGATCAGAAAACTATATTTTTTCCTCAGACCTCGAGCCCCTTTTTATAAGTACCTTTGAGGTTCGGTTGACCAATCCCTCTGTTCGATCGAACGATCCCTCTGTTCGATCGAACGATCCCTCTGTTCGGTCGACCGAACCAGCTCCCTTCCTTCCTGGTTGGATTCTGACGCTGGCTCGATCTCTGGCATTAATTAATCATAAAGGGTTCGATCGACTGATCCCATTTTTCGATCGACCGAACATGCTCCTTCCTTGTTCGCCGAGATTCGCATTTACTGTGCATTTAATATTGATTGGTTCGATCGATCGATCATCTAGTTCAGTCGACCGATCAATGTAGTTTCCTTCTGCTCCTGATCGTTGCTGTCTGTGCTGAGTCATAACGGTTCAGTCGACTGATTCGCCAGTTTGGTTGATCGATCATAGCTTGATCGGACTAGGTCTGTTCTGGTATGATTTAAACACTGCTTTGATCTCTTCTTGTTCGGCCAACCGATTATCAGATTCGGTCGACCGATCCAGCCAAAACTATAAAATAGTGTTAGACAATAAACCTGCTAAACAGATGTTAGTGTTGGGACCAAATATATAGCTAGAGGGGGGGTGAATGGCTCGGCGCGATCCTCGTGCTCTTCGTTGCTTGTTTCTTCAAAGATATGCAGCGAAAATACAAGAAACAATACATATAACGCTAACACAAAGGATTTACTTGGTATCCACCTCAAGAAGAGGTGACTAATCCAAGGATCCACACACTCACACACCCTCCACTATGTAAACACTCCTTTTCGGTAACTACCGAAGGCGGAGAAGCCTTACAACACTCTCAATGCAAGAAGAAAGCAAGGGAAAACAAATACAAGAAATATCTTACAAGATATGCAATGAAAACTCTAACCCTAGCTTTTTCTTCCTATTGTAACTTGTCTCTTGACTTGGACGTGCCTCCAAGATCCTTCAAGAACTGGCGTGAGAGTGAAGAGGAAGGCTGTGGAGAACTGCTGTGTAGAAGAGAATCAAAGCTGTGAGTTTTGGAAGTTCTACCGAAGACGAACGCACGCCAACAGCTATATCCTGCGCCAACGGTCAAATCCTAATCGATCGGATTGCTCCCAATCGATTGGGGAGGCTTTGGATCGATCGGCCGATCGATCCAGAGCACCTTTGTGCTCTCGAGAATCGCCTGGATCGATCGGCTGATCGATCCAGGGCTTATCGTGCGAAATCGCACCTCCTAATCGATCGCCCGATCAATCGGAGGCTCCCAATCGATCGGATGATCGATTGGGAGGCTTTCTGTTCGTGCGACACTTCTCCCCAATCGATTCACCGATCGATTGGGAGAAGGATTGTCACGGGGACTCTCCCAATCGATCGGCCGATCGATTGGGCATGAGCCAATAGATCGGCTGATCGATCCAACCCTTGTTTTTGCCCAAAAATAAGTCCAAAGTCTCCTAAACCAACATCCGGTCAACCATGATCTGTTGGTACATCATGCCTAGCATCCGGTCACCCTTGACCTGCTAGGACTCCCTCACCAAGTGTCCGGTCAATCCCTTTGACCCACTTGGACTTTTCTCCTCGTGCCAAGTGTCCGGTCATCCTTGACCCACTTGGACTTATCTCCACCAGGTGTCCGATCAACCTTGATCCACCTGGATTTCCCGTGTCAAGTATCCGGTCAATCCCTTTGACCTACTTGGGCTTCCCAACACCAGATGTCTGATCAAACTTGATCCATCTGGATTTCCTGTGCCTGGCTTCACTCACCAGGATTTTCTTTCTGCCTAGCTTCACTCACTAGGACTTCTCATTTGCCTGGCTTCACTCACCAGGACTTTCCATACTGCCTAGCTTCACTCACTAGGACTTTCCTTCTGCCTAGCTTCACTCACTAGGACTTCTCATTTGCCCGGCTTCACTCACCAGGACTTTCCATACTGCCTAGCTTCACTCACTAGGTCTTTCACTTGGCTTCACTCACCAGGATTTTCCAGCTGCCCGACTTTACTCACCGGGACTTTCACCTAGCTTCACTCACTAGGATTTTTCAGTCTGCCTAACCTCCCAGTTAGGACTTTCACCTGGCTTCACTCACCAGGATTTTTCAGTCTGTCTAACCTCCCAGTTAGGACTTTCACCTGGCTTCACTCACCAGGATTTTTCAGTCAAGTATCCAATCAACCTTGACCTACTTGACTCTCCTTCACAATCTCACCACATGAACAATTGCACCTGCAATCTCCATGTCTTGTCTCCATGTATCGTCAAACATCGAACCCAAACATCAAGACTCGAGTTTGACCCAATTCAAGCTCAGTCAACCAGGTCAACCTTGACCTAGGGAATATTGCACCAACAATCTCCTCCTTTTGATGTTTGACAATACCACTTGTAAGTTAGGTTAATCCCAAGCCTCAACTTCTTTCATGCCAATGTAAGAATGATGGTTTCCTTCATTCTCCTCCTTTTCTAGAGGGCAAACTCCCTCTTAGGTAATGAAGGCTTAATTTAACCACACATTCTCCCCCTATTGGTACACATCAAAAACTCTCCCCCTGAAGAATTACCCAATATTGTTGACAACTTTACTTGTTGTTCACAACACAATAACGAAGGTCTCATGCCCTTCATTATTCTAAACGCTCATCCTTGAGCATATACCACTTTGTATATTCACACACGATTCAAATGAAGGTCTCATACCCTTCATTGTCATCAATTGCTCATCTGTGAGCAAACATCACTTAAATAATGAAGATATCCACTCTTCATTACATTCAAATGCCCAACCTTGAGCATTTTCGCTAAAAAAGGTTAACCACCTTCCAAGGTGTATGAAAAATAAATTTTTATGTCCTTAAAGAGTAACTCCCCCTAAAGACATGCACATAACTTCTGTCATTGCACCAACAATGACTTGGAATCCCTAAACCTTTAGGAAACCCAAATTTAGAAGTTTTGAGGTTCAAAAATTCAATATTGAAACCAAACCTCAACCTAAACCTCTACTTAGTCTTCCTTAACCAATCCATCCTTGTTTTCATCATGAAAACTCCCCCTAAATGCATACAAATATGTTTTGAGGGGTTAGGAATGATTACCTAGACTAAAGGTGGTTCAAAATGCTAAAATCAGGCTTTCCCAGCCAAAATCAGCATCCCCAATCGATTGGAGTTGGGTCATAATCGATTGAACCCTGCTGAATCGATCCACTGATCTATTCAGACTGCGTGGATCAATTGGCTGATCGATCCAGCGAGCTTTTGCTCGTGAGAGATGGCTTCTCAATCGATTGCCCGATCTATTGAGGCACTCCAATCGATCGGGTGATCGATTGAAGCTCTGAAATTGCTGAAATTTCATCTCAGTCAATTTCAGAAACTCCCCAAAAATTCTACAAAATTCAAAAAATTATGAAACTTCATGTAGACATTCCTTAGGGCATATATGATCATGGAAAAATAGTTTTCTAAGAAAATACTTCATATTTTTCAAGATTGACACAAACTAGAAAACTTGTAAAAACTTTAGTGTTTTCTTCTAGTTCGTGTCTAACTTTTCAATGATGAGTACTATCAAAAGATAGTCTTTACTAAGGTTTTCCAAAATATTTTTGAAATCATTTTCAAAACTAATTTTCAACCATGTTCTTTGGGCTCAATGCACATGACTTGTACATTAGCTTTCCCAATGATTGGAAAACACATAACTATGTGTTTTGATGAACTTAAAACTCAAAAGAATGCACTAAATCAATATCTTGAGTTTTTTTCATCATCCTAACATCTCACTTGTATTTAATGTGTATGAAACCGCATGCAAGTCTCCTTATAGTTCTTAGTGAGATGTAAACTTTGGCTTTGCCCTAATCTAGGGATCATGTATATCTACCTAGGCATTTTGAGGTTATGAACATCCACCAAGGATGTTATTTGTTAATAAATGCTATTTTTCCTTAAATTGCAAGGAATTAAAATAATGCATGATATGTTATTGTATACATCAAAAAGAAATAATTTCCAAAAGAAAATTTCCTATAACTACATGATGTATGTATGACATGACATGGTATTTTTGTGTTTTTCATAATAAAACATGAATGCAAAATATGATGTCATGACATATGATGGGCAAATAAAGCATGACAAATTAGCATAAAAGAAATACCTAGATTATCTCTCTAAGTATCCTCACTACAAGAATATATGCTTTTAATGACATTTAAAAGTGTCATCATATACTACTTATATTGACACTTTTGATATAATGACATTAAGTCAAAATGTCCTCTATAGTGATGTCGTCTAAAGCTTTATGACATTTCTTAATGTCATTATAGTGTAAAAATAGTCACACCACTGATGTCATAAATAATTGTTATAGTGACGAAAAAATGTCACTA
This sequence comes from Zingiber officinale, assembly GCF_018446385.1. NCBI lineage: Eukaryota > Viridiplantae > Streptophyta > Magnoliopsida > Zingiberales > Zingiberaceae > Zingiber > Zingiber officinale. Next base: position 18,257,266 of record NC_055986.1, on the reverse strand, counting down.
TAAGATTTGTAATGACATTTATGCATGCCTTGTTATTATAGTAATGATGACAAATTTATATGTCCTTTAAAATCATTTAGTATGACAACTATAAATGTCTTCTATGTTATTTATCGTGACAATAAAATATGCCACTAATGATAATTTATAAGGTTAATTTAAAATGTCTCATTATGTAATTTATAGTGACACTTACAAATATCTTCTATACTAGTCTATAAGGACATTAAAAATTATTATTATTAATTATTTATGATAACTTTTTAAAAGGTCTCCATAGGTGTTTTACAATGGTATTTTTATGTACATGATGTTCTATTATGACATTAAAAATGTCATATATTATAAAATATGTCCTTCATTTTCAATATTTTCATGATATAATATTCATGCATATAACAAATTAAAATAAATACAAATAAAAAGTATTAATAAGCATCATTAATTTTGCAATCCACAAGGCTGATAAATTTGTCACCTCAAAAAATATTTATATACCAATTACAAATGTACCCAATGTATTTAGTTTAAGAACTAGTAAAAAATTAAGTCTCGTAAAGTAAAACATAACCAAACTTGGTGCGTCTTCATTCTTCAACCATCATATCTTAAACAAAATCCAATATTCTTGTCACCTACAATAAAAATTCATTTGTGTAAATAAAATAAAATTAAAGAAGCATAAAATAAAGAGATTAAACTTTAATTTGAACTAGAGAATATTTACCAAATGATAAATTGAGAAAGCTCCACAACATATCAAATATAATTAGTTTAAAAAGGCACTAACATTTACCTTGCTATTGTGCCACAAAACTCCAAATGCACCAAGTAAAAGTCTTCTTTATTAACTATCAATTGAAAATATAATTGATATTAGTTTTAAAAGACACTAACATGACGTACATATACAATAAATGTAGTTAATTAAAAGGTTGTATATCATATCAGATGATAAGGCCAAGTTATCATTCCTCGAAGTGCATCATCAAACCTTTGTAAAAGATCATATGGTCTAATCAAACTCACTTCCTGTTCTAGGACAACTAGAACTTGTATTTCACACAAATTTGGTCCAACGTTTGTCTTCCTACGTCAATATTTGGATCCATGCTACAAACAACTCCTTTTACCACAATTTTTATAAAATCAAATACTTTTTATTGAGACAGTACATCCAATCTAACAATGCAAAAAGAGAAGATTTTGATGAAAACAAATGTGGCATACCATCAGAAACAACAATTATACTAAATAAGATTATACATTATCACTCAATCTAACTAAATTCTCAACTTCTCGAACAATGCTTTGAAACACTAAAAATTATTCATTCGAACTATATAATTAAAGGGAAGAAATAGAACCTGTGGAGGAACACCCATTTCAATAAATAAGGTTCTAATATGAATCCCCATCCAAGCCTAAGAAGTCCTCCAATAATCCTAGCTATTATTCCATAGAAACAATAAAAGGCAAGGTGGTGGCATCTTCAGTTCATATCTTGTTTAGATGTGGAGGCAATAGTTCTATTTATTCTATAAAGATAGATGGCTTCATGAAGTGTCAATGAAGTAGCAATGGGCACCTTCACATTAAAATAGTTAAGCATCAAAACCTTGACAGAATCATAGTTAAAACAAAAAGAGGATATTTTATATTAAAATCAGCTCTTTAATTCTGAGTGCCTAAATGTTTCAAAACTCTAAAGTCTGTGTGTTTATGTTTATGGGTTGAAAAATATAAATTTCTCCAAACATTGATCAATTATGCACATTTAAAATCCACATCCTACTAATGTTTGTCATTCCCCTAATTGTTTATATTTGAGAATTTATCTTCTATTATTTCATCCTGACGTAGAGATTTTTTTCCCAGAGGTAAGAAACAAGAATGTCTAAAAATCAGTCATTTCTACACTGTGATAGGGCTAAATATGCAATCGTTAAATTCTTTTGCAAATTTTATCATGAATCTTCTCAAATAATGTCATGAATATATGTTTTCCAACCAAAGATTCAAATCTCACCTAATCCAGATAAAAATCATGTTTATCTGACTAAATTAAAAATTTAGTAGTAGATAAGGATCTTACTTGCAACATACTAAGTATCCAATATTCTGTAGAGCATATTTTGGTGTTGTCTTGTATAGAGACACAAACCTCATGATTCACCTGAGGGAAGGGAAAAAAAGAGACATCATGCTTGTTATGTGAAAGCAAAAGAATTAGAAATGATATAATTTTTTTTCTCCAAATGGACTTTCTGACTTTTTTTTAGTTGAAGTCGATGTGGAACTAATCCAAATTCCTTACCTTAATTATGTGGATGATGAGAAATCCAATCCACACTATCAAAAGCAATAAAACCTCATTTAAGTACAAATAATTTTCCCCTTGGAACCTAGACACTCAAACTGAGTTAGATTTGATTTTGATGCTACTGATGAACTTAACTGTTAGTTAACATACATCACTTGAAACGCCTCCATATGATGAAGTTTCTAACTTTTCATTCTCAAGAGGTACCCTAGGGAGGTTGATATTCCAATTCAAGTTCATCTGATAGTATTAATTTCATCATTTCATTTCTATTAAGAAGTTCATTCTATATGCACAACTCATCTTGCAATTGCATCTCCATGATATTGATAGCATACAAACTTTTACAACAAGGCATCTATTCTAGAAAACAAATTTATTGCTTCAAAAGAATGTGTGACTCACCTCTTAGCTTGTTTGATGATCCCATGTGCTTATCTGCTTCCTGAGACAGAAGCTCTCTCAATGTCAGTAAGATTTCAGCAGTAAGAAAAGATAGCGCAAGTGAATTACCTTCAACAGCACCGATTCCTTTTTCCAGGTCTCTATTCCCTTTATAAATGCCTTGGTTGATGTAACTCCAGGTAGAACAACGCGGGATTAGTAAATATTAGAGTTGAAGAGAATGAAAATTCAAGGATTATGAACTACAAACATCTCTATGAAGTATAAGATCTATCACTGAATATCAAAAGAAAATGAACACTCAGGGATTATTAAAGAGAAAAGTTTAATAAAAGATAGAAACAAAATGTACCAAAAAGATAAGGTTTACTCTGCAGTTTGAATGCTACGTCTAGGGGTATTATAGTTTATGTGTTCATCTTAATATGGTTGGTGCATGTATTGTTATATTCAGGAAAGTTATGCTGCACATAGATGAGATAGGATAACTACCAAAGAAATCATGCAAGTAAATTTTTCACTTGTACATGCCAGCATACACATATCTGAGGCACATGAAGATAGTAAGAAGGGGAACATAGTTACTTCTAGCATGAATGTTTAACCCCTTGTTAACATTTGTTAAGGGAGAGGGTTTCTACTTTTCATTTTGTCACTTTTTATCAGGTCAATTGGATTAGAGTATATGGATTTTGATTGGAGAGAAGCAAGCATTCCCATGTAAAAGCAATTTTAGAGGTTCAAAGGATCCATCCCATAAATTTTGTAGCCTTCATGTTTACTAACTAATGTCTTCTTATAAATATCAATAGTAAGTAGTAACAAAGAAATCAAGTCAAGGAAAGCAGAGATGAGAGAGGTAGATAGACTGAAATCGACCTTAAAACTTCCTTTAAACTGAAACAAAATCAATAACATATCAAAGCAAGATGGTTGTGTGGCGGAGAACAGTGGTTTCCTAGAAATCATATGAAATCAACAAGAAATCAACCTCTTTACCACCTGAAATCACAGAAATCAACAAGAAAATCTTCAAAAAAAAAAAATAGAGCGTACAAAAACTTGCAACCTAGGGTTTTGGATCATGAGGTTGTGGAAGAGGAAAGAATAAGAACCTCAGAGTGGCAAACGACGGAGCTGACAGTGAGGCAAACGATGGGGAAGACGGAGGGGTAGACGGTGGGGCAGATGGACCGGCAGTCGGCGGGGCACACGGCGACGCAGATGGCACAGGTGGGAGACGGTGAAAAAGTATGTCGAGGGTTGGGCAGGTATGATCGACGAGAATTGTTGAGGGAGAAATGAAAAATTAGGGATTTAGGAGCGTGGGGAGTGATTTTATTGGAGGGAGTGAGCAAAAAATTTGCCGCGGTTGGAAAATTTATTGATTTTTTAATGACATTCGTTAAAAATGTCATAATAATATACCTAATTAAAATTTTATTTTATTAATTTTTTTATTTTTAATTAATGTCATGAAAGATATAAATCAATGACACTTTTAAACCAATGTCATTACGAAAGTGTCAGGAAAGCTATTTTTTCTTGTAGTGCCTTAATCCTTAGCTAAATTAAAATTTTACCTTAGATTACCCACTATTTCCCAAGAAAATGCCAAAATCTAATTTTGACATTTCTCTAATCTCTTGATGTATTTATGCCAATTAAAAACTAAGCACATTCCTCAAATTTTGGCATATTTCATTCTTCCACAAGAGCAACAAGTTAAAATAAGGCTTAGACTTGCCTTTACTTTCCTAAGAACATACCATAATACCAACTTGGTAGTTCTTATGATTTTTCAAAATGTGCCAAACTAATTGTAAAATTTAAATTTCTCACATTTTGGCACATCTTACTCTTCCTAAGAGTAAATAAAAATCCACTTCATTTTCAAAGGTTAATAGTAACCTTGAAAATGCTCTTAGAGTGCCAACTTCATCATGATTGAGTTAACTACCTTTTCAATTAGAGTTGACACTCTCTAACCCATCTAAGGGATAGAGAAAATGCTCCTAGGAACCTAAAATTTATTGGTGCTCCTTGGATGCTCTAGGTATTCACTAGGGATAACTTCCCTAGATACCTTCCTAGTGACCTTGTTAGGCTTCTTAGAAGTCTTGGTCACATTTTGTAGATCAACTATAGGGATTTCTTCCCTTGTGACCTTCTTTGTGACTTTCTTGGACTTCTTAGAAGTCTTAGTCACTTTTGTTACAAAAATACTCTTAGGAATAACCTTCCTAGTATTTTTGACTTGACCATTTGACCTAGGATTGGCTCCATAGCTATATGGAACCCTATGGTAAGAAATTACATCCTTCTTAGCCTTTGGTTTGTATCCCAAACCTTTATGGACATTGGATGACTTTTATTGTCCTAAACCTAGGTTATACTCATTTTGCCCTTTAAGGATATTTTCCATCCTTTTTAGGGTCTTTTCTATGTTATCAAGTCTTGACCTTAAAACTTGATTCTCTTCCCATAAAACCCTAGATTTTGATTTTTCACTAAATCCTTGAGCATTTTTGTTTCTAGGCTTATAATTAAAATCCTTAGAATTCTTGCCTAAATTTTTATCTACCTTCCTAACCCTAGGTTGAGTGGTTTTAGCATGAAAAGCTACATATTTTTCCTTAATGCTATCATGCTTCCTATTTTTGTGGTAAATAGCATTAAAATGATAAAAATTTGAATTATCATGCTTTTTACCATTATTTAAAGGGGTAGGCTCAATAAATGATACCTTTCGTTTTACCTTGGAGGCTCCCCCTTGACTCATGCTTCCTCCTTGAGCCTTGACCGCTTTCTTCCCCTTAGGACATTGGCTCCGGTAATATCCTTTTTGATTGCAAGAGAAGCACACAATGTGCTCCTTGCTCTTCTTTGTTCCGGGAGCGGTTTCTTTGGGCTTCTCCTTGCCCTTTAGTGCCACTTAACCCTTCTTCTTGGCAAATTTAGGGCACTTGCTCTTGTAGTACCCATGTTCCCTACACTCAAAACATATAATGTGATTTTTTATTTTTAATTGAAATATTTTTACCTCCATGTGTAGGGATAGCACTTGATCCTCCATTTGATTTAGCTTGACTTGTGGAGGTGGAAGCTTCTTCATGCTCTTCTTCTCTTGACCCGGATGTGGAGGCTTCTTCTTACTCTGGTGTCAATGATCTACACTCCCCCTCAATCCTAGAGGTGGAGGCTTCTTCATCTTCGTCTTGTATATGGAACAAGGAGTATGCCCTCTCCTTGCCCTCTTCATTGCATTCCTTTAAAGATGAAGCTTCTTGGACTTGTTCTTCGGAAGATGAGCATCTCTCACCTTCGGAATCCTCTTTCTTTTGATCTTTCTCCATTGAGTCGCCCTCTTTAGATGTTTCTTGGATTGGTACAGTGGAGGGGATCTCATGAATCTTGGCCAATTTGTTCCATAGCTCTTTGGCATCTTCAAAATCTCCAATTTTCTCCAAGATGTTGCTCGGCAATAAATAGACCAAAAGCTTGGTTACTTTGTCATTGGCCTCACATCTTTAGATTTGGTCTTGGCTCCACTTGCTCCTCTTGAGAATTTTTCCCTTTTAATTTCTTGGAGCCTTGAACCCTTCCATGAGAGCAAACCATTGCTCTATCTCCATCATAAGAAAATTCTCGATTCTTGATTTCCAAGAATCGAAGCTTGTCATGGTGAATGGTGGAGGCACCATTGTATCGAATCCAAGTCCATCTTGGAATTCCATTTGAAGTTGAGCTTCTTGAATGAAGTCTTCGACTTGTAGAATTTGCTCCAACTTCTACACCCTCTAGCTTTGTTTCCCCTTCCGGCGATGATTCCGGCGAAGAGCGGTCTTGCTCTGATAACACTTGTTGGGACCAAATATGTAGCTATAGGGGGGGTGAATAGCTCGGTGCGATCCTCGTGCTCTTCGTTGCTTGTTTCTTCAAAGATATGCAGCGAAAATACAAGAAACAATACATATAACGCTAACACAAAGGATTTACTTGGTATCCACCTCAAGAAGAGGTGACTAATCCAAGGATCCACACACTCACACACCCTCCACTATGTAAACACTCCTTTTCGGTAACTACCGAAGGCGGAGAAGCCTTACAACACTCTCAATGCAAGAAGAAAGCAAGGGAAAACAAATACAAGAAATATCTTACAAGATATGCAATGAAAACTCTAACCCTAGCTTTTTCTTCCTATTGTAACTTGTCTCTTGACTTGGACGTGCCTCCAAGATCCTTCAAGAACTGGCGTGAGAGTGAAGAGGAAGGCTGTGGAGAACTGCTGTGTAGAAGAGAATCGAAGCCGTGAGTTCTGGAAGTTCTACAGAAGACGAGCGCACGCCAACAGCTATATCCTGCGCCAACGGTCAAATCCCAATCGATCGGATTTCTCCCAATCGATTAGGGAGGCTTTGGATCGATTGGTCGATCAATCCAAAGCGCCTCTGTGCTCTCGAGAATCGCCTGGATCAATCCAGGGCTTATCGTGCGAAATCGCACCTCCCAATCGATCGCCTGATCGATCGGAGGCTCCCAATCGATCGGCTGATCGATTGGGAGGCTTTCTGTTCGCGCGACACTTCTCCCCAATCGATCCACTGATCGATTGGGAGAAGGCTTGTCGCGGGGACTCTCCCAATCGATCGAACCAATAGATCGGCCGATCGATTCGGCATGAACCAATCGATTGGGTGATCGATCCAGCCCTTATTTTTGCCCAAAAACAAGTTCAAAGTTCCCTAAACCAACATCCGGTCAACCATGACCTATTGGTACATCATGCCTAGCATCCGGTCACCCTTGACCTGCTAGGACTCCCTCACCAAGTGTCCGGTCAATCCCTTTGAGCCACTTGGACTTTTCTCCTCGTGCCAAGTGTCCGGTCATCCTTGACCCACATGGACTTATTTCCACCAGGTGTCCGATCAACCTTGATCCATCTAGATTTCCCGTGCCAAGTATCCGGTCAATCCCTTTGACCTACTTGGGCTTCCCAACACCAGATGTTTGATCAAACTTGATCCATCTGGATTTCCTGTGCCTGGCTTCACTCACCAGGACTTTTCTTCTGCCTAGCTTCACTCACTAGGACTTCTCATTTGCTTGGCTTCACTCACCAGGACTTTCCATACTGCCTAGCTTCACTCACTAGGACTTTCCTTCTGCCTAGCTTCACTCACTAGGACTTCTCATTTGCCTGGCTTCACTCACCAGGACTTTCCATACTGCCTAGCTTCACTCACTAGGTCTTTCACCTGGCTTCACTCACCAGGATTTTCCAGCTGCCCGGCTTCACTCACCGAGACTTTCACCTAGCTTCACTCACTAGGATTTTTTAGTCTGCCTAACCTCCCAGTTAGAACTTTCACCTGGCTTCACTCACCAGGATTTTCCAGTTTGCCTAACCTCCCAGTTAGGACTTTCACCTGGCTTCACTCACCAGGATTTTCCAGTCATGTATCCAGTCAACCTTGACCTACTTGACTCTCCTTAACAATCTCACCATATGAACAATTGCACCTGCAATCTCCATGTCTTGTCTCCATGTATTATCAAAAATCAAAACCCAAACATCAAGACTCGAGCTTGACCCAATTCAAGCTCAGTCAACCAGGTCAACCTTGACCTAGGGAATATTGCACCAACAGTTAGCACAACAATATAATAATGCATGAGTAATGTAGGACAGTAGAACTGTCATGATCTCATCTTGGAAACCTTCTCAATTTCGTCAGTTGGATCAGCGACCTAAGGTTGTTCCCTACGGGAACCCGACCTCACTATCACTCCTCCAGTTGTTTTACCTCAACCTACCTGCCAAACTTAGATCCTCCAGATCTAGTTTGGACTTTTCATTTAGCTCTGATCGGCTAGCCAGGACTTTTTCCTTGATCTTCGGTCCTCCATACCTCTCTATCGCACCGCTAAACGTCAGGTCCCCTCGACCCACTTGGACTTGCACCTGGATTCCACGATCTGCTAAGATTTTTCCTGCCTAGCCTCCAACTAGGTCTTTCCCGATTGAGTAAACAACCTGCACACTCAGTCAACTTGTTAGATCACAACAATACTTAACTTAACCCTTTGACAACATCAAAACTTAGGTTTGATTCTGGTGCAACTTGCATCAACAGGACCCTATTCGGGCGCCCGGGATCAGCTGGGGGCGGGGCGCACGGAGTCCCTTCCGGGCGCCAAGGAAGGGAATACCAGGGGTGTCCGCCCCTGGTTTTTTACTTCGTTTTTTTTTTTCAATGACTTTTTAAAGTTTTTTTTTTTAAAACAGAATTTTTAAAATAATATTTAAAGTTTCTAAAATAATTTTAAAGTTTTTAAAAGAATTTTTCAAAAAGATTTTTAAAGTTTTTAAAAGAATTTTTCAAAAATATTTTTAAAAGAATTTTTGAAAAAGATTTTTAAAGTTTTCAAAAAAGATTTTTAAAGTTTTTTAAAAGAATTTTTGAAAAAGATTTTTAAAGTTTTTTAAAGAATTTTTCAAAATGATTTTTAAAGTTTTAAAAGAATTTTTCAAATAATTTTTTAAAGTTTTTAAAATAATTTTTAAAGTTTTTAAATAATTTTAATTTAGTTTATTTTAATTTATTTTAATTTATTTTATTTTAATTTAATTTAATTTATTAATTTAATTTAATTTAATTTAATTTATTAATTTAATTTAATTTAATTTAATTGTATTAATTTTAATTCAATTTTATTTTTATTGATTGAATCCTTAGTCATCTCACCCGATCTATGTTTTCAATCAGGGAATCCTATAATTTTGTGAGATGAATTAGGTTTAGTTTTAGGGTTTGGTTTAACTTTGTGTTTGATTCAGGTTTAACTTTGGGCTCAACAAATAGACATTCTCTGGATAAACTTCTGGATTATGGTGAGTCACTTGGATATCATTAGAGTAACCATGCCTTCGAGGTTTTCCAAATAGTCCTATCCACTGAACTTAATACAAAACTTTGGTCTAACTGGTTAGGATCCATCAAGGGTAACTTCGGTTAGTTCTACTTAGCCAGATGCACCAGGTCGAATCCATATCTTCCTACACATACATAGACTAAGCTTCTCTAACGTACTATCATCCAAAATTTCACTAGTACCATAGGTCAAGTTAAATTTGGTCCCTTTCTAACTAGTCCTAATTACCCTGTCGGGTAGGTTCATTTGGGTTACCCTATCGGGTAGGTTAGTTTTGGAGGTGCCAGCTATTCTGGAGACTCCCCCTGAATTATTGGCCTTTATTTTTGATTTTTAGTTCTTGGTTTATGTATGTTCTTTTTATAGTTATAATTGACTTGATGATATTCTAAGTCTTGGTGGGGTTTAAAGTATTTAGATTTTGAATTTGTTGGTCTAGGTTTATATTTTGGTTTTTGATTTGATTTTATATAATATATTTTTTCTTTGGGTATGTAGTTTTGGTTAAGTCCTATTTGCGTAGTTAGACACGCTTTTGGAACCCAAGCTTTACTTGATTGTTTGTGTTGGGTTATTAACGATTTAAATGTTTTATTTGAGCTTAACTTATAGCCAAGTCTAGTTTTGTTGTAAATTACTTTTTGATTATTTAAAATTAGATCTAAATTCTTAGATCTTGTTGTAAATTTTTCTAAGAGATCTTTTAATTTATTAATTTCTATTTTTAGTGATAAATTTTCCTCCTCAAGTGTTAAGTCTTGAGTTGGATTTAGATTTTTAATTTGTTCCTTAAGATTTTGATTCTCTTCAAGGAGCAATTTGTTTTCTTTTTCTAATGTAATTAATTTACTATCTAGACATGCAATTATTTTAAAGAATTTTCTATTCAAATTAAAGTTTACCTCGTCAGGACCTTCGGAAACAAGTACGGACTCGTGGCTCGATTCGGGTTCAGACTCGTCTTCCGATTCGTCCTCCGACTCTGCTTCGAGGGTCATCAGCGCGAGGTGGCTCTGGTGCTTCTGATCTTAGGCCTCCGATTCGTCTGAGGAAGAGTCATCCCAAGTTGCTTTGAGAGCCTTCTTTTTGGATGTCTTTGTCTTGTCGCTCTTCAGTTTTGGACACTCGTTCTTGTAGTAGCCCTTCTTGTTGCATCTGAAGAAGGTCACGTTCCTTGGTTCGTTTGGGGAGTTGATCTTTCGCAGGTCCTTCTTGCTGAAGTTTTTCTTTCTCCCGGTGAACATTTTCCTTACCAGGTTCACCAGGTATTCTTCGTCTTCAAAGTCCTGGTCAGACTCATCCTCAACCTCAGGCTTGTTTTTCGTTCTTTCCTTGGATGAACCTGCAAACAAAGCTACACCTTTCTCGGTCCCAACGTTAGTTTGCTCGTACAATTTTCATTCGCAAAACAGTTTGTCTAATTTTAATTTTGATAAATTTTTTGAAATCTTGTAGGCATCCATGATGGATGCCCACAAGGTGTTACGTGGAAAGTCATTTAATGCATACCTTATTAAATCCCGGTTCTCCATTTGATGGCCTATCGCGTGGAGTCCGTTGAGGATGCCCTTGATCCTCGCGTGAAGCTGACTCGCCAATTCTCCTTCCTGCATTTTAATATTAAATAATTTATTTAACAAAAGATCGCGCTTCATTACCTTGGAGTCGCTTGTCCCTTCGTGCAGTTTGATCAGTTTGTCCCACAATTTCTTTGCGTTTTGGTGCGGTCCTACCCGGTTCAATTCTTCCTTCGTCAGTCCGCATTGAAGCATGTTGAGTGCTTTGAAATCCATTGACGCTTTCTTCTTCATGTCCAGAGTCCACTGTTCCGGGTCCAGTGGAATTCCGGAGTTGTCGACTGATGCTTTGTAGCCTCTTGTGACGCTGAACCATTGGCCGAAATCAGTCTTCAGGTAAACCTCCATCTGCTTCTTCCAGTATGGAAAATCATCCTCGTTGAATAGGGGAGGGCGTATTGTATTGAAGCCTTCAATTTGAGACATAATTAACCTGCACACAAAGAAAAAATAGACAAAGAGAATCCAAAGACTTGGTCTTGGATTAGTAGTGCGGGAGAAGAAAAGATAAACTGAAAAACTGAATTGGTGTTGACCAAATCAGATTAATAGCAACGGAAAAAATTTCCAAAAAGGTGATAGTATCAGTTTGGAAAATTACGAAAAAAATTGAAAACTGAAAACAAAATGAAAAAGGTTTCGCCCCCTTGTCTGATTGGTGGTTGCACCAAATCAGAGCGGTACCTGCTCTGATAACACTTGTTGGATCGTGAGTTTCGCTAGAGGGGGTGAATATCGATTTAAAAATTATCGAGATACGTACACAGCAGAAAAATAGACAAGCAAAGCAAACACAATGATTTACCTGGTTCGGAGCCTTTGGCAACTCCTACTCCAATGCCAGCACGCAAGGGTGCTTTCGATGGGCAATCACTAATAATTCGAGAGTTTATTACAAACTAAGTACAAGAATTAATTAGCGAAGAACCCCCAACAATAAGAAAAGAAAGACAAAACAAACTAGCACTTTTGTTAGAGAGCTTTCGTAGCATCGCAGGAGCACAGAAGAGTAGTTCTTTCGTTGTTATATTAAGCTTCAGCCTTTACCCTCCTTATATAGGAGGTTCGGGGCGCCCGGATCCCTTCGGGCGCCCTGAATATGATGTACCCGACCCAACCAGGATGCTCCACTTAGCGAGGCTCGTTGGGGGATAAAATTTGCCTCCAGGCGCCCGGACCTGTTCCGGGCGCCCGGATCCATCTCGGGCGCCCGGATCCATCTCGGACGCCCGGACCCTGATTTTCCAACAACTTCCTTCCTGCAAGAAAACATTAGTCCGAAGGCAAACATATGATATATATATCCTGCAAAACAAAGTGTTAGCACAGTTTAAAATTAACAAGTAGAGTATTAGCTAGATTTCGTCTCCTCGAGACCGGAATCTAGTCACGATCTCGACTTAAATATCTGAAATGGATCTAAGTCGGATCGACACCTAATGTTCCCTTCCCAAGAACGTGTCCTCACAATCACTCCCCTCTAGTGACTTACCTCCACTTACCTGCCAACCAAACGTCCGGTCAGCCCTTCGACCCGTCTGGACTTCGTGCCAGCTATCCAGTCAGCCCGTCGACCTAGCTGGACTTCGTGCCAGCTATCCGGTCGGCCCGTCGACCTAGCTGGGCTTTGTGCCAGACATCATGTCAGCCCGTCGACCTGTCTGGGCTTCTCCTGCACACTCGGTTAGAGTGTTAGATAACAATAAAACTAACTTAACCTATTTTGTTATTCATCAAAACTTGAGTTAGACCGTTAGTGCTAACCGCACCAACATGGACAACATATTATATAACGTGTATAGTCCAATGTCAACTATAAAGGAATTATGGGAATCTCTTGAAAGAAAATACAAAACAAAAGATGTTGAACTAAAGAAATTCATTATCGGTAAATTCTTAGACTTCAAAATGATTGATCCGAAAACCATGATAACTCAAGTCCAAAAGTTACAGTTGATCCTACATAATTTTTATGTCGAGAGCATGACAATGAATGAATTCTTTCAAGTTACTGGGATAATTGAGAAACTCCCACCTTCATGGAAGGAATTCAAAAATTATCTAAACCACAAGTGAAAGAAGACGAAACTTGAGGATCTGATTGTAAGATTGTGAATTAAAGAAGACAATCGTAAACAATCGGAATCAACAAAAATACCTATATTTGCACAGGCAAATTTGATGGAACTAAGCACTGGAAAGAAGAGAAAGTATCCCAACAGAGGGAAGAGCCAAGGGAAGACCAAGAAGTTTTAAGGAACATGTCACAACTATGATAAACTGAATCACAAGACCAAAGACTGTTGATGTCCAAAGAAAGTCACTCAAGTGCACATAACTATATATAAGTCAGTGTCAATAAACATGTTAGAATTAGATTTGACTGCCATTGTATTTGAAGCCAACTTGGTAGACAATCCAAGGTAGTGGTTGGTCGATATTGGTGCCACACGACATATTTACATTGATAAGCCCCAATTTTTAACTTATACCCCTATTAATAGAAGAAAATTAATCACGGGTAATTTTACAAATTCCAGCATTATTATTCTTGGCAAGGTGATACTGAAGATGACATTAGGTAAAAAAAAAGTGATACTAATTAATGTGCTTTATGTTCCAGACATCTGGAAGAAATCTTGTCAAAGATGGTTTTAGACTAGTGTTTGAGTCAAAATAAATATGTATTGATAAAAAATAATTAATTCATATACAGAGGGTTCATGAAGAACGATCTATTCAAAATTATTATAATGGTTATACATCATGATTTTAATGATAATAAAATTATAAATTCTACTTATTTGATTGAATGCTTTAATTTATGACATGTTAAACTTGGACATGTAAATTATAATACTTTACGATGACTTATCAATTTAATCATATTGTCAATATTTAATGTTGATCCAACACATAAATATGAAATAGGTGTTGAAGCTAAAATGACAAAGTTATCTTTCCATTCAGTGGAATGAAGCACAACCCCTCTAAAGTTAATTCACGTGACATATGTGATTTAAAATTCATACAAACTAGAGGAGGTAAAAAATACTTTATTACTTTTATTGATGATTGCACTAGATACTTCTATGTGTATCTATTGAAGGCAAAGATGAAGCCTTAGAAGCATTCAAACATTATAAGAATGAAGTTGAGAATCAAATTGGTCAATGAATTAAAAGAATTTGAAGTAATCGAGGAGGAGAATATGATGGTTCATTTGATTAATTTTGTGCATAATCTGGCATTATTCATCAAACAACAGTTCCTTACTCTCCTCAATCAAATGAGATTGTTGAGCTTAAGAATCGAACTCTTAAAGAAATGATGAATGTTATGTTGATAAGTCCAAGCTTACCCTAGAATTTATAGGATGGAAGTTATTTTATTAGTAAATCATATTCTAAATAAAATCTCTCATAAAAAGAAAGAGAAAACTCCTTATGAGTTATGGAAGAGTTATAAGCCTTTTTATAAATATCTGAAATTATGATGATGTTTGGCTAAGATGAAAGTGTCTAAGCCAAAGCAAACCAAAATATATAGGACTAAAGATAATCGATTATATTTTTATTGGATATACCAATAATAGTAGTGTATATCAATTTTTGGTGCACAAATCAATAGTTCTTGATATATGTGTTGGAGTCCCCTCGGATGGGTCTAGTGGTTAGCATATGAGGTGTTGCCACAGTGAGGTATGGGGTTCGAATCTCGGCAAAGCCGAGATAAATACCTCCCTTATGTGCTAGTCACTATTCTAAAGGCTAGTAGTCATCCGTAATTTACCTCCTCCATGTTGGCCCTGGGACGGGTTGGCGGGGGCACTAGGGGCGAGCGTATTCGCCTTTTGCCACAATTGATGTATGTGTTGGAACAACAACTGAATCAAGGAATACTGTATTTTTTTTTAAAAAAATATCTTTCCTTGCAAAGATAGGAAAGGAGAAAGTTCAAATAAAAGAACTTATAAAATTGCGAATAAGGATAATCTTGGCAATAATGAAAAACTAAGATGCAGTAAGAGGGCTAAAATAGTAAATTCATTTGGTCATGATTTCATAATTATATATTAGAAAATGAACCAAGTACAATAAGCAAAACCTTATCAAGTCTTAAGGCTCGCTTTTGGAAAGAAGCCATCAATAATAAAATAAATTTCATCATGCAAAATAATACTTGGAAATTGGTGGATATTCCACTTGGAATCAAGCCTTTGAGATATAAATAGATCTTAAAGAAGAATTATAAGGCTGATGGAACTATTGATAAGTATAAGGCAAGATTAGTGACAAAGGGATTCAAACAAAAGGAAGGTCTTGATTTCTTCGATACATATTAACCAGTAACAAAGATTACATTTATTTGAGTAGTCATTACTATTTCTACAATACATGACCTTGAGATACATTAAATGGATGTGAAAATAATATTTCTAAATGGTGAATTAGAGGAAGAAATATACATGGAGCAACCTGAAAGGTTTGTGGCTCTAGGATAAGAAAATAAGGTGTGTGGACTTGTAAAGTTACTATATGGGCTAAAATAAGCACAAAAATAGTAGCATGAGAAATTTAATAAAACTATGATGTCAAATGGATTTAAAATAAATGAGTGCGACAAATGCATATATATCAAAGTCACACCTGACTCGTTTGTTGCTATCTGTCTATATGTAGATAATATGTTCGTTATGAGTAGTAATCATGATATAATCATAACTACTAAGAAGATATTGATCAAAACTTTAATATAAAAGATATGGGTACAACGGATGTTATACATGGGATTAAAATCGATAAGACATTAGATAAATTTATCCTTTCATAGTGTCATTATATTGAGACAGTACTAAGAAAATTTAATGCATATAATCTTTCTCCTATAAAAACATCGATGAACTTAAGCATGTATTTGGCTAAGAATCATGGTGAACATGTATCCCAATTGGAGTATTCAAGGATAATTGACAGTTTGATATATATCACTAACTATATACGTCTAGATATTGCTTATGCGGTCAACAAATTAAGTAGATTTATAAGTAATCCAAATGATGACCATTGGAAAGTATTAATAAGGGTTCTTAAATATTTAAGATACACCTTAGAAGATGGATTACATTATACAAAATATTTAACGGTACTAGAAGGTTGTTATGATGTAAATTGGATATCTAATACAAAATAGTCTAAATCAATCAGTGGATACATATATACCATTGATGGTAGAGTCGTGTCATGGAAATCCACAAAATAAACTTGCATAACTCGATCAACTATGGAATGTGAGTTTATAGTCTTAGATAAAGCCGTCAAAGAAGTTGAATCACTTCGTAACTTCTTAGATGATATCCCATGTTGGGCAAAGCAGTGTCTGCCGTGATGATATATTGTGATAATTAATGACAATTACAAGGGCACAAAATAGCATGTACAATGTAAATCACAACATATTTATCGACGACACAATACCATTATACAATTGATTTCTAATGAAGTTATTTCTATTGATTATGTCAAATTGAAAATAACTTGGCGGATCCATTTACAAAAGGTTAAATAGAGATCAAATATATTGTACATCAAGAGGAATGAGATTAAAAATCTACAATTAAGAATATTCATAGTGGTAACCCAATCTTATTGATTGGATATTCCAAAATCTTGGTTCAACGGGACAACAAAATTATGAAATTTCATGTGAGCACTTGAACTAGTTCCCCTCTCATTTCTAAGATGGAAAAGGCTACCTACGATATGTAGTGAGGTTAAGTTATAAACTTTTAATAACTTCTATACTTGAATAAGTAGAGTATGGTAGGATACTCTTTATAGGAGGACACCTATATAAATATGAAGAAAGACCACTTCAATAAAATACTTATGAATCCAAGATGTTATTCATGGCCAAAACGGATAAAACAGTGAGAATTATAAAGAAGTGAGAAATGTTAATTATCGTGTAAGTATTATCATTGTCTTGGTTTACACGAACAACTGAGTAGTTCAAAACATCACGTTCACTAAGCAGCTCCGATGGTACTCTACTACGGAAAGTTGAAAGTGACAAGCTAGCTCTCCTGATGCAATAATCTTTCAATTGAACTCTCCTTTAATGTCAACATGCATGCATCATTAATTTTCATTCATATGAGGGATTGTTGAAAAATTGATGTGAATGAGAAATTAAATCTAGATCATTGGATCAAAATTGATAAGTCTGATTCATCCATATGAGAAGACATAAGTGCCCTTTCGGATAGCTCAATCTCAACCATTGATTTCAAAAGGAAGGTATCCAAATGAAGAGACATCATGTCCCTTGGTAAGGGATGTGATCTAGATCATCCGATTTAAGTTAGATGGATGAGATCTAATTAAACCAAGAGGTTCTTCTACCCCTTCATTTGGTATGAATAAGATCTCTCATATTCTCATTTGATTGACTCCAATTCAAAGCAAAGCATTGGATTCCATACTTGTATTTGGAGAGTTTAAAATGGTTTTTTTTAGTTTGGAGGTCTTACGATTTGCAGTGCTGCTATCATAAGATAAAGTCATGATAGATGATTGTCGTGTTCTATGAGCACCGTCTGCGGAGTAAATTCATCTTAAAGAGATAGAGTCTAACTCTAACCTCAACATTGCTAAAATAATATTATACTATCATTCTGCCCGTGTTAGATCGCACCACCATGGGATTCAACATATAATAGGTGATTTGAGATGACAGATTTAAACAAATTAAAATGGCATCTTAGGCATCTTACCGAGATTACTCTGATCAGTGTTCAGGATAGAGAAGATTCTCATAGGTTAAAATGATAAGAGCTGGCCCATTATTCTCTTTGATTAATCCTATTAAACAGTGCCAAATTGCTAATAGAAAGAAAGTTGATGTTAAAACCAGTGATAGCTCTCCATTCTTTGAAAAATAATTGACTTGATGTTCAAATACACTAATAATATGTTAAATCACAGTCGATTTTTTTTTGTTTTGTTAAAAAAAAATGAAATTCTGCCACTCGAACATTTACCAAAATCAAATTTTGGGCTGGAAATCAGGCCTAATGGACAAGTAGTCAGCCCAGTTCATCACTTGCCCGAGCGCCCGACCAAACTTCATAAAACTAAAATAACACATGAAACAGTTAGTTATAAAACTCGCACACGAATCAGTGGCTCATGTAATAAAAGATTAAAAAAAAAGAAGTAAAATAAAGGCCTTTTACGCAATCGGTCCTTAGGGTCAGTCATATCCGTCGTAATCCGCAGAGGGCATGCACGTAGCACCACGGGCACACGTAGGCCCCTCCCATAACCATGCTGGGCTTGACAAAAGTCGACATTGTAAATCGTAATTACGAGAACAGAAGCGCGAGACAAAGTCAATGAAGATTAATTAAACTATAGACGAGTAAGACACCGACGCCACGGGACAGAGCTCAGAAATCTAGGCGAAGAATAAGGATAGATGGACTTTAAGGACCTAAAAACATAAGTTTGACCAGGATGAGATCATAAATGTTCTGTTCGAGTCAACCTCGAATCGAGGGTACTGCGTGACACTGCCGCTGCTGGATCTTTGTTGCACGTGCAACGCCACCACAATCAACATCCTTCAGAATTCAAGGATTCTGCCGGCTCACTCTTTGTTGACGTGCCATGCAAATGAAAATGCCTCAATTATCTGAAGAGTTTTTGTTTTTGCCGTAATTTGACAAATTGACTAGAGTGTCTGAATACAGGTTGGAACGATTAAAATACAGAGGTTAGACAGTCTAGCGAGAGAAAACAACTTAATGAATAAACAAGACGTGGGTAGGGAATGAAGGGGACTGCAGAATAGAAATGGAATGTGGCATCGCTAAATATATTCCTTCATTCCATCAGTCTGTGTAGCATTAAAAGCCTTATGTATTCGTATTGCGGCTATAAGCTGATTCCAGACGGACTGTGAGAGTCGGTTATGAGAGATGATCATCTTTTTACTACAATAATTAAAAGCATTACGCAATAATAAATTTTTGATCTCTTTCCCTTGCCTAATTGGTCATTAACTTTCACTCTTCTTTAGAAGGAATTCTATACGACAGGTCCCTTGCTCACAGATCGACAACTTCCTTGTTTCTTCTTAGACTCAATGAACTGTCCACAACCAACAATCTTTGACTGCCACCACATTGAAACTGTTAATTGTTTGCACCTGCATAGCTGAGACATTATTAATTAAGCTCAGTAGTCCTCTCTCGTGACCAAGCATGCAAAGCGCTAAGCTCCTCTCTTTAAAAGCTCACCTTTCTGTAGGATAACCAACAGATAACTTTGCCTCTTGGCTCTCGTTCTTGTCCTTTGCAGCAACTTACGAAAAAATAGATCCAGGTACACTTCTTGCTTTAATCTGAGTCATCCCTGCTTGAAACTTTAATCTTGTTCTTCTGCAAGTTTGAAGAGCAGAGATCCTGATCAATAGCTTAGACTTTATTCCAATGTGTTTTTGCAAGCTTAAAATTTTCACTCAGCCACTGTGCATTTGCTTTCCTCGTGGCAGAGTATCAGAAAAAGATGATGATGAGCAGCAGGCAGTTGATTGTACCACCCGGCTTTCGTTTTCACCCAACAGATGAGGAGCTCCTCTACTATTATCTGAGAAAGAAGTTAGCCTATGAAGCTATCGATCTTGATGTCATAAGGGATGTTGATCTCAATAAGCTTGAACCATGGGATCTCGAAGGTTTGTGTTATCATCGAGATAGAATAGGAACTCAGTTTATCTATGATCATCATGTCAGTGCTCGAGTTACACTAGTAAAGGAAACCATGGAATTAAAGATCCTTAATTTCTTGGCTATCGATCATATCACTGAAAACTAAAATGGAATTTTCTTTTACGCAGACCAGTGCAAAATCGGATCTGGGTCTCAACATGAAAATGAATGGTATTTCTTTAGCCGCAAGGACAAGAAGTATCCGACTGGAACACGAACCAATCGTGCAACTGCTGCAGGCTTTTGGAAGGCAACTGGGAGAGATAAGGTCATACACATCAGCAACTCAACAACAATTGGCATGAGAAAAACCTTAGTCTTCTATATTGGACGAGCTCCTAATGGTCAGAAGACGGACTGGATTATGCATGAGTATCGTCTAGCAAATGAAAGTTCACAGGTCAAGATACTAGAACAACTATTCTAAAGAAATTTGTCGAACATATAACTTTTCCATCATTCTTCTCTAGAGCAATCGTGTTTATAAGATGTATGAGAAATACTATTGCATTTTTTTTCTCATTATACTTCTGATTAAAGAAAAAGGGCAATGCAATATATTTTAGGATTTTACTATTTTACTCTAGATATAATTGCCAATCATATAGATCTTAAGCTCCCTACTGTGCTTGGAATAATTATACTCGAGATGAAAAAAATTTGGAGGCTGTATTAGACATTGGCAACCTGTGTAAAACAATGGCAAAGCAAGTGATAGATCTTAACCACATTTTAGATTAATGGCGGATAAGATTATAATGTTAACCATAATAGCCTTTTTACTGCTTGCTACACTAGATTAATGATGCTTTCATGAGGGTAGTTGAAAATTCTGAACTCAAGTGCAACTTTTTCAAATTCTGCAGGAAGATGGATGGGTTGTCTGCAGGGTTTTTCGAAAGAGGAGCTACCAGAGGGGCATCCTAGCAGACGCAGTGGCCGATGAAAATCAATTCAAATCAACAGCTACTGATTCTTATCCATTGGAGCAAAAACAGAGCTTCCACATCCCAACCAACTTCTCCTTAAATGGCTCAGTAGATCTTCCACAGCTGTTAGACTCTGAACCCTGTTCCGTTACTTCAATTCCTCCAGTTTCCATGGACATTAGATGCTCTAAGAAACTAGTAAAATTGGCATCAGAAAAAACTCTCCTTCCCCAGGAGACATTAAATTGGGACTGGTCTATCTTGGATAAGCTCCTCGCTGCTCATCAAATCCCGAGCCACTTCTTACAGAACAAGGTGCATCCACCAACCCAACTAATTAGTGTGGATTCCTCAGTCCTACAAAAATCTGAGCAATATCTTGGTTATGAGGCCGGCCTCCTAAAGTTTTCTAAGGTTAATGAGCCTCTTTTATTTGATTAATTAAGCTTGGAAGTTGACTGTTGAATCTATATTTCTGAGAAAAAAAATGAATGTATATCGTTGTTGAGATTCAGTCTATATTATGAATTTCTTTCCTCTGACTTGAAATGTTACAATCCAAAAGAACTCTAGTTACACGTATTGTTCAATGAGAGAGTGTCATCTATTGCATAACATCAATATTAGAATGGTTTTCTGAGGATTTATCGTAATGCAACACTTCCATAACATCTAGACGGCCTGAAGATAATTTGGATTAAAAGTTTATAACACTGGAACTTCAAAAAAAAACATAGGCTTAACATCTAGGCTTCCATAAATGAATTGAAAACCACATACCTTGTGGTGAAGGGATAGCAATCTACTCTTTCTACACCGCCAGAGCTCTTCAGTACGAAGTTGGCCAATGAAACATATATATATTCCCAAAAGGAATCAGATTTCTCATGTCCCAACGGAGAACAAAACCAATTGAACGAGATGCATGGGAGATTGGAGAAAACCAAAAACTGTCAAGAGGTTGAACTGAGAAAAAAAAAAGTGCAACAAAGAACGAAGAAGAGAGCAATCGACGAGACGAAGTCGTAGTCATGGTATATACTTCCAAACAGACGAGCTGTGTTCAGTTCAAGGCGTCTTAAAAGTGTTGCCAAATCCGTAATCCATAAACAAGAGGAGACGCAGCAACAAGCTCAGGCTTAACCAGTGGGCCGGCCCATATATAACATTTCCGATGTCCGAATTACTTATTGCCAGGTAAGTCTTGCCCCCACTCTTTTTAAGACCTTTTAACACTTTTTTTGTTTGTTAATAAGAATAATAATATAAATTTTTTTTCCCATTTGGAGAAGTTTATAATCTAGTACTTGTGAAAATCCAAAAATAACTGGGCAACAACAGAAAAGAGGAGGAAGCTATAGGTATACAAGTTCTCAAAACTGACATGCAGTACACATTTCACCTTGATACACCACACCAAATTTGAACTCCAACCATTATATTAGCTCTTTCTTTAAGCCAATTATATGTTTGCAAAAAATAATAAATGGCAAGTTTAAGCTTAATATTAGCTGAAAACAGTTATGCATGAATTGATAGTTAAAAAACAAGTGGTGCTTGTCAAATAATGATTGTGTTCCATGTTAGCTAGCCTCAGTGGAGGTTTTACCCAGGCCTGCTTATATGTATATCTATAGACAAAGCATCGATATATATCTTGGCTTTTCATCAGCGTCGTTATCGGGAAAAAAAATTGCCTGATTGAGTAAGAAACCATGCATAAATATTAATTCTTTAATTTGTGATAGCCATATGAAAGCTTCATCCCTTGTAAGGCAAGTGCGAGTAAATTTTTCTACCTATTTCCGGCTTCAAGACAACACCATCGATCCTCTTCAATCTGTCCAACCGACCCACCATTGCATGATCTCCAAGCTAGCTACACCGCTCGTGCAAAAGGCTTATACTTGCCACCCTTTATAACTCCATCACAGGCAAATTAAGATTCGTCCAGCTAATATAAGCACCATTACAACATAGATCTTCTAGCAGTCGCCGTTGTAGAAAAGAATGAAAAGAGTGGTCGGTTCTTGTCGGCCGACTTCTTAATTTTTGTTCTTCTGATTATGCGCATATGTAGACTTCTGCAATCGGATAGAAGAATTTAAACATGACCATAAACAGAGAATAGCATTCTGAAGGCACAAAGGGCAATGCCTGAGGCCGTTAACGGAGAATAGCATTCTAAAGAGCAATGCCTTTTGGTGGTCACTGACTTTTAACGCCATTTCTACTCGCCACTCGACAGGTTGTATAAGATTCCAGTTGTTTGCACTTTAATCTAATCAAATTATGGAAATAGATTCGAGCATAGAGTTTGGCGTTTACTTTGGGCACGCGTGTATATATATATATAGGTGAGCTGAGAGTATATTTACATGTCACAGGAGAAGTTTAAGTGCTGATATAAATCAAGTTTTGAGATTTAACATGAACTTGGAAAGAGATCCACTGGTGCTGGGGAGGGTGATTAGTGATGTGTTGGATCCCTTCACCAGGAGCGTCACACTTAGGGTGACCTATGGGTCGAGGGATGTGGGCAGTGGGCGCGAGTTCAAGCCGTCACAAGTGGTCAACCAACCCAGGGTTGAAGTGGGAGGCACTGATCTCAGAAACCTTTACACCCTCGTACGTATCCATGCAAGTCAACCCAGATCATGTTTGTATAGTTAAATGATTGGTGTGTACGTACATATGTATAAATATTCTTGTAGGTGATGGTAGACCCAGATGCTCCGAGTCCAAGTGAACCAAACCTAAGGGAATACCTCCACTGGTAATTAATCAGTCACTCCATCCCCATATCTATATATATATATATAGCAATAATTAACTTACTTTTAGGGTTTGAATTCAATCTTTTAATTAAACTGCACGCAGGCTGGTGACAGACATTCCATCTACAACTGGAGCAACATTCGGTGAGTCATGAATATGATTAAATCTTAAAAGACTATCTAATTAATGATGGCCGGCCGTCTTGATTTGATTAGGGCAAGAGGTGATGGCCTATTGGAGCCCGAGGCCGACGATGGGAATTCACCGGTTTGTGTTTGTGTTGTTCAAACAGCCGGGGCGGCAAGCTGTTGACCCACCTGGGTGGAGGCAGAACTTCAGCACCCGAGACTTTGCCGAGTTCTACAGCTTGGGTTTGCCGGTTGCCGCTGTCTATTTCAATTGTCAGCGGGAGTCCGGCTCTGGTGGCCGGAGAATGTATCCAATATAGCTCATGTATCCTCTATCGTCTATTTAATTATATATGCACTCGATCAAAATATGTGCACTATATATATATATATATATATATATATATAGTATTTCTCGTGTATTTGTACAAGCTAAGGTAGGGATGAACTAATTAATCTCCCTGCTAGATAGCTTATTGCACAATGTTATATAAGAGATTGTGGTCACGCGCGGAGCTACGTACGTTCTTATTATGATTAATAACATTCTATCAGAGTATACACCACATACTCATCTTGTTTAGTAACTCTATTGAGGAAACTTCGCCCCCGGGGCTATGGTGTAGCGGTAGGATATCCATGTTATCACTCAGGCACCCGTAGTTCGAACCCTAGTTATGATGAATTTGTAGGAATTTTTCCTCCAAATAAGACACGCAACTAAAGGAGGATGGGCTACCTGCTGCAAGCGCTATTAATTTTTTTTTTCTTTTCTATTGAGGAAACTTCTTTAACTCATGAAAGCCGTAGTCCTAGACAAGACAATTAATACATTGTTATTAATTATTTCTATCTAATTTAATTAGGTGGATCTAAAATGATGCATAAAAGGAATCTCTAAAGTTGTTTCTCGTCATCTCTAAGATATTTAATTTGTCAGAATAAAAAATAAAATTATTTAAATTTCTAGACTTAGGTTTCCACCCAAGTAAATAGGCAATTTGTAACACATTATATTTTTAATGCAGGGAAAAAGAGATTGTAATTAATTTTTAGTCCTTTGTAGTTATATATTAGATAGCATCATAACGGGATCATAATTACTGTTTAAATATAGAATATTTTACATGATTTTTGTTTTTTTTTTTCAAAGTCAATTGTGAGCCTGCATGATTCCCATAAACGATGGCGCAGATCATCCTAAGGCCTTTAGCATTCAATTTGTATTTGATTCTATCTGAAAATTGAGTAGATGAGTAGTTGATAAGAAGATAGAAATATTGACGGAGGAAGGATCTGGAGTTGAAAACCGTAGACCTGCATATACTACAAAGAGAACAAACATGAATGTTAGAGTGAGAACTACGGAGGAGGTCAGTGCTGGCACAGACACTCCGATGCTCAAGTCAGAACCGTAGCCCCGGTGAAAAACAGAGAAGAAAATGAATAATAGAATAATAGTGTGGATGCGTGTGCGTGCGTGTACACGTATCTAGCCAACGGAGAGGATCCTTTTATATACCACCTCTCATAACTTCCACAATAATAAGGCGTCAGAGAATGTCTAGTGTTAGAATATATCGGGTAGTGAAGGATGTACAACAACCTTCCTCGAGACAGAGGAATGCTCCATTGCATGTATATGTCAAAGTAATGGAATATATTCTGGTGGGTAACCGCTATTCTTCGACAAGTGATTGTAATTCTCTAACAATGCTCTCTCCTAGAGGGAGTCCGATTGGCTTGGAGCCGATCGGGTTTAGGTTTGGAGTCATGTCCATGAGAGGTGGGGAGCCAAGCCCCGTTAAAGTTTGATCGGCGTGGATCAATTGAATTTACGTTGGGAGTCATGCGCATGAGAAGTAGGGAGTTGAACTCTGGAGGTCCTACCGGTTATGCAGTCGGCTAGATTTATGCTAGGATCATGCCCATGAGAAGCAGGGAGCTGAACCTTGGAGGTCCGACTGGCTTTGGGAACGGTCGGATTTATACTAAGAGTCATGTCTATGAAAAGTGAGGAGCTGAGCTCTGGAGGTCCATCCGACTCTGGGATAGATCGGATTTATACTGAGAGTTGTGTCCATGAAAAGTGGAAAGTTGAGCCATGTTAAAAGTAATCCGTTTGAATACGTACATCTTAACTTTAATTATTATATCATCTTGACTATTGATCCATATTATCTTTGAGATCACTCACAACCCTCCGTATTGATTTTTAAGCTTCAAATTAGTTATTTACATCTGCTTAAAATTAGCTATTTACACGCAAATCCAAATAGTTGAACGTGAAAACTAATATAAGAAGTTGGAACGCTTAACTAGAATAAGCATCCTCGTGAAGTTTTTAAAATTAAGCTAGGGAACTCCTTTATCAAACTTTTGAATTAATTAATTAAAGACTTTTTCTCCTTCTGATCTTTTGCATGTCGAGAACGTATATATGCATAATTAATTATGCTCGAGTTAGATGAGCAATGATAGATTGACCCCCATTATCCGATATTGCACGGTCGAATCGTGGACAATGTGCGTGCATTCATGTGGATGGACGAACCCCGGATCCTCTGTCGTCCAATGGCGACTCGACAGCGCCTTCCTCGTCTGGTTCGCTGGGTCCCCCGACCATTCCCATTGGATCTCCCGGCCCTCCAATGGGGCGACGACAACACCCAGCGATAGCGACGCGAAGTCATTAAGGTTCGAATGCGACGGCAAACGTCTCCAATAGATTCCCAGGACCGGCGTGTTCCCTCGCCGAGCACGCATGCGTCAGCATCACCTCCGGACAGGAAGTGATGTGGCTTTATACTCGGCAACAAAGTTAATCGAAGTGCATCCCTCCTGCCCTCGCTGTAGACCATCGCTGGCTCCACGCAAAATTCATCACCAAATAGGAAATAGGATAAGACTCCGAGCCCACAAATAAAAATATTACTGCTGAATGTTATTTTCTTTTATTCTTTTAAATTAAGGGACGTTGAATTAATTACTTGGCAATTTAAAAATATTCCTTCGTAAAATGGACCACAGACTGGGAAGTCTTCGTTTCAGGTATCTCTTAGCTATTTTTTTTTTCTCGATCCACCTCCTTCTTCTTCTTCTCTTCCGCTCTGTCTCTCTTCTTTCTTTTTCTCGGGCCGGGAAACAAAAAGAGAGATCATGCAAAGGGAGATCAGGGATTCCCTTGTGGTGGGAAGGGTGGTGGGAGATGTGGTGGATCCCTTCACGAGAAGCGTGGCTCTCAGGGTCATCTACAACTCCCGGGAGGTTACCAATGGATGCGAGATGAAGCCTTCAGCCGTGGCCGAGGAGCCGAGGGTTGAGGTCGTAGGAACTGATCTCGACAACCTTTACACACTCGTGAGTCCTCGATCGACTTTAATTAATTATTTCTCAGTGACTAATATTAATTAAATACCATCCAGTTTCCAGTGTGTTATCGTTCATGCATGCTTAATTTGCAGATCATGGTAGATCCGGATGCTCCGAGTCCGAGCGAACCTGCCCTGAGAGAATATTTGCACTGGTACCATCACTTGCCCCTTAATCGCCTTCTCTTCGGTTTGATAATTGATGTGCTTTAATTTCCCCCCCAAAAAAAAAGTTATTAATGTCGTCACGTACGCAGATAGAATTTTTTTTTTATTTTTTTTATTTTTTTTTGTATATTTTCATTTCCGTCTTTGAGATTTGAGACTGTACGTCTCTATCTAGCTTTCTCTTCAAGTATGTTATTGCAAACTACTAGCTCGAGCTGAAGGATAACAAAAGTAAACATCGTTTTAAAACACCCTGACACTGTCGTCTTCCCAAGTCTTTCTTCTTCGGAATCGTTTTAGCTACTGTATTTTCTACTCTACTTGCTATTCTCTAGTGAATCTGTATTATTTCTATGAACAATTAATAAAAGTGGGTATTCGATTTCCACCCTTTTTCTTCCTATTCTATCCATCAATCCAGACGCCCTTGATCTTCTACTCCGGGGCAAAACCATATTTATCCATCTTCCCTTATGAGACAATATTAATTCACATGTCATAAATAACCTAGGACAAGCAATTCAATCCACTAAGCATTAACCAATTAAAAGATAGTTCAGTGCACGAAACTCTCGTGGGTCCGGGATAGAACATTAGATCTATTATACACAATATTAATCAACTCATTTAATAATTTCTTCTTTAGAAGCATGGCAGAATTAGACATCACATATGTGATTCATCCAGGCCATATAAATTATATTTTATTATTTTTGAATATAAATAGCTGATCCTTAATTGAGGTCTCTACTTAATATTGTATATATAGTCTATGCTATGCATAAAATCATATTTCACAGAAATAACACACTCATTTCGTCTTGAAAGATAATATTGTTTAGAAGATATTCTCAACACTATGCAGGTAAAAAGGGGTGAAATTTGAAGTGTTCAAATAATTTTATGATAAGATTTAAGAAGTATGTTAAGATACTGGTCTTTCTAAATTATGTTAGCTATATCATCAACACTAACTTGAAGAAAGTTTTTAGATTATTCAAGAATGACAACTTGTAAGTTTTAATGTGGAGAAGAGTTTATAAGAATCATGAACATTCTAAATCTTGTAAGGAAGTAGTCTACCATGGAGTAGTATAAATAGGGCATGGTGTCATCCTTTATGTGCATGAAGAGAAAGAGCAATAAAGAGCTGTCTTCTTGTTTAGTTCTGTCCTCTACTTCAACATTGTCTTCTTGTTTAGTTCTCATTTCTATTTTAATAAATTATTCCTAATTGCTCATTGACTGTCATTTTGTTATCAATAAACATGTGAAGGTAGACTTAATGAAATTTTTGGCTAGATAAAATTTTGACTTTGTTGAAGAATCACCTATAGATATCAAACTTGCCATGTTGCTAAAGGACATTCCAAAATCTTGATCCTTACTCACCCTGGCAAATATCTAATGCACCATGGAAGAAGTTAGATTTTTTTTTTGTCTTTGACTAGTTACTACTCACTCAAAGGTAGAATGATTATATTATGGAAGTTGATGAAGGCTTTCTAAAATAGCTTAAATTGTAATTGTTTGAAGAATAATTTGGGTTCTTTCTCATATAGTCAATCTTTATTTAAAAAAATAGTGAAACTATATAGAGTTTAACAAAATATTTGATCTTACCGAGATTCATGTTTACACATAGTCACCATCAGTTTGAGAAATATCTCAAGAAACTTAGTTGATAAGAATCTTTGTTAATATAATTTGTTTTAAACTCATGCTAAATTTGTTTACTCATCAAGTCAAGTAACCATTCAGACTCTTTGAGGTGGTGTATATTTGCAATTCAACTACTTTCTTGATCCAACTTTTCTTTCCATCACTCAAAACTTTATCAGTAATGCCAAAAGACAAGTAAAAAAAATCAAATATATATATAAACAATTCATAAATGCATAAAAAATGATAAAAATATAGAGACACTGTTTAGTAAACAGTGGAGAGCCTAATGCTTATATGAAAGAAATTTTATTTGAATTCCATGTAGGAATTCTTTCCTTTGATCATCATGGCAAACTCAAGCCTCAAGTAAATTGACGTTCATAATTCTTTAAATAATTAATAAAAATACTTACAAGACCAATGTTTAAAGAGAATTTGTATTTCATTTATCTTTAACTTGTGTCTTATGAGATAAATATTCATGGACATTTTTTTTCCAACCAAGGAAGAATGACACAAAACTACAAATGCAACTTCTCAACTTTTCATTATTTTGATACTCGACTCTTCGAATCATTTGCCTCTCCTATCTATCTTATTTTTTAGTTGACTTTACAATTTAAGTAACCCCTCAAATAGAGAATTCAAGCTACTTTATGATAGACAAACATTAGAAAGCGTGGATGTGGAGAATATAGTACAAAAAAATCTTGCAATTATGTTACTTTTGGAATTTGAGATTTTGTAGTTGTTATTAATGGCTTGAGAACTTAGATTGCATGATCACAATTTTTATTGGATCATTTATTTATTTACCTATATTTGTAAAAGTCTTATGGGAGATTTGGAGCTAATAATTTGAATAAATTTAAAAATGTCTCTTTAACTCTAGGTTCGTCATTAACTTCATTTTTCCGTTCCTTGATGGATTTCTTAATTTTTTTTGTTACTATGATTTAGCTATCCACAGTATATTTCTCATAGAATAACTATCTCATACTCATCTTTCATGACAATTCTTCCAATAATAAGAATTCCTACTCGAAGGGATATTTTTTGATGATGGAAATTATTATGATATATGATGAAAATTTCTTCATTATTTGTTGCTTCTAATATGGCTTTAAATAAAAAATAAGAATAAAGTGATTTATTCTATGAGCTAAACTAAAGAATATATACTTCTATTTCATTCTCAATCAATTTCAATCTGAAGTAATTATATATTTTACTACATATTCCATAAATCAAAAGTAGCATGAGAAAGTTGAAATAATGTGTCGTTGCTATTTTTTTTAAAAAAAAAGACAAAAACCAAAAGGACTTTTCATTTAAGCAAAGATCTTAATTTGTGCACTTTTCCCGGATTAAACTTTTCGCCAAATAAACTTGCGCTTTGTACCATGTAGGTTGGTCACGGATATCCCTTCAACGGCTCGGGCAACTTCGGGTAAGATGAAAAATCATATATCTTGTCCTACAAATTAAAGAATTCCTTTTTGTTTTTAGTGTTTTTAGTAGACTGTCTCAATTATTTGTTCGCCTATGTTTGCCTGTTTTTTTTTTTTTTGTTTTTTTAAGAGAGAATGAGGATGAAGATTTTTATAGAGAGAGAATGGAGGATAACTCTATAATTTTTATTTCTTAATCTTCTTGATTAATTAAAATATTAAGTACAAGGACATATTTATACATATAAAGAAATTCTTTAAAAGACACATATAAAGAGACTTTTTAAGAGACATTCCTCTTGATATCGGGTAGGATAGTGATTATCTTATGGGCTGAGAGGATGAGAAAATTGAGGAGAAGATAAGAAGAGAAAACGCTGTCCTCCAGTTTTTCCTGAAAAAAAGAAATATTATTTAATAACCAAAAATAATTCTTCAAAAATAGACATTTATATAGACCTCAACACTAAGATACAAAAAAAAAGAAAAGAAATCATCTTTTACTACAAAAGAAAGAATTTTTTTTTAACTTATAAACTCCAATTCCTAACTTGTAAAAATATGAAAAAAATTCTAATGTAAAGGAAAATTTTATTAACAGACTTATAATCCTAAAACTTTTAACCGGACTTAAAATCTAAAAAATATTTTTAAAAAATTGAAATTACCACAATACCCCAACGATAAAAAAACTCAAAAATTATTAAAAAAATAAAAATTACTAAAAATAATAATAAAATTCTTTGATCCTCCTGCATTAGTCGCCCCGGGTTGAAAGAACTCATCCTCGAGTTTAGAGTAGTGTCAGGTGGTAGCCCACAAGGAAGATCATTTGACACTAAATTGGCAAAATCTACTAGCAGTTATTTAACTTTGGGAACCTTAGTCGATGAGCACAACATTGTGGACACTGTTATCCACACCGAGCGATCGTTAAGATGACTTCACAAAGCCATGAGTCTTGTCTTCGTCTTTGGTACTAGCAAATGATCATAGATAACGTTATCTGAGAGAAGGACCTAATCTTGATTCATGTCCGGTGGCTGAAGTAACATGGCTATTACGAAGCTGCAAGTGCACGACTATAACATTAATAATAAAAAGATAGCAAACCACAGGAAATATTGATTAAGCACTAGTTGATTTCACAAAGTAAGTTATCTAGACGATCGAAGGTTGGTTGAATGCTTGTGAGCAAGAGATTGAGAGAGATGTAAGAAAGAGAGAGAAAGAGTAAGCAAGAGAGGGAAAGATGATCTTGAGAGGGGATGAGCTTAGGGAGATGGTTTCTAGGGTTTTAGTTTCATTATGATATTGATTAATGCCCCTGGTACATGTTCACTTCCTTACCCTCCATATTTATGATCATGTTGTGGTAGCCCCCACTATGCACCTTCCACATGTGTACCTTAATTTACCTTCCTCCATATCCGTGGAACTGACTCTAGGGGGTCACTGATGTGGTGGTTCCACATGTAGGGATTCTAACCTAATTATCGGTAAGCTATAATAATTCTAACATCATTTAGTAAAGGAGTAACTTTAGAAAGTCTAGTTAATTAAAGAGATACTCTTTGTCACTAAGGGCTCTCCGGTCATATAATTGCTAGAGTTATCTCAGTTACTTCCTAATGAGAATTAAAGGCCACACCAGAGTATTTACACTATTCTCATTCAATGTTATTAAGTAAAAGAGATAACATAGAAAGTCTAGTTAAAGAGATACACGAGGGATTCCGGTCATACCATCGTTATATTACATTAGTCACTTCCTAACATTAAATTAGTGTAAATCTATTAAGCTCTTAGTTAGCTAATTCTTTGAGAAGGATTTGTTGGACCCCGTGGTAGTTTTGATGTGATCAACCAAGTTAGTTAGGTCCTGCGTTTTGTCTGAACCCTATGTCTGAGTGTGTAGGAACTTAGGAGCGCAGGAAGTCGAGCGGAAGACGTAGCTAGCGAGAAGGACGGCATGGGAAGGGAGCCGACAGGCTCGGTGCGTCCGAAGGACAAGAGAGCTGCGGAAGAGTACTCCGGTGGAGCGAGAAGAACGTGCGCGACGTTCGAGGGACGAGAACCCGGACGGAAGACTGCTCGAGGAGAAGGCCGGGAACTGGGTTCGGGTGAGCCCTATTCCGGATGGCCGCAATCACCCAAGGAGCCGAACCGGAGCAAGTCAACTGGAAGTTGACTTGTCAACAGTTCGGTCGACCGAACCCTTCATTAACCGAAGTCAATCAGCAGCCAACCGTCAATGCCACATCAGAAGCCGACCGTTGGTAAAGCTGATCGGTCGACCGAACCAAAGTTAATCCACAGACTTAGTCGAGCAAACTGATCAGGCCAACTCAGCTGGAGACCGTTGGCCGATCGGTCGACCGAACAAAAGGATCGGTCGACCGAACCTGAGCTCGATCAACAGAGACTGCACCTGGACGGAAAGCTTGGCAGGTACAGCAGGTTCGGTCGACCGAACCTGGGGATTGGTCGACCGATCCCTCTCGAGTCAAACCTGATCCCAAAGGATCAGGTGATCTGATAAGCTCGAGAACCCCTATATAAAAGAGGGTCTCGGGTAGCTTTATAGAATAATGAATACGAACGATTTCGAAATACAACTTCTGTACTCTCATTTCCTAAGCAACAGTTCTGTGCTCTTCAAGTGTAAAAGGCTACTCCGCCTTCAGAGAAGGAGACTTCTTTTAGTGCGCTCTCTTACTGCCTTGGATTAACAACGTTCTTGGTTGTAACCAAGTAAATAGCTGAGTCTTCTATTTCTATTTATTTTAGTTCTGTTGAATTTCATAACTGTTGCTTTATTATTTAAGTTGAAAGCCTTGAGGAGGGTTTAGTTTTTATTCGCAGGCAATTCACCCCCCCCTCTTGCCGGTCCTCGCTGCACCTACAGGATTAGCCCCTAATTAAAGGTGATACTCTAGAAAGTTTGGTTAAAGGGATATCCTAAGTTACTGGGCCCTGTGGTCATATGATCCAATGTACCTCTTCTACATGGTGGCTAATCCCTCATATATATATGTTTACATCATTCACATATTTCATCAAACACTTACAAGGCACAACACACATAGAACATAACATAAATGAAGTATCAAAAAGAATTTAGATGTCTCCATAATGGTATCATATTATCCACTTTGGGCATAAACTCTCATGATTTTGCTCTAGAATCTACCCAAAAGACTTCATACTGATGGAGATATCTTTCCCTTATAAATTCATGATCTTTCCCATGTGTTTTCAATGTGAGACTTTGTTTGTAACCTTACAACCCAACAATCCCCCCCCTCAAATGAAGGACCACAGGCTTTCCACGTCTAATCCTCGACCCACCAGATTATCTTGTCCCTCGGTCCACCCGATCTACTAGGATTTCCTTACCTAGCCACAGCTAGGACTGCTTGCCTATGTCTGGTCCTCTTGATTCAGACATGAGACCCCCACTTCCTTTATTCGAGGTCAATATTATACTCACATGGCTCAATTAGACCATAACTCTTATGCACAGTCGGCGGTTAGACCTTCTGGTAGTCCGGGCTTTGATACCAATTAAAGGATCAAAAAGAATTTAGATATCTCCACAATGGTATGATATTGTCTACTTTGGGCCTAAGCCCTCATTGTTTTGCTCTTGATCTCTACCCAAAAGGCCTCATGCCAATGGAGATATCTTTTTCTTATAAACTCATGATATTTCTCATGTGTTTTTAATGTGGGACTATTTTTGCAACCTTACAACCCCAACAATAAATACTTCATTGAACAGGAAAATGGCATATACATAGTCCATATATCAATCAAAATATCAAAACTACTCCCTACATCCTAAAAGGGGAGGATCTACTCCATTATAAGAGAATACAACCAATAGATGAAGAAAGTGATAGAATATGCTCGATGCGGTGTGTAGTAAAACATATTTTGTAAACATGTGCAGTGAAAAATAAAATAATAATAATTTCTAAATTATTACATCACACGTATCACACACATACAAGGATATAACATACCAAACATGATCGCATAATTAAATTTTTACGGAAAGTAAATTTACGATAGGTGTACCTTACAAATGACCTGTAATGAGAAGGGCATCAACTGTAGTGACGTCAAACCTCGCCTCTATTCATACCCATGCTGAGCTCCTCAATACAACTCATTGAGTACAAGCCTCTCCTTCGGAAGTCACTAGCCATGAGTGAAGAAGAGGGATCAAGAGGAAGAGAAAGAGAAACACACAAGGGAGAGTTTTCTCCCTTGTGGTGGTCACGACAACAAGGAGAAAGACTTCCCCTTGTTGGCGGCGGCAAAGAGAAAAGGAAGAGGGAGAGGAGAAGAGAAATTGGGTTAAGCTTTTCTAAAAATCTTACAAGCCAATTAATGATATCATGTGTATAATCTGTTGGATTTTTCGGGCCGCAAAAATCATTTTTTGCGTTACGAAAACCCCGAAACCCCAACCACCGGATCCTTGCGAAAAATAAAATTTCAAAAAACATTCACGTACGAGTTTCTAAGCCTAGATCTACAAGATAAGATCTTTACCCTTGATGCGAAGCCCTTCGCTTAATCCCGCTTGCCCAAAGTTTGTCGGATCTCAAGAGTATCAAGGTAGATACTCCTTTATGTGTATCCACACAAACAAGAGATGGAGAGAAACCACTAGGATGTGCTAGCACCCTTGATAGTCTCGGCAAAGATGAGGAGAGGGAGAGAGGTTGAGAGCTTGAGGAAGAAGAAGGAATGAATGAGAATCAATTCTCACTTGTAACTCCACCAAAAGTGGCTGGCCACCTTCAAGTGAGGAGTTATATACTCCATGGAATTTCAAGAGTCAAAAACTCTTGATCTCTCTCATGAGGTGGCACACCATGAAGTGGTCTTGAATCATCATTAGTCCACTTAATGCCAACTCACTAATGAGGTGACAAATGGTCAAGTCAAACTTGACCATTCATTTTCCTCTCAAGTCAAGTCAAACTTGACCATTCATTTTCCTCTCAAGTCAAGTCAAACTTGACCACTTCTCTCCCTTGGTTGATCTAATCTAACCATTGGTTCAAGTCAATTTTAATTTAATGGATCTCTATTCATTGAATTAAATTAATTAAATGAGTCTAAGTCCAAACTAGACTCACTTAACACATGAATCAAATTGAGTCCAACTCAATTAGCTCAATTTGGATTACTCTTAATCCAATTTGGTTCATCACATGAACCTAATCCTTTAGGTTCATCAAATAAACCTAATCTCCATCTAATTGCCCTTTGTGTGTGACCCTATAGGTTCTTATAACGTTGGCAATGCTCCTAAACTAATTTAGAAGCATAAGTAATGAGCGGTATCTAGCAACACATCATTACTACCCAAGTTATAAGAATGTTGAGATCCAACATCACCTTGTGACTACTAATTATGACCCCTCACAATATATGACATTGTCCTTCTATCCTAGACATCTAGATTGATTAATGTGAGGCATAGACCGTGTCATCCTCTAATCAATCTAAATCTTGAACTCCAAGTAGACTCACTCAATCAAATGAGCTCAATATCTCATATTGACTCATTTGGGCATGGTCATGCACTTCGTGGTCTCACTCTATCAAGAATATCGATGTCACTTCCGTCATATAGGAGGGATAGATCCCATCTACATCACTCACATCCCTCCGTATAATTTGTTACATACCTAGTAATCGCCTTTATAGTCCACCCAGTTACGGGTGACGTTTGACGAAACCAAAGTACGTAACTCCTTATGTAGGGAACCATAATGACTTCAGATCCAAGGACTAGTAGTCATACTAATAGCCACATGAGAAAGTATATGACACTCATATAACGATCCATGATACTTTCTCATGGCGGGTCATTCAATATACATTCTCCAATGCATACTCATGTGTCAACTTGATATCTCCATATCTATGACTTGTGAGATCAAGTCATCGAGTTGACCTACATGCTAGTCTCGTCACATTAACATTGTCCCTGAATGTTAATACTTGACTATGAATGATTAAGAGTAGTGGTCCCTATATCATCTCACTATCGATTCAACCAATCGATTGATATAGGTAAGAACCTTCTACTCAAGGGCGCTATTATACTTAGTTATTTGGCACTAATACAAGTAAGTATAATAACCAAAACAAATGCCTTTATTTATATACAAGAATATGATACAACGAGTCCATACAACAATCATCAAATGATTGGCTCTAGGGCTCTAACTAACATAATCTTCTCTCAACCATATCAATATATATCCCTCATTAATGAGTTGGATTAGAAAGCCCAAATCCAACTCATTATCCCTTAACCAAAAATTAACCCATTAACCCCTTGGTTTGGTTCATAACTAAACCAAGTTAGTTCATGACTAATTCATGATTGAACCAAATATGGTCCAACTCTTCCGTAAGAGATGTTGCCCATCCGCACTTCCATTGCGATAAATAGTTCCATATTTGTCTTATGTATGGTCCAACCAAATATTTATCTCTTGATCTAAGAATCATATTCTTTAACTTATTTTATATCTTTGAGAGACTCGTTAGTGTGTATGACCCAATAAGTTCCCGGTTTATCTTGGTCGTCCATAGTTAACTACTTAATTATAGAACAATCATAAGTGGCACCTAGTAGTACATCATGATCCCCAATTAGCCGAAAAATCATAGTTGATTTTAGAATTAATTCTAAACCCTTCAGCAACTATAGTAAGTCATGCCTCGTTCCTTTCACTCATACCATTAGCCTTAAGTTTGGTTCAAGACCAAACGAAGTTGGTTCAATAACCAACATCTTTTAATTAAAACAAAATCAATTTGTTTTATAATTAAATTAAAGAGGGTCCATTTTATCTTCAAAAGACGTGACATATCTACTCTTCCATTATGATAAAATATCTTCCATATTTACCCTCTATCTGATCAAATTAGACTCAGTTTCTCTCGATGTGAGAATTCGGTTTCCAAACTCGTTTTAAGTCATTCGGATAAATTCATAGTGTGTGTGACCTAATAGATTCCAAGTTATCTTGGGTATTTATAATTAACCATTAATTATGGATCGATCATTAGTGATCCCTAGCAGTACATCATGACCTCTAATTGATCAAAAAATTAAATGGTTGATTCTAGAATCACTTTTGAACCTTTTAATAGCTATAGTGAGTCATGCATCATTCCTTTCATTTGTTTTATGCCCACTTTGCTTAGGATATAGTTTATGTGTTAGTCCCCACTATGCTGACTATGTCACACTTATACCAAGTAATACTTCCTCATCCTGTGGATTGAAATTACTTGTACATATATCCAAGAACGCAATACTCTTAACATGTGATGTTTTGGCTAAAGTGTCATGACCCGAAAACTTCATCCCTATATGAGAGATAGCCTCCTTGCTTGGACAATATTCATCCTTGTATCAAATTCATAAATAATTCTCGAGAATGGTACACCAAGCTGTAGAAAAATAAACATGCAATACTTTATTAAATCAAGAAATTCAAACAGGATTCTACTATGCTCATGACCTGACCGACAAACTAACCACATATGCATATAATGAAATGGAAAATACTAAAATAATCAAGTGCATAAACAACCCAAACTATGTAGTAAACTAGATGTACTATGTAGAAACCATCTCTATAACTATCGTTGAGCACCTCTGGACAACCATTCAACTTTATTGACAAAATCTCGAAAATTATCTCAAGTCTAAGAATCTAGAGGTCAAAGGAAAAAGAAAGTGAGCACAAAATGTAAAGTGGAGATAAGAAAGATGTGTATGAAAAGTAATGTTAAAGAGGGCAAAACATCGTTTACCATTTATCTTTTTCATGTCATTTATCTTTTTATTCCCTTCTTAATTTATTTTATCAGTTCTCCCTAACTTACTCATTTTACAACATTTCATGCATTATTATCTTATTTTATTCAACAACTCTCATTGTATTGAGTTTGTGAACAACCTATATTCCACTTAATATGAACACAAATTTATATAAATCAAAATATTAGGGTGAGCGACTTGCAACCCACTCGAGAAAGATCCACATATATGTGAGTGAATGATCTGCAATCCACTCATAACAAATACACCATAAGTATGCATCTATACATACATAGATAGGGTGAACGACCCATAATCCATCCAAATATAATATATCATATATACAAGGAGTGAATAACTTGTAATCCACCCAATATGAACTATATCATATGAATGCACTTATACAACTACATACATAGAATGAACGATCCACAATCCACATAAAAATAGGATGAATGGCCTGTAATCCATCTTGTGAGATGCCTCACATAAAAATATATGGTGAATGACCAACAATCCATCCAATGAGAAAATCATTTCAAATTTTACCGAAGCCTATGAATGTGTAAAAAGATTAAATAGTCTTCTTTAAAGCGTGAAAGAAATGCTCTATATTAATAATGAAATATTTCATTATCGATTTGGTATAAATAACTACAACCTTCACGAAGTATAAAATTGAAGTTCTATAGCAAAGGGTTACACTCATTTCTCTATATATTTAATTAAGAAGCTATGTAATTTCTTTCGGGTGTGGAACCAAAACCCTCTCATATTATTCGAGTTTAGGTAACTTCCTCAAAACCATCATGTCTATTATTTATTCACTTAAAACTCCCATGAGAGTAGAGTTCTGTTTTTAGAAAACTATCTTAAATTCTCCTATAATATCTCTAACTTCTCAGCATCCATTATAAATATCAATTTTTTTAATAGTTACAACAATTAGATAAACAACCAGAGTGTAAAGGGATAAGCAAACATAAAGGACATAATAAACAATAGAGGTATATAGCAGCGTGTAATTTACTTTTTTTCTCTAATAGATATAATGAGATTATTGTGTACTTATCATCGTAACCCCTAAAACGACTTGCAACAGAAATCTTCATTTGGAATAAGGTTTATAATTTACTTCCTAATCAAGCTAAAGAAGGTATGATAATTTAATCAGAATAAAAAAAAATGTGGAACCGTCACATCAGCGACCCCCTAGAGCCGATCCCACGGATATGGAGGGAAGTAAATGCAGGTACACAGGTGGAAAGTGCATGGCGGAGACGTTAACCCCAGGCGGTGACACCCCGGGGATTGACCCCTGGACCTTTAAGCCACATAACCATGCACTCCCCATCTGTGCTACGCCTTGGGGACATAATTTAATCAGAATCAAGATATCATGCTAGGTTGGTAGGTAATTCATACTAATTATTTCAACTTATCCCCATTCATAATTATCCTAATAAGGAGATTGAGCAAGATCTGCATGCTCTTTGGAAATGGATTATTATACGTTATAAGGAAAGAAAAAGTAACAAATCATGCACGAAGGTGATAAGGAATCAAGCAAGAAAACTCTACCTCAAACTGAAAGATCCTCGCTGTGGAGTACCAACAATGTACCAACCACGATACTAGCTCTCCATGATGAGTGGCGGCAGAGCAACGACATCGACGAGCCATGGAATTGACGAGCCATGAAGTAACAACATCGACGAGTGACGGCAATGGCAACAACCACAACGACGACGACGTGAGGGTGAGAAGACCACAACAAAAACCATGATGACAATGTTGTGGTTATTGCTTCCACTTTCTGTAGGTTTATTGATATGTCTTCTCTATAAACTACATGTTCAAGAAAAATAATGAAAGGTAACCAGAATGCATACTTACTGAATTTTGCATAGAGGTGTTCTCTATGCAAAGTAGATCTGACCACGGTTCGGAATCGACGGTTCGACGGTTCGGACCCGTCAGTTCGACGGTTCCAGGCAGGTTGACCCTTAATCTTAACCGCCAAAGACGGTTACGGCTCACGGTTCGATTCACGGTTCACCACGGTTCAAGATTATTATGTTAAAAAATTAAAAATTAAAAATTATAAATTATAAATTATAAATTATAAATTATAAATTATAAATTAAAATTTATTGTAAAAAGGGGCTTGCATTTATTTAGGTTGTCTACGTATCCCTTTAGGGTATAGGGGAATCAAAACCCACGTAGTTCTTTACATTTTTATCATTTACATTGTCACTCACTTCCATTTCCCGTTCCTGTCGTATTCATTCCTTCAGTATTAAAATCTTCAACTTCGTCATCTGAAAGTTGCATTCCTTGGATTCTTTTCTCTGCTCTGGTCCAATCGTCCAGTAATGCTTGGGCTTCAAATGAGTCGGGAGACAAAGTTGATCGTCGTTCATCTAATATGTTACCGTCCGCACTGAACGTCTGCTTCACAACAATAGTTGACACTGGACAAGCTAAAATTTCTTTGGCGATTACGAAGAGGACAGGAAAGCTTTGAGCCTTCTGTGACCACCACTTTAAGATATCAAAATTTTCGCTATCTACTTCATTAAAATCAAAAGAAGTCGTAAAATAATTCTCAAGTTTCTGTGTGAAACCTGAGGATCCTCATGGATGTTTTGTACATTCTTTTAATAAAAGTTGTGCTTTTGTAAGTTTTAAATTACTACTAGTAGTTTGTTGTATTTCAGAAATATTAATTCGTGTTCCATATTTTATATAATATTGATTATAAATATCATATAAATAAATTCTAGCATTATATATAATATTAACTAGATCAGGAGAAGAAGAATCTTTAATTAGAATTAAAGCGTCATAATATAAAGTTAACATTTCTTGTAAAATTTCCAATTTAAATCTAGGACCTAAAATAAATGTAATTAAATAAATTTTAGGAATAAAATAAAAATATTTTCCCATTTAGTTTTCATAGTTAAGATGCAAGGAGATAAAGATTCATTATTAATATGTTCATTTAAAACTAATACTATATTAGAAAAATTTTCTAAAATTAATTGAGCAGTGGATAATAAACACCAAAAAGTTGTTCGGTTGCATCATTAAATACTTTTAAAATTTCACAAATACTACTACAAATATTCCATTGTTGTGAAAATAAATATATATTAGTATTAGTATTTTGTGCAAAAAATGAACATAATAATTCTTTATATTGAAATGAATCTTATAATAATTAGTATGTTGAATTCCAACGTGTGGTACATCACGTGAAAATTTTTTAGTTCTCATTCCATTAGTTTTACAAAACATACCTATTGTTTCATTATAGATGAATGAGATCATAAATAAGAAATTAGAATTCTAATTGGTTTAATATAACTTTCTAAAATTTTTAATCCATCTTGAACAGGTACATTTAAAACATGGCATACACAATGAATACAAAAAAATAAACCGTCAATAATAGGTTGACAAACAAATTTTAGATCATCTATACAAGCGGTATTGGA
Organism: Zingiber officinale; assembly: GCF_018446385.1. NCBI lineage: Eukaryota > Viridiplantae > Streptophyta > Magnoliopsida > Zingiberales > Zingiberaceae > Zingiber > Zingiber officinale. The sequence continues at coordinate 18,215,383 of NC_055986.1, read as the reverse complement.
ACTAGCATTCTCTAATGATATTGAAAATATTTTAAGAGTTAAGTCATATTCTTCTAAAATTAAACATAATAATTGTGTGATGTTATGAGCATTATGTGATTGATCAAAAACTCTATAAGCTAGCAATCTTTTTTGGAGGTTCCAAGAGTTATCGATCCAATGGCAAGTCACACCCATATACGAATGTGTTTACCAATGATCACTCTAAATATTGGAATATAAAGAAACTTTATTATCTAATTTACTAAATTCATCAATTAAAATGTTTTCCTTATTTTACTAATTTTTTAATTGTATGAGTAAGTGTAGTCCTAGAAACACGTTTAACATATGGATTAAGAGATTTTTTATAAAAATCTTCAAATGTGCATTTAGATTCAAAACTAAAAAAAAGATGTTCTACATAAACAAATTTAGCTAATGATTCTCTTAATTTATTATCAAAATATAAAAATAAATCGGAGTCAATACTACCACTAGTTGAAGAAAATCTTGATAATTGTGTTTGAGAATGGTCGAGTCCATATTCTGTCAGGTGCTTCATTTCTACATGTCGTTTCAACGACCCATAGTCACCGTCGGCTTGGAATTTGTAGGAAACATTGCAGTGCTTACATTTTACACGCATTTCTCTCGACGGAAGAGTGACATTCTCAAAATATTTAGTAAAAATAGAAAACTTTAGAAGAGGAAGTTCCCGAACCTTAGAAGTAATTGCATCAGTACTTCCTTGTATTTCGGGTGTCGGATTTGGAAGGTGCTTGATCTCATCATCGGTGGATTGAATGTTCAGGTTCTCCTCCCGCAGATTTATTATTTTCTTTCCCTTCCGAGCTCAAGATGATGCACCTCCACGACCTCCTTCCATTGTAATTAAAAATTGAAAACGAAAGTGTGTAAAGAATATGAAATTGAGATTAAGAGTAGAGAAGATGTGTGTGAAAATAATGAAATGAGCTCTCTATTTATAGAGTTTGGATAGTAACTGATACTAAATCATAGCGATCAAAAAATGATCAAATGATCCTAATTGTTGGAATAAAATACCCCAAAAAAACTCCACCCTCCCCAACGATTAGGAACCACCGGTTAACCAGTAGTTCCAACGGCTAGGAACCGTCGGTTAACCGACGGTTCAAATCGTAAAAAAAAAATTGGTTGAACTGGCGGGCCGAATCGGCGATCCACCAGGTTTTCACTAAAGGAACCGGAACCGGCCCGCAACTTGCCGGGCCAGTTCTGGTTCAACGCGACGAATCGGGTCAACGGGCAACCGACCCATTGACTCAGTTACGGGCCCAGGCCGGGTCCGAGCCAGACCCGACCCAGGGTCGGGGCCAGACCCTACCCAGGGTCGGGGCCAGACCCTACCCAGGGTCGGGGCCAAACCCGGCCCAGGGTCGAGTCTAATTCAAAGTCTCTAACACTATACACAAATGTTCTTCATGTTTGTGCTTCGATCGTGAATAAACTAGAATATCATCAATGAACATGATCATGAACCAATCCAAGTACTTTAAAAATACTTTGTTCATTAAGTCCCAAGGACATTAGTGAGTCTAAAAGGCATCACTAGAAACTCATAATGCCATAACATATTCTGAAAGTCATTTTCTGTATGTCTGATTCTTTTACTCTCAACTTACGAAGAACGGGGTCAAATTCACATGGAATGAATCTTATGAAGCTAGTTTTCAAGAACTCAAATGAAGAGTAGTTAGTGCACCCATCCTTATCATTCCGTCAAGAGAAGATGAGTTTATGCTCTACATAGATGCATCAAACTAAGGGTTAAGTGTAGTGCTAATGCAATGCGATCGAGTAGTGGCTTATGCCTCCTGACACTTGAAAAATCATGAGAAAAACTATCCAGTACATGACTTAGAGCTAGCAGTCATTATATTTATTCTGAAAATGTGAAGACATTATCTTTATGGTATCACATTTGAGATTACACAAATTATAAAAGTCTAAAGTACACAAAAGGAATTAAATATACGTTAAATGAGATAGATAGAATTTTTGAAGGATTATGACTATAAAATAAATTACCATCTAGGTAAGGTAAATGTTGTAGCAAATGCATTGAGCCAGAAGTCTAGAGGAGTATTAACTCATTTCAGGGTAGTAGTTATAGACTTAGTTCATCAATTTTCATAGTTAGATTTAACTGAGGTGGGTCAAACACAAAGATGTATCTTAGTCACTCTTATAGTACAATCTCTACTTGTTGAATATATCAAAGAGTGTCAGCTAGAAGATAAATATCTATAGTCAATTGGTACATAATTAGGACATCGTCCAAAATCAAAATTTTCTCTTAATGATGGAATTCTATGGTTTTGTGATAGATTGTGTGTTTCAGAATCACACGGGGTTAAGGAAAACCTTTTACGAGAAGCCCATCTTTCTTGATTTGTCATACATCTAGGTTTGACTAGAATGTACAGAGACATTAAGAAAAATTACTAGTGGTGAAATATGAAAAGAGATGTGATCAAGTTCATGGCTGGTTGGTTATCCTATCAACAAATTAAAGCAGAGTATTAGAAACCTGCTGGACTTCTAAAAAAAAATTGTATCCCTAAAGGGAAACACCATGGATTTTGTTGTCGGGCTATCGAGATCCAAGAAGGGTTATGATGCAATTTAGGTAGTTGTCAGGACATTTCTTATCCACTCATGCACACATGCATTGAGTTGCTTAATTGAGCTTTATTGCTAAGAGATTGTGATATTAGATGAAATTTTTTTGATCGTCATATCCGATCGAGACCCTTGTTTCATGTCTAAATTTTGGCAACGCTTACAGAAGGCCTTGGGTATTGAGTTACATTTTACTTTTGCTTTCTATATCTCCAGATAGATGGTCAATTAAAGCGTACTATTTAAACCCTAGAGGATCTTTTGCGAGCTTGCATACTTGATTTTGGAGGTAGTTTGGAGGACCACTTGTACTTGGTGGAATTTGCCTATAATAATAGATTAATAGTTCTCATTCAATTATTCAGATGGCTCTTTTGAAGCATTATATGGTTGAGCATATAGATCCCCTGTATTGTGGGATGAAGTAGGCGAACATCAATTACTTGATCAAAGCAACAAAAGGATGCAGAGATGGTCAAGATGATTAGACAAAGATTGTTGACCGCTCAAAGTCGTTAGAAAAGCTATGTAGATAAGAGATGCCAAGAGCTAGAGTTCTCTAAAGGGGATCACATATTCCTTCGTGTATCTCCTATTAAAGGTGTTAAGGGAAAGTTAGCAGCTATATTCATTGGGCTCCTTAAAATTCTTGAAGGGTGGACTCAGTGGCTTGTAGGCTTGCTCTGCCACCTTCACTAGCAAGAGTTCATAATATATTCCATGTTTCAATGTTGTGGAAATATGTTTAAGATCCATCTCATGTGCTAGAAAGTTTTATGGCACCTCTATATCCAGATGTTACTTATGAAGAGCATCCAGTCTGTATCTTAGAGTATAAAGAGCACCAACTTCGAAAGAAGAGAGTGCGTTTAGTGAAGGTAGCATGGCAAAACCACTCTAATAAAGAGACTACTTGGGAGGGTGAGGAATACATGTGAGCACGATTTCCTCACCTTTTTTCCTTCAGGTAAACTATTAAATTTAGAAGACCAAATTTCTTTTTAGGGGGTAGGATGTTATATATATAAGGAAAGGGTATAGTTGTAATTTTCAAAACTTATTCATTTTTTTTTGCAAAAATACAAGTAAAAGAAAGGGTCATAGCCGAACCTTTCTTTCCTTCTTCCCATGATTTTTCCCTCTCTTCCTCTTTATATCCTATCAAAACGTAGCCCTAAATCTCCCCAAAACCCAAACAATATCATCTCTTCTCATCCTCATGTCATCATCACCATGTCGTTGTAATGACCACTCGTCGACGTTGTTGCTCGGCCGCTCGTCAACGTTGTTGCTCCACCGCTCGTTGACATCGTTGCTCCGCAACTCATGGACGTCATTGCTTCATCGCTCTTCGACGTTGTTGCTCCGCCGCTCGTTGACGTCGTTGCTCCATCGCCACTAGTCATGGGGAGCTAATGTTGCGGTTGGTGCATTGTTGGTGCTCCACAATGAGAATCTTCGGTTTGAGGTGGAGTTTTCTTGCTTGATTCCTTATCACCTTCGTGCATGATTTGTTACTTTTTCTTTCCCTACAACGCACAATAATCCATTTCCAAAGAGGGTGCAAATCCTCTTGCTAAATCTCCTTACAATAATAGGAAAGGGGTTCTAGGATTTTTCCCAAGGAAAGGAGTGGAACCCTAAACCCAAGATCGATCAAAAAGGGAGAAAAATCTCCTTTTATAGGTAAGGGGCACGACTCCTTCACTTTCTCCACCACACGGTTGTGCCTCAAGGCATGACCATGGCATATGTATCATGGCTTAGGGCCTGCCCGTGGGTCTCGCTGGAAAATGAGACACAACCATGCCTCTGGGCATGACCGAGCGGTGGGATTTCTGTGAATAGAGGCATGGTTGTGCCTCTGGACACGACATGGCCATGCCTCTGGGCACAACATGGCCATGCCTCTAGGCACGACATGGCCATATGCTTCTTCCTGGAGACCTAGCGCGACCGAGTCTCAGGGCACAACCTAGCCATGTGTAGCATTGAGGAGATTGTGTCTTAAGGCATGACCTACCCGTGTGGACTTCTGAGGGTGGCTCTGGAGAGACACGACCATGTATCCAAGAGACACTATCGTGTCAGCTGGTCAGTGGCTAACATAGTCCTAGTTTGATGTTCTTTCTCCTCCGAAGTCACTCGAAAGTGTATTCTTCATCCATTTTTGCTCCATATCGCGTCATATCAATGAAAACAAGTAAAGAGCAAATTTTTGAATAAAATGAGTGGAAGTATGACATAATAATGAAATAAGATGCAATAAACATATATTATACTCATGAAATACAAATAAATGTGTGTCAGACAATGCCTAAGAACATATATTATCTACGTACATCATTGTCGCAGTAAACTGGCAATGCTTCAATAATGGTCAGAACCACTCCAAATTCAGAGATAAACTTCTTGATCCAAACCATTTCCTTTGCTGCTTCAAAAGTCGTAATGTATTCTGCCTCAGTGGTAGAATTTGCAACAATATCTTGCTTAGAACTTTTTAACTTATTGAGCCTCCATTCAATGTAAATATGTATCTAGACTAAGACTTAGAGTCATCCTTGTTTGTCTGGAAACTGGAATCAATATACCTGCATATAACCATATCACTCTCTCCATATACCAAGAACATATCATTAGTTCTTCTTACGTACTTAAGGATTATCTTGACAACCATCCAATGAATCATGCCTAGACTGGTATCTGCTCGTGACACTCATAGCGTACGATGTATCGGTCCTCATACATAACAAAACATACATAATAGATCCCATCGTAGACACATATGGTACCTCATTCATGTAAATCCTCTTATCTTCGGTTCGTGGACACATAGACTTTGAAAGATGAATTCTATGTCTCATGAGTATGAAACCTTTCTTGAAGTTTGACATGTTAGACCACTTTAGTACTCGGTCTATATATGTAGATTACGAAAGACCAAATAATCATTTTGATCTATCTATATAAATCTTAATCCCGAAGATATAGGTTGCTGCTCCCTTATTTTTCATGGAGAATATTTTGGACAACTAAATTTTAATTAACTGTAGAATAGGTACATCATTTCCTATAAACAATATGTCATCGATATACAACACTAGAAATACTATCATACTCCCACTAACCTTCTTGTATGCACAAGATTTGTCAGGATTTTATTAGAAATTAAACTCTTTATTACCTCATCAAAATGGATATTTCAACTCCGGATGCTTGCTTTAGTCCATAAATGGACTATTGAAGCTTGCATACTTTATCTCTTTCAACATATATGAAATACTCGGGCATCATATACACGTCATCGAGCAGGTTTCATTAAGGAAAGTTATTTTCATATTTATCTGTCATATCTCATAATCATAATGAGTCGATATGACTAGAAGTATCTGAATGGATTTAATCATAGCTACTAGTGAGAGGATTTCATCATAGTTAACAAATTACCTTTGACGATAGCCTTTCATAATTAATCTCACTTTTAAGGTAATTACATTATTATCCATGTTAATTATCTTCTTGAAAATCCACTTGCACCCAATGGGCGTGATGCCTTCAGGTGGATTTACCAAGTTCTAAACTTGGTTTTCATATATGGAATCCATTTATGACTTTATAGCTATAAGTCATTAGTCTTTTTCTAAAATTTTTAGAACTTTTTCATAATCAGTAACTTCCTCATTATCAATGTGTAACACATCATTCTATTCACTTATGTGAGATTCATATCTCACATGAATATTGTGTGTCCTACTTGATCTATGAAGAGATAGTGTCTCAGTAGGTTCAGCTGATAACTATTGGTGCAGGAAGCACCAGACGATCGAATTTGTATTTTAATAATGGTAAAGGGGTTTAAAGTTAAGTTGTCTTATTGTCTAACAATTTGAACTAAGTGTGCATGAAAATCTTAAGTAATCTTAGGCAAAGGAAAGTCCTAGTTATGGTTAGGCAGATTAAAAGTTCTAACTGCGGTTAGGCAACAAAGTCCTGGTCTGGGGGATTGAGCGAGGTCTTGGTGGGTCGAGGACTTTAGGAAAAATTCTAGAGTCGATGACTCTAGGTGAAAATTCTGGTGGTTGCAGACACTAGATGGAAGACTGGACCGGTCGTGGAGCAGACGTCTAACATAAAGTCCTAAAGTCTCAAACCTTGAGCAAAACTCCAGACGACCCAGAGGATTGGTCTGGCAAAAGGTAATTTCTCCCGAGAGGAGTAGGTGAGGATGCGTTCCCCGAAAAGGGATAGGCGTCAATCTGACCTAGAGTTTCACCGAAACTCAAAGTCAGGACCGGATAGTCCAAAAACTGTCAAAAATTATCATTATTTAAATATTATTTACCTAGACTAACCTTGTTTTGCAGAAAATACAAGTAGAAAATGGTGGTTCGGGCGCTCGGAGGTAGTCTGGGCACCCAGAGTTGCTCCGGGCACCTAGGGTGCCTTCAGCGAAGAGGCACCCCGGAGGGGCGCTTGGCTAGACACCCTAGTGGTCCAAGCGCCTGGAATGCTCAAAGTTGATCTTTACAGCAAGCTGGCATGCACTGATTGGCGGGGCTACATCACGATTCAAGAGCCCTGGGTGGTCCGGGTGCCCGGAGAAGGATAAATTTTACAGATAAAGTTTCAACAAGAGCATGCCACGTCAGCCTTGTGGGGACGTATGGGGGAGGTTCCAGGTGCCTAGAGTGGGCTATGAAAGGAGGATTCAACCAGCACTTCAAACACAATATTCCAAACAACTTTCGCTTTTATGTGCTGCTTAAAAAATACCTCCACGGTGCCTAAAAACTGCTCTGACGATGACTGCACTGAAGATTACATTGTCAAAGTTGTCAGTATTCTTTACTTTTCTAATTACTTGTAATCATTTGGGATTGAACTTGTACTCTTTATAGTTGATTAGTGATTTCCCATCAAAAGCACTCTCATGTGCGGCCTTGGAGTAGGAGTCACCACAGACTCCGAACTAAGTAAATCTTGGCGTGCTAGCATTGGGTTTGTTTTCTTTTATTTATTCTGATGCTTTCTCTCAATTGTTCTTCGATTGTTTTAAATGAACATAAAAGTCATGAGCACTATTCACCCCCTCTAGCGCAACGATCCTACAATAACTCGTCATTATGAGTAATCGATTGTAGTTCTTGACTAGGTGTCTCTTTTGTGTTTATTGGAGTCTCTTAAACTTCTCAAGTTCAACTTCACTCCCACTATTTTCCTGTAAGAAAAACTCTTTCTCTAGGAATATAGCATGCCTTAAACAAACACTTTTTATTTTAAAGAATGATAGAATTGGTAACCCCTAGTTTCCTTAGGAAAATAGAGTAGTAGATACAACTTTGGTCGGGACTATTTAGCAAGTAAACAGCTATCTTAAGGGCATAATCCCAAAAGTCTTTGGGAAGACTTGTATGATTCATCATTGACCTAACCATGTCCAACAAGGTTCAGTTTCACCTTTCAAGTACACCATTGTATTGTGGTATATATGACGGAATTCATTGAGACAATATTTCATTGTTCCTTAAATAATCTTGAAACTCTTGACTTAAGTATTCACCACCTTGATTAGATAGAAGTATCTTAATACTTTTGCCAAATTATTTTTCTACTTCATTTCTGAATTCTTTAAATTATTCAAAGATTTAAACCTATATCTCAATAGATATATAAACCCAAATCAAGAGTGGTCATCGATAAAGGTAATAGAGTAGCTATAACCTCCTAATGCTCAAGTTGACACACTCCACATACATTAACATATATAAGGCTGAGTAACTCTCCCACTAGTTCACCTTTTCCAGGAAAAGGTAACTTAGTCATCTTTACTTTTAAGCATGAGACATATATATCAAATGAATATAATTCAAATGATTCTAAAATTCCATATTTGTGTAATTCGGACATGCGTCTCTTACTTATATGGCCAAGGTGACAATGCCATGAGTAGGAGGTCAACTGGTCATCCTTTCGAGCACATTTGTTGCTCGTTTAGATATTAAATATGTCATTGGATATAGCTAACATATAGATCCCATTGTAAAATGCTCCAGTTCTATAAAGAATATCATTCAAAGTTATCTAACAATAATTGTTACTAAATATCAAATGAGAACCATTTCTATTTAAACAAGAAATATAAATAATGTTCTTTATTAATATAGAAATGAAATAATAATTATCTAGTTCTAAGATAAGTCCACTAGGGAGCTTCAACAAATAAGTTTCGATGGTTATAACTACAACTTTTGCTCCTTTGCCAACTCACAAATTTGATTCTCCCTTGACTAGCCTTCTGTTATTTCTTAGCTCCTGTATGTCATTACATATATGTGAGGCATACCCTATATTCAATATCCAGGTATATGAGGAAATAGTATGACAATCAATAAAGAAGATATCTGAAGTAGATGAGGCATCAGATTCCAGCTTCTTCTTCAGTGACTTAAGATAAATCTTGCAATTTCTTCGCCAATGTCTCATCTTGCCATAATGGTGGCATGAACCTTTTGGAGCTGAATTTTCTTTCTTAGCATTTTTCTTCCCTTTGGCTTGATACTTTGATTTCCTCTTAGAACCTTCTTAGAGGAGTCAACTAACATCACAGTCATATGTTCTTTCTTAACAGAAAGCTCTATAATCTTGAGCATGTTGATCATTTCGGGAATGGTGGATTCAAAGATTGTTCATTCGATAGTTCATCACAAATTGTAAATAACTTTTAGGTAAACTATACAGAATTAAGTCAATACTTAATTCATGATCCATTGCAAAATTGAGTGATCTCAATCGCTCAATGTAGTCATTCATCTTCAATAGAAATTATACTATAGATGAACCCTCCTACATCTTTGAGTAAAAGAGAAGCTTAGAGATCTCGAACCTTTTAAATTTAGCTTGCTCACCAAAAAGCTCACAAAGATGATAGATAATAATATTAGCATCCATATGCTCATGCTACTTCTATAGCTCAGGAGTCATTAAGGCTAGCATGATGCAACTAGCAAGCTCAGAATAAGCCGTATACTTCTAATGGGCCAACAATTGGTCCAAAGTTGCATCATCTCCTAGACTTGTCGGAAGAGGCTCATCAAGGACATGCGTAAGCTTTTCAACCTTGAGAACAATTCTCAAGTTTCTAAGCCAGTCCAAGAAGTTTGACTCCGTCAATTTGTTCAAGTTTAAAATCAAATGCAAATTCAAAGACGTCATTATCAAATGATTAACCTAAAAATATAAAATCAAGAAAATACAAGAGAGATAATTTTACAATGTAAATGTAAACAATTTACATACATTTAAGAATCTTATTCATTTATCAAATTCAAGAGCTCTTACTTTAAATATGGGAGATCGTAGGTTTTTCTCCAAATAGGTTGATATTTACCATACATAAGAACAACCTTAGAGTGAGTTCAACAAGTCATTCTTAGCTATGGTTGCAGGTATCACATATAATGATTATGTATTGCTTATACATAGCTATCTTATTATACTATCAACTAATTGAATATTCACATGAGCATTGGGTTGTTAACTCATTAACAAGTATACATCATATGTATATCACCCAATTCACCTTTATCCACATTAATCTTGGAGTGAGCCCAACAAGCTAATGGTTCAAGTTAAAACCAACTTATTAATCACGATATCATATCTCAATGGTTTAAACACATCTAATTTCAGGTCAAGCTTGGAGTGAGTCCAACAACTCAAACAAGAAATTAGACTCTGGTTCTCACCATATCAACAGAAGGTATAGATTATAATTTTTGACATAAGAGATTTTGGTCTCATCACATCATGTAAATGTACTATTTACATGACATCATACGCATGACATAAATGACGATATGACACATCACACGCATAATATAAATAATGATATGACGCATCACATACATGACATAATTTATGATAGAATAAAATACAACTACTTAACATACAATATAGCATGAACATGATATTAACAATGTAATAGTATCATAATTTTATTTTGGAAATAAAATATGTCTTAAAAAATTGATTTCCATAAATCAAGATTTCTTTAATTAAATTAGGAAACAAATTTCTAAATTTAATTACATACTTTATCTAGGAAATCATTCTTAATCAAGAAAATCTAATTAATAATCTAATTAATTAAGAAATAATTTTCTAATTAATTAGGAAATATATAATTAGAATTTATTAATTAATTCAAAATCTTTTAAATTTAGAATTTTCTAAAATTATTTTAAAAACTTTCTAAAATTAGAATTTCTAACTAATTAGGAAAGTTTTCCAAAAATAGAATTTCTTAATAAAATAAGAAAAATTTTAAAATTAATTATATGACTAATTACGAACTATAAAATAATTTTACAATCATATCGAAGCACGATCAAGCTCTGATACCATTGTTGGGGAGCCTAACATGAGTTCGTGCTTAAACACGTTTTATAAACATACATAGCAAAAATTCAAAATAATAATAAATCTAATTTATTATAGCATACATACCACACGTATATAAAGATACATCTCATGTAGATATGATCATAATATAAAATTTTACTAAAATAACTTTACTCTAGGTATACTTGATGAATGATGCTAAGTGGAAAGGACATCAACCAAGCGACACTCTCGGAGCCTCGCCTCTATCCGTATCCAAGCCAAGTGATCGTCAAGACGGCTTCACAAAGCCATGAGTCTTATCTTCATCTTTGGTACTAGCCAATGATCGTAGACAACGTGATCCGAGAGAAGGATACAATCTTGATTCGTGTTGGACGGCCGAAACAATTCAACAACAACGAAGGGGATAAACAACGGAGGCAAGAGGTTCCAGAGGTCGGTGGGTGACTCCCAATGGAAGGGAAGCTGGTGGCAAACCCTTGGGCGACGGTGGAGCATGCAGGTACATGAGCTCCTCGTTGCTATTCATGCGCATCTAGGAGGGAGCCCACTACCGGAGCATGAGTGTCTTCTAGTCGGCAGAAGGTTACTGGCTAGAAGGGCGATGGTCGGCGGTGGCAGTATGGGTGGTGACGACGACAAGGAGAGAGAGAGAGGAGAAGAGGAGGGTTTTGATGAAAACCTAACAATTAGGTTTTTGATCAAAAGTTATTATTTTCTCTCCAATCTATATCAATATATAGATCTCCTAACGGGTTAGAGGAGCAGGTCCAAAACCCATATCCATTAACCCATAACCCATACTATTATCCTTAAGTTCATTCAAGACCAAACCAAGTTGGTTCAAAATCAAACCTCTTAGTTCAATAACCAAATATTTTTTTAATTAATACCAAACTAATTTGGTTTATAATTAAACCAAGAGGTTCCATCTTGTATTAAAAAAAATATGGTCTATTCGCGCTTTTATTCTGATAAAATATCTTCCATATTTGCCCTTTGTTTGGTCCAACCAGACTGAGTTTTTTCTTGATATGATAATCTAATTCTCAAACTCGTTTTAAGTCCTTCAGATAAACTTGTAGTGCATGTGACCCAATAGATTCTCGGTTATATTGGTCGTCCATAATTAATCATTAATTATGGATCGATCATGAGTGACACCTTGTATTAAATCATAACCCCCAATTGACCGAAAAATCAAATGGTTGATTTTAGAACTACTTCTGAACCTTTCAGTAGCTACAGTGAGTTATGCCTCGTTCCTTTTACTCATCTTATAACCACTTGGTTCAAGACATGGTTTATATGTCAGTCCCTACTAGGCTGGCTACGTCACACTTATCCCAAGTAATATTTCCTCGTCCTATGAATTCAAATTACTTGTATATGTGTCAAAGAGTATAATATTCTTAATATGTGATATTTTGGCTAAAGACTTTGAGTAACAATCTTGACAAATAACCATAGGGTATACATCTTCTCATAATAAGTGGTGAATTCTCTAGGAGCCATCTAAATACCTTTGGGTACTTTGACTTATGCCCAATTATCATGGGGTCATACCTCTATGGAGATATTTGCTTAGGATGTCAAAGTAAAAGTCTTCATAACCAAGGTGACTTGAATATCTTAAGTTACAAGAAACTCGCATTTAAGTTGTACTAAGAGCTTCATTGACATATCCATATATGTAGAGAACAATATAAAGTCTTACAGCAGGTCACTCCAATGAACTAGTTACCATAACTAGCATTTACATTTAACTCTCAATATCTCAATATCTCCATCCAGTGAGAAATAGCTACTTGGTTAGACCAAGGAGTATAATTCATGCTAGTCTCACAAAATTAATGATGTCCTACATCAATTCGTTGACTAGGAAAAATTTTAATATATTCATAATTACACATGTAGAAATGCTCACTAGTTATGATTTAATTACAAATCCTCTCATGTTATGAATCATATTGCAGATATTCAGTTAGTGAGTTTAAGATCTAATCACATGCATTAAATATATACACTTAATTAATGAATCTTTATTTATCCAATAAATAATACAAATAATAAGTTGATTGTCTTAGAATACTTCTCAAATATAACACAGTTCCTAAGTAAGCAGAGAAAAAATTTTCATTAACCTCGCCAGTAGAACTTAGTAGTTCAGTTGTTATTTTATAGTTCAATGAGAGAAAATCTAGTTGTACTGCATACTCTAGTAGGGCAGGGCAGGTTTTGTGGAAATCGTGGGCACCAACGGTAGTGAGGGCCTCAGAAAATTGTGTCTAGACTCGAGGCGAGCATTGAGCATCAAGGTGATGATGTACGCCTTGATCTTCTCCTTCTTGGGGGCGATGAAGAGCTAAAGAGGGGAAGTGGTGAATCTGGGGTGCTTTGCAGAGTCAGAGAGGGAGACTCTAGTAGCATGGTGAGGCTGCTTAGTTGCATTCTCTACCTCTGGATTGACCTCCAGAGTAGGGGTCTCACCAGGGATCGCTTGATTAATAAGAATGGCAGGGATAACCATCTCGTTGATGGCTTCGACAAACTTCACACCATCATCCTCGATCGCAACAACCTTTTCATTGATAGGCACCAATTGGTAGGTAAATGCTCCTCCCCTACTAGTGGAGCAGGCTCCTTGATAGCTGGCTTTGGAGGCTCCTTCGTAGCTTCCTCTGCTTCTTCTCCTTAGAATCATATATGGTCTCCTAAACAACATAGTCGGCAAGATTCTTGGGTTCATCGACGGCTCTATTCAACTTTGCAAAAGTGTTTGAAAGGCCATCATTATCTTATAGATAACTGAAGCCTTCAACCTCATTTGTATCAAGTCCTCTAAAAGGAATAATTTCTTCTCTATCATGGACGATAGGAAAATAATACTCACAATCAATCCTGGTTAAGCTTGCATTGACACTTTCATTATCTTTGAAAACATCTAAGTCAATATCCTCCACGATCACTTTGCCAAAGCATGCATATTGTGAGACATCAAATAGAGTGTTATCCCTTTCAAATTTGGATTCTTTAGTGTCAAATTCTTCCAAATCATCTTCAAATCAATCTAGGTCATCTCGGACATCAAAGATATCATCCTCCATGGAGAAACCTAATCGTCTATAGAATAAAGTTTAAGTGCACCCAAAAGGAAGAAAGCAATTTTTCATCTTCTCCCAATATCCTTTATCTTGATTTTGCCCTATTTGTCTTGTGAGTGTTGCAAGTGCTCCCACCACACCATTGCTCGATCCTTGAGTTTGATGATAATCAACTTCATCTTCATTCGATCCGAAACTTACTTATAGTCGAAGATCTACTACACTTTGTTGATCCAATCAACAAAATTCTATCTGTGATGTACTAAAAAATTTGGGTAGATCAACTCAAAACTTGAGGTATCCATGTCGATCCTCTCGATCACATACCTCATGATCTACATGATCTCACACCCCCGTCACCAGCGTTAGGTTAAATCTACAACTTGCCTTTGTAAATCCTCAATTTTGTTCTGTGTACTACAACTATGGTGCGAAGCTTCCTCAGTCGGAACCTACCTATTGTTGTGACCTCAACCATGATCACTGATATGGGTTAGGTTTGGCGGGTCTTCAGATGAGGAAAGAAAAGGAAGAAAGAGTCAAAGGAGGAAGGCCAATAACGGCCGAAACGTACTTTCAGAACAAAGGTAGGTCAATATCGGTCGATACATGCCTGCCGAACGAAGGCAGGCCAATATCGGTCGATACATGCTTGTCGTATGGAGGTAAGTTAATAACGACCGATGCACACTCCAGAGCAAAGATAAACCAATATCGGCCGATACATGCCTTCCGAGCGAAGGTAGGCCAATATCGGTCGATACATGCCTGCCGTATAAAGGTAAATCAATATCGGACGATACGTGCCTTCCGAGCGAAGGTAGGCCAATATCGGTCGATACATGCCTGTCGTATAAAGGTAAATCAATATCGGTCGATATGTGCCTTCCGAGCGAAGGTAGGCCAATATCGGTCGATACATGTCTGCCGTATAAAGGTAAATCAATATCGGTCGATATGTGCCTTCCGAGCAAAGGTAGGCCAATATCGGTCGATACATGCCCGCCGTATAAAGGTAAATCAATATCGGTCGATACATGCCTGCCGAGCGAAGGTAGGCTAATATCGGTCGACACATGCCTGCCGAACGAAGGTAGGCCAATAGCGGCCGATACATGATTGCTGTGTGAAGGTAAGCCAATAAAGACCGATACATACTCTAGAGCAAAGATAGACCAATATCGGCCAAAAGGGTTAATGAATACCTCAGAAACATGTTAGATAGAATATTATTTTGACACAATAAAGATACAAATAGAAGTCACATGAAGAAGAATCATACATGAATATACCGAATGGAATAATTCATGATAGAGAATATATATTTTGGCGGGAAATATGCTTTCAGATTGTCTTGCAGGCATTAAACGACAAAGAAGGTACATCTGGGGTACAAAAAAAATTCCTTAAAAATCATCTTCCTCAAGTACGCAGCTGATGTCATAACGAACTATAACAAACCGGGGTCCACTTCATGACTACGGAGGTTATATGAAGTGGTATAAAAGGGGGAATCCTCTCCGTTGGCTAGGTAAGTTCACATCTCTAATTCTGGGGCTACTGTTCATCTTCTTTCTTCTTCCTTCCTCGGCATCAAGAGAGATCACTAACTTGAGCGTCGGAGGGCCTGGCCAGGGATTCCCACCCCGGTCTTAGGTCACTGACGATAGTGTTGGTTGGTCTCTTGTGCGCAGGGAGCCTCGGGAGCTTGAAGGTTCGGCTTTCTCCTATTTGGACGGGGATTTCTTCCTACTTATCAGATTTCCTTCGGTGACTCAGGTTTTCTTCCAATCCGCTTTGGGTTTCTCGGGTCGAGATTTCACCGGCATTATTCTTCGTCATTACATTGGGTCTCCTTCTTCCGGATCTCCTTCACGGTCAGCTTCTCAGACAGGATCAAATTTGGCGCCGTCTATGGGAAACTTCGCCTGAATCTGAGACTACGTGATGGAAGAGGCTGGGAAGTCGAACCTACTTACTATCAGTCGCGAAGATTTGGATCTCCTCATTAATTCTCATGTTCAGAAAGCCCTACAACAATAACAGCAACAACTGCAAGCTCATACTGGGGCCACTTTGCCGACGGCTCATCATCCGACGATATCAACTACTGAGCATCGGAAAGGAAAGGAGATGGAAGAAGAAGAACCTTTGTATTTTCCTCCAGCTACTGTTTCTCCAACCAGGCGTCCACGAGCTTTCCTTCGCACTCCCTTGGATCCAGGGGGTAAGAGGCCTGTGTTCCAAGAGTCCTCTGGTGAGGCGCCGGACAGAGAGAAGCGTAAGATTAAAATGATAACTAGTGATAGTTCACCGGAAAAGGTCATCTCCCCATTTTCACAAAGTGTATTAGATGACCCACTTCCTAAGCGATATCAGAATCTGCAAATTGGAGAATATACCAGAACCACAGATCTGGAAGATCACTTGTTAAAATTTGAGAATGTAGCCTTGTTGCAACAATTCTCCGATGGGGTAAAGTGTCGGATGTTTCTCACTACTCTTGGGGGAGCAGCGCAACGCTGGTTCAAGAGATTGCCTGAAAAGTCTATTCGAAAATTTAAAGATTTCAAGAAAGTCTTTCTACATCATTTCTTCAGCAACAAAAGGTATCATAAGACCCCGTGGAGCCTATTTTCAATTAAGCAGACGTCTAAAGAATCCATCCGGGCATATATTAAAAGGTTCAATCAGGTAGCTATAGATGTACCTAATGCTACTACTGAAATATTAGTAAGTGCTTTCTCTCAGGGCCTAAATGATAATGATTTCTTTAAAGATCTGGTAAGAAATCCTCCTGTTAATTTTGATTCCCTGATTGAACGTGCCACTGAGTTCATTAACGTAGAAGAAGCCCAAGCTGCTCGTAGGAAAGAAGGTGTTCCCTCTTCTCCTACTCATGCGAAGGAAAAGGCTCCGACCCCGGTACCCCCACCAAGAGGACCTAGAACTACTCATCCACCTCATCGGCAACCAGATTATCGTCCACAAGCTGTACAGCATGTAGAGATGTAGCCGGAGGCACCGAGGAGATGGTGTACTTATCATAAAACTAGCAGTCACCACTCTGATGACTGTTTTATTTTGAGAAATAGAAGAGTCAATAAAGAGCGCTATCAGAGGCAGAACTATTACCGGCAACAATACCCCAGGCAGCAAAGTCCACTCAAACCGGAATATCACCCGGATGGAACTCGGCAAGAAGCAATGTCGGTCCCAACTGGTACCAGCCAAGTATCAGATAAAGCACCTTCCGAAGCCACAATGACTCGTCAGGAAGAGAACAGAAACAATACTGCTCGGGGCAATATTAACATGATTACGGGCGGACCCACTGATGGAGATTCTAACAGAGCCAGAAAAGCACATGCCCGAAGGTTGGAGATTCATGCAGTAGGATGCAGCATGGAACGAGCAGCCGGTCCTGAAATAAGCTTCGGGCCCAAGGATCTTGAGGGGGTAGAGATACCTCATGATGACGCATTAATCATCAAAGCTGTGATAGCTAACTACGCCATCCCCCCGTACCTTCATAGATACTGGCAGCTCGGTCAACATTATATTCAAAAAGGCTTTTGATCAGCTACAAGTTGACCCCAGTGAACTTCAACCGATTGCAACTCCTCTGTATGGATTCACAGGCAATGAAGTGCAACCTTTGGGTCAAATAAAATTGGCCATTTCTCTGGGAGAGGAACCCCTGATGAGAACCAGGAGATCCTACTTTATGGTAGTAGATGCTCCATCTTCTTATAATGTGATATTGGGTCGGCCTGCCCTGAATGAGTTCAGGGCGGTCGTTTCTACTTTCTGTCAGAAGATTAAGTTTCCCGTGGAGGATCAGGTCGGAGAAGTACGGGGTGATCAAAAGACAGCCCGAAAATGTTACGTAGAAATCATTCGGACTGAGGCTAACACCGCTCGGAAGATTCAAAGAATGGAAGTTAATGCCATTCACGAAAAGCAGCCTGTCCTGGTTTATGAGGAAAAGGAAGAAGTTCAAATCCAGACTGGGCGGCCAGAAGCTACCACCTACGTTGCAGCCGATCTCGATCCTGATCTTAAAGCTGAGTTGGTGCAATGTTTGAAGAAGAATAATGATGTATTTGCCTAGACTCCCAAAGAAGTTTCGGGCATTTCTCCTGCTGTCATGGAACATCCCTTGCATGTCTTTCCGGATGCCCGCCCCATCATGCAAAGGAAGAGGAGTTTCAGTATGGAGCAAAATCAGATTATCAAGGAAGAAATAACCAAGCTTATGGAGGCTAGATACATTAGGGAAGTGCAATTCCCAAGCTGGTTGGCTAATGTGGTGTTAGTCTCTAAACCTGGGAATAAATGGCGAGTGTGCATTGACTTTCGAGATCTCAACAAAGCTTGCCCGAAGGATTACTATCCCTTACCCAGGATTGATCAACTAGTTGATTCTACTGCCGGATGCGAATATATTTCCATGCTGGATGCATATCAAGGTTATCATCAAGTCCCCTTGGCCAAAGAGGATCAAGAAAAGGTTAGTTTTATAATCGCAAATGGCACTTATTGTTATAATGTTATGCTGTCTGGACTAAAGAATGCAAGGGCAACCTATCAAAGGCTTATTGATCGAGTCTTTAAGCATTAAATAGGTAGGAATATGGAAGTTATGTTGATGACATCTTAATTAAGTCTCTAATTCGTTGATCACAGATATAGAGGAGATATGCTGCACATTAAGACAATATGGGCTTAAGTTGAACCCAAGCAAATGCTTGTTTGGGATCAAAAGGAGAAAATTCCTGGGATATATGGTGTCCGAACGGGGGATAGAGGCCAACCCGAGCAAGGTCAAGGCATTGCAGAGCATGGAGCCACCCCGCAGCCTGAGAGAAGCTCAAAGATTGACAGGCCGAATCACAGCCTTGTCTAGATTTATTTCTAGGTCAGCCGATCGCAGTTTTCATTTCTTTAAAATACTCAGAAAGGCTACTAAGTTTCAATGGAATGAAGAATGCGATAAGGCTTTTCAGGAGTTGAAAGATTATTTAGCTACCCTCCTTGTGTTGGCTAAACCTATGGCAGGAGAGACTTTGTGGGTGTATTTGTCGGCTAATGAAAATGTCGTAGGCTCTGTATTAGTCAGACAGGAAGGAAAAGAGCAATAACCTGTATATTTTTCTAGTCATTTATTAAAAGGAGCGGAGTGTAGATACACTACACTAGAAAAACTGGCTTATGCTCTGATATTGACTGCTCGGAGGTTGCGCCCATATTTCTTAGCACATGAGATTATTGTCTTAACCAATAGCACTCTCGGACGGGTATTGCTCAACCCAGAGGCATCAGGATGGTTAGTCAAATGGACGACCGAGCTTGGGGAATATGACATCCAATATCAACCCCGCTCGGCCATCAAGGCACAAGCTCTAGCAGATTTCATCATAGAGGTTCAAGGCCCAGAAGAAGAAGATACCTGGAAAATTTATGTGGATGGCTCTGCAACTAGACAAGGCAGTGGGATTGGTATTCTTCTTATATCCCCAAAAGAAGACAGACTTCAACTCTCCATTAGATTAAATTACAGAGCCACCAACAATGAGGCTGAATATGAAGCTCTCATAGCTGGCTTACAGGCTGCTCGGCATGTAGGAGCAGTTCGAGTCCTTATATATTCAGATTCTCAGCTAGCAGCTCAACAATTATCAGGTAATTTTGAAATCAATAATGACAGGCTTAAGTTATATGCAGAGGCATTCGATAAGTTGAAGTCTCAATTTCAAGATGTGAGCATACAAAAAATTCCTCGATCAGAGAATCAGGTGGCAGATGAATTAGCTAAGCTAGCCTCTGCTGTAGTACCATGAAGTCTTGATCGACCAGTGGAATAGACCCTGTTAATTTCCTGTATTGAAAGACAGACTGATATAGAAATTCAAGGTGATTGGCGAGCTCAAATTATATTATATTTACAGCAAGGTCTTCTTCCGAGAGATACAGAACAAGACAGGGTATTTAAGAAACGAGCTGCTCAATATACTATGGTGGGGGAGCAATTATATAAAAGGCCTTTTTCCAGACCTTTGCTCAAGTGTGTAGGCACAGAAGACACACAATTTATTTTACAGGAGGTGCATCAGGGCTCTTGTGGTAGTCATATAGGAGGAAGATCTTTGGCTCGTAAAATCCTCCTAGCGGGATATTTCTGGCCTACTCTACATGAAGATGCCGCTAAATTGGTAAGAACTTGTATTTCTTGTCAAAAGCATCAGAATATATTACATCACCCTACCCAGTTATTAAGAACCTCTATAGTCTCGTGTCCCTTTGATCAATGGGGTATGGGCATAGTGGGTCCATTTCCTATGGGTGCTGCACAGAGGAGGTTCTTATTGGTGGCTGTGGATTATTTCTCTAAATGGGTGGAAGCAGAACTACTTGCTAGAATTACAGAAGACGCGGTCATTAAATTCTTATGGAAAAATATAATCTGCAGGTTTGGCATTCCTCATAAGTTGGTCTCTGATAATGGAAGGCAGTTTCAAGGTGATAGAATCCTAGACTGGTGTTAGAGTTATGGGATTACCCAGGCCTTCACCTCTGTAGCTTACCCGCAGAGCAATGGTCAAGCAGAAGTAACTAATAGGGAGATTATTAGAGGACTAAAAACTAAGCTAGATCATGTTGGAGGTAGCTAGGTAGACGAGTTACCAGTGTTCTCTGGGCATATCGTACTACGCCTCGTGAAGCTACAGGAATCACTCCTTTCCAATTAGTCTATGGAGGAGAAGCAGTAATCCCCATTGAGGTAGGAGTAGAGTCTGACAGAAGACAATTGTATGATGAGGATAATAGAGACCGACGACTTATGGAGCTGGACTTAATCGAGGAAATAAGGGATAAAGCTGCTACTCGTCTTATATCATATCGACAAAGGATGAGACAGAATTATAACAAAAGGGTCATCCCCAGATTCTTCCAAGTAGGGGATTTGGTATGGAAACGAGTTAAGCCTGTGGGAGATGTCAGCAAGTTGGCACCACAATGGGGAGGGCCTTATAAAGTGATAGAAAAGCTCGCGTCAGGCTCATACTATCTCCAAGATGCCGAAGGAAGAATGTTGGAACGCCCTTGGAGCGCTAATCATTTGCAACCCTATTGAGCCTGATTTGATCATATTACTTTAAATATGTTCACAGTTATTGGAATTCCCAGGCGAATTGAGATACTTGCAGCTTATGTACTTTATTTCTTTGATGAAAGTCAAGCAAGATAAATATTGACACAGGAAATAAATATGGTTCATACAAATTGATAAATATCAGGAGAAGCCTCCTTTCTATTTTTCAAGCAGTAAAATAAGGAGAAATCATAAAGGCCTATTCAGCTCCCCTCGAGGAATTACAGGCCAACACGAGGTTAGCCCAAGTATTATACTTTCGTACAGATCAAAGTCGATCGAGAAAATCCTATGAAGTAACCTGGTCGGGCCTTCATAGGAAGACTCGGAGACTATAAACCAAAGTCGATCGAGAAAAGCCTATGAAGTAACCCGGTCGGGCCTTCATAGGAAAACTCGGAGACTATAAACCAAAGTCGATCGAGAAAAGCCTATGAAATAACCCGGTCGGGCCTTCATAGGAAAACTCGGAGACTATAAACCAAAGTCGATCGAGAAAAGCCTATGAAGTAACCCGGTCGGGCCTTCATAGGAAAACTCGGAGACTATAAACCAAAGTCGATCGAGAAGATTCTATGAAGTAACCTAGCGGGCCTTCATAGGAAAAACCGAAGACTATAAACCAAGACAGATCAAAGTCGATCGAGAAAAGCCTATGAAGTAACCCGGTCGGGCCTTCATAGGAATACTCGGAGACTATAAACCAAAATCGATCGGGAAGATTCTATGAAGTAACCCGGCAGGCCTTCATAGGAAAAACCGGAGACTATAAACTGAGACAGATCAAAGTCGATCGAGAAAATCCTATGAAGTAACCCGGTCGGGCATTCATAGGAATACTCGAAGACTATAAACCAAAGTCGATCGGGAAGATTCTATGAAGTAACCCGACAGGCCTTCATAGGAAAAACCGGAGACTATAAACTAAGACAGATTAAAGTCGATCGAGAAAATCCTATGAAGTAACCCGGTCGGGCATTCATAGGAAGACTCGAAGACTATAAACCAAAGTCGATCGAGAAAATCCTATGAAGTAACCCGGTCGGGCATTCATAGGAATACTCGAAGACTATAAACCAAAGTCGATCGAGAAAATCCTATGAAGTAACCCGGCAGGCCTTCATAGGAAAAATCGGAGACTATAAACTGAGACAGATCAAAGTCGATCTAGAAAATCCTATGAAGTAACCCGGTCGGGCATTCATAGGAAGACTCGGAGACTATAAACCAAAGTCGATCGAGAAAATCCTATGAAGTAACCCGGTCGGGCATTCATAGGAATACTCGGAGACTATAAACCAAAGTCGATCGGGAAGATTCTATGAAGTAACCCGGCAGGCCTTCATAGGAAAAACCGGAGACTATAAACTAAGACAGATCAAAGTCGATCAAGAAAATCCTATGAAGTAACTCGGTCGGGCATTCATAGGAATACTCGGAGACTATAAACCAAAGTCGATCGGGAAGATTCTATGAAGTAACCAGGCAGGCCTTCATAGGAAAAACCGGAGACTATAAATCAAGACAGACCAAAGTCGATAGAGAAAATCCTATGAAGTAATCCGGTCGGGCTTTCATAGGAAGACTCGGAGACTGTAAACCAAAGTCGATCGGGAAGATTCTATGAAGTAACCCGGCAGGCCTTCATAGGAAAAACCGGAGACTATAAACTGAGACAGATCAATGTCGATCGAGAAAATCCTATGAAGTAACCCGGTCGGGCATTCATAGGAATACTCGGAGACTATAAACCAAAGTCGATCGGGAAGATTCTATGAAGTAACCCGGCAGGCCTTCATAGGAAAAACCGGAGACTATAAACCAAGACAGACCAAAGTCGATCGAGAAAATCCTATGAAGTAATCCGGTCGAGCTTTCATAGGAAGACTCAGAGACTATAAACCAAAGTCGATAGGGAAATTCTATGAAATACATCAGGCAAGATTTCACGGATGAAATCAGAGATTTCGAACTAACGCAAGGTATAATTAATCAAGGAATCTCCGAGCTTCGAAGCCTAATTAAGCAGGAATTGAGAAGAGATTCTATATGGGAGCTCAGATATATGAAAGTCTTTATTCAAAATCCGGTTGGGATATTATACTTAACCTGTAGATCAATAATTTTATACAATTTCGTATCCTGTCTCAACTAAGATCATTCATCCTCGGGGAGATACAAAGCATACCGGATGTTACTTAAGGAAGAATCCATCAAGATAAGGTTTAACTCTGAAAGATTAACAAGGGATTTTTCCAATAAAGTTTATACTTAGCAATCAAAAGCATGTCAGGAAGGGGTATTCTTGAACTAGCATAAAGGAGAAGCAAGTAAGTGTTAAAGTTTTTCTTACACCTTGCAAGTACTTAATTACTCAGTATCAAATGCACTTTTTCCACTGTCAATTCTTACTTTACAAGTTTTTATGAATAATTTCCTTAGACATTAGGAAAAGGGCCTTTCAAATCTGAGGGTAGTTCTTCATTAAGCCTGCGGCGATTTATGAAAGATAGGGGAGGTTCTTTGGGTAGATATCCACCCTCTTTTAACTGTCGTAGAACTCCCGATACGGAATGATTTAGCGCACCCACTATCCTGCGAACAAATTCCCGGGCAAATGCTGGGGACTGTAAGTAAACTTGCCGCCATTCTTCCCACCGACCCTTTTCCTGCTCCTTATAATTCTGGAAATCAGCTTGCAGCTTTGTGTTTTGTTCTTTTAAAACATCTTTCTCCGATCTTAGCTGTTCCAATTCCTTCTGGAGCAGTGATAATTCGTTATCTTGAGCTTTCCTCAGCTCTTGTTCCTGTAGAATAGTGAAATCATGAGAAGCCAGGTCCTGAGCTTGGTCAGAAAGACAGGCATTATGAAGCTTCTCTACTTTCTCTAAGATAAGACTTTTCTGAGAAGCATCTAAGAGAGCTTTCTCTTTTAGAGCAATCTCCAAACGAAGACCGGAATGCAGTCGATCCACCTGTAATTCTAAGGTTTTTCTAGCCAGCTCTTTGTCTTTTAATAGTTGTTGGCATTCTTCCAACTCTTGTTTTAGGATCCCCAACTGTTGATCCTGCAAGGCCACCTTCTCCTGCAATTGAGTCGGGTCGCTAGCGGAAGAAGGAGACGCGACCCTCAATGTTTCCAATTGAGCTTTCAATTTAGTGTTCTCATGATCTTTAGCTGTGAGTAGCTGATCGATATGCAGACTTGTGGCTAGAAACTAAATAAAAGGATAATGTCAGTTAGAGATAAAGTTACAAAGATAATAAACACATAACTAGGAATACTTACAGCCACTGCCTAACGACTATGACGATCCGCTCGATGTGGGAGACTAAGGCCTCGTAATTGTTCATAACCTTGCGACCAAGATTCAGCCAATAAACCTTGCAGTTGCAAAGTGCCATAGCCAGGAGGACTAGAAGGCTGTCCCAATTGAGAAGGTAAGCCCGCAGCCACTCTAAATAAAGGAGGGGGATTAGAGGAAGCCGAAGATGGAGAAGAAGAGGAGGCAATGGAAGGAAAAGGGATAGTAGAAACAGGAGGAGTAGAGTAGGAACTAGATGGAATAGAAGGTAGTAGTGTAGGAGGGGTTGTTGCAATTGTGGAAACAATAACGGCTGAAGGGCTGACAATGGAAGAAGATCTCCGGCAAGGTGTTCGTTTGGCTCGAGGCCTATAAGCCAAGGGAGGCAAGGCCAATGCCAAGGATGTAGAAGGCACAGGAGAGATAGCGGCCATCCTAGAGGCAGAAGCAGGAGAAGCTGAAACAGTAGAAGAAGAAGAGATAAGCAGACCGGGCCGCATCATTCGAAGAGCAGGATTGGAGATGATATTGGTAGGAGTCATTGGTGCCTTACCTCTCTCAAAAGAAATAGGCGCCGGAACAAGAGGAGTTTGCACAAAAGTACCAAAGAAATCACCAAAGGGAGAGTCCTTGGTAAGATTTGGCTTTTTAACTAAAGTAACAAAAGGCTCTTCTTCTTCCTCTTCCATGAGTGCGACACCCTCTGCTTGTCGTTCTTCTTCGGAAAGTAAGCCCAAGGTAGAGGGATTGGGATCGGATTGACGGGCTAACAACCATTGTTCTCCAAGATTATTGATAAAGGACTTGGTCATAGCAGAATTCCTGTACATAAAAGCCGGAAGAATAGCATCGGCTGAAAAATAGAGGATAAACATCACTATTATAGAGATATACTAATTAGCAAAGGCGAAGTAAAATAATTATACTCACCAAAGGAACTATTCAAAGGAGTGTTAATGTTGCCTATCCCGAAGGGAAACATTAAGCCCTCTTCAATTAGATGTGGCAAACTGAACTTCGCCCCCCGCAGTTTAGATAAGGCAGAGGCGACAGAGGGATCATTGAGAAGACCTTGAGTGTCAGGAAGCGGGGGCAGATCATGCATCCATTGAATAGGAAACGGAGGCGGAGAAGGTACACGCATATAGAAAAATTTACGATACCATTCGCCTTGAGGAGGAATGCGATTGAATAGAATGGCCTTAGGACGAGACTGAAATTTGAAAACGCCCACATCTACTCGGCGAGGAATGAAGAAATGATGAAAAAGACGGGGAGACAAGGGGAAATCTAACAGTTTGGATACTCCAATGAAGCTCACCAGAATGGAAAAGGATTGAGGGGCGAACTGGTTGAGCGGAACAGCAAAATACCGACTAACCTTACAAAAGAAAGGGTGAAGGGGGAATCTGAAACCTTGCAAGACTTGGTCCCTGAAGATGGAGATACATCCTAAGGGAGGAAGGTGAGGACCTTCATGAGGAGCGGGACGGACAACGTAAGAGGGAAAACCATAGGTTGCTTGTAAGTCCACTTCTTCTGTATCTGTGAGGTCGGAAGAACACGAGAGGAACCATGCCGGAGAAGAAACCGCCATGAGGAGAAGGGGTTAGAAGAAAAGGAATTGAGAAGTGAAAAGATGGACGGAGGGAAGCAGAAGAAGACTCCGTAAACCCTTGTCCCTTTTCCAGTTCTGTGCTAAAACCTCTAAACAGAAGAGACGAAAGGGAAAAGGAAAACAAAAGGTGCTCAGAATGTCAATCGTCATAAGAGGTAATAATATCATAGAATAAACTCAAGGGAAAAAGATAAAGTCAAATAAGCTACCTCGGAAAAGACGTAAAATTTCGCTAGGAAAAATTCTTGAAGAGACTTGATGAGGACAAGGCAAAAACTAGTACTATAAATATAGGTTCAAAGCACGGATCAAGCCTCGAATGTTGATTAATGGGAGCAACCTAGTTAAATTGAACCATCCTAATAAATCGACCGATAATTGGGAGTATCTTCGAAATATCGGACGATACCTACCAATGCTTGTACATATATCGACCGGGTCAACGAAGAATGGGGAAAATCGATCGATTAAGATAAATCGATCGATATCGGAAGTCCCATCGAAATATCGAACGATACTTATATATCGACCGGGTTATTGAAGAGTGAGTCATAGGGAAAGATTGAGCATTGAAAAGCCAAGTAACCTTTGGTACATTTACATGAAACCGACCAATTATCCAAAGATAAAGTAAGATTAGCAATCCAGAGATACCATTCAGAAACACATAAGTTTGTTGGAGGATCATGGCAAAGTCTTGATCCCCTTTCTCTACAATAACCGAAAATTAAGTTAGAGTTAGCTTTGGGTACAAATCAGGAGGTCTTTCTTCAATGAGTCTGCGACGGTTCAGAAAATTGAGAGGAGGAACGCGCGCTAAGTAGCCCTCCTCTTCCAATTGTCGAATCGCTCCTTTGGCCCCTGCCGTAAAAGCAGACAAGATGGATCTCACAATCGGCCGGTTGAACTCAGTAGACTCGATCATGGCGGTGGCTCGTTCCTTATAACGAACGTCCTCGCCCCCTTTGTAGACTACCAGCGCCATCTGAGAGGTTTTTAATTCATCTATTCTGGCAGAAGCCTCGGCTTTAGCCGAATCAAGGGAGGTGGTCAAAGAAGCTACCTCCTCCTCTTTCAGCTGTAAGGCTTTAAGTTTCTCAGCCAATTCTGCTTCATAATTCTCTTTTAGTCCGCCAAGTTTTGAGGTTAGCTCTTCATTGAGGTCCGTAACCAATTTGAATCGGGCTTCAAGGTTCTCAATTTGAATTTCAAATTGCTTCTTGGCGGCAGCAGAAAACTCGGCAGAAGACAATTCGATAACCTACTGTCGCAACCCCTTGTTCTCCGATTTTAATTTCTCGTTCTCAGTGTACAGATTATGCAATAGTCGGGAGAAACCCATGTTCTCTAGCCACCGTTGGGAGCATATTCAAAACCGTAAGACGATACTTCGTAAATAGAAAGCAGAAGTATGTAAACATACCTTATTCTCTTTATTAGAAAAGCGGTCAATCGCTTCAGGAATGGAAAGCCCCTCAAAGAGGGGACGCACCTCATCCCAAGAACTAGCGAAAGAACCCCCCAGTAATATGGGGAGAATAGGAATGGTAGAAGAGCCAGTTGAGAAGGAAGAAGTAGGGATAGATGGTGGAGCAAAAACCAAGTAAGAAGAAGGCGAAGAGGGTAGAGATCCTGAAGTCGGAATAGACAAAGGAAAAGTAAAAGAAACGTCACCAGAAGTACTAGTTTTATGAAAAGGAGAGGTAGGAAAATTCAAGGAAGGATAAAGTTCTGCTAATGTGGGCTCATCGGAAAGAAGATCAGTTGAGGCAAAATCTTCTGAACCAAGCTCATTAGCAGAAAGGATTAGCCTCCTTTTTGGAGGAGGAGCCCTGGTCAGTTTGCGTCCCGGACGCTTGCCCGCAGAAATCTCAGTTATGGGTTTATCGGAGCTACCAGGGGATGCAAGCTCGATAAGAGGAACAGAGGCAGAGGGGGAGACAGTAACAGCTGCAGGAGACGTAATAGCGGGAGCAGGATCAGGGAGGATCTGCGCAGCAGGATCCCTAGAAGAACCTCCTGGAGTCTCATGAAGCCCAGAAGAGCTAGGTATTTCGGCTAAGATAGTCGGCTCTTCAGTTGACAGTGGAGGGGCGATAGCGGCCAGAAATTCGGCCTCCTTGGCGCGAAGCAATTCTTCTTCCACGCGTATTTCTTCGTCAATCAAAGCATCATAAAAACTCTCCACTGTATAGGATAGAGAAATAATTTAGGCAGTTATAAACAAAAAGAAAGGAACAAAACGTTACCTAAGGAAATGTGAGTATCGGGTCTGACTGGGCTTAAACCAAACAGGTATAGCAGCTCGACCTTCAACCATTTCGGGATCGAGAGCCGGTGACCTAATAACTTCTCACAATAAATAGGAAAAGTAGGAAGGAGATGAAACTCTCTAACATCGGGTAAGGGAGGCAAGAAAGACTTCCAAGCATGAGACCAAGGAATAGGTCCCGGAAACTTTAAAAAGAAAAAACGTGATTTCCAGGCTTTGAGAGACGAGGGCATATCTCCAAAAAGGACCATTTTAGTTCTCGACTGGAATAAGAAGACACCAGGTTCCGAAAGCTTGGGGTAGGAAAACATGAAGAAATTTTGAGGAGTAGGGGGAATATCTCGTAGACGAAACAACATATAAGTGCCGCATAGATAACGAAAGGCATTTGGAGCAAATTGTTGCAAAGGAATATCAAAATATCGACTTATTTTAATTAAGAAAGGAGGAATGGGGAACCTTAAGCCCCCTATCAACTGGTCCCTGAAAAAAGTCACGCAGTTATTAGGGGGATGATGAGGTCGATCAGTCGGTGCTGGGAGTATCATTTTATATTCCTTAGGAATTTCATATTGACGACGGATGGATAATCTAGCATTCTTATCAAAGATAGAAGACATATGGACATACCAAGGAGCAATTGCTTCTTCAGCCATGGACAAAGGTATGGGCTAGA
Organism: Zingiber officinale; assembly: GCF_018446385.1. NCBI lineage: Eukaryota > Viridiplantae > Streptophyta > Magnoliopsida > Zingiberales > Zingiberaceae > Zingiber > Zingiber officinale. The sequence goes on along the minus strand of NC_055986.1, from coordinate 18,186,200 downwards.
GCAATAAAAGTATTACTTACTGAAGACAAGAAAAGGGATTGTCGTGAAACGGCGAGCACGAAGACTGGTTGAAGACAGCAACAGGAAAAGAGCTTTAGAGAAGGAAAAAGGAAGGACGAGGTTTAAAGAGGAGACGAAAGGTTTAGGGTTTGGAAAACGCAAGACGGTCGTCAGATTAGGACGTTGGTAGCTCAGCAGACGCTGAGGATCGCAATAGAAGGGCAAAAGGCCTATGTGACGTGGTGATCAGAAAAGGCATGTGTCAGGTCATCATAAAAAAGGGAGGGGCATTTATATCAGACGTGACGAATCGGATCACGATGGGGGTTGGTAGTGCCTCGAACATTCTCTCACCCGAAGGAGAGCCAATCACCGATTAGAAAATTTTGAAAGAAGACATGATCGGCTGGGCCTAATAAAATAGAAAGGACAGAACTTTTTGACCATACCCAGGCTAAAGACAAGAATATTTTAAGAGTAAAAGTTTAGAAGAATGACAAATGTTAATCTGTCCGTACAAAATATGACTTAGTATTTATTGAAAATATTTTTATTAACGAAGGCAATTATGGTTATGTTGGATAAATAGGATATTGATTTCAGTCAATAAGACAACATCAGTTGATATAACATTGGTTATAATATCAAACTATACTAATAGTTAAGATAACCTTAGCTATGATGAATGATACATAGGATATATGAAGAAATGATGAACACAACACCACATTGTAAATGATAGAAGGATTCCATAAAAGCCTTTGATTAAATACAAAATTTGTCTTTACACTTAGAATCTGATCAAATACATAGCGTCACATTTCCTCAAGAACAGCAAACCTCAAATACATAACAAATATTACAAACATAAACTCTTAGGGCACTCAAAAAATTCTAGTCCCACTGGATTCAAACTTACCATGGAGCAGAGAGGAAAACAGCCCACTTCGTCCGAGCTTGTCAAGGCGCACAAGAGGCAATATTTTGCCCGGGACGAAGGAAGCAACGAAAGATAAAAGCTCAAGGGCGATAAGAAGGGGAAACTTGGATTCATTCCATCAAGGAAAAATAAGTATAGAAACCACTTCCCCTCTCAAGCCGTATGAGCTCAGCAAGTGGAGCAACCAATTTTAGCCCAAGGGTAACACGTGCTGTGCCCTTCACACAACACCCTTGGGTCATTTGGCTGCCCCTCTATAAGTAGTAAAAATTTCTCTGAAGTCTCTTGAGTCCTTCAGAGCACCAGCATCTTTGGATACAAAATATGAACCGTGAAGCTTCATCTCTTAAGACGATCCCTTGAACCCCTGAAGTAGCCGGAGCAAAAATCCCAATAAACTCATATATAGATCTCACCTGGTTCAACAAGAGTTGCCTCCAAAAAGGAGGATCCACGACCATGGCCTCAGCAAAAAAAAGTGGCAAGGAAGAAAAAGAACTGAGAAAGGTTGTGGGTAAAGAGAAGGTTGTAGCTCTATTTAAAGGAGAAAAAGGCTCACCAGATTGCTATACTTAATTTATTGGGACAGTGGTACACAAAATCTGTGAGGTCATTTCAAAATCTGGAGCAGAGTCACGGGTAGGAAAAGACAAGATCATACTTATGTCTAGTCAGTCGTCTACACTTCCTTCGACTAGACTTGAAGGGAAGGCTAGTGATATGGGTTAGGTTTGGCAGGTCTTCAGATGAGGAAAGAAAAGGAAGAAAGAGTCAAAGGAGGAAGGCCAATAACGGCCGAAACGTACTTTCAGAACAAAGGTAGGTCAATATCGGTCGATACATGCCTGCCGAGCGAGGGTAGGCCAATATAGGCCGATAAATGCCTTCCAAATGAAGGCAGGCCAATATCGGTCGATACATACCTGCCGAACGAAGGCAGGCCAATATCGGTCGATACATGCTTGTCGTATGGAGGTAAGTTAATAACGACCGATGCACACTCCAGAGCAAAGATAAACCAATATCGGCCGATACATGCCTTCCGAGCGAAGGTAGGCCAATATCGGTCGATACATGCCTGCCGTATAAAGGTAAATCAATATCGAACGATACGTGCCTTCCGAGCGAAGGTAGGCCAATATCGGTCGATACATGCCTGTCGTATAAAGGTAAATCAATATCGGTCGATATGTGCCTTCCGAGCGAAGGTAGGCCAATATCGGTCGATACATGTCTGCCGTATAAAGGTAAATCAATATCGGTCGATATGTGCCTTCCGAGCAAAGGTAGGCCAATATCGGTCGATACATGCCCGCCGTATAAAGGTAAATCAATATCGGTCGATACATGCCTGCCGAGCGAAGGTAGGCTAATATCGGTCGACACATGCCTGCCGAACGAAGGTAGGCCAATAGCGGCCGATACATGATTGCTGTGTGAAGGTAAGCCAATAAAGACCGATACATACTCTAGAGCAAAGATAGACCAATATCGGCCAAAAGGGTTAATGAATACCTCAGAAACATGTTAGATAGAATATTATTTTGACACAATAAAGATACAAATAGAAGTCACATGAAGAAGAATCATACATGAATATACCGAATGGAATAATTCATGATAGAGAATATATATTTTGGCGGGAAATATGCTTTCAGATTGTCTTGCAGGCATTAAACGACAAAGAAGGTACATCTGGGGTACAAAAAAAATTCCTTAAAAATCATCTTCCTCAAGTACGCAGCTGATGTCATAACGAACTCTAACAAACCGGGGTCCACTTCATGACTACGGAGGTTATATGAAGTGGTATAAAAGGGGGAATCCTCTCCGTTGGCTAGGTAAGTTCACATCTCTAATTCTGGGGCTACTGTTCATCTTCTTTCTTCTTCCTTCCTCGGCATCAAGAGAGATCACTAACTTGAGCGTCGGAGGGCCTGGCCAGGGATTCCCACCCCGGTCTTAGGTCACTGACGATAGTGTTGGTTGGTCTCTTGTGCGCAGGGAGCCTCGGGAGCTTGAAGGTTCGGCTTTCTCCTATTTGGACGGGGATTTCTTCCTACTTATCAGATTTCCTTCGGTGACTCAGGTTTTCTTCCAATCCGCTTTGGGTTTCTCGGGTCGAGATTTCACCGGCATTATTCTTCGTCATTACATTGGGTCTCCTTCTTCCGGATCTCCTTCACGGTCAGCTTCTCAGACAAGATCAATCACGATGACCTTTTAGTGGATCTGATGCTTGACTTTTTCAATCGGAACTTGCTAGCTCTAATACCAACTGATGCTAGACAAGATAGCAATCTACGGGCCGATGAGAAGGGGAAATTGAGGAGCAAACAAGAAGAGAAATTGCCATCCTTCATATTTTCCCAAAAAAAAAAAAGAAAAATACTATTTAATAATCGAGAATAATTTCTCATACAACTAAATGGATACTTATATAGACTCCAATCCTAGGACACAAAGAAAGGAAAGAAGTACTAACTTATAGACCTAAATTCCTAACTTGTACTAACTTATTCTTATTTGAGGGGTGAATAGTGACATGCAAATGAAAATGATCTTTTCTCTTGTTAACGACTTAGCAAGGACACACACATTAAAATAAGATGAACACAAAAAGAAAAGAGGGCACGAGAAATTATTGGTTACAACTCTCGGGTTATTACTCTAAGGATGATGTGGAGAAGCCTCTTCGAAAATGACCCGGAGGCGGAGAAGCCTCTTACAATGGTTAAGCATGAGAAGAATAAAATAGAATTGAAAGGAAATGAATACAAGTGTGTGTTATATGTGTTTTGTTCTTCAAGTTTTAGTCCTATTTATAGCCTTCATCTCAATCTGACCATTGTGCTGACGTGGCATCTCTGGTCGACCAGACCCTCTCTGACTGCCTAGACTATGCCAACGCGTTCTCAAGCTTTATCTGCTTCGACAATGGCTTGATAACGACTTTGGATAACTTAGCCCCTTCCGATTGACCAGAGGTTCTCAAATCACTTGGAAACTTGTTGACATGATTGTTCTAATTTGTTTCGACAACGACTCCTACTGAAGTGGCAACGAGAGTTCTTCTCAATCGCCTAGAAATGGTCAACCTTGGACTTGACCATTTTCTGACTTCACCTTCTCCTATTGCCTAGATGATTGCGATTGTCTGGACATGTTGTCCAGACATCGTCTCACACGGTGTTTCTTTCGATTTCTCATCCCTCTGATGCTCCTAGCCCTTCTTGCTCGCTCACATGTATCCTTCTCTTTCCGCCGAAGTACTTTTTCATAGTTCCTCATCCCTCGGATGTACCAAGTCCGTCGGCTTCTTTTCTATGCCATCATTCTTGCTCATTTACGTCTTTTACCACGGACACCTGTTTGTTTTCCTAAGTCCCTTTACACTTAGACATACATATTAAAATACAACAGGGCCTAATGTTAAAATTATTTAACATATCAAGACTCCAGTAACAGTCTAACACCTTTGTGAGACAAGGAAAATGAAAAGAAGCTCCAATATTGGCCATCACTTGAGTATTGGAACCTTAGCTCTGATACTATTTTGTTGGAGAGAATAAACATGAGGATTTTTATAGAGAGAAAGAGAATGGAGGAGAACTCAATAACACTTATTTCCTTAATCTTCTTGATTAATTAAAATGTCAAGTACAAGGACATTTATACCTACACAGATACTCTTTGAGAGACATATACAAAGTGACTTTTTAAAAGGCACTTTTTTCATGACTGGATGCTAAAAATATACTATAGGAATATAGTCTAGAGTAAATGAATGAATGATATTCATTCCTAAACAAAAAATTAAGTTTATTAATTTAAACAGTTTTATGATCTTTAAAGTATTGGATTTGGAAGTGTGGTAATTTTCAAAGAACATAAATTTTATTGCCTATGGTTTAGTTTCTAGAGATATTTATGTAAATAAGTATTAATGGAGTAGTGGGAAAAATTGAAAGAAAACACATGAACAATTGGGATGGATCGATGCAGGTGAGGAGATAGTGAGGTACGAGAGTCCACGGCCCCATCTGGGGATTCACCGGTATGTTTTTGTGCTATTCCAGCAGGTGAGTGTGGTGCAAACAACGGTGTTCGCGCCGGGATGGCGCCAGAACTTCAACACCAGGGACTTCGCCGAGCTCTACAACCTCGGTTTGCCGGTCGCCGCTGTCTACTTCAACTGTCAAAGGGAGTCCGGTAGCGGTGGAAGGAGGATGCTGTAGCTTAATTGCTTGCGTGCTAACGATTATATGAACCGGCGTAGCCTAGCTGCAATAATTATGAGGTACGCAACGTTCGTGGATCAATTGCATGCATGCAGCCATTTCTTCCGATTTGACATATAGATCTGTAGTCGTGAAACATTATTTGATTGCGGTTTTGTTTGTTTGCTATATTATGAATGATTGATTCTTAGACAAATTGGATTAGTTGTTTACTAGCATGTTTAATGCTTACATAATTTAATCTGTATATTATATAATTATAAGCTTAGTTGAGTAAGCTACTTTCGACTTGATTAATGATGTGTTAATTACACCACATTCTAGCACGGGAAGCAGAGCCCATGGTCATTGGGTTCACTTGTTTCCACAATATGAAGAATTATGAATTAAGAAAGATACATTATATTAGTTTTTCAAAACATAATATTATAAAAAAAACTTCAAAAATAGTTTAAATGCAATAATAATAATAATAAAGGTTAAAAGGCATAAAAAAGAATCATAATCTTCACTTGTCTCGTTTGCCATTCTACTTGCATTGTCAACTCTCTTGATGTTGACTTTCCTTTAGTATGTATACTTCTTGTTAAGGTAACGCTTGAGATCTTATATACCCAAGCACCAAGATGCATGGATTCAATCTCTTTGACCATAAAAAAATGACTTCAATCTTTTTGATCAAAATAAAAGATACAGCATGAATTCTCTTTGGCCATAAAAAGATGACTTCAATCTTTTTGAACAAAATAAAAGACACAGCATGAATCCTCTTTGACTAAAATGATGACTTCAATCTTTTTTATCAAAATAAAAGATGCAGCATGAATCCTCTTTGATTATAAAAAGATGACTTCAATCTTTTTGAACAAAATAAAAAATATAGCATGTAAATAGGGAATGGCAATCATTCACCTTTTCTTTAGTGCTGACCAATTTACTTTGCTAGTTGGTAGAAAATTTTTATCGGATCGGACTAGCCACCTCTAAGATTAGTCGATTCGAAAAATTAGATACATGAATTATCAAAAAAATTAATTATCATTCACCTTCTCTATATGTTGTCTTCTTCATCCACCACTTGCATGGTTTCATCAACATGCCGAATTATCCCACTCTGGCACCATACAAGAGACTGAACTTGCATAAGCACTTGGGTTAGATCACTATAAGTTGCTCGTAGACTTTTGACGCCTTCAAAATTATACATGTAAGGAAAGCATAATTAAAAATGTTGCACCTCAGCCGAAACAAAGCATTTCATTCCAATGCTATTGAAGGGGCATCGTCAAAGAATTTAAAGAGTAGCATGGACCATAGCCCATCAGATAGAAGCCATGCTTCAGCTTTTCTCAATCTGGAGTGTTTATGTTTGCGTACTTAATGATAAACCAAAGTGATGCGATGCAATTTGAGGTGAGCCATAAAGTTTGGAAATTTTACAAGGAAGGTTAACTGTTTTAAAGAGAATAAGATTATTACTAGCGCAGTAAATTAGCTTATGCATAATCTTTGTAAGTAGGGAAAAAAATTCTAAGCACTTATGGTAGACAGATCAACAAAACAAGAGCACTACTAGAAACATCCTAAACTTGAAGATATGCAACACGGAATTAATATAACTCAAGTTATCCCGAGCAAAATCATCCAATGAATCAGTAAAGAACATTTCCAAATTGGCCATGCCAATACATCAAAAGAAAACATATAAGATTGCCAAAACAAATACAGAACCACAAGTTAGATCGGTTATAAGATATTGGCGATGCCACAGAAAATAAAGGAATATCTTTTTAGAAATTATGACTATGGTTTATGGGGAAAATTTCCCCAAAACAAGAAAAAAAAAATCTGAAATACATTTTCTTCTCTGTATGTTCTAAAGAAAACCTATCACAAGCATATTCATTACAGAAGTTCCATCTCTAGAAACTATCCCCAGCCTTGCACATTGTATAGAAGTGGAATGATACCCCACAACTGGTTGCAATGACATCAACCAGAGCCTTTGGGACATGAAAGTAAAATGTCAAGAATGTTAAATAGCACGAGCTCTTGAAAGTAAGCATCCATCCACGTATAACAAATTTGTCTGAAACAAAAAGCAACTTTCACAATGAGGCGCAGATACACAAGGACAATAATTACCATAAACAAGTACCTGGAGGAAACAAATGAAAGAGTTACATGGCCATATGAATATAAACTAAATTCCCTTGTAATCTTGAAGGAAACAGAACCTTCAAGGTGAAACAAACAATTAAAGTGAAGCATACTAAATCGTAGCACCATCTTTTAAGTTTATAACAAGAAACAATCTATTCATGTAACTCCATGGAGACGTACCTAAGGCTAGCAATTGATAAGCAACATGCTTTTGCTAAGCATATTCTTATGTTGCTCATGTGATGGAACAATTTAGCCCAGTATTATCAGAGGGTGCTCAAGTGAGTGGCAAGAGAGGCAAAGTGCCCCTTAAAAATTTTGCAACTACATGGTTGCCAGTTGTTGGTTGAAAGAAATATAAAAGAGTCTTACGAATCAAACCCAAGTATTGTCAGAATAATACAAGTAAATAATGTTCAGTTAGATGGTAAGCGATGCTCAGTTCTTTCTCTAATCTATCTCTTATGTATGTCAGATGGATCCACCAACAGCATTTTTAGTGTGATTTGAGATTCCAAAATTGATCAATTTACTTTTGTAGGAAAATGAATCAGTTTAATCTCATAAAAAGCTTCTATATTTTAAGATAACTATTGTTTATGCATAGAATCTAAAGAATTATAGCAAGCATTTTGATTAAATGTATTGTTCAGTGACTGTTAAAAAATCAAACATAATTAAAACATTTAAAGCCATAATGTCTTTCTTCAGTCAAGCATTAATGGTCTTTGGTGCCTTGAATTCCAAGTGCTCCGTCAAAATGTTAACTACTAGAGAATTCAGGATAAGCATGCCAAAACCAATGACAATGGATCCGACATCACACTTTCTGATACGTTAGCTAGCACATCATTTCCTAGATTAGCATCATACTGTCATTTGGACAAGTTATCAAACTGATAACCATCTACTTGGAAGGGCAAACAAAAGAATGGATGGATGAAATTAGAAGGATTGCTGATACGATGGATGGATGTAATGTAAAGTGTTTAAGAACCAAATCAGCATAAACAGCCATCCCTCCTTGATCCGCTCAAATTGGCAGATAAAACATGAGCTATAGGAGCCTATATTAGTCCATTCACTCACTTACCCACTTCAATCCATGATGGAGACAATATAGAAGAGTTGTGCCAGCGTAATCATGACTTTGGTCAAACAACCGTTTCTAATTGTTACAGAGGAGAAATTTAATCAGAGTCTCAACAGTGGCTAATCCAATGAAGCATACATAGATAGGCATTGCCATGATAAAAAGCTTGAGTAGCTATTTCTTTTAACGTTGCATTTATCATATAAAAGATTTCCCTAACTAAGATAGCAAGTTCCACTGTTTTTGCAAATTTAAAAGAATCCAGTTTTTAAATAAGAAAAAGTCAAATTCTGAATTAGCTGCAAATGAGCGCAATGAGCAGGAACCCACAAGTCCATATACTACTACAGAACTACTTAATAAAGATGTGGGTGTTCATCTAGCTAAATCAAATATGAATACTTAAGTTCCTATGAAATAGATGAGCTAAAGAAAATACCTAGTCATCAGGTATACAGATCTGAATCATATTGAGAAGAACTGGGTATCCAGCAACAAACTCATAATTGCTATCAGACTACTAAGAATTCCTAAATCCTTCATCAATCACCGAATGATCGGCAACACAGTAGATCAACCATTAGCCGGGCATGTCGCCACCAGCATGCCCTTTATCCTCCTCATCTGGCATTCTGCAATTATGACAGCCCCTAGACCATCCATCACACTCCCAGACGGCAAGTAATCCAGTCCTCGCACCAGATGTGCTCGGAATTTCTCTCCTCTACCGTCTCCAACTTAAAAGCTAGGGTTTCGTCCACATCCAACCTCCCCCTGTAGTTCTGGCTCCGGATTGAGCCCAAGATCAAAACTCTCTTCGCCTGGATTCCCCCAAGCAACAATTTTGCAACGGCACGGGTCCTCGCGGCTGCAAGAGGGAACTGAACAGCGACGAGGACTAGATTTTCTCCGGCATATATGTAGCAAGATTGGTCGCGTGGGGAAGGTTCTAGTGAATTACCAGCGAGGGAAGTCTCCGGCAGGATTAGGGAACTGATGAGGGCCTTGCGGGGAATCCGGTGGAGAACTACGAGGGAGGGGTCCGAGAGAAAGATGAGGAGGAGGGAGGATGGGGGTGGTCCAGGTTGAAGCTGGGGATCAGGAGGAGAAGGGGCGGAGGAAGAGGCGGAGGAGAAGCAGAGAAATGGTCAAGGTCTTCTTGGAAGAATCGAGAGGACGGCGGCGTCTCCGTCAGAAGGTCCTCCATTACGGCATCACTCGCTGCTTTGCTTAATTGCGTTCGCAGTAATGCCTCAAAGACGCCGTAGCCAACAGCGTTGCCGCCTTTGTTTGCGCAGCAAGCTAACAACCACAATATTTTTTGTTTGTTTAAATAACATTGGCGATTAGAGCATTGATTTGCAAGTACAATGCAAATCAATTACCAACGGAACTTTAATAGAAATTCAAAATAGATTTAATAGATGACAGACTAACATGATATTTTTCCCTTTTGACACAAATTTGCATGTTTTGATTATCCTGTGCTTAAATATCTACAAGACGAAAAGGATATAAATAAAATCTCCATTTTATCTTCCAACGGGAAGCTCGTGGAATAGATTAAACCATTTAGACCTATAAGGTGCAATTTGTGATTGCAAGACTAATTGTGTTGCAGATGCAGTTTACATGACCAAAAGACTTGGCACCACAATCAGATGAGTCCAACACTCTAATTATATAACATAAAGATCACCATTAAAGTTCTTTTTCCAGAGTGGCATGACCAAGAACAAACTTCGAACCGCAGCCACGTGAGTGCAACACTCAAGTTTATACAACATAAAGATTACCATCAGACGTCCTTGAACCAGGGAAATAGCGAATATTCATTTTGTTCACTTGCATATTAAACTGCACGTTATTGCTTTAGCGTGATAGTGAGGTACATCCGGTATCAATTTATTCGGGCCTGCAACTGCAACTGATATAATGCAAAATAAGAAATTAACTAGGCATCAGGAGAAACAGGTCAGAAGAAGGGATACTGAGATCTAACCATAAATTTTTCCTGAATCAATGGAAAGTGCAACTAAGTTATTTTTGTCTAATCTCAGATGGCAAAGAATGGGTTTACAACTTTGATTTGCTACAAAGTCTTCCTCTGAGCTCTGTTGCAACTGCATCAATAAACTCTTGCGTGTTCAAATACATATCTCGAGTAACCCTAAAAGAAAAAGGAGCAAAATTAGCATTATCAATTTGTTTCAAAGTAATTTTACTTCAAAAACTGTTGGAATTATGAGTGTAATACTTGGGTCCATGAACAAGAAGAGCAAGATCTTTAGTCATTTTCCCAGATTCAACAACTCCAATGCAAGAGGTCTCAAGTTTTTGTGTGAAATCGAGCAATGCAGCATTATTATCTAGCTTTGCCCTGTTAGAAAATCAACTAAATCTTGTCAGAGATCCTTACGGGATATAGCATTATTGCTAACGAAGAAGACATGACCCATGAATAACCGAAAAGATCTAAGACGGATTGTTGTGATATAGCTAATGTCCACATAAATCTGATTAGCACGGGCAAACAACTTAAAGATAAATGGTATGTTTCTAATGACACAGTTATCTCCTTCGCATAGAAAAGAGACTTGCACACCTGTGAGCAAGCCCTCGTGTCCATGCATAAATTGAAGCAATGCTGTTTGTGCTGGTTTCTCCCCCTTTCTGGTGTACCCGATAGTGACGAGTAACAGTGCCATGTGCAGCTTCAGCCTCAATAGTTTTGCCATCTGGGCACATCTGAATTTAGAAAAACTGCCAGATGTTATTCGATTCTTCTTTATTAAGAGTTCTATACGTCTTCCTGTTACTAAATCTACTGTATACGTGATTCTTCAAATTATTTTAAATGCAAAAAACTAATAGTCAAAAAAACTGTAGCAATAAAACTATAAAATTATTGTATAAATACCAGCACTGACGTCATCAATCCCAGGGACCCGAAACCTGCAGAAAAAGAATCAAGTAGTTATGAAATATTTTCCATAATCTAGTTAACCAAAAAAAGAAACTTTCTCAAGAAATAGTTGGTGTTCCTACCTTGAGCCAAGAAATCACTTTGCACATCTCCATCATAGTTCTTACAAGCCCATACATAACCCCCATCACTCTTAAGAGCATAAGCAACCATATCATCTATCAAGCGATGTTCATACCTGCAAAAGATTATCTGAATGAACTCTTTATAAAGATGAGTTACCAAGGCCATGTCTATAACTAACCATATTTCAGCAGCCTCAAACTTAGATTTCCATTGAGCCTCATACACCTCTTGAAATATGTCCTTAAACCTGTGTTGCAAGAATGTTTAGGCCAACAAACTTCACAAACATCAAATTATCACACTATTGCAGGAGCAACAACCTCATACCTTCCATCATACTTTTTGAGAATTGTGTTCTTAGTGCTAAGGTAAAGTGGCCACCTTTTCTGGTAAGCTGTGTTCATTGAAGCCTCAGCGAAAGCACGAATTGACTACACAATTCATGAAAGATGAGGAATCAGAATATACTTAAACTCATATATAAACATGCAAAAATTTGTAGCTATGATGTATTACCTCATCAGTATTATACATAGACAGTGCCACCCCACCAGCACCTGTGAACTTAAACACTTCTAGCTCAATTTGCTCCTCTTTTCCCTCTGGGCAAAATAAAAGAAACAATGAAGCGGAGTCCAGAAACATATACATAAATGAATTAATATTATAGTCAGATAGATGTGGCATCTCCTATTTGTATGGTCAACTGCTTGTTGGATTGTCCAAGTGAATAAAAAACAAAGAAGGTTATTCCTATACCAAGTATATGAATCCACCACAATGAACTGGAAGGACAAATATTTAGAAGTGATTTTGATGTCAAGTTATACTTAGCATTAGGGGTATAAACGGTAAATGAGACGAGCAAAAATGTTTTATCCTGAAAATATTCTGAACAAAAAAATTAATGCAAAGAGCATTTATCATTTCTTAAACTACATTGACAAGAAGTAAATGAGAAATGCCTTACACTAAGACCAATAGGCATAACATTGAATTCATCTGCAAAGGCAACATGTACAAACTGAAATCAAGAGGACGTTAATAATCTAAATTCAGTAATGTATAGTATAACAATTCCTCAAGAATCCAGTCTGTAGGTAACTTTTTGGGTTCCAGAGGTGAGTGAACAATTTTTATTCTAAAAGAGGAATAACTGTCTTGTGGTCAAGGGAAGAGGTCAAGACCACCCAATTGTTAACCACACTCTTGCCGTACGAGAAGCACCGCTGGTAACCAACTGTTATGTGCTACATGCCTTACTCATATACTTGAAAAAAGGATCTGAAAAAAGAACCGAACTGAGTTTGACCAAGTGCAAGCAAGTTCTAGTTTTTTATTGAACTCACTTGCAAAGTGCAAACATCATTAATAAATAAAACTTGTATAGTTTTTCCATTTTTTTTACATGTGGTAGAAAATTCATATAGTATTATATTTTTAATGTATTTGAATGAAAAATAATTAACAGCATAATCAATATTGATATAAATTGATAATAAGTTTGTTAACTAATTATTCACAAGCTTTGTTAATGAACGTTAACAAGCTAAGCTCATTATATTATATACTTTATACTATTAAATGTATATAAACAAGCTCTTGTCAAACTAAGTAGTAAGCTTGTTCATGAATATTATATTAATTTACAATCTTGCCTGGCATGTATGGACTGAAGAACTAATTCAGTGTTTAGGACATTCAACAATGAAGTCATTTGAACATACCAAATATCAATTTCAGTTTGCCAGGTCCTTTAATAACTGTGTCTGTGGCTCGGTATTGATCACCAAAAGCATGCCTTCCAATGCATATGGGCTTTGACCACCCTATCAAGGTACAATGAATGAGGGAGAAGTAGAGAAATAATGAAGAGGAAAGCAAGATGTAGAATCGAGGTATATACTAGAAGTATGCAATTTATTTTGGTATGTACCTGACACAAGCCTTGGTATATTTCTGCATATAATCGGCTCTCTAAATACAGTCCCTTGAAAAGGAAAAAAAGGAGGAGCAAAAGGAAGAACATTTATGCAAAAGTTCATGAATATTACACTTTTAGTGGGCATTGAGCTTCAAGAAACCAACTTGTCATACCATTCAAAATGTTTCTAATGGTTCCATTTGGACTTTTCCACATTGCTTTCAAGTTGAACTCCTTAACACGAGTTTCATCTGTAAGATAAAATTTGTGATGCAAAACATCAAATTCAAATGTGTCTGAAAATAGAATCTCATATCAGAATTGTATTATCTGTACACTACCTGGAGTAATAGTTGCACATTTTATTGCCACATTATATCTGAAACAAGAATAAGTATTAAGTGGATGTTACATGGCATATACCACTTCTACGTAGAGTCAAGTAAAAGGTTTGCATTGGATATGGAAAATAAGAGATTAGTAGACGTGCCAACTAGGACTATATTCAGAATTATAGAAAAGTAGGTGATGAAGCTAAAATATGATTTTCACTTTATGATTCAGAACAATCTCGGTGATGTTTACTTTAGAGTAGCTTCTGCACTTTCTATTGTAACTCTATCATTTGTAGCATCACGATTTGGAAGGCCTAAGTCAAAGTACTTTATATCCAACTCGAGAAATGGGAAAACAAGCTGCAAAACATATCAAGGCATTCAAATAGTGGGATGAAAATAAGTTGAAACAAAAAAAATGGCTGAGCAAGTAATCAGTAAAGTATAGCTGAAAGAATAAGAATCATTCACCTTTTCTTTGATTAGTCTCCAAATTACACGCGTCATCTCATCTCCTATAGAAGATAACACAATGCAAAACAATAAATAGCAAGATAGCCTTAAATAATCTCAATGAAATAGAATATAAAAAAATGTTAGCTTGACATATTCTTAACGCTTGTATATTCTTAGAAAATAATCATGTTACATGCAGGACCATCCATTTTCAATTTTTTGCTGACATGAAGAAAGAGGTATGAATAAATAAGAGAGAACTAAGAACAAAAATATGAAACAGTATTATTGAATATTAGAACTAAAAAGCAATGACGAACTAAATATATTTGAGCAAATAAATAAGAGGGGAGGTCATAATAAAGAAAAGAAAAACTAAATAGTTGATGGTGATATCTAGTGATGTGCTAGAACATAATAAAGTGGATTCAATGGTGAATCAGGCCAGTTAGGTTTGAGAGATGCAGTTTGAGAAATTTATATAAACTATTCAAGAATAAACATACAGCTACACCCTATCTTTTAACCACAAAAAGAGAATTTATGAAAATATAAGACCATCAAATAGAAAGGACCAACCTATTAGGTGAAATGCTTAGCTTTTTTTACTTTAAGCTACAGAGAAAAAAACCCAAGCAATATGTTTATTCATCAATTGATACGTAACTTTAATTTTCTGAATTAAAGAACACATTGGCATTTGCACTAAAAAGGGAAGTTGTCGACTGAGGTAGTGATGGTTAACTGCATACTTTTTTGCCTAGGTGGATATCAAGTGACCAATCATTGGGTTCTCGCTCTATGAAATAAGTATCCTTAAGCATGAAGAGTGAAATCTATTGGGTTTTTTTTTCTCCAATAGGTTTTTAGGTGAAGACTTCTAGGTATCTCTCTCTCCTCATAATTTGATTCACCTCATTTAATTATGCTGCCTAAAGGACTTTTAGTGCGTCCATACCATTTCACATTCCACATTTTTTCTCTCTTTTATCCTAAGAGAGATATAACTAGATAGTAATGAATGAAAGTATTTACAGGATACATCCACCAAAAGCATCTTGTCAGCCTTACTGGGCATTTTTAAATATAATTAGATAGTAGTTTCTGAAGAAGAACTGACCTTATGACTATTACACAATTCTTACAAAGGCACACATATAAGATTCTGTACTTTTAATTTTTTATCTTAAATATATTTTCTATTATTTCTTCCATCTGAATATTAGATCTGCGGTTGTCTTATACCCTATCCTCACTGTAAAAGGTAAATGAATTTGAGAATTTTTAATGATTTGATGGACAACAACATACATCTAATTTCTAAATCTTGTGACTTCTCAATGGTTTCAACTTACAATAGTAAGCATTAATAGGCATATGAATCGTTAGTTCAACAATCTCAAGACATAATGCAAAAGCATTCAGCATATCAAACTGAGACCTGGCATGCACACTCCTATGGTAAAACATGCTAAGAACTCTTATCTTAGAAATGTGTTATGCTTCCTTTGACCCAAATTTTTCTTCCTTTCTTCCATAGGAAGCACATATGCTAACATGTTCGATATAAGTCCAGCTTACTAAGGAAACTTACCTCCCAATGCATTTCAATACCAATCAATTTCTAAAGATGAAGCAGTCGTGCTTCACTAGATGAACAGGGGAGTGACTTTTTCTAATTTCTTTGCTTAAAAAAAAAAAGAAGGAAATCACTTCACACCTAATAATTGAATCTTCATAAATTTTACCGAATTCAGAATAATATTGCTCAAATTACTATTGTATAGGGTTTCCGATAAATTAAACAAAAAATCATCGCCGTTTTCTCTGCCAAGAAAAAATATCTGACAACCAATCGATAGCCAAATCAGTGGTAGAAAGAAATTATCGACTTTGGGTGAACGAATAGGAAACGACAGAAAAAGAAGAAGATCTCGGGAAGCAAGGGGATTCAAGGTCCTGCTCACCATCCATCTCTACGATGGGGTTGGCGACTTTGATCTTGCGGAGATCCATGCCTATTTCGACGGAGACGAGCGCGTCGAAGCGGGGGAGATTTGATCGACGAACGGAAGCGAAGCGAAGCGAAAAATTGGGGAGCGGCGTGTGAATGCAAACTGCGAAGGCAAGTCACGGCGACGTTTATTAGGGTCGGCTGAGTTGCCGATGAGACCGTCAGCTGCGAAGTCACCTCGTTTTTCTGAGTGGGGCCAAGTAACTGATGCTTGCTTGTTACGTCGTCTTAAGTGACGTCACCCATTACAGTCGGCGTGCGTGATTCATCCCTAGGGCGGCTAATGAAGGGCGTCTAGGCAAGGCCCATGGGCCACCATTCACTCTATTAGGTCGTTTGCTCTTGGGCGACATGCATTAGGCAATTTGCGGCTCTGCGATAGCAAAGCATTTCTTTTCAAGCAGATATCTGTGAAATTTTGCATTGTGAATACAATTTTTTCACTTAGAAAAAAAATCATGTCGGGCTGTGGCTGCTCCATGGTGCGTTGAAAATTTTACACAATATTTTTCAAGTAGGTTGCCATGCGAATCACGACATTACCTACCGTCAACTGATAAGCTAATTAACAAATGAGATAGAATGAAGTGGAAATCTCTCCTCGATCTTCCTAAAAGTGAAGAGAACGTGTTAACAAATGAGATAGAATGAAAGTGGAAATCTCTCCTCGATCTTCCTAAAAGTGAAGAGAACGTGTTGATCCCACTTGCTGGTGGTTTGGTATGCAAGTTTAACTCCAATCAAAGAGATGACGCATTTGATCAAATATATCCAAGATTTTGAAGATCAAATCTTTTGCTTTTAATTTTGGGAAAAAAAAATCTACAGTATGAAATCTCATGAAACACAACAATCGATATCCCAGGTCTGCGCACATGTCTATTTGATGACATGGACACGACGACCTTGTAATGCTACTAATTTTATAAAAATCTATGTCCCGGGCTATGGTACTATCGTAGGATATTTAGATTGTCATCCATAGTTTGAATTTCAATTATGACGTATTTGCATGAATTTTCTCCAAATGGAGAGTGTAACCAAACGATACTTACCTTCTGAACTGGTCATCGCGTGCGTTTTTCGATTTATCCTAACAGTCGATGGAACTTCCGTGGGACCGGATCGATCATCCAGAGATAATAGACTAATTGGGATTCTCATTTTTTTTAATTTTATAAAAAAATATAATAAATTCATTTAATCTCATTGATTAATTCTAGAGTAATCGGTTAAGTCTTACGAAAGTTTTTCATCGATAAATCAAAAAGTACACGTGACGAACAACCTAGAAATTCAACCTCCTTTGATTATGTATCTCATTTAAAATAAAAATTCTTATAAATATATCATAATTAGAATCCAACTACAAATATTTATATAATAATCTAAATATTCTATCCTTGCCACGATGCTACTAATTTTATGATCAGTTAGTCGGCGATGTAGAGATGAATTAATTAGATGGAGCTTGAGAAATATTGTGTCGTGTGAGTTGGGGAACACAGAGAGTGAGTGTTGAGAGTGATTAATTTTATAAATTGATTTTTAAAATAGTAGATTTTGTCTTTCTTTTCAAAATTGGTGTTATCGGACGCTTGGTCTGTGACGGACTCCGGGTGCTCTCTTGACCTGGCACTCGATCGTCACCAAGGCACTCGTCTGCTGCCAAACCTAACGCGGGGTAAGATTCAAGCTACTAGAAAGCTGATCTCTCAGTTTGAACATTCTCGGTCAACCCATTTGCTTTCACTGCACACACGCAGACATTATAACTCCTCTATGTTTCCATGCATCTTAGAGTTCTTGGGCTAATCAATGATGGAGCACGGAGATGTGAGATTGCTACTGAATCTGCTGTTGCAGGGTGAGCGACAAACGAGGCAGCTCATGGAGGCTTCTGCTGCTTCCTCCCCCGCCGTCAATGAGGAAAGCAGAGCTCGACTGCAGCAGATAAGATCGAGCTTGGAGAATGCTATTGCCATGGCGAAGCTGATCTCACGCCCCGAGGGGACGCACCGCCTGATTTTGTCGCCCGTGGCGGCATCCGATTCCCCGCCGCCGTCCAACAGCGGCAGCCCGAGGAGTGAGAGCCCGGAGAGGGTGGTCAAGGAGCATGAACGCAGGGAGATGTGCAAGAATAAGTGATTTTAGTACTTTAACTGATTATGCTTGTAATTTCTGTTCTAAGTTCTAATTAAGTTCTCTTTTTGGGTTCTCAGGAAAGATTTACCGAAATGGAAGAGACAAGTTCGAGTTACTACCGACAGCGGTGGATTGGCCGAGGGATTGGAAGATGGATGTAGCTGGAGGAAGTATGGGCGGAAGGAAATCCTTGGAGCCGTGCATCCAAGGTTGGTTAATTCAGTTCACTCGCTTCACTTTGGCACTTGGGACATTTGTAACCGTTTGGTTTGATTGGTTAAGTCAGGCAGGCCTGCAGTTACATTCACAGTCAAGTTAGTGACTTTGTGTTACACTGCTCATCTTTGTTTTTACTTCCTCGTCTTTCTTCAGTGCATATTACCTAAAAAAAAATTAAACAAAAATTAACCTTATTTTAAATGATATTTTGCAGAGGCTACTATAGATGCACTCACCGGAACACCGCCGGCTGCCTTGCTACAAAGCAAGTGCAGAGATCCGACGATGACCCCTGCGTCTTCGACATCACTTACCGCGGCCAGCACACTTGCCTGCAGATGCTGCAAGAACCTCCAATTCCTGCACCAGATCAGCTCTATGACACAGGACGCCCTCGCCATGAGCAGCAGAAACAAACCATGGCCTTGTCCTTCTCCTTCCCTTACGACTCCACCCCAATCACTGGCCCTTCCACTCAAAATCTCATATTATCATCAACAACAGCCTCAGAGAACAGTGGCTACATGGGGAGCTTCCCTTTACCGTTCACTTCGCCTGCTACCTCCAATTTCTTCCCGTCTCAAGTTGTAGCTCCGAATGCTTCGGAGTCAGAGCTCACCGAGACTGTGTCTGCTGCGGCTTCCACCGTCAATTCGCTGAATATAAACCCGAGTTTCACGTTGAATCATGTGGAGTTTGATCCGGTTTTGTCTTCTGATCCTTCCAACTTTTTCGGATGAAGTGTCGAATAACTTGAAGTGTTCTATCTAGTGCTGTTCGTCGGAGCTTTGTCGATTTAATTTTCGGCAATTTACTAGATGATGTATCCAAATTTTTAAATTTATCAAAAGTCATATGTTATAAAAAAAAGGTGCTTTTATCCTTCTATTCTTCAAATTACTTTTTTTTTTATTTTCTCTATCATTTCTCTTTCTTATTTTTTTTCCTATACATATAACATTTCTTTTTTTCCTTTCTTTTTTTTTTCCTCTTTTGCATATCGATTTTTTAAAATATTTTAACACCTCTGAGAAGCCAAAATAAATAATGGATAGCATATTTGAACTCCTTACAACACAAGAAATCCATATGAACTTAAATGGGTACAATCGGAGCTCTCTAGGTCCATAAATGGATTTTGATCGAAACTCACTGATGGACTTAAAGAACTCTGATTGCATCCATTTTAATTCCTATAGATTTCTTGAATTGCAATGAGTTCAAATATGTTATCCATTGTTTATTTCAACTTCTCAGATGTGTTAAAATGTAATAAGAAATAATTATCAAAATTCTTCAAGTTGGACCTAATAGAGAATCATATAAGACCCAATGTGAGACTGATATAGAATGATATCAGACTCACGTTAGGCCTGGTATGATTCCCTATTAGGCTCACGTTGGGCCTGATATGATTCCCTATCAGGCCCAACGTGGAGAATTTTAACTATTCTTCTTTATTACATTTTAACACCTCTGAGAAACTGAAATAAATAATGGATAGTATATTTGAACTCTTTGCAACCCCAAAAATCTATAGGAACTGAAATGGGTGCAATCGGAGCTATCTATGTCTATTAGTGAGTTTCGATCAAAATTCACTGATAGACCTAGAGAGCTCCGATTGCATCCATTTAGTTCCTGTGGATTTCTGAGGTTGTAAGGAGTTCAAATATGTTATCTATTATTTATTTCGACATCTCAGAAGTGTTAAATGTTTTTAGAAGAATCAACGTGTAAAAGAGAAAAAAAAGAAAAAGAAAGAGAAAAACGTTTCATGCATAGGAGGAAAGAGAAGAGAAAGAAAAATGACAGAAAAAATAAAAAAAAAAAAGTAATCAGGAGATTAGAATGAGAAAAATATATATATAAAATGAATCTACCGTTGGTGTAGTGATAAGGAGGACTTCCAACTAAATATTAAAACTTCAAATCCTATTGTAAGAAGTCTAATATTGTTCCTTTCTGTAACACAGATCTCATGGTTTAGAAAAAAAAATAAAAGATTGAAATGATTTTTATAAGGTAAAGATTGTCTGATTCCATCTGAAAGCGTGAAATTGAAAAGTTGAGAGGTGGTGACTTCACTAACTAGACGTGGATTTTACTTCGCTCAGTAAAACAAACGGCGTTAGTGTTAGGCCAAGGAAGGGGTCCCTGGCGTTGGTCCTCCGACGCTCAAGTCAATCATCTAAATGTGAAGAAAAGCGAAGCAACAGTAGCAATAGTATAACTCAAGAATAATGCGTACCTCTGTAGGTAAAGGACCCCCTTTATAAAGAGCCCTGGTGGACAACGTGCACACTTCTCAAAACATGGGCATACTCTTCCATATGTCCCATGAATGGACCTTGTCAGGAAAGTATCTCTGACACCATACCTTAACATAGTGTGTATATCCCTAACGCGACAATAGAAGCTTCCGTCGTACGATCCGCCTGTCGACCATACCTCGTGTCAGCGGCACTATCTCCCAAAAGAATATCGAGAGATACTACAGTGGTCTCGTTGCTTGGCTGAGCGGGGTAGCCGCTCGACAGGGACTCTGCTCCGTTCAGACCAGCTATGTGGTTTCCCTTGGTGTCCTGCTACTTCATATTGAGCATCGGTTATCTTGTGTATCATCCTGATCCGGAATGGGGTCGGCTCGGACCCATCTCCTACCGGTCGGGGCTTGACCGCCCGACCAGCCATGGCCATGATCCTCCGTTCGACCCTTTGACACTCGTGTGTTGACCACCTTGACTTTGACCTCCACCTTGGCAGTTGACCCCGTGCCAGGTAGGCCTTCCTCCATCGCCGCATCACAAGCCTCCGCCTCAAGTCTAGTCAAAGGAGGCTACAAGTTTGACTGACTGGACCAGTAGAGTCTTCGGTGGCTCCCATGCCTTTATCGTTCGACTTCGCATCGCCCGACTAGTCATGTAAATGTCGTTCGGCCCAAGCCTCTCAAAACCAACTGTGCCTCGACCGTTCAGCTGTATGATAATCACATATCTGTGCCGCTTGGACAATGGGAGGCAACACTTGGCGAAAAATCTTTTCCTTGTGCTCATCGGCTGAACACCCTGACGTTATCTAGATTTCTCAAAGACCGTGCAAATCTCTGCCATTACGGTCGACCACGCGGTCATACCTTTTAATTAAATCTCATTAATGTCGTCTGGTGACTGAGCGCCACGTGTCCCACTTCCTACCGCCGCACGTTTGACGTGACAGGTGGATATCCGCTAGTGATGTGACAGACGCCTTTTTGAATTCAATGGTCGGATCTCCTCCTAGTTTTTTGTAACCCTAGATCAACCCGCGTGCGTCGCCGTCTTCTTCACTCCGCGTGCCTTTGTGTTCGAGCTTCCCGACGACACTTCGTTGCTGCTTCTTCTCCGACGATCCTTTCTGTAAGCCTCTTCCTCTTTTCGCTCGAATCTTTTCGTTGTTCTTCGTCGTCCCCCTCATTTTCGATGGCTAGCTCTTCACAACCCCTGCCTCCATCCCTGGACTCTGGTACACTTCCATCGAGTCCAAGTTCGATGAGGGCAACGCTGAGAGCTTGCAATCCGCTTATGAGTTTCCCCCTGATTACCAAATCGTTCTTCCTTTTGCTTCTGATCGGCCACATGAACCACCGTCGGGTTCTTTATGTTTCTTTAGGGACCAGTTCAGTGCCGGTCTACAGTTCCCGGTCCACCCCTTTTTCCACCGTTTGTAAATATGTCCACATTTCTTTCCATCAATTAATGTCAAACTCCTTTTAGCTGCTGTGCGGGGTCATCGTCCTGTTCCACCTGCACGACATTCCTCTGACCCCTCGACTCCTCTATTATTTCTATTATCCAAAATTATCCGAGCCGAGGACTTTTCTCTTCCAAACCCAAGTGGGCTTAGTTTTCTTTGATAAGATCTCGTTCTCCAACAAGGATTGGAAAGACTACTTCTTCTTTGTTCGCCTTCCCGAGCGGCCAGATTTCTCGACCAGCTGATAGCTTGAAGTGTCGAATTCTCTGGAGCTCAAGAAGTACAAAAGCTGATCGGACTATCTCCATGTAGCTTCAAGTTTGGCCAGTTAGAAGTACCACATCTATTAGTTGTTGTTGGAGGGCGTCCTCTACGTGTTCAGCTTGAGCCCGATTCGCACAAAGCTTCCGTCCAGCCTAGGTATGCTCTTTATTTCTCTTAACCTTTGAATCTAACTAATTTTCCTCCTTTTGTGCAGCTCGAATCATGTTGCGAGCGCATTTGGCCGGCAAGTGCAAGCTCACGGATGCAGAGATTAATGCTGCGGCCGTAGCCAAGCTGGAGAGCTGTGGTTTGCAGCCGGTTGGCTCCAACGAAGATCTACTCGGCGACGAGGGAACATAGGTGCTGGGGAGTGGAGTTGGAAGAAGTCAGATAGCCGCAAGAGACGTAGTGGTTGCAACAACAGACCTTCCGCCCGCTTGGTCGTCGATGGTCACTATCGCGGTCGCCTTAGAGTCGGTCATCTCCGACGAGCCCCTTTGACAACGCAAGAGACATTGAACGAAGGGGTCCTTCCGATCTGCAACTTCAGCCTTGTAGACCCCAACAACAGTCATCTCTCGACCCTCTTCGGAGTGGGGTGACACCTCCCTTCCTCCTCTTGAGCAGGGAGTCATAGAACTCCCTGCACCTATATCATATGACCAAACATCATCGTTGTCCGGGTTGCCTTAAGGGACGATTTGCGGGCCTTCAGTTGCCTTCATGGCACCTCCTTTGTCGATGGCCCAGGTGTCTCACATCTGATCGGCTCCCACGTCTCGATCTTCGGGCCAAGCAACCTCAGACCCCTCTGGCCCGAGCAGTCAGAGGCAAATAACAGTAATCATTCATTTGCCGACAAACGAGTACCGTAGCTCGGACGACTTAGCGTCCCTCACCCCTAAGCATTAAATCAGGATTCAAGGACCGCTCGCATAGATATGGGCCGATGCCCAAGTCCGTGCGGTGATTATCGCTCCAGGGGACTCGCCAACAGCCACACCCAGATGTCCATTGGGGTATGTATACTGCACCTTCTTTTCTTCTTAATCGTCCGTTCGACTTATATAATTTTGTCGTCATTGCAGTACTAGGTAGAGAGCCTGACCATGTGCCATAGGCTTGCCTATTTAGAGCATAAAATCCAGCAGCTACGCTCCCCAAGCGGTCAAGAAGCGGCTTCACATACGCGCATGGAGTAGATGAGTGCCGAGATGGCCCAACTAAAGACTGATCTGAATAAGAGCTTCGAGCTGCTGGAGATGGAGAAGGGCAAAAGCACCGAGCAGGCTACGCAATTGGCTCAGCTTAATAAACATGCCAGCTCTTTCGAATCCAAGATACACTCAGCCAACACCAGGAAGCTTCAGGCTATCGAAGACTTGGAGATAAAAAATAAAGAGTTTCAAGTGGTGGCTCAGAACTTGAAGGAGGCGGAGGCCGCGCTGAATTTTGAGCGAGAGGAAAGGTCAACCGATCAATCAGCAGTGGAGGCCCAGCTCGACGCCAAGGATGCAGAACTGACGACGCTGAAGGCAGACTTGGAAGCCTCCCGAGCGGCGCTGCAAGTTTACCAAAATACGGAGTCTAACCGGTTCAAGGTGCAGAAAAAGGCTTACCTCTGCTCGGACACCTTCAATGAGAAGCTCACTGATTGAGCGCTCCGTCTTTTTAACCTAACCATCTATGGGGCGCTCGACCAACTGAAAGACGGTGGTTACATTCCAACCGCTCTGACAAACAAGGTCATCAGTCGGGACAAGATGACCGAGTCCCTACCCGACGATATTTTGAATTATCTTGAGTGAGTATGCTCCCGCGTACCCTCTCTTTTTTATACTACCTTTTTGGACTTGTAAAAATTAAGAGTTAATGAATGGTCGCCCATTCGGCAAATCTTTTCATTTGATGTCAATCCTTCGTTCTCCGTCATTCGACTTTTCCTTTTCATATTTTTTTGATTTGTTTATCATTGTGCTACCACTCAGGATCGAATAGGACTGCGAACCGCTTACCATAATGTGAAAAACTTCTAAGTGTGGCTCCGTGGCCCACCGATCAGCGTCGTATTACTTGCTTAGACAAGCCATTTTTTGTTGGTCTCAGGTTTATAGTTGCCACTCGGCTGCTGATATAGACAAGGATTTAAGGACGCCACTCAACCGTCGGTGAAAATTAGGGTTTAACGTCGCCGCTCGATGGTCGGTGAAAACTGGGGTTTAACGTTGTCGTTTGATGGTTGACAAAGATCAAGGTTTAACGTCGTCACTAGACAATTGACGAAGACCATGGTTTAACGTCGCCACTAGACGATTGATGAAGACCAGGGTTTAATGTCATCGCTCGACGATTGATAAGACCAGGGTTTAACGTCACCACTCGACGGTTAACGAAGACTAGGGTTTAACGTCGCTGCTCGACGGTTGATGAAGATCAGGGTTTAATGTCACCACTCGACAGTTGACGAAGACTAGGGTTTAACGTCGTTGCTCGACGGTTGAAGAAGACTAGAGTTTAACATCACTGCTCCACGGTTGACGAAGACCAGGATTTAACGTCACCACTCGATGGTTGACGAAGACCAGGGTTTAACGTCACCCATCGACGGTTGATTAAGACCAGGGTTTAACATCACCGCTCGACGATTGATAAAGACCAGGGTTTAACGTTGTCGCTCTACAGTTGATGAAGACCAAGGTTTAACGTCTCTGCTCGACGGTTGACGAAGACCAGGGTTTAACGTCACTGATTGACGATTGACGAAGACCAGGGTTTAACATCGCCGCTCGACAGTCGTAATGAGTAGACAGGAGTTTATAATCATCGCTCAACTTTTAAGTTGGTCGATCGGCTCAAGAGTCTGGAAAACTTTGTATTTTTATTCATGTTTGTCCTGCATCCAAAAGACACACATACACATACAGGTACTTCAAATATTCACTCGCGCACCTCTCACCAGGCCCTGTAGGGTTGGAGATGGTTCGCGCTCTACGGTCGCTCGAGCTGTCTTCTGTCTCCATCCTCCAACTAGTAGGCTCCTTAGCGGAGTTTTTGTATGACCTTGTAAGGTCCCACCTATGGCGTCTCGAGCTTGGTGACATCACCGACCGACTTTATTCTCTTCCACAATAGATCGCCGACTTGGAAGGACCTCAAGATCACCCTTCAGTTGTAGTTCTGTTTCATCCGCTGCCGATACACCATCAACCAAACAGTAGTTTTATCTCGTGCCTCATCCACCAAGTCGAGCTCCATGAGTCTAGTGTTACGCCGGTCGCCTCTTTTCGAGTCATGCGGAGGGCCCACAGAACATTGGGGGAGCTCGTTGATCCAGCTGCCTCATGCATGGTCGAGCCAAGCTCGTATGCCTCTTAGGATCTCCCGGTTAGTGACTTCCGTCTGACCGTTGCTTTAGGGGTAGGCCACAGAAGTGAAGGTTTGCTGGATGTCATAGCCTTCGCAAAATTCCCTGAGCCTCCAACTTGCGAATTGTCTCTCGTTGTTCAAGACGAGCCGGCGAGGAATGGCGAACCGACACAAGATGTTCTCTTATATAATTTGATAACCATCTGTTCACTTATTTTAACCAGTAGTTCGGTCTCTACCCACTTGGAGAAGTAATCCACCATGACGAGTAGGAATCTTCGCTGAGTGGTCACCATGGGGAATGACCCAACAATATCCATGTCTCATTGGTCGAACGGGCAAGACACCGTGGACGCCTTCATCTCCTCGGTCAGTCAGTGCAGGATATTATGATACTTCTGGTAGGACAGGCAGTTGGCTACTGTTTGAGCAACATCCTCTTGGAGAGTGAACCAAAAATATCCGGTCAGGAGAATCTTCCGAACCAGTGAACGACCGCCCGGATGACTTCCGCATTAACCTTGGTGCACTTCTTGGAGGATGTACTCTACGTCTTCCAACCCAAAACACTTATGCAATGGCCTTGAGAAAGCCTACTTTTAAAGTTGATCCCCGATCAACGTAGATCATCCAACTCTCTTCTTCAATAGGCGAGCTACTTCTTGATCGGATGGTGTGCTTTCGAACTAGAGGAATTCGACCAACGGCGTTCTCCAATCATTTGGAAAGGAAATTCCCTCCATCCTGTCGTTATGCGCCACTAGTGAGACTTGTTCGATCAGCTGGCTTATCACGACCGGGGATAATGAACTAGCTAATTTTGCCAGTTCGTCTGCTAATTGGTTGTCTGATCGGGAGATCTTCTGTATAATGACTTCTTAGAAATTTGCTCTCAGCTTCTCGAAGGCTTCTGTATACAGCTTGAGCCAGACACTGCTTATCTCGAATGTCCCTTATAGCTGTTGAGCGGTCAACTGAGAGTCCGAGTGAATGAGGACTTTTGTGTCTCCGACATGTCGCGTTGCCTGTAAGCCGACTATCAATGTTTCATATTCAGTTTCGTTATTAGTGACCCAATAATCCAGCTGAACAAAAATTTGCATCCATTCTCATGCGGTGAAATTAATAATATGCCTATCTCGTTGCCTTTCTGAGTGAACGAGTCGTCGATGAATATTTTCCAAGTTGCATCTGGCTCGATATTTTGGACTTCTGTGACGAAATCAGCCAAGGCTTGGGCTTTAATCGTCATTCGAGGCTGGTACTAGATGTTGAACTCACTAAACTTGGTCGTCCACTTGATCAATCACCCGGACGCCTCCGGATTTAGGACTCTTCCCAGAGCAGTGTTAGTTATCACTACAATCGGGTGAGCTAGGAAGTATGGGCAGAGTCTCCGAGTGGCCAGCACCAATGCATAAGCTAACTTTTCAAGACAGATGTAATGAGATTCTACGTCTTTCAATATATAGCTCAAAAAATACACGGGACATTTTTCGCGACCGTTCTGCCTAACTAACGCCGAGCCAACCGCATACTCGGTCGACGACAAATAGATCCAGAGCAACTCACCAACGCTCGGGTTAGCTAACACAGGTAAGGAGTTAAGGTACTCCTTAAGCTCTTCCAACACCCAATCACACTCTGCGTCCCATTGAAACTTCGTAGCTCGGCGCAGCATCTTGAAGAACGGGTGACTTTGGTTGGATGACTTGGAGATGAACCTGGACAGTGCAGTGATCCGTTGGGCCTCCTTCAAGTTGCGAGGCGGAGACATGTCTTGTAGTGCCTTCACCTTGCTTAGATTCGCCTCGATGCCCCGTTTGGTGACGATATATCTGAGGAAGCGTCCATTCTTTGTGCTGAACAGACATTTGCTCGGGTTTAGCTTTATCCCGTATGCCCTTAAAATTCGGCATATTTCTTCGATATCTGCACATAGATCAACAGCTCGGAGGGATTTTATTAATATGTCATTGACATATACCTCCATGTTGTGGTCGATCTGCCGCCGAAACACCTTGTTCATGAGCCTCTGGTAGGTAGTGTCGGCGTTCTTTAGCCCGAACGACATCACGTTATAGCAGAACGTTCCGTTGGCCGTGATGAAGCTGACCTTTTCTTGATCCTTTTGGGCGAGCGACACTTGGTGGTAGCCCTGATACGCGTCGAGCATGCAGATCAGCTCGCATCCCACCATAGAGTCCACCATCTGGTCTATCCAGGGCAGCAGACAAAAATCCTTCGGCCACACATTATTCAAGTCACGAAAGTCGATGCAGGCCCGCCATTTGTTGCCCGACTTGGAGACCAGTATGACATTAGCGAGCCAGCTTGGGAATTGAACTTCCTGTATATGGTCGACCTCCAGCAGTTTCTCTATCTCCGCCCGGATGATTAAGTTTTGCTCTGCGCTGAAGTCCCTTTTCTTTTACTTCACCTGCCGAGTGTCCGATTGGACGTGGAGCTCGTGTTGAGCCACAGTTGGCGAGATGCCGGGAAGCTCATGTGTCGACCAAGCGAACACATCATAATTTTGTCAAAGGTAGGCGATCAGTTCTGCCTTCTTCGCACTTTCCAGATCGGCGGCTATGAAGGTGATTGTCTCCGACCGGGTAGGGTGGATCTAAACCTCCTCCTTTTCTTTGTAAACCAGTGTAGGAGGCTTCTCCGTGATAGCATTCACCTCCAAGCGTGGGTTTTTTCGAGCGGCCCTTACTTCTAATTTGACCATCTCGACGTAGCATCATCGAGTGACCAACTGGTCACCTTTGACCTCACCCACCTTGTCGTCCACCGATAATTTGATTTTCTGGCAATAGGTGGATACCACCGCCCGAAACTTGTTAAGGGCCAGTCGGCCCAATATAACATTGTAGGCTGATGATGCGTCGACCATAATGAAGTTGGTGGTCCTTGTCCTCTTCAGTAACTCGTCCCCGAGCGAGATGGCAAACGAACTTGGTCGATCGACAACACTTCATTGCCTGTGAATCCGTAGAGCGGAGTTGTCATGGGCAACAACTCGCTCCGGTCGATTTGCAATTAATCGAACGCCTTCTTGAATATATTGTTCACCGAACTCTCTGTGTTAACAAAAGTTTGATAAATAGTGTAATTAGTGATTATTGCTTGGACGATCAGTGCATCGTCATGAGGGATCTCCACTTCCTCTAAATCTCTAGGGCCGAAGTTGATCTCGGGTCCTTCGACCCTCTCTTTGCTGCAGGTCACGACGTGAATCTCAAGTCACCAAGCGTGCAACTTCCTTTCTCAGTTGGAATCACCATCGGTTGGCCCACCGACGATTATTCGTATTTCCCCACGGAGTTGCTCCTGTTCTCCTCTTCTCGAGCCAAATGCCTATTCTGCTCGGCTGAGGATCGGGCGAGACTTGGATTGTTCCTTCGCTAGGGCTGATGGTGGCGTGGTTCGGTCATTGTCCTTCCTTCTTCCCTTCGAACGGCTGATCAGCGCTTGTGTCATTAATCAGGAGATAGGGATCGACGACGATATCCCCATGGGTCGGCCTGCTAGCTGTCAGGTTGTATCTGTTGATACAGTCTGACCTGGCTGTTATTTTGATGTTGACACTGATTTAAGTTTGTATCAGATGTTAATTGAACTCGGATTGATTACTGATCAAGGTTGATCATGTGGAAGGGAAAAGTCCAAGTTGGAAACTTGGCACGCGAAGTCGGAGAGGGCTCGGTAGCTCGTTCTCTGGACCGGACGAAGTCGGAGAGGGCTCGGTAGCTCGTTCTCCGGACTAGGTCAGAGAGGGCTCGGTAGCTCGTTCTCTGGACCAGACGAAGTCGGAGAGGGCTCGCCATCTCGTTCTCCGGACTAGGTCAAAGAGGGCTCGGGAGCTCGTTCTCCGTCGGAGAGGGCTCGGGAGCTCGTTCTCGGACCAATCCTAGTATCACATAAGCGATTGGATCGATCAGCGGACCGATCCAGATATACATTGTACCGATCGGTCCGCAGACCGATCTAGTGAGACTAAATTTTCAGATCGGTGCGGTGACCGATCAGAAACACTGCACATCGAGTAACTGATGCGTCCAGACCGATCAGAAACACCGAGCACATGAGTGCAACGATAGGTCCAGACCAATCGTGAGAAAATGTCGCGAGAAAAAAAAAGGCGTTGGATCGGTCTGGACCGATCCACATCCAATCTGACGGCCGCCATGACCAATCGAGACCGACCTCGAGCCGTTGTCCGATCGGTCAGGTCTGTGATCGGTCTGCTGACCGATCCACAGTTAAGTTCATTGTGCATGCGCTTTCTCTAATATTTTCTGATTCGCACTTCTTTTTGCCCATCTCTGTTTAACCTTCTGTTGTGAGTCTTTTGGAGATATAGGTTGCAGGTACCATACCAGTGCTTAGTTTCAAATTAAGCATCATCAAAGGAATGAGACAAAGGATCTTTCCACTGCTTTCTCTGCGTCAAATGCATTTGAAGCAGCAATGGCTACAGGTTGCGATTGGCTGTGTTTCTGGCAGTGATCAGGCGGCGATTGGCTTAACTCCTAGTGATTGGTTCGAGCTCAGAAGCACTAGTGAAGACCGTGGTTCTATTGGTGTGAGCTCAAAGAATCAGAAGAGGAAGAGAAGCGATTGGCGACGCCGTAGTTTGCAGCAGGGATTCGGTGTAGGTTGGCAGCGATCCGGTGCAGGCTGATCGAATGCAGAGACATAAGAAGCAGTGTATGCTGGAAAGAAAATAGAAGAACATGAAGCAAGTGAAAAGCTGTGTGTGTTTCGGTTGAGAGCTTGCTGTGTTCTTGGACTCTGTCTTCATCATCTTTGTGGCTGTGAGCTTACTTCGATTTTCTTTGAGCCACTGTGATCTGTAAGTCCTGTGTGCTTCATTTTAAATCTGTTCGAAGACTTTGTGGAGAGGTTTCTCCACCGAGAAGGAGAGCTTCATTAGCCGGTGTCATCCGGGGTGTGATCTACCGAAGATCAAGGGCTCGTCCACCTTACGGACACACCGAGGAGTAGGGGCAAGTTATCCCCGAACCTCGTATATCTTGTGTTAGTGGTGCTTGGTTCTTTTCTCGTATAATTTCTTTTTGTTTGCTTATTTTCCGCTGCGCTAACAAACTCGCTTAGAATTTTTGTGAAAAGATTAAGATTTTGGTGGAGGCTATTCACTCCCCCCCTCTCTAGCCATCCAAAGGATCCCAACAAGTGGTATCAGAGCCTGGTGCTCTTCATCTGGACTAACATCCTAAGGAGCAAGAAGATGGCCATGAAGGAAGGATTCAGCACCAACAGACCACCCTTCTTCGATGGAGCAGATTTCCAATATTGGAAGAGTCGCATGAAGTATTATCTCAAAACTGATATCTCCATGTGATTTTCTGTAAAGGAAGGATTTACGCCTCCAAAGGACGAAGAAGGTAAGGAACTCGACTCCTTGAGGTGGTCCACCGAGTAAACCCGCAAAGGACAAGCCGATGCCAAGGCAGTGGTCACTTTGCAATGTGGAATAGCCAAGGACCAACTCGTCAAGGTAGGTCCTTTCACGAGCGCAAAAGATCTATGGAACAAGCTCATCGAGCTCCAAGAAGGAACTCGGGACTCTCGGATTGCCAAGAGAGACTTGTTCCTAAACCAACTCCAAAACCTCACCATGAGGGAAAATGAGACAGTAAGTGAGCTACATGGAAGATTCAAAGAGATCATCAATGGTCTCCATTCCGTGGATGAACGCGTGGAGAATCGCGATCTCGTAAGGTACGCTCTAAAAGCCTTTCCGAGGAGTGCCTTGTGGTCATCTATGGTAGATGCCTACAAGGTCTCTAAGGATCTTTCAATTGTAAAGTTAGATGAATTCTTTTGTGAAATGGAACTTCATGAACTTGCTAACAAAGGTCAAAAGGAGAAAGGTATAGCTTTGGTTGCAGGAGAAAAGAGCAAGGATGGGAGAAGAAAGAAAGAAAAGAAGAAGGAGAAAGAGATTCCTTCATCTTCATCCTCCTCCGAGTCCGATGATGAAGGTGGATCATCATCAAGCGAGATGGCAAATTTTGTGAGGAGGATCATGAGAAGAAGCAGGAGATACAAAGGTAAAACTGTAGATCAAAATATTGATAAGTCTAACGTTACTTGCTATGAGTGTAGCAAGAAAGGACACTATCGGAGCGAGTGTCCAAAGCTAAAGAAGAAGGAGGAAAGGGCCAAGAAAAAGAAAGCCCTCAAAGCCACATGGGATGAATCCTCCTCGAGCTCATCGGAGGAAGAGAAGAAGGAGAAGAGCACAAGGCAACTAGCACTCATGGCAAGGGAGGAATCCGATTCCGGGAGTGATGGGGACGCAAGCACTTCAGCCGCGGCTTCATCATCTTCGGATGATGAAGAGGTAACCTCTTCTCACTTAGAAAAATGCTATAAGACTATTACACATTTGTCTACCTTGCTTAAAAAATCAAAAACTGAAATTAAATCTTTAAAAGATGAAGTAGAGAACTTGAGAGCTCTTAGGGAAGATGAGGTTGATGACCTACATCTAGAGCTCCTTGAAGATGAAAACAAAGCCTTGAAGAGTGAAGTTGAGAAACTCAAGAAAATGCTTGAGAAATTCTCAACTAGCTCCAAGACATTAGACATGATTCTAAATGCCCAAAGGGCGGTCTACAATAAGGCTGGGTTAGGGTATCAACCCAAGGAGTCAAGTTTTATTTCTCTAGTGTCTAGAACCCATTTTCATAGATCACATGCTTCTAGGGTTCATGAGACTAGGAAGGGTGTAACCAAGGCATGGGTGCCTAAGTCTTTCATTGTAGATGCATTAGGTCCCAAGATTTGGGTACCTAAAACATCTATCTTTCGTGTCTTGTAGGCATTGGTCAAGGGGGAGCGTCTATCAACTTGGTTTGTTGATAGTGGATGCTCCAAGCACATGACCGGGGACAAGTCACTTTTACTACCCTTCAAAACAAAAATAGAGGTAATGTGTCATTTGGTAACAATGGTAGTCTTAAGGTTATAGGAGTTGGAGACATTCATATATCCGAATGCCTCCAAATCAAGAATGTCCTTCTAGTCAAGGGGATGACTTTTAATCTCCTAAGTGTCAGCCAATTGTGTGATACGGGTTACACAATTGAGTTTCATTCAAGTCAATGTCTGGTCAAACACATTGACACACTTGACACGGTACTAGTAGGCACAAGAGTAGATAACATTTATCAAATTTCTTTTAAAAGTGCTACTAATGTCTCTGCTAAGTGTTTCATGTCAAAAGAAGAAGAATCATGGCTTTGGCATAGGAGGTTGGCTCATGTGAACATGAAGAATATTAGAAAGCTGGCCAACAAAGGATTAGTGCGAGGCTTACCAAGCATCAAGTACCAAAAGACAAAACTATGTGATGCATGTCAAAAGGGTAAGCAAACAAAAGCAACTCATAAAGGTAAAAGCGTTGTAAGTACCTCTACTGTTTTAGATTTACTGCATATGGACTTGTTTGATTGTAGTAGTGTCATTTCTTTGAATGGTAGTAGATATTGCTTAGTGATTATTGATGATTTTACTAGATATACATGGACTTTCTTTTTGAAAAATAAGGATCAAACCATAGATATTTTTATTTCTTTTTGTAGAAGAACTGAAAATGAAAAATCAACAACAATTAAAACAATTAGAAGTGATCATGGTGGAGAATTTCAAAACCATAGATTTTTAGAGTTTTGTCAAGAAAAAGGATATAGGCATGAGTTCTCTACTCCAAGGACCCCACAGCAAAATGGGGTTGTGGAGAGAAAGAACCGAGCTTTGCAAGAGGCTGCACGAAGCATGCTCAATGAGTACTCACTACCGAGCTACTTGTGGGCTGAAGCTGTGAATACAGCTTGCTATGTGCAAAACCGAGTCCTGATACATAGGTTTTTAGGAAAAACTCCTCATGAACTTTGGTTTGGGAACCCCCTACAATTAAACATCTTAGGGTGTTTGGTTGTAAGGTGTTTATCTTGAACACCAAGGATCTTCTTGGAAAGTTCACGGCTAAGGCTGATGAAGGGATACTGGTCGGGTACTCTCTCTTCAGCAAAGCCTATCGAGTCTACAATAATAGGACTAAATTGATTGAAGAGTCCTCAGATGTAGCATTTGAAGAAATCCCTAAATCGAATGATCAATCAAGGGATGTAGGAGAAATTCAACTTGAACTTAGAAATCTAAGTTTGAATGATCAAAATGAAGAAAGAGTCGAGGTTGACTCTGATGACGATGAGCAAAGGCAACAAAGGGCTCAGGCTGATCATTTGCCTGATACTGAGTCTCTGCCTGTGCCTAGTGAGACCATTCATGAGGCACCGCCAACACCAAGGCAATCTAGGATAGCCTCTAGTCATCCCCAAGACCAGATTGTGGGAGACGTCCAACAAGGGGTTAGGACTAGATCATTCTTTAGAAATGAGTCTAATGAGGTCGCCTTGATCTCAGAAATTGAACCAAAAATAGTTGATGAGGCATTGCACGATCCTGACTGGATCATAGCTATGCAAGATGAGTTAGGTCAATTTGAAAGGAGTCAAGTGTGAGACTTAGTTCCTAGACCTAAGAAGACCACCATTATTGGAACTAAATGGGTCTTCAAAAATAAGTTAAACCAAAAGGGAGAAGTCGTAAGGAACAAGGCGAGACTTGTAGCTAAGGGCTATAGTCAAGTCGAAGGCCTCGATTATGATGAGACTTATGCTCCCGTGGGACGATTAGAGTCCATTCGTTTAATGCTAGCTTTTGCTGCATATAGAGGTTTCAAGCTCTATCAAATGGACGTTAAATCGGCCTTCTTAAACGGTTTCATCAAAGAAGAGGTCTATGTTGAACAACCACCAGGGTTTGTGAATACCGAAGCTCCAAACCACGTGTACAAGCTCAAGAAAGCTCTTTATGGGCTTAAACAAGCACCTCGAGCTTGGTACGAAAGGTTGTCAACTTACCTACTAGAAAAGGGTTTTGTGAGAGGTCAAATAGATCCAACACTATTTCTGCGTAGAGATGGTGAAAATATTTTTGTAGCCCAAGTGTATGTCGATGACATAATTTGTGGCTCAAATAACAAGGACTATTTGAATGAATTTATCACTCACATGGAGAGTGAGTTTGAGATGAGTCTGGTGGGAGAATTGACTTTCTTCCTTGGACTTGAAATCAAACAAACTCGAGATGACATTTATGTCCATCAGACGAAATACACTCAAGAGATGCTCAAGAAATTCAACATGAGTGACTCTAAGGAAGTGTCCACTCCAATGGCGACAAACACTCGTCTGGACAATGATGAGAGTGGAAAATCAGTTGATCTAACGCGTTATAGAAGCATGATCGGTAGTCTTCAATATCTCACAGCTAGTCGACCGGACATACTCTTTGCTGTGGGCATGTGCGCTAGATATCAAGTCTGTGCCAAGGAATCTCATTTAATTGCAGTTAAGAGAATTCTGAGATACCTTAAAGGCACAATTAGAGTAGGTCTTTGGTACCCTCGTACTGAGTCTTTTGACTTGATAGGTTATACCGACTTCGATTATGCTGCAAATTGGATCGGAAAAGCACTAGTGGGGGTTGCCAATTCTTAGGATCATCATTGGTTAGTTGGTCAAGTCGGAAGCAACATTGTGTTGCTCTCTCCACGACCGAGGCTGAATACATTGCCATGGGAGAGAGTGTATCACAATTGTTGTGGATGATTCACACTCTAGAAGATTATGGACTTTCGTATAAGGGAGTGCAAGTGTTGTGTGACAACATTAGCACAATAAACCTAACGAAAAATCCAGTCCATCATTCTAGGACCAAACACATTGAAGTGCGTCATCACTTCATTAGAGATCACGTAGCTAGGGGAGACATTGCACTCACATATGTTGAGTCAAAGTCAAACCTAGCCGATATCTTCACCAAACCCCTTCCGGAAAATGAATTTAGTCATTTAAGGAGAGAATTGGGAATGTGTTTGGCTCAATAAGTCATTTTGACCACATCATGATCAATAAGGACCATTAAAATGACAAGAGAAATAGGGAAATTAATTTGGGCAACTTGGGAACATCTCACACAAACTATAAGGTTTAACAAAATATTTTTGTTTGCTAGAAATGGGGTGAGATGCTAGGATCAACCAAATTATTCAAAATGTATCGTGCATCCCTTGAATAATTAGGTTGAAGAGACATAAATTGAGTATGGGGAAGACCATTACATAATTCATGTGTATTTGGTTCCTAGATCTTACTCATATATTCCAACCAAGGAATCTTGGTTGGACTTTTGCCTAGAAATTATCTAATTATGGTTGATGGTTGATGTGTTGATTGATATTGTTGTTTGATTCATTTCATAACTATGATTGATAATAAGATAGGTTGTTAAAGGAAATAATAGCAACTTGGATATATTTTAACAAATTTGAAACTGATCATAGCAATCCTAAGTCTTAATTAATTCCTTGGTTCCCTATAGGTAATAGTTTTATAAGGTTTTGTGAGATTGGAACCCTAAGATTCCAAATGTCTGAGTTTTTGGTTTTAAAGTCTGAAACTTTCGGGCTCTAAACAAGCTCAGACCATAAGAGCTCATTTTTTGAATATATTTGTGGGTGATGATTCTTAGGTTCTAGGTTATGAATTTGGGAGATTCTAAATTCTTGAGTTCTGAACTTTTCAGAATTCTCGATAGACAATGGCTCAAAATTTCAGTTACTGAAATCAGAATTTCAGTATTATCAGACACTGACCGGTCTACCGACCGATCAGGAGGTTGCCTGATCGGTCTCCACGACAGATCAGGAGAGTTCCAGACCCATTTGACCTCTCTGCTCGATACCTGATCGGTCTCCACGACCGATCAGGACATTCCCTGACCACAGAAGGTTCACTGATCGATCCAGGGATCGATCAGGAGACACTGGCACGCACCGACCTTACTGATCCACATCTGATCGGTCCAGGGACCGATCAGGAAGCTCCCTGATCGGTCTCCACGACCGATCAGGACACTCCCTGACCGATCAGGACGTTCCCTGATCGGTCAGGATTTCTCCTGATCGGACAACCGTCCGATCTTATGCTCTGATCACCCTCTTTAACTTCCCCCAACCCTTTCTCCTCTCATTTCACGCTAAAGAACCCTAGCCGACATTCTCCTCAGCACTCTCCTCAGTTCCGATTCTTCTCTCCACCTTCTCCGAAAGCTACAAATGGCGCCCAGGTAACTCCTTTTTCCTTCCCGAAATCTGCTCATTGTTGGCATTTTGGTTTCATTTCTCATTGAATCTCTGTATATTGTCTCTTGTCTCGGTTCTTGATTGTTTGGGGCTCCCGTGCACTCTCACTTGTCCCGATCATGTCCCATTTTTGGCCTATTTAGGAAGAAATCAGCCAGTGAGGGTACTTCTAAGTCATCTGCTGAGAAATCCAAGTCCCAGGCACCCTCCCGACCTCAACCTTCCTTTTCTTCGAGATTCCTGAACCGACAGTTTGAACAATCGTTTCAACAGAGGACATTCAAGCTACTCCCATGTCGATCTGTGGATCGAAAGTACATGGATGAGTTTTGTCCCTCTATATCCGAAACCCTGGCATATTATAAACTTGACTCGTTAGTCTACCTAGAAAGGGACATCAACTATGACCTAGTATCTAAATTCTACAACAATCTTCATCAGACCAGTGATGGTGCTTATAGAATCAGAGTCGCTAAGAGAACTATCGATTTCTCCGTCGTAGAATTCTTTGGGTATCTAGGTTGTCGAATGTGTTCAGGAGATCCTTTTCCCATTTATCCTGATTTACCAGACCCATTACCTCCTCCACTTGATGTATCACCTGACACTATCTATGAGTATTTCTTTGGACACCCTAGACCGGATGGACTGGATGAGTTGGATGTCGAGTTTCCTACTTTTGCGGCTCTGAGACTATCTCCTCCTGACTATATTCTTTTTAAGATAGTCACAAACTGTCTTCTTCCAATCACATCCAAACCTCTAGCAGAGATCTGACCATACCACTGCCTGATGCTTTATGGTTTGCGTCGGTGTCTCGATTTTGATATCATGTCGAGCATCTATTCTTCGATCATCTCATATACTCAGCCTAGCAGCTCCACTATTTATATGCCTTATGGGCATATAATTACAGATTGGCTCGAGACCCATCTGATAGATGTGTCTAAGGGTAGGATAGTGAAGATGGTCAGACAGGATTGCAGACTTGGGAAACGGGCATTTTCCAAGTCCGGTATCTTGGGACAGAATGGGACTGTTCGATGGAAGGATGGGAGAGTTCTGGGAGAGTTACCACGGGCACTTCCTCGACAGGTTGCTGCTCCTCCTCCTGTTGCTGATGAGGCCGACCCTGACCTGCGATGGCAGATTACGGAGCTGGAGAGCCGCTTCGATCGGCACGATGAGCTACTGGCTGCTGAGCTCCATGGACTGCGTGTTCGGATCGACCAGCGCTATGATGATCTACGCAGTCAGCAGATGGTGACGCAGCAGCTGCTTCTGGGCTGGATGGCCAACTACCCACCTCCGCAGCATTTCTCGGGCTATCCACCTTCGAGCTCCAGCATGCTGCCTCAGGGTTACGTGCCTCCCGCAGATGATGATGATGTTCCTGTTGGTTGCTACTCGGAAAGCCTAGAGGTTCCACTGTACAAAATTTTGTACAAAGGTCTGAACCTTTTCCTAGCTACCATGTGTTCTTTTAAATTAAATTTTGGATCGCCTGCGGAACTTAACACGTTTGATCCAAAACTTAATCTATTTGTTCTTTTAGGTTTTGACTTGGATCTCCTGCGGAACTTAACACGTTCGACCCAAATCACCTTAAGTTATTAATTCCATTAAATATTAATTTCCATAATCGGTTCCCAGTACTGACGTGGCGAGGCACATGGCCTTCTTGGATATGGGAGCAACCACCACCGACTAGACAAAACCTTTTATAGAAATCTAATATTTAATTTCCTAAAATAACTTTAGGTTAACCGAAGAGAACAATCAAATCACAAGGAAAAGAAAAAACAAAAGAACACAACATCGAAAAACATATTCGAAATTCTAGAACGTAAGCCTCTTGTATTTAGTATTATTTCCATAAATAACTAGTATGATGCGGAAAGAAAAAATTACTAGTTATACCTTGTAGAAAAACCTCTTGATCTTCTACCGTATTCCTCTTCTAACCTCGGACGTTGTGTGGGCAACGATCTTCCGAGATGAGAAACCACCAACCACCTTCTTCTCCTCCTAGCTAGGTTCGGCCACAAACAAAGAAGCTTCACCAAGGAAGAAAATCAAAAACACTAACCAAGCTCCAAGAGATGCTCGCTTCCTCTCCTTCTTCTTCTTCTTCTTCTCCAAGTAGTATCCGGCCACCACAAGAGCTCCAAGGAAAGAGAGGGGTTCGGCCACCACAAGAGGAAGAGAGGGAAAAGATGGCCAGCCACACCAAGGAACAAAAGAGGGAGAGAAAATAATAGAGGTTGTACCTCATGAAGGCACCCCTACCCCTTCTTTTATATTCCTTGGCCTAGGCAAATTAGGAAATTTAATTACAATAAAATTTCCTCAATTTCCTTGACATGATTTAATTGAGAAAAATAAAATAAAATTTCCCCAATTGAAATCTTATGGCCGGCCACATCAATGAAGAAAAAAAATTAGACAAGTTTTAATCAACAATTAAAACTTCCTAATTTATTTCCGGAAATTTTAAAAATAAAATTTCTCTTTAAAAATCTCTTCATGGTTGATAAAAGGAAATTTCTATAATTTTAATTTTATCAACATGTGGATAATTTTAAAGAGAAAATAAAATATCTCACCAATCTACAAATAAGGAAAGAGATTTAATCTCTTTCTTTAATCTTTTGTAGATCTTTTACAAGAGAGATATTTTAATTTTAATTCTCTTTAATAAATTATTTCTTCCACATAATAAAAATTAAAATTAAAATCCCTTTTTAATTTAATTTGGCCGGCCCCCACTAGCTTGGGTTCAAGCTAGGGCCGACCACCCAATTTTATACCTAGGCCGGCCCTAGCTTGGTTCCCAAGCTAGCTTGGCTGGCCCCCTATTGGTGGGTATAGAAGGTGGGTATAGGTGGGTATAGAACTCTATAAATAAGAGGCTACGATAGGGACCGAGAGGAGGAATTGGTTTTGGTCTCCCGATAAAATTAAGCATCCCGTGTTCGCCCCGAACACACAACTTAATTTTATCAATAATAATTCATTCCACTAGAGAACTATTATTGAACTACCGCACCAATCCCAAATTACATTTTTGGGCTCCTTCTTATTATGAGTATGTTAGTCTCCCTGTGTTTAAGATATTGAATGTCCACTAATTAAGTGAGTTACTGACAACTCATTTAATTAATATCTAAGTCCAAGAGTAGTACCACTCAACCTTATCGTCATGTCGGACTGAGTCCACCTGCAGGGTTTAACATGACAATCCTTATGAGCTCCTCTTGGGGACATTATCAACCTAGTATCTCTAGGACACAGTTTCCTTCTATAATCAACAACACAAACTATAAGTGATATCATTTCCCAACTTATCGGGCTTATTGATTCATCGAACTAAATCTCACCCATTGATAAATTAAAGAAATAAATATCAAATATATATGATTGTTATTATATTAGGATTAAGAGCACACACTTCCATAATAACTGAGGTTTTTGTTCCTTTATAAAGTCAGTATAAAAGAAACGACCTCAAATGGTCCTACTCAATACACTCTAAGTGTACTAGTGTAATTATACAGTCAAGATAAACTGATACCTAATTACACTACGACCTTCTAATGATTTGTTCCTTTCCATTTTGGTCGTGAGCTACTGTTTATAATTTATAAGGTACTGATAACATTATCTTCTGCATGTGACATCACATGCTATGTTATCTACAATATAAATTCATTGAACAACTACAAACAAATGTAGATAATTTGACCAAATGTGATTCTTTATTCAAAACAAATGTTTACAAAAGCTTAGGCTTTCAGTATACACTCCAACAATCTCCCACTTATACTAATGACTAAGCTGCCATATCTTCTACCATACATCTGATTCCCATTCCCTCCACATGCCGATCGAAAGCTTTCGCCGGAAGGGCCTTAGTGAAAGGATCTGCCAGGTTATCTGCTGATGCAATCTTGGCGATGACAACTTCTCCTCGCTTCACGATATCTCGTATCTGGTGGTACTTGCGCTCTATATGTTTACTTGTCTTATGAGCTCGTGGTTCCTTCGAGTTAGCAACTGCACCGCTATTATCACAATAAATTGTGATGATTTTGGGCAAACCAGGAATCACATCTAAGTCCATTAGAAAGTTCCTGAGTCATACTGCTTCTTTAGCTGCCTCAGAGGCTGCTATATACTCAGCTTCCATGGTTGAGTCCGAAACGCATTTCTGCTTAACACTCCTCCATGAAATGGCTCCACCTCCTAAAGTAAACACATAGCCTGATGTAGACTTCTCGTTATCCCTATCTCGATTGGAAATCAATCAGTGTAACCCATGGGAGCGATCGTGCTTGGTAAACTAGCATATAATCTCTAGTCCTTCTCGGTACTTTAATATATGCTTTACCACATCCAATGTCCTTGTCAGGGTTACTCGATATCTGTGACCACGGCAAAACAGATATCGTGTCTCGTATATAGCATTGCATACATTAGGCTTCCTACACCGAAGCATAACTGATTTCATGTCCTCTATCTCTTTCGACGCTTTGGAGACATCTCTTTAGATAGAGGTACTCCATGTCTAAAAGGTAAGAAACCTTTCTTGGAATCCCGCATGCTAAAACGAGCAAGGATTGTATCTATATATGAAGCTTGGGATAGACACAACATTCTTTTCTTACGATCCCTTATAACTTTGATCCCAAGAATGTGTGCACAATCTCCTAAGTCCTTCATATCAAATTGTTTGGACAACCATACCCTTACGTCCGATAATACCTTGACATTGTTGCCAATTAACAAAATATCATCTACGATAGTACAAGAAATACCACCACGTTTACACTTCTTATATACACAAGACTCATCCGGACTTTGAATAAATCCATATGATCGGATTACTTCATTAAACCGGATGTTCCAAGATCTTGAAGTTGCTTTAGTCCATAAATGGACCGATTGAGCTTGCACACTAGATGCTCTTTGCCTTTTCAATGAACCCTTCGGTTGCTTCATATGGATGTTCTCTTCAAGACTTCCATTAAGGAAAGTTGTCTTGACATCCATTTGCCAAATCTCATAATCCATATGAGCAGCAATGGATAAGAGTATCCGGATAGACTTAAGCATGGCCACTGGTGAAAAGGTCTCCTCATAATCGATTCCCTCTTTCTGAGTGTACCCTTTCGCAACAAGCCTAGCTTTGAAGGTTTCTACCTTCCCGTTTGTCCCTCTTTTCCTTTTGTAGATCCACTTGCATCCAACGGCTTTTACACCATCAGGTGGTTCTACAAGCTCCCAGACCTTATTAGAGTACATAGACTATATTTCAGAATTCATTGCCTTTTGCCAAGATGCTGCATCTATATCTTGGAGTGCTTCGTCATATGTTCGTGGATCAGGTTCATGTTTACCCGGGATCAAGTCCGAAGACTCTCCCAAAAACATGAATCTCTCAGGTTGCCTTACAACCCTCCCACTACGACGAGGCATTATCTGTGGTTGTGTGACACGTGTTGCAGTCTCTTGTGGTACTTCATTTTGTACTATTGGTACTGAAGTAGACGTGTCCTCTCTAAGTTCTTCTAAAACAACTTTGCTACTGGGCTTGTGATCCATTATATAGTCTTCTTCTAAAAACTGGGCATTGATGCTAACAATGACCTTATGGTCTTTAGGACTATAAAATAAACCACCTTTCGTTCCTTTGAGATATCCTACAAACACGCGAACTTCTGTACGAGATTCTAACTTATCAGCATCTGGTTTCAGTACATGTGCTGGACTACCCCAAATTCGAATATGTCTTAGACTGGGTTTTCGCCCATTCCACAATTCTATGGGAGTAGAAGAAACTGATTTAGAAGGTACTAAGTTCAGAACGTATACTGCTGTTTCCAGAGCATATCCCCAAAATGAATTTGGTAATTCTGAATAACTCATCATCGATCTAACCATCTCCATAAGAGTCCTATTCCTTCGTTCTGCTACACCATTCTGTTGGGGTGTTCCAGGTGCAGACAATTGGGATTGAATCTCAGCCTCTGATAAGTAATTCCTAAACTCTCCTAAGAGATATTCGCCACCACGATCAGATCGTAGTGTCTTGATACTTTTACCTAATCGTTTCTCCACATCAGCCTTGTATTCTTTGAACTTATCAAAGCACTCGGACTTGCAGCGCATTAGGTAAATGTATCCGTATCTTGAATAATCGTCTATGAAAGAGACAAAATATTCAAAACCTCCTCTTGCTTGGACAGACATAGGACCACACAAATCAGAGTGAACCAATTCTAACACTTCTTTGGCTCTATACCCCTTGGCCTTGAACGACCTCTTGGTCATTTTTCCTTCTAAGCAGGATTCACAAGTTGAAAAATTTTCTAACTCTAATGAACTCAAAAGTACATCGGCTATAAGCCTCTGAATCCTACTTAAGTTAATATGACCAAGCCTTAGATGCCAAAGATATGCTTGGTTCATTTCCGAAGGTTCTTTTCTCTTATTAGAATTAGAAGATGAGTTATAAATTTCCATGTTTTGCTTTGTGGAAGAAATTGGATTTAAAGTATACAAATTGCCAACTAATGCACCAGAACAGATAATCACTTTATTTATTTTAATAACTACATCGTTACTAAAGGAAACTGAATATCCATCTAAAAATAGTTTAGAAACTGAAATTAAATTCTTTCTAAAACTGGGTACATAAAGACAATTTCTTAAAATCAAATTTCTATTTCTACTAAAAGATAAGTAGACGTCTCCCACTGCAACAACTGCCACTTTAGTAGCATTGCCCATGTAGACGGTAATCTCTCCTTCAGATAGTCGTCGGGTTTCCTGGAACCTCTGCAGGGAATTGCAAACATGATCAGTGGCTCCCGTATCTACACACCAGGTGCTGGTAGATAACACCGCTAAACATGTTTCAACAACTAGAGCATGAGATATACCTTTGTTTTGGTTCCTACGAGGACAGCCCGCCTTCCAATGTCCTGCTTGCTTGCAGATGAAGCACTTGCCCTTCGGCTTCTTCACTCCAGCTTTAAATCCTGTACTCTGAGATTTATTCACTTTCTTTGCTGAACCAGCTTGTTTCTTCTTCTTCTTTCCTCTCGGTTTAGAAGTAGAACCATTTTCAGCATAGTGAATTTGAGAATTGTGACGAAATAATCCTTCTGCTGCTTGAAGTTCCCCTAATGAATAAATCCTCTTATTCATATTATAGTTCAGGCGGAACTGCTCAAAACTTCTAGGTAGAGTTTAGAGGATCATATCGATCTGGGTTTCCCCATCAATTTCTCCTCCAAGGATCTGTATCTCGTTCAGATAAGCCATCATCTTTAGGATATGATCCCTTACAGGAGTACCCTCTTGCATGGTGACTGTCATTATCTTTCTCATAGCTTCTTGTCTAGAAGCCCTATCCTGATGACCAAAGAGTTCCTTGAGATTGTTCATAATATCATAAGCTGTTGGTAAATCTTGATGCTGATGTTGTAATACATTTGACATTGAAGCCAAAATGTAACACCGCGCCATCTCATCTGCCTTTACCCATTTCTTATGATATTCAATCTCCTCTTGGGTAGATTCACCAGTGGGTGCATCAGGACAAGGTTCAGTCAGTACAAATTTATAGCTTTCAGCAGTCAGAACAA
This sequence comes from Zingiber officinale, assembly GCF_018446385.1. NCBI lineage: Eukaryota > Viridiplantae > Streptophyta > Magnoliopsida > Zingiberales > Zingiberaceae > Zingiber > Zingiber officinale. The sequence goes on along the minus strand of NC_055986.1, from coordinate 18,141,353 downwards.
TGTCCAGGTTCTTTTTCCAATCTATGTAATTAGGTCCAGTAAGTCTATTCTGTTGAAGTATGATGGATAGTGGGTTGAAAGTCATCATAAGAATCACAAATAACTTTTGGTCAGAACTCTAAATTTAGAATAATATTGATTCCTCAAACAATAATATTTTAAATTAACCAACACCTCATAACACCGTGAATTTTGTATGCTACGTTAGTGTGGACGTATACAAATTCAACATTTGTAAAAAAAGGGTTTTAACCCATTAATTTTATTATCTTGTCAACCTAACTTTTGACAAATAAAATTAATAGTTGGTATCATTTGGTCACACAAATAATAGCAGTGACTCCGATGGGGAGGATACTATTAGATGTGTCTAAGTGTATACCATTACTTGACACTAAGTCCATTAATAAGATTATGCCCCTTCCGTTGGGGAAGATCACACGCTCTTAATTAACTTCCTATAGTCATCAAAAATGGAAGTTTGTTCTAGTGATCCGCAAACAAGCTCATCCGTCATGGAGGAAGGCACTCAGAGCCAACGCGCAAGCTTGTTTGCATCACTTACAAACCAGTAATGGAGACCATGGGATTTATTTAAAAATCCCTCTCCCACTTAGTTATTTATAAATGAGGAATTTTAACTATGCTAGCCTACTAAACTTGTAAACTAACATGCACACACAGCACAATATAAAAGCAATAAATAGAAAATCAAATTTTCAACTATTATAACTTTTATATCTAGTTGTCCTCCGTGTGTTGTCATCCCAAGCTGCTGCCATATTTGGCCACCGCCACCGGATCTAGCTGTCGCATCCATCTTGCTCCTAGTTCCGCTGTGCCTCTGGTCCTTAGAAGGTTCCATGCTTTGCAAGATTCGATCCGCGACATAAATAGAATTTTACATTTTTGATCCTATATTCCATAAAAGGAATGTACATGTATCTAGATCAAAAATAAAATCCTAATAAAACTAAATACAACTCCTGCTGTATTTTAATACAATCATGCACACACATATAAATGTCCTTGACATGTCCAAGGGTCCAATCACACACATAATAACTAAAAGCCATAATAGTTGGATCCTGCATCCACAAAGTTAGCACATCCTACTATTAACCTGCCTAAATTATGTATGACATGTGCATAATTAACCTAATACCAAATACACGAGGCAAAACCCTAGCTCGATACCAATTGTTGGTTGCTACTCGGAAAGCCTAGAGGTTCCACTACAAAAATTTTGTACAAAGGTCTAAACCTTTTCCTAGCTACCATGTGTTCTTTTAAATTAAATTTTGGATCGCCTGCGGAACTTAACACGTTTGATCCAAAACTTAATCTATTTGTTCTTTTAGGTTTTGACTTGGATCTCCTGCGGAACTTAACACGTTCGACCCAAATCACCTTAAGTTATTAATTCCATTAAATATTAATTTCCATAATCGGTTCCCAGTACTGACGTGGCGAGGCACATGGCCTTCTTGGATATGGGAGCAACCACCACCGACTAGACAAAACCTTTTATAGAAATCTAATATTTAATTTCCTAAAATAACTTTAGGTTAACCAAAGAGAACAATCAAATCACAAGGAAAAGAAAAACAAAAGAACACAACATCGAAAAACATATTCGAAATTCTAGAACGTAAGCCTCTTGTATTTGGTATTATTTCCATAAATAACTAGTATGATGCGGAAAGAAAAATTACTAGTTATACCTTGTAGAAAAACCTCTTGATCTTCTACCGTATTCCTCTTCTAACCTCGGACGTTGTGTGGGCAACGATCTTCCGAGATGAGAAACCACCAACCACCTTCTTCTCCTCCTAGCTAGGTTCGCCACAAACAAAGAAGCTTCACCAAGGAAGAAAATCAAAACACTAACCAAGCTCCAAGAGATGCTCGCTTCCTCTCCTTCTTCTTCTTCTTCTTCTCCAAGTAGTATCCGGCCACCACAAGAGCTCCAAGGAAAGAGAGGGGTTCGGCCACCACAAGAGGAAGAGAGGGAAAGGATGGCCGGCCACACCAAGGAACAAAAGAGGAGAGAAAATAATAGAGGTTGTACCTCATGAAGGCACCCTACCCCTTCTTTTATATTCCTTGGCCTAGGCAAATTAGGAAATTTAATTACAATAAAATTTCCTCAATTTCCTTGACATGATTTAATTGAGAAAAATAAAATAAAATTTCCCAATTGAAATCTTATGGCGGCCACATCAATGAAGAAAAAAAATTAGACAAGTTTTAATCAACAATTAAAACTTCCTAATTTGTTTCCGGAAATTTTAAAATAAAATTTCTCTTTAAAAATCTCTTCATGGTTGATAAAAGGAAATTTCTATAATTTTAATTTTATCAACATGTGGATAATTTTAAAGAGAAAATAAAATATCTCACCAATCTATAAATAAGGAAAGAGATTTAATCTCTTTCTTTAATCTTTTGTAGATCTTTTACAAGAGAGATATTTTAATTTTAATTCTCTTTAATAAATTATTTCTTCCACATAATAAAAATTAAAATTAAAATTCCTTTTTAATTTAATTTGGCCGGCCCCCACTAGCTTGGGTTCAAGCTAGGGCCGGCCACCCAATTTTATACCTAGTCCGGCCCTAGCTTGGTTCCCAAGCTCCCCCTATTGGTGGGTATAGAAGGTGGGTATAGGTGAGTATAGAACTCTATAAATAAGAGGCTACGATAGAGACCGAGAGGAGGAATTGGTTTTGGTCTCCCGATAAAATTAAGCATCCCGTGTTCGCCCCGAACACACAACTTAATTTTATCAATAATAATTCATTCCACTAGAGAACTATTATTGAACTACCGCACCAATCCCAAATTACATTTTTGGGCTCCTTCTTATTATGAGCATGTTAGTCTCCCTGTGTTTAAGATATCGAATGTCCACTAATTAAGTGAGTTACTGACAACTCATTTAATTAATATATAAGTCCAAGAGTAGTACCACTCAACCTTATCGTCATGTCGGACTGAGTCCACCTGCAGGGTTTAACATGACAATTCTTATGAGCTCCTCTTGGGGACATTATCAACCTAATATCTCTAGGACACAGTTTCCTTCTATAATCAACAACACAAACTATAAGTGATATCATTTCCCAACTTATCGGGCTTATTGATTCATCGAACTAAATCTCACCCATTGATAAATTAAAGAAATAAATATCAAATATATATGCTTGTTATTATATTAGGATTAAGAGCACACATTTCTATAATAACTGAGGTTTTTGTTCCTTTATAAAGTCAGTATAAAAGAAACGACCTCAAATGGTCCTACTCAATACACTCTAAGTGTACTAGTGTAATTATACAGTCAAGATAAACTGATACCTAATTACACTACGACCTTCTAATGATATGTTCCTTTCCATTTTGATCGTGAGCTACTGTTTATAATTTATAAGGTACTGATAACATTATCTTCTGCATGTGACACCACATGCTATGTTATCTACAATATAAATTAATTGAACAACTACAAACAAATGTAGATAATTTGACCAAATGTGATTCTTTATTCAAAATAAATGTTTACAAAAGCTTAGGCTTTCAGTATACACTCCAACAGTTCCTCGTGTTGAGGACATTGATTGATACATTCTGTTTGTCACTTTGACTGTCTGTGTTTTGGATGCTATTTTGTTGGATATTTTTGTATGACCTGGATATTTGCTTATTTCATCTATTTATGCTGCTCATTTTCCTGTTTTTCTTTATGTGTCATTTCCTATTGGCTATTGATATGCTGTTCATATGCTTTGTCTTGACTGCCTCTTATTTCTTTATTACTGTCTCATAATACACTTAGAGGGAATTCTAGGTGCATTAAGAAAAAGACAGTATGGGTTAAGGGGGAGTCTTTTGAGTCTTATCACTCCATTCGCACCTTTTTGGTGTTTGATAAAGGGGGAGAGGATATCTAAGTTTAGAGATGTATGAAGGTTTGATTTTAGGGGAGAAGATAACGGGGAGGATCTTGATTCCCGTTATTAACTTCCTTACATCGTGGTGTATTCATCTTAGGGGGAGGATCTTGATTCCCGTTATTAACTTCCTTACATCGTGGTGTATTCATCTTAGGGGGAGGATCTTGATTCCCTTAAAATTATGAAAATAAGAACATTTCTGATCTAAACTTAAATCGTGTTGTCAAACAATAAAAAGGGGGAGATTGTTGATACAGTCTGACCTGGCTGTTGTTTTGATGTTGACACTGATTTAAGTTTGTATCAGATGTTAATTGAACTCGGATTGATTACTGATCAAGGTTGATCATGTGGAAGGGAAAAGTCCAAGTTGGAAACTTGGCACGCGAAGTCGGAGAGGGCTCGGTAGCTCGTTCGCCGGACTAGGTCGGAGAGGGCCTCAGCCTGCTCTCCGACCAGGCCCAGAGGGCTCGGTGGCTCGTCTGGACCGACAAGTCGGAGAGGGCTCGGTAGCTCGTCCTGACTAGGCGAGAGGGCCGGTGCTCCTGGACGAAGCCCGAGAGGGCTCGGCATCTCGTTCCGGACTAGGTCGAGAGGGCTCTGGAGCTCGTTCTCTGGACCGGATTAGGTCGAGAGGCTCGGTAGCTCGTTTCGACCAATCCTAGTATCACATGCGATTGATCGGCCAATGCACCATCCGATACTTGATGACCGATCGTCCGACCGATCTAGTGAGACTAATTTTCAGATCGGTCTCAGACCGATCGAGAGCACATCGAGTGCAACTGATAGGTCTGTAGACCGATCAAGAAAATCAGTAGAAAAAAGAGGGTGGATCGGTCTATGGACCGATCCACATCCAATCTGATCGGTCGCCACGACCAATCAGACCAGCCTCAGACCGATCAGGCTGTTGTCTGATCGGTCCAAGGGTCTGTGATCGGTCTGCTGACCGATCCACAATTAAGTTCATTGTGCATGCGCTTTCTCTGATATTTTCTGATTCGCACTTCTTTTTGCCCATCTCTGTTTAACCTTCTGCTGTGAGTCTTTTGGAGATACAGGTTGCAGGTACCATACCAGTGTTTAGTTTCAAATTAAGCCTCATCAAAGGAATGAGACAAAGGATCTTTCCACTGCTTTCTCTGCGTCAAATGCATTTGAAGCAGCAATGGCTACAGGTTGCGATTGGCTGTGTTTCTGGCAGTGATCAGGCGGCGATTGGCTTAACTCCTGGTGATTGGTTCGAGCTCAGAAGCACCAGTGAAGACCGTGGTTCTATTGGTGTGAGCTCAGAGAATCAGAAGAGGAAGAGAAGCGATTGGCGACGCCGTAGTTTGCAGCAGGGATTCGGTGCAGGTTGGCAGCGATCCGGTGCAGGCTGATCGAATGCAGAGACATAAGAAGCAGTGTATGCTGGAAAGAAAATAGAAGAATGTGAAGCAAGTGAAAAGCTGTGTGTGTTTCGGTTGAGAGCTTGCTGTGTTCTTGGACTCTGTCTTCATCATCTTCGTGGCTGTGAGCTTACTTCGATTTTCTTTGAGCCACTGTGATCTGTAAGTCTTGTGTGCTTCATTTTAAATCTGTTCGAAGACTTTGTGGAGAGGTTTCTCCACCGAGAAGGAGAGCTTCATTAGCCGGTGTCATCCGGGGTGTGATCTACCGAAGATCAAGGGCTCGTCCACCTTACGGACACGCCGAGGAGTAGGGGCAAGTTATCCCCGAACCTCGTATATCTTGTGTTAGTGGTGCTTGGTTCTTTTCTCGTATAATTTCTTTTTGTTTGCTTATTTTCCGCTGCGCTAACAAACTCGCTTAGAATTTTTGTGAAAAGATTAAGATTTTGGTGGAGGCTATTCACTCCCCCCCCTCTCTATCCATCCAAAGGATCCCAACAGTATCAGTCCTGGGTGTTGTGCGTCGTTGACTGGTGGAAGAAGCAGAAAATCGACATCCACATCTTGCCTTTTACAACCTTTGGGTGAGCGGCTGCCACTAGAGCTGTCAGACGGGTCAACCCGTGGCGGGGCGGGTCGGCCCGTGGTGGGCAAATCATTTGGCGGGGCGGGGCGGGCCAACCCGCCAACTTGGCGGGTTGGGAAATTTCCAACCCAACCCATTCTAAGGCGGGTTGCGGGTTTGGCGGGCCAACTCGCAGGCCCATAAAAATTTTTTAAAAAATTAAAAAATATTTCATATCTTGAACATTTTACTTCGAAAAAATTTTCTACAATTAAATGTATACATAAACATGTATTTTTAAATATAAATGAACACAAACGAGTACTTATGTTGGATGAAAAATACTATTTTTATTTCAAAATTATAACAAAGAAAGATAATAAATTGACCTAAAACTTAGCTTACATGTGTTTTTCAACCCGCGGGCCAACCCAAGCCCGAGCGGGCCGACCCGCGCGGGTCGCGGGCCTAGGCGGGTCGGCCCATGACGGACTTGGGTTGATAAAATTCCAACCTAACCCGCTTAAATTATTTGGCGGGGCGGGTCAACCCGACGGGCCCAACCCAAATTGACGGCTTTAGCTGCCACATGCTGCATAGCATGTGTCCTAGGCCCATGGTGTGGTGGGGCTCCTCCCGACCGAGGCCCCTTAGGTGGTTGATGACTGCTCGGCTGACGCCGTTCAAAGGCTTCTGTGGGCTCCGCGAGCGTCTCCTTCTTCCTTGCCATCTAGGCTTCTTCCACGTTGATGTATTCGTTGGTCATCTTTTGTAGGTTGTCGAAGTCTTTGGGCGGCTTCCAAATGAGCGATTAGAAGGACTCTCCTTCGGTGAGCCCTTAGGTGAAGACATTCTGAAGGATCGAGAAAGTACGATAGAGGGGGGTGAATATCACGAGTTTAAAAACTCTTTTCTTTTTCAACGTTTAAATCAAAGTAGTACAGCAAAAAGTAAAGAACAATTTCGATTACTTGGTTCAGAGCCTATGTCAACTCCTACTCCAACGCCCACGATCCTTGACCGAACCGTTGGGCAATCCACTAAAACTCTTCTTTCCGAAACCTTCGAAAAAAGCAATTCGTACAATGAAATGAGTAAGATAGTAACAGCCTACTATCATATTTGAAATTAAGTACAATGCAAGCAATATAAAATTATACTGACAGTAGATGAAAGTCGATGCTTGATCAACACTTGATTGAAGTAGTAGCTTGCTTGAAGACAAAGTGCAGAGTAGCAATACGAGCAACTTTGTATAGAGATGAACTGGTGAATGGATTCGTTGCTGAGCCTCGGACCTTGAGCTCTTTTTATAAGAATGGTCAATGTTCAGTTGAATGATCCTTGGGTTCGGTCGACCGAACCCACTCCCTTCCTTCTTCGCTGAACTCCAATCAGATCCAATCTTCGAGCATTGATGACACTTAATGATTCGGTAAACCGATCCTATTGTTTAGTCAACCGAACGGTGAGCTTTCCCCATTCGTCGAGATTTTTCATTAATGCACCTTTAATGCGATGATCATTCGGTCGACCGATCCTCTTCTTTGGTCGACCAATCTGTCTAGCTTCCATCTTTGCTTCTGATCGATTTGTACTGTGCCACATCATCAAGGTTCGGTTGATCGATTAAACTTCGATCGGAATGTGCTCTGCTTTGGTCTGAACTGATCTCTGGTCTGAGTTAAGCTGGTTCGATCGACCGACCCCTATGTTTGGTCGATCGATCAGGCCGAACCTGCAACATAGAGTTAAACAGAATATTTCTGCTACACAAAGGTTAGCACAACAATATATATAATGCATGAGTAATATTAGACAGTAGAACTGTCTTGATCTCAACTTGGAAACCTTCCGAGTTTTTTCAGTTGGATCATCGACCTAGGGTTTGTTCCCTTCCGGAACAAGACCTCACTATCGCTCCTCCAGTTGCTTACCTCAACCTACCTGCTAAACATTGGTCCTCTAGACCCGGTTGGACTTTTCCTGCTCGGTGTTTGATCGTCTGATCCACCAAGACTTTTCCTGTAATACTACATTAGGCAGCAACAATAATAGTAATGCATAATACTATGATAAATCGAAACTTAGATTTATCGAGATCCGCTGGTCTGGTCGACCGCGCGTAGTCGACCGGAAACCATCCGATCAACCTTGCTTGGAGTTCACTCCTCCAAGACTTCTCGTTACCTAAGGTTATCTCCCCTTAGGATTTTCTCCATTTGGCTTCACCCACCAGAACCTAAGGTTATTACCCCCTAGGGGTTCTCCACCTGACTTCACTCACCAAGACTCAGTATTCGGCTACCCAGGGATCAGGTCCTCCAGACCTATCGAATCCACCTAGCTTCCATGATCTACCGAGATTTCCCTTGCCTAGCCTACAACTAGGACTTCCCTTGCCTAACCGCAGTTAGGACTAGTCACTCGATTGACTTCTCACCCTTGCCTAGCCACGACTAGGACTTCCCATGATCAAGCTCCATTAAACATACTTAAACATATTTGTTGGACATTAAAACCTTGGAGATTGATTGCACCAACACGTTCACCAACACATCTGAGGAGACCACTGAGATGCCCATCGCCACCTGATTGAAGCGCTGGATGTAGGCCCTTAATGCCTCTCTGGGCTCTTGCTTGAGCGAGAACAAGTTCACGCTCATCTTCTGGTGGCAGCGACTGCTAGTGAAGTGGTGAAGGAATGCTGCCCAAAAGTCCTTGAAGCTATGGATTGATCCCTCCGGCAATCTCTTGAACCAGCATTGTGTCGATCCGTAGAGAGTGGTGAGGAAGACCCGACATTTAACTCCATCGGTGTACTGATGAAGTGTGGTCGCATTGTCGAATTTGGCCAAGTGGTTGTCCGAGTCGATGGTTCCGTTGTACTGTCCGATCGCTAGCGAAGTGTAGTGTTTTGGCATAGGGTCATTCAGAATCGACTCCGAAAACTATTGATTGACTTGCTCGGGTGAATCATCCTCCTTGGGTGCCTTCCCTTTCCTCGCGTCCCGAACGGGCACATCGTCTGAGGAAGAGCCTTGATTCTTGCCCGCTTGGCCCCGTTCCTCCGATGAGATCCTAAACAGCGCTTGGTGGAAGGGGATAGGTTCATTGGACGCGCCGGCCCCCATACGTGTCAGCCGACTTCTTGCTATTACCAGAGCGGATACTTGGTCCGCTCAGTCACATTGCTCAACCGAGCGACCTACAGCTGAGGTCGTAGGCTCCTGTGCTTGGCGTTCAGCCATTGCCTGTTGGCGCTCAGTCAGCGCCTGTTGTTGCTGTTGCTCCACTATCTTCGTCGCTCGGGCATGTATTAATATGTCGAGCTCCTCTTGCGTCAGTATTACCGTTGTGAATCATCCAACGTCTTCCATCTTCCCGTTCGGATGCAGGTTGCGTTCCCACAGACGGTGCCAAAATGATCCTGTGCCAAAGTGTGAAGCTGGAAAGCTGGGAGGTGGCGGCTTCGCTGACCGGACATGGACTTCACTTCGCTCTGCAAAACAAACGGCGTCAGTGCCGGGCCAAGGAAGGGTCCCCGGTGTTGGCCCTCCGACGCTCAAGTTAGTCACCGGAATGTGGAGAAAAGTGAAGCAACAATAGCAATAGTAGAACTCAAGAATAACGCGTACCTTTACCGGTGAAGGACCTCCCTTTATATAGAGCCCTGGTGGGTAACGAGTACGCTTCTCGAGACATGGGCAAACTCTCCCATATGCCCCATGAAAAGGCCTTGTCAGGAAAGTACCTCTGACACCATACCTTAGCAGGACGTGCATATCCTTGACGCGACAGTAGAAGCTTCCGCCGTACGAACCGCTTATCAACCATGCCTCGTGCCAGTCACACTATCTCCCAAAAGGATGTCGAGATATACTACAGTGATCCCATTGCTTGGCCGAGCGGGGTAGCCGCTCGACCGGGACTCCACTTCGTCCATGGCCAAGTCTCGTTGCTTGGCCGAGCGGGGTAGCCGCTCGGTCGGGACTCCTCCGCTCCGTCGGCCTCCGTGGTTCCTCTATGCGGTGACCGTGTAGTAACATATCTTCCCCCCCATTTAGACCAGCTATGTGGTTTCTCTCGACGTCTTGCTGCTCTGTATTGAGCGTCGGCTGTCTTGCGTATCATCCTGATCTGGAATAGGGGTCGGCTTGGACCCATCTCCTGTCGGTCAGGGCCTGACCGCCCGATCGGCCATGGCTATGATCCTCCGTTCGACCTTTTGACACCTGAGCGTTGACCACCTTGACTTTGACCACCTTGACTTTGACCTTCACTCTGATAGTTGACATTGTATCAAATAAGTTCTCCCTCCATTACCGCATCAATATCTTTTGAAATATCATTTTGCCACATAAGACAAAATTTTCAATGTTTTTTTTAAATAATAATTTTGTATCAGTATTCTACACTGCCTATATTATAGTAAAATATAGATATTAAATAGACATATAGTTATAGTAAAAAGTAATCATGATGATTCTAATCATGTATATAATTATAGTAAAAAGATAATTATACTTATACTAATCATATATTATAATCTGTCTTCAAATTATATAAAAAAAGATAAATTATGAAATCAATTTATAGTCGATCATTAAGTGATTATAGGATGGATAGAGTTTTTCCTAAGAATATGCGTCAATCTGAAATTGATCTATGCCCTATTGTAATAAATATGCCATTTAATCTAGAAAGCATAGTTATAGCAAAAATAATTACGCTCATTTCAAAAGCTCCTCACAGTCTATCCTCAGATTATATGAAGAGAGGTAAACTACAATGACAATTTATGATCAATCGTTAAATTGGATATAGGTGGGAGGATTTTATAGTTCTATATATTCTAAATTTTTTTTACAAAATGTAAAATTCATCACCCTAACGGTTCCCAGGACTACCCCACACCATTAAAAAAAGAGTAAATCAGAAAATCAAAAAGGATAATTCTTCGATCTTTTTAAAGATATCCTTACTTAATTCTACAAATATATCATATAATAACTAATTCGATTATACCATCCTCATGAGAGCGGTTTATAATTTTATAAAGGATAAAATATGTCACTCTAACGATCTTTCAAGACTATCCCATATCAGAAAATCAAAATTCGTTATCAGATACTATGCTCTAGATGGGTCAATTTCATCGATCAATTGTTGTAAAATTTAAATAAATAAATAATAATAATAATTAAAACACAGTTTTTATATATATATATATCTAAAATGATGTCTAATCAATATGATTGTCATAAGATCATTAATTTGCTAAGCTGACATGACTTATCTTTTAATATAAAATTCATTTACATCTCTATAAAATATGGAATGTCGGCTTAAAATTTTAGTTTGAAATGGAAATCAAATTAAACCTAAAATAATATTTAAAAATCAATAAATATAGAATTGTGCATGACAATATGTGAGTTAATGAGACCTAAATATAAAAATAACATTTGGATTGAGACACTATCTAGTTCAGCCTGGTTACTCTTGGGATTGAGACACTTTCTACTCTCAACTTGGTTTTTTGAAAAAATCGGTGATTAATCGACGAAAAATTAATATTTGATGTTAATTAAAAAAAATCATTTTTATTCATTAATTTTTAACATTGGAAAATTAATATCGAATTCAATGTACATTTTTAAAAATGTGTAGGGTGGGGATAGGAGCCTAGCGTGGCACGTTATTTCCATTAACCGTTATATTCGCTGTTTTTCTCGCTCTGCCCCTCATGCTCCGTGTTCTGTGTTCGCTGCCTTGAAATCAAAAGGAAGAGGCGGTGGCGATGCGGTGGTTTTTGGTTGCAGCGCTTCTCACTCTTCTCACCAGCTCTCAGGTTTGATCTCGAAATGAAACTTTCGGTTGTAGTTTGTCTGTTTTCTCCGCATGTTTCCAATTATGTTCTCAGTCGATCTCTTGAAATTTTGCTTCTTCATTTGATAGTCTCGCCCTTTCACTAACCCTTACTACTGAATGGTTTGCTCGCGGCTTGTTGTTTCTTATTGATCCGATGCTTATTGATCAGTTAGATGCGCAGATCTTCGCACATTTTTGCAACATCATTAACATTTGCGATGTTCTGGTTACTTGTCCCCTTTTCTCCAACTTCTTTTTGGTGGCGGATTACTCAGACACTTACAGATCGCGGTTTTTTCTCAAATCATGTAGAACTCCTACTAATTTAACTACTCTTATGTTCGTTGTTTTTGAGGTGTTTCGAATCAAGCATTGAGGTGAATCTTGCTGGTTTCTTGTTATCGTAATGGCAAGGTTGATTCCGTGTGACATTTTTTTTTAGATTAATAGTTTAAGTTTGAAACTCAAATATTCTTTTTTTTTTACTGTCCTGTGGTTTGTCCATAGAAATATTGTTTTAGCTATATATGAATTTTTGAATTTGGATATTTCTTGCTTGATCAACATTTAATCTGATCATATTATAGCGAATTACATTTCATCATCTTTTTTTAAAGATGTTAAGATTATCATGATTCTCGGCTTTATTTTTCACCTTATCTGTTTTAATTTGATTTCCAGGGAATTTTGACAACACTGTCACAGAGTAATGGAAAATATCAATATGATTATGCTACTGTTCCATTTCTTGCAGAAGTTTTCAAGGTACTCTTTGATTTCTTGTAAATATTTTTTTTCTACTTCTAATATTTGCGTCCCCATATATACATTTCAGCTTTTGATATCCAGTTTCCTTCTATGGAAAGAGTTCAAAGTATCCTCTCCTCCAAGGATGACCACTGAATGGAAGAGTGTTTGGTCATTTCCCATACCTTCTATCATATATCTAGTTCACAACAATATTCAGTTTGCCACTTTGACTTACGTGGATCCATCAACATATCAGATCATGGGTAATCTGAAAATTGTCACAACTGGCCTCTTATTCAGGTATTATGCAAAGGGAATCCACCACATCTAGTTTGTACAATAGGTGTGTGATCAATTAGGAAACTAGTTATATCCATGTTGCCCGCTAGCATATTCATTTAAACTGGAACTGCCTCTATCTGTCAACTGTAAAAGAGATTGTATTGAATTTTGTCGACGCCAATGACCAAATTTGAGGACAACTTTTTTACTTAATGGAAAGTTTCACGTACTATGATGTCTCTAATCAAGAATTTCATTGCTGAAATTAGTGAGCTGTAAAATAAATCATGCTAAATTCTTTAGAGAGTATTTTTCAACATCTAGTGTCTGATTATCTTTGTAATAACAACAACAACCAAGTTTTATCTCACTAGGCGGGGTTAGATATATTGATCATTTTCCGCTATTGAGCTCTATCTCCTATTATATCATCATATATACTTAAATAAATTTTATCTTATTTTATTTTTGCTAACCAAGTCTTTTTGGTCTTTCTCTTCCTCGTTGGATATATGTGTTTGTCATAGTTTTACATCGCCTAACTGGAGCATTTATTGGTTGTCTAAGTACATGTATGTACTATCTTAAACGTGTCTCTCGGAGTTTTCTCTAGGCAGATGCAACTCCAACTTTCTCTCTAATGCTCTTATTTCTTATTCTATCCATCCTCGTATGCTCGCACATCTACCATAACATCCTCGTCTCTGCATCTCTCATCTTCTGCTCATGTGTTGAAGTCATTGTCCAACATTCAGCTTCATATAACATAACAGGTCTACCTACGATTTTGTAGAATTTCCTTTATGGTCACATAAAACACCTAATACTCTCCTTCATTTCAACCATCCTGCTGCATTCTATATAAGATATCTCTTTCAATCACTATCATTTTGCAAAAATGATAGTAAATATTTAAAACTCTCGGTTCCGGGCAACTCGTCATCTCCTATCTTAACACTTGTCTCATTGCATCTAATATTGTTAAACTTTAATTCCATATATTCTATCTTTATTTTATTAAGCCTAAAACCTTTCCTGTTTCCCACTAAGATTCTAGTTTAACATTTACTTCTTCACGTGTTTCATTTACCAAAACAATATCATCTGCAAACAACATGCACCACAATACTATGTTTTAAATGTGTGTAGTGAGTTCGTTGATAATTAGTGTAAAAAGATAGGGACTTAGAACTGATCCTTAATGTAACTCTATCTTTATTGGAAATGTTTTAGTTACTCTGCCTGAATTTACTCTGATCGTTAAATCCTCGTACATATCCTTAATTAGTTTAATATATGTTACGGTAACACCTTTTTTTTTAGAATTCTCCGTATAATTTCTCTTTAAACTCTATCATAAACTTTTTCTAAGTCAATGAATACTATGTGTAGATATTGTTTTTGCTCCCGATATTTTTCAATTAGTTGTCTAATAAGATGTATAACTTTTATTGTCGACCTTCCAGGGATAAACATAAATTGATTTTTGGTTTTCGTGGTCTCCTTCTTTAATCTTTTTTCTATTACTTTTTCCTAAAGTTTCATGGTTATGACTCATTAGTTTAATATCTTTATAATTTGCACAATTTTGACGTCTCCCTTATTTTATATAAGAGAACTATAGTACTTACCCTCCATTGATTAGCCATTTTTTTCGTTTTCAATATCATGTTAAATAATTTTATAAGTCATTCAATACCTTGTTTCCCTGGGCACTTCTATACATCTATTGGAATATCATTTGGTCTAACGACTTTTCCATCGTGCATCCCATTTAAAGCTTGTGCTACTTCTGATGTTTGAATTCTACAATAAAAATTTAAATTTCTATACTCATTTGACCTACTTAAATTGCCTAAGTTAAGTTGGTTACCTAAACCTTCATTAAAAAGTTGATGAAATACCTCTGTTGGAGCAATCCCAATGGTCCGTGCGGCCATGTGTTTTGGTGTTTGGGCAAAGGGTTTAAGTTTGGTTCACCCTTGTTATTTGATATGTGTACTTGAGTTGTGCAGGACTCTAGGATACACATGTGACTCAGGTTGACGGCTTCGGGTCCGGTGAAGGATGGAGCATCCGAGGGACCGTGGACAACGCAACAAGGACAAGGTCCGAGGGAAGCGACTTCGAGGCATACGCGAAGGATGACATTGTGGACGAGCCGCGGGCTTGGATGCATCTGAGGGACGAGAGCCAAAGGAAGTAGGCTTGAAGGCAAGAGGTCAAAGCTGCAAAGAAGAGTAAAGTGAGTCGTGAGAGTCCGAGTGCTGAGAGAAATGTACTCGGGATGGGAACCCTAGGTATAGGGTTGTACCAGTCGATTAGTACTGGGATCAGTCGGCTGGTGGTGAGCACAGAAGCTCTCTGTGCCCGAAATGGCTGGGATCAGTCGACTGGTACTGAGACCAGTCGACTGGTAGATAGCCATTGGCATGCCGTTGGGCTGACACCAGTCGACTGGTAACGGGCAAATCAACTTGTTGATTTCTTCCAAGCTCTATAAGAAGGAGCTTGGGATGGGCGGCCAAGGTGACGAAATTAGACTTGGTTAAAGCCTAATTAGTAGTCATCTAGTGCTTTAGCAATCCAAGTGTTCTTGATCGAGTTGTGGCGAGGTTTTTCCACTGACAAGGAGGATTGTGCTAGCCGGAGTTTCCGGGGACTAATCCACCGACGGATTGAGGGATCGTCCACCTTATGGACAGCCGTGGAGTAGGAGCAAGTTATCTCCGAACCACGTAAACGAACGTGTTAGCGGTTTGCGTTTCCTTTCTTAGTTTTAGTCTTTCTACTTGTTTGTTTGTATTTCCGCTTGTGCACTGGCATTGTAGAAAGAAGCGAGTATTTGGGGGCGTCGTCTATCCAACCCCCCTTCAAGCCGGCCGCAAGATCCCCTACAAGTGGTATCAGAGCGAGGCCGCTCTCCATCGGACTAACCGCCGAGGAAGCAAAGATGACCGGCTTAATAGATCCACCAAAGTTCGAAGGAGGAAGCTTATGGGACATCACCTTTTGGATAGTGAAGATGAAGAACTTCTTCGAGACGGATTGGGACACAATGATGGTGGTGGAAGAGCCATTTGAAGTTCCGAAGGACAAGAAAGGAAAGAAGCTCCGACCACGACATTGGACGGAAGAGCAAACAACACAGTCAAAGGCAAACGATAAGGTAATATCAATTTTGGTAGATATTTTGCCTTCTAACGTATTGAGTGATGTAGGTGAATACAAGAATGCCCATGATTTGTGGAGCAAAGTAAAGAAAGTTCTAGGTAAAGAACTTATGCCTACACAAGAAGAAGAAAAATCCAAAGAAACGGATGAAGAAACTCAAGTAGAGGAGGAGCAACCGGAAGGTGACGAGCACTCAATGTAACGCCCGCCCCTCCTGTTAGTAGGGCGGGGTTACTTGCATAGATGCAAAACATACATGCATATTAAAACTTCTTTTTAATATAAAACAGCGGAAGTACTTATTTTTTTATATTCTTTTAATGAACGAGGTCACGATGTCAAATTCTATCATAAACATGAATAAGTATCATGAAATCATGCGAAACATTAACATAGATAAACTTAGTTCATGTCAACATAAAATAACATAAGCAGGCTTTTTCTTTTTCTTAGCCGAACCACCACCACACGCATCTCTTGCCTCTCCTGTGGCTCCCCTAGTTTATCCATTCTTTGCCTTTATCTGCGGTACAAGGAAAGTAAGCTATAAGCACATAGGCTTAGTAAGATCCTTTCCTACTCACAAAAACGTATTTCATAGCATAATCACATAAGCAGATAGCAATGGAGACATAATCATCTAAACATCATATCATGTAAACATAGCATCATAACATATCATCTCATAAAGAATATCATGCTATATCATAAATCATAAGAGCATCATGTCATATAAATCATAAGAGAATCATGTCATATAAATCATAAGAGCATATCATATCATAAAGAAACATCATGATATATCATATCATAAACAAAAGAGCATCATGTCATATAAATCATAAGAGCATATCATATCATAAAGAAACATCATGATATATCATATCATAAATAAAAGAGCATCATGTTATATAAATCATAAGAGCATATCATATCATAACTTATTATATCATGCAAGATGTCTTTTAAAACATGTGTCATGTCATGTGCAAGATGTCTTAAAACATATCATATAATACTTTAACATAATATCATCATGAGGGTCCGGCTTGTACCACATACATACATAAATGCGCGCAATCCCTAGGACAGGGTGGCTAGCCTCGAATCTACTAGGGAACTAGGTCCGTACTACGACCGTCGACCTAGGGGCGTACTAAGGAGCCCATCCCTTTTTACTAGACCCGTTCATAGTCCGTCGGCCTAGGGGCGCTTATGGAGCCCACCCTTGGTACAAGCCATACAAAGTAAAATAACATGTCATAGTTACTTATCATATCATGAAGAGTGTTCTTAGTCCCAACTAATAGGGAAGCAACTCTTAGGTCTTTACTTGTCATATCATAAAGAGTGCTCTTAGTCCCACTTAATAGGGAAGCAACTATCATATCGTAAAGAGTGCTCTTAGTCCCACTTAATAGGGAAGCAACTCTTAGGCCTTTACTTATCATGTCATAAAGCATGTATACTTGAGCATATAACACATCATAAGAGTCATCATAATGCATGATTCATAAGCATACATAAATGAGCATATTACTTGTCATATCATAAAGCATGCATACTTGAGCATAAAACACATCATAAGAGTCATTATCATGCATGGTTCATAAGCATACATAAATGAGCATATTACTTGTCATATTATAAAGCATGCATACTTGAGCATAAAACACATCATAAGAGTCATTATCATGCATGGTTCTTAAGCATACATAAATGAACATATAATGCATCATAGGAAACATAATCATGCATGGAAAACCTTAACTAGCATCTCTTCATTCATATCGTAGCATGTGAGACACATAGTAAAATCATAATTGGGTCTCTAACCCTAATTCCATGTAGTGGCCGAAAGTTCCAAGCCTAGCCCTAGGTTATAAACAACATAAAATCATGTGAACCCTAAACCAATTTCATATCATAAATCATTAAGAACATAATGAGCATATTTGGTTTAGGTTCTAAGCTCCCTAGGTCCTTGGTCTTGTTATGGCCAAAAGTTACCATGCCTAGTTCTAGGTTATAAACAACATTAAAGCATGTGAACCTTAAACCAATTTCACACCATAAATCATTAAGAACATAATGAGCATATTTGGTTTAGGTTCTAAGCTTCCTAGGCCTTTTAACTTGGTTATGGCCGAAACTTAGGGGCATGAAACTAAGTTCTAAACAACATACAAGCATAAGAATATCAAGCTAACTTCATATCATATCATAAGGGAATTCATGAGCATGCTGGATTTAATTTTAAGCTTTCTTGGACCCTAAAATTCATCATGGCCGAAACATAAGGAGACATGTATCTAGATTTCAAGCAACATTCAAACATGATAACCCTAAGTTAGCTTTATATCATGTCATAAGAAGAGTCATGAGCATGTTAGAGTAAGTTTTAAGCTCTCCTAAGTCTTAATTCTCATCATGGTCGAAGCCCTAAGGTGTAATACATCAAGGTTCCAAACAACATACAAGCATGAAACCCTAAGAAACCTTCATACCTTTTCATAAGGAAAGTCACGAGCATGATAGCTTAAATTTTAAACACTTCTAGGTCTTCATTTCTAATCCTGTCCGAACCAGGAGTCAACGGAAGCTGGGGGTGTGGCGCTTCTTGCTGGATCCTCGAGTGCTCCGGCGAACCTGCAACAAAACCAAGCCGAGGGGGGGGGGGTGTCTCAGCGACGGCCCTCCGACGCTCAAGTTAGGCGAGGGAATAGTGGAAGAAGGTGGCTGTAGAATGAAGACCCTCGTACCTCCGGTGAAGAAATGGAGACCTTATATAGACCTCTCGAAGGAGCCTGCTTTCGACCATGCCCAGGTATGGGTCTGTCAGAAGGACCATGCCCAGGTATGGGTCTGTCAGAAAGACGTTCATAAGGCCATACCGCTACTATGTCAACCTCTCCATGATGTGACGGTGAGATCCTCCCTCGTGCAAACTTGTGTACGGCCTAATCATCAGACACGCCTCTGCAGACATCCCATATCTCGAGCCGAACGAATAGGCCGCTTGGCTAATCTTTGCATCCTCGCCCTTATCACGAGGCGGACCACCCGCCTCTCGGTCCCAAGCTGGCGGACACCCGCTTATTCGATCTTCACCCAGCTTGGAAACCCAAGCCCATGGGTTATCTTTAGTTCCGCCGACCTACTCACTGCCACGCCATTAACCGCTTAGTCACCCCTCCATCCGTCCTCAAGACCCCTGATGTGGATCCCCATTCTTACCGCGGATCACTTGCCTCCCTTCAAGTCTAGTCGGGAGGCGGAGTCCGTCCGAGTGGGCGGCCGTCGCCTTATCGCTGCTACTAATATCCCTTGAGCCGTTCGGCCCTTCGCTTTTCGGCTCTTCGTTTTGGTTGTCTTGTCGCTCAACGTGATATTTGCTTGTCTAAATCTTCTCGAAAATCACGCAAACCTCTTCATTAAGCCGAAGCACGCGCGGTATGGGCGCCTGGTGACATGGCGCCACGTGGCTCTTCTTGCGTGGCGGTGATGATCCGTACGATGGGGCGCCGATTACTGAAATGGACGGTTAGATGAGAACCTGCCTCGTGACTCATCCGACGGCGGAGGCCGACCGGCCTCGGCCGTATAAAGCCTCCGTCTCCTTCCTTCGCCGCATGTTTGCTTGCGCGTTGTCCTTCTGCCTCTTCTTCTGCTGCGGTCTCCGACGATCTAGTTCCTGTTTTTCGGCGGCTAGCATCCCACCGGTGATCCTTTCCGCCCGTTTCCTTCTCAGTGAGTCTTCTCCCTTCGTTTACAAGGTCTTCCCAACTCGTTTTGCCTATTTCGTTCCCATTCCTTCGGTTTCTTGCTATCTTTTTGCTTCTCCGAGATGGCAAGCTCCTCCGAACCCGCTGTTGATGTTCATGGCCCTTGGTATCCGACCATGGAGAGTCGATTTGATGAAGAGGGCGCTCGGCGCCTGTTCGGACGCACGGATTCACGACCATGAAATAGTTATACCGACCGACCGACCTGACGACGGCAACCGCTTGTTTTTTCTAAACCAATTCCGGTGGCCTTAGATTTCCTACCCATCCCTTTATTTTAGAGGTTTGTAATTATTGCATCCCGCCTACCAACTTGGCCGAATTCCTTTAGTCACTGAGCTGGTCGTCCTCTTTAAGATAAAGATCCCACCGACCCCAAAATATTCCACTATTTCTTCTACCCCAAACAATCACAGTTGGGCACTTTTATTTTCCAAAGTAGAATAGGCTTCAAATTTTTTGATAATATGCCGACCTCCAACAAGCACTGGAAGGAGTTCTTCTTCTATATACGACTTCCGAGCGCCAAAGATTTAGAACCAATGCGATGCATCACCGACCTGTAATCGGCAAATTCAAGCGACTACCTTCATGTGCAACCGTTGTCCGATTCAGCGGTACAAAATCGACCAGCTGCTTCTCAAGGTGTTGTACATTTTGGATTATCTCGTTCGGGCCAACCTCCTACCGCATGGGTAAGGACTCTTTACTTCTTTCACTTTTTGTCTAATTGATTTTAATTTCTTACGCAAAGTCATGTGGCGCTCAAGGCTACCGATCATCGAAATCAAGGCCGGAAATTGAGGCGCCACCAAAAGAACTCACGAGCGGGTCTCATCCCCTGACCGCCTCAGCGCAGGAGAGGGGCCAGGTTGCCCAAGCCGCTTCGAGGTCGAGGCGGATCCTGCTTCTTCCGCCCACCGAGCTAGGAATCCCTGCACCGGGATTCACCATCGAGTTCGCGGAACGTCGAAGAGACCCACGCCGACCAAAGAGGGAGAACCACGGGCGCCGATCGAGATTGCCTCGCCCGATCGCACGGAGTCGCAGATCGGGACCCCCGTGGCCTCGCCCATCGCACAGCACTCTGGCTCTCCTCCGCGGACTCGTCGTCGCTTACGACGGTTGGGCGAGACTTCAACCATAGGGGAGTCCTCGGGCCAGGCATATTTATTATCTGCCGATCGGCCATCGAGCCCCGTTCACGAAATAACCCTGACGGGTCCGCTTGCCAAGCTCTTCGAGGACGCCCAGATTCAGGTGGCCCTCATGACGCCCAAGCAGCTCGGCGATAACAACATGCAGCAGGCCACTCAGGTACGTTCATTTATCTTCCTGTGCCATGCTACCGTTTGGCTCCTGATTTTATTATTTCCCTTATAGCGTTGGGCTGAGCAAATCGCCACAGCCATCGGCTAGCCGAGCTGGAGGATCTCCTGGAAAAACTCCAAGTGTCGGGAGGTCCATCGGCCGAGCGGGAGAAATAAGCCCTCGAGGCCGAACAGAAGAAGGCCGCCGACCTGGCTACAGAGGTGGCTCGACTCGAAGACTTGGTGAAGAAGCGCGACGGCAGCCGGAAGAGGCGGGCGATTGCTGATCTGGATAAGATGAAAGTTGAAGTCCGAGCCCTAGATCAGCAATCTAAAAAGCTGGAGGCCCAACTGGCTGCCGAACGGGATGGGCGCTCTGCTGAACGCACCAAAGCGGAGGTGGACCAGAAAGTTCTTCAAGATTCACTGATTGCCTCCCGAGCGGCGCTCAGACAATATAAGGAGGGAGAGTCGAGTCGCCTAGCAGCAGCTCGCCAAGAATACCTCCGCTCGGAGCGGTTCGGCGCAATATTCGGTGGCAACGTCTCCTCAACTTTCCTCGAGGCGGTCAAGGTCACCATGGCGTACTTGAAGAAGGGTGACCACCTTCCTGCGGGAATGCACATTCCAGCCTCCGACCTGGCGGCCATGATAGATGATATCCCGGACGCCTTTTTAATTTTGAGGACCCGGGTGAGGCGAGTTCTTCTAAGTACTTTCAGTATTTCATCCGCTGCGAATGTAAAACTTTTGTACGTGCCGTTCGGCATAACTGTGTTCCTTTACTTGCATTTTTGTTTGCCCTTCATTGTCCCTTTTTATTCTGTTTGATGCTCATTCGTAGAATCAATTAGGCTCCACGTGTTTCTCACTAGGCGACCGGTCAGGTTAATCGATTGGCTTGTTTTCCTCAAAATCGTTTAGCGCTTGGCTATACTGTTTGCGTTCAGCGAATACGAAGTATTGACACACTGACGGCCGATCAGCCTTAATCAATTTAGTACCTGCGAACACTCGTTATCTGGCGTCCTTAGTTCCGCCCAAGAAGTTCACAGTCGCGGGTTCGGCACTCGATCTTTAATGACGGAGCTCGTCGGCGATCGGCGCGACTCCCGATCTTTAACGACGGGCTCGTCGGCGCGCCGACCCGTCTCTCGATCTTTAACGCCTGAGCTCGACCGAGATATTTATAGCCTGGCCACTGCCTCGATCTTTAACGTGCCGCCGAGCTCGGAGCGCGATATTTATAGTCGGCGCGGCTCGATCTTTAACGACGGGCTCGTCGACCTTCCGCCGGACGTTTATAACGCCACTGCTCTCCTCGATCTTTAACGCCTGAGCTCGACGCGGATATTTATAGCGGGCGCGCTCTCGATCTTTAACGACGGGCTCGTCGACCTTCCGCTCGGAGCGTTTATAGACGCCGGCTCGTCTCTCGATCTTTAACGCCGAGCTCGACGGCGCGGATATTTATAGCCGGCGCGCTCGA
Organism: Zingiber officinale; assembly: GCF_018446385.1. Classification (NCBI taxonomy): domain Eukaryota; kingdom Viridiplantae; phylum Streptophyta; class Magnoliopsida; order Zingiberales; family Zingiberaceae; genus Zingiber; species Zingiber officinale. The sequence continues at coordinate 18,118,771 of NC_055986.1, read as the reverse complement.
TCTTTAACGACGGGCTCGCCGACCTTCCGCCGGACGTTTATAGACGCCGTGCCTCGATCTTTAACGCCGGCTCGACGGCGCGGATATTTATAGCCGGCGCGGCTCTCGATCTTTAACGACGGGGCTCGTCGACCTTCCGCTGGGACGTATATAGCAGCCGGCTCGTCCCGCCACCTTTAACGCCCGAGCTCCGCGGCGCGGTTATTTATAGCCGGTCGGCGCGGCTCTCGATCTTTAACGACGGGGCTCGTCGACCTTCCGCCGGACGCTTATGAAGCCGCTCGTCTCGATCTTTAACGCTCGAGGCTCGAAGGCTGGATATTTATAGCGGTCCGGCCTCGATCTTTAACGACGGGCTCGTCGACCTTCCGCCCGGACGTTTATAGACGCCGGCTCGCCTCTCGATCTTTAACGTCGGAGCTCGACGGCGCGGATATTTATAGCCGGCGCTCTCGATCTTTAACGACGGGCTCACGACCTTCCGCCGGACGCTTATCGCCGATCGTCTCGATCTTTAACGCCGAGCTCGACGGCACGCCGATATTTATAGCCAGCCGCGCGCGTCTCGATCTTTAACGACGACCTTCCGCTCGGACGTTTCCGGCTCGCCTCTCGATCTTTAACGCCGGAGCTCGACGGCGCGGATATTATGTCGGCGCCGCTCTCGATCTTTAACGACGGGCTCGTCGACCTTCCGCCGGGCTTTATAGACGGGGCTCGTCGCCTCGATCTTTAACGCCGGAGCTCGACGCTATTTAGACGCCCGGCGGCGCGGCTCTCGATCTTTAACGACGGGCTCGTCGACCTTCCGCCCGACGATCGGCTCGTCTCTCGATCTTTAACGTCGGAGCTCGACGGCTTGGATATTTATAGCCGGTCGGCGCGGCTCTCGATCTTTAACGACGGGGCTTGTCGACCTTCAAGGCTAACTCCTTACCAGGTCGAGCGACCTTGGCCTTCATACCTTATCCCGTGCTTGAACAGTTTTTATGCCCATCTGAACGGCACGGGTCATTTGCTTACGAATCTAAATGCCTACTCCTCCTGGCTGATCGGCTCGGGGGCCTTCGCTATTCGAGCGCTTGGCTCGAATAATCCATATGCCCCTGCCGAACGGTACGCCGTTCAGCGGAGAATGCTCAATGTGTTTTCATCTTTTTGCTCCCTGCATCACAAGTATATAGGCGACCAAAAAGTATATAAATTTATATTTAGCGCACCTTTCACCTAGCTTGGAGAACGTACTCCTGGCTGAACGGCTCAGGGTCTGCTTCGTCGAGCATTTTGGCTCGGATAATTTATCTCCGTCCGAACGGTACGGGGCTTTCGATTCTTGTTGATGATGCCTTATATTTGTTCTCTTGATTCTTCATTTCTGCATTTCAAGTATTCAGTCAAAAAAAGTACACAGGATGATTTACATTGATACACCTTTCACCCCGCCTGGTAAGGCTGGAGGTGGTTTGCGCTCCACGGTCTATCTAACTGCCGACCGTCGTCATCCTCCAAATAATACGCGCCCGAGCGGAGCTTTTCGATGATTTTGAAGGGACCTGCCCACGGAGCTTCAAGCTTGCCGACGTCGCCGACGGAGCTGGATTTGGTCATCGACATGGAATGATCTGGGAATGACGCGCCGGTTGTAGTTTTGCTTCATCCGACGGTATGCCATCAGCCGAACGGATGCCTTGGCTCGCTCCTCGTCAACCAAATCCAGCTCCATGTTCCTTCGCTCGGCGTTGCCTTCATCGTAACATTGGACCCGGACGGACTCGACATCGACTTCAACCGGAATGACTGCTTCGCCGCCGTACACCAGATGAAAAGGTGTGACGCCCGTTCCTTCCTTAGGAGTCGTTCGTATGACCCATAAAACGCCCGGCACTTCATCCGGCCAACTTCCTCCCACGTGGTCGAGCCGAGCGCGCAGAATACGGAGAATTTCCCGATTGGCTACTTCGGCTTGACCGTTGCTTTGGGGGTAAGCCACGGACGTGAAGTGTTGCTCGATGCCGTAGCTTTTGCACCAATCTTCTAGCACCTTCCTGTGGTGCGCCCATTGTCGAAACCAATCGGGGATCCGAACCTACGATGATGTGTTGCGGATGAATTTTTGACCATCGCTCGGTGATCCCGGCTAGTGGTCCTACCCACCCACTTGGAAAATAATCGATCGCCACCAGAAAACTTCCTCTGCCCGGTCGCCATTGGAAATGGACCCACAATATCCATTCCCCATTGATCGAGCGGACATGAAACGGTTGATACTTTCATCTCCTCTGCCGGTCGGGTGGGAGAAGTTGTGATACTACGGCATGAAAGGCATGTAGATACTGTCCGAGCGGCTATTGTAAGGTCGGCCAAAATATCCAAATAGCGGGATCTTCTTAGCTAGTGACCGTCCGCCGGATGTCCTCCTCACGATCCTTGATGTACCTCTTGGAGGATGTAAGCCGAGTCACACACTTCAACAACGGGCAGAGAAAGCCTTCTTGTAGAGCTGATCGTCGATGAGTGTGAACCGACCGCCCCTCCTGAGCAGTGGGCTTCTTCCCGATCGGCCGGTGTGACACCCGAACGCAAAAACTCTGTGATGGGAGTCCTCCAGTCGTCCGGAAACATGAGGCCTTCCATCCGGTCAACGTGTGCCACCAAAGATACTTGTTCAATTGGCCTCGGTACAATGACCGGCATTATAGAACTTGCTAGTTTGGCCAACTCATCGGTGGCTTGGTTCTCCGTTCGGGGAATCTTCCGAATAAGAACCTCTCGGAACTGAGTTTTTCAAAGGCCTCAGCGTAGAGTCTAAGCCGAACGCTGTTGATTTCAAAGGTGCCAGAAAGTTGCTGAGCGGCCAACTGTGAATCCGAATAAAGTGTCACCCGACCGGCTCCTACATGCCGTGCTGCCTGCAATCCGGCTATGAGGGCCTCATACTCCGCTTCATTGTTGGTTGCTTTGTAATCCAGCCGGACGGATAGGTGCATCTTTTCTTCTTGAGGTGAGAACAACAATATTCCAATCCCACTTCCGAGTGGTGGAAGACCCATCCATATATATTCTCCACATAGCTTCAGGCTCTTCAGTCACAAATCGCCAAGGATTGCGCTTTGATCGCCAAGCGGGCTGGTATTGGATGTCAAATTCACTTAGTTACATCGTCCACTTGATGAGCCGTCCGGACGCTCCTGCAACAATACTCTTCCTAGTGGACTGTTCGTCCGGACAATGATGGTGTGAGCCAAGAAATATGGTCAAGCGCCAAGCGGCTAGAACCAAAGCAAAGGCCAACTTCTCGAGCCCGGTGTAGACAGATTCAACATCTTTTAAAATGTGGCTCAGAAAATACACGGTTGCTCTTCGCTTCGCCCTCACAAGTGTTGAGCCTACAGCATGCTCGATTGACGACAGATAAATATAAAGTGACTCACCCCGATCGGCTTGGCAAGTACAGGCAGAGAGTTAAGATATGTTTTCAATTCTCCGAATGCTCGGTCACATTCTTCATCCCATGGAACTTAGTAGCCTTGCGAGGATCTTGAAGAATGGTAGGCTCCGATCGGCGGTTTTGGAGATGAATCTGGACAAAGTTATCCGACCGGTCAACCGCTGCACTTCCTTGTATTTCGGGAGGCGGCATGTCTTGTAGAGCTTTCACCTTCTGGATTTGCCTCGATTCCCAGCTCGGTCACTATGTACCTCAAGAAACGCCCTCCTTTTCGAACAGGCACTTCAGGGATTTAGCTTGACTCCATATTTGCGTAGCGTTCGGAAGGTTTCTTCCATGTCCTCAAGAGATCGACCGCTCGGACGAATTTGATAAGAATGTCGTCCACATAGACTTCCACATTGCGATCTGCTCCCCGAACACCTTGTTCATCAAGCGTTGATAGGTGGCCCGGCATTCTTCAATCGAACGGCATCACATTATAGCAATATGTGCTGTCTAACTTTTTCTTGATCTTCACGGGCGAGCGGCACTTGATGATAGCCTTGGTAGGCGCAGCATACATATTAACTCGCATCCGGCCGTAGAGTCCACCGGCTGATCTTGGCAGGGGATAAAAATCTTTGGGGCATGCTTTGTTTAAGTCCCTAAAGTCGATGCAGACTCTCCACTTGCCCGGCTTGGAGACTAATACTACGTTAACCCGAACTCGGGGCGCACCTCGGCGTATGTGGCCTCCGAAGTTTCTCTACTTCCTTGGGATGATGACATTCGCGCGCTGAAATCTCTTTTTCTCTGCTTCACTGGCCGAGCGTCCGGTCGGACATGCAACTCATGCTGCGCTAAGCTCGGCGAAATTCCGAGCAACTCATGTGTCGACCAGACGAAGACATCATGATTTCGTTGGGGGCATTTGATCAACTCCTCCTTCTGCTCCTCCTCCAGATCAGAGGCGATAAAAGTCGTGGCCTCCGATTGGGTCGGATGGATCTGAACCTCCTCCTTTTCATCATAAATTAAGCCGGGGTGTTTGCTCCGTGTACTCTACCTCGATTCTCTCCAGCGCCGCCTTCTGATCATCTCTAATCGCCCGCACCTTGGCCTGATCTCCCCACTTCTCCCTCTTTTCCATCGGGAACTTGATCTTGATGGAAGGTTGAGACGATCGCTCGGAATTCAGGGCCGGTCGTCCCAAAATGATGTTGTAGGGGACGAAGGAGAGTCGACCACCACGAAGTTTATTGTCCTAGTCCTCTGAGCGGCTCTTCTCCGAGGTAGCCAGTCGGATCTGTCCGACCGGCAGCACTACGTAAACCCGTAGAGCGGCGTTGTCATGGGCAGCGACTCGGCTCGATCAATTTGCAGCGAAAGCCTTCTTGAATATAATGTTGACCGAGCTCCGTGTCAAAAAATGCGATGAATAGTGTAATTTGCTATTCTTGCTTTAACGAGCAGAGCGTCGTCGTTGAGCACTTCAACTCCTTCTAAGTCCCAGGCCGAAAGTGATTTCGGTCCACTTGCCCGCCTGGCAGACATCAGGATGCGGAGCTGCCGGACACCGCGCCTCGCCTTGTTGGAGTCTCCATGGTCGGCCACAAAGAATAACGTTGATCTCGCCGGAAGTATTGCTCTATTTTCCTCTTCCCGAGTGGACGGTCGGGACCGTTCTCTGGACGCCCGACTCTCCTTGGAGAGCGGTGCCGATCAGGCGTTCTTGATGTCGTCTCTCGGTGCGGGTCCGGTCGGCTTCATGGGTCCTTTGTCTCCGTCGATAGAAGGAGACCGTCGTTCGGCATTCACAGGAGCGGATTAGCCACGAAGGAAGACTTGACAATCCCTCGTGGTGCGTGTCCGTCCTGGAAGGAGCGAACATAGGGTCCATTTCTTCTTGGGCTTGCTCCAGCGAGCTACTTCTTGCACTTGGGACCTCATACGAGGGGAGCGGATTGCTTCAGCCCTTGGTCCTTTCGGCGGTTGATGAGCGACGAAGGGTCTCCGCTCGGCAGGAGGAGCCCGCTCGGTCGGTATTTCTTTTTTCCTGGCCGCTTGCGCTTCCTCCACGTTGATGTATTCATTGGCTCGGTATGACATATGATCATAATCTCGGGGCGGTTTCCGAATGAGTGATCGGAAAAAATCCCCATCCACTAGACCTTGTGTGAAGGCATTCATCATGGTCTCCGAGGTGGCTGTTGGAATGTCCATGGCCACAGTGTTGAATCGCTGAATGTAGGCTCGGAGAGATTCGCGGGCTTCCTGTTTGATGGCGAACAAGCTGACACTTGTCTTCTGATAACGCCTACTGCTGGCAAAGTGGTGGAGGAATGCCGTTCGAAAGTCCTTGAAGCTTGTGATGTATCCGTCCGGCAGCCTCCGAAACCACCGTTGAGCCGATCCAGAAAGAGTGGTAAGAAAGACTCGGCACTTTACGCCATCTGTATATTGATGGAGCGTGTGTATCAAACTTACCCGGAATGATCATCCGGGTCCGTTGTTCCAGTAGTACTTGCCGATCGTCGGAGGCACGTAGTGCTGGGGTAGAGGGTCTTGTAGAATAGCCTCAGAATTGGCGATTGATCCGCTCGGGAGATGAGTCCGCTTGGGGAGCTTTCCTTTTCGTCATCTCGCCTTGGCATTTCGTGCGAAGAAGATCCTCATCTCTTGATGCAGTACTGGCCTGGCAGGTGCGAAATAAGGCCCGATGGAATGCAACGGTGGCTTGAGGTGCTTCCGCCACCCGACGCAGATGTTGCTTGTTGCTCGGCTCGCTTTTCTTTTTTTGCTCCACAAGTTTGGTGGCCCTTATCTCGACGAGCTTGAGTTCTTCGAAAGCGCCACCGTGTGTTGTCGTCCCACCTCATCCATTGTTTCCATCGGATGCGGGAGCGTTCCTGACGGCGCCAATTGATCTGTCCGAACCGAGTCAAAAGGCGGGCGGGGTGTGGCGCTTCTTGCTGGATCCTCGAGTGCTCCGGCGAACCTGCAACAAAACCAAGCCGAGGGGGGGTGTCCCGGCGACGGCCCTCCGACGCTCAAGTTAGGCGAGGGAATAGTGGAAGAAGCTGGCTGTAGAATGAAGACCCTCGTACCTCCGGTGAAGAAATGAAGACCTTATATAGACCTCTCGAAGGAGCTTGCTTTCGACCATGCCCAGGTATGGGTCTGTCAGAAGGACCATGCCCAGGTATGGGTCTGTCAGAAAGACGTCCATAAGGCCATACCGCTACTATGTCAACCTCTCCATGATGTGACGGCGAGATCCTCCCTCGTGCAAACTTGTGTACGGCCTAATCATCAGACACGCCTCTGCTGACAACCCATATCCCGAGCCGAACGAATAGGCCGCTCGGCTAATCTTTGCATCCTCTCCCTTATCCTGGACGAGCGGACCACCCGCTCGGCCCTCGGTCCCAGCCGAGTGGACACCCGCTCGACCATTCAGTCTTCCCGCCTTGGCGTCGGAAACCCAAGCCCATGGCTGGGTTATCTTTGGTTCCGCTCGGACCTACTCGCTCGGCGCGGCCATTAACCGCTTAGTCAGCCCTCCATCTGTCCTCAAGCTGAGACCCTTCAGGAAGTGGATCCCCCATTCTTACCGCCGGATCAATTTCTATCATGGCCGAAACCCTAATTCCCTAAGGTGACATGCATTTAGGTTCCAATCAACATACAAGTGTGAAAACACCAAGTACTCTTCATAACATATTAATAAGCAAGTCATGATCATGATAGACTAAATTTTTAACCTCTCCTAGTCAATTACTTCTATCATGGCCGAACACTTCATGAGCATGAATTTAAGTTTTAAGCAACATACAAGCATAAGAACACCAAACTAATCTCTTATCATAGGGTACATATCATAAGGACATAGTGAACATGTTTAGTTTAGGTCTTTAAGCCTTCCTAATCTTTTATTCACACTTTGGCCAAAAGTTTCAAGAGCATGGATTTAAGTTTTAAGTAAGCATACAAGCATAAGAAACATTAACTAACTCCTATACTAGGGTACATATCATAAGAACATAGTGAGCATGCTTAGTTAGGTCTTAAACTTCTCTAAATCTTTTATTCAAGTCTTGGCCGAAAGTTTCAAGAAGTGATCCTAGGTTTTTTAAGCATTCTAACCTCATGGAAAACACATAAACAACTTGTACCACAAGTGAGGGGATACGTACATCCTCTTGTTTGTTTTTCCTAAGGAAGATGGTACCCTTGTGAAGAGGAAGAAGAAAGCTTCCCCCTTCTTGTTCTTCCTTTTGTTTTCTCTTGTTTGTAAGGAGTAGACCTTGAGGACTCCTTCTTGTGAACTAGTTTTCTTAGAAAGAAAACCTTAGCTTGGATTTCGGAAATGAGAGAGAGGGGACTTTAGGTCTCGGTAGAGGAGGAAGAAGGAGGAGGAAGAAGAAGGAGGAAGAATTAACCAAACTTTCTTTCCCTTCTCTTCTCTCATTCCTATTTATTCCCAATGAGGATGAAAAGTGTCCCAATTCATCCCCTTGCCTTCTCTATCTTCTTACTCTCTTCATTCCCACGAAAATAGCAAGAGAAGGAAGAAAAAGGCAATTTGTCCTTTGCTTGCTTTTTTTCTTAACCAAGAGAAAGAGGAGGAAAGCCACTTGTTTTTTTCTTGTTCTCTTACTTAATCATACTCTTTACCTTTATCTAAAATTTTCATTCTTTGCTATTCATATGTCATTCATGATTCTAGTGGTTATTATACACCAATTTAACTTTATCATTTATGGGAGGTTCAAGGTTCAAACCTTAACTTCTCTTTCTTTTTATTTCTTTTTGGTTCTATTTCCATTTCTCTTTTATTCTAAAAGAAAAATACCCATAGGTATAGCTTATTATTTCGTGGGTGTTACACTCAACTTCCGAGGAAAAGGAGGAGAAGGATGAAGAAATGCCATCCACTAGTGTGGATGAGGAGACATCCTCAAAGGTTGAGGAAGAATCCAAGACAAGTGACGAAGAAGTCTTGGAAGTCAACCTAGTGAGTACCTCCACCGAAGCAAAGTCAAAAGATCACATTGTGTGCTTTGGGTGTAATGAAAAGGGACACTACAAGAGTAGATGTCCTATGAGTAAGAAAGAGGTATCTCCTAAACTCAATTCAATTCATTTTGAATCTAATTTGAGTTGTAGGAAAAAGAAAGAGAAAAAGCACATAGTGTGCTTCACGTGTGGTGAGTGGGGTCATTACCACACCAAATGCCCAAAGAAGAAAGAAATCAAGAAGTTGGCGCATTTGAAGAAAGGGAGAAGGAGAAGAAAAAGAAGAAGAGCTCAAGTCAAGGGGGAGCTTCAAGGGTAAGGGAGGTATATCCTAATTTGAAATGCAATTCAAATTTTCATTCCTCCTTGCATGCTAGGAAAAATAATGTTAATCATTATATGCCCATGCAAAATTTTGGTTTCAAATATCATGATAGAAGTAGTGTTAATGTAGATCAAAACCCTAAGGTATCCATTCATGATAACTCTAGAAATGGTAGACCTAAGGAAACCCAAGGTATTAATCCCAAGAAGGGGAGACATATGCCTAGAAAAATGGGTAGGTCTAGGAATGTCCATGATGGACATGTTGACTCTAGATTTAGGAACCTAGAAAGAGAAAATCAAGCTTTGAAGGCAAAGCTTGATAAATTAGAGAAAACCCTAGAAAGATTCAATGTTGGATCTAAGGGTTTGGGTATGGTGTTGGGTAGTCAAAGACCCAACAATGATAGATCGGGTCTAGGATACCGATCTAGTGTCTCCAATGCTAAGGGAAAGTCGTATGCTAGGGTTGCATATGACTATAGCAAGGAGAAGCCAATAAATGGCAAGGGAAAGTCATTTAAAGATAAGGAGAAATTAACCAAGGACAAGGTGTCCAAGGTTAAGAAAGTTAGGTTTGTAGGCTAAGTGTTACCGAAGGTGCACCGATGTGGCCTAGCCATTGTGGATGAGCATCTAAGAAGATGACTAGGGTTAAGAGCTCTAGGGGGAGCTCAAAGAGTCAAATTGGGACCCATGGCCAATGGATCTCAGGTGAGTACTACTTGGGAGTCTAGAGGAGCCATGGAGTGTGCCAAATGGTTTGGAGACGGACTTGAATCTCAAACCTAGGGATTTGGCACACATGGTTTGTGTTTCATGCAAGAAATATGACATTTGGGGTCATATAGCATGATAATTGGTTTTGGATGTATAAATGTCATATAAACCAGTGCTAGGGATGCATTATGGTTTGGTATGGGCAAATACATCAAGAGGAAGTCAAAACTAGGACTTTAGGTCAAGGTTCAATTGAACCATTTAGCTAGTTTTAGATTTTGTGTCAATCTTGGGATTGGTGATAGATACATTTTGTAATGTATTTTTCCCAAGTAGACAAGGATACAATAGACCTCTCCACAAAATTTGGGGATTTTTGGAGGTCTAGGGAATTTCTGATGCATTTCTGAAGTTGGCCTGAAAAGGTTGATTTTTTTTAGAAATAGGGTACCAGTCGACTGGTACAGATACCAGTCGACTGGTAACAATAGATTTCGACTACAGAATGATTATGTAAGGTTGTGTCGAGGGGAGTAGTCGACTGGCACCAAGGGGCAGTCGACTGATACCAGCCTGATATTGTTTTCCAGTGCTGTTCTTGACCGTGTCAACTCGTTTAAATGTATGAGATCCATGGGGGATAAATACATGAGTTTGGGTCAGTTTGGATGATAAATTTTCAACAATTGGGTATTGTTGGAGAACTTTTTGGATGTTATGCAAACGGGGAGAAGTAAGGTTTAGTTGGGAAAACCTTAAATGCCTTTGCATAGGGGGAACCTTGTGATAGGTTCTTAAAATTCCCTGTGGGAAAATCCTAGCTCATTGGGGAGCTTAGGTGTAGGGGGAGCCTTGGGATAGGTTCCAATGTATGTTGCATTTCCATTCGGCGGTGTAAGTCCAAGTGTGTAGCCTTGGCAACGTAAGTCCATTCGGCGGTGTAAGTCCAAGTGTGTAGCCTTGGCATCGTAAGACCATTGTTTCTTTTTAGCATGTTTATTTGCTATATGTTTTCCCTAACTTAAACGTATTGCCAAACATCAAAAAGGGGGAGATTGTTGGAGCAATATCCCAATGGTCCGTGCGACCATGTGTTTTGGTGTTTGGGCAAAGGGTTTAAGTTAGGTTCACCCTTGTTATTTGATATGCGTACTTGAGTTGTGCAGGACTGCAGGATACACATGTGACTCAGGTTGACGGCTTCGGGTCCGGTGAAGGATGGAGCATCCGATGGACCATGGACAAGGTAGCAAGGACAAGGGCCGAGGGAAGCGACTTCGAGGCATACGTGAAAGATGACATTGTGGACGAGCCGTGGGCTTGGATGCATCTGAGGGACGAGAGCCAAAGGAAGTAGGTTTGAAGGCAAGAGGTCAAAGCTGCAAAGAAGAGTCAAGTGAGTCGTGAGAGTCCGAGTGCTGAGAGAAATGTACTCGGGATGAGAACCCTAGGTATAGGGTTGTACCAGTCGACTAGTACTGGGATCAGTCGACTGGTGGTGAGCACAGAAGCTCTCTGTGCCCGAAATGGCTGGGATCAGTCGACTGGTCCTGGGACCAGTCGACTGGTAGATAGCCGTTCGCATGCCGTTGGGCTGGCACCAGTCGACTGGTGCAAGGACCAGTCGACTGGTAACGGGCAAATCAGCTTGCTGATTTCTTCTAAACTCTATAAGAAGGAGCTTGGGATGGCCGACCAAGGTGACGAAATTAGACTTGGTTAAAACCTAATTGGTACTCATCTAGTGCTCTAGCAATCCAAGTGTTTTTGATCGAGTTGTGGTGAGGTTTCTCCACCGACAAGGAGGATTGTGCTAGCCGGAGTTTCCGGGGACTAATCCTCCGACAGATTGAGAGATCATCCACCTTACGGACAGTCGTGGAGTAGGAGCAAGTTATCTCCGAACCACGTAAACGAACGTGTTAGCGGTTTGCGTTTCCTTTCTTAGTTTTAGTCTTTCTATTTGTTTGTTTGTATTTCCGCTTGCGCACTAACATTGTAGAAAGAAGCGAGTATTTGAGGGTGCCGTCTATTCAACCCTCCTTCAAGTCGGCCGCAAGATCCCCTACAACCTCTTCCACTGCTCTTTTATTTCTCCATTGTTTACTAGTACCTTATTACATTCATTTTTAATACATTTTATTTGGATAAGATATCTTGTCTTCCTTTCTCTGACTTTAGCTATTATATAAGTATCTCTTTCCTCTTCTTTTGTGTCCAATTTTTTATATAATTGTTCAAAAGTTTCATTCTTTGCTTTATTCACTACTTGCCTTTTTCTTAGCTATTGCATATTTTTTTAAGTTTTTCTCGTTCTTACAAATATATAATTCCTTTTAAGATATTCATTTTTCCTTCACTTTCTCTTTTACTTTCTCATTCCATCGCCAAAATTTGTTACTTAGTGGTGCATGTCCCTTTGACTCACCGAGTATACTTTAGTAACTATTTTTAACTTTGATTCTATCTTATCCCATATTGTATTAGAGTCACCATATATTTCATCTAATATTTATACTCCTATCTTCTCCTTAAATATATTTTGCTTCTCATCTTTTAACTTCCGCCACTTGATGTTAGGAGTTGTATATATTTTCTTTCTATTGATACTATGTTTGAGGCGCATATCCGATATTACTAACCTATATTAGGTAGTTAAGCTTTCTTAAGTTTGACCTTATAATCTTTATAAATCTTCCTATCCTTCTTCCTAACTTTTTTATTAACTATAAGAAAGTTAATTTGCGATTTATTATTCCCACTTTTGAATGTAACTAAATGTTCATCTCTTTTCTTAAAAAATGTATTAGCTAATATAAGGTCATATGCTATCGTAAAATCTAATATAGTTTTCCTTCTTCATTTCTCGTTCCAAATCCATAATCCCATATACCTTCTCATATTCCTCATTTTTCGCTTCAACATGCTTATTTAAATTACCTCCTATTAAAATTATTTCATTTGACGGAATGTTTGTAATGCTTCATCTAAGTCATCCCAAAACTTTGATTTTGTAGCTTCATCTAATTCTACTTGCAGTGCATATACGCTAATTATGTTCATAGTTTCTTTCGCCACTATTATCTTAAGGATTATAATTTTACCCCATTCTTTAACTACTCAAACGAACTATCTACAACAATACCTATTCCATTTTCTTACTTTACTCTTACTTTATCCTTTAACGAACTATCTACAACAATACCTATTCCATTTTCTTACTTTACTCTTTCCTGTGTACCATAACGTAAAACTCGAGTTCTTTATTATCTTTGCCTTCTTGCCTACCTATTTTGTCTCCTATACATACAAAATACTAATTCTTTTCCTAATCATTGTATCTCCTACCTCCATTAATTTACCAGTGAGGGTTCCTATGTTACATGTTTTAAATCTTAGACTATTAGTTTTTCTAGCATATTTGTTCTTATCTAACCTATAGTGTCAGAACTCTTGCCTATTTAACACTACACCCAAGTTCTTATGGAGATGTAGCAGTCGTTGTCGATACGTTACAGTCGGACTTTGCAACGCGAACTCTTGCATATTTAGCACTACACCCGAGTTCTGGAGATGTAGCGGTCCTTGCGGAGACATTACAGTCAGACCTTGCAACGCGTTCCTTCCGAGGAATAACCTAGCATTAATACAATAGTTTAATAGATCCATTAACATTTATCGTAGTTTTAACACTAGCTGGCAACCTAACGCAACCCTCCTCTTTTATTCGATCTTGAGACCGATCATGACTGATACATCATAGGTGGAATTGTCTTATTATCTTTGCACATGATAAATATCTCATTCAAAGTCTTTACTTAGAACAAAGATTAGATGCATGCCCTCTTTATCGAGCTTTCATAATAGGGCGTTTATTGAATAACTGGTGCACCCAGCGTGATGAATAGGTGCACCCAACAGGCAACCAGCATGAAAAATGGGTGCACCTGCAGCTCCTTGAAGGTTGTGCACTTGAAATTGAAGAAAAGGTAGACCCAGCATGAAGAACGGGTGCACCTGATAATGAAGGGATGGAGAATGGATGCACCCAACATGAAGAACAGGCTCACTCTGGTATTGAAGGGTACAAAGAAAGGGTACACCAGTATGAAAATGGGCGCACGTGAAATTAAGAAAAGGAACTCCCATGATATAAAAGAAATAGGTGCGCATGATATATAGAATGAATGCATATATAAATGCCAAATGGCCCCCGCGGGCTGGATCAATCGGTTAAGGCGTGACATCCTTGCACAATGAGTTGTAGGGTCGAGGGTCCACGGACGCGCACTGGATGAATAATCTGGGCCGACTGTGTTAAATTCCAGAGACACCACGCTTTACCTGGGCAGCATTCACCGCTGATTTACCTCCTCCTAGGATCCCTGTGGGGCCAGGCTTAGGGGGCCGCTGTGCGGCAGGACCCGCCTTTTGCACAATATATAAATGCCAAATGGGTGTTCGCGAACCCCCTTTGCTGGGAGCTTAGCAAGGGGGGCTTGCACTTAAAGTTTTGTTACTCAATATTTTGTTTATGCTCTAGATTTATGAAATAATTACTGTAAAATCTCCTTTGTATACCCTAGGTTTTTTCTTAAAAGGAGATTGACAACTTTGCAATGGTTGGCTATTATTCTGTTAGCCATTGGAACCACTACAAGCCAGGTTAATCTCTTACACTAAAGTATATTAGTTCCTTTAGTTTGCATTTATGCCATGCAATTCTTGTGTCAAGCTAAGGTCCGACTTATATCCAACTCCATGTAAATTAACTACTCGAATTTGTAACATTCGTATGTAAATATGATGCAGGTGAAAGGTTGTGGAGAGGCGTCTTGTGGTTCGCTATTTTCAGCACCTATACAGGGTTACATGCTTGCACTATTATCTGCTTGGCTTTCTGCACTAGCTGGTGTTTACACAGAATACCTGATGAAGAAGAATAATGATAGCTTGTACTGGCAGAATGTGCAGCTGTACATGTATCTTTACCTGCTAGCTTTTAGCTTTTATCTTTTTTCTATGTATCTATACCCACGCTAGCTGATACCTTTTACTCTCAGTTTTGGGTCCATATTCAACATGGCACGTCTTCTGCTAGATGATGTCAGAGTTGGATTTGAAAATGGTCCCTGGTGGCGACGGCTCCTTAGTGGATACACCATCACGACATGGCTGGTTGTGCTAAATCTGGGCTCTTCTGGCTTAATAGTTTCTTGGTTGTTGAAATATGCAGACAATATTGTGAAGGTATGTAGGCCATGCGTACTGCTATGCTATTATTTTGTACGTTAGAACTCGAGTACAAGACTAAATTCGTTCACATGAATAAAAGAGGCACTTTTTTCTTCTGAAATTTTAGAATTGCTTTTATGATTATCATAGAATGATACAGATTTGGTGTCTAAAATAGAACAGCTTTTCTCTAGTTTCTTCTCGTTTCCCCCCCTCTTGTGCTTAATAGTTAGCTAAACGAGCTCTCCTCCTTGTGATGGCAATCTATTGAATTCCCAATAATAGTTAAACTTATTATCCTTCAGGTATACTCAACTTCCATGGCGATGCTGCTAACGATGGTGTTATCTGTATTCCTCTTTAGTTTCAAGCCTACTATGCAGGTATTCTTTATTCTTGCAAAAAATGGAATATAGTTTAATTGACTGAGCCATGGCTCAGTAAAAGCAATGATCATTAGCTCAGAGTACTAATTGCCATTGGTTTGATGACTTACCTGCCCTTTTTGCAGCTATTCTTAGGAATCATAATTTGCATGATTTCTCTACACATGTATTTTGCTCCTGCTCACATGCTTGTAGGCACGCTAGCAGCGGCAGCAGCAGGAGTAACAAGTCCAGCGTCAAACACCTCAAAGGAAATTGCTGTTGATGGGAAAGAGGAGCCGTGATAAGATTATGGATGAGCTGAAGCAAGCATGCCGTCCACCTACAGATCGATTACTTCAATGATTTAAGGGACAGGCATGAGAAATATTTGGGCTTCGAGTATCAGATGGTGAATCAAATGATGGCAAGCAGCTGATTGAGAAGAAGCAGCTCAGCAATAGCTTGATCTCCAGATCCTACACAAATACTAATAATTTCAGCCATATATTGTTTGTTGCAGCATAGTGAGTATTCATTAGTTTTATTCCTATACGTAATCTTTTTTGGTAACTCAGATACCAACATGGAACACGTATTGTTGGATGATGTCTACCCTAATAAATGATACCAAAAGTTCAACGATCTATTTGCACTGGATGCAACGCGATCCCAGTAATGATCTACTCCATTAGAACAAGAAACAGGAATTAATTAAATGATTAAAAATTTATTGAACACAGGTATTAAATTTTAACAAATTAAAAAGCTAGCGAACAGCTGTAGTTGCCCTCGCCGCGGGGTCAACGGAACGCAGTCGCTGTCGTTCCGGACTGTGTCGGCGGCTATTTCATGATCAGTGGGGTCGGCATCTGGTTTGTCAACGACCAATTAGTCGGCAAGAGCGCCGGTAGTGTCACGGATCTTGCGTTCGTCGTCTAATGGCTCCGCAGGTGAGGCAGAACGGTGTTTGACAGGGGCTGGCTCAGTACGGGGGGCAGGACGGCATTTGGCAGGGGCGGATCCGGCTCTGTCGGAGACCACAAGATTCTTCACAGCAGAGAGCTTGATAGGGGAGGAAGCCACGGAAGAGGCAGTGACATGACATCTCTTCTCCCCACGAGACTGGGTGGAGGACTGCGCTTGACATTTATCGCCGGAGCAGAGGAGGCTGCTCGCCATGGAAGAAGAAGCACGGTCAGTACTGATTGCGTCGACCGACGCGCCAGGAGATGCAAGGGATCGGAACCGGCGGGAGAAGCACAGACGATTCCATCACAGGGAACTGATCGTGAGGATGAAATGCGGACGAACAGGCGGAATTAATTGATAATAATAAAAGACAATGAAATATTTATAATAATAAAAAGGCGAGGATAATTGATAAACGAGCGGGATTAATCGATAAAAAGGCGGGATTATTTGAAAAGAAAATATTTAGCATTTTTGTTGCTACTTTTAAAAATCAGATTAGTAGTTTTAAAACCTATTTTTATTCGAGACCAAAAAGTTTTTTGGCAGCGTTTACCGCTTAACTTTTACTCAATGGCAGTTTGAAGGAATAATTTATTTATTTGTTGATTAACAGTTTAATTTATTAATAATGAACGTGGCCTGATTAAAATTTTCTAAATTATTTACTCTCACATAAGTTTTAAATTCCTTAATAAATTATTGCACATTTGAATATCTAGTTAGCTGAGTCCATTAATAAATTATTGCTTTATCTTTTTTTTCTAACAATAATTATATCAACTGATTATTTTTTTTTTTGCCAAAGAATTTGTTCAAAAAAGAGCCTAGCCATACTAAGAGAACAAGAGTAAGCAATGAGGTAGTAGCTATATATGTTAAACTAGGTAGCCTAACCAATAGAGAAAAATTTTATTCTTTCAAAATATTCACCATAAATACAGAAAAGGAGGATAAATATGAAGAAAATAACCTCTAGAAAAGTGAGAATGAATAATTACCTTAGGCAAAAGAACATCTTTCAAAGGAAAACATTTCATAATAACAATTTTACAAACATAGACAAACTAGCAAAAGCCACAGTAAAACTATAACAAAATATATATGCCATGCATGCAATAAAAGTACCTATATCATTATTATAATTATATATTATCATGTACCAAATTAAACAATATGCTCACAATATGTTTGCATGTAATATATATTCTCCCTTGCTACGAGTAACTTATGCACATATCTAATTAAGAATTTGCTCTAGTTATCTTGTTGAACTCTATATATGATCCAAGAAATTAGATAGGTGAGTAGAGAATATTTTTTAGAATTGAATAATCAAAAAGTCATATCAATGACTTTTTTATTATGGAACCCAGCTCGACTAGTCCAATCAATTCAAGCATAATTTTGTACCCCATTATAGTTTAAGTAACAACAAATCTTAAATACGTAACCTCCGATTTAAAAAGATGACACATGTGTCCCTATACCATGCAATTGTCGAACGTCTATGTCAACTACTACTCCATGCATAGGTGTAGTGCACAAATTAAAGGATGAAATAGTCTGAAAACACTTTAGATGAACTGTAATCGCTATTCTTCTAATTCACAGCTAGCTACAAATTAAACAATGATCGACATAGTTATAATGGCAATATATGGAACTGCATGCAAACTACTGAGCTAGAATTAAACATCAAGGTATACTCTCAAAGGCATATTAAAGAGTAGTGCTGCTATTCTGCTGAATAATAATTACACTTTTCAAGTGTTACACCATGCCATGCATTCGCTCATGGCAGCCTAATTAATATATACGAGTTGGAGAGTCTAGGAAAAACAAATATAACTAATGTCGTTGATGATATATATATGTCTGCCAAATGCCATGCTATGTTCCATGCAATTAACCAGCTTCCATAACATCATTAGCCCTCCCAAAAAAAAAACAAAAATAGCAATCAGCCTTCATTTTCGAGTAGAATGACTGTTAATGATGCTATGCCATGCATGAATGCATGTTAATTTCAAGAACATAACTATTACATGTGCAAACTGTTGTGTATCTAGCTCCTCGAGAATCCTGATCAGGATCAGAATTCAGAATCCTCCACCAAGAGCAGCTGCCCACAAATCTGCGCCGTTGTCGCTTCCTACGTGCATGGTGAAGGAGACCGGGACAAGGCACAGTCCTCGACTCCTCAAGTCTTTTCTTGTCTCGTCATCGCCATCGGCCTCATCGTTCCCCTAATCAAACAATCGAAACTCATCATTCAACAGTTTTAAGAGCTGCATAAAATTAATTAGCTAAAGGAGTACAATTAAGTGTGACTCAAAGCTGTAAAGGCGATGCAACTTTAGTTTTCTTTCCAAACAGATGCCTTCAGTTGTGTCGTACATAAAGCATCTTTTCAGTGAGATTCTTTAGATATA
The DNA here is from genome assembly GCF_018446385.1 of Zingiber officinale. NCBI lineage: Eukaryota > Viridiplantae > Streptophyta > Magnoliopsida > Zingiberales > Zingiberaceae > Zingiber > Zingiber officinale. The sequence goes on along the minus strand of NC_055986.1, from coordinate 18,100,271 downwards.
TACTTTTCATGTAGTGTAGATCAGATCCAGATGTCTGTGATCCACAAATCTGACCCTCAGTCTAATTATAAATCTCAAGGTTAAAAATTAAAAATAAATATACTATATATATAACCTAAAATTTTCTTTATCTTTCTTTCTGAGAGTGAGCTCGTTGCATGCTAGCTATATAATTTGTGGGGAATTGTAGCAGTATAAGTATAATTACTCACAAGCTGCATCTGCTTCTGCTGCCTCATGGCCTGCTGCTTCTGCTGCTGCAGGTACGGAGAGCTTAGAGCCTACAAAATTACAAACAATACGCACCAAAGAAGAGCAGAAAATATTACCACAAGACAACAGTACTAACTCAAACAAATATGTTGAATACTATAATGCCTTCCTTTTACTGCGTGCATGTACAGCTCCCACTTTTCTCTCTTTGTTTCAATTTCACTTGATTTCAGTGTGGAAGAAGTTAAAGAATTAGATAGAGAAGAGTGAAACATTTGGTTGACCTGGATTTGACTGTGGAGGAATCTGATGTAGCCGATGGCTTCTTGCAACACCGACGCTGTGTCAGTCTAAAAAGGAGTTCGTGTCAGGTTTTCTTTATTCGAAACATCAAATAAGCAAATTATTGAGTGGCCAAGAACACCTTGATCAGTTTAATTACTTATTTTGATCCGATAATTAATAAATCCTCATTTTTTATTTTTGATAATGAGTAAATATGTATCCAGCATTAAATGCAACAGAAATGGGAATAGAATTTGTGTTCCATTAAAAAGCTGCATTAAATACCTTTCCAAATGGGGACACTAACTGGTGCAGTGTGGTTATTCTATCGCCTAGCTTCTCCTTCCTCACCTGAAGCCATACCCCAATATATAATTAATTCTCACATATCAACTTGCAAAAGAAAGAGCTAGCATATATAAAAGAATTCACAAAGATATATATATATATATTAACCTTGCCAGTTTTTAAGTAAATGATATATATATGTTAGTTCCGACCTTGATAAGAGTAGATTTAGAAGAGCACCCAAGAACCCTAGCTTTCTTCAAAGCTGGAGCAGTTTCTGTGCTGTTTCCCTTAGTAATTATACAACAACATTTCAGTATAAGCTAATTAACAAGTAAGAGTGGTAAGATTTTATCAGTTAACTGGATCATTAAGCCTTTTGTCTCATTAATAATTACCTCAGAAGAGTTATTAGCGTCGCTTTGCTGCCTAGGCTTGTGTGAGAAGTCCAGCATGTTGTGAGGGCTGAAACTGGTGGTGACGCACGACGGGGGAGATGAAGCTGCAAGAATAGGATTTTTATTCCACGAGGATGATCCATGGCTCTGCACTTGATCATGCTGCTGCTGATGAAACCCTGTTATTTGTGTTGCAAGTGGTGATGGAAACGCCACCTGCTCGCGTAGCAATTGATCCAGTAACACTCCGCAACTATTATTAATCTCCATCTTCTTGAACCCGTGTCTCTCTTCTTCTGCGACAAACCCTCCGCTGGATCATTCTATATATTATCAGATAACAAATATTTTACGCACAAACCCTAGATCTCAGAGATTTAGAAGGAAAGTATAGTTTTAATTTATGTTTTTTTTCCCTTACAGTATAAGTTGGCACCATGACTCTGGTAAATCTTGGCTTCCATGGTCTTGATGCCACATCTCAGAATTATTGGGAGGTTGCGGGAAGGGCGTCATCGTGTTGCTCAAGCTCCACCATGTTGGGGCGGTAGAACCGCTACTGCTACTGCCCTCCATGATCACCTGCTGCATCAATTGAAGCTCTCAAAGTAAACTTGAATTTGAGAAGAAACTTATAGTCCTGATCAGTATTGGAACTGAAATATAATTGAGAGTTGGAGGAGGAAGCTTAATACATGGAGGTATAGAGCCTTTTGTTTTGAGGTAGGCTGCCTCACTCTCTTTATCTATCTCCTTTTGTTTTTTTTAAAAGAAATATTTTGTAGGGCTTACTTTTCTTTTGAAAAATATATAAATATAGATTTTATTTATTTATTTATTTATTTTTGCTGCTTTGGCTTTGTATTAAAGTAGCTTGCGCAAAAAGGGAATGGCAGTGCTTTCAGACCAGGAGTGGGTTGAGACTTTAGTTGAGAAGGGGGGCCTGAGTGTATAAATTTTATTATTAGGTCCAAGGGTTGGCAGCGTAGGCTTAGGGATTTGAGACGCAATTTTTTTTTAATATTGAGAGATCAGACTGATCGAATGGAATACAATTTAGACATGATAAGACATCAAGCGAATTTATTAAAAAAGGGATAAAGCAAGGATGATAAAGTGTGACAATAGAAAGATAATTCTTTATTTATATATATATATATATATATATATAATATTATAATATTATAATATATATAAATTTAAATCAATTAGTAATTTGATGACTTAATTTAAAAGCTAACAAAGTAAACATCGAAAATAATCTTCTAAAGATTATTAATTTTGTAGGTTACTAAATAATAGATATCTAAAAATTTATTGTTTCCAAGAAAAGAAATGATAGAATATTAATATTAATCCAAATATAACTTAATAGATATTTAAATAGTCATCCTATTCCTAACTCTGTAAAAAAAGAAAATAACTGAAATTATAAAATACTCAAAAAGATAATAAAAAATTATAAATCTGATGGGTCTATGAAAAGTCATGATATTTTTTAGGTCTTAAACTAGGGGTTATGAGTTTCGCTCGATAATTAACTATAGATTTTTGAACATATTTCGATTTGATAGATTATAGTTCAGTGGTTCAATTCAAATCAAAAGATAGTTTTCCAAAATTTCTATCGATCCTGCTCTAATCTTATTTCGCTCTTGTTCTGATCCTATCGATCTTGTTATATTGATCGTACTCCGATTCTATTACAAAAATAATTATGTATGATCCAAGATGATTTGACATTCCCGATAGTAAGATCATATAATCCTACGTTCCATTATCGTAATTTTACAAACATGGGTTATTACTACATTTGTGATAAGTAAAAAAAGAAATTCCGTTCACTCTCACTGTTAACTGAGTTTGACAAGGAGAATCTATTTATTTCTCGATGATAAAGAAATTAAACAGTGTTAGTTTTGCTTGAATTAGAATTCATTTTCGATAAAAGAAATAATTCACTTTAAGCTACACGCGCGCAATAACAGTAGAAAAGCATGAAGCGTGCATGCCTCTATTCAATAAAAGACAATAATCTATTATCTATCCGTTTCTTTAACCTTTGACGTGACCATAGATATAAAATTCACATTTATCGTCCGAAAATAATCAGAATAAAATGAAAACAAAATAGCGGGCACCGAAATTTAATAATTGCTAGCCGAACTAATTAAATGGTTAATCCGAAATGGCTTATAATTAAACAATTAATGCTCAAAACATTCTCTTTTGCTCCCTTGGGAACGATACATTAATTACCATCGTCCCCCTCAAAAGCCGAGCCCCATGACGGGTTTCAGGGATGATGGATCAAGAATTTGAGTTCGCGAAATCCGTACTCTGCTAGCGATCTTTGTCGGACGCCCGCTGTCCTCTTCGGCTTATTAATTGTCTATTATATTATAGAATTATCTCTCACACTTTCCACCGATTATTATTAATATTGTTTTCTAAAGAGCAGGTTTTTAATAAATTAACGAGTTTGCATCAATTAGTGGCTCTCTGGTTTGTCTTGTAGCGAGCGTTTTCATATTCCTTTCTTTCTGGTGGCTTGAGTTGTCTCAGTGCAGTACTTTGTTAGGTTGTTTCTTTTAGCTTTTTATATGGCGAGATAAATCCATAGAACTACGGAAGAATTTGATCATCGGCCTAAAGCCGGAGATGTAGGAGGGGGGAGAGCTCGAAAGTTGCTTTTCACTTTAAGAGTGAGATCACTCCTCACAATACAGAATTTTATTTCTTGAAAGATTCATCCCTTCATAAAATGGCCTGGGGGTTGAATTTCTTACTGGCTCCGCAGTCAGGTTAGGCAAATAACTAGATATGTATGTAACTTGAATTCAACGTTGAAACATAATGGCAGTCACTGACTTCTTTTTAAGCACCAGTGTCAACCTGTCCTTGTACCTGAAGCTGAATCAAGAATGGGAACTGATCCGGCAAATAAGGTGAGCCCCTCAAAATTAGGGTCAAAATTAAAAAGATTAACTGATGTGACAGTTAAAATCAAAGAAGGGTTAACAATCAGGGTCAGTATAGTCATAGAGCCCAATTGAGCAACTTGCTAGAGCACTTCGGCCGATTAGGCCTTTGTTGGGTGTTACAGGAGACGAAGGGATTCGTCTCTCTCGTTGCTGCAGTCATAGAGCCCAATCGAGCAACTTGCCAGAGCACTTCGGCCGATTAGGCCTTTGTTGGGCGTTACAGGAGACGAAGGTGTTAGATTATATAATCTGTAAAAAATAAGAGAAGGGAAAAACTAGTTATATTATTGAATCCAAATTAATTGAGAAATAAAGAGTATAAGGCCTTATATAGTTAATTACAAGAAAAAATCTAAACCATAAACTGAAAAAGTAAAAGACTATATCTAAATCCTAAACTGAAAAGGTAAAAGACTAAATTGCCCTCAAGGCTATAACAAATAATTCTAATAGATTATATAATCTAAATTGTATAATCTAACATCCCCCCTCAAACTCATGATCCTACAACCAGAAGAATTGAGAGTTTGTCAGATAAAAATCGGAAGCGCGAAGCGGAATGAGCCTTGGTAAACATATCAGCAATCTGCAGCTTTGAAGGAACAAAAGATAATGTGATAGTGTCAATCTGAAGATGGTGACGAGTAATGTGATAATCAATTTCAATATATTTCGTTCGCTCATGAAAAACTGAATTGCACGTAATTTGAATAGCACTCTGATTATCACAATATAACGGAGTAGGTTGATGAAAAGAGATACCCATATCCGCAAGCAACCAACACAACCAAACTATCTCACAAGTAGTTGACGCCGTGACACGATACTCAGCTTCTGTGGAAGATCTAGAAATAACATCTTGCTTTTTACTCTTCCAAGAAATGAGGGAATCACCAAGAAAAACGCAGAAGCCAGTGGTAGATTTGCGATCCGTAGGATCACCGGCCCAATTCGTATCAGAGTATGGACGCAGCTCAAGAGATGAAGTAGAAGGAAATAAAAGGCTTTGAAATTGAGTGCCCCGAAGATATCTGTGAATACGAAGAACAGCACCCCAATGAACTGTAGTTGGTGCAGCAACAAATTGACTAACCACATGAACAACATACGCAATATCTGGACGAGTCACAGTGAGATAAACTAAGCCTCCAACAATAGTTCTGTACAAACTAGGATCCGACAAAGGTGAGCCGTCAGATGGAGAATATCGAGCATTAGTCTCAATAGGAGTATCAACAACTCTATTATCAGTAAGACGAGCACGCTCAAACAGGTCAGATATATACTTTGACTGAGATAAAATATGACCTTTCGGGGAATAAGCAACCTTAATGCCCAAAAAGTAGCGTAGTATACCCAAGTCTTTCATAGCAAAACAATGAGTCAACTCAGACTTCAAGCAAGCAATTCTATCAGAATTATCATCAGTAATAATCATGTTGTCACGCCCTGAGAGTAAGGTTGTCCGACGAAAATCGGACAGCACCTCCCCTGTAGCAGTGACAAATAGAACCAGTATACAATACCACAGATAATACATATACAAATATATATCACAACCACGCAGATAATATACAGCCCACACGGCTGTAAAGTCAAACACAGCGGAAAACAAGAATAACAAAGATAAAATAACAAAAACTCACCGCGGGCCGGCCCGACTTAACTCCTCGACAAAACAACCAAATACAAAACAAGTCCACAATCCAATTATTACAATGCTAAATTCAAAGGTTTAACTCACAATAAAAAATGAAAACCAAAATCATAAAACCGTCCTCGAAAGCGACGTGGGACCGGCAGTCGGGATCCTCCTCCAAGCGTACTAGCATCGCTATCAGCTACCTGGTGAAATTACCAATGCGGGTGGTGAGTATAAAAACTCAGCGGGTAATAGAGTAGACAGTGCATGAGTATCATAAACAGCTAAGAGTACAACAGGATACAGTCTCGGGAAAGATAAATAGCAGATACTACTGGGTAAACAAAGTATATAACCATACCTGAAACCATATCCTAGGCTAGTAAGGGAAGGTAGATGTAGCAAAGTCCTGCTACAGTACTGCTCATAACTACATGGTATCATGTGAGGTATATACAGGTCAACAGTAAGTAAGCCAGTGTCTAAACACCTAACATAGGTATAAATCTCAACCTAAGTAAGCATAACAGCATAAATAAACAACAAGTAATCAGCAGCATGGATAAGCAACAACAACATAAGTAAACAACCAGCAGATATAATAACAACATATGTACGGATGGTCACCCGCCCACCTCTCTGCACCACGACCCTGTATGGTCGAGAGGCCGGATCGATGACAAACTGTGCCACCCAAAGGCCGCCACTACTCTCGAGACCGGATGGACAGGTGCATAGTAGGCGAATAGCTACGTCTGACACGGGGTCCTCTGCCTCCAGCCACTACCCATGGTGACCGAGTGTGCACGACAGACAATGCGCTCAGCTACCACTACCCATGGTGGTCGAGCGTGCGGCTCTGTGCCAATCAAGGGAGCCAAAGATGCGGCATGCATGCAATGACATGATGCGAATAATGCAACATTCATCATATACATAAACAGAAATCGGTATGCTACATGAATCCGCATGCTCAATACTAAGCATAAAAGAAATCAAGCAGGTAAACATGGTATCAGGTGTCCATATATCCAATACCTACTATCTAATGTCTGGTATCTGGTATCCAATACCTAGTATTATAGTATCTGCTAAATATCATGAATAGCAACGAGAGACTGTATAGATACAGAAACGAGTAGCTCAAAGATCGAGTGGAAGTGTCAAACGCATGAAGAATAAGAGTGGAGTCAAGATAGATACAACAACTATCTGAACATAAAGCTCATGCACTAGGATCAAAATACTAAAGAGATAAAGCAAGAAATACCCGCCTCAAATGTAGGCTGAATCCGACACCAACCTCGTCACGACGCTCGTCCCGATCAAAGTCCTGTGTCAATGTATCAATTTTAGCTATATATATATATATATATATATATATATATATATATATGCAACTAATGAGCTGTACTAATGTACACGACAGATGAATTGGTTCCAAGTCCCATTTATTATCCAAACGCAACCACACTGAAACACTAATACCCAATCCACACTCCGAGTTTACATTCTCTATTCCCACAACTCCAGCAAAACCTTAACCTTGCTAAATTTGCTACATCACCATATACAAATAAACATCTACTGAACAAGGTTATCACCTCCTTAAATAAAACCAACAACTATCAATCATCTGAGCATCCAACAAAACAACTTCCCATTTGCTTCCAATATTCCAATCTCTAACAAATTCAACATACCTTACCTAACTCCCCGCTGTTGACTCACTGCCGGTAGGTGGAATCGTCGGCACAAGCACAATGGTGCTGCTCACTACCTCAGATGCACAACCAATGTCTCTACAAGTCTACAAATCATTGCAATCACACAATTCAGCACACATCCTACTTGAATTCAACACCTAGGTCTGCAGATTTAACATCTAAAGTGATAGAGACCTTACCCAATGAGTCCCGGATGAAGAACGACAGCTGGGAATGGTGGCCGGGACTGCTACCGTGTATCACTGCCAAAACAACACCTAAATCAACATATGTTTGCATCCCTGCTTCAAATCACAACCTCCATAGCTAAGAGCAAACCCTAATCGAAACCCTTCTCACCTCACATACCTTGATGCCGGATCCCTCCCCTGCCGACGAAGTGAATCTGTCGGAATCAGCCTAGCGCTAGAGCTAGGGAACGTCGTGACCACCGTTTGGAATGCACCCTCAGCTAAGCTTGAGCTCAGGGTTCTGGCGTTTCGACCCTCAGCGTCTCCGGTGCCCGCCTCTCCTCTCCCGGCCGCGAATCCTTTGCAAAGAGCTGCGTTTCAACGAAGGATGCCACCAAGGAGATCTCCGATCAGGCGTGGAGGAGACCGAAGACTGATCTCGCAATCCCGGCGCCGGCGATTAGTCGCGGGCGGTCGTCGCTGCTGAGCCCGTCGGCGCAATCGGGTGAAATGGCAAGGCGTCGACGGAAACGGAGGAAAGTGGCATAGTGAGGTTAGGGCACTGTTGCCCTACTTATAGAGTTTCCTTAATTCCCTATTAAGTCCCTTCAATGGTGATTACCATTACCTCATTAGACTTAAACATTTTATCCCCTTAAACTCCTCCATACAACCTCTAAATAATTCCAGAAAAATACCCTAAAATTTCCATAAATCATTATAGGTTATTTTATTTTGCTGTATCTCACACATGTCATCAACATATAATGATAAAAGAATACGACCTGCACTTGTACATCTGATAAACAATGCTGAATCATGATTACTAGGATGAAAACCAAACGAAGTAATCACTGTAGAGAACTTTTCAAACCAAGCATGAGGTGCTTGTTTGAGACCATAAAGCGCTTTACGAAGCCTGCAAACTTCACCAGGTTTGTGTGAAATACCAGGAGGAGGTGCCATATAAACTTCTTCATGAAGATCACCATTTATAAATGCATTCTTGACATCCATCTGAGATATTCTCCATCGACAAACAGAAGCAACAACAATCAGAGTACGAACAATTGTCATTTTTGCAACATGAGTAAATGTTTCTTCATAATTCATGCCATACTCCTGAGAATATCCTTTAGCAACAAGACGAGCTATGTATCGTTCGACAGATCCATCAGATTTAGTTTTGATCTTATATACCCAACGAGAACCAATAGTATGTTTTCCTGGTGGCAATGGAACCATATCCCATGTATGACTCTGATGCAAACCAATAGTATGTGTTCCTCAGCCATAGCACTCTGCCAAAGTGGATTACAAACAACTTCTCTATAGGACTTAGGCTCAGAAAGACAATGAATAGATGCAACAAATGAAGCAAAAGAATGAGAATAACAAGAGTAAGTAAAATCTGGTAGTTTAGTAGACTTACGAACACGAGTGGATTGACGACGGTGGAGAGGAGGATCATCCGCAACCTCAGGAGATAATTGGGTAGTGGCAGAAGGAGGAACATGTGGAGCGAATATCTTGGGAACCAAAGTACCAGATTCAGTTGAACTACTAGTAGGATTTGTGGGTGAATCTTCCTCAATATCAGTATTGAAAGGATCAATGCAAAGCAGATCTGACTTTGTCATATTATGCGAACTAGCCGGAATAGAAAAGAATGGAATATGCTCAAGAAACACAACATGACGAGAGACATACAATTTTTGACTAACGGGATCAAAGCAACAATATCCTTTTTGACTAACACCGTAACCCAGAAAGACACAAAGAGCAGACCGAGAGGCTAACTTATTACGCTCTGCATGTGGACGAAGGACAAAACAAGTACAACAAAAAACACACAAAGAAGAATAGACAGGAGCATTCCCATACAATTTTTCAAAAGGTGACAAACCTGAATTGTGTGAGGTTGGAATTCTATTAATGATATGAGCAGCAATAATGATTGCTTCCCCCCAAAAGGTACTAGGAACACTGGCAGACAATAAAAATGAACGAGTTGTTTCAACAAGATGTCTATGTTTTCGTTCAGCCACGTCATTTTGTTCAGGAGTATCTGTACACGAGGTTTGGTGAATAGTACAATCAGAAGCAAGTAAATGTAAAAATTGATTCGAAGTGTATTCACCTCCCAAATCACAACGAAAACACTTTATGACACTAGAATGTTGAGTTTTCACAAGAGCTCTAAAGTTATTGAAAATTGTAAGATAATCAGACCTGTGTTTCATAAGATAGACCCAAGAGTAACGAGTGTAATAATCAATAAATGAAACATAATACCTTGACCCCCCTTTTGTAGGAATAGGAGAGGGTCCCCACAAATCAGAATGGATAAGATCAAATGGAGCAGAAGAAAAAAAAAGACTTTTAGAAAATGGTAAGGCAGAAAATTTGGCCAGTTTACAACCACTACAATCAGAAATATCAGAACTTTTTAAAGGTCCTAATGCTCCTGTAGAGGTTAAAAATGCAAACGAGGCGCTGAAACATGACCTAAGCGAGAGTGCCACAAATAAAAATCAAAAGATGAATGATTTAGATGAAAAGACGATAAATCCATATTCGAAGCTACAACTTTTGGTAATTTGAGTTGATCTAAAATATAGAGTCCTCCTTGCCTATGGGCTGTCCCAATTAACTTCTGAGATTGCGGGTCCTGAACATAACAATTGGATGAAGAAAAAGAGACTAGGTATCCAGACTCACATAATTGATTAACAGAAACAAGATTTAAAGTAAGACTCGGAATATAATAAACATTAGTAAGAGATAAAGAAGATATAACAATTGAACCAACACCTACTGATGACATATGAGTACCATCAGCAGTCACAATAGATATAGATGAACTGGGAGAAAAAGAAACAAAAGATGACAAATTGGATGACATATGATGGGAGGCACCAGAATCCAAAATCCATAAGGATGAAGATATACCTGAAATACCAGACGACGACAAACCTATATGAGAGGAAGCTGATTTGGCAGAGGGCTGTGAAGCAAGGAATTGAAACTGCTCAAACAAATATGAATCAGATTTTCATGAAGCATCTGTACAACCAGGCATGATGACAGAGCAAATAATTCTCAGAATAACCAAACTGTAAGGATATACATTTGTATGATATGCAAAAACCTAATATCAGGACGACCCGTGGTCACACAAAGAATCTGAGACAGAAAAGGATGTCAAATATAGAAATCGGCAACATAGGACGTCGGCGCAATCGATAGAAAATAGATGTCGGTGCTGAAATCAATAGCAGTAGGACAGAAAATAGATGTCAGCGCAGAAATCAATAGCAGCAATATGAGACGGCAGTGGCAACATGAAGCAATAACATGGGGCGGCAGAAATAAATAGGTCAAAGAAGGAGAATCGCTTTGATACCATGTAAAAAATAAGAGAAGGGAAAAACTAGTCATATTATTGAATTCAAATTAATTGAGAAATAAAGAGTACAAGGCCTTATATAGTTAATTACAAGAAAAAATCTAAACCATAAACTGAAAAAGTAAAAGACTATATCTAAATCCTAAACTGAAAAGGTAAAAGACTAAATTGCCCTCAAGGCTATAACAAATAATTCTAATAGATTATATAATCTAAACTATATAATCTAACAGAAGGGATTCGTCTCTCTCGTTGCTGCAAACGTCTCGTTGCTGCAAACGCCAAGGAGATGAAGGGGCGCCCTTTCCCATTCGCCTTCCTCGACCTTCCTATAAAAGGAGCGTTCAAGCAATGGACCAGTAGCGGATGAAGCGGAGGTAATCAGAGAGCACAACGAAGTTGTGAGGTGATCAGTGATCATTGGAGAACGTCTAGAGGCTGGGATTTGGTTCGTGAAAAAGTTCGAGGAGGTTTCGAGTGGTGATCTTCTCGACGACAGCAGCAGCGACGTCTTCGACGATATCTTTAGCGAGTTCATCGGGAGATCACTATGAGTGGTTACCGTTTTAATTTTGGTTTTGTTTCATGCTCTCAAAGAACCAACAATGGTATCAGAGCATAGTTTTGAAAGCATGAAAATCGACATGAGAAAATCTTGCATTTTTTTCCTTTTTGTCGCGAAGAAGATGAGCAGTGAGCACTGTTCATCAATTGAATCGATTGGTTAATCGATTCAATTGAATTGAATCGATTGAAATTTCATTTCAATCGATTCAAAATCGCGCACAGTGGTTTAATAGATTCTTGAATCGATTGAAGAGAAAAAGGATGAATAGTGCTTCGTTTTGACAAAGCACAGTGAATAAATAAAAAATGCATGCACTTGAATCGATTCAAGAGAAAAAAATGGCATGGAAAAAAAAAGCATGAATAGTAGCTTTTTTTTAACGAAGTACAGTGCATGCATATTTTTTTCTCTCTTCATGTATATTATATACAGTGATGTTTAAATTTTAATTAAATATACTTATTAATTAATTAAATACATAAGGAAATGTATTATTAATTAATAAATAAATATTTAATTAATTTATAGTTTAATTTATTAAAAATTGAACCAGACCAACTTGTCTAATCAAACTCAGGTCTGGTTTAAATTATTAGTTAATTTAAGTCGACCAGTTTGATTCAATAATACCTAGATCTGGTTTAAATTATTTATTGGTTTAACCAGTTCAGTTCATTACTGAATTAATTGGGGTAATCTTGATTACAGAAGTTGGATTGATCAAATATGACCAGATTAGTTCTGTTGTGTCAGATTTGATCAAAAAGATTAGATTTGTTCTAATGGGTCAGACTTAATCCAATGGACAATTGGATGAATCAAACTGACCTAAGTTTGATCAATACGTCTGAAATTGACTCAAATGAGCTTAAACAATAACAGAACATAGGTCAGAAATCCCTGTCCAATTAGATTAGTTCTAACGAGGACAATAGATTAAGTTTAAGATCCAGATTCCTGATCGACCGATCCAATGTGTCAGTCACATGAGACTCCCCAAAATAAGGAAATTTATTTTTCTTAATTGCTTATGCATTCTGTATATTTTGTTCTATATGTGGGAATTGAATTTGACTTGTTTTTGTTATTGGTCTGTCGGTTTTGTACTAATATCATGATTTTCAATTCCAGATACAAAAAATGATATACACGATGACTGGTCCCTATGAACGACAACATGAGCTATGGGAGGAGATCAAGAAGCTGGAATATGACCCGGATCACGGAGTCGGTAGGCTTATTGGTTGACTTGATTGGTTGTTCTAGAATCTCGAGCAAGAAGGGTATCCAGTACAGGAAAAAGAAAGAAGATGGTCTCTGGTTTATTCATTATCGGAACATCTAAGGCAGATAGCATTCCAACTTTGGGATGATTCTGATGGACACATCTCATATTCAGAGATGTGTAGGGAGTTACTTCATTTGGAATGGGGCCCTGAAGAATCGGAAGAGGATCCATATCCCGAAGAAATGGACCTCGAAGAATCTGAGGAGGATCCAGAAATGGATTCTGAAGATTTAGAGGAGGATCCAAATCCCGCAGAATCTGAGGATACTCCGGAGATGAACCTCGAAGAATTTGAAGAGGACCCAGAAATGGATCTTGAAGATTTTGAAGAGGATCCAGAGATGGATCCCGAGGAGGATCTAGAGATGGATCCCAAAGAATTAGAGGAGGATCCTCAAGAGTGTGTAGAAGATCCAGAAATGGATCTGATGAATACATCTGAGGCTGAACCACCCATCATAGAATTCGGGATAAATGGGATGCAATTACCCACTGCTCTAGCATTTATCCTAGTGGGAGTAGTGCTAACTTATATATGTTACGTTACTAGTGTTCTGTTTACTGTCGTTATGTACGAACAGTGTTAGCTCATCTAGTTTTTGAGTCATGTAATAATTTCTGTCGTTATGTACGAACAGAATTATATAATGAAAAGTTATGTTATATGTTAATAAACTTGGAAATGATTAGTTCATATGAAAAATGATTAGTTCATTTTAATAATGATTCGTTCATTAGATGGGATATGTGCAATATGATTGATCAATGTTGATTAGATTAGAACATACAAATGATGAGTGGAAATAATGTTATCACTTGATTTTGTAAACTAACTCTAATTTATACCGAGTCAATAAATAATTGCACATATTTGAATTACACTGAAATAATAAATAATGTGTTTATTTATATAGATCATGACAACTAAAAATATCATAGCTGAACTCAATAAGGGTGAGAAATTATATGGAGATAACTACAAAATCTGGCACCTCAAGATACAATACGTTCTTGAGAAACAAGAAGTTCTAGAGGTTGTAAATCAAATCATGGAGGAACCGATTAATGGTTCTACAGCACAACACAGACGTGACCTTGATGCCTATAAGGCATGGAAAAGGAAGGACTCCATTGCTAAGGGTATATTGATTAGTTCAATGGTGGATGCCCTGGTATTTGAGTATGAGCCATTACCATCTACTTATGCTGTCTGGGTAGCCCTTAGAGAGAAGTACAGTGGAGTTAGTCTGAGTAAGCTCCGTCAGCTAACTATCAAGTTTGATAGCTATAAAAACGCTCGAATGTTACCATGGTCTAACATCTCAGGGAGATGGGTAACATGATTCGAGAGCTTAAGACTGCTGGTCATGCATTGACCGATGAACAACAGGTTCAAGCAGTTATCCGTTCCCTTCCTGATTCTTGGGAAACGATGAAACAGAATCTGACCCACAGTGAGAGTATCAAGACTTTCATCGATGTCTCACGCCATATTGAACTTGAGGCGAAGAGGATTGAATCCGCAAGGATTTCTGGTCAAGCTTTTGTAGATGAAGGTTCTAGTTCCAAGAATAAGAAAAGATGGTTTAAGAAAGGAAAGGGAAAAGGAAAGGAGGCTAGTGCTGTTGCTGTTAAAACCAAATCAAGAAGAAAGGAAAGAGATATGGACAAAGACCTATGTGCAAGTTGACCTGCTTCAACTGTGGCAAGAAGGGTCATTTTGCTCGGGATTGTACTGAGCCTAAAAAATGTAGGTCCATTGTTATCTTCTTTCTATGAGAAATATGTTGCAAGTACAATATTGTTAGCTGATTCGTATCCTTTGTGGATTGTAGATTCAGGAGCAACGAATCATGTAGCACGTGATCGAGCTACATATGTGGAGTACCGTCGGTTACCAACTGGCAACAAATTGATATATGTAGGAAACAATGCAAGAATTGAAGTCAAAGGCATTGGCACTTGCAAGCTCAACCTACGTGGTGGGCGCACCTTATTTTTACATGATGTCCTGTATGCTCCTGAGATTCGACGGAATCTAGTTTCTGTCATTTACCTTCTTGATTTAGGTTACAATGTAAATTTTTATAGCCGTTGTGTAGAAATTCGAATTAAATTTGTGTTAATTGGGTATGATTATGTAACAAATGGTTTTATGGTTCTTAATCTAGAACCAAATAATAATGATGGTTGTTTTTCAAACATTGCTCTTACTAGTAATGCTGATGTTAATGATGAAATTTGGCATGCTAGGCTAGGACATATAGGACAAGAACGAATGAATAGATTAACTAAGGAGGGTCTTTTAGGCACTCATGCTAAGATTAACTTGTCTATATGTGAGCATTGTCTTACTGGAAAGACGACTAGGAAACCATTTGGTAAGGCTATTAGGGCTGAATCACCATTGCAATTAATTCATTCGGATATTTGTGGTCCAATGAATATAAAGGCTAGAAATGGAAGTTCTTATTTCATTACATTTATTGATGACTTCACGCGTTTTGGTCATGTGTATTTGATTTCTCACAAATCTAAAGCATTGGATTGCTTTATTCGTTACTTGAACGAAGTTGAGAATCAATTGGAACGTAAGGTTAAAACCTTGCGCACTGATCATGGAGGTGAATATTTGTCTGATTAGTTCAAGACAATGTGTAATGAGAAAGGGATTATTAGACAGCTAACTATCCTTGGAACTCCACATCAAATTGGGGTTGCTGAAAGAAGAAATAGGGCTCTTCTTGAAATAGTTAGGTCTATGATGGCGCAGGCTAATTTGCAATCTCCTATTGGGGAGATGCATTATTAGTTGCGACCTATATACTTAACAAAGTGTCTTCAAAGTCAGTTACATCTACCCCACAAGAACGTTGGACAGGCAAAAAGTCGGATTTAAGTAATCTGAGACCTTGGGGGTCAGCTGTCTACGTTCATGATAAGACTCACGAACATGGAAAATTAAGACCCAGAGGTAAGAAGTGTATCTTTATAAGGTACTCTGAGACTTCTAAGGGTTGTATTTTTATTGGTGAGCGACAAGATGGAACCATCTCTGAAATAGAGTCAAGAGATGCTACTTTTCTTAAAACTAAGTTCCCAACACGAGGTGAGGTTGATAAGACAATTCCTCTATATGAGATAGAGGAGGAGGATAATGTTCCTTTATCAACAAATCAGGAGATGCCTAAATCTAATCAACCTAGTGGGAGTAATTTGCCACTGAATGAGTCAGTTTCTCAACAGTCTAACCTTCGAAGAAGTAGTCATCAGATTATTCCTTGGAGAAGGTTTGATATTGAAAATGAGGCATTAATGATTCTCCCAGTTGATGATGAGGAACCTCGAACAGTTGAAGAAGCTTTGAGATGCTTAGTTAGAAAAGAATGGAAAGTTGCAATGGATGAAGAAATGAAGTCAATGAAAAAGAATCAAGTTTGGGATTTAGTCGATCTTCCTCCAGGCCGAAGGGCTATTGGGAATAAGTGGATTCTCAAAGTAAAGAGGAAAGTAGATGGATCGATTAATTGATACAAAACTTGATTAGTTGCAAAAGGATATACCCAAATGGAGGGTATTGACTTTGAAGAGACATTCTCCCCAGTTGTGAAGTTTGTGTCAATACGTGTCATCCTAGCTATAGTAGCACAATATGACATGAAATTACATCAGATGGATGTAAAAACGGCTTTCCTTAATGGTAATCTTGACGAAGAAATCTATATGGTACAACCAGAAGGTTATGTTGCTGAAGCCCAAGAGAAAAAAGTATGTAGACTTCAGAAGTCTATATATGGGCTAAAGCAAGCGTCAAGACAATGGAACATAAGATTTAATGAAGTAATATTGCCTTATGGTTTCGAAATGGTCAATGAGGATCATTGTGTTTACCTAAGAAAGGAGAAAGGAAAGTTTGTCATTTTATCATTATATGTTGATGATATGCTAATAGCTGGAAGCGATATAAAGTGTATGATAGAAGTCAAAAGTTAGCTTTCATCACAATTTGACATAATAGATATAGGAGAAGCAGAGTACATCTTAGGAGTGAAGATCGTTAGAGACCGATCAAAAAGGCTTTTGGGGTTGTCTCAAGAAGCTTATATCACTAAGATGCTACAACACTTTAATATGTTAGATTGCAACATTGAACAGATGCCTAAAGCGAAAGGTACTATTTTGAGCAAAAGTATGTATCCCAAGACTCCTGAGGAAATAGCCAAAATAAAGAAGAAACCATATGTCAGTGCTATTGGTAGTTTGATGTACACTATGTTGTGTACTCATCCTGATATAAGCTATGTTGTTGGCTTAGTTAGTCGTTTCCAGTCAAACCCAGGATCGAGACACTGGAAAGCGGTGAAGAGGATATTCAGATATCTCAAAGGAACAACGAATTATTACCTCTGCTTCTAAGGATTATAAATGAGCCTAAGTGACTACACAAATGCAGATTGGGCAGGGGACCTTGATGACAAAAAATCCACATCTGGCTATGTCTTCTTATTGAATGGTGGCGCCATCTCATGGAACAACAAGAAGCAGGCTTATATAGCCTTGTCGACAATGGAAGCTGAGTATGTGGCTTGTGCAGCGGCTGTGCAAGAGGCTGTCTGGCTAAGAAGGTTCCTGAAGCATCTGAAGATTGCTGAGGATAGTGGGAGTCCTGTTATAGTGTACTGTGATAGTCAAGCTGCGATAGCTTTTTCCAAGGATCCCAAATATCACAGCAAAGGCAAGCACATAGAAACTGAGTATAATTTTATAAGGAATATTGTTGACAAGAAAAAGATTATTCTTGAGTACATCCCTACACGGAATATGCTTGCTGATCCTTTTACTAAGCCATTGACTAAAGAGTCATTTCAGGGACATGTGAAGTCTTTGGGACTTCGAAGAATGTAACTAATTGTAAAGATATTTTGATAAATGGAAAATACCATGATTTATTCGATGTATATGTCTTTGTTACATTTGAATAAAAGTCTCGATAAGCATGTTGGCAGATTGAGATTGGTCCACTCACATGGACAATCATCTCTATTTGTTAAGTACGAATAGAGGTAAGACCATTGCTTATGGGATAGCTTATGTAGCTATGAATAGAGACATACCTATAAGTTAAGGTCGCCTTGATAATTGTGTCAAGATGAGATCATTTGTGTAATGATTGGAGTAAATGCACCCACCATCTACTGAATCTGCTTAAAGCCAGATTGGAATTCATATGTTGAATTCAGGATTGGATATTAGGTATGTCTAGATCAAAATTTGTACGATGTTAAATTTGGGGAAAACATGCGCTCTTTTTTAGTAAAGAGAATAACATCGTAGCATATGATTCATACCACATATGCTATGACGACAAGAAGGGTAGTAGGAGAATGGATCTCTGTTTTTCTACTATGTGAGACCCTTGAGATTATAAGTTAATCTCGATCTTACCCTAAGTGACTATTTAGCTGTCTACTTGAAGTTCTGATCAGTGTCTACTACTTTAGCATGTTTCATATTGGCTATGGATGATTCGGTCTATGGAGCATAACTAGGAAAGCGACTGATTAGAATGAATATATTCTAGCTAAAAAGGAAGATTAAAATTGATTTACATCTGTGACATTTATTCACTAGTACTGGTTACATTTTTAGTTCAGTACATAAAATGTAATTATGAATAATTTATTTGATTGGAGATGTTGAACATGCTCTTGACATATAGTCAATATGAGGGATTAGAGATGTTCATAATGATGTAAATAATTTAATCTAGGGTAAAGGCAAGTCATTTATGTCTCTGATTCGTTCTATGGACATTTATATCTCTGATTCGTTCTATGGAGCAGCTAAGTAAGGTGTGACAATCTTCTTAGCAGTTGAATGCTCAATATGTTTGCTGTCGCACGAACCATTTTCCCTAATGTATGGAATAAATGTTCTTATTTGGTCTTTGTGACTAATTAATTTTGCTTTGGTCTTCATGACTTGATCCTCATAAAGTCTACATGACTTATTTGGTCTTTGTGACTAATTTTGCTCTGGTCTTCGTGACATGATCATCTTGTAGTCTATGTGACTGACATGGTCTATGTGACCATATAGCCTTATGAATTGACTTGGACGAGTAGGAGATGTTGGGTGTTACAGGAGACGAAGGGATTCATCTCTCTCATTGCTGCAAACGTCTCGTTGCTACAAATGCCAAGGAGACGAAGGGGCGTCCTTTCCCCTTCGTCTTCCTTGACCTTCCTATAAAAGGAGCGTCCAAGCAATGGTCCAGTAGTGGATGAAGCGGAGGTGATCAGAGAGTGCAACGAAGTTGTGAGGTGATCAGCGAGCGTTGGAGAACGCCCAGAGGCTGGGATTTGGTTTGTGAAAAAGTTCGAGGAGGTTCCGAGTGGTGGTCTTCTCGACGATAGTAGCAGCGACGTCTTTGACGATATCTTCAGCGAGTTCATCGGGAGATCACTGTGAGTGGTCACCGCTTTAATTTCGATTTTGTTTCATGCTCTCAAAGAACCAACAACCTTTTGTCCAATAGGATTTTGAGTCCCCTCACTATAAAAAAAAAGTAGTTAATAGCGACAGCATTGGTGACGATAATTAAAATTCCATCGCTAAGTAGCGATGAAAATGTAAATGTCTCTCGCAATTAGTGACGGACTAAAATGATCCGTCACTACTTTATGTACATTCAGCCGTCGGGACGCTAAATGCAAATTTTTAGTGTTGGTTTAGTGATGGATGGATGACTATCGTTATTAACGATAGATTATTTTAGAATTGGTCGCTATCAGCGTAGTGACGGAATATATATTAATCCGTCATTGATAGTGACAGATTATTTAATAATCCGTCGCTATCAACGACGAATAATTAAATAATTCGTCATTATTTAATTATTCATCACTATCCTTTTTATTTAGTTCGGACATCTATAATGTTTTGGCGAGCATATTTACATGTAACTGATAGCAATGGTTAATTAAATAATATATTGCAATTAGTGATAAATAATTAATCCATCTCTATTAGTAACAGATTAATTAATATCTGTCGCTAATAATGACGAATTATTGATTTCCATCACTAGTTCTTGCATGTTACTATTGATTGGAAACTCTAAACCCTAGCGATTTGCTTCGGATTTAGTGATAGATTATATTCTATCGCTATATTTGGGATATTAGGGTTCATGCGCCCGATCTCTTCCCTACGCGAACTGTCCTCCCTGCTCCGACAATTTCTGCCCTACTCCAACGATCGACTTCTCCTCCTCCGACTTATCCTCCTCCAGTGTTCAAGTACTCCTCTTCTCCTCCTCCGGCATTGCACTAGCCGAGCAGTGCTAGCTACGGCCTGCTCAGGAGTGACCTGCTCTGGCCGAGCAATGTTAGACACGACTGGCAAAGCAGGGACACGACTGACATAGCAGGGACACGACCGGCAGAATAGGGCTATGACCGACACTGCTCGACTGGCAGAGCAGGGCTGCGACTTGCTCTAGCCGAGCAATGTCGGACGAGATTGGCATAGCAGGGACGCGATCGACAGAGTAGGGCTACGACCGACATTGCTTGACCGGTAGAGCAGGGTCGCAGTCGACAGAGAAGAGGCGCGGCCGGTAGAGCAGGGTGACTAGCAAAGCAAGGACACGATCGATAGTGCTCGGCAGCGACCGACACTGATTGGGCATGTTTGACATTGTTCGACCATTACCGGTACTTCTCGGTCTTGTCCGATAATGATCAGGCTCTTCGACACTGCTCGGCAATGACCGACACTAATCGGGTGTGACAAGCACTGATCGAGCATGTCCGACATTGCTCGGCTATGGCCGGCACTAATCGGGTGCATCCGATACTAATCAGGAACACCCGACACTACTTGTTAGTTGATTTATCATATTTAGACTATTAATAATATTTGTCCATATTGACATTACTTGCATAGTTTGAAAATATAATTATGCTTAGTTTGACATGATTAACAATGTTAGAAATTTTATTTCCATTAGGATACAAGGTTTGAATGTACAATACGTTAGACAATGAATTTATCAATCAAGAATTTTTTGTTGGAGTTGAAGAGTTTGTGAATTTCGCTAAATCTCATCCAAAATATTTGAACGGTGCCGAGTTAAAGTGTCCATATAATTAGTGCAGATGTAGAAATACAATTTTTCGTGATGAGAATACATTGAAAACTCATATATGTAGGTATTGTTTGTTCCAAATTATTACAACTGGTATTGTCATAAAGAGCCATATGTATTTGAACAAATTGGACCTTCCATTGCTACATCATCTTGCCCGATTACTCTAGAGGAATCATCAAGGCATGTGAATGCAATGCATCAATGGTTTACGACGCAATGAATGCATATGATCAATCGAATATAGAGGAAACACCTATGCCCGAAGTTCAAAAAATATATGACATGTTGAAGGCTAGTGAGAGAGAATTATGGGAAGACATTCCTTCTGGTCATTCTCAACTATCAGCTACTACAAGATTATTGAATATGAAGGTAGAATAACATTTCTCTGAATAATGTTATGATAAAATATGTTAATTGATGTCAAAGTTGCCCCCACTGATAATTGCATAACTGATAGCTTCTACAATACAAAGAAATTGATTAGAGATTTGAGTTTGCTAGTAGAGAAGATTCATTGTTATATTAATAATTGCATAATCTTTTGGAATTAAGATAACGAACTGATGGATATAGAATGTGTAATCACCCTCGTTATAAGCAAAGTAGTCACATGTCTAGGAAGAAGAAAAATATTCCCTTGAAAGTCATGTATTACTTCCCATTAACTGCTAGGTTTCAACACTTGTATGCATTTGTCGCAATAGCAAGCCACATGAGGTGGCATCAAATTCATGTATACGAAGGAGATATAATGTGTCATCCTTGTGACTCACCTATGTGGAAATACAATAGTTTCCTCCTTTATAATGGAACCACATAATGTGAGACTTGGACTTTCCACAGATGTATTTCAATCATTTGGAAGTTATGGATAACAATATTCATCTTGGCCAGTTATATTAGCACCATATAACTTACTTCCATGGATATGGATGAAAGATAAATACACGTTTCTTACTATGCTTATTCCAAGTCTTGAGAATCCAAAATGACAAATATATATATTTTTTACAACCTTTAGCTGCTAAGCTGAATCATTTATGGAATGTAGGATCTGAGACTTATGATATTGTAAGTAAATCAAACTTTACAATGCATGCTACTTTGTTGTAGACGATTAGTGATTTTCTACCAGTATATTAGAATGGTTCTGATGATATAAATAAGTACATTATTAGAGTGAACAAGTGTGGCTAAAGGGAAAGAAGCATATTTTAGGAGCTACGATATTGGAAGTATGTACTCATTCAACATAATTTATATGTGATGCATGTTGAGAAATATTTCTTCGATAACAACTTTAATACTGTGATGAATGTTCATGGGAAAACTAAAGTTACAACAAAATCATGTGAGAAATTAAGACAATTAGTAAACAGACCTGAGTTGCAACTAAATGAAACAACTGGTAAATATTTGAAAGCATGTTATACATTAGACAAAGAAAGCAAGCATTATGTACTTAGTTGAAAATAATCAAATTTCTTGATAGATATGCCTCGAATATATTTCGCTATGTTGATATGAACAGATTAAAAATGTTTGGAATGAAGAGTTATGATTATCACATGTTGATGTAGAGACTAATTCTAATAGCATTCCATGACCTACTGTTGGTGCAGTTTTGCACTAACGATCTAACTCAATTTTTGATGAATGATAAGTAAGTTAAATTAAATTTTGTTGTGATCTAACCACTTGATTAAGTGTGCAGGAAATCTAGCTAGGTCAACGGGTCGACTGGATAGCTAGTACGAAATTCAGCTAGGTCAATGGACCGACCGGATAGCTGGTATGAAATCCAGCTAGGTTGACGGGCCGACCGGATAGCTGGTATGAAGTTCAGATAGGTCGATGGGCTGATCGGATATCTAGCAAGAAGTACAGCTAGGTTAACGGGCCGACTGGATAGTTGGCATGAAGTTCAAACAGGTCGGCAGACTGACCGGATGTCTGGCAAACTGGTAAGTTAAGGTAAGTCACTGGAGGAGAGTGACCAAGTGAGGACGCGCCTCGGTTGAAGGGGCAGTAGGCGTCGATCCAGTTTAGGTCTATTTGGGATCCCTAAACTGAGACCTTGACTAGTTCCTGGTCTTTGGAGGATAGGAACTAATTACTACTCTGTATTATTATTAAATTGTCCTAATACTTGTTTTGCAGGGTATTTTGGACTAACATTGTTTTGCAGAGTAAAAAGAAGAAAATTACCTTCGGATGAACAGTGTCTGAAGGCGCCTTCAAGCTTGATGGAAGGCGTCTTCGTACTGTTCATAGAAGGTACCTTCCATAGCCATGGAAGGTGTGGCTATGGAAGGTGCCTTCTGCGGGATAAAGTTTGATCGAAGTCATGGATAAGCACTGGACTTTTCGGGATCGAACTTGCCTCATTGGAGGTGCCTTCCGTGGCTATGGAAGGTGCCTTCCATGCCTTTTATAAGGCTGTCTCGAGAAGGCATTGAAGAACAACACATATTTGAGCTACTACACGTTCTTTCGAGGTTCCAATAGCTCCGGGCTCCTACTACGACTCTGCTGCAAAGCTGCTACGCCTGATGACTACTCCGAGGACTTCCAATCACGATCGATAGACTGACATTGACACAAGCGCTCCCACTTTAATCTCTAAATGTCGGTAATTTAAATTTGTAATTAATTATTGCAAAAGGACAAGTGCAATGTGTTGCACTAGTTCAACTTACTTTGTATTCGATTTCCTCTTCCTGAGGTACTGGAAGTGACCTTTAGTGGATTGTTCGTCGATAGGTCCACGGGACCTGGGTCTTGGAGTAGGAGTCACCAAAGGCTTCGAACCAAGTAAACTGTTCGTGTCTTCTTGTGTTCTCGTTCTTTTTAGTTTTTCCGCTACATTCGTATACTTTGATTTCAAAACAAGAAAACGAGTTTTGAAAACCACGTGATTCATCCCCCTCTCACGTGCGATCAATCCAATAAGTGGTATCAAAGCAAGTACCGCTCTGAATTGGTGCAACCACCAATCAAGCAAAGAGGGTTCCTTTTTTTTTTAAAGAAAAATTATATATCATTTTTTATTAAAAATTATTCTTACGCCTTTCATTTTTTCCTGATATTTTTTTAAAAAATCTACTCTCATTTTTTCACCATTAGTTAGAATTGGTGAAATAAACAATTTGACAAATTTATCACAATTTTTTTTATTATTTTATTCAAAATTAGTAAAACACCTTCATTTTTTTTATCTCCCACACTACTTACCCCAAGATAAAGTCTTGGAAATTGCTTCTTGTCTATATCTTTTTTTTGCCGGTATACCAATATCTCATCAAGAAGGACGGAACATCCACGAACCACCACAATATGAGAGGTACGAGAGACACGAATTCAATCTGTGGAGGATGCAAATGGAAAATTTCATCCTTGTGAACGACTTCGATGGCGGCATGACACTGAGGTAATCAACTCAAAACACAGAAGCCAACAGAAAGGTAATAAAATTAATTTCAGACTTATTACCTAACAAAGTTACATGCAGGATAGGAAAGGTCAAAGATGCCTATGAGTTTTGGATCCGCTTGACCAAGCTTCATGAGGAACTATTGAAGCTAGAGGAGCAAATCAAAAGTGCATCCAGACTCGAGTCCGATCCAACGGAGAAGCCTACTGAATTAGGGGATGCACTTAAGGTTAGTATAATTTATCAAAATACCCCTGTCAGTAGTAGTTTAAATAATTTTCATGATAATTTAGACAAATATGAACTTATCCCAAGTATGGTATATAATAATCTAGATTCTGATCAAGTCAATCAATACTTTGATCAAACTGGCATCAACTGTGACTTGGTCAAATAGAACATTGACCAAATCAATTCAGAAATAATTAATTCAAACATTAAAATATATTTGAATTAAAAAATAAGAAAATAGATAAAAATCAATAAATACCTTAATAAATCATTAAATAATC
Source organism: Zingiber officinale (assembly GCF_018446385.1). NCBI lineage: Eukaryota > Viridiplantae > Streptophyta > Magnoliopsida > Zingiberales > Zingiberaceae > Zingiber > Zingiber officinale. The sequence goes on along the minus strand of NC_055986.1, from coordinate 18,075,196 downwards.
TAGACAATATCAATCTAGAAAATTCTATTCAAAATCAAAATAATTTAATTAACACAAAATTAAATATTAATGATAACATCTTAAATAAAGATAATCTAGAAAAATCAAAATTAATAATTAATAAAGAGTTAAAGATTAAAGATGAACCTTTAAAGAAATATAATTCAAATAATTTAACCAATTCGAAATTAAAAATTAATAAAAACTTAAATATCAAATATAATATTTTAAACAATGATAATAATTTAATAAATTCAAAATTAAAATAAAATGTAAATCTTAATTACACTCCTTTAAAAAGAACAATTTAACCAACTTAATTAATTCAAAATTAAAAACTTGAACTTATATTACAATTAATTAAACCTTAACTAAAAATTTGATTAACCTCAATTAAACAAAAAAAGGTCAATAATTTAGGGGGAGACACCAAACTAATTGACACATTTAAAATAATAACTTTCCCGGCAGGGTAATTAGGACTAGTTTAAAAAAAGACAAAGGTTTAACTTGACCAACCGTATTAGTGAAGTTTTGGATAATAGTAAGTTAGGGAAACTCAGTCTATGCATGTCTAGGAAGATATGACTTCGACCTAGTGCATTTGGCTTAGTGGAACTAACTGAATCTACCCCTTACGGATCCTAACTAGTTAGATTAAAGCTTTGTACTAAGCTCAGTGGATAGGACTATTTGAAAACCTCGAAGGCATGATTACTCTAATGATGTCCAGGTGACTCACCAGAGCCTAGAAGTTTATACCAACAATGACTATTTGTTGAACCCAAAGCAAAACTTGAATCTAACACAAAGTTAAACCCAACCCTGAAATTGAACTTAATTCATCTCACAAAATTATAGCAATCCCTGATTGAATATAGATCGGGTGAGATGACTAAGACAAAATATTTAAACTTAAATTAAATTAAAATTCAAATTAAATTAAATTAAATTAATTTAATTTAAAATTAAAATAAAATAAATCAAATTAAAATTAAATTAAACTAAATTAAATTTAAAATAAAATAAAATAAAATAAAATAAATTAAATTAAATTTAAATAAATTAAATTAAATTTAAATAAATTAAATTAAATTTAAATAAATTAAATTAAATTTAAACAAATTAAATTAAATTTAAATAAATTAAATTAAATTTAAATAAATTAAATTAAATTTAAATAAATTAAATTAAATTATTTTAAAAATTAGTTAAAAAAATTCTTTTAAGAACTATTTTTTAAAAATAAATCTTTTAAAAATTATTTAAAAAATCCTTTTAAAAATTATTAAAAAAATCTTTAAAAAAAATCCATTTAAAAATTATTTTAAAATCCTTTTAAAAATTATTTTAAAAAAATATTTTAAAAATCTTTTTAAAAATTATTTTAAAAATCCTTTTAAAAAACCTTTTAAAAATCATTTGAAAAATTATTTTATAATTATTTTAAAAAAAATATTTTAAAATTCTTTTAATAATTATTTTAAAAATTCTTTTAAAAATCATTTTAACTTAGACACATAACTTAAAACTTAAACCTTATTTAACAAATAATTAAAAACCTTTTAAAAAATTATTTAAAAAATCCTTAAAAAATTATTTAATAAAATCCTTTTAAAAATTATTTTAAAAATCATTTTAAAAATTATTTTAATTTTTTTAAAAATATTTTTGAAAATTATTTAAAAATTCCTTTTAAAAATTATTTAAAAATTCCCTTTAAGAATTATTTAAAAAGCCTTTTAAAAATTATTTTTAAAATTGTTTTAAAAATCATTTTAAAAATTATTTTATAATCATTTTAAAAATAAAAATAAAAATTCTTTTAAAAATTATTTTAACTTAGACACATAACTTAAAACTTAAACCTAAGTTTTTGTTAAGTACTTAACTACGAGCTTTATCCAATTTTCACGATTGTCAAACCCTAGTCTGTTAACTCTCTCGCATTTTTTTGATATATGTCAAAGGGGTAGAGAAGCTAGAAAATTCTATAGTTAAGGAGAAAGTGAAGTGAGTGAAGTGATTGAGGAGAGAAAGTTAAGTGATTAAGGGGGAGTTATAACAAGTTGTTTAAGTGTTCAAGGGGGAGCTGCATTTATTCTGTATTTCTTGATTGCATTTCTCTTCCTTATTATTGCATTTCTTTTATTGCTATATGTTTTACTTAACTTTGAAATGTGTTACCATAATCAAAAAGGGAGAGATTGTTAGTGGAGAAGCATCAGATGATCGAACCTATATTTTGATAATGGCAAAGAGTTCAAAGTTAATGTTACTTATTGTCTAACAAGTTTGAATGAGCTCGCAGGAAAGTCATAAATATTTTTAGGTAAAAGTCCTAACTATAGTTAGGCAGGTGGAAAATCCTAGGGGATGGTAACTCTAGGTCTTAGGGGGTAGTAATCCTAGGAGAAAGTCTTGGCGGGTCGAGCCCTTTGGGCAAAACCCTAGAGTCGGGAACTCTAGGTGAAAACTCTGGTGGTCGCGGACCAGGTGGAAGTCTGGATGGGTCATGGAGCGGATGTCCAGCAGAAAGTCCTGAAGCTTCGGGCACTGAGCAAAAGTCATTCGGTCTGGAGGACTGGTCTGACAACAGGTAACTGTTGCTACAGTCTGACCTGGCTGTTGTTTTGATGTTGACACGGATTTAAGTTTGGATCAGATATTAATTAGATTCAGACTGATTAATGATCAAGGTTGATCATGTGGAAAGGAAAAGTCCAAGTACGGATACTTGGCATGTGAAGTCGGAGAGGTCTCGGTAGCTCGTTCTCCAGACTAGGTCAGAGAGGGCTCGGCAACTCGTTCTCTGGACCGGACGAAGTCGGAGAGGGCTCGGTAGCTCGTTCTCCGGACTAGGTCAGAGAGGGCTCGGCAGCTCGTTCTCTGGACCAGACGAAGTCGGAGAGGGCTCGGCAGCTCGTTCTCCAGACTAGGTCAGAGAAGGCTCGGTAGCTCATTCTCTGGACTGGACAAAGTCGGAGAGGGCTCGGCAGCTCGTTCTCCGGACTAGGTCAGAGAGGGCTTGGTAGCTCGTTCTCTGGACCAGGGAGACGTTAGGGTTTAGGGCTGAGAGGCTTTAAAACTAACATAAGGACATTGGATCGGTCTGTTGACCGATCTGGATCGGTCGGCAGACTGATCCAGTGATACATGAGTCACCGATCGGTCTCGTGACCGATCAGGGACCACACAGAAAGTTTCTATGGGTGTAACCAAACAGTAGTTTTCTCTGGGTTATCTGATCGGTCTGGTGATCGGGAAGCGCTGGGACTCAAAGCGCTAGGGGATCGATCTGTGGACCGATCCACCCATAGGGATCGGTCCACAGACCGATCAGACTCTTCGCACCGATCGGGATGAGTCTGATCGGTCCAGAGAGCTATGGATCGGTTTGTTGACCGATCCACAACATGTCGTTTGTTTCTGCCGCTCTGATATTTCTGATTCACTTCTGATTCACCTGATCAAATCATCTGCTGTGAGATTTTTAAGTTGCAGGTTGCAGGTATCGTGCCATTGGTTAATTTCAAATGAAGCTCCATCAGAAGAATAAGAACAAGCGCCCTTTATGTTGTATTTCACTGCAAGTGATGCGATTCGAGCTTCAACGATCACTGGCCGCGATCAGTTGGACTCTTGCTCATTGGTTCGAGCTCAGAGACACCAGTGAAGACCATGGATGGTATTGGTGTGAGTTCAGAGAACCAGATGAGAAGGAAGAGTGATTGGCGACGCCTGAGTTGGTTGCAGTGATTCGACACAGGTGACAGTGATTCGGGACAGTGAGAAAGCAGAATAAGAAGGAGGAAGAAGAGAGGTTTGCTAAGGTTCTAAAAAAACTCTCTGTTGCTCAAGCAAGAGGCTGTGTCGTTGAGCTCTTGGCTGAAGCTTCCTTCTGTCTTTGCGTTTTTCACTTCGTGGCTGTAAGTTTCATTTGTTCATTCCATTAGCCACAAAACTCTGTAAGTCATTGTGCTTTACTTTCAAATCTATTCTGTGACTTTTGTGGAGAGGTTACTCCACCGAGAAGGAGCAATACTTAGCCGGAATTTGTCCAGGGTGTGATCTACCGAAAGATCAAGGGATCGTCCACCTTACGGACACGCCGAGGAGTAGGGGCAAGTTATCCCCGAACCTCGTATATACTTGTGTAAGTTGTGGTGATTGTTTTCCTTCCTTGCATCAGTTTTCTAGTTGTTTATTTCCGCTGTGCTAACAAAGTTTTGTGAGAAAATTGATTGAGTTTTAGAGGAGGCTATTCACACCCCCCCTTGTTGGGGTTGCAAGGTTGCAAACATAGTCCCATATTGGAAACACATGGGAAAGATCATGGGTTTATAAGAGAAAAAGATATCTCCATTGGAATGAGGCCTTTTGGGGAGAGCCCAAGAGCAAAGCCATGAGGGTCTAGGCCCAAAGTGGACAATATCATGCTATTATGGAGATATCTAAATTCTTTTCTATCTTACAATTGGTATTAGAGCCCGGACTGCCAGAAGGTTTAACCACCGACTGTGCACAAGAGCTATGGTCTGATTGAACCATGTGAGTACAATATTGACCTCGAACAAAGAGAAAAAGATATCTCCATTGGAATGAAGCCTTTTGGGGAGAGCCCAAGAGCAAAACCATGAGGGTCTAGGCCTGAAGTGGATAATATCATGCTATTGTGGAGATATCTAAATTCTTTTCGATCTTACACCCCTCTCTAGCCATCCGAAGGTCCTAACAAGTGGTATCAGAGCTACGCGCTCTTCATCCGGATTAACACCCTAAAGAGCAAGAAGATGGCTATGAAGGAAGGTTTTAGTACCAATCGCCCACCCTACTTCGATGGAGCAGATTTCCAATATTGGAAGAGTCGTATGGAGTATTATCTTAAGACCGACATCTCCATGTGGTTCTCGGTCAAGGAAGGTTTCACACCACCGAAGGATGAAGAAGGTAAGGAACTAGAGTCGTCAAGGTGGTCCGCCGAGCAAACTCGCAAAGGACAAGCCGATGCCAAGGCGGTGGTCACCCTACAATGTGGAATAGCCAAAGATCAGCTTGTTAAGGTAGGTCCATTTGTGAGTGCAAAGGATTTGTGGAACAAACTCATTGAGCTCCAAGAAGGAACTCGAGACTCTCGGATCGCCAAGAGAGACTTGTTCCTAAACCAACTACAAAATCTCACCATGAAGGAGAACGAAACGGTAAGTGAACTACACGGAAGATTCAAGGAGATCATCAATGGTCTTCATTCCGTGGATGAACGTGTAGAAAATCGCGATCTCGTAAGGTACGCTCTCAAAGCCTTTCCGAGGAATGCCTTGTGGTCATCTATGGTAGATGCCTACAAGGTCTCCAAGGACCTTTCAATTGTTAAGTTAGATGAATTCTTTTGTGAAATGGAACTTCATGAATTTGCTAACAAGGGTCAAAAGGAGAAAGGTATTGCTTTAGTTGCAGGAGAAAAGAGCAAGGATGGAAGAAGGAAGAAAGAAAAGAAGAAGGAGAAAGAAATTCCTACATCCTCATCCTCCTCCGAGTCCGATGATGAAGGAGGATCATCATCAAGCGAAATGGCCAACTTCGTGAGAAGAATCATGAGAAGGAGCCGGAGATTCAAAGGGAAAGGTAAGTCCATTGATCAAAATATTGATAAGACTAACGTTACTTGTTATGAGTGTAGCAAGAAAGGACACTATCGTAGTGAGTGTCCGAAACTCAAGAAGAAGGAAGAAAGGGCCAAGAAGAAGAAAGCTCTCAAAGCTTCTTGGGATGAATCCTCCTCAAGCTCATCGGAGGAAGAGAAGGAGAAAAGCACTCGTCAATTAGCACTCATGGCAAGGGAGGAATCGGACTCCGGAAGTGATACATCAGCCGCGGCTTCATCATCTTCGGATGATGAAGAGGTAACCTCTCCACATTTAGAAAAATGCTATAAGACTATTGCTCATTTATCTACACTGCTTAAGAAATCAAAAACTGAAATCAAATTATTAAAAGAAGAAGTAGAACACTTGAAGACTCTTAGGGAAGATGAGGTCGATGACCTTCATCAAGAGCTTCTTGAGGATGAAAATAATGCCCTAAAGAGTGAAGTTGAGAAGCTCAAGAAAATGCTTGAGAAATTTTCAACTAGCTCTAAGACCTTAGATATGATTCTAAATGCCCAAAGGGCGGTCTACAACAAGGCTGGATTAGGATATCAACCTAAGGAGTCTAGTTTCATTTCCTTAGTGTCTAGAACCCAATTTCATAGATCACATGCTTCTAGGGTTCATGAGACTAGGAAGGGTGTGACCAAGGCATGGGTTCCTAGGTCTTTCATTGTAGATGCATTAGGTCCCAAGATTTGGGTACCTAAAACATCTATCTTTCGTGTCTTGTAGGCATTTGTCAAGGGGGAGCATCTATCAACTTGGTTTGTTGATAGTGGATGCTCCAAGCACATGACCGGGGACAAGTCACTCTTTACTACCCTTCAAAACAAAAATAGAGGTAATGTGTCCTTTGGTAATAATGGCAGTCTTAAGGTTATAGGAGTTGGAGATATTCAAATATCCGAATGTCTCCAAATAAAAAATGTCCTTCTAGTCAAGGGGATGACCTTTAATCTCCTAAGTGTCAGCCAATTGTGTGATACGGGTTACACAATTGAGTTTCATTCAAGTCAATGTCTGGTCAAGCACATTGACACACTTGACACGGTACTAGTAGGCACAAGGGTAGACAACATTTATCAAGTATCCTTTAAAAGTGCTACTAATGCCTCTGCTAAGTGTTTCATGTCAAAAGGGTAAGCAAACAAAAGCGGCTCATAAAGGTAAAAGCGCAGTAAGTACATCTACTGCTTTAGATTTATTGCATATGGATTTGTTTGATTGCAGTAATGTTATTTCATTGAATGGGAGTTTATACTGTTTAGTGATCATTGATGATTTTACTAGATATACATGGACATTCTTTTTGAAAAATAAGGATCAAACCATAGATGTTTTTGTTTCTTTTTGTAGAAGAACTGAAAATGAAAATCGACAACAATTAAAACAATTAGAAGTGATCATGGTGGAGAATTTCAAAACCATAGATTTTTAGAATTTTGTCAAGAAAAAGGATATAGGCATGAGTTCTCTACTCCAAGGACCCCACAACAAAATGGGGTTGTGGAGAGAAAGAACCGAGTCTTGCAAGAGGCTGCACGAAGCATGCTCAATGAGTACTCATTACCGAGCTACTTATGGGCTGAAGCGGTAAATACCGCTTGCTATGTGCAAAATCGAGTCTTGATACATAGGTTTTTAGGAAAGACTCCCCATGAGCTTTGGTTTGGGAAACCCGCTACAATTAAACATCTTAGGGTGTTTGGGTGTAAGGTGTTTATCTTGAACACCAAGGATCATCTTGGAAAGTTCACGGCTAAGGCTGACGAAGGGATACTAGTCGGGTACTCTCTAACCAGCAAAGCCTATCGAGTCTACAACATTAGGACTAAGTTGATTGAAGAGTCCTTGGATGTAGCATTTGAAGAAATCCCTAAATCAAATGATCAATCAAGGGATGTAGGAGAAATTCAATTTGAACTTAGAAATCTAAGTTTAAATGATCAAAACATAGAGAGAGTCGAAGTTGACTCCGATGACGATGAGCAAAGGCAAGAGAGATCTCAGTCTGATCCTTTACCTGATACTGAGCCCTTGTATGTGTCTAGTGAGATCACTCATGAGGCACCGTCAACACCAAGGCAATCTAGGATAGCCTCTAGTCATCCCCAAGACCAGATTGTGGGAGACATTCAACAAGGGGTTAGGACTAGGTCATTCTTTAGAAATGAGTCTAATGAGGTCGCCTTGATCTCAGAAATCGAACCAAAATTAGTTGATGAGGCATTGCATGATCCTGATTGGATCATAGCTATGCAAGATGAGTTAGGTCAATTTGAAAGGAGCCAAGTGTGGGACTTAGTTCCTAGACCTAAGAAGACCACCATTATTGGAACCAAATGGGTCTTCAAAAATAAGTTAAACCAAAAGGGAGAAGTAATAAGAAACAAGGCAAGACTTGTAGCCAAGGGCTATAGTCAAGTCGAAGGCCTCGATTATGATGAGACTTATGCTCCTGTGGCTCGATTAGAGTCCATTCGTTTAATGCTAGCTTTTGCTGCACATAGAGGTTTCAAGCTCTATCAAATGGACGTTAAATCGGCCTTCTTAAATGGTTTCATTAAAGAAGAGGTCTATGTTGAACAACCACCGGGGTTTGTGAATACCGAAGCTCCAAACCACGTGTACAAGTTCAAGAAAGCTCTTTATGGGCTTAAACAAGCACCTCGAGCATGGTACGTGATCCGGCGGTAAGAATAGGGGATCCACTTCTTGAGGGGTCTCAGCTTGAGGACAGATGGAGGGCTGACTAAGCGGTTAATGGCCGCGCCAAGCAGCTGAATAGGTCCGAGCGGAACCAAAGATAACCCAGTCATGGGCTGGGGTTTCCGACGCCAAGGCGGGAGAACCGAAGGGCCGAGCAGGGCGTCTGCCCGGCTGGGACCAGGATAAGGGCGAGGGTACAAAGGTTAGCCGAGCGGCCTATTCATTTGGCTCAGGATATGGGATGTCGATAACGGCATGTCTGATGATTACGCCGTACACAAGAGTGCACGATGGAGGATCTTGCCGTCACATCATGGAAAGGTTGATACAGTAGCAGTATGGCCTCATGGACGTCTTTCTGACAGACCCATATCTGAGCATGGTCCTTCTGACAGACCCATACCTGGGCATGGTCAAAAGTAGGTGGTTGCTTTGATTAGCGCGCCCAGGCTTCTTCGAGAGGTCTATATAAGGTCTCCATTTCTTCACCGGAGGTATGCAAATCTTCATCTTGAGGCCACCTATTAGTTATTCCTCGCCTGACTTGAGCGTCGGAGGGCAGTCGCCGGGACACCCCTCCCAGCTCGGTTTTGCTGCAGGTTCGCCGGATCCAGCAGGGAGCGCCACGTGCCCAGTGTCCGTTGACTCCTGGTTCGGACAGGATCAAATTGGCGCCGTCTGTGGGAACGCTCCTGCATCCGAACGGGAACGATGGACGAGGCTGGACGACTACAAACGGTGGCGCTTTCAACAGAAGAACTCGACGCTCTGGTCGAGATGAGGGCCGCCAAACTTGTGGAGCAAAAATAGAAAGCAGCGGCCGAGCAGCCGGAGCAACAAGCAACATCTGCGTCGGGTGGCCGAGCGGAAGCACCTCAGTCACCGTCGCATTCCACCGGCCTTATTTCGCACCCCGGAAGCCCGGAGAAATAGAGGCTCTTCTTGAGACGAAATGCCAGGCGATAGAAAAGGGAAAGCTCCCGGGCGGACTCATCTCCCGGGCGGATCAATCGCCAATTCTCGGGGCTATTCTACGAGACCCTCTACCCAAGCACTACGTGCCTCCGACGATCGGCGAGTACAACGGAACAACGGACCGGATGATCATCTGGTAAGTTTGATAACACAGCTACTCTATACAAATGGAGTAAAGTGCCGTGTCTTCCTTACAACTCTCTCGGGATCGGCTCAACGGTGGTTTCGGAGGCCGGACGGATCCATCGCTAGCTTTAAGGACTTCCGAACGGCCTTCCTCCACCACTTCGCTAGCGATCGGCGTTATCGGAAGACAAGTGTCGACTTATTTGCCATCAAGCAAGAGTCGAGAGAATCGCTCGAGCTTACATCCAGTGATTCAACCAAGTGGCGATGGATATCCCAACGGCCACATCGGAGACGATGATGAATGCCTTCACGCAGGGGCCTTGTGGATGGGGACTTCTTCCGGTCGGAAATCGCCCCGAGATTATGATCATATGTTACATCGGGCCAATGAATAAACGTGGAAGAAGCGCAAGCCACCGGAAAAAGGAAACTCCTACCGAGCGGGCACTTATTCATGCGAGGAACCACCTAGAGGACCAAGGGCCGAGGCAATCCGATCCCCCACGCCAGTCGCACGTACAAGAAGTGGTCGCCGCTCGCCTAAGCCAAAGAAGAGGTGGACCCCTATGTTCGCTCCCTCCACCAGACGGATACGCACAACACGAAGGATTGTCAAGTCTTCCCTTCGTGGCCAATCCCGTTCCTAGACGACGGTCACCTCCCATCGACGGAGACAAAGGACTCATGAAGCCGACCGACCCGCACCGAGAGGCGACATCGATCCATCTCGGGCCCCAACTGAGCGAGATAGACCATCCACTCGAGAAGAAGAAAATAGGAATAATGCTTCCCGAGGAGAGATAGGCATGATAGCCGGTGGATCGACCGACAGTGACTCCAACCGAGCCAGGAAGTCATACGTTCGGTGGTTGGAGATCCATGTGGTGGGGTACAGCAAAGAAAAAGCCAAAGGGCCTCAGATCAGCTTCGCCCCCAACTACACCATTCACCGGACCTTCGTCGATATGGGGAGTTCGGTGAACACCATTTTCAAGATGGCATTCAATCAGCTACAGATCAATTGAAGCGAGCTGTTGCCCATGGTGACCCCGCTTTACGGATTCACAGGCAACAAAGTTTTGTCGATCGGCCAAGTAAGGCTGGCCATCTCACTGGGAGAAGAGTCGCTGAGGAGGACCCAGACCACCAACTTCATAGTGGTGGACGTGCCATCAGCCTACAACGTCATTTTGGGTCAATCGGCCCTCAACGAGTTTTGGGCTGTAGTGTCAACTTACTGTCAGAAAATAAAGTTCCCAATAGACGACCAGGTGAGCAAGGTCAAGGGCAACCAACTGGCCACTCGACGTTGCTATGTGGAGATGGTCAAGCCCGAGGCAAAAGTCGCTCGAAAGACTCCATGGCTAGAGGTAAACGCTATCACTGAGAAACATCCTACTCTGGTATATGAGGAAAAAGAGGAAGTCCAGATTCACCCGACCCGATCGGAGGCTACAACTTTTATCGTCCGATCCTGAAGGAGGAGGCGATCCAATGCCTCCAACGAAATCATGATGTCTTCGTCCGTGACACATGAGTTACCCGAATTTCAGAGCCTAGCGCGTGCATGTCCAACCGGACGCCGGCGATGAAGCGGAGAAAAGGTTTGGTAAATGTCATCATCCCGGAGTAGAAAAACTCGGGCCGACCACATCGCGAGGTCCCTAAATGTAGTATTGGTCTCAAGCCGGGCGGCAAGTGGAGAGTCTGCATCGACTTCGGGACTTAAACAAAGCATGCCCCAAGGACTTCTATCCTCTGCCCGATAGATCAGCTGGTGGACTCTACAGCCAGTTGCATGTTTGACGCCTATCAAGGATATCATCAAGTCCCGGAAAGATCAAGAAAAGTAAGCTTAACTACCGACGGCACATATTGCTATAATGTGATGCCGCTCGGATTGAAGAATGCCGGGGCCACCTATCAACGCTTGATGAACAAAGTGTTCAAGGAGCAGATTGGGCGTAATCTGGAAGTCTATGTGACGACATTCTTATCAAATCTGTCCGAGCGGCCGATCTTTTCAAGGACATGGAAGAAACCTTCCGAGCTGCAAATATGGAGTCAAGCTAAATCCCGAAAGTGCTGCTCGGAGCAAAAGGAGGCGTTTCTTGGGGTACATAGTGACCGAACGGGGAATCAAGCAAATCCCAAGGTGAAAGCTCTGCAAGACATGCCGCCCCAAGAAATACAAGAGAAGTGCAGAGGTTGACGGTCGGATAACCGCTTTGTCCAGATTCATCTCCAAACCGACCAGAGCCTTCCATTCTTCAAGATCTTGCGCAAGGCTACTAAGTTCAATGGGACGAAGAATGTGACCGGCGTTCGGAGAATTGAAGACATATCTTAATTCTGCCAGTGAGCCGATCGGGGGTGAGTCATTTTATATTTATTTGTCGTCAATCGAGCATGTAGGCTCGGCACTTGTGAGGGCAAGCGGTGAAGAGCAGCGGTGTATTTTCTAAGCCACATTTTAAAGATGTTGAAACCGGGCTCGAGAAGTTGGCCTTTGCTTTGGTTCTAGCCACTCGGCGCCTTGACCGTATTTCTTGGCTCACACCATCATTGTCCGGACGAGCAGTCCACTCGGAAGAGTACTGTTGAATCCGAAGCGTCCGGACGGCTTATCAAGTGGACGAATTAAGTGAATTTGACATCCAATATCAGCCCCGCTCGGCGATCAAAGCCCAATCCTTGGCTGATTTTGTGACCAAGTGCAAAGGCGAGCCGGAAGCTATGTGGAGAATATATGTGGATGGATCCTCCACTCGGCTCGGAAGTGGGATTGGAATATTGCTGCTCTCACCTCAAGAAGAGAAGATGCACCTATCCGTCCGGTTGGATTACAAAGCTACCAACAACGAAGCAGAGTATGAGGCCCTCATAGCCGGATTGCAGGCGGCCCGGCATGTGGGTGCCGGTCGGGTGACTCTATTCGGATTCACAGTTGGCCGCTCAACAACTTTCTGGCACCTTTGAAATCAACAGTGTTCGGCTTAAACTCTACGTTGAGGTCTTTGAAAAACTCAAAGCTACTTTCCGAGAGGTTCTTATACAAAAGATCCCACGGCAGCAGACGAGTTAGCCAAACTCATGAGTTCAATAACACCAGTTGCCATTCAGCAACTGAAAAGTATCTTTGGTGGCGCAAGTCGATCGGATGCAAGGCCTCACATTTCCAAGTACTGGAGGCACCTATTATAGAATTTCTCCGTTCGGACACCCCCTCCGATGAATATGGCCTCCTCGGAAGAAGAGGTCGCTTCACTCATTGGAGATCACTTCAAGAAAGCTTTCTCGCTTCTTTGAAATGTGTAGCTCGGAGGACTCGACACATCCTTGAAGTACATCAAGGATCATCGGGGTCATCCAGGCGTTGGCGAAGATCCTCTTGGCCGGATACTTTTGGCCAACTTTACAAACAAATGCCGCTCGGACAGTATTCACCGCCTTTCATGCTAGAAGTATCACAACTTCTCCCACCGTCGAAGAAATGAAGGCGTCAAGCGTTTCATGCCCGTTCGACCAATGGGGAATGGATATTGTCGGACCATTTCCGATGGCGACCGGAGATTTTATTGGTGGCGGTCGATTATTTTCCAAGTGGGTGGAGGCCGGGCGAGGATCACCGAGCAGATGGTCAAAAATTCATCCGGCAACACATCATCTTCGGTATCTCTCGCGATTGGTTTCGACAATGGACGACAATTCACGGGGAAGGTGCTAGAAGATTGGTGCAAAAGCTACGGCATCGAGCAACACTTCACGCCGTGGCTATCCTCGACAGCAACGGTGAAGTGGCCAACCGAAATTCTCTACATGCGGCTCGATCATTTGGGAGGAAGTTGGCCGGATGAAGTGCCTGGCGTCTTGTGGGCCATCCGAACGACGCCAAAAGAAGGGACGAGAGTCACACTGTTCCATTTGGTATATGGCGGCGAGGCCATCATTCCGGTTGAAGTCGGCGTGAGTCCGTCCGGTCCAGAGCTATGATGATGAGCGGAGAAACATGGAGTGGATTTGGTAGATGAGGAGAGGGCAAAGGCGTCCGTTCGGCTGATACCGTCAATGGATGAAGCAAAACTACAACCGCGGCGTCATTCCCCGGCAATCTTGTCCGGAAGAAAGTCAAGCCGGTCGGTGAAGTCGGCAAGCGTGGGCAGGTCCCTTCAAAATCATCGAGAAGCTCCGCTCGAGAGCGTATTATTTGGAGGATGAGGAAGGTCGGCAGCTAGATAGGCCGTGGAGCGCGAACCACCTCCAGCCTTACCGGGCAGGGTGAAAGGTGTGCCTATGTAAATCATCTTGTGTACTTTTTTTGATTAAATGCTTGAAATGCATAAACGAAAAATCAAGAGAACAAATAAGGCATCGCCAACAAAAGAACGCAGGCCCCGAGCCGCTCGGCCAGAGGTAAATGGGTCGGGACAAGCGCTCTAAAATTGAAGGCCCCTTACCATTCGGACGGAGGTATATTATCCTAGCCAAAATGCTCCACGAAGCAGACCCTGAGCCATTCAGCCAAGAGCACGTTATCCAAGCTGGGTGAAAGGAACCAAAAGTGATAAAAAGGAGGGCAAAAAGCTTCGCCGAACGGAAGCGTCAAAATTAGCCAGAGCCGTCTAGCCCAGACGTTAAACCATAGAGCCGCGCCGACCGGCTATAAATATCCGCGCCGACGAGCTCCGTCGTTAAAAATCGAGAGCCGCGCCGATCGGCTATAAACATCCGCGCCGACGAGCTCCGTCGTTAAAAATCGAGAGCCGCGCCGATAAACGAACATCCGCGTAAGAAACCGCGGAAATAAGTAGAGCCGCACTGACCGGCTATAAAAACCGAGCGGCAAACCGACGAGCACCGTCGTTAAAAATCGAGAGCCGCGCCGATCGGCTATAAACATCCGCGCCGACGAGCACCGTCGTTAAAAATCGAGAGCCGCGCCGATCGGCTATAAACATCCGCGCCGACGAGCACCGTCGTTAAAAATCGAGAGCCGCGCCGATCGGCTATAAACATCCGCGCCGACGAGCACCGTCGTTAAAATCGAGAGCCGCGCGGCGATCGGCTATAAACATCCGCGACGAGCACCGTCGTTAAAATCGAGCCGCGTCGATCGGCTATAAACATCCGCGCGACGAGCACCGTCATTAAAAATCGAGCCGCGGCGATCGGCTATAAACATCCGCCGAGCACCGTCGTTAAAATCGAGAGCCGAGCCGCCGATCGGCTATAAACATCCGCTACCGACGAGCACCGTCGTTAAAAATCGAGACGGCGATCGGCTATAAACATCCGTGCCGACGAGCTCCGTCGTTAAAAATCGAGAGCCACGCCGATCGGCTATAAACATCCGCGCCGACGAGCACCGTCGTTAAAAATCGAGAGCCTCGCCGATCGGCTATAAACATCCGCGCCGACGAGCACCGTCGTTAAAAATCGAGAGACGCGCCGATCGGCTATAAACATCCGCGCCGACGAGCACCGTCGTTAAAAATCGGGAGTCGCGCCGATCGGCTATAAACATCCGCGCCGACGAGCACCGTCGTTAAAAATCGAGAGCCGCGCCGATCGGCTCTAAATATCCGCGCCGTCGAACTCCATCAAAGATCGAGTGCCGAACTCTCGACTGTGAACTTGGACGGAACTAAGGACGCCAAATAACGAGCGTTCGCAAGTACTAAATTAATTAGGTCCGATCGGCCATCGGTCTGCCAATACTTCGCATTCACTGGATGCGAACAGTATAGCCAAGCGTTAAACGATTTCGAGGAAAACGAGTCTACCGATTAACCTGATCAGTCGTTTAGTAGGAAACATGGGGAGCCCAACTGATTCTACGAATAAGCAGCAACACACTAAAAGGAGACAATGAAGGGCAAACAAATACAAGCAAAGGAACATAAGGAGGCCGAACGGCACGTACAAAAAATGTTGCATCCGCCGAGCGGATGAAATACAGAAAGCACTTGAAAGAACTCGCCTCACTCCGGGTCTTCAAAATTAAAGAAGGCGTCCGGGATATCATCAATCATGGCCGCCAGGTCGGAGGCGGGAATATGCATGCCCTCAGGAAGGTGGCCACCCTTCTTCAAGTATGTCATGGTGACCTTGACCGCTTCGGCGAAAGTAGAAGAGACGTTGCCACCGAATTTTACGCCGAACCTCTCCGAGCGGAGGTATTCTTGGCGCACTGCTGCCAAGCGACTCGGCTCTCCCTCTTTATATTTTCTAAGCACCGCCCGGGAGGCGGTTAAGGAATCTTGGAGGGCTTTCAAGTCCACCTCAGCCTTTGTGCGTTCAGCCGAACGGACATCCCTCTCGGCGTTCAGCTGGGCCTCCAGATCCTTGGATCGCTGATCTAGCGCACGGACATCTACTTTCATCTTGTCCAGATCAGCTACCGCTCACTTCTTTCGGGCAGTAGCGCGTTTAGCATCCGCTTCGTGCTTCTTGACTTGGCCCTCTAGCCGAGCCACTTCTGTAGCCAGGTCGGCGGCCTTCTTTTGTTCGGCCTCGAAGGCTTGTTTCTCTCGCTCAGCCGACGGACCCCCCGACACTTGAAGTTTTTCCAGGAGCTCCTCCAGCTCGGCTAGCCGATGGCTAGTGGCGATTTGCTCAGCCCAGCGCTGTAAAGGAAATAATGAAATCAGGAACCAAACAGTAGCATGACACAGGAAGAAAAATGAATTTACCTGAGTGGCCTGCTGCATGTTGTTGTCGCCGAGCTGCTTGGGCGTCATGAGGGCCACTTGGATCTGCGCGTCCTCAAAAAGCTTGGCGAGCGGACCCGTCAAGATTATTTCGTGAACGGGGCTCGATGGCCGATCGGCAGACAGTAAATATTCCTCCGATGGGAATCGGAGGGTAGTCTTGATGGTCGGGTGGCCGGACGGCACTTCTTCAGCTGTAGCCGCCTGGCCCGAGGACTCCCCTATGGTGAAAGTTTCACCCAACCGTCGCAGGCGACGACAAGTCTGGGTAGGAGAGCCGGAGGGCTGTGCGGTGGGCGAAGCCACAGGGGTCCCGATCTGTGATGGCGTACGAGCAGGCGAAGTTACACCGATCGGCGCCTGTGGTTCCCCCTCTTGGGTCGGCGGAAGGCTGGAGTCTCTTCGACGTTTCCGCCGAACCTCCAATGGTGGATCCCCGACCTGGGGGATCCGCCTCACCTCCGCGGGGCGGACTGCGCCCCCCCCTCTCCTGCATCTGCCGGGCGGCTGGGGATGAGACCCCGCTCGGCGAGCTCTTTTTTGGTGGCCGCTTCAATTTCCACGGACTTTAATTTCAAATGAGCGGTAGCCTTGGAGCGCCACATGACTTCAGCTGTAGTAAAAGAAATTAAAATCAATTAGACAAAAAAAGACTAAGAGAGTAAAGAATCCTTACTCATGCGGAAGGGGAGATTTGCCCGAACGGGAGACAATCCGAAAATATACAACACCCCCTTGAGAAGCAACTGATCGATCTTGTACCGCTGACCAGACAACCAGTTCGCCGCATGAAGATAGGCTGGATTGCTTCTGAACTTGCCGAGCTCCGGCTGAGTCGGCACAGCGGTCTGCCATTTGGTTCGGAATGCTGGCCGCTCGGGAAGTCGGATATAGAAGAAAAACTCCTTCCAGTGTTTGTTGGAGGTCGGCATATTATCAAAAAATTTAAAGCCTATTCTACTTTGGAAGATAAAAGTGCCCGGCTCGGATTGTTTGGGGTAGAAGAAGAAGTGGAATATTTTGGGGTCAAGAGGGATACTGTGCAGCTTAAAGAGGATGATCACCCCGCTCAGCAGCCTAAAAGAATTCGGCACAAGTTGGCCGAGCGGGATGCGGAAATAATTGCAAACCTCCAAAATAAATGGATGGGTAGGAAATCTAAGACCGCCCTGGAATTGATCTAAAAAGAAACAAATGGTGCCGATCGGCGGATCATGTGGCCGGTCAGTCGGGTCGGCTATAACTATTTCATGGTTATCAGGAATCTCATACGTCCGAACAAGGCGCCGAGCACCCTCCTCATCAAATCGGCTCTCCATGGTCAGGTACCAAGGGCCATGAACACCAACAGCGGGTTCGGAGGAGCTTGCCATCTCGAAGAAGCAAAAAGATAGCGAGAAATCGAAGGAATGGGAACAAAAGAGGCAGAACAAGTTGGGAAGGTCTTGTAAAGGAAGGGAGAAGCTTACTGAGGGAAGGTAGACAGAAAGGATCACCAGAGAGCCGAAGACCACCAAGAGGCGAGAGCTGGGACGGCCTGAATGATGCAGCAGCAGCGGGCACCTTCGACGGAGAATACGCGATGAAACAGAGAATGCGGCGTAAAAGGCGAAGACGAGGGCTTTATACGAACGAGGCTGGTCGGCCTCGTCCGTCGGATGCAGGTCACGGAAGATGAAGTCATCATCTAACCGTCCGTTTCGAAATAACCGGCGTCCCATCGTACGGATCATCACCGCCACGCGAGAAGAGCCACGTGGCGCTCTGTCACCAGGCACAATTAATGCGCCCATACCGCGCATGCTTCGACTTAATGGAGAGGATTTGCGTGATTTTCGAGAAGATTTAGACAAGCAAATATCCACATTGAGCGACAAGACAACCAAAATGAAGAGCCGAGCCGCTGAATTTGGCAGAAGGGCCGAACGGCCCCAGGAATATTATAAGCTACGGAAAGGCGGTAACCGCCCGCTCGGACACATAGTCCAGTCAGTCGGGCTCACTGCCTCCTTCGACTAGACTTGAAGGGAAGGCAAGTGATCCGGCGGTAAGAATGGGGGATCCACTTCCTGAGGGGTCTCAGCTTGAGGACAGATGGAGGGCTGACTAAGCGGTTAATGGCCGCGCCAAGCAGCTGAATAGGTCCGAGCGGAACCAAAGATAACCCAGTCATGGGCTGGGGTTTCCGACGCCAAGGCGGGAGAACCGAAGGGCCGAGCGGGGCGTCTGCCCGGCTGGGACCGAAGGGCCGAGCGGGTGGTCCGTTCGGCCAGGATAAGGGCGAGGGTACAAAGGTTAGCCGAGCGGCCTATTCGTTTGGCTCAGGATATGGGATGTCGATAACGGCATGTCTGATGATTACGCCGTACACAAGAGTGCACGATGGAGGATCTTGCCGTCACATCATGGAAAGGTTGATACAGTAGCAGTATGGCCTCATGGACGTCTTTCTGACAGGCCCATATCTGAGCATGGTCCTTCTGACAGACCCATACCTGGGCATGGTCAAAAGCAGGTGGTTGCTTTGATTGGCGCGCCCAGGCTTCTTCGAGAGGTCTATATAAGGTCTCCATTTCTTCACCGGAGGTATGCAAATCTTCATCTTGAGGCCACCTATTCGTTATTCCTCGCCTGACTTGAGCGTCGGAGGGCCGTCGCCGGGACACCCCTCCCGGCTCGGTTTTGCTGCAGGTTCGCCGGAGCGCTCGAGGATCCAGCAGGGAGCGCCACGTGCCCAGTGTCTGTTGACTCTTGGTTCGGACAGGATCAGTACGAAAGGTTGTCAACTTACTTATTAGAAAAGGGTTTTGTGAGAGGTCAAATAGACCCAACACTATTTCTGCGTAGAGATGGTGAAAACATATTTGTAGCCCAGGTGTATGTCGATGACATAATTTGTGGCTCAAATAACAAGGGTTATTTGAATGAATTTATCACTCACATGGAAAGTGAGTTTGAGATGAGTCTGGTGGGAGAATTGACATTCTTCCTTGGACTTGAAATCAAACAAACTCGAGATGGCATTTATGTCCATCAAACAAAATATACTCAAGAGATGCTCAAGAAATTCAAAATGAGTGACTCTAAGGAAGTATCCACTCCAATGGCGACAAACACTCGCCTTGATAATGATGAGAATGGAAAACCAGTTGATCTAACGCAATATAGAAGCATGATCGGTAGTCTTCTATATCTCACAGCTAGTAGGCCGGACATACTTTTTGCTGTGGGCATGTGCGCTAGATATCAAGTCTGTGCCAAGGAATCTTCATTTAATTGCAGTTAAGAGAATTCTAAGATACCTTAAGGGCACAATTCGAGTAGGTCTATGGTACCCTCGCACGGAGTCTTTTGACTTGATAGGTTATACCGACTGCGATTACGCTGGGTGCAAATTGGATCGGAAAAGCACTAGTGGGGGTTGCCAATTTTTAGGTTCATCATTAGTTAGTTGGTCAAGTCGGAAGCAACATTGTGTTGCTCTCTCCACGACCGAGGCTGAATACATTGCCATGGGAGAGAGTGTATCACAATTGTTGTGGATGATCCACACTCTAGAAGATTATGGACTTTCGTATAAGGGAGTGCAAGTGTTGTGTGACAACATCAGCACAATAAACCTAACAAAAAACCCAGTCCATCATTCAAGGACCAAACATATTGAAGTGCGTCACCACTTCATTAGAGATCACGTAGCTAGGGGAGACATTGCACTCACCTATGTTGAGTTAAAGTCAAACCTAGCCAATATTTTCACCAAACCTCTTCCGGAAAATGAATTTAGTCATTTGAGGAGAGAATTGGGAATGTGTTTAGCTTAATAGGTCATTAGGACTTCATCATGATCAATAAAGACAATTAAAACAACAAGAGAAATAGGAAAATTAATTTGGGCAACTTGGGAACATCTCACACAAACTATAAGGTTTAACAAATGATTTTTGTTTGCTAGAAATGGGGTGAGATGCTAGGATCAACCGAATTATTCAAAATGTATCATGCATCCCTTGAATAATTAGGTTGAAGAGACATAAATTGAGTATGGGAAAGACCATTACATAATTCATGTGTATTTGGTTCCTAGATCTTACTCATATATTCCAACCAAGGAAACTTGGTTGGACCATTACCTAGAAATTATGAAACTTTGGTTGATGGACTGTTTGATACACTTGAACGATGCTTTTCATGATTTTGATTGATACTAGGACAAGTCCTTGAAAGAATGATAGCAAGTTGGTTATATTTTGACAAACTTGAAACTGAACATAACAAAGGTAAAAAATTTCAGCTTTCAGGCCTTAAGTTGTTTGTTTTCTAAATGTATGCAACTTTAGGGCTATAAACAAGTTCAGACCATAATTTTTAGGTAATCGTTATGCTTGTAGATCCTCCAGGTTCTAGGTTATGAACTTGGAAGTTTTCCTAGAGAAACTTCCACGAACTATCGAACACCTCTATCTAATTTCAGTTACTGAAATTACTGGAGAGATCTAAGTATCAGACACTGATCGGTCTACGGACCGATCAGGTCAGCCTGGCACGCATAGCCCGCTACTGATCACTTTCTGATCGGTCTACAGACCGATCAGGGAGTTCCCTGATAGGTCCGGAGACCGATCAAATCAATCCGGTATGCAATGCCACTGATCATTCTCTGATCGGTCTACCGACCGATCAGGAAGTTCCCTGATCGGTCCAGGGACCGATCAGCGAGTACTGATCGTCTCCTGATCGGTCTACAGACCGATCAGGATGTTCCTGGATCGGTCCATGGACCGATCAGGAGGCTCCTGATACCTCCTGATCGGACAACCGTCCGATCATTTCATCAACTGTACACCCATCAGAAAACCCTTAAAACTTCCCGATCCTTTCTTTTCCCTCTTCACGCGGAAGCCCTAGCCGCCTCTTCCCTACACCTCACCTCTTCTCTTCTCTTTGCACGCCGGAACCCTAGCCAAAGCTCTAGCCAAAACTTCAATGGCACCAAGGTAACTCCTTACTTCTCTATAACTTGGCATTTCAGTCTCATTTCTCACCATATCTGTGGTTTTTGTTTCGGGTGGCTCCGGTGCTCACTTACTTGCCCCATTATATCACTTTGTTAACTCTTAGAAAGAAACCAGTGGGTGAGGGGACCTCTAAGTCACCTGAGAAGTCGAAGTCTAAGGCTCCTTCCCGACCTCAACCATCTGTTTCCGGGAGATTCCCGAACCACAATTTTGAGGAAGCCTTTAGACAAAGAACCTTTAAATTACTCCTTTGTAGGTCTGTAGATCGTAAATTCATGGAAGAATTTTGTCCAACTGTGTCTGAAATCATTGCCTATTACAAACTTGACTCACTTGTCTACTTAGAACGGGATATCAACTATGACTTAGTCTCTGAGTTTTATAACAACCTTCATCAGACTAATGATGTAGGTTATAAAACAAGAGTTGCTAAGCGGACTCTTGATTTCAGTTTCTCATCCTTCTTTGAGTATCTCGATTGTCGGAGCTGTTTCGGTAATGTCTTTTCGATATTTCCTGATCTACCAGACCCCCTACCCTCACCTTTTGATGTCACACCTGACTCCGTCTATGAGTATTTCTTCAGACAACCTAGACCGGGTGGGCTAGATGAACTAGATGTTGACTTTCCTACTTTTGCAGCCTTGAGATTATCTCCTCAAGACTACATTCTTTTTAAAATTGTCACAAACTGCCTTCTGCCTATCACATCTAAACCATTGTCTGAGATCCGACCATATCATTGCTTGATGCTTTATGGATTGCGTCGGCGTCTCGACTTTGACATCATATCTAGCATCTACTCTTCGATCATCTCCTATAGTGAGCCGAGCGGCTACACTGTTTATATGCCTTATGGGCATATAATTACATATTGGCTCGAGACCCTTCAGATTGATGCCTCTAAAGGTAGATTAATCAAGATGGTCAGACAGGATTGCAGACTTGGGAAGCGGACATTTTCCAAGTCTGGAATCATAGGACAAAATGGGGGCGTTCGGTGGAAGGATGGGAGAGCACTAGGTGAGTTACCACGGGGACCTCCACGACAGGTTGCTCCTGTTGCTGCTCCTCCTGCTGCTGACGATGGAGAGGCCGATCCTGATCTGCGCTGGCAGATCGCCGAGCTGGAGAGTCGCTTTGATCGGCACGATGAGCTGCTGGTTGCTGAGCTTCACGGGCTGCGCGTCCGGATTGACCAGCGCTACGATGATTTACGCAGTCAGCAGCGGGTGACACATCAGGCGATTATGGATTAGATGGACAGATACCCACCTCCGCAGGATTTCCCGGGCTATCCATCCTCGAGCAGCGGCATGCCACCTCAGGGACCCACTCCTCCCGTTGATGATGCTGATGCTCCTCATGATGAGGAGGCTGATTGATATACATTGTTCTATGTTGTCATTTTGACTATCTATGTTTTGTATGTTGGTTGTTGGATATTTATGTCTGACCTAGATACTTGCTGTTTTCATCTATTTATGCTGTTCATTTTCTTGTCTTTCTTTATGTTTCACCTCTTATTGGTTTTTAATATGCTGTTCATATGTCATGCCTTGTATGTCTCTTATCTCTTTATCCCTGTCTTATAATACACTTAGAGGGTATTCTAGGTGAATTAAGAAAAAGACAGTATGGGTTAAGGAGGAGTCCTTTAACGCTTTCTTACCTAATTCGCACCTTTTCGGTGTTTGACAAAGGAGGAGAAGATAACTAAGTTTAGAAATAAATGTTTGGTTTTAGGGGGAGGACCTTGATTCCCCTATCCTTACATGGTGTTGTATTGGTTTTAGGGGGAGGACCTTGATTCCCCTATCCTTACATGGTGTTGTATCTGTCTTAGGGGGAGGATCTTGATTCCCCTAAAATTAGGGAAATATGAACATTTCCGATCTAAACTTAAATCGTGTTGTCAAACAACAAAAATGGGGAGATTGTTGCTACAGTCTGACCTGGCTGTTGTTTTGATGTTGACACAGATTTAAGTTTAGATCAGATATTAATTAGATTCAGACTGATTAATAATCAAGGTTGATCATGTGGAAAGGAAAAGTCCAAGTACGGATACTTGGCACGTGAAGTCGGAGAGGGCTCGGTAGCTCGTTCTCCGGACTAGGTCAGAGAGGGCTCAGCAGCTCGTTCTCTGGACCGGACGAAGTCGGAGAGGGCTCGGTAGCTCGTTCTCCGGACTAGGTCAGAGAGGGCTCGGCAGCTCGTTCTCTGGATCGGACGAAGTCGGAGAGGGCTCGACAGCTCGTTCTCCGGATTAGGTCAGAGAAGGCTCGATAGCTCGTTCTCCGGACGAAGGATGGAGACTCGGCTCGCGAAGTCGAGAGGGCTTGGTAGCTCATTCTTTGGACCAGGGGAGACGTTAGGGTTTAGGGCTGAGAGGCTCTAAAACTAACACAGGACATTGGATCGGTCTGTTGACCGATCGGTATATTACTGTACGTTCGGCAGACCGATCCGTGATACATGAGTCACCGATCGGTCTCGTGACCGATCGGGAACCACATAAAGTTTACGTGGGTTATCGATCGGTGCGTGGACCGATCGGTAACTCCGAAGCGATACGTGGGTTATCGATCGGCTGCATCGATCGAAGAAGCGCCGGATGCGGGACTCAAAGCTAGGGGATCGGCGTGGACCGATCCACCCATAGGCTGATCGGTCCACGCATCGGATCTTCCTGCATCGATTAGGATGAGTCCGATCGGTCCAGAGCTATGGATCGATGCATTGACCGATCCACAACATGTCGTTTGTGTCTGCTGCTTCTGATTCACTTCTGATTCACCTGATCAAATCATCTGCTGTGAGATTTTTAAGTTGCAGGTTGCAGGTATCGTGCCATTGGTTAATTTCAAATGAAGCTCCATCAGAAGAATAAGAACAAGCGCCCTTTATGCTGTATTTCACTGCAAGTGATGCGATTCGAGCTTCAACGATCACTGGCCGCGATCAGTTGGACTCTTGCTCATTAGTTTGAGCTCAGAGACACCAGTGAAGACCATGGATGGTATTGGTGTGAGTTCAGAGAACCAGATGAGAAGGAAGAGTGATTGGCGACGCCTGAGTTGGTTGCAGTGATTCGACACAGGTGACAGTGATTCGGGACAGTGAGAAAGCAGAATAAGAAGGAGGAAGAAGAGAGGTTTTCTAAGGTTCTAAAAAAACTCTCTGTCGCTCAAGCAAGAGGCTGTGTCGTTGAGCTCTTGGCTGAAGCTTCCTTCTGTCTTTGCGTTTTTCACTTCGTGGCTGTAAGTTTCATTTGTTCATTCCATTAGCCACAAAACTCTGTAAGTCATTGTGCTTTACTTTCAAATCTATTCTGTGACTTTTGTGGAGAGGTTACTCCACCGAGAAGGAGCAATACTTAGCTGGAATTTGTCCGGGGTGTGATCTACCGAAAGATTAAGGGATCGTCCACCTTACGGACACGCCAAGGAGTAGGGACAAGTTATCCCCGAACCTCGTATATACTTGTGTAAGCTGTGGTGATTGTTTTCCTTCCTTGCATCAGTTTTCTAGTTGTTTATTTCCGCTGTGCTAACAAAGTTTTGTGAGAAAATTGATTGAGTTTTAGAGGAGGCTATTCACACCCCCCCTCTCTAGCCATCCGAAGGTCCTAACAGTAACTTCTCCTGAGAGGAGTAGGTGAGGACGAGTTCTTTGCTAAGGGAACAATAGGCGTCAGTTCGACCTAAGGTTTCCGGAGAAAATTCAAAGTCAAAACTGGACAGTCCGAAGGCTATCAAGTTATTTATTTATATATTAATTATTATTTGTCTAACTTTATTTTGCAGGAAACTAACAAGTTTTGCAAGGTTGGAATTAGCCTTGATCGGTCGACCGAATGACCGGATCAGTCGATTGAACCCCAATACAGCAAGATCAAATTTCCAGAGATTAGACCAGGTTCGATCGAGGGATCGGTTAATCGAACCTCAGGATTAGTCGACCAAACCGAGGATAAGCAGTGATCGGATCAAGCTAGGTTGATCGGATCAGATAAGGCAGAGACCATCAGCTGATCGATCGACCGAACAGAGGGATCGGTCGATTGAACGAAGGCTTATCCAGAGAGACTGCATCTGGACGGAAGGCCGGGTGGATTCAGCAGGTTCGGTCGACCGAACCTGGGGATCGGTCGACCTATCCAGGTTGAGTCAAACCTGATCATGAGATCAGAGGATTTGGATCAGGGCTACAAAGGCTATAAAAAGGGGTCTCAGCCAGCAACTTCGAACATCATCATTCATAGCGATCTTCTAAGCTGCGCGCTAAGCCGAAATGACTCAACAACACTCAGCTGCTATTCCGACAATAGATGAACCAATTCCTAATCATTTATTATTGGTATATTTTGTTTTTTAAGTTCAGTACTTATACTTATATATTTGTAAAGAATTTTGGATCTATAGTGATTTCCCAACGTAACTAATTAACGATCGCGGATCTTGGAGTAGGAGTCGTCACAGACTCCAAACCAAGTAAAAAAACCTGTTAGCGATTGTGTTTGTTTCTTTTCTTTATTCTTCTACATTATTCTGAGTTTTCCAGAACAAACGAATTAGCCAGGTGCTGTTCCCCCCCCCCCCCCCCCCTCTAGCACGTCATCGATCCTACACCTGGGAAGGAACCAAACGGGTGATTAGCAGGAGCTGATGTGACACACGAAGACTATCTAGTATATGTCATAGTCTAGGCACCTGGACGAGTCTGGGCACCTGGAGATGGATAAAGTTTGCCGGATAGAGCTTCATTGAGGTCATACCGTGTTAACCTTGTGGGGACACCTGGGACCAGCCCAAACGCTTAGATAGGGCTATAAAAGGAGGTTTCGACTAGCACCTCAAGAAGCACAATTCCAACGATTCACTCTCTTACATGTTGCTCCAAAGATGACTCGACAACGTTGTAACGTTGCTTTGATGATCGAAAGCTCAAATCTCTGAATCTTTAGTTGTTGGTAAATTTTATATTCACATTTACATTGCAACCGAGATATATTTTGTAATTCTTCAAATTGTTAGTGGATTGTCCAACGAAAGTAATGATGATCGTGGGCCTTGGAGTATGAGTTGCCACAGGCTCCGAACCAAGCAAAAATAATGTATTAGTATTGTCTTCTTTATTCTTTGCTTAACTCTTTATTTTTGCTACAATTCTTCGATAGTTTTAATGAAAAATGTAAAAAATTCATGAGCGATATTCAACCCCCCCACTAGCTCTTTCGATCCTACAAAATATGTTTTGTGATTTTGCATAAATAGTCATGCAGCCAGCATAAAGACCACATGGTAACCAGATTATTTTACGAGTTGTTAGTGGCTGGTAAGTTATTATGTATTTAATAATTATTTTAGTACTTTATCTTCTTTTTAATTATCACACATATCTAATATATGATAATTTTCCATATAGTTTTATACCATATGGTCACTAGGTAGAATCGTATATATAAAAAAAATTTAAAGAACGATTGTCCCCCGCTGGTACTACATGGCGGCTCGTAGACCAGGGCATGAAGAATTTTTATTATGATAAATTTTTTGTAAGTATTTTGAATATAAAATGTATTTGTAGTTAACATGATATTAATTGTCAAAATATATTATTGCATAAGAGATATGTTTGGGAGGAGGGCCAGGAGGAAATGTTCAAAAAAATTTAGAATGTCTACTACTCTAAACTGTACAAGGACATATTGTACAAGTGGAAGTAGAGGAGCATCAGGCCATCCAAGGTCCTTGATGAAGTTTGGAAATCTTAGAGAGTTATTTAGGATGCCCAACATTGACAGGATAATTCAACGATTACTCAAGATAATCGTAATTCAAAACCTGTTGGGTCGAGTACTGGATCCACAAAGCATACTGCTAGATCCCATTCAATTGTGAAGAATGCCTCTGACTTGCTAATTTTAAAATTAAGTTAAATAACAAATTTTTACATATGTTTTTTTATTAGTTTTAATATACTTGCATTTTCTATATACAGGCTGCTGAATTACAGAAACCTCCCACTTGTTAGGAGATATTTAACAAAACTCATAAGAAGAAAGATGGATCATTTGTCAATCGACATCATTCAATAATTAACGTAACAATATTAAATTTTGTGAATATATTTGTAGACTTTATGTGGAGTTTAATAAAATTATTATTTTGACACAGGAAGTAATGCCCACTATAGAGTTGCTAAGGCATCTTAGCCTAGAGCAGAGGGAGAGGGGTTGCAACCTCTTTCCACTAATGCAGTTAATGACATTTATTATGATGTTGTGGGTGGAAGCAAGAAGGTATCCTTCTATGGTCTTGGCTCTTAGGCCAAAGTTATCTATGAGTGAATGAGGGATCTAGGGATTAGGGGTCGTCCTAGTTCCTCTTTCTCATCTAGTGAGGTATGAAAATTGAGGGAGGAAAATGAGGACTTGTAGACTCAACTATGGTCATTAGAGGAGACGATGGCCCAGAGGGATGCAGAGAACGGGAGATGCAACAACAACAAACTCAGACTGAGGAGATAGTTCGTCATATGCAAGCATTTGTAGTAACGTTGTCTCTGGATTCACAGATATACCACTTGCATCGTTTGGAGTTCTAGGAGACTTAGGATCCTGACCATTCCCCTACGGAGTAGATCATTTTGAGGTATGTTATCGTTCATCTTAACTTTTAATTTTAGTAAAAAATAATACTATTTTTTATAATTATATGTATATTTGATTGTATTATACATTTCCATGATTATTTTTAGATTTTGCATATTTTTATCTCAGGGAGTAGGTATGTATTTTTAAAGAATATCCTCTAGCTAAACTACTTGTCAGTTTAAAATAAGTAGTTATATCTTTTGTAGTTTAACATCACATTTTCTATTCACAACTAATCTTAATAAAATTTCAAGCATGATCTAGAGATGATTTTGTTCATGATTTTGGTTATGATATATATTATATTGGATTACTTTATCTTGTTCTTTATTTTGATTAGGATGACAAACTTTATCTTGTATTAGATTTAGACCTATGTTTAGATTTACTAATATGTATATATTGTTCATTTTAGTTCATATGATTGTTGTGTTGTTTGTGTAACACCCGTAAATTCCCTTTCTTCCAAAAAGAGCAAAGAGGAATAGAAGAGAAAAAAAATAAAAATATAAAATATATTCATAAATGGCCAAGGCTAGGATTCAAACCCAAGACCTCTTAGTTGAGATTGGTTTAAGTAGTCATTAGGTGGTGGTAAAGCATCACATGAGTAATATGAAACAATTCATTATATGTAGATTATATGTGAAGAGATGCTTCAACTTCTACTTAGTATAAAAGGGGTGGATGAGATCAAAACCTAATCTTCCTCTTCCTTTTCCTCTCTAGCCGAATCCTCTCTTTTCCCCTTTGCGATTTCGGTTAAGATTAAGAAACCTAGGTCCAAGCCTTCTAAGTTCTTCAAGTGGAGGATCTAAGAGGAGGGTTTTTGTAAGGATTGGTACGCAGGTGAAGGGCGACTCGGAGATTAAGGCATACGAGGGAGGATTTTGTCTTCCCTGTACCTTATAATAGTAAGATCTAGAGAAAGGATGTAAGTACCCCTCACCTGCAGTATAAGTTGCTTCAAAGATGCATTTTGTAATGTCTTTTATGCATGATTTAGAAGATACATGTTGAGATACACTTTAGACATGTTAAGGAAGATGCATGTCATGTTATGTATGATGCCCTCTAAAGTTTTGGGGATTAAGAGCATGTGTAGGAAATCTTGAATTGCTTTCCATTTAGTTTTGGGGCTAAGAAGTAGATTCAATTGCTCTAAAGTGCTTCCCTATAAGTCTAGGGGGATTAAGCACACATAAGGTGTTTGTTTAAATGACAAGCAAGTGCAAGTAAAAGAAATCAATAGTTAAAAGAAAGTATTTTACTTTAGAAAGGCATGTACTGGACATAAGGTCCATCGGTGGGCTCCTAGATTGCCCCTAGGCTCATAAACCGCCTAGTAGTACCTTAATGGGTTCGGGATTAGCTACCTCGGATCTTATTAAGGATGCGCACAAAGTGGTACAATGCCGGGCCCAAAGCAAGTTGTTTATTATTTTCACTAGTTATGTAATATAAAGTTTTCAAAATTCATTGTTTGCTTTAGTGGAAGCATTACTAGGGTTGAGAACCTAAGTTATAAAGTGCAGTATTGATGAACTCTATAATAAGCCAAGATTCCTGTTTTCATTACATTACCAGCATGCTTTTAAATTGATGTTTTGCATGATAAACTTGTTTAAAAATACATGTCATGCACATATTTCTGAATTATGCGTTTTAGTGTGAGTTACTGTCAAGTTCATGTTTGTGTTTTCCCTAAGCAGTTTTAAAAGCATGTTTACATTGTTGCATTTTTCTCAAGCAGTTTTAAAAAGCATGCCCTCTTTTAATGTATCGTTTTGTGAGTAGATGGTACTTACTAAGCATCCGCTTATAGATTTGCATTTCCTTATATTGTAGATAAAGGAAAAGGAAAACTTGAGTAGGAGGAGGCAGCAGGAGAAGTGTTTGTGTGTGTGTGTGACGGAACAATGGAAGGAGATCGGGGAAGTTGTTATTGTGGGGAACATGTTAGAACTTGAGTATTTTCTTCTCTCCGCTTTACATAAAATACTGTCACTAATTGTTTAGGATGAATTTATGGGTTTGGCAGAATTTAGAATAACAAGGATAAGTGGAAAAGAGGAGAACAAGCTCTTTGGTAGAGCAGGGGTGACCCTCCGCACGACCGTGCAGGTTCACACGTCCTTCCACTGCCTGCTCTCGACCAAGGTGACACAGCCGTGTGGAAGTACACGGCCATGCACTTCTTCCTCTCGGCCAAGGTGACACGGCAGTGTGGAATCACACGGCCGTGCACCTCTTACATTCCACACGGCCGTGTCACCTCTTACTCTCGGTCAAAGATACATAGTCGTGTCTCTCTTCCTCTCGGCCGAAGTGACACGGCCATGTGGGTTCACACGGTCGTGCCCCTCCTCTCCTCTGCCAAGGGTCACAGCCGTGCGACCCTCACATGGGCGTGCCCTGCGCCAGCCGGGACCTGTCAGGGCCACACGACCCAAACCTGTTAGAAGCTTTAGAATCCCTTTCGGCTCTGCTTGGCTCCAAGTCATGTCCCACCAGTCGTAACAAGCTAGAATATATCTATGGACTGAGCATCATATAATAGGTAAGGATGCAGAAATTTAGATGTACAGAAAAGGGTAATGTTTGTCTTGTAAGATAAGGTTATAGTTGTAGGACCGTTAGATTCGATAGAGGGGGGGTGAATATCGATTCGAAAACTTAGAGTATAAACGCAGCAGAAAAGTAAAATAGACACAGATATTTTTTTACTTCGTTCGGAGCCTGTGACGACTCCTACTCGAAGGCCCGTGGTCCTTGACCACTTTCGTTGGGCAATCACTAACAAGTCGAAATATGATTACAGAATAAGTACAGGAAATGCTAGTGAAAATAAAGCAATACCGACAAGGAAATTAAATAAAAATGGAAGGAGCACTTTGTCGGAGCGTTGTTGGCGTCGCACTGAACGTCGAGCAGCAAGACCAGCAGTAGAAGAGTTCTCAGTTTGATTGATTCTGAAGCTCCTGTCTGGGGCTTCTTTTATATGCTGTTCCGGGCGCCTGGAATGTGACGTAGCTGCTCAAACCGAGATGCTCCACGTGGCGATGCACAATCAGGATAAAGTTTGCCTCCCGGGCGCCCGGATCCCTCCCGGGCGCCCGGATCCCTTCCGGGCGCCCGGACCTCCAGGCGCCTGGATTCCTTCCGGGCGCCCGGACCCTGTTTTCTCGCAGAATCCATCCTGCACGACAAACGTTAGTCCGGAGGCAAATATATATCCTGTAAAACAGATTGTTAGCACAATTAAAGTTCAACAAAGTAATAGCAAAGAGTATAACTTAGATTCCGTCTTTCCGAGACCGGAATCTAGTCATGATCTCGACTTAGACATCCGAAATGGATCTAAGCCGGATCGACGCCTAATGTTCCCTTCCCGGGAACGCGTCCTCGCAGTCACTCCCCTCCAGTGACTTACCTCACTTACCTGCCAGACGTTCGGTCAGCCCGTCGACCCGTCTGGACTTCTCGCCAAGCGTCCGGTCAGCCCGTCGACCCGCTTGGACTTCTCGCCAGCTATCCGGTCAGCCCGTCGACCTAGATGGACTTCTCGCCAAGCGTCCGGTCAGCCCGTCGACCCGCTTGGACTTCTCGCCAGCTATCCGGTCAGCCCGTCGACCTAGCTGGACTTCGTGCCAGACATCCGGTCAACCCGTCGACCTGTCTGGACTTCTCCTGCACACTCGATCAAAGTGTCAGACAACAACAAAACTAACTTAACCTATTTGTCATTCATCAAAACCTGGGTTAGACCGTTAGTGCTACCCGCACCAACAATCTCCCCCTTTTTGATGGAATGACAACTTGGTTAAGTTAGTGAAAACATATTCAAGAAACAACATGCATTTATGTGGTTTTAAAGTTAGTTTGTATTTTCAAATTGGTTTAGCTAACTTAACCACCTAACCCTCCCCCTTTGGCATTCATCAAAAATAAGCAAGGGTAAACAATCATAGTGTAGAGTTACTGTAAAAAGTAATCAGATTTTGAAACATATCTAAGTTTGGTTCAAAATTGAAAGATAAAACTACAATTTTTAACACCAAGTTAAAAAAATAGTCAAGTTGACTTGGGGGAGACAAGTTGAATTTTGAAAAGTATAAATTTAAAGTTAATCAAGTTTAACTTTTCAAGCGTGTAAAAATTTTCAAATAAGGTTTTTCAAATTTACTTTTCATGTTTAAGTAACATTTACTTTTCAAAAAGGTAAATTTTCAACTTCGATTTTTCAAAACAAAGCAAAAATTAAACAAGTAAGAATAATTTTTCAAGAAGTAAAATTTTTGCCAAAATAAATTTAAATTGATAAAAGCTAAGTTTGGAAAGTTGAATTTTCAAGCATATGTTAAAAAACTGAATAAGTTTAAATTTGCAATATTCAACTTTTAAAATCAGGTTTAAAAATTAGGTGGGATTAAACTTAGTTAAATTTAATTTTATGAAAACTGGTGTTTTGAAAATAAGTTAGTTTTAAAATAGATGTAAAAAAATACACAAAATTTTAATTAATTTCTCCCCCTGAACTTGATACTTAAAATTTTGAAAATATTTGCTAAAAATATTCAAAGTAAATTTTTTTTTTAAATGAGGTAGAATTTTCTAGAGAGATTTTAAAGAGAAGATTAAAAAATAACGCTTAAGGAGATAATTAAAAAATAAACCTCCCCCTGAATTTGATATTCCATTATTAATCCTCCTTATTTATTAATTTTTCTAGGGGATTTAAAAGAAATTGAACCTACCCCTGAATTGGTTACTCCCCTTAATTTAATATCTCCCCTTTAATACTAAGGTTTGGTTGTGTTAAATTTCAAAGCTCTAACATATTTGTCTAATTTAGTAATACATATATTATTATCTCTGTATCCTTGGTATAACTGTTTATTTGAATTTGATTGATCAATTATTAATTAATGTTAGATTCAGGTGTTTAACTTTAGTTTAAGGTTAAATAAGATAAGATTTTATTAATTCAATAACAGTTAAGCATTATCAATAATTTATTGATTAGTTTTTACTTGATTTAATAATTTAATACTTAGTGAAATAATTTAAATTTCATATTACTTGATTCAGTTGGTCAATGAAAGTGTTAGTTATAATTATTATTATTATTAAAAAAAATTTAAAGGGATTTCTAAAACAGCATTTAAAAAGAAATTTTAATTTTAATTGTAATTTCAATATTAAGTTTTAATTTAAGATTTAATTTTTAGTTAAGTCAAATTAAAAATTAATTTTAAGGTTAAAATGATGTTTAAGATTAAAAATGAGTTTAAAGTCAAAATAATAATTTTTAAAGTGAAAATAATCTATAGAAATAATTTATTATTACTATTTTTAAGTTAATAAAATTTTATTATAGTGAAAAAATAAGAAGAATTTTTCAAAATGATACATAATTTTTAGATAGTTTTAAAATGATTTTTAAAATATTTTTTAAATGATTTTTAAAAGTTTTTTTTTAAATAATTTTTGAAATAATTTTTAAGTTAAAATAATTTTAAAAATATAATTTTTATATTAAAATAACTTTAAGTTAAAATAATTTTAAGTTAAAATAATTTTTAAGTTAAAATAATGTTTAAAATAACAATAATTTTTAAAAGGTTTTAAAAGAATTTTTTAAAAGAATTTTTTAAAGTTTTTAAAATGATTTTTAAAAGAGTTCTTAAAATAATTTTTAAAATGTTTTAAAATAATTTTTAAAAGAATTTTTTTAAAGTTTTTAAAATGATTTTTAAAAGAGTTTTTAAAATAATTTTTAAAATGATTTAAAAGAATTTTTAAAAGAATTTTTTAAAGTTTTTAAAATGATTTTTAAAAGAGTTTTTAAAATAATTTTTAAAATGTTTTAAAAGAATTTTTAAAATAGTTTTAAAAGAATTTTTAAAATAGTTTTTTTAAAGAATTTTTAAAATAGTTTTTAAAGAATTTTTTGAAATAGTTTTTGAAGAATTTTTAAAATAGTTTTTAAAGAATTTTAAAAAATATTTTTTAAAGAATTTTTAAAATAGTTTTTAAAGAATTTTTAAAAAATAGTTTTTAAATCATTTTAAATAATAGTTTTTAAAGAATTTTTTTTTAAAAAAATAGTTTTTAAATAATTTTAAAAATTAGTTTTTAAAGAATTTTAAATAATAGTTCTTAAAGAATTTTAAAAATAGTTTTTTAAAGAATTTTAAAAAATAGTTTTTAAAGAATTTTTTTAAAAAATAGTTTTTAAAGAATTTTAAAAAGTTTTTAAAGAATTTTAAAAAATAGTTTTTAAAGAATTTTAAATAATAGTTTTTAAAGAATTTTTTTAAAAAAATAGTTTTTAAAGAATTTTAAAAAATAGTTTTTAAAGAATTTTTTTTTTAAAAAAATAGTTTTTAAAGAATTTTAAAAAATAGTTTTTTTTAAAGAATTTTAAAAAATAGTTTTTAAAGAATTTGAAAAATATTTTTTTAAAGAATTTTAAAAATTTTTTTAAATAATTTTAAAAAATAGTTTTTAAAGAATTTTAAAAAAAATTTTAAATAATTTTAAAAAATAGTTTTTAAAGAATTTTAAAAAATAGTTTTTAAAGAATTTTAAAAAATTGTTTTTAAAGAATTTTAAATAATAGTTTTTAAAGAATTTTAAAAATATTTTTTTAAAGAATTTTTCAAATAATTTTTGAAGAATTTTAAAAATAGTTTTTAAAGAATTTTAAAAAATAGTTTTTAAAGAATTTTAAAAAATAGTTTTTAAAGAATTTTAAAAAATAGTTTTTAAAGAATTTTAAAAAATAGTTTTTAAAGAATTTTAAAAAATAGTTTTTAAAGAATTTTTTTTTTAAATAATTAAGTTAAAATAATTTTTAGGTTAAAATAAATTTTTAAGTTAAAAAAAAAGTTTTAAAATAAATTTTTAAGTTAAAAAAATTTAAGTTTTAAAATAAATTTTTAAGTTAAAAAAAATTAAGTTTAATCTTTAAAATAGATTTTTTTTTTAAAAAAAATAATTTTAATTTAATTTAATTTTAATTAATTTTAATTTAATTTGAATTTGAAATTCCAAATTTAATTTTAATTAATTTTAATTTCGTTTGAAAATTAATTAATTTAATCCTTATTCATCTCACCCGATCTAGATTATCAATCAGGGAATCTTATAATTTTGTGAGATGAATTAGATTTAATTACAGAGTTTGGTTTAACTTGTGTTAGATTCAGGTTTAGCTTTGGTCTCAACAAATAGGCATTCTTCGGATAAACTTCTAAGCTTGGTGAGTCACTTGGACGTCATTAGAAGTAACCAACCTTTCGAGGTTTTCCGAATAGTCCTATCCACGGAGCTTAGTATTAAACCTTGGTCTAACTAGTTAGGATCCATTTAAAGGTAGCTTCGGTCGGTTCCACTTGGCCAAATGCACCAGATTGAAGTCATATCTTTCTAGACATGCGATGCCCAAGCTTCCCCAACGTACTATCATCAAAAAACTTCACCAGTACCATGATTCAAGTTAAACTTGAACCCTCTTTAACTAGTCCTAATTACCCTGTCGGGTAGGTTGGTTGGGGTTACCCTTTTCGGGTAGGTTGGTTAGGGTTACCCTGTCGGGTAGGTTAGTTTTGGAGGTGCCAGCTATTCTGGAGCCTCCCCCTGAATTATTGACCATAAATTTAGTTTTTAGTTCTGGGTTTATTATAGTTAAGTTTTGGTTAAAATTTAATGTTTAATTTGTAATTTAGATTCAAGTTTTTAATTTTGAATTAATTAAATTAGTCAAATTATCTTTCTTTAAGAGAATGTATTTAAAATTTTCTTTCATTTTCACTTTTATTAGGTTAATTGAATTATTTTTCTTTAATAGCTTATTTTTAAAGTTTAAGTTTTTATTCATTTTTAAATTTGAATTAATTAAATTGTTTGAATTATATTTCCTTAAAGGTTTATCTTTTAACCTTTTATTAATTGTTAATTTTGAATTTTTCAGATTATCTTTATTTAATATGTTATTCTTAACATTTAATTTTAATTTTGTTAAATTTAGTTTTGATTTTATCAAAGTGTTTGATTTTATTCTTATATTTTCTTTATTTTTTAAGTTGATATAATTAGTGGAATTTATTAGATTATTCTTATCGTTAAAATTTAATTTTTTATTAATTAAATTATCTTGGGTTTGGATAGGATTTTCTAGATTAATATTGTCTAGATTATTAAATAATTTATTAATTTTATCTAGATCAATATTCACCTTGTCCTCTCTATCATTTGAGTTTTCAGATTTGTTTAGGTTCAAGTTTGACTTTTTTTAAATTAATTGGATTTGTTTTATCAGATAATATCTTAGGGGTGTTTTTGTAATTATTGTCAACTACATTGTTTTCACATATATTTTCAGAAATAACCAGATCAATGCTCATATTTTCTAAACTACTATTAGAAGGGGTATTTTGGTAAATATCACTAACCTTGAGCGCAACCCCTAATTCAGTAGGCTTTTCGATTGGATCTAACCCGAGTTCAGATTCGATTTTTACTTGATCCTCAATCTCAATCGGCTCCTCGTGAAGTTTGATCAATTGGGTCCAAAGCTCATGTGCATTTTTGTACTTTTTTACTCTGCATAAAACATTGTTAGGTAAAACATTACAAATGATTTTACTTACATTTGTATTTAGTTCTGAGTTCTGAGAAGGTTTTCTCAATATCAGCCAATAATCAAAGTTTATGCTTCCTAAGAAGCATTCCATTAATCGCTTCCAATAGTTGAAATCTTGATCGTATGGTGGTGGTTCGTGGGGGTTCCGTCCTTCTTGAAGAGTCATTATTCTTGCACACAGAGAAACAGAAAAAAATCCCAAGACTTGGTCTTGGATTAGCAGTGCTGAAAAAATAATATTTCACTATTTTCAAAAAAAATAATAAAATATTATTAATAAAAAATATTATTCCAAAATTTTGAAAATGTAATATTTTATCAATACTAAGCAACGGTGAAAAGATGATGATGTGTTTTTCAAAAATAGTTTTGGAGGGAAAAAACGAAAGGCGTAAGGTTTTATTTTAAAGACGAACGATATCTAATTTTTCTTTAAAAAACACCCCTCTTTGCCTGACTGATGGTTGCACCAAATCAGAGCGGTACCTGCTCTGATACCACTTGTAGGACCGTTAGATTCGATAGAGGGGGGGTGAATATCGATTCGAAAACTTAGAGTATAAACGCAGCGGAAAAGTAAAATAGACACAGATGTTTTTTTACTTCGTTCGGAGCCTGTAACGACTCCTACTCGAAGGCCCGTGGTCCTTGACCACTTTCGTTGGGCAATCACTAACAAGTCGAAATATGATTACAGAATAAGTACAGGAAATGCTAGTGAAAATAAAGCAATACCGACAAGGAAATTAAATAAAAACGGAAGGAGCACTTTGTCGGAGCGTTGTTGGCGTCGCACTGAACGTCGAGCAGCAAGACCAGCAGTAGAAGAGTTCTCAGTTTGATTGATTCTGAAGCTCCTGTCTGGGGCTTCTTTTATATGCTGTTCCGGGCGCCTGGAATGTGACGTAGCTGCTCAAACCGAGATGCTCCACGTGGCGATGCACAATCAGGATAAAGTTTGCCTCCCGGGGGCCCGGTGTTGGTTGCTACTCGGAAAACCTAGAGGTTCCACTGTACAAAAATTTTGTACAAAGGTCTGAACCTTTTCCTAGCTACCATGTGTTCTTTTAAATTAAATTTTGGATCGCCTGCGGAACTTAACACGTTCGACCCAAATCACCTTAAGTTATTAATTCCATTAAATATTAATTTCCATAATTGGTTCCCAGTACTGACGTGGCGAGGCACATGGCCTTCTTGGATATGGGAGCAACCACCACCGACTAGACAAAACCTTTTATAGAAAGGTAATATTTAATTTCCTAAAATAACTTTAGGTTAACCGAAAAGAACAATCAAATCACAAGGAAAAGAAAAAACAAAAGAACACAACATCGAAAAACATATTCGAAATTCTAGAATCATAAGCCTCTTGTATTTGGTATTATTTCCATAAATAACTAGCATGATGCGGAAAGGAAAAATTACTAGTTATACCTTCTAAAAGACCTCTTGATCTTCTACCGTATTCCTCTTCTAACCTCGGACGTTGTGTGGACAACGATCTTCCGAGATGAGAACCACCAAGCACCTTCTTCTTCCTTACAAGTTTCGGCCACCACAATTCTCCAAGAGAAGTAGAGGTCCGGCCACCACCACCAAGCTCCAAGGGATACAAGAAACAAAACCACCTTTCTCTCCTTCTTCTCCTAGCTAGAACCGGCCACCATCAAGAGCTCCAAGAGAGGTTGCCGCCGGCCATAAGAAGAAGAGAAGAGGAAGAAGCTAGGGTCGGCCACCAAGGAGGAAAAGAGAGGAGAAGAATAATAGAGTTGATCACCCATGAAGGCACCTCTACCCCCTCTTTTATAATCCTTGGTCTTGGCAAATAAGGAAATTTAATTAAAAACTTCCTTAAATATTTTGTCATGAAAAAGAAAATTTTATTTAATTAAAAATAATTTCCTTTTTACAAATACAATGGCCGGCCACACCATTCCACAAATCAAGGAAATTTTAATTCACACAAGAATTAAAACTTCCTAATTTGCTTTCGGAAATTTATAAAAATTTCTCAAATAATTTTTCCCTTCATGGTGGTTAATAAAAAGGAATTTTTATAAATTAAAATATTTCTTTTAAACATGTGGATAAAAAGAAAGTTATCTCTAAAAATTAAAATCTCTTTTAATCTACAAATAAGGAAAGATATCAAATCTTTTCTTAATCTTTTGTAGAAACTTATAAAAGAGAATATTTAATTTTAAACTCTCTTTAAATCATGAACATGATTAAAATTGAAAGTTTTCTTAAAATTTAAAATCCTCCTTTAATCAACAAATAAGGAAAGATTTCAAATTTTAAACTCTCTTTAAACAGTAGATGATTTACAAATAAGGAGAGTTTTTACCAAAAATTAAAACCATCCTTTTAATCTACAAATAAGGAAAGAGATTAATCTCTTTTCTTAATCTTTGTAGAAAGTTATAAAAGGAAATTTTAATTTTTAAACTCTCTTTAAAATCATAATATCCACATAAGAAATAATTTTAATAAAATTCTTTTAAATATTCTAGTGACCGCCACCTAAGCTTGGGACCCAAGCTTTGGCCAGCCAACATGGCTCATCCACTTGGACTTGGCGGCCCTAGCTTGGGTTCCAAGCTAGCTTGGCCGCCCCATTGATGGGTAAGAAGGTGGGTATGTGGTGGGTATAAATCTCTATATACTAGAGGCTACGATAGGGACCGAGAGGAGGAATTGGTTTTGGTCTCCCGATGAAATTAAGCATCCCGTGTTCGCCCCGAACACATAACTTAATTTCATCAATAATAATTCATTCCACTAAAGAACTATTATTGAACTACCGCACCAATCCTAAATTACATTTTGGGCTCCTTCTTATTATGAGTGTGTTAGTCTCCCTGTGTTTAAGATAACAAATGTCCACTAATTAAGTAAGTTACTGACAACTCACTTAATTAATATCTAGCTCCAAGAGTAGTACCACTCAACTTCATCGTCATGTCGGACTAAGTCCACCTGCAGGGTTTAACATGACAATCCTTATGAGCTCCTCTTGGGGACATTCTCAACCTAGATCACTAGGACACAGTTTCCTTCTATAATCAACAACACACACTATAAGTGATATCATTTCCCAACTTATCGGGCTTATTGATTTATCGAACTAAATCTCACCCATTGATAAATTAAAGAAATAAATATCAAATATATGTGCTTGTTATTATATTAGGATTAAGAGCGCACACTTCCATAATAACTGAGGTCTTTGTTTCTTTATAAAGTCAGTATAAAAGAAACGACCTCTAATGGTCCTACTCAATACACTCCAAGTGTACTAGTGTAATTATATAGTTAAGATAAACTAATACATAATTACACTACGACCTTCCAATGGTTTGTTCCTTTCCATTTTAGTCGTGAGCTACTGTTTATAATTTATAAGGAAACCGATAACATGATCTTCTGCGTGTGACACCACACACCATGTTATCTGCAATATAAATTAATTGAACAACTATATTTATCATAAATGTAGACATTTGACCAATGTGATTCTTATTTCTAGATAAATGTTTATACCAAAAGCTAGGCTTTTAGTATACATTCTAACACCCGGATCCCTTCCGGGCGCCCGGACCTCCGGGCGCCTGGATTCCTTCCGCCCGGACCCTATTTTCTCGCAGAATCCGTCCTGCACGACAAACGTTAGTCCGGAGGCAAATATATATCCTGTAAAACAGATTGTTAGCACAATTAAAGTTCAACAAAGTAATAGCAAAGAGTATGACTTAGATTCCGTCTTTCCGAGACCGGAATCTAGTCACGATCTCGACTTAGACATCCGAAATGGATCTAAGCCGGATCGACACCTAATGTTCCCTTCCCGGGAACGCGTCCTCGCAGTCACTCCCCTCCAGTGACTTACCTCACTTACCTGCCAGACGTCCGGTCAGCCCGTCGACCCGTCTGGATTTCTCGCCAAGCGTCCGGTCAGCCCGTCGACCCGCTTGGACTTCTCGCCAGCTATCCGGTCAGCCCGTCGACCTAGATGGACTTCTCGCCAAGCGTCCGGTCAGCCCGTCGACCCGCTTGGACTTCCGGTCAGCCCGTCGACCTAGCTGGACTTCGTGCCAGACATCCGGTCAGCCCGTCGACCTGTCTGGACTTCTCCTGCACACTCGATCAAAGTGTCAGACAACAACAAAACTAACTTAACCTATTTGTCATTCATCAAAACCTGGGTTAGACCGTTAGTGCTACCCGCACCAACAATAGTAAGGGCGGGCGTTACAGTTTGTGATTGTTGTGTGTTTGTTATGTGTTGTGAGTTTGTTATGTTATAATTGTCGATGTGCAGTGAGTTTATTGTGAGTTTTCTTGTTATGTATTATGAGTTTATTATGAAAACCATAGCTTGTGATGATTGAAGTGAACTAGATTTATATGTAAATAGGGAAAATAGGAAAAACAAAAAGGTCATGCGTCACTGTAGCATAGTTTAGCGACGGACATTTATTTTTCTGTCGCAATTAGCGACAAATATTTCAAATATCTGTCACCAACAATGACTGATTATTGAAATATCCATCGCACTTACCGATGAAAAATTAAATTTCTGTCGCAATTAGTGATGGATATTTCAAATATCCGCCACTAATTTCTAAACGTCGATACTCTCTTCGATTCTGTATGATTAGTAATTAATGACAAATATTTATATATCTGTCGCTACTTTTAGCGACAAAAATTAAAATATCTGTCGCTAATACCTGAACGATAATTTTACTTCGTTCGACTACTAGCAACGGATATTTTAATTTCTGTTGCTAAAAATAACGACAGATATATAAATATCCATCGCTAGATTTAGCGACAGATATTAAATATTCATCGCTATAGTGTCAACAACTAATATCTATGCGACGGTACACATTCCGTCTCTATTATGTTACTAAATGCATATTGCGATGGAATAGTGATGGAATATGTCTGTCGCTATTTGGTACATTTTTTGTTGTGCCTCGCTAGATTGGAACTCGAGTTCTCTTGGTCCGATTGGATATTCTAGACATACTACTCAACCGGGCTTTTTGTCTGACCGAATGCGAGTCCTCAAGGTACCTAACCTTCGGTAGTTGATCATACCCATTTAAGAGCGACGTCCGATCGGACAACAAATATGACTCGTCCAGCTCACCGTTTAAGTGTTACCATTAATAGCCCCTCAGCCTATGGGCTTGATATTCCTTTTGGAATTTTGTGTGACCATTGTCAGAAAATCAAGGAAATATTTCCTATGATGTCCATAT
This sequence comes from Zingiber officinale, assembly GCF_018446385.1. NCBI lineage: Eukaryota > Viridiplantae > Streptophyta > Magnoliopsida > Zingiberales > Zingiberaceae > Zingiber > Zingiber officinale. The sequence goes on along the minus strand of NC_055986.1, from coordinate 18,033,420 downwards.
GGTGGAAGTTTCTACCCTGTGAGCTCAGAGATGGTGGATTCCATTTGGGAAAGACTACAAAGTGTCAAAATAGTTGATTCTATTTTAGTAGTGCATTGATCTTCGTATAGAGATAAAAAAACAACATTATATAAGGGGTCTTCTTCTCAATGCGTAGGTAGGATACGCTCTCAAAATCTAGTATTCATCGGCACTATCCTTCACTCTTTTTTTAGCTTCTTATCTAACTTGAACGTCAGAGTATTTGCACTGGGGGCCCATCCCTAGCTCGGTCACTAACATTCTTTTCCTCATTTGTTTTTCTTTGACATGCAGACCCACTCGTGGCACCAGGTCCCTCCTGCTCAGAGTCCTCTTGCAATCAACCATGAAGCCACCTAGCCAGTAGGCTAACTTTTCTTATTTTAGATAGGATCAAATTTGACACCGTCTGTAGAAACTTCACATGATTCTGAAATGTGAAGATGGAAGAAGCTGGAAGGTTCACAATAGTTACCCTATCATAAGAGGATCTGGATTTACTTATAATTGCCAAAGCACAGAAGTTAGCGCAGCAATAGAAAGCAGCTAGGGTTCCTTTGTAGAATGACCTGGCACTATCGGTGACAGGCTTACACATTGAGCAAAGGACCAAGGGAGAAGGGTCGATATGATTCCCCTAGGCCCTCCTCCGTTGGTCAGTTTTACTCAGGTGCCTGTACAGCTGATCAGCCTTCTCCTCATGCCCCCATCCCCACTCATGTACCATAGGGCGTTATTCCACACACCTTTCAATGATATGGGCTGAGCAGAGAGGCCTGAGAATCATCTTTAGGGGATGCACCTGCTTGGGATCCTCGGAAGGGGAAGGCTCAGATTGCTAGTAACTCCCTAAGTGGGTAAATATGTCGTTCTCCCTGGAAATATTCGAAGATAAATTGTCGAGTCATTTCTGACCCTTGGAGATTGGAGAATATGGAGGTGTTGAAAATGTAGGCATCCTCCATCAATACACGGATGATGTCAAGTGTTGAGTGTTCTTAACTATGCTCTCTGGCTCTAATTAGAGATAGTTCAACTGACTCCTGGTTGACTCCATTTGTAGCTACAAGGATTTCTGAAAGATTTTTTTGCACCACTTCTCCAGTAACTGTCAATATCACAAAACCACATTAGATTTATTCTCCCTTAAGCAAGGACCCAAGGAGGCATTGAGAGCATATATCAAGTGATTCAACCAAGTGGTCATAGATGCCCCTTCAACTACTCTGGAGATTCCGGTGAGTGATTTCTCCCAAGGGCTCACAAACAAGGTTTTCTTTTGGTCCTTCATCAAGAAGCCTCCTAGGAATTTTGACCATTTTTTAGAAAGAGTGACCAAGTACATCAAAATGGAGGAGGCAAAGTCTGCTCAAAAGAAGGAGGTGACCACGTATATTCTTGTCTCCGCCTTAGAGCACTGGGCCCCGTTCCTTCCTCATCCACAAAAAGGACCTAGATCAAACCCCCAGCCGTATCCTCACGAGCACAAGTCAAATATGGTCCAACATGTAGAGGTCATTCAGACCCCATTCACTGAGTCTCGCCAATGAGTCCAACTATTCTGCACTTACCACTGGACGGGAACTCATAACACTTAGGAGTGTTATAGATATAATCAGGGGATGCGCTGAATGGCCAACCAAGAGTTTCGATGGCGATCGCCATCTCCAAACAACCGATGTTACCAATGACCAAATGGACCATCGAGAAGAGGCCCCAACCAACACCCCAACAGTAAGAAAATAGGGCCCTGACCCTCGCCCAAGTCTAGCCTAAGCGTCCCTCGGCTCTGAAAGAAGAAAACCGTGGAAATGTCACTCAGGGAGACATGCATGATAGACGGTGGCCCAATTGATGGAGATTCCCACCGGGCTAGGAAGTTACACGCACGCTGACTGGAGATTCATGCCATTGGTTGCATCTAGAAGAAATCACAAGGACCAGAAATAAGTTTTGGTTCCAAAGACTTAGAGGGGGTGGAAGCACCCCACGATGATGCCTTGATCATCAAAGCCATTATAGCTAATTATAATGTGCATAGGATTTTTGTTGATATAGAAAGTTTCATTAATGCCAACTTCAAGAAGGTGTTTGAGCAACTGTAGATAGAAAAGAGCGAACTTCAACCCATGATGATGCCCTCGTAAGGATTCATTGGCAATGAAGTGTAGCCGATTGGACAAATCAGGTTAGCTATCTCTCTTGGGGAGGAGCCCTTGATGAGGATTCGATGGTTAGCTTTTATAGTGGTGAATGCACCCTCAACCTATAATGAGTTTTGAGTGGTCATCTTGACCTTCTGTCAAAAGATTAAATTTTCGATGGATGACTAAGTGGGCAAAGTAAGAGGAGATTAGCTGGTGAAACACAAGTGCTACTTGGACTTCGTAAAGACCGAAGCTTGCACAGTTGTTAAGATTTAGCGAATAGAGGTCAACATAATACGTGAAGTGCCCCCAACGGTAATTTACGAAGAGAATGAAGAAGTGTAGTTTCGTCAAGGCTGACCGGAGGCCACCACTTAGATAGCAACGGACCTGACCCCCGAGGTTAAGGCAGAACTAATCGCATGATTAGCGCGCAATAATGATGTATTCGTTTGGATGCCCAGGCGATTACTGACATATCTCCAGACATTATGGAACATGTTGTAGGTCCAATTAGGCCAGCTAGAGAGGGTGAATAACCCTGCAAGTTAAAATTATCTTTCTCTTGCTATAGAACTTATCAAGGACACATACTTAATTAATTAAAAACAAAAATAATTAAAAATAGAGTAAGAGACTAGAGATTACTTGGTTTGCAACTGGATAGTTGCTAGTTCAAGAACTATGTAAACACACTACTAAAGACTCCTTCTTCGAGCAAAGTGTTAGAGGCGGAGTAGCCTCATACAGAAGTGAAAGCAGGAACAAAATGAAATAGAATTTAGAGATTATAGAGTATGTTGTTTTTGACTTTGAGACTAGGGCTCTATTTATAGCCCCTGGTCGAAGCTAGTCGTTGGCTGACATGGCACCTCCCGAGCGCTTGGGCATGGTCTGATCACCGGGACTTGGTCAAACAATCTACTCCAAAATGACTTCTTTGCGATGACTCTTGGCTTCTCGGGCACCTAGACCTAGTCCGGGCGCCTGGAGTCGGTTGACGTGGATCTATGCTAATCCTCTTTGGCAACGATTCGCTGACTTGGCCGAGACATCCTGAGCGCTTGGAGTCCGAGCGCCTAGACTTGGTCTAGGCACCTAGATACAGTCAACTCAAGTTGACTTTTTCAGTTGCTTGGGCGATCTTTCGATGGTCTAGAGTTGAGCTCACCCAAACTCAACTCTGGTCTTCTCCTAGAGCAGTCTTCTTCCTTGGCTTCTCGTCTCTCAGAAGCATCGTGCGTGTCCTTCTTGTCCCTTGGAAGTGCCACGCGGATCCTTCTTGTCCGTCGGTGTACCCTTCCGCAGCTCCTCGTCCCTCGAATGCACCGAGCTGTTGACTCGAATCTCGTGTCATCCTTCTCGCTCGTTTCATCTTTCACTCGACTTCTTGTGTTCCTAAATCCCTGCACACTTAGACACAAGACATCAAAACCATAAAGCCTAACTTAACTCAGTTGATCACATCAAAACTCACCCAGAATACTAGCAATCTTCCCTTTTTTGATGTGCATCAACCCAAGTTAAGTTAGAGTTTAAAACAAACAATAAAACAATTTAAAAATAAGTTTGCAATTAATTCAAGGAAAAATTAAATATACCTCTTCCTTAACTTAATCCCTAACTTCTTCCCCTTTGATCACATCAAAAACATGTTACAAAAATTTATGAAAATGTTAGAAAAATATTGGAACTTAATCCCTATTTAAATATTGTAATTTTTAGTGATACGATCTTTTTACCAAAATTGAATAAAAAATTTAATAAATAATTAATTTTACTAACAATGTTAAAATTAAATCAAATTAAATTTAAGCATGCAAATAAAATCAATTTAAGAGTTTAGAACAAATTTAGAAACCCAAAATTAATTTCTACCTAATGGATTTATTAGAAATTTTCTAGGAATGTAATTTATTATCACTTTTGTAATTTGACCCTTATGACTTCTTAAATACTAATTTAATCCTTTATAATTTTTAAAATTTGAACTACGAAAAATATTAGGATTTGAGCATACAGAATTTTTTAATAGATCTATTTACCTTTTAACTTTACATTTTAATCCTTCAATTTATCAAATTCTTCTTTTAAACATACATAGTTATTTTTTGTATTTATATAATTTGTCCTATTTTTACATAGACTTCTAGATAACATCTGAATTGTATCATAAAGCTGGTCGAGAGATAAGAGTCGTACCTCACTTACCCTGTAGGATTCATTATTCGAAGCTCCCTTTCATCAATACTCATCTCGATGCTCATCTCGAACAAGGTTTCTTCGAAGCTCCCTTTCGGTAATTGTTTTAAGCCTGATTATTTGAGAAAGGTGTTTGCTATTTTATTTTGTGCAGGGTAATTTATCCTCATCTTGCCGGTCGCAACGGACCAACAATTAGTATCAAAATCCAACTGCTTCAGAAGGATTAACTGTCGAATAAAGCATAAAAGACGATGACCGGAACAAGCATCTACCCACTAAAGTTCGAGAGAGACTTCTCACACTGGAAGATGAAAATGGAGATATATTTCAAAACTAATTTCTACATATTTCTAATTTTGAAAAATGATTTTGCAGTACCTACCGACAACAACAATGAGTTAAAGAAAGAAGAAAGCTGGACAAAGAAGGAACAAGTCGAGTTTGTGGCTAACAGGAAAGCAGAATTCCATTTGCTAAGTGCGCTGCCACCACATGAGGTAAATAAAATCGGAGTCTACACGTCTGCAAAAGACTTCTGGGAAAAAATCTTGGAGCTTCATGAAGGATCCTCCAAAGCCAAGCTTGCAAGAAGAGATCTTCTTCAGAATCAACTGATGAATCTACAACTAAAGGAAGGTGAAGCAGTTCCTCAACTGCACGCCAAAGTAAAGGAGTTGGTCATCGAACTCACGAATCTCGGAGAAAATGTAACCAACCAAGATTCGCTAAGGTATGCGCTTAACACTTTTCCTAGAGCACTTGAATGGTCAACTCTAGTAGATGCAAATTACATCTCTAGAGACTTAGAGGTAAGTAATTTAGAAGAGCTATTTTCTACATTTGAAATTCATGAGTCTAGATGCACAGATCTAAAGAAGGAGCCAAAGCAAAAATTGCATTAAAGGCGAAAATGGACGAACAAGATTCCGAAACATCTCTCGATGATGAGGAAATAACATTCATGATAAAAAAAGTTTAAAAGATTTTTTAAAGCTAATAAGTTCAATCACGTGCAGGCCAAAAGAAGAAAAAAAGTGAGGTGCTATCATTGCAATGAAGAATAACATCTCTCGATGATGACGAAATAACATTCATGGTAAGGAAGTTTAAAAGATTTTTTAAAGCTAATAAGTTCAATCATGTGTAGGCCAAAAGAAGAAAAAGGAAAGTGAGGTGCTATCATTGCAATGAAGAAGGACATGTTAAAGACAACTACCCAAAACTAAAGAATAAGGACAAGAACAAAAGGCCAACTCAGAAAAAATAAAAGAACCTAAAAGAAACATGAGACAAAATGTTATCAGAATCGGAAATTGAAGTCTATGCTGGACTTGCACTGATGGAAAGTCACAAAGAAGATGATGAAGGAAGCACATCTGTGATGAGCATCGAGAGCATCGATGAAGGGGGAGCAACGTCAGAAGGAAGTAACACTACAGGGGGAGCTTCAGATAATGAGATTGACAAGGTAAATCAGGTACAATCTCTAACTCTTGACAAATTATTTAAATTTATTAAAATATTATCAAAAAATTCCTAACAATTAGAAAATGATAATAAAAATTATTAATAGAAAATAAAGAGCTAAAAGAAACTTTAGCAAAATCTTGTCAGCTAAAAAATTTTGACAAAATAAAAATAGAAAATAAAAATTTGAAAGAATAAATAGAAAATTTAAAGAATTCAGCATGTTCAAATTTTGAAAATTATTAAACACTTAATTGATATTTTAGATATCATATGAGCCAAATCAGAAAATTATCACCAAAATATGTTTCGATAAAAATTTTAATTAATCCAGTAGGTAGGAACCTACAAGAAATCCATCAAGGCTCCTGTGGGAGCTATGCTAGTAGTCGATCACTAACTAGTAACATTTTGCTGACTGGATATTTCTGACCCACCCTACAAGCCAACTTGGCCAAGAGGGTATCCACTTATTTGTCGTGCCAGAAGCATTAGAACACTTTGCACAGCCCCACAAAGCTTTTGAAAACCTCAATTGTTTCACGTCCCCTTGACTAGTGGGGAATGTATATTGTAGAACCCTTCCTGATGACACCAACACAGAAAAGATTCCTGTTGGTGGCCATAGATTATTTCTCCAAGTGGGTGGAGGTCGAAGCTCTAGCGAAGATAACTAAGCGGATGATCATCAAGTTCTTATAGCAGAATATCATATATCAATATGGAATTTCCTATAAGCTCATCTCAGATAATGGAAGATAGTTCCAGGGTCAGAAAATTTGGGAGCGGTGCTCAAGTTATGGTATCTTACAAGATTTCATGTCTATGATTTATCCTCAAAGTAATGGTCAAGCAGAAGTTACCAACAGGGAGATCCTCAGAGGCCTCAAAGCCAAGCTAAATCATATTGAAGGAAGTTGGGTAGACGAACTGCCCAGTGTGTTGTGGGCTTACCACACTACCCCTCAGGAGAGTACAAGTATAACACCTTTTCATCTTCTCTATGGTGGAGAAGTAGTGGTCCTGACTGAAGTTGGCAGTGAGTCCGATTGGAGAAGGTTATATGATGAAGATAATGTCAGTCGGTGCCTAATAGAATTGGACCTGGTTAGTGAGAGCACAGAGAGAGTTGCCACGCAACTGATGGCCTACTAGCAGTAGATGAGACAAAACTACAATCGGAGGGTCGTTCCCTAATTCTTTTAGGGGGGAGACTTGGTGTGGCAATGAGTTAAGTCGGTAGGAAATGTTAACAAGTTAGAACCTCAGTGGAGCGGACTGGTGTCACCCATATTACATGTCACGTGGTGCATCAAATTAATGAAGATTGATACATTTCAAACTAAATATAACACATGTAGTATAGAGTTCCCAAGTCGTATTTCCCAAAGAGTAACTAGTGAATGTGGGATTATCTTTAAGTCTTAACCAAATTGCTAGAATCTGAAATTAAATCTCAATCAAAGTTCTGTCCAGAAATTCTTTCACAAAAGTTGACCCATCAATGCAATTCAAGGATTCAAAAAGGAATTCAGAATTTTATCCTAATACACGAATTAACTAAACTGCATCAACTTTAACTCAAGAAGACAAAATAGCGACTTATCTAAACATCCAACTAAGAAGATTCAGAAACTTCAAATCCCTTATACTCAATGACACTCAACCAACTTTTAAGCCAAATCTGAATTAAAATGTAACAAAATGAAATGAATCAAAACTAGAAACAGTCTAATGGATACTTCACTGAAAAGATTCACTATCAACTTCAGAAATCAGGACATACAAAGATTAAAAATCAGAAATCATCAGATGCTTTCAGGAATTAAACCTATCCTAAAAAATGATCTCACTTCACCTAAACACTTTTCAACTAGCCTTACGTCTACAATCCTTACACTAGATCAACTTATAGCTAATCTAAGTTAGCTAACTAACTAAGACTCTAAATGAACCAACTACATGTTCCGGATCAATTAAGAAGCTACTGGACAATTTATTTCCATATTGAAATTGCGACATAAGTTTGATCTAATAATTGACTTAAAATGCAAAGAAAATTGAACATTCAAAACAGCAAATCTCAGATCTAAACTAATAGGAATGCATCTTAATCAATCGCATCAGATACTAAACAGAAAACTGAAACAGAATTGAAACAATGAAAAACAAAACAGAAACCATGAAATTCTGCAACTAAATCTAAGATCTAGGTAAAGAAAACAATGAAAAACATTCACAACTCCAAATCGCAAATCTGTGCACTTCTCTCTGTTGCAAGCAGAGGAGCTGTTGGGAACACCCTTCAAGCTCTCCACCGGTTCCAGCAGTTCCTCCCGTGCGTTATCAAGGTGCACGAAGCTCCTGGGATCGCCCTTCAAGCTCGCGACCAGGAATCACAAGGAACAGAACAGAAATCGAGCTGCGATGCTGAAATCGAAGGATCGGACCGATTCAATCAGCAGCTCGGAAGAATGGCTATGAAGTGGACACCGAATCTTCAGGAAAACTCCTTAAACTCGTCGCGGATGGACGGAACCCACAGATCTGAGAAACACCCTCAATCGTGGCTTCTTACGGATCGCGGAGGTGGAAAAATCGTGACCTGGGAAACACCCTCGATCGCCATTGCTCGCCGTGATTTGAACGCCGGTAGACTCAACTGTCGGTAGAAGATGAACAAGAGATCCCCAATCTGGAATGTGAACGGGACCTGCGCCGCTGCCGATCGCGATGGATGAGGAATTGGCACGATGAACAGTAGCGCAAGCCACTGTTCATCGTGCCGAGATCTGGTTTTTCAACTCCTTCGTAGACCGGTTCAATCTTGGTCCGGTTCAGGTGCAGTGATCTGGTTTGATTCACCAGATTCAACAGTGTAATGCGCTATTCAACTCCATGTTCCAGATGACTAGCTTGAGTGCATCCAACGTGATCGATGCATCCAACTCTTTACCTAAAATCAAGATTGACAAGAAATGTGTGAGGTAAAATCCTGCATAGAAAAAATTGTCTAATAGAATTAGCTTAAAATTTATCTTGGATAATAAAATCTAACTCCAAAGTCACTTACTTGAACCATCTAGACCCTAATGTCCATCAATTTGAATAGAAATATAACACCAATTATCCCATCATCAAAATCCCCCACACTTATTCTTGCTTGTCTCAAGCAAGTTAAGAAAGCTAAAAACCTACTTAAATGGCAACCCCCTAACCCAGCCCCATACATGTTTAGAAAAGAGAAAAGGAAAACCATCAAAGATTATCACATTCTAGAACCTCAAGTATTCATGGACTTAAAACCTTACTCTTGGTTAACAACATAATAATTTCTATTTATCATGAGTAAATTGAAATTGATTTCACACTAAAAACCTCACAAGATAGAGTTTTTGTGGCCCTCATCCTATTTCACATGAAATCACAAAAATGGAGGACACTCATGCTACTTGTGCTTCTTACCTACCATATGCTTGCTTATCTTCTACTCTCTACCATGATCATGGATACAAATCACGATATAAAGGTTAATCATGAACAAGAAAATGCAAGAATATGAATTAAGTTCACATCAACGCATTAGTTGCAAGAAAAGATAAGAAAATAAAGAATTTGCAACAAGGAAAAGATAAGAAAGAAAATATGAGTTTTAGTTGAGTGGAAGACATGGATACAAAAGAATGCTATCTAATGACTACCGGCCATTCTTCTCTTCAATCAACAATTCAGTTTCTCATTTATTCGGGTTCAATGAATGCATCTCTAAGAATTCAATTCAGCTTAGCAAGGTTATTCTTCTTTTCATATTCAGAATTTTGCTGAGATTACATCCTTAAAAACTACCCCTTAAGACACATTTCATTTCTTCCCAATTCCAATAATATTCATTTACTTATCTTCAGTTCTTAGTCTTTCACAATTCCGGCACAAAAACTGCACCATTCCAAAAAAAAAACTCACTAACTCACTGCCTTCCTGAGCCTGTAAACTTACTGTCAGCTGCCCACTTCTTGTACCAGACAGCATTTCCATAAGATTAATGATATCAAGTTGATACAAACTTTGACATTCCTTAACACTAAATTCTGTTTTATTTCCTGAAAATTAATTCTGTTTTCAACACCGGATTGAACACTGACAGCAATTGCAAGTTTTCTGATTCCTATACCTTTCTAATTTTATATCAACACATCATCTGGCCTCTTAAAATCCCTATCAACTCATTCTCCACAGATTTCCTGATTTAATCAACTTAAACTAACTGCACTTATTTTCCAAAGTTTGTACAGAATCTGCCAAAGAAGATTTTCAATGTTTTCAGCTTATTTCATTTCCAGCATCACTTCATTCCAGGATTCAAATCCACTGCTCATCTTCAAATAGAGCTCAAGCTCTCCCCCACACTTAAACTTCATTCCGTCTCGGACTGAATTAAGATGACATTAAATGCTATGAAGTTCAGATCATAAACAGATTTAGCTGCATCCTCAACTCCTGATTCAAAAACTCTTTAAAATTCCAGATTGTGAGATTTTTAGCTTCTGAATTTCTTGTATTTTGTGTTCTTTTCAGCCATTGATCTTTTAATACCATTTGTCTATTCATGTTGACAGATCTTCCTTGAACTTTTTCTGAAGCTTAATGCTACTTCCAAATCTCGATACACATATGATACATAAGCTGCCATTTTCATTATTCCTGAATCTTCACTGTTTCTGCAGATTCTGTTTCCCAATTCAACCACTTCTGAACAGCAAGAACATCTTATTAACAGCCACTTCAATCTGCATAGCTTTTCATTTCTGAATTTCCTTCTGTTCCAATTCAACACAGAATTGTTTACGATTCATTTACAATTGTTTGACAGAAATCAGAATCAGAATTCTGTTTAGAACTTAAGTTGGTACATTCTTCACTCCTTGTTTATCTTGTATTTCTCATTGGAATAAAAGATTCTATTTTATCACAGATGTCAAAGCTTCAATTTCCATTTCAAAACTTCCTCAATAACAGCATCAATACTGAAATTTCAGCATCAATACTGCATCAATAGCAGCTTCTGCATTCTTGTTACATCAGCTTCCTGCTCAAATGAAAATAGCACTCCATGAACTAGAAGTATAAAGATTTTAAATCAAGTCTTCACAAGTTTCAGACATCTGCATAAACTTTCCTTGCAATAACATAAGAATTCAGCTCTCTTTAATACAGATTTCACAAAACTGCAACCATATCATCAGCAACTTCTAAATTCTGGATTTCCAGTATTCTGCTGTAATCAATTAACATGATTTCAACTAAATCCATTGAATTAAGTTTCCACAAAATTTAGAAATCTTGTTTCTAATCAGCAATTTGATTTGGAAGGGTGGTTTTCTTTTTATGAAACCTGCAGACCAGTTTGGCACACCATTGAAGCTCCAAATTCCAGAATTCTTCTCAGTTTTTTTTTTATATATCAGAAATCTTCAGCTTACAGAATTGGCACCAAATAGAACTTCAATTCCAAAGTCCAGAACTAAGATTCACAATTTAAATTGTGTCATTCAAATCCTACCCATCAGGCAATTTATTTCCCTTGAAACTGTCCAATATCCTTTAATCTCAATCAATTCATCCAGAAACTTGAATTATCAACTCAAGAATTTCCGCATGATAACAACTTCAATTGCCTCAAATTACAACTTAAACTACTGCACATTATATGTATCAAGCATAAATAGCAAGAGTATGCAATCATCAAGATCTCCCAACACTTTCAATCCCCTCCCCCACACTTAAATCTTAATTCATCATGCCAAAATACCCATCATATAACAAACTATGTATCCATATCCAAAAGAATTACAAAAGAGAGAATATAAATTGAAATGATGATTATCAAGAAGAAGATCAAGAAATTGTGTGGAAGAGAAAATTAAACAAAATGATTACCCTTCACAAACATAATTCAATCCATTGAATTGTGGTTTTGAAAGAATCAAAGCAAGTTCTAGAGTGTAACAACACAAGAGCATCACTCAATTAAGGCTCATCCTCACTAGGCATGAAAATGTATCAATCCAATTTATCAATCAAATATCCATCATTAAAGTAGAAACCTTGAGAAAATTAAAAGTCCATTAATGACATCAAGCCCCAAATTAGATACTCTAATCTAGCTTCCATTCTCTATTTCTAACATATTATAGGAAAATGTTAGGGGGTGCCATTTTTTTTTTTTCGGAATTAAAAATAAGTTCTATAAGGAAATTATCTACAGCAAAGAATTTATTTTTCTATACTAAATTTATTATTTGTAAACAAAGAATTTATTGAGCAACCAAACTTGTATATAAGCAAAAGCAAAAGGAAAGACTAAGTTGAAACGAACTCCCCTTAAATTGGATAAGTTGCTCCTGTATGGCTCATTCTCTCCACCTCCACTCCATTGCTAGCTTCATGAAAAATCTTAAGTCGATGCCCATTAACCTTGAAAATCCGTCCGGTAGATACATCTCTAATCTCAATAGCTCCATAAGAGAAAACGTTAGTTACAATAAATGGACCTTCCCAACGAGATCTCAACGTACCTTTCATCAATTTTAGTCTTGACCTATACAAAAGCACTTTATCACCAATATGAAATTCCTTACCCAAAATGTGCTTGTCATGAAAGTTCTTGGTCTTTTCTTTGTAGATTCGTGAGTTCTCAAATGCCTCTAACCGAATTTCTTCAAGCTCTTGGAGTTGCAATTTCCTTTCTTCTCCCGCCAAGCTAGCATCAAAGTTACAAACTCTAACCGCCCAATATGCCTTGTGTTCAATCTCCACTGGAAGATGACAAGCTTTACCATACGCCATTCTATATGGTCACATCCCTATAGGAGTTTTGAAAGCGGTTCTGTAAGCCCAAAGTGCATCATCTAATCTCTTACTCCAATCTTTCCTATCAGGTCTCACAGTTTTCTCTAAAATTCTCTTCACTTCTCTGTTTGACACCTCTGCCTGTCCATTTGTTTGGGGATGATAAGGAGTTGAAATTCTATGTGAAACCCCATATCTACTCAGCATTGCCTTCATAAGTCTGTTACAAAAATGTGTCCCCTGATCACTAATTATTGCTTTAGGCACTCCAAACCTGCAGAAAATATGTGTCCTGACAAAACTCACAACAACTGAAGAATCGTCAGTCCTGGTGGGAATGGCCTCCACCCATTTGGAAACATAATCACATGCCAACAAAATATATGAAAATCCAAAAGAAACAGGAAATGGACCCATGAAATCAATACCCCATACATCAAATATCTCACAAAATAACATGTAGTACTGAGACATTTCATTCTTAGGTCCTATATTCCCAGTCCTTTGACACCTATCACATGATCTACAAAAAACATATGCATCACGAAAAATAGTAGGCCAATAAAAACCACACTCCAAGACTTTCCTAGCAGTCCTCTGCGGTCCAAAATGCCCTCCAAACTCAGATGAATGACAAAATGCAAGTACAGACTGAAACTCACAATCAGGTATGCATCTTCTAATGATCTGATCACTACAAAATTTCCATAAATAAGGATCATCCCACACATAATATTTTGAGTCACTTTTCAATTTATTCTTCTGAGCTTTTGAAAATTGTGCAGGAAAAACTTGACCTACTAAGAAGTTAACAAGATCTGCATACCAAGGGAATTCACCATGCATCCGAAAAAGCTGCTTATCTCTAAAATCATCATCAATAATCGTATGATCCAAGTCCCCTTCAATTCTGCTCAAGTGATCGGCAACCAAGTTTTCCTTCCCACTCCTATCTCGAATCTCCAAATCAAACTCCTGGAGAAGAAGCATCCATCTAATCAATCTAGGTTTAGCATCTGGCTTCTTGAGGAGGAATTTCAAAGCTGCATGATCCGAAAATACAACCACGTGAGAACAAAGTAAATATGATCGAAATTTATCTAAAGCAAAAACAATGGCAAGAAGCTCTTTTTCTGTAGTGGTGTAATTCGCTTGAGCTGAATCCAAGGTTTTAGATGCATAGCAGATAACATGTGGTGCTCCATCTACTCTTTGCGCAAGAACTGCCCCTATAGCAAAATTTGAAGCATCACACATAAGCTCAAATGGTAGAGTCCAATCTGGTGGCCTGATAATAGGTGCAGAACTCAATGCCTCCTTCAATTTCTGAAAAGCCTCCTTACACTTTTGATCAAAATGAAACTCAACATCTTTCTGAAGCAACTGAGACAGTGGAAGAGCAATCTGACTGAAATCTCTAATAAATCTCCTGTAAAATACTGCATGACCAAGAAAAGCTCGAACATCCCGCACGCATGCGGGATAAGATAAGGAAGATATAGCACTAATTTTAGCAGGATCTACCTCAATTCCTTTCCTAGAGACTATGTGTCCTAAAACAATGCCATGCTCAACCATAAAATGACATTTTTCAAAATTAAGCACTAAATCAGTCTCAATGCATCTATCTAAAACCCTAGACAAATTTTCCAGACATGCATCAAATGATGAACCATATACAGAAAAATCATCCATGAAAACCTCCATGCAATGCTCTAATAAATCACCAAAAATACTTACCATGCATCGCTGAAAAGTTGCTGGAGCATTACAAAGTCCAAATGGCATGCGTCTGTAAGCAAATGTACCGAAAGGGCAAGTGAAGGTGGTCTTCTCCTGGTCCTCTGGGTGGATGCAAATCTGAAAATATCCAGTGTAGCCATCAAGGAAGCAATAATGTGACTTCCCCGCCAGTCTCTCCAACATCTGATCAATAAAAGGCAAGGGGTAGTGGTCCTTCTTGCTTGCTTGATTCAGCTTCCTGTAGTCTATACAAACTCTCCAAGAATTTTTCACTCTGGTGGGCACTAACTCATTCTCTTCATTAGCCACAACTGTCACCCCTGATTTTTTTGGAACCACATGGATGGGACTTACCCACTTACTGTCAGAAATAGGGTAAATAATACCTGCCTGTAGAAGTCTAGTCACCTCTTTCTTTACTACATCAAGGATCAGGGTTAAGTCTCCTCTGGGTTGTCTTACTGGTTTCACATCCTCCTCTAAATAAATCCTGTGCATACAAATAGAAGGACTAATACCAGGAATATCTGCTAAAGTCCATCCAATGGCTCTCTTGTCTGCCTCAGAATCTCTAATAATTTACTTTCTTGTTCCGGTGCTAGATTCTGGGCTATGATGACAGGTAGCTGCTGGTTCTCTCCTAAATAAGCATACTTCAAGTGTGAAGGCAATGGCTTCAACTCATCCTGAATCTGGTCAACTGAAGGCGATCCTAAGGGTAGAGCTTCTGCTAAGCAATCCCCTACGCATGATTTCTCTTCTCTGGGTGATCCTAGGGATAGAGCTTCTCCTAAGCAATCCCCTACGCATAAATCATCTCTCTCACTTGGAAATAATCCAAAAGACTCATCATCCACTCCCACGGTGACATATCTTCCAAAAATATAGAAGATTCATCACCTTGAACAACCTCGGGAAGATCTGAATCGATTACTGAAAAGAAATCCATGTTATCCAGCTCCTTTGAAATGTCCAAGCTAAGAATAGAATGATCCTCTCTAGGATGCTTCATAGCGTCAAAAATACTGAATTGGACCACTGTATCACCTATCTCCATAGAAAGTGTGCCCGCATGAACATCAATTTTTGTCCTTGCAGTCTTCAAGAATGGTCGTCCTAGAATGAGTGGAGATCTACTGGCCAGGTAGTCTCCCTCCATATCAAGGATATAAAAATCTGCAGGAAAATGAGTTCTCTCACCTTAACTAATACATCTTCAATAACTCCATTTGGATGAGTCTGATTGCGGTCAGCTAACTGAATGACTACTCCTGTAGGTTGTAATGGTCCAATGCCTAAAGTTTAAAAACTGATTTCGACATCACATTAATTGAAGCTCCCAAATCTAGCATGGCATCCTTAAAAAGACTACTTCCAATCTCACAAGGGACTGTAAACACGCCAGGATCTTCACATTTCTGAGGAACTGGTTGAAGAAGTGCAGATACATTTTTGCCCATGCTAATCAGCTCATTCCCTTTCAACTTCTTCTTATGCACACAAAGATCCTTAAAAAATTTAGCGTATTTTGGAATTTGCTTAATCATTGTGAGTAAAGGAACATTTACTTCCACCTTGCTAAACAAATTCACCAGCTCTTGAAATTCCTTAGCTCTTTCCTCTTCTACATCCTTCCTCGGTTGGGTTTTCCGTTGAGGAAAAGGCAATGGAATATGTGGCCCGGTAGCTTCCTGAATTGAATTTTGATTTCCTGAATTTCCAGGTTTGCTGAAATCTGGAATTGCTGCTGGAAAATGTTCAGCTGGACAAAAATTGCTGGAAAATTTCGGAATTAAGCTTCCTTCTCCTTGTGAATGCTCCATATTCAATGGATCAATGGAACTTTGAGTTAAACCCGAAGTTGGCACATTCTGCTCTGTCTGAATTCCTTCACTACTGGAACTTTGTTGCTGGATTTTTGGACACTTTCCAACAGCAGTTTCTTCACTTGAAAATTCTGCAACTCTTTTCCCACTTCTCAAAGTTAAAGCACTAACATTCCCTTTCGGATTAGGAGTTGTTTGTGAAGGCAATTGACTTGATCCTTGAGCTTGCATTTGATTAAGGCTGGAAGCTAACTGCCCAATCTGTCTTTCTATATTTTGAATCGCTGAATCTGTTCTTTGCTGACTTTGTTGCTGTTGAAGGATTTGTTGCATCAATTCCTCCAATCTAACTTGCTGTGCATCAGAACTTGAGGTATTACTAGAGTTCCCTTGAGTTAAACTCAGCCTTGAAGGTGCTGGAAGTGCTTGCTGTATGAAATTCTGCCCTTGCTGGAAATTCTGATTTTGAAACTGATAATGCTGATTTTGATTTTGAAACTGCTGAGAAGGCTGAAATGATTGCTGGAATTGATTTGCAGGATGATAATGGTGCTGGAAATTCTGATTCTGCTGCTGGAACCCTTGCTGAGGTTGCTGGAAATTACTGGAATTGTGGCTGAACTGCTGATTTGAAGATGGTTGTTGATAGAATAAATTTCCATACTTCAAATTTGGATGATCTCTCCACCCCGGATTGTATGTGGAAGAGTGAGGATCATATTTTTGTTGGAATTGAGCTCTAGAGAAAGCTGCTAAAGACTCATCCTGATGGAGATTCGGACAAAGTTCTGAAAGATGATCTTGACTCGAACAAATGCTACAAACTACACTTTGTTTGAATGGAAATTGCATATTAGGAACAACAGAAGACTGAGTAGTATTGTTCAAAGCTAATTGTTTCACCAATGAAGTTAATTCAATCAATGAATTCTTTATCTCCTTTTGTTCATTTGAAACCATTTGAACTTCACCAACTCCTCTAGTAGTGAGTGCTCTACTTCCAAATTGCTGTGAATTTTCAGCCATGTTCGAAATTGTTGGATCGAAACCACGCTAGAGGGGGGGGTGAATAGCGTTCGCGGCTATTTCGTTCGATTATCGGAATCGTAAAACGTTCGTAGAGTAATTAAAGCAGCGGAAAATGTAAATAAACACAAACACAGAGACACGGTCGTTTACTTCGTTCGGAGCCTAAGGCGACTCCTACTCGAAGGCCCGCGATCCTTGATCGCTTCCGGTGGGCAACAACTATAAGCTTGATAAACGATTACAAGTTGAAGTACAATAAATGACAGTAATTAATTATACCAACGACAAAGAAATGAAGATTCGGAGCTCCTGGTCGTCGTGCACAAGTAGCAGCACTTCGGAACGTCGTTTGGAGCAGCACGTAGCACTTGAGTCACTTGGAAGAAGATAATTGAAGCTGCTGGTCGAGACCCCTTATAAAGGGGGTTTAAGGCTTCCACTGTTCATTAAGGCGCCTTGAACGAGCCGAGTCACCCGCGTGGATCACTGACCTGGTCGAACTCTATCTGGTTCAAGGCGCCTTGACCTATCCAAGGCGCCTTCAACCTCGGTCCAAGGCGCCTTGATCTCCATTCAAGGCGCCTCCACTTCGTCTTGCACCCGAGGCGCCTCAAGCTCCATGGAGGCACCTCGGACTTGTTCATCCGAGTCCTTCTTTGTGTTTTTGGTACTGCAAGTATGTTAATCCAAAGATACCGCAACACAAAGTTAACACAAAATAATAGTATGAATATGAAATTATGACGGTCTCTGGAATTTTCGATCGGAAAACCCTAGGTCGACCCGACGCCATTGTTCCCTCTACGGGAACGCGTCCTCACCTACTCCTCTCGGGAGATTTACCTGTTGCCAGTCCTGATCGGCCGGACTTTGCTCGGCACTCGATGCTCCGGACTTTCTGTGAACATCCGCTTCACGGCCCATCCTGGTTCGCGACACGGGACTTTCCACCTAGGGTTACCACCCCCTAGGACTTTTGCCTGAAGCCATCGACCTGCCAAGGCTTTCCGCATAGGGTTACCACCCCCTATGACCTAGGGTTACCACCCCCTAGGGTTTTACCTTGCCTAACTGCAGTTAGGACTTTCCTGAAACACTCAGCAAAAGCTGTCAGAAAACAAAGCACCTTAACTTTGAATCCTTTGCCATTATCAAAACTTAGGTTCGATCGTTGGATGCTTCCCGCACCAACAATCTCCCCCTTTTTGATTATGGCAATACGTAATTCAAAGTTAAGAAAAAAAACAACATATGCATAAAGTAAACCAAGCTTAAGTAAATAGACTTCAAATGCAATAGCAGTTAAGCTGGAAACTTTTAACTTGGTAATATTAGACTCCCCCTTAATAAAAGCCCTCCTTTTATTAATTACTTTGAGTTTTCTTTTAACTTTAATTTACCTACTCTCCCCCTTTGCCATATATCAAAAATAAACCAGTTTGAAAGTGGATTTGTATTTTTCTGAAGGAATATTTTCAAAAGGGATAACAATAAATTTTCTTCTTAGATTTCCAAATTTGAAAATACTTGGCTATATATTTAGCTTTCGAAATGATTTGTATCGAGAAAATATTTTGTCAAATAGCTAAGTTTAGAGTACAATCTAACTGAGTCTAGTTAAAATAGTCTTAAAACTAACTAAGTTTGAAAATATGAGTATTTGAATTTTTAATAAAGGGATTTGCTTAGAAGTTATAAAATATGAGGTCACTTGAAAACTTTAAAACGTTATAAGAAGTTGACCAGATTTGAAAATATTTAAATACTCAATTACATGGACAAGTTTTGAAAAACTGTAATTAAGTTTTGAATATGCATTTTGAAGACACTTTGATAAAAAATATTTAGTTTTAGGACACAGGGAGTAGCAGTAGATTGTTTTCTAGTCCAAGCATGAGTCAGATTAAATTACTGAGTTTAAGTATCAGAGCCTTAAAATAATCAGGTAAAGTAATTTGATTAGAACTTTAAAACAAATTGAAAACACACTTTTCCCAATTGTCTAACCTTTAGCTACTTGCTGATTGCCTAGAGGGCAGTAGCTTTCACATGGTTAGTCAAGTTGAGTTAATTTGATCCAGGTAGACTTGACTAGAGCTGGAGAACTTAACTTGATTAATGTTTATTGCCTATTTAACGCCCAGACTCATATTGATGCACAGATATAAGCATTCGTGAGTCCAGGCAATGCCCTATGCATCTCACGCCTTTCTAAGTTTTTCAAAACACAAGCAAGGTATACCTAGGTGATTGTGAGATGCTCTGGTTTTAATCTAGGGGTACATGATATCTAGGGGAAAGCCTAAGCTAAATCCAGAATTTTTGAAACTTCTAAGAAATTGGAATTTTGAAATAAGTATTTTCCTAGAATTTTAAAAGTAAATGATAAGTGAACTCAGATTTTGTGAAACTGAATAAGCATGCAAATAAGTACATCCACAGAATAAGGAAGTCTAAACAAGTGAGACAACAATCCACAGAATAATGCATAACAAAGTCATATCAACTAGCAGGATCATCTGCTTGAGGAGAGCTAGCTGGAGGATCATGGGGCTGCTCAGGTGCTGGCTGACCTAGCCGTCGTATCTCGTCACGAAGGGACGTAAATCCGGCAGCCATCTCGGATCGAATAGAGAGAACTATCCGTCGTGTCTGGATGGACTCAACCTCGAGTCGAGCTAGTCTGTCCTCGACGGAGAGTGAGGAAGAGGTCGAAGGTCCAGCTGAGGTGGATGGTCTGGCAGACGGGGAGGGATCCGCGAAAAGATCCTCAGCTAAGAAATCAGCCCACTCCTCTCCCTCGCCTGGTAAATCATCTGTGGAGCGATAGGGGCAGCTGCCTGCTGTGGTCGTCCTATCCACGCTAGAACTCCATCAGCTGTGATATCGGCACTGGCTAGTCTACAACTACGGGATCCTAGCTCATCATATATAGTAAGAGGAATGACTGTTCCTCTGGTCACATCTATACCCTCTATCGTCGAAAAGAAGCGTGTCAGAATATGACAATAGGGCATGTGGACTATCTTGGAGGTGACTGTCCCAGATGCACAGATAATGTTTTGGAACATATGCAGGGCAATATCGATGTCAAGTCGATGACACAGGGCGTACAAGAAAAATGAGTGTGATGATCTCATCTTCGGGACATCCCGAGATGAGATCGGCTGTCAGGACCCTATACATCATGTAGTCCTGAATCCGAAGAGTAACTGACCTGAACTCAGTCAAGTCAGCAGGTCTCTCTCCCCCGAGGAAATACGTATAGATAGTATCTAACGTAATGTGGGAGTAAGGATCGCCAAATGGCAGATCCCTACTGGGGTAGCATAGAAAGGTAGACTCAGAAGCCCTAAGTCCTAGGGTGGTGCGTAGCAGAGTGGGAGTAAGCTCAATGTTCACGCCAGAAACTCTGGTGCTGTACCTATTATCATCAATCCTCTCAAGATTATGATAAAACTGTGCACATAACTCCTGGTTTACTGTATCAGTGCAGTAAACCAATTGATCCAGTTGATAGTGCTCTATCATTTGAATAGTTGGTTGACAATACTGGGTATAAAAAGTCTTATTCACATATCTAGGTTTGATAGGTTCAAAGATGTAATTAGCAAAGGTATCCCTAAGATGTATAGTCGGGAATCTAATATCTGCTGATGGAATTCTAGCTGGATTAAGATCAACATGTCGGCGTTTCCTATTTTGAACGATTTTACCAAAAATTGACAGAAATAAGCAAAAATTCTAAGTAAAACTTAATGGGAAGGGATTAGGTTTATACCTAGGAGGCATTGTCACGTAGAGAGGGAAAAAAAACGGTTGAGGGCGCCTTAGTTGGGAGGAAACAGCACGAGTATCGCGTGCTCGGCGTCGACAGAAAACGAACAGAAAGGCTTCTGTTCGTGTTGATAAAAAGTGTTGAAGGCGCCTTAAACCAAGGTTTAAGGCGCCTTATATGAGTTGGAGGCGCCTCGGGTTGATCCGAGGCGCCTTAAAATGAAGTGGCGGGAATCTTCCCGCCGCTTGCTAAGGCGCCTCCTTTTGATGGGAGGCACCTCTGATAAGCTTCACGCGATTTTTTTATTTTTTATTTTTTTTATTTTTAAAATAATTTTGAAATTTAAGTTTAAATAATTTTGAAATTTAAGTTTTTTAAAATAATTTTGAAATTTAAGTTTAAAATAATTTTGAAATTTAAGTTTAAGATAATTTTGAAATTTAAGTTTAAAATAATTTTGAAATTTAAGTTTAAAATAATTTTGAAATTTAAGTTTGAAGTTTAAGTTTAAAATAATTTTGAAATTTAAGTTTAAAATAATTTTGAAATTTAAGTTTAAGATAATTTTGAAATTTAAGTTTTAAAATAATTTTGAAATTTAAGTTTAAAATAATTTTGAAATTTAAGTTTTAAAATAATTTTGAAATTTAATTTTAAAATAATTTTGAAATTTAAGTTTAAAATAATTTTGAAATTTAAGTTTAAAATAATTTTGAAATTTAAGTTTAAAATAATTTTGAAATTTAAGTTTAAAATAATTTTGAAATTTAAGTTTAAAATAATTTTGAAATTTAAGTTTAAGATAATTTTGAAATTTAAGTTTTAAGATAATTTTGAAATTTAAGTTTAAAATAATTTTGAAATTTAAGTTTAAAATAATTTTGAAATTTAAGTTTAAAATAATTTTGAAATTTAAGTTTTAAAATAATTTTGAAATTTAAGTTTAAAATAATTTTGAAATTTAAGTTTAAAATAATTTTGAAATTTAAGTTTTAAAATAATTTTGAAATTTAAGTTTAAAATAATTTTGAAATTTAAGTTTAAAATAATTTTGAAATTTAAGTTTTAAAATAATTTTGAAATTTAAGTTTAAAATAATTTTGAAATTTAAGTTTAAAATAATTTTGAAATTTAAGTTTAAAATAATTTTGAAATTTAAGTTTAAAATAATTTTGAAATTTAAGTTTTAAAATAATTTTGAAATTTAAGTTTAAAATAATTTTGAAATTTAAGTTTTAAAATAATTTTGAAATTTAAGTTTAAAATAATTTTGAAATTTAAGTTTAAAATAATTTTGAAATTTAAGTTTAAAATAATTTTGAAATTTAAGTTTAAAATTTCTTAATCATCTCACCCGACCTAGATTTTCAATCATGGAATCCTATAATTGTTGTGAGATGAATTATAATTAAATTTTAAGGTTTGGGTTAACTTTGTGTTAGATTCAGGTTTAGCTTTGGGTTCAACAAGTAAGCATTCTTTGGATAAACTTCTGGGCTATGGTGAGTCACACGGAACTCATTAAAGTAACTATGCCTTCGAGGTTTTCCAAATAGTCCTACCCATTGAGCTTAGTACTAAACCTTGGTCTAACTAGTTAGGATCCATTTAAGGGTAGCTTCGGTCAGTTCCACTTGGCCAAATGCACCAGGTCGAAGCCATATCTTCCTAGACATGCGATGCCCAAGCTTCCCTAACATACTATCATCCAAAAACTTCACCAGTACTGTGGTTCAAGTTAACCTTAGTCCGTTTTAATCTAACCTTAATTGCCCTGCTGGGTGATCTACTCTTGTTTTACCCATTTCGGGTAGATTAGGTTCAGCTACCCTGCCGGGTAATTTGGTTGGGGATGCCAGTGAGTCTGGATCCTGCATATTGAGTTTTAATTTCAAATTTTGAATTTAATTTGAATTTAATTTTAATTTTAATTTTAATTTGAATTTTAATTCTAATTTTAATTTTGAATTTAATTTTAATTTTAATTTTAATTTTTTTTTTTTAAATTTTTAGGATTGTTTTTCTTCTTGCTCCCCCTGGATCATGGCCTCGATATGGTCTATCGAGGTAGTGTATTTGATCCTTCGGAACCCAGTATTGGCCAAGTCCAACTTGATTGACCAAGTTAGATTTGGAGACCCATGCTTGGACTGATTTAACACTTTGTTTGTTTATTAATGATAAATAAGATCTATATTTACTTTTGTATCCCAGCCCAGTTCTGTTGTAGACGGCTCTTTGTGTCCCAAGAATCAAGTCCAAATTCTTGGAGCCCAAAATAAACCGTTCTAAGGTATTTTCTAAATTTTTAACCTGATTTGTTAGATTTGAATTTTCTTTCTCAAGTTTTTGAACTTGAGTTGGTAATTCAGTCTGACTCTGGTCAGGTAAAGGTTTGGTGTTAGCCACTTCTTTAAGGACACTTACTTCCTTTAGAAGTGACTTAACTTTCAGGTTTGACTTAGCTAATTTGCGCAATAAATAGCTAACTAAAGTATTCAACCGGGAAATACTTACAGTGGGGTCTGGTCCTTCGGAAACGGATACGGATCCGTGGCTTTGCTCGGACTCCGCCTCAGACTCGCTCTCGCATCCGTATTCGACGACTTGGTCCCGGGCCATTAATGCAAGTAGACTCGTTTGTTCGAGCTCGTCGTCGTCGTCCTCCGATGAAGATTCATCCCATGTTGCCTTAAGGACCTTTTTCCTTCTTTGCTTTTTGACCTCCTTCAGGTTAGGGCAGTTGGATTTGATGTGCCCTTTTTGGTTACACCCGTAGCATGTAACTTCAAACTTCATCTTTGTATTTTGTGGGCCTTCCTTTGATTTTACTGCCTTCTTTAGATCTCTTTTGTCAAATCCTTTCGTCTTGTAAAGCTTCTTCACGAGGTTTACCAGCTCGGTTGTAATATCACCTTCTTCATCGTCAGAATCTGGTTCAGCTTCTGATGCTGGTTCGGTTCTCCGTCGTGGTCTTGGTTCCGGGTGCCTGTACCTGCAACCAACGCAATACCTTTCTCGGTAGGTCGTGCATTAGTCGCTCATGAAGTTCAAATTCACTAAAAGGTTCATCTAGTTTTAAAAAGATAAATCCTTGGAAACTTTGTAGGCATCTACCATTGATGCCCACAATGTATTCCTTGAAAGCGTTTAGGGCATACCTTATCACGTCCCGATTTTCTATCTTTTGGCCAATTCGTGAAGAGAGTTAAGGATATCTTGTATTCTCGCGTGAAGAGAGCTAGCTGTTTCCCTTCCTGCATTTTTAGATTGTATAATTTATTAAGCAAAAGATCTCTTTTACTTACCTTGGTGTCGTCGGTGCCTTCATGGAGTTCGATGAGCTTTTCCTAGAGCTCCATTGCAGAGGAGAACGGGCCAACTCTGTTGAGTTCTTCCTTGGTAAGACCACACTGGAGGGTGCAGGTAGCTTTGGCGTCGGCTTCAACCTTTTATTAAAGAGGCGTCCCACTTCTCGCAGTGGGTTGGTTTGCCGTCGTCATCGATGGTAGCTGAAGTCCCGTCTTTATGATCATCCATACGTTTCCATTCTTCCCTTCCAATAGCCAAAATCCTCTCCGGAGAATAGCGGGGGACGTACAGTGCTGAAACCCTCTTGTTGGGCCATTTATAATATGTAACAAAAGAAAACAACAAAATATGTTCCAAGACTAAGTCTTGGATTAGTAGTGCTGGAATAAAGAATAATAAAGACGAACTCGAGTGGTGTTGCACCTACTTCGAGCAAAAGTCGATTCGAGGGAAACAAAAATTAGAATATAGCTATAAGGCTAAATTCTAATTCGACTCCGAAAACAAAAAAAACTGCGAAAAATTTGTTTTGAAAGGTGGTTGCACCAATTCAAAACGACCCCGCTCTGATACCAATTGTTGGATCGAAACCACGCTAGAGGGGGGGGGGTGAATAGCGTTCGCGGCTATTTCGGAATCGTAAAACGTTCGTAGAGTAATTAAAGCAGCGGAAAATGTAAATAAACACAAACACAGAGACACGGTCGTTTACTTCGTTCGGAGCCTAAGGCGACTCCTACTCGAAGGCCCGCGATCCTTGATCGCTTCCGGTGGGCAACAACTATAAGCTCGATAAACGATTACAAGTTGAAGTACAATAAACGACAGTAATTAATTATACCAACGACAAAGAAATGAAGATTCGGAGCTCCTGGTCGTCGGGCACAAGTAGCAGCACTTCGGAACGTCGTTTGGAGCAGCACGTAGCACTTGAGTCACTTGGAAGAAGATGTTTGAAGCTGCTGGTCGAGACCCCTTATAAAGGGGGTTCAAGGCGCCTTATACTGTTCATTAAGGCGCCTTGAACGAGCCGAGTCACCCGCGTGGATCAGCACTGACCTGGTCGAACTCTATCTGGTTCAAGGCGCCTTCAGCCTATCCAAGGCGCCTTCAACCTCCGGTCCAAGGCGCCTTGATCTCCATTCAAGGCGCCTCCAGTCTGCTGCGCTGGCCTTTTCCTGGCTCGCACCCGAGGCGCCTCGGACACTGTTCATCCGAGTCCTTCTTTGTGTTTTTGGTACCTGCAAGTATGTTAATCCAAAGATACCTGCAACACAAAGTTAACACAAAATAATAGTATGAATATGAAATTATGACAGTCTCCGGACTGTCCGGGTCTGACTTCGGATTTCCAGCCGGAAACCCTAGGTCGACCCGACGCCTACTCTCGGGAGATTTTACTGTTGCCAGTGCGATCCTCCAGATCGATTGGACTTTTGCTCGGCACTCGATGCTCCGGACTTTCTGCTGAACATCCGCTTCACCGGCCAGTTCAGACTTTCACGACACGGGACTTTCCACCTAGGGTTACCACCCATAGGACTTTTGCAAGCCATCGACCGCCAAGGCTTTCCGCGATAGGGTTACCACCCCTATGACTGGGGTTACCACCCCTAGGGTTTTACCTTGCCTAACCGCATGATTAGGACTTTCCTAATCACGCCCCGGAAGAGTCCTCGTCCGAGAAAATTTGACATCTCCCTGTCTGACAATCAAAATTTTCTACAAGCACTAAATACCTGGAATAATAACAATAATGAAAATCAATCACCACGCAGTTTATATATATATTCACCTCTGACTGACACAGTAAAATAATACTCGACTCAAATCAACCCTACTCAACTACACTCGTAAAGCCCAAATCCGATTTTTTCTTACCTCTAGGCAGGCATGTAGTAGAGTAAATCCAAATCATACGAAAAGTTCATCCAACGGAAAGATTCTATACAATATCCATATGTAAGTCCAAAACAAAACTAAAATAAAGTCTGATAGCGAAAAGCTAAAATGAAACAACTCAAAAACCAGCAGCGGAGTAGCACTACGTGCAGTGGGGACTAGCGACTGGAACTCCCTCCTGACAGCATCAACCTGAAAATAACAACAATGGAGGCGGGGTGAGTCCAACACTCAGCAATTGATATGCAAAGTAAAGAAATAACACCTAGCACTAATCATGCGTACAGTCTCGATAAAGATAAAGGTAACTACAAACCGA
Organism: Zingiber officinale; assembly: GCF_018446385.1. Taxonomy (NCBI): domain Eukaryota; kingdom Viridiplantae; phylum Streptophyta; class Magnoliopsida; order Zingiberales; family Zingiberaceae; genus Zingiber; species Zingiber officinale. The sequence goes on along the minus strand of NC_055986.1, from coordinate 18,006,822 downwards.
AGAAGACAGGAGAGAATCTGTACTAACCAGGACCGGTAAAAGGACAAACAGTCCGAAGTTTGCATGTCAATCAAGGTATCCAAGCAATGTGCGGCATATAAGTGCAACAAACACAAACACAAACAATAAATGCATCATGCATATGATGCCAATGTCATGGTCACCCCGGCGCGACTCACAACAACAGTGGGACCGAGTGGGTAGGGTGACAACCGTGCACTCAAGAACACTACTCACGATGGTGATCGAGTGGACGGATCGTCGAGTACATCGTACTCCTACCCCAAATCATAAATGGGGGCGCAATGCTCTCAACTCCCGATGCGCTATGACGGGGAGGAATCTCTAACGTTCTACACGCTGCTACCCACGAGCGGATCAACGGAGCACCGGAAGAGTCAAGCTGACGTGCTACGCTGTATCTCGCTACCCATGAGCGTCACAACGGAGCACCGAGCAATATGCTCGACAATAATGGAGCAATCTATCGCCATGCGATCATGCAAATGGTACATGTCACTAAGCATGGTAATATACTAATCCAACCTCTGGACATATCATAATGTGCACGAAAGCGAATAAATCATATCAAGATATACTGATCAATAAGGTATCAAACCTAGGTCCTGAACATGTGAAACGTGGTTATATCACTACCCATGAGCATGATAGATCAGGTACAAGACCAATACGAGATGCAATCAAACAATCAATCAAACAGGTAACATGTATTGAGCAGTGATTAACCGAAATAAATAGGAAACACAATTAATGCAACATATTATTTTCATTACTAAACATATCAAAGACAATAAGTCAAAAGTACCCGCCTCCAATAGGAATGTCCAAATCCGACATCGAGATGCACGTCTCGCGTCAAAGTCCTGTGGTATCAAACATAATATCTAGTTTAGCTAATTTATCATACAACCATTAGCCAAACTAAATTCTAATCCATCGACCAACTAGGGTTAGCTTCATTAACCCTAATTACACCTTTAGATTTACTTCTAAACTTAAGTTAACAACTTTTGCTAACACTACTAGAAATCATCTACAGCAAAGACCACAACCCTAAACCTTACCTCAAGTTCCCCAACTTATTCAAGAACAAGAAGATCTGGAATTAAGGAGTTCTTGTCCCATTTAGGTCGATTCTGCTGGAACAAAGGAATCTGAATGAGATGCTGCCGAAACCAAGAACTCCCCACAGACACAACTCCTGCTGAAATCTTTCCCTACAGTTCAGTTCAAGGTGAGATCAAGCTGGTGATCATGAATGCATCAACCTAATCATCTTACCTCTTCCTTTCCACTGGTCGGAGGTGATCAAGGATCCGGCTTCTGTGCTAAGGCATGAGCACAAGAACAAGGAGTCGACGGCTCTGCTCTGCCGGAATAGAGGAAAGGATGGAAACAGCAACTGACTGGCGTCGACAATTAACAGATGGGAAGAGGAATCGGCAGTGGAGAACCGGGGTTGATCAAGAGAGGGCTTGAAACGCCCTCTTCCGGCCAAAACTGCTGACAAAAAGGGGCGGCGATCTGAGTCCTCGACGCTAGGGCAGAGGCGTCGGTGTGGAGAAAACCGGCGTCGCGAGCGATGAGGGAAGGAGGATTCGGCTCGGCAGAGGTGAAGAAGAAGAAGTGAGGGGAGGAAAGGAGGAGAAACCGCCTCCGGCGGTTAGGGCAAGGAGAAGGCGCGATCGGCGTCGGGGAGAAGAAATGAGGAAACGCGAAAATGCAAGAAAAAGGAAAATAAATAAAGGAAAAGAATTAAGAAAAATTCAACTTTTCCTCATTTAATTGGGATATCCAAAGCAGGCTTTTCCCGGCCGTTTTTTTTCCCGTCAACTTGTCCGTACGAGCTCGAAAAATTCCGAAAAATGTCCAAAAATTCTGGAAAATTCCTTTTCCGGTATTTTACATTCTCCCCCACTTATAAAAATTTGGTCCCCAAATTTCGTTATCTACCATCAGCAAGTACAAATAACGGATATAGAGTATAAATGTTGAACGGTAAATAAACTCACATACCTCAAGTGAAAAGATGGGGATATCGATCTCGGATCGTATCCTCAAGCTCCCAAGTAGCCTCCTCGTCTGAATGATGCTGCCATCCGACTTTAACCAGTCGGATAGTCTTGTTCCGCAACTGACGCTCTTTCCGGTCGTGAATCCGTACCGGAACCTCCTCATAAGTAATGTCAGGCTGAACTGGAACTGGAATATCAGCCAGCACATGCGTCGGATCAGGTACGATCGTGAATGCCTGACAGGGACGGTGGTAGTGCCAATCGGTAAGCTACTGCTCCGATCCTCTCCAAGATCTCGAAAGGACCAATATACCAGCTAGCTTACCTCGAGGCCAAATCTCTTCACCCCTTTCGTGGGTGAAACTCAGCAAACACATGGTCACCAACGAAAACTCTAGTGGTCGCGTCTCCGATCAGCAGAATCTTCGGCGGTCCTCGCCATCCTCCGTCGATAGACGGACCAACTCGCATCTGCTGAACTCTCGAGGTCCCAACAATCGAGTCTCTCAACCTCATCCCAAAGGACGGTGTCCAAGGTCTACCATACAACGCCTCAAACGGTGCCATCGGAAAGCCGAATGGCATTGTAGGCAAACTCTACCAACGGCAGATGGTCCTCCCAAGCCTCCAAAATCCATAACACATGACCTCGGAGGTCCTCTAAAGTCTGAATGGTCCGCTCGACTGCCCATCTGCGGATGGAAAGTCATCTCAAACGGAGCTGTGCCCAAGGCCTACTGCAGAAGCGAGACGTAAACCGTGGATCTCTATCCGAAATAATACTCAACGGAACACCATGTAGTCCGATAATCTCTGACAATACAAATCTGCTAATCGATCCGGATCGCTAAAAAGAGTGCGGATTTGGTTAATCGATCAACGATAACCCAAATCGCGTCATGGTCGCGTCCTCGGCAACCCTACCACAAAGTCCATGGAAATGTGATCCCACTTCCACTCGGAATAGGAATCATCAAGTAACCCCGCAGTCTCGTGTTCCTTCACCGATGACAAGACATCTAGCTACGAAATCCGCGATGTCTTTCTTCATGCCGTTCCACAGGAACGCCTCAAGTCTCGATACATACGGGTCCCACCGGATGGATCGCAAATCGAAACGATGTACCTCCTGTAATAGCTCTGTAAGACCGGATGAGGCCGAGGTACGCATAATCGCCTCGAAGTATATGATACCCTCCTCGTCGTAAACTCGGCTAAGCTATCATCGCTAATAAACCGCAAATCCGATCATCGGCTGTGCCTCTGGATCCTCGTCACGATCGATCGAGCAACCATGGTAACAGAATACCCTGCTTCCCTGCTCCTCAAGATCTAACTCAGAAACTCTGAATCAAGTCCGTGATCGATGGCAAGCTAAAGTCCCTCTGGACTTCTGCATCTGCAACCACATTAGCTTTCCGTGGTAGCTAATGGTACAATCGTAGTCCTTCAGAACTCCATCCATCTCCTCCGTCGGAGATTAAGCTCCTTCCGAGTGAAAATGTATTTGAGACTCTTATGATGGTGAGAATCTCAAATGTGATACAGTATAAATGATGACGCCAAAGCTTCAAAGCAAAGATGATGGCGGCTAACTCCAAGTCATGAACTGGTAGTTCTTCTCATGCTCCTTCACTGACAAGAAGCATAAGAGACTACTCTGCTTGCATCGTAAGCAAACCCTGAGAGAGCGTCGGTGTAGAGTACAACCATCCTGAAGGTAAAACCAAACTGGAGCCGACACTAATCTACGCTTCAGCTCGCAATCCTCGGACCATACGAACTTCACGCCTTCCGGGTAAGACGTGTCAGTGGCATAGCAATCCGCGAGAAGCCCTCGACAAAGCGTCGATAATATCCAGCCAATCCTAGAAAGCTGCGGATCTCCTGAATCGACTTCGGCTGCTCCCAGCTAGTGACAGCCTCGATCTTCTGAGGATCAACTGAAATACCTCTGCTAGAAACCACGTGTCCAAGAAAACCAATTGAAGATAACCAGAATGCACACTTGCTGAACTTCGCATCTAACTGATGCCGTCTAAGAATCTCCAAGGCTATGCGAAGATGCTGTGCATGCTCCTCCTCGGAACGCGAGTAGACCAATATGTCATCAATGAAAGCGATAACAAACTGATCCAGATACTCCAGAAATATGCGGTTCATCAAGTCCATAAACACCGCTGGAGCATTGGTAAGCCCAAATGGCATTAATGACGATCCGCGGAAAGTCGCTCGGATATCGGAATCTCGACTCTCGATGATATCCGGATCGCAGATCAATCTTAGAATACATTCAAGTACCACTGATCAAACAAATCCTCAATCCGTGGTAATGGATATTTATTTCTGACGGTCACTGCATTCAGCTGCCTGTAGTCAATACATAACCTCATGGTGTCGTCTTTCTTCTTGACAAATAGAACTGGAGAACCCCATGGTGAAACACTAGGGCGAATGAATCCCCTGTCTAAAAGCTCCTGGAGTTGAACCTTCAGCTCGTTCAACTCTTTTGGTGCCATACGATACGGAGCTTTCGATGTCGGCCCGGTTCCCGGAATCAGCTCAATAGCGAACTCCACTGGCCTTCTGGGAGGCAAACCTGGCAGCTCCTCTGGAAATACATCTGGGTATTCCCGGACAACAGGAACATCGGAGAGCTGCGAACTACTACTGTCCTCAGTACTGATCAACGATAACAGAAAACCATGACAACCGTGACACAGCAGCTTCTGCGCCTGAATCGCTGAAATAATCGAGATGCCGTCGTCTCTGATGCCAGTGAAACTCCACGAGGGTTGGTTCGGAGGCCGGAAGGTGACCACCCTCATCTGGCAATCAACGGTAGCATGATATACTGATAGCCAATCCATGCCAAGAATGACATCAAACTCGATCATCTCCAATACTAGAAGATCTACCGTAAGTATCATGTTGCCAAAGTCTAACGGACAACCTATGATCTCCTGGGTGACGTCTAAAGTATCACCCGACGGTAGGGAGACAGTCAATCGCCGCAACCTAACAGTAGGTAATCTACCAATCTCCCGCATAAAGGTACGGGATATAAAAGAATGCGAACTACCAGTATCAATCAAAATATCAGCAGTAAATGCATAAATAGAAATCGTACCGCGGAAAGCGGATCCGCCACTGAGCATCCTCTCCGTAATCGCATGAACACGACCGGTCTCGGAGGAGGAGGTGGTATCTTGCCGGTAAGCTCGCCAAGGCGCTGCTCGACTATGTATGCCGATAAGACCGAGAGGATGGTGGCCCGTCTTGTGGCCGACCGAGTCTGTCGGATAATATGGTCACGAGCAAAACTGGGTGCTACTGACCGAGTACTCTGTCCAAGCATGCCAAATGCTGCGGAGGAGCCTCGCCGTGAGGTGTGAATCTCCGCCTCCTCGTCGAGACACTAATCCGACTAGACTGTCCCCTCGCTCGACCCTCCACCGAGCCTTGGTGACAATCTCGGCTGGTGCCAGGCGGTTGCAATAAAAGCAAACCGACTGTGAAGTGATGTGATCTCTAGAACCACATCGGAAACACTGTATATCGCTGGTGGATTGTTTCCGATCTGCCGAGGAGACCGGAAACGTCCCGAGGAAGACAGTCACGACTTCGAGGCCTACGAGAAACCCCGGAAGAACTCTGACCTGATCGTCTGCGACTACTCTGATGTCTGACCCGTATGCTTTCTTTTCCTGTCCGGATATGCTGTCTGCCAAGCTAACTCTATCATCAAAGCTCGATTCAATGCATCGAGTATGATGTAATCCCTAATCCGGCAAGCTGTATATGCAGATAACCATCCAATCAGATAAAGCGCATCGCGAGTTCTCCGCAACTAACTCGACAAAGCGAGCCAAGGAGAAATTGATATACTCGGTCATCGGCGATTATTCGCCTCGACTCATAAAATCTCGGCGAGCCATCGATAGGACAAGGAAAGAAACGGCTCAAAAGCCTCTCGAACTCGTCCATGTGACGCTCACCAATAATAGAAAGTAACCCACCGTGCATTAGCTTCATCCGTAAATGATATGCACCACTGCTTTCTCCCACGAGCAAGCCATATAGAAGAAAGTCCGCTCCATAGTCTCTATCCATGACGAGCCATACTCGGATCGAGATCTCCATGGAAAAGAGTGAAACGAGTCTTCATCGACTCGGCCATCTGGAATCCTAGCTCGTGCAATGACAATATCAATGAGCTATGTCGGGACGGCCGCAGGAACTGGCAAAGGTGGTACCGCGGAATAAATCGGAGGAGGAACTCCCGATGCTGCTGGTGGTACTGTCTGGGGAACAAAAGTGGTGGCAATTGGAGGTACAGTCGAGTGCATTGCTGCATCAGAGGGAGCAAAATACTGTAGGTCCAAGTGGCGGTGGTCCCGAATACACCGTGAGGCTGCGCTGGAGCAGATGGGTACACCAATGGTACTCTGATGGTACGGTAAACAAGGTAGGCGTGGATACCGGTGTGGCCAAAGTAGGTATCTCTACAGGAGCTATCGGAATTTGAGGCCCGATGCTCCCGCCTGACTGACAGGCTCACTAACGGTGGGCATCTCTACAGAGATCCGTGGTCCTCCCACGTGGTCGTCCGGCACCACGTCTCGCAGAATCTGAGTAGATCGTCTCATATCTGTTAAATTAAATTACGGATATCAATACCAATATAACAAACATAAAATAACAACATACCTACTTGCTGTCTGGAGATGTTCCGTCGCTGTGACCTCAAAATTCGAACGTACATATCGCGGAAATCCAAATAAATCAGAAAATCCGAAACATAACCATATCGAAAATCCGATAATGCCCGGTTGACTCGCAAACTGGCTAACCCAAATATCCCGAATACCAACAACGGTATCAGATAAATCTCGAACACCAAAACAGATCCTCCCCGATACCAAATAAAAATTGGTATCAGCTAAATCTCGAAAATCCAAAATACGAAACAAAAGATCGTAAAACGTGTCTGATACCACTAAACTATCACGCCCCGGAAGAGTCTCTGTCCGAAGAAATTTTGACAGCATCTACGGCGGACAATCAAAATTTTCTACAAGCACTAAATACTCAACCACAGGCGGCTGGAATAATAACAATAATGAAAATCAATCACCACGCAGTTTATATATATATTCACCACGCAGTAATAATACTCTGACTCGAAATCAACCCTACTCAACTACACTCGTAAAGCCCAAATCCGATTTTTTTCTTACCTCTTCTGCCGTTCAGGCAGGCATGTAGTAGAGTAAATCCAAATCATACGAAAAGTTCATCCAACGGAAAGATTCCATACAATATCCATATGTAAGTCCAAAACAAAACTAAAATAAAGTCTGATAGCGAAAAGCTAAAATGAAACAACTCAAAAACCAGCAGCGGAGTAGCACTACGTGCAGTGGGGACTAGCGACTGGAACTCCCTCCTGACAGCATCAACCTGAAATGAGTCCAACACTCAGCAGGTACAGTTGATATGCAAAGTAAAGAAATAACACCTAGCACTAATCATGCGTACAGTCTCCTGATAAAGATAAAGGTAACTACAAACCGAAGAAGACAGGAGAGAATCTGTACTAACCAGGACCCGGTAAAAGGACAAACAGTCCGAAAGGTATAGAAGACCTGTATGCATGTCAATCAAGGTATCCAAGCAATGTGCAGCATATAAGTGCAACAAACACAAACACAAACAATAAATGCATCATGCATATGATGCCAATGTCATGGTCACCCCTGACGCCACTCACAACAACGGGGACCGAGTGGGTAGGGTGACAACCGTGCACTCAACAACACTACTCCCGATGGTGATCGAGTGGACGGGATCTTGTCGGTACATCGCATACTCTACCCCAAATCATAAATGGGGAGCGCAATGCTCTCAACTCCCGATGCTTGACGGGGAGGAATCTCTAACGTGCTACACGCATCACACTACCCCGAGGCGGATCAGCGAGCAGGAAGAGTCAAGCGACGTGCTACCACGTCATCTCGCTACCCATGAGCGTCACACCTGATGAAACCGGCAATGTGCTCGACAATAATGGAGCAATCTATCGCATGTGATCATGCAAATGGTGCATGTCACTAAGCATGGTAATATACTAATCCAACCTCTGGACATATCATAATGTGCACGAAAGCGAATAAATCATATCAAGATATACTGATCAATAAGGTATCAAACCTAGGTCCTGAACATGTGAAACGTGGTTATATCACTACCCATGAGCATGATAGATCAGGTACAAGACCAATACGAGATGCAATCAAACAATCAATCAAACAGGTAACATGTATTGAGCAGTGATTAACCGAAATAAATAGGAAACACAATTAATGCAACATATTATTTTCATTACTAAGCATATCAAAGACAATAAGTCAAAAGTACCCGCCTCCAATAGGAATGTCCAAATCCGACATCGAGATGCACGTCTCGCGTCAAAGTCCTGTGGTATCAAACATAATATCTAGTTTAGCTAATTTATCATACAACCATTAGCCAAACTAAATTCTAATCCATCGACCAACTAGGGTTAGCTTCATTAACCCTAATTACACCTTTAGATTTACTTCTAAACTTAAGTTAACAACTTTTGCTAACACTACTAGAAATCATCTACAGCAAAGACCACAACCCTAAACCTTACCTCAAGTTCCCCAACTTATTCAAGAACAAGAAGATGCTGGAATTAAGGAGTTACTGTCCCATTTAGGTCGATTGCTGCTGGAACAAAGGAATGCTGGAATGAGGCTGCTGCCGAAACCAAGAACTCCCCACAACACACAACTCCTGCTTGAAATCTTTCCCTACAGTTCAGTTCAAGGTGAGATCAAGCTGGTGATCATGAATGCATCAACCTAATCATCTTACCTCTTCCTTTCCACTGGTCGGAGGTGATCAAGGATCCGGCTACGTGCTAAGGCACGAGCACAGCGGTGAAGAAGTTCGACGTCAATGCTGCTCGGTGCGGTACTGGCTGCTGTGAACCCTAATATAGAGCACAGATGAACCTCGGCCGGCAAAATGGCGTTGGGCACTAGGTTCGGCACAGAGGAGGAAAGGGGAAATCGGGAAGCAGAGGTGGGAAAGCCGACACTGCCCGGCGTCGACGGAGATGCTAGAGCACAGAGTGGCCGGCGCTAGGGCTGTGGAGGAACGGCGATGTCGGCTCTGTGAGTTGCGGCCGGCGGTGAATCTAGGGCACGGTTAGGGCACGCGGTGGCCGGCTCTAGGGTCGGTGATCCGCGTCGGCTGGCGGCAGTGAAGATGGGCGTCGGCAGAAGAGTGAAGGGAAAGAGAAGAAGTAGAAGGAGGAGATGAAACCGCCTCTGCGGTTAGGGCACGGGGAGAAGACGCGCGATCGGCGTCGGGGAGAAGAAATGAGGAAACGGCGAAAATGCAAGAAAAAGGAAAAATAAATAAAGGAAAAGAATTAAGAAAAATTCAACTTTTCCTCATTTAATTGGGATATCCAAAACAGGCTTTTCCCGGCCCCGTTTTTTTTTTTTTTTTTTCCCGTCAACTTGTCCGTACAAGCTCCGAAAAATTCCCGAAAAATGTCCAAAAATTCTGGAAAATTCCCTTATTCATATTCGCCTATTTCCGGTATTTTACAGAAACACTCAGCAAAAGCTGTCAGAAAACAAAGCACCTTAACTTTGAATCCTTTGCCATTATCAAAACTTAGGTTCGATCGTCGGATGCTTCCCGCACCAACAGAAATAAGCTCCCGTGCTTGCTCTGGAGTTTTGTTCACTAAAGCTCCTCCAGCTGCTGCATCTATCATACTTCTGTCCATAGGTAATAAACCCTCATAGAAGTATTGGACTAATAACTGCTCACTGATTTGATGTTGAGGACAACTTGAACATAGTTTCTTGAATCTCTCCCAATAATCATAAAGTATCTCACCCACCACTTGTTGAATCCCACAAATGCTTTTCCTAATAGTTGCAGTCCTCGAGGCCGGAAAGAATTTCTCCAAGAAAGCCTTCTTCATATCAATCCATGAAGTAATAAATCCCGGTGGCAAATAATACAACCAATCTTTTGCTACTCCAGTAAGTGAAAATGGAAAAGCCCTTAGCTTAATATCCTCTTCTGAAATTCCTTGTGGCTTCATAGTTGAACAAACCACATGGAATTCATGCAAATGTCTGTTTGGGTCTTCTCTAGATAATCCTTGATATTTTGGAAGAAAATGGATCAATCCTGATCTCAACTCAAAATCACCAGCTAGAGTTGGATAAGTGATGCATGAATACTTAAAAGCCTCATCAAGAGCTGCAAGCTCCTTCATTGTTCTGCTATGATCAGCCATGGGGGTATCTGAAGATGACAAGGAACTTTCTGAAGCCTCTGAAATTTTCTCTTGGATTCTTAAAGCTCTGAAAGTCCTTTCGATCTCTGGATCTAACTCAAACAATTTGTCTGTCGAAGACCTGGTCATGAAAGCAATTCATTTGAACATTCAAGTAGATAATCTGTAAAACAAAGAAATTCAAATTCAAATTCAGCACAATCTAAAAACAAACACACATTACTAGTTAGGTTCCCCGGCAACGGCGCCAAAATTTGGTGTCACCCATATTACATGTCACGTGGTGCATCAAATTAATGAAGATTGATACATTTCAAACTAAATATAACACATGTAGTATAGAGTTCCCAAGTCGTATTTCCCAAAGAGTAACTAGTGAATGTGGGATTATCTTTAAGTCTTAACCAAATTGCTAGAATCTGAAATTAAATCTCAATCAAAGTTCTGTCCAGAAATTCTTTCACAAAAGTTGACCCATCAATGCAATTCAAGGATTCAAAAAGGAATTCAGAATTTTATCCTAATACACGAATTAACTAAACTGCATCAACTTTAACTCAAGAAGACAAAATAGCGACTTATCTAAACATCCAACTAAGAAGATTCAGAAACTTCAAATCCCTTATACTCAATGACACTCAACCAACTTTTAAGCCAAATCTAAATTAAAATGTAACAAAATGAAATGAATCAAAACTAGAAACAGTCTAACGGATACTTCACTGAAAAGATTCACTATCAACTTCAGAAATCAGGACATACAAAGATTAAAAATCAGAAATCATCAGATGCTTTCAGGAATTAAACCTATCCTAAAAAATGATCTCACTTCACCTAAACACTTTTCAACTAGCCTTACGTCTACAATCCTTACACTAGATCAACTTATAGCTAATCTAAGTTAGCTAACTAACTAAGACCCTAAATGAACCAACTACATGTTCCGGATCAATTAAGAAGCTACTGGACAATTTATTTCCATATTGAAATTGCGACATAAGTTTGATCTAATAATTGACTTAAAATGCAAAGAAAATTGAACATTCAAAACAGCAAATCTCAGATCTAAACTAATAGGAATGCATCTTAATCAATCGCATCAGATACTAAACAGAAAACTGAAACAGAATTGAAACAATGAAAAACAAAACAGAAACCATGAAATTCTGCAACTAAATCTAAGATCTAGGTAAAGAAAACAATGAAAAACATTCACAACTCCAAATCGCAAATCTGTGCACTTCTCTCTGTTGCAAGCAGAGGAGCTGTTGGGAACACCCTTCAAGCTCTCCACCGGTTCCAGCAGTTCCTCCCGTGCGTTATCAAGGTGCACGAAGCTCCTGGGATCGCCCTTCAAGCTCGCGACCAGGAATCACAAGGAACAGAACAGAAATCGAGCTGCGATGCTGAAATCGAAGGATCGGACCGATTCAATCAGCAGCTCGGAAGAATGGCTATGAAGTGGACGCCGAATCTTCAGGAAAACTCCTTAAACTCGTCGCGGATGGACGGAACCCACAGATCTGAGAAACACCCTCAATCGTGGCTTCTTACGGATCGCGGAGGTGGAAAAATCGCGACCTGGGAAACACCCTCGATCGCCATTGCTCGCCGTGATTTGAACGCCGGTAGACTCAACTGTCGGTAGAAGATGAACAAGAGATCCCCAATCTGGAATGTGAACGGGACCTGCGCCGCTGCCGATCGCGATGGATGAGGAATTGGCACGATGAACAGTAGCGCAAGCCACTGTTCATCGTGCCGAGATCTGGTTTTTCAACTCCTTCGTAGACCGGTTCAATCTTGGTCCGGTTCAGGTGCAGTGATCTGGTTTGATTCACCAGATTCAATAGTGTAATGCGCTTTTCAACTCCATGTTCCAGATGACTAGCTTGAGTGCATCCAACGTGATCGATGCATCCAACTCTTTACCTAAAATCAAGATTGACAAGAAATGTGTGAGGTAAAATCCTGCATAGAAAAAATTGTCTAATAGAATTAGCTTAAAATTTATCTTGGATAATAAAATCTAACTCCAAAGTCACTTACTTGAACCATCTAGACCCTAATGTCCATCAATTTGAATAGAAATATAACACCAATTATCCCATCATCACGGACCATACAAGGTGATGAAAAAGCTTGCCTCAAGTACTTATTATCTTCAAGACATCAATGGAAAGAACCTAGAAAGGCCATGGAGTGCCAACTATCTTCAGCCTTACCAAACTTGAGGGTATGCTTGTCTTGCATAAATATGTATCTTGTTGAATATTTGTGCTCAATAAAAATGCAGGCAAACTCAGCTTGAAACACTCAAATTCCAGACTTTCGAGCCTTAGCGTCGAGTTAAAACAGATTTTTCCATGTCCTTCAACCATCCAATCGGAGGTTCAATTCCAAACTCTTGAGCCTTAACACTGAATTATAAGCAGGTTTCCTCATACCCTTCGACTAGTCGGTCAGAGGTTCAATTCTTGACTCTCGAGCCTTAATGCCAAGTAATAAGCAGGTTTCCTCGTGCCCTTCGACCATCCGGCCAGAGGTTTAATTCTTGACTCTCGAGCTTTAGTACTGAATTATAAGTAGGTTTCTCTATGCTCTTCAACCATTTGGTTAGAAGTTCAATTCCAATTCCAGACTCTCGAGCCTTAGCATCAAGTTATAAGCAGGTTTCCCTATGCCCTTTGATAAGCCAATCGGAGATTCAATTCCAGACTCTCAAACCTTAGTGTCAAGTTATAAGCGGGCTTTTCCATGCCTTTAACCATTCAGACGGAGATTCAATTCAAGACTCTCGAGCCTTAGTGTCGAGTTATAAGCGGATTTCTTCGTGTCCTTCGAACATCTGGTTGGAGGTCCAATTCCAGACTCTCGAGCCTTAACATCGAGTTATAAGTGGGTTTCTCTGTACCCTTAGATCATTCAGTTGGAGGTTTAATTTCAGACTTTCGAACCTTAGCACTGAGTTATAAGTGGATTTTCCCATACCATTCGACCATTCAATCAGAGGTTCATTTCTAGATTCTCAAGCCTTAGCATTGAGTTATAAACAGGTTTTCCCATGCCCTTTGACCATCCAGTCAGAGGTTCAATTCTAGACTCTTGAGCCTTAGGGTAGAGTTATAAGCGAATTTTTTTCGTGTCCTTAGATCATCCAGTCAGAGGTTTAATTTCAAACTTTTGAGCCTTAGCACCGAGTTATAAGCGGATTTTCCTATGTCCTTTAACTAGCTAATCAAAGGCTCAATTCTAGACTCTCAAGTCTTAGTACCAAGTTATAAGCGGGTTTCCCTGTGCCCTTCAAACATCCGATCGGCGGTTTAATTCCAAACTCATAAGCCTTAGAGTCGAGTTATAAACTAGTTTCCCCGTGCCCTTAGATTAGTCAATTGGAGGTTCAATTCCAAATTCTCGAGTCTTAGTGCCGGGTTATAAGTAGATTTTCCAATGCCCTTCGACCATCTGGTCGGAGATTCAATTCTAGACTCTTGCGTCTTAGCGTCGAGTTATAAGTAGATTTCCCCGTGCCCTTTGACTAGTCGGTTAGAGGTTCAATTCTAGACTCTCAAGCCTTACCACTCAGTTATAAGTAGATTTCTCCGTGCCCTTCGACCATTCAATAGGAGGTTCAATTCCAGACTCTTGAGCCTTAAAACTGAGTTAAAAGTGGGCTTCCCAATGCCCTTTGACCATTTGGTCAGAGATTCAACTTTAAACTCTCGAGCCTTAGCTTCCAGTTATAAGAGGGTTTCCCCATGACCTTGCACCCTAGTGCCGAGTCATAGATGGGGTCCCCAGACATTTATAGAGAGATTAGTCAATGCCAGCTTGGCACCATGCAACCGCTCGCTCGGTATGATTCAACCGCTTGTTCAACACCACTTAGTGGCTCGCTCGACATGACTCTGCCACCGACTCGGCACCACTTAGCAGATAGGCTGGATAAGTCAATTAAGGTCAAAATGGTTGATTGCTATCTATTTATGGTTCATTTGGTAGATATTTCATCAAGGAACCTCTGGTAAGGCAACAAAGGTGAGGTCATCCGAGAACCACCGAGTCAATGGCCACATATAAGTATTAAAGAAAGGGTCAATCGGTCAGTCGGGGCAATTCCCAACATTAGGTTGTCAGCAAGATGTGCTTAAGAGAGTGCTCTAGCCTTGACATTCTTCTGGATCAGGTCTGATATGCCCCTTACTTTTTGAGTATTCTCAGACTTGAGGTGAGACTCAGCGGTTCATAGTTGGTTTTGAAGTTTCTCCATGGAAACTGCCTGAGCGAGTCTTCTCTCTTTCTCCTTAGTAAGGACCTTCTCAGTCCATAGCAACAGGTTGTTTCAGCAATCCAGCTCCTCCTTTAGATGAGATACCTCTTCTTGTAGCCACTTGGAGGGAGCTTGGGAGGTTCCCACTTCTCCTACAAAACCCTTCAAGGCATGATTGGCGTGACTTAACTCTGCCATTTTTTGACACATGGATAACCCTATCACCTAAAACTGACAAAAAAAGGGAGAAGTTGAGACAAAGGGCAAAGAATGAGAAAATCTATGTGATAATGAATGTTCACCCCTATGACATCCTTAGAGAAGCGGTTGGCCAATTCCTAAGGGTAGCACTTGGATGTGTGTGACACATAGTCTGCCCAAACCTAGGCTAATTGACCCTTCATCTTTATCACATGTTAGGGGTGAGAGGGGCTCGAAGGGGTTGGTGCAAGCCATCTCTGAGAAGGCAACTTGAGCATAGCATTAACTCTATAAGGTTCAGACCCTTGCGAGTTTGACTTGGGTCTTGATTTGGACTTCGATGTGATTTTGGATGTGAGGCCCTTCTCATGAGGCCCTATCAGTTTTATTGGTCGGCATTGAGGGATCCATTGGTGTTCGATCGGAAGGGGTGGGATCTTAAGGGCTAGTCCCATGTCTGAGGGGAAGCAGGAGCGGATTTCTCCCCTCACTCGGATGGAGGATGAGGTGAAAGCATGATGGTTGAAGTCGGAGGTGTAGACGTGGCCATACGACGTCTCATACGATGGATATGCTGAGGCACGTTGAGGTGGTGGACTCGGAGGGGACTCATTCCAGAACCATGGAAGGCCGAGGAGGCATAAATTCTTGAGTGTTAGCCACCGCATCGCTACCCGCGACCCTACTGGCACCCTCCTCGTAGGTCGGCTCCTCGGTTGAGGCGAGTGGCAAAGCATTAGAATAAGCCAGCTCAGCTTCCAGCTCAACTTTTGCGCACTGATTCATCTCTTCATCATCCAACTTGGTGGACTTCGATACAGAAGCTTTTCACATGGTTCTAACTGTAAAATAAGAAAAGAAAATCAGTTAGATATTGTTAGAGTGTATACTAAAAGTCTATCTTTTTGTAAGCATTTATTTTGAAATAAAGAATCACATTGGTCAAATGTCTACATTTATATGCTAAGTGTAATTGTTTAATTAATTTATATTGTAGATAACATGGTGTGTGGTGTCACACACAGAAGATCATGTTATCAGTTCCTTATAAGTTATAAAAAGTAGCTCACGACTAAGATGGAAAGGAACAAACTATTGGACTAGTCGTAGTGTAATTTGGAATTAGTTTATCTTGACTATAAAATTACACTAGTACACTCTGAGTGTATTGAGCATGATCATTTGAGGTAGTTTCTTTTTATACTGACTATATAAAAGAACAATACCTTTGCTATTATGGAAGTGTGTACTCTTAATCATGATATAATAACAAGCACATATACTTAATACTTATTTCTTTAATTTATCAAAGGGTGTGATTTAGCTCGTTAAATCAATAGGCTCGATAAGTTGGGAAATGATATTATTTATATGGTGTGTTGTTGATTATAGAATGAAACTGTGTCCTAGTAATTTAGGTTGATGATGTCCCCTTGAGGAGTTCATAAGGATTATCATGTAAACCCTGCAGGTGGACTTAGTCTGACATGATGATAAGGTTGAGTGGTACTACTCTTAGAGCTAGATATTAATTAAGTGAGTTGTCAGTAACTCATTTAATTAGTGGGCATTCTATATCTTAAACACAGGGAGACTAACACACTCATGATAAGAAGGAGCCCATATAGTAATATGGGATTGGTGCGGTAGTTCAATAATAACTCTTTAGTGGTATGAGTTATTATTGATGAACTCGAGTTGGGTGTTCGGGGCAAACACGGGAAGCTCAAGTTCATCGGGAGACCAAAACCAATTCCTCCTCTCAGTCTCTGTCATGGCCTCTTATTTATAAAGTTTTATACCCACCTAAACCCACCTTCTTACCCATCCATAGGTGGCCAGCCAAGCCAAGCTTGGAGCCCAAGCAAGGGCCGACCAAGATAAGCCTTGGATGGATCAAGTGGTGGCCGACCATAGCTTGGAGCCCAAGCTTAGGTGGCCGGCCACAATAAAAATAAAAAGGATTTTATTTTAAAATCTTTCCTAATGTGGAAGACATGATTTTAAAAGAGAGTTTTACAATTAAATCTTTCCTTTTATAGTTTCTACAAAAGGATTAAGAGAAAGGTTTGATATCTTTCCTTATTTGTAGTTAAAAGGAAGATTTTAATTTTGGAGAAAACTTTCTTTTTTTTTAATCATCCACATGTTTTAATAGAGAGATTTTAATTTATAAAAGTTTCCTTTTATAACCAACCATGAAGGGAATTTTTAAAAGAGAAATTTTTATTTTAAAATTTCCGTAAACAAATTAGGAAGTTTTAATTTTGTGTTTAAAACTTTTCTTATTTGGAGGACATGTAGGGGCCGGCCATTAAAAGAATAAAAGGTTTTTTTAATTAATTAAATTTTCCTTTCATTGGCAAGGAAAATAAGGAAGTTTTTATTAAAACTTTCCTTATTTGCCAAGACTAAGGAATATAAAGGAGAGGGTAGATGTGCCTCACCTCATAACAATACTTCTATTATTCCTCTATTCTCTTCCTTGGTGGTGGCTGACCCTCATCCCTCTTCTTCCTTCTATTCTTCTTCCTTGGTGGCCGACGACATCTCATCTCAAGGAGTTCAAGGTGGACGGATCTTGTCAGAGGAAGAAGGAGAGATAGGAGACATTATTTCTTAGCATCCCTTAGAGCTTGGTGGTGGTGGCCGAAACTTGCAAGAAGAAGAAGGAGGCTTGGGTGGATTCTCATCTCGGTAGATCGTCGCCCACACGACGTCTGAGATAAGAAGAGGAATACGACAGAAGATCGTGAGGTCTATAAGCTACAAAAGGTATAACTAGTTATTAATTTCCGCATCATAACTAGTTTATTCTTTTGTTTAGATCTTGAAATACCAAACACAAGAGGCTAACAATTCTAGGTTTCGGATTTATGATTCGAATTTGTGTTTCTTTTGTTTTTTGATCTTGTGATTTGATTGTTCTTATTGGTTAAACCTAGGGTTACTATAAGGAGATTAAATATTGAATTTCATTGAAAGACTTTGTCTAGGAAGTGGTGGATGCTCCCATAACCAAGAAGGTCTAGTGCCTCACCATGTTTAATCTGGAAGCCGATCTCTGAAATAAATATTTAAACAAATTTGTAACATAGGTGGATTTGGATCAATAATGTTAAGCATCATTTGCGATCCAAGTCTAAACCTCTAAGAACAAATAAATTGAATTTGGAATCAATAATGTTATGTTCTGTTTGCGATTCCAAATTTAATTTCTAAAGAACACAATAGGTTATTAGGAAAGGTTCAGGACTTGTACAAAAAATTTTTACAGGGGAACCGGTACAATATTCCGAGTAGCAACCAACAGATATAACATCAGAAGGGATTCAAATTTCTTACCGAAGTTACAGGGCAGTCCAGCTTGAATGGGATTGAGCCCAAAAATGTACAAGACACCCTCTAAGAGTAGCTTATGGATGTTGAATTTTAGACTGTATAGAATCCTATGTTGGTGCAGTAAGCATCCGACGATCGAACCTCAGTTTTGATAATGGCAAAGGGATTCAAAGTTAAGATTTCTTGTTATCTAACGTGGTTAAATAAGGTTTCAGGAAAGTCCTAACTGCGGTTAGGCAAAGGAAAATCCTAAGGGGGGGGGGGGGGGGTAACCTTAGGTCCTAGGGGGCGGTAACCCTAGGTGAAGGAAAATCCTAAGGGGGGGCAACCTTAGGTCCTAGGGGGCGGTAACCCTACGTGGAGGAAAACCCTAAGGGGTGGCAACCTTAGGTCCTAGGGGGCAGTAACCCTAGGTGGAGGAAAACCCTAAGGGGCGGCAACCTTAGGTCCTAGGGGGTGGTAACCCAAGGTGGAGAAAAACCCTAAGGGGCGGCAACCTTAGGTCCTAGGGGGTGGTAACCCTAGGTGGAGAAAAACCCTAGGGGGCGGTAACCCTAGGTCCTAGGGGGTGGTAACCCTAGGCGGAAAGTCCAGTCGGTCTGGAGGACCGGACTGGCATCAGGTAATCTCTCCTGAGGGGAGTAGGTGAGGACGCGTTCCCCATAGAGGGAACTAGGGTTTCCGGTTGGAAACCCGAAGTCAGACCCGGACAGTCCGGAGACTGTCATAAACATTCTTTTATTATTCATACTGTTATTTTGTGCTAATTTTGTGTTGCAGGATATTGTTTGGGACTAACAAGTCTTGCAGGTACAAAATAAGGTAGTTTTCCCTCGGATGAACAGTGTCCGAGGCGCCTCCATGGAGCTTGGAGGCGCCTCGGGTGCAAAGGCAGAAGGCGCCTTGGAAAGCGCCTTGAGTGAGGTTTAAGGCGCCTTGAATGGATGAAGTTCGACCAGATCAGATTTGATCCACGCGGAAGACGAGGCAGCATGGAGGCACCTTGAACAGCCTTCAAGGCGCCTTGAACACCCTTTATAAGGGGGTTTCGACCAGCACTTCAGAACAACGAATATCAAGTGATCTCTCATCAACGTGCTGCTAACAAAGTCATTCTGAAGTGTTGCTGCAACATTCCGACGACCCGGAGCTTCGTTTTTCTCTTCTTTAAGTTGTCGGTACAAAGTTATTCTAATTGTTGTTACATTTGTAATTTATAATTCTTATCGAGCTTATAGTTGTTGCCCACCGGAAGCGGTCAAGGATCGCGGGCCTTCGAGTAGGAGTAGCCTTAGGCTCCGAACGAAGTAAATCCCTTTGTGTCTTTGTCTTTATTTTATTCCGCTGCGTTTTAATTACTCTGATAATTTTCCGATAATCGTACGAAATAGCCACGAGCGCTATTCACCCCCCCTCTAGCGCGGTCTCGATCCAACATCCTAGAGGTAGTGGTATACATAGGCTCCCAGCGGAATTCACCCAGTTTAAGTACAGGGGTAGTTCTATTTTGCCAGCTGATCGAAAATGAAACAGGGGGGACTGGTCGGAGATAAAAGTAATGTGATTTCCAATCTTTATTGGAAGAGAGCATTTTGTCAAAGAAGACAGAATCCATCTTGGTTTAAAGAAGAAAAATGCCCAATTCAGATTTGTTAGGGTAATAAAAATAGTGAAAGGCGCAGGGGTACAGAGGGACACGACATAATCGAAAGAGAATAATGACCCCACACAGTAACCTGATGAAGTTTGAAGCTAATTGTTGGAGAGGAATGTGAAAGTAGTGAGAGATTTCGGAAAAGAAGGGATATAATGAAAAACGGAGGCCGACCAGAAAATTATCTTTGAAAAGGGTAATGCAGTCGACGGGAGAACGATTTGGAAGATCGTGGGCTGAGGGTATAATGATTTAGTGGTCGGCGAGGAGTTAATAGGTGAGGCGTATATGCTCCACCTCTCCATTAAAATCTGAGGCGATTGAGGTATACCACAAGCAGGGAATGGGGGTGGGGGAGCAGTGGCCATGGCGAAGTAGAAGAGGAAACAGAGGGGGAGACAACTTACAATGAAGAAAGGAAACCCTAAGCAAGCATAGGCGACAATGAGAAAGGTCGAAGAAGAAGTCGTGAAAGAGAAAGAAAAGTAGATAGGGATCAAAGGGAACACTTGAAACCTTAAAAACTTTAGCAATGCTACACCGAAGCTATCCGATCATGGGAAGTAGGAGAGGGAGGGGGAATCAAGGTCATTGAATTCAAATGACCACCTGTTGCTTCAAACCCTAACAGTAGTTTGTCACTTCAGATATTCTTTTCACAGACACACGTCATATAGCGGAGAGATATAATAAGCATTTATTAGGAATGGGAGGCGGTGATCATTATTATGGTCAAAGAAATGTGCTTACAACACTAAGAATTAATTGTAGGTGATGTACCTTGTTTTTGAGGTACGAGTTTGGCGACGAGGGAATGACATCAACTTGAACTGAGCGTCCGATCAAGGATTGAGGAGCATAAAAAGAGACAAGGGTCTAGTTAGTCGAGCTTACAACTTCTTTCGATTAGACTAGAATGAGAGGCTTGTGATACGACGAATAAGATGGGGCCCCCAAAGTTGGGGCCGAAATAAAAATGCTAGCTGATGTGGCTGTCAAAGTCAAAGATGGGTCAACAATCAGGGCCAGCATGATCGTAGAGCCCAACAGAGCACTTCGGCCAATCAGACCTTTTGTCCAATCAAATTTTGAGTCCCCTTAGCTCGATTGGAACCCAAGTCCTCTTGGTCCGATCAGATCTTCTAGACATACTACACGATCGAGCTTTTTGTCTGATCGGATGTCAAGTCCTCAAGGTACCTAACATTCAGTAGTCGATCAAACCCATTCAAGAGCGATGTACGATCGAACAGTAGATAGTGTAGGATCAATGCACATGAGAGCGGGGGGGGGGGGTGAATCATGTGATTTTAAAAATGTTTCTTTTCAGTTTTAAAAATATGAGTGTGTAGCGGAATAAACGAATAGAAACATAAATGGAAGATCATAAAAGTTTTTATTTGGTTCGGAGCCTTTGGTGACTACTACTCTAAGACCTAGGATCCTTTGACCTTTCCAATGGGTAATCACTATATCTCTCTACCGGTAAACTCCCGATAGAGTAGTCTAGTATAGAAATGAGGAAAGTGTAACATCCTACACTTTCCTTTTGCATGTATAAAAGATACACAATAAATAAAATCGTTACCAACACTTAGAAGAATGGAACTTGATCAAGCTCGTGTGTTGGTGTTTGTCTGCCAACAACAGTCGGTCATAGTAGAATCATAACAGTTGGAGAATAAAGTGACAAAATGATCAGAATAGTTCTTCTTGGAGTTGTATTTGATAGCATGGACAAACAACCCTTATAAAGGCCGTTGAGGGTGCCTTAGTTCCCAACTAAGGCGCCTCACTTCACAGCTCTCCGATGCACAAACTACGCAGGTTATCCTTTCGAAGGTGCCCTCAGTCCCATCTGAGATGCCTCGAGTTCAAACTAAGATGCCTAGGTTCCTAGCTTAGGCGCCTCCAACACTGAATTCTGATCTACACTATATATCCGTATAGAGGTGCCCTCAGACATCTAGGACGTCTCTAGTGTGAACTGAGGCTCCTTAAGTCCCACCTTAGGCGTCTTAAACAATATTCATCCGAGTTTCAATTTTTCATTTTAACCATGCAAAAAAGCGTTAAGTAATCCACAAAATAAAATATAACATGTAAAACAGAGTTAGCACAGTTAAAATAAAATGATTATTAATTAGATTCTGCCTTCCCAATACTATGATCTAGTTATAGTCTCAACTTAGATATCTGAAATGACTCTAAGCTAGACCGCGCCTATAGTCCTATCGAGACTCGTCCTCACCGGATCTCTCTCCTCCAGTGACTTATCTTCACTTACTAATTGCAGTCTTTACTTGACTTCTTTGTCCCACCAATTATTCCTGCCAGATGGCTCATCTGGATTTCAGCCCACTGTCAAGTCTCGCGGACTCAACTGGATTTTCTGTCAGATAGCAAACTACCTGAGCTTCAGCTAGTTGTCAAGTCCTGCGGACCCAATGGATTTCCTGCCAGGTATCAACCTACCTGGGCTTTAGCTTGGTGTTAGGTCCTAAGACTTTCAATCCTACACACTTGGTAAAACGGTTATACAAATGTAATATCTAACTTTAACCTTTTATCACACATCAAAACGTAAGTTTGATTATTAGTACAAATTGCACCAACGGATAGAATTCCTCTGGCTCACTGTTGAAGTGTTACCATTAATAGCCCCTCAGCCTAAGGGCTCGATATTCTTTTTGGCGTTTTGCATAACCGCTATCAGAGAATCAAGAGAATATTCCCGGTGATGTTCGTACGGTGGAAGTTTCCACCCTACGAGCTCAAAGATGGTGGGTTTAATTTGGAAAAGATTGCACAGTGTTAGAATGGTTTATCCTATTTAGAAATGCATTGATATTCATATAAAGATAAAAAAAAATAGTATTATATAAGGGGTCTCCTCAAGATGTAGGAAGACTATGCTCTCAGAATCCATTGTTTATCGTCATTGTCCTTCACTATTTTCTTCCTCTCCTTTTTTAATTTGAGTGTCGGAGTGTCTGTGTCGGAGACTCCTCCTTAACCCAGTCACTAACGTTCTTTTCCTCGTTCGTTCTTCTTTGACATGCATGCTCGCTCGTGGCACCATGTCCCTCTTGCTTGAAGTCCTCCTATGGTTAACCTTGAAGCCACCGAACCAGCACGTCAACTTTTCCAATTTCAGATGGGATCAGGGACAAGGATACTTTGTTAAAATTTCTTGGTCGAAAGTTTTTATGTTTGCTGAGACTGATGGTGAAAAAACTTTCATTTTGGAGAAAGCCTCGGACTGTACTCCCCGATTTCCTTCAATTGCATTCCTCAGCTTGGAGTTCGTATTCCGGCACAGTATTTATTTACTGCAGGGACTTTGAATGTTGAGAATTTTCCAAATTTTAGCTGATTCAGTGTTCCTTTTCTCTGTTTATTGGAGATTTAATGGTGTAAGTAATCGAGGTATCTAAGCAAATCTAATCTTGGCCGAGACTAATTGTCGAAAGCATCAAATAAAGTTGCAATTACGTTGCATTCAGTGTCTTGGAGATATCAGAATGTATGTAGGTGCACTAACAGAGTGACACAAAAGGATTAACAGACAATAAAATCCAACCAGTATGATCGACTTGACCATTGTCGTCATTATGTGATTTAACAGTGAAATAGATCCTGATGTGAGATCAATGGTGAATCAAAGATCTGAAAGCCATTGGGGACAAAATTGATTGACATAATTGTACGCATAATATAAAAGTAATAATCTAAAGATGGTACCATTAATTGAAAAAAAAAATAAATCATCTATTATGTATACTTAGATGATTAACATGTTTAAGATTCTTATTTGTTTTCGTCACTTGATCAAGTAAAAATTCATGAGAAATCAATGGCTCATCTACCATTCTCCAAAAAGTTAATTATAGTGCAACAAATTAAACTTTTTGCCCTCAAATAAAAGATTAAAAATACATGAACATGATGCGTCCAAACTTATTAAATTTTCGGAATGATGCATAGCTAATAACAGGGTTATATTCTTCTAGATTTAACCTTTAAAGCTAATGACTTTATCCTAACCCGAGTATAATTCTCTTCAAATAATGCCAAAGAAGAAAACTTTGGACATTAAGCACGTGAAATGATCCTTGAGGATCTTATGCCACATTAATTAATCCAATATGTTCCTATCAGTCCTTTTCAACTCGTGAAACTTTAAATAATTAATTTCCCCAAACCAACAAAGTAACATGTCCACCCTTCTAATTTCAGATTGTTTTGTGTTTCTCTATTTGTTGTAGGCTAATTAGCATTGGAGGAGTCACATTTAATTAATGATTTATGATTAGTTTAATGCAAGTTGATAAAGTCCACATAGTGTTGACCTTAGTCTTCTAAACGTAATGAATGCCTTTGCACCCAAATTAATTCTATTGCATCTTCGCTTTCCAATAAACAAACATAAATTAATTACGGCGTGCTCATGATTAGGGTTCTTAATGAAGCCTTTTGACCTAAGCCACTCAAATCCAATTCGAAAAACATTTTTTTATGTCAATCTTTTCCTTGGAATTTTTCTCCACTTTTGCTAAATGCTCGTACCTAGTTCTCATAGACTATTATGATAATTTGGAATATTTGTAATTTTTAAATTGATTAAATCTATGCTAATTAATTAATCAAATTTACAAAAAAGAAGCATGAGTTGACTTCCTTTAATTAATTTATTTTTTTCGTACTATGTCTTTGTATAAACAAACAGAGTTGATAATATTAAGGAGTTTTTGGGCTTCGAAGATTGGCATTTAGGTTTATGGCCCAATAAAAACCCAAATGTGTTCTATTTTGAAATTAATAATAATATTTCTAGATTGTAATTACAGTCATAATTAAATTTTTTTTGTAATATACGATAACTTTAATTGAAGACATAGCAAAACGTAGTTATTTTTAATAACAAAGCTTAACAGGTGATTAGAAAGATTGCTCATCCTAATCTTTCAAAGTTTTGCATTTAGCAATATTTTGATATCCAGATAGTAAAAAAAGAGAATGATCAATAAATTTTCAGTAAAATATTTATTGTTACACTACTTGAACTAGTCTCTTCTTCCTCATTGGACCACCATGCAAATCATTAGCAATTTATGTAGCCATTCTATTGAATCAAATTAGAAGTCGTATTGTTTTTAGTTTTTATATTACATGTTAAAAAAAATGATATGCAGTATGCTCAATGAAAAAGTTTTAAGGAAATATTTAATGATAGATACATCAAATGATGGAATCTATAAAAAATGAAATGATGATCATGAATTTATATATCTATTTTTAAATATTTTCTTAAGATTTTTAGTTGGGGATATCATTGCTCTATATGTAATGTTATTCTTGAATTTTATTATTTTTATTATCGTTACTTTGCTTTAAATTAAGTGTTGGCCCTGCTGAGGATAAAATAAAATAATAAGATGGGAAGACAGGTGTCGTCGTCTTAATGTGAGACATAGCGAAACAGCGGCAGTAACTTGTCGGTGGGGCAGTCTCCTGTCACAAAAATACAATAAAGTATTTAAAATTATGCCTTCGATTTAATTTTTTTTATTGCTCCGCCAAAACAATTCGTTTTTTTTTCTATACCATTTATTTTAAAATTAAGGCAAAAATAAAGAAAGAGCCCTTAGTTGGGTTGGAGAGCAGATATCCTCATTTGTTTTTTTTACCAAGGATAGATCATTTATAATAATAGTTAAATTATGATGACGGATTATAATTAGTTGAGATTTTTTTTTTAAGTTTATCGTCCCCTCCCGTCGTGATCCACTGGTGGTCTTTGGACAGTCTTCGACTATTTTTTTCGAACTAAACTATAATTTAAAAAGGACGATAAATCTAAAAAAAATCATAAATAATTACGATCGGATGATCACGATCTAACTATAATTATAAATGATCTATCTCTTAATCGATAAAAAGGACCAATAGATATGTTTCGTTTGATCATTATCAAGATCATATCCATTTTTTAAAAGATTTATTTATCTTATTTTTCATTTTAAAAACATTCTTATTTTAATATTATTACGATGAAATTAATCAAAGTAATTTCAAATAATTTTCATTAACTGCTCTATTTTATATTATTTTGACCAAAAATTCTTTATACTCTAATAACATTTGACTAATTTTTAAGAGTATGAGTCCCCAAATAAATCATCTAAACAGCCTATAAATTCTATGGAAACCACTAGATTATGTACTAGTCATCCCACCTACCTATATTATATGTGTAATATAATATATAAATACATGTAAATTAATAAATTACTATATAGATTCTTCCTCATATAAAATTAATTTACTTTTTATATCAGATATTAAATTGATAAGAATAAATATTACATTGAATCTTAACTAAAATATCGAGAAAAATATATTTTCTAACGTCGCTAATCTAAAGTATTTATAAAAACTTCTCTGCCAGTAGTGTTGTCAATCCTAAGATGTGGGATTAAAGAGAACCATGATAATACATATTTTTTTTATAAAAAATAACTAGATAAAATTATTCATAAGCCTTAAATTTTTTCTAGTGTGAAAAGAAAAAATGACATTAACATAATTTATTTTTAGATTTCATCAAATTTAATAACTATTAGTTTTTAAAGAGTCCAGATTTTTAATTAAATAGTAAAATATATATATAAAAAAAAGATGGAACTAAGAATTTCACATTGGGTAGGCAAAGAATATGTTTTAAGTTCAGGGGGGTGGCTATGTCTTTGCACCTTCACCACCCCAACACATTTCTATACTCCTACACTTTTGCACTAAAAATTGAGAGAGGGGTGGTCGTCGCCATCGCCCCTGGCTCTAGGAGTGTCAAAACTGAACCCAACTCAAGTCAACCTAAAAAATATCAAATTCCGATAGAGGTTTTTGGGGTTAGAATTAAAGGATTTTTGGTTTGGAGATTTTCAGTTCAGGTTGATCCAAATTTAGGGTCTAATGGAGTTTTAAGGGTAAACTAAATTTTATTTTAAAAATTAAGACACTTTTATGTATGTCAATATTAATATTAGTATGATAATGATGGAATATTAATATAAAAATAAAGAATGATAGAGAAAATAATAAAAAAAAATTAATCGGATTATTTTGGTTGGTCGGATTCGAGTTTAAGGATTTCGGGGTTATATTTGGATTAAGATCGGGTTTAAGTTAGAGTTTTTTATAATTTATTTTTCAACCCAACTCAAATTAAATTTGATCCATCTTAATTGACATCCCTATCTAACTCCTCCCCTAAGACATCTAGCATCATCTAACATAATTTTTTATAATTACATATATATTGATATTTTAATTGTATTTTAAAATTAAAATATTAGTCATAATTTATTTGGGTTTAAAAAAATATATTTTAATTCATTTTTAATATATATATATATATATATATATATATATATATATATATATATATATATATATATATATATATAGAGGTTTTTTATAGCTTCGCGATTAAATAAATTAGATTTTACTTTTATAGTTTTGGATTGGATTATAGTGTTCAAGCTAAAAAAATTTAAAATGAAAATAATTTTAGGTGCTTATAGTGTATAGTATATAGTATTTAGGATACATAATTTTTTTTTAAAAAAAAAAATTGTTAAGCTTTGGGTTTAGGATTTAGGATTTGGGGTCTAAGATTTAGTATTTAGGATGCGTAATTTTTTTAAAAAAATTTTGAGGGTTTAAGATTCTGAATTTAGGGTATAATATTTAAGGTGGTAGGATTTAAGAAATTTTAGATTTTTAAAAAATAAAAAATTATGCTAAACTAAAGCTCGAGGCGCTTGAATCAATTCTAGGCGCCTCGAGCACCTGCCGTGCATAGGTGCGGATGAACAATCATGCAGCAGATGAGTCATATATATATATATATATATATATATATATATATATATATATATATATATATATATATATATAACTAAAGTTTATCTAAACTTTAATTAATTATATACAAGTTTGATATGTTGTGCACCTCGATCCCTTTTGTGCTTGCATTGTGCTATTGAGTGAGTTAGGGTATCTGGAAGTGATCCAGACACCTTGGGCAAGTTGGAGTTTGGGTGCCCCAATCAATTTCGAACCCCCCAACTCTTAGTGCACAATATATATGTACACACACGTGTTTGATATGTTGTGCATCTCACTTTTGTTCCCGTGCTACTCGACTAGTGAATTAAGGCACCCGGAAGTGATTTAGGCTTCCCGAGTGAGTTGGAGTCAGGGTGTCCGAGTCACTTCCGAGCGCCCCGACTCTTAGTCAAGTAGTAGCGCGCACGGGGTGGTTCTGTTCAAGCATGGTTTGCCATGTTCTAAGTTTTTTTTGCATATTTCAATAAAAACAAAAAAAAACTTCCCCGAACTTTTACAGTTTTATTAAATCAAACACTTGCGTAAAAAAAAATAAGAAACTTAATAAAGAAAGGAAGATACACAAAGGGTTTACTTGGTTACAACCAGGGAGGTTGTTAATCCAAGGAAGATGAAAGCCCATTAACGTCTCCTTTAGGTGGAGAAGCTTCTTACAACAATTAAAGCACTCAAAATGCAAAGCTAGACAGAAGAAATCATTTACAAGTCTTCTATCTAAGCTTCTGGGACCAGGGTTGTATTTATAGTCCTAGTCGGGATGCCTGGAAGGGTTTCAGGCATCTGGATAAGATAAAGTTTTATCCCCGACGCAATAGGGCGCACCACGTTGTGTTTGGCTAAACTTATGGGTTCGGGCGCTTGGAGGGGTTCCGGGCGCCTTGAGTCCAGGCGCTTGGACCAAGTTCGAGCGCCCCAGATCGAAAAATCAACATTTTGTTGATTTTCGATCTCGGTCTTCCGCTCTGTTTCCTCTCGCATTGGTCTAAGTCTTCCATTCCGGCTTTGCTCGCTTGGGTGATCTCGGCCATCCGGAATAGGGCTTATATGAACTCATTTTCTGGCCTTCGAGTAGTCTTCCGCTCCGACTTCTCATCCCTCAGAAATGTCGTGCACCTCCTTCTTATCCGCCAGTGTACTCTTCTGCAACACTTCGTCCCTCGGACGCACTGAGCTCGTCAACTCTCTTCCATGCCGACCTTCTCACTAGCTGCGTCGTTTGCTCGACTTCCTATGCTCATAAGTGTTGGTGCGGGAAGCATCCGACGATCGAACCCAAGTTTTGATAATGACAAAGGGTTCAAAGTTAAGTCTTGTTTTTATCTAACATGTTGAATGAGTGTTTCAGGAAAGTCCTAGCTGCGGTTAGGCAAAGGGAAAACCCTAGGGGGTGGTAAACCTAGGTCATAGGGGTGGTAACCCTATGCGGAAAGTCTTGGCAGGTCGATGGCTTCAGACAAAAGTCCTAGGGGGAGGTAATCCTAGGTGGAAAGTCCTGGTGTCGCGAACCAGGTGAAAGACTGGACTAGCCGGGAAGCGGATGTCCAGCAGAAAGTCCGGAAGCGTCGAGTGCTGAGCAAAAGTCCAGTCGATCTAGAGGATCGCACTGTCAACAGGTAAATCTCCTGAGTGGAGTAGGTGAGGACGCGTTCCCTGTAGAGGGAACAGTAGGCGTCGGGTCGACCTAGGGTTTCCGGACGGAAATCCGAAGTCAGACCCGGACAGTCCAGAGACTGTCATAACATTCTTTATCATATTCATACTGTTGTTTTATGCTAACTTTGTGTTGCAGGATATTGTTTGGGACTAACATGTCTTGCAGGTACAAAATAATGAAGTTTTCCCTCGGATGAACAGTATCCGAGGTGCCTCCATGGAGCTTGGAGGCGCCTTGGGTGCAAAAGCTGACCTGGCTGCGAAGCATCCATGGAGGCGCCTTGAAGGGAGTATAAGGAGCCTTGGAAGGCGCCTTGAGTAGGGTATAAGGCGCCTTAAGCAGATGAACTTCGACCAGTTCAAGCTTGATCCACGCAGAGGACTTGGCAGCATGGAGGCGCCTTGAACAGCCTTCAAGGCGCCTTGAACACCCTTTATAAGGGGGTTTCGACCAGCACTTCAGAACATCAACTTCCAAGCGATTGCTTTGCATCTAGCTGCTAACGACACGATCCAGAGGTGCTGCAATAATCTCCCGACGACCCGGAGCTCTATTTTCTTCTTCCTTAGTTGTCGATATAAAGTTGTTATAATATTTTCATTGTAATTTGTAATTCTTATCGAGCTTATAGTTGTTGCCCACTGGAAGCGATCAAGGATCGCGGGCCTTCGAGTAGGAGTCGCCTTAGGCTCCGAACGAAGTAAATCCCTTTGTGTCTCTGTGTTTATTTATTTTATTCCGCTGCGTTTTAATTACTCCGAGTGTTTTACGAATCGAACGAAATAGCCACGAGCGCTATTCACTCCCCCTCTAGCGCTTCTCAATCCAACAATTGGTATCAGAGCGGGGTTGTTTTGAATTGGTGCAACCACCATTCAAACCATTTTTTTCGTGGCATTTGTTTTTCGGAGTCAATTAGAAATTAGCTTAGTAGCTAAAATTCTAATTCTTTTCAAAATCAGTGTTGCTCAAAGTTGGTCAATACCACTTGAGCTCGTTATTTTTTCTTCTTCCCGCACTACTAATCCAAGACTCAGTCTTGGAATAGATCTTCTTGTTTTTGTTTTTTTTTTAGATCTAAATGGCCCAACAAGAAGGATATAGCACTGTTCGTCCCCCACTATTCTCCGGAGAAGACTTCGGGTATTGGAAGGGGCGAATGGAGATATATCTTAAAACCCAGTTCGACACCTGGATGATAGTCAAGACGGGACTACGATTACCAACTGGTGAAGACGGCAAGCCTACATCTTGCGAAAATTGGGAACCATCTCTTATCAAAAAGGTGGAAGACGATGCCAAAGCCACCTGCACCCTCCAGTGCGGTCTTACCAAGGAAGAGCTCAACAGAGTCGGTCCGTTCTCTTCCGCAAATGAGCTGTGGGATAAACTAATCGAACTTCACGAGGGCACCTCGGAAACCAAGGTAAGTAAGCGTGATTTGTTACTTAATAAACTATACAATTTAAAAATGCAGGAAGGCGAGACGGCGAGTTCACTACACGCAAGAATCCAAGATATCCTTAACTCCCTTTACGGAATCGGGCAGAAGGTAGAAAATAGGGATATCATAAGGTATGCTCTTAATTCATTTCCTAGGAGCACATTGTGGGCATCAATGGTAGATGCCTACAAAGTCTCCAAGGATTTGTCTTCCTTAAAATTAGATGAATTGTTTAGTGAATTTGAACTTCATGAATAAACTAATGCACAGCCGACCGAGAAGGGTATTGCTTTGGTGGCAGGTACTAGTCGAACACGCGAACCAAGATCCCGACGAAAAATTGAACCAGAATCAGAAGACGAACCCGACTCAGAAGATTC
This sequence comes from Zingiber officinale, assembly GCF_018446385.1. Taxonomy (NCBI): domain Eukaryota; kingdom Viridiplantae; phylum Streptophyta; class Magnoliopsida; order Zingiberales; family Zingiberaceae; genus Zingiber; species Zingiber officinale. Next base: position 17,975,574 of record NC_055986.1, on the reverse strand, counting down.
AGAATATGAACTGACCAGCGAACTCGTGAACCTCGTGAAGAAGCTCTACAAGAAGAAGAAGGGCTTCAACAAGAAAGATCTGAAGAAGGCAGTTCAATCCAAGGAGGTCCAACCGAGTCCGAAAGTAGAGTTTGAAGTCACCTGCTACGGGTGCAACCAGAAGGGGCACATCAAAGCCAACTGCCCCAACCAAAAGGAAGTCAAAAAGCAAAGAAGAAAGAAGGCCCTGAAGGCAACCTGGGACGAATCTTCTTCGGAGGACGACGATGACGAACTCGATCAGACGAGTTTACTCGCACTGATAGCCCGGGACCATATCGTCGAGAGCGAGAGCGAGTCAGAGGCCGAGTCCGAGCAAAGCCTCGGATCCGCATCCGTTTCCGAAGGGCCAGACTCCACTGTAAGTATTCCAAGGCTCAATAATTTAATCAATTATTTATTACGCAAGTTGGCTAAGTCAAACCTTAGGATTAAATCACTTCTAAAGGAAGTAGCTGTCCTTAAAGAAGTGACTAACACTAAATCCTTACCTGATCAAGTTCAGACTGGAAATTCAACTCAAGTTCAAAAACTTGAGGAAAAAAATTCTAGTTTGAAAAATCAGGTAAAAGATTTAAAAAATACCTTAGAACGGTTTTCTTTGGGCTCCAAGAATCTGGACCTAATTCTTGGGACACAAAGAGCCGTTTACAATAGAACTGGGCTAGGATATAAAAGTAAAAAGAAATATAGATCTTATTTATCCTTAATAAACAAACAAAGTAGTAAATCAGTCCAAGCATGAGTCCCCAAATCCAAATTGATCAATCAAGTTGGACTTGGCCAATACTGGGTTCCGAAGGATCAAATACACTACCTCGATAGACCATATCGAGACCATGATCCAGGGGGAGCAAAAAGAAAAACGATCTTAAAAATTTAAAATTTAAAATTCTAAAATTCAAATTAAAAATTTGAAATTAAATTCGAAATTAAAATTTGAAATTATAAAATTCAAAATCAAATTAAAAATTTGAAATCAAATTAAAAATTCGAAATCAAATTAAAAATTCAAAATTAAATTAAAAATTCGAAATTAAAATTCGAAATTATAAAATTCAAAATCAAATTAAAAATTCGAAATCAAATTAAAATTAAATTAAAAATTCAAAATTAACTTATAAATTCAAAATTCAAAAATCAAAATCAAATTAAAAATTCGAAATTAACTTATAAATTCAAAATTTGAAATTATAAATTCAAAATTTAAAATTCAAATTCAAAATTTAAAATTCAAAATCAAATATAGATGGAGGATCCAGACTAGCTGGCACCCCCAACTGAACTACCCGACAGGGTAATTGAACCTAATCTACCCGAAATGGGTAAAACAAGAGTAGATTACCCGGCAGGGTAATTAAGGTTAGATTAAAACGGGCTAGGTTTAACGTGACCCACAGTACTGGTGAAGTTTTTGGATGATAGTACGTTAGGGAAGCTTGGGCATCGCATGTCTAGGAAGATATGACTTCGACCTGGTGCATTTGGCCAAGTGGAACTGACCGAAGCTACCCTTAAATGGATCCTAACTAGTTAGACCAAAGATTAGTATTAAGTTCAATGGGTAGGACTATTTGGGAAACCTCGAAGGCATGGTTACTTTAATGTGTTCCTTGTGACTCACCATAGCCCAGAAGTTTATCCAAAGAATGCTTACTTGTTGAACTCAAAGCTAAACCTGAATCTAACATAAAGTTAAACCAGACCCTTAAATTCAACAATAATTTATCTCACAACAATTATAGGGTTCCCTGATTGTCAATTTAGATCGGGTGAGATGACTAAGAAATTAAATTATGAAAATTGAATTGAACTTAAATCAAGTTAATTAACAATTAAATTATCTTTAATTAACAAAACTAAAATTGTTTTTAAAAACTCAATTTCAAAAGTATTTTTTAAAAACTCAATTTCAAAATTATTTTAAAACTCAATTTCAAAATTATTTTAAAACTCAATTTCAAAATTATTTTAAAACCAAAATTTCAAAAAAAATTTTAAACCAAAATTTCAATTATTTCTAAAAACTAAATTTCAAAATTATTTTAAAACTAAAATTTCAAAATTATTTTAAAACTAAAATTTCAAAATTATTTCTAAAAACTAAATTTCAAAATTATTTTAAAACTAAAATTTCAAAATTATTTCTAAAAACTAAATTTCAAAATTATTTTAAAACTAAAATTTCAACTCAATTTAAAAATTGTTTTTAAAAACTCAATTTCAAAAGTATTTTTTAAAAACTCAATTTCAAAATTATTTTAAAACTCAATTTCAAAATTGTTTTTAAAAACTCAATTTCAAAAGTATTTTTTAAAAACTCAATTTCAAAATTATTTTAAAACTCAATTTCAAAATTATTTTTTAAAAACTCAATTTCAAAATTATTTTAAAACTCAATTTCAAAATTATTTTAAAACTAAATTTCAAAATTATTTTAAAACTAAAATTTCAAAATTATTTTTAAAACTAAATTTCAAAATTATTTTAAAAAACTAAATTTCAAAATTATTTTAAAACTCAATTTCAAAATTATTTTAAAACTAAAATTTTGAAATTATTTTAAAAAACTATATTTCAAAATTATTTGAAAACTAAAATTTCAAAATTATTTTAAAAAAAACTAAATTTCAAAATTATTTTAAAACTAAAATTTCAAAATTATTTTAAAAAACTCATTTTCAAAATTATTTTAAAACTCAATTTCAAAATTATTTTAAAACTAAAATTTCAAAATTATTTTTAAAACCTAAATTTCAAAATTATTTTTTAAAACTCAATTTCAAAATTAATTAAAATTAAACTTATTTCAAATTTAATTTTAAAATCTTTTCAAAATTTAATTATCCTTAAAATTAACTTTTCAAAATTAATTAACTGTAAAATCTTTTCAAAACGTTAATTAAAAATAACCATAGGATTAATTATTTGCTTCAAATACAATTAGTGAGATAGAAAATCTAAGGAGTCTACTTCAATCTTTAAATCCATTAAAAACCAATTCAAACTACTTCATGGGTAGGAATTGAATCAATGGATGTTGGATAGTGGATGCTCCAGACATATGACTGGAGATAAGTTGAAGTTTACTAAACTCAAGTACAAGAATTTAGGATCAGTTGCATTCGGCAACGACGGTAAACTTAAAGTAATCGGAAAAGGTAATATTGAACTTAGTTCCGATTTCATTATTCGAAATGTTTTATTGGTTGAAAATTTTAACTTTAATTTACTAAGTATAAGTCAATTGTGTGACAGCGGATATCTAGTCAATTTTGATAAATCTGGATGTCTAGTTAAAAACATCGAAAACCCTGAAATTAGACTTAAGGGATTTAGGAAGAATAACATCTACACAATTGACTTATCAATATCCTCAATAAAGTGTCTCTTGACACAACAAGAGGAAACCCAACTGTGGCACAGAAGACTGGGTCACACGCACACTAGACTCATTTCAAAAATGAGTGAAAATGGTCTAGTCAGAGGTTTGCCCAAATTAAAATTTATTGAAACTCAATCTGTGATGCGTGTCAAAAAGGAAAACAAGCCAAGTCAACCCACAAGTCAACCAACCTAGAAAGAACTAACACCGTACTTGAGCTCCTTCAGCTTGACCTATTTGATTCACATGGAGCCAAATCACTAAGCAAGAACCAATATTGCTTAGTAATAATTGATGACTACTCTAGGTACACATGGGTAAAATTCCTAAAAACAAAAGATGAAACCTATGAAATATTTAGTAATTTTTGTAAATTAACGGAAAATGAAAAAGATACTAAAATCAAAAGAATAAGAAGTGATCACGGGGGGGGGGGGGGGGGGATTTGAAAATCATAGGTTTACCCAATTTTGTAAAATAAATGGATACCAACATGAATTTTCATGTCCTAGAACCCCCAACAAAATGGTCTAGTGGAATGTAAAAATAGAACACTACAAGAAGACGCTAGGACTATGCTAAATGAATATAATTTAGATCATCAATTTTGGGCTGAAGCAATAAATACTACAAATTATATTCAAAACAGAATTTTAATTAACAAACTTCACAATAAAACACCTTATGAACTTTATTACCATAAAATTCCTAATCTAAACTATCTAAAAGTATTTGGGTGTAAAATTCACGTCTTAAATACTAAAGATTACTTAGGAAAATTTACACCCAAGTCTAACCAAGGAATATTTTTAGGATACTCCTCTACCAGTAGGGCCTTCAAAGTATATAATCAAAATACCTTGAAAGTTGAAGAAACAACTAATGTAATATTTGATGAAGAAAGCAACCTATCCAAAATAAATGAAAATATTGGCATCACCCCAAGAGGTATAGAAGATGATGAAATCCAACCTAACCTTAATGAGTCAGAAGAACCAGTTTCTAACCCACAGATAAGACCAACTAGAGTAAGTACCTCTCACCCACCTGACTAAATTTTGGGTGATCCAAACCTAGGAGCCAGAACTAGATCATCCTATAGAAACCTAAGTCAGATTGCCCTTATTTCTAAAATTGAACCTAAGACTATAGAAGAAGCCCTACCTGACACAGATTGGATCATTGCAATGTAGGAAGAATTAGCACAATTCGAGAGAAACCAAGTCTGGGACCTTGTACCTAAACCCATAGATAAATCAATAATAGACACCAAATGGGTTTTTAGGAACAAGTTGGATGATCAGGATGATATAATAAGAAACAAAGCTAGACTAGTAGACAAAGGGTTTAGTCAAGTTGAAGGCTTAGACTATGATGAAACCTATGCTCCGGTAGCTAGACTCGAATCCATTAGGATGTTATTAGCCTATGCAGCAAATAAAGGGTTTAAGTTGTACCAAATGGACGTTAAGTCAGTCTTTTTAAATGGGTTTATCAAGGAAGAGGTCTACGTAAGCCAACCTCCAGGATTTGAAGACTTAGACTACCCAAACCATGTATTCAAATTAAAAAAGGCGTTATATGGACTAAAACAAGCCCCTAGGGCATGGTATGAAAGACTATCTAATTACTTAATATCCAAAGGCTTTAACCAATGACAAATAGATCCGACCTTATTTGTAAAAACAATAGAAAAAGACATCTTTATAGCCCAAATCTATGTTGACGACATAATATTTGGCTCAACTAACTCTAAGTTTTTAAAAGAATTTATTAAATTAATGGAAAATGAATTCGAAATGAGTATGGTTGGGGAACTCAACTTCTTCTTAGGCTTAACAAACCAAAGATGGAATCTACATTTATCAAACTAAATATGCTAAGGAGTTAATTAAAAAATTCTACATGGAAAATTCAAAAATTATAAATACTCCAATGGCAACCAACATTAACATTGACTCTGACCCTGAAGGAAAACCAGTAGATCCAAAATACTATATGAGTGTCATAGGTAGCTTACTTTATCTAACTGCAAGCCGACCCGACATATTGTTTGCAGTAGGTATGTGCGCAAGATACCAATCCTGTGCAAAAGAGTCACACCTAACATATGTTAAAAGAATACTTAGGTATATTAAAGGAACTCTAAATGTAGGACTTTGGTACCCAAGAACTTGCACCTTTGACCTTTATGGCTATTCTGATTCGGACTATGCCGGGTGCAAATTAGATAGAAAAAGTACAAGTGGTAGCTGCCAGATTCTAGGTCAGTGCCTAGTAAGTTGGTCAAGCAGAAAGCAATATTGTGTTGCTCTATCCACTACAGAAGCTGAATACATAGCTCTAGGAGAATGTGCATCTCAATTGCTGTGGATGATGCATACATTAAAAGACTATCAACTAGAATATAAAAATATAAAAATCTTTATTGATAATATCAACTCAATTAATCTGACCAAAAATCCTATTCACCACTCTAGGACTAAACACATAGAGGTAAAACACCACTTTGTAAGGGATCACGTAGCTAAAGGTGAAAGTGCACTCAACCATGTTGAGTCCAAATCAAACCTAGCTGACATCTTTACAAAACCCTTACCTGAACTTGAGTTCAGTGCACTTAGAAGGCAAATAGGAATGTGTTGGGTAGAGTAGGTGTCTATTTTGTTAACTTGTTTTTTTTTAATCTAAGAAAAATAAATTTCAAAATTCCAATTTTTTTAGACTTTTCAAAAATTGGACTTAGCCTAAGCTTTCCCCCTAGAAATCATGTTCCCCTAGACTTAAGCCAGAGCATCTCACAAACACCTAGGTATACCTTGATTGTGGTTGAAAAACATAGAACGGCGTGAGATGCATAGGGTACAGCCTGGACTCAAGAATGCTTATATTTGTGCATCAATATGAGTCTGGGCGTTAAACACGCAATATACATCAATCAAGTCAAGTCTTCCAGCTCTAGTCAAATCTAACTGAACCAAATTGACTTAACTTGACTGACCATATGAAAGTTGTTGCCCTATAGGCAATCAGCAAGTAGCTAAAGGTTAGACAGTTGGTGAAGGACACTCAGTTTTCTGGTTAAGCATGTTTTGATCTTTAGGGCTCTGATACCTCTTAAAGTCAATCTAATAAACTTAACTCATGCTTGGGTACTTAAGGACCAACTGACTTCCTAAACCAAATTTTTTTAGCTACTTTGCTCCCTCCCAGCCGTAAAATTTTATAAGTATTGTTTAAAATTAAGTACCAATCTTTATTTTCAAGATTTTAAAACTTAGCTCACTTTGAATTCTAACTTTGTAAATCCCTAAGTAAAGCATAGTTTTTAACTCATCGCTTTCAAAAATTAAAAAGCTCAAAAATATTTTCTCCAACAAATTTTCCAACAAAGTACTCCTCTATGTATAGTGTTACTAAGAAAATCTTATAATCATTCTTCACATTAACTAAAAGTAAGAGTTATAAACTATTAAGTGCTTTCAAAATCTTGTTTAATCAAATGTCTATTTTTTCTTATTTTTCATAAATGGCAAAGGGGGAGAGTAGGAAATTCAACAATAAAAAGGAATTCAACAGTAAAAAGTAAAAATTCAAAAAGGAAACCCTGTATTAAGGGGGAGCTTCACAAAAGTTTAAGTGTTAGCTTAAGTTAGACGTTCATTTGAATTTATATACTTAAGCTTGCTCACTTAAAACCTCTTTATGCATATGTTTTACTTAACTTTGAATTTTGGGTTGCCATAATAAAAAAGGGAGAGATTGTTGGTGCAGGAAGCATCCGACAATTGAACCCAAGTTTTGATAATGGCAAAGGGTTCAAAGTTAAGTCTTGTTGTTATCTAACATGTTGAATGAGTGTTTCAGGAAAGTCCTAGCTGCGGTTAGGCAAAGGGAAAACCCTAGGGGGTGGTAACCCTAGGTCATAGGGGGTGGTAACCCTATGCGGAAAGTCTTAGCAGGTCGATAGCTCCAGGCAAAAGTCCTAGGGGGAGGTAACCCTAGGTGGAAAGTCCTGGTGTCGCGAACCAGGTGAAAGACTGGACTAGCCGGGAAGCGGATGTTCAGCAGAAAGTCCGAAAGCGTCAAGTGCTGAGCAAAAGTTCAGTCGATATGGAGGATTGCACTGACAACAGGTAAATCTCCTGAGTGGAGTAGGTGAGGACGCGTTCCCCGTAGAGGGAACAGTAGGCGTCGGGTCGACCTAGGGTTTCCGGACGGAAATCTGAAGTCAGACCCGGACAGTCCGGAGTGTAACACCCCAAATTTCATGATTTAGAGTTCTAAAAGAGCTTATTAAAATCTAGAAATGTTTTAGAAAAATTCTAGAGATTTTTAAGAATTTATAGAGTATTTTTATGAAATTTTTGGAGTTCGTTTGGTATTTTTACCAAGAGGAAGAAGTAAAAGATAAATAAAAATAAAATTTGTTTAAGCCGGGTTTTGAACCCAAGACTCCGGACCCGAACCCGGACGCAGTCAACCAAATGCGCCAGCGGGTTTTGTTAATTAAGGAAAGAATAAATTGTATATAAGTGGTAGTTGGTTTAATGAAAACCTAGTTATAAGAAAAGGGGACTTATTTTTCCCGAGACCCGGATCTCTTCCTCTCGCGACGGCGCGCGGCGCTTCTGTTCTGGCGAAAACGAAGACGACGAAGCCGCAACTAGGGCTCGTCTCCGGCGGCCGGCCAAGGACCTAATCCGAGAGGGTTCTCTACCATCGTGATCACCTTGTCGAGGAGAACAAGTGGAGGTGAAGGAGTTGCCGAGAGCTTGAGTCCTCCGTAAGCCCTAGAAGTATTGGAAGCCACCTTTTCCGGCTGTAAGTCCAAGAACACAAGAGGTAAGTTGCTACTCACCTGCAGTAGGATAGCTCCGAGGTTTAATCCTTGATCCTCTCCTTGTTCCCGAAGCTTTGCATGAGTTTCCTTGCTTTCTCTATTCTCGGATTCAAGTTAGCTTCTTGTTTGGATTTCGAAGAATGTTTTAAGGAGTTTTTGTTTTGATGCTGGCTGCCATGAACCCTAAGGAAAGAAGGAGAAATTGTATAGGTTAGACATGTAATTTAAATCCCACCATCCTTATGAATCGTACATCAGATTTGGTCAATTTTCGGATTGGTTTATGTTTGGGCCTTTCGGTTTTGAAGTTGTGCGAACAATGAGCCATGAAGTGAGCTGAAGTATAGAGCACGAACAGATTAGAAGACCACAGTATTACCTTAAGCATTATAGTTAGATTTCTCTTGTTAAAGCATACTGTTCGGAATTTAGTGTTGTAGTTTAGTTATTTTTGGCTTTCTCTAGTCATTGCTGCCGTAGCTAGCTTAAGGGAATTCAGATGTGGATCCAAATCCTTTTGTTCATGAATTCTGGTGGGCATGATCAGTAAATTAGAAGGGTTACAGATTTCGGATTCTTGTTGTTGGGCAAGGAACAAGAAAGAGTTTAGTTTTCTTTAAAGCATGTAGTTTGATTTTTTTTTAGTTTAATAGAAGCATCTTTTCCTTATGCTTGTTTTGTTGGAAATGATTTAGAATGTGTAGATTCCTGTCTACTTAGTTTTGTTCTAGTGTATCATGTATCAATTTGTGACAGCAGCAGTAACATGTTCTTATGCTTTGTTCGGTTGGAAACAATTCAGCATGTGTAGATCCATTGAGTGCATGTTTTAGTATATTACGAGTTAACCTTTGATAGCAGCAGTAACTTTTCCTTAGGCTTAGCTTGGTTAAAGATTTTGTTAAAGTTTATATGCAGAATCTTGTTAAGTTTGTTTGCAGAATAGTATACAGATTTTATAAGTATAGTATGCAGATTTTATAAGTATAGCATGCAGATTTTTATAAGTATAGTATGCAGATTTTAGATAAGCTTAATATGCAGATTTTAGTTAAGCTTAGCATGTAGATTCATGTTAAGCCTTGTATGCAGATTTTTGTTTAAGCATTTTTAGAATTTGTTTAAACATTTCAGTCTTGTAAGAAGCATTCTTTTATTAGAAGAATCAATCAAGACATGTTCTGGGATGGTGGTATGCTCCGGGGACCTAAGCCCGGTGAGCGCGCCAGAATCAATTAAGATATGTTCTGGGATGGTGGTATGATCCGGGGACCTAAGCCCGGTGAGCGCGCCAGAATCAATTAAGATATATTCTGGGATGGTGGTATGATCCGGGGACCTAAGCCCGGTGAGCGCGCCAGAATAGAGGGGAACTCCGGTCCTAAGTTCGGACCCCTACCAACCTAGCGCTAGAGTAGTTGTTTGATCAACAACTTATGTTACGACACTGCTAAGTGCAACTAGATCACCACAATAGTAGGTTTATAAGTACGCATGCAAGTGTGTTCAAGTCATGTTCATGTTTATGCCTATGTTTATGTTTAGGTTAGACTTGCTTACATGTTTAGCATTTCAGCCTGTCTGATTCTTTTACTATTAGATGAGCATGAGTAGTCTTTAGTAAGCATTCAGTTAGTTCATGTTATAGATACATGTACATGCATATCGAGATTTTTGTGAGTTAGATAGCGCTTACTAAGTAAATTTTGCTTATAGACTACACTTCCTCTTACTGCAGATACAGGAAAGGAAAAGATATAGAAAGGAAGGCGACAAGGAGGTGTTCGAAGGATGTGTGATGCCAGGACTATGGAAGCCTTGGGACTAGGAAAGAAGTTTTAATTTTAGTTTCCGCATTTTAGTTATTGTAAACATTTGAGTTGTATTTTAAGTGCATGTCATTTGAGATTATTCTGTTTAGATTGCATGTAAGATGAGTTCAGTTTAGTAAGAAGATATTTGTGTGTTGTTTTCTTTATTTTGGATTTATTATACTGCGTGGTTGATTGATATGTGTTCCAGCCGCTTGTGGCTGAGTATATATTGCATATATTGTTGAATATGGTCACCGGTACAGGGGAGATTCTGCCGAAATTTTTCGGTAGGGTTTCCATGTGATTTTTAATCATACCGGTTAAGTAGAGTTAGTAGTTAAGTAACGGTCATCCTTAGAGTGTAGTAGTAGTAAGAAGGGTGGTCGTTACACGGAGACTGTCATAACATTCTTTATCATATTCATACTGTTGTTTTATGCTAACTTTGTGTTGTAGGATATTGTTTGGGACTAACATGTCTTGCAGGTACAAAATAATGAAGTTTTTCCTAGGATGAACAGTGTCCGAGGCGCCTCCATGGAGCTTGGAGGCGCCTCGGGTGCAAAATCTGACCTGGATGCGAAGCATCCATGGAGGCGCCTTGAAGGGAGTATAAGGAGCCTTGGAAGGCTCCTTGAGTAGGGTATAAGGTGCCTTAAGCAGATGAACTTCGACCAGTTCAAGCTTGATCCACGCGGAGGACTCGGCAGCATGGAGGCGCCTTGAACAGCCTTCAAGGCACCTTGAACACCCTTTATAAGGGGGTTTCGACCAGCACTTCAGAACATCAACTTCCAAGCGATTGCTTTGCATCTAGCTGCTAACGACACGATCCAGAAGTGCTACAACAACCTCCCGACGACCCGGAGCTCTGTTTTCTTCTTCCTTAGTTGTTGGTATAAAGTTGTTATAATATTTTCATTGTAATTTGTAATTCTTATCGAGCTTATAGTTGTTGCCCACCGGAAGCGATCAAGGATCGCGGGCCTTCGAGTAAGAGTCGCCTTAGGCTCCGAACGAAGTAAATCTCTTTGTGTCTCTGTGTTTATTTATTTTATTCCGCTGCGTTTTAATTACTCCGAGTGTTTTACGAATCGAACGAAATAGCCACGAGCGCTATTCACCCCCGCTCTAGCGCTTCTCGATCCAACAATAAGTTCTTGCATACTTAGACACATGGGTTAAATACCAACATGACCTAACTTTTACTTGGTTGATCACATCAAAACTACTACGGAGTACTTACAATCTATTAGGACTAGTGGCGGCTGGCTAGAGGGGTGTTAATAGCCCTGCAAAATAAAATGAACCTTCCTCGAATGTTATAGCTTAATTAAACACTTGTATAAAAATTAAGAAAGTAAAATTAATAAGAAGAGGCACGAAGGGTTTTATTTGGTTACAACTAGGGAGGTTGTTAATTCAAGGAAGTTGAAAAGTGCACTAAATTCTCCTTCAGGTGGAGAAGCCTCTTTACAACAATTAAAACACTCAAAAACAAAGCTAGACGGAAGAAGTTGTTTACAAGTGTTCTGTTTTAGCTTCTGGAACCAAGACTGTATTTAAAGCCCTGGTCGGGGCGCTTGGAAGAGTTCTAGGCACCTGGAGGGGGATAAAACTTTTCCCCATCACAGCGGATTGCATTTGACGCGATCCAAATAACAATTCGGGTCTGGGCACCCGGAAGGGTTCCGAGCACTCGGAGTCCGGTGAGTCCGAGTGCCCGGACTAAGAAAGTCAATCTCCTGTTGACATTTGGTCCCGGTCTCCCGCTTTGGTTCCGCTTACCTTAGTCCGGGTCTTCTACTCCGACTCCACTCGCTTGGGGTGATCTCGGCCATCTGGAATAGGGCTCACCCGAACCCAACTTCCGGCGTTCGAGCAATCTTCCTCTCCGGCTTCTCGTCTCTCGAAAATGCCACGAGCCTCTTTCTCGTCCGCTCACGTACTCTTCTGCAGCACCTCATCCTTCGGATGCACTGAGCCCGTTGGCTCTCTCCCGTGCCATCCTTCTCGCTAGCTGCATCTTTCGCTCAACTTCCTGTACTTTTAAGTTCATGCACACTTAGGCACAGAGTTAAAAACCAACAGGACCTAACCTGACTTGGTTGATCACATCAAAACTACCCTGGGGTATTAACAATCTCCCCCTTTTTGATGTGATCAAACCTAAGTTAAGTTTGAGTAAACTATAAACAAATAATTATAATTTTTTACAAAAAAAAAAATGAAATTGTAAGTACAAAAATTAAGTACAAAAAAATTATACTACCCTCCCCCTAAACTCAATCTTCATTACTCCACCTTTTGATCACATTAAAAATTTGGAAATTTTTTTTTACTTAACAATCATAAAAAGTCTAAGGGACATTAAAATTAAGGTAGAAAATTTTCATATAATGGGGGAAAAAATAAAATAAACCTTTAATATTTAGAAAATTTTAACATGTAAAATTTTTCTTACAGTTAAGTGAAAAAGTTCTTGAAAAGTTAACTTTTAAATAATTTTTAAAAATTTTGACATACATTTTGATGCATTCTTATAACCACTAGTTGCTTAACAATAAGTCAATTAAATATTCAATTTAGTAATTGACTTCTAGGCTGTGGCGAGACACTAGGCCTTTTTAGTTATTGGAGCATCAACCACTTCTAGACAAAGCCTCTTAAAGAATTTTAAATATTTTTTTCTGAAAGCCTTAAAAAAATAATTAGTCTAAATGTGATTTTGGAACCCAAAATAAATTCCTTCATACAGGATTAATTAAAATTTTTTGAGGAATACATTTCTAGGTAATTTTCTAATTTTCCCTTTGTAATATTAAAATTGTCAATTTAATCCTTTATAGTTCTTGAAAGTTGAAGCAGAAAAATTTAAACATGCAGAATATTTTAGATTTTCTATTTAATCCTTTAAATTTGTATTCTCAATTTTCAATTTTTTATTTTCGGTTTTGATTTTATTGAGATCTTCTAATTAACAAGATATAGCTAAGGTTGGTTTTAATTCTTTATTTTCTTTTTCTAACATACAATAATTCTTTGATAATAGCTTTACAAATTTGAATAATTTATCAAGAGGAAGAGATCATATCTGACTTACCTTGTCGATCCCGTTATCTGAATCTCCCCCTGAAGTACTACTTTCTTCCGATGTCACTCCCCCTTCATCAATGATCTCAATGCTCATTTTGGACGAGCTTGCTTCATCTTCGTCTTTTTGATGACTTGCAAGTAACGCAAGTCCGACGATTTCTTCGATCTCTAATTCAGATGATGTGTTATCCCACGTCACCTTTAGATTATACTTGGGTCGGGCTGACTTCTTGTTCTTTTCCTTGTCCTTTCCCTTGTCCTTCAATTTTGGGTAGTTATCTTTGACATGTCCTTCTTCATTACAGTGGTAGTATCTTACTTTTCTTTTTCTTCTTGTACCCTGCACTTTATTAAATTTGTTAGATTTAAATAATTTTTTAAATCTACTTACCATTAATGTCGTTTCGTCATCATTGAGAGAAGATTCTGAATCTTGTTCGTCCATCTTTGCCTTTAATGCAATGTTGTGCTTCGATTCTCTTTTTAGACCTGCACATCTTGACTCATGAATTTCAAAGATTGAAAAAATCTCTTCTAAAGTGCTTACCTCTAAATCCTTAGAGATGAAGTATGTATCTACTAAGGTCGGCTATTCCAGAGTCCTAGGAAATGCGTTGAGCGCGTACGTTAACGAATCTCGGTTGGTTACCTTTTCTTCAAGATTCTTGAGTCCGGTGATGAGCTCCTTGATTCTTGAGTGGAGGTGTGAGACAGTTTCACCTTCTTCTAGTCGGAGGTTGCTGATCTGGTTCTGGAGCAGGTCCTGTCTAGCTAGTTTTGTCTCTGAGGTCCCTTCGTGTAGTTCTAGGAATTTCTCTCAGAGCTCTTTGGCTGACTCGTAGGCTCCGATACGGTTGACTTCTTGAGGTAGTAAAATGCTAAGCAGATGAAACTCTGCTTTGCCGTTTGTCACGAAGTCGGCTTGCTCCTTCTTCATCCACTGGTATTCTTCTTTGTCTTCCAGGGTTGCAAAACCATATTTCATAATTATTAATAGTTCAAAAATCTGTCTTAAAAAATACTTCCATCTTTTTCTTCCAGCTCGGGAATTCCCCCTCGAATTTCGGTGGGTAAATGCTTGGTCTGGCCATCTCGTGTGCTTCGTTTGGCGGTTAGTCATCCTGAAGCAAACTTGGCTCTGATACCACTTGTTAGGACTGGTGGCGGTCGACTAGAGGGGTGTTAATAGCCCTACAAAATAAAATGAACCTTCCTCGGATGTTATAGCTTAATTAAACACTTGCATAAAAATTAAGAAAGTAAAATTAAAAAGAAGAGGCACGAAGGGTTTTACTTGGTTACAACTGGGGAGGTTGTTAATCCAAGGAAGTTGAAAAGCGCACTAAATTCTCCTTCAGACTGAGAAGCCTCTTTTCAGCAATTAAAGCACTCAAAAATAAAGCTATACAGAAGAAGTTGTTTACAAATGTTCTATTTTAGCTTCTAGAATTAGGGTTGTATTGTTCCACTCGCCTTGGTCCTGGTCTTCTGCTCCAGCTCCGCTCGCTTGGGTGATCTCGGCCATCCGGAATAGGGCTCACTCGAATCCAACTTCCTGCCCTTGATTAATCTTCCGCTCCAGCTTCTCGTCCCTCGGAAACGCTGCACCTCCTTCTCGTTCGCCCGCGTACTCTTTCGCAGCACCTCGTTCCTCGGATGCACCGAGCCCGTCGGCTCTCTCCAGTGCCGTCCTTCTCTCTAGTTGCATCTTTCGCTTGACTTCCTGTGCTCCTAAGTTCCTATACACTTAGACACAGGGTTAAAAACCAACAGGACCTAACCTGACTTGGCTGATCACATCAAAACTACCCTGGGGTACTAACACAATCTCCCCCCAAACCCCAAGTTAAGTTAGGGTAAACCACAAAATTAACAGTTATAAAATAACATTTCAAATTTTGCAAGTACAAAAAAATTTAAATTTTTACAAGTACAAAAATTAAAAAATTATACTACCCTCCCTCTAGACTTAATCTTTACTACTCCCCCTTTTGATCACAAAAAAATAGGGTACATTAAAACTTCTACAAAAAATAATACAAAGTCTAAAGGAAAAATATTAAAGTTTAAGTCTGGATTTATCAATAAAAATTTAACATCGAAAAGTCAGATAATTTTATATAAAGTTGACGTTATCGTAAAAGGAATTTTCCAAAAAAAAAATTTAACATTTAGCAAAATTTAATATTTAAAAATTTTCTTACAGCTAAAGTTATTTTCATGAAAAATTAACATCTAAATAATTTCTAATATAATTTTTTAAAAAATATTTTTATAGCAACTAATTACTTAACAGTTAATCAATTAAATACTTATTTCAATAATTAGCTTCCAGGCTGTGACAAGGCATTAGACCTTCTTGGTTATTGGAATAACAACCACTTTCTAAATAAAACCTTTTAAAAAAATTAAATATTCAATTTTCTCTCTGAAAGCCCTAAGTAAAAAAATCAATCTAAATATGATTTTGGAACCCAAAATAGATTCCTTCCTACAGGATTAATCAAGAATTTTTGGGAATATATTTCTCTGATATTTCCTAATTTGACCCTTATGATATTTGAGATACCAATTAAATTCTGAATAATTTCTAAAATTAGAAGGAATAAAAGTTGATCATGCATGACTTTTCAAATTTTCTATTTCCTTTTTCAATTTTTTATTTTTTATTTTTACTTTGTCGAAATCTTCTAATTAACAAGAACCAGCAAAAGTTGATTTTAACTCCTTATTTTCTTTTTCTAACTTGCAGTAATTTTTTGATAATATTTTTACAAATTGAAATAACTTGTCAGGAGGAAGAGTCCGTACTTGACTTACCTTGTCGATCTCACAATCCGAAGTTCTCTCTGAAGTGCTGCTTTTTTCTGATGTCGTCCCCCTTCATCGATGCTTTTGATGCTCATTTTGGACGAGCTTGCTTCATTTTCATCTTCTTGGTGACTTGCCATTAGCGCAAGTCCAGCGAGGGCTTCTATCTCTGATTGGATGACGTGTTGTCCCACGTCGCCTTTAGATTATACTTGGATCGGTCTGGCTTCTTGTTCTTTTCCTTATCCTTATCCTTGCTCTCCAATTTTGGGTAGTTATCTTTGGCATGTCCTTCTTCATTGCAGTGGTAGCATCTTACTTTTCTTTTTCTTTTTATACCCTGCACTTGATTAAATTTATTAGATTTAAATAATTTTTAAAATTTACTTACCATGAATGCCATTTTATTGTCCTTAAGAGAAGATTCAGAATCTCGTTCGTCCATCTTTGCCTTCAAAGCAATATTGTGCGTTGGCTCCTTCTTCAGATTTGCACATCTCATTTTATGGACTTCAAAAGTTGAAAACATTTCTTCTAAAGTACTTGATTCTAGATCCTTAGATATATAATAAGCATCTACTAATTATGCCCATTCAGTAGTCCTAGAAAATGCATTAAGCACGTACCTTAGCGAATCTCGGTTGCTTACATTTTCTCTGAGATTCGTGAGTCTAGTGATGAGTTTCTTTATTCTTGAGTGAAGATGTCCAACAGTTTTTCCTTGTTCTAATTTGATATTGCTGATCTGGTTCTTGAGCAAATCCCATCTCACGAGTTTCACCTCCGAGGTCCCTTCGTGTAGTTCCAGGAATTTCTCCCAAAGCTCCTTTGCTGACTCATAGGCTCCGATCCGGTTGATTTCTTGTGGCGGTAAGACGCTCAGCAGATAGAACTCTAGTTTATCGTTTGACACGAAGTCAACTTATTCCTTCTTCGTCCATTGATATTCTTCTTTACCCTCAGGTGCTACAAAATCAAATTTCATTATTAAAAGCGAATCGAAATCTATTTTAAAGAATACCTCCATCCTTTTCTTCCAGCTTGCGAATTCTCCCTCAAATTTTGGTGGGTAGATGCTCGGTTCGACCATCTCGTGTGCTTCATTTGACGGTTAGTCCTCCTGAAACTGTTGGACTCTGATACCACTTGTTGGTCCCTTTGGCGACCGGTTAGAGAGGGTGAATAGCTTGTACAATAAAAATAAAAAAAACCTTCCTCGAACTTTTGCAATTTTATTAAATCAAACACTTACGTAAAAAATAAGAAACTAAATAAA
The DNA here is from genome assembly GCF_018446385.1 of Zingiber officinale. NCBI lineage: Eukaryota > Viridiplantae > Streptophyta > Magnoliopsida > Zingiberales > Zingiberaceae > Zingiber > Zingiber officinale. The sequence continues at coordinate 17,958,310 of NC_055986.1, read as the reverse complement.
GAAAAGAAGAGGCACAAAGGATTTACTTGGTTACAACTGGAGAGGTTGTTAACCAAGGAAGATGAAAGCTCACTAACGTCTCCTTCAGGCGGAGAAGCCTCTTACATCAGTTAAAGTACTCAAAATACAAAGCTAGGCAAAAGAAATCATTTATAAGTGTTTTATCTAATCTTCTAGGACTAGGGCTGTATTTATAGTCCTGGTCGGGGTGCCTGGAAGGGTTTCAAGCACCTGGAGGGGGATAAAGATTTATCGCCGACGCAACGGGACACACCATATTGCGCTTAGCTAAACTTCTGGGTTCGAGCACCCGGAGGGGTTCCGGGCGCCCGGAGTCCAGGTGCCTGGACCAAGTCCGAGTGCCCCGTACAGGTCTAGGCACCTGAGACTTGGTCGGGGCGCCTTGGATCGAAAAATCAACTTTTTATTGATTTTTAGTCCTGGTCTTCAGTTCTATTTCTGCTCGCATTGGTTCAATCTTCATCTCTGGCTCCGCTCACTTGGGTGATCTCGGCCATTCAGAATAGGGCTCACCAGAACCCATTTTTCGACCTTTGAGCAATCTTCCGCTCCGGCTTCTCTTCATTCGGAAACGCCACCGTCTCTTTCTTGTCCGCCAGAGTACTCTTCCGCAGCACCTCGTCCCTCGGACGCATCGAGCCCATCCACTCTCTTTCGTGCCGTTTTTCTCATTAGTTGCGTCTTTCGTTCGACTTCCTATACTCCTAAGTTCATGCATACTTAGACATAGAGGTTAAATGCCAACAAGACCTAACTTTTGTTTAGTTGATCATATCAAAACTATTATAGGGTACTTATAGTTTTTCTTTTTGAAATCTATTCTCATAAAAGATCTTCAGTCCTTGTCTTAGTATCTTGATGAGAACAGTAACTGTATAAGGAATAAGAAGAATCTGAATAGGATAAGTCCTGTGCTGGCTAAGTAAGGAAGACATTAAGCCTAAAAACACTGAAGATAGCTGGGGCAATGATTGACGATGAAATCCTTTACAGGTGAAGCTCAATGGAAGTAAACAAATTAATATTAGGATAAGAAAAACTAGGCAACCTCTCTCTTAACCTAGATTAAATTGTGTACTTTTAAACGTAGGAGAATGCAATGATTCTCAACTGTATGATACCTACTTAAAATAATAAATTATCTTAGTTTAAAGAGACAATCAAGCTAGACATAAACTCGACATAGAAAAAAGAAAAACTATGATGAGAGTAGGAGAAAACTACGTGGGCGATGTAGCAAGAACTGCATGGGAAGTTTAGAAAATAAATTTTCCAGAAGAAATAATTCGCACAACATCACAAGGAAATACCATTTTAAACTTTTGTTATACAATTCATAGACTTTTAACAGCAAGAGATGTCAATACACGACTAGATCTAAAGCAAAGAGAAGGCATGAGAGATTTAGAACAACTCCGACTCTTTAGTTGAAACTGGATAAAATCATTTTGTAACGATTTCCTAGCACTTAACAATTTTAGGAAATTATTGTAATCCTGAATTAGAAGAACAACTATTTAGTAAATTACCAGGAGATCTAGGTGAAAAAATCTATAAGGCATGGATAGACATGAAAGTAACACCCCAATATAATAATATAGGAGTACGAATATAACACATCACCTCAATACTAAAAGAAAAATATAATTATATTTAGATAAAAAATAATTGAAAAATCAACAATACGATTTCTATAGTCAAATATACATTCTCCAATAATACAGAATAAAGTAACATATACAACATAGACAAAGAAGAAGGACGAATAAACCTGCTATTCAGGACAAACCTAAGGTTATGATTAAGAAGACTTTTATTTATATATATATATATAAAGGTGAAAGATGTATTTAAATTAAGTAGAGGTGGCTATGTGGTTGCCCCCATTTACTTCTCTATTTTTATACTCTTACCCATCTTACACAAAAATTTAGGGAGAGATAGTTTGCCATAGCCCCTACTCCATTCCTAATATATCTAGTATCATTTGACATAATTTTTAATAATTACATATATTGACATTTTAATTGTATTTCTAAAATTAAAATATTAGTCATAATTTATTTTGTATGTTATATATATATATATATATATATATATATATATATATATATATATATATATATATAACGATGTTAATTTTTATTGGATATTTTTAATATGTATTATCACATATATATTCTTTATTAAAAATTTATATTCGTAGTACAGCTAGAGGCACATAGTTTCGTGGCCGAGAGATCCAGGATTCGATCCTCGGGGTGCCATTGCCTGGGGTTAGCGTCCCGATCAATATTTTTTTTATTAAAAATTTATATTTCATTATTTATCTTATTATTTTATTAAAAATCTCCCCCTTTTACTAACTAATTTTGGTGAAGCCTAAAATACATTTACGTTAATGTCCTTTTTTCTATTCACACTAAAAATAATTCCAAGGTTTATTAGTAATTCCACAAACGAAATAATCAGTGATCTAGAGTTCGAGGCTCAACTATAACGTATTATTATGAATTTTTCTCATCATTAATTTTCTCTGATTTTTTTATATAAAAAAATATAGTTTTCTTTAGTCTCATATCTTAGAATTGACAACACTATGATCAAAGAAACTTCTATAAATATTTTAGGCCGACGATGTTAAAAAATATATTTTTCTTAGTTTTTTTACTAAGACAAGTATAATATTAAATTAAAATAATGTTTTTCATAAGGAAGCCCGATATAGTAGTTTATTGTTGGGATTCTCTAGTGTCACTATTGTATGAGTCTGACGAATCTTACCCAAATAATTAATTCTTCGTTCGTATGGGTGACACTAGAAAATCTAAACAATTTAGATTTTCAAAGACCCAAATAATTTATATATTATTATATTACACACGCAACGCGTGTGCATGATCACACTAGTATTTATAATTTATCTAAATTTTAAATAGGTTATATCTGACTATTTATATTAAGAATCTAACATTTATTAATTAATTTTGATTAAGTTAAAATAAAATCATATTAACATTCTTTTTTTCATATGAAAATAATTTTAAAATTTATTAATAATTTTAAAAAAAAATTATATAAAAAATATACATTGTTATAATTTTTTTAGTCTACGCATTGAAAAATTTCTATAAATATATTAAGCTGATAAAATTAGAAAAGTATATTTTTCTTAACTTTTAGTTAAGATCCCGTATAATATTTATTTTTATTAATTTAATATTTAATGTAAAAAATTAAATTTTTTATTAGAAAGAAACCATTATTAGATTTCTCTAGTGTCGCTGTCGTTGTAATCACTAATATTTAAGTATGAATCCAGATATTGACTAATTTAATATGACTTAAATAAGTTATTTATTTTATTTAAAAGTATATAAATATGTGTTGTATTATTAATTTTATAGCTAAATGAAATTTATTTATGTTCATTTATTAAAAATATATGTAAAAAATAAACTTAAATATTAATAAACTTAGTTTATCCAGATATTTAAAAGTTCGTTCAATAAAATTAGCCTGTACAAACTAATACAAATAAAATCAGACATGAGAAAAAAAAAACACAAATGGGATCTAAAAGAATTATCATGTTTCTGGATCTAAATAAATGGAGACAAAATACGGCAAGCTTCTCTTTGCTCGTACGCAGATACCAAACTCAACTCTCAAAGGTCGCTCCTTTGCTTTCTCGCTCTCTGCTCTCTGCTCTCTGCTCCTGCTGTCTTCTTCTTTTCTTCTCCTTCGTTTCCTTGTGTGCTAATGCTCGCTGGTGACCTTCGCAGAGGTTGATGTCACTGCCTCTGGAGCACGATTACATCGCCCTCACGGAGCGCCCCTCCGCGGCGGCCGCTTCGCAGGATGGGGTTCTCAACCTCAAGGAGACGGAGCTTCGGTTAGGCCTCCCTGGGTCGGACTCACCCGACCGAGACGGCAAGGTTGGCCTCACTCTCGAGCTGCTTCCGCCGAAGAGCTTCTTCACTGGCGGGAAGAGGGGATTCACTGACGCCTTGGATGCGGGAGCAGGGAAGTGGGGTTTAGCTGCTGGTGGGGGTGGATCTGAGAAGGAAATGTCCAACGGCGGCGCTTTGTTCTCTCCCAGGAGGGATGGGGCTCGCTGCGGGAAGACGGCTGTGCTAGGGAGTGCCTCCAAGGATCTCGGAACGAAGGTGTCCGGCCACGACTCGAAGCTCTCTGTGGGGAATTCTGAAAACCAGCGTGAAACTGCTCCTGCTGCAAAGTAAGTCGAATAAACTGAGATTTTTTTTTTCTTCCTCCTTTTCTGATTATCACTCTACTACGGTTTGTTGGGTATCATTTCTTGTTGGAAAAAGAATCCAATTCCATATGGTACATTAAAAGTGGTCTTGTTATTTTAATATCAATCATCATGTTTAAATTTTAGTGATTAAATGAGAAGCGAAATTGCATTTTTCAATCACATATTATTGATAACTTTTTAACAGACTTCTTAGTTTTATGAATTTCCATGAATCGCCAAGCACGAATCCATGATTTATGATTAGATTTTTAAATCAATTTTTTTGAGATAATAGAGCTCTAATTTTTACTAAGCACAGTGGCAGAGATCGACAGTATTGTAAATGGAAGTTCAAATCCATTAACTTGATCGTTCCAAATAAGCTAATAGTTGCATATATCACTTTGCTGCTAGAGGGAAAACTTTTGGTTTCTGGGAAAAAAAAACTTCCCCCTTGTTCTTGTATACGGTTCTGATATATTTTTTTCTTTGCTGTACTTGCTAAAAAAACAGTATTTTTTTGCTTTGTTGCCTCATTTTTTGTTAATTATCTGATTTGATTTGAGTCTTTCCTTTTAATGTTACGCCAACTTCCGGAGCATCTTTGACCTGCCTTGGTTTGTGTCGATCATGATTTCCCTTGATTGGTATTCTACTTTTTTTTAACCCATTTAGTAGAAAAACTTGTTTACCCCAAAGTTTAAATTATGAAAGAATGCCCCTGTAGTTGCTTTTTCCTGGTCTATATGGTTTGGAATATTTGATCATCTACTTTGTGTTTTCTGGAAACGATGTGAGAGCATGCCATATTGATGCAAATGTCTGTTGATTGGTGACAATCATCTAACAGTTAGTTTGTTCTGTGACAGGGCACAGGTTGTTGGTTGGCCACCAATCCGGAGCTACAGAAAGAACACAATGGCTACTAACCCACCAAAGAACAAAGAAGAAGTGGATGGAAAACCTGAGTTGGGTTGCCTTTATGTCAAGGTTAGCATGGATGGTGCTCCTTATCTTAGGAAAGTTGACTTGATAACCTATAATGACTACAAAGAACTTTCTTTGGCACTTGAAAAGATGTTCAGTGGTTTCACCGTTGGTAAGCTCTTTCTCCCATTTGAAATCTCCATTAAAGATTTGCTCTTGCATTTAATATGACCAGTTAATTATAGCTTAAATCTCTTCTAAATATTTGATGGTAAACACACTTGTTCTGGACATTGAACTCTATTACAATTGGGCGACAACTGATAGATTAAAGAGTTAAATTATTGCTAACCAATCATTTTTTGTTGTTTTATATCTTCCAAGGAGCAGCTATTTTCATATTACGCCGAACTTAAAATAAATGGTTCCCCCTCCTTTAGGGTCTATGGTCCTTGGTTATTCTTGAGTTGGGACATTTCTAACATTATCCTTAATTTTCTTTTACTCAATCTCTCATCTTGGTATGGTATGGTATGATATTTTTGATTACCAAGCATCCTGTTTGATAAGTAATTGGCTATGGAACTAAGAAAATAGATGTATCAACTTTAGTTATAGTGTCTTAGCCTAATCATCATATGTGCATCAGGATAGTAACCTGAATGGAACATAGGTGAATTCCATAAATAAGAATATCATAGACATTGTAGCAAAAGGTAATTACGCTCACCCCAGACGCTCTTAATAGTTCGTCCGTAGGTTGTGTGAAGGAAGGTAAATCACAAGGTCAGCTTATACCCGACCGTCAAGTGGAAAGGGGTGGAAGGAGTTTTTTCCCTAGGCATGCGCTCATCGGGATTTGATCCCTACCCCATCGTAGAGACATGAACATACATAAGGCCTCCTACCTACTACTATTATAGAGCTTACACTTCCATATATTTATATTTGACAGATGACTTATTTTACTGGACACTGACATCTCCTCTAGCCTATCCATCTTGTTAAATCAGATATACTGCGTTCTAATGTTTCTCGTGATATGATATTTCTGGCTATTGTGGCATATAAATAATACTTCTTGTTCTCAAGGAATTCCAACCAGAGATGGTCTATCTGAGAGCAGGTTGATGGTTCTCTTAAATGGATCTGAATATGTTCTTACTTATGAAGACAAGGATGGAGATTGGATGCTTGTTGGTGATGTACCATGGAAGTAAGTTGACTATTTACAGTTGTTTACCTTGTTCACGTGAAACTCTTGGAAAATAAAATTGAGATTCAGGTATTTTGAATACATTTTTGTAATGGCCAAGACATTAATGTTTCTTTAGATTACCAACCTCTGTTGCTTCTGAAATTTGTCAGATTCTGAAAGGTTAATTTTGCATTGTTGGCCTATTGCTATTCCAGGATGTTCACTGACTCCTGCAGAAGATTGAGGATCATGAAGGGTTCTGATGCAATTGGACTCGGTGAGTTCTGGTCATCTTCATAATGCTAAAATATATAATTTCCAAATATTTGACCCAAAAAGGATCTAATTTCTTTAATTCTGTTTCTAATTCATTATGGCGTCATATGTGTTCTCAATGAAATATTTTTATTCTCTTACAGCTCCAAGGGCCATGGAAAAGTGCAAGAACCGGAACTAGGGAGCTTTAATTTCGTACCGTAGCCGAAAGGTTCTTCTTGAGTCAGAAGTTAAGGGTTTTAATTAGCAAGTGTTTTATATATATATCTGTGGTTTGGAATTTTATATTGACTAAGACTTTGTTGTTGGCTAATCTCTATATGACCTTGTCGGAGTCATGCTTTCTCTGTTAAGTCTACATCTTTTCTGTATACTGTGTATGTTAGTGTTTGCTTGCTTTTCCACTCTTCGTGATCCATTTTTCCAATTCTCTATAATCCATGTGATAAATTGTCATCGTGCTGCTCTTGCTATATGATCCCACTTGAAAACGCCGACAAACGAGCCACCGATGAGTAAGCGTTGATGTTGATTGGGTCATCGAGTGCCAAGCAATGATGAGGACTTGGGGAGAGAAAAATAGAGAGAAGGTTAAAATAACGATCGAGGTTCCTCAGCGCTACCACTCCGATGCCTAAGTGAGTTTCTGATGGGGGTGGAGGAAGGAGAACGAAGAATAGTAATTAGGGTTTGGATGCGTGTGCGTGTACTTGCACCCTAGGATCGGGCTATCTTTTATACAGTAACGATTGTAGTCCCACGTTCTTCGCGTGTTTCAAAATTTCTGCTAATGTTACTCACGTCTCCTAAAATAAATGAAGGCATTACCCATGACTTCCGGGCTAAACAGTGGTGTTACTCGCATCTTCCATGAGCAATAACTGACGTTCGTCTTCGAGTGATTTTCCTTTGGAGTTGGGGAATCTTTCAGGGAATCGGGAAGTCTAGGATCCATTCAGAGTCGGGGGTTCCTTCGGAGTCGAGGAACATTTCAAGGAGTCTGGGAGTCTGAGTCCTTTGGAGTCGAGGAACCTTTTTGGGAGTTGGGGTCCCTTCGGAGCCGAGGAATCTTTTGGGGAGTTTGGGACCCATCGGAGTTGGGTGTTCTTTTGAAGTCGGGAACCTTGTAAGAAGTCTAGGATCCATTTGGAGTCGGGGTCTCTTCATAGTCGGAGGTCCCTTCAGAGTCAAGGCGTTGCGGAATCAAGAAACAACTCTCCATTAACTTTGACTGTCACCTCAACATGACTATTGACCTCTGGTGCCATGTGACCCCCTCTAATTATTTCCTGCATCACTAATCTCTTCTTCAAGTTTAGTCGAATGAGGCAGGAGTCCGACTGACTAGACTATTATGTGACTGAACAAGATGACTCCTACTGCCCTGACTGCGTCATTCATGTGATAGATCCCATGCATGATTCCAGTGAGATTACACATTAATTGCAGTCACACCTTTGATATTAGGCCTTAAATGCAGCCACGCCTATTAAATACGGAGCATGCATCATTTGCCTTAATACGGAGCATGCATCATTTGCCTTGATCTCCAAGTCCTGAATGCACTAGTGTATCTTCAAGGTTGCATCATATTAATGTGATATGACCTGTAGTAGGGAAGACTAAGCTTCATCCGAAGTGTAATGATTACACGGATTTGATTGGAACCATGCGTTCGATCGAATGGTTGAAAATCCATCTCGCCTTTGCGATGGCAGGGATCTAACGGTCATAGTCTCACGAGCGAAGATATATTAGGTTGTGGAGAGATGCTATTGCCCTCTATTGCGCAATCCTTACTTCTGTGTCCGCCATTCTTTGTCCTCTTCGTCTTCGAGAGCTCCACATCTCATCTCTCAATAAGTTTCTTGGTTCTTTGCTATCACCATCCATTCTGATCAATTGTTGATCGTCTAGCCTTAGGCTATAGTTTTGGTTATTCTGCCCTGTATCTCGCGATGGCTGCGGAATCTCTTATGATTCCTTGGTATAGAACCATTAAGTCCAACTTTACCATAGATGAACTGGATCACATAAGGACGACCTTTAAGATTCTAGCCGATCATCTCCTCAGAGTTCCGAATGGTAACAGCCATCCTGACCGTCCTCCCCTAGCTTTGTGACTTTCTTTTGAAGCTATTTATTGAGTGGACAGTGCTTTCTTATTCCAACCTTCTTATCGGAGGTGTCTCTATATTTCCGCATCCCCTTGTCTCAACTAGGTCCCAATTCTTTTCGCATTCTCACCGGTGTAGTCATCCTTTTTCAACTATACCGAATCCCCCTTTCACTTCTAATCTTTCATTTTTTTTTTCTTTTACTTTCCTCATGATCCGAGCTAAAATTCCTGAAGAATTTCCCATCTTTTCACAAGGGTTGGAAACTACATTTTTTTCTTTGTGAAGCCTTCGAGTCCCGTGTCATGACCTACTTGGTGATAATCTGAGTTATCGGTAGCTCCCCCTTTGAAAAATGAACATATGAAGCGGGGTTATTTCAGTGCATCCTAGAAGCTACAAGACATGGAGTTTGACAACAACCATCTACTTGAGGAGGGGCTGCTTCACAAATGTGGGCTGAGTCCCATCTCGGTTCCCCTCACAACTTTATTCAGTAAGAATTTTCTAGTTTCTCGAGCTTTGATGTCTAACTAAATGTTTATCAACTTGTGCAGTCGACACCATGTTGAAGGCTTCCATGAACAAGGTGGTGAAGTTAACGGAGGCTGAATTGGAAGCGTGCAACATAGCGATTATTGATTTAACACTGACTGAGGAAGTGCTTGAGGGGAGAACACTGCCGACTCCACTTGTGGCTCCTACAAAGGTTGCCCCAGGTAGCAATAAGAGAATCGACTCCACTCAAGGAGTTGAGAATGCCTCCAGCTCGCCAACTAGAGGTTGTAGAACTAACTCCATCCGGAGAGTTGGGAGCGTCCTTGAGGATAATGAGGAGGAGGCAGCGCTCACGAAAGACTCTCGCAGGCCCATAAGGCACATCACCATCAACTCTAGTTCAAACTGTGGCTCCACTCGCTAGATTAGGGAACCATCCAACCATCGATAGTTCCTCAAGGCCTCAAGGCTCAACTGTGTGTTGGAATGTATACTAAAAGCTTAGGCTTTTGTATAAAAGGTATAACTAGTTATTAGTTTCCGCATCATAACTAGTTCATCCTTTTATTTAGATCTTGAAATATCAAACACAAGAGGCTAATGAATCTAGGTTATCGAATTTATGTTTTCGATTTTGTGTTTCTTTTGTTTTTCGAATTTGTGATTCGATTGTTCTTTTTGGTTAAACCTAAGGTTACTATAAGGAAATTAAATATTGAATTTCGTTGAAAGACTTTGTCTAGGAAGTGGTGGATGCTCTCATACCCAAGAAGGCCTAGTGCCTCTCTATGTTTAACTTGGAAGTCGATCTCTGAAATTAATATTTAATTGAATTTGTAACATGGGTGGATTTGGATCAAAAATGTTAAGCATCGTTTGTGATCCAAGTTTAAACCATTAAGAACATATAAGTTGAATTTGGAATCAATAATGTTAAGTTCTGTTTGCGATTCCAAATTTAATTTCTAAAGAACACAATAGGTTATTAGGAATGGTTCAGGACTTGTATAAAATTTTTGTGCAGGGGAACCGATACGATATTCCGAGTAGCAACCAACACTGCGCCTAAGGGTCAGTGCCCCAACGTCCCCTGCTAAGTCGAGGGGTTCTCATATTGGGGCCAGGACATCCCTCCCTTATCTAAGCCTTGGTTTCTCGGATCATCCAAATGTCATCCCTACAAATCCCTCCCTTCTCAAATTGGGTGAAGATGCTATCTCATCTGCCGAGTAGCACCCCTGGAGCAAGTTCCTAGAGAGTGTCGACTAGATCTTACTCTCTACTATCTAACGACAGTTAAGTGGGCAAGGGTCAAAGAGGCAGCTTGGGGCATGTCCTTCACGACATTAGTAGAGAAGAGTGTGGACAGTAGAGTCGAGCACATGTTCAAAATAATGGTGTTTGGCCAATGCTTCAATGGAATTTGGTAAGGTCATTGAGAAATATGGGCTCACATAGTCGAGTTGGAGAGTCAACTGGCCCAAGCCCCATCTGACCAGGTTCTGGACTCAGCTCAGGAAGAGATCGCTCTGGAATAGGCGAAGATCAATCGCCTAAAAAAAGCAAGTAGCTGACCTTGCCTAGACTCAAATGGAACTAGGATAACTAAGGAGGTTGTTGACAGACCATACTGTGGAGAAAATCCAGGCGAGATATAACCTGGATAAAGCTAAGAGGGAGGTGGAGTCCTTGGAGGCCTAGCGAAGAAGCAGCAGAAGGAGATTGGGGAGTTAAATGCTGCGGCGGAAGCACAAAAGACTATTCTGGAGGAGGCTAAGGCGGGGGCAGAAGATGCTCAGTTCGAATTAGATTCAGCAAAGACGGAGGCAGAGACTATCAAGGCCGAGTTGGCAGCCAACCAACAAAAAGAAGGTGGAGTTGAGGGCCATTAGGGAAGAAACTGAGGGGATCAAGTTAGGGGCTGAGACTCAGTGGACTGTGTTGGAGTTTATACGGGCTGAGGTGGAGGTGGCCAAGACTGAAGCTGAGGCCTTATTGTTGGTGCAATTGATACTAATGATCAAATTTGAGTTTTGATGAATGACAAATGGATTAGAGTTAGATGTGTTGTATGATCTAACTCTTCCACCAAGTGTGCAGGACTTGACTGGTGTGGCACTAGGCTGAAATTCAGCTGGGTTTAGAAGACCTGATAGCTGGTGTAGAAGTCCATATAGGTCAAGGAGTGACTCAATATCTGACGGAAAGTTCGGCTGAGTCCGCTGGACCTGACAACTGGCTAAAGTCTAGTTAGGTCTACGGACCTGACAACTTGTAGGAAGACCTGGTGGGTCGAAGGAAATCAAGCGAGTCTGCATAATAAGTAAGGTAAATCATTGGAGGAGAGTGTTCCAGTGAGGATGAGTTCCAATTTGGGACCTTAGGTGCAGGTCTAATTTAGGGCTATTTCGAAAATTTAAATTGAGACCCTGACTAGATTCTGGTATCAAGGAGATATGATCTAATTACTAAATTACTTATTTTTATTGTGCTAACTTCGTTTTGTAGGGTATACTTTTTTGTGTTGGATTAACATATTTTATAGGGTCAAAGGAGCACAAAATACCTTAGGTGAACAGTACTAGAGGCGAATTCCAAGTGAAGGAAGGCACCTTGAGATGGACGATAGAAGGCACGTTCGAGAACTTAGAAGGCACCTTCGATCGGATAAAATTAGACTTTGGCGATGATAAGAGGTGAGCTGTTCGAGATAAAACTTAGTGGATGGAAGGCGCCTCTAGTGCCTCGGAAGGCACCTTCAACAGTCAATAAAAGAAGGTTTCACCCAAGGCTTCTTCACAACTTATACACAACTCTGCTACAAGCTTCTACCAGTTCGTTCGACGTTCCGACTGCTCCAACTTCATGCTATTGCTCTACTATGGCACTTCCATGCCCGACTATAGCAAACATACTGGTTGTTGGTAACATTTAAATTAAATTGTTCATTTATATTATTAAAGGAAGTGTAGGTTGTTACATTGTCCTTTGTTTATTTGTATTTTATTTCCTCTTCCGACGGTTCTAAAAGAGGGTATTAGTGGATTACCTATCGTTAGGTCTGAGGGGCCTAGGTCTTGGAGTAGGAGTCGCTGAAGGTTCCAAACCAAGTAAAACCTCAGTCTCCTTGTTCCAAAGGGCTCTCTTTGTTTAAAAAAAAGATTTTAAAAAAAGTTTTTTTAAACCACTTGATTCATCCCCTCTCTCACATGTAATACGATCCGACACTTAAGAGCTGATAAGTCAAAGCTGTAGGTGGCACTGGAGGCCCTAAGAGGCCAAGTGGAGAACAAGGAGACTGAACTCCAAGAATATCACGTATGTTGGGCTTGCAAAAAGAGAAAAATTATTGCTCTCAGAGGAATACTACGATTTATTCTGCGAGCCAGCACTTGCATGACTTGGACGACGAGCCAGATGCTGAGGGGGAGGAGGCAGAGGTAGATGAGTTCATGGATGCACTTTTCGGCGATCACCCTACTCCAGCACCGCCTCCAGCTCGAGCACCACGTCCCGCTCCTCGCACCCTAGTCGACTGATTACCGACCTTGAGATTATTAGAGTGTATACTAAAAGTCTAGCTTTTGTAAACATTTATTTTTGAAATAAAAGAATCACTTTGGTCAATATCTACATTTATTTATTAAATATAATTGTTTAATTAATTTATATAGTAGATAACATGATGTGTGGTGTCACACTCAGAAGATCATGTTGTCGGTTCTTTATAAATTATAAGCAGTTGCTCACGACTAAGATGGAAAGGAACAAACCATCGGAATAGTCATAGTGTAATTAAGTAGTAGTTTATCTTGATTAATAAATTACACTGGTACACTCTAAGTGTATTGAGTAGAACCATTTTAGGTAAGTTCTTTTGTACTGACTAAATAAAAGAACTAGACCTTAGTTATTGTGGAAGTGTGTGCTCTTAATCCTAATATAATAACAAGCACATATATTTAATATTTATTTCTTTGACTTATCAAAGGGTGAGGTTTAGCTCGATAAATCAATATGTCCGATAAGTTGGGAAATGATATTACTTATAGTGTGTGTTGTTGATTATAGAAGAAATATGTGTCCTAGTTATCTAGGTTGAGAATGTCCCCAAGAGGACCTCATAAGGATTGTCATGTTAAACCCTGCAGGTGGACTTAGTCCGACATGACAATGAAGTTGAGTGGTATTACTCTTGGAGCTAGATATTAATTAAGTGAGTTGTCAGTAACTTACTTAATTAGTGGATATTCGTTATCTTAAACACAGGGAGACTAACACACTCATGATAAGAAGGAGCCCATAATGTAATTTGGGATTAGTGCGGTAGTGCGATAATAACTCTCTAGTGGAATGAGTTATTATCGATGAACTTGAGTTGTGTGTTCGGGGCGAACATGGGATACTCAAGCTCATCGGAAGGCCAAAACCAATTTCTCCTCTAGGTCCATGTCGTAGCCTCATTATAGCCTCAAGTCCATCCAAATGTAAGGCCCTTCTTGGTGTACAAGAAGGGGGCCGGTTCATTGCTTGGTGACCAAGCAATGGCCGGCCACATCCTCTTCTATAGGGGTCGGCCCTATTGCTTGGTGACCAAGCTAGTAGGGGCTGACCACAATAATTCAAACAAGGAGGGTTGTTTTGAATTTTTAAAATCTTCTCTTTGTAGAAAATTATAAGTTTTAAAAGAGAGATTTTAATTTTTAAAACTTTCCTTTTTTAACCATCCTCATGGTTTTAGAAAAAAGGAAGAGAAGTTTTAAAAATTAAAATTTTCTATTCATGTTAAAAAAGAAAATTTTTGAAGAGAAGTTTTTAAATTTTAAAAAATGGTTTTAATTTTTAAAAGCTTTCCTTTTTAACATCCACTTTAGGAAAGAGAGCTTGTAAAATTTTATAAGAGGTTTTCTTTCTGTAAAAATTTTATAAAAATTTTCTTTTCTTCCTATAAGTGGCCGGCCAAGATAAGATCCATCCAACCCTTGATTTGGTGATTGGTTCAATCAAGAGGAAAGAAAAAGAAAAATAAAAGGGAAAAGGAAAAACTAGAGGAAGATTTTAATTTTTGTAAAAATTCTTCCCTTATTTGCCGTGGGCAAGTATTATAAAAGAAGGGGTGAGGAGGTTTCATGGGAGACAATTCTTATTCTCTTGTTTGGAGATTTTGGTGTGGCCGACCCTCCCTCTTTCTTCTCTTCTTTTCCCTTTTGCTCTCTTCTCCTTGGTGGTGGTGGTGGCCGAATTTTAGAGGAAGAGAAAGAAAGCTTTTGGGTGGTGTTCATCTTGGAGGATCGTCGCTCACACGACGTCCAAGGCGAGACGAGGAATACGACAGAAGATCTCGAGGTCATTAGCATACAAAGAGAAGGTATAATTAGTAGTTGTTTTCCGCATCATACTAGTTATTTCTTTTTGTAAGAATTCCAAACACAAGAGGCATTAGATCTAGTTTTTCGAATTTATTTTTTGAGTTTGTGTTTTCTTTATTTTCGAATTTGTGATTCGATTGTTCTTTTTGGTTAACCTAGAGTTATTTAAGGAAATTAAATATTAGCTTTCCTTAAAAGGCTTTGTCTAGGCGGTGGTGGTTACTCCCATATCCAAGAAGGTCATGTGCCTCGTCATGCAGTCCTAGAAGCCAATTTTGGAAATTAATATTTAATGGAATCAATAACATAGGTGGATTTGAATCAATAGTGTTAAGTTCCGCTTGCGATTCAAATCTAAACCATTAAGAACAAATAAGTTAAATTTGGAATCATGATGTTATGTTCTGTCTGCGATTCCTAATTTAACTTCTAAAGAACACAATAGGTTATTTAAGGAAAGGTTCGACACTTGTATAAAATTTTTGTACAGTGGAACTGGTACGATTTTCCTATGACCCATATGAAAGGTTTGATGTAGTTTTCATAGATGGAACCCATATTTACATTATATTTTATGCATTGTATCGATTTTGGACTTAATTACAAATTATTTTATTACGGCTTTATTTGATGCTAATTTTTTATGGTTATTTTATAGGCATCATAGGTTCGGGGACTGGGATGAATTTGAACCAAATTTGTGTTCAGATCGGGGTTTTAACGAGACGATCAAGCTCCATAACAATAGTAGTCGTTCATTCAAGATTGGAGCATATCTACACCATCCATTGAAGATCCGGCTCATCCAACCTAATGAGGAGTAGATCTGGACCATAGATGAAGATCAATACCTTTTGATCAGATTTTAAGCGATCTTCCACCGTTGATTGAGCCCTGAGCATTCTCAGCCATTGGATCATATTGGGAGAGGTTTAAAAGCCGCGAGAAGCTATAGTGCTTCCGGAGCTTGGGCGTATTTTCTTCCTCGCAACAAATCCACTGTTCATCCTCCGTCCCCGATGCTCCCGTTCTGCATTCTAGATCCAAGAGCTTATTTTCTTCAACGACGGCGATCTCAAGCTGCCGGCGTTTATCGTCCGAGATCAGAGAGTGGCAGAAGGGAGGTTTCTTCATCCGCGATTTAGATTTTGTTCGCCGCCGCATTCCTGTTCGAGGAAGATCCCCGATCAACGAATTTCGTATTCAATAGAGCTTCGAGGGAGGTTTCTTGGAGTTTCTGATCCTTTTCCGATCTTCATTCCGTCGCGAAACTAGGCTGATCTGATTAGTTGATCTAGTTTGGCAATTAATAGAATCTATGCTCTGTTCTTTGGTCGATGAAGTTACCAGACAGGTGGGAGCTTCGAGGGAGCTTTCTTGGAGCTGTGAGTGTCACCTGGTAATAGTTGGAAGCTTGGTTGATCGTAGTTGGGTGTTCGAAGGGAGTTTTCTTGGAGCATTTTTGTTGACAGCAGGTTGAGTAAGATTTGAGCTTGGAATTGGATGTGGAACGTGTTTGTTTGTTTTTGTTTACTTTAGATTACTCATACCTGCTCAGATCTTATGATCTGATTTACTGCTTTGTAATTTTCGTTTGATTTCTAAGATTGCTATCTGATTTCTTTTAATTTCTGCAATACAAGATCTGTTACAGCTACTTAATTGCTTGTAATTTGAGTTTGTCTTGTTTTGGGAATCTTAGTTAATGCCAATTTGTGTTCAGTTTTAATTCGTGAATGTGTGATGAAACTCTTGCTTTATATGTAACACACAACTAGTGTTTAGTTTCTAACTAGTGTTTTGTTTGGAATGTTTAGCTACTAACTTGGTTTCCCTTTATTAGTGTTGATTTGATTCTTGATCTTAATGATTGTGAACTAGTTTAGATGTTGAATGGATCACTTGATGTTCTTCATGATTTACCTTTGTATCATTTTGTTGATTGTGGGAATGAATTGAAGATGTGGTGATCGAATTAATTGTTGAAGTTGATTGTGTTTGTGGCTAGGATGCTATTTCGGTTTCTAGAAGTATAGTGAGCTCTTGAGTTTCATGTTTACTATGATTTTGAATCGAAAAGATAATAATTGATCTATTTGATTCAATGAGACATTAGAATCCAAGCTTAGTTGATTTTAGTATGATGAGAGGGAAATGAATCATGTGTAGAAGAAAACAACACTGTCTTACTCTATTTTAGATTGTTCTAGTGCACTTTTGGGAATTAAATGTATTCGAGTTGAAATGAGTTCAACTTGAATCGATTCTAGAATTAACACACACACACACACTAGTTATCCTTGGAAAAATAAGACTTGGGACTCGTTGCTACAACATTTATCTTTAGCTTATGTGAGTTTCTAATCTTAATTAATTTGATGTGTCACGTGACATGAGAAAAAGGCCGACACCACTCGTCTACAAGAGACGTGGCTCATCCGCGCTTCCGTTGAGTTAAATACTTTTTATATTTTCCCTTCGTCTGGTCTAACCAGATGTAGTCTCTCTCGATTTGAGAATCCAATTCTCAAACTTATTTTATATCTTTCGGATAAACTAATAGTGCATGTGATCTTATAGGTTACCGGTTATGTTAGTCATTCATAATTAATTATTAATTATAAATAGATCATGAGTGTCACCTAATAGTACATCATGACCCCTAATTGACCAATAAATCATAGTTGATTTCAAAACCACTTCTGAACCCTTCAGTGGCTGCAATTATTTGTGCGTCTATTCCTTTCACTATTCTTATACCTACTTGGTTCAGGACATGGTCTATGTGTCAGTCACCACTAAACTAACTATATAACACTTAGACTAAGTAGTAGTTCCTTATCCTATAGATTCAAATTACTCAAACATCTATCCAAGAAGATCATCCTCTTAACATGCTTCTGATTTAGCCATAAATTTATGAGTAATAATTCTAACAAGTGTCAATAGGGTATACACCTCTTTATCAAAGGAGTGGTAAATCCTCTGTGGCATATTCAAATACCTTGGAAGACTTTGATTTATACCTAATCATCTTAAGGTCACACCTCCAAGTAGACCTGACCATGGTGTTGGACCTCGTGGTTGTTTTGATGTGATCAACCAAGTTTAGGTTAGGTCCTGTTTGTCTGATCCCTGTGTCTAAGTGTGCAGGAACTTAGGAGTGCAGGAAGTCGAGCGGAAGACGCAGCTAGCGAGAAGGACGGCATGGGAAGGGAGTCGACGGGCTCGGTGCGTCCGAATGACAAGAGAGCTGCGGAAGAGTACACCGGTGGGTGTGAAGAATGTGTGCGGCGTTCGAGGGACGTAAAGTCGGGACGGAAGATTGCTCGAGGAGAAAGCCGGGAACTGGGTTCGGGTGAGCCCTATTCCGGATGGCCGAAATCACCAAAGCAAGCCGAACCAGAGCAAGTCAATTGGGAAGTTGACTTGACAAGTGTTCGGTCGACCGAACCCTCTGATCGGTCGACCGAACCCCCTCTCATTAGCAGCCAGCCATTGGAGATATATCAACAGCCACATCAGCAACCAATGGCTGATCGGTCGACCGAACCGGAGATAAACCAGAAGACTTAGTCGAGCGTACTGATCGAGCCAGCTCAGAGAGACCGTTGGTTGATCGGTCGACCGAACACAAGGATCGGTCGATCGAACCCAAGCTCGATCCAGAGAGACTGCACCTGGACGGAAGACTGGGTAGGTACAGCAGGTTCGGTCGACCGAACCTAGGGATCGGTCGACCTATCCCTCTCGAGTCAAAACCTGATCCCGAAAATCAGGTTATCTGATAAGTCTTGGAACCCCTATATAAAGGGGTCTCGAATAGTTGTTCAAGAAAAATGAAAGTATCAACTCTGTAATTCCTTTTCAAGCAACCTCTATACTCTTAAAGTGTAAAAGGTTTCTCCGCCTTCAAAGAAGGAGACTCTTTTAGTGCGTCTTTCCACCGCCTTGGATTAACAACCGTCTCGGTTGTAACCAAGTCAAATAGCTGAGTCATCTCTCTTTTCTTCTCTGTTAACTACTTTAATTATTAGTGTTGCTTTTATTTTAGAGTTGAAAGTTTGAGGAGGGTATAATTTATGATTGCAGGCAATTCACCCCCCTCTTGCTGGTCCCCGCTGCACCAACAAGTGGTATCATAGTCCAATAGTCTCAGAAGGACTAACCGCCGTCTGAAGCACAAAGATTAGAACAATGGCCGGCGCAAACATTCATCCCCCGAAGTTCGACGGAGATTTCGCTACATGGAAGCGAAAAATGGAGGTATTCTTTAAAACGGATTTTTACATTCTTATTACAATGAAATATGGTTTTGCAGCTCCAAAAGACAAAGAAGAAAACCAATGGATGAAGAAGGAGCAGGCTGATTTCGTCGCTAATGGAAAGGCTGAGTTCCACTTGCTCAGCGTTCTTCCGCCCCTGGAGGTAAATCGGATCGAAAGCTACAATTCCACAAAAGACCTCTGGGATAAATTCCTGGAGCTCCACGAGGGTACCTCAGAAGCAAAGCTAGCGAGGCGCGACATCCTTCGGACACAACTAACGAACCTCCAGATGAACAATGGCGAGAAGGTAGCGCAACTCCAAGTGAGAATCAAGAAGCTAATAACGCAACTGACGAATCTCGACGAAATGGTAACAAACTGAGATTCCATCTGATACGCGCTCAACGTCTTCCCCAGAACTCCTGAATGGGCGTCCTTAGTAGATGCATACTACATCTCTAAGGACTTTGAGGTAAGCAGTTTAGAAAACTTGTTCTCTACCTTCGAACATCACGAGTCTCGACTTGCAGAGAAACCAGTAGAAAAGTCGAACCTCAACATTGCCCTACAAGCCGAAAAGGATGATCTCGACTCCGAAGCATTGATCGACGAAACCGAAGCGGCGCTACTGGTAAGACGCTTTAATAAATTTCTTAAATCTAACAAATTTAAATCGCAGTCGAGAAAGCATCAACGTAGCAGAAGAGCGGTACGATGCTACAACTGCAACGAGGAAGGGCGCATCAAGGATGACTGCCCCAAACTGAAGAAAAAGAACAAAGAGAAGTCTCAAAAATCGACGTCCTCTACACACAAGAGCCTGAAGGCCACATGGGATGATTCTTCATCCTCCGAGTCAGATGCCGAAGCTTTCTCGGGACTAGCACTGGTGGCCAACCATCTCTTCGAAGGAGACTCGGACTCAGAGATGAGCATTGATCAAGGGGGAGAATCAGAAGAAGAAAGCTACGACGAAGGGGGAGCATCACCAAGTGAGGTAAGTAAGGTACGTAATCTCACTTCCTCTTAGTCTTTTAAGTTTATCAAAGTGCTTACTAAAGACTTAGTCAAATCAGAAAAAGAAATTGCCAACTTGAAAACGCTGTTAAAGAATTTGAACTTAGAAAATGAGAAATTAAATTTAGAACTTGAAAAATTGAAAACTGAAAATGCATGCTTAAGACCAAATCAATTTCAAAAATAAAAAATTAAGGTCTACGGAAAATTAAATTGGTATATAAGAAAACATCAGGGACAACTTAGGAAAGTTCCCAGAAATTATGTACCCCCTAATTTTCTGAATAACCCAGTAGAAAGGAATCTATACTGGATTCTAAAATCTTTGCTTGTTTAAATTTTTTTGTTAAGAGCTTACAGTGAGAAAATTAAACAATGAGTTTCTTTATGGAAGCTTTGTCTAAGGAAGTGGTTGTTGCTCCAATAACCAAGAAGGCCTAGTGTCTCGCCACAACCTGGAAGCCGAAATATCGAAATAAAATATTTAATTAACTTTCTGATAAAAGCATTAAAATTAGAATTAAATGCTTTGAAATTTTTTTAAACATTTCCTTAGAAATTCTCCAATTTTTTTTTTTATTTTACTTAGAAAAATTCTCATTATTTTTAGATCTTTTCTGAAATTATAACGTTCAATTAACTTTAGCTAAGTTGTTTTTAAAATAATATTAAATTTTCACTTAACAAAATTTTCAAAATAACTTAGAAAATTATTTTTACCCCGTTTTTGCTGTGATAAAAGGGGGAGAGTTTAGTAACAAGTTTTGGGGGGTTTAGGGGGAGTTAGGAAAAATTAAATTTTTTATTTCTTCCCTTCTAACTCATGTTGCAAATTCTATCATTTTTGTGCTTAAAATGTTAGTTTAGTAATTTTCTTAAAAATACTATTTGTTTGTCTTTACCCTAACTTAAACTTGGGTTGATGCAAATCAAAAAGGGGGAGATTGTTGGACCCCGTGGTTGTTTTGATGTGATCAACCAAGTTTAGGTTAGGTCCTGTTTGCCTGATCCCTGTGTCTAAGTGTGCAAGAACTTAGGAGCGCAGGAAGTCGAGCGGAAGACGCGGCTAGCGAGAAGGATGGCACGGGAAGGGAGCCGACGGGCTCGGTGCGTCCAAAGGACGAGAGAGCTACGGAAGAGTACATCGGTGGGCGTGAAGAACGTGCACGGCGTTCGAGGGATGTAAAGTTGGGACGGAAGACTGCTCGAGGAGAAGGCCGGGAACTGGGTTCGGGTGAGCCCTATTCCGGATGGACAAAATCACCCAAGCAAATCGAACCAGAGCAAGTCAACCGAGAAGTTGACTTGACAAGTGTTCGGTCGACCGAACCCTCTGATCGGTCGACCGAACCCCCTTTCATCAGCAGCCAGCCGATGGAGACATATCAGCAGCCACATCAGCAACCAATGGTTGATCGATCGACCGAACCCTCTGATCGGTCGACCGAACCGGAGATAAACCAGAAGACTTAGTCGAGCGTACTGATCGGGCCAGCTCAGAGAGACCGTTGGTTGATCGGTCGACTGAACACAAGGATCGGTCGATCGAACCCAAGCTCGATCCAGAGAGACTGCACCTGGACAGAAGGCTGGGCAGGTACAGTAGGTTCGGTTGACCGAACCTGGGGATTGGTCGACCTATCCCTCTCGAGTCAAAACCTGATCCCGAAAATCAGGTTATCTGATAAGTCTTGGAACCCCTATATAAAGGGGTCTCGAATAGTTGTTCAAGAAAAACGAAAGTATCAACTCTG
Organism: Zingiber officinale; assembly: GCF_018446385.1. Classification (NCBI taxonomy): domain Eukaryota; kingdom Viridiplantae; phylum Streptophyta; class Magnoliopsida; order Zingiberales; family Zingiberaceae; genus Zingiber; species Zingiber officinale. The sequence continues at coordinate 17,936,604 of NC_055986.1, read as the reverse complement.
TAATTCCTTTTCAAGCAACCTCTATACTCTTAAAGTGTAAAAGGCTTCTCCGCCTTTAAAGAAGGAGACTCTTTTAGTGCGTCTTTCCACCGCCTTGGATTAACAACCATCTCGGTTGTAACCAAGTCAAATAGCTGAGTCATATCTCTTTTCTTCTCTGTTAACTACTTTAATTATTAGTGTTGCTTTTATTTTAGAGTTAAAAGTTTGAGGAGGGTATAATTTGTGATTGCAGGTGATCCTGTCCGAACCAGGAGTCAACGGACACTGGGCACGTGGCGCTCCCTGCTGAATCCTCGAGCGCTCCGGCGAACCTGCAGCAAAACCGAGCCGGGAGGGGTGTCCCGGCGACGGCCCTCCGACGCTCAAGTCAGGCGAGGAATCAAGAATAGGTGGCCTCAAGATGAAGACTTTTTTCTTTTATTCCTACCTCCGGTGAAGAAATGGAGGCCTTTATATAGACCTCTCGAAGAAGCCTGGGCGCGCCAGTCAAAGCAACCACCTGCCTTTGACCATGCCTAGGTATGAGTCTGCCAGAAGGGCCATGCCCAGATATGGATCTGTCAGGAAGACGTCCATGAGGCCATACTGCTACTGTATCAACCTTCCCATGATGTGAAGGCAAGATCCTCCATCGTGTGATATTGTGTACGGCCTAATCATCAGACATGCTTCTGCTGATATCCCATAACCCGAGCCGAGCGCATAGGCCGCTCGGCCACCTTTGTACCCTCGCCCCTATCCTGGCCGAACGGACCACCCGATCGGCCCTTCGGTCCCAGCCGAGCGGACTTCCGCTCGGCCCTTCGATCTTCCTGCCTTGGCGTCGGAAACCCAAGCCCATGGATGGGTTATCTCTAGCTCCGCTCGGACCATTACCCGCTTGGCCAGCCCTCCATCCGTCCTTAGGTTGGGGGCCTCCCATTCTTACCGCCGGATCACTTGCCTTCCCTTCAAGTCTAGTCGAAGGAGGAAGTGAGTCCGACTGACTGGACCATATGTGTCCGAGCGGGCGGTCGCCGTCTTTCTGTAGCTTATAATATCCATGGGGTCGTTCGGCCCTTCTGCCAAATTCAGCCGCTCGGCTCTTCGTTTTGATTGTCTTGTCGCTCAACATGGGTGTTTGCTTGTCTAAATCTTCTCGGAAATCGTGCAATCTTTTTCATTAAGGTGAAGCGTGCGCGGTATGGGTGCATTAATTGCGCTCGATGACAGGGCGCCACGTGTAGACCATTGTGTGGCGGCGGCGTCACTTACGATGGGACGCCCCCGTTTGAAATGGACGGCCCGATGGCATCCTCGTTTCTCGTGACCTAGATCGGACGGCGGAGGCTGACCGGCCTCGGCCGTATAAAGCCTCCGTCCCTTTTTTGGCCGGTCACTTGCTCGCGCTTTGCCTTCTGCTTCTTCCTCTGCTGCGACCTCCGACGATCTAGTGTCTGTTTTTAGGCGGCGATCATCTCCTCGGTGATTCTTTCCACCCGTTTCCTTCCCAGTGAGTCTTCTTCCTTCACTTACTAGGTCTTCTCTGCTCATTTCGCCCCTTTCGTTTCCCTTCGATTTCTTGCTATTCTTTCGCCTCTCCGAGATGGCAAGCTCCTCCGAACCCGCTGTTGGCATTTAGGGCCCTTGGTATCTGACCATGGAGAGCCGATTTGATGAGGAGGGTGCTCGGCGCCTGGTTAGGACGTATGGGATTCCCGATAACCATGAAATAGTTATAGCCGACCCGACTGACCGGCCACATGACCCGCCGATCGGCACCATTTGTTTCTTTCTAGACCAATTCCAGGGCGGCCTTAGATTTCCTACCCATCCCTTTATTTTAGAGGTTTGTAACTATTTTCGCATCCCGCTCGGCCAACTTGTGCCGAATTCCTTTAGGCTGCTGAGCGGGGTGGTCGTCCTCTTCAAGCTGCACAGTATCCCCCTTGACCCCAAAATATTCCACTTCTTCTTCTACCCCAAACAATCCGAGCCGGGCACTTTTATTTTCCAAAGTAGAATAGGCTTTAAATTTTTTGATAATATGCCGACCTCCAACAAACACTGGAAGGAGTTCTTCTTCTATATCCAACTTCCCGAGCGGCCAGCATTCCGAACCAAATGGCAGACCGCTGTGCCGACTCAGCAGAAGCTCGGCCAGCCTACCTCCATGCTGCTCACTGGTTGTCCGGTCGGTGATACAAGATCGACCAGTTGCTGCTCGATGGGGTATTGTATATTTTCTGATTGTCTCCCGTTCGGGCCAATCTCCCCTTCCTCATGAGTAAGGATTCTTTACTCTCTTAGTCTTTTTGCTCTAATTGATTTTAATTTCTTTCCCTGCAGCTGAAGTCATGTGGCGCTCCAAGGCTACTGATCATCTGAAGTTGAAGGCCGTGGAGATTGAGGCCGCCACAAAAAGGAACTCGTCGAGCGGGGTCTTATCCCTAGCCGCCCGGCGGATGTAGGAGAGGGGGGGGGGGGCGCAGTCCGCCCCTGAAACATAAGCTGCCCCATCCGCTTCAACGGAGGTTGAGGCGGATCTTGAAAGCGTCGAAGAGACTCCAGCCGTCCGCCGACCCAAGAGGCGGAACCACAGGCGCCAATCGACGTAACTTCGCCGGATCGCACGCCATCACAGATCGGGACCCCTGCGGTTTCGCCCACCGCACGGCCCTCCGGCTCTCCTCCCCGGACTCGTCGCCGCTTACGTCGGTTGGGTGAAACTTCCACCATAGGGGAGTCCTCGCATCAGGCGGCCGCGACTGAAGAAGCGTCGTCCGGCCATCCGACCATCAAGACCACCCTCCGATTCCCATCGGAGGAATATTTACTGTACGCCGATCGGCCATCGAGCCCCGTTCACGAAATAACCTTGACGGGTCCGCTCGCCAAGATTTTTGAGGACGCGCAGATTCAAGTGGCCCTCATGACGCCCAAGCAGCTCGGCGATAACAACATGCAGCAGGCCACTCAGGTACGTTCATTTTTCTTCCTGTACCATGCTACCGTTTGACTTATGATGTTATTATTCCCCTCACAGCGTTGGGCTGAGCAAATCGCCACTAGCCATCGGCTAGCCGAGCTGGAGGAGCTCCTGGAAAAGCTTCAAGTGTCGGGGGGTCCGTCGGCTGAGCGAGAGAAACAAGCCTTCGAGGCCGAATAAAAGAAGGCTGCCGACCTGGCTATGGAGGTGGCTCGGCTAGAGGGTCAAGTCAAGAAGCGCGAAGCGGATGCCAAACGCGCTACTGCCCGGAAGAAGCGAGCAGTAGCCGATCTGGACAAGATGAAAGTAGATGTCCGTGCGCTAGATCAGCGATCCAAGGATCTGGAGGCCCAGCTGAACGCCGAGCGAGAGGACCGTTCGGCAGAACGCACAAAGGCTGCGATGGACTTGAAGGCCCTCCAAGATTCCTTAATCGCCTCCCGGGCGGTGCTCAAAAAATATAAAGAGGGAGAGCCGAGTCGCTTAGCAGCAGCGCGCCAGGAATACCTCCATTCGGAGAGGTTCGGCGTAAAATTCGGTGGCAGCGTCTCCTCTACTTTCGCCGAAGCGGTCAAGGTCGCCATGGCGTACTTGAAGAGGGGTGGCCACCTTCCTGAGGGAATGCATATTCCCGCCTCCGACCTGGTGGCCATGATCGATGATATCCCGGACGCCTTCTTTAATTTTGAAGACCCTGAGTGAGGCGAGTTAAGTGTTTTCTGTATTTCATCCGCTCGGCGGATGCAAAATTTTTGTACGTGTCGTTCGGCCTAATTTTTCCTCTAATGAAATGATGCCCATCTGCTTTTGTCTTCTTACTCATTATCCATAATATTCTTCTGTTTGCTTAACGTGTATGCTTAGAGTCAGTCATGCTCTTAAGCGTTCACCATCACGCGTCCGATCGGCTTGGCCCATTGCATAAAGTCCGAGCGGGGAGGCCTACTCGCTCTGCACGTATCTTGCCTGCGTGAAGTTAACAAACGCCGAGTATCGAAGGACCAACCCCCAATCGGGCCTGAATGTTTTAATATTTGTAGTTTCCGCGGTTTCTTACTCTGATATTCGTTCGTCCGCTCGGGGTATTTATAGTCGCCGGACCGACTTGATTTTTAACGACGGTGCTCGTCGGCGCGGATGTTTATAGCCGATCGGCGCGGCTCTCGATCTTTAACGACGGTGCTCGTCGGCGCGGATGTTTATAGCCGATCGGCGCGGCTCTCGATCTTTAACGACGGTGCTCGTCGGCGCGGATGTTTATAGCCGATCGGCGCGGCTCTCGATCTTTAACGGCGGTGCTCGTCGGCGCGGATGTTTATAGCCGATCGGCGCGGCTCTCGATCTTTAACGACGGTGCTCGTCGGCGCGGATGTTTATAGCCGATCGGCGCGGCTCTCGATCTTTAACGACGGTGCTCGTCGGTTTTCCGCTCGGTTTTTATAGCCGGTCGGCGCGGCTCTACGGTTTAACGTCTGGGCTAGACGGCCTTGAAGGCTAACTCCTTACCAGGTCGAGCGACCTTGGCCTTAACTTCCGGGTCATTTCGCCCATCCAACCGCTGGGAGTCATTTACTATATCGTCGCTTGGCTCGGAGAATCCATGTGCATCTTTCTCAGCTGGGAGAACGTACTCCTGGCCGAATGACTCAGGGTCTGCTTCGTCGAGCATTTTGGCTAGGATAATATACCTCCGTCCGAATGGTACGGGGCCTTCAATTTTCGAGCGCTTGGCTTGACCCATTTACCTCCGGCCGAGCGGCTCGGGGCCTTCGTTATTTTGTTGGCGGTGCCTTATTTGTTCTTTTGATTTTTCGTTTCTGCATTTCAAGTATTCAGTCGAAAAAAGTACACAAGATGATTTACATAGGCACACCTTTCACCCTGCCCGGTAAGGCTGGAGGTGGTTCGCGCTCCACGGCCTATCTAGCTGGCGACCTTCCTCATCTTCCAAATAATACGCACCCGAGCGGAGCTTCTCGATGATTTTGAAGGGACCTGCCCACGGAGCTTCAAGCTTGCCGACGTCGCCGACCGGCTTGACTTTCTTCCAGACAAGGTCGCCGACCTGGAATGATCGGGGAATGACGCGCCGGTTATAGTTTTGCTTCATTCGTTGACGGTACGCCATCAGCCGAACGGATGCCTTTGCCCTCTCCTCTTCTACCAAATCCAGCTCCATGTTTCTCCTTTCGGCGTTGTCATCATCGTAGCTCTGGATCCGGGCTGACTCAACGCCGACTTCGACCGGAATGACGGCCTCACCGCCATATACCAAATGGAACGGTGTGACTCCTGTCCCTTCTTTTGGCGTCGTTCGGATGGCCCACAAGACGCTCGGCACTTCGTCCGGCCAATTTCCTCCCAAATGATCGAGCCGAGCGCGCAGAATACGGAGAATTTCCCAGTTGGCCACTTCAGCTTGACCGTTGCTCTGAGGATAGGCAACGGATGTGAAATGTTGCTCAATGCCGTAGCTATTGCACCAATCCTCTAACATCTTCCCTGTGAACTGTCGCCCGTTGTCGGACACTAGTCGGCGAGGGATGCCGAACCGACAAATGATGTGTTGCCAGATGAATTTTTTAACCATTTGTTCAGTGATCTTTACTAGCGGCTCGGCCTCCACCCACTTGGAGAAGTAGTCTACCGCCACTAGTAAGAATTTCCTCTGCCCGGCCGCCATCGGAAATGGACCGACAATATCCATTCCCCATTGGTCGAACGGGCATGAAACGCTTGACGCCTTCATTTCTTCGGCCGGTCGGTGGGAGAAGTTGTGATACCTCTGGCATGAAAGGCAGGTAGATACTGTCCGAGTGGCAAGATGATCTTCTTGGCCAATGAGCGCCCGCCCGGATGACCCCCGCATGATCCTTGATGTACTTCCTGGAGGATGTAAGCTGAGTCCTCCGAGCTTACACATTTCAGCAACGGGCGCGAGAAAGCTTTCTTGTAAAGCTGATCTCCGATGAGTGTAAACCGACCGGCTCTTCTTCTAAGGAGCCGGGCTGCATATTCATCGGAGGGTGTGGTGCTCGAACGGATAAATTCTATAATAGGTGTCCTCCAGTCGCTGGGAAACGTGAGGTCTTGCATCCGATCAACATGCGCCACCAGCAGTACTTTTTCAATTGGTTGCTGAATGGCAACTGGTGTTATTGAACTCGCGAGTTTGGCTAACTCGTCTGCTGCCTAGTTCTCCGTTCGGGGGATCTTCTGTATAAGAACCTCTCGGAAAGTGGCTTTGAGTTTTTCAAAGGCCTCAACGTAGAGTTTAAGCCGAACACTATTAATTTCAAAGGTGCCAGAAAGTTGTTGAGCGGTCAACTGCGAATCCGAATAGAGAGTCACCCGACCGGCACCCACATGCCGGGCTGCCTGCAATCCGGCTATGAGGGCCTCATACTCTGCTTCGTTGTTGGTTGCTTTGTAATCCAGTTGGACGGATAAGTGCATCTTCTCCTCTTGAGGTGAGAGCAGCACTATTCCAATCCCACTTCCGAGCCGAGTGGAGGACCCATCTACATATATTCTCCACATTGCTTCTGGCTCTGGCCTTTGCACTTCAGTCACAAAATCAGCCAAGGATTGCGCTTTGATCGCCGAGCGGGGTTGATATTGGATGTCAAATTCACTTAATTCTGTCGTCCACTTGATGAGCCGTCCGGACGCTTCTGGATTCAACAGTACTCTTCCGAGTGGACTGTTTGTCCGGACAATGATGGTGTGCGCCAAGAAATACGGTCGAAGGCGCTGAGCGGCTAGAACCAAAGCAAAGGCCAACTTCTCGAGCCCGGTGTAACGAGATTCAGCATCTTTTAAAATGTGGCTTAGAAAATACACCGGCTGCTCTTCACCGCTTGCCCTCACAAGTGCCGAGCCTACAGCATGCTCAGTCGATGACAAATAAATATAAAGTGACTCACCCCCGATCGGCTTGGCTAACACTGGCAGAGAATTAAGATATGTCTTCAATTCTTCGAACGCTTGGTCACATTCTTCATCCCACTGGAACTTAGTAGCCTTGCGCAGGATCTTGAAGAATGGAAGGCTCCGGTTTTGGAGATGAATCTGGACAAAGCAGTTATCCGTCAACCTCTGCACTTCTCTTGTATTTCTTGGGGCGGCATGTCTGCAGAGCTTTCACTGGGATTTGCTTGAATTCCCGCTCGGTCACTATGTACCCCAAGAAACGCCCTCCTACAGGCACTTCGGGATTTAGCTTGACTCCATATTTGCGGCTCGGAAGGTTTCTTCCATATCCTTGACAAGATCGGTCGCTCGGACGGATTTGATAAGAATGTCGTCCACATAGATTACGCCCGATCTGCTCCTTGAACACCTTGTTCATCAAGCGTTGATAGGTGGCCCCAGCATTCCGTCGGCCATTACGAAGCTTACTTTTTCTTGATCTTCCCGGGCGAGCGGCACTTGATGATATCCTTGATAGGCGTCAAGCATGCAAATTAATTCGCAGCCGGCCGTAGAGTCCACCAGCTGATCTATCCGGGGCAGAGGATAGAAGTCCTTGGGGCATGCTTTGTTTAAGTCCCGAAAGTCGATGCAGACTCTCCACTTGCCGCCCGGCTTGGAGACTAATACTACGTTAGCCAGCCAGATCGGGGGCCGGCCTCCAGAAGTTTTTCTACTTCCGCCCGGATGATGGCGTTCTGCTCGGCACTGAAATCCCTTTTCCTCTGCTTCACTGGTCGAGCGTCCGGTCGGACATGCAATTCATGCTGCGCCAGGCTCGACGAAATTCCGGGCAACTCATGTGTCGACCAGACGAAGACATCATGATTTCGTTGGAGGCATTGGATCAGTTCCTCCTTCTGCTCCTCCTCCAGATCAGAGGCGATAAAAGTCGTGGCCTCCGATCGGGTCGGGTGGATCTGAACCTCCTCCTTTTCATCATAAATTAAAGCAGGAGGTTTCTCGGTGATGGCATTTACCTCGATTCGAGGTGCCTTCCGAGCAGAGTTAGATTCTGCTCGGACCATCTCGATATAGCATCGCCGAGCTGCTAATTGATCTCCCCGTACTTCTCCCACTTTGTCTTCGACGGGGAACTTCATCTTCTGGTGGAAGGTTGAGACGACTGCTCGGAATTCGCTAAGCACCGGTCGTCCCAAAATGACGTTGTAGGACGAAGGAGAGTCGACCACCACGAAGTTTATTGTCCTGGTCCTCCTGAGCGGCTCTTCTCCCAGCGAGGTAGCCAGCCGAATCTGTCCGACCGGCTGAACTTCGTTGCCCGTAAACCCGTAGAGCGGGGTCGTCATGGGCAGCAGCTCGGCTCGATCAATTTGCAGCTGATCAAACGCCTTCTTGAATATGATGTTGACCGAGCTCCCTGTGTCAACAAATATGCGGTGAATAGTATAATTGGCTATTACCGCTTTGATGAGCGAGGCGTCACTTCAACTCTCTAAGTCTCCCGGCCGAAAGTGATTTCCGGTCCACTTGCCCGCTCTTTCTCACTGTTGCGTTACTTTGATCTTCCTCCTGTCTGGTCGGCGTAGACGTCCTTCCTTCATACGAGGTAGAAGTATTACCAGAGGGTGGCAATATGCTAGCTAGTCGACTGGCTGGTCTACTAGCTACACTAGGGCCTGGTGTTGGCGGCCTAAGCAATTGCGAAGCAATTTGGGGAGGTGCAGCGGCTCAACAACTATCTCGAGCATACTGTTGACACTTTTGGGTGTTGTGCGTCCTAGTCCGGTGGTAAGTAAAGAAAGTATGGATCCACTGGTGTGACTCGGTAAAGGATGTTCGAGCTACCTCCACGTGCTGCACAACTCTTCCTCGTTGAGCTGGAGGCGGTTGAACCGAGGGCATGGGAGTTTGTCGGCGCTCATTACACTGCAAAGGAGCCGGATGAGCTTTCCGTTCAGTTTGAAGAGGAACTTGATTGACCCTTTCTTTGCGGCTTAAACCTCTTCCATATTGATGTATTTACCCGTCCAGCCCAATAAATCGTCGAAGTCTTTCAGGGCTTTCTCGCTAGAGAGCGAAAGAAATTCCCGTCCAGGAGCCCTTGTGAGAAAGTGCTTACCAGAATTCCAGATGTGGTAAAGGGAACATCCATAGCCACTTGGTTAAATCTCTTTATATAGACCTTCAAGAACTCCTTTGCTCCCTGCTTGAGTGCGAATAAACTTAAGTTGGTCTTATGGTACATTCGGTTGCAAGCAAAGTGTTGGAGGAAAGTCTTCTTGAAGTCCTTGAAGTTGGTGATCAAACCAGTAGGGAGCCGGTCGAACCACCTTTATACCGATCCGAAGAGAGTTGTAAGGAAGACGCGGCACTTTACTCCATCTGTATATTGATGGAGTGTAGCTGTGTTATCAAACTTACCCAGATGATCATCCGGGTCCGTTGTTCCGTTGTACTCGCCGATCGTCGGAGGCACGTAGTGCTTGGGTAGAGGATCTCGTAGAATAGCCTCCGAGAATTGGCGATTGATCCGCTCGGGAGATGAGTCCGCCCGGGGAGCTTTCCCTTTTCTGTCATCCCGCCTTGGCATCTCGTCTGAAGAAGATCCCCTATCTCTTCGAGTTGGTACGGCTTCAGGGGTGCGAAACAAGGCTCGATGGAATGCGACGGTGGTTGGAGGTGCTTCCGCTCGGCCACCTGACGCAGATGTTGCTTGTTGCTCAGGCCGCTTGGCTGCTGCTTTCTGTTTTTGTTCCACAAGTTTGGCGGCCCTTATCTCGACCAGAGCTTCGAGTTCTTCCGTCGAAAGCGCCACCGTGTGTTGTCGTCCAGCCTCGTCCATTGTTTCCAGTCGGATGCAGGAGCGTTCCCACAGACGGCGCCAATTTGATCCTGTCCGAACCAGGAGTCAACGGACACTGGGCACGGCAACAAAATCGAGCCGGGAGGGGTGTCCCGGCGACGGCCCTCCGACGCTCAAGTCAGGCGAGGAATCAAGAATAGGTGGCCTCAAGATGAAGACTTTTTTCTTTTATTCCTACCTCCGGTGAAGAAATGGAGGCCTTTATATAGACCTCTCGAAGAAGCCTGGGCGCGCCAGTCAAAGCAACCACCTGCCTTTGACCATGCCCAGGTATGGGTCTGCCAGAAGGGCCATGCCCAGATATGGATCTGTCAGGAAGACGTCCATGAGGCCATACTGCTACTGTATCAACCTTCCCATGATGTGAAGGCAAGATCCTCCATCGTGTGATATTATGTACGACCTAATCATCAGACATGCTTCTGCTGATATCCCATAACCCGAGCCGAGCGCATAGGCCGCTCGGCCACCTTTGTACCCTCGCCCCTATCCTGGCCGAACGGACCACCCGATCGGCCCTTCGGTCCCAGCCGAGCGGACTTCCGCTCGGCCCTTCGATCTTCCTGCCTTGGCGTCGGAAACCCAAGCCCATGGATGGGTTATCTCTAGCTCCGCTCGGACCATTACCCGCTTGGCCAGCCCTCCATCCGTCCTTAGGTTGGGACCCTTCAGAAGGTGGGCCCCCCATTCTTACCGCCGGATCAGCAGGCAATTCACCCCCCTCTTGCCGGTCCTCGCTGCACCAACACATGGTTCAGAACTGACGGTTTGACGATTCGGAACCACCGGTTTGATGGTTCCTGACAGGTTGACTCTTAACCTTAACCGCCAAAAATAGTTATGGTTTACGGTTCGGAACCGTCAGTTCATGTTCTGTTCACGGTTCACCACAGTTCAAGATTATTATATTAAAAATTAAAAATTATTTTGAAAAAGGGCTTGCACTTATTTAAGTTGCCTACGTACCCCCTTAGGGTATAGGGGAATTAAAGCCTACATAGTTATTTTACATTTTTATTCTTTTACATTGTCACTCACTTCCATTTCTTGTTCCTGTTGTATTCATTCCTTTAGTATAAAAATCTTCAACTTTGTCATCTGAAAATTACATTCCTTGGATTATTTTCTCGGCTCTGGTCCAATCATCCAGTAATGCTTGACCTTCCAATGAGTCAGGAGACAAAGTTGATCGTCGTTCATCTGTCGTCGGCACTGAACATCTGCTCCACAGCAATAGTTGACACTAGAAAAGCTAAAATTTCTTTGGCGATCACGGAGAGGATGAGAAAGCTTTGAGCCTTCTGTGACCACCACTTTAAGATATCAAAATTTTCACTATCTACTTCATTAAAATCAAAAGAAGTCGTAAAATAATTCTCAAGTTCTTGTGTGGAACTTAAGGATTCTCATGGACGTTTCATCCATTCTAATGGATCGATCGCACGTGAGAGGAGGGGGGTGAATCACATGGTTTTCAAAATTTTTCTTTTTGGTTTTAAAAATAGAGTAAAGTACGCAGCAGAAAATTAAAATGAAAACCACACCAGAAGACACGAGCAGTTTATTTAGTTCGGAGCCTTCGGCGACTCCTACTCGAAGACCCAGGTCTCATGGACCAATCGATGGGTAATACACTAAAGGTCTCTTTTGATACCTCCAAAAGAGGAAATTGAGTACAAAGAAAGTCAGAACAAGTGAAACACACTTCAGTTGTCTTTTTGTAGTAATCAAGTACATAAATGAAAAGTTATCGATACTTTTAGAAATAGAAGTAGGACCACTCGTGTGTCAGTGTTGGACTGTTGGTCATGATCAAAAGTTCTCAGAACAGTTGTTGGGCGTAGCAGCTTCATAGTAGAGTCATAGCAGAGGCTTGGAGTAGTCGGAAGTTCAATCGAATGTACAGTAGCTCGTATAGGTGTTGTGTCACTGAAGATTGCTCAACCCCTCCTTTTATAGCCCTTTGGAAGGGTCTCTAGAGCTTACTAGATCCCAAAAATTTGGATCAGATGAGAAGAATTTGGCCTTATCCTTGTTGAAGATGTTATTGTTTGAATCTGGCTGATCCGAGGTGCCTCCAATGCTCCGAGGCGCCTCCAACTGTTAGTTGGACACGGCAATCTTCCGGATGCCATATCTTTTGACTCTGAACTCGGAATCAAGGTCTGTCAGTTCCCACACGTGTAGAATTTGAAGCTCTACACTTGCCTCTACAATATAGGGTTAGAAAAATATATGCATGAATAGTGTTAGAGTGTATACTGAAAGCCTAAGCTTTTGTAGACATTTATTTTGAATAAAGAATCACATTTGGTCAAATTATCTACATTTATTTGTAGTTGTTCAATTAATTTATATTGTAGATAACATAGTATGTGGTGTCACATACAGAAGATAATGTTATCAGTACCTTATAAATTATAAACAGTAGCTCACGACCAAAATGGAAAGGAACAAACCATTGGAAGGTCGTAGTGTAATTAGGTATTAGTTTATCTTAACTATATAATTACACTAGTACACTTAGAGTGTATTGAGTAGGACCATTAGAGGTCGTTTCTTTTATACTGACTTTATAAAGGAACAAAGACCTCAGTTATTATGAAAGTGTGTGCTCTTAATCCTAATATAATAACAAGCACATATATTTGATATTTATTTCTTTAATTTATCAATGGGTGAGATTTAGTTCGATAAATCAATAAGCCCGATAAGTTGGGAAATGATATCACTTATAGTGTGTGTTGTTGATTATAGAAGGAAACTGTGTCCTAGTGATCTAGGTTGATAATGCCCCCAAGAGGAGCTCATAAGGATTGTCATGTTAAACCCTGCAGGTGGACTTAGTCCGGCATGACGATAAGGTTGAGTGGTACTACTCTTGGACTAATATACTAATTAAATGAGTTGTCAGTAACTCACTTAATTAGTGGACATTCGTTATCTTAAACACAGGGAGACTAACATACTCATAATAAGAAGGAGCCCAAAATGTAATTTGGGATTTGTGCGGTAGTTCAATAATAGTTCTCTAGTGGAATGAATTATTATTGATAAAATTAAGTTGTGTGTTCGGGGCGAACACGGGATGCTTAATTTTATCGGGAGACCAAAACCAATTCCTCCTCTCGGTCCCTATCGTAGCCTCTTAATTATAGAGCACTATACCCACCTATACCCACCTTCACACCCATCTAAAGGGGGTCGGCCAAGCCTTGCTTGGAGCCCAAGCAAGGGGCTGGCCAAACCATGTTGATTGTGGTCGGCTCAAGAATGGGTTCAACCTATGTGTGGCCGGCCATTAAAAATAGAAAATGAATTTTAATTTTAAATTTTTTTCTTATGTGGAATACATGATTTAAAAGAGAGTTTAAAAATTAAAATATTTCCTTTTATAAGATTCTACAAAAGATTAAGAGAAGAGTTAAATCTCTTTCCTTATTTGTAGATTAAAAGGTTGATTTTAATTTTGGTAAAAACTTTCCTTATAAATCATTCACATGTTGAAAAGATAAATTTTAAAATTATAGAAATTTCCTTTTATAGCATCAACCATGAAGGGATTATTAAAGAGAAATTTTATTTTAAAATTTTTCCGGAAGCAAAATAGGAAGATTTAATTTTTCTAGCGAAAAATTTCCTTGTTTGCTTGTTTGATGTGGTCGGCCATATACACTAAGAAAAGGATTTTAATTTTAATTAATTAAAATTTTCTTTTTCAATGGCAAAAGAATTAAGGAAGGTTTTATTAAATTTTCCTTATTTGCCAAAGTTAAGGATTATAAAAGAGGGGGTTTGGGTGCCTTCATGGACACAACCTCTATTCTATTTTCTCCCTCTTTTCTTCCTTGGTGTGGTCGGCCTCTTCAAATTCTCTCCTCTCCTTGGTGTGGCCGAACCTCTCATCTTTCTTGGAGATCAAGTGGTGGCCGGATCTTAGCTTGGAGAAGAAGGAGAGAAAGCTTGCATCCCTTGGAGCTTGGTTGGTGGAAAAGGTTCTTCATCCTTTAGAAGTTTTGTGCTTGGCCGAAACTTGAAGGAAGGAGAAGAAGGTGCTAGGTGGTTCTCGTCTTGAAAGATCGTTGCCCACACAACGTCCGAGATTAGAAGAGGAATACGGTAGAAGATCAAGAGGTCATTATTCGCAAAGAAAGGTATAACTAATAATTATTTTCCGCATCATGTTAGTTTTGTTTCTTTGTAAAAATACCAAATACAAGAGGCATGCGATTCTAGTTTTTCGAATTAGTTTTCGAAGTTGTGTTCTTTTGTTTTTTCTTTTCCTTGTGATTTGATTGTTCTTAGCGGTTAACCTAGGGTTACTATGGGAAGGTTAAATATTTAATTTCCTTAAAAGGCTTTGTCTAGTCGGTGGTGGTTGCTCCCATATCCAAGAAGGTCGTGTGCCTCGCCATGCAGTACTGGAAGTCGATTTTGGAAATAGATATTTAATTGTCTTCGTGACCTAGGTGATTTGGATCGAATGTGTTAAGTTCCGCAGGAGATCCAAGTCTAAACCTAAAAGAACAAATAAATTAAACTTAGGATCAAATGTGTTAAGTTCCGCAGGCGATCCAAGTTTAATTTAAAAGAACACATGGTAGCTAGGAAAAGGTTCAGACCTTTGTACAAAATTTTTATACAGTGGAACCGTTAGGTTTTCCGAGCCGACCAGAATTTAGTCAGAGTCTCAGTTTAGGGATCCAAAATGGACATAAACTGGATCGACGCCTACTTTCCCCTTAAACCAAGACATGTCCTCACTTAGTCACTCTCCTCCATTGACTTATCTTTACTTACCAATTTGCCAGTTGTTCAGTCTGCAAATCCAACTGGACTTCCTACCAGATATCCGGTCGGCCTGTTGACATATCTGGACTTTGTACTAGCTATCCGGTCGGCCCGTTAACCTAGCTGGACTTTTCGCCAGATATTCAGTTGGCCTGTTGACCTAGTTGGATTTCCCGCCAGATATCCAGTAGGCCCATTGACCTATCTAGACTTCTCCTGCACACTTGGTAAAGTGGTTAGATGACAACAACACCTAACTTAACTCACTTATCATTCATCAAAACCTGAGTTATATCGTTAGTGTAAACTGCACCAACAATCTTCCCCTTTTTGATGTAATGACAACCTGGATTAAGTTAGAGAAAAAATGCAAGCATAAATAGACAAATGATATGGTTTAAGTTATTCAAATTTTGATTGGTTTTAACTTAACCCCTTAACCCTCCTCCTTTGGCATTCATAAAAAAAACATGAATAGATATTTAAGCAAAAATGTGTTAGGGAAAGTAAACAAAAAAAAATTTACAATAATTCCCAGGATTACTTGAGGGAGGAAAAAAATGCTATAACCATAAAAGCTTTTCAAAATATAAAAAAAATATTTTACAACATATGTTAAAATATGTTCAAAGATAGTTTTGAAACCACTTAATATTTCAAAATGATAAAGAAAAAAACTTATTAAAAATCTCAAAGGTAAAAGAAATAAGTTTTGACATGAACCTTTTCAAAAAAAAATTCAAAGTGTTTTCAAGACATGTTGCAAAAATTTTTAAAGACATTTTTTAAAATAAATTTTAAAACACTGTATATTAGCATTTTCACAAGGCTAATAAAGTTGAAAAATCTACTAACTTTAGAAACTTTAAAGTTTTCAAAAAAATATTGAAAATGCTAAGTTCTCCAAAAAGAACTTTACAAGATTCAAAATTAAAGTTTGCCAAAACAACAGCCAAAATACTAAGTGCTGCAATATTTAAAATTATTGTAAAGTAGTTTGGAAAAATTGAAACAATTTTCAAAATAATTTTTCAAAACATGTGATAATCTTTTTTAAAAATGATTTTTTGAAAAAAAAATTCAAAATTTTGTTGACTTATTTATCCTCCCCCTGAACCTGAGATTATTTCAAAATGATCTAGTCAACTATAAAATCCTTAACTATCTAACTATTAGTTACTAACTAGCTATCAAAGGATAGCAGTGTTTACTTGGTTAGTTAGGTTAAGTCATTTTATCCAGTTAGTGGTTGACTAAACTAGATTTCTTAACCCAATCACTCTGCATTTGGTATTTAATGCCCATACTTATGTTGATGCACTGATATAAGCATCTTGAGTCCAGACAAGCTACCTATACATCTCACCCCTTTCTAAGTTTGGCAATATACAAACAAGGTAGCCCTAATGTGTTGGTGAGATGCTCAAGTCCTAGATTTATAGGAACATGCTTTCTATGGATTTGATATAGACTAAGGATAAAATTGATTTTGAAAATTCTAAAAGTAAGGGAATTTTGAGAAAGATGTAAGTAAAGAATTTTATCCTAGAATTTATAAATTTTGAAAATAATTTTTAAAAATGATAGTCCTAGTCTATGAAACACATTCCTAGTTGTCGACGTAAATTACTAAATTCACTTTAACAGAGAGGCTTGGTAAATATATCAGCTAAGTTTGACTTGGACTCAATATAAGTGAGTTTAATGTTACTCTTAGCTACATGATCTCTGATAAAGTGGTACCTAATCTCGATATGTTTGGTTCTTGAATGATGCACTAAATTTTTTGTTAGATTAATTGAACTAATATTATCAATCATTACTTTTGTATTTGTTAAGTTTAAGTTAAAATCTTGTAGAGTATGCATCATCCATAACAGTTGTGCAACATATTCTCCTATTATTATATATTCTGCCTCAGTAGTAAATAAGGTAACACAGTATTGCTTTCTACTAAACTAGCTGACAAGTGATGGGTCAAGTAACTGACATCCACCACTTGTACTTTTACGGTCTAGTTTACAGCCAGCATAGTCTAAGTCAGAGTAATCTATGAGTTCAAAATTGGGTGTTCTAGGATACCAAAATTCTTATATTGGAAGTTCCTTTTAGATATCTGAAGATTCTTTTTATGTTAGTTAAGTGGGATTCTTTAGCACGGGTTTGGTATCTAACACACATACTAACTGTAAATAATATATCAGGTCGACTTACAGTCAAGTATAGAAAGCTACCTGTGACACTTCTATAGTATTTTAGGTCAACTGATTTTTCATTTGGGTCATTATCTAAAGTTGTGTTCATTGTCATTGGAGTTTTTATTTCTTTGGTGTTTTCCATTCCAAATTTTTTAAGTAATTCCTTAATATATTTTTGCTAGTAGACATAATTTTCTTCATTAGTTTGTTTAATTTGTAGACCTAAAAAGTAAGTTAATTTACCTACTAAGCTCATTTCAAATTCTTATTCCATTAAGGTTGTGAATTCTTGTAAAAATTTTGAATTAGTTGAACCAAAGATTATTTCATCTACATATATTTGGGCTATAAAGATATCCTGGTTGATTGATTTTACAAGCAAAGTTGGATCAATTTGTCCTTGGTTGAATCCTTTGGAAATTAGGTAAAAGGTCAACCTTTCATGCCAGGCCCTAGGTGCTTGTTTAAGACCATACAATGCTTTCTTAAATTTAAAGACATGGTCAGGATGGTCTAGACTCTCAAACCCAGGTAGTTGACCTACATAAACTTCTTCTTTTCTAGCCCATTTAAAAGAGCTGATTTTACATCCATTTGATAAAGCTTAAATCCTTTATGGGTTGCATAGCTAACTAGCATTCTGATAGACTCAAGTCTAGCTACTAGGGCATATGTTTCATCATAGTCAAGTCCTTCTACTTGACTAAACCCCTTAGCCACTAATCTAGCCTTGTTTCTAATAATTTCTCCACTTTCATTTAGTTTATTTCTAAATACTCATTTTATTTCTATTACCTTTTTATTGTTAGGTAGTGGTACTAAGTCCCAAACTTCATTTCTTTCAAATTGGGCTAGTTATTCCTGCATGGCTATGATCTAGTCTGGGTCAAGTAATGATTCTTCTATTGTTTTGGGTTTAATTTTTTAGATTAAAGATATTTGACTTAAATGTCTAAAGGACGATCTAGTCTGAACTCTTAGGTCTAAGTCACCAATTATTTGGTCAATTGGATGGTTTAGGTTAACTCTTACAGTTCTAGTGGGTTCATTTACTCGAGGTTGATCTTCTTCTTCGTGACTTAGGTTTTCACTAGCTCCCCCTTGACTACTGCTACCTTGAACAAAATCAATTGTTTGAATATGAGTTTGTTCTAAGTTTTGGTTGGTCTCTTCAAATTTTACATTTAAGGTTTCTTCAATTCTTAGTGTGACTTTGTTATATACTCTGTAACCTCTATTGTTTAATGAGTAGCCTACAAAGATTTCATTTTCTACTTTTGTGGTAAATGTTGGTGCGGGTAGCACTAACGGTCTAACCCAGGTTTTGATGAATGACAAATAGGTTAAGTTAGTTTTGTTGTTGTCTGACACTTTGATCAAGTGTGCAGGAGAAGTCCAGACAGGTTGACGGGCTGACCGGATGTCTGGCACGAAGTCCAGCTAGGTCGACGGGCTGACCGGATAGCTGGCGAGAAGTCCAAGCGGGTCGACGGGCTGACCGGACGCTTGGCGAGAAGTCCAAGCGGGTCGACGGGCTGACCGGACGCTTGACGAGAAGTCCAGACGGGTCGACGGGCTGACCGGACGTCTGGCAGGTAAGTGAGGTAAGTCACTGGAGGGGAGTGACTGCGAGGACGCGTTCCCGGGAAGGGAACATTAGGCGTCGATCCGGCTTAGATCCATTTCGGATGTCTAAGTCGAGATCGTGACTAGATTCCGGTCTCGGAAAGACGGAATCTAAGTCATACTCTTTGCTATTACTTTGTTGAACTTTAATTGTGCTAACAATATATTTTACAGGATATATATTTGCCTCCGGACTAACGTTTGTTTTGCAGGAAAAAGGAGTTTTCTGGAACAAGGTGGTCCAGGCGCCCGGAGGGGATCCGGGCGCCCGGAAGGCAAATTATATCCAAACCAAGTCGTCACCACGTGGAGCATCTCGGTTTGAGCAGCTACGTCACATTCCAAGCGCCCTGAAGGAATCCAAGCGCCCGGAACAGCATATAAAAGAAGCCTCAGGCAGGAGCTTCATAATCAATCAATCTGAGAACTCTTCTACTGCTGGTCTTGCTGCTCGACGTTCAGTGCGACGCCAACAAAGCTCCGACAAAGTGCTCCTTCGGGTTGTTTAATTTCCTTGTCGGTATTGCTTTATTTTCACTAGCAGTTCCTGTGTTCATTTTTGTAACTATATTCGAATTGTTAGTGATTGCCCAACGAAAGTGGTCAAGGACCACGGGCCTTCGAGTAGGAGTCGTCACAGGCTCCGAACGAAGTATTAAACATTTGTGTCTATTTTACTTTTCCACTGCGTTTATACTCTAAATTTTCGAATCGATATTCACCCCCCCTCTATCGACTCTAACGGTACTACAAGTGGTATCAGAGCAGGTACCGCTCTGATTTGGTGCAACCACCAATCAGACTGGGGGTGAAATTCTTTCTTTTTTTTCGGTCTTCAGTTTTACACTCAAACTCCAAACTGGTTTATCATTTTTTAATTAGAGCTAAATTGGTGCAACACCAATCTAGATTTTTCTACTATTTTTCTCTTCCCGCACTACTAATCCAAGACCAAGTCTTGGGATATTTTTTCGATTATTTACCTGTGCACAGAATGTCCCAACAAGAAGGATTCAGCACAGTACGACCTCCACTCTTCAACGGGGACGACTTTCCGTACTGGAAGAAGCGCATGGAGGTCTACCTCAAAACAGACTTCGACCAGTGGATGAGCATTACGAGACCCTACAAAATTCCGGCAGACACCTCCGGGAATATACTGGATCCTGAAGACTGGACAGCTGACTTGAAGAAGAAGGCGTCAACAGAAAATAAAGCGATCAACACTCTACAGTGCGGACTAACAAGAGAAGAACTAAACAGAGTCGGTCCACACAAAAACGCTAAAGAACTGTGGGACAAATTGATCGAGCTGCACGAGGGAACGAGCGACGCTAAGGTAACAAAACGAGACCTGCTTTTAAATAAAAGTTTTAATATAAAAATGCAGGAAGGAGAAACAGTGAATCAGCTCCACGCGAGGATCAAGGACATCCTCAACGGGCTTTATGCGATAGGCCACCAGATGGAGAATAGAGATTAATAAGGTACACATTAAACGCCTTTCCACGTAATAGTTTGTGGGCATCAATAGTGGATGCCTACAAAATTTCTAAGAATCTTTCTAAATTAAAATTAGATGAGCTTTTCTATGAATTAGAATTACACGAGCAAACTAATGCTGGAGCCGAGAAAGGTATAGCTTTATTTGCAGGTTCCTCCAAAGAAAAGAAAAGCAAGCCTGAATTTGAAGAAGAATCTGACCAAGACTCCGAAGATGAAGAACACCTGGTGAACTTGGTAAGAAAAATGTTTACCAGGAGAAAGAGGAGCTTCAGCAAAAAGGACCTTCAAAAAATCAGCTCTCCCTCAGAACAAAAGAACGTGACTTGCTACGGCTGCAATAAAAAGGGACACTACAAGAACGAATGCCCAAAACTGAAGTTCGACAAACCAAAGCCAACCAAAAAGAAGGCACTCAAAGCAACGTGGGACGACTCCTCGGACGAATCGGAGGAAGAAGAGCAGAAACATCAGAGCCACCTCGCACTGATGGCCAGCGAAGACGAAACAGAAAACAAGTCGGAAGATGAAGACGGGTCTGAACCCGAAACAAGCCACGAGTCCGTACTCGTTTCCGAAGGCTCGAATGGGGTATATTTTAATTTAAACAAAAAAAATTTTAGAATCATCTCCTGTTTAAATAGTAAATTAACTAAAGTAGAAAATGAAAACAAATCACTTCTTAAGGAAAATCAAAACCTCAAGGAACAAATCAAAAATTCAAATCCAACTCAAGATCTAACACTTGAGGAAGAGAATCTATCATTAAAAAATGATATTAAAAATTTAAAAGAAATGCTAGAAAAATTTACAACAAGATCAAAAAATTTAGACTTAATCCTAAATAATCAAAAAGCATGTTATAATAAAACCGGACTAGGATATAAGTCGAATTCAAATAATACCTTCAAATCATTAATAACCCAATACAAATCAACCAATCTAGCTTGGGTTCCGAAAGCGTGTCTGACCACACAAGTAGGACTTAATCAATATTATATACCTAAAGAAAAAATACATTATATAAAATCGAATAAACCAAACCAAAATCCAAAATACAAACCTAAATCAAATTCAAAATCTAAAAATCAACAAAATTATCACCAAGTTAACCATAACTATAAAAAGAATCGACACAAGCCTAAAATCAAAATTTAAATTAATGGCCAATAATTCAGGGGGAGGCTCCAGAATAGCTGGCACCTCCAAAACTAACTTACCCGACAGGGTAACCCAAAACAAACTAACCCGGCAGGGTAATTAGAATTAGAGACCAAGTTTAACTTGAATCATGGTACTGGTGAAGTTTTTTGGATGATAGTACGTTAGGGAAGCTTGGGCATCGCATGTCTAGAAAGATATGGCTTCGATCTGGTGCATTTGGCCAAGTGGAACTGACCGAAGCTACCCTTAAATGAATCCTAACCAGTTAGACCAAGATGTAGTACTAAGTTCCGTGGATAGGACTATTCGGAAAACCTCGAAAGGTTGGTTACTTCTAATGATGTTCATGTGACTCACCAAGCTTAGAAGTTTATCCGAAGAATGCCTATTTGTGGAAACCAAAGCTAAATCTGAATCTAACACATGTTAAACCAAAACTCCATAATTAAAAATCCAATTTCATCACACGAAATCATAGGATTCCCTGATTGAAAATATAGATCGGGTGAGATGAATAAGGCTTCAACTTTAATTATAAATTAATTTCAAAATTTCAATTTTAAACTTAAAAATTAATTTCAAAATTTTAATTTTAAACTTAAAAATTAATTTCAAAATTTTAATTTTAAACTTAAAAATTAATTTCAAAATTTTAATTTTAAAACTTAAAAATAAATTTCAAAATTTTAATTTTAAAACTTAAAAATTTAATTTCAAAATTTCAATTTTAAACTTAAAAATAAATTTCAAAATTTTAATTTTAAACTTAAAAAATAATTTCAAAATTTTAATTTTAAACTTAAAAATTAATTTCAAAATTTTAATTTTAAAAACTTAAAAATAAATTTCAAAATTTTAATTTTAAAACTTAAAATTTTAATTTCAAAATTTCAATTTTAAACTTAAAAATTAATTTCAAAATTTTAATTTTAAACTTAAAAATTAATTTCAAAATTTTAATTTTAAACTTAAAATTAATTTCAAAATTTCAATTTTAAACTTAAAATTAATTTCAAAATTTCAATTTTAAACTTAAAATTAATTTCAAAATTTTAATTTTAAACTTAAAATTAATTTCAAAATTTTAATTTTAAACTTAAAATTAATTTCAAAATTTTAATTTTAAACTTAAAAATTAATTTCAAAATTTTAATTTTAAACTTAAAATTAATTTCAAAATTTTAATTTTAAACTTAAAAATTAATTTCAAAATTTTAATTTTAAACTTAAAAATTAATTTCAAAATTTTAATTTTAATTTTAAACTTAAAAATTAATTTCAAATTTTTAATTTTAAACTTAAAAATTAATTTCAAAATTTTAATTTTAAACTTAAAAATTAATTTCAAAATTTTAATTTTAAACTTAAAAATTAATTTCAAAATTTTAATTTTAAACTTAAAAAATTTCAAAATTTTAATTTTAAACTTAAAAATTAATTTCAAAATTTTAATTTTAAACTTAAAAATTAATTTCAAAATTTTAATTTTAAACTTAAAAAATTAATTTCAAAATTTTAATTTTAAACTTAAAAAAAAATTAAATAAAAAATTTTAATTTTAAACTTAAATTAATTTCAAACTTAAATAATGCATGCTCAAAAGACTAACTTTAAATCCTACTTACTGTAGGAAACCAAGTGGATTTTGGACAGTGGTTGCTCCAAACATTTGACTGGAGATCACACCAAGTTCACTCAACTCACTTACAAAAGCCTAGGAACAGTTGCCTTTTGAAACAACGGGAAACTCAAGGTAATTGGTATAGGTAATATTGAATTAAAATTAGACTTTATAATTACAAATGTTTTACTTGTTGAAAATTTTAAGTATAATCTTCTAAGTATAAGTCAATTGTGTGATACTAGGTATAAGGTTAAATTTCTATCCACAGAGTGTTTAATCAAACATCTAGATAATCCTACCATAAGCCTAAAAGGTTTTAGAAAAGACAACATCTACGCCATCAACTTGACCATTTCCTCCATTAAGTGTTATTTAACACAAAAAGAAGAAACTTGGTTATGGCATAGGAGGATGTCTCACACCAACTTTAGAAATATAAGTAAACTAAATGGACTTGTAAAAGGCTTACCAAAATTACCTAACTTAGATTCAACCATATGTAATGCTTGTCAACAAGGCAAACAAACTAAATCAACCCACAAACAAACAAATCAACCACAAACTAACTCAATATTAGAACTTCTACATTTAGACCTTTTTGACTCCCATGGAGTCAAATCTATAAATGAAAACTTATATTGTTTAGTAATTATAGACGATTATTCTAGGTTTACTTGGGTAAAATTCTTAAAACATAAAGATGAAACTTTTGAAATTTTTACAAATTTTTGCAAACAGATTGAAAACGAAAAAGATATTAAAATTAAAAGAATTAGGAGTGACAACGGGGGAGAATTTAAAAATCACAACTTTAACAGTTTTTGTCTAGAAAACGGTTACCATCATGAGTTCTCATGCCCTAAAACCCCCCAACAAAATGGAATTGTAGAAAGAAAAAATAGAACCTTACTTGAAGCTTCTAGAACAATGTTAAATGAGTATAACCTACCTAAATACTTTTGGGCAGAAGCCGTTAGTACAGCCTGCTATGTACAGAACAGAACAACAATAAATAAAACCCATAACAAAACTGTAACGCCCGAAAATTCTCAAACCTGCATTAGAATTATTCTATAATTTTTCTGGAATTTTTAGATATTCTTCCAGAATTTTCCGAGTAGCGGAAGTAGCAAAAATAATTAGAAGAATAAAAAGGCTTAAGCGGGAATCGAACCCGGGACCTCTCGGGTCCGCTAAACCTTTGGTTAACCTTAGTAACCGGTGAACCCAGCAGGGCCGTGCTGAAAGAAAAAGGAATCAATTATATTTATATTAGAGTTGGGTTCAATAATCCACTTAATATAAATTAAGAACTTAAGTTGGGTTTGGTTTAATTTGGTTCGGCAGCCCTCTCCTCACAAAACCCTCACGCCGAGACCCAACACCACCATCGCCTCTCCCTTCTCCTCCTCTTCCTCACGCACGGCACACCAAGCCCCAAGGGCCAAGGGAACTTCTTCCGGCGAGATCTTCGATACGAGGACGTTCCCCTTCGCGAGAAGAACACGTAGACGCGAGCGGATCGTCGAGAAGATCATCTCCACCGGAGTTCTAGCGAATAGAATCGTAAGAAATTCCGAATAGGAGGTAAGAAACCCCTCACCTGCAGTATAATAGCTACCGGTTGATTTTCTGTACATTAGTTTAGTTATATGCGTATGTTTTCGACACATAGGGTGTATTTAACCCTCCTCGCAGGTTTAGGGATTTAGTGAGTACCTTTAGATGGGCCGGACACGTCTTTTCTCCTTCAGTTGGAGGTTTAGATGCGGTTGGGTGCCTAAAGGTAGTCTCCCTAATAGAGAAGGGAGTTAAAGCACACTAGGTGTTCGATTAAATAACCAGCTTAGAGAAAGAATGCAACTTAGGCATTTTTATTAGCACAGTTGAATGCATTAGAAGCATCTAAATTAGTAAATCGGTTTATTCTAGCTTATATGGGACTAGGGTCCAATGGGTGGGCTCCCACAGTCGCCTCTAGGTTCAGACAACCTAGCTCTAGATTCAGATAACCTAGAAACAGCAATTTAGAACAGTTTAGCTATACTCAGTATTTTACTTTTCAGTTGGCACTGTACTGGATTAGATATCCATTGGGCTGGGCTCCCATAGTCGGTCCCTAGGTTTAGATAACCTAGTAGCTCTACTAAATTCGGGACTTGCAACCCCGGGTCTAGTTAGAGATGCGCGCATAGCACGTACAGTGGCCGGGCCCATCAGCAGCATGTTTAGTATTTTCACTTATTATATGTATATGGTTTTCAACCTTTCATAAAGTAGTTCATGAATTCAGTACAGTTCTAGCAGTCGCTCAGTATTAGCGTAGCCCAGTTCTTAGTATCAGCTTAGTTTTTCCTTGTGAATATGCATGATGACTTTATGCTCAGCTTTAGATATGTCATGATTGTATGCTTTTATGTCATTCCATGCTTAGTTTATTCGGTATATCCAGCATATGTTTTAAACAGCATGATTTGAAATCATATTTGCATCGTTGCATATTTTTGTGAGGTAGATGGTTTCTTACTAAGCTTTAAGCTTACAGATTATACTTTTCCTTATACTGCAGATAAAGGTAAAGGAAAGATGGACTAACAGAGGAAGCTGGAGGGCAATGCAAAGATGGTGTGTGTGGCAGGAACTGGAATTAAAGATCTTTAGGGGACTTAAACATTCTAGCTTAGAAATATGAACTTTTAGTATTTTGCTCCTTATGCATTTTAAGTTGTTCAATGCTAGAAATTAAAGAACCATGCACTATAACAAGTTAGATTGCTAGTCTTATATTATTGGAATGTTTATTATGCATTGGATAGTTATAGTGTGAGGTTTTGGTACGAACCAGTGCTGAAATCAGAGTTTCAGTGCGAAATCAGACACCCCGATCGATCGGTGGATCGATTGGGGGGTCCCAATCGATCAGCTGATCGATCGGCCAACTTGCTCCGCGAACAGTAGGTTTCTGGATCGATCATCCGATCGATCCAGCAATTTCTGTCGCGAACAGAAGGTTCAGGGATCGATCACTGGATCGATTGGTCAGGCTGGATCGATCAGCCGATCGATCCAGAATATCGTCCCGAGTACCGTAGCGTGCTGGATCGATCCAACCTATGTCCCGCATACAGTAACCGGCTGAATCCATCCCTGGATCGATCCGACGTTCCAATCGATCAACGGATCGATTGGGAGGTCTGATAGCAGCTGGAAAACGTTTATTTCAGCTCTTTGACCATAGGGGATGTAGTATATGTTAGGTATACTTTAGATTACATCCTTCAGTACATGTAGAACCAAGAATAGTTATCAGTTAGCAACTAAAATTTTAATTAGATCAGTTTTCCGCACAGTATAGTTTAGCATTATTGTGACGATCGGCCTTACAGCCAGTGCCCAGAAGGTGGGTCGTTACAAAAACGTTCTTCGAAATGTTTTATAATAAACAACCAAATATAAAATATTTCAAAGTATTTGGGTGCCCAGTTTTTATCTTAAATACAAGAGAACACTTAGGAAAATTCACCTCTAAAATTGAAAATGGAATTTTTGTAGGATATTCCCTAAATAGTAGAGGCTACAGAATTTACAATAAGGTTACCTTAAAAATTGAAGAAACTACTAATGTAAAATTTGAAGAAACTAAACAAGACATAGAACCTACACAACCACCTGAGTTTGTTCCAGAAACCAACCAAACTCTAAGTCATGAAGAAGAGGAACAACATCAAGAGAGTCAACCCCCTAGAACAATAAGGGTTAACCCAAATCATCCAACTGATCAAATAATTGGTGACCCAGACTTAAGAGTTCAAACCAGATCATCTTTTAGAAACCTAAGACAAATTTCATTAATTTCAAAATTTGAACCCAAAACTGTGGATGAATCCCTACTAGACCCAGATTGGATTATAGCTATGCAAGAAGAACTAGCCCAATTTGAGCGTAATGAGGTTTGGGACCTAGTCCCACCACCTAAGAATAAGAAAATAATAGAAACAAAATGGGTATTCAGAAATAAACTAAGTGAAACTGGGGAAATTACTAGAAATAAGGCTAGGCTAGTTGCCAAAGGGTTTAGTCAAGTTGAAGGACTTGACTATGATGAAACATATGCCCCAGTAGCCAGATTAGAATCCATTAGAATGTTACTAAGTTATGCAGCCCATAAGGGATTCAAACTATACCAAATGGATGTTAAGTCTGCATTTCTTAATGGACTAATTAAAGAAGAAGTTTATGTAGGTCAGCCTCCTGGGTTTGAAAGTCTAGAACACCCTGATTATGTTTTTAAGTTAAAGAAAGCACTATATGAACTTAAACAAGCACCCAGGGCATGGTATGAAAGGCTAACATCTTACTTAACATCTAAAGGATTCAAACAAGGTCAAATTGACCCAACCTTGTTTG
Organism: Zingiber officinale; assembly: GCF_018446385.1. NCBI lineage: Eukaryota > Viridiplantae > Streptophyta > Magnoliopsida > Zingiberales > Zingiberaceae > Zingiber > Zingiber officinale. Next base: position 17,909,521 of record NC_055986.1, on the reverse strand, counting down.
TTAAATCATTAAATACAGACATATTTATTGCACAAATATACGTAGATGATATAATATTTGGCTCAACAAATTCAGAATTTTTAGAAGAATTTATTAATCTAATGGAAAAATAATTTGAAATGAGCTTAGTGGGAAAATTAACCTATTTCTTAGGATTACAAATCAAACAAACAAATGAAGGAAATTATATTTATCAACATAAATACACCAAAGAATTACTTAAAAAATTCGGAATGGAAAATACAAAAGAAATAAAAACACCTATGGCAATAAACACAATCTTAGACAGTGACCCAAATGGAAAACCAATTGATTTAAAACATTATAGAAGTGCAATAGGTAGCCTACTGTACTTAACTGCAAGCCAACCTGATATTTTATTTGCAGTTAGTATGTGTGCTAGATACCAAAATTGTGCTAAGGAATCCCATTTGACACAAGTTAAAAGAATTTTTAGGTATCTTAAAGGAACAACAAATGTAGGAATCTGGTATCCTAGGACAAATAATTTTGAACTAATAGGGTATTCTGACTCAGATTATGCTGGATGCAAATTAGACCGCAAAAGCACAAGTGGTGGATGTCAATTATTAGGTTCATCACTTGTTAGCTGGTTTAGTAGAAAACAACATTGTGTTGCTCTATCCACAACTGAGTCAGAATACATAGCTATAGGCGAATGTGTTGCACAATTATTATGGATGATGCATACTCTAAAAGATTTCAACTTAAATATCACAAATGTAAAAGTATTAATTGACAATATAAGTTCAATTAACTTAACCAAGAATCATGTGCATCATTCAAGAACTAAACATATTGAAATTAGGCACCACTTCATCAGGGATCATGTTACTAAAGGTGATATTGAACTCAAGTACATTGAGTCCAAATCAAATTTAGCTGACATTTTTACAAAACCACTCCCTGAAAGTGAATTTAGCAACTTACGGCGAAAATTAGGGATGTGCTTAATAGACTAGGATTTTTTAAAACTATTTTTAAATAATGTTTTTTCAACTTATAAGTTAAAACTGTGTGTTTTCAAAACTTTCCATTTTTAGATTTTCAAAAATAGTTTTGGCCTTAGACTAGTTTTGAATCCCTAGAAAGCATGTACCCATAGAACTAGTTTTTGAGCATCTCACCAACACCTTAGGTTTACCTTGCTTGTGTTTGACAAACATAGAAAGGGGTGAGATGCATAGGCCAACTGTCTGGACTTAAGATCCTTATTTCAGTGCATCAGCATAAGTCTGGACGTTAAATACAACTCAGACATTAATCAGATTAAGTTCATCAGTCAAGTCAAACACTGACTGCTTATAATCAACTTAATCTGATTAACCAAGTGAAAGCTACTATCTTCTGATAGTTAGTTAGTACCTAATTGGTTAGACAGCTGTTTAATTTTAAGTGTCAAGTTCAGGGGGAGAAATTAATCAAAATTTTATGTGTTTGACAAATGCTTTTTAAACTAACTTATGTTTGAACATTGATTTACAAAAAAGTTAAATTTAACTAAGTGTTTGAAAAACTTGAAAGTTTAATCCCACCTAATTCTCAAACCTGATTTAAAAAGTTGACTGTTGAAAATTAAACTTTCCAAATTTAGCTTTTATCAAATTAGCCTTACAAATTATTGTGGCAAATTTAATCTTACTTGTTTAACTTTTGCTTTGTTTTGAAAGATTGAAGTTAAAAATTTACCTTTTGAAAGTAAATGTTACTCAAACCTGAAAAGAAAATTTACCTTTTGAAAAGTTGAAAAACCTAATTTAAAAATTTTTCACGCTTGAAAAGTTAAAACTTTAAATTTATACTTTTCAAAATTCAACATGTCTCCCCCAAGTCAACTTGATTTTTTCCTTGGATTTTGTTTTCTTAAACCAAACTCAGATTTTTTCAAGATTAGCTGTGATTATTCTTTTTTACAGTAACTCTACACTATGATTGTTTACCCTTGTTTTTTGATGAATGCCAAAGGGGGAGCGTTAGGTGGTTAAGTTAGATAAACCAAATTGAAAACACTGAAACTAACTTTAAAACCAATGTACCTGGTTTTTACGTTCTTTCACTAACTTAACCAAGTTGTCATTCCATCAAAAAGGGGGAGATTGTTGGTGCGGGTAGCACTAACGGTCTAACCCAGGTTTTGATGAATGACAAATAGGTTAAGTTAGTTTTGTTGTTGTCTGACACTTTGATTAAGTGTGCAGGAGAAGTCCAGACAGGTCGACGGGCTGACCGGATAGCTGGCGAGAAGTCCAAGCGGGTCAACGGGCTGACCGGACGCTTGGCGAGAAGTCCAAGCGGGTCGACGGGCTGACCGGATAGCTGGCGAGAAGTCCAAGCGGGTCAACGGGCTGACCGGACGCTTGGCGAGAAGTCCAAGCGGGTCGACGGGCTGACCGGACGCTTGGCGAGAAGTCCAGACGGGTCGACGGGCTGACCGGACGTCTGGCAGGTAAGTGAGGTAAGTCACTGGAGGGGAGTGACTGCGAGGACGCTTTCCCGGGAAGGGAACATTAGGCGTCGATCCGGCTTAGATCCATTTCGGATGTCTAAGTCGAGATCGTGACTAGATTCCGATCTCAGAAAGACGGAATCTAAGTCATACTATTTGTGCTAATTCTTACTATGATAAAATGTGCTAACAATCTGTGTTGCAGGATATATATTGCCTCGGACTAACTTTGTTTTGCAGGAAAAAGGAGTTTTCTGGAACAAGGTGGTTCGGGCGCCCGGAGGGGATCCGAGCGCCCGGAAGGCAAATTATATCCAAACCAAGTCGTCACCACGTGGAGCATCTCGGTTTGAGCAGCTACGTCACATTCCAGGCGCCCGGAAGGAATCCAGGCGCCCGGAACAGCATATAAAAGAAGCCCCAGGTAGGAGCTTCATAATCAATCAATCTGAGAACTCTTCTACTGCTGGTCTTGCTGCTCAACGTTCAGTACGACGCCAACAAAGCTCCGACAAAGTGCTCCTTCGGGTTGTTTAATTTCCTTGTCGGTATTGCTTTATTTTCACTAGCAGTTCCTGTGTTCATTTTTGTAACTATATTCGAATTGTTAGTGATTGCCCAACGAAAGTGGTCAAGGACCACGGGCCTTCGAGTAGGAGTCGTCACAGGCTCCGAACGAAGTAAAAAACATTTGTGTCTATTTTACTTTTCCGCTACATTTATACTCTAAATTTTTGAATCGATATTCACCCCCCCCCCCCTCTATCGACTCTAACGGTCCTACAGTAAATTTTCCTAAGTGTTCTCTTGTGTTTAGTATGTAGGTTGGGCATCCAAATACTTTAAAGTATTTAATATTAGGTTATTTATTATAATAGATTTCAAATAAGGTTTTATTATAAGTTTTATTTATTATGGTTCTGTTTTGTACATAGCATGTTGTGCTAACAGTTTCTACCCAAAAAAATTTTGGGAATTTATATTCATTTAACATTGTCCTAGAGGCTTCAAGTAGAGTTCTATTCTTTCTTTCTACTATTCCATTTTGTTGGGGTGTCCTAGGGGTGATATCCATTTTCAAGGTAGAATTGATTAAAGTTGTGGTTTTTAAATTCACTTCCGTTATCACTTCTGATTCTTTTAATTTTTCTATCTTTTTCATTTTCAATTTGTTTGCAAAAATTACTGAATACTTCAAATATTTCATCCTTACTTTTTAAGAATTTTACCTAGGTAAATATAGAGTAATCATCTATTATTACTAGGCAATATAGGCTTCCATTTATGGATTTGATCCCATGGGAGTCAAATAGGTCTAAGTGCAATAGTTCTAGTATTGATTTTGTTTGAAGTTGATTAGTTGATTTGTGATTAGACTTTGTTTGTTTTCCTTATTGACAAGCATTACAAATTGTTAAGTCTAAGTTAGGTAATTTTGGTAAGCCTCTAACTAAGCCATTTAATTTACTTAGATTTCTAAAGTTTTGTGGGGCATTCTTCTATTGCATAACCAGGTTTTTTCTTTTTGTGTTAAGTAACACTTAAGTGATGAAGTGGTTAGGTTAATTGCATAGATATTATCCTTTCTAAACCCTTTTAGACTTATCATAAGATTATCTAAGTGCTTAATTAAGCATTCAGAGGATAGGAACCTAACCTTATATCTAAAATCACACGATTGACTAATGCTAAGAAGGTTGTATTTGAGATTTTCAACAAGTAATACTTTTTTAACAATAAAATCAGTTTTGAGTTCAATAATATCTATCCCAATTACCTTGAGTTTGTCGTTATTTCTAAAGGTAATTATTCCTAAGCTTTTGTATGTTAATTGAGTGAATTTGGTGTGATCCTCAGTCATGTGTTTGGAACAACCACTATCTAATATCTACTTGGTTTCCTATAACAGGTAGGAGTTAAAATCAATTTAGATTGAGCTTACTCTAAGTTGAATTTTGATTTGAATTTAAGTAATAAATTTTTAAATTTAATTTTAAGTTTTAAGTCTAATGTTTAATTTTAAATTTTAGTTTTAATTTTAATTTTATTTTTTAATTTTAATTTGAGTTACAATTTAAAATTTAATTTTAAGTTTTAAGTTTAATGTTTGATTTTAAATTTTAGTTTTAATTTTAATTTTTAATTTTAATTTGAGTTAAAAATTTTAAATTTAATTTTAAGTTTTAAGTTTAATGTTTAATTTTAAATTTTAGTTTTAGTTTTAATTTTAATTTAAGTTAAATTTTAAAATTTAATTTTAAGTTTTAAGTTTAATGTTTAATTATAAATTTTAGTTTTAATTCCTTAATCATCTCACCAGATTTACGTTTTCAATCAGGGAATCCTATAATTTTATGAGATGAGTTAAGTTTAATTTTAGGGTTTGGTTTAACTTTGTGTTAAATTCAGGTTTAGCTTTGGGATCATCAAATAGACATTCTAAACGTCTGGGCTATGGTGAGTCACTTAGACATTATTAGAGTAATCATGCCTTCATGGTTTTCCAAATAGTCCTATCCACTAAACTTAATACAAAACCTTGGTCTAACTACTTAGGATCCATAAGGGGTAGCTTCACTTAGTTCCACTAAGCCAAATGCACTAGGTCGAAGTCATATCTTCCTAGGCATGTGATTCTGTCTGAGAAGCTTGACAAAATAGAGAGCTGGGAGAAAAAACCTACTGCTTTGATGAAGAGTAATACCTGACTGAATGTCAATCCGAGAAACCCAAAGCAGACTGGGAAGAGTAGAATCACAGAATACCCTCCTAGTACAAAGCTCCAATGGAGAGAAAGAAATCTAACCGAAGAAAATCTAGATCCGGAGCTTCCGAGGCTTCCTGCGCACAAGAGACGAACCAACACTATCGTCAGTGACCTAATACCGGGGTGGGAATCCCTAGCTAGGTCCTCCGATGCTCAAGTCAGTGATCTCTCTTTTGTGTGGGGAAAAAGGAAGAAGAAGATGCAAACGAATAGTAGCTGGAAATTAGGGTTATGAGTGTGCACAATGATGTGAACTTACCTTGCCAACGGAGAGGATTCCCCCTTTTATACCACTTCATATAACCTCCGTAGTCATGAAGTGGACCCCGATTTGTTAGAATTTGTTATGAGATGATGTAAGCTGCGTACTTGTGGTAAATGACTTTTAAGGAATCTTTTTTGTACCCCAAATGTACCTTCTTTGTCGTCTAGTACCTGCAAAATAGTCTAAAAACACCTTTCGTGCCAAACATATAACACCTGTTATACAATCATATACAAATGTCTTTATCAACTACTTTATTTGAAATATTTACTTCTATCTTGTCTCACAAGTCCTTTTAAAGTGTTTCTATCGTTCCTACTCGCCCCTCCTGCTTTTGCTATATCATAGATATCTTAATATAACAATGTTCCTTGTATCGGTCGAAGCTGAGCTTAACTAGGTTTGGTCAATTATTATTACCTCTCATGAGGTTCCCTGGACAATGCCCGTCCGTGCCCCTCTATGTTTATTATCCCAGCCAGCACTGGGCTATATTTTATCAAGTATGTAAGTTTTATCAAGTATCTTTTCAAGGTATTATTCAGCCCGGCCAATATTGACCTTCCTCTTTGAAGGTATATCTCGATCGATACTGACCTGCTTACTTGGGAGTATATCCCGACCGATATTGGTCTTCCTTCCTGAAGGCATATCTCGATCGATACTAGTCTGCTTACTCGGAAGTATATCTCGGCTGATCTTAGCCAACCTCCTTGGAGGTATATCTTGATCGATATGGGTATGCCTCCCTGGAGGCATATCCCGGCCGATATTGACCTTCCTTCCTGAAGGTATGTCTCGATCGATATTGACCTGCTTACTTGGAAGTATATCCCGGCCGATATTTGCCTTCCTCCTTTGAGGTATATCCCGGCTGATCTTAGCCCACCTCCCTGGAGGTATATCTTGATCGATATGGGTCTGCCTCCATGGAGGCATATCCCGGCCGAGATTGTCCTTCCTTCCTGAAGGTATGTCTCGATCGATATTGACTTGCTTACTTGGAAGTATATCCCGGCCGATATTGGTCTTCCTCCTTTGAGGTATATCCTAGCTAATCTTAGCCCACCTCCCTGGAGGTATATCTTGATCGATATGGGTCTGCCTCCCTGGAGGCATATCCCGGCCGATATTATCCTTCCTTCTTGAAGGTATGTCTCGATCGATATTGGCCTGCTTACTTGGAAGTATATCCCGGCCGATATTGGCCTTCCTCCTTTGAGGTATATTCCGGCAGATCTTAGCCCACCTCCCTGGAGGTATATCTTGATCGATATGGGTCTGCCTCCCTGGAGGCATACCCGGCCGATATTGGCCTTCCTTCCTGAAGGTATATCTCTATCGATATTGGCATGCATCCCTGGAGGCATATCCCGGCCGATATTACCCTACCTCCTTGGAGGCATGTCTCGATCGATACTGATCTGCTTACTCGGAAGTATATCCCGACCGATCTTAGCCAACCTCCTTGGAGGTATATCTTGATCGATGTGGGTTTGCCTCCATGGAGGCATGTCCTGGCCAATATTGGCCTACCTCCTCGGAGGCATATCCTAATCGATATTGACCCATCTACTTGGAAACATATCCCGGTCGATATTGATCTATCTTCTCAACTCGGCTATCTTCTTTCCCTTCCTCACCGGGGATCCATGAAACCTCACCCATATCACTAGCCTTCCCTCTAAGTCTAGTCGAAGGAGGTGTAGCCGACTGACTAGACACAGGTCTGATTTTGTTTTTCCTTACCCGTGACTCTGCCACGGGTACTGAAGTGACCTTACAAATTTTGTGTACAGCTATCTTGTGAACCTGAGTACAGTGATCCTGTGAACCTTAGTACAGTGATTCCTTGGGTCTCTTGATCCTTTAAATAGGGTTACAACCCTCTCTTCGTTCATCACCTACCTCAGTTCTTTTCCTTCCTCGCTAACTTTTCCCGCTAAGAGTATGGCCTTGGATCCCCCTCTTTGGGGGTGACTCTTGTTAGACAAGGCGAGATCTATGCATGAGTTTATTCAAGTTTTTACTTTGGCTAACTCTAGGGTTCGAAAAATTATCCCGAAAAATGACGTTTCTTGAGATTTAGAATCTCCAACCGAAGGCGCAACTGCTCTGGAGACTCAACGAGCTTCAAAGGAATTCTCCTTACTTAGGGAGGACCAACGAAATAGCCCATGTTGCCCTTGGGCTAGGATTGGTCGCTCTGGAAGCAGAGCTCTAGGGCTCGAACAGGGAAGAGGCTCTTTCAGTCACCTTTGCACCATGGCCTGAATAGCTCTGTCCCCTTCCCCTTGCCCTTGAGACCACCCTGCTTCATAGTTTTCTTCGTCCCGGGCAAAATATTGCCACTTCTGTCGCCTGGGCAAGCTTCCTTCGTGCCTGGTAAAATATTTCCACTTTCTGCTCCATGGCAAGTTTGACTCCAGTGGGACTGAAATTTTCTAAGCATCTCGAGAGCTTATGTTTGTAACTTTTGTTAACTTTTCGAGGTTTAATGTTTTGAGGGGAAATGTAATGTTATGTATCTAATCATATTCTAAATGTAAAAATAATCTTTTGTATTGAATCGAGTGACTCTATTGAATCCCTTTAATTTCTAAGAATAGATGTGATATTGTGCCTCCCAATATTGTAAGTAAAATTATTTCGCTCAATGCTAGTTTATGCTAAATAACATTAATTTGGACCAGGCTTTATGTCTAAATAACTCTCATTATTTTTCGTCCTTAACCTGGATTTATTCAAACTCAACCCTCTTCCTTTATTACGCCTAGTAAACTACGTCTTCTTTCAAAATTTCCTTGCTTATGATTGGCTTTTCCCCTGGTAAAAGAATGTTGGAAGCGTATAACGAGGTGTTACCAACCCCGGCATGATCCGATCTGTCGCGTCCAATATAAATGCTTCTTTATGATTATGTGACACATACTTTCTCTCTCTGCTACGTCATGTAAGCATTTGTCCTTTTTCCTGTAATCCTCAACGTCTATTGAGATAAAAATATTTTGATCTAACGACGGCTATGTGTTTTTCAAACCCTAAACCCTTTGTCTTCTTTTCAACTTTGTCCCTTCCTTTCTTGCCTTAGCGTTCTTTTCTTGCTGCAGTCTTTGATCAAACCTCGTGCTCACCATTTCCCGGCGATCTCTTTTCTTGCTTCCAATAAGTAACTTGTTGTTCTGCTAGCCTTTACTTCTGTCTATGGCTGAGGAAACGATTGCTCCTTGGTATGTCCAAATGTCTTCTTCCTTTGATAAAAATGCTATGCTTACCATCCGCCGTCAATATGAAATCCCCAGGGAGTATAGCATCTTAATCCCGAAACCAGATGATCATCCTCATCGTCCCCCTGCTAATTGCGTGACTTTTTTCAAGGATCAGTTGATAGGAGGTTTAAGGTTTCCCATTCCTCCTTTCCTAATCGAAGTAAGCCAGTATTTTGATATTCCTTTGCAGCAGTTTGCACCTAACGCCTTTCGTTATCTGTGTGGTGCTTACATGTTATTTCGTCTGTTAGATATCCCTCCTACTCCTTAAAATTTCTTCATGTTTTCTTACCCCAAGTGTTCGGAACCTGGTGTTTTCCTATTCCAATCCCGGACTAAAATGGTCCTTTTTGAGGATATGCCCTCGTCTCTTAAAGCTTGGAAATCTCGTTTCTTCTTCATAAAGTTTCTAGGACCCATTCCTTGGTCTCATGCCTGGAAATCCTCCTTACCTCCCTTGCCCAACGTCAGGGAGTTTCATCTTCATCCTTCTTTTCCTATTTATTGTGAAAAGTTGTTATGTCGTCGACTTTCTATCCCCAAGTGGTTGAGAGTCAATCTTCTATACTTATTTGGTCTAAGCCTCATCAAGCCTACTACACAAGGCTCTTTAGGTAAAATCCTGCTTCCTTCTTGTTGATTTTAACTAACTAAAACATTTTTCTTTTCTATGTAGTGGAGAACTTTTATTCTGCTTTAATCGATGAGGAACTGCGCCTGGAGGAGGACGCGATTCGTGCAAAAGAAAAAGAGCTTCTTGCTGCTATTACTCTGCCACCTCCAGTTGAAGATCTGATTCCCCTGATTGAGGCGTCTAGTTCTCAAGTGGTTCCAGAGGCTCCTGAGGGTCCTTCTGTGGAAATTCCTGTTATTCCCTTGCCAGCTACCTCTTCACCGGTGGCAGCTGCTCCCTCGTCAGCTATTCCCCCTCCTGTTATCAAGCTTACATCTCCTGTGAGCTCCGGTAAATCGATAGCCGAAGTAGCTTCTGGTAAACGCCCTGGGCGCAAACTCACTAGAGCTCCTCCGTCCAAAAGGAGACTTATCCTTCCCGCTGACGAACTGGTTTCAGAAGGTTTTGTTCCTGCTAACCTTCCTTCTGATGAGTCTACGTTGCCTGAACTTTACCCTTCTCTTATTTTTCCTGCCTCGCCTTTTTCTAATGCCAGTGCTTCTGATGATGTTTCTTTCACCTTTCCATTGTCTATTCCAGAATCTGGATCCTTACCTTCCTCACCCTCTTCTTATTTAGTTTTTGCTCCTCCTTCTATTCCTACTTCCTCTTTCTCTGCGGGTTCTTCCACCATTCCCGTCCTCCCCATATTGCTAGGAGGTTCCTTTGCTAATGCTTGGGAGAAAGTTCATCCTATTTTTGAAGAACTTACCACTCCCAAAATAATTGATCATTTTTCCCATAGTGAAAATCAGGTATGTTTATTAACGTCTACTTTTTATTCATCAGTGATTATGTCATAACCCTTTATTATATTTCTAACGATGGATAGAAAATATGGGCTTGTCTCGGCTAATGCACAATTTATACAACGAGAACAAGAAGCTGAGATCTGAGAATGACAAGCTGAAACAGCAAGTTACTGAGTTATCTTCTGCCACATTTTCCGCTACCTCCAAGAAATAACTTGAAGTCCAAATTGAAAGTCTCCAGTCGCAGTTCAAATCAGCTACGGATCTCAACAAAGAATTAACTTCCAACTTGGAGAAACGGACAACTAAGCTCGGCAAGTTAAAGGTTGATTACGAGTCGGCATTGGCTGAAAAACTTAAGGCCTTGCAGCTGAAGGATGACGAAATAACTTCATTGAATACTTCCCTGAATTCAGCTAAAACCGAGGTCTCCACCAAAGAAGCCGAACTGAAGACTTCCCAAACGGCTTTGGTCGTCTGCAAGGCTAACGAAGACACTCGCTACAAGGAAAGGCCCACCCTAATGATTAACTCCGCGGAGTTCAATAGGCCAATTGTGAAGTCGATCTTAGCGGCCTTCCATGCTGGAGCTAAAGGGGCGGTGCGACAGTTGCGAGAGGAAAACTTTTTGTCTCGCGATCCTCCTCCCAACTTCCTGAACCGTCTCAAATTTCTCGAGAACAGGCCTCCTGATCTGTTTCCCCAGCTGACCATAGAATGATTTTCTTCCTTGAATCCAAATCCTTGTAAGGTGGGTTAGGATTTTATGATGACAACCTAGTAAATTTATGTAAAGTTGATCCTCCCTCTTCATTGTTAAACCTGTTCTTCCTCATGACGATTGTTTGTTTTGTTTAAATATGTTGAATGTCACTTGGCTGGCCACCATAAAACTTCGCTCAACATATTATAATGTCCTTTATTTCGACCGTTCTATCGTGACCGGCCGGTGTATATCAACGCTGACAAATATCGTCCGATATTTTATAGCTAATTGTGTCCCGTTCGATTTAGTACAGTCCTATTACAATATTCTCAATATCGGTCAATTTATTGTACTAGATTAATTTATACTTGTATTTATGAATATCATCTAATATATTATAATTAACTAAATCTCATATGGTTCATTATGGTGGATGTCACCTGACTTACCATTATAAACCTCTGATCGACATATTAAAATAGTATTCATCTCGGTCGGTCTACTATGACCGACCGATTCATACTCATATTTATGAATCTCATCCGGTATTTTCTAACCAAGTCCTGTTTGCTGTGCTAATTTTGATATAAATTGTTTTACTATACCCGGTCGATATATCCTTATGCAGGAACATATCGACTAATGCCTCATACTCAACTTTCGCCCGGTCTATTATGCCCATTTGGGTTTGTTGTTTTATTAAACAAATAATCTGAACTTATAGTACCTAACTGATTTTCCCCGTATTTGTTTGATTCTCTTAAGAATCAAGCCCATATCGAGAGAAACTTGGTCACGTTTTCCGAGGAAGATGGCCCAACTTAACATCTTTGTCTTGGGATTCATCCTTCTTTTTGAATTCGATTTTATCCTTTAATGTCATTACCTATTTATGACAGTTGGAATTCCGAGTACTTTTCCTTTTTCTATTTCTTCTGTTATCTTCATTTGGGGGTTTTAGCACAGGATCGAAAGGAAAAAACAAGGGTTTTAAGAAGTTCTCTTCCGCTTTCCAACTTTTTTCTTCATCTTCCTCGATTCATCCTCCTTCTACTGTTCTACCATGGCTACTTCTTCTTCTGCGTGGTTTCTTTCGTGTGCTTCCGACCTCACAGAGACAGAGGAAGTAGATTTAAAGACGAGCTATGGTTTTCCTTTCTATATAGTTCATCCTACTCCTCAGGATAGTCCACATCTTCCTCCTTTAGGGTGTATATTTATCTTCCGGAACCAAGTCCTACAAGGTTTTCGATTCCCTCTTCATCCCTTTTTTCCTGATGTTAGCCTCTACTTTAACATTCCCCTTAATCAGTTTGTCCCTCAGTCTTTTTCTATCCTCATGGGTTTTGTCGGGGTGTCTAAACTGTTAGATTTTCCTTTATCCCCTCATCTTTTTCATCACTTCTTTGTTCCTCGTCAAGTAGATATTGGTGTCTTCAAATTCCAATCTCGTCCCACGGCCATTTTGTTCAACCGAATTCCTCCTCAAGGGGAATGGTATCACAAATTTTTCTTTATACGTCTCTCTTCTCCTCCTCCTTTTCCTATCCGATGGATATATGATCTACCTCCAGTTCCTAGTACCCACAATCTCCTCAATGGTCCCTCTGTTGCTTTTGCTTTATCTAAGCTAAAGGGGGCAAAATTCAGCTTACCACATTTGATTGTGGAAGGTTTGATGTTCCCCTTCAGCATAAGTAACATTGACACTCCCTTGGATGGCTCTTTTGGTAGGTATAAACATTTCGCGCTACATTTATTGATTGGTATATCTCCTTTATAATGGTGCTTAATTCTTGCGTTTCAGCTGATGCTCTTCTCCCGGCTTTCATGTACAAGAATGTTACTATGACTAAGTCTTTTGTGAATAATCTCGGAGAAGAATGGCTGCGGATTCGCCGAGCTAATCCTAATTCCTCTACCCTGGGTCTGCTGTCTAAAGAAGAGCAACAAGTAGAAGCTGTTGCTACCATGGAAGAGGAAGAAGAACAACCTTTCATTGCCTTAGTCAAAAAACCAAGGCTTACTGAGGATGTTCCTTTCAGCGACCTTTTTGGTACTTTTGTGCAAGCTCCTCTCGTTCCGGCGTCTATTTCTCTTGAGAGAGGTAAGGTACCAATGCCCCTTACCCATATTATCTCCAATCCTACTCTTAGGATGATGAGACCTGCTCTACTCATCCCCTCTTCTTCTGCTATTGTTTCAGCTCCTTCTGCTTCTGCTTCTGAGATGACCATTATCCCTTCTATGTCTTCTCAACCTCTTGCATTAGCCTTGCCTCCTTTGGCTTCCGGGCTGCGAGCCAAACGAACACCTTGCCGGAGATCTTCTCCTAGTGCAGGGCCCTCCGCAATTCGTGTTTCGACAATTGAGTCAGCACCCCTTGCATTACCACCTTCCATCCCATCTAGTTCTTCTTCTGCTGCTCTTGTTTCTACTACTTATTTCCCTTCTATTGTGTCTTCTTCCTCCCTACCTCCTTCTTCCTCCGTTCCCCCGCCTTTATTCAAACAAGTTGTGGGTCTACCTTCTCAAATGGGATAGACCTCTGATCCGCCTAGTTATGGATCCCTACAACTACAAGGCCTATTGGCTGAATCTTGGCTACATGGCCAAGAACAACTAAGGGGCATTAGTCTTTCAAATCGGGCCGACCACCACAGTCATCAAGCGGTCGCTGTAAGTATTCTTAGTTATATGTTGTTAACTTCTTATCACTATCTCTAACTGTATCATTATTTTATTTAGTTCCTTGCCTCAAGTATTCACATAGACCAGCTACTTATGGCTCGGGACCGGGAGAACAATAAGCTAAAAGCTCAAATAGAGACATTGAAAGCTACTCTACCTCCTTCTCCTGATGACCTGACTCAGTTGCAAGAGAAAATAGCCTTGCAAGATCGCCAACTGAGGGTATTGAGGCAGGAATTACAGGAGTCACAACAATTATTGAAAGACAAAGAGCTTGCAAGAAGAACTTTGGAGCTACAGGTGGACCGATTACATTCTGGTCTTCGACTGGAAATTGCTTTAAAAGAAAAAGCTCTCTCAGATGCTTCTCATAAAAGCTTTGCTTTAGAAAAAGTAGAGAGGCTTCATAATGTCTGTCTTTCTGAACAAGCTCAAGACCTAGCCTCTCATGATTTTGCTATCCTACAGGAACAAGAGCAAAGAAAGGCTCAAGATGTCGAGCTGTCACTGCTCCAAAAGGAACTGGAATAACTCAAATTGGAGAAAGATGCTTTAAAAGATCAAAACACTAGACTACAAGCTGATTTTCAGAGTTATAAGGAGCAGGAGAAGAACCGATGGGAAGAGTGGCGTCTAGCTTATCTAAAGTCTTCGGCATTTGTTAAAGAATATGTCCGTCGAATGGTAGGAGATTTAAATCATTCTGTGTCAGGAATTCTTCAACGACTGAGAGAGGGTGGTTATCTACCTAAGGAACCTCCTTCTTCATTCATAAGTCGTCGTAGACTCAACAAAGAACTACCCGAGGATTTAACGAGTCATTTCAAGTAAGCATGGCTATGTATTCAAAAAGATTGACAATGAAAGAACTTGCAATGAAAAGACTTGTAACGAAAGGAATTGTAGCTGAAAACTTTATAATTAAGTGATTGCAATACAGGGGAAAGTTTGATACTTACCTAGTTTCCTTTTCCAGTTTATGTTAGCTTGAGATTGCTCCCTTTGAAATGCTTCCGGATATTGAGTATAAGTGCTATTTTATTCAAGAATTCCTTGCTTGATTTTTTAGATTAAATCTTGTTTTAATAAACTTCTTTGCCGATAACATCTTCCATGACCATATAACTTTGATCAGTAAAAATTCCCATAACCTCCCTAAGTTTCACTCAGGTAGGCATGTGTAGAGTATGCTTTATACTTCAAAAGAACGAATAATCCTGCATGATTTCATATAAAGAACTCTATGGAACTTCTGAGCTCTGAGCTGGGTATAGTGCTCCGGGCGATTTTGAATGAAGAGCTCCATGTAAACGGGCCTCCAGATAGGAAATGTAATGTGTATATATGTATGTCTGGAATTCCCCTCGAACCTTGATTTTTAATTCAGCGTGGAATACCAAATGATTTTTGTGAAGAAATCTGTATAACTTTGAATTTACCTCGACAATATAATCTCGGTCGATTATGCTCTATGATAGTTTAAAGTCTCCGGTTCCTCCCATGAAGACCCGTCCGAGTTACTTCATGAGATTTCCCGATCGACTATGTTCATGTGATAGTTTAAAGTCTCCGGTTCCTCCCATAAAGACCCGTCCGAGTTACTTCATGAGATTTCACGATTGACTATGTTCATGTGATAGTTTAAAGTCTCCGGTTCCTCCCATGAAGACCCGTCCGAGTTACTTCATGAGATTTCCCGATCGACTATGTTTTTGTGATAGTTTAAAGTCTTCGGTTCCTCCCATAAAGACCCGTCCGAGTTACTTCATGAGATTTCCCGATCGACTATGTTCTTGTGATAGTTTAAAGTCTCTGGTTCCTCCCATGAAGACCCGTCCGAGTTACTTCATGAGATTTCCCGATCGACTATGTTCTTGTGATAGTTTAAAGTCTCCAGTTCCTCCCATGAAGACCCGTCTGAGTTACTTCATGAGATTTCCCGATCGACTATGTCCTTGTGATAGTTTAAAGTCTCCAGTTCCTCCCATGAAGACCCTCCGAGTTACTTCATGAGATTTCCCGATCGACTATATTCTTGTGATAGTTTAAAGTCTCCGGTTCCTCCCATGAAGACCCGTCCGAGTTACTTTATGAGATTTCCCGATCGACTATGTTCTTGTGATAGTTTAAAGTCTCCGATTCCTCCCATGAAGACCCGTCCAAGTTACTTCATGAGATTTCCCGATCGACTATGTTCTTGTGATAGTTTAAAGTCTCTGGTTCCTCCCGTGAAGACCCGTTCGAGTTACTTTATGAGATTTCCCAATCGACTATGTTCTTGTGATAGTTTAAAGTCTCTGGTTCCTCCCATGAAGACCCGTCCGAGTTACTTCATGAGATTTCCCGATCGACTATGTTCTTGGGATAGTTTAAAGTCTCCGGTTCCTTCCATGAAGACCCATCCGAGTTACTTCATGAGATTTTCCGATCGACTATGTC
This sequence comes from Zingiber officinale, assembly GCF_018446385.1. Classification (NCBI taxonomy): domain Eukaryota; kingdom Viridiplantae; phylum Streptophyta; class Magnoliopsida; order Zingiberales; family Zingiberaceae; genus Zingiber; species Zingiber officinale. The sequence continues at coordinate 17,893,492 of NC_055986.1, read as the reverse complement.
CTTGTGATAATTTAAAATCTCCGGTTCCTCCCATGAAGACCCGTCCGAGTTACTTCATGAGATTTCCCGATAGACTATGTTCTGTGATAGTTTAAAGTCTCTGGTTCCTCCCGTGAAGACCCATCCAAGTTACTTCATGAGATTTCCCGATCGACTATATTCTATGATAGTTTAAAGTCTCCGGTTCCTCCTGTGAAGACCCGTCCGAGTTACTTCATGAGATTTCCCGATCGACTATGTTCTGTGATAGTTTAAAGTCTCCGGTTCCTCCCATGAAGACCCGTCCGAGTTACTTCATGAGATTTCCCGATCGACTATGTTCTGTGATAGTTACTATGTTCTGTGATAGTTTAAAGTCTCTGGTTCCTCCCATGAAGACCCGTCCGAGTTACTTCATGAGATTTCCCGATCGACTATATTCTGTGATAGTTAAAGTCTCCGGTTCCTCCCATGAAGACCCGTCCGAGTTACTTCATGAGATTTCCTGATCGACTATATTCTGTGATAGTTTAAAGTCTCCGGTTCCTCCCGTGAAGACCCGTCCGAGTTACTTCATGAGATTTCCCGATCGACTATATTCTAATGCAAAATTATAATGCTTGCACTGATCTTGTAATAGTTTTAAGGCTTATGAGTTTTTCTTAAGGGAGTTGAGTAGGTCCTTAGGGTTCCCAACTGTTGATCGTTCGAATAGATTATAAAAATTTGGCCAATAATTGTCAATATGTGTGAACCGTATTTATTTCTTGGGCGATATTTGTCTTGCATTGTATCTATTGAAAGAAATAGAGTACATAAACTGTAAGCATACTTGTCCTCAGTTCACCGGGAACTTACTTCAAATAATTACGATACGTTCCTTCAGATGTATTCTTGAATGGTATGATCTTGTTAGGTTCGGTAAGGCTGTAAATGATTTGCACTCCAGGGACGTTCGAGAATTCTTCCTTCAGTATCCTGGAGATAATATAAACCCGATGCGAGCTTTTCCACCACTTTGTAAGGTCCTCCCCATTGTGGTGCTAACTTACTAACATCCCCGACAGGTTTAATACGCTTCCATACTAGATCTCCCACTTGGAAAAATCTCGGGATAACTCTTTTGTTATAATTTTACCTCATTCGTTGTCGATATGAGGTAAGTCGAGTTGCAACCTTGTCTCTAATTTCTTCTATCAAATCTAGATCCATGAGTCGTCGACCAGCATTGTCTTCATCATATAGTCATTTTCTATCAGATTCTACTCCCACTTCTATGGGAATTATTGCTTCTCCTCCATAAACTAATTGGAAAGGAGTAATTCCTGTTGCTTCTCGAGGTGTAGTACGATAGGCCCAGAGAACACTAGGTAGTTCATCTACCCAGCTACCTCCAACATGATCCAGTTTGGTTTTTAAACCCCTTATAATTTCTCTATTGGTTACTTCCGCTTGACCATTACTTTGCGGATAAGCTACAAAGGTGAAGGCCTGAATAATACCATAACTTTTGCACCAATCTAAGATTCTATCCCCTTAAAATTGCCTTCCATTATCAGAGACTAATTTATGAGGAATGTCGAATCTGCATATGATATTTTTCCACAGAAATTTAATAACTGCATCTTCAATAATCCGGGCAAGTGGTTCTGCTTCTACCCATTTAGAAAAATAATCCACTGCTACTAATAGAAACCTTCTTTGTGCAGCTGCCATAGGAAACGGGTCTACTATGTCCATGCCCCATTGATCAAAGGGACATGAGACTATAGAGGCCCTCAATAACTGTGTAGGATGATGCAAAATATTTTGATGTTTCTGACAAGAAATACAAGTTCTTACCAACTTGTTGGCACCCTCGTGTAGAGTAGGCCAGAAATATCCTGCTAGTAAAATTTTGTGAGCCAAGGATCTTCCTCCTATATGACTACCACACGAGCCTTGATGAACCTCCTGTAAAATAAATTGTATATCTTCTGTGCCAATACACTTGAGTAGAGGTCTAGAAAAAGCTCTTTTATATAACTGTTCTCCTATCATAGTATACTGAGCAACTCTTTTCTTAAATATCCTTGCTTGTTCTGCATTACTCGAAGAATACCCTACTGTAGATACAATATGATTTGGGTCCTCCAGTCGCCTTGTATTTCTGCATCAACTTGTCTTTCGATACAAGATATTAACAGAGTTTGTTCCACTGGCCGATCCAAATTCCATGGTGTTATAGCGGAGGCCAGCTTAGCCAATTCATCTGCTACCTGATTTTCAGATCGAGGAACCTTTTGTATATTTACTTCTTGAAACTGGGACTTCAACATATCAAATGCCTCAGCATATAACTTGAGCCTGTCATTATTAATTTCAAAATTACTTGATAGTTGTTGGGCTGTTAATTGAGAATCAGAATAGATGAGGACTCGAGCTGCTCCTATATGCCGAGCGGCTTGCAATCCAGCTATCAAGGCTTCATATTCTGCCTCATTGTTAGTAGCTCTGTAATTCAATCTGATAGAGAGTTGGAATCTGTCTTCCCTTGGAGATATAAGAAGAACACCAATTCCGCTACCTTGTATGCTTGAGGAGCCATCCACATAAACTTTCCAAATATTTTCTTCCTCGGGGCCTTGAACTTCTATAATGAAATCTGCTAGAGCTTGTGCCTTGATGGCCGAGCGAGGTTGATACTGTATGTCATATTCACCAAGTTCAGTCGTCCATTTGATCAGCCGGCCTGATGCCTCTGGGTTGAGTAGCACCCGTCCTAGGGTACTGTTGGTCAATGCAACAATTTCATGTGCTAAGAAATATGGGCACAACCTCCGAGCAGTCAACACTAATGCATAAGCCAACTTTTCTAGTGTAGTATATCTACACTCAGCTACTTTTAATAAATGGCTGGAAAAATATACAGGTTGTTGTTCTTTCCCCTCCTGCCTAGCTAATACAGAGCCCACAGCATTCTCGTTAGCTGACAAATACACCCAGAGGGTCTCTCCTACTATAATCTTAGCTAATACAGGAAGGGTAGACAAGTAATTTTTTAACTCTTGGAAGGACTTATCACATTCCTCATTCCACTGAAATTTGTTTGCCTTCTGGAGTATTTTAAAGAAGTGGAAGCTACGATCGGCCGACCTGGAAATGAACCTAGACAAGGCTGTAATCCGGCTAGTAAGTCTTTGAGCTTCCCTCATGTTGCGCGGTGGCTCCATGTTCTGAAGTGCCTTAACTTTGCTCGGGTTGTCCTCTATTCCTCGCTCGGACACCATATATCCCAGGAATTTTCCCCCTTTTGCTCCGAATAAACATTTGCTCGGGTTCAGCTTGAGTCCTTATTGCCTCAATGTCTTGCAGGTCTCCTCTACATCCCTGCACAGATCAACAGCTTGAAGAGACTTAATCAAGATATCATCGACATATACTTCCATATTTCTTCCAATCTGCTTCTGGAAGACCTTATTCATAAGTCTCTGATAAGTTGCTCCTGCATTTTTTAGTCCAAAGGGCATAACATTATAACAATAAGTACCTTCAGATGTTATAAATTGACCTTTTCTTGATCCTCTTTAGCAAGGGGGACCTGATGATAGCCCTAATGAGCATCTAGCATAGAGATGTATTCATACCCGGTAGTGGAGTCGACCAGTTGATCGATCCGGGGTAATGAATAATAATCTTTTGGACAAGCTTTATTGAGATCCTGGAAATCAATGCATACCCGCCATTTGTTTCCTGGCTTAGAGACTAACACCACATTAGCTAGCCAGCTGAGGAATTGTACCTCCCTGATGTAACCAGCCTCCATGAGTTTAGTTATTTCTTCCTTGATGATTTGGTTTTGCTCTGCGCTAAAATTTCTTTTGCTTTGCATGACCGGCCGGGCATCTGGGAAGACATGCAAAGAATGCTCCATGACTGCAGGAGAAATGCCCGAGACCTCTTTAGGCGTCCAAGCAAACACATCATTATTCTTTTTCAGGCATTGCACCAGTTCGACTTTCAGAGTGGCATCAAGATCAGCCACAACATAAGTAGTAGCTTCAGGTCGCCCGGTCTGAATTTGGACTTCTTCCTTTTCTTCATAAACCAGTATAGGCGTCTTTTCCTGAATGGCATTGACTTCCATCTTTTGAATTTTTCAAGCAGCATTGGCTTCAGTCCGAACGATCTCTACATAACATTTTCGGGCTGTCTTCTGATCACCTCACACCTCCCCGACCTGGTCATCAACAGAAAATTTAATTTTTTGACAAAAAGTAGAAACGATCGCCCTAAACTCGTTTAGGGCCGGTCGACCCAGTATCACATTATAAGAGAACGGGGCATCCACCACCATGAAATAAGATCTTCTCGTTCTCAATAGGGGCTCCTCCCCCAGAGATATGACCAACTTTATTTGACCGAGCGATTGTACTTCATTGCCCGTGAATCCATATAGAGGAGTTACCATCTGTTGAAGTTCGCTTGGGTCGATTTGTAATTGATCAAAAGTCTTATTAAAGATAATATTGACAGAACTACCAGTGTCAATAAAGGTACGAGAAATAGTGTAATTGGCTATCACGGCCTTAATTATCAATGTGTCTTCATAGGGTATTTCTACCCCCTCAAGATCTCCAGGTCCAAAACTTATTTTGGGATCGGCTGCTCGTTCCATGCTGCACCCCACCGCATGAATCTCAAGTCTTCGTGCGTGTGCTTTTCTGGCCCTATTAGAATCCCCATCAATGGGGTCCGCCCGCGATCATATTGATATTGCCCCGGGCGGCATTACTCCTGTTTTCTTCTTGTCTAGCTGTTATGGTTTCAGAAGGAGCCTTCTCCGACACCTGACTTGTACTGGCCGGGGTAGGCAACGCATCCTGCCGAGGCTCGACCGGGCGATATTCCAACTTGAGGGGACTCTGCTGCCTAGGATACTGCTGTGGATAATAGTTTTGCCTTTGGTATCGCTCCCTATTGGCTCTTTTATTTCTTAAAACAAAACAGTCTTCAGTATGATAACTGCTAGTTTTATGATATGTGCACCATCTTCTGGGCGCCTCTGGCTGTATCTCCACATGTTGTACTGCTTGCGGCCGATATTCTGGATGACGATGAGGTGGATGAACTGCCCGAGGTCCTCTAGGTGGAGGAACAGGAGCAGGAGCCTTCTCCTTAATCGGAGTAAGAGAAGAAGTAGTGCCCTCTTTTCTGCGGGCAGCTTGAGCTTCCTTAACATTAATAAATTCAGTGGCTCGTTCAATTAAGGAGTCAAAATTGGCAGGAGGATTTCTTACCAGATCTTTAAAGAAATCATTATCATTTAAACCTTGAGAGAAAGCGCTCACTAAGATTTCAGTAGTAGCATTGGGTACATATATAGCTATCTGATTAAATCTTTTGATGTAGGCTCGGATGGACTCTTTGGATGCTTGCTTAATTGAGAATAGACTCCAAGGAGTCTTATGATACCTTTTGTTACTAGAAAAATGGTGTAGAAAAACTTTCTTGAAGTCCTTAAATTTTTGGATAGATTTTTCTAGCAATCTCTTGAACTAGCGTTGTGCGGCTCCTCCGAGTGTAGTAAGAAACATCCTACATTTCACCCCATCAGAGAATTGTTGTAATAATGCTACATTCTCGAATTTCAATAGATGATCCTATGGATCTGTGGTTCCAGTGTACTCGCCGATCTGAAGATTTTGATACCGCTTAGGAAGTGGATCATCCAGTACACTTTGACAGAATGGAGAGATGACTTTTTTTGGTGAGCTATCACTAGTTATCATTTTAATCTTACGCTTTTCTCTATCTGGTGCTTCGCCAGAAGATTCTTGGAGCACGGGCCTTCGACCCCCCTGCTCCATGGGAGTGCGAAGAAAGGCTCACGGACGCCTTGTCGGAGAGACCGTAACTGGAGGAAAATATGCATGTTCTTCCTCTTCTGGCTCTTTTCCTTTCCGGTGCTCAGTAGTTGAAATTACTGGATTATGAGCCATTTGCAGGGTGGCTCCAATATGAGCTTGTTGTTGTTGTTGTTGTTGTTGCAAAGCCTTCTGCACATGAGTGTTGATGAGGAAATCCAGATCCTCACGGCTAATGGTGAGTAGATTTGATTTTCCAGCCTCTTCCATCTTGTAGTCTCAGATTCAGGTGAAGTTCCCACAGACGGCGCAAAATTTGATCCTGTCTGAGAAGCTTGACAAAACGGAGAGCTGGGAGAAAAAACCTACTGCTTTGATGAAGAGTAATACCTGACTAAATGCCAATCCGAGAAACCCAAAGCGGACTGGGAAGAGTAGAATCACAGAATACCCTCCTAGTACAAAGCTCCAATGGAAAGAAAGAAATTTAACCGAAGAAAACCCAAATCCGGAGCTTCCGAGGCTTCCTGCACACAAGAGACCAACCAACACTATCGTCAGTGACCTAATACCGGGGTGGAAATCTCTGGCTAGGCCCTCCGACGCTCAAGTCAGTGATCTCTCTTTTGTGTGGGGTAAAAGGAAGAAGAAGATGTAAACGAACAGTAGTTGGAAATTAGGGTTATGAGTGTGCACAATGATGTGAACTTACCTTGCCAACGGAGAGGATTCCCTCTTTTATACCACTTCATATAACCTCCGTAGTCATGAAGTGGACCCCGATTTGTTAGAGTTTGTTATGAGATGACGTAAGCTGCGTACTTGTGGTAAATAACTTTTAAGGAATCTTTTTTGTACCCCAAATGTACCTTCTTTGTCGTCTAGTACCTGCAAAATAGTCTAAAAACACCTTTCCCGCCAAACATATAACACATGTTATACAATCACATACAAATGTCTTTATCAACTACTTTATTTGAAATATTTACTTCTATCCTATCTCACAAGTCCTTTTAAAGTGTTTCTATCGTTCCTACTCGCCCCTCTTGCTTTTGCTATATAATAGATATCTTAATATAACAATGTTCCTTGTATCGATCGAAGCTGAGCTTAACTAGGTTTGGTCAATTATTATTACCTCTCATGAGGTTCCCTGGGCAATGCCCGTCCGTGCCCCTCTATGTTTATTATCCCAGCCAGCACTGGGCTATATTTTATCAAGTATATAAGTTTTATCAAGTATCTTTTCAAGGTATTATTCAGCCCGGCCGTTATTGACCTTCCTCCTTGAAGGTATATCTCGATCGATACTGGCCTGCTTACTTGGGAGTATATCCCGGCCGATATTGGTCTTCCTTCCTGAAGGCATATCTCGATCGATACTGGTCTACTTACTCGGAAGTATATCTCGGCTGATCTTAGCCAACCTCCTTGGAGGTATATCTTGATCGATATGGGTCTGCCTCCCTGGAGGCATATCCCGACCGATATTGGCCTTCCTTCCTGAAGGTATGTCTCGATCGATATTGACCTGCTTACTTGGAAGTATATCCCGGCCGATATTGGCCTTCCTCCTTTGAGGTATATCCCGGCTGATCTTAGCCCACCTCCCTGGAGGTATATCTTGATCAATATGGGTCTGCCTCCCTGGAGGCATATCCCGACCGAGATTGGCCTTCCTTCCTGAAGGTATGTCTCGATCGATATTGACCTGCTTACTTGGAAGTATATCCCGGCCGATATTAGTCTTCCTCCTTTGAGGTATATCCCGGCTAATCTTAACCCTCCTCCCTGGAGGTGTATCTTGATCGATATGGGTCTACCTCCCTGGAGGCATATCCCGACCGATATTGTCCTTCCTTCCTGAAGGTATGTCTCGATCGATATTGGCCTGCTTACTTGAAAGTATATCCCAGCCGATATTGGCCTTCCTCCTTTGAGGTATATTCCGGCAGATCTTAGCCCACCTCCCTGGAGGTATATCTTGATCAATATGGGTCTGCCTCCCTGGAGGCATATCCCGGTCGATATTGGCCTTCCTTCCTGAAGGTATGTCTCGATCGATATTGGCCTGCCTCCCTGGAGGCATATCCTGGCCGATATTAGCCTACCTCCTTGGAGGCATGTCTTGATCGATATTGATCTGCTTACTCGGAAGTATATCCCGACCGATCTTAGCCAACCTCCTTGGAGGTATATCTTGATCGATGTGGGTCTGCCTCCATGGAGGCATGTCCTGGCCGATATTGGCCTACCTCCTCGGAGGCATATCCTGATCGATATTGACCCATCTACTTGGAAGCATATCCCGGTCGATATTGACCTATCTTCTCAACTCGGCTATCTTCTTTCCCTTCCTCACCGGGGATCCATGAAACCTAACCCATATCAGTATGCATAGACAGAGTTTTCCTAACTTACTATCATTCAAAACTTCACCAATATCGTTAATCAAGTTAAACTATTGTCCCTATTTTAGCTAGTCCTAATTACCCAGCTGGGTAAATTATTATTTTGGAGGTGCTAACTAATTTGGAGTCTCTCCCTGAATTATTGAATCTTTTGGGTTAAGTTTTGGGTTTACGTCGATTAGTTTTATAGTTATATTATACTCGGTTATAACTTATGTTTATGTTGTATTCATTTAAGTTAGGTTTAAATAACTTAACGTTTTTCTTTTGATTTGTATTTATTTTTGAAGATTTAACTTTAGACTTTAAGGGAGAGTCTTTTGATTTATATAATAAATTTTATCTTTAGGTATATAATATTGATTGAGTCCTACTTGCGTTGTTAGACACGCTTTCAGAACCCAAGCTTTACTTTGATTAACTAAAGAAATAAAGGTTTTGTTGGTTGAGCTGGACTTATATCTGAGTTTGGACTTATTGTACACAGCTCGTTGTGATCCAAGTATCATATTAAGTTACTTGGATCTAGTTATAAATTTTTCTAGTAATTATTTTAGCTCAATTATGTTATTTTTCAATCTGAGATTGACCTTCTCAAATTTTACAACTTGTGTTGGGATTTCAGCTTGAATTGGTTTGACTATTGGATCCGATTTTGATTGTTCTTTAAGTATTTTATTTTCTTGGGTTAGTTCAATTATTTCATTTTCAAAAGAAGTTAATTTCTTATTTAAACATAAAATGATTTTTAAAAACTTTTAACTTAAATGAAAATATACCTCATCTGAACCTTCAGAAATGAGTATAGACTTGTGACTCAATTCGGGTTCGGACCCATCTTCCGATTCGTTCTCCAATTCTGTTTTGTAAGCCATCAGCGCAAGGTAGTTGGAGTGCTTCGATTCTCTATCGTCTGATTCATCACCGGATGATTCATCCCACTTCACTTTAAGGGTCTTCTTCTTCTTCAGATTCAGGCAGTTGGTCTTGTAATGCCCCTTCTTGTTACACCCAAAGCAGGTCACATTCTTGTTATTAGAGTTAGTGGTGGAGTTAACCTTCTGTAGGTCCTTTTTGCTGAAATTCTTCTTTCTCCTGGTGAATATCTTTCTTACCAGATTCACTAGGTATTCTTCATCCTCTGAGTCTTGGTCAGACTCAACTTCTGATTCTGGTTTGTTCTTATGTTTAGCTTCCTTTGAGGGACCTAAAAAAAGAGCAACATCTTTCTCAACCCGCTTTGAGTTAGTCTGTTCATGGAGTTTAAGTTCACAAAATAATTCTTCTAGTTTTAATTTAGATAGTTTCTTCAAAATTTTGTAGGCATCCACGATGGATACCCACAGTGCATTTCGAGAGAATGCGTTTAGGGCATACCTTATCAGGTTGTGGTTCTCCATCTGGTGGCCGATGGTGTGAAGTCCATTGAGGATGTCTTTTATCCTTGCGTGTAGCTGACTTGCATATTCTCTTCCTACATTTTTATGTTAAACAATTTATTTAAATAAAATCCCTTTTTGTTACCTTCACATCGTTGGTTCCCTCGTGCAATTCGATAAGTTTATCCCACAGCGTCTTCGCATTTTCGTGTGGGCCGACATGGTTCATTTCTTCATTCGTTATCCCGCATTGGAGTGTGTTGAGAACTTTGAAGTCGATCTAAGCATTCTTCTTCATTTCTTGATTCCACTGTTCCGGGTCCATTGGAGTTCCGGCGTTGTCGACGAGAGTCTTGTAACCTCTGGTGATATTGAACCATTGGTCGTACTTAGTTTTACAGTAGACTTCCATCCACTTCTTCTAGTATAGGAAGTCATCTCCATTGAAGAGTGGGGGGCGTACAGTGTTGTACCCTTCAAGTTGTGTCATTTGAGTGTTGGAAAGAAAAAGCCAAAGAAGGTACCAAGACTTTGTCTTGGATTAACAGAGTTTGAGATATATATAAAATATAGAAAAATTTGAGAGGTGTTGCATCAATCTCAAATTAAAACCGAACGAAAAAAAATATTATCTAAATAAGTAAAGTTTTACCAATTCAAATGGAATGTGAAAAATAAAGAAATCTGAAAATGATTCCCTAGGCTTGATTGGTTGTTGCATCAAATCAGAGCAAAACCTACTTTGATACCACTTGTTGGATCAATTGAACATGAGAAGAGGGGGGGCGTGAATCACATGGTTTCCAAAATTTTTCTTTTCGATTTAAAAATAGAGTAGAGTACACAGCAGAAAATTAAAATGAAAACCACACCAGAAGACACGAGCGATTTTTTGGTTCGAAGCCTTCAGCGACTCTACTCCAAGACCCAGGTGCCACGGACCTATCGATAGATAATCCACTAAAGGCCTCTTCCGGTACCTCCAGAAGAGAAAATTGAGTACAAAGAAAGTCATAACAAGTGCAACACCCTGCACTTGTCCTTTTGTAGTAATCAAGTACACAAATGAAAAGTTACTGACACTTTTAGAAATAGAAGTAGAGCCACTCATGTGTCGGTGTCGGACTACCGGTCGTGATCAAAAGTTCTTGGAACAGTTGTCGGGCACAGCAGTGTCGTAGCAGAACCCTGGAGCAGTCAGAAGTTCAATCAGATGCGCAATAGCTCGTTTAGGTGTTGTGTCACTGAAGATTGCTCAACCCCTCCTTTTATAGCCCTTTAGAGGGGTTTCCAGAGCTTATCAGATCCCAAAAATTCAGATCAGATGAGAAGAATTTGGCCTTATCCTTGTCGAAGATGTTACTGTTCGAATCTGGCTGATCTGAGGCACCTCTAACGCTTTGTGTTGGATCGAGACGCGCTAGAGGGGGGGTGAATAGCGCTCGCGGCTATTTGTTCGATTATCAGAATCGTAAAATGTTCGTAGAGTAATTAACGCAGCGGAAAGAAACAAACACACAGAAAGACAAGGGAATTTACTTCGTTCGGAGCCTGTGATGACTCCTACTCGAAGGCCCGCGATCCTTGATCGCTTTCCGTGGGCAACAACTATAAGCTCGACAAGAGTACAAGTATTACAGTTAAGTATAATGAAAAAGTACAGTTATACCGACGACAATATCGTAATCTGAAGATTTCGGAGCTCCGGGTCGTCGGTGTCTCGTAGCAGCACTTCGGGATCGTCTCGTGAGCAGCTTGTAGCAGAAAGATCGCTTGGAAGTTGTGTGTAGAAGCTGCTGGTCGAAACCCCTTATAAAGGGGGTCCAAGGCGCCTTAACTGTTCACCAAGGCGCCTTGAACGAGCCGAGTCACCCGCGTGGATCAGCACGGACCTGGTCGAACTCTATCTGGTTCAAGGCGCCTTCAGCCTATCCAAGGCGCCTTCAACCTCGGTCAACCTTGAACTCCATCATAGCCGGCTCTTGCTTTGCACCCGTGGCGCCTCCAAGCTCCATGGAGCGCCTCGGACACTGTTCATCCGAGTTGTAACTTGCTCCTTTATTCTGTAAAATGTGTTAGTCCCAAACACATACCCCGCAAAACAAAGTTAGCACGAAACATAATGAATGAAGTATAGAAATATTTGACAGTCTGACTACGGGTTTCCAACCGGAAACCCTAGGTCGATTCCTCTACGGGAACGCGTCCTCACCTACTCCACTCGGAGATTTATTGCCGATCCTCCGGATCGATGGACTTTGCTCGGCTTTTCGATGCTTGGACTTCTCGAACATCCGCTTCACCGATTCGGACTTTCACCGGTTCGCGACACGGGACTTTCCACCTAGGGTTACCACCCCTAGGACTTTTGCTGAAGCCATCGACCTACCAAGACTTTCCGCATGGGTTACCACCCCTATGACCTAGGGTTACCACCCCTAGGGTTTTACCTTGCCTAACCATGTTAGGACTTTCTGAAACACTCATTCAAAGCAGATAACAAGCACCTTAACTTTGAATCCTTTGCCATTATCAAAACTTAGGTTCGATCGTCGGATGCTTCCCGCACCAACAATCTCCCCTTTTGATTATGGCAACACGTAATTCAAAGTTAAGAAAAACAACATATGTAATAACTGCATAAGGTTAACCAAGCTTAAGTAAATAAACTTTAAATGCAATAACAGTTAAGCTGAAAACTTTGTACTTTGTAATATTAGACTCCCCCTTAATAAAAGCCCTCTTTTTATTAAATACTTGAATTTAACTTTACTTTACCTACTCTCTGCTTTGAATTTTCCTTTAACTTTAATTTACCTACTCTCCCCCTTTGCCATATATCAAAAATAAACCAGTTTGAAAGTAGATTTGTATTTTTCTGAAGGAAAATTTTCAAAGAGGGAAAAGGATCAATTTTCTTCTTAGCAAAAATGACTTAGCTTTTTGAGTTTTGGAATTTGCCAAATTTGAAAATACTTAGCTATATACTCAGCTTCGAAATGATTTGTATTGAAAAAATATTTTGCCAAATAGCTAAGTTTAGAGTACAATCTAACTAAGTCTAGTTAAAATAGTCTTAGAACTAACTTTGAAAATATGAGTACTTGAATTTTCAAGAAAAGGATTTGCTTAGAAGTTATAAAATATGAGGTCATTAAAAAAATAACTTTAAAATGTTATAAAAAGGTGACTAGATTTGAAAATATTTGAATACTCAGTTACATGGACAAGTGTTTTGAAAAACTGTAATTAAGTTTTGAATACTCATTTTGAAGAAAATTTGATATTAAAGAAAAACTATTAAGTTTTAGGACAGAGGGAGTAGCAGTAGTTTGGTTTCTAGTCCAAGCATGAGTCAAATTAAATTATTGAGTTTAATTTGATTAAGTATCAGAGCCTTAAAATAATCAGGTAAGGTAATTTGATTAGAACCTTAAAGTACCATCATGCTTAAAAAAAATTGAAACACACTTTTCCCAATTGTCTAACCTTTAGCTACTTGTTGATTGCCTAGAGGGCAGTAGCTTTCACATGGTTAGTCAAATTAAGTCCATTTGGTCCAGTTAGAGTTGGCTAGAGCTGGAAGACTTGACTTGATTATTATTTATGATGTGTTTAACGTCCAGACTCATATTGATGCACAAATATAAGCATTCCTGAGTCCAGGCTGTGCCCTATGCATCTCACGCCATTCTAAGTTTGTCAAACACAAGCAAGGTATACCTAGGTGATTGTGAGATGCTCTGGCTTTAATCTAGGGGTACATGATATCTAGGGGGAAACCTAGGCGTAATCCGAATTTTAAAAATCTAACAAAATTGGAGTTTTGAAAACTGTTTTTCCTAGAATTTGAATGAGTGATAAGTAAACTCAGATTTTGTGAAACTGAATAAGTATATATTACTTCAGATTTTGTGAAACTGAATAAGCATGCAAATAATACTTCAAGGAAGTCTAAACAAGGGAGACACAATCCACAGAAAAATGCATAACAGAGTCATATCAAATAGCAGGGTCATCTACTCGAGGAGAAATAGCTGGAGGATCATGGGGCTGCTCCGGTGCTGGCTGACCTAGCCGTCGTATCTCGTCACGAAGGGACGTAAATCCGGCAGCCATCTCGGATCGAATAGATAGAACTATCCGTCGTGTCTGGATGGACTCGACCTCGAGTCGAGCAAGTCTGTCCTCGACGGAGAGTGAGGAAGAGGTCGAAGGTCCAGCTGAGGTGGATGGTCTGGCAGACGGGGAGGGATCTGCGAAAAGATCCTCAGCTAAGAAATCAGCCCACTCCTCTCCCTCGCCTGGTAAATCCTCGGCTGCTGGAACGATAGGGGCAGCTGCCTGCCGTGGTCGGCCTATCCACGCTAGAACTCCATCAGCTGTGATATCGGCACTGGCTAGTCTACAACTACGGGATCCTAGCTTATCATATATAGTAAGAGGAATGACTGTTCCTCTGGTCACATCTATACCCTCTATGGTCGAAAAGAAACGTGTCATAATATGACAATAGGGCATGTGGACTATCTTGGAGGTGACTGTCCCAGATGCACAGATAATGTTCTGGAACATATGCAGGGCAATATCGATGTCAAACCGATGACACAGGGCGTACAAGAAGAATGAGTGTGAAGATCTCATCTTCGGGACATCCCGAGATGAGATCGGCAGAATACATGCTGTCAGGACCCTATACATCATGTAGTCCTGAATCCGAAGAGTAACTGACCTGAACTCAGTCAAGGAAATACGTATAGATAGTATCTAACGTAATGTGGGAGTAAGGATCGCCAAATGGCGGATCCCTACCGGGGTAGCATAGAAAGGTAGACTCAGAAGCCCTAAGTCCTAGGGTGGTGCATAGCAGAGTGGGAGTAAGCTCAATGTCCACGCCAGAAACTCTGGTGCTGTACCTATTATCATCAATCCTCTCAAGATTGTGATAAAACTGGGCACATAACTCCTGGTTTACTGTATCGGTGCAGTAAACCAATTGATCCAATTGATAGTGCTCTATCATTTGAATAGTTGGTTGACAATACTGGGTATAAAAAGTCTTATTTACATATCTAGGTTTGATAGGTTCAAAGATGTAATTAGCAAAGGTGTCCCTAAGATGTATAGTCGGGAATCTGATATCTGCTGATGGAATTCTAGCTGGATTAAGGTCAACATGTCGGCGTTTCCTATTTTTAACGAATTTGCCAAAAATTGACAGAAATAAGCAAAAATTCTAAATAAAACTTGATCGGAAGGGATTAGGATTATACCTAGGAGGCATTGTCACGTAGAAAGGGAAAAAAAACGGTTGAGGGCGCCTTAGTTGGGAAGAAAACGCACGAGTAACGCGTGCTCGGCGTCGGCAGAAAACGAACAGAAAGGCTTCTGTTCGTTTTGATATAAAGTGTTGAAGGCGCCTTAAAACAAGGTTTAAGGCGCCTTATATACGTTGGAGGCGCCTTGGATGGATCCGAGGCGCCTTAAGACGAAGCGGCGGGAATTTTCCCGCCGCTTGCTAGGGCGCCTCCTATTGATGGGAGGCGCCTCCGATAAGTTCCACGTGTTTTTTTTTTTTTCTTTTCTTTTAAATTTAATTTAATTAATAAATTTTGAAGAGGTTTTAAAAATAATTTTAAAGTTGAAAAAAATTTAAGGAATTTTGAAATTGAGTTTTAAAAATAATTTTGAAATTGAGTTTTAAAATAATTTTGAAATTGAGTTTTAAAAGTAATTTTGAAATTGATTTTTAAAAATAATTTTGAAATTGAGTTTTAAAATAATTTTGAAATTGAGTTTAAAAATAATTTTGAAATGGAGTTTAAAAATAATTTTGAAATCGAGTTTTAAAATAATTTTGAAATCGAGTTTTAAAATAATTTTGAAATCGAGTTTTAAAATAATTTTGAAATCGAATTTTAAAATAATTTTGAAATTGAGTTTTTTAAAAAAATTTAAAATTGAGTTTTAAAATAATTTTGAAATTGAGTTTTTAAAAATAATTTTAAAATTGAGTTTTTTAAAATAATTTTGAAATTGAGTTTTAAAATAATTTTGAAATTGAGTTTTTAAAATAATTTTGAAATTGAGTTTTTTAAAATAATTTTGAAATTGAGTTTTAAAAATAATTTTGAAATTGAGTTTTTAAAATAATTTTGAAATTGAGTTTTAAAAATAATTTTGAAATTGAGTTTTAAAGATAATTTTGAAATTGAGTTTTAAAGATAATTTTGAAATTGAGTTTTAAAAATAATTTTGAAATTGAGTTTTAAAATAATTTTGAAATTGAGTTTTAAAAATAATTTTGAAATTGAGTTTTAAAATAATTTTGAAATTGAGTTTTAAAATAATTTTGAAATTGTGTTTTAAAAATAATTTTGAAATTGAGTTTTAAAAATAATTTTGAAATAATTTTGAAATTGAGTTTTAAAATAATTTTGAAGTTGAGTTTTAAAATAATTGAAATTGGGTTTTAAAAATAATTTTGAAATTGAGTTTTAAAAATAATTTTGAAATTGAGTTTTAAAATAATTTTGAAATTGAGTTTTAAAATAATTTTGAAATTGGGTTTTTTTTAAAAAAATAATTTTGAAATTGAGTTTTATAAAAATAATTTTGAAATTGAGTTTTTTTTTTAAAAAAAAAATAATTTTGAAATTGAGTTTTATTACTTAGTCATCTCACCCGATCTAAATTTTCAATCAGGGAATCCTATGATTGATGTGAGATGATTTATTGTTGAATTCAGGAGTTTTGGTTTAACTTTGTGTTAGATTCAGATTTGGCTTTGGGTTCAACAAGTAAGCATTCTTTGGATAAACTTCTGGGCTATGGTGAGTCACAAGGAGCTCATTAAAGTAACCATGCCTTTGAGGTTTTCCAAATAGTCCTACCCATTGAACTTAATACCAATCCTTGGTCTAACTAGTCAGGATCCATTTAAGGGTAGCTTCGGTCAGTTCCACTTGGCCAAATGCACCAGGTCGAAGCCATATCTTCCTAGACATGCGATGCCCAAGCTTCCCTAACGTACTATTATCCAAAAACTTCACCAGTACTGTGGTTCAAGTTAACCTTAGTCCGTTTTAATCTAACCTTAATTACCCTGCCGGGTAATCTACTCTTGTTTTACCCATTTCGGGTAGATTAGGTTCAGTTACCCTACCGGGTAGTTTAGTTGGGGGTGCCAGCGAGTCTGGATCCTCCATCTTTATTTTGAGTTTTTAATTTATGATTTTATTTTGACTTTCAATTTCGAATTTTGAATTTAACTTTAATTTTTAATTTCAATTTCGAATTTTGAATTTTATTTTAATTTTAATTTCGAATTTTGAATTTTTCAATTTCGAATTTTGAATTTTAATTTCAATTTCGAATTTTGAATTTAACTTTAATTTCAATTTCGAATTTTGAATTTTAATTTTAATTTTTAATTTCAATTTCGAATTTCGAATTTTAACTTTAATTTTTTAATTTCAATTTCGAATTTTGAATTTAACTTTAATTTTTAATTTCAATTTCAAGTTTTGAATTTCATTTTAATTTTAATTTCGAATTTTGTATTTTTCAATTTCGAATTTTGAATTTTAATTTCAATTTCGAATTTTGAATTTAACTTTAATTTCAATTTCGAATTTTGAATTTTAATTTCAATTTCGAATTTTGAATTTAACTTTAATTTCAATTTCGAATTTTGAATTTTAATTTTAATTTCAATTTCGAATTTTGAATTTTAACTTTAATTTTTTAATTTCAATTTCGAATTTTGAATTTAACTTTAATTTTTAATTTCAATTTCGAATTTTGAATTTTATTTTAATTTTTAGGATTGTTTTTCTTTTTGCTCCCCCTGGATCATGGCCTCGATATGGTCTATCGAGGTAGTATATTTGATCCTTCGGAACCCAGTATTGGCCAAGTCCAACTTGATTGACCAAGTTAGACTTGGAGACCCATGCTTGGACTGATTTAATACTTTGTTTGTTTATTAGTGATAAATAAGATCTATATTTACTTTTGTATCCCAACCCAGTTCTGTTGTAGACGGCTCTTTGTGTTCCAAGAATCAAGTCCAAATTCTTGGAGCCCAAAGTAAACCGTTCTAAGGTATTTTCTAAATCCTTAACCTTATTTGTTAAACTTGAATTTTCTTCCTCAAGTTTTTGAACTTGAGTTGGAAATTCAGTCTGACTCTGGTCAGGTAAGGGTTTAGTGTTAGCCACTTCTTTAAGGACACTTACTTCCTTTAGAAGTGACTTAACTTTCAGGTTTGACTTAGCTAATTTGCGCAATAAATAGCTAACTAAAATGTTCAACCGGGAGATACTTACAGCGGGGTCTGGTCCTTCGGAAACGGATACGGATCCGTGGCTTTGCTCGGACTCTGCCTCAGACTCGCTCTCACATCCGTATTCGACGACTTGGTCCCGGGCCATTAATGCGAGTAGACTCGTTTGTTCGAGCTCGTCGTCGTCGTCCTCTGATGAAGATTCGTCCCATGTTACCTTAAGGACCTTTTTCCTTCTTTGCTTTTTGACCTCCTTCAGGTTAGGGCAGTTGGATTTGATGTGCCCTCTTTGGTTACACCCGTAGCATGTAACTTCAAACTTCATCTTTGTATTTTGTGGGCCTTCCTTTGATTTTACTGCCTTCTTTAGATCCCTTTTGTCGAATCATTTCGTCTTGTAGAGCTTCTTTACGAGGTTTACCAGCTCAGTTGTAATGTCACCTTCTTCATCGTCAGAGTCTGGTTCAGCTTCCGATGTCGGTTCGGTTCTCCGTCGTGGTCTCGGTTCCCGGGTTCGGCTTGTACCTGCAACCAACGCAATACCTTTCTCGGTTGGCTGTGCATTAGTCTGCTCATGAAGTTCAAATTCACTAAAAAGTTCATCTAGTTTTAAAGAAGATAAATCCTTGGAAACTTTGTAGGCATCTACCATTGATGCCCACAATGTATTCCTTGGAAACGAGTTTAGCGCATACCTTATTACGTCTCGATTTTCTATCTTCTGGCCAATTCCGTGAAGAGAGTTAAGGATGTCTTGTATTCTCGCGTGAAGAGAACTCGCCGTTTCGCCATCCTGCATTTTTAGATTATATAATTTATTAAGTAAAAGATCTCTTTTACTTACCTTGGTGTCGTCAGTGCCTTCGTGGAGTTCGATTAGCTTTTCCCAGAGCTCCTTTGCAGAGGAGAACGGGCCAACTCTATTGAGTTCTTCCTTGGTAAGACCACACTGGAGGGTGCAGGTAGCTTTGGCGTCGGCTTCCACCTTTTTTATTAGAGAGGCGTCCCACTTCTCGCAGGGTGTAGTTTTGCCGTCGTCATCGACTGGCAGTTTCAGTCCCGTCTTTATGATCATCCACGTTTCGAATTGTATCTTTAGATACGTTTCCATTCTTCCCTTCCAAGTCCGGAGAATAGCGGGGTCGTACAGTGTTGAAACCCTCTTGTTGGGCCATTTATAATATGTAACAAAAGAAAACAACGAATATGTTCCAAGACTAAGTCTTGGATTAGTAATCTTCGAATAAAAAAAATAAAAGCGAGCTCGAGTGGTGTTGCACCTACTTGAGCAAAAGTCGATTCGAGGGAAAGAAATTAGAATATAGCTATAAGGCTAAATTCTAATTCGACTCAGAAAAAACTGCGAAAAATTTGTTTTGAAAGGTAGTTGCACCAATTCAAACGACCCGCTCTGATACCAATTGTTGGATCGAGGCCGCTAGAGGGGTGAATAGCGCTCATGGCTATTTGTTCGATTATCGGAATCGTAAAATGTTCGTAGAGTAATTAACGGAAAAAGAAACAAACACACAAAGACAAGGGAATTTACTTCGTTCGGAGCCTGTGACGACTCCTACTCGAAGGCCAGCGATCCTTGATCGCTTTCCGTGGGCAACAACTATAAGCTCGACAAGAGTACAAGTATTACAGTTAAGTATAATGAAAAAGTACAGTTATACCGACGACAATATCGTAATCTGAAGATTTCGGAGCTCCGGGTCGTCGGTGTCTCGTAGCAACACTTCGGGATTGTCTCGTGAGCAGCTTGTAGCAGAAAGATCGCTTGGAAGTTGTGTGTAGAAGCTGCTGGTCGAGACCCCTTATAAAGGGGGTCCAAGGCGCCTTAACTGTTCACCAAGGCGCCTTGAACGAGCCGAGTCACCCGCGTGGATCAGCACGGACCTGGTCGAACTCTATCTGGTTCAAGGCGCCTTCAGCCTATCCAAGGCGCCTTCAGCCTATCCAAGGCGCCTTCAACCTCCGGTCCAAGGCGCCTTGAACTCCATTCAAGGCGCCTCCAGTCTGCTGCGCTGGCCTTTTCCTGGCTCGCACCCGAGGCGCCTCCAAGCTCCATGGAGGCGCCTCGGACACTGTTCATCCGAGTTGTAACTTGCTCCTTTGTTCCTGCAAAATGTGTTAGTCCCAAACACATACCCTGCAAAACAAAGTTAGCACAGAAACATAATGAATGAAGTATAGAAATATTTGACAGTCTCTGGACTGTCCGAGTCTGACTTCGGGTTTCCAACCGGAAACCCTAGGTCGACCCGACGCCTACTGTTCCCTCTACGGGGAACGCGTCCTCACCTACTCCACTCAGGAGATTTACCTGTTGCCAGTACGATCCTCCAGATCGACTGGACTTTTGCTCGGCACTCGATGCTTCCGGACTTTCTGCTGAACATCCGCTTCACCGGCCAGTTCAGACTTTCACCTGGTTCGCGACACCAGGACTTTCCACCTAGGGTTACCACCCCCTAGGACTTTTGCTTGAAGCCATCGACCTACCAAGACTTTCCGCATAGGGTTACCACCCCCTATGACCTAGGGTTACCACCCCCTAGGGTTTTACCTTGCCTAACCGCAGTTAGGACTTTCCTGAAACACTCAGCAAAAGCTGTCAGATAACAAAGCACTTTAACTTTGAATCCTTTGCCATTATCAAAACTTAGGTTCGATCGTCGGATGCTTCCCGCACCAACACTTTGAAGCGCCTCCAACTGTTAGTTTGATACAATAATCTTTCGGAGGCCATATCTTTTGACTCTGAACTTAGAATCAAGCTCTGTTAGTTCTCACGTATATAGAATTCGAAGCTCTACGTTTGTCTCTACAACATAGGGTTAGAAAAATATATGCATGAACAATTTATATAGATTTATGAGTTAGATCTTGTCTTCTCGACCAGAATCTAGTCAGGGTCTCAGTTTAGGGATCCAAAATGGACCTAAACTGGACTGACATCTACTGTCCCCTCAAATCAGGACGTGTTCTCACTTAGTCACTCTCCTCCAGTGACTTACATATACTTACCAATTTGCTAGTTGTCCAGTCCGCAGACCAAACTAGACTTCTTGCCAAATATTCGGTCTGCCCATTGATGTAGCTGGACTTCCCACCAGATATCTGGTCGGCTCGTTGACCTATCTGGACTTCGCACCAACTATCCGGTTGGCTTGTTGACATAGTTGGATTTTTCGCCAGATATCCGGTCGGCCCGTTGACCTATCTGGACTTATCCTACACACTTGGTAAAGTGGTTAGATCACAACAACATATAACTTAATTCACTTGTCATTCATCAAAACATGAATTAGATCGTTAGTGCAAACTGCACCAACACATTCTTTTAATAAAAGTTATGCGTTTGTAAGTTTTAAATTACTAGTAGTAGTTTGTTGTATTTTAGAAATATTAATTTGTGTTCCATATTTTATATAATATTAATTATAAATATCATATAAATAACTTCTAACATTATATATAATATTAACGAGAAAAAGAATATTTAATTGAAATTAAAGCATTATAATATAAAGTTAACATTTCTTATAAAACTTCTAATTTAAATCTAGGATATAAAGTAAATGCAATTAAATAAATTTTAGGAACAAAATAAAAATATTTTTTCCATTTAGTTTTTTTAGCTAAGATGCAAGAAGATAAAAATTCATTATTAATATGTTTATTTAAAACTAATACTATATTAGAAAAAAAATTTAAAACTAATTAACAGTGGGATAATAAACATCGAAAAGTTGTTCGGTTACATCATTAAATACTTTTAAAATTTTACAAATACTAATACAAATATTCCATTATTGTGAAAATAAATATATATTAGTATTAGTATTTTGTACAAAAAATGAATATAATAATTCTTTATATTGAAATGAATCTTGTAATAATTGGTATGTTGAATTCCAACGTGTTGTACATTACGTGAAAATTTTTTAGGTCTCATTCCATTAGTTTTACAAAACCTATCCCATTGTTTCATTATAGATGGATGAGATCATAAATAAGAAATTATAATTTTTTAAAATTTTTAATCCATCTTGAATGCATAAATTTAAAATATTACATACACAACGAATATGAAAAAAATAAACCACCAATAATAGGATGACAAACAAATTTTAAATCATCTATACAAATGGTATTAGAACTAGTATTATCTAATGAACTTAGAAATATTTTATGAATTAATCCGTATTCTTCTAAAATTTAACATAATAATTGTGCAATGTTATGAATATTATGTGATTCATCAAAAACTCTATAAGCTAACAATCTTTTTAGAAGTTCCATGAGTTATCGATCCAATTGCAAGTCACACTCATATATAAATGTGTTTACCAATAATCACTCCAAATATCATAACATAAAAAAACTTTATTATCTAATTTACTAAATTCATTAATTAAATTTTTTTTTTCTTATTTTTACTAATTCTTTAATTGTACGAGTAAATGTAGTCCTAGGAACACATTTAGCACATGAATTAAGAGATTCTTTATAAAAATCTTCAAATATGTATTTAGATCCAAAACTAAAAGAAAGATGTTATACGGAAATAAATGTAGCTAATGATTCTCTTAATTTATTATCTGAATATAAAAATAAACTGAAATCAGTACTACTGCTAGTTGAAGAAAATCTTAATATTTATGTTTGAGAATGGTCAGTCCATATTCCATCAGGTGCTTCGTTTCTACATGTCATTTCAACGACCCATAGCCACCACTGGCTTGGAATTTGTAGCAAACATTGCAGTGCTTATATTTTGCACGCATTTCTCTCAACGGAAAAGTAACCTTCTCAAAATATTTAGTGAAAATAGAAGACTTTAGAGGAGAAATTTCTCAAACCTTAGAAGTAATTGCATCGGTACTTCCTTGTATTTCGGGTGTCGGATTCGGAAGGTGCTTGATCTCATCATCGGTAGATTGAATGTTGGGGTGTTCCTCCTGCGGATTCACTATTTCCTTTCCCTTTTGAGCTCGAGATGTTGCACCTCCATGGCCTCCTTCCATTGTAATTGAAAATTGAAAATGAAAGTGCGTAGAAATGAAGACAAAAACATATAGAGAATACAAAATTGAGATTAAGAGTAAAGAAGATGTGTGTGGAAATGATGAAATAAGCTATCTATTTATAGAGTTTAGAAAAGTAATGGACACTAAATCATAGTCATTAATTAAAAAATAATCAAATGATCTTAACCGTTGAAAAAATACCCAAAAAACCCCCCACCCCTCCCTCAACTGCTAGGACCGCCGGTTACCGGCGGTTCCAACAAAAAACAAATCTGTTGAACCGGCGGGCCAAACCAGTGGTCCGCTGGTTTTGCACTTAATGAACCAAAACCGACCATGCAACTTGCCAGGTAGATTCTGGTTCGGCCCGACAACTTGCCCGGCAGGTTCCGATATAGCCTGCCGAACCGAGTCAATGGGCAACTGGCCCATTGACCCGGCCCGTGGTCAGGTCTACCTCTAAGGAGATGCTTGCTTAAGATGCCAAAGCTTAAGTCATCATAACCAAGATGACTTGAATATCTCAAGTTGAAGGAAACTTACAATTGAGATGCAATGAAATCTTCATGGACATATATGGAACAGCATGAAGACTCATAGCAGATCACATCCAATAAATTATTTACCCTTAATCAGCAACATATGTTAACTCTCAATATCTTAATGTTTCCAGCCAGTAAGGATTGGTTGCTTGGATAAACCAAGAAGTCTAACATATACTAGTCTTACAGAATCGATGATGTCTAGTCTTATCAATTTATCGACTAGGGATCTTTCAATCTGTATATAGTTACACACGAAAAAATACCCACTAATTATGAACTAATCACAATCTCTCTCATGTTATGCGTTGTATTGTGAACTTCATTAATTTAGTTTAAGATCAAATCACATACATAGAGAATGTACACTTAAATAGTAATTTTATTTATCTGATAAATAGTATGTTATTTAAGGCAATTGTCTTATGATACCTCTCAAATATAACACTAATTTGATCCCATCTGAGAACGTTGATAAACGAGCCATCAGTGAGTAGGCATCGATGTTGATTGGGTCGTCGAGCGCTAAGCAACGATGAGGACTTGTGGAGAGGTCTGCCAAGGTCCGGGGGAGAAAAGAATGATGGGGGGTGGGGGAAGGGGGTTCCAGCACAGCAACTCCGATGCCTAACCTAGTTTCTAGTGGGGGTGGAGGAAGGAGAATGAAGAACAGTAGTTAGGGTTTGGATGCATGTGTGGCGTACCTGCGTTTATAGGATCGAGTACCTTTTATATAGTGGCAGCTGTGTTTGTTCATTCTCTACGTGTTCCGAGATTCTTGCTAACATGTTACCCCTATCTCCTAAAATAAATGAAGGTGTTACACACAACTTTCAGGCAAAACGACGACATTACCCGCATCTTGTTGGTGCAGGAAGCATCCGACGATTGAACCTATGTTTTGATTATGTCAAAAGGTTCAAGTTAAGTTGTTTTGTGATCTAACGTATTTGAATGAGATTGCAGGAAAGTCCTAAGGTTTCTTAGGCAAAAGTTCTAGCTGCGATTAGGCAGGTGGAAAACCGTAGGGGGTGGTAACCTTAGGTCCTAGGGGGTGGTAACCCTAGGTGAAGAAAAGTCTTAGCTGTGGTTAGGCAAGGAGAAAATCCTAAGGGGCGGTAACCTTAGGTCATAGGGGGAGGTAACCCTAGGTGGTGAAAAGCCCTAAGGGGCGGTAACCTTAGGTCCTAGGGGTGGTAACCCTAGGTGGTGAAAAATCCTAAGGGGCGGTAACCTTAGGTCCTAGGGGGTGGTAACCCTAGGTGGTGGAAAACTCTAAGGGGTGACAACCTTAGGTCCTAGGAGGAGATAACCCTAGGTGGCGGAAAACCCTAGAGGGTGGTAACCCTAGGCAGAAAGTTCAGTCGATCTGGAGGACCGATTTGGCAACATGTATGATCTCTTGTGTGGAGTAGGTAAGGACGCGTTCCCCGCTGAGGGAACAGTAGGTGTCAATTCGACCTAGGGTTTCTGGTCGAAAATCCGAAGTCAGAACCGGACAGTTCGTTGACTGTCAAACATTTATATTTATGGTGTTTTTATGTTCTAACTTTGTTTTGCAGGATATGTTGTTGTTTTATGCACTAACGTATCTTGCAGGGATGAAAGAACAAGTGTTGCCTCGAATGAACAGTGCCCGAGGCGCCCTCAATGGAGCTTGGAGGCGCCTCGGATGCAAGGCAGAAGCTGCGCAGGAAGCCAGGCTGGAGGCGCCCTCATGGAGGCTTGAGGCGCCTCGGACAGCATTGAAGGCGCCTTCAAGGAAGTTGAAGGCGCGCTCAAGTGGATAGGCGAAGACTTCTTTGGAGCTGATCCACGCTGCGGATCCAAAGGTGATGGAGGCGCCCTCAAGGGGATTGAAGGCGCCTTCAACAGCCCTTATATGGAGGTCTCAACCAGCAGCTCTATCAATCAATTCCAAAGCATTCTTTCTTCAACGCGCTACTAACGAGACGTTCCGGCTAAGCTACAACACGATCCCGATGACCCGAAACTATGAAACTTCAAATCTTTGTTGTCGGTATAGCTTTTAATATTATTTTGTAATCATTTCTTGTAAACATTTGTGCTATTATAGTTGTTGCCCAAAGTAAACGTTCAACGAGCGTGAGCCTTGGAGTAGGAGTCGCCCAAGGCTCCAAACCAAGTAAATCTCGGCGTCCTTTCAGCGTGTGTTATTTATTATTTCGCTGCAATTACTTGTAAGATTTCCGAATACGAAAAGTAAAAGTCACGAGCGCTATTCAACCCCCCCTCTAGCGCTTTTCGATCCAACACATCTTTTGTGAGCAATGGCTAATGTTTACCTCTGAGTGGATTCTCTTCGAAGTTGGAAAATCTTTCAGGGAGTTGGGGAGTCTATGACCCATTTGGAGTCGGGGGCCCCTTCGGAGTGGTTAACCTTTGAGGGAGTCTGGAAGTCTAGGATTCATTCGGAGTTGGGGAACCTTTCTGGGTGTCTGAGACCCATTCAGAGTCGGGGTCCCTTAGGAATCAAGGAATCTTTTAAGGAGTCGAGGAGTTTGGGATCCATTTAGAGTCGAGGTTCCTTCGAAATTAGGAACCTCTCAAGGACTCAAGGAGTCTGGGATACATTCGGAGTTGGGGTCCTTTTGGAGTCAAGGCGTTGCGGAATCAGGAAACAACTCTCCATTAACTTTGATCGTCATCTCAGTAAAACTATTGACCTCCTGTGCCGCATGACCCCCTCTGATTACCTCCTGCATCACTATATGTTGCCATTTGTTGAAGTTAGGATTATTTTCTAATTTGAGATGGACAAGTGTAGCAATTCCTTATGTTATACATGAAAATGATATCTATAGATCAAATGATTTGTCATTTTAAGTTGGAATGAATTCCAACTTAAATTTAATATAGTAAAAGAGTTATAGTTGTATGCACTAATCATGATGCATCTAACGAAGGTGTGGTGAAACTAACACGATTCAACTTCCATTAGTCACATATGGATACTTATGGTGGTCCCTTATGTTATATATTTGAAAGGTGTCCTTCTCAAACGAGCTCCCAATTCAATAGCAGTCACTCACTGCTCAGAGAAAGTCACTGCCTGTCAAATTGTCACTTGTGCAGTCCCTGAGTTTGCATTCATCCAATGGAGCACAACTAGCAAGTCAATGAATGACCTTTATGGCCTGGCATTGTTTTAGCAAGAAAACAAGTTATGGACTCTGAAATGTGTGTGTCCTATTCTTTTGCTTCCAAAGAAGCTTTGGCAGATTGATTTATTTGACTGTTCATTTAAAAGTTACTTGAAGAAATTCTATGTTACTCGTGCTGTTGTTGGATCACTTTCATGCAGGCTTTCTTTAACTTTCAGCATTAGACAGGCATGTTGAAATCTGCAGCTTTACCGTGAAGCACCATCAGTGGGGACCTCTCCTATGTAGCATAAGTTTTCAAGCTTGGTGAGTGTTCCCGAAAGATACCAAGGTCGATCAAAATGTTATTCCGAGGGCAAGAATCAGTTTATTTCATCTTCTGCCCCTGGCTGAGTCATTGGATTGCCTTGATTCTTTGAATAACATTTTAAAAATCTTAGAACAGCATGCTGACTCTGCGTGGATGTGATGGCACATTGGATTGAACTGTGGAGTGGAGTAGCACTGTGGAGTGGAGAACTTTGCTATTGTAGCATGAACAGTGGAGTGGAGAACTTTGCTATTGCTGCATGAACAAATGGGTTAGATTTCCCATTTTTATTTAAAAAAAATTTTGTAATCTTTTGCTAGGGATACGCAAAATCTTTCCCTGAAGAGGGACCAAGGCATCAAGTGTTTTATGCAATAAACACTCTCCGCACTGATGGATAAAGATGCTTATAGCTGGATTATATTCTCAATAATGATTTGTTCCGAGCACTAAAATATATTATTGGGAATCAGGACCTACTTGATCACTGAACGCTAGCCGTGA
Source organism: Zingiber officinale (assembly GCF_018446385.1). Lineage (NCBI taxonomy): Eukaryota > Viridiplantae > Streptophyta > Magnoliopsida > Zingiberales > Zingiberaceae > Zingiber > Zingiber officinale. The sequence continues at coordinate 17,866,070 of NC_055986.1, read as the reverse complement.
CAAGATATTATGGAACCAGAGATATTAAATGGGATTATGTGGGTTATTTATTAGGGATGTACATGGTGGCGTCTTTAGGGAGGGACTGTTTGCTCGTGGGTGAGGGGACAATATTAACTGGAAGGAGATCCAGAACCAAAGTTTTACGTAGTTATATATATAAACCAAGTTAATGCAGCATCGGCTTCTGAACTCTGCCGACAGGCGTCCTTGTTTGCTGCAGTGCTTGTAGGTCTCCATTACTGTGGGTTTTCTCTTTGCCATGCTTAGGGACTGAAACCCTGGGTTTTGGCTTCTCTAATGATTTCTGCCTCTGGCTAGAACCTATATAGCTCTGCCATTAATGCTTCAATTTTCAAATTTTAATCTGGCAAAATACTTGTGAGAATTTATCTTTGCTCATTGATTTCCGGTTTTGAGAACATTGAGGAGGAAAGTTACTTTGGATTTATCTTGTCGGATTACTTCAAAATATGCGAAAATAGGAATATTTTCCCTGCTCGACTGTTTGCTCGCTTCCAATTCTCACTGTTTCCCTTGGAGAACTCATCGCGAAGGACAATCGCCCCTTTTGATAATCATGACGAGTCGCATTTTTTCCTTCAGAAATTTGAAGATATTTTTTAAGGACAATCTTTTCCCTTTATTCGTAAAGCAACCCATAGCTCATCTAATATCTCATTTATTTCGCTTAACAAGGGAAGAAGGTCGCTTCACGTTTCTTTGCTCGATGGGGACTTCTCGTGGCCAACGCATTCGGAGGAAGAAGACGAGCTGAAGCAAATAAAGCGAGGGAGGGTCGACGCTGCGTCGTCGACCAGGTGTTGGATCAAATGCGTGAGCGAGGGACAGAGAGGAGACTCTTGCTCAGTTAAGGACCCACGGCACGGAAAGGAAGCGTTGTGATTAGCTGGGATATGGTTGGTCGACCACGCGGAGTAGTGCCGTTGGTCTACTTGTTTCCGCTAATGTTGCGATGCGATACTGGATTCAGGGATCCGGCTCACATCGGGCTGCGCGATCGCGGTTGCTCGTACTCTCCCCGAGCGTGACCCGACAAAATACGTAAAGCTGCCGCACCAAGCTCGGGTCCCACCACCAGTGGCGGGGCAACGGGCGCTCGAAAGCGATACAAATAAGGTAAGACACAAATCGAAGCGATTAAAAGTCTGTCCACTACGCACGAAGAGACAACAAATCAAATCCAGATAGAATGTTGAAATTTCTAGCAATCAATTATCTATTAATTTATTAAAATTGAAATACCATCTTTAAATGTTTGAAAAATTAATTATAAGAAACATTCTTCATAGGAATATGGTACAAAATAAAATGTGGCTTGGGTAAAATTTTCCATTCCATTCCGCCTAGAAATCCGGGAGCATATAAGCCTGGATGGTATGGGGGAGCATCTTCAAAAGCTAAGACTTTGGGCCTTGAAAGATCTTCCAGGAAGGGCCTGCATCATCATGTTGGACATCCTTCTGCGTCTGATGAGATAGATTCCGATTGAGTTGAAATTAAGTGTAATATACCTTAATTTATATATATTCCCTGCAAATGAATCCATGTGAGTGTAATCTTGATTAGATCTTCCATATTTCCTATCCAGCTCACGATATCTAATCATGATTAACGTCTAGTTCCATGCTTCATACTCAACATTATGCAAAAATAATTAACATGTCATAATCCAAATTTCTTTTCCACCCGAACCACTTAATGATATTGTCAATCATCATGTTGGGAATGTGGGCTTACGATGGCGCAATTAGATCGGCTTTTGGAACACTAGCTAGGTTAAAAAAGTTAGAACAAAGTTTTGGGCAATCTTTTTATTTAGCCTATTTGGCTTAATTAAACCAAGCTGACAGCTCATGTCTGTTAGTTCTAGCTAGAAGTTCCCTCAAAGGTGGTACACCTAATATTCCCTTCATCATGCACAATGAAGCTGCAAAGGAAACTTCTTGATACTATATTCTATTGTTTGTTCGATATGGCCATCTACTTCAACTAGCTTTTTTGAATTGTGTAAGTGCATCTCTTGAGAAGCATGGATCTTATGGCATTTAAATTAGTATTTGCCAAACAATAGTCAAGTGTTTTTCCTAACTTTTTAAGATAGGAGTCATGTTGGTCTATCTTTGGCAAATGAATTTAATCTTAAGATATTGAAAACTTTTAAGATAAGAATCATGTTAGTCCCTATAGTTCGATCTATATGTTCTCAGCCCTCCGAGTTTACATCTTAATTATATTAAATTGAATTCTCTTGGTTGTCTTAGATTTTTTTTTATGAGCCAAAGTAGGTTGGTCCAGTTAATTTAGACCAAGTTGAACATAAAGTGCCAATTCATCAACTAAATAAGTAATGAACTTTGTAAGTGTTCGCTTAAATAATACATTATAGTAAACTACTATACTTAAATATATAGGATGATCATATTTACGTGGATTTAACATTGATACCAAGTCCATATTATCACATTAGTTATCATATCATTGAAGAAATCATCCAATGTAAAATTACATCTTTTTGAAAAAAGTTAGAAGAACCTGTTTGATATATATATAGGCGAGGAATATTTAAGTAATTACATTAAGATCATGGATAGATAGTGATAAAACATGGATTTTTAGGGCCCAAACCAAAAATATTTTCTTCAAGTATAACTAATAAAAGAATGCACATCGAGAATAATTAAGATAACACAACTTCATTGGAATGGTTTCTACTCTTGCAATAATTGCCTTGTACGTAGTGGGAACTTCTAATTAATTAAAAAGAAGTCCTCCTCATCCTTCATCTCTCTTAATTAGGATTATTGCTCCTTAGACTACCTCGAATTAAGACGAGAGAAAGAGAGAGAGTGAGAAAGATGAGGAGCTACGTTGGGCAGTCAAAGAAAGGGAAGAAGAGCAACTCATCAGCGAAGCAAATTAGGCAGCCTCAGAGAGGACTTGGGGTGGCTCAGTTGGAGAAGATTAGACTCCAAAATAAGATGACGGTTAATTACCGATCTCAATCTGTTACAATTGCATGGTTTATGTAGATCTATCCATGCATGCATGCTGCAGTATTTTTTTTTTGTTCTTTAATTGTCGTTTAATTGTTCCATGCATATAAGCATGTAATTTAAGCAGGATCTGAGAGGACAATTTGCATATCCTGATTCATCATCGCCTTCCACATCATCTTCTGTCTTTGGAGCTCATCCTAGCTTTATGGTACGAGCATATTCATCTTCATTAAGAATAGACGTTGCTTTATACTTTTTCCTTTCTTCCTTTTTTTCTTAATGATCTGTCACTGTAAAAATGGATTCAAGCATGTCCATAGCTCTATAGTATGGCCTAGGTGTTCTCAACAATATTAGGAAACTTGTGTTGGATCGAAAGCGCTAGAGAGGGGGGGTGAATAACACTCGTGGCTATTTTGTTCGTTTCGTAAAACTCGAGTTTAAAGCAGCGGAAAATAACAACACACAAAGACCCAAGTAGTTTTACTTGGTTCGGAGTCTTGGGCGACTCCTACTCCAAGGCCCTCGCTCGTTGAGCGATTACTGTGGGCAATTCACTATTTCGCGCAAAGAGATTACAAGTATATGTTACAATAAGTGCAATAACAATAAAAATATACCGATGACAATAATGGGAAACTCGGAGCTTCAGGTCATCGGTGACTTGCAACAACACTTCAGGGAGTCTTTTGAGCAGTACGTTGATGAAAGATTGAGTTAGAACTGATATCTCAAGTTGCTACTCGAAGACCCCTTTTATACAGTGCTGGAAGCGCCTCCAAACCTGTCCGAGGCGCCTCCAGGCCGCCGAGTCGCACGGGTGGATCAGCGCAAACCTGGTCGCGCCTCATCCCTCTGAAGGCGCCTACAAGCTGCTCCAAGGCGCCTCCAACGTCTGGTCCAAGGTGCCTCCAGCTTCCTCCGAGGCGCCTCCAGCTCCTCTGGACAGTTGGCTTCGGCTTGCACCCGAAGCGCCTCCAAGCCCCATGGAGGCGCCTCGGACACTGTTCATCCGAGGTTAAATGTGCTTCTTTGTTCCTGAAAAATGTATTAGTCCCAAACACAAACTCTGCAAAACAAAGTTAGCACAGAAATATGATAAAAGATATAATCGACAGTCATCGGACTGTCCGGGTCTAACTTCGGATTTCCAACCGGAAACCCTAGGTCGACCTGACGCCTATTGTTCCCTCTACGGGGAACGCGCCCTCACCTACTCCACTCAGGAGATTTACCTGTTACCAGTGCGATCTTCCAAATCGACTGGATTTTTGCTCAGCGTTCGATGTTTCCGGACTTTCTGCTGGACTTCCGCTTCCTGGCTGGTCCAGTCTTTCATCTGGTTCACGACACCAAGACTTTCCACCTAGGGTTACCCCCCCTAGGACTTTTACCTGAAGCTCTCGACCCGCCAAGACTTTCCGCATAGAGTTATCACCCCCTATGACCTAGGGTTACCACCTCCTAAGGTTTTCCACCTGCTTAACCGTAGCTAGGACTTTTATCTAAGTGCACTTAGGACTTTTTTGTAAACTTGTTCAACATATTAGAAACCAAAACACCTTAACTTTGAACCCTTTGACATAATCAAAATATAGGTTCGATCGTGGAATGCTTCCCGCACCAATAACTTGATACTGATCCATGGACAAGGCTAACTCACAACTTTTGTTGAGTTTCAAGAAAGTCTTGAAAATATTCATGCTATAATTAGATGTGTGCGTTCAGAGACTTCTGATAAATCTCAAAGCTAGTGATCAGTTTAATCTTTCATATCTTAGTTTAATTTGAACACCAGATTTTTTTTATTTAAATAAAATGCTTCAATTGCATATTGTTTAGATTGGATTTGAAGGTTCTACAGAAATCACATATGGCGAACACTTTTCTGGTGCAGCAAAATGGTGTGTATGTCTCTCTCTGCGCCTGTGTGTCTATCGTAGATATTTATAAGTATTTAAAGCAAAAGAATATCGTAGGTCCTTGAACGATTCAAATAGTCATCCAATGTTGTTCATCAAGGAACAAGACAATGAGGTATCAATTTTTTTCTTCACAAAATGCATGCATTTCACCTTGTATTTTGTTAACTGATCAATATATTTTAATTTGGATTGGTCAATTAATGCAGAGGAATAACATGCGACAGGATCAGCAGCTTCAGCACTCAATTGGTTCTAAAGGCCGAGACTCCGATTCAGCATTAGATTTAGAGCTAAAATTATCTCTGTAGCAATATGTTTATTATGTATATTTTATTGAGTGTCGATTTTTCTTTTTTTTTTTTCAACTTTACTTTGTACCACATGGATGGTACATGCTACTATATAATCTGCACCCCAAACAATTAGCACAATACAATCTGCACACATCACTTAAATCAAATATGTTCCTGCCTAAGATCATTAACGAACGAACACCGGTGAATTGGCGTCCATGTCGACTTTGTCATCGTCGTCCACCTTGGTCCAACAAGGATTGGTAGGGTTCTTCGCTGGAGCCTAGGGAGAGAGCACTAATAAGAGAAGGTTAGAATGATGATCGAGAGGTTCCTAGCATAGCTACTTCGATATTCAAGTAAGTCTCCGGTGAAAAAAAAAAAAGAGAACGAAGAATAGTAGTTTAGGGTTTTGGATGTGTGTGTGCATGTGTATCTGTGCCCCTAGGAGCGAACAACTTTTTATAGAGTGATGGCTATACTCCTCACGTTCTTCACTTATCCCGAGATATACACGTGGCTTACTCACGTCTTTCAGATTAAATGGCTACTGATCATGTCCGGAGTCTGAGTCAGATGGAGGCCGGATGAAGTGTCGTTGCCGTTGACCGGGAAGAGACTTTGATGTTGCAGTCGCATGGGGTTTAGAGAACGGACCCCCACGTGGCCCTGAAGAACTGTTGGGCCAGCGCCGACGATATAAAACTCTGCGCATACTCAGACAAGCACACGGAACGTTAGAAATCAAGAACTAGGGAAAAAGTCTCCGGAGCAGACCCTCCGACGCTCAAGTCAGGTATTTTTTCCCCAGAAGAACAATGTACGAAGGAAGAAGAAAAGTAGACAAGTGTGCGAGTGAGCGTACCTGCGCAAGAGAGAGGACGTCCCTTTTTATATGACAGTATGTACCTTCTGGAGACTGACCCCTGTCAGAGGATGTCGGATGTCAGGACTTGTCAAGTGATGGAGGACACGTGGCCCTCTTCTATAGACTGGAGGAAAGTTCTTCTGGAAGATGATCCCAACTGCTGGAATATTCTCTAGCATACAGCAGATATTCTCTGACAGGCGGTTACGATTCCCTATCCTGTTGTAGCGTAGCGCCTTTTATCCCGCCCGGGTGAGATTGAAACAGCCCTGGTCGGTCCATTGAGTGCTGATGAATAGACTGGTCGGGCGGAGGGGCGCAATCAGAATCCCCTTCTGCCGGCCTTTATGATTCCGACCCACCGAGGGTTATAAGTTTGCTCATGTAGGCTGGCTTGACAACCCCTGATTGGTAAAGCCAGACCGAGTTTGGTCCTGATCACGCTTCCTGCTGCAGACCTGGTTTCCCGACCGGTAGATCCCGCTCTGGCTTTATATGTCAGATGGCCCCGGGTGGTCCCACTCCGTATATTGACTGTCACATCCCCTTGACTTCTGACTGTCATCTCCCCTTGACTTCTAACTGTCACATTCCCTTGACTTCTGACTGTCACGCCCCCTTGACTAGATCCTACCATTATGCATAGTATCATAAGCCCCCCCCCCCCCCCCCCAAGTTTAGTCGAAAGAGGCTCCGGTCTGACTGACTAGACCAGACTCTGGTTTCACTTGGCCTCGCCATTGAGGAGCTCTTCCGAATCTTCAGGAGTTCATCTTCATTAGAAATTGTCATTCGCCGAAGCCAGCGCACCACCTCGCAAATTTCAGACATGATCAATATACATGAAATACAAGTAGATGTGTATCAAACAATACCTAAAGATGTATATAATCTATGCACATCACTAGTACCTTTTGAAGGCAAAGATTGTTCACTTGGAGTTCTCTTGAAGAGCTCGACATGGATACGAATAGAGGCGAGATTCCATAATGTCGCAAAAGGTTGATGTCCTTCTCGTTACAGATTATCTGTAAGGTATACCTAGAATAATTGTTATTTGATTTCATTTTATTTTATGATCTTGTCTGCACGATTGTATCTTGCATGTGTATGGTATGTATGATGTAATAAATTAGTTTATTTATCATTAAGTCTTCTCTTGTGCATGTTTACAAAATATGTTTTTAGCACATACTGCATCGGGCATATCCCATCACCTCAAACACTGTTCATCCGAGGTGATTGTTTGTAATTCAATCCTGTAAGTTCATGTTAGCCTAATAATAAAAAAATAATCTATAAAATAGAGTTAGCACAAATAAAATAATTATTAATTAGATCATGTCTCACCAAGACTAGGATTTAGTTATAGTCTCAGCTTAGACTTCCAAAATGACTCTAAGCTAGACCAGCACCTCTAGTCCCACTGGACTCTTCCTCACTAGATCACTCTTCTCAAGTAACTTACCTTCATTTACCATTTACAGTCACTTGACTTGCCTCTTGACCCACCATGTCTTCCTGCCAATTATTAGATCCGTAGACCCAACTGAACTTCAACCAGCTGTCAAGTCCTGCAAACCCAACTAGACTTCCTGTTATATATCAGGTCACACTTTAAACTATCTTGACTTCAAGCCAATTATCAGGTCCTCAAACCTAATTGAGCTTCAGCTTGGTATTAGGTCCTCTAGACTCGTCAATTCCTGCACACTCGGTAAAATTATCATATCACATAGAATCTAACTTTAACCATTTATGTTCATCAAAATCAAGTTCAAGTATTAGTATCAACTATACTAACAATCTCCTCTTTTTGATACAATGATAACCTAGATTAAAGTTAGAAAAAATATGCAAAACAATAATAGCATGATTAAGAGAAAGAATAATAGTAATGATGTTCATTCTCTTGAGCTTTGGATATTTAACATTTTCTAAGTTTTACCTTTACTATCATCCCCTTTGTTATTCATCAAAAATATCAAGCAAACAATAATCATTTCTAACACAAACTTGTAGATAAAAATAGTAAATAGGATTAGGGTGTCAGGTCTACTTTTGTGAGAATTTTAAAATACTTGACACAATATTCCAAAATATTTTTAAAGTAGTTTTTAAAGTATTTCAATGCATTGTATACAAAATTATGTCAAAAGAGAGTTTTCAAGGAATAAAATTATCATATTTGAAAAGATATTTGAAAAAAAAAAACCATGAAAATTTTACAAGATAGTTCAACCATTTTTCAATTTTTTTCAAGAAATTTTTCTTGAGACCTTTTTCAAAAGATGCTTTTTTAAAAAAATTGTGTCTATTTTCAAAAGTGGTTTCCTGAAAGTTTTCAATGCAAATAATTTTTCAATACATTTTAAAAGTTATTTTTGAAACATTTTTCAAAAATTTTAAAGTAGATTTGGAAATATTTTCAAAAAATTTCAAAGTAACGTTTCAAAATTTTTCAAGTAGTTATTTCAAAGATTTTCAAAGTAGTTGTTTCAAATATTTTCAAATAAAGTTTTCAAACATTTTTCAAAAATTTGTAAAGTAATATCTTCATAAGATTTAAAAATTTTCAAAGTAATTTTCCAAGTAAGTTTTCAAAGAGTTTTGCAAGAACTAATTCTTGAAATATTTTTCAAAACATATTAACAAAAAAATTAATTTTAAAATAGATTCTCACACTTAACTTATATTACTTTAAAAATAATCATCTAAAAATTTATCCTTAAATGTCTAACATTTAGTTAATGACTGACTATCAGAAGATAATAGTATTCACCAAGTTAGTCAAGTTAAGTAAATTATCCAATTAATTATTTATTAAGAAAGATTGCTTAACTTGATCAATGTGCTATGATATTTTTGGCCCAAACTTATATTTTCAATTTGTGTTGTTTTCACATCTAGAGTGGATCGAGTAGATCCCACTATTGTCTAGGTTAAACACTTTTTTTTTTCCGCTGTGTGGTTAATCCAATCGTGTGGGTTGTATATATTATTCTTGTATTGCCTTGTGACCATGTATCCAAATTTCAATTGTCATTGTTACATGGGAGGCGTTGTCCGATTTTCGTCAGACAACATTACCCTCGGAGTGTGATAGTTATTGTTTTTATTAATTAGTTTCATAATTAAATTATAACTTGATTTGTGAAGTTTAAGTTTGATTTAGACTTGTAACCCAAGTCTAAATTTTATATGTTGATAAAATTATCAATAATTTTTCTAGTTTATTAATTTTATCTTTCAAAAGCTTGTTTTTGTTTTTCTAATTTTATAACACTTGAAGATAATTTTTTAAACTTTGAAACATTATTAGATGATTTTGAATTATTCTTATTTAGATTTGAATTAACTTAATTAGTTAAATGAGCAAGCATATCTAATTTTTGGTGAGAGTCTAAACTTGAGCAATAGTAATTATCTAAGTTACTAACATGTGTAAAAAAAAAAAAAAAAAAAATTCATGTACTATAAACTTACTAACCTTTGCTCCCCCTAGATCATTGGGTTTTCTTTCTAGGCGTTGATGTTTGTAGTGACCCATCTGTCTGCACTTGAAACATTGGATGTGTTCCTTCCCTTTCTGGACTTTTGGTATTGATTTCTTCTTTACCTCCGGTTGTATGGTTCAAGTCTTATAAGTGGGACACTTACTTTTGTAATGCCCTCTTTCACTTCATTTAAAGCATGTTATATAATCTTTAACTTTTAAATTTACTAGTATACCTTTTGAATTCCCATTAAGATTCTCCTCCTTGTCCATCGTCATCTCATATTCGGATTCTGACTTTTGTTCTGACTCAGATTTAGATCCTTCTACCTCCTCCTTTGCCATTTATGCCATGAAGCTTATGTAATCCACCGATTCTGAGATTCTGGTTAAGTATGACTTAAAAAGTTAGATGGTACTATCCATATCACCAAGATGCACCTTCCTTTTCGGAAGGCCAAACTTAAGAACTCCAAAATTAAGCGTACTTGGCTTGGAGAAATCTGAGGATGGGTGACCTTTTGGGAAGTTTTCCAGGGTAACTGCGAGTGAGGACAAAGCACACTGAAATGACCTCCGATGGTCTGTGGAGCTAGTCGTCAATCCGATGGACAATTCTGATGGTGTTCCCAATTCGGTTCGGGTGGCACCCGCCCGGGCCGGGGCGTTACAGATGGTATCAGAGCGACCTTACGACCGTGAGTGCGCCTGTGGCAGGAGCACCCAGGGCACCACCTAGCGAGGGAGATTCTGGGATTTGTTTGTGGTGTGATTCATGGTTACACAACGAGGATGTTGTGTCTTTAAGTGGGGGTGATTGTAATACCCCGGTTCTGAGATTCTGGTTAATTATGGCTTAAAAAGTTAGATGGTACTATCCATATCACCAAGGTGCACCTTCCTTTTCGGAAGCCCAAACTTAAGAACTCCAAAATTAAGCGTGCTTGGCTTAGAGAAATCTGAGGATGGGTGACCTCCTGGGAAGTTTTCCAGGATGCGTGCGAGTGAGGACAAAGCACGCTGAAAGGACCTCCGGCGGTCTATGGAGCTAGTCGTCAACCCAATGGGCAATTCTAGTGGCGTTCCCGGTTTGGTCCGGGTGGGACCTGCCCGGGCCGAGGCGTTACAGCTTATCTGGTCTGATTCTCCCAAGTGTGATTCTAAGGATGACTCTAGGGATTCATACTCAAATTTGAGCTTGAGTTCAACTTGATCTTCCAATTATGACAAATCCTCGTGAAGTTCGTTTAGCCAGGTCCAAAAGTCATGAGATATTTAAATTCTCTGATTCTGCATACAATTTTATTAGGCAATAATAAAATAAAGTTTATTACCTTTTAGTTTGCTTCTCAATGGATATTTTCAATGCTATTCCACAGTCAAAGTCGTCCATCATGATGAAGTACTCCATCTAATGCTTCCACATTCTGAAGTAATCAGTTTCATATAGTTGAGGTTCGTGAATGCTTCATCCTTCACCTTGAGCCATTGATGTGAGAAGATCTTGCAAGACAAATATAGGCAAGAAACAATTTCCAAGACTTTGTCGTGGGATTAGTAGCACAGGTGAAAAAAGAAAAGAAAATATCTCGAGTGGTGTTGCACAAACTTCAAGAAGAAATCAAGATGAAGGAAAATTTATCTGAAGGGGTAATCGTACCAGTTCAGATATAATTGAAAAATCTCAAAATCGAAAAAAAAAAATCGGCTTGATTGGTGGTTGCACCAATTCAAAGCAAACTTAGCTCTAATACCACTTGTAGGATCGTAGCGCACGTGAGAGGGGGGTAAATCACGTGGTTTTAAAAAACTCTAATTTTTTTATAGTCTTGAAAACAAGTACGCAACGGAAAAAAGATCAAGTAAAACAGAAACTAAAAAAGCATAGTACACGAGAAGTTACTTGGTTCGAAGCCTTTAGTGACTCCTACTCCAAGACCTAGGTTATGCAGACCTATCGACGAATAATCTACTGATAACCTCTTCCATAATCATTAGAAGAGGGGATGGAGTACAAAAAATGATAGGATAAGTGTAACAAACTACACTTTTCTTAATGCAGTAATTAAGTACATAAAGAAAATTTTGTTACCTAACACTTGTACATTTAATGGATCGAACTCGGTGTTGGACAACTTCTCAGTAGCAGTTGAAGGTAGTAGTGTCGTAGCAGAATAGTTGCACGAAGTTAGAGCGGTCGGAATGTTGTACGATTGCATAAAAGCTCGTAGAAGAAGTGTTTAAGAAGCATTGGTCAAAACTCTCTTTTATTGAGCGTTGAAGGCACCTTCCATCCACTAAGTTTTATCCCAAATAGCTCACCTTTTATCGTCGACGAAGTCTAATATTATCCGACCGAAAGCGTCTTCCAAAGCCACCAAGGTGCCTTCCATCGCCCAGCTCAAGGCTCCTTCTTTCGCATGGAACGCACCTCGGGTATTATTCACTCAAGGCATTTTGTGCTTCTTTTATCCTGCAAAATGTGTTAATCCAACAAAATAAAGTATATCCTGCAATGCGAAGTTAGCACAATAGAAATAAGCAGTATTAATTAGAATTTGTCTATCCGAGGCCAGAAACTAGTCAAGTCTCAGTTTAGGTTTTCAAAATGAACTTAAACTGGACCTACGCCTAAAGTCCCAAATTGTGACTCATCCTCACTAGAACACTCTCCTCTAATGCTTACCTCCACTTACTTGTCAAACATCTGATCCTTCAGACCTGTTTACTCTTTCTCTGGCCTTGCTTAGTATCTGACCAAGATGATCTACTAAAATTTACTTGCAACACTGAGTTAGCACAATAAATATAAAATAGTAAAGAAAAATAGTATTAGCATTATTAATAATTCACTGGTTTGGTCAACCGCGCACGATCAATCAAAAACCAGTCAGTTACATATGTTTGGAGTTTACTCCTTTAAAACTTCTTATTACCTAGGCTTACCTTCTCCTAGGGTTGCCCAACTTCACTCACTAGAACTTTTATTGTCTGGCTTCACTCAATAGGACTTCCACCACCTAGCTTTACTCACTAGGGTCTGGCTTCACTCGCCAGAACTTCCACCACCTAGCTTCCCTCACTAGGGTCCAGCTTCACTCACCAAGACTTCCACTACCTAGCTTCACTTACTAGGACTTCCATTATCTAGCTTTACTCACTAGGGTCTGACTTCACTCACTAGGAATTCCCTTTGGCTGACATTCAATTAGGACTAGTGACTTAGTAGACTTCTCACCTGCCTTACCCTTGCTAATCATCTAGTCCTAACTAGACTTCTCTCTTCCAAACATCAAGTCATGTTTGGATCAACCCTGCGAGCGAATTGCCTTTTGCTACATGTTTAGATCAACTCTTGGTTAAACTGGTCAAACTTAGGCATATTGTCAAATATCGAAATCCTAAAGGTTGATTACACCAACATATTAGACTGTCGGACTGCCTGTTATGAGTACTTCTGAATTTACCAATGAAAATTTTTATAATATTGGACCATTATCCCCAAATTTAATCTACCCAAAATGCTAGCTAAAAATAATAAACAAACATATATGTAAATCAGACTTCCATTCTGCTACAAATTAAGTCATTTAAATTTTTTTTTTATGGTCAGGGTCAGCCCTGACTTTTCGGGGCCCTTGGGCAAAAAGAGAAAAAAGACCTCTATAGGAAAAAAAATATATACTGACGTACAATTTGAATGCAGTTTAATAGAAAAACTTGAAAATTAATATATTTCATTTAAAATATGATAAACTCCATGCAAAATATATTTCTCAAGATTCTTCAAAAAGTACAACACCGTGCAAAACATATTTCCTATGTTTCTCCAAAAAGTGTAATACCTATTAATACAAAAAAATAAGTATAAAATAATCATTGAAAAATCTATATCTTCTAGTATTTTGAGAAGTAAAATCGTCAATAAGATTTTCAAAATCAAATTTTTTCTAATACCTCATTTTCGATATATAAAATTGTCAAGTCATTTATATGCAAATCATTATCATCATCTTCTCTCAATTCTTCTTGCTCATTCGTTGCATGATTATGATCATCATTTTCTCTCAATTCTTCTCATTCATTGATTGTATTATCATTTAGTTTTTCTTGATTACTCAATTGTTGTTCATTTGTTGTATAATCATTTAGTTCTTTTTAACTTTTTTTCTTGTAATTCATCAATTGAATCTTTAATTGAAGAGTTAGCTTTAAAAAAATTACAAAGAATACCTTTATGAGTTTTAATAATCTGTTCCACTCTTTATCTTTTGTTTCTTTTTTGACTCCAAGGTTGATATTACTTTGAAAACATGTTTGTACTACCAATTTCAAGTGTAAAAATAAAACACACAAAACCAGCAATAAAGTTGATAATGAAACAAACACTAGTGAAAATAATAGTTGAAGAACAATAAAGCTTGGTTTATGCTTGAAGCAATCGATATAATCTATTCTATGATGATTAAAATTGAGATGATTTATTTTAAGTCTTTCAAATATATAAGAAAATGTTGGATATTGGGGCCTTAAATGGACCAAAACGATTTAGAGGAAGGAAGCCATCAATTGTTGAAAGTCGTAATTGACTTCAAAATTGAAATCTACGATTCGCGTAGATAGTGTTGGTGCAACATCCCTCAGGTCAAGGTTGACCTGGTTGACCAAGCTGAGTCTTGGTTTGAGTTTAGATGTTTGACAATAAGATGTTAATTGAAGAAGAGTCAAGTAGGTCAAGGTTGACCGAATACTTGACTGGGAAGTCCTAACTGGGATGTCAGGCAGAAGGAAAACCCTAGTGAGTGAAGCTAGGTGAAGTCCTGGTGAGTGAAGCCAGGTGAAAGACCTAGTGAGTGAAGCTAGGCAGATGGAAAACCCTAGTGAGTGAAGCTAGGTGAAAGTCCTGGTGAGTGAAGCCAGGCAAGGGAAAATCCAGATGGATCAAGGATGATCGGACATCTGGTGTTGGGGAGTCCAAGTAGGTCAAAGGATTGACTGGATACTTGGCACGAGGAAATACAGATAGGTCAAAGGGATTGACCAGACATCTGAATAGGAAAGTCCAAGTAGGTCAAGGGAGTGACCAGATACTTGGCATGACGAGAAAAGTCCAAGTGGGTCAAAGGAATTGACCGGACACTTGGTGGGAAGTCCTGGCAGGGTGACCGGATGCTGGGCATGATGTACCAGGTCAAGAATGACCGGATGTTGGTTTGGGAGTCTTGGAACTTGGTTTTGGGCAAAACCAAGTCTTGGATCGATCGAGGATCGATCCGAGGCTGAATCGATCGTGGATCGATCCGGTTTTCCGATGAGCGAGCCTCGGATCGATCCGTGGATCGATCCGGATTCCCAATCGATCGGTGGATCGATTGGGGCGCATCGCGATAAGGGCTGGATCGATCCGTGGATCGATCCGGTGAGCGCTATAGGCGCTGGATCGATCCGTGGATCGATCCAGCCTCCGATCGATTGGGAACATTTGAATCGATCGGGTTCCGACCGTTGCGTCGTTACAGGCGTGCGATGGCTGCGGCATCTTTTCACCGATTCACTCCAGATCTCTCACCTCCACAGCGCTCTCAAAGATCAGATCGCCTTGAAGGATCTTGGAAGCTTTCCAAGTCAAGAGGCGGATCAAAGGCGAAGAGAAGCTAGGGTTAGGGTTTTCTGTACTCATTGTAAGCTTTGCGCTTGTGTTTTGTTTCCCTTTCCTTTCTTCTTGTACTGAGAGTCTTGTAGGGCTTCTCCGCCCTCGGTAGTTACCGAAAAGGATTGTTTTCATAGTGGAGGGTGCGTGCATGGTGTGGATCCTTGGACTAGTCACCTCTTGTGAGGTGGATACCAAGTAAACCAACCTTGTTAGCGTTGTGTGATTTGTTTCTGTATTTTCCGCTGCATATTCTTGAAGAAACGAGCAACGCCGAGCAACGAGCACGCGACAAGCTATTCCCCCCCCCCCCCCCCTCTAGCTACTTTTGGTCCTAACAAGTGGTATCAGAGCGAGGCCGCTCTTCACCGGAATCATCGCCGGAAGGGTCAAGCACATCAAGAAAAGCTAGAGGGTGAAGAAGTTGGAGCAAAGTCTTCAAGTTCAAGACTTTATCAAGCTCAACTTAAAGATGCAATTCCAAGATGGGCTTGGATTTGACACAAGGGTGGCTCCACCATACACTTCTACGAGTTTCGATTCTTGGAAATCAAGAATCAAAAATTTTCTTATGATGGAGATAGAGCAATGGTTTGCTCTAATGGAAGGCTTCAAGGCTCCAAGAAATTCAAAGGGCAAAGTTCTAAAGAAAAGCAAATGCAGCCCGGAGCAAGTCCAAAGGTGCGAGGCAAATGACAAAGTGACCAAGCTTTTGGTCAATTTATTGCCAAGCACGATCCTTTACAAAATTGGAGAGTTTGAAGATGAAAAGGAGCTATGGAGCAAATTGGCCAAGCTTCATGAAGAGATCCCCTCCACTGTACAAGATCATGAAGAATCCAGAGAGGGTGACTCTTTGGAGCAAGACCAAGAGGAGGACTCCGAGGTTGAGAGATGCTCAACCTCCGAAGAAGAGGAAATCCAAGAAGCTTCATCCTCAAGGTAATGCAACGAAGGGAACAAGGAGGAAGCATACTCCTTGTTTCATGTTCAAGATGATGAAGTCTCCACCTCTAGGATTGAGGGGGAGCAATCTTTGGTGACGCCGGATCAAGAAGAAGGAGAAGCTTCTACATCCGGGTCAAGAGACGAAGAGGAGGAAGAAGATTCTACCTCCACAAGTCAAGAAAAATCAAATGAAGGAGAAACAAGGTCCGATCAAGAGGAAGCCTCTACCTCCGGATCCAAAGGAAAAGATGCCACCCCTACAAGCAAAGGTATAAATATTTCAATTAATAATAAAAATCATATTATATGCTTTGAGTGTAGGGAACATGGGCACTACAAGAGCAAGTGCCCTAAATTGGCCAAGAAGAAGGGCCAAGTGGCACAAAAAGGTAAGGTGAAGCCCAAGGAGACCATCCCCGGAACAAAAAGGAGCAAGGAGCACATTGTGTGCTTTTCTTGCAACCAAAAAGGGCATTACCGAAGTCAATGCCCCAAAGGGAAGAAGATGGTCAAAGCTCAAGGAGGCATTAGTCAAGGGGGAGCCTCCAAGGTAAAGAAGAAGGTAACATTTATTGAGCCTACCCCTTTACATTATGGTAAAAAGCATGATAGTTCTAACTTTTATCATTTTAATGCGATTTACCATAAGAATAGGAAGCATGAGGGCTTTAAGGAAAAGCATGTGGCCCTACATGCCAAAACTACTACACCTAAGGCTAGGAATGTAGGTAAAAGTCTAGGCAAGAACTCTAAGGATTGTAGCTACAAGCCTAGAAACAAAAATGCTCATGAACTTAATGGAAAACCAAAAACTAAGGACTTAGTGATGGAAAATCAAGTCTTGAGGTCAAGACTTGATAAAATGGAAAAGACCCTAAAAAGGATGGAAAATATCCTATTAGGGCAAAATGAGCATAACCTAGATTTAGGGGTACAAAAGCCATCAAATGGCCATAGAGGTTTGGGATACAAACCAAAGGCTAAGAAGGATGTGCCCTCTTACCATAGAGTTCCATATAGTTATGGAACAAACCCTAGGTCTAGTGGTCAAGCCAAAAATACTAGGGAAGTCATCCCTAAGAGTATTTTTGCAATAAATGTGACTAAGGCTTCTAAGAAGTCTAAGAAAGTCACAAACAAGGTCACAAGGGAGGCTATCCCTAGAGTTGACCTAGAAAGTGTGACCAAGGCCTCCAAGAAGCCAAACAAGGTCACTAGGAAGGTATCTAGGGAAGTTATCCCTAGTGAATATCTAGAGCATCCAAGGAGCACCAATAGGTGTTGGGTTCCTAGGAGCATCTTCTCTACCCCATAGATGGGTTAGAGAGTGTCAACTCCGATTAGAAGGGTAGTTAACCCAACTTTGAGGAAATTGACACTCAAGGAGCATTTTCAAGGTTTTTGTTAACCTTTGAAAATGAAATGGAATTATCATTTACTCCTTGAAAGAGTAAAATGTGCCTAATGGTGGAGAATTGATTTTATCTTAAAAAGGCATAAATTGGGAAAACCTAGAGAAATACCAAGTTGGGATTTTGGTATTCTCTTATAAATTTTAAGGCACTCCGGGCCTTGATTTATGTGATTACTCTTGAGGAAAAATGGAATATGCCAACATTTGAGGATAAGCTTAATTTCAATTGGCATAAATTAATCAAGAGAATTAGAAATGCCCATTTAGGTTTTGGCACTCTCTTGAAGCACTTTGGGCAATCTAGGATTTAAGTTTTAGGATTAGCTAAGATTAACGATACTTAGATAGGTAATCTAGGTATATTTTATTTATGCTAAACCTTGCCATGATTGTTTGCTCATAATATGCCATGACATCATTTGTATTTTGCATTCATGACTTATCATGAAAAATACAAAAATGTCATGTCATGCCATACATACATCATGTAGTTATAGGAATCTTTCTTTTGAAAGCTATTTTATTTTGATGTATGCCATAATATTATCATGCATTATGTTTATTTCCTTAAAAATTAAGGACATATGGCATTAGTTAAACAAGTGGCATTTGTTTACAACAAGTGGAATAAACAAGTGACATTTGTTTAACAAGTAAATCAACAAGTAACATCATTTGTGGATGTATACCTCTCAAAATGCCTAGATAGATATGCATGATCCCTAGAATAGGGCAAAACCAAAATCTTACATCTCACAAAGACCTATAAGATGACTTGTATGTGTTTCAGTGCACATTAGATACAAGTGAGATGTTAGGATGATGAACAAAACTCAAGATGTTGATTTAGTGCATTCTTTTGAGTTTTAAGTTCATCAAAACACATAGTTATGTGTTTTCCCATCATTGGGAAAGCTAATGTACAAGACATGTGCATTATGCCCAAGGAACATGATGGGATATTGGTTTTGAAAATGTTTTTAAAATGTTTTTGGAAAACCTTGGTGGAGGCTGTCTTTTGATAGTAATCACCATTGAATAGTTAGACACAAACTTGAAGAAAACACTAAAGTTTTTGCAAGTTTTCAAGTTTGTGTCAATCTTTGAAAATATGATGTATTTTCATAGAAAACTATTTTTCCATGATTAAGTATGCCCTAAATAATGTCTACACAAAATTTCATGATTTTTGGATTTTTGTAGAATTTTCTAGGGGTTTCTGAAGTTGGCTGGATTTGAAATTCAGCAACTATCAGAGGCTCCGATCGATCCGTGGATCGATTCAAATAGGTTGAATCGATTGGAACCCAACTCCAATCGATCCAGGATGCTGATTTTGGCTGGGAAGGTCTGATTTCAGCACTCTAAACCTAATTGAGTCTAGGTAACCATTCCAAACCCCTAAAAATACATTTGTATACATAAAACGGGTGTTTTCGTGTGGAAAACAAGGATGGATTGGTTAAGGAAGGCTAAGTTGAAGTTTAGGTTGAGGTTTGTTTCAAATTTTGAATATTTGAACCTCAAAACTTCTAAATTTGGGTTTCCTAAAGGTTTAGGGATTCCAAGTCATTGTTGGTGCAATGACAGAAGTTACCACCATGTCTTTAGGGGGAGGGACTCTTTAAAGACATGAAAAATTATTTTTCATGAACCTTGGAAGGTGGTTAACCTTCTTTAAAGAAAATGCTCTTGTATGAGCTTTTGAACTTGAAATGGGGAGTGGATATCCTCATTATTTCAAGTAGGAACTCACGTGGTTAGAAAATGCTCAAGGTTGAGTATTTGTCTACAATGAGGGAGAAGTTAAGGATAAATGAAGGGTATGGGACCTTCTTTATCGTGTTGATCACAACGAGTGATGTTGTGAACAACGATGAGCAACTCTTCAGGGGGAGAGTCTTTCAACAATGGATTTGTTGAAGTATACCCGAAATTGAGGCATGGGTTGATGTGTGCCTAAAGATGGGTTGAGTGTGCCCTACAGGGGAGTTTGATGTGTGCCAATAGGGGGAGAATGAAAAGACTAGTGAAAGGGAGTCAGTTAGGCTTTCATTATCTAAGAGGGAGTTTGCCCTCTTAGGGGGAGAATGAAGAGCTTAACTTATGCTTTCATTACCTAGTGGCATGAAGAATGAGGCTATGGGATTAGCCTAACTTACATGTGGTATTGTAAGTGTTATTGTGGTATTGTCAAACATCAAAAAGGGGAAGATTGTTGGTGCAACATCCCTCAGGTCAAGGTTGACCTGGTTGACCAAGCTGAGTCTTGGTTTGAGTTTAGATGTTTGACAATAAGATATTGATTGAAGAAGAGTCAAGTAGGTCAAGGGAGTGACCGGATACTTGACTAGGAAGTCCTAGTGAGTGAAGCTAGGCAGATGGAAAGTCCTAGTGAGTGAAGCTAGGCAGATGGAAAGTCCTAGTGAGTGAAGCTAGGCAGATGGAATACTCACTCAATCCTCTCTTCTCTTCCTCAAGCATTCATCTCATCTTGTGCATACAAGAGTCCAAGAAGTCTACTAAAAGGTTCGCTGGTCTCGGAAGTCGGAGTGCTACGATTCCGAGACGTTCGTCGTTGTATCTTGGGAACGAATTGCAACAATCCGTTAAGCACCGTAGCGGAGCAATATCGTTTACGGAGATAGTGTCGAACACTAGCCTCGACGATCAGTTTGCATACTCCAGAAGCTACCCGGGGGTCAACAGTCGTAAACGATATTTCCTGCAAACTGATATGGCTACCAACGACATTCCGACGGCCGTTCCGACCGCCATTTTGACAACCATTCCGCACGGAGAAAAGCCGGAGAAATTCACCGGAACCGACTTCAAAAGATGGCAGCAGAAGATGTTGTCTTATCTAACAATGCTAAACCTTGTACGGTTTTTGCACGAAGACACGCCAGCCGCTACGGAAGGTAGTAAGGCTGCTAGCGATGCGTGGTCTCATGGAGATTTTCTGTGCCGCAATTATATACTCAACGTCTTGGACAACACATTATATAACGTATATTGTTCTCTGGAGACGGCAAAATCTTTGTGGGAATCCCTTGAGAAGAAATACAAGACCGAAAATGCTGGATTGAAGAAATTCATCGTCGGTCGGTTTCTGGATTTTAAGATGGTGGACTCAAAAAGCGTCTCATCTCAAGTCTAAGATATGCAATTAATACTGCATGATCTGGACGCCGAAGGCATGAAGCTGAACGAGACATTCGCAGTTGCTGCGGTAATTGAGAAGCTCCCTCCGTCATGGAAGGATTTCAAGAATTACCTAAAGCACAAGCAAAAGGAAATAGGGCTGCAAGACCTGATCCTGAGGCTACGAATAGAGGAGGATAATCGAAAGTTATCCGACTCTAGAGGAACCAAGCGGACTATAAACGAAATGTCCAACCTGGTCGAGCCGAACGCCAAAAAGCCGAAGCAGTTCAAAAAGAAGGCTCAAGCAAAGAAGTTCAAAGGCTCCTGCTACAATTGTGGAAAGGCAGGACACCTATCCAAGGACTGCAGACGCCCAAAGAAGCCAACCAAGGGGCCAAAGGATGTTGCGAATCATGTCGCAACCTCTCTTGAGGACTTGGATCTCACTGCGATTGTATTTGAAGCCAACTTGGTGGATACCAACCCGAAGCAGTGGTTCATTGATACTGGAGCAACTCGTCATATCTGTTCCGATAAAGCGATGTTCTCCAAGTATACTCCGATAAATGGCAGGAAGCTCTATATGGGTAATTCCACGACGTCGCCAATTGTTGGACTCGGAAAGGTTGTTCTGAAGATGACGTCCGGAAAGGAGCTAACACTCATTGATGTACTTCATGTTCCCGACATCAGTAAGAACCTAGTTTCTGGAGCGACATTGGTCAAGGCCGGATTTAGGCTAGTGTTCCAGTCAGACAACTTTGTACTTACGAAGAATGGTGTCTTCGTAGGAAAGGGGTACCTAGAAAAGGGTCTATTCAAAATGGTTGTAATGCCTGTACTCCGAAATTTTGATGGTAATAAAATAAATGCTTCCAGCTATGTTGTTGAGTGTTTTAATTTATGGCATGATCGACTCGGACATGTGAATAATAATACTCTCAAACGTCTCGTCAAATTAAATTTATTACCAACACACAAATGTGAAGTGTGCGTGGAAGCGAAAATGACGAAACTACCTTTTCATTCGGTGGAAAGGACAACAACTCCTCTAGAGTTAATACATAGTGATCTATGTGACTTGAAATTTGTGCAAACTAGAGGAGGTAAAAAATATTTTATTACTTTTATCGATGACTGCACAAAGTTCTGTTATGTCTTTCTTTTAAGAAGTAAAGACGAAGCCCTAGAGGCGTTCAGAACCTATAAAACAGAAGTTGAAAACCAACTTGACAAACGAATTAAAATAATTCGAAGCGATAGAGGTGGAGAATATGGTGCACCGTTTGATGAATTTTGTACAGAATCTGGCATTATCCATCAAACAACGGCGCCTTACTCACCTCAATCAAACGGTGTTGCCGAACGTAAAAATCGGACACTAAAAGAAATGATGAATGCCTTGTTGATAAATTCAGGCTTACCTCAAAACTTATGGGGGGAAGCAATATTATCGGCAAATCACATTCTCAACAGAATCCCTCATAAGAAAAATGATAAAACTCCATATGAACTATGGAAAGGCCGCGAGCCATCGTACAAATACCTGAAAGTGTGGGGGTGCTTGGCAAAGGTCGAAGTACCTAAACCAAAGCAAGTAAAGATCGGACCTAAAACGTTCGATGCGATATTTGTCAGATATGCCCATAATAGTAGTGCATATCGTTTCCTAGTTCACAAATCAGACATTCCTGATATACATGTGGGAACAACCATAGAATCTCGGAATGCGATATTCTTTGAAAACGTATTCCCAAATAAAAAGGGAAACGTTGAAAGTGATAACAACGGAAGTTCAAACAAAAATGACGTTATCGAACTTAGCTATTATAAAAGGACTATTGACGATCAAAGTGAAGAGCCACGTCGTAGCAAACGGGCTAGAGTTGAGAAATTGTTCGGGCCAGATTTCATGACTTTCATGTCAGAAATGGAACCAAGAACATTAAGTGAAGCTCTCTCTAGACCCGATGCTCCAATGTGGAAAGAAGCTGTCAATAGTGAAATTGAGTCTATCATGAATAATCATACTTGGGAATTAGTAGACCTTCCTTCTGGTAATAAACCATTAGGTTGTAAGTGGATACTAAAACGTAAGTATAAAGCTGATGGATCAATTGACAAGTATAAGGCCAGACTTGTAGCCAAGGGGTACAAGCAAGAGGAAGGCCTTAATTACTTCGATACATACTCACCGGTGACAAGGATTACGTCCATACGAGTGCTAATAGCCATTGCAGCACTGTATGACCTTGAAATACATCAAATGGATGTTAAGACTGCGTTCTTAAATGGTGAGTTGGAAGAAGAAATTTATATGGACCAACCCGAAGGGTTCATGGCTCCTGGAAATAAGAAAAAGGTGTGTCGACTTGTTAAGTCGTTGTACGGACTTAAGCAAGCGCTTAAACAATGGCACGAAAAATTTGACAAAGTAATGCTGTTAAACGAATTCAGAATAAATGAATGTGACAAAAGCATTTACCTGAAGGCTATGTAATTGTCTGTCTATACGTAGACGACATGCTAATAATGGGCAGTAATCATGATGTAATCATGACTACAAAGAAAATGTTGACCAAAAATTTTGATATGAAAGATATGGGTCAAGGAAATGTTATATTGGGAATTAAAATTCTCAGGACATCAGAAGGGATAGTTTTAACACAATCCCATTATGTAGAATCTGTATTGAAAAAATTCAATGCGTACGATCTCTCTTCAGTGAAAACACCTATGGATCTAAGTCAACACCTAGCGAAAAACCATGGTGAGACCATATCGCAGTTGGAATATTCTTGGATAATAGGCAGTTTGATGTATCTCACAAACTGCACACGTCCGGATATTGCCTGTACGGTCAACAAACTGAGTCGTTTTACGAGTAATCCAAACGACACCCATTGGAAAGCATTGATGCGAGTTCTCAGATATTTGAAATATACTATGAACTATGGATTACATTATGGAAAATATCCCGCTGTATTGGAAGGATATTGTGATGCTAATTGGATATCAGATACAAAAGACTCCAAATCCACTAGTGGATATGTATTCATGATCGGTGGGGGAGCAATATCTTGGAAATCCACTAAGCAGACTTGCATTGCTCGGTCAACTATGGAATCCGAGTTTATAGCACTAGACAAAGCAGCTGAGGAAGCTGAATGGCTGCGGAATTTCTTGGAAGATATTCCGAGCTGGATGAAACCTGTGCCTGCCGTACTAATCCACTGTGATAGTCAATCGGCGATTGGAAGGGCACAGAGTAATATGTATAATGGGAAGTCACGACATATACGTCGTAGACATAATACCATTAGGCAGTTGATCTCGAATGGAGTGATTGCAATCGACTATGTTAAGTCCAAAGATAATTTGGCAGATCCTCTAACGAAGGGGTTGAGTCGAGATCAAGTATACTGCTCATCAAGAGGAATGGGATTAAAAATCTACAACTAAAAATGACTGTAGCGGTAACCCAACCTTGTTGACTGGAGATCCCAAGATCTTGGTTCAATGAGATAACGAAGTTACAGAAGTTGTGGTCCAGCACATTAGATAGTTTATCTCTATCCCAATCCTAGGATGAATTTGTGCTGTCCTACCTCATGTAGTGAGGTTAAGCTTATGCTTTTAGTGACTTCTATACCTGATAAGGTGGAGTATGGTAGGATACTCTTGATAGAAGTGTCACCTATGTGAGTGTGAAGACAGGCCGCTTCAATGAAACACTCATGAATCCAAGATGGTATCCATGGCTGAAACGGAACCAACCATGAGAACCTAAAGTAGGTGAGATAGATCTCTGTGTGGGTGCTATTGTCTAAGTATACACCAACAGCTGAGCAGTTCAAGACATCATGTTCACTACGCAGCCTAGTATACTCGATAGCATTTCACTACGGAAGGTTCAAAGCCACAAGCTACCTCTCCCGATGTAGTGACTTATCGATTGGACTCTTGTAAAATGTCAGCATGCATACACGCATTGCATTAATTTCCATTCATGTGGGGATTGTTGGATATTGGGGCCTTAAATGGACCAAAATGATTTAGAGGAAGGAAGCCATCAATTGCTGAAAGTCGTAATTGACTTCAAAATTGAAATCTGCGATTCGTGTAGATAGATTTAGACTATTAATTTGCTCAAAATCGATTAAGGGTGAATAAGAAATTAATGTTTAAAGTCAGCACAAAATAACATTTATTATTCATTAATAAAGTGCATGGGAGAATAGTCCCACATCGAAAATTCTCGATGTGTATTCTCTACTTATTAATGAAGATGTGTTAATTGAGTTAACACAAAAAAATAAAAGGACAGGTGACCCCTTAGCCCAGGGCGAGCAGGTGCTCGCACCTGTGAGCCCGCCACCCGCCACGTGCGCAATGGGCGCTTTGTAGGTGCACTTTGCACCTTAAATTTATGCTCCAGGTGACATTGCAGTGCCTACGTGGCACTCGGGTGACGTGTCAGGCTCGTACCTGACGTGGCAGTACCTACGCGGCATCCTCGTGGGCAAAGGGAGATGACTAGACAGTTGACTTAGGGAATGGATGGCCACCGTTGATCAACGTTGATCAAATAGGTATGATGGATCGCTTGTGATGCGATCTAGAGCGTTAGATCGCAAAGAGTAACGATCTGACGGCCTGGGATGAGACTTGATCTGAAGCATCGAATCAATGGATCCAGATGACAATAGGCGGATCTGAGGGTCACAACTCCTCAGATCTGATGGATGAGATTGAAGTGGGCTTGGTGAAGGGTTACAACCCTTCAGAATAGATGATCTAGATCGATCCAGCCCAAGGAACACATCCACTCACCCAAAGGACACTCAACCTCTTCTTTCAGTATAAATAGAACCCTCCAGATGATGGAATACTCACTCGATCCTCTCTTCTCTTCCTCAAGCATTCATCTCATCTTGTGCATACAAGAGTCCAAGAAGTCTACTAAAAGGTTCGCTGGTCTCGGAAGTCGGAGTGCTACGATTCCGAGACGTTCGTCGTTGTATCTTGGGAACGAATTGCAACAATCCGTTAAGCACCGTAGCGGAGCAATATCGTTTACGGAGATAGTGTCGAACACTAGCCTCGACGATCAGTTTGCATACTCCAGAAACTACCCGGGGGTCAACAGAAAAATCATAAAATATTGGCTCCAATACAATATTAAAAATCAATATTGAATATTGACAATAAGAAAAAAATATAGATAAGTAGGTAACTTACATTGTAAGTTTATATATTGATCAATGATGATATTGATGAAACTAAAATTTCAATTGGAGAATAAACTTTTCTAATTTAATTAGAAGAGATTCAAAGGAGAAGAAAGGAGAAAATTAACGTTTATGATTCATACTTTACTCTTTTGAGTCTTATGACTTCTATAACATACTTTACTCTTTGGAGTCTTGTAATGCCCGAAAATTCTCAAAACTATTTTAGAAATATTCTATGATTTTTTCTGGAATTATTAGATATTTTTCCGAAATTTTCCGAGTAGCGGAAGTAGCAAAAAATTATTAGAAAAGTAAAATGGGTTAAGCGAGAATCGAACCCGGGACCTCTCGGGTCCGCTAAACCTTTAGTTAACCTTAGTAACCGGTGAACCCAGCAGGGCCGTGCTGAGAGAAAGGAGAATCAAAAATATTTATAATTGAGTTGGGCCAAAATACCCACTTAATATAAATAGGAAAACATAAGTTGGGTTGGTTTATTTTATGTTGGTTCGGCAACTTTCTTCTCTTCACCCTAACCTCACCGACGCCACCTCTCCCTCTCCTCCCTCTCTCGGCGCCAACCACAAGGAGAACTAGGGTTCCATCCCTAGGGTCCCAAGGTCACTTTCCGGCGACGATTTCAGCACAAGGACGTTCCCCTCCGCGAGTAGAGCACGTGGACGCGAGCGAATCGTCGAGAAGTCGTCTCCACCAGAATTTCTAGCGATTAGATTTGTAAGAAATCTAGCACACAAGGTAAGAAACCCCTCATCTGCAGTATAAGTAGCTCTCGCATGTTTTCTGTGATGCATTAGATTAGTTTTATTGAATTTTGTCAGCATATAGTGTGTATTTTAACTCTTCTCACAGATTTAGGGATTAGTGAGCATCTCTAGATGGGCCGAGCACGTGTATCCTCTATAGATAGGGGTTTAGACGCTGCTGGGTGCCTAGAGATGGTCTCCCTGATCGCGAGGAGAGTTAGAGAGCGCCAAATACTCGACAAAATGCTTAACACAGCCTTATAATACAGTGGGCATTTAGTTAAATGTCATAGAACATGTTAATTAGCATGATCAGTTTTTATTTTAGCTTTTATGAGACTAGATGTCCAAATGGGTGGGCTCCCACAATCGCCTCTACGTTCAGACAACCTAGTTCTAGGTTCAGATAACCTAGATTCAGCAAAATAGTATTAGCTATTTCAGTATTTTACTTTTCAATAGCACTGTACTGGATTAGATATCCATTGGGTTGGGCTCCCATAGTCGTCCCTAGGTTTAGCTAACCTAGTAAACCCTACTAGATTCGGAACTTGCAATCCCGGGTCTAGTTAGGGATGCGCGCACAGCAATGGACCCAAACAGCATGTTTAGTATTTTCACTTACTATATGTATATGGTTTTCAACCTTTCACAAAGTAGTTCGTGAATTCAGTACAGTCCTAGCAGTAGCTCAGTTTTTAGTATCAGCTTAGTTCTTCATTGATACCATGTGATTGATATCATGTTCAGCTTTAGATATGCCATGATTGTATGCTTATATGTCATGTCATGTTTAGTTTATTCAGTATACTTAGCATATCCTTTCAAACAGCATGATTTAAAATCATATTTGCATCGTATGCATGTTTTAGTGAGGTAGATGGTTTCTTACTAAGCTTTTTAGCTTACAGATACTATTTCCCTTATACTGCAGATACAGGTAAAAGGAAAATGGACTAGCAGTGGAGGCTGGAGGTCAATGCAGATCAAGATGTGTGTGGAAGGAACTTGAATAAAGATCCTAGGGATCTAGTTTTATTTTATTATGCATTAGAACGTGTTCAGTATGCATTAGTACTTATAGCAAGCGTTATCTTATGTTTCTGTTAGTTAGTAAGAGAACAGTTTAAAACCTTGTTAGTTTTGGTTTCCATATGTTTACATGCCATGAATTAGTATTCTATGCTTTAATCATGTTTAGTATGTTAGTCATTACCTAGTAGAATGTTTCTCTTAGCTTTTATGGTGTTGTGTAATGGTTTTGGCACGCATCAGTGTTGATATCAGGGGCCCGATACGAAATCAGAAACCCCTGATCGATCAGCAGACCGATCAGGGAGTCTCTGATCGGTCGGTAGACCGATCAGGGAGTCTCTGATCGGTCGGTAGACCGATCAGGGACCTGGTTTCTGCGAACAGAAGCTTTCTGTTCGTTCCCTGATCGATCCGTGGATCGATCAGGAGCTGGGTCGCGAAAAAAAAAATGGCTCACTGATCGGTCAGCAGACCGATCAGTAAGCCACTGATCGGTCTCATTGACCGATCAGGGACCAGCTGGATCGGTCGGCAGACCGATCCAGCAGCGTACAGGATTGCAGCGTAGTTTATGGATCGGTCGGTTGAACGATCCGGAGTTTCCTACCGTGCCAGTATCAGTAGATCGGTCTGTGGATCGATCCGAAGTTTATTATCAGTTGTAAATATCTTCCCTAATATGTGTACAACTCCTAGGTACACCCAGGACACTAAGTTAAACTTTACAGCATTTAGTTCAGTAAAATCTTAAATTAGCCAGTTTTCATTCCGCATTAATAGTCCAGCACAGCATAACTGTAGCGACCGGCCTCGCAGCCTAGCTAGTAGGAGGCGGGTCGTTACAAGTCTTATGACTTCTATAAACAAATTAATAAAAAAAGAATTGTACAAATAATAAAATCTTGGAAAGAGAAAAAAATGATCATTTACCTTCCTTTATATATATATATATATATATATATATATATATATATATATATATATATATGGTATTTAAATTACTCTATATATATATATATATATATATATATATATATATATATATATGTGGTATTTAAATTACTCGTGATTTGATCATCCATCAAGATTTATTTATATTTTTAAATTTATTTAAATAGTCTATGTGAAATTTTTATTAGATTGGATGTTAGTTAGAAGAGTTAGGTAGATTATATATATATAAAAAAGTTATATAGTAAATTTTATATATTAAACTATACACACAAGACACATATATTACCGCATGATGGGCCGGGGGAGGAGTTGCCCGCAGTCCGGCCCATTTGACGATTCAATGTCTAGTGGAAGTCTGGATAGTCGCCCTGTTTATTTTGTAAGAAAGGGTGAGAACGCGAAGAGCTTACACAGGAGAAATGGGTTTCATATCGGTGCTCGTTGACGCCGTCGTGGTGGTCTTCTCCGTTGTGCTTGCGGTGACGGCGCCATTTTTCGACGCACAGATCTTCCTCCCCGATTCGCTCTATCCGACGCTGCTCGTGAAGCTAAAGCGGTGGTACGCCGAAGAGTCCGGCGACTATTTGATGGCCGAGAAGCCCGGCTTCTTCACTGGCCTCATATGGCTGGAGATCGCCTTCCTCTGGCCCCTCTCCGTCGCCAATGTCTACGGAATCATCGCCCGCCGCCCCTGGGTTGCCACCACTTCCCTCATGGCGGGCGTCAACGTCGCCACGACCATGGTATTCAGCATCCTCTTTATGTCCTAAACCCTAAAAATCGCAGCTTTGCTACTTTCCTTGCTACAGACTTGGAAAAAGTTGTGACTTTAGCACCGATCCAGACCCGTATCCCAACTTCTTCACATTATTCTGGATCGGTGACTCATAGAAAACCGTGTGGAATGTGAATTGATGAGCTTCTTGATTGTTTTTGAACAAACATTTACAGTTACGTTTTGATTAAGAACTTTGTGATCGTTTTTCAGGCGGCCATAATGGGAGAGTTGCTGGGTTCAGGGAAAGCATCAGATAGACTGATTCAATTTTATGCTCCATTCATGGTTTTTGCCTTCTTGGCGATCATACGAGGGCTGCTTCCTCGACGCAACCCTCCTGCCCTTTCAGGCAAAAGCAAGAAGAAGAGGGCCTAATTGCAGCAGCTGCTGGTGCCTCGCGGTGTAGTTGTTCTTTGGCTTCCTGTCGTTGACAAATTACCTGTTGGATTTTATGCTTTATCGATCTTGTCTGTTATTGAGGTTGGAACTTACATTTTTTTGCATATTGAATTGGACCTTATTCGGGGACGAAAATACAATTCTTTAGGTGGTTTTTTTTTTTTTGCGTAATAAAATATAAATGTATTTGTGAAGCTTGCACATTCTTTAGCGCGACTGCATTTCAGGAGTTGCTTGCCACTTGCATTTCATGAGCTCAAACTTGATACAACTCCTTTTTCCTTCAGACATGATTTACTGGAAAAAGTAGTGAAAATTCTCGTCGCATTATTTCCTGTGATTTACTCTTTCGTCATGCTAACGTCTGGAAAATTTTGTCAGTGAATATTACGTATCAAGGTAATAAACTGTGTATTGTGAAATTGACGGTCTTCGTCCGATTTTGTATGCAGCAGCTTGTGCAGTGATAATGCGGCAATTATCTAACAGCAGCTTGGAGGATTCATCGTGCTATCCCCCTGAAGTCGCATATGGGCATCACTTCAACGATTTGCTGGATAGTTGCATATAGTTATTTGATTAGTTGCATATAGAGATTACAATAGGCTTAATGTCTCCGCTGTGATTGTAGATGGACAGCAAAATCTACGTGCGCCATCTAGCGAAAGCAAGTTAATTCTTGTGACCTCTTCTCCGTCCACTCACTGCTTGACCTTTCAACTTCATCTTGATCCCAGCAATAATGTGTTAAACTAGTTGATTGAGCATGGTCTAATCAATGTTCTGTTTCTTTAATCATATTTTGCCACCTTCCTCGGTTCAACCTTTTCTTCTCCACCCTCCTGGAGTCGGTTTTAATTTATCCAGCTTCTAGTGGTAGTATTTGTTTCCCTTGCTTTTGATCTCAGATATAGAATCATTTATTTTCAACGTCATTGGGCAAAATGATGATAACGCTTGTCCCTAACACTCTCGTCGTACTTTGCCGAAGGCCATTATGAGAGAGGTTAATCATGATAACCGGTGAAGCTAGTGCGCAGTGGGAAAAGGACACGGGGACCAAGGATTTACATCCTGACTACCCCACGATTCGAATCCACGATCTCATTCACCAAGTATTTATTTTCAACGTCATGAGCTTGTAGCAGCTTGTCATTCATCTATCTGCCTAGGGCTTGCTACTCTGCTTACTGCTGTTTCTTATCTCTAACAGGAATTTGCATTATATGTGGCTCCAAATAAATCTGGGTATAATCAAAGTATTCAGATTTTGTCCAACTAATCTTGAAATAAATGATATTTTTTCTTGATTTGATTCGTCTACCAAATAAATTTGAATTACAATTATACAATCAATCTCTAAAATATCAGCGAGTCCCTGCTGTAAGAGTTAATCATGTAAAGGCGGCTGATGATGTATTTTGGCTCCTCTTTGGTATTCAGGATTCTCTGAATTGTAACTCCTGATCCGTTCTTGGACCAGAAATTGTTAATAAGTGGGATCTCATGAACCCTACTTGTATAATAGATAGGGTCCATGAATTTTCACTTATAAATGAAGTAATCCATCCTCTGAACCGCACTTTGCGATTCAGAGCATCCGACCCCCCTCTTTGGACACCACCTCATGTTTGCTTTTCAGCTTACAGTTCTGCGAATGGTCCCAAGTGCTGTGTAAGTGTGTTACCAGGGCTGGAAGAACTTGGACAACTCCAATTTAGGGGAAGATAGTGATTGGCAATTAAAAAATGCTCAAGTAGTGTTGTTTTCATAATTTATTTATTTTCCTATTTAACATGATCTGTTTTCCCTTCTTTTCCCTACCAAGTAGGTGGGAATGCCTTCTTGCACAATTTTTTCATGGCATATGTATTATGGTGTTATTATATATATACCTAACTCCACTTATTCCAATAAATATATATATATACCTATTCCAATTATTAACTCCTTTACCCGAATTTCCCATTGTATTTACTATGCTAACCTCGTGCTCCGTCCCTTTCATATTTATATCATCATTCATCAACCTCCAAAGGTAAAGTTAACAACACCCAAGATCCAGGATATAATTATGTAGCGATTAGGTTCTTTAGATGGTTAATTAAATATCTAAAGATAGTTATGATGGATTGTAGGAATTTTTTTTCTTTAGATAAATCTTTCTATGAGACAGAGCTCATTAAGAGTTTAATTTATTAATTTCAAAGTGAATTTCTCTCACTAGAGTAATCAATCATCCCAAACTTAATTAATTAATTAAGTTGAATACCTGTCAACTAAAACTAAATAAATAAATAAAACAGCACTCCGCCGACACTTCCAATTCCCCCACTCACGAGAGTATTCTCAGAATCTTAGCGACTGCGTGTCAACAACTTGCCTATTCACGCCCAACAGGAAACGGGTTTAGTGATCGCGTGCCATGATCTTTTAAATGGCATAAATGATAAATGGGATCGCTTCTGCGTTGTTCCTTTTTTTGTAAGTTTTATTATATTCGAGGTTTGTCATCGAGGGTAGACAGCGGATCCCGTGGGATGTTGTGAGTTGTGACCTCTTATCCCTCACTTGTTCGTTTCGCTCTTTGGTAGTGCAGTGAGAGCTCAGCTTTTCCTTTTTCAATTCCTTGGCTTCGCGTCCGAAGCAAAGCTCGAATCTTTGCCTGGAACTCGTAATGTTGCCAATGGTTGATTGTTCTGAAATGTTGCAAGAAATCCACGTTCCCTGATCTTACGGTTTCTTTCTCACGAAAGGTTCGGAGTTTTATGAAAAAAAATTTGGTAGTTTGCTTCAATTTGCTTTAGGATTTATGCTGAAAGTTCCAAATTTGACAATTTTTCAAGCTATTTGCGAAATCGAGTAGAGTGAGATACTAAGATGATGCACACCAAGTCGGAGTCCGATGTTACGAGCTTAGCCCCGTCCTCCCCGCCTCGGTCGCCGAAGAGGCAGACCTACTACGTCCAGAGTCCGTCGCGGGATTCTCACGATGGCGACAAGTCGTCGTCGATGCAGGCGACCCCTGTTTTTAATAGCCCGATGGAGTCGCCGTCGCACCCTTCGTTTGGGCGCCATTCGCGGACCTCTTCGGCTAGCCGATTTTCCGGGCCCTTCCGGTCCTCCTCGGGCCGGAAAGGCGACAGGAAGAGAGTAAACGACAAGGGGTGGCCTGAGTGCAATGTGATCCAGGAAGAAGGATCCTATGCGGACCTCGATGACGAGAAGGGGTTAACGCGCCGCTGTCAGATTATTCTGGGTCTTGTAAGCTTCATCCTCTTGTTTACCCTCTTCTCTCTTATCATTTGGGGAGCAGCTCGGCCGTATAAACCAGAAGTTGTTGTCAAGGTATGCTTCTTTAAAAATTATTGTGTTTAAATTGTATTGTTGTTGCACTTCGTGTTCCTATAATTTGAAGATATACTCTATTACTTTATTTGGGTGTGTGTATTCATTAATGGTTACTGCAGAAAAGATTACAGCTTGTGAATCTAAAATTTTTGCGTAAGCTTCTTCATTTAGTTGAACTTTGGAAGGGCAGCATTGCCACCCTGTAAAATAATCACATTGCTGATTTGCTTGGAATCTAAATTTATATGAGTAATATGATATGAAATGTTGCTGAATTTGTCATGACCTGTAACCAGTGCAATTATAGAAATCACATTGGAAATTGAAATGGTTTTCTATCTAGTCACTTTCAATTTTTGCAGTTGAAGGACAAAAATGGTTCATCACATAACTTCTAAATTGATATAGCCCTTAATTTTTGCATTTTTCCTTTCCTTATGAACTGCAAATTATTGGTTTGGTGTTGGGCAATATTGCCTTGCATTAGCTAGGAATGTCTAATTTCTATCATGGTCATCAGGGATCATTTTATTTAGGGCATGCCCTAGCAAATTCTGATGCTTATGTAGGTAACTAGGTATTGTGCAAGTTCTATTGTTATGTGTTAAAGAGACTTGCACAACTCTGAACCTGCTGCATGATTTAACATTCCATTAAACTCTCCTCTTAAACCAGAGCTTGTCAATGGATGACTTTTATGCCGGAGAGGGTACCGACATGACTGGTGTTCCAACTAAGATGGTCACTGTCAATTGTTCAGTGAAGATCAGTGTGTACAATACTGCTACAATGTTTGGCATCCATGTCACTTCTGACCCAATCCGTCTCAAATTTTCAGAAATCACAATTGCTACTGGCGAGGTAAGTTTCTCATTGAATGTTGTATTTGATTATATGCAGTATTATCTAATCCTTCAAACTGCATTATGAAGAACTTGAACTGGGACAGTACAGATTCTTTAAGCCATAATGAATGCAACCATTTTGGTCACTGATTATAATCTCTGTAAGCCTTCTCATTGCTGAAGTACAATGGTCAAATTGTATATGAGACCCAAACTAAATCTTCTCTGCCTGTGGATGGTAGTTTTGCCTATTTAATTCTTTTTCATTTAATGTTCGCTATTTATGTCAGGCCACAGAAATGATATGCTTCAAATGTTGGTAACTACAGTTTGCACGACTATAGTTCTTGGAGGAGCTAGTTCTCACGTTTTTTTTTTTTCCTGATTGCAGTTGCAGAAATATTACCAGCCTAGAAAGAGTCACAGGACAATATCAGTTGTCTTGCATGGAGAAAAGGTCCCATTGTATGGTGCAGGAGCAGGCATGGCTTTAACCAGCACCGGTGGAGCTGTCCCCTTAACTCTGGACTTTGATGTCGTCTCACGGGGTTATGTGATTGGGAAGCTGGTGAGGGTGAAGCACCATAAGCACATTTCGTGTCCACTTGTTGTTGATTCGAGCAAAAGCAAACCTATAAGGTTTTCCCGGAATGCCTGCACCTATTTGTGAGCCGTGTCGCCGATATGGCAGCACAAATTCTGTTGTCAAAATGAGACCAAATGAATTTGACCAAAACGAAATGAGAGGAAAAGAAGGTTTTTCACTAATGCCAACCAATGTTCTGGTAATTAATTTGGCTATCCTAAAGAACAGTATTGATTTCTTAGAGTATGCTTGATGCTTTTTGTCAGCAGTCCCCCTTGGTTGTTTAATGATTGTAACAATATTTTTAAAGTTGAGAATAAGTTCCTTTTGTTTGGAAATAGCATTCTTGATGTTTTAGGGATCATCTAACATTCTTTCTGGACTCGAATTCAAAAATAAATGAGGTGCCGTGCTTCTTGTCTATTTGGATTTGACAAATAGCATCAGCAGAACATAGAAATGAACAAAAAATACAAATCTCGCTTTCTTTATATTAGAAATCAATTCAACTGTTGAAGAAATACATTTCCTTTCAGCATTTGATCAGAAAAACATATACATCACAAAAGAAGAATCAAGCTATTAGTCATTTATTGAGTCAGCGAAATGAACATTTAAGAAAAGCTGTCCAGAAGATGAATTTGGTTTTCTCAGCCGTGGAACAAAGGCTGGGATTTGCAGTAGAACTGATGCAGGAGGTTCTTACAAATTGCTGCCGAAACCATAGTAGTTGCCTCTCTTATTTCCCATCTCAATTTCTTGTGTTTGTTGACCTTCACTGCTTGATGCCGACCGAATCTGACCGTATTCACTGGTTGGTGCACTGTACTCGCTGCTAGCGAATTCTTCAGTGGTCATTGCCATTTTTCTGAACTTCATATCCTTGTGCTGATTGGAATCGTAATCAGAGCTGCCGTATGAACTGTAAAACCTGCTGTGACCGGGCCTAACGCCGTTGTTTAAGTCATCAAGAGATACATCACCTTCTAAAGCACGGACGACCTATAGATTACACTCAGTGGTGTTAGTGAAAGGTGGACAACATTGCAGTGACTGCACAATGCATACATCAGATGCAAGCCACAATTTGAAGATGTTATATAATTATAAACTTTCATAAGGAACTTCAAAAAAAAACAAAAAAAGTAAAAGAAAGAGACAGGAACCTGACTCATTCTTGGCCGTCGACGTGCTGAGTGACGAACACATGCAGCAGCACAGGCAATCATGCGGGCCATCTCGTCAGGGTTATAATTCATTCCCAACTTAGGATCAACGAGAGCATCGTCATAATTGCCATCTTCCAGAGCTTGAGTAAGCAATGGCCTTGCCTGAAGTTACAAGAAACAACTGGATAAGGTAAGATGCAAAGAGATGATCAGAACAAGATAAAACATTAATGTAAATATAAATACTAACCCAATCAACCATGCTTTCATCCATGTAAGTTTGGGATTGATCAACAGGGCGGCATCCTGTGATTAGCTCTAGAAGCATTACACCAAACGAGAACACATCTGATTTATCTGTCAGTTTGCCTGAAGATGCATATTCAGGTGCCAGATAACTACAACAAAGCAGTGTCCATAGGTTAAATTGATGTGAAAGAAATTTATGCCACGGGAACTCCACAAAGCATTTAGGTCTTAAAAGATTCCTACTCGCTAAATGGATGCAATGGAAAACACAGGTCACTAAGCTAGACAAGTGTTACAATCACTAGTTGCCTCATTAGATCTAATGTCAAAGGTACATGTTGAAGTGTAATGACAAGTATGAAGCTTACCCAAACGTCCCCATGACTCTCGTGGAAACATGGGTGTTATTATCAGAAGCAAACTTTGCGAGCCCAAAATCTGCAACCTGAAAAACATAAAATGTGTTCAAAATTAGCAAACGTAATGGTTAACTAACTAAAATAAGTTACTTGAAAAAGTGCTTCAGCCAATCTGCTGGCTGATAGGGAGGTTTCAGCTAAAAGCGCTGAAGTTAACCAAATATGTCTGACTGAACTTCCGAAGGATGTGAAGCAAAGAAAGACTTGTCTTTTTTCCATTAACTAAAAGCTTAGTGCACACTTCAGTACAAACCTTTCATTTTTTCAGTTTAAATATAGCATTTTTCAGCTCCTTTTTTCTTATATACCAATTTTCAGCCTCGAAAAAAACAACCAGTTCAGGCCAAGCCAACTCTTACATTCATTATTCATCACTTATCCGACTCCTGAGTCGGACAAATTTCAAGTACAAAGTAGCATGAGATATCCCGTTTCACGTACTACAATTGTTCCTATTGCAAAATAATCTATAGATTATTCAACTAAAATAATAAATCATTCTTCAGTTCATGTGTGAATTTTCACATAATAGTTTAATAACAATTCTAAAGATCCATGTTGGCATGTTTAGCACGTGAGGAAGATTACATGTCAAAGCAGAAGCCATATTCTTTTTTGAAGTTTAATAAACCAAATATTATATTTTTGTCTAAATTTTAATGTATTATCTGACGCAGTAGATTTGTTTACCTTTGC
Source organism: Zingiber officinale (assembly GCF_018446385.1). Lineage (NCBI taxonomy): Eukaryota > Viridiplantae > Streptophyta > Magnoliopsida > Zingiberales > Zingiberaceae > Zingiber > Zingiber officinale. Next base: position 17,828,830 of record NC_055986.1, on the reverse strand, counting down.
CACAAACTTATAATCAAGGAGAATGTTGGATGACTTAATATCACGGTGAATAATCTTAGGGTGACCTGCGCACCAGAATAATCCTAGTAAGGATTGATACAAAAGAGTAAATCAATTCTACATTGATGAACATTCGAAACAATTGTAACATACAAAATATCAGAATAACTCACAGTCTTCATGAAGATATGCCAATCCCTTGGCAGAACCCAAAGCAATTTTCAATCGTGTAGACCATTCCATGGTTGGTCGGCCTCTTCCTGCAACAGAATTACTTTCAGAAAGTATCCATTCAATTATCTTAAAATAATGCCTCTTCTGCAAAATAACAAAACAAAATCTCCAGTCATATCTATTAAGAGAAAAATCGTGTCTTAGACACTACGAAGTTATTGACTTATATAGAAAAAGATATACAGCATAATTACAATGATACCCCTAGTTATTATGTTATAATATTCTATCACTCCCCCTCAAGATAGAGAATATAGATCATATGTACCCAACTTGTTACATATGTAGTCATTCGGGAATCTCTCAGTGACTTAGTAAATATATATGCTAATTGATCATGTGAGTTGACAAAACTAATAGATATTTCTCCTGATATGACTTTCTCTCTAACAAAGTGACAGTCAACTTTAATATGCTTTGTCCTCTCATGAAAAACTGGGTTCGAGGCAATATACATGGCAGCCTAGTTGTCACATATAAGTGACATTTGTGTAACCTTCCCAAACCTGAGTTCCTAAAGCAACCGTTTTAGCCATATAAGCTCTTGACTAGTATAGTCATAGCCCGATACTCTACTTCTACACTGAATCTTGCCACAACATTTTACTTTTTGCTTTTCCAAAAAACAAGGTTACCTTCGACAGATATACAAAACCCAAAAATGGACCTTCTATCAGTGGGAGATCCTACCCAATCCACATCAGAGTACCCTATGACTCGAGTATGTCCTTTGTCTGCATACAAAAGACCATTTCCTGGTACACCTCTGATATATCGAATAATGCGAGTCACAGCATCCCAATGTTCTTTGCATAGAGAGTTGAGAAACTAACTTACTACACTTACCGCAAATGAGATATCCGGATGAGTAACGGTAAAGTAACTTAGTTTCCCTACTAATCGTCTGTACCGTTCAGGATCTGGAAGAGGCTCCCCCTGATTTGGCAGGAGCTTGACATTATGATCCATAGGGTTGTCGACTGTCTTTGAGTTTAACATTCCTGTTTCTTTCAGATTATCCATTGCATACTTCCTTTAGGATATGACGATTCCCTATTTAGACTGTGCTACTTCTATCCCCAAGAAATATTTGAGTTTGTCGAGGTCTTTTGTTTGGAAATGTTTAAAAAAATATTATTTCACATGTGAAATCCCAAGATGATCACTACCTGTGATGACAATATCATTAACATAAACCACTACGTAGATGCAACCAGTAGATGAGTGGCGATAAAAGACAGAATGATCAGCCTCGCTCCGAGTCATGCCAAACTGTTGAATTACAGTACTAAATCTACCGAACCATGCTCTGGGTGATTGCTTGAGGCCATATAAAGATTGTCGCGGGCGACATACAAAATCAGAAGACTCCCCCTTAGCAACAAAACACGGAGTTTGCTCCATGTAGACTTCCTCAAGCAGATCACCATGTAAGAATGCATTTTTGATGTCCAAATGATAAAGAGGCCAATGGCAAATCGCAGCAATTGACAAGAATAGGCGTACAGAAGACATCTTGGCAACAAGAGAAAAAGTATCCCCATAATCCAATCCGAAGATCTAATTATAGCCTTTAGCGACAAAACACGCCTTAAGTCTGTCAATCATACCGTCTAGACCAATCTTCACCGTATACACCCATCGACAACCAACAACTGACTTCCTAGGTGGTAGAGGAACGAGGTCCCAAGTCCTACTACTCTGTAAAGCACAAATTTCATCGAGCGTAGCCTGTTTCTAACCTGGATGGGCAAAGGCATCACCTGTAGTCTTAGGAAGAGAAACAAACAACAAGGAAGAAAGACAAGAATAATAGAAAGGAGAAAGACGATGATAACTCAAAGAAACATAGTGAGGAGAAGGATTATGAGTGAAACACATACCCTTTCGAAGTGCAATAGGAATATCAGAATCAGGAGATGGGATCGGAAGAAACGGCGAAGGACTTGGCTCCAAAGATGTGTCCACGGCAGTGTCAGTATCGGTCAGCGACAAAGCAGGACAAGGATGATGCTGATAAACCTACAAAGGAGAAGACGAGGCTGGGGATGATAGAGGTGCCTCCGGAGGACAAAAGATAGTAACTGGTGCAGCTGGAGAGGGGGAAACCTCGGACTGGGAAGCGGGAGGCCCAAAAAATGGAACCAAATCAAAGAATGTGACATCAGCAGAGATGAAGTACCAACAAAGAGTAGGGGAATAACACTTGTACCCTTTCTGAGACCGTGGGTACCCAAGGAAAACACACTTATGAGACCGGGGTGAAAGTTTATCAATGCTAGGATCAAGATCATGAGTAAAACATATAGAACCAATGACCCGAGGTGGTAAAGGATGAAAAGGATGATGAGGGTAGAGGATATGATGAGGTATTTTACCCTGGAGAGTGGAGGAAGGCATGCGATTGATGAGATAATACGCAGTAAGTACGGCATCACCCCAAAACTGATAAGGAACATGAGAATGGAGAAGAAGAGTCCGAGTGGTCTCAAGGAGATAACGATTCTTGTGTTTTGCAACCCCATTCTGTTGAGGGGTATGAGGACAAGACATGCGATGAAGTACACCATGAGATGCCAAAAAGGAACGAAACTAAGTAGAAAGATACTCACGTGCATTATCACTTTGCAAAGTTCGAAGAGAAATACCAAACTGAGTTTTGATTTCATGAAAAAAATTTGAAGAATAGAAAACAATTCTAAACGTTCCTTCATCAGATATAACCATGTACAATGGGAAAAATCGTCTATAAAAGTAACAAAATATCGTGATCCCAATGTAGAAGAAACACGACTCGGACCCCAAACATCAAAATGAACCAAAGCAAAGGGGAGTGTAGTCCGACTCACAGTGCGAGGAGAAAAAGAACTAAGAACATGCTTACCTAACTGACACGACTCACAAGACAAAGGCTCTAAGTGAGAGACTAGGATGTAATTGTTTCAACTTATCAAAACCAGGATGTCCCAACTAAGCATGAATAAGAAGTGGAGAAGCCGCCGCCGAACCAACAAGAGAGGGTTGTTGAAGTCGATAAAGTCCATGAGACTCACATCTGAAGTCAATCATCCCCCCTGTATTCCGGTCCTGTAAGAAAACAGACGTTTTATTAAAAGAAATAACACAATCAAGAGACTGAGTAAGTTGACTTATTGACAATAAATTAAAAGGAGCTCCAGGAACATAAAGAACATTATAAACGGAAAGAGACATAGAAGGATGAACAATACCAATACCCTTGGACTAAGTTTGGGAACCATTGGTCATGGTGATAATTGGTAAATAACCAAAAGTAGTGAGAGAAGAAAAATAGAGATTTATTACAAGTGATATGATCAGTGGCCCCAGAATCAAGAATCCAAGGACCTGAAGAGTGAGATATGCCAGCAAAGGAATTACCAGCGTGTACAACAGTAGCAGTGGAATCAGAAGCCTAACGATCCTCAAATCATTTCAAAAAGTCATTATAGGAAGGTTATGGGGTCGGATCCGGTGTTAACTGTGAAGTGGAAGCTAAAGAAGCAACAGAATTCTGAACGATTTGAGCAGTGCGAGGAGGTCGATCATGCGGACCCAGCACTTATCAATCATGTGGACCGGGCGGTGGCAATGATCACACCAAGGACAGCCTTTGCCACCCTTGCGAGGCGGAGGTATGTTGTTGTGTCGATAGACCAAAGCTGACGAGTCAACAGGAACGGAAGGAGGCATCGTCAAGATCTTAGCCGGGACACGAAGGAGAGTTGCCCAGGTATTGTCCATGATAGCTTCTGTGGGGCTGCCCAGGATCTGATCACGAACATGAGAATAATCTGGAGGCAGACCATATAAAGCCAGGGACATAAAAAATTTCTTCCGATTTTCAAGCTCTTCAATAAGACTGGCCGCAGGTGGTAGCAATTCATTGAGTCACAAAGAAGGCTAGAGACCAAACCCCAGATAAGTTGACACTGAATCCTTAATCTGATGGGCACTGAGGATGGTCATAAGATCTTCACAAACTTGATAGAATCGCCGAGAGGTGTTTGTAAAGAGTTGTTGAGCCTATGTCCAAACGGTTTTGCAGGTTTTGTGAGTACGGAAGACATTCCTAAGAGATGGATGGATGGTGGCTCGGATAATACAACACAACTTAGCGTCAACCTTCTTCCATAGAGGACATTCGGCGACTTGAACATCTTCTTCAGTTTGAGTGAGATATGCCTCATAACCTTGTCCAACAAGCCAAAGCTCAATATGAAATGCCCAAGAGACGTAATTTTTACCATCCAACTGCTCGGAAGAGAATGGTGCAGTAATGTGGTTGGTAAAGATTGAGGTATCTGGCTTTGGGATGCCGGATGTAGCCATTGATTAGTTTGGAAAGAACTGTGAAGAACGTCGAAGGAGAAGATGAAGAGGCAACCGGCTATCCCCTTCTCTGGTGAAAACTCCCTACTTCCACAACCACATCCACGGGAAGCCTTCAGAGAGCAGAACCACTGCGGCAACGAAACCCTAGATTGAAGTCGACACTCTTCAACAAGGATCGGGAGTCAGCTTGCGGATCGTGCGCTTGCTGGTCACGTCGAGGGCGATCGCACGATTGTTGGTGAATACGAAGAGGGTGCTGTCAGGGAGGAGGTGGAGAAGAGAGAGGAGTCTATGAGGAAGAAATCACCGGAGGGGGTGCAGGAGGAGAGTGGATCGGGCTACCAACGGCCGGCGAGGGCGAGGGCGAGGGCGACGGCGAGGTCTCCAAGGAAGCAAGATCCGCCACTAAAAGTAGAAGTAGGATGACGATGGAAGCGACACCGTGGGTGGGATCGGGGTCTGGGACGGCGCATCGGGAGGTGGAGACAGAGGGGTTTTGTGCGGTGGAGAACTCACTGGAGAACAACTCTGATGAGATGAAGATCGAAGCTCGCCGCTGCCACCAATCGTTGTGGAAACCCTAGCCCTTGCAACCCGCGCTGGCGAGAGCAGCATAGTAGCCACGGAAGGGGAGAAAACGCCGGAGAACCCCTCCAATGAGTTGAGCACGATCTGGGATGTCTTTGTCGTCGCTCGCATCCGCCGACACTCGTTGTCGCTGGAGAATCGCGGAAGAGAGCAAGGGGGGTTGCGGAGAAGAGAAAACGCAAGAGAGCGACGGCATAGGAAATTAGAGTTTTCTTTTAACCTGGCTCTGATACCATGTTAAGAGAAAAACCGTGTCTTAGACACCACGGAGTTATTGACTTATATAGAGAAGGATATACAGCATAATTACAATAATACCCCTAGTTATTATGTTACAATATTCTAACAATATCAATGATAGAAGTTATTTTCTAAGCCGCATGAATTCTAGAAACTGAACAAGAACTCGAATAGGAAATACAACCCTAAGCACAAAGATCTAGTAACATCGCATGTGTAGCATAATAAAAACAATGAAAAAATTGTAGTAAGGACGATAAAACATGAATGCAAGAAGAGACATTGTCGTAGAGCATCATCCTCGAACCGGAAAAAAATCTTCCGAAGGAACTAGGGTGACGGCGCCAAAACTCTTTGTTAATGGGGAACGAAAGAGATGTCAAGATACTCTAATTCAACGGGGACCTCTCCCTTATATTAGAATTCAATTCATTATCAATCATAGATGATAACGGATCGAGCTAAAGAGTTCTACACATCCAATAATCTGAAACCTAATAATCTCAAGTTAGATCACTTAAATGAGTTCGGTTTATATTACCATATACAAATTACATTAAGCCCACCTTAAAGAGATTAAATCCAACAATCTCTCACTTGGGTCACATGTGATGTGTATATGATATACGAATATAACTTTAATTGATATCAAACTGTATAGGTACTGTATACCTGTAAACAATTTGGTCGATTAACTTCAATGGTATAGAATTAAAGATGTCATAACTACTATATATGACAATAACAAACCTCAACAGTAATCATAATACTAATATCATTAGTGACATATATCAAGATGTGGATGTATAGTATGAAAATTAAATAAAATGTGATCAATACATGTTACTTTCCAATTGGTCCTGACCCAAAAGGGTCTGATCATATTTGCAAATATTTAATATTAAACTGCAATAGCAAATAATGATCCAAGCCTTATGATTTTAAAAGGAATTTATATCATATTTACAAACATCAAATGTTAAACTGCAATAATAAATCATGATATTTTATTTAGAGTGTCAAACAAACATATAAATATTCATTAATGTTTTGAACTTTAAGTACGTATAATAATCAAAACAAAATATGTCTTTATTAACATAGAACAATAAAATAAATACAAGCTCCCACTAGATGAGTATTTCTTCAAGAATTTTATTATCCACAATGTAAGATCCAATAATTAAATAATAAGTGTTATCAAGGTAATAACCTTATTAGATTTTTCAAGAATTTTTAGAAATTTTCTAGGATTTAAACGGAGTCCATATAACACGTTTAAGGGGATGAAATGATCGGGCGTAGAGAAAGCCTGTTTAGAATAACCATTTAAGTGGGAGTTGATTGAAGAATTAACTTAAGGTTTAATAAATTAAACCCTACTTATATAAGTTATATTAAGTGCCCTAAATCATTTGCCGAAGCTTCCTCCTCCCTTCCTTTCTTGCGCTAATTCCCCCCGCCCTCTCCCTTCTCCCCGTGTCACCTTCTCCTCTCCACCGTTGCTTCTCCTTTCCTCATTGCCCACGCCACCGGCCACCACAAGTGCTAGCAAGCCAATGGCGACCTTTTTCTTCCTCTCGCATCACTACAACGCCCCAATTTGCCACCTCTTCCTCTTCTCCATCCGAACTCTCTTCATCGCCGACGCAAATCCACCACCGCCAACTGCTAGGGGCCTTTATCAGCTGCTGTGGGCCGACACCGGAGCATTGGCATCACCGTTTTCCCCTGCGAGCTATGCCCTAGCTTCCATGGCCGATGCTAACACCCGATTTGCCGACGCCGACCCCCAATCCACTATCGGCCGAGGGTTGATGTTCTCCTCCTTTGATCGTCGAGTTCTGTTCGGCCTTTGTCCTCTACGAGTCGTCTCCGCTGGTCTCTCCATCCACGAGCAGGGAGCTGTTGATTCACAGTCGCGGCCTTCTCCTCAATCATGTCGCCAGTGCCGAGCAACCACCACCAGGCTCTCATCTTTCTAATTCATCACTGTCATCTCCTTTCGATGTTGTGCCCTAGAGCCCATCGGTGCTCTGTCCAGATTCGGAGGGGGGGGCGATCAAAGACACCATCTCTTCTTCAGATTCGAAGAGGAGAGCACCATTTCTAGCATAGCAGCATTCGGGTTTCATCCTAGAGGAAATTACAGGCTTGGTTTTAGGTAAGACATGCTTGGCATTTTGATTTTCGGGTTGTAGAGATCTGAATTCTGATTTTTGAATGGGAAGTTTGTGCTAACTAGGTTGGTCGATCATTGTAGCTTCGGCCTTGGATTTCTGTCAGCCTTGCTCCGGCCACAGTAGCTCCACCAGCAGCTAGTCCGGATGGGTGTCTCAGGTGACCACAATGAGTTGCCACCATAGAAGAAGTTCGATGTTTGATTTAGGTAACGAACTAAATCTAAATAGATTAATTAGTTGATTAATCTACATCTCATTGATAACCTTGGATTGATTTGGAATTTATAACATGTTGATGATGGAGATTTGATTTCACTTTCAATTGTGGATGAATTTGGAATTTAGTTACAGATTTGGATTCATTAGTAATCATTTATTTGGGGAATTGTTAAAGAAGATTATGTTAATAGAAATTGATTAAGTTGTGGTATAATTCTTTATTAAAGGATTTATGGATGAGTTGTTCCATGAGTAATGAATTAAATGATTGGTTAATTCATGATTCATGTATAAACCTAATCTAATTAGGTTGTAGTATGATTAAGATTAATTGGGGGATTAATCAAAAATCATATTCGATTAGAGTACCATAAGTAGATTGGGGATTTTATTTAATTATTTACTACATATGTGATTAGCTAAACTGTACATCATGTAATTTGCAAGACGTTTATTCGAGACAAGCATCTCGATGTGGGATTATTTAGCACGATCGACAGATAAAGGCGAATATTTCCTGCTTTATTTCTTTAGTTCTTTGACCCTAGTACATGAACTATATATTCGGATAATTGCTGTACTACCTTGATTCCACTCGTATTTTTCTTGAGCTTGATATTTATCCACTCAATCTTTGAGATGATTGTTATAATGGTCTATACAGTCTCTCGTTGTCATCTATGATATTTAGCAGATATTAGATACTAGGTACTAGATATCATGTTTACTTGCTTTGATTGTTGTTAATTTACATACCTTATTGAGCATGCTGGCTTCCTGTAGCATACCTGATTTATGTTTATATATATATATGATGATTGTTACATCTTATGTATCATATCATTGCATGTATGTCAACGACAAATTCTCCCTTGTGGTCGAGAGAGTCGTTGACCAGCGCCGCACACTCAGCCACCCATGGGTAGTGGTAGCTGGAGCAGATGTCGCTTGTCCTGTCATGCTCCCACTCGGTCACTTATGGGTAGTGATAGCTAGAGATGCGAGCAGCAGAGACCCCATTGCTACGTAGCTAGTTAGCTACTCAGCACCTGTCCACTCGGTCACTCGAGAGTAGTGGCGGCTGTAGTGAGTACAGTTGTCATTGATCCGGCCTCTCAACCATACAGAGGTCGTGGTGCAGAGGGGTGGGCGGGGTGACCATCCGTGGATACGCTATTGTTATTATACCTGCTGATGCTGTTGATTGCTTACTTATGCAATTGTTTTATTATATCCATGTGATATGCTTTCATATGCTGAGTTATATACCTGTTGCATGTGCTTAGACACTGACTTACTTATTAATAGTATGTATATACCTCACATGTTATCCTTGTTGTTATGAGCAGTACTTGTAGCAGATCTTTGCTAATCCTGACCTCTATTACTAACCTAGGATATGATTTCAGGTATGGACATTTAATATGTATCTGTTATTTTTCCTACAAGACTATATACCTTTATATCTCTAGTTCTTTATTATGTTCATGCACTATCTGTCTATTACCCGCTGAGTCCCAGCACTCACCATCTCATGAACTGGTTTATTTCGCCAGGTAATAGGTAAAGGATTTATGGAGTCGCTTGGATATCCTGTTCGTCAGTCTCATGTCACATCGAGCGACTTCTTCTGTTATTGCTTTCGTTCGTATTATTGGCTTTGGACTTATTCATGTATATGTATCTTTTGTATGGAGGTCAGCTTTATAGTTTCGTATATTTGGTTTAATATGGTCGTGTCAAGCCGAGTCGGCTCGCAGTTAGTTATATTGTGGTTTTGTGATCGTTATTTTGTGACTTCTGCTGTGTTTTGTTTCAACCGTGTGGATTATTTATTAACTGCGTGGTTGTATTTACTTCCAGCGGTGTGGGCTGCTTATAAACTGCGTAGTTGTATTTACATCCAGCCGTGTTGGCTTTAGTTTGCTTGTGAGTAGCCTTGTGGCAATGTATATTAGTTTCATTTGTCACTGCTATAGGAGAGGTGTTGTCCGATTTTCGTCGGACAACTTTACCCTCGGGGCGTGACACACAACATGCGCATGAAACACTTTAGGCACCAAGCCCTTGGTGAGTAGATTTGCCAACATAGAATATGTGCTTATGTGCTCTATTATCATTTGATGATTCTGAACTCTTTTCTTTAACTTCCAAAAACTTGATGTCGATGTACTTGGACTTCAACAACTGCGGTTGTTCTTGGCATAAAGTTCGGCGGTTTTATTATCATAGTTGATCCTCAATGGTTTGTCAATGTCATCAACGATCTGTAACGCTGTGATGAAATTTCACGGCCAAATCCCATGATTGGATGTTTCGTAGTATGTTATCAACTCTGTCTCCCTAGTAGAAGTGGCCACTAGCATCTGTTTGGCGCTCTTCCAAGATATAGTCCTCCAACCAACATGAAAATATACCCTGAAATGGACCTCCTACTATACAACCATCTAGCAAAATCGGAGTCTGAATATCAATTACCACCAGGTGATCTGACCTCCGATACATGTGCATATATCCTTTAGTTTGTTGCAAATACCGCATCACTCTGTTTACCGCTTTTTAGTGCGACGATCCTTGGTTACTTACATATCTGCCTAACATCCCCACTGTGAACACTATATCTGGTCAATATCAAATATGTGCATACATGAGACTTCCCACGATGCATAAGGGAATTATTCCATATCCTTTATTTCAAGTTCAAACGGTGGACAATGCTACAAACTGAATATGTCACCTCTAGGCATAGGTGTGTCACTAAATGCACAGTTTTGCATGTCATACCTTATAAATATATTTTCAATATAGGCATTTTGTAAAAGTCCAAGAATGCTCTTGAACGATCATGGCATTTTTGCATGCTTAAAACAAAGGATATTTCACTAAGATCTTTCATTTCAAAATGACTGGATAGAAATGACTTGGTTTCATATAATAGATCATTATTATTGCTTGCAAATAATATGTCATCCACATATAAGACAAGTATAACAAACCTACTCCAACTTGACATATGTATACTAATCAACAAGGTTCTCCTTAAATCCAAATGAGACGACCACTTGATCAATTTTTTGGTATCACTACAGGACGGTTGTTTCAAACCATAAATGGACTTCTTTAATCTATATACTAGGTGCTTTGAATCATCAAACTCAAAGTTATCTGATTGCACCATAATGCAGTCTTTACGTCCATTTGGTGTAGCTATTAATTAAAATGAACTACAAGTGTCATGATTACCCTGAGGGAGTGGTGAGAAAGTCTCCTTGTAATCAATATCCTCCTTCTAAGTGAATCTCTTGACAAAAAACGAGTCATATACTTTTCGACATTATCCTTTAAATCCAGTTTGGTTTTAAATATCCATTTACAACCAAAGAGTCTGTACCTTAAAGTACTTCGACAAGTTCACAAATGTCATTGTCTGTCATAGACTTCAACTCTTCTTGCATGGCGTTTATCCACCTTTCAAGGTTAGAGCATTATTTGACTTCTTAGAAAGATGCAAAATCATTTTCCAACCCTATATCAAACTCAATTGTGGCAAAAGGCGAATACGCTCGCCCTCAGTGCCCCCGCCAACCCGTCCCAAGGCCAACACGGAGGAGGTAAATCACGGGCGGCTATTATATCAAACTCAAGCTCTTAGAGATAAACATAATCACGAGAAATCGTGGATCTCCTATCCCTAGTGGATCGCCTTAAAAGCACTTGTTCTTAAGGTGGTTGAGATACTTGCCCATCAAGGCAATATCTCACTTTGAGTGGAAGGACCTTCCAATTGCATTAGAGATGACACGGAAATATTTTAATTCACTACTCCTACTGGATGTGCAATATCCATAACGTAAGGTGTGGTAACCATACTATTACTTATTACACTCATAGTGACCACGGGAGAATTACTAATCTTTCCTCAAAAAATACTTTCCTAACCTTAATGCTCCCACTATCCTCAATGAATTTAACGTTTCCCGTTTCGAAGAAGGATATATTAGTGAGATCATAAAATTTATATTCCCTTGACTTCACGGAGTAACCCACAAAATTACAGCTAACATTCCTTGAATCCAGTTTCTTTTCATTAGGCCTACCCTCAACTAGACAACCCAGACATATAAATGTCTAATGCTAGGCTTCCTACCCGTCCATATCTCGAATGGGATTTTAGTTATTGTCTTACTAAGTACTTTGTTAAGTAGATAAACTGCAATCTTGAGTATTTCACCACACAAGGATTCAGGTAAAGAAGTAAAAGTTATTATACTTCTTACCATATCTTTTAGGATACGATTACGGCGCTCAACTACACCATTCTAACTGAGAGTAGGCACAATTCCACGCTCAATAAGGTAATTCGCAAAAGGTCCGGGACGTTGTTCACCTGATGCATCATATAGACCATAATATTCACTTCCATGATCAGATCTGATGGCTTAATTTTTTTACCTAGTTAATTTTCAACTTCGATTTTAAAAATTTTGAACATGTCCAAAAATTACAACTTCTTATAAATAGGGTACAGATTGTCGAATCAAGAGTAATCATCTATGAAACTAATAAAATATGTATGTCTATTCCAAGATATCTTAACGAATGAGCCACAAATGTCTGTATGTATTAACTCTAAGACATCACTACATCGACTTGCTCCCTTATTTCTTTTGTTAATTGTCTTCCCCTTAACACACTCTATGCGGACATCAAAGTCTAACATATTAAGGGAATTGAGAATTTCATATGACATTAACCGTTCTAGGCATTGTTTGGATATATGTCCTAAACGCATATGCTACGGCATTGATGAATTCTCCTCAGTCAATTTAAGTTTTGTACCTATACTATGCATAATCTTGTTGTCAACCATAGGCGGTGTTTTCAATAACGGCAAATAGCGCACTATGTAGCACCCTATCACGCGCTACGATTAGCGAACGCTACATAACGTTTGCTGATTAGCGATTGTCCCAAATAGCCCATGCTATTCGGGACAATAGTGTCGATAGCACACGATCGCGTGCACTATCTTAACTTAGCGGCCCATAGCATGCGATAGCTTGGGCTATCTTGATTTAGTTGATTACAAATCAACTTAAGCAAAAATCAGATTTTAACATAGCAGAATCGTGACAAACCTTCGAGCAGCTAGGGCAAAGGCAGAGGTGAGTAAGAAGGACAGGTTCAAATACGATTAGAGAGGGGCGGCGAGCGGCAAGGGACGGCGAAGGGCGACGACTGAAGGTGAGGTTTTCTCCTTCCTTCTCATTTTTCTTCGATTGGTTTGTTTCTGACCAGTCATGGCCGGTCCCAAGCCCGGATAAAGGAGGAGGGTTGCGTTAGGTTGCCAGCCAGCGTCAAACTATGGCAAAATTTCATGAATGAATCCATTAAAATATTGTGCTAATGCTAGGTTGTTCCCCGGAAGGAACGCGTTGCAGGGTCCGACTGTAACGTCTCGTCTCCGGAACTCGGGTGTAGTGATAAATATAAAGAGTTCGCGTTACAGGGTTCGATTGTAACAACGGCAAGGACCGCTACATCTCCACGAGAACTTGGGTGTAGTGTTAAATAGGCAAGAGTTCTCACACCATAGGTTAGATAAGAACAAATATGATAGGAAAACTAATAATCTAAGATTTGGAACATGGAATATGGAACTCTCATTGGTAAATCAATGGAGGTAGTAGATATGATGATTAGGAGAAAATTAATATTTTATGTGACAAGAGACAAAATGGATAGGTGAGAAAGCGAAGATGATAGAGAACTCGGGTTTTAAGTTATAAAAGTAAAACAAGAAATGGAGTGTATTATTGTATAGTTTGTTAAAGGATGAAGTTGTAGGAGTAGTTAGAAGGGGATAGAATTATAACTCTTAAGATAATAGTGGCGAAGAAACTATGAACATAGATGAATCTACCAAATTAAGGTTTTGGGAGGACTTAGATGAAATATTACAAAATATTCCACCAAACGAAAGGATTTTAATAGAGGTGATCTAAATAAAAATGTGGAAGAGGGTAGAGTTATGGGTTTGGAGCGAGAAATGAGGAAGGAAAACTATATTAGATTTTGAAATATATTATATTAGCTAATACATTTTTAAGAAAAGAGAAGAATTTGTCACATTCAAAAGTGGGAATAATAAATCGCAAATTGACTTTCTTATGGTTAGGAAGAAGGATAGAAAGATTTGTAAAGATTGCAAAGTCACTGAGAAAGCTTAACTACCCAACATAGGGTAGTGTATATACCTCAAACATAGTATCGATAGAAGAAAATATATCAATTCCTAGAATTAAGTGGTGGAAGTTAAAGGATTGGAAACATATATTTAAAGAGAAGGTAAATCTGACAAGTTAGGTGAAAAGTTGCGTCATGCAATAAGATGGTATCAAAGTTGAAAATAGGAGCTAAGAGTGTCCTCGGTGAGTCGGGCATGCACCGTAAGTAAAGAATCTTGGTGGTGGAATGAGAAAGTCAAGAGAAAGTGAGGAAAAACGAATAACTTATAGGAATTATATATTTGTAAGACGAGGAAAATTTAAAAAATATACAATAGCAAGAAAGAAGAAAGAGTTTAAATGAAACTTTTGAGCGGTTATATCAAAATTGATACAAAAGAAGGGAAAAAGATATTTATAGAATAAGCGAGAGAAAGAAAAACAAGAGATCTTAAATAAAATGTATTAAAGATGAATGTAATAGTATAGTATGAAGAAATAAAAGAGGAAGAGGTATTTTCATCAACTTTTTAATGAAGGTTTAGGAGACCAACTTAACTTAGGTAATTTAATTAGTCAAATGAGCGTGAAATTTTAATTTTTATCGTAGAATTGAAACTTCGAAGTAAAACAAGCTTTAAATGAGATCCAAAATAGATGATATTCCGATAGAGGTATGGAAGTGCTTGGGAAACAAGGTATTGAATTATAAAATTATTTAACATGATATTGAAAGCGAAAAAATGCCGATCAATGGAGGATAAGTTCCCTTATATAAGAATAAGGAGACGTACAAAATTGTGCAAACTATAGGAGTATTAAACTAATAAAGTAATAGAAAAAGATTAAGGAAGGAGACCATAGTCAATTTGGGTTCGTACGGAAGGTCGACAATAAGCTATACATCTTATAATTAATTGAAAAATATCGAGAGCAAAAACAAGATCTACATGGTATTCATTGACTTAGAAAATAATAGAGTCCCAAGAGAAATTATATGGAGAATTTTAGAAAGAGAGGTGTTAGCAGTAATATATATTGAACTAATTAAGGATATGATGAGGATGTAACGACTGAGTAAAGACTTGAGTAACTGAAGCATTTCAATAAAGATAGGGTTACATCAAGGATCAAAGTCCCTATCTTTTACATTAATTATGGATGAACTCATGTGTTTGCAGATGATATTATTTGGTAGATGAGACACGTGAAGGAGTAAATGCTAAGCTAGAATCTTGGAGGGAAACACTAGAAGGGAAAGGTTTTAAGCTTAGTAGATTAAAGACTAATATATGGAATTTAAGTTTAGCAATATTAGAAGTAATGAAACAATTGTTAAGATAGGAGAGGACGAGTTGCACCGAGAAATTTAAATATTTAGGATCATTTTACAAATGATGGAGGGATTGAGAGAGATGTCTTACATAGAATCATGCAGGATGGGTGAAATGGAGGGGAGCGTCGTGAAATAGAAGTACCTCTTAAACTTAAAGGTAAGTTCTATAAAAGCTAGACCGCTATGTTATATGGAGTCGAATGTTGAGAGCGAGAGATGAGGATGTTAGGTGGATGTGTGGACGAGGATGGACAAAATAAGAAATGAGGCGTTAGAGAAAGTAGAGTTGATCTATCGAGGAAAACTCGGAGAGACACGTTTAAGACGGTACTTAGGCGACGATAAATGCTCCAGTGAAACTATGATAAACATGCATATAAAACGAGGAAGAGGAAGACCAAAAAAGACTTGGTTAGCAACAATAAAACAAGATAAAATTTATTTAAATATAGATGATGATATAATAGGAGATAGAGCTCAATGGCGTAAAAGGATTCATACAGCCGACCCCACTTAGTGGGAAAAGGCTTGGTTGTTGTTGTTGTTGTTGTTGGTTTGTTTCTGACTTTCTGTCAATTGTTTGTAATTTTTAATTAATTTTTCTTCTAATATAATCAACAGTGAAATTAGAGAAAGAATTAATTAATTATTTGTTCAAACAGTGAAGTTTTTTTTTTTCTTTCGATTGCTTTTTCTCCTTAATTCATAGATAATCAAATAGTGTCAAGAAAATAATTATTTTTTTCTTTTATTTTTCTAAGATTTTGATTGTATATTTGGAATTTGCAATATCTACAAATTTGTCAAAAAAAAAAAAAAGATATTGGTTGGAAGTATTGTTATTAAAAGGAGAGGGGAATCTGTTAGGCACAAATTTTGTCACCATATATCGAATGGAGGGATTACTCGCTTAAAGGAACATTTAGCTCAAACTCATAAAAGGGTTACACCTTGTGTTAGTGTTCCGGAGGATATTAAGCAAGAAATTAGAAAATCACTTGATAAAATTAGAACATCTAAAAGCTAACAAACGAAATTGTCACGAGAGATTGGTAAGGGTCCCCAGAGCATGAGTACACAATCATAAAGGTTAGACTTGGAAGTGAAGGGGGAAATTCAATTGGATTGTCTGGTAGTGGTGAATCAAAAGGTAAAGGTACTCTTCATGGGTTCGTTAGTTTGGAACCTAGACAAACAACCCTTAATTTGGCATAAAAAAAGATTTGCTTGTTGATGTGAAGCATAGAGTTGGTCGTTTTATTTACTCTGCCACACTTCCATTTAATGTTATGAATGATCCTTATTGGTTGTCTATGGTTGAGGGTATTGCAAAATATGGAAGAGGGTTCAAGCCTCCTTCAATGCATGAGTTAAGAACTTGGCCACTTAAGGCTGAGGTTGATGACATCAACGTAATATATTAGGAGCATAAAAAGGCATAGAAAAAATTTGGATGCACTATGATGTTCGATGGTTGGACGGATGGGAAGAGTAGAAGTTTGATCAATTTTTTTGGTGAATAATCCTACCGACACTTTCTTTTTGAAATCTATTAATGCATCAGCTTTTATTAAAAATGGGGAATTGAACTTTAAGTATCTTGATGACGTTGTTGATGAGGTGGGAGAGGAAAATGTGATTCAAATTGTCACGGATAATGCTTTGAATTGCATTAAGGCAGGGAAAAGAATTATGGAGACTAAACACAGAATTTAGTGGACACCTTATGTGGCGCATTGCATTGATCTAATGTTGGAGGATTTTTCTGACACAAATGAGCATGCTAAGATGGTTGTGAAGTTCCTTTATGGTCATGGGACTATACTTTCTTTGATGAGAAAGTATACAAACGATAAAGAAATTCTCCGTCCTGCTGTTACTCGCTTTACTACTTCCTTTCTCACTCTTCAGAGTATGTATAAGGTTAAAAAACCACTTGAACAAATGTTTGCTTCCGAAGATTGGGTTAGTTCACCACTATCTCAAACAACTCATGGAAGGTCGTGAAGAGAATTGTTATTAATGATCCCAACTTTTGGCCACATGTTGTATTTTGTATTAAGAGTGTTGCTCCTCTTGTAAGTATGTTAAGGGAAGTTGATTCAGAGGAGAGATTGGTCATGGGATATATTTATGAACTTATGGATAGGAAAAAGAGATAATAAAATTTAATTGTGAGGGAGTTGATAGAAAATACAAGCCCATTTGGAAAAAAAAAATGATTCACGATGGACTCCGCAGCTTCATCATCCTCTACACGTGGTCGGGTACTATTTGAACTTGCAATTGCGTTATGAAGAAAGGTTTTCTGATTGTGATGAAGTTAGAGATGGATTGTATGCTTGCATGGATAAGATGTTGTCTTCTAATGTTTGTCTTAAAGCGAACATCCAATTGGACTTGAATAACAAAGCTAAAGGAGAATTTGGAACTCTAATAGTAAAGTGAACAAGAATGTTGCGGACTCCGGGTAAAATTATTTACTTCTTTACAGACTCTTTTCAATTTTTAACCTTTTATACTAGCATTCGTATTTTAAAATTATATATACATTCTTATAATTTTCATTTTCTTTATGTTAATAGCCTCATGGTGGGAACGTTTTGGAAGTAAGACACACGAGCTTACTACGTTTGTAATTCGAGTGCTTAGTCTCACTTGTAGTGCTTCGGGATGTGAAAAAAATTGGAGTACTTTTGAATCGGTGAATATTCGAACTCTACTTGAATTTTAATTGTTTTATAATTTTCATATCATTGTTTAATTTTTTATATATGTTTTCTTCTTTACAATATTATATTCATACAAAAAAGAGAAATAGGCTTGAACATGCAAAGTTAAATACGTTGGTGTTTATGAAATATAACTTCAAGCTTAGGGAGAGAAGCATTAGGAGGAGAGATAAGATTGATCCCATTACAGTTGATGAAATTAATTCGGATGATGAATGGATAACTGAGAAAGAAGGTCTCATCTGTTGGTGCAATATCCCCTGGGTCAAGGTTGACTAGGTTGACTAAGCTTGAGTCTTGATGTTTGGGTTTCGATGTTTGACAATACATGGAGATTGTAGATGTAATCGTCCGATTGGGGAGATTATTGATATAATTCCCTTTTAGTCAAAGACTGACCAGTTTGATGTGAAGAAGAGTCAAGTAGGTCAAGGTTAACCGGATACTTGACTGGGAAAGTCCTAACTGGATGTTAGACAAGAGAAAATCCTGGCGAGTGAAGCCAGGTGAAAGACGTAGTGAGTGAAACTAGACAGTTGGAAAATCTTGGTGAGTGAAGCCAGGTGAAAGACCTAGTGAGTGAAGCTAAGTAGGTAGAAGTCCCGGTGAATAAAGCCGAGTGGGAAAATACTGATGAGTAAAGCCAAGTGAAAATCCTAGTGAGTGAAGCTAGGTGAA
The DNA here is from genome assembly GCF_018446385.1 of Zingiber officinale. NCBI lineage: Eukaryota > Viridiplantae > Streptophyta > Magnoliopsida > Zingiberales > Zingiberaceae > Zingiber > Zingiber officinale. The sequence goes on along the minus strand of NC_055986.1, from coordinate 17,810,040 downwards.
AGTGCTAGTGAGTGTTATCAAGGGAAAAGTCCAAGTGGGTCAAAGGATTGACCGGACATTTGGCGAAGAAGTCTCAGCAGGTCAAGGTTGACCAGATGCTAGACACGAGGAGTCCCAACAAGTCACGGTTGACCGGATGTTGGACTTGGGGCACCTTAGACTTGACTCGGGCAAGCTAAGGTTGGTCAATTTGATCAAGTGATCAAATTGAACCAAGCCCAATTGATCAGCTGATCGATTGGGCAGTGTTGCGACAAATGACAGCCCAATCGATCAGCCGGTCGATTGGGAGCAATTGTCGTGGGCACATAAGCTTCCCCAATCGATCAGCCGATCAAGTGGGCTCCCCAATCAATTGGTCAATCGATTGGGGGTTGGTTCTCTCGCGCAATCGCGAGAAAGCCTAAATCGATCGGTCGATTGATTCAAGCACTTTCCAGATAGTATAGAAGAGGGTTGAATCGATCAGCCGATCGATTCAACCTCCCCAATCGATCAGCCGATCGATTGGGAGACGACCGATGCGCAGGGTAAAGCTTTGGCAAGCGTCTTCCTTCGTAGTTCTTCCTCCCCACTTCTTGCGATCATTCTCACAAGCACACACCAGATCTTGGAGGCTTAGAGAGGAGTGTCGGTGCACTTCCAAGCAAGTCAAGAGGTGTATTCAAGCAGGAAGAAGCAAGCTAGGGTTTTGTAAATCTTGTAAGATTTGTATTGTATAAGCTTGTTTTTCTTTCTTCTTGTATTGTGAGTTTGTACAAGGCTTCTCCGCCTTTGGTAGTTACCGTAAAGGAATGTTTTCATAGTGGATGAGTGAGTGAGGGTCGGATCCTTGGAATAGTCACCTCTTCTTGAGGTGGATACCAAGTAAACCCTAGCATTAGCGTTGTGAGTGTGTTTTGGGTGTATTTCCGCTGCATATTATCATCATCAAAGCAAGCAACGAGCGCGCGACAAGCTATTCACCCCCCCCCCTTTCCTCTAGCACAAATCGACCCTAACATCATCCTCCCCGTAACTACTAAATGACTTCAAGAAGATGAATTATTTAAAAGTAATCCTATTATTAGAGTATCGTCCGCTATCTTTGAAAGTTTTTTCAACTCAAATAAGCGAGTCGAAGATGTTGAGAATATAATTGAAGTTCCTCTTATGAATTCAAAAAAAAAAGAATGGTTGAAATTCAAATAAGCATGTGCAAATTATTTACTTATATCTACTTCACCTATAATTGATTCTTAAATGTCGTGTCTCTTATATAATAGGTGGAAGCAAAGGCAAACAAGCAAAGTTTAAGTCTCGTTGATGAAGAAAATAATCATCTTGATGCTGAAAATTATAGAGTAACTCCAATAACTTTTGATAGTGGAAATTTTCCAACCATAGATACTATTGATGATGATAGTGATATGGAGTTGGATGATACTGATTATTTTTAGGTTATGTTGTTTTAATTATAAAACTTTTTAAATTGTTGTTTTGGTTATGTTATTTTAATTATAAGACTTTTTAAATTGTTGGTCTTGAATATTTTGGCATGTAATGAACTATTATGATTAATTTTAGGTTATGTTATTTTTATTTTACTTATATAAGTATATTTTATTTTTTAAATTAGCTTGCACTATACGCTTCGCTATTTACGCTGCGCGATGACAAGACAAAAATGCTATGAACCAACGCTACGTGATGAGTTAAGGTGTTTAATTTATAAAGCTTATCAACTAAGGGTCATTGTAAATTAACATTGAATTAAAGAAAATACAGAAAATTTCATTTCCAAATGAACAAGAATAATTAGATTTGTTCAAACAAGAAATTGAAATTAAATTATGTCGAAAAAATGGTATAATAAATGTATTTTCTAAATCCAAAAAAGCATATGTTCCTAAACAAAGCCTAAAAACACCTATGGACTCGACTTTAACCTTCTTTCCATTCCCCATAGATGTATCTTTCACCATCAAGACGAAGACGGCTCCTAAGATAATCCTGCATAGTGACACTTATGTGAATAGTAGTACCGATATTTATCCACCAAGTATCAGTGGATACAATAGATAAATTGACTTCTGAATTAACAAAGTTGAAAAGTTTACCTTTCTTTACAACGCCAGTTGGTGTATTTAAGGTCGTCTTTCTTCATATGGTCTTTCTTCTTGCAAAAGAAATAAGTGTATTCCTTATCTGTTTCTTGTGCTCCTTATGGCCAAAACTCCTAGAATCTGCAGTTTGCTTTTTTTCCATGTATTGTTGATTCTCTTTCTCTTCTTACTCAAACCTTGGGAGTCAGATGTTAAATGGCAGGTGTCTCACGCCTCAATCTCTCCTTTTGCACGCACTGAGCTATAAGCTCATTTAATGTCCACTTTTCCTTTTGAGTATTATAAGACATCTTAAAAGTAGTGAACCATGCTAGCAAAGATATAAAAATAAAATACACTAACATAGACTCGGACATTTCAAGTTTTAGTACTTTCAGACTTATGGCGATATTAGACATTTTCATAATGTACTCCATAATGTTTCCTTTGTCATGATAGTCTCAACCTTTTCGTTTGCCACGAAACGGTCTGTTAATTGACTAAGGAAACTCCTAGTATCCTCTCCCTCAATTATCGAGCCTTTAATTAGTGCCAGAATAAAAAGTCTCATGATACTTAGATTCATGAGATTTGATCACTCCTATTTTTTAAATTCAGCCCTCTATTCTATAGTGCTAGCACAGGACAATCGTATCTTAATGCATAGTCTAAGTCCATCCAGCCTAAGACTATGATAACCTACTCTTTCCATTCAACAAAGTTAAAATCAATTAGTGTGAGAATGTTATTAATACTAGCAGTTACTGATTGCACTGAAATTATCAAAGTGAAAATAATGTAAGCTCATAATTGAATTAAAGCCAAGAACTAATATAAGTAAGACAGTAAAACATAAGATTATACAAATAAAATAAAATTTTAAGTGCATATGAATGGGCTTTTTATGAGATACCAAATACAACATTATATTTTACTATTTGGACTAAAACAATTTGTTAGTGATACTCTTTAATATAACTCAAACTTTAGTTGGTCACACAATGTGTTTTACTTTGAGCCGACCCTGTGTGCATAAATCAACACTTTATATGAGTTATATATCGACCCATCGCTCACGACAACCTTAATCAGTCACGTCATATGCATTCCTTTGAGCCAACATATTTTGTGCATAATTTGAATAAAATAAATTTTGTTCCTTAATTATAAGTTCCATTTAAACATATATCTAGCATAAAAGTAATTTTTCTTTAGGTCAATTACTCTTAATATAGATATACGTCTACCAACACAAAATATACTAAACTTATCTAAGGTGTCTTTCTTTTAGCTAACACAATGGTTCAATTTAGTAGCATGTGTGTAGATAGACCCAAGAAGACTTAATCGAACAGATAAGTACTTGATCAGCTTTAACAACTCAAGTTTAGGCGTATCAGTCGATTGATATTGTATGGTAATAGATTGGTATGATTCAAACGATTGGCCTAATTGATCTAAAAGGTATTTGACTTCACGACCATCAATCGACTAATGATATCTGCCAATCAATCCCACTAATCGATCACAGAATCTTCTGTGTTCGACTTCACACTCACCAATTAATTATTGATCCATGGCAATCGATTGGTGGTCACCAATCGATCAACTAGACGATCTCAGAGCCTTCTGTATGCGATTTTAGGCCATTAATCGATTGGTGAAAATTAATGTCTTCAATCGATTTGACCAATCGATTAAATCAATACTGCCATGATTTTAAGGTTGTTAATCGATTAGCAAATTGATTGACCTGATCCATTCCAATCACTTCTGTGTCCGACCTCAAAACTATCAATCAATTGGTGACGATCTCCAATTGATTTACAACAACAGTTGGACCTGTAATTGATTGAAAATTGGTCCCATGTTCGATCACGCAATGTCAATCGATTGGTACCAACTAATCGAATGGGTCAATCGATTCCCATCGATTATGTTTGCAAACTTTGGCTTGGTAAATGATTGCCCGACCAAGGCAATCAATTACACCATTGCGATTTTACCCTAATTAGAACAAGTAGCGACAGTTCTTCCCGAAGACAACAATGGTTCACCGCTGTTTTTCGTGTGCTTCATGAAAATCACGAAAAACCTAGAAGATGAAGCCTTTCCTAGGTTTTCTTTGCAAAAGTTTTTTTCGATGATCAAACATGATTTATACTAGCAAAACTTCATCTAGCATAAAGAACAACAAATCGTTGAAAAACTCTAAATTGTAGTGTCATAGCAAACGATGAAACAGAACCGGGCTCTAATAGCAATTAATAGAAGTTATTATTGTAAGGATCTTGAGCGCAGAACAACACAAGCGTAGTTGAATAAATACAAGATCCTTTCCAGAAGATCCATGGGAAGGAAACGATATATTAGTAGTGATAAAAGTTATACCTTTATTACGTAAACATGAACTCCTGACAGCAACTTTGTCCTCGGTAGATCTCAGCACGATCAAGTGGCCACGCTTCTACGGTATCCACACGAACACGTTTCGTCCGTCTCACGAACTCATAATTTGGAGAAGAACCAACTTTGTGGTGCTAGCCTTTTAGAAGGTTCAGCCAAAGAGGAAGGAGGAAGAAGACAAGAAGATTAAGAGTCTCTAATAAAAATGAGCTCACAAAGTCTTTTATATTCTTCAAAGAATACCAAAAGTCTCAAGCAATATCAAGAGTCTTTGTCTTTTGGTCTTCTTCCAATAATGATACCAATTAATCTCCATTAATCTACATTATCCTCTTAATGGGTTAGATTTAGTATATTGGATTAATCATTAACCCAATAAGCCTAATCATCTCATAATTGGCTCTTAGGCCTAATACTAACAATTATTTCCTAAGCCACATGAATTCTAGAAACTAAACAAGAACTCGAATAGGAAATACAACACTAAGCACAAAGATCTTGTAACATCGCATGCATGGCATAATAAAAACAATGAAGAAATTGCAATAACGACGATAAAACCTGAATGCAGCGGAAAAGACATCATCGTAGAGCGTCGTCCTCGAACCGGAAAATCCAGGTCTTACAAAGGAACTAGGGTGACGACGGCAAAACTCTTTGTCAATGGGGAACGAAAGATATGTCAAGATACCCTAATCCAACAGGATCTCTCCCTTATATAGAAATATAATCTGTTATCAGCCCATAGATAATAATGGATCGGGCTAAAGGTTCTACACATTCAATCCACATCCAATAATCCAAAATCCAATAACCTCAAGTTAGATCACTTAAACAAGTTCAGTTTGTATTCGCATATACAAATTACATCAAACCCACCTTAAAGAGATTAAATTCAATAATCAAGACAAGGATGAAGACCAATTTATTCAAGTAATTCAGAAGGAAACATTTTAGTTAAATTGTTGTCTAAGTTTTTTAATATCAGCTCATTATATAGCTTGAATATATGACCGGAACCCAACTTCAATGCATGTATGGTTAAACAAGTGAAGGCTAAGAATTAGAAGCAAAAAAAGTAATAAAGCTTTAATTGATACAAGGTACAAAAACTTGAACAGGTAATAATCAAGAATGGCATAATGCCTTACCATGCAAGTGGAACTCCAATGTATTATTAGGAACATATTCGTAAACAAGCAGCCTCTCGCCTCCTGCAATGCAGTATCCAACCAATGAAACAAGATGCTTGTGATGCACACGGCTGATGATCTCAACCTCTGCCTGGAATTCACGTTCACCCTGTCCACTTCCTGTTTTCAATTGCTTCACTGCAACTTCCTCACCATTTGAAAGTACTCCTCTATGTACGTAACCAAAACCACCTTGCCCAAGGAGATTAGCATCAGAGAAACCATTTGTTGCTATAGCCAGTTCTTCATAAGTAAAAGTGCTTTTTGAGAATCCAAGGGCAACACCAGGAGATGGTGGCGGTAGTGGAGTCTCAGGAGCAGAATAATTGGACCCTGAACCTCCACTGCTACTTATCATAGGCATTGGAGGCAGATGGTTTGGAGAGTGTGGTGGTCGCAAAGCGAATGGAGGAGGTAGTGGTCCAGGAGGAAATTTCACAACATTAGCTGCTGGAGGAGCATTCTGTTGCCAATATTCACCATAGCTGTCATCTGAAACAATCCCTCGTGGTTGTTTTGATGAGATATAATTTGACAATTGGAGTGGCTAGCAATTCATTGAAGACTAAAAACATAATGTCCAAACCAAAGCATAAAATAGAACAGCAAAGAATACGATCACAACAATCTTCTTTCAAAGAAGTGACAAAAATAGTTGTTGCTGATTGATGAACGTGTTTGAGTGTAAATATTAGTTAAGCAACTAGACAAAACAGTGAATTGTAGATGCCATAGATGCAAGGTTGTCTTCACAGAACATCAACCTTTTTGACACAGCATTATTCGAAGCAACTCGAACCACCATGCACCAATCTCAGTGACCGACGAAGCATACTACTCATAAGATAAAGAGCCTTCGATTTGTTGGTTATTTCATGCGGTGTATTTCCATGAGAATTACACGGATGAACCATTTGTGCAGTTGAAAGTAACAAAGTGCACATCGAAATAAGGGAAAAGGTAAGGGGAAAAAAAAAACAATTTTCCCGAGAAAATCAACAAGAGAAAATGGAGCTAACCTTTCCCTGCCATTGGAGGCGGCGGTGAAGCTCCATAGTAATGAGGCGTCGGCGGCGCCGCCCTGCGCTTCTTTCTCCAACAAAAAAGGCATAGGAAGCTAAGCAGCAAGAGGATCGCAACCCCGCCAACCGCTATCGCGACGACAACCGGTGTCGAGATTGAGCTAGAGCTTGACGGAGATGCAGAAAGCGAAGAGGGAGACGGCGGAGACCTGGTAGATGGCACTTGAGGCGGCGATGGAGAATGTGAAGAGGGTGGAGACGGGGGTGGGAGCGAAGCGGATGAGGCCGGAGGCGGGGGAGGCGACGAGGCGGATGGTATGGAGGGGGAGGGCGAGGTCGAGGGAGGGGACGGGGACGGGTTGGCGGGGGAAGGCGGAGTGGCGGGTGGAGGCAGGGATGCCGGAGGTGAGGAGGCGGGGGTCGTTGGGGGAGGGGCGGATGGGGCCGCAGGGGGCGGGGCCACGGGAGTGGTTGGAGGAGGTGTGGCGGGGGTAGCTGGAGGAGGCGCTGCAAAGGTGGATGGGGGTGGGGTGGCGGTAGCTGCCGGTGGAGGGGCGGCGGGGGAGGAGGACATGGTGGGTATGGACGGCGAGTACAGAGGTGGCTGGATTCCTCTCCTTTGCGGTGAGATTAAAAAAACATACTCTTACGTTGTAATCATTCTCTCGGGTATGGACGGACAATGCACGAGGGGGAGAAGTAAAGAGACGCGGAAGTAACCGTAACGAAGAAGACACAAAATGACGAGGACGAGCCTGCTTTTTTCTCCACTGAACGAAACAAATGATGTGTTTACTTAAGTGGAAAATAAACCAAAAAAAGAAAGAAGCGCGAACTTTTATTTATGAGGAAGTGAATAAAGTGAAAATAAGTCAACATGTGAATAAGTCGATTAAAAATCTAAAAATGATTTGTGACAATATGAATCATATCTCTTTGATGACAGATTCTGTCTCAATACCAATTCCACTATATCCTTGGGGTGCTATCAAACCTTGTTTAAATGAAACATGTGGAATCTCGAGTAAATAATTACCAAAACTATAATGCGAATGTGAGGTGGAATAAAGTCACTTGTAATTATTCTGGCAAGACTTGACTTCTTTAAAAGTCAAAATGATTTCTTTAGACTTTCCTATTTGGATGCATTACTGAAAGCCACATGACATGCCATAGTTGATTGGCCAGAGTAGATCATTGACTCGGTTCCATGTTTACCGGCTAATTATACAGAAGATTCCTCTAAGCAAATTGGCCAAAATAGATCATTAAAGTGGATTTTATCTTATCACTTGTCTAAATAGCAAATTATTTCATATGGTCAGGAAACAAAAACACTCGATCTGCAAATTCCCTCTAAGCATAAGGTCGCTGCTTACCAATAAACACATCCACCAAAGAGCAGTTAGCATTTGTTTAAGCTCCTCACCCACTAAGTCACCATCACACCTCTATGGGATTGGCCTGTCTATCCTGGAATTAATCGGCTTATAAGAACTTAATACCAATTAAAATGTATAACAGTTATATAATTTTCCTTAGGCTATGAATATTTTATCTATTTCATCTTCAAAGAACATATTTAATTGATTTATGGATGTCCCTGAGCTTATAATAGACATCAGACAACAAGGGGCGACCTACTTGCTCATCATGTATAATGAAGTGGCCTACAAGTTAATTTATTTCATTCGTGATTAGTAATGAATAGAAGAAAAAGTAAGATTCTGGATTAGATAGACAACCAGGCCGGCATATTTGAGGTGGGCCCTCCTCTCCTCTTTAGATTTATTTATTAAACATATAATAAAATTAATTTTAAAAAATACGTAATTGTTTGATTTAATGACAAACGAAACCAAAAACTCTAGCTAAGAGGTTAAATTTCTTAGAAAGTTTAATTAACTTCCGTTTGCAACTAGTTGAATTATCATAGTACGAGAGCATTGAGTTGTATTTGATTATCATAATACAAGGTTCCATTACTCTTTAAGTAGCACGTACTAATCTCCTCCCATGATCTCTAAAACACATTTAGTCCTCAATTTAATTAGGTTAATTTGACACTTATTCACCTTCCTTTGTGTTGGACAATTGGTGTCAACTAAAATTAAAAATTAAAAATTAAAAATATATATATGCTTCTTATTGCAAGCAAATGCACTTAGCTTGCAAATGTATTAAGCAAAAAAAGTTGACTATTAATTATATATCAATTGATGGAGTGGACATGGATGGGGCATATACCTCACTATCTTTTAAAAGCCCAATTAAGTGGAGACCAAATGATGATTAATTAGTAGATCCTTACCCTTTTATTAGCTTAGCTGTTTTATCCTCAGTGCCCCTTTAATCTTTGGCAAATGATGAGAAAGGATTTACACAAATGATGAGACACACTTTTGGAGATGAAAGTATATATACTTTAATCCGTAACAGTTTCAGGAAAATTTACATGTATGGAATTATATTCCACGGCATAATGATTTAGAAGGCGATTCTGTCGGATTAAAATGGCTTCTCATGACACATTAAAAGGAGTAGGTCGTCATTGATATGATGAAAAGCAATGATGATGATAAATCTACACATGAACTTAATGAATAGGTGGAATATTGGTTCTTTTTGTAATTATAAGTGACGAGTGGAGAAAGATTCATGGAGATGATGATGTGATTTAGTGATCTTAAATCAACACGATACCTAATTATTTTAGTGCCGCATGGATAAGTCAATGCGCGCTAGATGTGATATATATTTATATCTCTTCCAAAAATAGACCTACGTCACAATCACTTTGATATGTGAACCAAGGGGAGAGACCGCCATCAAATTAGAATGTAACAGCTAACAAGTACATCTAGAATTTTGAAACGTAGCTAGCTAAATATAAATCTGAACATCAATCGAACTAAAATGTTAAATATTATAATCAATTGGTATAACTTTAATTAATATAGTGGTAAAAGACGAATACGACGACTACTAATCTCATACCTCATAGTGACAATATTTTATGCGCTAGTTCGATTGGGATGCACATGGTGAACTCTTGACTATGGATTAATATAGAAGTCATGTGGTAAGATTAAGGTTCGATCAATATAGGGATCATGTAGCGTACTTCATGACTCGATTAACAATGGCAGAGTCCGCCGGGTGACTTACCTGGGCTATGGGCCACGAGCGCCAATGACGACGGCGACGTTGACACTGACGTCCGGGCTTGCCTCTTCTTTCTCCTTCTTTTTTCCCTTTTTTCTATGGTAAATTTAAGATTTTTCTCTTCTCATCGTTGTCGAGCCCCCGGGTTACAGCCCGGGTAGTCTTGTACCTGGCTCCGCCCGTGTCAATTAACATAGCCTTCGCATATATGGTGTATCAACAATCTCCGACTGGTTGAGTCGAGCCGAACCGATCCGACCCAGTTCTCGATCAATCTCCTAAGTTGCCAACTCATCGACTTCCTGGCTTGCCAACTCATCGAGCTGTTGAGCTCCTGGCATACGATGGCAAGGGCGGAGCCACATATAATTTTGGTGGGGCAATTGTCCCGTCTTAATTTTTTATAAGTATCCTTATAGATGTATAAAATTATAAAAATATATATTAGAGTTTTGTCTCACTACTACCGTGTTAACTTAGACATAGGAATAATTTCGCTAGGGCAACTTTGGGCAAGTTCTTTGATGCTTGTACTTTCTGTAGAAATTATCATGTAGGAATCTAGATGAAGACATCAATATCATTGTTCTTTACGTTGGTCTGGACTTTTCTCGCCGAGTCATTGTGGTGCAATTTCCAGACCGGAACAGTCTGCTTTGTTAATTGATTAAAAATGCCGTCCAAATAGATAAAGGAATTGTTTTGATAGTGAAAAGTTTCCGTTCCATAGAAGTTCATATCTTAAAAGGAGAAGAGCATGTATCTAACACCACAGGTGTGTCTTCAAAAGGGATTTAACTAAAAGCATATCTTCACTTTTTTTTTTCAAGTGCATCAAAATTTAATAATTTGGAAGCTTAATTAAAGAGTGATGTCCTAGTCGTGCCAACTTAATTAAGACGTCCAACACACTTTTTTATTTTTTTTTTAATCTTGCAATGATGAAAGTGATTTGGTCAGGTTAATTTTCTTGGACAAGTAAATTATATTATTTGGAAACGATCACAACATTAATTTTTTTTATGAGATCCATAAATGAGTTTGAGACGAATTATTATAATCAGTTACAATTCTCTGAAATTTCTGATACACTAGTTAATCGTATATATCTTGAAAACACTCGAATTTTCATTGTTTTTTATTTCCTTAAAATTATGATTAGTCATAGTTATTAGTATACATATATCTGTCGATCATTTAAGTCGTGTGTATGTGTGTTAAAAAATTTCCATCTGAAATATTATCATTTGGGAGACCTATATAATTAACCTCTGAGTCGCTGACTGAATATGTTAAATTGTATATTATGTGTTGGGGTTAACATTAAATCCTTAATCTCTTAGTTGTCATCCCCAATTGGGTAGGAGGGAGTATGCAATAGAATTCTATATATACATATTTAACTCAAATATTCAATTAAATTATATATATTTGTACATCTCTCCATGCACCGATTGAGTGCGTGGGGTGCCCGGATCCACTTCCGAGCGTCCCACGGACTAAGTCGTGCACAAGAGGTGAGAACAAAAGAAATTTTTCTATTTCCAAATCTCAATTAAAATTCAAACGTTGTAGATGCTAATATAATATTTAGGTAGGTATCCTCTAATAGATATCGGAAAGGAGGATATGTTATATTTGAGAGATGTTCTAAGACAATCATTTTATAATTTGTACTTATTTATTGGATAAATAAAGTTTCACTAATTGAGTGCACATTCTCTATATGTATGATTTGATCTTAAACTCATTTATTGAATATCTACAAAATGATTTATAGCATAAGAAAACTTGTGATTGGATCACAACTTATGAGTTTCTCTACATGTATAATTATAAATATATTGAAATAATCCCTAGTCGATGAATTGATAAGTTCAGATATCATCGATTATGTGAGACTAGCACAGGTTATACTCTTTGGTTTAACCAAACAATTGTTCATCAAATTTCCTTTAACTTAAGGTATTCAATTCGCCTTGGTCGTGGAAATATTTGGATAGCCCACAAAGGATTTATTGCTCCTTGCGATGAGATGTATACCCTATGGGCAGTATTTCTTAGGCTAAGCGCGACGTAATCGCATGAATGAGACACGACTCATTATAGTTGCTGAAAGGTTCAGAAGTGATTTTCGAATCAACCGTTTAATTTTCGCTCCCAACACCTCCGCCAACCCACCCCAAGGCTAACAAGAAGGATCTAAATCATGGGTGCTTAGTAACCTTTGAAATAATCACTGGCGCATAAAGAATGCATTTATCTCGGCTATGTCGAGATTTGAACCCTAGATCTCATGGTGGCAGCACCTCATGCACTAGCCACTAGACCGTCCCAAGGGGACACCGATCAAATAAGGATCATGAAATATTATTATATGTCACTCATGATCGATTTACAATTAATGGTTAAGTATGGACGGCCAACACATTCGGGAATCTATTGGGTCACACGTACTACGAGTTTATCTAAAAGATTTAAAACGAGTTTGAGAATTGTATTCTCAAATTGAGAGAGATAGAGTTTGGTTGAGTCGTGACTATTGTAGGAGATATGAGATTATTATTGTTTGATAATAAACTAAAAGGGGGTTGATTTAGTTATGAAAAACTTGGTTTAATAATAAATCAAAAGAGTTTAAACAAAGATGGTTTGGTTTTGAACCAAACTTAATCTTAACGGTAATAGATCATGTTAACTTTACTTATTGGATTTGGGAGATATCTTGCTTCCAAACTCTAATTTTATTCTTTGAGGTGTATATATACAGTAGAATTCTATATATACATATTTAACTCAAATATTCAATTAAATTATAGATACCTGTGCATCTCTCCATGCACGATTGAGTGTGCGGGGTGCCTGGATCCACTTTTGAGCGTCACACACACTAAGTCGCGCACAAGAGGTGTGCACAGAAGGAATTTTTCTATTTTCTAAATCTCAATTAAATTCAAAAGTTATAGATGCTAATATAATATTTAGGTAGGTATTAGGATCGAAAAGAATTTAGATATCTCCACAATAGCATGATATTGTCCACTTTGGGCATAGACCCTTATGACTTTGCTCTTGGGCTCTCCCCAAAAGGCCTCATGTCAATGGAGATATCTTTTCTCTTATAAACCCATGATCTTTCCCATGTGTTTTCAATATGGGACTATGTTTGCAACCTTACAACCCCAACAGTCCCCCCCTCAAACAAAGGACCATAGGCTTCCCACGTCCGATCCTCGACCCACCAGGTCTTCCTGCCCCTTGGTCCACCCGACCTACTAGGACTTCATTGCCTAGTCGCAACTAGGACTTCCTGCCTGGTGTCTGATCATCTTGATCCGAACATAGGAGCCCCCACTTTCTTTGTTCGAGGTCAATATTGTACCCACATGGCTCAATAAGTGTAGGATCAAAAAGAATTTAGATATCTCCACAATAGCATGATATTGTCCACTTTGGGCATAGACCCTCATGACTTTACTCTTGGGCTCTCCCCAAAAGGCCTCATGCCAATGGAGATATCTTTTCTCTTATAAACTCATGATATTTCCCATGTGTTTTCAATATGGGACTATGTTTGCAACCTTGCAACCCCAACATCCTCTAATAGATATCGGAAAGGAGGATATGTTATATTTGAGAGATGTTATGAGACAATCATTTCATGATTTATACTTATTTATTGGATAAATAAAGTTTCACTAACTGAGTATTGAATATCTGCAATACGATTTATAGCATAAAAAAACTTGTGATTGGATCACAACTTATGAGTTTCTCTACATGTATAATTATGAATATATTAAAATAATCCCTAGTCGATGAATTGATAAGTTCAGATATCATTGATTATGTGAGACTAACACAGGTTATACTTGTTGGTGCGGTTAGCACTGATGGTCTAACTCAGGTTTTGATGAATGACAAAATAAAGTGAAGTTAATTTCATAGTGATCTAACATTTTGACGAAGTGTGCAGGCGAAATCCAGCTAGGTCGACGGACTGACCTGATAGCTGGCTCGAAGTCCAGTTAGGTCGACGGGCGGACCTGATAGTTGCCACGAAGACCAGCTAGGTCAACGGACTGACCTGATAGCTGACACGAAGTCCAGCTAGGTCGACGGACCGACCTGATAGCTGGCACGAAGTCTAGACTGGTCGACGGGCTAACCTGATGTCTGGCACGAAGTCCAGACTGGTCGACGGGCTGACCTGATGTCTGGCACGAAGTCCAGCTAGGTCGACGGGCTGACCTGATAGCTGACACGAAGTCTAGACGGGTCGACGGGCTGACCGGACGTCTGTCAGATAAGTTAAGGTAAGTCATTGTAGGGAAATGACTTGGTGAGGACGTGTTCCCCGTTTGAGGGAATAGTAGGCATCGATCCAACTTAGAACAATTTCGAAAATCTAAGTTGAGATCATGAATAGATTCTGGTCTCAGTGAGACGGAATCTAATTACTACTCTATTTTACTACAATTGTGTTAACTTATATTTTGCAGGGTAGTTTAGCTATTATTTTACCTCGGACTAACTCTTTCTTGCAGGAGAATGACTTTCTGGAAAAAGGTGGTTCAGGCACCCAGAAGGGATCCGGGCACCCAGAGTTGGTCCGGGCGCCTAGAAGGCAAATTTTATCCCCGCAAGTCGTCACAACGTGGAGCTCACTGGTTGGTTGGGCTACGCCACCGTCCAGGCGCTCGGAGCCTCCTATATAAGGAGGGTGAGCCCTGAAGCAAAGACAACAACGACATTTGTGCACTGTGCTCCTGCGAAGCTGTGAAGCTCCTCCGATAACGTGTTGCCAAGAGTTTTTTCTTTCTTTATTTTGTTGTTGGTATTCTTTCTTTTAAGTTCCTGTACTTGCATTTGTAATCTTTTACGAACTACTAGTAAATTGTCCAACGAAAGTACTCGACGAGTGCGGGCCTTGGGGTAGGAGTCGACGAAGGCTCCGAACCAAGAAAATTGGTTCGTGTTATCATTGCTCTTTTCATTTGTTTCCGCTGTGCACTTAATTTCGCTACAATATTTTTTCGATCGCTATTCACCCCCCTCTAGCGAGCTCTACGATCTAACAATACTCTTTGGTTCAACCAAGCAATTATTCATCAAATTTCCTTCAACTTAAGGTATTCAATTCACCTTGGTCATGGGAACTTATACTTTGACATGTTAAGCAAATCTCTCTGTTGAGGTGTAAACTCGGGATGATTGGGTATAAGTCGAAGTACCCGAAGGTTTTTGGATAGCCCACAGAGGATTTACTGTTTTTACAAGGAGATGTATACCCTATGTTCACTTGTTAAGATTATTACTTAAAGTGTTTAGCCAAAGCATCACATGTTAAGAGTATTGTACTCTTGGACACATGTACAAGTAATTTGAATCCATAGGATGAGAAAGTATTTCTTGGACTAAGTGTGACGTAGTCGCAGGAATGAAACACGACTCACTATTGTTGTTGAAAGGTTCAGAAGTGGTTTTTGAATCAACCGTTTAATTTTCTCTCTCAGCACCCCTGTCGACCCGTACCAGGGTCAACACGAAGGAGGTAAATCACGAGTGCTTAGTAGCCTTTGAAATAGTGACTGACGCATGAATGAGACATTTACCTCGGCTATGTCGAGATTCGAACCCCAAATCTCATGGCGGCATCACCTCATGCGCTAGCCACTAGACCGTCCCAAGGGGACACCGATCAATTGAGGATCATGATATATTATTAGATGCCACTCATGATCGATTTATAATTAATGGTTAAGTATGGACGACCAACACAATAGGAAATATATTGGGTCACACACACTACGAATTTATCTAAAGGATTTAAAACGAGTTTAAGAATTGTATTCTCCAATTGAGAGAGATAGAATTTTGTTGAGACATGACTATTGTAGGAGATATAAATTTATTATTGTTTGATAATAAACTACAAGGGGTTTGATTTAGTTATGAAACAACTTGGTTTAATAATAAACCAAAAGAGTTTAAACAAAGATGGTTTGGTTTTGAACCAAACTTAATCTTAATGGTAATAGATCATGTTAACCTTGCTTATTGGATTTGGGAGATGACTTGCTCCCCAAGTCGTAGAGGTATATAAATACCTCTTTATGGAAAGAGGAGTGATTTTATTATTTGAGAGAAAACTCTAATTTGATTAGGATTTGTTCTCATCCTTTTCTCCCTCTCCTAGCTTTTGCTTAAGCTCTTGCCGCCTAAGAGTTATCATCGGCCTTCTCCAACCACCAAATTCGGTGTCGACAAAGTCGGTGCCGACGAATTCAGTGCCAACGAATTCGGTGCCGATGAATTATACTTCGACAAATTCAGTGTCAACAATTTTATTATCGACGATTTCGATCCCGTGCCACCCACCAAATCGTGCTGTGGGAGTTCTCTCGAATTACTTCGTCTTCATTCTTGGCTAGTACCTATCGCAGACGAACGACTTGTGGTTTCGTGAAGCCATCTCAACAATAACTGGACGTGGATACGAGTAAAGGCAAACTCTATTGTGTTTGCTAATTGATATTTTTTTCACTACGTATCATCTATCAAGTGTATCTAGTGTAAATTTACTTTTCTTAAAATTTTATATTATGATTATATTTTTATGAGATGTATTTTTATATGTATATTATGTGGTAGGTGTACTGTAATAATTAAAAATTATTATTTTACTTTTTCGTTGTATTTTATGAAATATATTTTGGCATGTAATCGTAATCATATAGATATTACCTAACAGGATAGACATTAAATGAGAATGAATGATATGAAATTTGAGGGAAGGAATCCTCTAATCCTTAAATGACGATCCTCTAATCTAGTATTTATATTGATGGGAGATAAAAATTTCTATCTATTTAATATGTGGGGTCAACGAATTAGAAAAGATGATATAGAGGATCTCTTCGCGAAATTTGATCGATTGGTGCGATACGCATCCATATATGCATGGGTCAGTCAGTCATCGGTGCATGCATATGATACGGCGACAGACACGTAGCTTGGGGCTCCGATCCCCTCCTACGCTGCTGCCGTGCCACCTTAACTAATTGAACTGTTTTAGAATCATCATATATATATGTATATCTCAATTTATATATATTCAGAGATCGTGCATGGTGATGATGATGGTACCTGCGATTTGAAGAGAGGTATGCATGCGGCATGCCCGTGCTTGCAGGCTGACAGCTTTTACAGAAGCTACATTCGGAAATTATTATAGTTTAAGTGCGTCCTAGGTTCGGATCTTTGCATATGCTAGCTCGTACTATTTCCTACCTTAGATTCATCCAACGATATTAGAGATATATATATATATATATATATATATATATATACATAGACTTCGGCAACACACTAATTATTATTAGATTAAGTTTTTTAATTCCCGGTTTATTTCATATTCATAAATGGATCGTATCGATACTGATGAGAATAAAAATAATAATTACGTACGTACGGGTAGGTGACCACAGCTACATGCCCACTAATTAGCAAGAGCCAATTGTGCACCGAAACGACGGTCAAGCACTAGGTGTAGCATAAATAGTCGCTCGCCCTTCTCCGTTATTTAATTGCGTAGCTCCCTCACTGATTCCCAGCTCTACCACCACTCCCCCGCTTACTCCGGCCAAGATAATCCAATCTTAATTTCTTCGTTGATCCTCCACGAGTGGATAAGTCCTATAGAATGTTTTCTTGATTAGATTCATCCCCTTAGCCTCCTTTTTTTCCTCCAATCAATCCTTCTACGGATAATACCTATAAAAAGGCCTCCACCATCCGTCTTTCTCCCATAGTTCGTTAATGGCTATTGGATGGCCGAGGACATGAGGAAGCAGAGGAGGAGTCGAGCTGCCGCTTCTTTAAGTCGATGAAAAAGAAGGTCTGTGATTTCGCCGGTCCGATCATCGTCGGCGCCGGCCCGTCTGGGTTCGCCGTCGCAGCCTGCTTCAAGAGCCGCGGCATAGAGAGCCTCATCCTCGAGCGCGCTCACTGCGCCGCCTCTTTGTGGCGGCTCAAAACCTACGACCGCCTACGCCTCCATCTGCCCAAATCCTTCTGCGAGCTCCCCCTCATGCCCTTCCCCGCCGCCCTCCCGCGCTACCCCACCAAGCGCCAGTTCCTCTCCTACCTCGACGCCTACGCCGCCGAGTTCGGCCTCCGCCCGCGCTTCGGCGTGGCCGTCGTATCCGCCGAGCGCGACGCTTCCACGGGCCTCTGGCGCCTCCGCGCTGACTCCGGCGAGGAGTTCACGACCCGGTGGCTGGTGGTGGCCACAGGGGAGAACGCAGAGCCTGCGGTGCCGAGGATCCCGGGGATGCCCAGCTTCCTGGGGCCGGCGCTGCATACCAGCGCCTACCGTAGCGGCGAGGCCTACCGGGGGAAGCGCGTCCTCGTCGTCGGCTGTGGCAACTCCGGCATGGAGGTCGCCCTCGATCTATGCGACTACAATGCGATCCCTACCATCGTCGTTAGAGACACCGTGCGCCATCGCCATATCCATTAAATTCTTTACAATTTAATTATTATGTATATTCTCAATTTTTTCCCCCTCCCTGCAAAAAAAAAAAAAAACAGGTCCACATATTGCCACGTGAAATGCTGGGCCAGTCGACCTTTGGACTGTCGATGTGGCTGTTGAAGTGGCTTCCGGTTCGGACGGTGGACCGTCTCCTGCTCATCGTCGCCCGTCTCATGCTCGGTGACACGGCCAGGCTCGGCCTGCCCCGGCCCAAGCTCGGCCCGCTCGAGTTGAAGTCGCTCACCGGTAAGACCCCCGTCCTCGACGTCGGCACCTTAGCCAACATCAAGTCCGGCTATATTAAGGTAGGAAATAATTAGTTAATCGTAGTTAATTAGTTTAACCATTATTGTTGTTTAACTTAAATTCATATATATATATACACATGCAACAATAATAAGGTTCGGCCAGCGATTAAGCGGATTACGGAGAAAGGAGCAGAGTTTGTGAATGGAAGAATCGAAGAGTTCGACGTGATCATCTTGGCAACCGGATACAAGAGCAATGTACCTCGTTGGCTAAAGGTATCTATAATTTATCAGCATTACGTACGTATTTCTGGACATATATCATCCAGTGATTTCTTTTCCCCAAAAGAATTAGTGATCAATTAGTTGGGTAGCTAAGAAATTCAGTACGGTTGTAGGAAAGTGATTTGTTCTCGGAGGAGGATGGTTTGCCGAGGAAACCATTCCCGAATGGATGGAAAGGGCAGAATGGGCTCTATGCGGTTGGATTCACAAAGCGAGGCTTGCTCGGGGCGTCGCTCGATGCAGTGAGGATTGCTCAAGACGTGGAGTTGTGTTTACAAGGCCGAGAATAAGCTCGTTCAATAGTAATCTGATTGTTTGGTGCGTTTCGTTGCCTGTGAGAATTAATGAATTAAGCTAGCTAGCCAGTAATATGTATATACATATGTAAATGACATTTTTTTTTTCTTTTTTCTTTTCCCAGCTGATCACTGATGATATTTAGTGTGAGTGAAAAAAAGAGGAGAGGTTGATGCCTCCAATCTGACACCAAATCAAATGTCCCCTCTACGACCATAGTTTTGATTTCAAAATGTGTTTCGAGTGACTAATTATATTATTCCTCCATTTAGTTTAGAGTATTAAACTTAATTTGTGCTTTGGATCGCTTGCGCCACTCTTTGATGAGAGAAAATGGCCAATTTCAAAACCTTTTTGATTACTTTCTGCTTATAATTAATGTTTATAACGTACCCACATATCATATTAGATAGGCTATTCTATATTCAATTGTAACATGATAAAATTATTTGTTTCTGCAATATTATTTTATATGATTCATACTTGATCTCACATCTTAATGAAATTAAAGTATTTCATATTTAACCCATTTATCTAGCTCGTAATAAACAAATACTGATTCCCTTCACTATTTAGCAATCAAATAATCTAGTAAGTTGTAGTAAAAAAGTGAAATCGTCGAGACGACGGCTCCTCCAAAGTTAGCCTTCCACAGTTTTAAAGGAAGATAATTCATAGAAAATCAATCTCACACCTACACCAATCCGTGAACCGTTAAAAAGTTATATATACATGTGTAGCACTAAATAACACCACAATCTCAGACTGCATGTTAACATTTGTGAAATTTTAATTGCAGCCAGAATAGGCAACCCTTCTTCTGTCCTTGGGCTGGCGGCCTAAACCCTAAAGATATGATATCTAGCATCGCGCTTGCATTTACGATTGAGACTTCTCACACACGCGCACTATCATGCATGCCGATCTCACAATGATCTCCTCCTACGCACACGTCGCCATCGGGAATCTCATACGTGCAATTCTTGGTCCGAACTGTACTTTTTCTGTTGATTAGACATCGAAGTTCACTTCTGGTTTGGACTCATTCTCGTGTCTTTTTCTTCTCTGGATTTAATTTAAATTGGTTTCGAATTAGCTCAACACATCCAAGCTGGATCACAGGAGTAGTGCGTGTGTTCTGGAGAATGAATGGGAGACAGAGAGAGAGAAACAAACGAAAAGGGAGAAGGATCTTGACCTGATCCATATATGCCGTGGGGAATCTGATGAGTCCAAGAGAGAAGCAGAGGATGAATGATTGAGATGGAGAAGGTATGCAGTAATGCAGAGGCAAGTGGGATCAGTGGCGTGAGGTCCCAATTACAACACTACGTATATTTCTTCATTTCTGCTACTACTACTAAATCGGGGTAAATAAATGGAAGCAAAACTCTGCGATTCGTCTCCATCACTGTCGAGTCTGTGTTCTTTCGGAAGCTGCAAGTCAACAATTTATGAGAAAAAGCACTAATTAAGTAGTTGTCTTCCATCACAGTGCCAGGTGTTTGCCACATAAAATTTTTGGTGATCGGAGACAAAAAAAAAAAAAAAAAAAAGAGAGAGCCCTTTCTACAAGCAAATGCCAACGAACATTTGCGTATAGATAGCAATTAAATTCTCGTGGCAGGCACAGTAAAAAATATTTGCTTGTACTTAAAGATCTGTCCTACTGGAGTACCAAGGAATCCAACACTGGGCTTCGTAATTATTGTCGGAAGGTGGCAGCCCACTTTGTGTTAACTCTGGCCTTGCAGCTGAGTGAGATTCACTCGCTCTGCTGGTGCAGCTCCCAGCAGTGACTAGTGGCACTGGTCGGATCCGGAGGATCTCACAGTGTCCTCCTGTTCCAATGGGCCATGGCTGGTGGTTGACGATGATCCACTCCTTCGTGCTTGGACAAGCCGTTGTGCTTTTAAAGGTGGAATCAGGGGTCATTTGGGCTAAGGGTGTCCCCATTTTCAGCTCTCTTTGGAGTATGTCAACCAGAGCAAGAAGAAACAGAGTTGAGTTGTGAGGCCCCAGGAACAAACTGAAGCGGTAGTGCGAGCGAGCAGTATCAGCTGTTGGAATTTGTTTTTTTTCATGGATCAATAAACTTGCTCAGTCCCTACTTGTTCTTGCTTCTGGGCGGGCCACATTCCTGAGGCTTATTTAGGTTAAGGCCCAGGACGCGGCCCAGACCCAAGTCTAGGTTACTTCTGTGGAGTTAGTAGGTATGCATTTCAGTAATTTGCAACAATGTTTTCAGAAAATTATCATTTAATACTAGTGATCGTGCATATAGAGTCATTAGGGTAAAGTAAAATACCTAACTTTTGAAAATCTGAATTATTTAGATTTTTGAAAATTCGAATTGTTTAGATTTTTGAGTATCACCCTTACGAATTCCCTATGAAAAAAATTAATTTAATTTAATATTATACTTATGTTAGTAAAAAAACTAAGAAAAGTATTTTTTTTTTACATTGTCCGTCTAAAATATTTATAAAAATTTCTTTGATCATAGTGTTATCAATTATAAGATGTGGGATTAAAGAGAACTATATTTGTTTTATATAAAACAACTAGAGAAAATTAATGATGAGAAAAATTCATAACAATATGCCGCAGTTGAGTGTCGAACTCTAGACTACTGATTGTTTCGCTTGTGGAATTACTAATAAACCTTGGAATTATTTTTAGTATGAATAGAAAAAAAGATATTAACGTAAATTTATTTTAAGCTTCACCAAAGTTAGTTAGTAGGGGAGAAATTTTTAATAAAATAGTAAGATAACAAGATATTCCTTTTTCCGATAAATGCACTATTTGTATTTACGATTTATTTCACTTTAAGCATGTGTAATTGTCTCTCCTTCATTAAAAAAAAAAAAAAATTTAATTATTTATATCAAATATTAAATCGATTAAATAAATGCACATTTAATCTTAGTTGAAAAATACTCTAGATTTTTGATTAATTAATTAGAATTTTTTTAATAATATATCATAATTAAGTATCAAACTCCTAGATTATTAATTGATTAATAAAAAAAATTTCTAATAACATATTACTAAATCAACTCTAGAGAAAGAAAAATTATAATTATTTTAGGTTTTATCACAATTTAATAATTACTGAATATAGATATTTTTCTATAAGTACTAAAAGTTTAAAAATATTATTAGTTGATATTTTTTATTGTATATAGTTAGAGATGATAATGGAGTGAGTTGAAATTTGGACCCGTAATAAATTTGCTTTGACGGGACCGATTTAAACCCTCCTAAATGAGTCTCAAGGTAGATCCGGGGGCGGATCCCAGATTTAACCGAATCCACCCTAGATCCATCCAGTATAATATTTTTTTTTATTAATTATCAATTGAATAAAAATTGATAATTAATTTTTAATTGTATCAAAATTTATAGATTTTAATTTGTGATAATATTTTTTGTTATAAAATATTATTAATATAAGGGCATCCATAGTCGTAAAATTTTTAAAGAGGTTTCACATCATTATCACATCAAAAATTAAAAACCTTACTTCTTTTAAAAACCACTCTCTATTATCATAAAATCTCTTTTTTAAAAACTCCACTTCTTTTAAAATTCTCTCTCAACTATTTTTTTATAAACTTGGTCTCAAGATTTTGATATAGGTTTATAAAAAAAATTATAAACCCCACCTATATAGTGAGAGAGAAGTTTATATGAAGAAATTTATAGCATAAATTATATACTATAAACCTTCCACTGCATAGGATCTAACCCGGGTCTATCCAGCCGGATTCACAGGATGGGACGGGTCTAAAAGAAGATGGGATGTGTCCTGAGTTTGGTCAAACTCATCCCAATTCGGATCCATTGTCATCTTTATATATAGTCAGTCAAATACTTATCTATATTTTATGAAAAAAATAATAATTATCTATTCTTTTGGGGTTTTCCGCAAAGTAACGGTGCGGCTCGGAAAATTTGCCTTGGTTGGAATTCCAGTCTGCGGCTGTTTTAAACCCTCGTCGCCGCCTGTGCTGCCGCACGCCTACCGCTTTCCTCCCCCCGCTCGCTCATGTTATGGCGCTGATCTTCCTCCGTACCATTTCAAGAAGAACCCGTAGTGGTTTTGTTCCACTCTTCCCCTTATCTCCCATCTCAAACCCGCTACCTCTTGTCTCCTGTTCTGCTACTACCCATCTTATCCACGGCCTCCGCCGATCTCCGCCAGCATGGCTGCACCTCCACCTTCTACGATTTTGTGGAGTCCCCAACTCGGAGGATACCAGATTTACTCCCTTTCTGACCGAGGACGATTCTTCGAAGAAGAAGAGGAAGAACAAGCACGCCAAGAAGAAACCCCGGGTGGATTTTACTAAGATCGATCCCTCGGTGCTCCCCACTGTGATCCTCGTCGGCCGTCCAAACGTCGGAAAGTCTGCCTTATTCAATCGGTGAGCTGAACTTCGCAATTGTAGAGGTTTCGAAGTTGTCGTGCTTGGTGGCTTCTATTTATTTATTTATTTATTTTGTTGTTTTTAGCTTGATTCGGAGGAGGGAGGCTCTTGTTTATAACACTCCCGACGATCATGTCACTCGGGACATCAGAGAAGGCATTGCCAAATTGGGGGATTTGAGGTTCCGTGTGCTGGATTCTGCTGGGTTGGAGACGGAAGCCACTTCGGGAAGTATTCTTAGTAGGACGACAGATATGACCGCCAACGTGCTTGCGAGGTCCCAATTTGCTATCTTGCTGATAGACGTGAGGTTGGTGTATGACATTTGTTTTAATTCTCGATGCATCTCTTTCCTTGTGGCTGAACTGACGAGTTATGTTCCCTACAAGAATGCTTGGTCGGTGGGTATGACTTGATGAAACTGCCTCTCTTCAGGGATGGATTGCAGCCACTTGACCTGGAAGTTGGAAAGTGGCTCCGGAGGCATGCACATGGAATTCGAACCATTGTGGCCATGAATAAATCTGAATCACTTGATGAACAAGGATCGCTTACTGCTGAGGCAGGTCAAGCATACACCTTAGGATTTGGTGATCCAATTGCAATATCAGCAGAGACTGGCTTTGGAATGGCCGAGCTTTATGAGAATCTTCGCCCATTGTTAGAAGACTATATACTTCAACGCCCTGAAGGTTTGTCCATTATGCATGTTTTGGTATCAATTGACATAGTCCAATTTCTTGGCATATATAAAGGCTACTTTTCATATTGTTCGGAACCATAGAGATCTATTGAATTAGGGATCTATTTCTAATACCACACTTGTATTTGACTATTTGGAAAACAAGAAAAATAGGAAATTGTGTTCTCCTGCCCTAAAATTTTTGATTGGGAAACCCAATAAAAATTGGTTGGTTTGTGTTTGAGATTTCTATGGAGCACGAAAGTAAGCCTTGTTTTATTTGAATGCATAGCTAGGAGTGGAGTGGAAAGGGAACAGACACAAAACACATGAATTTTGTGGCCCTCTCCTTGTATCTAAATCTAATGATCCCAAACATAAGAAAGTGAGAATTAGAATTCTGTTTTTTACTTAAATTTAATATAAACCACTATTTGTAATTCTTAAGATTTCCTTTCGAAGTATTGAAGTTAATTATCTATGATGCTTCCAAATCTGACAGCGAGTCATGACAAAATAATGAGTATATGATGAAGGAGACAGAGAGAACCTAAATGCATGTGTGAGGATGATGCTTTATTGTAGCAACTTCAACTCATGTTCACCGTGATCAATTTGTTAATAATTTGTTCGACACATTGATAGGTAAACATTATCCATATGCCACTGGGTTTGCATTAATTTCTAAATGGGCACTCATTTTCTGATGATCTGTGTTTTGCTTGAAAGAAAAATTGATTCTGTAATCAATAGGAGCTATGAAAAAAAAAATCCAATCTTCATCTTTGGGAGCCTGGGCGCAACGGTAAAGTTGTTGTTTTGTGACCAAAAAGGTCACGGGTTCGAATCTTGGAAACAACCTCTTGCAAAAAGCAGGGTAAGGCTGCGTACAATGGATCCTTCCCCAGGTCCCCGCATGGTGGGAGCTTCGTGCACCGGGCTGCCTTTTTTTTTTCTTCATCCTTGGGATTAGTAATGTCTCTATTGTTGTGATTTTAGATGAACATGCCCATGATGATACTTATCCAGAGATGGAGGATAATGGTGAGTGCAAGTCACCATTGCAGCTTGCAATTGTTGGGCGCCCAAATGTCGGGAAGTCTACTCTTTTGAATGCATTGCTACAAGAAGAAAGAGTTCTAGTTGGACCAGAATCTGGATTGACTAGAGATTCAATCAGAACCCAATTCACATTTGAAGAACGGACTGTATATTTGGTAAACTAACATTTTTTCCCCATTGAACTCGCATCATTTCTTACATACATTCACTATGTGGTTTGCTTCCTGTCTTTTTTAACGTTTTATCATTTTACCTATTATGTTAAATTGTTGAATTCCGTATGATAGTGGCTTTGTATGAAGATGGTTTTTAAATGCATCAGCAAGATGAGGTTGGCTAGCATAAACTGTGTCAAGAGAAGGTTAAAAAACAAACCTCCCACTTGATCCTAAAACACCTTAAGAGAGACATCACATCATTAAGATTATCTAGCGAAATGTGTTTTCAATTAGAGCTCAATGGCATGAATGAATCCCAGTGTTTTTTTTTTCAAATCCCAATTAGTAAGTGTTCCATCTACGTTAGAGATATCAAACAGCTATGGTAGTATGCATACAATTACTATATATTCGATGTGGTGTAAATACTCACTAAACATACTGGTCAATAAGGCCTTGACAATTCTCTTCGCAAACAAATATATGTTTAGGTAAGGGTTCGTACTGAGACCACATCACCATATGACCTTGTTGGAGTGAAATGCTGATTCACTTCTTCATGTTGTCAGGCTAACAACTAGTTAATGCAAATGTTGACTACGCTGGGGCAGTCATGATTGTTTTGTTCCTTTGATTTATTTGCTATTTGACTTCAGTTCACACTTCAGAACTAATCAAACCTCACCTCTAGGTCTCGACTTAAGTTCCATACCTGTAGAAAATTCACTTCAAGTTCACACCAAGATCGATGACCAGCCTTGGACCTTGAACTTTAGGAGAGGGTTCACACCTCAGACATTCAAATCATATCAGCCTTTGTTTCTCAGGTCTCCATTTTGGGTTAGGAGAGTCAGCACCTCATCCAATCATTCCCCCACTTTCAGTATATGAACCAATAAGTATGGAGCTAACTCCAAATTATTTTTTCATCTCGATCAGTTAAGAACCCTTAAGCCTAGATGGTCTAACTATCTCAGAGTAATACTCCTTTAGTGAGTACCATATCTATGTTGTGCTCATTTTCAACTAAATGTGCTGGGCTTGTACCTGTCTGAAGTAGATTAGTGGCATCTATTGGATGTCCAACTACATCAAGAAATGAAGTTTTAGGTTGAATAACAGCAAAGCAAATAAGCAATTCTTGTTCACTTCCTTTCATAGTCGAAGTGCCCCATTTTTTAAGGCATTAAAGAGAAAAAATTGGACGATGGAGGAGATATTGGACGACTTGCCATCACTTGCTCGCTCAAAGATGCTGGCCAACAGCTACTTTGTTTGGCAACAGGACTATTATATTGTTTTCCAGAACAGATTGAATGAGGTATTCTTCAACTGAGAATTTGGTGTATGTGCTGGAGTTGACAACTCACGAAGTTGCGAGAATAAATCGATGATAATATTACAGAAGTAATGAATATTTTGACAGATTCTACTTAGGCCATATATTACTGGTGCATGTTATGTTGTACGATTACACTTTAGTGAGTGATCTATTCCTTTAAATGGAGGGCTGCAATGTAAAGTCAAGTGCTAACTTTATGGTTATGTAGATGATAATTTCTATAGAGAAGTTTGAAAAGTAGCGAAATTGGTCATTTCATACAGATTGCTCACCAAGTTGTCCTATGGCGGAGCAAGTTTACTTTTGTACTTGAGCATTAGGATAAAGAGTTTGCACATTGGCTAGACATCCTTTCCACCTTGAGTATTTCAACTGACATGTACAGTTGGTACCTCAGATTATCAGTTCACCCTTTTGATTCAATTTGAAGCCTTAAATTCATATGAATTAACTAGCTTAGGACAAACTTCTGTGATTACCATACCTAGGCAGTTGTGCAGTCGCAACTGCATGAGCAAACCCCAAATATTTCCAGAACAAACTCCTCTTCTTGTGCAATATGATAATGATATTTGTATTTTTTTTCCCATGAACTCCTTACTCATCCTATTTCGACACCAACCATCGTTCATCCGTTTTAAGTGATGGACTGAAACATGCTTGCAATCCATGGATGATAAGTCATTCTTTGTTTTCCAGGTAGACACAGCCGGATGGCTACTGAGAGCAGGGAAAGAAAAGGGACCTGCGTCTTTAAGTGTTATGCAGTCAAGAAAAAATCTTATGAGGGCTCATGTGATTGCTTTAGTACTAGATGCTGAGGAGGTATGCCACCTTTTCTACGGGATATATTCTTATTGTCAGAGTTTACCATCAGAAGCCACCTTTTTTATGCAATCTGTAAATCGCCTCCAGTTTTTATTTGACTGAATCTTTAACATGAGGCCTCTTAGCAATTATTTATCTGGATTATATAGTAAATGTTTTTATTTTAAAGAAAAAAGTGCAGAGAAATTTTACTTTCTAAAATGGGGATTGCATTCATTCAACTTTGAACTTTGGAAAGGGGAATATAGACTCCAAATTTTCATCTAAATAGTTTGTGAATTGCATGTGCATACCAAAGTTTTTCCGAATCACAGTTGGAAAGTGTAATGCCTCATTCTTCATTAGGGCTGTAAACGAGCCGAGCCGAGTTTTGGGGTGTTTAAGCTTGCTTGATAAGGTTACTACTCAGGTACATATTTAACACGAAAATGATCTAGATGTCGGGCATTTGATTTATTCAAAGTGGGGAAACTGGGGCCCATCAAAAAAGGGTCCAAGTTTGAGACAAGACTACAGACTCAACACCTGAGATCCAAAACTTGGATTAAATCCCTAGTGTACTGGTATAAACTAATGGTGGATAGTTTGCAGGTAAGGTGATATATAATTAAAATGTCGTGGGGTTTGCCTCGAGTGCAAAACATACTTGATAGAATTATCGGGTCTCATCTTCAGGCTTGCGATGGAGACTAAGTCTCGCTGAACCGATTGAACTGAACAAACTGAAATTTTTTCGAACTGATCGAATTTTAAAAAAAAACCGGAACCGATATCGACCGAATTAACCGAACTTCCAAATACTAATTCTGAGAGCTTAAACCAAGAGTTTGTGATTAACCTACATAGGAGGAGAACATTTTAGGAGTGGAGGATCATGCTGCGAACATTCCATTCTGGTTCGAATAAATTCAATCCCAAATGCATTGGTGGTTAAGATACAGCCTATTAGGCATTAGCAATGTTCGGTTTTGATCAAAACAATCGTCATCTGCAAGATGTTTTTTTTTCTCTAAGAAAAGATAGGAATCAGAAGAGAGACCATAACGGATTGATCAAGCAAGCACAAATAACGTGATCCCTTCCAACCAAATAACGTGAGGGAAGAGGAGAGTGAGGTTAGGGTTTGGGATGAAGCTGCCAAATCTGGCGCTGCCCTACCAAGAGGATTGCTGGAGTGAGCTGGGGAGACGCCGGTGCTGGTTGAAGCCTGGGGTGACCACTACCTACCTTGAACTCAACCGTTTTTGCCGACATCGTCAACTCCAAGCTGTAGGAGGAGAGGAGAGGGTGCTTCAACTTTGAGAGGCGAGAACGATAGGGGGCTGCCAGAGAGAGAGAGAGAGATGGAGAGGAGCCTCGGCTAGAGAGACGGAGAGGAGGGGAGGGCGGCGAGAGCGACGGAGAGGAGATGAGGGGAGTTGGAGTCGTGGATGGATCACGGAGTCACGGGCGGATGGACGACGGGATTAGGAAATTAAGGATTTTGAAGGGCTTGATTCGGTTTATTCAATCTAATCGAATAACAAAAAATCGAAACCGAACCAAATAACCCGAAATAACCGTTTTTTTAAAAACAAAAACTGAAATAACCTAACTGAATTTTTAAATTCGGTCGGTTTGTTTGTTTCAATGTTTTAAATAGTGGCGAATAGCACGCTATGCAGCGTGCTATCGCGAGCTATGCAGCGTGCTATCGCGCGCTACGATCAACAAACGCTATGTAGCGTTTGCTGATTAGTGATTGTCCTAAATAGCCCACGTTATTCGGGACAGTAGCGTCGATAGTGCACAATAGCGTGCGCTATCTTACTTAGCGGCCAGTAGCATGCGATAGTTTGGGTAGCCAAGTCCCAAGCTTCGAGCAACTAAGGCAAAGGCAGAGGCGAGGGGCGGCGAAACCAGGGCAAAGGCAGAGGCAAGGGTCGTGAGCGTCGAGGGACGGTGAGAGGCGAGGAATAGCGAGGGGCGATGGCGGCGAGGGGTAGCGAGGGGTGGCGACTGGAGGTGACGTTTTCTCCTTCGTTTTTGTTTTCTTCGATTGTTTTTTGTTTGATTGATTTGTTCGGTAAAGTTTTTATAAGCACCACTCAACCGTGAAGTTTTATCTTTCAATTGCACTGTTGATAATCAATAGTATCTTTTCGTTTTTCTTTCGCTTTTTAGTTTTTATAATCAAACAGTATTAATTAATTGTTCTGATTTTTTTCTTTTGTTTTTTAGGATTTTGATTGTATATTTGGAATTTGCAATGTTTACAAATTTGTCAAAAAAAAGAAAGATAAAAAGATATTGGTTGGAAATATTGTTATCAAAAGAAGGGGGGAGGGGGGGGAGGATGTGTTCGGTGCAAATTTTGGCATGTAATGAATTATTATGACTAATTTTATATTATGTTACTTTTATTTTACTTATATAAGTATATTTTATTTTTTAAATTTAAAAATTGACATGCACAAAAAGCTTGTGGTATATGCTTCGCTATTTACGCTACCTGATGACAAGACAAAAATGCTATGAATCAACGCTACTCGATTTAAAACATTGGTTTGTTTAATTGAATTTTTGCTCAACCCTAGTCTCGATTCCAAGTATTTTTTTTCCCTCTCTTTTCTTCCTCCTGTGCCATTCGACCTCACTTCTTCCTCCACACAATCTCCTCCTAAGGAGGTATACGAGTTGTATGAGCCAGAAGTGTGAGTAGCTGAGGTTATATTCCTTCAGTGACAAGATTGTTATATGTTGTTTTCACTTTTGTGTATTGTTTACATTTCAAATTGTGACGAGCCATCTATGGTTTATTGAACAGGCTAGTTGATCGAACGATGATCTAAATTTTTATCACAAAACCTTTCCTTTTCCCTATAGGAATTTGATTTCAAGGATAAATATGAAGAAAGATACTTAGCTCGAAACACTTCAGAATGCTTATTGTAGTGGATTAAGCTCTTGCTGACTTGGTTTATATTTTTACAATGTAACTCAATTAGTATTTTCTGTTTTCTATGCACATGTAGATTGCAAAAACTAAGACAAGTTTGAAACATGCTGAAGTACTTATTGCTCGCCGAGCAGTGGATGAAGGCCGTGCGTTGGTGGTAATTGTTAACAAGATGGATTTGCTTTGGGGGAGAAGAAGCACAATGATACGTGAAAAAGTCATAAATGCTGTTCCGAAAGAAATTCAGATGGTCATTCCCCAGGTCTGTTAATCTATGCTTCAAATGCATATATCATAAAACTAAACTGTTCAGTTTGATTCTTGTCTTGCATTTGTACCTTAGGTCCTTAGATACTGTAAACTTAAATCCTACTCTAATGCAGCATGAGTGCAAGTATCCTTATTATGTAATATTCATTGTTATGTAATATCTGTCTCTTTCTGAGTATGGTTAAAATAGCCTACTTATCATATACGTTAGTTGTTTTCTTGCACAAAGATTTGAACCTGGATAGTCTTTTTCTAAAATTTGGGCTTCAGTGTTTATCTGAAATTTTAGCCCTATTCTGACATGAGAAAAAAGATTTTTAAATACTTCTTATCAGGAGTATCCCTTGTGATTTATAAACACCTCTTATCAGCTAATAATCTGTGATTGTAACTCCTATAGATATTGGGTTCTTTAATTCTGAAATTGGTGTGCTTATCCATGTTGGCTACAGCTAATGGTAGCGTCATACAGTAATTAAAATTTTGCTAATATATGCTGAATACAACAAACATCTTTGTCAGTAAAAGGGAGTGCTTATTCCTGTTCTCGTCATTTGGCAGATTACAGGTATACCTGTGGTCTTTGTTTCGGCGTTGGAGGGAAAGGGTCGGGTAGCTGTAATGCATCAGGTAGTGGATGCTTACCAGAAGTGGTGTCTAAGACTACCAACGGCACGCCTAAATCGCTGGTTGCGAAAGGTAAATTGTTACTATACTTTGATTTAGTTGCAAGAGATATAGGTCTCCATTGTTTCTAGTTTTTTGAGAGTTACTTTCATTCTGTGTTTATGCTGCATAACAAATATAATGTTGTTTTCCTTCTTATGGGAAAAACATATATTCATCTGGTAGAGTTCCTTGATTTATTATTTAATTGCTGCCTAGAATTGATTTGGTGTGAAAAGTCATATAATCCAGGTTCTTCTGTCATTCTTTGGACAACACCACGTTAGTGAATATTTTATGGAAACCAATAACAAAAAGAATTAGGTTATAGCATTCTTTCTCGTATTGTAACTTGATGCATGTTATCTACATTAGGTTATGAGCAGGCACTCCTGGCGAGACCAAGCGACTCAACCTAAAATCAAGTATTTTACGCAAGTCAAAGCTCGTCCACCGACATTTGTTGCCTTTTTAAGCGGGAAGATGCAACTCTCAGACACAGATATTAGATTTTTGACCAAGTCCCTGAAGGAAGACTTTGATCTTGGTGGGATCCCAATCCGCATTACACAGCGATCTATACCTAGAAAAGCTGTAACCAGCAAGAGGAGCAGAAAGCTGCCCGCCCGAACCAAAGTGAGAATTCTATCAGGAAAACGATCTACATCGCAGGAACTCATTTCTCCGTAATGGGGCTCTCCTTTAAATATGCAAATAGTCAGTCCAATGTCTGGATCCAGTGGTTGCTAGGAACCAAGAGGTTCTCTAAGAACAGGCTTATCATTCTGGTACCCAGGTACTTTTAACATTGTAGATGACCTTCTCCATTTTGAAAAGGAATGAAGAAAGAGGAAAGGAGCTCTCTTCCAACATAGCTTTATCATTCCAAGATTGACTTACAGACTTCGGAAACCCTTGGACAATGGATTTCCGTGATGCTTAGTATTTTATGAGAAGATGGGTAATTTTGGATCAGCAAGAGAAAGTGGTCAATAATACATTATTAATATCCTCCAACTGGTGCTTTAGAGGCCATTGCATTTTCTGTGGAGCTTGCTGCAATGAGATTCATTGGTCGTGTGGAGAATTTTCCTTGCACAATAAATTAGCAAATCCTCTTGTCTAATTTGGAAAACATGGCCAAGTTATTTTTGCTTTTGTTGTGTGCGGTTGTAATCTACCATTCTCCACAAAATGTTTTTTTAGTCCCAATCATGCAGACAAATTCTTTTAAGTGTTCTACAAATAAAAGACATTTATGTTTTTTCAAAGAGTGTAGTAGTTTGTGGAATTATTTCTTTTTTCTTACTGTTTTTACTTGCTGAAAATTAATTATCTTCGATTTGTGAATTTACAAGAGTAAGGTTTCCTGCAGGGATGCAGATTCTTACGGCATGGATACATATTCTGTCAGTGAACGTCGTTAAATATGATGGTAAAAGATGAATACGTTCGTCTTTAGTGTTCCTGTTAACTTGTCTTAGGGTCAACACGGAGGAGAATGTCGTTAAACAAATCATCGGTGAGCAGGTGTGAAAGTCGTCTTGGTCATCAATCGCCTAATAATAACGAGGATTGATAGGGAGGTCTCTCATGCTTGGAAGGAGGGAGATGAAATAAAGAAGGTTAGAATGATAGTCGGAGTTTCCAACGTAGCCACTTAGCCTAATAATAACGAGGATTGATAGGGAGGTCTCTTACGTTTGAAAGGAGGGAGATGAAAGAAAGAGGGTTAGAATGACAGTCGGAGTTTCCAGCGTAGCCATTTTGATGCTCAAGATAATTTTTGGTGGTGGTAGAGAAAAAAGTACCAAGAATAATTAGGATTTGTGGATGTGTATCCTCATGTACATGTGTCTGTTGGAGTAGGTTACATTTTATAGGACGGCGATTGATTCTCAGGTTCTCCATGTGCACCAAGATCCGCACGAGCATTATTCTCTTTTCCTAAAATAATATGAAATCTCAAGATCTTCGTGTGCATTATTCAACTTTCCGAAATAAACTATGACATTGTCCCATTCTCCAGATGAAGCGGTTATGTTTCCCACTATCTTAGGGAAATCACAGCTACCTTGTTTGCATCTTTAGCAGACCACCCCTTATCGTCCTTGGTCGGAGGCTATTCAGAGTTAAACACAACCCGAGATCGAGAGCGTCATAGAGTTAGGGGCGTCATCGAGTCGAAGGCAGCTTGGAGACGGACGACCCAAAGTTGGGAGCGTCATGGAGTCAGAGACGCAGCCAAGTCAGGAGGCGGCTCAGAGACGAATGACTTGGAGTCGAGAGTGTCATGGAGTCAGGGACGTTGCCAAGGCGGCTTAGAGGGCGCCGCCAAGTCAAGAGGTGGCTTAGAGACGAATGACTTGGAGTCAGGAGTGTCATGAAGTCGAGGACGTCGTTGAGTCAAAAGGTGGCTTAGAGACGGACAACCCAGGGTCTACAGTGTCATGGAGTCAGGGTTGCTGATAGTCGAGAATGTTTGGATTCGGGAAACGACTCAGCTCTCCCTTGACTTTGACCACTATCTCAGCAGGACTACGAACTCCGTTATCCACGTGACGCTCTCTGATTACCTCTTAGGTCAGATATTTTTTTAAAAGTTAAAACAGATCGATTTAAGTGTTTCTTATAAAACATAATCTTCCAAATGTAATAATTTATTTATAATTTGGCAATAAGATCATACGCTAACTCCAGACTTTAGGGTCGATTTGCAATTAGAGGAGGGTGAATAGCTCGTCGCGTTCATTGTCTTGCTTCATGATGATGATATGCAGCGGAATGAAACATGAAACACACTTACAACGCTAACACGAAGGATTTACTTAGTATCCACCTTAAGAATATGTGACTAATGTTGGAGTGTATACTAAAAGCCTAGCTTTTGTAAATATTTATTTTTGAAATAAAAGAATCACATTGGTCAATATCTGCATTTATTTGTTAAATGTAATTGTTCAATTAATTTATGTAGTAGATAACATGGAGTGTGGTGTCACACTCAGAAGATCATGTTGTCGGTTCTTTATAAATTATAAATAGTTGCTCACGACTAAGATGGAAAGGAACAAACCATCGGAATAGTCGTAGTGTAATTAAGTATTTGTTTATCTTGATTAATAAATTACACTGATACACTCTAAGTGTATTGAGTAGGACCATTTAGGTAAGTTCTTTTTGTACCGACTTAATAAAAGAACTAGACCTTAGTTATTATGGAAGTGTGTGCTCTTAATCCTAATATAATAACAAGCACATATGTTTAATATTTATTTCTTTGACTTATCAAAGGGTGAGGTTTAGCTCGATAAATCAATATGCCCGATAAGTTGGGAAATGATATTACTTATAGTGTGTGTTATTGATTATAGAAGGAATCTGTGTCCTAGTTATCTAGGTTGAGAATGTCCCTAAGAGGAGCTCATAAGAATTGTCATGTTAAACCCTGTTGGTGGACTTAGTCCGACATGACAATAAAGTTGAGTGGTACTACTCTTGGAGATAGATATTAATTAAATGAGTTGTCAGTAACTTAATTAATGGACATTCGTTATCTTAAACACAGGGAGACTAACACACTCATGATAAGAAGGAGCCCATAATGTAATTTGGGATTGGTGCGGTAGTGCGATAATAATTCTCTAGTGGAATGAGTTATTATCGATGAACTTGAGTTGTGTGTTCGGGGCGAACACGGGATACTCAAGCTCATCGGAAGGTCAAAACCAATTTCTCCTCTAGGTCCCTGTCGTAGCCTCATTATAGCCTCAAGTCCATCCAAATATAAGTCCATCTTGGTGTCCAAGAAGGGGGCCGGTCCAATGCTTGGTGACCAAGCAAGGGCCGGCCACATCCTCTTCTATAGGGGTCGGCCACAATAATTCAAACAAGGAGGGTTGTTTTGAATTTTTAAAATCTTCTCTTTGTAGAAAACTATAAGTTTTAAAAGAGAGATTTTAATTTTTAAAACTTTCCTTATTTGAATTAGGTCACATGTTTTAATAGAGAGTTTTAAAAGTTTTAATTAACCATCCTCATGGTTTAAGAAAAAAAGGAAGATAAATTTTAAAATTTAAATTTTCTATCACCATGTTAAAAAAGAAAATTTTATAAGAGAAGTTTTAAATTTTAAAATATGGTTTTAATTTTTAGAACTTTCCTTTTTTAACTCCTACTTTAGGAAAGAGAGCTTGTAAAATTTTATAAGAGTTTTTCTTCTTGTAAAATTTTATAAAAAATAAAATTCTTTTTCTCTTATGGGGGCCGACCACCCTTGCTTGGTGCCCAAGCAAAGCGGCCGGCCATGTTTAAAAAAAATAAAAAAAATAAAATCATCAAATTTATTTTTGGTGATTGATTCAATCAAGAGGAAAGAAAAGGAAAATTAAAAGGGAAAAGAAAAAGCTAGAGGAAGATTTTAATTTTTGTAAAAATTCTTCCCTTATTTGCCTTGGGTAAGTATTATAAAAGAAGGGGTGATGAGGCTTCATGAGACAACAATTCTTATTCTCTTGGTGGAGTCTCTCTAGGTGGCCGACCCTCTCTCTTCTCCCTTTCCCTTTGCTTTCTTCTCCTTGGTGGTGGTTGTGGCCGGATTTTAGAGGAAGAGGAAGATAGCTTTTGGGTGGTGTTCATCTTGGAGGATCGTCGCCCACACGACGTCCAAGGCGAGGCGAGGAATACGGCAGAAGATCTCGAGGTCATTAGTTTACAAAGAGAAGGTATAATTAGCAATTATTTTTCGCATCATGCTAGTTATTTCTTTTTGTAAGAATTCCAAACATAAGAGGCATTAGATCTAGTTTTTCGAATTAGTTTTTCGAGTTTGTGTTTTCTTCTTTTTCGAACTTGTGATTCGATTGTTCTTTTTGGTAAACCTAGAGTTATTTAAGGAAATTAAATATTAGCTTTCCTTAAAATGCTTTGTCTAGGCGGTGGTGGTTGCTCCCATATCCAAGAAGGCCATGTGCCTCGCCATGCAGTCCTGGAAGCCAATTTTGAAAATTAATATTTAATGGAATTAATAACATAGGTGGATTTGAATCAATAGTGTTAAGTTCCGCTTGCGATTCAAATCTAAACCATTAAGAACAGATAAGTTAAATTTGGAATCAATGATGTTAAGTTCCGTCTGTGATTCCTAATTTAACTTCTAAAGAACACAATAGGTTATTTAAGGAAAGGTTCTACACTTGTGCAAAATTTTTGTACAGTGGAACCGGTACATTTTCCTAGGACTAACCAACAATTGGTATCAGAGCTAGGGTTTGCCTCTGTGTGTTTTGGTTTTCAAATTAATTATGCACATGTCATACATAATTTAGGCAGGATAATAGTAGGATGTACTAACTTTGTGGTTGCAGGCTCCAACTATTATGACATTTAGATATTGTGTGTGATTGGACCCTTGGACATGTCAAGAGCATTATTTTGTGTGCATGATTGTATGTATCAAATACAGCAGGAGCTGTATTATTTTTAGAATTTTATTTTTTGTTCGATCTAGAATATATGTATATTCCTTTATGGAATATAGGATCGATATTTGTAAAATTCTATATTTGTCGCGGATCGTATCTTTGCGAGGCGTGGTGCTATTAGAGGACAAGAGGCGCAGCGGAATAAGAAGCAAGATGATGCGACAACTCGACCCGATGACAATAGCTAAAGATGGCAACAGCTAGGGTTGGAGGATACTGAAGACAGTGATGGAAAAGACCATAATAGTTGAGAAATTAATTTTCAAATTTATTGCTTTTATTTACTGTGATGTTTATGTGCATGTGATGTATGCTAGCATAGGTTAAAATCCTCATTTTAAATAACTAAGTGGGAGAGAGATTTTAAATAAATCCCATGGTCTCCATTACTGGTTTGTAAGTGATGCAACAAACTTGCGTGTTGGCTCTGAGTGCCTCCCTCCACAACGGATGGGTTTGTTGCGGATCACTAGATTAAATTTCCTTTTATGGATGGTTATAGGAAATTATTTAGGAGCGTGTGATCTTCTCCAACTGAAGGGGCACAATCCTATTTAATGGACTTAGTATCAAGTAATGGTATACACTTAGACGCATTCAATAGTATCCTCCCTAACGGAGTCACTGCTATTATTTTGTGTGACCAAAGTGAAACTAACTATTAATTTTATTTGTCATAAAGTTAGGATGACAAGATAATAAAATTAATGGGTCACACCCTTCTCTTATAAATGTTGAATTTGTATACGTCCACACTAACGTGACATGCAATATTCACGGTGATTTAAGGTGTTGGTTAATTTAAAATAGTATTGTTTGAGAAATCAATATTATTCTAAATTAGAGTCTTGACCAAAGTTTATTTTTGTGATTCTTAGGATGACTTTCAACCCACTGACCATTATACTGAAAGAAAACAAATTTGCTGGTCCAAACTATATTGATTAGAAAAGGAACCTGGACATTGTTCTTACTACTGAAAGCTATAAGTTTGTACTGACTGAGGCTTGCCCTGATGCACCTGATGGTGACTCTACCCCAGAGGAGATTGAGTATCATAAGAAATGGGTAAAAGATGATGAGATGGCGCGGTGTTACATTTTGACTTCAATGTCAAATGTATTGCAACATCAGCATCAAGATTTACCAATAGCTTATGATATAATGAACAATCTCAAAGAACTCTTTGGGCATCAGAGTTGGACTGCTAGGCAAGAGGCAATGAGAAAATTAATGACAGCCACCATATCTGAGGGGACACCCGTAAGAGATCATATCCTCAAAATGATGATCTATCTAAACGAAATACAAGTTCTTGGAGGAGAAATCGATGGGGAAACCCAGGTCGATATAATTCTCCAAACGCTACCCAGAAGTTTTGAGCAGTTCCGCCTGAACTATAACATGAACAAAAGAGAGTATACGTTGGCGGAACTTCTGACAGAACTACAGGCAGCAGAAGGTATATTTCGTTAAAGTTCTTAGATTCACTATGCTGAAAATGATTCTACTTCTAAGACGAAAGGCAAGAAGAAGAAGAAATAGGTCTTTTAAGCAAAGAGAGTGAATAAACCTCAGGGACAAAAAGCTAGAATGAAGAAGCCGAAGGGCAAGTGCTTCATCTGCAAGCAGTCAGGATATTGGAAGGCGGACCATCCTCGTAGGAATCAAAACAATAAAGGTATATCTCATGCTCTAGTAGTTGAAATATGTTTAGCGGTGTTATCTACCAGTACCTTGTGTGTAGATACGGGAGCCACTGATCATGTCTGTAATTCTTTGCAGGGGTTCCAGGAAACTCGACGACTATTTGATGGAGAGATAACCGTCTACATGGGCAATGCTACTAAGGTGGCAGCTGTTGCAGTGGGAGACATCTACTTATCTTTTGATAGAAATAGAAATTTGGTTTTAAGAAATTATTTTTATGTACCCATTTTTAGAAAGAATTTAATTTCAGTTTCTAAACTGTATTTGGATGAATATTCAGTTTCCTTTAGTAATAATGTCATTATAAAGAGAAATAAGGTGATTATTTGTTCTGGTGCATTGGTTGGCAATTTATATACTTTAAATCTAATTTCTCCCACAAAGTAAAATATGGAAATTAATAACACATCTTCTAACTCTAATAAGAGAAAAGAACCTTCGGAAATGAACCAAATGTATCTTTGGGATCTAACGCTTGATCATATTAACTTAAGTAGGATTCAAAGGCTTGTAGCCGATGGACTCTTGGGATCATTAGAGTTGAAAAACTTTCCAACATATGAATCCTACTTGGAAGGTAAAATGACCAAGAGACCTTTTAAGGCCAAGGGGTATAGAGCCAAAGATGCGTTAGAACTGGTTCATTCTGATTTGTGTGGTCCTATATCTATCCAGGCAAGAGGTGGTTATGAATACTTTGTTTCCTTTATAGACAATTATTCAAGATACGGATACATTTACCTGATGCGCCGCAAGTTCAAAGAATATAGGGATGATGTGGAGAAACGTCTTGGTAAAAGTATCAAGACACTACGGTCTGACCGTGGTGGCGAATACCTCTTTGAAAAGTTTAGGAATTACTTATCAGAAGTCGGGATTCAATCCCAATTGTCTGCACCTGGTACACCCCAACAGAATGGTGTGGCAGAATGAAGGAATATGACTCTTATGGAAATGGTTAGATCGATGATGAGTTATTCAGAATTACCAAATTCGTTTTGGGGATATGCTCTGGAAACAGTAGTGTACATTCTGAATATGGTACCTTCTAAAATAGTTCCTTCTACTCCCATGGAATTATGGAATGGGCGTAAGCCTAGTCTGAATCATATCCGGATATTGGGTAGTCCAGCACATGTGCCAGAAGTCGGGATTCAATCCCAATTGTCTGCACCTAGTACACCCCAACAGAATGGTGTGGCAGAACGAAGGAATATGACTCTTATGGAAATGGTTAGATCGATGATGAGTTATTCAGAATTACCAAATTCGTTTTGGGGATATGCTCTGGAAACAGTAGTGTACATTCTGAATATGATACCTTCTAAAATAGTTCCTTCTACTCCCATGGAATTATGGAATGGGCGTAAGCCTAGTCTGAATCATATCCGGATATTGGGTAGTCCAGCACATGTGTTGAAGGGAGATACTGACAAGTTGGAATCACGTACAGAAGTTTGTCTGTTTGTGGGATATCCTAAAGGAACGAAAGGTGGTTTGTTTTATAATCCTAAAAATCAGAAGATCATTGTTAGCACCAATGCTCGATTTTTAGAAAAGATTATATAATGAACCATAAGTCCATGAGTGAAATAGTTCTAGAAGAAATAAGAGAGGACACGTCTACTTTAATACCAACAGTACAAGATAAAGTACCACAAGAAACTGCAACATGTGTCACACATGATACACAACCAAAGACAGTGCCTCGTCGTTGTGGGAGGGTTGTAAG
This sequence comes from Zingiber officinale, assembly GCF_018446385.1. NCBI lineage: Eukaryota > Viridiplantae > Streptophyta > Magnoliopsida > Zingiberales > Zingiberaceae > Zingiber > Zingiber officinale. The sequence continues at coordinate 17,769,494 of NC_055986.1, read as the reverse complement.
GCAACCTGAGAGATTCATGTTTTTGGGAGAGTCTTCGGATTTGATCCCAGGTAAACATGAACCTGATCCCCGGACATATGACGAAGCACTCCAAGATATAGATGCAGTATCTTGGCAAAAGGCAATGAATTCTGAAATAGAGTCTATGTATTCTAATAAGGTCTGGGAGCTTGTAGAACCACCTGATGGTATAAAAGCCGTTGGATGCAAGTGAATCTACAAAAGGAAAAGAGGGACAGACGGGAAGGTAGAAACCTTCAAAGCAAGGCTTGTTGCGAAAGGGTATACTCAGAAAGAGGGAATCGATTATGAGGAGACCTTTTCGCCGGTAGCCATGCTTAAGTCTATCCGGATACTATTATCCATTGCCGCTCATATGGATTATGAGATTTGGCAAATGGATGTCAAGACAGATTTCCTTAATGGAAGTCTTGAAGAAAACATCCATATGAAGCAACCAGAAGGGTTCATTGAAAAGGGCAAAGAACATCTAGTGTGCAAGCTCAATCGGTCCATTTATGGACTGAAGCAAGCTTCAAGATCTTGGAACATCCGATTTAACGAAGTAATCCAATCATATGGATTTATTCAGTGTTCGGATGAGTCTTGTGTATACAAGAAATGTAACGGAAACGTGATGGTATTTCTTGTACTATACGTAGATGATATTTTGTTAATTGGCAACAATGTTAAGGTATTATCGGACGTAAGAGTATGGTTGTCTAAACAATTTGATATGAAGGACTTAGGAGAATGTGCACACATTCTTGGGATCAAAGTTATAAGGGATCGCAAGAAAAGAATGTTATGCCTATCTCAAGCTTTATATAATAGATACAATTCTTGCTCGTTTTAGCATGCAGAACTCCAAGAAAGGTTTCTTACCTTTTAGGCATGGAGTAGCCTTATCTAAAGAGATGTCTCCGAAGACATCAAAGGAGATGGAGGATATGAAGGCAGTTCCTTATGCTTCGGTTGTAGGAAGCCTTATGTATGCAATGCTGTGTACAAGACCTGATATCTGTTTTGCCGTGGGCATGGTTAGCAGATATCAGAGTAACCCTGGACAAGGACATTGGACTGCTGTAAAGCATATATTGAAGTACCTGAGAAGGACTAGAGATTATATGCTAATCTACCAAGCAGACGATTTGCTCCCTGTGGGTTACACGGATTCAGACTTTCAATCAGATAGGGACAATAGTAAGTCTACTTCAAGCTATGTGTTTACTCTAGGAGGTGGAGTCATTACATGGAGGCGTGTTAAGCATAAATGCGTCTCAGACTCAACCATGGAAGCTGAGTATGTGGCAACCTCTGAGGCAGCCAAAGAAGCTGTATGACTCAGGAATTTTCTAATGGACTTAGATGTGATTCCTGGTTGGCCCAGAATCATCACAATTTATTGTGATAATAGCGGTGCAGTTGCAAACTCGAAGGAACCACGAGCTCATTAGGCAAGTAAACATATAGAGCACAAGTACCACCTGATACGAGACATCATTAAGCGAGGAGAAGTTGTCGTCGCCAAGATTGCATCAGCAGATAACCTGGCAGATCCTTTCACTAAGGCCCTTCCGGTGAAAGCTTTTGATCGACATGTGGAGGGGATGAGAATCAGATGTATGGCAATAGATATGGTAACTTAGTCTTTTAGTATAAGTGGGAGATTGTTGGAGTGTATACTAAAAGCCTAGCTTTTGTAAACATTTATTTTTGAAATAAAAGAATCACATTGGTCAATATCTGCATTTATTTGTTAAATGTAATTGTTCAATTAATTTATATAGTAGATAACATAGAGTGTGGTGTCACACTCAGAAGATCATGCTGTCGGTTCTTTATAAATTATAAATAGTTACTCACGACTAAGATGGAAAGGAACAAACCATCGGAATAGTCGTAGTGTAATTAAGTATTAGTTTATCTTGATTAATAAATTACACTGATACACCCTAAGTGTATTGAGTAGGACCATTTAGGTAAGTTCTTTTTGTATTGACTTAATAAAAGAACTAGACCTTAGTTATTATGGAAGTGTGTGCTTTTAATCCTAATATAATAACAAGCACATATGTTTACTATTTATTTCTTTGACTTATCAAAGGGTGAGGTTTAGCTCGATAAATCAATATGCCCGATAAGTTGGGAAATGATATTACTTATAGTGTGTGTTGTTGATTATAGAAGGAATTTGTGTCCTAGTTATCTAGGTTGAGAATGCCCCCAAGAGGAGCTCATAAGGATTTCCATGTTAAACCCTGCAGGTGGACTTAGTCCGACATGACAATAAAGTTGAGTGGTACTACTCTTGGAGATAGATATTAATTAAATGAGTTGTCAGTAACTTACTTAATTAATGGGCATTCGTTATCTTAAACACAGGGAGACTAACACACTCATGATAAGAAGGAGCCCATAATGTAATTTGGGATTGGTGCGGTAGTGCGATAATAACTCTCTAGTGGAATGAGTTATTATCGATGAACTTGAGTTGTGTGTTCGGGGCGAACACAGGATACTCAAGTTCATCGGAAGGACAAAACCAATTTCTCCTCTAGGTCTCTGTCATAGCCTCATTATAGCCTCAAGTCCATCCAAATATAAGTTCATCTTGGTGTCCAAGAAGGGGGCCGGTCCAATGCTTGGTGACCAAGCAAGGGCCAGCCACATCCTCTTCTATAGGGGCCGGTCCTATTGCTTGGTGACTAAGCTAGTAGGGGCCGACCACAATAATTCAAATAAGGAGGGTTGTTTTGAATTTTTAAAATCTTTTCTTTGTAGAAAACTATAAGTTTTAAAAGAAAAATTTTAATTTTTAAAACTTTCCTTATTTGAATTAGGCCACATGTTTTAATAGAGAGTTTTAAAAGTTTTAAAACTTTCCTTTTTTAACCATCCTCATGGTTTAAGAAAAAAAGGAAGATAAGTTTTAAAATTTAAATTTTCTATCACCATGTTAAAAAAGGAAATTTTATAAGCGAAGTTTTAAATTTTAAAACATGGTTTTAATTTTTAGAACTTTCCTTCTTTAACTCCTACTTTAATAAAGAGAGCTTGTAAAATTTTATAAGAGTTTTTTTTCTTGTAAAATTTTATAAAAAATAAAATTCCTTTTCTCTTATGGGGGCCGGCCACCCTTGCTTGGTGCCCAAGCAAGGTGGCTGACCATGTTTAAAAAAATAATAATAATAAAATCATCAAATTTATTTTTGGTGATTGATTCAATCAAGAGGAAAGAAAAGGAAAATTAAAAGGGAAAAGGAAAAGCTAGAGGAAGATTTTAATTTTTGTAAAAATTCTTCCCTTATTTGCCTTGGGCAAGTATTATAAAAGAAGGGGTGAGGAGGCTTCATGAGACACAACAATTCTTATTCTCTTGGTGGAGTCTCTCTAGGTGGCCGGCCCTCTCTCTTCTCCCTTTCCCTTTGCTCTCTTCTCCTTGGTGGTGGTGGTGGCCGGATTTTAGAGGAAGAGGAAGATAGCTTTTGGGTGGTGTTCATCTTGGAGGATCGTCACCCACACGACGTCCAAGGCGAGGCGAGGAATACGACAGAAGATCTTGAGTTCATTAGTTTACAAAGAGAAGGTATAATTAGCAATTGTTTTCCGCATCATGCTAGTTATTTCTTTTTGTAAGAATTTCAAACACAAGAGGCATTATATCTAGTTTTTCGAGTCTGTGTTTTCTTCTTTTTCGAACTTGTGATTCGATCGTTCTTTTTGGTTAACCTAGAGTTATTTAAGGAAATTAAATATTAACTTTCCTTAAAAGGCTTTGTCTAGGCGGTGGTGGTTGCTCTCATATCCAAGAAGGCCATGTGCCTCGCCATGCAGTCCTGGAAGTCAATTTTGGAAATTAATATTTAATGGAATTAATAACATAGGTGGATTTGAATCAATAGTGTTAAGTTCCGCTTGCGATTCAAATCTAAACCATTAAGAACAGATAAGTTAAATTTGGAATCAATGATGTTAAGTTCCATCTGTGATTCCTAATTTAACTTCTAAAGAACACAATAAGTTATTTAAGGAAAGGTTCGACACTTGTACAAAATTTTTGTACAGTGGAACCGGTACATTTTCCTAGGACTAACCAACAATTCCAAGGATCCACACACGACACACTCTCTAGTATGAAAAATACTCATTCTCGGTAACTACTAGAGGTGGAGAAACATTGTACAAGACTCACACAATAAGATACACCATACGCAAAATAAAATACAAGAATGGAAATGAAAAACCTTCTTCTTGCTTGACCTTATTGATTAAGACGCCTCTGGACTAGCTGGAAAGTGCAACAGCACTTTTTTTCCACACTCGAAGTCCGGTGAACAATAGCAGTGAAGGATTGTGTGAGCTGAAGAAGAAAGGGTTGCAGCGTTTGAACGCTTTGTCATATTTATATATGCGCTTCTAGGGCTTCTAATCGATTGGGGCTCCTCCCAATCGATTGCCACGCCAGATCCCAGTGATCTTGGCCATCCAAAACATGCATCCCGCGCAATGGTCATATCCCAATTGATTGGAGAGGCTTGAATCCATCGGTCGATCGATTCAGAATGCCTCCGTGCTCTGCTGGAGAAGGCTTGAATCGATCGCCCGATTGATTCAGCCTTTATCGTGACTCGCGTGATTTCCAGCTGCCCAATTTATCGGTCGATCGATTAGCGGTTCCCAATCGATTGACTGATCGATTGGGAAGCATTCTGTTTGTGCGATATAAGCTCCCAATCAATCGACCAATCAATTGGGTTGTTATTTATCACAACACTCTCCCAATTGATCGGCTAATCGATTGGGCTTTGGTTCAATTGATCGGCTGATCAATTGCCTGCCCTTGACTTGCTTAACTCAAGCTCAAGGGCCCCCAATTCTAACATCCGGTCAACCGTGACTTGTTGGAACTCCTCATGCCTAGCATTCGGTCAACCTTGACCTGTCAGGACTTCTTCACCAAGTGCCCGGTCAATCCTTTGATCCACTTGGACTTTTCTCCTTGTGCCAAGTGTCTGGTCAACCTTGACCCACTTGGACTTACCGTCTCGTGCCAAGTGTTTAGTCCTCCTTGACCTACTTGGACTTCCACCAGACGTCCGATCATCCTTGATTCATCTGGATTTCCTTGTGCCAAGTATCCGGTCAATCCTTTGACCTACTTGGGCTTCCCAACACCAAGTGTCTGTTCAACCTTGACCCACCTGGATCTCCACGTGACTGGCTTCACTCACCAGGTCTTTTCATCTGCATAGCTTCACTCACTAGAACTTTTCATCTGCCTGGCTTCACTCACCATGACTTTTCATCTGCCTGGCTTCACTTACCAGAACTTTCACCTAGCTTCACTCACTAGGATTTTTCCACTACCCGACTTCACTCACCGGAACTTTCACCTGCCTAGCTTCACTCACTAGGTCTTTCACCTGGCTTCACTCACCAGGATTTTCCAACTACTTAGCTTCACTCACTAGGTCTTTCACCTGACTTCACTCACCGGGATTTCCCAACTGCATGACTTCACTCACTAGGATTTTAACCTGCCTAACCTCCAGTTAGGACTTTCCTAGTCAAGTATCCGGTCAACCCTTTGACATACTTGACTCTTCTTCACATCAGACTCGTCAAACCTTGATTAGAGGGGAGTTGCTCCAACAATCTCCCCAATTGGACGATTGCATCTGCAATCTCCATGTATTGTCAAACATCGAAACACAAACATCAAGACTCAAAACTTGACCCAACTCAAGCTTAGTCAACCAGGTCAACCTTGACCTAGGGATATTGCACCAACAATCTCCCCATTTTTGATGTTTGACAATACCTTTAAGCTAGGCTAATCCCATAGCCTCAACTTTTCCTTCATGCCAATGCATGAATGAGGGTTTCCTTCATTCTCTCCCTTTCCTAGAAGGCAAACTCCCCCTTTGGATAATGAAGGCATAATTTAGACCCTACATTCTCCCCCAAACTTAAAGGGACAATGAAGGCCTAACTTAAACCCTACATTCTCCCCCTATTGACACACAACAAAAACTCTCTCCCTGAAGAGTTACTCAACGTTATTCACAACCTACCATGTTGGTCATAACAGAACAATAAAGGTCTCATTCCCTTCACTGTATTCAATACTCACCCTTGAGCATTAAACCTCTTCACAATGCTCACCCTAGAGCATTCATCATTTCAACAATAAAGGTCTCATACCCTTTATTGTAGCTAATGCTCACCCTTGAGCATTTACTCTAAAGAAGGTTTAACCACCTTCCAGAGTATTTGAAAAAATTAATTTTCATGTCCTTAAAGAGCAACTCCCTCTAAAGACATGCTCCAAACTTCTGTCATTGCACCAACAATGACTTAGAGTTCCTAAATCTTTAGGAAACCCCAAAACTTGAAGTTTTGAGATTTAACAGATTCAATATTGAAACAAACCTCATCTTAAACTTCAATCTAGTGGTCCTTAACCATTTCTCCTTGTTTTCACCATGAAAACTACCCTTAAACGTACATAAATATATTCCAAGGGGTTAGAAGTGGTTAATAAGGTTGAAATGACTTAAAGTGCTGAAATCAGGCTTTCCTAGCCAAAATCAACCTTTTCAATCAATCGGGTTGAGACTCAATCGATCCGCTGATCAATTCAGCGAGGTTTTATTTGCAGAAAACTGTGTGAATCAATTGACTAATCGATCCAGACAGGGTTGAATCGATTAGTTGATTGATTTGGCGAGCTTCTGCTCATAAAAATCCCCTTTCTCAATCGATCGACTGATCGATTGAACCCGCCCAATCGATCGACTGATCGATTGGGTTTCTGAATTTCTATAAAATCCAATTTCAGCCGAAATTCAGAAATGTCCTAAAAATTCTACAAAATTCTAAAAATCATGAAACTTCTTGTAAACATTATTTAGGGTATATACTATTATAGAAAAATAGTTTTCTAAGAAAATAAACTTTATTTTCAAAAATTGACACAAAATTGAAAATTTGTAAAAACTTCAATATTTCTTCCAATTTTGTGTCTAACTTGTCAATGATGATTACTATCAAAAGATAGCCTTCACCAAAGTTTTCCAGAGTATATTTAAAATATTTTTCAAACCCAATTTCCAACCATGTTCTTTGGGCTCAATACACATGACTTGTACATTAGCTTTCTTAATGATTGGAGTACACATAACTATGTATTTTGATGAAATCAAAACTTAAATAGATGCACTAAATCAACATCTTAAGTCTTGTTCATCATCCTAACATCTTACTTGTATCTAATGTGCACTAAAACACATATAAGTTACCTTATAGTTTTTGTGAGATGTAGATTTTGGTTTTGCCCTACACTAGGGATCATGCATATCTATCTAGCCATTTTGAATTATGAACATCCACCTAAGAGGTCACTTGTTAGTAAAGCCATTGTCCTTAATTGCAAGGAGTTAAAAATAATGCATGATAATTTATGACATACATCAAAATAAATGATTTTTAAAAGAAAACATACTATAGCTACATGATGTATGTATGACATGACATGATATTTTTTGTATTTTTCATAATAAACATGAATGCAAAATATGATGTCAAGACATATGATGGACAAACAAACATGACAAATTAGTATAAATAAACTATACTTAGATAATCTATCTATGTATCCTTAATTTCTTGCTAAATTAAAATCTAATCCTAAATTGTCCACATTTTCTCAAGAAAATGCCAAAACCCAACTTGACATTTCTTTTATTCTTGATCAATGTGCCAATTTAAATTAAGTCAAATTCTTCAAAGTTTGGCACATTTTACTCCTTCAAAGAGTAATAATTTATTCTCTTCATTTTCAAAGGTTAACAAAAACCTTGAAAATATCTCCAAGTGTCAACTTTATCAAGGTTGGGTTAACCACCTTCCCATTTGGAGTTGATACTCTCTAAACCCATTTAGGGTGTAGAGAATATACTCCTCGGAATCCAAAACCTATTGGTGCTCCTTGGATGTTCTAGGTACTCACTAGGGATAACTTCCCTAGATACCTTTCTAATGACCTTTCTAGACTTCTTAGAAGCCTTGGTCACTTTCTCCAGGTTAACTCTGGGGATAGCTTCCCTTGTGACCTTCTTGGTGACTTTCTTAGATTTCTGAGAAGTCTTAGTCACATTGGTCTTGGCAAAAATACTTCTAGGGATAACTTCCCTTGTATCTTTGACTTAACCCCTAGACCTTGTTGGTGCGGGAAACATCCGACGATTGGACCTGTGTTTTAATTATGTCAAAGGGTCCAAAATTAAGTTGTCTTGTTATCTAACAAGGTTCATTGAGCTTGCAGGAAAGTCCTAAGTTGTCTTAGACAAAAGTCCTAGTGGATTCTAGGCAGGTGGAAAACCCTAGGGGGTGGTAACCTAGGTCCTAGGGGGAGGTAACCCTAGGTGGTGGAAAGTCCTAGCTACGGTTAGACAGGTGGAAAACCCTAGGGGGTGGTAACCCTAGGTCTTAGGGGGTGGTAACCCTAGGCAAAAATTCCAGTCGATTTGGAGGACTGATCTAACAACAGATAAACTCTCCTGAGAGGAGTAGGTGAGGGCGCGTTCCCCGGCGAGGGAACATAGGCGTCGGTTCGACCTAGAATTTCATCAAAATTCAAAGTCAAAATCGGACAGTCAGAGGCTGTCAAACTTTAGTTTATATATATTATTTTATGCCTGGACTAACTTTATTTTACAAAAAATAAAGGGCAGAAAAAAGCTGGTACGGGTGCCCCGAGCTAGTCCGGGCGCTCGGAGTCGATTTAGGCGCCCGGAACCCAAAAGTTATCGCCAAGCTGATGTGGCGTGCGGAGTGGCCGAGTCACGTGGTCCAGGCGCCCGGAACAACCTATAAAGGCAGCTTAGACCAGGAGCTTCAAAATAACATTCAAAATGACTTATTCTCTTGCGCGCTGTCGAGAAAACACTTCCACGACGACCCGAAGCTCTGACGACAACCAAGAATAAGAATCTTTAGATCTGTAGTCGTCGGTATTCTTTACTTTGGAGTTGTTTTTAATATTGTAATTGCTTACTTGTACTTATTCGGAATTGATAGTGGATTGCCTATCGAAAGCACTCTTACGTGCGGACCTTGGAGTAGGAGTTGACACAGACTCCGAACCAAGTAACCAAAAGTGTTAGCGATTGCTTTTAACTTATTTCTATATTCCACTACATATTTACTTTGAGTTTTACAAAACGAACGAATTAGCCACGATCGCTATTCACCCCACTTCTAGAGATTTTCGATCCTACAATTGGTATCAGAGTGGGGTCGCTCTGAATCGGTACAATTATCGTTCGAGTATTCTTATTCGTCGCTTTTCCCTCCAAAACTATTTTTGAAAAATTCATTTTCATCTTTTCACCATTGGCCGATATTAGCGAAATATCACATTTTCAAAAATTAATAAATTTTTAATATTTTTATTAATATTTTATTAATAAAAAATCAGTAAATTGCTATTTTTTTCTTTTGCACTACTAATCCAAGATCAAGTCTTGGGATATTTTTTTCTTTTTACTTTTTGTGTGTGAGATTTTCTTTTACAATGACCCACCAAGAAGGCAACAGTACCGCACGCCTACCACTCTTGTCCAGTGAGAATTTCAGATACTGGAAAGACTAGATGGAGCATCAACTGAAGACCCAAATGGAGATATGGACCATAGTCCAGATCGGATTTATACTCCCCATCGAAGAAGGTGTGCCCATCGCTTGTGACAAGTGGAATGCACAAACAAGAGGAAAAATCGAGGCAAATGCAAAAGCAACATATACTCTCCTATGCGGACTAACAAATTTAGAGCTTGATCGAGTTAGAAAGTTCGACAATGCTAAGGAGCTTTGGAAGAAATTGATCAAGCTTTATGAGATTCCTTTAGAGCCAGAAGACGAAGTCGAACCTATAAAATATCGAAAATAGGTGAATATTAATAAGAGAATTTTCTGGATTTTTTGGATATTTTTTGGGAATTTTTCGGAGCTCATACGGACGAATTAACGGGGATAAAAATGAGGCCCGGAAAAGCCTGTTTAGGCTACCCCATTTAAATGAGGAAAAATTGAATTTCTTAATTCCTTTTCTTTATTTATTTTCCCTTTTTCTTCATTTTTTTATTTCACCGATCGTTCTCTTTATCCCCGACGCCGTCTCCTCCCCAAAACCGCACGAGCGGTTCTCTTCCTCTTCTCCTTTTATTCCTCTTTTCTCCCGATCCTCTGCCCAAGCCTCCCGCCAAGTGCCGCTCCTCCTTTTCCCCAAGCGCCGGTGACGTTCACTCCATCGCCGGTTCCCTATTATGTGCTCGTGCCCTAGCCTACCTTGCCGACGCCGGTGAGCGCCTTGCGGCGATCTTTGCTAGTGCTGTTCGAGACCTGTGCTTCGGTGACGGTGATTTGCCACCGCCGACGCTCTCCCTTCTGCCCTCTGTGCTGCTAGAGCCGACATCACCGAAGGACCTCACTGTGCCCGTTGTCCCTTTGCCGTGGAGATTCCCACGCCGCCGCCGGCCAAAGGAAACCCTAGTCGAGGTGTGGTGTGGAATTAGGGTTGTGGTATGATTTCGGATATTGATTTCCAGTTCATGTTCTTCCTTGCCTCGGATCTAGTCACGGTATAAGAATTTGTCCTGGTTGCTTCATAGGTGAACGACAGTAGGTGTCCCCGGCAACCGCTGTGATTTCCGGCCACAATTTCCAGCAGTATCCCTGGCTGTGATTTGAGGTAAGGTGTAGAGGAAGTCATTTCTTTTGTTACAGCGTACACAAAAAAATTGGAGCTAGGAAAGGATGAGAAATGAAGAGTATAAAAATTTATTTAAATCTAAGTTGATTATATATATATGGAATAGGTTTGGAATTTATCTACTGGTATGATTAGCGTTTTACCTAATTTTAGGGTTAGAGGTTTTATTTAGCTTTATATATGATTGTATCTAAATAAAATATATATTTCTATTTGTGACACAGGACTTTGACGCGAGACGAGTATCTCGGAGTCAGATTTGGATCATTTTATCGCAGGCGGGTACTTTTGACTTTATGTCTTTGATATGCATAGTAGTGAATTTAACAAGTAGCAATAATTATGTTCTATTATTTGTTTCGGTTAATCACTACCCGATACCTGTTACATGATTGGTTGATTGCTTGTTTTGCATCTCATGTATTCCTTACCTGTTGATACATGTTTATAGGGGTAGTGATATACCATGCTTCACCATGTTCAGGACCTAGGTTTTATACCTTCTGTGTACCTTTGTTTTGATTCGTTGACCTATGATGTACTTTTATATATATATGGATTAGCTCAGGATATTTTTGTGGTTAGTGTCATGCACCATTTGCATGATTGCATGCTGTGCGATAGTCCGTTCCATTATTGTTGAGCACATCGCCAGTTACATGGATCTGCACACACCACCACTCATGGGTTAGTGGTCGATTCAGGCAGTGTGTGTTGCAGCAGGGACTTTGTTTGGCTCCGTTGGTCCGCTCATGGGTAGCGTGATGCAACGTGTTAGCCGGCAGGGATTCCTCCCCGTTATCGTGTACCGGGAGTTGAGAGCATTGCGCTCCCCCATTTATGATTTGGGGTAGGAGGATAGGTGTACTCCGACAGCATCCCGTCCATTCGGTCACTCATCAGGAGTAGTGACGATAGAGTGCACGGTTGTCACAACCCTACCCACTCTTTCTCACTATTGTGTGTGAGATGATCGACTGGCGTCAGGGGTGACCAGGATGCATCATTGGCATCATATGCATGATGCATTTATTGCTTGTGTTTGTGCTTGCTGCATTTATATGTTGTATATTGTTTGGACGCCTATGTTTGACATGCATACAGGATTTCTATGCCACTTACCAGGTCCTGGTTAGTACAGTTTTTCTCCTGTTTACTTCAGTTGCATTTCATTCTTTTATATCAGGAGACTGTACGCATGATTAGTGCTAGATGTTATTTCTCTACTTTGCATATCAGTTGTACCTGCTGAGTGTTGGACTCACCTCGCCTCCATTGTTGTTATTTTTTCAAGTTGATGCTGTCAGGAGAGAGTTCCAGTTGCTAGTCCCTGCAGATCTCAAAGATATTGTTGGTCTTTTGGTTTTCTTACTTAGATTATGCTAAACTTGTTCTGGTTGATGGTATAGACATTGTATGGATTTTGTGATGTCGATGAATTTTTATATGATTTGGTTTTGTTCTACTACATGCCTGCCTGGACGGCAGAAGAGGTAAGTTCGTCGGATATGTGTTTTATGAGTGTAGTGGAGTAGGAAAAATCGAATTTGAGTTTTATGAGTGTAGTGGAGTAGGGTTGTTTTCAAGTCATGGTGTTACTGATTTGTTTATTTCTTATTAAACTACGTGAAATGCCTGTGTGTTGTATTTTATTATCGTTGTTATTCCAGCCGCATGTGGCTGAGGTATATGGATATGTAGAAAGTTTCAGATTGTCCGCCGTACAGGGGAGATGCTGCCGAAATTTCTTCGGATAGGGACTCCTCCGGGGCGTGACAATTTATTTGGTATCAGAGCCAAGTTTGCGAGTCAAATTGGGCATTTCAGGATTTTCGTTATGGTTATGTTTCAGATTTCCTTTTTGGATTTATATGGATTTCCGACGATTTTCATGTTCGGAATTTTGAGGTCAGAAGTTGGGGACTGGACAGCGATGGAACATCTCCAGACGGCATATAGGTATGATGTGTAATTTTATAGTTTATGACATGTATTAGCATTCTTTATTTAGTACCTGTCTGGTTGTTGTAACACATATTACATGTGATGGGTTAGCCATTAAGCATGGTTGACCTTAATAGAGATCAAGGATTATAGTCTCTAGTGATTTTTCATATCATACCATCAGTAGTTTTGCTTCTGTTACTACTAGTAGGAGATGGAGGCACATACCAGCCTCTGCTATTGTTAGCTGGCTAATGGATGATACCTACATATTCCTGTGGATTTAGCCAGTAGAGTTTTTATACTCATATCTTTTGGATATTAGGGTACCCGATACAATGAAAATTGGTCATTGGGGAGTTATCATGTTTGATCATTGTTGAGAATGGTTGGAGGTTGAGGGATATTGTGAGATCAGATATTGTGATATGTTGATTTCTAATGATTTATGAGAGTAAATGTTATGTGGTTGTCTGATGATCTATTACTAGATATTTGTTTTGATGATCTATTATTTGGGTTGTCGTTGATGGTGACATAGTGAGTGTCATGTATGATATTCACAGGTTTGATGATTATAGTTGGTGATCAAATTATAAATCGGGTGCTAGAGAGTTTACGGTTGAGTGTGCCTATGAGATTTTAATAAATCTGGTTAGTTGTGGTTAGTTAACAGGATGATAAAATTGATATTTGCTTCCTCTGATATTGGACTATGTGGATAAATAATGATTTGATGTTTTGAATGCTAACTTGCTCTCATGGAGAGTAGAGACTGATTCATCTGATATTATGTGGGCTGATATTTTTGAGGATAAAAATGAGAGTGTCTTGATGTTCTTGAATTCTGACTTTATCTTTTGGGTCGTACACATTTATACATATGATATTATTGTGGATTTCTAGTAGATTATACCCGAGTGGTTAGACATACATGTCTGATTGTTTATTGGAGGTATTTGTCAATTAAAAACTATGTTGTGGAATGTGCACATATGTTTGAGTGTTTTATTGGATGTATCTTATCGATTTAATCTGAGTTGTGATATGTGCAGATGTGTTCGGTGTAATATTTGAGGTATCTTGTTTATTATATGATTGTTCTGAGAGTATACTCGTGTCGGTTATGATTTGTTGGAAGTATTACGTTGATTATACTCTTGGCATAGATGTATATATGTCATGTGAGTGTTGTTGAGGTGTATTGTTAATTATACCTATGTTGTGAGTATGTGTGGTGTGTACAAATTGGAGGATTATGTCGATCATACATATGTTGTGTGAGCAAGTGTGCCAGGTGTATTGTTGGTAGCAGCATGATAATTCTACTTATGTTGAATGCAGGATGTGGAGTGTTTGCATTATGTCATTTGTTGGATTACCCTGTCAACCCATATTCTTATCAGTGGGTGACTCACTACGATGTTGATAGATTTGACGATGAGTTTGATTTGATTGCTGGATTGTTATACCTTTGGTTGCCCACAGTGATATGTGGTTGAGTGATCTCGTGCAGCCTCTAGTTGGATAGTTAGGTGCCTTGGACACTTAAGGATCGTTTTTGGTGGAGCGGAGCTCCCACATATTATTGTTGGTTTGTGATAGAGCATTGCTCTTACATATTTTGGATTGTTGTGGTGGAGCGTTACTCCCACATATTACGGATTGTTTGTGGTAGAGCGTTTCTCCCACATATGTGGTATTTCTTGTGATGGAGCGTTGCTCTCACACTAGTAGATCTATTCTTTGGTGATTTGTATTGTTGGTGATTATATTTCAGACTTATTGTCAGAGATCTTATGGTTAGAAATGTCTGTGATACGGACATTATGTGTCATGATTTTACCATTAGGGTTTGGGAAGCCTTAGATGTTTTCAGAGACTTGATGATTTTGGTATTCCCAGGATGTTTGGATCAGTTTCCATTGTCTTTGTTGACGATGTTGTGAATCTATTTCGGATCCATGGTGAGTCACGCACATCATCTTTGCATAGTTCTAGAGATGTTTCGATGAAAACGTCTAGATGTGAAGATCAGTAGTGCGTATTTTGGTTGTCTTCTGTGAGATGTTTGAGACACACGGTCACCAGTAGGAGTATACCGTGGTTCCACAGGAGATCGAGGTTGTTACCGTTGGGAGTAGACGGAGTCTATAGAAGAGGCTCGCAACTTCCTTTGTTTGGCTCGATATTTCCGGAGATACGTTGAGGGTTTCTCACGGATTGCTATGCCGTTGACACGCCTTACCAGGAAAGGTGTGAAGTTCATGTGGTCCGAGGATTGCGAGACTAGCTTTCAGGAGCTGAAGCGGAGATTAGTGTCGGCTCCAGTTTTAGTTTTACCTTCTGGAGAGGACGGATTTGTGCTCTATACCGACGCGTCTCTTCAGGGTTTGGGCGCTGTTCTGATGCAGCACGACAGGGTAGTCTCCTATGCTTCTCGACAGTTGAAGGAGCAAGAGAAGAACTACCCAGTTCATGATCTGGAGTTAGCTGCCATCATCTTTGCTCTGAAGCTTTGGCGACATCATTTATACGGTATTACATTTGAGATTCTCACTGATCATAAGAGTCTCAAATATATTTTCACTTAGAAGGAGCTTAATCTCCGATAGAGGAGATGGATGGAGTTCCTGAAGGATTACGATTGTACCATTAGCTACCACCCGGGGAAAGCTAATGTGGTTGCAGATGCACTCAGCAGGAAGTCCAGAGGGACTTTGGCTTGCCACCGAGTTTCAGTTACAGACTTGGTTCAGGGTTTCTCTGAGTTAGATCTTGAGGAGCAGGGACCGACAGAGCAGGGTATTCTGGTTACCATGGTTGCTCAATCGTCGATCAGGACGAGGATCCGAGAGGCCCAGGCTGGTGATCAGCATTTGCAGTTCATTAGCAGTCAGATAGTTTCCGGGCAGCAGACCGAGTTTACACGCGACGAGGAGGGTATGATATACTTCCGAGGCAGATTATACGTATCTCAGTCTCATACGGTCTTACAGGAGCTACTCCAGGAGGCACACCGCTCACGATTTGCGATCCATCCAGGCGGGACCCGTATGTATCGAGACTTGAGGCGTTCCTATTGGTGGAACGACATGAAGAAAGACATCACAGATTTCGTAGCTAGATGTCTTGTTTGTCAGCAGGTGAAGGCTGAGCACCAGAGACCTGCAGGATTACTTCAGCGAATTCCTATTCTTGAGTGGAAGTGGGATCACATTACCATGGACTTTGTGGTAGGGTTGCCGAGGACACGACGAGGTCATGACGCGATTTGGGTAATCGTTGATCGATTAACCAAATCTGCGCACTTTTTAGCGATTCGGAGGACTGATCCCCTGGATCGATTGGCAGATCTGTATTGTCAGGAGATCATCATACTACATGGTGTTCCGTTGAGTATCATTTCGGATAGAGATTCACGGTTCACGTCTCGTTTCTGGCAAAGTCTGCAGCAGGCCTTGGGCACACAGCTCCGTTTCAGTACAACCTTCCATCCACAGACAGATGGACAGTCAGAGCGGACCATTCAGACTTTAGAGGACCTGCTGAGGTCATGTGTTATGGATTTCGGAGGCAGTTGGGAGGACCATCTGCCGTTGGTAGAGTTTGGATACAGATGGCACCGTTTGAGGCGTTGTATGGTAGACCTTGTCGGACACCCGTCCTCTGGGATGAGGTTGGAGAGGCCCAGATGTTGGGACCTCATAGAGCTCAGTAGGATGCAGAGTTGGTCCGTACTATCAGACGGAGGATGTCAGAGGCGCAGGACCGCCAGAAGAGTTATGCTGATCGGAGACGCAGACCACTAGAGTTCTCTGTTGGCAACCATGTATTTCTGCGAGTTTCACCCACGAAAGGGGTGAAGAGATTTGACCTCAGAGGTAAGTTAGCCCCGCGGTACATTGGCCCTTTCGAGATCTTGGAGAGGATCGGAGCGGTAGCTTACCGACTGGCACTACCACCCTCCCTGTCAGGCGTTCACGATGTATTCCACGTATCGATGTTGAGGAGATACGTACATGACCCGACGCATGTGCTGACAGATGTCTCAGTTCCAGTTCAGCCTGACGTCACTTATGAGGAGATTCCGGTACGGATTCTGGATCGGAAAGAGCGTCAGTTGCAGAACAAGACTATCCGGCTGATTAAAGTCCGATGGCAGCATCATTCGGACGAGGAGGCTACTTGGGAGCTCGAGGATACTATCCGAGCTCGATACCCCCATCTTTTCACTTGAGGATGTGATTTAATTTACCGTTCAGCATTTATACTCTATATCTGTTGTTAGTACTTGCTGATGGTAGATAACGAAATTTGGGGACCAAATTTTATTAGTGGGGGAGAATATAAAATACCAAAAATAGGCGAATATTAATAAGGGAATTTTCCGAAATTTTTAGATATTTTTCAGGAATTTTTCGGAGCTCGTACGGACGAGTTAACGGGGATAAAAACGGGGCCCGGAAAAGCCTGTTTAGGCTACCCCATTTCAATGAGGAAAAGTTGAATTTCTTAATTCCTTTTCTTTATTTATTTTCCCTTTTTCTTCATTTTTTTTATTTCGCCGATCGTTCTCTTTATCCCCGACGCTGTCTCCTCCCCAAAATCGCACGAGTGGTTCTCTTCCTCTTCTCCTTTTATTCCTCTTTTCTCCCGATCCTCTGCCCAAGCCTCCCGCCGAGTGCCGCTCCTCCTTTTCCCCAAGCGCGGGCGACGCTCACTCCATCGCCGGTTCCCTATTCTGTGCTCGTGCCCTAGCCTACCTTGCCGACGCCGGTGAGCGCCTTGCGGCGATCTTTGCTAGTGCTGTTCGAGACCTGTGCTTCAGTGACGGCGATTTGCCACCGCCGACGCTCTCCCTTCTGCCCTCTGTGCTGCTAGAGCCGACATCACCGAAAGACCTCACTGTGCCCGTTGTCCCTTTGCCGTGGAGATTCCCACGTCGCCGCCGGCCACAGGAAACCCTAGTTGAGGTGTGGTGTGGAATTAGGGTTGTGGTATGATTTTGGATATTGATTTCCAGTTCATGTTCTTCCTTGCTTCGGATCTAGTCACGGTATAAGAATTTGTCCTGGTTGCTTCATAGGTGAACGACAGCAGGTGTCCCCGGCAGCCGCTGTGATTTCCGGCCACAATTTCCAGTAGTATCCCTGGCTGTGATTTGAGGTAAGGTGTAGAGGAAGTCATTTCTTTTGTTACAGCGTACACAAAAAAATTGGATCTAGGAAAGGATGAGAAATGAAGAGTATAAAAATTTATTTAAATCTAAGTTGATTATATATATATAGAATAGGTTTGGAATTTATCTACTGGTATGATTAGCGTTTTACCTAATTTTAGGGTTAGAGGTTTTATTTAGCTTTATATATGATTGTAGCTAAATAAAATATATATTTCTATTCGTGACACAGGACTTTGACGCGAGACGAGTATCTCGTAGTCAGATTTGGATCATTTTATCGGAGGCGGGTACTTTTGTAACGCCCGAAAATTCTCGAAACTGCATTATAAATATTCTATGATTTTTCTGGAATTTTTAGATATTTTTCCGGAATTTTACGAGTAGCGGAAGCAACAAAAATAATTAGAACCGCAAAATAGCTTAGGCGGGAATCGAACCCGAGACCTATGGCTTAGGGAAAATGTTGGGAACTAGTTGAACCCAGCAGGGCCGTGCTGAAAGGAAAGGGGACCAATTATATTTTTAATTGGGTTGGCCGAATTAGTTACTTAGTATAAATAGGAAGGTTAAGTTGGGGGTTGGTTTATTTTGAGAACTGGGTTCGGCAACATCAAATTTCACCGTGACCTATCCCTCTCCCAAAAACCTTCACCGCCGCCCACTCCTCTTCTTCCTCCTCTCTCGGCGCCCAAGCCCCAAGGGCTCTCGGATCATCTTCCGGCGACGACTCCAACACGAAAGAGGTTCTTCTCCGCGAGAGGAACGCAAAGACGTGAGCGGATCGTCGAGAAGGTCATCTCCACCGGAATTCTAGCGAATAGAATCGTAAGAAATTACGAACAGGAGGTAAGAAACCCCTCACCTGCAGTATAATAGCTACCGTTTGATTTTCTGTGCATTAGTTTAGTTATATGCGTATGTTTTCGACATATAGGGTGTATTTAACCTTCCTCGCAGGTTTAGGGATTTAGTGAGTACCTTTAGATGGGCCGGACACGTCTTTTCTCCTTCAGTTGGAGGTTTAGATGCTGTTGGGTGCCTAAAGGTAGTCTCCCTAATAGAGAGGGGAGTTAAAGCACACTAGGTGGTCGATTAAATAACTAGCTTAGAAAAAATGCAACCTAGGTATTTTTATTAGCACAGTTGAATGCATTAGAAGCATCTAAATCAGTAAATCAGTTATCCTAGCTTATATGGGACTACGGTCCAATGGGTGGGCTCCCACAGTCGCCTCTAGGTTCAGACAACCTAGCTCTAGGTTCAGATAACCTAGAAACAGCTATTTAGAACAGTTTAGCTATACTCAGTATTTTACTTTTCAGTTGGCACTGTACTGGATTAGATATCCATTGGGTTGGGCTCCCATAGTCGGTCCCTAGGTTTAGATAACCTAGTAGCTCTACTAAATTCGGGATTTGCAACCCCGGGTCTAGTTAGAGATGCGCGCATAGCAAGTACAGTTGCCGGGCCCAAACAACAGCATGATTACTATTTTCACTTATTATGATATTAGCTTTCAAACTCTTAATCTAATCCAGTGATTATAGTTTAAGATCAGTTTTAGCTTAGTTCAGTTTCAGTTACAGTATCATGCTCCAGCTTAGTTTTTCCGTGTGAATATGCATGATAACTTTATGTGCAGTTATTATACATGTTTATATGTTCAGCTTTAGATATGCCATGATTGTATGCTTACATGCCATGCCATGCTTAGTTTATTCAGTATATCCAGCATAGGTTTTAAACAGCATGATTTAAAATCATATTTGCATCGTTGCATGTTTTTGTGAGGTAGATGGTTTCTTACTAAGCTTTTTAGCTTATAGATACTATTTTTCTTATACTGCAGATAAAGGTAAAGGAAAAGTGGACCAGTAGCAGAGGCTGGAGGTCAATGCAGATCAAGATGTGTGTGGCAGGAACTGGAATAAAAGATTCTAAGGGATTTTAGCAAGTTTTACTTAAGCATCAGAACTTTACAGTATTTTGTTATTTGCACTCTAGTTGTTAATCACTATGAATTAGTTAGCTATGCACTCTATTATGCTTAGAACCCTTCGTTTATGATGTGAGAATGTTAGTTTCCATTGTTAGAGTGTTTCCTAGCCTTGTTAGAATTGTTGTGTGAGGTTTTGGCACGCCAAAGTGCTGAAATCAGAGTCCCCGGACGAAATCAGAGCCTAGGCAGTGCCACTGGATCGGTCGGCCGACCGATCCAGACAGATACAGTATGCTACTGTATCCTCCTGGATCGGTCAGCCGACCGATCCAATGCCTTAGAGCGTTCCTGAGAGTGCACGGATCGGTCGGCCGACCGATCGAGACATACTGGATCGGTCTGCCGACCGATCCAGCCACACTGGATCGGTCTGCCGCGATCCGGCCACTGGATCGGTCGGCCGACCGATTGAACAGAATGACCGCAGCTCTGATCGATCTGTGGATCGATCGGCAGGTCTGTGAGTAGTTGGGAAGTTAGTTTCTAGCCCCTAGCTCAGTTGGGATGTTCAGTTTCTCCTCCTTAGCATATGTACACCAGCAAAGAAGGTCTTTAGACCTTTCTTATCAGTTGTATCCATCATTAGTAGAGTAAAATTTTAATTAGCCCAGCTTTCCGCACAGTATAGTTTAGCATTATTGTGACGATCGGCCTTACAGCCAGTGATCAGAAGGCGAGTCATTACAACTTTTGACTTTATGTCTTTGATATGCATAGTAGTGAATTTAACAGGTAGCAATAATTATGTTCTATTATTTGTTTCGGTTAATCACTACCCGATACCTGTTACATGATTGGTTGATTGCTTGTTTTGCATCTCATGTATTCCTTACCTGTTGATACATGTTTATAGGGGTAGTGATATACCATGCTTCACCATGTTCAGGACCTAGGTTTTATACCTTCTGTGTACCTTTGTTTTGATTCGTTGACCTATGGTGCACTTTTATATATATATGGATTAGCTCAGGATATTTTTGTGGTTAGTGCCATGCACCATTTGCATGATTGCATGCTGTGCGATAGTCCGCTCCATTATTGTTGAGCACATCGCCAATTACATGGATCTACATACACCACCACTCATGGGTTAGTGGTCGATTCATGCAGTGTGTGTTGCAGCAGGGACTTTGTTTGGCTCCGTTGGTCCGCTCATGGGTAGCGTGATGCAACGTGTTAGCCGGCAGGGATTCCTCCCCGTTATCGTGTACCGGGAGTTGAGAGCATTGCGCTCCCCCATTTATGATTTGGAGTAGGAGGATAGGTGTACTCCGACAACATCCCGTCCACTCGGTCACTCATCAGGGGTAGTGATGACAGAGTGCACGGTTGTCACAGCCCTACCCACTCACCCTCACTATTGTGTGTGAGATGATCGACTGGCGTCAGGGGTGACCAGGACGCATCATTGGCATCATATGCATGATGCATTTATTGCTTGTGTTTGTGCTTGCTGCATTTATATGTTGTATATTGTTTGGACGCTTATGTTTGACATGTATACAGGATTTCTATGCCACTCGGACTGTTTGTCCTTATACCGAGGTCCTGGTTAGTACAGTTTTTCTCCTGTTTACTTCAGTTGCATTTCATTCTTTTATATCAGGAGACTGTACGCATGATTAGTGCTAGATGTTATTTCCCTACTTTGCATATCAGTTGTACCTGCTGAGTGTTGGACTCACCCCGCCTCCATTGTTGTTATTTTTCTGGTTGAGAGAGTTCCAGTTGCTAGTCCCTGCAGATCTCAAAGATATTGTTGGTCTTTTGGTTTTCTTACTTAGATTATGCTAAACTTGTTCTGGTTGATGGTATAGACATTGTATGGATTTTGTGATGTCGATGGATTTTTTTATGATTTGGTTTTGTTCTACTACATGCCTGCCTGGACGACAGAAGAGGTGAGTTCGTCAGATTTGTGTTTTATGAGTGTAGTGGAGTAGGAAAAATCGAATTTGAGTTTTATGAGTGTAGTGGAGTAGGGTTGTTTTCAACTCATGGTGTTACTGATTTGTTTATTTCTTATTAAACTGCGTGAAATGCCTGTGTGCTGTATTTTATTATCGTTGTTATTCCAGCCGCATGTGGCTGAGGTATATGGATATGTAGAAAGTTTCAGATTGTCCGCCGTACAGGGGAGATGCTGCCGAAATTTCTTCGGATAGGGACTCCTCCGGGGCGTGACAGAACCTGAGTTCGAATATGAGTATGAATCTCCTGAGTCAACCTCCGAATCAGGCTTAGAAGAATCAGATCAGACCAATTTCATAGCACTGATGACCAAGGAAGAGATAGCTGAATCTAAGTCCGAATTTGAGACGACAACAATCAAGGGGGAGAATCCTATCATGGATCTAAAAGGTAAAATTGTAAATTCAAAATTTTATATAACTTGTTTTAAGTGTAGGGAAAGAGGGCACTATAGAAACAAGTGCCCTACTATTAAGATTCGGTCGGCACAACCGGAGGAGAAGGAGAAATCAATCCGAAAAGGGAAGAAGCACATTGAATGCTCCAAGTGCAAATGAAAGGGTCACTGCAAAAGACAATGCCCAGAAAGAAGACCCAAGAATCCAGGGGAAGAAATCAAAGTTAGTAAATTTACATTATATGAAAATCTAATTTTTGTAACGCATGTCAGTACCTTAACTAATCCTGATTGCACTAGTTTAGATTTCTCTCAAAAATTAGATATGCATGCTAATAATATAATAAATAAAGTTAATTCAAATCTAAATAAGAATAACTCAAAAATATTTAATAAAAATAAAAAATTAACTCTTATAAAATTTGAAATATAAAATAATATTTTAAAAGATAAAATTGATAAATTAGAAAATATTGTTAATAATTTAACCAAATCACAAAATCTAGACTTGGATTACAAGTCTAAGGTAAAACTTAAACTCTACAAACTAAGTTATAATCAAGTGCCTTTTAATTATGAAACCAATCAATAAACACTAAATTAATCGATAAACTTAAAAGTTAACTTAAAATTGTAACTTGTTAACCTAAACTAATAAATGCTTGATTTGTTTGATCAATGTATAATTACCATGAATATGAATATAAGTAATTAATTGATAAATGTCATTCATAATTACTAATTGTTTAATCTAGATTAGGATAGATAAGGATTTAGGCTTGATTCACACTTGATTAGTTAGACCGAGGAGTTTCAGAAAAGAAATTAAATATCTAATTTCTTTGAAAGACTTTGACTAGAAGTGGTGGATGATCCCATACCCAAGAAGGTCTAGTATCTCGCCACAACCTATAAGCCAATCATTGAAATAAATATTTAATTGACTAACTTAAAACCTTAGTCTAACTCAATTATAAATCAATCCTTAGATTGTAATCTAAATTGAAGATGAAATTAACCATCTCACAAAATCCTATAAAGTTTCCTAGTTGATAATTTACAAAAAGGTTTAAAATATAAAGTCGTTAACCAAACGCAAATTAATTAAAATTATTTTAATTAAGTTAACTTAATTAATTTCAAAATCTTAATTAATCTTAATTTCAAAATATTATTTATAAAATCTAATTAATTTCAAAATCATAATTAATTTCAAAATTAATCATAATGAATGTCAAAATCTTAATTATTTGATTATTAATTTCAAATCATAATTAAATTTTAAATTATTAATTCTTAGATTTTCAAAATCTTAATTATTTTTAAAATGATAATTAATTTTTAAATCATAATTACTATGTAAGTTTATAATTTCAAAATTAATTAATTTTCAATATATTTTTAAAATCTTTAAAATTTTAATTATTGTCAAATGTTTAAATCTAATTAAACTTATATTTTAAAATTTGAAATTCAAACTCATTGAAAATTCAAACTTATATTTTAAAATCTCAATTTTAATATTTTTAAAATATTAATAAAATTAAAATAAACTTATCTTCGTCTCACACACACTCATAAGCTGAACATGCTTGATAACTTAGAATGAGTGAGATGGGAAATCAAGAAAGTAAATAATAACTTTTATGTTTGTTTTACATGCTTGAACTCTAAGACTCTAAAATTTTTTTAACATTAATTAAGGGGGAGTGCAAAGAACTTTAAGACATTATTTTTTATTTTATTAAAGTATTTTTTTTCAAAGTTAAACTTTTCAAAAAGAGGAAGTTAAATTTTTTTTTACTATTTTTGAAAATAAAAATAAATTATTTTTTGAAAAGACAGAAACTAAGTATTTGATAAAATATATTTAAGGGTTTAAGAAAAATTATTTTTGAAAGCTAAGGGTTTAAGCAAAATTATTTTTAAGCTAAGTATTTAAGCAAATTTTTTTAAAGCTAATTGTTCCAGCACAATTATTTTTAAGTTATGTACTTAACTAAGTTTTTA
This sequence comes from Zingiber officinale, assembly GCF_018446385.1. Lineage (NCBI taxonomy): Eukaryota > Viridiplantae > Streptophyta > Magnoliopsida > Zingiberales > Zingiberaceae > Zingiber > Zingiber officinale. The sequence goes on along the minus strand of NC_055986.1, from coordinate 17,745,211 downwards.
TCCATTTTTTTTAGCTAAGTACTTAACTTAGTTTTTATAAAAAAATTTAAACTAAGCTTTAATCAAAATTCTTTTTATGCTGAGTACTTTTAACTAAGCCTTTTTCAAAACCTTTATAAATCTAAGTATTAAACCTAAGTTCTTATCAATTTCTCTCGAAGCTAATTACTTGGCAAAATAATTATTTCCAAAGTTAAAAATTAGCTAAGTTTTTTTTGGAAAAGCTAAGTATTTTCAAAATATTTTTAAATTAGCTAAATGTGTTTCAAAGCACTTTTTTTTTTCAAAAGCTAAGTTTAGCAATGTTTTTTTTTTTCAAACGCTTAAAAATTAGCTAAGTTTTTTAAGTGCTACCCTTCAGGGGAAGCTTAAAGTTAAATAGATTAAATATTTTTTTTTGTCTATCTTTACATGTAAAACAACCTTCTCTCTACTTAGTATTATTTTTTATTTATGTCAAAGGGGGAGAGAAAAGTCAAAGTTAAGAATTTAAACATAATTTTTATGAAAGAGGGAGCGGAGCATAAGGAAATTTTTATAAATTATTGTATTTATTCTCATGCTTAAATTCTTTTATCATTTTGTTATGTTTTACTTAACTTTGAACCGTGTTGCCATAATAAAAAAATGGGAGATTATTGGTGCAAGAAGCATCCGACGATCGAACCTGTGTTTTGATTATGTCAAAGGGTCCAAAGTTATGTTGTCTTGTTATCTAACAAGGTTCATTGAGCTTGTAGGAAAGTCCTAAGTTATCTTAGGCAAAATCCTAGTGGATTCTAGGCAAGTGGAAAACCCTAGGAGGTGGTAACCCTAGGTCTTAGGGGGCGGTAACCCTAGGTGGTGGAAAGTCCTAGCTGCGGTTAGGCAGGTGGAAAACCCTAGTGGTGGTAATCCTAGATCCTAGGGGGTGGTAACCCTGGGCTGAGGAAAACCCTAGGGGGTGGTAAACCTAGGTCCTAGGGGGTGGTAACCCTAGGAAGAAAGTCCAGTCGGTCTAGAGCACCGATTTGGCAACAAGTAAACTCTCCTGAGAGGAGTAGGTGAGAACGTGTTCCCTGGCAAGGGAATAGTAGGCGTCGGTTCGACCTAGAGTTTCGTCGAAACTCTAAGTCAAAATCGAATAGTTAGAGGCTGTCAAACTTTAGTTTATATATATTATTTATGCCTAGACTGACTTTATTTTTGCAGAAAATAAAGGGCTGGAAAAAGCTAGTCCGGGTGCCCAGAGTTCGGGCTCCCAGAACTGGTCCGGGCGCCCGGAGTCGATCCAGGCGCCCGAAATCCAAAAGTTATCGCTAAACTGATGTGGCACACGTGCAGTGGTCGAGCCACGTGGTCCAGGCGCCCGGAACAGTCTATAAAGGCACTTTCGACCAGGAGCTTCAAAACAACATTTAGAACGACTTATTCTCTTGCGCGTTGTCGAGAAAACACTTCCACGACGCCTCGAAGTTCCAATGACAACCGAGAACAAGAATCTTTAGATCTGTAGTGGTCGAGTCACTTTGAGTCCCGTTAACCATTCCAAACCCCTTGGAATACATTTGTATACATTTAGGGGGAGTTTTCATATGAAAACAAGCATGAATTGGTTAAGAAATACCAAAGTGAAGTTTAGGATAAGGTTTAGTTTCAATTATGAATTTTGGAACCTTAAAACTTCAAGTTTTGGTTTTCAAGGGTCATTAACCATTCCTAACCCTTTGGTATACATTTGTATACACTTAGGGGGAGTTTTCATAATGAAAACAAGCATGGTTTGGTTAATGTCGACTTAGGTGAAGTTTAGGTTGAGGTTAGTTTGTAGAGGACTTCTTCAGAATAGCCTCCCCACTGACAGCTCTCACTAGGAAGAACAGAAAATTTCAGTGGATAGAGGACTGTGAGAACAGCTTCAGCGAATTAAAAAGGAGATTGACCAGTGCACCTATTCTGACTCTACCAGAGAACACAGGTAGCTTTGATATTTATAGTGACGCCTCTAAGTTGGGACCAGGAGCAGTGCTGATGCAAAATGGCAAGGTGATCGCCTATGCCTCCAGACAACTCAAGGAATATGAGAAGAATTACCCTACTCATGACCTTGAGCTTGCAGCAGTAGTGTTCGCTCTCAAGATTTGGAGACATTACTTGTATGGAGCTCAGTGTAGAGTGTATACAGATTATCAGAGTCTGAAGTACTTCTTCACTCAGAAGGATCTGAATATGCGACAACGCAGATGGCTTGAGCTGGTCAAAGATTATGACATAGACATCCTCTACCACCCAGGAAAAGCCAATAAGGTGGCAGACGCACTTAACAGAAAGTCCAGTGCTACCTTATTATCACTAGCAGCCATGTCACCACCCCTACAGAAAGAGATCACAGATTTTGGTCTCGAACTCATAGTGGGACAGCTCTCTAATATGACACTAGCATCTACCCTGCTTGGTGACATTCAGACAGCTCAGGAACAGGATCTTGAAATTCAGAAAATCAAGCAAGGGTTAGCAGAATCAGAAAGTAGAGAATTCAGAGTGTCCGATAGTGGGGTACTATACTTCGGTGACAGACTCTGTGTTCCAGATCAGGAGGAACTAAAGAGGAAGATTTTAGACGAGGCTGACCGGACTCCTTATGCGATGCATCCGGGTTCCACCAAGATGTACCAAGATCTAAAAAAACATTTTTGGTGGCCCGGGATGAAAAGAGACATCGCTAGATATGTTAGCACCTGTTTGACCTGCCAGAGGGTCAAGGCAGAACATCAGAGACCAGGAGGAGTTCTGCAGCCTATCCAGATCCCAGAATGGAAGTGGGAAGACATCTCCATAGATTTTATAGTGGGAGTACCCAGAACCACAAATGGTTTTGATACCATCTGGGTAATAGTCGACAGATTGACTAAATCAGCCCACTTCTTAGCTATCAGGATATCCTACTCCATGGAACAACTAGCTCAGTTGTATCTCAAGGAGATCGTCAGATTACATGGAGTCCCACGAACCATCATTTCAGACAGAGACAGTAGATTCACATCACACTTCTGGGAGTGTGTACAGTCAGCATTGGGCACAAAGTTGAAATTCAGTACAACTTTCCATCCTCAGACAGATGGTCAGACGGAGCGAGTAAATCAGGTACTCGAAGATATGCTCCGAGCATGTGCCCTAGATTTCAAGGGAAGTTGGTGCAAATATCTGAGTTTAACAGAATTTGCATACAACAATAGCTATCAGGCCACCATCGGCATGGCACCTTACGAGGCTCTCTACGGGCGGAGGTGTAGATCTCCAATCTGCTGGTATGAGAGTGGTGAACAGAAAGAACTAGAACTTCAGACAGATCTAGTAGCAGATACCACAGCAGCTATACAGCAGATCCGCCAGAGGATAGAGACAGCTCAGAGCCACCAGAAAAGCTATGATGATACACGGCACAGACCCTTAGAGTTTTCAGTTGGGGATTCAGTGTTCCTTAGAGTAGCTCCCATGAAGGGAGTAATACGTTTTGGGAAGAAGGGAAAACTAAGTCCCAGATATGTGGGACCATACCTTATCACTAGAAGAGTTGGCAAGGTGGCATATGAGCTAGAGTTACCACAGGAGATGTCAGCCATCCATAATGTATTTCATGTTTCTATGCTGAAGAAGCATATCCCAGATGCCACCCAGGTGATTGAGCCCCAGTCGGTACCAGTCCGCGAAGACCTCAGCTATGATAGTCGACCTATTCAGATAATAGACCGAGCAGTTAAGAAATTGCGGAACAAGAAGGTACCATTAGTAAAAGTTATTTGGAAAAATCACACCACAGAAGAGGCAACGTGGGAGACAGAAGCTAGTATGAGACAGAAGTACCCAGAGTTATTTTAAGTTCGAGGACGAACTTTTTATAAGGTATGGGGGATTGTAACGCCCGAAAATTCTCAAAATTATTTTATAAATATCCTAGTATTTTTCTGGAATTTTAGGATATTTTTACAGAATTTTTAGAGTAACGGAAGTAGCAAAAATAAATAGAAACGTAAAATAGCTTAAGTGGGAATCGAACCCGGGACCTATCGGGTCCGGTAACCTTTAGATAACTTTAGTAACCAAGTGAACCCAACAGGGCTGTGCTGAAAGGAAAGGGGAACAATTATATTTATATTTGAGTTGGGCCGGATTACCCACTTAATATAAATAGGGAATTTAAGTGAGGAGTTGTTACTTTTTTTTTAACAAGAAAACCTTTCCCTCAAACCCTCACCGCCGCCCCTTCTCCTTTCTCTTCCTCTTCTCGGCGCCAACCACAAGCACAGCTAGGGCTCCATCCCTAGGGTCCCAAGGGCTTCTTCCGGTGACATCTTGGATACGGGGACGCTCCCCTCCACGAGAGGAACGCGTAGACGCGAGAAGATCGTCGAAAGGATCGTCTTCTCCGGAAATCTAGCGAGTAGAATCGTAAGAAAAATTAGAGAAGAAGGTAAGAAACCCCTCACCTGCAGTATAAGTAACTAGTCGTATGTTTGTATGCATTGTTTTAGCCGTATGCAGATTTTCCGTGATAGGGTGTGAATTAGCGCACACCAAGCGTTTGGTTAAACGCTTAACTCAGTTAAATGCCACCATAGGCATTTTAATAGCTTAGATAAATGCAATAGAACCATTTTTACAGCTTAATTAGTCTTGCTACATCTTTTATGGACTAGACGTCCAATGGGTGGGCTCCCACAGTTGCCCCTAGGTTCAGATAACCTAGTTCTGGGTTTAGACAACCTAGTAAAAGCAAGACAAGAGTTATTAGCTTATGTTCAGTATTTTACTTTTCAGTGGCACTGTACTGGATTAGATATCCATTGGGTTGGGCTCCCATAGTCGTCCCTAGGTTTAGATAACCTAGAAACCCTACTAAAGTCGGGACTTACAAACCCAGGTCTAGTTAGGGATGCGCGCATAGCACGTACAGTTGTCGGGCCCAACAGCAGCATGATTATTATTTTAATCTATCTATTAAAATAGTTTTCAAAACCTCACAATTAGTTATGTGAATTCAGTACAGCTCTAGCATTAGTTAGAATTTGCTCAGTTCAGTTTGTTTGTATCAGTTTAGTTTGCTAATGATACAACGTGATAGCTTATAGTAGCACTTGTTGCCATGACTAGTTCGCTTGTATGCCATGCCATGCTCTTACATGTTCCATGTTCATATGTTTCAAATAGCATGTTTTAAAACATAAATTGCATCGTATGCATGTTTTAGTGAGGTAGATGGTTTCTTACTAAGCTCTCAAGCTTACAGATACTCTTTTCCTTATACTGCAGATAAAGGTAAAGGAAAGATGGATTAGAGGAGGCTGGAGGTCAATGCGGTGAAGATGTGTGTGGACAAAGGAACTGGAATAAAGATACTTGGGATCTAGCAAACTTGCATTTAACATTTCTGATTTTAGTTACTTCTCTACCTTTTAGAATGTTTGAGTAGCATGAATTGTGTAGTATGCATTAAGTTGATGTTGGATAGCACCCCATGAGTAATGTTATGCCTAGTAGTTCTATTTTTATGCTTATAGAGTTGATGCATGTGGTTTTGGCACGAACCAGTGCTGAAATCAGAGCCCAGCTGCGAAATCAGAAACCCCAATCGATCAGTGGATCGATTGGGGGCCCTCAATCGATCAGTGGATCGATTGAGAGTCTGTTTCCGCGAACAGTAAGCTTCTGGATCTATCAGCCGATCGATCCAGTCGCATTCTGTCGCAAACAGTAAGCTTCTGGATCGATCAGCCGATCGATCCAGTCGCGTTCTGTCGCGAACTGAAGGTTAACGGATCGATTGTTTGATCGATCGGGGAAATCGCTCCCGCGAACAGAGAGCTCTGGAATCGATCACTGGATCGATTGGCCAGTCTGGATCGATCAGCCGATCGATCCAGAATATTGCCCAAGCACAGTAGCCATCGGAATCGATCCGTGAATCGATCCAAACATCCCAATCGATCAGCCAATCGATTGGAATGCCTGTTTCGGCTGGAAGTACCTAAGTTCAGTCCTTAATCATATGTGAAGGTTAGATCCTCTTGTTTGAGTGTAGGTACAACCTTTAAAAAGGTACTTTTAAGCATAAGATCAGATTTAGTAGCAATTGACATGAGTTTAGCAAAATTTTAAATTAGTTCACGTTTCCGCACCTTAAAACATAGCCTAGCACAGCATATTGTGACGGTCCGACCTTACAGCGTAGTTAGTAGAAGGCGGGTCGTTACAGTTGTTTTCTATTTTTGATGTGTGACAAAGGGGGAGAATTGAAGGTTAAGTTAGACCTTCATTCATACTTTGTCATGGAAAGATTAAGGCTATGGGATTTAGCTTTGTGATAAAGAAGAAGTTAAGGCTATGAGATTTAGCCTAACTTAGAGATATTAACTAAGAAGGATTGTCAAACATTAAAAAGGGGGAGATTGTTGGGGCAATTTTCCTAGGTCAAGTTTGACCAGTTTGACTAAGCTTGAGTTGAGTCAAGCTTGAGTCGAGATTTAAGTTTTGATGTTTGACAATATATGGAGATTGCTAGGGCAATCGTCTGGTTGTGGAGATGGTCAAAGGGTTGACCAGGTTGAGAAGAAGACAAGTCAAGTAGGTCAGCGATGACAGGAGACTTGACTGGGTAAGTCCTAACTGGAGGTTAGGTGTTTGGAAGTCCTAACTGGAGGTTAGGCAGTGGAGAAGTCCTAACTAGAGTTTAGGCAATGGGAAAGTCCTAACTGGAGTTTAGGCATCTGGGAAAGTCCTAATTGGAGGTTAGGCAAGAGAGAAGTCAAGTAGGTCAGTGTTGACTAGACTTGGTGGTGAAAGTCCTGATAAGTGAGATCAGGCAATTGAAAAGTCCAAGTGTGACCTTGGCAAAGGGAGAAAGTCCTGGTGAGGAGCCAAGCAATTGGGAAAGTCCAAGTGTGATCTTGGCAAAGGGAGAAAGTCCTGGTGAGGAGCCAGGCAATTGGGAAATTCCAAGCATGTGGTCTTGGCAAGGTAAGTCCTAGTGTGACTTAGCAAGGAGAACTCGATAACTAGAATGAGGCCGAACGAAACTCCTGAAGGCAAGGCGTGAAGGATGGGAGATATCCGAGGGACGCAAGGCTGATGGAGGAGGCTAGAAGGCTAGTTCAAGGTTGATCGAGTGTGGTGTATAATTCGACAACTAGGATGAGGCCGAAGGAAGCTCCTGAAGGCAAGGCGTGAAGGATGGGAGATATCCGAGGGACGTAAGGCTGATGGAGGAGGCTAGAAGGCTAGTTCGAGGTCGGTCGGGTGTTGGCCAAATGCTAGGCATGGATACCCAATAGGTTGTGGTTGACCAGGAGTTGGGTTTGGGATCTTGAACTTGAGTTTGAGGTAAGTTCAGGGTGTTCAATTGATCGGTCGATCTATTGAACCAATGTCCAATCGATCGGTCGATCGATTGGAGTGTGCTGCGAGTGTGGGATGACTCCAATCGATCGACCAATTGATTGGGAGCATTACTCGCAAGCACAGAAGCTTTCCCAATCGATCGGGAGATCGATTGGGGAGGAGAAGCTCTCGCGCGGACGCGAGAGGACAGAATGGGTTTGAGTCGATTGGCCGATCGATTCAGATGGTCCCAATCGATCAGTCGATCGATTGGGAAGTGACCGTTGAGCAGGAAATGAGCAATGGACGACTGAGATTGTGTAGATGTGACGTGGCAATCGATTGAGACTAATTTGGATCGATTGGGAGCACTGTATAAAGCCTAGGCGGAGCGTTTTCTTCGCCAGAACTTTGTGTTCTTTCCTGCGACTCTTCTGCGACATTCACAACGATCTTCTCCAAGCTTGCAATGCCAGTTCTTGAAGGTTCTTAGAGGCACGTCCAAGTCAAGAGGCGAGTTACAACAAGAAGAAGAAGCTAGGGTTAGGGTTTGGTGTACAAATCTTGTAAAATTTCCCTTGTATCTGCTTCTCTTTGTATTTGTGTTGTATTGTGAGCTTGTAAGGCTTCTCCACCTTCGGTAGTTACCATAAAGGAGTGATTTCATAGTGGAGGGTGTGTGAGTGTGTGGATCCTTGGACTAGTCACCTCTTTTTGTGGTGGATACCAAGTAAATCCCTAGAGTTAGCGGTGTTTGTGTTTGTATTGTATTTTCCGCTGCATATCAAGACGAAGCAAGCACAAGCGGGCGACGAGACGCTATTCACCCCCTCTAGCGGGCATATCGGTCCCAACAGATATCGACAACGTGCTCAACTAGACGAGCCTCCTCGCACTGATGGCCTGGGATCAAATCAACGTGTCCCAGAGCGAGAGCGAATCGGAAGATGAATTGGAAAGAAGCCACGGATCCGTATCCGTTTCCAAAAGGCCTGACTCCACTGTAAGTATTCCGCGATTAAATAATTTAGTTAATTATTTATTACGCAAATTAGCAAAATCAAATATTAGGGTCAAATCACTTCTAAAGGAAATAACGATCCTTAAAGAAGTAACTAACTCCAAAACCTTGCCAGACCCAGTTCAGACTGGAAATTCAACTCAAGTCCAAAAGCTTGAGGAAGAAAACTCTAGTATGAAAACTCAGGTCAAGGATTTGGAGAAAACCTTAGAACGGTTTTATTTGGGGTCCAAGAACCTTGACCTAATTCTTGGGACACAAAGAGCCGTTTACAATAGAACTGGACTAGGTTTTAAATCCAAAAGGAAATATCGATCCTATCTATCCTTAGTCAACAGACCAAATAGTAAACTAGTCCAAGCATGGGTAGCCAAGTCCAACTTGGTCAATCAAGTCAGACTTGGTAAGTATTGGGCCCCCAAGGATCAAGTACATTACCTTGATAAACCTTATCGAGGCTATGATCCAAGGGGAGCAGAAAGAAAAATTATTTTAATTACTAAATAATTAAATAAATAAATAAAAATTAAATAAATAAATAAAAATTATCTTAACAAATAATTAATTAATTAAAATTACCTTAATAAATAAATAAAAATTATCTTAACAAATAAATTTAAAGGAATATAATTCAAAATTAAAACTTTTAAAACAAGTTAAAGGGAAAATAAATAATGGAGGCTCCAGAATAGCTGACACCTCCAAAAGGAATCTACCCGACAGGGTAACCAAATGCAACCTACCCGGCAGGGTAATTAGGGCTAGAATAAAAAGGGTTAAGTTTAACTTGACCCACGGTACTGGTGAAGTATTGGATGATAGTACGTTAGGAAAACTCAGTCTATGCATGTCTAGAAAGATATGACTTCGACCTGATACATTTGGCTAAGTGGAACTGACCGAAACTACCCTTTATGGATCCTAACTAGTTAGACCAAGGTTTTGTACTAAGTTCAGTGGATAGGACTATTTGGAAAACTTCGAAGACATGATTACTTTAATGATGTCCAGGTGACTCACGATAGCCCAGAAGTTTATCCAAAGAATGTTTATTTGTTGAGCCTAAAGCTAAACCTAAATCTAACATAAAGTTAAACCAAACCCTTTAATTGAACCTAATTCATCTCACAAAATTATAGGATTCCGTGATTGAAAAACTTAAATAAGGTGAGATGATTAAGAATTAAAATTGAAATTAAATTGAAATTCAATTAAATTAAATTGAAAATAAATTAATTCAATTAAATTAAAAATCGTTTAAATTAATACTTTTTAAATTTAATTAATCTAATATTTTTTTTAATTAACTTAAAACTTTTTCAAATCAATTTAAAGTTTTCAAATCAACTTAAATTTTATAAATTTAATTAACTTAAATATTTTTCAAAATTTAATTAACTTAATATTTTTCAAATTTAATTAACTTAATTTAATTAACTTAATATTTTCAAATTTAATTAATTTAATATTTTTCAAAATTTAATTAACTTAAATAATTTTCAAAATTTATTTAACTTAATATTTTTCAAATTTAATTAACTTTATATTTTTCAAAATTAATTATTTTTTCCAAAATTAAGTAACCTAAATTTTTTTTTCAAAATAAATTAACTGAATTATTATTTTTGAAAAAGTTCATCATTCAAAAAAAAAAAAAAAAGGGTTTAAGGCCTATCTGAGGCGCCTCCCACACAAGGGAGGCGCCCTTGACAGCGGCGGGAAATCTCCCGCCAACTCCGTTTAAGGCGCCTTAACACGCATATAAGGCGCCTTGAAGAGCCTGTTTAAGGCACCTTACCACGCATATAAGGCGCCTTAAACCCGAAGTTTTCTCACCGAACAGAAAGGCTTCTGTTCGTCTTTTGCTGAATTTCTCTACAAGCTTCCCATGCCGATTTTGCCTCTAATCCATCAACCTAGGCGCCTTCAACCCAACACTTCCCTTTCTACACCTAGCAATGCCTCCTAGGTATACTCTAAACTACTCTTAATCATCTCCTACATGATTGTAGTGCTAGTTTTGCTATTTTTTTTTTGTATATTGTCAAAAATAGGAAACGTCGCAATGTTGATCCTACTCCGGCTAGAACCCCATCCACGAATCTCAGATTCCCCTCAGAATAGCATAGGATTAACTTTGCTAGATGCACATTTGAACCCATTAAACCTTGGTATCTAAGAAGATCATTTTTTGATCAGTTTTGTCACCCATCAGTTCAAATGATAGAGTTCTACCAACCAGGTAGACTGGTTTACTGTAGTAATGCAGTAAATCATGATTTATGTGCACAGTTCTATCACAACCTCGAGAAGGTTGATGATAGCACCTATTCTACCAAAGTTGGTGAGACAGACATCTAGTTTACCCCCTCACTCATCCGCATTAGTTTAAACCTTAGGGCATCTACATGTCCCTTTCTATGCTACCCTAGTAGGGATCTGCCATTTGGCAATCCCTACTCCCATATTACATTAGATACCATCTATATGTACTTTTTCGGGGAGGAGAGACCACTTGGCTTGACTAAGTTCAAGTCAATCTCTCTTAGGGTTCAGGACTATGTTATGTATAGAGTTCTGACAGCCTGTATCTTGCCGATCTCATCTCGGGACGTCCCGAAGATGCGACCCTGGCATCCATTCCTTTTGTATGCCTTGAGTCATCGTTTAGACATAGACATATATAGCATTACATATGTTCCAGAACATTATTCATGCATCCAGTACAGTCACATCCCATGTAGTCCATATGCCCTACTGTCATGTTTTGACCTACATCTTTTCAACCCTTAGGATAGACATGACTAGAGGGACAGTTATCCCTCTTACCCTATATGACGAGTTTGGGCAGCGTAATCTTAAATTAGCCCGTGTTCATGTCACCGCTGAGGGGACTCTAGCCTGGAGGGGTCGACCACAGCTAGCCGCTGCTCTGATTGATCCAGAGGTCGATGATGCACCTCCCGACATTGTCCCGGGCGAGGGAGAGGAGTGGCCTGACTTTTTAGCCGAAGAGTTATTCGGAGATCCATTACCTTCCACCTCCGCCGGGTCTTCCATGTCAGTCGGGCCTTCGACTTCGGCACCACTCTCCATCGAGGACAAACTCGCTCGTCTCGAGGTTCAGTCCATTCAGACGCGATGGGCTGTTCTAGATAGCCATCGCTCCCTCCGATCCAAGATAGCTGTCGGATTTGCCTCTCTCCGAGATGAGATACGTCGACAGGGACAGCCTGCACCCGAGCAACCCCTTGCACCATCTCCAGTTGACGACCCTCCAACTGATGATCCTACTCATTGATGCTATCATTTCATGCATTGTACCTCGGATTTTGGACACAGACACTTTCATTTCCTAGTCTAGTTAAACTTGTGCTTAGTAGAATTCAGTTACTCTGCTTATTTCTGCTTACCAGTTTTTATTTTTATTTGCTTAATTCTGCACACATAGGAATGTGTTGGGTAGAATAGATCTTGATTTTCAAACCAACTTATTACATCTAATTTTAAAAAAAAAAATTGTTGGTGTTCAAAATTGCTTAATATTAAAATTATCTTTTAAAATTTCTAGGAAAAATAATGCTTTCAAAATTCCAATCTTATTAGTTTTTCAAAATTTGGACTCAGCCTAGGATCTTCCCCCTAGAAATCATGTTCCCCTAGTTTCAGCAGAGCATCTCACAAACACTCTAGGCATAACTTGTTTGTGGTTGAAAGAAACTTAGAATAGCATGAGATGCATAGGGTAGAGCCTGGACTCCAGAATGTTTATTTCTGTGCATCATAGTTAGTCTGAGCGTTAAAAACTAACTTTACATTAATCAAGTTAAATGATCCAGCCCTAGTCAAATCTAACTGGATTACTAACTTAACTTGACTAACCAAGTGAAAATTGTTGCCCTCTAGGTATTCAGCCAGTAGCTAAACGTTAGACAGTTGGTTAAGAATATTAAAATTTCAAGTTGACTTATGCTTGCACCTTAGGGCTCTGATACCTCATTAAAGGAAATGGGTTAATTTGAAATCCATTTAACTTAACTCATGCTTGGACATTATGTCCTTAAATAATTGCTCCTCCTTTGCCTTTAATTTAAAATTCTTTATTCGTCTAAATATTTTATGACTTCTATAGCCATCTTCAAAATTAATTAGGTCAAATCAAGAGATTTTTATTTAATTCCTTACAACTTAGCTAACTATTTTCTAAAATGTTATGTTCAAGCATTTTACAAAAAATCTCAAGGTTACCTAATTTTTTTTGAAGCTTTTAGAAATTATTCGAAAAGCTTTTCGAAATTAATGTCTTTTAAAAGGCTTTAACGATTTATTTTTCAAAGCCTTTCGAAAATAGCTAAGTCATTTTAAATTGCAAAACTTAAACTTACTATTTTCAAAACTTACCTCTCGAAAATCGTTTACTTTAATTTTAAAAAATTTAACCGCAATTTGCATAAATTTTGGCTAAGTAAAAGGAGTTGATCAAAACTAAAGAAATTTAAATTTAGCTATATTTCGGTTCAAAGAAAAATCTTTTTAGCTAAATTACTAAACTTAGTTTTCTTCTGCATTAATTTGTGTACTTCAAAAACAAGTTTTTACTTAGCCAATATTGTTTTAAAAGTGTAACCTTTTTGTTGAAAACGTAACTTATTGGTTTTTCATCTTGTCTTTTCCCTACAAAAGTTTTTTGATATATGACAAAGGGGGAGAGTAGGACAAATTCAAATTAAGGATAAGAAAAAGAGAGCTCTTATTAAGGGAGAGCCTTATACATTTAGCTTATTTAGTTTGCTTACGTTCTTACTTAAACTTCTTACTTAAAAAGCTTGCTTATATTCATTGATACATCCGTTTACTTATGCCTATTTTACTTAACTTTGAATTTAAGTTGCCATAATCAAAAAGGGGGAGATTGTTGGTGCGAGAAGCATCCGACGATCGAACTAGTGTTTTGATAATGACAAAGGATTCAAAGTTAAGGTTATGTATGATCTAACAGTTTGAATGAGCTTGCAGGAAAGTCCTAAGTATACTTAGGCAAAAGTCCTAACTGAGGTTAGGCAAGTGAAAACCCTAGGGGGTGGTAACCCTAGGTCATAGGGGGTGGTAACCCTATGCAGAAAGTCTTGGTGGGTTGAGGGCTTCAGGCAAAAGTCCTAGGGGGTGGTAACCCTAGGTGGAAAGTCCTGGTGTCGTGAACCAGGTGGAAGACTGGACGGGTCGGGGAGCGGGCGTCCAGCAGAAAGTCCCAAAGCATCGAGCACTGAGCAAAAGTTCAGTCGATCTGGAGGATCGCACTGGCAACAGGTAACTCTCCTGAGAGGAGTAGGTGAGGGTGCGTTCCCCGTAGAGGGAACAATAGGCGTCGGGTCGACCTAAGGTCTCCGGTTGGAAATCCGAAGTCAGACCCGGACAGTCCAGAGATTGTCAAACACCTTTCTTATCATATTTATGTGTGCTAACCTTGTCTTGCAGGGTATATGTGCATTTTGTGAACTAGCACATTGTGTAGGGACAAAAGAGCACACTTCACCTTGGATGAAAAGTGTCCGAGGCGCCTCCATGGAGCTTGGAGGCGCCTCGGGTGCAAGCCGAAGCCAGCTGTGCAGAGGAGCTGGAGGCGCCTTGGACCGCGGCTTGGAGGCACCTTGGAGTGGCGTTGAAGGCGCTTTCAGGTGGATAACGAGCAGCAGTCAAAGCCTGATTGACAGCGGCTGAGTCGGGATAAAACCTTGGGTTGGAGGCGCCTTGGAGCTTAATGGAGGCGCCTTGAACACCCTTTATAAGGGGGCTTCGACCAGCAGTCTAGAACATCACCTTCTAAGCGATCCTTTTGCGACAAGCTGCCAATGAGAAGTTCCTGAAGTGCTGTAGCAACATCCTGACGACCCGGAACTCCAGATTTGATATTCTTGTTGTCGGTATTGCTTTCTTTATAGTTCATATTATAATTAGTTTGTAATAACTTTTCGAGCTTATAGTTGTTGCCCACCGGAAGCGATCAACAATCGCGAGCCTTGGAGTAGGAGTCGCCACAAGCTCCGAACCAAGTAACTCCTCGTGTCTTTGTGTGTGATTGTCTTTTTAATTTCTGCTGCGTTTATCACTCATGTTTTAAATCGATCAAAATAGCCACGAGCGCTATTCACCCCCCCCTCTAGCGCTTCTCGATCCAACAGTTTCTTGAGCTACACGAAGGGACGCCCGAAGCCAAACTCGCGAGATGGGACTTACTTCGCAACCAGCTCACCAATCTATGATTTGAAGAAGACGAAATGATTGCACAACTTCACTCGAGGATTAAGGAGCTCAACACCAAACTTTCGAATCTCGGAGAAAAGGTAAGCAACTGGATTCGCTAAGGTACGTTCTTAATGCATTCCCTAGAAATACAAAATGGGCATCACTAGTAGATGTCTTCTATATCTCTAAGGACTTAGAATCTATTACCTTAGAAGAATTATTTTCAACTTTTGAAGTGCATGAATTGAGATGTGTAGGTACGAAGGAGCCGAAGCACAACATCGCCTTTAAGGCAACGAGAGACGAACATAAGTTAGAATCCTCTCTCGACGACGAAGAAATGGTAATGATGGTAAGACGTTTTAAAAAGTTATTTAAATCAAGAAAGACTAATCATCCGCAAGGTAGAAAGAAAAGGATAATCAGATGCTACCACTGCAACGAAGAAGGGTACGATAAGGACAACTGGCCTAAGTTGAAGAACAAGGATAAAGGAAAGAAGCCTATCCAAACGAACAAGTACAAGACTTTAAAGGCGACGTGGGATGAAATATCGTCCAAATCGGAAGTTGAGACTTTCTCCAGGCTTGCATGATGACAAGTCATCAAGACGAACACGAAGAAAGCTCTTCCAAAATGAGCATCAAGAGCATCGATGAAGGGGGAGCGACATTAGAAAAAAGCAGCAGTTCAGGGGGAGTCACGGACAACGAGATCGACAAGGTAAGTCAGGTGCAATCTCTTCCTCTCGATAAAATGTTTAAATCCGTTAAATTATTATCTAAAGATTGTTACAAATTAGAAAAAGAAATTAAAAATTAAAATTAATTTTAGCAAAATCTTGTCTATTAGAAGATTTTGATGGATTAAAGCTAGAAAATGACAATTTACAAAAAGAAATAAAAAACTTGAAAAATCATAAATACACATATAGTACCAGTATTAGAAGATATAATTTGAACTGGTATTTTAAATATCACAAAGGATAAATTATAAAAATTTCAAAGAAATATATTATTAAAAAATATTTAATTAATTCAGTTGGCTGGAATCTATATTAGGTTCCAAAGTCTTGTTTAACTTGAACTTTAAGTAGACTTAGCGCTTTCAGCGAGAAAATTAGACGTTTAATTTCCTTATGAGGCTTTATCTAGAAAGTGGTTGTTGTTACAATAACCAAGAAGACCTAGTGCCTCGCCACATCCTGGAAGTCAAATATTGAAATAAAATGTTTAATTGACTAACTGATAAAGCATTAAAATTGAAATTAGATAATGCTTTGAATTGTTACTCAATTTTTTTTGGAAAATTCTTAAAGTTTTCTATGCAAATCTGTTTAACTTAAAAAAAAAATCTCATTTTTTTAAACTTAAAGTTTTTAAAGTTATTTTTGTGCTTTACCAAAATATATTTTATATGTTGCACAAAATTTTTTTAAACTAAGAAAATTTTTTCCTTATAATTTTTTTCTTATTTAGATTTTTTTTTACTTAAAGTTTTTTTAAGTATCAGATTTACTTCGCCAAAATTTCTACAAAAATTATTTTTTAAAAAAAAATATTTAAACTAAGGAAATTATTGATTGTTTTTCAATTTTTTTTTTTTACTTAAGAAGTTTTTCTAAATTATTACATTTTTAGTGCTCTCAAAATTATTATTAAAAATCTTGATAAACTTTTTCAAAAAATATTTGAAAATCAGAGATTTATAAAAGTTACCCTTAGATTTTTTTTGTTACCCCATTTTTTATGTGATCAAAGGGGGAGAAGAGAGAATTAAGTTTATGGGGAGGCAACTTAAATTTTTTACTTTTTGCACATTATTGTAAAATTTATTGTTTTTACTTTATAGTACTTTATGTTGGTTTACTCTAACTTAACTTGGGTTGCTCACATCAAAAAGGGAGAGATTGTTGGTACCCCGAGGTTGTTTTGATGTGATCAAACAAGTTAAGTTAGGTCATGTTGTGTTTAACCTTGTATCTAAGTGTGCAGAAGCTTAGAGCACAAGAAGTCTAGCAAAAGACGCAACTAGCGAGAAGGATGACACGATAGAGAGTCGACGGGCTTGGTGCGTCTGAGGAACGAGGTGCTGTGGAAGAGTACGCGGGCGGACGAGAAGGAGGCGCGCGACGTTTCTGAGGGACGAGAAGCCGGAGCGGAAGGTTGCTCGAGAAGGCCGGAAGTTCGGTTCGGGTGAGCCCTATTCCAGATAGCCGAAATCACCTAAGCGAGCGGAGCTGGAGCGGAAGACCCGGACCGAGACGAGTAAAATCGGAGCAAAGGGCCCAGACCCATTCCGGGCGCCCGGAACTTGATTTTTTTCATGTTCGATGTGGACATTGACCGACGCATCGGGGATAAAATTCTATCCACTCTAGACGCCTGGAAATCTTTCAGGTGCCCCGACCAAGGCTATAAATACAGCCTTGGTCCAGAAGCTAAAAAACAACAAACATTCTTGCAACAACACTTGTACACATTCCAGTTTTCATTTAGCTTCTTCTTTTTTGAGCTTTTATTACTGTAAAGAGGCTTCTCCGCCTGAAGGAGAAAGTAGTGTACTTCATTTCCTTGGATTAACAACCTCTCCGATTGTAACCAAGTAAAAACTCTCTAAGCCTCTGTTTGTTTGATTTCTTTATTTAATGCAAGTGTTCATTATTTAAGTTAGTTGTCCAAGAAAGGTTCGTTTGTTTTGTTTTTTATGTAGAGGTTATTCAACCCTCCCTTCTAGCCAGCCAACGGTCCCAACAAAGCTAAGTGGGGGAAGCCCTGGTGAGTGAAGCTGGACAATCATAAAGGGAGGTAACCTTAGGTAATATGTGACCGACACGCAGTCGACCGGACTAGCAAATTATTAATAATGCTAACACTATTTTTCTTTACTATATATATATATCTTAGTAGATCAGCTTGGTCAGATACTAAGCAAAGTCAAAAAAAGTCCAAAAAACTTTGAAAGACTAGATGTTTGACAGGTAAGTGGAGGTAAGTCACTAGAGGAGAGTGACTAAGTGAGGAACCATCCCGGTTGAGGAGAGAGTACGCGTTGGTTCGATTTAGGTCCATTTCAGAAACTTAAATTAAGACGTTGACTAGATCCTATTCTAGAGGATAGGATTTAAGTAATAATTTGATTATATTCTTATTGTGCTAACTCTATTTTGTAGTGTAATTTTTATATATGGACTAACTCTTTTTTACAGAAAAGAAGTGGCTGAAAAAGAGTGTCTGGGTGCCCAGAAGGGATCTGGGCGCCCAGACCAGCTTCGTCGGGCTTGGCCAGGCACCCGAGCAGTCCGGGCTCCTGGAGCTGGTCCAGGCACCCAGACCAGAAAAGTCATCCAGAAGCTGAGTAGGAGAGCGATGACTAGTAAAACCCACGTCAACGGTCCAGGCGCCCAGAGGTGGATAAACTTGAATGATCAAGTTTTGACGAGAGATCGCCACATCAACACTGGTCTAAACACCCGGAGGGGTTTCAGGTGCCCGGAATAGGCCTATATAAAGGCCTCTGACAACAACTTCGGACAATCTTCTTCTATGACTTTCATATTCGCATGTTGCTCTAAAAAGGCTCCGACGACACCGAAAGACTACTCCGAAGTTTGAAGAATGAAGACTTCTTCAAATTTTTTTTCTGTTTGTCGGTAAGAATTAAATTTCAGCTATTTGTACTTAAATTGTAAATTCATTTTGAATTGATAGTGATTGTCCATCAAAAGCACTCTCACGTGTGAGCCTTAGAGTAAGAGTCGACGAAAACTCTGAACCAAGTAAAAAATTACTTAAGTTAGCATTTGTACTTTTATGATTCTTTTCCACTGCGTATTCTTGATTTTCTAAAAAGTGACGAACGCTATTCACCTTCGGTAAAAAATTACTTGGGTTATTACTTTGAAAAATTTCCTAAAAATTATCATTCAAAAAATATTTTTAAAATTAATTCGAAATATCATTTTAAAAATTTGCTTTGAAAATTTACCTTATATTTACCTTGAAAATTCACCTTATATTTACCTTGAAAATTCACTTTAAAAATTACTTTACAAAATTTACTTTAAAAAGTTACTTTATAAAATTTACTTTGAAATTCACTTTAAAAATTACTTTACAAAAGTTACTTTGAAAATTCACTTTAAATTTGCTTTGAAAATACCTTAATTTCCTTTGTGACTATTTGACAATTATTTTAGACCAAATCCTCGCTGAAATAGACTTTCCTTTCAATGTTTGATAAATTTACTTGGTTTATTTATATGTTTTATACTTTTGATGGATTTATTTACATGTCTATTTTTTATGAATGCCAAAGCGGAGGATAAGAGTTTAAGTAAGAAAAAAAATAAGAATTTTATAAAATATTAACCCTCAAATGACCAAGAGAATAAATAAAAAGTTAAACTAATTTTTATTCTCTTAAAATCATAAACATGATCTTTTGTTCTTGTAATTTTTCTAACTTTAATTTACGTTGTTATTGCATCAAAAAATAGGAGATTGTTGGTACAGTAAGCACCAATGATCAAACTTAGGTTTTGATAAATGACAAATGGTTAAAGTTAGATTATGTGTGATTTGATACCTTTTGTAACGACCCGGCCCTTTGGCCTCTTGGGTGGCCCTTGCGGCGGCCCAACTAGCGACCCTTATGTCGTCGGGCCATTTGGCAACCTCTCATGTCGTCGACCGACGACCCTCGACCGTGCCGTTACTCACTAGGACTTTCCACCCCTGGCCAGTGGATTTTTGCCTCCCCCAGGATTCGAACTCTAGACCTCCAAGCTTAAGTACTAGAGTACCAGGATTCATAAACTCTAGTACTTAAGCCTGGAGGTCTAGAGTTCGAATCCTGGGAGAGGCAAAAATCCACTGGCTAGGGGTGGAAAGACCTAGTGAGTAACGGCACGGCCGAGGGTCGTCGGTCGACGATATTAGAGGTCGCCAAATGGGTCGACAACATAAGGGGCCGCCAGTGGGCCGCCACAAGGGCGCCCAAGAGGCCAAAGGGCCGGGTCGTTACACCTTTACTAAGTGTACAGGAATTGATGGGTTTAGAGGACTTGACACCAGGCTAAAATCTAGCTAGATATCCTGACTTGGTAGGTAGTGGGAAGTCTAGATAGGTCAAGGAGTGATCCAATATCTGGTGAGAAATTGGGTTCGGTCTGCGGGACTTGACAGCTTGCCGAAATCTAATTGGTTCCATAGACCTTACAATTGGCAAGAAGATCTAGTGGGTCAAAAGGCAAGTCAAGGATGACAAATGATAAGTGAGGTAAATTACTAGAGATAAGTGATCCAGTGAGGATGAGTCCCGATGGAACTATAGACGCTAGTCCAGTTTAGGTCTATTTTAAAAGCTTAAACTGAGACCATAACTAGATCCTAATCTTGGAAAGATAGAATCTAATTAATAATACTATTCTATATTGTGCTAATTTTATTTTACATGCTACACTTTGTTTTTGGACTAACTCATTTTGCAGGATTAAAGTAGCAAAAATCAACCTTAGATGAACAATGTCTGAGGCACCTCAAAGGTGCTCTGAGGCACCCTGGATCAGCCCTTGAAGGTTCCCTAGATCAATCGAAGGTGCCCTTGAAGAGATAAGGGTTACAGACAAATCTTCGTGGTGCGGAGCTGCCCCAGAGGCGTTGGAGGCACTTTTGAGGCACACTGGAGGCACCCCAGAAGGCTTGGAGGCACCCTCGAGTGGATAATGGTGAAGGCTTCATCGACGATAAGAGGCCAAACCTTCGGGGATAAAATTCAATGTTGGAGACACCTCTAGTGGCATTAGAGGTGCCTCCAATGCTCTATATAAGGCAGATTTGACCAGGGCTCAATACACAACTTCTATACATGATATTTCGAGATTCTGGCTGCCCCGACTTTGTCCTTTTATTGTGCAGAGTCGATCCTTGATGTTTAAAGGTCTGGAAGAAATTATAAATTATGCCCCAATTTTATCTTCTGAGCATTGCTTCTTCCAAAAAGAAACTTTTACATCATCCATGATAGAATATATACACCTAAAAAACACAGAGATGACTCATTTAAAATATTTTTGCGATGCACTTTTAAAAACAAAACCATCAATGATAGCATCATAGTCAATGTTTTCTAAAATATTTTTTTTCAATTCATAAAATTGTTAATCTATTTAGCCTATCTTGAGTCATTATCGTCCTTAAAAGATTTTATTAATTTTAATTTTTGAAAAACTTCTTTTGACAGATGCCACTGCCACAGGTATTGTATTGTTAATAATATCCTATAAGCAATCATCACATTTGGAAACATATTCATTATTTTTAAAAACTCTAATATTTGAATGGAAGATAATTTTTTATTTGCTTCATAAGATTCACTTAGTAACATTATGTTGGTTGCTACTCGGAAAACCTATAGGTTCCACTGTACAAAAATTTTGTACAAAGGTCTGAACCTTTTCCTAGCTACCATGTGTTCTTTTAAATTAAATTTTGGATCGCCTGCGGAACTTAACACGTTTGATCCAAAACTTAATCTATTTGTTCTTTTAGGTTTTGACTTGGATCTCCTGCGGAACTTAACACGTTCGACCCAAGTCACCTTAAGTTATTAATTCCATTAAATATTAATTTTCATAAAAGGTTCCCAGTACTGACGTGGCGAGGCACATGGCCTTCTTGGATATGGGAGCAACCACCACCGACTAGACAAAACCTTTAATAGAAAGCTAATATTTAATTTCCTAAAATAACTTTAGGTTAACCAAAAGGAACAATCAAATCACAAGGAAAAGAAAGAAACAAAAGAACACAACTTCGAAAAACATATTCGAAATTCTAGAACGTAAGCCTCTTGTATTTGGTAT
The DNA here is from genome assembly GCF_018446385.1 of Zingiber officinale. Lineage (NCBI taxonomy): Eukaryota > Viridiplantae > Streptophyta > Magnoliopsida > Zingiberales > Zingiberaceae > Zingiber > Zingiber officinale. The sequence continues at coordinate 17,723,729 of NC_055986.1, read as the reverse complement.
TATTTCCATAAATAACTAGCATGATGCGGAAATAGAAATTACTAGTTATACCTTGTAGAAAAACCTCTTGATCTTCTACCGTATTCCTCTTCTAACCTCGGACGTTGTGTGGGCAACGATCTACCGAGATGAGAAACCACCAACCACCTTCTTCTCCTCCAAGCAAGGTTCGGCCACAAAGGAAGAACTTTACCAAAGAAGAAATTCAAAATACTAACCAAGCTCCAAGAGATGCTAGCTTTCTCTCCTTCTTCTTCTTCTTCTCCAAGTAGTATCCGGCCACCACAAGAACTCCAAGAAAGATGAAGTATTCGGCCACCACAAGAGGAAGAGAGGGAGAGGGTAATGGCCGGCCACAACACCAAGGAAAAAGGGAGAGAAAACAATAGAGGTTGTGTCTCATGAAGGCACCCTACCCCTTCTTTTATATTCCTTGGCCTAGGCAAATTAGGAAATTTATTTACAATAAAATTTCCTTAATTTCCTTGACATGATTTATTTGAGAAAAATAAAATAAAATTTCCCAAATAAACTCTAATGGCCGGCCACATCAAGAGGAAGCAAATTGGACAAGTTTCAATCAACAATTAAAACTTTCCTTATTTGTTTCCGGAAATTTTAAAAAATAAAATTTCTCTTTAAAAATCTCTTCATGGTTGATAAAAGGAAATTTCTATAATTTTAATTTTATCAACATGTGAATAATTTTTAAAGAGAAAATAAAACATCTTTCCAATCTACAAATAAGGAAAGAGATCTAATCTCTTTCTTTAATCTTTTGTAGATCTTTTACAAGAGAGATATTTTATTTTTAATTCTCTTTAAATTATATCTTCCACATAATAATAAAAATTAAAATTAAATTTATTTTTAATTTAATTTGGCCGGCCCTACTAGCTTGGGTTCAAGCTAGGGCCGGCCACCCAATTTTATACCTAGGCCGGCCCTAGCTTGTTCCCAAGCTAGCTTGGCCGGCCCCTATTGGGTGGGTATAGAAGGTGGGTATAGGTGGGTATAGAACTCTATAAATAAGAGGCTACGATAGGGACCGAGAGGAGGAATTGGTTTTGGTCTCCCGATAAAATTAAGCATCCCGTGTTCGCCCCGAACACACAACTTAATTTTATCAATGATAATTCATTCCACTAGAGAACTATCATTGAACTACCGCACCAATCCCAAATTACATTTTTGGGCTCCTTCTTATTATGAGTGTGTTAGTCTCCCTGTGTTTAAGATATCGAATGTCCACTAATTAAGTGAGTTACTGACAACTCATTTAATTAATGTCTAAATCCAAGAGTAGTACCACTCAACCTTATCGTCATGTCGGACTAAGTCCACCTGCAGGGTTTAACATGACAATCCTTATGAGCTCCTCTTGGGGACATTATCAACCTAGTATCTCTAGGACACAGTTTCCTTCTATAATCAACAACACACACTATAAGTGATATCATTTCCCAATTTATCGGGCTTATTGATTCATCGAACTAAATCTCACCCATTGATAAATTAAAGAAATAAATATCAAATATATGTGCTTGTTATTATATTAGGATTAAGAGCACACACTTCCATAATAACCGAGGTCTTTGTTCCTTTATAAAGTCAGTATAAAAGAAACGACCTCAAATGGTCCTACTCAATACACTCTGAGTGTACTAGTGTAATTATATAGTCAAGATAAACTAATACCTAATTACACTACGACCTTCTAATGGTTTGTTCCTTTCCATTCTGGTCGTGAGTTACTGTTTATAATTTATAAGGTACTGATAACATCATCTTCTGTATGTGACACCACATACTATGTTATCTACAATATAAATTAAATGAACAACTACAAACAAATGTAGATAATTAGACCAAATGTGATTCTTTATTCATAATGAATGTTTACAAAGCTTAGGCTTTCAGTATACACTCCAACACATTACTTGCAAAATTTGTAGTTCTGAAAACATATACTTTGCTTCAATATCAGAAGTGTCACCATTTCTTAAAATATTTTCAAGATTTACATAAAAACTCATCAATTCATTATCATCTAATAAAATTAATTTTGCAACATCATACACGAACCCAAATATAGATTCAAAATATTATAACTATTCAAATCTACTTTTCAATTGCCCAAGAGCAATATCAACCACTAGGATAAAATAATTTATTAGAAAATATTCTTCCGGTGATTGATTTTCCCTTTCAGTGTTAGTAATCTCATCAAAATGCATCTTTCTACATATTTTACGTTTTGTTAAAAATATAAGCTCAATTTCCATATTAAATGCTTTTTTTTTTGCATCAACCATAACATAACTAAAACCATTTTTTCTATATTTTTCAAAAAAAGGAAACAAGACCAAACAATTGTTTTACAGCAACATCAAGACGCATATCCTCTGACTGTAATTTTTTACTAAGTTAATTTTATGTAAAATAATATGTTAAATAACAAGGCTTAATATAAATTCAAAACTTAAAAGTTCACCAGATGTTAAAATTTCAGCATCTCTACATAACAAGTCTTCACTTATTTTTGCTAATTTGAACAAAGTTTCTCTAATTTTGGAAGTTTGAAATAGTATTACTTTGACTATTTCAATATGATATTCCCATCTTGTAGTTGACAATGATTATAAAGTTAATCCATCTTGTAGTTGACAAAACTATCCTAAATTTCTCTAGGTAAAAACACATGACATGAATCATGCATTCAAATATTGTACCTAGTTACCTCTTATTTCTCTTGTTTTTTTTATCTTTATGTAATATGTGTCATTAAATCTCTTCATAACATTATGTACCAAGCCGGATCAAGAAATTTTTAGTACCCCAATATAGTGGAATTATAGATATTAAGTTTTTTTAATAAAAAAATCACTAATAAAACTTTAATAGTGGACCCTTTTTAAGTACCCCATGGTAATTTTGATGTGATTAACTAAGTCAAGTTAGGTCCTATTATGGTTTGATCCTTGTTAGAGCCGTCAATTTGGGTTGGGCCTGTCGGGTTGGCCCACCCCGCCAAACAATTTAAGCGGTTTGAGTTGAAATTTTATCAACCTAAGTCTGTCGTGGGCTGACCCGCCTAGGCCCGCGACCCGTGCGGGTCGGCCCACTCGGGCTTGGGTTGGCCCGCGGGTTGAAAAACACATGTAACCTAAGTCTTAGGCCAATTTATTATTTTTCTTTGTTATAATTTTGAAATAAAAATAGTACTTTTCATCCAACAAAAGTACTCGTTTGTATTCATTTATATTTAAAATACATGTTTATGTATACATTTAATTGTAGAAAACTTTTTTGAAGTAAAATGTTGAAGATATGAAATATTTTTTAATTTTTTTAAAATTTTTGATGGGCCCACGGGTTGGCCCGCCAAACCCGCAACCCGCAACCTGCCTTAGAATGGGTTGGGTTGGAAATTTCTCAACCCGTCAAGTTGGCGGGTTGGCCCGCCCCGCCCCGCCAAATGGTTAGCCTGCCACGGGCCGACCCGCCTCGCCATGGGTTGGCCCGTCTGACAGCTCTAATCCTTGTGTCTAAGTGTGCAGAAACTTAAGAGTACAAGAAGTCGAGCGAAAGACGCAGCTAACGAGAAGGACGACATGGGAGAGAGTCAACGGACTCGGTGCATCTGAGGGACGAGGTGCTACGGAATAGTACATTGGAAGATGAGAAGGGAGCACGCGGTGTTTCCGAGGGATGAGATGCCTGAGTGGAAGATTGCTCGAGGAGAAGGCTGGAAAATAAGTTCGGGTGAGCCCTATTCTGGATGGTCGAAATCACCTAAACAAACGGAGGCAGAGTGAATGGAGTCGGAATAGGAGGAAGACCAGACAATCAACAAACATGGTAACTATTTAGCCCGGTCCGGGCACCTTGGGCTAGCGCTCTGGACGCGGGCTGAGTCTGCCCTGTCCTGGAGCCCAGACCTGGTCCAAGCGACCGGACCAGAAAAATCTATCCTTGATGAGCCGTTGCGACACGAATAAAGTTTTATCTACGTCCAGGAACCCAGAGCCATTCCAAGCGCCCCGAGTAGCTCGACTAGTAGGCTATAAATAGAGTCTTTGTCTCAATAGTTGATACAACACACCGTATACTCAAAATTCTATTCTATTTTTACTTTCTAAACATTATTCTCATGTACGAGACTTCTCCACCTCTGACGTAGTGTTCGATAAGGAGATTGTCTTACTGAGCTTAATTTCCTTGCAGTAGCAATCCCTTGATTGTCAATCAAGTAAACGATCTATCTCGTACTCATTTTTTTTATTCTATTTATTCCTTTTAATTAAATGTGTAATTGTGAAGCTCTATTGTTTGAGAAAGGTGTTTGCTTATTTTTTATTGTGCAGGGCAATTCACTCCCCTCTTTCCGGCCGTAAGGGATCAACAAGTGGTATTAGAGCCCAACTACTTCAAAAAGACTAACCGCCTATCGAAGCACATAAAATGATGGTCGAACCTAACATCTACCCACCGAAGTTCGAGTGAGAGTTCGCAAACTGGAAAAAGAAGATGGAGGTATTTTTCAAAATAGATTTTGATTTATTATTAATAATGAAGTTTGATTTTGTAGCACCAAAAGATAAAAAAGAATATCAATGGACAAAAAAAGAGCAAGCAAATTTCATATCAAGTGGCAAATAGCAAGGCAGAATTCCATCTGCTAAGCATTCTACTGTCATAAGAAGACAACCAGATCGAGGCCTACGAGTCAGCCAAAGATCTTTGGGAAAAATTCCTAGAAGGAACCTCGGAGGTAAAACTCGCAAGACGAGATCTGCTCCGGAACCAAATCAATAACTTCCAGTCAGAAGAAGGCAAAACCATCTCACACCTTCACTTAAGAATCAAAGAACTCATCACCAAACTCGCGAATCTCGAAGAAAATGTAACCAACCGAGATTCACTAAGGTATACGCTTAACGCATTTCCTAGGACTCATGAATGGTCATCCTTAGTGGATGTATAATCTTTAAGAACTTGGAGGTAAGTAGTTTAGAGGAATTGTTTTCGACATTTAAAATTCATGAATCTAGATAAGTAAATCTAAAGATGAAGATGATTCAGAACATTACCTTAAAGGCAAAAATAGATGAACTAGAGTTTGAAATGCCCCTTGATAATGACGAAGCATCATTCATGGTAAAAAGTTTGAAAAGTTCTTTAAAACTAATAATTTCAGTCAAGTGTATGTTGGTGCAGCGGGTCGGCAAGAGGGGAGGGGTGAATTGCCTGAAACAAAAAAAAAAAACCTTCCTCGTTCTTTCAACTCTTAAGGTGCAACAATAATAAATAAAAATAAAAGAACAGAATTAAAGAAGAGACTCAGGGATTGACTTAATTATAACCTAGGTGGTTGTTAATCTAAGGCGGTTGAAAAGCTTAGTCAGAATCTCTTTCTCTTAAGGCAGAGAAGCCTTTTACACAATAAAAACTTAAGTAGTTGCTAGGAAGTTAGTACAAGAGTTGATAATTAATTTCCTAGCTCTAGGGCCCTTTTTATAGGGCCTGGAAACTCTATCTTCGGCTTGAGGGCACCTCCCATAAGCATGGAGGGCACCTCCAGTGTGGCATTTCGATAAAGTTTTATCCAAATGCGAAACGATCACTTTGACTGGTTTGAGGGCACCCTCAACGCCATGGAGGGCACCCTCAATGCTACATTTTATAAATAGCTCCAACTTCTTTTCACTCCTTTTCTTCTTCCGAAACTCCGATCGCTTGGGTGATTGTGGCCAATCGAAATAGGGCTCACCCGAACCTAATTTCCGACCTTCTCCTTGAGCAGGCTTCCACTCTGGCTTCTTGTCCCTCGAACATCGTGTACGTTCTTCTCGTCCATCGGTGTACTCTTCTGCAGCTCTTTCGTCCCTTGGATGCACCGAGCCCATCGGCTCCCTTCCCGTGTTGTCCTTTTCGCTAGCTGTGTCTTCCGCTCGACTTCCTGCATTCCTAAGCTCCTACACACTTAGACACATGGATTAAAACAAAACAGGACCCAACCTAACTTGGTCGATCACATCAAAATAACCACGGGATCCAACAATCTCCCCCTTTTTGATGTGCATCAACCCAAGTTCAAGTTAGAGTAAAACAAATAAGTAATTTAAAGAAATTACCGAACTAACATAATTTCAAGCATAAAGATTGCAAAAAAGAAATTACAATACTAAAATGAATTGATCTATTAAAATTCAAAAATAAAATAAAATAATTTGACAAAATATTCTAACTCCCCCTAAACTTGTACCTATTTCTCCCCCTTTGATCACATCAAAAAAAACAAGGTACAGATTAAAAAATTTTGAAAAAGAAATTTTTTTTCAAGTTACAAATTTTCCAAGTTAGAGAAAATTTGAAACAATTTTGAAGTTAGAAATTTCCAAAAAAAACTTGAAACGCTTAAATAGTTGACAAGAATTTAAAAGAATTATCTTAATTTCTTGTCAGCTTGTCAATTAAACATTTAATTTGATAATCGACTTCCAGGCTGTGGCGAGACACTAGGCCTTCTTGGTTATTGGATCATCAACCACTTCTAGACAAAGCCTTTTAAGGAATTGAAACATTTAATTTCTTCTGAAAGCCTTAACTAACAGAAGATTTTAATCTAAATAGAATTTTGGAACCCAATAGAGCTTCTTTCCTACTGGGTTAGTTAGATATCTAAGGGGTACATATCCTTTAGGTATTCTTCTAAGTTATCCTTGATGTTTTTTAATGTACCAGTTTAATTTTCCATAAATCTTAAGATTAGATTTTTGAAAAATGTTTGGTTTTTGACAACATGTATCTGATTTCAAATTTTCAATTTACAATTTTAATTTTCCATTATCTGATTTCAAGTTATCTAATATTCTATTTAACTCAGCAATCTGTTTTTCTGATTTCACTAAGTCTCTTGTAAGAACTTTGATAAAATGAAAAGACTGTTTGGTGTTAGAGCACGTACCTCACTTGCCTCAATTTCTAATGCTCCCCCTTTATCGCAACTTTGTTCTTCTGATCCTCCCCCTTCATCTATGCTCATCTCTAAGCTGGTGTCACGCCCCAGAGGAGTCCCAGCCAGACAAAGATCTGGCAACATCTCCCCTGTACCGGTGACAATATGAAGCAATAAATACATACACACAATATGTAACATAATACAACAACCCACACAGCTGGATATAAGCACAACGACGCAGTTGATAACAACAGCCCACACGGCTGGAACAAAATAAACGCAGCAGAAAACACAAAATAATACAAACGTAAGACCAACAACGACACTAACAAAAATACCTGCAATCACCAAACTTGACTCCAAAATTCACATCTACTTATTGCAAAGAAAAAATACACAAAATCAACATACCACCCAAACAATAACAAAACCCAAAAAGAAACTATCCTCGAGTGTGACGTAGGACCCAGGACTGGCAGCCGACATCTCTCCAAGCATCCATGACTCATCTACCTGTTACCTGGCGAAAGAAAATCGTTTTGTGGGGTGGTGAGTATTGGAACTCAGCGGGTAAGGAAAGATAGTGCATGAACATAAAATACAACTAGAAAGTGAGCCAAGAGTATACAGTCTCATAAAGGAAATAACAGATACTAAAACAAAACCATGATAAATGCTCATACCTGAAACCATATACTAGGCTAGTAATAGAAGGTCAGAAGTAGTACTAATATGCTACAATACTGCTCACAGCTATAGAGGTAACATGTAAGGTATATAAATATTTCCAATAAATAAACCAATGTCTAAACACCTACGATGAGAGCATATCTCAACATAAGCATGTCAGCATAAGGGAATAATAGCAGTAAGTGATGGCAGCATAAATATACCACAGCAGCATAAGTAAGCAATAACAGCATATGTAAACAGCAGCAGCCAAAGCCAGTATAATAACAGCGTATGCATGGATGGTCACCCCGCCCACCTCTCTGCATCACGACCCCTGTATGGTCGAGAGGCCGGATCAATAACAACTGTACCACCCAAAGGCCGCCACTACTCTCGAGTGATCGGATAGACAGGTGCTGAGTAGCTAACTAGCTACACAGCGAAGGGGGTCCCTGCTGCTCGCAACTCCAACTACCACTACCCACGAGTGGCCGAGTGTGGCACGTCAGGACAAGCGGCATCAACTCCAGCTACCACTCTCTTGAATGACCGAGGATGCGACCCTGGTCAACGACTCTCTCGACTGTAAGGGAGAATTGGTCGTTGACATGTATGTCATGATATGATGCGCTAAATGCAATAGTCATCATACAAATATGTTGGATCGAGAAGCGCTAGAGGGGGGGTGAATAGCGCTCGTGGCTTTCACGCTTTTCAAATTCATAAAACTATCGAGTTATAAAGCAGCGGAAATAAAAATGCACAAACACACAAGAGACACGAGAGGTTACTTCGTTCGGAGCCTATCTCGACTCCTACTCAAAGGCCCGCAGTCATTAACCGCTTTCGGTGGACAACAACTATATTCACGATAAGTATTACAAATTAAGTACAATTATAAACTGAATTAAACTTTATACCGACAACAATAAAGTTGAAACTGAAGCTCCGGGTCGTCGGGATGTCGTTGCAGCACTTCAGGATCGTTTTGTTGGTAGCACGTTGAAGAAGAGAAGCTTTTAATTCGTTGATCCAAGGTGCTGCTCGAAACCTGCTTTTAAACAGTGCTCAAGGCGCCTTAAAGTCCATCCAAGGTGCCTTAAACTAGCCGAGTCAGCCGCATGGATCACATCGAGCCAGGTCGCACCTTATCTGCTTCAAGGTGCCTTCATTCTCTCCAAGGCGCCTTCAGCCTTCAGCCACCAGTCTAAGGCGCCTTGAGCTTCCTCCAAGGCGTCTTCAATCTTACTTCGCAGCCAGCTTCAGCTTTGCACCCGAGGCGCCTCCAAGCTCCATGGAGGCGCCTCGGACACTGTTCATCCGAGGCTAAGTTGTGCTCCTTTGGTCCTGCAAAAAGTGTTAGTCCCAAACACATAATCTGCAAAACAAAGTTAGCACAAAACAACAATATAGATATGATAATAGAATATGATGACAGTTTCCGGACTGTCCGGGTCTGACTTCAGATTTCCGACCGGAAACCCTAGGTCGACCCGACGCCTACTGTTCCCTGTACGGGGAACGCGTCCTCACCTACTCCCCTCAAGAGAGATTACCTGATGCCAGTTCGGTCCTCCAGACCGACTGGGCTTTCCGCCTAGGGTTACCACCCCCTAGGACCTAGGTTATCACCCCCTAGGGTTTTTCTCCACCTAGGGTTACCACCCCCTAGGACCTAAGGTTACCCCCACTTAGGATTTTCCTCCACCTAGGGTTACCACCCCCTAGGACCTAAGGTTGCTGCCCCTTAGGGTTTTCCGCCACCTAGGGTTACCACCTCCTAGGACCTAAGGTTATCCCCCCCCCCTTAGGATTTTTCCTTCACCTAGGGTTACCACTCCCTAGGACCTAAGGTTACCCCTTAGGTTTTCACCTTGCCTAACCGCAGCTAGGACTTTTGCCTAAGCATCACTTAGGACTTTCCTGTAAACTCCATGAACCTTGTTAGATAACACCACAGCTTAACATTGAACCCTTTGCCATAATCAAAACTCAGGTTCGATTATCTGGTGCTCACTGCACCAACAAAATATACGTAAAAATTAGGTATACTACATGAAGCCCGCATGCTCAATATAGTACATAAATAAATAACAGTCAAAGCATACAAACATAGCATATAGTATCTGCTATTGATCATGGACAACAACAAGAGACTGTATAGATATGGAAACGAGTTTCTCAAAGATCATTGTGTTGGAGTGTATACTAAAAGCTTAGTTTTTGTAAACATTTATTTTTTAAATAAAAGAATCACATTGGGCAATATCTGTATTTATTTGTTAAATGTAATTGTTCAATTAATTTATATAGTAGATAACATGGAGTATGGTGTCACACTCAGAAGATCATGTTGTCGGTTCTCTATAAATTACAAGTAGTAGCTCACGACTAAGATGTAAAGGAACATACCATCAGAATAGTCGTAGTGTAATTAAGTATTAGTTTATCTTGACTAAAAAATTACACTGATACACTTTAAGTGTATTGAGTAGGATCATTTAGGTAAGTTCTATTTGTACTGACTTAGTAAAAGAACTAGACCTTAGTTATTATGGAAGTGTGTGCTCTTAATCCTAATATAATAACAAGCACATATATTTAATATTTATTTCTTTAACTTATCAAAGGGTGAGGTTTAGCTCGATAAATCAATATGTCCGATAAGTTGGGAAATGATATTACTTATAGTGTGTGTTGTTGATTATAGAAGGAATCTGTGCCCTAGTTATTTAGGTTGAGAATGTCTCCAAGAGGAGCTCATAAGGATTGTCATGTTAAACCCTGCAGGTGGACTTAGTCCGACATGACAATGAAGTTGAGTAGTACTACTCTTGGAGCTAGATATCAATTAAGTGAGTTGTCAGTAACTTAATTAATTAGCGGGCATTCGTAACCTTAAACACAGGGAGACTAACACACTCATGATAAGAAGGAGCCCATAATATAATTTGGGATTGGTGCGGTAGTGCGGTAATAACTCTCTAGTGGAATGAGTTATTATCGATGAACTTGAGTTGTGTGTTCGGGGCGAGCACGGGATACTCAAGCTCATCGGAAGGCCAAAATCAATTTCTCCTCTAGGTCCCTGTCGTAGCCTCATTATAGCCTCAAGTCCATCCAAATGTAAGACTCTTCTTGGTGTCCAAGAAGTGGGCCGGTCCAATGCTTGGTGACCAAGCAAGGGCCGGCCACATCCTCTTTATAGGGGTCGACCCTATTGCTTGGTGACCAAGCATGTAGGGGTCGGCCAAGATTAATTCAAATAGGAGGGTGTTTTGAATTTTTAAAATCTTCTCTTTGTAGAAAACTATAAGTTTTAAAAGAGAGTTTTTAATTTTTAAAACTTTCCTTATTTGAATTAGACCACATGTTTTAATAGAGAGTTTTAAAAGTTTAATACTTTTCCTTTTTTAACCATCCTCATGGTTTAAGAAAAAAAAGGAAGATAAGTTTTAAAATTAAAATTTTCTATCATCATGTTTAAAAAGGAAATTTTGTAAGAGAAGTTTTAAATTTTAAAATATGGTTTTAATTTTTAGAACTTTCCTTTTTTAACTCCTACTTTAGGAAAGAGAGCTTGTAAAATTTTATAAGAGTTTTCTTGTAAATTTTATAAAAAAATATATTTCCTTTTCCCCCTTGATGAGGTGGCCGGCCACCTTGCTTGGTACCCAAGCAAGTGGCCGACCATATTAAAATTAATTAAAATCATCACAAAATTAAAATTGGTGATTGATTCAATCAAGAGGAAAGAAAAGAAAAAATAAAAAGGAAAAGAGAAAAACTCTTGGATGATTTTTTTTTTTTGTAAAAAGTTTTTCCTTATTTGCCTTGGGCAAGTAATATAAAAGAAGGGGTGAGGGGGCTTCATGAGATACAACTCTTATTATTTTGCTTGGTGATCTCTTGGTGGTCGGCCCCTCTCTCCCTTCTCTTTTCCCTTTTGCTCTCTTCTCCTTGGTGGTGTTGGTGGCCGGATTTTAGAAGAAGAGGAAGAAGCTTTTGGTGGTGTTCATCTTGGAGGATCGTCGCCCACACGACGTCCAAGGCGAGGCGAGGGATACGACAGAAGATCTCGAGGCCATTAGCTTACAAAGAGAATGTATAACTAGTAATTTTCTTCCGCATCATACTAGTTATTTTCTTTGTAAGAATTCTAAATGCAAGAGACAATTAGATATAGTTTTTCGAATAAGTTTTTTGAGTTTGTGTTTCTTCTTTTTCGAATTTGTGATTCGATTGTTCTTTTTGGTTAACCTAGAGTTATTTAAGGAAATTAAATATTAACTTTCCTTAAAAGGCTTTGCCTAGGCGGTGGTGGTTGCTCCCATATCCAAGAAGGCCATATGCCTCGCCATGCAGTCCTGGAAGCTAATTTTGGAAATTAATATTTAATGGAATTAATAACTTAGGTAGATTTGAATCTATAGTGTTAAGTTCCGCTTGCGTTTCAAATCAAAATTTTTTGTACAGTGGAACCGGTACGCTTTCCTAGGACTAACCAACAATGTGGAAGTATCAAGCGCAGGAAAATAAGAGTGGAGTCAAGGTAAAAACAGTTTCTTATCCAAAATAGTTCATGCACCAAGGTCAAAGTACTAAAAGAAACAAAGCAAGAAGTACCCGCCTTTAATATGTAGCTCGAACTAACAATCACCGCGTCAGAGTGCTCGTCTCAAAATAACGCCTTGCCAAATCACATACTAATCAATTTAACTATTCACATATGCAACGACTAGCTAAACCAAATCTCAATCTAATTAGAGGAAACCTTAATCGAATATAATCCTCTCCTACTCAATGTTTAGGTCTTACTAATATGATTCACCCACTTAAACTAGAGTTAAATCCGTTCAACACTAATCGATCTATCATCCATGGATAATAATTCCTATTTCTAGAACTAGAATTAATCCAATGTAACCAAACCAAATTCTTCTCTGCCTTAAACCAAAATTCACAGGATCTTACCCCAAAATTCGGTTCCACAGCTCTCCAATGAAGAAATCCGAATATTGTGAGAAAATGGATCCATCAGCTAATCGGAACCAATCATGAGATCAATAACCAGCCTACTTGTTAACCAATCACTGCATAAGAACAAATATACTCAACACTGTCCTTAATCTAATTAACCAATCCAATACAGCAATGGAGCAAATCCTCTATTAACTAGGTACTGAACAAATCTTACCTTAATATGATCTAACACTACTTGGTGAAGAAATTAAATGCGATTGTTGCTTTGACGGCGAGATCGAGCCGCGAGGAAGAAGGCGATGAGTGAATTGGGATCTAGGGTTGGCTGGCCAGCAATGGCAGAGCCTCTGCTCCTGCGACGAATAGGGCAACAGATCCAACCTCACAGGAACAACAGTGGTGCCTCAACATCAAGGCACGGGAGGAAGAAGCAACCGTCGAGAGAGTCGTCCACCCCCCAACCGAGGTTTCGGTCTGCGCTGGGATGAGCAGCGCCGACGCGATTGGTCGTTGAGGCAGCTATGGTGCTCACGTGAGGGAGTGATCGCCGACTGTGTGGTGGTCGCGTGAGAAGGAGGGGCCGCGAGAGGTTGAGGGCTCGGGAAGGAATCGGCGCGAGAGGCGGTCGCGGCTGTTGATCGCGCGCGGCGGCGATGGGTGGCACAACAAGGTCACGAGAGGGAGAGGGATGGCGGCGGCGTCGGGCTTAGGGCATGGGAATGAGGAGAACTCGCCGGATATTGTAGTCCGCGGGTTTTGGGGAGAAGGTTCGCGAGAGGAAGGGGGCTCGAGGATAAAGGAGGCGCGGCGCTGTGTGGGAAGCTAGGGCACGGGCAAAGAAGAGAAAAGGAATTGATAAACCTAGGTATATTTGATTAAGCCCTAGATTAGTTTCTCAATCAACTCTCATCTCTGGGTATTCCAAACAGACTTTTTCTCGAGCCCATAAATGCATCCCCTCAAAATACGTCGTACGTGCTCCGATTAATTCCAGAAAAATTTCTAAAAATTCCAATAAAATTATTTGTCAAATAATCATATTTTTAATTATTATTTTGTTGTCATATTTTACATTCCCCCCCCTCCCCCCACTAATAAAAATTTGGTTCCTAAATTTACTACTAACTCAGGAATCCTCATCTAAGGATAACAACCAAATAACACACCCATATACTAGTCCATCATAGTGTCATGATCAAATCCTTAACCGAAAAGGATGCTTCTGTGAGTTATGGACTCATCTTGCTTCTACTGCGTCACTCTGATATTCTGCCTTCACTTATTGACACACAGAGAATCAAACTTCAAAGTTCACAATATCATCCTCTGCATTTTCCCTTTCCATAATTGCTATATATACAGGGAGCCTTAGACCTATGAAAGAGTAAGTCGATCTCCTATTGATCAAGCTAATAAGAGTAAATCAGTCCTCTATTAACCAAACCAACGCGAGTAAATCGATACTCTATACATCGGGTTCATAAAATATCTAGGGCACTGCAAACCTAAATAGCAATATCAAGGACTCCTCATTTCCGTACAACAAACATACCCAAAAATAAGATCACTGACACAAAGTCTGTAATCTAATCTTCAACTAAAATCACCAACTCCATAAATATCAAGGCATTATACTCTTTAAGTTACTATCAACATCAAAGACTAAATAATAGACCATCAAGTCTAATATCCACTAATAGATCATCAAAAGACAACATTTCACCATATCTGATCTAACCAATGACTGACACCACAAATCATACATAGTATAAACGCATGGTATAAACAACTAACCAAGTACTAATAAGTATGTATGATAACAATTTACAAACATACCTCCTATAGCTTGGAGATGTCCTGCTGCTACCTGGTCCCAAAACTCGAAAGACACATCGAGGAAAAAAATTACAAAGGGAAACAAAACAACCGAAATACCAAAAATAGGCCTCATAAAACTTCGCTCTGATGCCAAAAATTGGTATCAGATTAACTCGAAAATCCAAAATTGAACCCGAGTCGAAATCTCAAAAACACAAACCCCAGCCTTTGACTCGAACCAAGTTCTGATACCAAAAATTGGTATCAAATTAACTCAAAAATCCATACCTCGAAAAACAGGCATCGTAAACCCACGCTCTGATACCAAAAATTGGTATCAGAATAACTCAAAAATCCAGAACACGAAAAACAACCAAACATCGTATACCTGCTCTGATACCAAAAATTGTCAAATAACCCTATTTTTAATTATTATTTTGTTGTCATATTTTACAGCTGGTCTCATCTTCTTCTTGATGGTTAGCCATTAGCGCTAGTCCCGAGAAGGCTGCTACCTCGGAATCAGAGGATGAAGAATCATCCCAAGTGGCCTTCATGGTCTTGTATTTGGAGGAAGTTGGTTTTTTGTGCTTGTCTTTTTCCTTCAATTTTGGACAGTCATCCTTGATGTGCCCTTCTTCATTGCAGTTGTAGAATCGGACAGTTCTTTTGTTTCGATGATGGCTTTTTGACTGCGATTTAAACTTATTAGACTTAAGAAATTTATTGAACCTTTTTACTAGTAGAGCCGTTTCGTCTTCATCAATGGATGTCTCAGACTCTTGATCTTCCATCCTTGCCTTTAGGGAAACATTGAGATTTGTCTTTTCTATGTTTTTTGAATCTGTAATTCGAGATTCGTGAAGTTCATGTTAGGATCGATGATCGCGGCTAGAGAGGGGGGGTGTGAATAGCCGTCCCAAATTCGCTCGTTTCTTCCTACGATTAGGGTTAGTGCAGCGGAAATAAAAATAATACAAACGAAACCGGAGAAATCAAACCTCAACACGCGTCGATGTAACGAGGTTCGGAGATATACTCCTACTCCTCGGCGTGTCCGTAAGGTGGACGAAGCCTATCAATCCGTCGGTGGATGAGTCCCCGGAGAACCGGCTAATATATATACTCCTTCTGGGTGGAGAAACCTCGCCACAATCTTTCTTGCACCAGCAAGAATAGGAGTACAAGAATACACAAGAAGAAGCAACAATATGAATGTAAAAACAAACAATCTTGCCTTCTCGTTGGCTGTTGATGAAGCAGCAACTTCACGGGCCAAATACAACAGCAACTGTTGGAGACCCCAGCCGAGGAAGCTCACGCGAAGCTTCAGCTAAGAAGAGCTCAGCAAAGCTCAGCAACAGCACGCTCTTACAGAAGCAAGAGGTAGCAGCTGAGGAGAGGGAGAAGAAGAAGTAACGCTGTAGA
This sequence comes from Zingiber officinale, assembly GCF_018446385.1. Taxonomy (NCBI): domain Eukaryota; kingdom Viridiplantae; phylum Streptophyta; class Magnoliopsida; order Zingiberales; family Zingiberaceae; genus Zingiber; species Zingiber officinale. Next base: position 17,707,864 of record NC_055986.1, on the reverse strand, counting down.
AGCCCTCGATCTCCTTTTATAACCTACACTGCAAAGAAGACAGCGAAGAAGACGGAGATAGCCGTTGTCACTCATAACGGCTATATCTGGACCGATCAGGCTCCACCCTGATCGGTCCGAGGCCTCCCTGATCGGTCTTGGGGACCGATCAGGACCTATGCTGATCGGTCCCCAAACCGATCAGCACTCTTCACAGAGAACTCGCCCAACTCTCTGATCATCTCCTGATCGGTCTGTGGACCGATCAGGGTGCATGTGGATCGGTCCACAGACCGATCCCCTCCTTTTCTTTTTGCCTTCTGTTCGCTTTCTGATCGGTCTGCAGACCGATCAGATAACATACAGTAGCATACTGTTTGGTTACTGATCGGTCACCAGACTGATCCAGGTTTAGAGCTCCCAGCCCTAAACCCTACCTGGTCCTGAGAATGAGCTACCGAGCCCTCTCTGACCTAGTCAAAGCTACCGAGCTACCGGGCTACCGAGCTACCGAGCTACCGAGCTACCGGGCTACCGAGCTACCGAGCTACCGAACTACCGAGCTACCGAGCTACCGAGCCCTCTCTGACTTCCCATGCCAAGCTTCCATACTTGGACTTCTCCCGTGCCAAGCTCCCTGCTTGGACTTCTCCGTGCCAAGTCTCCATACCTGGACTTTACCCGTGCCAAGCTCCCTGCTTGGACTTTTCCGTGCCAAGTCTCTATACTTGGACTTTTCCCGTGCCAAGTTCTCTGCTTGGACTTTTCCAGTGCCAAGTCTCCATACTTGGGCTTTTCCCGTGCCAAGCTCCCTGCTTGGACTTTTCGGTGCCAAGTCTCCATACTTGGACTTTTCTCGTGCCAAGTCTCCATACTTGGACTTTTCACCAGATGTCTGGTCAACCTTGACCTATCTGGATTTCCCTTGCCTGGCTTCACTCACCAGGACTTTCCAACTGCTTGGCTTCACTTACCAGGACTTTCCCTTGCCTGGATTCAATCACCAGGACTTTCACCTGGCTTCACTTACCAGGACTTTCCGAACTGCCTAACATCCCAGTTAGGACTTTCCAGTCAAGTATCCGGTCAACCTTGACCTACTTGACTCTTCTTCATCCAACCTGATCAGACCCTGATCAGTATCTCTCCGCATGGACAACTGCACCTGCATTGTCTATGTCTTCATGTCTTTCTGTATTGTCAAACATCGAAACCATGACCAAGGTTTACGCTTGGTCAACCTTGACCCGCTGGAAATTGCACCAACAGTTCAAAGGTAGAAAATAAATTTTCTAGCGTACTTACCTCAAAGTCCTTAGAGATGTAGTATGCATCTACTAAGGACGCCCATTTTGAAGTTCTTGGGAAGGCGTTGAGCGCTTACTAGATCGAATCTTGGTTTGTTACCAATTCTCCAAGATTGTTTAGCTGAGTTATCAGCTCCTTGATTCGTGCTTGAAGTTGCGCTACCTTTTCTCCATTGTTCATCCGGAGATTTGTTAGCTAAGTTCGGAGGATGTCCCGCCTTGCTAACTTCTCTTCTGAAGTGCCTTTGTGGAGCTCTAGGAACTTCTCCCAGAGATCTTTGGCGAAGACGTTGCTGTCGATTCGGTTGACCTCCTGGGGTGGAAGGACGCTGAGCAGATGGAATTCTGCTTTCCCATTCACCACAAAATCTGCTTGCTCTTTCTTCGTCCACTGATATTCTTCTTTCTCGGCTCCTTTCTGATCTGTAGGTACTACAAAATCATATTTCATTGTTAATAGAATATCGAAATTTATTTTGAAAAATACCTCCATTCGGTGTTTCCATTATCCGAAGTCTCCTTCAAATTTGGGGGGGGGGGGGGGGGAATACTTGCACTAGCCATTGTCTTAATCTTTGTTGCTTCAGATGGCGATTAGTCCTTCTGAGGCTGTTGAACTCTGATACCATTTGTTGGTGCAGCGACCCGGCAAGAGGGGGGGGTGAATTGGCTGAAACAAAAACAAATACTCTCCTCGTTCTTTCAACTCTTAAGGTGCAACTATAATAAATAAAAATAAAAAAATAGAATTAAAGAAGAGACTCAGGGATTGACTTGGTTACAACCTCTGTGGTTGTTAATCCAAGGCGGTTGAAAAACTTAGTCAGAATCTCCTTCTCTAAAGGTGGAGAAGCCTTTTACACAATAAAAACTTAAGTAGTTGCTAGGAAGTTAGTACAAGAGTTGATAATTAATTCTCTAACTCCAGGGCCCTTTTTATAGGGCTTGGAAACTCTATCTTCGGCTTGAGGGCGCCTCCTATAAGCATGGAGGGTGTCTCTAGCGTGACATTTGGATAAAATTTTATCCAAATGCGAAACAGTCACTTTGACTGGTTTGAGGGCGCCCTCAACGCCATGGAGATGCCCTCAACGCCATGGAGGGTGTCCTCAATGCTGCATCATATAAATAGCTCCAACTTCTTTTCACTCCTTTTCTTCTTCCGAAACTCCGATCGTTTGGGTGATTGCGGCCAACTGAAATAGGGCTCACTCGAACCCAATTTCCAGCCTTCTCCTCGAGCATGCTTCCGCTCCGGCTTCTCGTCCCTCAAACATCGCGTACTCTTTTCTCGTCTACCGATGTACTCTTCTGCAGCTCTTTCGTCCCTCGGACGCACCGAGCCCGTCGACTCCTTTCCTGTGCCGTCCTTCTCGCCAACTGCGTCTTCCGCTCGACTTCCTGCATTCCCAAGCTCCTGCACACTTAGACATAGGGATTAAACAAAACTGGATCCAACCTAACTTGGTTGATCACATCAAAATAACCACGGGGTCCAATAGTGTAGGCCAAGAAAAGAAGAAGGAAGGTAAGATGCTATCATTGCAATGAAGAAGGGCATGTCAAGGAAGCTGAAGAACAATGACAAGGAAAAGGACAAAAGACTAACTCAAAAGAAGCACAGAAGCCTAAAGGCGACGTGGGACAAAACGTCGTCAGATTCAGAGATCGAAGCCCACGCTGGACTTGCATTGATGGGCTAGTCACCAAGAAGAAGAAGATGAAGCAAGCTCATCTGAGAAGAGCATCGAGAGCATCGATGAAGGGGAATCAACATCAGAACAAAGCAGCACTACAGGGGGAGCTTCATATAAAGGGATCAATAAGGTAAGTCAGGTACGATCTTTACCTCCTGACCAATTATTTAAGTTTATAAAATATTATCAAAAAATTCCTATAAATTAGAAATTAATAATAAAAAATTATTAGTAGAAAATAATGAATTAAAAGGAACTTTAACAATATCTTGTTGATTAGAAGATTTCGACAAACTAAAAATTGAAAATAAAAAATTAAAATTAGAAATAAAGAATTTTAAAAATTCTACATGTTCAAATATTGTTATTTTAAATTTTAAAAATTATCAAAAACTAAATTGGTATTTTAGATATCATAAGGGTCAAATTAGAAAATTGTCATTAAAATATATCTCTAGAAAATTTTTGATTAACCCATTTGGAAAGAACCTATTTTGGATTCCAAAATCGTGCTTAAACTAATTTCTATACATGCCATTTTTTTGGTTTGTTTACTTAGAATTATCTAAATAAATCATTTTGTATATTTTTTTTGAAAATTAATTTCTTATTTTTTTTTTTGAGAAAATAATTTCATCACTTACCTTAAAAATAATTCAAAATTTTATGACCATTAAATTATTTTTTATGAATTTTTTTTAATAAATATGATATTTTTCAATTTAAAAATAATCCGTAGAGTATTTTTTGCAAATTTTAATTTTTTTAATGAAAAGTTATCATATTCTCAATTCAAGAAAATATTTTTAAAATTATTTGACTGTTATTGAATTTTATATAAATTATTCATCCAAATGCTATCTTTTAATATTAAAAACTTTCGAAAAAACTATTTTTTTTTAATTTATTTTTTGTTTTTGTAAAGATACTTGCTATACTACATTCTCAAAACATTTTTCAAAATCTTTTTTGATTCAAAACTATTTTTAATATTTCTTTTAGGAAAATATATCTTCACGTCAAAAAGAATTTATTATTAATTTTAATTTTTAATGAAAATTTTATTTTGCTTTGACAATGTCTGTCTAACATTTATAAAAAAATTTAGAATTTTTCCATAATTACAAATATTTTTTTATTTCTATGGTTTATAACTTCTGAAAATCCAGATTAATTTTGAAATTTAAACTTCATATTTTTTGGATAGTACATTGGTTATTAATTGGTATCCCTTAGACCTTGTTTTAAATTTATTTCAAATCAACTTCATAACGTACTCCTATTGTTAATATGATCAAAGGGGGAGAATTAGAAATTAAGTCTAAGGGGAGGGTAGATTTCTTTTGCATTACATTAGTTATAAATTACAAATTTTGTACGTGCTATTTTATTGTTATTTGTGTTTTTTTCATCCTAACTTAACTTAGGTTTCTCATATCAAAAAAGCGGAGATTGTAAGTACCCCGTGATAGTTTTGATGTGATCAATGAAGTCAAGTTAGGTCCTATTATGGTTTGATCCTTGTGTCTAAGTGTGTAGGAACTTAGAAGTACAAAAAGTCGAGTGAAAGACGCAATTAACGAGAAGAATGACACGGGAGAGAGTCGATGGGATCGGTACGTCTAAGGGACGAGGTGCTGCGAAAGAGTATCTTGGCGGACGAGAAGGGAGCACGCGACGTTTTCAAGGGACAAGAAGTTGGAGCAGAAGATTGCTCCAAGAGAAGGTCGGAAAATGAGTTCAAGTGAGCCCTATTCCGGATGACCGAAATCACCCAAACAAATGGAGCCGGAGCGAGCAGAGCCAGAACGGAAGGAAGATCGGACAATCAACAAACATGCTGATTGTCCAATCTGGACCCCCGAGGGCAGCCAGGGCACCTCGGGCTAGTGCCTTAGTCCGGGTGCCCAGACCTGGTTCAAGCGCTCGGACCAGAAAAATCTATCCTTGACGAGTCGTTGCGACGCGGATAAAGTTTTATCCACGTCCAAACGCCCGGAACCATTTCAGGCGCCCGTAACCATTCTAGGCGCCCCGAGCAACTTAACCAACAAGCTATAAATAGAGCCTTTGTCTTAGTAGTTGATAACTTGATATAACACACTTTGTACTCAAAGTTCTATTCTGTTTTCACTTTCTGAGCGTTATTCTCGTGTACGAAGCTTCTCCGCCTATGACGTTTTGTTCGAAAAGAAGATTGTCTCACTGAGCTTAATTTCCTTAAAGTAGCAATCTCCTAATTGCCAACCAAGTAAACGATCTGTCTCGTACTCAATTTTGTTAATTCTATTTATTCCTTTTAATTGTGTAATTGTGAAGCCCGATTATTTGAGAAAGGTGTTTGTTTGTTTTTTATTATGCAAGGTAATTCACCCTCATTTTACGACCGCAACAGATCAACACCCTTTAATTATTACTTTAAGAGAGTATAGAGTTGCCCCTATGTGAGCCTCTATCATTAACGTGCACCATGTAATTAAGTTTCTGTGTCCGCGTCCCCTTCCAAAATAAATAAAGAGATTAATGTGTAAAACTAGACATCTGTTTATAGATCACTTAGTATCGAATAAATACAGGGTAATATTGAACGCATATCGAATACACATTAATCAGAGATATCAAACAATCAACAATTTGAAATTTCAAAAGAAAAAAATAAACAATAGAAAAATAAAATATGCAGAGTTATGCTCAAGCATACCAACGGAAGTGGTAGCTTCTTGTGATGCAGTAATTTAGTATGCCTTTAGGCAATAAAGCCATCTGGAAAAAAAATATAGAGTTTAGAATGTCAACACTTTAGAATTTAGAAATAAGCATTAATAAGGCTATCAATTGTAATTATTCTCCATATAATCAATGGAGTTAAATATAAACTGGTAATTCTTATGTATATATATAGGCACCATTTCCCACTTATATATGATGGCTACTATATATAATGATCTTAATCCACTGTAGTTGGAACATATACATAAGTAAGTTCCACTCAGATACCTCTAATTTTATTAACAAAAACTTTAACCAAAAAAAAAAACTCAACACGGAAAATGACTTCTATGATGTTATTTATGCAAATGGTCATATGATTACTTATATATTATAGAAATGCTAGCACAAGAAAATATGAGCCAAATTTTTATAATTACCTCATTCCTGTCATTAATGCAGTGTTGTCTTATAAGATATCTGAGGTACTCCTCAAATTCTTTATCAGGATCCTGTAAATAGAAATAAATAATTCATTAGTGGTATTATCCTAGGGCTATATGTATGTCAAGCAAGGATAAATATCATGCAAATTGAATATACCTATGAGAAACTATACTTAACTATTAGTTCATATACAAAGTTGATTATAAGATTATCCAAGCTTAAAAAGCAAAGGTGATAGTCATAAATAAATATTGCAAATCTTTGGTACTATGTGTGCAATTACTAGACCATAAAGCTCTATAGGTCATATCTTAGATAGATGTGAATAACTAATACAACAATTTGGAAGGGCAAAGAACAGCAATTATTTGGACCAACCACTATAATATAATCATGTAGGGGCACTGTTCAAAGTACAAAGAACTATAGAAATGTGAACATAAGTTAAAAGATTGAAGTATGAACAATGCCCCAATAAGAAAACAAAAGTCAAATACAATCATGTTACAAATGCAAGACACTTGATGCTTTTTTTTTAAGATTAACCTGACCCACATTTTCATAAAGTGTTTAAGGGCCACTACAAATATAAATACAAATACTAGTGACCAAATCCATTCTCTATCCTCGTATTACACCTTGTCGATCACATGTTCGTTCAGATGCTACGATTTACCTCCTTTGTGATGGCCTTGGGTCGAGTACGGGGGAGGCGCTGGGGCGAGCGTTTCGCCTTTTGCCACAACTAGTGACCAAATCCAAATCTAAATCCAAATGAGCTAGATTCTACTTTTAGGGTAGCCATTTCTATTGTGGAAATAACTTGTATGTGTGGAAGTTTCAAGGAATTTCATAAGAAAAATTAATTGTTTCCTTTATTTGGTTGTGAAGTGAGCAAAAATTCTTCTCTCTTTTCAATCCTTGTTATATATATATATATAGATTTATTGGGCTTTGACATTTTGGGCCCTGGGCAGAGCAATGGTAGCCCTTGTCCAAGATTGGCTATGCTTATGTTACAATGCTATTTCGTCTTGCTACTATTAAGAAACCGTCCAATATCAAGTTGGATTTGATAATGTTCATTAACAAAATTTTTAATTAAAATTTTAATTACTGCATAAAGAAATAGTTTATTGTTATATTCGATTCACTCTTCTAATAATTTCGGAAGAAATTTTTAGTGGATTATCAGTCGATATAGTCCGAGAGATCGTGGATCTTAGAATAGGAGTTACGGAATACTCCGAACTAAGTAATCGATTGTGTCTTAATTTTCTTTTTCTCGTATTTTATTTAATTTCGCTGTGCACTTTATTTTTAATTTAAAAAAAAGACTATGTTTTAAAAATTAAGTGATTCATCTCGCTCTCATGTACATCAATCCTATAAATTAAACTGATTAAATTTAATCAGTAGAATAATTCAATCTCTTAACAATGATTTCTTTGCATTTAACAGTGTTAAAAAAAAAGGTAAAATTAATTGAAATAGTGGGGTGACACTTATTTTTTATCATCTATTTTTTTAATAAAAATATGTCGACCGTTTTATAGTTTTAGAAGAAAATTGGATCTAGATTTTCTAGTTTAGAGTGAATTAGGCACTAGAGAATAATTTTACTATTTAATTAAAAATATGAAACCTTTAATAACAACGCTCAATTGATTTAGTAAAGCCTACAATTTCTCCATGTTGAATGTTGATTCTAGGACGGATTGATGAGGACGCTGAGGACGAATGTATTCGTCTTTTTGCCACCAATAAAGCCTACAATTAAATTACGTTAATATCTATTTTTCTTTTTATATAAAAATAATTTTAAATTTTATTAGTAATTTTAACTTCTTTATTATTCTCAAATCAATTTCTACTATTTGCATCACTTCTACTCGCCGACTCAATTCTCATTGGTTCTTCATAGTTCTCTCCTCCCCTCTTCTTCTTCAATTGTTATTACAATTTTCTCTTTCGTATCCTTTTTATATCACAACGTATATATTTATCTATTTCGGCTCTTCTGCATATCGATACAATCGCATCAATCTTTCTATATCTCATTGATTCTTCGAGAAAAATCACAACCGCATCTATCTTTGTATCTCACCGATTTTTCAGATAATATAAAATATTCTCGCTACATTACACGAGATATAATTAATAACATAATTTCTACTTTATTTTCGGATTAAGATTTTTATGCAATGAATTATACTAGTATTAAATAATATTGTTTAATTACTTGATAGTAAATATTTATTTTATATTATTTATACATATCTATGTATTATATTATACGCACAATGCATGTACACGATGCCTAATATAATAATAAAGAATGTGATTAATTTTATGAAATTATCTTGCTTTTATTTGTCATAAGAATATGATTGGTGAAATACCTCGGTAATCAAAACATCTTAATATGTTATCCAAATTGAGCTACGAGGTAATGATATAATAGTTAGACCCTCTAATAGATAATCAAAAATTTAAGGTTCAAATCTCAACTACAATACATTGCAGAGGATTTTCAATACACAAATGCACTTTTCAATGAGATTAATCAATTCAAAACTCCAACCGTCCATAGTCATTTGACGGTCGGCTATAAGTTAACTCTATAATTTATCTCTCTTTATATAATTTGGGATGATTTATAAAAGATATCTAAAATGAACATAATTACTTTTTTTTCTACAATAAGATTAATCAATTCAAATCTTTATTATTTATTGTAAATATAGCACGACCTATTTTATAAAATATAGTTTATTATATTGAATGTGTTTCAAATATAGCCATCGGCAATGAATTGATGATATGATATTTTCTCATATGATCAATTAAGTGTTGGATTTACAAATGTAGAAACCTTACTTATTTGTTGGCATTATTAATTTTGTGATATTTAAAATAAAAAGAATACGACGTGCTATATTTTTTTAAAAAAATAAATTAAAATACATTTTTATGTTTTTAAAAGTTTCAAAAATAATTAAAAGTTGTCCTCTAAAATCATCTTTTAATTATTTCTCCAGTACTATATAATCTAAACAGAAATGGATCGAAGACTCATTTAAAATTGTGAAATTCGAATTTAACTTTTAGATTTATCAAGAACACATTTATTCTTTATTTTATCTCTCCCGTTAATATACTGAATTTCAAAAAATAACACCATTATCTTAAAAAACACCAACACGTGGTGCTCTTCCTTGAATGATAGCATCACAGTAGTATTATTTGATGGGTGGAACAAAATGAAAACCGAATGTAACTTTTCGAAAATCTAAAAGTTAAATCCACCTTTTTTCAAAATTGGGTAACTTTAAATTTGTGGAAAGGTCAATTGTCAATATCTAAAACAGTTGTCGTCACCAGGCCCATTCTCTTGCCCGTGTTTAAAAATAATTAATTTCAATTGGTTAGCTGGATTGCTTTTTGAGCGAGGCTATCTATCCCTGCGAATCCCTGGAAAGGAAAATGATTAGATTCGGAGGGAATCTGCGACTGCGTTGCCAATAGTCGATCGTCTGGCCACAAAAGCCTGAAAATTATGGAGACAATAAGGAGTGCTAGCTTTTCTCCATCTTGCTAGGGAGATATATATGCATGATACCCCTCTGATTTATTGTGTGCGTGGTCACATTTTTATGCAGCAACTCCACTACAAACTGAAACTGGTGCTGTGCACTTTTGATGGTCGAATGGATCTCGAAATGACTCCACTTGGTTCTTCTTCTTCCATATGACAACCTAGCTACATAACTAGTTTTGCATTGTCCATGTGGCGAGAAGCAGCAGGATGCATGATATTGATTAATTACTTCAAGATTCTTCTCCTATATTATATATATATATATATATATATATATATATACTTTTGCAAGAGTTAGGGTTGTTTCTTCAATGCTACCAATTAACTAGATCACTTATAGACAGAGACGTTTAGATCCTTAGCTGACCTACTCAGTGCATGCTGAAGCTAAGAAAAGATCCGAATTGGCAAAAGCCAAGATTTGGCAGTGAACTGTACGTACGTTCAGTGAATCTGCATGCCTACTACTAAGCTACGTGATCTCAGCATCACTCCGACACAATATCAAGAACAAATCAAGGGTTATATACGTGCACTTATATCTGCATGCCTACTACTAAGCTACTAGATTTTCTGCTGGCTTTCTTTCGTTTTACGTGGTTTACAGCCCGCCTTCGTCTGCCGCCCTCAAATGGAAGATTGCATGCCCTAGTTTCGCACGACATTCTTTTTTAATGTTTAAATTAATATTGTTTTTGGGACTTTAATGATTTCTACTTTATAAATTATATTTTTTGTTTTTACTAATTATTCGTTAATTCTGAATATAATTTTTTTTAAAAAATATTGATTGGACAAATAAGTTAGGTTCCTAAAGATAGAGTCGAAGTCAAGAAAGTTGATTGATGTGGCAGTCAATCAAGGCTTGGGGCTAGCACGGTCTTATGGCTCAGCTAAATAGTCCAACCGATTAGACCTTTTGTCTGATTAGATTTCGAATCCCCTGACTCGATGGAATCTCGAGCCATCCTAGTTCAATTCAGAACTAAGCCCTCAATCAGACTCCTTGTCCGAGCGGATGACGAGTCCTCAAGATAGTTATCATTCCTTAGTCAACTTGACCCCATCCGAGAACGAGGTCTGACTAGACTTTATAGGGGACTTGATCGGTTTACCATCAAAGCGTATTAATGGCCATCAACCCAACTATCTAATATTTCTTTTTTGGTGTTTTGAGTAATTGTTATTAGAGAATCAAGGGAATAAACTTTATGCAATCTATACGGCAGAAGATTTACCCTGCAAAGTATAAAAATGTAGGTATATTTGAGGAAAGACTACAATATGTTAGATTGGTTGGTCCTATTTTGAAAATACATTGATATTCTTATAGAAAGAAAATATCAATATATTCCTACAGGCGTAGGTAAGCTTCGCTACCAGAGTACAATGTCCATCATCTTTTTTTTTTTTTTCATTTCTTTCTCCGTCCTTTGTCTGACTTGAATGTTGAAGTGCTTGCACTGGGACTCCTCCCTAACCCTGTTACTAACGTTTTCTTCTTCTATCTCTTCTCTTTAACACGCAGGTTTGATTGCGATATCAGATTCCTCTTGTTCGAAGTCTTCTCACGATCAACCTCGACGCACCACCTTGCCAACGCACTATATTCCCCCATTTTAGATAAGATCTTGTATAGAATATATAATTTACTTTATCAATCAAATTTAAATATATAATTCTTATACTGTTGTTAATTACTAATTTAAATAATATCATTTTAATTAATTCACTACTATTTTTCTTCATGAATCAAGTATTGAACGAATGTTTTCCTTTTGTAGCTCTTTTCACCTATTTGAATGGCGAATTCCTTTAAAATGGGCCTAGCCAATTTCAAAATTTAACTCCGTACAATAATAATTTCAAGCGAGATTGATTTGATCGTTTTAATTTAAAATAAAGAATGATCTCTCTGAGGATATTGTGATATTTGATGATTAAGATTTGAAAAACGTTTTATAATTTTGTTTTTTTTTTTTACTTTTCTCGATTTACTCTTTGATAAAAAAAATCTTTTATACTTATCTAGTTAGATTTTTTTTAAAAAAATTCGATTAATAAATTAAGTAATTCATTTTGATCAAAAGTATAATGCCGAGTTGATCTCTTCTGAAAATTTATTTTATTATTTTATCTTATTCTGCTCAACGACCTAGAAATCAAAGATGGTCCTTATTGAATTAAATATATATTAAAAAATAAGTTGTTGAGAGTCCATCAATAGCTAACATCCAAAAGCTCTTTTGTTCTGTCATTGTGATTTGTGCGCCAATCCAAGCTCATTCAATTGCTCGAGACAAATGAACAAACAACTCCTTTAGTTTAAAATATTTAATTTGAAACTCAATTTTCAAAAAAAAAAAAAAAAAAAAACTTCCATTTTCTTTAATCGAAAAGATAGATATGATTTTGTTTCATCCTCTTTTCATTTGGTACAAAAGATGATTTATTTGTCTTAATGTATTCATTAACTTATCCTTAGATTATTAATAGTAGATTATTAATAGAAGAGATAAATCATGGATTACTATTAACTATTAGTATAAGTAATAATGGAGTCAGCTCGGATGATTTATCCGGATTGATCGTGGACGGTGGGCTACTAGGGGACGATATCTACATTATCTCCTGATCTATTTTTTTTTTCTCTCTTATTTTTTTTTTCATTTCTTCTACATTAAATCTATAGTAAATCAGTTATCGGTTCCAAGACTATAGCCCGAATGATCTTGAACCTGACTTCATCCTTAAATATAAATGGCCAAGGAAAAAATATACTGAGATGCTAAATTTTAATTCCAAAACTTTTTATATGATAATATTCTTTATCTCAATCTCGTCGTACAGAGGGGACAGTATCATCCTCTTCTCGTTCTAGTTAAGAATGCTTTATGAGCTTTCATTTTACAATCAAATAAACATAATAAATAAACTGAATTTATTCACAAATGTCGTATTGATTATTTATATATCCCACCGAGAAACAAGGAGGAGGGGCCCACAGTCCCACCCACGCTTCTCCTCACGTGTGACACACGTGGTCCTTGTACCGCTATAATGACCCCCCTCTCAGTTGCATTTATTTTACTCACTTATTGCGAAGTCCTAATTAATCATCAATTCGCAATTTAATCCTCTCAATTATTCTCACTCACTTATTACCCTTTTTATCATCTTCCTGTCGCCCCTTTGACTTTTATAAAAAGTCAAGCGGCTGGATAGACGAAAGCAATGGAGGTTTTCCGAAAACCCTCCTGGCTTTTGGTCGATTCGAGCGACGCCCCTGATCCTCACCGCCAAACACCGCTCCTTTATCTTTGCATACTGAACCCTTGTATATATACCAGTGTCTTCCTCTCCACTCTTCAGCAAAAAAAAGTCAGCGACGATCGCTGCGCCTTTCTCTATCCTCTCCTTTTTCACCTCATCCCTGCTCTCTTGGTCAACGCCTCCGTGGCTGCTTAGGCGGATCTCGGGCACAGATCTGGGGTTTTTTTGAAGGAAATGGCCGCCGACAACGACTGGGATCTGGGCGCGGTAGTGAGGAGCTGCCGGGCGGCGGCGGCGGCGGCGACGTTGGAGAGGAGAGACTTTGCTTCTTTTCCTCTCTCGGAGGCGCCACTTGAAGTGCGGGAGGAGGCCGAAGGAGCGAAAGGTGGCTCCTTTTTCGGATTCTCGGATCTGTTCAAGCGCAGCGATAGCGGCCAGGAGCTGGAGGAACTCTGCAAGCCCTTTTTGAATAACAGAGTCTGCCAACGGCAACGGCCTGGAACTGGGACGGTGACCGATTCCCATTACTCTGCCTCTGCCGCTTCTGTTTTCGCGGCCGCTGTGGCTGGGCCGCATCAGCCACCCCTGCCGGCGAGGCAACCTCACCGGTCTCTCGTCCAGATGCCTCGAGCCAAGCGCAGGTGAGAGATTCGATAAATCTTGGATATCGCCCTTTTTCTTATTCCGTTCCTGCTCTTTCATTTCGATAAGTGGAAGAAAAGCTTTGGTCTTGAGTCTAAAAATTGAGTTTTGGCTGGGGATTCCATTTCCAGGAGAAACCAGCATAAGAAGGTGGTGTGCCACGTCTCTGCCGCCAGGCTCTCCGACGACGATGTGTGGGCGTGGCGCAAGTACGGACAGAAACCGATCAAGGGTTCTCCTTATCCTCGGTACACACATTTACGTCTCTCTCTCTCTTCTCTCTCTCTGATTATTGTAATCACGGTGCTAACTTCGAACTTGGTTGCTCGATTGTCTCATGGCGCTCGGAAACAGGGGATACTATCGGTGTAGCAGCTCAAAGGGGTGCTTAGCCCGGAAGCAGGTTGAGCGCAGCCGGGCGGACCCTGCCATGTTCATCATCACCTACACCGCAGAGCACAACCACCCTGTCCCTACTCATCGCAACTCCCTCGCCGGAAGCACCCGACACAAGTTCCCTTCCCATACCCCCGTCGCTACCGCCGCAACAGGAGACGCCAGCGTCACCGGATTCCCTCCTCACTCCCAGAATCCCACCAGCAGCCCTCTCTATTCCTCCGCAGCCGGTCTCTCCCCCACCACGCCCCTCACATCCTCCATGGAGGACGAACTCCTTAACCGCCGGCAGGAAGTAAATGACGACGACGACGCAGATGACGAAGAGATGGAAAATGAGGAAGAGATGCTGCTGGTGGAGGACATGGAGGTCATGGGCGAGGACGAGTTGCTCTTCGTGGGTGTTGCGGAAGAAGTCGCTATCCTAGAACCCGGGGAAGCGGCAGCGGAGCTCGTCGATGACGAAATCGGAGTAAGCGAGCACTTCCTTGCGCCTCCATGGTTGTCGAGCAGTAAAAACGCCGCCGCTGCAGCTGGCGGCGGCTGACGCCTCTACATCTCGACGTCGTTTCGTTTGCCAACGGAGTGCAGAGGAAGAGAGTGCGTGAGGCGGCCGCAGGAGGAGGAAACTCAATGGCGGACGGCATCTCGTCCGTCCATTTTTCACTTATCTCACATCTCAGCCGTTACTTCTCCTTTTCCTCCCACTAGTAAAAGTAGAGTACTGAAGTTGGTAAAACTGTAAATTATTCCCTCACCATCCCTGTGGTGTCTCCCTTGTTTATGATAATGTTTAGAGAAAAGAGGAATAGTGGCTCACTTACGGTCAACGCGGATTGTCGTGTGAAGTTGAAACACAACACTGCTCTAGCTGTTGTCTTATTGCTTTGGGAGACTAAAGCTCTAGCTGACTTTGTTTTCTTTTATGCCTTAAGTTTCAAGAGGAATCTCCTCTTATTAAAAAAGCATTACTTGCATTGGATTTTTTAATCGAATTTGATTAAATTAAGCACTTACGTATCCCACTGTCACATTATTTAGTTTCATTTGGCCTTTTTATTATTTATTTATTTATTTTATAATCCTCAGTTGATGGTCGTCTCAATCGATCGATGATCAAAATAAATCCGAAAATACTGATATCGGATGGCCTAACAATTCAACAGATTTATTGTTTCTCATAATTGAATCATAAATATTTGAAAGATTGTCTGTCATTATACCATAGTCCGGGCTCATTTAGCCTTTTTATAACTTGATGAAGTGTCATCGGCAGTGCATGCCACTAAGGTACATGCTGACATCAAATTATCAACTGCCGTCAGCGTTTGGATGCTCATTATGTTGTTTGTCGCATATGAATTCCAGGGACACACATGACAGGTTATTTTATTTTACTATTTTTAGTTTCGTCTGCCGTTCGACCGTCAACCGACGGCGTCAGTTCCATTGATGCTAATTCTTGTAGTAAAAAGTAATTCGTTCATCTTAGCACTTTCGTTAACTCATCCTTAGATCAATACAAAGGAGATAAACTCATGTGACAATACCTCATATTTTAACCATCGCACCATCCCGAGAAAACCCATTGATGCTAATTCCTGCATTAGAGATAAAAGATGATTTACTGATCATGATTGATAAATTACGATAAATTCCATCTAATTAAGTAATAGGATGTATCAAAATAAATTAATTTATAAAATGAATAATACTTTAATTCATAAATTATGGACTAAAAGATTTGTATTTCATATTCACCCTTGATTTTAATCATTCGAGATTATATGATGAATAATTCGTTCATCATTTGTTATAGTTCAAGATTATTCGCCGGACGCTTGATTATTAAAAATAATTCTATAACAAAAAATTATTAATTATTTATTAAATAATTAATTAATACATAAAATTATTTATCGTATAAATTAACTAATAAATAAATAAGGACGCCTCTTACCTACTTCTAATTATTAAGAATAATAAGATAATTAAACAAACTTAATTAGTTATTAAATAATAAATTAATATATGGAAACATTAATAGTTGTAGTTTAATTAGTTATTTACTCTTTTCATATATGGGAGACTGGAATTCGAGCCCTAGCATTAGCAACTTTTTTTTAAACATCTATAAAAAACAATAAAATACAACTATTGCCGGTTCGACAAGTTAATGGACCTCTGAACCTTAATCGGCCTGGTAAGATGCTTAGCCGATAACGGTTCAGGCTTGCAACTCGGGTTAATTGATAGGTTACTTGTTGACTCGGTTACATGCCCATGCCGAGTCTGATTAGACCCGATTAGTGGATAGGTCTAGCTGATAGTTCACTTACTGTACAAAACACTTGCAAGGGATAGTATGTTAGCATAGTTAGTATTTATATTATGGCAAAAGGTGAATGCGTTCACCCCCAATATTCCTGTCATCCCGTTTCAAGGTCAACACGGAGAAGGTAAATCACGGGTAGCTACTAGCCTTTGGAATAGTGACTAGCACAAAAGGGAGACATTTATCTCGGCTTTGCCGAAATTCGAACCTCATACCTTATGGTGACAACACCTTATGCGCTAACCACTAGATCCTATCCGAGAGGACCAGTTGGTATTTACATGTGATCTTATTGTAAGAGGTCATGGGTCAATTCTCAACAAAGGACCACTATATATGTTGGGCGAAATCCCCCGTAATTTATCTCTCTTCCCCATTACATGGGGCAATCTTAAAGGAGTCATCTGAGTGAGGATTATCATCTTTTTGTTGTCCCTTGCAAGGGATTGTATTGCAACTAATTAATAATCCTGCAATTTTTTAATTAACTGGCTTGTCACATGAAAATTAATTAATTGGAATTTTGTTCGATCAAACTTGATGCTAGAGGGGGTGAATAATGTTACGAATTTTAAAATTAGTAGATAGTAAAACAATTAAATTAAGTAGAGTTACATAGTAGAAGTAAAAATTACTTGTTGGTGCGGGAAGCATCCGACGATCGAATCAGTATTTTGATAATGACAAAGGATTCAAAGTTAAGGTTATGTTGTGATCTAACAAGTTTGAATGAGCTTGCAGGAAAGTCCTAAGTGTACTTAAGCAAAAGTCCTAACTGAGGTTAGGTAGGTGGAAAACCCTAGGGGTGGTAACCCTAGGTCATAACGGGCGGTAACCCTATGCGGAAAGTCTTGGCGAGTCAAGGGCTTCATGCAAAAGTCCTAGGGGATGGTAACCCTAGGTGAAAAGTTCTGGTGTCGCGAACCAGGTGGAAGACTGGACGGGTCGGGGAGCGGGCGTCCAGTAGAAAGTCTGGAAGCATCAAGCGCCGAGCAAAAGTCCAGTCGATCTGGAGGATCGCACTGGCAACAGGTAACTCTCCTGAGAGGAGTAGGTGAGGACGCGTTCCCTGTAGAGGGAACAGTAGGCGTCGGGTCGACCTAGGGTTTCCGGTTGGAAATCCGAAGTCAGACCCAGGATAGTCCAGAGACTATCAATATTTTATATTTACTGTGTCTATTATGTGCTAACTTTGTTTTGCTCCTCAAAGTTTCATTAATGTTAAAATATCTTTAAAAATTCTATTTTACAATCAGAACATCTATATTGAAATTAAAAATACTTATTTTCTCTCCTAAATTATCCTAAAATCACTTTCCAAACGCTATGATTTGATTAAATTATTCGACATAAATTTGATCATGTGATTAAGGTAACGATGAATAAAATATAATTTAATATTATTTGTTTTAATTTAGATAATGTAATAAAAATTTAGGTGAATGAAGATTTGATAAAATTTTAGAGAAATTTTTGTTCAAAGGCATAAATTGGAGGATAATTTTAGGATAATTTTGTTATTAACCCTAGAATCACGTGAAACCTCAAACTTCTGAGGTAATTATATTTTAGATTATATATCTCATTTGTTTACGCGATGAACATGTTCCATTATCTGAAAATCATTCATTACTTAAATAAACATGTTTAAATAGCATAACCTCATATAGATAAATTGTTGGTGCAACATCCCTCAGGTCAAGGTTGACCTGGTTGACCAAGCTGAGTCTTGGTTTGAGTTTAGATGTTTGACAATAAGAATTTGATTGAGGAAGAGTCAAGTAGGTTAAGGTTGACCGGATGCTTGACTGGGAAGTCCTAACTGGGATGTTAGGTAGAAAGGAAGTCCTAGTGAGTGAAGCCAGGCAGAAGGAAAGTCCTAGTGAGTGAAGCTAGGCAGAAGGAAAACCCTAGTGAGTGAAGCCAGGTGAAAGACCTAGTGAGTGAAGCTAGGCAGATGGAAAACCCTAGTGAGTGAAGCTAGGTGAAAGTCCTGGTGAGTGAAGCCAGGTGAAAGACCTAGTGAATGAAGCTAGGCAGATGGAAAACCCTAGTGAGTGAAGCTAGGTGAAAGTCCTGGTGAGTGAAGCCAGGCAAGGGAAAATCCAGATGGATCAAGGATGATCGGACATCTGGTGTTGGGAAGTCCAAGTAGGTCAAAGGATTGACTGGATACTTGGCACGAGGAAATACAGATAGGTCAAAGGGATTGACCAGACATCTGATGGAAGTCCAAGTAGGTCAAGGGAGTGACCAGATACTTGGCATGAATAGAAAAGTCCAAGTGGGTCAAAGGGATTGACCAGACACTTGGTGGGAAGTCCTAGCAGGTCAAAGGAGTGACCAGATGCTAGGCATGATGTACCAACAGGTCAAGGTTGACCGGATGTTGGTTTGAGAGGCTTGGAACTTGGTTTTGGGCAAAAACCAAGTGTTGGATCGATCAGTGGATCGATCCAGGCCTTTTCTAGCGAACAGAGAGCCTCTGGATCGATCCGTGGATCGATCCAGATGTCTCAATCGATCAGTGAATCGATCGGGACGATGCTGCTTCGCGCGATAAGCGCTGGATCGATCCGTGGATCGATCCAGGCGTTTTTCCAAGAGCACAGAGGCGCTCTGGATCGATCCGTGGATCGATCCAAAACCTCCCCGATCGATTGGGAACATTCGAATCAATCGGGATCCGACAGTTGCGTCGGGTTTATAGCCGCAGGCGAACGTTGTCTTCGGCATCTCTTCGCAGATTCACTTCAGATCTCTCGCCAACTCCTCCACAGCGCTCTCAAAGATCAGATCGCCAGTTCTTGAAGGATCTTGGAAGCTTTCCAAGTCAAGAGGCGGATCAAAGGCAAGAAGAGAAGCTAGGGTTAGGGTTTTCTGTACTCATTGTAAGCTTTGCGCTTGTATTTTGTTTCCCTTTCCTTTCTTCTTGTACTGAGAGTCTTGTAGGGCTTCTCCACCCTCGGTAGTTACCGAAAAGGAGTGTTTTCATAGTGGAGGGTGCGTGCGTGGTGTGGATCCTTGGACTAGTCACCTCTTGTGAGGTGGATACCAAGTAAACCAACTGTGTTAGCGTTGTGTGATTGTTTCTTTGTATTTCCGCTGCACATCTTTGAAGAAACAAGCACCGCCGAGCACCGAGCGAACGCGACGAGCTATTCACCCCCCCCCCCTCTAGCTACTTTTGGTCCTAACAAGTGGTATCAGAGCGAGGCCGCTCTTCACCGGAATCATCGCCGGAAGGGTCAAGCATAACAAGAAAAGCTAGAGGGTGAAGAAGTTGGAGCAAATTCTTCAAGTTCAAGACTTTATCAAGCTCAACTTCAAGATGCAATTCCAAGATGGGCTTGGATTTGACACAAGGGTGGCTCCACCATACACTTCCACGAGTTTCTATTCTTGGAAATCAAGAATCGAAAATTTCCTTATGATGGAGATAGAGCAATGCTTTGCTCTAATGGAAGGCTTCGAGACTCCAAGAAATTCAAAGGGCAAAGTTCTCAAGAGGAGCAAGTGGAGCCAAGAGCAAGTCCAAAGGTGCGAGGCCAATGACAAAGTGACCAAGCTCTTGGTCAATTTATTGCCAAGCACCATCCTTTGCAAAATTGGAGAATTTGAAGATGCAAAGGAACTATGGAGCAAATTGGCCAAGCTTCATGAAGAGATCCCTTCCACTGTACAAGAGCAAGAAGAATCCAGAGAGGGTGACTCTTTGGAGCAAGACCAAGAGGAGGACTCCGAGGTTGAGAGATGCTCAACCTCCGAAGAAGAGGAAATCCAAGAAGCTTCATCCTCAAGGGAATGCACCGAAGGGAACAAGGAGGGAGCATACTCCTTGTTTCATATTCAAGATGATGAAGGCTCCACCTCTAGGATTGAGGGGGAGCAATCCTTGGTGACGCCGGATCAAGAAGAAGGAGAAGCTTCTACATCCGGATCGAGAGAAGAAGAGGAGGAAGAAGCAACTACCTCTACAAGTCAAGAAAAATCAAATGGAGGAGAATCAAGGTCCGATCAAGAGGAAGCTTCTACCTCCGGATCCAAAGGAAAAGATGTCACCCCTACACACAAAGGTATAAATGTTTCAATTAAAAATAAAAATCATATAATATGTTTTGAGTGTAGGGAAAATGGACACTACAAGAGCAAGTGTCCTAAATTGGCCAAGAAGAAGGGCCAAGTGGCACAAAAGGGCAAGGAGAAGCCAAAGGAGACCACCCTCGGGACAAAGAAGAGCAAGGAGCACATTGTGTGCTTCTCTTGCAATCAAAAGGGGCATTACCGAAGTCAATGCCCTAAGGGGAAGAAGGTGGTCAAGGCTCATGGAGGAAGCTCTAGTCAAGGGGGAGCCTTTAAGGTAAAAAAGAAGGTAACATTCATTGAGCCTACCCCTTTACATTATGGTAAAAAGCATGATAGTTCTAAGTTTTATCATTTTAATGTAATTTACCATAAGAATAGGAAGCATGAGGGCTTTAAGGAAAAGCATGTGACCTTACATGCCAAGACTACTACACCTAAGGTTAGGGATGTAGGTAAAAATCTAGGCAATAATTCTAAGGATTTTAGATACAAGCCTAGAAACAAAAATGCTCATGGATCAAGACCTAAGGACTTAATGATAGAAAATCAAGTCTTGAGGTCAAGACTTGATAAAGTGGAAAAGACCCTAAAAAGGATGAAAAATATCCTATTAGGGCAAAATGAGCATAACTTAGGGTTAGAAAAATCAAAGCCATCCAATAGCAATAGAGGTTTGCGATACAAACCAAAGGCTAAGAAGGATGTGCCTAGTTATCATAGCGTTCCATATAGTTATGGAACAAACCCTAGGTCTAGTGGGCAAGTCAAAAATACTAAGGAGGTCATCCCTAAGAGTGTTTTTGCAATAAATGTGACTAAGGCTTCTAAGAAGTTTAAGAAAGTCACAAACAAGGTCACAAGGGAGGCTATCCCTAGAGTTGACCTAGAAAATGTGACCAAGGCTTCTAAGAAGCCCAACAAGGTCACTAGGAAGGTATCTAGGGAAGTTATCCCTAGTGAGTACCTAGAGCATCCAAGGAGCACCAATAGGTGTTGGGTTCCTAGGAGCATTTTCTCTACCCCATAAATGGGTTAGAGAGTGTCAACTCCAATTAGAAGGGTAGTTAACCCAACTTTGAGAAAATTGACACTCAAGGAGCATTTTCAAGGTTTTGTTAACCTTTGAAAATGAAATGGAATTATTATTTACTCCTTGAAAGAGTAAAATGTGCCTAATAGTGGAAGAATTGATCTTAATCTTAAATGGCACATATTGGGAAATTCATAAGAACTACCAAGTTGGGATTTTGGTATGTTCTTAGGAAATTTAAGGCAATCCGGGCCTTAATTTAAAAGTGCTACTCTTGTGGAAAAATGAAATATGCCAACATTTGAGGATATGCTTACTTTCAATTGGCATACATTAATCAAGGGAATTAGAAATGCCAATTTAGGCTTTGGCATTTTCTTGAAGCACTTTAGGGCAATCTAGGTTTAAGTTGTAAGTTTAGCTAAGACTTTAAGGATACTTAGATAGTTAATCTAGGTATACTTTATTTATGCTAAATCTTGCCATGATTGTTTGCCCATCATATGCCATGACATCATGTCTATTTTTGCATTCATGTTTTATTATGCAAAATCCAAAAATACCATGTCATGACATTCATACATCATGTAGTAATAGGATATTTTCTTTTGAAAATTATTTTCTTTTGATGTATGCCATAACATAATCATGCATTAAGTTTAATTCCTTGTAATTACGGACGAATGGCATTTAACAACAATTATTGACAAGTGACATCCTAGGTGGATGTCTAATATCTCTAGAATGCCTAGATAGATATGCATGATCCTTAGATTAGGGCAAAACCAAAATCTCACATCTCACAAGGACTATAAGGTGACTTGTACGTGTTTTAGTGTACATTAGATACAAGTGAGATGTTAGGTAGATGAACAAAACTCAAGATGTTGATTTAGTGCATTCTTTTGAGTTTTAGGTTCATCAAAACACATAGTTATGTGTTTTCCCATCATTGGGAAAGCTAATGTACAAGTCATGTGCATTATGCCCAAGGAACATGATGGGATATTGGTTTTGAAAATGTTTTTAAAATATTTTTGGAAAACCTTGGTGAAGGCTATCTTTTGATAGTAATCACCATTGAATAGTTAGACACAAACTTGAAGAAAACACTAAAGTTTTTGTAAGTTTTCAAGTTTGTGTCAATCTTTGAAAATATGATGTATTTTCATAGAAAGCTATTTTTCCATGATTAAGTATGCCCTAAATAATGTCTACACGAAATTTCATGATTTTTGGATTTTTGTAGAATTTTCTAGGGGTTTCTGAAGTTGACTGAAATGGAATTTCAGCAACTATCAGAGCTCCGATCGATCCATGGATCGATTGGAGTGCCCGAATCGATCCGTGGATCGATTCAGAAGGCAAGTCTCCCGCGAGCAGAAGCTCGCTGGATCGATCAGCCGATCGATCCAGGTAGTCTGAATCGATCAGTTGATCGATTCAGAAAGGTTCAATCGATTGGAACCCAACTCCAATCGATCCAAGGTGCTGATTTTAGCTAGGAAGGCCTGATTTCAGCATTTTGAACCTGTTTTAGTCTACGTAACCATTCTAAACCCCTCAATACACATTTATGTACATAAAAAGGGTGTTTTCGTGTTGAAAACAAGGATAGATTGGTTAAGGAAGGCTAAGTTGAAGTTTAGGTTGAGGTTTGTTTCAAACTTTGAACATTTGAACCTCAAAACTTCTAAATTTGGGTTTCCTAAAGGTTTAGGGATTCCAAGTTATTGTTGGTGCAATGACAGAAGTTACCACCATGTCTTTAGGGGGAGGGACTCTTTAAAGACATGAAAAATTATTTTTCATGAACCTTGGAAGGTGGTTAACCTTCTTTAAAGAAAATGCTCATGGATGAGCTTTTGAACTTGAAATTGGGAGTGGATATCCTCATTATTTCAAATGGGAACTCAAGTGGTTAGAAAATGCTCAAGGTTGGGTATTTGTCTACATTGAGGGAGAAGTTAAGGATAAATGAAGGGTATGAGACCTTCTTTATCGTGTTGATCACAACGAGTGATGTTGTGAACAACGATGAGCAACTCTTCAGGGGGAGAGTCGTCAACAAATGGATTTGTTGATGTGTATCCAAAATTGGGGCATGAGTTGATGTATGCCCAAAGATGGGTTGATGTGTGCCAATAGGGGGAGAATGAAAGGACCTGTGAATGAGTGTAAGTTAGGCTTTCATTACCTAGAGGGAGTGTGCCCTCTTAGGGGGAGAATGAAGAGCTTAATTTATATGTTCATTACCTAGTGGCATGAAGATTGAGGCTATAGGATTAGCCAACTTACATGTGGTATTGTAAGTGTTATTGTGGTATTGTCAAACATCAAAAGGGGGAGATTGTTGGTGCAACATCCCTCAGGTCAAGGTTGACCTGGTTGACCAAGCTGAGTCTTGGTTTGAGTTTAGATGTTTGACAATAAGAATTTGATTGAGGAAGAGTCAAGTAGGTCAAGGTTGACCGGATGCTTGACTGGGAAGTCCTAACTGGGATGTTAGGTAGAAAGGAAGTCCTAGTGAGTGAAGCCAGGCAGAAGGAAAGTCCTAGTGAGTGAAGCTAGGCAGAAGGAAAACCCTAGTGAGTGAAGCCAGGTGAAAAACCTAGTGAGTGAAGCTAGGCAGATGGAAAACCCTAGTGAGTGAAGCTAGGTGAAAGTCCTGGTGAGTGAAGCCAGGTGAAAGACCTAGTGAGTGAAGCTAGGCAGATGGAAAACCCTAGTGAGTGAAGCTAGGTGAAAGTCCTGGTGAGTGAAGCCAGGCAAGGGAAAATCCAGATGGATCAAGGATGATCGGACATCTGGTGTTGGGAAGTCCAAGTAGGTCAAAGGATTGACTGGATACTTGGCACGAGGAAATACAGATAGGTCAAAGGGATTGACCAAACATCTGATG
Source organism: Zingiber officinale (assembly GCF_018446385.1). Lineage (NCBI taxonomy): Eukaryota > Viridiplantae > Streptophyta > Magnoliopsida > Zingiberales > Zingiberaceae > Zingiber > Zingiber officinale. The sequence continues at coordinate 17,683,460 of NC_055986.1, read as the reverse complement.
GAAGTCCAAGTAGGTCAAGGGAGTGACCAGATACTTGGCATGAATAGAAAAGTCCAAGTGAGTCAAAGGGATTGACCAGACACTTGGTGGGAAGTCCTAGCAGGTCAAAGGAGTGACCAGATGCTAGACATGATGTAGCAACAGGTCAAGGTTGACCGGATGTTGGTTTGAGAGGCTTGGAACTTGGTTTTGGGCAAAAACCAAGTGTTGGATCGATCAGTGGATCGATCCAGGCCTTTTCTAGCGAACAGAGAGCCTCTGGATCGATCCGTGGATCGATCCAGATGTCTCAATCGATCAGTGAATCGATCGGGACGATGCTACTTCGCGCGATAAGCGCTGGATCGATCCGTGGATCGATCCAGCCATTTTTCCAAGAGCACAGAGGCGCTCTGGATCGATCCAAAGCCTCCCCGATCGATTGGGAACATTCGAATCGATCGGGATCCGACAGTTGCGTCGGGTTTATAGCCGCAGGCGAACGTATTCTTCGGCATCTCTTCGCAGATTCACTTCAGATCTCTCGCCAACTCCTCCACAGCGCTCTCAAAGATCAGATCGCCAGTTCTTGAAGGATCTTGGAAGCTTTCCAAGTCAAGAGGCGGATCAAAGGCAAGAAGAGAAGCTAGGGTTAGGGTTTTATGTACTCATTGTAAGCTTTGCGCTTGTATTTTGTTTCCCTTTCCTTTCTTCTTGTACTGAGAGTCTTGTAGGGCTTCTCCGCCCTCGGTAGTTACCGAAAAGGAGTGTTTTCATAGTGGAGGGTGCGTGCGTGGTGTGGATCCTTGGACTAGTCACCTCTTGTGAGGTGGATACCAAGTAAACCAACCGTGTTAGCGTTGTGTGATTGTTTCTTTGTATTTCCGCTGCACATCTTTGAAGAAACAAGCACCGCCGAGCACCGAGCGAACGCGACGAGCTATTCACCCCCCCTTAGCTACTTTTGGTCCTAACATAAATAAGATTATCAATAATAATATTCAATAAACATGTCCTATATTTGGGACCGTGAAGAACTTAAATCTAAGGTTTTACAAACAAACATCATTTTACACTAAGCAAAACAAGATCTAGCATAAAAATAATGAAATTGATGATTCGTGTTTTATCCTACCTCACCTGATCTCTTGCCTCCGCCATTCGAGCATATTACGAATGATTTCATGCATCAGAGTCTGTTTGGCCATCCCCGTCTAGATGGTCCAAATGTGCATATTACCACTTTCTCCTCCCTTGAATTATCTGTCAGGGACAATGCCTTATTCAAAATAGTTATTAACTATCTTTTGTCTATCATCTCCCGTGCCTTAGCCATCATCAGACCCTCTCACATGTTTTTGTTATACATCATGCGACACCAACATTGCTTTGAACATCTTTCACTGCATCATCCATTTCACTCAGCTTATGCAATAGACAGTTCATATGCCTTTTGGCAATATCATTACCGATTGGTTAGAGTCCATGCATATAAATATATCCCGAGGGAAGCTAGAGCATATGACAGTTTCATATTCCCGAATCTCTGCATGGTCCTTCACTAAGACTGGTATTGAGGCTGGGTCAGATGGCGTATGATGGATTGACCAACGTGCCCTTGGTGAGGGATCGCGAGATCGACCTCATGGGGTAGGACAAACGCTAGCTCCGAAAGCTGCTGATTCTAAGGAGGATGTTAAGGCACTTGCTTCTCTTGGTCCCGTTGTGCCTGCTCAGATTCAGACACTTGCAGAGACCATGGACACTCGCTTTGAGGAGCTGTCCATGGCTATTGCTGAGATGTGCACCAAGGTTGCCACTTTACGGATGAACGTTGATTCTTTGACCGAACTAGTGTGATCTTGGATATCAGGTCACTCTCCTCAGCCTCCTCCTCTAGAAGGTGATGTGCCACTTGCTTTTGATGCTTCCAGAAGTCCTGCTACTCCTGCTGATGCTATTGATCCTCCTGAGGACGACATGGTTGAGTTTACTGTTTCATTATGACTTATAGTGTCTCCTTCCTGTATGGATAGTTTTTTGTCTGACTCATAGTCTATGGTGTGCATCTTAGATACTATTTCGGGTGTTGTATCTATGATATGTTAGCTTGTTGGACATATGTTTTGTGGCGTTAGTGTTTTTAGTTTTGTTATCATAGTGTTTTGGTTTACATGATACGTGGGGGACATACCCTATTATTAAGAAGGTTAAGGACCGAATTCTTGACAAGCAAAGCCCTTGCGGGTCAGAAGGCTGGATGTAAGGCAAGAAAGTCCAAGGAACATGCGTTCATCTGGCCTGAGGTATTTATTAAAAGAAATATGTGTTAATCCACTTGCTATTAATAAGGAAACCAGCAATCGATTTACCAATCGATTGAGACACATAGCTGTGAAACAGAGTATTCTTGGATCGATCAGCCGATCGATTGGAGGAAAACCAATCGATCGGTAGATCAATTGACCAAGCTTCTGCGCGAAGCACAAAACGCTCTTGGATCGATCAGCCTATCAATTGGAGCAAACCAATCGATTGGCCGATCCATTGATGTAGTTTCTGCGCGAAGCACAGAACGCTCCTGGATCGATCAGTTGATCGATTGGAGTAAACCAATTGATCGACCGATCGATTGATGAAGCTATTGCACAAAGCACAGAACGCTCCTAGATCGATTAGCCAATCGATTGGAGCAAACCAATTGATCGGCCGATCGATTGATGTAGTTTCTGCGCGAAGCACAGAACACTCCTGGATTGATCAGCCGATTGATTGGAGTAAACCAATCGATCAGCCGATTGATTGATGAAACTTCTGCACGAAGCACAGACTGATCCTGGATCGATCAGCCGATCAATTGGAGGTATCGAATCGATCGGCCGATCGATTCATGAAGATTGTGTTGTCATACCGTATCAAGTTTTAACCTAAAATCGATTAACCATTTTAATTGTTATTACTTTGTTTAATTTTATTTAAAATATTAATTTTAATAAAAATAAAAATAAAACTTTACCCAAAATTTCACGTTCCCCCTATATCTCCCTCCCCCTCTTCTTACTCCCGCTATTTCCTTCCGATTCTACCAAAGTGTGTTCGTTGCTACTGCTGTGTCCTGTGTCGTCAATCGCTTCGACAGATTCATCCCATCGCTGACGAGCCTCCGACCTCTGCCTCCTTCCAGTTACACAACTAGGAGAACCTTCGTCTCTTCCCAGGTACGTAGCTAGCATAACCTCCTCCTCCTGCTTCAAGGTACACTATTTGACCTAGCTATCATCGTCGATTCCTTCCATCACTGTTTCCAAGTTTTTATTTATTTTATTGCTTATTGATTTTGGAAGCCTTCTACAGAGGATTTGACCTATTTCTAATTCTTATATGTTGTTAGGGTTTTTAGGTCTTGCTTCATGTGCTTTACAAGAGTCGGTGATTTCCTGATGCATATAAGTATACTTATTGTTATTTTTTTTTTGTTCTGGATGACCTGTAACCAACTTTATTCCTCCCATTCTCAATCCTGCATTTAGATGGTTTTAGTATTGTGATCTTACTTTGATGAGATAACTGTGCATGCTTCAGATCTTGAAGATGCTTTGCAAATAAAGAGTTGGAATCTTGGAGAAGTTCCAGAAAAAGATCCCGGCTTGAATATGAAATTCCAAATGCACCATTGAGTTCTTTAGATTTGTGAAACAATTCAATGGGTGAATTCACTGGATAATATAGTTAGCCACAGTTATGATATCATGTTTAGGGCAAGAAATAAATGGAAGGATGTATATTATTTTATATGAAGCATATCAATAGTCATGAATTTATATCTCTAATTTATAGTAAATAATATGTGACAGACTTTTAAAAGAACTCCATGTTGGTAGAATAAAAAGGGAGTGGTTAAAATTCTTATTTGAGTTGGTCGAGCATGATTTACCTTCTAGATTGCTTATCTTTTTTTAGCAAAAAATGATGGATAAAATGTGATTATTATGCTTGAACACTCTATGACAGTTTTAAGGCTTCCAAGTGTCAAAAAGTTTGCAAGATAGCTTATTGTCTGTGGCATGGTCATGAATGGCAATCAAAATGCAGTTCTCAAATCTGTCATGTTATTGATCAATGCTTCCAAGTGTCTGTAGTTTACTGTATGTGACATGCTTTTTGAACTATTACTACTTACGAATTTGTCATGTTATTGTGTTCACAAATAAAATTATGAATGCAGTTCTCATTGTACACTTCAAAGTTCATTCATATTTCTATATCGTGTTATATAGGTAACTTTCGAAACTAGCAAACAAAAGAATGTGAAAGCTAATCCAAAATAGCCAAAGATGAACTAAGAGAGAAGAATCAAGTAACATAGGAGCTGATGATGAAAATGAATCACAATACGCAACATCTCATTCACCATTAGAGATACAAAATGAGGAGGTTAATGAGTAAGGTGAAAAGTATTTTTGGATATGAACAGTAAATTATTTTTACAACACTAAGTGCAAATTACTTTTTTTTTCAGTTGAAAATGAGGTGATGTCTTCATCCCAAAGTCAGCAAAGAAAACGTGGCAAGACTATCATGAGAGATATTCATGCATTACATCTCGATCATGTGCTCGTAGTTGAATTCAATGAAAGGGGACAACCTTACGGTAATATACAATTGACGCTTGTAAATTGTATTGGGACTATTGTACGGAATGAACTTGTGTTTGTTAGGACCTTCGGATGCGGCTAGAGAGGGGGGGTGTGAATAGCCAACCCCAAATTCTCGTTTCTTCCTACAATTTGAGTTAGCGCAGCGGAAATAAAGAGTAGAAACGAAAATGGAGAAGATCAAACCTCAAACGCAACGATATAACGAGGTTCGGAGATGATACTCCTACTCCTCGGTGTGTCCGTAAGGTGGACGAATCCTATCAATCCGTCGGTGGATGAGACCCCGGAAAACCGGCTAATAAGAACTCCTTCTGGGTAGAGAAATCTCGCCACAATCTCTTTTGCAACAGCAATAAAGGAGTACAAGAAATAAAGCAAGAAACAATGGATAATATGAATGTAAATACACTCTACCAAGTTTGCTTGCCTTCTTCTTGTCGACTTGAGTCCGTTGATGAAGCAGCAACTTCACGGATGATGCCAACAGCAGCTGATCAACCAGTCGAGGGAAGCTCACACGAAGCTTCAGCAAAGAGAAGCTCAGCAAATCTCAAATCGCAGTAAGGAGGAAGAGCAAGAACCGTTCCTGTAGAGGCCCTCGACCTCGATATATATCCTGCACCTGCTGCACCTGTGAAGAAGACAAAGAGCAACACAGAAATCTAGCTGTTGTGTCGCAACGGCTAGGCCTGGACCGATCATGCTCCACCCTGATCGGTCTGTGGACCGATCAGATAACCTACAGCGAACCACTGTTTGGTTACTGATCGGTCACCAGACCGATCAGATAAACCTGAGTATCACTGGATCGGTCACCAGACCGATCCAATGCCTTAGAGCTTCGCAGCCCTAAATCCTAAAGCCTTCCCGGTCTAGAGAACGAGCTACCGAGCCCTCTCTGACCTAATCTGGAGAAACGAGCTACCGAGCCCTCTTCGACTTCATCTGCTCCAGAGAACGAGCTACCGAGCCCTCTCTGACCTAGTTCGGAGAACTAGCTACCGAGCCCTCTCCGACTTCATCCGGTCCAGAGAACGAGCTACCGAGCCCTCTCTGACCTAGTCCGGAGAACGAGCTACCGAGCCCTCTCCGACTTCATCCGGTCCAGAGAACGAGCTACCGAGCCCTCTCTGACCTAGTCCGGAGAACGAGCTACCGAGCCCTCTCCAACTCTGTCTGGTCAAGAGAACGAGCTCCCGAGCCCTCTCTGACCTAGTCCGGAGAACTAGCTGCCGAGCCCTCTCCGACTTCGTCTGGTCCAGAGAACGAGCTCCCGAGCCCTCTCTGACCTAGTCCGGAGAACTAGCTGCCGAGCCCTCTCCGACTTCCCATGCCAAGCTTCCATACTTGGACTTCTCCCGTGCCAAGCTCCTGCTTGGACTTTTCCGTGCCAAGTCTCCATACTTGGACTTTTCCTGTGCCAAGCTCCCTGCTTGGACTTTTCCGTGCCAAGTCTCCATACTTGGACTTTTCCCCGTGCCAAGCTCCCTGCTTGGACTTTTCCGTGCCAAGTCTCCATACTTGGACTTTTCCCGTGCCAAGTCTCCATACTTGGACTTTACCGAATCAAGTCAACTCAAGTCGGGTCAACCAGGTCAACCTTGACCGAAGGTTGCACCCACAATCTCCCAAGTTTGTATTCTTGTCAAACATCAAGATACAACTTTTCTATTCTCGTCAAACATCAAAATACAACTCGAGTCAAGTCAACTCGAGTCGGGTCAACCAGGTCAACCTTGACCTAAGGTTGCACCAACAGTGTTGCCCCTACACTTTTTAGATTGGAGAAAAATACTGACAAATCGCTTGAATGATGCATGGAAACTTGTTATCGTAAGTTTACAAGTGTTTAGCTTCAATTTTAAAATTAAAGCATGAACATATTTCATTTTATGTTTATAGGAACGTTTCTATATCCCCAATCACCATAGAAGAGTTATAATGCAAATGATGGGGGACGCATGGAGACGGTGGAGGACTGAAGTGAAAGTTACATCTTATGATTCAAATACTCTACTAGAAGAACTTGTTGCAATACAACCCATTTCTCATGGATTGACACCTCAAACTTGGGAAGTTTTATGTAACTATTGGAAGTCTACTGAGGTATAACTAGTATGAATTATTTTTGACATAAGTTTATAAATGTTATAATTTCATTATAAATTTTTGTTCCAGAAAACTTCAAAAATCAATAGAGAAAATGCAAACAAAAAGAAAGGGACTCATGCACAGGGACACTAATATTTCATCATTGGAATATAAATTTGTAAGAATCAAAATTATTTCTTTTCTTCCTTACAAATAGTTTCTCACGGTTCATTTATTGTTTTACACTTTAATGCTCTTATCCTTGAAGTTCCAAGGTTTTATGAGATTCTAAATATAGATTACAAGCAATGTATTAGTTAGCTTTTGATGGAATGTGTAAATTAGCAATATAAGTTGTTGCACATATAGAATAATTTATTCGATTAATATTTGGTGTTAAATGTGAATTTCTTATCTTGTTAGTCTCAAGAGAATGGTAGAAAATCAAGTCATATTAAAATACAACAAGTGAGTCGGAGAAGTAGAAAGAAAGGAGGTGCTGCTATTGACAATGAGGCAATACGAATTGAGGTAATAATATTTTACATTTTAAGTTAACTTTTATATATATTTTTTATTATAGTAACAATTTATTTTCTTGTTAGAATTTACTTAAAGAGGCTATAGATTGTCTCCTCCAAGATAAACCTGAAGGAACCACTACAAGAATTTCTGGATTTAACCACACCTAATAGACAACAGTTTTTCAAGAAATTATTGTCTTTTTTCCATTTAATAACAGTTTTATTGAAAACTGTGTTGTTCACCATAATGTTTTTTAAATAACAACAGTTTTTCAAAACACTATTGTCTAATGTGTGTCAAAGACAACGATTTTAAAAAACTATTATCTTTTAGTGTTGCTTATGTAATAATATACAACAGTTTTATTAAACTGTTGTCTATTGAATGTTGTTGAATCCTAAAAACACAACAGTTTTTTTAACTTCATGAAAAAAAAATCTAAAACTCACTTCTCTGTGACTCTTCAAACGAACAAAAACCTATCTCCGACTCCTCCTTCGCGACTCCTCCGCGAAAGACGCTCCTCCTCCAAATTTGACTTTATTTGGCGGTCAAATGATGGAGATCAAACAGAATTAATATGAGCCGTTGATCCAGATCAAGAGAAATCTTCCTCCTTCATTCAGATCTAAGCCATCCAACCCTCCATCCAGATTTGAAGCTACATGGACCATTGGATCGAAGCAAGAAGGCAACTAGATCAGCACCACTCATCTCTCATCATGATCTTTTCCCTTTCATTTTTTTGCTAACCTAAAACTTTCCCTTCCCGCAGCGATCACATTTCCTCTCCGCAGCACAACATGATCTTCTTCCATCGCCGACAGGGAGGCCGCTGACGAGGAGGCAGGCGATAAGGTTGGGCGCCGACTGCTCGAGAGGTGGCTACTGAGGCTCAGTCACCAACACGAAGCAGCCGTTGCCTCGCTTCGCTTGTAGGCGGTTCGCGAGCGGCTACTTGAACGGCGAGGTAACCCTTTCTTCCTCTCGTTGCGGCAATCCACAACAAGATCCTCGAGGTCGCTCATGGCCACCTTGCACTTACGCGACTTGTTCTCTGCTAACTAGAATGCTGCCCGCACCTTGCCTCCTCTGCCACTCCTTCGCACCACCCGTGACCTAGCTTCCTCCGCCACTTCTCCCGCCGCCCACACCTAGCCTCCTCCGCCACTCCTCCGCCCACTCATTATCATCATCATCATCCAATTCTTCAACTGTTAGTGTATATCAAATCTACGGTAAGCTTTAAGATCTGCGTCTTTATTGGAGATTCCATCGGTTGCAAGTTAGGATCCAGCTATGGCAGGGGTCTGTTGCCATAGTGACCATTTTAGGTTTGCAGAATCAGATCTTCCAATTACGAACAAACTCATTAAGGTTTGTTTTCTTATCCATATTTCTTATTCTTAGGGTCATATGAACATGACTTTCTCTGAATGACCTTAAAGTAGATTTGTTTCAATGATAATGATTCATCATTTTGTATTCTTACTTATATTTTGAATTTTGATACTTACTAATATATCTTGGTTCACCAACATATACACTTTCACTTATATTTGCAAATTATAGTTGAATGATGTTTGAGGAATGACTTTTTAGTCGATAATGCATTGGTCTTAGAATGCATTGATATGGTATTTATCCAAGCCATATTGTCCAGTGTTTGCTTTGTTCTATCCAAATAAACTTTCAATTTCTTTAAAATACAGCTAGATTCATTTTTAGAATTCATTGGTTATTCTTTTGAGATTTTTTCTCCTCACTTTGATGGCTGATATATGACTTTTCTTCCATAAAGCCTTTCATTCCATTCATAGGGATGGCAAACATCATCCACAAGTGATGTGGAATGTGAATGAGAAGAATTTTATGCTCACTTGGCTTCATCTTGGTTTGTGCTACTCATTGTTATAGATTTAGTGAAATATAATGTATTTACAATTTTTGCCTCATTTAGACTATTTTTTTTCATATATATATATATATATATAAAACAAGATAGGGAAGTGGCTAATAGTTCTTCTTACTTAACCTACACTATTGTTATCCTTATATCCCAGCCTAATCTGATTCTACATTAAATCCACAAATGAGATTGTTGGTGTGTGTTAAGATTCAATTACAATGTTATTTTGCTTCTCAGCTATTCAATTTCTAAACAGCGAAATATTTCATAATTGGATTTTTGAAAGTCATGTATCAACACATGCATGGATGGAAGGTGTTATCATGTTCTTTAATCCGTCTAGTACCTTGCTATCATGGTTATGTATATTTTCCTTTTATAGATTCGTTATGCATTTGAACTTTTGACAAATGCTTTATGGAAGAGAGATTATGACCTTTTTGGCATTGATGAACACTTTGAATCCTTTCTTGTTGGAGAATTTCAAGTTTTAGTTACTAGTATGATATGTTTTTTTTTACTCAATATAGAATGATTTGTTGTTGACAAGTATCCCGTCTTTGGCTTTAGCATGTCAGTAATAATTCATCCATTTCTCAGAGATCGAACTCCCAATTATTAATTCATCTTCACTTGGTATGTTTATTGTTCTACTGATGCAAAAATGTCAGCATGTGCATATGAGGTGTGTAAGCCTTTATGTAGAAGAATTGATTAGCAACTTTTATGATTGCAGTTAGGTATGCTGAGTGATATGATATGTAGAAGAATTGATTAGCAACTTTTATGATTGCAATTAGGTATGCTGAGTGATATGTCCAAAGTTCATTTCTATTGTCGGGAAATCAAAGCCTTCGCTCATACAAGTAAGTTTTTGCAATTCAAAATATTTTCCATTGATTAAAGGAGCACACATGATAAGTTTGGTTTCTTAATTACTTCTTTTAATACTACAAGAAATTATACAAATGATGTATGCCAGGTATAGAAACATGATATCTTCTTTTTGGAACGCATGATTTAGGTTTATTCTGGAAGCCTTCGCTGTGCTCATGTAATTCATCAGTGCTTGGAAGATGAGAGGTATGTACTTGGCTTTCAACAACATTCAGTATTAATTGATACTTTATCTACGTGTTGGTTCCTCTATTCATTGCCTGGAAAAATAATATATATATGGATTCATTTAGATTTTAGCAAATATTGGTGCAGTAAGAATTTTGTATTTTCTTTCAGGCATATTTTCTACCTTATGTGTACCTTTTTTTGTGTCAACCTTTGATGTTTCTATGTGGTGTAGTAAAGTACCATGTCTATATATATTCCTAATGGCAAGTGAGGTCAAAAATCTAATACTAATTTTTGTTGATATTACAATAACTTAATGTCATGTATTGTAATCCACGATGTTGCTTAGGAGTAAACATTGCTTTATTTACAAAGTTCATTGCAACAAGTGGTCGCCATAAGGTACTGACTGCCAACAAATAGAATTATGGGGACAACTACTTAAAATGTTATGCCAAGTAGATTTTTAATGTTTCTTTTAATTTAGAATATATCACAATGAAAAAAATAACAAACCTTGTTAGCCAGTTTTTGTTATATACTTTGCAAACTCTAAAGCTCTATATTACTGGAAACTAGCTAGACTTGTTGTTGTTGAATTGGATTAAAATCATATGATTTTTATTTTCACAGGAAGTAAAAGGGTGTTTAGAAGATGCACAAGTAGAGAAGATTTGATCCAACAAAACAAGATACTTTGGCATATATATGTGTGATATATTGTTATGAGTACTATTTAGTTTTGTAAACTTCGATGTTTGGATGTTGATGTTTGGTACTTTAATGATGTTTGGATTGTACATTCTTGATCAATGATATTTTGTAGATAACTTGAACTGAAATTGATGTATGCAGTAATTTTAGTTTGTGCCTAGAAAGAAGTATTGTTATCATATTCAATTGTGTACAACGTCTTTGTCATCATCATCTTTATGCCATTTACTCCTAGGAAATGACTTAACTTGCAATCATATGCTATTTACCTCAGGGAAAAGATAATGACCATACCTAGAAAGGAGAAGAAAAGAAAAGCTAGGAGGGAGGAGAAAGCAGAAAAGGCTGCAGTTCTCGATATGGTGTTTAGAAGATGCACAGGGTGTTTAGAAGATGCACAGGTAGAGAAGATTTGATCTAACAAAATAAGATATTTTGGACTTCATATATATGTGTGATATATTGTTATGGGTACTATTTAGTTTTGTAAACTTTTGTGATGTTTGGATGTTGATGTTTGGTACTTTAATGATGTTTGGATGATGATGTTTGGTACTTTAATGAAATTTGCACTGGATGATGATGTTTGGATTGTAGGTTTTTGATCAATGATATTTTGTAGATATATTATTTAAATAAAATAATGGTTATAAAATGATGGAAAAGATTCAGTTTTTTATTTATTGTCAAAATGTTGTATATTGTACCCAAAGACATTAGTTTAAATATGTGAAACTGTTGTCAATGGCGTTAAAAGGCAACGATGAAAAATCATTGTCAAACTCATGTTAAATAACATTGATGGCTAAAAAGACAACAGTTTTTAACCGTTGTCATTGGCTAAAAAGACAACGGTTTTTAACCGTTGTCGTAGATAGTTCAAAACTGTTGTTGAAGAGCATATTATTAAAGGAATACGCTCAAAGACTACGGTGAACAACTGGTGTCGTTGAATAAAAAGACAATGATTTTTTACCGTTGTAAAACTGTTGTCTTTGTCTTCAAAGACAACGGTTAAAAACTGTTGTCTTTGGGCATCCTCTTTAACAACACAACATTTAATAACAATCTGAAAGGGCCTATGACAACGGTGAAAAACCATTGTTGTTAGGCTTTTTTTTGTTGTAGTGAACACAACCACTGGAAGTCCATGAGAAGACATTTCGGTAACAATTTACTTATAATTTCATTTCATTTTTGTAAAAGTTGTTACATATGGTTTGACTTTAATTATATTCTTTATATAGTGAGGTTTTTGAATCTGAGCATTCTGGTAAGGTATGATGTTTAGGAGCTAGTGCACTGCCTAGCCAAGTGTTCCCAGAGCAATGTAAACGCAGCTCAATGTGTTGGCAAGATTATCACTCTAATTCAGATTTGACAGACAAATTTAAGGAAATGAGAGAGAAAATTAAATATATGGAGTCGCGAGAAACACAATGACAAACGGGAATAGAGCAGATGAAAAAACAAATACCAGAAAATGATCAATTCTAAAATTTTGCACGAGTAATGTTAAGTATGATGTTGAGAAATGTTGGGGGCTCTCATGGACCCGAATTATTACCGGCACAAGTAATAACATTTCTCACTAAAAAAATAATTGTTTAAAATTATTTGTATAGTTAAGTACATTAATAGCAAATTTATTTATTTTTGTAGATGATAGCTATGTTTGCAAATATTATGCAACAACAAGTTTCATCAACTGCGGAAGAAGATAGGTGTAGATCCTCCCCATCACCAGAATTAGATAATAACTAGAGAGGTTAGTTTTTTAATTATAGATGTTCTTATTAGAGTATTTCTGACTTTCTATTTTTTTAAATTGATGTTTAAACTAAGTTAATTCATAATCCTAGGCATATGAGTTTTTTTATATTATTCTTACATGTTTAAAATAAGTTAATCCATGATCCGTTTGATTATTTATAAACCATTAAATAAGTTGTTTATAAATTTAAAATGGAGTTAGTTCAAGCTATGTAGAACTGGTTGATGTAGTGGAATTGTTGTGGTCCCATTTGGTGGTGTATAACTAGTTGATGTTGATTATTAGGTGCCATGAATAGGTGTGGAAAAGAGGTGGAGTTTGTTTTGCTCGGCTTTGAGATTTTGGTGTTGGTGTTTGCTTATTATTATGGTGTTGAAGGGGGTTTTTGTATTCTTGACACGTTGCTGGATTTTATTCTTGGAGAGTGGTTGTGTAAAGAATGGGAAAATAGTTGTGTTGGTTGAACTCGGAGCATGCTATTTTCTTTGATGGAGTTCATTTCATTTTGATTTGTGGAAATTGTGGGCTGGGGTTGGAGGTGGGGAGGAGCACCTTTTTAATTCAACTTTTTTAATTTGCTATAAACTTTTGTTAAATATTTTTTTTCATTATATATTGAAATATGTTGATAGAATATAATTTGGTGGTTCTATTAAAGATTGCTATTGAAGGTTGGAGCAAATGCCTTTTGTCGTTTGGAGCACATGCCTTTTGTCATTTGAAGCATATGTCTTTTGATATTTTTTTGATGGAGAAAACTTGTATTGAAGGTTGTATATATTTTGGAGATTGAAGAAAGTATTATGTTAGTGTTATAGTGTGAAGTTAAATATTATATGTTATGAATATTTTGAAATGAATTAAATACAAATTTTATGTGTTGATTTGGTAATCCAATTTATATTTATGTGTTATGAAAATAAATTAGGTTTGTGAAATAAAATATGAATATTGTCAATTGATTTAATTTGAGCATTGGTTTGGAATTCTACAAGTACAATAGAAAGTAGGATTTTTTTGTAAAATTGGTAATTAAATAATAGGAGCGGTTTTAACCATTCCTATAATTAGACCTCTAGAACCGGTTATAACTAATTCTAAAGGCCAGTTTTCTGGATTAGAAAAATCTATAGAGGTGGTCATGATCGCCCCTAAAGGGTATTCATTTGCATCGATTATTACCTGTTTCTATAGGTATCCATCAGGATCGGTAATTAACCGCTTCTATAGGTATCCATCAGAATCGGCTCTTAGTCATGAACCACCGATCAACTTTACCGCTTCTGTTGGCTTTAGCGTTGCCAACATCTGCAACGATTTTTAACCGGTGCAATATATATAGCAACGGGTGAAAATCATTGCTATAGGCGTCTTATAGCCGCTTCTAAAAGTTTGTTTTTTTTGTAGTGAAGTAACGATTCCGTCGGTAATTATCGAAGGAATTAATGATTCCGTTGGTAAATGACCGACGAAATTAACAATAAATTCTGTTATCCTTCATTACTCTATAACGATGGGATAATTGTTCTGTTGTTAAATTTTACTGACAGAATATAATATTCCGTCGATGAATATCGAAGGAATATCATTTCCGTCGGTAAATTGCACTGCGACGCAATTATTTTCGATATCACAAATTTCATCGATAATCTCAATTATTGATGAAATAGCGATGAAAAATTCAATCGTTATTCGCTATTATTTTTATAAGGATTGGTTGCTATCCCTTCATACATATTAGAGCTCGGCGTACATATCCTTGCAAACAGTTAAAAATTATTAGTTACCTTTAATGGACTACTCAGCTATTAAAGCATACTAAAGGACTACTTAGCTATTAAAGCATGTGAGTATGCCTGCAAATATGTATTATATACAAATTTTAGAACCATGAGGAAGCATAAAAAGATATATAAACATATTGAATATTTGTATTCGTAGTTGTGCTACATTACACACATGTTTTGCTTTTGTTAGTTAAGAACTGTAGTTAATATTTCTTTGGTGCTTTCCTAAGATACAGGAGCTTTTCATCACCCACCATTTGCAGTTGCACATACAGTTTTTCAAAGAACAGGCGGTTGTACCTGTAAACCTTTTGCAGTTTGTCTGAACTATAAAAAGTACTATTAGTTGGTGATCCTGTTTAGAAGCTGAGTCGGACAGAAGTTGGTTGGGTTATCCTTAGTGTTGACGGAAAGTCACGGGGATGCTTGGTTGATCTAGTACCTACTGGAAGAGTCCCCCGAGCGGATGACGAGGGGTGATGACCGGAATGATGAGGCGAGAATTCTGCACACACTCAGACAAGCCACCCTCACGTTAGAGACCAAGAACTAGGGAAAAAGTTCCCGGGTCAGACCCTCCGACGCTCAAGTCAGGTACTTTTTCCCCAGAAACACAGTGAAAGGACGAAAAGTAAATGACGAGTGCAAAAAGATGAGTGAGCGTACCTGCGTAGAGACAAAGTCTCCGTTTTTATATGGCAATGGATACTTCTGGAGTCTGACGAGTATCAGGGAATATCGGGTGTCAGGATTTGTCTGGCGGTGAATGACACATGACATCTTCCTATAGGTTTAAGGAGGAATCGGTGGGTAATAAGCCCTAGACCGTTAGCATATTCCCTGACAGGCAGTGATTATTCTCTGATGGGTTGTTACAATTCCCTGGCTTGATTGTCGTATAGTGTATGCTTGCCCCGGTCTGTTAACCTTCGACTGGGTCCTTGTACCGACAAATCTTGACCTGTAGGCACAGACTTGCATTTCCCGGCGCAATTCCCTGGCTTGTGTTTGTTGTCCCATAAATCCCGATCTATACGTCCCACCCTTTATTTACTATTCGATCTATCCCGGTAGATCCAGACCTACGCCTACCGCCCGGCCAACCGAGGCCTTCGCTTGTCGTTCTTCAAGTCCCGTCCCATATACAAAGCCCTGTACGTCTCTGGTCCGCTTATCCTACTCTGCGAGTCTTGTCTTGTAAATCCCGACCTGTAAGCCTCAGTCCTCATATCCTGACTTGTACGTCTTTGGTCCGCTTATCCTGTTCTGCGCGTCTTATCCTATAAATCCTGACCTGTAAGCCTCAGTCCTCATATCCTGACCTGTACGTCTTTGGTCCGCTTATCCTGTTCTGCGAGTCTTATCCTGTAAATCTCGACCTGCAAGCCTTGGTCCTCATATCCTGACCTGTACGTTTTTGGTCCGCTTATCCTATTCTGCGAGTCTTATCCTATAAATCCCGACCTGTAAGCCTCGGTCCTCATATCCTGACATGTACGTCTTTGGTCCGCTTATCTTGTTCTACGAGTTCTATCCTGTAAATCTTGACCTGCAAGCCTTACCTTCCGAATTCCTATCCGACGTGTAGGCCTAACCTTGGAGTATCACTTAGGCCCGAACGGGACCCTCCTACAATTTGAACCTCTAACCACCATGTAGGCCAGACTTTTGACCGCCCCGTAGGTTGGACTTTCTGACCATTACGTAGGCTTAACTTCTGACCGCCACGTGGGCTTGACTTCTGACCACCACGTGGGTTTGACTTCCGACCGCTCCATGGACTTGACTTCCGACCACGTCAGCTATCCGACCCCACCATCATGCGCCGTATCAGTTGGCTTTGTAAAGGATTAAGATTGTAGAATTTTTTTAGGGAATCATAACATAGCAGTAATAGAAAGAAACATAAAACGAAATTACATAGCACTTAGTAAATTAAGATACAAGGCAAATATTGCACTGTGCGATGTTATAAAAAGTGGTCTAGGCAGTTGATATATGTGGCCATAGGTGTGCTTAAGACAAGGGATTACATATATGCAATGTGCGATCCCTTTTGATAGGTTGGGTGCATAAGTAGACCAAGGGGCGTCTGTGATAGATGCCTATGCTGTTAAAAGGAAAAAAATGGAATGGTTTAGCTCATTTCATTTGATGATCTATAAATTAAGGTGGATTTTGTGATGAATTTTATGAAATGTTAAAGTTTTGATGTGGTAACATGTAACTTGCCTGTACTAATTTATATATCTATTGTGCAAGTGATAAACACTCTAGATGCTAATCATATGCACACAACTAATAAAAATGACATTCTACATTGCTATGTTATGTGTTGCATGCTGTACTATTGTTATTGTTTGTATTAGATTTGATGATGAATGATTAGGCACTTGAAAATTTTCTAGATTACAAATTGAAGTCCTGGAGGAAGACCCATCGTCCTTGTTCAATCTTTACATCCGCGACATGTCCCACTAGTGTTTGACTATGTGGCCAATAACACACAAGTTTTGAATTATGTTAAGAGCAACTTCAAAGGAAGATGCCTACCATGTTTGTCACGCCCCAGAAGAGTCCTTGCCCGATAAACGAACAACATTTCTCCTATAACTGTGACAATATGAAGCATATATACATTGTCACATAACTACTCACAAGCAAATTATAACCCACACGACTAGATATAAACACAACCACGTAGTTTATAAGCAACACACACGACTGAAAGTAAACACAATCACGCAGTTGATAAACAATCCACACGGCTACAACATAACACAGCGGAAGTCACAAAACAACTAACTGCGAGCCGACCCGGCTTGGCACGAGAACATCAAACCAAATACAAGAAAACATAAAACTGAATTTCATACAAAGATACATATACATAAATAAGTCCAAAACCAATAAAGCGAACGGAAGAAATTGCTCGATGTGACATGAGACTGGCGGAAAGGATTTCCAGACGACTCCATAAATCTTTTACCTGCTACCTAGCGAAATAAACCAGTTCACGGGGTGGTGAGTGCTGTGACTCAACGGGTAATAAACAGATAGTGCATGAACATAATAAAGAACTAGAGATACAAAGGTATACAGTCTCATAAAAAAAATAGAAGATACTACAGTGATATCATATAAATACCCATACCTGAAATCATATCCTAGGTTAGTAATAGAACGTCAGGAGTAGTAAGGATCTACTACAGTACTGCTCATAATTACAAGAGTATCATATGAGGTATATACATATTACCAATAAGTAAACCAAGTTCTAAACACATACCACAGGTATATAACTCAACACATGTAAACATATCTATCATATGGATATACTTAAACCACAGCATAAGTACGTAACAGCAGCATAATAATAACAGCGTATGCACGGATAGTCATCCCGCCCACTTCTCTACACCACGACCCCTATATAGTCGAGAGGCCGGATCGATGACAACTATACCACTCAAAGAACGCCACTATTCTCGAGTGACCGAGTGGACAGGTACTGAGTAGCTATCTAGTTACAAAGCGAAGGGGGTCCCTGCTGCTTACAATTCTAGCTACCACTACCCATGAGTGACCGAGTGTGACATGACAGGACAAGCGACATCTCCTCCAGCTATCACTATCCATGAGTGACCGAGTGTGCGGCATGGCCCGATGACTCACTCACCTACAAGGGTGACGTGGTCGCCTGCATGCATGCAATGATATGATGTGCAAGATGCAACAATTATAATATATATAAACAGAAATCAGGTATGCTACATGAAGTCGGCATGCTCAATAAGATACATGAGTAAATAGCAATCACAGCGTTGTTTGGATTCTCACGCAAGAGAGAGGGTAGCCCTAGCCCACTTGCGTCATTTTCCCCTTCCGACGTCATTGTCCATCCAGCGATTGGGCCGTGATAGAGTGGCAATGGCAACAATCGCGCGGAGGCACTGGCGATCTGTGGAACGACAGAGACGACTCAATGAGGGAGCGACGATGAAGACGTGGGAGTCGGCGACTATCACCACGACTGACGACAGGTGATGTGAAGAAGCCGATGGTGGTGTTGCTCAAAAACTAGGGCACGATTCAGTGTCGTCATGTGGATCAGCTTCTGGTCGGGGCTAACGTCCAAGAAGGAGGGGCTAGTAGAGGGGACTGGCGAAGCTCGGCACTGGGAGATTGGCGTCGCGAGAGGGGAGACGACATCGATGGCGCTCGAGTGGAGATCAGAACATACACGAGGAAGAGAACCGGTAGCGGAAATAAGAGGAGAAGAGAGGACGACACTGGCTGGCGACAATCGACATCTCATCGTCGGTGGTCGATGGTGATGAAGAGGAGAAGAGAATCAGGAGCAGAGGAGAAGGATTGGGGATCAGGTAGAGAAAATGAGAAGGTTAATTTAGGGCTTTTATTTATATTTTAGGTTAATTAATCCAATCTTAGTTTAATTAAATCAATCAAATCCGATTTTAATTGGAATATCTAAATAGGTTTTCTTCTGATCCAACTGATTCATCCCCTCAAACATATTATACTGATTCCGTTTAATTCTCAAAATTTTTTTGAAAAATTCAATAAGATTATTATGATTTACCGTATCTTACAATGCTACTGAAGTGCTGGACGGTGCTAAGGGAGTCAAGATAGTGGATTTTCATGATCGGGATCATTTGTTAATGGTGGTGAGTAGGGAGGTGGTGACGTAGTAGTCTTCATCGTCATTGATTTGATGTCAAAATATGTTGTGGAGGAAAGAGAGACATGGCGTGAAGAGAGGCAGCTGGTTCATTTGCCGAAAAAGCAATGGTTGAACTGAAGAAGCAGTATGCTACATTTGATGCCAAAGTTCTCAGAAAGATCCCAAGAGGTCCATTGAAGCACAAACAGCACTAGATTATGTTTTCCTGAGTCCTGTCCAATCGATGAATGTGGCTATCTTGGTATTTTCTTAGCTATTTATTTTTGGATACATCATAAATCTTGTGACGTCTTCTTTAGAAACCAGGAAGTGTTGGCATTTTCTGAGTTGCATGAATCTGCTTGCATTATTAGCGCCAGGCAAACTTTTATCAGGCGGCAAAAGTTGAATTGTTTGTCCAAGTGCCCCATCAGGCCATCAATTTATTTCTATGTTAATATAGATGAAGTAAATTATGAATGCTTAAAAATGTCATGATGCCTTGAGATGTGATCTGGACCGTCCGATCGGCAGTGGAACATGGGGACAGAGAAGTTTCGGGACAGAGAATCCGAACTGGATCTACCCTGAGATAACTTGCCTTTATTGTAACTGCGTTATGTTGGAATGATAGACAAAATTATCTATATTAAGATATTATATAATTGTAAGAAATTACAGTAGAGCTTTAAAGTTGTTATGTTATTCGTTACTAACACAACTTGATTGATTATAATGGTTGGGAGTAGAAGCTCTGCCGTATGTTTCTTCAGCTGCTGGATTCCAATTCCAATGGTCGTCGCCTGCGCACCCAGACGCGGTAGAAAACTCAGAATATACACGTGCCTGCGGACGATCAATGGAGAGGGAGATCGATTGGCTCTAGTTGTTGCCTATTCAGTAGGTAGCACTAACCGGTTAATTCGAGTGCCCTCATATTTTACATTCGGATGATGAGATTCATTCGGGGGTTAGTAGGATTCACCATCCAAATGCACTAACCTTAATCTCCGGTTTCGGTGCCGGAAAACGAAGGTACACGTGGGCGGCATGTATGTAGCCTGGCAACTTTCAGCAACATTCTGTAATGGAGATGTGCTCTCGCGCCCATGCCTTGACGTCGGCACGCCAATCTTGGTGAGCACGGGTGATGGGTGATGGGTGATGGGAGTGGGTCTGCCGGTTGCAGCAGACCAATGATTAGGCAATGGGCATATCAGAGGATCAAAGAAGTAAATGGGTTCCTTGAGAATCCACAGCGGCAGGAAGGCGAACTCTTCAGTCGCAGTTGCCCAATCCGGTTGTGTTTTGACGGCCGGTCATTCGTCATCGGACACCCGTTTCTTTTGGTGGGTAGAAATAGGTCCTAAAATTTGGGACCTTTTCCTGCGGCGTTGTTTTAAGGTTTTGGATCCGTAAGAACCGCCGGCTATATAAACTGGTTAATATTAACCAACGGATGATAGCAGTTCAACCATGTCGAAACGATAAGAGTAAGAGAATCGAAAGCGCAATTTTGAAGTAGATCCCTTTCTGACAATGGCATTCCGATCTTAATTCCTTTCTCTTTTTCGTATTTCGGATGTTTGCAGTCATTTTTTTTCCTGTTTACTGAGAATCGAATGAGAAAAAAAAAACGTTCTTTTCAAGTTTTCTTTGGAACGAACATTAGTTTGATTTACGATTTTGATTGAGGCGGGCCATCGTGTGTGGGTAACTCGTGATTGGAAGCATTATTGCTTTCTGATAATTAAAATTGCTCTGCGCTGTCTCTCGAAAAAAAAGGAGACGATTTTCAAACATAAACGTCGAATTGCGGATGTCTTTTTAATTTAAGCTGTCTCTTGAGAAACGAAGAATTTTTGAACAATATCTTATCGATTTTAACTCGACTATGTTCATTAAGTTTCCAAACTTCTCTGTTCTGTTCTTGACCTCTTAATTTTAAGTCAATGTTTCAGTTTCTATCTCGAACGGAAGCAGTTTGATTGCAGGTATCTTCTGTGGCGTCCAGGGAGAAGTGGCCGAATTGAAAGAAATAACCCAGACGTGCCCCAAGGGTTTCGTGGTGGAAGAATGGAGCAGAAGCATATCGTGATATCAGCGTTGAGTGTGGGGCTTGGCATCGGTGTTGGCTTAGGCTTGACGTCTGGTCAGACGGTGAGCAGGTGGGCAGCAACACAAGGGAGTTCTTCTTCTGGCTTGAGTGTGGAGAATGTTGAGCAGGAATTGAAGAGGTTGATTGTGGACGGGAAGGATAGCAATGCTACCTTTAATCAGTTCCCCTATTATCTTAGGTAAAAAGGTGCTCCTATAAATGCCTTTCACGGATGTTTCTCAAGAAATGGTACATCTATATATTCTGACTTGTTTCATTTGCCAAATTATTTAAATAGTTCTAGTATCACCAATTTGTGGAGGTTACATATCAAGCAAGCTGATACTCTATGATGATTGTATTTCTCTCTTAGCATATTTGATTTTCTAATAATAAGAGACTTTGCAATTTTAATTGATTTCAACGTTTGTAAACTCTAATTGATTCCAAATAGACAAGCCATTACATGCTGCCAAATTGATATCTGAAAATTTTACCCAAAATTTAAATTTTAATCATCCTGACCAGAATCTAGCTATTTGGATGGGTTTTCCACATGCTATAGTTTCTGATTATTATCATTTTGCAAGACAGTAGACTTAAGCCAAACAATAGAGCAACTTGAGATGGCTGCTATTTAGAAAGTGATGTATATTTGGTATAAATTAATGCTCTGGCTGCGTGTGTTAGCTGAGAATTTTGTTCTGAATAAGATTAAATTTTTATTATTTTCTGAAGCTGTTAAGATTGCTGTGTGCTCTTTTTATTTGAATCATATAACTCGTATTCATAGGTAGATAAGTGCTTCTTTAGTCCTTTGCCCTAATATTCTCTTGAGCCAAACAATTGTAGCTGGCATCAATAGATGAAGTTTTTTCCTTTCGATTATATATCACAAACATGGTTCATAAGTAGCTACGTTTCATCCCCACGGGTTGACGCAGTTGGTACCTGAATGGGTAATTCCCAGCGAGTGCAAAATGTTTCGTTGGATGCTTGACCTCCCCATGCAAAGGGCCGCTATGCTAGGGTAAAATATCCCTCATGATTTACTTGTATATATCTTGTCGTAGGGCCCGTGCTACTGAGCCGCTTGGGATGAGTGATATTGTCTTTTGCTCTAATAAGTAGTTATGTTTCAATGTTGATTGTCTAGACAGTCAACATTCTCTTACTGCATTGAACATATATGGTTTTTATCCTTTACCTCTTCTGTTTTTATATGGTTCATGTAGACTAGACCTGACAGATGTTGGAAAATGATATAGTCCTTTATCTACAATTTTTAAAAGATAGATGGACAGTTTCCCCATCGATTTTTCCTTTATTTAGAATTTCAGTGTGGATGAATTTTGCTAATTGTGCCTAGTCCACTTTGTGGAAATGCATCTGACGTTTACATTGCTGTTTGGTATGCCAAGAAAAGGTTTGTTTCCAATGTGAATCATTCTGTTTATTGTGCCTAGTCCAATTTATGGAACTGCAATGGATGTTTACATTGTTGTTTGGTATGCCAAGGAAAAGTTTAAGCAAACTGGGTTTTGAAAATGAACTTCAGAATTTTCAACCTTGATGTTCTCTATCATTTATCTATATAAGATGCCTCTTCTTGTATTTATTGCATGAGCAGGTTTAAGCTTAGTTTTGAGATGCTCTCAATTCAGTATATAAAAGTTAGTATCTATTATCTTATCTTATTAATGTTTCTTATTGTGTTGGCTAATTCTTTTTGTCAATGATAGTGAGCTGACTCGAGTGAGACTGACTAGTGCGGCCTATTTTCATTTGAAGCAAGCAGATTTTTCTAAGCACACTAGAAATCTTTCTCCTGCAAGTCGTTCTATTTTGCTATCTGGCCCGGCAGGTATGTTGTATTGGAGCTATGGTTCAATGATACATGCATCTTTTATTCTAATAATAACTAATGTTTTTTTTTTTTGGTTCTATCTGAAGAATCATATCACCAGATGCTAGCTAAAGCATTGGCCCACTGTTTCGACTCTAAGTTGCTGCTGTTAGATGTTATCGAGTTCACACATAGGGTATGCCTTCTAAGTAATATCAATATCTAAATCATCATATTGAGTTTACATTTTATGATCACTTCAACTAATAGATGGTTTATTTTTTTCAGATACAAAGCAAATATGGATGTGCCACTAAACCTCCTGTAAGATCATAGAAATTTGTTGGAATTCCATTAATCCCAAGTCCATTCAAATCTAACTTAGAAGTAGACATTAACATGCTTTCATATATGTTTATTGTAAATTATAGTATGATACAGGATAAAGTGATATCATATTTGCATTTCTGGGCCATGTTTTTTTTTGGGTCACTATTTGGTTCTTTTGTTACTACTAGTATTTGAGAGAATTTAGGGCTTAAATTTATATTTATTATTCATCAATGTACAATTACACGTAGGATAGCATTGCTATCATTACATGATTTTTACATTTTGATATCTGTGTCCACAAAATATTTAGTTTAGTTCAACACTTTGTAAATTTCCCTTTTTATTCTTTTTATAGAAATTACAAAGATCAATATCTGAGACAACACTTGAGCGAATGTCTAATTTACTTGGATCGCTTCCAATCATTTCTCATAAAGAGGAACTAAAAGGTATTACTGGAGACTTTTTCTTAAATATTTTTTTATTTTGCAATCAAAAGTTGAGAGTTCCCTGCTATTGACTGATAACCATTTTAGGTCTTTAGTGTTGTGTGATATGTCATTTATGCTTTGAAAATATTGGGATTCAACTGTCTTACAAATGGGGTATCTATATGTTTGTAGAACTGCAAAATGTTGTTGCTAATTTTGATGGCTAACAACAACCAGTTGGTTATTGCAGGAACAATGCGCAGGCAAAGCAGTGGCGTTGAACTAAATTCAAGGTTTTACAAACAGAAAGTCATCCTTATTTCATATGCGATAATATACAACCTTCTTTTTTTTTTTTCTTTATTCATGTTTTTTTATTTTTACAGTGGATCAGCATGCCCAACTAATATGCCAAAATTCCGAAGAAATGCCTCTGTTTCAACTGAGATGAACTGTCTAGGATCACATGGCTCTCTTGCTCTTCCGGGTAGGCAAAAAAAACAAAAGAAGATCTTTGGTGAATCTACATAAGTCATTGCCTTGATAGAATTATGTGGCTGCTCCATGTGAAATTTATAGACTACTTGGTGTAGCTGTTAACTTGGTGCTTCTTGTTGCCTGTCTAGATTTTTGTGAAAATATATTATTCTGGTTCTTCATAGTTTTTGGTTCAATGCAGCTACTCTCAAGCAAACTACAAGCTGGCCTTTTGACGAGAAACTACTTGTACAATCTCTTTATAAGGTACTTGTTTTCTATGTGGTATCTGCTTATTGTACTGGGTTCTTCACTAGGGTATGTTAATTGTTATTGTCGGGACAAGATGCTACTATTATATGATTGCCAAGTAATTCCTCTTTGATATCTTATATCCTACCGTTTGATTATTTGCTGAAGCTGTTGACTTCCAGGTTCTGCATTCACTGTCCAAGAGCAGTCCAATTATTCTCTACATAAGGGATGTTGACAAACTTTTATTTACATCAAAGAGAATGTATTCTCTGTTTGAAAATTTTCTGAAAAGGATATCAGGGACAGTGTTGATACTTGGTTCAAGGAAGACAGATGATGGCAGTGACAACAGTGTAGTGGATGAAGAGGTCACTCTTTTATTCCCATACACCATTGAAATTAAGCAACCTGAAGATGAGACACATCTTGTTAGCTGGAAATCTCAATTGGAAGAAGACATGAAAATGATTAAATTTCAAGATAATCGAAATCACATAATTGAAGTTCTTGCAGCAAATGATATTGATTGTGATGATCTGGGTTCCATCTGCCATGCGGACACAATGGTTCTTGGTAAATATGTTGAGGAAATTGTGATGTCAGCAGTTTCATACCACTTGATGAATACCAAGGATCCAGAATACAGAAGTGGAAAACTTGTCATTTCTTCTATGAGGTCAGATATGTATTGTCATTTCTTTTATGCTTTAGGGGGATATCAAGATTTTATCTTGTTTTCCTTATCCTCCCTTTTTGGTTTATTGATCAGTCCTTTTTTCTTTTCTTTTGTTTATTGATCAGCCTATCCCATGCATTAAGCATATTTCAAGAAACAAAATTAGACAATCAGGAAAAGTTAAAGCTCGAGGGGAATGCTAATTCAATGAAGGTTTTTTACTCATGATTTACATCATACATGATATAGACCTCGGCACATGCTTTAACTGTCTCCTAATGTTTAGGAATCTGCAAAAGGCAACCCAACGACTGTTAGAGTTTTCGAGGCAAAAACAGAACCTTCACCTCCTGAAAGTAAAACTGAGTCGGAAAAGTCTCCTGTGGTGAAAAAGGATGAAGTGGTTTCATCTCTACCTCCGAAAGCACCTGTATGTTAATTCCTTTCCACTTAACTTGCAAAGAGCTAATGGAGTTTTTCATTGAGATTGTATCCTTCATTGTTTTTCCACTTTCTCTTAACATTCAGGAAGTTGCTCCGGACAATGAATTTGAAAAACGTATCAGACCAGAGGTTATTCCAGCAAATGAAATTGGAGTGACGTTTGATGATATAGGTGCCTTGGATGATACCAAAAATTCACTTCAAGAGCTTGTTATGCTTCCCCTTCGTAGGCCAGATCTTTTTAAAGGTGGCCTCCTTAAGCCATGCAGAGGGATTTTATTGTTTGGGCCTCCTGGAACAGGCAAGACAATGCTTGCTAAGGCCATAGCAAATGAAGCAGGTGCAAGTTTCATAAATGTTTCCATGTCGACCATTACCTCCAAATGGTTTGGGGAAGATGAGAAGAACGTTAGAGCTTTGTTTACTCTTGCTGCCAAGGTCTCACCGACTATCATTTTTGTTGATGAGGTCGATAGCATGCTTGGGCAGCGAAATAGGGCTGGTGAACATGAAGCAATGCGGAAAATAAAAAATGAATTCATGACACATTGGGATGGATTAATGACAAAGACTGGGGAAAGAATCCTTGTTCTTGCAGCTACAAATAGACCTTTTGATCTTGATGAAGCAATTATCAGAAGATTTGAGCGCAGGTTTGTCATCTTTTTCCTTCCCCTTGAGCTTGCAAAAGAAACTAGTGTGTGACAAAGTTATATTTTAACCAAAATTTCCATTATCTATGATCAACAGAATAATGGTTGGCCTACCATCCCTGGAAAACAGGGAGCTTATTCTGAGGAAACTCTTGTCGAAGGAGAAGACCAGCAAAGATCTTGACTACAAGGAGCTTGCAACCATAACAGAGGGTTATAGCGGCAGTGATCTCAAGGTTTGTCTGTTCACTGACGAATCAATAATGAATAATCTATTCTATTCTATTCTACTATGATAACTTTTGAAAGCAGACCCTCTGCACAACATCTGCATATCGTCCTGTTAGAGAACTTATCCAAGCAGAAAGACTCAAGGAGCTGGTATTATTCTTTCCATTTTTCTGCACAGTAGAGAGAAGAATTTTTTTATTAATTGTCTATTACTATTTTTTCCTTTTCATGGGAAACAAAGCGTCAAAGCCTATTCACTGACGTATGTAAATGACGGCCCAGATAGCTCAAGATTAGCTAGGATATCAGGACTTTTAGCAGTTTGTAATTTAAATATGATCTGATGTAGAAATTGTAGAAAAAAGCTTCTAATGAAGATAAAGAGTATAATAAACTGAAGAAACCCAGTTTGTTATCATACTCGTCAACGAAAGTGTTTGTCTGCATATTTTTGTCCCCTGAGAATTTCCAATGACATACCTTTCTTTTCAGGAAAAAAAGCAAAAGGGCATAGATAACCAAGAAGAGGCATGCAAGGAAAATAAGGACGAAACCCTGATCCTAAGACCATTAAACATGAAAGACATGAGGCAGGCAAAGGACCAAGTGAGTTTAATTACCTTATCGTGTAGCAGTTTACTTCTTTGCAGCTTGTTTGGAACCATAAAATTTTACAAAATAGAAACATCAAACATTCTATTTCCTAAGTTGAATCATATTCCTATGTTCGGAAAATAGAAGAAAACTGAGTGTTGGAATTGTATTATTCTATATATGTGGGATAAAAAATTCAATCAAGTTTTGTTAGATTTGTGCTGGAAGTCTCAGGAAATCTTTAAAAAGTTCTATTATGCTATGCTAAGTGTATCTATTTCATATGATTCCAAACATTTGTTACAGAGATCCAACCTGAATTGGTTAATATGACATAATTTTACAGTTCCGACTTTGTCTCATAAAGCGTGATGAAGAATATGTTTCCCAGTGATTGGTTGGATGATTTAAGATTTCATTCTTAACTTTGTACAATCTAAACTAGATAAGATTGACACCCATGAAGATTGTACTGATATTGACAATGATATTACCCATCCAGGCACTTTTCACTTGTTCCAAGTTTCTCTTTTTACTTAATGATATTGTAGGCAATGGGTTATGCAGGAACAAAGTGCCACTCACCATGGTTGTCGTTGAAGTTAATATTTTCTTGAATATATGATTGTTTTCCTCCTGATTATGAGTTGATTTTCCCATCATATTTAATCCTATAAATCGATTGCTATACAGGTAGCTGCCAGTTTTGCTCCAGAGGGATCCATTATGAGCGAGTTGAAGCAATGGAACGAGTTATATGGTGATGGAGGTTCAAGAAAGAAGCAGCAATTAACTTACTTCCTGTAACCTGGTCATATCTCAATGAAACATAGAGATAGCTTTAAAAAAAATTGAAGTAAAATTTGTTGGATGTCAGGAGGGGAATTCGTGGATTTTCATCAAGTTAGAACCTCCAGTATCCTAATTTAGTGACTAGTATGTTTAAGATGCTTCTTTTAGTTAGCTAAGCAGTCATTGGATCATATACTAATGTTCAACGATCTCAACTACAACTATAGTTCTTCCCTTTCTTTTAAGTTTGTGTGCTGTTGAGGAGGTCGGTAGGTTGATCAATTTAATAAGTATTGTGTCCTGCGTGCATCTTGTTCTCGGGATGTTGTTAGAAACTTGTGCACAATATTTTCTGTGGTTTATCGTTCTACGAGTTTCGAGTTGTGAAGGTGATGTAAGATGACTGTTAGGTGCAATGAAAACAAGGAAACGCAATTCTGGTTTAGATCTGCAAATGACTGGCTTCACTCCGCGGACAGTAACATGCAACGATGATTGCTTGCGTCAGGTCATTGCTCTTAAATTTTTTAGTCAAAAGTCACGCCATGGAACTTTCAACCTTGTGAATATTGTGGGCTTCGTGTCTATGCTTCTCTAATGGAGCGCTACCATGGAATTCTGCATTTAGTTATCCCACAGTTCTCTATAAATCCTCACGCATTCAACAAGGAGCATGTGGTTGTATCATTGTTCTCTTAAGAGCCGAGGAGCTTTGTGCTTTGTGTTGTTAACTGTATAGAGCTTTCAAGAAACACGTCGCCATAGAAAACAGATATCAAAAACCTCTGTCTTAAATGATCACTTTGGAAATGGTTACACACTACCTTGGCGGATGGGTTTTGAAATCTTGGAGAGTGGGAAGCGAATGACTGGTATTAGTACCGGTACTGGTCCTGACAGCTCATCTGGCACAATGTCTTCAATGGGCGTAGTTCTAGGTTTGTAAAGTACAAATGAAGCTCCTGTAGTCCTTTCTATGTGCCCCTTGTTACAATATTAATTGTCTGAAAATTAAGAAGACGGTTAGTTAAGAATGTAACTCTATGATTGACTGGAAGAAGATCTTATATTATCCTATAAAATTAGGAGCATTAATCTCAAGCCAAGGAAGGGATCTTGATATTGGCTCCTCCGACGTTCAAGTCAGTAATCCATGTATGAGGCGAAGAACAGTAAAAAGACTGCAGCAATGAGTGTGTTCACAAATGAAGTATCGCATATCTCCGTCTATAGATAGAGATTTTCTTTTATAATACCACTCTAGCGTCTGTGTGTGTGTCTGTGTTGACCCTGGGACGGGTTGGCAGGGGCATTAGGGTGAACGTAGTCGCCTTTTGTCACCACTGTAATGTTTGTGCACGCATCTGAAAGCATATACACGTTTTCCAAAGCTTTATAAGAAAAGATAAGTCGAGAAATATCTCTGACATCTTTCCATAAGTGAACACGCAAATCCCTATGATGTGATAGGCTAGAAGTTTCTAAAGTACTATTTATCTGTTGGACATTCTCTGTTGTCGGCGGCACAAACTTCTAAAAGAGTACGATAAGACATGTATGTGGGTCCCGCTGTAGGTCGATCGGGGGCCACTTGGTCGAGATGTCACCAGCTTGGTTGTACAGAGTGAAGCGGTTGACCTGTCCTTCACTCGGCTTTACTATTAGCGGAAAGACGCATTATGCCCAATCGGACATTAGGTCCGATCGGCCAGGGCAGTGGGCTGGGTAACTTAGTATTTGACTCTTGACCTCGGTTGCAAGTTGTGGAGGGCGACTGCTCGGATGGTCCGGTCAGTCTTTAACATCCGATCGGCCTTAGAGGCCCACTCAGCCACCCACAATTCGCGGTCTCGTAGTCCACCCGACCCTACGACATTGACCATTTGACTTTGACTTTCACGTCAACCGGTCTTCATTGCTTTGACCCACTTTGTGGGGCCCATCTTCATCACCGTATTACAAGTCTTCCCCTCAAGTATAGTCGAAGGAAGTTGCAAGTCTGACTGACTGGACAATTAAATAGTATTTTTTACAACTCTTCTTCTCGACTAGGCGTTTTGCTATCTAGGTTGCCGCTCGGCTTGCACAATCACTACTCTTGCAACTCTCCAAGAAGTTGATTTCTTCCCGGTCGGGAGACTCCATGATTGATGTTGTTTGGATCCGACGTGGACGACACTTAGCCGTTTGTTAGCTCTTTTCCAAGTGGCCACTTATACTCATAGTGCCTTTTAATTGTTGTTGGCGTCACCACGATTTCTTATAAATCGCTTAAATCCTTTGCCATTAATACAAAGTACACCGAGCATGCTTTTTAATCATACGCCTGGTGATCATTTCCCTTCCTCATTAATGCCACCTGTGGTCAAATGTCACGTGTCATGATCCATGTTGGACCGTAGAAGTCGATATAAGGGGGTGTGAATAGCGATCTAAAATTCGTAGTGAGTACGTAGCAGAAAATAAAAATAAAACACAACACTAACATGAACCAATTTTACTTGGTTCGGAGCCTTCGCTGACTCCTACTCCAAGGCCCGCACTCGTCAAGTGCTTTCCTTGGGCAATTACTAATAGTTCGCAAATAGGATTACAATAGTAAGTACAAGAACTATTAAAAAGAAAATACCGACAACAATAAAAAGAACTTGAGCCATAGGTTGTCGGAGAAGTGTCGTCGCATCGCAGGAGCAGAGCGCAATAGAGCAGTTGTAGGAAGCAATTGTTGTTGTTCAGCTCTGGAGGTAGGCTCCTTATATAGGAGTGCTCCGGGCGCCCGGACCATGACGTAGGCCCGACCAATCAATGCACTCCATATCTGCGACGGGATAACTTTTGCCTCCCGAGCATCTAGATCCCTTTCGAGCGCCCGAATCCCTTCCGAGTGCCCGGACCACCATTTTCCAGAAAATTCCTTTTCCTGCAAGAAAATGTTAGTCCAAGGCAAAATAAAAGTTATATTACCCTGCAAAATAAAGTGTTAGTTCAATCACAGTCAAAAGTAGTTAGAGTAATTAGATTCTGTCTCTTTGAGATTGGAATCTAGTCACGATCTCAACTTAAACTTCAGAAATGGATCTAAGTTGGATCGACGCCTAAGTTTCCTACCTGGGAACGCGTTCTCACCAAGTCACTCCCCTCCAGTGACTTATCTTAACTTACCTGCTAGACGTCCGGTCAGCCCGTTGACCCGTCTGGACTTTGTGCCAGCTACCCGGTCAGCCCGTCGACCTAGTTGGACTTCATGTCAGACATTCGGTCAGCTCGTTGACTAGTCTGGACTTCGTGCCAGATATCCGGTCAGCTCGTCGACTAGTTTGGACTTCGTACCAGCTATCAGGTCAGCGCGTCGACCTAGTTAGGCTTCGTGCCAGCTATCCGGTCAGCCCGTCGACCTAGCTGAGCTTCGTGCCAGCTATCCGGTCGGCCCGTCGACCTAGCTGGGCTTCTCCTGCACACTTCATCAAAGTCTTAGATAACAACGAAACTAACTTAACCTATTTTGTCATTCATCAAACCCTGAGTTAGACTGTCAGTGCTAACCGCACCAATAATCCTCTGTCGTCAACTATTTGATATGATAGGTGATTGTTGGGATTCGATGTGATAGCCACCTTTTTAAATTTAGACGGTCTTGATTGATTCTCATTTTCCCAAGCTCTTGATTCATCACCTTCATCTTCACTTTGTTCGCCTCCTTGCTCTTTGCTTTCTATTCATCGTCGGTGATTTTCTTTCAGTAAGTCCTCTCCTCCACCAAGTCAGACTTTAATGGCGACAAGGTGGATCAAATGAAAATGACTTATCATATTCCTCATGAACACCAAATTACCATCCTTTCTGCATATGATCATCCCCATACACCTCCCGATAGCTTCCTCCCTTTCTTTAAGGACCAATTAATTATATGTCGATCTCTGCTTTTTTATCCATTCCTTTTTTTTCCAAAGTTTGTAGGTATTTTCACATCTCATTATCGCAGTTGGTACCTAATTCCTTTAGGTTACTATGCGGGGTTGTGATACTATTCTGTGAGCACGAGATTCCTCTCCTGCCTCGTATTTTCTATTATTTTTATTACCCCAAATTATTCAAGTTGGGCACCTTCCTCTTTCAAGCTTGAGTGGACGTCGTTTATTTTGAAAAGATGCCCACATCCAATAAGGGTTGGAAGTCTCATTACTTCTACATCCGCCTTCTCGACCATCCTATTTTTCCAACCAGTTAGCAGATGGATCTACCGAACTCCTCCGGGCTGGGAAGATACCGATGGGAGTCGACTTACCTCCAAGCAGTCGCGTAGCTGGCCGGTATGAAATACCACATACACAAGCTACTGCTGGAGGGTGTGTTGTATAAGTTCAGGCTGAGTCCCATTCGAGCTCGGCTGCCCAGCCCTTTTGGTAAGCCCCTTTTCCTTCTGTCATTTTTTAATCTAACTAATTTCTTTGTTCTTTTTTGTAGCAAAAGTGATGTTTAAGGCGTTGCTAAGCAGCTCTAGCAAGATAACTGATGCAGAAGTCAAGGCCAAGGGAGCGGGCGAGCTGGAGAGCCATGGGTTTTTGTTGGTTGGGCCCTCTAAAGAGCATACTGACGAAGCAGAAGTGAGTCGGGTAGCAGCCAACGACGCTGCAGCTAACATTGGCGAGCTGTCTCCCGAGCGTCCTTCCATGGTGCCCATAGTTGTTCAGTCAGAATCCGCCACATCCAGCGAACGGCTAATCCAACACCAACGTCGAAAAAGGCTTCGATCGGAAGCTTCTGTTGGATCGAGACGCACGTTAAAAGGGGGGGGGGGGGGGTGAATCACGTGATTTTTAAAATTTGTTTTATCATTTTGAAATCAAAGTATACGAATGCAGCAGAAAAAGAGAATGAAAATAAAAAACACAAGAAACATATGGGTGGTTTTATTTGGTTCAGAGCCTTCGGCGACTCCTACTCCAAGACCCAAGTCCCGTGGACCTATCGATGGATAATCCACTAAAAACCTCTTCCGATACCTTCGGAACAGGAAATCGAGTACAAAGAAAATTGAACAAGTGCAACACACTGCACTTGTCCTTTTGCAATAATTAATTAAAAAATACTAACACTTTTAAAGATCGAAGTGGGAGCGCTCGTGTCGATGTCGGTCTACCGGCTGAGATTGGAAGTCCTTGGAGGAGTCGTCGGGTGTAGCAATTTTGCAGTAGAGTCGTAGCAGGAGCTCGGAGCAATCGAAACCTCAAAAGAACGCGTAGTAGCTCGTATAGTGTTAGATTGTGAAAACGCTAGAGGGGGTATAGCGATCGTCAAGAATTCGAAAATCGAATTGAGTATGCAGCGGAAAATTAAAAAGCACAACGCTAAAACAAATCATTTTTACTTGGTTTAGAGCCTTCGTCAACTCCTACTCCAAGACCCACACTCGTCGAGTGCTTTCATTGGGCAATTCACTAGCAGTTCGAAGAATGATTACAAATGTAAGTATAATAACTCTTTAAACAATGTCGACAACAGGAAAATAAACTCGAGTTGTAGGTTGTCGAAGAAGCCTCGCAGCATCGCAGGAGCAGTGCGCAATAGAGCAGTCGTAGAATCAGTTGTTGTTCTTTGCTCCAGGTGGTGACCTCCTTATATAGGAAGCTCCGGGCGCCCAGATCGTGACGTCGGCCCAGCCAATCAACGCGCTCCACATTGTGTCGGGATAGAATTTTGCATTCTGGGCGCCCGAACCACCATTCTCCAGCAACTCAATTTCCTGTAAGAAAAGGTTAGTTCGAGGCAAATACAAATTATATTACCCTGTAAAATAAAGTGTTAGCACAATTATAGAGTAGTAATTAAATTTTGTCTCACCGAGACCGGAATCTAGTCATGATATCAACTTAGATTGCCGAAATGATTTTAAGTTGGATCGACGCCTAAGTTTTGGATCAAAAGCGCTAGAGGAGGGTGAATAGCGCTCGTGGATTTCACTTACGTTTCGGAAGACTCAAAGTAAAATGCAGCGGAAATAATAAACAAACAAACACACGAACTCCAAGATTTACTTGGTTCGGAACCTGGGGCGACTCCTACTCCAAGGCTCACTCTTATTGAGCATTTACTTTGGGCAATCACTATAAGCACGGGAATATTATAGTTTGAAATACAATTAAAGCAGTAATAAAGTATATACCAACAACAAAAAATAATAAGTTTGAAGCTCCTTGTTGTCGGGGTCTTGCTATAGCTTTTTTGGATCGTCTTTTGAGCAGCACAAAGAAGACAGATTGCGATTTCGTTGTTGTTCCTTGCTGCTGCTCGAAGATGCCTTATAAAGCCCATTGAGGGCGCCTCCAACACTATGGAGGGCGCCCTCATCCACATCGAATCTGCAGCATGGATGAGCTCTAACCACTTCGCAGCTTATCCGCCTGAGGGTGCCTCCAATCGCAGGGAGGGCGCCCTCCACCTGTCCAGGGCGCCCTCAAGCTCCATGAGGGCACCCTCTGCTTAGCGTCCAGGGCGCCCTCTGCCCTGTTGTGCGGAGGTGATCAACAGTGACTTGAGGCGCCTCCAAGATCCAGGGAGGGTGCCTCAGGACTGTCCATCCGAGGCTTTTGCTGCTTTTTCACCCCCTACAAGATGAGTTAGTCCAAAATACAAAACACATCCTGCAAGACAGAGTTTAGCACAACAAAATAAGTTAAACATAATATTTTGACGGTCACCGGACTGTCAGGTTCTAACTTCGGTTTTCCAACCGGAACCCCTAGGTCGAACCGATGCCTATTGTTCCCTCACCGGGGAGTGCGTCCTCACCTACTCCACTTAGGAGAGTTTACCTTTTGCCAGTTGATCCTCCAGACTAACTGGACTTTTGCTCAGCGCCTGAGGCTCCAGGACTTTCCGCTGGACGCCCGCTCCACGACCCACCCAATCTTTCACTTGGTTCGCGACACTAGGACTTTCCACCTAGAGTCCTCAACTCTAGGACTTTTGCCCGAAGCCCTTGACCCGCCAAGATTTCCCGCCTAGGGTTACCACCCCCTAAGACCTAGGGTTACAACCCCTTAGGATTTTTCACCTGCCTAACCGCAACTAGGACTTTTTCCTAAGTACACTTAGGATTTTCCTGCAAACTCATTCGAACACATTAGATAAAAAAATAACTTAGCTTTGGACCCTTTAACATAATCAAAACATAGATTCGATCGTCAGATGCTTCCTGCACCAACACTAAGTTCCCTAACTGGGAACGCGTCCTCACCAAGTCACTCCCCTCTAGTGACTTACCTTAACTTACCTGCCAGAAATCCGGTCAGCCCGTTGATCTATCTGGACTTCATGCCAACTATCAGGTCAGCCCGTCGACCTAGCTGGACTTCATGCTAGACATCCAGTCAACCCATCCACTTGTCTGGACTTCTCCCGTACACTCAGTCAAAGTGTTAGATCACTATGAAACTAACTTAACCTACTTTATCATTCATCAAAATCTAAATTAGACCATTAGTGCTAACCGCACCAACAATCTCTCCCTTTTTTGATATAATGACAACCTGGGTTAAGTTAGTAAAAATATGCAAAAATAACTGTTACCAAAGAAGTGATTTTGATTTACTTTTTTAATTAGTTTAGTGTTTTTTAGTCTAGTTTTTGCTAACTTAAGTCA
Source organism: Zingiber officinale (assembly GCF_018446385.1). Classification (NCBI taxonomy): domain Eukaryota; kingdom Viridiplantae; phylum Streptophyta; class Magnoliopsida; order Zingiberales; family Zingiberaceae; genus Zingiber; species Zingiber officinale. The sequence continues at coordinate 17,647,796 of NC_055986.1, read as the reverse complement.
CCTAACACTCCCCTTTGGCATTTATAAAAAAATAACAAGCATAAACAGGTTTAAGAAAAGTGACTAAGTAAAGGAAAGACACAAATTTAATAGAAATTTGTCAGGATTACTGGGGAAGTTTAACTTTCAATAATTCAAATAAAGTTTTGTAATAAAGAAAAAATAATTTCCAAAATTTACAAAATGTACTATCTTTTCAAAGGATATAAAATTTGAAAATGCTAGAAAGAGTTAGACGATTAAAGGTATAAAAATTTGAAAATAAATTTTGAAAACATTTAAAATAATTTTCAAACCATTTGAAAAACACTTTCAAAAATTGAATTTTGGAAAAGGAATAATTTCAAAAATGTCTTGCCAAAAATATAAGGCTTTAAAAAAAACAACATTTTGAAAACAAGGGATACTTTGAAATATAACTTTTCAATATATTTTGAAAGCCCTTTTTTTAAAAAAAAGATATAAGAGAAGTTTTCAAAAATCGAACGGTAAAACTTTAAGTAAGAACTTAAAACCTATTTTTAAAGTTGTATTTAGGACTTATCATTTTAATAATTTTTGAAATAAAGTTTTACAAAATCTTTTCAATAATAAGTCTCCTCCTGAAGTCAACACTTCCCCTGAAGTCAACACTCCTACTTAAGCTAAGATTGGGGTTTGGGTATGTTAAGTTTCAAGGCCTTAGCACATTTTTATACCTAAGTATTTTTGGGGAATTTTAGTGTTAGTAACACTTATGTTTATCAAGTGTATTGTTTGCATAAGAATTTTTATATACTTGCTTATATAAGTTTGATTAAAATAAGGTTATTTAAATTAATCCATAATAAGTTAAGAGTTGATTTGTTACTAACTCAATAATAAGTAACTCAATTTAATACTTATTTAATTAAAACAACTTAAATTTTGTATTAATTTATTGATTTAATGAAAGTCTTAGTTATAATATATTTATTTCACTTTTTTGTTTTTAGATTTAAGTATTAATTCAAAGCTAAATTTATTAAAGTTATTAAACCAAGTTAAGTAATTTTAATATTCTTTAATTAAGATAAAGTAGTTAAAATTCTAATTAATATTTTAATGTAAAATCAACTTTGATTTAAAATGATTTAGAGTAAAGTTAACTACGTGAAAAAAGAAATTAAAAGGTTACTTGGTCTGTCCAGTCAATCAGCGTGCTCCACATTACGTCGGGATAGAATTTTATATTCCGGGCGCCCAGACCACCATTCTCCAGCAACTCAATTTCCTGCAAGAAAAGGTTAGTCCGAGGCAAATGTAAATTATACTACCCTACAAAACAAAGTATTAGCACAATTATAGAGTAATAATTAGATTTCATCTCACTGAGACCGGAATCAAATCACAATCTCAACTTAGATTTCTGAAGTGATTCTAAGTTGGATCGATGCCTAAGTTCTCTAACTAGGAACGTGTCCTCACCAAGTCACTCTCCTCAAGTGACTTACCTTAACTTATCTGCCAGACATCCGGTCAGCCCATCGACCTGTCTGGACTTCGTGCAAGCTATCAGGTCAGCCCATCGACCTAGCTGGACTTCGTGCCAGACATCCGGTCAGCCCGTCGACTTGTCTGGACTTCGTGCCAACTATCAGGTCAGCCCGTCGACCTAGCTGGACTTCGTGCCAGACATCCGGTCAGCCCATCAACCTGTCTGGACTTCTCTTGTACACTTAGTCAAAGTGTTAGATCACTACGAAACTAACTTAACCTACTTTGTCATTCATCAAAACCAGAGTTAGACCGTTAGTGCTAACCGCACCAACATATAGTAGTTGTTGAAGGTTGCTTGGTCGAGTCTGCCTTATATAGGTTGTGGAAGGCACCTTCAACTGGTCAAACTCTATCCCAAATGGCTCGACTCTTATCAGTGATGACATCCAAGTTTATCCTGCAGAAGGAGACTTCCATGGCCATAGAAGGTGCCTTCTATGAATAGTGCGAAGGCGCCTTCCATATCCATGGAAGGCGCCTTCAGACATTGTTCACCCGAAGGTAATTTCCTTTTTTTGTCCTACAAAACAATGTTAGTCCAATAAATTTGCAAGATAAGTGTTAGCATAATTATAATTAAAGAATAGTAATTAATTCCTGTCCTCCCAAGACCAGGAACTAGTCAAGTTCTCAACTTAGGGATCCCAAATGGACTTAAACTGGATCGACGTCTACTATCCCTTCAATCGGGACGCGCCCTCACTTGGTCACTCTCCTCCAATGACTTACCTTAACTTACCAGTTTACTAAATATCTGGTCAGCTCGTCGACCTATCTGGATTTTAAGCCAACTATCCGGTCAGCCCGTTCACCTAGATGGACTCCCTTAGAACTGTCAACTCCTGCACACTGGGTTAGTACAATAGATAAAATAGTAAAGTAAAATAGTGTCAATATATTTCAAGATTCGTTGGTCCGGTCGACCGTGCGTCGATCACACATTACATAGGGTTACCTTCCTATGGTTGCCTAGCTTCACTCACTAGGACTTCCATTGCCTAGCTTCACTCACTAGTGTTAGGACCGATGATCGCGGCTAGAGAGGGGGGTGTGAATAGCCACCCCAAATCGTTCGTTTCTTTCTACAAATCAGGTTAGCGCAGCGGAAAATAAAACAATAGAAACGAAAATAAGGAAGAGCAAACCTCAACGCGATGATGTAACGAGGTTCGGAGATGAAACTCCTACTCCTCGGCGTGTCCATAAGGTGGACAAAGCCTACCAATCCGTCGGTGGATGAGACCCCGGAAACCCGGCTAATAATCACTTCTTCTGGGTGCAGAAACCTCGCCACAATAACTTGCAACAACAAGATAGAAATACAGCAAGAAATACAAACAATATGAATGTAAAACACCTTGCTTGCCTTCGACTGGTTTCCGTTGACGAAGCAACAACTTCACGGAAGAACAGCAGCAGCTGACCGGCCGGGGAAGCTCACACGAAGCTTCATGAAGCAGAGAGCTCAGCAAAGCTCAAGCAGAAATACTTCAGCAGTCAGTAGGAAGAAGAGGAAGAAGAGTTACTGCACTGTAGAAGCCTCAGCCTCTTATACCTGCATCCACCTGCGAAGAAGAAGCCAGAAACAGAAGACCGTTGGCTCACAACGGATAGTTCTGGACCGATCAGGCTGGAGCCTGATCGGTCCAGGGAACCTCTGATCGGTCCTGGGGACCAATCAGGCCCAAGTCTGATCAGTCCTGGGGACCGATCAAGCCCCAGTCTGATCGGTCCCCGGACCGATCCCACCTCTCTGTAAGAGAGGTGGCTGCGTCTCTGATCGGTCGTGGTGACCGATCAGACTCCCTGCTGATCGGTCCCCAGACCGATCACCGCTTTCCCACATGGCTGGAGCGATCGGTCCGTGACCGATCAGTGTCTGATACATAACTTTTTCAGTATGGTTACTGATCGGTCACCAGATCGATCCAGATACCCAGTGTATCACTGGATCGATCCACTGATCGATCCAGAGCTTGATTTTCGCCCAAACCAAGTCCCAAGCCTTCCAAACCAACATCTGGTCAACCTTGACCTGTTGGTACATCATGCTTAGCATCCGGTCACTCCCTTGACCTGCTAAGACTCCCCACCAAGTGTCCGGTCAATCCCTTTGACCCACTTGGACTTTTCTCTTCGTGTCAAGTATCCGGTCACTCCCTTGACCTACTTGACCTTCTCAACACCAGATTTCTGATCTCCCTTGATCCATCTGGATTTTCCCTTGCCCGGCTTCACTCACCAGGACTCTCACCTAGCTTCACTCACTAGGGTTTTCACCTGGCTTCACTCACCAGGATTTCCAATCTGCCCGGCTTCACTCACCGGGACTTTCCAACTGCCTGGCTTCACTCACCAGAACTTTCCCACTGCCTGGCTTCACTCACCAGGACTTTCACCTAGCTTTACTCTCTAGGGTTTTCACAACTGCCTGGCTTCACTCACCAGGACTTTTCCACTGCCTGGCTTCACTCACCAGGACTTTCCCACTGCCTGGCTTCACTCACCAGGACTTATCCGTCTGCCTGGCTTCACTCACCAGGACTTTCCACATCTGGTCCAGAGAATGAGCTACCGAGCCCTCTCTGACCACAGTTCGGAGAACGAGCTACCGAGCCCTCTCCGACTTCCATCCGGTCCAGAGAACGAGCTCCCGAGCCCTCTCTGACCACAGTCCGGAGAACGAGCTACCGAGCCCTCTCCGACTTCCCATGTGTCAATCTTCCATACTTGGACTTCTCCGTGCCAAGTCTCCATACTTGGACTTTTCCCGTGCCAAGCTCCCTGCTTGGACTTTTCACCATGCCAAACTCCCTGCTTGGACTTTTCCCATGCCAAGCTCCCTGCTTGGACTTTTCCGAGTCAAGTCAACTCACCTTGGGTCAACCAGGTCAACTTTGACCAAAGGTTGCACCCACAATCTCCCATCAAAATACAACTCTTTTGTTCTTATCAAACATCAAATACAACTCGAGTCAGGTCAACTCGAGTCGGGTCAACCAGGTTAACCTTGATCTAAGGTTGCACCAACAATCTCCCCCTTTTTGATGTTTGACAATACCTTTAAGTTAGGCTGATCCAATAGCCTCAACTTTCCTCATGCCACTAGGTAATGAAACATAAGTTACAACCTTACATTCTCCTTCTAAGAAGGCAACCTCCTTCTTAGATAATGAAGGCCTAACTTAAACCCTTCATTCTCCCCCTATTGGCACACATCAACAAACTCTCCCCCTGAAGAGTAAGTTATCGTTGTTCACAACTTCACTCGTCGTGATCAACAAACTCTCCCACTAACTCCAATGTTCTTCCTTGAACATTCTCTAGACATTCTTCCCCTTTTTGACACACATCAAAAGGAGTGAATCAAGGTCAAGAGTTTCTTCCTAATGAAAGTCCCATACCTTTCATTGAAACCCTTAATTTCCCCCTTGATACTAAATTCAACAATCAACTTAGTGATAATCCCATATCACTCATCCTCAAAAATTTCGACGAGTAAAAACTCCCCCTAAAAGTCAACTCCTCCTTGACTAATAGGTAAAACTCCCCCTAAAGGTCAACTCCCCCTTGACCATTGCACCAACAATGTCTTGGAGAGTTTCAAACCTTTATAAATCCAAAACACCAACTCCCAGCTGAAATTTCAGACAAAACAGTCGAAAATCAGCAAGTTGGCACGCGCTGATCGGTCACCAGACCGATCAGCCTTCACTGGATCGGTCACCAGACCGATCCACACTCTCATGGGTCGGTCCTAGTGACCGATCCACACTGACCTGGACCGATCAGGGAACCTCCTGATCGGTCCACGACCTTTGATTTCTGATTTTCTGAATTTTTCTTCTCCCAAAATTCAGAAACCTCTAGAAAATTACAGAAAATTCCAAAAATTGTGAAATTTTGAGGATACATTCCTCATAACATATACTATCATGAAAAAATAATTTTCTATGAAAATAACTTTCATTTTTCAATCTTGATACAAAGTTCAAAAGTCTTTGAAATAGCTCAAAGTTAACTTATCTTTGTATCAACTTGTTCAATGATGAATGCTATTACTAGAAAACCTTCATCAAGGTTTTTCAAATCAATTTTGAAATGATTTTAAACCATTTAATTTAGGACCACAATCTTTGGGCTAAATGTACATGACTTGTACACAAGCTTTCCCTATGATCCTCAATTTCGAATTAGGCTCATCTAGGCACAAGAACTATGCACCTTGATCCTAACTCATCATCCTAATATCTCACACATATCTAAGGTGTATCAAAAACACATCCAAGTCAATTTTGATGTGAGATATGGATTTAGGTTAGCTTATTCTAAGTTCTCATGCATTTTTCTAAACAACAATTTGATCTCCATATCAAATTGTGTTTCTTATACTTATATCAATTTCATTGATTATAAATGCAAGAAATGATGACATGGCATAAAATGATATCATCAATGGAAACATGTGCCAATGTCATGATGTCATGGCATAAAGTATGAAACTTAAATAAAGCATGACATTTAAACTAACCTAAGCATTATCATGACATTTTAAATGATTATAAAATAAATATGATGTCATGACATGGCATATGGCAAACAATATATGGCAAATAACATGTAAAGGTATAGAAAATACCTAATTCTAGCCTTAGTTGCCATTTTTGATAATTTTTATCATTTTGCCATAAAATTCTATATTCCTAAGTGTAATAGACCTAAAATCATATCCTCAAGACTTTTAGGTCACTATGTGCCAATTAGATTGACTCTAGAAAATTCCTCAAATTTGATTTGCACATCCTAATCACCTTAGGAATAATTCTTAATTTCATTTTCAAGGCTTGATCACACCTTGAAAATTCCTAAAGTGCCACCTTTTGCCATGATTAGGTTAACTACCTAGTCAAGTAAGGTTGACACACCCTAACTCATCTAGCATGATGAAATCACGCTCCTAGGAACCCAATACCTATTGGAGCTCATTGGGTTCACTAAATATTCACTAGGGATGACTTCCCTAGCAACCCTCCTAATGACCCTCCTAGGCTTTGAAGCCTTGGTCATTTGGGTCTCATCAAGATCAACTCTAGGGGTGACTCCCCTTGTGACCTTGGTGATGGTCTTCCTAGCCCTAGATTTTGTTCCATAATCGAATGGAACATTGTGATAAGTGGGCTTGACCATTTGGGACTTAGGTTTGTGACCCAAACCTTTCTTGTCCTTGGACATTGGTTTTTGACCCTTAAATCCTAGAGATGACTTCTCCAAGTTCTTAAGAGCCTTTTCCAAAGTATCAAGTCTTGACCTCAAGACTTGATTCTCCTTCTCTAATACCTCAATTTTAAATTTTTCATTTTTCTTTGAGGTGTTCCTAGGCATGTGTCTAGTTGTTTTGGGGTTTCTACCTAGGTTCTCCCTAACCTTAGATGAACTAATCCTAGGGTTGGTATTTCTAATGTTATCCTTATCTAGGCTCACATGTTTGGCACCTAAGCATGTGTATCGATTTCTATAATTATCATGCTTACCATTGTTATCAATTGCAATCAAACTACTTGCATGCATCTTATTAGAATTGCGATAATGAGCCTTAAAGGTTACCTTAGGGTTTGCCTTAGCTCCCCCTATCGATGTGCTTGGTTTCTTATCCTTGTGAGGTTGCCTCCCCCTCGGACATTGGCTCCGATAATGTCCCCTTCGCTTGCATTGGAAGCACACCACGTGCTCCTTGCTCTTGCGTATTGGGACTCCGGCTTCCTTGATCTTTGGCGCCGGTGGAGTCTTCCTAACCCTCTTTGGACACTTACTCTTGTAATGTCCATACTCCCTACACTCAAAGCACATTATGTGTAATTTATTTGAAATTGAAATGCTTGAGTTACCTAGGGTTGAGGATGGATGAAGACTTTCTTCTTCATCCCTTCCGGAGGTAGACGCTTCTTCCTCTTGCTCCATTCTTGAAGAAGAACTCTCCTCCTCTTCTTCCTTAGATGTTGAGTAGCCCTCAACTTCTAATTCCTCTTCTCCATAATGTGAGCTACTTGGCTCACTTGACTCCTCTTCATGGCTTGAAGTGGAGTTCCCCTCATGGAACTTAGCCAAGTTGTTCCACAACTCCTTGGCATTGTTATATCCACCTACCTTACACAAAATGTCATTAGGTAATGAAAATTCAAGAATTTTCGTTACCTCATCGTTGATTGTGGATTGGTGGATTTGCTCCTTCGTCCACTTTTTCTTCTCTAGGGTTTCTCCGTCTTTATCCACCGGATGAGTAAACCCTACCTGCACACAACTCCAATGAACTAGGTTAGTCATAATAAAGTACTTCATTCTTACCTTCCAAAACGCGAAGTCGTCGCGATCGTAGAAGGGTGGAATCGTGATGTCCTCTCCGAGTTGATCCATTCTCTAGCTCGTGCTCCCCCGGGTGTTGATCCAACGAAGAGCGACCTTGCTCTGATACCACTTGTTAGGACCGATGATCGTGGCTAGAGAGGGGGGTGTGAATAGCCACCCCAAATCGTTCGTTTCTTTCTACAAATCAGGTTAGCGCAGCGGAAAATAAAACAATAGAAACGAAAATAAGGAAGAGCAAACCTCAACGCGATGATGTAACGAGGTTCGGAGATGAAACTCCTACTCCTCGGCGTGTCCGTAAGGTGGACAAAGCCTACCAATCCGTCGGTGGATGAGACCCCGGAAACCCGGCTAATAATCACTCCTTCTGGGTGGAGAAACCTCGCCACAATAACTTGCAACAACAAGATAGAAATACAGCAAGAAATACAAACAATATGAATGTAAAACACCTTGCTTGCCTTCGACTAGTTTCCGTTGACGAAGCAGCAACTTCACGGAAGAACAGCAGCAGCTGACCAGCTGGGGAAGCTCACACGAAGCTTCACGAAGCAGAGAGCTCAGCAAAGCTCAAGCAGAAATACTTCAGCAGTCAGTAGGAAGAAGAGGAAGAAGAGTTACTGCACTGTAGAAGCCTCAGCCTCTTATACCTGCATCCACCTGCGAAGAAGAAGCCAGAAACAGAAGACCGTTGGCTCACAACGGATAGTTCTGGACCGATCAGGCTGGAGCCTGATCGGTCCAGGGAACCTCTGATCGGTCCTGGGGACCAATCAGGCCCAAGTCTGATCGGTCCTGGGGACCGATCAAGCCCCAGTCTGATCGGTCCCCGGACCGATCCCACCTCTCTGTAAGAGAGGTGGCCGATCTGATGATCGTAGCGGGCTCTGCGTGCCAGACTTACCTGATCGGTCCCCGCACCGATCAGCTTTCCCACAAGGCTGGACCCGATCGGTCCTTGACCGATCAGATAACACACAGAAGCTCACTGTGTGGTTACTGATCGGTCACCAGATCGATCCAGATACCCAGTGTATCACTGGATCGATCCACTGATCGATCCAGAGCTTGGTTTTCGCCCAAACCAAGTCCCAAGCCTTCCAAACCAACATCTGGTCAACCTTGACCTGTTGGTACATCATGCTTAGCATCCGGTCACTCCCTTGACCTGCTAAGACTCCCCACCAAGTGTCCGGTCAATCCCTTTGACCCACTTGGACTTTTCTCTTCGTGTCAAGTATCCGGTCACTCCCTTGACCTACTTGACCTTCTCAACACCAGATTTCTGATCTCCCTTGATCCATCTGGATTTTCCCTTGCCCGGCTTCACTCACCAGGACTCTCACCTAGCTTCACTCACTAGGGTTTTCACCTGGCTTCACTCACCAGGATTTCCAATCTGCCCGGCTTCACTCACCGGGACTTTCCAACTGCCTGGCTTCACTCACCAGGACTTTCCCACTGCCTGGCTTCACTCACCAGGACTTTCACATAGCTTTACTCACTAGGGTTTTCACAACTGCCTAGCTTCACTCACCAGGACTTTTCCACTGCCTGGCTTCACTCACCAGGACTTTCCACATCTGGTCCAGAGAACGAGCTACCGAGCCCTCTCTCACCACAGTTCGGAGAACGAGCTACCGAGCCCTCTCCGACTTCCATCCGGTCCAGAGAACGAGCTCCCGAGCCCTCTCTGACCACAGTCCGGAGAACGAGCTACCGAGCCCTCTCCGACTTCCCATGTGCCAATCTTCCATACTTGGACTTCTCCGTGCCAAGTCTCCATACTTGGACTTTTCCCGTGCCAAGCTCCCTGCTTGGACTTTTCACCATGCCAAACTCCCTGCTTGGACTTTTCCCATGCCAAGCTCCCTGCTTGGACTTTTCCGAGTCAGGTCAACTCACCTTGGGTCAACCAGGTCAACTTTGACCAAAGGTTGCACCCACAATCTCCCATCAAAATACAACTCTTTTGTTCTTGTCAAACATCAAAATACAACTCGAGTCAGGTCAACTCAAGTCGGGTCAACCAGGTCAACCTTGACCTAACGTTGCACCAACAACTAGGACTTCCTCCACCTAGCTTCACTCACTAGGGCTCAACTTCACTGACCAGGACTTTCACCACCTAGCTTCACTCAATAGGATTCAGCTTCACTGACCAGGACTTGCACCACCTAGCTTCACTCACTAGGACCCGACTTTACTCACCAGGACTTCTATTTGCCTAACCTTTAGTTAGGACTTCTCACTTGCCTCTCCTTCGGTTAAGACTTACCCTTACTAATCATTTAGTCCTTACTAGACTACTCTCTTCTAAACATCAAGTCCTGTTTAGATTAACCCTTGGCTAAACTGACCAGACTTAGGTGCATTGTCAAATATCAAAATCCTAGAGGTTAATTGCACCAACAATCTCTCCCTTTTGATGTTTGACAATTTTCTTAAGTTAGGCTTGGGTCTTTACGGGTTATATCTCAAAATTTGAGAGATTAGTTATTTTCCCCCTTTAACTTTTCTAACTTAAGATTACGATACCAGGTTCTCTCTCAAAATTTGAGAGATTAGTCACTTTCCTCCTTTAACTTTTCTAACTTAAGATTACTATCCCCCTTTGGTACACATCAAAAATATATAAACTTAAGATCACTCTTGATTGGGTTTTGCACAAACAATAACATTGGAAAGACATAATTAAGTGTTTCAAAATCGAGTGTTTTCAAAGTTGGTTGTCAAGGTAACTCTTTATAGTGAATGTTTAAAAATATTTTTCAGGGTGTTTTCACAAAAACATGTAAAGCAAAGAGTATTTCATAAAAGATTTTGAAAATAAGTTTTTAAACTCAGTTTCAAGGATTTACAAAACTAATTTTTGAATGAATTTTAAAAATGATATTTAATCTTTCAATCAGGACTCCCCCTTAACTTGACACATTCTTAGGACTTCCTATGTGTTTAGGGGGTTGATCCAAATTAAAAAAAAAAAACACTAAGTTTGAAGGTGTATTTTCAAAATATTTTTCAATACACTTGTCAAAAAGTAAAATAGTTTTGGAAATATTTTAAGAATATTTTTCAAATAAAGTTTGAGAAGATTTTTCAAAATATTTTCAATTGTATTTATAGATTTTTTTATTTTTTCAAATATTTTTACAAAAGTAATTTTTCAAAAGATTTTTCAAACACATTTCTCAAAAACACCTCCCCTTAACCTGACATACCCTAGTTATCCTTGTTGACCATAGGAAATTCTACCCAGGTGTTTAGGGGTCTATAAGTTTACGGTTAACTTTGAAGGATTTAGACATTGATTGCATGCCTTTGAGACCTATATAAGCAATAGTACTTGACTTAATTTTCTTTTTCTAGCATCTCAACTATTCTAGATTTTCAAACCTGATAAGCTTATGTGTTTAGAGAGATGCTTTAACACGTATTTTCAAAATTACTTAAGTATTCTAACTTTTGAAATGAAATTTCAGATAAACCTTGTGTTACATTTAAGTTAAATTTATGATAGTTTTGCATTAAATGATTTAGTTAAATTATTTTTAGAGCGAATTAATTGATTAGTTATTATGTTAAGATTGATGTAATAGCTAAATTTCCAATTTATTTGGATTAACTATAAGTTAATATAATTTAATCAATAAAAAAATTATAATTATTTTTGAATTAATAGTAAATATTGAATTAATTATTGAAAGTAATTAAGTTGAATAACTTACCGTAGTAATTAAGTTTGATTAATTGATCAAAATAATTAAAATTTATATTATTGAATGAATTATTAAATTAGGACTAACTAATTAAAATTTGAGTTAATTAATTATTAGTTAACTTAATTTAGATAAATTAATAGATTTTGAATTAAATAAGATGAATAATTATTGAATTTTAAATATAATTTATTTTAAATTAAAATTAAAATTTAAGTTTAAATTAAGAAGAAAAAATAAGTTTTAAAATTTTTTATTTTTAAATATAAAAATAAGTTTTAACGAATTTTTAAAATATTTTTTATAAAAAAAATAAAATGATTTTTTAAGGAAAATAACCATTTTAAAAGGATTTTTAAATAAATTTTTTAAAAAAATTTTAAAATAATTTTTAAAAATAATTTGTAAATAATTTGTAAATAATTTGTAAATAATTTTTATGTAATAATATAATTAATGCATGTTTAATTAAATTTTGATTTCAGGTTTTGATTAAATTCAAATTGGCTTTTATCTAATTTAATTTAATTTTTATTTTTATTTTTAAGTTTATTTTAAATTTAATTTTAAGCTTAATTTAATTTAGTTTAATTTTTATTTCTAAGTTTAATTTTTAATTTTTAGTTAAATAAATGTAAAATACGATGTCCAAATAATAATTAAAGAATAATATTATTTTATAAATAATCTTATTGATTTTTTCAGAAATTTTTAGAAATTTAGTAGAATTTAATCGGAGCTCGTATGTTGTATTTAGAGGGGATGCGTTTATTGGGCTGCGAGAAAACATCTTTGGAATACCCAAAATTAAGAGTTGATTAAGGAAAAAACTTAGTGTTTAATTAAGCTAACCCTAAGTTTATATTATATATATTTACCCTAATTCTTTCTCCTCTTTTATTTCTTCACACGAACCTACCTCTTCCCCGACGCCTCTCACCTCTTCGACACTGCAATCCCGCCGCTCACCTCTCCGACGCCACAATCCCGAGTTCGCCGGCACTAATCTGCTCACCGTTGGCCGAACTTTCCGTCTCCACGGATCGTCGGACGTTTGCTGCGGTTGTCCTTCTCTCCGAGTTGCTGCCCCGTGTCTAGCCATCCTCACCGCCCGATCTCCTTCGCCCTCTCCTTTCTTTCGGCATCTTCGCAGACTACCATGCGCCAATGCTTGGTCGCCGCTCCCGGATGTTGTCGATCTCCACGGCTAATAGCACCAAACGTGGCCACGACGGGGAGGAATCCAACCCTCTCCCGGTCCTTCTTTCTCTCGATCCCGCAGCACCCCATATTCATTGGACGTCGCCAATCGAGCTCTCTGTTCCCGATCTCCACTGTTGTGCCCTAGGCAGTTGTCAATCTCCTCTGCCTTGGACCGACATCAAGTTGGTCGGAAAGGAAGTTGCGGGTCTGGGTTTGTGGTGAGTGATTACAATGTTTTAGATTAGCAAGGATTGCCTTTAAGTTCTGTTTGGTTGTTGAGATTGTTGTGTGAACGATCATTCTTTTCCCTTGCTCATTAGGGGTATCTGGTGGTTGCATCCCCATCTGATAGTGGCGTTTCTTGGTCCTAGCAACTACTCCTTGCAGCAGTAACCATACCTGGCTGAGGATCTAATAGAGAAAAGTTGTGAGATTGAGGTAAGGATTAGGTATGAGCTTAATTGAATTCTGAAATTCTAGTTAGGAGATTCGTGTATTAGGTTAATTATCGATTGATTTGGATTTAGGTTAGCTATTTGTTGTATGAAGGGATTTGGTTGTGATCCTATGATTTGTTGCAGGACTTTGAATCGAGACAAAAGTACGTGGGATTGTTTAGCACAATCGACAGATAAAGGCGAGTACTTCTTGCTTTATCTCTTTAATATATATCGATCTTAGTGCATGAGCTATCTTTGGATAGAAATTATTTTTACCTTGACTCCACTCTTATTTTTCCTACGTTTGATACTTCCACTCAATCTTTGAGCTAGTCGTTTCTATATCTATACAATCTCTCGTTGATATCCATGATATTTAACATATATCGGATACTAGATACTGGATATATAGATATTAGATATCATGTTTACTTGCTTTGACTGCTATTTATTCATGTTTCTTATTGAGCATGTTGACTTCATTAGCATACCTGTTTCTATTTATATATATATAATGACTGTTGCATTTTATGCATCATGTCATTGCATGCATGCCGGTGACCATATCTCCCTTATGGTTGAGAGGGTCGTTGGCCAGACCCGCAAGCTCGGTCACTCATGGGTAGTGGTAGTTGAAGCGTGTCGCTTGTCCTGTCGTGTCATACTCGGCCACTCATGGGTAGTGGCGGCTGGAGTTGCGAGCAACAGGGACCCTATTATTACATAGCTAGATAACTACTATGCAGACTGTCCACTCGGTCACTCGAGAGTAGTGACGGCTGGAGTGTCGTACAGTTGTCATTAATCCGGCCTCTCGACCATACAGGGGTCGTGCTGCATAAAGGTGGGCGGGTGACCATCCGTGCATACGATGTTGTTATTGTACTTATACTATTGTTGCTTACTTATTCTGTTGTTGCTTATTTATATTGTTGTTGCTTATTTATGCTGTGGCATTAGTATATCCATATGTTAGATATGCTTATTTATGTTGAATTATATACCTATGGTATGTGTTTAGACACTGACTTACTTATTGTTAATATGTATATACCTCACATGTTACCCATGTAGTATGAGCAGTATTGTAGCAGGTCTTTGCTATACCTAACCTCCTATTACTAGCCTAGGATATGATTTCAGGTTTGGACATTTATCTTGATATCATGGTAGTATCTGCTATTTTTCCTATGAGACTGTATACCTTTGTATCTCTAGTTCTTTCCTATACTCATGCACTATCTGTCTATTACCCGCTGAGTCTTTATACTCACCACCCCGTAAACTGGTTATTTCGCCAGGTAGCAGGTAAAGGATTTATGGAGTCGCCTGGAGGTCTTGTCCGCTAGTCCCACGTCACATTCGAGGGCAATCTTATGATTTTGGTATTCCTTACGCTATTTGTATTTTGGTTTTGTACTTGTTCTTGTATTTGTGTATTCTATTATTTGGAGTATTGTTTGGTGTATCTTGTTGTTCTGGTATTTTATGTTCCTTATGTTGTAATTTCCATTGTGTTATGTTTCAGCCGTGTGGGATGCATATTAAATCTGCGTGGTTGTGTTATTTATCCAGCCATGTGGGTTGTTATATACTGCTGATAAGTATGTCTGTGGTTATATGTACTTATGCTTCATATTGTCACAAGTACAGGAGAGATGCTGTCGAAATATTGTCACCAGTACAGGGGACAGACTTTCTTTGGATAAACTTTTTGGATATGGTGAGTCACCTGGACATCATTAGAGTAATCATGCATTCGAGATTTTCTAAATAGTTCCTATCCACTAAACTTAGTACAAAACCTTGGTCTAACTAGTTAGGATCCATAAGGGGTAGATTCAGTTAGTTCCACTAAGCCAAATACACCATGTCGAAGTCATATATTCTTAGACATGCATAGACAGAGTTTCCCTAACTTACTATCATCCAAACCCACCAGTACTTTTGTCAAGTTAAATTATTGTTCCTATTTAAGCTACTCCTAATTACCCAACCGGATAGATTATTATTTTGGAGATGCCAACTAATTTGGAACTTCCCATGAATTATTGAATATTTCTTTTAATTTATTTAAATATTTAAGTTTTAAGTATTTTAATGTACATTTTATGTATTTTAATTTGTGTTTCTGATTTAGATTCAGTTTGTTATTACATTTGTTGATTAGTTTCATAATCAAGAGATACTTGGTTATATCTTGGTTTTTTTATTTAAATTTAGTTTAGACTTATAATTCAAGTCTAGATTTAATGATTTGGTGGGATTATTGATTATTGTTTTTAGTTTATGAATTTTGTTTTACAAAAGATTGATTTATTTTTTTAATTTCCTAAACCTTGAATATGAAATTTTAAAGATTAAAAAAAATATTTTCTAAATTCCTATTTAGATTTTTATTAGTTAATTTATTTGATTGAGCATGCATATCTAATTGTTGAAGTAAATCCAAACTAGAGCAATGATGATTATCTAATTTACTAATATGTGTAGAAAAAATTAGATTGTCATGTATGATAAACTTACTAACTTTTGCTCCCCCTGAATCCTTGGGTCTTCTTGCTGGGCATTGAAGTTTGTAGTGACCCATCTTTTTGCACTTGAAGCATTGGATATGCTCCTTCGCTTTTTTAACTTTGGGTGTAGACTTCTCCTTTACCTCTAGTTGTGTAGTTCGAGTCTTATAGGTAGGGCACTTACTTTTGTAATGCCCTTTTTCACTACATTTAAACATATTAAATGATATTTAAATTTTCAATTTACAAGTTTACCTTAAGAATCCTTGTTAGGATTCTCCTCCTCGTCTACCGTCGTCTCAGATTTGTATTTTGACTTTTGTTCTAACTCTAATTCAAACCCTTCTACCTTCTCTTGTGCCATTAAAGTCATAAAGTCGGTTTGGTCTGATTCTGAGGATAACTCTGGGGATTCGGACTCAGATTCGAGCTCTTGTTTGACTTGATCCTCTATCTCCATTGGCTCCTCATGAAGCTTGGTCAGTCGAGTCCAGAACTCATAGGCATCTCGATGTTCTCTAATTATGCATGTGATTTCATTAGGTAACAATCTTACAATTGAATTTATCACCTTTCTGTTGGCTTCTGCATTTTGTGTTGATCTTCTCAGTGTAATGCCACCATCGAAGTCGTTCATAAGGATGAAAGTTTCTATCTGCATCCTCCACAGATTGAATTCATATCTCTTTTACATCTCATATAAAGGTGGTTTGTGAACGCTTCGTCCTTCACCTTGAGCCATTAAGCACTGAAAATAGAAAACTAAAGGAAGGTACTAAGACTTGGTCTTGGATTAGCAGAGTTTGAGATAAAAAAATATAGAAGAACTCGAGAGGTATTGTACCAACTTTGAGTTAAAATTGTACAAGCGAAAAGAAATTTTTTTTATCTGAATAGGTAAAGTTTCACCAATTCAAATATAAAAAAACTGAAAACAATTCTCCTAGCTTGATTGGTGGTTGCACTAAATCAAAGCAAAACCTGCTCTGATACCACTTGTTGGATCATGACGCACGTGAGAGGAGGGTGAATCATGTGATTTTAAAAATTCATTTTGTCGTTTTGAAATCAAAGTATACGAACGAGTGGAAAAAGAGAATGAAAATAAAGAACACAAGAAAATATGGGTGGCTTTACTTGGTTCGGAGTCTTCGGCGACTCCTACTCCAAGACCCAGGTCTGTGGACCAATCGATGAGTAATCCACTAAAAACCTCTTCTGATACCTCTGGAAGAGGAAATCAAGTACAAAGAAATTGAACAAGTGCAACACACTACACTTGTCCTTTTGTAGTAATTAATTAAAAAATACTGATACTTTTAAAGATTGAAGTGGGAGCTCTCGTGTCGATGTCGATCTGCTGGCCACGATCGGAAGTCCTCAGAGCAGTCGTCGGGCGTAGCAGCTTTGCAGTAGAGTCGTAGTAGAAGCTCGGAGCAATCAAAACCTCAAAAGAACGCGTGGTAGCTCGTATAGTAGTTGTTGAAGGTTGTTTGGTCGAGCCTACCTTATATAGGCTGTGGAAGGCGCCTTCAACTGGTCAAACTCTATCCCAAACAGTTCGGCTCTTATCCACGACGACGTCCAAGTTTATCCTGCGGAAGGCGCCTTCCATGGCCATGGAAGGCGCCTTCTATGAACAGTGCGAAGGCATCTTCCATAGCTATGGAAGGCGCATTTGGGCACTGTTCACCCGAAGACAATTTTCTTCTTTTGTCTTGCAAAACAATGTTAGTCCAATAAATCTACAAGACAAGTATTAGCATAATTATAATTAAAGAATAGTAATTAGTTCCTGTCCTCCCAGGACTAGGAACTAGTCAAAGTCTTAGCTTAGGGATCCCAAATGAACATAAATTGGACCGACGCCTACTGTCCCTTCAATCGGGATGCGTCCTCACTTGGTCACTCTCCTCTAGTGACTTACCTTAACATACCAGTTTGCTAGACATCTGGCCAGCTCGTAGACCTATCTGGACTTCATACCAGCTATCCAGTCGGCTTGTTGACCTAGCTGGACTCCCTCAGATCTGTCAACTCCTGCACACTGGGTTAGTACAATAGATAAAATAGTAAAGTAAAACAATGTCAATATATTTCAAGATTCGTTGGTTCGGTCGACCATGCGCGGTTACACATTACCTAGAGTTACCTTCCTAGGGTTGCCTAACTTCACTCATTAGGACTTTCATTGTCTGACTTCACTCATCAAGACTTCCTCCACCTAACTTCACTCACTAGGGTCTGACTTCACTCACCAGGACTTCCACCACCTAGTTCACTCACTAAGGCCCGACTTCACTCACCAGGACTTTCACTTACCTAACATTTAGTTAGGACTTCTCACTTACCTATCCTTCGGTTAGAACTTACCTTACTAGTCATCTAGTCCTGACTAGACCACTCTCTTCCAAACATCAAGTTCTGTTTGGATTAATCCTTGGTCAAACTGACCAGACTTAGGTGCATTGTCAAACATCGAAACCTTAGAGGTCAATTGCACCAACAACTTCTTCTCGCTCGACGACCTCAGTTCCACAAACCTCTGTTGATCGACCTCAAGACCCCCATCAGAGTGGGGTGAGAGTTCTTCATCTGTAGTCCCTGAGAGGGCGGTCAGTCTGCCAACTCCTCTATCATCTAATTAGACTCCTTCTCTATTCGAGTTGCAGGCCAGGGCGACCATAGCATAGCCAATCTCCTACCTAATGCCTTCACCGACCGACTAAGTGACCCCTACATCTATTATCAGTTCCACCCCTTATCCAAGTCCAAAGGCAAGTCAACTTTAGAGCCCACCAATTCGAGCAGTTGTAAGCATATCACGACCACTATCAAATTGCTAACTAATTAATGGCGCTATCTAGACGACATCAAAACACGCTCCTCCAAACATAAGATCAGGATACAAGGGCACTTAGCCCATACCTAGGTGGATGTCAGGGCTAGGGCGGCGACAATTCACTTGGTGAGCTTGCTGATAGCTTTAGCTAGAAATCTACTGGGGTAAGTTCCTCCCAGATTTCACGTTTGTTTTTTTTTTTCCAAATGGACTTCATTGACTTCTTTTTCTATCCATATAGTTTTGGGTGGAAGACCTACTACAAGCTCCGGTCAGGGAAACAAGCACCTAGCAAGCTCTGGTTGAGTGATTGACTATCGAAGTTACTCAATTAAAGGACGACTTGGAGAGAACTTCTAAGTAGCTGTTGAACACCGAGGGGGCTCTGCCATGGAAAAGAACAAAAATCATGATCAAACTATCAAGCTAGAAAAGCTTAAGAAGCAAGCCCACAATTTTGAGGTGAAGATCAACTCGGCCAACACTCAAAAACTCAGAGCCATTATAGACCTCGACATAAAAAACAAGGAGGTTCGGGCCCCAATGAAGAAGCTGGAGGAGGTTGAAGCCACCCTGGCCATAAATCAAGTTAGACATACTACCGAGCAGGTGAGTCACGAACTTCAGCTTGGGTATCACAAAAGAATAATCGACTAGAATGATGTTGAGTTGCAATCATTAAAGGCCGAACTTGATAATTTTAAGGAGGAGGAGCTCGACCGGTTGGAAATCTATAGGGTGGGGTATCTTCTCTCAAAAGATTTCAACAAGATGTTGACAAATTGGACTCTCCAGTTGTTCGGCTATGACATTGATGGGACCCTTCAACAGCTAAAAGAGGGTGACTATCTTTCAACAAAAGTCTCAACAACGTTCATCAAAAGGAAGATGACTATGGAAGCGCTTCCAGATGATGTAGTTGCCAATATGGCATAGTTTTCTTTTAAGTTTGTCAACAATGTCATGTAACAACTAAGTACTCTTTGTAGAAATTTTCTAAGTTTAGTTCAATGCACTCTTGTCCTGCGCTTTAGAGTTATCGTTCTGTAGATATACTAACTTATAACTTACTTTTAGTATTTGAGACTTAGCTTTTCTAGTCTACTCGAGAAATACAAAGTGCAAGAGCTAAGCTTGCTCAAAACTTGGCTGAACGACATGAGAGTCTGGGATACTTGGTACGAGAGCTTAACTCGCTTATAACTTAATCGAACGGTGTGAGATTCTGGAAGTATGAGAGTCTGCTCACTTATAACTCCGTCGATCAGCTCGAGAGTCTGGGACACTTAGCGTGAGGGATTTGTTCACTTATAACTCGGTCGAACGGCACTAGAGTCGAGAAACGTGAGAGCATGCTCACATATAACTCGGCCGATCGTCTCAAGAATCTAGGACACTTGGTGCAAGGGCTTTGCCCTCTTAAAACTCGGTCGAATGACTCAAGAGTCTGGAAACGTGAGAGCGTTCTCATTTATAACTTGCCCGGTCGACTCGAGAGTCTGGGACACTTAGAGCGAGGGCTTTGCCCGCTTATAAATCGGTCGAACGGCGGGAGAGTCTGGAAGCATGAGAGCATGCTCACTTATAACTCAGTCGATCAGTTTGAGAGTTTGGGACACTTGGCGCGAGGGCTTTGGTTGCTTATAACTTAGCCGAACGATGCAAGAGTCTGGAAACATAAGAGCATGCTCACTTATAACTCAATCGATCGGCTCGAGAGTCTAGGACACTTGGTGTGAGGACTTTGCTCACTTATAACTCAGCCAAATGATGTGAGAGTCTGGAAGCGTAAGAGCATACTCAGTTATAACTCGGCTGATCGACTCGAGAGTCTGGGGCACTTGGCACGAGGGCTTTGCTCGCTTATAACTCAATTGAACGACGTGAGAGTCTGGAAGTGTGAGAGCATGCTCACTTATAACTCGGCTGATTGGCTTGAGAGTCTAGGATACTTAGCGTGAGGGCTTTGCTCGCTTATAACTCGGCAGAACGACGCGAGAGTTTAGAAGTATGAGAGTATGCTCACTTATAACTCGGTCGATCGACTCAAGAATTTGTGACACTTGGTGCGAGGGCTTTGCTCATTTATAACTCGGTTGAACAACATGAGAGTCTGAGATACTTAGTGCGAGGGATTTGCTCGCTTATAACTCAACCGAATAGCGCGAGAGTTTGGAACACTTAATAATTTTTTCATTTAAATATTCCTACATTCATAGAACAAATATTTTTATAATTTTCATAAATTCAGTTGCATACTTACTACCCGACCCAATATGGCTATAGATGGTTCGCATTCTGTAGTCAGTCCAAATTTCTTCCATTTTCATCTTGCAGATAATAAGATCCCGAACTGGGCTTCTGTATCACTTTATATGACCCATCCTATAGATCCTCTAGCTTACTACATCCCTGACTGGTTTGATTCTTTTCCACACTAAGTCGTCGACCTGGAAAGAACTTGGGATAATCCTTTTATTGTAATTTTACTTCATTCTCTGCCGATATGCCATTAGCCAAGCGGCTGCTTTATCTTTGATTTCTTCTATTAAGTCCAACTCAATATTAAGTCGGTCAGAGTTTTCTTCCTTATATAGTTGTCTCTGATCGGACTCCACGCCTATTTCGGCCAGCATCACTGCTTCTCCCCCATATACCAAGTGGAACAAGGTTATGCCTATGGCTTCTTAAGGCGTGGTACGATAAGTCCATAGCACGCTTGGCAGCTCATCGACCTAGCTCCCTCTAAGGTGGTCGAGTCAAGTTCTGAGTCTGTAGATGATTTCTCTGTTCGTAACTTCTGCTTAGCCATTGCTCTATGGATAGTCCACTGAAGTAAAGGCCTACAGAATGTCATAGCTGACACACCATTCTTTAAGCATTCGTCCTTGAAATTACCTTCCGTTGTTAGAGACGAGCTTGTGAGGAACGTCGAACTGACACACAATATTTTACTATAAGAATTTGATAACCATCTACTTTGTTATCTTAGCGACTCGACTTTCATCCACTTAGAGAAGTAATCCATAGTTATGAGGAGGAATTTTCTCTGACCAATCGCATGGGGAAAGGTACAACAATATTCATGCCCCACTGGTCAAATGGGTAAGAGACAATGGATGCCTTCAACTCTTCAGTAGGTCAGTATGGAATGTTCTGGTATCTCTGACATGATAGGAAAGTTACTACTATTTGAGCGGCATCGATTGGGTTGTAGGGTAGGCCAAAAATATTCGGCCAATAAGATATTCTGAGCTAATGAATGATCGTCGGATGGCTGCCACAAGAGCCTTGGTGTACTTCTTGTAAGATACATTGAACGTTTTTCAATCCGATGCAGTTGAGCAATGACCTTAAGAAAACTCTCTTGTATAAGTGATCTACTATCAATGTGAATCACCTAACTCTCTTTTTTATTAATTGAGCTTGCTCTTGGTCGATCGGCACGTTGCTCGATCGGAGGAACTTAATCAAAAGTGTCCTCCAATCAGTTGGTACTTCTATTTCAGCTGATCTCTCGATATAAGATACCAACATCACCTGATTGATCGGTCTATCCATTGCTACTAGGCTAAAAGAATTTGCTAGTTTGGCCAGTTCGTCTGCATATTAGTTATCCGATAGGGGGATTTTTGCACGATTACCTCTTGAAATCCTGATTTTAATCTTTCGAAAGTCTCGACATCTAATTTTAGTCTGACATTATTTATTTTGAAGGTACCTATAAGTTACTAGGCTGCCAGTTGGGAATCCAAGTAGATAGGAACCCGTATGACTCCCACATGCCTAGCTACTTGCAGCCCGACAATTAGAGCCTTATATTCTGTCTCATTATTTATGGCCTGGTAGTCCAGTCGAACGAACAGTTACATTCTGTCCTCGTGGAGTGATATTAAGAGAATCCCCACTCCACTACCTTATCAAGTGGGTGATCTATCTACATAGACCCTCCAAGTTTCCTCCCGGTCAAGATTTTGTATTAATGTCACAAAATTGACTAAGGCTTGCACTTTGATGACAATTTTGGGTTGGTTTATATATCAATCAATTTCGTTGTCCACTTGATTAGCCATCCGAATGCCTCAGGGTTGAGGAGAACTCGATCTAGCGTACTGTTAGTTAATACAATTATTGGATGAGAGAGAAAATATGGTCGTAACATCCGAGCGACCAAGACTAGTGCATAGGATAATTTCTCAAGACAGGTGTAGTGACATTTAGCATTTTTTAATAAATGACTCAAGAAATAAATTAGTTGTTGTTCAAGGTCGTCCTGCCACACCATTGTCGATCCAATGGTCAGCTCTATGGAAGACATGTAGACCCAGAGTGACTCGTCGATGGTGGGCTTTACCAATACAGGTAAAAAGGATAAATAAATTTTGAGTTCTTCCAGTGTCTTATCACATTCAACGTCCCACTAGAATTTGGTGGCTCGGTGTAGTATCTTGAAAAATGGCAGGCTTCGATTAGATGATTTGGAGATGAATCTTGATAAGGTTGTAATTCGTCCGGCCAGACGTTGAGCTTCCTTCAGATTGTGTGGAGGGGGCATGTCTTGGAGTGTCTTTACTTTGCTCGGGTTTGCTTTAATTCTCTGCTCGATTACGATGTAACCTAGGAAGCATCTGCTCTTGGCCCCAAATAAGCATTTATCATGGTTCAGCTTAACTCCGTATTTCCTCAAGGTCTGACATGTCTCCTTGATATCTACGTAAAGATCAGCAGCTCAAATGGATTTTATTAATATGTCATCAACATATACCTCCATATTCTGGCTGATATATCGCCGAAACACCTTGTTCATGAGCCTCTGATAAGTCACCCCGGTATTTTTCAGTTCGAAAAGTATAACAATAAGTCCCGTCGATAATGACGAAGCTAACTTTCTCTTGGTCCTCCTTCGTGAGCAGCACTTGATGGCATTCTTGATATGCGCCCAGCATGCATATCAACTTGCAGCCAGTAGTAGAGTCTACCACCTGATCTATGTGCAACAAGGGATAGTAGTCTTTGGGGCAAGCCTTATTTAGATCTCTGAAATTGATGCATACCAGCCACTTGTTTCCTGGTTTGGATACTAGTACAACGTTAGCAAGCCAACTCAGGAATTGTACTTCCCTGATATGTCCAGCTTTGAGCAGCTTTTCCACCTCTGCTTGAATGATTTGATTCTGCTCTGCCCCGAAGTCCCTTTTCTTTTGTTTGACCGGCCGAGTGTCCGGTTAGACATGCAACTCATGTTGCACTATTGTTAGAGAGATCCCCGAGAGCTCGTGGGTCTTCCATGCTAACACATCATGATTCTACTTCAAGCAGGCCACTAGCTCGGACTTCTTCTCAGGGCTCAGGTCAGCTGCGATGAATGTGGTGGCGTCTGATTAGCTGGGATGAATTTATACTTCTTCTTTTTCTTCATAGACTAGAGCTAGGGGAGCCTCCTGAATTGTGTTAACCTCAAGTCGTTGAACCTCCTAAGCAACTCGGGACTCAGCTCTTACCACCTCCACGTAGCATCTGCGTGCTACCAGCTAGTCTCCCTTGACTTTGTCGATCGAGTTATCTACAGGAAACTTGATCTTCTGGAAAACTGTAGAGATAACGGGTCGGAACTCCTTCAGTGCCAGACGGCCGAGAATTATTTTGTACACAGAAGAGGCATCCATTACAATGAAATTTGTCTGGCAAGTTCTCATGAGTGGCTCCTCCCCCAGAGAAATGGTCATCCAAACTTGCTTGATCAATAATACCTCGTTGCCTGTGAAGTCGTACAATGGAGTCGTCATGGCCTGGAGCTTACTTCAGTCGATCTGAAGCTGATTGATCCGGTTGTAAGAATAGGGGACCCCTGTCCGGTGGGGTCAATGCCACGTGGAAGTCAAAGTGGCAGGTGGCCGGTCAGAGAGGTGTGGGCCGACCGGCCGGCGGCTGGCCGGTATTTAATGGATGGTCAAAGGCACCCTGACGAAAGTCAGGGTTCCGGCCCTTAATGGACAATATCACAGAGCCGAGCGGATCGCTTGGTCGAACACATGAGGTAGCATACTGCTAAGTCTCCACAAACCATACCACTGAGAATCTTCCTGGACCGTTATATGTATGTGCCTGATCGAACGTAAGGCGGAGGCGAGCCGACCGGACGCTCGGAGGCAGGCCGGCCGGAAGCTAGTTAGGGAGCCAAGGGGAAAAGGACAAAGGACATCTTTTCCTGAAAGCAGGTATGTTCCACATGTAGGCCATACTCCAAAGCTTATGACAGGGGGTTCTGCTGTCCCATCGAGGACATGCTTTGATTGTAGCAGTATGGGTCAGGTAAGCTCACTGACAAGCCCTTACTGGGGCATGGGCCACGGACACGTGTACACCTCGATATGTGTACACTCGCTTCTCCGCTGCCCTATATAAAGGCTCTCATCCTTCGACGGAGGTAAGCATTCTACGATTCTCGAAGCCACCTCTTTGTTGCCCACTTGTCTGACTTGAGCGTCGGAGGGTCGTCGCCGGGAACCCCTTCCCGGCCTGACTTCTTTGCAGGTTCGCCGGAGCGCCGTCCGACCGGCCGAAGATCTACGTCAGACTCGGGGAGCGCCACGTGCCCAGCGTTCGTTGATTCAACTTTCGAACAGGATCAATTTGGCGCCGTCTGTGGGAACGCTCCTATATCCGAGCGGAAGACCGTCGAGCTCCGACGTTAAATATCGAGAGACGAGCCGGCGCCTATAA
This sequence comes from Zingiber officinale, assembly GCF_018446385.1. Taxonomy (NCBI): domain Eukaryota; kingdom Viridiplantae; phylum Streptophyta; class Magnoliopsida; order Zingiberales; family Zingiberaceae; genus Zingiber; species Zingiber officinale. The sequence goes on along the minus strand of NC_055986.1, from coordinate 17,622,472 downwards.
ATCATCCGAGCGGAAGACCGTCGAGCTCCGACGTTAAATATTGAGAGACGAGCCGGCGTCTATAAATCATCCGAGCGGAAGACCATCGAGCTCCGACGTTAAATATCGAGAGACGAGTCGGCGTCTATAAATCATCTGAGCGGAGGACCGTCGAGCTCCAACGTTAAATATCGAGAGACGAGCCGGCGTCTATAAATCATCAGAGCGGAAGACCGTCGAGCTCCGAAGTTAAATATCGAGAGATGAGCCGGCGTCTATAAACTCGCCGAGCGAAATATGCCAATTAAAAGAAGGTAACTGCCCCAGAAATTCGCCTCCAATAGTGTTGGATCATCTCTATGTTCCGCTCGGCCCAGCACCTAAAGGTACTCGACCGACGTCAAAGCGGAATATTTAGAAATATTACGTATTAAGCCGAGCGGAGGGGCAACGCCAAATACTTGGTAACCTTTCGAATACCCGAGAGGTGACAATAGGCGAGCAGGCAACATACATATTCACTAGCAAAAAGACAGTACGTGAAAGAAAAGCGTTGCATTAAGATTAAAACTTTAGGTCGAGCGGCCTAAGTACAAAAAAGGATCCATTTTTGGCCGAGCGGCCTAATTACATATAGAGACAGTCTACTCAATGTAGTCATAAAGGTCCTTGGGGATACTTTCCAGGAGCACCACTTGATCGCCGGCCGGAATAGTAGTGGACTCCGGAAGAAGACCCTTAGACTTCAGATAAGTGGTGGTGGCGGTCATAGCCAAGTCGAAGGCTGTGTACATCAGCTCACAGATTTTCTCTGAGAATTCAGGCGAGTGGATGTAGCTCTGCCTTAAGGCAGCGATTCGACTCGGCTCGACATCTTGATATTCTTTGAAAGCCGCCTGGGAGCTAGTAAGGGCCTCATTCAGATTCTGAAGCTTGTCCGCGTCAGCCGAGCGGCCCGCCTTCTCCCTGTCGAGCGGCTCCATCAGCTCCTTTACCTTCAGCTCCAGGCCCCGAGCCTCCAAGTTCTTTTTCTCCAGATCGGAGATGGCCGTATTTTTCTGAGTGGTGGCCAGGGTTAATTTTGTGTCAAGCGACTTGACTTATCGCTCGGACTCGGCCAGGGCATGAGCCTGATCGGCCGCCTTCCTCTGCTCGGCCGCCAGCAGATCCTGAGCCTTCTTCAGCTCCTTCTGCAGCTCGGAGTAAGACGGGCCTTGAGAGCCGGGCTGACCGCACGCCGCCTTCAGTTGCCTTAACTCCTCATCCACCAGGGCTAAACGATTGGAGACTGCAATCTCCTCCACCCATCTCTGGCAAAAGAAAATTAGAGTTATTAGTGGCCGATCGGAAACAATGTGTACAAAACTTCGAAGAAAGCGAACTTACCCCCGTGGCCTCCTGCATGTGGCTATTGGCCAAGTTCCGGAGGGGAATCAGCGCGATGCGCGCCCGAGCATCGGCCCACATCTCAGCTAGGGGCCCTTTCAAGGTAATGGTGTGCTCGGGAGCGGTTGGCCGGTCGACCTCTGGCAGCAGTTCTTCAGTCGGGAGATGAAGAGTGACTCGTACAGTGCGGCCATGGCCGGGGGTCGTCCGACCGACGGTCGGAAGAGGATCAGAGGCCGGCGCCGAAAATTGAGAATGAATAGTCGAGCGCTTAACTGAATGACGAGCTGGCGGAAGGGTGCTCACCGGAGTAGCCTCAATTGGAGCAGCCGGCTCGTCCCATTCAGAAGGCGTCCGGTCGGACGAAATGGCTTCGATCTCTGGCCCCTTGCCTCGAGCAGTCGCAGTAACCCACTCGGAGGGTTGGACCGCGGAGGTAGCCGACCGAAGGGGAGTCTCCACTCGGCGTCGCTTTTGTATAGGTGGCTCTTCCTCCCGAGCGGAACCTTCCTCGGGGACAGTTGGTTCCCCAGTGGGAGTGTCTACGCTCGCCACGTTCTGTTGAGAAGCCGGAACAGTTGACTCAGCCTGAGTCCCGCTTTCTCCTTCATGGGATCCGACCGGCTAGATACCGAGCGCTTCCATTTCTTTGGCCGCCGCGGCTTCCAGAGCTGCCTCCTTTCTCTTCAAAACACCGTCCATCATCGAATCCATGACGATGTCCGCTGCAAAGGAAAGAAGAGAAATCAGTTAGCAATCAAAACAAAGGACCAAGTAAAATGTCTACCAAAGCCGCTCGGAAGGGGAGTCCGCATCGGACTCAGGCCGAAGATGTACATCACCCCTTCGTGAAGAAGCTTGTTGATGTCAAGCCGCAGACCGGCTAGCATATTTGCCGCATAGAGGTAGTCCGGTCGAGTCTTGAATTTCTTCAGCTCGAGAGTGGGGGGCAAGTTGACCTGCCACTTGGTCGGGAAGTTGGCCTGATCGGGCATACGGATGTAGAAAAAATAATCCTTCCAATGTTTATTGGAAGTGGGTAGTTTGTTGAAGAAGACTAAGTCGGGCCAAGCTTGGAACATGAAGGTGCCCGGCTCAGCTTGCTTGGGATAATAGAAATAAAAGAAGACCTCCGGTCGGAGGGGGATGTTGTGAATCTTGAACAAAACAACAACACTGCAGAGGAGACGAAATGTGTTGAGTACTAGACTGCCGAGTGGCACACCGAAAAAATTACAAACATCTATGATGAAAGGATGTACGGGGAAACGCAGACCGGTGGTAAACTGGTCACGGAAGACACAGAAAGCTCCGCGCGGCGGCCTATGCGGCCGAGCGGAAGGACCGGCTAAAAGAAGTTCAAAATCTTCAGGGATGTCGAAATTGTCTGTCAGAATATCAAAATTACGCCGGTTGAATCGCGACCGCATGGTGGTGTACCATGGGCCGAGGGACTGTTCTTCGGGATGGGAAGAGCTAGCCATGAGTCGATCGGAAGGAGTCAAAAAGGCAAAAAGGTAGGAGAAAAACAACAGCCAACGAAAAGAGGTTTCAAGGATGGGAACTAGGGAAAGAAATGCGGATGAGACACCGGAAATGAGGAAGAAAAGTTATAAAGCCTTACAGAGAGGAAAGGGATCAAGGAAGAGGCGTCGGAGAGCGTCGGAGAACAGAAACGGTATCGCCGGAGCTCCAAGCGCTGGGGGTAGGGGTTGAAATCGCGGAGGCAAATGAGAGAAAGAAGGAAAGGAAGGATTTATAGGGTGGAGGCCGGGCAGCCTCCACCGTTGGATCCAGGTCACGGGAATCAAAGCATTCATCGTGCCGTCCATTTCGAATCGCTTCGATCATATCAAAGCACCAGGCCACCGCTGCCGTACGATGATGGCAATACGCCACGTGGCATTCGACCATTCGAAGCATTTAATGAACGCATGCTCAGCCTTAATGTCGAAGATTGGCGCAGCACACGAGGAGACCCGATGAATGCCATTGTTGATTTACTTTTTAAGGCCATTTCGGCGGTAGGCCGATCGGAGGATACTAGCAGGGAGGAGCCGCCCGGCTAGTCTAACAGTCCAGTCAATCGGGCTAATCGCCTCCTTCGACTAGACTTGAAGGGGAGGCAAGTGATCCGGTTGTAAGAATAGGGGACCTCTGTCCGGTGGTGTCAACGCCACGTGGAAGTCAAAGTGGCAGGTGGCCGGTCGGAGAGGTGTGGGCCGACTGGCCGGGCGGCTGGCCGGTATTTAGTGGATGGTCAAAGGCACCCTGACGAAAGTCAGGGTTCCGGCGCTCAATGGACAATATCACAGAGCCGAGCGGATCGCTTGGTCGAACACATGAGGTAGCATACTGCTAAGTCTTCACAAAGCATACCACCGAGAATCTTCCTGGACCGTTATATGTATGTGCCTGATCGGACGTAAGGCGGAGGCGAGCCGACTGGACGCTCGGAGGCAGGCCGGCCGGAAGCTAGTTAGGGAGCCAAGGGGAAAAGGACAAAGGACATCTTTTCCTGAAAGCAGGTATGTTCCACATGTAGGCCATACTCCAAAGCTTATGACAGGGGGTTCTGCTGTCCCATCGAGGACATGCTTTGATTGTAGCAGTATGGGTCAGGTAAGCTCACTGACAAGCCCTTACTGGGGCATGGGCCACGGACACGTGTACACCTCGATATGTGTACACTCGCTTCTCCGCTGCCCTATATAAAGGCTCTCATCCTTCGACGGAGGTAAGCATTCTATGATTCTCGAAGCCACCTCTTTGTTGCCCACTTGTCTGACTTAAGCGTCGGAGGGTCGTCGCCGGGAACCCCTTCCCGGCCCGACTTCTTTGCAGGTTCGCCGGAGCGTCGTCCGATCGGCCGAAGATCTACGTCAGACTCGGGGAGCGCCACGTGCCCAGCGTCCGTTGATTCAACTTTCGGACAGGATCACTGATCAAATGTCTTCTTAAATATAATATTGACCGAGCTACCCGTGTCAACAAAAGTCTAGTGGATATTGTAGTTGGTGATCACAATCTTGAAAATTAGGGCATCGTTATGAGGGACCTCCACTTCCTCCAAATCCCAAGGATTGAAATTGATTTTTGATCCCTATGAATTTTCGTCACTGCACCCGACTGCATGGATTTCCAATCGCTTGCGTGTGACGTCCTAGCTTGATTGGAATCACCGTCATTTGGGTCTCCTGCTATCACACCGATGTTGCCCTAAGCGGCATTGCCGTAATTTTCTTCCTCCCCGGGCTGATGGGCGCAACTGCTCAGTAGATACCCGAGTATGCCTTTGGTTATCTCCTTGATGGGGTTGTGGTCAGTGTTGCTCGGTAGACGCATGGTCGTGATCATGTTGTCTGCCTGATCGACGGTAATTATGGTGATCGGGAAAGGGAGATCGACGACAGATTCCTCGAGGAATCAGCCGGTGCGGCTTCGGGTTGAGATGGTAACAATCCTTCGTATTATGAGTTGTCGAGCAGTGATAAGAGCAGAATAGTAGGGTACACTGTCGGGGCTAAGTGAATTTTGCTCGCTCGGCCTCCACGTGCTGGACTACATGGACTCGGGGCTCCGGGTGTTGCTGTGTTGCACCCACTTGGGGCCCTTTTGGCGGTGGATGGGTGTGGACTGCTCGACGTTCTAGGACAGTCGTCGGCTCGGGGATCACTTTTTTTTCCTAGTTGACTGAGCCTCTTCGACGTTAATGTACTTTATAGTCTGTCCGAGCATATGGTTAAAATCTCATAGGGGCTTCTTGATATGTGAGCAAAAGAAATCGTTATTTGTATGTCCTTAGAAAAAGACACTCACCAAGGCTTCCTGGGTGGCCGATAAGATGTCCATAGTCACTTGATTGAATATCTTAATGTATGATTATAATGCTTCATTGGGCCCTTGTTTGATTGTGAACATGTTTATTCGTCTTTTGATGACGGCGACTACTAGCAAAATGTTGAAAAAAAAACGCTCGGAAGTCCTTGAAGTTGCAGATGGAGCCGATCGACAAGTGTTTGAATCACCTTTGTGTCAATCCAGAGAGCGTGGTGTAGAACACTCAACACTTGACTCTGTTGGTGTATTGGTGGAGTGTGGCTATGTTGTCAAATTTGAGTAGGTGGTTCTCGGAATCAGTCGACCCTGTATACTCTCCGATTATCAAAGGTTTGAAGTGAGGTGACAATTGATCATCGAGGATTTATTGGGAGAACTGCCTGTTGATTCACTTGGAAGAGTCGTCGAGTCAGGGTGCTTTACTTTTCCGCATATCTCGGACGAGCACGTTATCAAAAGATGATTCTTGCATCCTTTTGACTTGACCATGTTCTTCCGAGGGTGTGTGGAATAACACCCTGTGATACTAGATCGATGCATTCGGTGCTTGCTGGAAGGCGCTCGTTAGCTGGTGGTCGACTTACGGCCGACAGGCTCTTTCGCTCGAGTTCTTGGTCAACTTTCTGATATGTCGCAGATACAGCCAGGTCATTCAGCGCTTGACAGTCGGCTGCTATCTCCTACTGCTGTTGCACCATCTTTGTAGCTCGGACGTCTATTAGCATCTCTAATTCTTCTTGGGTTAACGTCACAGTAGTGAGTCATCTAGCGTCTTCTATCTTCACATCTCAAATGCAAGTATATTTCCCACAGAGGACGTCAAATATGATCCTGTCTGAAAGCTGAGAAGATAGTTAGCTGGGAACATAGCTTTGCAGTTGACTAGAAGAAGACCTCGCATTGTATTGCAAAACTAAGACCGTTAGTGCTAAACCAAGGAAGGGGTCCTCGACGTTGGCCCTCCGACGCTCAAGTCAATGATTCATGTATGGTAAAAAGACTGTAGCAATGAGTGTGTTCACTAATGAAGCAGCATATACCTCCGCCTGTAAATGGTGACCCCCTTTTATAGTGTCACTATAGCGTATGTGCACGCATCCCAAGTATATACACATTTTCCAAAATTTTCTAAGAAAAGACAAGTCGAAAAATATCTCTAACACCTTTCCTAAAGCAAATACACAAATCCCTATGATGTGATAGGCTAAAAATTTCTAAAGTACTATTTACCTGCTAGATATTCTCTATTGTCAGAGGCACAAACTTTCAAAAGAGTACGATAAAACATATATGTGGGTCCCATTATAGGTTAACTGGGGACCACTCAGCCGAGATGTCACCAGCTTGGCTGTATAGAGTGAAGTGGCTGACATGTCCTTTACTAGGCTTTACTGTCATCGGAGAGGCGCATTATGCTCGATCGAACCTTAGGTCCAATCAGCTAGGGTGGTGGGCCCGGTAACTTAGTATCTGACTCTTGACCTCGGTTGCAAGTTGCGAAGGGCAACTTCCGTTGGTCTTTAACATCCAACTGCCCTTAGAGGCTCGCTCGGCCATCCACAATCCATGGTCTCGGAGTCCACCCTGTTGGTGCAATCGACCTAGGTTTTGATGTGTGTGTCAAAGAGTTTAAGTTAGGCTTTCATATGTATTTGATATGTGTTTGAGTCTTGCAGGACTTGGTGGAACACATGAGAACTTGGTGCGGCCAAGTGTGGAAAACTCATCCAAGGGCTCGGATCCTTGAATCGGTGAAGGATGGTGTAGAAAGACATCTGAGGGACCGCCGGACGAGGAGAAATGGAGTGGAGCCGAGGGAAGTGGACTTCAAGGCAGCGTGAAGGATGACACGGAGAGGAGCCGCGGGCTCGGGTGCATCTGAGGGACGAAGGCCGAAGAAGAGGACTTCAAAGGTGACTCCGGAAAGGATGAGAGGAGTGAATGTACTGGGATCAGTCGACTGGTAATGGGACCAGTCGACTGATCCAACTTCACAGAATGCACAGAAGCATTCTGTGCTTGTCGGCTATGGGGACCAGTTGACTGGTCCTGAGACCAGTCGACTAGTACATAGCCATTGGCAGGATTTGACTTTCTGCAGAGAGCCGTTGGCTAGGTCCAACGGCACACCAGTCGACTGGTGCTTGGACCAGTCGACTGGTGTCGGTGTTTGAGTTGATTTGTGATCAACTCTCTCCTCTTATTTAAGGGGAGCTTTGGGGCATTAAGGAGGTTACTGATGCATATAGATTAACTCCTATTCTGTGCCCAAAGCTCCCAAGTCAAACACTCTTCCTCTCCAACCCTAAACTCCATCTTGTAAAGAGGAAGAGATCATCTTGTGAGAGGTTTGCTCCACTGAGAAGGAGAAAGCTCTATCAGGAGATTGCCAGGGACTGATCCACCGAAGGATCAAGGGCTCGTCCACCTCAAGGACACGTCGTGGAGTAGGAGCATCATCTCCGAACCACGTTACATCGAGCGTATTAGCGTTTGTGTTTCATTGTGTTAGTTTCTATATTTCCGCTTGTGCAAACTAACCTTTTGTAGAGAAGAAATCGATTTGGGGGTGGCCTAGCTATCCAACCCCCCTTCAAGCCGGCCACCGATCCTCCAACAAGTGGTATCAGAGCAATGACGCCCTTCAACGGACTAATCGCCAAGAAGAGCATTTCATCAAATGGCCGGCTCAAACATTCATCCACCCAAATTCGAAGGCGACTTCTCTTGGTGGAAGAAGAGAATGGAGGTATTTTTCAATACCGATTTTGACATATTGCTAATCATGAGAAATGGTTTTGAAGAGCCAAAGGATGAACGCAATGAGACAATCGACATAACAAGATGGACCAAGAAGCAAAGAGAAGAACATGTAGCGAATTCTAAAGCCATACATCATCTACAAAATGTCCTTCCCCAACAAGAACTAACGAGGGTTGGAACCTACTCAAGCGCTAAGGAGTTATGGGAAAAGCTAGTGGAGCTTCATGAAGGGACATCGGAAGCGAAATTGGCAAGAAGAGATCTCCTTCGAACTCAACTCAACAATATCAAGCTTGAGAAAGGAGAAAAGGTATCAATTTTACATTGTAGAATTAAGGAGATTATTAATGGACTAACAAGTGTAGGTGAGACACTTTCAAATCGAGACGTGATTACGAAAGCCCTAAATGCTTTTCCAAGATCCACAACTTGGAGTTCCATTATAGATACATATTACATATCAAAGGACCTAGAGAAATCCTCTCTAGATGAACTCTTCTCAACAATGGAGCTTCATGAAACAAGAGTTGAGGGATTGGATGGAGAAGCTCATAGATCAAGAGGAGTAGCCCTTGTGGCAAACAAGGGAAAGGGGAAGAAGAAAGCTCTATCTCCATCATCTTCCGATTCCGAGGAGTCAAGTGCCTCAATGGATAGTGACCAAGAGGCGTATATGGTAAGGAAGATGAGAAAAGCATTTAAATCTTTTTCTACTAACAAATCTCATGCTAGGAAAAGCTCAAGAAGTAAAAGTAGAACGAGGAGGGTAATTTGCTACAATTGCCAAGGAGAAGGACACATAAGAGATGATTGTCCTCTCTTGAAGAAGAAGGAAGGGAAGAAGAAGGAGGAGAAGAAGACAAAAGAAAAGGGGAAGAAGGTTCAAAACCTAAAAGCAACATGGGATGATCCTTCATCATCATCGGAGGAAGAAGAGCATCACATAGTCAATTTTGCTCTAATGGGGATTGATGATGTAGCCTCCACCTCATCCGAACAAGAAGAAGGAAGAAGCTCAAGTGAAGATGAAGAGGGGAGCTCAAGTGAAGGGGGAGGTCAATCATCAGATTCGGACTTCTCGGTAAGTGAGGTACATAATCTTCCTCCCCATATTTTAGTTAAGATTATTTCAAGTACAAATGATGATTTATTTAAGGTAAAAAGGAAGAACAAGTCTTTAAGAAATGAAATTTGCATGTTAAATGAAAAATTAGAATCAATGTGTTCTAAGGATAGTGATTTGCATGCTTCCTCTACAAGTTCAAATGATTCATGTTTAGAAGAGGAAAATAGGAAATTAAGGGAAAGGGTAGAATACCTCACCAAAGCCCTTAGAAAATTTGAAATTGGCTCAAATACCTTAAACATGATTATTGGGAGCCAAATGGCAAGTTTTAAGAAAAATGGGTTAGGATACAATGAACCCAATAATGAAAAGACTTATCACTGTCTACTTACTAGGGGAAAATCAAAGACAAAGACCATAGATAAGAAATGGATCCCTAAGGAGTATTTGGTCAACCCAATTAGAGAGAACGTCTATTGGGTGCCAAAATCAATCCTCAAGGGTTAGAGGATTTTAGGTCAAGTCAACCATGGAAATCATAATTCCAAATTTTTGGGTTGACTTGAGATCTTAAGGGGGAGTACTTAGCCTTGATAGAAATTTATGATCAAAAGGGCTAAGTAGAGGTTACCTTTATCCCACAATGACCTGCATTATATTTTAACCATAAATGTGAGATACTAGGATGATACAAATAATTCATTAATGCTTATGGCATTTTGATGAGTTATGTGATGTATCAAATTTTAATGATCATAGACCAACTATGGGGAAAGCAAATGTTTAATTAATGGACATCTTGCCCATAGATCATAGTTGGATATTTTAAATATTTTGAAAACAATCCTATGTTTTATTTACTATGGTATAGCTATATTGAAACATATGAGTGCAAAACTGGGTTTTAAATTGATACAAACTTGCATGGTTTTGAGATTTTTGAGATTTGGTCAAAATTTCAAAAATACTTTGACTTTTCATGAAAACATATTTTTCCTTGTTGAAGAACATGTCAAGAAATATGTGTTCAAAATTTCATGATTTTTTGAATTTTCTGGAATTTTTTATGCATTTCTGAAGTTGGCCTCAGAAGGCTGAAATTCGAATTCAGCATGTATCACAGTCGACTGTGACAGGTACCAGTCGATTGGTATCAGCCTTTCAACACTCTGAGGGTTTCTGAAATCAAGTTTTTGGTCCAAAATTGGTTGGAATTAATATCATAGTATGTGTACGTGTCTGGTACAATATTTTTGATGGTGTCAAAGGGGGAGAAAAAGGGAAGGTTAAGTTAGTAACCTACTTGGTTTACTTGTGTGCAAATCTTTGAAAATTAAGGTTGAGAGCATGTGTTAAGGGGGAGCTTGGGTTTTATGCTTCATGTTTACATATTGCTTCAAAATTTTCAAAGTTGTTATTTATGCCTAACTTAAACATATTGCCACACATAAAAAATGGGGAGATTGTTGGTGCAATCGACCTAGGTTTTGATGTGTGTGTCAAAGAGTTTAAGTTAGACTTTCATATGTATTTGATATGTGTTTGAGTCTTGCAGGACTTGGTGGAACACATGAGAACTTGGTGCGGCCAAGTGTGGAAAACTCATCCAAGGGCTCGGATCCTTGAGTCCGTGAAGGATGGTGTAGAAAGACATCCGAGGGACCGCCGGACGAGGAGCAATGGAGTGGAGCCGAGGGAAGTGGACTTCAAGGCAGCGTGAAGGATGGCACGGAGAGGAGCCGCAGGCTCGGGTGCATCTGAGGGACGAAGGCCGAAGAAGAGGACTTCAAAGGCGACTCCGGAAAGGATGAGAGGAGTGAATGTACTGGGATCAGTCGACTGGTAATGGGACCAGTCGACTGATCCAACTTCACAGAATGCACAGAAGCATTATGTGCTTGTCGGCTATAGGGACCAGTCGACTGGTCCTGAGACCAGTCGACTGGTACATAGCCGTTGGTAGGATTTGGCTTTTTGCAGAGAGCCGTTGGCTGGGTCCAACGGCACACCAGTCGACTGGTGTCGGGGTTTGAGTTGATTTGTGATCAACTCTCTCCTCTTATTTAAGGGGAGCTCTCGGGCATTAAGGAGGTTACTGATGCATATAGATTAACTCCTATTCTGTTCCCAAAGCTCCCAAGTCAAACACTCTTCCTCTCCAACCCTAAACTCCATCTTGTAAAGAGGAAGAGATCATCTTGTGAGAGGTTTTCTCCACCGAGAAGGAGAAAGCTCTATCCGGAGATTGTCGGGGACTGATCCACCGAAGGATCAAGGGCTCGTCCACCTTAAGGACACGTCGTGGAGTAGGAGCATCATCTCCGAACCACGTTACATCGAGCGTGTTAGCGTTTGTGTTTCATTGTGTTAGTTTCTATATTTCCGCTTGTGCAAACTAACCTTTTGTAGAGAAGAAATCGATTTGGGGGTGGCCTAGCTATCCAATCCCCCTTCAAGCCGGCCACCGATCCTCCAACACACCCAACCCTACGGCTTTGATTTCCACGTCAGCCGGTGTTCACTACTTTGAACCACTTTGGGAGGGGGGGGGGTCATCTTCATCACCATATCAAGTGTTATATTAAAAAAATGATTATATTTATCCAAACTGTTCCCGTTCTTACATTATATAGAGAGAGATAAATTATGAAATATAACCGTCAATTTGACTCCTATAAGTACATAGCAGAACATGCTTTGCCTAGACCCGACCTTGGGCGGACCGTCGATTAACCGTTCGTTTGGCCCACTAGTTCATCCTAATTTATTTTTTTTTTAATTTTTTGCCCATTTAACTGGTGGTTCCTAGCCGTTGGAAACTAGCGGTTAATAGCCGTTTGAGAGGGATGAGAGCTCTTTTGGGTATTTTTTTTTAACGGTTAAGGACATTTGACCATTTTTTTATCAATAACTATGATTTAGTGTTGATTACTATCCAAACTTTATAAATAGAGAGGTCATTTCATCATTTTTCACACACATCTTCTCTACTCTTAATCTCAATTTCACATTCTCTATATGTTTTCGTCTCTATTTCTACGCACTTTCATTTTCGATTTTCAATTACCATAGAAGGAAGTCATGGAGGTGCATCATCTCGAGCTCGGAAGGGAAAAGAATTAGTGAATCCATGCAAGGACCCTACCATTCAATCCACCGATGATAAGACTGAACACCTTCCAACACCCGAAATACAATGAAATACCTATGCAATTACTTTTAAGGTTCAGGATATTTCGTCTCAAAAGTTTTTTATTTTCACTAAATATTTTGAGAAGGTCATTCTTCCGTTCGGAGAATTACATGCAAAATGTAAGCATTGTAATGCTTCATACAAATTCCAAACCGGCGACGGCTATGAGTTATTGAAACGACATGTATAAACGAAGCACTTGATAGAATATGGACTCAATGTTAAATACAATTATCTAGATTTTCTTCAATTAGCGATAGTATTGATTTCGATTTATTTTTATATTCGGATAATAAATTAAGAGAATCATTAGCTAAATTTGTTTCCATAGAATATGTTTCTTTTAATTTTGGATCTAAATGCACATTTGAAGATTTTTGTACATATCTTTTAATTCATGTGTTAAATGTATTCCTAGGACCACACTTACTTGTACAATTTAAAAAATTAATAAAATAAGGAAAAATAAATTTAATTGATGAATTTAGTAAATTAAATAATAAAGTTTCTTTATGTTTCGATATTTGGAGTAATTATTGGCAAACACATTCGTATATGAGTGTGACTTGTCATTGGATTGATTGTAACGCCTCGGCACGGGCGGACCCCACCCGGACCAAACCGGGAATGCCACCAAAATTGCCCATCGGGTTGATGACTAGCTCCACAGACCACCGGAGGTCCTTTCAGCGTGCTTTGTCCTCACTCGCTCACACCCTGGAAAACTTCCTAGGAGGGGTCACACATCCTTAGATTTCTCCAAGCCAAGCATGCTTAACTTTGGAGTTCTTAAGTTTGGGCTTCCGAAAAGGAAGGTGCACCTTGGTGATATGGATAGTATCATCTAACCTTTTAAGTCATACTTAACCAGAATCTCAGAATCGGGGTATTACAATCACCCCCATTTAAAGACACAACGTTCTCATTGTGTAACCACGAATCACACCACAGACAGATCCCAGAATCTCCCTCGCTAGGTGGTGCCCTGGGTGCTCCTGCCACAGGCACACTCACGGTCGCAAGGTCACTCTGATACCATCTGTAACGCCCAGCCCCGGCGGGCCCCACCCGGACCGAACCGGGAACGCCACCAGAATTACCCATCGGGTTGACGACTAGCTCCACAGACCACCGGAGGTCCTTTCAGGGTGCTTTGTCCTCACTCGCACACACCCTGGAAAACTTCCCAGGAGGTCATCCATCCTTAGATTTCTCCAAGCCAGGCACGCTTAACTTTAGAGTTCTTAAGTTTGGGTTTCCAAAAAAGAAGGTCATCCATCCATCGGGTTGACGACTAGCTCCACGACCACCGGAGGTCCTTTCAGGGTGCTTTGTCCTCACTCGCACACACCCTGGAAAACTTCCCAGGAGGTCATCCATCCTTAGATTTCTCCAAGCCAGGCACGCTTAACTTTAGAGTTCTTATGTTTGGGCTTCCAAAAAAGAAGGTGCACCTTGATGATATGGATAGTACCATCTAACCTTTTAAATCATACTTAACCAGAATCTCAGAACCGAGGTATTACATTGATAACTCTTAGAACTTCTAAAAAAACGATTGTTAGCTTATAGATTTTTTTATGAATCACATAATACTCATAACATCGTACAATTATTATGTTTAATTTTTTAAAAAATATGGATTATCTCATAAAATATTTTTAATATCACTAGATAATGTTAGTTTCAATACCGCTGATATAGATGATCTAAAATTTATTTGTCAACCTATTATTTGTGGTTTCTTTTTTTTATATTTGTTGTGTATGTCATGTTTTAAATTTATGTACTCAAAATAGATTAAAATTTTTATAAAATTATATTAAACCAATTAGAATTATAATTTCTTATTTATGGTCACATCCATTTATAATGAAACAATATAATATATTTTGTAAAACTAATGAGATGACCTAAAAAATTTTCACATGATATAGCAACAAGTTGAATTAACATACCAATTATTACAAGATTCATTTCAATAAAAAAAATTATTATATTCATTTTTACGTAAAATATTAATACTAATATATATTTATTTTGGCAACAATAAAATATTTGTAGTAGTATTTGTGAAATTTTAAAAGTATTTAATGATGCAATTGAACGTATCAGTTTTAGAAAAATTTTCTAATATAGTATTAATTTTAAATGAACATATTAATAATAAATCTTTTTTCTTCTTGCATATTAGCTAAAAAACTAAATAGGAAAAATATTTTAATTTTATTTATGAAATTTGTTTAGTTGCATTTACTTTAGATCCTAGATTTAAATTAGAGGTTTTACAGAAATATTAACTTTATATTATAACGCTTTAATTCTAATTAAAGATTTTTTTCTTTTGATGCAGTTAATATTATATATAATATTAGAATTTATTTATATGATATTTATAATCAATATTATGTAAAATATGGAATATAACTTAATATTTCTGAAATATAATAAATTACTAGTAGTAATTTAAAACTTATAAAAATATAACTTTTATTAAAAGAACGGATGAAATGAGGATCCACAAGTTCCACACAGGGACTTAAGAATTATTTTATGACTTCTTTTGATTTTAATGAAGTAGATAGTGAAAATTTCGATATCTTAAAATGACGGTTAAAAAAGTTCAAAGTTTTTCCGTCCTCTCCGTGATCACTAAAGAAATTTTAACTTGTCAAGTGTCAACTTTTGCTGTAGAGCAGACGTTCAGTGCCAACGGCAATATATTAGATGAACAGTAATTAACTTTGTATCTTGACTCATTGGAATCTCAAGTATTATTCAACGATTGGACCAGAACCGAGAAAAAAATTCAAAAAGTGTTACTTTCAGTTGATGAAGTTGAATATTTTGATGCCGAAGTTACGAATACAATAGAAATGAAAAATGAAAGTGAATGATAACCCTTTTTTTAAATGTAAAAGGGTAAACATATAAAATTTGAATTTTGAATTTGAATTTTGATTTTTCTATATCCTAAGGAGATACATAGATAACTAAATGAATATAAACTCTTTTTTAAAATAATTTTAAAATTTTAAAATTTTTAATATAATAATTTTAAATCATAACATAGATGATTGTAATCATGAATCTTAATCATTTTAAATTATTAAAATTAACCATCGATTATTCAGAACCGTCAAATTGATAATTTTAAACCATCGAACAATTATTTTTAAACCGGAATAAGGTCTAGTTACGCTCCCCCTCTTGGCCATCGCCAAGCTATCAGCTGCAGGACCGCACTGTGACTTGTTAGCTTGTCCTGCACTCAAAATCTGGGTGCAGAGCTGTGGGAGAAGAGTGCAAGTTTAGTGTTAGATAAGAAATTGGACGTCTTTTCTTTCATTTCCTTGCAGCTTTTTAAATGTGCATTCGGCACAGCTTGGACATTAATTTTATATATATATATATATATATATATATATATATATATATATCGTTTTTACTATTCACAATCCGATAACTTTTTATTTTTATTAAATTCAATTCAATAAGATTCAAATTTAATCAAATTTATATTTATCAATGTGTCTTATTAACAGTCTCTTAAAATAAATCTAGTGGCTGCTAACACATTAGGTGTTGCATCTGAAATTTGAATTTCGATAAAATAGAGATAAATACTTCCTTTATGTATTAGTCATTATTTCAAAAGAAACATTGAGGATGAATATATTTATTTTTTATTATCAATGTGTCTTATTAACATATCCCTATAATGGGTCACCATAGGATAGATTTATAAAAATAGATAAAAATTAATTTTTGACGACGAAGATATCTTCCTTCCTATGTGATAGCTCATTAGATTTTTTTAATTTACCTTTTTTACATATTGAAATTGACTATACAGATGTTCGAGATCAGCCTAGAAACGTGTTGTATTAACTAACTTTTAAAAATAAAACGTCTCTTCTGTCAAGGAGCTGTTTTTTTTTTTTAAATTAAGTTTATATTTAAAAAAATAATAATAAAATATTAAAAATTAATAATTTATGAAAAATTAAAAAGAAGGGTTGAAGTTTTTTTTTTCTAAAGTAAATGGTCTTCTAATCCTCAATAATAATATCAACTTCACATGCACATGCAGTTTCTATATTTAAAATTTTTTATTTTTATTCTATGTATATATAAAATTTTATTTATTTTATTTCGGTGTTGAAAATATTATTATCTCATTATCACTTATATTTTTAAATAAAAAATTTAAAAAATAAATAAATATATATATATATATATATTTTAAATTTAGTACTTTAAATTATAATCAAATATATTTTTAATTAAAATTATCCCTTATATATTTTTTTACTTAAAAATTCTAAAAATAAATATAATTCCTATTATATTCAACACTTTAAACTAAAATCGAATATATTTTTTTTATCAAATTGAGCATAATTTTTTTCCTATTTAATATAATTTATCCTAAATTCAGTATAATTTAAAAAGAATATAATATGTTTTTCATTCAATTGAGCACCACTTAAAGAGAATCTAATATATTTTTCATCTAATTGAGGTGGAAAAAATATCATGCTCAATTTGATAAAAAATATGAGAAATTACACTCAATTTTGAATTTTTTATAACTAACAAAATATGAGGGGCAATTAGGTAAATTGATGTCCATTGTGTTCAATTAGAGTAAAAATAAAATTTTTTTTTAGACATAGGGACTACATGTCAAATTTAAATTATAATCTTAGACTGCATGTAAAATTTTCTTTTTTTAAAGTAAAGAAATGTAAAACACTAAGAGCACTCACGTCAACTTCATTATTATTATATTTAAAATTTAGGATAAATAATTCACTTTATTAAATTTAAAAAATAATTTTTTATTATATATTATATCAACTATCATAAAATTTTTATTATTTTTTTTCTTTTTTTCTCTTTTTTTAATTATTATATTTTTAGAATGAGTGGAAGGAGAGATATTAAAAAAAAATGAGTGAAAGAAAAAAATTGAAAATAAATTTTATTTTATTTTATTTTTAAGATAAGTATTATATTTTTTAAATTTGAAGAATTATTATTCATTAAATATAAATTTAAGAAATATATAAAATAATTAATATAAAAAATTTTTAACTACTTTTAAATAAAATTTTTAAATAAAATAATTGATATGATGCTATAAGCTCTTGGAAGGCTACGCGAGTGTAGAGTGTAGAGTGGAACTAGCGTGGATGTCCTTAGTTTTTGTCACAGGCGATTAGAAGAACAATTGCGTGAGCTAGAAACGGAGTGGACTGCTGGACATGACCGACATTGATATGACACAAACTGTGCAAAACATATTGAGAAATTAACAACATTTAGTCAACTCTGAATTTAGTTAATTCAGTTATCTGATTCACAGATCAACACTGGATGTCGCATATCTTGTGTATGGAACACTATCTTAATCTTACAAGAAAAAAAACTTTATTTTTGAATTAGTTTGGTTATTAATTAAGATCGAAATGTCAATCTTTTTTTGGGTCAAATATCTACTATTCATTAGCATTGTTTTATCTAATGGAATATTAACATGACAATTATGCCATGTCAACTTTATAGAGATAAGCACTCTTGAGCTTATATCTAAATTGCTATTAATTTGGAATAACAAAAAAAGAAGAAAATTCCAGACATCCGTCACAACGCCTGGTCAAGTGTGTCGTCAACCTCGAAGTCGCATTTTGATTTCCAAATTCCAGACATCACGTGAGCTGGGCCACCCAGACTAGAGACATGGCATCCATCCCCTCAGAGCTTTTCGTGCATTTAAAATTCCAGAGAAGCCGTCCCTCCCTGGTCACGTCCCCATTGGATTCGCGGCTTGATCTACCTACTCTCTGCTGCGCTCCCTCGTATTCCCATGGAGCGGAGAAATAGCTGTTATTGCAAGCAAACCCCATTTCTTTAAC
This sequence comes from Zingiber officinale, assembly GCF_018446385.1. Lineage (NCBI taxonomy): Eukaryota > Viridiplantae > Streptophyta > Magnoliopsida > Zingiberales > Zingiberaceae > Zingiber > Zingiber officinale. Next base: position 17,604,324 of record NC_055986.1, on the reverse strand, counting down.
CTAAGGGCCCATCTTGACTGTACTGCTAGAAGCATTCTGCCTGCTTCAGGAACAGCAGGAAAGGTCAGGAGGACATGGCGAGGGCAAGAGCGTGCGGCTCCTGCCCCTGCTTCTGATGGAAAAGGATTTCATTTTTGAGGAAAAAGGAGACCGGAGACGGTCGAGCGTGGGTGGGGGGCCATGGAAGGGGGAAAGGCGGTCGCAATTGATGGCGGAGGTGGTGGGAAAGAGGAGTCTTTAGGGGTAAAGTTGAGGAGAGGTGCTGCGGTGGGGAAAAAGGGCGGCCTTTCCACTCCGGTACCCACTTGGAAGCTGGGAGCGCCCGGCGGTACCGAGGGCGAACCTGGCGAGCCCAAGCGGAGCTCGGTGTCTGCGCGGAAGCTTGAGGCGAACCTGTGGGAGATCCAGGACCTTGTGCCCTACGCAGCAATGAGCCGAAGAGGCGACAAGGGGCGACGACACAGGGAGGGCAAGGCGCTTGATGATGGTCTCGACGACCAGGTGAGTTTCTTTGCTTAGTTGTTTAAGTGTTCGACTTAATGCCTTTCTTGTGATGCATCTTTTTTGTAGTTCACGTCGATATTAATGATTATGAACTCATTTTACGCACATTTCTGTGAAAATGGATGAATTCTTACTCGAGTAGAACTGTTTAAGTCAAAAAGAAGAAAAACATTGGATTCCCCCTTCGATTTATTCACCTTTGGGCTTGCACGGCATTACCTTTTGAGCATTCGATTAGAAGAGAGGTGGTGGATCTTGTGAGTAACTTGGTGGTAAAATTGTGCTTAACCATCCATGTTCTTTATGGAATGTTCTTCATGAGAGCAAGGATTTTTTTTTTCCTGTGAACAAATAAGAAGATCATCTGTCAAACTATATGAAATAAGAACAGCTAAATCTCCAGGTGTTTCAACGCATAAGGATCTTTTTATTTTTAACTTGAGTTCAAGTTTGTGCAGTTTGCAGATTATTACTATGGTATGAACTCTGTATTAGGCTCTTTTCTACATTCATTGGAAACATGATTCATGTGATTCTGATCCTCCTATGACTCATTCGGAAAGTTATATACGGGTTGCTTTTTCACACTTGTTCATTTCAATCTGACAATACCCTATGTTTTGATATAGAGAAGGCAAATATCTATTAAGTTTGCAATTTTTTATTTAGTTCTTTTCAGGGCATCTTTCTTCAATGTTCTTCTTTACAAGTTCTTTTCAGGTTATTAAGTTATTAGGATTTTTTACTTTTTATAACTGATGCATCAACAAGCTATAATTTTTTCTACACCAAATTTAGGTTTCTGTGGTGCTACTGTAAGCTTATTTTCTTGATACACTTTAATGAGCATTATATTATTTTTTCTCTCTGAAGGTGTGGGCTTATTGTATTCTACTGTGGTTTCTTAAACTAGGAGCTATTTAGCTAATGTTTTGGTTTTGGGACTCCAAATATTCTACTTCTGGAGAATTGGAAAATAAATTTATTATGATTTTGGAGAAGAGGTTTTGATGCATCCCCTAGCCTTAGTATTGTTTTGTTAGGAAAGGAAAAAGGGCAAAATTTTCTTTTTTCTCAACCTGTTATGGTCTTTGCGTTCCACATGATTTTATTCTATCTCCTTTTCTTGAAACTGACTTTATTAGTTTCTCATTAGAGATAATTTGGCAAGTCACTATCTTTCTTTGTCCATTTAGTTTGAGAAAGTCTCTATTGCAACTTCTCATCTTACGGTTATATTTTAGCTTAATTTCCAGTTTATAGTAGAAAAGCTACTTGGTTTGGTTTGGTTTGTCAAACAATATACTTTTAGCAAATATTAATGCTGCAGCACCAAATCTTAGTTAGACATGAATTAATTTGATAGTTAGCATTTGCCTTCTTAGAAACTTGTTGAGATGTTGTAATCACCTTTGATGAACTTATTTCTGGTTTTGATGCCAGCCTGAAAGTGCAAGTAGCTTGAGGAGGCATGTTGCAGCTTCACTAGTCAAAAATTACAAGTTAAATGAAAGGAAAACCCGAGTCATAGAACCTATATCTCCTGCAAGTTATTGTAGTTCCATAGAGGTAAGCATGATTATTTACATTTAACTGAGTCATTTTGGAGGTCATGGTCAAAATTTGACCCTTTTTTTTCATTATAATGCGTGACTGGGAGCATCAACACGTCTCCCAGTTCTTAGCATTCTGCGTTTATTTTTACTTTGTGAAGCATGTGCATTTTAAAATAGAACCATGGCATGTGATGTACACCTGTGCCTTGTGCAATCTTTCTGTAGCAAGATAAATTTGAACTGGTATCTACAATAAGCTGTAACTCATGTGGTGCAAACCAAGAAAAAGTTCATAAGAACATGTTATTTGTTTTTCTGCTTTACATAACTTCGTATGTTGGAGAGAAACAAGATAGGAGCTTGAAGGAAAATATTTCAAAGATTCTCTGTTAATATTTAACCTCTTGCAGAATGCTGCAATTAGTCAAACAATTGCCCCTTGCAATCTTCTAGATCTCAAAGAAAAACATGGGGAGACAGGATCTGGTCTCAGAACATCAAAAGAATTTTTGAAACTATTGAATTGCATTTGGAGCCTGGAAGAACAACATGATTCCAACATATCATTGATTAAAGCATTGAAGGTGGAGTTAGGGCATTCACAAGGACGCATTCAGGAGTTGATGCAAGAGCAGCATGTATATCGTCGTGAAATGGATGATCTAATGAAGCAAGTTGCTGAAGATAAATTGATTAGGAAGAACAAAGAGCAGCAGAAGGTCAAAGTGGCAATACAATCACTTAGGGATGAGCTCGAAGATGAGAGGCATCTTAGACGACGCTCTGAAAGTCTCCACCGAAAACTTGGGAAAGAGTTATCTGATGTGAATGCTGTATATGTGAAGGCTTTGAAAGATCTTGATAGAGAGAGAAAAACAAGTTACCTTTTGGAGAACATATGTGATGAATTTGCAAAAGGCATTACAGATTATGAGCAGGAAGTCAGGGAGTTGAGGCAAACATCTCCAAGAGATTGCAGCCATAAAGGAGATAGATTAGTGCTTCATATTTCAGAAGCATGGCTTGATGAGCGAGTTCAGATGAACATTGCTGAAGCCCAAGGAGATTTGGCAGAAAAAACAACAGTTATGGACAGGTTAAGAAATGAAATTGAATCATTTCTTCAAGCTAGAAAAGCTAGTGCCTTGCAGAGTGATAGTCTGTACCAAAACAAAGATAAGAAACATAGCAACATACGGCGCCAATCTCTTGAGTCTGTCCTCTTAAATGGAGCTACCAGTGCACCTCATGATGCTGATGATGAAGATGAATCTGTGGCAAGTGATACTCTCTGCTTTGAGCTCAATGTGAGTACTCATAAACATGGAAGTCATGATCATCTAAAGCAAGATAATCAGAATGCAATAGAAAAGCTGGAATCTCAAGGAACATCTGCATTACTGGGAGAAAAGTTAGACCCTTCAGACTGCAATGAAAATGCATCAGAGTTGCACATCCAATACAACCAAATCATGGACAAAGAAAAGCTATCTGGAAACAACATGAAGCTTTTTGACAGAGTGCAGGGAGTACATTTTCCAACTGATGGTGACCGTGCAAATAATAAATTTGATCCCGATGAAAAAAGAATATCTCAACAATCTGGTTGCTATCATTCTCAGGAACACCGACAGGATACAGATCAAAAGCTGTCTCCCATAAATGGTTCAAAGCATCGGGCTTGCAATTCTGTCAAAAATTTTACAGAAATATCTGGATGTGATTCATTGGATCGTGCCACATGCCATGAAGATTCTCACCTGTTACGGAAGTCCCAGATTACCTCAGTTGAGGAAGACTCTGATCTAGGAAATGCCCATCAGATAAATAGTCCAGTTCAGCAGTGGAAGTACCCGCAAACTCCCTATCTAGCCGAGTCCTCGTCGAAGCTAGCTTCCGGTGTAAAAGAAAGTACCTTGAAGGCAAGATTGCTGGAAGCAAGATTAGAGGGAAAACACAGTCGTTTAAAGACCTTAAAACGCATGTCTACAGTTCAAATAAAGCATCGGGAATGAAGTGCATGCTTTGACATTATCTCTCTTGCGTGATTTGTGGATGACCTACTGGCTCATTGTGCTGATTGTTGATATTGATGGTGCTATAGAGCCATTGATGGCATCTATAACTACAATTCGGGACTTTTTGTTTCATATTATGCTTTATGTATTAATGACCGATCTTAACAAATGTCCAGAAGCTATTACAGTTGAGATGCTCGTAGATAATTTGAATGTGATACTTTTGTTTAGAATTTGGATGACTTTGGCTTTAGTTGCTGCGAATTATCTTCAGGCTAACTAGGTTGTCAAATATTTCACTGTTAGATTATGGAAATAATCTATATATAATCTTTTATATAGGAGTACATGAGTGTTATTAGGCTACCATCAAGGTGATTATTTACTTTCTAATAATAAAAAATTATATAGAGATTATTTTCATAATCGAATAAGGTGATTATTTACATTTTAACAATAAAACATTATGTAGAGGTTATTTTCATAATTTAACGTACTCTTGCAGTTGAAGTGAGAGGTTCTCGTGCATTGAGATTGTCTCGAAAGTCATTAAAGAGTATGTGCGAAAGTCTTTTAGTGAAGATATCGGTAATCTAATAACGAGACAGAACATGAAGAACACGATCCTATTCACGGGCAACTTTCTCACGTACGAAGTACATATCCATTTCAATATGTTTAGTGCGCTGATGTTGAACGGGATTGCTTGAGAGATAGATTGCACTAACATTATCACAATAAATCAATGTGACCTTGTGGATCGGACAATATAGTTCCAAGAGAAGGTTTCAGATCCAACATTTGGAGACAACATTAGCTATCCCTCTATACTCGGCTTCAGCACTAGATCGAGATAAAGTAAGTTGACGTTTAGAGGACCAAGAGATCAAGTTGTCTCTAAGAAAAACACAGTATCCAGAGGTGGAGCGTCTAGTATCGGGGCATCCACCCCAATCAGCTTCAATGTAAGAGATGAGACCAGAAATTGAAGACTTGTAAAGATGTAAGCTATAGTCAAGAATGCCCTGAATGTATCGCAAAATTCGTTTGAGAGCATTCATATGTTCAACTTTCGGGTCATGCATATGTAAGCAAACCTGTTGTACAGTATAGGATATATCTTGTCTCATTAATGTATGATATTGCAATGCTCCTGCTAAACTGCGATAATATGTAGGATCTTCGTGGGGAGATCCTGAAGAGACACTCATTTTAGCCTTAGTATCCACCAGCGTAGTTGCAGGTTTACAAGAGGTCATGTCGGCTCGTTCAATAATCTCCTCAACATATTTATGTTGATAAAGAAATAACCCACCTGCATGTCGTGGAACTGCAATGCCAAAGAAATAGCTCAGAGGGCCCAAATCCTTCATAGCAAATTCAGCAGCAAGAAAGGACATAATAGACTGACAAAACATTAGATGACGTAGTGAGAATGATGTCATCAACATAAAGGACAATGTATGTCATGCCATTTTCTTATTGATAAATAAATAGAGAGTGATTAGATTTGCTATGGGAAAAACTAATAGTAGAGACAAAGTTAGCAAACCGTTGATACCAAGCACGAGGGGCCTGTTTGAGGTCATATAGATATTTCTTCAATAGACACACTGTAACAACCCACCCTTCTTACTACTACTCGCTAAGGGCGACCGTTACCTAACTACTACTCTACTTAATAGTGTCACTTATGTTATTATTAGCGACACTTAGATTTATCACGGCCCAGAGGAAAACCTACCGAAAAATTTCGGCAGAGTCTCCCCTGTACCGGTGACCAAATCTATAATACAAACATAGTATACGCAGCCACAAACGGCTGGAACATATTTTCCACAACCACGCAGTAATAGAAATCACAATAAAAGCAAAGAAACTACTCTAGCAATAGCAATGACTACAGCACTCCACAAATAATAAAAGAGACTAGCTAGACATGCGGAAATAAACTCAACTACAATCCCAAATGTAATACAACATTAACAGAGGACTAAAAGAAAGTCTAGACAATTTTGCCAGCTACTTCTGGATCTCTCCACAGTCCAGACATCACACACCTTCATCACCACCACCATCCTGTCGCCTTCCTTTCATATCTTAGCTTTTCCTTTGTCTGCGGTAGGAGGAAAAAAAAAAAACAAAAGATCTATAAGCGAAAACGCTTAGTAAGTACTAATCTATCTCACAAAAACATCGAAGTGCATAAAAAGAATGCAACAATACTAAAACTGAAATGCTAAAGCAAAGCTGCATGTACTCATGGTATACAGAAATAAAACTGAATACTAAACATGCTCACTAACTGACAGGAAAGTAATGAAACAACTACTGTAAGCTTAGAATTAAAGAACTAAACTTTTATTGATTCTAAGCATAAACTTGTTTCATATTCTTATATCTTTACACCAGAAATTAATCTTTTAATTTCTCTTTTACTTTCTTCTTCCTTTCTTTTTCTTTTCTTATGCTAGAAATTAATCTTTTAATTTCTCTTTCACTTTCTTCTTCTTGTTCTTCTTTCTTTTTTCTTTGGGCCCAGGCTTAGTACCAACTCATGCGCGTTCCCTAATAGGTTGGGGTTGCGAGCCACCAATCCTAAAAGAGCAGACCTCGGTCTACCAGGGCCAAGACCTCGGAAATGGTTACCTGGATTTGTTTAACGACAAGCTCTTGGATGTCGGGTACTAGCCTCTTACTTTAATTTACTTGTTATCTCTTTTTAATTAGACCTTGGTCTTTTTCTTTACTCATACTTCTCATAATCCTTTATTAGAGCTTATTAGAATCCTTTAGATATATATCTAACAAGTATAGGATTACAACTAACCAAGCATGCTATATAAAAATAACACAAAGGAAAAACAAATCTGAACTCCCTAAGCCTGTTATAAAATAGAGCAAAGGAAAGCAAATCTGGACTTACTAATCATGCTATAAAATAAAGCAAAAGAAAGCAACTTTGAACTTACTAATCATGCTATAAAATAGAGCAAAAGAAAGCTAATTCAAACTTGCTAATCATGCTATAAAATAGAGCAAAAGAAAGCTGATTCAAACTTGCTAATCATGCTATAAAATAGAGCAAAAGAAAGCTAATTCAAACTTGCTAGTCATGCTATAAAATAAAGCAAAAGAAAGTAACCTTAAGCTTACTAATCATGCTACAAAATGGAGCAAAAGAAAACTAATTTGATCTTGCTAATCATGCTACAAAATGGAGCAAAAGAAAACTAATTTGATCTTGCCTTCATGAAACTCAGAACTAAACTTGGGTATAAACAACGTACCAAAAGCTATGGTGGACTTTAAGTGATGCATACCAGAAGCAATAAGATGAATCATGTTTAGAAATATGATGAACTTAAAGTCATGCATACCAGAAGCAATACTTGAAGCAATTACCAGAAGGAATAGATTCCTATTAAAATAAAACATATGTCATGCTTAAAGAATTCTGCACTTAATGAACAACAACCAACAGTGCTAAATGTATTGTTCCCTTCTAACTATCTACTGCAATTACCAAAACAGACCCAATCCGTAAGCTCCAAATGGCTTGGTTCATGCCTGCAGAAATGCAAAAGGCATGGGGCTGTTCTAAGCTCCAAATGAAGCTGCTCGTATCCCTATTTTTGCAAAATTTCAAGTTGAACTTGCTGCCCATTTGAGGTACACGGCAGCTACATCAAACCAACGCCGCCCAATCTAAGCATCATGCTCACAAACAAAAAGGAGCAACCAATCTCGGAACCACTCTAGGGTTTTCAACAAGCTCTAGAAAACAAGGAGCAAAACCGAAACAAGCAACTCACGGCAGATTCAAAAACAAGGAGAAACAAAACCGAAAACAACTCCTACCGCAGGTGAGTAGTACTTACACTTGCTTTTAGGACTTACAACCAGAAGGAGAAATTTAGGGGTTCGGATGGAGCTTGAAGATCTCGGTCCCTTCTCGTCCGTGCGTTCACCTTGCCGAGAGTTCTCTCGGATGTGTGCCGAACCCTCGGAGGAAGAAGCTCGTCGGCCGCCGGAGTTAAGCCCTAAGCCGGCTTTCCTCGTTTCCACCGCGAGAGGGGAAGAATCGCGCCGCCGCTGTCGCGAGAGAGGAGAGGAGATTCGGGAGAAAAAGAAAAATAACCTAATCCCTCCTAACTTAACCTTTTATAACTAGGTCTAACTTTAAACTTTGGGTTCTCATTATAACTCAACTATATTCGCTTCGTACTTGGTTAACAAAACGAGCATAGCTCAGTTGGTTGGGCCGTGTCCGGTTGGGTCGGTCCGACCCGAGGTCGTGGGTTCGAGCTTCGGTTTTGACAAATTTCTTTCTTTTTGTAAACATACTAAACGACTTCCAAAAATTACGTAAAAATACTCTAAAAATTTCTAAAAATCTCTAGAATATTTTAAAAGCATTTCCAAATATTTTTATGAACTTTTAGAACTTGAAATAGGGAAAATTGGGTCGTTACAATCCCCCATACCTTATAAAAAGTTCGTCCTCGAACTTAGAATAGTTCTGGATACTTCTGTCTCATACTGTCCTCCCGCTCCCAAGTGATTTCCTCGTGCTTCTGGTTCTGCCAGACGACCTTTACTAGTGGTACTTCTTTATTTCTCAATCTCTTGACTGCTCTGTCCACTATCTGTATAGGTCTGCTCTCATAACTAAGATCCTCTTGGATCTGCACTGACTGAGGCTGAATCACTTGGCTCGGGTCATGGAGACACTTCTTTAGCATAGAGACATGAAACACATTGTGTATTGCTGACATGTCTTGTGGTAAGTCCAGCCTGTAAGCTACTTTCCCAATCCTCTCTATGATCAGGTAAGGTCCTACATAGCGAGGACTTAATTTGCCCTTCTTGCCAAACCTCATCACTCCCTTCATAGGAGCGACCTTGAGGAAAACTGAATCTCCTACTTGGAATTCCAATGGCCTACGGCGTGTGTCAGCATAACTCTTCTGTCTGCTCTGGGCAGTCTCAATTCTCTGTCTGATTTTCTGGATTGCTTGAGTAGTCTCATCTATCACCTCTGTTGAATGCCCAACTCTGCTTCTATCTCTTTTCTCTCTCCTGCTTCTTGCCAGCATATGAGTGATCTGCATTTTCTGCCATAAAGTGCTTCATAAGGTGCCATCTTGATGGTTGCCTGATAGCTATTGTTGTAAGCGAATTCAGCTAAGCACAAATACTTGCACCAACTTCCTTTGAAATCTAGCGCACAAGCTCTGAGCATGTCTTCTAAAATCTGATTCACTCGCTCTGTCTGTCCATCAGTCTGTGGATGGAAAGCTGTGCTGAACTTGAGTTTAGTGCCTAGTGCATTCTGAACGCACTCCCAAAAGTGTGAGGTGAAGCGCCCATCTCTATCAGAAACGATAGATTTAGGAACTCCATGAAGTCTGACTACCTCTTTAACATATAGCTGGGCCAACTGCTCTATGGAGTGGAACACCTTGATGGCTAGGAAGTGAGCAGACTTGGTCAATCGGTCTACTATTACCCATATCGCATCATATCCACTGGTGGTTCTTGGAAGACCTGTTATGAAGTCCATGGAAATGTCTTCCCATTTCCATTCTGGTATTGGAAGAGGTCAAGAACTCCTAGTCTCGTGTTCTGCTTTGACTCTGGCATGTCAAGCGGTATTGACATACTTAGCTACATCTCTTTGAGTCCCGACCACCAAAACCTCTGTTTCACATCTTGGTACATCTTGGAAGACCAGGATGCATGGAATATGGTGTATTGTGAGCTTCCTCTAAGATCTTCTTTCTCGGTTCCTCATCATTGGGCACGCAAACGCGACTCACGATAAAGAATTCGCTATCTCACTCTAAACTCGAGTTGTCTTCTTTCATCCCCGCTGATCTTCGGATGTCCGGATCTTCGCTTTGCTTTCTCTGTATCTCCACAAGCAATGTAGACTCTAAGGTCAATGCAGAGAGCTGTCCTTCGATAATTTCAAGCCCAAAATCTGACAACTCCTTCTGCAGTGGCAGGGCTAGTGATGATAAAGACATCAGTGATGCACTAGATTTTCTGCTGAGTGCATCTGCCACTTTGTTAGCTTTGCCTGGATGGTAGAGGATTTCACAGTCATAATCTTTGACCAACTCTAACCACCTGCGCTGTCTCATGTTTAAGTCCTTCTGAGTGAAGAAGTACTTAAGACTCTGATGATCTGTGAAAATTCTACACTGGACTCCATACAAATAATGTCGCCAAAGTTTAAGTGCAAAAACTACAGCTGCCAGCTCAAGATCATGAGTAGGGTAGTTCTTCTCATAGTCTTTGAGTTGTCTGGAAGCATAAGCTATGACTTTTCCTTCTTGCATGAGTACAGCTCCTAAGCTCATCTTGGAAGCATCGCTGTAGATGTCGAAACTCTTGTCGCTCTGTGGAACAGTCAGAATGGGAGCACTGATCAATCTCTTCTTTAGCTCTTGGAAGCTCTGCTCACATTTATCTGACCATTCGAATCTCTTGTTCTTTCTGGTGAGGGCTGTTAGCGGAGAAGCTATCCTGGAAAAATCCTCCACAAACTTCCTGTAGTACCCTGCTAGACCAAGGAAGCTTTTGATCTCTCTGACGTTCTTGGGTCTACTCCAGTTGTTGACCGCTTCCACTTTGGCTGAATCCATTTGAATACCTTCTTTAGAAATAATGTGACCTAAAAACGTCACCTGATTTAACCAGAACTCGCACTTTGAGAATTTAGCATAAAGCTGCTTTTGCTGAAGGGTCTGTAGTACTATTCTCAAATGCGTATCATGCTCCTCTGGGGTCCTTGAATAAACTAGAATGTCGTTGATGAACACAATGACAAATTTGTCAAGGTATTCTCTGAACACTCTGTTCATTAAGTCCATGAAGACCGCAGGTGCATTAGTCACTCCAAAAGGCATGACCACAAACTCGTAGTGTCCATATCTGGTCCTGAACCCCGTTCTGGGTATATCTCTTCCTTTCACCTTCAGCTGATGGTACCTAGAGCGCAGGTCTATCTTTGAGAACACTGTTGCTCCTCTTAACTGATCAAATAAGTCATCGATCCTGGGAAGGGGGTACTTGTCTTTAACTGCTACTTTGCTCAGCGTTCTGAAATCTATGCACATTAGCACGGATCCGTCTTTCTTCTTAACGAACAACTCTGGAGCTCCCCGGGGTGAATGACTAGGGCGAATGAAGCCTTTGTCAAGTAACTCCTGTAGTTGTTCTTGTAACTCCTTCAGCTCTGCTGGAGACATGCGATACGGAGCTTTTGAAATTGGACCGGTTCCAGGAACCAATTCAATCTCAAACCCACTCATTTATTGGGAGGTAGTCCAGGTAGATCTGCTGGGAATACCTCGGGATATTCACAGACCACCCGAACCCCTTCTTCCTTACCTTCTTTCTATTCTTCTGCACTTACTTGACTGGGACTCCGGCTCCCTACTGTCTTGTCTTCTATCTTAGCTGGCTTGAACTCTATAAACTCCTCGTAGTGCTTGTTGGTAATCTGCAGGTGGAAGCACTCTTCATAGAACTCTGACTAAAAATCTGCCCAGCTCCTCTGATCGGCTGCTCTCTTGGTCTTTTTCCTCTCCCACCACATACGAGCATCTTCAGACCGGCAGAAAGAGGCGCACTTGACCTTCTCGACTTCTGGCCAGTCAAGAAGCTCCATAGTGCTCTCTAGTGTTTTAAACCAAGCCTGGGCATCCCAGGGCTCAGTCGATGCCTGAGAAGCTTTCTGGTTTCAGCTTCAGCCATTGGATAAGATAAGCTTCTGGTCTCTGAGGTGCTGTGACGGCTCCCTGGGTAGCCGGTGGAGTCTCAATTACCACTGGAGCCTCTGAAGTGACAGCTGGAGGAGGGGGAGGAACTGCTGGCTGGTTTGCCATCAGATTGGCAATCACTTGCTGCTGTTCTACTACTTGTCTCTGGAGTTAGGCAACAACTTCAGAGAGATTGGGCTCAGTTGATCTGAGCTCTTCGTTCTCCTGATCTTGGTTCTCAGTACCAGCGGTACGAGGACTTCCTCTTCTTGACATCAAGTCAGGCAGAGGAAAAGAAAACTTAAAATTATCACTATACTTTCTAGGTATATCTTACTTATACATGATTCTTGACTTTCAACACCTATGAGTAGGTACTTCTAAACATTTCTCTATCCTTTCTAAACATACATAAATATGAATAAAGAAAGGGAAACTAAATCTTCTATCTTACTTTAGTACTAAAAAAAAATAAGTATTCTATACTGCAGTTAATAATAAGGAAAGCAGAATAAAGAAAGGATTTAAATACTTTCTTACTTGGAGACGGCATGGATGATGCTGATGTGTGTGTGATGCTGGAGAATGGAACACTGCTCTGATACCAACTGTAACAACCCACCCTTCTTACTACTACTCGCTAAGGGCGACCGTTACCTAACTACTACTCTACTTAATAGTGTCACTTATGCTATTATTAGCGACACTTAGATTTATCACGGCCCAGAGGAAAACCTACCGAAAAATTTCGGCAGAGTCTCCCCTGTACCGGTGACCAAATCTATAATACAAACATAGTATACGCAGCCACAAACGGCTGGAACATATTTTCCACAACCATGCAGTAATAGAAATCACAATAAAAGCAAAGAAACTACTCTAGCAATAGCAATGACTACAGCACTCCACAAATAATAAAAGAGACTAGCTAGACATGCGGAAATAAACTCAACTACAATCCCAAATGTAATACAACATTAACAGAGGACTAAAAGAAAGTCTAGACAATTTTGCCAGCTACTTCTGGATCTCTCCACAGTCCAGACATCACACACCTTCATCACTACCACCATCCTGTCGCCTTCCTTTCATATCTTAGCTTTTCCTTTATCTGCGGTAGGAGGAAAAAAAAAAACAAAAGATCTATAAGCGAAAACGCTTAGTAAGTACTAATCTATCTCACAAAAACATCGAAGTGCATAAAAAGAATGCAACAATACTAAAACTGAAATGCTAAAGCAAAGCTGCATGTACTCATGGTATACAGAAATAAAACTGAATACTAAACATGCTCACTAACTGACAGGAAAGTAATGAAACAACTACTGTAAGCTTAGAATTAAAGAACTAAACTTTTATTGATTCTAAGCATAAACTTGTTTCATATTCTTATATCTTTACACCAGAAATTAATCTTTTAATTTCTCTTTTACTTTCTTCTTCCTTTCTTTTTCTTTTCTTATGCTAGAAATTAATCTTTTAATTTCTCTTTCACTTTCTTCTTCTTGTTCTTCTTTCTTTTTTCTTTGGGCCCAGGCTTAGTACCAACTCATGCGCGTTCCCTAATAGGTTGGGGTTGCGAGCTACCAATCCTAAAAGAGCAGACCTCGGTCTACCAGGGCCAAGACCTCGGAAATGGTCACCTGGATTTGTTTAACGACAAGCTCTTGGATGTCGGGTACTAGCCTCTTACTTTAATTTACTTGTTATCTCTTTTTAATTAGACCTTGGTCTTTTTCTTTACTCATACTTCTCATAATCCTTTATTAGAGCTTATTAGAATCCTTTAGATATATATCTAACAAGTATAGGATTACAACTAACCAAGCATGCTATATAAAAATAACACAAAGGAAAAACAAATCTGAACTCCCTAAGCCTGTTATAAAATAGAGCAAAGGAAAGCAAATCTGGACTTACTAATCATGCTATAAAATAAAGCAAAAGAAAGCAACTTTGAACTTACTAATCATGCTATAAAATAGAGCAAAAGAAAGCTAATTCAAACTTGCTAATCATGCTATAAAATAGAGCAAAAGAAAGCTGATTCAAACTTGCTAATCATGCTATAAAATAGAGCAAAAGAAAGCTAATTCAAACTTGCTAGTCATGCTATAAAATAAAGCAAAAGAAAGTAACCTTAAGCTTACTAATCATGCTACAAAATGGAGCAAAAGAAAACTAATTTGATCTTGCTAATCATGCTACAAAATGGAGCAAAAGAAAACTAATTTGATCTTGCCTTCATGAAACTCAGAACTAAACTTGGGTATAAACAACGTACCAAAAGCTATGGTGGACTTTAAGTGATGTATACCAGAAGCAATAAGATGAATCATGTTTAGAAATATGATGAACTTAAAGTCATGCATACCAGAAGCAATACTTGAAGCAATTACCAGAAGGAATAGATTCCTATTAAAATAAAACATATGTCATGCTTAAAGAATTCTGCACTTAATGAACAACAACCAACAGTGCTAAATGTATTGTTCCCTTCTAACTATCTACTGCAATTACCAAAAACAGACCCAATCCGTAAGCTCCAAATGGCTTGGTTCATGCCTGCAGAAATGCAAAAGGCATGGGGCTGTTCTAAGCTCCAAATGAAGCTGCTCGTATCCCTATTTTTGCAAAATTTCAAGTTGAACTTGCTGCCCATTTGAGGTACACGGCAGCTACATCAAACCAACGCCGCCCAATCTAAGCATCATGCTCACAAACAAAAAGGAGCAACCAATCTCGGAACCACTCTAGGGTTTTCAACAAGCTCTAGAAAACAAGGAGCAAAACCGAAACAAGCAACTCACGGCAGATTCAAAAACAAGGAGAAACAAAACCGAAAACAACTCCTACCGCAGGTGAGTAGTACTTACACTTGCTTTTAGGACTTACAACCAGAAGGAGAAATTTAGGGGTTCGGATGGAGCTTGAAGATCTCGGTCCCTTCTCGTCCGTGCGTTCACCTTGCCGAGAGTTCTCTCGGATGTGTGCCGAACCCTCGGAGGAAGAAGCTCGTCGGCCGCCGGAGTTAAGCCCTAAGCCGGCTTTCCTCGTTTCCATCGCGAGAGGGGAAAAATCGCGCCGCCGCTGTCGCGAGAGAGGAGAGGAGATTCGGGAGAAAAAGAAAAATAACCTAATCCCTCCTAACTTAACCTTTTATAACTAGGTCTAACTTTAAACTTTGGGTTCTCATTATAACTCAACTATATTCGCTTCGTACTTGGTTAACAAAACGAGCATAGCTCAGTTGGTTGGGCCGTGTCCGGTTGGGTCGGTCCGACCCGAGGTCGTGGGTTCGAGCTTCGGTTTTGACAAATTTCTTTCTTTTTGTAAACATACTAAACGACTTCCAAAAATTACGTAAAAATACTCTAAAAATTTTCTAAAAATCTCTAGAATATTTTAAAAGCATTTCCAAATATTTTTATGGACTTTTAGAACTTGAAATAGGGAAAATTGGGTCGTTACACACACATACTTTGGATGGGTTGGATCTTTGAAACCCAATGACTGATGAATGTAGATGGTTTCATGTACCTGACCATGCACGAATGTATTTATAACATCCAGTTGATGATTGAGCCAAGATTTTGACAGAGATATACTGAGAATAGTTCGAATAGTAACTGGTTTCACCATGAGGCTAAATGTTTCATCACAATCCATACCAACCTATGGAGACTTGACATCACCAACAAGATGAGATTTGTGCCTTTCAAAAGAACCATCATATTTATTTTTATGATGAAAAATTCACATTGAACGAATAATATTAAGATTAACATAACAGGGCACCAACTCCCACATCTTATTGTTAGTAAGAGCATCATATTTGTCTAACATAGCCGCTTTCCAATTCGGGTCAGACAAGGCAGCATTCGAGTTACGGGAAATAGGGGATGGTGTAACCTAAGACGTCAAATTGAATTAACGTTTGGGCTTAAAAATCCTATGCATGTTGCAGATTGTAATGGATCGAGACAAGGCTTGGCTTGTTTGGTTATGGTGTGGGCTAGGTGAGGATGCTAACAGTTAGACAGCTTTAGGTAGGCTAGGCCGTGGAGAAGTGTTGTTGGACGCAGGCTAAGATGTGGGTGTGAATTGAGTCGATTGAGGAGGTTGGACGACAGTAGGCTCTTGTTCTTATTGGTGGATTAGGTTAGGTTGACTGTGAAGATGATGATGCAAAAGGGGACGCAGATCGTCACTCAAAAAATCATAGGAGTGGAAAGAAAGAGTGTGCGGAGTGGCAAACGAGAAGTTGAACTCATAAAAAATGACATGTCTAGAGATAATTATTTTTTGACTAGACAAATCATAACACTTATATCCTCTATGATTGAGTGGGTATCCCAAGAAAACACAAGGGGGTGGAACGGGCATGTAGCTTATGTATTGTGGTGGAGGGAAAGAGAGAATAACATAAACACACAAACATCCATAAATGTATGTAGGAAGGATCCTGATGGTAAAGAAATTGAGTAATTGGAGAGTATCTTGATAGGGAGAATGTTTAAGAGGTATGTTGCCATTTGGAGGACATGATGTCAAAATGATGGTGGCACAGAAGAGTGAGTAGGAAGAGTTCGAATCAAGTTATTAATTGCTCGAATTTTACGTTCAGCTTTGCCATTTTGTGGAGAAGTGTGAGGTCAAGAAAAATGAAACACCATACCATTAGTGCGACAAAATTGCTTAAATGATTCGTTATCAAATTCCCTCCCATTGTCACACTGAAAACATTTAATATTTTTTTCAAATTGAGAATGAGTACACTAAAAGATGAAAAATGGAAGGAACTTATAATTTTCTTCCAATAGGGAATGTCCATAAGAAATTAGTATAATCATCCAAGAGAAAAATATAATACTTATGACCTACCGAATTTAAAATTGGTGAAGTCCACAAATCACTATGTATTATATCAAAAGACTTTGTAGTGCAAGAATTCAAAACAGGAAATGACAATTTAACATGTTTTCCAAAAATGCAAGATTGTCAAACACAAGAGTATGAAGATGGTTTACAGTTAATAAATTTATTATTAATAAGTGAGTGTAAAACAAGTGCTTTTGGGTGTCCCAGCCAATTATGCCATAAAGCAGAAGAAAGAGCTGCAAAGGTCGATGGAGAGGTGGTGGGAGAATATAGATCCCCAATACTATCACATCTCATTAGTGGCATCCCCGTCTGAAAATCCTTCATAGAAAAATCAAATGGGTCAAACTCAATGGAAACATTATTATTAATGGTGAAATAATGCACAAAGATCAAGTTTTTAATGAGGTTAGAGGCATGTAGGACATTATTTAGAGTTAAGGGTGGGTGAGGTGAGGAAAGAGATTTTTGTCCATAACCATGAATTAGAATTTCTTATCCACTATAAACAATAATATTTTTGTTATTGCTCATATTAAAATAGGACGTGAGAGTACTTTGATATGCAATCATGTGTGAGGTTGTGTCGATATCCATGTACTAGTTTTCATCAAGAACATTATATTAGTAGGTGCATGGCTCGAAGGAGGTGGCACTTGGGCACTGTGGTGGATGATTGCCTAGAATTCCGGGTTAACGAGCACGAGGTGGATAAGCCCATGATGAGGTGGGGCAAGGACAAGGCGGAGCAGCCCATGCTTGTTGTCCCCAAGACCCTGACAGTGAGTATGGTACCCACTGGTATGGTTGTTACTACTATTGTGACAAACGTTGTTGTTGCTGTCCATCGGCATGGTTGCTGCTACCACGATCTTTTTTGTTGTGACTGAAGGATGTTCACATATCTTCACAATGATATGATATTGTCCACTTTGGACCTAGGTCCTCGTGAATTTGTTTTTGGGCTCTTCTCAAAAGGCCACATGTCAATGGAGATATCTTATATCCTTTTAAACCCATGATCTTTTCCAAATCTTTTCAATGTGAGACTTTGATTGAATCCCAACAATCCTCCCCTCAAACGAAGGACCACAATTACTTTCATGGTCCAGGCCCCCCGTGAGCATTTTGTCACTCTTGACCTGCTTCGGGCCTCCCTATATGAGCCTTTAGTCATCTTGACATGTTCCGAGCCTCCCTGCAAGCATTCACGTCCGATCACTCTTGACCTGCTAAAGGCCTCCCTGAAAGTATCCGATCACCTTGACCTTCTTCGGGCCTCCCCACAAACATCCAGTCAATCTGACCTGCTCTGGGTCTCCCCCTGAACACCTGGTCATCCTGACCTGCTCTGAACCTCCCCGCGAGCATCCGGTCATCTTGACCTACTCCAAGCCTCCCCAAAAGCATCTGGTTAACCTGACCTACTCCGGACCTCCCCGTAAATATCCTAGTTATTCTGACCTGTTTTGGGTCTCCCCCGTGAATATTCGGTCATCCTAACATGCTCTAGACCTCTCCACAAGCATCTGGTCACCTTAACCTGCTCTATGCCTATCCTCAACTTCATTTAAGGCCACCCCACTATCAGTACCCCGTGGTAGTTTTGATGTGATCAACTAAGTCAAGTTAGGTCCTGTTATGTTTTGATCCTTGTTTCTAAGTGTGTAGGAACTTAGGAGCACAAGAAGTCAAGTGAGAGACACAACTAACAAGAAAGATGGCACGGAAAGGAGTCAATAGGCTTGTCCAAGCGGAAGAGCACGCTAGTGGACGAGAAGAAAGCGCGTGGCATTTCTGAGGGACGAGAAGCCCAAGCGGAAGATTGCTCGAGAATGCTGGAAGATGAGTTCAGGTGAGCCCAATTTCGGATGGCCGAAATCACCTAAGTGAGTGGAATACCAGACAAAAAGTCAACTGGAAGTTGACTCTTGTCCAAGTGCTAGGAGCTATTTTGGGTGCCCCGGAGCTACTCCGGGGGCTTGGACCACTTTGGTCCAGCTTGGGCGCCTTGACTCCTTGATGTTGTGGATGAGCATCGGCCAAGCACCCAGAGTGAGTCCAGGCACTCGGAGCGGGATAAAATTTTATCCCAAGTCCATTGCATAGCTATTTGCAAGAAGATGGTATTTGCAATGCTAGGGGCGCCTAGATCGTGCCACATTAGCAAACGGTCAGTTTCGACCAGTGAGCTATAAATAGAGCCCTGGTCTTCTCCTTTTAAAAAACACACTTTATACTTTAACTTTCTTTCTGTCTCTCATTTCCGAGCATCATTTTCGTGTACGAGACTTCTCCGCCTTCGACGTTTTGTTCAAGAATGAGATCTTCTTATTGAGTCGACTTTCCTTGGAGTCACAATCCTCTGATTGCAAATCAAGTAAAAATTTGTGTCTCATACTCTTTTAATTCTATTATATTTTGATTAAGTGTGTAATTGATAAAGCCTAGTTGTTTAAGAAAGGTGTTTGCTGTTTTATTTTGTGCAAGACAATTTACCTCCCTCTTGTCGGCTGCTAGGGACCTACAATTTGTATCAGAGCCCAACCATTTCAGAATGACTAATCATTGAACGAAGTATACAAGACGATGGTCGGAACAAGCATCGACCCGCCGAAGTTCGAGCGAGACTTTGCACACTGAAAAAAAATAAAATGGAGGTATATTTCAAAACCGATTTCGATATCTCTCTAATTTTAAAAAATAGTTTTACAGTACCTACTGATTGCAACGGCGAGCTAAAAAAAGAGGAAAACTGGACAAAGAAGGAACAAGCTGAATTTGTCGCCAACGGAAAAGTAGAATTTCATCTGCTAAGTGCATTGCCACCACATGAGATAAATAGAATCGAAGTCCACAAGTTTGTAAAAGACCTCTGGGAAAAATTTCTGGAGCTTCACGAAGGATCCTTCGAAGCCAAGCTCGCAAGAAGAGATCTTCTTTGGAATCAATTGACGAATCCGTGACTAAAGAAAGGTGAAACAGTCCCTCAACTGCACACCAAGCTAAAAGAACTAGTCACCGAACTCATGAATCTCAGAGAAAAGGTAACCAACAGAGATTCACTAAGGTATGCACTTAACGCTTTTCCTAGAACACCTGAATGGTTATCTCTAGTAGATGCATATTACATCTTTAGATACATAGAGATAAGTAATTTAGAAAAATTATTTTCCACTTTGGAAATTCATGAGTCTAGATGTGTAGATTTAAAGGAGTCAAAGCAAAATATTGTCTCAAAGGCAAAAATGGACGAACCAGATTTTAAAACATCCCTCGACGATGACGAAACTACATTTATGGTAAGTAAGTTAAAAAAATTTAAAGCTAATAAATTCAATCAAGTGCAAGCCAAAAGAAGAAAAAAGAATGTGAGATGCTATCATTGCAATGAAAAAGAACTTTTCAAAGACAACTGCCCAAAATTGAAGAACAAGAATAAGGACAAAGGACCGACCTAGACAAAGCACAAAAACTTAAAGGCGACATGAAACTAAATGTCGTTATCAGAGTTAAGAGATTGAAACCCACGCCAGACTTGTGTTGATGTCAAGTCATGAAGAAGATGACGAAGCAAGCTCATTCAAAATGAGTATCAAGAGCATCGATGAAGGGGAGCAACGTTAGAAGGAAGCAGCACTACAGGGGGAGCTTCAGATAATGGGATCGATGACTAGAGCTGTCAATTTGGGTTGGACACGTCGGGTTGGCCCGCCCGGCCAAATAATTTAAGCGGGTTGGGTTGAAATTTTATCAACCTAAGCCCGCGGCGGACCGACTCGCCTAGGCTCGCGACCCGCACGGGTCGGCCCACGATGGGCTTGGGTTGGCCCACGAGTTGAGAAACATATGTAAGTGAGGTTTTATGCCAATTTATTATCTTTCTTTGTTATAATTTTGAAATAAAAATAGTATTTTTCATCCAACAAAATTACTCATTTATGTCATTTATATTTAAAATACATATTTATGGATACATTTGATTGATGAAACCTTTCCGAAGTAAAACTTTGAAGATATGAAATATTTTTAAAAATTTTTAAAAAAATTTGATGGGCCTGCGGGTTGGCTTGCCAAACTCGCAACCCGCCTTAGATTGGGTTGGGTTGGAAATTTCCCAACCCGCCAAGTTGATGGGTTGGCCCGGCCCGCCAAATGGTTGGACCGCCACGAGCCGACCCGCCCCATCTGACAGCTCTAGTCGATGAGGTAAGTCAAGTACGGTCTCTACCTCCTGACCAGTTATATAAAGTTATTAAATATTATCAAAAAATTCCTATCAATTAGAAAATAAGAATAAAAATTATTAAAAGAAAATCAAGAGCTAAAAGGAACTTTAGTAAAATGTTATCGACTAGAAGATTTCGACAAAATAAGAAAATGAAAAACTAAAAGAACAAATAGAAAATTTTAAAAATTCTGCATGTAGTTTTAGAAATTATCAAGGACTTAATTGATATTTTAGATATAATAAGGGTCAAATTAGAAAATTATCATCAAAATATGTTCTAAAAAAATTTTTAATTAATCCAGTAGGTGAGAACCTATATAAGGTTCCAAAATCATGTTTAAATTAAATTTTATGCATGTCTTACTTTTAAATTGATTTAATATTCTTTTTTACTTAGAATTGTCTAAATAAATTATTTCATATAATTTCTATTTGAATTTAATTTTATCTTAATTTTTTCGAGAAAGAGAAGTTCATTACTTATTTGTAAAAAAAATTGCAAATTTTTTTAGCCATTGAATTTTTTTTAATGATTTTTAAAAAAATATATATTTTGTAAATTTAAAAATATTTCATAGAGTTATTTTTATAATAATTTTTTTGTGAAAAATTATCATGTTCTTTATCCAAGAAAATATTTTTCAAATTTTTTTTACTGTTATTGAATATTCAATGAAATTTTTATAAAAATTCTCATTTTTAATATTAAAAATTCTTTAAAAATTAATTTTAAAAGATTTTTTTTCTAAAAAATACTTGCTCTATTAGATTTTTTAGAAAATATTTCAAAAATTTTTTGAGCTTAGAAACTATTTTTAAGTATTTTTTAAGAAAATACATTTACTTGTAGAAAATAATTTATTTCTACTTAAATCAATTCCATTTTTTTAAAAAAAATTATCATAGCTTTGGATATGTTTATTTAATTGTTATAAAAATTTTCAGAATTTTTGAATAATTAGAAATAATTTTAAAATTATTTTATCCAAACTATTTTATAAATCGTAAAAATTCAGATTTTTAAAATTTAACCTTCATTTTTTCTGAATGTTAGTCAATTTTCATATTTATATCAATGTTATTTTCTAGGATTTTCTCTATTTTTAATATGATCAAAGGGGAAAAAATTAGAGGTTAAGTATAATAGGAGGGTATATATTTTTTAAAATTTTACAAATGTTATTAATTGCAAATTATATGCTTGCTATTTTACTGTTATTTATTTTTTTAGTTTATCCTAACTTAATTTGGATTGCTCACATCAAAAAGAGAGAGATTGTAAGTACTACGTGATTGTTTTGATGTGATCAACCAAGTCAAGTTAGGTCTTGTTGTATTTTAATCCTTATGTCTAAGTATGCAAGAACTTAGGAGCACAAGAAATCGAACGAGAAATACAGCTAGTGAGAATGATGGCACGGGAAGGAGTCGACGGGCTCAGTGTGTTCGAGGGATGAGGTGTTGTAGAAGGATATGCTGGAGGACGAGAAGGAAGCGCACGACGTTTTCGAGGGACAAGAAGTCGGAGCAGAAGATTGCTTGAGAAGGTCGGAAGATGGGTTCGGGTGAGCCCAATTTCGGATGGCCGAAATCACCTAAGCGAGCGGAAGCCCGGACAAAAAGTCAACTGGAAGTTGACTCTTGTCCTAGTGCCCGGACCACTTTGGTTCAACCGGGTGCCTCAACTCCTCGGTGCTATGGATGAACATCAGCCAAGGTTCAAGCGCCTAGAGCGAGATAAAATTTTATCATGTGTCCATTGCATAGCTGTTTGCGAGAAGATGAGGTTTGGCACGCTAGGGGCGCCCGGAGAGGGTTTGGACACCGGAATCGTGGGCTATAAATAGAGCGCTAGTCTTCTCCTTTTAAAAAAAACACACTTTATACTTCAAGTTTCTTTCTGTTTCTCATTTCCGTATGTCATTTTCATGTACGAGGCTCCTCTGCCTCTGCCATTTTATTCGAGAAGGAGATCTTCTTACTGAGCGAATTTCCTTGGAGTAGCAATCCTTTGATTGTAAACCAGTAAAAATGTGTGTCTTGTACTCTTTTATCCATTATATTTTGATTAAGTGCGTAATTGACAAAGCCTGATTGTTTGAGAAAAGTGTTTGCTGTTTTATTTTGTGCAGGGCAATTCACCCCCTTCTTACCGGCCGCAAGGGACCTACATCCACATGGTATATGGTCTGGACCATGGCACTAGTACCAATTATTGCGTAAAGAGGAGGCAACACCTCTCAACCTCTAATGCGAAAGAAGAGTAAGAGAGAAATGTTTGACCCTTGGGCGACCGACTAGAAGGGGGTGAATAGCCTTGTAAAATTTAAACGAACCTTTCTCGGTCTTTATACCTTAAAACAATCAACACTTGCATAAACAAAATAAACAACAAAAAAAATAAGAGGCACGAAAGGGTTACTTGATTACAACCGGGAGGTTGTTAATCCAAGGAAGTTGGAAGCACACTAAACTTTCCTTCAAGCGGAGAAGCCTCTTTACAGTAGTTAACACACTCAATTACATAACAAAACTCAAGAGAATTCAGTTACAAGTGTTGTGTTCTATTTCCTAGGTTCAGGGGTCTTTTTATAGCCCCTGAAAAATCTTATCCTGGGTTGGAAGGCGCCTCCAACAGGCTGGAAGGCGCCTCCAATGAGGCACCAAAGGATAAGGCTTTATCCTTTTCCAACGGCAAAATCTGCCAAGTTGAAGGCGCCTTCAAGTGATTGAAGGTGCTTTCCATGAAGGGTTAAACGCACCTTCAAGTGCTTGAAGGCATCTTCCACCAGAAGGTTGTGAGGGCGCCTTCAATTAATTGAAGGCGCCCCTAGTAGCTACTACCAAGCTCCAAACTTCTCCTTTGGCTCTTCTGCTGCTCTGCTCACTAGGGTGATTTGGCAAACCAGAATAGGGTTCAACCGAATCCAATTTCTTGCCTTCTCCTCGAGCAGTCTTCCTCTCGGCTTCTCGTCTCTCGGACCGCAACGGGCGTCCTTCTCGTCCGTCGGTGTACTCTTCCGTAGCACCTCGTCCCTCGGACACACCGAGCCCATCGACTCTCTCTCATGTCATCCTTCTCGCTAGCAACGTCTCTCGCTCGACTTCCTGTGCTCCTAAGTTTCTGTACACTTAGACACATGAGTTAAATACCAACAGGATCTAATCTAACTTGGTTGATCACATCAAAACTATCACAAGGTACTAACAAGAAAGAGATCGCGCGGAGTAACGAGACAAAGACACACAAAAGGAGCAAATATGAAGAAGGAGAAGAAGAAGAGTTACCGTAATTTGGCAGTGTGTCTACTCCACAAAAACGACCAAAGTTTTATTAGAATTTTCTCTATACAATCACAAGAATCATGGAGTAGGCACGCTACCGAACTACAGTAACTCTTCTTCTTTCTCCTTTTCTTCTCCTTCCTTATATTTGCTCTTTTTGTGTGTCTTTGTCTCGTTGCTCTACACAATCTCTTTCTCTTTTCCTCTTCTTTCGCATTAGAGGTTGAGAGGTGTTGCCCCCTCTGTGTAACATTTTCCTCTACTACTACCATGTTTTCTCGATTATTTTTGCGATTCTGACCATGTTTCTGACCATTATTGTTGTTATTTGATGTATTACCAGAACGTGATATCGAACTTTGACCATAGTCAGACGCAACATCAATGGAGTCGTTGGTGTGAGAAGAGCAGTGCCAACAGCGCTAGCAGCGGCGACTACGACTACTTGTTTAGTCTTTTGGGTTTCCTCAAGGATTAACCTTGATCGTACCTCCTAAAAAGGCGATAAAGGATCACTCTATTGAATGAATGTAGCAACACCATCGTAGTTCTCATGTAAACCTACAATTAAAAACTAATCGTTGATTTGAAACCGGTGCACCAACATTAGAGAGTTGATCGGTAAGCATTTTGAATTCTTGGTAATAGGCCGAGATGGTAGGATAATCGTTCATTTGAATGTGAGTGAATTGGTTTTCCAAGTAAACGGCACGAGAAGTTTTGTTATCCTAGAAAATGTTTTGCAAGAGATAGGTGGAGATTGAATCCAGTTCCAAGATGGTGTGCAAGAGATAGGTGGAGATTGTACCATAAATCCATTGAAGGACTATTGCATCCAAGCGCGACCATAATGCTTTCTCAGTCTCGACAGCCTCTTCTTGTTCAGTCTTGGTTGGCTTTGATTTCGGTGGGATAATATAATCAATAACTTGGTATGCTCGACAATGAATTTTAAACAACTCCGGCCATGAAGAATAGTGTCCCTTTTCCGTCTCTAGAGTAATGGAGATGAAGTTTTTGACATTATTAATGGCCAGAGCAAGATAAAATTTGATTTGTTCGGCCATTGATATAGGAGAAGAAGAAGAGAGAAGGATGGGAAAGTGGAGGGGGGAGGAGGTTGCTGGTATATCTAAAGCTCTAATACCATATAAGAAATCCTATATGCTATATTTTTGTTCATCTTCGTCAAATATACCGGAGTGCATAAGGTTTATTAGACTACAATCAAGGTGATTATTTATATTATAATAATAAAAGATTAGGTAAAGATTATTTTTATAATAAGATGATTGTTTACATTCTAATAATAAAAAATTATTTATATATTATTTTCATAATCTAACACTCACGCCACAGAAAGAATGGAAAGAATATGACAATGCGTTTCGAAGGCAGGTTTGGATTCAATGTTTCAGTTAGATCATTGCCAGATTAATCAAACTTAAACAAACAATCAAAGCTTAGGATAATTTCTTGCATACTTAGGCCAAATTCTAACATAGGAACAATGATGATTTAGAATAATAACTTGACACAGTACGCTTTTAATATGACTTGGCATTTAATATGATTACTATTTTTTCTTAATAAGTTACAAATTTATCACTTTATTTCGTTTAAATTGGTGGTTTGATCAATTGAACTATTATAGGCTTTTAGTTGTTCTTACGGGATGTCTAATTGACTAGAGGATGATGACATATTTATTATAATGGAAAAATAAATTATATGATTAACATAACTTCATATAAATTAGGGAGGAATTGTGAGGAACTTAATGAGTATAATTATTTTTTATTATAATAATAAGTTTTTAGTTGCCCCTGTATGTTGACGATAACTATTTCAATAGATTTTGAGATTAATTCTCAACGAGTGTAAAATATTTTATCGAATGTCAAATTTTCTCATGCAATGAGTTACTATATCAGGGTAAATACTTCCTATGATAGTATGATTTATCCAGTATAGGACTATATTGGAGGAATAAGATGACGACTTCATTTAGTTTATTTAATTTTTAGATTGAAATTCTAGATTGGAATGAAAAACAAACAAATAGAGAGATTTTTTACATTTAAAGTCAATTTTATTATAGATGCGTATATTACTTATCATTTTATTTAGAATGTCTTATGGGATTCGGGTTTAGACATCTAAAGTCATTTTTTTTTTAAAGAATTTCTTGTGTATAGTATAGTGCCAATAATTTTATATTCAAGAACCAAGAACTATGGAAATTAAATAGGTAGCCGTTTGAAACTTGAATAAAAGTTTCTTGGCATACTGTAGCTGATTACTACTACATAATGCTACTTTCAGATTTTACATAAATGGTGGATGTGCGGCGTTTTCTTTGCACTTTCCCTCTGCTGGCGGGTCTGGAATTCAAGCCATCGATCTCTCCGTCGTCGTTGCCGTCTCTCCGCCGGGAAGCCGCAATTGGGTTGAGATTAGCGTTCGGGTGTGTCTAGGGCTCAATCGTGAAGGAGAATGAGAGAATCGGGAGGGGCTCCAAAGCTAATGATCGGTCGCGCCTGCGACGCAACAGATCCCCGACCCTCTCTCGTCGCCGACAACAACTTTGAATTCGCTTTCAACTCGAGCACCTTCTCCGACCGTGTCCTCCGTCTCGAGGTCATGGCGGAGCCGCCCGATGCCGGGTCCAGCCACCGCAAGCGCAGGAGGGACGACGGCACCAAAGAAAAAGGTATGGGTATCCCCTTTCAGCACACGGATTTCCTCTTCATGCTTGATTGAATCCCTTCGGATAACTACAATATGGTATGGTACTCATACCTGATCTTGTTCCAATTGGACTAATTTCTTTATCGTCAAAATCTTGGCCTTTGTCTGCAGTGCGACCTATCTGTCTTTCTTGTGCTGCAACCTATCCGTATGAGTTGTGTGCACGGTTACGAATGATGGATTTTTGGTCTGTATGTTTTGGGTGGGTAGTTCTTAAGTATCTTTCTTATTGGCAGCCACGTTTAATAGTGACTGATTTAAGTATTCTTCACAATTCAAATACAGTATTTTATGGCTGGCTAGCTTCGTTGGAAATTAATTATGAAGATTGAATGTTGGGGGTTGTTCAACGTGGAGGTCAGAAAGATATTTGATTTCACAATTCTCTAGATCGAGTTCATGATAGATAGTCAATGGAGGTTGTTTGTCATATATCTATAGATGTGACATGAATAGTTGGTTAGATTCATTACCTTTATTATATATGTGTGTTTATTGGAAGGAAAATGAAATTGTTTCAGTGCCGAGAAAAGAAATGGATTGTATTATTTTATTTCCACTCTATTTTATTTATCTTGTTTATTTGAATGGAATTGAAGGACGCTTTCACTTATTTTTGTTGATCTTTCACTGATGTGCAAATTTAATTTCCTTTCTTCTTGATTTTGGGCTGAAATAAATTAGAGGAAGTGTGTGAAATTGAATTTGATCCTCTTCTCTATTTCCTTCCAAGTAAGGAAGAGAAATTGATCTGTGTTTTCACTTCTTCTTTTTCTGTTGATTTCATCTGTGCAAATACATAATTATTAGTATCAATCTTTAATATATATTCCTGCTACATTTAATAAATACCAAAACAGAACTAACACATATTGTTGCCAAAGTTCTCGTTTGCTTGTGCTGATAATTCTTTTCTTTCTGATGTGCTTTTAGCATTGGAGTCTGCAAAATGCTCTTCGGAATTTGCATCAAATTGTGAGCCTAAGACCCATGATTGTGAGGAATATGAAAATCATAATGAAGATGATGTGTCAGCGCCCCATGAATTGACACCAAGTGCATTGCAAGCTGGTATGAGTTGATAGCTTCAACCCTTAGCATTAAGCTAAGCTTTAAAAAAATCATTTTGTGTTCCAAATATTAATGCTTTTGTATTTTTCCTATATTAATTTTCTCTTATAAGCCAGTTAAATTTTTAACAATGATTACCCTCTATATTGCAGATTAATTTGGATTTATTTGAGTTCAAATTTAGCCCTGCCAGCTTCGGAAACCTAGTAATATGACTTAAACTATCTTTAGGTTGAAAATTCCATCCCTTACTTCGTCCTTAGATTGGAGTGGGCTAAGCAATTCTGACCCGGGTGTATTTTTTTTTATAGTTCTTGTATACATTGGTCAGAAAGGACAACAAAATTCTGAATTGTGTTTAGACATAATTTTTATCTACTTAAGTGCTATGAGTTATTCCATATCAAATATATTTATATCCTCAACAAGTCTTCTTATGATGGCTGTCAGTGTTTTGTTTTTCTTTTGAGGAAACACCTGTCAGGATATATGTTAAGCAAATTCTTTGATCTGTTCTGACTAAGTCGCCATCTTAAGCAATGAAATTCATTACCACTAGTTATTCATCTATATTGCCTATATTTTTATAGTATCTTGGTTTTGCTTAACTCATATCTGCAATTTGTAGATACACAGAAGATTTGCTTGATTTTCCTGCATTCTCATAGCACTTGCATTTGTTGCCTAACTTAAAGGGGAAAAATATATTAATGTATCAAAAGCCACTAAAGATTCACTTAAGAGTTGGTCTCCTAAAGAAAAAGTTTATGAGCTATAGTCTTATAAACGATGTATATGCTAAGTTGCTAACTATTTGGTGTGCATGAATGCTATCCCATTGACCTCTTTGCTTGGCTTTATCACTAGTAAATGTATATACTGTTTACTTATGAAAGATAAATACATTTTGCTAGATATTCAAGTTATTCTTGTCGTCAAAGTGTTCATCAAGTGTATATGTGACAATAAAGGACAAATCTTGTAATTTTCCTGTTCCAAGTTAACTTTCGGCACTCCCAGCAAAACCAAATTCAGGACAAGTTTATTGCTGTCATTGTGATGTTTGTTCTTCTTGTTTCTAACCGATTATCTTTATTCATCTGCAGTAGTTGATTCTGAAAATAAAGATTCGTCAATTATGAGTTCTCCTTGCATTCTCAGAGTTATACCCATTCACATTAATTCTGCTATTCTCTCTGCAAGAAGTCCTTTCTTCTACAAGGTTACAATTATCTTCTATTGTCATACTTGATTTTATGGTATGGTTATAACATGGATTTTGTTTTTGCATGTTTTTTTTTTCTTTTAGCTTTTTTCAAATTGCATGAAAGAGTCTGAAGGGCAGGATACATTACTAAGAATTAATGAATCAGGTAAGCAGTCCAAAGTTTTGTTTGGTTTAAGTGTATATGCATTCTAAGCATTACCGCTTGGACAAGTCTCCATTGGTAAACTGCTGTCTTAGTATTTACATACTTTCTTAAGATTTTTTAAGGAAATTATACTTCTCTCTTTTTTGTAAGGGTAATGGCAGTCTACCAAGTCGTATATGATCCTTCTCGAGCAATCAGTTGCCTTAAGATGTGATTCTTTCTCTTCCATATTGTGATAAGATACTTATGATAGGTTTTCCTTTGCTAAGCACTAAGGTGACGGGTGACCTATACATATAGGAATTCCTTGCTAAATATGAGGTTCTTAATATGCTAGAGGTTGAATTGGATATGTAGAATTTAAATTGTGGTTTCTGTTATTAGTTGGAAAGGATGTCCAATTTTTTGTGGGAATTGAGGCCTTATCTATGGAATCTACACCTGTATACTTAAACCTTTTGTGGGAACCCTAGTATACTTTGTTGTTCGTGAGGAAGGGGAGTGCTTCTCATGGTCGTGTCTGGGTGTCTTATCTTGTATCTTCTCGCATGTCAATTAGCAAGCGATATAAATTTTTTTAACACTGTTAACTATCAAGGAACGAAATCTCAAACCCTTATAAATATGGGATTCTAATAACTTTTCCTTATAAATATGTAAAAGTAAAAAAAATCAAAAGGGGTGTCCTTTATTTTTGTTATCATCAAAAAGGGAACCAGTTCAAAAAAATATTAAAATAATACTCTCTTCTCAGTCAGAGGACAGGGATTCTTAACAAAATTCCATAATTATTTAATTCTTTTATTGCAACCCTTGCAGGACTTACAACTTCATTTTTTTCCCCGTTTTAAACAGAGGAAGCTGCTTTCATGAAAGTCTTGAGTTTTATGTATAGTGGAAAACTATCAAATACGTTTGAAACTCCCCTTTTGGATGTGCTGAAGGTTGCTGATAAGTTTGAGGTTGTTTCATGCATGCATTATTGCAGTAAACTACTTCGAAGTTTGCCTGTGACAACAGAATCTGCACTGTTGTATCTGGATTTGCCTAATAGCATTTCATTAGCTTACGCTATCCAACCTGTGATAGATGCTGCTAAAGACTTCCTTGTCAACAGTTACAAGGACATTGCTACGTGAGTCTTACATCTATGCAGATCTAGAGGTGAGCAAATGTGTTACACGTACTTTGTGAACCTCACCGTTGGAATTTTCCATTTCAGGTTCCAAGACAAAATAATGAATTTTCCCCTGGCTGCCATTGAAGCTATTCTATCAAGTGATGACCTTCAAGTGATATCAGAAGATGATTTATACGATTTTGTTCTGAAGTGGGCTCACACACAGTATACAATAGTGGGAGAACGTCGTGATATTTTGAGTTATCGCCTACTCCATCATATCCGTTTTGCTTATTTGAGTTGTAAGAAACTAAGAGAAATTGTCAAGTGTGATGGCCTGGATCATGACCTTGCTTCCAAACTAGTAATTGAAGCCCTCCTCTTCAAGTTTGAAGCTCCTTCCAGACGGCAAGCCCTTGTTAATAATGAGTTGAACCACAGGCGTTTTGTGGGAAGGGCTTACAAATGCCTTATACCGAAGCTGGTAGAATTTGAGAGGCCGCACCCAGAATGCATTGTCTACTTGTATCTCAAGAGGGAGGAATGTGCCAATTTGTTCCCATCAGGACGGCTCTACTCTCATGGATTCCATTTGGGTGGGCAAAACTTCGTTCTCTCAGCGAATTGTGATTCGGATGAACATAATCCATTCCGCTGCTTTGGACTTTCCCTAGTGATGAATGAAACAGGTTCAATCTGCTGCACAGTAGATTACGAGGTTGCTGCAAGAACCATGCAGCTGGCAGGAGAATTTGTAATAATCAAGAAAAGAGGCCGCTACATTTTATCCGGTGGGACGGCAATAACTTTCCCGAACTTGATTGAGATGAAGTGGAGTGCTTTCATGGCTGGAGATAACCCCTATTTCATCGATGATACCCTCCACTTGAGAGCTGAAGTAAGTATCAAACCGCCTCAACTAGCTTCAGTGCAATAGTGGAATCGTTAGTCTTGAGTGTTAGAGTACCAAAATGCAACAAGAAGAAATGGTGAGTTTTTTCAGGGCAAACTCTCTGCCTATAAATGGCTGCGGTAGCTAGAAAAAGATTGATCAGTTTGAAATTTTTAACTTCAACAGTCTATTAGCCTTTGCCGATTTTGAATCAATACAGTCTATTAGCCTTTGCCAATTTTTAACTTTCCTCGAGTTTTGTTTTGGTCCGCGCTTCCGATTATGCGAACACGAGTCGTAGTTTCTCACCAGATCTCGCAGGATTAACTACGGAGGTTGGGGAAGCCATGGGACCTGTAGACTTGGTAAATTGTTCAAAGCTGCATCTCATTTTGGTTTCTTTTTCCTGAAAAAAAAACGCATTCTATTTTTTTTTTTTTCTTTAAAAATCGTGCATTTTTTTCCTATGTATTTCAAATACTCTTGGTTAGAAATTATATACTTTTGGTAATTTTACAAGTGAAACTTTTAATTATTTTGAATGCATAAAAATATCATAAGAAAAGTATATGTCTGTATAATTCTTAACTTAAAATTAACCCTTTCAACTCAACAATATTCAAATGCAAAAAAAAAAAAAAAAAAAACTTTAGTATGACATTTTTTTTGTCAAAAATATTTGTTTGAATCATTAATGAATTGATGAAGATGGCTGGGTGGGAATGTGGATCAAATGAATGACTTCAAGTTGTCTTGTATGTAACCAAGAGTGTTAGTTGTTAGGTTAGGAAAGGGGTCTTCAGTGTTGACCCTTCGATGTTCAAGTCAGTGATAGAATAGATGAATAGTGGAATAAACAGTAACTATAAGCGTGTCCAAAAATATAGCATCATATACCTTTATTTATAGACGGAGATCCCTTTTTATAGTATCCTATGGTGTCTGTCTATACACGAATCTTAAAATATTTTCCAAAAATGTC
The DNA here is from genome assembly GCF_018446385.1 of Zingiber officinale. NCBI lineage: Eukaryota > Viridiplantae > Streptophyta > Magnoliopsida > Zingiberales > Zingiberaceae > Zingiber > Zingiber officinale. The sequence continues at coordinate 17,571,888 of NC_055986.1, read as the reverse complement.
GGACCATAAAAAGTTTCCGACACCTTTTCCAAAATAAATCCATAATTTCTACGATTGACAGGGTGGAAATTTTGAATGTGCAGATTACATGCAAAATATTCTCTGTCTTCCGTAGCATAAGATACCAAAAAAGAATACGAGGACGATAGACTACGGGGCACACAATAACCTACTTTGGCTAACTGATTGAGTCACTAGAATAGTCCGATCGGTCATCCCTCTCGAGGGGTACTTGGTCGGCTTTTATGAATTTGGTTGGTGAGTCGGTCTTCACTCGACTTCTTCAGTTGAGTAGCTGGTCCAATTGGACATATGGTTCAATTGGCTAAACCATTCCATTGAGCTGACTCATTATGTTATTTCTGAATCAGGGATAAGGCTGGTTCGACAGAATGCCAACTTGGCTCAAAGCTCCATGAACATTGTGTGAATGAGAGTCCGACCAGATCCTCAGTTCAATTAACTCAACGGCCCGATCGGTAATCTCTTGATCAAAGTCATCATTTGCACTGGTTTCAAAGGTTGACTGTTTTATCATCCAATCTTCTTGACTTTAATCTAAAGGCCACCGCTTGATCGTTGTATCAATTAATATATTTTGTATTATTTGTTTGAATCATTAATATAATTCTTAACTTTGAAAGAAAAAACATCCTAACGTTCTACAGATGCGACTGTTGGTAAGATGGAGTTTGAGTAACACATGGAGGTAGTGGGAAGGATCAAGCATGAGAATGTGGTGCAGCTAAGAGCATGCTACTATTCTAAAGATGAGAAGCTCATGGTGTATATTATTACAGCCAGGGGAGTGTCTCTTCAATATTGCAGTGTTAGATTTTCTTACTGAGTCGAATATCCAACTTCAATTTCATGAATTTCTTTAGTTTAGCTTAGGTAGATAATAGTCAATTCCTTTCTTAGTGAGTCGAATATCCAACTAAAATGGTGGCCTTGTCCTGAGGCATTATGCTGGATTGTCAATTTCTAAGATATTCTCTACCTCCCTCGACCACACACATTGCTTGCTGTCTTGGCCTTTTATAAGGCACTATTTACTAGTTGAACGCATCATGATTGACATGACAAGCTGAAGCTACTTGCCATTTCTTGAATGGTTGTCATTCTTTTTTGGCAGCGGTAGTTTCACAGGCATTTTGCTAGAAGCAATAACACTACTACATTGTCCTTTTCCACGGTGCCACAGCATCTCATATCTTTTGAAGTGATGAGGATGCAATTAATTGGTCAGTGAATATTTATTGAGGGCAGACATTTTCTTCCCCTAAATTTGAGGCAGTTGATCGCTCTGATCCTTGAGACCTTCTCCACCTGCCAAAACAATCAATCAATGGTTCTGCCATTTCAGGCAAAAATGCAGATAGGTTAGTAGTCATCAGAGTGAAATATGATCTGATAGACTTATCTCATTTTCTGCATTCGCTGCTGCTACTCAACCTGGCAGAATTGCTTTGAATTAAATCGTCTACTTGTCTAATTAGTTATTGCAGCGGACGATTTTTTTTTTGTTTTTTTGTTTTTGGTTAAACTAAGATCTGAAAGGACCGAATCTAACTCGGTGACGAATTTAACCGATATAATACACAGCTAGTTATAATTAAATTTAACCCAACGGTAAACATCGGAGAAATGTCGTAAAATTAAAAATATAGTCTCTATTTCGAGCTGCAGGTATTTAATAAATATCGGCGTAAATGTGCGTGTCGGGCGGTGGGATCAACAAACGAGGCTGAACACGCACTCGACACGAGCCACCAGTCGGTCCAGGTCGACTTGCACGTGGTTGCCCTTTTATTATTCTGATTGCACAATTTAATTATTCGCTACAAAATCTATCTATCTATCTATTATTTATCTTATTTTAGTGTTTGAAGTATGGATAAGATTGACTGATCCGCAAGTTAAATGGGGAGATGAGGTGTCCCATGGTGGATCGGAGCGGGTCCATCAGTAATCCTGACGAGTTAGAAAATTGTAAATTCAATTCAACTCAAGATGGATTACCAGTTAAATAGATAAATCCACAAGATCATTGAAAAAATAAAAAAATATATATAATTAATTGAAAATTTTAAATTTAAATTATTAGGTGAGTTTAATACTTCTTTGCAAAGAAAGGATACATCGATCTAGGATCGTAAATAAGTCGAGTTGAACTAAACAGTAAAAAGTACGCGCTCGGATTCAGTTTATTATCGCTAAGTCCGAGTTTACTTCAAACTTTAGTTTTTAAGTTCGAATTCAGCTGATAATAAAATTAAATACTTTGAATTCGGCTCAAGTTCGATTTGAAAAAAAAATAGTTTAAAAATTAAACGAGGTTGGAACTCTTTTAAGATAATTAATTATAATAATTAATAATATTATATATATATATATATATACTCTTAACAAATATATTCATGAACCTCTTAATTAACACATTTGTAAGTTTCTAAACGAATATGTTCGTGAGTTTACGAATCAAATACTGTTAAACTCAAGTTCGCTCGATAATATTTTCGAGCTCGAAATCAGATTCGAACTCGGCTCATTAATTTAATCAAATGTAGTCCAGCTAAATATACCATTAATCCAAATAGTATAATTCTTCTCAAGGGTGCATGTATGTGAAATGATGATTCATTTCCGTATATGAGGTAGCTAATCGATTAAATAATATCAAATTAAAACAAGTCTGCCCAAATAAATTAGGCAAGAAAATCATAAAATCATTTTGTTTTCTTTTCCTTCACCAAATCAAATAAAAACAACATTTTAATTATTTTTTCCTTTAAAATCATTCCTTAAAGAAAAATCCATCCACTGTATAAATGATCAAATCATATAATAATTTTATTACATTGATAAAAAAAAAATACAAATTGAATGTATGGATTTATTCTGGATTGACATCTCGATCAATGAACTTCCGAATCAATTTAACTATGTTCGTCGTCCTCACCCATCCTCCTCGATATTGTCTTCCTTCTCTGCCTCGTTTACTCGTCCTCATATCCTTTTTTTTTTTTGTCACTCGCAACCACGTCTACTCCTTTCGTGGCTAGGCTCTCACCTCCAGAGATGTATTCATCAACATGACTACCCTTGACTGTCATGACCGGATCGAGGTGTCGTCCATGCCGACGCCCCTTTACGTCGACATCGGAAGCGCACAGCTATAAATTGAGGTCCTGCACGAGACGCTCATCTATGACCTCACTACAAAAATATTTACTTTTAACGACTGAATATTCTGTCGGTCTTCCGTCGGTATTTGACATTACCGACGGAATGCCGACAGAAATCATTGTATCAGGAGTCATTTGGTCGGCAATTCACTTTACCGATGGAATTGTATTTTCGTCGGTAATTGCCGACGGTATTCCATATTCCGTCGGTATTTTAACGACTGAATATTTGTCCCATCGGTAAAAAAGTAAACGACAGGTAACGGAATTTTCCGACTGAATAAATTTCAGTCGGAAGATTCCCGACGGAATCCCTATTTTTGTCGGGATTATATCGCAAAAAATCATTGTATTGTCGATATTTACCGACCGAAACCACAATTCCGTCAGTAAAAAATTGAAAAATAAAAATAAAAAATCTGCTCCTGTTTTGCTCATTTCCCATAAACGATGACATCACAAACACAATTCATACATATATAACAATCCACACAATATATACTCACAACATACAACAACAAGATCACAATATATCAATCCACAATCTCCAAAATACAACATATAATATAATACATAAACATAAGTGCGTGCAAATACAAAATCTCCAAAATATAATAAAATCCAAGTGTCAAGTGCTCACAATCATAAATATCTAAAAGTATATAAGTGAACGGAAAATACAAAATATCCAAAATACATACCATGATACATCACCTATACATATACCCAAATATAATCCTGTAAAAGTCAAACAAGAGATTATGATTAGAATGAATCGATGCAAATGTAATATAACTCAAACATTGTAATATATAACTAATTTTACATGTAAAAAAAATACCTGAATTATATTTTGGATAATCAATAATAGTGGTGATGGTGAATGTATCAATATGAACTCCTGAAAAATGTAAAACACTTTAAGATAAACATCTAATAATATCGCAATAGAATAAATATATTTGACTTAATTAATTTATAAGAAATTCTAAAAAAAATCAAGTTATAGTTGAACATACCTCAAAAAAATCTAATCATCGGCGAGGTCTAATGGGTCTCGGATCTCCTCTGATTGGGGGTTATTGTGAATGGGGCTGCTGTGAATGGTCCCATCTAGCAATGATTACTTGCATCTGGGCCAATGCCTGCTCCTGAGCAGCCCACTTCTTCTCCCACCTCTGATCCATGGTAGTCATTTGAGTCTTTAATTCTTGGTTTTCTTTTCTTAATGACTCCACCTCAGAAGAAGAAGAAGAAGAGGAACTCACACGACCCCTAGGAGTCCTCAAGCGATCAAATACCACCTTGGTCTGGGAGCCAAGGCCGTAGAGGGAGGAGTTCTTTGTCTTTTCACCCACAATATCATAATAAATTTCGTTTATTTCCTGGGTGGATAGATCCTGTGACTCCCCTCCCTCTACCGGTGGCTGAGATGCCTGAGCAACCCTGCTTGTCATTTCCTCCTGTGTAAAAAAAATATACAATTTATATCTTATACACAATTAATAAAGCTAATTAATCATTATTAAAGATTAAATATAAATTGTAAGTTAATAATTCAAACCCCAATGTTCTTTAATCGAGCATCAATATATGTGTCATCTTTTCTCTGGTGAGTCTTGAGAAAGATCTCCAGGCAAGTGAGTTGTCTTTCTAAAGAATGCACCTGCATGCACAAATAAGTTTGGCTAAAATTATACAAGTTTATTAATAAATAAACATTTAATTTATATAACTTTAAATTAAAATCACCAGATCCATAACGTGCTCAACAATGGATCGAGATCCTGATGTATGCTGAGCAGATCCGATACTCAGACCACCTGACTCTGTATTCCTATTCGCTCGAGCTTTTAGAGCCTTTGTCTGCCATCTTTCTGCAGAACAAGTGGTAGTCCATGCACTCCAGATCTCGTCGGATACATAAGTTGGTCGTGTGTCATCCTTTCTCACATAGTATAATAAGTCTTTTGTACAACTTGACACAATAAATATTTCAAGTTGCTACAAATTCTACTTTGTGTCCATCCTCCCACGTATATTTTTTCTACAATTAAAAAATAAAATTTTAGTATATTAAAGGATGTTTATATTGTGCATATTCAATTTACTTACCACAAATTCTTGATAATAAAAATCCTTAGTTGCAGCATCTACATGTCTCCTTGTAGTACCAGATATGCAGACTCTTTCCTTAAATTTTCGTGTAATATATATCGATACTCGATGGTCGTCGGGAGTAAACCTACATATAAACAATATTAAGACATAAGATATATGTTATAAATAAAGAACTTGAATTACTAATAATATAAAAATACTTACGACTCTCCAACAACCCTAAGGACGGTGGATCCACGAAGTGGTGCTGGAAGATCTGCCATGATACCTTATATCTACAAAAAATATATTACATCACATCATAATAAGTCTTTAATAACATGATAAATAAGAAACAAAACATGATTGAAGCATAACTTACTAGATGAATAATAATGCTAAAATTTAATCAATGCTAGACTCTGGAGGCATTTCTACTCAACATTAACAGTTTGTAAGTCGTCGTCGCTAGACTCTGTTAGTTCAGCAAAATCCTCACTGCTGGATTTCTCTCCATCATCTATCTCCTCGTCAGTGGCATTACCATCTACAAGTAATTGTAATGTAGATTGGAGTTGTGAATCAACCGAATGTCTCTCTATTTCGTCATTCTGAAATGCATCATGGTTTTGAGCAGTAATGGTGTTCGACATTTCTATGGTCGAACGAGGCTTTAATCGACAAATAGACAACCAGTCACTAGCTCTTCTTCTCTTCGTAGGATATTCAAGATAAACAACTTGACCCGCTTGTATTGCAAAAATGAAAGGTTCTAACTTATTGAACTTTCTGTTTGCATTAACCTCTACTAAATTATAATTTGGATGTATTCTGGTACCTATTTTTGGGGTCGGATCATACCATGAACATTTGAACAATACACACCTTTTTATCAGTAATGCAGGATATTCAACCTCTATATTTTCTCAAGTCTACCATAGTAATCAAACTCAGTGTTATTAGTGTCGATAAATCCTTTAACGCAAACATCAGAATTAAAAGTTAATCTCTGTAAATCTCGTTGTGCCACATGGAATTTGAGACCATTAACATAGTAACTCGAATATACCATTATTTGGTGAAGGGGTCCAGATGCAAGATTTAATATTCTATCATCTTGTACATTAAATATTCTACGGTCTTTCACCTATCAAAATAGTAATGAGAAAAATTAGGACCAAACTTAATTTAATAAAGAATTATGAAAATATCTCTAACTCACATATATTTGAAACCATAATGCAAATTTGGTCTCTAACTTTTCAGCAACCTCACTTGCAGTCATTGATGGATTTTGTAGATATAATTGTTGTTTATACAAGCTTTGAAAGAAGGTAATTATAAGAAAATTATGATATCAAGCAAATAAGTACAACGAAATAAAAGTTTGATTAGAGAAGTTAACTTACTTTATGTATGGTTTAACCTCATTATAGTTTAAGAATATGTTTGTTCTTGCAGCATGATATTCTTGTTGAGTTAACCATCTAGATACAGATACACTCATTGGTTTACCAGCAAATTTAAAAATAGAAAGCATCGATAGGTCTATATTCTGAGTATCATCGGAATTTCTAGGACATTTGCGATGTCTGGTTTTAATATTATCAGCAAAATAATAAGAGCAGAAAGAAGATGCTTCTCAACCAGATAAGCATTACATATTGACCCTTCAACTCTTGTTTTATTATGAACATTATTTTTTTATTTTCTCAAAAACCTTTCAAATGGATACATCCATCTGTACTGCAGAGGACCAGCTATTCGTGCCTTATATGGTAAATGTTCCGGTAGATGTTCCATTGAATCAAAAAAACTAGGTGGAAATATGCGCTCCAACTTACAAAGTATGAGAGGAATGTCAGTCCCTAACTAAATCATATTGATCGTCATAATACACCTCGCTGTCAAATCTCTGAAAAAAAGACTCAACTCTGTAAGTGCTTGCCAAACATTAGTGGGAAGTAAATCATGAAAAGCTATTGGAATAAGTCTTTGCATGAACACATGGAAGTCATGACTCTTCATTCCAAACATCTTTAATTTGTTCATGTCAACGCATTGATCCATATTCGAAACATATCCATCTGGAAATTTGATTTCTTTTAACCAACTATATAAAGCTTGTTTACCATCTTTGTCCAATGTATAACAAGCTTGTGAAAACTTATTGGTTATTTCATTCTAATGTAACTCTAGTCTGTTGACTAATTCTTTTAATTCCTCATGTGATTTTACAGTGTCCTTAGTTCTTCCAGGTACATTCATCACAGTGTTGAAGATATTATCAAAGAAATTTTTCTCAACATGCATCATATCTATATTGTGTCGAATGAGTAGATACTTCCAATAAGGCAGCTCCCAGAATATGCTCATTTTCTTCCAACCACACTTACACATCCTAACAAGATATTTATTTATCTCATCAGAATTATGCTCAGATACTGGGAGAAATCCATAACTATCTATTTGTTCAATGATTTCTTCGCCTGAAACATGGACTACTGGGGGAGGTTTTCTGACTACAACATTCTTTAGAAAAATTTTCTTATTTCGCCTAAAAGGGTGATCCAGTGGTAGAAATTTACGATGATTATCAAACCAAGATACCTTCCCACTACAAGGCAATGAAAATGCATTGGACTCTGTCATGCAATGTGGGCATGCTAATTTACCAGCCGTGCTCCATCCCGACAACATTGAGTATGCTGGAAAATCACTGATCGTCCATAATAAGGCAGCATGCAATGTAAAATTAGTTTTACTTGCAATATTATAAGTCACCAACCCTACATTCCATAATTCACTCAGCTCAACAATTAGAGGTTGCAAGAAAATATCTATCTTATCTTTTGGATTGGTTAGACCAAGAATAAGCACGGTAAGGAACATAAATTCATCTTTCATGCACATCCATGGCGGTAGGTTATACGGTGTTAATATAACTGGCCAAGATGAATATTGTTGTCCCGACTGACCAAATGGTTGAAATCCATTTGCATAAAGTCTCAATCTCACATTTCGTGGTTCTATTGCAAAGGAGGGAAACACAGTATCAAGTTGTTTCCATGCAGGAGAATCACAAGGATGACACATTATACCTCCTTCATGTCCATGCTCATGCTCATGCTCATGCTCATGCTCATGCTCATGATGCCACAACATGTGGGCAGCTGTAGTTGCAGATGCATACAAGTTGAAGTCTAGCAGTTAATGGAAAATAATACATCACTTCTCAAGCAATATTTTTCCTCTTCTTCCCTAGTATGTGTGTACGATGCTTAAAACGAGGGTGAGTACATATTTTACATTCATTCAAATCACTGTCTTCATTCCAAAATATCATGCAGTTATTTATAGAACAATCAATTTTCTCTACAGGCAAACCTAAATCTCTGATCAATTTCTTTGTTTCATAGAAGCTATCAGTCATTATATTATCAACAGGGAGCAACTCTAACATCAATTGACAAATGTCATCATAACATCTTTCTGAGAAATGATGTTCTGCTTTCATATTCAATAACCTTTGTTGTAGCTGATAGTTGAGAATGATCAGAAGGAATGTCTTCCTACACTTCTCTTTCACTAGCCTTTAACATTTTCATATAGTTGATGATATTCAGGGGTTGATATTTCATCTATATTCGAATAATCAACTGCATTTATCACATCTTGAATCATTGATTGCATTGAAATATTAATATTATTTGATGCTTCAGGAGCGGTAATAGTAGTCCTAGAAGATGAACCACCAGAAGACCCAATTGATTCATATAAATAAGACTCTCCGTGACAGTACCAATTATAGTAATTTGGCATAAAATCATTTCTACATATGTGCATTTTTACAGTATTCTCATCACAAAATGCTCTATTTTGATATTTTTATGATTGTACGGACACCGTAACTCAGCACCATTCATACATTCTGGATGACTTTTAGCAAAGTTCACAAACTGTTCAACTTGAGTAATAAAATCATCTCTGATAAAACCATTGTCTAATCGATTGTACATCCAAACTTTGTTCATATACATTGTTACCTAATGAGAATATAATTTGAAACATTATTAAACTTGTATCACTTGAAATAAGCGTAAATAAGACATTATGTGCACAATTTCATCTCACGATCATCGTATCATATTACCGAAAATCTCCTCTGCACTAATAGAAATGTGAACATGCTAAGCTACAACAATGAATTCATAAAACCACAACGTAAGCATTTTAACCTAATCTAATCTAGGTGCATTCCAACCAAATAACCATCATCACTCACTCACACTCAGCAAAACAGGACATAACAAGACTTTAACGTAAAGAAATTGCAAGAATTTGAACCAATGTAAGGAACATTTCATCAAACATAATGTCATTATGAATAAACTAAGCCCAAGTGAATGCGATCCTAACAAGGGAATGATAATTCTAGAACAAGAATTAGACGTCAACACTCCACGAATAACAATCAACAACCAACAAAAATCATCAAGGATCAAAACACATGACAAATTAACTAAACACAAGGAACTCTTACTGCAGATGAATGGAGGTTGCTCTGAATGCTGCGAATTCGCTGATCGAAAATGAACGAACGCTATGGACGCTGCAGGCCTTCAATGGCCGGCCTGCGGCGGCGGCCGGCTTCCAACCACCAGCCTGCGGCAGCCGACATGTCGCAGACAAGCGCCTGCGATGGCTTGGCTGTCCCGAGCAGCTGCCTGCAGCGGGTGGGCTGCCGCGAGCAGCTGCCTGGGGCGGCTGGCTGCCGTGAGAAGCCACCAACGGCGGCCCGCCGGCCACGGCGGGCATCGTCCGTGTGAAAACGAACAAATGAGAGAGGAGAGGAGCATACCTGAGTCACTGGTTGCGGATCGCTGTGAACGGGCACGAGGCAGCTGGACGCAGAGGAGATCGCCAAATCGCCGAAAAATTCGCTGGGAGAGGAAAAACGTGCACGAATAACGCGAAGAGGAAAGGGTTTCGTGCCCTAATTCTAATTTCCGTTACCAACGGAATTAAGTTTCCGTCGGTATTTACCGACGGACCCATAATTCCGTCAAAAATTACCTACAGAATCCATAATTCTGTCGGTAGGTAACTCCGCTTAACGGGCACGCGTAACTCGGTTTTAAACCTAATGGGTGTGGGTGGAAAGCTTATCGACGGAATTAATTTTCCGTCGATGTATACCGACGGAATATACTTTTCGTCAATAAAGTTTCCGCCCGTACCCGTTAAATTGATTCAACCAGTTAACGTGTGCCCATTAACCGGAGGTATTTATCGACGGAAATATGGATTCCGTCAATAATATAATAAACCCGCTAACCCTGGTCGCCCGATTTACGCCTGAATTACATTCAGTTGGGAAAGCCCGATGGATTTAATGAATCAGTTAATATTTGTCGACGGAAATACTAATTCCATCGGCAGTTTTCGACAGAATAATATTCCGTCGGTAATGCCCGACGGAATATACTTCAGTTGGTAAGTGCCGACGGAATAAACTCCCGTCGTTAATTGCAGACATTTTTGTAGTGCCTCACGCCACGCTTATAGACTGATTACCTCTAGCTTACCGTCTATGGCACACTCTCTAATATCGGTGTTAATGGTCACTCCTAAATTTTCAACATTTACGAATTAGATATTATTCTGTAAAATAACTTAATCGTTTATAAAATAATGAAAATAATATATTTAATTAAAATTTAAAATTCAGTAAAATATAGGAAAAGATAAGATGGTAATTGTTGGTTGCTACTCGGAAAACCTATAGGTTCCACTGTACAAAAATTTTGTACAAAGGTCTGAACCTTTTCCTAGCTACCATGTGTTCTTTTAAATTAAATTTTGGATCGCCTGCGGAACTTAACACGTTTGATCCAAAACTTAATCTATTTGTTCTTTTAGGTTTTGACTTGGATCTCCTGCGGAACTTAACACGTTCGACCCAAGTCTCCTTAAGTTATTAATTCCATTAAATATTAATTTCCATAATTGGTTCCCAGTACTGACGTGGCGAGGCACATGACCTTCTTGGATATGGGAGCAACCACCACCGACTAGACAAAACCTTTTATAGAAAGATAATATTTAATTTCCTAAAATAACTTTAGGTTAACCAAAGAAAACAATCAAATCACAAGGAAAAAAAAAACAAAAGAACACAACTTCGAAAAACATATTCGAAATTCTAGAACGTAAGCCTCTTGTATTTGGTATTATTTCCATAAATAACTAGCATGATGCGGAAAGAAAAATTACTAGTTATACCTTGTAGAAAAACCTCTTGATCTTCTACCGTATTCCTCTTCTAACCTAGGACGTTGTGTGGGCAACGATCTTCCGAGACGAGAAACCACCAATCACCTTCTTCTCCTCCTAGCTAGGTTCGGCCAACAAAGAGAAAGCTTCACCAAGGAAGAAAATCAAAACACTAACCAAGCTCCAAGAGATGCTAGCTTTCTCTTCTTCTTCTTCTTCTTCTCCGAGTAGTATCCGGCCACCACAAGAGCTCCAATGGAAGATAGGGGTTCGGCCACCACAAGAGGAAGAGAGGGAGAGGATGGCCGGCCACACCAAGGAACAAAAGAGGGAGAGAAATAATAGATGTTGTGTCTTGTGAAGGCACCCTCACCCCTTCTTTTATATTCCTTGGCCTAGGCAAATTAGGAAATTTAATTACAATAAAATTTCCTTAATTCCCTTGACATGATTTAATTGAGAAAAATAAAATAATATTTCCCAATTAAAAACATAATGGCCGGCCACATCATGAAGGAATAAATTAGACAATTTTTAATCAACAAATTAAAACTTCCTAATTTATTTCCGGAAATTTTTAAAATAATATTTCTCTTCAAAAATCTCTTCATAATTGATAAAAAGAAATTTCTATAATTTTAATTTTTCAACATGTGAATAATTTTTAAAGAAAAAATAAAATATCTCACCAATCTACAAATAAGGAAAGAGATCTAATCTCTTTCTTTACTCTTTTGTAGATCCTTTACAAGAGAGATATTTTAATTTTAATTCCTTTTAATAAATTATATCTTCCACATAATAAAAATTAAAATTAAAATTCTTTTTAATTTAATATGGTCGGCCCCCTCTAGCTTGGGTTCAAGCTAGGGCCGGCCCTAGCTTGTTCCCAAGCTAGTTTGGCCGGCCCCTATTGGGTGGGTATAGAAGGTGGGTATAGAACTCTATAAATAAGAGGCTACGATAGGGACCGAGAGCAGGAATTGGTTTTGGTCTCCCGATAAAATTAAGCATCCCGTGTTCGCCCCTAACACACAACTTAATTTTATCAATAATAATTCATTCCACTAGAGAACTATCATTGAACTACCGCACCAATCCCAAATTACATTTTTGGGCTCCTTCTTATTGTGAGTGTGTTAGTCTCCCTGTGTTTAAGATATCGAATGTCCACTAATTAAGTGAGTTACTGACAACTCATTTAATTAATATCTAAGTCCAAGAGTAGTACCACTCAACCTTATTATCATGTCGGACTAAGTCCACCTGCAGGGTTTAACATGACAATCTTTATGAGCTCCTCTTGAGGACATTATCAACCTAGTATCTCTAGGACACAGTTTCCTTCTATAATCAACAACACACACTATAAGTGATACCATTTCCCAACTTATCGGGTTTATTGATTCATCGAACTAAATCTCACCCATTGATAAATTAAAGAAATAAATATCAAACATATGTGCTTGTCATTATATTAGGATTAAGAGCACACACTTCCATAATAACTGAGGTCTTTGTTCCTTTATAAAGTCAGTATAAAAGAAACGACCTCTAATGGTCCTACTCAATACACTCTGAGTGTACTAGTGTAATTATATAGTCAAGATAAACTAATACCTAATTACACTACGACCTTCTAATGGTTTGTTCCTTTCCATTTTAGTCGTGAGCAAATGCTTATAATTTATCGATAACATCATCTTCTGCATGTGACACCACATACTATGTTATCTACAATATAAATTATATGAACAACTACAAACAAATGTAGACAATTTGACCAAATGTGATTCTTTATTCATAATGAATGTTTACAAAGCTTAGACTTTCAGTATACACTCCAACAATCTCCCACTTATACTAATGACTAAACTGCCATATCTTCTACCATACATCTGATTCTCATTCCCTCCACATGCCTATCGAAAGCTTTCGCCGGAAGGGCCTTAGTGAAAGGATCTACCAGGTTATCCGCTGATGCAATCTTGGCGATGACAACTTCTCCTCGCTTCACGATATCTCGTATCAGGTGGTACTTGCGCTCTATATGTTTACTTGCCTTATGGGCTCGTGGTTCCTTCGAGTTTGCAACTGCACCACTATTATCACAATAAATTGTGATGATTTTGGGCAAACCAGGAATCACATCTAAGTCCATTAGAAAGTTCCTGAGTCATACTGCTTCTTTAGCTGCCTCAGAGGCTGCTACATACTCAGCATTTCTGCTTAACACTCCTCCATGAAATGGCTCCACCTCCTAAAGTAAACATATAGCCCGATGTAGACTTCATGTTATCCCTATCTCGATTGAAAATCAATCCGTAACCCAGGGAGCAGATCGTCTGCTTGGTAAACTAGAATATAATCTCTAGTCATTCTCGTGTACTTTAATATATGCTTTATCGCAGTCCAATGTCCTTGTCTAGGTTACTCGATATCTGTGCCCACGGCAAAACAGATATCAGGTCTCGTACATAGCATTGCATACATTAGGCTTCCTACAGCTGAAGCATAAGGAACTGCTTTCATGTCCTCTATCTCTTTTGATGTCTTTGGAGACATCTCTTTAGATAGAGTTACTCCATGTCTAAAAGGTAAGAAACCTTTCTTGGAATCCTGCATGCTAAAACGAGCAAGGATTGTATCTATATATGAAGCTTGGGACAGACACAACATTCTTTTCTTACGATCCCTTATAACTTTGATCCCAAGAATATGTGCACAATCTCCTAAGTCCTTCATATCAAATTGTTTGGACAACCATACCCTTACGTCTGATAATACCTTGACATTGTTGCCAATTAATAAAATATCATCTACGTATAGTACAAGAAATACCACCACGTTTCCGTTACACTTCTTATATACACAAGACTCATCCGGACTTTGAATAAATCCATATGACTGGATTACTTCATTAAACTGGATGTTCCAAGATCTTGAAGCTTGCTTTACTCCATAAATGGACCGATTGAGCTTGCACACTAGATGCTCTTTGCCTTTTTCAATGAACCCTTCTGGTTGCTTCATATGGATGTTCTCTTCAAGACTTCCATTAAGGAAAGTTGTCTTGACATCCATTTGCCAAATCTTATAATCCATATGAGCAGCAATGGATAAGAGTATCCGGATAGACTTAAGCATGGCTACCGGTGAAAAGGTTTCCTCATAATCGATTCCCTCTTTCTGAGTGTACCCTTTGGCAACAAGCCTAACTTTGAATGTTTCTACCTTCCCGTCTGTCTCTCTTTTCCTTTTGTAGATCCACTTGCATCCAACGGCTTTTATACCATCAGGTGGTTCTACAAGCTCCCAGACCTTATTAGAGTACATAGACTCTATTTCAGAATTCATTGCCTTTTGCCAAGATGCTGCATCTATATCTTGGAGTGCTTCGTCATATGTTCGTGGATCAGGTTCATGTTTACCCGGGATCAAGTCCGAAGACTCTCCCAAAAACATGAATCTTTCAGGCTGCCTTACAACCCTCCCACTACGACGAGGCACTGTCTGTGGTTGTGTATCATGTGTGACACGTGTTGCAGTCTCTTGTGGTACTTCATCTTGTACTGTTGGTACTGAAGTAGACATGTCCTCTCTAAGTTCTTCTAAAATAACTTTACTACTGGGCTTGTGATCCATTATATAGTCTTCTTCTAAAAACTGGGCATTGGTGCTAACAATGACCTTCTGGTCTTTAGGACTATAAAATAAACCCCCTTTCGTTCCTTTGGGATATCCTACAAACACGCGAACTTCTGTATAAGATTCTAACTTATCAGCATCTAGTTTTAGCACATGTGCTGGACTACCCCAAATCCAAATATGTCTTAGACTAGGTTTTCGCCCATTCCACAATTCTATGGGAGTAGAAGAAACTGATTTAGAAGGTACTAAGTTCAGAACGTATACTGCTGTTTCCAGAGCATATCCCCAAAACGAATTTGGTAATTCTGAATAACTCATCATCGATCTAACCATCTCCATAAGAGTCCTATTCCTTCGCTCTACCACACCGTGTTCCATGTGCGACAATTGGGATTGAATCCCGTCCGATAAGTAATTCATAAACTCTCCTAAGAGGTATTCGCCACCACGATCGGATCAGTAGTGTCTTGATACTTTACCTAATCGCTTCTCCACATCACCTTGTATTCTTTGAACTTATCAAAGCACTCGGACTTGGCGCATTAGGTAAATGTATCCGTATCTTGAATAATCGTCCATGAAAGAGACAAAATATTCAAAACCTCCTCTTGCCTGGACACACACACAAATCAGAGTGAACCAATTCTAACACTTCTTTGGCTCTATACCCCTTGGCCTTGAATGACCTTTTGGTCATTTTACCTTCTAAGCAGGATTCACAAGTTGGAAAATTTTCCAACTCTAATGAACTCAAAAGTCCATCGACTATAAGCCTCTGAATCCTACTTAAGTTAATATGACCAAGCCTTAGATGCCAAAGATATGCTTGGTTCATTTCCGAAGGTTTTTTTCTCTTTTTAGAATTAGAAGATGAGTTATAAATTTCCATGTTTTGCTTTGTGGAAGAAATTGGATTTAAAGTATACAAATTGCCAACTAATGCACCAGAACAGATAATCAATTTATTTCTTTTAATAACTACATCGTTACTGAAAGAAACTGAATATCCATCTAAAAATAGTTTAGAAACTGAAATTAAATTCTTTCTAAAACTGGGTACATAAAGACAATTTCTTAAAACCAAATTTTTATTTCTACTAAAAGATAAGTAGACGTCTCCCACTGCAACAGCTGCCACCTTAGTAGCATTGCCCATGTAGACGGTAATCTCCCCTTCAGATAGTCGTCGGGTTTCCTGGAACCCCTGCAAGGAATTGCAGACATGATCGTGACTCCCGTATCTACACACTAGGTGTTGGTAGATAACACCGCTAAACATGTTTCAACAACTAGAGCATGAGATATACCTTTGTTTTGGTTCCTACGAGGACAGCCCTGCTTGCCGATGAAGCACTTGCCCTTCGGCTTCTTCACTCCTTTTAATTACACTGAGATTTATTCACTTTCTTTCCTGAAATTGTTTCTTCTTCTTCTTTCCTTTCGGTTTAGAAGTAGAACCATTTTCAAGAAAGTGAATTTGAGAATTGTGACGAAATAATCCTTCTGCTTCTTGAAGTTCTGTAGTTCCCCAATGAATAAATCCTTTTATTCATATTATAGTTCAAAGGGAATCGCTCAAAACTTCTAGGTAGCGTTTGGAGGATCATATCGATCCGGGTTTCCCATCAATTTCTCCTCCAAGGATTTGTATCTCGCTCGATAAGCCATCATCTTTAGGATATGATCCTCACAGGAGTACCATCTCATGGTGGTGCCATTATCTTTCTCATAGCTTCTTGTCTAGAAGCCCTATCTCGATGACCAAAGAGCTCCTTGAGATTGTTCATAATATCATAAGTCGTTGGTAAATCTTGATCTCGATGTTGCAATACATTTGACATTGAAGCCAAAATGTAACACCGCCATCTCATCCGCCTTTACCCATCTCTTATGATATTCAATCTCCTCTTGGGTAGATTCACCATGGTGTATTAGGACAAGGTTCACCAAGACAAATTTATAGCTTTCAGTAGTAATGTCCGTGTTCCTTTTCCAATCTATGTAATTAGGTCCAGAAGTCTATTTTGTTGAAGTATGATGGATGGGTTGAAAGTCATCCTAAGAATCACAAATAACTTTTGGTCGAACTCTAAATTTAGAATAATATTGATTCCTCAAACAATACTATTTTAAATTAACCAACACCTCATAACACCGTGAATTTTGTATGCCACATTAGTGTGGACGTATACAAATTCAACATTTGTAAAAGGAGGGTTTAACCCATTAATTTTATTATCTTGTCAACCTAACTTTTGACAAATAAAATTAATAGTTGGTATTATTTGGTCACACAAATAATAGTAGTGACTCCGTTGGGGAGGATACTATTAGATGTGTCTAAGTGTATACCATTACTTGACACTAAGTCCATTAATAAGATTATGCCCCTTCCGTTGGGGAAGATCACACGCTCTTAATTAATTTCCTATAGTCATCCAAAATGGAAGTCTGTTCTAGTGATCCACAAACAAGCTCATCCGTTATGGAGGAAGGCACTCAGAGCCAACGCGCAAGCTTGTTTGTATCACTTACAAACCAGTAATGGAGACCATGGGATTTATTTAAAATCCCTCTCCCACTTAGTTATTTATAAATGAGGAATTTTAACTATGCTAGCCTACTAAACTTGTAAACTAACATGCACACACAGCACAATATAAAAGCAATAAATAGAAAATTTAATTTTCAACTATTATGGCTTTTATCTCTAGTTGTTCTCCGTGTGTTGTCATCCCAAGCTGCTGCCATATTTGGCCACCGCCACCGGGTCTAGCTGTCGCATCCATCTTGCCCTTAGTTCCGCTGCGCCTCTGGTTCCTAGAAGGTTCCACGCTTTGCAAGATTCGATCCGCGACATAAATAGAATTTTACATTTTGATCCTATATTCCATAAAAGGAATGTACATGTATCTAGATCAAAAATAAAATCCTAATAAAACTAAATACAGCTCCTGCTGTATTTTAATACAATCATGCACACACATATAAATGCCCTTGACATGTCCAAGGGTCCAATCACACACATAATAACTAAAAGCCATAATAGTTGGATCTTGCATTCACAAAGTTAGCACATCCTACTATTAACCTGCCTAAATTATGTATGACATGTGCATAATTAAACCAAATACCAAATACACAGAGGCAAAACCCTAGCTCGATACCAATTGTTGGTTGCTCGGAAAACCTATAGGTTCCACTGACAAAAAATTTTGTACAAAGGTCTGAACCTTTTCCTAGCTACCATGTGTTCTTTTAAATTAAATTTTGGATTACCTGAACACGTTTGATCCAAAACTTAATCTATTTGTTCTTTTAGGTTTTGACTTGGATCTCTCGCGGAACTTAACACGTTCGACCAAGTCTCCTTAAGTTATTAATTCCATTAAATATTAATTTCCATAATTGATTCCCAAGACTGACGTGGCGAGGCACATGACCTTCTTGGATATGGGAGCAACCACCACCGACTAGACAAAACCTTTTATAGAAAGATAATATTTAATTTCCTAAAATAACTTTAGGTTAACCAAAGAAAACAATCAAATCACAAGGAAAAGAAAAACAAAGAACACAACTTCGAAAAACATATTCAAATTCTAGAACGCCTTTTGTATTTGGTATTATTTCCATAAATAACTAGCATGATGCGAAAGAAAATTACTAGTTATACCTTGTAGAAAACCTCTTGATCTTCACCGTATTCCTCTTCTAACCTCGGACGTTGTGGGCAACGATCTTCCGAGATGAGAAACCACCAATCACCTTCTTCTCCTCCTAGCTAGGTTCGCCAACAAAGAGAAAGTTTCACCAAGGAAGAAAATAAACACTAACCAAGCTCCTAGAGATGCTAGCTTTCTCTCCTTCTTCTTCTTCTTCTCCGAGTAGTATCCGCCACCACAAGAGCTCCAATGGAAGATAAGGGTTCGGCCACCACAAGAGGAAGAGAGGGTGGCCGGCCACACTAAGGAATAAGAGAGGGAGAAAAATAATAGAGGTTGTGTCTCATGAAGGCACCCCAACCCCCTCTTTTATATTCCTTAGTCTTGGTAAATTAGGAAATTTAATTACAATAAAATTTCCTTAATTTCCTTGACATGATTTAATTGAGAAAAAAAAATAAAATTTCCCAATTAATCTTATAATGGCCGGCCACATCATAGAGAGGAAAAATTAGACAAGTTTCAATCAACAAAATAAAACTTACTAATTTGTTTCCAAAAATTTTAAAAATAATATTTCTCTTCAAAAATCCCTTCATGGTTTATAAAAAGAAATTTCTATAATTTTAATTTTTCAACATGTGAATAATTTTCAAAGAGAAAATAAAATATCTTTCCAATCTACAAATAAGGAAAGAGATCTAATCTCTTTCTTTAATCTTTTGTAGATCCTTTTAAGAGAGATATTTTTATTTTAATTCTCTTTAATAAATTATATCTTCCACATAATAAAAAAATTAAAATTAAAATTCTTTTTAATCTAATTTGGCCGGCCCCCACTAGCTTGGCCACCCAATCTTATACCTAGGCCGACCCTAGCTTGTTCCCAAGCTAGCTTGGCCGGCCCCTATTGTGTGGGTATAGAAGGTGGGTATAGGTGGGTATAGAACTCTATAAATAAGAGGCTACGATAGGGACCGAGAGGAGGAATTGGTTTTGGTCTCCCGATAAAATTAAGCATCCCGTGTTCGTCCCGAACACACAACTTAATTTTATCAATGATAATTCATTCCACTAGAGAACTATCATTGAACTACCGCACCAATCCCAAATTACATTTTTGGGCTCCTTCTTATTATGAGTGTGTTAGTCTCCCTGTGTTTAAGATATCGAATGTCCACTAATTAAGTGAGTTAACGACAACTCATTTAATTAATATCTAAGTCCAAGAGTAGTACCACTCAACCTTATTATCATGTCGGACTAAGTCCACCTGCAGGTTTAACATGACAATCTTTATGAGCTCCTCTTGAGGACATTATCAACCTAGTATCACTAGGACACAGTTTCCTTCTATAATCAACAACACACACTATAAGTGATACCATTTCCCAACTTATCAGGTTTATTGATTCATCGAACTAAATCTCACCCATTGATAAATTAAAGAAATAAATATCAAACATATGTGCTTGTTATTATATTAGGATTAAGAGCACACACTTCCATAATAACTGAGGTCTTTGTTCCTTTATAAAGTCAGTATAAAAGAAACGACCTCTAATGATCCTACTCAATACACTCTGAGTGTACTAGTGTAATTATATAGTCAAGATAAACTAATACCTAATTACACTACGACCTTCTAATGGTTTGTTCCTTTCCATTTTAGTCGTGAGCAACTGTTTATAATTTATAAGGTACTGATAACATCATCTTCTGCATGTGACACCACATACTATGTTATCTACAATATAAATTATATGAACAACTACAAACAAATGTAGATAATTTGACCAAATGTGATTCTTTATTCATAATGAATGTTTACAAAGCTTAGGCTTTCAGTATACACTCCAAGAAGTAAACTCGGACCTCTTCTATGGTGTTCTTGGCTGACTCAATCAATTTGGGATAAGCCCAATCCACTTCTAATTCCTAGATTCGTCTCTGTATAGACTCCCTCTATATAGTGTTAGGGATCTTGTATGGCCGGCTAGAAGGAGGGTTCGATAGACGGTGCCCCCAAATGATTGCTTCTTATGTATTCGTTAGTTGCGCAGCGGAATAATAAAAAACTAAATATGAAATTTAATATAAAGACAAGAAGAGAAATGCAAACCACTAACAAGCTTATTTATGTGGTTAGGAGATAACTTGCACCTACTCTACGACTATTCGAAAGGTGGACGATCCCTCAATCCATCGGTGGATTAATCTCCGGAAACTCCGGCTAGCACAATCCTTCTTGTCGGTGGAGAAACCTCGCCACAACTCGACCAAAAGCACTCGGATTGCTAGGGCACTAGTTGACTACTAATTAGGTTTAACCACTACTAATTTTGTCAACCTTAACCAATCGACTGGTGAAAGTGTCAGTCGACTGCCCTCTGTGGAGATTCGACCGTTACAACCCAATGGTTCGATACCAATCGATTAGTGAAAGTACCAGTCGATTGGTCCACACTGGCCGAACGAATACAAGAATTCTGTTCACTCCCAGTTGACTGAACTAGTCGATTTCTATTTCCATCAGTCAACTGTTACCCGAGTACAGTCTTTCAGCACTCGGACCCTCATCCTTACGACTCACTTGACACTTCTTTACAACCTTGACCTCTTGTCTTCAAGCCTACTTTCTTTGGCTCTCGTCCCTCGGATGCACCCAAAGTCGCAGCTCTTCCCATGTCATCCTTCGCGTATGCCTCGAAGTCGCTTCCCTCAGCCCTTGTCTTTGCTACCTTGTCCACGGTCTTTCGGATGCTCCATCCTTCACCGGACCCGAAGTTATCAACCTGAGTCATATATGTATCCTGTAAACCTGTATAAATCAAATACACATATTAAATATAAGGGTAAACCTAATTTAAACCCTTTGCCCAAACAACAAAACATATGGTCGCACGAACTGTGAGATATCAGAAAATTTAAATAAATAGGGTTATTTGAGAAATAGCCTTATAAAATTTTTCAAAATTTTTAGGAATTTTCTGGGAATTTTTCGACGATCATACGACGGGTTTTGAGGGGACGAATTAACGGGTTCGGTTAACGCCTGTTTAGGATACTCAATTAAGCAAGGAAATGTTTTATTATATAAATTCATTTTCTTTTTATTTATTTTTCCCAAACGGTGATCCTCAAAATCGATCCCGATCCCCTTCCTCGACTATTCTTCTTCTCTGTTTCCCTCTGCCCGATCCCGATCCCTTCCTCTCGTTCTCTCTTGTGGAAGACTCGACAGCGAGGTTGGAGGAGCACGTCACCAGAGCTCGACGGGAACCAACGGGCTTCAGGTCATCTTCGGCCGAAGGGTTGTTGTTCGGTGGATTCGGCGACCGGACGTTGACGACACGGTACCTAGGGCACGACAGAGGCTTGATTTGCGTCATCTCCCAACCGATCAACCTCCCCTTAGCTCTCATCGTGCTGCTCACAGTGCAATCCATCTCGGATTGGATCGGGCGACGCCACCGAGGAGCGATCTTGGAGGTAATGTGTCGCTGGATCTGTGTATTGGCTAGATTAGGGTTCTTCTCTACATTTGCGCTCGCCCTCTCTAATCTGTTCTCTAGAGCCATCATCGGAGAGAAATCTTGGCCGTGATCACCAAGTGCTCATTGGGAGCGAAATCGAATATCTGATTTCCATCTCTGTGGTTTGTTGATCAGGCGGCGTCGATCACTGGCACCTGCCACAGATTCACTGCTTGATTCATTGATTGAGCTGATTGATCCAGTGAGATAGGTTCTGTGATCGTGAGGTGAATCCATCAGTGAGGATCGATTCTGTGGTGTTCTTGATCCAGCTCACCTTGTTCCGTCAGTAACAATCACCTTAATCCAGCATCAATAGTAGGTTTGATCTGCTCTGTTCTATTTGTGAACTTTCTGGGTTCGGCAGTAAACCATCCAGCAGCAACAACAACTGGAATTAAGGTAAGGTGAAAGAGTTGTTCCCTATGTATTGAATTAGGGTTAGGTTTGAATTGAATTTTGGTTGGAACATGTTATAGATCATGTTTCGAATTTGGATATTTTTTTTAGATGATCATGTGTTAGATGATTAGTTATGATCTTGATACCTATTGATAATTTATTCATCATTAGGTTGTGTAGGTTAATTAGGTTATATGGATTTAGGTTTTGGATTTCTATCTTAAGGGTTGTTTGGGGTTAAGGTAATTAACCCCAATTAACCGTTAGAAAGGTTGAGGGATATGGTTTAGGGTTTATCCCTAAATTTCTATTTAGGATTTATTTAGCTATTTGTTTGTATTCTAGCTAAATAAAAGTAAATGTATTTGTTTACACAGGACTCTGATTCGATACGGGCGTCTCGACGTCGATTTGGATTGACTTGATACTACTTGCTATTTGAGGCGGGTACCCTTTGACTTATCTTTTTGATATTGTCTTATGATATGTATAATTTATATATAATTACTAGTGATTGGTAGTTTAGCAATTTCCCTGGGTTTAGTTTAGTTGATACTTGATACATGCTTCTACTGTTAGCTGCTATACATTAGTCTGACATGCTTTTCTTTCTGGCTATATTTATCTGTGTTCATAGAGATAGAGGTATTTATTGTGTTTCCCTCTATACTGGATTAGTTGATAGATATGTTGGATATGTGATGTTGGATTCATGTTGTTTGTTATCCTTGTTATATGTGTGTTTATCTTTTTGTCACCTACACATATGGAGGAGGATATGTTCAGGTATGACATATTGTAGCCGCATGCACCATATTGCATGATTGCATGCTGGGCGATTGACGACTCCATTATTGTTGAGCTCGTCGGCCGGCTACATGGACCTCTGCACACGTGACCACTGCATGGGTAGTGGCACAACACTCAGGGTGTGTATGGTAGGTTGCTTGGTGGTGCTCTGCTGGGGTGCTCATGGGTAGTACGATGACAGCGTGGTAGCACACCGGGGTCCCTCCCCGTCATCGTGTACCGGGAGATGAGAGCGTTACGCTCCTTCACTATGTTTGAGGTAGGAGGATAGGTGTACTCCGACAGCATCCCGTCTACTCGGTCACTCTTCAGAGGTAGTGACGGCAGAGTACACGGTGTCACAACCCTACCCACTCAGTCTCACCATTGCGTGTGAGATGGCTGACTGGCGTCAGGGGTGACCATGTCATATTGTATCATATGCACAGATTGCATTTATTGTGATTGTTGCATATTGGATGGTGCACTTGGGTGACTGCATATGATTGACATACATACATGATACATGTTTATGTTGGAACCCCAAGGTGTTTTGATGTGATCAAGCAAGCTAAGTTAGGTCCTGCGTTTGTTTAACCCTTGTGTCTAAGTGTGCAGGAGCTTAGGAACACAGGAAGTCGAGCGGAAGACGCGGCTAGCGAGAAGGACGGCACTGGAGAGAGCCGACGGGCTCGGTGCGTCCGAGGGACGAGGTGTCCGCGGAAGAGTACACCGGTGGATAAGAAGAACGTGCGCAGCGTTCGAGGGACGAGAAACCGGGAAGGAAGGCTGCTCGAGGAGAAGGCCGGAACATGGGTTCGGGTGAGCCCTATTCCGGAAGGCCGAGATCACCCAAGCTAACGAGCAGAGCGAGCAATGACCCGGACGAAACGAAGCTAAACCGAGCAAGGAACCGACCACAAAAGTCAACAAAGTTGACTTAAGAGGTCCGGCCCTGAATCATTCCGCGCCTGGCGGCTATTGAGGGTCCGGCGCGAGTGATTTTGACCAGGATCGCGTCAAACGCGATCCGATCATCGGATAGAATTTTATCCTCCGAGGCGCCGAACTCCTTCCAGCGCCCGACGATTATAAATATAATCTTGGTGCCGCACATTCTAACAACGAACTTGTAATCAATTCTTTCCGTGCTTCCTGTTCTTTTCATTTGTCCATTAACGTTGTAAAGAGGCTACTCGCCCAGAGGAGAATCAGATAGTGCGCTTACATTCCTTGGATTAGCAATCCGATTGCAAACAAGTAAAACTCGATGTCTGCTTTTCTTTACTTAGTCTCTTTATTTATTTATTACAAGTGTTCATTATATAGTTGAACCGAGAAAGGTTCGAGTTTTACTTTGTAGGGCAATTCACCCCTCCCTCTTGAGGCCTCCAAAGGGACCAACAAGTGGTATCGAGCAAGGCGCTGAGGACTAACCACGATCGAAGCAACAAAGATGGCGACCAAGCATTGTTCCACCAAAATTGAGGAACTTCACATCGAAGGCCAGATAGAGGTATTCCTAAAAATAGATTTTGAAATTCGGTTTATCATGAAATATGATTTTGTATCTCCAATAGATAAAGATGGAAAAGAAAAAGAAGAGAGCAATTGGACAAAGAAGGAGCAGAATGAGTCGGTAGCAAACAGCCGTGCGGAACATCACCTGCTGAGCGTGTTACCGCCTCAAGAGGTCAACCGCATCGGAAACTATTTATCTGCTAAAGAACTTTGGGAGAAGTTCTTGGAACTCCACGAAGGCACGTCCGAAGCGAAGCTCGCTAGAAGGGACATCCTCCGCAACAAACTGATGAACATCCGTCTGGAGAAAGGTGAGGAAGTAGCTGGTCTACATGCGAAGGTAAAAGAACTAGTTACTTGTCTCGAAAACCTTGGTGAAACGGTAACAAACCGGGATACTATACGCTACGCGTTCAACGCGTTTCCAAGAACTCCGGAGTGGACATCAATCGTCGACGCCTACTACATCTCAAAAGACCTGGAGGTAAGTACTTTAGAAGAGTTGTTTTCTACTCTTGAATTGCATGAAACCAGGTGTGCAGGAACGACAAAGGATACAACCCAGACTATGGCGCTGAACGCAACCCAGAAGGATGAACTCGAGTCAGACTCCGAAGACGATCAAGAAGCATACATGGTAAGAAATTTTAAAAAGTTTTTTAGATCTAATAAATTTAAAATGCAGAATCAAAAGAATCAAAAAGGTAGAAGAAAGGTACGGTGCTACCAGTGTCAGAAGGAGGGACACCTAAGGGAAGAGTGCCCAGAACTCAAGAAGGTCAAAATGAAGGCACCTAAGAAACACAACCTAAAAGCAACTTGGGACGACACTTCTTCATCCGAATCAGAAGCTCAAGAATATGCCGGGATAGCACTGATGGCAAGCTACGAAGGACAAAGTACATCAGAACCCAGCATTGATGAAGGGGGAGCGACCTCAGATGGAAGTAGCGAAGCAGGGGGAGATTCAGGCTTCAAGTCTGATATGGTAAGTGAGGTATGCCTCTTACCTCCTGATGAACTTTACATTGGTATCAAAGCTATGACTAAATCCATGTATAAATTAGAAAATAAAAATGCCAAATTAGAAAATGAAATTTTAGAAACAAAGAGAATTTTGGCAAAATCATGTCTTATAGAGGATTTTGAAAAATTAAAAATTGAAAATGAAAAACTAAAAGAAGAAATAGAAAGATTGAAAAAATCTAATGGTTCAAATATTCCTACTTTTAGAAATTATAGAGTTTTAAATTGGTATTATAGATTTCATCAAAGTCAAATTAGAAATATATCAAAAATCTATATACCTAGGAAATACTTAGTTAATCCTGTAGGTAGGAACCTCTATTGGGTTCCAAAAAACCTGTTTAACTTAAAATTAAAGTCAGACTTAGCATTTTCAGCAAGGAAATTAAACAACTAATTTCTTTATGAGGCTTTGTCTAAGGAAGTGGTTGTTGCTCCAATAACCAAGAAGGCCTAGTGCCTCGCCACGACCTGGAAGCCAAGTATCGATATGAAAAGTTTAATTGACTAACTGAAAAAGTATTAATTTAATACTTTAAAAGAGTTATTCAATTTGTGTTAGAAAATATTTAAAAATTTTAACTACTTGGAAATTTTTTTTAGAAATTTTTATGAAAATTAACTTAGGATTTTTTTTAATGATAATATTGCCTTATCATTTTTCTTAAAATTGACTTAAAATTGTTTCTTATGAATATTAACTTAGAATTTTTTAATTACAAATTTTTTTTTGAATGCTGAGATAAGTTTCAAACTTAATTTTTTTTTAACACTTATGACTGTTTTTACCTGAAAAATGTTCTACTTAAATTTTTCTCGAAAGAAAAATTCTGAAGAGTGTCTTTAAACTGACTTAGACATTTTTTACACTCAAAGTTTTTTTAATTTACCTTAGACTTGTTTATAACCCTAATTTTTTATGTGATCAAAGGGGGAGAAGTATGTTAAGTCTAGGGGGAGGTAATATAATTTTTCATTTGAAAAATACTTGGACTTATTTGAATATAAATTGTTTTTATTGCATATGTTTACCCTAACTTAACTTGGGTTGCTCACATCAAAAAGGGGGAGATTGTTGGAACCCCAAGGTGTTTTGATGTGATCAAGCAAGCTAAGTTAGGTCCTGCATTTGTTTAACCCTTGTGTCTAAGTGTGTAGGAGCTTAGGAACACAGGAAGTCGAGCGGAAGACGCGACTAGCGAGAAGGACGGCACGGGAGAGAGCCGACAGGCTCGGTGCGTCCGAGGGACGAGGTGTCCGCGGAAGAGTACACCGGTGGATGAGAAGAACGTGCGCAGCGTTCGAGGGACGAGAAACCGGGAAGGAAGGCTGCTCGAGGAGAAGGCCGGAACATGGGTTCGGGTGAGCCCTATTCCGGAAGGCCGAGATCACCCAAGCTAACGGAGCCGGAGCGAACAGACCCGGACCGAAACGAGCTAATCCGGAGCAGTGGAACCGGACCACAAAAAGTCAACAAAGTTGACTTAAGAGGTCCGGGCGCCCTGGGCGCTATTGAGGGTCCGGGCGCCTGGAACCCCTCGGGCGCCCGGAGCTGGATTTTGACCAGGATCGCGTCAAACGCGATCTGATCGTTGGGGATAGAATTTTATCCCCTCCGGGGCGCCCGGAACTCCTTCCAGGCGCCCGGACCAGTTCTATAAATATAATACTGGTCTGCACATTTAGAACAACGAACTTGTAATCAATTCTTTCTATGCTTCCAATTCTGTTCTTTTCATTTGTGCTGTCAACGTTGTAAAGAGGCTACTCCGCCCAGAGGAGAATCAAATAGTGCGCTTACATTCCTTGGATTAGCAATCCCCTGATTGCAAACCAAGTAAAACTCTAGTGTCTGTTTTTCTTTACTTAGTCTCTTTTATTTATTTATTACAAGTGTTCATTATATAGTTGAAATCCGAGAAAGGTTCGAGTTTTACTTTGTAGGGCAATTCACCCCTCCCCTCTTACCGGCCTCCAAAGGGACCAACAGTTTATTTGCTCTGACTATCTTTATCTAAGTATGTTTACAGTCAGTTGTACAAGCCTCGCAGGTGAGTATAGTTTATTTCAGTTATGCATTTCTTATTATTCTTGTAGTAGACTGTATTACATGCTTATTGTTGGTTACTATAGTTTATTCAGTTATGCATACTTGTTATACTGTTAGGAGACTGTACTATATGTTATACTGTTAGGATACTGTACCGTAGGATTCCTGCTGGTAGTTATATGTTGCTGTACATATCTATTGGATTACCTGCTGAGTTCTTTGGACTCACACCGTTATATTACTATTTTTCAGGTTAAGACCGTCAGGAGAGATTCCAGTCGCTAGCCCCCTTGTCGCGAGGATTTTCTGTAGTCGATTTCTATTTTTGTTACTACATTTTTTTTATACTTGTGATATGAGTTTTGTATTGTGGACTTTATGTTGAACCTTTGGGTTTACTTCTTTTGTTTTCTGCTGCGGATATTTTCATTACTTCGTGGATTTCGTTTTCTTCGTTGTAGTGGAGTAGGATGTTATACATATATCTGCGATGATTTCTATATCATCTTTTCTTTATATTAAACTGCATGGATTGTTCATATTAAACTGTGTGGAATGTTGATATAGACTGCGTGATTTGATTATTATTTGTATAGTATTGTTCCGGCCGTGTGGGCCGATGTATGGATATATGTATTCTGGATTCATATTGTCACTCGTACAGGGGAGATGCCGCCGAAATTTCTTCTGGCAGGGACTACCTGGGGCGTGACACGAACTATTGGGATTGCTCCAACATATAATACCCTGGCGAGCAACGCGCACACTTTTCAAGGTACGGGCACGCTTTCCCAACCATCCCATTAAAGGAGATGTCAGAAAAATATCTTTGATATTATACCTTAACAAGACATGCAAATCCCTGATGAGAGAGTGGAAGTTTCTGCCATACGATTCGCCTGTTGACCATGCCTTGTGTCGACGACACTATCTCCCAAAAGGATACTAAGAGATACGTCAATGATCCCTCTGCTCAACTAAGTGGGTAGCCGCTTGGCTAGGGACCCCTCTATTCTATCAGTTTCAGCTACTCTTCCTTGCGATAACTGGGTCCAGTAGACTATCTCTGCCTGACCAGACAACTATTCCAGCCTCGTTCCTCGATCCGTACTAAGCATTTGACGATCTAACCATAGCGTTCTGCTCATAGAAGTCATATGCCGATCAAACATTACTTGGCCCGATCGACAATTGTAGTCGACCTCCGCTTGGTCACTATGGGTAAGCCCATTGATTCTTTGACGTTGACCACCTTAATTTTGACCTCCATATTGATAGCTAACTCTACTTTTGTCTTAAATTGAACGACCCCTGTTACCACCCCATCAATAATCTAATAAAGTTATCTTCTAATCTACTAGCAAGTAAATCTATTGAATTTTCTATTTTAGTTAAGTTTTTAAAAAAAATTTCTTAACTTGCATCCCAATCCAAGCTAAGTCCGCCGCATGTCAACCCATGCGGGTTACAAGTGGATCGGTCAATTTGAACTCATTTGTAAACGTGTTCAATCATTTGGATCGGTCAAGTCGATAAAATTTTAATTCAATCAATTTAAATTATTTAATGGAATGGATGAAACTCTAACTGAGAAATAACGGAGAACTGAGAATTATTGGAGTCAATTAAGCAAATGAGTGAGATACGCTTTTTGATACATATAAAGAAAATCCTTTAAGTCTTTTCCATTTTAGCTTCTAATTATTCTTCACTTAAATGACCGATCGACATTGGCCAATATTTAATTGAATTAAGGTCTTCCATTTCCCCCCAGATATGGAATCTATTTATGCCATTAATTATATATTAATCAAATTGGTTACATATGCACAATAAACGTCGAACTCAATCCCAACTACAAAGTACATCGACGTTTCTCGACTGTAATCAAATTACCAAATGGAGTTTGCCAGAAATGTCACATGGAGTTGTCATTAATTTCAGAAGGAAAGAGGCAATTTTAGACTAATACTAAAAAAAGGAAAATAGGAAAAAAATCATTTTAACCACCATTTAAAAATCATTTCTATTCAAAAAGGAGGTCTCCTTGAGAAAGAAACGTCCTGGTACAAACTGTCGGGCCTGACTGTCTATGCGAAGGCCCGATCTGTTTTACCCGATTTGGCGTATTCCAAGACACCGGTCGCCGTGATGATGATCAGAAGGTGGTCGCGGTAAGTGCACCGGCACGGTGCACGAAGCAGCTGTTTGAAAAAAAATATTTAAAAGGATGAAAAAAAATTAAAAATTAAAATGCTCGGGTTTAGTGCATGCATTGGTTGTGCAAATTTAATTGTTCCCGTTTGATTATTTTAATTTTGGGCGCCAGTGAAATTGTGTGAATTTAGGGAATTACGAGTAAGAAATTAAGATGGAAATCAATTAAGAATGTTCATTAATTGACAAATTCAAATTATGACAGTAAAATATGGAACAGCTATTTTGGAGGTGTTAGGAAGGAGGAGAATGGGAGGTTGGAAAAATGGGTGAGAAGAATTTTAAGGAAATTATTCTAATATAGAAATCAAAGTTATTACTGTTATTTGTTATTTTTTATTATTATCAAAAATATTAACACGTGATTCTACGAGGAAGGGAAAAAGGGGAGAAAAGTCATAAAAAGTACTAATATTCGAGAGAAAAAACAAATTATGAGGAAAAAAATGGTAAGAACGCACAAGAATTCTTGGAGCGCCGGGTTTGGGAATTCGACACTTCCTATAAAACAGCAAGTCTCGGTAGCATCTTCCTCCTTCAGTGCTGTTCTCTCTCTCTCCTCTCTCTTTTTCTGTTCTGTTTTTCCTTCGGTGACGATTTTCTTCCTGGGAGAGCAGAGGTTTAAGTTCCAGAAACTGGAAGCTTGTTCTTGCTCTTATATTGCGGGGATTCAAGTTCTTAGCTTGCTGGTGCTTGGCTATTCGAGGTAGAACTTGTTCTTTCCTTTTTTTTTTTTTGGAATTCTTCTCCGTCTTATTTCCTTTGCTCTTTGGGTATTATTATCTGCAAATTATTTGATTCAGAGTCGTCTTTTTTAAATCTGAGTCGGGGTGTGGAATTTGAAGCAGAAGTTGAAGTTTTTGAGAGTGAAAAGATTGTATTTTGATGGTTGGTCTTGTTGTGTTGGATGCAGGGGAATAGATGCGAACAGAATAGATTGCGGAGGACGAACATGAACATGGATGCTGTGTTTTCGATCCCTGTGAAGCGGACAGAGCACGTCCTGGTGACGGCCAAAGCGGTCACCGCGGAGCCGAGTCGTCGCCTGGCGGACGCGGCGCCGCGGCCGCGCACGGTGCGCATCTTTTGCGACGACTATGACGCCACCGACTCGTCGAGCGACGATTCTGACGGTATCCGCCGCCGCCGCCGCGTCCGGCGGTACGTGAACGAGATCCGACTCCAGGCCCGCGCGGTGGCGCAGGAGGCGAGCGAGGCAAGAAGGATCAAGGCCACGAAGGTCGCCGCCGTCGGCACCTCCTCGAGGAAGAGCAAGGTCGGCAAGGTCGGCCCTGTAATGAACGGAGGCCGAGACGGAAACGCCCCGAGGTTCCGCGGCGTCCGCAGACGAGCGTGGGGGAAGTATGCGGCGGAGATACGAGACCCATGGCGGCGAATCCGGGTGTGGCTCGGCACATTCGACACCGCCGAGGAGGCCGCCAAGGTGTACGACTCCGCCGCCATCAGACTCCGAGGGCCCGACGCTATTACAAACTTCGCACAGCCGCCGCCGGTCACCGCAGCTAATAGTAACTCCACCGAGATTCTGCAGGCTCCGAATAAGAACCTATTGAACAATAACCTCACATCCGTCTCAGCCGAATGCGACACCGCCGCCGAGGAGGTCCACTACGTCTGCTCCCCGACCTCCGTCCTCTGCCACTCCACTCCCTCTTCTCCTTCCATCTCCTCCTCCTCCTCCTCCTCCTCCTCCACTAAGCAAGCGGATGAACCACCGATGGCAACCTTGGGAGGTAGCGCGGAGATCTCTCCGGTGGAGCCGGGCGGATTCATTCTCCCGGACGACGAGGAAACAATGTTCCTCGATTTCCTCGCCTTACAAGGGGCTTCGCCGCTGAGCTTCTTTGACGATGTCTCGGCGCCGATCTCCTTCCTAGCCGAGGATTTGAGCGATGCGTTCCTCCTCGGCTCAGGTGATCTCGACCTCGGCACCACCGCGGGAGGAGTAGACGATTTCTTCTCCGACATCGGTGACTTTTTTGCAAACGAGCCCCTACCCGCCGCCATGTGAGCCGGAAACGCGATTTAATCGCAGGACGCCGATTCGTCGGCCGATTTTGGATCGAAATATCTGCTGCCCTTTTATTTATTTATATTCCAATTTCATATTTTTATATTTATTTTTTTAAAAAATATCTCTTTTTGATGTAGTCTCTAGTGAAAGACTGAGGATGTTTCCGTTATTTATTTAACGGCGATGGAAGGAGTTTATTTTTGCTCGATGATTATTTCGATTTTTATTTTCTTGAAATAACGCGGTCGTGACAATCTACATCTTTGCGGGTGCTTTTTTTTTAACGTCTTCGAGCATGTGCAGGCGTGTCCCAATTGTATTCTTGACATCTCCAATATCGAAACGTGGCTGCTGATTAGATTTACGACAAGATTGTGTCGGGTCAACTGTCGAATTGATAGGTAATATAGTTTTCTTCTGCATTGTGTGATGTGAAACTGAACCGGGATCTGATATCTACTAACTTAAGTTGTTAGAAAGTTAAAATGTCAAACTAAATATTGATGTCTTCGTCCAGTTAAATTGTGATGCTTAAATTTAAAATCATTCACCCCTCTCTCAATCTTAGTAAAAAAGCTAATATCAATTGAAAATTTTCTCCTTCACTTTTTCAACTTCAATAGATGAAACGTTCGATACGTGAATTCATCCGTCCATCTAAAATAACTTTTTGTTGAACGGAGGAAGAGGAGAATCTAAGAAACAATGTTAAGGAGACGAACAAAAGGAGAAAACCAATCATTTCAAAGCTTTTAAGGTTGTCATGCCTCATCCTTCATATTTGAAGGGGACCAGAAATATTAGAGAAAAGTGCTCCAAATTATGTTGGATGATGCTTCCTTTAAAAATATTTTTTTTTCAAGATGGCATAGGAAATATGAAGAAATCCACATAACATCTACTACCATTAGATTTTTATAATACCCATGTGTAGATTTTACAGGAAATTAACATGTTCTTTCAACTTCGAGTAAAAATTTCTTTAACATGCAAATTTTCATAAGGAAACATTGTCATAAGTTTTCTTCATTTTCTTGAATTAGTTCATATATATATATAATCAATGCCCGTAGCACGAGGTAAAGTCTAGATCAGAAGCAAGCAACTTTTGTTGGTCGACATCAAGTGGAGAAAGAAGCATGCTAAGGGGCTTAGTGTGTGAGCTCCATGAATGCTTGGACGTACATGGAATTTTCTGATAATAGTTGACAATCTACGTTGGTGTCATTATATTGTGGCCTTGGGCATTGGAGGTCCACTTCCTAGATTGAAGCATAGCCCACGGCTAAGTTGTGGAAGAAGAAGAAAATCCAAACTTCTGACGGTGAAGTAGCCTTTCAATTAAGTTTCTCGTCAAAAGGACAGCTACTAGTCGTTCGTCATTTTCAACTGCACTTGCTCATGCATCAACAATTAATCAGCAGCATTCACGAATATAATATTTATGTGATCCTCGCATGCTGAAAGCCTAATAGTTTTTTCGGTATCTAAATTATGATTTTATATTAATGTCAATATATATGTTCCTTTTATCAATATTTAAGACATTCAATGCAGAAGCTTTTATTGTTGCATTAAGCGTGCGTATATCATATAATTGAAGAAGAATAGGTATTGCAGATTTAATCAGGGTTTAACAATATTTAAACAGTTTGTTATTGTATGAGTAGATAGGTTTCTAAAATATCTAAATTATGTATCATAGTTTTAAAAACATCAAATTGTGTATCTACTTTATGTTTTATCTTTGTCCTCAAATCAATTCGACTCAAAAAAATAAATCAGTCAATTGATTTTTTTTCCAATCGAATTGATTTCATTCTGTTTGAAAAATTCATCAATCGATTTCAACAAACATTGATTAATGGACCTAGAGATCTCGAAATAATATGAAATCAGTTTCTATATGTTTATCTAGTCTTCCTGATTGTAAAAATACTATCAAACATCAATTCGATCTAATATTGAGAGCAATTATTTTTTAAATATAAATTAATTTTTCAGACACATTCGTATTAAAAAAAAAAATCTTTGCCCTCAATATATTGCGTCAAATTGATATTTGATAATATTTTTACAATCAGTAGAACTAAATGAACACATAAAACTGATTTCATATAGGTCTCTAGTTCTTCTGATTATAAAAATATTATCAAATATCAATTTAACGTAATATATTGAGAATAATGATTTTTTGAAATTATGATCGAATGAACCTAAATAAAATCAATGTAAGTTCATTAGGCTAAAATTGATTGATGAACCTAGAAAGTTCGGAATGAAGTGAAACCAGATTCTATGAGTTTTTTTTGTTCTTATGATTATATCTATATCCTAAAATATCAATTTAATTCAATTTATTAAGAGCAGTGATTTTTTAACATAAATTAATTTTGTTTGATATACTCATATTTAAAAAAATCATCGTTCTCAATATATTGGGTCAAATTTATATTTAATTATATTTTTATAATTAAAAGAACTAAATAAATATATATAAAATAATTTTATATTATTTCGAAGATCTCTAAATTTATCAATTAATTTTAATCGACATTGATGAATTGTGAGATTTAAATGGTTTGGAAGGCATGGGGGAGATGAAGACTGTCCGTTGGATGGCGAAGGAAGGTGGTTCATTGCAGGTTAAATATTATTTCTGAATGCATGCAAACAGCTGACTGATGAGGACAGGGAGAGTGACATCGCAGCCTCTGCTGGTTGATCAAGTTGTGTTATCCACAACCAGATTTAGCAATAATCTTAATAAATGGCTAAAATGAAAAAAAAAAATTATCCGATATTTTTACTTTAAAACTCCCTGGCAGCTATTATGTGTTGATAGGGAAGACTATGCCTAACATTACCTTCTGTAGGTATCTTAACTCCCCGAGAGAAAAATTAAGTAAAGGCAAGGAAAGGCGTCCAAATGACCAAAGCCAAGTTGCTCTACAACTCTTCTCGGACTTGGCACCTTCTCAATTCCATCCAATTTACAGGCCATGCATCCATCCATTTCCCAATATTGCTCAAGGGTCAGGGGACACACTACATATATACTTAGCACAGCACCTACCTCCACTGCAGCTTAAGTTGGGGAATGTATAGCCATATGAGACGCTCATCCACTTGGTAGGGGCATAGCCTTTTGAAACTAGTTAGCTTCGGGGTGCTCAAATTTTGATAGTTTCCACGTGAAGTTGATTTTATATTAAAGAGCAAAGAACATGCCAATTGACTTCTACATTAAGAGTCTACTGAAGCGTTTTGACCGAAAAAAACAATGTCTTTGTGAAATGAGCCAAGATATTCAGCTGGGTGGATGAAGCTACTTGTCATATCTCCAAGCACATATGGCTTGACACGGAGTGATCCTAGCTGGTCACCAGGACCACCAAGATCCGCGTAGGGCTCCACATTAGATTCTCTCCAGCCCAAAGAAGCCATTCACGGCCACGGGTTTTTATTTTGAAGATTTTGTTTGGCGTGACACAAATGGAAGATTATGGGGAAATGTTGGGGAGAAACTTGAAGTGCCATGTCATACTAGACAAGGGATGTAAAAATTTGTAGTTTTGGCGTGGCGTCGGATGTTGGATATGAATGTCTTCGCCAATAGACAAATTGTTGGAAATAAATATCGTTTTGTTTGTGTTTTTGGCTATGACAAAACAATAAGGAAATCTTGTTTTTGTTCTTCTTGATTCTAAACAGATTAGTTTTGTGGAAACGAAACGCTCGAGGGTGAGGAAACTCCGTAAAACAAGGAGCAGCTTCTCAAAATTGATAATCTTTCAGGGTAAGTCATATAGCCTCAACACTCTTGCCAGGATTAATGGCAATTATATATGTCCCAATCGTTGACCAGTTAAATCTCCAGCCAACAATCAATCCACGCTTGCTACGTACAAATAAAGTAACGGATTGCTCAAAGAATCACTCCGGCCAAGCTCATAACTCTTCTTAACAAGCAGAAGAGCAAGCAACAACGGGGAATTGCCGAATTGCTCGTTGACAACGTACGAAAGGGATCTGATATAAGAAGAACATACATTCACCCTGATAAGGGATGTTACGAGTGGACCCAGATATGATGTGACAGTCAGAGTCAAGGTAGCTATGCAGTTAAAGTCAAGAGGAGGTAGTAGTCAGAGTGTCACTTTGAATCGGCCTTGGCTTCTCGCCCAACGTTAAGGCCCTCAATGTGAGGACGGCTGGCCTATGTGCCGAGCGGACCAAAGGGGCCTATTGGTCTTTATCTGTATTAAGACACTTAGCGTATATTCGGTCAATCATCATCCGCTTAGGTTTAAGAATAGACTGGTCTGCCATAAGATTGTCCCGGAATAATTTGGGTCTCAATGATCCAACATTTCACTCAGAGTACCACTTAATTTATAGATGATCAGACATATAGACTTTTACTGTTTATTTCCTTATTCTCCTATGTATGGATGGACGGGTACCAGAGCTACAGGGCTCCATGTTCTCTTCGCAAGATAAACATGTCTTAGAAGAAACCTAATCGGGTTCATAAAGCTAGGGATGACAATGGGTCGAGTTCGGGTCGGATTCTATATCCTCCGTCCCCATACCCATCGGGTATAGGTGTTGGTTAAACCTAGGAAAATGTACCGGTTCCACTGTACAAAAATTTTTGTACAAGTGTCGAACCTTTCCTTAAATAACCTATTGTGTTCTTTAGAAGTTAAATAAGGAATCGCAGACGGAACTTAACATCATTGATTCCAAATTTAACTTATCTGTTCTTAATGGTTTAGATTTGAATCGCAAGCGGAACTTAACACTATTGATTCAAATCTACCTAGGTTATTAATTCCATAAATATTAATTTCCATAATTGGATTCCAGGACTGCATGGCGAGGCACATGACCTTCTTGGATATGGGAGCAACCACCACCGCCTAGGCAAAGCCTTTTAAGGAAAGTTAATATTTATTTCCTTAAATAACTCTAGGTTAACCAAAAGGAACAATCGAACCACAAGTTCGAAAAAGAAGAAAACACAAACTCGAAAAACTATTTCGAAAAACTAGATCTAATCGCCTCTTGTATTTAGAATTCTTACAAAGAGAAAAACTAGCATGATGCGGAAAACAATTGCTAATGACCTTGAGATCTTCTGCCGTATTCCTCACCTCGCCTTGGACGTCGTGTGAGCGACGATCCTCCAAGATGAACACCACCCA
Source organism: Zingiber officinale (assembly GCF_018446385.1). Lineage (NCBI taxonomy): Eukaryota > Viridiplantae > Streptophyta > Magnoliopsida > Zingiberales > Zingiberaceae > Zingiber > Zingiber officinale. Next base: position 17,534,222 of record NC_055986.1, on the reverse strand, counting down.
AAGGCTTCCTCCTTCTTCTTCTAAAATCCGGCCACCACCACCACCAAGGAGAAGAGAGCAAAGGGAGAAGAAGAAGGGAGAGGGCCGGCCACACCAAGAGATCACCCAAGCAAAAGAATAAGAGTTGTGTTTCATGAAGCCCCCTCACCCCTTCTTTTATATTACTTGCCCAAGGCAAATAAGGAAAAACCTTTTACAAAAAATAAAATCATCCAAGAGTTTTTCCTTTTTATTTTTCCTTTTCTTTCCTCTTGATTGAATCAATCACCAATCAATGGTTATGATCAATCCTATTTGGTTTAGGATTGAATTTGGTTTAATCCTATTGGTCGTCCCTTGCTTGGGCACCAAGCAAGGTGGCCGGCCACAATTAAAAGGAAAGGAAAAATAATTTTTAAAAATTTTACAAGAAGAAATCCTCTTATAAAATTTACAAGCTCTCTTTCCTAAAGTATGAGTTAAAAAAGGAAAGTTTCTAAAAAATTAAAATCATGTTTTAAAATTTAAAAAAAACTCTTATAAAATTTCCTTTTTTAACATGGTGATAGAAAATTTAAATTTTAAAACTTCTTTTCCTTTTTTTTTCTTAAACCATAAGGATGGTTAAAAAGGGAAAGTTTTAAAATCTTTTAAACTCTCTATTTAAACATGTGGCCTAATTCAAATAAGGAAAGTTTTAAAAATTAAAATTTCTCTTTTAAAACTTATAGTTTTGGACAAAGAGAAGATTTAAAAAAAATTCAAAACAACCCTCCCTTTTTGAATTATTATGGCCGACCCCTACAAGCTTGGTCACCAAGCTATAGGGTCGGCCCCTTTCAAGAGGATGTGGCCGGCCATTGCTTAGTCACCAAGCAATGGTCCGACCCCCTTCTTGGACACCAAAAAGAGCCTTACATTTAGATGGACTTGAGGCTATAATGAGGATACAACAGGGACCTAGAAGAGAAATTGGTTTTGGCCTTCCGATGAGTTTGAGTATCCCGTGTTCGCCCTGAACACGCAACTCAAGTTCATCGATAATAACTCATTCCACTAGAGAGTTATTACCGCACTACCGCACCAATCCCAAATTACATTATGGGCTCCTTCTTATCATGAGTGTGTTAGTCTCCCTGTGTTTAAGATTACGAATGCCCACTAATTAAGTAAGTTACTGACAACTCACTTAATTAATATCTAGCACCAAGAGTAGTACCACTCAACTTTATTGTCATGTCGGACTATGTCCACCTAGAGGGTTTAACATGTCAATCCTTATGAGCTCCTCTTGGGGACATTCTCAACCTAGATAACTAGGACACAAATTCCTTTTATAATCAACAACACACACTATAAGTAATATCATTTCTCAACTTATCGGGCATATTGATTTATCGAGCTAAACCTCACCCTTTGATAAATCAAAGAAATAAATATTAAATATATGTGCTTGTTATTATATTAGGATTAAGAGCACACACTTCCATAATAACTAAGGTTTAGTTATTTTACTAAGTCAGTACAAAAAGAACATACCTAAATGATCCTACTTAATACACTTAAAGTGTATTAGTGTAATTTATTAGTCAAGATAAGCTAATACTTAATTACACTACGACTATACTGATAGTTTGTTCCTTTCTATCTTAGCCGTGAGCAACTGTTTATAATTTATAGAGAACCGACAATATGATCTTCTGAGTGTGACACCACAATCCATGTTATCTACTATATAAATTAATTGAACAATTACATTTAACAAATAAATGCAAATATTGACCAATGTGATTCTTTTATTTCAACAAATAAATGTTTACAAAAGCTAGGCTTTTAGTATACACTCTAACAATCTCCCACTTATACTAAAAGTCTAAGCTGCCATATCTGTTGCCTTACATCTGATTCTCATCCCCTCCACATGCCGATCAAAAGCTTTCGCTGGAAGGGCCTTTGTGAAAGGATCTGCTAGGTTATCTTCTGATGCAATCTTGACGACGACAACTTCTCCTCTCTTGACGATGTCTCGTATTAGGTGGTACTTGCGCTCTATATGTTTACTTGCTTTATGGGCTCCTGGTTCCTTCGAGTTTGCAACTGCACCGCTATTATCACAATAAATTGTGATGATCTTGGGCAAACCAGGAATCACATCTAAGTCCATTAGAAAGTTCCTGAGCCATACAACTTCTTTGGCTGCCTCAGAGGCTGTCATATACTCAGCTTCCATGGTTGAGTCCGAGATGCATTTCTGCTTAGCACTCCTCCATACAATGGCTCCACCTCCTAGAGTAAACACATAGTCTGATGTTGACTTACTATTGCCCCTATCTGATTGAAAGTCCGAATCTGTGTAACCCACAGGGAGCAACTCGTCTACTTGGTAAACTAGCATATAATCTCTAGTCCTTCTCAGATACTTCAATATATGCTTTACCGCAGTCCAATGTCCTTGTCCAGGGTTACTCTGATATCTGCTGACCATGCCCACGGCAAAACAGATATCAGGTCTCGTACACAACATTGCATACATAAGACTTCCTACAGCTGAAGCATAAGGAACTGCCTTCATGTCCTCAATCTCCTTTGATGTCTTCGGAGACATCTCTTTAGATAAGGCTACTCCATGCCTAAAAGGTAAGAAACATTTCTTGGAGTTCTGCATGCTAAAACGAGCAAGTACTGTATCTATATATGAAACTTGGGATAGACACAACATTCTTTTCTTGCGATCCCTTATAACTTTGATCCCAAGAATGTGTGCACATTCTCCTAAGTCCTTCATATCAAATTGTTTGGACAACCATACCCTTACGTCCGATAATACCTTGACATTGTTGCCAATTAACAAAATATCATCTACGTATAGTACAAGAAATACCACCACGTTTCCGTTACACTTCTTGTATACACAAGACTCATCCGGACACTGAATAAATCCATATGACTGGATTACTTCGTTAAACCGGATGTTCCAAGATCTTGAAGCTTGCTACAATCCGTAAATGGACCGATTAAGCTTGCACACTAGATGCTCTTTGCCTTTTTCAATGAACCCTTCTGGTTGCTTCATATGGATGTTTTCTTCAAAACTTCCGTTAAGGAAAGCTGTCTTGACATCCATTTGCCAAATCTCATAATCCATATGAGCAGCAATGGATAAAAGTATCAGGATAGACTTAAGCATGACTACCGGCGAAAAAGTCTCCTCATAGTTGATTCCCTCTTTCTGAGTATACTCTTTCGCAACAAGCCTTGCTTTGAAGGTTTCTACCTTCCCATCTATCTCTCTTTTCCTTTTGTAGATCCACTTGCATCCAACGGCTTTTACACCATCAGGTGATTCTACAAGCTCCCAGACCTTATTAGAGTACATAGACTCTATTTCAGAATTCATTGCCTTTTGCCAAGATACTGCATCTATATCTTGGAGTGCTTCATCATATGTCCGGGGATCAGGTTCATGTTTACCCGAGATCAAGTCCGAAGACTCTCCCAAAAACATGAATCTCTCAGGTTGCCTTACAACCCTCCCACTACGACGAGACACCGTCTGTGGTTGTGTATCATGTGCAACACGTGTTGCAGTCTCTTGTGGTACTTCATCTTGTACTGTTGGTACTGAAGTAGACGTGTCCTCTCTAATTTCTTCTAGAACTATTTCACTCATGGGCTTATGGTTCATTACATAATCTTCTTCTAAAAATCGAGCATTGGTGCTAACAATGATTTTCTGATTTTTAGGATTATAAAACAAACCACCTTTCGTTCCCTTAGGATATCCAACAAACAGACAAACTTCTGTACGTGATTCCAACTTGTCAGTATCTCCTTTCAGCACATGTGCTGGACTACCCCATATCCGGATATGATTTAAACTAGGCTTACGCCCATTCCATAATTTCATGGGAGTAGAAGGAACTGTTTTAGAAGGTACCATATTCAGAATATACACTGCTATTTCTAAAGCATATTCCCAAAACGAATTCGGTAATTCTGAATAACTCATCATTGATCTAACCATTTCCATAAGAGTCCTATTCCTTCGTTCTGCCACACCATTCTGCTGGGGTGTACCAGGTGCAGACAATTGAGATTGAATCCTGACTTCTGATAAGTAATTCCTAAACTCTCCAAAGAGGTATTGACCACCACGATCAGACTGTAGTGTCTTGATACTTTTACCAAGACGTTTCTCCACATTAGCCCTATATTCTTTGAATTTGTCAAAGCATTCAGATTTGCGGCGCATCAGGTAAATGTATCCGTATCTTGAATAATCGTCTATAAAGGAGACAAAGTATTCATAACCACCTCTTGCCTGGATAGACATAGGACCACATAAATCAAAATGGACCAATTCTAACGCATCTTTGGCTCTATACCCCTTGGTCTTGAAAGGTCTCTTGGTCATTTTACCTTCCAAGCAGGATTCACATGTTGGAAAATTTTCCAACTCTAATGAACCCAATAGTCCATCGGCTACAAGCCTTTGAATCCTACTTAAGTTAATATGTCCAAGCCTTAGATGCCAAAGATATGTTTGGTTCATTTTCGAAGGTTCTTTTCTCTTATTAGAGTTAGAAAATGTGTTATTAATTTACATATTTTGCTTTGTGGGAGAAATTGGATTTAAAGTGTATAAATTGCCAACCAATGCACCAAAACAGATAATCACCTTATTTCTCTTTATAACGACATTGTTACTAAAGGAAACTGAATATCCATCCATATACAGTTTAGAAACTGAAATTAAATTCTTTCTAAAACTGGGTATATAAAGACAATTTCTTAAAATCAAATTTCTATTCCTATCAAAAGATAAGTAGACGTCTCCCACTGCAACAGCTGCCACCTTAGTAGCATTGCCCATGTAGACAGTTATCTCTCCATCAAATAGTCGCCGGGTTTCCTGGAACCCCTGCAAAGAATTACAGACATGATCAGTGGCTCCCGTATCTACACACTAGGTGCTGGTAGATAACACCGCTAAATATGTTTCAACTACTAGAGTATGAGATATACCTTTATTGTTCTGGTTCCTACGAGGAGATCAGTCCACTTTCCAATGTCCAGACTGCTTGCAGATGAAGCACTTGCCCTTCAGCTTCTTCATTCCAACTTTTTGTCCTGTACTCTGAGGTTTATTCACCTTCTTTGTTGAAAAGACTTGTTTCTTCTTCTTCTTGCCTTTCGACTTAGAAGTAGAACCATTTTCAGCATAGTGAATCTGAGAACTGTGACGAAATATTCCTTCTGCTGCCTGTAGTTCTGTCAGAAGTTCCGCCAACGTATACTCTCTTTTGTTCATGTTATAGTTCAGGCGGAACTGCTCAAAACTTCTGGGTAGCGTTTGGAGAATTATATCGACCTGGGTTTCCCCATCGATTTCTCCTCCAAGGACTTGTATTTCATTCAGATAAGCCATCATTTTGAGGATATGATCCCTTACGGGTGTCCCCTCAGACATGGTGGCTGTCATTAACTTCCTCATTGCCTCTTGCCTAGCAGTCCGACTCTGGTGCCCAAAGAGTTCTTTGAGATTGTTCATTATATCATAAGCTGTTGGTAAATCTTGATGCTGATGTTGCAATACATTTGACATTGATGCCAAAATGTAACACCGCGCCATCTCATCAGCTTTTACCCATTTCTTATGATACTCAATCTCCTCTGGGGTAGAGTCACCGTCAGGTGCATCAGGGCAAGCCTCAGTCAGTATAAACTTATAGCTTTCAGCAGTAAGAACTATGTCCATGTTTCTTTTCCAATCAATATAGTTGGGACCAGTAAGTTTGTTCTCTTTCAGTATAATGGCTAGTGGGTTGAAAGTCATCCTAAGAGTCACAAAAGTAAACTTTAGTCAAGACTCTAAATATAGAATAATATTGATTCCTCAAACAATACTATTTTAAATTAACCAACACCTCAAATCACCGTGAATATTGCATGCCACGTTAGTGTGGATGTATACAAATTCATCATTTGTAAGAGGAGGTTGCTGTTGGTGCGGTTAGCACTAACGATTTAACCCAGGTTTTGATGAATGACAAATAGGTTAAGTTAGTTTTGTTGTTGTCTGACACTTTGATCGAGTGTGCAGGAGAAGTCCAGACAGGTCGACGAACTGACCGGATGTCTGGCACGAAGTCCAACTAGGTCGACGGGCTGACCGGATAGCTGGCAAGAAGTCCAAGCGGGTCGACGGGCTGACCGGACGCTTGGCGAGAAGTCCAGCTAGGTCGACGGGCTGACCGGATAGCTGGTGAGAAGTCCAGACGGGTCGAAGGGCTGACCGGACGTCTGGCAGGTAAGTAAGGTAAGTCACTGGAGGGGAGTGACTGCGAGGACGCGTTCCCGGGAAGGGAACATTAGGCGTCGATCCGGCTTAGATCCATTTTGGATATCTAAGTCGAGATCGTGACTAGATTCCGGTCTCAGAAAGACGGAATCTAAGTCATACTCTTTGCTATTACTTTGTTGAACTTTAATTGTGCTAACAATCTGTTTTACAGGATATATATTTGTCTCCGGACTAACGTTTGTCTTGCAGGACGGATTCTGCGGGAAAACAGGGTCCGGGTGCCCGGAAGGAATCCAGGCGCCCGGAGGTTCGGGCGCCCGGGAGGCAAACTTTATCCTGATTGCGCGTCGCCTCGTGGAGCTCACTGGTTGGACCTGCCACGTCTCACCAGGGCGCCTGGAAGGGAGAGCTTCATATAAAAGAAGGGGCAAGGGTGGAGCTTCATATCAACTAAGAATCCAAGATCTGCTGCTCTGTGCTCTTGCGACGCCACGAAAAGCTCTCCGACTCAGTGCTGGTTTTGTTTTAATTCTATTGTCAGTATTTTCTTTATCTGTCAATTCTTGTACTTAACTCTGTAATATTCGAATTGATAGTGATTGCCCAACGAAAGTGGTCAAGGACCACGGACCTTCGAGTAGGAGTCATCACAGGCTCCGAACGAAGTAAAAAACAACTGTGTTCATTTACTTTTCCGCTGCGTATTTATACTCTTGTTTTTCGAATCGATATTCACCCTCCTCTATCGAATCTAACGGTCCTACAGTTGTGACTCATTAATTTTATTATCTTGTCATCCTAACTTTATGACAAATAAAATTAATAGTTGGTTTCACTTTGGTCACACAAGACAATAGCAGTGACTCTGTTGGGGAGGATACTATTGAATGCGTCTAAGTGTATACCATTACTTGATACTAAGTCCATTAAATAGGATTGTGCCCCTTCAGTTGGAGAAGATCACACGCTCCTAAATAATTTCCTATAATCATCCATAAAAAGAAGTTTGATCTAGTGATTCGCAACAAACCCATCCGTTGTGGAGGGAGGCACTCAGAGCCAACACGCAGGCTTGTTGCATCACTTACAAACCAGTAATGGAGACCATGAGATTTATTAAAATCCCTCTCCTACTTAGTTATTTAAAAATGAGAATTTTTAATCTATCCTAGCATACATCACATGCATATAAACATCACAGTAAATAAAAGCAATAAATTTGGAAATTAATTTTCCAACTATTATGGCTTTTTCCATCACTGTCTTCAGTATCCTCCAACCCTAGTTGCTGCCATCTTTAGCCACCGCCATCGGGTCGAGTTGTCGCATCCTTCTTGCTTCTTATTCCGCTGCGCCTCTGGTGCTCCAAAAGTACCACGCCTCGCAAGAATCCGATTCGCGACAAAAATATAATTTTACATATATCGATCCTATATTCCACGAGGGAATGTACATGTATTCTAGATCGAACAAAAAATAAAATTCTAAAAATAATACAGCTCCTGCTGTATTTTATACATACAATCAAGCACACAAATAATGCCCTTGATATGTCCAAGGGTCCAATCACACACAATATCAATAAGTCATAATAGTTGGAGCCTGCAACCAAAGAGTTAGCACATCCTACTATTTTCCTGCCTAAATTATGCATGATATGTGCATAACCTATTTGAATTCTAAAAATACACAGAGGCAAACCCTAGCTCTGATACCAATTGTTGGTTAAACCTAGGAAAATGTACCGGTTCCACTGTACAAAAATTTTTGTACAAGTGTCGAACCTTTCCTTAAATAACATATTGTGTTCTTTAGAAGTTAAATAAGGAATCACAGACGGAACTTAACATCATTGATTCCAAATTTAACTTATATGTTCTTAATGGTTTAGATTTGAATCGCAAGCGGAACTTAACACTATTGATTCAAATCTACCTAGGTTATTAATTCCATAAATATTAATTTCCAAAATTGGCTTCCAGGACTGCATGGCGAGGCCCATGGCCTTCTTGGATATGAGAGCAACCACCACCGCCTAGGCAAAGCCTTTTAAGGAAAGCTAATATTTATTTCCTTAAATAACTCTAGGTTAACCAAAAGGAACAATCGAATCACAAGTTCGAAAAAGAAGAAAACACAAACTCGAAAAACTATTTCGAAAAACTAGATCTAATCGCCTCTTGTATTTAGAATTCTTACAAAGAGAAAAACTAGCATGATGCGGAAAACAATTGCTAATTATACCTTCTCTTTGTATGCTAATGACCTCGAGATCTTCTGCCGTATTCCTCGCCTCGCCTTGGACGTCGTGTGGGCGACGATCCTCCAAGATGAACACCACCCAAAGGCTTCCTCCTTCTTCTTCAAAACTCCGGCCACCACCACCACCAAGGAGAAGAGAGCAAAGGGAGAAGAAGAAGGGAGAGGGCCGGCCACACCAAGAGATCACCCAAGCAAAAGAATAAGAGTTGTGTCTCATGAAGCCCCCTCACCCCTTCTTTTATATTACTTGCCCAAGGCAAATAAGGAAAAACCTTTTACAAAAAATAAAATCATCCAAGAGTTTTTCCTTTTTCCTTTTTATTTTTCCTTTTCTTTCCTCTTGATTGAATCAATCACCAATCAATGGTTATGATCAATCCTATTTGGTTTAGGATTGAATTTGGTTTAATCCTATTGGCCGGCCCTTGCTTGGGCACTAAGCAAGGTGGCCGGCCACAATTAAAAGGAAAGGAAAAATAATTTTTAAAAATTTTACAAGAAGAAATCCTCTTATAAAATTTACAAGTTCTCTTTCCTAAAGTATGAGTTAAAAAAGGAAAGTTTCTAAAAAATTAAAACCATATTTTAAAATTAAAAAAAAAACTCTTATAAAATTTCCTTTTTTAACATGGTGATAGAAAATTTAAATTTTAAAACTTCTTTTCCTTTTTTTTTTCTTAAACCATAAGGATGGTTAAAAATGGAAAGTTTTAAAATCTTTTAAACTCTCTATTTAAACATGTGGCCTAATTCAAATAAGGAAAGTTTTAAAAATTAAAATCTCTCTTTTAAAACTTATAGTTTTCTACAAAGAGAAGATTTTAAAAAAATTCAAAACAACCCTCCCTTTTTGAATTATTATGGTCGGCCCCTACAAGCTTGGTCACCAAGCTATAGGGCCGGCCCCTTTCAAGAGGATGTGGCCGGCCATTGCTTGGTCACCAAGCAATGGTCTGACCCCCTTCTTGGACACCAAAAAGAGCCTTACATTTAGATGGACTTGAGGCTATAATGAGGCTACGATAGGGACCTAGAGGAGAAATTGGTTTTGGCCTTCCGATGAGTTTGAGTATCCCGTGTTCGCCCTGAACACACAACTCAAGTTCATCGATAATAACTCATTCCACTAGAGAGTTATTATCGCACTACCGCACCAATCCCAAATTACATTATGGGCTCCTTCTTATCATGAGTGTGTTAGTCTCCCTGTGTTTAAGATTACGAATGCCCACTAATTAAGTAAGTTACTGACAACTCACTTAATTAATATCTAGCACCAAGAGTAGTACCACTCAACTTTATTGTTATGTCGGACTATGTCCACCTGCAGGGTTTAACATGGCAATCCTTATGAGCTCCTCTTGGGGACATTTCAACCTAGATAACTAGGACACAGATTCCTTTTATAATCAACAACACACACTATAAGTAATATCATTTCTCAACTTATCGGACATATTGATTTATCGAGCTAAACCTCACCCTTTGATAAATCAAAGAAATAAATATTAAATATATGTGCTTATTATTATATAAGGATTAAGAGCACATACTTCCATAATAACTAAGGTTTAGTTCTTTTACTAAGTCAGTACAAAAAGAACATACCTAAATGATCCTACTTAATACACTTAAAGTGTATTAGTATAATTTATTAGTCAAGATAAGCTAATACTTAATTACACTACGACTATACTGATAGTTTGTTCCTTTCTATCTTAGTCGTGAGCAACTGTTTATAATTTATAGAGAACCGACAACATAATCTTCTGAGTGTGACACCACAATCCATGTTATCTACTATATAAATTAATTGAACAAATACATTTAACAAATAAATGCAAATATTGACCAATGTGATTCTTTATTTCAACAAATAAATGTTTACAAAAGCTAGGCTTTTAGTATACACTCTAACAATAGGATCTCCGATGGGTATACCCATACCCATTAAATGATCGGATATCTTCTATAGTTATAATTTTTCTTCTTTCTATCCAACTATTATCATTCAACAAAATATATTAAAATTAACAACCTATTAAAATATATATATATAATTAAAAAAATAGATTAAACATCTATATAGTCTCCTCCTAATATCAACAAAAATGGTAAGTTGATTTTGGAAAAAGATTTTTTTTAATATATGTATATATATTATTTAATCGGCTATTCGGGTCGGGTATCGGGTATTGATAGTCCCTCCATACCCTCCTCCATTCGGGTCAAATGTAGGATCCTCCATCGGGTTCGGGTGAAATTGCCATCTCTACATAAAGCTCAGGACATTGCTTCCGTGATCAGGGATAAACCTCCAGATATAAGGATGATCGGCTGAAAGCACAAATCAGGTCTCTAAAGGTTCAACTCTCCATTATTCAGGAACAATGTCCCTGCATATGACTGGTTGATCAGAAAACCGCTCAGACCTAGGGGACTCGATATTTTATTTTACTTCACAATTAGACCTTCTGCGTCATGCGATATATATCAAGGCATCCTTAAAAGCAGAGCATCCCTACAAGACCCAGTATTTCGCCTACATATCAATTTGCCACTACAGAATATAGTCGTTCGACTGAAAGGCTGACTGAATTTCTTTAACTCAGGCTAGCTCAAAGGTAAGTATCCCAGTATATGGTCGATCGGTCATGGAACCGATCAGACTTAAGGGACTTATCTTCTTCATATTGCTTCACTATCAGTGCGATACAACACATGGTCGTCCGGCTTATGGACCAGACGGTCCTATTATACTGAGGACTACTCGTTCACTACTTTATTAATATACATCCGGTTGGCTAAGCATTCAATCAGGATATACTCATGAGACAACATTGTCAAAAAATCATAACAACTTGTTGGAGTGTATACTGAAAGCCTAAGCTTTGTAAACATTCATTATGAATAAAGAATCACATTTGGTCAAATTGTCTACATTTTGTAGTTGTTCATTTAATTTATATTGTAGATAACATAGTATGTGGTGTCACATGCAGAAGATGATGTTATCAGTACCTTATAAATTATAAACAGTAGCTCACGACCAAAATGGAAAGGAACAAACCATTAGAAGGTCGTAGTGTAATTAGGTATTAGTTTATCTTGACTATATAATTACACTAGTACACTCAGAGTGTATTGAGTAGGGTCATTTGAGGTCGTTTCTTTTATACTGACTTTATAAAGGAACAAAGACCTCAGTTATTATGGAAGTGTGTACTCTTAATCCTAATATAATAACAAGCATATATATTTGATATTTATTTATTTAATTTATCAATGGGTGAGATTTAGTTCGATGAATCAATAAGCCCGATAAGTTGGGAAATGATATCACTTATAGTGTGTGTTGTTGATTATAGAAGGAAACTGTGTCCTAGAGATACTAGGTTGATAATGTCCCCAAGAGGAGATCATAAGGATTGTCATGTTAAACCCTGCAGGTGGACTTAGTCCGACATGATGATAAGGTTGAGTGGTACTACTCTTGGATTTAGATATTAATTAAATGAGTTGTTAGTAACTCACTTAATTAGTGGACATTCGATATCTTAAACACAGGGAGACTAACACACTCATAATAAGAAGGAGCCCAAAAATGTAATTTGGGATTGGTGCGGTAGTTCAATAATAGTTCTCTAGTGGAATGAATTATTATTGATAAAATTAAGTTGTATGTTCGGGGCGAACACGGGATGCTTAATTTTATCGGGAGACCAAAACCAATTTCTCCTCTCGGTCCCTATCGTAGCCTCTTATTTATAGAGTACTATACCCACCTATACCCACCTTCATACCCATGAGAAGGGGGCCGGCCAAGCTAGCTTGGAACCAAGCTAGGGCCGGCCAAGCCTTGGTTTGGGTGGCCGGCCCTAGCTTGAACCCAAGCTAGTGGGGGCCGGCCAAATTAAATTAAAAAGGAATTTTAATTTTAATTTTTATTATGTGGAAGAAATAATTTATTAAATAGAATTTAAATTAAAATATCTCTCTTATAAAAGATCTACAAAAGATTAAAGAAAGAGATTAGATCTCTTTCCTTATTTGTAGATTGGTGAGATATTTTATTTTCTCTTTAAAATTATTCACATGTTGATAAAATTAAAATTATAAAAATTTCCTTTTATCAACCATGAAGAGATTTTTGAAGAGAAATTTTATTTTTTAAAATTTCTGGAAACAAATTAGGAAGTTTTAATTGTTGATTGAAACTTGTCCAATTTGTTCCTCATGATGTGGCCGACCACTTGAATTTAATTGGGAAATTTTATTTTATTTTTCTCAATTAAATCATGTCAAGGAAATTAAGGAAATTTTATTGTAATTAAATTTCCTAATTTGCCTAGGCCAAGGAATATAAAAGAAGGGGTGAGGGTGCCTTCACAAGAGACAACCTCTATTATTTTCTCTCCCTCTTTTGTTCCTTGGTGTGGCCGGCCATCATCATCATCATCTCCCTCTCTTCCTCTTGTGGTGGCCGAACCTCTCTCAAAGGCTTGGAGCTCTTGTGTGTTGGTGCAACCTTAGGTCAAGGTTGACCTGACTCGAGTTGACCTGACTCGAGTTGTATTTTGATGTTTGACTTAGGAAGATTGTCGGTGCAACCTTAGGTCAAGGTTGACCTAGTTGAGTTGCATGTTGATGTTTGACACTCGTGGAAGAGTTGTATTCTTGATATGGGACAAGAATAGATGTTTGGGAGATTGTTGGTGAAACCTTAGGTCAAGGTTGACCTGGTTGACCTGATTCGGGAAAAAGTCCAAGTATGGAGACTTGGTACTGGAAAAGTCCAAGCAGGGAGCTTGGCACGCGAAAAGTCCAAGTATGGAGACTTGGCACGGGAAAAGTCCAAGTATGGAGACTTGGCACTGGAAAAGTCCAAGTATGGAGACTTGGTAGTGAGAAAGTCCTAACTGGGATGTTAGGCAGTTGAAAAGTCCTGGTGAGTGAAGCCAGGCAGTCGGGAAATCCTGGTGAGTGAATCCAGGTGAAAATCCTAGTGAGTGAAGCTAGGTGAAGGTGAAAGTCCTGGTGAGTGAAGCCGGGCATTTGGAAAGTGAAGCGCGGTGAAAATCCTAGTGAGTGAAGCTAGGTGAATGAGAAAGTCCTAAGCGGGATGTTGGCGGTTGTAAAGTCACAGTGAGTGAAGCGAGGCGGTTGGGAAATCACAGTGAGTGAAGCGGTGAAACCCTAGTGAGTGAAGCTAGGTGAAAGTCCCGGTGAGTGAGCCGGGCAAGGGAAAATCCAGATGGATCAAGGGTGATCGGACATCCGGTGATGGGAAGTCCAAGTAGGTCATAGGGTTGATCGGATACTTAGTACGGAGAGAAAAGTCTAAGTGGGTAAAGGGATTGACCGGACATGCGGGGAGTCCTAGCAGGTCAAGGGAGTGACCGGATGCTGGCGCAATGTACCAACAGTCAAGATTGACGGATGTTGGTTTGGACTTGGTTTGGGCGAAAACCATGATGGATCGATCCGTGATCGATCCGGATGATCTGAATATTCGATCGGTGTCCGGTGACCGATCGAATACATCGATATATCAGTGTGTTAACTGTCGATCGGTGACCGATCGGAGTCGATCGAACAGGAGCGGGCGCAGAGGGCTGATCGGTGCCGGGGACGATCGGCACAAAAGCTGATCGGTCCACGGACCGATCAGGAGGTTCCTGATCGGTCCATGGACCGATCGGACCAATGGCTAAGCGAAGGAGGAGGAATGGATCGGTCGTGGACCGATCCACATAAACGATCGGTCCGACGCATCGATAGTATGCTGCACGCAACGGCCAGATTTCTTCTGTGTTTCTTCTTCGCAGGTTATAAAAGGAGGGCTGCTCTGCGAGCCTCCTTCTTCCTTCTTCTTCTTCTTGTGCTTTGCTAAGCTTGCTTCTGCTTGAAGCTTCATGTGAGCTTCATTTGGGTCATTAGGCCATGCTGCTGCTTCTTCCAGTCGAAGAGAAGGCAAGAAAGTTTACATTTGTATTGTACTTTATTTCTTGTTTTCCTTGTACTCTTTTCTTGCTGTTGCAAGAAGTTTCTGTGGCGAGGTTTCTCCACCCAGAAGGAGAGTTTTTATTAGCCAGTTTTCCGGGGACTCATCCACCGACGGATTGATTGGGTTCGTCCACCTTACGGACACGCCGAGGAGTAGGAGCATCATCTCCGAACCTCGTACATCGCTGTGTTAAGGTTTGATATTCTTCCTTTCGTTTCTAGTTTATTTTTCCGCTGCGCTAACGAATTGTAGGAAGAAACGAGTGATTTGGGGCGGCTATTCACACCCCCCCTCTCTAGCCGAGTACGTAGGATCCCAACAAGTGGTATCAGAGCCAGGTCGCTTTTCGCCGGATTAACATCCGAGGGAGCACAAGCTAGAGATGGATCAACTCGGAGAGGACATCACGATTCCACCCTTCTACAATTGCGACGACTTCGCGTTTTGGAAGGTAAGAATGAAATATTTTCTTATGAATAATCTTGAGAATTGGAGGTGTGTGCAAGTAGGTTTCACTCCTCCGGAGGATGAAGAAGGAAAACCTCTCAAGAAGAAGAGGTGGACGAAGGAGCAAATCCACAAATCAACCATCAACGATGAGGTAACGAAAATCATTGAATTTTCTTTACCTAATGATGTTTTGTGTAGGATAGGTGGGTATAACGATGCCAAGGAGTTGTGGAATAACTTGGCAAAGCTCCATGAGGAGAACTCCACTTCAAGTCATGAAGAGGAGTCAAGTGAGCCAAGGAGCTCACTTCATGAAGGAATGAATTTAGAAGTTGAGGGCCACTCAACATCTAAAGAAGAAGAGGAGGAGAGTTCTTCTTCAAGTTCGGAGCAAGAAGAAGAAGCGTCTACCTCCGGAAGGGATGAAGAAGAGAGCTTTCATCCACCCTCAAACCTAGGTAACTCAAGCATTTTAATTTCTAGCAAATTACACATAATGTGCTTTGAGTGTAGGGAGTATGGACATTACAAGAGTAAATGTCCAAAGAGAGTTAGAAAGACTCCACCGGCGCCAAAGGTCAAGGAAGCCGGAGTCCCAACACGCAAGGGCAAGGAGCACGTGGTGTGCTTCCAATGCAAGCGAAGGGGACATTATCGGAGCCAATGTCCGAGAGGGAGGCAATCTCACAAGGACAAGAGATCGAGCACATGTATAGGGGGAGCTAGGGCAAACCCTAAGGTAATCTCTAAGGCACATTCTTGCAATTTTAGTAGGATGCATGCTAGTAGCCTTATTGCTATTGTCAAGAATGATAAGCATGTTAATTATAGAAATCGATACACATGCTTAGGTGCCAAATATGTGAGCCTAGATAAGGATAACACTAGGAAAGCCAACCCTAGAATTAGCCCATCTAAGGCTAAGGAAAACCTAGGTAGGAATCCAAAATCATCTAGACATATGCCTAGGAATACCTCAAAGAAAAATGATAAATTAAAGCTTGAGGTATTAGAGAAAGAAAATCAAGTCTTGAGGTCAAGACTTGACTCTCTAGAAAAGGCTCTTGAGGATTTGACTCTAGGGTCTAGGGGTCAAAAACCCAAGTCCAAGGACAAGAAAGGTTTGGGTCACAAACCTAAGTCCCAAATGGTCAAGCCCACTTACCACAATGTTCCATTCGATTATGGAACAAAACCTAGGGCTAGGAAGACCATTACCAAGGTTACAAGGGGAGTCACCCCTATAGTTGACCTTGACGAGACCCAAATGACCAAGGCTTCAAAGCCTAAGAGGGTCATTAGGAGGGTTGCTAGGGAAGTCATCCCTAGTGAATATTTAGTGAACCCAATGAGCTCAAATAGGTATTGGGTTCCTAGGAGCATCTTCTCTACCCCATAGATGGGTTAGAGAGTGTCAACTCCAATAAGAAGGGTAGTTAACCCAACTTTGAGGAAATTGACACTCAAGGAGCATTTTCAAGGTTTTGTGAACCTTTGAAAATGAAAAGGAATTATCGTTTACTCCTTGAAGAGTAAATTGTGCCATATTTGAAAAATATCGATTTTAATCTTATTTGGCAAAATTTAAGAAAACCTAGAGAAATACCATAATTGGGATTTTGGTTTTCTCTTAGGGATATATGGGCAATCTAGGGTTAGATTTTAAGTTAGCAAAGGCTAAGGATACTTAGATAGGGAATTTAGGTATTTTATTTGTGCTAACTTGCCATGATTGGTTGCCATATGCCATGCCATGACATCATATTTATTTTATTATCATTTGAAATGTCATGATAATGCTTAGGTTATCTATATGTCATGTTTATTTAAGTTTTCAAACTTTATGCCATGACATCATGACATTGGCACATGTTTTTACTTATGATATCATTTTATGCCATGTCATCATCTCTTGCATTAATAATCAATGAAATTGATTTAAGGATGAAAAACACATTTTGATATTGAGATCAAATTTGTGTTTAGAAAATACATGAGACCTTAGTCTAAGATACCTAAACCCATATCTCACATCAACATTGACTTGGATGTGTTTGATACACTTTAGATGTATGTGAGATATTAGGATCATGAGTTAGGATCAAGGTGCATAGTTTTTGTACCTAGATGAGCCTAATTCAAGAAATGGAGGATCATAGGGAAAGCTTGTGTACAAGTCATGTACATTTAGCCCTAAGATTATGGTCCTAAATTAAAAGGTTTAAAATCATTTTGAAATTGATTTGGAAAACCTTGATGAAGCTTTCCTAGTGATAGCATTCATCATTGAACATTGTGATACAAAGTTGAGTTAAACTTGAACGATTTCAAAGTTTTTAAACTTTGTATCAAGATTGAAAAATGGAAGTTATTTTCATAGAAAACTATTTTTCCATAATAGTATATGTTATGAGGAATGTATCCTCAAAATTTCATAATTTTTTGAATTTTCTGTAATTTTCTGTGAGTTTCTGAACTTCTCCCGGGGAGAAAATTAGAAGTTTTGATTTCAGTGGCTGGATCGGTCCGGGGACCGATCCAGGGAATATCTAATCGGTCTGCGGACCGATCCAGAGTATTGTGGATCGGTCTGCAGACCGATCCAGTGAGTTCCAGTAGCACGAGTGCGATCTGGTGAAGGGCTGATCGGTCTGGTGACCGATCAGTGATGATCCAGAAAGAGGATCGATTTGGGAATCGATCCAAGGGGTTCCTGATCGGTCTGGGGACCGATCAGTGCGTGCTGAATTGTTGAAATTCGACTGGATGTCTGAAATTTCAGTTTTAGGAAGTGGTGTTTTTGAATTTCTAAAGGTTTGAAACTCTCCAAGACATTGTTGGTGCAATGGTCAAGGGGGAGTTGGCCTTTAGGGAGAGTTTTACCTAATTGTCAAGGGGGAGTTGACTTTTAGGGGGAGTTTTTACTCCTTAAGACTTTTGAGGATTAGTGATATGGGATTATCACTAAGTTGATTGTTGAGTTTAGTATCAAGGGGGAAATTAAGAGTTTCAATGAAAGGTATGAGACTTTCATTAGGAAGAAACTCTTGACCTTGATACCCTCCTTTTTCTTTTTGATGTGTGTCAAAAAGGGGAGAGTGTTCATTGGAGAATTATTGGAGAACCCAAGTTAGGTTATCGGGTTAACCTAAGCTAGGGGAAGAATGTCAAGGAATGTTCGAGGAAGAACATTGGAATTCTTTTTGATGTGTGTCAAAAAGGGGGAGAATTATTGGAGAACCCAAGTTAGGTTATCGGGTTAACCTAAGGGGAGAATGTCCAGAGAATGTTCAAGAAAAGAACATTGGACATTGGAAGATGATTGGAAAACCTAAGTTAGGTTATCGGGTTAACCTAACTTGATTATGGGTTTTGTCAAACATCAAAAAGGGGGAGATTGTTGGTGCAACCTTAGGTCAAGGTTGACCTGACTCGAGTTGACCTGACTCGAGTTGTATTTTGATGTTTGACTTAGGAAGATTGTCGGTGCAACCTTAGGTCAAGGTTGACCTAGTTGAGTTGCATGTTGATGTTTGACACTCGTGGAAGAGTTGTATTCTTGATATGGGACAAGAATAGATGTTTGGGAGATTGTTGGTGCAACCTTAGGTCAAGGTTGACCTGGTTGACCTGATTCGGGAAAAAGTCCAAGTATGGAGACTTGGCACTGGAAAAGTCCAAGCAGGGAGCTTGGCACGCGAAAAGTCCAAGTATGGAGACTTGGCACGGGAAAAGTCCAAGTATGGAGACTTGCGAAAAGTCAAGTATGGAGACTTGGCGGTGAGAAAGTCCAAGTGGGATGTTAGGCGGTTGAAAAGTCTGGTGAGTGAAGCCAGGCGGTGGAAATCTGGTGAGTGAATCCGTGAAAATCCTAGTGAGTGAAGCTAGGTGAAGGTGAAAGTCACGGTGAGTGAAGCCGGGCATTGGAAAATCCTGAGTGAGGCGGTGAAAATCCTAGTGAGTGAAGCTAGGTGAATGAGAAAGTCCTAGCTGGGATGTTAGGCGGTTGGAAAGTCACGTGAGTGAAGCCGAGGCGGTTGTGGAATCCAGGAAGCGGTGAAACCTAGTGAGTGAAGCTAGGTGAAAGTCACAGTGAGTGAAGCCGGGCAAGGAAAATCCAGGATGGATCAAGGGTGATCGGACATCCGGTGATGGGAAGTCCAAGTAGGTCATAGGAGTGATCGGATACTTAGTGCGGAGAGAAAAGTCTAAGTGGGTAAAAGGTTGACCGGTTGGGCGGGAGTCCTAGCAGGTCAAGGGTGACCGGATGCTAGGCGCAATGTACCAACAGGTCAAGATTGACCGGATGTTGGTTTGGACTTGGTTTGGGCGAAAACCATGAGTGGATCGATCGGTGATCGATCCGGATCTGAAATATTCGATCGATGCGGTGACCGATCGGTAACACATCGTAGCATATCGTGTGTTAGCGATCGATGCGGTGACCGTCGAGTCGATCGGCCGAGCAGAGGAGGCGCAAGAGGGCTGATCGGTGCAGGCCGATCAAAAGCCTGATCGGTCCACGGACCGATCGAGGGGAAAGCGAAGGAGGAGGAATGGATTGGTGCGTGGACCGATCCATGGGCTGATCGGTCCACGAGGCCGATCGAGGCACTGCCATGCTGACGCATACGGCTGATTTCTTCTGTTTCTTCGTTTTCTTCGCGAGGTTATAAAGGAGGGCTGCTGCGAGCCTCCTTCTTCCTTCTTCTTCCTTCTTCCTGTTCTTGGTGTTGCTAAGCTTGCTGTTGAGCTTCTGCTGTTGTAGGCGCTTGGGAGCGGCTGCTTCTTCCAGTCGAAGAGGCATCGAAGAGAAGGCAAGAAAGTTTACATTTGTATTGTACTTTATTTCTTGTTTTCCTTGTACTCTTTTCTTGCTGTTGCAAGAAGTTTCTGTGGCGAGGTTTCTCCACCCAGAAGGAGAGTTTTTATTAGCCGGTTTTCCGGGGACTCATCCACCGACGGATTGATTGGGTTCGTCCACCTTACGGACACGCCGAGGAGTAGGAGCATCATCTCCGAACCTCGTACATCGCTGTGTTAAGGTTTGATATTCTTCCTTTCGTTTCTAGTTTATTTTTCCGCTGCGCTAACGAATTGTAGGAAGAAACGAGTGATTTGGGGCAGCTATTCACACCCCCCCTCTCTAGCCGAGTACGTAGGATCCCAACATTGTGGTGGCCGGATACTACTTGGAGAAGAAGAAGAAGAAGGAGAGGAAGCTAGCATCTCTTGGAGCTTGGTTAGTGTTTTGATTTTCTTCCTTGGTGAAGCTTCTTTCTTTGTGGCCGAACCTAGCTAGGAGGAGAAGAAGGTGGTTGGTGATTTCTCATCTCGGAAGATCATTGCCCACACAACGTCCGAGGTTAGAAGAGGAATACGATAGAAGATCAAGAGGTTTTTCTACAAGGTATAACTAGTAATTTTTCTTTCCGCATCATGCTAGTTATTTATGGAAATAATACCAAATACAAGAGGCTTACGTTCTAGAATTTCGAATATGTTTTTCGATGTTGTGTTCTTTTGTTTTTTCTTTTCCTTGTGATTTGATTGTTCTTTTTGGTTAACCTAAAGTTATTTTAGGAAATTAAATATTAGATTTCTATAAAAGGTTTTGTCTAGTCGGTGGTGGTTGCTCCCATATCCAAGAAGGCCATGTGCCTCGCCACGTCAGTACTGGGAACCAATTATGGAAATTAATATTTAATGGAATTAATAACTTAAGGAGACTTGGGTCGAACGTGTTAAGTTTCGCAGGAGATCCAAGTCAAAACCTAAAAGAACAAATAGATTATGTTTTGGATCAAACGTGTTAAGTTCCGCAGGCGATCCAAAATTTAATTTAAAAGAACACATGGTAGCTAGGAAAAGGTTCAGACCTTTGTACAAAATTTTTGTATAGTGGAACCTATAGGTTTTCCGAGTAGCAACGAACAAATGGTATCAGAGCTAGGGTTTTGCCTCTGTGTATTTGGTATTAGGTTAATTATGCATATGTCATACATAATTTAGGCAGGTTAATAGTAGGATGTGCTAACTTTGTGGATGCAGGATCCAACTATTATGGCTTTTAGTTATTATGTGTGTGATTGGACCCTTGGACATCTCAAGGGCATTTATATGTGTGTGCATGATTGTATTAAAATACAGCAGGAGCTGTATTTAGTTTTATTAGGATTTTATTTTTTATCTAGATACATGTACATTCCTTTTATGGAATATAGGATCAAAAATGTAAAATTCTATTTATGTCGCTGATCGAATCTTGCAAAGCGTGGAACCTTCTAAGGACCAGAGGCACAGCGGAACAAGGAGCAAGATGGATGCGACAGCTAGACCCGGTAGCGGTGGCCAAATATGGCAGCAGCTTGGGATGACAACACACGGAGGACAACTAGAGATAAAAGCCATAATAGTTGAAAATTAGATTTTTTATTTATTGCTTTTATATTGTGCTATGTGTGCATGATAGTTTACAAGTTTAGTAGGCTAGCATAGTTAAAATTCCTCATTTATAAATAACTAAGTGGGAGAGGGATTTTTAAGTAAATCCCATGGTCTCCATTACTGGTTTGTAAGTGATGCAAACAAGCTTGCGCGTTGGCTCTGAGTGCCTTCCTCCATAACGGATGAGCTTGTTTGCGGATCACTAGAACAAACTTCCATTTTTGGATGACTATAGGAAGTTAATTAAGAGCGTGTGATCTTCCCCAACGGAAGGGGCATAATCTTATTAATGGACTTAGTGTCAAGTAATGGTATACACTTAGACACATCTAATAGTATCCTCCCCATCGGAGTCACTGCTATTATTTGTGTGACCAAATAATACCAACTATTAATTTTATTTGTCAAAAGTTAGGTTGACAAGATAATAAAATTAATGGGTTAAAACCCTCCTTTACAAATGTTGAATTTGTATACGTCCACACTAACGTGGCATACAAAATTCACGGTGTTATGAGGTGTTGGTTAATTTAAAATAGTATTGTTTGAGGAATCAATATTATTCTAAATTTAGAGTTCTGACCAAAAGTTATTTGTGATTCTTAGGATGACTTTCAACCCACTGTCCATCATACTTCAACAAAATAGACTTCTTGGACCTAATTACATAGATTGGAAAAGGAACCTGGACATTGTTCTGACTACTGAAAGCTATAAATTTGTACTGACTGAACCTTGTCCTGATGCACCCACTGGTGAATCTACCCAAGAGGAGATTGAATATCATAAGAGATGGGTAAAGGCAGATGAGATGGCGGTGTTATATTTTGGCTTCAATGTCAAATGTATTGCAACATCAAGATCAAGGTTTACCAACTTATGATATTATGAACAATCTCAAGGAACTCTTTGGTCATCGTGATAGGGCTTCTAGACAAGAAGCTATGAGAAAGATAATGACCACCATGCAAGAGGGTACTCTGTAAGGGATCATATCCTAAAGATGATGACTTATCCGAACGAGAGATACGATCCTTGGAGGAGAAATTGATAGGGAAACCCGGATCGATATGATCCTCCAAGCGCTACCTAGAAGTTTTGAGCGGTTCACTTTGAACTATAATATGAATAAAAGGATTTATTCATTAGGGGAACTACTGAGCAGCAGAAGGATTATTTCGTCACAATTCTCAAATTCACTATCTTTGAAAATGGTTCTACTTCTAAACCGAAAGGAAGAAGAAGAAGAAACAAGTCTGGCTCATCAAAGAAAGTGAATAAATCTCGGAGTATGGGATTTAAAGTGGAGTGAAGAAGCCCAAGGGCAAGTGCTTCATCTGCAAGCAGGCAGGACATTGGAAGGCGGACTGTCCTCGTAGGAACCAAAACAAAGGTATATCTCATGCTCTAGTTGTTGAAACATGTTTAGCGGTGTTATCTACCAGCACCTGGTGTGTAGATACGGGAGCCACTGATCATGTCTGCAATTCCCTGCAGGGGTTCCAGGAAACCCGACGACTATCTGAAGGAGAGATTACCGTCTACATGGGCAATGCTACTAAAGTGGCAGCTGTTGCAGTGGGAGACGTCTACTTATCTTTTAGTAGAAATAGAAATTTGATTTTAAGAAATTGTCTTTATGTACCCAGTTTTAGAAAGAATTTAATTTCAGTTTCTAAACTATTTTTAGATGGATATTCAGTTTCCTTTAGTAACGATGTAGTTATTAAAAGAAATAGAGTGATTATCTGTTCTGGTGCATTAGTTGGCAATTTGTATACTTTAAATCCAATTTCTTCCACAAAGCATAACATGGAAATTTATAATTCATCTTCTAATTCTAATAAGAGAAAAGAACTTTCGGAAATGAACCAAGCATATCTTTGACATCTAAGGCTTGGTCATATTAACTTGAGTAGGATTCAGAGGCTTATAGCCGATGGACTTTTGAGTTCATTAGAGTTGGAAAATTTTCCAACTTGTGAATCCTGCTTAGAAGGAAAAATGACCAAGAGGCCGTTCAAGGCCAAGGGGTATAGAGCCAAAGAAGTGTTAGAATTGGTTCACTCTGATTTGTGTGGTCCTATGTCTGTCCAAGCAAGAGGAGGTTTTGAATATTTTGTCTCTTTCATGGCGATTATTCAAGATATGGATACATTTACCTAATGCGCCGAAAGTCCGGTGCTTTGATAAGTTCAAAGAATACAAGGCTGATGTGGAGAAGCGATTAGGTAAAGTATCAAGACACTACGATCTGATCATGGTGGCGAATACCTCTTAGGAGAGTTTAGGAATTACTTATCGAGGCGATTCAATCTCAATTATGCACTGGAACACCCAGCAGAATGGTGTAGCAAAGCGAAGGAATAGGACTCTTATGGAGATGGTTAGATCGATGATGAGTTATTCGGAAATTACCAAATTCGTTTTGGGGATATGCTCAGAAAACAGTATACGTTCTGAACTTAGTACCTTCTAAATCGGTTTCTTCTCCCCATAGAATTGTGGAATGGGCGAAAATCAGTCTAAGACATATTCGGATTGGGATAGTCCAGCACATGTCTTTGAAACAGATCTTGATAAGTTAGAATCTCGTACAGAAGTTCGCGTGTTTGTAGGATATCCCAAAGGAACAAAAGGTGGTTTATTTTATAGTCCTAAAGACCAGAAGATCATTGTTAGCACCAATGCCCAATTTTTAGAAGAAGACTATATAATGGATCACAAGCCCAGTAGCAAAGTTGTTTTAGAAGAACTTAGAGAGGACACGTCTACTTCAGTACCAACAGTACAAGATGAAGTACCACAAGAGACTGCAACATGTGTCACACATGATACACAACCACAGACAGTGCCTCGTCGTAGTGGGAGGGTTGTAAGGCAGCCTGAAAGATTCATGTTTTTGGGAGAGTCTTCGGACTTGATCCCGGGTAAACATGAACCTGATCCACGAACATATGACGAAGCACTCCAAGATATAGATGCAGCATCTTGGCAAAAGGCAATGAATTCTGAAATAGAGTCTATGTACTCTAATAAGGTCTAGGAGCTTGTAGAACCACCTGATAGTGTAAAAGCCGTTGGATGCAAGTGGATCTACAAAAGGAAAAGAGGGACAGACGGGAAGGTAGAAACCTTCAAAGCTAGGCTTGTTGCAAAAGGGTACACTCAGAAAGAGGGAATCGATTATGAGGAGACCTTTTCACCGGTGGCCATGCTTAAGTCTATCTGGATACTCTTATCCATTGCTGCTCATATGAATTATGAGATTTGGCAAATGGATGTCAAGACAACTTTCCTTAATCACTACAACAAAATCGCTCATAGACATCGGTTTTCCACCGGTGTCTATTTGATTTTCGATCGATGTCTATGAAGCCGATGTTAAAAGTCTGCCATTTTAGACATCAGGTTAAAACCGGTGTAGTATCACTTAACGACACCGGTTTTCGAATCGGTTATTAACCGGTGTAGTATCACTTAACGACACCGTTTCATACACGGTGTAAAACCGATGTAATATTGTATGTTAATAACACCAGTTTTGGCAGCGGTAAATGACCGATGTAATATTACTTTATAACACCGGTTTTAAATTGGTGGAAAACCGATGTAATATGTATTTTTTCTAACAGCACAGATTTGATTTTAAAACCGACAATAACAAAAAAAAATACACAAATATTCACAAATTGTACAAATATTCTTCATTCAATAATATCCATAAAATACACAAATATTCACAAATTATATAAATAATCTTCTTACAACAATATCCATAAAATACCCAAACATTCTTTTTACATCAAAAGCTAGCTAATAAATATCAAAATCAAGGTAGAACATTCTTTTAACACATCAAGGTAGAACCGCACTTCAAATGTAATCTAGCATGCATTCAGCCCACTCGAACCGCACTTCATCAATTTCAACTCTGGAGTACTTGAGATTTGTAAACTGTAAAAACACATAAATCCACCATATGTCAAATAACTAAAACAAATGTGTACATGTATCAAATAAAATAGAATACTGAGTTTTTAAAGGCTGCTGTGCAAGATAACGAATATAACATAGAATCTAAAACTTTCATATATGACACTTAGTATATGCTGCTTAGAATATAACATAGATAATTTGCTCCTTCTAATTCAAGTGTACAGATTGATAAGAACTGACAGCATCATACAACAACTTACTAGGCATGATAATGGTTGAACAAAGAAATATGACTACACAACAAATCTAGTGAAGCATAGAAGAACAAAGCTACCTCTGATGAAGAGATATACTATTTATTGTACTACCTCTGATGCCATCTTGGTATCCTGAATATCCTGCACTAAGCCCCCTATTTTCTGTGATTTCTGCTACCAACCACAGCAGCAAGGAATGCGGCAAGAAGGCAGCTGCCTCCTTAGTTCAGCACCCAAAATAGCAAGTTAGAGCTTCCTTTTGGGTCCATTCAATCCTCTAGTAAGTAGAAACTATTTTTCCTTTGGTTTATGATGGATTTGGAGTGTCTTGACCTAAGATATAATCCTCTTGTAGCCCTCTATATTAAAGGCCAGCATACATGGAAAAATAAACATATTCTTCCCTTTGGTAGGTAAACTTTACTTGTAGTTTTTATTCATTTGCTTCATGTAGGAGTAGATTCTAGTAAATTCCCACACATTTAATGTTTAATGATCAGCTAGGGATAAGATTGGGGATCAACATGATCATTTCCTCCCTATAGCCATGTGGTAGAGGTCGAGCTTGTAGCCTAAATAATGTAGTTAGGGGTCTCTATCTGATTAATGAAAAACATGAATATAGGTAAAAACAAAAGAGGTGAGTAAAATAATGAAGAGGGGTTAAATCATAAAAACAAAGAGTTCCCTATTCTTGAGGTACCCACAGGCATATTGACACTCACTCTTACTTCTAGTTGAACTTGAAATTCATTGGTATAGCTAAATATGGTAATGGGTACCCTTTAGGTTTGATTACCCATTTATCTTAATAGGTTAGGTTAAATTCGAGTATCAATGTGTTAGATATTTAGAGGAAGTTGAGCAGGTTCAAAAAATGTAATCAATACTTTAATCCTAAGGTTACCATTTAAGATAGCTTATCCAGCCACTCTACTCACTGCAGTTCCTAATCTCTAATTCCTTTCTTCTTAGGCAATCATTTAGTCTCCAACTAGTATCTGGTTTGTAACAAAAGCATAACATTCGGTTTGTAACTTATTTTAGGCAAATAAAGCAACCATATAAGCTTATGAAATGAGAGAATGCTACACTCATTAATGGTTGCATAAGGATTGCTTAAGTCAACATATAAATTTTCTTTAATGGGATGTAGGTCAATTAATATGGGTTGTTTAATTCATGTGTTTTATGTTGTGTGAATTGCTTAAGGTCATCCCTAAGCTACTGTACATGCTATGTCAGAGCTAAATTCATCCCAATTTGTGTGGGTTCTTTTCTCCTTTTCACCTAAGCCATATGCATAAACCATGTACATATTAAGTAGAAGCAACTAGTTTTCACTCTTGTGAAACAAAACATCTAATGCTTTTTGTAAACGTTTACATGCTATCAAATTAAGAGTGTCAAGTTTTGATTGGAAGTGTGGATGTTTCCAGCGGTATACAGCTTTCTGAAGAATCAAACATAATCAGATACACCGCTACAATGTGATAGTGTACATAAGCATATCACGCATAACAAGC
Organism: Zingiber officinale; assembly: GCF_018446385.1. NCBI lineage: Eukaryota > Viridiplantae > Streptophyta > Magnoliopsida > Zingiberales > Zingiberaceae > Zingiber > Zingiber officinale. Next base: position 17,507,051 of record NC_055986.1, on the reverse strand, counting down.
CACAAGTCCTATCAATCTACCATTAATTATGTACTTACATTCATAGTATTGGTTCAAGTCATATCTAAGTTCATGTCGATCTCTTCACATTTATAAATTTTTCAAATAATTAATATTAGCTTCTGCAAATGATGTTGCCCCTACAGATAAAAACATTCATTGGACAATAAAGGTTGAGAAAAATAACCACCTCAAAGTTTCCTTTCAGTTCTGATTTGAGCTTTTTGGTGAGACTCTCGTTGTACAATTCCTCGTAAGCCAACTGAATCTGCTTTCTTTGGGTGGCATTTCTATGCGCTAAAATGTTGATCAGTGTCTTCTCATTAGTTCCCCATCCTGACACATGTAGATGTGTAAGGCTATTTAGCTTATACAAATTTTGCTTTACTATTTCTTCATAAATTTATATATGCTATTCAAAACTAGTGTATCTGAGCAAGGTATCGAAATACACTGTAGAAGAACTTGCATCTCTCTTATGCACAATGACATTATATGAGGCCTTGATGAACCCATTGCTAGACATTAGGCTTCAAAGGGACAAGGCTTCAGGGATGGACAAACAGAACACTTTTGCAAACTCCAAGAAAAATTACCATCACAGTCTATGCAGTTTAATAGTATTTCTCCAGCTCCAAGTTCTTGGACAGCTTTTGCAAGTTCAAAAGCTCCAATAGGCCGAACCTCACGTCCACCATTGACCTGCACAAGAAAAGGTCAAATCAGACAAGAGAAAGATTTGAAGACCTTGTTTGTTCATCTGAGGTTAACACAAAGTAATCCAATTTATAGTTACGAGTTTGGGTTGAAGCATCCAGACTAGTTTGAAGAAATTAGTGACAAAATACATGACTAGGGAAAATAATGTGCATAAATAATGAAAAGCTTACTGTGCACTGATACCATGCCTACTCTTCACCTGAGGGGCCTGAAGTTATCATGGAAGAAGAAATGTAATCATAGAGAAGTGGAAAGAAACATATAATGAGAAAAGCAATAATTTGTGGAGCTAAAAGAAGCAAGAAAGGCTAAATTATAATTATATAGTACCTGGGGAAGAAACCTTAATGGTCTTAAATTCAACATCATCAGGGCTCCCGACAAAGACTCTCCGAGGGTCAATGCTCACAACTACTGCCTGATGGAGTTAAAAGTATCGACAATAAACATTATCATTGTCATTGTTTTTTTTAGTAAGTCAGATGCATACTGCACAAAATTGAAAATCCATTTTCCACAATAGTGAATATCAAGAAAAGAAGGTGACAAGAAATGCAACTTGAGTTGTACTCTCAGTAAACAATTAACCTATCACATACTTTCATTGAACAGGTTCAGATAGGGAGAGAGAACAGCTGAAATATAGGTGCAACAAACATAGGATCAAGGTTATAGAATGGGAACAAATAAACATCAAGAATATATGTAGTCACCAGCTCTCCTCATTGCAGTGAGAAAGATCAATTTTTAGCACAGAAAGGTCTTCCACCCACCAGTCCTGACAATGCATCATTAATTTTCCTGATCTGCTATCACATTCTAAGTGAGCTAAACCAGAAACCAAATCAAAAGAAATCCGTAAACGATGCTGCAGGGGAAAATTCATTGAGTGGAAATTACCCAAAGATTTCAAATCAACTTCTCACGAAGACACAAATTCGACTCTAAATCATTCCGAAACCCTCCAATTAGGAACCAAAACTTCAAGGAAAGCTCGAATCACTTCTGACCTCTCTGTGACCAATTCTAACAAACAGGTAACGTGCAACTCTCTACAACTTGTTCATTATGGAAAACACAACACAACTCAACCTCAAATCATCGAACACCAGCCAAAATCTCTAGGAAAACCTACTGTGAACACATCAGAAATCACTGTCAAACAATTTTGGGTAACATACGCAAACCAAGCAGTAACCTTCAACCGAAACCTCCAACAAGAACACATCCCATCGAGAAAAATCCAACCCGAATCGTATACAAAGAAAACCAATCAAACACATCCACAGAAGAGGAAAACATATCGAAAGTGTCTACAAAAGAAGTAAATCAAAACATCTCCAGGAAGAACAATCAAAGCCTTTACCAGAAGAAAACCAGTCGAAATCCATACCAAATCCTCACTTTCTATAGGTTTTCCACCCCACTATACCTCATGGATTTCGAGTTATCACAAGTAGATACACTTGCCTCTTTCTTCTTCGTCTCGCCTCCACTCGTCCTCGCGTTGTGCCCCGTCAGCTGTGGCGCCGCCTGCGAAGCTCAGCTAGGCAGCGAAATGGCGCGACGAGTGGCTCTGTCGACTCGGGAAAAATGGAAAGAAGAGAAGGGTCGGCGGAATCGGGCAGGGAGATGTGACGAGGAAATGAACCCACTGTTCAAAGGGGACGGCGACGGCGAGAAATCGAGGGAGAGGAAGGGGACGGCGACGGCGACGGCGAGATCTCCGAGGGCGAGACGGCGGAAGGGGAAGAGGGAGATGAGGCTGAGGTTTAGGTTTAGGTTTAGGTTTATGTTGAGAGAAGGGGCACGATATTGGTTTAGGTTTGGAGGGAATTTTGTGAAGTCTTGTAAATTTTAGCCGGTGAAAAATTTAAATTATTTAAGAAGGGGTTTATTAACATCGGATTTTAAAAACCGATCTTAAAATCGGTGTCTATTAACCAAAAAAAGGGCGCTCATAGACATCGCCTAAAAAACCGATGTCTATGAGCTAAAATCTGCGCTCATAGACATCGGTTTTTAGAAAAATCGGTGTAAAATACTCAAAGACTTCGGTTTTAGCCTAAAACCGATGTTGTTCCACTGATGTCTATGAGCGATTTTGTTGTAGTGAATGGAAGTCTTGAAGAGAACATCCATATAAAGCAACCAGAAGGGTTCATTGAAAAAGGCAAAGAGCATCTAGTGTGCAACCTCAATCGGTCCATTTATGGACTAAAGCAAGCTTCAAGATCTTGGAACATCCGGTTTAATGAAGTAATCCAGTCATATGGATTTATTCAAAGTCCGGATGAATCTTGTGTATATAAGAAGTGTAACGGAAACGTGGTGGTATTTCTTGTACTATACGTAGATGATATTTTATTAATTGGCAACAATGTCAAGGTATTATCAGACATAAGGGTATGGCTGTCCAAACAATTTGATATGAAGGACTTAGGAGATTGTGCACACATTCTTGGGATCAAAGTTATAAGGGATCGTAAGAAAAAAATGTTGTGTCTGTCCCAAGCTTCATATATAGATACAATCCTTGCTCGTTTTAGCATGCAGGATTCCAAGAAAGGTTTCTTACCTTTTAGACATGGAGTAGCTCTATCTAAAGAGATGTCTCCAAAGACATCGAAAGAGATAGAGGACATGAAAGTTCTTATGCTTGGTGTAGGAAGCCTAATGTATGTAATGCTATATACGAGACACGATATCCGTTTTGCATGGGCATGATCGGCAGATATCGAGTAACCTAAGGACATTGGACTGCGGTAAGCATATATTAAAGTACCTAAGAAGGACTAGAGATTATATGCTAGTTTACCAAGCAGACGATCTGCTCCCTGTGGGTTACATGGATTCAGATAGGGATAAGTAAGTCTACATCGGGCTATGTGTTTACTTTAGGAGGTGGAGCCATTTCATGGAGGAGTGTTAAGCAATCGTTTGAGACTCAACCATGGGCTGAGTATGTAGCGACCTCCGACTAAAGAAGCGGTATGACTCGTGAACTTTCTAATGGACTTAGATGTGATTCCTGGTTTGCCCAAAATCATCACAATTTATTGTGATAATAGCGGTGCAGTTGCAAACTCGAAGGAACCACGAGCTCATAAGGTAAGTAAACATATAGAGCGCAAGTACCACCTGATACGAGATATCGTGAAGCGAGGAGAAGTTGTCATCGCCAAGATTGCATTAGCAGATAACCTGGCAGATCCTTTCACTAAGGCCCTTCCGGTTAAAGCTTTCGATCGGCATGTGGAGGGAATGGGAATCAGATGTATGGTAGAAGATATGGCAGCTTAGTCATTAGTATAAGTGGGAGATTGTTCGAGTGTATACTGAAAGTCTAAGCTTTGTAAACATTCATTATGAATAAAGAATCACATTTGGTTAAATTGTCTACATTTTGTAGTTGTTCATTTAATTTATATTGTAGATAACATAGTATGTGGTGTCACATGCAGAAGATGATATTATTAGTACCTTATAAATTATAAATAGTAGCTCACGACCAAAATGGAAAGGAACAAACCATTAGAAGGTCGTAGTGTAATTAGGTATTAGTTTATCTTGACTATATAATTACACTAGTACACTCAGAGTGTATTGAGTAGGACCATTTGAGGTCGTTTCTTTTATACTGACTTTATAAAGGAACAAAGACCTCAGTTATTATGGAAGTGTGTACTCTTAATCCTAATATAATAACAAGCATATATATTTGATATTTATTTCTTTAATTTATCAATGGGTGAGATTTAGTTCGATGAATCAATAAGCCCGATAAGTTGGGAAATGATATCACTTATAGTGTGTGTTGTTGATTATAGAAGGAAACTGTGTCCTAGAGATACTAGGTTGATAATGCCCCCAAGAGGAGCTCATAAGGATTGTCATGTTAAACCCTGCAGGTGGACTTAGTCCGACATGACGATAAGGTTGAGTGGTACTACTCTTGGACTTAGATATTAATTAAATGAGTTGTCAGTAACTCACTTAATTAGTGGACATTCGATATCTTAAACACAGGGAGACTAACACACTCATAATAAGAAGGAGCCCAAAAATGTAATTTGGGATTGGTGCGGTAGTTCAATGATAGTTCTCTAGTGGAATGAATTATTATTGATAAAATTAAGTTGTGTGTTCGGGGCGAACATGGGATGCTTAATTTTATCGGGAGACCAAAACCAATTTCTCCTCTAGAGTATTATACCCACCTATACCCACCTTCTATACCCACCCAATAGGGGCCGGCCAAGCTAGCTTGGGAACAAGCTAGGGCCGGCCTAGGTATGAATTTGGGTGGCCGGCCCTAGCTTGAACCCAAGCTAGTGGGGGCCGGCCAAATTAAATTAAAAAGGAATTTTAATTTTAATTTTTATTATGTGGAAGAAATAATTTATTAAAGAGAATTTAAATTAAAATATCTCTCTTATAAAAGATCTACAAAAGATTAAAGAAAGAGATTAGATCTCTTTCCTTATTTGTAGATTGGTGAGATATTTTATTTTCTCTTTAAAATTATTCACATGTTGATAAAATTAAAATTATAGAAATTTCATTTTATCAACCATGAAGAGACTTTTGAAGAGAAATTTTATTTTTTAAAATTTCTGGAAACAAATTAGGAAGTTTTAATTGTTGATTGAAACTTGTCCAATTTGTTCCTCATGATGTGGCCGGCCACTTGAATTTAATTGGGAAATTTTATTTTATTTTTCTCAATTAAATCATGTCAAGGAAATTAAGGAAATTTTATTGTAATTAAATTTCCTAATTTGCCTAGGCCAAGGAATATAAAAGAAGGGGTGAGGGTGCCTTCACAAGAGACAACCTCTATTATTTTCTCTCCCTCTTTTGTTCCTTGGTGTGGCCGGCCATCATCATCATCATCTCCCTCTCTTCCTCTTGTGGTGGCCGAACCTCTCTCAAAGGCTTGGAGCTCTTGTGGTGGCCGGATACTACTTGGAGAAGAAGAAGAAGAAGGAGAGGAAGCTAGCATCTCTTGGAGCTTGGTTAGTTTTTGATTTTCTTCCTTGGTGAAGCTTCTTTCTTTGTGGCCGAACCTAGCTAGGAGGAGAAGAAGGTGGTTGGTGATTTCTCATCTCGGAAGATCGTTACCCACACAACGTCCGAGGTTAGAAGAGGAATGCGATAGAAGATCAAGAGGTTTTTCTACAAGGTATAACTAGTAATTTTTCTTTCCGCATCATGCTAGTTATTTATGGAAATAATACCAAATACAAGAGGCTTACGTTCTAGAATTTCGAATATGTTTTTCGATGTTGTGTTCTTTTGTTTTTTCTTTTCCTTGTGATTTGATTGTTCTTTTTGGTTAACCTAAAGTTATTTTAGGAAATTAAATATTAGATTTCTATAAAAGGTTTTGTCTAGTCGGTGGTGGTTGCTCCCATATCCAAGAAGGCCATGTGCCTCGCCACGTCGAACCAATTATGGAAATTAATATTTAATGGAATTAATAACTTAAGGAGACTTGGGTCGAACGTGTTAAGTTCCGCAGGAGATCCAAGTCAAAACCTAAAAGAACAAATAGATTAAGTTTTGGATCAAATGTGTTAAGTTCCGCAGGCGATCCAAAATTTAATTTAAAAGAACACATGGTAGCTAGGAAAAGGTTCAGACCTTTGTACAAAATTTTTGTATAGTGGAACCTATAGGTTTTCCGAGTAGCAACCAGCACTTCATATTGCTTCACTATCAGTGCGATACAACACATGGTCGTCCGGCTTATGGACCAGACGGTCCTATTATACTGAGTACTACTCGTTCACTACTTTATTAATATACATCCGGTTGTCTAAGCATTCAATCAGGATATACTCATGAGACAACAGTGTCAAAAAATCATAACAACTTGTTAGAGAATAACAACTGTTTATCAGAGAATGTTCTCCTATGTAATGTAAGCATTTATTGGAACCTTCTTTGAAGGTGATTATACCTCTTCCATCAGCCGACTGTATATTCTTGGAATCACCTCATTAATAGTGTTAGTTACAAAAAAGGTGCACACGGATAACGGAAGATTCCTCAGATGATGACTACTTGCCTTCTAGGCTGTACATATTCCTTTATCTGGCAGCTTCTGACACCCGACATCCTCTGCCACCTCATGATTACGGAGGTTATGAGAGATGATATATAAAGAGAGTCCTCTCCATTGGAAAGGTACGCTTTTTAGCATATATTGTTGGAACCCCAAGGTGGTTTTGATTTGACCAACTAAGTTAGGTTAGGTCCTGTTGTGTTTACCACTGTGTCTAAGTGTGTAGGAACTTAGGAGCACAGGAAGTCGAGCAAAAGACGCAACTAGCGAGAAGGACGACACGGGAGAGAGCCGACGGACTTGATGCATCTGAGGGATGAGGTGTTGTAAGGAACTAGAGCGCTAAACACGCTTATGCGCAGTGGAAACCATCTAGTTCCTTCCAGGAGATCCATGCGAAGGGAAAGAAAAATATACTAAGTTTTTCATAAGATTATAAGAGGGTTATACCTTTGGTGCATGCTCACGGACTCCAGACAGCTTGGATCTAAGCACGATCACACGTTCGCGCATCTACGGTATTCACACGAACAAGCGTTCGTTTATCTCACAAACTCACGAAATGGAGATAGGTTGTGCTAGCAACTTAGAGAAAGGATTTTGGCTAAGAGAGGAGAAGAGCAAGGAGAATGAAGAAGTATCTCAAAAATGAAGAGAAAATTGCTTAAGTATTTTCATCCAATGAAAACACTTAATTAGCATTAATAGCCTTAATAAGCATTTACACTCCATTAAATACAACACTTGAAACTCCTCATTTCAAATTCAATTTCGAAAATTGAATGAAATGAATCATTGAATTTTGAAATTCAATAAATCTCTCCATTAATCCTCACTTGAGTCCAACTCAAGTCTCCTTACTTGAGTCTAACTCAAGTCTAATTAACTTGAGTATAACTCAAGTCTAATTCAATCGAGTCTTACTCAATTAATCTCATGCAATTTCAAATTCAATGAATCACATTTAATTAATTTGAATTGACTCCTTGAGTCTAGTTTGAATTAGACTTAATCCAACAAATAGATCCAATTGAGTCTAACTCAATAAGTCTAATTCGGATAAGACTTAATCCAATGATTCACCATATGAACCCATCTCCAAATCTACTTGTTCTTTGTTTGTGACCCAATAGGTTCTCGTAACGTTTGCAATGTACCCAAATCAATATTTAGATACATAAGCAATGAGTGACATCTAGCAAGGCATCATTGCTACCCAAGTGACGAGAAAGTCGAGATCCGACCTAACCTGTCCGTGGTTATTATCTTGTATGGCTTTGTCCCTCTATCCTTGATATCTAAATTGATCAATGAGGCATAGACCATGTCATCCTCTTATCAACCTTTGTGTTTCTTGATCTCTAAGTAGACACACTCAATCAAATAAGCTCAATATCTCATATTGACTCATTTGCGCATGGTCATGCTTTCTTGTGTCCTACTAATCAAGGGGCCCACAGACATCTCTCTGTATAATTCATTGCATACCCAATGATCGACTTTATTGTTCACCTTGTTACATGTGACGTTTGCCGATACCAAAGTACACAACTCGTTATGTAGGGAACCGTAGCGACTTCAGGTCTAAGGACTATTCATACCAATAGTCATATGAGAATGTTTATGACACTCATATAACGATCCATGAAATATTATCATAGCAGGTCATTCAGTATATATTCTCTAATATATACCCATGTGTCAACCTGATATCTCATATCCATGACTTGTGAGATTAAGTCATCTGTTGACCTACATGCTAGTCTCAACGCATTAATATTATCCTTGTATATTAATGCTCGACTAGGAATAGTTAAGAGTAGTGTTCTATGTATATCTACAATATCTCACTATCAATTCAACCAATTGATATGCTGTAGATAAGAACCTACTACCCAAGGACATTATTATACTTATTCAATCGACACTAAACTGAAATAAATATAATAACAAACTTTGCCTTTTATTAATAATGATATATGATACAAAATGAGCCCTTTACAATCATCTCATAATTGGTACTAGAGCTAATACTAACAGGTGTTGCGGAATAGTACACCGGCAGATGAGAAGGAAACGTGCGATGTTTCCGAGGGACGAGAAGCTGGAGTGGAAGATTGCTCGGGGAGCAAAAGACGCAGCTAGCGAGAAGGTTCGCACGGGAGAGAGCCGACAGACTCAGTGCGTCCGAGGGACGAAGCTGCGGAAGAGTACGCTGGCAGACGAGAAGGAAGCATATGACGATTCCAAGGTACGAGAAGCTAGAGCGGAAGGTTGCTTGAGAAGGTCGAAAGTTAGGTTCGGGTAAGCCCTATTCCAGATGGCCGAAATCATCCAAGTGAGCGGAGCCGGAGCGGAAGACCCGGATCGAGGCGAGCAGCACTAGAGCAGAGGGTCCAGATCGGAAAAAGTCAACCCTGTTGGCTTTTAGGGTCTGGGCGCCTAGAATCTCATTTTTATCCGCTTTGACGTGGATATTGACCGTTGCGTCAGGGATAGAATTCTATCCCACTCCAGGTGCCTGAAACGCTTCCAATCACCCCGACCAAGGTTATAAATGCAGCCTTAGTCCAGAAGCTACAAAAGAACAAGCAATTACTGAAACAACACTTGTGCGCTTTCTTTTCTAGTTTAGCTTCATCTTTCTGTACGTAAATTGCTGTAAAGAGGCTTCTCCGCCTGAAACAGAATTTAGTGTGTTTCACTTCCTTGGATTAACAGTCTCCCCGAGTGTAACCAAGAAAATTCTGGAGCCTCTTTCTTTTTAGTTCATTATTTGTTCTATGTTTATGCAAGTGTTTAATTAAGTTATAAGTCCGAGAAGGGTTCATTTGTTTTGATTTTGTTCAGGGCTATTCAACCCCCCCTTTGTAGCCGACCAACGGTCCTAATTGTAACGACCCGCCTTCTACTGGCTAGGCTGTAAGACTGGGGGTTACATTATGCTAAGCTATTCTGTGCGAAAAACTGAACTAATTTAAAACTTTATTAATTGCTATAATAGTCTGGAAATCTATACTCCAATACTATTTTATGGTTGTTCATGTGCTAAGGGATGCAACCTAAGGTATACATGGCATATCCTACATCCCCTATGGTCAAGGAGTTGAGTTACAAGGTTTCCTGGTCGAAACCCAACTTCCCGATCGATTGAGATTGAACTCAATCGATTGAAGGCTATTGGATCGATCCATTGATCGATTCAGCTTGCTACTATGCATGGGGTAAATTTCTGGATCGATCGGCTGATCGATCCAGACTTGCCAATCGATCCCGTGATCGATTCCAAAGCTCTCTGTTCGCGAGAGTTAATTCCCCCGATCGATCGGTTGATCGATCCATTAACTCTCTGTTCGCGATAGAACGCTACCGGATCGATTGGCTGATTGATCCAGGAGCTTACTGTTCACGGAAATGGGCTCCCCAATCGATCAACTGATCAATTCAGGACCCTCCAATCGATCGGCTGATCGATTGGGGTTTCTAATTTTGTAGCTGAGCTCTGATTTCAGCACTGCCCCATGTACAATTCTAATGCATAAGTTCTAAAATGGATGGAAAACATCCTAATATCAAATAACTAGTATTCTAAGCATGACATAGTGCATAGTTCACTAGTTCATGGCATTTATACATACTAAAGTGTGGAACAATAAAAATGCTAAAAAGTTCTAATGCTTAAAACAAAACTCGCTGGATCCCTAAGATCTTTATTCCAAGTTCCTGCCCACACACATCTTTATAGCATTGTCCTCCAGCCTCTGCTAATCCAACTTTCCTTTACCTTTATCTGCAGTATAAAGAAAAAGAAGTATCTGTAAGCTTGGGAGCTTAGTAAGAACCATCTACCTCACAAAACATGCATTCGATGCAATTTATGCTTTTAAAACATGCTAATTGAAATACATGCTGATAATTATGCTAAGATTTCTTAAACATGGTTGCTAAAACATGGCATAATGACATACAATACATGACATTCAAAACTAAGCATAGAACTATCATGTGAATCCATAAGAAAACTAAACTGAAATGAAAGCTGAGCTGAACTAATATCAAACTAATGCTAAAGCTGCATTGTATTCACATAACTAATTCGTGAAGTTTTTGAAAACTATTTATCATAAATAGATGAAAATACTAATCATGCTGCCGATGGGCCCGGCGACTGTACTTGCTATGCGTGCATCCCTAACTAGACCCGGGGTTGCAAGACCCGAATTTAGTAGGGTTTACTAAGTTATCTAAACCTAGGGACGACTGTGGGAGCCCAACCCAAGGACATCTAGTCCAGTACAGTGCCACTGATAAAAGTAAAATACTGTTTCATATCTGAATTATCTTATCTTGCTTTACTAGGTTATCTGAACCTAGAGGCGATTATGGGTGCCCACCCATTGGACCGTAGTCCCATATAGCTGAAGCAAGACTAAATGTGCTATTCAAATGCTTCTACTGCATTTACTGAGCTATTAAAATGCCTACTGTAGCATTTTACTGAGCTAAACATTTTATCAAACACGTGGTGTGCACTAGATCACACCCTACGTACTGAAAATCTGCATACAACTAAACTAATGCACAAAAACATGTGAATAGCTACTTATACTGCAGGTGAGGGGTTTCTTACTTCCTGCGCTAAATTTCCTTACGATCTGTTCGCTAGGTTTTCCAGAAGGACGATCTTCTCGACGATCCTCCTACGTCTACGTGCTCTTCTCGCGGAGAGGAGCTTCCTCGTGCCGAAGTTGTAGTCGGAAGGTGATCCTACGACCCTAGGGATGGAACCCTAGGTCTCTTGGGGTTTTGGTGGCCGAGAGGGTGCGGAAGAGAGAGAGAGAGGCGGCGTGAGGGTGAGGAGAGGAAGAAATCCCGATCCAAAATAAATCCTCACTTAATTATTTCCCTATTTATATTAAGTGGTTTATTTGGCCAACTTAAACTTAAATATAATTACTTCCCTCTTCTTTCAGTACACCCCTGCTGGGGCCTCTTGGTTACTAGAGTTCTCTATAAGACACTAGGTCCATAGGTTGCGGGTTCAATTCCCGCTTAGGCTATTTTACGTTTCTATTTATTTTTGCTACTTCCGCTACTCTAAAAATTCTATAAAAATATCCTAAAATTCCAGAAAAATAGTAGAATATTTCTAATAATTTATTTGGAAATTTTCGGGTGTTACAATCCCACATACCTTATAAAAAGTTCGTCCTCGAACTTAGAATAACTCTGGGTACTTCTGTCTCATACTGGCTTCTGTCTCCCAAGTTGCCTCTTCTGCTGTGTGACTTTGCCAAATGACTTTTACTAATGGTAATTCCTTGTTCCGCAATTTCTTAACTGCTCGGTCTACTATCTGAATAGGTCGACTATCATAGCTGAGGTCTTCACGGACTTGTACCAACTGGGGCTCAATCACCTTGGTGACATCTGGGATATGCTTCTTTAGCATAGAGACATGAAATACGTTGTGGATAGCTGACATCTCCTGGGGTAGCTCTAACTCATATGCTACCTGACCAACTCTTCTAGTGATAAGGTATGGTCCCACATATCTGGGACTTAGTTTGCCCTTCTTCCCAAAACGCATTACTCCCTTCATGGGAGCCACTATGAGGAATACTGTATTCCCAACTGAGAACTCTAAGGGTCTGCGCCGTGTATCAGCATAGCTTTTCTAGCGGCTCTGTGCTATCTCTATCCTCTGGCGGATCTGCTGTATAGCTGCTGTGGTATCTGCTACTAGATCTGTCTAGAGTTCTAGCTCTTTCTGTTCACCACTTTCATACCAGCAGATTGGAGATCTACACCTCCGCCCGTAGAGAGCCTCGTAAGGTGCCATGCCGATAGTGGCTTGATAGCTATTGTTGTATGCAAATTCTGCTAAACTCAGATATTTACACCAACTCCCCTTGAAGTCTAGGGCACATGCTCGGAGCATATATCTGAGTACCTGATTTACTCGCTCCGTCTGACCATCTGTCTGAGGATGGAAAGCTGTGCTAAATTTTAACTTAGTGCCCAATGCTGACTGTACACACTCCCAGAAGTGTGATGTGAATCTACTGTCTCTGTCTGAAATGATGGTCCGTGGGACTCCATGCAGCCTGACGATCTCCTTGAGATACAACTGAGCTAGCTGCTCTATGGAGTTGGATATCCTGATAGCTAAGAAGTGGGCTGATTTAGTCAATCTTTCGACTATCACCCAGATGGCATCAAAACCATTCGTGGTTCTGGGTAATCCCACTATGAAATCCATGGAAATATCCTCCCACTTCCATTCTGGAATCTGAATAGGCTGCAGAACTCCTCCTGGTCTCTGGTGTTCTGCCTTGACCCTCTGACAGGTCAAACAGGTACTGACATATCTAGCGACGTCTCTTTTCATCCTAGGACACCAAAAGCATTTCTTTAGGTCCTGGTACATCTTGGTGGAAACAGGATGCATCGCATAAGGAGTCCTGTGAGCCTCGTCTAGAATCTTTCTCCGTAGTTCCTCCTGATTCGGAACGCATAGTCTGTCACCAAAATATAGTACCCCACTATCAGATACTCTGAACTCTCCACTTTCTGATTCTGCTAACCCTTGCTTGATTTTCTGAATTTCAGGATCCTGATCCTGAGCTGTCTGGATGTCATCAAGCAAGGTGGATTCTAACGTCATAGTAGAGAGCTGTCCCACTATAAGTTCGAGACTGAAATCTGTGATCTCCTTCTATAGGGGCGGTGACATGGCTTCTAGGAATAGTAAGGTGGCGCTGGACTTCCTGCTAAGTTCGTCTGCCACCTTATTGGCTTTTCCTGGGTGGTAGAGGATGTCTACGTCATAATCTTTGACCAGTTCAAGCCATCTGCGCTGTCGTATATTCAGATCCTTCTGAGTGAAGAAATACTTCAAACTCTGATGATCTGTATACACTCTACACTGAGCTCCGTACAAGTAATGTCTCCAAATTTTGAGAGCGAAGACAACTGCTGCAAACTCAAGGTCATGAGTAGGATAATTCTTCTCATATTCCTTGAGTTTTCTGGAGGCATAGGCGATCACCTTGCCATTTTGCATCAGTACTGCTCCTAGTCCCAACGTAGAGGCATCACTATAAATATCAAAGTTGTCTGTAGTTTCTGGTAGAGCCAGAATGGGAGCACTGGTCAATCTCCTTTTTAGCTCGCTGAAGCTGTTCTCACAGTCCTCTGTCCACTGAAATTTTCTGTTCTTCCTGGTGAGAGCTGTCAGTGGGGAGGCTATCCTGGAGAAATCCTCTACAAATTTTCTGTAGTAGCATGCTAGTCCTAGAAAGTTCCTGATTTCACTGGCGTTCTTAGGTCTTTTCCAATTACTCACAGCCTCTATTTTACTGGGGTCTACCATAATACCATCTCTGGAGATGATGTGACCCAGAAAGGATACCTGATAAAGCAAAAATTCACATTTCGTGAACTTGGCGTACAACTGGTTTTGCTGAAGGATCTGCAGTACTATTTTCGGATGCTTTGCGTGTTCTTCCTGAGTTCCTGAATAGATAAGAATGTCATCGATGAACACAATAACAAACTTGTCTAAGTATTCTCTGAATACTCTGTTCATAAGGTCCATAAAGGTAGCTGGAGCATTTGTCACGCCAAAGGGCATGACTACGAACTCATAATGTCCGTATCTGGTCCTGAAAGCCGTCTTGGGAATATCACCTTCTTTAACTCTAACCTGGTGATATCCTGACCGGAGGTCTATTTTAGAGAACACTGCTGCTCCATTTAACTGATCAAACAAGTCATCTATTCTGGGAAGAGGATACATGTTCTTAATCGTGACTTGGTTTAGTGCTCGGTAGTCTATACACAAGCGCATGCTCCCGTCCTTCTTCTTCACAAATAATACAGGCACTCCCCATGGTGAGTGACTAGAGCGTATGAAGCCCTTGTCGAGTAGCTCCTGTAGTTGCTCCTGAAGTTCCTTCAGTTCTGCTGGAGTCATGCGGTAGAGTGCTTTGGAGATGGGATTCGTACCGGGGATGAGCTCTATCTCAAATTCAATCTCCCTGTCTGGTGCTAGACCTGGTAACTCCTCAGGGAAGACTGCTGGGTAGTCACATATAACTCAGACCTCTTCTAGCTTTTGGTCCTTGTTCTGACTGGTATTGACTACATGCGCTAAGAACCCCGTACATCCTGAATCCAACAGTCTCTGTATTTTCAAAGCTGAGAGAAACTTCTTGGCTTTTCTCTTTGGTTCTCCGATGTAACCAAATTGCACTCCTGCTTCAGGTTGGAATACAACTTTCTGTTTACGGCACTCTATGGAGGCACCGTACTTGATCAGAAAATCCATTCCCAAAATGACATCATAGTCAGTCATATCCAGCACTATCAGATCACCAAAAAGCTCTCTGCCTGCTATAATGACTGGCACTGCTTGGAGCCAGTGCGTGGATGCCATGATCTCTCCTGAAGGCAATGTTGTCAAAAACTGACCACTAAGTGCATCTGGAGTTAGTAATAACTTTTCGGTAAATGCCCTGGATATATAAGAATGGGTTGCCCCAGTATCGAACAAGACAGTTGCACTTTGCTATAAAATACTAATCTGACTTGTAACAACTGTCGAGGCATTCACTACATCCTCCCTGGTGAGTGAGTAGATCCTCGCGTTCGTTGTGGCTGAGGGGGCTTCTAGTCTGCCTTGACTGATGTGTGGACCGTCTATAGCAGCCTGCATCCAGTGTAGCTGTGCTGGTTTATCTCCATACTGAATCGGCTGTGGTGGAGGATTTCTGATTTTGTTCGGGCATTGCTTAGCCATATGCCCTTCATGGCCACATTCGAAACATCCTCGTGTGCCCTTGCGACAAACTCCGGGGTCAAATTTCCCACAAGTGGAACATTTGGGATAACTAGGCTATTTACTAGCTGGTCCTCCTTTTGGGTAGCTCCCTGGCTTACGTTTATGGCTGGGTTTCCCTTTCCAGTTAGAGCTGTGGCCCTGGTGTTTCTGAGTTCCTGAGCCTCCTTGGCCCTTGGGCTCTGAAAAGGCTTGCTTCTGCTGCTTGATGCTATTCTGGTAATGTTCGGTGGTCAGAGCACTGCTTACTAATTCTTCTGTAGTTTGCGACCTATGAACGCCGCTGGCCACATTCATTGCTATCTCCGGCCTTAGCATTTTGAGCATCAACCAGACTCATTCTTTTTCAGTACTGACTAGTTCAGGGCATAGACGAGCCAGTCTGTTGAATTTCTTCACGGCTTCCTCCATTGAAAGGTTGCCCTGGCGAAATTCAGTGAACTCATCGTAGTGGCAGTTTGTGACCCGCATGTGAAAGAACTCTTCAAAGAATTCTCTCTCGAAGTCGGCCCATGTCATCTGGTTCACTGGGCGCTTTGCTTTAATTCTCTCCCACCACATACGTGCGTCTCCTGTCAGGCAGAATGAGGCGCATTTCACCTTTTCAAACTCTGGCCAGTCTAGAAGCTCCATCGTACTCTCCAGTGTTTTTAACCAGGCTTGAGCATCCCATGGTTCACTAGTGCCTGAGAAATTCTCGGGCTTGATTTTCTGCCACTGGATCAGGTAGGCTTCTCTTCTTGCCCCTGCTGCTGGAGCTACTGGTGCTACAGGTTGGACTGGTGGAACCTCTATCACCACTGGGGTTGCTAAGTTAGGTTCTGGGGTGACTGTGGAAGTGTTCTGCTGGTTAGCCCTTAGGGTGGCTATCTCCTGTTGCTGTTCAGCTAGTTGTTTCTGTAACTGAGCCACTATTGCTGTAAGGTTTGGAGGAGGCACTGAGCTGCCTGCCTCATGCTGGGGCTTAGTAGCTGGTGTCTTTCTAGCTGGGCGTCCTCGTACCATTTCTAGAGAGATAGAGGACATACATAACTAATACAATCATGTTTATATAATTACTACTATCAGGTTAGATGCTATCGTGTATAAACATGCTACTGTTATCCATAAACATGAAATCAAGAACATAATGCAGTGAGAGGTATTCTTACTTGGAAGCTGCAGGTTCAATGCTGATGTGTGTGTGAAGGAAGTATGGAACTCGCTCTGATACCACTCTGTAACGACCCACCTTCTACTGGCTAGGCTGTAAGGCTGGGGGTTACATTATGCTAAGCTATTCTGTGCGGAAAACTGAACTAATTTAAAACTTTATTAATTACTATAATAGTATGGAAATCTATACTCCAATAGTATTTTATGGTTGTTCATGTGCTAAGGGATGCAACCTAAGGTATATATGGCATATCCTACATCCCCTATGGTCAAGGAGTTGAGTTACAAGGTTTCCTGGTCGAAACCCAACTTCCTGATCGATTGAGATTGAACTCAATCGATTGAAGGCTATTGGATCGATCCATCGATCGATTCAGCTTGCTACTATGCACGGGCTAAATTTCTGGATCGATCGGCTGATCGATCCAGACTTGCCAATCGATCCAATGATCGATTCCAAAGCTCTATGTTTGTGAGAGTTAATTCCCCCGATCGATCGGCCGATCGATCCATTAACTCTCTGTTTGCGATAGAACGCTACCGGATCGATCGGCTCATCGATCCAGGAGCTTATTGTTCGCGGAAACGGGCTCCGCAATCGATCAGCTGATCGATTGAGGACCCTCCAATCGATCGGCTGATCGATTGGGGTTTCTGATTTCGCAGCTGAGCTCTGATTTCAGCACTGCCCCATGTACAATTCTAATGCATAAGTTCTAAAATGGCTGGAAAACATCCTAATATCAAATAACTAGTATTCTAAGCATGACATAGTGCATAGTTCACTAGTTCATGGCATTTAAACATACTAAAGTGCGGAATAATAAAAATGCTAAAAAGTTCTAATGCTTAAAACAAAACTCGCTGGATCCCTAAGATCTTTATTCCAAGTTCCTGCCCACACACATCTTTATAGCATTGTCCTCCAGCCTCCGCTAATCCAACTTTCCTTTACCTTTATCTGCAATATAAGGAAAAAGAAGTATCTGTAAGCTTGGGAACTTAGTAAGAACCATCTACCTCACAAAACATGCATTCGATGCAATTTATGCTTTTAAAACATGCTAATTGAAATACATGCTGATAATTATGCTAAGATTTCTAAAACATGGTTGCTAAAACATGGCATAATGACATACAATACATGACATTCAAAACTAAGCATAGAACTATCATGTGAATCCATAAGAAAACTAAACTGAAATGAAAGTTGAGCTGAACTAATATCAAACTAATGCTAAAGCTGCACTGTATTCACATAACTAATTCGTGAAGTTTTTGAAAACTATTTATCATAAATAGATGAAAATACTAATCATGCTGCCGATGGGCCCGGCGACTGTACTTGCTATGCGCGTATCCCTAACTAGACCCGGGGTTGCAAGACCCGAATTTAGTAGGGTTTACTAGGTTATCTAAACCTAGGGACGACTATCGGAGCCCAACCCAAGGACATCTAGTCCAGTACAGTGCCACTGATAAAAGTAAAATACTGTTTCATATCTGAATTATCTTATCTTGCTTTAATAGGTTATCTGAACCTAGAGACGACTATGGGAGCCCACCCATTGGACCGTAGTCCCATATAGCTGAAGCAAGACTAAATGTGCTATTCAAATGCTTCTATTGTATTTACTGAGCTATTAAAATGTCTACTGTAGCATTTTACTGAGCTAAACATTTTATCAAACACGTGGTGTGCACTAGATCACACCCTACGTACTGAAAATCTGCATACAACTAAACTAATGCATAAAAACATGCGAATAGCTACTTATACTGCAGGTGAGGGGTTTCTTACTTCCTGCGCTAAATTTCCTTACGATCTGTTCGCTAGGTTTTCCGGAAGGACGATCTTTTCGACGATCCACCTACGTCTACGTGCTCTTCTCGCGGAGAGGAGCGTCCTCGTGCCGAAGTTGTCGTCGGAAGGTGATCCTACGACCCTAGGGATGGAACCCTAGGTATCTTGGGGTTTTGGTGGCCGAGAGGGTGCGGAAGAGAGAGAGAGAGAGAGAGAGAGGCGGCGTGAGGGTGAGGAGAGGAAGAAATCCCGATCCAAAATAAACCCTCACTTAATTATTTCCCTATTTATATTAAGTGGTTTATTCAGCCAACTTAAACTTAAATATAATTGCTTCCCTCTTCTTTCAGCACACCCCTGCTGGGGCCTCCTGGTTACTAAAGTTCTCTATAAGACACTAGGTCCATAAGTTGCAGGTTCAATTCCCGCTTAGGCTATTTTACGTTTCTATTTATTTTTACTACTTCCGCTACTCTAAAAATTCTATAAAAATATCCTAAAATTCCAAAAAAATAGTAGAATATTTCTAATAATTTATTTGGAAATTTTCGGGCGTTACACTAATAGGTGGTATCTGAGCCAGGATGCCTCAGAAGGACTAATTGCTGACTGAAGCAACGAGATGGCTGGAGCTAATATCTATCCACCAATGTTTGAGGGGGAGTTCGCGTTTTGGAAACGACGAATGGAGATATTTCTTAAAATAGATTTTAATATTTTATTAATAATGAAATATGGTTATGAAGCACCAAAGGACACAAACAGAGAAGAAATTGAAAAACACCTCTGGACCAAAAAGCAGCGTGACAATTTCATGTCAAACAGTAAGGCTGAATATCATCTAATAAGCATACTACTGGTGGAGGATCTCGATAGAATTGACAACTACCAAAGTGCAAAAGAACTTTGGGAAAAGTTCTTGAAGCTCTACGAAGAACCAATTGAAGCTAAATCCAACTCCTTGATGGACACCGAGTCATCACTAGAAGCTGAAAATGAGGAAATTGCAGGGACAACCCTTATAGCTGAATTCCTTCCTGGGGACACAGAAAGCTCATCCCAGATGAGCATCGATGAAGGGGGAGAATCTTCGGAAGAAAGCAGCTCTTCAGGAGGAGTATCAAAAATCGAAAGGTAAGTCAAGTACGGTCTCTACCTCCTAACTAATTATTTAAATTTATAAAAATATTGTCAAAAGAGTCTTGCAAATTAGAAATAGAGAATAAAAAATTATTAAAAGAAAATAAGGATTTAAAAGGTACTCTAACAACAACCTCTCAATTGGAAGATTTTGATAAAATCAAAATAGAAAATGACAAATTGAAATTAGAAAATGATCAATCAAAAATAGAAGTAGAAATTTGAAAAATCATACATGTTCAAAATTCTCTGCTTCGAATTTTAGAAATTATAAAGAACTACATTGAAAATTTAAATATCATAAAGGACAAATTAGAAATATTTCAAAGAAATATGTCCCTAAGAAATTCCTAATTAACCCAGTTGGAAGGAACCTTTACTGAGTTCCAAAGTTTTTTCTTAATTAAAAGTTTAATTGGACTTAGGGTTTTCAGAGAATATATTAGACGTTTAATTTCCTTAAGAGGCATTGTCTAGAAAGTGGTTGTTGTTCCAATAACCAAGAAGACATAGTAACTCGCCACAGTCTACAAGCCAAATATTGAAATAAAATATTTAATTGATTAACTGATAGAGCATTAAAATTGAAATTAGATATTACTTTAAATAGTTACTCAATTTTTTTTTTACTTGGAAAATTCTCAAATTTTTCTGTGCAAATTTGTTTAACTTAGAAAATTTTCTCATTTTTCAAATTTGTTTAACTTAAAGTTTTTAAGTTATTTTATAAACTTTTCTCTACCAAAATTTATTTTATACGTTGCACAAAAATTTTTTAGCTTTAAACTTAGAAAATTTTTCTGCTTGAAATTTTCTTACTTAGATTTTTTTTCAACACTTAAAGTTTCTAAAATTATTACAATTTTTTTTATATATCAAAATAATTTTTGAAAATTTTAAAACTTGATAAGTTTTTTCAAAATTATTTGAAAATCAGACTTACCCTTAGATTTTTCTTGGTACCCCATTTTTTATGTGATCAAAGGGGGAGAAGAAAGAGAATTAAGTCTAGGAGGAGATAGATTTTTGTTACTTTTTACACTTTATTGTAAAATTTATTGTTTTAACTTTATAGTTGTTTACCCTAGCTTAACTTGGGTTGCTCATATAAAAAAGGAGGAGATTGTTGGAATCCCAAGGTGGTTTTAATGTGATTAACTAAGTTAGGTTATATCCTGTTGTGTTTAACCCTGTGTCTAAGTGTGTAGGAACTTAGGAGCACAAGAAGTTGAGCAAAAGATGCAACTAGCGAGAAGGACGGCACGGGTGAGAGCCGACGGGCTCGGTGCGTCTGAGGGATGAGGTATTGCGGAAGAGCACATCGACGGACGAGAAGGGAACATGCGATGTTTTCGAGGGACGAGAAGCTGGAGCGGAAGATTGCTCGGGAGCAAAAGATGCAGCTAGAGAGAAGGTCAGCACGGGAGAGAGCCGACATACTCAGTGTGTCCGAGGGACGAAACTACGAAAGAGTACGCTGGCAGATGAGAAGGAAACATGCGATGATTTCCAGATACGAGAAGCTGGAGCGAAAGGTTGCTCGAGAAGGCTAGAAGTTGGGTTTGGGTGAACCCTATTCCGGATGGACGAAATCACCTAAGCGAGCGGAGTTGGAGTGGAAGACCCGGACCGAGGCGAGCAGCACCGGAGTAGAGGGCCGGACCGAAAAAAGTCAACCTTGTTGACTTTTAGGGTCCAGGCGCCCAGACCCATTCCGGGGGTCCGGAATCTCATTTTTATCCACTTCGACATGGATGTTGATCGTTGCGTCAAGGATAGAATTCTATCCCACTCCATGCATTTGGAATACTTTCAAGCGCTCCGACCAAGGCTATAAATACAACCTTGGTTCAGAAGCTACAAAAGAACAAGCAATTACTAAAACAACACTTGTGCGCTTTCCTTTCTAATTTAGCTTCATCTTTCTGTGCGTAAATTACTGTAAAGAGGCTTCTCCGCTCGAAGGAGAATTTAGTGTGTTTCACTTCCTTGGATTAACAACCTCCTCGGTTGTAACCAAGTAAATTCCGGAGCCTCTTTCTTTTTAGTTCATTATTTGTTCTATGTTCATGCAAGTGTTTAATTAAGTTATAAGTTTGAGAAGGATTCATTTGTTTTGATTTTGTGCGGGGATATTCAACCCCCCCTTCTAGCCGGTAAACGGTCCTAACACATATTTCACTACGCGCAAGCTCTCGTTGTTCGACTACTGTTTCTCTTCCCATTTAGGCACTATACCAACTTGAGTGTAGGAGGGTCTTCGCCAGAGACTCTCTCCTTAATTTTTAGCACTGACGTTTACCTATTTTAGTGTGTATAGAGAGGATTTTCATTCTAGTGGGAAGGTTATCTTGCTCAACATAAAGTCTTCGCCTAGTTAACATTCAAGTCATCTATTCAGCATGTTATCTCCACCTTTTTGGCAAGATCACTCCCAAAGGAGGTATCAATCATATATAAACTCTTTTTCTGACGTCTCCATCCTTTGCCATAAGAAATATCTAAAATTAGTCATGATTCTTCTAAGTTCAACAGAGCCAATCTCAGAATCATACCCATATCAGTAGTAATGAATATTGGTAGCCGTAAGCATATAGGTGATAAGAATCCTAGTAGAATAATGACTCGCAAGACGCAAAGGAGCCGCTACTATAGCGAAAATGCCCCCTAATGAAGCGGATTAAAAAAATTAATACATCGTAAAATATTCAGCTTAGTTTTAGTTGAAATAATTCGTCGATCTCTAAAATTTATCTATGACTCAAAGTCGAAAAATCTTTTGTAATATCATTTTCTCATAATATTTAGCATTCCTACGTACGAGAGACTTCCATTCTGATTTAAATAATCATCTTAATTACCAACCTATTTAAATAAAATTTATACTTTTCGATTCTCCTTTAATTAATAAAACATGAAAGAAGAAAGTAATAACGTATTACTCTTATTGTTGCTGTGGTTGTACAAAGAGGAAAAATAACTACTTATACAGGGTTGTTTGCTGGAAAAAATAAAAGGAATACCGTTGCTTTTGAGAAATAAATAGAGAAGAAAAAATAAGAGAGAAAAACTTTACCTTCTTCATTAGCAATTTCGACTAACTTCAGTGAGCTCGGTAACGACACAAAGAGAGCAAGTAAGACAAAACAAAACTATTCTTCCCAGGGGCATAGCCAGAAAATCTACTGACCCTAAATTGACTAATCCAATAAATTAAATTACTAAATATCTTGAGAAATCGAAGAACAATTCAGTAGAAATAGAGCCACGAGCTAGGGTTTCAAATTGATTCATATTTTACATCCCAAACTTGATATCAAAATGAACCTTATGGTATAAGAAACAAAAATCATCAATCAATTTTGAGATTGCATGGTTGTACCAGCGGAGTGAGACGTTTCTTGATAAGAAATAACCTTTGAGTTTTAGATTACGACAGAAAGAAAGAAAATTGATCGATTATTTAAGTATCCTATATTTTATTGGGCTAAAAGAAAGTTAATGAGCTAAAAAAATTATAATAGGTTAAAGGTCAAAATAATTTACCTAGGCCTTAAGCCCAATAAAAAATAAAACCCAATATATACTACTACTTAAAATAAAAAAAATAAGCTTGGATTGGGGCCCACCCTAGCCTTTGGGATGACTCTGTCCCTAATTTGTGCGGTGCCAATAAAATTCTACGAAACATGAGAAGAGGAAGAAGATGTCAATGCTGAGGGCTACTCTTGTTCTTGGAAGAGGGCAACAATTGGTGTTGCGTTTCTTGCTTGCTAGAGAAAAAAAAAGAAAAGAAAAAAGAACTCTTGTGCATTAGAATAGAAGAGGAAAAAACCTGCAAGTTTTCTATAGTTGGAGAAGAGAGAAATGTGGAAAAGAGGAAGGGAAAAATTAGCAATGGGTGAAGGCACGACGGTGGCATATGAAATAAAGGGGCTATAACGTGCGTACAGAGAAAAAGGAAAAAAAGGAAAGAGGAGGTTTCTTCAAAAAATACTTTAATTCATTTTAAATCGATCAAACTTGTTTAAATCTTAAATTTGGTTCTGCCATAACTTAAACAAATCAATTCGCATTTGAACTAACATAACACTGGATTTAGTTTGAATCATATCCAATTTTAATTTAGCACACTCAATTTGTATTATACGATTAAATTTATCTATTTTTATTATATATTTTATTTTTAAAATTCAATAATTAACATTTCAAGTCATTATATTTTCGGATCAAAATGATACGAATGGCTAACTTAGGCCAATAGCTATCTCAAGGGCGGTCACACCCTCCTCCTGTATTGGCTACGCCCTTGAGTAACATGATTCATATTATAGTCCAACCTTACAACGCCCTTGGTAACATAATACGTATTATAGTCTGACCTTGCAATCATGCATCTACAAAATCCGTACCAAACAACAACTTGTGATATGAACTGAATGAGAGAAGTTGCTTACAAGTAAGTACAATGAGAAAACGTTGCAGTCATTGAGTCTGTCTATCTGTGTAGTGTGTAAACATGATAGCTCACAAAACACAGATATTTCAAATATTGAACAAGGTAAAAGAAAAAAATAATAATAATCCTGTGCACAAAACTCCTGTTACAAAATCCCAGAAAAAAGATTAGATCACATTGAATTTATTATACACAGACTTATCCTATATTATAAGAGACCGTGTCCACGACAAATGAAAAAGATTGAGCAAAAGTATCATGAGGCAAAATATCTTGAGAACTTTAATCAAAATAATTGCCTTGCCAAACTGCCTAATGACCAAAAGAAAAGAATTTACAAAGACCATTTCAGGACAATCCTATCTTCCTATCCCCTGGCGAACGTAACATCGAGATGCTTCGATTGGCTCCCCGTAGAAGATTTATCCAAAAGCAAAAATTTTCTTTCATTTCTCTTCCTGTAGGATGTCGGATCTCGTGTCTGTGTGTTTCCACATTTACAAGCAACTTGATTGAGCTGCAGAAAAGCAAGCATACTTACGGCAAAAATAGCTGCATTTGCTAAAATGCCTTGAAAACCCACCAATCTGATCGACCTTTCAGCTGCAGTGAAGCTTGATAAGAACGCCTGCATAAACATGCTAGGTTTCTTCTCACGCCCTTCCAAATTCTCACCCAACTGGCTCTCAGGTCTGAGAAATTGACCCATATCATGCACATCACCAACAAATGCCAGAGCATCTTCAATGACTTTATACCTCTTTCCACGATGATCAGCCAATCTCATGGCAAGAATGACTCGGCTTTGTTCTAATCGTGTTATCGCAGCATCTCGTTCAGCACGCTGTTGTGATTGTACAATCTGATTAAATGTGCACAGGTTAGCCAAACCATAGATCTGTATTACATTATGAAATACCGTACAATTAAGTAAAAATGCTAGTACGACCAATGATTAAAATTCCTGCTTTAATGCCAACTTATAGAATGGCCATATCCTAAAATTGCTTGCAACTTATTATAAGAAATACTAATCAATTATTCTGTGAAATGGCCAGCAATTAAAAAAATCGTCTGATTTTCCAGTTGATTGAAACAAACTACCAAGTATTAGTATGGGCTCAAAAAACAAGTGGATTGAGAATTGCAATATTCTCACATAACTCACTCAGCAAAGAAACCTAAGAAGTTACATGAACAGTAGAACACAACAGCAATCAATGTAAAGCTGATAATCTTAACACAATATTGAAAACAAAAATGTTACTTGGATCAAAGAGATATTACATTGGGTAAAAAGTCAAGGGAAGTTTTATTGTAGCAAATCTACCACCCTCTAATTAACTGGACACCCCCAATGAGACAAAGTTTCAAGATCATTAGACACAATCGACATATAGCCAATAATCTGACACAATATTCAAAGATTAACTTTAACCAAAGAGATATTGCATTCTAAGTCTGGAAGTATTAAAGGGAATATGACAAGTAGAAGGCTCCCTTATTCAGTTGTCTGCCTATAATCTCATTAGAAAATGGGATGCCTGCTTTACAGCTAGCTAGAACCATATAACGTAATGAACAATATCTCAATTAACATATATCTAAAACCTTAAAGTGATTTCCTTGACCTTTTTTTTGTTCTTTCTGTCCTTTTTTACTTTGTTCATAACTTGAGTGAAATTTACTCCAGGTATTGTTCCGAAGGAGCTTCGTTATAGAGGAACCTCAATGGTTACAAAGATTTGTAAAATATAAATGACTTGAGGTTTAAATTTAAACTTGATAGGACAGAGACAAGAAATTTGAACTGGAATCAATTAAAAAATCAACAACGAACGAATAGCCGATAGCATCGAACTATTACATTCAAACTCCAACATTACAATTAAAAATTGTTCTAATGAGAAATCGTACTGAGTAGGACGTTCTCGAAACTCTCTTGGATCTAGAAATAAATAAGAATAAAATGAAAGCATATAAGTTTCAATTGTCAATCAATTGATAAAAACCGTATCACAATCGCAATCAAACTGAAATCCGACTCCTTTGGTTCCGCCATCAATACGATTTAAAACGACGACGAAGAAAGGGCAAAACAAGAAAAACTCAACAACCGAAAGTAGAAGAATTCACATGAAAGAATTCGAGCTCGTCCTCGAGGTTCTCCAGCGCGGAGCGAATGGCGTTGAGACTCCTGGCTTCCGCTATCCCCGAGCCTTCGTCCTCGCCGTCCACCCTAAAATCCTTGACGTAGACGAAACCGCCCTTCCCAACCCCATCCCCTCCTCCATCCACCGCCGAAGCTACCAGAGGCGGCAGGTCCCTCCCTCCGCGGCAGCCTCTAACCGAGCGGAGGAAGTGCGCGCGAGAGTTGGCATGGATGGCGTCGCTGATCTTGTCATGGAGATCCCAGATCCGCTCCAGAACTGCCTCCACCTCCTCATCTCCATCTCCCATTTCATGGAAGAAGAAGAAGCAGATAAAGAGGAACCAAGGATTAGGGTTTTGAATCCTTTCCTCGATGTCGAATCACAGCTCTGTCGCCTACTACGAAGACGGAAAGAGAGGGAAATGGATAGAAAAGAAGTTAGAAAATATAAAATGAAATGAAAAAGAAAAAGAAAAAGAAAACGTGGTGAGACCAAAACTGAGGGAATACCAACTAAATTTGATCGCCTGTATTAATAAAACAGAAACTTGCAGTAGAAGCGGATTCTACTCTTTACAGATCAGATCATCTGCCAGACTGGCAAAACACTGTGAGATGAGACAGAAGGGAGCAGTATTTCCCGTTTAAGAGAGACAGGTGATTTGGCCGCTTGACTACCTCCAAGGAAACCTTGTATTTTGCGGAGCTCCTTCCCTGGATCGATCACCAAACAGTATAAGTAGCGTTGTTATTGGTTAAAATTACGTGGGTCCCAGCCAAGTCGTCGCGACGCTCGCCTGAGTCCTGAACAATGGAGTTGGTAGTAGTGAATTGTATCTGGTTTTCGAAGTCATAATACACCAAGATAACGACGAATTTGTACTACGGAAATTCTATTTGATTTTCTGTATTTGAATTATATTTATGCAAATGGGCAAGAATTGCATTCTTTTGCAAGCTTAGATTTCATTTACACGAAAGTAGTATGAGAGAAATAAAATAAAATTTTATATCATTATATATATATATATATTGTTTTATTCTTCTAAAAATGATTACTTAAACTTTAATTGATCATTACAGTTCAAAAGTACTGTTTACTGTGGATGAATGCAGGAGCACAGGTCGCTGGTGATGTTCGTTCTCTGCCATTTGCTAGTTGACCCTTGAGCCAGTGAGGCATAGTTCTCCTCGAACATTTTTACTGTCTATGGAAGTTATGATATTATAGTAAGATATTTTAATTTTTACTTACATATTTACGATTTTATTTTTAATTATAATATATTTATAGAGATTTTTTCTTTAAATAAAGACATAAAGTACGTAACTAAAATAATATTAGGCTTTTGGGTTAGTTACTGTACGCACTTCTTGATTTATCCTGATGATCGGTGAAAAATTTTCATAGGACCGAATCAATCATCCCAGAAATAGTCAATAAGACTAACTAGATTAATCAATTTTTCAAGAACATTTTCAACGACTCATTAAGTAAAATCATCATATATGGTTATTCGCTTGTTACAGAGATACTGTTAATCAGCATTGTTCTTTTGAACGACAAACTGAGATAACGTGAAAGCCAAGGTTAAGATGATATGATAGTTAAAGATAAAAAAAGGTGGCAGCTAGTATCTCACTCTCTTGCTCCTTACTCAGCACTAAGGCCCTGGCCCTAGGATAGGCCGAGCCTGAGGGGCCTAGTGAGTCGTTCCTGTGTCAGAACAATTAGCATATAACCGATTGTTCTTGAGCCGCTCAAGTTTAAGATAGGACCGGTCTGCCGCAAGGACAACTGGAAATATATTTGTCCGGATCTCGGCGATCCAGTCTTTCACTCCCAGAGTACAACTTAATAATAGTCGAGCATATATATTTCTTTTATTGGTGTAGGTTGCACTGATAATCAGGTTTTGATGTATGATAAATATTTTAAAGTTAGATGGGTTGTTTGTCTAATATTTTTACCAAATGCGCAGGACTTGATGAGTCTAAAGAACTGGAACACCAAGTTGAAGTCCAACTAGGTTGATAGCTGGTACGAAGGCTAGATTGGTTGAGATCTAGTAGAAGGAAGTCCAGCTACATTGATAGATGGCATGAAATCCAGATCACTTGAGATCTAGCAAGAGAAAGTACATATTAGTTGAAATCTGGCAGAAAGTCCTAGTGGGTCAAGAAACCTTACATCAAGGAAGTCTGCAATTGGTAAGTGGAGATAAGCAACTAAAGGAGAGATCTAGCGATAATGCATTCCCGATTGAGGGAACAATAGACGTCAGTCTAGCTTAGATGCATTTGGGAAATTTAAGTTGAGATTGTGACTAGATCCTGATCTTGGAGAGATAGGATCTAATTGATAGTCATATTCTTAATGTGCTAACTTTATTTTACAGAATAAGCATATTATGGTTGTCTGAACTAACTCTTTTTTGCAGGAAAGAAAAAAGCGAGAAAGAGTGGTCTGGGCACCCAGAAGGGATCCGGGCGCTCAGAGCTGATTTAGGCGCCCGGACCAACTTCGGTAGGGCAGGTGTCTGGCCAGGTACCCGGTCAATCCAGAAGCTGAGTTAGAGTATGACGAATGGCTGAACCTAGGTCAACGGTCCAGGCGCCTAAAGGGGGTCCGAGCACCTGGACGTGGATAAACTTCGAGAATGAAGTTTGGACGAGAGTTCACCATGTTAGCATAGTTCAGGCGCCCGGACGGGACTATAAAAGAAGGCATCGACCAACAGCTAAAACACAACATCTGTTACAACTTTCATTCCTGCGCACTGCTCCAAAAAAGCTCCTATGACACTATAACGCTCCTCCGACAACCAACAATCAAGTGCTATTTATTTTCTCTATGTTGGTAACCTTTCCTTATAGTTTTTGTACTTCATTTTTGTAACATTTTGAACTATTAGTGGATTGCTCAATGAAAGCACTCAACGAGTGCGGTGTTAGGGTCGAAATGTAGCTAGAGGGGGGCGGGGGGTTGAATAGCTCGTCGCGCTCGTCGTTGCTTGCTTCTTGGTGATGATACGCAGCGGAAAGAATAAGAAATACAAATATAACGCTAACACTAGGATTTACTTGGTATCCACCTCAAGAAGAGGTGACTAATCCAAGGATCCATACACACGAGCACTCTTCACTATGAAAAACACTCCTTTACGGTAACTACCGAAGGCGGAGAAACCTTGTACAAACTCACACAACAACAAGAAGAAAAGAAGAAGCAAATACAAGTAAATCTTACAAGATTTTATACAATGAACCCTAGCTAGCTTCTCCTTCTTGTTTCTAAAGCCTCTTGACCTTGGAAGTGCAAAAATACCTTGCTCCAAGAAGCTTCAAGAACTAGCGATGAGCTCTGGAGATGTCATAGTGATCACATAGAGAAGAGAAGTGAATTCTTGCTGAAGAAGACGCTCGCAACGACTTTATCCAGCACCAACGGTCGGATCCCAATCGATTGAATTGTTCTCAATCGATTGGGGAGGATTTGGATTGATCACTTGATCGATCCAGAGTGCCTCTGTGCTCTTGGAAATTGCTTGAATCGATTGCCCAATCGATTCAACATGTCTCACGTGATTTCCAGGGCTATCATGCGATTTTCCAGCCTCCCAATCGATTGGCCGATCGATTGGAGGTTTTAATCGATCAACCGATCAATTCAGAAGCTCACTGTTCGCTCATAAACTCTCCCAATCGATTGACCAATCAATTGAGGAAGTTTTGATCGATTACCCAATCGATCCAGACCTTTTTTGCATAAAATCATGTCAATCAATCGATTGAACCCCCCAATCGATTGGCCAATCGATTGAACCCACCAATCGATTGACAAGTAGAAAACTGTGTAGAGCTTGAAATGAGCTTCGTTTCACATCCGAGATCATCTCATTCCGATATCTGAGTCAAAAGTTATGGCCTTCGGAAGTTCATTACGTCCGAACTTCCTAGTTTCATGCCAACTCCCTATTGAATTTACGACCGCTAAGTGTTCGATCAACTTTTGACCCATCTGGACTTTTTCTTCTCTCGTGCCAAGTTTCCGGTCCTCCATGACCCACTTGAACTTCCTTCCACCAGATGTTCGGTCACCCTTGACCCATCTAGATTTCCTTGTGCCTGGCTTCACTCACCAGGACTTTCACTCTGCCTAGCTTCACTCACTAGGACTTCCCATCTGCCTGGCTTCACTTACTAGGATTTTCACTTTGCCTAGCTTCACTCACTAGGACTTCTCATCTGCTTGGCTTCACTCACCAGGACTTTCACTTAACTTCACTCACTAGGGCTTTCACCTGGCTTCACTCACTAGGATTTTTCCAACTACCTGGCTTCACTTACCAGGACTTTCCAACTGCCTAGCTTCACTCACTAGGTCTTTCACCTGGCTTCACTCACCAGGATTTTCCCTTGCCTAACCTCTAGTTAGGACTTTCCCAGTCAAGTATCCGGTCAACCTTGACCTACTTGACTCTTCATCACATCAACCTGGTCAACCTTGACTAGAGTTTGCAATCTCCATGTATTATCAAACATCAAAACCTAAACATCAAGACTTAGGCTTGAACTAACTCAAGCTTAGCCAACCTGGTCAACCTTGACCCAGGGGATATTGCATCAACAATATCCTTCTTTTTGATGTTTGACAATACCTTTAAGTTAGGCTAATCCCATAGCCTCAACTTCCTTTCCTGCCAAAGTATAAATGAAGCTTTCCTTCATTCTCCCCCTTTCCTAGAGGGCAAACTCCCTATTTAAGTAATGAAGGTCTAACTTAACTCATACATTCTCCCCTATTGGCACACATCAAAAAGAACTCTCCCCCTGAAGAGTTACTCATCGTTGTTCACAACTTCACTCGTTGTTCACAACACCATAATGAAGGTCTCATACCCTTATTATCTTCAACGCTCACCCTTGAGCGTTAACCGATCCAACAAGGAAGGTCTTATAGGACCGTTGGCGGCCGTCAAGAAGGGGGGTTGAATAGCCTGACAAAAACAAAACGTAAATCCTTCTCGAACTCTTAAACTAACACTTGTAAAAATAAGATAAACAGAAAGTAAATCAGAAAAGTAAAAGACACACCAGGATTTACTTGGTTACAACCGGGGGAGGTTGTTAATCCAAGGAAAGCGTAGCACTAGTATCTCCTTCAGGCGGAGAAGCCTTTTACAGCAATGAAGCGCACAACAGAAGCTAAACTACAGAGAAAGCGTACAAGAGTTGAAAGAATTGTTTGAGTTCTGATTGTTGAAAAACTTCTGGACCAAGACTATATTTATAGCCTTGGTTGGGGCGCCCTGAGGGTTCCGGGCGCCCTGAGATGGATAAATCTTATCCCCCAACATTAAGATCGAGTCAAAACTCGATCCTGTGAAAAAGTCAACTCTGGGCGCTCGGAAGGGTTCCGGGCGCCCCGGACAGCTCCGGGGGGGGGGGGGGGAGTCAACCCCGTTGACTTTTTCCTGCCCGGGTCTTCTTCTCCGGTTCCCTTTGAGGCGCCCCGGACAACTCCGGGTGCCTCGGGGGAAAAAGTCAACCCCCGTTGACTTTTTCCTGCCTGGGTCTTCTGCTCCGGCTCCGTTCGCTTCAGACCGAGTCTTCCTCTTGCTTGTGTGATCTCTGCCATCCGGAGTAGGGCTCACTCGAACCCAACTTCCGATCTTCTTGAGCAGGCTTCCGCTCCGGCTTCTCGTCCCTCGAAATCGCCGTGTGGTTCCTTCTCGTTCGCCAGCATACTCATCCGCAGTCTTCGTCCCTCAGTCACACCCCATGTTGACCTTCTCGCTAGCTGCATCTCTTGCTCCTCGAGCAGTCTTCCGCTCCAGCTTCTCGTCCCATGGAACCACCGCACGCTTCCTTCTCGTCCGCCGGCGTACTCTTCCGCAGCGCCTCGTCCTTCGGACGCACCGCGTGCCGTCCTTTTCGCTAGCTGCATCTTCCGCTCAACTACCTGTGATCCTAAGCTCCTGCATACTTAGACACAAGGTTAAAAACACACAGGACCTAACTTAACTTGTTGATCACACCAAAACAACCTTGGGGTTCTAACAGGTCTCATACTCTTCATTGTTTTAATTGCTCACGCTTCAGCATTATTCCACATTATGATGCTCATCTGAGAGCATCCATAACCCCTCAATGAAGATATCCACTCTCCATTATTTTTCAATGCTCAACCTTGAGCATTGTTTTTCTAAATGAAGGGTTAACCACCTTCAATGGTTTTGAAAAAGAAATTCCATGTCCTTAACGAGTAAATCCCCCTAAAGACATACTTCAAACTTCTTTCATTGCACTAACAATGAGTTGGAATACCTAAATCTTTAGGAAACCCAAATTTAGAAGTTTTAAGGTTCAAAAATTCAATAATGAACCCAAACATCAACCTAAATCTCTACTTAGTCTCCCTTAACCAATCCAATCTTGTTTTCATCATGAAAACTCCCCCTAAATGTATACAAATATATTTCAAGGGGTTATGAATGGTTACCTAGACTAAAATTGGTTTAAAATACTGAAACTAAGCATTCCCATCCAAAATCATCATTTCAATCGATTAATGGATCGATTCAATAGGTGTGGATCGATCCAGCGAGCTTCTGCTCGCGATACTAGCCTTCTCAATCGATCACCCAATCTATTGAGACACTCCAATCAATCGGGTGATCGATTGGAGCACTAAAATTCTGAAATTTCATTTCAGTGAATTTCAGAAACTCCCCAAATATTCTACAAAATTCCAAAAACTATGAAAATTCGTGTAGACATTACTTAGGGTATACTCTATCAAGGAAAAATAGTTTTCTATGAAAATACTTTCTATTTTCAAATATTGACACAAACTTGAAAACTTGTAAAAACTTTAGCGTTTTCTTCAAGTTTGTGCCTAACTTTTCAATGATGATTACTATCAAAAGATAGTCTTCATCATGATTTTCCAAAAGCATTCTAAATCATTTTCAAAACCAATATCTGACCATGTTCTTTGGGCTCAATGCACATGACTTATACATTAGCTTTCCCAATGATTGGAAAACACATAAGTATGTGTTTTGATGAACCTAAAACTCAAAAGAATGCACTAAATTAACATCTTGAGTTTTGTTCATCACCCTAACATCTCTCACTTGTATTTAATGTGCACTAAGACACATACAAGTCACCTTATAGGTCTTTGTGAGATGTAAAGTTTGTTTTTGCCCTAAACTAGGGATCATGCATATCTATCTAGGCATTTTGGATTATGAACATCCACCTAGGATGTTACTTGTTAGTGAATGTCATTTGCCCTTAATTGCAAGGAATTAAAAATAATGCATTATGATTTATGGCATACATCAAACTCAATGATTTTCAAAAGAAAATTTACTATAACTACATGATGTATATATGACATGATATGGTATTTTTATATTTTTCATAATAAGGCATGAATGCAAAAATGTTGTCATGGCATGTGATGGGCAAACAAAGCATGACAATTAGCTTAAATAAAATATCTAGATTTTCTATCTAAGTGTCCTTAAATCCTTAGCTAAACCTAAGAATAATCCTAGATTGCCCATATCTTCTTAAGAAAATGCCAAAACCCAACTTGGCATTTCTTTTACTCTTAATTTGTTGTGCCACTTAAAATTACACATAATTCCTCAAAGTTTGACACACTTTACTCTTTCAAGGAGTAAACATTTTAAATTAAGGCCTAACTTGCCCTTAACTTTCTAAGAAAATACTAAAACCCAACTTGGTATTTCTTACGCTTCTCCCAATTTTGCCAATTTAAATTGAATTCCAATTCCTCAAGTTTTGACACATTTTACTTTTCCAAAGAGTAAAAAATTTAAAATAAGGCTTAAATTTGCCCTTAACTCCTTAAGAAAATGTCAAAATCCCAACTTGGCATTTCTTGTGCTCTTCTTATTTGTGTTAATCAAAATTAAATTCAATTCCTCAAAGCTTGGCACATTTCACTCTTCCAAAGAGTAAACAAGTAATCTGTTTCATTTTCAAAG
This sequence comes from Zingiber officinale, assembly GCF_018446385.1. Taxonomy (NCBI): domain Eukaryota; kingdom Viridiplantae; phylum Streptophyta; class Magnoliopsida; order Zingiberales; family Zingiberaceae; genus Zingiber; species Zingiber officinale. The sequence goes on along the minus strand of NC_055986.1, from coordinate 17,472,682 downwards.
GTTAATAAAAACCTTGAAAATGCTCTCCGAGTATCAACTTCATCAAGGTTGGATTAACTATCCTTCCAATTAGAGTTGACACTCTCTAACCCATCTAAGGGGTAGAGAAAATATTCTTAGGAACCCAAAACCTATTGGTGCTCCTTGGATGCTCTAGGTACTCACTAGGGATAACTTCCCTAAATACCTTCCTAATGACCTTATTAGGCTTCTTAGAAGCCTTGGTCACCTTCTCTAGGTCAACTCTAGGGATTGCTTCCCTTGTGACCTTCTTAGTGACTTTGTTGGACTTCTTAGAAGTCTTAGTCACTTTTGTCGTTGCAAAGATACTCCTAGGGATAACTTCCCTTGTATCCTTGACTTGACCGCTAGACCTAGGGTTGGTTCCATAACTATATGGAACCCTTTGATAAGAATACACATATGCTTCTTGGTTTTAGGTTTGTATCCCAAGCCTCTATGACCATTGGATGACTCTTGTTGTTTCCTAAACCTAGGTTTTGATTCTTGGACCCTTGTGTTTCATTTGTGATTCTTCTAAGGGTCCTCTTCAATTTATCAAGTATTGATCTCAAGACTTGATTTACTCTCCATAACACCTCAACCTTAGATTTTTCACTAACACCTTGATTTTTCTTTTTCTTAGGCAAATACTTAGAATCCTTAGGGTTATTTCCTAAATTATTTTCTACCCTACTAATCTTAGGTTGAGTGGTTTTAGCATGATAGACTACATGATTTTCTTTAATTCTATCATACTTCCTATTTTTATGGTAAATAGCATTAAAATGAAATAAATTAGAGCTAGCATACTTTTTACCATTATTTAAAGGGGTAGGTTCAATAAATGATACCTTGAGTTTTACCTTGGAAGCTCCCCCTTGACTTGTGCTTCCTCCCTTAGCTTTGACCGCTTTCTTCCCCTTTGGACATTGACTCCAATAATGTCCTTTTTGATGACACAAGAAGCACACAATGTACTCCTTGCTCTTCTTTGTTGTGGGGGCGGTCTCCTTGGGCTTATCCTTGCCCCTTTGGTGCCACTTGCCCCTTCTTCTTGGCCAATTTAGGGCACTTGCTTTTGTAGTGCCCATGTTCCCTACACTCAAAACATATAATATAATTTCTATTTTTAATTAAAACATTTATACCTTCACATGTAGGGATGACACATGATCCTCCATTTGATGTCTCTTGATTTTTGGAGGATGCATCATATTCTTCTTCATTTGACCCGGATATAGAAACTTCTCCTTCTTCTTGATTCGGTGTCAACAAAGGTTGCTCCCCCCCAATCTTAGAGGTGGAGGCTTCTTCATCTTCATCTTGTACATGGAACAAAGAGTATACTCCCTTTTTGCCCTTTTCGTTGAATTCCTTTGAAGATGAAGCTTCTTGGACTTCTTCTTCGGAAGTTGAGCATCTCTCAACTTTGGAGTTCTCTTCCTCTTGATCTTGATCCAATGAGTCGCCCTCTTTGGATTCTTCTTGATTTGGTACGGTGGAGGGGATCTTATGAATCTTTGCCAATTTGTTCCAAAGCTCCTTGGGATCCTTGAATTCTCCAATTTGAACCAATATATTGATTGACAATAAATTGACCAATAGATTGGTCACTTTGTCATTTGCCTCGCTCCTTTGAATTTGCTCTTGGCTCCACTTGCTCTTCTTGAGAATTTTGTCTTTGCTATTTGTTGGAGCTTCAAAACCTTCCATTAGAGCAAACCATTGCTCTATCTCCATTATTAAGAAATTTTTGATTCTTGATTTCCAAGAATCGAAACTTGTAGATATGAATGGTGGAGGCACCCTTGTGTCGAATCTAAGTCCATCTCCGAAATCCATTTGAAGTTGAGCTCTTGATAAAATCTTTGGCTTGATGAAATTTGCTTCAACTTCTTTACCCTCTAGCTTTGTTGCCCCTTTCGACGATGATTCCGGTGAAGAGCGACCTCGCTTTGATACCACTTGTTAGGGTCGAAATATAGCTAGAGGGGGGGGGTGAATATCTTGTCGCGCTCGTCGTTGCTTGCTTCTTGGTGATGATACGCAACGGAAAGAATAAGAAACACAAATACAATGCTAACACTAGGATTTACTTGGTATCCACCTTAAGAAGAGGTGACTAATCCAAGGATCCACACACACGAGCACTCTCCACTATGAAAAACACTCCTTTACGGTAACTACCGAAGGCGGAGAAGCCTTGTACAAACTCACACAACAACAAGAAGAAAAGAAGAAGCAAATACAAGTAAATCTTACAAGATTTTATACAATGAACCATAGCTAGCTTCTCTTTCTTGTTTTGAATGCCTCTTAACCTTGGAAGTGCAAAAACACCTTGCTCCAAGAATCTTCAAGAACTGGCGGTGAGCTTTGGAGATGTCACAGTGATCGCATAGAGAAGAGAAGTGAAGCCGTGCTGAAGAAGACGCTTGCAACGACTTTATCTAGTGCCAACGGTCGGATCCCAATTGATTGAATTGCTCTTAATCAATTGGGGAGGCTTTGGATTGATCGCTTGATCGATCCAGAGCACCTCTGTGCTCTTGGAAATTGCTTGAATCGATTCAACATGTCTCGCGCGATTTCCAGGGCTATCATGCGATTTTCCAGCCTCCCAATCGATTGGCCGATCGATTGGAGGTTTCAATCAATCAAATAATCGATTCAAAAGTTTACTGTTCACTCATAAACTCTCCCAATCGATTGACCAATCGATTGAGGAAGTTTTGATTGATTACCCAATCGATCCAGACATTTTCTGCACAAAATCGTGTCAACCAATCAATTTACCAATCGATTGAACCCCCCAATCGATTGGCTAATTGATTGGCAAGTAGAAAACTGTGTAGAGATTAAAATGAGCTTCGTTTAACATATGAGATCACCTCATTCCGATATCTGAGTCAAAAGTTATGACCTTTGGAAGTTCACTACATCCAAACTTCCTAGTTCCATGCCAACTCCCTATTGAACTTACGACCGCTAATTAGTGTTCGATCAACTTTTGACCCATCTGGACCTTTTCTCCTCTCGTGCCAAGTGTCCGGTCCTCCATGACCCACTTGGACTTCCTTCCACCAGATGTCCGGTCACCCTTGACCCATCTGGATTTTCTCGTGTCTGGCTTTACTCACCAGGTCTTTCTACTGCCCGACTTCACTCACCAGGACTTTCCCCTGCCTGACTTCACTCACCAGGACTTTTACTCTGCCTAGCTTCACTTACTAGGACTTTCCATCTTCCTGGCTTCACTCACCAGGACTTTCACCTAGCTTCACTCACTAGGGCTTTCACCTGGCTTCACTCACTAGGATTTTTCCAACTGTCTGGCTTCACTCACCAGGACTTTCCAACTGCCTAGTTTCACTCACTAGGTCTTTCACCTGGCTTCACTCATCAGGATTTTCCCTTGCCTAACCTCCAGTTAGGACTTTCCCAGTCAAGTATCCGGTCAACCTTGACCTACTTGACCCTTTATCACATCAATCTGGTCAACCTTGACCAGAGTCTGCAATCTCCATGTATTATCAAATATCAAAACCTAAACATCAAGACTCAGGCTTGAACTAACTCAAGTTTAGCCAACCTGACCAACCTGGTCAACCTTGGCCCAGGGGATAAACTTAAAATTTTAATTTAAATTAAAATTTAACTTAAAAATTTAATTAAAACTTATACTAAGTAAGATCTAAAACACTAATTAAACTTACATTAATTAAATAAAGTTACACATAAAATTTATTTAAATTAATTAACTTAAACTTAAAATTGAATTAAATAATTAATAAGTAAACAATTAAAATTAATTGAAATAAACCCTAAATGTTAATCCACTTAAACTTTAAAATTAGATTAACTAAAAATTAATCTAACTTAACATAAACTTAATTTTAATTAATATTACAACTCAACCTAATTAAAACTTTAAACTAACTTGATTAAAATCAATTAAATTACTAATCAATTAACTTAATAACTAAGTATTATCAATCCAAACATACACGTAATTTGAACTTAAAAACTTTAAACTTACCTTTAACTTAATAAAATATTAGGAGTATAAGAAGGAAACTGGGAATGTTAAATTAGGACTCTTATTATATAAATTTTCAAAGGATTTGTAAATTATAGGAGAATTCTTTACTTATAGTTTTAAAAAAAATCCCATCTTGTAAGTGTTTAAAAATTTATTTTGATCTTAGTCTAGGATAAATCCCTAAAAAGTATGATCATATAAATTTAGGTAATGAGCATCTCATAAACACATTAGGTCTACCTTAATTATATATTCAAAAACTTAGAATGACCTGAGAAGCATAGCTCTTTTGCCTGAACTTTATATGCTTATATTGTTAGGATCTTTCGTACGGCTAGAGAGGGGGGTGTGAATAGCCGCCCCAAATCGCTCTCGTTTCTTCCTACAATTAGGTTAGTCGCAGCGGAAAATACAAAGAAACGAAAGAGAAGAAAACCAAACCTTAACACGAGGATGTAACGAGGTTCGGAGATTAGGGCTCCTACTCCTCGGCGTGTCCGTAAGGTGGACGAGTCCGGTCAATCCGTCGGTGGATGAGTCCCCGGAGAACCGGCTAATACAATATACTCCTTGTGGGTGGAGAAACCTCGCCACAAACGTTTGCAACAACAAGAGCAGTAAGAAAAGCAATACAATATGAATACAATCGCACTCTACCAATTGCTTGCTTTCTTGTCGACTGGAGGTGAAGCAGCAACTTCACACGACGCCTACAACAGCAGGAACCCAGCCGGAAGCTCACGCGAAGCTTTGGAGGAGCTCAACAAAGCTCAAGCACAGCAGCACTTAGAACAGCAAGAAGGAAGAAGGAGATCTATTCGCACAGAAGATGCCTCGATCCTTTATACCTGCGAAGAAGAAACAGCGAAGAAACTAACCGTTGTGTCGCAACGGCTAGAACCCTGATCGGTCTACAGACCGATCAGGCCTGATCGGTCTGGGGATGGTCTGATCGGTCGTGACGACCGATCAGATTGGATGTGGATCGGTCCATAGACCGATCGAACTCCCTTCCCTTCCGCGATATTATCACCTGATCGGTCCGCAGACCGATCAGATTGCACTCAGTTTTCTACTGAGTGGTTCCTGATCGGTCTCCGGACCGATCAGTTGCAGTCAGTGAGATCTGATTCTGATCGGTCACCGGACCGATCAGGGCAAACGCAATATCCCGGATCGGTCACCAGTCCGATCCAACTCCTCGGTTTAGAGTGCCCTCTCTAACCTAGTTCGGAGAACGAGCTACCGAGCCCTCTCCGACTCCATATGCCAAGCTTCACTCACTTGGACTTCTCAACACCGATGTCCGATCACCCTTGATCCATCCGGATTTTCCCTTCACTGCCTGGCTTCACTCACCAGGATTTCCACTCTGCCTAACATCCCAGTTAGGACTTTCTCATTCACCTAGCTTCACTCACTAGGATTTTCACCGCTTCACTCACGATTTCCAATCTGCACTTCACTCACGTGGACTTTTCGCTGGCTTCACTCACGGACTTTCCTTGCGGCTTCACTCACGGACTTCCCAACGCCTAACATCCCGTTAGGACTTTCCACCCGGCTTCACTCACGGGACTTTCCAACTGCCTAACATCGATTTCCACTGCTCGGCTTCACTCACGGGACTTCTCCGTGCCAAGTCTTCATACTTGGACTTTTCCGTGCCAAGTCTCCATACTTGGACTTTTCCGTGCCAAGCTCCTGCTTGGACTTTTCCGATGCCAAGTCTCCATACTTGGACTTTTCGTGCCAAGCTCCTGCTTGGACTTTTCGATGCCAAGTCTCCATACTTGGACTTTTCGTGCCAAGCTCCTGCTTGGACTTTTCCATGCAAGTCTCCATACTTGGACTTTTCGAGTCAAGCTCCTGCTTGGACTTTTCCGCCAAGTCTCCATACTTGGACTTTTCCGAATCAGGTCAACCAGGTCAACCTTGACCTACGGTAATAATCTCCCAAACATCTATTCTTGTCCCATATCAAGAATAGAACTCTCTCAGTGTCAAACATCAACATGCAACACAACTAGGTCAACCTTGACCTAAGGTTGCAAACAATCTTCCCAAGTCAAACATCAAAATACAACTCGAGTCAAGTCAACTCGAGTCGGGTCAACCAGTCAACCTTGACCTAAGGTTGCACCAACAATCTCCCCTTTTGATGTTTGACAAAACCATAATCAAGTTAGGTTAACTGATAACCTAACTTAGGTTTTCAACCATCTTCCAATGTCCATGTTCTTTCCTTGAACATTCTCTAGACATTCTCCCTCTTAACACGATAACCTAACTTGGGTTCTCTAATAATTCTCCCCTTTTGACACACATCAAAAGTATTCCAATGTTCTTCCTCGAACATTCCTTGACAATCTTCCCTAGCTTAGGTTAAACCGATAACCTAACTTGGGTTCTCCAATAATTCTCCAATGAACACTCTCCCTTTTGACACACATCAAAAGAATAAGGAGGGTATCAAGGTCAAGAGTTTCTTCCTAATGAAAGTCCCATACCTTTCATTGAAACTCTTATTTTCCCTTTGATACTAAGCTCAACAATCCACTTAGTGATAATCCCATATCACAAATCCTCAAGGAGTAAAAACTCCCCCTAAAAGTCAACTCCCCTTGACTAATAGTTAAAACTCCCCCTAAAGGCCAACTCCCCCTTGACCATTGCACCAACAATGTCTTGGAGAGTTTCAAACCTTTATAAATCTAAAAACCAACTTTCAGCCGAAATTTCAGACATGCAGTCGAATTTCAGCACATTGGCACGCTATCAGACCTCACTGGATCGGTCACCAGACCGATCCACAGCACTCTGGATCGGTCCAGTGACCGATCCAGCCCTCCTGGATCGGTCCAGTGACCGATCCAGACTCTGATCACAGGGATTTCTTCCAGAAAATTAGAAAAATTGTGAAATTTTGAGGATACATTCCTCATATCATACACTACCATGGAAAAATAATTTTCTATGAAAATAGTTTCCATTTTCAAATCTTGATACAAAGTTCAAAAACTTTGAAATAGTTCAAGTTTTAACTCAACTTTGTATCACAATGTTCAATGATGAATGCTATCACTAGGAAAGCTTCATCAAGGTTTTTCAAATCAATTTTAAAATGCTTTTAAAACCATTTGAATTTAGGACCATAATCTTAGGGCTAAATGTACATGACTTGTACATAAGCTTTCCTATGATCCTCCATTTCTTGAATTAGGGTCATCTAGGTACAAGAATTATGCACCTTGATCCTAACTCATGATCCTAATATCTCACACACATCTAAAGTGTATCAAACCACATTCAAGTCAATTTGATGTGAGATATGGGTTAAGGTCAACTTAGGCTAAGTTCTCATGCATTTTCTAAACATCAATTTGATCTCAATATCAAAATGTGTTTTTCCTTAAATCAATTACATTGATTATAATGCAAGAGATGATGACATGGCATATAATGATATCATAAGTAAAAACATGTGCCAATGTCATGATGTCATGGCATAAAGTTTGAAAACTTAAATAAAGCATGACATATAAACTAGCCTAGCACTATCATGACATTTCAAATGATGATAAAACTAAACATGATGTCATGACATGTCATATGGCAAACAACCATGGTAAGTTAACACAAATAAAATACCTAGATTACCTATCTAAGTATCCTTAATCTCTTAGTTAACTTAAATTCTAATCCTAGATTGCCCATATATCCCTAAGAGAAACCAAAATCCCAATTATGGTTTTTCTGTTTCTTAAATTGTGCCAAATAAGATTAAAATATTCTCACTTTGGCACACTTTACTCTTCCAAGGAGTGAATGATAAAGATTATCCCCTTTCATTTTCAAAGGTTCCCAAAAACCTTGAAAATGCTCCTTGAGTGTCAATTTCCTCAAAGTTGGGTTAACTACCCTTCTTATTGGAGTTGACACTCTCTAACCCATCTATGGGGTAGAGAAAATGCTCCTAGGAACCCAATACCTACTTGAGCTCATTGGGTTCACTAAAAATTCACTAGGGATAACTTCCCTAGCAACCCTCCTAATGACCCTCTTAGGCTTTAAAGCCTTGGTCATTTGGGTCTCATCAAGATCAACTCTAGGGGTGACTCCCCTTGTGACCTTGGTGGTGGTCTTCCTAGCCCTAGGTTTTGTTCCATAATCGAATGGAACATTATGATAGGTGGGCTTGACCATTTGGGACTTAGGTTTGTGACCCAAACCTTTCTTGTCCTTAGGCTTTGGTTTTTGACCCTTAAACCCTAGAGATGACTTCTCCATGTTTTTAAGAGCCTTTTCTAAATTATCAAGTCTTGACCTCAAGACTTGATTTTCCCTCTCTAATACCTCAAGTTTTAATTTGTCATTTTCTCTTGAGATATTCCTAGGCATGTGTCTAGTCTTTTTGGGATTTCTACCTAGGTTTTCCTTAACTTTAGAAGCGTTAATCCTAGGGTTGGTATTTCTAGTGTTATCCTTACCTAGGCTAACATGTTTAGCTCTAAGCACATGTATTGGTTCCTAAAGTTAACATGCTTATCATTATTAACAATTGCAACAAAACTACTAGCATGAGTTTTATTAGAATTGCAATAATGAACCTTAGAAGTTACCTTAGGGTTTGCCTTAGCTCCCCCTATCGTTGTGCCCGGTCTCTTGCCCTTGTGAGGTTGCCTCCCCCTCGGACAATGGCTCCTATAGTGTCCCCTTTGCTTGCATTGGAAGCACACGATGTGCTCCTTGCCCTTGCGTTTCGGGACTCCGGCTTCCTTGACCTTTGGCGCCGGTGGAGTCTTTCTTACCCTCTTTGGACACTTACTCTTGTAGTGCCCAAATTCCCTACACTCAAAACACATTATATGCAATTTACTTGAACTTAAAGTGTTTGAGTTACCTAGGATTGAGGATGAATGGATGTTCTCTTCTTCATCCCTCCCGGAGGTAGAAGCTTCTTCTTCGTGCTCCGATCTTGAAGAAGAACTCACTTCCTCTTCTTCCTTGGATGTTGAGTAGCCCTCAACTCCCAACTCGCTCCCTCCATGATGTGAGCTACTTGGCTCACTAGGCTCCTCTTCATGGCTTGAAGTGGAACTCTCCTCATGGTACTTGGCCAAGTTATCCCACAACTCCTTGGCATTGTTGTATTCACCTATCTTACGCAAAATATTAGTAGGTAATGAAAATTCAATTGTTTTAGTTACCTCATTGTTGATCGTTGATTGATGGACTTGTTCCTTTGTCCACTTGTTCTTCTCTAGAGGCTCTCCTTCTTTATCCATTGGAGGAGTAAACCCTTCTTGTACACAAAACCAATTCCACATATTAGTCCTAAGAAAATACATCATCCTTACCTTCCAATATGCGAAGTTGTCGTTGTAGAAGGGTGGAATGGTGATGTCTTCTCCGAATTGATCCATCTCTAGCGCTTGTGCTCCCACGGGTGTGGATCCGATGAAGAGCGACCTCTGATACCACTTGTTAGGATCTTTCGTACGGCTAGAGAGGGGGTGTGAATAGCCGCCCCAAATCGCTCTCGTTTCTTCCTACAATTAGGTTAGTCGCAGCGGAAAATACAAAGAAACGAAAGAGAAGAAAACCAAACCTTAACACGAGGATGTAACGAGGTTCGGAGATTAGGGCTCCTACTCCTCGGCGTGTCCGTAAGGTGGACGAGTCCGGTCAATCCGTCGGTGGATGAGTCCCCGGAGAACCGGCTAATACAATATACTCCTTGTGGGTGGAGAAACCTCGCCACAAGCAACAGCAAACAAAGAGTACAAGAGCAGTAAGAAAAGCAATACAATATGAATACAATCGCACTCTACCAATTGCTTGCTTTCTTGTCAATGGAGGTGAAGCAGCAACTTCACGCGACGCCTACAACAGCAGGACAGGAAGCTCACGCGAAGCTTTGGAGGAGCTCAACAAAGCTCAAGCACAGCAACAGCAAGAAGGAAGAAGGAGATCTATTCGCACAGAAGATGCCTCGATCCTTTATACTGCGAAGAAGAAGAAACTAACTGTTGTGCGCGCTAGAACCACGATGGGTCTGGCCGTCGGCCTAAGCGATGAGGCTTGTTTGTCACCGATCGGTCCCGCCGATCGGTGTCGCGATCAAGCCACGATCGATGCGTGGACCGATCGAGGAACCTCTGATCGGTCCATAGACCGATCGGGCTTCTCCTCACGCCAGTTTGCCATTACGGGAACCGATCGGATCGGTCGACCGATCCACGGTTTCGCGAGGTTCTGATCGGTCTCGGACCGATCAGATTACTGTCGATGAGCCATCGATTGATCGGTCACCCGGGCCGTCAGGCAACAACGATATCCGGATCGGTCACGGATCCAACTCCTGTTTAGAGTGCCCTCTCTAACCTAGTTCGGAGAACGAGCTGAGCCCTCTCCGACTCCATATGCCAAGCTTCACTCACTTGGACTTCTCAACACCGGATGTCCGATCACCCTTGATCCATCTGGATTTTCCTTGCCGGCTTCACTCACGGGACTTTCCACCGGCTTCACTCACCAGATTTCCTGCCTAACATCCAGTTAGGACTTTCTCATTCACCTAGCTTCACTCACTAGGATTTTCACCGCCACTTCACTCACCAGGATTTCCACTTTCACTCAGCTTCACTCACCTCTCCACTGGATTTCCTTCCTTGCCTCGCTTCACTCACCAGGACTTACCTGCCTAACATCCAGTTAGGACTTTCCTAGCTTCACTCCAGGACTTTCCAACCGCCTAACATCCAGTTAGGACTTTCCTGTTGCCTCACTGGGACTTCTCCGTGCCAAGTCTTCATACTTGGACTTTTCGTGCCAAGTCTCCATACTTGGACTTTTCCGCGCCAAGCTCCCTGACTTTCCATGCAAGTCTCCATACTTGGACTTTTCCGTGCCAAGCTCCACCTTGGACTTTCCGTTCCAAGTCTCCATACTTGGACTTTTCGCGTGCCAAGCTCCTGCTTGGACTTTTCGGCCAAGTCTCCATACTTGGACTTTTCGCTTGCCAAGACTTTTCCGTTGCCAAGTCTCCATACTTGGACTTTTTCCCGAATCAGGTCAACCAGGTCAACCTTGACCTACGGTTGCACCAATAATCTCCCAAACATCTATTCTTGTCCCATATCAAGAATAGAACTCTCTCACGAGTGTCAAACATCAACATGCAACACAACTAGGTCAACCTTGACCTAAGGTTGCACCGACAATCTTCCCAAGTCAAACATCAAAATACAACTCGAGTCAAGTCAACTCGAGTCGGGTCAACCAGGTCAACCTTGACCTAAGGTTGCACCAACATATATCAGTGCATCAAAATGAGTCTGGCTATAAATACAATAGTACATTGATCAAGTTAAGTAGTATTTTTTCCAGTAAATTTCTAACTGGACATTAGTACTTAACTTGACTAACTAAATGAACACTACTATATTCTAATAATTAGTTAGTAACTAATGATTAGATAATTAAGGATAATTTTTAGATAAATATTATTTTTTAAATAATATTAGGTTCAGGGGGAGAATATTTGAAAACTACTTTAAAGCTATCTTATTTCAAACTTTTTCTTAATAATATCAGGTTCAGGGGGAGAATCTTTTGTTAGACACAAAGAATCTGTTTGTCGGAGATATACAGGGTATTAGCTGAATTTAAATTGCTTTGAATTAAGACTACGTTTGGTTGAGTGTAATGTAATCTTGCTTGTAATATAATCAAATTCGTAGTGCAATGTAATGTAATCTTGATTACATTACTACGTTTGGTAATGTAATGTATGTAATCTTTGATTACAAGGGTGATTACATTCTTTTATTTGGTGTCCATTTTTTTTATAAGGAATGTAATTCGTATTATTATAAAATGATAAAAACATCCTGCGATCTCTATCGGTCGCCGCACCTCTGCCGGAGCTTGCGGCAACCAACGACCGCCGCCGTTGGCCTCCTCTGCCGTTCGCCGCCATCGGTAAATGTCGGCAACTGGCGACAATGACGACCACTAGTGGCGGCGGCAGAGGAGGGCGGCGGTGGTGGCCAGCGGCAGCGGAGGTTGACGGTTGCGGCGACCGGCAGCGGTGGGCGGCGGCGGCCGACGGTGGGCGGTGGGCGGCGGCGGCCGGCGATGGGCGGCGACACCGATGGTGGTGGGCGGCGACGGTCGACGACAGTGGGCGGCGGCCACGGTGGACTAGGGGTATATTCGGCATTTAAATTTTGGTTAAATGGTGACCTCGTAATGTAATCGGATTACATGGTATTTGCTTTATAATCCAGATTACAAAACTTCACTACCTTTTGTAATCCATATTACATTACATCACAGTTTCCAAATTACATTACATTACTACGTTTGGTAATGTAATGTATGTAATCTTTGATTACAAGGGTGATTATATTCTTTTGTTTGGTGTCTATTATTTTTTATAAGAAATGTAATTCATATTATTATAAAATGATAAAAATATCCTGCGATCTCTTTCGGTCACCGCACCTTGCGGCAACCAATGACCGCCGCCGTTGGCCTCCTCCGCCGTTCGCCGCCATCGGTGGCGGCTAGCGGCGGCGGTGACCACGGTGGACTAGGGGTATATTTGGCATTTAAATTTTGGTTAAACGGTGACCTCGTAATATAATCGAATTACATAGTATTTACTTTGTAATCCAGATTACAAAAATTCACTACAACGGTGACCTCCGGCTGTGCTTCGAGACTTACTCGGGTCGTCTGTTTCCCAGGATACAACGGTTTGACCATGATCCCCACCAAGCACTGGTGGTCACAGCGAATTGAGGGGCACCCGATTGCTATCACGGGCACTCTGCTGAGCAAGAGTTGCACGACAGAGTAGGGGAATGAGGTGGAGAGCTTTTGCTTTCTTCGCTGTGTGCCACTTGGCCGAATTTTGGCCCAACCAGTCCAGCATTCAGCACGCGCAGGTCGTGCCCGCACACGAGTCAACATGGTTCAGTGCAATCGGGCCCTGGATTTGCACCCCCTTGCACACCCACGTGTGCGAGAGAGCCTCTCCCCATGTATTTGTTCACATCCTCAATGCATGTGAATCAATATAAACCAACCATCATGTCATGAAACTTCCAATGTGGGACTAAAGTCTCATTCACAATGGAGTCTCTTTCCTCTTCCACCTCTTCTCCATTCACTTTTATTCAACATATTTGAAAACTACTCTAAAACTATCTTATTTCAAAATTTTTCTTCTTCTTACTGCTATTTGCAAACTAGTAGTTTAAAAAAAAAGGTTTTGAAACTTACTTAAAGTTTTTTAAAAAATATTTTGGATAGATATTTCAAAATTTTATTTAAATAATTTACTTTCAAAAGTTGTACTGAAAAATAAACCTTAAAAATTATTTTACTTAATCTTTATGAAAATTATTTTGCAAAATGCTTTCGAAACTTCCTTTCAAAACTAGCTTTGAAAAAACTCTTATAAATGTCTATTTTTAAAAATAAAATAAAAGAGTTTTGAAAATTATGTTGAAAACTGCCTAAAAATACTTTGAAAAATATTTTGAGAGATGTTTTCAAAAATATTTTGAAAAGTTTTATAAAATTCTTGTAAAATTTATCTTTGTAAAATATTTTGCTCTTGAAAATTTTAATTTTTAAACATTGGAAGACCATTTACAAAATTTTAAAAATTCCTTTCAAAATTTCCCTAATTACTTTGACAATTTCTTTGAAAATATTATGTAAAATATTTTTAAAACTATTGTATAAATAGAAATTAATGCACTAGATCAGAAAGCTAAATGAAAGAGAAATGATTACAAGTGTTCTATCTAAACTTCTGGGACCAGGGTTATATTTATAATCCTGGTCGGGACGCTTGGGGGGATAAACTTTTATGCTCGTCACAATGGAACGCGGTACATTGCATTCCGGATAAGATCCTGCTCCAGGCGCCCATAAGGGTTCCGGGTGCCCGGACCAAAGTTAACCTTATGTTAACTTGTTTGGTCCGGGTTCTAGCTTCGGCTCTGCTTGCTTGGGTCCGGGTCTTCCGCTCCGGCTCCGCTTGGGTGATCTCGGCCATCCAGAATAGGGCTCACTCGAACCCAACTTCCGACCTTCGAGCAGACTTCCGCTCCAGCTTCTCGTCCCTCGGAAACACTGCGCACCTCCTTTTCGTTCGCTAGCGTACTCTTCCATAGCACCTCGTCCCTCGGACACACCGTGCTCGTCGACTCTCTCCCGTGCTGTCCTTCTCGCTAGCTGCGTCTTTTACTCAACTTCCTGTGCTCCTAAGTTCCTGTACACTTGGACACAAGGGTTAAATACTAACATGACCTAACTTAACTTGGTTGATCACATCAAAACCACCACGGGGTACTTACAATCTTTCCCTTTTTGATGTGAGTAAACCCAAGTTAAGTTAGGGAAAATCACAAAAATAACAGTTATAAAATTTTTGCATGTACAAAAATTAAAAAATTAAGTACAAAAATTTTAAAAATTATACTGTTGGATCGAGACGCGCTAGGGGGGGTGAATAGGGCTCGTGACTTTTACTTTTCATATTAAAAAAATCTATGAGTAAAGAGCAGCGGAATAAGAAAACACAACACAGAAGAACCCAAGTATTTACTTAGTTCGGAGCCTAGGGAGACTCCTACTCCAAAGCCCACGATTGTTGATCGCTTTCGGTGGGCAACAACTATAATATCGCAAAAGAGTGTATTGAATATTATAATTAAATGCACTAGAAATTATACCGACAATTAGAATTCATAACACTGAAGCTCCGGGTTGTTGGTGGCTTGTTACAACACTTCTGGAATGTCTCTTGAGTAGCACGCGGAAGAAGGATCGCTTGGGAATTGATGATTTGAGCTACTGGTCGAGACTTACATATAATGGCTATTGAAGGTGCCTCAAATCCCCTTGAGGGCGCCTCCATCACAACCGAGTCAGCTGCGTGGATAAGCGCAGAAGAAGTCCTCGCTGATCCTCTTGAAGGCACCTCCATACCCCTTGAAGGTGCCTTCAAGCCTGTCCGAGGTGCCTCAAGCTTCCATGAGGGCGCCTCCAGCCTTGCTGAGCGAACATCTTCTCCTTTGCACCTGAGGCGCCTCTAAGCTCCATGAGGGCACCTCGGGTACTGTTCATTTGAGGCTCAAAATGCTATTTTGTCCCTGAAAAATAGGTTAGTTCACAAAACAACACTATATCCTGCAACACAAGGTTAGCACATCAATAATAATAATATAAACAAGAATATCTTATAATCACTCGACTGTCTGGTTCCGATTTCAGATTTCCGACCGAAAACCCTAGGTCGAACCGACGCCTACTGCTCCCTCTTCTGGGGAACGCGTCCTCACCTACTCCACTCAGGAGAGCATACCTGATGTTAGTCTGGTCCTCCAGACCTACTGGACTTTCTGCCTAGGGTTACCACCCCCTAGGGTTACCACCCCCTAGGACCTAAGGTTACCCCCTTAGGATTTTCCACCACCTAGGGTTACCACCCCCTAGGACCTAAGGTTGCTGCCCTTTAAGGTTTTCCTCTACCTAGGGTTACCACTCCCTAGGACCTAAGGTTGTCACCCCTTAGGATTTTTCACTACCTAGGGTTACCACCCCTTAGGATCTAGGGTTACCACCCCCTAGGATTTTTTACCTGCCTAACCGCAGTTAGGATTTTCCTGCAAACTTATTCACACACGTTAGATAACAAAGAATCTTAACTTTGAATTCCATTGCCATTATCAAAATTTAGGTTCGATTGTCGGATGCTTCCCGCACCAACAATCTCCCTCTTTTTGATTATGACAACAAAAATTCAAAGTTAAGTAAAACAACGCTATAAAGATTTTTCAAAGACAACATAAGCATGATAGTACAAGTATAAGCATGATAGTATAAACATAAACTTAAGTACAGAGCTCCCCTTTAGAGAAAGCTTGAGTAAAAAAGACTCCCCCTTAATAAAAGCCCTCTTAAAAAATTTGAATTTTGAATTTCTTCTATTCCTTTGAATTTTCTTATACTCTCCCCCTTTGCCATATATCAAAATCATCAATAAAAAGAAGGTAGAGAAAAATTGAGAAAGTTATTGGCCTTAGCTAAGAATAACTTTGTTTGAGAAATGATTTAGCTTTTAAAATTGCAAACACTTTGATAAAAGTTTTAAATTTTTCTTTTGACAACTTAGCTAACTTTTTGATTTCAAGATCCTTAGATTAAAGATTTAGCTAAGTTTTTTATAATTGTTTTTGAAAAAGAGAAAACTTTAAAGATTTTCAAATCTTAATTTTCATCGTATAGCTAAAAATTAGTTTTAGAGAAAGTTTTAAGGGAGTAAAAGCTTTAGCTAAAAAATTTTTGACTTGAAAAGTGACTTAGCTAGCTTTGAAAAATATGCGAAAACCAAGAGAAATACTTAATTAAATCCTTAGTTTTTTAAAGAAGGGAGTTTGATAGGAGATAGAGTAAACACTTAACCTTAATAACAGAGTTTAAGCTATTTCGGAAATACTTTGAAAAATACTTAGTTTTTTTGGAAGAATTTTCTCATAATTTCAAAAACTAAGTTAAAGGTTAATTTAGCTAAGGAACAGTTTTGACTTGTAAAGTATCTTAGCAAAAAGTTTGTAGAAAATAGATGATAAAACTTTAAGAATTTCTCAAACAAAAGTTTGATAAGGCTTTTTAAGAAAACTTTAAGAAAAATAATGGATAAAGCTTTAAAGTATTCTGCAACCAAGACTTTTCAGAATATTTGATAAAATATTTTAAATTTTTTCAAAAAGAAGCATTTTAGGATATAAAAAAATTGATTTACATTTAAAAATACATGATTTAAATAACTTTAGCTAAGGCCACCTTTAAAAAAATTCAAAAGGTCCTACAGTCCAAGCATGAGTAACAAAATTTCCTTAGCCACATGTCTAACCATTAGCTACTAGCTGTTTACCTAGAGGACAACAGTTTTCACTTGGTTAGTCAAGTTAAGTTAGTGATCCAATTAGTTTTGACTAATACAGGATAACTTAACTTGATTAATGTACTTTGGTATTTAACGTCCAGACTTATGTCGATGCACAGACATAAACATTCTTAAGTCTAGGCAGTACCCTATGCATCTCACACCATTCTAAGTATTTTCAAACACAATCAAGTTAAACCTAGTGTGCTTGTGAGATGCTCTGACTGAAACTAGGGGTATATGATTTCTAAGGGGTAAATTCCTAGGCTAAATCAGACTTGAAAAAACTAACAAAAGTTGGATTTGTTTGAAAAATGATTTTTCTTAGAATTTTAAAACCGATTTTAAAAACAAGCTGATTAACAGTAGAGTAATAAATTCTATTCTACTAAGCACAAGACTAAGCAATCCAAAAGTAAGTTATCAATACAAGAAGTAAGTGTATGTCTAATAGATACAATGCATGTCCAAAGTATGATCAACTAGGAGAATCGTTAGCTGGAGGAGGTGATCGCTAGGGTGCATGTAGTGCACGAAGAACCTCCTCTCGGAAAGTGATAATCTCGACCCGTAGAGTACGAAAACCATCCGAGACGAGTTGTCGTGTCTGCGCAGAAGATCGCTCGAGATGAGCGAGTCTATCCTCAATGGATAAGGAAGTGGAAGGCTGAGATGATGTCGAAGGTTGTGATGGATCGAGAGGCTCCCCAAATAGCTGATCATGAGAAAACTCAAATAACTCCTCTCATCCCTCGGGTGGCTGAAAGAACTCATCTGGGGGTAGGCCAACTGTTAGAGTGTATACTAAAAGCCTAGCTTTTGGTATAAACATTTATCTAGAAATAAGAATCACATTGGTCAAATGTCTACATTTATGATAAATGTAGTTGCTCAATTAATTTATATTGTAGATAACATGGTGTGTGGTGTCACATATAGAAGATCATGTTATCGGTTCCTTATAAATTATAAACAGTAGCTCACGACCAAGATGGAAAGGAACAAACCATTGGAAGGTCATAGTGTAATTAGGTATTAGTTTATCTTAACTATATAATTACACTAGTACACTTAGAGTGTATTGAGTAGGACCTTTTGAGGTCGTTCCTTTTATACTGACTTTATAAAGGAACAAAGACCTCAGTTATTATGGAAGTGTGTGCTCTTAATCCTAATATAATAACAAGCACATATATTTGATATTTATTTCTTTAATTTATCAATGGGTGAGATTTAGTTCGATAAATCAATAAGCCCGATAAGTTAGGAAATGATATCACTTATAGTGTGTGTTGTTGATTATAGAAGGAAACTGTGTCCTAGTGATCTAGGTTGAGAATGTCCCCAAGAGGAGCTCATAAGGATTGTCATGTTAAACCCTGCAGGTGGACTTAGTCCGACATGACGATGAAGTTGAGTGGTACTACTCTTGGAGCTAGATATTAATTAAGCGAGTTGTTAGTAACTTACTTAATTAGTGGACATTTGTTATCTTAAACACAGGGAGACTAACACACTCATAATAAGAAGGAGCCCAAAATGTAATTTGGGATTGGTGCGGTAGTTCAATAATAGTTCTTTAGTGGAATGAATTATTATTGATGAAATTAAGTTGTGTTGGGCTAACACGGGATGCTTAATTTCATCGGGATACCAAACAATTCCTCCTCTCGGTCCCTATCGTAGCCTCTAGTATATAATACCCACCGCATACCACCTTCTTACCCATCCAATGGGCGGGCCAAGCTAGCTTGGAACCCAAGCTAGGGCGCCAAGACCAAGTGGATGAGCCATGAAGGTGGCCAAAGCTTGGGTCCCAAGCTTAGGTGGCCGACCACTAGAATATTAAAAGGTTTTTATTAAAATTATTTCTTATGTGGATATCATGATTTTAAAGAGTTTAAAATTAAAATTCCCTTTTATAGTTTTTACAAAGATTAAGAGAAGAGATTAATCTCTTTCCTTATTTGTAGTTTAAAAGGATGGTTTTAATTTTTGGTAAAAACTTTCCTTATTTGTAAATCATCTACATGTTTAAAAGAGAGTTTAAAATTTGAAATCTTTCCTTATTTGTTGATTAAAGGAGGATTTTAAATTTTAAGAAAACTTTCCTTTTTAACTATGTTCATGATTTAAAAGAAAGTTTAAAAATTAATAATTCTCTTTTATTAGTTTCTACAAAAGATTGAGAAAAGATTTGATATCTTTCCTTATTTGTAGATTAAAAGAGATTTTAATTTTTAGAGATAACTTTCTTTTTATCCACATGTTTAAAAGAAAGATTTTAATTTATTAAATTTACTTTTTATAAACCAATCATAAAGGGATTAAATTATTGGAGAAGTTTTATAAATTTCTGGAGACAAATTAGGAAGTTTTAATTAATTAAAACTCTCCTTGTTTGTAGCTTTTATGTGGCCGGTCAAATAAAATTGAGAAAGAAAATTATTTTAATTAAATAATTTTTTCTTTTCAATGAAAAAAGAATTAAGGAAATTTTTATTAAATTTTCCTTATTTGCCAGGATCAAGGATTATAAAAGAGGGGGTAGAGGAGGCTTCAAGGCTAACGACTCTATTCTATTTTTCTTCCTCTTTTCCTTGGTGGTGTGGCCGGCCCTATTTCTCTCCTCTCCTCTTGTTGGCCGAAACTTATCTCTTGGTGGAGCTTTTGTTAGTGGCCGGATCAAGGAAGGAGAAGAAGGAGAGAAAGCAAGCCTCGTTTCTAGCATCCCTTGGAGCATGGTGGTGGTGGCCGAACCTCTTCATCCTAGAAGATGTTTTGATGGCCGAAACTTGCAAGGAAGAAGAAGGTGATTGGTGGTTTCTCATCTCGGAAGAACGTTGTCCACACAACGTCCGAGGTTAGAAGAGGAATATGGTAGAAGATCAAGAGGTCTTTCTAGAAGGTATAACTAGTAATTTTTCCTTTCCGCATCATGCTAGTTATTTATGGAAATAATACCAAATACAAGAGGCTTACAATTCTAGTATTTCGAATATGTTTTTCGATGTTGTGTTCTTTTATTTTTTTTCCATGTGATTTGATTGTTCTTTTCGGTTAACCTAAAGTTAATTTAGGAAATTAAATATTAGCTTTCCATAAAAGGTTTTGTCTAGTCGGTGGTGGTTGCTCCCATATCCAAGAAGGCCATGTGCCTCGCCACGTCAGTACTGGGAACCAATTATGGAAATTAATATTTAATGGAATTAATAACTTAAGGTGATTTGGGTCGAACGTGTTAAGCACGAGATCCAAGTCAAAACCTAAAGAACAAATAGATTAAGTTTGGATCAAATGTGTTAAGTTCCAGACGATCCAAAATTTAATTTAAAAGAACACATGGTAGCTAGGAAAGGTTCGGACCTTTGTACAAAATTTTATGCAGTGGAACCTCTAGGTTTTCCGAGTAGCAACCAACAATTGGTATCAGAGCTAGGGTTTTGCCTCTGTGTATTTGGTATTAGTTTAATTATGCACATGTCATACATAATTTAGGCAGGATAATAGTAGGATGTGCTAACTTTGTGGATGCAGGATCCAACTATTATGGCTTATAGTTATTATGTGTGTGATTGGACCCTTGGACATGTCAAGGGCATTTTATTGTGTGGGCATGATTGTATTATAAAATACAGCAGGAGCTGTATTTAGTTTTATTAGGATTTTATTTTTGATCTAGATACATGTACATTCCTTTTATGGAATATAGGATCAAAATGTAAAATTCTATTTATGTCGCGGATCGAATCTTGCATAGCATGGAACCTTCTAAGGACCAGAGGCGCAGTGGAACTATGAGCAAGATGGATGCGACATCTAGACCCAGTGGCAGTGGCCAAATATGGCAGCAGCTTGGGATGACAACACACGGAGGACAACTAGAGATAAAAGCCATAATAGTTGAAAATTAGATTTTCTATTTATTGCTTTTATATTGTGCTGTGTGTGCATGTTAGTTTACATATTTAGTAGGCTAGCATAGTTAAAATTCCTCATTTATAAATAACTAAGTGGGAGAGGGATTTTTAAGTAAATCCCATGGTCTCCATTACTGGTTTGTAAGTGATGCAAACAAGCTTGCGCGTTGGCTCTGAGTGCCTTCCTCCATAACGGATGAGCTTGTTTGTGGATCACTATAACAGACTTCCATTTTTGGATGACTATAGAAAGTTAATTAAGAGCGTGTGATCTTCCCCAATGGAAGGGGCATAATCTTATTAATGGACTTAGTGTCAAGTAATGGTATACACTTAGACACATCTAATAATATGTTCCCCATCGGAGTCACTGCTATTATTTGTGTGACGAAATGATACCAACTATTAATTTTATTTGTCAAAAAGTTAGGTTAACAAGATAATAAAATTAATGGGTTAAAACCCTCCTTTTACAAATGTTGAATTTGTATACGTCCACACTAACGTGGCATGCAAAATTCATGGTGT
This sequence comes from Zingiber officinale, assembly GCF_018446385.1. Classification (NCBI taxonomy): domain Eukaryota; kingdom Viridiplantae; phylum Streptophyta; class Magnoliopsida; order Zingiberales; family Zingiberaceae; genus Zingiber; species Zingiber officinale. The sequence goes on along the minus strand of NC_055986.1, from coordinate 17,451,216 downwards.
TTGAGGTGTTGGTGAATTTAAATAATATTGTTGGAGGAATCAATATTTTTTTTAAATTCAAAAGTTTTTGACCAAATATTTGATCAAAGACAGATCAACTATTAATTTTATTCGTCATAAAGTAAAGTTGACGAGATAATAAAATTAATGAATAAAATCTCCTCTTCGATTTTGTATACGTCCACACTATCGTGGCATACAAAATTCATGGGGATTTTTAAGGAGTTGATCTTGACCAAATATTTTTGTGATTCTTAGGATTTAAATATTTGTCAATCCCCTAGTGGTCATACTATAGAAAAGGCTTAGTAGTCCCAATTGTAATGATTGGAAATATGACTTGGACATTAAGGTAGACTGTCTTTCTAAAACTAAGAACAACATAGGTGTATTTAATTCATTAGTTGAAACATGTTTAGTGGTGTTATCTACCAGAACCTGGTGTAATCATGTTCGCAATTCATTGCAGGGTTCCAGGAAACCCGACAACTAAATGAAAATTAAAACACCATCCACATGGGCACTACTGTAAAAATGGTAGCTGTTGCAGTGGGAGATGTTTATCTTTTGATAAGAATAAAACATGGATTTTTGAGTAATTGTCTTTACGCACCAAGTTTAGAAAGAACTAGTTTTCAGTTTCTAAACTATTCAAAGAACTTGATATTCTACCTCTTTTAATAACAAAGTTGTTATTAAGAAAAAGAGGGAAGTTATCTGTTCTGGTACGTTGGTTTGCAATTTATAAATCCAATAACTCTCACGATGCAACAAATGGAAATTAGTAACACATCTTCTAATTTTAAGGGAAAGTAACCTTCGGAAATGAACCAATTATATCTTTGGCATCTAAGGCTAGGTTATATTAACTTGAGTATGATTCATTGGTAGCTGATGAACTTTTGGATTCATTAGTAGTGGAAATCTTTCCAACCTGCGAGTCTTACTTGGAAGGAAAAAATAACCAAGAAGCTTTCAAGTCTAAGGGGTATGGAGTCAAAGATATGTTGAAATTGGTTCATTCTGATTTGTGTGATCCTATGACAAGAGGTAGTATTGAATATTTCATCTATTTTATAGACAATCATTCAAGATACAAATAAATTTACTTAATGTACCGCAAGACTAAGTACTTTGATTAGTTCAAAGAGTACTAGGCTGATGTGGAGAAACGACAAAGTAAAAAGATACTATGGTGAAATCATAGTGGCAAGTACCTCTTGGGAGAATTTAGGAGTCACTTATCAGAAGTAGGGATTCAATCCAAACTAACTGCACCTGGTACACCTCTACAGAATGGTGTAGTAGAAAGAAGGTATAGGACTCTTATGGAAATAAGTAGATTGATGATGAGTTATTTTACCAAATTCATTTTAAGGATATACTCTGAAAACGGAAGTGAACATAGTACCTTCCAAAGTCAGAACTCTCTACTCATATAGAATTGCTGAATAGGCGTAAGCTTATTTTGAAGTATATTTGGATTCGGGTAGTCCAGCACATATGCTGAAGAGAGACAATGATAAGTTGGACAAGAATTCACTTGTTTGTGGGTTATCCTAGAGAAATGAAAGTAGGTTTATAGTCTTAAAAATCAGAAGGTCATTGTTAGCATCAATGACCAATTTTAGAAAAAGGACTATGTAATAAACCATGTGCCTATAAGAAAACTTGTTCTTAAAGAAATAATAAAAGACATGTCTAATCTAGTACTAATTGTACAAGATGAGATATCACAAGGAAACTGCAACACGTATCACAAATGATACACAATTGCAGAAAGTGCCTTGTTGTAGTGGGAGGGTTGTTAGGCAACCTAAAAAGATTCATGTTTTGGGAGAGTTTTTGGACTCGATCCCTGGAGGACATGAACCTGATCTCCGGACATATGACGAAGCACTCCAAGATAAAGATGCAATATCTTGGCAAAGAGTAATGAATAACAGAATTAGAATATATGTATTCTAATAAAATCTGGAAGCTTGTAGAACCACCAAATGGTGTAAAAGCCTTTGGGTATAAAAAGGTCTATAATAGGAAAAGAGGGATAGACAGGAAGGTAGAAACTTTCAAAGCAAGGCTAGATGAAAAAGGAAACTTTTTCACTGGTAGTCATGCTTAAGTCTATCCGGATTCTTTTATCTATTTGGTAAATGGATGTCAAGACAGCATTCCTTAATGGAAGTCTTGAAGAAAGCATCCATATAAAGCAACCAGAAGGGTTCATTGCAAAGGGCTAAGAGCATCTTGTGTGCAAGCTCAATCAGTCTATGGACTGATACAAAGCTTCAAGGTCTTGGAACATCCAGTTTATCAAAGTAATCCAGACCTTTGGATTCATTTAGTAACTGGATAAGTCTTGTGTATACAAAAGGTGTGATGGAAGCGTGGTGGTATTTCTTGTACTATACGTAGATAACATTTTTGGTAGTTGGAAACAATATCAAAATGTTGTCAGAAGTAAGGGTATGGTTGTCCAAACAATTCGATATAAAGGACTTGGGAGAATGTATATATTCTTGAGATCAAAGTAATAAGGGATCGCAAGAAAAGAATATTTTACTTATTCCAAGCTTCATACATCGGAAAAATCCTTGCTCGTTTTAAGCATGCAAAACTCCAAGAAAGGTTTCTTACTTTTTAGGATGGAGTAACTTTATCTAAAGATATGTCTCTGTAGACATCAAAGGAGATAAAGGAAATAAAGGCAGTTCTTTATGCTTCGGCTATCGGAAGCCTAATATATGCTATGCACGAGATCAGAAATCTGTTTTGCCAAGGGCATAGTTAGCAGATATCAAAGTAACCCTGGACAAGGACAGTGGAATGCAGTAAAGCATATATTGAAGTACCTTAGAGGCACTAGAGATTATATGCTAGCTTACAAGGCAGTTAATTTGGTCCTAGTTGGTTGCATGGATTTTGGCTTCCAATCGGATAGGGATAATAATAAGTCAACCTCGGGGTTTTGTGTTTACTTTAGGAGGTAAAGTCATAACTATGGAAGAGTGATAAGCATAGGTGTTTTTCTGGACTCCACCATAGAAGCTTAGTATATGGCAAGTCTCTGAGGTAGCCATAAAAGCTGAATGACTCAATAACCTCAAGATAGACTTAGATATGATTTCTGGTTTGTCCAAAGATTGTTACAATTTATTGTAATAATATTGGTGCAGTAGCAAACTCGAAGAAACCATAAGTCTATAAGGCAAGTAAACATAATAGAGCGCAAGTACCACCCAATACGAGAAATCGTATAAACGAGGAGAAGTTGTTGCTGCCTAGATTGCATCAGGTGATGACCTATAGATCTTTTCACTAAGGTCCTTAAGGCAAGAGCTTTTGATGGGCATGTTGAAGGGTTGGGAATCAGATGTATGGCAGCAGATATGGCAGCTTAGTCTTTTAGTATAAGTGGGAGATTGTTAGAGTGTATACTAAAAGCCTAGCTTTTGGTATAAACATTTATCTAGAAATAAGAATCACATTGGTCAAATGTCTACATTTATGATAAATGTAGTTGCTCAATTAATTTATATTGTAGATAACATGGTGTGTGGTGTCACATACAGAAGATCATGTTATCGGTTCCTTATAAATTATAAACAGTAGCTCACGACCAAGATGGAAAGGAACAAACCATTGGAAGGTCATAGTGTAATTAGGTATTAGTTTATCTTAACTATATAATTACACCAGTACACTTAGAGTGTATTGAGTAGGACCTTTTGAGGTCGTTCCTTTTATACTGACTTTATAAAGGAACAAAGACCTCAGTTATTATGGAAGTGTGTGCTCTTAATCCTAATATAATAACAAGCACATATATTTGATATTTATTTCTTTAATTTATCAATGGGTGAGATTTAGTTCGATAAATCAATAAGCCCGATAAGTTGGGAAATGATATCACTTATAGTGTGTGTTGTTGATTATAGAAGGAAACTGTGTCCTAGTGATCTAGGTTGAGAATGTCCCCAAGAGGAGCTCATAAGGATTGTCATGTTAAACCCTGCAGGTGGACTTAGTCCGACATGACGATGAAGTTGAGTGGTACTACTCTTGGAGCTAGATATTAATTAAGCGAGTTGTTAGTAACTTACCTAATTAGTGGACATTTGTTATCTTAAACACAGGGAGACTAACACACTCATAATAAGAAGGAGCCCAAAATGTAATTTGGATTGGTGCGGTAGTTCAATAATAGTTCTTTAGTGGAATGAATTATTATTGATGAAATTAAGTTGTGTGTTCTGGGCGAACACGGGATGCTTAATTTCATCGGGAGACCAAAACCAATTCCTCCTCTCGGTCCCTATCGTAGCCTCTAGTATATAGAGATTTATACCCACCGCATACCCACCTTCTTACCCATCCAATGGGGCCGGCCAAGCTAGCTTGGAACCCAAGCTAGGGCCGGCCAAGACCAAGTGGATGAGCCATGAAGGTGGCCGGCCAAAGCTTGGGTCCTAAGCTTAGGTGGCCGACCACTAGAATATTAAAAAGGTTTTTTATTAAAATTATTTCTTATGTGGATATCATGATTTTAAAAGAGAGTTTAAAAATTAAAAATTTTCTTTTATAGTTTTCTACAAAAGATTAAGAGAAGAGATTAATCTCTTTCCTTATTTGTAGTTTAAAAGGATGGTTTTAATTTTTGGTAAAAACTTTCCTTATTTGTAAATCATCTACATGTTTAAAAGAAAGTTTAAAATTTGAAATCTTTCCTTATTTATTGATTAAAGGAGGATTTTAAATTTTAAGAAAACTTTCCTTTTTAACCATGTTCATGATTTAAAAGAAAGTTTAAAAATTAATAATTCTCTTTTATTAGTTTCTACAAAAGATTGAGAAAAGATTTGATATCTTTCCTTATTTGTAGATTAAAAGAGATTTTAATTTTTAGAGATAACTTTCTTTTTATCCACATGTTTAAAAGAAAGATTTTAATTTATTAAATTTACTTTTTATAAACCAATCATGAAGGGATTAAATTATTGGAGAAATTTTATAAATTTCTGGAGACAAATTAGGAAGTTTTAATTAATTAAAACTCTCCTTGTTTGTAGCTTTTATGTGGCCGGCCAAATAAAATTGAGAAAGAAAATTATTTTAATTAAATAATTTTTCCTTTTCAATGAAAAAAGAATTAAGGAAATTTTTATTAAATTTTCCTTATTTGTCAGGATCAAGGATTATAAAAGAGGGGGTAGAGGAGACTTCAAGGCTAACGACTCTATTCTATTTTTCTCCCTCTTTTCCTGGGGGGTGTGGCCGGCCCTATTTTTCTCTTCTCTCCGAAACTTATCTCTTGGTGGAGCTTTTGTTAGTGGCCGGATCAAGGAAGGAGAAGAAGGAGAGAAAGCAAGCCTCGTTTCTAGCATCCCTTGGAGCATGGTGGTGGTGGCCGAACCTCTTCATCCTAGAAGATGTTTTGATGGCCGAAACTTGCAAGGAAGAAGAAGGTGATTGGTGGTTTCTCATCTCGGAAGAACGTTGCCCACACAACGTCCGAGGTTAGAAGAGGAATATGGTAGAAGATCAAGAAGTCTTTCTAGAAGGTATAACTACTAATTTTTCCTTTCCGCATCATGCTAGTTATTTATGGAAATAATACCAAATACAAGAGGCTTACGATTCTAGTATTTCGAATATGTTTTTCGATGATGTGTTATTTTGTTTTATTTTTCCTTGTGATTTGATTGTTCTTTTCGGTTAACCTAAAGTTATTTTAGGAAATTAAATATTAGCTTTCCATAAAAGGTTTTGTCTAGTCGGTGGTGGTTGCTCCCATATCCAAGAAGGCCATGTGCCTCGCCACGTCAGTACTGGGAACCAATTATGGAAATTAATATTTAATGGAATTAATAACTTAAGGTGATTTGGGTCGAACGTGTTAAGTTCCGCAGGAGATCCAAGTCAAAACCTAAAAGAACAAATAGATTAAGTTTTGGATCAAACGTGTTAAGTTCCGCAGGCGATCCAAAATTTAATTTAAAAGAACACATGGTAGCTAGGAAAAGGTTCAGACCTTTGTACAAAATTTTTGTACAGTGGAACCTCTAGGTTTTCCGAGTAGCAACCAACACCAACTCCCTTGGCTGGAGCGATAGGCTCATCCTCGACTGGATTAGCTGGCGACGACCCACCTCTCCATGCTAAGATCCCCTGAGTAGTGATGTCTATATGTGCTAATCTAAGATGACGCTGGCCAAACTCATCATAAGGTGTAAAGGGGGTAACCGTCCCATGAGTCATATCTATACCATCTATAGTCGATAAGATGTATGTCAAGATATGACAGTAGAGCATATGGACGACTCAGGATGTAACGAGACTGACCGCATGAATAATGTTATAAAAAATATGTAATGTGATGTCTATGTCTAAGTGTTGACACAATGCATACAAAAAGAAGGAATACAATAGACACATCATTGGGACATCCCGAGATGAGATAGGCAAAATGCATGCTGTCAGGACTCTATACATGATGTAGTCCTGTACCCTAAGAGAGAGTAATCTGAAGTTGGAAACTCCAAGTGGTCTCTCCTCCCCTAAAAAATACATATGGAGTGTATCTAATGTAATATGTGAGTAGGGCTCGTCAAATGGCAAATCCCTACTAGGGTAGCATAAAAATGGGAATGTAGAGGGTCTAAGAGCTAGACTTGTTGGTTGCTACTCGAAATACCATCCTAGTTCCCCTGTACAAAAATTTATACAAGCATAGAACTATCCTAGCTACCCATGTGTTCTACTGAAGTTAAATTTGGATTGCAAATGATGCTTAACATTATTAATTCAAATTGTCCTTCAAAAGTTAAACTTGGATTGGAAACGATACTTAACATATTTTTACTCCAAGTTTAACCGATGTAATCTTCCTAAGTTAAACCATATTACAAAAGTTATCAAATATCTATTTCAAAGATCGGCTTCCAGGTTAAACATGGCGAGACACTAGGCCTTCTTGGGTATGGGAGCATCCACCACTTCTTAGACAAAGCCTTTCAAAGAAATCACATATTTAACTTCCTACAGTAAACTAGGTTTAACTATAGAGACCTCAATAGAAACACAATATCGAAACATGAAATCGAACAATAAAATCGATAACAAAAATGATAACCTAAACCATTAACCTCTTGTGTTTGGTTTTCCAAGATCTATACAAAAGGATGAACTAGTCATGATGCGGAAACAAAAACTAGTTATACCTTTTGTAGCTTATAGACCTCTTGATCTTCTATTGTATTCCTCTCCTTCTCTTGGACATCGTGTGGGCGACGGTCTACCAAGATGAAATCTACCCAAGACTTCTTTTCCCTTCCAAGCTTTCGGCCACCAAAAGGATATCACAAGTAGAGAGTTTCCTTTCTCTTCTTCTTTTCCTCCAAGAATCCGGCCACCAAGGAAGAGAAGAGGAGAATAGAAGATGATGAAGAGGACCGGCCACCAAGGAAGAGAAGAGGAGAATAGAAGATTTGTTGTTGTAACCATAAGGCACCATCTCCCCTTCTTTTATAATCCTTGGTGAAAGCAAAAAAGGAAAGTTTTTAAAACAAAAATAAAAACTTCCTTTAATCCCTTATTATGGTCGGCTATATCTGTTGGGACCGAAAATAGCTAGAGAGGGGGGGGGGGGGTGAATAGCTCGTCGCGTGCTCAGTGTTCGGCGTTGATTGTTCCTTCGAAGATGTGCAGCGGAAAATACAGAAACAAATCACACAACGCTAACACGGTTGGTTTACTTGGTATCCACCTCACAAGAGGTGACTAGTCCAAGGATCCACACCAACACACACACCCTCCACTAATGAAACTCTCCTTTATGGTAACTACCAAGGGCGGAGAAGCCCTACAAGACTCAATACAAGAAGAAGAAAGGGTAGTAAAGAAATACAAGCTTACAAGCTTACAATGAGTGCACAAACCCTAACCCTAGTTTCTTCTTCTTGCTTTGATCCGCCTCTTGACTTGGAAGAGCCTCCAAGAACCTTCAAGAACTGCCGATCTCGAGCTTGAGAAGAGCTGTGGAGGAGCTGGTGAAGATCTGAAATGAATCGGTGAAGAACTGCCGAAGACAACGCTCGCCTGCGGCTCAAATACGACTCAACGGTCAGATCCCGATCGATTCGATTTTTCCCAATCGATCGGGGAGGCTTTGGATCGATCCACGGATCGATCCAGAGCGCCTCTGTGCTCTGGAAAAGTGCCTGGATCGATCCACGGATCGATCTAGTGCTTATCGCGCGAAGCAGCAGCGTCCCAATCGATCCACTGATCGATTGAGACCTCTGGATCGATCCACTAATCGATCCAGAAGCTTTCTGTTCGCTGGGAATGGTCTGGATCGATCCACTGATCGATCCAGCACTTGGTTTTTGCCCAAAACCAAGTCCCAAACCTCCCAAACCAACATCCGGTGCAACCTTAACCTGTTGGTACGTCATGCCTAGCATCTAGTCATTCCCTTGACCTGCTAGGACTCTCTCACCAAGTGTCCGGTCAATCCCTTTGACCCACTTGGACTTTTCTTTCATGCCAAGTATCCGGTCACTCTCTTGACCTACTTGGACTTTTACCTAGCTTCACTCACTAGGACTTTCACCTGGCTTCACTCACCAGGATTTCCATACTGCCTAGCTTCACTCACTAGGACTTTCACCTGGCTTCACTCACTAGGACTTTGACCTGGCTTCACTCACCAGGATTTCCATCTGCCTAGCTTCACTCACTAGGACTTTCACCTGGCTTCACTCACCAGGGTTTCCTTTCAGTCAGGTATACCTACTTGACTCTTCTTCATTCACACTGATCAGTCCCTGATCAGAATCTCTCCATATGAACAACTGCACCTGCATTATCCATGTGTCTACATGTATTGTCAAACATCGAAACTATGACCAAGACTCAAGCTTGGTCAAACCAGTCAACCTTGACCTAAGGGATATTGCACCAACAATCTTCCCCTTTTTGATGTTTGACAATACCTTTAAGTTTGGACCATTCTGAGTTAAGCTAATCCCATAGCCTTAACTCCATTCATGCCAAAGTATGAATGTTGGTTCCCTTCATTCTCCCCCTATGACCTCCCCCATAGGTAATGAAGGCCTAACTTAAACCACACATTCTCCCCCTATTGGCACACATCAACCCATCTCTGAGCACACATAAACTCGTGCCTCAATTTTGGACACACTTCAACAAATGCCCCATTGTTGAAAACTCTCCCCCTGAAGAGTTGCTCATCGTTGTTCACAACATCACTCGTTGTGACCAACAACGATAATGAAGGTCTCATACCCTTCATTTATCCTTAACCCTACATTCTTCCTCAATGTAGGCAAATTCCCATCCTTGAGCATTATTCACTTAACGGAAGGTTAACCACCTTCCAAGGTTTATGAAAAAATAGTTTTCATGCCTTTAAAGAGTCCCTCCCCCTAAAGACATGGTGGTAACTTCTGTCATTGCACCAACAATGACTTAGAATCCCTAAAACTTTAGGAAACCCTATTGTAGAAGTTTTGAGGTTCAAATATTCAAAATTTGAACCAAACCTCAACCTAAACTTCAACTTAGCCTTCCTTAACCAATCCATCCTTGTTTTCACATGAAAACACCCTTTGAATGTATACAAATGTATTTTTAGGGGTTTGGAAAGGTTACCTAGACTAGAATAGGTTTAAAGATGCCGAAATCAGGCTTTCCCAGCCAAAATCAGCAACTTGGATCGATTGGAGTTGGGTTCCAATCGATTGAACCTTTCTGAATCGATCCACTGATCGATTCAGACTTCCTGGATCGATCGGCTGATCGATCCAGCGAGCTTCTGCTCGCGGGAGACTTGCCTTCTGAATTGATCCACGGATCGATTCAGGCATTCCAATCGATCCATGGATCGATCGGAGCTCTGATAGTTGCTGAATTTCAAGATCAGCCAACTTCAGAAATCCCTAGAAAATTCTACAAAAATCCAAAAATCACGAAATTTCGTGTAGGCATTATTTAGGGCATTTACTATCAAGTAAAACTAGTTTTCTATGAAAATACTTCATATTTTCAAAGATTGACACAAACTTGAAAACTTGCAAAAACTTTAGTGTTTTCTTCAAGTTTGTGTCTAACTATTCAATGGTGATTACTATCAAAAGATAGCCTTCACCAAGGTTTTCCAAAATCATTTTGAAAACATTTTTCAAACCAATATCCCACCATGTTCCTTGGGCTTAATGCACATGACTTGTACATTAGCTTTCCCAATGATGGGATAACACATAACTATGTGTTTTGATGAACTTAAAAACTCAAACGAATGCACTATATCAACATCTTGAGTTTTGTTCATCATCCTAACATCTCACTTGTATTTAATGTGCACGAAAACACATACAAGTCACCTTATAGTCCTCGTGAGATGTGAGATTTTGGTTTTGCCCTATTCTAGGGATCATGCATATCTATCTAGGCATTTTAGAGATATTAGACATCCACCTAGGATGTCACTTGTTAATAAGTGTTGTTAAATGTCATTTGTCCTTACTTACAAGGAATTAAACTTAATGCATGATTATGTTATGGCATACATCAAAAGGAAATAATTTTTCAAACGAAAATATCCTATAACTACATGATGTATGAATGTCATGACATGGTATTTTTGGATTTTTCATAATAAAACATGAATGCAAAAATAGACATGATGTCATGGCATATGATGGGCAAACAATCATGGCAAGGTTTAGCATAAATAAAATATACCTAAATTACCTATCTAAGTATCCTTAACCACTTAGCTAAATCAAAAAGCATATACCCTAGATTGCCCAATTTCCTTAAGAAAATGCCAAAACCCAACTTGACATTTCTTTAATCTCTTGAATTAATTATGCCAATTAAGAATTTAAAACATTTCTCAAATGTTGGCATATTTCATTTTCCCATAAGAGTAATCACTTAAATTATGGCTTAGATTTGCCTTAAATTCCTAAGACAATACCAAAGTCCCAATTTGGTATTTCTTAACACTTGATTTCTTGTGCCATTTAAAGTCATCTCAAATTTCTTCCTTTATAGCACATTTTACTCTTTCCAAGAGTAACTAATAAATCCATTTCATTTTCAAAGGTTAACAAAAACCTTGAAAATGCTCCTTGAGTGTCAATTTCCTCAAAGTTGGGTTAACTACCCTTCTAATCGGAGTTGACACTCTCTAACCCATCTATGGGATAGAGAAAATGCTCCTAGGAACCCAAAACCTATTGGTGCTCCTTGGATGCTCTAGGTATTCACTAGGGATAACTTCCCTAGATACCTTCCTAGTGACCTTGTTGGACTTCTTAGAAGCCTTGGTCACATTTTCTAGGTCAACTCTAGGGATAGCCTCCCTTGTGACCTTGTTAGTGACTTTCTTAGACTTCTTAGAAGTCTTAGTCACATTTATCGCAAAAATACTCTTAGGGATGACTTCCCTAGTATTCTTGGCTTGTTTACTGGACCTAGGGTTTGTTCCATAACTATATGGAACCCTATGGTAAGAGGGCACATCCTTCTTAGCCTTTGGTTTGTATCCCAACCCTCTATGGCCATTTGATGTCTTTGATTTTCCTAGCCCTAGGTATTGCTCATTTTGCTCTTGTAGGATATTTTCCATCCTTTTTAGGGTCTTTTCCATTTTATCAAGTCTTGACCTCAAGACTTGATTTTCTATCATTAAATCCTTAGGTTTTAGTCCATGAGCATTTTTATTCTTGGGCATGTATCTATTATCCTTAGTGTTCCCGCCCAAGTGTCTATCTACCTTCCTAACCTTAGGTTGGGTAGTTTTGGCATGTAGGGCCACATGCTGTTCCTTAAAGCCCTCATGCTTTCTATTCTTATGGTAAATTGCATTAAAATGATAAAAATTAGAACTATCATGCTTTTTACCATAATGTAAAGGGGTAGGCTCAATAAAAGTTACCTTCCTTTTTACCTTAGAGGCTCCCCCTTGACTTAAGCTTCCTCCTTGAGCCTTGACCATCTTCTTCCCCTTAGGGCATTGACTCCGATAATGCCCCTTTTGATTGCAAGAGAAACACACAATGTGCTCCTTGCTCTTCTTTGTTCCGGGGATGGTCTCCTTTGGCTTCTCCTTGCCCTTTGGTGCCACTTGACCCTTCTTCTTGGCCAATTTAGGGCACTTGCTTTTGTAGTGCCCATGTTCCCTACATTCAAAGCATATAATATGATTTTTATTATTAATTGAAATATTTATACCTTTGCTTGTAGGGGTGACATCTTTTCCTTTGGATCCGGAGGTAGAAGCTTCCTCTTGATCCAAATTTGATACTCCTCCATTTGATTTTGCTTGACTTGTGGAGGTGGACGCTTCTTCATCCTCTTCTTCTCTTGACCCGGATGTGGAGGATTCTCCTTCTTCTTGATCCGGTGTCAATGAAGATTGCTCCCCCTCAATCCTAGAGGTGGAGGCTTCTCCTTCTTCTTCATCCTCTTGTACATGAAACAAGGAATATACTACTTCCTTGCTCTTTTGATTGCACTCCTTTGAGGATGAAGCTTCCTCTTGGACTTCTTCTTCAGAAGTTGAGCATCTCTCAACTTCGGAGTCCTCCTCTTCATCTTGATCCATTGAGTCGCCCTCTTTGGATTCCTCTTGATTCGGTACAGTGGAGGGGATCTCATGGATTAATGCCAACTTGCTCCAAAGCTCCTTGGCATCCTTGAATTCTCCAACTTGAGCCAAAATATTACTTGGCAATAAGTTGACCAAAAGCTTGGTCACTTTATCGTTTGCCTTGCTCTTTTGAACTTGCTCTTGGCTCCATTTGCTTTTCTTGAGAGGCTTGCCCTTGGAGTTTGTTGGAGCTTCAAAACCTTCCATGAGAGCAAACCATTGCTCTATCTCTATCATCAAAAAATTTTCGATTTTTGATCTCCAAGAATCGAAGCTTGTGGATGTGTATGGTGGAGCCACCCTTGTGTCAAATCCAAGTCCATCTTGGAATTGCATCTTGAAGTTGAGCCTTTTGATTTCTTTGACTTTGATGAATTTGCTCCAACTTCTTCGCCCTCTAGCTTTTCTTGTTATGCTTGACCCTTCCGGCGATGATTCCGGTGAAGAGCGGCCTTGCTCTGATACCACTTGTTGGGATCGAAAATAGCTAGAGGGGGGGGGGGGTGAATAGCTTGTTCCTTCGAAGATGTGCAGCGGAAAATACAGAAACAAATCACACAACGCTAACACGGTTGGTTTACTTGGTATCCACCTCACAAGAGGTGACTAGTCCAAGGATCCACACCAACACACACACCCTCCACTAATGAAACTCTCCTTTATGGTAACTACCAAGGGCGAAGAAGCCCTACAAGACTCAATACAAGAAGAAGAAAGGGTAGTAAAGAAATACAAGCTTACAAGCTTACAATGAGTGCACAAACCCTAACCCTAGTTTCTTCTTCTTGCTTTGATCCGCCTCTTAACTTGGAAGAGCCTCCAAGAACCTTCAAGAACTGCCGATCTCGAGCTTGAGAAGAGCTGTGGAGGAGCTGGTGAAGATCTGAAATGAATCGGTGAAGAACTGCCGAAGACAACGCTCGCCTGCGGCTCAAATACGACTCAACGGTCAGATCCCGATCGATTCGATTTTTCCCAATCGATCGGGGAGGCTTTGGATCGATCCACGGATCGATCCAGAGCGCCTCTGTGCTCTGGAAAAGTGCCTGGATCGATCCACGGATCGATCTAGCGCTTATCGCGCGAAGCAGCAGCGTCCCAATCGATCCACTGATCGATTGAGACCTCTGGATCGATCCACTAATCGATCCAGAAGCTTTCTGTTCGCTGGGAATGGTCTAGATCGATCCACTGATCGATCCAGCACTTGGTTTTTGCCCAAAACCAAGTCCCAAACCTCCCAAACCAGCATCCGGTCAACCTTAACCTGTTGGTACGTCATGCCTAGCATCTAGTCACTCCCTTGACCTGCTAGGACTCTCTCACCAAGTGTCCGGTCAATCCCTTTGACCCACTTGGACTTTTCTTTCATGCCAAGTATCCGGTCACTCTCTTGACCTACTTGGACTTTTACCTAGCTTCACTCACTAGGACTTTCACCTGGCTTCACTCACCAGGATTTCCATACTGCCTAGCTTCACTCACTAGGACTTTCACCTGGCTTCACTCACCAGGATTTCCATCTGCCTAGCTTTACTCACTAGGACTTTGACCTGGCTTCACTCACCAGGATTTCCATCTGCCTAGCTTCACTCACTAGGACTTTCACCTGGCTTCACTCACCAGGGTTTTCATCTGCCTATGTCTTCATTCACACTGATCAGTCCCTGATCAGAATCTCCCCATATGAACAACTGCACCTGCATTATCCATGTGTCTACATGTATTGTCAAACATCGAAACTATGACCAAGACTCAAGCTTGGTCAAACCAGTCAACCTTGACCTAAGGGATATTGCACCAACAATATCATGTCCATCAAACAAAGAAAAATTTTAAACAAAAATTAAAACCTTTCTTCTAATATCCCTTTTGTGAATAGCTATAAAAGGAATATTTTATAAAATTAAAATCTTCTCTTTTAAATCCTATTGTGGATGTCTATAAAAGAAAAGATTTAAAATAAAACTCCTTTTATATCATGGTTACAAAAAATGAAAATTTTAAAGTAAATTTTTTTTTTAATCATTATAGATAACTACAAATAAGAAAAGATCTCAAATATCTCTTTTAATCCTTTGTAGAAAGCTATAAAAGGAAAGATTTTAAAATTTAAAACTCTCTTTTAAAACCATGTGGAAGACATCATAAAAGGAAAGTTTTTAACAAAATAAAAAACTCCCTTTTATTTCCTTTTGTGACCAATTTAAAAAAGGAAAGTTTTATAATTAAAATCATCCTTTTTAAATCCTTTTCATGGATCTCTATAAAAGGAAAAAATAAAACTTCCTTCTCTATGTGTATGTGGCCGGCCCCTTGCTTGGGCACCAAGCAAGGCTTGGCTAGCCCTAGCTTGGACTCCAAGCTTAGCTTGGTCGACCCCTTGCATGGTGTCCAAGCAAGGCTTGGCCGGCCCTAGCTTGGGCTTTAAGAAGCTAGGCTTTAGGTGAATATAAGACTTTATATAAGAGGCTACAATAGGGGCCTAGAAGAGGATTTGGCTTTGGTCTCCCGATGAGCTTGATCTTCCTGTGTTCGCCCCGAACACCCAACCCAAGTTCATCAATAATAACTCATACCACTAAAGAGCTATTATTGCACTACCACACCAATCCCAAATTATAATATGGGCTTCTTCTTATCATGAGTGTATTAGTCTCCCTGTGTTTAAGATATTGAATGTCCACTAATTAAATGAGGTACTGACAACTCACTTAATTAATATCTAGCTCCAAGAGTAGTACCACTTATCCTTATTGTCATGTCGGACTAAGTCCACCTGCAGGGTTTACATGACAAACCTTATGAGCTCCTCAAGGGGACATCATCGACCTAGATTACTAGGACACATTTTCATTCTATAATAAACAACGCACCATATAAATAATATCATTTCCCAATTTATTTAGTCTATTGATTTATCGAACTAAATCGCACCCTTTGATAAATTAAAGAAATAAATATTAAGTATATGCGCTTGCTATTATATCATGATTAAGAGTACGTACTTCCATAATAACAGAGGTTTTGTTCTTTTACATGGTCAGTATAAAAAGAAACTACCTCAAATGGTCCTGCTGAATACATTCATAGTGTACTAGTGTAATTTTATAGTCAAGATAAACTAATACAAAATTACACTACAACCACTCCAATGGTTTGTCCAATTCCATCTTGGTTGTGAGATACTATTTATAATTTATAAGGAACTGATAACATGAATTTCTATGTGTCTCCTCACACCATGTTATCTACAATATAAATTAAATGGACAACTACACTTAGCATAAATATAGATATTTGACCAATGTGATTCTTATTTCAAAATAATTATTTATGCAAAAGCTAGACTTTTAGTATACACTCTAACAAAACTAGTACGTAATAATGACGGGGTAAACTGAAAATCCTTTCCACCAACTCTGGTGGAATAGGTCAAGTCATCAACCCTTTCTAAGTTGTTATAGAATTGAGCACATAAGTTCTGATTTACTGCATTACTGCAGTAAACCAGCTTATCAAGCTGGAAGTGCTCGATCATCTAGACGACAGGCTGACAATAACTAGCAAAAAACGTCCTACTTAAATATCTACATTTGATTCGGGTATATGTATGCTCAATGAAATCAACCATATGTCGCTCAGTGGGGAATCTAGCATCGATAGAGGGGGCACTACCAAAAGTGGATGCAACATTGTGTCGTTTCCTAATTTTAACCATATACACATAAAATAGCAAAACAAGCACAACAAACATGTATAAGATGATTTAGAATGGATTAGGGTATACCTAGGAGGCATTGTTGGACTTAGATGAAGGAAACTTGGGTTGAAGGTGCCTTAGAGGGTTGATTTGGCGAGAAATCGGCGAAGGATTGTATGAGAAAGAGTGAGGAGAAGACGAACAGAAAAGGTTATGTTCGTTATAAATTTTCGGGTTGAGGGTGCCTTCAACGTCCTTGAAGGCGCCCTGCATGCCTTGTTAGAGGTGCCTCGGAGATGATCTGAGGCGCCTTAAGATAAGTCGGCGGGACTTTTACCGCCGCTCTTGAGGGCGCCTCCCTTATGTGGGAGGCACCTCCAAGAGGCTCCCACGTGCCCTCCTTTTTTATCAGGTAGAGTTTAATTTAAATAATTAGATTTATTTAAAGAGTTTAGTTAATTAATTGATTAAATAATTTGATTAACTTTAATTTATGTGATTAGGTTTAATGAAGTTGATTATTAAATGGTTAATTATTAAATTAATTTAATTAAATAGTTAAGTTGATAAATTTAAATAGTTAAATTATTAAGTTATTAATTAATAAGTTGATTAAGTTAGATTTAGATAATTATTAAGTTAATTAAGTTAGTAAAGTTAATTTAATTAAGTTGATTAATTTATTAATTTAATTAATCTGATTAATTTATTAATTTAATTAATCTGATTAATTTATTAATTTAATTAATCTGATTAATTTATTGAAGTTAATTTAATTAAGTTGATTTATTTGTTTAGTTAATTTAATTAAGTTGATTAATTTATTAAAGTTAATATAATTAAGTTGATTATTAAGTTGATTTATTTGTTTAGTTAATTTAATTAAGTTGATTAATTTATTAAAGTTAATTTAATTAATTTATTTGATAAGCTAATTAAGTTGATTAAGTTGAAATAGTTAAAATTGACTAAGTTTAACCTAGATCCATCTCACCCGATTATAAGTTATCAATCAGGGAATCCTACGTAATTTTGTGAGATGGTTATCTTTAATTTAAATTATTTCTAAGGATTAATTTACATTTAAGTTAAACTTAGGTTTTCCAATTAGTCAATTAAATACATATTTCAAAGATTGACTCCTAGGCTGTAGCGAGGCACTAGACCTTTTTGGTATGAGATCATCCACCACTTCTAGACAGAGCCACTCAAAGAAATTACATATTTTATTTTCCTCTTTGAAACCTCTAGATTTAACTAACAAGTGTAAATTACGCCTAGATCCTTAATCTATCCTAATCTAAACATGCATATTTCAAAGAAAAAGATAAACAATCATCAAGCAATTTTATCTGTTTATTAAAATAGTTTTTCTATTGGCTTCCCCTGGATCATAGCCTCGATATGGTCTATCAAGGTAATGTACTTGATCCTTGGGGATCCAATATTGACCAAGTCCAACTTGATTGACTAAGTTGGACTTAGGTACCCATCCTTAGACTATCTTTCTATTCGGTCTGTTAACAAGCGATAAATAAGACCGATATTTCCTTTCAGTTCTAAATCCTAGTCCGGATCGATTGTATACGACTTTCTGATTTCCAAGAATCAAGTCAAGATTCTTGGAACCCAGTGTAAACTGTTCCAGTGTAGTCTTCAAATCCTTGACTTGAATTTTCAGACTGGAATTTTCTTCCTCAAGCTTTTAAACTTGAGTTGAGGTTCCAGTCTGAACAGGGTTAGCCAAGGATTCGGAATTAGTCACTTCTTTAAGGGATGTTACTTCCTTTAGAAGCGACTTGATCCGAACATTAGAATTAGCTAATTTGTGCATTAAATAATTAATTAAATTGTATAAACGAGACGTACTTATAGAGGGGTTAGGTCATTCAGAAACGGATACGGATCCGTGGCTTCTCTCGGACTCGGCTTCCGATTCGTCCTCACTTCCGGATTCGTCGATTTGGTCCCGGGTCGTCATTGCAAGAAAACTCATCTGTTCGAGTTCTTCTTCGTTCGACTCTTCTGAAGAAGACTCATCCCAGGTTGCCTTCAGAACCTTCTTCCTTCTTTGTTTCTTCACATCTTTCTGGTTCGGGCAGTTCGCCTTGATGTGCCCCTTCTGGTTGCATCCGTAGCAGGTAACTTCGACTTTTAACTTTGAGTTTGGTTGGGACTCCTTGAACTGGATTACCTTTTTGACATCCTTCTTGTTAAAGTCCTTCCTACAGCTGAAGTATAAGGAACTGCCTTCATTTTTTCTATCTCTTTTGATGTTTTCGGAGACATCTCTTTGTTGGTTGCTACTAGGAATATCGTACCGGTTCCCCTGTACAAAAATTTTATACAAGTCCTGAACCTTTCCTAACAACCTATTATGTTCTTTAGAAATTAAATTCGGAATCGCAAACAGAACTTAACATTATTGATTCCAAATTTAACTTATCTGTTCTTAGAGGTTTAAACTTGGATCACAAACGATACTTAACATTATAGATCCAAATCCACCAATGTTACAAATTCAATTAAATATTTATTTCAGAGATCGGCTCCCAAGTCAAATATGACGAGGCACTTGGCCTTCTTGGGTATGGGAACATCCACCACTGTGTCGACAAAGCCTCTCAACGAAATTCAATATTTAATTTCCTTATAGTAACCCTAGGTTTAACCAAAAAGAACAATCGAATCACAAGATCGAAAAAAAACAAAAGAAACACAACTTTGAATCACAAATCCAAAAATCTAGAATCACTAACCTCTTGTGTTTGGTATTTCAAGATTCATACAAAGAAAACTAGTATGATGCGGAATAGAATTACTAGTTATACCTTTCTTTGTAAGCAACAACCTCTTGATCTTCTATTGTATTCCTCTACTTATCTCAGACGTTGTGTGGGCAATGACCTACCGAGATGAGAACCACCAAGACACCTTCCTTCTTGCAAGTTTCGGCCACCAACCTTCAAGCTCCAAGGGATACTAGAAACAAAGCCTCCTATCTCTCCTTCTTCTTCTAACAATATCCGACCACCAACAAAGCTCCTTGAGATGAAGATGCCGTCGGCCAAGGAAGAAGAATAGGAGATGGAGAGGAAGAGAGGGGCCGACCACCAACCAAGGAAGAGAGGAACCAAAGAAGATATCTTGTTATGAGGTGAGACACCTCTACCCTCTCTTTTATATTCCTTGGTCTTGACAAATAAGGAAAGTTCTATTAAAAACTCCCTTATTCTCTTTACCAATGAAAGGAAAATTTAATAAAATTTCATTTCAAACTATATATGGTCGGCCACCTTAATCCATCTAAACAAGGAAAGTTTTAAACACAAAATTAAAACTTCCTAATTTGTTTCCAGAAATTTTTAAATAAAAATTTCTCTTTAAAAAATTCCCTTCATGGTTGGTCACAAAAGGAAACTTTTATAAATTAAAATCTCTCTATTAAAACATGTGGATGATTTACAAAAAGGAAAGTTTTCTCTAAAATTAAAATCTTCCTTTCAATCTACAAATAAAGAAAGATATCAAATCTTTTCTTAATCTTTTGTAGAAACTATAAAAGGAAAGATTTAATTTTAAAACTCTCTTTTAAATCATGAGGATGGTTACAAAAAAGGAAAGTTTTATCAAAAATTAAAATCTTCCTTTTAACTACAAATAAGGAAAGATATCAAACCTTTCACTTAATCTTTTGTAGAAAGCTATAAAAGGAAAGATTTAAATTTTAAACTCTCTTTTAAAACCATGGCTTCCACATAAGAAATATTTTAAAAAATAATTTTTTTTTTAATTTAATGTGGTCGGCTACACCAAGCTTGGGTTCAAGCTAGGGCCGGCCACCTATTTAAACCATCTCACCTTGGTTTGGCCGACCCTAGCTTGGGCTCCAAGCTAGGCTTGGCCGGCCACCTTAAGGTGGGTAAGAAAGTGGATATGAGCGAGTATAAGAATTTATAAATAAGAGGCTACGATAGGGACCGAGAGGAGAAATTGGTTTTTGTCTCCCGATGAAATTAAGCTTCTCGTTTTCGCCCTGAACACCCAACTTAATTTCATCAATAATAATTCATACCACTAAAGAATTATTATTGAACTATCGCATCAATCCCAAATTATATTTTGAGCTCCTTTTTATCATGAGTGTGTTAATCTCCCTGTGTTTAAGATATCGAATGTCCACTAATTAAATGAGTTACTGACAACTCACTTAATTAATATCTAGCTCCAAGAGTAGTACCACTCAACCTTATCATCATGTCGGACTAAGTCCACTTGCAGGGTTTACATGACAATCCTTATGAGCTCCTCTTAAGTACATTATCAACCTAGATTACTAGGATATAGTTTCCTTCTATAATCAACA
This sequence comes from Zingiber officinale, assembly GCF_018446385.1. Taxonomy (NCBI): domain Eukaryota; kingdom Viridiplantae; phylum Streptophyta; class Magnoliopsida; order Zingiberales; family Zingiberaceae; genus Zingiber; species Zingiber officinale. Next base: position 17,430,465 of record NC_055986.1, on the reverse strand, counting down.
ACACACACTATAAATAATATCATTTTCCAACTTATTGGGCCTCTTGATTTATCGAACTAAATCTCACCCATTGATAAGTCAAAGAAATAAATATTAGATATATGTGTTTGTTATTATATCCGGATTAAGAGCACACACTTCCATAATATCAAAAGGTCTTATTCTTTTATTCAGTCAGTATAAAAAGAACTTACCTTAAATGGTCCTGCTCAATACTCAGAGTGTACTAGTGTAATTTTATAGCTAAGATAAACTAATACCAAATTACACTACGACTATTCCAATGGTTTGTTCCTTTCCATCTTAGTCGTGAGCTACTGTTTATAATTTATAAGGAATTGATAACATGATCTTCTGTGTGTGACACCACACACCATGTTATCTATAATATAAATTAATTAAACAACAACACATAGCATATAAATGTAGACATTTGACCAATGTGATTCTTTATTTCAAAATAAATGTTTACAAAAAACTACTCTTTTAATATACACTCTAACAATCTCCCACTTATACTGAAAGACTATGCTGTCAAAACGCTGCCATACATCTGATTCTCATTCCTTCAACATGTCGATCAAAAGCTTTCGCCGGAAGGGCCTTAGTGAAAGGATCTGCCAGGTTATCTGCTGATTTAATCTTGGCGACAACAACTTCTCCTCGCTTTACGATGTCTCGTATTAGGTGGTACTTGCGCTCTATGTGTTTACTTGCCTTATGGGCTCGTGGTTCCTTCGAGTTTGCTACTGCACCACTATTATCACAATAAATTATGATGATTTTGGGCAAACTAGGAATCACATCTAAGTCCATTAGGAAGTTCCTGAGCCACACAGATTCTTTGGCTGCCTCAGAGGCTGCCACATACTCAGCTTCCATGGTTGAGTCAGAAACGTATTTTTACTTAACACTCCTCCATGCAATGGCTCCACCTCCTAAAGTAAACACATAGCCTGATGTAGACTTACTATTGTCCCTATCTGATTGGAAGTTGGAATCTGTGTAACCCACAGGGAGCAAATCATCTGCTTGGTAAACTAGTATATAATCTCTAGTCCTTCTCAGGTACTTCAATATATGCTTTACAACAGTCCAATGTCCTTGTCTAGGGTTACTTTGATATCTGCTAACCATGCCCACAGCAAAATAGATATTCGATCTCGTGCACAACATAACATACATTAGGCTTCCTACAGCTGAAGCATAAGGAACTGCCTTCATGTCCTCTATCTCCTTTGATATCTTCGGAGACATCTCTTTAGATAAAGCTATTCCATGTCTAAAAGGTAGAAAACCTTTCTTGGAGTCTTGCATGCTAAAACGAGCAAGGATTGTATCGATATATGAAGCTTGAGACAAGCACAACATCCCTTTCTTGTGATCCCCTATTACTTTGATCCCAAGATTATGTGCGCATTCTCCCAAGTCCTTTATATCAAATTGCTTGGACAACCATACCTTTACTTCCGACAACACTTTGATATTGTTTTCAACTAACAAAATGTCACCTACATATAGTACAAGAAATACCACCACGTTTCCATCACACTTCTTGTATACACAAGACTCATCCGGACACTGAAAAAATTCATATGACTGGATTACTTCATTAAATCGGATGTTCCAAGATCTTGAAGCTTGCTTCAGTCCATAAATAGACCGATTTAGCTTGCACACTAGATGTTCTTTGCCTTTTTCAATGAACCCCTCTGGTTGCTTCATATGGATGCTTTCTTCAAGACTTTCGTTAAGGAAAGCTGTCTTGACATCCATTTGCCAAATCTCATAATCCATATGAGCGGCAATAGATAAAAGTATCCGGATAGACTTAAGTATGACTACCGGCGAAAAGGTTTCCTTATAATCGATACCCTCTTTCTGAGTGTACCCTTTCGCAACAAGCCTTGCTTTGAAAGTTTCCACCTTCCCATCTGTCCCTATTTTCCTTTTGTAGATTCATTTACATCCAATAGCTTTTACACTATTTGATGGTTCTACAAGCTCCCAGACTTTGTTAGAATACATAGATTCTATCTCAGAATTCATCGCTCTTTGCCAAGATACTGCATCTTTATCTTGGAATGCTTCGTCATATGTCCAGGGATCAAGTTCATGTTTGCCAAGGATCAAGTCTGAAGACTCTCCCAAAAACATGAATCTTTCAGGTTGCCTCACAATCCTCCCACTACGACGAGGCACTATCTGTGGTTGTGTATCATTTGTGATACGTGTTGCAGTTTCTTGTGATATTTCATCTTGTACTGTTGGTACTAGACTAGACGTGTCTTCTCTAATTTCTTCTAGAATAATTTCGCTCATGGACTTATGGTTCATTACATAATCTTCCTTTAAAAATCGAGCATTGGTGCTAACAATGATCTTCTGATTTTTAGGATTATAAAATAAATCACCTTTCATTCCCTTAGGATATCCCACAAACAGACAAACTTCTGTACGTGATTCCAACTTGTCAATATCTCTCTTTAGCACATGTGTTGGACTACCCCATATCCGGATATGATTTAGACTAGGCTTACGCTCATTCCACAATTCCATGGGAGTAAAGGGTACTGATTTAGAAGGTACCATATTCAGAATGTACACTGCTGTTTCCAGGGCATATCCCTAAAATGAATTTGGTAATTCTGAATAACTCATCATCGATCTAACAATTTCCATAAGAGTCATATTCCTTCATTCTGCCACACCATTATGTTGGGGTGTACCAGGTGCAGACAATTGGGATTGGATCATGGCCTCTGATAAATAATTCTTAAACTCTCCAAAGAGGTATTCGCCACCACGATCAAATCGTAGTGTCTTAATACTTTTACCATGACGTTTCTTCACATCAGCCTTATACTTTTTGAACTTATCAAAGCATTCAGACTTGCAGCGCATCAAGTAAATGTATCCATATCTCGAATAGTCATCTATGAAAGTGATAAAATATTCAAAACTGCCTCTTGCCTGGATAGACATAGGACCACACAAATCAGAATGAACCAATTTTAACACATCTTTGGCTCTATACCCCTTGGCCTTAAAAGGTCTCTTGGTCATTTTACCTTCCAAGCAAGATTCGCAAGTCGGAAAGTTTTCCAACACTAATGAACCCAAGAGTCCATCGGCTATTAGCCTTTGAATCCTACTTAAGTTAATATAATCACGCCTTAGATGCCAAAGATATGTTTGGTTCATTTCTGAAGGTTCCTTTCTCTTATTAGAATTAGAAGATGTGTTATTAATTTCCATTTGTTGCTTTGTAGGAGAAATTAGATTTAGAGTATACAAGCTGCCTACTAATGTACTAGAATAGATAAAACCCTATTCTTCTTGATAACTACTTTGTCATCAAAAGAAATAGAATACCCATCCACAAACAATTTAGAAACTGAAATTAAATTCTTTCTAAAAGTTGGTACATAAAAACAATTTCTCAAAATCAAATTTCTATTCCTATTGAATGATAAGTAGATGTCTCCCATTGCAACAGCCGCCACTTTTGTAGCATTGCCCATGTAGACCGTTATCTCTCCCTCATATTGTAGGACCGTTAGATTCGATAGAGGGGGGGTGAATATCGATTCGAAAAAGACGAGTATCAACACAGCGGAAAAATAAAATAGACACAGATGTTTTTACTTCGTTCGGAGCCTGTGACGACTCCTACTCGAAGGCCCGTACTCCGTGAGTACTTTCGTTGGGCAATTCACTAGCAGTTCGAAATAATGATTACAAAAACCAGTACAATGAATGCTAATGAAAATGAAAAGCAAATACCGACAATAAAGACAAGAAAGGAGCGTAGTGTCGGAGCTTTGTTAGCGTCGCAGAAGTGCAGAGCAGTGGAAGACTTTTCTTTTCGTTGTTTGGAAGCTCTCCTCTGACCCTTCTTTTATATGAGGCTCGGGGCGCCCTGGATGCCTTCCGGGCGCCCTGGTGAAACGTGGCAAGTCCAACCAGCGAGCTCCACGTGGCGACGCGCGATCAGGATGAAATTTCCCTCCCGGGCGCCCGGATCCCTTCCGGGAGCCCGGACCTCCTGGCGGCCGGATTCCTTCCGGGTGCCCGGACCCTGTTTTCCCGCAGAATCCGTCCTGCAAGATAAACGTGTAACGAGCCGACCCTCTTGGCCCATTTGGCGGCCCATTTGGCGACCCTCGGGTCGTCGACCGTCGGCCCTTATGTCGGATTTGTCGTCGACACACTGCCAGTGGATTTTGCCTTCAGATTCGACTTAACCTCCAGTTAACAAAGTTTATGAATCTCGCAACCAAGTGAGATATCTCACTTGGTTACCAGGGATTCATAAACTTTAATACTTAAGCCCGGAGGTTTAGAGTTCAAACTCGGGAGGTAAAATCAGCCGGTGGAAAGTCCTAGTGAGTAACTACACGGCCAAAGGGCCGACGACATGAGAGGTCGCCAAATGGGCCAAGAGGGTCGGGTCGTTACAATAAAAGGCGCCTTTTTATTGTAACGACCCGACCCTCTTGGCCCATTTGGCGGCCAATTTGGCGACCCTCGGGATCTCACTTGGTTACCAAGATTCATAAACTCTAATACTTAAGCCTGGAGGTTTAGAGTTCGAATCCTGGGGGAGGCAAAAATCCACTGCCAGGGGTGGAAAGTCCTAGTGAGTAACGGCACGGCCAAGAGTCGTCGGTCGACGACATGAGAGGTCGCCAAATGGGCCGACGACATAAGGGCCGACGGTCGACGACCCGATGGTCGCCAAATGGGCCAAGAGGGTCGGGTCGTTACAAAACGTTAGTCCGGTGGTAAATTTACCCTGCAACACAGATTGTTAGCAAAAGCAAAAGTGAGTATGAATTAGCAAAAAGGAGTATGACTTAGATTCCGTCTTTCCGAGACCGAAATCTAGTCACGATCTCGACTTAGATATTTGAAATGGATCTAAGCCGGATCGACGCCTAATGTTCCCTTCCCGGGAACGCGTCCTCGCAGTCTCTCCCCTCCAGTGACTTACCTTACTTACCTGCCAGACGTCCGGTCAGCCCTTCGACCCGTCTGGACTTCTCCCCAGCTATCCGGTCAGCCCGTCGACCCGCTTGGACTTCTTACCAGCTATCCGGTCAGCCCGTCGACCTAGCTGGACTTCGTGCCAGACATCCGGTCAGCCCGTCGACCTGTCTGGACTTCTCCTGCACACTCGATCAAAGTGTCAGACAACAACAAAACTAACTTAACATATTTGTCATTCATCAAAACCTGGGTTAAATCGTTAGTGCTAACCGCACCAACACATATAATCATCGAGTTTCCTGGAACCCCTGCAATGCATTGCAGACATGATCAGTGGCTCCTATATCTACACACCAGGTACTGGTAGATAACACTGCTAAACATGTTTCAACTACAAGAGAATAAGATATACCTCTATTATTCTGATTTCTACGAGGACAGTCCGCCTTCCAATGTCCCGACTGCTTGCAGATAAAGCACTTGCCCTTTGGCTTCTTCACTCCAGCTTTAGGTCCAGTACCTAGAGATCTTTTCACCTTCTTTGCTTAGCCGGCTTGTTACTTCTTCTTCTTTCCTTTCAACTTAGAAGTAGAAACATTTTCAGGAAAGTAAATCTGAGAACTATGACGAAATATACCTTCTACTGCCTGAAGTTCTGTCAGAAGTTCCGCCAACGTATAAGCCCTTTTATTCATGTTATAGTTTAGGCAGAACTGCTCAAAACTTCTGGGTAGCATTTGGAGAATAATATTGATCTGGGTTTCCCCATCGATTTCAGCTCCAAGGATCTGTATTTCATTCAAATAAGCCATCATCTTTAGGATATGATCCCTTATGGGTGTCCCCTCTGACATGGTGGCTGTCATTAATTTTCTCATTAGCTCTTGCCTAGCAGCCCGATTCTGGTGTCCGAAGAGTTCTTTGAGATTGTTCATCATATCATAAGCAGTTGTAAGTCCTGATGCTGATGTTGCAGCACATTTGACATTGAAGTCAAAATGTAACACCGCGTCATCTCATCTGCTTTTACCCATTTCTTATGATACTCAATCTCCTCTTCACTAGAATCACTATTAGATCCATCAGGGTAGGTCTCTAACAGTACAAATTTATAGCCTTCAGCAGTTAGGACAATGCCCAGGTTTCTTTTCCAATCTATGTAGTTGGGACCAGTAAGTTTGTTCTCTTTTAGAATAATAGTCAGTGGGTTGAAAGTCATCCTAAGAATTACAAAATAAGTTTTGGTCAAGACTCTAAATTTAAAATAATATTGATTCCTCAAACAATATTATTTAAATTTACCAACACCTCAAAACACCGTGAATTTTGCATGCCACGTTAGTGTGGACGTATATAAAATCAAACATTTGTAAGAGGAGGATCTTACCCATTAATTTTATTATCTTGTCATCCTAACTTTATGACAAATAAAATTAATAGTTGGTATTTCTTTGGTCACACAAATAATAGCAGTGACTCCGTTGGGGAGGATACTATTAAATGTGCCTAAGTGTATGACCATTACTTGATACTTAGTCCATTAAAAAGGATTGTGCTCTTTTAGTTGGAGAAGATCACACGCTCCTAAATAATTTCCTATAACTATCCAGAAAGGAAGTTTGATCTAGTGATCCACAAACAAACTCATCCGTTGTGGAGGGAGGCACTTAGAGCCAATACGCAAGTTTGTTGCATCACTTACAAATCAGTAATGGAGACCGTGAAATTTATTTACTAATCCCTCTCCCACTTAGTTATTTAAGGTGAGGAATTTTAACCATGCAAGCACACATCACACATCATAGTAAATAAAAGCAATAAATATGGAAATTAATTTTCCAACTATTATGACTTCTTTCATCACTGTCCTCCGTGTGCTGCTAGCCCTAAGGTCCATGTCGTCGGGTCCATCGAGCTTCCTTTTCTGCTGTGCCTCTGGTACTCCAATAGTACCACGCCTTGCAAGGATACGATCCGCGACAAAAATAGAATTTTACATATATCGATCCTATATTCCACAAGGGAATGTACATAAAGTCTAGATCGAACAAAAAAGTAAAATTCTAGGGCTAATACAGCTCCTGCTGTATTTAATAAATACAATCATGCACACACAAAAATGCCCTTGACATGTCCAAGGGTCCAATCACACACAATCACATTTAAGCCATAATAGTTGGAGCCTGCAACCACAGAGTTAGCATATCCTACTATTATCCTGCCTAAAATATGTATGACATGTGCATAATTAAACTGAAAATCAAACACACAGAGACAACCCCTAGCTTTGATACCAATTGTTGATTGCTACAAGGAATATCGTACTGGTTCTCCTGTACAAAAATTTTGTACAAGTCCTGAATCTTTCCTAACAACCTATTGTGTAATTTAGAAATTAAATTCGGAATTGCAAACAGAACTTAACATTGTTGATTCCAAATTTAACTTATCTGTTCTTTAGAGGTTTAGACTTGGATCACAAATGATACTTAACATTATAGATTCAAATCCACCCATGTTACAAATTTAATTAAATATTTATTTCAGAGATCGGCTCCCAGCTAAAACATGGCGAGGCACTTGGCCTTCTTGGGTATGGGAACATCCACCACTGCCTCGACAAAAGCCTCTCAACGAAATTCAATATTTAATTTTCTTATAGTAACTCTAGGATTAACCAAAAAGAACAATCGAACCACAAGATCGAAAAAAAACAAAAGAAACACAACTTTGAATCACAAATCCAAAAATCTAGAATCACTAACCTCTTGTGTTTGGTATTTCAAGATTCATACAAAGAAAACTAGTATGATGTGGAATAGAATTACTAGATATACCTTTCTTTGTAAGCAACAACCTCTTGATCTTCTATCGTATTCCTCTACTTATCTCAGACGTTGTGTGGGCAATGACCTACCGAGATGAGAACCACCAAGACACCTTCCTTCTTGCAAGTTTCGGCCACCAACCTACAAGCTCCAAGGGATACTAGAAACAAAGCCTCCTATCTCTCCTTCTTCTTCAACAATATCCGGCCACCAACAAAGCTCCTTGAGATGAAGATGCCGCCGGCCAAGGAAGAAGAATAGGAGATGGAGAGGAAGAGAGGGGTCGACCACCAACCAAGGAAGAGAGGAACCAAAGAAGATATCTTGTTATGAGGTGAGACACCTCTACCCTCTCTTTTATATTCCTTGGTCTTGACAAATAAGGAAAGTTCTATTAAAAACTTCCTTATTCTCTTTACCAATGAAAGGAAAATTTAATAAAATTTCATTTCAAACTATATATGGCCGGCCACCTTAATCCCTCTAAACAAGGAAAGTTTTAAACACAAAATTAAAATTTTCTAATTTATTTCCGGAAATTTTTAAATAAAAATTTCTCTTTAAAAAATTCCCTTCATGGTTGGTCACAAAAGGAAACTTTTATAATTAAAATCTCTCTATTAAAACATGTGGATGATTTACAAAAAGGAAAGTTTTCTCTAAAATTAAAATCTTCCTTTCAATCTACAAATAAAGAAAGATATCAAATCTTTTCTTAATCTTTTGTAGAAACTATAAAAGGAAAGATTTAATTTTAAAACTCTCTTTTAAATCATGAGGATGGTTACAAAAAAGGAAAGTTTTATCAAATATTAAAATCTTCCTTTTAACTACAAATAAGGAAAGATATCAAACCTTTCACTTAATCTTTTGTAGAAAGCTATAAAAGGAAAGATTTAAATTTTAAACTCTCTTTTAAAACCATGGCTTCCACATAAGAAATATTTTAAAAAATAAAATCCTTTTTAATTTAATGTGGTCGGCCACACCAAGCTTGGGTTTAAGCTAGGGCCGACCACCTATTTAAACCATCTCACCTTGGTTTGGTCGGCCCTAGCTTGGGCTCCAAGCTAGGCTTGGCCAGCCACCTTAAGGTGGGTAAGAAGGTGGATATGAGTGGGTATAAGACTTTATAAATAAGAGGCTACGATAGGGACCGAGAGGAGAAATTGATTTTTGTCTCCCGATGAAATTAAGCTTCCCGTGTTCGCTCTGAACACCCAACTTAATTTCATCAATAATAATTTATACCACTAAAGAATTATTATTGAACTACCGCACCAATCCCAAATTACATTTTGGGCTCCTTTTATCATGAGTGTGTTAATCTCCCTGTGTTTAAGATATCAAATGTCCACTAATTAAATGAGTTACTGACAACTCACTTAATTAATATCTAGCTCCAAGAGTAGTACCACTCAACCTTATCATCATGTCGGACTAAGCCCACCTGCAGGGTTTACATGACAATCCTTATGAGCTCCTCTTGGGGGCATTATCAACTTAGATTACTAGGACATAGTTGCCTTCTATAATCAACAACACACACTATAAATAATATCATTTCATAACTTATCGGGCCTCTTGATTTATCGAACTAAATCTCACCCATTGATAAGTCAAATAAATAAATACTAGATATATGTGTTTGTTATTATATTCGAATTAAGAGCACACACTTCCATAATATCAAAAGGTCTTGTTCTTTTATTCAGTCAGTATAAAAAGAACTTACCTTAAATGGTCCTGCTCAATACAGTCAGAGTGTACTAGTATAATTTTATTGTTAAGATTAACTAATACCAAATTACACTACAACTATCACAATGGTTTGTTCCTTTCTATTTTAGTCGTGAGCTACTGTTTATAATTTATAAGGAATTGATAACATGATCTTCTATGTGTGACACCACACACCATGTTATCTACAATATAAATTAATTGAACAACTACACTTAGCATATAAATGTAGACATTTGACCAATGTGATTCTTGATTTCAAAATAAATGTTTACAAAAAGTTAGGCTTTTTAGTATACACTCTAACACTCTTTAGATAAAGATACTCCATGCCGAAAAGGTAGAAAACCTTTCTTGGAGTCTTGCATGCTAAAATGAGCTAGGATAGTATCGATATATGAAGCTTGGGATAAACACAACATTCTTTTCTTGCGATCCCTTATTACTTTGATCCTGAGAATATGTGCGCATTCTCCCAAGTCCTTCATATCGAATTACTTGGACAATCATACCCTTACTTCCGACAACACTTTGATATTGTTGCCAACTAACAAAATGTCATCTACGTATTGTACAAGAAATATCACCACGTTTCCATCACACTTCTTGTATACACAAAACTCATCCGGATACTGAATAAATCCATAAGACTGAATTACTTCATTAAATCAGATGTTCCAAGATCTTGAAACTTGTTTTAGTCCATAAATAGACCGATTGAGCTTACATACAAGATGCTCTTTGCCCTTTGCAATAAACCCCTCTAGTTGCTTCATATGGATGTTTTCTTCAAGACTTCTGTTAAGGAAAGATGTCTTGACATCCATTTGCCAAACCTCATAATCCATATGAGCAACAATAGATAAGAGTATCTGGATAGACTTAAGCATAGCTACTGGCGAAAAGGTTTCCTCATAATCGATTCCCTCTTTTTGAGTATACCCCTTCGCAACAAGCTTTGCTTTGAAGGTTTCCACCTTCCCGTATGTCTCTCTTTTCCTTTTATAGATCCATTTACATCCAATAACTTTTACACCATTTGATGGTTCTACTAGCTCCCAGAGTTTGTTAGAATACATAGATTCTATTTCAAAATTCATTGCTCTTTGCCAAGATGTCGTATCTTTATCTTAGAGTGCTTCGTCATATGTTCTGGGATCAGGTTCATGTTTACCTGGGATCAAGTCCGAAGACTCTCCCAAAAACATGAATCTTTCAGGTTGCTTCACAACCCTCCCACTACGACGAAGCACTGTCTGTAGTTATGTATCATTTGTGATACGTGTTGCAGTTTCTTGTGATATTTCATCTTGCACTCTTGGTACTAAAGTAGACGTGTCCTCTCTCATTTCTTCTAGAACAATTTCACTCATGGGCTTTTGGTTTATTATATAGTCTTCTTCTAAAACTCGGGCATTCGTGCTAACAATGACCTTCTGATCTTTAGGACTATAAAATAAACCAACTTTTGTTCCTTTAGGATAACCTATAAACAGGGGAACTTCTATACAAGATTCCAACTTATCAGCATCTCCCTTCAGTACATGTTATTAGAGTGTATACTGAAAGCCTAAGCTTTTGTAAACATTTATTTTGAATAAAGAATCACATTTGGTCAAATTATCTATATTTGTTTGTAGTTGTTCAATTAATTTATATTGTAGATAACATAGTATGTGGTGTCACATACAAAAGATAATGTTATCAGTACCTTATAAATTATAAACAGTAGCTCATGACCAAAATGGAAAGGAACAAACCATTGGAAGGTCATAGTGTAATTAGGAATTAGTTTATCTTAACTATATAATTACACTAGTACACTTAAAATGTATTGAGTAGGACCATCAGAGGTCGTTTCTTTTATACTGACTTTATAAAGAAACAAATACCTCAGTTATTATGAAAGTGTGTGCTCTTAATCCTAATATAATAACAAGCACATATATTTGATATTTATTTCTTTAATTTATCAATGGGTGAGATTTAGTTCGATAAATCAATAAGCCCGATAAGTTGGTAAATGATATCACTTATAGTGTGTGTTGTTGATTATAAAAGGAAACAATGTCCTAGTGATCTAGGTTGATAATGTCCCCAAGAGGAGCTCATAAGAATTGTCATCTTAAACCCTGCAGGTGGACTTAGTCTGACATGACGATAAGGTTGAGTGGTACTACTCTTGGACTAAGATACTAATTAAATGAGTTGTCAGTAACTTACTTAATTAGTGGACATTCGACATCTTAAACACAGGGAGACTAACACACTCATAATAAGAAGGAGCCCAAAAATATAATTTGGGATTGGTGCAGTAGTTCAATAATAGTTCTCTAGTGAAATGAATTATTATTGATAAAATTAAGTTGTGTGTTCGGGGCGAACACGGGATGCTTAATTTTATCGGGAGACCAAAACCAATTTCTCCTCTCGGTCCCTATCGTAGCCTCTTATTTATAGAGTACTATACCCACGTATACCCACCTTCATACCCATGTTGTAGGGGTCGGCCAAGCTAGCTTGAGAACCAAGCTAGGGCCGGCCAAACATTGGTCCATGGGTGGCCGGCCCTAGCTTGAACCCAAGCTTAGGTGGCCGACCCTGTTAAATTAGAAAAGAATTTTAATTTTAAAATTTTCTTATGTGGAAGATATAATTTATTGGAGAGATTAAAAATTAAAATATCTCTTTTATAAGTTTCTACAAAAGATTAAAGAAAGAGATTAAATCTCTTTCCTTATTTGTAAATTGAAAGGATATTTTATTTTTCTTCTTTGTAAATTATTCACATGTTGAAAAATTAAAATTATAGAAATTTCTTTTTATCAACCATGAAGGGATTTTAAAGGGAAATTTTATTTTTTAAAATTTCCGAAGACAAATAAGGAATTTTAATTGTTGATTGAAAATTGCCTTGTTTGCTCTCCATAAGGTGGCCGACCATGATATGATTTATTAGGAAATTTTATTTAATATTTCTTAATTAATTCATGTCAAGGAAAGTTAAGGAAATTTTATTGTAATTAAATTTCCTTATTTGCCAAAGCTAAGGATTATAAAGAGGGGGTTTTGGGAACCTTTAAGGTGAACAACCTCTATTATTTTCTCCCTCTTTTCTTCCTTGGTGTGGCCGGCTCATCCCTTTCTCTTCTCTCCATCCTTGTGGCTGAAAATTCCTTTCCTCTTGGAGATCAAGTGGTGGCCGGATTCAAGCTTGGAGAAGAAGGAGAGAAAGCTTGCATCCCTTGGAGCATTGGTGGTGTTTTCTCTTCATCCTTGGACGTGCTCTTGTTGTGGCCGAACCTTGTAAGGAGGAGAAGAAGGTGCTTTGGTGGTTTCTCATCTCGGAAGATCGTTGCCCACACAACGTCCGAGGTTAGAAGAGGAATACGGTAGAAGACCTAGAGGTTTTTGCTTGCAAAAGAAAAGGTATACTTGTATTTAATTTCCGCATCATACTAGTTTTATTTCTTTGTAAAAATACCAAATACAAGAGGCATGCGATTCTAGTATTTCGAATTTGTTTTCAATGTTTTGTTCTTTTGTTTTTCTTTTCCTTGTGATTTGATTGTTCTTTTTGGTTGACCTAAAGTTATTTAAGGAAATTAAATATTAGCTTTCCTTAAAAGGCTTTGTCTAGGCGGTGGTGGTTGTTCCCATATCCAAGAAGGCCATGTGTCTTGCCATGCAGTCCTGGAAGTCAATTTTGGAAATTAATATTTAATGGAATTAATAACCTAGGTGATTTGGATCGAACGTGTTAAGTTCCGCAGGAGATCCAAGTCTAAACCTAAAAGAACAAATAAATTAAACTTTGGATCAAACGTGTTAAGTTCCGCAGGCGATCCAAGTTTAGTTTAAAAGAACACATGGTAGCTAGGAAAAGGTTCAGACCTTTATACAAAATTTTTGTACAGTGGAACCATTAGGCTTTCTGAGTAGCAACCAAAAATTGGTATCAGAGCTAGGGTTTTTGCCTCTGTGTATTTGGTATTAGTTTAATTATGCACATGTCATACATAATTTAGGCAGGTTAATAGTAGGATGTGCTAACTTTGTGGATGCAGGATCCAACTATTATGACTTATAGTTATTATGTGTGTGATTGGACCCTTGGACATGTCTAGGGCATTTATTGTGTGTGCATGATTGTATTATAAAATACAGCAGGAGGTGTATTTAGTTTTATTAGGATTTTATTTTTTGATCTAGATACATGTACATTCCTTCGAGGAATATAGGATCGAAAAATGTAAAATTCTATTTATGTCGCGGATCGAATCTTGCAAGGCGTGGAACCTTTTGAGGACCAGAGGCGCAGCGGAACAAGGAGCAAGATGGATGCGACAACTAGACCCGGTGGCAGTTGTCAAAGATGACAGCAGCTAGGGTTGGCGACACACGAAGGACAGCAATAGATAAAAAGTCATAATAGTTGAAAATTAGTTTTTCTATTTATTGCTTTTTATGCTGTGTGTACTTGTTAGTATGCATGTTAAGTAGGCTAGCATAGTCAAAATTCCTCACTTTAAATAACTAAGTGGGAGAGGGATTTATTTTTTAAATAAATTCCACGGTCTTCATTACTGGTTTATAAGTGATGCAACAAGCTTGCGCGTTGGCTCTGAGTGCCTTCCTCCATATCGGATGAGCTTGTTTACGGATCACTAGATTAAACTTCCATTTTGGATGACTATAGGAAGTTAATTAAGAGCGTGTGATCTTTCCCATCGGAAGGGGCACAATCTTATTAATGGACTTAGTGTCAAGTAATGGTATACACTTAGGCACGTCTAATAGTATCCTCCCCATCGGAGTCACTGCTATTATTCGTGTGACTAAAGGAAACCAACTATTAATTTTATTTGTCAAAAAGTTAGGTTGACAAGATAATAAAATTAATGGGTTAAACCCTCCTTTTACAAATGTTGAATTTGTATACGTCCACACTATCGTGGCATACAAAATTCACGGTGTTTTGATATGTTGGTTAATTTAAAATAGTATTGTTTGAGGAATCAATATTATTCTAAATTTAGAGTTCTGACCAAAAGTTATTTGTGATTCTTAGGATGACTTTCAATCCACTGGCCATCATACTAAAAGAGAACAGACTTACTGGTCCTAACTACATAGATTGGAAAAGGAACCTAGACATTGTTCTTACTGCTGAAAGCTATAAGTTTGTACTGACTGAACCTTGCCTTGATACACCCAATGGTGAATCTACCCAAGAGGAGATTGAGTATCATAGGAAATGGGTAAAAGCAGATGAGATGACGCGGTGTTACATTTTGGCTTCAATGTCAAATGTATTGCAACATCAGCATCAAGATTTACCAACAGCCTATGATATTATGAACAATCTCAAGGAACTCTTTGGTCACCAGGATCAGACCTCTAGGCAAGAAGCCATGAGAAAGATAATGACGGCCACCATGCAAGAGGGTACTCCTGTGAGGGATCATATCCTAAAGATGATGGCTTATCTGAATGAAATACAAATCCTTGGAGGAGAAATTGATGGGGAAACCCAGATCGATATGATCCTCCAAACGCTACCTAGAAGTTTTGAGCAATTCCGCCTGAATTACAATATGAATAAAAGGGTATATTCATTGGCGGAACTACTGACAGAACTTCAGGCAGTAGAAGGTTTATTTCGTCACAATTCTCAGATTCACTATGCTGAAAATGGTTCCACTTCTAAACTAAAAGGAAAGAAGAAGAAGAAACAAGTTAGCTCAGCAAAGAAAGTGAATAAATCTCAGAGTACAGGACCTAAAGCTGGAGTGAAAAAGCCGAAGGGCAAGTGCTTCATCTGCAAGCAGTCAGGACATTAGAAGGTGGACTGTCCTCATAGGAATCAAAACAACAAAGGTATATCTCATGCTCTGGTTTTTGAAACATGTTTAGCGGTGTTATCTACCAGCACCTAGTGTGTAGATACGGGAGCTACTGATCATGTCTGCAATTCTTTGCAGGGGTTCCAGGAAACCCGACGACTATATGAAGGGGAGATAACCGTCTACATGGGCAATGCTACTAAGGTGGCGGCTGTTGCAGTGGGAGACGTCTACTTATCTTTTGATAGAAATAGAAAGTTGGTTTTAAGAAATTATCTTTATGTACCCAATTTTAGAAAGAATTTAATTTCAGTTTCTAAACTGTTTTTGGATGGATATTCTGTTTCTTTTAATAACAATGTAGTTATAAAGAGAAATAAAGTGATTATCTGTTCTGGTATATTAGTTGGCAATTTATATACTTTAAATTCAATTTCTCCCACAAAGCAAAATATGAAAATTTATGACACATCTTCTAACACTAATAAGAGAAAACAACTTTCGGAAATGAACCAAGCATATCTTTGACATCTAAGGCTTGGTCATATTAACTTAAGTAGGATTCAAAGGCTTATAGCCGATGGACTCTTGGGTTCATTAGAGTTGGAAAATTTTTCAACTTGTGAATCTTGCTTGGAAGGTAAAATGACCAAGAGGCCTTTTAAGGCCAAGGGGTATAGAGCCAAAGAAGTGTTAGGATTGGTTCATTCTGATTTGTGTGGTCCTATGTCTATCCAGGCGAGAGGTGGTTTTGAATATTTTGTCTCTTTTATAGATGATTATTCAAGATACGGATACATTTACCTAATGCACCGCAAGTCCGAGTGCTTTGATAAGTTCAAAGAGTACAAGGTTGATGTGGAGAAACGACTAGGTAAGAGTATCAAGACACTATAATCTGATCGTGGTGGCGAATACCTCTTAGGAGAGTTTAGGAATTACTTATCAGAGGTCGGGATTTAATCCCAATTGTCCGCACCTGGTACACCCCAACAGAATGGTGTGGCAGAACGAAAGAATAGGACTTTTATGGAGATGGTTAGATCGATGATGAGTTATTCAGAATTACCAAATTCGTTTTGGGGATATGCTCTAGAAACGGAAGCGCACATTCTGAACTTAGTACCTTCTAAATCAGTATCTTCTACTCCCACAGAATTGTGGAATGGGCGAAAACTCAGTCTAAGACATATTCGGATTTGGGGTAGTCCAGCACATGTGCTGAAACCAGATGCTGATAAGTTAGAATCTCGTACAGAAGTTCGCGTGTTTGTGGGTTATCCCAGAGGAACGAAAGGTGGTTTATTTTATAGTCCTAAAGACCAGAAGGTCATTGTTAGCACCAATGCCTAGTTTTTAGAAGAAGACTATATAATGGATCACAAGCCCAGTAGTAAAGTTGTTTTAGAAGAACTTAGAGAGGACACGTCTACTTCAGTACCAACAGTACAAGATGAAGTACCACAAGAGACTGCAACACGTGTCACACATGATACACAACCACAGACGGTGCCTCGTCATAGTGGGAGAGTTGTGAGGGAACCTGAGAGATTCATGTTTTTAGGAGAGTCTTCAGACTTGATCCCGGGTAAACATGAACCTGATCCCCGAACATATGACGAAGCACTCCAAGATATAGATGCAGCATCTTGGCAAAAGGCGATGAATTCTGAAATAGAGTCTATGTACTCTAATAAGGTCTGGGAGCTTGTAGAACCACCTGATGGTGTAAAAGCCGTCGGATGCAAGTGGATCTACAAAAGGAAAAGAGGGACAGACAGGAAGGTAGAAACCTTCAAAGCTAGGCTTGTTGCGAAAGGGTACACTCAGAAAGAGGGAATCGATTATGAGGAGACCTTTTCACCGGTAGCCATGCTTAAGTCTATCCGGATACTCTTATCCATTGCTGCTCATATGGATTATAAGATTTGGCAAATGGATGTCAAGACAGCTTTCCTTAATGGAAGTCTTGAAGAGAACATCCACATGAAGTAACAAGAAGGGTTTATTGAAAAAGGCAAAGAGCATCTAGTGTGTAAGCTCAATCGGTCCATTTATGGACTGAAGCAAGCTTCAAGGTCTTGGAACATCCGGTTTAATGAAGTAATCCAGTCATATGGATTTATTCAGTGTCCGGATGAGTCTTGTGTATACAAGAAATGTAACGGAAATGTGGTGGTATTTCTTGTACTATACGTAGATGATATTTTGTTAATTGGCAACAATGTCAAGGTATTATCGGACGTAAGGGTATGGTTGTCCAAATAATTTGATATGAAGGACTTAGGAGATTGTGCACACATTCTTGGGATCAAAGTTATAAGAGATCGCAAGAAAAGAATGTTGTGTCTGTCCCAAGTTTCATATATAGATACAATCCTTGCTCGTTTTAGCATGCAGAATTCCAAGAGAGGTTTCTTACCTTTTAGGCATGGAGTAGCTCTATCTAAAGAGATGTCTCCGAAGACATCAAAGGAGATAGAGGACATGAAAGAAGTTCCTTATGCTTCGGCTGTAGAAAGCCTTATGTATGCAATGCTTTGTACGAGACCTGATATCTGTTTTGTCGTGGGCATGGTTAGCAGATATCAAAGTAACCCTGGACAAGGACATTGGACTACGGTAAAGCATATATTAAAGTACCTGAGAAGGACTAGAGATTATATGCTAGTCTACCAAGCAGACGATTTGCTCCCTGTGGGTTACACGGATTCAGATTTCCAATCGGATAGGGACAACAGTAAGTCTACATCAGGCTATGTGTTTACTTTAGGAGGTGGAGCCATTGCATGGAGGAGTGTTAAGCAGAAATGCGTTTCGGACTCAACCATGGAAGCTGAGTATGTAGCAGCCTCTGAGGCAGCTAAAGAAGCAGTATGGCTCAAGAACTTTCTAATGGACTTAGATGTGATTCTTGGTTTGCCCAAAATCATCACAATTTATTGTGATAATAGCGGTGCAGTTGCAAACTCGAAGAACCACGAGCCCATAAGGAAAGTAAACATATAGAGCGCAAGTACCACCTGATACGAGATATCGTGAAGCGAGGAGAAGTTGTCATCGCCAAGATTGCATCAGCAGATAACCTGGCAGATCCTTTCACTAAAGCCCTTCCAGCAAAAGCTTTCGATCGGCATGTGGAGGGAATGGTAATCAGATGTATGGAAGCAGATATGGCAACTTAGTCATTAGTACAAGTGGGAGATTGTTAAAGTGTATACTGAAAGCCTAAGCTTTTGTAAACATTTATTTTGAATAAAGAATCACATTTGGTCAAATTATCTACATTTATTTGTAGTTGTTCAATTAATTTATATTGTAGATAACATTGTATGTGGTGTCACATACAGAAGATAATGTTATTAGTACCTTATAAATTATAAACAGTAGCTCACGACCAAAATGGAAAGGAATAAACCATTGGAAGGTCATAGTGTAATTAGAAATTAGTTTATCTTAACTATATAATTACACTAGTACACTTAGAGTGTATTGAGTAAGACCATCAGAGGTCGTTTCTTTTATACTGACTTTATAAAGGAACAAAGACCTCAGTTATTATGGAAGTGTGTGCTCTTAATCCTAATATAATAACAAGCACATATATTTGATATTTATTTCTTTAATTTATCAATGGGTGAGATTTAGTTCGATAAATCAATAAGCCCGATAAGTTGGGAAATGATATCACTTATAGTGTGTGTTGTTGATTATAAAAGGAAACTATGTCCTAGTGATCTAGGTTGATAATGTCCCCAAGATGAGCTCATAAGGATTGTCATGTTAAACCCTGTAGGTGGACTTAATCTGACATGACGATAAGGTTGAGTGGTACTATTCTTGGACTAAGATACTAATTAAATGAGTTGTCAGTAACTTACTTAATTAGTGGACATTCGACATTTTAAACACAGGGAGACTAACACACTCATAATAAGAAGGAGCCCAAAAATGTAATTTGGGATTGGTGCGGTAGTTCAATAAGAGTTCTCTAGTGGAATGAATTATTATTGATAAAATTAAGTTGTGTGTTCAGGGCGAACACGGGATGCTTAATTTTATCGGGAGACCAAAACCAATTCCTCCTCTCGGGTCCCTATCGTAGCCTCTTATTTATAGAGTACTATACCCACCTTCATACCCATGTTGTAGGGGCCGAACAAGCTAGCTTGAGAACCAAGCTAGGGCCGGCCAAACCTTGGTCCATGGGTGGCCGGCCCTAACTTGAACCCAAGCTTAGGTGGCCGACCCTATTAAATTAGAAAAGAATTTTAATTTTAAAATTTTATTATGTGGAAGATATAATTTATTGGAGAGATTAAAAATTAAAATATCTTTTGTATAAGTTTCTACAAAAGATTAAAGAAAGAGATTAAATCTCTTTCCTTATTTGTAGATTGAAAGGATATTTTATTTTTCTTATTTGTAAATTATTCACATGTTGAAAAATTAAAATTATAGAAATTTCTTTTTATCAACCATGAAGGGATTTTAAAGGGAAATTTTATTTTTTAAAATTTCCGAAGACAAATAAGGAATTTTAATTGTTGATTGAAAATTGCCTTGTTTGCTCTCCATAAGGTGGTCGGCCATGATATGATTTATTAGGAAATTTTATTTAATTTTTCTTAATTAACTCATGTCAAGGAAAGTTAAGGAAATTTTATTGTAATTAAATTTCCTTATTTGCCAAAACTAAGGATTATAAAAGAGGGGGTTTGGGGAGCCTTTAAGGTGAACAACCTCTATTATTTCTCTCTCTTTTCTTCCTTGGTGTGGCCGGCTCATCCCTTTCTCTTCTCTCCATCCTTGTGGCCGAAACTTCCTTTCCTCTTGGAGATCAAGTGGTGGCCGGATTCTAGCTTGGAGAAGAAGGAGAGAAAGCTTGCATCCCTTGGAGCATTGGTGGTGTTTTCTCTTCATCCTTGGAGGTGCTCTTGTTGTGGCCGAACCTTGCAAGGAGGAGAAGAAGGTGCTTTAGTGGTTTCTCATCTCGTAAGATCGTTGCCCACACAACGTCCGAGGTTAGAAAAGGAATACGGTAGAAGACCTAGAGGTTTTTGCTTGCAAAAGAAAAGGTATACTAGTATTTAATTTCCACATCATACTAGTTTTATTTCTTTGTAAAAATACCAAATACAAGAGGCATGCGATTCTAGTATTTCGAATTTGTTTTCAATGTTGTGTTCTTTTGTTTTTCTTTTCCTTCTGATTTGGTTGTTCTTTTTGGTTAACCTAAAGTTATTTAAGAAAATTAAATATTAGCTTTCCTTAAAAGGCTTTGTCTAGGCGGTGGTGGTTGTTCCCATATCCAAGAAGGCCATGTGTCTCGCCATCCAGTCCTGAAAGCCAATTTTAGAAATTAATATTTAATGGAATTAATAACCTAGGTGATTTGGATCGAACGTGTTAAGTTCCGTAGGAGATCCAAGTCTAAACCTAAAAGAACAAATAAATTATACTTTGGATCAAACGTGTTAAGTTCCGCAGGCGATCCAAGTTTAATTTAAAAGAACACATGGTAGCTAGGAAAATGTTCAGACCTTTGTACAAAATTTTTGTACAGTGGAACCATTAGGTTTTCCGAGTAGCAACCAACAGTGATGGACTACCCCAAATCCGAACATGACTCAGACTAGGCTTACGCTCGTTTCACAATTCTGTGGGAGTATAGGGTACTGATTTAGAAGGTACCAAATTCAGAATGTACACTGTCATTTCTAAAGCATATCTTCAGAACGAATTTGGTAATTCTGAAAAACTCATCATCAATCTAATAATTTCCATAAGAGTCATATTCCTTCGTTCTGCCACACCATTCTGTTGGGGTGTACTATGTGTAGAAAATTGGGATTGAATCTCAACATCTGATAAGTAATTCCTAAACTCTCCTGAGAGGTACTCTCCACCACGATCAGACCGTAGTGTCTTGATATTTTTACCATTATGTTTCTCCACATCAGCCTTGTACTCTTTGAACTTATCAAAGCACTCAGACTTGCGGCGCATCAAGTAAATATATCCATATCTCGAATAGTCATCTATAAAAGAAATAAAATATTCGAAACCACCTCTCGCCTGGATAGTCATAGGACCACACAAATCAGAATGAACCAGTTCCAACACATCTTTTGCTCTATACCCCTTGGCTTCAAAAGGTCTCTTTGTCATTTTCTCTTCCAAGCAAGTTCACAGGTTGGAAAATTTTCCAACACTAATGAACCCAAGAGTCCATCGGCTATTAGCCCTTGAATCCTACTTAAGTTAATATGACCAAGTCTTAGATGCCAAAGATATGTTTGGTTCATTTTCGAAGGTTCCTTTCTCTTATTAGCATTAGAAGATGTGTTATTAATTTCTATTTGTTGCTTTGTGGGAGTTATTGGATTTAGAGTATACAAATTGGCTACTAATGTACTAGAACAGATAACTACCCTATTTTTCTTAATAACCACTTTGTTATCAAAAGAAACAATATATTCATCCAAAAACAGTTTAGAAACTGAAATTAAATTCTTTCTAAAACTTGGTACATAAAGACAATTTCTCAAAATCAAATTTCTATTCCTATCAAATGATAAGTAAACATCTCCCACTGCAACAGCCGCCACTTTCGTCGCATTGCCTATGTAGACGATTATCTCACCTTCATATAGTTATTGAGTTTCCTGGAACCCCTGCAATGTATTGCAGACATGATCAGTGGCTCCTGTATCTACACACCAGGTACTGGTAGATAACACCGCTAAACATGTTTCAACCACTAGAGAATATGATATACCTTTATGGTTCTCTTTCCTATGAGGACAATCCACCTTCCAATGTCTAGACTGCTTGCAAATGAAGCACTTGCCCTTCGGGTTCTTCACTCCTGCTTTTAGTCCAGTACCTAGAGATCGATTCACTTTCTTTGCCGAACCAGCTTGTTTCTTCTTCTTCTTCTTGCCTTTCGACTTAGAAGTAGAAACATTTTCAGCAAAGTGGATTTGAGAACTATGACAAAATAGACCTTCTGCTGCTTGAACTTCTGTCAGTAGTTCCACCAATGAATAAATCCTTTTATTCATATTGTAGTTCAGGCGGAACTGCTCAAAACTTTTGGGTAGCGATTGGAGAATAATATCGACCTGGGTTTCCCCATTGATTTCAGCTCCAAGGATTTGTATCTCGTTCAAGTAAGCCATCATTTTGAGGATATGATCCCTTACAGGTGTCCCCTCTGACATGGTGGTTGTCATTAACTTTCTCATAGCCAGTTGCTTAGCATCCCAATTCTAGTGTATGAGAGATCCTAGAGATTGCTCATCATGTCATAGACAGTTGGCATGTCCTGATGCTGATGTTGCAGTACATTTGACATTGAAGCCAAAATGTAACACCGTGTCATCTCATCTGCCTTGACCATTTCCTATGATGCTCAATCTCCTCTTCACAAGAATCGATATTAGGTACATTAGGGTAGACCTCCATCAGTACAAACTTATAGCCTTCAGCAGTTAGGACAATGCCTAGGTTTCTTTTCCAATCTATGTAATTGGGACCAGTAAGTTTGTTCTCTTTCAGTATAATAACTAGTGGGTTGAAAGTCATCCTAAGAATCACAAAATAAGTTTTGGTCAAAACTTTAGAATTTAGAATAATATTGGGTCCTCAAACAATATTATTTAAATTCACCAACACCTCAAAACACCGTGAATTTTGTATGTCATGATAGTGTGGACGTATACAAATTCAAACAATTGTAAGAGGAGGTTTTACCCATTAATTTTATTCTTGTCAACCTAACTTTATGACAAATAAAATTAATAGTTGGTATTCCTTTGGTCACACATATAATAGCAATGACTCCGATGGAGAGGATACTATTAAATGTGCCTAAGTGTATACCATTACTTGATACTTAGTCCATTAAATAGAATTGTGCCCCTTCAGATCGAGAAGATCACACACATCCTAAATAATTTCCTATAATCATCCATTAAGGAAGTTTAATCTAGTGCCCACAAAAAACTCATCCAATGTCGAGGAAGGCACTCAGAGCCAACGCGCAATTTGTTTGCATCACTTACAAACCAGTAATAGAGACCGTGGAATTTATTTACTAATCTCTCTCCTACTTAGTTATTTAAGATGAGGATTTTAACATGCACACACACATCATAGCAAATAAAAGTAATAAATATGGAAAAATAATTTCCCAACTATTATGACCTCTTCCATCACTGTCCTCCGTGTGCTGCCAACCCTATCTGCTGCCATCTTTAGCCACCGCAATCGGGTCTAGTCGTCACATCTATCTTGCTTCTTTTTTTGCTGTACCTCTAGTCCTTAAATAGTACCATGCCTCGCAAGGATACGATCCGCGACAAAAATAAAATTTTACATATATCGATCCTATATTCCACAAAGGAATGTACATAAAGTCTAGATCGAATAAAATGTAAAATACTAAAACTAATACAGCTCCTGCTGTGTTTAATACATACAATCATGTACACACATAAAATGCCCTCGACATGTCCGAGGGTCCAATCACACATAATCACAATAGACCATAATAGTTGGAGCTTGCAACCACAGAGTTAATCTATTTGCATATCCTACTATTATCCTGCCAAAAATATGTATGACATGTGCATAATTAAACTAAAACCAAACACACAGAGGTTAAAACCTAGCTCTGATACCAATTGTTGGTTGCTACTCGGAATACCGTCCTAGTTCCCCTGTATAAAAATTTGTACAAGTATGGAACTATCCTAGCTACCCATGTGCTCTACTGAAGTTAAATTTGGATTGCAAACGATACTTAACATTATTAATCCAAATTATCCTTCAAAAGTTAAACTTGGATTAGAAACGATACTTAACATTTTTACTCCAAGTTTAACCAATGTGATCTTCCTAAGTTAAACCATATTACAGAAGTTATCAAATATCTATTTCAAAGATCGTCTTCCAGGTTAAAAATGGTGAGGCACTAGACATTTTTGGGTATGAGATCATCCACCACTTCCTAGACAAAACCTTTCAAAGAAAACGGATATTTAACTTCTTACAGTAAACTAGGTTTAACTATAGAGACCTCAATAGAAGCACATTATCGAAACATGAAATCGAAAAATAAAATCAATAACAAAAATGATAACTTAAAAATCGATAACCTCTTGTGTTTGGTTTTCAAGATCTATACAAAAGATGAACTAGTTATGATGCGAAAACTAATAACTAGTTATATCTTTTGTAGCTTATAGACCTCTTGATCTTCAGTCGTATTCCCCTCATTCTCTTAGACGTCGTGTGGGCGGCGATCTTTCAAGATGAAATCCACTCAAGCTTCTTCCAAGGCTTCCAAGATCCGGCCACCAACTAACCTCTAAGGGATGCTAGACAAGAGAGCTTCCTTCTCTTCATCTTCTCCTTCAAGCAACCGGCCACCAAGATATCTCCACACAAGATGCCGCCGGCCACCAAGAGGGAAAACAAAAGAAGAAGAGAGAAGGACAAGGGCCGGCCACCAAGGATTAGAAGAAAGGAATAGAAAATGTGTTATTCTCATGAGACACCCTTCCATCTCTTTTATAATCCTTGGTCTTGGCAAAAAAGGAAAGTTTTAAACATAATTAAAACTTCCTTATATTCCTTGCCAATGACTAAAAAGGAAAGTTTTAAAACCAAAAAATAAAACTTCCTTTTCTTCTTGTCATGGCTGGCCACCTCCTTGTGCTCCAAACAAGGAAAGTTTTAAACACAAAATTAAAACTTCCTTATTTGTTTCCGGTAAGAAATTTTAATTAAAAAATTTCTCTTTTAAATCCCTTGTTGGTTATAAAAGGAAAATTTTATAAATTAAAATCTCTCTTTTAAAACATGTGGATGGTTACCAAAAAGGAAAGTTTTATCAAAAATTAAAATCTTTCTTTTAACTACAAATAAGGAAAGATATCAAACCTTTCTCTTAATCCTTTGTAGAAAGCTATAAAAGGAAATATTTAAAATTTTAAAAACTCTCTTTTAAAATCATGGCTTCCACAAAAGGAAAGATTTTAAAATTAAAACACCCTTTTATTTTAATGTGGTCGGCCACCTAGCTTGGGCTCCAAGCTTGGCCGGCCACAACATGGCTCAAGTCTTTGGCTTGGCCGACCCTAGCTTGGGCTCCAAGCTTGGCTTGGCCAGCCACCATAAGATGGGTAAGAAGCTTGTCTTTATGTGGATATATGGCTTTATAAATAAGAGGCTACAACAGGAACCGAGAGGAGGAATTGGTTTTGGTCTCCCGATGAGCTTGAGCTTGAGCTTCTCGTGTTTGCCCCGAACACCCAACTCAAGTTCATCAATAATATCTCATTTCACTAAAGAGTTATTATTGCACTACCACACCAATATCATATTACAATATGGGCACCTTCTTATCATGAGTGTGTTAGTCTCCCTGTGTTTAAAATATTAAATGTCCACTAATTAAATGAGTTACTGACAACTCACTTAATTAATATCTAGCTCCAAGAGTAGTACCACTCAACTTTATTGTCATGTCGGACTAAGTCCACCTGTAGGGTTTACATGACAATCCTTATGAGCTCCCCAAGGGGACATCATCAACCTAAATTACTATGACACAGTTTCATTCTATAATCAACAACACACCATATAAATAATATCATTTCTCAACTTATCGGGTCTATTGATTTAACGAACTAAATCGCACCCTTTGATAAATTAAAGAAATAACTATTAAGTATACGTACTTGTTATTATATCATGATTAAGAGTACACACTTCTATAATAACAGAGGTCTTGTTCTTTTTAACAGTCAGTATAAAAAGAACAACCTCAAATGGTCCTGCTCAATACACTCAGAGTGTACTAGTGTAATTTTATAGTCAAGATAAACTAATACCAAATTACACTACAACTATTCCAATGGTTTGTCCCATTCTATCTTGGTTGTGAGCAACTATTTATAATTTATAAGGATCTGATAACATGATCTTCTGTGTGACACCACACACCATGTTATCTTCAATATAAATTAAATAAACAACTACACTTAGCATATAAATGTAGACATTTGACCAATGTGATTCTTATTTCAAAATAAATATTTATACAAAAAGCTAGACTTTTAGTATACACTCTAACAGAGGCATTGTCTAAGCAAAGGGTAGATTATAGTAGGCGGAGAATTGATAAAGCCATTTGGCTCAATGATGAAGGAGGCAAAGGATGGAGCTGCGACTTGAGGGGTGACTGGGAGAGCAGTAGGTTATGAAGTCGGTCGGCTGGGAGAGTCAGTCGGTTGTGGTGTAGCCTCTTAGATTGGACTGCTTGGAAGAGTGGACACTGAAGGACGAGCGAACAAAGTCCGTTCGGAAAACTGAGCCTAATGGGTGTGAGGTGAGGCAAGTGGACTTCAATGGGAGATGCTCGCTCCTCAAAAACTTGGGCAGAGAGGGCGAGCTTGCGCCTCTTATGATGCCTTTTCACAGTTGCCTCCGCCTCCTGAGAGGGAGATTCCTTAGAGACTATGAGAGGGTCGATTGACACTTCTTCCTGCATGACCACCTCATTGGAGCTAGCCGCCTGGCTATCGGCTGCTTCACCAAGAGGACGGTCGGCTGCTGAGCTTGCTCAGCTAGCAACATTTGCTCCTTCTGAATTGGCGCATCCTCTTGTAATTGGATACACTCGGAAGCTACAACCTCGAAAAAGGCATCCATTGCATGAAATAAGAAAGACCTTAGTTAATGATAATATAATGGACAAAATTGTAAGCCTTACCAAAAGAGCAGTAAAGTTTCGCTTGGATGAGACTTAGCCCAAACAGATATAGCAACCCTTACTATAGCAATTTAGGAGCTTTGAATTAAACATCACCCGATTTCTTTGATAAGGAGATGAAGGATGGGTCAAGCTTGAAGCTCCCAAGCTCGGGAAGGGTGGGAAGGTCATATCGCCAGGCAATCAGCTAGGAAGCAAGGTCGGGTAATTAAATGAAAAAAAAAAGTTTTTCAGCCCTTATTGGAAGAAGGCAGGTCCTTGAAGAACACTGCCTTATGGTGAGATTGAAATAGAAAAACCTTCGGCTCTGACTTATTGGGATACAAAAATAAATGAAAATTATGAGGAGTCGGTGGAATGGCATATAGGCGAAATAAAATCAACATCCCGCACATGCTGCGAAATGCGTTCAAGGTAAATTGAGAGAGAAGAATATTAAAGTATAAGCTTATTTCAGAAAGGAAGTGGGGGATAAGAAAATGCAATCCCGCTTTCATTTTATCCTTAAAGAAGGTAACACAACCCTAAGGGGGATGATAGGGGTGATCCCGAGGGGTCGGAAGGCGAATGCGATGACTTTTAGGGATTTTGAATGAAAG
The DNA here is from genome assembly GCF_018446385.1 of Zingiber officinale. Taxonomy (NCBI): domain Eukaryota; kingdom Viridiplantae; phylum Streptophyta; class Magnoliopsida; order Zingiberales; family Zingiberaceae; genus Zingiber; species Zingiber officinale. The sequence continues at coordinate 17,402,675 of NC_055986.1, read as the reverse complement.
ACAAAGGAACTCTCGATCACTTCTATCAAAATCCGAATGAGTAAAAGTATACTACGGAGCAACAAATTCTTGAGCCATGGGAGAATGATAGAATAATAGCAAAGAATCTAAGGAAGGACTTACTTATTCATTTCAAAAGAAAGACAAGTTGGTCAAAAAAAATCACCAGAGAGAAAATTGAAGAAGACGAAGTGCAAGGTGAGTTGTTTTTACACCCCTTCGGGTTTTTAAACGTGAACCATAGGATAAGGCCACACTGCAACCATCCGATTAAAACACCGTGCTCATTGATAATTGTAGATTTGCAAATGGAGGAGTGCCATTGGTCCATACGAAAAAGCATGTGTCAATTGTCGCTTCAAAGAATATTTTAATGGGGCACATGACACTTGCACATAAATGGGCATTGATGATGGAGAAAACAACCAAATCATTACTTTGAAAAATGTCTTCCTACGTATCAGGGGTACACTATGGGGCACGCCAATCCTCTGACATACACTTTTTCGAAAAACAACCAAGTGTAGCAATAACGGGCATTCACCGGGTCAAACCAATAATGGGCGAGTAGATGCACATTCACTCGGTTGAACCAATAAGCAAGCTAGTTGAACAGATACAAGACTTAGGTTTAGTCAGTAGACTATGAGCCTCCTTCGACTAGATTTGAATGGGAGGTTAGTAATATAGGGTGTTAAACTCGACCCTTGAGGTGATGTGGAAGTCAAGGTCAAGATGATATGACAGTCAAAGACAAGAAAAGGTGGTAGCCAGCATGTCACTCTCTTGCTCCTTACTCAGCACTGAGGTTCTTGGCCTTTGGGCAGGCCGGGTCTGAGGGGCCTAGTGAGTCACTCCTATGTCAGAACAATTAGCATATAACTGATTGTTCTTGAGCCACTCGAGCTTAAAAAAGTACCGGTTTGCCGCAAGGACGATCGAGAATATATTCATCCAGATCTCAGTGATGTAGCCTTTTATTCTCAGAGTATAACCTAATATACAATCGATGAGCATATAAGCTTTCACTGTTCATTTCCTCGTCCTCCTGCATATGGGCAGCCAAGTATAAGGTCGACCGGATTTATAGGGCTCAGTATCCTCCGTGGAGTAAATGCAAGACAACTCCTAGAAGAAACCTGATCGGATTGCTATAGCTCAGGATATCACTTCAGACACAGACCTCCAGATACTTGGACGATCCGTTAAAAGCACAGGTCGAGCTTGTCGGGGTTCGGTTCCTCATTCTTCAGAAGCAAGCATCCCAACATAGGGCTGATCGGTCGTAGAACCGCCTAGACTCAGGGGACTTGGTTCTCTATTCGTAAGAAGATTTCCAACGTCACACGACATATGACAAGACAGTCTTAATGGCCGAACGTCCTTATAGAACTCAGTATCTCATTCATATATCTTGATCTGTCACCACAATATGTAGCGGTCGGCTAAACGTCTGACACGGATATACTCAGGGGACAACATTGTTAGAGAATCACAACCGTTTGTCAGAGAATAATAATTGTTTGTCAAAAAATATTCTTCTATAATAACATGAGCATTCAATAAAACATTCCTCGAAGGTAACTTTACACCTTTCCTCAGTCGACACATTATGACAGCATATTTCCTCAACCACTTCATTAATGGTGTCAGTTACAGAAAATATGTACACGAATAATGGAAGATTACTCAGACGGTAACTACACACCTCTCAGGTATACATATTTCCTTACTCGATAACTTCTGACATCCGACATCCTCTGTTATCTCTTAATTATGGAGATTATAGATGGTGACAAAAGACGAATACGCTCGCCCCAACGCTCCCACCAACCCATCTCAGGGCCAATACAGAGGAGATTATAGAGGTTATATATAAGGGGGTCCTCTCCGATGGTGAGGTACGCTTTAATATACATTTTACTACGGGCGAGCTCTCATTATTCATCTATTGTTCTTCTTCCCGCTCGAACAGTTACTGACTTGAGTGTCGAAGGATCTTTGTCAAGGACCCCCTTCTTTAGTTTTTGACGTTGTTGTTCTGTTTGTTCATTTGAGTATGTGCAGAAAGAAATTTCACCCTCATTGATAATCCCTTTTGTTGGAAAAGGATCTTCATTTGGTCAATATCACAGCTATTTATCGAACGCGTCATCTCCCGCTTTCGGATAGTATCACACATATTTTCACATTCGAAGACGAATTTTTAGCTGGACATGTTGCAGGCAGTCTCGCTGCCGCATGCCTCTTTGACGTAGCAGAGACTCGTAGGCAAATAGAGGTAGGACATTTTTTTTTTCCATAACGTATGTTCCAATGTTTTAGGACACTGATGTGGTCTTGGATGTGTGAATATTTGCACATTTCATTTCGCCTATATTTTTGACCGCTTGAAGTTATGTTTTTGACCGTTTGAAGTTCAGTTTCTCTAGTCAGGCAATAAAGTACTTCGACTGTATACTCGGTACATGGAATTCTGAAGCTTGTTTCAGAAAGATTCAAAAAGAAAAGGGCGACAGAGATGATCGAGACAACCACAAAGAATACAGCGCTTCAAATTCTGAGTTTTGTTTTTCCATTTACTCTTCTATATGCACACTAAGTATTTGCTAAGTGGATCCTATGACCATAGCAAGATGTTATTGGGATTTTCTGGAGCAATGATCTAAAAAACTAGATGGTTAAATCAAAGAGGAAAAAGACTTATCCCAATAGTCGAACAAAGTTTGTCCACTAAATGAGTATTTTATTAAGGTAGTTCAACTCAAACAACTATGGAATGAAAAAGGTGAGACGGTGATATGGGTGATCTAAGAATACGTTTTTTATTTATCCTCATGGTGAGTCAGATTAGTCGAGCCATGATTATTAATAAGCACAAATTAAATATCTAATGCCAACTAAAATATAGGATAGCTAAAATTGTTGTTTGTTTTTATAAGTCTAGACGAAATGTGAACTCTTTCCTGATCAAACGAGACATTTTAGACCTATTAAAAATTAATTCTAAGATTTATTAAAACAAATAACAATTTGACCTATCTTTATCTTGAGCAGCGGATGCCCCATTCCTACAGAAACTACACTACCTATGCTTTGGTGCCCCCACATCCTCTGAAGCTTCGGCATAGGATGCCTCTTGCTTTTTGTAAAGTATCTATTCTTTTATTCCCCCCAAAAACCAAAGAAAGAAAGAAAAAGATCAGAATCCACTACTGATAATCAGATTCGTGTTACTGGTTCAATATTTGTTCACATTAGGTACCACCAAAGGAGGGGAAGAAACAACTTGTTTTTTCCTTCTTGATTTCGGCCAAGAGATAATAAGAGTTGGTGTTGCAACTTGATTTCCAACTTGTGTTACTGATAATCTATTTTTTCAGTATTCTTTTCAGAGTAAGAGTTAGTGTTGCAGCACCAATCTAGTTCATGATTATTATGCAAGTTAGCAGAGCAAGCCTAGGAAGAACTGAGGCAGGATCGGATGGCAATAAGTCGACACAAATGAAAAGAATAATTTTATGATCCTACAACGAGAAGGAATCAAGAGTAGCACAAGAACAACCCAAACAGAGGACCAAATCGAACAACACACTACGGCCACACGGCTAACAAAATCCCCAAATAAAACAATTTCCAGAGTTAACTACGACTAATAATGATAAAATCAAACTAAGAGAACATCGTCTCTAGAAGAGCTTGTAGGATGATGAGGCGTCCAAAGGGTGGATGAGATAGGTGAGCACCAGCGCCACCAGCATCAGCAGGTAAGCAATCCCTTGGTCGACGGATACCCCTGCAAAACCATTTTTCTAGCATCATTTTTCATCGTTCATGCTTGCGATTAAAATGAATCATGGCGAAAGAATCATCTATTTCTTCGTTGCTCTGTTGACATAACCCTAGTTATGAGATGATACCAAAATGGGAAGAGCTCGACTCACCATCACTGGTCGGCGCGGGTGCCGGCGCCGGAGAATTTGCCTGGACGGCCGGCATTAGCGCGACGCCGAACGCCAACGCCATGAAGACCGCCATCAAACCAAGAGGAAGTGCCCGATTCATCTTTCTCCCTCGATCGACTCAAAGACCACGGAACGCTAAGCCCTAGCTCGATGAACTTCCCGAGGCGAGGCGAGACGATCTCGCAGGAGCTTAAAATCGCGGAGTGTAACGAGAGATCGAGAAACCTCTCAGAATGCGATCTCCTCTTCTCCTTCAGCGATGCGGCTCGGGATGCGAAGGATCTGAGGGCAAGGGCAGAGCGACGGATCGCGATTTATAGAGAGGACGAAAATGAACGTAACGGAAGGAAACGTAACGCGTGATATACGGTGCCGCATTGACACAACAACTAGGGCCCACCCACGAGGACGCCGGCCGCCCTCGTGGTTGGACCCGCGCGCCAGCCTGGATTCCGGCCCGTTGCTTGACTCGTCACCGGAGACTTTATTATTCGGACCGGGCCCCATTAATTCTCTTTTAGTCTTTTTACGTCGATTCATTTCATTATTTTCTTTTAGGAAAAAAATAAATGTTTTTTTTCTAGCTTCCTAATTTTCTCGATTTTGTCATGATTAATATATTTGACGAGATTTTTCCTTTTTCCAAATCTTGCGGACAGACAAATTTTACATTATTGGATAATAATCTCCGATTAAAATAAAAAAAAAATGAAAATCATTTGTCTGTCAAATGAATTTAAAAAGGGGAAATTATTAAATCAATTCCTTTCCCGGATTTATTCGGTTGCACGACATAACTTTGATTCTCGCACGATTGATTGCCAATTTTTAATTTAGTAACAAATTTCAATTAATAAGAAAATGTTTTGATTGTTCTTTTGTCAACTTTTTTCTGGTATATAGTTGTATGGATTGTACAGCCATCAAACAGATACTACTCCACTATTTTGCTAAATTTTATTTTAAGTTGGAATATATATTATTTCTGAACGACTATCTTAAACCAATGACACCTAACTATGATTCACCAATTCAAATTGTCATCTCTAATTACGAATTAATAAGGGACCATAAAAAATTACTGCTGTTTTATCACTTCTAATTTAAAAAGAAAAGGTACAGGAGATGACATTTTTTATAATAACAAGCAAAAAAAGATGAGTGGTTCCAATCAGCAGTCTTGTTTGTCAGTAAAGTAAGCACAGCTAAGTAAGGATACAATGAATTGATGCAGTGGGATCCTTTGGATATGTTAGGCTAGAAACCAAAGCTTTTGGACTTGATATCAAAGAATACTCTCAAAATCATTTCAGTTGCTGTTTGTACACATGGAGAGCAGTTACTTGAGTCTTATGCTTTTGCTCTAATCTGGCATTTGCCAATTAATATAATATAATATAATCCCATTACATACCTGTTTCTGACAACTATCTCCAGCACAGAAAGTGAGGCAAACAGCACATTGTAACAAATAAAGCACTCTATCAAAAGAAAGTCGATAAATGGTTGGTTTCATGCACAAGACTTTCCCTTTTAAAAATAAAATAAAATAAAGCACTATTTAAAAAAAAAAAAAAAAAAAAAGATGGCCCCATACACGGCTGAACAAGCAGTGTCCAACATTGAAGTGAAGCGTTAACCCAATTACGGCTTGCGAGAACAAAACGAAGTGGCCTAATTCTCGCCAATTTTATGTGGCCCAAATAAAAAGTGTTATTTGGAGTAAATCTTGAAAATTAGGGACTAGGGCTGTTATCGAGCCGAACTTAAGCTCATGCCAGTCCTAGCTCGAGAAAACTACATAGGCTCGACTCGAGCTCGAGCTTGTGAGTCGAGCTCGAGCTTGACTTGAAAAAATAAAATAAAAGTATGTTCAAGTGGAGATTCAAACCGTAGACCTCAAATAAACCAAATGACATGCTCTAGCCGTAACTTGAATGTTAAATGAGCCGGCTCGAGCTCGGCTCGAGCTCAGTCAAATTCAAGCTCGAGTCAAGCTTTGACCGAGCGACTCATAAATGGCTCGACTCATTTGCATCCATATTAGGGACATCATTGGATGTTGAGACTTATTGAACTCAATATTGACGAGATCATGTTTATGAGAAACTATCCCAAGGCGAACTTTCGCTTGCCATTGATGTTGACACGGTCACCGATAGAGCAGCAGACAGTCAAGCTTCGTTGCCGGCATCGCCTAGTAGTTTGCTCTGATATAGCGTGGGTAGTGCAATGGCATCTAGATATCGCTTGAGCTGCGTTAGTTCTAGTTGCTTCTGCTTGTTGTCCATGGGGCTCATTATTTTGCCCATGCCCATGCCCATGTTATGGTGTGTTTGGGCGAAAGTGTTGGAGGAAGTTTCACCGGAATGAACTGTAAGGGGTCGTTGCAATGATCATAATCACCTTTACAAAAATAAGTGATGGATGAAAAAGTAGGGTTTTCCAAAGGGAGATGTGAATTATGGAACAACAAAGAGGGTAGGCTTGACTGGGTGTGAATGGAAAGTGATGGAATGGACGAAAGAGGTCTTACTGTGTATGAGACTTTGGTTTTACATTGAAAGTTTTGAGGTTTAATGATCTGTTTATATTGTTTCATAAGAATGTATGTTATGAATAAATACATGAGGAGAGACTCTCTCATGTGGAGTTCAAATCCTCTTGTCCCTTTCGTAATTTACACGTTGGCTCGCGGCTGGAATTCGGCCAAAATTAGTTGCAATCTCCTCTATAACTTCGGTGGGAAAGTGAACCCAAGAGAGATCACACTCAATTTTTGGCCTGATTCCGGCTATGATCCGACATGTAAATTATGGAGGGGACTAAGAATTGTGGACTAGAGGATACGAGAGGATCTGCACTCCTCTTATATGTGTGTGCACAAGGGGGCTGCATATTCAGGGTCCGAATTATATTAATCCTAATTGACTCGTGTACGAACATGACCTACACATCAAATGTCAGGCCAGTCAAGGTAAAATTTATCTAACCAATATTTTTTCATTTGTGTTTTTGCTCCAAGTATAACGTGTACAATAATGAAATGAAACGTCTATTGTTTCATTGGTGGGAATAAAAAACCATCAAAGGTTTTTTTTGCGGTTTCATTAGTGGTGCTCCCCTATAAAAGGGAGCATAGTCATGAGCAAAATAAGTAAGAAGAAAGATTAAAAAATCTTTCCATCCACTTGACAGTGTTGGATCGTGAAAATCGATAGGGGGGTGAATATCGATCGAAAAGAATTATCGTAAAGTAAGTAGCGGAAAAGTATAAAATGAAAAAAATACAATGCTAACACGAACCTTTTTACTTGGTTCGGAGCCTTGGTCGACTTCTACTCCAAAACCCACACTCGTCGAGTGCTTTCATTGAGCAATCCACTAGCAATTTGAATAATTGTTTTACAAATTGAAAGTATAGTTGCTTTAAAGAAAGAATACCGACAACAAAAGGAAATAAAAATGAGGCGCGTTGTCGGAGGAGCTTTCGCAGCATCGCTGGAGCGCAGTATGACAGAGCAAACGTTGGAAGATCTTGTTGTTCGTTGTTCTTTTCCCCAGGGTGCATCCTCTTTATATAGGAGGCTCAGGGCGCCCAGATCCCTTCCAGGCGCCTGGAGTGTGACGTAGCCCGTCCAACCAGTGCGCTCCACATTGCGATGTCGCTTGGGAATAATTTTTGCACTCTGGGCACTCGGACCACTTTTTCTCCAGAAAGTCCTTCTCCTGCAAGAAATAGTTAGTCCGAGACAAAGTGCATATTATATTACCCTGCAAAACAAAGTGTTAGTATAGTTATAATTAACAAGCAGAATATTAATTAGATTTTGTCTTCTCGAGACCAGAATCTAGTCACGATCTCAACTTAGATTTTCGAAATGGATCTAAGTTGGATCGACACCTAATGTTTCCTTTCCGGGAACACACCCTCACAGTCACTCCCCTCCAGTGACTTACCTCAACTTACTTGTCAGACGTCTGGTTAGCTCGTCGACCTGTCTAGACTTCGTGCCAGCTATCAGGTTAGCCCATCGACCTAGATGGACTTCGTGCTAGACGTCAGGTCAGCCCGTCGACCCATCTAGACTTCGTGCCAGCTATCAGGTCATCCCATCGACCTAGCTGGATTTCATGCCAGACGTTAGGTCAACCCGTCGGCCCGTCTGGATTTCTCTTGCACACTTCGTAGAAGTGTTAGATTAATATGAAACTCACTTAACCTACTTTGTCATTCATCAAAACTTGAGTTAGACCGTTAGTGCTAACCGCACCAACAGACAGAACCCCGGTGATAGCATTCAGTTTTTTTTTTAAATTTGTCGCAATCACTAGTGCTTGGTGGAGATTATGGTTTCACCGTTGTATCTTGAGAAATGGACGACCTAGAGAAACCTTAAAGCACTGCCGAGGTGGAGCAAATTTTTTTTAAGGAATTTGTGTTAAACGCAAACCTTGGCTCCACAATTCCTGTGCACTCTACATGGGCACTCAGTTTAGAATCTTGACTGCTTAGTCAGACGTTTGACCAACTCAGCCGATGTGCTTCCTACTTGGTCAACTTGTTTCCTGATTCGGCTATGTGCTTCTCGATTCAGCCGACTTGCTTCCCGAACTAGGCCCTCAGCCAACAGCTTGAAATTATAAGCTCAAGCCTCTCAACAGATAAGTCTGAATTTAGTTTGTAAATTTAGTATTTTCTCCCCAAATATCCGACAATAGATTCTCCAACAATCTTAAAATAGATTCGGTTCTATTGAAATAGTCACAGAAAATGTTGAGGTGCAACAGACTCATCAGGTGAAGGTCTCCTCTGCCCCGATTGGGAATGTTCCAATCAACCATGGGGAAAGGCCAGAGAAGTTCACTGGGTTGAACTTCAAGATGTGGTAACAGAAGATGCTCTTCTACTTGACCACACTCAATCTGGTCGGGTTCTTGACCAAGGACTCTCCTAAGCATGATGATGTTCATACCATCAGTGTAATGGAGGCATAGACTCATTCTGAGTTCCTTTGTCGAAACTGCATCTTCAACTACGTTGTTAACTCATTATACGTTGTGTATAACATGAAGAGAACGACTAAGGAGCTGTGGGAGCCCTTGGACAAGGTGTACAAGAAGGAGGATGCGGGGTCCAAGAAATTTATTATGGGTTGATTCTTGGATTACAAGATGGTTGAATCCAAGATGGTGATCAACAAAGTCCAGGAGCTTCAAGTGATCTTGCACAAAATCTACTCGGAAGGTATAATTCTGAGTGAAACCTTCCAAGTGGCTACAATCATTGAGAAGTTACCTCCTGCCTAGAAGGACTTCAAGAATTACTTGAAGTACAAGCAAAAGGAGATGAACGTGGAAGAACTCATTGTTAGACTTCAAATTGAAGAAGACAAGAAGAGTTCAGAGAGAAAACTATTCGCTCAGGCTATTGTGAAAGCCAATGTGGTCGAGCATAGTCAAAACTCAAAATGGAAGAACCTTAAGACTTCTAAGATGTGACCTAGAGGAGGCATAAATAAGAAATTTTTTGGGAAGTGCTTCAACTATGGCCGAGTAGGCTATAAATCTTTGGAGTACAAAGAGCTGAAGAAGAAACAAGTGGTCAACCTGAACGAGGAAGCAGAGATGGATGACCTCTATGCCACGGTCTCTAAATTGAACCTGGTGGGTTCAAATCCACGACAATGGTGGATCAATATTAGAGTCACCAAACATATTTGCTGCAACAAGGAGATGCTCCACAACTATGAAGAAATCAATTATTGAGAGAAATTATTCATGGGGAACTCAGCAACCTTGGACATCATGGGCCAAGGAAAAGTGTTGCTAAAGCTGACCTCGGGCAAGAAGTTGACTCTCAACAATATATTATATGTTCCAGAGATTTGGAAGAATCTAGTGTTTGGATCATTTTTTAGCAACATGGCTTCCACATTATTTTTGAATCGAACAAAGTTGTTTTGTCCAAAAATGAAAATGTTTTTAGGAAAGGGTTATGAATCGATGGGTTGTTTGAAATCAGTGTAATGATGATTACGCCTAAGGTTAATAAAACTGCAAACTCTTCCATTTATATACTTGAGCCTTCATGTTTGTGTTGGGGTTGCAAGGTTGCAAACATAGTCGGGTAGACCGAGGGGCAGGAAGTCCTAGTAGGTCGGGTGGGCAGGAAGACTTGGTGGGTCGAGGATCGGACGTGGGAAGCCCATGGTCCTTTGTTTGAGGGGGGGATTGTTGGGGTTGCAAGGTTGCAAACATAGTCCCATATTGAAAACATATGGAAAAGATCATGGGTTTATAAGAAAAAGATATCTCCATTGGCATGAGGCCTTTTGGGTAGAGCCCAAGAGCAAAACCATGAGGGCTTAGGCCCAAAGTGGACAATATCATGCAATTGTGGAGATATCTAAATTCTTTTCGATCCTACAGTTTGTGGCATGGTAAACTTGAGCATGTTAACTACAATGTGTTGTGTATATTAACTAACATGTAAAGCATACCAACATTCCATCTTGACCTGAAACACAAGTGTGAAATTTATGTTGAAGTAAAAATGAGAAGGTCATCCTTTCAACATGTTGAAAGAAGCAGCGAACCACTCGGCCTAATTCACATCGACGTGTGAGACCTAAAAGGTACACCGATACATGGTGGGAATAAATACTTTATTATTTTATAGATGATAACACAAAATACTGTTATGTATATCTTTTCAAAAGTAATGATAAAGCTATAAAAAAAATTCGATCTCTATAAGAATGAGGTAGAAAACCAACTTAATAAGAAGATTAAGATGGTTCGAAGTGACTGAGGCAGTGAATATGTTTCATCATTCGCTGAATTATGTGTTGAACATGAAATCAGACACCAAATAATAGCTCCTTATACTCCTTAGTAAAATAGAGTTGCTGAGAGAAAGAATCGAACTCTAAAGAAGATGATGAATACTCTTTTATTGAACTCTGGACTACCAAAATCCATGTAGGGGGAAGCTGTGTTAACAACTAATTACCTTTTAAATAAGGAGTCTCGAAAGAAAATAGATAAGAACTCTTAGACAACTGTCCCATAACTATTTGCAAATTTGGGGTATCTTGCTAATGTTTTGGTGTCTGATCCAAAAAGAATTAAGATAACACTAAAAATTATTGATTATATATTTATTGGATATTCACATAACAACAGTGCATATTAGTTTTTTGTGTATGAGTTACATATACCAGATATACATAAGAACTCGATAATAAAATTGAAAAATGTTTCATTCTATGAGCATGTGTTTCCCTATAAGACTTGAGAGGATGGTCGCTCCTAAAAACGACATATGAAACACACGAAGAAGAAGATGATGAACCAGAGGTTAAGCTCAGACGAAGTAAAAGAACTCGGGTGAAAAAATTCTATGGAATATATTTTATCACTTTTGTGTTAGAAAGTGAGCCCCGAAGTTACTCAGAAGCAGTGAACTCTTCTGATGGTCCTCACTGGAAAGAGGCAATTGAATCTGAGATAGACTCTATCTTACAAAATTACACTTGGAAATGGATCTTCCTCCAAGAAGTAAACCACTAGGTTGCAAGTGGATCTTTAAGAAGAAAATGAAGTCTGATGACGCGATTGATAAGTATAACGTCAGATTGGTAATCAAAAGATACTGATAACAAGAAGACCTTGATTACTTTGATACGTATTCTCCAGTATCAAGAATAACTCCCATTAGAATGTGGTTGGCTGTTATCGTTTTATGAAATCTAGAAATACATCAGATGAATGTAAAAATAACCTTTATAAATAGGAATTTAGAAGAGGAAATCTACATGGGATAACCTGAAGGAATTTTTGTGTCAAGATAGAAAAATAAGATTTGTAGATTAGTGAAATCATTATATAGCTTGAAACAAGCACCAAAGCAGTGACATGAGAAATTTAACAATGTCATGTGTTAGATTTTGAGGGATGTCATAAGATAATCGCCTTATGATTTTTACTAAATATATTATTTGAGTGCATATTATATGTTTGATTATCTTAAACTTATTTACTGAATGTCCATAATAAAATTCATAACATGAGAGAAATTGTAATTGGATCACAACTAGTGACTCTGTCTACATGTGTAATTATAAATATATTAAAATTTCTCTAGTCGTCGAATTAATGCATTCGAACATCATAGACTAGCACGGGTTATACTCCTTGGTTCGCTAAGCAGCTGTTTTCTCATTGGCTAAAGACATTGGGATGTTGAAAGTTAAATGTGGATGCTAGTTATGGTAACTAGTTCATTGGAGTGACTCACTATAAGACTTCATATGATTATCTATATATATGGATATGTCTATAAAGATCTTACTATAGTTCGAGTATAAGTTTCCTTCGACTTGAGGTATACAAGTCATCTTAGTCATTGAGACTTATACATTGACATCTTAAACAAACATCTCATTGAGGTGTGGACCCGGGATGATTGGGGCATAAGTCAAAATGTCCGAAGATGTTTGGATAGCCCACAGATGATTCATCGCTCCTTGCGAGGAGACGTATACCCTATGACCACTCGTTAGGATTATTACTCAAAGTCTTTGGCCAAAGCATCACATGTTAAGAGTACGAGACTCTTGTGTATATATACAAGTAATTTGAGTCTGTCGAACGAGGAAGTATTACTTAGGCTAGGTATAACGTAGTTAGTCTAGTGGGGTTAGACACAGACTATATCTTGAACCAAGTGAGTATAAGATGAGTGAAAGGAACAAGACATGCCTCACTATAGCTGTTGAAGGGTTTATAATTAATTATAAGATCAACTAATGATTTTATGGCAAATTGGAGATCATAATGTACTACTTGGTGTCACTCATGATCATTATATAATTAAGTAGTTAATTATGGACGACCAAAATAAATCGAGAACCTATTGAGTCACATGCACTAACGAGTCTCTAAAAGATGTAAAACAAGTTAAAGAATAGGATTCTTAGATCAAGAGATAAATATTTGGTTGGACCATATATAAGACAAATATGAAAATATTTGTCATAATAGAAACGTAGATGGGTTACATCTCTTATGGTAGAGTTGGATCATATTTGGTTTAATCATGAATTAGTTATGGACCAACTTGGTTTAGTTGTGAACCAAACCAAGAGGTTAATGAACTAATTTTTAGTTAAGGGATAATGAGTTGGATTTGAGCTTTCTAATCTAACTCATTAAAGAGTATTATATATAAATATAATTGAGAGAGAATTAGATACAAGTTTTGTTATTTGCTTGATTGGCTTTTGGAAATTCAATCCTCCTCTCCCTTTCCTCTCTCTCCCACCTCCAACAAGAGGGTTCTCCCTCTTGTTGCCGTGACCACCACAAGGGAGAAAGACTCTCCCTTGTGTGCTTCTCTTCATCTTCCTCTTGATTCCTCTTCTTCTCTCATGGCTAGTAACTTCCGAAGGAGAGGCTTGTACTCAAGGAGTTGTCTTGAGGAGCTCGGCGTGGATACGAATAGAGGTAAGGTCTGACAATGTCTCTATGGTTGATGTCTTCTTGTTACAGGTCATTCGTAAGGTATACCTAGCGTTAATTTACATCCCGTAAAATTTTAATTATGCTATTATGTTTAACATATTGTATCCTTGTATGTGTATTGCGTATGATGTAATAATTAGAAATTATTATTATTTTATTTTTCACTACGCATGTTTATGAAACGTATTTTAGTACGCACTCACATTGGGAATATCCCAATACCATGAAGGAATGTATATTCAAAATCAATGAATGTGATAAATGTGTTTACATAAAAGCCGCAGAGAATGACTGTCATCTTGTGCATATATGTAGATAACATACTTATCATTAGGAGTAATAATAAGATAATCAAATTACTAAAGACATATTGAACTCAAGATTTGATATAAAATACATGACTCTAGCTGATGTGATTATGGAAATTAAAATTCTTAGAATAATAAAATTACTTGTTATTAGCCAATCTCATTACATGGATAAGATTCTTGAGAAATTCATCAAGGATGATACTACGTTAGCATGAACGCTGATAGATACGAGTCAACATCTATCGAAGAATCAAGGAGAAAGTATCTCTCAGATAAAGTACTTTTGAATGATTAGAAGTTTGATATAATTCATGAGTTGTACATGACCAGACTTAACTTATGCAGTAAGTAAACTGAGTAGATACATGAGTAATCCTTGTGTTGAGCACTAGAAATAGATAATAAGAGTACTGAGGTACTTAAGGTATACTTGTGAATATAGATTACATTATATGAGATATCCTGCTATGATTGAAGGATACAATGATGCGAGCTGGATATCTGACATACAAGACTTTAAGTCTATGAGTGGATATGTATTCACTCTGGGAGGTCCAACCATTTCATGGAAATCTTCTAAACAAACTGTAATAACCAGATCCACAATAAAATTTGAGTTTGTAGTTCTTGACAAATGTGATGAAGAGGTTGAATAGATATGATAATTCTTAGAAGATGTTCCTAGATAGCTAAAATAGGTGCTGATAATTTGCATACATTGCGATAGTCAATCAGTAATTAGTCAGACACAGAGCTATCTATATAATGGTAAGTCGGGACATATATGTTGTAGACATAATACTATTAGACAAGTACTCTCAATGAGAGTTATCACTATTGACTATGTGAATTCAAAGGATAACCTAATAAATCCGCTAACTAAAGGATTAAACAGAGAGTTAGTTGCAAGTTTATACGAGGGATGAGTTTGATATTGATGAGAAATGTTGGTGCAAAGGAAACCTAACCTATGCAGACTGGAGATCCCAAGAGTTAGGTTCAAAGGAACAACCTAACTGCACTGATAAAGTTATTAATTGTGGGGAATGACTCAATAGATCAGTGAAGGATGGAGTTTAACCATTCAACTTTTAATAATCTAGTAGAGTAATATATATTACTCTTAAGAGATCACCTATATGAGAAAGAAGTGAGACCGCTTTAAAGAAAATTGGAGACACAATTCTTAGAGCTTCTCACATAATCAGACGTGTTCATGTCCAACAACAAATACACTCATGAGAATTGAAATATATCAGGGAGAGTTCTAGGTGAGATATGTTAATACTTACATCAACGACAGAACAGTTCAAGGATATCGTGTCTATTATCAGCCAGTAAACAAATAGATTTCATAAGGGAGGGTTCAAAGGATAAAACCTACCTATCCTATACTGACTCAATTGTTGAATGCTATCACATACTCTGTTTCCATTCATGTAGGGGGTTGATGGAAAACATGTGAATGGAAAGTGGTGGAATGGATGATGGAGGTTTCATTGTACATGGAACTTTAGTCCCACATTGGAAGTTTCAAGGCTTGATGGTTGATTTATATTGTTTCACAAGAATATATGTTATGAACAAATACATGAGGAGAAACTCTCTCTTATGTGTGAGTGCGTAGGAGGTGCATATCCAGGAGGAGAATCTCATGTACATGAATGATTTATGCATTGAATGACAGATCGATTAAGGTAAAATTTGTGAAAATGAATGAACCAACATTTTGCCATTTGTGTTTTTACTCCACGTATAATGTATACAATAATGAAATGAAACGTTTAATGTTTCATTAGTGGGAATAAAAAAGACCATTAAAGGTTTTTTTTTGCTGTTTCATTAGTGGTGCTCCCCTATAAAATGGAGCATGGGTCATGAGCAAAATAAGCAAGAAGAAAGATTAAAAAATCTTTCCATCCACTTGTCTTGCCCCTTTCTTCTTCTTCTTTCACTCAACAGAACCCCGGTGATAGCATTAGGGTATTTTTTTTTTTTAGTTCGTCATGATCACCAATGCTTGATGGAGATTGTGATTTCACCGTTGTATCCTGAAAAATAGATGACCCAGAAAAACCTTAAAGCACCGCGGAGGTGGGATAAATCTGTTTTAAGGAATCTGCATTAAACACATACCTCGACTCCACAATTCCGGTGCACTCTACATGACCGACACTTAGATTGGAATCCTGAATGCTTAGTCGAATGTTTGACCGACTAAACCGACGTGCTTCCTATTCGGTCGACTTGCTTCCTGATTTGACTACGCACTTCCCGACTCAACCGATTTGCTTCCCAGACTCGACCATCACCGACAGCTTGAAATTATTAGTTCAAACTTCTCAACAGATAAGTCTAAATTTAGTTTGTAAATTCAATATTTTCCCCCTAAAATCTTCGACAATAGATTGTCCAACAATTTCTGGGATGCCTTAGTGGTAAACTTGTTTATCTTATCGCTACAACTTCGACGCAATACTCACCTATATATATTCCTCACTTCAAGCATTGACATTGTGATTTGATTTTAGATTCCAGCTTATTCATGACCCTCAACTTCATTGTGGTCTCTATCATACCTTTCAAGTAGAGCCTCATCCACTCCCACCATGTTGATCTCTCCTCCATCAAACCAAACTATGAGCAAATCCTCACCGCAGCATAATCAAGTTGGTACTCGGATTGCAGACAAGGGCTGATTCTCATGAATTCATTAGGATCAAATTGTTGGTCGCTACTCGGAAAATCCAATGACTCCACTGTACAAAAATTTTGTACGTGATCTGAACCTTTCCTAGCTACCATGTGTTCTTTTAAGTTAAACTTGTATCTCCTGCGGAACTTAACACGTTTGATTCCAAGTTTAACTTATATGTTCTTTTAGGTTTAGATTTGGATCTCCTGTGGAACTTAACACGTTTGATCCAAATCACCTAGGTTATAAATTCAATTAAATATTAGTTTCCAAAATTGGCTTCCAGTACTGCATGGCGAGACACTTGGCCTTCTTGGATATTGGAGCAACCACCACCGACTAGACAAAGCCTTTTAAGGAAAGTTAATATTTAATTTCCTTATATAACACTAGGTTAACCAAAAGGAACAATCAAATCACAAGGAAAAAAGAAAAAAAAACACAACATCGAAATTAAATTCGAAAAACAAGAATCGAATGCCTCTTGTATTTGGTATTTATACAAAGAAAAATTAACTAGTATGATGCGGAAATTAAATACTAGTTATACCTCTTCCTTGTATGCTAAAAATCTCGAGATCTTCTGCCGTATCCCTCGCCTCTTCTTGGACGTCGTGTGGGCAACGATCCTCCAAGACGAACACCACCCGGAAAGCTTCTCCTCCTTCTCTAGAATTCGGCCACCACCACCACACAGGAGCAAAAGAGAGCAAAGGGAAGAGAGGGAGAGGGGCTGGCCACTTGATGATCTCCAACAACACAATATCAATTGTTATATTATTCAAGGCCTCCCCTTCCCCCCTTTTTATATTAGTTTCCCAACGGAAAATTATGGAAAGAGTTTTATAAAAAATTAGACTCATTCCTATTTCCCTTTTTTTTTTCTTTTTCTTTCCTTTTAATTAATCAATCCTAGATTGATTTATTAATTAAACAACTATTTGCTGATGTTTAATTATTTGACCGGCCCCTTGCTTGGGCACCAAGCAAGGTGGCCGACCACTTATTAAAAGGGAAAGAAAGAAAAATTTTTTATAAAATTTTAAAAGAAGAAAACTTCTAATAAAATTTTACAAACTCTTTTTTTTTTTTACAATGTGGATATTAAAAGGAAAGTTTTAAAATTTAAAACCAAGTTTTAAAATTTAAAACCAAGTTTTAAAATTTAAAACATCTCTAATAATATTTCTTTTTAAAAGAAAGTTTTATAAATTTTACAACTCTCTTTTAAAACCTTGTGGCCTAATTTAAATTAGGAAAATTTTATAAATTTTTAAAATCTCTCTTTTTACAAATTGTAAATATCTGAGGAAATTTAAAAATTCAAAAACAACCTTCCTAATTTAAATATTGCGGCCGGCCCCCTTGCCCAAGGCAAGGGCCGGCCATTTCTAGAGAATATGTGGCCGGTAATTGCTTGGTCACCAAGCAATGAATCGGCCCCTTCTTGGACACCAAGATAAGCTTTTCTTTGGATGGACTTGAGACTTTATTGAGGCTACAACAGGGACCTAGAGGAGAAATTGGTTTTGGCCTTCCGATGAGCTTGAGTATCCCGTGCTCGCCCCGAACACACAACTCAAGTTCATCGATAATAACTCATTCCACTAGAGAGTTATTACCGCACTACCGCACCAATCCCAAATTACATTATGGGCTCCTTCTTATCATGAGTGTGTTAGTCTCCCTGTGTTTAAGATTACGAATGTCCACTAATTAAGTGAGTTACTGACAACTCATTTAATTAATATCTAGCTCCAAGAGTAGTACCACTCAACTTTATTGTCATGTTGGACTAGGTCCACCTGCAGGGTTTAACATGGCAATCCTTATGAGCTCCTCTTGGGGACATTCTCAACCTAGATAACTAGGACACAGATTCCTACTATAATCAACAACACATACTATAAGTAATATCATTTCCCAACTTATCGGGCATATTGATTTATCAAGCTAAACCTCACCCTTTAATAAGTCAAAGAAATAAATATTAAATATACATGCTTGTTATTATATTAGGATTAAGAGCACACACTTCCATAATAATTAAGGTCTAGTTTTTTTACTAAGTCAGTACAAAAAGAACTTACCTAAATGATCCTACTCAATACACTTAAAGTGTATCAGTGTAATTTATTAGTCAAGATAAACTAATACTTAATTACACTACGTCTGTTCTGATGGTTTGTTCATTTCCATCTTAGTCGTGAGCAACTGTTTATAATTTATAGAGAACCGACAACATGATCTTCTAAGTGTGACTCCACACTCCATGTTATCTACTATATAAATTAATTAAACAATTACATTTAACAAATAAATATAAACATTTGACCAATGTGATTCTTTATTTCAAAATAAATGTGTACAAAAGCTAAACTTTTAAGTATACACTCCAACAATCTCCCACTTATACTAAAAGTCTAAGCTGCCATATCTGTTGCCATACATCTGATTCTCATCCCCAACACATGCCGATCAAAAGCTTTCGCCGGAAGAGCCTTAGTGAAAGGATCTGCCAGGTTATCTGTTGATGCTATCTTGGCGATGACAACTTCTCCTCGCTTGACGATGTCTCGTATCAGGTGGTACTTGCGCTCTATATGTTTACTTGCCTTATGGGCTCGTGGTTCCTTCGAGTTTGCAACTGCACCGCTATTATCACAATAAATTGTGATGATTTTGGGCAAACCAGGAATCACATCTAAGTCCATTAGAAAGTTCCTGAGTCATACTGCTTCTTTAGCCGCCTCAGAGGCTGCTACATACTCAGCTTCCATGGTTGAGTCCGAAACGCATTTCTACTTAACACTCCTCCATGCAATTGCTCCACCTCCTAAAGTAAACACATAGCCTGATGTAGACTTACTGTTGTCCTTATCTGATTGGAAATCTGAATCTGTGTAACCCACAGGGAGCAAATCGTCTGCTTGGTAAACTAGCATATAATCTCTATTCCTTCTCAGGTACTTTAATATATGCTTTACCGCAGTCCAATGTCCTTGTCCAGGGTTACTCTGATATCTGCTAACCATGCCCACAGCAAAATAGATATCAGGTCTCGTGCATAGCATTGCATACATTAGGCTTCCTACAGCCGAAGCATAAGGAAATGCTTTCATGTCCTCTATCTCCTTTGATGTCTTCGGAGACATCTCTTTAGATAGAGCTACTCCATGCCTAAAAGGTAAGAAACTTTTCTTGGAATCATGCATGCTAAAACGAGCAAGGATTGTATCTATATATGAAACTTGGGACAGACACAACATTCTTTTCTTGCGATCTCTTATAACTTTGATCTCAAGGATGTATGCACATTCTCCTAAGTCCTTCATATCAAATTGTTTGGACAACCATACCCTTACGTCCGATAATACCTTGACATTGTTGCCAATTAACAAAATATCATCTACGTATAGTACAAGAAATACCACCACGTTTCCGTTACACTTCTTGTATACACAAGACTCATCCGGACACTGAATAAATCCATATGACTGGATTACTTCATTAAACCGGATGTTCCAAGACCTTGAAGCTTGCTTCAGTCCATAAATGGATCGATTGAGCTTGCACACTAGATACTCTTTGCCTTTTTCAATGAACCCTTCTGGTTGCTTCATATGGATGTTCTCTTCAAGACTTCCATTAAGGAAAGCTATCTTGACATCCATTTGCCAAATCTCATAATCCATATGAGCAGCAATGGATAAGAGTATCCGGATAGACTTAAGCATGTCTACCGGTGAAAAGGTCTCCTCATAATCGATTCCCTCTTTCTGAGTGTACCCTTTCGTAACAAGCCTAGCTTTGAAGGTGTCTACCTTCCCGTCTGTCCCTCTTTTTCCTTTTGTAGATCCACTTGCATCCAACGGCTTTTACACCATCGGGTGGTTCTACAAGCTCCCAGACCTTATTAGAGTATATAGACTCTATTTTATAATTCATTGCCTTTTGCCAAGATGCTGCATCTATATCTTGGAGTGCTTCGTCATATGTTCGGGGATCAGGTTCATGTTTACCCGGGATCAAGTCCGAAGACTCTCCCAAAAACATGAATCTATCAGGCTGCCTTATAACCCTCCCACTACAACGAGTCACTGTCTGTGGTTGTGTATCATGTGTGACACATGTTGCAGTCTCTTGTGGTACTTAATCTTGTACTGTTGGTACTGAAGTAGACGTGTCCTCTCTAAGTTCTTCTAGAACAATTTTACTACTGGGCTTGTGATCAATTATATAGTCTTCTTCTAAAAACTGGGCATTGGTGCTAACAATGACCTTCTGGTCTTTAGGACTATAAAATAAACCACCTTTCGTTCCTCTGGGATACCCCACAAACACGCGAACTTCTGTACGAGATTCTAACTTATCAGCATCTGGTTTCAGCACATGTGCTAGACTACCCCAAATCTGAAAATGTCTTAGACTGGGCTTTCGCCCATTCCACAATTCTATGGGAGTAGAAGAAACTGATTTAGAAGGTACTGAGTTCAGAATGTACACTGCCATTTCCAGAGCGTATCCCCAAAATGAATTTGGTAATTCTGAATAACTCATCATCGATCTAACCATCTCCATAAGAGTCCTATTCCTTCATTCTGCCATACCATTCTGTTGGGGTGTACCAGGTGCGGATAATTGGGATTGAATCACGGCCTCTGATAAGTAATTCCTAAACTCTCCTAAGAGGTATTCGCCACCACGATTAGACCGTAGTGTCTTGATACTTTTACCTAGACATTTCTCCACATCAGCCTTGTACTCTTTGAACTTATCAAAACACTCAGACTTGCGGCGCATTAGGTAAATGTATCCATATCTTGAATAATCGTCTATAAAAGAGACAAAATATTCAAAATCACCTCTTGCCTGGACAGACATAGGACCACACAAATCAAAATAAACCAATTCTAACACTTCTTTGGCTCTATACCCCTTGACCTTAAAAGGCCTCTTGGTCATTTTACCTTCCAAGCAAGATTCACAAGTTGGAAAATTTTCCAACTCTAATGAACCCAAGAGTCGATCGGCTATAAGCCTCTGAATCCTACTTAAGTTAATATGGCCAAGCCTTAGATGCCAAAGATATGCTTGGTTTATTTCCGAAGGTTCTTTTCTCTTATTTGAGTTAGAAGATGTGTTATATTAATTTCCATATTATGCTTTGTGGGAGAAATTAGATTTAAAGTATACAAATTGCCAACTAATGCACCAGAACAGATAATCACTTTATTTCTCTTAATAACTACATCGTTACTAAAGGAAACTGAATATCCATCCAAAAACATTTTAGAAACTGAAATTAAATTCTTTCTAAAACTGGGTACATAAAGACAATTTCTTAAAACCAAATTTCTATTCCTATTAAAAGATAAGTAGACATCTCCCACTGCAACAGCCGCCACCTTAGTAGCATTGCCCATGTAGATGGTAATCTCTCCTTCAGATAGTCATTAGGTTTCCTGGAACCCCTGCAAGGAATTACAGACATGATCAGTGGCTCCCGTATCTACACACCAGGTGCTGGTAGATAACACCGCTAAACATGTTTCAACAACTACAGTATGAGATATACCTTTATTGTTCTGTTTCCTACAAGGACAGTCCGCCTTCCAATGTCCAGTCTGCTTGCAAATAAAGCACTTGCCCTTCGGCTTCTTTATTCCAGCTTTTTGTCCTGCACCTTGAGGTTTATTCACCTTCTTTGCTGAGTCATTTTGTTTCTTCTTCTTCTAGCCTTTCGGCTTAGAAGTAGAACCATTTTCAGCATAGTGAATTTGAGAATGTTGACGAAACAACCCTTCGGCTGCTTGAAGTTCTGTCAGAAGTTCCGCCAATGAATACATCCTTTTATTCATATTATAGTTCAGGCGAAAATGCTCAAAACTTCTAGGATGATATCGACCTGGGTTTCCCATCAATTTCCTCCAAGAACTTGTATTTCGTTAAAGTAAGCCATCATCTTGAGAATATGATCCTCACGGAGTCCCTCACCATGGTGGTGCCATCGCTTTTCTCATTACCTCTGCCTAGCACCGATTCGATGTCCAAGAGTTCCTTGAGATTGTTCATTATATCATAGGTTGTTCTTGATGTCGATGTTGCAATACATTTGACATCGAAGCCAAGATGTAACACCGCCCCATCTCATCAGCTTTTACCCATTTACTATGATACTGAATCTCCTCTGGGGTAGAATCATTGCTAGGTGTTTCT
This sequence comes from Zingiber officinale, assembly GCF_018446385.1. NCBI lineage: Eukaryota > Viridiplantae > Streptophyta > Magnoliopsida > Zingiberales > Zingiberaceae > Zingiber > Zingiber officinale. The sequence continues at coordinate 17,379,957 of NC_055986.1, read as the reverse complement.
GGGCATTCCTCTGACAGTACAAACTTATAGCCCTCAGCAGTAAGAACAATATCCAGGTTCTTTTTCTAATCTATGTAGTTAGGACCAGTAAATCTGTTCTCTTTTAGTATGAAAGTCATCCTAAGAATCACAAATAACTTTTGGTCAGAACTCTAAATTTAGAATAATATTGATTCCTCAAACAATACTATTTTAAATTAACCAACACCTCAAAACACCGTAAATTTTGTATGCCACGATAGTGTGGACGTATACAAATTCAACATTTGTAAAAGGAGGGTTTTACCCATTAATTTTATTATCTTGTCAACCTAACTTTTTGACAAATAAAATTAATAGTTGGTTTACTTTGGTCACGCGAATAATAGCAGTGACTCCGATGGAGAGGATACTATTAGACATGCCTAATTGTGTACCATTACTTGACACTAAGTCCATTAATAAGATTGTGCCCCTTCCAATGGGGAAGATCACACGCTCTTAATTAACTTCCTATAGTCATCCTAAGAATGGAAGTTTAATCTAGTGATCCGTAAACAAGCTCATCCGATATGGAGGAAGGCACTCAGAGCCAACGCGCAAGCTTGTTGCATCACTTATAAACTAGTAATGGAGACCATGGAATTTATTTAAAAATAAATCTCTCTCCCACTTAGTTATTTAAAGTGAGCAATTTTGACTATGCTAGCCTACTAAACATGCATACTAACAAGCACACACAGTCACAGCATAAAAAGCAATAAATAGAAAAACTAATTTTCAACTATTATGGCTTTTATCTATTGCTGTCCTCCGTGTGTCGCCAACCCTAGCTGCTGCCATCTTTGGCCACTGCCACCGGGTCTAGTTGTCGCATCCATCTTGCCCCTTGTTCCGCTGCATCTCTAGTCCTCAAAAAGGTTCCACGCCTTGCAAGATTCGATCCGCGACATAAATAGAATTTTACATTTTTCGATCCTATATTCCTCGAAGGAATGTACATGTGAACTAGATCGAACATAAAATAAAAATTTACATCCATCGATCCTATATTCCATAAATGGAATGTACATGTAACTAGATCAAAAAATAAAATCCTAATAAAACTAAATATAGCTCCTACTATATTTTATAATACAATCATGCACACATAATAAATGCCCTTGACATGTCCAAGGGTCCAATCACACACATAAAAACTATAAGCCATAATAGTTGGATCCTACATCCTCAAAGTTAGCACATCCTATTATTAACCTGCCTAAATTATGTATGACATGTGCATAATTAAACTAATACCAAATACACAGAGGCAAAATCTCGCTCTGATACCACTTGTTGGTCGCTACTCGGAAAATCCAATGGCTCCACTGTACAAAAATTTTGTACGTGATCTGAACCTTTCCTAGCTACCATATGTTCTTTTAAGTTAAACTTGTATCTCCTGCGAAACTTAACACGTTTGATTCCAAGTTTAACTTATATGTTCTTTTAGGTTTAGATTTGGATCTCCTGCGGAACTTAACACGTTTGATCCAAATCACCTAGGTTATAAATTCCAGTACTGCATGGCGAGGCACTTGGCCTTCTTGGATATGGGAGCAACCACCACCGACTAGACAAAGCCTTTTAAGGAAAGTTAATATTTAATTTCCTTATATAACTCTAGGTTAACCAAAAGGAACAATCAAATCACAAGGAAAAAAGAAAAAAAACACAACATTGTAATTAAATTTGGAAAAACAAGAATCGAATGCCTCTTGTATTTGGTATTTATACAAAGAAAAATTAACTAGTATGATGCGGAAATTAAATACTAGTTATACCTCTTCCTTGTATGCTAAAAACCTCGAGATCTTCTGTCGTATCCCTCGCCTCTTCTTGGACATCGTGTGGGCGACGATCCTCCAAGACTAACACCACCCGGAAAGCTTCTCCTCCTTCTCTAGAATTCGGCCACCACCACCACACAGGAGCAAAAGAGAGCAAAGGGAAGAGAGGGAGAGGGGTCGGCCACTTGATGATCTCCAACAACACAATATCAATTGTTATGTTATTCAAGGCCTCCCCTTCCCCCCTTTTTATATTAGTTTCCCAACGGAAAATTATGGAAAGAGTTTTATAAAAAATTAGACTCATTCCTATTTCCCTTTTTTTTCTTTTTCTTTCCTTTTAATTAATCAATCCTAGATTGATTTATTAATTAAACAACTATTTGTTGATGTTTAATTATTTGACCGGCCCCTTGCTTGGACACCAAGCAAGGTAGCCGACCACTTATTAAAAGGGAAAGAAAGAAAAAAAATTTATAAAATTTTAAAAGAAAAAAACTTCTAATAAAATTTTACAAACTCTCTCTTTTTTTTTTTACAATGTGGATATTAAAAGGAAAGTTTTAAAATTTAAAACATCTCTAATAATATTTCTTTTTAAAAGAAAGTTTTATAAATTTTACAACTCTCTTTTAAAACCTTGTGGCCTAATTTAAATTAGGAAAATTTTATAAATTTTTAAAATCTCTCTTTTTACAAATTGTAAATATCTGAGGAAATTTAAAAATTCAAAAACAACCTTCCTAATTTAAATATTGCAGCCGGCCCCTTTGCCCAAGGCAAGGGCCAGCCATTTCTAGAGAATATGTGGCCGGCCATTGCTGGTCACCAAGCAATGAACCGGCCCCTTCTTGGACACCAAGATAGGATTTTCTTTGGATGGACTTGAAGCTTTATTGAGGTTACAACAGGGACCTAGAGGAGAAATTGGTTTTGGCCTTCCGATGAGCTTGAGTATCCCGTGCTCGCCCCGAACACACAACTCAAGTTTATCGATAATAACTCATTCCACTAGAGAGTTATTACCGCACTACCGCACCAATCCAAAATTACATTATGGGCTCCTTCTTATCATGAGTGTGTTAGTCTCCCTGTGTTTAAGATTACGAATGTCCACTAATTAAGTGAGTTACTGACAACCCATTTAATTAATATCTAGCTCCAAGAGTAGTACCACTCAACTTTATTGTCATGTTGGACTAGGTCCACCTGCAGGGTTTAACATGTCAATCCTTATGAGCTACTCTTGGGGACATTCTCAACCTAGATAACTAGGACACAGATTCCTACTATAATCAACAACACATACTATAAGTAATATCATTTCCCAACTTATCGGGCATATTGATTTATCGAGCTAAACCTCACCCTTTGATAAGTCAAAGAAATAAATATTAAATATACATGCTTGTTATTATATTAGGATTAAAAGCACACACTTCCATAATAACTAAGGTCTAGTTCTTTTACTAAGTCAGTACAAAAAGAACTTACCTAAATGATCCTACTCAATACACTTAAAGTGTATCAGTGTAATTTATTAGTCAAGATAAACTAATACTTAATTACACTACGTCTATTCTGATGGTTTGTTCCTTTCCATCTTAGTTGTGAGCAACTGTTTATAATTTATAGAGAACCGACAACATGATCTTCTAAGTGTGACTCCACACTCCATGTTATCTACTATATAAATTAATTGAACAATTACATTTAACAAATAAATGTAAACATTTGACCAATGTGATTCTTTATTTCAAAATAAATGTGTACAAAAGCTAAACTTTTAAGTATACACTCCAACACAAATATCCTCCCACCTATGATAAGTTATCTGTTAGTGTTAGTGTGTTAGAAACAGCGTTCATCGAGCTCCACCTCTAAGAAGTTACTGCTGCAGACATAAGACAATTATTGCCAATACTTGCACATCGTAACAGTTACAGTGTCCAAGTTATAAAAGAAGAAGAAGATAGGAAGAAGCAAGATGAGTGAGAGAGTAAGGTTTATTTTGGGATTTGGTTCGTAGAAATTTGAAGAGTTCTTCGATTCATTTATGATTGCTTTTCCAACGGTAAACACGAAGTCAAAGATCTGTCGGCTGTCAACGATCAATGTAAGTGTTTACATTTGATGTTTAATTTCATGCTGTAAATATGCTACAATGGTATCAGAGCTTAGATTAGCATAGATGGTTAAAGCATGAATGATACCTTTGTTTGATGTCGATTGATTGTCGTCGTTGGGACTATCACGAACATCGACGACCACATCCTAGATGGCAAATGAGGTGCATGAGGTCGACGAACATGAAAAAAATCATCGTGGTTTCGGCACATCGCGGGCGCTGGCAACCACGTCGAGCCACTGTCGACCGACGTCCGACTCCGAAAAGTGCTCGATGGTCGGTGATCGGCTATTCAAGTTGTCAATAAAAGAGATAAAATAGAATTATCAAAATTGACCAGATCAAATTACCAAATCAAATCATATTAGTATTTGGATTATTCTAATAATTCTGTTATAATTATTCTCAGAATTATTCTTAGAATAATTCTGTTATTTATTAATTAGTTATTGACCAAGTACTTTTTGAACATTATATATTGTATTGTCCTTAGGACAAATATCAATGAACAATAGATTTTATTGCTCTCATATTATTTCTTGCTCTCTCCCTATTCTTCCTCTTACATGGTATCAGAGCCATCTCTTTTTTATCTTCCCTCAATCTCTTGAGGCGGAGATCGTATAAACGAACAAAAAAAAATATTTATTTTTCTTCCGCTGCCAACCCCATTGCTTCTCTTTCCTCTGCCTTAATCTCTATTTTTTTCGTCTATGTGGTTTCTTCTCCACTACCATCGGACAAGTTATTTTTTACTTTAGATGTCGAATACTCGACGACATCAAAGAGGCCAAAAGCAAAGTTCAGACCAATGTTAGATTTGTCACATCGTTGGTCATATTAGAAATATATGCCCTAAAAGACTTGATTGGTCTAGGGTAAAATGTCAAATTTGTCTTGGAATTGGACATTTTGATATTCAATGTCCTAGTCCATTTGATTCAAATTTCATTGGTGGTCCTACAGCCTCAAGACAGCCATCTATTTCACAAGTATATCCTAAAGTTCTTTCGTCTGTGCCTACTTGTGGTAAAACCTCAGAGTTTTCATCTACTGATTGGTATATTGACACTGGAGCAACTCATCATGTCACATCAGATTATAATATCCTTACAGACATAATACCATATTATGGCTCAGATACGGTGCAAGTAGGCGATGGTTCAGGTTTGCAAATCGCTAATCTTGGAAACACATATGTTCATTTATCTAATCGAACTTTTCACATGCGCAATGTCTTTCATGTTCCATCTATCACTAAAAATTTACTTTCTACACGTCAGTTTTGTCTTGATAACAATGTCATTTTTGAGTTTCATCATAATCATTATCTTATAAAGGATAGAGGAAAAAATGCTATTGTGTTTTATAGGAGAATCAAAAATGCCCTCTATTGTCTTCAGAGTTCTTCAATCAAAGCTTTTGTTGGTGAACACACAAATAAACCAGCTTGGCATGCTCGACTTGGTCATCCTTGCCTTTGTATTGTTCAGTCAATCATCAATAGGTATGATTTACCTACTTCTATTACCTCCTCTCCATCTCATTCATGTAGGGCCTGCATGGAATTAAAAAGTCATAAGCTACCTTTCTCTTCATCTGATCATGTTTCTAATTTTTCACTTGAAATAATCCATTCTGATGTTTGGGGCCCTGCACCTATTTTGTCTAATCAAGGTTTTCAATATTATGTTACATTCATTGATTATTTTAGCAAATATACTTGGCTCTATCCTATGAGAAGGAAATCTGATTTATTTGATATATTATGTAATTTTCAAATTCAAGTTGAACGATCTTTTAATCGTAAAATACTTTCTTTTCATTCTGATTGGGGAGGCGAATATCAAGCTCTCCATCGTCATCTTGTCTCTTGTGGAATTGTTCATCGAGTTTCTTGTCCTCACAATCCAGAACAAAATAGCTCTACTGAGAGAAAACATAGACATATAGTTGAAACTGCCTTAGCTCTTCTTCATCATGCATCGGTTCCGCGCAAATTTTGGGATGAAGCTGTTAGCACTGCAGTATATCTCATAAATCGACTTCCTACCCCATTGCTCAATCATAAATGTCCTTTTGAAAAACTTTATCATCAAACCTCTGATTACACTTTCCTTCGAATTTTTGGTTGCGCATGTTATCCATGGTTACACCCTTATTCTAAACGCAAACTTGACTCTCGTTCACTACAATGTGTTTTTCTTGGTTATAGCAATTTGCACCATGGTTATCGTTGCTTGCATATACCAACAGGATGAATTTATATTTTACGACATGTTACTTTTAATGAGTCTCTATTCCCTTTTTCGGTAGCTTCTTCAATCTCTCCTCCAGATACAAGTGGCACTTTCTTAATGCCACCTAATATTATCAGAAGTGATGGCATCCTAGGTTCTGCTTCGGAGCTCTCTAATAACTCTCCTATACCATTAGAATCACCTCAGGTTGCTGCTCCAATCTTAGAAGCCTCACCGATCGAAGATAATATGCTCTCTGGTTCCTCGGATAATGCAAGTCTGTCATCTACATCACCATGTCAGCCTACTTCCTCGTCGTCATCAACAAGTGATTCAGATGATAATGCTCCTCATCGCATGCTTCCCATTAGTGATATTTATGAGCGTTACCCGTCAAATGCAACTCGATATCCCCTTCCACGAGCTCTAGTGGTCTCTCCAAAATCTATTGAACCAACCTGTTTTACACAAGTAAACAAAGATCCAAACTGGCGTAGTGCAATGGCTACAGAATTTGATGCACTTCTTCGCAATGGAACATGGACTCTAGTTCCGCGCACTCCCTCAATGAATGTTGTGGGCTCTAAATGGGTATTTCGTCTTAAGCATCGAGCTGATGGTTCTCTTAAAAGATACAAAGTTCGACTTGTAGCTAAAGGATTTAGTCAACAACCAGGTATTGACTTTAATGATACTTTTAGCCCAGTCATCAAAATTACATCTGTCAGACTACTATTATCAATAGTTGTTAGTTCTAATTGGCTTGTATGACAATTGGATATTTTAAATGCATTTCTCCATGGTCATCTTGAGGAAACTGTATTTATGGAGCAACCACCTGGGTTCATTCATCCACAATTTCCATCTCATGTTTGCCAACTCAAGAAATCCTTATATGGTCTTCGACAAGCTCCTCGTGCATGGTTTCATCGACTATCTAATTGGTTACAAGCTCAAGGATTTTGTGGATCAAAGACTGACTCGTCTCTATTTCACAAATATAATGATGGAAATATGATATTTTTTCTTATTTATGTGGATGACATTCTGATAATCGGCAATGATCACAAGGGTATCACAACTTTATTAAGTCTTCTCAATCAAGAATTTCCTACTCGAGATTTGGGTATTGCTCATTTTTTTCTTGGTATTGAGCTTATTCCACATGAGAATGACTATCTTCTCTCTCAGAGCAAATACATTACTGGACTTCTTCAAAGAGCCAAAATGGATGGAGCACGTCCAGTCTCTACACTAATTGTTGTAAACAACTCTCCAACTTCATCCTCTCCTGCTCTATCTGATCCACAGATTTATCGAAGTATTATTGGGGCCTTACAATATGTCACTATCACACGCCCTGGTATTACTTTTGCAGTAAATCGTGCTTGTCAATTCATGCATGCTCCAACTGAACAAAATTGGGATAATGTAAAAAGAATCCTTCGCTATCTCAAAGGTACTATTCTACATGGTCTTCTTTTATATCGCCAATCGTCTTGAGATTTACATGCATATAGTGATGCAGATTGGGCAAGTTCTCCTGTAGATAGACGCTCTACTAGTAGATATGTAATATTTCTTGGACGAAATCTTATCTCATGGAATTCGAAAAAGCAACCTACGGTATCTCGTTCAAGCACTGAGGCAGAATATAAAGCTATAGCAAATACAACATCAGAAATTATTTGGCTTCAATCACTTCTCTCTGAACTTCATCTTGCATTAATTATTGCACCAAAAATTTGGTGTGACAATATTGGAGCAACATATCTTACAGCAAATTCAATCTTTCATGCTTGTACAAAACATGTGGAAATTGATTTTCATTTTGTTCATGAACGTGTGGCAACCCAGCAGTTATCCGTCTCTTATATTTCTGCTAAAGATCAAATCGCTGACATCTTTACTAAGCCACTATCCAGACAACGTTTCAACAAGTTAGCAAGCAAACTCAACATCAGAGATCTCCCGTTGAGTTTGTCGGGGGGTAAAAGAGATAAAACAGAATTATCAAAATTGACCAGATTAAATTACCAAATCAAATCATATTAGTATTTGGATTATTCTAATAATTCTGTTATAATTATTCTTAGAATAATTCTGTTATTTATTAATTAGTTATTGACCAAGTACTTTTTGAACATTATATATTGTATTGTCCTTAGGACAAATATCAATGAACAATAGATTTTATTGCTCTCATATTATTTCTTGCTCTCTCCCTATTCTTCCTCTTACAGTCAAGCCATGTTCATCGCAGTGAATAGGTCACGACATAGGAGCTTAGCGGTGGAGGATGATGGAGGATGAAGCACAGTAACTTTTGTTCGTCAAATTAGTGTTTGAGAAAAAGTTTGATTTTAAAAAATCTATAAAAAGATGAAAAAGAGTGAGAATTTTTCTCATGCGAAGAGTGAATTTGTTTTTATGAAAGAGAAAGTGTTTTTTTTGGTAAAATTAATTAAAAATTAAACTTTGTATTTTAATTTTTTAATTAATTATGCTTGAATTTAGATTTACATGACTACCTAATAGTCTAATATGAACTGGTCTAGTTCATTTAAACTATATCATCAGATTAGGTTAGTCCAAGAAGATTCCAATCTATTTCAGACCATTGGTTGATTTAACCAGATCAGTTTATTATTGAATTAATTGGAATGGTTTGATTACATGAGTTATGCTAATCAAATTAGACCGGATTTGTTCTAATAGACTGGGTTTGATCAAATGGGTCAAATTGTCTAATGAGTCAAGATTTGATAAAAATGGGTTAGATATAAACTAGAACAAATATAGATAAGACATTCGTATCCAATTAGATTAGTTTTGATTGGACAATGGACCGAGCACAGGAGTTGGTCGACAGATCTAATGTGTCAATTAACTGAAACTCCCTAAATATAGAAAATTTATTTTTTATTTGCATATGTATTCTGTATATATTTGCTCCATATGTGAGAATTGAATTTGACCAGTTTTGTTACTGATTTGTTGATTTTGTATTGATATTATTATTTTTAATTCCAGATACCACACCCAATATACACGATGACTAGTCGCAATATACGACAACATGAGTTTTGGGAGGAGATTAAGGAGCTTGACTATGATCTGGTTCACGGAGTCGGATGGCTTATTCATTAACTCGATCGGTTGTTCTGGAAACTCAAGCGAGAAGAGTGTCCAATCCTAGACAAACATATATAAAAGATTCGCTCTAGTTCAGTCACTGTCGAGACATCTTAGTGATATAGCACGCCAAGTATAGGATAGTTCTGAATGATGCATCTCATATTCAGATATGTACAGGGATTTACTTCATTTAGCATGGGATCCTGAAGATTCAGAAGAAGATTCAGAGGAGGATCCTGAAGAATTTAACCCCTAAGAATCTGACATCGAAGAATCTGAGGAGGATCTAGAAATAGATCCCCAAAGAATTTGAGGAGGATTCAGAAGAAGATCATGAATAATCAAAGGAGGATCCGGAAGAGTGTATGCAGGATCCAATATATCTGAATATGGTTTGATAAATAATTTTGAGGTTGATATTGCCTTCACCGAGTTCGGGATGAATGAGATAGTATTTCCATTGCACTAATATTTTTCCTAGTGGGAGTGGTGCTAGCTTATTTATAGTATTAGTGTTCTGTTACTATAGTTATGTACGAACAATTTTAACTTATTTAGTTTTTCTAAAAATAATGTAGTGGAAACTGTTGTTTTGTATGAACAATACTATATTTTATTAAAACAGTTATGTTATGTGTTAACTAACTTGCTTATGATTAGTTCATGCAAAAATGATTAGCTCATTTGATGAGATGTATGTGATGGAATTAATCAATGTTGATTAGATTGTATTATACAAATGATGAGTGGAAACATAGTTATCACTTGAGTTTATAAACCAACTCAAATTACATTAAGTCAATTGCTAATTACATACATATTAATTGCACTAAATAATTAAATAATATGTTTATTTATAGATTATGGAAACTAAGAACATCATAGCGGAACTCAATAAGAGAGAAAAATTATATGGGAATAACTACAAAATCTGACACCTCAAGATACAATACATTTATGAGGAACAAGAACTTCTAGAGGTTGTATATTATTTCATGGAAGAACTTGCTGATGGTTCTTTAGCACAACACAAATGTAACCTTGATGCCTATAAGACATGGAAAAAGAAGGATACTACTACTAAGGGAATATTGATTAGTTCAATGGTGGATGACCTGGTATTTGAGTATGAGCCATTACTATTGGCTCATGTTGTCTGGGCAGCCCTTAGAAGAAAGTACAGTGGAGTAAGTCTTAGTAAGCTTCATCAGCTGAAAATTAAGTTTGACAACTATAAAAAAATGCTCAAATGTTACCATGACCCAACATCTGAGAGAAATGGATAATATGATTCGAGAGCTTAAGTTTGTTGGTCATGAGTTGACTAATGAACAATAAGTTTAAGAAGTAATTCCTTCCCTTCATGATTCTTCAGAAAAAGATGAAACGGAACCTTACACACAGTGAAAGTATCAAGACTTTCACTGATGTCTCACACCATGTAGAACTTGAGGTGGAGAGATAGAATCAATAAGGATTTCTAGTCAAGCTTTTGTAGCTGAAGGTTCTGGTTCCAAGAATAAGAAAATATGATTTAAGAGAGGAAAGGGAAAGGGAAAAGAATCTAGTATTGTTTCTAGACAAGACCAAATTAAGAAGAAAGGAAAGAAATATGGACAAAAACCTAAGAGCAAACTGACTTATTATAATTGTGGCAAGAAGGGTCATTTTGCTCAGGATTATGCTGAGCCGAAAAAGGTAGATCCATCTTTATCTTCTTTTCATGAGCATTATTTTGCAAGTTCGGTGTTGTTAACTGATTCTTATCCTTTTTGTATTATAGATTCAGGAGCAACGAACCATGGAGCTCGTGATCGAGCTACATATGTGGAGTACCGTCCGGTACCAACTGGCAACAAATAAATATATATGGGAAATAATGCAAGGATTAAAGTTAAAGGAATCGACACTTGTAAATGTAACCTACGTGATAGACATATTTTGTTTCTACATGATGTCATGTATGCTTCTTAGATTCGACTAAATCTAGTTTCCATTACTAGTCTTCTTGATTTAGGTTATTGTATAAGTTTTTATAGTCGTTGTGTGGAACTTCGGATTAACTTTGTGTTAATTGAAAATAATTATGTAACAAATGGTTTTATGGTTCTTGATATAGAAGCAAATAATAATTATGAAAATAATGGTTGTTTTCAAACATTGCTTTTACTAGTGATGTTGATATTAATGATGAAGTTTGACATTGTAGACTAGAACATATAGGACAAGAACACATGAATAGATTAGTTACAAAGGGTCTGATAGGCACTCATGCTAAGATTAATTTGTCTGTGTGTGAGCATTGTCTTGCTGGAAAAATAACTAGGAAATCATTTGGTAAGACTATTAAAGTTGAATTACCATTGCAATTAATTCATTTAGATATTTGTGGTCCAATGAATATGAAGGCTAGAAATGAAAGTTCATATTTCATTACATTTATTGATGACTTCACATGATTTAGTCATGTTTATTTGATTTCTCATAAATTTGAAGCATTAGATTGCTTCATTCATTACTTGAACAAAGTTGAGAATCAATTAGGACATAAGGTGAAAACCTTACGTACTGACTGTGGAGGTGAATATTGTTGGTGCAGGGAGCACAAGAATCGAACCTAAGTTTTGATGTTGTTAAAGGTTCAAGTTAAGTTTTGTTGTGATCTAATGAATTGACTGAGTCTGCAGGATGTTTACTTAACTAGGAAAACTCTAGTCGTGGCTAGGCAGAAAAGTCTTAGCAGATCGTGGAAGCTAGGCAGGAAGTCCAGGTGGGTTGAGGACCTAACACTTGACAATTGGATTCGATAGGTCTGGAGGACCTGATATCGAGGGGAAGCCTTGATGAGTCGATCCAATGCTGAGCTAAAGTCTAAATAGGTCTGGAAGATCTGATGTTTGGCAGGTAGGTTGAAATAAACAACTGGAGTGGAGTGACGGGAAGGTCGTGATCTGGAAATAGATAAACCCTAGGTTGCCGATTCAACTGAAGAAACCAAGAGGTTTCCAAGTTGAGATCAAGACAATCTTACTGTCTTCTCTTACTCATGCATTATTTTATACTGTGCTAACTCTGTTTGTAGAAATATTATTGTTATATCAAACTAACTTTGTGTTGTAGAATTATATGACCTCTTAAATTTTAAAGGGTCATAATTGTTGGTACCCCAAGGTTGTTTTGATATGATCAAACAAGTTAAGTTAGATCTTGTTAACCCTGTGTCTTAGTGTGCAGGAATTTAGGAGCACAGGAAGTCGAACAAAAGATGCAGCTAACAAGAAAAATGACATAAGAGAGAGAGCTGACGGGCTCAGTGCGTCTGAGGGACAAGGTGCTACGGAAGAGTACACCAGTGGACGAGAAGGGAGCGTGCGGTGTTTCCGAGGGACAATAAGCCGGAGCGAAAGATTCTCAAGGAGTAAAAGACACAGCTAGCGAGAAGGTCGGCACGAGAGAGAGTCGACGGGCTCGGTGCGTCCAAGGGACAAAGAGCTGCGGAAGAGTACGCCAGCGGATGAGAAGGAAGCACGCGATGATTCCAAGGGATGAGAAGCCGGAGCAGAAGCTTGCTCAAGGAGAAGGCTGGAAGTTGGGTTCAGGTGAGCCTTATTTCGGATGACCGAAATCACCCAAGTGAGTGGAGCAAGAGCGGAAGACCCAGACTGAAGCAAGCGAAGCCGAAGTTGGAGGCCTGGAGAGAAAGTCAACTAAAAGTTGACTTTTCCCTTCGGGGCGCTCGGAATGATTCCGGGTGCCCAGAACCTAAGTTTAGCCATTTCGACGTGGTCTTTGACCGTTACGTCGGGGATATGTTTTTATCCCACTCCAGGCGCCTGGAACCCTTCTAGGCATCCCGAGCAAGGCTATAAATACAGCCTTGGTCCGAGAAGCTATTAACAACAAACATTCTTGCAACAACACTTGTACACATCTCAGTTTTTGTTTAGCTTCTTATTTTCTGTGCTTTCACTGCTGTAAAGAGGCTTCTCCACCTGAAGGAGATTCTTAGTGTGATTCAACTTCGTTGGATTAACAACCTTCCCGGTTGTAATCAAGTAAATCTGTGAGCTTCGTCTTTTCAGTTTATTATTCAGTTTTATACAAGTGTTTGTTTAGGTTATAAGTCAAGGAAGGTATTTTTTTTGTTTTGATTTGTGCATGAGCTATTCACCCTCCTCTAGCCGGTCGTCAAGGGTCCTAGTAAGTGATATCAGAGCAAGGATGTCTTAGAAAGACTAACCGCTGACTGAAGTAACGAGATGGTCGGAGCTAACATCTACCCACCAACATTCGAGGGGAAGTTCACGTTTTGGAAGCGACGAAGGAGGTATTTCTTAAAATAGATTTTAATATTTTATTAATAATGAAATATGGTTATGAAGCACCAAAGAACACAAACAGAGAAGAAATTAAAAAACACCTCTGTACCAAAAAGCAGCGCGACGACTTTACGTCAAACGGTAAGGTTGAATATCATTTAATAAGCGTACTACCGGTGGAGGATCTCGACAGAATCTGCAACTAATAAAGTGCGAAATAACTTTGGGAAAAGTTCTTAAAGCTCTACAAAAAACCAATTGAAGCTGAATCCAACTCCTCGATGGACATCGAGTCGTCATTAGAAGAATCCGAGACAGAGAAAATTGCCGGGGCAGCCCCGATAGTCGAATTCCTTCCTGAGAACACAGAAAGCTCATCCCAGATAAGCATCGATGAAGGGGGAGAGTCTTCGGAGGAAAGCAACTCTACAGGGGGAGCATAAGAATTCGTCAAGGTAAATCAGGTACGCTCTCTACCTCCTGATCAATTGTTTAATTTAATAATATCAAAAGATTCCTGTAAATCAGTAATGGAAAATAGAAAATTGTTAAAAGAGAATAATGAGTTAAAATGAACTCTAGCAACAACTTGTCGATTAGAGGATTTCAACAAACTAAAAACATAAAATGTAATGTTTAAGAAACATATACAAACTCTAAAAATTTCTGCATGCCCAAAATTCTCTGCTTTGAATTTTAGAAATGATTATAGACTAAAATGGAAATTTAAATATCACAATGGGAAAATTAAAAAATTAACAAAAAGCTAAAAAATTTCTTGTTAATCCGGTAGAAAGAAATTTATTTTGGATTCCAAGATCATGCTTGAATTATTTTGTTCAATTATTTTTTAAAAAAAATTCTCTTGAGTCTTAACTTGTGTTCAAAAAAAAATTGGATCCAAATTTTTTAGAAAGAAGAATTCAATATTCATCTTAAGGAAGAATCTCAATTTTTTTTTCATATCATTTGATCTCTTTAAATATTTAATTATTCTACAAAAGTTATCCCTGCTAATGAAGAAAACTTTTCTGAAAGTTTTTTAAACACAATATTATTTTTCTTAAAAGAATTTTTGAATTTATAAATCTTGAAAATGTATTTTCTTCTGTCAAAATGCATGCTCTATTACATTTTTCAGAAAATATTTCAAGATTTCCAAAATTGCTTTGATGTTTTCACTTTCAATTATTTTTAGTATTCTCTTAGACTTGTGTTTAAGATTAACCAAATTTTTAAGTCATTTTAACCTTATAACTTCAGAATTTTGTTTGTTAAACAACTTAAATTTTTGAAAAATTACCCTTAGATTTTTTTATACCCCATTTTTTATGTGATCAAAGGGGGAGAAGGGAAAATTAAGTCTAGGGGGAGGTAGTAATTTCAAATTTCACTTTTTTGTATTTTAATTGCAAAATTATTGCTTTTATTTTATGTTGATTTACCCTAACTTAACTTGGGTTGCTCACATCAAAAAGGAGGAGATTGTTGGTACCCCAAGGTTGTTTTGATGTGATCAAACAAGTTAAGTTAGGTCTTGTTGTGTTTAACCCTGTGTCTAAGTGTGCAGGAACTTAGGAGCACAGGAAGTCGAGCAAAAGACGCAACTAGCAAGAAGGACGGCACGGGAGAGAGAGCCGACGGGCTCAGTGCATCTGAGGGACGAGGTGCTGCGGAAGAATACACCGGTGGACGAGAAGGGAGCGTGCAGTGTTTCTGAGGGACGAGAAGTCGGAGCGGAAGATTGCTCGAGGAGCAAAAGACGCAGCTAGCGAGAAGGTCGGCACGGGAGAGAGCCGATAGGATCGGTGTGTCTGAGGGACGAAGAGCTACGGAAGAGTACACTGGCATACGAGAAGGAAGCACACGACGATTCCGAGGGATGAGAAGCTGAAGCGGAAGCTTACTCGAGGAGAAGGCCGAAAGTTGGGTTCGGGTGAGCCCTATTTCAGATGACCAAAATTACCTAAGCGAGCGGAGCTGGAGCGAAAGACCGGACCGAAGCAAGCGAAGCTGAAGTTGGAGGCTCGGAGAGAAAGTTAACTAAAAGTTGACTTTTCCCTTCGGAGCGCCCGGAACGATTCTAGGCGCCCGGAACCCAAGTTTTAGATATTTCGACGTGGTCTTTGATCGTTGCGTGGGGATAAGTTTTTATCTCATTCTAGTCACCCCGACCAAGGCTATAAATATAGCCTTGGTCCCAGAAGCTATTAACAACAAGCATTCTTGCAACAACACTTGTACACATCTCAGTTTTTGTTTAGCTTCTTATTTTCTGTACTTTCACTATTGTAAAGAGGCTTCTCCACCTGAAGGAGATTCTTAGTGCAATTCAACTTCCTTGGATTAACAACCTTTCCGGTTGTAACTAAGTAAATCTGCGAGCCTCATCTTTTTAGTTTATTATTCATTTTTATGCAAGTGTTTATTTAAGTTATAAGTCGAGGAAAGTATTTTATTTTGATTTGTGCAGGGGCTATTCACCCCCCCCCCCCCCCCCCCCCTTCTCCTCTAGCTGGCCACCAAGAGTTCCAACAAGTGGTATCAGAGCAAGGACATCTAGAAGGACTAATCCCTGACGGAAGCAATGAGATGGTCAGAGCTAACATCTACCCATCAACATTCGAGGGGGAGTTCACGTTTTGGAAGCGACGAATGGAGGTATTTCTTAAAATAAATTTTAATATTTTATTAATAATGAAATATGATTATGAAGTACCAAAGAGCACAAACTGAGAAGAAATTGAAAAACACCTCTGGACCAAAAAGCAGCATGACAACTTTACGTCAAACGCTAAGGCTGAATATCATTTAATAAGCATACTACCTGTGGAGGATCTTAACAGTATCGACAACTAACAAAGTGCGAAAAAACTTTGGGAAAAGTTCTTGAAGCTCTATGAAGAACCAATTGAAGCTGAATCCAACTTCTCGATGGACCCCGAGTCGTCATCAGAAGAATCCGAGACCGAGAAAATTGTTGGGACATCCTTGATAGCCGAATTCCTTTCTGAGGACACAAAAAGCTCATCCCAGATGAGCATTGATGAAGGGGGAGAGTCTTCGGAGGAAAGCAGCTCTACAAGAGGAGCATCAGAAGTCGACAAGATAAGTTATGTACGGTCTCTACCTCTTGACCAATTATTTAATTTAATATTGTCAAAAGATTCTTGTAAATCAGTAATGGAAAATAGAAAATTGTTAACAAAGAATAATGAGTTAAAAAGAACTCTAGCAACAGCTTGTCGATTAGAGGATTTCAATAAACTAACAATAGAAAATGTAATGTTAAAGGAACATATACAAACTCTAAAAATTTCTGCATGTTCAAAATTCTCTGCTTCAAATTTTAGAAATGATTATAGACTAAAATGGAAATTTAAATATCACAATGGGAAATTAAAAAATTAACAAAAAGTTAAAAATTTTCTTGTTAATCCGGTAGAAAGAAATCTATTTTGGATTCCAAGATCATACTTGAATTATTTTGTTCAATTATATTTTTTTAAAAAAATCTCTTGAGTTTTAACTTGTGTTTAAAATAAATTGGATCCTAATTTTTTAGAAAGAAGAATTCAATATTCATCTTAAGGAAGAATCTTAATTTTTTTTTCATATCATTTGATCTCTTAAAATATTTAATTATTCTGTAAAAGTTATCCCTGCTAATGAAGAAAACTTTTCTGAAAGTTTTTTAAACATAATATTATTTTTCTTAAAAGAATTTTTGAATTTATAAATCTTTAAAATATATTTTCTTCTTTCAAAATGAATGCTCTATTACATTTTTCAGAAGATATTTCAAGATTTCCAAAATTATTTTAAGGTTTTCACTTTCAATTTTTTTTAGTATTCTCTTAGACTTGTGTTTAAGATTCACCAAATTTTTTAAGTCATTTTAACCTTATAACTTCAGAATTTTGTTTGTTAAACGACTTAAATTTTTGAAAAATTACCCTTAGATTTTTTTTGTACCTCATTTTTTATGTGATCAAAGGGGGAGAAGGGAAAATTAAGTCTAGGGGAGGTAGTAATTTCAAATTTCACTTTTTTGTACTATAATTGCAAAATTATTACTTTTATTTCATATTGGTTTACCCTAACTTAACTTGGGTTGCTCACATAAAAAAAGAGGAGATTGTTAGTACCCCAAGGTTGTTTTGATGTGATCAAACAAGTTAAGTTAGGTCCTGTTATGTTTAACCCTGTGTCTAAGTGTGCAGGAATTAGGAGCACAAGAAGTCAAGCAAAAGATGCAACTAGCAAGAAGGACGACACGGGAGAGAGAGCCGACGGGCTCAGTGCGTCTGAGGGACGAGGTGATGCGGAAGAGTACACCGGCGGACGAGAAGGGAGCGTGCGGTGTTTCCGAGGGACGAGAAGTCGGAGCGAAAAATTGCTCGAGAAGCAAAAGACGCAGCTAGCGAGAAGGTCGGCACGAGAGAGAGCTGACGGGCTCGGTGTGTCCAAGGGATGAAGAGTTGCAGAAGAGTACGCTGGCAGACAAGAAGGAAGCACGCGACGATTCCGAGGGACGAGAAGCCAGAGCGGAAGCTTGCTCGAGGAGAAGGCCGGAAGTTGGGTTCGGGTGAGCCCTATTCCGGATAGCTGAAATCACCCAAGCGAGCGGAACCGGAGCAGAAGACCCGGACTGAAGCAAGTAGAGCTGAAGTTGGAGGCCCGGAGAGAAAGTCAACTAAAATTTGACTTTTCCCTTCGAGGCGCTTAGAACCCAAGTTTTAGTCATTTCAATGTGGTCTTTAACCGTTGCGTCAGGAATAAGTTTTTATCCCACTCCAGGCGCCTCGACCAAGGCTATAAATACAGCCTTGATCCTAGAATCTATTAACAACAAACATTCTTGCAACAACACTTGTACACATCTTAGTTTTTGTTTAGCTTCTTATTTTCTGTGTTTTCATTGTTGTAAAAAGGCTTCTCCGCCTGAAGGAGATTCTTAGTGTGATTCAACTTCGTTGGATTAACAACCTTCCCAATTATAACCAGGTAAATCTGTGAGTCTCGTCTTTTCAGTTTATTATTCATTTTTATGCAAGTGTTTGTTTAAGTTATAAGTCGAGGAAGGTATTTTTTGTTTTGATTTGTGCAGGGGCTATTCACCCCCCATTAGCCGGCCACCAAGGGTCCTAACAAGTGGTATTAGAGCAAGGATGCCTCAGAAGGACTAATCGCCGACTGAAGCAACGAGATGGCCGGAGCTAACATCTACCCACCAACATTCGAGGGGGAGTTCGTATTTTGGAAGCGACGAATGAAGGTATTTCTTAAAACAGATTTTTAATATTTTATTAATAATAAAATATGGTTATGAAGCACCAAAGAACACAAACGGAGAATAAATTGAAAAACACCTCTGGACCAAAAAGCAGCGCGACGACTTTACGTCAAACGGTAAGGTTGAATATCATTTAATAAGCCTACTACTAATTATGACCCAATTTTGCCTTGAATTGGACATCAAACAATGAAGTACCAAACCACTCCTACACTAATGTAGCATAGAAATGACTCGGGTCGTCCGCCAACGAAAACAACGATAGGATGGTAATCTAGGATTGTTTGTTATTTCTATTTTTGGGGGTTTCAATATAAAAATGGAGGTTTTGGATTTTAATTCTAAACCTAACAAATAAAAAGCAAAGCAAGTAAAAAACTAATCTAGTGCTGGAAAGAAATCTAACTAAGTGTCAACAATTAATCCACAACGTATTGTTACACTACGCTATGGATTAACCATCAACACAATTAAACTACGGAAGGAAATAACAAAACATTAAATGAAACCTAATCTAATAAATAAAAGACAATGCAAGTAATAAAGCTAAGTCTAACCTAACTACAATTACAGAAAATAAATGGCAACATGAAGTAAAGTAAAGCAAAGCATTTAACGGACCCTAAAACATTAAAGAAATCTAATTTAACTTAACCTAATTGCATTAAATCAAAACTAGAACTTAAAGAAATTGAAATAACAAGACAAAGCAAGAATTAAACAAACTAAAATGCATCAAATTAAACCTAACTAATTGTTGAAGCAATTGATCGAATACGTTGCGTGCATGAAACTAATTAAGCATAATATGTGCAATTTAAACATTAAAAATCAAGTTAATACAAGCATTCAACCACAAAACATCAACACAAGTAAACATAAGCAATGAACATGAAATAAACTAAGAAATCTAGACCACAATCCATTCCTCCACTTCAAGTACCAACGACTACCCTTCGCCGTCACACGAAAGACCCAACTATCGAACCCTGAAAGCCGGTGGACAGCAATGAAGAACTGGTGGACAGCTTGCTTTGACAACGGTGAGGATGGTACAAATCTTCCACCGAAGAACCCACTCGGATGGAAGTTGACTGGAAGATGATGAACTGCCGACTGCTCACCCCCACTGCTCTACCGCCTGAACCTCAGTAGGAAGAGCTGAAGGATGAACACCGGAGGGTGAAGGATCTTGCCGGAAAACCCTTCCGACGAGGTGGATGAACAGAGCTCGCTGTCGCTGCTTGCAACTTTCGCCTGTGTTGATGCTGACATCGCCGCTCGAAATCAAGAGGCTTCTGGAGTGGACTGTGGATGGTTCACCCATGGCAAGGGAAGAGAAGACACCGCCGGCTGGTGGTGAGGAAGAAGAGAACAGTGCACCGGTGGGGAAGGCTTCATGTGCCCTAGCTCGCGAGGATGGAAATCGCGATGCAAAGAAGATCCTTCACTGTGCCGTCGCGTAAAGGTAAGGTTTTCTTAGTGGATCGGGTTTGGGTTAAGGAAAGGGTAACCATTAGAGCTTAAATCTGGTTCATTAAGAGTAGAGTTCAAATTGGGCTTTAAATTGGATGAGTTGGGCTTTTAGATTGGGTTTGAATTGGAGTTCTACTTCTTTGGACGAGGATGATCTAGATCGCTTTAAATCAGAATGGAAGGCTGGATCACTTTATCTGACTGAAGGGGCAAGATTTCTCCTGATCTGGATCAACGGTTCACATTGATTCAGCTTGATCTCCTCCATTTGACCTCCAAATCAGGTCAAATTCGATCTGGCTCGACCCTAATCCATGGCTCTTTGAATTTCCTACAAAACCACATAAAAATATTAAATTAAATTTCATAATTTGTAAAAAATTTATAATTAAATCCAAAATAAATTCTCCTCATAAAATGTAATATAACCATAAAATTAAGCATGCGAGAAGTTAAAAATATCAAGAATAAGAGCCAAAATAATGCACCAAAATACTCATTATCAACTTCCCCACACTTATTCTTGGTTGTCTCGAGCAAATCAACAAAAGAAGAAAATAACTAAAATGCATTCCCCTAACAATTCTCAATCATGCTTAGAAAATAGTGAAAAGAAAGTTACCTAGGATTGTTAGATTCAAATGACCCAAGCATTCATGGATTCAATTCATACACTAATTAACAAACATGATAACTTCAATTCATAATAGATAAACTAAGAATGATAAAAAAAAATAAACCTCACAAGGCAAATGATGGTGACTCTCCTCTTATATAAATGCAATAGTGGAGCTCACTCAAGCTACTCATGGATTCATGCACTACCATATGCTTGCTTTGCTTCTAATCTCCACCACTATATACATAAGAGTGCACAATAAAATAATGAAGGCATTATTTGAAATGTAAGGGAAACATGAATCAAGCAAATGATAGTATAAGAGAAACAATAAGAAAGATTAAGCAAAGTAATGGTCACTATAAGAAAATCCTCATTCAACAACACTCAAACGACAACGGTTTATGACAAATCGTTGTCTTTTTACCTTTTAACAATGGTTTTAACAAAAACCGTTGTCTTTTAGCAGTTTTTTTGGCTTACGACAACGGTTTTTAAAAATCGTTGTCTATTTATGTTTTTTTGGGCCTACAACAACGGTTTTTAAAGGCTAAGACAACAGTTTTTGAAAACTGTTGTCTATGTGCGCTTTTTTTCGATAACAACAACAGTTTTTGAAAATCGTTGTCTATTAAGTGTTTGTCGTCATTTTTTTCCACCGCAGTTTTTATTTCCCTCTCCTCGAAATTTTTTGCCGCTGCATTCTCTCGATCCTTAAGCATTTTCGTCCAACCTATGATCTCTTCACCTACTTCAGGTTATTTTTCTCCTTTCCTCTCCGAACCCTAAACCTGCCGCCCCTTCTCCTTTCCTCTTCAAGCCCTAAACCCATCGCCCCTTCACGACTCGTAGTAACTAGTCGCAGGGAGAGCGAGAGATGGGCAACAGAGGCCACAAGGTTGTAAAACCTTACCACGATGATTTCAGCAAAGCCGATTCTAATCTTTCCCTCCTCGCACAATTCCCTCTCGGTTCTTGCATACTCGATCTTCTTGCAGATCACAGCTTTTCCCTTTATTTACCGGAAGAGGAGGTGGCACTCTCCTCTTTGGCCATCGATGAGGCGACGAGAGCCCTATTTCCTCGCCTTTCCTTTCTCTTTAAGGTTTGGTTTCCATCCTTGTATATATTTGGTTTTTGCACTCCAAGGGCATCTCCATCTCGCCGCCGCTGCATCCATTACGATCGTAAGCACTACCTCAATTCTTTCTCGCAGTACAACATTTGATGGATGCATGTAGATTAAATTGTTTAAGGGATCCTTCTCTTCTTTGTTTTTTTTGTCAGATTGTTTGAGATTAGGGCTTTTTCTCTTGCCAATTACTTCTACGGTCAATGAGTGGACTGCAAAATGTATTTCCAAAGCATAACAATTTGTCTAAAAGTTTGCGTGAAAATTTTACCGTCAGTTGATGGTTAATATGATTTTTTGAACACTGTTGGAATTATGTATAGCCTCGACAACCGCTAAAATGCTGTTTTGTTTGCTTGTGTCCTTGCTTTAGTTAGCCAGAGACGTCCAGAATGCTGCTGTTTAATTTACTCTAGAATTTCAACTCTTTCTTATCTTGTTAGTCACAGGGCCTGGAAATAGAGATGAACATTCATTTTGTCCTTTTAATTTATCATTAGTGCATGCACATCTTTTGGGAACTTCATACTAGCATGATACAAAAAATAACAGCTATCCAATTTTGAGACCATAGTATTCATCAATTTAGTACCACTATGTTGATTTCTCACATTCTATGATGCATTGAGTTATACAACTTTAATATGTTTAACAAATATGGCTAGAAGTCTTGTAATTCTTAACTATTGATTGTTGAGACTTCCTTAATCATTTGTTTTAAATTCTTTCTTTATTTTTATTTTTTTTCTTGTGTCTGACTTTAATTGACAATCGACGATTGGACTTAAATTACTTGGAAGTAGATACTTTACACATGAGGTTATGTTTTGTGTTTCATGTCATCCCTGCGTATCATAAATTGTGTGGAGCAATGTGAGAGAACTGGAATAATTGGTGACCATACAATTGAACAATGCCTGTATTCCAGCAATGATCTGTCCCTCAATAGTTCATGGTATATACAAGAGCCACTTTATTTGCAGTGGAAGCAACTGAACTGCGGGAACTGCTGACTGTCGAGGAACTGTGGGAGAGAGTTAAACTTCCAAGAAACTATGAGAAGGCTATTGAAATTATTGATAAGCATATGGTACTGTTACTCTCACTGACTAGTTCTTGAAATCTATCTTTGAAGTATTGAATTATTTGCTGTTTTTTTTTCTCAAGAGTTCTGGCCTAAATTACTTGTGCACAAAATAAAACAACGACTAACCAAAATGACTCAATGTCGAATCCGCATGAGAAAGCTTGAATTAAAAGTGAGGTATGCAGTAGTCTTAGTCAATGTCCAGAAAGGAGAAGAAATATTCTTATTTTCATTATCATGGTCGTTATCATCATCATCATGCCATTTATGTTAGGGAATGATTGAAATTGCAACCTTATGCCATTTACTTAGGGAAAAGATAATGACAGTGCCCAGAAAGGAAAAGAGAGAAGCCAGGAGGGAGGAAAAAGTTGAAAAGGCTGCAGTTTTGGATAAGGTTACATTCATTGCTTTGTGACTCTTCATCATTTGTAGCACTCCATTTAGTGTAATTGGTTATTTTGTGACAGAGCATCGAGACTGAACTTCTAGAGCGCCTGAAGAAAGGTGTTTATGGTGACATATACAACTACCCTGTCGAGGCATATAATAATATCTTGGAAATGGAAGGTCTCCAACCAAGTGCAACTGAAGAAGAAGAAGTAATGATCAGACTCATTCTACCTCATCTTCTTTTCTCGCAACAGTTTTTGGTAGACAATCCAGTTTGTTCTTATTTTAGCAGGAGGCAGAAATAGAGTATGTTGAAGGCTATGATGGACTTGAAGAGGAAGAGGACATGGAAGATTTTGATGGTCTCATGAATGATGAATCCTTTTTGGGCAATGATGAAGGTAAAAACTTTTCCTCTAATCCCTTTATCCTCTAGGTATTTAGATTGATGTAACAATAGCACAAACCAGCAATAAGTAAATTTCTTAATGACTATAGGGAAGATATATAAAATGTAATAGTTGTACTGAACTCCATGATTGGTAGTATGCTCAGCTTGATTAATTCATCAGTTTGGACTTCCTTAGCAATAAATTAATTTGGTACAGATGGAATGCAAGAAGATAATGAAGAAATGGATCGTTTAGAACAACACATTCCCAAGAAACTACGAGCACTGTTGGAATCTAAATCACAAAAGACAGATGGTGACTATGCTGCCAAAAAGCCAAATAAAAAGGGTCGTGTAATAATTGAGGTATGCATCATCTTCTTAATCAGCTGGCCCTACTAAATATCTTCTAAAATGCTTTTACTGATAATTAGCTTCTCATCACCAGTCTCCTTCGTTTGTCCTGATTATAACAGCTATAAATCATGTCTGAAAGTTCTTTCCATTTACTTGTTTGTGGCAACTGCTTAGTAGAGAATTTTTTAAAATAGGGAGATAGTCGGCTGTTTTGATACAAAAGAGCCTTATTTGGCCATTTGGCCTTTTACCCTTTGTTATCTGTTTTATCATCCAAGCAATGTTTTCTTTTTGTCTCATGAATAATACCTTATTGTTTTCACTTTGAAATGAGACCTTGGATGTTTTATGTTGCCATACGATATCAATTTGAATTATTGTTCTATATTTTAAATGATTCTTCAAAAAACAAGCCGCTAAATGACTATCGCTATGCATATATTTGGATTACAGGTTGAGGAGGAAGGAGATCCAAAACAGAAGGCACTTTTGTTAGATTGATTTCATACATGTGCTTTTCCTCCTTTTGTTGGGTAAGATAGTATTTCTCAAATCACACACTCAGTAAATCCATAGCTTACATGTGGCATGAGGCTGTCATAGAATTGGCATCTAATAAACTTGCCGTAGAATTGGCATCTAATAAACTTGCACATTGCAAATGCATAATTCTTTACTTTCAATTTATAGGCTAATTGATGTTTCTTTTATTAAGATCATCATCTATACTCATTAAACTATATGCACTGGGGTGCACCAAAAATATGGTATGGAGTCGTAGGGAAAGATGCCTTAAAATTAGAGGAAGCTATGAAAAAAAATCTGTCAGATTTGTTTGAAGAACCACCAGACTTGCTGCACAATCTTGTATGTATATGTTTGGTTATGTCTCATGTGCATTTTTTATATGTCGAGATCTCCTAGTGCCTTATCAAAGGGATGAAAAGATTGGACTTTTTGATGGAGCTGGTGTGGGAAGACTGAATTTATTATGGAATTGATGATCAACAATGTTGGAAAAGGTTGACATGGAAGAATCAGCAAGTGAGAAAGAGGAGTCCAATGAAATTCTACAAGTTGAAGATTGTGATGGGGCTTGGGTTGACAATAATTACTTGCAATCCTATATGGCATGAACCTCCATCACAAGTTTCTAGTCTTTTGACTATTGTTCATTAGTTGTAAATGAAGTTTATTTATTTATTTGTATTGGGATAAATTTTATTTGAATATTAGACATATTTCTTCTTTTGTGTTTGCAATTCTTGTATAAGTAACATTTTGAATGTCATTGATATGGAAAATATTCTTTCTTTTGTGATTATGATTCTTTATTATATATTTATATTGAAATATGATATATATTGGTATTAAAAGATAATAATTTAAAAGACAACGATTTAAAATCGTCGTTGTTGTTTATCACCCTCAAAGACAACGGTTAAAAATCGTTGTCGTAGCCCCAAAAACGGTTGTAAACTCGCATTGTTAATAAAAATGCTCTAAACAACAACGGTTTTAAACCGTTGTCTTTTCATTCAAAGACAACGGTTTAAAATCGTTGCAAAACTGTTGTCTTTTCATTCAAAGACAATGGTTTAAAACCGTTGTCGTAGCCCCCCACTTTTAACAACACTGCCAATTACAACGGTTTTAAAGGGTCTACGACAACGGTTTTTAACCGTTGTCTTTTAATGTTTTTGTTGTAGTGGGTGGAAGACATGGATATATTGAAATGTTACATAGATGAGTACTAGTAAACAATGCCCAAAAATATTTCTCATCCAAACTTCTAAACTAGCTCTAAAAACTCAATAAAAATGTGAACTGTAACGACTCGCCTCCTACTGACTAAGCTGTAAGGTCGATCACTACATTATGCTGTGCTAAATTACTATTGCGGAAATCTGGATTGATTAAAATTTTTTGCTAAACTGATTACTGGAAAATCTGAACTTAATATTCTAGGTGTGCCTAGGAGTTGTACACATGCTAGGGAAGATAATCTATGCCTCTCGGATGTCCTGCTAGCTGTAATTAGGCATTTCAATCGATCCGTGGATCGATTGGGCTGTCGGATCGATCCCGTGATCGATCCAGCTTGATACTGGCACGGAAGAAGGCTCTGGATCGGTCGGCTGACCAATCCAGAAGCTGTATCGCTTCTGTATGTGGCTGGATCGGTCTACCGACCGATCCAGGAGTGCACTGATCGGTCGGCAGACCGATCCAGTGGCTCACTGATCGGTCGGCTGACCGATCAGTGAGCGTCTGTGCTCTCTGTTCGCACATGGATCGGTCGGCTGACCGATCCATAACAGACGCCAACTCTCTGTTCGCGCATGGATCGGTCAGCTGACCAATCCAATGGCACAACTCGACTCTGATCGGTCGGTAGACCGATCTGGGTCTCTGATTTCGAATCAAAGCCCCTAATTTCAGCACTTGTTCGTGCCAAAATCTCACATTTCACTTATACAATCCATAGAATATATTCTAGTGACATAAAGCTAGCATTCTAAACTGGATATAAAGCATGGTTTACTAGTTCGTAGCATTTAACAATTAAAAGTGCGTGAAAATAGAAATACTAAAGGTTCAATTGTTTAAGCTTGCTAGATCCCCTAAGGATCTTTTATTCCAAGTTCCTGTCACACACACCATCTCTGCATTGAACTCCAGCTTCCTCTGCTAGTCCATCTTCCCTTTACCTTTATCTGCAGTATAAGGGAAAATAGTATCTGTAAGCTTAAAGCTTAGTAAGAAACCATCTACCTCACAAAAACATGCATACGATGCAATTCATGATTTTAAAACATGCTATTTGGAATACATACTGAATATGCTAAGCATGACATGACATACAATACATAAAAACTAACTGATCATGGCAATTAACACTGAAACATGGCATACATGATAAATCTAAGCATGGAGTTAACTCATAGTATCAACTAGGAGAACTACACTGAAACTAAAAATGAATTAAAACTAAGCTAGTGCTGATCTTAAACTATAATCACATAACTATGTTATGAATTTGAAAGCTATTATCGTAATAAGTGAAAATACATAATCATGTTGCTAGTGGGCCCGGCAACTGTACTTTGCTGTGCGCGCATCCCTAACTAGACCCGGGTTTGCAAGTCCCGAATTTAGTAGGGTTACTAGGTTGTCTGAACCTAGGGACGACTGTGGGAGCCCAACCCAATGGATATCTAATCCAGTACAGTGCCACTGAAAATAAAATACTGAATATAGCTACTAATTGCTTATTTTGCTGTTTCTAGGTTATCTGAACCTAGAGCTAGGTTATCTAAACCTAGAGCTAGGTTATCTAAACCTAGAGGCGACTGTGGGAGCCCACCCATTGGACCGTAGTCCCATGTAAGCTGACACTAGACTAATATACTGATTTAAATGCTACTAATGCATTTAACTGAGCTGTTAAAAATATCTGAGGTAATATTTAGCTACACTAATCATTTTGTCGAACACTTGGTGTGCTCTAACTCTCCCCTCTAATAGGGAGACCACCTCTAGGCACCCGACAACGTCTAGAGCCTCCAACTGAAGGAGAATAACGTGTCTGGCCCATCTAGAGGTGCTCAACTAGATCCCTAGTCTGCGAGGAGGGTTTAAACACACCCTGGTGTCGAAAAATCTGCATATAGCTAAACTAAAGGCATGAAATCAAACGAAAGCTACTTATACTGCAGGTGAGGGGTTTCTTACCTTCTATTCATAATTCCTTACGATTCTAATCGCTAGGTTTCCGGAGGAGACGATCCTTTCGACGATCTTCTCGCGTCTATGTGCTCTTCTCGCGGAGGGGAACGTCCTCGTGTTGGAGTCGTCGCCGGAAAGTGATCCGAGAGCCCTTGGGGCTTGGGCGCCGAGAGAGAAGGAGAGGAAAAGGGAGTGGGCGACGGTGAGGGCTAGGGTGAGGAAGAAGTCACGTTAAAACTAATCTCCTCCCTTCATTATTTTCCTATTTATATTAAGGAATCAATTCGCCCAACTCTAACTTAAATTTAATTGCCTCCCTTTCCTTTCAGCATGGCCCTGCTGGGTTCAACTGGTTACTAACATTATCCGTAAACCATAGGTCTCGGGTTCAATTCCCGCTTAGGCCGTTTTCGTTTTCTATTTGTTTTTGCTACTTCCGCTACTCTAAAAATTCTGTAAAAATATCCTAAAATTCCAGAAAAATCATAGAATATTTCTAAAATAGTTTTGAGAATTTTCGGGCATTACATGAACAATCTCTACTATAGCTTTTACAATAAAAATCGACTCATGATATACAATAGAATCTAAATGTTACTACAATAAAAATTCACTCATAAAAATTCTACCACAAACAAATTCAAAATAGCACATGTCAAAATTTTTCATAAATCTAATAAACATGTAGACAACCTCTACTATAACTTTTCAATAAAATACCACTCATGATAGACAATAAAATCTAAATGTTGCTATAATAAAGATTATCATTTCCAAAAAATTCTACCACACATGAATATAAAAATAGCACAACATGTCAAAGTATTTTTCTTTTTCCTTTTTTTTCACGTTTCTGTTTCCACTTTTTTTCTTTTGTTTTTTTCCCCTTTTTTCATTTCCTGATTTGTTTTTTTTTTCATTCTTTTTTTTTTCAACATGTCGTGCATTTTTCCTATGCATCATCATCAATAGCTCAAATTAAAAGATAAATAGCATGGTTTACATATGGTGATCAAGCATGGTTCACCTATGCTTCCCCTAAATTCTACTAAGCTAATTCTCTCCCCCCACACTTAAATTTTTGTCCGTCTTGGGCAAAATCCTCATCATGTAACATCCAAAAATACTCACATCCCAAGAGAGTAAGAGAGTGAAATGAATGGAAATAAATGAAGAGAGAAAAGAATGATATGATAAATGATATGAATTTTATTCAAGAAACATGTGATAACAAAAGGAATGAATAAAATAAAGTGAGATAACCTTCATAAAAATCATGCAAACCTATGATAATGCGGTCTCGAAAGAATTAAGCAAGTTCTAGAATAGCATTAACCACAAGTGCATCACACATCAATAGGAATAATAGGCTTAAAAATATCCTCACTAGGTATATCAAATATTATCATCTCAATCTACCAACATGAAATCCATCATCAAGTTATAATCACATGCAATCCAAGAATCCAATCATGACAATAAATCATCAAACTTGACAATTAAATTTAACTAGCTTTCACAATTTCTAAGATGATAAAAAGAACGCATTCGGGATTTATTGCAAAAACTGACAAGACAAACTAAAAATGAACAACCAAGCAAAAGCAAATAACACAAAAAGAAGCAAAGAAAGTAAAGACATATATACAAGTAGAAAGAAAAAGAAAAAGTAAGATGGAACAGACTCCCCTGAAATTCTAGTGGTCGGAGCCGATTCAATTCCAGAAGTCATTCTGGAAGTGGGATGAATGTAAATGAAGTGAGGATCACTCCCTCCACCTTTGACTCCTTAAAAATTTTCTCCGGTGGCCGAAGACGGTTCAGTTGGAGTATCCACTCTAGAGGCTTCATTATTGCATAGAGAGTTAGGGCTTCCTTCAAGTGATAGAATGCATCCTTGCATTAATAACTGTAAATGAAATGTCTGAAAAAATCCTGTGCACTAAAAAGAGGATGCAATTCCTGCGCGCATACTGTGTGAGATGGGCTAGAAACAATATCAATATAAACATAGCATGAATCAAAAGATGTGTCACATTTAATACAATCAAACTTAATTACCTCCATGGAATTTTCTAAGAATTCAAAAGAAACATTATCCTTACCATATTCAAAGGTACCTAAAGGCTCTAGGATAGTGAATGTAGCATCATCTTGATCAGGTAAAAGTCTGGCTCTAGATCAGGAACAATCAACGAAAGTGATTCTTGAGTTTCCCATACACTTCCATCGTCACTAAGTAAAATAGCAGGCTCAACTAGCTCAAATGGTAAAATAGTCATTGAAAGTGATTTTTGGGTTTTCCCTACACTTCCATCATCATCAATAACACTTGCAACATCAAGAATATCTAGAACAACAATATCATCAACAATAACATTATCAAAATCAACTACAACATCACAATGAAAAAAACTAGAAGAGTCATGTAAAGTAGCAGAATAAAAGTCAGAAATATCACAAACTCTATAATCCATCTCCTTGGGAATTGATGCAGTATGTTGATCAGATAGCAATTGTAACTGTGTTGATGAATGTGTTCTTGGCTTGAATTGTGTTTCTTGTTGTTGCAAAAATTGTTGTGACCGCTCCCTAAAATGTTGCTCAGGCTGATGGTGCTGAAAGTAAGGCTGATAATAGCGGGCCACTCAAAAATCCCTTGTTGTGTATTCCCATACCCTAATCCTGCAAATAAATTATACTTGTCTTGTTGATGAGTCTGATAATACTGAGGATCAGGCTGGTGATACTGGATCCTGGTCGGGAATACAGTGGCAAAGGAATGAACATCTTTAGTAGTCATCGGTCTAGTCCCATACTGCTGATAATTTGCTACCATAATCTTAATAAGTTCTCTGGCCTGAGTAGATGTCTTGTTAACTAGAGCCCCTCCACTAGCTGCATCAACCATACTCCTGTCCATGGGAAGCAATCCCTCATAGAAGTATATAATCAATAGTTGATCGTTTATCTGGTGCTGAGGGCAACTAGAAACAAGTTCTTTAAATCTCTCACAATATTCTTGAAATGATTCTCCTGTGAATTATTGGATTCCACAAATACTCCTCCAAATAGCTGCAGTCCTAGAAGCAGGAAAGAACCTCACCAGAAATAATTTCTTCATCTCGAACCAGTTGGTGATAGAGTTGGGTGGGAGACAATACAACCAATCTTTTACTGAATCTGCTATTGAAAATGGAAATGCTCTAAGTCTAACATCATCTCCTGATATGCCAAGTGGGTTCTATAAAGAGCACACCATATCCAATTCTTGCAGATGTCTATTGGGATCTTCACCAGAAAGCCCATGAAACTTCGGTAATAGATGTATAATAGTCCATAACTCGAAGTCTGCCTTTAAATTAGAATATCTGATGAAAAAGGAATCATTTGATAAGTCTGGTGCCCAAAGCTCTCTGAGAGTTTTTTCAATGTTCTCCATTTTACTCATCAAATCTGAGGTCCTGATCATACTGAAACTCTGAAACTGCTAATATCACACAAAAGATTTTCTGGTCTTACCTGAAACACTAATGCAAATACCATCAAAAGACACAAGAAAATATACAAGATATCACACATGCATACAAGAGATGAAATAATTAATCTCCTAACAATATTTTTTAATTTTTGCAACCACAAAAAATAGAAACAAGAAAAGAGAGAAAAAGAAGAACAATCCTAAGATCACCAAACACCGCTACTCCTCCCGGCAACGACACCAATTTGATTATGACCCAATTTTGTTGTGAATTGGACATCAAACAATGAAGTACCAAACCCCTCCTACGCTAATATAGCATAGAAATGACTCGGATCATCCGCCAACGAAAGCAACGATAGGATGATAATCTAGGATTGTTTATTATTTCTATTTTTGGGGTTTTCAATATAAAAATGGGGGTTTGGATTTTAATTCTAAACCTAACAAATTAAAAGCAAAGCAAGTAGAAAACTAATATAGTATTGGAAAGAAATCTAACTAAGTGCCAACAATTAATCCACAATGCATTATCACACTACACTATGGATTAATCATCAACACAATTAAACTATAAAAGGAAATAGAAAAGCATTAAATGAAACCTAATCTAATAAATGAAAGACAATGCAAGTAATAAAGCTAAGTCTAACCTAACTACAATTACAGAAAATAAATGACAACATGAAGTAAAGTAAAGCAAAGCTTTTAACGAACCCTAAAGCATTAAAGAACTATAATTTAACTTAATCTAATTGCATTAAATCAAAACTAGAACTTAAAGAAATTGAAATAACAAGACAAAGCAAGAATTAAACAAACTAAAATGCATCAAATTAAACCTAACTAATGGTTGAAGCAATTGATCGAATACGTTGCGTGCATGAAACTAATTAAGCATAATATGTGCAATTTAAACATTAAAAATCAAGTTAATACAAGCATTCAACCACAAAACATCAACACAAGTAAACATAAGCAATGAACATGAAATAAACTAAGAAATCTAAACCACAATCCATTCTTCTACTTCAAGTACCAACGACTACCCTTCTCCGTCACACGAAAGACCCGGCTATCGAACCCTGAAAGCCAGTGGACAGCAGTGAAGAACTGCTGGACAGCTTGCTTTGACAACAGTGAGGATGATACGAATCTTCCACCGAGAACCCTAGTAGGAAGAACTGAAGGATGAACTGGTGGACTGCTCACCCCCATTGCTCTACCGCCTGAACCCCAGTAGGAAGAACTGAAGGATGAACGCCGGAAGGTGAAGGATCTTGCCGGAGAACCCCTCCGGCGAGGTGGATGAACAGAGCTCGCTGTCACTGCTTGCAACTTCCGCCTGTGTTGCCACTGTCGTCGCCACTTGAAATCAAGAAGCTTCTGGAGTGGGCTGTGGATGGTTGGTCGGCGACAAGGGAAGAGAAGACACCGCCGACTGGTGGTGAGGAAGAAGAGAACGATGCGCCAGTGGGGAAGGCTTCGCGTGCCCTAGCCTGCGAGGATGGAAATCACGATGCAGAGAAGATCCTTCACTGTGCCATCGCATGAAGGTAAGGTTTTCTTAGTGCATCAGGTTTGGGTTAAGGAAAGGGTATCCATTAGAGCTTAAATCCGGTTCATTAAGAGTAGAGTTCAAATTGGGCTTTAAATTAGATGAGTTGGGCTTTTGGATTGAGTTTGAATTGGAGCTCTACTTCTTTGGATAAGGATGATCTCTATAGATGATCCAGATCGCATTAAATTAGGATGGAAGGCTGAATCACTTGATTTGACTGAAGGGGCAATATTTCTCTTGATCTGGATCAACGGTTCACACTGATTCATCTTGATCTCCTTCATTTGACCTCCAAATCAGGCCAAATTCGATTTGGCTCGATCCTAATCCATGACTCTTTGAATTTCCTACAAAACCACATAAAAATATGAAATTAAATTTCACAATTTGTAGGAAATTTAAAATTAAGTCCAAAATAGATTCTCCTCACAAAATGTAATATAACCATAAAATTAAGTATGTGAGAAGGTAAAAAAGTCAAGAATAAGAGCCAAAATAATGCACCAAAATACTAATTATCAACTACCGGTGGAGGATCTCGACAGAATCGGCAACTAACAAAGTGTGAAAGAACTTTGGTAAAAGTTCTTGAAGCTCTTCGAAAAACCAATTGAAGTCGAATCCAACTCCTCGATGTACACTGAGTCATCGTCAGAAGAATCCGAGATCGAGAAAATTATCAGGACAACCCTGATAGCCAAATTCCTTTCTGAGGACACAGCAAGCTCATCCCAGATGAGCATCGATGAAGGGGGAGAGTCTTCGGAGGAAAGCAGCTCTACAGGGGGAGTATCAAAAGTCGACAAGGTAAGTCAGGTACGGTCTCTACCTCCTAATCAATTGTTTAATTTAATACTATCAAAAGATTCTTGTAAGTCAGTAATGGAAAATAGAAAATTTTTAATAGAGAATAATCAGTTAAAAAAAACTCTAGCAACAACTTGTCGAATAGAGGATTTCGAAAAACTAAAAATAGAAAATGTAATGTTAAACGAACATATACAAACTCTAAAAATTTCTGCATGTTCAAAATTCTTTGTTTCAAATTTTAGAAATGATTATAGACTAAAATGGAAATTTAAATATCACAATGGGAAAATTAAAAAATTAACAAAAAGTTAAAAAAATTCTTGTTAATCTGGTAGAAAGAAATCTATTTTGGATTCCAAGATCATGCTTGAATTATTTTGTTCAATTATTCTTTTAAAAAAAATTCTCTTGAGTTTTAACTTGTGTTCAAAATAAATTGGATCCTAATTTTTTATAAAGAAGAATTCAATATTCATGTTAAGGAAGAATCTCAATTTTTTTTCATATCATTTGATCTCTTTAAATATTTAATTATTCTGCAAAAGTTATCCTTGCTAATGAAGAAAACTTTTCTGAAAGTTTTTTAAACACAATATTATTGTTATTAAAAGAATTTTTGAATTTATAAATCTTGAAAATGTATTTTCTTCTATCAAAATGCATGCTCTATTACATTTTTCAGAAAATATTTCAAGATTTTCAAAATTATTTTAACGTTTTCACTTTCAATTTTTTTTAGTATTCTCTTTGACTTGTGTTTAAGATTCACCAAATTTTTTAAGTCATTTTAACCTTATAACTTCAGAATTTTGTTTGTTAAACGACTTAAATTTTTGAAAAATTACCCTTAGATTTTTTTTGTACCCCATTTTTTATATGATCAAAGGGGGAGAAGGGAAGATTAAGTCTAGGGGGAGGTAGTAATTTCAAATTTCACTTTTTTGTACTTTAATTACAAAATTATTACTTTTATTTTATGTTGATTTACCCTAACTTAACTTGGGTTGCTCACATCAAAAAATTGGAGATTAGTACTCCAAGGTTGTTTTGATGTGATAAAACATGTTAAGTTAGGTCCTATTATTTTTAACCCTGTGTCTAAGTGTGCAGGAATTTAGGAGCATAGGAAGTCGAGCAAAAGACACAGCTAGCGAGAAGGATGACACGGGAGAGAGAGCCAACGGGTTTAGTGTGTCTGAGGGACTAGGTGCTGCAGAAGAGTACACCGGCCGACGAGAAGGGAGCGTGCGGTGTTTCCGAGGGACGAGAAGCTGGAGCAGAAGATTGCTCAAGGAGCAAAAGACGCAGCTAGCGAGAAGGTCGACATGGGAGAGAGACGATGGACTCGG
Source organism: Zingiber officinale (assembly GCF_018446385.1). Classification (NCBI taxonomy): domain Eukaryota; kingdom Viridiplantae; phylum Streptophyta; class Magnoliopsida; order Zingiberales; family Zingiberaceae; genus Zingiber; species Zingiber officinale. The sequence continues at coordinate 17,344,640 of NC_055986.1, read as the reverse complement.
TGTGTTCGAGGGACGAAGAGATGCGGAAGAGTATGCTGGCAGACGAGAAGGAAGCACGCGACGATTTTGAGGGACGAGAAGCCAAAGCGGAAGCTTGCTCGAGGAGAAGGCCTGAAGTTGGCTTCGGGTGAGCCCTATTTCCGGATGACCGAAATCACCCAAGTGAGCGGAGCTGGAGCGGAAGACCCGAACCAAAGCAAGTGGAGCCGAAGTTGGAGGGCCGGAGAGAAAGTCAACTAAAAGTTGACTTTTCCCTTCGGGGCGCTCGGAGCCCAAGTTTTAGCCATTTCGATGTGGTTTTTGATCATTGTGTTGAGGATAAGTTTTTATCCCACTTCAGGCACTTATAACCCTTCCAGGCACCCCGACTAAAGCTATAAATATAGCCTTGGTCCCAGAAGCTATTAACAACAAGCATTCTTGCAACAACACTTGTACACATCTCAATTTTTGTTTAGGTTTTTATTTTCTGTGCTTTCACTGCTGTAAAGAGGCTTCTCCACCTGAAGTAGATTCTTAATGCGATTCAACTTCGTTGGATTAACAACCTTCCTGGTTGTAACCAAGTAAATCTATGAGCCTCGTCTTTTCAGTTTATTATTCATTTTTATGCATGTGTTTGTTTAAGTCATATGTCGAGCAAGGTATTTTTTTTATTTTGATTTGTGCAGGGGCTATTCACCCCCCTCTAGTCAGCCACCAAGGGTCCCAACAATAACTTCTTATTGGATCGTGGCGGTCGGCTAGAATGGGGGTTGAATAGCCTTGTAAAAATAAAACACAAATCCTTCCCGAACTTTCAACATAACACTTGTATAAAAATAAACAGAAAGAGGCTCACAGATTTGACTTGGTTACAACCAAGAAGGTTGTTAATCCAAAGAATGAAACGCGCACTAGAATATCTCCTTCAGGCGGAGAAGCCTCTTACATCAGTGGAAGCGCAAAAAATATAAGCTAAACTAACAAGGAAGTGCAAGTGTTGGAATACAGAATTCTTGAGTTAATTGAAAGCTTCTGGACCAAGGTTGTATTTATAGCCTTGGTCGGAGCGCCTGGAAGGGTTCTAGATGCCTGGGAGGGGATAAAATTTTATCCCTTTCACAACGGATTGCATTTGACGCCATCCTGGTCAAAAAGTCAATCCCGGGCGCTCGAAATGGCTTCAAGCGCTTGGACGGTCCAGGCGCCCGGAATGGGTCCGGGCGCCCAGACCACTAAAGTCAACCAAGTTGACTTTTGGTCCAGACCCTCTACTCCGGCGCTGCTCACCTCGGTCCAGGTCTTCCGCTCTAGCTCCGCTCGCTTGGGTGACTTCAGTCAATCGAAATAAGGCTCACCCGAACCCAATTTCGGCATTCTCGAGCAACCTTCCGCTCCGGCTTCTCGTCCCTCGGAAAGGTCGGGCACCTCCTTCTCGTCCGCTCGTGTATTCTTCCGCAGCACCTCGTACCTCAGACGCACCGAGCACATTGGCTCCCTCCCGTGTCATCCTTCTCGCTAGCTGCATCTTTTGCTCGACTCTCTGTGCTCCAAAGCTCCTGCACACTTAGACACAAGGTTAAAAATACGGCAGAACCTAACTTAACTTGTTGATCACACTAAAACAACCTTGGGGTTCCAACAATCTTCCCCTTTTTGATGTGAACAACCCAAGTTAAGGTAGGGTAAATAGACATAAAAAGAAATAACTAATATTGCAATAAAGTGCAAAAGGATAGAGAAATTGTAGAAAAAAATTGGTCTCCTACCTCCCCCTAGACTTATACTTTTCCTTCTCCCCCTTTGATCACATAAAAAAAATGGGGTTCCAAGAAAAAATCTAAGGGTTAAAACTTAAAACTTAGAAAAAATTTGCAATAATTTTTAACAATGTTTCTAAGTTTCTTAAAAAAAATTCTAAGTTAGATAATTTGCAAAAGAATATTTTTGAAAGAATTTTTCTAACTTAAATCTTTGAGAATTTTCTAAATAAAACTTTAGGTAAGAAAACTTTCTGAGTAAAAAGAAATTTAAGCAATAATATCTAATTTTTAGAAGAAATTTTAACTTAGGCAAAAATAAATTTTTTTTGAGAATTTTTCTAAGTAAAAATTTTACGCAAGAAATTTTTTTTTAAGTATAAAATTTTTTTTGAAAGATTTCCAAAAAAAAATGTTTGAAAAACTTTTCAAGGCATTATTAAATTTCAATCTTAATGCTTTATCAAAAAGTTAATTACATATTTTATTTCAAATTTTTGACTTCCAGGCAGTGGCGAGGCACTAGACCTTCTTGGTTATTGGAGCAACAACCACTTTCTTAGATAAAGCCTCATAAGGAAATTTAATGTCTAATTTTCTCGCTAAAAGCTCTAAATATAATTAATGGTTCAAGTTAAACAGGACTTTGGAACCCAATATAGGTTATAGCCTACTGGATTAACTAAAAATTTTTTAGGGACATACTTTTTTGAAATATTCCTAATTTGCTCCTTGTGGTATCTAAAATACCAATTTAGATTATTAAATTTTCTAACATTTGTATTAGATGAGCATGCACGGTATTTCAAGTTATTTACTTATATTTTTAAATTATTATTTTTTAATTTTAATTTGTCTAACTCTTCTAAAGGGCAAGATTTAGTTAGTATTACTTTTAAATTTCTTTTTTTAACTTACAACAATCCTTAGTTAACAGTTTACTAAACTTAAATAGTTTATTGGGAGGAAGAGATTATACCTGACTTACCTTGTCAATTTCATTGTCCGTGTCTCCTCTTGAACTGCTACTATCTTCCGACGTAGCTCCCCCTTTATCGATGCTCTCGATGCTCATTTCAGAAGAGCTTGACTCGTAGTCGTCGTCTTGATGACTTGCCATTATTGCAAGTCCGGAGAAGGCCTCGACTTTCAATTCAGACGACGTATTGTCCCACGTCGCCTTTAAGACCTTGCATTTTTGGACAGACTTCTTACCTTTGTCCTTGTCCTTATTCCTCAACTTGGGACAGTTGTCCTTAATGTGCCCTTCTTCGTTGCAGTGGTAGCAGCGGATCGCCCTTTTCTTTCTACCCTACGGATGGTTAGTATTTTTAGATTTACAAAGTTTCTTGAAACGTCTTACCATCATTACCATTTCCTCGTCGTCGAGAGAGGACTTTGACTCAGGTTCGTCTCTCTGATACTTTGAAGGCGACGTTGTGCTTGGGCTCCTTCGTACATGCACATCTTGATTCATGCACTTCAAATGTCGAGAATAATTCTTTTAAGGTATTTTTTTCTAAATCTTTAGAAATATAAAAAGCATCTACTAGTAATGCCCATTTCGTATTTCTAGGAAAAGAATTTAGTGCGTACCTTAGTGAATCTCGGTTACTTACCTTTTCTCTGAGATTCAAAAGTTCGGTGATAAGCTCTTTAACTCTCGAGTGCAGATGCGCAGTTGTTTCGTCTTCTCCAAGTCGCAGGTTGGTGAGCTGATTGCGAAGTAGATCCCGTCTTGCGAGCTTGACTTCGGACGCCCCTTCGTGCAACTCAAGAAACTTCTCCCAAAGTTCCTTCATGGAGTCATAGTTGCCGATTCGGTTGACTTCTTGTGACGAAAGAACGCTCAGCAGATGGTACTCTGCTTTGTCGTTTGCCACGTAGTTGGCCTGCTCCTTTTTCGTCCATTGATATTTTTCTTTGCCCTCCGGTGCTACAAAACCAAATTTCATTATAAGAAGTAATTCAAAGTCGGTTTTGAAAAATACCTGCATTCACTTTTTCCAGGTAGCGAATTCCCCTTCGAACTTCGGCGGGTATATGCTCGGTCCGGTCATTGTCTTTGCTTCGATCGGTGGTTAGTCCTCCTGAAGCAACCTCGCTCTGATACCACTTGTTGGATCGTGACGACCGACTAGAAGGGGGTTGAATAGCCCTGTAAAAACAAAACACAAAACCTTCCCGAACTTTCAACAGAACACTTGTATAAAAATAAACAGAAAGTAATAAACAGAAAGAGGCTCACAGACTTGACTTGATTACAACCAAGAAGGTTGTTAATCCAAGGAATGAAACGCGCACTAGAATATCTCCTTCAAGTGGAGAAGCCTCTTACAGCAGTGAAAGCGCAAAAAAATAGAAGCTAACCTAACAAGGAAGTGCACAAGTGTTGGAATACAGAATTCTTGAGTTAATTGAAAGCTTCTGGACCAAGGCTGTATTTATAGCCTTGGTCGGGGCGCCTGGAAGGGTTTCAGGCGCCTGGGAGGGGATAAACTTTTATCCCCTTCGCAACGGATCGCGTTTGACGCGATCCTGGTCAAAAAGTCAATCCAAGGTGCTCGGACGATCCGAGCGCCCGGAATGGATCCGTGCGCCCGGACCACTAAAGTCAACCAAGTTGATTTTTGGTCTGGGCCCTCTGCTCCGGTGCTGCTCGCCTCGATTCGGGTCTTCCGCTCCGGCTCCGCTCGCTTGGATGATTTCAGCCAACCGAAATAAGGCTCACCCGAATCCAATTCGGCCTTCTCGAGCAAACTTCTGCTACAGCTTCTCGTCCCTCGGAAACGTCGCACGTCTCTTTCTTGTCCACCCACATACTCTTCCACAGCGCCTCATACCTTAGACGCACCGAGCCCGTCGGCTCTCTCCTGTGTCGTCCTTTTCGCTAGCTGCGTCTTTTGCTCAACTCCCTGTGCTCCTAAGCTCCTACACACTTAGACACAAGGTTAAAAACATAACAAGACCTAACTTAACTTGTTGAACACACCAAAATAATCTTAGAGTTCCAACACTTTTAACTCAAAACTCGGAATCAAACTCTATCAGCGTGCACGCGTGCAGAACTCAGAATTCTTCATTTGACCAAGTGTTCGGTCCATTGAACAAGAGGTTCAGTCCATCGATTAGGACATTTTATCAGTCGATCGAACATACAAAAATAGAAAAATAGATCAGGCTCGCAAATATGGTATCACAGCATAATCAATCGACCAAACCTGAAAATCAAATAATATTTCATTCCATTCTCATTAACCAAATACAACAACAACAACAACAACAACAACAACAAAAAAAAAAAAAAAAAAAAAAAACCAAAAGAATGATTTCAATTTACTATTTCCATACCCCTAAATCTTTAGTCACTTATTTTCTTGGCGAGATGCCTTCGCTTATATAAACAAGGTTTTTGTATTGTTTCTTCTAAACTCACAAGCTTACCCCACTGCCTTTGTTATATCGCCGAATTGATGATGTTTCGCTAAACTCGATGAAATCGACGATGAGCCGGATTCAAATTGGAAGATTTACGGTATAAATCTTGTCTTATGGCCCGGTTCGCTTCGGTCGAGCGGTCGATCGCCTCTCTACGATTCGAATAACAAACGAGCCTTTAAATTACCCGAAATTCCCCAGCGGGTTCTCCGCCGTCGCCTGACTACTTACCGTTGCTGGCCATCTCGAGGCATTTGACGATCTTCTGTCACGATCGTAGGACGAGTAGGCCATGGATCGGATCGTCGGCGCGAAGTACATGCTAGGGCGCAAGATTGGGAGCGGATCCTTCGGAGAGATCTTTCTCGGTGAGATGAGATCTTTCTTATGTGCTCTATTCGTTTGTTTTCCTTTTTCGTTGTTTCTAATGATCCGATCCCGAGTCTTGCAGCGACGCACGTTGACACCTTCGAGATCGTTGCGGTTAAGATCGTAAGTTCTCCGAACCACCGTGATGCGGTTGTTGTGTGGTTATCCGATTTTCGCTGCCTTTTGTTGTATACGATCGAGGATAATTTGCCCTTTTCTTCTTCATGAAACTGTTGTGATTTCTTTCGAAAGACTTCCACTCTGCCCCAACCCTAAACCGATGCATTATCCGTCATGCCCTATTGACCTTCGGGAAAGTGGTTATTTTCATGATCGGCCATCTGAATTTCTTTCGTGTTTATGATGGAAGGTTTTTCTACTTTGTGCTTGGTTCAGATAGATGGGTTTCAATAGACGTAGATGAATTTGATTTTTTATCGCGCTGCTCTGTTTAAGTTGTGTTGGTTATATACTTGATTTTTTTTTTTTATATACATGATTGCAGGAAAACATCAAGACTAAGCACCCACAGTTGCTTTACGAGGCCAAACTGTATAATATTCTTCAGGGAGGAAGTATATCATCTAAGTCATTTGTCTTGCATTTCTCCCCTTTCTCAACTCCCAAGTTAATTGCTCAATCATTCATGTAGGTGGTATCCCAAACATAAAATGGTGTGGTGCTGATGGGGAGGAAAATGTTCTTGTTCTCGACTTGCTTGGTCCAAGCCTTGAAGATTTGTTTGTCTATTGTGGCCGCAGATTCTCATTAAAGACAGTTCTGATGCTTGCAGATCAAATGGTAATTGCAAATTTAACGTATTATTTAAGAACAATTTCCCAGAGGATGGATTTAAACCTTCTCATTTCAACTTTGCACAATTTGGGAAAACATTGGGAACTTAATCTATGTGATTATACTTGGATTTATGCAATTTGATAGTAGACATTCCAAGGCAGGTAAGACATGACACCGACCTGTGAAGACACGACACCGACCTATGAAGATTTAGTATTGTGCTCATCTTGCTATGGCTGCAAACTGATCGTGTCGTGCACGACCTGTGATACACCAATTCCTCAACCATCCATGATATCCTAATATATTTTTTAAATAATTATTATCTATATAATGAAAAGCTATTTTTTTAATTATATTAATTCATCAGGCAAAAATTGAAATGTTGCCTTGACGAGAAGAGTTGCATTGTTGGACTGGTTGTACATGCTTACAATATAGGTGGATGTGTCCACTGATTGAAGCAATAAAGCAACATCCAGACAAGATTGTCTTTGGCAAGTGAATGGATGAACTAATGTAACTTATTCTAGGATTCAACTTAACTGATACAGACAAGAAATATAGAAATAATTATACCATTATAAGGAGCCTTACAATTCGATAAAATAACTTCTTGATTTTCTTGAAGAGTTTTATTTAGTGAATTCCAAATTCCTGATTCCATACCAGAGAACTGCAATCACTATACTTATATGTGATCCAACCATACCCTTTGAAAACTCAGCAAACTATTCATGCCCTTTTCTTTTGACAGTTCTGTATGTTGTGTCTTATTTGCATGTCTGTTAGGGATTTATTCTCCATGGCAAGTATTGCATAATCCTTTAAAATTGTCTGTTTTTATGGTTAGATTCTATGCATTCATAGTTATTATAACTATTACTTTATGAGCAGGATTAATTCCCTAAAACAAGGTTTTGTTTTTATTATCTAAAACCACTGAGTATTCTTGTATGCCTGATCTATATTGATAATGTTTGCACCATCTTGAACCAAGCCAGGTTATTACTTGTATTTATCGCCAAGCATATTACCATAGTTTTGTGACTCCCTTTTAGTGAAACATGTAGAGTGACATTTCTTTGTTTTAGGTCATATTTTTTGCATCAAATTACTATTTATAATGTGTTTTAAACTCATTTGAGTTTCAAAAAACTTGATCACTCTTGCTTTGATATTCAACAGATTACGAGAATAGAGTATGTGCATTCAAAAGGTTTTCTGCACAGAGACATCAAACCTGATAACTTCCTAATGGGTCTTGGACGGAAGGCCAATCAGGTAGTAATTCAAAGAGCCTCTCATCAGTCTTGTGGTTGCTTAAACAACCCTGAGTTTTGTTACCCTTCCTTTTCCTCCTGAGATAGTATCTGTTTGGATATGTTTTTTTTCCAGGTGTATATCATTGACTTTGGGCTTGCAAAACGATATAGGGATTCTAATACCAATCGTCATATCCCATACAGGTGTGTGATCCATGAATGTGTTTATTTTAATTTTCTCAATTTTGTTTGATGATGAGTTCAGAGAGTAATGCAACTGTGAAGTTTGGTAAAGTTTTCTTATTCAAGTTGTTGTAAACAAGATGAAATAAATTTGTACATTCTTTATCCTTGATAAAAGTGTGGCATCAACTCAAAATTAGAGAGTTAAATCCACAACTGGATGTTTGTAATCACCAAACATAGAGACCTAATAGTACTTTTACCTTTGACTTCAAAAATGTCATTATCTGCATTTGTTATGATTACTGATCATCCTTATTACTTTATTTCTCAGAGAAAATAAAAACTTGACTGGAACTGCTCGTTATGCTAGTTGCAATACTCATCTTGGCATTGGTAAGTGGTGGTTGATCCAAGCAGTGTTAAATTTTAGTTAGGTGCCATAATAACTTACCCCAATCAGTCAATTACCAGAGCAAAGCTGTCGGGATGATTTGGAGTCACTTGGTTATGTTCTCATCTATTTTCTCAGAGGGAGGTATGCTTTAATTAGGAAAATGAATTTTGCAGATTTATGTTCATCAATAGTTACAAATGGTGTTGAAATGCCACCATTCTGAAAATTAAAATGAGAAGTTTTGTATATTGTGGTAAAATTGACATTTATTCCAGTTTCTGATGAAAATAACTGACTTCCAAAATATCAACTCCAAAAATATCATATTTGTTTTCATGAAATTCTAAAAAGAAATTAGTTTGGTCATTTTAAACATAAAATAGTGACAATTCCTCACATCTGGTTTATTGTAGTCTTAATATGTATAAAATGTTTATTCAAATAATGAGTTTTGGAATACTCAGATTTAACGAGAATAATCTAATTTTTTGTTTTTCTTTGAAGTCTTCCATGGCAAGGACTAAAAGCTGCCACAAAGAAGAAGAAGTATGACAAGATATGTGAGAAGAAACTTTCAACTCCTATTGAAGTATGTATCCAGTAACTCGTATATTGTGATCTTTTCAAACTATGAAATATTTGCAAATGTTAGATTACTTCTGTCTTCTGATAGGTTTTATGCAAATCCCACCCTGTAGAATTCGCTTCATACTTCCACTATTGTCATTCTTTGACCTTTGAACAACAGCCTGATTACGGATTCCTGAAGCGCCTCTTTCGTGACTTGTTCACTCGTGAAGGTATTGTATGGTAAATCATAATTTTTTTAGAACTCATAGTTGGAAAAACATTGTATTTTGAGGATTAATTTTACGAGTGCATCAGTTGATGTTCTTATGGATATTATTATGTAATGATACTTGCTAAATTGTTCTTTGTTCAAATCTTTCTGACATGTTTCAATCAACTATGGCAGGCTATGAGTTTGATTACATCTTTGATTGGACAATTATGAAATATCAGCAAGCCCAAACGACGAGATCTCAACCTCGATCCTCTGTTAGTATGCTTATGTTTCCAAATTCAATACAAAACTGGTTTAGTAGCTGTTTAGTCTTTCACATTCTATGTTTTATAGCTTGACTAGCTGCATATTGCATAGAACTTGAAATGCGAGTATCTGTCTTTTATTTTACCTTATTAGGAGGTATGGTGATCACTGATCTTCTTTGATCATGGATCTACGGGGCTCATTGATTTATTTTTTTCTTCTTTCACTAGCTATGTTGAAAAACCTTGCTTTCAGAAGTTCAACTTCCATGTTGATGTTGATGAGATTTTTTTTTTCTTGAAATGGCAGCCGGTCTCTGGTGGAAGGACTAGTCGAGCAATTCCAATGGATGCTGACAAACAAGGTTTTTTTTTTTTTATACTGCCCTCAGGTTTATATTGAAAATTTCTAGTTCAAATTTGTATGAACTCTAATGATTCAAGATGCCCGGTGCCACTGTGTTGGCTGTAAATTGATATTTGATAACATGTTTACCAATAAATTTAGAAATATACTAACTACTGCTAGTTTACCTAATGCACATCTTTATTGCAGAAATGATAATTTCAAATCACATTCCAGTTGCCAGTTCAAGCAACTTTCCCAGTGTTGAAGATACAGAGCATTTGGGACCAAGTAATTCTGCTCGTCCAGCAGTTCAAATGCAATTTAAGCATTTAGCTGAGAAGAATATGAGTTCTGATGTTGATCGTCTTGATAAGTTGGTAAGTGCCATCAAATTTTCATTTATTCTTTGACCAAAAATGACACACAATCAGTCTTAGCAACAACCCGACCCTTTCATTGTACATTTTAATTGCATATTTAAGTAGTTCACTTGTATTGCGCCACATGTTTCTTGATTTATTTATGTTCCTTTGCAGAGGGCTGGAATGAGTTCTGGAAAACAAGTACCTTCCACATCATTTGCTTTCCCTGGCCCCTCGAAGAAACATGTTTTGAATTCCATACAATCAGGGCCAACTGACATTTCACGTGCTGGGTCCTCCAGTAATTGGCTTCCAACACTACAGCACAATGCTTCAGCCAAGTAACTGGTATAACCTGTCGTGTGTATCTGCATCTGCAGGCTCAGATTCCCTCTGGATGGTATAGGACTTTTCAGGTTAAGTGTATGTTCTTTATGTGCTCTTCAGGTGTACATTCAATGCTCCAATCCAACATCAAGATAACATATGCTGCTAAAGGTGGCTGCAATGTTTTGCTCAATTCACCTTTCTGGATATCAGAATACATTTTGTATTCGTGTTAAGGTGACTACAGCTACATCTGTTGCTAAATTGTCTTCATGAGACATGGTTGATTGTGTGTTCCAAAATTGACACTTCTTATCTAGCATTTTACTTTCCCCTTCAAATTTGATATGTGAAATCATTATATTCTGTTAATCTGCGAATAGACCTATCCTATCTGTTTTACTCATCCGAAGGGATATAGTGTAACAAAGTACCTTGTGGATTCATGAAGCTGGCATTCTTCGCTGCTTGTTTACGGTTGTATTTACTTGTTCGGATGAGGGTGATTTTCTGAAATGATTTTAGCATTCATGCTCCCTTCACTCAGGCATCTGAACTGAAGTGGGTAATGTAATTTTCAGGTTTCATCCCGTCTCTCTTCCTTTGTGCTAGACTGCAATACAGCTGTATATGTGTTGCTACGTGAGTTTTTTTGTACTTAATGCACATGATATAATGGTTAGCTTTTCATTATTCTCTTACCTATCTAGTTTTCTTTTTGGTCATACAGAGAATGATGCTGGCAATATAGAGTACTTTTGAAGTTTACAAACATGGAATCCGAATCTTACGCTTCCACAATGAGGAATGATGAGCATGTTTTCTGTTCTCAGAGGTTGGAAAAAAGGTATTATCTTGGTGAAATACATTCACCGTGCATTATATATACATGGTGGCAAAAGGTGAATACGCTCGCCCCTAGCGTTCCCGTCAATCCGAATCTTACTCCTGTTCTCATGGTGCATTATATATACATGTGTATGTGTGTGCGCGTGTGAGAGAGATTTTCTGACACCAATAATAATAGCAAAGTTGAAGTTTTTCTTATCTTCATAACAAAACTTAGCCGGACTAAAAATTTTCAGGGTTTGGGCCTTTTCTAGAATTTACTACTAACTTTTGATACATAATTGTGGTGGTCGGGAGTTTATGGAACTCAGTGAGTGTTGACAAAACTCGCATATTTGGGCGTAGTGTTGGTATTCTGTTGGTTATGACTAGGATTTGGGTCTTTTTTGGTTAATTGGACTTACCATCCGTTGAGTGATTGTTATTTTTATTATTAGTATCAGACGGCTGTTGCCCGGGCTTTTTTCTGAACAGGAGTTATCGAAACGAACTAAGATGCGCCAGTGAAGGTTTTTTTTTTTTTTTGGGTGGTATCCAGCGTGAAGGCTCTCATCTATTCTATGTACGTAATATGTTAGCTATATATCTAAAAAAATTTCAATTTAATATAAATATTATAAACAAAATAAAGCTGCACGGTTATATTTTTGAATTAAATAATAATATTTGATGGAACCAAATAGAGATATATATTTTAATCAAACGAACATGTTTTATTATTTAAATAAAAATATTTAGTCTAAATTTACAGGTTAAATGAAATTACTTATTTAAATTAAATAAAAGCAAAAAAAATATTATGCAATTACACGTTCATATATATTTGATTAATTAAATAAAAATGTATAATTTTATAAAATGAAGGTACTTATTGAAGTTAAATAGTGATAATATAAGCTAATATAAAATTATATAAAAAAAATATTTATTTTAAAATTTCTACATAACCCGTATTGACAAGTTGCATATATAAGAGTTAACGTTTTTTTTTAAGGAAAAAATATGGAACCATCGCATCAGCGGTTCCACTAGAGTCGGTCTTACGAATATGGAGGGAGGTAAATATAGGTACATAGCTGAAAGTGTATAGTCGGGATGCTAACCCCAGACAATGATACCCCGAGGATCGAACCCTGGACCTTTTGGCCACGAAATCATGTGCCCCCAGCTGTGCTATGCCCTGGGGATAGCTAACGTTTTTTTTTTTTTTTTTAAAGGCTCCGATGCTATGTTGTAATAATAAGACGATTTTAGTGGGAAAATAATCCCAGAACATAGAAGATGAATACGAACGAGGTAAATCATGGACGGTTATTAGCCTTTGGAATAGTGACTAGCACATAAGGGAGGTATTTATCTCGATTTTACTAAGATTCGAATCTCAGATCTCATGATAACAATACCTCATACGCTAGCCATTAGACGAAAGGACAAATACCAAATCATTACAGATTATATAGTAGTTGGTGGGAGAATTTTTACCATGCGGATGAATAAGAGGTTATCATTTTATCCACATGTTCTCATTTGAATTATTCAGATGAATCAACAAATTTAAAAAATAAATAAATTCAGTTGTGCACCCGACTAACTTTGAAAGTCGATTGTTTTTTTTTTTCATCTATTTGGTAAATTCAAAATAAAGTTTATGCACATTTAAAAATTAATTTTTAAAATATTTATTTTATTTGGGAATAAATTAGCAAATCCATAGAACAATGGAAGAGTGAATTTATAACTACACCACTTTTTGAAAATTAATTATATTGTGATTAAATGAAGTTGATATTTAATAATATACAGAGCATGTAAATATTATTATTTAATTAGTATTGTATGTATTTTATACACTAGCATTTCATATTATTTTTCTTTTGAAATTTAGATAACAACATAAAAAAATCGACTCGAATTCAAAATTCAAAATAATAAAACCAAATATATAACACTTTAAATTCAATTTGAAACTCACTCGATTATATTCATTTGCAGGTTGGGCATGTTTAAATCTATCTGAATCAAATTAACAAAACTGAAACTTGTGTTTACTGATTTGGTTTCTGATTGTAAAATAGACAGACTTGTTAGTTTGTGAAGTAGCGTAGTAGACAAAACCGAACTCGACCTATCAATAACTTTATAATATTATAAAATATATAATATCACAATAGTAACCAACTAACCCTGTCTAATCTTAATATTGTAATCTGCTGATCTCTAATACCTCAACCCTAAACCAATTTAACTCGTAATAACTGTACTATCACTGTCTAAATAATCTTAAACTTCTAATAATAACTGTACTATCCGAATGATGACGGGTACAAAGGAAATTTTTAGATCAAATTATAGTAATCGGATAATTAAGTATGGGTATTTTCGAATTTAGGTATAGAAGCGGATGTAGTAAAATCTTATTCTTATTTTACCGGATACGCAATATATAAGAAAAAATTTTATCTCATTTTTCGTCTCGGAAAAATTTTCTTTTCCACGAGAAATTCTCATCCAATCAAAGGAGCGCGAGACGAGGAAGAGTAGATGAGTATATTGAAATAATTTATTTATTTTGTTAAAAATAGAATGGTAGATAGTAATAAGATGATGAGTAGAATATGAATATTTAATTTTCCGTTGAATATAAGAATGAGGATAAAAATTACATACACAGTAAAATATGAAAATGACTAAAGGGATAAATACAATTGATAGGATTACTTATGAAGAATATAAAATCTAATCTAAATTCGATGAATTATCATCCTTATCTTATAGTATATTATTATTATTTTTTATTTTAAATTTTTTATTCAAACTCAACTATATCGAAGTTGAAATTAAAATTTTTAATTCAATTTCAATCAAACCATTTAATTTTAGTTATTTTTGATTTCTCCATGAGAGATTAACAAATTAACGCAAAGGATGAAATTATAATACTTATCGGCCGTAATTTTTTATTTTACACAGTCTGCTTCTTCGTAGGCCGTAATGGACTGATTAATTATTACACGCACGGTTTAATCGGACCAAGTTAGACCGAATCGCGGCTTGACCAAATTATACAGCCTTATCGCAAACACTGACCTTCCAGAACGTTCGTTCTATGCTATATAATTCCATAAAGGTCACTCAGAAAAACCCTAACTAAACCACAGCCGTCTCTGATCCTCTGCCATCGTCGATTCTTGCTCAAAGGATGCAGCGAGTGGCGTCGGCGTCATCATCTGCCCTTCGTCGGCTCGTTGCGGAAGCGTTTAACAGGCCGCCGATCCTCTCCCGTGCTGCCTCCTTCGTCGCCACGAGTTTCTCCCGGCCCCTCGCCGCCTCCGACCGCCACCGCCAGCTGACACTCCTCAATCCGATCTACCATCCCTGCCGTGGCTACGCCAATCGCCGCGACATGGTCCCAAGCGATATGGAGGATGACGACGAAGAGGCCGATGACGGAGAGGATGACGACGATTGTGTTGATGATGATGAAGATGAGGACTTGAACTCGGACGAGGATGAGGACGACTATGGGAGTATGTCCGAAATGTCCGATTGATTTCAAAGGCAGGCGGCGGCGGCCTCTATTATGTTACCTTGTGTCAGTGAGTAGCGTTCTGGTTTTCAATAAGATAACAATTTGCGTAATTTATGCGATCAATGTAGGTGTGGAAAAAACAGGACATTATTGTTGTTCTCCCTCTTCAGAAAATGAATCACGCTGTTGATGATTAATGTTCTTTATTTCGCCTAAACTTGGGTGTCGTTCTGTACGGTTTTTAGATTATTTTATGTTTTTGCAAAAGCATTCTGTTAAACGCTATTTCTCTTTCAATCGAATCATTACAAATTAAAAAGCATTTTGCTGTCGGAGGAACACCTGCAAATCCAAACTCGTTTCCCTTTCTTCAGTCCTTCACCATCAATCAATTGACAAAGGTAACTAACCCTAGCTTAACACTCTTGCAGACGACATGATTCGTAGATTGTCCATCTCCAATCTTAAAGCAGCAGATCTGATCATGTTTGTAATCACAGGAGACCATTCAATTCTTGAATCAT
This sequence comes from Zingiber officinale, assembly GCF_018446385.1. Taxonomy (NCBI): domain Eukaryota; kingdom Viridiplantae; phylum Streptophyta; class Magnoliopsida; order Zingiberales; family Zingiberaceae; genus Zingiber; species Zingiber officinale. Next base: position 17,329,458 of record NC_055986.1, on the reverse strand, counting down.
GGCGAGCAACTATTTAGTCAGAAGTTCCTCGTGAACCAGGTTACTAGCAGCTATTATAGATATTTTAAAATTTTAAAAATATGATATCCTTTTATTATAGATATAGAATAAGCAAGTCGAGTAGGCGATTGTATAATAACTCCATGAAGATCACCTTCGCACATATGGGCCATCTAGGATTTTTTTTTCCTTTTGTTGAAGGAACTAATTTTATTTATTTATTATTTATTATTGATGTGGTGATTTTCTACTGGACACGTCCATTCTTGGACTAGTATAGGTGGGAGACATTGCCTCCCACCAATATAAATATTGGACTAGGGGTTGGTCCAATATTTGTGGTCTAGAGGATCTCTCGTATTTCTATATCTCCATGTGTCCTGCGAGATCAAAGTCATGTGCCAATCAAGTCAAGATGGGTCAAATATGATCCAAAGGGAATTGGATCCTACTCAGATGAGACTTGGGGTCTGATTGAACATGCTCATTTAGCTCAATGCACTCATTCCAAATGTTTAAGTTTGGTTTAGTACAAGTTAGGTATAGTGGCTCCTGTCACATCTCCTAATCTCGACGCCCATCTCGATCTTAGTCATCCCTACACCCTCTCAAGCTCAGCTTCAAATAACTGACATCCTTTATGTCTCAATTTCAATACAAGCCAGCCACAAGGGCTCCTCTCCCAACTCTTAATCCTGACACCCATCTTGGGCCTAGGCTGCCTGCATCTCCCTTCTCAGTCTTATATCCCGACACCCTCATTCAGGTCTCGACCTAAGTTGTTGACACCTCCCCTCTCAGTCGTAATCTTGACACCCTCATTCAAGTCTTGGGCAGGCCATCAACACCTTCTCTCTCAGTCTTAGTGACACCCTCATCCAGGTATCGACCCAGGTCACCAACATCTTCCCTCTTAGTCTCAGATCTCGGCTCCATTTTTGTTTTGATTTTAGTTGCCAACATCTACTCCTAAGATCACTCAAACTCAGTGCCATCTCTTCATCCGTTCTCGGATTGGACCCATTCTCGATGAGCCCCATATAAGGTCGTGTTGGGGTTCAATTAAAGTCCCATATTGAAAAAATTTGGTAAAGACCATGAGATTAAAAGCATGCATGATATTTCTATTGGGATGAGGTCTTTTGGGGAGAGCCCAAGAGCAAAGTCATGAGGGTCTAGGCCCAAAGTAGATAATATCATGTCATTGTGGAGATATGTGGGCACAACAAATGGTATCAGAGCCATGGTCCAAACTAGATGTCATGTGGGGTGACCTTGAACGAAGTTAAGGGTGAGTCCGAAGTAGGTCAGGGTGATCGGATACTTGCGAGGAAGTCCGGAGCAGGTCAAAGTGACTAAATGCTCACAAGGAGGCTCGACGTAGGTCAGAGTGACCGGATATTCGCGGGGAACCCGGAGTAGGTCAAGGTGACCAGATGCTTGCGGGGAGGCCTGGAGCAAGTAAGGGTGATCAGATACTTGCGGGAAGGCAAGTAGGTCAAAGTGACTGATAACTATGATTTTACTGTATTATTTCGATTCATACATGCATGGTTTGATGTTATATTCATGGATGAAACCTATATATGCATCACATTTCATGCATTATCTTTATTCTTGGACTTAATTACAAATTATCTTATTTTTAGTGCTATTTGATACTAATATTTGATTCTTATTTTGTAGACATCAAAGGATCTTGGATTTGGATCTATTCGAACCGAATTTGTGCTCGAATCGGAGTTTAAACGAGAAGATCAAGCTGTGGAGTATTATGGATCGTTCATCAAAGATCGGAGGGATCTGAGCCATCCATTAAAGATCTGGTCCATCCGACCTAAGGGAGAGTAGATCCAGACCCTAGAGTAAGATCAGCACCTTTGGATCGGAGTTTAAGCGACTTTTCACCGTTGATCAAGATCTGAATTGCTCCCAGCCGTCCGTTCAGATCTGGATCTGATTTAAAACAGAAGCTATAGTAGCTTCGTGTTGGTCGATCTCCTTCGCGCTGAGCTTCATCCCGTGGCGTGTTTCTTCTGAGATTCCGACCCTGATTCCTTCTACGATCAACTCTTCAAGCGACAACTTAGTGGAGAGTTTCAAGGCAACCGAATCCCGATCATCTAGAGCCATCGGCGGGCGTTCCCTTCGGTGAAATTCTACATCTCAGCGATCCTCTATTTTCATAGATTTGTTGGGTGTTCCCTCAGATCTGCGACTCTCCTTCCATCAGCGACTCTCCTTCCATCAGCGACAATTGGCGACGTTCCTCCAGTGTTCCTGAGCTTTATCCGACGATCATCCATCATCTGTAGCTTCCATTTCAGATTCAGAGGTGAAGGATTGCAGATTTCTAGATTTTCGGCCATTTATGGGTTTAGGGTTGTTTCTAGCTCGCCAGGGCGTTCTGCCGATTTTGCTGAGCAATCCTCGAACTGAGACGCAGCTGAGACTATCCACTGATGACCGGAGTTGGGCGTTCTCGTCTTCGGCCTCTTGTGTGACGGCAAGAGTGTGTTGTTTGGCTAGCTTGATTGTGAGATTGGAACAGTTATCATTTTCTTTCACTTGTTATTGTTTTTGTAGCTTGAACAGATTTATTTTGGTTTTTGTTATGTTCTTATCACTGTAAACTAACATTTCTTTGTCTTGTTGAAGTTTAGTTCAAGTTAAGTAGTTGCAATTTCAATGATGCAATTGAGTTTAAGTTTTGTTTGAAGCTTAGTTAATTGTTAATAGTTTGATTCCTAAGTTAGGGTTTGAATTGTGCATTATATTAGATTTATCTTATGTCTTGTTATTGCATTCCCTATTTTATTCAATACTTTAGTTTAGATTTTATTTGAATCTCGTTATTTCATTCTTAGTTAATTGTGTTGATGATGAAATTCATTACGTAGTGTGACAATGCGTATGGATTAATTGTTGGCACCTAGGTAGATTTCATTTATGCATTAGATTAGTTCTTATTTGTTGTGCTTTTATTTGTTGGAGGATTTAAATTCAAACCCCCAATTTATATATTAAAACCCCAAAAATAGGAATAACATACAATCCTAGATTACTATCTTATCGTTGCTTTCGTTGGAGACGACCTGAGTCATTTCTATGTTGCATTAGCTTAGAAGGGGTTCGGTACTAAATTCTTTTGATCTCGTATCACGACAAAAACGGGCTTATAAAAAATTGGCACCGTTGCCGGGGAAGACGGTGTTTGATAGTCTTAGGATTGTTCTTTATTTTGGAAAACTTTAAAATTTTTGTTGTTTTGATTGCTTTCATGTTCATATATCCATGTGCTTGATTTTATTTATTCCTGAGTCTTCTGATTTTCTTTGCTAGTTTTCAGTGTAAGAATAGAAAATTTATTTGACCATGGATCCATATATCAGCATTTTGGAGATTGGAAGGAGAGTTATTATTATCAGCCTCAGTCTGGGTTTTATCATCCTGAATATCAGTACTACCCACCTGTGGAGCAGCAGAATAGGTATGAGTCATTTCCTAATACCTATAATTCTAATAGGGTGGATTTTTCACATTTCAGGTATGAGCATGTACAAGTACAATTTGCAGAGTCAACATGGAAATTCAATAAAATTATGCAACAAATGAGTGAGCATCAAGAGCAACAATTTGCGAGGATACAGAACATACAAATTCAGTTAGATCAAATTGCGTCATCCATCAATCAGTTACAAGCACAAAACTACAATGGAGAGATGGATAGTAGAGATTTTGTCAGGCCTGACCCTACTCCCATTTCTTCACAAGAATTTTCTAGTTTAATTTGAGATGATGATGTAGTTGTTCAAATTTCTGATTCTACTAATAGTGTTGCTTTAGATGTTGTTGAAGATGCAAGAATTGAAAATTTACCTAAAGAGACTTTAAGTGTAGGGGAATGCTTACTGGAAGCAATACCCCAAGGCTCACCTGGATTTGATGATGATGATGAAGAGAGTGTAGGGACTTGTGCTAGGGACGCAAGTACCCAAGAATTACTACCTTTGGTTGTACATTTTCCAGAACCTAAACCTGAACCAGTCCTTGATGATGAGGAGGACACAGAAATCATTTTAGAACCCACAGGTATCTTCGAGCATGATAAGGTTAGTATTTCTTGTGATTTTCCAGGAAACTTCTTTAAGGTACCTATTTTTGACTTTATAGCATGTGATACTCATTTTTATCCATTTGGTTTAGACACTAATTGCATTTCATTTTCTCCTAATCATGTGAGTGCACGGGAAGTGTTTTTCCTTGATCATGCAGGTAGCCATAGGATTTTGAAATGGTTACTTGATCTGAACCGCCTCCGTCCTCTAGAAAGAATTTGCAATAGAAAAATGAAGAATAAAAAGAATTTGAGTGGAACCACAATGACACCTCTACCGGCGTGGATTCTTTTACTAAATCTTCTTCAACCGCCCGGAATTAAGGGGAGTTGGTTCCAATTTCGTTTTCTTTTGAATTTTAATTCGTGTTTTGTTAATAAATTCTGTGTGGGAAATTTTCTATAGTTTTATATTTTACAATTGCATTTTACTTCCACATTTTGCATTTTGTTTAGTATATAGCATGTCATTTAGAAAAAAAATTTCCATGAATTGTTTAGTAATGTTTTTAAGATGGTAAAAATTTCTTAAATTTGATCATCAATTTTAGGTCATTGGACATGATTGGATGCTCTACTTACATGATATTGGTTAGTGTGGTGGTGGATTCTAATTTGATTAGTTGAGCTAGATTGCAAGAATTACCTAGAAAAGACCACTTTAAGTCTATATCTATTATTTTCTTTGTGTGGCATGCACTCATAGCAAATTGAACTCTAGAACTTGCTTAGCTTCTATTCAAAGTCACAATGACATATGTATGCAAGAAAATAAAGGATATTTGTCATTTTTGTTCCATCATATTTTTCCATTTCTTTCTCCACAATTTTCTTGAAACATTTTTATCTAGCATTCTAATTCTTGAATCTCTTTGCTTGTCATTTTCATTTCATTGGGATTTTTGGTTGAATTTTTTATGAGTTTGATTGATTAGATGGACAAAGATTTAAGTGTGGGGGAGAATTGTATATGCTTAAGGTTCATGAGTTTTCTTACTTCAAATGGTTTGAAAATTTTGAAGTTGAGAATCCAAGTTGATGGATACTGTAACGACCCGCCTTCTACTGACTAAGCTGTAAGGCCGATCGTCACATTATGCTGTGCTAAACCATTCCTTGACCATTGCTAACACTAGATGCGGAAGCTGTACTAATTAAAACTTTTGCTAATTAGAATAATTTCTCGATTCTACATGTGCTAAGGGGTGTAATCTAAGCTATTCATGCCATTATTACCTCCCCTTATGGTCAAAGAACTTATCCAAGGGTTTCTAGCTAATATCAGGCCTTCCAATCGATCCACGGATCGATTGGACTGATCGAATCGATCCAGAGATCGATTCAGAGGCCTACTGTATCCGGGACATGAGTTGGATCAATCCAGTGATCGATCCAGCACGCTACTGTGCTCGGGACGATATTCTGGATCGATTGGCTGATCGATCCAGGCTGACCAATCGATCCAGTAATCGATTCCCGAACCTTCTGTTCGCGACAGAAATCGCTGGATCGATCGGATAATCGATCCAGAGACCTACTGTTCACGGAGCAAGTCGCCCGATCGATCAGCTGATCGATTGGGACCCCCCAATCGATCCACCGATCGATTGGGGTGTCTGATTTCACACTGAAGCTCTGATTTCCAACACTGATTCGTGCCAAAAATCCCATACACAAACTCCAGACACATTAAAAGCACTCTAGCATGTAAATACTAACATTCTAAACATGATAACCAAGCAAGACATAGTTTACTAAGCTGTAACACCTAGTAACAAGACTAAATCATAAACTAGACATGTTAAGTATTAAAACTGAAATAAAAGCGTGTAGATCCCAAGGATCTTTATTCCAAACCCCTTGCACACACACATCATCGTAGCATCGCCCTCCAGCCTCCGCTAATCCACTTTTCTTTTACCGGTATCTGCAGTATAAGAAAAATAGCATCTGTAAGCTAAAAAGCTTAGTAAGAAACCATCTACCTCACAAAAACATGCAACGATGCAATTATGTTTTTAAAACATGCTGTTTGAAAACTGAACTGGGCATGGCAACATGGCATGACATATAAAAGCATAAACTGGGACTGAAACATGTATAGCATATAAATTGAACATGCTTTAAACTGAACATGGCATACTTATAAACTGAGTATGAAACTGAACTAGTCATGCATATATCTAAATCTGTACATGAACTCAAATCATGTAAACTGAACCTGAACTGAACTGAAAGTTAAATTAGTGTTCTCATCACTAGTTTCAAATTTGAAAACTATACATATAATAGATGAAAATACTAAACATGCTGTTGGGGCCCTGGCAACTGTACATACTGTGCGCGCATCCCTACGAGATCCGGGATTGCAAGTTCCGAATCCGGCAGGGTTACTAGGTTATCTGAACCTAGGGACGACTGTGGGAGTCCAGCCCATGGATATCTGATCCAAGTACAGTGCCAACTGAATAAAAGTAAAATACTGAATACTGTTTTATTTTACTTTGCTGTTCCAGGTTATCTGAACCTAGAGGCTACTGTGGGAGCCCACCCAATGGATATCTGATCCATATAGTTGTAATAACTGATAATAACCTGAGTAAAATGTTTCTAATACATTTTACATGCTGTTAGGACGCCTACTGGTGCATCCTTCTGAACTGGGCATTCTACCGAATGCTTGGTGTGCACTAAAAGCACACCCTAAAACTGAAAACTGTAAAACTACTGAACTAACGCCAAAACTAACAAGCGAGAGCAATTATACTACAGGTGAGGGGTTTCTTACCTCAATCGCAAGGTTTTCTTACGATTCTATCCGCTAAGTTTTTCGGAAAACTGCTCCGTTCGACGAACCGCTTACGTCCTCGCATTCCTCTCGCGGAGAAGAACTTCCTTGTGTTGAAATCGTTGCCGGATGGTAACCTTGGGACCCTAGGAAGAAAGTCCTAGCCTTTTCTTGATGTGGCGCCGAGAGAAGGAGGAAGAAAAAGAGGGGGCGACGTGAATGGTCTCTGTGAAGAGGGATTTGCCCAACCAAAATAAAATAACCCAACTCCATCTTAAGTTTATTATTTATATTAAGTGGTTTAATGAACCCAACTCTAATATAAATATATTTGGTTCTCCTTTCTTTCAGCACGGCCCTGCTGGGTTCACCGGTTACTAAACTTATCCGTAAACCATAGGTCTCGGGTTCGATTCCCGACTAAGCTATTTTACGGTTCCAATTATTTTTGCCACTTCCGCTACTCGAAAAATTCCGGAAAAATATCTAAAAATTTCAAAAAAATCATAGAATAATTCTAAAATAAATTCGGGAATTTTTTGGGCTTTACAATCCCCCATACCTTATAAAAAGTTCGTCCCCGAACTTAAAACAATTCTGGGTACTTCTGTCTCATTCTGGCCTCTGTCTCCCAAGTCGCCTCTGCTGCTGTGTGATTTTGCCAGCTGACTTTGGCTAATGGTACTTCCTTGTTCCGTAATTTCTTTCTTGCTCGGTCTATTATCTGAATAGGTCATCATTGAGATCATCACGGACTGTACTGGGGCTCAATCACTGTGTGGCGTCTGGAATATGCTTTTCATGGAGACATGAAATACGTTGTGGACGGTGACATCTCCTGTCTAACTCATATGCTACCTTGCCTACTCTCTTTGTGATAAGGTATGGTCCCACATATCGGGAGCTAGCTTGCCTTCTTCCCAAGATGACCCCCTTCATGGGAGCTACTCGAGGAAAAGTATCCCCAATTGAAAACTCTAGGGGTGCGTGGTGTATCGACATAGCTCTTCGGCTCTGTCTGTCTCTATCCTCTGGCGAATCTGCTGTATGGTTGCTGTGGTATCTGCTACTAGATGTCTGAAGCTCTAGTTCCTTCATTCACCACTCTCATACCAGATTGGTGATCTGCACCTCCGCCCATAGAGTGCCTCATAAGGTGTCATGCCGATAGTGGCTTGATAACTGTTGTTGTATGCAAATTCCGCTAGACTCGGATATTTGCACCAACTTCCCTTGAAATCTAGGGCACAAGCCGGAGCATATCCTCAGTACACGATTTACTCGCTCCGTCGACCATCATGAGGATGAAAGGCATCTTGAATTTTAGCCGGGTGCCCATAGTGTACACACTTCCGTAAGTGTGATGTAAATCTCTTGTCTCGCGGATATAATGGTCCGTGGGACTCCATGTAGTCTAACAATCTCCTTGAGATATAACTGAGCCAGCTGCTCCATGGAGTAGGATATCCTGATAGATAAGAAGTGGGCTGATTTAGTCAATCTGTCGACTATTACCCAGATGGAATCAAAAACATTCGTGGTTCTGGGTAGTCCCACTATGAAGTCCATGGAAATATCCTCCCACTTCCATTCTGGAATCTGAATAGGCTGCAGAACTCCTCCTGGTCACTGGTGTTCTGCCTTGACCCTCTGGCAGGTCAGACAGGGACTGACATATCTAGCGATGTCTCTTTTCATCCCAGGCCACCAAAAATCGCTTCTTTAGATCCCGATACATTTGGTGGAACCAGGATGCATCGCATATGGAGTCCTGTGAGCCTCGTCTAGAATCTGTTTTCGTAGTTCCTCCTGATCTGGAACACAAAGTCTGTCACCAAAGTACACTACCCCACTGGCGGACACTCTGAACTCTCCACTTTCTGATTCTGCTAACCCTTGCTTGATTTTCTGGATTTCAATATCCTGCTCCTGAGCTGTCTGGATATCATCAAGCAAGGTAGATGCTAAGGACATAGTGGAAAGCTGCCCGACTATAAGCTCGAGACTAAAATTTGTAATCTCCTTCCTTAGGGGTGGTGACATAGCTGCTAAAGATAATAAGGTAGCGTTGGACTTCCTGCTGAGTGCGTCTGCTACCTTATTAGCTTTCCCTGGATGGTAGAGGATATCTATGTCATAATCCTTGACCAGCTCTAACCATCTGCGCTGTCGCATATTCAGATCCTTTTGAGTAAAGAAATACTTCAGACTTTGATGATCTGTATACACTCTGCACTGAGCTCCGTACAAATAATGTCTCCAAATCTTGAGAGCGAACACCACTGCTGCAAGCTCAAGGTCGTGAGTAGGATAGTTCCTCTCATAATCCTTGAGTTGTCTGGAGGCATAGGCGATCACCTTGCCCTGCTGCATCAGTACCGCTCCTAATCCCAATTTAGAGGCGTCACTGTAGATGTCGAAGCTGCCTGTGTTTTCTGGTATAGCTAAAATAGGAGCACTGATCAATCTCTGTTTTAGTTCGCTGAAGCTGTTCTCGTAGTCCTCTGTCCATTGAAAGTTCTTGTTCTTCCTGGTGAGAGCTGTCAGTGGGGAGGCTATCCTGGAGAAGTCCTCTACGAATTTCCTGTAGTAGCCTGCTAATCCCAGAAAGCTTCTGATTTCACTGGCGTTCCTGGGTCTCTTCCAGTTACTTACTGCTTCTATCTTGCTGGGATCTACCATAACACCATCCTTGGAGATGATGTGGCCTAGAAAGGCTACCTGGTCTAGCCAAAATTCACATTTCGTGAATTTGGCGTACAGCTGGTTCTGCTGAAGGATCTGCAAAACTGTCTTCAGATGCTCTGCATGGTCCTCCTGAGTGCCTGAATAGATAAGAATGTCATCGATGAACACGCTGACAAACTTGTCTAAGTATTCTCTGAATACTCTGTGTTGGTGCAACATCCCTCAGGTCAAGGTTGACCTGGTTAACCAAGCTGAGTCTTGGTTTGGGTTTAGATGTTTGACAATAAGATATTGATCGAAGAAGAGTCAAGTAGGTCAAGGTTGACCGGATACTTGACTGGGAAGTCCTAACTGGCATGTTAGGCAGGTGGAAAATCCTGGTGAGTAAAGCCAGGTGAAAGTCCTAGTGAGTGAAGCTAGGCAGAAGGAAATCCTGGTGAGTGAAGCCAGGTGAAAGTCCTAGTGAGTGAAGCTAGGCAGATGGAAAACCCTAGTGAGTGAAGCTAGGTGAAAGTCCTGGTGAGTGAAGCCAGGTGAAAGTCCTAGTGAGTGAAGCTAGGCAGATGGAAAACCCTAGTGAGTGAAGCTAGGTGAAAGTCCTGGTGAGTGAAGCCAGGCAAGGAAGGAAATCCAGATGGATCAAGGATGATGGGACATCGGTGTTGGGAAGTCAAGTAGGTCGAAGGATTGATGGATACTTGGCAAGGAAGGAAGTCGGATGGGTCAAGGTTGACCAGACATCTAGTGGAAGTCCAAGTAGGTCAATGGGGTGATGGATACTTGGCACGACGAGTAAAAGTCAAGTGGGTCAAAGGATTGGCCGGACACTTGGGGAGTCTGGCAGGTCAAGGGAGTGACGGATGCGAGGCATGATGTACCAACAGGTCAAGGTTGACCGGATGTTGGTTAGGGAGGTTTGGGACTTGGTTTTGGGCAAAAACCAGTCTGGATCGATCCGTGGATCGATCAGGTGGATCGATCGGTGGATCGATCCGTTCTTCAATGACGAGCCACGGATCGATCCGTGGATCGATCGAGAGGTCCCGATCGATCAGCCGATCGATGACGGGGCTGCTTCGCGCGATAAGCGCCGGATCGATCCGTGGATCGATCTGGGTTTCTGAATCAGGCACTCGGATCGATCCGTGGATCGATCAAGCCTCCCGATCGATTCGAACATTGAATCGATCGGGATCCGACCGTCGGCGTCGGTAAAGGCCGAGCGTGGTCTTCGGCATCTCTTCACGAGCTCTTCTCAGATTCATTCCAGCTCCTCCACAGCTCTCTACAAGCACGTGATCGCCAGTTCTTGAAGGTTCTTGGAGGCTTTCCAAGTCAAGAGGCGGATCTATTGCAAGAGGAAGAAGTTAGGGTTAGGGTTTTTACTGCACATCTTGTAAGCTTTTGCTTAACTTGTATTTCCCTTTCTTCTTCTTGTATTGAGAGTGTTGTAGGGCTTCTCCGCCTTTGGTAGTTACCATAAAGGAGTGTTATTCATAGTGGAGGGTGTGTGCGTTGGTGTGGATCCTTGGATTAGTCACCTCTTGTGAGGTGGATACCAAGTAAAATCCTAGTGTTAGCGTTTTGTATTTGTTTCTGTATTTTCCGTTGCACATTCAAGAAGAAACAAGCAACGCCAAGCAACGAAGCGCACCGAGCGAACGCGACAAGCTATTCACCCCCCCCCCCTCTAGCTACTTTTGGTCCTAACAAGTGGTATCAGAGCAAGGCCGCTCTTCACCGGAATCATCGCCGGAAGGGTCAAGCATAACAAGAAAAGCTAGAGGGTGAAGAAGTTGGAGCAAATTCTTCAAGTTCAAGACTTTATAAAGCTCAACTTCAAGATGCAATTCCAAGATGGACTTGGATTTGACACAAGGGTGGCTCCACCGTACACTTCCACGAGCTTCGATTCTTGGAAATCAAGAATCGAAAACTTTCTTATGATGGAGATAGAGCAATGGTTTGCTCTAATGGAAGGATTTGAAGCTCCAACAAACTCCAAGGGCAAGCTTCTCAAGAAAAGCAAATGGAGCTCGGAGCAAGTCCAAAGGTGCGATGCAAATGACAAAGTGACCAAGCTTTTGGTCAATTTATTGCCAAGCACCATCCTTTGCAAAATTGGAGAATTTGAAGATGCAAAGGAATTATGGAGCAAATTGGCCAAGCTTCATGAAGAGATCCCCTCCACTGTACAAGAGCAAGAAGTATCCAGAGAGGGTGACTCTTTGGAGCAAGACCAAGAGGAGGACTCCGAGGTTGAGAGATGCTCAACCTCCGAAGAAGAGGAAATCCAAGAAGCTTCATCCTCAAGGGAATGCAACGAAGGGAACAAGGAGGGAGCATACTCCTTGTCTCATATTCAAGATGATGAAGCCTCCACCTCTAGGATTGAGGGGGGGCAATCCTTGGTGACGCCGGATCAAGAAGAAGGAGAAGCTTCTACATCCGGGTCAAGAGACGAAGAGGAGGAAGAAGATTCTACCTCCACAAGTCAAGAAAAATCAAATGGAGGAGAATCAAGGTCCGATCAAGAGGAAGTCTCTACCTCCGGATCCAAAGGAAAAGATGCCACCCCTACAAGCGAAGGTAATAATATTTCAATTAATAATAAAAATCATATTATATGCTTTGAATGTAGGGAACATGGGCACTACAAGAGCAAGTGCCCTAAATTAGCCAAGAAGCAGGGCCAAGTGGCACAAAAGGGCAAGGTGAAGCCCAAGGAGACCATCCCCAACACAAAGAAGAGCAAGGAGCATATTATATGCTTCTCTTGCAATCAAAAGGGGCATTACCGGAGTCAATGCCTCAAGGGGAAGAAGATGGTCAAGGCTCAAGGAGGCATTAGTCAAGGGGGAGCCTCTAAGGTAAAGAAGAAGGTAACATTTATTGAGCCTACTCCTTTACATTATGGTAAAAAGCATGATAGGTCTAACTTTTATCATTTTAATGCAATTTACCATAAGAATAGAAAGCATGAGGGCTTTAAGGAAAAGCATGTGGCCCTACATGCTAAGACTATCACTCCTAGGGTTAGGAATGTAGGTAAAAGTCTAGGCAATAACTCTAAGGATTTTAGATACAAGCCTAGAAACCAAAATGCTCATGGACTTAATGAAAAACCAAATTCTAAGGATTTAATGATAGAAAATCAAGTCTTGAGATCAAGACTTGATAAAATGGAAAAGGCCTTAAAAAGGATGGAAAATATCCTAAAAGGGCAAAATGAGCAAAACCTAGGGCTAGGAAAGTCAAAGCCATCAAATAGCCATAGAGGTTTGGGATACAAACCAAAGGCTAAGAAGGATGTGCCTAGTTATCATAGGGTTCCATATAGTTATGGAACAAACCCTAGGTTTAGTGGTCAAGTCAAGAATACTAGGGAAGTCATCCCTAAGAGTATTTTTGCAACCAAAGTGACTAAGACTTCTAAGAAGTCTAAGAAAGTCACTAACAAGGTCACAAGGGAGGCTATCCCTAGGGTTGACCTAGAAAATGTGACCAAGGCTTCTAAGAAGCCCAACAAGGTCACTAGGAAGGTATCTAGGAAGTTATCCTAGTGAGTACCTAGAGCATCCAAGGAGCACCAATAGGTGTTGGGTTCCTAGGAGCATCTTCTCTACCCCATAAATGGGTTAGAGAGTGTCAACTCCAATTAGAAGGGTAGTTAACCCAACTTTGAGGAAATTGACACTCAAGGAGCATTTTCAAGGTTTTTGTTAACCTTTGAAAATGAAATGGAACTATTATTTACTCCTTGAAAGAGTAAAATGTGCCTAGTGGTGAAAATTTGATTTTAATCTTAAAAGGAATATATTGGGAAATTCATAAGAGCTACCAAGTTGGGATTTTGGTATGTTCTTAGAAAATTTAAGGCAATCCGGGCCTTAACTTTAAAGTGCTACTCTTGTGGAAAAATGAAATATGCCAACATTTGAGGAATATGCTTAATTTCAATTGGCATAAATTAATCAAGGGAATTAGAAATGCCAATTTAGGTTTTGGCGTTTTCTTGACGCACTTAAGGGCAATCTAGGTTTAAGTTGTAAGTTTAGCTAAGGTTTTAAGGATACTTAGATAGTTAATCTAGGTATATTTTATTTATGCTAAATCTTGCCATGATTGTTTGCCCATCATATGCCATGACATCATGTCTACTTTTGCATTCATGACTTATTATGAAAAATACAAAAATATCATGTCATGACATTCATACATCATGTAGTTATAGGATATTTTCTTTTGAAAATTATTTCCTTTTGATGTATGCCATAACATTATCATGCATTAGTTTAATTCCTTGTAATTAAGGATAAAAGGCATTTAACAACAATTATTAACAAGTGACATCCTTGGTGGATGTCTAGTATATATCTAAAATGCCTAGATAGATATGCATGATCCCTAGAATAGGGCAAAACCAAAATCTTACATCTCACAAGGACTATAAGATGACTTGTATGTGTTTTAGTGCACATTAGATACAAGTGAGATGTTAGGAAGATGAACAAAACTCAAGATGTTGATTTAGTGCATTCTTTTGAGTTTTAGGTTCATCAAAACACATAGTTATGTGTTTTCCCATCATTGGGAAAGCTAATGTACAAGTCATGTGCATTAAGCCCAAGGAATATGGTGGGATATTGGTTTGAAAAAAAAAAAATTTCAAAATGATTTTGGAAAACCTTGGTGAAGGCTATCTTTTGATAGTAATCACCATTGAATAGTTAGACACAAACTTGAAGAAACACTAAAGTTTTTGCAAGTTTTCAAGTTTGTGTCAATCTTTGAAAATATGATGTATTTTCATAGAAAACTATTTTTTCCTTGATAATATATGCCCTAAACAATGTCTACACGAAATTTCATTATTTTTGAATTTTTGTAGAATTTTCTAGGGGTTTCTAAAGTTGACTGAAATGGAATTTCAGCAACTATCAGAGCTCCGATCGATCCATGGATCGATTGGAGTGCCTGAATCGATCCATGGATCGATTCAGAAGGCAAATCTCGCGAGCAGTAGCTCGCTGGATCGATCAGCCAATCGATCCAGGTAGTCTGAATCGATCAGTGGATCGATTCAGAAAGGTTCAATCGATTGGAACCCAACTCCAATCGATCCAAGTTGCTGATTTTTGGCTGGGAAAGCCTGATTTCAGCACTTTGAACCTATTTTAGTCTAGGTAACCATTCCAAACCCTTAAAATACATTTGTATACATAAAAAGGGTGTTTTCGTGTTGAAAACAAGGATGGAATGGTTAAGGAAGACTTCATTGAAGTTTAGGTTGAGGTTTGTTTCAAATTTTGAATATATGAACCTCAAAACTTCTAAAATTGGTTTTCCTAATGGTTTAGGGATTCCAAGTCATTGTTGGTGCAATGACAGAAGTTACCACCATGTCTTTAGGGGGAGGGACTCTTTAAAGACATGAAAAATTATTTTTCATGAACCTTGGAAGGTGGTTAACCTTCTGTTGTGAACTTGCTCAAGGTTGAGCATTTAAACTTGAAATGGGGATAAATGGGGAGTGGATATCCTCATCATTTCAAGTGGCAACTCAAGAGGTTGAAAATGCTCAAGGTTGGGTATTTGTCAACATTGACGGAGAAGTTAAGGATAATGAAGGGTATGGGACCTTCAATATTGAGTTGTTCACAATGAGTGAAATTGTGATCACGATGAGCAACTCTTCAGGGGGAGAGTCTTCAACAAATGGAGTTGTTGAAGTGTGCCCAAAATTGGAGCATAGGTTGATGTGTGTCCAAAGACGGGTTGATGTGGTTTATTAGTAGGAGGTTGATGTGTGCCAATAGGGGGAGAATGAAAGGAAGTAAGTTAGGTTTTCATTACCTAGAGGGAGTTTACCCTCTTAGGGGGAGAATGAAAATCTTAATTTATGGGTTCATTACCTAGTGGCATGAAGAAGGAGGCTATAGGATTAGCCTAACTTACATGTGGGATTGTAAGTGTTATTGTGGTATTGTCAAACATCAAAAAGGGGGAGATTGTTGGTGCAACATCCCTCAGGTCAAGGTTGACCTGGTTAACCAAGCTGAGTCTTGGTTTGGGTTTAGATGTTTGACAATAAGATATTGATCGAAGAAGAGTCAAGTAGGTCAAGGTTGATAGGATACTTAGCTGGGAAGTCCTAACTGGATGTTAGGCGGTGGAAAATCCTGGTGAGTAAAGCCGGTGAAAGTCCTAGTGAGTGAAGCTGGCGGAAGGAGGTAATGAAGCAGGCGGTGAAAGTCCTAGTGAGTGAAGCTGGCGGATGGAAAACCCTAGTGAGTGAAGCTGGGTGAAAGTCACGGTGAGTGAAGCCGGTGAAAGTCCTAGTGAGTGAAGCTAGGCGGATGGAAAACCCTAGTGAGTGAAGCTAGGTGAAAGTCCCGTGAGTGAAGCCGGGCAAGGAAGGAAATCCAGATGGATCGAGGATGATGGGACATCCGGTGTTGGGAAGTCCAAGTAGGTCAAATGATTGATGGATACTTGGCAAGGAAGGAAGTCCGGATGGGTCAAGGTTGACGGATGACAGTGGAAGTCAAATAGGTCAATGGAGTGATTGGATACTTGGCACGACGAGTAAAAGTCCAAGTGGGTCAAAGGATTGACCGGACACTTGGTGGGGAGTCTCAAGGGAGTGACCAGATGCGAGGCATGATGTACCAATAGGTCAAGGTTGACCGGATGTTGGTTAGGAGGTTTGGGACTTGGTTTTGGACAAAAACCAAGTCTGGATCGATCCGTGGATCGATCCAGGTGGATATCGATGGATCGATCCATTCTTCGATTGGAAAGCTCGGATCGATCCGTGGATCGATCAGAGGTCCCGATCGATCGGCCGATCGATCGGGACGATCTTGCTGCGCGATAAGCGTTGGATCGATCCGTGGATCGATCGGCAGCTCTGAATCAGACACTCGGATCGATCCGTGGATCGATCGAAGCCTCCGATCGATTCGGAACATTCGAATCGATCGGGATCCACCGTTGGCGTCCGCAGGCGGGCGTGGTCTTCGGCATCTCTTCACGAGCTCTTCTCGGATTCATTCCAGCTCCTCCACGGCTCTCTACAAGCACGTGATCGCCGTTCTTGAAGGTTCTTGGAGGCTTTCCAAGTCAAGAGGCGGATCTATTGCAAGAGGAAGAAGTTAGGGTTAGGATTTTTACTGCACATCTTGTAAGCTTTTGCTTAACTTGTATTTCCCTTTCTTCTTCTTGTATTGAGAGTGTTGTAGGGCTTCTCCGCCTTTGGTAGTTACCATAAAGGAGTGTTATTCATAGTGGAGGGTGTGTGCGTTGGTGTGGATCCTTGGATTAGTCACCTCTTGTGAGGTGGATACCAAGTAAAATCCTAGTGTTAGCGTTTTGTATTTGTTTCTGTATTTTCCGCTGCACATTCAAGAAGAAACAAGCAACGCCAAGCAACGAAGCACACCGAGCGAACGCGACAAGCTATTCACCCCCCCCCCCTCTAGCTACTTTTGGTCCTAACACTCTGTTCATGAGGTCCATGAAAGTAGCTGGAGCATTTGTCACGCCGAAAGGCATGACTACGAACTCATAATGTCTGTATCTGGTCCTGAAAGTTGTTTTAGGTATATCACCTTTCTTGACTCTAACCTGGTGATATCCTGATCTGAGGTCAATTTTAGAGAACACTGTGGCTCCCTTTAGCTGGTCAAACAGGTCATCTATCCCGGGGAGAGGGTACCTGTTTTTAATTGTGACCTGGTTCAAGGCACGGTAGTCTATGCATAGGCGCATGCTTCCATCCTTCTTCTTCACGAACAACACAGGTGCTCCCCATGGTGAGTGACTAGGGCGTATGAAACCCTTGTCAAGAAGCTCCTGTAATTGCTCCTGAAGTTCCTTCAGTTCTGCTGGAGCCATGCGGTACGGTGCCTTGGAAATTGGATTTGTGCCGGGAATGAGCTCTATCTCAAATTCAATCTCCCTGTCTGGTGCTAAGCCTGGTAACTCTTCAGAGAAGACTACTGGATAGTCACAAACGACTCGAACCTCTGATAGTTGTTGGTTCTTTTCCTGGCTAGTGTTGACTACATTTGCTAAAAATCCCATGCATCCTGTATCCATTAGCTGCTGTGCTTTCAGTGCTGAGAGAAACTTCCTGGCTTTTCTCTTTGGTTTTCCCATGTACTCAAACTGTACTCCTGCTTCAGGTTGGAATATGACCTTCTGTTTATGGCACTCTATAGAAGCGCCGTATCTGATCAGAAAATCCATTCCAAAGATGACATCGTAGTCAGTCATTTCTAGCACTATCAGATCACCAAAAAGTTCTCTGTCTGCTATAATGACTGGCACTGCCCTGAGCCAGTGTGTAGATGCCATAATGTCTCCTGAGGGTAGTGTTGTCAGAAACTGACTATTGAGTACCTCTGGAGGTGTTGCTAATTTCTCGGCAAATGCCCTGGATACATAAGAGTGGGTTGCCCCAGTATCGAATAAGACAGTTGCATAATGCTGTAAAATACTGATCTGACCTGTGACAACTGTCGAGGCATTTGCTACGTCCTCTCTGGTCAGTGAGAAAATCCTGGCATTCGGGATAGCTGTGGGGGCTTCTAATCTGCCCTGACTGATCTGTGGACCATCTAAGGCAGCATACATCTGATGTAGCTGCGCTGGCTGAGCTCCATACTGTATCGGCTGAGGCTGAGGAAGGCTGTTCTTGTTCGGGCACTGTTTAGCCATGTGTCCTTCCTGTCCACATTCAAAACAACCTCGCGTACCCTTGCGGCAAACTCCTGGATGATGTTTCCCACAAGTAGCACACTTGGGATGTCTGGAATGTTTTCCAGCTGGTCCTCCTTTTGGGTCACTGCTTGCCTTACGTTTCCCCTTCCAGTTGGAGCTATGTCCCTGTTGTTTCTGCTGAGTACCTGAGCCAGCTTGTCCCTTGGGCTCTGTGAAAACCTGCTTCTGCTGGGTGATGCTGTGCTGATAGTGCTCGGTGATCAGAGCACTACTCACTAGCTCCTCTGTGGTTTGTGGCCTATGAACGCCACCAGCCACATTCATTGCGATCTCTGGTCTGAGCATCTTCAGCATCAAGCGTACTCGTTCCTTCTCTGAGCTGACTAGTTCTGGACACAGACGGGCCAACCTGTTGAATTTCTTCACGGCCTCCTGAACTGATAGGTTGCCCTGACGAAATTCTGTAAACTCGTCATAGTGTCGGTTCGTGACTTGCATGTGAAAGAATTCCTCGAAGAATTCTTTCTCGAAGTTGGCCCATGTCATCTGGTTTACTGGCCACTTTGGTTTAATCCGCTCCCACCACATGCGTGCATCTCCTGTTAAACAGAAGGAGGCACACTTCACCTTTTCGTGCTCTGGCTAGTCTAGAAGCTCCATCGTGCTTTCCAGTGTTTTAAACCATGCCTGAGCATCCCATGGTTCGCTGGTGCCTGAGAAGTTCTCGGGCTTAATTCTCTGCCACTGGATAAGGTAAGCTTCTCTCTTAGCCCCTGCTACTGGGGCCACTGGGACTGGTACTGCAGGCTGAGCTGGTACTACCTCTGTGATTACTGGAGTCGTGAGGTTCGGTACTGGAGTGACTGGGGGAGTAGTCTGCTGGTTGGCCTTTAAGGAGACTATCTCCTGTTGCTGATCAGCTAACTGCTGCTGTAGCTGAGCCACTAGTGCTGTAAGGTCTGGGGGAGGCACTGAACTGCCTGCCTCATGCTGGGGCTCAGCCGCTGATGCTTTCTTGCTGGACGTCCTCGTACCATTTTCTAAATAGCAGAGAACACATATATATAACTAGGCTATCATGTTATAGTTAACTACTGGTAACATGTTAAATACTATCACTGTAAACATGAATTAATTAACTACCAACATGAGAGCAAACATGAAAGCACATATAACTGATATGAAAGCTGAAAACAAAACTGAGTGAGAGATGTTCTTACTTGGAAGCTGTAGGCACAATGCTGATGTGTGTGTAGGAAGTATGGAACACTGCTCTGATACCACTCTGTAACGACCCGCCTTCTACTGACTAAGCTGTAAGGCCGATCGTCACATTATGCTGTGCTAAACCATTCCTTGACCATTGCTAACACTAGATGCGGAAGCTGTACTAATTAAAACTTTTTCTAATTAGAATCATTTCTCGATTCTACATGTGCTAAGGGGTGTAATCTAAGCTATTCATGCCATTATTACCTCCCCTTATGGTCAAAGAACTTATCCAAGGGTTTCTAGCTAATATCAGGCCTTCCAATCGATCCACGGATCGATTGGACTGATCGAATCGATCCAGAGATCGATTCAGAGGCCTACTGTATCCGGGACATGAGTTGGATCGATCCAGTGATCGATCCAGCACGCTACTGTGCTCGGGACGATATTCTGGATCGATTGGCTGATCGATCCAGGCTGACCAATCGATCCAGTAATCGATTCCCGAACCTTCTGTTTGCGACAGAAATCGCTAGATCGATCGGATAATCGATCCAGAGACCTACTGTTCGCGGAGCAAGTCGCCCGATCGATCAGCTGATCGATTGGGACCCCCCAATCGATCCATCGATCGATTGAGGTGTCTGATTTCACACTGAAGCTCTGATTTCCAACACTAATTCGTGCCAAAAATCCCATACACAAACTCCATACACATTAAAAGCACTCTAGCATGTAAATACTAACATTCTAAACATGATAACCAAGCAAGACATAGTTTACTAAGCTGTAACACCTAGTAACAAGACTAAATCATAAACTAGACATGTTAAGTATTAAAACTGAAATAAAAGCGTGTAGATCCCAAGGATCTTTATTCCAAACCCCTTGCACACACACATCATCGTAGCATCGCCCTCCAGCCTCCGCTAATCCACTTTTCTTTTACCGGTATCTGCAGTATAAGAAAAATAGCATCTGTAAGCTAAGAAGCTTAGTAAGAAACCATCTACCTCACAAAAACATGCAACGATGCAATTATGTTTTTAAAACATGCTGTTTGAAAACTGAACTGGGCATGGCAACATGGCATGACATATAAAAGCATAAACTGGGACTGAAACATGTATAGCATATAAATTGAACATGCTTTAAACTGAACATGACATACTTATAAACTGAGTATGAAACTGAACTAGTCATGCATATATCTAAATCTGTACATGAACTCAAATCATGTAAACTGAACCTGAAAGTTAAATTAGTGTTCTCATCACTAGTTTCAAATTTGAAAACTATACATATAATAGATGAAAATACTAAACATGCTGTTGGGGCCCTGGCAACTGTACATACTGTGCGCGCATCCCTACGAGATCCGGGATTGCAAGTTCCGAATCCGGCAGGGTTACTAGGTTATCTGAACCTAGGGACGACTGTGGGAGTCCAGCCCATGGATATCTGATCCAAGTACAGTGCCAACTGAATAAAAGTAAAATACTGAATCGTTATTTTACCTTGTGCTCGGTTATCTGAACCTAGAGGCTACTGTGGGAGCCCACCCAATGGATATCTGATCCATATAGTTGTAATAACTGATAATAACCTGAGTAAAATGTTTCTAATACATTTTACATGCTGTTAGGACGCCTACTGGTGCATCCTTCTGAACTGGGCATTCTACCGAATGCTTGGTGTGCACTAAAAGCACACCCTAAAACTGAAAACTGTAAAACTACTGAACTAACGCCAAAACTAACAAGCGAGAGCAATTATACTGCAGGTGAGGGGTTTCTTACCTCAATCACAAGGTTTTCTTACTATTCTATCCGCTAGGTTTTCCGGAAAACTGCTCCGTTCGACGAACCGCTTACGTCCTCGCGTTCCTCTCGCGGAGAAGAACTTCCTTGTGTTGAAATCGTTGCCGGATGGTAACCTTGGGACCCTAGGAAGAAATTCCTAGCCTTTCCTTGATGTGGCGCCGAGAGAAGGAGGAAGAAAAAGAGGGGGCGGCGTGAATGGTCTCGGTGAAGAGGGATTTGCCGAACCAAAATAAAATAACCCAACTCCATCTTAAGTTTATTATTTATATTAAGTGGTTTAATGAACCCAACTCTAATATAAATATATTTGGTTCTCCTTTCTTTCAGCACGGCCCTGCTGGGTTCACCGGTTACTAAACTTATTCGTAAACCATAGGTCTCGGGTTCGATTCCCGACTATGCTATTTTACGGTTCCAATTATTTTTGCCACTTCCGCTACTCGGAAAATTCTGGAAAAATATCTAAAAATTCCATAAAAATCATAGAATAATTCTAAAATAAATTCGGGAATTTTTCGGGCTTTACAGATACATTGTTTGAAGTCTGAGGATGTTGAACAGTTTTGGAAAAAAAATTTCATTTCTTTCTTCAGTTTTATTGAAATCTGAAGAGTGTTGCTGAAAATGCATTAGATTGAACTTTTTGTGCCAAGTATTTGTTGCAAGTTGCTAAATAGTAAAAAGTCTTAGTGAAGTAGTTAAGTATCTGAAATTGGAAAGATAGGAATTGATTTTCAGAGAAAAAAATTGTGCTTACTGATTAAGCAGTAACAGATTTTGTGCCAAAAGTGCATGCTAACCAACAGCAACATGAAGATTAATCTCATTCATTTCAGTGAAAAATGAGTTTTTCTTTTAAGAGAAACCTTTGTTCTAAACTGCTTTGTGTCAGGTCAACTGCAAATTTTATTCAGAAGCAACTTCAAGAGAAGTTTTTCCAAAGATGTAGAACCTGAAATTTTCCAATTGCACTGCACTGTTTAGTGCCAATTCTGTGTATCAGAAATGAAAAAAAAAAATTAGCAGGAATGAATTCGAAATTGAGGTATGCTGATTCTGGAAAGTATGTTGCTTTCTAACAATTCTTATTGCTTATTTGAGATAATTGATTGCCTTCAAGGAGTCCACTTATACAGTACAGAGAAAGAAATCAGAACTGATGAAACTCTAGTTCCAGGGCTAATTTGATGAAGCTGTGAATTGATGTATCAACCTTAAGACATTGTGTGCCAAGTTGCTTTAAAATTAGATTTCTGAAACTAACATCCAAATAAACTGATTTCTGCAATTTTGAAACCGTGGGCAGTTAAAACTCATTTAAATTTAGTTAACTTTGATTTCTGAATTGTTTTAAGTCAGAATTCTGTTGTGAAAATAAAACTAAATCTGCTCTTTGGAAATTTGTTGAAACTGAAGTCCAGAAATCAGATTCATAATTCTGAAATTGAAAACAGGAATTCTGAGGTTAAGAAAAATCTAAGCAAGAAGTATATCGAGCACTTTAAAGAGTGTTCATTTAAAAATGGGAATGTAATTATATGTTGGACTAGTCCCTGTGATTAAAACCTGACAGAATCAGGAATACAATTTCTGAAACTAAATACCAGCAATCTGCCATTTTTTTTTCTGAGAATGTTTGATTTGAGCATCAATTTAAAATGTTGTGTGCAGAATCATGGATGCAGGATGGTACTAAAGGTGTACGAAAATCTGTGGGCATCTAGCAAATCCTTTATGAACTTAAGTGAAGTTCCTCTATTTTCAGAAGTAGATCATGTTAACTTCCTTTCTATGCTTTTACACACCTGCTGGACAGAATTTTGACTTGTTAGGAACTGTCTTAATTTGCAAGGGATATGCTGAATTGTTTAACTGATTTTTATGAGCTGAAACTCATTGAATTCAAGCTATTATTGATTGAGTGTTAAATGAGATAATCTATAGTGATTAAATGTTGAAGCTTGATCAAGAATAGAGGAGATCAGAATTTGACTTAAAGTTCAGAAATTTCAAAATTCCAAAATTTGATGAGTTTCAAATCACAAATTGAATCCTTGATCTCTGAGTCTAGGAATTCTACAAATGCAACTGAAGGAGCACATAAGAGCTTGATG
The DNA here is from genome assembly GCF_018446385.1 of Zingiber officinale. Taxonomy (NCBI): domain Eukaryota; kingdom Viridiplantae; phylum Streptophyta; class Magnoliopsida; order Zingiberales; family Zingiberaceae; genus Zingiber; species Zingiber officinale. The sequence continues at coordinate 17,305,989 of NC_055986.1, read as the reverse complement.
TTCTGAATATTGGGGAGCACAAATGTCAAGTTGATTCAAGGGAAGTGAAGAACAAACTGTAATCAAACTGAAATACTAATATCTGAAAATTACTCATTGTTTTGTTTCAAACTGCAAACTGATGTGCTGATCAAAAGGGAATTGAATTCAAGCTGATATTTATTGAATGTTTAATCAAGGCTTGGATTCACAATCATCCAGATTCTGAAGTTGAACAGAAATCACATAGTGTTATAATTTGCAGTGCTTAAGAACTGAAATGCTTTAATTTGTTACAGTTTCAGAGATGAAATGTTGGCCTCAATTATGCCTATTTGAGAAGGTTTAATAGGAAGAAGAAGAGATGGCATGTTCATTAATTACTGACCCAAGTGAACAATAGTAGAAAAAGTTGAAAGTAAAGAATTGTGTTTGAATTGAGGTGAGTAAATGAGATAAAGCTGGAATCTGTTACTTTATAGAATTTTGTTTAACCAGTTCTGAATCAAAAGGAAGTGAGTTCGAGCTTCATTTGATTGAGTGCTAAATGAAACTTCCATCTAGTCTCAAATCTTTAAGATGCAAATCAGAACACTTTCCAGTTTAAAATTCTGAAACATTAAATCTGAGAAAATCAAAATGCAGAATCAACCTTAATGCTAGAAATTTTTAGAAATTGACAAACCGATCTAGGCAGAAATGATAGCTGATTTGGGAAACAGTAGTTGAAGATTACTGAGGCTAACTTTACAAACACTGAAAAACAGAAGCAAGAATCTGAGAGCTTTGATCTGTGAAAGGTTGGAAGAGAGAAATATAGAAATTGGGAATTCAAGTCCAAATTGTTCATCAATTCTATTTGGGTCTTTGCTTATGTATGCTCTAGAACTTTGCTTTGGTTCATAAGTGATACAAGGAGCTGTTGATTTCTTGAATTGGCCAGCTGTATTTCAGTACTAAAATCAGAGAGTTGTGTTGGTGCAGCGGAGACCGGCAAGAGGGGGGTGAATTGCTGAAAACAAAAAAAATAACTATACCCTCCTCGTACTTTCAACTCAGTTAGTGCAATAGTTAACAAAATAATAAAACAGTAAAAGAAAGACACAGAAGAATTAACCTGGTTACAACCAAGGAGGTTGTTAATCCAGGGCATTAGAAGCGCACTAAAAGAAACTCTTCTTTGCTGAAGGCGGAGAAGCCTTTTACACTTTCAAAAGCTCAGAACTATTGCTAGGAAACACTACAGATTGAATGCTTGAGTTGTTGTTGAATTCCTAGCTCCAGGGGCCTTTATATAGGTCATGGAAATCATATTCCGAGAGTCCAAGGTGCCTCCAACAGGGTTCAAGGCGCCTCCAACTCGATCTGCGGATAAAACTTTATCCGCAGCGCAAACGGTCAAACTGGCCTGCTCAAGGCGCCTTGAACAGGCTTGAAGGCGCCTTCAAGGGCGCCTTCAAGCTTGTTTAAGGCGCCTTCAAGCTACAGTAACTTCTGCTACAGTAACTTTCTGCTACAGTAATTTCCAGCTTCTTTTGACTCCTTTTCTTCTTCGCTTTGGCTTCCGAAGCTCCGTTCTTTTGGGTGATTGCGGCCAACCGGAATAGGGCTCACCCGAACCCAATTCCCGGCCTTCTCCTCGAGCAGCCTTCCGTCCCGGCTTAACGTCCCTCGAACGCCGCGCACGCTCTTCACGCCCACCGGAGTACTCTTCCGCAGCTCTCTCGTCCTTCGGACGCACCGAGCCCGTCGGCTCCCTTCCCGTGCCGTCCTTCTCGCTAGCTGCGTCTTCCACTCGACTTCCTGTGCTCCTAAGCTCCTTCACACTCAGACACAGGGATCAAACACAGCAGGACCTAACCAACTTGGTTGATCACATCAAAACTACCACGGGGTCCAACAAGTTGGAAGTTTAGAAGGGGATTTACATGAATGCTCTATTAGAGGAAGTATCAAATAGGTGGAGCTCCTTAGTGTTCTGTGGTATCTGTTGCTTGGAGATGTGGCACAAAAATCTTGTTATGCTGTTCATGATAATCAGTATGCTCGGAGTCAGCCTCCTATTATCCTAGTGCTAGATGAGAATCTGAAGTGTTGATTTTCTGAGAAGAAATTGAATTCTGACTTTAAGAAGACAGATTAAAGGCTAAGTTTTCTTGCTATTTAATATTTGAAATAAATGGAATTCAAAGTTCTTGCAATTAAATACCAAATGAATCATCTTCTAGAGCTTAACTTGCTGAAAAATTTTACAGATATGGCTTTGTAGTAGAATCTGGGAACTTAAGTACAGGTCTTAAATTGGATTTGCAGGCCTATATTAAACCTTTGTTTGGACTAGATCTTGATGAGCATTTGACTGTTAACTCATTCTATTGGCTGTTTAACTTTTGGAGCAATGTGCCAACTCATATCCTTGGTTAAACGAGAGGGATTTCTAATTTTTCTTGTTCTGTTAAGTTGGATATGTATCCTGAAATGCATAAATTGAAGTAATCTATTGGTTACATGAAATATGGAAGCAATTCAAGGTTAGTTAACTGTAAAGTGAGAATGTGGATTGTGCAAGAAAAGAAATGCAGACAGACAGTGATGGATTTCATGTTGAGAAGAGATACTTCATTTAAGGATTATAATATAAGCTTTGGAATGGAATCTAGGTCATGTTTTGCTGGATATGAAGCTGAAATTCCAGAGATCATGAGAGATTAAAATGCAGGAATTGTTAGTTAATGTGTGAATTGTAAGAGCAGGACTTCTATTTGTCAAAGCATATATCAGATTTCTGTAAACTCAATGAAGTTAAATTCTTAAATGTGTAACTGCACATCTAAACTTGAAGTTTGGGTAAATTCTTAAATTGATTGAAGTTTGGGTAAATGCTAAGTTTTCACATAGTTTTGCTCACATCTGTGAAGCCTTGATGCTGGAATCTTTAAAAGCAGTTTACAGAAACCAGAATAGAAAATCTATTGTTGTTTTCTGAATTTGATGTTAGGAATTTGATTTCTAATATTCGTTAGTTGGTTTGAGAGCTAAGTGATGGTATTGGTTTACTTTTGGAAACAGAACAAAAGCAAGACAGTATTGAAGAGTTCTGAAATTGGGTATCTAACTCCACACAAACCAATTCGATTGTTGAACTGATTGTGATACAAGTCTAATTCAAGAAGATTTTAAAAAGGATAGATGTTATAATTAACCCAGTTGTCAGTTGTATTAAAGAATCTGTAGCCATTTTGAATGGACATGTGAGTAACATTTCTGAAATTTAATCCAAAAAGTTGATACATGTTTCTGATTTCTACAATTGACAACTATGATACAGCAAAATTTGCAAGATCTGAAGCCTCTAGGCACTCAGAAGCAGAAATTGATTATCAAATACTATCATTTGATGAGATGAATTCTTGAGGATTTAAGTTGAAATTTAACCTAGCAAGTTGAATTTGTTAAGTTGTTGAAGAGTTGAGCTATGGACGAAATTATCTGTCATGTATACCCTGTTATTGCTATATCTTATTGCTACTACTAACCAAAAGCAACTGAAATTCAATCTTCAGCCATAGATATTGTGATTTCCGCACAATCTGGATATGCAAGTTACTGAAATTCTTAGTCTTTGACAGCTGTAATGATCTGAGCTCCTGCTGGAATTGAGGTTTTGAATCAAATGGTTTGGTTACTTGAGTTCCAAAAGAATAAAAACAAAGAAAGAATGAAAAAGGAAACCTGCAGTAGAGAAAAAAAAAACAGTGGCAAGAAAGTTTAAAGTAGGTGGATAGCATGTTGTGTTTCATTGCCAGAGAGGGTCAATACTTTAAGTGTGGGGGAGGGAATTCTTCTCCATAAGGGGATTTGATTTTGTTTTATCTCTAAGTGATGGAATTAAAGTGTAAAAATAGTGAAAAAATGGAAAATCAAGAGAGTATCAAGTGTGGAGATAGGGTATCAAGAATTTCGGTTAGCTATCAAATTGAAGGAAAAATTAACTTGATCTTTTGAATTGGTAATGACAAATGGTATTTATCTCTTCTCACATAAAAATGGACAACTCTTCAAGTATATTCCTCCAATACTCTCATCTTCTCAATTTTTCATTAAATTCTTTTCTTTTGCCTATTTCATTCACTTTCATTGTTCTTTTTTATTCCATTTCAATTCTTGTTGATAAAATCATTTTGATTCATGTATGTTATGTTTTATAGTGGTGGAGAATTAAAAAATAAGCAAGCTTATGGTAGTGAGATGTTGTGAGTGACATTGAGTGAGCTCCACTTATACATGCTTGAGTGTGAGAGATAGAAGAGGTGAATACCTTGTGAGATTGCAACTTGCTTAATTTTTTAATTAGATTGAAACTACCATACCTACTAATTATTGTTTGGATTGTATTCATGATTGTTTGTGGTCTTTAGATGGTCTTAGTTAAATTCCTTTTACTATCTTCTAAGTATTGTTAGGGAATCTTTTATAGAGATGATTTTTAGATTTTCTTTACTTGCATGGGACGTTCAAGACTAAGTGTGGGGGATTTAATAACCATGATTTTACTGTATTATTTTGATTTATACATGCATAGTTTGATGCTATATTCATGGATGAAACATATATATGCATCACATTTCATGCATTATCTTTATTCTTGGACTTAATTACAAATTATCTTATTTTTGGTGCTATTTGATGCTAATATTTGATTCTTATTTTGTAGGCATCAAAGGATCTTGGATTTGGATCTATTCAAACCGAATTTGTGCTCGAATCGGAGTTTAAACGAGAAGATCAAGCTGTGGAGCATTATGGACCGTTCATCAAAGATCAGAGGGATCTGAGCCATCCATTGAAGATCTGGTCCATCTGACCTAAGGGAGAGTAGATCCAGACCCTAGATTAAGATCAGCACCTTCGGATCGGAGTTTAAGTGATTTTTCATCGTTGATCAAGATCCGAATTGCTCCCAATCGTCCGTTTAGATCTGGATCTGATTTAAAACAGAAGCTACAGTAGCTTCGTGTTGGTCGATCTCCTTTGCGTTGAGCTTCATCCCGCGGCGAGTTTCTTCCAAGATTCTGACCTCGATTCCTTCTCCGATCAACTCTTCAAGCGACAACTCAGTGGAGAGCTTCAAGGCAACCGAATCCCGATCATCTGGAGCCATCGGCGGGCGTTCCCTCTGGCGAAATTCTGCATCTCGGCGATCCTCTATTTTCACATATTTGTTGGGTGTTCCCTCATATCTGCGACTCTCCTTCCATCAGCGACAATTGGCGGCGTTCCTCTAGTGTTCCTGAGCTTCATCCGATGATCATCCATCATCCGTAGCTTCCATTTCAGATTCAGAGGTGAAGGATTGCAGATTTCTAGATTTTCGGCCATTTATGGGTTTAGGGTTGTTTCTAGCTCGCCGAGGGTGTTCCGCCGATTTTGTTGAGCAATCCTCGAACTGAGACGCAGCTAAGACTATCCACTGATGACCGGAGTTGGGCGTTCTCGTCTTCGACCTCTTGTGTGACAGTAAGAGTGTGTTGTTTGGCTAGCTTGATTGTGAGATTTGGAATGGTTATCATTTTCTTTCACTTGCTATTGTTTTTGTAGCTTGAACAGATTTATTTTGATATTTGTTATGTTCTTATCACTGCAAACTAGCATTTCTTTGTCTTGTTGACGTTTAGTTCAAGTTAAGTAGTTGCAATTTTAATGATGCAATTGAGTTTAAGTTTTGTTTGAAGCTTAGTTAATTGTTAAGAGTTTGATTCCTAAGTTAGGGTTTGAATTGTACTTTAGATCAGATTTATCTTATGTCTTGTTATTGCATTCCCTATTTTATTCAATGCTTTAGTTTAGATTTTATTTGAATCTCGTTATTTCATTCTTAGTTAATTGTGTTGATGATGAAATTCATTACGTAGTGTGACAATGCGTATGGATTAATCGTTGGCACCTATGTAGATTTCATTTATGCATTAGATTAGTTCTTATTTGCTGTGCTTTTATTTGTTGGATTTAAATTCAAAGCTTAAACCCCCCCATTTATATATTAAAACCCCAAAAATAAGAATAACATGCAATCCTAGATTACTATCCTATCGTTGCTTTCGTTGGAGATGACCTGAGTCATTTCTATGCTACATTAGCTTAGAAGGGGTTTGGTACTAAATTCTTTTGATCTCGTATCACGACAAAAATGAGCTTATCAGTGACCAGATGCTCGTAGGGAGGCTCGAAGTATGTTAGGGTAACCGGATGCTCGCGGATAGGTCTAAAGCAGGTCAAAATTGATCGGATCCAGCTACTTACGAGGAGGCTCGGAACAGGTCAGGATGACCGGATGCTTGTGTGAAAGGCCCCGAAGTAGGTCAGGGTGACCGGATACTCGCGGGGAGGCCCGGAGCAGGTCAGGATGACTAGATGCTTGCAGGGAGGCCTGGAGCAGGTGAGGGTGACTGGATACTTGCGGGGAGGCGAGTAGGTCAAGGTGACCGAATGCTCGCAGGGAGGCCCAGAGTAGGTTAAGGTGACCAGGTGCGAATGCTTGCGGGGAGTCCTAGAGCAGGTCAGGGTGGCCGAATGCTCACGGGGAGACCCAGGCCATGAGAGTAATTGTGGTCCTTCATTTGAGAGGAGGTTTGTTAGGGTTCAATCAAAGCCCCACATTTAAAAGATTTGGTAAAGATCATGGAGTTAAAAAAGATGCATGATATCTCCATTGGGATGAAACCTTTTGGGGAGAGCCCAAGAGCAAGGTCATGAGGGCCTAGGCCTAAAGTGGACAATATCATACCATTATGGAGATATGTGGACATCCTTTGGGTATAACAGGTCGTTTTCTCTCAAGAAAGGCAGACAATGATTGTGAAGATTCCATGACACATGACACTTGATGAATGGTGAAGCTGTTATGAAGTTGTTCAATTTGGTGCTCTAGATGCTCTTCTACAAAAACATGATGCCTGGTGAATGGACAGGCAAATAAAGTTGGTTGAATCTTGTCCCCTTGCGAATGTATACAATGATGTGGTTTGAAATCTCATGCTCTACAAGGTGGACCGATCAATCTCATTTCTGCTTCTCTTAATTCTTTTCAATCTCTTTTAGGTATTTTGCTTTCAGTTTCCATTCATATATTTAAATGAAATGTGTCCACTCATAATTTTATACCAAAAATGCATATACACATTATAGATTAGCATAAAAAGTGGATGACTAAATAATGGACTAAAGTAGTGTCTAACGGAAATGAACTATAAGCTTCGATCATGTAACGACCCGACCCTTTGGCCTTTTGGGTGGCCCTTGTGGCGGCTCAACTGGCGGCCCTTATGTCGTCGGCTCATTTGGCGACCTCTCATGTCGTCGACCGACGACGCTTTGGTCGTGTCGTTACTCACTAGGACTTTCCACCCCTGGCCAGTGGATTTTTGTCTCCCCCAGGATTCGAACTCTAGACCTCCAGGCTAAGTAGTAGAGTTTATGAATCCTAGTAACCAAGTGAGATCACTTGGCTACCAGGATTCATAAACTCTAGTACTTAAGCCTGGAGGTCTAGAGTTCGAATCCTGAGGGAAGCAAAAATCCACTGGCCAGGGGTGGAAAGTCCTAGTGAGTAACGGCACGGCCAAGGGTCGTCGGTCGACGACATTAGAAGTCGCCAAATGGGCCGACGACATAAGGGGCCGCCAGTGGGTCGCCGCAAGGGCTGCCCAAGAGGCCAAAGGGTCGGGTCGTTACAGATCATCTTAAGATTTACTATGGACACCCCATTATATAAATCCTTAAAATCATATACACTTGAAATCTTTTACCTAATTCTCAATTGTCACTACTTTTTTTCTTTCTTCAATATTAACGAGATATAGGTTCCATGATTTCACCCAACCACATATACAAGCGAAGCTTGTTAGATAATAAAGGAATGGAACTTAAAACTATTATTATATATACCTATTCGATTCTGTAGAAAGGAGCAAGGTGAAAGAGCGTGCGACGTCTGGACCATCGTGACATGGAGATGCTCTTCTAACGTTATATAAACCCTACAGAGGGTAAGTACAAAGGATCCTATCTCTTTACAACTTCACAAGGTCCTCTTCTCCTTCTCCATCTTCTTCTTCCTACATACTACCTCAAACAAATCCTAATGTGACAATTGGAGTGTCTTTTAGGTTCTCTCATCACCTTCGCCAGCAATCCTAGGAAGGCATATGTATCAGCACATTCATTGACTTTTGCTTGAACATCCATAGTATTTGGTTGAAATAAATTTACACCGGCTGTGGGAACTCTAAGCCAAGACACTGTGATGGGTAACACCAAAAGAATCACTGACAACTATGACTCCGTTGGAGAGAAAAGCTACGGTGGAGTGACAACCATCACATAAGATAACATCAATGAGATGGTCTCCAAAGCTTTACAGGGAATACTACAACAACACACATTTCTATAACCACCAATGACAGGAGTGTTGGGTCATGATAGACGAGGGGAGGGGGGTGAATCTCGTTGGTTAAAAATCTTTTATTTATTGTAAAATCGAATTAGAGTAAGCAACATAATAAGATAACAAAGGAAATACACAAGAGACATAGTTGATTACTTGGTTTGGAGCCTGTGTCGACTTCTACTCCAAAACACCCGATCCTCGATCACACCATTGGATAATTTACTAAAATTCCTCTTTCCAAAATTTTTGAAAAAGAGGTAATTCATACAATGAAGTTTACAAGAAGTTATGCAAGCTAAAAGCAAATATACTGACAATTAAGATATAAGATGAAAATTGTTGGAGATCTTTGGTGTCGTAGCTTGCACATAGAGTTGAAGCATAGAGCAATAGTAGTACGAACAGAGAGGAAGAAGATTAGAAGGTTACACAGAGGTTATCCTAGCTTGGAGTTTGAGATGTACATTTATAAGCAATGTTCAGTCGATCGAAAAAGTCATTTGATCAACTGATCCTTTCGATCGACCGATCTCCCTATCGGTTGACTGATTACGTAGCCTTCCTTCTTTACCAAGATCTAATCTTTGTGTCATTAATATCATTTAATGTTCGGTTGATTGATCATATTTATCGGTCAATCAATCCCTCTGTTCGGTTGATTGAAAACAAGGTATCGACTCTAAAAATACCTAGGGTGATCAGTACTTTTCGGGATCAAATTTTATACATTGGAGGTGTCTTCAATGCTATGGAAGGCGCCATCCACACCTTATAAAAGTGCTACTCGACCTAGCATACCTAGGGTCGATACCTTGTTTTCCAGCATTGAAGGCACCTCCAATGTATTTTAAATGTGCCAACTAATTTGGAGTCTCCTCATGAATTATTGAACTTAGGGTTTAGGTTTTAGGTTTGTGTCAATTTGCTTTATAGTTATAATAGACTTGCTTATAGTTTGAGTTTAAATTAATTTTTATTTATTTAATTTAGGTTTAGTTTTTGATTTATTTGATTTGATTTTATTCTTTAGGGCTGAATTTAGTTTTGAAGGTTTAATTTTTAACATTAAGAGTGAGTTATTTGATTTATTTTGATTTAGATAGTGAATTTTATTTTTTGGTACATAGTATTGATGGAATCCTACTTGCATGGTTAGACATGCTTTCGGAACCTAAGCTTTAGTTAATTTTTTATTTTGAGTTAGGGTTAGGAATGATTTAAACGTTGAGTTAGACTTGTATCCAAATCTGGATTTATTGTACATAACTTTTTGGGATCCATGTATCATATTTAAATACTTAGATCCTGAGGTAAACTTTTCCAACTGTTCTTTTAACTCTTTAAATTGACTTTTCAAGACAGAATTTTCTTCCTCAAGATTTGTAGCTTGAGTTGAATTTTTATTTTGAACTTGGTCAGTTAAGATGGTCAAGCTCAGTTGTTCAATGAGGATGTTATTTTCCTTAAGGAGGAGTTTAGCATATTCCTCAATTTTGGTTAATTTCTTGTTTAAGCAGGAAATAATTTTAAAACATTTTATGGTATAATTAAATGCTACCTTGGTTGGTTCATTTGAATCAGATGGGGATCCGTTGCTCGACTCATATCGGATTCTTTTTCTTGATCCATTTCGCCACTGGTTGCCATTAGCGGGAGGTAGCCAATTTGCTTTGGTTCGTCAGCTTCCTTGTCCAAGGAAGACTCGTCCCAAGTCGCCTTTAGTACTTTCTTTTGGTTTGTCTTCTTGATCTTGTCTTCATTCGGGCATTTGTGTTTGAAATGCCCCTTCTTGTTGCAGTTGTAGCATGTGATGTTCGCCTTTGAGTTGTTGGATGCAGACTTGGGCATCTTCTTCATGTCGCATTTGGTGAAGTTTCTTTTGCATCTAGTGAACATCTTCCTTATCATATTCACTAATTGCTCTTCTTCTTCTGATTCGAGTTAGACAAAATTTTAGCTTCGGTTTAGCTCCCTTTGAAGTACTTGCAAGAAATGCAATTCCTTTCTCGACCTTTGTGGCATTAGTTTGTTCATGCAATTCTAATTCATAAAATAATTCTGTTAGTACCCCGTAGTAGTTTTGATATGGTCAACCAAGTTAAGTTAGGTCCTGTGTATTTGATCCTTACGTCTAAGTGTGTAAGAGCTTAGGAACACAAGAAGTCGAGCAGAAGATGTAGCTAGCAAGAAGGATGACACGAAAAAAAGAGCAGACGGGCTTGGAGCATTCAAGGGATGAGATGCTGCGGAAGAGTACACCGGTGGACAAGAAGGATGTGAGTGGTGTTTGAGGGACGAGAAGCCAGGGAAGAAGTCTGCTCGAGGAGAAGACCGGAAGATAGGTCCGAGTGGGCCTAATTTTGGATTGACGAAATCACCTAGGCGATCGGAGCAAACAGGGAGTTGCAGAGCTACTGGAGGCGCATCCAATTCCTGTTGGCGGTGCCTCCAATAGAAAGGCATTGGGCGCCTCCAACATTGCCTTTAGCAGCTCCACAACTCCCCGTTTGCTCTGATTTTTTCATCCATATGGAATTAAGCTCACCCGAACCCATCTTTCTGTCTTCTCCTCGAGCAAGCTTCCTCTCAAGCTTCTCGTCCCTCAAACGCCGCACAAGTCCTTCTCATCCACCGGTGTACTCTTTCATAACATCTCGTTCCTCGGATGCACCAAACCCGTCGACTCCTTTTTTCGTGTCATCCTTCTTACTAACTACGTCTTCTGCTCGACTTCTTATGTTCTTAAGTTCATGCACACTTAGACATAAGGATCAAATGCACAGGACGTAACTTAACTTGGTTGACCACATCAAAACTACTATGGCGTACTAACAATCTCTCCATTTTTTATGTATATCAACCTAAGTTAAAATTAGGGTTAAACAAAAAGTAATAACATAATGAATGAAAAAAAATATTGCAATGAATTAAGTCGATAAAATTGCAAAATTCATACACTGATAAAAGTCTCCTCCTTAACTTCTAATTATGTCTCTCCCTTTGATCATATCAAAAAAAAAAATTAGAAAATAAGTAAAATAAACTTTTTGAAAATTTTAAAATATTTATCTAGGGGTACATAATAGGAATTCTCAATAAGATAATAATTTTTAGAAATAATATTCATAAAATATTCAATTATTACTAATTATTTGACAAAAAGTGATTTAAAGAATTAGTTTTCGTTTTCAAAAAATTTTGTAACTTTTTTGTTAAGAATAATTTATATAAGTAGAAAAAATTTTACAGACAAGAGAATTAGTTTAATTAAAAGAATTAATTTATTTTATCAGAGTAATCGTATTTTTGAATATAAATCTTAAAAATATATTTAAATTTAAAAAAAAAATTCAAAATTTTCTGGATATGGAGAAAATTCCTTAATTTCTATTTTTTGAATTTTAAAAAATTAACTTTTTAGAGAATAATTTGTAATAATTCAGATAAAATTTTAAAAAATATCAAAATTTTCTTATTATGATAGAAGACATCATGCTTTATCCCAGAAAAATAAAAGATTTCAAAGATAAATCTTAAAATTATTTTTTATTTTTAAAAATATCATTTTCATTAATAAATTCATAGAAAATAATTTAACGGTAAAAAAAATATATTTCAAAACTATTTTTGATAGAGAATATTATATTTTATTATATAAAAATAATTTCCTAAAAAAATAAGCTTGAAAAAAATTATTTAACAGAAATACGACTTTTTTATAAGTATAAAAATTTGAGTAAGAGATTTGAACATAAAAAATTTATAAAAAAATAATTTCTATCCTAATAATTCAACACTTTGGGAATTTTAATCTATAAAAGATTTTGGAACTCAATATAGGTTCTTATCTACTAGATTTATTAAAAATTTTGGAGGTATATAATTTTTAGGAATTTTCTTAATTTGTCCTTGGTATTTTCTAATGTACCAGTTAATTCTACCATTAATTTTTCATTCTAATTTTCGAAAGATATTACGTCTCGTTGGTGGGAGGCGCCTCCAACCCCTTGGGGGTGCCTTAGACTGAGCAAACAGTAATCATTAGCGAAGATAGAGTTTTATCTTCACACGGATAAAACTTATCTGATGGAAGATGTCTTGAACCATCTTGGAGGCATCTTCCAGCCTCGGATAGAATTTTTCAAGGGCTATAAAAAGACCCTTGGACCTAGGAAATATTCAATAACTTTTGTATTAACTTTCTTAGTCACTTCTGAGCTATCAATGTGTGTAAAAGGCTTCTTCGCCTTCAACAAAGGAGATCTACTAGTGCTTTTCAACGTCTTGGATTAACAACCACCTAAGTTGTAACCAAGTAAAACTCTGACCTTTTACCTATGCTCTTTAAGTTGTTATTTCTTTTTGTTATTTTTATTGTGCTACTAATCAAATCAAAAGAACGAGAAGGGGTTATTTTTTTTCTTGTAGGCAATCCACCCCCTCTTACCGGCCCACTGCACCAATAAATTCGTCTAGTTTTAATCTTGAAAGATTCCTCAAAATTTTATAGGCATCTACGATCGATGCCTATAGTGAGGTTCCTTTATGCTCTTGTGCGGGCCGACTCAGTTGAGTTCTTCTTTCGTTAGTTCACACTAGATTGTGTTCAAGGCTTTTGAGTCGATCTGAGCTTTCTTCTTATCTTCTGGATTCCATCTTTCTGGATCGACTGGTACATTAGTTGCTTCATGTACAAGTGTGCGGTATTCTCGTCGGATGGTGAATCACTACTCACTGTCTGTCTTCAAGTAGATCTCCATTCTCTTCTTTCAATATGAAAAATCATTTCCATTGAAGAGAGGAGGACAAGTGGTGTTGAATCCCTCAAGTTGGGCCATTGATTACTGAAATAGAAAACTAGAAAGAGGTACCAAGACTTGGTCTTGGATTAGTTAGTGCTTGAGGGGAAAACATATTGATGACTCGAGTGATGTTACACCAACTTCGAGTAAAAATTGAACGAGAACTAATTATCTGAAGAAGTAAATTTTATTAATTCAAATAAGATATGAAAAATTAAAATCCGAAAAGAAAAATGGTTCCCCCAGCTTGATTAGTGGTTGCACCAATTTAGAGTAGAATCTGCTCTGATACCACTTGTTGAATCGAGATGCACGTGAGAGAAGGGTAAATCATGTGATTTTGAAAAACTTTCTCTTTTCTTTTAAAATTAGAGCAAATAAGTGTAGCGTAAATAAAAATAGAAACAGAAAATGACAAAAACACAAGCGGTTTTACTTGGTTCGGAGCCTTAAGTGACTCCTACTCCAAGACCCAGGTCCCGCAGACATATTGATAGGTAATCCACTAATAACCTCTTCTAGAACCACCGAAAGAGGGCATCGAGTACAAAAAAGAATAGGACAAAGTGTAACGCGCTACACTTTTCCTTTTGCAATAATTAAGTACAATATTGAAACTCATTATCCAACACTTTTGAAGATGACCGGATCATGCTCGGTGTTGACTACTTCCCAGTGGTTGTCGGGCATAGAAAAGTAGTAACAGGGTAGCAGCAGGAAGCCAGAGTAGCTAAAATGCCAATCAAATGTGTTGAAACTAGTATGAGAGATGAATTTGAATTCTTGGTCGAGCAACACTTTTATAAGGTGTGGAAGGTGCCTTCCATAGCATTGAAGGCACTTTCAATGTGTAAAATTTCATTTTGAAAAGTGTTGATCCTTATCTCTGAGGAAGTCAGATTTTATCCGATGGAAGACGCCTTCCATAGCACCAAAGGTGCCTTCCGTGAATAGCAAAGGCGTCTTCCATCCCATAGAAGGTGCCTCGGGTACTGTTCACTCGAGGTGATTTTTGCCCCTTTTGTCCTAGAAAATGTGTTAGTCTAACACAATAAATAATAACCTATAAAATAAGGTTAGCACAATAATGATATGATTAATTTATGACTTAGACCCTGTTCTCCAAACCAGGATCTAGTTAGGGTCTCAATTTAGATTTTTAAAATAAACCTAAATTAGATTGATGTCTACTGTCCCCTCAATCAAGAGGCATCCTCACTTAGTCACTCTCCTCTAATGACTTACCTTCACTTACTGAGTGTCGAGTTACCTTCTCGACGTCCAATCTGACCCACCAGGTCTCCTGTCATAATCGCACATTCGGACTTCACCAACCGGGGATCGAACATCCTGATCTCCTGCTGGAATCACACATTTGGACTTCCTCCTACCAGAATCCCACCTCTGGACTTCGCTAATCGGGAATCACACATCTTGATTGGACTTTCTATCTAGTGTCAGGCCCTCTTGACCCGTCAAGTTAGTCAACTCTGTAAACTTGATACCAAGGTTAAATCAACAACAAATCCAACTTTAATCCATTTATTATTTATTAAAACTCAGGTTTAATCATTGGTGCCAAATGCACCAACACATAGGGTTTCCTTCCCCTAGGGTTTTCTTCTTACTATGCGTTAGATCACCTTGACTTTCTTGGACTTGCTAGTTACTTGGTAAACTACTCACCACTTGCCAACCATCTGGTTAATATTGACCTATCTAGACTCCATTAGACATATTATCAAATAAACATTAAAATTCTAGAGGTAAATTGCACCAACAGGGAGCTCCTCCCCTTGTGACGGGTGCCCCTTCCCTGTGATGGGTGTGTAGGATCAGTATATATGAGGAGGAGGAAGGGGGTGAATCACGTGTACTTTAAAAGCTTCCTTTTTCAATTTAGAAAATAGAGTATGTAACGGAATTAAAAATAAAACATAAGCAAAAAACAAAGACACAATTGGTTATTTGGTTTGGAGCATTTGGCGACTCCTACTCTAAGACTCATGATCACTCGGACCATATCAATGGGCAATCCACTAAAACTGTAGGTATGGGTTGGCCGACTGGAGAGGGTGGAGTCACCTGAAACACTAAAATAAACTCCTTTCTTATCTTTCGACTCAAATTAGCAAAGAAATTAAAATAGAAATAACAACTTAAAGAAAATAAGTAAAAGGCCAAGAATTACTTGGTTACAACCTAGATGGTTGCTAATCCAAGGTAGTAGAAAGCTCACTAAGAATCTCCTTCACTGAAGGTGGAGAAGCCTTTTACCCACAATGAAAGCTCAGAAAAGACTAGAAAAGTGAATACAAAAGTTATTACTTCTTTCCTAGGTCCAGGGGTCATTTTATAGCCCTTGAAAAATCTTATCCATAGGCTGAAGGCTCCTTCCATAGGGCTAGAAGGCGCCTCGAGTGAGGCGCTCATGGATAAAACTTTATCCACGGCCAACGACTCATTTAGCTTGGTCGAAGGAACCTTCCATGGCCTTGGAAGGCACCTTCCATCCATGGAAGGCGCCTTCCACAGAAGGTGTGAAGGCACCTTCAACAGCCTTTGAAGGCGCCTCCAGCAGCACTTACAGCTCCATTTCGCTCCTTTGCTGCTGCAATCTCTTGGGTGATTTCAGCCAACAGAATAGGGTTCACCCGAACTCAATTTCCGGCCTTCTCCTCGAGCAACCTTCCTCCCTGGCTTCTCGTCACTCGGATCGCTGCACACGTCCTTCTCGTCTGTCGGTGTACTCTTCCGTAGCACCTTGTCCCTCAGACGCCTTGAGCCCGTCGACTCTCTCCCGTGTCGTCCTTCTCGCTAGTCGCGTCTTTCGCTTGACTTCCTGTGCTCCTAAGGTCCTGCACACATAGATATAGGGATCAAAACATAACAGGACCTAACCTAACTTGGTTGATCACACTAAAAATAATCTTAGGGTTCCAACAATCTCCTTTTTTAATGTGAGCAACTGAAGTTAAGTTAGGGTAAATCAACCATAAAGTAAAGATAATAAAATTGCAATACCAAGATAATAAAATTATAATTATGCAATAAAGTGTAAAAAGATTTTTAAATTTAATTTGAATTTGAAATTTAACTACTACCTCCCGTTAGACTTAATCTTCCCTTCTCACCCTTTGATCACATAAAAAAAATTGGGGTACCAAAAAAAATCTAAGGGTAACTTTTTTTAATTTCCAAAAAAAATTAAAAAAACTTATCAAGTTTTTGACAAAATTTTGAAAATAATTTTGTTAAAAAAAAATCAACATCAATATTTTTAGAAACTCTAAGTTTTTTTAAAAAAAATTCTAAGTTATGAAATTGACAAAGATTGAAAGCATTAATTTAATTAACCATTTCATGCTTATCAGTTTGTCAATTAAATATTTAATTCAGTAATTTGCTTCCAGCTGTGGTGAAACACTAGGCCTTCTTATTATTGGATCATCAACCACTTCTAGACAAACCCTCTTAAAGAATTCAAATATTAAATATTTTATCTGAAAACCCTAAGTCCAATTTTACTTTTAATTTATACAAGTTTTTGGAACCCAATATAGGTTCCTTCCTACAGGATTAATTAAGAATTTTTAGGGGTACATAACTTTTGGATATTTTTCTGATTTGACCCATGTGAAATCTAAGGTACCAGCTTAGTCTTTTAAAATTTTGAGTTTGAACATTTGAACATGTATGATTTTTCAAGTTTTCAACTTGTGTTCTTAATTTATCATTTTTAATTTTTAATTTTTTAAAATCGTCTAACAAATAAGATTTGGCTAAAATTATTTTTAATTCTTTGTTTTCTTTTTCAAGTTTGCAAGAATCCTTAGTTAATAATTTCACAAATTTAAACAACTTGTTAGGTCAGAGAGATCGTACCTGACTTACTTTGTCGATCCCGTCATCTGTAGCTCCCCCTGAACTGCTGCTTTCTTCTGATGTAGCTCCCCCTTCATCGATGCTCTCGATGCTCATTTCAGACAAGCTTTCTTTATGTTTATCTTCTTGATGACTTGCCATCAATGCAAGTCCGAAAAAGGCTTCGGCCTCTGATTCAGATGATGTTTCGTCCCAAGTCACTTTAAGGGTCTTGTGTTTGTTCGTTTGGATGGGCTTCTTGTATTTGCTTTTGTCTGTTTTCTTCAATTTAGGACAATTGTCTTTTACATGCCCTTCTTCATTGTAGTGATAGCATTTAATTGTTCTTTTCTTTCTACCCTGCAGATGGTAAGATTTTCTAGTTTTAAATAATTTCTTAAACTATCTTACCATCATTACCATTTTATTGTCGTCGAGAGAGGATTCTGAATCTTGTTTGTCCATCTTTGCCTTAAGGGCAATGTTGTGCTTAGGCTCCTTCTTCAAATCTGCACATCTCATTTCATGGATTTCAAATGTTGAAAATAACTCTTCTAACGTAACAGACTCTAAATCCTTGGAGATATAATAGGCATCTACTAATGATGCTCATTCCTTATTTCTAGGGAATGTGTTAAGTACGTACCTTTGTGAATCTCAGTTGCTTGCCTTTTCTCTGAGATTCAAAAGTCCGATGATGAGCTCCTTAGTCCGAGGGTGAAGGTGTGCAATGGTTTCGTCTTCTTCTAATCAAAGGTTGGTGATTTGGTTGCAAGGTAGGTCCCGTCTCACAAGTTTTGCCTCCGTGGTTCCTTCGTATAGTTTCAGAAATTTTTCCCAGAGCTCCTTAGCAGACACATAAGCACTGATCCGGTTGACTTCTTGTGACGGTAGAACGCTTAGCAGATGAAACTCTGCTTTGCCGTTTGCCACAAAGTCGGCTTGTTCTTTCTTCGTCCAGTGATACTTTTCCTTGCCCTCGGGTGCTTCAAAACCAAATTCTATTATTAAAAATAATTCAAAGTTGGTTTTAAAGAATATCTCCATTTTCTTTTTCTAGCTCGTGAATTTTCCCTCAAATTTTGGTGGGCAGATGTTTGGTCCGGTCATCTCATTTGCTTCGTTCGGCGGTTAGTCCTCCTGAAGTTGTTAAGCTCTAATACCACTTGTAGGTCCGAGTCGGTCGGTAGGAGAGGGTTGAGTCACCTGAAACACTAAAATAAACTCCTTTCTCATCCTTCGACTTAGATTAGCAAAGCAATTAAAATAGAAATAACAATTTAAAGAAAATAAGTAAAAGGCCAAGAATTACTTGGTTACAATCTAGATGGTTGTTAATCCTTGGCAGTAGAAAGCTCACTATGAATTTCCTTCACTGAAGGCGGAAAAGCCTTTTATATACAATGAAAGCTCAAAAAATACTAGGAAAGTGAATACAAAAGTTGTTACTTCTTTCCTAGATCTAGGGATGATTTTATAACCCCTGGAAAATCTTATCCGCAGGCTGAAGGCGCCTTCCATAGGGATGGAAGGCGCCTCCAGTGAGGCACTCGTGGATAAAACTTTATTCATGGCCAACGACTCATTTCAACCTCGTCGAAGGCGCCTTCCATAGCCTTGGAAGGCGCCTTCCACAGAAGGCGCGGAGGCGCCTTCAACAGCCTTTGAAGGTGCCTCCAACAGTACTTGCAGCTCCATTTCGCTCCTTTGCTGCTGTGATCTCTTGGGTGATTTCGGCCAACGGAATAGGGCTTACCCGAATCTAATTTCTGACTTTCTCCTTAATAAGCCTTCCTCTCCGGCTTCTCGTCCCTTAGACCGCCATGCGCGTCCTTCTCGTCCGCCGGTGTACTCTTCCGTAGCACCTCGTCCCTCAGACGCACCGAGCCCGTCGGCTCTCTCCCATGTCGTCCTTCTCGCTAGCTGAGTCTTCCGCTCAACTTCCTGTGCTCCTAAACTCCTGCACACTTAGACACAGGGATCAAAACATAACAAGATCTAACCTAACTTGGTTTATCACACCAAAAATAACCTTAGGGTTTTAACAAAAACCTCTTCCAGAACTGCCGAAAAAAGGAATTGAATACAAGAACGAAGGAAGTGTAATAACCCTACACTTCCTTATGCAATAATTAAATTAATTGAAAAGTATTGTTACCCAACACGAAGACAAAAATTTGGTTGCGCTTGGGTATCAGTGTTGACTTGTCTGCAGTAGTCAGGCATAACAGAGTTATAGCATAACATCATTATGAAGATGGCACAACATGATGATCGTGGAAGCTCATAGGAAAGTTATATCTTAAGTGTTGGTCGAACATGTCTTTTAAAGAGTGTTGGAGATGCCTCTAACCTCTTTTCGAGGCATCTCCAACCACAAATCTGATCCCCAAGACTTCGGGTTCAATCAACTTCAATGCCTATGGTGTTTATCCGCGCGAGGGCACCTCCAATCACTCTAAGGCCCCTCCAAATGCTCCTTCGATGTGCCACCAATGCATCTCCAAGTCACCTTCGTCATGTCCGTGCCAGGACACTTCCACCATGTCCAAGGAGTCTCCAAGGGTTGATTTGAGATACCTTCGCGCACCTCTTAGGCACCTCAAATACTATTCATCAAAGGTTGATTTTTGCCTTTTAACCCTGCAAAATCCATTAGTCCAAAAAAGAAAGTGTAACCTACAAAATAGAGTTAATATAATATAAAATAATATTATTAATTAGATCATGTATTACCAAGGCTAGGATCTAGTCATGTTCTCAGCTTAGACTTCTAAAATGGCTCTAAGTTGGACTAGCACCTATAGTACCACCGAGACTTATATTCACTGGATCTCTCTCCTTTAGTGCTTACCTCCACTTACTTGCCAAATATCTGGTCTTCCAAACTTATTTGGACTTTATCTGGTGTTGCTTAGTATCTGATCAATCTGATCTACTAAGATTTACCTATAATATTGAGTTAATATAATGGATATAAAATAGAAAAGTAAAATAGTGTTGGTAGTATTAAGAATTTGTTGGACTAGTCAACCACGCGCGGTCAACTGGAAACTAGTTAGTTATACATGCTTGGAATTTACTCCTTCGAGACTTCTCATTACCTAGGGTTACCTCCCTCTAATGTTGCCTAACTTCACTCACTAAGACTTCCACCACCTATTTTTACTCACTAGGGTCTAACTTCATTCACTAAGACTTCCATTGCTTAGCTTTACTCACTAGCACTTTCATCATGTAGCTTCACTCACTAGGACCTTAGTTCACTCACTAGAACTTCCATCATCTAGCTTCACTCACTAGGATCTGACTTTACTCATCAGGACTTCTCCTTGACTAACCTCTAGTTAAGACTAGTCACTTAGTAGACTTCTCACCTGCTTAACCTTTGGTTAGGACTTACCCTTGCTAGTCATCTAGTCCTGACTAGATATCTCTCTTCGAAACATCAAGTTCTATTTGGATTAACTCTTAGTTAACATAACTATACTTGAATACATTATCAAATATCAAAACCCTAGAGGTCGATTGCACCAACATGGTACACCTTCTCCTCTAGTTTATATACCACCACCCATTATGAGGGCTTCATCGGCTATGATGTCAATTAATAGGGGTAGCCCTCCCGGGCGAAGGTTTGCACTAATTGAGAGAAGGAGAGATGCCTCCTTACAACCGCAAGAGAAAGGCTCCCGCCTTTAAAGAAGGAAGTGTTCAAGGAACACCCTTCTCCAAAAGAATTCTTGAGCAAGAATTTCCTCGTTATTTTTGACAACCCCAATTAGGCAAATGCACCGGGTCATCAGACTATGGAGATAATCTCTGCCACTTTGAAAATGTCTCCTTATTGCATCAATACAATAATGAGGTTAAATACCGAGTCTTCCTAATTACTTTGTCAAACTCGGTCCAACAGTGCTTCAGTCGTCTTCCCACTTCCTCCATCAACTCCTTCAATGACTTTAAAGTTGATTTTCTGCACTAATTTGCCTGCAACAAGATGTATCAGACGACACCTCTCAACCTATTCACTATGAAGTAGAAGCCTTGGGAATTCCTCCTAGAGTAACTTCAGTGGTTCAACCGAGTTGTGTGGGATGCCCCATTAACCCCATCAGAGATCTTGACTAATGCATGTTGGTGCAATCGATCTCCAAAATTTTAATATTTATTTGATAATATATTTAATGGAGTATAGTCAGGTTAAGATTGATCAGATAACTAGGAAAGGGAAAAGTTCAAGTGGTCAAGGTGACTGGGGGCTTGACAGGGATGAGTAGTCTATCAAGTGACTAGCAAGTCTAAGTGGTCAAAGTGATTGGAATCTTGGCAAGGGTGAGTAATCTATTGAGTGGTTAGCAAGTCCAAACAAATCTGGAACACTGGAGGCTTAGAAAAAGAAAAATCCTATGGAAGGTAGCCCTAGGAAATGAGGAGTCTTGGAGAAATGAATTCCAAGCAAGGGAAAATCCTATAGGGAGGTAACCCTAGATAATGAGAAGTCTTTGAGGAATAAACTTGAAGCAAGGAAAACCCTAGGGAGAGAAAATCCTTGGTAATGAAAAGTCTTGGAGGAGTGAATTTTAAATAAAGGAAAATCCTAAGGCGAGGTAACCCTAGGTAATGAAAGGTTTAAGAGGAATAAACTCTAAGCAAGGAAAAATCCTAGGAGAAGGTAACTCTAGATAATAGAGAGTCTTGGAGGAGTGAACTCCAAGCAAGGAAAAACTCTAGGGGGAGGTAACCTTAGATAATGAGAAGTTTTAGAGAAGTGAACTCTAATCAAGGGAAACCCCTAGGGGGAGATAACCCTAGGTGATGAGAAATTTTAGATGAATGAATTCTAAGTAAGGAAAACCCCTAGGAGGAGATAACCATAAGTAATGAAGGGTCTTGGAGTAGTGAACTCCAAGCAAGTGTGCGTAGTTGACCAGACTAGCAGATTTTAATAAACCTAAGTATAGTCTTACCAACACTATTTTACATTACTATTATTGTTATTGTAACGACCCAATTTTTCCTATTTCGAGTTCTAAATGTCCATAAAAATATTTGGAAATACTTTTAAAATATTCTAGAGATTTTTAGAAATTTTTAGAATATTTTTATGAAATTTTTGGAGGTCGTTTGGTATTTTTACAAAACGAAAGAAGTTTTGACAAAAAAATTGTCAAAGCCGAGATTCGAACCGTGGACCTCGGACCTGAACCGAACCTTAACCGAATCCGGCCAGTCAACTGATCTGCGTCCTTTTTGTGAACATATATGGGACGAAATATATTTAAGTAGTAGTTAAGAACAGTTAAAATAAAAGAGAAATTAAACGCTCGGCTGAGGTTTCGAAACCGCGACCAAAGGTTTCGGTCAAACACAGCCAACCAACTGTGCCAGCCGGGTTATGTTAATTAAGGAAAGAACGGATTATATTTAAGGTATAGTTAGTAATAGAAAACCTAGTTATAAAGGGATTAAGTTTTCCCTTTCTCGCCGAAAACCCTATCTGCCTTTTCTTTCTCTCCCGACGCGTGCGACGGCGCTGTGCTTGGGCGAAGACGAAGCCGAGTTAGGGCTCTTCCTCCGGCGCCGGCGAGGGGGTTTTTCCGAGAATCCTTCTCATCCTCGTGACCTCCTCGACGTGGAGAGCACGTAGACGCGAAGAAGGTGCTGTGATTTTGAGTCTCGCCGAACCCTAGCAGCCCTTTCCTTCGGCTGTAAGTTCAAGAAAGCATGGTAAGTGCTTCTCACCTGTAGTAGGAGTAGTTCCGAATTTTCGTTCTTCTTGTTTTCGAGTTTTCTTCTCGATTTCGAAGCGTGCGGTGAAGATTGGTGTATTAAAACTTGCTGCCGTGAGTCTTATGAAGAAAAAGGGAATTGTTTAAATGGGCTAGAATTGTTGTGGTTCTGGGAGGGTTCAGTGGATTGCAGTGCTTCATCTAGACCTGACGTTTTTTTTATTGGTCAACCTGCTGTTAGAATCTTGTGTGGTTGGTCCTGTACATACGGTTTTAGATCCATTGATAGTGTAGATTAGTATTTAAATTTTGAGATTCCTTTATTAAATCTGAGCATGAAACCAATAGAAAGATTGTTAACCTACTATCATGCACAAATAGATTTTATGCTCTAGATATCACAGGCCATAGATGAATGTAGTTAGTGAAAGAATGGGATAGTAGATTTGATATTCTATTCCACTTGTTAGTTGTAGATTCTGAAGTTTAGATTGTATTTATCTGCTGTTAGATGTACAGCTTTCGGTTTCTATTAGTTGAACAGTTTTAGTTTCATTGCTGTCAGTTGAGCATGTGTAGCAAATTTAGTTTATATGGATACACATGAACAGTAGCAAATTTAGTTTATATGGATACTCATGAGCAGTAGCAAATTTAGTTCGTATAGAATAGCATGAGCATGATTCACTTGCAGTAGTTGATCTTGTAATTGAATTTAATTTCCAAGATGTATTAGTTCTTAATTCTTTAGTTTTCAGCCTTTAGTTATTTACAGTTTCAGATTTCATTAAAGCATTTAGCTTTAGTTTTCTCTATATATGCAGAATTTTGTTAGCTTGATATGCAGAATTTTGATTAGTATAGTTAGCATTTCAGATTTGATGTATTTTAGCATGAAGAATTGATATACATGTGTTGGTTAGCTTTTAATAGTTCTCTAATCTAAAGCATACCGTTAGATGTCTTTGCTATTTCAATGAACCTGAACAACCATTAACTTAAGCATGCACGGTTTAGCTTTCCTTGCTACTTAATGAGCATGCACAATTTGGTACCTGGCATGTTTGGTTAGATCTTTTATGCTATGCATAGGGCAAGAACAACCCTCATTTTTAAAGTATGCAATTTAGATTTAAGTTTCTTTACTACCTCATTTAGCATGAACAGATCTACTTTTGGATTTAGTTATGATTCTCTACTGAATTACCAAAAGATAAGTAAAAGAAAGATAAAGAAAAGAAAGGAAAAAGGCTAAGGCCTTAAGTAAAATCCCGAAGTCAAGACTTTAGGGATTTTGGCACACAAGGTGCTTATTAAATGCCAAGGCATTTTATTATAAGAAGTATTTAAAGATAAAAAGTATTTTACTTTTAAAGGGCATGTACCGGACACAAGGTCCAAGGGATGGGCTCCAAGATGCCCCTAGGCACAAGGCCTAGAAGTACCTTAGTAGTTTCGGGATTAGCTACCTCGACTCTTATTAAGGATGCGCGCAAATTGGTAAAATACCAAAGTGGTACAATGCCGGGCCCAAGAGAAGTTGATTATTATTTTGAAGTATAAAAGTAAAAGTTTTTGGAAACAAATGAAACAAACATCAAATATGTTTAGAATTAGAAAGTTTAGCTTCTTGTTATTGGAAGCATGCAGTATTAGTTTTCATTTGCTTCCTTATGAGTTTATTTGAGCATGACTATATGTCTTATCATTTAGTTGATTTCTTGCTATTAGATTATTTAGCATGATTAGCTTTATTTGCTTTTCAGCATGCAGTTATAGTTTTATTCTTGTATAGCATGAGTAGCTTTACATGTTAGCTTTTTAGTTAATATGATTTCTATGCTATTTATGAGCATGATTACATGTTTAGTATTTCAGTTAATCTGATTTATTTACTAGTAGATGAGCATGAGTAGCTTTCTTCTAAGCATTCAGTTTTAGCATGTTTTTCGTTATATACATGCATATCGAGTTTTTGTGAGTAGGCAAGCACTTACTAAGCTTTTAGCTTATAGATACTACTTTCCTCCTACTGCAGATAAAGGAAAAGCTAAAGTATGAAAGGAAGGCGACAAGGTGGTGGTGATGAAGGTGTGTGATGGCTGGACTATGGAGAGATCATGAGTTTGCTAAGGAAACTGTCAAGACTCCTTCTTTGGAGTTTTCTTTCAGTTATTAAATTGATAGAGATTGTTTTAGTAGTTTCCCTTTGTCTATGTTAAGTTTATTCCGCATTGTAGTTGAGTTATTTCCTATTGTTGGAGTTCTTTTGTTTACTATTGCTAGGATAGTTTATTTTTAGTTATATATAAACTGCGTGGTGATGTTATTGCTTTGTATATGTATGTACTTATGATTATTGTCACCGGTACAGGGAAGACTCTGCCGAAATTTTTCGATAGGGATTCCTCGTAGTTAAGTAGCGTACCGGTTAAGTAGAGTTAGTAGTTAAGTAACGGTCATCCTTAGAGCGTAGTAGTAGTAAGAAGGGTGGTCGTTACAGTTATTGTCTCCTGGAGTAGAGATGTGAGGTCGTGTCCCAGACGGGGCAAACCTTAGGCGATGATCAGACTGAAGAAACTAATGAAGATTTCTAAGTTGAGATCAAGACAATGCTAACTATCAATATTACTCATGCATACTATTATATGTTATCTAACTCTATTTTGCATGACTACTATTATTATTTTGGTTATGCTAACTCTGTTTTACAGAAAATAGGAAATCGGGTTGATCGAGGGTTAAATCGATAGAACCATGTAGATTGATCGACTAATCCAAATGGATAAGAATGACAAGGTCTGTATCACTACAAACATGGAACCTTGGTTTTGTCAACTAATCAAAGGGATTAGTTGACCAACCCCCTTTTGTAAAGAAATTCTAGATATGATCGAATCATCATAGGGAAGGAAACCCTGGGGTTCCATCGAAGGATAAAGTGTTTCAGTCGATTGAATAGTATGTTTACGAGATCGATCAGATTAGATAGGAGCAAACAAGGAAGGACGCGACGATTAGTCGACGAGTCCAATTTATGGAACAACACCATCAATCGAATAGTCTTTCGGTCAACCAAACAAATCCTATAAAAGAAATTCTCAAGGTTCAAGGCAAATCATCAATTCTTTGTTCAAATCATTCTTCTCTTGCTGCTCTGTTTGTGCAACTATTGCTACTATAACACCTAGAGGTTCTCCAATAATGACACTTCATCTTCTGCTTCTTGTTGTCAGTATACTTGTTATTTACTTGCATTTATTTAAAGTAGATAGTAGTATTGTTACTATTCTTCTCTTTCATTATATGAGTTTGCTTCTTCTCCGAAAGGTTTCAGAGAGAAGAGCTATAGTGGATTGCCCATTAAAGTGATTAAGGATCACGGGACTTGGAGTAGTATAGTCGGTAGACTACGGACCAAGTAAAATTAAATTTTGTTATTATTTGATTTATATTATTTCACTGCTACTCTGATTCAATTTTACAAAAAGATAAAATGAAAAGAAAAGGTTTTATATGAACGAGATTCACCCCTTCCCTCTCTTGGCTCTTTCGATCCTACAACGCATTCTCTCTGGGGTTGGTGGATGGAGATTTTTTAGATTTCTAGTGAAGAAGTCTTTGCTAAACTATGAGAAGATATTTTGGCGAGTCGAAAAATTCATCCACTTGGAAGAGGCTTAATTGGCATGGAAGGGTGAGACCATCCCAACCTCTCAGATAGATAGTAAACCTCTTCAACCTCCACCCAAGAGCAAAATTCTTCAACAATTCCCCAACTACGCCCCTATTCGAAGAGAGGAGAGGGTTGTACAAACTATAGATTCAACCCCCATATTTGTAGCAGGGTTGAGACTATTGCCTCAGGAAGGAGCAGTCTGATTTTACACTTACTTACCAATCCTATGCTCATGATACTCAATAGTATCAACAACTTGTTCAAGAAGTCAGCTGTGTCACAAAAGAGTGTCTCCAAAGCAAGAGAACTTTGCCTACCGCTATCAGGTGTGCCCTCATCAAATATGCTCAACACGATGATTCAAGAGACCAATCAAATCGACGGTGAAACAATTCAGTCCTTAGATAAGAGCCAGAACTGCCTTGACGCCACTTGATCCAGATCACATGAATGACCATTGAGATGATCGCTAAGATGATCACCGAGACAATCGCCAAGACCATCGCCAAGATTTTTAGGACAATTTTCCTCCTCGAGGTGATATCAAAATGATGTCGAGCGGCTCCACTAATGGAGATTCCAACCATGCTAGGAAGGCTCATGAGCAAAGGTTGAAAAATTATAGTCTTAGCACTAGTAGAGGTCGAGGGAATGGCCTCGTCATAAGCTTCGGGCCTCAAGTTTGAACCATTCAACTAAAATATGATACAACCAAATCAACATCATGTGAATACTATATCATAACAACATCATATCATACTTTTTTTAAATATAAATATACAATTTTAATTTTGTCAGTAATATTATATAGATAACAATATCACACTTGCATCAACCAATTTTTGTCAGTCATAATTTTATATCAATCCTAAATATATAAGCTTTCATTTCAGTTTGTTTGAATTTAGTTGATCTCTGAAATATCAAACTCTTGGCATAGCACATAAAAAAAACACAATTTAACCTCCAACACAGTATTTTTTTTTTTAACTTGTAAGAGCCTAATTACAATCAAGATTATGAAATATAAACAAATACTTACGCATTGTTTGGTGTGGGGCCATTTGCTTGAATCAATTTAAACTCTCTTATGGATATATGTGTTAAACCTTGATGTCGGATGTGATGGTATGACTAGTTTAGACTCTTAAAAAACTCCACCTACACATAAATGACATTAGAATATCAATACATATCAAAAGCTTATTGTAATAGAATATAGAACTTAATACTTATAATTTTCTCAAAGCTAAAAGTTTAATTTTCTGTAACACGGAGAGAATTATAATGAATTATTTGACCTTCATCCGCGTCTATGACCATTAGATACATGTGATCATCACAATTATTAAGAGGATAGATGATATATTTAATGGACTTATCTTCATCAATTTCACAGTTTGTTACAATATGTCGGTATGCATCATTGAAAATATCTCCTATGTAAACAAGATCAATATTTAGTGGATTAAATCTAAGAAAAAATAAATAAGATTAGTTCAGGTAGTTAAATATGTTGGAGTAATCCCAATGGTCCGTGTGACCATGTGTTTGATGTTTGGGCAAAGGGTTTAAGTTAGGTTTATCCTTGTTATTTGATATGTGTATGTGAGTGTGCAGGTTTGCAAAATACACATATGACTCAGCTTGATGACTTCAGGTCCGGTGAAGGATGGAGCATCCAAGGGACCGTGGACAAGATAGCAAGGACAAGGGTCGAGGGAAGCGACTTCGAGGAATACGCGAAAGATGACATTAGGGATGAGCCACAGGCTTGGATGCATCCGAGAGACGAGAGTCAAAGGAAGTAGACTTGAAGGCAAAAGGTCAAAGCTGCAAAGAAGAGTCAAGTGAGTCGTGAGGATACGAGTGCATGAGAGATTGTACTCAAGGGAAAATCCGGGGGGGGAGGGTACTGTAGGAGTCAACGGGTAATGTAGCAACCAACGGCACTATAGTAGTTACTATAGCAGTCAAATGATGCACTGTAGCAGTTGACTGGTGCACTGTAGCAGTCGACTGGTAGAGAACTGTTGAGAGAGCCATTGGGCTGACACTAGTCAACTAGTGCAAGGACTAGTCGACTAGTAACGGTAAAACAGCAGAGCTGTTTTCTTCCAAGCTCTATAAGAAGGAGCTTGGGATGACCGGCCAAGGTGATGAAATTAGACTTGGTTAAAGCCTAATTAGTAGTCACTAAGTGCTCAAGGTTTCCTTTGTGTCCAAGTGTTCTTGGTGAGCGTTGTGGTGAGGTTTCTCCACCCACAAGGAGATTTGAGCTAGCCGGAGTTTTCGGGGACTAATCCACCGACGGATTGAGGAATCATCCACCTTACGGATAGCCGTAGAGTAAGAGTCATAATCTCCAAATCATGTTACATCGACGTGTATTGGTTTGCATTTCTTTCTTGTTTAGGTGTGTATTCGTATTTGTATATGTTATTGTATTTTTGCTTGCGCACTAATGAATACATAGGAAGCAATCGATTTGGGGGCGCTATCTATCCAACCCCCCTTCTAGCCTGTCGTTCGATCCCCTACAAGTGGTATTAGAGCGAGGACACTCTCCACCAGACTAACCATCGAGAAGAGCAATTCTTAAGAAGATGACCGGTTTGATAGAACCATTGAAGTTCGAAGGAGGAAGCTTATGGGACATCACCTTTTGGATAGTGAAAATGAAGAACTTCTTCGAGAAAGATTGGGACACAATGATGGTGGTGGAATAGCCATTTGAAGTCCCGAAGGATAAGAAAGGGAAGAGACTCTGACCACGACATTGGACGGGGGAGCAAACCACACGATCGAAGGCAAATTCAAAGGTAATATCAATTTTAATTGATATGTTGTCTAATGATGTTGTGAGTCATGTAGGTAAATATGAGAACACTCATGAATTATGGAGCAAAGTGAAGAAAGTTCTTGGAGAAGAACTTTTGGCTACACATGAAGAGGTAGAGCCCAAGGAGATGGGTTCAATTACTCAAGGAGAGGAGGTGGAGCAACTGGAAGTTGATCCATGCTCAACATTCGAGGATAAGAAGGAAGATGAGGCATCATCTACATCCTTAAGGATTGAAGAAGAACCCAAGACAAGTGAAGAGGATGAAGAAGAGGTCTTGGAAGTGGTCAACCTAGCAAGCACCTCCACTGAAGTGAAGTCAAAGGACCACATAATATGCTTTGGGTGCAATGAGAAGGGGCACTACAAGAGTAGATGTCCATTGGGTAAGAAAGAGGTAATTCCTAAACTCATTCAAGTTAATTTACATACTAACAAGGGTTGTAGGAATGAAGAAACCCAAGGAAGGAGATTGCGCATCATATGCTTCATGTGTGGAGAGAAGGGCCACTACCACACCAAATGCCCCAAGAAGGGAAAGATCAAGAAGCTAGCACAATTAATGAAATGGGAGAAGAAGAAGAGGAGCTCAAGTCAAGGGGGAGCTTTAAGGGTAAGGGAGGTATACCCTAATTTGAAGTGTAATTCAAATTTAAATTCTTATACCCTCATGCATGCTAAAAATAATTCTTATTATTTACCCATGCAAAATTTTGGTTTTAGATATCATGATAGGAATAGGGTTAATGTAGATCAAAACCCTAGGAAAGTCATGCATGATAAACCTAGAAATGGTAGACCTAAGGAGAACCAAGGTATTAATCCCAAGAAAGGGAGACATATGCCTAACAAGGATAGGTCTAGGAATGTCCAATGTGGACACATTAACTCTAGGGTTAGGAACCTAGAGAAGGAGAGTCAAGCTTTAAGGGAAAAACTTGATAAGTTAGAACAATTCCTTAAGAGATTCAATGTTGGATCTAAGGAATTAAATATGATGTTGGGTAGACAAATACCCAACAATGATAGATTGGGCTTGGGATACCGATCTAGTCCCTCTAAGGCCAAGGAGAGATCATATGCTAGGGTGGTAAATGATTATGGCAAGGGAGAGTTCTCTAAGGTTAAGGGAAAGTCTTATGCTAGGGTTGGATATGACTATAGCAAGGAGAAACTAATAAATGGCAAGGGAAAGCTATTTAATGGTAAGAAGAAATTAACCAAGGACAAGGTGTCCAAGGTTAAAAAGGTTAGGTTTGTAGGTCAAGTGTCACCGGAGGTGCGCCGATGTGGCCTAGCAATTGTGGATGAGTCACCTAAGGAGGTGACTAAGGCTAAGAGCTCTAGGAGGAGCTCTAAGAGTCAAGTTGGGACCCATGGTAAATGGATCTCAGGTGGGTACTACTTGGGAGTCTAGAGGAGTCATGGAATGTGCCAAATAGTTTGGAGACGGATTTGAGTCTCAACCTTAGGAAATTGACACAATTGGATTGTGTTTCATGCAAGAAAATATGGCATTGGGGTCATATTGCATGATAATTGATTTTGGATGTATATATGTCATATAAACCAATGCTAGAGATGCATTATGAGTTGGTTTGGGCAAATACATTAAGAGGAAGCCAAAACTAGGACTTTAGGTCAAGGTTCAATTGAACCATTTAGCTAGTTTTGGATTTTATATTAATCTTGGGATTGGTGATAGATACATTTTGTAATATATTTTTATCAAGTAGACCATAGTAAAACAGACCTCTCCATAAAATTTGGAAATTTTTGGAGGTCTGTGAAATTTCTGGTGCATTTCTGAAGTTGGTCAGAAAATGTTGATTTTTTCATAAATAGGTTACCAATCGACTGGTACAGATACCAGTCGACTGGTAACAGTGTTTCTGAGCGTAGTATAAGCTCATTTTGATGAGGAAAGTCGACTGGTGTCGATACCAGTAGACTAGTAACAATGTTTTTCGACCACAGAATGCTTCTGTAAGGTTGTGTCGAAGGGATCATTCGACTCGTACTTAGGGGCAGTCGACTGATACTAGCCTGAAAGTGTTTATAGTGCTAATTTTGACCAGGTCAACTCATTTAGGTGTATAAGATTCATAGGGGATAAATACATGAGTTTATGGTCAGTTTGATGATAAAGTTTTCGACAATTGGGATATTGTTGGAAAACTTTTTGGATGTTAGGCAAAGGGGGAGAAATAAGGTTTAGTTGGGAAAACATTAGTGCCTTTGAAAACCCTAGTGCATTTGCATAGAGAGAGCCTTGTGATAGGTTCTTAAAAATCCCTGTGACAAAATCCTAGCTCATTGGGAGTTTAGGTGTAGGGGGAGCCTTAGGATAGGTTCCAATGCATGTTGCATTTTGTTTCAGCGGTGTAAGTCCAAGTGTTTAGCCTTGGGAACGTAAGTCCATTCGGCGGTGTAAGTTCAAGTGTGTAGCCTTGGGAACATAAGTCCATTCGGCGGTGTAAGTTCAAGTGTGTAGCCTTGGCAACGTAAGTTCATTCAACGGTGTAAGTCCAAGTGTGTAGCCTTAGCAACGTAAGTCCATTCATTGTTAGTATGTTTATTTGCTATTATATTTTCCTTAACTTAAACTTATTGCCAAACATCAAAAAGAGGGAGATTGTTGGAGCAATCCTAATGGTCTATGCTACCATGTGTTTTGATGTTTGGGTAAAGGGTTTAAGTTAGGTTTACCCTTGTTATTTGATATGTGTATGTGAGTGTGCAGGTTTGCAGGATACACATATGACTCAACTTGATGACTTCAAGTCCAGTGAAGGATGGAGCATCCGAGGGACCGTGGACAAGGCAGTAAGGACAAGGGTCGAGGGAAGCGACTTCGAGGCATACGCGAAGGATGGCATTGGGGATGAGCTGTGGACTTGGATGCATCCGAGGGACAAGAGCCAAAGGAAGTAGGCTTGAAGGTAAGAGGTCAAGGCTGCAAAGAAGAGTCAAGTGAGTCATGAGGATACGAGTACATAAGATATTGTACTCAGGAAAAAATCTAGGAGGGGGGGGGTACTGTAGCAATCGACTGATGCACTATAGCAGTCGACTGGTGCAATGTAGCAGTCGACTGGTTGAGAGTCGTTGGGCTAGCACCAGTCGACTGGTGCAAAGACTAGTCGACTGGTAACGGTAAAACAGCAGGGTTGTTTTCTTCCAAGCTCTATAAGAAGGAACTTGGGATTGCTGGCCAAGTTGACGAAATTAGACTTGGTTAAAGCCTAATTAGTAGTCACTAAGTGCTCAAGGTTTCCTTTGTGTCCAAGTGTTCTTGGTGAGTGTTGTGGTGAGGTTTCTCCACCCACAAGAAGGTTTGAGCTAGCCGGAGTATCCGGGGATTAATCCATCGACGGATTAAGGGATCGTCCACCTTACGGACAGACTTGGAGTAGGAGCCATAATCTCCGAACCACGTTACATCGACGTGTATTGGTTTGCATTTCTTTCTTGTTTATGTTTGCATTCGTATTTGTATTTATTATTATATTTCTGCTTGCACACTAACGAATACATAGGAAGTAATCGATTTGAGGTCGTCGTCTATCCAACCCCCTTCTAGCCGGCCATACAATCCCCTACAAAATACTTATATCAAACCCAACCCCACAAAATATAGATGACTAGCTAGTATGGTGTGTTAGAGGTTTTGACTTCATTTGTTATAATTGTCCAATATGCATTTATGCAAGTGTCATGGGTGTACCGAGTCCGATCAAATATTGTCATGAAAGATTGCATATCTGATGAGAAAATAAAGTTAGACCATATTGGAAATACTATAATCCTACATAAACAAACAAAAATATAATAACAAATTATCACTGTTATTATTTGTAGTGTCCAAACCCTCAATTGTTCAATTAAGAGGGTCTGCAAATTTAAGTAGATCAGATTTAATTAATAAGCTATTATGGAAGTCAGATTAATCAATTATATAGTATAAAAAAAATTATAAAGACTTGTGTATGAATTTTTATATGAGTTATTCATCTAATCAATATAGAAACAAAAATATAAGAATTAATATATCAACCTATATACCTAACATGTATATATATATATATATATATATATATATATATATATATATATATATATGTGTGTGTGTGTGTGTGTGTGTGTGTGTGTGTGTGTGTGTGTGTGTGTATAACATGTAAAATATATATTGTATATTATAACTAAGAACTAAAATATTATCACATACGAATTTTATATATGTGTGTGTGTGAGATATATATGGATATAATGCAATGACTTAGTATTAAGAAACTATAATATGAATTATATATATTACCATGTATATGTGATATATACATGAATATATATAAATATGAAGTTAGTATATATATATATATATATACGAAATTAATGCAATTGATGACTTAGCATAAAAAGACAAAGTCCTCATCTTCCTCTTCCTTTAAAACCCTTACCTTCAAAAGCTCTATGTTGGTTTTGGAGGATTTGGCCAGCCCTAGGAAACTCCCCCTCCGCATTGTTCTCCACCGGTGCTAGAGCCTCAAGGGAAGACAAGAAGAGGAGTTGATAATTAAGTACTTAAGGCATGTTCCCTACCTTAGTTGATGTTTTAGCTAGGCTCTATAACATGTGGAAATTCGGATTCTATAACTTGTAATGATTGGTTTGTTTTCTTGCTAATGACATCATAATGAGGTTCCTGTCTAATGCTCTAAATTGTTTGTATGGAGGGTGGGTTTCAAATGTTATGGGATGTGGGTTTTCTTTTAACATTTTTTTTGTTTAGTTCATGCACCTTGGTTTTTATGTGTGCCACCACCATAATTGGAATTGGTTTTTCTGAGCAATCATCTTAGTTGCAAATTCTGTTTTTACGGAACACATTCATCTTAGATGTACCATTGTTTTAGGAAGTTAGTCCTCTTAATAAACACTTTACAATGGCTTCATGATTTCTAATTGTTTTTCCTTTTGAAATTAAAGAACTTATGTGCCCAAATCATGTTATGGAACTCCTAAACTTCGGATTTCGTAAGGGTGGTTTTAATTTCTGTTTAAGGGTTTGTGCATCATAAGGTTGCTCCACAATGGTTTCATGTTTGTCTTTTGTTTACCCTTAGAAGTTAGGGAACTTTTCATGCTCACATGAATTTGTAGGACTAGTAAGTTTCGGATTTTTTAGGGCTTGGCTTAAAATTCTGTTTAGAGATTCATTCACCATGTGGTTTTCCTACAAATTGCTTCATGTTTTTGCTAGATGTTTTCCCTTAGAAGATAGAAAACTTGATATGACTAAATGGTAGTATATAAATTCTAAGTTTCGGATTTATTTAAGAGGACTTTTTTTCACTGATTTTAGAGGTTATGCACTCCATCATTGCTTCATGTTTCCATGTATTTACCCTTAGAAACTAGAGAACTATGCATACTCAAATTATGTTATAGATGTTGCAAGTTTTGGACATGATAAGAATAGTTTTTAAATTCTGTTTTAGGGGCCTTATTCATCATAATGTTGCTCTACGATTTCTTCATATTTTCTCATAGCAAGTTTTATTTTAGTTCCTTAAGATGTTTAGGTACCCTAAATGAGTTTCAGTTTTGGTTTGTATGTATGTGTGAGGAAATGATACCATGTTAGCTTCTATAGATTTGTAAGGGTCAGATTTTATAGGTTCCTATGCTCTTTTGTTATTTAGAAGTCAATATCATGCTAGCTCCTAGAACTTGTAACCTTCGGAATTTAGTATGTACAATTGAGTTTACTCTTGCTCCTCACATCATGGCAATTTAGTGGACTATATAGGCTACATCTAGATTTCGGATCTCTAGGTTAGGTAAGTTCATGTTGTTATTCTTTGCATCTCATTTTGATAACCTTGAATGCTCATGAAATGAACCCACTTACGGTGATGCACCTGTTAATATTTGTATTCCATGCTTATGTAGTAATCATGTTTACGGATATGCTTGTGCACATGCCTATGTAAGGATTATGTTTAGGTCTATGTACATATTAATATTCCTGCCTATGTAGTGATCATGATTATGTTTATGTTATGCTATTGTATGTGTTTATGAAATGAACATGGTGAGTGTAACCAGGGACCTAAGCCCAAGGAGCTTACCAAATCCTATTATGGGTTAAGTTATGAACCGGGGACCTAAGCCTGGGGAGCTTGCCAAATCTTATTATAGGTTAAGTCATGAATCGGGGACCTAAGCCCAGGGAGTTTAGCAAATCTTATTATGAGTTAAGTTATGAACAAGGGACCTAAGCCTGGGGAGCTTGCCAAATCTTATTATGGGTTAAGTTATGAACCGGGGACCTAAGCCCGAGGAACTTGTCAAGGAACCCTCATGAATTGGGATGGTGGGATGAATCAAGGACCTAAGCTCGAGGAGCATGCCAAAATCATGTATGCGTAGGGGATTCGTTCTAAGGAGCGATTCCTGGCAACTTAGCGCTAGGGTAGTTGTTTGATCAACAACTTATGTTATGGTATGGCCACGCGCAACTAAGCCAATAGAATAATATGTTCAAGTTGTGTTCAGGTTTATGTTATGCTATGAATATGACAGGTTCATGATATGTTATCTCCATGCTCATGTATGCCTATGTATATGCTCACGATTAAGCCTATTCTTATATGTATGTTTATGTTATACAAGTATGCTTATGTTGATGCCTATGTATATCTTTAAGATTTAAATCTATTTTTATTTGTATATGTTAATGCCATACAAGTATGCTTGTGCCCATGCTTATGCACATACCCAGGTTTATTTTATGTTCTTATGTTTATAACGACCCCTATACTTGTGTTCATATCTAGGGTATGCCAGAAATCAAGTTTTAAGTTACCTAGCATGAGTTTCCCTTAGTACACTAAGTTATAGACGCTAACTATTGCATAACACGATTTTGAACATACTAAATCTCCCGACTTACAGACTTTAACATCTTTTTTTTCTAGACAAGCAGACAAATGAGGCAGGAGGCATTGACTACTGAGCCAGTATAGAACAATGGCAGTACAACCCGAACACCTTTCAATTTTAATTTCCGCCTTTAGCTATGTTTTATGTCTATGTAAATTTATTGAACTGAGAAACCGCTATGGAAGAATGGGCGAGTGACGCCCACAGTTTATATTTATAAAAAAAACTAGGGATGTTTCATTATTATTGAATAATATTCAAATATATTATTGTCAATACAACATGAAAAGGAAGAAAACAATATTATTCTTGTTTTAATATACACTTCTTGAAACTTTAACAAATTAATCATCATTGTTTTATATAGTTATGTAATTACGCTACCAACTAACTCACTTTAATTGATTGAATTTCAAAACACTATCTTTATTCTTCTTCAAATATATCTTCACTTGTTGAACAAATTCATAGAAAAACATGTCATTGAGGATTAACAACAAACAGAATTAACTACAATCAACTCTACCTTTAATATTTTGGTTTTGACCTTCTAAATCTTAGGACGTTTGATTTGTTGATTTGATGATACTGAGGAAGATTTGTTTGATGGGGCAGGGGATTCTAGATCTTTATGCTAAATAATCTCTTTGCCTTTCTCTTTTCTCATAGTTGTTTGTTTTCTATCATTTCTCTTTCTTTTGGGGGGATTGTTCAAATTTTATTGGTAGTGGCCGAATACTTTTTCTAGCACACCTCTTTATTTTTATATGTATTGGTGGATTAAGCTCTATGACCTCTTTATCCGAGGAAAGGGCTGCTTGTGGCTCTTCTGATACCTTGCTTTGTAGTAGTGTTTGGAGCTCTACAATTTTATTTTCTTGTTCAACTATGATTTTGTCATTTATAGCTAAAATTCTATCATTTTCACCTATAGTCTTATCATTCTCAACATTGCTAATGTCAATATTATTGGCACTCCTATCTAGTAAATCAAGTTGTTCCCTTATTTGAAGATCTTTATCTCCAAGCTGACGATCCCTCTCAGAAATTAACATATCCTTTTCTACTAACATACTATCCTTTCTCATTTATAGTTGTCGCCATGTCCCTTTTAACATCCTCCAAACTTTGAATAAGATCTTGAATTTATTTTTCCTTATCCTTAATGACGATGTCTTGTAGTGTGGAGATGGCATGGGAATCTGTAACAATTGCATACAACAGTTGCTTTAATTTTTCAATATGTTCTTTCTTTTCCTTGCACTCACTATAGTCTACCTTCTTTGGGCACTGCACTATACCTTCTGAGCCTGATGTGAAGCTCCTTTGGTAAATACCTCATGTCCTTGAGTTGGTGGAGATTGGTGTGGTAGCAAAAATAGCTTTGACTTTGTTGGACTATAATAATTTGCTCTACAATTACATCGTCTATCATCTTTTTGACTGTGTCAACATGAGAGTGAGACCAACTCCACCGAATGATTCTAAGAAATCGATTAGGCTTATCTAAAATAATCATATGGATGTGTTCACACACTCATACCTACAATGTGATTATAATTAGTAAAAAAATTAGAATAAATTTGTAGGTCCCGTGCGACCAACAAAAGGGAAGTGAATTGCTCTGCACAAAATAAAACAAGTATACTTTTCTCAAACTATTGGGCTTAAACAATTACACACTAAACACAAAGATAATAAAATTAAAAGAGTACGAGACACAATTTTACGTAGTTTACAATCAAAAGATTGTCACTCCAAGGAAAGTAGACTCACTATGAAGATCTCCTTCTTAAACAAAAAGACAAAGGTGGAGAAGCCTCATACACGAAAATGAAGCTCGGAAATGAAAGATAGAATGAATTTCGAAGTACAGAAGTGTGTTGTATGAAATCAAGAAGACCAGAGCATTATTTATAGCTAGTGGTCGAATCTGACCGTTTGCTGACATGGCATGATCCAGGAGTCCGAGCTCTCTCCAGGTGCCCCCGGCATAGCAAAACTCTATCTCCATGCAATGGCTACGCAATAGCCAAGTGATAAAGTTTTATTCATCTTCGAACACTTGGACTCACTCCAGGCTCCTAGACCTTTGCTGGCATGGACCTAAAAGTTGATTCGCAACGTTGAGGCGCCCATCAGGCACCCTGGTGGTCCGGGCGCTTGGATCGGTCAGTCATGTGCTGACTGGTCCGGCGTCTTCTCCGATTGCTTGGGTGATTTCGACCATCCGAAATTGGGCTTACCCGAACCTATCTTTCGGCTTTCTCTTCGAGCAGTCTTCCACTCCGACTTCTCTTCTATCGGAAACACCGCGGGCTCCCTTCTCATCATACTCTTCCTAGCACCTCGTCCCTCATACGCAACGAGCCCATTGACTCTTTTTCATATCATCCTTCTTGCTAGTTGCGTCTTTTGCTCGACTTTTAGTGCTCATAAGTTCTTGCACATTTAGACATAAGGATCAAACACAACATGACCTAACTTGACTTGACTGATCATATCAAAACTACCACAGGGTACTTATAATATTTTTCTTTTTGATGTGAGTAACCCAAGTTAAGTTAGAGTAAAATAAAATAAACAATAGGGATATAACAGGGAAATAATTTGCAATTAATAAACATGTTATGCAATGTAAAAATATACCTCCCCCTAGATTTAATCTCATATTCTCTCCTTTTGCTCATATTAAAAATTGGGGTAAAAATTCTAAGAGTTACACAAATAGTGACTAACACTTAGAAAAATTCTGGAAATGCTTTTTCGAAAAATTGAATTTTTTGTGAGTTGAAAACTAGTTTTAGAAAAAAATAATTTTTAAAATGTTTTCCTTCTTTAAAAAATTATGAAAATTTTTATAACGATTAAAAATGTTTATCCAAAATAGTGATAAAATGTTTAGAAATAAAAAAAAATAGAATAAGTAGTAATTAATTATTCTAACAAAGAGATATATTTTTTAACAAAATGTTTTAAAACTAGATTTTAAGTTTGAAAAATCTTACAAAATTTTTTGAGGATGTAAAATAAGAAGTATATATGGTGAAGAAATAAATTTTCAAGAATTGAATGTTTGAGAATTTTTAATATTAAAAATTAATATTTTTGTAAACAATTCATAGAAAATTCAATAGTGGTCCAAAAAAAAAATTTAAAAATATTTTGTTTAATAGAAAACATGATATTTTATCTCAAAAAAAAATTAAAAATAACTCTGCAAACTAATTTTAAATTAAAATATATGATTTTTGTTGAAAAATTTATAAGGAATAATATAGTGGTAAAAAAATTTTAAAATTTTTCCTAAAGGGATGTAAAGAAATCCTTTTTCTCGAAAAAATCACGATCTAATTAATTTTAAATAGAAAGATTATGAAACAATTTAGTGAAAGAGTTAGATAATTTTAAGTAAAAAAATATTAAACTAAATTAAAAATAAAACATGCATAAAGATTTATAGGGATGATTTTTGTACCCAATATAGATTCCTATCTACTGGATTAATCAGATACTTTCTAGTAATAAATTTTTATGATAATTTTCTAATTTGACCCTTATAATAATTTAATCTTTAATAGTTTGAAGTAGCAAATTTGAACATGTAGAATTCTTCAAATTTTTTATTTATTCTTTCAATTTTTCATTTTTAATTTTTCATTTTTAATTTTATCTGATCAAAATTTTCTAATCGATCAGATTTTACTAAAGTTCCTAAGTCTTTGTTTTCTTTTAATAATTTTTTATTATCATTTTTTATAAGAATTTTTAAATAGCATTTTAATAAATTTATATAACTATTTATAAGATAGAGATCGTATCTCTGACTTATTTTATACGTTCCGGGCTAATATTTTGTAAATTCCCGATTAATTAATTATTACATGAACGGTTTAATCGGACCAAGTTAGACTGAACCAAACCGCCTTTATGTCAACAATTACCTTCCAGAACGTTCGGTCCTATGCTATATAATAATTCCATAAACCTCATTCAGAAAAACCCTAACTAAACCACAGCGGTCCTCTGCCATCGTCGACTCTTGCTGAAGGATGCAGCGAGCTGCGGCGGCGTCATCATCTGCCCTTCGTCGGCTCGTGGCGGAGGCGTTCAACAAGCCGCCGAGCCTCTCCCGTGCTGCCTCCTTGGTCGCCACGACTTTCTCCCGGCCTCTCGCCGCCTCCGACCACCACCGCCAGCTGACACTCCTCTATCCG
The DNA here is from genome assembly GCF_018446385.1 of Zingiber officinale. Classification (NCBI taxonomy): domain Eukaryota; kingdom Viridiplantae; phylum Streptophyta; class Magnoliopsida; order Zingiberales; family Zingiberaceae; genus Zingiber; species Zingiber officinale. The sequence continues at coordinate 17,265,483 of NC_055986.1, read as the reverse complement.
ATCTACCATCCCTGCCGTGGCTACGCCAATCGCCGCGACATGGTCCCAAGCGATATGGAGGATGACGACGAAGAGGCGGATGACGGAGAGGATGACGACGATTATGTTGATGAAGATGAAGATGAAGATGAGGACTTGAACTCAGACGAGGATGAGGACGACTATGGGAGTAAGTCCGAAATGTCCGATTGATTTCTAAGGCAGGCGGCGGCGGCCTCTATTATGTTACCTTGTGTCAGTGAGTAGTGTTCTGGTTTTCAATAAGATAACAATTTGCGTAATTTATGCTATCAATGTAGGTGTGAGAAAAAACAGGACATTCTTGTTGTTCTCGCTTTTCAGAAAATGAATCACTCTCTTTGTCCGTTGATTGTTAATGTTCTTTTCGGTTTTGAGATTATTTTATGTTTTTGCTAAAGCATATCGTAAAAAACTATTTCTCTTTCGATTTAATCATGACAAATTAATTTGCAATAACGTCTTCTGAAGTTACCGTGGCTTGGTCTGGTCATATTATATAATAACAAAAACAATAAAACATGCTTGCAACGTAACTAAAATAAACAGAAGCATTAGCACTAAGACATGCATCTGTTTTGCAAACATAAATGAAACTGTAATCGGTCAATCTTCAATTAAACTTGCCGACACGAGAGGTTCATGATCTCAGAAAGAGTCTCCATCAACACAGCCTCACTAGTGCCTGGAAGAACAGCATCCTTTGCTTCACGAACCATCTCCATTTTTTATTCTCATAGCTTTTTGGTGTGTGCAGCATTAAAGTTTCTCATTCTGAGGGTCTTAATTTGATAAAAACCAATTACTGAGAAGTGAAAACAAATTAAAAGGACCAATATGTTTGTAAGTTTCCCGATATTTCACTGCATTAAAAAGCCTGAATAACAACTTCAAAATAACACAAACCAAGAACAAATACTGATTTTACAGTCCCATCTCTTCAGCAATCCATCAGAAGAAAGGCACATATATATCCAATCCAATATGGACAAGCACAAACACTCATGGATCCAGATACAAGTTACAAAATGCATTTGCAAACTATCAGCTACATGAACTTGGTATGTACAATCCAGCATCAAGGTTCTGCTGCTCCTTCCATATACGGCCAGTGACCCGCAACTTGAGCTCCTTCCTATCACTTCCAGAGAAAAAGAGTGCCATGTTCCTCTGAATTATCAGACCATCATGGCTGTCCCGGACTTTTCTGTGGCTATCACGAATGCTTCGGGGGATACCTTCCCATGTTAGCTTTCTGCCATTTAAACCAACTTCTAGGCTGTAGCAATACTGCCTTGCCTCATGCTCGTCACCCATGAAACGAAGGAATGCCATGTATACTGGAGCCACACCAAGCTGAAAAGCCTCAAAATGCAGGCAGAAATACTGTCCAAAACAATGGAATACCTATATATGTATATGGAGAGAGAAACCTGTTTTATTAAAAGGTAGAGTATGGAGGAAATGGCGATATGCTAACAAAATAAACAGAGATCAACTGGCATAATAGTTAGTCAGAAGACCACGTAGTAAAGTCAAATATCAATATAAGCCCTACTAAATACACATACTCAAAACTGTTTAGCAAACTTACAGTCAACATCCAGGTAGCATTTTCAACTTCCCTGGGGTTGGACTTTACATATCTATGGTTGAATGTGGAACCGATATGCATATCTACTTTGTGTTCATCCCTCAAATGTGCAACGAGGAAAGGAATGTCTCCAACAACAGAACACTCGGAGCCTGCATAGGGGCAGTTGTATGGCCTGAAGTTGCACTGAGCTTCATGATTGAGCTTGCTGTAATATGGGAAAATTTCAGGACATCCCAATGCGAAATATCGACAAGGAAGCTCAAGTGATTCAGCCACTTTCTCCAATGCCAAACATCTAATATCTCCAAGTTCTTGCTTACATGTAGGGCAACGATTATAGGCCCTTGATTTGCAAGTTGAACATAGAGTGTGTCCATTGTGGCACTGCAAATATTTTGTTAAATTTGGAACTCATGATAGTATATCCTAAGTTTGTTACATGAAAGCATACATGAAAAATCTCAAGTAGAACTCTCTCTTGGGGCAAGGAAAAGAAAATTGCTAATAGCACAAAAAAAATAGACAGACTTATTTGAGCAAAGAGAACTGAGAATTCATTTGGGATGTCCATGGGGGAATTAAATTATTTGAGAATATACATAAAGAAGCAAGCCATACAAAGGACATGGTACGAAGAGTAGACATAAGCCTTGGTACAAGGTACAAACCTACCAAGCATACAGGTAAAAAAATTGAAACAGCTTAGTGGTAACTGGTAAGCAGACAACAACTTCACAGGTCGCCATCAACTTAGTGGGAGATAGATCCCTTATGTTCATAGAAAAATAATGCTAAGTTAAATAAGCACAATTTCAGGTTTGGTCACAATGTTAGCCATAACAATGCTGTGATTCAATTAAATGTTGAGAGTTCACAATTCAGAATAGTCCATAAATCATAGGCAAATATTGTAAGGTAAAAGACGCAAATTCCAAATGCTGATGTGGCTCTACACTAATTTATGAGAGACAAAAAGAACATAAGACAAGTCTAAATTCGTGATAATGATTGACTCCAGAATTCTGAAATTAGACCTTAACATATGAATCCATCAACAAAACATAAATTAAATAAGGAGAAAATCATCAATTGGCATCTATCATCAGTTCAAATTGATAAGCATCTGTAATCTGCTGAAAGCATTAGTTTATGAGCTACAACATTTGGCATGAATATTTGGGTTTGATTCAAGCACATTGTGGCACCAGACAAACTCTCCATGACTTGGAATTGTTTCAGCTAAGGAGAAAATAATTTGAAGCAGAACAAACCAAATTCAGTAACATCTCATATCAACAGATATTAATTAGAAAATCCTCATATTCCAAATGTAGACTGAGAATCCCTTGTAAGCCATCTTTATTTACTCAATAAGAAGTGTGTGCTATTATCTACAAACAGGAATAGCATAAGGGTGTTCAGGACCTATGTAGCACTCAATGGAACAAAGAATTCACCAACTTTACATGATCTTACTTTACTACCCTATAATAGACCGAGAAGCAATTGCATCCTATGCCCAGGGATCTCTTTCCCAACTATGTGAAAACAGAACAATGCCACATTTAACACAACATACTCTGTTGTTGACAGTAAAGAGTTGGCAGTGCCTCAGTAAGGCAGGATTATCAATATGACTATGTGGATTGCATTATTCAATTTTTTCAACGCGTCTATTCAGATTGTCAAGGCACTCCTTCAGGTCAATGTACCCTTTAGGGTAGTTAATGTGCCCTTTAGGATAGACGCACCCCCTTCGAGTAGACTAGACTCCTTTTCTGGTAGACTTACCCCTTTGAGTAGTCTGGCCACCCCTTTGGTTAGATGTATGCCTAGGGCTGTAAACGAGCCAAGCTAAGCCGAACAGTAAGAGGCTCGAGCTCGGTTCGTTAGCCCTATGCTCGAGCTCGGCTCATAATAAAATTAAATAGCTCGAGTTTGGCTCGAAAAAACTCCTTTAAAAATTAAATAAGCTTAGTTTGAGCTCGTTTAAGATAATTAATTATAATAATTAATAATATATATATATATATATATATATAAACACGTTCGCGAGCCTCTAAACGAATATGTTCACAAGCTCACGAACCAAATATTGTTAAGCTTGAGCTCGGCTCGATAATGTTTTTGAGCTTCAAATCAGGCTCGAGCTTGGTTCATTAACTTAATCAAACGAACTCGAAGGAATTTTTTTTTCGAACCGAAACCCGAATAGCTCACGAGCGACTTAGCTCATTTACACCCCTACATATGCCTTCAGGAAGTCTAGGAACCACTTTGGTTAGAGTCCCATCAAATAGTCTAGGCACCTTGTCAATTTGAAATTGAGTGATTTGAGCATCTTTATATAGTGATGGAATCAACAAGTAGTGTGAATGGAATATTTCATTAATCCAAGAGAAGGGAAAAAATTATTTTCTAATTCTTCTCTTCTCTTTTTTAATCAAGGGGTTGATCTGGACATTGTCGCCATTATGCAAGTAACAACTTTGCTTCTTGCAATGTCATTCGACACTACCATTCTTTCATGTGCAGTCAACATGCGTCTAACATGTTGCTTGAACAAACAATTTTGACTAATCATCGAAATCTCAAATCCCCATTAGGTTAATTTAAAACTCAATTAATTAATTCAATCTTCTAAAATGACATCCTGAATACGATTCAAGTGTCTTAGGAATCACTTAATTTTAGTCCCACACTATCTAAAATTTGTGCATACTTGAGTTAGCACTCACATATTCATGTACCAGCACTACGCTTGTACATGAGTTTCTACCTTTATACGACCAATGAATGCCATAATTTCCCCCATCACTCCAATAGTTTTGGAAATTAATTTCTCATTCACTCCCTCGAGAAATTAGTTTACAATAGTCTACTTGCAAAATAGCCTATTGATGCAAGAGCATCCAGCAACACCACAAGTTTATGCCCTCTAATACAGCTATCTTCCCCTTCAAGGACGAGTGTAATTAGTAATCCGTTAATTAAGTTTTTTTTCTTAATTATATTTATTTTTGTCCTAAATCTTAAGGAATCAATTCTTGTTAGTTAATTTATCCTAAATCTTAGGGAATAAGTCCAGCTAATTATTTTTTCCGTTTATTTTTATTTTTGAGGATTTTGAGAGCTATAAAAATCTATGCTTAGACGATGTTAAGGACATGTTATTTTAATATTGAATTAATTAATTTCGCTTAAACTATGTTATAGCTACATCTCTTTTATTCTTCTATTCCCACTCTTGTTTTCTCAAGAAGGTTTTTAAACCTAGCTTGGACTACTTATTTCGTTATTTCTCTCTTATTTTCTTATTAATTCCTCTGAAACATCACGCTCCAAAATAATCTATATTCTACTCGGCGTCAGTTAGTATCAGGGCTCATTAAGATGTCATCATGGACGTGGTCATGGTCATAAAAGGCAGGGTCGAGGTAGCTTCACATCATAGTCGTAGCACCCAAGATGAGATTCAATATCTATAGAGACAAGTCAGAAAGTTATCTCGGCGTCTAGCGGCACAAGATCGTAATCGTAGATTCCTTTATTCCCCTTTTGAAAAATCCCTAATTTCCAATCAAGAAGAAATGTCCAAGCGCAAGTTTGATTTCGAGAAATACGGGATCAACCTCCCCACCACCTACAACTTCGAGAGAATGCCGACTTCGCAGTTCCTCTACGTTCCCCCTTCCCCCCGCAGCGGTGGAGGTTGTAGGATCGAAAAGAATTTAGATATCTCCACAATGATATGATATTGTCCACTTTGGGCCTAAGCCCTCATGGTTTTGCTCTTGGGCTCTATCCAAACGGCCTAATGTCAATGGAGATATCTTTTCTCTTATAAATTCATGATCTTTCTCATGTGTTTTCAATGTGGGACTATGTTTGCAACCTTGTAACCCCAACAATTCCCCCTCAAACAAAGGACCACAGGCTTCCCATGTCCGATCCTCAACCCACCAGGTCTTCCTGCCCCTCGATCCACCCGACCTACTAGGACTTCCTTGCCTAGCCGCAACTAGGACTTCCTGCCTAGTGTCTGGTCCTCTTGATCCAAACATAGGAGCCCTCACTTTCTTTGTTTGAGGTCAATATTGTATCCATATGGCTCAATCAGACCATAGCTCTTGTGCACAGTTGGCAGTTAAACCTTCTGGTAGTCCGGGTTCTGATACCAATTAATAGAACCTTTGTGTACGGCTAGAGGGGGGGTGAATAGCCTTTCTTCAATTTGTGACCTACAATTTGTCAGCTGAAGCATAAAAAGTAATGAAATAGAAAAGCAATAAGAAGGCAAAGCTAACTCCTCGATTTACTTGGTCTCCACCTCCTTGAGATGACTAATCTAAGGCACACACACACCCAATCAAGCTTCATTATGATCTTCTCCTTTTCGATCCAAGAACGAAGGTGGAGAAACCTTTACAAGATGATCTCTTCCTCTCACAAGATTAAAGATGAGCTTAGGAAGAAGAGATTGAGAGTCTGGAGACTTAGAGATCATTTGGAGAGCTTAACAGTAATTTTTGTATCAGATCATTTTTTTCTCTCCAAGATCTCAAGCCTTATATACATGTTGTTGAAAACCTCGACACCAGTCGACTGATGAATCCATCAGTCGACTAGTAGCACGTAACGACTACTATTCCACCAAATCTACGGAGATTCTGTACGTCATCAGCTCAACGGCATTATACCAGTTAACTGGTAAAAGTACCAGTCGACTAGTAGCCGTGGGTTGAGCGAACATAGATCAATTGACTGGACTAGTCGACTGTCATAACCATCAGTCGATTGATACTAATTACACACTTCCACTCATCCTCTCCGGAATTGCCCTTGAAGCCTTCCTCCTCAGCTTTCGTCCCTCAGATGCACTCAAGCCTACAGCTCTTCTTCGTGTCATCCTTCACGTTGCCTTGAAATCCGCTTCCCTGGGATTCACTCCGTTGCTCCTTGTCCGCGGTCCCTCAGATGCACCATCCTTCACCAATCTTCAAGGACCTGAGCCATAAGATGAGACTTTCCAAGCTTGTGTGTTTCACCAAGTCGTGCATGACTTAAGTATAAATTAAAACCAATATGAAACCTAACTTAAACTCCTCGACACACACATCAAAACAATAATCATACCCAATCAATTCTAGGTCGATTGCACCAACAATCTCCCCCTTTTTGATGTGTGGCAATATGTTTAAGTTAGACATAAAAACAACTTTGAGAATTATAAACATAGTGTAAACATGAAGCATAAATCCAAGCTCCCCCTTAAAATATGCTCTATCACATATAAAATCCAAGCTCCCCCTTAACATAAATTCTATTACATAATTTTCAAAAATAAATTGCTAACTTAAACTTTGCTTTTTCTCCCCCTTTGACAGACATCAAAAGGATAAAGGGAGCAATAATCCCAACCTTCCCTTTAATTCAAAAATACTATCTAAGTGAAAAGGAATCGAGATGAGGATCCTACACAGTGTTACCACCCAAGTAATCCAACATGTAAACGTCTTACACACATGAATAGGCATAACACTAGGTAAACACAAGTGTATACTAAGCACACTTGCACACACAAAAAGAAACCCAACAATAGATAGGATAAAAGAGATAGACCTAAAAGTTATACTAATAAGCATAACAATCATACATAGGTGTGCATGCAAAGTCAGCAACAACATTAAAGGTGTTCGAAATGAATAAAGGATAAATAAGTCAAAGCCAAAAGGCACCCGACACCAACCAAAAACAAACAAACACCATGCCTAAGCATCATCACGTGAAGGAGGAGAAGGGCCCTAGTAGGCAAGATCCCAGCGTTGCATCATCTCAAACATCTCTGTCTGCTGCTAGCGAACGCCCCGAAACTCCTCACGGACAAACTCCTCCAAGTGAAGGACCCGCTCACGCAGGGACATATGTGTCATTCCTGGAGCAGGGTCAGGATCTCCGCAGCATTGTCCGAGTCGGAATCATCCTGGTCATGTCTGTAACGCCAAACCATGACGCCCTGACGCTGCTCAATTTGTGCCAGAGATTTCTGTCGAGGCCCTAACTGATCAAAATCCTTGGACAACTGATGCAATGCACCCCTAGTGACATCAATCCCTTAAGATATGAAAAACGATGTCAAGACGTGACAAAATGGCATGTATAACTTCCCTTGCATCGGTCTAGAAAAGTGTATGATAGACTCATAGACCTGAAGAGTGACATCAATATCGAGACGCTGCTCCAATGCATACATCATGACTAAATGGGGTAGTCTAATCTTGGCTTGCCCTTTAGTGACCATGGGCAGGATGCATGCAATGACAACTTTATAAAAAATGTAACTACGGGCTGACATGCGTGTGGCATCAAAAATGCACTTAAGCGGAGCCCTGGGAGCATGAAAGTAATGTTGATGAATCATATCTATAGAGACATGGGAAAGCGACTCAGTGAGGGGCTCATCAACATGAGGAAAGCACGTGAATGTGCTAGCAGACCTCCTACGAGAAGAGGGACTAGCACATTCACGTGCTTTCCTCAGGTTGATGAGCCCCTCACTGAGTCGCTTTCCCATGTCTCTATAGATATGATTTATCAACATTACTTTCATGCTCCCAGGGCTCCACTTAAGTGCATTTTTGATGTCACACGCATGTCAGCACATGCCATTTTGTCACGTCTTGACATCGTTTTTCATATCTTAAGGGATTGATGTCACTAGGGGTGCATTGCATCAGTTGTCCAAGGATTTTGATCAGTTAGGGCCTCAACAGAAATCTCTGGCACAAATTGAGCAGCGTCAGGGCGTCATGGTTTGGCGTCACAGACATGACCAGGATGATTCCGACTCGGACAACTGTCCAAGTGAAGGACCCGCTCATCTCAAACATCTCTGTCTGCTGCTAGCGAACGCCCCGAAACTCCTCACGGACAAACTCCTCCAAGTGAAGGACCCGCTCACGCAAGGACATATGTGCCATTCCTGGAGCAGGGTCAGGACCTCCGCAACATTGTCCGAGTCGGAATCATCATACATAGGAGTTTCGGGGCGTTCGCTAGCAGCAGACAGAGATGTTTGAGATGATGCAACGCTGGGATCGTGTCATCATTCACGTTGCCTTGAAGTCCGCTTCCCTCAGCTTCACTCCGTTGCTCCTTGTCCGCGTCCCTCGAATGCACCATCCCTCACCAATCTTCAAGGACCTGAGCCATAAGATGAGACTTTCTAAGCTTGTGTATTTCACCAAGTCCTGCATGACTTAAGTATATATTAAAACCAATATGATACCTAACTTAAACTCTTTGGCACACACATCAAAACAATGATCGTACCCAATCAATTCTAGGTTGATTGCACCAACAGAGGCAACCATGAGGATGCGGACCTCGACAACATCAAGAGGCAACCATGAGGATGCGGACCTCGACAACATCAAGTACAATCAGTCTGACTCTCCCAATCGTCCGATCTCAGGAGGCAGCGGAGACGATAATAAGATCGAAATATTTGGTGATCCAATTTATGACGAAGAGGAGATAGACCTTGATGAAGCACTGATTGAAGACCAGGAGCCTAACTTGTCTGACGGCAGTCAGCAGTCTGGTTCTTCTATCGACGACTCCCCAATCCCCATCGTCTCGTCTCGCCCTGTGTTGATCCAATGCCCCAATTTATCCAACATTCAGATGAGACTATTACTCAATTTTCAACCTCTTTAGTTACCAATGAAGCAGGAATTCCAATTATGATGCGGGATCAGACAAGACCTCCTCTGGATCCATTATCTGCTACTGAAATATCTACAGTTCAAGTTATTGGAGCAATTCCGGAGGTGAGAGGTAGTATGCGGTTCATCGAAGCTGTACTGTGGGAACCAAAAAAAAAATATTGTTGCTTTGGCTGATGCTTATTACTTCCCTCGTTTTCAACCTTCACTACTGCCCCAAACTAAAGGCTCTCTTGTCATCCCCAGTGGGTTATGGGGGTGCAAGAGTGTCGCGGAGGTGGCACAAGACACAAACGGCAAATAATAGAAATAAGGAGAAAAGATGAGAAACTCACAGATTCTATTACTCGCAACTGGATTTTACAATACTTCCTGAGTAGAAGCTAAGGATCGCTTATGCTTCTGCAAAGGATTTGTAGCTTCTTATATAGGAAAAGAAAGGCAACGTCGGATGCTCATTGGCCCCATCGTCACATGGCCTGATTTTCTGGATAAGCAGCGTAGTGTCCTTAATAAGAAGGAATCTACCTTTATGCTCGTGATCGTCCTTTAGATCACGTTACATTGCTTTACAGCTCATTGCTTTATTTTGTGATCACCCTTTAGATCACGTTACATTACTTTAATTATTTACAAAGCTTAGTGGGTTGAGTCCGTGATTCTTCGCGGGTACACCACTTCCGCAAAGCCTTCTTTACAGGCGAAGAAGTCATTCTCCGGATAGCATCCTGTAGTAGATAAGCAGTGGATGCCAGCTGCCTACCCACTTGTTCTGTGGCCGGATATCAGTCTGACCACCAGTTGTCAGAGGTGCTTCTTTTCTGGCACTCTTGTTTTTTTCAAAGAATGGAGCAGCCTAAGCTGCTATAAAGCGTTTGTGGCTTGGGCTGCAGCTTGCTGTTGCAAGCCATGGAGCGATTAGTCGAGTCTGTTGCTTTCGTCTAGTGTAATCGGGTATTGCCTGTGCAAGAGTCATTGGTATTGTTCAACGAGCTGGAGAGGGTCATCGGAACTTGTTCCATTTGAGTCTGGGCTTCCTTGTTGGGCCTCTTTTGTAATTCTTGAAGAGCTGGTGCCACCAATTCCAAGCCCTCGAGTATTTTCATCGGCCATTCTGAAATAACAAGACAATTTATTAGTCTTGATAAAGCATCAGCTAGCTGATTATCTTTTCCTTCTATGTGTTCAAAATGAATTGTAATGCCAGTTTCGGTGATGTAATCCATGAAGGCTACCCATCTGACTCGTGATGGCTTGTTATTTGTTGTCTTGCCAAAAAAGCTTATGATTGCTTGGCAGTCTGTTCTATAATTAACTCCTTTTTATCAAGATAGTAAATTTTTAGCACCTCTAGAGAGTTCATTATTGCATGAAGTTCTACGTCTATTGTGGACTTTATAGGGGAGAATTTTCCACTTGCATAGGCGCAGATTCGCTCTGTAGTTTTTGGATCAAACTTGTTTTTCTTCCATTTACATATGTCCCCCATCCTTCTATGCACCTGTCAGTTTCCAGGACAATAAAACATTCTTCTGGGGTACTTCTAAGTCTGGCATACTCTGGACTATACCCTTTATTTTTTTAATTAAAGCTCAATCTTGTTGATTCATTCTCTTTTCACCAGTTAGGCTGGTTTTTCCATATAATAGGCTTAATAATTTTCCCATATTTAGGATATAATTCCCGACATAATTTAGAAGGCCCAATCAGGAACGAAACCTATGCTTTGTCATTAATTCTTTTTCTTCAAAGTCGGCAATCTTCCGGATGATATGGTGTTGCAATTTAATTTTCTGGTTGCCAAGAATAGCACCGAGAAATTCGACCTTAGGAACTGCAATTTTCATCTTTGTGGGGCTTAGTATAAGTTCATTCTTCTGGATAATATTGAGCATGATTTTTAAGTGCTCCGTATGCTCTTTTTTGTTTTAGGAGAAAACCAAAATATCATCAATATAGACAGCTATGAACTGCTCCGTGCCTTTGAAACAGGAATCCATTTTTCGCTGGAAAATTGCTGGTGTGTTTTTGAGGCCAAAAGGCATCACCAGCCATTCATAAAGTCCATCAGACACGCAGAAAGTCGTCCATTCTATTGAGTCGGGATGCATAACCACCTGATGAAAGTCGCTTTTCAGGTCAAACTTTAAGTAAATTTTACTATTACTGACCTTGCGAATAATGGTGTTGATCTCGGGCAAGCTATACTGGTCCTCATTTGTTATGTCATTTAAGCGCTTGTAATTAAAAATCATGCGCTCTTTGCCTTTAATCTCTTTACCCGTCCTTGGGTCTATAGTAGTACTAGAATTGACAATAATAGCAATGGTACGGTGTCTGCTTTTGCTTGGCCTTATTACTCCTATCTTTAATAGAGTTTCCATATGCTTTGTAAAAGTTTCTTTATGCTGGGGAGTAAGGTGTTTGAGAGGCCTATCTTCAATAGTGAAATCTGGATTTTTAATATCTAGATTGTAAAGGACTTGACTCTTGGACCAATGGAGTAAAGGATTTTCTCCAATAAAATCTTGATTTTTTAACTCTGTCAAGAGGAATTTGAATTGTTGTTGGAACTTTTGTGATATCTTTTCATAAGAATATAAAATCATTTCCTTAATTTGAATGTATTCTTCTTCTTCCAAGTCTAGTTCTTCTATAACTGCAGCTGCAGTAATAGTTGGTAACATATTAATTGTAGTAAGATTCTTATAGAATATTACCGTATTCCCTTCAATTTTGCATGGCCCGGATAAAATTGCATCCAATTATCATCTGGATGTTATCTCCAACTGTTATGGGGAAGCTGTAGGTATAGGGTATTCTGAATGTATTTGACCCTATCAGCATTTGTCCTTTCTTCAGTTTCAGTCTAGCGGTTTGTTGTGAATTAATACCGCTGAACTGGACCACGAAAGTATTGTCTTCTAGAGCTTCTTTTGGTACGGACTTTTGATCAACGTAGCATGTTGTTGTGCCCGTATCTAGAATGGCTCGGAGCGAGAACTTGGGAATGCCAAGGATATCTATTTCAGCTGTTAAATTATAAAGCATATTTTTGACGAGCCTGGGTCCAGTAGATTCTTGCGCCGCTGCTATCTTTGTTGTTGTTTCTTCATATAAACCATTTGCAGCTTCTTCTCCGTCTTCTTCTGCTAATTCTTTGCCTTTGTCTAATTCTTGAAATTCCTTGGCAAGTTCCTTTTCTAACAGAAGTGCTTCATATTGGGCTCTGTAGTAATCTACCTCCTTTTGTAATCTCTCTATTTCTCCTTTGCACCATGAAATATAGTATTGCTGCTCATAGATCAAGTTGTGTGGGAAGAATGGTGCCGGCGCAGCAGGCGCTGCTGGTACTTTAATGTGGAAGTAGTATGGCCCACATATGTTCACCTACGAAATTTCAAACTAATTATTAAACAAATCCAAATCCTTAAAGGGGAGGTCCTTAAATTAGAAACTGCTTTGTCAAATCTAACCCTTGTTTATACAGAAAATAAACCTCTTACAAAACAAGAGGTTTGTGATCTTGTAAGGGAAATAGCAAGACATCCCAAGCTCATGGAAAAGAAGGCTCTAAGGCTTTCGGAGGAACTTAACAAGAAGCTTGACAGAGTGGAAAGTTTACTCCAAAAACTGGAGTAGGCCACTTCATGAGCAACTACACCTTTACAAAGAGCACCTCTTCATACAAAGAAGCAGTACGAGCCACTAAACAGATTGAATCACCAGCAGTTGGATTCGCTAAGCCAAGCGAATTCCAAGGGCCTACATCCGGAAATATGGTGATTATAAAACAAAATAATACACAACTTCAGCTACTTGTGCAGATAGCTAAAAGCTTGAAGGATATCCAAGTTGATTTGAAGACGATCGTTGAGCAAACAAAAGGAAGGATCAAAGCAACCTCTTTGCTTGACGATTTAATTACTAAATTGCAAAATTTGTCTCTAGGTCCTACAGAAAGCCCAAAAGAGGGAAAAGGAAAGTGAGTATTCCGCGATCCATACAAGATTCTCAAAGAAGAACAAGAGAAGTTGAAATGACAACCAACTACTCTGGACCAACCACCAACTTCTTCAGCCACTACTCCCCTCTTTGATGACCAAATCAGAGAATATAGAAGGAACCAACGAAGACTATATAATGCCCGGCAAGCTACAAGAAGACTTGGCCAAAGACTCTTGGGGGGATCAACCTCTGCATACACATTAGAGCAGCAAATTGATCCACAAGCCCAATTAAGATTGTTCATGCAAGAGAGGGCATCCTTGGTACCTGCAGAAGTATTATACCATTCCAGACGAGATGATGCTCATCACCGTATATATGCACATAGATCTGAAGAAGCTATCTTGGTCACAGAAGGGAACCAGCTTGATCAAACCTTCATCCAAGAAGATAGCTTCAACCAACTCCAACGAAGTCGTATGCAATATATTCACCTTGGAGTTCTTCAGGTACGAATACAAACCCTCCACACGTGATAATCGCTGGATGGGTGATCAAGCAATTATTGTAACCATGGAAGTAGATCTCACTGATGGAAGCCGGTTAGTATATATTATTCCTGATATAATGCTAACTATTGGTGATTTTTATAGAAATCTACATATATCAATTCAAACAAGAGGATATGATCAATGGCAGCACGGAGAAGCCAACCTTCTCATAACAAGGGGAATGGTAAGGCGACTCTCCAATACTCCCAATATAGGCTTTGCCTACAAAATACAAGGAGTAATGGAATACCTAACGAGCCACGATGTCCGAGCCTTGCCAGGCAGACGATATTCAACTTCAAGTTTACAAGGATGTAACTGGGTAATTAAATCTACCCAGATTTGTATACAAATGCAGCCATCCGAAGTCAACACCAGAAATCTTATGGATGGGCGAATATCTTTGAGCTTCAATAACTACATAACCTCTTCATCAGCACGAGCGACCAGCTATAATAGCAAAGATGAAGAAATCCAAAGCGATGAGGAAACATTTCAAACATTAGCCGTCCTAGTGGAGCAAACTCCTGAAGATCCTATTTATGGAGAAGATGACTACTATTATAACCAAGACGCTGAAGCTCAATCGTTTGTACTAGTACACAAAATTTCTCCTTATGCAGTAATTCCTCAACAAAAATCTGCTAATGATGCAGACTTCGATTTAGTCGCAAGTGAGCCATGCGTTATCAAGGCTTGAGGAAGAGAAAAAATTTCTACAGGCATTTCCCTGGAAATTCCGTACGGCAGCTATGGCCGAATTGCCACCAGATCAAGCGTTGCTTGGAACTTGGGCCTTGATGTTGGGGCTGGAGTTATTGACAACGACTATCGAGAAGAAATTATTATACTGGCCTTTAATCATTCTAATAAACTAGTACAAATTCAACAGGCAACTGTATTGCTCAAATAATTTTTGAGAAAATTCTAACACCAGATATTTATGAAGTCCCTAAAAGCTTAAGTACAACAGTTAGAGGAGACGGTGGATTTGGCTCTACTTCTAAAGCACCACCATACCCCACCTGGTATCAAGCTTCCTCCTTGGAGAAGCATTTGGATTGTTGAACTATCATAAGTGAATGCATCAACTCGAGGTGGCCATCATAGAGGAAAAGTCATCTCATCTGAAGTTGTTCCTAACATCCAACCACCTATGGGTGGAATATGCAGAATGTGAAGTGTTAGATTTTGAGGGTGTCTAAGGCAAATCACCTTATGGTTTTACTATTTATTTGATAAATATAGATTAACTATTTGAGTGCATATTATATGTTTGAATAGTTTTAAACTCATTCACTGAATGTCCGCAATACAATTCATAGCATGAGAGAATTTGTGATTGGATCACAACTTGTGATTATCTCTACATGTGGAATTATGAACGCATTAAAATTTCCCTAGTCGTTGAATTGGTTCATTCGGACATCATCAATTCTGTAAGACTAGCACGAGTTATACTCCTTGATTCGGCCAAGCAACTATTTCTCACTAGCTGAAGATATTAGGATGTTGAGAGTTAAACGTAGATGTTAGTTATGGTAACTAGTTCATTGGAGTGATTTGTTGTAAGACTTCATATGGTTCTCTACATATATGGATATATCTGTTTAGTTCTTACTGCAGCTAAAGTGCAAGTTTCCTTCGATTTGAGGTATGCAGGTCATCTTGGTACTTATACTTTAACATCTTAAGCAAACATCTCTTGAAGGTGTGGCCCCGAGATGATTGGGTATAAGTTGAAGTGCCCGAAGATGTTTGAATAGTCCACAGAGGATTCACCACCCCTTGCGAGGAGACGTATATCCTATGGTTACTCATTAGAATTATTACTCAAAATGTTTGGTCAAAGCATCATATGTTAAGAGTATGAGACTCTTGTACACATGTACGAGTAATTTGAATCCGCAGAATGAGAAAGTATTACTTGGGTTAGGTGTGACGTAGTTAGCCTAGTGGGGACAGATACATAGACCATGTCCTAAACCAAGTGGGTATAAGATGAGTGAAAGGAACGAGGCATGACTCACTATAGCTGTTGGAAGGTTCAAAATTAGTTCTAATATCAACTATGATTTTCTGGTTAATTGGGGATCATGATGTACTACCAGGTGTCACTCATGATCGTTCTATAATTAAGTAGTTAATTATGGACGGTCAACATAAATCAAGAACTTATTGGGTCATACATACTATAAATCTCTAAAAGACGTAAAACAAGTTAGAAAATAAGATTATCAGATCAAGAGATAAATATTTGGTTGGACCATACATAAAACAAATATGGAAATATTTATCGGAACGGAAGCACAGATGGGTCACATCTCTTATGAAAGAGTTTAACCTAATTTGGTTTAGCTACAAACCAACTTGATTTAGTTGTAAACCAAACTAAGGGGTTAATGGGCTAATTTTTTGTTAATGCATAATTGATTAAATTTGGGCTTTCTAATCCAACTCATTAAAGAGGACTATATATTGATATGGTTAAGAGAGAATTAATAGACAATTCATTATTGGCTTAATTAGGTTTTGAAAACTTAAATCCAATACCTCTATCTCCCTCTTCCTCTCCTTATCGCCGACCACAACAAGAGGATCTCCTCGTGTTGTCGTGAGCCACCCAAAGGAAGATCTTCCTTTTGCTTCTTCTTCCTCTTCTTGTCTTCTCCTTCGCTCGTGGCTAGTATCTTCCGAAGGCGAAGCTTGTTCTCTTAGAGTTGTCTTGAAGAGCTCGGCGTGGATATGAATAGAGACGAGATTCGATAATGTCGCAAAAGGTTGATACCCTTCTCGTTACAAATCATTCATAAGGTATACTTAAAATCATTTTTATTCAATTTTGTTTTGTTTTATGATTTTGTCTGCGCGATTGTATCTTGCATGCATGTGCGTGTGGTGTGTGTAATGTAATAAATTAATTTATTTTTCGTTATGTTTTCCGCTGTGCATGTTTACGAAACGTGTTTTTAGCACACATCACAATCGGACATATCCCAGCAGTGGTATTAGAGCCCGTCCTTCGATATAATCGTAAAATTATTTTACGATTCGTAATTAGTGTTATGATTAACTTTTGGGAAATTTTTTTGAATTATTAAGAATTTTTCATTTTTAGAAATTTTCTAAATTGTTAGGAAATTCAACTTTTGAAAAATTTCTGAAATAATTTTTAAAATTTAAATTTAGAAATATTTTGTTAATTTAGAAATTATCATTTCTAGAATTTCCTGAAATTTATTCTATTTTTGAAAATTTTCCTAATTTGCTAAGTAAACCAAATTTGGAAAGATTCTGAAATTTTTTAAAAATCCAGACTTGAGATATTCTGAATTTAATTATAGAAATTATCTTTTCTAGAATTTTCAGATTTATAAAATATTCTATTTTTAAAAAGTTTCCTAAATTGTTAGGAAATACCAAATTTAGAAAGATTTGGAAAATCTAAATTTGAATTATTCTGTAATAAATTAAGAAATATTAATTATTTATTTCTAAATTATTATGAAATTAATTTGAAAATTTGTTTATAAAATAATTAAAGATTCTTAATTGATAGAAAGATTCTAGATAAGATATGTTAATTAAATTTGGAAATTAGTTTCCTAATTTGATTAGATAAATCTTGATTTATTAAAATCAAATATATAACATATTTTTATTTCCAAAATAGAATTATAATATATTTAAATTTATGTCATATTGTATGTCATGTAGATGCATTAATTATAATATGACTAGATTTTGTCATGTGTGCAATGTAATTAGATCTTACCGTATGTGTGATGTGGCATGCTATATCATGCATACGATATGTCATGTCATCATCTATGTCATGCATACAATGTGTCATGTCATCATTTATGTCATGCGTATAATGTCATACAGGTAGAATATTTACATGATGTAGATGGGACCAAATCCCTTACATAATATTAAAACTTACATCTTCCGTTAATATAGTAAGAACCAAAGTTTAAATTCTTGTTTGAGTTGTTGGCCAAAGTTAAGATCAACTTGAAATTAAATATGTTTAAACTATGGAGATGCTCATGATTAACGGGTTGGTTTTAAACTTGAAGCGTTGATTTGTTGTGCAAAAACCATGATCAATGTGGATAGAGGTAAAGTTAGGTGATATGCATTTGATGTATACTTGTTAATGTGTTAACAACCTGATATTTATACGAAAATCAATTAGTTGCTAGCATAATGTGATAGTTGCATATAAGCGATATGCAATCAGTAAATTTATTACCTACCGTTATAGCTAAGAATGGCTTGTTGGCCAAGTCAAGGTTGTTCTTATCTATGGTGGATATTAACCCACTTAGAGAAAACCTATTACCTCTCGAATTCAAAATAAGGGTATTTGAATTTGATAAATAAACGAACTTTTATTACATGTAAATTGTTTACATAAATAAAATCATGTCTCTAATACATTCTCATTTTTGTATTTTTAGGTTAATAATTTAATTATGACTTCTGTTAATCTGTGTTCGATTTTAGATTCGAACAAACTGACTGAGCCGAACTTCTTGGAATGGTTTCGAAGTTTGAGAATTATTCTCAAAGTTGAGAACCTAGCTTATATCCTTGATGAGCCTCTTCCCACAAGTCTTGATGCCAATACAACTGCGGACCAATTGTTGACCCATCAAAAACATAAAGATAATTCTATACTTACAAGTTGCATCATGCTAGTCGCTATGACTCCTAAACTACAAAAACAGCATGAGCATTTGGATGCTTATGATATTATCTATCATCTTCGTGAGTTGTTTGATGAGCAAGCTAGATCCGAAAGGTTTAAGGTCTCCAAGCTTCTCTTTTGCTCAAAGATGCAGGAGAGTTCGTCTACAATACAATTTGTATTAAAGATTAACAACTACATAGAGCATTTAGCATGACTCAGTTTCACGATGGATAATGAGTTAAGTATTGACTTAATTCTACATAGTTTGTCGAAAAGTCATTCACAATTTGTGATGAACTATCGGATGAACAATTTGGAATCGATCATCTCCGAATTGATTAATATGCTCAAGCCCGTGGGGTCTTTCTGTTAAAGGTGAATAGAAAACTGTGATGTTAGTAGACTCCTGCAGGAAAGGTTCTAAGAGGAAGCTAAAACATCAGGCTAAGGGGAAGAGCAAAAAGGCCAAGACAGTAGAACGAGCACAAAAGAGCCGATGATATCATTGTGGTAAGATGGGGCACTGGCGAAGAAACTTTTATCTTGAGTCCGTGAAGAAGAATAAGGCATCTGATGCCCCCATCCTCTTCAGGCATTTTCGTTATTGATTGTCATGCTATTTCCTCAAACACTTGAATATTGGATATTGGGTGTGGCTCACATATATGTAATGACATACAGGTACTAAGGAATAGCAAACGACTCGTCAAGGGAGAATCAAGTTTGGGAGTTGGGAAATAGAGCAAAGGTTGATGCAATTGTCATCGAAACATACTTGTTAAAGCTTCCTAGTGGATTGTTTTAAAACTGTATAATTGATATTTTGTTCCTGTATTAATAAAGAACATTGTTTCTATTTCTTGCCTAAATAGAAAAGGTTCCATTTGACTTTTAGTAACAATTGTTGTTATATAACTTTGAATGACATTCTTTATGACACTGGAACTTTATGCAATAACATCTACACGTTAGATATATCTGGTGACGTATTTAATATCGAAACAAACAATAAACGCGCTCGAATAGATAATCAATTAACCTCTTACTCGTGGCATTATCGCCTTGACCATATAAACAAGAAACGTATGTCGAATTGCAATAGAATGCAGTTCTCGAATCATTTGAATTAGATACATGCGATTCATGTTTAAAAGGCAAGATGACAAAGTTACTTTTTTCTGGAAAGGATGAATGAGTTGATGAGTTACTTGGGTTCATATATATCGATGTATGCGGACCAATGTCAATTCAAACACTAGGAGGTTATAGCTACTTCATTACTTTCATTGATGATCACTTTTGTTATGGGTATGTATATCTAATGAAACACAAGTCTAAAACCTTTGAAAAGTTTAGAGAATTCAAAAATGAATTAGAGAAACAACTTGGTAAAAGTATTAAGATACTTCGATTCGATCAAGGTGGTGAGTATTTAAGCTAAAAATTTCAAGATTATTTATGGGGCAATGGTATATTATCTCAATAGACTCCGCCTTATATGTCACAACATAATGGTGTATCAGAAAGGCGTAACCAAACCCTGTTGGATATGATTAGGTCAATGATGGATCATGCAAATCTTCCCAAAACCTTTTAGGGTCTTGCACTCATGACAACTGTTTACTTGCTAAACAAAGTCCCGACGAAGGGAATCTCAACTGCTCTATATGAGGTATGGACTAGTAAGAAACCCCTCATATCTTATATAAAGATATAGGGATGTCTTGCTTATGTGAAGAGGACTGTATCAGACAAGTCGGACGCTAAGTTTGATAAGTGTTTATTTATTGGATACCCTATGAAAACTAAGAGTTACTAATTCTATCACCTTTTGGAATAAAAGGTAATTTGTTTCAAGGTATGTTGTATTCCTAGAGAAAATTTCTCTTGCAAGAAGCAAGTGAGAGTATAGTTCAAGTTGATGAAGTTCAAGAGAATCCAATAGACACTAATGAGATACCTAGTCAAGAACCGCAACCGATTATGATACAACCTCCTTGTAGATCAGGTAGGCCACATTCCTGAGAGATATGGATATCTAGTAAGAGAATCGAATGAGGTGTTACTCATTGAGGATGAGAAACCTATTGATTACGAAGAAGCTCTGAATAGCTAAGAGAAGGACAAGTGACTTACAGCCATAAAATCGGAAATGGATTCTATATACGAAAACTAAGTTTGGAATTTGGTGGACCCATCTAAAGGCATTACGTATGATTTTCAAGAAGAAAGCTGACATAGATGGTAATGTAATTACCTATAAGGCAAAGTTGGTAGCGAAAGACTATCGTCAAAGGCAAGGCATTGACTATGGCAAATTCTTCTCACTTGTAGCCACGCTTAAATCAATTTGGATACTCCTGACCATATCAGCTCATCATGATTATGAGATATAGCAAATGAATGTGAAAACAGCTTTCCTTAATGAAAACCTACTCGAGGATGTGTATATGATACAGCTCGAAGGTTTCACATCTATTAACAAGAATAAAGTATGCAAGCTTCAATGGTCCATTTATGGACTAAAGCAAACATTCAGGAGTTGGAATATCAATTTTGATGAGGCGATCAAAGAGCTTGCTTTCTCACAAAATCTAGACGAACCTTGTGTGTATCAAAAGGTTAGTGGGAGTGTGGTCGTATTTCTAATATTATATGTTGATGACATATTACTTATAGGAAATAATGTGTCAATTTTACAATTAGTGAAAATTTGGTTGTCCACGACATTTTCCATGAAAGATATGGGAGAAGCAACTTACATCCTAGGGATGATGATTTATAGAGATAGACCGAAAAAATTATTTGTATAGACAGAGTGCTAAAACGGTTTAGCATGTCTAAATCCAAGAAAGATTTCATACTTATGAGGCATGGAATTCACCTTTCGAAATCTATATGCTCATGCACAAAAGACGAGAGAATTTGCATGGATAAGATACCTTATATATCTGCAATAGGATCTATCATGTATGTTACGTTATGTACAAGGTCTGATGTATCGTATGCTCTGAGTTGACCGAAATTATACTGCTGAAGAAACAAGAGGAGGAGTTGACCGAAGTGACGTGAAGCCTATACATAATCTTTAGCCTGAAGGTTCAAATTTTTGCATTAGTGGTTATCTTGTGCAGTGGTAGAAGTGGAATTTCTAGATGGGTTTCACCCTAAGGGAGGGATTGGTGATACAGGCATACATTGATGGTAGTCGTGGGCGAAGACCTATAGCACACAGATTAAGTTTTGTTGATGATGGTGATGGAGATTATGGGGATTCAATTAATTTTGATAAGGTGAAAATCCAACAACTGTTAGTAGATTTTACCGATTTAGAACCGGATGATCTTCCTCTGAAGCTGCCACCTGATACTACTTTAAACTCGTGGACAAGTTCTTTTCAAACTAGGACGTCTGATGCAGGAGCATCTAGCAGCACCACAAGTTTATGCCCTCTGATACGGCTATCTTCCCCTTCGAGGATGAGTTTAATTAGTAATCCATTAATTAAGTATTTTTTTCTTAATTATATTTAATTTTGTCATAAATCTTAGGGAACCAAGTCTTGTTAGTTAATTTATCCTAAATCTTAAGGAATAAGTCTTGTTAGTTAATTTATCATAAATCTTAGGAAATAAGTCTAGTTGGTTATTTTCTCTATTTATTTTTTTTTTTAGGGTTTCGAGAGTTATATAAACTTATGCTTAGATGATGTTAAGAACAAGTTATTTTGATATTGAATCAATTGGTTTCGCTTAAGTCATGTTACAACTACATCACTTTTATTCTAATATTCCTGCTCTTGTTTTCTCGAGAAGGTTTTTAAACCTAGCTTGGGCTACTTTTTCCGTTATTTCTCTCTTGTTTTCTCGTTAATTCCTCTTAAACATCATGCCCCAAAATAATCTATATTCTGCGCCACCTATCCAAGTCATGTTCCATCACTTGGTTATGAAAACCAATTTTCAACTTAATGAATATTATATTTCTCCAGCTACAAACGGAGGAGACATCTAATAGGAACTGGAGATAATTTTGCTAATGAGGTTGAGAAAATTTCCAGGTTTGCATTCAATTTCAAGAGAAATCTACATTATTATGTTCCATTGACAATCATAAGAAACCAAATGGGACAGATGGGCTCATAAATGGAAAGTAATGCGAAACACTATAAATTATTATATAACTCAATTAGAGAATCAAGATGCAAGAATTACTCCAAATTTACTAAAAGTTTTTTTTAACAAGGTTGAGAAGTAAACAAACAAACGAAGGACTCCATGAAGAATAGTAAGAAAAAGAAAAGGCAGGCAATACATCCACAATCAGAGTCTACAAGTCCCGCCTTTATTGAAAAAAACTACATCTAAAAATTGAAACACACAAAATAACCAAAATAGAGCAAGCACTAGAGCTTTAAGCCACATGACACTTCAATGACACTCGAGATTCAAACCCGAAATCAAACCATTCAATGTCAAAAATCCCATCTTAGTACAAACAACACATCGATTCCGCTCGAATCAGGAAACCAGAAGAAGATTCCACAGAAACCGCTACATCCGAATGCCCGATACCGTGCACGCATTGAGAGAGAAACCCCAGAAGGGGCAAATCTAACCTGATGGATCGGTGGGTACATCGAGTCGCCGCACACAGGGCATTCCAGCAACTGATGCACCCTGCTCACAGGGCTGATAACCTGCGTCGCCTGAACACCGCTTCCGTCACCGTGTGGCTTCAGGAAGGAGAGCGGAACACGGGCAACCTCGTCGTCATCCGTGATCCCATCTGACACCGATATGCACTCGATGCTATCCAGTTCCATCGATCCAACTGCAGAAGATAACAAACAATACAAGCGACTCCAACCCCTTCGCAACTCCTCTCCTCTCCCCCGCTCGAGATCGCTACCTTTCTCTCCTTTCAAGGAGGTGTCGCTTGCCGAAGTGTAACCTCTACCAAATATAAAAGGAAATTTTCATTTAAAAACAAGATTCTTTTAATATTCAAATTTATTTAAAATGATTTTTAAAATGCAAAAAGGCAGAATTTTATTTAGCATGATTAAAACATGCAATATACAAATCAAACTAGTAATATAATTTTACATAAATATTGTTGAACATTATAAATCCAAACAACAGACTTGGAAATTGAGATGAAGAAGATCATCCAAATTGATTTTGATTTCAATCAAAGATTGAATCGGAATAAGAGAGCTATATCGGAATCTAATGCATTCAATTTTTCTAAGTTAGTCAAACTTTGAAATCACTACCTAACTAAAATAGGTTGTGAGGCCCCATCAAAGTGATTTAAATTTCTCAACCAATTTGAAATCTTAATTTATTATTTAAAAAATGTTCTCATGTGGCATGAGAGGAGTTGGTCTATTCGGTTCAATGAGTTTAATTGATCTGATTCAATCTTCATAATAATATTGAAAATAACTTTATAGGAGGTGATAAATGAAAGTATATATATTGCTTGAGGGAATCAGAAAATTTTAACTGTAAAAATTCTAGTGGAGAATGTACTCGTTAGATAGAGCCGTGATAGAAAGGGACAAAGAAATGAGAATCTCAATTGTGTAGATCTAGATTTAAACTTAAATTCGCATCTAATTACGTGGTTTGTCGTTTGGTTAGTAATTTGATATGGTCACGTATGCTTTTCTGTTAAGGTGATCGACCGCATTGAAAACGGTTTTCCTTTCTTTTGAGTTCCATTACTGAAAAAAAACAAAAATTGTTTACGATAAGTGCAAATCAAGTGTTTGCCGTATTTGTGAAGTAAATCTTGTGGAATTTTATTACAATCCAAAGGTGGAACAGGGATCTTGTCAAAATCCTAAAAGACTGGAGTCTGACAGCTTCATGGTTTAGATCTCAGCAAGGATCTATGTAGATTTCAGGAGCTTCACCTTTTGAGACCATGAGCGCACACTTGAGCTTGAGATGTGTTGTGTTATACATTTTGAGACCTCGCCCACGTAGTTTATAATTTTTTATTAAAATATTATTGATAATATTTTAATTTATTTTAGAGCCGCTAAGCCACTAGGTCTTCTTCCGAGCAATTATGTTACAATGATACTATAGTAACAGCATTGCTATAATGATACTATAGAAACAACATTGCTACAATGTAGCAATTATGTTTCAATGATATTATAGTAACAACATTGCTACCATGTTTGGGAACTATTCTAAACTCCTAAGCAATCATGATACATTAACACTATAGTAAAATGTCATAGTATTCTGGAGACTCAAAACTAATCCCCAAGCAATCATGATCAGTGGCGGACTGGCCGGGGAGGTTGAGGGAGGTTTCAGTCCCCCTAGCTGGCTGTCGTCCACTGGACATTGTCAGACGACATGAAATTTTTCGAGCGACACAAGAGGATGAGGAGGCTTCAGCTTCCCCCACTTGGACACTGCCCACGGCGCTTGCACTTGCTGCTAGTGTCGGTGTTGGCCCTATGGCAGTGCGGTGCACTGGCGGAGGCGGTGCACCAATGCCACTGGCTACATTGTGTACAGTGTGCGATGTGCTTGTGCGGCTGTGCGGTGCGGTGGTGCCATTGTATGGTGTGGCGTGCGGGTGCGGTGCCGGAGAAGAAGCGTTCTTTTGTCTTTTCTTAGCATTTTAATTAAATACAACTTAGCAAGTGGGGCCCAACTGCCCAAGTTAAATAAATTAAATAAAATAAATAAATAAAAACATTAAACACAGACTTCAAGTCTGCAATGCCTTTTATTTTACCTTCGTTATTACTTGCCTACTTCGCAGAACGACGGAAACCCTAACCTCTCCCTCAATCCCTCTCTCACTCTAACTCTCCTCCAAGGCTCAATCCAAGGTTCCAACCAAATCTCCAAGTGCGGTAGTCGGTGGAGTCACGATTTCACTGCGGATAGCCAGGCGATAGGCGACGACACTCAACAGTAGTCTTCGACTCTCCAACTCTCCATTCTCCAACGGCCAATCGGCAACCAAGTCTCTAACTCTAAGGCTCCAAACTCCAACACCATTTCTCCATAAAGTTAGAACTTAGATTGATTGTGTTTCAAATTTCTTTTATTATTTGATTTTTTTTTTTGGGAAATGTACAGAATGTCATTGTAGATTTGTAGTTTAGTTTTCTATTAGATGGGTAGTTTTCCATTATTATTTGATTTTTTTTAAAAGGTACATTATGTTTGTAGTTTAGTTTTCCATTAGTTTTCTATTAGATTAGTAGATGATAGTGGTAGTTTATTAAAGTTTTAGACTTTTAGTTCAATATATATTTTTCCATTACATTTGTAGTTTTCCATTACATAATTTATTTTTAGTTATTTATTTGTGTAGGATATGGGAAGATTTTTTAAACGAACTCGTAGTTCCAGCTTCGGCTCCTCTAATGAGCCGAATGTTATTGAACAAGTGGAAAATCAATCCCGTGGAAAATTAAATTTGAATGATATTGTTAGTGATCCAGGATTACGAAAACCAATTGAAGAATTTGATATTGTTATTCAAGATCAAGCTCGAAGAGAGTATGCGCTCCGAGGGTCTTGTCAACCATATGGTCATGTGTATCCGAAAACAACTTTTGGTAATCAAGAAAAGAGTTTTCAAGGAACTTGGTATAAAAAATATACATGGCTAGAGTAGAGCGTATCAAAAGATGCTACATTTTATTTTTGGTGTTATCTTTTCAAACCCTTAAATAAAGAAAATGTAGATAATGTCTTTATAAAAGATGGATACAACAATTGGAAAATGTCATTAGAAAGATTCAATCGTCATATGGAGACTGTGAATAGTTATCACAATGAAACTAGAATACAATTTGAGTTTTTTCAAGATCAAAGGCATAGTGTAGGAAATATTTTATGAGTACATAGTCGTAATATAGAAATTGATTATCACACCTATTTAACATCAATGTTGGATGTGACACGCTTTCTATTGAAGCAAGGGTTGCCTTTTCGAGGGCATGATGAGTCAATTAGTTCTTCAAATAGAGGTAATTTTCTTTAGTTGCTTGAATGATATAGTCAACGAAATGAAGAGGTTTCTAAAGTTATAAAACAAAATGCTCCTGCAAACAATCAAATGACTTCGCCAAAAATTCAAAAGGATTTAACACGTGCTTGTGCCTCAGAGATCACACTTGCTATAATCAATGATATTAGAGATAAATTTTTTTCTTTGCTAGCTGATGAGGCTCGGGACAGTTCAGTGAAGGAGCATATGACAGTTGTTTTGAGGTATATGAATAAAGAAGGATGCGTGATTGAATGATTTCTTGTAGTTATGCATGTGTCTAACATTAGTTCTCATTCTTTGAAAATGACTATTGATGCTTTATTTGTGCAACATGGTTTATCATTATCTAGATTGAGAGGCCAAGGATATGATGAAACTTCAAACATGCATGGTGAGTTCAATGGGTTGAAATCTCTGATACTACAAGAAAATCCATTTACAATGTATATTCATTGTTTCTCTCATCAGCTCCAATTAGTTCTTGTTGTTGTTGCCTATAACAATTTTACTGTGAGTAAATTTTTTAGGTATATCACCATGATTGTGAATATATCTAGAACATCTTGTAAGAGGAGAGATCAACTTAGAAAGATTCAACATGATAAGATAATTGTCGAATTGGAAAGTGGAGAAATCACTAGTGGAAAAGGAAAAAAAAATCAAGAAACTAGTTTAGCAAGACCTGACGATACTCGTTGGGGATCACACTACTTAACATTACTTCGTCTATGCTCTATGTGGTCTTCAATGATAGAAGTGCTAGGAAATGTATATGATGACGCCTCTTATTCTGTGAATAAAGGTATTGCTGCAGGTTTAATTGAGAAGATAGAGAGTTATCAATTTATTTTTGTGTTACATTTAATAAAGTATATATTGGGAATTACAAATGAGTTATCACTTTCCCTACAACAAGGGGATCAAAATATTGTTCAAGCCATGTCCTTAGTTAGAAGTGCGAAATATCGACTACAAGACTTTTTGGAATAAGTTAACATATTTTGTGAATTGCATATGATTCTAATACTTGATATGGAGGACAATATGCTAACTCGTGGTCATGACAGGCGTAGAGGGCAACTCATCACTAATTTTCATCATTATCGTGTGGAGATTTTTTGTCAGGTATTATTTCTATTTTTTTTTTATTTATTGTTAAAGAGATTTCATTGATTATTAATGTTATCATGGTTGCAATTTTTAATGTTAGGTTGTTGATTTAATTATACAAGAGATAAATAATCGTTTTTCAGAAATTAGTACGAAATTGCTTAGTTGCATATCATGTCTTCATCCAAGAAATTCTTTCTCTCAGTTTGATGTTCACAAACTCATGCATCTTGCTGATTTTTATCCCGAGGACTTCTTTGGTACTGATTATTTATTTTTGGAATAACAACTTATAAGTTACTTTTATAATCTGCGGGATGATCCTCACATTTCTTCAATTGACGACTTGGAAATTCTTGCTCAGAAATTGGTTGAGACCAAAAATATTTGGTTTTCCCATTGGTTCATCGTATGATAGAGTTGACATTAGTTTTACTAGTTGCAACTGCTTCTATTGAACGAGTTTTTTCTGCAATGAAGACTGATTTACATAATAGAATGGGAGATGAATAGATGAATGACAATCTAGTTGTATACATTGAAAATGATATTTTTTTCTACAATTGAAAATGAACAAATGTTATAACATTTTCAACAAATACAGTCTTGTAGAATCCAATTGTCTCCTCTTGTACCGACTCATCGGTCATCGTAGACTTCTGTACCAACCCGAAAATGAAGCTCACATATGGAAGAAAGGTAGACTTCTGTAACCCTTGGGATATTAAGGCCTCAAAGTTTAGCGAGGAGAAACTTAACAGGAATTCAAACATGCGACGCATGATGATTACCTTTTGTTCTTTTTTTTTAACTCTGTTTTTCTAATAGGAATGATGATTAACATCTTGTATTATCTATTGGAACTATTATCTTGGTAGTGATTAACCTACAGAAAATTTTCAGCCCCCCTGATCTTTTTTTTCTTGTTCCGCCCCTGATCATGATACATTAATGCTACGGTGTTGCGAAGCTACATATTCTACAAATTAGATTAATCTTCTGAATAATGATATTCACGTATGCTATAGTATCATACTATATAGTAAAATACTACAGTAACAAAGTTACGATACTCTAGAAATCAATCTATTCTACTAAGCAATACAATCAAATTCTGTTGAGCAATATTATTAAGTCTTGCTGAACAACATTATTAAGTGTCTCCGATCAATATACTTAAGTTATCCTGAGAAATATAAATAAATTCCACTGAGCAATTGGTTGAGCTTTGACGAGCACAATGGCAAAGCCACGTTCAAGGCTACCAAGCTGTAGCCCGGGGGCCCGATGGCAATTAGAAAGGAAAAAACCTAGATTTATCATGAGAGAAATAAAGAAAACGTGAGAGAAAGAGGAAGCAGCCTGAATGATGACATCGGCATAGCCCACTGTTGGATCGAGAAGCGCTAGGGGGGGTGAATAGCGCTCGTGGCTATTTCGTTCGATTATCGGAAAACTATCGGAGTTAAAACGTGCAGCGGAATAAGCGGAAATAAAATAAAGAGACAACACAAAGAGACAGGTCGATTTTACTTCGTTCGGAGCCTAAGTCGACTCTTACTCGAAGGCCCGCGATCCTTGATCGCTTCCGGTGGGCAACAACTATAAGCTCGTTAAAAGATTACAATTATGAGTACAAATAAAAGCTATCAAAAATTATACCGACAACAAGAAATGCTAATTCTGAAGCTTCGGGTCGTCGGGCACTTGTAGTAGCACTTCGGAGCGTCTTTTGGAGCAGCGTGTTGATGAAAGATCACTTATAATTCGTTGTTACTTGAAGCTGCACCTCAACCCTCCTTTTATATGCGGTTCGGGGGCCTGGATCCTCCGGCGCCTGGAGTGTGACGTGGCCAACCAACCAGGGATGCTCCGTGGCGAAGTCGCGAGGGATAGAATTTGGTCCGGCGCGGACGGCCTTTTTCCAAGCAGTTCCTCACCGCAAACAAAGGTTAGTCCGAGCAAAATACCCGCAAGACAATGTTAGAATCTGATAAAACACGGTAAGGAATAAGTCTTCGGACTGTCCAAGTCTGACTTTGGATTTCCGGTAGGAAGCCCTAGGTCGACCTGACGCCTCGTTCCTCTGCGAACGATCCTCACCTACTCCACTCGGGAGATTACCTTGTCACCGATCCTCCAGATTGACTGGACTCGCTTTCGGACTTTCTTCTGGACATCCGCTTCCCGGCTAGTCCAGTCTTTTACCGGTTCGCGACACCAGGACTTTTCACCTAGGGTTACCACCCCCTAGGACTTTTGCCTGAAGCCATCGACCTGCCAAGACTTTACGCATAGGGTTACCACCCCCTATGACCTAGGGTTACCGCCCCCTAGGGTTTTCCCTTTGCCTAACCGCAGCTAGGACTTTCCTGAAATCCTCAAGTAGACTTGTTAGACTAAAAAATATCTTAACTTTGAATTCTTTGCCGTTATCAAAACACGAGTTCGATCGTCGGATGCTTCCCGCACCAACAATCTCCCCCTTTTTGATTATGGCAACACGAATTCGAAGTTAAGTAAACAAGCGAATAGATAGTCATTTTAAACACAGGCAAAATTTGCTAAGTATAGATGAACAAGGTAACTAAAGTAAATTTTGCCCTATATACTCCCCCTTAACTTTGGCTCCCCCTTTACTTTTGCTCCCCCTCAATTTTTAACTTGAATTTTATGTTTACATTTTTGCTACTCTCCCCCTTTGCCATAACTCAAAAAATGGGCAATGTATAAAGAGTTGTACATGATTAAAGTTAGCAATATTCAACAGAGTTTGGAAGTTAAGGTCA
Source organism: Zingiber officinale (assembly GCF_018446385.1). Classification (NCBI taxonomy): domain Eukaryota; kingdom Viridiplantae; phylum Streptophyta; class Magnoliopsida; order Zingiberales; family Zingiberaceae; genus Zingiber; species Zingiber officinale. The sequence goes on along the minus strand of NC_055986.1, from coordinate 17,235,004 downwards.
ATTGGAATTTAAGTTTTTAGGACAAGATTATTCATTTAAGTTCAGTTGGTCCTTAAGTCCAAGCACAAGTCATGTTTAGGTATCAGAGCCATAGAGAACAAAACATTTTTGAAAAAGAAATTGAGTATCTGTTGCCAACTGTCTAACCTTTAGTTACTTGCTGATTGTCTATAGGACAATAGTTTTTACTAGGTTAGTCAAGTTAAGTTATTTAGGTCCAGATAGACTTGACTAGAGCTGGAGAACTTTAACTTGATTAATGTTTATTGCATATTTAACGCCCAGACTCATATTGATGCACAGATATAAGCATTCTTGAGTCCAGGCTATACCCTATGCATCTCACGCCATTCTATGTTTTTCAATCACAATCAAGGTAAACCTAGGTGTTTTGTGAGATGCTCTGGCTTAATTCTAGGGGAACATGATATCTAGGGGGAAATCCTAGACTAAACCCAACTTTTGAAAGTCTAGCAAAGTGGGGATTTTGGGAAATCAGTTTTGCCTAGAAGTTATAAAAAAATGTGACTAAAAGACTAATTTATTAGATTAAGGTATAGTCAATCAAGCCTGAAGTGAAACCGTCCATTAGACTAAAAAGTCGACATAGATAAAAGAGTCATAATAGAGCTGCTACAAGCTGTACTAGAGTCATAATAGAGCAACAGTAGGAGCTACTGAGATGGTGAGGGAGGTGGTCCGGAACCCAGCGACCGGAGTAGTGTCAGGATCTCAGTGTGACGAGCCCGATCGTCCTCTCGTAGATCTCGGCGCAAGTCGGAGAGCTCCTGTCGTACGTCTCGTCGTAAGTCGGAGACCTCCTGTCGGACCTCTCGTCGAAGATCGGAGACCTCTCGTCGCATGGACTGATGAAACTCGGAGTTCTCGTGCTGGAGACTCGACATAGCCCTCTCTAGTCCGGAAACTCGATCAGCGAGAGTGCGGGGAGCTGGGTGTGGTGCTCGAGGTGGTGGTGGGGCAGGAGCAGCCTCCTCAGGAAATAGTGCCAACATGAACTCATCATGCTCTGCCTCCTCCGCCTGCTGGTGCTGTGCCCCCCTACGCCAGGACATGGTACCCTCATCGTCTATATGGATATTTGCTAGGGAAAAGTTCCTAGCTCCTATGATGTCAAACTCGGTCATGTAGCGGATGTCACCTCTGGTGACATCAATGTGTAATGAGGACATGTAAGCTGTCAAAATATGACAATAAGGCATATGTACTCGTCTGCTGGTCACGTATCCAGCTGCATAAATAATAGTGGAAAAGATGTGAAGACTGATGTCTATGTCTAACCTCTGACACAGGGCATAGAGCAGGAAGGAGTGAAATGGACGCATCACCGCAATGTCGTGAGTGGTTAGCGGTAGAATACAAAGTACTAGAACCCTATAAAGGGCGTAGTCCTGAATTCTAAGGTTAAGTGACCTAAACTGGGTCTCAGTGGGATCACGCTGGTCCTCAAAGAAGGACGAATAGATCGTATCGAGGGTAATATGTGAGTAGGGATCTCCAAAAGGTAGCTCCCTAGGAGGATAGCATAAAAAGGTGCAGGGTGACTCTCGTAACCCTAGAAACTCACGAATGGTGGTGGGAGATAATGTGATATCCGTGCCGGCTGCCCTAGTGGTATAGGAGTAGTCGTCTACTTTCACTAGGTTGTTGTAAAATTCGGCACATAAACTTATGTTTACTGCGTTGGTGCACTCAACTAGGTTTCGCAGCCTATAGTGGTTTATAGTCTCGGAGACTGGAATACAAGAGCGTAAAAAGAACGATCTGTCTATACATTTGGTTCTAATGGCCATGTAATTTGTTGACATAAACTTAATCCTAAGTTCGTCGGTGGGAAACCTAGGGTCGATGCTAGGGGTAGAGGGCCCAGCACCAGATTTAGTACGCTTCCTAAATTTGAAACTAATATTATACTAAGGAAGAAAAAAAATTATAAAAATGAATTTTAGGAGGGGATAGAAATTTTACCGAGGAGCCATTGCTAGAAATTTTAGAACTGACGACCTCGGTTGAGTCACGACTTCGTATCAACCACGGAAAAAATTTTAATTTTGAAAGTCTTCGCAGGGAAGCTAAGAAGAAGCTTAAGGAAGACTTGGGTGCAAGGGTAGGGGGCGCCTCCTGCCCCTATATATAAGGGAGTCCGGGCGCCCGGACGTGTTCCGGGCGCCCGGGGTCGTGTGAGGCGGGGCGCCCGGGATCGCTGCGGGCGCCCAGGGTCTGAATACCGGGGGCGCCTGCCCCCGGTTTTTGACCTTGGTATATTTATAATTATTATTTTTATTATTATTATTAATGTTTTAATTAAGTTAAAGATGCTTAAGTAAACTTGATTCTTACACATGTTTAATTGAGAATTGATTCAAATTTTGAAATTGAGTTTAAAATAATTTTGAAATTGAGTTTAAAATAATTTTGAATTTTAAGTTTTTTTTAAAATAATTTTGAAATTTAAGTTTAAAATAATTTTGAAATTTAAGTTTAAAATAATTTTGAAATTTAAGTTTAAAATAATTTTGAAATAATTTTGAAATTTAAGTTTAAAATAATTTTGGAATTTAAGTTTGAAATAATTTTGAAATTTAAGTTTTTAAAATAATTTTGAAATTTAAGTTTTTAAAATAATTTTGAAATTTAAGTTTAAAATAATTTTGAAATTTAAGTTTAAAATAATTTTGAAATTTAAGTTTAAAATAATTTTGAAATTTAAGTTTTTTAAAATAATTTTGAAATTTAAGTTTTTAAAATAATTTTGAAATTTTAGATTTTAAAATAATTTTGAAATTTAAGTTTAAAATAATTTTGAAATTTAAGTTTAAAATAATTTTGAAATTTAAGTTTTTTTTTTTTTAAATAATTTTGAATTTTAAGTTTTTTTTAAAATAATTTTGAAATTTAAGTTTTTAAAATAATTTTGAAATTTAAGTTTTTAAAATAATTTTGAAATTTAAGTTTGAAATAATTTTGAAATTTAAGTTTTTAAAAATAATTTTGAAATTTAAGTTTTTAAAATAATTTTGAAATTTAACTTTTTTGAAATTTAAGTTTTAAAATAAGTTTGAAATTTAACTTTTTTAAAATAATTTTGAAATTTAAGTTTAAAATAATTTTGGAATTTAAGTTTTTAAAGTAATTTTGAAATTTAAGTTTAAAATAATTTTGAAATTTAAGTTTAAAATAAGTTTGAAATTTAAGTTTTAAAATAAGTTTGAAATTTAACTTTTTTGAAATTTAAGTTTAAAATAATTTTGAAATTTAAGTTTAAAATAATTTTGAAATTTAACTTTTTTGAAATTTAAGTTTAAATAATTTTGAAATTTAACTTTTTTGAAATTTAAGTTTTTAAAATAATTTTGAAATTTAAGTTTAAAATAATTTTAAAATTTAAGTTTAAAATAATTTTGAAATTTAAGTTTTTAAAGTAATTTTGAATTAATTTCAGATTTTAATTACTTAGTTATCTCACCCGATCTAAATTCTCAATCAGGGAGTCCTATAACTTTTTGTGAGATGAATTGAGGTTCAATTTAAGGGTTTTGTTTAGTCTTGTGTTAGATTCAGGTTTAGCTTTGGATTCAATAAATAAGCATTCTTTGGATAAACTTCTGGGCTATGGTGAGTCACAAGGAGCTCATTAAAGTAACCATGCCTTCGAGGTTTTCCAAATAGTCCTACCCATTGAACTTAATACTAAAACTTGGTCTAACTAGTTAGGATCCATTTAAGGGTAGCTTCGGTCAGTTCCACTTGGCCAAATGCACCAGGTCGAAGCCATATCTTCTTAGACATGCGATGCCCAAGTTTCCCTAACGTACTATCATCCAAAAACTTCACCAGTACTGTGGTTCAAGTTAAACTTATCCCGTTTTAATCTAATCTTAACTACCCTGCCGGGTAATCTATTCTTGTTTTACCCATTCCGGGTAAATTAGGTTCAGTTACCCTGTCGGGTAGTTCAGTTGGAGGTGCCAGCTAGTTTGGACCCTCCATCTATTTTTCATTTATAATTTCGATTTGTTTAATTTTTAATTTTTAATTTTTAATTTGATTTTTAATTTTAAATTTTTAATTTAATTTCGAATTTTAAATTTTGAATTTGATTTTTAATTTTTAATTTAATTTCGAATTTTGAATTACGATCGTTTTCATTTTAGCTTTCCCTGGATTACGGCCTCGATATGGTCTGTCGAGGAAGTATATTTGATCCTTCGGAACCCAGTATTGGCCAAGTCCAATTTGATTTATCAATTTGGACTTGGGGACCCATGCTTGGACTGATTTACTACTTTGTTTGTTTATTAAGGATAAATAAGATTTATATTTCTTTTTACTTTTATATCCTAGCCCAGTTCTATTGTAGACGGCTCTTTGTGTCCCAAGAATTAGATCCAAATTCTTGGAGCCCAGAGAGAACTTTTCTAAAGTAATTTTTAAATCATTTAACTGATTTTTCAGATTTGAATTTTCTTTCTCAAGTTGTTGTACTTGAGTTGAATCTTCAGTTAAAGATTTTGAGTTAGTTACTCCTTTAAGAATGGTTACTTCTTTTAAAAGTGACTTAATTTTCAAATTTGACTTGGCTAATTTGCGAAGTAAATAATTGACTAAATTATTAAGCCCAGGAATACTTACAGCGGAGTCTGGCCCTTCGGAAACGGATGCGGATCCGTGACTTTGCTCGGAGTCGGCTTCTGACTCGCTCTCGGATTCGATGATCTGGTCCCGGGCCATCAATGCAAGTAAACTCGTTTGGTCGAGTTCGTCGTCTTCGTCCTCCGAAGAAGATTCGTCCCAGGTTGCCTTTAGGGCCTTCTTTCTTCTTTGCTTTTTGGCCTCCTTTTGGTTGGGACAGTTGGTCTTGATATGCCTTTCTGGTTGCACCCGTAACATGTGACTTCGAACTTTACCTTTGAGTTTTGTTGGGCCTCCTTGGATTGGACTGCCTTCTTTAGATCTTTCTTGTTGAAGCCCTTCTTCTTCTTGTAGAGCTTCTTTACAAGATTCACAAGTTCGCTGGTCAGTTCATCTTCTGAATCTTCTGAGTCAGGTTCGTCTTCTGATTCCGATTCAATTTTTCGCCATCCTCTTGATTCCCGTGTTCGACTCGTTCCTGCAATCAAAGCAATACCTTTCTCGGATGGCAGTGCATTAGTTTGTTCATGGAGTTCAAATTCGCTAAATAACTCGTCTAATTTTAAGGACGACAAATCCTTAGAGACTTTGTAGGCATCTACCATTGATGCCCACAATGAACTCCTAGGAAATGAGTTAAGTGCATACCTTATTATATCTCTGTTTTCTACCTTCTGCCCGATTCCATGAAGGGAATTCAGAATATCTTGAATTCGAGCGTGTAAAGAACTTGCCGTCTCGCCTTCCTGCATTTTCAAATTGTATAGTTTATTAAGTAACAAATCACGCTTACTTACCTTGGTTTCCGAGGTGCCCTCGTGTAGTTCGATCAGTTTCTCCCATAGTTCCTTTGCGGAGGAGAATGGACCGACTCTGTTGAGCTCTTCTTTGGTCAGACCGCACTGGATGGTGCAGGTAGCTTTGGCGTCGGCTTCCACCTTTTTGATAAATGCGGGCTCCCAGTTCTCACAGGATGTAGGCTTACCGTCTGTACCAGTTGGTAGTTGCAGTCCTGTTTTGACGATCATCCAGGTGTCGAACTGGATCTTTAGATAAATTTCCATTCGCCCCTTCCAATATCCGAAGTCTTCTCCGGAAAATAATGGGGGACGAACGGTGCTAAATCCTTCTTGTTGGGCCATTTAGATCTAAAAAACAGAAACAACAAGATCTATTCCAAGACTAAGTCTTGGATTAGTAGTGCGGGAGGAAGGAAAAAATAACAGGCTCAAGTGGTATTGACCAGCTTTGAGCAGAAAATCGATTCGTAAAAAGAAATTAGAATATAGCTATGAGGCTAAATTCTAATCGACTCCGAACAAAACCACGAAAAAAATTGTCTCGAATAGTGGTTGCACTGATTCAAGACGACCCCGCTCTGATACCAATTGTTGGATCGAGAAGCGCTAGAGGGGGGGTGAATAGCGCTCGTGGCTATTTCGTTCGATTATCGGAAAACTATCGGAGTTAAAACGTGCAGCGGAATAAGCGGAAATAAAATAAAGAGACAACACAAAGAGACAAGTCGATTTTACTTCGTTCGGAGCCTAAGTCGACTCTTACTCGAAGGCCCGCGATCCTTGATCGCTTCCGGTGGGCAACAACTATAAGCTCGTTAAAAGATTACAATTATGAGTACAAATAAAAGCTATCAAAAATTATACCGACAACAAGAAATGCTAATTCTGAAGCTTCGGGTCGTCGGGCACTTGTAGTAGCACTTCGGAGCGTCTTTTGGAGCAGCGTGTTGATGAAAGATCACTTATAATTCGTTGTTATTTGAAGCTGCACCTCAACCCTCCTTTTATATGCGGTTCCGGGCGCCTGGATCCCTTCCGGGCGCCTGGAGTGTGACGTGGCCAACCAACCAGGATGCTCCACGCGGCGAAGTCGCGGCAGGGATAAAGTTTAGTCCCAGGCGCCCGGATCCAATTTTTCCAGCAGGTTCCTCACCGCAAAACAAGGTTAGTCCGAGCAAAATACCCTGCAAGACAATGTTAGAATCTGATAAAACACAGTAGGTAATAATTGACAGTCTTGGACTGTCCGAGTCTGACTTTGGATTTCCATCCGGAAACTCTACTCAGGAGATTTACCTGTTGCCAGTCGATCCTCCAGATCGACTGGACTTTTGCTCAGCACTCGATGCTTCCGGACTTTCTGCTGGACATCCGCTTCCCCGGCTAGTCCAGTCTTTCACCTGGTTCGCGACACCAGGACTTTTCACCTAGGGTTACCACCCCCTAGGACTTTTGCCTGAAGCCATCGACCTGCCAAGACTTTACGCATAGGGTTACCACCCCCTATGACCTAGGGTTACCGCCCCCTAGGGTTTTCCCTTTGCCTAACCGCAGCTAGGACTTTCCTGAAATCCTCAAGTAGACTTGTTAGACTAAAAAACATCTTAACTTTGAATTCTTTGCTGTTATCAAAACACGAGTTCGATCGTCGGATGCTTCCCGCACCAACACCCACAACTAGAGTAGATCACCTGGGATGGCTCCGCTAGTGGTCGAGCAACGAAGTCTTTGAAGTTTCTGGTTAAGAATACGTGGTGAGCAGAGAGTGGATAAGTGAGTAGCGGATGTCAGATCTTGTTCCCTTAATTCCTTTCTCCCGATATGCGACACTTGATGAATGGAGGAGGGTGTAACAGAATGTCAGAAGCATGATATTGGACGTGGAGATGTTTTTTTGCTAACTATATAAACACCACGGATAGTAAGTTCTAAAAAAGGTTGGTCTTTGCCCTGGGGGCTATGGCACAGCGATAGACATCGAGGTTGTCACTCAGGCACCCATGGTTTAATCCCCAGCTATGACAAATTTGTATGAATTTTTTCTCCAAACGGGTCGCGTAACTAAAGGATATTGGGCTTTTTGGCCGCCCGCAGCGAGCGCTTCCCGATTTACCCGGGTGGTCGGTGGAAAATTTTCGTATGGCCAGACCGGTCACTCCCAAGGCTAGTCAATGAAGCTAACTGGTTTATCATTTTTTTTAAAAAAAAGGTTGTTCTTTGCCCTCAAGGCATAACGCAGATGATGGACGCATGACATCTCTCGCATAATGGTCAGGGGTCAATTCTCAGGGAACTGACAACTTGCGATTTACCCCACCATGCGCTTAACACATGTATACCTATATTTACCTTCCTCTATATCTGTGGGATCGGTACTAAGGGTTGTTAAAGTAGCGGATCTACCTTTTTTTTTTAAAAAAAAAGGTTGGTCTTTTTATTCTCACAAGAAGAAGCAACTTTTCTCCGCTAAACTCTTCTTCTTCTCTGTCCGATGACTGATTTGAACATCTGAGGGATCATACTGATAAGCTAACCCAAACTCTAATCCGTATTACATATCAAGATACTTGGATATCATCTGACGGGAAGTCAATCTCACGTTTTAAAGAAGAGGAGCCCAAGTGAGCGAAAAAAACCATTAATTAGGATTATAATTTTTCCAAGTATATTGGTTTACCATCTTTGTTCACTCCATCTCGTATTTCAAACATTTGTGACTTGATCTTAAGTGGCATTTGATTTAGGGGTTTGAGAATAAGGGAATGAATTTATTCCTAAACCTTGTGTTTGGTTGATGAGAATGAAATTAAAATTTTAGAATGAAACCTAAAAGCATGGGTATTGATGAAACCAATCTCCTCACTTGGATTTTGATGGGAATGAGAATGAGAGTTAAGTTTTGGACGAAAATACCTTTAATATATTTGTTCAATTTTTCTTTCAAATCACTTCCTCTTTTTTTATTCTCTCTCTTCATACTTTCTCTCTCCCCATTCTATTATATACTTACTCTTTCATCATACTTTATCTTTCCTCAATCCCTTCCAACATATACTCTTTTTCCTCATTTCCTTTCATCACACTTTTCTCTTTATTATTTCCCATTACACTTTCTCACTCATCGCATTTTCTCTCTCCTCATCTACTCTTATTATACTTTCTCTCCCATCACACTCTCTTTGTCATTTTTTTCTCATCACAATCTCTCTTATCATGCTTTCTTTCTCATGCTTTCTCTCTCCTCAATCTCTCTCATTACATTCTCTTTTCTCATTTCTCACATCATACTCTCTCTTAATTCTCTCTCATCACACTTTTTCTTCACTCATCCTCTCTTATCATATTTTCTTTCTCATCACTGCACTATTTTTCCTCATCACATTTTCTCTCTCATCATATTTTTCTCTCTTTAATCTCTCGCATCACACATTTTTTTTTTTCATTTTCTTTCATCACATTTTCTCTTTTCATTTTCTCTTCTAATCCTTTCTCATTATGCTTTCCCATCAGACTCTCTTTTCTCATTTTCTCTCATCACATTTTTTTTTATTTTTTTCATTATATTTTCTTTCTCATCATACATTTTCTCTAATTATTCTGATAGAAAATATTCAATTAATTAAATATTATTTTAAAAAATAATATTAATGTTTTTATTCACCCCTATTCTATAATATTATAATTTCTATTTTCATTCTGATTTTCAGAAAACAATCAAACGCCACGTTAATGGTGTTATCTCGAATTCAAACCCTAAACTAAACAGCAAGAACGTTCAACCACCTTCCATCCACTGAATTTACCATCGCTGAAATGTTTTCTGCCAGAGTCAGTCCCGTACGCGGTTGAGTGCGACAGCCGTTCACCAGGACGAGGAAGCGTAAACCACACGCGTCCACTCCCACTGACTCTTCTCTTCGACCAGAATCACGTGGCCACATGACGCATGCATGGAGCCAAACAATTTCACAGATTACGTGGGGTTTTTAAAAGTCAACGAACCATTTCCAAAAGTAACATAGTCTATTCTCAGTGCTCGTAACACAATACGCTAATTCGAGACCGAGTCGCAGAAGACACACAACACATGGTCGATGATTTAGAAATTCCAAAGGGAGTCGAGCTCAGTGGAACCCATCGGAGGCATCGGGTGGACCCGTAATTCCCCACAGGTATCCGTCTTCCGGTCGACGTCGGATGGCCACCGGGCGCCCTCGCTCCTCCCACCAACACCCACGTCGGTCACCATTGTGGCAGCTGGAACAGCATATGCGAGCGGCGCTGACATCCCGGTGAAGAAGAAAGGCAGGTGGAGATTCTCTTGCAACGACCTAAGGCTCGGGAAGCTTACAGGCGCGGAAGACGGATGGCCGAAGATGGAAGGAGCTTGTGCAAAATTGACGCCAATGCCGGAAACGGCGGTAGAGGATACGGTGGAGAAGCAGGGCACGGGCGTCTCCCTCCCGGCGGCACTCTCAAAAGAGCAGCAGCTCTCGCGATCGGGCGCCTTGACTGCTACAGCCGGAGGCGGCAGTGGAGACGTGTCGAGACGCGGTGGCAAGGAAGACGACGATGCAGAACCGTAACCGCCGTTAACGGCGGAAGAATCGGAATAGTGTCCTCCGGCGAGGGCCAGGTGGGTTTTCTTCCCGCTCCCGGTTGCGCACTTCTGGAAGACGCGAGAAACCACCCACTCATCCTACGCTTGAGCAGATTCCAAATCAATATCGATCGTAACTTGACAATGAGAATAACAATTAGGAAGCTTGCCTTGGATGATCTAGACAAGAAGTGATAGGCAAACTTGCCGTCGAGCCTGTACTCATGCATCACCCAGTTGCTCTTCTCGCCCTTGGGAGCTCTCCCTCGGTAGAACACTAGCGTCTTCTTCATCCCCACCAGAGACATCGTCTTCGAGCTGTAGATTTCACGGTCCTTCCCCGTGGCCTTCCAGTACCCGGCGTCGGTCGCACGGTTCGTTCGCAGTCCAGTCGGATACTTGCGGTCTCGCAGACTGAAGAAATACCGCTCCTTCTCCCCCATCTTCGCCTTCTCTGCAAATGCAATCAACCAGTACCACAACCCTAGTTCATATCTTGATCTGACAAAATATATATAGAGAGAGAGAGACCAAAGGACTGGTCGATTTGATCGGACCAGGTAGCTCCCACGGCTCGCATTTGTTCAGGTCGATCTCGGCAATGGCGCGGCTGGTGAAGCTGCTGTCGAGAACTTTCTTGAGTAGGTAGTAGGTGATTAGCTCCTCGTCGGTGGGGTGGAACCGGAAGCCTGGCGGAAGCTGGGCTTCACTACTTTCATAGTGGTGGCTGTGGTTCTCCATTGCCATGCTGGATTGATGCAATACAAAGCCAAAGGTTGCATTTTTATTATTCCAGGATTCAAACCAAGCAAAATAAAGAGAGAACCAAAATGAATGCATCCACAGTAAACAACAGTAATCAGCTGGAAGACCTGAAAGAACACATGTTGAAGCAAGAAGAATTACCAGATGTACGAGGCAGGAACCGAGCAAGAAAACAAGGACTCCAGCTTTCTTCTCCTGGAACTTGCTCTCCTCCTCAGCTTATATGGTGAGAGATAGAGTGGGAAAAGGAAGTTGGAGCTCCTGTTATTTAATTGGGATTCGACAAATCAAAGCGTGTCAGGGTAGGGAGAGGTGGCAATAGCGGTAGCCACCGTAGCCTTGCAAGATATCTAATCCTGGACACTGGAGTGGAGAGTTCTTGTCTTTCTCTCGCTCCCTCCCTGCCTGCTCTGCTACGGAGCAGGGCTCCATATGATATCCCATTGAGCTCCAGCTCGAGCTCGAGCTCGAGCTCAGCTAGCTGGCTGAGGGAGATCGAGAGAGTGGATGGAGAATGCGTGCGTGCGTGTGAAATTGTCCTGGTATTTTTCTTTGTCAGGGAGAAAGAAAGAAACTGGGAGGGGAGCAGAAGGTAGAGAGAGATAAGAGAGAAGGCAGAGAGAGTGGAGGGATTTGAGGTGATCTCCCATCAGATAAAGCTGCCGCAAAATCTTAGTCTGTCAGAGAGAAGGAACAGTACTAGATTAAATAAATCATTAGGTAAATTCCATCACATCCTATAATCTGGCATTGCCAATGAATATTGAATCTCTTCGTCCAGGGCTGGGTTTGAAGGCAAGGACGAGGGCAGAGCGTCGAGTACTGAGAGGATTGCCAACGTAGGAAGCGCCTGATCTCGCATGCAATCCGTGGGACGTCACAAAGAGCGAAGCGGAGGGCCGGGGCCGGGGCCGGGGCCCGGGGATTCAATAATTGTTTTGATCGAAAACGATGGTATGGTGGCAGAGTTTGCTTCACCATTGCAATGTTGCAACGATTGTGAAAATTAATAGATTGCATGGGCATGGATTCTCGTAGACCTCACAGATTTGTCTTCTACTCTTTCTACCATTTTAATGGACTAAAATTCTCTTATGGCACGAGCTTAATCTGAGAAAAAAAACCTTTTTGCAAAGAGAAATAGAGAAGTCGCTTCAATGTATGAGAGATAAGACTGAAATGCAAAGAATCCATAACAAATTACTGAAATGGATGGGAATATGGTGCCTTTTGGGGGTGGGATATAATTTCTTTGCCGTCGGGAGCAGCGGCGTGGCTTTGCATGCATACATCGATCCGTCGATTCACGGCGACATCGACGGTGATTAGAAGGCGTGATACGACGTGGTTTAATTTGACAGGTCGATGAGCTCGCAGTCTTAGACGAGGAGAAGAGGGAGAAAGGTTGATGACGGCGAGAAAAGATCCGCCCGCTTTAACATCAAATCCAATATATTGTCTAATCCATGATCCGCCGGCTTTAACTTCACAACTCATTATACCTTTTCCCGTCTTCTCGCTTCCGAAGGGTATCCATCATCATCCAGTGTCTCGCTCAAAATACGGCGTACGTATACATGATATTATATTAACTTCTTCAATTTTTGATATTTATTTATTTTAATATTAATCTTTATTATTATATAAATATGTATCAATCTATTAATAATTCTTCTCACTTAAAACCCTTGATTCATCACAATCCCTTGTGCTGAACTTCTTTCTCAAGTACACCTTTTCATTCTCTTCTTCTTCATCGTTCAAACTTATTTCTCACACCACACACTACCTCTTCGATCTCCTCTTCTCCTTCATCGAACTTCTTTCTCACGCCGCACACAGCCTCTTCGATCTCCTCTTCTCCTTCATCGAACTTCTTTCTCACGCCGCACACAGCCTCTTCGATCTCCTCTTCTCCTTCGATCTCCTCTTCTCCTATTTGCTGTCTAACACCACAAACTGTTTCAAGTTTCGCACACAGCCTCATCTCCTTCGATCTTCTCTTCTCCCAACGCTGCACCTCTTTCTCACAGCGCACACAGTTCTATTTTTCGCACATCGTTGCATTTCTTTCTCACGCCGCAAGTCCACTGCCTTTTCTAGCAACGCGCCAAAGCCGCATTTCATCTTCTCTCAAGTTTGTACGTCTTAATTCCTTCTTGTTTCTCCCTCTTTTCTAACAATTAGGGTAAGAGTTTTATGTTTTTTTATATCTTATTTCTTTTTTGTTTTGTTTTGCTTAATATTACATTTATGTGGATAAATTTGTCGTTCACATGTGTTATGATTCCATACCCCAAAACAGTTTAGAGAGAATTAATCATAGGTCTACTAGATTTGAGGTCTAAAATCAATGAAACATAGGTATTAATGTGGGTCAATGCAGTCCTATTGGATGATTCAGTGGATCAATGGATATCTCAATTCACAACAAGGAAAGGCAAGATGGACAACTAGCACTGCTTCATTACTTTGCCATGTTCATCTCTACCATATTGACCTTTCTACTCTTAATATTTTCCACACCTGGAATAATTTTCATTTTGTTGCATCCTAGGCGTGTCTACTTTTATTAACACTGTCAAGAATTGTTAAAAGTTATATTGTCTTTCTTAATTATATGTTGAGAACTCTAATACCTTATATAAGCTAACTAATAAGATGAACATAGTTTTAGTTGAGAAATTTTAAATGATTCTAATCAAATTTATGCTTATACCATTAACTAGTAAAATATCACTTTAATAATGTGCTTGAATAATATCAGTGATAATGTTTTCTTAATTATAAAATTTTAATTATGATTCTTTTAGTTGTGGTAATTGATCCTGTCCGAGTGCTGAGTCGATGAATGCTGGGTACGTGACGCTCCCGGTGATGACGTATAGACCTTCGACTGCTGTGAACCTCCGGCGAGAACTTGCAAGCACAAAACCGAGCCGGGAAGGGGTTCCCGACAACGACCCTTCGACGCTCAAGTCAACTCCGGCGGAAAGAGAGAAAGACGAGAATGAATACTGTAGCTACAGTAACGTAGAATGCATACCTCCGTCGAAGCCTGGGGGTCCTTATATAGGGCTACCGGGGGGATGCGTGCACGCATCCCAAAGCGTGCACGCTCCTCAAAGCATACCTGGAATGGCCATGTCAGAAAAGCGTGCCTGGAGCCATGCCGCAATCATCCGACCATTTCTCTGACGTGACAGTGGAAACTTCCACCGTATGATTCTTTGTCCGGTCCAACCACCAACCATGCTGTCTGTCGGCGACACACGTCTCGAGAAGGATATCCTAAGCTGCTCCCTTTGTCCCCTTCCGCGCCTTGTCCATTTCGGGCCGAGCGGAAGAGCCACTCGACCCTGTAGGGCTCGGACCTAAAGGTGTGGTGGACCGAGCGAGAATGCTTCCTTGGTTAAGCTGCAGTTCAGCCGAGCGGACATGCCGCTCGGCTCGGCAATTTCTCTATACTTGGAAGCTTGTGAGCGTCGGAAACCCAACTCGTGGTCGAGTTGTCTTCGCACCACCCTTGGCACGATCTTGGTCGAGCGGCCATAAGACTTCTCCAGGCCGGGCGTCCGTAAGGCCTCTCTGATCGGCCGAACCCATAGGTTGACCCCTCTGACATTAACCTCCACGTGTCGTTGATCCTTGCCCATGCGGGTCCCCTTGTGCTTACTGCCAGATCACGTGCCTCCCCCTTAAGTCTAGTCGAAGGAGGCCTCAAGTCCGACTGACTGGACCATTAGCCTGGTGATCTGACAGTCGCTCTGCGGAAAATGTTTAACCGCTCAGGGACCCTGGAAGGGAATCCTGCTGCTCGGCAGCACATTCTCTGGAACTTAGGAGAGTTTTGGTTTGCCACCATCTGCCTCGCTGATCAGACGGCGGTCAATGCTGACGCCTTTAAGATTTCCTCGGGATTCGCATAAATCCTCACCATTGAGGGCGAGCATGCGGTCACGCCTCAGTAATGGAGCCCATTAAATGTACCCCTATGAGCGAGCGACGCGTGGCGCTGCCGCTGACACCACGCGATCGGGTTGTCAGGGCTGATGCGACCCTTGCCCTTTCGAATTCCACGGTCGGATCCGGTCCTTGGGCCCTGTGCCCTGAATCCAACGGCTCGGAGCACTCGAGCCCAACCTTTATAATGCTCTTATCGCCTTCCTTTGCCGCTACTTGCGTTCGTGCTTTCGGGCTCCTGCTCACATTTGGTGCTCCGACGACTTCGTTCTTTAGCATTCCGGCGATCCCTCGTTTCCTTCTTCGATCACCTTCTTCTATGTAAGGCTTCTTTGCCCCTCGCCTTTCCGTTCTTTTGCGTTTTTCTTCGCACTCTCGCAGTTTTTGCCACTTTTGGCACTATTTCAGTCATCTTTCTCGTCGACCCTGCTGTTTCTCCTTTGCTTCGCCCCTTGTCTCGGTAATGGCCAATTCCTCTCGCCAGTCTGACCCCACCCCCGGCCTCTGGTATGCTACCATGGAGAGCCGGTTTGATGAAAGGGACGCGCTGAGCCTTGTCCGAACCTTCGAACTCCCTTCTGACCACCAACTAATATTATATACCCCCTCCGATCAACCACATGATGTTGGATCGAGACGCGCTAGAGGGGGGGGTGAATAGCGCTCGCGGCTATTTGTTCGATTATCGGAATCGTAAAACTATCAAAGTAAATTTACGCAGCGGAAGTAACGAACGCAATCACAGAAGAACACAAGTAGTTTTACTTCGTTCGGAGCCTAGGTCGACTCCTACTCGAAGGCCCGCGATCCTTGATCGCTTTCGGTGGGCAACACTTATAAGTACGAATAAGGAGTACAAGATTTACAATTAGTACAGTAATTAAAAACAAGTATACCGACGACAGAATCGTAATCTCGAAGTTCCTGGTCGTCGTGGACTTGTAACAGCACTTCAGGGTCGTTGAATGAGCAGCACGCAGCACAAGGATTGCTTGGAAGTTGTGTTCTGAAGCTGCTGGTCGAGACCCCTTATAAAGGGGTTCAAGGCGCCTTGCTCACCAAGGCGCCTGAACGAGCCGAGTCACCGCGTGGATCGCACGGACCGGTCGAACTCTATCGGTTTAAGGCGCCACCTATCCAGGCGCCTTCAACCTCGGTTCAAGGCGCCTTGATCTCCATTCAAGGCGCCTCCAGTCGCTTTGCACTCGAGGCGCCTCAAGCTCCATGGAGCGCCTCGGACATGTTCGTTCATCCGAGTCCTTCTTTGTGTTTTTGGTACCTGCAAGTATGTTAATCCAAAGATACCGCAACACAAAGTTAACACAATATAATAGTATGAATATGAAATTATGATAGTCTCTGAAGATTTTCCAGAAACCCTAGGTCGACCCGACGCCTCCTGTTCCTCGGGGAACGCGTCTCACCTACTCCTCTCGGAGATTTTACTTGCCGACGATCCTCGGATCGGGACTTTGCTCGCACTCGATGCTCCGGACTTTCTGAACATCCGCTCACCGGCCGACTTTCACCGGTTCGCGACACCAGGACTTTCCACCTAGGGTTACCACCCCCTAGGACTTTTGCCTGAAGCCATCGACCTGCCAAGACTTTCCGCATAGGGTTACCACCCCCTATGACCTAGGGTTACCACCCCCTAGGGTTTTACCTTGCCTAACCGCAGTTAGGACTTTCCTGAAACACTCAGCAAAAGCTGTCAGATAACAAAGCACCTTAACTTTGAATCCTTTGCCATAATCAAAACTTAGGTTCGATCGTCGGATGGTTCCCGCACCAACAATCTCCCCCTTTTTGATTATGGCAATACGTAATTCAAAGTTAAAAAAAACATTTGTAATAACTGAATATATGTAATAACTGCATAACGTTAACCAGGCTTAAATAAACTTCAAATGAAATAACAGTTAAGCTGGAAACTTTTTACCTTGGTAATATTAGACTCCCCCTTAATAAAAGCCCGCCTTTTATTAAATACTTTGAATTTTCCTTTAACTTTTAATTTACCTACTCTCCCCCTTTGCCATACATCAAAAATAAACCAGTTTGAGAGTAGATTTGTATTTTTCTGAAGGAAAGTTTTCAAAGAAAAAAATAAATTTTCTTTTTGACAAAACGACTTAGCTTTTTGAATTTTGGAATTTGCCAAATATGAAGGTACTTAGCTATATATTTAGCTTTGAAATGATTTGTCTTGAGAAGATATTTTGCAAAAATAGCTAAGTTTAGAGTACAGTATAACTAAGTCTAGTTAAAATCGTCTTGACATTAACTAGGTTTGAAAATAGGAGTATTTGAATTTTCAATAAAAGGAATTGTTTAGAAGTTATAAAATATGAAGTCACTTAAAAACTTTTAAACCGTTACAAAAAAGTTGACTAGATTTGAAAATAATTGAATATTCACTACATAGATAAGTTTTCTGAAAAACTGTAATTAAGTTTTGAATACCCATTTTGAATAAGGAAAGAGGGAGTAGCAGTAGTTTGTTTTCTAGTCCAATTATGAGTCAAATTAAATTATTGAGTTTAAATTGATTAAATATCAGAGCCTTTAAAATAATTAGGTAAAGTAATTTGATTAGAACCTTAAGTACTATCATGCTTGACCAAAAAATTGAAACATACTTTTCCTAATTGTCTAACCTTTAGCTACTTGCTGATTGCCTAGAGGGCAGTAGCTTTCACATGGTTAGTCAAGTTAAGTCTATTTGGTCCAGTTAGAATTGGCTAGAGCTGGAAGACCTGACTTGATTACTATTTATGATGTGTTTAACGCCCAGACTCATATTGATGCACAAATATAAGCATTCCCGAGTCCAGGCTGTACCCTATGCATCTCACGCCTTTCTAAGTTTTTCAAACACAAGCAAGGTAGACCTAGGTGTTTGTGAGATGCTCTGGCTTTAATCTAGGGGGAACATGATTTCTAGGGGAAAGCTTAGGCTAGATCCAAATGTTGAAAATTCTAAGAAATTGGAATTTTGAAATAAGTATTTTCCTAGAAATTTAAAAGCAAATGATAACCAAACATTGTCTATTCTACCCAACACATTCCTATTTGTCTTCTAAGTGAGCTGAACTCAAGTTCAGGTAAGGGTTTTGTGAAGATGTCAGCTAGATTTGATTTTGACTCAACATAGTTGAGTATAATATCACCCTTAGCTACATGATCCCTTACAAAATGGTGCTTCACTTCTATATGTTTAGTCCTTGAGTGATGAATTGGGTTTTTTGTTAAATTTATGGAACTTATATTATCAATTGAGATTTTTGTGTTATGATAGTTCAGTTGATAGTCTTTAAGAGTGTGCATCATCCAAAGCAATTGAGATGTGCATTCACCTAAGGCTATATATTCAGCTTCAGTGGTAGACAAAGCCACACAATGTTGCTTTCTACTTGACCAACTTACTAGGCATTGTCCTAGAAATTGACAACTACCACTTGTGCTTTTTCTGTCTACCTTGCATTCAGCGTAATCCGATAGCCAAGAAGGTCAAAGGTGCAAGTTCTAGGGTACCAGAGTCCTATATTTAGAGTACCTTTAATGTACCTAAGTATTCTTTTAACATAGGTTAAATGTGACTCTTTTGCACAAGATTGGTATCTTGCGCACATACCAACTGCAAATAATATGTCGGGTCGGCATGCAGTTATGGCACTCCTATAGTACTTTGGGTCTACTGGTTTGCCTTCAGGGTCAGAGTCTATGTTAATGTTGGTTGCCATGGGTGTATTTATTATTTTTGAATTTTCCATGCAGAATTTTTTAATTAATTCCTTTGCATATTTAGTTTGATAAATATATATTCCATCTTTAGTTTGTTTTATTTGTAAGCCTAAGAAAAAATTAAGTTCACCAACCATGCTCATTTCGAATTCATTTTCCATTAATTTAGTGAATTCTTTTAAAAATTTAGAGTTATTTGATCCAAAAATTATATCATCAACATAGATTTGAGCTATGAAGATGTCTTTGTCTACAGTTTTTACAAATAGAGTTGGATCTATTTGACCTTGGTTGAAACCTTTGGATATTAAGTGATTTGACAATCATTCATACCATGCCCTAGGGGCTTGTTTAAGTCCGTACAAGGCCTTTTTTAACCTAAATACATGATTAGGATATCCTAAGTCCTCAAATCCTGGGGGTTGGCTTACATATACTTCCTCCTTAATAAATCCATTTAAGAATGCTGACTTGACATCCATTTGGTATAGTTTAAATCCTTTGTTTGCTGCATAGGCTAACAACATTCTAATGGATTCTAGTCTAGCTATTGGGGCATAGGTTTCATCATAGTCCAAACCTTCAACTTGGCTGAATCCTTTAGCTACAAGCCTAGCCTTATTTCTAATTATTTCGCCTTGATCATCTAGCTTGTTTCTAAATACCCATTTTGTATCGATTATTGATTTATTTGAGGGTTTAGATACAAGTTCCCAGACTTGATTTCTCTCAAATTGGGCTAACTCTTCCTGCATAGCTATGATCCAGTCCGGGTCAGGTAGTGCTTCTTCTATTGTTTTTGGTTCGATTTTAGAAATTAAGGCAATCTGACTGTGGATTCTATAGGAGGATCTAGTTCTGACTCCTAGATTTGGATCACCCAAAATTTGATCAGATGGGCGAGAGGTGCTGGCCCTAGTTGGTCTTATAAGTGGGTCAGGGGTTGGTTCCTCTGGTTTATTAAGATTTGGTTGAATTTCATCATCTTCTATATTTCTTGGATCAATATCAACATTCTCATTTATATTTGGTAGATTATTTTCTTCATCAAATATTATATTAGTTGTTTCTTCAACTTTTAGGGTGTTTTGATTATAGACTCTATAGGCTCGACTGTTTGAGGAGTATCCTAAAAATATTCCTTTGTTAGATTTGGGTGTGAATTTTCTTAAATAATCTTTAGTGTTTAAAATGTGAACTTTACATCCAAATACTTTTAAATAATTTAAGTTAGGAATTTTATGATAATATAGTTCATAAGGGGTTTTCTTGTGAAATTTGTTGATCAAAATTCGGTTTTGAATATGATTTGCAGTATTTATTGCTTCTGCCCATAATTGGTGATTTAAATTATATTCATTTAACATGGTTCTAGCGGCTTCTTGTAGAGTTCTATTTTTACGTTCCACCAGACCATTTTGTTGGGGGGTTCTAGGACATGAAAATTCATGTTGATATCCATTTATTTTACAAAATTGGGTAAGTTTATGATTTTCAAATTCCCCTCCGTGATCACTTCTTATTCTTTTAATTTTAGTATCTTTTTCATTTTCTATTAATTTACAAAAGTTACTAAATATTTCATAGGTTTCATCTTTAGTTTTTAGGAATTTTACCCATGAAAATCTAGAGTAGTCATCAATTATTACTAAGCAATACTGGTTCTTGCTTAGTGACTTAGCTTCATGTGAATCAAATAAGTCAAGGTGAAGGAGCTCAAGTAAGGAGCTGGTTCTTTCAAGATTTGTTGATTTGTGTGTTGACTTAGTTTGTTTTCCTTGTTGACAAGCATTACAGATAGAATTTTCAATGAATTTTAGGTTTGGTAAACCTTTAACTAGACCATTATGACTCATTTTTGAAATGAGTCTAGTGTGAGTGTGACACAATCTTCTGTGCCACAAAGCAGTTTCCTCTTCTTGTGTTAGAAAACACTTTGTTGAGGATGTCGGTAGATTAATTGAATACATATTATTTATCCTAAGTCCCTTAAGTAAGATTTCAGGATTTTCAATGTTTTTAACTAAACACCTGGTTTTGTCAAAAGTTACTAAGTATCCGCTATCACACAATTGACTTATACTTAGTAAATTAAACTTGAAATTTTCAACTAAAAGGACTTTTCGAATAATAAAATCGGAGTTGAGTTCGATATTACCTCTTCCGATTACCTTAAGTTGACCTTCGTTACCGAATGCAACTGATCCTAAGTTTTTGTATGTGAGTTTAGTAAACTTCAATTTATCTCCAGTCATGTGTCTGGAGCAGCCACTATCCAACATCCATTGATCCAATTCCTACATAGGAAGTGGTTGAATTGTTTTAATGGATTTCACGATAGTTAAATTGAAGTAAACTTGTTAGAGATAAATTTTGAAGGAGTTTTGAAATTGAATTTTTAAAATAATTTTGAAATTTAAGTTTTAAAAATAATTTTGAAATTTAAGTTTTAAAATAATTTTGAAGTTGAGTTTTAAAAGGATTTTTTTTTAAAAAAATTTAAATTTAATTTTGAAGAGGTTTTGAAATAATTGAGTTTTAAAATTGATTTTGAAAATTGATTTTTAAAATGAGTTTTAAAATTGATTTTGAAAATTGAGTTTTAAAATTGATTTTGAAATTTGAGTTTTAAAATTGATTTTGAAATTGAGTTTTAAAATTGATTTTGAAATTTGAGTTTTAAAATTGATTTTGAAATTGAGTTTTAAAATTGATTTTGAAAATTGAGTTTTAAAATTGATTTTGAAAATGATTTTTAAAATTGATTTTTAAAATTGAGTTTTAAAATTGATTTTGAAATTTGAGTTTTAAGATTGATTTTGAAATTGAGTTTTAAAATTGATTTTGAAAATTGAGTTTTTAAAATTGATTTTTAAAATTGAGTTTTAAAATTGATTTTGAAATTTGAGTTTTAAAATTGATTTTGAACTTTGAGTTTTAAAATTGATTTTGAAATTGAGTTTTAAAATTGATTTTGAACTTTGAGTTTTAAAATTGATTTTGAAATTGAGTTTTAAAATTGATTTTGAAATTGAGTTTTAAAATTGATTTTGAAATTGAGTTTTAAAATGATTTTGAAATTGAGTTTTAAAATTGATTTTGAAAATTGATTTCTAAAATTGATTTTGAAAATGATTTTCAAATGAATGTTATTACTTAGTCATCTCACCCGATCTAAATTTTCAATCAGGGAAACCTATGATTGATGTGAGATGATTTATAATTCAATTTTAAGGTTTGGGTTAACTTTGTGTTAGATTCAGGTTTAGCTTTGGGTTCAACAAGTAAGCATTCTTTGGATAAACTTTTGGGCTATGGTGAGTCACAAGGAACTCATTAAAGTAACCATGCCTTCGAGGTTTTCCAAATAGTCCTACCCATTGAGCTTAGTACTAAACCTTGGTCTAACTAGTTAGGATCCATTTAAGGGTAGCTTCGGTCAGTTCCACTTGGCCAAATGCACCAGGTCGAAGCCATATCTTCCTAGACATGCGATGCCCAAGCTTCCCTAACGTACTATCATCCAAAAACTTCACCAGTACTGTGGTTCAAGTTAACCTTAGTCCGTTTTAATCTAACCTTAATTACCCTGCCGGGTAATCTACTCTTGTTTTACCCATTTCGGGTAGATTAGGTTCAGTTACCCTGCCGGGTAGTTTAGTTGGGGGTGCCAGCGAGTCTGGATCCTCCATCTTTATTTTAATTTCAAATCTTGAATTTTTTAACTTAATTTTGAAGTTTGATTTTAATTTTGAGTTTTGAATTTATAATTTAATTTTGAATTTCAATTTCGAATCTTGAATTTAATTTTTAATTTCAATTTCGAATTTAATTTTTAATTTCAATTTCGAATTTAATTTTTAATTTTTAATTTTAATTTCGAATTTTGAATTTTGAATTTAATTTTTAATTTCAATTTCGAATTTTGAATTTTGAATTTAATTTTTAATTTCAATTTCGAATTTTGAATTTAATTTTAATTTTTAATTTCAATTTCGAATTTTGAATTTAATTTTTAATTTTAATTTCGAATTTTGAATTTTAACTTAATTTTATTTTTGAGTTTTGAATTTTAACTTAATTTTATTTTTGAGTTTTGAATTCATAATTTAATTTCAATTTCGAATCTTGAATTTAACTTTAATTTCAATTTCGAATTTAATTTTTAATTTCGAATTTTGAATTTCAATTTCGAATTTAATTTTTAATTTTTAATTTAAATTTTGAATTTAGAATTTTAAATTTTTAGGATTGTTTTTCTTTTTGCTCCCCCTGGATCATGGCCTCGATATGGTCTATCGAGGTAGTATATTTGATCCTTTGGAACCCAGTATTGGCCAAGTCCAACTTGATTAACCAAGTTAGACTTGGAGACCCATGCTTGGACTGATTTAATACTTTGTTTGTTTATTAGTGATAAATAAGATCTATATTTACTTTTGTATCCCAACCCAGTTCTGTTGTAGACGGCTCTTTGTGTCCCAAGAATCAAGTCCAAATTCTTGGAGCCCAAAGTAAACCGTTCTAAGGTATTTTCTAAATCTTTAACCTTATTTGTTAAACTTGAATTTTCTTCCTCAAGTTTTTGAACTTGAGTTGGAAATTCAGTCTGACTCTGGTCAGGTAAGGGTTTGGTGTCAGCCACTTCTTTAAGGACACTTACTTCCTTTAGAAGTGACTTAACTTTCAGGTTTGACTTAGCTAATTTGCGCAATAAATAGCTAACTAAACTGTTTAACCGGGAGATACTTACAGCGGGGTCTGGTCCTTCGGAAACGGATACGGATCCGTGGCTTTGCTCGGACTCTGCCTCAGACTCGCTCTCGCATCCGGATTCGACGACTTGGTCCCGGGCCATTAATGCGAGTAGACTCGTTTGTTCGAGCTCGTCGTCGTCGTCCTCTGATGAAGACTCGTCCCATGTTGCCTTAAGGACCTTTTTCCTTCTTTGCTTTTTGATCTCCTTCAGGTTAGGGCAGTTGGTTTTGATGTGCCCTTTTTGGTTACACCCGTACCATGTAACTTCAAACTTCATCTTTGTATTTTATGGGCCTTCCTTTGATTTCACTGCCTTCTTTAGATCTCTTTTGTCGAATCCTTTCGTCTTGTAGAGCTTCTTCACGAGATTTACCAGCTCGGTTGTAATGTCACCTTCTTCATCATCAGAGTCTGGTTCAGCTTCCGATGCTGGTTCGGTTCTCCGTCGAGGTTTCGGTTCCCGGGTTCGGCTTGTACCTGATACCTTTCTCGGTAGGACGTGCATTAGTCTGCTCATGAAGTTCAAATTCACTAAAAGTTCATCTAGTTTTAAAGAAGATAAATCCTTGGAAACTTTGTAGGCATCTACCATTGATGCCCACAATGTATTCCTTGGAAAGCGAGTTTAGGCATACCTTATTACGTCCCGATTTTCTATCTTCCGGCCAATTCCGTGAAGAGAGTTAAGGATGTCTTGTATTCTCGCGTGAAGAGAACTCGCTGTTTCGCCTTCCTGCATTTTTAGATTATATAATTTATTAAGTAAAGATCTCTTTTACTTACCTTGGTGTCGTCGATTGCCTTCGTGGAGTTCGATGAGCTTTCCCAGAGTTCTTTTGCGGAGGAGAATGGATCGACTGTTGAGCTCTTCTTTGGTAAGACCACATTGGATGGTGCGGTGGCTTTTCGTCGCCTTCCACCTTTTGATAAATCTTGGCTCCCAATTTTCACGTGGTGTAGGCTTACTGTCGTCACCGGTTAGCGATTCGGGCCCACTGTTTTGATGATCATCCGGTATCGAATGGATCTTGATATATCTCCATTCGCCCATTCCAATACCAAGTCTTCTCCGGAAAATAGTGGGGACGAACGGTGCTATATCCTTCTTGTTAGGCCATTTTAGATCTAAAAGAACAAAACAACAAAATCTATTCCAAGACCGAGTCTTGGATTAGTAATCTGAGAGTAAGGATAGTAAAAGCGAACTCGAGTGGTGTTGCACCTACTTCGAGCAAAATTCGAGGGAAACAAAATTAGAATATAGCTATAAGGCTAAATTCTAATTCGACTCAGAAAAAATGCGAAAAATTTGTTTTGAAAGGTGGTTGCACCAATTCAAACGACCCCGCTTCGATACCAATTGTTGGATCGAGGCGCGCTAGAGGGGGGGTGGTGGCTATTTGTTCGATTATCGGAATCGTAAAACTATCAAAGTAAATTTACGCAACGGAAGTAACGAACGCAATCACGAAGAACACAAGTAGTTTTACTTAGCCATTAGGCGACTCCTACTCGAAGGCCGCGATCCTTGATCGCTTTGGTGGGCAACACTTATAAGTACGAATAAGGAGTACAAGATTTACAATTAGTACAAGTAATTAAAACAAGTATCCGACGAAATCGTAATCTCGAAGTTCACGGTCGTCGTGGACTTGTAACGACTTCGTGGTCGTTGAATGAGCGACGCAGCACAAGGATTGCTTGGAAGTTGTGTTCAGAGCGGCTGGTCGAGACCCCTTATAAAGGGGTTCAAGGCGCCTTACTTTTTCACCAAGGCGCCTTGAGAGCCGAGTCACCAGCGTGGATCGGCACGGACTGGGAACTCTATCTGGTTTAAGGCGCCTTGACCTTAAAGGCGCCTTAACCTCGGTTCAAGGCGCCTTGATCTCCATTCAAGGCGCCTCGATCTTCTTTGCCTTTTCTCACTTACCGGCGCCCAAGCTCCATGGGCGCCTCGGACCTCATCCGAGTCCTTCTTTGTGTTTTTGGTACCTGCAAGTATGTTAATCCAAAGATACCTGCAACACAAAGTTAACACAACATAATAGTATGAATATGAAATTATGACAGTCTCCGGACTGTCCGGGTCTGACTTCGGGTTTCCAACCGGAAACCCTAGGTCGACCCGACGCCTACTGTTCCCTCTATGGGGAACGCGTCCTCACCTACTCCTCTCAGGAGATTTTACCTGTTGCCAGTACGATCCTCCAGATCGACTGGACTTTTGCTCGGCACTCGATGCTCCCGGACTTTCTGCTGAACATCCGCTTCACCGGCCAGTTCAGACTTTCACCTGGTTCGCG
The DNA here is from genome assembly GCF_018446385.1 of Zingiber officinale. Taxonomy (NCBI): domain Eukaryota; kingdom Viridiplantae; phylum Streptophyta; class Magnoliopsida; order Zingiberales; family Zingiberaceae; genus Zingiber; species Zingiber officinale. Next base: position 17,209,418 of record NC_055986.1, on the reverse strand, counting down.
ACACCAGGACTTTCCACCTAGGGTTACCACCCCCTAGGACTTTTGCCTGAAGCCATCGACCTGCCAAGACTTTCCGCATAGGGTTACCACCATGACCTAGGGTTACCACCCCCTAGGGTTTTACCTTGCCTAACCGCAGTTAGGACTTTCCTGAAACACTCAGCAAAAGCTGTCAGATAACAAAGCACCTTAACTTTGAATCCTTTGCCATAATCAAAACTTAGGTTCGATCGTCGGATGCTTCCCGCACCAACACATGACCCGCCGACCGACACCATTTGTTTTTTCCGCGACCAATTTGTAGTCGGTCTGCGCTTTCCCCTACATCTGTTCGTCCGTGAAGTGTGCAATTACTTCCGCCTCCCGCTCGGCTAGCTCGTCCCAAATTCCTTCAGGCTGTTGTGCGGAGTGGTTGTCCTATTTAGGCTACACGGCATCCCCTTAGTCCCCAAGATCTTCCATTATTTCTATTACCCCAAATAATCCGAGTGGGGCACCTTCCTCTTCCAGTCGCGGATCAGCCTTGTTTTCTTTGACAAAATGCTGACTTTGAACAAACATTGGAAAGAGTACTTCTTTTACTTGCGTCTTCCCGAGCTGCCATCTTTCCGAACCAAGTGGCAGACCGCCGTACTGCTTCCACCAGATCTCGAAAAATATAGGAGTCAGCCGGACTACCTGCATGCAGCCAACATGCTGGCCGACCAAAAGTTCAACATCAACAAGCTGCTTTGCGAAGGCGTGTTGTACGTGTTCAGGCTAAGTCCGATCCGCTCAAAGCTTCTGAGCAGCATGGGTAAGAGCATTCTTGATCCTTCTTCCCTTTTAATATAACTGATTTGTTTTCATTTTCTGCAGCTGACATCATGATGCGCGCTCGCGCTACCGAGCGGATGAGGTTGAGGGCGGCCGAGATCGAAGCGGCGGCTGCTAAGGAGATGACCGACCTTGGCATTGCGCCGGTCGGCTCCCACGAAGGTGAGAGCGGTGAAGCACCTTCTGCTGCTAGCGGGTCGGTCGCTCGGATTTCTACAACCGAATCTGTGGGCGATCTTACCTCGTCTGCTGGACTTCCTTCTGTTCAAGCCGAGGACGCAGAGCGCTCAGCCGAGGATGCTCCTTTGATAACACGTAAGCGGCGCCAGACGGAGATACCCGCCTGGTCGGCCACATCCGCGGAACATGTGTCTGATCGAGCCAGCGTTCCTTCTGTAGGGGTTGACCTGGCTCTGGCCCTGGTCGAAGCAATTTCCTCGGATCGGACTCCTTCACAGCTCGATCTACCAACAGATCCGATTGACGCACCACCGGTTAGCTCTCTGCCCCCGGCCTGTTGACGTATTCGCCGCTCCGGTATTACCTATGCTCCGCTCAGCCAGTACTCCGGTCCTTCGGGTTCAGCTCAGTCTGCTCCGAGCGGCCGCCGAGTGATCAAGGCCGTTCTACACCTGCCAAAAGAAGAGTTCCTCCTGGAAGCGGACCGGCCTACAGTCCCCGAACATCAGATCACCATTCGGGGGCCGCTCGCCAAAATATGGGAGGATGCGAGGGCCCGTGTTGCCCTGATGACTCCCGGTCAGCTCGGCGACAGCCATCTACAGCAGGCCACTGACGTATGCCTTCCCCACCTTCTTTTACATTATTATTTTGCTTGACTCCTAAATGCCATTTTTTCTAAGTGCAGAACTGGGTGGAGAGCATCGTAGTCAGCAACCGTTTGGCGATGCTAGAGGAAGAGCTGAAGAAGCTTAAGATCTCTGGGGGTGGCGCGGCCCAGGGGCTTTCTTCTGCTGAGCTGAAAGCCGAGCTGGCTAAAACAAAGAGGCTCCTGGAAGATGAGCGGCATAAATCCTCCGGGCTGGGAACCGCGGCGGCTCGGCTTGAAGCCATGGTCAAGACACATGACCAGGAGATTAGCCCGACGACTTCGAGGAAGGACAAGGCCATTGCTGATCTAGACGCAAAAAATATTGAGGCCCGGGCGCTGGAGCAACGTGTTCAGGAATTAGCTGACCTGCTATCCGCCGAACGGAAAAGCCGATCTGTGGAGAAGAATGAACTCCAAGGAGAACTGAAGAATCTCCTAGACGCCCTTGAAGCTTCCCGAGCCGCCCTCAAGGAGTATCAAGACGGCGAATCGGGCCGCTTTGCTATGATGAGGCAGGCTTATATCCGCTCGGATGACTTTGCCCAGAAGGTGTGTGACCGGCTCGTTATCACCTTCGAGGAAGCCATTAATTCAACAACTGCTTATCTGAAAAACAAGGGTCAATTTTCTGAAGCGTTGTCTATCCCTCCCAAGGACCTAGCCAGGCTGCTCGATGCCATCCCTGAGTCGATTTTTGATTACTTGGAGTGAGGAGGGCAGATCCTCTGGACCGCAAAAAGCGGTCCAGGGGATGGTCCCTTGGTTTGGATTGGTTCAGGCGATGGTCCCCATTCATAAAATAGATGGAGACCATTCATCCCCACCAATCCAGATCAAGGGACCATCCCCTGGACCGCATTTAGCGGTCCAGAGGATCTGGACTGTGGAGTGAGGAGTGTTTCTAAATTTTTGAAGTTTTATCTGTACACTTGTCAATTGGCGAGTTAGTGTTACTCAGCCTTTGTCTGTGTACCCGCCATCCAGCGAATTAATATAACCTCTCAATTTTGTTATTTACCTTTTAAAACGCATTCTTTCCGAACGGCACTTCGTGGGATTTAACGTCGTCGCTCGACGGTCTTCGGGCCGGGGGTTTATAGTCGCCGGTCCGACTCTGGGATTTAACGTCGCCGCTCGACGGTCTTCCGGCCGGGGGGTTTATAGTCGCCGGTCCGACTCTGGGATTTAACGTCGCCGCTTGACAGTGATTTTGCAAAAACCCTTCTATTTTTACGTCCTGCGGTTGAAGGAGACAAAGGGTGACAAATATATGTCGTGTATTACATTGGCGCACCTTTTATCCAACTCGATACGATTGGAGGTGGCTCGCACTCCAGGGTCGCTCTAGCTTCCATCCGTCTTCATCCTCGAGGTAATAGGCACCCGAACGGAGCTTTTCTACAATCTTGAACGGTCTAGCCCAAGGAGCTCCCAGCTTGGTCACATCGCCGACCTGCTTGACTTTCCTCCAGACAAGGTCGCCGACCTGAAAAGATCTGAGAATTACCCGTCTGTTGTAGTTTTGCTTCATCCTCTGCTAGTACGCCATCAATCGGATGGCGACCTTGGCTTGCGTTTCGTCCACCAGGTCCAGCTCCAAATGCCTCCGCTCAACATTGTTCTCGTCGTAGACTCGGATCCGATCGGATTCTAGCCCGACTTCTACTGGGACGATGACCTCTCTCCCATACACCAAGTGGAAGGGGGTCGCTCCTGTTCCTTCCTTGGGCGTCGTTCGGAGTGCCCATAATACCCCGGGCAGCATGTCTACCCAACTCCCACTTTCATGGTCGAGCCGAGCCCGTAGGACTCGCAAGATCTCTCGATTGGCGACTTCAGCTTGTCCATTGCTTTGGAGATATGCAACGGAGGTAAAAGCCTGCTGGATGCCGTACCCCTCACACCACTCCTTGAGTTGTTGGCCCGAGAATTGTCTTCCGTTGTCTGATATGAGTCGCCGCAGGATGCCCAACCGACAAATAATGTGTTGCCAGATGAATTTTTTGACCATCTGCTCGGTTATTTTAGCCATTGGTTCGGCCTCGATCCACTTAGAGAAATAGTCGACCGCCACTAGTAAGAACTTCCGCTGTCCAGTTGCCATTGGAAATGGTCCCACAATATCCATGCCCCATTGATCGAATAGGTAGGACACTGTGGATGTCTTTCATTCTTCCGCAGGACGATGTGAGAAATTGTGGTACCTTTGGCAGGATAGGCACGTGGTGACTGTCCGGGCGGCGTCCTCCTGTAAAGTGGGCCAAAAGTAGCCGACCAAAAGAATCTTCCTCGCCAATGAGCGGCTGCCCGGATGCCCGCCGCATGAGATTTGGTGTACCTCTTGCAGAATATAGTCCACATCCTCCGGGCCAACACATTTAAGCAGAGGCTTGGAGAACACTTTTTTATAGAGCTGGTCGCCAATGAGAACGAACCGACCAGCTCTCCTTCTGAACATATGTGCTTCCGACCGATCGGACGGTGTTGCTCCTGACTTCAAAAACTCTGTTATAGCCGTCCGCCAGTCATTTGGAAATGTGAGTCCCTCCATCCGGTCGATGTGGGGGACCAGAGACACCTGCTCGACTGGCTGCTCAATGACGATCAGTGATATCGAGCAGGCTAGCTTAGCCAGCTCATCTGCAGCCTGATTCTCCGCTCGGGGGATCTTCTGTATCAACACCTCTCGGAAACCGGCTTTTAGTTTTGCAAAGACTTCCGCATAAAGCTTGAGCCGGACATTGCTTATCTCAAATGCTCCCGAAAGTTGCTGAGCAGCCAACTGTGAATCTGAATGAATCAAAACATTGCTAGCTCCTACATGCCGAGCGGCCTGCAAACCTGCTATAAGTGCCTCATACTCTGCTTCATTGTTGGTTGCTCGATAGTCCAGCCGTATGGACAGGTGCATCCGTTCTCCGTGGGGGACGACCAGCAGCACGCCAATCCCACTTCCCTGCCGAGTGGATGATCCATCTACGTACACCTTCCAGGTGGCTTCGGGCTCGTGATTTTGTACCTCAGTGACGAAGTCTGCCAACAACTGTGCCTTGATAGCCGTCCGGGGCTGATACTGTATGTCGAACTCGCTAAGCTCTGTGGTCCATTTGATCAGTCGCCCGGAAGCCTCGGGGTTCAGCAGAACTCGACCTAAGGGGCTATTTGTCATGACAATGATCGTATGCCTCAGGAAATAGGGTCGGAGCATCCGAGCAGTGAGAACGAGTGCAAAGGCAAGCTTCTCAAGACCAGTGTAGCGAGACTCAGCATCCTTTAGAATGTAGCTAAGGAAATACACTGGCTGTTCTTCGCCATTCTGCCGGACTAGCGCCGAATCGACCGCGTGCTCGGTTGAAGACAAATAAATACGGAGAGGCTCGCGGACAGATGACTTAGCTAATACAGGTAATGAGTTTAGGTAGGCCTTCAATTCTTCGAATGCTCGGTCACATTCCTCATCCCATTGGATTTTGGTTGCTCGGCGCAGGATCCTGAAGAAGGGCATGCTCCGATCGGCTGTCCTGGAGATGAACCGGGATAGTGCTGTTATGCGACCCATAAGGCGTTGGACTTCCTTCAAGTTTCTGGGCGGCGGCATATCCTGTAGCACTTTGACCTTGATAGGGTTGGCTTCAATGCCTCGCTTGGTGACTATGTAGCCTAGGAAACGACCACTTTTTGCTTCGAATAGACACTTTTACGAGTTCAACTTGACCCCGTACGCCTGTAATGTCCGGAAAATTTCTTCTATATCTGCACAGAGGTCGACCGTTTGGAGTGATTTAATGAATATATCATCAACATATACCTCTAGGTTTCGCCCGATCTGCTTTCGGAACACCTTGTTCATGAGTCCCTGGTATGTAGCCCCGACGTTCTTCAGTCCGAACGGCATTACGTTGTAGTAATAGGTGCCGTCCGTCGTAATGAAGCTCACTTTCTCTTGGTCTTCTCGGGTGAGTGGCACTTGGTGGTACCCCTGATAAGCATCCAGCATGCATATCAGCTCGCATCCAGCGGCCGAGTCCACTATTTGGTCAATCCGGGGCAGAGGGTAGAAGTCCTTTGGCATGCTTTGTTGAGATCACGGAAATCGATGCAGACTCGTCATTTGTTGCCAGGCTTGGAGACCAGTACCACATTCGCTAACCAACTCAGGAACTGTACCTCGCGTATGTGGCCAACCTCCAAGAGCTTCTCGACTTCCGCCCGTATGATGACGTTCTGCTCGGCACTATAGTCCCGCTTCCTTTGCTTGATGGGATGAGCGTCCGGCCGGATGTGGAGCTCGTGCTGCGCGATGCTTGGCGAGATCCCTGGCAGCTCATGTGTTGACCACGCGAAGACGTCGTGATTTTGCTGGAGGCATCTGACCAACTCTTCCTTCCGTTCTTCTTCCAGATCGGACGCAATGAATGTGGTGGCCTCCGGTCGGCCTTCCTGAATCTGTACTTCATCATTTTCTTCATAAACCAAAGTAGGGCGCTTTTCAGTTATAGCGTTTACCTCGAGGAGCGGTGCTTTTCGAGCGGACTTTGCTTCGGCTCGGACCATCTCCACATAGCATCGCCGGGCCTCCAGCTGATCTCCCCGGACTTCTCCCACTCGATCTTCTACGGGGAATTTGATTTTTTGGCAAAAGGTTGAGACGACCGCCCGGAACTCATTGAGGGTCGGTCGTCCCAATATTACATTGTAGGCAGAAGGGGCATCGACCACAATGAAGTTAGTAGTCCGCGTCCTCCGTAGCGGCTCTTCTCCTAGCGAGATAGCCAACCTGGTCTGCCCAATCAGAAGGACTTCATTGCCAGTGAACCCATATAACGGGGTCGTCATTGGCAATAGCTCGGCTCGGTGAATTTGAAGCTGGTCAAACGCCTTCTTGAAGATAATGTTGACCGAGCTGCCTGTATCAATAAATATGCAGTGAATAGTGTAGTTAGCTATTACCGCTCGGATGATGAGGGCGTCATCGTGGGGTACTCCCACTCCCTCAAGGTCCCCGGGACCAAAGCTGATCTCGGGTCCGGATGCCCGTTCTTGGCTGCAGCCAATCGCGTGGATCCTGAGTTGTCGGGCGTGTGACTTTCTGGCCCGATTCGAGTCACCGCCCGTCGGTCCGCCGACGATGATGTTGATCTCGCCCTGAGCTGCATTGCATCTATTTTCCTCCTCCCGAGCGGATGGTCTCGCTTGCTCCTGTGAGGCTCGGGGGTTGGCCCTTGGCTGGTGATGTTGCTGCTGATGGTGATGCTGCTCGGGTGAACGCCTAGCTATTCGCCGCTCGGCGTTTTGATGATGAGCTCGCCTGTCCAGTGAAGGTGATCGGCGGCGATAGTTCCTTGGCTCAGGTTAACTGACCGGGGGGAGACTTCGGCAGTCTCGAGTGTTATGAGTGGCTGATTGATGGATTATGCAAAACATGAGCATCCATACCTTGTCTTTTTGTCTAGGCCGCTCGGCCGCAATGTGCTGAACGGCGGGCGACCTGGAATCTTGATGTGGCCTCATCCCCTCGGCACATGGTCCTCTCGGCGGTTGCTGGCTGACGTGTGGTCTATGTTCGATCGGGGTCGAAGGCTCGCCTGGTGCTTCCTTCTTTCGGGCCGCCTGCGCTTCTTCCACGTTAATATACTCACTTGCTTTTTTCAGCATGTGGTCGTAGTCGCGAGGCGTCTTCTTGATGAGCAAGCGAAAGAAGTCCCCGTCGACTAAGTCTTGTGTGAAAGCATGCATCATTGTCTCGAAGGAGACCACGGGGATGTCCATAGCTGCTTGGTTGAAGCGTGGGATGTAGACTCGGAGAGTTTCTCTTGGCCCTTGCTTCATGGAAAAGAGGCTGACGCGGGTCTTCTGGTAGCGTCGACTGCTGGCAAAGTGATGAAGAAATGCCGTTCGGAAGTCTCTGAAGCTCTTAATTGATCCGTTCGGCAACCTCCGGAACCAGCATTGTGCCGAACCAAACAATGTAGTGAGGAAGACTCTGCATTTAACTCTGTCGGTATATTGATGGAGAGTAGCAGCATTATCGAACTTACCGAGGTGGTCGTCCGGATCGGTTGTACCGTTATACTCTCCGATCGATATGGGAGCGTAATGCTTTGGGAGAGGGTATTGTAAGATCACCTCGGAGAACTGGCGATTGACCCGCTCTGGGGATGACTTAGCCCGCGGCGCCTTCTCCTTCCTGGCGTCCTGCACAGGCGCTTCATCGGACGATCCCTGGTTGGCTAGGGTCAACTCCGACGGAGTCTGGAACAGTGCCCGATGAAACGGAATAGGGGCGGGCAGCGTGTCTCCTGGGGCGCCGGTCTGCCCCTTGTTCTGTGCCCAAGTAGAGTATTGCTCCGGTCGGTCCTCCATGGCCTCTCGGCCACTAGAAACTGAGGTGGCCTGCTGCGCTATCCGCTCGGCTTGGGCCTTCTGCTGTTGCTCGACCATCTTCACGGCTCGCGCTTGGATGAGTGCGTCGAGCTCCTCAGGGGAGAGCGTTACCATGAGTTGGAGTCCAGCTTCTTCCATCTTCTCGGCTCGGATTCAGGTGCGTTCCCACAGACGGTGCCAATTTGATCCTGTCCGAGTGCTGAGTCGATGAACGCTGGGTACGTGGCGCTCCCGGTGATGACGTATAGACCTTCGACTGCTGTGAACCTCCGGGGAGAACCTGCAAGCACAAAATCGAGCCGGGAAGGGGTTCCCGACAACGACCCTCCGACATTCAAGTCAACTCCGGTGGAAAAAGAGAAAGACGAGATTGAATACTATAGCTACAGTAACGTAGAATGCATATCTCTGTCGAAGCCTGGGGGTCCTTATATAGGGCTCCTGGGGGGATGCGTGCACGCATCCCAAAACGTACACGCTCCTCAAAGCATACCTGGAATGTCCATGTCAGAAAAGCGTGCCTGGCGCCATGCCGCAATCGTCCGGGCATATCTCTGACGTGACAGTGGAAACTTCCACCGTATGATTCTCTGTCCGGTCCAACCGCCAACCATGCTGTCTTTCGGTGACACACGTCTCGAGAAGGATATCCTAAGTTGCTCCCTTTATCCCCTTCCACGCCTTGTCCGTTTCGGGCTGAGCGGAAGAGCCACTCGGCCCCATAGGGCTCGGACCTGAAGGTGTGGCAGACCGAGCGAGAATGCTTCCTTGGTTGAGCTGCAGTTCAGCCGAGCGGACATGCCGCTCGGCTCGACAATTTCTCTGTACTTGGTAGCTTGTGAGCGTCGGAAACCCGACTCGTGGTCGAGCTGTCTTCGCACCACCCTTGGCGCGATCCTGGCCGAGCGGCCATAAGACTTCTCCAGGCCGGGCATTCGTAAGGCCTCTCTGATCGGCCGAACCCGTAGGTTGACCCCTCTGACCTTAACCTCCACGTGTCGTTGATTCTTGCCCATGCGGGTCCCCCTGTGCTTACCGCCAGATCAGTAATTATATTAGAAAATATAATATATTGGTTTTTCAATTTTACTTCACATTGAATTTTGTCTATTGAACATCACGGGATATAATATTCTCTAACAATATACCTTGCTTTATAAAATATTCCAAAGCACATTTAAAATAAAGATTATACTATCTAGACATTCATTTCACTTGCTTTACCTCTATCATGATAATTTGTTTTTCAATTTATCATAATGTTAAACTTATGTGAATAAGTATTTATGTGAATAAGTGTTTTTGTAGAATCATTATGGATAAGAGTTGGATGATTTTATCGAGACAAACTGAGGAGCATAGAAATGGAGTTGAGAGTTTCTTACATTTTGCATTTTCTACTGCTAACATAAATGGAATGATTTTATGCCCTTGTGTACACTGTAAGATTGGTATATTTGTTTCAAGAGAGGTTGCTTATGATCATTTGATGGTTGATGGATTTATCAAAGGTTATACTCACTGGGTAGCTCAAGGAGAGATAACATATAGTGCATCTACAAGCTTTGTTTTTGTTCCATCTCGAAAGGATACAGACGATATGCAAGGATTAGTTTACGAGGCATTTAGAATCCCAGAGCATAATGATAGTATTATTAGCGCATTAGAATTTGAAAATGATAAGGAGATTCCAACTAGAGAGGTAGAGAAATTCTATAAATTAATTGATGATTCACAAAAAGAATTATATCCAGGTTGTAAGAAATTTTCAAAACTTGCATTTATTATTCGTTTGCTTCACTTGAAGTGTCTAGGGAAAATGACTAACAAGATTTTTGATATGTTTTTAAATTTGTTGAGAGAAGCATTTCCAAATGAATAGATGATTTGCTTAAGTCGTATCATGAAGCAGAAAAATTGATGAAGCAATTAGGACTTGGTTACAAAAAGTTCAATGCTTGTCCTAATGATTGCACTTTGTTTTGGAGGTTGGATAAAGATAGAATTCAATGCAAAATATGTAGTGAGCTTAGATGGGAAACATCTGAAAATGATCCTACTGGTGAGAAAAGAAAAATCGCACGTAAGGTTTTATGGTATTTTCCAATAAAGCCTAGATTACAACGTTTGTTCATGTCATCCAAAATAGCATCCCATATGAGATGACATTCTGAATCTCGTACAAAGGATGGTTACATACGACATTCGATTGACTCTCCAGCTTGGCAAACATTTGACCATAAGCACCCAGAATTTGCAAAGGATCCTAAGAACATAAGGCTTGGTTTAGCATTAGATGGATTTAATCCATTTAAAAATATGAGTGTGACACATAGTACGTGACCAGTTATTTTAATGCCATATAATTTCCACCATGGATGTGTATGAAGCAACCATACTTTATGTTGTCACTATTGATACCTGGCCCATCCGCTCCAGGAAATAACATCGACATCTACTTGCAATCTCTTATTGCATATTTAAAGGGTTCATGGGAGATAGGAATTCAAACATATGATGCATCAACTAAATAGAATTTTCAATTGCATGCTGCATTACTATGGACAATAAGTGATTTCCTTGGATATGCAAACTTATCCGGATAGAGTACTAAAGGAAGACTTGCATGCCCAGTGTGTCATCAATTTACACATTCACAATGGTTAAAACATGGTGGAAAATATTGTTATATGGGTTATCGGAGGTTTTTAAATAGTGATCATGTATTTTCGAAAAATGCTCAATTTTTTGATGGCACAGAAGAGCATGGAAGACCACCACCTATACTATCGGGGAGACATGGTGATAAATGAGTTGAAAATTTTAAAATTTACTTTTGGGAAAACAGTTAATGATAATTCAACTCTGCCATTCAATTGGAAAAAAATGAGTATCTTTTTTGATTTACCATATTGGAAAGATAATGTGATACGTCATAATCTTGACCTTATGCATATTGAAAAGAATGTATGTGAATCTATTTGTGGGGCATTGCCGAATCTATTGGAAAATTGAAAGATAATCTCTAATCACGATTTAATTTGCAAGAAATGACGGTAAGATCACATTTCATCCTATTGAGAAAGGATCAAATAAAGTTTATTTACCTCCAACATCTTTTTCGATGGGGAAAAAGGGGAAGGATATATTTTGCAAGGTCTTAAAAAAAAATTAAAGTTCTTGTCACGCCCCAGAGGAGTCCTTGCCAGACAAAAATCTGGTAGTTTAATAAGCCTACATGGCTGAAAGTAAACACACAACAACGTAAATGCAGTGGAAAACACAAAACAATATGAACATAAGACCAACAACGACACTAACAAAAACACCTGCAATCACCAAACTAAACTTCAAAAATCAACAGTGACTTGTTCAAAAGCAAAATATGCAAAATTAACATGTCACCCAAACAGTAACAAAATCCAAAAGAAAACTATCCTCGTGTGACGTGGGACTGGCAGCCGAGACTCTCCAAGCATCCATGACTCATCTACCTGTTACCTGGCGAAAGAAAACCAAATTGCAAGGTGGTGAGTATTGGAACTCAGCGAGTAAGGAAAGATAGTGCATGAACATAAAATACAACTAGAAAGTGGGCCAAGAGTATACAGTCTCATAGGAGGAATAACAGATACTACAATAGAACCAAAATAAATGCTCATACCTGAATTCATATCCTAGGCTAGGTATAGTAGGTCAGAACTGGTACTAATCTGTTACAGTACCGCTCATAACTACAGAGGTAATAAGCAAGGTATATACAAATTTCGAATGACTAAACATCTACAATGAGAATATATCTCAACATGAGTAAACATATCAGCATACGTGAGCAACAACAGTAAGTAAGCAATAACATCATATATAAACAATAGCAGTCAAAGCAAATATAATAACAACGTATGCACGGATGGTCACTCCCGCCCACCTCTCTACACCATGACCCCTGAATGGTCGAGAGGCCGAGTCAGTGACTGACTGTACACCACTCCAGCTACCACCCTCACGAGTGGCCGAGGGGACAGTTGCATAGTAGCTAACTAGCTATATCTGCGACTGGGGTCCCTGCTGCTCGTACTCCAGCTACCACTACCCATGAGTGGCCGAGTGCAGCATGACAGGACAAGCGGCATCAACTCCAGCTACCACTCTCTCGAGTGGCAGAGGTTGCGGCCTTGGTCAACGACTCTCTCGACCGCAAGGGAGAATTGGTCGTTGACATGCATGTCATGACATGATGCACCAAATGCAACAATCATCATACGAATATAAGCAAAAATTTTGGTATGCTACATGAAGCCAACATGCTCAATATAGTACATAAATAAACAACAGTCAAAACATATAAACATGGTATCTAGTATCTGCTACTGATCATGAGTAATAATAAGAGACTGTATAGATATGGAAACGAGTTTCTCAAAGATCATGTGGAAGTATCAAGCGCAGGAAAATAAGAGTGGAGTCAAGGTCAAAATAATTTCTTATCAAACATAGCTCATGCACTAAGTTCAAAGAACTAAAGAGACAAAGTAAGAAGTACCCGCCTTTACTAGGTAGTCTGAAACAAATCACGCTTCGTCACGTCAAAGTGCTCGTTTCGAAACAACGTCCTGCAATCATGTACTATATAATTAAGCTAATCTCACAAGAATAACAAACTAAACTCAAACCCAACTTAGGTTTCTTAAGAAAACATTGTAGACACATCCACCTAACCACACTAAATCCTATCCCTTCGAATCTGTCCAGAACTTCACAGCCAACACTAGTGGTAAAACACAATGACAACCATTTTAAAATACTTCAATTCTATCTAGGATTACAATAGCCAACACATGCGGAAACAACACTAAAATAATTTATTTAAAACAAAACTCACTATCCAAAACCTACCAATTTCCAAAACCAGCATGAAGAACAGGTTCATAACAAGGTCAGATCTGAATTTCTAACAACAGCATAAGGAAATAAGGCCAACCACAATCTCTGGACGATATCAGACAATAGAATAACATTTCAAGCAACTTCACAAAAGTTTTGAACCAAACCTCATGGAAATCACGAATTCAACCCGATGATATCACTGAAACCTCAAACCGAAATTTAGAACTTCCTATAAAGAAACCCAAATCACAACACAATCCACCAATTGGCATCTCTAACAAGCATTTAAACAAGCATGTCTTACACAGAAACACGACACATCAATTCTCATGAAAGAAAATCAATTCGAGCTCATCCATAGCCAATTGATCACCACAAAACCACGAGGAAACCCCCAAAGAAAATCGAACTCCATCCTACTGTATGCACTAGCAAAATTTCACAACCAAGCGAACCAAGATTCGATTCCTCAAGCACTCGAATAGAAAGCAAAATCAATCACCATCACACGGAAATTGGAAGATGATAACACAAGCTGGAGTCAGAACTTTGCGAAGAACAACACAGAAAACCCTAAATCGGACAAGAACATCACGGAAAGAAACAATCGGGCTCATATAAGGGCATACCAACATCTCCTAGGTTCCAATCCTCTACCTCACAGATCTCGCAGTTGCATAAGGTAAGGTACTTGCCGGATCAATTAGGGCACAGCGCGAAGAGAGGAGGCCGGTGGCTGCTGTGGTGGTGCTCGTGCGCGAGGAAGGGAGGTCGCCGGTTGTTGTGATCGCTGGCTGTCTGGCTCGCGTGAGGGAGAAGAAATCGCTGGTTGTGTGGTGCTCGGGCGAGGAGGAGGACAGGGAGGCGCCGTCACGTGAAGGCTTGGGGAAGAAGAGGAACGACGAAGGAGGAGGAGAAAGGGGAATCGGGTAAGGGAGGTGTCAGTGTGGGTTTTAGGGCACGCGAGTGAGGAAATAAAAGAGAGGATTTATAAACCTAGGTATATTTGATTAAGCCCTAGATTAGTTTCTCAATTAACTCTCATCTTCGGGTATTTCAAACAGACTTTTTCTCAAGCCTATAAATGCATCCCCTTAAAATACGTCGTACGTGCTCTGATTAATTCCAGAAAAATTTCTAAAAATTCCTAAAATTTCCAATAAGATTATTTGTCAAATAACCTTATTTTTTTTAAAATTATTATTTTGTTGCCGTATTTTACAGTTCTAGATGGTTATGCATCCAATATATCACGATGCGTTCAAACGAAACCGACAAAATTAAGTGGTCTAAAAAGTCATGACAATCACATTTTGATGCAGCAATTATTGCTAGTAGCACTACGCAAAACTTTATCTAAATCTGTTTAGATTCCTTTGATTAGATTAAGTAGATATTTTCAAGAGTTATGTTGTAAAGTAATTTCTCCTATATATTTGGTTCGTTTAAAGAGAGATATTGCAGTGACCCTATGTGAATTAGAAAAAATTTTCTTCCATCATTTTTTGACATAATGGTTCATCTAACTATTCATTTGGCAACTGAAGTACAACTTGCTTGGCCAGTTCACTATCGTTGGATGTATCCAATTGAAAGGTATTATACAAATCTTATTGATATTTTTAAAAAAATAGTTTGTTAAATAAATAATACAAATTGTTGTGTTTTGACACAAGGTACCTGGGAACATTAAAGTCTTATGTTCAAAATAGAAGTAGACCAGAAGGATCTATTGCTGAAGAGTATTTAGCTGAGGAATATTTGACATTCTGCTCTTTATATTTAGCAAATTATGTAGACAAGATTTAATCAATCATCAAGAAATGATGATATAAATATTGACTCTACATTTATATTAGATGTGTTCAACTGCTCAGGTTATGCACTTGGAAATGCCATTGCAACTAAGTTTGACATTGAGATATTAAAGAAGACACATCAATATGCATTATTCAATTGTCATCACGTCCAATCTTATATAGAGTATGTTTTTTTTTTTATGTGTTTAAATATATAACTATTTAAGTCATCTTTATTTACAAATTTATCATTCATTTTGTAGTGAACATCGAAGAATTCTAAATCAAAGTCATTTTCTTATTCCACCACACTAAATTGAGCATTTACATAGTGAAACGTTTTCCTCATGGTTTGCCAGTCATGTAAGTTGTATTGTAATAGTTATTAAAACTACATGTTACAATTATTTTCAAATATGATTGATTAAGTACTTATTGTATGATAGATTGAAGATACAAATTTCTAGTAGATGATCCAGTGTCAAATGATTTGAGATTAATTGCCAGAGGCCCGGATGCCATTGGCATATGATATGAAAAATTTATTTCAAATGGATTTAGATTTCATACAAAGGAAGTGGAACATAAGAGAAAAAACTCAAAATTGTGGTGTAACTGTTAGGGCAACTACTTCAAGTTATTCAAGTATAAGAGATTATAATCAGTATTAAGTGAACTTGATTACTATGAGATTTTACAAAATGTGATTGAGTTAAACTATGGAGGAGGTCAAAAAGTTGTGTTATTTAAGCATGAGTGGGTCTCCAAAGGCAAACAGCTAAAATTGGATGAGGATAGTTTTGTATTAGCAAATTTTAAAAATGTTAGGCGTCATAACGAGCCTTATATTTTAGCATCTTGGAGTATGCAAGTATTTTATGTGGGTCTCCTGTGTCTAAGTGTGCAGGAGTTTAGGAACACAGGAAGTCGAGCAGAAGAAGCGCTTAGCGAGAAGGATGACACGGGAGAAAGCCGATGGGCTCGGTGCGTCCGAGGGATGAGATGCTGCTGAAGAGTACACCGGTGGACGAAAACGACGTGCGCGATGTTGAGGGACAAGAAACCGGAGCGAAAGCCTGCTCGAGGAGAAGGATGGAAATTGGGTTCAGGTGAGCCCTATTTCGGTTGACCAAAATCACCCAGGCGATCGGAGCAGTGGAAGAGCTAAAATGGAGCTATGAAACTACTAGAGGCACCTTCAACAGGAGTTGATGGCGCCTTCAATGGCTGAAGGCGCCTTCGACTAGGCTGAAATGAGCCGTTGGCCGTGGATAAAGTTTTATCCACAAGCACCTCGCTGGAGGCGCCTTCCAGCCCTATGGAAGGCGCCTTCAGCTTGCGGATAAGAATTTACAGGGGCTATAAAAAGACCCCTGGACCTAGGAAAAAAGTAACAACTTGAGTATTCACTTTTCTAGTCATTTCTGAGCTTTCATTGTGTGTAAAATGCTTCTCCACCTTCAGTGAAGGAGATTCTTAGTGAGCTTTCTACTACCTTAGATTAATAACCATCTAGGTTGTAACCAAGTAATTCTTGGTCTTTTACTAATTTTATTTAAGTTGTTATTTTTATTTTTTTAATTACTTACCTAATCTGAGTTGAAAGATAAGAAAGGTTTATTTTAGTGTTTCAGGCAACTTAACCCTCTCAAGCCGACCGACCTGGACCTACAAGTGGTATTAGAGCCAGGACACTTCAGGAGGACTAACCGTCGAATGAAGTACACGAGATGGCCAGACCTAGCATTTACCCACTAAAGTTCGAGGGAGAGTTTGCGAGCTGGAAAAAGAGAATGCAGGTAATTTTCAAAATAGACTTCGATTTATTATTAATAATGAAATTTGATTTTAAAGCACCCAAGGGCAAGGAAAAGTTTCAATGGACGAAGAAGAAACAAGCCGATTTCCTGGCAAACAGCAAAGCAGAGTTTCATCTGCTGAGCATTTTACCGTCACAAGAAGTCAACCGGATTGGAGCCTACGAGTCCGCAAAAGAACTCTGGGAGAAATTCCTGGAACTACACGAAGGAACCTCGGAGGCGAAACTCACGAGACGGGATCTACTTCGCAACCAGCTCACCAACCTTCGATTTGAAGAAGACAAAACCATTGCACACCTTCACTCGAGGATTAAGGAGCTCATCACCGGACTTTTGAATCTTGGAGAAAAGGTAAGCAACCGAGATTCGCTAAGGTACGCTCTTAATGCATTCCCTAGAAATATGAAATGAGCATCATTAGTAGATGCCTACTATATTTCTAAGGATTTAGAATCTGTTACCTTAGAAGAGTCATTTTCAACTTTTGAAGTCCATGAATCGAGATGTGCAGATACAAAGAAGGAGCCGAAGCACGACATTGCCCTTAAGGCAAAGATGGACAAACAAAATTCAGAGTCCTCTCTCGACAATGACGAAACGGTAATTGTTGGTGCAGTATCCCTCAGGTCAAGGTTGATTTGGTTGACCAAACTTGAGTCTTGATTTGGGTTTCGATGTTTGACAATACAAGACTTCGATGATATGGACAAGTGCAGGTGCAGTTGTTCATTTGGGGAGAATGTTTGGTGCAATTCCCCTCTGATCAGGGTCTGATCAGGTTGGTTGAAGAAGAGTCAAGTAGGTCAAGGTTGACCAGATACTTGATTGGGAAGTCCTAACTGGGATGTTAGGTAAAAGGAAAATCCTGGTGAGTGAAGCCAGGTGAAAGACCTAGTGAGTGAAGCTAGGCAGTGAGGAAATCCTAGTGAGTGAAGCTAGGTGAAAGACCTGGTGAGTGAAGCCAGGCAGAAGGAAAATCCTGGTAAGTGAAGCCAGGTGAAAGACCTAGTGAGTGAAGCTAGGCAGTGAGGAAATCCTAGTGAGTGAAGCTAGGTGAAAGACCTGGTGAGTGAAGCTAGGCAGAAGGGAAATCCTGGTGAGTGAAGCTAGATACGGGGAAATCCAGATGGGTCAAGGTTGACCAGACATCTGGTGAAAGTCCAAGTAGGTCAAAGGGATTGACCGGATACTTGGGAAGATGAGGAAAAGTCCAAGTGGGTCAAAGGGATTAACCGGACACTTGGTGAGGGAGTCCTAGCAGGTCAAGGGTGACCGGATGCTAGGCATGATAAACCAACAGGTCATAGATTGACCGGATGTTGGTTTGTGGGCTTGGGACTTGGTTTTGGGTAAAAACCAATGTCTGGATCGATCAGCCGATCGATTGGCTGATGCCCAATCGATCGGCTGATCGATTGGGAAGGTCCCTGCGACAAGCCTCGAGTGGGCAAATCGCAGAGTGCACAGAACACCTCTGGATCGATCAACCGATCGATCCAGAGCTCCCAATCGATCAGTGGATCAATTGGGAGATGGCGATGTTGCGCGATAAGCACTGGATCGATCAGCCGATCGATCCAAACAATTCCTGAGAGCACAGAGGCGTTCTGGATCGATCAGTCGATCGATCCAAAGCCTCCCTGATCGATTGGGAGCAATCCAATCGATCGGGATCCGACCGTTGGCGCAGATAAAGGCCGTTGGCGTGCGTCTTCTTCGGAAGAGCTCACACGATTCATCTCAGATCATCTCAGCAACACCACAGCTTCTCCACAAAGTTCAGATCGCCAGTTCTTGAAGGTTCTTGGAGGTTTTCCAAGTCAAGAGGCGGATCTACAGCTAAAGAAGAAAGCTAGGGTTAGAGTTTCCTTGTAAGCTTGTGCTGTATTTTGTTTCCCTTTCTTCTTGTAGTGTGAACTTGTAGGGCTTCTCCGCCTTCGGTAGTTACCGAAAAGGAGTGTTTATTAGTGGAGGTGTGTGTGAGTGTGTGGATCCTTGGACTAGTCACCTCCTTTGGAGGTGGATACCAAGTAAATCTACTTGTTAGCGTTGTGTGTGTTGTTTCTTGTATATTTCCGCTGCACATCTTTGAAGAAACAAGCAACGCCGACCATGAGCACGCGACGAGCTATTCACCCCCCTCTAGCTACATATTCGGTCCCAACAAGTAGTATTAGAGAGAGGCCACTCTTCACCGGAATCATCGCCAGAAAGGGAAAAAGCTAGAGGGTGAAGAAGTTGAAGCAATTCTACAAGCCAAAGACTTCATCAAAAGGCTCAACTTCAAATGGAATTCCAAGATGGACTTGGATTTGATACAAGGGTGGCTCCACCGTACACATCTACAAGCTTCGATCTTTGGAAATCAAGGATCGAAAACTTCTTAATGGTGGAGATAGAGCAATAGTTTGTTCTTATGGAAGGCTTCGAAGCTCCAACGAATTCGAAGGGCAAAGTTCTCAAGAAGAGCAAATGGAGCCCGGAGCAAGTCCAAAGGTGCGAAGCAAATGACAAGGTAACCAAATTATTGGTTAATTTATTGCCTAGCACAATTCTATGCAAAATTGGACAATATGGAGATGCTAAAGATCTTTGGAGCAAGTTGGCTAAGCTCCATGAAGAACCCTCCACTGTAACAAATCAAGAGGAATCCAAAGAGGGCGACTCATTAGATCAAGACCAAGAGGAGGACTCCGAAGTTGAGAGATGCTCAACTTCCGAAGAAGAAGTCTAAGAAGAAACTCCATCTTCAGAAGAATGCAATGAAGAGGGCAAGTAGGGAGCATACTCCTTATTCCATATACAAGATGAAGATGAAGAAGCCTCCACCTCTAGGATTGAGGGGGAGCAATCTTTGGTGACGCCGGATCAAGAAGAAGGATAAGTTTCTACATTCGGGTCAAGAGAAGAAGTGGAGGAAGAAGCTTCCACCTCCACAAGTCAAGCTAAATCAATGGGAGGAAAATCATTTGCGAATCAAGAGGAAGCCTCTACCTCCGGATCCAAAGGAGAAAGTGCCAACCCTACACATGAAGGTATAAATATTTCAATTAATAATAAAAATCATATCATATGCTTTGAGTGTAGGGATAATGGACACTACAAGAGCAAGTGTCCTAAATTGGCCAAGAAGAAGGGCCAAGTGGCACAAAAGGGCAAGGAGAAGCTCAAGGAGACCACTCCCGGAACAAAGAAGAGCAAGGAGCACATTGTGTGCTTCTCTTGCAATCAAAAGGGGCATTACCGAAGTCAATGCCATAAGGGGAAGAAGGCGGTCAAGGCTCAAGGAGGAAGCTCAACTCAAGGGGGAGCCTCCAAGGTAAAGAGGAAGGTATCATTCATTGAGCCTATCCCCTTAAATAATGGTAAAAAGCATGATAGTTCTAATTTATATCATTTCAATGCTATTTACCATGAAAATAGGAGGCATGATAAAGTTAAGGGAAATCATGTAGCTTATCATGCTAAAACCTCTCAACCTAGGTTTAGAAAGGTAGATAGGAATTTAGGCAAGAACCCTAAGGATTCTAGGTATTTGCCTAAGAAGAAGAAAAATCAAGGTTTTAGTGAAAAACCTAAGGTTGAAGAATTATGGAAGGAAAATCAAGTCTTGAGGTCAAGACTTGACAAATTAGAGAAGACCCTTAGAAAAATAAAAAATGAAACACAAGGGTCTAAGGGTAAAAATCTAGGGCTAGGAGTATCAAAGCCATCCAATGACCATAGAGGTTTGGGATACAAACCAAAGGCCAAGAAGGATGTAATTTCCTATCATAGGGTTCCATATAGCTATGGAACTAACTCTAAGTCTAAGGGGCAAGTCAAGGATACAAGGGAAGTTATCCCTAGAAGTATCTTTGTAACAACAAATGTGACTAAGACTTCTAAGAAGTCAAAGAAAGTCACTAAGAAGGTCACAAGGGAAGAAATCCCTAGAGTTGACCTAGAAAAGGTGACCAAGGCTTCTAAGAAGCCAAACAATGTCACTAGGAAGGTATCTAGGGAAGTTATCCCTAGTGAATACCTAGAGCATCCAAGGAGCACCAATAGGTTTTGGATTCCTAGGAGCATCTTCTCTACCCCATAGAAGAGTTAGAGAGTGTCAACTCTAAGTGGAAGGGTAGTTAACCCAATCATGATGAAGTTGACACTCAAGGAGCATTTTCAAGGTTATTATTAACCTTTGAAAATGAAGTGGATTTATGATTTACTCTTTGAAAGAGTACAATGTGCCAAATTTGAGAAGTATTGATTTTATTTTAAAATGGCACATATTGGGAAAACATAAGGAAATACCAAGTTGAGATTTTGGTATTTTCTTAGTGTTACTCTTGTGAAAAAATGAAATATGCCAACACTTGAGGAATATGCTTAATTTCAATTGACATAAGTTAATCAAGAGAACTAGAAATGTCAATTTAGGTTTTGGCATTTTCTTGGAGCGTTTAGAGGGCAATCTAGGTTTAATTTTTAACTTAGCTAAGGTTTAAGGACACTTAGATAGGTAATCTAGGTATTTTATTTATGCTAAACCTTGCCATGCTTTGTTTGCCCATTATATGCCATGACATCATGATTATTTTTGCATTCATACCTTATGATGAAAAACACAAAAATACCATGTCATGACATACATACATCATGTAGTTATAGGAAATTTTCTTTTGAAAATTATTTTTTTTGATGTATGCCATAACATTATCATGCATTATGTTTATTTCCTTAAAAATAAGGACAAATGACATTTATCAACAGGTTTATTAACAAGTAACATCCTAGGCGGATGTTCAATATCCACAAAATATCTAGATAGATATGTATGATCCCTAGATTAGGGCAAAACCAAACTTTACATCTCACAAAGACCCATAAGGTGACTTGTATGTGTTTTAGTGCACATTAGATACAAGTGAGATGTTAGGATGATGAACAAAACTCAAGATGTTGATTTAGTACATTCTTTTGAGTTTTAGATTCATCAAAACACATAGTTATGTATTTTCCCATTATTGGGAAAGCTAATGTACAAGTCATGTGCATTAAGCCCAAGGAACATGGTGGGATATTGGTTTTTAAAATCTTGTTAAAATATTTTTGGAAAACCTTGGTGAAGGCTATCTTTTGATAGTAATCATCATTGAAAAGTTAGACACAAACTAGAAGAAAAAATACTAAAGCTTTTGCAAGTATTCTAGTTTGTGTCAATCTTGAAAAGTTTGAATTATTTTCTTAGAAAACTATTTTTCCTTGATAGTATATAC
Source organism: Zingiber officinale (assembly GCF_018446385.1). NCBI lineage: Eukaryota > Viridiplantae > Streptophyta > Magnoliopsida > Zingiberales > Zingiberaceae > Zingiber > Zingiber officinale. The sequence continues at coordinate 17,187,619 of NC_055986.1, read as the reverse complement.
CCTAAGAAATGTCTATACGAATTTTTATGATTTTTAGTATTTTATAGAATTTTCTAGGGATTTCTGAAGTTGACTGAAATAAAATTTCCACAACTATCAGACCTCAATCGATCACCCGATCGATTGAAGGGTCTCAATCGATCGGGCGATCGATTGAGAGCAAGCTTCTCGTGAACAGAAGCTTCCTGGATCGATCCACCGATCGATCCAGCCCTCCTGAATCGATCAGTGGATCGATTCAGCATGGTCCGATCGATTGGGACCCAACTTCAATCGATCGAAGCTGCTGATTTTGGCTGGGAAAGCCTGATTTCAGCATTTTTGAACCATGGTTAGTCTAGGTACCATTCCAAACCCCTCAAAATACATTTGTATACATAAAAAGAGCGTTTTCATGTTGAAAACAAGGATGGATTGGTTGAGGAAGACTAAATTGAAGTTTAGGTTGAGATTTGGTTTCAATATTGAATTAATGAACCTCAAAACTTCTAATTTGGATTTCCTAAAGATTTAGGGATTTCAAGTCATTGTTGGTGCAATGACAGAAGTTCACGACCATGTCTTTAGGGGGAGTTACTCCTTAAGGACATGAAAATTATTTTTCATACACCTTGGAAGGTGGTTAACTTCTATCGTGAAAATGCTCCAGGTTGAGCATTTGTTTACAATGAAGAGTGGATATCTTCATTGTTTAAGTTAAAAATGCTCAAGGATGGGCATTTGACTACATTGGGGGAGAATGTAGGGTTAAAGGAATATGAAAGGTATGTGACTTTCATTATCGGGTTGATCACAACGAGTGAAGTTGTGAACAACGTTGAGTAACTCTTCAAGGGGAGAGTTTGTTTTAATATGTGCCCAAAGATGGGGAATGATTGTAATGTGTCCCAATAGGGGGAGAAATGTAGGGTTTAAGTTAGGACTTCATTACCTAGAGGGAGTTTGCCCTCTTAGGAGGAAAATGAAGGGTTTAACTTATGCCTTTATTACCTAGTGGCATGAAGGAGGTTGAGGCTATGGGAATTAGCCTAACTTAAATGTGGTATTGTCAAACATCAAAAAGGGGGAGATTGTTGGTGTAGTATTCCTCAGGTCAAGGTTGACCTGGTTGACCAAGCTTGAGTCTTGGTTTGGGTTTCGATGTTTGACAATACAAAACTTCGATGATATGGACAAGTGCAGGTGCAGTTGTTCATTTGGGGAGATTGTTTGGTGCAATTCTCCTCTGATCAGGGTCTGATCAGGTTGGTTGAAGAAGAGTCAAGTAGGTCAAGGTTGACCAGATACTTGATTGGGAAGTCCTAACTGGGATGTTAGGTAGAAGGAAAATCCTGGTGAGTGAAGCCAGGTGAAAGACCTAGTGAGTGAAGCTAGGCAGTTTGAAAGTCCTGGTGAGTGAAGCCAGGCAGAAAGAAAATCCTGGTGAGTGAATCCAGGTGAAAGACCTAGTGAGTGAAGTTAGGCAGTGAGGAAATCCTAGTGAGTGAAGCTAGGTGAAAGACCTGGTGAGTGAAGCCAAGCAGAAGGAAAATCCTGGTAAGTGAAGCCAGGTGAAAGACCTAGTGAGTGAAGCTAGGCAGTGAGAAAATCCTAGTGAGTGAAGCTAGGTGAAAGACCTAGTGAGTGAAGCTAGACAGAAGGGAAGTCCTGGTGAGTGAAGCCAAGCACGGGGAAATCCAGATGGGTCAAGGTTGACCAGACATCTGGTGAAAGTCCAAGTAGGTCAAAGGGATTGACCGAATACTTGGCAAGATGAGGAAAAGTCCAAGTGGGTCAAAGGGATTAACCGGACACTTGGTGAGGGAGTCCTAGCAGGTCAAGGGTGACCGGATGCTAGGCATGATAAACCAACAGGTCATAGATTGACCGGATGTTGGTTTGGGGGCTTGGGACTTGGTTTTGGGTAAAAACCAATGTCTGGATCGATCAGCCGATCGATTGGCTGATGCCCATTCGATCGGCTGATCAATTGGGAAGGTCCCCGTGACAAGCCTCAAGTGGGAAAATCCCAGAGCGCACAGAACGCCTCTGGATCGATCAGCCGATCGATCCAGAGCTCCTAATCGATCAGTGGATCGTTTGGGAGATGGCGATGTTGCGCGATAAGCCCTGGATCGATCAGCCGATCGATCCAGGCAATTCCTGAGAGCACAGAGGTGCTCTGGATCGATCAGCCGATCAATCCAAAGCCTCCCCGATCGATTGGGAGCAATCCAATCGATCGAGATCCGACCGTTGGCGCAGATAAAGACCGTTGGCGTGCGTCTTCTTCGGAAGAGCTCACATGATTCATCTCATATCATCTCAGCAACTCCATAACTTCTCCACAAAGTTTAGATCGCCAGTTCTTGAAGGTTCCTGGAGGTTTTCCAAGTCAAGAGGCGGATCTACAACTGAAGAAGAAAGTTAGGGTTAGGGTTTCCTTGTAAGCTTATGCTGTATTTTGTTTCCCTTTCCCTTTCTTCTTGTAGTGTGAACTTGTTGGACTTCTCCGCCTTCGGTAGTTACCGAAAAGGAGTGTTTATTAGTGGAGGTGTGTGTGAGTGTGTGGATCCTTGGACTAGTCACCTCCTTTGGAGGTGGATACCAAGTAAATCTACTTGTTAGTGTTGTGTGTGTTGTTTCTTGTATATTTCCGCTGCACATCTTTGAAGAAACAAGCAACGCCGACCACGAGCACGCGACGAGCTATTCACCCCCCTCTAGCTACATATTCGGTCCCAACAAGTAGTATTAGAGAGAGGCCACTCTTCACCGGAATCATCGCCAGAAAGGGAAAAAGCTAGAGGGTGAAGAAGTTGAAGCAATTCTACAAGCCAAAGATTTCATCAAAAGGCTCAACTTCAAATGGAATTCCAAGATGGACTTGGATTTGATACAAGGGTGGCTCCACCGTACACATCTACAAGCTTCGATCTTTGGAAATCAAGGATCGAAAACTTCTTAATGGTGGAGATAGAGCAATAGTTTGTTCTTATGGAAGGCTTCGAAGCTCCAACGAATTCGAAGGGCAAAGTTCTCAAGAAGAGCAAATGGAGCCCGGAGCAAGTCCAAAGGTGCGAAGCAAATGACAAGGTAACCAAATTATTGGTTAATTTATTGCCTAGCACAATTCTATGCAAAATTGGACAATATGGAGATGCTAAAGAGCTTTGGAGCAAGTTGGCTAAGCTCCATGAAGAACCCTCCACTGTAACAAATCAAGAGGAATCCAAAGAGGGCGACTCATTAGATCAAGACCAAGAGGAGGACTCCGAAGTTGAGAGATGCTCAACTTCCGAAGAAGAAGTCTAAGAAGAAACTCCATCTTCAGAAGAATGCAATGAAGAGGGCAAGGAGGGAGCATACTCCTTGTTCCATATACAAGATGAAGATGAAGAAGCCTCCACCTCTAGGATTGAGGGGGAGCAATCTTTGGTGACGCCGGATCAAGAAGAAGGAGAAGTTTCTACATCCGGGTCAAGAGAAGAAGTGGAGGAAGAAGCTTCCACCTCCACAAGTCAAGCTAAATCAATGGGAGGAAAATCATTTGCGAATCAAGAGGAAGCCTCTACCTCCGGATCCAAAGGAGAAAGTGCCAACCCTACACATGAAGGTATAAATATTTCAATTAATAATAAAAATCATATCATATGCTTTGAGTGTAGGGATAATGGACACTACAAGAGCAAGTGTCCTAAATTGGCCAAGAAGAAGGGCCAAGTGGCACAAAAGGGCAAGGAGAAGCTCAAGGAGACCACTCCCGGAACAAAGAAGAGCAAGGAGCACATTGTGTGCTTCTCTTGCAATCAAAAGGGGCATTACCGAAGTCAATGCCCTAAGGGGAAGAAGGCGGTCAAGGCTCAAGGAGGAAGCTCAACTCAAGGGGGAGCCTCCAAGGTAAAGAGGAAGGTGTCATTCATTGAGCCTATCCCCTTAAATAATGGTAAAAAGCATGATAGTTCTAATTTATATCATTTCAATGCTATTTACCATGAAAATAGGAGGCATGATAAAGTTAAGGGAAATCATGTAGTTTATCATGCTAAAACCTCTCAACCTAGGTTTAGAAAGGTAGATAGGAATTTAGGCAAGAACCCTAAGGATTCTAGGTATTTGCCTAAGAAGAAGAAAAATCAAGGTTTTAGTGAAAAACCTAAGGTTGAAGAATTATGGAAGGAAAATCAAGTCTTGAGGTCAAGACTTGACAAATTAGAGAAGACCCTTAGAAAAATAAAAAATGAAACACAAGGGTCTAAGGGTAAAAATCTAGGGCTAGGAGTATCAAAGCCATCCAATGGCCATAGATGTTTGGGATACAAACCAAAGGCCAAGAAGGATGTAATTTCCTATCATAGGGTTCCATATAGCTATGGAACTAACTCTAAGTCTAAGGGGCAAGTCAAGGATACAAGGGAAGTTATCCCTAGAAGTATCTTTGTAACAACAAATGTGACTAAGACTTCTAAGAAGTCAAAGAAAGTCACTAAGAAGGTCACAAGGGAAGAAATCCCTAGAGTTGACCTAGAAAAGGTGACCAAGGCTTCTAAGAAGCCAAACAATGTCACTAGGAAGGTATCTAGGGAAGTTATCCCTAGTGAATACCTAGAGCATCCAAGGAGCACCAATAGGTTTTGGATTCCTAGGAGCATCTTCTCTACCCCATAGAAGAGTTAGAGAGTGTCAACTCTAAGTGGAAGGGTAGTTAACCCAATCATGATGAAGTTGACACTCAAGGAGCATTTTCAAGGTTATTATTAACCTTTGAAAATGAAGTGAATTTATGATTTACTCTTTGAAAGAGTACAATGTGCCAAATTTGAGAAGTATTGATTTTATTTTAAAATGGCACATATTGGGAAAACATAAGGAAATACCAAGTTGAGATTTTGGTATTTTCTTAGTGTTACTCTTGTGAAAAAATGAAATATGCCAACACTTGAGGAATATGCTTAATTTCAATTGACATAAGTTAATCAAGAGAACTAGAAATGCCAATTTAGGTTTTGGCATTTTCTTGGAGCGTTTAGAGGGTAATCTATGTTTAATTTTTAACTTAGCTAAGGTTTAAGGACACTTAGATAGGTAATCTAGGTATTTTATTTATGCTAAACCTTGCCATGCTTTGTTTGCCCATTATATGCCATGACATCATGATTATTTTTGCATTCATACCTTATGATGAAAAACACAAAAATACCATGTCATGACATACATACATCATGTAGTTATAGGAAATTTTCTTTTGAAAATTATTTTTTTTGATGTATGCCATAACATTATCATGCATTATGTTTATTTCCTTAAAAATAAGGACAAATGACATTTATCAACAGGTTTATTAACAAGTAACATCCTAGGTGGATGTTCAATATCCACAAAATATCTAGATAGATATGCATGATCCCTAGATTAGGGCAAAACCAAACTTTACATCTCACAAAGACCCATAAGGTGACTTGTATGTGTTTTAGTGCACATTAGATACAAGTGAGATGTTAGGATGATGAACAAAACTCAAGATGTTGATTTAGTACATTCTTTTGAGTTTTAGATTCATCAAAACACATAGTTATGTATTTTCCCATTATTGGGAAAGCTAATGTACAAGTCATGTGCATTAAGCCCAAGGAACATGGTGGGATATTGGTTTTTAAAATCTTGTTAAAATGTTTTTGGAAAACCTTGGTGAAGGCTATCTTTTGATAGTAATCATCATTGAAAAGTTAGACACAAACTAGAAGAAAAAATACTAAAGCTTTTGCAAGTATTCTAGTTTGTGTCAATCTTGAAAAGTATGAATTATTTTCTTAGAAAACTATTTTTCCTTGATAGTATATACCCTAAGAAATGTCTATACGAATTTTTATGATTTTTAGTATTTTATAGAATTTTCTAGGGATTTCTGAAGTTGACTGAAATAAAATTTCCACAACTATCAGACCTCAATCGATCACCCGATCGATTGAAGGGTCTCAATCGATCGGGCGATCGATTGAGAGCAAGCTTCTCGTGAACAGAAGCTTCCTGGATCGATCCACCGATCGATCCAGCCCTCCTGAATCGATCAGTGGATCGATTCAGCATGGTCCGATCGATTGGGACCCAACTTTAATCGATCGAAGCTGCTGATTTTGGCTGGAAAAGCCTGATTTCAGCATTTTTGAACCATGGTTAGTCTAGGTACCATTCCAAACCCCTCAAAATACATTTGTATACATAAAAAAAGTATTTTTATGTTGAAAACAAGGATGGATTGATTGAGGAAGACTAAATTGAAGTTTAGGTTGAGATTTGGTTTCAATATTGAATTAATGAACCTCAAAACTTCTAATTTGGATTTCCTAAAGATTTAGGGATTTCAAGTCATTGTTGGTGCAATGACAGAAGTTCACGACCATGTCTTTAGGGGGAGTTACTCCTTAAGGACATGAAAATTATTTTTCATACACCTTGGAAGGTGGTTAACTTCTATCGTGAAAATGCTCCAGGTTGAGCATTTGTTTACAATGAAGAGTGGATATCTTCATTGTTTAAGTTAAAAATGCTCAAGGATGGACATTTGACTACATTGGGGGAGAATGTAGGGTTAAAGGAATATGAAAGGTATGTGACTTTCATTATCGGGTTGATCACAACGAGTGAAGTTGTGAACAACGTTGAGTAACTCTTCAAGGGGAGAGTTTGTTTTAATATGTGCCCAAAGATGGGGAATGATTGTAATGTGTCCCAATAGGGGGAGAAATGTAGGGTTTAAGTTAGGACTTCATTACCTAGAGGGAGTTTGCCCTCTTAGGAGGAAAATGAAGGGTTTAACTTATGCCTTTATTACCTAGTGGCATGAAGGAGGTTGAGGCTATGGGAATTAGCCTAACTTAAATGTGGTATTGTCAAACATCAAAAAGGGGGAGATTGTTGGTGTAGTATCCCTCAGGTCAAGGTTGACCTAGTTGACCAAGCTTGAGTCTTGGTTTGGGTTTCGATGTTTGACAATACAAGACTTCGATGATATGGACAAGTGCAGGTGCAGTTGTTCATTTGGGGAGATTGTTTGGTGCAATTCTCCTCTGATCAGGGTCTGATCAGGTTGGTTGAAGAAGAGTCAAGTAGGTCAAGGTTGACCAGATACTTGATTGGGAAGTCCTAACTGGGATGTTAGGTAGAAGGAAAATCCTGGTGAGTGAAGCCAGGTGAAAGACCTAGTGAGTGAAGCTAGGCAGTTTGAAAGTCCTGGTGAGTGAAGCCAGGCAGAAAGAAAATCCTGGTGAGTGAAGCCAGGTGAAAGACCTAGTGAGTGAAGTTAGGCAGTGAGGAAATCCTAGTGAGTGAAGCTAGGTGAAAGACCTGGTGAGTGAAGCCAAGCAGAAGGAAAATCCTGGTAAGTGAAGCCAGGTGAAAGACCTAGTGAGTGAAGCTAGGCAGTGAGAAAATCCTAGTGAGTGAAGCTAGGTGAAAGACCTGGTGAGTGAAGCTAGACAGAAGGGAAGTCCTGGTGAGTGAAGCCAGGCACGAGGAAATCCAGATGGGTCAAGGTTGACCAGACATCTGGTGAAAGTCCAAGTAGGTCAAAGGGATTGACCGAATACTTGGCAAGATGAGGAAAAGTCCAAGTGGGTCAAAGGGATTAACCGGACACTTGGTGAGGGAGTCCTAGCAGGTCAAGGGTGACCGGATGCTAGGCATGATAAACCAACAGGTCATAGATTGACCGGATGTTGGTTTGGGGGCTTGGGACTTGGTTTTGGGTAAAAACCAATGTCTGGATCGATCAGCCGATCGATTGGCTGATGCCCATTCGATCGGCTGATCAATTGGGAAGGTCCCCGTGACAAGCCTCAAGTGGGAAAATCGCAGAGCGCACAGAACGCCTCTTGATCGATCAGCCGATCGATCCAGAGCTCCTAATCGATCAGTGGATCGATTGGGAGATGGCGATGTTGCGCGATAAGCCCTGGATCGATCAGCCGATCAATCCAGGCAATTCCTGAGAGCACAGAGGTGCTCTGGATCGATCAGCCGATCAATCCAAATCCTCCCCGATCGATTGGGAGCAATCCAATCGATCGAGATCCGACCGTTGGCGCAGATAAAGACCGTTGGCGTGCGTCTTCTTCGGAAGAGCTCACATGATTCATCTCATATCATCTCAGCAACTCCACAACTTCTCCACAAAGTTTAGATCGCCAGTTCTTGAAGGTTCTTGGAGGTTTTCCAAGTCAAGAGGCGGATCTACAACTGAAGAAGAAAGTTAGGGTTAGGGTTTCCTTGTAAGCTTATGCTGTATTTTGTTTCCCTTTCCCTTTCTTCTTGTAGTGTGAACTTGTTGGACTTCTCCGCCTTCGGTAGTTACCGAAAAGGAGTGTTTATTAGTGGAGGTGTGTGTGAGTGTGTGGATCCTTGGACTAGTCACCTCCTTTGGAGGTGGATACCAAGTAAATCTACTTGTTAGCGTTGTGTGTGTTGTTTCTTGTATATTTCCGCTGCACATCTTTGAAGAAACAAGTAACGCCGACCACGAGCACGCGACGAGCTATTCACCCCCCTACCCTCTAGCTACATATTCGGTCCCAACAGTAATGATGGTAAGACGTTTTAAAAAATTACTTAAATCTAGAAAATCTAACCATCCGCAGGGTAGAAAAAGAAGAACAATCAGATGCTACCACTGCAATGAAGAAGGACACGTTAAAGACAACTGCCCTAAGTTAAAGATCAATGAAAAGGACAAAGACAAGAATAAGAAGCCCTTCCAAAAGAATAAATACAAGACCCTAAAGGCAATGTGGGACGAAACGTCGTCTGAATCAAAGGTCGAATCTTTCTCCGGACTTGCGTTATCGGCAAGTCATCCAGAAGAAGAACACGAAGCAAGCTCGTCCAAAATGAGCATTGAGAGCATCGATGAAGGGGGAGCGTCAATTGAAGAAAGCAGCAGTTTAGGGGAGCTACGGGCAACGAGATTGACAAGGTAAGTCAGGTACGATCTCTTCCACCTGATACGTTGTTTAAATTTGTTAAATTATTAACTAAAGACTGTTTCAAACTTGAAAAAGAAAACAAAGAATTAAAAATAATTTTAACCAAATCTTGTCTGTTAGAAGATTTTAAAAAATTAAACATTGAAAATGCGAAATGAAAGTATGAAAAAAGATGTATGTTGGAAACCAAACATCTTTTGAAAGTTAAAACTTAGAGTTTATGGAAATTTAAACTGGTACATTAGAAAGTATTAGGGATAACTTAGAAGAATTCCTAGAAAATATGTACTCCCTAGATTCTTAACTAACCCAGTAGGAAGGAACCTATACTGGGTTCCGAAATTATACTTAGATTAAACATTTTTTTCTAAGGCTTTTAGAGAAGTTAAATGTTTAAATACTTTAAGAGGCTTTGTCTAGAAGTGGTTGATGATCCAATAACCAAGAAAGCCTAGTGCCTCGCTACAACTTGAAAATCAATTACTGAATTGAATATTTAATTGACAAACTGATAAGCTTGTAAAATTAAGATAATGTTTTCAATCTTTGTTAATTGTTTGAAAATTTTTTTACTTAGATTTTTTTTTTTGCAAAACTTAAAAGTTTCAAAAAAATGTTGCAAATTTTTCTAAGTGATATCAAAATAATTTTTATTTTTTTTAAAACATTAAAGTTTCCCTTAGATTTTTTTCGTTTCCCATTTTTTTTATGTGGTCAAAGGGGGAGAAGGGAAGATTAAGTCTAGGGGAAGGTAGTAGTTCAAATCAAAATTTAAATTTTAAGTTAAATCTGAAAATCTTTTTACACTTTATTGCATAATTGTAATTTTATTATCTTACTTGTAATTGCAATTTTATTATCTTTAATTTTTGGTTAGTTTACCCTAACTTAACTTGGGTTGCTCACATCAAAAAAGAGGGAGATTATTGGAACCCCAAGGTTATTTTTGGTGTGATCAACCAAGTTAGGTTAGGTCCTGTTTTGGTTTGATCCCTGTGTCCAAGTGTACAGGAGCTTAGGAGCACAGGAAATCGAACGGAAAACGCAGCTAGTGAGAAGGACGACACGGGAGAGAGCCGACGGGCTCGGTGCATCCGAGGGACGAGATGGTGCGGAAGAGTACACCGGTGGACGAGAAGGACGTGCATGACATTCAAGGGATGAGAAGCTAGAGTGGAAGCCTACTCGAGGAGAATGCTAGAAATTGAGTTCGGGTGAGCCCTATTTCGGTTGATTGAAATTACCCAGGTGATCGGAGCAGCGGAAGAGCTAAAGTGGAGCTATGGAGCTGCTAGAAACGCCATCAACAGGAGTTGAAGGCACCTCCGTGACCTTCAGGCAGAAGGCACGTTCAACCAGCCATGGAAGGTGCCTTCGACTAGGCTGAAATGAGCCGTTGGCCATGGATAAAGTTTTATCCAGGAGCGCCTCGCTGGAGGCGCCTTCTAGCCCTATGGAAGGTGCCTTCAGCCTGCGGATAAGATTTTCCAAGGGCTATAAAAAGACCCCTGAACCTAGGAAATAAGTAACAACTTGAGTATTCACTTTCCTAGTCATTTTTGAGCTTTCATTGTGTGTAAAAGGCTTCTCCGCCTTCAGTGAAGGAGATTCTTAGTGAGCTTTCTACTGCCTTGGATTAACAACCATTTAGGTTGTAACCAAGTAATTCTTGGTCTTTTACTAATTTTATTTAAGTTGTTATTTCTGTTTTTTTTAATTGCTTTGCTAATATGAGTTGAAAAATGAGAAAGGTTTATTTTAGTGTTCAGGCAACTCAACTCTCTCAGGCCGCCCGACCCGGACCTACAAGACGTTAAAATCTGTCTTAAAAATGGTCACTTTTCTCAACAATGTTATAAGTGATTTGATTCAAATTTTATGAGAGGTTTTGCATCCTCAACTCAAGCATTAACCTCAACTCCATCATCTCATCCAAGAGCATTCTCTCTTACAAGCAATCCTTATATACATATGACAAATTCTTCAATCTCAAGATGGCATCTAGATTCTAAAGCTACTCATCACGTTACATCAAATTTTAACATTTTTATAGAAGCCTCTTCCTGTCATGGTCCTAACATAGTACAAGTAGGCAACAATTTAGATTTACAAATTGCTCACCTTAGAAACATATTTTCATTCTTCTAGTCGACTCTTTTCCATGTGCAATACACTTCATGTTCCTTCCACCACTAAAAATTTTCTCTTAGTTCATCAATTTACTCTTGATAATAATGTATTCTTTAAATTTCACCCTCATTATTGTCTTGTGAAGGATCCTACAACTAGAACTACCCTACTCAGAGGAGAAATTAGATATGGTCTTTATTACCTTCAATCTACATCCGCAAAAGCTCTATTAGAGAACACACAAATAAAAAAAATGACAATCCCAATTAGCTTCATTAACTATCCCTTGGGGTTACCGGCTCAACCCCACAGAAGTTTTCCACCGACCACTAGGATAAATCGGGAAGCGCATGCGGCGGTCAGCTCAGAAGCCCAACATCCTTTGGTTGCACCCCCCATTTGGAGGAAAAATTTCTACAAATATGTCATAGCCGGAGTTCCAACTGCGGGTGTCTGGGTGACAACCTGGATGTCCTATCGAGGCACCATAGCCCCTGGGACACGCACAAATAAAACCTCAAGGCATGCACGACTTGGTCATTCATCTCGATGTCTCATTCAAGGAATCATTAATTAATTTAATGTATCGACTTCTTTGTCATCCTTATCTCATTCTTGTGAAACGTGTTTGAAAGCAAAAAAATCACAAATTACTCTTTGTTTATTCTTCTCATACATTTAGTTTTCTTTAGAAATAATTCACTTTGATATTTGGGGTCTGCTTCTATTTTTTCAAATCAAGGTTTTCTTTATTATGTGATTTTTATTGGTGACTTTAGCAAGTTTACTTAGGTATTTCTCATGAAACGAAAATATGATCTTTTCGATATCTTTTGTCAATTCTAAAGACACCTAGAATGTTACTTTGACCGTAAAATTTTCTCTCTCCACTCTGATTGGGATGGAGAATATCAAGAGCTTCATCGTCATCTAGACTCTTCGGGCATCCTTTATCGAGTCTCATGTCCTCACACTCCTGAAAAATATGGCTCCATTAAGAAAAAATATCATCATATAATCGGAACTGCCTTACCTCTTCTTAATCATGTATCAGTTCAACTTAAATTTTGGGATGATGCAGTTCAAATTGCAGTTTATCTTATTAATCCTCTACCTACTCCATTGGTTCAACATAAATGTCCCATGGAAAAACTCCACAATCAGCCTCCCAACTACACCTTCTTATGTGTCTTCGATTGTGCATGTTATCCATGGTTACAACTCTACTCTAAACATAAACTAAATCCTCGTTCTCAACAATGTATTTTCCTTAGTTATAGTAATTTGTACCATAAGTACCATTGTCTACATATACTAACGGGGTATATATATACTCTATCTGAAAATGGTGGTACCTTCCTAATACCACCTAATATCTGTTGGTGCAGGTTGCACTAATAATCTAGTTTTGATGTATGACAAATAGGTTAAGGTTAGATGTATGTTTGTTTAACTACTTTGCCAAGTGTGCAGAAATTGACTAGTTTGGAGGACCAGCCACCAGGTTGAAATCTAGCTAGGTCTGCAGGACCAGATAGCTGGTGCGAAGTTCAGATAGGTCAATGGGGTGACCTAATATCTGGCAGGAAGTCTGGTAGACAACTGACAGAAGTCCAGTTAGGTCTGCGGACCTGACAACTGATATGAAGACCTAGTAGGTCAAGAGGCTAGTGAAACAGACTGCAAATTAGTAAGTAAAACTAAGTCACTGGAGAAGAGTGACTCGGAGAGGACACATCCCAGTTGAGGGACGGTAGGCGTTGGTATAGTTTAGGACTATTTCGGATCCTTAAATTGAGACCTTAACTAGATCATGGTCTCGGGGAGACATGGTCTAATTACTACTTAGTATTATTACGCTAACACTTTTCTTCCATGTTATTATTTGGTTTATTGGACTAACATACTTTGTAGGGAAAGAAGAGCACAAAAAGCTTCGGGTGAACAGTACTCGAGGCGCCTTCTAAGGGATGAAAGACGCCTTCAATCACTGAAGGCGCCTTGGAACGATTTATAGAAGGCGCCTTTAGTGTTTTGAAGGTGCCTTCCGCGAGATAAATTTTGGACCTCATCGTAGATAAGGCACAACGAAGTTGGGATAGAGTTTATCATATTGAAGTCATCTTCAATGGCTATGGAAGGTGCCTTCCACACCCTTTATAAGGGGGACTCGACCAAGCTTCAACATACAACACTCATACGATCATCTGCACTTCCGATTGGACTTCCAAATGCTCTGGCTTCCTGCTACAACTCTGCTGTGATGTTGTTACACTCGTTTACTGCTAATAAGACGACCAAACATCGAGCATAAGCCGCCCCTATTGATAGAGTGTTTAGTAATCTTTTTCATTTGTGTACTTAATTACTGCAAAGGGATAAGTGTAGTGTGTTGCACTTGTTCCGAATTCTTTTGTATTCGATTATCTCTTCTGGAGGTACTATCAGAGGTATTTTAGTAGATTGCCCATCGATAGGTCCGCAGAACCTGGGTCTTGGAGTAGGAGTCGCCGAATGCTTTGAACCAAGTAAAATCAAACGTGTGCTCTTTTACTTATTTTTCTATTTTTGCTTTCTTATTTAGTTTTCCACTGCGCGCTCTGTTCTTAAAAACAAAAAACACTTGTTTTGTAAAACCACGTGACCCCCCCCCCCCCCGACCCGCTCTCACGTGCGTCTCGATCCAACAATGTCTAATCTAAAGTACCATAGGTTGCTCATAAAATCAAACACATTGCAGATGCAAGAGGAGATGACATCCTAGGTCCTACTCTAGAACTCTCTGCAAACTCTTCTAGATTATCAGAATCACCCCAAGTGGCTATTCCATTAATAGCAGGGCATACTGATAATATCAAAAGGAACAATATTATGGAACCTATTATATTCCATGTCCAATCTCGGAAGCCTCACCAACTATAGATAATTTTCTCTCTAACTCTGGATCATCAAATAATACAAGTCTATCATCAGAATCACCATGTCAGCTTACTTTCTCATCACCATCAACAAGTGATTCAAATAATGATCCTCCTCATCGCATGATTCCCTTAAGTGACATACATGCACGATGCCCACCAATAACAACTTGGCATTCCCTTCCACGAGCTCTAGTGGTCTCTTTAAAGTCTATTGAACCTGTTGATACAATCGACCTAGGATTAAATGGGACGATCTTTGTTTTTGATGTGTGTGTCAAAGAGTTTAAGTTAGGGTTTAGATTGGTTCTAATATATACTCAAGTTGTGCAGGACTTGGTAAATTACACAAGCTTGGAAAGTCTCATCCTATGGCTCAGGTCCTTGAACATTGGTGAAGGATGGTGCATCCGAGGGACCACGGACAAGGAGCAACGGAGTGAAGGGAAGTGAACCTCGAGGCAACGCGAAGGATGACACGAAGAAGAGCTGCAGGCTTGAGTGCATCTGAGGGACAAAGGCTGAGGAGAAAGACTTCGAAGGGCAACTCCGGACACCAGTCGACTGGTGCAATCGACTGGGAGCGAACAGAACGCTCAACTCACAGACACCAGTCGACTGCATGTTTTAGTAGTCGACTGGTATAATACCGTTGGGATGATGATGCGCACGATCTTCACAGATTTGAACAGAACAGTAGCCATTGTGTGCTACCAGTCGACTGCGTGTTTCAGCAGTCGACTGGTATCAGGAATTCCAACAACCTGTATATAAAGTTGGAAGCTTGGAGAGAAGAAAACAACTGATTCGAAATTACTGTTTAAGCTTTCTAAGTGACCTCCAAGACTTACTACTCTCATTCTCTCCTCCCTAAGCTCATTACAAATCTTGTGAAAGGAAGAGATCATCTTGTAAAGGTTTCTCCACCTTCACTCCTGGATTGAAAAGGAGAAGATTTTAGTAAAGCTTGATTGGGTGTGTGCGTGCCTTGGATTAGTCACCTCAAGGAGGTGGAGACCAAGTAAATCAAGGAGTTAGCCTTGTTCTCTTATTATTTTTCAATTTCATTTCTTTTTGTGCTTCCGCTAACGAATTGTAGACAACAAATTAAAGAAAGGTTATTCACCCATCCTCTAGCCATACGCAAAGGTCCTAACAAGTGGTATCAGAGTCGGGATTCGCATTGGAAGACCTAACCGTCAACCGAAGCATCAAAATGGCATTTCAAGAGGGATATAACACCGCAAGGCCACCTTTCTTTGATGACAACGATTTTGCATATTGGAAAGGTAGGATGGAGTATTATTTAATGAATAACATTGAAAATTGGTTTAGTGTTGTAGATGGATTCGAGATGCCGACGGATGGGTCGGGAGCTCCTCTTTCAACCAATGATTGGACAAAAGAGAAGGCCAAGAAAGCCCAAGCAAATGCAAAGGCCACAACAACCCTACAATGTGGACTCTCAAAGGAGCAACTAAGCAAAGTAGGACCATTCAACTCCGCCAAAGAGCTTTGGGAAAAATTCATTGAGCTAAATGAAGGATCAAGCGAATCAAGGAGAGCCAAGAGAGATCTCTTGTTGGGGCAACTTCAAACCTTCACTATGAAGACCAATGAGACCGTGAGCCAAATGCACGGTAGGTTCAAGGAGATAGTAAATGAGCTTCATGTAATAGGTGAGAAAATTGATAATCGGGACCTAGTAAGGTATGTTCTTCAATCCTTTCCTAGAACCACCTTATGGGCATCAATGGTTGATGCATATAAGGTTTCTAGAGATCTTTCTCTAGTCAAGCTTGATGAATTATTTTATGAATTTGAACTTCATGAACAAGCTAATATGACTTCAAAAGAGAAAGGTATAGCTCTTGTTGTAGAAAAGAAGGAGAAGAAAAAGAAGAAAGAAAAGAATGTGGAATCCTCTTCATCTGAATCCGAGCAAGAATCATCGGATAGTGATGATGAAGTGTCGGCAAGTGAAGTGACTCACTATGTCAAAAAGATGATGAGAAGATCAAGAAAATTCACAAGAAAGGATGTGAAGAAAATGTTTCAACCCTCAAAAGGTAAAAGTAGTCAAAGTTCAAGTTTTAACACTAATGTCACTTGTTATCGATGTAACAAGAAAGGACACATCAATCCAAATTGCCCGGAATTAAAGAAGAAAGAAGAAAAGGAGAAGAAGAAAAAGGAAAAAAAGAAGAAGGAAGCCATGGTGGCCCAAGCTACATGGGATACACCAAACATTGACTCATCGGATGAAGATGAGCTATGCCATGTTACTCGACATATGACATTTATGGCTTTTGAAAATGACAAAGAAGAATCAAGTCAAGAGGAAGTGTCAAGTGAAGAGGATTCATCAAATGAAGAGGAATCAAGTGATGAATCATCATCAAGTGATGATGATGAGGTAAAAGAATCTCCCAAAGTAGAATTTCTTTATAAAACTATTGCTCACCTCAAGAATGCTTTTGTCAATTCACAATCTAAGGTGAAGACCTTGAAGGGAAAGCTTAGGAGCATTACAATAGATGCATGCATGTCTAGTGAGTCAAATATGCTCAAGGAAGAAAATGAAAAATTGAAGAATGATGTGATTGAATTAAGAGCATGTTTAGAAAAATTCACAAATGGATCCAAGTATCTAGATATGATCATTAGAGATCAAAGAGCCGTTTACAACAAAGCCGGAATAGGATATAGACCTAAGGAAAAGGAAGTTGCATATATGTCTCTAATCAATGATACTAGAAATGATGCACTTAGGAACAAAGTTAAGAAAAATCTTAAAGGAAAGGTAAAACAAGCTTGGGTGCCTAAGAAATATTTGAATGATATTTCCGAATCAAGTGCATGGGTACCAAAGAGTTGTGTGTTTTATGTTTCTTAGGTAGAGGAGAAGAAGGATGCAAGTATGTGGATTGTGGATAGCGGTTGCTCAAGACATATGACCAGTGATGTGAGCAAGTTCTCCACTATAAATTATATAAAGAAGGAAACGGTATCATTTGGGAATAGTGGAAAGCTCAAGATTATAGGTAAAGGTACAATTGAGGTATCATCTAAAATTACCATTCATAAAGTCCTATTGATTAAAAATATGGGGTTTAATTTACTTAGTGTTAGCCAATTATGTGATGTCGGATATAATGTAGAGTTTCATCCCGATAAGTGTTTAGTTAAGCACAAAAATCTTGAAAATGTTGTGCTAAAAGGATTTAGAAAAGCAAATCTTTATTATGTTGATCTTTCATATGCTTCTAACCCTCCTATTAAGTGTTTGATATCAAAAGAAGAGGAAGGATGGTTATGGCATAGAAGACTTGGACATATCAACATGAGGAACATAGCCAAGGTAGCTAAGATGGAGCTAGTAAAGGAACTACCAAAGATCAAGTACATTAAGGACAAATTGTGTGATGCATGTCAAGAGGGTAAGCAATCAAGGTCATCACACAAAGGTAAAACTTTAACTAGCACTTCATTACCATTAGAGTTATTGCATTTGGATCTTTTTGATTGTCATAGAACACCTTCTTTGATAGGCAACAAATATTGTTTGGTAATAGTTGATGATTACTCTAGATATACTTGGGTGTATTTCTTGAAACATAAGGGCAAAACTTTGGAAACAATCATAAGATTTACCAAGAGGGTAGAAAATGAGAAAAACCTAAAAATTGATAGAATTTGAAGTGATCCTGGTGGAGAGTTTAAAAATTTGAACTTTTCTAAATTTTGTTTAGAAAACGGCTATAAGCATGAATTTTCTTGTCCAAGAACACCTCAACAAAATGGTGTAGTGAAGAGGAAAAATAGGACCTTACAAGAGGCGGCTAGGACCATGCTTAATGCATATTCCTTACCTAGCTACTTGTGGGCCGAAGCCGTTAATACTGCATGTTATATCCAAAATCATGTTTTGATTCATAAATTTTTAAGAAAAATACCTTTTGAACTATGGAATGGAACGATCCCTACAATTTATTATTTTAAAGTGTTTGGGTGTAAAGTTTATATTCTTAATACCAAAGATGACTTAGGAAAATTTGAGGCCAAGTCAAATGAGGGAATTCTAGTTGGATACTCATTTACTAGTAGAGGTTATAGAGTATACAACAAAAAGACTCAAATGGTTGAGGAATCATCCAATGTTGAGTTTGATGAGTCTACTAGTACTTACCCTAAGAAATCCTCTATTGATAAGGATATAATTGAACAAAATCAAGTCATTACTCAAGAAATACAAAATCTACATTTAGGGGGTATTGATAAAGGGGGAGGAAGAGCTGGTTCGGATGATGAAAGAAATAATGTAAACAATGATCCTCCCAAAGATGATGATTCCCTAACCTTGAGGACCGTAAGGCATCATCAAGATCATCCTATTGATTAAATAGTTGGAGATGTGGGGTAAGGGGTAGGACTAGATCATACTTTAGAGATCATACTAGTCAAATTACTCTAATATCACAATTTGAACCAAAATCAATTGATGAAGCTTTAGTTGATATAGATTAGATTCTAGCAATGCAAGAAGAGTTGAACCAATTTGAGAGAAGTGAAGTATGGAACTTAGTTCCAAGACCCAATGATAGTACAATTGTTACAACAAAATGGGTATTTAGGAACAAATTGGATGATCAAGGAAAAGTGACTAGAAATAAAGCTAGGTTAGTGGCTAGGGGCTTTAATCAAGTTGAAGGACTTGACTATGATGAAACCTATGCTCCGGTTGCTCGATTAGAGTCCATTCGGATCCTATTAGGATATGCCGCTTATATGGGTTTTAAACTCTATCAAATGGATGTGAAATCGACATTCCTAAATGAGTTTATTAAGGAGGAAGTGTATGTGGAACAACCACCCGGATTTGAAGCCATAGACTACCCAAATCATGTTTATAAACTTAAGAAAGCCTTATATGGGTTAAAACAAGCTCCCCGGGCTTGGTATGAAAGACTCTCAACATTCTTAATCTCCAAAGACTTTAGAAGAAGAACAATTGACCCAACCCTATTTTTAAAGTCTAAGGAAGGAGATATTTTTGTTGCACAAGTTTATGTTGATGACATCATTTTTGGTTCAACAAATAATGAACTTCTTCATGACTTTATCAAACACATGGAAAGTGAGTTTGAGATGAGTCTAGTTGGCGAATTGAGTTTCTTTTTGGGATTACAAGTCAAACAAACTAGTGACGGAACCTATGTTTACCAAACTAAATTCTCTAAAGAACTTATCAAGAAATTTGGGTTGGAAAATGCTAAAGGAGCATCTACTCCTATGGGAACTAATACCAAGATAGATAGTGAGCAAGAAGAAAAATTAGTAGATCCAAAGCAATATAGGAGCATGATTGGTAGTTTGCTATACTTAACCGCTAGTAGACCGGACATATTATTTGCGGTAGGAATGTGTGCAAGATACCAATCATGTGCCAAAGAGTCGTATTTAGTAGCGGTAAAAAGAATTTTGAGATACATCAAGAGCACTCTTAATGTGGGTCTTTGGTACCCTAGAACTAGAAATTTTGACTTAATTGGGTATACCGATTCCGATTATGCGGGTTACAAATTGGATAGAAAGAGTACTAGCGGTGGATGTCAATTTCTTGGCCCTTCCCTTGTGAGTCGGAGTAGTCAAAAACAACCTTGTGTGACATTGTCCACAACCGAGGCCGAGTATGTGGCAATGGGTGGTTGAGTAGCCCAATTGCTTTGGATGATGCATACCTTAGAGGATTATGAGCTACACTACTCCAAGGTCAAGGTATTGTGTGATAATTTGAGCACCATTAATTTGACCAAAAATCCGGTGCATCACTCTAGAACAAAACACATTGAGGTAAAACACCACTTCATTAGAGATCATGTGACAAGAGGAGACATTGAACTACTTTATGTTGAATCCAAATCTAATCTTGCTGATATTTTTACCAAACCTTTACCCGAAGCGGAGTTCATCTCTATTAGAAGAGAGCTTGGTATGTGCCTTGTCAAATAATAGATTTATCTTTTCATGGTCCCATAAATTTAAAAGATAAATACATACTTGAATGTATCTCACAAAGGACCTAGGATGACTTGTTTGTATTTACACATCATGTGAGATATTAGGAAGATGTATTTTGTTCATCATGTTAGTTATGATGCATTATTGTGAGCCACAATGACATCTAGAGATATCAATCCTTCATTGGACCAATCATTGGGAAGGCTTGTGCACAATTAATGTGCTCTTTACTCCTTGAATATGATTGGAAATTTTGAAATAATATTTTTTTGTGTCATTATGCAATATGGCCATAAGGGTATTGACTTATAAATTCAATGCATAATTATCATATATATGGCTGCTTGAGATATACTCAGATTTGGCTAGGACAAACGTTTTAAAGAAAAAAAAAACTCAAACTAGTGCTTTAGATCAAGGTTACATCCTTGTAATCTTGATAGTTATAAGGTTTGTATCTATTTTGTAGTTTGGATTGCATCCACTTGTGTACCTATTTTTCCCAAGTAAATATTGACATAACAAATCTCTCCATAAATTTTGAGTATTTTTGAGGATCTAGAGAATATTTGGTGATTTTCTGAATTTCGGATTCTGCACAATTACACTGTGTGCCAGTCAACTGATACAGACATCAGTCGACTGATAGCACTGTTCCACGATACAGAACCATTCTGTATGTTTTTATTTGGGGCTCAGTTGACTGATAAAATATGCAGTCGACTGATCCAGTCGACTGTATGTTTTAGAAATCGACTGGTGCCCTCGATTTTATATAAGGCTCGCGATCTGGCGGTGGCAGAAACCCTAGCTTTCTCGCCGCCACCCACTGTGTCTCACCAAATACTCTTCCTTCCCGGCCTCTCCTACCTTCTTTTGTTTCCTACGCCTCTCCAAAACCCTAGGATCTGCTCTCCTTTTCACTCTTTCTCTCCTCTGTCACCTGGAACAAGGTCCAGTTGCCACTCAGAGATTATGGTTGAGGATCTCGCCGTTCCACCTTCAACTAGTGAATCCGCGACACAATGGAGCGTCGGTAATACTTTCTTTCATCTTGGATCTCTCATTTTGGTTTGATTCATGCCTAAAATCATCTATGTTTTGCCTTCCTTCTTGTTTGACTGAAAATGGGCACTGTGTACTGCATATACATGGTTTAGAGTTAGGCAAAAACGTCCGGTTGGAGAGGGTACCTCTCGACAGCTCCCTCGGCAGCCTCCTTCAACGCCTCCTGAAGGTCGGTTTCCGTCTGAGGCTAGCCAACATCGCTTTGAGAATACCAATTTTCAAATAATGAGTTGTCGGTATCTTAATCGGTCCTATTTTATTAGAATTGCCCCTGAGATCATCGAAATTGGTGTGTATTATGGGTTAGACAAACTATTTTATTGCATGACTACTGCCAATTTAGATCTGTGTAGGGAGTTTTATAACAATCTGCGTCCATGTAATCCCAATAGTCATGCTTATGTCTCTATGGTTGGCGGGAGATCCATCAACTTCACCCCTGATGTCATGCGATCCTTCTTAGGCTGTAGATGGTCTACTAGCCCATTTACATGCTTTCCCCAGGTTGAGGAACCATTATCTGTGTCCCTTTCCCATGTCTCCATTGATATGATTCATCAGCATTATTTTCATGTTCCCAGGACTCCACTCAAATGTATCTTTGATGCCACACGCATGTCCGCCCCCAGCTACATTGTCTATAAGGCTATCATTGCATGCCTCCTGCCCATAGTGACCAAAGGGCAAGCCAAAATTTGACTTCCTCATTTAGTTATGATGTATGCCCTAGAGCAGCGTCTTGATATCGATATTGCTCTTCAGGTCTATAAGTCTATCATCCATTTTTCTAAACCAGTCCAGGGGAAGTTATACATGCCCTTCTGTCATGTCTTGACATCATTTTTCATTACTAAAGGGCTAGATGTCGCTAGGGGTGCCTTGCATCAGTTGTTTAAGGACTTTGATCAGTTAGGGCCTCGCCAGATGTCTTTAGCCCAGATTGAGCAGCATGACGGTATTATGGTGTGGTGTCGCCGCCCTGGCTAGGATGATTCTGATTCCAATGATGATGCGGAGGAGGTCCCTGCCCCTGTTGTAGAGCCGACACGTGCCTCCCTGCGGGAGCGAGTCTTTCACTTGGAGGAGTTTGTTCGCGAGGAGTTTTGGACTGTTCGTCAGCAGCAGACCGAGATGTTTGATATGATGCGGTGCTGGGATCTTGCCTACCAGGGCCCCCTCCTCCTCCTCCTTCCCATGATGATTCTTCGGCGTAGGACCTTTGTTTTGTTGCTTGGTGTCGGGTGGACTTTTGGCTCTGATTTGGTTTTTTTTCTCACCTCGAACACTGTTGATGATGTTGTTGGATGTTATTATTTCTTTTGCCTATGTCGCTTGAGACCTTTTGTATTTCTATCTATGCATGCTCGTTATGTTTATGGTGTTCTTGTTTGTCTATGATTATGTGTCACTATTTATCACTATTCATGTACGCCCATGCTTATGTTTATTCGTGTATGGTTTTGCTTGCTTCGTTAGAGGGTATGCTATGTCTCTCTGAACTTGTTGTTTCTTCTTTCCTTTTTGATGTTTGTCAAAGGGGGAGGATAAAACAAGTTTAAGTTGGAATGTTTTTGATAAAGCATATGTTAAGGGGGAGTTTTGGATATCATGATTTATGTTTCATAATAGAGCCTATGATAAGGGGGAGAGTGTGTGGATTTTTTATGCCTTATGGTTCATGATTTACACCATGCTCACAATCTTCAAAATTATGAACTTGTATTCTTCATGATTTTACGTTTCATGATAACAAATATTAAAGTTTTTGATGTTATATTTCATGCTTACATTATGTTTGTAATTTTCAAAGTTAATCTTATGTCTAACTTAAATATATTGCCACACATCAAAAAAGGATGAGATTGTTGATACAATCGACCTAGGATTAAATGGGACGATCTTTGTTTTTGATGTGTGTGTCAAAGAGTTTAAGTTAGGGTTTAGATTGGTTCTAATATATACTCAAGTTGTGCAGGATTTGGTAAATTACACAAGCTTGGAAAGTCTCATCCTATGGCTCAGGTCCTTGAAGATTGGTGAAGGATGGTGCATCCGAGGGACCACGGACAAGGAGCAACGGAGTGAAGGGAAGTGAACCTCGAGGCAACGTGAAGGATGGCATGAAGAAGAGCTGCAGGCTTGAGTGCATTTGAGGGACAAAGGATGAGGAGAAAGACTTCCAAGGGCAACTCCGGACACTAGTCGACTGGTGCAGTCGACTGGGAGCGAACAGAATGGTTCTGTTCGCTCAGCTCACAGACACCAGTCGATTGCATGTTTTAGCAGTCGACTGGTATAATACCGTTGGGATGATGACACACAGGATCTTCACAGATTTGAATGGAACAGTAGCCGTTGTGTGCTACCAGTTGACTGCATGTTCAGCAGTCGACTGGTATCGGGAATTCCAACAACCTGTATATCAAGTTGGAAGCTTGGAGAGAAGAAAACAACTGATTCGAAATTACTGTTTAAGCTTTCTAAGTGACCTCCAAGACTTACTACTCTCATTCTTTCCTCCCTAAGCTCATTACAAATCTTGTGAAAGGAAGAGATCATCTTGTAAAGGTTTCTCCACCTTCACTCTTGGATTGAAAAGGAGAAGATATTAGTAAAGCTTGATTGGGTGTGTGCGTGCCTTGGATTAGTCACCTCAAGGAGGTAGATACCAAGTAAATCAAGGAGTTAGCCTTGTTCTCTTATTGTTTTTCAATTTCATTTCTTTTTGTGCTTCCGCTAACGAATTGTAGGCAACAAATTAAAGAAAGGCTATTCACCCACCCTCTAGCCATACGCAAAGGTCCTAACAGAACCAACTTGTTTTACACAAATAAATAAGGATCCAAATTGGCGTAGTGCAATGGTTACAGAATTTGATGTACTTCTTCACAATAGAACATGGAGTCTAATTCCACGCACTCTCTCCATGATTATTGTGGGCTCTAAATGAGTATTTTGTTTTAAGAATTGAACTAATGGTTCTCTTGAATGATACAAAACTGGACTTGTAGCCAAAGGATTTAGTCAACAACCAGGTATTGACTTCAATGACACTTTCAGCCCAATCATCAAAATTACATTTGTGAGACTATTGCTATCACTAGTAGTTAGTTCTAATTAACTTGTACGATAATTAGATATTTTAAATGCGTCTCTTCATGGTCATCTTGAGGAAACTCTATTTATGAAGCAACCACTTTGGTTCATTCATCTATAATTTTTATCTCATGTTTGTCAATTCAAGAAATCCTTATATGGTCTTCGACAAGCTCCATGTACATAGTTTCATCGATTATCAAATTGGTTACAAACTCAAGGATCTTTTGGTTCAAAAACTGACTCGTCTCTATAATAATGGATTTATAATATTTTTTCTTATTTATGTGGATGACATTCTAATAACTGGCAATAATCACAAGGGTATCGCAACTTTATTAAGTCTTCTCAATCAAAAATTCCCTACTCGAGATTTGGATAATACTCATTTTTTTTCTAGGGATTGAACTTATGCCACATGATGAAGGTTGTCTCCTCTCTCAGAGTAAATACATCACTGGGCTTCTTCAAAGAGCAAAAATGGATGGAGCACGTCCAGTCTCTATACCAATTGCTATTACTAACTTATTTGCACCTTCTCCTGCTATGTAAATTATGTTTGTTAGTTCATGCATACTCCTACTAAACAAAACTGGCAAGATGTGAAAAGAATACTTCGATATTTCAAAAGTACTATTCTACATGATATGTTTTTATACCGTCAATCATCTCGAGATTTATATGCTTATAATAATGCAGATTAGGCAAGTTCTCCTGAAGACAAACGCTCTACTAGTAGATATATAATATTTCTTAGACAAAATCTTATCTCATGGAATTCAGAAAAAGTAACTTACAGTATCTCGTTCAAGTACTGAAGCTGAATATAAAGCTATAGCAAACATAACGTCTGAAATTATTTGGCTTTAATCACCTCTCTTAATTTCATCTTGCATTAAGTATTGCACCAAAAACTTCTCTTATATTGGTGCAACATATCTCACAGCAAATTTAATCTTTCATACTCGCACAAAATATATGAAAATTGATTTTCATTTTATTCGAGAACGTACAACAACTCAACAATTATCAGTCTCTTATATTTTTACAAAGGATCAAATTGTTGATATCTTTATTAAACTATTATCCAGATAACATTTTAACGGGCTAGCAAACAAATTCAATGTTAGAGACCTCTCGTTGAATTTATCAAGGGATAAAAGAAAATTATTCAATAAGTCATTGATCCGATCAACTCAAATTTATATTAGACACATTAATTTTTAGATTAGACATTTTATTTATTATTCTTTCAATTGACCTGTATCTTATCACCTTTATAAATTGTATACTTCAAAGACAAGCAACAATATCAAGAAGTTGTTACCTCTTCTTTCTAGTTTAATTATCTTAACACAGAAAGTTTAATTATCTTAACACAGAATGAACCACTTGTAATTATGATCAAATCATATTCACAATCTTATTATAATTAGTTGTGATCTTTTTCTGTGTTCACTGTCCCCCCAAATTATATTTTGGATCGGGCCGAATGATCGGACGCCGCCGGTGGTGGACAAATAGTCAGGTTGCCGGATGCCGAGTAGAGGACGACCTCCGATCATCCATCCTGATCCACACTATAATTTAGAAGGACGGTGAACCCCAAAAAAATTACAATTAATTATGGATGGTGATCCATCCTGATTCACAGTTTTTTTTGGACAGGATCTGGTCTCGCAAGCAAGAAATTAACGCGTCGATGCTTCTGGGGTGACCGGAAACCCAATCCCGTGACGTTTGGTCGGAAAGGCCACGAACGACGCGCTAGCGAGGAGCCCAACCACGACCGGCACAGCCGCCACCAACTGCGCCATGGTGTCCGATTCGATCGGGTAGAAGCACGACACCACGTTGTGGTCCGCCAACGCGACGGCGACGAACACGATCAGCGTCATAAACGCGTGCACAAAGTCGATGGGCGTCAGCTTGTACTTGGCCGCGAGCGCCGGCGGCGGCGAAGGACGGCCGTCGATGATGAGCAGGCCTCTGTAGGTGGCCAGGCCATAGCGGACGCATCCGGAGACGGAGTCGGTGAAGCTATCGGTGAAGGGGAGGACGAAGGAGGTAAGGGCGCAGAAGAAGAGGAGGGCGAGGGTCATCATCCGGTTGACTGGGACAGGGCAGCTCCCGTAGTCGGTGACGATGGGAGAGAGGACGCGGAAGGCGATGGCGGTGCCGGTGGGGAGGTACTTAACGAGGTCCGCGCCGCTCTTGTAGGCCTGTTGCAGCAGAGTTAGCGGCGGGGGCAGCCTCTTCAGATGATCGTGGTCGTCGTCGCTGTAGGACAAAAGATACTGATTGTCGTCGTCGCGGTGGTGGTCATCGCCGGCGGCTGATCCTTGGATGGTAGACATTCTATAATTATTGAAATTCAATTGTGTAAGAAATGTAGCAGTTGACATGCAGAGGGGACAAGATAGGAATTGCTTGCAAGGCTCGTTCGATTGCATCATTTAACTTCTTTGAGAAGTACAAGGTACCGACTCCCCGATCAAAATAACCAGAATAGATTATTTCATTTTAATTTTATTGGACTGAGCTTTATCCCTTCGAATGATTATATGAGAAAGCGACCGTGAGCATCAAAGCTTTAATTATTTGGTTATATAGTTATTCTGAAATGAACGTAGTTCAACCTATGATTTAGTGTATTCCAAAGAGAGAATTTTGCTGATCAAGTGCGATCGATCCAGCTTCCACATATGATAATCACTGATTATCGTCCAAATATTTAAACGCGCATATCCATTAGTGAATCGAGTATACACACCAAGGCCACACTGTACTCTAACATCGATTAGTGTTACAAGATCTATTGAAGTCAACTTTCTGTAGGTGCATCAGCATGAGCGAATCTCCCCCGCGGGTTGGATCAACCGGTTAAGGTGTGGCATCCTTGCACAATGAGTTATAGGGTCGAAGGTCCACGGACGCGCACTGGATGAATAATCTGGGCCGACTGTGTTAAATTCCGGAGACATCACGCTTTACCCAGGCCAGCATTCACCGCTGATTTATCTCCTCTTAGGATCCCTATGGGGCCAGGCCTAGGGGGCCGCTGGGCGACGGGACCCGCCTTTTTTGCACAATCAGCCTGAGCGAATCTAGGAAGAGCTTAGCAAAAACTATTGCACCCACTGTATTGAAAGAAGTGCGCAAAAGTACATTATCCACGACTTGACAAGGACAATCGAATAACAAGTAAAATCACAGAATTAGAATTCAAGGAAAGAATCACAGAGATATGATGTGTTCATAAGGTAAAAACCAACCAAATTTTATACACTCCGTTCAGTTTGTGATGGTATAATTGATCAAAGAATCAAACAGATTTAGGCAAATATAGCCAATGTCTTCCTTTGATCTCCAGCACAGCATCTCGTGAGTCTTTCCATGAAGATCAAGAAGATAGGAAAGAATTGCTCAACCATCTGAGCAACAACCAGCTTTCTTTGAGGCTTTGGCATCATCATTCTCAGCTATCTTGATGGTTTGACCCTTGGGCACAGCAGCAGGACCGTCACTGACATCAAGCGTTTTCTTGCTGATCACATGGTAGATTTGAGTAAGCACTTCAGTGAAGGCATTTTCTACGTTCATGGACTCGAGGGCAGATGTCTCCACGAAGAAAGCCTTCTCCCTTTGAGCAAAGGCCTGCGCATCCTCTAGAGGAACAGCCCTTAGGTGACGCAAATCTGCCTTGTTGCCCACAAGCATAATGACAATGTTTTGGTCTGTGTGATTTTTTAGTTCCTTCAGCCACCTCTCCGCATTCTCAAAAGTGATATGGCGTGTAACATCATAGACAACAAGGGCACCAGCAGCACCTCTATAGTATGCACTAGTAATTGCACGATACCTACAAAAAAATAGAACTAGATCCGAGCAATCAAAAGATGTATGATTAAGCAAATATATAACAAAGAGCAGATGGCGTATTGACGTTAACGCTGTCTGTGGCGTTCAGCTAGCAGTTCAACAAGACTAAGAGGTTTATATATATATTCTGAACCTAATAAAAAAAACACTGAGTCAGAGTACCAAGCAATCTACAAAGGTAGGTGTAAAGCGATATGAAAGTCACAACAAAACAAGAACCATTCGTTGATGAACAGTTTGGACAAATAAGCACTTGATTGATTACCATCATGTCTATATTCTGAAACTTAAGCAAGGTAGGAAAGGTGTAGTCAAAGAAACACATAAACGAGCAATTAAAGGAAGTGGAAGTGAGCGCATGATGCGAGTCGAATACAATGTTTAAAATTTGATCGAACCATGATTTGTACCAAAAATATTAAGCAGTTGATGAAGCTTACGATCGAGTTATAGTTTGGCTTAACAGAGGCAAAAAAACCCCCAAAAAAAAAAAACAAAACAAAACAAAAGGTAATACGAGATGCAATTCCATTATCCTTAAGAATCATGTTCAGAGAAGATATCTCCATTTTCCGTAGTGCCGAACAATCTCTAAGATATCTCCTCTTCAGAAACAGTTCGATTATGTATACATTGCCTTTTTCTTTTTATTGCCAGTTGAACTATGAAAATAGGAGCTTTTGTCATGATCGGTAACTGCAATTACATTCTATTATACCGAACAAATACTATATAATCTCGTATCTGTAGTGGTTTTTTTTTTATTTTTTACTTTTTTGCAAATTACTGAACTTCCAAGGGTGTGATGATGTAGTAATTAATAACCAAATTATAGAACATCAGACTAATTATCATCGCACTCGTACCACCATAAATGCTTAGAAATTAAAAACTGTCCAGATTTAATTTGTACCTTTCCTGGCCGGCGGTGTCCCAAATCTGAGCCTTAACGAGCTTGTCGTCGACGCGAATGGTGCGGGTGGCGAACTCGACGCCGATGGTGGACTTGGACTCGGAGCTGAATTCGTTGCGGGCGAACCGGGAGAGCAGGTTCGTCTTCCCAACCCCAGAGTCCCCAATCAACACCACCTTGAACAAGTAATCATAGTCCTCGTCCGTCTTGTACATCGTTCCTCCTATCCAGATCAACAAAAATCGCCCTCCTTCCCTCACTCTCTCTCCTTCTCCGATCCGCCTCTTCTCCTCTTACAGACGCCCTCCAACCTCGCTATTTCTACCAACGATAAGAGCCTCCACCTCTTCTCTCGACGGAAGAAAAGAAGAAGAAGAAGAGGAGGAGGAAGAAGCGATCAATCGATCGATATGAAAGCGGACCGATGAAGGCTTTCGTTGCCCAATGCCCATCCCAGAAAGGGACGCTGAGACGGGGGAGATGGTGGACGGATGGGAGGAGAGGGAAGATGGGACGGGGAAACTCGACGAATTGTATTACAGAGTCTCTGCCGACGTGGCATATCCATGAACCCTTATGAATTGATTCCTCCCTAATTTTAATTGGCGCAAGTGGTGGGCCTTGCTTCGGTTTTAAAATGGGCTTCTCCGGAGAGTAGTGGAACGCCGAAATAACTTCTCACGTAATAATACTTTTGTTTTTTCGAAAAGACCAAAAATTCTCATGCAAAACTTTCCATAAAAATTTCATCACTGATAAAAAAAAATAAAGAAAAAAAATTATATAACTAAATCCAACCTCCGAATCAAGTCATTCAAAAAAAAAAAAATAATTTTTAAAAAGGAGATTAAATTGAGTTCTTTGACTAAGTCAGTTCAACTCAAGTCCAATAACTTGAGAAACAAAATTTCAATTTAAAAACTCAAGTCAAAAAACTTAAAAACACGTTGGAACAGTTCACTTTGGGTTCCAAGAACCTAGACCTAATTCTTGGAAAATAAAGACCCGTTTACAATCGATCCGGACTTGAGTTCAAATCTAAACAAAAGTATAGATCTTATTTATCACTTGTAAATAGAGCTAATAGAAAAATAGTTCAAGTATGAGTTCCTAAGTCGAACTTGGTTAATCAAGTTGGACTTGAACAATATTGGGATCCCAAGAATCAAATCCATTATCTCGATAGACCTTATCGAGGCTATGATCCAGGAGGAGCAAATAAAAAAACTATTTTTATAAATAAACTTGTTCGATGCTTGCGTTACTGCTTTTATTATGCATGCTTAGACTAGGTTAGATAAAGACCTAGGCTTGATTTACACTTGACCAGTTAGACCTAAGAGTTACTGTAAGGAAATTAAATATTCAATTTTTTGAAAGACTTTGTCTAGAAGTGGTGGATGATCCCATACCCAAGAAGGTCTAGTGCCTCGCTACAGCTTGGAAGTTGATCATCGAAATAAATATTTAATTAACTTATTTTAAAACCTGAGTTTAACTCAAATGTAAATCAATCATGAGATTTTAATCTAAATTGAAGATAAAACTAACTATCTCACAACAACCCATAAGGTTCCCTGATTATTAATTTAGAAAAGGGTGAGATGGACTTAGGTAAAATTTAGATCTAATTAATTAATTAACCTAATCAATTAATTAACCTAATCAACTAATAAATCTTATTAAAACCAATAAATCTAATTAATAAATCTAATAAACTATTAAATCTATCCAATTTTAATTAATTTGACTTAACTAATTTAATTTCAAATTAATTTAACTTAATTAAATCAACACAAAGTTAAACATGACTCAACTAAACCTATTTAAAACTAACATAAACTAAATCTAATTAAAATTAATCAATCTAACTAATTCTTAACCTAACTTAACTTTATAAAACTAATTGACTAAATAAATTCAATTAAACACAAAAACCATCTCACAATCACCCATAGGAATAACATGTTTGACCAACTAGACTGGGTGAGATAGAATATTAAGAAGTTGATTTCAATCAAACTATCTTTTGATCCATCAAATTGAATCAAATCAAATACTTTATGTGTAGAAACATAAAGATTTGGATCAATGGATATTAGATAGTGAATGATCCAGGCACATGACTGGAGACAGATTGAAATTTACTAAGCTGAAATTCAAGAACCTAGGGTCAGTTGCATTCGGCAATGACGGAACACTTAGGGTGCGTTTGGTTCAAGTTATCATGCATAACCTTGGTTATGTGATTACCTGGTAATCACATAACTAAGATTATAGGGAATAAAACATAACCAAATGTTGTTTGGTTCAACATAGGTAATGGTATAGTCTAACTTGATATTTACTATATTGCCCCTATTTAATTATATGATTAATTGTTTTAGAATAAATTAAATTAAATTAAATTATTAATAATAATTATTATATATTTTAAAATATAATTATATATATATATATTAAATGTTTTAATTCTTTATCTTTTTACTGTGCTTCTTCCTCCGTCCGATTTTTTCACGTCGACATTCCTTCCTCTCACGCAGCAACGCCTAGCTTCTGAAGAGGAAGCGAAAGTGACCGGAGAGATCGACGACCAGCTTTAGCCTCAATCATCTCTATGATGTAGTGTCGCGTGACCCCATGGGGCTGGGCCGGATCTGCCGCACAGAGCGCTTTGGCGATGTTGATCATGATGAGCTCGCAGTGGCTGTTGGAGGCAAAAAGGAAGACGCCTCTGGAGGCAACAAGGAAGTAGAGGTCCTCGCCGAGGGCGCTGACCACACTCGTGAAGGGGATCTTGAACGACCAGCCGAAACTGTCATTGAATCGGCGCAGTACGGAATTCCTAGGGAGATGCGGGTGCCTTGGAGATGGATTGGACATGGAGAAGCTCCGAGAGGGCGAAGCTGAAGAAAAGATCGTGGAGGAAGGAGCTCGAAGGGGAGAAGGAAGAGGCCGACGGCAATGACACCGCGTTTAGCGTCCCTCGTAATTTACTCCTGCTCATATCTTGCTAAAAGGGTAATTTGGGGAAAAAAATATTGATAACCCCGAAATGGTGGAAAACCTAAGGTTTCCAAGGTTTTCTGATTCCCGATTATATTCCCTAATTGCTGACGTGGCGGGAATATTACATTACTAGGAATTACTGATTACTTAAACCAAACAAGGTTATCAGCCATAACCCCCAACCAAACACGCCCTTAAGGTAATTGGAACAGGTAATATCCAACTGAGTTCCGATTTCTATATTTGAAAAGTTTTATTGGTTGATCAATTAAATTTTAACTTACTTAGCATTAGTCAATTATGTGACTCAGGATATTTAGTCACACTTTCAAACTTTAATTGCTTAATTAAAAGTGTTAAAAATCTTGAAATTATACTTAAGAGAATTAGGAAAAAGAACATCTATACAATTGACCTACCAACCTCCTCACTAATGTGTCTATTGACACAACAAGAGGGAACTACGTTGTGACACAGAAGACTGGGTCACATTCATACCAAACTCATTTAAAAAATGAGTCAAAATGGCTTAGTTAGAGATTTACCCAAATTAAAATTTATAAAAAATACAATCTATAATGCTTGCCAACAGGGTAAACAAACCAAATCAACCCACAAGTTAACTAACTTAAATAGAACTAACTAAATACTTGAGCTCCTACACTTAGACCCGTTTGATTCACATGGAATCAAGTCACTAAGCAAAAACTAATATTGCTTAGTTATAATTGATGATTACTCAAAATTTACTTGGGTAAAATTTTTAAAACTAAAGATGAAACATTTGAAATCTTTAATAATTTTTACAAGTTAATAGAAAATGAAAAATATACTAAAATTAAAAGAATCAGAAGTGTTCATGGAGGGGAATTTGAAAACTATAAATTTACTGAATTTTGTAAAATTAATGGATATAAGCATGAATTTCATATCCTAGAACTCCCCAACAATATGGACTAGTAGAATAAAAAATTAGAATACTATAAGAAGCTGCTAGAACCATGTTAAATGAATATAACTTAAATAATCAATTTGAGTTGAGACAATAAATACAGTTTGCTATATTCAAAATAGATTACTAATTAACAAATTTCATAATAAAACTCTTTATGAAATTTATTACAATAAATTACCCAACCTAAATTATCTAAAGGTGTTTGGATATAAAGTTCACATTCTAAACACCAAGGACTACCTAGGAAAATTTACATCAAAATCAACAGTAGGAATCTTCTTAGGGTACTCCACAACTAGTAGGGATTACAAAGTAAATAACAAAGAAACCCTGAAAGTTGAAGAAACCACTAAATGTAATTTTTTATGAAGAAAATAACTCAATAATTGAAAATGTTAATCAAAATACAGAAAATATTAATTCAAGAAACATACAAGATGATGAAGATGTTCAAATTAAACTTAGTGAATCACAAGAACCAATTATTGACCCTAATATAAGACCATCAAGAATAAGTATCAATCACCCATTTGACCAAATTTTGGGTGACCCAACTCTAGGAGTTCGAACTAGATCATCATATAGAAACCTAAGTCAGATAGCCCTTATTTCTAAAATTAAACCCAAGACTATAGAAGAAGCCTTACCAGACCCAGACTGGATATTAACAATGCAAGAGGAGTTAGCCCAATTTGAAAGAAACCAGGTCTGGGAACTAGTACCTAAACCCATAAATAAAACCATAGTTGAAACAAAATGAGTATTTAGAAATAAATTAGACGATAGGGGTAAAATAGTAAGAAACAAAGCTAGATTGGTAGCAAAAGGGTTCAACCAAGTAGAAGGGTTAGACTATAATGAAATCTATGCTCCCGTAGCTAGACTTGAATCCATTAGGATGCTGCTAGCCTATGCAACATATAAAGGATTCAAGTTATACCAAATGGATGTAAAATCCACATTTTTAAATGGGTTAATCAAGGAAGAAGTGTATATAAGTCAACCCCCAGGATTTGAAGACTTGGACCACCCAAACCATGTCTTTAGGTTAAAGAAAGCACTATATGGACTAAAACAAACACCTAGGGCTTGGTATGAACATCTATTAACTTATCTAATAACTAAAGGGTTTAAACAATGTCAAATAGATCAAACTTTATTTGTAAAAATCTTAGAAAAAGATATCTTTATAACCCAAATTTACGTAGATGATATAATTTTTGGCTCAACCAATACTAATTTTTTGAAAGAATTTACCAAATTAATGGAAAGTGAATTTGAAATGAACTTAGTTGGGAACTTAACTTCTTTTTAGGTTTACAAATTAAACAAACTAAAGAAAGAATTTATATCTTTCAAACAAAATATGCTAAGAAATTAATTAGAAAATTTGGCATGAAAATTCTAAAAATATTAATACCCCAATGACAACTAATGTTAAAATTGACTCTGACTTAGAAGGAAAATCAGTAGACTTAAAATACTATCGAAGTGCGATAGGGAGTCTACTCTACCTAACTGCAAGTTGAACTGACATTCTGTTTGCAGTAGGTATGTGTGCAAGATATCAATCTTGTGCTAAAGAGTCATACCTAACAAATGTTAAAAGAATACTTAGATATATTAATGGAACGTTAAATGTAGGACTTTGGTACCCTAGGACTTGCACCTTTGACCTAATTGACTATTCTGACTCAGACTATGCCGGGTGTAAACTGTTGGGGTTGCAAGGTTGCAAACATAGTCCTATATTGGAAACACATGGGAAAGATCATGGGTTTATAAGAGAAAAGATATCTCCATTGGTATGAGGCCTTTTGGGGAGAGCCCAAAAGCAAAGCCATGAGGGCCCAGGCCCAAAGTGGACAATATCATACCATTGTAGAGATATCTAAATTCTTTTCGATCTTACAATTGGTATCAGAGCCCGGACTGCCAGAAGGTTTAACCGCCGACTGTGCAAAAGAGCTATGGTCTGATTGACCCATGTGGGTACAATATTGACCTCGAACAAAGAAAGTGGGGGCTCCTATGTTCAGATCAAGAGGACCAGACACCAGGCAGGAAGTCCTATTTGCGACTAGGCAAGGAAGTCCTAGTAGGTCGGGTGGACCGAGGGGCAGGAAGACCTGGTGGGTCGAGGATCGGACGTGGGAAGCCTATGGTCCTTTGTTTGAGGGGGGGGGATTGTTGGGGTTGCAAGGTTGTAAACATAGTCCCATATTTGAAACACATGGGAAAGATCATGGGTTTATAAGAGAAAAGATATCTCCATTGGTATGAGGCCTTTTGGGGAGAGCCCAAGAGCAAAGCCATGAGGGCCCAGGTCCAAAGTGGACAATATCATACCATTGTAGAGATATCTAAATTCTTTTCGATCATACACAAACTAGATAGAAAAAGCACAAGTGGTAGCTATCAACTTCTAGGTCAGTGCCTAGTAAGTTGGTCAAGCAGAAAGTAACACTGTGTTATTTTATCCACCACTGAAGCTGAGCACATAGCCTTAGGGGAATGTGCATCTCAACTATTATGGATGATGTTGTAAAATACCAAAAAATGATGAATAATGATAAGGGAATTTTTCAGAATTTTTAGAATTTTTTCTGAAATTTTTTGGAGCTCGTATGACTCAAGTTACGGGGATAAAAACTAGGTCCGGGAAAGCATGTTTAGGCTACCCCATTTAAATGAGGAAAAGTTGATTTTTCTTTTCCTTTTCTTCTCCGCCGAATTCCCCCGTGCCCGTGCCCTAACTGCACGAGGCGGTTTCTTCTCCCCTCTTATGATCTGAGCGCCGGCGCCTCTCGCCGCGGAGATCCCAGTCGCTCTTCACCTCCTGCTCGCGTCGCCTCGGTCACCAAAGCCGACGCCGCTTCACCTCAGCCCTAGTATCGGCCTCTCCTTCTCCTCCTTTCCGAGCCGCACCTGGCACTGCCATCACCTGATCCCGCACGGAGCAGCGCCGATGCCTTACCACCGACGCCTAGTCGAAGTGTCTCCTCCTCTGTGCCCGAACCCTAGTGCCGATCGCCGGGCAGAGCCCCCTTTCCTTTGCCCTAGCGACAACAGCCGGCCGCAATACACTGTGCGCCTTCTGACCATCGCCGACCATCTCTTCTCTCTTCCCTTACCGAGCTCGTGCTCTAGGTTGGGTTTACAGCCGGCCACTTCCGACCTCCTCTCACCAGAAGCCGAGCATCATGATCCACCGCCGAACCAGATCCATCGGCGCCTGTACTCTCTTCCTCCCCACTTCAGATTTCCTCTTCCTCTCCCGATCCATCGCCACCGCCGGTTGTGATTGGGGGAGGAGAACAAGTATCAGGAGGGAATCCCTATTCCTTCACAGCAGCGTTTAGGATCTTCATCGAAGGGTTGTGGGATGGCATGGAGAGCTTCCTCTTCATCACAGCAGCCACTGGATCCTTCATGGAGTGGCTACATATTTGGATTGGGGTAAGAAGTGTGTAGAATTTCATTTCATTTCTGAAATGATAGATTGGATTAGTTGATTCGGAATTATTATGTTAGCAGGAAAAGAGTGGGCAGTAGTAGATCATCTTTCGATGGTGAAACCCTTTCAGTCGTGAGCCACCATTAGCTACGACAAATTTGGTGAGTTTATAGGATGATAAGGGTTCATGGATTGAGTTAAATTTAATTGGACTAATGAGAATGGATTCCTAATCAGATTAGGATTAAGTTAGCTATTTGGTTCATGATAGATTTAGCTCACTAGTTCATATTTGACCTAGTTGTACCACGCGTTATGTGGTTGCAGGACTTTGATTCGAGACGGTGTCTCGACGAGGGATCTATTGCGGATACGATCCTTTCTATTGGAGGCGGGTACCTTGACTTATCTTTGATAATGTCATGTTGATATGTTTAGTAGGTTATAACCTTTAGTAATGATTATGTTCGTCTTTGCTTCGGTTGGTCACTACCGGATACCTGTTATATGCTTATTTTGTTTACTTATTATGCACTTCATGTTAGTACCTACCTGATTATACATGCTTATAGGGGTAGTGACATAACCATGTGTTTATTATGTTCAGAATCTAGGTTTTTATATCTTATCTGATCTGTGTACCTTTGATTTTATTCATTGTCCTATAGTACACATTATATATATATATGGATATTGCTATGCTGTTCAGGATTTTGCCATGCTTAGTGTCATGCACCATTCGCATGATTGCATGCTGCGCGATAGTCTGCTCCATTATTGTTGAGCACATCGCCAGTTTCATCTCTGTCGGTGCTCCGCTGGTCTGCTCATGGGTAGTGTGACGCAGCGTGGTAGCACGTCAGTTTTGCTCTGTGGTGCTCCGCTGGGACGCTCATGGGTAGTGTGACTACAACGTGGTAGCACGTCGGGATCCCTCCTCGTCATCGTGTACCGGGAGATGAGAGCATTGTGCTCCCCCCTTATGATTTGGGGTAGGAGGATAGGTGTACTCTGACAGCATCCCGTCCACTCGGTCACTCATCAGGAGCAGTGATGGCAGAGTGCACGGTTGTCACATCCCTACCCACTCGGTCTCACCATCACGTGTGAGATGTCTGACTGACGTCAGGGGTGACCATGTCATTGGCATCATATGCATTGATGCATTTACTAATTGCGTTTGTTACACTTATATGCTGCATTTGGATGGATGCATATGTTTGACATGCATACAGGATTTATGATACTCTCAGTTTGACGACCTGACTATTCTGATAGGAGGCCCTGGTGAGTACAATTCTCTTCAGCCCTTTTCTATTGTGCATTTCCAGCTTTTGTCTAGGAGATTATACTCCATAGTTATTACTATTTGTTATAGTTTACTATACATGTCAACTAGATATCTACTGAGTTGTTGAACTCACCCCTGTGGACACTATCTTTTTCAGGTACCAGGTTGTTTATGGAGTCACTTGGAGTATCCTGCTTGCTGGTTCCCACGTCACATCAGAAGACCTGTCTCCGCTTTAGTTTATTTTTATTTTGGTATATGAAATTTGTGTATTTCGCTTTGTGTTCCAGTTTTGTTTCTGGAGTGTTATTTTGTTGTGTAGTGTAAGCCTAGCCGGCTAGCAGTTTTCGTTTTTAGTTTATATGTGTTGTCCATTGTATTTTCGCTGTGTTTGATTTGGTACAGCCGAGTGGGCTGTTAGATTTACATATAACTGCGTGGTTGTATTTTTTTTTTGTATCAGCCGAGTAGGCTGCATATAAACTGCATGGTTGTGTGTATATTCCAGCTGTCTGTGGCTGAGGTATATTGTGTCTGTAGAAATGGTTCAGATTGTCACCCGTACAAGGGAGGTGCTGTCGAAATTTCCTCTGGCATGGACTTCTCTAGGGCTTGACAATTTATTTGGTATTAGAGCAGGTTTACGATTCTTATTTCCTGTATTTCAGATTTCGTGATTTGGTTTTCTCGATGTGACTTTTCAGGTTTTGGGACCTGGCAGCGGTAGGACATCTCCAAGTTATAGGAGGCATTTTGATATATGTTATCCTACCTTTTTGTTAATATATGCATTGTTGACTATTATAGTTTATGACATGTATTAACATTCTTTATTAGTACATGTCTAGTTGATATAACATATATTTTATGTATTAGGTAAACCACTGATCATGGTCGACCCTAATAGAGATAAAGGATTACAGTCTCTGGTGATTTTTCATATCATACTACTAGTAGTTTTAGCTTATGTTACTACTAGATGGTTAGGAGATGGAGGCATATACCAGCCTCTGTTATTATTAGCTGTGTAGTGGATAGTATCTACTTATTCATGTTGACTTAGCCAGTAGAATACCATGTTATCTTAGTTAATTTTGTCTATAGATAATTGATTTACTCTTGTTAGATCGGTCAGTAGAAGTCTGATTTACACTTGTTGATTTGGGTAGTCATGGATCGATATACCTTAGTTGCTTGTGGAGGATTAATGTATTCTTGATTAGTTAGTAGATGAATGATTTGGTTTTGTTGATCCGATCAGTAGGGGATTGCCATACTCTATTTTTAGAGGTTTGAATCTTTCGATTATTTGTGCTTAGTTTGGTATCTAGAGCACATTTGAGTACATGACTTGTACTGACATGGAAAAGACTGAATTAGCCGTATACCATTGTCGGTTTGGGTCAATCTATAGAGGATCGATGTATCCTATTCCATGTGAATTTTAATTTTTGACTGTATGTACCTAGTTGGATAACTTAGAAGGTAACATAGGGAATGTCAGGTTGATTGGGTTAAATATGCTGATTATTCATATTTATGTTGCATGTACATATGATTGTTATGTATTGTAGGAGTCCTGTGGTAGACTGTCCATTTGCAGGTAGTATTTGTATACATGTTCCATATGGTTATTGTAGGTGTTGGTGCGGGAAGCATCCGACGATCGAACCTGAGTTTTGATAATGACAAAGGATTCAAAGTTAAGGTGTGTCGTGATCTAACGTGCTTGACTAAGTGTTTCAGGAAAGTCCTAACTGTGGTTAGGCAGGTGAAAACCCTAGGGGGTGACAACCCTAAGTCATAGGGGGTGGTAACCCTATGCGGAAATTCTTGGTGAGTCGAGTGCTTCAGGCAAAAGTCCTAGGGGGGGTACCCCTAGGTGGAAAGTCCTGGTGTCGCGAACCAGGTGAAAGACTAGACTAGCCGGGAAGCGGAAGTCCAACAGAAAGTCCGGAAGCATCGAGCACCGAGCAAAAGTCCAGTCGATCTGGAGGATCGCACTGGCATCAGGTAAATCTCCTGAGTGGAGTAGGTGAGGACGCGTTCCCCGTAGAGGGAACAGTAGGCGTCGGGTCGACCTAGGGTTTCCGGTTGGAAATC
Organism: Zingiber officinale; assembly: GCF_018446385.1. Classification (NCBI taxonomy): domain Eukaryota; kingdom Viridiplantae; phylum Streptophyta; class Magnoliopsida; order Zingiberales; family Zingiberaceae; genus Zingiber; species Zingiber officinale. The sequence goes on along the minus strand of NC_055986.1, from coordinate 17,147,819 downwards.
CGAAGTCAGACTCGGACAGTCCGGAGATTGTCATTATTCTGTTATCATATTTACTGTTGTTTTGTGCTAACTTTGGTTTGCAGGGTATGTGTTTGAGACTAACACTTTTGCAGGACCAAAGGAGCACAAGTTAACCTCGGATGAACAGTGTCCGAGGCGCCTCTATGGGGCTTGGAGGCGCCTCGGGTGCAAGCCAAAGCCAGCTATCCAGAAGAGCTGGAGGCGCCTTCATAGGGACTGAAGGTGCCTTGGACCATGGCTTCGAGGCGCCTTGGAGTGGCGTTGAAGGCGCCTTGAGGTGGATAATGAGCAACGGTCAAAGCTTGATCGACAGCAGATTAATCGGGATAAAGCCTTGGGTTGGAGGCGCCTTGGAGCTTAATGAAGGCGCCTTGAACACCCTTTATAAGAGGGTCTCGACTAGCAACTCAAGATAATTCACTCCAAGCGATTCCTTTGCATATAGCTGCTAACGACATGATCCAGAAGCTCTGCAACAACCTCCCGACGACCCGGAGCTTTGTTTCTTCTTCCTTAGTTGTCGGTATAAAGTTGTTATTATACTTTCATTGTAATTAGTTTGTAATTCTTATCGAGCTTATAGTTGTTTCTCATAGAAAGCGATCAAGGATCGCGGGCCTTCGAGTAGGAGTCGATCTAGGCTCCGAACGAAGTAAATTCTCCTGTGTCTCTGTGTTTGTTTCTTTATTCCGCTGCATGTTTTAACTCCGATAGTTTTACGAATCGAACGAAATAGCTGCGATCGCTATGTAAGACCGTTAGATTCAATAGAGGGGGGGGGGGTGAATATCGATTCGAAAATCTCGAGTTAAGACGCAGCGGAAAAGTAAAGAAGTAAAGAGATGAACACTGTTGATTTTTACTTCGTTCGGAGCCTGTGACGACTCCTACTCGAAGGCCCGTACTCCTTGAGTACTTTCGTTGGGTAATTCACTAGCAATTCGGATAATTACAATTTACGTACAAATATTGCTAATGAAAAGAAAGAAAACAAAGCTAACCGACAAACAATGAATTAAAAAGAGAGCCGGAGTGAGTCGTCGGAGCTTTGTGAACGTCGTTGGAGCGCAGAGCAGCAGAGTGATTGGACTCAGAGTTCTCAAAAGACTGATATCTTGAAGCTCCTGCCTGGGGCTTCTTTTATATGCTGCTCCGGGCGCCTGGATCCCTTCCGGGCGCCTGGAATGTGACGTAACACTCCCAACCAGCATGCTCCAAGTGTCAACGTCGTCCTGGGGATAAAATTTGCCTCCGGGCGCCTGGATCCCTTCCAGGCGCCCGGACTTCCGGGCGCCCGGACCCTCACTGTTCCCTACCTGCAAAACAGTGTTAGTCCGAGGCAAATAAACCCTGCAGCACAGTTTGTTAGCACATTTTTACAGATACGCTAAGTAATAAAAATTAGCATCAAGAGTATGACTTAGATTCCGTCTTTCCGAGACCGGAATCTAGTCACGATCTCGACTTAGATATCCGAAATGGATCTAAGCCGGATCGACGCCTAATGTTCCCTTCCCGGGAACGCGTCCTCGCAGTCACTCCCCTCCAGTGACTTACCTTACTTACCTGCCAGACGTCCGGTCAGCCCGTCGACCCGTCTGGACTTCTTGCCAAGCGTCCGGTCAGCCCGTCGACCCGCTTGGACTTCTCGCCAGCTATCCGGTCAGCCCGTCGACCTAGCTGGACTTCTCGCCAAGCGTCCGGTCAGCCCGTCGACCCGCTTGGACTTCTCGCCAGCTATCCGGTCAGCCCGTCGACCTAGCTGGACTTCGTGCCAGACATCTGGTCAGCCCGTCGACCTGTCTGGACTTCTCCTGCACACTCGATCAAAGTGTCAGATAACAACACAACTAACTTAACCTATTTGTCATTCATCAAAACCTGGGTTAGACCGTTAGTGCTACCCGCACCAACAATCTCCCCCTTTTTGATGGAATGACAACCTGGTTAAGTTAGTGAAAGCATATGTACGAAACAACATGCATTTGTGTGGTTTTAAAGTTAGTTTGTGTTTTCAAATTGGTTTAGCTAACTTAACCACCTAACCCTTCTCCCCCTTTGGCATTCATCAAAAAAACAAGGGTAAACAATCATAGTGTAGAGTTACTTAAAACAATAACACTTAATCTTGAAAAATAACTGAGTTTGGTTTATGATTCAAGGACAAAAGTACAATTTTTAAATCCAAGAAAAGATCAAGTTGACTGGGGGGAGTATAAAGATTTGAAAACTTTTAAGTTTAATTTTCAAACATAAGTGTATAAGGTCTAAATTTTAAATTTTCAAAACAAGTTTCAACTTTGAAACACTTTTCAAACATAAGTTTTCAAAACCAAAATTTCAAAACTAAGTTTGAAAAATCTATTTTTCAAAACTAATTGAAATTTATTTTTCAACACTAAGTTTGTAAAAGATTCAAATTTCAAAATCAAGGAAAATGTTTTTGAGAAGCTTAGTTTGTAAACTAATTTTTGTAAAATTTAACCTTCAAATCAAATTGTCAAAATTAAGTAAAATCAAATTTTAAGAATTAGATTCAGGACAATTTTCAAAGTAAAGTTAAATTAAATTTAAATCTTTACTTTTAGTTTTCAAAGGAGTTTGGTAAAAGTAAGATCATATTTTTAGAATGTTTTTGTAAAATTTATTTTCCAAAATCAAATTTTCAAAGTTTAAAAGTACTAGGTTCAAAAACCATGGTTTAAAATACTTGAAAAGTTCAGTTTTCAAAGACTAGGTAAAAAAGGATAAAAAGTTTGTGAAAATAAAAAATTTCACAATTTTAAACAAGTTGTTTTTAAACTTTGATTTTCAAAATTAAGTTTAAAATTCAATTTGGAAAACTAAAGTAGTTTTATTTCTCCCCCTTGAACCTGACATAAAATTTTGAAAATATTTGCCAAATATATTCAAAAAAAATTGAGGTAGAATTTGTAGAGAGATTTTAAAGAGAAGATTAAAAAATAACACTTAAGGAGATAATTAAAAACCTCCCCCTGAATTTGATACTCCTTTAATTTATTAATCTTCCTTATTTATTACTCCCCCTTAATATAAAATTTTACAACCGTAACATATTTTCGTACCTAAGTGTTTTAGGTGATTGTATAATTATCTTTATAAAATTGTTCATTTAAATTTGACTAAACATAATTAACGTTATATTCAGTTGAAATGAGTTAACCTTTAGTGTAATGTTAAGTAAGATAAGTTGTTATTAATTCGATAATTAATCAATATTAATAATTTATTGATTAAATTTTGCTTGATTCAATAATTTAATATAATCTAAATTTTGTATTAATTGATGAAGGTGTTAGTTATAATTTAACTTTTCATTTACTTCCTTTTAAGTTGGATTAACTTAGTTTAAATTTGGTAGTAATTTGAAGTTAAACTCGTTATTAAACAAGGTTAAGTAAGGTTCAATTTAAGTCAAACTTTAATTATGTTTTAATAAAAATAATTAATATTTTAAAGGTTGAAAAAAAATGACTTAGAGTAATTTTAATATTTTTACTCAGGTTAAACCTAGGTTCTAATCAAATCAAGTTTAGTTCTCAAATAAAGTTAAACTTAAATAGTTAAGTTCTACTTATTAATTACATAATTAAGTTTAAAGTTAAATTTTTAAGTTTTAATTTAAGTTTTAATTTTCAGTTAGGTAAAATTAAAAAATAGTTTTAAGGTTAAAATGATGTTTAAGATTTTTAAACTCATTTTTAAATGATTTTTAAAAGGTTTTTAAAATAATATTTGAAATAATTTTTAAGTTAAAATAATTTTAAAAATGTAAATTTTATATTAAAATAATTTTAAGTTAAAATAATTTTTAAAATAACAATAATTTTTAAAAGGTTTTAAAAGAATTTTTTAAAAGAATTTTTAAAAGAAAGTTTTTAAAATGATTTTTAAAATAATTTTAAAAATGTTTTAAAATAATTAAAAGAATTTTTTAAAGTTTTTTAAAATGATTTTTAAAATAGTTTTTTAAAATAATTTTTAAAATGTTTTTAAAATAATTTTTAAAAGAATTTTTTAAAGTTTTTAAGGTGATTTTTAAAAGAGTTAAAATAATTTTTTAAATGTTTTAAAAGAATTTTTTAAAGAGTTTTTAAGGAAATTTTTAAAAAAGTTTTTTAAAGAATTTTAAAAAATAGTTTTTAAAGAATTTTAAAAATAGTTTTTAAAGAATTTTTAAAATAGTTTTTAAAGAATTTTTTAAAATAGTTTTTAAAGAAATTTTAAAATAGTTTTTAAAGAATTTTTAAAATAGTTTTTAAAGAATTTTTAAAATAGTTTTTAAAGAATTTTTAAAATAGTTTTTAAAGAATTTTAAAAATTGTTTTTAAAGAATTTTTAAAAATAGTTTTTAAAGAATTTTTCAAATAGTTTTTAAAGAATTTTTAAAATAGTTTTTTTTAAAGAATTTTTCAAATAGTTTTTATAGAATTTTTAAAATAGTTTTTAAATAATTTTTAAAATAGTTTTTTTTTAAAGAATTTTTCAAATAGTTTTTAAAGAATTTTTAAAAATAGATTTTAAAGAATTTTAAAAAATAGTGTTTAAAGAATTTTAAAATAGTTTTTAAAGAATTTTTAAAAATAGCATTTAAAGAATTTTAAAAAATAGTTTTTAAAGAATTTTAAAATAGTTTTTTAAAGAATTTTTAAAAATAGTTTTTGAAAGAATTTTTAAAAATAGTTTTTAAAGAATTTTTGAAATAGTTTTTAAAGAATTTTTAAAAATAGCTTTTAAAGAAAAAAAATAGTTTTTAAAGAATTTTAAAATAGTTTTTTAAAGAATTTTTAAAATGGTTTTTAAAGTTATTATAATTTGAATTTGAAATTCATTTTGAAATTCGAAATTTAATTTTAATTAATTTTAATTTAATTTGAAATTTGAAAATTAATTTTAATTTAATTTGAAATTCAAAATTTAATTTTAATTAATTTTAATTTAATTTGAAATTTGAAAATTAATTTTAATTTGAAAATTATTTAATTTAATCCTTATTTATCTCACCCGATCTAGATTATCAATCAGGGAATCCTATAATTTTGTGAGATGAATTAGATTTAATTACAGAGTTTGGTTTAACCTGTGTTAGATTCAGGTTTGACTTTAGTCTCAACAAATAGGCATTCTTCGGATAAACTTCTAAGCTTGGTGAGTCACCTGGACATCATTAGAAGTAACCAACCCTTCGAGGTTTTCCGAATAGTCCTATCCACGGAGCTTAGTACCAAACCTTGGTCTACCTAGTTAGGATCCGTAAGGGGTAGCTTCGGTCAGTTCCACTTGGCCAAATGCACCAGATAGAAGCCATATCTTTCTAGACATGCGATGCCCAAGCTTCCCCAACGTACTATCATCCAAAACTTCACCAGTACTACTTGTCAAGTTAAACTTTTGTCCCTTTTTATTCTATTCCTAACTACCCTGCCAGGTAGGTTGGTTTTTGGGTACCCTACCGGGTAAGTTTGTTTCGGTTACCCTGTCGGGTAAATTATTTTTGGAGGTGCCAGCTATTCTGGAGCCTCCCCCTGAATTATTGGCCATTAATTTATATTTTGGGTTTGTGTCGATTCTTTTTATAGGTATAATCAACTTGGTGATAATCTAAATTTTGTTGAGTTTTGAATTTTGATTTTAATTTAGATTTATATTTTAGTTTTTGATCTGATTTATTCAAGTTTATATAATGTATTTTATCTTTAGGTATATAGAATTGATTAAGTCCTACTTGCGTGGTTAAGCACGCTTTCGGGACCCAAGCTTGTTTAGTTGCTTTGTGTTGGGTTAATAATGATTTAAAGGTTTTGTTTGAGTTTGACTTATATCCAAGTCCGGTTTTATTATAGCATGCCTTTTGGTTATTTAGAATTAAATCTAAATTTTTAGATCTTGTTGTGAATTTTTCCAACAAATCTTTTAACTTATTAATTTCATTTTTTAATGATAAATTCTCCTCCTCAAGTGTTCGATCTTGAGTTGGATTCGAATTTTTTAAGTGTTCCTTGAGGTTTTGATTTTCCTCAAGAAGCGATTTATTTTTATTTTCCAATTTAACTAATTTTTTATTTAAACACGAGATAATTCTAAAGAATTTATGATTTAAGTTTAGGTATACCTCTTCGGAACCTTCGGAAACGAGTGCAGACTCGTGGCTCGATTCGTCTTCCGATTCCTCCGATTCGTCTTCCGTTTCAGCTTCGCGAGCCATCAGCGTGAGGTGACTTTGGTGCTTTTGCCTTTCTCCTTCCGATTCGTCCGAGGAGGAATCGTCCCATGTTGCTTTGAGGGCTTTCTTCTTTGTTGACTTTGGTTTGTCAAGTTTCAATCTTGGGCATTCGTTCTTGTAGTGCCCTTTTGTTACATCCGAAACATGTGACATTTCTTGAGTCGGTTGGCGAACCGATCTTCGAAGATCCTGTTTGCTGAAGCTTCTCTTTTTCCTGGTGAACATTTTCCTTACCAGGTTCACCAGGTGTTCTTCGTCTTGAGTCTTGATCGGAATCTTCTTCAGATTCTTTAGAGGAACCCGCAAATAAAGCTACACCTTTATCGACCCCGGCGTTAGTTTGCTCATGAAGTTCTAATTCACAAAAGAGTTCATCCAATTTTAATTTAGATAAATTTTTGAAATTTTATAGGCATCTACGATTGATGCCCACAAATTGTTTCATGGAAAAGCATTTAACGCGTACTGATTAAGTCTCGGTTCTCCATTTGGTGGCCTATCGCGTGGAGACCGTTGAGGATATCTTTGACCCTCGTGTGGAGCTGACTTGCCGTTTCTCCTTCCTGCATTTTTATATTAAAAATTTTATTTAACAGGAAATCTCTTTTTGTTACCTTCGCGTCGCTTGTTCCTTCGTGCAGCTCGATCAGTTTATCCCAAAGCTCCTTAGCGTTTTGATGCGGTCCGACCCGGTTCAGTTCTTCTCGTGTTAGTCCGCAGTGTAGAGTATTGATGGCTTTGTTTTCAATTGATGCCTTTTTCTTTATATCATTTGTCCAGTCTTCAGGGTCTACTATGTTCCCGGAGTTGTCTACTGGAATTTTGTAAGCCCTTGTGACGCTCATCCATTGGTCGTAGTCTGTCTTCATGTAGACCTCCATTCTCCTCTTCCAATACGAAAAGTCATCCCCGTTGAATAGGGGAGGACGTGCTGAAGCCTTCTTGTTGAGACATCTTATCCTGCACACACTAAATTAACTGGAAAAAAATCCCAAGACTTCGTCTTGGATTAGCAGTGCGGGAGAAATAGAAACTCTAAGTTGGTGTTGTACCAATTTAGATTTTAAATGCAACGAGAAAAAATCTTCCAAAAAGATAATAATATCAGTTTGGAATTGTTAAAAAAAATGATTTCACCCCCTGTCTGATTGGTGGTTGCACCAAATCGGAGCGATCCGATACCACTTGTAAGACCGTTAGATTCGATAGAGGGGGGGTGAATATCGATTCGAAAATCTCGAGTTAAGACGCAGCGGAAAAGTAAAGAAGTAAAGAGATGAACACTGTTGATTTTTACTTCGTTCGGAGCCTGTGACGACTCCTACTCGAAGGCCCGTACTCCTTGAGTACTTTCGTTGGGCAATTCACTAGCAATTCGGATAATTACAATTTACGTACAAATATTGCTAATGAAAAGAAAGAAAACAAAGCTAACCGACAAACAATGAATTAAAAAGAGAGCCGGAGTGAGTCGTCGGAGCTTTGTGAACGTCGTTGGAGCGCAGAGCAGCAGAGTGATTGGACTCAGAGTTCTCAGAAGACTGATATCTTGAAGCTCCTGCCTGGGGCTTCTTTTATATGCTGCTCCGGGCGCCTGGATCCCTTCCGGGCGCCTGGAATGTGACGTAACACTCCCAACCAGCATGCTCCAAGTGTCAACGTCGTCCTGGGGATAAAATTTGCCTCCGGGCGCCTGGATCCCTTCCAGGCGCCCGGACTTCCGGGCGCCCGGACTTCCGGGCGCCCGGAGCCATTCCGGGCGCCCGGACCCTCACTGTTCCCTACCTGCAAAACAGTGTTAGTCCGAGGCAAATAAACCCTGCAGCACAGTTTGTTAGCACATTTTTACAGATACGCTAAGTAATAAAAATTAGCATCAAGAGTATGACTTAGATTCCGTCTTTCCGAGACCGGAATCTAGTCACGATCTCGACTTAGATATCCGAAATGGATCTAAGCCGGATCGATGCCTAATGTTCCCTTCCCGGGAACGCGTCCTCGCAGTCACTCCCCTCTAGTGACTTACCTTACTTACCTGCCAGACGTCCGGTCAGCCCGTCGACCCATCTGGACTTCTTGCCAAGCGTCCGGTCAGCCCGTCGACCCGCTTGGACTTCTCGCCAGCTATCCGGTCAGCCCGTCGACCTAGCTGGACTTCTCGCCAAGCGTCCGGTCAGCCCGTCGACCCGCTTGGACTTCTCGCCAGCTATCCGGTCAGCCCGTCGACCTAGCTAGACTTCGTGCCAGACATCTGGTCAGCCCGTCGACCTGTCTGGACTTCTCCTGCACACTCGATCAAAGTGTCAGACAACAACACAACTAACTTAACCTATTTGTCATTCATCAAAACCTGGGTTAGACCGTTAGTGCTACCCGCACCAACACGCTATTCACCCCCCCCTCTAGCTCTTCTCGATCCAACAATTGGTATCAGAGCAGGGCCGCGTTGATTTGGTGCAACCACCAATCACGTAATTTTTTCGCGGTGTTTTAAATTTTTTGGAGTCAACTGAAATTAGTATTATTACTATATTCCAGTTTTTTTCGTTCGTATCGATCTCGCTCGAGGTTGGTGCAACACCACTCGAGTTAGTTTTTTTTCGATTCTTTACTCCCGCACTACTAATCCAAGACTTAGTCTTGGGACATATTTTTTTTCTTATTTTTTTTTTTTTGCATATTCTCTCAATGGCTCAACAAGAGGGTTTCAACACCGTTCGTCCCCCCTCTTCTCCGGGGAAGATTTCGGGTACTGGAAGGGACGAATGGAAACCTACCTGAAAATCCAATTTGAAACCTGGATGATAATCAAGACTGGTTTGGATCTGCCATCAGATAAAGACGGCAAGCCTACACCTTGCGAGGACTGGGAGCCATTCCTAATCAAGAAGGTGGAAGCCGACGCCAAAGCTACCTGCACCCTCCAGTGTGGTCTTACCAAGGAGGAGCTCAACAGAGTCGGCTCATTTTCAACCGCAAAGGAGCTGTGGGAGAAACTGATTGTAACACCCACGAAATATTTAAGCTATACATATGGGTATTCTCTTTGAGAATAAAAGAAAAAAAAAGGACATAGAACCAAAAAGAAATAAAAAGAGAGAGGAGTTAAGGTTTGAACCTTGAACCTCTCACAATAGATAAAGTTAAATTGGTGTATGATAACCACTAGAGACATGAATGATATATGAATAACAAAGAATGGAAATTGTAATTAAAAGCAAGAGTATGATTAAGTAAGGGAGCAAGAGAAAATCAAGTAGCTTTCCTCCTCTTCCTCTTGGTTAAGAGAAGAAGCAAGTAAAAGGACAAATTGCCTTTTTCTTCTTCCTCTTACCATTTTCGTGGGAATGAAGAGGGTGAGGGAATAGAGGAGTCAAGGGGATGAATTGAGACATTCTCCTTTTCTTTTTCCTCATTAAGGATAAATAGGAATAAGAGAAGAAAAGGGAAAGAAATGTTGGCTACTTCTTCCTCCTTCTTTCTCCTTATTCCTCCACCGAGACATAGAGCTCCTCCCTCTCCCATTTTCAAATCCAAGTTAAGTTTTCTTCCTAAGAAAACTAATTCACAAGAAGGAGTCCTCAAGATCTACCCCTTACAAGCAAGAGAAGAAAAAGGGAGAACTAGGAAGAGAAGCTTCTTCTTCCTCTTCACAAGAGTACTTTCGTTTAAGAAAAACTAAGCAAGAAGTTGTGAGTATCCCCTTACCTGTGGTACAAGTTGTTCATATGTCTTCCATGAGTTTAGATTGTATAAAAAAAAAAAAGGTTTCTTCTTGAAACTTTCGGCCACTAAAGCATGAAAGAAAACTTAAGAAAAACTTAAAACCAAATCTAATATGCTCATGACTTTCCTTATGATATGATATGAAGTTAGCTTGATGTTTTATGCTTGCATGTTGCTTAAAACCTAGATGCCCTCCACTTAGGGTTCGGCCATGATAAGATTAAAGGCTTGGGAAAGCTTAAAACTAAATCTAATATGCTCATGGTTTTCTTTATGATATGATATGATATGATGTTTTTATGCTTGCATGTTGTTTAAAACCTAGATGCCTCCACTTAGGGTTCAGCCATGATAAGATTAAAGGCTTGGGAAAGCTTAAAACTAAATCTAATATGCTCATGGTTTTCTTTATGATATGATATGAAGTTCTTATGCTTACATGTTGTTAAAACCTAGATGCCTCCACTTAGGGTTTCGACCATGATAAGATTAAAGGCTTGGGAAAGCTTAAAACCAAATCTAATATGCTCATGGTTTTCTTTATGATATGATATGAAGTTCTTATGCTTACATGTTGTTAAAACCTAGATGCCTCCACTTAGGGTTTTGGCCATGATAAGATTAAAGGCTTGGGAAAGCTTAAAACCAAATCTAATATGCTCATGGTTTTCTTTATGATATGATATGAAGTTCTTATATTTACATGTTGTTAAAACCTAGATGCCTCCACTTAGGGTTTCGGCCATGGTAAGATTAAAGGCTTAGGAAAGCTTAAAACCAAATATAATATGCTCATGATTTTCCTTATGATATGATATGAAGTTAGCTTGATGTTTTTATGCTTGCATGTTGCTTAAAACCTAGATGCCCTCCACTTAGGGTTTCGGTCATAATAGAATTTAAGGGCCTAAGAAAGCTTGAAACCAAATCTAACATGCTCATGATCTTCCTTATGATATGATATGAAGTTAGCTTGATGTTCTTATGCTTGTAGGTTGCTTAGACTTAGTTTCATGCTCCTTAAAGTTTCGGCCACAACCAATTAAAGGACCTAGGAAGCTTAGAACCTAAACTAAGTATGCTCATGATGTTCCTTATGGTATATGATATGAAATTGGTTTAGGGATTTCATGCTTTTATGTTGCTTGAAACCTAGAGACATGCTTAACAAGTTTCAGCCACAACAAGTTAAAGGACCTAGAAAGCTTAGAACCTAAACTAAACATGCTCATGATGTTCCCTATAGTATATGATATGAAATTGGTTTAGGGTTTACATGCTTTTATGTTGCTTATAACCTAGATCCATGCTTGGCAAGTTTCGGCCATGATAGGATTAAAAGACCTAGGAAGCTTAGAACCTAAACTAAATATGCTTATGATGTTCTTATGATAAGTGTTATGAAGTTGGTTTAGGGTTATATGCTTTTATGTTGCTTGTAACCTAGGGAAATCCCTTGCATGTTTCGGCCACTCTATGGAATTAGGGTTAGAGACCCAATCATGATTCACCTAGGGAGTCCGAAGGACCGCTCGGATGGGATATCCGAATTCCACCTCCGTACGACAAAGAAGACTTCAATTATTGGAGGAAGCGATTGTAGACATGGTTCCAAATGGATTGGAACCAATGGGTTGTCTTGAGTGACCCATTTGAAGCTCCTACGGACAAGAAGGGTAAACGCCTCCGACCTCGGCATTGGACCGAAGAGCAACGAGAGCAATCGGAGGCGGACAAGGAGGTAACGAGAATTTTGCATAATTTACTACCTTCTAATATTTTGTTGAGTGTAGGTGAAACCACAAATGCAAGTGATCTTTGGAAAAAGATCATTGTCTATCATGAAGACACTATAAAAATCCAAGGAGTGGAAGAGCCCAAAGAGAATGACTCATTGGTCCAAGAAGAGAAGGATCAATCCGATGTTGACAAGAGGTCAACATTCGAGGAGGAAAAGGAAGAGGAGGAAGAGAAAGAGAAGGAAGAGGTGGAAGAGGAGAGTGTTGGTGCAACCTTAGGTTAAGGTTGACCTGGATGACCCGACTCGAGTTGACCTGACTCGAGGTATATTTTGATGTTTGACAAGAATAGAGAAGTTGTATTTTGATGTTTGACAAGAATAGGAACTTGGGGGATTGTGGGTGCAACCTTTGGTCAAGGTTGACCTGGTTGACCCGACTTGTGTTGACCTGATTCGGGAAAAGTCCAAGTATGGAGACTTGGCACAGAAAGGTCCAAGCATGGAGCTTGGCACAGGAAAAGTCCAAGTATGGAGACTTGGCACGGAAAAGTCCAAGTATGGAGACTTGGCACGGGAAAAGTCCAAGCAGGGAGCTTGGCACGGGAAAAGTCCAAGTATGGAGACTTGACACGGAAAAGTCCAAGCAGGGAGCTTGGCACGGGGAAAAGTCCAAGTATGGAAGCTTGGCATGGGAGGTCAGAGAGGGCTCGGTAGCTCGTTCTCTGGACCGGACGAAGTTGGAGAGGGCTTGGTAGCTCGTTCTCTGGACTAGGTCAGAGAGGGCTCGGTAGCTCGTTCTCTGGACCGGACGAATTTGGAGAGGGCTCGGTAGCTCGTTCTCCGGACTAGGTCAGAGAGGGTTCGGTAGCTCGTTCTCTGGACCGGACGAAGTTGGAGAGGGCTCGGTAGCTCGTTCTCTGGACTAGGTCAGAGAGGGCTCGGTAGCTCGTTCTCTGGACTGGACGTGGAAGTCGGAGAGGGCTCGGTAGCTCGTTCTCCGGACTAGGTCAGAGAGGGCTCGGTAGCTCGTTCTATAGACCACGAAGACGTTAGGGTTTAGGGCTGGGAGGCTCTAAAACTAACACAAGGACATTGGATCGGTCTGTTGACCGATCCAGTGATACTCTGGTTGTCTGGATCGGTCAGCAGACCGATCCAGTGATACATGAGTCACCTGATCGGTCTCGTGACCGATCAGTGACCACACAGAAAGTCTCTGTGGGTTATCTGATCAGTCTGGGGACCGATCAGTAACCACACAGAAGCATTCTGTGGGTTATCTGATCGGCCTACAGACCGATCAGAAACGCTGGGACTCAAAGCGAGAGGGGGGATCGGTCTGTGGACCGATCCACACATAGGCTGATCGGTCCACAGACCGATCAGACTCTTCCCGGACCGATCAGGATGAGTCCTGATTGGTCCAGAGAGCTATGGATCGGTCTGTTGACCGATCCACAACATGTCGTTTGTGTCTGCTGCTTCTCTGATATTTCTGATTCACTTCTGATTCACCTGATCAAATCATCTGCTGTGAGATTTTTAAGTTGCAGGTTGCAGGTATCGTGCCATTGGTTAATTTCAAATGAAGCTCCATCAGAAGAATAAGAACAAGCGCCCTTTATGCTGTATTTCACTGCAAGTGATACAATTCGGGCTTCAACGTTCACTGGCCGCGATCAGTTGGACTCTTGCTCATTGGTTCGAGCTCAGAGACACCAGTGAAGACCATGGATGGTATTGGTGTGAGTTCAGAGAACCAGATGAGAAGGAAGAGTGATTGGCGGCGCCTGAGTTGGTTGCAGCGATTTGACACAGGTGACAGTGATTCGGGACAGTGAGAAAGCAGAATAAGAAGGAGGAAGAAGAGAGGTTTGTTAAGGTTCTGGAAAAACTCTCTGTCGATCAAGAGGCTGTGTGTGTTGTTGAGCTCTTGGCTGATTCCTTCCGTCTTTGCATTTTTGCTTCGTGGCTGTAAGTTCATCTGTTCAATCCTTTAGCCATTGAACTCTGTGAGTAATTGTGCTTCACTTTCAAATCTATTTTGTGATCTTTGTGGAGAGGTTCCTCCACCGAGAAGGAGAAACATTTAGCCGGAATTTGTCCGGGGTGTGATCTACCGAACGATCAAGGGATCGTCCACCTTACTGACACGCCGAGGAGTAGGGGCAAGTTATCCCTGAACTTCGTACACACTTGTGTAAGCTGTGAGTTGTGATTCTTTCCTTGCATCAGTTTTATTCTTGTTTATTTCCGCTGTGCTAACAAGCTTTTGTGAGAAATTGATTGAGTTTTTAGTGGAGGCTATTCACACCCCCCTCTCTAGCCATCCGAAGATCCTAACAAGTGGCTTGTTAGGACCTTCGGATAGCGGCTAGAGAGGGGGGGTGTGAATAGCCGACCCCAAATTCTCATTTCTTCCTACAATTTTATTTAGCGCAGCGGAAATAAAGAGTAGAAACGAAAATGGAGAAGATCAAACCTCAAACGCGACGATATAACGAGGTTCGGAGATGATACTCCTACTCCTCGGTGTGTCCGTAAGGTGGACGAATCCTATCAATCCGTCGGTGGATGAGACCCCGGAAAACCGGCTAATAAAAACTCCTTCTAGGTGGAGAAACCTCGCCACAATCTCTCTTGCAACAGCAAGATCAGTGTACAAGAAATACAGCAAGAAGCCAAGAACAATATGAATGTAAAAACACTAGTTTGCTTGCCTTCTCGTCGACTGGTGATGAAGCAACCACTTCACGCCAACAACAACAGCAACTGATCAGTTGGAGTCCAGCCGAGGGAAGCTCACACGAAGCTTCAGTAATGGAGAGATCAGCAAAGCTCTGATCGCAAGGAACAAGAAGGAGCAAGAGCAACAACCAAGAAGACCGTTAGCTTCCCTGTAGTGGCCTTCTTATATGAACCTGTGAAGAAGACAAAGAAGAAATCTAGCCGTTGTGACTCAACGGCTAGACTTGGACCGATCAGGCTCCACCCTGATCGGTCCAGGGTGGATCTGATCGGTCAGGGGACCGATCAGGCCCTACGCTGATCGGTCCCCAGACCGATCCCAACTCTCACAGAGAGTTGGTTGCTATCCCTGCAAGGAAGAACATTGGAGTTTGGGGAGAATGTTCAGAGAATGTTCGAAGAAGAACATTGGAGAACTATTGGAAAACCTAAGTTAGGTTATCGAGTTAACCTAACTTGATTATGGTTTTTTTGTCAAACATCAAAAAGGGGGAGATTGTTGGTGCAACCTTAGGTCAAGGTTGACCTGGATGACCCGACTCGAGTTGACCTGACTCGAGGTATATTTTGATGTTTGACAAGAATAGAGAAGTTGTATTTTGATGTTTGACAAGAATAGGAACTTGGGGGATTGTGGGTGCAACCTTTGGTCAAGGTTGACCTGGTTGACCCGACTTGTGTTGACCTGATTCGGGAAAAGTCCAAGTATGGAGAATTGGCACGGAAAGGTCCAAGCAGGGAGCTTGGCACAGGAAAAGTCCAAGTATGGAGACTTGGCACGGAAAAGTCCAAGTATGGAGACTTAGCACGGGAAAAGTCCAAGCAGGGAGCTTGACACGGGAAAAGTCCAAGTATGGAGACTTGGCACGGAAAAGTCCAAGCAGGGAGCTTGGCACGGGGAAAAGTCCAAGTATGGAAGCTTGGCATGGGAGGTCAGAGAGGGCTCGGTAGCTCGTTCTCTAGATCAGGAAGGCTTTAGGTTTAAGGCTGGGTAATTGGATCGGTCTGCTGACCGATCGAGTGAAACACTGGGTTATCTGATCGGTCTGTGGACCGATCAGTAACCACACAGAAACCTTCTGTGAGTTATCTGATCGGTCTGGTGACCGATCAGTAAGAAGGCTGATCGGTCCACAGACCGATCAGGGATCGCAACCAATTCTCTGTGAGAGTTGGGATCGGTCTGGGGACCGATCAACGTAGGGCCTGATCGGTCCCCTGACCGATCAGATCCACCCTGGACCAATCAGGGTGGAGCCTGATCGGTCTAGGTCTAGCCGTTGAGTCACAACGGCTAGATTTCTTCTTTGTCTTCTTCGCAGGTTCATATAAGAAGGCCACTACAGGGAAGCTGACGGTCTTCTTGGTTGTTGCTCTTGCTCCTTCTTGTTCCTTGCGATCAGAGCTTTGCTGAGCTCTCCATTACTGAAGCTTCGTGTGAGCTTCCCTCGGCTGGACTCCAACTGATCAGTTGTTGTTGTTGTTGGCGTGAAGTGGTTGCTTCATCACCAGTCGACGAGAAGGCAAGCAAACTAGTGTTTTTACATTCATATTGTTCTTGGCTTCTTGCTGTATTTCTTGTACACTGATCTTGCTGTTGCAAGAGAGATTGTGGCGAGGTTTCTTCACCCAGAAGGAGTTTTTATTAGCCGATTTTCCGGGGTCTCATCCACCGACGGATTGATAGGATTCGTCCACCTTACGGACACACCGAGGAGTAGGAGTATCATCTCCGAACCTCGTTATATCGTCGCGTTTGAGGTTTGATCTTCTCCATTTTCGTTTCTACTCTTTATTTCCGCTGCGCTAACTCAAATTGTAGGAAGAAACGAGAATTTGGGGTCGGCTATTCACACCCCCCTCTCTAGCCGCTATCAGAAGGTCCTAACAAGTGGTATCAGAGCGAGGTCGCTCTTCGTCGGATTAACACCCGGGGGAGCACGAGCTAGAGAATCGATCAACTTGGAGAAGACGTCACGATTCCACCCTTCTACGATCGTGACGACTTTGCGTTTTGGAAGGTAAGAATGAAGTATTTTCTTATGACTAACCTAGTAAATTGGAATTGTGTACAAGTAGGTTTTATTCCTTCGGTGGATAAAGAAGGAGAACCTCTCGAAAAGAAGAAGTGGACGAAGGAACAAATCCACCAATCCATAATCAACGACGAGGTAACGAAAATCTTTGAATTTTCATTACCTAATGATATCTTGTGTAAGATAGGTAGATACAACAATGCCAAGGAGTTGTGGAACAACTTGGCTAAGTTCCATGAGGAGAGCTCCAATTCAAGTCATGAAGAGGAGTCAAGTGAGCCAAGTAGCTCACATCATGGAGGTATGGAATTAGAAGTTGAGGGCTACTCAACATCTAAGGAAGAAGAGGAGGAGAGTTCTTCTTCAAGACTGGAGCAAGAAGAAGAAGCCTCTACCTCCGGAAGGGATGAAGGAGAGCTCTTATATCCATCCTCAACCCTAGGTAACTCAAGCAACTTAATTTCAAGTAAATTACATATAATGTGCTTTGAGTGTAGGGAATATGGGCATTACAAAAGTAAATGTCCAAAGAGGATTAGGAAGACTCCACCGGCACCAAAAGTCAAGGAAGCCGGAGTCCCGATACGCAAGGGCAAGGAGCACGTGGTGTGCTTCCAATGCAATCAAAGGGGACATTATAGGAGTCAATGTCCAAGGGGGAGGCAACCTCACAAGGACAAGAGACCAAGCACATCTATGGGGGGAGCTAAGGCAAACCCTAAGGTATCCTTTAAGGCACATTCTTGCAATTCTAATAAGACACATGCTAGTAGTTTTATTGCAATTGTCAATAATGATAAGCATGATAACCATAGAAACCGATACATGTGCTTAGGTGTCAAACATGTTAGCCTAGATAAGGATAATGCTAGAAATGTCAACCCTAGAGTTAACTCATCTAAGGTTAAGGAAGACCTAGATAGGAATCCCAAAACAACTAGACATATGCCTAGGAATACCTCAAAGAAAAATGAAAAATTAAAGCTTGAGGTATTAAAGAAGGAAAATCAAGTCTTGAGGTCAAGACTTGACACTTTAGAAAAGGCTCTTAAGAATTTGGAGAATTCAACTCTAGGGTCTAAGGGTCAAAAATCAAAGCCCAAGGACATGAGAGGTTTGGGTCACAAACCTAAGTCTCAAGTGGTCAAGCCCACTTATCATAATGTTCCATTCGATTATGGAACAAGACCTAGGGCTAGGAATACTATCACCAAGGTCACAAGGGGAGTCACCCCTAGAGTTGATCTTGATGAGTCCCAAATGACCAAGGCTTTAAAGCCTAGGAGGGTCATTAGGAGGGTTGCTAGGGAAGTCATCCCTAGTGAATATTTAGTGAACCCAATGAGCTCAAATAGGTATTGGGTTCCTAGGAGCGTGATTCCTTCACGCTAGATGGTTTAGGGTGTGCCAACCTTAATTGGATAGGTAGTTAACCTACTCATGGCAAAAGGTGGCATTTTAGGAATTTTCAAGGTGTAATCAAGCCTTGAAAATGAAATTTAAATTATTCCTAAGGTGATTAGGATGTGCCAACCACATTTGAGGAGTTTTCTAGGGTCAATCTAATTGGCACATAGTGATCTAAAAATCTTTAGTATATGATTTTAGGTCTATTACACTTAGGAATATAGAATTTATGATAAAATGATCAAAATTATCAAAAATGGCAACTAAGGCTAGAATTAGGTATTTTCTATACCTTTATATGTTATTTGCCATACATTGTTTGTCATATGCCATGTCATGACATCATATTTATTTTATTATCATTTGAAATGTCATGATAATGCTTAGTTTAGTTATATGTCATGCCTTATTTAAGTTTCATACTTGATGACATGATATCATGACATTGGCACATGTTTCCACTTATGATATTATTTTATGCCATGTCATCATCTCTTGCATTTATGATCAATTAATTTGATTTAAGGATAAAAACACAATTTGATATGGAGATCAAATTGTTGTTTAGAAAATGCATGAGAACTTAGTTTAAGATGACCTAAACCCATATCTCACATCAAAATTGACTTGGATGTGTTTGATACACCTTAGATGTGTGTGAGATATTAGGATGATGAGTTAGGATCAAGGTGCATAGTTCTTGTACCTAGATGAGCCTAATTCGAAATTGAGGATCATAGGGAAAACTTGTGTACAAGTCATGTACATTTAGTCCTAAGATTGTGGTCCTAAATTGAATGGTTTAAAATCATTTCAAAATTAATTTGAAAAACCTTGATGAAACTTTTCTAGTGATAGCATTCATCATTGAACAAGTTGATACAAAGATGGATTAACCTTGAGCTATTTCAAAGTCTTTCGAACTTTGTATCAAGATTTAAAAATGGAAGTTATTTTCATAGAAAACTATTTTTCCATGATAATATATGTTATGAGGAATGTATCCTCAAAATTTTACAATTTTTGGAATTTTCTGTAATTTTTTAGGGGTTTCTGGATTTCGGGAGAAAAATCAGAAATTCTTATCAGAGAGTTGTGGACCGATCAGAGAAGAGTCTGATCGGTCCAGGGAAGTCTGGATCGGTCACTGGACCGATCCAGGGAAGTGTGGATCAGTCTGGTGATCGATCCAGTGGAGGCCTGATCGGTCTGGTGACCGATCAGAGCGTGCCAAAATGCTGATTTTCGACTGTTGTCTGAAATTTCAGCTATGGAAGTTGGTGCTTTAGATTTCTAAAGGGTTGAAACTCTCCAAGACATTGTTGGTGCAATGGTCAAGGGGGAGTTGACCTTTAGGGGGAGTTTTACCTAATGGTCAAGGGGGAGTTGACTTTTAGGGGGAGTTTTTACTCGTCAAGATTGTTGGTGCAATATCCCTTAGGTCAAGGTTGACTGGTTTGACCAAGCTTGAGTCTTGGTCATAGTTTCGATGTTTGACAATACATGTAGACACATGGACAATGCAGGTGCAGTTGTTCATATGGGGAGATTCTGATCAGGGACTGATCAGTGTGAATGAAGAAGAGTCAAGTAGGTATACCTGACTGGAAGGAAATCCTAGTGATTGAAGCTAGGCAGATGGAAATCCTGGTGAGTGAAGCCAGGTGAAAGTCCTAGTGAGTGAAGCTAGGCAGATGGAAATCCTGGTGAGTGAAGCCAGGTGAAAGTCCTAGTGAGTGAAGCTAGGCAGATGGAAAACCTGGTGAGTGAAGCCAGGTGAAAGTCCTAGTGAGTGGAGCTAGGCAGATGGAAATCTTGGTGAGTGAAGCCAGGTGAAAGTCCTAGTGAGTGAAGCTAGGCAGATGGAAAACCCTAGTGAGTGAAGCTAGGTGAAAGCCCTGGTGAGTGAAGCCAGGCAAGGGAAAATCCAGATGGATCAAGGATGATCGGATATCTGGTGTTGGGAAGTTCTGGCAGGTCAAGGGAGTGACCAGATGCTAGGCATGATGGACCAACAGGTCAAGGTTGATCGGATGTTGGTTTGAGAGGCTTGGGACTTGGTTTTGGGAAAAAAACCAAGAGCTGGATCGATCAGTGGATCGATCTAGGCCTTTCCTAGCGAACAGAGAGCCTCTGAATCGATCAGTGGATCGATCCAGGCCTTTCCTAGCGAACAGAGAGCCTCTGAATCGATCAGTGGATCGATCCAGAGGTCCCAATCAATCAGCCGATCGATTGGGACGCTGCTGCTTCGCACGATAAGCGCTGGATCTGTAATACCCACTAAGCTTGTAAGATAAATATATGAATGTGGGATTTTTCCTTAGAAAAATAATAGGAAGTGAGTTGAAGCAACAAGAAATAAAATGAAATAAAAAGAAGAGGAGGTCAAGGATTGAACCATAAACCTCTTATATTATATTTCATAGAATTAATTAGTAGAAACCAATTGGGATAGAGAGAAGATATTGATAGCAAAGGAGGGAAACTCATGATAAAGGTAAGAGTAAAAGCTAGCCAAAAGAAAATAAGAAAAGAGTAAGAGAAGGGCAACTTGCCTTCCTCCCTTTCTCTCCCTCTTCCTCTTTGATTTTTTTTGCCGAAAACTTAAAGAGGAATTAAGGGGATTCATTCCCCCTTATTTTATCATGAATGGTGAGAATAAATAGAAAATAAAATAAATGTAAGAAAAATAGAAAATGGGTTAAGGGAGAAGGAAAGCAAAAATCAATTTTGCTACCTCTTCCCCCTTAACATAAAAGGGAGCAAGAAAAGAGAAAGTTATTTTTTCTCTCATTTCCTCATCCTCCCTCTTCCTCACCGAGAACACCACAGTCCCCTCTCCTCCATCTTCGGCCCTAAGCCAAGTTTTTTCCCTAAGAAAGCCTAAGATACAAGGAGGACTTAGCAAAGGAATCAAGGGAAAGGAACTAGAAGAAGAGGCTACTTCTTCTCCACCATACCTTAGATCCACAAGCGAAAAGGATGTAAGCTTCCCCTCACCTATGGTACAAGGCTTTTATGTGATTTTCGGATTCTATAAGGATTAGAAAACCTAGGAAAGAATTTAAGAAAATTCGGCTAAAGAAAGGGTTTTCAAATCTAGGATGATTTAAACAAGTCCTTATTTCATGATATTCTTTCTATGCTATGTAGGAAGTATTTTCTTCATGTCTTTATACTTAAATGATGCTTGATTAGAGGAGTACCTAACCTTAGAATTTCGGCCAAAAATATGTTAAGGAGGTTAGGGAAAAATATTGTTTAACTAAACTAGTACAAAATTTCTCCCATGAAATACTAAGGGTTTTTATTGGTTTTCTTGCTTGAAAGTTACTTGAAACCAAAGAAATCCATTTATATGTTTCGGCCAAGAAAAGGGCTTAGGGTTAGGAAGACCTTTAAATTTAAATAACCATGTTTGTATGATAGAATATAGAGTTCTCTTAAAGAATTGCATGTTGTACATTGCTAGAAATTCATGAACTCTTATTTTAGATTTTCGGCCATGATAAGATGGATAGTTTAGAAAAACTTAAACAAAATTCTAATATGCTCAAGACCTCTGTGATATTATGATATGAAAGTTGTTTAATGCTCTTATGTTTAAATTGAGTATAGAAAATTAGTTACATGATATATGACATGTAAGATCACAAGGGTCCTAGCTTGTTTATGAACCAACTTTGTATATGATGTTCTTAGTAATTTTTTCCATGAAACTTACTTAGGTTTTCCATGCTTTAGGCCACTTAAAACTTAGTTTAGAGATTGGTAGGTTTCGGCCATAAGGAGAAATAAAAGAAAAAGGGAAAGAAACCTAGGAAGCCTAAAACACAATTCACATGTATGTTTATTATGCTTGTCCTTACACATGCTATGAAACTTGTATAATTTCTCATGCTTTTAGGCTATTTGAAGCAAATTTATATTCTGTGAGTTTCGGCCAAGTAGGGTTTAAAAGACCTAGAGGCCTTAGAAATGAAACCAAATGTGTTAAAAGTGCTTCTTATGAAAATATGATAAGGTGTTGATTGTGTCACATATTTGTATAATTTTTCCATGACCTAAATGGATCATTGTGTGTTTCGGCCATGAAGGAATAGATGCCCTAGAAACCCTAGAACAAGAATTAAATATGCTTATGTCACTCTACATGAAATATGATAAGTAGAAAACCAAAGTTCTCATACTATATGTTGTTTAGTGACCTAAATGAGGCTAGGGTAAGTTTCGGCCATACCTATTGTATGATGTCTTGTTATGAATTTATACATGATGTTAGTTCAAGTTCACATGTTTGTATGTTTGTTTTTATCCCTAATGAACACTTGTTAAAAGTTTGACCAAGATATACGTTAAGGGCTTGAAGGACTTAAGAACTAGCTCAATATGCTTACTATGCTATTTGAAAAAAAATGCTATAAATATGGTTTAAGGTTTCCATGCTTTTATGACATTTGGGACCTTGTTTATATACTGATAGGGTTCGGCCACATGAGTTTAAGGACTTGGAGAACTTAGAAACCAAGTTAATCATGCTTGTAATGCTTCCTATGAAATTTATGTGATGATGATTTAGGTTTCACATGCTTGGAGGTTGTTTTTACCTAAATTGAGACCTAAGGGGGTTCGGCCATGATAGGAACCCAAGGGTTTAGGAAGCTTAGAACCCAAGTTAACTATGTTACCATGTTTCTTATGATAGTATAATCACATGATACACCCTTATGCTTAACCATGTATGCTTGTGATTTATACCTTTTTATGATATGATATGTGGATAGAGATATGCATATTTTAATGATATGTTATGTGCTTAGAAATATGCATGTTTTAATGATATGTTATGTGCTTAGAAATATGCATGCTTTAATGATATGCTATGTGCTTAGAATATGCATACTTTTATGATATGCTATGGGAGTAGAAATATGCATGCTTTAATGATATGCTATGTGCTTAGAATATGAATGTTTTATGATATGCTATGTGGATAGAAATATGCATGCTTTAATGATATACTACGTGTTTAAGTGATGCATACTTTCTATGATATGATGTATGCCTAAGTGATGCATACTTTCTTAAGACATGATGTATGCCTAAGTGATGCATACTTTTATGATATGATGTATGCCTAAGTGATGCATACTTTCTTAAGACATGATGTATGCCTAAGTGATGCATACTTTTATGATATGATGTATGCCTAAGTGATGCATACTTTTATGACATAATGTATGCCTAAGTGATGCATACTTTTATGCTATGCTATGTGACTAAATGATGCATTTTTATACATGCTACTTTACTTTGTAAGGCTTGTACCAAGGGTGGACTCCTAATCAGTCTATAGGCCTTGCTTTGTGATCTAGGCTAAGCCTTGCTTTGTGATCTAGGCTAATAAGGGATGAGCTCCTTAGTACACCCCTAAGCCTTGCTTTGTGATCTGGGCTAAGCCTTGCTTTGTGATCTAGGCTAATAAGGGATGGACTCTTCAAGTACGCCCCTAGGCCATGCTTTGTGATCTTGACCTAGTTCCTAGTATGATTCAAGACTTGCTACCTTGGATATACTTAGGACGCGCGCATCTATGTTATGTATGTATGGTACAAGTCGGGGCCCTAATTATGTTGATATTATATTCAAGTATATATATATGTAAGAAGAAAATGGTTTTAAAAGATCATGAGACATACACATGTTTTTCGGATACATGTTTTTAAAATCATGATGCATATGATCTATGATTATGTTGTGTTGAGGCTATGATTTAAGATATGCCATGATATGATTATGTTATGTTTCATGCTATGTTTTAAGAGATGATATGCCATGATATGATTATGTTATGCTTCATGCTATGTTTTAAGAGATGATATGCCATGATATAATTATGTTATGTTTCATGCTATGTTTTAAGAGATGATATGCCATGATATGATTATGTTATGTTTCATGCTATGTTTTAAGAGATAATATGCCATGATATGATTATGTTATGTTTCATGCTATGCTTTAAGAGATGATATGCCATGACTAGTTACAATGTTAGTTATGTTGCATGATAAGCTTAAAGAGTATGATATGTTATGCCATGACTAGTTGAGATCATGTTAAGTTGAGACATTATTTGATTATGTGTTGATTGTTGGTTTTAGTGAGTAGGAAAGGAACTTACTGAGCCATGAGTGCTCATAGCTTACTTTCCTTGTGCCACAGATAAAGGAAAAAGTTGGATGAGTTAAAGGAGCAGCAGGAGGGGCAACGAAGATGTGTGTGGCGGTGGCTAGGCAACTAATTAAGAACCTGCTTTAAAACCTTTAAGAACTATGCTTTGGTTTTTGTGAAATGTAATACAATATGGGTGACTTGATGTTGAGTTTTTATTTATTTTGTTATCATGTTATGAAACCATGTTAGTGTAGTTCGGCTTTTAATTAAGTTAAGAAAAATAATTTTAAGTCTTCCGCTGTAATACGTACGTAGAGTATCGTAGCCCCGTCCCTTGTTGACAGCAGGGAGGGCGGGCGTTACAGGATCGATCCGTGGATCAATCCAGGCATTTTTCCAGAGCACAGAGGCGCTCTGGATCGATCCTTGAATCGATCCAAAGCCTCCGCGATCGATTGGGAGTTTTCGAATCGATCGGGATCCGACCGTTGCGTCGTATTTGAGCTGCAGGCGGGCGTCTCCTTCAGCACAACTTCACCGATTCATTTCAGATCTTCACCAGCTCCTCCACAGCTCTTCTCAAGCTCGAGATCGCCAGTTCTTGAAGGATCTTGGAAGTTTTCCAAGTCAAGAGGCGGATCAAAGCAAGAAAAGAAACTAGGGTTAGGGTTTTGCACTCATTGTAAGCTTGTAAGCTTGTATTTCTTGTATCCCTTTCCTCTCTTCTTGTATTGAGTCTTGTAGGGCTTCTCCGCCCTTGGTAGTTACCATAAAGGAGAGTTTTATTAGTGGAGGGTGTGTGTGTAGGTGTGGATCCTTGGACTAGTCACCTCTTGTGAGGTGGATACTGTTGGTGCGGTTAGCACTAACGATTTAACCCAGGTTTTGATGAGTGACAAATAGGTTAAGTTAGTTTTGTTGTTGTCTGACACTTTGATCGAGTGTGCAGGAAAAGTCCAGCTAGGTCGACGGGCTGACCGGATAGCTAGCGAGAAGTCCAAGCGGGTCGACAGGCTGACCGGACGCTTGGCGAGAAGTCCAGCTAGGTCGACGGGCTGACCGGATAGTTGGCGAGAAGTCCAAGTGGGTCGACGGGCTGACCGGACGCTTGGCGAGAAGTCCAGACGGGTCGACGGGCTGACCGGACGTCTGGCAGGTAAGCAAGGTAAGTCACTGGAAGGGAGTGACTGTGAGGACGCGTTCCCGGGAAGGGGACATTAGGCGTCGATCCGGCTTAGATCCATTTCGGATGTCTAAGTCGAGATCGTGACTAGATTCCGGTCTCGGAGAGACGGAATCTAAGTCATACTCTTTTTATTCATCTATTGAACTTTAACTGTGCTGACAATCTGTGTTACAGGATATACATTTGCCTCGGACTAACTTTATTTTACAGGAAAAGGGAGTTTTCTGGAACAAGGTAGTCCGGGCGCCCGGAAGGCGAATTCTATCCAGCCAAGTCGTCGCCACGTGGAGCATCTCGGGTGGAGCAGCTACGTCACATTCCAGGCGCCCGGAAGGGATCCAGGCGCCCGGAACAGCATATAAAAGAAGCCCCAGACAGGAGCTTCAGAACAATCAATCAAGCTGAGAACTTTTCTACTGCTGGTCTTGCTGCTCGACGCTCAGTGCGACGCCAACAAAAGCTCCGACACTACGCTTCGTCTTTTCCTTTTTGTCGGTATTTGTTTTTCAGTTTCATTAGCATTCCCTGTACGGTTCGTTTGTAATTATTATTCCGAATTGCTAGTGATTGCCCAACGAAAGTGGTCAAGGACCACGGGCCTTCGAGTAGGAGTCGTCACAGGCTCCGAACGAAGTAAAACCACTGTGTCTATTTTACTTTTCCGCTGCGTTTAAACTCTTATTTTTTCGAATCGATATTCACCCCCCTCTATCGAATCTAACGGTCCTACAAGTGGTATCAGAGCAGGTACCGCTCTGATTTGGTGCAACCACCAATCAGACAGGGGGTGAATTTTTTTTTAATAATACATTTAAAACTGGTGTTTCGTTAACTTAATATTTCTCTAATCAATTTAAATTAGTGCAACACGAATCAATTTTTTTTCCCTCTATTTTTCTCTTCCCGCACTACTAATCCAAGACCAAGTCTTGGGATTTTTTTTGGTTATTTACCTGTGCACAGAATGTCCCAACAAGAAGGATTCAGCACAGTGCGACCTCCACTCTTCAACGGGGACGACTTCCCTTACTGGAAAAAGCGCATGGAGGTCTACCTCAAAACAGACTTCGACCAGTGGATGAGCATTACGAAACCTTACAAAATTCCAGTGGACAACGCCGGGAATCTAGTGGATCCTGAAGACTGGACAGCAGATCTCAAGAAAAAAGCATCAACAGAAAATAAAGCGATCAACACTCTACAGTGCGGATTGACAAGAGAAGAACTGAACAGAGTCGGTCCACACAAAAACGCTAAAGAGCTATGGGACAAGCTGATCGAACTGCACGAGGGAACGAGCGATGCTAAGGTAACAAAACGAGACCTGCTTCTAAATAGAATTTTTAATATAAAAATGCAGGAAGGAGAAACAGCGAATCAACTACACGCGAGGATCAAGGACATCCTCAACGGGCTTCATGCGATAGGCCACCAAATGGAGAACAGAGACTCAATAAGGTACGCTTTAAATGCCTTTCCACGTAATAGTTTGTGGGCATCAATAGTGGATGCCTACAAAATTTCTAAGAATCTTTCCAACTTAAAATTAGACGAGCTGTTTTGTGAATTAGAATTACACGAACAAACTAATGCTGGAGCCGAGAAAGGTATAGCTCTATTTGCAGGTTCCTCCAAAGAAAAGAAAAGCAAGCCTGAACTTGAAGAAGACTCCGATCAAGATTCTGAAGACGAAGAACACCTGGTGAACTTGGTAAGAAAAATGTTCACCAGGAGAAAGAGGAGCTTCAGCAAAAAGGATCTTCAAAAGATCAGCTCTCCCTCAGAACAAAAGAACGTGACTTGCTACGGCTGCAACAAAAAGGGACATTACAAGAACGAATGTCCAAAACTAAAGTTCGACAAACCAAAGCCAACCAAAAAGAAGGCACTCAAAGCAACGTGGGACGACTCCTCGGACGAATCGGAGGAAGAAGAGCAGAAACATCAAAGCCACCTCGCACTGATGGCCCGCGAAGCCGAAACAGAAAACGAGTCGGAAGATGAAGACGGGTCTGAACCCGAAACAAGCCACGAGTCCGTACTCGTTTCCGAAGGCCCGAATGAGGTATACTTTAATTTAAACAAAATTTTTTTTAGAATTATTTCCTGTTTAAATAGTAAATTAACTAAATTAGAAAATGAAAACAAATCACTTCTTGAGGAAAATCAAAACCTCAAGGAACAATTAAAAAATTCGAATCCAACTCAAGATCTAACACTTGAAGAGGAAAATCTATCGTTAAAAAATGATGTTAAAGATTTAAAAGAAATGCTAGAAAAATTTACAACAAGATCAAAAAATCTAGACTTAATCCTAAATAATCAAAAAGCATGTTATAATAAAACAGGACTAGGATATAAGTCGAATTCAAATAAAACCTTCAAATCATTAATAACCCAATACAAGTCAACCAATTTAGCTTGGGTTCCGAAAGCGTGTCTGACCACGCAAGTAGGACTTAATCAATATTATATACCTAAAGAAAAAATACATTATATAAAATTAAATAAACCAAACCAAAATCCAAAATACAAATCTAAATCAAATTCAAAATCTAAACAGTTTAAGAAACAACAAAATTATCACCAAGTTAACTATAACTATAAAAAGAATCGACACAAGCCTAAAATTAAAACTTAAATTAATGGCCAATAATTCAGGGGGAGGCTCCAGAATAGCTGGCACCTCCAAAACTAACTTACCCGACAGGGTAACCCAAAACTAATAAACCCGGCAGGGCAATTAGAATTAGAGACCAAGTTTAACTTAAATCATGGTATTGGTGAAATTTTTGGATGATAGTACGTTAGGGAAACTTGGGCATCGCATGTCTAGAAAGATATGGTTTCGATCTGGTGCATTTGGCCAAGTGGAACTGACTGAAGCTACCCTTAAACGAATCCTAACCAGTTAGACCAAGACTTAGTACTAAGTTCCGTGGATAGGACTATTCGGAAAACCTCGAAAGGTTGGTTACTTCTAATGATGTCCTTGTGACTCACCAAGCTTAGAAGTTTATCCGAAGAATGCCTATTTGTGGAAACCAAAGGTAAGTCTGAATCTAACACAAGTTAAACCAAAAGTCTGTAATCAAACCAATTTCATCTCACAAAATCATAGGATTCCCTGATTGATAATATAGTTCGGGTGAGATGAATAAGGCTTAAAAATTTTAAATTTAAACTTAAAAATTAATTTCAAAATTAATTTCAAATTTTTTTTTAACTTTAAAAATTAATTTCAAAATTTTAATTTTAAACTTAAAAATTAATTTCAAAATTTTAATTTTAACTTTAAAAATTAATTTCAAAATTTTAATTTTAACTTTAAAAATTAATTTCAAAATTTTAATTTTAACTTTAAAAAATTACTTTCAAAATTTTAAATTTAAACTTAAAAATTAATTTCAAAATTTTAATTTTAACTTTAAAAAATTACTTTCAAAATTTTAAATTTAAACTTAAAAATTAATTTCAAAATTTTAATTTTAACTTTAAAAATTAATTTCAAAATTATAATTTTAAACTTAAAAATTAATTTCAAAATTTTAATTTTAACTTTAAAAATTAATTTCAAAATTATAATTTTAAACTTAAAAATTAATTTCAAAATTTTAATTTTAAACTTAACAATTAATTTCAAAATTAATTTCAAAATTTTAATTTTAACTTTAAAAAATTACTTTCAAAATTTTAAATTTAAACTTAAAAATTAATTTCAAAATTTTAATTTTAACTTTAAAAATTAATTTCAAAATTTTAATTTTAACTTTAAAAATTAATTTCAAAATTTTAATTTTAAACTTAAAAATTAATTTCAAAATTTTAATTTTAACTTTAAAAATTACTTTCAAAATTTTAAATTTAAACTTAAAAATTAATTTCAAAATTTTAATTTTAACTTTAAAAATTAATTTCAAAATTTTAATTTTAACTTTAAAAATTAATTTCAAAATTTTAATTTTAACTTTAAAAATTAATTTCAAAATTTTAATTTCAAACTTAAAAATTAATTTCAAAATTTTAATTTCAAACTTAAAAATTAATTTCAAAATTTTAATTTTAAAAATTACTTTCAAAATTTTAAATTTAAACTTAAAAATTAATTTCAAAATTTTAATTTTAACTTTAAAAAATTAATTTCAAAATTTTAATTTTAACTTAAGAATTAATTTCAAAATTTTAATTTTAACTTAAAAATTAATTTCAAAATCTTAATTTAAACTTAAATTAATACATGCTCAAAAGACTAACTTTAAATCCTACTTACTGTAGGAAATCAAGTGGATTTTGGACAGTGGTTGCTCCAAACATATGACTGGAGATCACACCAAGTTCACTCAACTTACTTACAAAAGCCTAGGAACAGTTGCCTTTGGAAACAACGGCAAACTCAAGGTAATTGGTATAGGTAATATTGAATTAAAATTAGACTTTATAATTACAAATGTCTTACTTGTTGAAAACTTTAAATATAATCTTCTAAGTATAAGTCAATTGTGTGATACTAGGTATAAGGTCAAATTTCTATCTACATAATGCTCAATCAAACATCTAGATAATCCTACCATAAACCTAAAAGGTTTTAGAAAAGACAACATCTATGTCATCAACTTAACCATTTCTTCCATTAAGTGTTATTTAACACAAAAAGAAGAAACTTGGTTATGGCATAGGAGGATGTCTCACACCAACTTTAGAAATATAAGTAAACTAAATGGACTTGTAAAAGGATTACCAAAGTTACCTAACTTAGATTCAACCATATGTAATGCTTGTCAACAAGGCAAACAAACTAAATCAACCCACAAACAAACAAATCAACCACAAACTATCTCAATCCTAGAACTCCTACATTTAGACCTTTTTGACTCCCATGGAGTCAAATCTATAAATGGAAACTTATATTGCTTAGTAATTATAGACGATTATTCTAGGTTTACTTGGGTCAAATTCTTAAAACATAAAGATGAAACTTTTGAAATTTTTTCAAATTTTTGCAAACAGATTGAAAACGAAAAAGATATTAAAATTAAAAGAATTAGGAGTGACAACGGGGGAGAATTTAAAAATCACCACTTTAACAGTTTTTGTCTAGAAAACGGTTACCATCATGAGTTCTCATGCCCTAAAACCCCCCAACAAAATGGAATTGTAGAAAGAAAAAATAGAACCTTACTTGAAGCTTCTAGAACAATGTTAAATGAGTATAACCTACCTAAATACTTTTGGGCAGAAGCCGTTAGTACAGCCTGCTATGTCCAGAACAGAACAACAATAAATAAAACTCATAACAAAACGTTCTTCGAACTGTTTTATAATAAACAATCAAATATAAAATATTTTAAGGTATTTGGGTGCCCAGTTTTCATCTTAAATACAAGAGAACACTTAGGAAAATTCACCTCTAAATTTGAAAATGGGATTTTTGTAGGATATTCCCTAAATAGTAGAGGCTACAGAATTTACAATAAGGTTACCTTAAAAATTGAAGAAACTACTAATGTAAAGTTTGAAGAAACTAAACAAGACATAGGACCTACACAAACACCTGAGTTTGTTCCAGAAA
The DNA here is from genome assembly GCF_018446385.1 of Zingiber officinale. NCBI lineage: Eukaryota > Viridiplantae > Streptophyta > Magnoliopsida > Zingiberales > Zingiberaceae > Zingiber > Zingiber officinale. Next base: position 17,116,964 of record NC_055986.1, on the reverse strand, counting down.
CCAACCAAACTCTAAGTCATGAAGAAGAGGAACAACATCAAGAGAATCTACCTCCTAGAACAATAAGGGTTAACCCAAATCATCCAATTGATCAAATAATCGGTGACCCAGACTTAAGAGTTCAAACCAGATCATCCTTTAGAAACCTAAGTCAAATTTCATTAATCTCAAAAATTGAACCCAAAAATGTGGATGAATCCCTACTAGACCCAGATTGGATAATAGCTATGCAAGAAGAACTAGCCCAATTTGAGCGTAATGAGGTCTGAGACCTAGTTCGACCACCTAAGAATAAGAAAATAATAGAAACAAAATGGGTATTCAGAAACAAACTAAGTGAAACTGGAGAAATTACTAGAAATAAGGCTAGGCTGGTTGCCAAAGGATTTAGTCAAGTTGAAGGACTTGACTATGATGAAACATATGCCCCAGTAGCCAGATTAGAATCCATTAGAATGTTACTAAGTTATGCAGCCCATAAAGGGTTCAAACTATACCAAATGGATGTTAAGTCTGCCTTTCTTAATGGACTAATAAAAGAAGAAGTTTATGTAGGTCAACCTCCTGGGTTTGAAAGTCTAGAACACCCTGATTATGTATTTAAGTTAAAGAAAGCATTATATGGACTTAAACAAGCACCCAGGGCATGGTATGAAAGGCTAACATCCTACCTAACATCTAAAGGATTCAAACAAGGTCAAATTGACCCAACCTTGTTTGTTAAATCATTAAATTCAAACATATTTATTGCACAAATATATGTAGATGATATAATATTTGGTTCAACAAATTCAGACTTTTTAGAGGAATTTATTAATCTAATGGAAAAAGAATTTGAAATGAGCCTAGTAGGAAAATTAACATATTTCTTAGGATTACAAATCAAACAAACAAATGAGGGAAATTACATTTATCAACACAAATACACTAAAGAATTACTTAAAAAATTCGGAATGGAAAATACAAAAGAAATAAAAACACCTATGACAGTAAACACAATCTTAGATAATGACCCAAATGGAAAATCAGTTGACCTAAAATATTATAGGAGTGCAATAGGTAGCCTACTATACTTAACTGCAAGCCGACCTGATATTTTATTTGCAGTTAGTATGTGTGCACGATACCAAACTTGTGCTAAGGAATCCCACTTGACACAAGTTAAAAGAATTTTTAGATATCTTAAAGGAACAATAAATGTAGGAATTTGATATCCTAGAACCAATAATTTTGAACTAATAGGGTATTCTGACTCAGATTATGCTGGATGTAAATTAGACCGCAAGAGCACAAGTGGAGGATGCCAATTATTAGGTTCATCACTTGTTAGCTGGTTTAGTAGAAAGCAACATTGTGTTGCTCTATCTACAACTGAGTCAGAATACATAGCCATAGGTGAATGTGTTGCACAATTACTATGGATGATGCATACTCTAAAAGATTTCAACTTAAACATTACAAATGTAAAAGTATTAATTGACAATATAAGTTCAATTAACTTAACCAAGAACCCTGTGCATCATTCAAGAACCAAACATATTGAAGTTAGGCACCATTTTATCAGGGATCATGTTACTAAAGGTGATATTGAACTCAAATACATTGAGTCCAAATCAAATTTAGCTGACATTTTCACAAAACCACTCCCTGAAAGTGAGTTTAGCAACTTACGCCGAAAATTAGGAATGTGCTCAATAGACTAGAAATTTTAAGTTTCAAAATTGCTTTCAAAAATCACTCTTTCAACTTATAAGTCAAATTTGGTTGTTTTCAAAACTTTCCATTTTTAGATTTTCAAAAAAAAAAAAGTTTTAGCCTTAGACTAGTTTTGAATCCTTAGAAAGCATGTACCCATAAGACTAGTTTTTGAGCATCTCACCAACACCTTAGGTTTACCTTGCTTGTGTTTGACAAACATAGAAAGGGGTGAGATGCATAGGCCAACTGTCTGGACTTAAGATGCTTATTTCAGTGCATCAACATAAGTCTGGACGTTAAATACAATTCAGACATTAATCAGATTAAAGTTCATCAGTCAAGTCAAACACTGACTGGTTATAATTAACTTAATCTGACTAACCAAGTGAAAGCTACTATCTTCTGATAGTCAGTTAGTAGCTAATCGGTTAGACAGCTGGTTAGAGTAAGTATCAAGTTCAGGGGGAGAATAAACTCAAATTTTGTATGTTTGAAAAATGCTTTTTAAAACCTAACCTATGTTTGAACATTGATTTACAAAAAGTTAAATATAACTAAGTATTTGAAAAATGCGAAAATTTAATCCCACCTAATTTTCAAACCTGATTTGAAAAATTAACTATTTCCAAAATTAGCCTTAAGAATTAACTTTGACAAAAATTTTATTTCTTGAAAAGTTTAATTTTTGAGTTGTTTTAAATCGAAGTTGAAAAATTTACCTTTTTGAAAATTAAATGTTACTTAACATAAAAAGTAAATTTGAAAAACCTGTCTTGAAAACTTCTACACGCTTGAAAAGTTTTTCAAAACTCAACTTGTCTATTTTTTAACTTGGTGTTAAAAAATTACACTTTTATCTTTCAAATTTTGAACTAAACTTACCTATCTTTCAAAATTTGATTACCTGTTACAGTAACTCTTCACTATGGTTACTTACATTTGTTCATTTTTTTTGATGAATGCCAAAGGGGGAGGAGGGTTAGGTGGTTAAGTTAGCTAAACCAATTTGAAAATACAGACTAACTTTAAAACCACATAAATGCATGATTGTTTCTTGCATATGTTTTCACTAACTTAACCAGGTTGTCATTCCATCAAAAAGGGGGAGATTGTTGGTGCGGTTAGCACTAACGATTTAACCCAGGTTTTGATGAATGACAAATAGGTTAAGTTAGTTTTGTTGTTGTCTGACACTTTGATCAAGTGTGCAGGAAAAGTCCAGATAGGTCGACGGGCTGACCGGATAGCTGGCGAGAAGTCCAAGCGGGTCGACGGGCTGACCGGACGCTTGGCGAGAAGTCCAGCTAGGTCGACGGGCTGACCTGATAGTTGGCGAGAAGTCCAAGCGGGTCGACGGGCTAACCGGACGCTTGGCGAGAAGTCCAGACGGGTCGACGGGCTGACCGGACGTCTGGCAGGTAAGCAAGGTAAGTCACTGGAAGGGAGTGACTGTGAGGACGCGTTCCCGGGAAGGGGACATTAGACGTCGATCCGGCTTAGATCCATTTCGGATGTCTAAGTCGAGATCGTGACTAGATTCCGGTCTCGGAGAGACGGAATCTAAGTCATACTCTTTTTATTTATCTGTTGAACTTTAACTGTGCTGACAATCTGTGTTACAGGATATACATTTGCCTCGGACTAACTTTGTTTTGCAGGAAAAGGGAGTTTTCTGGAACAAGGTAGTCCGGACGCCCGGAGGGGATCCGGGCGCCCGGAGGTCCGGGCGCCCGGAAGGGATCGGGGCGCCCGGAAGGTGAATTCTATCCAGCCAAGTCGTCGCCACGTGGAGCATCTCGGGTGGAGCAGCTACGTCACATTCCAGGCGCCCGGAAGGGATCCAGGCGCCCGGAACAGCATATAAAAGAAGCCCCAGACAGGAGCTTCAGAACAATCAATCAAGCTGAGAACTTTTCTACTGCTGGTCTTGCTGCTCGACGCTCAGTGCGACACCAACAAAAGCTCCGACACTACGCTTCGTCTTTTCCTTTTTGTCGGTATTTGTTTTTCAGTTTCATTAGCATTCCCTGTACGGTTCGTTTGTAATTATTATTCCGAATTGCTAGTGATTGCCCAACGAAAGTGGTCAAGGACCACGGGCCTTCGAGTAGGAGTCGTCACAGGCTCCGAACGAAGTAAAACCACTGTGTCTATTTTACTTTTCCGCTGCGTTTAAACTCTTGTTTTTCGAATCGATATTCACTCCCCCTCTATCGAATCTAACGGTCCTACAGATACCAAGTAAACCAACCGTGTTAGCGTTGTGTGATTTGTTTCTGTATTTACCGCTGCACATCTTTGAAGAAACAAGCAACGACGAACACCGGGCACTCGACGAGCTATTCACACCCCCTCTAGCTACTTTTGGTCCTAACAAGTGGTATCAGAGCAAGGTCGCTCTTCACCGGAATCATTGCCGGAAGGGTCAAGCATAACAAGAAAAGCTAGAGGGTGAAGAAGTTGGAGAAAATTCTTCAAGTTCAAGATTTTATCAAGCTCAACTTCAAGATGCAATTCCAAGATGGACTTGGATTTGACAGAAGGGTGGCTCCATCATATTCATCTAAAAGCTTCGATTCTTGGAAATCAAGAATCGAAAATTTCCTTATGATGGAGATAGAGCAATGGTTTGCTCTAATGGAAGGATTCAAAGCTCCAACAAACTCCAAGGGCAAGCTTCTCAAGAAAAGCAAATGGAGGGGAATCAAGGTCCGATCAAGAGGAAGCTTCCACCTCCGGATCCAAAGGAAAAGATGCCACCCCTACAAGCAAGGTATAAATATTTCAATTAATAATAAAAATCATATTATATGCTTTGAATGTAGGGAACATGGGCACTACAAGAGCAAGTGTCCTAAATTGGCCAAGAAGAAGGGCCAAGTGGCACAAAAGGGCAAGGTGAAGCCCAAGGAGACCATTCCCAACACAAATAAGAGCAAGGAGCATATTATATGCTTCTCTTGCAATCAAAAGGGGCATTACCAAAGTCAATGCCCCAAGGGGAAGAAGATGGTCAAGGCTCAAGGAGGCACTAGTCAAGGGGGAGCCTCCAAGGTAAAGAAGAAGGTATCTTTTCTTGAGCCTAACCCTTTACATTATGGTAAAAATCATGATAGTTCTAATTTTTATCATTTTAATGCAATTTACCATAAGAATAGAAAGCATGAGGGCTTTAAGGAAAAGCATGTGGCCCTACATGCCAAAACTACCCAACCTAAGGTTAGGAAGGTAGATAGACACTTGGGCGGGAACACTAAGGATAATAGTTACATGCCCAAGAACAAAAATGCTCATGGACCAAAACCTAAGGATTTAATGATAGAAAATCAAGTCTTGAGGTCAAGACTTGATAAAATGGAAAAGACCCTAAAAAGGATGGAAAATATCCTACAAGGGCAAAATGAGCAATACCTAGGGCTAGGAAAATCAAAGCCATCCAATGGCCATAGAGGGTTGGGATACAAACCAAAGGCTAAGAAGGACGTGTCCTCGTACCATAGAGTTTCATATAGTTATGGAACAAACCCTAGGTCCAGTGGTCAAGCCAAGAATACTAGGGAAGTCATCCCTAAGAGTATTTTTGCGATAAATGTGACTAAGACTTCTAAGAAGTCTAAGAAAGTCACTAACAAGGTCACAAGGGAGGCTATCCCTAGAGTTGACCTAGAAAATGTGACCAAGGCTTCTAAGAAGCCCAACAAGGTCACTAAGAAGGTATCTAGGGAAGTAATCCCTAGTGAGTACCTAGAGCATCCAAGGAGCACCAATAGGTGTTGGGTTCCTAGGAGCATCTTCTCTACCCCATAGATGGGTTAGAGAGTGTCAACTCCGATTAGAAGGGTAGTTAACTCAACTTTGAGGAAATTGACACTCAAGGAGTATTTTCAAGGTTTTTGTTAACCTTTGAAAATGAAATGAAATGATTATTTACTCCTTGAAAGAGTAAAATGTGCCTAATGGTGGAAAGATTGATTCTATCTAAAATGGCACAAATTGGGAAAACCTTGAGAAATACCAAGTTGGGATTTTGGTATTCTCTTGGAAATTTAAGGCAATCCGGGCCTTGGTTTATGTGATTACTCTTGATGAAAAATGGAATATGCCAACATTTGAGGACATGCTTAATTTTTAAGTGGCATAAACAAATCAAGAGAAATAGAAATGTCAATTTAGGTTTTGGCATTTCTGTGAAGCATTTAGGGCAATCTAGGTTAACTTTTTTAAGTTAAAACAAGTAGTATATTTAGAGTTTAGCTAAGTGGTTAAGGATACTTAGGTAGGTAATCTAGGTATATTTTATTTATGCTAAACCTTGCCATGATTGTTTGCCCAAAATATGCCATGACATCATATTTTATTTGTATTTTGCATTCATGACTTATCATGAAAAATACAAAAATACCATGCCATGTCATACATACATCATGTAGTATAGGAACTTTCTTTTGAAAGCTATTGCATTTTGATGTATGCCATAACATCAATCATGCATTATGTTTTATTTCTTAAATGTAAGGACAAATGACATTAGTTCAACAAGTGGCATTTGTTTACAACAAGTGAAATAAACAAGTGGCATTTGTTTAACAAGTGAATCAACAAGTAACATCCTTGGTGGATGTTTACCACTCAAAATGCCTAGATAGATATGCATGATCCCTAGAATAGGGCAAAACCAAAATCTCACATCTCACAAAGACCTATAAGATGACTTGTATGTGTTTTAGTGCACATTAGATACAAGTGAGATGTTAGGATGATGAACAAAACTCAATATGTTGATTTAGTGCATTATTTTGAGTTTTAAGTTCATCAAAACACATAGTTATGTGTTTTCCCATCATTGGGAAAGCTAATGTACAAGTCATGTGCATTAAGCCCAAGGAACATGGTGGGAAATTGGTTTTGAAAGTGTTTTCAAAATGATTTTGGAAAACCTTGGTGAAGGCTATCTTTTGATAGTACTCACCATTGAATAGTTAGACATAAACTTGAAGAATACGCTAAAGTTTTAGCAAGTTTTCAAGCTTGTGTCAATGTTTGAAAATATGATGTATTTTCATAGAAAACTATTTTTCCATGATAAAGTATACCCTAAACAATGTCTACACGAAATTTTATGATTTTTGAATTTTTGTAGAATTTTCTAGGGGCCTCTGAAGGTAACTAAAATCATTTTTCAGCAACTATCAGACCTCAATCGATCCACCGATCGATTGAGGGTCTCATTCGATCAGTGGATCGATTGGGAGCAAGCTTCTCGTGAACAAAAGCTTGCTGGATCGATCAGCCGATCGATCCACAAGGCCTGAATCGATCAGTGGATCGATTCAGCAAGGTTCAATCGATTGGAACCCAATTCCAATCGATCCAAGGTGCTGATTTTGGCTGGGAAGGCCTGACTTCAGCATTTTGAACATGTTTTAGTCTAGGTAATCATTCCTAACCCCTCAAAATACATTTGTATACATAAAAAGGGTGTTTTCGTGTTGAAAACAAGGATGAATTGGTTAAGGAAAACTATATTGAAGTATAGGGTGAGGTTTGTTTCAAATTTTGAATATTTGAACCTCAAAGCTTCTAAATTTGGGTTTCCTAAAGGATTAGGGATTCCAAGTCATTGTTGGTGCAATGACAGAAGTTACCACCATGTCTTTAGGGGGAGGGACTCTTTAAAGGCATGAAAATTATTTTTCATGAACCTTGGAAGGTGGTTAACCTTCCGTTAAGTGGATAATGCTCAAGGATGGGCATTTGCCTACATTGAGGAAGAATGTAGGGTTAAGGATAAATGAAGGGTATGAGACCTTCATTTGGGTCATTAGACCATGTTAATGCTCCAGAGCGAGCATTATTTGAAAATGAAGGGAATGGGTCCTTCATTATCGTGTTGGTCACAACGAGTGAAGTTGTGAACAACGATGAGCAACTCTTCAGGGGGAGAGTTTTCAACAATGGGGCATTTGTTGAAGTGTGCCCAAAATTGAGGCACGGGTTGATGTGTGCTCAAAGATGGGTTGATGTGTGCCAATAGGGGGAGAATGTGTGGTTTAAGTTAGGCCTTCATTTTGGTTTAAGTTAGGCCTTCATTACCTATGGGGGAGGTCATAGGGGGAGAATGAAGGGAACCAACATTCATACTTTGGCATGAATGGAGTTAAGGCTATGAGATTAGCTTAACTCAGAATGGTCCAAACTTAAAGGTATTGTCAAACATCAAAAAGGGGGAGATTGTTGGTGCAATATCCCTTAGGTCAAGGTTGACTGGTTTGACCAAGCTTGAGTCTTGGTCATAGTTTCGATGTTTGACAATACATGTAGACACATGGACAATGCAGGTGCAGTTGTTCATATGGGGAGATTCTGATCAGGGACTGATTAGTGTGAATGAAGAAGAGTCAAGTAGGTATACCTGACTGGAAGGAAATCCTAGTGATTGAAGCAAGGCAGATGGAAATCCTGGTGAGTGAAGCCAGGTGAAAGTCCTAGTGAGTGAAGCTAGGCAGATGGAAATCCTGGTGAGTGAAGCTAGGTGAAAGTCCTAGTGAGTGAAGCTAGGCAGATGGAAAACCTGGTGAGTGAAGCCAGGTGAAAGTCCTAGTGAGTGAAGCTAGGCAGATGGAAAACCCTAGTGAGTGAAGCTAGGTGAAAGCCCTGGTGAGTGAAGCCAGGCAAGGGAAAATCCAGATGGATCAAGGATGATAGGATATCTGGTGTTGGGAAGTTCTGGCAGGTCAAGGGAGTGACCAGATGCTAGGCATGATGGACCAACAGGTCAAGGTTGACCGGATGTTGGTTTGAGAGGCTTGGGACTTGGTTTTGGGCAAAAAAAACCAAGAGCTGGATCGATCAGTGGATCGATCCAGGCCTTTCCTAGCGAACAGAGAGCCTCTGAATCGATCAGTGGATCGATCCAGAGGTCCCAATCGATCAGTCGATCGATTGGGACGCTGCTGCTTCGCACGATAAGCGCTGGATCGATCCGTGGATCGATCCAGGTGTTTTTCCAGAGCACAGAGGTGCTCTGGATCGATCCTTGAATCGATCCAAAGCCTCCCCGATCGATTGTGAGTTTTCGAATTGATCGGGATCCGACCGTTGCGTCGTATTTGAGCTGCAGGCGGGCGTCTCCTTCAGCACAACTTCACCGATTCATTTCAGATCTTCACCAGCTCCTCCACAGCTCTTCTCAAGCTCGAGATCGCCAGTTCTTGAAGGATCTTGGAAGTTTTCCAAGTCAAGAGGCGGATCAAAGCAAGAAAAGAAACTAGGGTTAGGGTTTTGCACTCATTGTAAGCTTGTATTTCTTGTATCCCTTTCCTCTCTTCTTGTATTGAGTCTTGTAGGGCTTCTCCACCCTTGGTAGTTACCATAAAGGAGAGTTTTATTAGTGGAGGGTGTGTGTGTAGGTGTGGATCCTTGGACTAGTCACCTCTTGTGAGGTGGATACCAAGTAAATCAACCGTGTTAGCGTTGTGTGATTTGTTTCTGTATTTACCGCCGCACATCTTCGAAGAAACAAGCAACGACGAACACCGGGCACTCGACGAGCTATTCACCCCCCCTCTAGCTACTTTTGGTCCTAACAAAGATTTCTGAGGATGAGTGATATGGGATTATCACTAAATTGATTGTTGATTTTAGTATCAAGGGGGAAATTAAGGGTTTCAATTAAAGGTATGAGACTTTCATTAGGAAAAAACTCTTGACCTTGATTCACTCTTTTTGATGTGTGTCAAAAAGGGGGAGAATGTCTAGAGAATGTTCAAGGAAGAACATTGGAGTTTGCGGAGAATGTTCAGAGAATGTTCGAGGAAGAACATTGGAGAACTATTGGAAAACCTAAGTTAGGTTATCGAGTTAACCTAACTTGATTATGGTTTTTGTCAAACATCAAAAAGGGGGAGATTGTTGGTGCAACCTTAGGTCAAGGTTGACCTGGATGACCCGACTCGAGTTGACCTGACTCGAGGTATATTTTGATGTTTGACAAGAATAGAGAAATTGTATTTTGATGTTTGACAAGAATAGGAACTTGGGGGATTGTGGGTGCAACCTTTGGTCAAGGTTGACCTGGTTGACCCGACTTGTGTTGACCTGATTCGGGAAAAGTCCAAGTATGGAGACTTGGCACGGAAAGGTCCAAGCAGGGAGCTTGGCACAGGAAAAGTCCAAGTATGGAGACTTGGCACGGAAAAGTCCAAGTATGGAGACTTGGCACGGGAAAAGTCCAAGCAGGGAGCTTGGCACGGGAAAAGTCCAAGTATGGAGACTTGACACGGAAAAGTCCAAGCAGGGAGCTTGGCACGGGAAAAGTCCAAGCAGGGAGCTTGGCACGGGGAAAAGTCCAAGTATGGAAGCTTGGCATGGGAGGTCAGAGAGGGATCGGTAGCTCGTTCTCTGGACCGGACGAAGTTGGAGAGGGCTTGGTAGCTCGTTCTCTGGACTAGGTCAGAGAGGGCTCGGTAGCTCGTTCTCTAGACCGAACGAAGTTGGAGAGGCTCGGTAGCTCGTTCTCCGGACTAGGTCAGAGAGGGCTCGGTAGCTCGTTCTCTGGACTAGGTCAGAGAGGGCTCGGTAGCTCGTTCTTTGGATCGGACGTGGAAGTCGGAGAGGGCTCAGTAGCTCGTTATCCGGACTAGGTCAGAGAGGGCTCGGTAGCTCGTTCTCTAGATCAAGAAGGCTTTAGGTTTAAGGCTGGGTAATTGGATCGGTCTGCTGACCGATCCAGTGAAACACTGGGTTATCTGATCGGTCTGTGGACCGATCAGTAACCACACAGAAACCTTCTGTGAGTTATCTGATCGGTCTGGTGACCGATCAGTAAGAAGGCTGATCAGTCCACAGACCGATCAGGGATCGCAACCAACTCTCTGTGAGAGTTGGGATCGGTCTGGGGACAGATCAGCGTAGGGCCTGATCGGTCCCCTGACCGATCAGATCCACCCTGGACCGATCAGGGTGGAGCCTGATCGGTCCAGGTCTAGCCGTTGAGTCACAACGGCTAGATTTCTTCTTTGTCTTCTTCGCAGGTTCATATAAGAAGGCCACTACAGGGAAGCTGACGGTCTTCTTGGTTGTTGCTCTTGCTCCTTCTTGTTCCTTGCAATCAGAGCTTTGCTGAGCTCTCCATTACTGAAGCTTCGTGTAAGCTTCCCTCGGCTGGACTACAACTGATCAGTTGCTGTTGTTGTTGGCGTGAAGTGGTTGCTTCATCACCAGTCAACGAGAAGGCAAGCAAACTAGTGTTTTTACATTCATATTGTTCTTGGCTTCTTGTTGTATTTCTTGTACACTGATCTTGCTATTGCAAGAGAGATTGTGGCGAGGTTTCTCCACCTAGAAGGAGTTTTTATTAGCCGGTTTTCCGGGGTCTCATCCACCGACAGATTGATAGGATTCGTCCACCTTACGGACACACCGAGGAATAGGAGTATCATCTCCGAACCTCGTTATATCGTCGCGTTTGAGGTTTGATCTTCTCCATTTTCGTTTCTACTCTTTATTTCCGCTGCGCTAACTCAAATTGTAGGAAGAAATGAGAATTTGGGGTCGGCTATTCACACCCCCCTCTCTAGCCGCTATCCGAAGGTCCTAACAGAGAGATCTTCCACATCCTCAAGAGATGAAGAAGTGGAAGAGTCCACATCTTCAAGTGAAGAGGAAGAAGAGAAATCCGAGGAAGAGGAGATCTTGGAAGCTCAACCCTCTACCTCAACTACCAAGAAGAGCATAAAGGACCACATCAAATGTTTTGAGTGTGGTAAGATGGGGCACTACAAGAGTAGGTGTCCTTCGCTCAAGAAGGTAAAGGAGGTAAACCCTAAACTCACTAAAGTTAATTTAGAAACTAATGTGAGTTGTAGGAAGAAGAAGAAGGAGAAGAAGCACATTAGGTGCTTTACATGTGGTGAGTGGGGTCACTACCACACAAAGTGCCCAAGGAGAGGAGAGCTCAAGAAATTGGCGCACTTGAAGAAATGGGAGAAGAAGGGAGCTTCCAAGGTAAAAACCAAGGTATCATTTAATGAATCCATTCCGTTGGCACATGATAAAAAGCATGCTAGAAATAACTCTTATCATCTTAATGCTATTTATCATGAGAATAGGAGGCATGATAACCTTAAGGATAAATATATTCCTCCTCATGCTAGATTTACCACACCTAAGGTTAGGAAGGTAAATAACAACTTAGGCAATAACACCAAGGATTTTAGATATAAGCCTAAAAATAGAAATGCTCAAAGATTAAATGAAAAATCAAAATCTAGGGATTTATGGAGTGAAAATCAAGTCTTGAGGACAAGACTTGATCATTTAGAAAGGACCTTAGCAAGAATGGAAAACATGCTTAGGGGTCAAAATGAGCATAACCTAGGAAAAGCTAGACAAGAGTCATCCAATGGCGATAGGGGTTTGGGATACAAACCTAAAGCCAAGGAGGATGTGACGTCCTTTCATAGGGTTCCATATAGCTATGGGGTCAACTCTAGGTGTAGAGGTCAAGTCAAAGATACTAGGAAAGGAATCCCTAAGAGTACTTTTGACAAGACAAATGTGACTAAGACTTCTAAGAAGTCTAATAAAGTCACAAAGAAGGTTACAAGGGAAGTTATTCCTAGAAGTGACCTAGTAGAGGTGACCAAGGCTTCTAAGAAGCCTAGAAAGGTCCTTAGGAAGGTATTTAGGGAAGTCATCCCTAGTGAGTACCTAGAGCATCCAAGGAGCACCAATAGGTTGTGGGTTCCTAGGAGCATATTCTCTACACCCTAGATAGGTTTAGAGAGTGTCAACTCCAATTGGAAGGGTAGTTAACCCAAACTTGTTAAAGTTGACACTTGAGAGCATTTTCAAGGTTATTGTTAACCTTTGAAAATGAAAAGGATTGTAGGGTTACTCTTTGAAAGAGTAATATATGTGCTAAAACTTGAAGAGTTGAATTTAATCTAACTTGGCACACTTAAGAAAAGTATAAGAAAAATCAAGTTAGAATTTTGATACTTTCTTAAGGAATTAAGAGAAAACTCATACTTTAATCAAATGTGATTAAAGCCTTGAAGAGCAAAATGTGTCAAAATTTGAGGAGTTAAATCTAATTTAAATTGACACACTAGAGAGAAGCAAAAGTAATGCCAAATTTGGAATTCAACATTTTCTTATGGAAGTAAGGGAAATATAAACCTTAATCCAAATTGTCACTCTTGGAAAGAGTAACATGTGCCAAATCTTAAGGAATTATGTTTGAATTAAATTGACACAATGTGGAAAACCATAAGAAATACCAAATTGGGGTTTTGGTACCTTCTTAGGATAATTAAAGGAAAATCTAGGTCCTAATGTAAGATGTTTACTCTTTGGAAGAGTAAAATGTGTCAAACTTTGAGGTTTTTAAACTTAATTTAAATTGACACATTTAGAAAAGGATAAGAAATGTCAAGTTGGGGTTTTGACATTTTCTTAGAAGGTTAAAGGAAAATCTAAGTCTTAATTTGATTTCATTTACTCTTGAAAAGAGTAAAATGTGCCATACTTTGAGGAATTTAAAATGGCACAAATTTAGAAAGAAATTAAAGAAATGTCAAGTTGGGATTTGACATTTTCTTGATGAAATTGGGCAATCTAGGGTTAAATTTTGAGTTAGCTAGGGTTAAGAATACTTAGATAGGTAATCTAGGTAAATTTTATTTATGCTAACTTGCCATGATTGTTTGCCCATCATATGTCATGACATCATATTTAGCATTCACATTTTATTATGAAAAATACAAAAATATCATGTCATGTCATACATACATCATGTAGCTATAACATGCTTTGCTTTTGAAAATTGCTTATTTTGATGTATGCCATTAAACATCATGCAGTATGTCAATTTTCATGTAATTAAGGACAAAAGACATTTATTATGTATGGAAGTGTCCCAACAAGAGGGATCATATCAAGTGACATCCTAGATGGATGATCATGATTTTTTACAATGCCTAGATAGAGATGCATGATCCCTTAGTTTAGGGCAGGACCAAATATACATCTCACAAAGAACTATAAGGTGACTTGTATGTATTTTAATACACGTTAGATACAAGTGAGATATTAAGATGGTGAACAAAACTCAAGATGTTGATTTAGTGCATCTTGTTGAGTTTTAGGTTCATCAAAACACATAGTTATGTGTCTTCCAATCATTGGGAAAGCTAATGTACAAGTCATGTGCATTGAGCCCAAAGAACGTGGTTGGATATTGGTTTTGAAAATGATTTCAAAATACTTTTGAAAAACCTTGGTGAAGACTATCTTTTGATAGTAATCATCATTGAAAAGTTAGACACAAATTAGGAGAAAACATTGAAGTTTTTAAGAGTTTTCAAATTTGTGTCAATCTTTGAAAATAGGAAGTGTTTTCATAGAAAACTATTTTTCCCTGATAAAGTATACCCTAAATAATGTTTACATGAGTTTTCATGATGAAAACAAGTATGGATTGGTTAATAAAAACCAAAGTGAAGTTTCGGTTGAGGTTTAGTTTCATTATTGAATTTTGAACCTCAAAACTTCGAGTTTTGGTTTTCCTAATTATTTAGGAACCCCAAGTCATTGTTGGTGCAATGATGGAAGTTTGACCATATTTTTAGGGGGAGTTACGCTTTGGAAACATAAAAATCTTTTCCAAGACCAAAAGGAGGTCAAGTGTTAAGGTAGCACATGACATTGGTATGAGAGGTGTTACTAAGGACAAGGGAGAGTCATCCAAGGCCAATGATAAGAAATATGCAAGGGTGACATATAATTATGGCAAGGATGAGGTGTCCAAGGTTAAGGACAAGAAGAAATTAACCAAAGACAATGTGTCTAAGGTTAAGAAGGTGAGTTTTGTAGGCCAAGTGTCACCCGAGGTGCACCGAAGTGGCCTAGCCATAATGGATGAGTCACCAAGGGAGGTGACTAAGGTTAAGATTCCTAAGGATAGGAAGAGCTTTTGGGACCCATGATAGATGGGTTATCAAATGTGCCAAGTGGTTAGGAGACGGACTTAAGCCTCTAACCTAGTGGGTTGGCACAATTGGGATGTGTTTCATGCATGAAAATATGACATTGGGGGTCATATTGCATAAAAATTAGTTTTTTATGTATAGATGTCATATAAACCCATGCTAGGGAAGTATCGTGGTTTAGTATGGGTAGATACATCAAGAGGAAGCCAAAACTAGGACTTTAGGTCAATGTTCAATTGAACTATTTAGCTAGTTTTTAATTTTGTATCAATCTTGGGATTGGTGATAAATACATTTTGTAATGTATTTTTCCCAAGTAGACAAGGGTACAATAGACCTCTCCACAAAATTTGGGGATTTTTGGAGGTCTAGGGAATTTCTGGTGCATTTCTGAAGTTGGCTTGAAAAGGCTGATTTTTGTAGAAATAGGGTGCCAGTCGACTGGTGCAGATACCAGTCGACTGGTAACAGTGTTTTTTAGCACAGAATATTTCTGTAAGCTCATTTTGTCGATACCAGTTGACTGGTGCCGATACCAGTCGACTGGTAACAGTAGATTTCGACCACAGAATGCTTCTGTAAGGTTCTGTCGAAGGGGGCAGTCGACTGGTACCTAGTTCAGTCGACTGATACCAGCCTAAAAGTGTTTTTCAATGTTGTTCTTGACCGTGTCAACTCGTTTAAATGTATGAGATCCATGGGGGATAAATACATGCGTTTAGGGTCAATTTGGATGACATGTTTTCAACAATTGGGATATTGTTGGAGCTTTTTTTGATGTATGGCAAAGGGGGAGAAGTCTAGGTTTAAGTGGGAAACCTATACACCTTTGCAAGAAATCCTAACTCGAGGGGGAGCATAGGTGAAGGGAGAGCGATTGTTTAGGCAAAAGGGGAGAAGTTTACCTTTGCTGGAAATCCTAGCTCAAGGGGGAGCTTAGGTGAAGGGGGAGCCTAGAGATTTAGGTTCCATTATTTATGCATGAGTTGATTTGCATATGTATTGCATTTATGTTTCCCTAACTTAAACAGGTTGTCAAATATCAAAAAGGGGGAGATTGTTGGAGCAATTTAGGTGCCCTAAGTTTTGATGTTTGGGCAAAGGTTTAAGTTAGGTTTATTGTTGTATTTGATATGCATTGTGAGTGTGCAGGATACAGGTACAACAAGGAAAGTCCAAGGGTGAGTCTTGGCGGTGTAAGTCCAAGCATGTAGTCTTGGCAACGTAAGTCCAAGTGTGATCTTGGCAAAGGAGGAAAGTCCAAGGATGAGTCTTGGCGGTGTAAGTCCAAGCATGTAGTCTTGGCAACGTAAGTCCAAGTGTGACTTGGCAATGGATGAAGTCCCGGAGGCGCGACCTCTTGGCAAAGGAAGACCCGACAACAATGACAAGGCCGATGGAAGCTCCAGAAGGCAAGACGTGAAGGATGGGGAGGCATCCGAGGGACGCAAGGCTGATGGAGGAGGCTAGAAGGCTAGGTCTAGGTTGGTCGGGCGAGAACGAGTGCTGAGTGAATGTACTCGAGGTAAAATCCTAGAATTAGGGTTTACTGTAGCAGTAATATAGCGCTACTGTAGCGTTACTGTAGCAGTCGACTGGTGACTGTAGCAGTCGACTGGTGCACTGTAGAGAGCCGTTGAGAGAACCGTTGGGCTGACACCAGTCGACTGGTGCAAGGACCAGTCGACTGGTAATGGGCAAATCAGCTTACTGATTTGTTCCAAGCTCTATAAGAAGGAGCTTGGGATGGCCGGCCAAGGTGACGAAATTAGACTTGGTTAAAGCCTAATTAGTAATCACCAAAGTGCTCAAGGTCTCTTGTGTCCAAGTGTTCTTGGTTGGTGTTGTGGTGAGGTTTCTCCACCCACAAGGAGTTGCTTGAGTAGCCGGAGTTTGCCGGGGGCTAATCCACCGAAGGATCGGGATCGTCCACCTTACGGACAGCCGTGGAGTAGGAGCATCATCTCCGAACCACGTTACATCGACGTGCATTGGTTTGCTTGTTCTTTTCTTTGTCATTAGCTTTTGTATTCGTAATTAGTATTTGTATTTCCGCTTGCGCACTAACGAATACATAGGAAACGATCGATTTGGGTGAGACGCTATTCACCCCTCCTCTAGCGGGCATCAAGGTCCCAACATGTGGTACAAGCCGGACCCTCATGTTGAGATTATGTTTAAGTATTATATGATATGCTTTCTTTAAAAGACATCTTGCACATGACATGACGCATATTTTTGAAAGACATTTTGCATATACCTATACGATATGATAAGTTATGATATGATATGATATGATGCTCTTTTATTTTATGAGATGATATAGCATGATGTTTCTTTATGATATGATGCTCTTTTATTTTATAAGATGATATAACATGATGTTTCTTTATGACATGATATGATATGATGCTCTTTTATTTTATGAGATGATATAGCATGATATTTCTTTATGATATGATATGACGTGATGCTCTTTTACTTTATGATATGATGTGTTATGATGCTCTTATACATGATAAGATGTTCAGATGATTATGTCTCCATGCTATATGCTTATGTGATTATGCTATGATATATGGTTTTTGTGAGTAGGAAAGGATCTTACTAAGCCTATGTGCTTATAGTTTACTTTCCTTGTACCGCAGATAAAGGCAAAGGATGGGTGAACTAAGGGAGCAGCAGGAGAGGCAAGAGATGTGTGTGGTAGTGGCTCGACTAAGGAAAAGACATGCTTATATTAATTTATGCATGATATGAACTATGTCTATCTTATGTTAATGTTTTGCATGATTACTTGACACTTGTTCATGTTTATGATAGAAATTGATTTCATGACCTCATCCACTTAGAGATATACAAGAATATATAAATAAGTACTTCCGTTGCTTTAGAAAAGAAATTTTAAATATGCATGTATGTTCCCCGTACAGTAACCCCGCCCTACTAGCAGGAAGGGCGGGCGTTACACTGATAGAACTCCACGAGGGCACCTCCGACACCAAGGTAAGTAAAAGAGATCTTTTACTTAATAAACTATATAATATGAAAATGCAGGAAGATGAGACGGCAAGCTCTCTACACGCAAGAATTCAAGACATCCTCAACTCTCTCCACAGAATAGGTCAAAACGTAGAGAATCGGGACGTCATAAGGTACGCACTAAATTCGTTTCCGAGGATCACATTGTGGGCATCAATGGTAGATGCCTACAAAGTCTCCAAGGATTTATCTTCAATAAAATTAGATGAATTATTTAGTGAATTTGAATTACATGAGCAGACTAATGCATAGCCAACCGAGAAGGGTGTTGCTTTGGTTGCAGGTACCAGTCGAACGCGCGAACCGAGATCACGAAGAAGAACTGAACCAGAGTCAGAAGAAGAACCCGACTAAGATGATGAAGATGAAGAACTAACAAAGGAGCTCATGAATCTTGTGAAGAGACTTTACAAGAAGAAGAAAGGCTTCAACAAGAAGGACCTAAAGAAGGCAGTCTAATCCAAGGAAGCCCAACCAAGTTCTAAGGTAAAGTTCAAAGTGATCTGCTACGGGTGCAACCAGAAGGGGCACATCAAGGCCAACTGTCCGAATCAAAAGGATGCAAAGAAACAGAGAAGGAAGAAGACCTTAAAGGCAACATGGGACGAATCTTCCTCAGAAGACGACGACGACGAACTCGATCAGACGAGTTTACTTGCGCAGATGGCCCGGGACCATATCGACGAATCCGAGAGCGAGACCGAGTCGGAGGCCGAGTCCAAGCGAAGCCACAGATCCATATCCATTTCCGAAGGGCCCAATCCCTCTGTAAGTATCCCTCGCCTTAATAATCTAGTAAATTACTTATTGCGAAAATTAGCTAAGTCGAATCTTAGAATTAAGTCACTTATAAAGGAAGTAGCTATCCTTAAAGAAGTGACTGACTCCAAATCCTTGACTGAACCAGTTCAGACTGGAAACTCAATTCAAGTTCAAAAACTTGAAGAAGAGAACTCCAGTCTGAAAACTCAAGTTAAGGATCTGGAGAAAACTCTAGAATGATTTTCTTTAGGTTCCAAGAATCTTGACCTAATTCTTGGGACACAAAGAGCAGTTTACAATAGATCTGGTCTAGGATTTAAACCAAAAAGAAAATATAAATCCTACTTATCTCTTGTAGAAAGAACAAATAGAAAAATAGTCCAAGCATGGGTCCCCAAGTCCAAATTGATTAATCAAGTTGGACTTGGTCAATATTGGATCCCGAAGGATCAAATACACTTCCTCGATAGACCATATCGAGACTATGATCCAAGGGGAGCAAAAAGAAAAACGATACTAATAAAATGAACTTAATTCAAAATTCAAAAATTCAAAATTAAATTCAAAATTCAAAATTAAATTAAAATTCAAAATTTAATTAAAAATTTGAAATTAAAATTCAAAATTCAAAATTAAAAATTTGAAATTAAATTAAAATTCAAAATTCAATTAAAAATTTGAAATTAAATTAAAATTCAAAATTCAAAATTCAAAAAAATTCAAAATTAAATTAAAATTCAAAATTAAATTAAAAATTACGAAATTAAATTTAAATTCAAAATTCAATTTAAGTCAAATAAAAATTAGAAGGAGGATCCAGAATAGCTGACACCCCCAACTAAATTACCCGACTGGGTAACCCAACTTAATCTACCCGACATGGGTAAACAAGAGTAGACTACCCGACAGGGTAATTAAGGTTAGATAAAATGGGCTAGGTTTAACTTAACCCACAGTACTGGTGAAGTTTTTGGATGATAGTACGTTAGGGAAACTTGGGCATCGCATGTCTAGGAAGATATGGCTTCGACCTGGTGCATTTGGCTAAGTGGAACTGACCGAAGCTACCCTTAAATGGATCATAACCAGTTAGACCAAGGTTTAGTATTAAGTTCAATGGGTAGGACTATTTGGAAAACCTCGAAGGCATGATTACTTTAATGAGTTCCTTGTGACTCACCATAGCTCAGAAGTTTATCCAAAGAATGCTTACTTGTTGAACCCAAAGCTAAACATGAATCTAACACAAAGTTAAACCAAACCCTTAAATTGAACCTCAATTCATCTTACAAAAATTATAGGATTCCCTGATTGAAAATTTAGATCGGGTGAGATGACTAAGTAATTAAAAATCCTTTAAAAACTTAATTTCAAAATTATTTTTAAAAAATTATTTTAAAAATCCTTTAAAAACTTAATTTCAAAATTAATTTTAAAAATTATTTTAAAAATCCTTTAAAAACTTAATTTTAAAATTAATTTTAAAAATTATTTTAAAAATCCTTTAAAAACTTAATTTCAAAATTACTTTTAAAAAATTATTTTAAAAATCTTTTAAAAACTTAATTTCAAAATTACTTTTAAAAATTATTTTAAAAATCTTTTAAAAAATTAATTTCAAAATTACCTTCAAAATTATTTTAAAAATCCTTTAAAAACTTAATTTCAAAATTACTTTAAAAAAATTATTTTAAAAATCCTTTAAAAACTTAATTTCAAAATTACCTTCAAAATTATTTTAAATCCTTTAAAAACTTAATTTCAAAATTACTTTTAAAAATTATTTTAAAAATCCTTTAAAAACTTAATTTAAAAATTACTTTTAAAAATTATTTTAAAAATCCTTTAAAAACTTAATTTAAAAATTACTTTTAAAAATTATTTCAAAAATATTTTAAAAAAACCTTTTAAAAATCCTTTAAAAAACTTAATTTTTAAAAAAAAATTTAAATTATTTTAAAAATCTTTTAAAAAACTTAATTTCAAAAGTCCTTTAAAAAATCAATTTCAAAATTAATTTAAAATTATTTTCAAGATGAATTAACCTAAAGAACTTTTATTCAACCATCTCACAATCACCCATAGGATTAACTGATTGTCAACTTAGATTGGGTGAGGTGGAAAACTAGGGAGCCTTCTTCAATTAAGCTATCTATCAGTCCATTAAAAAGAAACCAATTCAACTACTTTATGTGTAGGAATTGGATCAATGGATGTTGGATAGTGGATGTTCCAGACATATGACTGGAGATAGATTGAAGTTTACTAAACTCAAACTAAAGAACCTAGGATCAGTTGCATTCAGCAACAACGGTAAACTTAAGGTAATCGGAAAAGGTAATATCGAATTTAGTTCCGATTTTATTATTCGAAAAGGTCTACTAGTTGAAAATTTCAATTTTAATCTTCTAAGTATAAGTCAATTGTGTGATAATGGATACTTAGTTACCTTTGACAAATCTAGGTGTGTAGTTACAAATATTGAAAACCCTGAAATCACTCTCAAGGGGCTTAGAAAAAATAACATCTACACAATTGACCTACCCACATCCTCTACAAAGTGTTTTCTAACACAACAAGAGGAAACTGATCTGTGGCACAGAAGATTAGGCCATACTCACACTAGACTCATTTCAAAAATGAGTCAAAATGGTCTAGTTAGAGGTTTACCCAAACTAAAATTTATTGAAAACTCAATCTGTAATGCTTGTCAACAAGGAAAACAAACCAAGTCAACCCACAAGTCAACTAATCTAGATAGAACCAACTCCTTACTTGAGCTCCTACATCTAGACCTATTTGATTCACATGGAGCTAAGCCACTAAGCAAGAACCAGTATTACTTAGTTATAATTGATGACTATTCTAGGTCCACTTGGGTAAAATTTCTAAAAACGAAAGATGAAACCTTTGAAGTATTTAGTAATTTTTGCAATTTAATAGAAAATGAAAAAGATACTAAAATTAAAAGAATAAGAAGTGATCACGGGGGGGGGGGGATTTGAAAATCATAGGTTTACCCAATTCTGTAGAATCAATGGGTATAAACATGAATATTCTTGCCCTAGGACCCCCGAACAAAACGGCCTAGTAGAACGTAAAAACCGAACCCTATAAGAAGTCGCTAGGATTATGTTAAATGAATATAATTTAAATCATCAATTTTGGGCTGAAGCAATAAATACTGCAAACTATATCCAAAACCGAATTCTAATTAACAAACTTCACAATAAAACCTCTTATGAAATATATTATAATAAAATTCCTAACTTAAACTATTTAAAAGTTTTCGGGTGTAAAGTTCACATTTTAAACACTAAAGATTACTTAGAAAAATTTACACCCAAATCAAATCAAGGAATTTTTTTAGGGTACTCTACAACAAGTAGGGCATATAGAGTCTATAATCAAAATACCCTAAAAGTTAAAGAAACAACTAATGTAATATTTGATGAAGAAAATAATCTACCAAATATAGATGAAAGTATTGACATTAATCCAAAAACTGATGAAGATGATGAAATTCATCCCAACACTAATAAACCAGAGGAACCGATTTCTGACCCAAATATAAGACCAACTAGAGCAAGTACCTCTCACCCACCTGACCAAATTTTGGGTGATCCAAACCTAGGAGTCAGAACCAGATCCTCATATAGGAACCTAAGTCAGATTGCTCTTATTTCAAAGATTGAGCCTAAGACTATAGAAGAGGCCCTACCCGACCTAGACTGGATCATTGCTATGCAGGAAGAGCTAGCACAATTCGAAAGAAACCAAGTCTGGGAACTTGTACCTAAGCCCATAGATAAGTCCATAATTGACACCAAATGGATATTTAGAAACAATTAGATGATCAGGGTGAAATAGTTAGAAACAAGGCCAGACTAGTAGCCAAAGGTTTTAGTCAGGTTGAAGGTTTAGATTATGACGAAACCTATGCACCAGTAGCTAGACTCGAATCCATTAGGATGCTGCTAGCCTATGCAACACATAAAGGGTTTAAATTGTACCAAATGGATGTAAAATCTATATTCATAAATGGGTTTATTAAAGAAGAGGTCTATGTAAACCAACCCCCAGGATTCGAGGACTTAGACTACCCTAATCATATATTTAAATTGAAAAAGGCACTATATGGACTTAAACAAGCTCCTAGAGCATGGTATGAACGTCTATCTAATTACTTAACATCCAAAGGCTTTAACCAAGGTCACATAGATCCAACTCTATTTGTAAAAACTATAGAAAAAGACATCTTCATAGCCCAAATATATGTTGATGATATAATTTTCGGCTCAACCAACTCTAAATTTCTAAAAGAATTCGTTAAATTAATGGAAAATGAGTTTGAAATGAGTATGATTGGAGAACTAAATTTCTTCTTAGGTTTACAAATTAAACAAACAAAAGATGAAATCTACATTTACCAAACTAAATATGTAAAGAACTAATTAAAAAATTTGGCATGGAAAACTCAAAAATCATAAATACCCCAATGGCCACTAACATCAACATTGACTCAGACCCAGAAGGAAAATCAGTAGACCCAAAGTACTATAGAAGTATAATAGGAAGCCTATTCTACCTAACTACAAGTCGACCAGATATAATATTTGCAGTTGGTATGTGCGCAAGATACCAATCTTGTGCAAAAGAATCACATTTAACATATGTTAAAAGACACCCTCAATATAGGACTTTGGTACCCCTAGAACTAGCACCTTTGACCTGTTTGGCTATTCTGACTCAGACTATGCCTGGTGCAAATTAGACAGAAAAAGTACAAGTGGTAGCTGCCAAATCCTAGGTCAGTGCCTAGTAAGTTGGTCAAGCAGAAAGCAACATTGTGTTGCTCTATCCACCACTGAAGCTGAATACATAGCCCTAGGAGAGTGTGCCTCTCAACTTTTGTGGATGATGCATACCTTAAAAGACTATGAATTAGAATACAAAAATACAAAAATCTTAATTGACAATATAAACTCAATTAATCTAACTAAAAATCTAATTCACCACTCTAGGACTAAACATATAGAGGTAAAACACCACTTTGTAAGGGATCATGTAGCTAAAGGTAAACTTGCACTCAACTATGTTGAATCCAAATCAAACCTAGCTGATATTTTCACAAAACCCTTACCTGAACTTGAGTTCAGTGCACTTAGAAGACAAATAGGGATGTGTTGGGTAGAATAGATATTAATTTTCAAAATTCATTGTCTTACTTCAAAACTCATTCTCTTATTCTTTTCAAAATCTAGGAAAAATAATGATTTTAAAATCCCCTTTTCTTAGAATTTTCAAAATTTAAATTTAGCCTAAGCTTTTACCCTAGAAATCATGTTCCCCTAGATTTAAGCCAGAGCATCTCACAAACACCTAGGTATACCTTGCTTGTGTTTGAAAAACATAGAATGGTGTGAGATGCATAGGGTACAGCCTGGACTCAAGAATACTTATTTCTGTGCATCAATATGAGTCTGGACATTAAATACTTTATTAACAGTAATCAAGTCAAGTCCTCCAGCTCTAGTCAAATCTAACTGGACTAAATGACTTAACTCGACTAACCAAGTGAAAGCTGCTGCCCTCTAGGCAATCAGCAAGTAGCTAAAGGTTAGACAGTTGGTGAAGGAAAAATTAAGATTAAGCATGATTGTACTTTAGGGCTATGATACCTGATTAAAATAAATTTTGACTCATGCTTGGACTTAAGGACCAACCAATTTGATTAAATAAACTAAATTAAATTTTTTTCTCCCTCTTCTTCCTAAAAATTAAAAAGCTCTAACTCCCATGTTTCTTTAAGATTTTCAAAATTTAGCTAAGTATATTTCAAAAACAACTAAGTTTCAAAAGTGGCTAAAATCATTCTTAACAGTCTACTAAATATTAGCCTTTTTAAACTTCGGTGAATTTTTTTTTTCAAAAGTCATTTTAACATTTATAAGCCTAATCTATTTTTCAATAAGAAAACTTAAAATTTTCTCAAAACTGGCTTATTTTTTAATAAATGGCAAAGGGGGAGAGTAGGAAATTCAAAAAGTAAAAATCTATCTAATTCAAAAGTAAAAGGAAGCCCTGTATTAAGGGGGAGCTTCACAAAGTTTAAGTGTTAGCTTAAGTTATGTTTTTATTTGAATTTATATACTTAAGCTTGCTCACTTAAAATCTTCATGCATTTGTTTTACTTAACTTTGAATTTGGGTTGCCATAATCAAAAAGGGGGAGATTGTTGGTGCGGGAAACATCCGACGATCGAACCTGAGTTTTGATAATGGCAAAGGATTTAAAGTTAAGGTGTGTTGTGATCTAACGTGCTTGACTAAGTGTTTCAGGAAAGTCCTAACTATGGTTAGGCAGGTGAAAACCCTAGGGGATGGCAACCCTAGGTCATAGGGGGTGGTAACCCTATGCGGAAAGT
This sequence comes from Zingiber officinale, assembly GCF_018446385.1. Taxonomy (NCBI): domain Eukaryota; kingdom Viridiplantae; phylum Streptophyta; class Magnoliopsida; order Zingiberales; family Zingiberaceae; genus Zingiber; species Zingiber officinale. Next base: position 17,092,043 of record NC_055986.1, on the reverse strand, counting down.
CTTGGTGAGTTGAGTGCTTCAGGCAAAAGTCCTAGGGGGGGTAACCCTAGGTGGAAAGTTTTGGTGTCACTAACCAGGTGAAAGACAGGACCAGACGGGAAGCGGAAGTCCAGCAGAAAGTCTGGAAGTATCGAACACCGAGCAAAAGTCCAGTCGATATGGAGGATCGCACTGACATCAGGTAAATCTCCTGAGTAGAGTAGGTGAGGATGCGTTCCCCGTAGAGGGAACAGTAGGCGTCGGGTCGACCTAGGGTTTCCGGTTGGAAATCCGAAGTCAGACCCGGACAGTCTGGAGACTGTCATTATTCTATTATCATATTTACTGTTGTTTTGAGCTAACTTTGGTTTACAGGGTATGTGTAACACCCCACCCTCCTCACTACTGGTCTGTGAGGGTGGAGAGCTACTAGACTAGTAACTTTACTTAACTATCATTGTTCACATGTTGATAGAAATTCCTAAAACTCTCGGAGAACTCAAAACATACAATTAACTAGTAGCGGAAGACTAAATGACTCATCTAATACATTCTACTCAACTCTTTGTTAATAAATTCTTATGCTAAATCCCAAGGCTTCTATAGTCCAGGCATCACACATCCATCCGCACCTTCTTGTCGCCTTCCTTTGCTATAACTTTTCCTTTCCTTTATCTGCAGTAAGAGGAAATGCATCTATAAGCAAAATTGCTTAGTAATCGCTATATAACTCACAAAACTCGAGTATGCATGTAAGCTGAAAGAAATCTAGAAACTGAATGCTCATCTAATAGCAAACGAAACATAGCATACTGAAATACTAAACATGTAAGCAAATCTAAACAACATGTCAGTATATAAGAAAGCTAAACTTGCTGAATTTTAAACTTATGTGAAGCTTATTTCTTTTGTTTGAAAACTTATACTTTAATACTTCAAAATAATAATCAACTTTCTTCTTGGGCCTAGGCGTAGTACCATCTTATGCGCGTTCCCTAATAGGTTGGGGTAGCGAGCTACCAATCCTAAAAGAGCAGACCTCGGTCTACCAGGGCCAAGACCTCGGAATTGGACACCTAGATTTGTTTAACGACAACCTCGGAAGTCAGGTACTAGCCTCTTAAATAAAGTAAAATACTTGTTATCTTTTATTACTTCTAATATATAATGCCTCAGCATTTTCTTTAAGCACCTTGTGTGCCAAAATCCCTAAAGTCTTGACTTTGGGATCTACTTAAGGCCTTGGCCTTTCTCTTTCTTTTCTTTATCTTTCTTACACTTGTTAATACTTCTAATAAAAGAATGTTTCTTTAAAAACTGAAATGTTTAAACAAATTCTAACTTTGAAATGCATAAACAAAAATCTGCATACTATGCTAATCAAAATTCTGCATACTATTCTAATCAAGGTTCTGCATTCTATGCTACATTATTTCTGCATACTATGCAAACATAAATTCTACACTATAATACTTAACCAAACTGTACTATAATCTTTTTCTTTAAAAACTGCATTATAAGTTCCACCAAAAATCTGCACTATAAACTTTAAAGAAATCTGCACCATAAGTTCTTAAGAAATCTGCACTACAAGCTCTAAAGAAATCTGCTCTAAAGAAATCTGCATTTTAAGCTCTAAGAAATCTGCACTACAGGCTTAATTAAAATCTGCACTATAAGCTTACATAAAAATCTGCACTATAAGCTTGATTGAATCTGCACTATAGACTTAATTAAAATCTGCACCTATAAACTTAATTAAAATCTGCACTATAAGCTTAATTAAAAATCTGCACTATAAGCTTAATTAAAATCTGCACTATAGGCTTAATTAAAATCTGCACTATAAGCTTACATAAAAATCTGCATTATAAGCTTAATTAAAATCGGCACTATAGGCTTAATTAAAAATCTGCACTATAAGCACTTAATTAAAATCTGCAATATAAGCTCTACATAAAAATCTACATTATAAGCTTAATTAAAATCTGCACTATAGGCTTAATTAAAAATCTGTACTATAAGCGCTTATTTAAAATTTGCAATATAAGCTCTACATAAAAATCTACATTATAAACTTAATTAAAATCTGCACTATAGGCTTAATTAAAAATCAGCACTATAAGCGCTTCTTATGCTTCGAATTCAAGAAGAACAAAGGTCCGAAACTACTCCTACTGCAGGTGAGAAGCACTTACCTTGCTTCTTGGACTCACAACCGAACAAAAAGGACTTCTAGGACCTTGGTCGATCGCCGGAGATGATGCCCTAACTCCCTTTCGTTTTCTGCCCGAGCTCCGCCATTGTACGCAGCAGAGAAGGAGAGAATGGTTTAAGTCACGGGAAAACAGAGCATCAACTTATCCCTTTTTATAACTTAATATTTCTGTTAACTTCTTAAATAAATTCGCTACCTTTTCTAAACAAACAAATCCAACATCAACTTATCCCTTTTATAATATTCTGTTAACTATCTTAAATAAATTCGCTACCTTTTCTAAACAGAAAAATCTGTTTGCCCACCTGGTCAGCCAGGTTTTGACCGAGTCTAAGGTCGTGGGTTCAATTCTCGGCTTGGACATTTTTTTGTCGAAACTTCATTCGTTTAGTAAAAATACCAAATGACCTCCAAAAATTACATAAAAATACTCTAAAAATCTCTAAAATATTTCTAAAATATTTCTAAATATTTTTAAGAACTTTTAGAACCCCTAATGAAGAAAATTGGGTCGTTACAGTTGGTATCAGAGCAGATCCTATTCTCCAGCATCACACATCAGCACCAACCTTGCCGTCTTCAAGTAAGAAAGTATTTAATTTTTAGTATGCTTTTCTTTATTCTTTACAGTAAAGAGAAATCCTTAGAAGTATTAGATTATATGTACAGAATAGGGAGATGTTTAGAAGTGCTTATAAAGTTAAGAATTCTGCTTAGTTTCTTTTACATAACAAGATGTGTTCTGGGATGGTGGTATGATCCGGGGACCTAAGCCCGGTGAGCACACCAGAATCAAACAAGATGTGTTCTGGGATGGTGGTATGATCTGGGGACCTAAACCCGGTGAGCGCGCCAGAATCAAATAAGATATGTTCTGGGATGGTGGTATGATCCGGGGACCTAAGCCCAGTGAGCGCGCCAGAATCAAACAAGATGTGTTCTGGGATGGTGGTATGATCCGGGGACCTAAGCCCGGTGAGCGCGCCAGAATCAAATAAGATATGTTCTGGGATGGTGGTATGATCTGGGGACCTAAGCCCAGTGAGCGCGCCAGAATCAAACAAGATATGTTCTGGGATGGTGGTATGATCCGGGGACCTAAGCACGGTGAGCGCGCCAGAATAAAGGGGAACTCTGGTCCTAAGTTCGGACCCCTACCAACCTAGCGCTAGGGTAGTTGTCTGATCAACAACTTATGTTACGGTACTACTAAGTGCAACTAGGCCACCACAATAGTATGTTTATAAGTATGCATGCAAGTATGTTCAAGTCATGTTATATTTATATTTACGTTTATGTTTAGGTCCACATTATGTTCATGTTATGTTCTTGCCTATGCATATGGACATGCTTGTGATCGAGTCTATCATTATGTTTAGTTCATCTATCATGCTTACGTTTATGTTGTCATGCTTATGTCACTGTTTATGCTTATGTTCAATGAAAGTAGGTTAGGATGTCCTAAGATACCTTTGATGTGGTTTTCCTTAGTACATTAGATTATGGATGCTAACTAATGCAGGTACAAGGTAGAGAACATGCTATAGAATTATTCTAAGTTCGAGGACGAACTTTTTATAAGGTATAGGAGATTGTAATGACCCAATTTTCCTCATTAGGAGTTCTAAAAGTTCTTAAAAATATTTAGAAATATTTTAGAAATATTCTAGAGATTTTTAGAGTATTTTTATGTAATTTTTGGAGGTCATTTGGTATTTTTACTAAACGAAGGAAGTTTCGACAAAAAAATGTCCAAGCCGAGAATTAAACCCACGACCTTTGACTCGGTCAAAACCCGACTGACCAGGTGGGCAAACAGATTTTTCTGTTTAGAAAAGGTAGCGAATTTATTTAAGATAGTTAACAGAATATTATAAAAGGGATAAGTTGATGTTGGATTTGTTTGTTTAGAAAAGGTAGCGAATTTATTTAAGATAGTTAACAGAATATTATAAAAGGGATAAGTTGATGTTGGATTTGTCTGTTTAGAAAAGGTAGCGAATTTATTTAAGGAGTTAACAGAAATATTAAGTTATAAAAAGGGATAAGTTGATGCTCTGTTTTCCCGTGACTTAAACCATTCTCTCCTTCTCTGCTGGGTACGATGGCGGAGCTCGGGCATAAAATGAAAGGGAGTTAGGGCATCATCTCCGGCGGCCGACCAAGGTCCTAGAAGCCCTTTTTGTTCGGTTGTGAGTCCAAGAAGCAAGGTAAGTGATTCTCACCTGCAGTAGGAGTAGTTTCGGACCTTTGTTCTTCTTGAATTCGAAGCATAAGAAGCGCTTATAGTGCAGATTTTTAATTAAGCCTATAGTGCAGATTTTAATTAAGTTTATAATGTAGATTTTTATGTAGAGCTTATATTGCAGATTTTATTTAAGCGCTTATAGTGCAGATTTTTAATTAAGCCTATAGTGCAGATTTTAATTAAGCTTATAATGTAGATTTTTATGTAAGCTTATAGTGCAGATTTTAATTAAGTTTATAGGTGCAGATTTTAATTAAGCCTATAGTGCAGATTCAATCAAGCTTATAGTGCAGATTTTTATGTAAGCTTATAGTGCAGATTTTAATTAAGCTTGTAGTGCAGATTTCTTAGAGCTTAAAATGCAGATTTCTTTAGAGCTTGTAGTGCAGATTTCTTAAGAGCTTATGGTGCAGATTTCTTTAAAGTTTTTATAGTGCAGATTTTTGGTGGAACTTATAATGCAGTTTTTAAAGAAAAAGATTATAGTGTAGTTTGGTTAAGTATTATAGTGCAGAATTTATGTTTGCATAGTATGCAGAAATAGTGTAGCATAGAATGCAGAACCTTGATTAGAATAGTATGCAGAATTTTGATTAGCATAGTATGCAGATTTTTGTTTATGCATTTCAAAGTTAGAATTTGTTTAAACATTTCAGTTTTTAAAGAAACATTCTTTTATTAGAAGTATTAACAAGTGTAAGAAAGATAAAGAAAAGAAAGAGAAAGGCCAAGACCTTAAGTAGATCCCAAAGTCAAGACTTTAGGGATTTTGGCACACAAGGTGCTTAAAGAAAATGCCGAGGCATTATATATTAGAAGTAATAAAAGATAACAAGTATTTTACTTTATTTAAGAGGCTAGTACCCGACTTCCGAGGTTGTCGTTAAACAAATCCAGGTGTCCAATTCTGAGGTCTTGGCCCTCGTAGACCGAGGTCTGCTCTTTTATGATTGGTGGCTCGCTACCCTAACCTTTTAGGGAACACGCATAAGATGGTACTACGCCTGGGCCCAAGAAGAAAGTTGATTATTATTTTGAAGTATTAAAGTATAAGTTTTCAAACAAAAGAAATAAGCTTCACATAAGTTTAAAAGTATAAAAGAATAAGCTTAGAACAAATGAATTAAGTTTCACTTTGTTTTAGAATCAACAAGTTTAGTTCCCTTTTATGCTAGCATGTTATTTAGATTAACTTACTGTTACTTGCTATTAGAAGAGCATGAGTAGCTTTACATGTTTAGCACTTCAGTATGTTTGTTTATTCACTAGTAGATGAGCATGAGTAGATTTCCTTTTGAGCATTCAGTTTTAGATTTCTGTATACATGCATATTCGTGTTTTTGTGAGTTAGATAGCGCTTACTAAGCATTAAGTATGTTTGTTTATTCACTAGTAGATGAACATGAGTAGATTTCCTTTTGAGCATTCAGTTTTAGATTTCTGTATACATGCATATTCGTGTTTTTGTGAGTTAGATAGCGCTTACTAAGCAAATTTTGCTTATAGACTGCACTTCCTCTTACTGCAGATACAGGAAAGGAAAAAATATAGAAAGGAAGACGACAAGGAGGTGGTCGAAGGATGTGTGATGCCAGGACTATGGAAGCCTTGGAACTAAGAAAGAAGTTTTCTTTTAGTTTCTTTTGTCCTTTGCTATGTTTGAAGTATTTGAGATAGTACCTGATATTTTGATGTGATTAGGACATAGTAGATGAATTGTGATATGGTGTGATGAGTTGTGGTATTGTTTTCTTTATTTTGGATTTATTATACTGTGTGGTTGATTGATATGTGTTCCAGCCGCTTGTGGCTGAGTATATATTGCATGTATTGTTGAATATGGTCACCGGTACAGGGGAGACTCTGCCGAAATTTTTCGGTAGGGTTTCTATGTGATTTTTAATCATACCGGTTAAGTAGAGTTAGTAGTTAGGTAACGGTCATCCTTAGAGAGTAGTAGTAATAAGAAGGGTGGTCGTTACAGTTGGTATCAGAGCAGGTCCCATTCTCCAGCATCATACATCAGCACCATCCTTGTCGTCTTCAAGTAAGAATGTATTTAATTTTCTTTTATGCTTTCTTTATTATTTGCAGTATAGAGTATATGCTTATATGTGCTTAGGTAAGAAGAAAATTCATGTTTTAATTTTCTATGTTTTGATACATATGCTTAGAAAGAATAGAGACAATTTTAGTTTTGTTTCTCTTATATTCATATATACATAAGTATGTTTAGAAAGGATAGAGAAGATATCAGGTATTATTCTTGGCATAACTAGATGTTAAGATAGAGGACAAGATAGTGGGGAGTCAGAAGCCCCAGTTAAGTAATTAGAATTAGAAGGACAATGATAACAAGAAAGACCCAAGCAGGAAGACGTTCGGGTAGTCTGTTAATATCCAGAGGTATTTCTAGAAGAGCTACCTGGACTATCTCCCAATAGAGAAGTAAAGTTTGAAATTGAGTTGTTTCCTGACACCAGCCTAATTTCAAAAGCTCCGTATCGAATTTCTCTAGCAGAGCTAAGAGAGTTACAAGAACAAATTCAGGAGCTACTTGACAAGGGTTTCATCCGCCCTAGTCATTCACCCTGGGGAGCTCCAGAGTTGTTCATTAAGGAGAAAGACAGATCTATGCGGATGTGCATAGATTTTAGAGCGTTGAGCAAAGTAATGGTTAAGGACAAGTACCCTCTTCCTAGAATGGATGATCTATTTGATCAGCTAAGGAGGGCAACAGTGTTCTCTAAAATAGATCTGCGTTCCAGGAACCATCAGTTGAAAGTGAAAGGAGGTGGTGCACCAAAACAGTCTCCAGGATCAGATATAGACACTGCGAATTTGTAGTCATGCCATTTGGTGTGACTAATGCACCTATGGTCTCCAGAGACCTTATAACAGGCCTTCCAAGGACCACTAATGGGTATGATGCGATATGAATGATAAGGACCGAGAAGTTAAGAGACTAAGGAACAAAGAGTACCGTTAGTGAAAGTCATTTGGAATCAGAAGTACGAGGAAGTTACCTAGGAGTGTGAGGACAGTGTGAGATAGAAATGTCCAGAATTATTCTAAGTTCGAGGACAAACTTTTTATAAGGGAGGGAGAATTGTAACACCCCAAATTTCATGATTTAGAGTTCTAAAAGACCTTATTAAAATCTAGAAATGTTTTATAAAAATTCTAGAGATTTTTAGGAATTTTTAGAGTATTTTTATGAAATTTTTGGAGGTCGTTTGGTATTTTTACTAAACGAAAGAAGTTTGCAAAAAGAAATATCCAAGCCGAGATTCGAACCGTGGACCTCGGACTCGAACCAAACCTGATCCAAACCCAGCTAGCCAACTGTTCCGTGAGTGTTTTGTGAATGAATATGGCGCGAAATATTCTTAAGCCATATTTGATAACAGAAAAGAAAAGGTTTCGGAAAATGGCCGAGCCGAGGCTCGACCCGGTGATCTCCGGCTCAACCCGGGTTTTAAGCGGAGTGGTTGACCAGCTGATCTAGCGGCCGGTTCTATTTAGGAAAGGGTAACAAACTTACTTAAAGAGGTTAATAGGAAGACTAGAGTTATAAAGAGAGGAACTTAGGGTTGGATGATGTAACGACCACCCTTCTTACTACTACTACTACTCTCTAAGAGTGACCGTTACTTAACTACTAACTCTACTTAACCGGTATAATTAAAATCCACGAGGAATCTCTACCGAAAAATTTCGACAGAGTCTCTCCTGTACCGGTGACCAAATCATCAATACAAACAAACTATACTCAGCCACAAGCGGCTGGAACATATATCTTCACAACCACGCAGTATAATATCACAAATAAAAGAAGGAAACTACCCTAATAATAGCAAACAACAATATCACTCCATCAATAGAACCCAACTACAAATGCAGAATAAACTTAATTACAATTTTGACTCATAATAACATTTAAAGAAAACTAAAGAACTCTAAACAGAAAAGTCTTAACAATTCCTTAGCAAACTCTTGATCTCCCCATAGTCCAGCCATCACACACTTTCATCACCACCACCTTGTCGCCTTCCTTACTAAATCTTTTCCTTTCCTTTATCTGCAGTAGGAGGAAGTGCAGTCTATAAGCATAAAGCTTAGTGAGTGCTATCTACTCACAAAAACTCGATATGCATGTATATAAATAAAAACATGCTAAAACTGAATGCTAACATATAAAACTACTCATGCTCATAAATAGCAAAGGAATCATACTAACTGAAACACTAAACATGTGTAGCTAATCATGCTCATAAGAATAAAACTATAACTGCATGCTGAAAGCAAATAAAGCTAAACATGCTGAATAATCTAATAGCAAGAAACAAATAAAACTACTACTGCATGCTTCAAATAACAAGAAACTAAACTTTCTAACTCTAAACATATTTGAAGCTTGTTGCATTTGTTTCAAAACTTATACTTTAATACTTCAAAATAATAATAAACTTCTTTTGGGCCCGGCATTGTACCACTTTGCGCGCATTCTTAATAAGAATCGAGGTAGCTAATCCCGAAACTACTAAGATACTTCTAGGCCTTGTGCCTAGGGGCATCTTGGAGCCCATCCCTTGGACCTTGTGTCCGGTACATGCCCTTTAAAAGTAAAATACTTTCTTTTTAACTATAACTTCTTTATACTTGCCCTTACTTGGCATTTAAGCAAACACCTTGTGTGCGCTTTTGATATTCAATCTTCTGGAATTGAAATCAAGTCTAGACCTTAGTCTTTCTTGCTTATAGTTCTTAAAGACAGAAACTCATGCTTATGTAATAGCAAAGAAACTAATAATTGCGTGCTCAAGATATTCTAATAGCAAAAGAGACTAGAAAGTATCACCGTGCACATCTAATGGCAAAGGGAACTGATCATGCTTAGTTATTAGCAAATGGAAAATTTCTCATGCTTTACTAACAGCAAGTAAAACTAACTACATGCTCCAAAATTTAATCAAGCTATCTTATGTTCATGGCTTATTAAAGTAGCAAATGAAACTAAGGATAAATCTACTCATGCTTCACTCAAAACCTGTTCAAAAACCCAACAGCAGTAACGTTAGCAAGGAAGAAGGAAATCCAATTGAAAGTATTCTTAAGCCTGATCAATTGTATAACAACAGTAACCCACAAAATGGCAACATGCTCAAAATCCAGCCACCTCATGCTCACTGTAAGCAACAACCCGAACTGAAACCAAGCAATGACAATGAACCAAACTACATGCTTAAAAGAAATTTATCTAACCCATTCTATGTTCATTGCTTAGCACAAAAATCCGAACTTGCAGGGCACTGTATAAACCGAACATGCCAAACAAGGTGACAAACAGGAATTTTAGTCAAGAAAAACAAACTGAATTACTACTTTCTTCCCTTGTTATTCATGGTAGTTAATTCAAAACACAAAATCCTTGCTCTGTTGAAACTAAAGAGATCTAAACCACATACTTAACCCATTCTATATTTTTCCTTCCCTTCTTTGAAGTACACGGCAGTAAGTAAAATCCCTAAACATGCTTCACAGTAAAACTCGAACAAACAAGGAAACACCAAACGAATCGGAACTACTCCTACTGCAGGTGAGAAGTAACTCACATCCGGTTCTTGGACTTACAACCGAAGGGAAATGCTTTAGGGTTTCGGTGGAGCTTCGATTCTACCGGTTCCTTGTATTTCCCGAGTTCTCCTTGTCGGAATGGTCACCCACGGGTGAAAACCGGCCGGAAAAACCCTTCGCCGACGCCGGAGGAAGGAAACCCTAGCCTTGGCTGCGGTTTCGCCCGAGAGAGTCGGCGCCGTCGCGAGAGAGGAGAGGAGAAATTTCAAGAGAAAATTTTTAGGTTTTCCTCTCTTAACTTAACCTCTTTTTATAACCTAGTTTGAATTCGATTCCACTATGCTTTAATTTATTTCTCCCCATACTTAGTTAACAAAGCCCATATAGCTCAGCTGGTTGAGTCGTGTCCGGTTGGGTCAGTCCGACCCGAGGTCGTGGGTTCGAATCTCACCTTCAACGTTTTTTTTAAAACTTCTTTCTTTTTGTAACCCTACTAAACGACCTCCAAAAATTGCATAAAAATACTCTAAAAATTTCAAAAAATCTCTAGAATATTTTAAAAGTATTTTCAAATATTTTTATGGACTTTTAGAACTTGAAATAGGGAAAATTGGGTCGTTACAGATGATTACCCGTAACCTAGCTTTTCTCTTCCTCCTCTCGCGTGCGCGGCGATTTTGCCTGAGTGAAACCGAAGCCAAGATTAGGGTTTTCTCCGGCGTCGGCTTGAGGTTCTCTGAGGGGTTTCTTCACCTCCTTAAGCTTTTCTCGTCGAGGAGATATGGAGAGCACGAAGAGGAGCCAGAAATTTCAATCTTACGAACCCTAGAAACATTAGAAGGTTTCTCCTTCGGCTGTGAGTCAAGGGAACGAAGGTAAGTCGCTTACTCACCTGCGGTAGGAGTGGTTTTCGGATTTTGTTTGGATGTTTTCTTGTTTTCCTTGAATTCGCAGCATGTTGTAAGATTCTTGGTTTTGACAATTCTGCCGTGGATCTTAAGGGAAGAAAGTAATTAGATTAAGCATGTAGGTTTGGGTTTGGAGGATTACTGCAGAATAGTTATGATTGAGCTTGGTTTTTCCTTGCCGTGACATAGGGTATGCAGAATGATCGGGTTTAGGGTTTCTTTTGTTGCCATGGCACATAGCATGTAGAACAAGTATGGTTTTGAGGTTACAATAGCAATTTTCATTAGATTTGTTGGTTGTGACTTGATGAGCATGTCCGGGTTGAAGGGAAGCTAGCAATCTTGTTTTTTTCTTTTGTTGTCGTGGCACATAGCAGGAGGAACAATTACTATAGTGCAGTTTTGATTTGTTATCAATTCATTGGTATGTTGTTAGCCATTTTATCACTTATTCCCTAACCGCAGCTTTAGTTTTCTTTTAAGTTGTGTAGATTAGCAATGAAAAGATTGTGTTCAGTGCTGGCTTTATAGATTCAGTGCAATGTGGATTAGATTGCTGTTAGACCCCTTTCGTCCATGCTCAGTACTGGTTTGGTTGGTGTGAATGGCTTTAAGGAATAAGTATAGTATGTAGATTAATTGTTAGCATTGTAGTTTATCTTGTTTAACAGTGTAGATTCTTTGTTTCTTATTTTGAAGCATGCTTAAAGAATTTAGATTTGCTTCCCTTTGTTTTAATTCTGACATAGCATGCTTAAGGAATTCAGATGTGGTTTCCTTTATTTAATTCTGTTGTAGCATACTTAAAAAAAAATCAGATTCAGTTTTCCTTTGATTTATATCTATTGTAGCATGCTTAAAGAAGTTAGATTTGCTTTCTTTTGATTTTTTTCTGATGTAGTATGCTTATAGAAGTCAGATTTTCTTTCCTTTGATTTAATTCTGTTATAGCATACAGATTTAAGTTTAGAGATGTTTACTGATATGTATAAGTTTAGAGTTGTATAAGTTTAGAGATGTATAAGTTTAGAGTGTTTACTTGAAGAGACTAGTATTTCACTTGAATAAGTATAAGAAAGATAAAGAAAAGAAAGAAAAGGCCGAGCGAGGCCTTAAGTAGACCCCAAAGTCAAGACTTTAGGAATTTTGGCACACAAGGTGCCTATTAAAATGCCAAGGCATTTAAAGAAGAAGTAATTAAGATTATAAGTATTTTACTTTTAAGAAGAGGCTAGTACCCGACTTCAGAGGTTGTCGTTAAACAAATCCAGGTGTCCAATTCCGAGGTCTTGGCCCTGGTAGACCGAGGTCTTCTCTTTTAGGATTGGTGGCTTGCTACCCCAACCTATTAGGGAACGCGCATAAGATGGTACTACGCCTGGGCCCAAGAAGAAGTTGATTATTATTTTGAAGTATTATAAGTATAAGTTTTTGAACAAAAGAAATAAGTTTCACATAAGTATAAAAGTATAAAAGAATAAGCTTAGAACAAATGAATTAAGTTTCACTTTGTTTTAGAATCAGCAAGTTTAGTTCCCTTTTATGCTAGCATGTTATTTAGATTAGCTTACTGTTCCTTGCTATTAGAAGAGCATGAGTAGCTTTACATGTTTAGCACTTCAGTATGTTTGTTTATTCACTAGTAGATGAGCATGAGTAGATTTCCTTTTGAGCATTCAGTTTTAGATTTCTGTATACATGCATATTCATGTTTTTGTGAGTTAGATAGCGCTTACTAAACATTCAGTATGTTTGTTTATTCACTAGTAGATGAGCATGAGTAGATTTCCTTTTGAGCATTCAGTTTTAGATTTCTGTATACATGCATATTCGTATTTTTGTGAGTTAGATAGCGCTTACTAAGCAAATTTTTCTTATAGACTGCACTTCCTCTTACTGCAGATACAGGAAAGGAAAAAAATATAGAAAGGAAGACGACAAGGAGGTGGTCAAAGGATGTGTGATGCCAGGACTATGGAAGCCTTGGGACTAAGAAAGAAGTTTCCTTTTAGTTTCTTTTGTCCTTTGCTATGTTAGAAGTATTTGAGATAGTACATGATATTTTGATGTGATTAGGACATAATAGATGAATTGTGATATGGTGTGATGAGTTGTGGTATTGTTTTCTTTATTTTGGATTTATTATACTGTGTGGTTGATTGATATGTGTTCCAGCCGCTTGTGGCTGAGTATATATTGCATGTATTGTTGAATATGGTCACCGGTACAGGGGAGACTCTGCCGAAATTTTTCGGTAGGGTTTCCATGTGATTTTTAATCATACCGGTTAAGTAGAGTTAGTAGTTAAGTAACGGTCATCCTTAGAGAGTAGTAGTAGTAAGAAGGGTGGTCGTTACAGTATGTGTTTGAGACTAACACTTTTGCAGGACCAAAGGAGCACAAGTTAACCTCAGGTGAACAGTGTCCGAGGCGCCTCCATGGGGCTTGGAGGTGCCTCGGGTGCAAGCCGAAGCCAGCTGTCCAGAGGAGCTGGAGGCGCCTTCATAGGGACTGAAGGCGCCTTGGACTGTGGCTTGGAGGAACCTTGGAGTAGTGTTGAAGGTGCCTTGAGGTGGATAATGAGCAACGGTCAAAGCTTGATTGACAACAGATTAATCGGGATAAAACCTTGGGTTGGAGGCGCCTTGGAGCTTAATGAAGGCGCCTTGAACACCCTTTATAAGAGGGTCTCGACCAGAAGCTCAAGATAATTCACTCAAAGCGATTCCTTTGCATATAGCTGCTAACGACACGATCCAGAAGTGCTGCAACAACCTCCCGACGACCCGAAGCTCTATTTCTTCTTCCTTAGTTGTCGGTATAAAGTTGTTATTATACTTTCATTGTAATTACTTTATAATTCTTATTGAGCTTATAGTTGTTACCCACGGAAAGTGATCAAAGATCGCGGGCCTTCGAGTAGGAGTCAGTCTAGGCTCCGAATGAAGTAAATTCTCCTGTGTCTCTGTGTTTGTTTCTTTATTCCGCTACATGTTTTAACTCTGATAGTTTTACGAATCGAATGAAATAGCCGCGAGCGCTATTCACACCCCCTCTAGCGCTTCTCGATCCAACAGTAGGTTCATTGTGAATTATAGCTATGTAGTTTGGTGTACGAGTCTGATTGTATTATTGAAGGTATCATGTCGATTAAATCTGTGTTATGGTATGTGTACATGTGTTTGGTGTTTTATCGGAGGTATCTTGTTGATTATAATTGTTCTGAGTGTACACTCGTGTCTACTAAGATTTGTTAGAAGTATTACGTTGATTATACTCTTGGCCTAGGTGTATATATATGTTAGGTGAATGTTGTTTGAGGTGTATTGTCAATTATACCTACGTTGATTTATGCACACGTGTTCGGTATGTATCGTTGGAGGTATCACATTGATTTATACCTGTGTTATGAGTGTGTTGGGTGTGTACTAATTGGAGGATTATGTCAATCATATCTATGTTGTGTGTGCACGTGTGCCAGGTGTATTATTCGTAGCATCATGATAATTCTACATAAGTTGAATGTAGAATGTTAAGTGTCTACATTATGTCAATTGTTGTATTACCCTGTCAACTAATTCTCCTATTGGTGGGTGACCCACTAGGATGTTGATAGAGTTGACGATGGATTTGATTTGCTTACTAGGTTGTTATACCCTTGGCTGCCCATAGTGATATGTGGTTGAGTGATCTCGTGCAGTCTTTAGTTGGATAGTTAGAGGTCTTGTTCACTTATGGAATGTTTTGGCGGAGCGTTGCTCCCATATATTTTGGGTTGTTTGTGGTGGAGCGTTGCTCCCACATATTATGGATTGCTTGTGGTCGAGCGTTGCTCCCACATATTTTGAATTGTTTGTGGTGGAGCGTTGCTCCCACATATTTTGGATTGTTGTGGTGGAGCGTTGCTCTCACATGTTATGGATTGTCTGTGGTGGAGCGTTGCTCTTACATATTTTGGATTGTGGTGATAGAGCGCTGCTCCCATATAGGTTGCCTTGTTGGTAGTAGAGCATTGCTCCCTCATATGTAGTATTTCTTGTGATGGAGCGTTGCTCTCACATTAGATGATCTATTCTTTGGTGATTTGTAGTTAATGATCAGATTTTAGACTTATTATCGGGGATCTCTGGTTGAGAATGTTTGTTGTACAAACATTATGAGTTTTTGGTAATGTCATTTGGGCTTACAGATGCTCCAGCGGTATTTATGGATTCGATGAACCACATCTTTATGGAGTATCTAGATCAGTTCATTGTCATTTTCATCGACGACATATTGATCTACTCGTGTTCCGAGGAGGAACATGCACAGCATCTTCGCATAGTCTTGGAGACTCTTCGGCGACATCAGCTATACACGAAGTTCAGCAAGTGTGCTTTCTGACAATCTTCAACCGATTTTCTGGGTCATGTGGTCTCTAGCCGAGGTATTTTAGTAGACCCTAAGAAGATCGGGGATGTCACCAGTAGGGAGCAGCCGAAATCAGTTCAGGAGATCCATAATTTTCTGGGACTAGCTGGATATTACAGACGGTTCGTCGAGGGTTTCTCCCGGATTGTTATGCCATTGACACGCCTGACCAGGAAAGGCGCGAAGTTCACTTGGTCAGAAGCCTATGAGACCATCTTTCAGAAGTTGAAGCGGAGATTAGTGTCGGCTCCAGTTTTGGTTTTGCCTTCTGAAGAGAACGGATTCGTACTCTACACCGATGCTTCTCTACAGGATTTGGGTGTTGTTTTGATGCAGCACGACAGGGTAGTCTCCTATGTTTCTCGGTAGTTGAAGGAGCATGAGAAGAACTACCCAGTACATGATCTGGAGCTAGCCGCCATCATCTTTACTTTGAAGATTTGGCGACATCATCTGTACGGTATTACATTTGAGATTCTTACTGATCATAAGAGTCTCAAATACATTTTCACCCAGAAGGAACTTAATCTTCGACAGAGGAGATGGATGGAGTTCCTGAAGGATTATGATTGTACCATTAGCTACCACCCGGGGAAAGCTAATGTGGTTGCCGATGCAGTCAGCAGGAAGTCTAGAGGGACTTTAGCTTGCCACCGAGTTGTGGTCACAGACTTGATTTAGGGATTCTCTGAATTGGGCCTTGAGGAGCAGGGACAGACAGAGCAGGGTATTCTGGTTACCATGGTTGCTCAATCATCGATCAGGATGAGGATTCGGGAGGCCTAGGTCGAAGATTAGCATTTACAGTCCATTGGCAGCCAGATAGCTTCCGGGAAACAGACCGAGTTCATACGAGATGAGGAGGGTATTGTATTCTTCCGAGGTAGATTATGCGTACCTCAGTCTCACCCGGTCTTGTAGGTGCTAATTCAGGAGGCTCATCGCTCTCGATTTGAGATCCACTCCGGCGGTACCCGTATGTACCGAGATTTGAGGCGTTCTTATTGGTAGAACGACATGAAGAAAGACATCGTGGAATTTGTAGCTAGATGTCTTGTCTGTCAGCAAGTGAAGACTGAGCACCATAGACCTGTCAGATTTCTACAGAGGATTCCTATTCCTGAGTGGAAATGGGAACATATCACCATGGACTTTGTGGTGGGTTTGCTTAGGACACGATGAGGCTATGACGCGATTTGGGTAATCGTTGATCGATTAACCAAATCCACGCATGTCTTAGCGATTCGGAGGACTGATTCCCTGGATTGATTGGCAGATTTGTATTGTCGGGAGATCATCAGATTACATGGTGTCCCTTTGTCTATTATTTCGGATAGAGACCCTCAGTCCACGTCTCGATTCTGACAGAGTCTGCAGCATGCCTTGGGCACTCAGCTCTGATTCAGTACAGTTTTCTATCCGCAGACAGATGGACAGTCAGAGCGGACCATTCAGACTCTAGAGGACTTGCTGAGGTCAAGTGTATTGAATTTTGGAGGCAGTTGGGAGGACCATTTGCCATTGGTAGAGTTTGCCTACAACAATAGCTTTCATTCAGGTATCCAGATGGCACCGTTTAAAGTGTTGTATGGTAGGCCTTGCGGGACACTCATCCTCTGGGATGAGGTTGGGGGAGGCCTAGTTGTTGGGACCTCATAGAGCTCAGCAGGAGGCAGAGTTGGTCCGTATCATCAGACGGAGGATGTCAGAGGCGTAGGATCGCCAAAAGAGTTATGCTCATCGGAGACATAGACCCCTGGAGTTCTCTACAGGCGACCATGTATTTCTGCGAGTTTCACCCACAAAAGGGGTGAAGAGATTTGACCTCAGAGGTAAGCTAGCTCCGCGATACATTGGACCTTTCCAGATCTTGGAGAGGATTGGAGTGGTAGCTTACCATCTGACACTACCACCGTCCCTGGCAGGTGTTCACGACGTATTCCATGTGTCTATGCTGAGGAGATACATACCTGACCCGACACATGTGCTGGCAGATATCTCAATTCCCATTCAGCCTGACGTCACTTATGAGGAGGTTCCGGTACGGATTCTGGACCGGAAAGAGCGTCAGTTGCGGAACAAGACTATCCGGCTGGTTAAAGTCGGATGAGAGCATCATTCGAATGAGGAGGCTACCTGGGATCTTGAGGATAATATCCAAGCTTGATACCCCCATCTTTTCACTTGAGGTGTGTGAGTTATTTTCTGTTCAGCATTTATACTTTCTATTTGTTGTTAGTACTTGCTGATGGAAGATAACGAAATTTGGGGACCAAATTTTTATTAGTGGGGGAGAATGTAAAATATCGAAAATAGCGAATAATGATAAGGGAATTTTTCAGAATTTTTAGAATTTTTTCTGGAATTTTTCGGAGCTCTTATGGCTCAGGTTACAGGGATAAAAACTAGGCCCGGGAAAGCCTGTTTAGGCTACCCCATTTAAACAAGGAAAAGTTGATTTTTCTTTTCCTTTTATTATTATTTTTTATTTTCCTTTTCTTCTCCGCCGAATTCCCCCGTGCCCGTGCTCGTGCTCTAACCGCACGAGGCGGTTTCTTCTCCCCTCTTCTGATCTGAGCGCCGGCGCCTCTCGCCGCGGAGATCCCAGTCGCTCTTCACCTCCTGCTCGCGTCGCCCTCGGTCACCACAGCCGATGCCGCTTCACCTCAGCCCTAGTGTCGGCCTCTCCTTCTCCTCCTTTCCGAGCCGCACCTGGCACTGCCATCACCAGAGGCCGCACGGAGCAGCGCCGGTGCCCTACCGCCGACGCCTCGTCGAAGTGTCTCCTCCTCTGTGCCCGAACCCTAGCGCCGATCGCCAGGCAGAGCCCCCTTTCCTCTGCCCTAGCGACAACAGCCGGCCGCAATACACTGTGCGCCTTCTGACCATCGCCGACCATCTCTTCTCTCTTCCCTTACCGAGCTCGTGCCCTAGGTTGGGTTCACAGCCAGCCACTTCGGACCTCCTCTCACCAGAAGCCGAGCATCGTGATCCACCCTGTTTAGGCTACCCCATTTAAACAAGGAAAAGTTGATTTTTCTTTTCCTTTTATTATTATTTTTTATTTTCCTTTTCTTCTCCGCCGAATTCCCCCGTGCCCGTGCTCGTGCTCTAACCGCACGAGGCGGTTTCTTCTCCCCTCTTCTGATCTGAGCGCCGGCGCCTCTCGCCGCGGAGATCCCAGTCGCTCTTCACCTCCTGCTCGCGTCGCCCTCGGTCACCACAGCCGATGCCGCTTCACCTCAGCCCTAGTGTCGGCCTCTCCTTCTCCTCCTTTCCGAGCCGCACCTGGCACTGCCATCACCAGTGGCCGCACGGAGCAGCGCCGGTGCCCTACCGCCGACGCCTCGTCGAAGTGTCTCCTCCTCTGTGCCCGAACCCTAGCGCCGATCGCCAGGCAGAGCCCCCTTTCCTCTGCCCTAGCGACAACAGCCGGCCGCAATACACTGTGCGCCTTCTGACCATCGCCGACCATCTCTTCTCTCTTCCCTTACCGAGCTCGTGCCCTAGGTTGGGTTCACAGCCAGCCACTTCGGACCTCCTCTCACCAGAAGCCGAGCATCGTGATCCACCGCCGAACCAGATCCATCCGCGCCTGTACTCTCTTCCTCCCCACGTCAGATTTCCTCTTCCTCTCCCGATCCATCGCCACCGCCGGTTGTGATTGGGGGAGGATAACAAGTATCAGGAGGGAATCCCTATTCCTTCACAACAGTGTTTAGGATCTTCATCGAAGGGTTGTGGGATGGCATGGAGAGCTTCCTCTTTATCACAGTAGCCACTGGATCCTTCATGGAGTGGCTACATATTTGGATTGGGGTAAGAAGTGTGTAGAATTTCATTTCATTTCTAAAATGATAGATTGGATTAGTTGATTCGGAATTATTATGTTAGCAGGAAAAGAGTGGGCAGCAGTAGATCATCTTTCGATGGTGAAACCCTTTCAGTCGTGAGCCACCATTAGCTACGACAAATTTGGTGAGTTTATAGGATGATAAGGGTTCATGGATTGAGTTAAATTTAATTGGACTAACGAGAATGGATTCCTAATCAGATTAGGATTAAGTTAGCTATTTGGTTCATGATAGATTTAGCTCACTAGTTCATATTTGACCTAGTTGTACCACGCGTTATGTGGTTGCAGGACTTTGATTCGAGACGGTGTCTCGACGAGGGATCTATTGCGGATACGATCCTTTCTATTGGAGGCGGGTACCTTGACTTATCTTTGATAATGTCATGTTGATATGTTTAGTAGGTTATAACCTTTAGTAATGATTATGTTCGTCTTTGCTTCGGTTGGTCACTACCGGATACCTGTTACATGCTTATTTTGTTTACTTATTATGCACTTCATGTTAGTACCTACCTGATTATACATGCTTATAGGGGTAGTGACATAACCATGTGTTTATTATGTTCAGGATATAGGTTTTTATACCTTATCTAATCTGTGTACCTTTGATTTTATTCATTGTCCTATGGTACACATTATATATATATATATGGATATTGCTATGCTGTTCAGGATTTTACCATGCTTAGTGTCATGCATTATTCGCATGATTGCATGCTGCGCGATAGTCTGCTCCATTATTGTTGAGCACATCGCCAGTTTCATCTCTGTCGGTGCTCCGCTGGTCCGCTCATGGGTAGCGTGACGCAGCGTGGTAGCACGTCAGTTTTTCTCTGTGGTGCTCCACTGGGATGCTCATGGGTAGTGTGACTACAGCGTGGTAGCACGTCGGGATCCCTCCCCGTCATCGTGTATCGGGAGATGAGAGCATTGTGCTCCCCCACTTATGATTTGGGGTAGGAGGATAGGTGTACTCCGACAGCATCCCATCCACTCGATTACTCATCAGGAGTAGTGATGGCAGAGTGCACGGTTGTCACAGCCCTACCCACTCGGTCTCACCATCATGTGTGAGATGGCTGACTGACATCAGGGGTGATCATGTCATTGGCATCATATGCATTAATGCATTTACTGATTGTGTTTGTTACACTTATATGCTGCATTTGGATGGATGCATATGTTTGACATGCATACAGGATTTATGATACTCTCGGTCTGACTACCTGACTATTCTGATAGGAGGCCCTGGTGAGTACAATTCTCTTCAGCCCTTTTCTATTGTGCATTTCCAACTTTTGTCTAGGAGATTGTACTCCATAGTTATTACTATTTGTTATAGTTTACTATACATGTCAACTAGATATCTCCTGAGTTGTTGAACTCACCCCTGTGGACACTATCTTTTTCAGGTACCAGGTTGTTTATGGAGTCGCATGGAGTATCCTACCTGCCGGTTCCCACGTCACATCAGAAGACCTGTCTCTGCTTTGGTTTATTTTTATTTTGATATATGAAATTTGTGTATTTCGCTTTGTGTTCCAGTTTTGTTTCTGGAGTGTTATTTTGTTGTGTGGTGTAAGCCTAGCAGGCTAGCAGTCTTCGTTTTTAGTTTGTATGTGTTGTCCATTGTATTTTCGCTGTGTTTGATTTTGGTACAGCCGAGTGGGCTGTTAGATTTACATATAACTGCGTGGTTGTGTTTTTTTTTTGTATTAGCCGAGTAGGCTGCATATAAACTGTGTGGTTGTGTGTATATTCCAGCCGCCTGTGGCTGAGGTATATTGTGTCTGTAGAAATGGTTCAGATTGTCACCCGTACAAGGGAGGTGCTGTCGGAATTTCCTCTGGTAGGGACTCCTCGGGGGTGTGATAGATGCATACCTTAAAGAACTATCAATTAGAATACAAAAATATAAAAATTTCAATTGATAACATAAGTTCAATTAACTTAACCAAGAATCTGATTCACCGCTCAAGGACTAAACATATAGAAGTGAAACATCACTTTGTAAGGGATCATGTAGCTAAGGATGACATTGTACTTAACTATGTTGGGTCCAAGTCAAACCTAGCTGATATTTTCACAAAATCCTTACCTAAACTTGAGTTTAGTGCACTTATAAGACAAATAGGGATGTGTTTAAGTAGAATAGAGTCTATTTTAAAGACATTTTCTTCTTTACTATTACCACTTCAAAGTTTTATAAATTTTTTTATTTTTTCTAGGAAAAATATTTTTAAAATTTTAATTTTATTAGTGTTTCAAAATTTAGACTTAGCCTGGGCATCTACATGTACCCTTAGGTTTCAGCCAAAGCATCTCACAAGTACACTATTATTACCTTGCTTGTATATGAAAACACTTAGAATGGTGTGAGATGCATAGGGTACTGCCTGGACTTCAAAATGCTTATGTCTGTGCATCAATATAAGTCTGAGCATTAAATACCAAATTCAAATTAATCAAATTAAGTTATCCAAGCTTAGTCAAACTAACTGGAACACTTAATTTGACTAACCAAGTGAAAGCTACTCCTCATGGTAAACAACTAATAACTAAAGGTTAGACATTTATTTAAAGGTAAATGGTTTGTTACTCATGCTTAGACTCTAGGAAATTAGCTGACATTAATCATGGGGAAGTAAAAGAAGCCAAGTTAGAGTTTTTTTGTATTTACTTTTCAAACCTTCAGTTGTTTAGTTTTAAACAAATATTATTTTTAAGCTTAGTGTTTAAACCATTTTTTAAAGTTTAGTGTTTAAACCATTTTTTTAAGCTTAGTGTTTAAAACAATTTTAAAAAAAACTTAGTGTTTAAAGTATTTTTTTAGTGTTTAAAATAATTTTTTAGCAATCGTTTAAGCT
This sequence comes from Zingiber officinale, assembly GCF_018446385.1. Taxonomy (NCBI): domain Eukaryota; kingdom Viridiplantae; phylum Streptophyta; class Magnoliopsida; order Zingiberales; family Zingiberaceae; genus Zingiber; species Zingiber officinale. The sequence continues at coordinate 17,069,980 of NC_055986.1, read as the reverse complement.
TAGTGTTGAAATAAAAATTATTTTTAAAACTTAGTGTTTAAACAAAAATCATATTTTTAAAAGCTAAGTGTTTAAGTAAAAATATTTTTAAAAGCTAAGTATTTAAGAAAAATTATTTTTAAAAGCTAAGTGTTTAAGAAAAATTATTTTTAAGTTAAGTGTTTAAGCAATATTATTTTTTTTAAAACTAAGTGTTCAAGCAAAATTATTTTTAAACTAAAGTACTTAACTTAGTTTTTATCAAATTTTTTAAACTAAGCTTTAATCAAAGCCCTTTTTAAGCTGAGTATTTTGAACTAAGTCTTTTTCAAACCCTTTATAAAGCTAAGTATTAAAACTAAGTTCTTATCAACTTCTTTTGAAAGCTAAGTATTTGACAAAATAATTATTTTCAAAGTTAAGTCATTTTACAACTTTCTCTCTGTTTTTTTTATATATGGTAAAGGGGGAGGAAAAAGTGAGAGTTAAGTAATTAAGGGGGAGAAAAAAAAGTAAATAAGTGATTAAGGAGGAGATGGAAAAATGTTATAAGTGATTAAGGGGGAGATACAACTTGCAACCTGTTGATGTTACATCTTTTTAACTTTGAAGTTACACAACCTGTTGATGTTACATCTTTTTAACTTTGAATTTACACATTTATGCTTTTTATGATTTACTTAACTTTGAATTTTGTTGCCATAATAAAAAAGGAGGAGATTGTTGGTGCGGGAAGCATCTGAATATCGAACTTGAGTTTTGATAATGGCAAAGGGTTCAAAGTTAAGGTTATTTGTGGTCTAACCAGTTTGAATGAGATTGTAGGAAAGTCCTAAGCGTACTTAGACAAAAGTCCTAGCTGCGGTTAGGTAGGTGGAAAACCCTAGGGGGTGGTAACCCTAGGTCCTAGGAGGTGGTAACCCTAGGCGAAAAATCTTGGCGGGTCGAAGGCTTCAGACAAAAGCCCTAGAGTCGGGGACTCTAGGTTGAAATCCTGGTGTCGCGAACCAAGTGGAAGATTGGACTGGCCGTGGAGCGAACGTTCAGTAGAAAGTCTTGGAGATTCGGACGCTGAGCAAAAGTCCAGTTGATCTGGAGGATCAAACTGGCAAACAGGTAAACTCTCTCGAGTGGAGTAGGTGAGGATGCGTTTCCCGGTGAGGGAACAGTAGGCGTCGGTTCGACCAAGGGTTTCCAGAGATGAAATCCGAAGTCAGAACCGGACAATCCGAAGATTGTCAAATTAAGTTTCTATTTATCTTATTTTGTTGTACTAACTTTATTTTGCAGGGTATACCTTGTTTGTAGACTAACATGCTTTGCAGGATGGAAATTGCATAAGAAAATCCTCGGATGAATAGTCCTGAGGTGCCCTCCATGGAGCTTGGAGGCACCTCGGGTGACTTGATCGACAACCCCACAGCAAGGCGCGAGGGCGCCCTCCATGGAGCTTGGAGGCACCCTCAGGCGGATAAGCAGCGAAGATGGAGGAGCTTATCGACACTGCGATTTCAGCGGGGTTGGAGGCGTCCTCCATGCAATTGGAGGCACCCTCAACAGGATATTTAAGCCTGGTTTGAGCAGCAACTTACACAACACTTGAAATCGCAATCCTTCTTTCGTGTGCTGCTCAAAGAACGATCCGACAAAGTTGTAACTCGACTCCGACGACCAGAAGCTTTAAGTTTACTGATTTTAGTCGTTGGTATATTTTACTGTATTTAATTAACTGTACTTAAAGTTGTAATATTTTTAAATTGATAGTGATTGCCCAAAGTAAACACTCAACGAGTGTGGGCCTTGGAGTAGGAGTCGCCATAGGCTCCGAACCAAGTAAAACTCTCGGTGTTCGTGTATTGTTTTATTTTTCCGCTGCGTGTTTTACTCTAACGAACGAATTAGCCACGAGCGCTATTCACCACCCCCTCTCCCTCCTCCTCCTCCTCCTCCTCTAGCGCTTTCGATCTTATAAGACTCTCATGCCTTTGCTCTTGGACTATCCCCAAAAAGGTTCATTCTAATGGAGATATCCTATATTCTTTTAAATCCCCATGATCTTTACCAATTTTTCTAATATGAGACTTTGATTGTGTAACGCCCGAAAATTCTCAAACTTGCATTAGAATTATTCTACGATTTTTCTGGAATTTCTAGATATTTTTCCGGAATTTTCCGAGTAGCGGAAGTAGCAAAAATAAATATAAGCGTAAAACGGCCTAGGCGGGGATTGAACCCGAGACCTATGGTTTAGTGGACAAGGCTAGTAACCAGTGGACCCAGCAGGGCTGTGCTGAAAGGAAAGGGGAACAATCCTAGTTAAGTGGGATTTGGGCGGAACTTATCACTAAGTATAAATAGGAAACTTAAGTTGGGTTTGGGTTAATTTGGTTCTGCAGCCATCTCCTCATAAACCCTCACCGTGACCTATCCCTCTCCCAAAAACCGGCATCGCCGCCCACACCTCTCCCTCCTCCTCTCTCGGCGCCCAAGCCCCAAGGGCTCTCGGATCACTTTCCGGCGACGACTCCAACACGAGAAGGGTTCTTCTCCGCGAGAGGAATGCAAAGACGTGAGCGGATCGTCGAGAGGACCATCTCCACCGGAGTTTTAGCGAATAGAATCGTAAGAAATTACGATTAGGAGGTAAGAAACCCCTCACCTGCGGTATAATAGCTTCCGTTTGAGTTTTTATGCTTTAGTTAGGATGTATGCAGATTGTTTTATCGATATCTAGGGTGTATTTAACTCTCTTTTCAGATTAGGGTCTTAGTTGAACACCTTTAGAGGGGCCGGGCATGTCTTCCCTCTTCAGATAGGAGGTTAGATGTTGTCGGGTGCCTAGAGGTGGTCTCCCTAATAGAGAGGAGAGTTAGGGCACGCTAGGTGTTCGATAAAATAGCTAGTTTAGTAAAAATGCACCCTAGGCATCTTTAACAGCTCAGTTAGATACATTAGAAGTATCTATTCAGTATACTCAGTTTATTACAGCTTATATGGATTAGATATCCAATGGGTGGACTCCCATAGTCGCCTCTAGGTTCAGATAACCTAGTTCTAGGTTCAGATAACCTAGTTTCAGCAAAACAGTATTAGCTACTTCAGTATTTTACTTTCAGTTGGCACTGTACTGGATTAGATATCCATTGGGCTGGGCTCCCATAGTCGGTCCCTAGGTTTAGATAACCTAGCTAAGTTTAGATAACCTAGTTAACCCTACTAAATTCGGGACTTGCAAACCCGGGTCTAGTTAGGGATGCGCGCATAGCAAGTACAGTTGCCAGGGCCCTACAGCAGCATGTTTAGTATTTTCACTTACTATGTATTAGTTTTCAAAACTCAAAAATCAGTTATACCAGTTGAGTTTGATTGCAGCTTCAGTTTAGTTTAGCTTAGCTCAGCATTATGCTTCAGTGTAATTTTCCATGTCAGCTCTATGTTCAGCTTATGTTATGCCATGCTTGTATGACACTATGTCATGCCATGCTTGCATATTCAGTATGTTTTCCAAAAGCATGTTTTAAAAGCATATTTGCATCGTATGCATGATTTAGTGAGGTAGATGGTTTCTTACTAAGCTTTTTAGCTTACAGATACTATTTTCCTTATACTGCAGATACAGGTAAAAGGAAAATGGACTAGCAGCGGAGGCTGGAGGACAATGCGAAGATGGTGTGTGTGTGTGGAACTGGAATCAAAGGTCCTTAGGGGACTTAGCAGGATGAACATTAGACTCTTTAGCATGTTTACCTTAGCACTTTACAGTTTATGGTTTAATACTTTCATCGTTATGCACCTTTAGTTTTGGAACGTACTAAACTATGAAAGAATGAGTTAGATTGTTAGTAGTCATTATGGGAATGCTTGTTAATGCATGTTAGAAGTAGCTTCAATCGATTTAGAACTACTGTGTGAGGTTTTGGCACGCCAAAGTGCTGAAATCAGAACTTCCGGGTGAAATCAGACTCTGATCGGTCTCCAGACCGATCAGGGTCTGAGCTGTGCCACTGGATCGGTCAGCCGACCGATCCAGCGAGATACAGTATGCTACTGTATCCTCCTGGATCGGTCAGCCGACCGATCCAGCGCGATACAGTAGCGATCCCAGGTATTCCAGGTGCCTGGATCGGTCAGCCGACCGATCCAGACATACCTGGATCGGTCTGCCGACCGATCCATCACCGGACAGTAGCGAACCCAGGATTCTGCAGGTTCCTGGATCGGTCAGCCGACCGATCCAGGCATACCTGGATCGGTCTGTCGACCGATCCAGCCTCTACTGGATCGGTCCCCAGACCGATCCAGCCAGTGTTCGCGTGGGGGTCAATGGATCGTTCCACGGACCGATCCAAAGCTCCAATTTTGCCTCCTCAGCCTAGCTATGAATATCTAGAAGGTAGTGGGACATGAAATCTCACTCTCACAGAGTTAACAGAGGCAACTACAATAGTTTAGTAAAATTTTTATTCAGCCCAGTTTTTCCGCATTAGTAATTTAGCTGCAGTTAGCAAAGAAACTGTAGCGGTCCGCCTTGCAGCCTAGCAGTAGAAGGTGGGTCGTTACAGATTGACCCCCCAACAATCTTCCCCTCAAACAAAGGACACAATTACTCTCATGGTTCGGGTCTCCCCACGAGCATCCGATCATCTTGACCTACTCACCTCCCCGTGAGCATCCGGTCACCTTGACATACTATAGGTCTGCCCACAAACATTCACATCCGATCACCCTGATCTACTCGCCTCCCTGAGAGCATTCGGTCACCCTGACCTGTTCTGAGCCTCCCCGCGAGTATCCAGTCAATGTGACCAACCCCAGACCCACCCTTATCTTTGCTCAAGGCCCCTCCCTCCCACATTACATCTGGTATGGATCATGACTCTGAAACCATTTATTGTGTCCATGGATATTCATATATCTCCACAATAATATGTTATTGTCCAGTTTAAATCTAGACCCTTATGACTTTATTCTTGAACTCTTCCTAAAAGACTTTATATCAATAAAGATACTCTACCTCTTTTTAAATCTATAATTTTTATTAAATCTTTCTAACGTGAGAGTTTCATTGAGTCCCAATAGTGTGAGCTTCTAATCCTGACGAGTATGATTGCTTTAGTGTGCGTAAGCTCATAGTTTCCTCTCAGTGACTGTAGTTAACACTTGCCAAAGCAGGAGTTGAGTTGATTCTTACGAACAATTGCAAAATACATTTCCTGTATTATTATTATTTTTATTTTTCACAAAAATGAAAACCAAGAAATAAAATTTTTGGTGTTTCCAAATCGGCCTAAATCGTTTAAGTCGCATGTTGATTTCAGCGGAAATTCATTTCGTTTACCGATTAGTGAGATAGCAGAGAGATCCTGCTGGGTCGAGCCTTTTATGCTTATAAATTTAAACTTTAATTGTAGATATATGACATGATGGCCACCAACTCGCCTGTTTCTAACATTAGTCATTGGCCAACCACTCAGTATCTCTACCATCTAAATCTCCAGCCCATTGATGTTTCTTGAAAGAAACGATGGAGAAAAGTTGGGCATCGGAAAGAAAAGGTTCCTAACTTGCCAATTCTTGTTGCACGACTGCACACTCAGAATCTCTGTTGCATAGCTCGACCACCAATTCAAAAACCAGCATGGTATGTCTGCCTCTCAAATATTTCATAACAAATTCAAATAAAAAAAAGAGAATGAGATGAATATCTCTATTTTTATACACACGTATGAAAAACTTATGTCATACAAGAAGACATTGATAGCACTTCAAATTATCAAGCTCAATAAAGAAAACATTATAAAAGTGAATATATTTTAATAAGGTTTGTCGAAATCAATCGGACAAATTAATTACTCTTCATTTTGTAACCAGAAATATTTCAACGTACCTTTTTATCCAGGTAATTGGTTTCTTATATCTACGGCAATGAATAGACATAAACCAAATTTTTTGAATACAAACAATTAAACCTAACTCAAATTAATGAGCCGAATCTACACTTAATTTCATGTATATATAAAGGATCGAACAACGAAGGAAAGATTAAATTTGCATATATCTTGAAACAAAAATTCAACCACCTTATAATCTAGGACGTCAACGAGTCAATTCTATGCAAAGAAATTAAAACATTTGAATAACCGCTAAGGTAGCGGATCTACCTTTTTTTATTAAAACATTTGAACACAACAACCAAACCAAACATTGGCGGATCACTTAGCATATATATATTTTTTTATACGAAAGAAGTAATATTCTAAAAAAAAAAAAACAGCAAACCACAATTAGTATCACAATGCCCCCTAAAAAACAATTAAAATTCATGAAATAAAAGAAGAAGAAAAAAAATAGGAAGTGAAGAACCACTACGCACGGCGACGTGAAGCACACGGCGAGGCCTCGCTGCCTTGAATCCTTGCCAAACCCGCACACGCCGACGAGCAGCAGCACACTGCCACGGCCGTCGCGTCATCGATGAGCTCAGAAGCCGTTTCGACACCCCATTACCGGCGACCCGCCGCCCGGAAACCCCGGGTCTGGCCGGACGGCCGCCTGCATCGGTTGGGACGACCGACAGAGACCGGCTTACCCCACTCCGCGTCCCCTCAATATAATCACACTCCCACATGCACTCATTGTTTCCAGCTCACATTCTGCTGCTCCTCCTGCAGAGAAAAGATGGCCGGCTTGCCAAACCTGGCGCTGACACAAACCCTACTCCACACGTCCCCATCAAGGCTCCTGATGAGAAACAAAGCCTTCCTTGTGTCAAATCCGTATCCCTCTCTTCTTTCGCTTCTAGGGTTGCTTCAGCTCCTGGATCTCCTTTCCCTGCGTTTGAAAATAGCAATAAAGAAAGAAGGAAAACAAAAAAAAAAAACATGTACAGTAGAAACGATTAATCACTCATTCCTTTGGAGTTTCATTATTAGGGTTTGTCTGTGCCCGATCCGGATCTTTGTTAATTTGTAGAACTATAAGAAAAAACTTTGCTGGCCATAGTAAAGAAAGACAAATGGTTAGCTGACCGTAGTAGATGATGGATGTTAAAGCTTTTGATGTTTAAGCAAGAGATGAAGAAATCAGAGAGGTTTTAGAGCGAATCAAAGGGCAAGATCTTGCGCAGGACCACGCAGCCTGGCCATAAACCAGCGCATCGACGTCCAAACCTATCCCGTCTCTTGTTTTTTCCTCTTCTCCCTTATGACTATACGAACGACCAAAGCACCGATAGGTGAGCACGGCGATGCGGTGTCATATGGAAGTGTTGCGCGGTCTTGAGCAAAACCATGTGCCACTGAGAACAAGAACTCACCGACCAACCCTCTCTGCAAGGCTGCACACCAAGCACCAAAGGGGGATCAAGAAAAAACAAAAAAACTAAAGGCGACATTAAAACGGAAGACGGCGACAGCGAGGTAAATGAACAAGGAAATATAAAGCTGGAAGGTTGCAAGGAGGAGGGCCATGAGCTATCCAAGTGGGTGCGCCTTTAATTTGTGAGGAGTGGGATGGTGCTTCTTGTGCGAGGGATTTATAGAAGCAGGCCACTAAGATCCGAACAGGTATGTCATCAAAAAAACAATGTATACAAATCGAGAAAAGATGTATTATATACATAACCAATGAATCCTCCGGTGAAAAAGAAAACGGATGACTTTGAGAGATGTGTTTTGGATTTAGTTGGGTATGAAAACGTTGATTTTCTTCGTTTGTATGTTTGTGCGAGTTTTGATTTTCTTAAGGAACCATATTAATCTCTTGTCACATTTTTTTTAGGTTTGCTTCATGTATCCGTTTCAATAATCAAGGTGAGACTTTGGTATAACAAGCTACGTCCATTTGTGAATATTACTTCCCTTTATTTTTTCTAAATCTAATAAGTGACTAGTTTAGTTCTCTAAAAAAAATATATTAAGAGTTTAGAATTTAAGACTTAGCTGTGATATATTTTGAGATTTTTTCCTTAATTAATAGTAGACCTAAGAATACTGGTTGTCAAGTAGGCCTCCATATTACTTCCTCGATTTATCCTAACAACCGATGAGAAACTTCCATGGAGTCAGGTTGGTCGTCTCAAGTTCGACGTTACCTTTCTATTGGTAGCTATTGGTAAGGATTTAATCCCAGCGAAATTAACAGATTATGTGATGGTTTATTTGATTTCTTAATTTACCTTTCTACGTATGACTATAAAGTCGGACGTAATAGGTGTCGAGGTTAGCGTATGACCTTATATAGAAATATAAAGGTCTCTGTAGTAATGGTGCAATGGCTAGGCCTTCTAACGAATAATCAAAACATCCAAGGTTTGAATCTCAGTTACGGCACACTATAAGGTATTTTAACAAACTTAAGAACAGTAGCCGTGATGTCGTGACCGTAAGTGCATAATTGTCGTCAAGTAATAAAATTTATAAAAGTTGATCCTATGAGAATTGAAGATTAAATGATAGTTAGTTCTACACTTCGAATTTAATTAGACAAAATCGATAATGGGTTGTTATGAGATTTTCAACTAAAATGTGAAAATAAAAGAAAGAAATAGTTGAGGAAGTCCTTAATTCAGAAAATGTTCTAGGCCAAAGGTTTCATTGTAATGGTGGATGTTGTGTTGGATCGAGAAGCGCTAGAGGGGGAGGGGGGGGGTGAATAACGCTCGTGGCTATTTATCGAATCGGAATCGTAAAACTTGAGTAATAAATACAGCGGAAATTAAAAGAACACAATCAAACATGAGGAGTTACTTGGTTTGGAGCCTGTGATGACTCCTACTCCAAGGCCCGCGATCGTTGATCGCTTCCAGTGGGCAACAATTATAAGCTCGAATAATGGTTACAGAAGTATTACAATCTATTTGAATTGAAAGAGTATACCGACAACAAGAATGTGTAATTTCGAAGCTTCGGGTCATCGGGATCTCGTTGCAGCACTTCGGGATCGTCTCGTTAGCAGTTTGTAGCAGAAGGATCTCTTAGAAGAAGATATGTTAGTCTGCTGGTCGAGACCCCCTTATAAAGGGTGTTCAAGGCGCCTTCATTAAGCTCCAAGGCGCCTCCAACCCAAGGTTTTATCCTGATTAATCTACTGTCGATCAAGCTTTGACCGCTGCTCATTATCCTCCTGAAGGCGCCTCCAACGCCACTTCAAGGCGCCTCCATGCCGCGGTCCAAGGCACCTTCAGTCTCCGTGAAGGCGCCTCCAGCTCCTCTGGACAGCTGGCTTCGGCTCGCACCCGAGACACCTCCAAACTCCATGGAGGCGCCTCAGACATTGTTCATCCGAGGTGTGAGTTGCTTCTTTGTTCCTGCAAAATGTGTTAGTCTTAAATACATACCTTGCAAAACAAAGTTAACACAGAATATGTATATTTAAGGAAATATTGATAGTCAATGGACTGTCCGAGTCTGACTTCGGATTTCCAAACCGGAAACCCTAGGTTGACCCGACGCCTACTGTTGCCTTTGCGGGGAACACGTCCTCACCTACTCCTCTCAGGAGAGTTACTTGTTGCCAGTGAGATCCTCAAGATCGACTGGACTTTTGCTCAGTGCTCGATGCTTCTGGACTTTCTGCTGGACGCCGACTTCCCAGCTCGTCCAGTCTTCCACCTGGTTCGCGACACCAGGGCTTTCCACCTAGGGTTACCACCCCCTAGGACTTTTGCCTGAACCCCTCGACCCACCAAGACTTTTCACATAGGGTTACCACCCCCTAGGGTTTTCCACTTGCCTAATCTCAGTTAGGACTTTTGCCTAAGTACACTTAGAACTTTCCTACAAGCTCATTCAAACTGTTAGATCACAACATAACCTTAACTTTGAATCCTTTGCCATTATCAAAACACTGGTTCGATCATCAGATGCTTCCCGCACCAACAATCTCCCCTTTTTTGATTATGACAACTTAAATTCAAAGTTAAGTGAAACAGACATAAGTAAATGAATGTATATAAAAAAACATAAGCAAGCCTTTTAATTAAAAAGTTCAAGTAAGAGCGTAAGTAAACTAAATGTATAAGGCTCCCCCTTAATAAGAGCTCACTTTCTCTTATCCTTTATTTGAATTTGAATTTTGAATAATTTAAATTTTTCTTACTCTCCCCCTTTGCCATATATCAAAAAACTTTTGTATGTAGAATAATAGTAAAAAGACAACATGAAAGGGCTAAGTTTTTGACAACTTACATTTTCAGCTTAAAAAGTTATATTTTAAAACACTTTAAAGTAATATTTCTTGTAAGTGAAATTTGCTAAATGAAAAACTTGTCTTTGAAATAAAGCAAGTTAAAGCCTGAGAAATATTTTAAGCAAGAAGTTTGTTTACGAAAACTAATTTAGCTAACAAGATTTTTCGTTGAACCGAAACATAGCTAAATTAAGATTACTGTTTTGAACAACTCCTTTTACTTAGTCATTATTTGTGCAAATTTAGGAAAAAAATTAAACCAAATGTTTTTTGAAAGGCAAGTTTTGAGAAATAATAAGCTTAAGTTTTGCTAGTTTCGTTGAAAAAAATATTTAAAGTCTTTTTAAAAAAACATTAATTTCGAAAAATATTTAAAGTCTTTTTAAAAAAAACATTAATTTCGAAAAATATTTAAAGTCTTTTTTTTTTAAATATTAAAAACTGAGACTTTTTGTAAAATATTTGAATAGAACTTTTTATAAAGTAGTTAGTTAATTTGGAAATTTTTTTGAAAATAATACTAGATTAAAAAAAATATTTAGATGAATAAGAAATTTTAAATTTAAGGCAAAGGAGGATGAATAATCTATGAACCTAACGTCCAAGCATGAGTTAAGTTAAATGGATTTCAAATTAGCCAATTTTCTTTAGTGAGGTATCAGAGCCCTAAATTGCAAGCATGAGTCAACTTGAAATTTTAATATCCTTAACCAACTGTCTAACTTTTAGCTACTGGCTGAATGCCTAGAGGGCAACAGTTTTCACTTGGTTAGTCAGGTTAAGTTAGTAATCCAGTTAGATTTGACTAGGGCTAGATCACTTAACTTGATTAATGTAAAGCTAGTTTTTAACACCCAGACTCACTATGATGCATAGAAATAAGCATTTTGGAGTCCAGGCTGTACCCTATGCATCTCAAGCCATTCTAAGTTTCTTTCAAACACAAACAAGCTATGCCTAGTGTGTTTGTGAGATGTTCTGGCTGAAACTAGGGGAACATGATTTCTAGGGGGAAGATCCTAGGCTAAGTCCAAATTTTGAAAAACTAATAAGATTGGGATTTTGAAAACATTGTTTTTCATAGAATTTTAAAAGATGATTTTAAGATTCAGAAATTTTGAATACCAAAAAAAAATTTAAAATTAGATGTAAGAAATTTTGTTTAAAAATCAAGATCTATTCTACCCAACACATTCCTATTTGTCTTCTAAGTGCACTGAACTCGAGTTTAGGTAAGGGTTTTGTGAATATGTTAGCTAGGTTTGATTTGGACTCAACATGGTTAAGTACAATTTCACCTCTAGCTACATGATCCCTTACAAAATGGTGTTTTACCTCTATGTGTTTAGTCCTAGAGTGATGAATTGGCTTTTTGGTCAGATTAATTGAACTCATATTATCAATAATTTTTTTTATATTTTTATATTCTAGTTGATAGTCTTTTAGTGTATGCATCATCCACAAAAGTTGGGAAGCACATTCTCCTAGGGCTATGTATTCAGCTTCAATAGTGGATAAAGCAACGCAGTGTTGCTTTCTGCTTGACCAACTTACTAGGCACTGACCTAGAATTTGGCAGCTACCACTTGTGCTTTTTTTTTTTATCTAGTTTGCACTCGATATAGTCTAAATCAGAATAACGAAAAAGGTTAAAGGTGCAAGTTCTAGGGTACCAGAGTCCTATATTTAGGTGCCCTTAATGTACCTGAGTATTCTTTTAGTATATGTTAGATGTGATTCTTTTGCACAGGATTGGTATCTTGCGCACATACCTACTGCAAATAGTATATCAGGTCGACTTGTAGTTAGGTAGAGTAAGCTACTTATTACACTTCTATAGTGTTTAGGATCTACTGGTTTTCCTTCTGGGTCAGAATCAATGTTGACATTAGTTGCCATTGGTGTATTTATAATTTTTGAATTTTCCATGCTAAAATTTTTAATTAGTTCCTTAGCATATTTAGTTTGATAAATATAGATTCCATCTTTGGTTTGTTTAATTTGTAAGCCTAATAAAAAATTGAGTTCCCTTACTAAACTTATTTCAAATTCATTTTCCATTAATTTAACAAATTCTTTTAAGAGTTTAGTGTTGGTTGAGCCAAAAATTATATCATCAACATAGATTTGGGCTATGAAGATGTCTTTCTCTAAGGTTTTGACAAATAAGGTCTGATCTATTTGACCTTGGTTAAAGCCCTTGGATATTAGATAATTAGATAACCTTTCATACCATGCCCTAGGTGCTTGTTTTAGGCCATATAGAGCCTTTTTCAGTTTGAATACATGGTTTGGTTTGTCTACATTCTCAAATCCTGGGGGTTGGCTTACATAGACCTCTTCCTTAATGAACCCATTTAAGAAGGCTGACTTGACATCCATTTGGTATAACCTAAATCCTTTATATGCTGCATATGTCAATAGCATCCTAATGGATTCAAGTCTAGCTATTGGAGCATAGGTTTCGTCATAGTCTAAACCTTCAACCTAGCTGAATCCTTTGGCTACTAGTCTGGCCTTATTTCTTACTATGTCACCCTGATCATTCAATTTGTTCGTAAATACCCATTTGGTGTCAATTATGGACTTATCTAAGGGTTTAGGTACAAGTTTCCATACTTGGTTTCTATCAAATTGGGCTAACTCTTCCTGCATGGCAATGATCCAGTCTGGGTCAAGTAGAGCTTCTTCTATGGTCTTAGGTTCAATTTTAGAGATAAGTGCAATTTGACTTAGGTTTCTATAAGAAGCTCTAGTTCTAACCCCTAGGTTTGGGTCACCCAAAATTTTGTCAGGTGGGTGAGTAGTACTTATTCTGGTTGGTCTTATACTTGAGTCAGTAGTTGGTTCCTCTGGTCTAGTGTTAGGTTGAATTTCTTCATCTTTTATAATTCTTGGGTTAATGTCAACATTTTCATTTATATTAGGTTGGTTATTTTCTTTATCAAAGATTATATTAGTTGTTTCTTCAACTTTTAGGGTATTTTGATTATAGACTCTATAAGCCCTACTGGTTGTGGAGTACCCTAAGAATATTCCTTGGACTGATTTGGGTGTGAATTTTTCTAAGTAATCTTTAGTGTTTAAAATGTGAACTTTGCATCCAAACACTTTTAAATAGTTCAAGTTGGGAATTTTATTATAATATATTTCATAGGGGGTTTTATTGTGTAATTTGTTAATAAGAATTCTATTTTGAATGTAGTTTGCTGTATTTATTACTTCGGCCCAGAATTGATGATTTAAATTGTATTCATTTAGCATGGTTCTGGCCGCCTCTTGTAGGGTTCTATTTTTGCGTTCCACCAAACCGTTCTGTTGGGGAGTTCTAGGACATGAAAATTCATGTTTGTATCCATTAATTTTATAACATTGGGTAAACCTATGATTTTCAAATGCACCCCATGATCACTCCTTATTCTTTTAATTTTGGTATCTTTTTCATTTTCTATTAACTTGCAAAAATTATTAAAAGCTTCAAATGTTTCATCTTTTATTTTTAGAAATTTTACCCAAGTGTACCTAGAGTAATCATCAATTATTACTAAGCAGTACTGATTCTTGCTTAGTGACTTGGCTCCATATGAGTTAAATAGGTCCAAATGTAGGAGCTCAAGTAAGAAATCAGTTCTATCTAGATTGGTTGACTTGTGTGTTGGTTTGGTTTGCTTACCTTGTTGGCAAGCCTAGTAAATTATATTTTCTAGATTCTTTAATTTGGGTAGTCCTTTAACTAAGTCATTTTGACTCATTTTTGAAATGAGTTTGACATGAGTATGACCCAGTCTTCTGTGCCACAGATTGGTTTCCTCTTTTTATGTCAAAAGATACTTTATTGAGGATATGGGCAGGTCAATTGTGTAGATATTATTTTTCCTAAGTCCCTTAAGTATGATTTCGGGGTTATCAATATTTTTAACTAAACACCCAGAATTATTAAAAATAACTAAGTAGCCACTATCACATAATTGACTTATACTCAGTAAATTAAAGTTAAAATTTTCAACTAATAAAACATTTTGAATAATGAAATCAGAATTAAGTTCGATATTACCTTTTCTGATTATCTTAAGTTTACTGTTGTTGCCAAATGCAACTAATCATAGGTTCTTGTATTTTAGCTTTGTGAACTTCAACCTATCTCCAGTCATATGCCTGGAGCATCCACTATCTAACATCCATTGATCCAATTTCTACACATAAAGTATTTGAATTGGATTCTTTTTAATGAATTAAAAGATAGTTCGATTGAAATAAGCTCCTTGATTTTTTATCTCATCCAATCTAGGTTTTTGCGATCAGTTATTCCTATGGGTGATTGTGAGATAATTGAATAATCAAATTATTAAGTTAACAAATTTTGAAAAAAAATTATTAAGTTAGTTAAATTTTGAAAAATATTAAGTTAATTAAAATTTGAAAAATATTAAGTTTGAGAAAATTTTAAGTTAATTAAGTTTAAGTTAATTAATTTTGAAAACGTTTTTAAGTTAATTAAATTTGAAAAGGTTAATTAATTTTGAAAAGGTTTTTAAGTTAATTAAATTTGAAAAAGTTTTAGTTAATTGAATTTTTTTAAAAAATATTAAGTTAATTAAATTTGGAAAATATTAAGTTGATTAAATTTTGAAAAATATTAAGTTGATTAAATTTAAAAAATATTAAGTTGATTAAATTTGAAAAATATTAAGTTGAGTAAATTTTGAAAAATATTTTAGTTAAATATTAAGTTAAATAAATTTTGATTTAGTTTTAATTTAATTTAATTTTAATTTAATTTTAATTTAATTTAATTTTAATTTGATTTAATTTTAATTTTAATTTAATTTAATTTGATTTTAATTTGATTTAATTTTAATTTAATTTAATTTTAATTTGATTTAATTTAATTTGATTTTAATTTGATTTAATTTTAATTTGATTTAATTTTAATTTAATTTAATTTTAATTTAATTTAATTTTAATTTAATTTAATTTAATTTAAATCTTTAGTCATCTCACCCGATCTAGATTTTTCAATCAGGGGAACCTACAATTATGTGAGATGAATTAGGTTCAATTATAGGGTTTGATTTAACTTTATGTTAGATTCAGGTTTAGCTTCGGGTTCAACAAATATGCATTCTTGGATAAACTTCTGGGCTATGGTGAGTCACTTGGACATCATTAAAGTAACCATACCTTCGAGGTTTTCCAAATAGTCCTATCCACTGAACTTAGTACAAAACCTTGGTCTAACTAGTTAGGATCCATAAAGGGTAGCTTCGGTCAGTTCCACTTAGCCAAATGCACTAGGTCGAAGCCATATCTTCCTAGACATGCATAGACTAAGCTTCCCTAACGTACTATCATCTAATACTTCACCAGTACCGTTGATCAAGTTAAACTTAGCCCTTTTTATTCTAGCCCTAATTATCTTGCCGGGTAGGTTGTGTTTTGTTACCCTGTCGGGTATATTCCTTTTGGAGGTGCTAGCTATTCTGAAGCCTCCATTATTGATTTTCCTTTCATTTTATTTGTTAAGATAATTTTAATTAATTATTTGTTAAGATGAATTTAATTGATTATTTATTTGTTAATTAAAATAATTTTTCTTTTTGCTCCCCCTGGATCATAGCCTCGATAAGGTTTATCAAGGTAATGTACTTGATCCTTGGGGACCCAATATTGACCAAGTGCAACTTGATTGACCAAGTCCAACTTGATTGACCAAGTTGGACTTGGGTACCCATGCTTTGACTAGTTTACTATTTGGTTTGTTGATTAAGGATAGATAAGATCGATATTTTCTTTTGGATTTAAAACCTAGTCCGGTTCTATTGTAAACGGCTCTTTGAGTTCCAAGAATTAGGTTAAGGTTCTTGGACCCCAAAGAAAACCGTTCTAGAGTTTTCTCTAAATCCTTGACTTGAGTTTTCAGACTAGAATTTTCTTCCTCAAGTTTTTGGACTTGAGTTGAATTTCCAGTATGAACTGGGTCAGGCAAGGTTTTGGAGTTAGTCACTTCTTTAAGGACTCCTACTTCCTTTAGAAGTGACTTGACCTGAATGTTTGATTTCGCTAATTTACATAATAAATAATTGACTAAATTATTTAACCGAGGAATACTTATAGAGGGATCGAGCCCTTCGGAAACGGATACGGATTCATGGATTCTGTCCGAGTCTACTTCCGATTCGCTCTCGCTCTCGGACATGTTGATTTGGTCCCGGGCCATTAGTGCTAGGAGGTTTGTTTGTTCAAGCTCGTCGTCGGTATCTTCTTCTGAGGATTCTTTAAAGGTTGCTTTCAGCACCTTCTTCTTTCTCTGCTTTGCATCCTTCTGATTTGGGCAGTTGGCCTTGATGTGCCCCTTCTGGTTGCACCCGTAGCAGATCACCTCGAATTTGACTTTTGAACTAGGTTGAGCTTCCTTGGATTGTACTGCCTTCTTTAGGTCTCTCTTGTTGAATCCCTTCTTCTTCTTGTAGAGCTTCTTCACAAGGTTCACAAGCTCTATTGTTAGTTCGTCGTCTTCATCGTCTGAGTTGAGTTCTTCTTCCGACTCTGGTTTAGTTCTTTGCCGTATTCTTGGTTCACGTGTTCTACTTGTACCTGCAATCAAAGCAGTGCCCTTCTCGATTGGCTGTGCATTAGTCTGCTCATGAAGTTCGAACTCAGAAAATAATTCATCTAACTTTATACAAGACAAGTCCTTGGAAACTTTGTAAGCATCTATCATTGATGCCTAAAATGTGTTCCTTGGAAAGGAGTCGAGAGAGTACCTTATGACGTCTCGATTCTCGACTTTCTGCCCGATTGCATGGAGGGAGTTGAGAATGTCTTGTATGCATGCGTGGAGTTGACTTGCCGTCTCACCTTCCTGCATTTTTAAGTTATACAATTTATTGAATAAAAAATCTCGCTTACTTACTTTGGTATCGGAGGTCCCTTCGTGAAGCTCGATCAGCTTCTCCCATAGCTCTTTTGCGTTGGAGAACTGTCCAACTCTGTTGAGTTCCTCCTTGGTTAGTCCACACTGGAGTATGCAGGTAGCCTTTACAGCTTCTATGACTGCCTCAGAGGTTGCCACTTACTCAGCTTCTATGGTGGAGTCTGAAAAAACACCTTTGCTTATCACTCTTCCATAGTTATGACTTCACCTCCTAAAGTAAACATAAAACCCCGAGGTTGACTTACTATTGTCCCTATCCGGTTGGAAGTCAAAATTCGTGCAACCCACATGGACCAAATTATCTGCCTTGTAAGCTAGCATATAATCTCTAGTGTCTCTAAGGTACTTCAATATATGCTTTATCGCAGTCCAATGTCCTTGTCCAGGGTTACTTTGATATTTGCTAACTATGCCCACGGCAAAACAGATTTCTAATCTCGTGCATAGCATACATTAGACTTCCGACAGCCGAAGCATAAGGAACTGCCTTCATTTCCTCTATCTCCTTTGATGTCTTCGAAGACATCTCTTTAGATAAAGCTACTCCATGCTGAAAAGGTAAGAAACCTTTCTTGGAGTTTTGCATGCTTAAAACGTGTTAGTTAGAGCCCTAGAGCAAATCATTTGATGATTGTTGTATGGACTCGTTGTATCATATTCTTGTATATAAATAAAGGCATTTATTTTTGGTTATTATACTTACTTGTATTGGTGCCAAATAATTAAGTATAATAGCGTCCTTGAGTAGAAGATTCTTACCTATATCAATCGATTGGTTGAATAGATAGTGAGATGATATAGGGAACACTACTCTTAATCATTCCTAGTCAAGTATTAAAATTTAGGGACAATGTTAATGCGACGAGACTAACATGTAGGTCAACTCGATGACTTGATCTCACAAGTCATGGATATGGAGATATCAAGTTGATACATGGGTATGCATTGGAGAATGTATACTGAATGACCCACCATGAGAAAGTATCATGGATTGTTATATGAGTGTCATATACTTTCTCATGTGGCTATTAGTATGACTATTAGTCCTTGGACCTGAAGTCACCATGGTTCCCTATATAAGGAGTTACATACTTTGGCTTCGTCAAACGTCACCTGTAACTGGGTGGACTATAACGGCGATTACTGGGTATGTAACAAATTATGCAGAGGTATGTGAGTGATGTAGATGGGATCTATCCCTCCTATATGACGGGAGTGACATCGATATTCTTGATAGAGTGAGACCACTAAGTGCATGGCCATGCCCAAATGAGTCAATATGAGATGTTGAGCTCATTTGATTGAGTGAGTCTACTTGGGATTCAAGATTTAGATTGATTAGAGGATGACACGGTCTATGCCTCACATTGATCAATCTAGATGTCAAGGATAGAATGACACTTGTCATATATTGTGAAGAGTCACAATTAGTAGTCACAAGGTGATGTTGGATCTCAACATTCTTATAACTTGGGTAGTAATGATGTGTTGCTAGATACCGCTCATTACTTATGCTTCTAAATGGGTTTAGGAGCATTGTCAATGTTATAAGAACCTATAGAATCACACACAAAGGGAAATTAGATGGAGATTAGGTTCATTTGATGAACCTAAAGGATTAGGTCCATGTGATGAACCAAATTGGATTAAGAGTAATCCAAATTAGGCTAATTGAGTTGGACTCAATTTGGTTCATGTGTTAGATGAGTCTAATTTGAACTTAGACTCATTGAATCAATTTAATTCAATGAATAGAGATTCATTAAATTAAAATTGACTTGAACCAATGGTTAGATTTGATCAACCATGGGAGAGAAGTGGTCAAGTTTGACTTGACTTGAGAGGAAGATGAAGAGTCAAGTTTGACTTGACCATTTGCCACCTCATTGGTGAGTTGGCAAAGAGTGGACCAATGATGATTCTCCACATCATCATGGTTGCTTATGTGTGTGTGCCACCTCATGAGGGAGATCAAGAGTTGTGACTCTTGATATCCTATGGAGTATAAAACTCCTCCTTTAGTGGCCGACCACATTCAAGGGTGTTGAATGTGTTTGTGTGCTTAGTGTAACTTTCATCTTCTTCCTCAAGCTCTCTCTTCTCTCCCTCTCCTCCACCTTGGCCGAACCATTCAAAGGTGCTAGCACACCTTTTTGTTTGGTTTCTCCGTCTCTTGCTTGTGTGGATACACATAGAGGAGTATCTACTTTGATACTCTCGAGATCCGGCGAACCTTGGACGAGCGGGATTAAGCGAAGGGCTTCGCATCAAGGGTAAATTCTTATCTTGTAGATCTAAAGTAGATCTAGGCTTAGAAAACTCGTACGTGAAAGTTTTTACGAAATTTTATTTCTTCGCACGGATCCGGTGGCATGGGAATTTCGGGGTTTCCGCAACGTAAAAAGCGGTTTTTGCGGCCCGAAAAACCCAACAAAACGAGCAAGGATTGTTTCGATATATGAAACTTGGGATAAGTAAAATATTCTTTTCTTGTGATCCCTTATTACTTTGATCCCAAGAATATATGCATTCTCCCAAGTCCTTCATATCGAATTATTTGGACAACCATACCCTTACTTCTGACAACACTTTGATATTGTTTCCATCTACTAAAATATTATCTACGTATAGTACAAGAAATACCACCACGTTTCCATCACACTTCTTGTATACACAAGACTCATTCGGTTATTAAATAAATCCATAGGTCTGGATTACTTTATTAAACCGGATATTCCAAGACCTTGAAGCTTTACTTCAGTCTATAGACTGATTGAGCTTACACACAAGATGCTCTTTGCTCTTTGCAATGAGCCCTTCTGGTTGCTATATATGGATGTTTTCTTCAAGACTTCCATTAAGGAAAGCTGTCTTGACATCCACTTGCTAAATCTCATAGTCCATATGAGAAGTAATAGATAAAAGAATCCGGATAGACTTAACCATGACTACCGGTGAAAAAGTTTTTTTTTCAACAAGCCTTGCTTTGAAAATTTCTATCTTCCTGTCTATCCCTCTTTTCCTATTGTAGACTTATTTTCGCCCAATGGCTTTTACACCATTTGGTGATTTTATAAACTCCCAGACACTATTAGAATACATATATTCTAATTCTGTATTTATTGCTCTTTGCAAAGATGTTGCATCTTTATCTTGGAGTGCTTCGTCATATGTTCGGGGATCAAGTTCATGTCCACCAGGGATCAAGTCCAAAGACTCTCCTGAAACATGAATCTTTTAGGTTGCCTAGCAACCCTCCCATTACGACGAGGCACTTTCTGCAATTGTGTACGTGTTGCAGTTTCTTGTGATATTTCATCTTGTACAGTTGGTACTAGATTAGACGTGTCCTTTAATTTCCTTAAGAACAATTTTTACTCATGGGGTTGTGGTTCATAGTATAGTCCTTTTCTAAAATCGAGCATTAGTGCCAATAATGACCTTCTGATTTTAAGGACTATAAATCTCTTTTCGTTTTTCTAGGATAACTCACAAACAAGTGAACTCATGTCCAACTTATCAGTGTCTCTCATGTGCTAGACCACCCAAATCCGAATATGCTTCAGACTAGGCTTACGCTCATTCTGCAATTCTATGGGAGTATAGAGTTCTGACTTAAAAGGTACTATGTTCACTTTCGTTTCCAGTGTATATCTTTAAAACGAATTTGGTAATTTTCTGAATAACTCATCATCGATCTAATTATTCCATAAGAGCCTTATACTTTCTTTCTACTACACCATTCTGTTGGGGTGTACCAGGTGCAGTTAGTTGAGATTAAATCCTGACTTCTGATAAGTGACTCCTAAACTCTCCTAAGAGGTACTCGTTACTACGATTTCACCGTAGTGTCTTGATACTTTTACTTTGACGTTACTCCACATCAGCCTAGTACTCTTTGAACTAATCAAAGCACTTAGACTTGTGGTGCGTCAAGTAAATGACGCACTAAATGTATCCTTATCACAAATAGACGTCTATAAAGAGATGAAATATTCGAAACAACCTCTTGTCTGGATAGTCAAAGGTCTACACAAATCAGAATGAACCAATTCCAACATATCTTTGGCTCCATACCCCTTAGACTTAAAAGCTTCTTGGTTATTTTTCCTTCCAAGTAAGACTCGCAGGTTGGAAAGATTTCCACTACCAATGAACCCAAGAGTTCATTGGTTATTATCCTTTAAATCCTACTTAAGTTAAAATAACCTAGCCTTAGATGCCAAAAATATGATTGGTTCATTTCTGAAGGTTACTTTCTCTTATTAAAGTTAGAAAATGTGTTATTAATTTTTATTTATTGCATCGTGGGAGTTATTGGATTATAAATTGTCAACCAACGTACCAGAACAGATAACTTCCCTATTTTTCTTGATAACAAGTTTGTTATCAAAATAGACAGAATATCTATTCTTTAATAGTTTAGAAACTGAAATCAGGTTCTTTCTAAACTTAGTACGTAAAGACAATTTCTGAAAATCCATATTTTATTCCTATCAGAGGATAGACATCTCCCACTGCAACAGCTGCTACTTTTGCAGTAGTGCCCATGTAGACGGTGTTTTCCTTTTCATATAGCTGTCGGGTTTCCTGGAACCCTGCAATGAATTGCAGACATGATTAGTGACATCTGTATCTATACTCCAAGTACTGGTAGATAACACCACTAAACATATTTCAACAACTAATGAATTAAATACACCTATATTGTTCTCAATTCTAAGAGGACAGTCTACCTTAATGTCTAAGTCCTATTTCCAATCATTATAATTGGGACTACTAAGTCTATTCTATAGTATAACAACTAGGGGATTACTAAACATCCTAAGAATCACAAAAATATTTGGTCAAGACCAACACCTTAAAATCCCCATGAATTTTGTATGCCACGATAGTGTGGACGTATACAAAAACAAAGAGGAGATTTTATCTATTAATTTTATTATTTCGTCAACCTAACTTTACGACGAATAAAATTAATAGTTAGTCTATCTTTGATCAAATATTTGGTCAAAACTTTTGAATTTAAAATAACATTGATTCCTCAAACAATATTATTTAAATTCACCAACACCTCAAACACCGGGAATTTTGCATGCCACGATAGTGTGGACGTATACAAATTCGAACATTTGTGAGAGAAGGGTTTTACCCATTAATTATCTTGTCAATAAATCTTTATGACAAATAAAATTACCTCAAACACCGTGAATTTTGTATGCCATGATAGTGTGGACGTATACAAAACCAAACATTTGTAAGAGAAGTTTTTCCCATTAATTTTATTTTCTTGTCATCCTGACAAATAAAATTACCTCATACACCGTGAATTTTGTATGCCACGATAGTGTGGACGTATACAAAAACTCAACATTTGTAAGAGGAGGTTTTAATTTCATTATCTTGTCAACTTATCTTTTTGACAAATTAATAGTTGGTTTTCCTTTGGTCACACAAATAATAGCAGTGACTCCGATGGGGAGGATACTATTAGACATGCCTAAGTGTATACCATTACTTGACACTAAGTCCATTAATAAGATTGTGCCCCTTCCGATGGGGAAGATCACACACTCTTAATTAATTTCCTATAGTCATCCTAAATGGAAGTTTGATCTAGTGATCCGCAAACAAACTCATCTGATATGGAGGAAGGCATTCAGAGCCAACGCGCAAGTTTGTTTGCATCACTTATAAACCAGTAATGGAGACCGTGAAATTTATTAAAATAAATCCCTCTCCCACTTAGTTATTTAAAGTGAGGAATTTTAAATTATCTTAGCATACACCACATGCATACACACACATCACAGTAAATAAAAACAATAAATATGGAAATTATTTTCCAACTATTATGGCCTTTTTCTATTGCTGTCCTCCATGTGCTCCAACCCTAGCTGCTGCCATCTTTAGCCACCACCATCGGGTCGAGTCGTCGCATCCATCTTGCTTCTTATTCTGCTACGCCTCTGGTGCTTCAAAAGTACCACGTCTCGTAAGAATCCGATCCGCGACAAAAATAGAATTTTACATATATCGATCCTATATTCCACGAAGGAATGTGCATGTATTCTAGATCGAACAAAAAATGAAATTCTAAAAATAATACAGCTCCTGCTGTATTTGATACATACAATCATGCACACAAAATAATGCCATTGACATGTCCAAGGGTCCAATCACACACAATATCTAAATGCCATAATAGTTGGAGCCTGCAACCAAAGAGTTAGCACATCCTACTATTATCCTGCCTTAATTATGTATGACATGTGCATAACCTATTTGAATTCTAAACACATAGAGGCAAACCCTAGCTCTGATACCAATTGTTGGTTAGTCCTAAGAAAATGTACCGGTTCCACTGTACAAAATTTTTTTTGAACAAGTGTCGAACCTTTTCTTAAATAACCTATTGTGTTCTTTTGAAATTAAATTAGGAATCGCAGATGGAACTTAACATCATTGATTCCAAATTTAAATTATCTGTTCTTAATGATTTAGATTTGAATCGCAAACGAAACTTAACACTATTGATTCAAATCCACATATGTTATTAATTCCATTAAATATTAATTTCTAAAATTGGCTTCCAGGACTGCATGGCGAGGCACATGACCTTCTTGGATATGGGAGCAACCACCACCGCCTAGTCAAAGCCTTTTAAGGAAAGCTAATATTTAATTTTCTTAAATAACTCTAGGTTAACCAAAAAGAACAATCGAATCACAAATTCGAAAAAGAAGAAAACACAAACTCAAAAAATAAATTCGATAAACTAGATCTAATTGCCTCTTGTATTTAGAATTCTTACAAAGAAAATAACTAGTATGATGCGGAAGAAAACTACTAGTTATACCTTCTCTTTGTAAGCTAATGACCTCAAGATCTTCTGCCGTATTCCTCGCCTCGCCTTGGATGTCGTTGTTGGAGGATCTTGCGGCCGGCTAGAAGGGGGGTTGAATGGACGACGCCCCCAAATCCTTGCTTCCTACGATGTTAGCGCAGCGGAATACAAACGAACACAAATAGAAAGCTAAACACCAAATACAAGTATGGAAATGCAAACCGCTAACACGTTCGTTTACGTGGTTCGGAGATAACTTGCTCCTACTCCACGACGTGTCTGTAAGGTGGACGATCCCTCAATCCGTCGGTGGATTAGTCCCCGGCAAACTCCGGCTAGCTCAACCTCCTTGTGGGTGGAGAAACCTCACCACAACACTCACCAAAAACACTTGGACACAAGGGAACCTTTGAGCACTTAGTGACTACTAATTAGGTTTTAACCAAGTCTAATTTCGTCGACCTTTTCTGGCCATCCCAAGCTCCTTCTTATAGAGTTTGAGGAAATCAGCCTTGCTGATTTGCCCGTTACCAGTCGACTGGTCCTTGCACCAGTCGACTGGTGCCAGCCCAACGACACTCCAACGACTATCTATCAGTCTGGACCAATCGACTGGTCCCTGGACCAGTCGACTGGTCCCAACCGTTTTGGGCACAGAAGCTCTCTGTGCTCACCATCAGTCGACTGGTCCTAATACCAGTCGACTGGTACAACCCTAAACCTACGGTTCCTATCCCGAGTACATTTCTCTCAGCACTCGGACCCTCACGACTCCCTTAACTCTTCTTTGCATCTTTGACCTCTTGCCTTCAAGCCTACTTCCTTTGGCTCTTGTCCCTCGGATGAATCCAAGTCCGCGGCTCATCCTCAATGCCATCCTTTGCGTATGCCTCGAAGTCGCTTCCCTCGGCCATTGTCCTTGCTGCCTTGTCCACGATCCCTCGGATGCTCCATCCTTCACCGGACCCGAAGCCGTCAACCTGAGTCACATGTGTCACCTGCAGTCCTGCACAACTCAAGTACACATATCAAATAACGAGGGTAAGCCTAACTTAAACCCTTTGCCCAAACACCAAAACACATGGTCCCGCGGACCATTAGGATTGCTCCAACAATCTCCCCCTTTTTGATGTTTGACAATACGTTTAAGTTAGGGAAAACATATAGCAAATAAACATGCTAAAAAGAAACAATGGACTTACGTTGCCAATGCTACACACTTGGACTTACACCGCCGAATGGACTTACGTTGCCAAGGCTACACACTTGGACTTACACCGCCGAATGGACTTACGTTGCCAAGGCTACACACTTGGCAACCGCCGAAACAATGCATCATGCATTTGAACCTATCCCAAGGCTCCCCTACACCTAAGCTCCCCAATGAGCTAGGATTTTTCGACAGGGATTTTTAAGAACATATCACAAGGCTCCCCCTATGCAAAGGCATTTAAGGTTTTCCCAACTAAACCTTACTTCTCCCCCTTTGCCTAACATCCAAAAAGTTCTCCAACAATATCCCAATTGTTGAAAACTTATCATCCAAACTGACCCAAACTCATATATTTATCCCCCATGGATTCCATACATTTAAATGAGTTGACACGGTCACGAACAGCACTGAAAAACAATATCAGGCTGGTATCAGTCGATTGCCCCTGAGTGCTAGTCGACTGCCCCCTTCGACAGAACCTTACAGAAGTATTCTGTGGTCGAAATCTACTGTTACCAGTCGACTGGTATCAACAAAATGAGCTTACAGAAACATTCTGTGCTCAAAAACACTGTTACCAGTCGACTGGTATCTGCACCAGTCGACTGGCACCCTATTTCTACAAAAATCAGACTTTTCAGGCCAACTTCAGAAATGCACCAGAAATTCCCTAGACCTCCAAAAATCCCCAAATTTTGTGGAGAGGTCTATTGTAACCTTGTCTATTTGGAAAAAATACATTACAAAATGTATCTATCACCAATCCCAAGATTGACACAAAATCTAAAACTAGCTAAATGGTTCAATTGAACCTTGACCTAAAGTCCTAGTTTTGACTTCCTCTTGATGTATTTGCCCATACCAACCCACAATGCATTCCTAGCATTGGTTTATATGACATCTATACATCCAAAATCAATTATCATGTTATATGACCCCCAAATGTCATATTTCTTGCATGAAACACAAACCATGTGTGCCAAATCCCTAGGTTTAAGACTCAAGTCCGTCTCTAAACCATTTGGCACACTCCATGGCTCCTCTAGATCCCAAGTAGTACCCACTTGAGATACATTGTCCATGGGTCCCAATTTGACTCTTTGAGCTCCCCCTAGAGCCCTTAGCCTTAGCCACCTCCCTAGGTGACTCATCCACAATGGCTAGGCCACATCGGTGCACCTCCAGTGACACTTGGCCTACAAACCTAACTTTCTTAACCTTAGACACCTTGTCCTTGGTTAATTTTTCCTTACCTTTAAATGACTTTCCCTTGCCATTTATTGGTTTCTCCTTGCTATAGTCATATGCAACCCTAGCATAAGACTTTCCCTTAGCATTGGAAACCCTAGATCGGTATCCTATACCCGATCTATCATTGTTGGATCTTTGACTACCCAACACCATACCTAAACCCTTAGATCTAACATTGAATCTTTCTAGGGTTTTCTCCAACTTATCAAGCTTTGCCTTCAAAACTTGATTTTCCCTTTCTAGGTTCCTAAACCTAGAGTCAACATGTCCACCATGGACATTCCTAGACCTACCCTTTCTAGGCATATGTCTCACCTTCTTGGGATTAATGTCTTGGGTCTCCTTAGGTCTACCATTTCTAGAGTTATCATGAATGAATACCTTAGGGTTTTGATCTATATTAACCCTACTTCTATCATGATATTTGAAATCAAAATTTTTCATTGCTACATAATGATAATCATTATTTTTCCTAGCATGCATGAGAACATAAGAATTTGAATTTGAATTACGGTTCAAATTAGGGTATACCTCCCTTACCCTTGAAGCTCCCCCTTGACTCAAGCTCCTCTTCTTCTTCTCCCATTTCTTTAAATGTGCAAGCTTCTTGATTTCCCTCTTCTTGGGGCATTTGGTGTGGTAGTGTCCCTTCTCCCCACACGTGAAGCATGTAATGCACATTCTCCTCCTTTGGGCTTCTTCATTCCTACAACCCATGTTAGTATTTAAATTAACTTGAATGGGTTTAGGATTTACCTTCTTCTTACCCATTGGACACCTACTCTTGTAGTGTCCCTTCTCATTGCACCCGAAGCAAATTATGTGGTCCTTTGACTTCACTTCGGTGGAGGTGCTTGCTAGATTGACCACTTCCAAGACCTCTTCTTCTTTTTCACTTGCCTTGGAATTTTCTTCAATTCTTGAGGATGTAGATGATGCCTCATCTTCCTTCTCCTCCTCAGATGTTGAGCATGGCTCAACTTCCATTTGCTCCTCCTCAACTTGAGCAATTAAACCCATCTCCTTGGGTTCTTCTTCTTCTTGTGTAGGTTTAGGTTCTTCCCGTAGAACCATCTTCACCTTGCTCCACAAATCGTGGGCGTTCTTATATTCGCCTACACAACTCATCACATTAGAAGGCAACATATCTATTAACATTGATATTACCTTATCATTTGCCTTCGATCATGCGGTTTGCTCTTCCGTCCAATGTCGTGGTCGGAGTCTTTTTCCCTTCTTGTCTCTTGGGACTTCGAACGGGTCCTTAATCACCATCATGGTGTCCCAATCCGTGTTGAAGAAGACGTCCATCTTCATCATCCAAAATGTGATGTCCCCAAGGCTTCCTCCTTCAAACTTTGGAGGTTCAATCAAGCCGGTCATCTTCTTGTAGTTGCTCTTCTCGGCGGTTAGTCCGGTGAAGTGCAAACCTTGCTCTGATACCACTTGTTGGAGGATCTTGCGGCCGGCTAGAAGGGGGGTTGAATGGATGGTGCCCCCAAATCCTTGCTTCCTACGATGTTAGCGCAGCGGAATACAAACGAACACAAATAGAAAGCTAAACACCAAATACAAGTATGGAAATGCAAACCGCTAACACGTTCGTTTACGTGGTTCGGAGATAACTTGCTCCTACTCCACGGCGTGTCTGTAAGGTGGACGATCCCTCAATCCGTCGGTGGATTAGTCCCCGGCAAACTCCGGCTAGCTCAACCTCCTTGTGGGTGGAGAAACATCACCATAACACTCACCAAAAACACTTGGACACAAGGGAACCTTTGAGCACTTAGTGACTACTAATTAGGCTTTAACTAAGTCTAATTTTGTCAACATTTTCTGGCCATCCCAAGCTCCTTCTTATAGAGCTTGAGGAAATCAACCTTGCTGATTTGCCCGTTACCAGTCGACTGGTCCTTGCACCAGTCGACTGGTGCCAGCCCAACGACACTCCAACGGCTATTATCAGTCGACTGGTCCCAGCCGTTTTGGGCACAGAAGCTCTCTGTGCTCACCATCAGTCGACTAGTCCTAATACAGTTGACTGGTACAACCCTAAACTTAGGGTTCCTATCCCGAGTACATTTCTCTCAGCACTCGGACCCTCACGACTCAGTTGACTCTTCTTTGCAGCTTTGACCTCTTGCCTTCAAGCCTACTTCCTTTGGCTCTCGTCCCTCGGATGCATCCAAGCCCGTGGCTTGCCCCCAATGCCATTCTTCACGTATGCCTCGAAGTTGCTTCCCTCGGTCACTGTCCTTGCTGCCTTGTCCACGGTCCCTCGGATGTTCCATCCTTCACCAGACCTGAAGCCATCAACCTGAGTCACATGTGTCACTTGCAGTCCTGCACAACTCAAGTACACATATCAAATAACGAGGGTAAACCTAACTTAAACCCTTTACCCAAACACCAAAACACACGGTCCCGTGGACCATTGAGATTGCTCCAACAGTCGTGTGGGCGACGATCCTCCAAGATGAACACCACCCAAAAGCTTCTTCCTCTTCTTCTAAAATCCGGCCACCACCACCACCAAGGAGAAGAGAGCAAAAGGGAAAAGAGAGGGGAGAA
This sequence comes from Zingiber officinale, assembly GCF_018446385.1. NCBI lineage: Eukaryota > Viridiplantae > Streptophyta > Magnoliopsida > Zingiberales > Zingiberaceae > Zingiber > Zingiber officinale. The sequence goes on along the minus strand of NC_055986.1, from coordinate 17,040,997 downwards.
GGAGGGCCGACCACTTGATGATCTCCAATCAAGAGAATAAGAATTGTGTCTCATGAAGCCTCCTCACCCCTTATTTTATATTAGTTGCCCAAGGCAAATAAGGGAAGAATTTTTACAAAAATTAAAATCTTCCTCAAGCTTTTCCTTTTCCCTTTTAATTTTCCTTTTCTTTCATCTTGATTGAATCAATCACCAAATTAATTGGATAATGATTTATTTTTATTTTTATAATTGGCCGGCCCCTTGCTTGGGCTCCAAGCAAGGTGGCCGACCACCACATCAAGAATAAGGAAATATATTTTTTAAAATTTTACAAGAAGAAATCCTCTTATAAAATTTACAAGCTCTCTTTCCTAAAGTATGAGTTAAAAAAGGAAAGTTCTAAAATTAAAACCATGTTTTAAAATTTAAAACTTCACTTATAAAATTTTCTTTTTTAACATGATGATAGAAAATTTAAATTTTAAAACTTATCTTCCTTTTTGTTCTTAAACCATGAGGATGGTTAAAAAAGGAAAGTTTTAAAACTTTTAAAACTCTCTATTAAAACATGTGGCCTAATTCAAATAAGGAAAGTTTTGAAAATTAAAATCTCTCTTTTAAAACTTATAGTTTTCTACAAAGAGAAGATTTTAAAAAATTCAAAACAACCCTCCTATTTGAATTAATCTTGGCCGGCCCCTACAAGCTTGGTCACCAAGCAATAGGGCCGGCCCCTATAAGAGGATGTGGTCGGCCATTGCTTGGTCACCAAGCAATGGTCTGGCTCCCTTCTTGGACACCAAGAAGAGCCTTACATTTGGATTGACTTGAGGTTATAATGAGGCTACGACAGGGACCTAGAGGAGAAATTGGTTTTGACCTTTCGATGAGCTTGAGTATCCCGTGCTCGCCCCGAACACACAACTCAAGTTCATCGATAATAACTCATTCCACTAGAGAGTTATTATCGCACTACCACACCAATCCCAAATTACATTATGGGCTCCTTCTTATCATGAGTGTGTTAGTCTCCCTGTGTTTAAGATTACAAATGTCCACTAATTAAGTAAGTTACTCATAACTCACTTAATTAATATCTAGGTCCAAGAGTAGTACCACTCAACTTCATTGTCATGTCGGACTAGGTCCACCTGCAGGGGTTAACATGACAATCCTTATGAGCTCCTCTTGGGGACATTCTCAACCTAGATAACTAGGACACAGATTCCTTCTATAATCAACAACACACACTATAAGTAATATCATTTCCCAACTTATCAAGCATATTGATTTATCGAGCTAAACCTCACCCTTTGATAAGTCAAAGAAATAAATATTAAATATATGTGCTTGTTATTATATTAGGATTAAGAGCACACACTTCCATAATAACTAAGGTCTAGTTCTTTTATAAAGTCAGTACAAAAAGAACTTACCTAAAATGGTCCTACTCAATACACTTAGAGTGTACCAGTGTAATTTATTAATCATGATAAACTAATACTTAATTACACTACGACTATTCCGATGGTTTGTTCCTTTCCATCTTAGTCATGAGCAACTGTTTATAATTTATAAAGAACCGACAACATGATCTACTGTGTGTGACACCACACACCATGTTGTCTACTATATAAATTAATTGAACAAATTACATTTAACAAATAAATGTAGATATTGACCACTGTGATTCTTTATTTCTAAATAAATGTTTATACAAAAGCTAGGCTTTTAGTATACACTCTAACATGCCTTTGCCCTTGGCTTGGGACTTTCCCTTACCTTTAGGCTTGCCCTTGCCTTTGCCCTTTTGCACCATCAAAATGGAGTTGGGTTTTACCTTCTTAAGGTTTAGCTCGACAGTTCTCAACATGCTTAGCAGCTCGGGCGGTGGCTTGTCAATTTCGTTCATGTTGTAATTCATGACAAATTGACTGTAGCTCTCCGGCAAGGATTGCAAGATCAAGTCAGTGGCTAGCTCTTGGCTAAGGGGAAATCCCAACCTCTGTAGGTTTTCTATGTACCCAATCATCTTGAGTACATATGGACCTACGGGAGTCCCGTCTTGCATCTTGCACTGAAATAGTGCCTTAGAGACCTAGAATCTCTCGTGCCTAGCTTGTCCTTGATATAGTTGACGAAGATGTTCAACCATATCATAAGCACCCATCAACTCGTGTTGCTTATGAAGCTCAGAGTTCATGGTTGCGAGCATGAGACAGGACACATCTAATGCGTCATCTTGATGCTTCTTATAAGCATCACGGTTAGCTCGCGTGGCAGTGGCAGGAGGTGCCTTGGGAATGAGCATCTCCAGGACGTACAGTTTCCTTTCCTGAGTGAGAACAATTCTCAGGTTCCTGTACCAGTCCAGGAAATTAGCTCCATTGAGCTTGTCCTTATCAAGGACAGAACACAGAGAGAAGGTGTTCGTGTTTGTTGACATGACAATCTACAACAAAAAAATATAGAAAATAAATATCATATTTCACTAATCATTTAATTAGGCCTTTAACTAAATGATGCTCCCACTGAATTATAGAACTTTTGTAGAATCAAGTCATGGATATGGTCAAACCACACTCACTAGATTCTAGCTATAATTCTTGCGGGACAAGATCCACATCATACTATGCCTTGAGTTAGCTTTGGCTAAATCTCCCAAGACTTAGTTGCTAGGATGTATACTAAAAGCCTAGTTTTTGGTATAAACATTTATCTAGAAATAAGAATCACATTGGTCAAATATCTACATTTATGATAAATGTAGTTGTTCAATTAATTTATATTGTAGATAACATGGTGTGTGGTGTCACACACAGAGGATCATGTTATCAGTACCTTATAAATTATAAACAGTAGCTCACGACCAAAATGGAAAGGAACAAACCATTGAAAGGTCGTAGTGTAATTAGGTATTAGTTTATCTTAACTATATAATTACACTAGTACACTTAGAGTGTATTGAGTAGGACCATTAGAGGTCGTTTCTTTTATACTGACTTTATAAAGGAACAAAGACCTCAGTTATTATGGAAGTGTGTGCTCTTAATCCTAATATAATAACAAGCACATATATTTGATATTTATTTCTTTAATTTATCAATGGGTGAGATTTAGTTCGATAAATCAATAAGCCCGATAAATTGGGAAATGATATCACTTATAGTGTGTGTTGTTGATTATAGAAGGAAACTGTGTCCTAGTGATCTAGGTTGAGAATGTCCCCAAGAGGAGCTCATAAGGATTGTCATGTTAAACCCTGCAGGTGGACTTAGTCCGACATGACGATAAAGTTGAGTGGTACTACTCTTGGAGCTAGATATTAATTAAGTGAGTTGTCAGTAACTTACTTAATTAGTGGACATTTGTTATCTTAAACATAGGGAGACTAACACACTCATAATAAGAAGGAGCCCAAAATGTAATTTGGGATTGGTGCGGTAGTTCAATAATAGTTCTTTAGTGGAATGAATTATTATTGATGAAATTAAGTTGTGTGTTCGGGGCGAACACGAGATGCTTAATTTCATCAGGAGACCAAAACCAATTCCTCCACTCGGTCCCTATCGTAGCCTCTTGTATATAGAGATTTATACCCACCACATACCCACCTTCTTACCCATCCAATGGGGTCGGCCAAGCTAGCTTGGAACCCAAGCTAGGGCCGGCCAAGACCAAGTGGGTGAGCCAAGTTGGTGGCCGGCCAAAGCTTGGGTCCCAAGCTTAGGTGGCCGGCCACTAGAATATTAAAAAGGTTTTTTTATTAAAATTATTTCTTATGTGGATATCATGGTTTTAAAAGAGAGTTTAAAAAATTAAAAATTTCCTTTTATAACTTTCTACAAAAGATTAAGAGAAGAGATTAATCTCTTTCCTTATTTGTAGATTAAAAGGATAATTTTAATTTTTGGTAAAAACTTTCCTTATTTGTAAATCATCTACATGTTTAAAAGAGAGTTTAAAATTTGAAATCTTTCCTTATTTGTTGATTAAAAGGTGGATTTTAAATTTTAAGAAAACTTTCCTTTTTAACCATGTTCATGATTTAAAAGAGAGTTTAAAAATTAAAAATTCTCTTTTATAAGTTTCTACAAGAGATTAAGAAAAGATTTGATATCTTTCCTTATTTGTAGATTAAAAGAGATTTTAATTTTTAGAGATAACTTTCTTTTTATCCACATGTTTAAAAGAAAGATTTTAATTTATAAAATTTCTTTTTTATTAACCAATCATGAAGGGATGAAAATTATTGTAGAAATTTTTTATAAATTTCTAGAGACAAATTAGGAAGTTTTAATTAATTAAAATTCTCCTTGTTTGTAGCTTTAATATGGCCGGCCATATGAATTGATGAGAAGAAAATTATTTTAAATTAAATAAATTTTCTTTTTCAATGGCAAAAGAATTAAGGAAGTTTTTATTAAATTTTCCTTATTTGCCAAGACTAAGGATTATAAAAGAGGGGGTAGAGGAGGCTTCATGGTGAACATCTATATTCTATTTTCCCTCTCTTTTCTCCTTGGGTGTGGCCGGCCCTTTCTTTCCTCTCCTCTCCTTTGTGTGGCCGAAACCTTCTCATGGTGGAGATAGCTTTGGTGGCCGGATCTAAGAAGGAGAAGAAGGAGAGAAAAGAAGCCTCTTTTCTAGCATCCCTTGGAGCATGGTGGTGGTGGCCGAACCTTTTCATCCTAGGAGAAGTTTTGATGGCCGAAACTTGTAAGGAAGAAGAAGGTGCTTGGTGGTTCTCATCTCGGAAGATCGTTGCCCACACAACGTCCGAGGTTAGAAGAGGAATACGGTAGAAGATCAAGATGTTTTTCTAAAAGGTATAACTAGTAATTTTTCTTTCCGCATCATACTAGTTATTTTTGGAAATAATACCAAATACAAGAGGCTTACGATTCTAGTATTTCGAATATGTTTTTCGATGTTGTGTTCTTTTATTTTTTCTTTTCCTTGTGATTTGATTGTTCTTTTTGGTTAACCTAAAGTTATTTTAGGAAATTAAATATTAGCTTTCCTTAAAAGGTTTTGTCTAGTCGGTGGTGGTTGTTCCCATATCCAAGAAGGCCATGTGCCTCGCCACGTCAGTACTGGGAACTAATTATGGAAATTAATATTTAATGGAATTAATAACTTAGGTGATTTGGATCAAACGTGTAAAGTTCCGCAGGAGATCCAAGTCAAAACCTAAAAGAACAAATAGATTAAGTTTTGGATCAAACGTGTTAAGTTCCGCAGGAGATCCAAAATTTAATTTAAAAGAACATATGGTAGCTAGGAAAAGGTTCAGACCTTTGTACAAAATTTTTGTACAGTGGAACCTCTAGGTTTTCCGAGTAGAAACCAACATTAGTATGATCGGTAGGTAACTAATTACCAATTACATCTCTATGCAACTCTTGTTTATAGGATCAAGATCCGCATGTATATTAAAACTTGAGTTAGCTTTGGCTAAATCGCCCAAGAGTTAATATAAATGTGATTTTGACCTATCTACCAACCATTGGAAAATGCCTATAGTTAAATCCGATCCAATTGAGTTTAACTAGTTTTACTCAATCTGATTGAGTTTGTACTCACCCAGGTACTGATAGGCGGGACCAAGATTGTCCCTCCGCACCCTACCAAGATAATATGCGTTGCTCTGCTTTGGTAGATTCAACAACAACATGTGATCGAGGTAGTGATGGGTATCACGGCATGGTAGACATTTTGAGTTGACGTGATTAAGATCTAATCTAATTGTTGATGTGTATCATATATGCAATTTAGATCTAATCTAATCGTGGTGCATCATATACGCGATTTAGATCTAATCTAATCGTTAAGGCACTAATTAATTACTCTACTCTAGCATGCATCACATACACACACACAAGCAATTAATTAAATTGTGATTAGTCATGACCCTACTACGATCTTCTCAAGCCAATGAGAAGATCGGATGGTCAACCTAGGGTCAACAGCTTCTCCAAGCTCCTCCCTTTGACCGCCATGTGTTGCTCGCACCCTCCTCGTAACTCCTCCTCGAGTGGACCTTCCACCGCTCCAATTTTGTACATTATAAATTTGAAACTCGAGTTACATTCGAGTCTAAAACTATTTTACAACAGGAATATTAAAATAGAGAAAGTCACGACGCGCAGGTCGCATAGCAAATACAACACTCACATCACACAAAATGGCACGCAGGCCATAATATGAATTACAACATATTTTGTCCAATCTTATTGGGTATTTGGGCCATGACCATCACAAAAATTATACATAATTCTAAATTATGTAATTTCCATAAATTTCTATAATTTTTCTACTATTTTTACAATTTTATGACTTACAACTTCCCGGCGGTACCGTTTAACGGTTTTTGGGTGTGATCGCGGGACAATGCCCCTTGCGGGGTTAGGGGCAGCAACCCTTCTCATGAAATGAGTCTCATGAGTATCCCACGATGATCTTACAGCGCCCTAAGCCGCTGTCCTAAAACATTTTGGGCGAGACCTTGCCGTTTCAGAAGGTGTTTCTCGGTAGTCAAAGCCTACAAGTGACCAAACACTTGTTGCTTCGCTTCTACGAGAAAAATACCCATAAAATACATAAAAACAGTAAATATATAGAAACTTACAGATCTGTAGTTTTTCATAAAAAACAAAATAAAACACGTACACACTTCGCACGTGGCTCTGATACCACTGTTGAGACATTCGAGCCGCAAAAATCGCTTTTTGTGTTGCGGAGACCCCGAAGTCCCATGCCACCGGATCCGTGCGAAGATAAAAATTTCGTGTACATGTTTTCTAACCTAGATCTACTCTAGATCTACATGGTATAGATTTATACCTTTGATGCGAAGCCCTTCGCTTATCCCGCTCGTCCAAGAAGATGTCGGATCTCAAGGGTGTCAAGTGAACACCCCTCTATGTGTATCCACACGAAAAATTAGATGGAGAAAAACCTCTTAAGTGTGCTAGCACTCAAGGAGGTTTCGGCCAAAGTGGAGGAGAGGGAGAACAAGAAGAGAGGAGGAAGAAGATGAAAATCAATTGCCTTGAATTCGTACACAAATGCACTAATTTCACCTTTTAAGTGGCCGACCACTTCATGGTGGTTTGTAACCTCCATGGGATACCAAGGGTCACAACTCTTGATCTCCCTCATGAGATGGCATACCATGAAGTAGTCTTGATGATGTGGCACATCATTATTGGCCGACCCTTATTCCAAGTCATCTAATGAAGACATATGGTCAAGTCAAGGTCAAGTCAAACTTGACTCTTAATCTTCCTTCTCAAGTCAAGTCAAACTTGACCTCTTACCTCCCATGGTTGATTAAATCTAACCATTTGATTCAAGCCAACTTAATTTAATGAATCTATATTCATTGAATTAAATTGATTCAATGAGTCATAATCTAAATTAGACTAATTCAACAAATGAATCAAATTGAGTCCAACTCAATTAGTCTAATTTGGATTACTCTTAATCTAACTTGGTTCATCACATGAACCTAATCCTCTTGGTTCATCAAATGAACCTAATCTCCATCTAATTGCCCTTTGTGTGTGACCCTATAGGTTCTTGTAACATTGGCAAAGCTCCTAAACACATTTAGAAGTATAAGTAATGAGCGGTATCTAGCAACACATCATTACTACCCAAGTTACATGAATGTTGAGATCCAACATCACCTTTGTGACTACTAATTGTGACTCTTCACAATATATGACAAATGTCCTTCTATCCTTGACATCTAGATTTATCAATTTGAGGCATAGACGGTGTCATCCTGTAAAATACCGAAAATTAGCGAATAATGATAAGGGATTTTTTTAAAATTTTTGGAAATTTTTCAGAGCTTGTATGGACGAATTTACGGGGATAAAAGTGGGCCCCGGGAAAAGCCTGTTTAGGCTACACATTTAAGTGAGGAAAAGTTATTTTTTTTCTTTTCCTTTTTCTTTTTATTTATTTCCTTCCTCTCCCCGCCGAACCCGTGCGTGCCCTAACCCCCTTCGATGTCGTTTCTCCTCCCTTATCTCTTGCTAGTGGTTTCTCCTCTTCTCCGAGCCCGATCTTCCCCTCTCTTCCGAGCCGCGCCGTCCGATCCCTTCTCCTCCTGTGCCGCAGACGTTTTCTCCTCGCCGGTACTTGAGCGCCGCCCTTTTTCCTCTTCGGATCTGCGCGCCGACACTGGTCCACCTCCGCCGGCCACCGGTCCGACCTAGCGCCGACCAAACTCCTCTGCCCTAGCGACGACAACCAGCGCCGGCGCTCCCTTTTCGGCGCCCGTCTCCCATCCGCTGGAGACCAGGTTGATGATGCAGTCGATCCCTCGTTCAGCCATCGTGCCCTAGCATCAGTTGCCGATTCTTATTTTTCTTACTCTCTGGTCATGGGGATCTTGATGTAAGTACTCTTCCTAGTTTGTTATTTGGGGATCTAATCTCTAAGTGGTACTGATATGGGGTGATTGTTGAGGAAGCAATGCTCCGGTCGGCTCCGGTCAACATTATCGTAGACAGAAGATAGCTTCCTTCATCAATCCTTGATCACCACCATTAATTGGAGAGTAATATACAGATCTAGATCTATATTAGGGCAGGTAAAAAGGAATAGGGCAGCAGTAAACCTCTGTTGACAACTGCGTATTACCGTTAACCACCTTCGAATTGAGGTAAGGTGTGGATAATTAAATGGAATTAAAACATAGTTTCCTAATTGGATTAGGATTTAGTTTAGCTATTTTATTTTTAGCTAAACTGTACGATTTATTACAGGATTCAGATTCGGGATGAGCACATCGACATAGAGATTGATTAGCTCGATCTACATTGGAGGTGGGTACTTTTGACTTTATGTCTTTGATATGCATAGTAGTGAATTTAACAAATAGCAATAATTATGTTTCTTATTTGCTTCGGTTAGTCACTACCTGATACCTGTTACATGCTTGGTTGATTGCTTGTTTTGTATCTCATGTTATTACTTACCTGATTATACATGCTTAGTGTTAGTGATATAACCATGCTTCACCATGTTCAGAACCTAGGTATGATACCTTATCTGATCTGTGTACCCTTGATATGATTTATTGACTATGGTGCACGTCATATATGTATATAGATTGGTTCAGTATATTACCATGCTTAGTGTCATGCACCATTCGCATGATTGCATGCTGTGTGATAGATTGCTCCATTATTGTCGAGCACATCGCCAGTTTCATCACTGTTCGGTGCTCCGTTGTGACGCTCATTGGTAGCGTGACGCAGCGTGGTAGCATGTCAGTTTGCTCGTTCGGTGCTCCGTTGGTCCGCTCATGGGTAGTGTGATTGCAGCGTGGTAGCACGTCGAGATCCCTTCACATCATCATGTACCGGGAGATGAGAGCATTGCGCTCCCCCATTTATGATTTAGGGTAGGAGTATGTGTGTACTCTGACAGCATCCCGTCCACTCGGTCACTCATCAGGAGTAGTGATGCAGAGTGCACGGTTGTCACAGCCCTACCCACTCGGTTCCACCATTGTGTGTTAGATGATTGATTGGCGTCAGGGGTGACCATGACTGCATTGGCATCATACACATTGATGTATTTATTTCTTGTGATTGTGTTTGCTGCATTTATTTACTTCATATTGGTTGGATGCCCATGCTTGACATGCATATAGGATTTCTATACCTCTCGGAATGTTTATCCTTGTACCAGATCCTGGTTAGTACAGTATTCTCCTTTTCATTTCAGATTGCATTTACCTTTATTACGTCAAGAGACTGTACGCATGATTTGTGCTAGATGTTACTTCCTTACTATGTATATCAGTTGTTACCCGCTGAGCGTTGGACTCACCCCCGCCTCCGTTATTATTTTCAGGTTGATGCTGTCAGGAGAGAGTTCCAGTTCCTAGTCCCCTGCAGACCACGAGAATATTGTTGGTCTTTTGGTTTTCTTATTTAGATTATGCTAAACTTGTTCTATTTGATGGTATGGACATTGTATGGATTTTGTGATGTCGATCGATTTGGTTTTGGATTTACTTTTACTACATGCCTGCCTAGATGGCAAAAGAGGTAAGTTGGTTTTATCGTTGGATTTGAGCTTTACGAGTGTAGTGGAGTAGGAATATGTTTTGAGCTTTATGGGTGTAGTTGAGTAGGATTATTTTTGAGTCATCATACTACTGTTCAGTTTGATTATTATTAAACTGCGTGGCTGTGTCAGCCAGAGGCTGAAATTTATATAAACTGTGTGGTTGTCTGTGTTGTTGTCTATTTATTATTGTTGTTATTCCAGCCGCATGTGGCTGAGGTATATGATGATGTAGTAAAGTTTCAGACTGTCCGCCGTACAGGGGAGATGCTGCCGAAATTTCTTCAGACAGGGACTCCTCTGGGGCGTGACAATTTAGTGGTATCAGAGCGAGGTTTTACGATCTTTGTTTTCGTATTTTGGATATTTTGGATAACTTGATACCAATTTATTTGGTATCAGAGCGCCAAGGTTTGGTGATACTTGTTTTGATTTTCATGTACGGATCTTGAGATTTATCTGATACCAATTTATTGGAATTGGTATCAGAGCAGGGTGTGATACCTGCTTTTGGTATTTTGGATTTTTGGGTTAGCCCAAGTTTGCGAGTCAAACTGGGTAGTTATTTTGGATTGCACGGATTTTCCATTATGTATATGTTTTGGACTTCCGTTTCAGATTTATATGGATTTCCGGTTATTTTCATGTTCAGAATTTTGAGGTAAGAAGTTGGGGATTGGACAGCGATAGAACATCTCCAGACGACATATAGGTATGATGTTCAATTTTATAGTTTGTGACATGTATTAGCATTCTTTATTTAGTACGTGTCTGGTTGTTGTAACACATATTACATGTGATGGGTTAGCCATTGAGCATGGTTGACCTTAATAGAGATCAAGGATTATAGTCTCTGGTGATTTTCCATATCATACCATAAGTAGTTTTAGCTTCTGTTACTACTAGTAGGAGATGGAGGCACATACCAGCCTCTGCTATTGTTAGCTGGGTAATGGATGATACCTACATATTCCTGTTGACTTAGCCAGTAGAGTTTTTATACTCATATCTTTCGGATATTAGGGTACCCGATACGATGAAAATTGGTCATTGGGGAGTTATCATGTTTGATCATTATTGAGAATGGTTTGAGGTTGAGGGATATTGTGAGATCAGATATTGTGATATGTTGATTTCTAATGATTTATTGAGAGTAAATGTTATATGATTGTCTGATGATCTATTAGTGGATAACTATTTTGATGATCTATTATTTGGGTTGTCGTTGATGGTGACATAGTGAGTATCATGTATGATATTCATAGGTTTGATGATTATAGTTGGTGATCAGATTATAAATCGGGTGCTAGAGAGTTTACGGTTGAGTGTGCCTATGAGATTTTAATAAATCTGGTTAGTTGTGGTTAGTTAACAGGATGATAAAATTGATATTTGCTTCCTCTGATATTGTACTATGTGGATAAATAATGATTTAATGTTTTGAATGCTAACTTTCTCTCATGGGGAGTAGAGACTTATTCATCTGATATTATGTGGGCTGATATTTTTGAGGATAAAAATGAGAGTGTCTTGATGTTTTTTGAATTCTGACTTTTTCTTTTGGGTCGTACACATTTATACATATGATATTATGTGGGTTGACATTTTCTAGTTTGAGTTGATGTAATTAGTGTTGAATTGACCCATGAACTGATTTAGTTATTTGACAATTTATTTGGTATCAGACACGAATATGCTGATTATGTATATCTATGTGGTGTATACTTGTCCAGTTATGATTATTGTGAGTGTCTGGTATATTATACCCTTGTGGTTAGACATACGTGTATGATTGTTTATTTGGAGGTATCTTATCGATTTAATTTGAGTTGTGATATGTGCAGATGTGTTCGGTGTAATATTTAAGGTGTATTGTCGATTATACCTACGCTGATTTATGCATACGAGTTCGATATGTATTGTTGGAGGTATCACACTGATTTATACCTGTGTTATGAGTGTGTTGGGTGTGTACTAAATGGAGGATTATGTCGATCATACTTATGTTGTGTGTACACATGTGCTAGGTGTATTGTTGGTAGCATCATGATGATTCTACCTATGTTGAATGCAGGATGTTGAGTGTCTGCATTATGTCATTTGTTGGATTACCCTGTCAACCCATTTTCTTATCAGTGGGTGACTCACTACGATGTTGATAGATTTGACGATGAGTTTGATTTGATTGCTGGATTGTTATACCTTGGCTGGCCATAGTGATATGTGGTTGAGTGATCTCGTGCAGCCTCTAGTTGGATAGTTAGATGTCTTGGTCACTGATGGATTGTTGTGGTGGAGCGGAGCTCCCACATATTATTGTTGGTTTGTGGTAGAGCGTTGCTCTTACATATTTTGGATTGTTGTGGTGGAGCGTTGCTCCCACATATTACAGATTTTTTGTGGTGGAGCGTTGCTCCCACATATTACGGATTGTTTGTGATAGAGCGTTGCTCCCACATATGTGGTATTTCTTGTGATGGAGCATTGCTCTCACATTGGAGGATTTATTCTTTGGTGATTTATATTGTTGGTGATTAGATTTCAAATTTATTGTCAGAGATCTTATGGTTAGGAATGTCTTTAGTACAGACATTATGAGTTCTTGATTTTACCATTAGAGCTTGCGGAGCTTTAGATGTTTTTAGAGACTCGATGATTTCTGGTATTTCTAGGATGTTTGGATCGGATTCCATTGTCTTTGTTGACGATGTTGTGATCTATTACGGATCCGAGGTGAGTCTTGTACACCATCTTCGCATAGTTCTAGAGATGTTTCGACGGAAACGTCTATATGTGAAGATCAGTAGGGCGTATTTTGGTTGTCTTCTGTGGGATGTTTGAGACACACGATCACCAGTAGGAGTATACCGTGGTTCCACAGGAGATAGAGGTCGTTACCGTTGGGAATAGACGGAGTCTATAGAGGAGGTTTGCAATTCCCTTTGGTTTGACTCGATATTTCCGGAGATACGTTGAGGGTTTCTCTCGGATTGCTGTGCCACTTATACGCCTGACCAGGAAAGGCGTGAAGTTCACTTGGACTGAGGATTGCGAGACCAACTTCCAGGAGCTGAAGCGGAGACTAGTGTCCGCTCTGATTTTGGTTTTACCTTCTGAAGAGGACGGATTCGTGCTCTATACCGACGCATCTCTACAGGGTTTGGGGCTGTTTTGATGCAGCACGGTAGGGTAGTCTCCTACTTCTCGGCAGTTGAAGGAGTATGAGGAGAACTACCCAGTACATGACTTGTGGCTGATCGCCATTATTTTTACCTTGAAGATTTGGCAGCATTATCTGTACGGTGTTAAATTTGAGATTTCTCATTGACCATAAGAGTCTCTAATATCTGTTCACTAAGAAAGACACTTAATCTCCAACAGAGGAGATGGATGGAGTTCCTGAAGGACTACGATTGTACCACTAGCTACCACTCGGGGGAAGCTAATATGGTTGCCGATGTACTTAGCCGGAAGTCCAGAGGGACTTTAGCTTGCCACCGAGTTGTGGTAACAGACTTGATTTAAGGTTTCTCCGAGTTGGGCCTTGAGGAGTAGGGACAGACAGAGTAGGGTACTCTGGTTACCATGGTTGCTCAGTCGTCGATCAGGACGAGGATCCGAGAGCCCTAGGCTGCTGATCAGTATTTACAGTTTATTTGCAGCCAGATAGCTTCCGGGCAGCAGACCGAGTTCACACGAGACGATGAGGGTGTTATACACTTCCGAGGCAGATTATGCGTACTTCAGTCTCATCCGGTCTTATAGGAATTACTTCCGGAGGCTCATCGCTCATGATTTGCTGTCCACCTAGGCGATACCCGTATGTACCAAGATTTGAGGTGTTTCTATTGGTGGAACTACATGAAGGAAGACATCGCAGATTTTGTAGCTAGATGTCTTGTTTGTCAGCAGGAGAAGGCTGAACATCAGAGACCTGCCGACTTACTTCAACGGATTCCTATTTCCGAGTGGAAATGGGAACATATTACTATGGACTTTGTGGTGGGTTTGTCGAGGACACGACGAGGCCATGACCCGATTTGGGTAATCGTTGATCGATTAACCCAAATCCGCGCACTCGTTAGCGATCCGGAAGACTAATTTCCTGGATCGATTGGTAGATCTGTTTCGCCGGGAGGTCATCAGATTACGTGGTGTTCCGTTGACTATTATTTCGGATAGAGACCCCCCAGTTCACGTCTCGTTTTTGACAGAGTCTGCAGTAGGCCTTTGGCACGCAGTTCTGTTTCAGTACAAGTTTTCATCCGCAGACAGATGGACAGTTAGAGCAGACCATTCAAACTCTAGAGGTTTTGCTGAGATCATGTGTATTGGATTTCAGAGGCAGTTGGGAGGACCATCTGCCATTGGTAGAGTTTGCCTACAACGACAGCTTTCTTTCGGCTATCCGGATGGCACTGTTTGAAGCGTTGTATGGTAGGTCTTGTCGGACAACCACCCTTTGGGATGAGGTTGGGGAGGCCCAGTTATTGGGACCACATAGAGCTCAGCAGAACGAAAAGTTGGTCCGTATTATCAGACGGAGAATGTTAGAGGCGCAGGATCCCCAGAAGTGTTATGCTAGTCGGAGACGCAGACCCCTAGCGTTCTCTATTGGTGACCATGTATTTCTGCGAGTTTCACCCACGAAAGGAGTGAAGAGATTTGGCTTCAGAGGTAAGCTAGCTCCGCAATACATTAGATCTTTCCAGATCTCGGAAAGGATTGGAGTGGTAGCTTACCGGTCAGCACCACCACCGTTCCTGGCAGGAGTTCATGACGTATACCATGTGTCTATATTGAGGAGATACGTACCCGACCCGACGCATGTGCTGACAGATATCTCAGTTCCGGTTCAGCCTGAATTCACTTATGAGGAGGTTTCGGTACGGATTCTGGACCGGAAAGAGTGTTAGTTGCGGAACAAGACTATCCGACTGGTTAAAGTTGGATGACAGCATCATTCGGATGAGGAGGCTACCTGGGAGCTCGAGGATAAGATCCGATCTCGATACCCCCATCTTTTCACTTGATATATGTGATTTTATTTACCGTTCAGCATTTATACTCTTTACCTGTTATTAGTACTTGCTGATGGTAGATAACAAAATTTGGGGACCAAATTTTTATTAGTGGGGGAGAATGTAAAATACCGAAAATTAGCGAATAATGATAAGGGATTTTTTCAAAATTTTTGAAAATTTTTCGGAAATTTTTCAAAACTTGTATGGACGAATTTATGGGGATAAAAGTGGGCCCTGGGAAAAGCCTGTTTAGGCTACCCATTTAAGTGAGGAAAAGTTATTTTTTTTCTTTTCCTTTTCTTTTCCTTTTTCTTTTTATTTATTTCCTTCCTCTCCTCGCCGAACCCGTGCGTGCCCTAACCCCCTTCGACGCCGTTTCTCCTCCCTTATCTCTCGCGAGTGGTTTCTCCTCTTCTCCGAGCCCGATCTTCCCCTCTCTTCCGAGCCGCGCCGCCCGATCCCTTCTCCTCCTGTGCCGTAGACGTTTTCTCCTTGCCGGCACTTGAGCGCCGCCCTTTTTCCTCTTCGGATCTGCGCGCCGACGCCGGTCCACCTCCGCCGGCCACCGGTCCGACCTAGCGCCGACCAAACTCCTCTGCCCTAGCGACGACAGCCGGCGCCGGCGCTCCCTTTCCGGCGCCCTCCTCCCATCCGCTGGAGACCAGGTTGATGATCCAGTCGATCCCTCGTTCAGCCGTCATGCCCTAGCATCGGTTGCCGATTCTTATTTTTCTTACTCTCTGGTCGTGGGGATCTTGATGTAAGTACTCTTCCTAGTTTGTTATTTGGGGATCTAATCTCTGAGTGGTACTGATATGGGGTGATTGTTGAGGAAACAATGCTCCGGTCGGCTCCGGTCAACATTATCGTAGACAAAAGATAGCTTCCTTCATCAGATCCTTGATCACCACCGTTAATTGGAGAGTAATCTGCAGATCTAGATCTAGATTAGGGCAGGTAAAAAGGAATAGGGCAGCAGTAAACCTCTGTTGTTAGCTGCGTATTACCGTTAACCACCTTCGAATTGAGGTAAGGTGTGGATAATTAAATGGAATTAAAACATAGTTTCCTAATTGGATTAGGATTTAGTTTAGCTATTTTATTTTTAGCTAAACTGTACAATTTATTACAGGATTCAGATTCGGGACAAGCACATCGACATAGAGGTTGATTAGCTCGATCTACATTGGAGGCGAGTACTTTTAACTTTATGTCTTTGATATGCATAGTAGTGAATTTAACAAATAGCAATAATTATGTTTCTTATTTGCTTCGGTTAGTCACTACACGATACCTGTTACATGCTTGGTTGATTGCATGTTTTGCATCTCATGTTATTACTTACCTGATTATACATGCTTAGGGGTAGTGATATAACCATGCTTCACCATGTTCAGAACCTAGGTATGATACCTTATCTGATCTGTGTACCCTTGATATGATTTATTGACTATGGTGCACGTCATATATGTATATAGATTGGTTCAGTATATTACCATGCTTAGTGTCATGCACCATTCGCATGATTGCATGCTGTGTGATAGATTGCTCCATTATTGTCGAGCACATAGCCAGTTTCATCACTGTTCGATACTCCATTGTGATGCTCATGGGTAGCGTGACGCAGCGTGGTAGCACGTCAGTTTGCTCGTTCGGTGCTCCGTTGGTCTGCTCATGGGTAGTGTGATTGCAGCGTGGTAGCACGTCGAGATCCCTTCCCGTCATCGTGTACCAGGAGATGAGAGCATTGCGTGTAATACTCACTAAGCTTGTAAGATAAATATATGAATGTGGGATTTTGCCTTAGAAAAATAATAGGAAGTGA
The DNA here is from genome assembly GCF_018446385.1 of Zingiber officinale. Taxonomy (NCBI): domain Eukaryota; kingdom Viridiplantae; phylum Streptophyta; class Magnoliopsida; order Zingiberales; family Zingiberaceae; genus Zingiber; species Zingiber officinale. Next base: position 17,024,071 of record NC_055986.1, on the reverse strand, counting down.
GTTGAAGCAAAAAGAAATAAAATGAAATAAAAAGAAGTGAAGGTCAAGGATTGAACCTTGAACCTCTTATATTATATTTCATAGAATTAATGGGTAATAACCAATTGGGATAGGAATAATATGTTGATAGCAAAGGAGGGAAACTCATGATAAAGGTAAGATTAAAAGCTAGCCAAAAGGAAACAAGTAAAGAGCAAGAGAAAGGCAATTTGCCTTCCTCCCTTCCTCTCCCTCTTCCTCTTTGATTTTGCCGAAAATAAAAGAGGTTAATTAAGGGGATTCATTCCCCCTTATTTCACCATGAATGATGAGGATAAATAAACAAATAAAAATAAAAATAAAATAGAAAAAAAGGGCTAAGGGAGAAGGAAAGCAAAAACTAAGTTTGCTACCTCTTCCCCCTTAACATAAAAGGGAGCAAGAAAAGAGAAAACTATTTTTCTCTCATTTTCTCTCATTCATCCTCTCCCTCACCGAGAACACCACAGTCCCCTCTCCTCCATCTTCAGCCCCAAAGCCAAATTTTTCCTTAAGAAAGCCTAAGATACAAGGAGGACTTAGCAAAGGAATCAAGGGAAAGGAACTAGAAGAAGAGGCTACTTCTTCTTCTTCATACCTTAGATCCACAAGCGAAAAAGGATGTAAGCTTCCCCTCACCTATGGTACAAGGCTTTTATGTGCTTTTCGGATTTTATGAAGATTTTAAAACCTAGAAACGAGTTTGAGAAAATTCGGCCAAGAAGAGCTTTCAAAATCTAATGGTGTTTAAACTAGTCTTCACTACATGATAGATTTTTCTATGCTATGTAAAGGGGTTCTTCTTCATGCTTTTATACCTATATGATGCTTGATCAGAGGAGTACTGAACCCTAGAATTTCGGCCAAAAATATTCTTAAGAGGCTAGGGAAATTTATTGTTTTACCCAACTAGTACAAGGTTCTCCCTATGAAATATTAAGGATCATGTATTAGTTTTTCTTCCTTAGAAGATATTTAAAACTAAAAGAAAACCCACTCATATGATTCGGTCAAGAAAGGGTTTAGGGTTAGGAAGACCTTTAAATTTAAATAACCATGCTCATGTGATAGAATACAAAGATCTTAAAGGATTTGTATGCTTGAATATTGCTAGAATTTCATGAACTCCTTCTTAGGGTTTTTCGACCATGATGAGATGGATAGCTTAGAAAATCTTAAACAAAATTTTAATATGCTCAAGACCTCTGTTCTATTTAGATATGAAAGTTGTTTAATGCCCTCATGCTTAATTAGGGTGTAGAAAAATTAGTTGCATGACATATAATATGTATGACCACAAGGGGTCCTAGCTTATTCATGAACCAATTTGTATATATGTTTCTTAGTAACTTTTGCCATGAAACTTACATAGGTTTTTCATGCTTTAGGCCACTTAAAAACCTAGCTAAGGAATGGTAGGTTTCGGCCATGAGAAAAAATAAAAGAAAAAGAGAAAAAGAAACCTAGAAAGCCTAAGACACAATTCATATGTATACTCATTATGCTTGTCCTTATACATGCTATGAAACTTGTATAAATTCTCATGCTTTTAGGCTATTTGAAGCAAGTTTATATTCTGTGAGTTTCAGCCAAGTAGGGTTTAAAAGACCTAGAGGCCTTAGAAATGAAACCAAATGTGTTAAAAGTACTTCTTATGAAAATAGGATAATGTGTTGATTGTTTCACATGCTTGTATAATTTTTCCATGACCTAAATGAACCCTTGAATGTTTCGGTCATGAAGGAATAGATGCCCTAGAAACCCTAGGACTTAAATTAAATATGCTCATGCCACTCTACATGAAATATGATAAGTAGAAAGCCAAGGTTCAATTGCTATATGTTGTTTTATGACCTAAAATGATGCTAGGGTATGTTTCAGCCATAACTATTGGATGATGCCTTGTATGAATTTATACATAATGTTAGTCCAAGTTCACATGCTTGTATGCTTGTTTGTAGCCCTAATGAGAACTTGTTAAATTTCGGCCATGACATATATTAAGGGCTTAAAAAACTTAGGAACTAATTCAAATGTGTCAAATGTGTTTACCTTGTTCCTTGGTAAAAATGTTATAAATATGATTTAAAGTTGTCCATACTTTTATGTCATATGGAACCTTGTTCCACACCTTAAGGTTTCGGCCATATGAAATTAGGGACTTGATGAACTTAGAAACTAAGTTAATCATGTTTATAATGCTTCCTATGAAAATGTTATGATGATAATTTAGGTGCCACATGCTTGGATGCTGTGTTTAACCTAAATTGAGCTCTAAAGGGTTTCGGCCACAAGGGTTTAGGAAGCTTAAAACCAAGATAAATATGATACCATGTTTCCTATGATAGGATAATCACAAGATACACCCTTATGCTTAAAATGTATGCTTGTGATTTATGACTTATGATATGATATGCATGCTTTTATGATATGATATGCTTTGTGCTTAAAATATGCATGCTTATGTTATGATATGTGGTTGAATTATGCATGCTTTGATGCAATGTTTAGTGCTTAAAATATGTATGCTTTCATGATATGCTATGTGGTTAAATCATGCATGCTTGATGATATGCTTTATGCTTAAGATATGCATGTTTTTATGATCTATGCCTAAGTGATGCATATTGTTATGACATGATGTATGCCTAAGTGATGCATGCCTTTATGATGAGATGTATGCCTAAGTGATGCATACCTTTATGACATGATGTATGCCTAAGTGATGCATACCTTTATGATATGATGTATGCCTAAGTGATGCATACTTTTATGACATGATGTATGCCTAAGTGATGCATACTTTTACGATATGATGTGTGCCTAAGTGATGCATGCTTTTATGATACATGATATGTATGACATGTACTTTACTTTATATGTGAGTGCTTGTACCAAGGGTGGGCTCCATAAGCGCCCCGGGGACTAAGGACCTCGTTAGGGATGGGCTCCTAAGTGCCCCTAGGACTAAGGGCCTAGTATGTTTGCCTCGTAGGGTTCAAGACTTGCTACCTTGGACCTACAAGGTTGCGCGCAATATGTAAGTGGTACATAGCCGGGATCCCCCTTATGTTGAGAGTACTTTCAAGTATATATGTAAAAGAAAATGGTTTTAAAGATCATGAGACATACACATATTTTTCGGATACATGTTTTCCAAAATCATATTGCATACACCTTATGATTATGCTATGTTTCATGTTATGCTCTTGATTATGATATGCCATGATAAGGTATGATTATGTTATGTTCATGCTATACCTTATAGACATGTTTCAGCCATGGATTTGTTGATGCTTGATATATAGATTTCGGCCATAGATATGATGATGCCTTGATGTACATGTTTCGGCCATAGTATGATGCTTTGATATACATGTTTCGGCCATGCTTTGATATACCATAATACTTGTTTGTTATGCCATGTCTAGCTATGTTTTATGCAATGCACTATGTATATGTTTCGGCCATGGTGATGCTTGATATGCTATGACTAGTTGTGATTATATTATGATGCATGATATGCTTGAATAGAATGCTATGTTATGCCATGATTAGTTGAGATTATGACTTGTTGATGCATTCTTGATTATGTGCTGATTGTTGGTTTTAGTGAGTAGGAAAGGAACTTACTGAGCCATGAGTGCTCATAGCTTACTTTCCTTGTACCACAGATAAAGGAAAAAGCTGGATGAGTTAGAGGAGCAGCAGGAGGGGCAACGAAGATGTGTGTGGCAGTGGCTAGGCAACCAAATAAATAAGAACCTGCTTAAAGTTTCTTTAAAGAACTATGCATTGGTATTTTATGACTTGTGATACCTAAACATGTGTGGCTTGACATTATGGTTCCACTGGATTTGATGTTATGATTTTGATGCCATGTGATAGTATAGTTCAAAAGAAATTTAAAAGAAAAGTTTTTATTAAAACTATGAAAATTATTTTAAGTCTTCCGCTGTTTTAAAAAGAAAAATTTATACGTAGAGTATCGTAGCCCCGTCCCTTAGGGTAGCAGGGAGGGCGGGCGTTACATTGCGCTCCCCCATTTATGATTTGGGGTAGGAGTATGTGTGTACTCCGATAGTATCCCGTCCACTCGGTCACTCATCAGGAGTAGTGATGCAGAGTGCACGGTTGTCACAGCCCTACCCACTCGGTTCCACCATTGTGTGTGAGATGGCTGACTGGCGTCAGGGGTGACCATGACTGTATTGGCCTCATACGCATTGATGCATTTATTTCTTGTGATTGTGTTTGCTGCATTTATTTGTTGCATATTGGTTGGATGCCCATGTTTGACATGCATACAGGATTTCTATACCTCTCGGACTGTTTATCCTTGTACTAGATCCTGGTTAGTACAGTATTCTCCTGTTCATTTCAGATTGCATTTACCATTATTACGTCAGGAGACTGTACGCATGATTAGTGCTAGATGTTACTTTCTTACTATGTATATCAGTTGTTACCCGCTGAGCGTTGGATTCACCCCCGCCTCCGTTATTATTTTCAGGTTGATGCTGTCAGGAGAGAGTTCCAGTTGCTAGTCCCCTGCAGACCACGAGGATATTGTTGGTGTTTTAGTTTTCTTATTTAGATTATGCTAAACTTGTTCTGTTTGATGGTATGGACATTGTATGGATTTTGTGATGTCGATGGATTTGATTTTGGATTTGCTTTTACTACATGCCTGCCTAGATGACAGAAGAGGTAAGTTGATTTTATCGTCGGATTTGAGCTTTACGAGTGTAGTGGAGTAGGAATATGTTTTGAGCTTTATGGGTGTAGTTGAGTAGGATTGTTTTCGAGTCATCGTACTACTATTCAGTTTGATTATTATTAAACTGCGTGGTTGTGTCAGCCAGAGGCTAAAATTTATATAAACTGCGTGGTTGTCTGTGTTGTTGTCTATTTATTATTATTGTTATTCCAGCCGCATGTGGCTGAGGTATATGATGATGTAGTAATGTTTCAGACTGTCCGCCGTACAGGGGAGATGCTGTCGAAATTTCTTCGGATAGGGACTCCTCTGGGGCGTGAAACATCCTCTGATCAATCTAAATCTTGAACTCCAAGTAGACTCACTATAATCAAATGAGCTCAATATCTCATATTGCCTCATTTGGGCATGACCATGCACTTAGTGGTCTCACTCTATCAAGAATAACGAGTCACTCCCGTTATATAGGAGGGATAGATCCCATCTACATCACTCATATCCCTCCGCATAATTTGTTACATACCCAGTAATCACCTTTATAGTCCACCCAGTTACGGGTGACGTTTGACGAAGCCAAAGTATGCAACTCCTTTTATAGGGAACCATGGTGACTTCAGGTCCAAGAACTAATAGTCATACTAATAGCCACATGAGAAAGTATATGACACTCATATAACGATCTGATAACCATGATTTTGGCTTTATTATCTTGATTCATAATGCACATTTTTAATGGTCTTTTTATAGCTTAATCTCACATTTACATCATATTTCATAATTGCATTTGAATTTGGACTTAATTATAAATTGGCTTATAATTATGGTATTTGATGTTAATATTTGATTCTTATTTTGTAGGCATCAAAAGGGTCATGGACCCGATCAAATTAGACCACATTTGGGCTCAAATCAAGGGCTAAACGAGGCGATCAAAGCTTGGAACATTATGGACCGTTCGTTGAAGATCAGAGAGATCTGAGTCATCCGTTGAGAATTTGGTCCATCCGACCTAATGAGGAGCAGATCTCATCCATTGATGAATATCCAGAAGTTTTGATCTAGATCTGAACTCATCCAGCCGTTGATCAAACCCCGAATTGTTCTGGACCGTCCGATCAAGATTGAGGAGATTTAAAAGGGATGAGTAACTACAGTGTTCCCTGAGCTCGGCGATCTCGCGATTCTGGCCACTGTTCATCCTTCTTCTCCGCGACGCCGCAACCTCCCATTCCTCAATTCCAAATCTGAGAGCATCATTCTTCACAGGCGACGATCTATGAGCTGACGGCGATCATCGTCTGAGGTCACAGAAGCGGCAGGGGCGTTCTCCAGTCCGTGCAGTTGAGCTCTATCCATTTCACAATCCGGATGCAGGGGCGTTCTCCGATCCGCGATTTCCATCATCACCGGAGCTATAAGGGCGTTCTCTGAGGCTCCGACGACACTCCCGTTTCCTCATTCCATTAGCAACTCCAGGATCAATATGATCAATCGAATGGTGTCACAATTTCCAGAACTCAGCGCTGTTTCCTTGTGCATTGTAAACTCCAGCCGATTGTGAGCTCGAGGGCGTTCCCAGAGGCTGTGAAGAATCGTCTGGATTAGTTGGAAGCTCGAGATCCAAGCCAATTGTCCTAAGGGCGTTCTCAAAGGGCAGTTCTGTAGTGGCAGCAGGTTGAAGAAGCTGCGCAAGGGTTTGGGTTTGTGGAATGCCAATTAGGTTTTGTTTTCTTTAACTTTGTCTTTGAATTGTTTCAAACTTGCTCAGATCATTAGATCTGATTCATTGTCTTTACAATTTCTCCTTATTTCAGTTTTGGTTTGAATTTACTTTGCAAATCCGTATCTGATTTTATGATTTTGCAATTCTGATTTGTTTGAATCACTAATTAGTTAACTACTAATTAGTTAGCTAACTAGTTTGTGTTTTGAATTAGAAGTTCTTATTCACATTAGTTGTTTAGTTTAGGTTATTTAGTTAGCTAAATTTTGTTCTTTACATGGAATTGATTGTGCTACGATGGAGTTTAATTGTGAATGCTAAACTGAAGGTTTTTGATGGTGTTCCTCTGTTGAAGGGTACTGTGATTGAGCATTTGAGTTGAATGATTGAATTAAGTGTAATTGAGAATTGGATGATACTTTGATTTTTACAAGATGTTTGAGATTTAGAGTTCACTTGTTGCTTGATACTTTTGTTCTGTGAATTGAATATGTTTTGCCTATTAGTTTCTTGAAGGTTGAATGCTTTATTGAGTTTATTGAATTCACCTTGATGATGTAAGAGTAGAATTTGGATCGGATCTAGAGTGTGCACACATTCACTAGTTAACCTTGGAAAAATTCGACTTGGGACTCCTTACTACACGTGATTACTTTAATTACAGTGAGTTTCCAATCTTTATTAATTTGGAGTGCCTCGTGACATACAAAAAGGCCGACACCAAATTTTGGCGCCGTTGCCGGGGAATTAACTAGCAATGTGTGTTTATTTTGATCATTGAGTGATTTTATTTGTTAGCATCTTGATTGATTTGATTGCTTATTTCTTTTTGTATTTACATGTTGGTTTATTCTTGAATTTTTAAGTGCTTTTACTGTTCATACTTTCATGTGTTTGAAACTTTATGCTCTTGAGTCTTTTAACATTGATTTCTAGTGTTGTAGTGAAAAACAGGAGATTTCTTTAGTATGGATCCATATTTTCAGAATTTTGGAGGTGGAATGGAGAGATATCAGTGTTTTCAGCCTAAGTATCAGTTTTACCCAAACATGGATCAACAAAATAGGTATGAATCATTTTCAAATAGTTTTAATGCTAATTGGGTGGATAATTCATGTTTCAGGTATGAAAATGCACAAGGACCATTTATTTAGCCATATTCAGCTTTCCAGAATTCATATGGATTTCAAGAGGTTTCAACATCATTTTTGCCACAACCTTTTCAACAGAACGAACCTCAGATGGATGAATCAACATGGAAACTCAAGGAGATTATGCAACAAATGAATGAACATCAAGAGCAGCAATTTTCAAGGATACAGAACATACAGTTATAATTAGATCAAGTTGCATCATCCATCAATCAGCTGAAAGCACAAAACTCCAGTGGAGAGATGGAAAGTAGCGATTCTGTCAGGCCTGACCCTACTCCCATTACTTCACATGATTTTTCTAATATTTTTTGTGATGATTATGTAATTATGCAAATTTCTGATCCTAATGATTTTGTTGTTGAAGATGTTGTTAGTGATTCAGGTTCTGAACATGTTTTTGAAGATGATCTAAGTGTAGGGGAATGCTTACTGGAAGCATTACCTTAAGAATCACCTGATGATGATGAAGAGAGTGTAGGGACTTGTGCTATGGAGCCAAACACCCAAGAATCACTACATGAGGATGAACATTCAACATAACCAGAGCTTGAGCATTTACATGATGAAGAGGAGGTAGCAATCACCACTCCAGGTATCGTTCAAGACGACAAGGTGAGTATTTCTTGTGATTTTTCAGAAAATTCAATAGAGGTACCATTTGTTGATTTTATTAGTTGTGATTCATTTCTTGACAAATTTTCTATCAAAACTAATATTCTCCTATTTTCTTTTAATCCCACATGTGTGTGGGAGGTGTTTTCTTTTGTTGATGTTGTAGGAGAATACAAGCTCCCGGAGTGGATGCTTGAACTGAATCGCCTCCGTCCTCCAGAAAAAGCTTTAAAAGAAAAAATGAAGAATAAAAAGAATTTTAGTGGAACCACAATTACACCTCTACCGGTGTGGATTTTGTTGTTAAATCTTCTTCAACCACCGGAATGAAAGGGGAGTTGGTTCTAATTTTATTTTCTTTTGCATTTTAATTCATGCTTTGTTAATAAAATTCCTTTTATGCATTTCTTTAGTTATATACTTTGCACTTGCATTTTTGCTTCTATACTTTGCATTTTGTATAGTATATAGCATGTTAGTTGAATAAAAGTCTTCATGGGAATTTCTTAAGTAATACTTTTAGGATGGTAAAAGTTTCTTAAATTTGATCATCAATTTAGGTCATGTGACATGAGTGGATGCTTTTCTTGCATGATATTGGTTAATTTGGTGGTGGATTCCATTCTAATTAATTGAGCTTGATTGCAATAAAAAATGCCTAGAGAGGACTACTTCAAGCCTACTCTCTATTATATTTTTGTGTGACATGTACTCATAATAATTGAAACTCTAGAACTTGCTTTGCTTCTTTTCAAGGTCACAATAGCATATGTATGCATGGAAATGAAGGATAATTTTTTATTCTTGTTCCCTCATGAATTCTAATTTCTTCTTTCCACAAATTTTCTTAAACATTTTCCTCTAGTAATGTAGCCTTTGATTACCTTTGCTTGGTTCATTTCATTGAGGGTTTTGGTTGACTATCTTGATGAGTTAGATTGTTTGATGATGGACAAAGATTTAAGTGTGGGGGAGAATTGTATATGCTTGAGGTTCATGAGTTTTCTTACTTCAAGTTATTTGGAAATGTTGAAGATATGAATCCAAGTTAATGGAAACATTGTTTGAAGCTTAAGAATGCTGAACAGTTTTGGGAAAAAAATTTCTTCGGTTTGGTTGAAATATGTAGAGTGTATAAGAGACTTTCAGCTGGTTTAAAAATGAGTAGCACAATGGATTTTGTAATCATTGATTAGTTGCATGTCAAGCTTTCACAATAATCTTCAGATCATCTGCTGGGAAGCTAGGAACTGTTTGGTATCAAATGGTGTATCAATAATTGGGAGTAGCATTCATTTCAAGGGGAAAGACAAGGAAGTAATATTTGACTAGTTGCTGAAATCTGGACAGTTTGCTTACTAAATGGAGGATCAACCTGGGAATTCTGTAATTTTGAACATTGAATGGATTTAAGCAGGAACCAAGTTGTGACAATTTCTTGGATTAGTACATGTGATTCAAAACCTGTCAAAACCAGAAATACTATTTTTGAAACTTAAATCCAGGGATCTAACAAATGCTACTACTGAGAAGAAAGGAAATAGGATTGAAAAAAAAAGCACAAGTGCATTCGAAGAGTATCAAAATGTATATTAAGCTTTAGAAGACAGTGATGAAGATAAAAGTAAACATTTGGCACAAGGAAACAGTGGTAATGAAGGTAGATTTGCTGAATCTGGTTTGATGAGAAAAAGTGCTGAATTTGAATTCTAAATTCATATTGCTGGAAATGAATTTTGGGCTGCTGAAATTGGATTTCTAGAGCTGAATGTGATATCTGTAATTTTGTGAAATGTTCTGGGGGGTAGCTGTAATGTTCTGGAATCGAATTTTGAATACAAACTTTGAAGCAGAATTGAGAAGTGTAACTTTGTATTGCTGTTGCTGGTTAGCATGATTTTGAATTGATTCTTCACTAATATGGAACTGGGACATTGAAGTATCAATGCTGAAACTTAAGCCTTAATTCTGAAAGTTCTAATTTTAAATTCTGAGTTCGGAGCTTAAAATTACAGAGATACCTTAAGATTTCTGGAACTGTTCTGGAAAAGAAATGCTGGAAATACTGTTATGAAACTTAAATGCATCCTTGAATTTCTGGACCTCAAGTGAAGACATTTCAATTGTTATGTGCCATGATGTTAACAAGTGATTAGCCAAAATTCATAACCAGGAAAACAAGAGAACATCAGTGACCATTGATAGCAAATGAAAGATGATGTTAAATGTAGAAGCAGGAATGAAGGAAGATAGTGATGAATGAGTGTTTTTGAATCTGATTTCCTAGTCCAGAATTCTGAAATTCTGAACCTTGTGGTGGTTTAATTCATTAAGCTTTGCTGGAAATTCAGGAAATATCAAGGAAGAAATAAATCCAGACACAGAACAGATGGGAACTTCTCACTGTACAGGTTTCGTGCTAAACTATTATATTGATCTTTCTGAAATTGAAATAATTGAATTCAAGCTTTTGTTGATTAAGTGCTTAATGAGATGTCCTACAGAATTTACATGTAAGCCTTGATTAATAATCAGTAAGTTCAAATTTCAGAGTGAATTGATGTTCTGAAATTTAGAGTTTCAACTTCTGTGAGTTTCAAATCTAAGGATCAGAAGAGAATTCAAGAGTTGCAGCCGAATGATATTCTAGTGTTGACCGACCATAGCTTCAAGTGAAGTATTTTTACTTCTAGTTTCATGGGGTGCTACTCCTAGTGTCAAGCCCTGCAAGTCAAACCAGAATTCTAGGAGAAGAAACTTAAAGTGATCAGCAACAGGAGTTATAATTGTCAAAATAACCTTGTGCCAAAAGTTCGAGTTAATTCTGGCAGAAGGTAATTTGAATCCAAGCTAAATTCTTTAGTCCTTAAATTGAAGTTACGCTGGGAACTTAATTCTGAAAGTGGGAGTTTAATATAAAATTCTATTTTCAGTTCTGATCTGTTGGAATAGGAGGAAGAGATAAGATTGAAGCAAGAGAAGGAAGAAGGAGCAAATTCAGGGACAATTCAAAATGAATGCAGAATTGTAAACACAGAATTGAAGTTGATTTCTGGAACTAAACTATAAACTGAAACAAGGGTTTGAGTGAATTTCTGATAGGAGCTGTTAAATGCAGAAATTCGAAGTTCACAGAAGTAGAAAGAATGAAACTTAAATGAAGGCTTTGAATGGATTTTGCTGCTGAAAGTGAAGTGTCAGAAATTGCTGTAGATGTTTCATTAACCTTGTTTCAATTCTGTACCTAAGTAATAGAAATGCAATCTTTAAGACGTATGCATAAAAAGAAACTGGCAGTGGAAGCTAAAAACAGATAGGAATGCAGGAATGGGATTGACTATTGGATTATCTAGTTGACATTTTGTTGTTTATCAACTGAAAGTGTTGTGTTATTAATTGCTGCTGGCAGTATATTCATAAAAATTGTAAATGTCCTCTACATTTTTATGTAAGGTCATGTTAGTACAGGACATCAGTAAGCTATTCTGAAGTTGATGCTGGGAATTTGATTTCTGAGATTGTAGTTGTGCTTCAAGCTGAAGTTGGTTTGATTTCTGTTAACAAGAGCAGGAAAGTTAATGAATCTGAATTTATGAGTTTCTTTGAATCTGAATTTCTGGGTTAATTGTCTGAATTTAGGTGAACATGTTTGCCTTGTTTAGATTTCTGAAACTTGTGTAGATTTGATTCTTTGGGTTTAGATAAGATCATGTTTACTGATTGTAGCTGAATTCCAGAAATCAGAATTCAATCATGATGAATCTGATGGCGCTAGAACAGAAGCTGAAACCTTGAATTTATCTGCTGAAATTGTTGGAAACCTGAAACTGAATGAAAACCACAGAAAAAAATAGAAACAAAACAAGGAAAGGAAGAGATGCTGAAGTGTTTAGAACAGACCATGGAAGGAGGTATTGTAATGGTTTAAGCATGGATTCCTTCAATATGATTGCATTACATTGATCTTGTCAGTAATAACTTAGAGCTCCTGTTGAACCAGTATTGAGTTTATCATCTCTTGCTGCTGTAGTTCTGGAATTGTTTAGCTAGAGTTTCCTTGGAGTCTAATTTTGAGACTGAAATTAGAATACAGAATTCTTCAGATGCAGTTGCTGCAGGAGCTTAATTGGTGTTCTATCAATGCAATAGGAATGTATTTCTCAAGTAAATTAGAATGGAGTGTTACCAGTGTAAGAGATCAGATCTGTAGACTTTTAAAAATCTGAATTCTGAAATTGTGGTTTCATGTTGTTGCTATTTTCTGATATTTATTCTGAAGGTTGTGGCTGATTCAAGTTGAATGATAATTTCAAGTCTACAGAAGAAAAGTGACAATCTGAACTTGAAGTGAAATCAGAACTTGAAGCTTGCAATTGAGGTACCAATTAGTACATGCGTGTGCCAAATTCCTGATGGAGTTTTCTGATCAGGGTGAAGATCTGAGTTTTGAAATTGATTTTGATGCAAATATTTGTGCCAATTCTTGAATTTCAAGTCTGATTTGAATTCTGAAACATGGCTTGAATTTGATTGATGAACATTACTGAAGGTTAAATGATGATTGGAATTGCAGCCATTACTTGAATTTCATATTTTGAAACTGTTTTACTTCATTGCATTGCTAGCTATTTCAAGAAATTCAATCCAGAAAGTCAGATATAGTGACAAAATGAGCTTCAAGTCATTGGATACATGATATGTTTCATTGTCCGAGACGACCAATGATTTAAGTGTGGGGGAGGGTGTTGGATATCCAACATGTGAGATTATTTTTGAGCTTCCAAATGCTGGAATTTTGGTGGAAAAACAGTGCAAAAAGAAAAAAAAAGTTGAAAAATAACACATCAAAAGAGTATCCAATATGGAAGATAGAGTATCAAGATTCTATGTTTGCATTCAAATTGAAGGAGAGGTTAGCTTGATACTTTGAATTGCTAATGACAAATGGTATATAACTCTTTTCACATCAAATTGGTCAACTCATCAAGTATATTCCTCCAATACTCTTATCTTCCCATATTTTTCATTAATGCATTTTCTTTTGCCATTTCATCCACTTAAATTGCTCTTTTTGATTCCAGTTTAAATTTTTGATGATAAATTCCTTTTGATTCATGTATGCTATGTTTAAAGTGGTGGAGAATTAGAAAATAAGCAAGCTTATGATAGTGAAATGTTGTGAGTGACATTGAGTGAGCTCCACATATATGCAATTTTGAGTGTGAGGGCTAGAATAGGTAAATTCTTTGTGAGATTACAACTTGCTTAATTTTTCAATTGGATTGAAACTACCATACCTACTGATTATTGTTTGGATTGTATTCAAGATTGTTAGTGATCTTTAGATGGTCTTAGTTAAATTCTTTTTACTATCTTCTAGGTATTGCTAAGAAATTTGTGTGGAGATGATTTTAGATTTTCTTTACTTGAATGGGGCGTCCAAGACTAAGTGTGGGGGATTTGATAACCACGATTTTGACTTTATTATCTTGATTCATAGTGCACATTTTTAATGGTCTTTTTATAGCTTAATCTCACATTTACATCATATTTCATAATTGTATTTGAATTTGGACTTAATTGCAAATTGGCTTATAATTATGGTATTTGATGCTAATATTTGATTCTTATTTTGTAGGCATCAAAAGGGTCATGGACCCGATCAAATCAGACCACATTTGGGCTCAAATCAAGAGCTAACGAGGCGATCAAAGCTTGGAACATTATGGACCGTTCGTTGAAGATCAGAGAGATCTGAGCCATCCGTTGAGAATCTGGTCCATCCGACCTAATGAGGAGCAGATCTCGTCCATTGATGAATATCCAGAAGTTTTGATCCAGATTTGAACTCATCCAGCCGTTGATCAAACCCTGAATTGTTCTGGACCATCCGATCAAGTTTGAGGAGATTTAAAAGGGATGAGAAACTACAGTGTTCCCTGAGCTCGACGATCTCGTGATTCTGGTCACTGTTCATCCTTCTTCTCCGCGACGTCGTAGCCTCCCATTCCTCAATTCCAGATCTGAGAGCATCATTCTTCACCGGCGACGATCTATGAGCTGACGGCGATCATCGTCCGAGGTCACAGAAGCGGCAGGGGTGTTCTCCAGTCCGTGCAGTTGAGCTCTATCCATTTCACAATCCGGATGTAGGGGCGTTCTCTGATCCGCGATTTCCATCATCACCGGAGCTATAAGGGCGTTCTCTGAGGCTCCGACGACACTCCCGTTTCCTCATTCCATTAGCAACTCCAGGATCGATCTGATCAATCGAATGGTGTCGCAATTTCGAGAACTCAGCGCTGTTTCCTTGTGCATTGTAAACTCCAGCCTATTGTGAGCTCGAGGGCATTCCCAGAGGCTGTGAAGAATCGTCTGGATTAGTTGGAAGCTCGAGATCCAAGCCAATTGTCCTAAGGGCGTTCTCAAAGGGCAGTTCTGTAGTGGCAGCAGGTTGAAGAAGCTGCGCAAGGGTTTGGGTTTGTGGAATGTCAATTAGGTTTTGTTTTCTTTAACTTTGTCTTTGAATTGTTTCAAACTTGCTCAGATCGTTAGATCTGATTCATTGTCTTTACAATTTCTCCTTGTTTCAGTTTTGGTTTGAATTTACTTTTCAAATCCGTATCTGATGTTATGATTTTGTAATTCTGATTTGTTTGAATCACTAATTAGTTAACTACTAATCTTGTTTAACTACTAATTAGTTAGCTAACTAGTTTGTGTTTTGAATTAGAAGTTCTTATTCACATTAGTTGTTTAGTTTAGGTTATTTAGTTAGCTAAATTTTGTTCTTTACATGGAATCGATTGTGCTACGATGGAGTTTAATTGTGAATGCTAAACTGAAGGTTTTTGATGGTGTTCCTCTGTTGAAGGGTACTGTGATTGAGCATTTGAGTTGAATGATTGAATTAAGTGTAATTGAGAATTGGATGATACTTTGATTTTTACAAGATGTTTGAGATTTAGAGTTCACTTGTTGCTTGATACTTTTGTTCTGTGAATTGAATATGTTTTGCCTATTAGTTTCTTGAAGGTTGAATGCTTTATTGAGTTTATTGAATTCACCTTGATGATGTAAGAGTAGAATTTGGATCGGATCTAGAGTGTGCACACATTCACTAGTTAACCTTGGAAAAATTCGACTTGGGACTCCTTACTACACGTGATTACTTTAATTACAGTGAGTTTCCAATCTTTATTAATTTGGAGTGCCTCGTGACATACAAAAAGGCCGACACCACGATCCATGATACTTTCTCATGGCGGGTCATTCAGTATTCATTCTCCAATACATACCCATGTGTCAACTTGATATCTCTATATCCATGACTTGTGAGATCAAGTCATCGAGTTGACCTACATGCTAGTCTCATCGCACTAACATTGTCCCTGAATGTTAATACTTAACTAGGAATTATTAAGAGTAGTGTTCTCTATATCATCTCACTATCGATTCAACCAATTGATTGATATAGATAAGAACCTTCTACTCAAGGACGCTATTATACTTAGTTATTTGGCACCAATATAAGTAAGTATAATAACCAAAACAAATGCCTTTATATACATAGGAATATGATACAATGAGTCCATACAACAATCGTCATATGATTGGCTTTAGGGCTCTAACTAATAGAACATACAACCACTGTTAGATCAGAATACCTTTTATCAACGGACACCGTTGATTATGGAAGCATGCAAACGCTAGCATTACAAAGAAGAGGGAAAAGACACGCGTTATATGGCCAATAATGGGCATTTAGGATGGACGCGACAAATCGAATCATGTAGGGGTTGGTGACGCCTCGTCGTGCGCCTCCAACGTTCTCTTACCATTGAAGGGCCAATCATAGTCAAGGAAATTCTGGAAAGAGGGCGCAGTTTACCAAGTGCAATAAAGAAGGATGGAAGGGGATAGTAAAACCATACAAAGCCTAATCAGTTGGTTACATCTCTTTTTGACTAGACTCAAAGAAGAGGCTGATGACATGGGTTAGGTTTTGAGGTCTCTTGGCTTGGCCGAAAGGGGAAATATCGATCGGGTATTACAGGTCGGGCGGGTATAGAGGCCTTTAGCCTTAGGTGGTCCATGTGGTAATATCGATTGACCAAATGAAAAATATTGGACGGGATAAGAAGACACTTAATCTTATATAATTTACAGCACATAAATGACTAGATAAGTATGGATTAAGGCGAAGTGTGGCCAGTTTTCTTGCGTTTGGGGTTTTTGTGATATGAAGAGCCTAATTTGACTTAATCTAGTGTAGCTTGCAGAGAATTCACCTGATCTCTTAGAAGGCCCGTCCGTGGTCATGGATGAAGGACTGGCCGAATTAATATAATAATAGAGGGTAGACCAATATCAGCCAGGTTAACACGCTTATAAGAGATAGACCAATATCGGTTGAGTTAATACATCTATAAAAGATAAGTCAATATTAGTCAAGGTTGAGGGGGTTGATCGAGTATAATATATCGATCGCATTTGAAGCATTTAGTCTTATATGACTTTAGAGCATGTCATCAGTCAAATAAAAAAAAATAAAGACATTTTGCACACACTCAATAGGCAAAGCCCGATCGAGCTATGTAACTCAACTAAATATAAACTCATGTCTAGTCAGTCGGCTAACTCCTCCTTTGACTAGACTTGAAGGGAAGGCTAGTGATATGGGTTAGGTTTAGTAGGTCCCCGGTGGGAAGGAGAAAGGAGAGGAGAAAGGAGATAGCAGAATTAAGCAAGCAAGAATATTGGCCGGGATAATACCTTAAGAAAGATTGATCAATGTTTGTCGGGTTTGCACTTTAACATAGATGGCCGGGATTGTCTGAATTAGCACATCTGGATATAGACTAGTATGGGTCGGATGTATATGATCGCTTGGGTATATAAGGAAACAAAGCCTTACAGAATTTATAGTATATTATTGTACGAATAGGACATATGTTGAATAGTAATAACAACCCGCTCGGACATAACGTAGGTTCAATTCCGTCCGATACAAATCATAGTATAATATCGGGCTGTCCATAACATAGTAAAAATAGGGTAAGCAGGCATAGGCGATAAATATACCTTGACATAACTTATAAGACAGGGTGAGAACAAATATTTCGGGAATATTCATAAATATCTGTTGGATCGAGACGCGCTAGAGGGGGGGGGGGGGGGAATAGCGCTCGCGGCTTTCACACTTTTCGAATCGTAAAACTATCGGAGTTAAAACGCAGCGGAATAAAAACAAACACACAAACACAGGGGAATTTACTTCGTTCGGAGCCTGTGACGACTCCTACTCGAAGGCCCACGATCCTTGATCGCTTTCCGTGGGCAACAACTATAAGTTCGAATAGAGTACAAGTATTGCAAATAAGTACAATAAAAAGAAACACAGTTATACCGACAACAGTATAGAAATCACAAGTTTCGGAGCTCCAGGTCGTCGGTGTCAAGTCGTAGCACTTCCGGGTCATCGATTTAGCAGCACGCAGTAAGAGGATTACTTAGAATCTTATAAATGAAGGTGCTACTCGAAACCCCTTTATAAAGGGTGTTCAAGGCGCCTTGAAAGTCATCCAAGGCACCTTAAACAAGCCGAGTCGCCCGCGTGGATCAAGCTTGAACTAGTCAATTTTTATCTCTTCAAGGTGCCTTATGCCTCATTCAAGGCGCCTTCCAAGGCGCCTTATGACTCCTTCAAGGCGCCTCCATAGTGCTTCGCAGCCAGCTCCAGCTTTGCACCCGAGGCGCCTCCAAGCCCCATGGAGGCGCCTCAGACACTATTCATCCGAGTTAACTTGTGCTCTTTTGGTCCTGCAACAGTGTTAGTCCCAAACACATACCCAGCAAACCAAAGTTAGCACAATACAACAGAAAATATGATAACAAAGTAATGACAGTCTCCGGACTGTCCGGGTCTGACTTCGAATTTCCGTCCAGAAACCCTAGGTCGACCCAATGTCTACTGTTCCCTCTACGGGGAACACGTCCTCACCTACTCCACTCAGGAGATTTACCTGTTGCCAGTGCAATCCTCCAGATCGACTGGACTTTTGCTCAGCACTCGATGCTTCCGGACTTTCTGCTGGACATCCGCTTCCCGGCTAGTCCAGTTTTTCACCTGGTTCGCGACACCAGGACTTTCCACCTAGGGTTACCACCCCCTAGGACTTTTGCCTGAAGCCATCGACCTGCCAAGACTTTCCGCATAGGGTTACCACCCTCTATGACTTAGGGTTACCACCCCCTAGGGTTTTCCCTTTGCCTAACCGCAGCTAGGACTTTCCTGAAATACTCAAGCAGACTTGTTAGCTCACAAAACACCTTAACTTTGAATCCTTTGCCATTATCAAAACACGAGTTCGATCGTCGGATGCTTCCCGCACCAATAATCTCCTCCTTTTTGATTATGACAACTTAAATTCAAAATTAAGTAAACAGATATCAAATAAAGAATAGATGCAAGTAAAAACATTTAAAGATTATGGCAATTTTGTTACTCATTATTTTAAATTTGAATTTGCTACTCTCATTTTTGAATTTGATAATTATTTGAGTATTTTGAGAGTATTTGAATTTGAATTTGCTACTCTCCCCCTTTGCCATAAATAAAAAAAAATAATCAAAATAATCATTTGATTTTTAAAGAGGGATAACAAGACTTTGGTAACACTTAACATTTTATAATTTTCATTTCTTACCTTTAGCTAATAAAAATCTAAGAGTAAACTATATGTAGAGAAGTACTAGTCTAGATTTTGAAAATTTGTTAGAGAAATATTTGGGGCCAAATGAATTTTGAGAAAATCTTTTTTTTTATTAAGTCGCTTTTTGCTTAGTAGAAATATTTGGAAGAAATGAGTTAAAGTTTGCAAAACTACATAGGAAAGCAAGAATTTACAAAGTTAGATTTAAAAGTGGGCTAAATTTTAAAAATTTTGGGACTAAAGATTGGACCTTAGCTAAGCTCTTTGCAAGTAATGTATTTTGAAAACTATAGCTTAGGTTAAAAAACTTAGCTTAATTTTAAACAATACTTATTAAATTTTAGGACAAGGAGGGAGTGAAGTAGCTAAAAATTTGGTTTAGGTTATTTAGTTGGTCCTTAAGTCCAAGCATGAGTCAAGTTCAATCGATTTCAAATTATCCAGTTTTACTTTTAGAGGTATCAGGGCCCTAAAGATCACATATGCTTAATCTGAAAACTGAGTATCCTTTTACCAACTGTCTAACCTTTAGCTACTTGCTGATTGCCTAGAGGGCAACAACTTTCACTTGGTTAGTCAAGTTAAGTCAATTTGTTCCAGATAGATTTAACTAGAGCTGGAAAACTTGACTTGATTGATGTATAGTACGTGTTTAACGCCTAGACTCATATTGATACACAGATATAAGCATTCTTGAGTCCAGGCTGTACCCTATGCATCTCACGCCATTCTATGTTTTTCAAAACACAATCAAGGTATACCTAGGTGTTTGTGAGATGCTCTGGCTTAAGTCTAGGGGAACATGATTTCTATGGGGAAAGCCTAAGTTAAATCCAAATTTTGAAACTCCTAAGAAAAAGGGATTTTGAAAATTATTTTTCCTATATTTTTAAAACCAATTTAAAAGTTATTTTTGAAATTATGCTCACAATTTTGAAAAAAAATAACACATAAGTACTCAATTAAATATAAGGTAGCTAAACATCAGATGACCAACTCCAAGATACAATCCAAAAGATGAGTAAGATAGGTGAATCCAAGAAGTGAATAACATGTCCAGAAAGTCTAAAAGATAGAATCAAGCAGGCGGATCGTCAGCTGGAGGATCGGCTAGAGGCTGCTTGGGTGGCGGCTGAGGCTGTCCCTGACGCCGAATCTCGCCTCGGAGAGATGCGAAACCAGCAGCCATCTCGGATCGCATAGATCGAAGGAAGCGATGGCTATCTAGCATAGCTTGTCGCGTCTGAGTGGACTGGATCTTGAGCCGAGTGAGTCTGTCCTCGACAGAGAGTGGCGTCGAAGAAGAAGGCCCGGCTGATGTGGAGGGTCCGGCAGAGGTGGAAGGATATGTGAAAAAGTCCTCTGCCAGGAAATTAGGCCACTCCTCAACCGCATCTGGTACGTCCTCGGCCTCTGGAGCACCAGGGGCAGCAGCTGGTGGTGGTCGGCCTTTCCATGCCAGAATCCCCTCGGCAGTGACCTCTGCCCCTGTTAATCTAAGGCTACGCTGAACGAACTCATCATAAATGGTAAGTGGGATGAGTACTCCACTAGTGATGTCTATCCTAGATCTGGAGAATATCTGGGTCAGGATATGGCAATAAGGCATATGAACCACTCCAGATGTAACTGTACTAGATGCAAGAATGATGTTATGAAACATATGGAGGGCTATGTCTATATCTAGGCACTGGCTGAGGGCGTACAGAAAGAATGAGTGGGACGGTCACATCTTCGAGATGTCTCGAGATGAGATGGGTAGGATGCATGCTGTCAGGACTCTGTACATAGCATAATCCTGAACTCGAAGAAGAGTGGATCTGAACTCGGTCAGGCCCAAGGGTCTCTCCTCCCCAAAGAAATACATGTAGATGTCATCTAAGGTAATGTGTGAGTAGGGATCACCAAAAGGTAGCTCCCTACTCGGATAACATAAGAATGTACACTGGGACTCCCTAAGCTCTAAGCTGGTGCGAAGTAGGGAGGGAGTAAACTGAAGATCAGTACCACCAACTATGGTGGAATAGGTACTATCATCAACCTTTTCAAGGTTGTGATAGAACTGGGCACACAGATCTTGGTTGACTGTAGTGGTACAGTCAACCAGTTTATCTAGATGATAGTAGTTTATCATCTGGATTGCGGGTTGACAGTATTGGGATAGAAATTCCCGACCAATATATCTAGATTTAATAGACTCAAAGGTGAACCTAGCGAAATCTATCCTATGTTGTTCCGAGGGGAATCTCGGGTCCGTGGAAGGAGCCCTAGCCGGTGTGGGATCCACAATACGACGCTTCCTATTGTTGACAATATACAAAAACATTACAAAACTAGCAAGAAATCTAGGAAATAGATGATTGAGAAGAGTTTAGATTATACCTTGGAGGCATAGCTAGGATTAAAGGAGGAAGAGATGGGTTGAAGGCGCCTTGGTTGGGAAGAATCGGACGAAGTTGTGTTTCGGCAGAACACGAATAGAAGGAAGAGCTTCTGTTCGTGACAAAAGGATGAGCGAAGGCGCCTTAATGGATCTTTAAGGCGCCTTTGGAGGCGCCTTAATGATCCCTTAAGGCGCCTTAGATAGGCGGTGGGAAATTTCCCGCCACTGTTGAGGGCGCCTCCCATGTGTGGGAGGCGCCTTCTTTAAGGCGCCACGTGTCCCTTTTTAATTAATTTTTTTTTAAATTAGGTTTAATTAGTTTTAAGTTAACACATAGTTTAGGTTAATTAAATTTTGACAAAAATAATTTTAAGTTAATTTCTGAAAAATAATTTTAATTAAATTAATTTTGAAAAATAAGTTAATTTATTTTGAAATAAGTTTTAAACGATTTAAAATGATTTTGTAATATTTTAAAAAGATTTTGAAATTACGTTTTAAAATAATTTTGAAATTAAGTTTTAAAATTATTTTAAAATTAAGTTTTAAAATAATTCTGAAATTAAGTTTTAAAATCATTTTGAAATTAAGTTTTAAAATAATTTTGAAATTAAGTTTTAAAATCGTTTTGAAATTAAGTTTTAAAATCGTTTTGAAATTAAGTTTTAAAATAATTTTGAAATTAAGTTTTAAAATAATTTTGAAATTAAGTTTTAAACTAATTGTGAAATTAAGTTTTAAAATTATTTTGAAATTAAATTTTAAAATAATTTTGAAATTAAGTTTTAAAATCGTTTTGAAATTAAGTTTTAAAATAATTTTGAAATTAAGTTTTAAAATCGTTTTGAAATTAAGTTTTAAAATAGTTTTGAAATTAAGTTTTAAAATAATTTTGAAATTAAGTTTTAAAATCGTTTTGAAATTAAGTTTTAAAATCCTCATTTTGAAATTTAAAATCGTTTTGAAATTAAGTTTTAAAATAATTTTGAAATTAAGTTTTAAAATAATTTTAAAATTAAGTTTTAAAATAATTTTTAAATTAAGTTTTAAAATAATTTTGAAATTAAGTTTTAAAATTGTTTTGAAATTAAGTTTTAAAATAATTTTAAAATTAAGTTTTAAAATCGTTTTGAAATTAAGTTTTAGAATCATTTTGAAATTAAGTTTTAAAATCATTTTGAAATTAAGTTTTAAAATAATTTTGAAATTAAATTTTAAAATCATTTTGAAATTAAGTTAAAATAATTTTAAAATTAAGTTTTAAAATCGTTTTGAAATTAAGTTTTAAAATAATTTTGAAATTAAGTTTTAAAATAATTTTGAAATTATGTTTTTAAATCATTTTGAAATTAAGTTTTAAAATAGTTTTGAAATTAAGTTTTAAAATCATTTTGAAATTTGGTTTTAAAATAATTTTGATTTAATGAATTTTGAAAATAATTTTATGAAAATTAATTTTGAAAATAATTTTAAGAAAATTAATTTTGAAAATAATTTTAAGTTAATTAATTTTTGAAAAAAGAATTTTAGGTTAATTAATTTTTGAAAAAGAATTTTAAGTTAATTAATTTCAATTAGTTTAATTTAGTTGAATTAACTTGATTTAAGTTTAAGTGAGTTTTAATTTCTTTGTCATCTCACCCGATCTAAATTTTCAATCAGGGAACCCTATAATTGTTGTGAGATGAACTATGGTTGAATTTTAGGATAAGGTTTAACTTTGTGTTAGATTCAGGTTTAGCTTTGGGTTCAATAAGTAAGTATTTTTTGGATAAACTTCTGGGCTATGGTGAGTCACAAGGAACTCATTAAAGTAACCATGCCTTCGAGGTTTCCCAAATAGTCCTACCCATTGAACTTAATACTAGACCTTGGTCTAACTAGTTAGGATCCATTTAAGGGTAGCTGTCACGCCCCAGGTAGTCCCTGTCCGAAGAAATTTCGGCAGCATCTCCCCTGTACGGCGGACAATATGAATCTCAGTATACATATATCTATACCTCGGCCACACTCGGCCGGAACAATACAGTACAAATAAGAAACAAACCACGCAGTTTATATCAATATTCCACACAGCTCAACATATACTCAATCCACGCAGTTTAATAAGGAAGAACAATATAAAACCAACAAAGATATACGTACACATCATACTCCACTACAACGAAGAAAACAAATCCACGAAGTAGTGTGAAAATCTGCAGCGGAAAACAAAATCAGCAAACCCAAAGGTTCGACATAAAGTCCACAATACAAACCCACAATACAAGTATATAAGACGCAAAAGCAGAATAAATCGGACAAAGAAAATCCTCGCGCTAATGGGGCTAGCGACTGGAATATCTCCCGACGGCCTCAACCTGAAAAATAGTAACAACGGGGTGAGTTCAAAGAACTCCGCAGGTAAACCAATAGACATGTACAGCAATATATATATCCACCAGTAATAGCCTATGGTACAGTCTCCTAAACCATGGGATCAAGAGTACAGTTCTCTAACCATACGGTATAGTCTCCTAACAGAATAACAGATATGCATAGCGAAATAAACTGTAGTAACCAGCAATAGGCATAAAGTACAGCCTATAGCAAGAATAATAAGAAAATGCATAACTGAAATAAACTGTACTCACTGCGAGGCTTGTGTAACTGACTGTAAACATACATAAGATAGTCGAGCAAAACATATAACTTGTATGCATGTCAATCATATGCAATCACCAAAATGCATCAATCATAATTAATGCAATCATGCATATGATGCAAATGACATGGTCACCCCGACGCCAGTCATCTCACACAAATGGTGAGACCGCGTGGGAAGCGTGCACACTGCATCACTACTCCTGAAGAGTGATCGAGTGGACGGGATGCACCGAGTACACCTATCCTCCAACCTCAACTATAGGAGGGCGCGATGCTCTCATCTCCCGGTCGCAATGACGGGGAGGGACCCGGTGTGCTACCACGCCTATCACACTACCCATGAGTGGAGCCTCCGGCGGAGCCCCACCGAGCAACACTGTGCTGTGCCACTACCCATGCAATGGTCACGTGGTGTGCAGGTCAATGTAGCCGGCCGACGAGCTCAACAATAATGGAGTCGTCAATCGCCCAGCATACAATCATGCGATATGGTGCATGCGGCTACAATATGACATACCTGAACAAATCCTCCTCCATATGTGTAGATGCCAAGCAGATAAACACATATATAACAAGGATAATAAACAGCATAAATCTAAAGACATCACATATAACAATGATGTAAGTATCATGAATCCAAGAGCATGTATCACACATGTAAAGCAACTAATCCAGTAGAGTAGAGCACTATAGGTATGCATCTCTATGATCATATATACACATGGCAAGAGATATAATATCCAATCCTGAAGTAAAGCAACTAGCAGATGAAGCATGTGATAGGTATCAACTAGCTAAAACCAGGGAAGAAATGATCTACTATCTACCACTAGTAAATATATATAAACTATACATATCATAAGACAGTATCAAAAGATAAGTCAAAGGGTACCCGCCTCAAATAGAAGGTACAGTCAATCCAAATCCGAAGTCGAGACGCCCGTCTCGAATCAGAGTCCTGCGTCAAACAACATATATATATTTTATTTAGCTAGATCCAAAGAATAGCCAAATAAAATCCCTAAAATCAAGTTAGGGCAAAACCCTAATCACATAACCACAACTTACCTAACTAAACCTAATGGTCGATTAGGGTTAGTTACCTATTCCCTAACCACCAATTTGATTAGAAATCCAAACTTAGATTAGATCCAATAGTTAATTAGGGTTAATTGCTTAACCCTAATTATTCCATTAGATTAAATCTACGTAAATAAATCTAATCATAATCAACAACTAGTAATCCAAATACTCCTAATTCATATCATAAACCTAAATTAACTAACCTACAGCAAGATCAAAAACCATACCTCAATTCCACAGCTACTGTGACTATTGGGATAAGAGGATTGTTGCTGCCGAGACCAAGCAATTTCTGGAATCAAGAACAAGAAACCTAGCCACACCTATTGATCCACAGCCCTCAATTTCACCGCAATGATCACAATTCCAGCCTCACAGCAACAGACCCTCACTTCACTGATCACCAAACCTCACCTGGAAATCAATCCCGTGATCTAAATCAGCCACAAAGAAGAGGATCAAAATCATCTAGCACCAAAGATCCAAAGGGCAAAGCTCCGGCGATGGATCTAAGGCATGGATTGAAACAAGAACGCAACAGAAGGTTCGATTGCTTACCTTTGAAGCCCTAGCCACCCCTTTCACGCCGGCGGTCGGGTGGCACGGCTCGATCCAGATCCGGCCATTGAAGAGGTGGATCGCACTATGAGCAGCGCGAGGAGAGAAGAACGGAGGTCGATCGGTTGGGTGTCGGCGAATCTTGCTCCTCACCGTGCCCTAGCCACCTCGCCGTTGACGCTGTTGGTGCAACCTTAGGTCAAGGTTGACCTGGTTGACCCGACTCGAGTTGACTTGACTCGAGTTGTATTTTGATGTTTGACTTGGGAAGATTGTCGGTGCAACCTTAGGTCAAGGTTGACCTAGTTGTGTTGCATGTTGATGTTTGACACTCGTGAGAGAGTTCTATTCTTGATATGGGACAAGAATAGATGTTTGGGAGATTATTGGTGCAACCGTAGGTCAAGGTTGACCTGGTTGACCTGATTCGGGAAAAAGTCCAAGTATGGAGACTTGGCAACGGAAAAGTCCAAGCCTTGGCACGGGAAAAGTCCAAGTATGGAGACTTGGCAGGAAAAGTCCAAGCAGGGAGCTTACGAAAAGTCCAAGTATGGAGACTTGGCACTGGAAAAGTCCAAGCAGGGAGCTTGGCACGGGAAAAGTCCAAGTATGGAGACTTGGCACGGGAAAAGTCCAAGCAGGGAGCTTGGCACGGGAAAAGTCCAAGTATGGAGACTTGGCACGGGAAAAGTCCAAGTATGAAGACTTGGCACGGAGAAGTCCTGGTGAGTGAAGCCAGGCAGTGGAAAGTCCTAACTGGGATGTTAGGCAGTTGGAAAGTCCTGGTGAGTGAAGCCAGGCAGTGGAAAGTCCTAACTGGGATGTTAGGCAGTTGGGAAGTCCTGGTGAGTGAAGCCAGGCAAGGGAAAGTCCTGGTGAGTGAAGCCAGGCAGACGGAAAAGTCCTGGTGAGTGAAGCCAGGCAGATTGGAAATCCTGGTGAGTGAAGCCAGGTGAAAATCCTAGTGAGTGAAGCTAGGTGAATGAGAAAGTCCTAACTGGGATGTTAGGCAGTGTGAAATCCTGGTGAGTGAAGCCAGGTGGAAAGTCCTGGTGAGTGAAGCCGGGCAAGGGAAAATCCAGATGGATCAAGGGTGATCGGACATCTGGTGTTGAGAAGTCCAAGTGAGTGAAGCTTGGCATATGGAGTCGGAGAGGGCTCGGTAGCTCGTTCTCCGAACTAGGTTAGAGAGGGCACTCTAAACCGAGGAGTTGGATCAGATCAGTGGCTCACTGATTGTAATCTGATCGGTCTTGAGACCGATCAGAAGGCAACGCAACCTCGAAAGAAGAAAGTCGTGGATCGGTCTGCTGACCGATCCACCCATAGCCTGATCGGTCGGCAGACCGATCAGGCATAGATCAGTGGCTGAGGAACCGAAGCCTGATCGGTCTATGGACCGATCAGGATGTTCCCTGATCGGTCCACAGACCGATCAGGAGACGCCGATCAGACGAGGGACCGAAGCCTGATCGGTCTGTGGACCGATCAGGAGGTTCCCTGATCGGTCCACAGACCGATCAGGGTTCTAGCCGTTGCGACGCAACGGCTAGTTTCTTCGCTGTTTCTTCTTCACAGGTATAAAGGATCGAGGGCATCTTCTGTGCGAATAGATCTCCTTCTTCCTTCTTGCTGTTCTAAGTGCTGCTGTGCTTGAGCTTTGTTGAGCTCCTCCAAAGCTTCGCGTGAGCTTCCGGCTGGGTTCCTGCTGTTGTAGGCGTCGCGTGAAGTTGCTGCTTCACCTCCAGTCGACAAGAAAGCAAGCAATTGGTAGAGTGCGATTGTATTCATATTGTATTGCTTTTCTTACTGCTCTTGTACTCTTTGTTTGCTGTTGCAAACGTTTGTGGCGAGGTTTCTCCACCCACAAGGAGTATATTGTATTAGCCGGTTCTCCGGGGACTCATCCACCGACGGATTGACTGGACTCGTCCACCTTACGGACACGCCGAGGAGTAGGAGCCCTAATCTCCGAACCTCGTTACATCCTCGTGTTAAGGTTTGGTTTTCTTCTCTTTCGTTTCTTTGTATTTCCGCTGCACTAACCTAATCGTAGGAAGAAACGAGTAATTTGGGGTCGGCTATTCACACCCCCCTCTCTAGCCGTACGAAGGATCCTAACAAGTGGTATCAGAGCGAGGACGCTCTTCGTCGGATCAACACCCGTGGGAGCAAAGCTAGAGATGGATCAATTCGGAGAAGACATCACGATTCCACCCTTCTACAACGACAACTTCACATATTGGAAGGTAAGGATGATGTATTTTCTTAGGACTAATATGTTGAACTGGTTTTGTGTACAAGAAGGGTTTTCTCCTCCAATGGATAAAGAAGGAGAGCCTCTAGAGAAGAACAAGTGGACGAAGGAACAAGTCCACCAATCCACGATCAACAATGAGGTAACTAAAACAATTGAATTTTCATTACCTACTAATATTTTGTGTAAGATAGGTAAATACAACAATGCCAAGGAATTGTGGGATAACTTGGCCAAGTACCATGAGGAGAGCTCCACTTCAAGCCATGAAGAGGAGCCTAGTGAGCCAAGTAGCTCACATCATGGAGGGAGCAAATTGGGAGTTGAGGGCTACTCAACATCCAAGGAAGAAGAGGAGGAGAGTTCCTCTTGCTCAAGTTCGGAGCACGAAGAAGAAGCTTCTACCTCCGGGAGGGATGAAGAAGAGAACATCCATTCATCCTCAATCCTAGGTAACTCAAACACTTTAAGTTCAAGTAAATTGCATATAATGTGTTTTGAGTGTAGGGAATTTGGGCACTACAAGAGTAAGTGTCCAAAGAGGGTAAGAAAGACTCCACCGGCGCCAAAGGTCAAGGAAGCCGGAGTCCCGAAACGCAAGGGCAAGGAGCACATCGTGTGCTTCCAATGCAAGCAAAGGGGACACTATAGGAGCCATTGTCCGAGGGGGAGGCAACCTCACAAGGGCAAGAGACCGAGCACTTCTATAGGGGGAGCTAAGGCAAACCCTAAGGTATCATTTAAGTCTCATTCGTGCAATACTAGTAAGATGCATGCTAGAAATTTTATTGCACTAGTCAATAATGATAAGCATGATAACATTAGAAATCGATACACATGCTTAGGTGCCAAACATGTTAGCCTAGATAAGAACAATTCTAGAAATGCTAACCCTAGAATTAACTCATCTAAGGCTAAGGAGAACCTAGGTAGAAACCCCAAAACAACTAGACACATGCCTAGGAATACCTCAAAGAAAAATGACAAATCAAAAATTGAGGTATTAGAGAAGGAGAATCAAGTCTTGAGGTCAAGACTTGATACTTTGGAAAAGGCTCTTAAGAACTTGGAGAAGTCATCTCTAGGGTTTAAGGGTCAAAAACCAAAGCCCAAGGACAAGAAAGGTTTGGGTCACAAACCTAAGTCCCAAGTGGTCAAGCCCACTTACCACAATGTTCCATTCGATTATGGAATAAAACCTAGGGCTAGGAAGATCACCACCAAGGTCACAAGGGGTCACCCCTAGAGTTGATCTTGATGAGACCCAAATGACCAAGGCTTTAAAGCCTAAGAGGGTCATTAGGAGGGTTGCTAGGGAAGTCATCCCTAGTGAATTTTTAGTGAACCCAATGAGCTCAAGTAGGTATTGGGTTCCTAGGAGCATTTTCTCTACCCCATAGATGGGTTAGAGAGTGTCAACTCAATAAGAAGGGTAGTTAACCCAACTTTGAGGAAATTGACACTCAAGGAGCATTTTCAAGGTTTTTGGGAACCTTTGAAAATGAAAGGGGATAATCTTTATCATTCACTCCTTGGAAGAGTAAAGTGTGCCAAAGTGAGAATATTTTAATCTTATTTGGCACAATTTAAGGAAACCTAGAGAAAAACCATAATTGGGATTTTGGTTTTCTCTTAGGGATATATGGGCAATCTAGGATTAGAATTTAAGTTAACTAAGAGATTAAGGATACTTAGATAGGTAATCTAGGTATTTTATTTGTGTTAACTTACCATGGTTGTTTGCCATATGACATGTCATGACATCATGTTTAGTTTTATCATCATTTGAAATGTCATGATAGTGCTAGGCTAGTTTATATGTCATGCTTTATTTAAGTTTTCAAACTTTATGCCATGACATCATGACATTGGCACATGTTTTTACTTATGATATCATTATATGCCATGTCATCATCTCTTGCATTAATAATCAATTGAATTGATTTAAGGATGAAAAACACATTTTGATATTGAGATCAAATTTGTGTTTAGAAAATGCATGAGACCTTAGCCTAAGATACCTAAACCCATATCTCACATCAAAATTGACATGGATGTGCTTGATACACTCTAGATGTGTGTGAGATATTAGGATCATGAATTAGGATCAAGGTGTATAGCTCTTGTACCTAGATGAGCCTAATTCAAGATATGGGGGATCATAGGGAAAGCTTGTGTACAAGTCATGTACATATAGCCCTAAGATTGTGGTCCCAAATTAAAGGGTTTGAAATCATTTCAAAATTGTTTTGAAAAACCTTGATGAAGCTTTCCTAGTGATAGCATTCATCATTGAACATTGTGATACAAAGTTGACTTAACTTTGAACTATTTCAAAGTTTTTGAATTTTGTATCAAGATTTGAAAATGGAAGTTATTCTCATAGAAAACTATTTTTCCATGATAGTATATGTTATGAGGAATGTATCCTCAAAATTTCACAATTTTTCGAATTTTCTGGAATTTATTAGGGGTTTCTGAATTTCGGGAGAGGAAAAATCAGAAATCCCTGTGATCAGTGTCTGGATCGGTCGCTGGACCGATCCAGGATCGGTCGCTGGACCGATCCAGAGTGCTGTGGATCGGTCTGGTGACCGATCCAGTGAGGTCTGATAGCGTGCCAATGTGCTGAAATTCGACTGCATGTCTGAAATTTCGGCTGAAAGTTGGTTTTTAGATTTCTAAAGGTTTGAAACTCTCCAAGACATTGTTGGTGCAATGGTCAAGGGGGAGTTGGCCTTTAGGGGGAGTTTTAACTATTAGTCAAGGGGAGTTGACTTTTAGGGGGAGTTTTTACTCCTTGAGGATTAGTGATATGGGATTATCACTAAGTGGACTGTTGAGCTTAGTATCAAGGGGAAAATAAGAGTTTCAATGAAAGGTATGGGACTTTCATTAGGAAGAAACTCTTGACCTTGATACCCTCCTTATTCTTTTTGATGTGTGTCAAAAAGGGGAGAGTGTTCATTGGAGAATTATTGGAGAACCCAAGTTAGGTTATCGGTTTAACCTAAGCTAGGGAAAGATTGTCAAGGAAGAACATTGGAATACTTTTGATGTGTGTCAAAGGGGGAGAATTATTAGAGAACCCAAGTTAGGTTATCGGGTTAACCTAAGGGGAGAATGTCTAGAGAATGTTCAAGGAAAGAACATTGGACATTGGAAGATGGTTGGAAAACCTAAGTTAGGTTATCGGGTTAACCTAACTTGATTATGGTTTTGTCAAACATCAAAAAGGGGGAGATTGTTGGTGCAACCTTAGGTCAAGGATGAACTGGTTGACCCGACTCGAGTTGACTTGACTCGAGTTGTATTTTGATGTTTGACTTGGGAAGATTGTCGGTGCAACCTTAGGTCAAGGTTGACCTAGTTGTGTTGCATGTTGATGTTTGACACTCGTGAGAGAGTTCTATTCTTGATATGGGACAAGAATAGATGTTTGGGAGATTATTGGTGCAACCGTAGGTCAAGGTTGACTGGTTGACTGATTCGGGAAAAAGTCCAAGTATGGAGACTTGGCGTGGAAAAGTCAGCTTGGCCTTGGAAAAGTCCAAGTATGGAGACTTGGGACAGCAGGGAGCTTGGCACGCGAAAAGTCCAAGTATGGAGACTTGGCATCGAAAAGTCCAAGCAGGAGCTTGGCACGGAAAAGTCCAAGTATGGAGACTTGTGGAAAAGTCCAAGCAGGGAGCTTGGCACGGAAAAGTCCAAGTATGGAGACTTGGCAGGAAAAGTCCAAGTATGAAGACTTGGCACGGAGAAGTCCCGTGAGTGAAGCAAATGGAAAGTCCTAACTGGGATGTTAGGCGGTTGGAAAGTCCCGGTGAGTGAAGCAAGGAAAGTCCTAACTGGGATGTTAGGCGGTTGGGAAGTCTGGTGAGTGAAGCCAGGCAAGGAAAGTCCCGTGAGTGAAGCCAGGGTAAAAGTCCCGTGAGTGAAGCCGGGCAGATTGGAAATCTGGTGAGTGAAGCGGTGAAAATCCTAGTGAGTGAAGCTAGGTGAATGAGAAAGTCCTAACTGGGATGTTAGGCAGTGTGAAATCCTGGTGAGTGAAGCCGGTGGAAAGTCCCGGTGAGTGAAGCCGGGCAAGGGAA
Source organism: Zingiber officinale (assembly GCF_018446385.1). Classification (NCBI taxonomy): domain Eukaryota; kingdom Viridiplantae; phylum Streptophyta; class Magnoliopsida; order Zingiberales; family Zingiberaceae; genus Zingiber; species Zingiber officinale. The sequence continues at coordinate 16,992,108 of NC_055986.1, read as the reverse complement.
AATCCAGATGGATCAAGGGTGATCGGACATCCGGTGTTGAGAAGTCCAAGTGAGTGAAGCTTGGCATATGGAGTCGGAGAGGGCTCGGTGGCTCGTTCTCGAACTAGGTTAGAGAGGGCACTCTAAACCGAGGAGTTGGATCGATGCAGTGACCGATCCGGTGATCTGCGTTTGCGATCGGTGGGTGACCGATCGAATCGCATCGATGGCTCATCAATCGATCGATGCCGAGACCGATCGGAACCTCGCGAGAAGAAAACCGTGGATCGGTCTGGCGGCCGATCCACCTTTATGATCGGTGCACCGATCAGGAATAGATCGATGGCGTGAGGACGAAGCCCGATCGGTCTATGGACCGATCAGGAGGTTCCCTGATCGGTCCACAGGACCGATCAGGAGACGCCGATCAGACGAGGGACCGAAGCCTCATGCGCTTAGGCTGATCGGTCTGCAGACCGATCAGGGTTCTAGCCGTTGCGACACAACGGTTAGTTTCTTCGTTGTTTCTTCTTCGCAGGTATAAAGGATCGAGGCATCTTCTGTGCGAATAGATCTCCTTCTTCCTTCTTGCTGTTCTAAGTGCTGCTGTGCTTGAGCTTTGTTGAGCTCCTCCAAAGCTTCGCGTGAGCTTCCGGCTGGGTTCCTGCTGTTGTAGGCGTCGCGTGAAGTTGCTTCACCTCGACAAGAAAGCAAGCAATTGGTAGAGTGCGATTGTATTCATATTGTATTGCTTTTCTTACTGCTCTTGTACTCTTTGTTTGCTGTTGCAAACGTTTGTGGCGAGGTTTCTCCACCCACAAGGAGTATATTGTATTAGCCGGTTCTCCGGGGACTCATCCACCGACGGATTGACCGGACTCGTCCACCTTACGGACACGCCGAGGAGTAGGAGCCCTAATCTCCGAACCTCGTTACATCCTCGTGTTAAGGTTTGGTTTTCTTCTCTTTCGTTTCTTTGTATTTTCCGCTGCGACTAACCTAATTGTAGGAAGAAACGAGAGCGATTTGGGGCGGCTATTCACACCCCCCTCTCTAGCCGTACGAAAGATCCTAATAGACGCTCAGCCGCAGAACTCACCGGATCAGGACCCCCGATCGGATCCAGCTCCTCGGCACCGTCGAGCTCCGATGATGAGTCTCCTTCGGCCTCGGCGCCGAGTGATCCGCGAGAGAGGGAGAGCACAGAGACGGAAGGGAGATCGGGGAAGGAAGGAGAGGAGGAAGACTCGGGTGATCGGCGTCGGGTTTGGGGGAAACGGCACTTGGGAAGGAAATTTAAAGAAAAGAAAATGATTTATAATTAAAAACATTTCCTCACTTAAATGGGTATCCCAAATAGGCCTTATCCGTACCCCGAATTGATCTCCTCAAAACTCGTCGTACGAGCTCCGAAAAATCCCCAGAAAATTTCTAAAAATTCCGGAAAAATTCTATAAGGCTATTTCCCAAATAACCTTATTTATTTAAATTTTTCCGAGATCTCACAGTAGCTTCGGTCAGTTCCACTTGACCAAATGCACCAGGTCGAAGCCATATCTTCCTAGACATGCGATGCCCAAGCTTCCCTAACGTACTATCATCCAAAAACTTCACCAGTACTGTGGGTCAAGTTAAACCTAACCCATTTTAACCTAACCTTAATTACCCTGCCGGGTAATCTACTCTTATTTTACCCATTTCGGGTAGATTAAGTTCAGTTACCCAATCGGGTAGTTCAATTAAAGGTGCCAGCTATTCTGGATCTTCCATCTATATTTTGTTTGATTTGAATTCGAATTATTTTAAATTTTTAAGTGAATTTTAATTTTTGAATTTGTAATTTGAATTTTAATTTAATTTCGAATTTTGAGTTTGTAATTTGAATTTTGAATTTTTGAATTTTAATTTAATTTCAAATTTTGAGTTTGTAATTTGAATTTTGAATTTTTGAATTTTAATTTAATTTCGAATTTTGATTTAAAATTTGAATTGTTTTCTTGTTTACTCCCCCTGGATCATAGCCTCGATATGGTCTATCGAGGTAGTGTATTTGATCCTTCAGGACCCAGTATTGGCCAAGTCCAATTTGATTGACCAATTTGGACTTGAGGACCCATGCTTGGATAACCTTTCTATTTGGTTTGTTTATCAAGGATAAATAAGATTTATATTTCTTTTTAGTTTTATATCCTAGCCCTGTTCTATTGTAAACGGCTCTTTGTGTCCCAAGAATTAGGTCAAGATTCTTGGAGCCTAAAGAAAACGGTTCTAAGGTATTTTTTAAATCCTTGACCTGAATTTTTAAACTAGAATTTTCTTCCTCAAGTTTTTGAACTTGAGTTGAATTTCCAGTCTGAATTTGATCAGGTAAGGATTTAGAGTTAGTCACTTCTTTAAGGACAACTACTTCCTTTAGAAGTGACTTAATCTTAAGGTTTGACTTAGCTAAATTGCGTAATAAATAATTGACTAAATTATTAAGTCTAGGAATACTTACAGCGGAGTCTGGCCCTTCAGAAACGGATGCGGATCCGTGGCTTCGCTCGGACTCAGTCTCTGACTCGCTCTCGCTCTCGGATTCGTCGATCTGGTCCCGGGCCATCAACGCGAGTAAACTCGTCTGATCGAGTTCGTCGTCGTCGTCCTCCGAAGAAGATTCGTCCCACGTCGCCTTCAGGGCCTTCTTCCTTCTTTGCTTTTTCGCTTCTTTTTGTTTAGGGTAGTTGGCCTTGATGTGCCATTTCTGGTTGCACCCATAGCAAGTAACTTCAAATTTTACCTTAAAACTCGGTTGGTCCTCCTTGGATTGTACCGCCTTCTTCAGGTCTTTCTTGTTGAAGCCCTTCTTCTTCTTGTAGAGCTTCTTCACGAGGTTCACGAGTTCGCTGGTCAGTTCGTCTTCTTCATCTTCTGAGTCGGGTTCGTCTTCTGATTCCGGTTCAGTTTTTCGTCGTAATCTTGGTTCCCGTGTTCGACTAGTACCTGCAACCAAAGCAATACCCTTCTCGGTTGGTTGTGCATTAGTTTGTTCATGAAATTCAAATTCACTAAATAGTTCATCTAACTTTAAAGAAGACAAATCCTTGGAGACTTTGTAGGCATCTACCATTGATGCCCACAATGTACTCCTTGGAAACGAGTTAAGAGCGTACCTTATTATATCCCTATTTTCTACCTTCTGCCCGATTCCATGAAGGGAGTTAAGGATGTCTTGAATTCGCGTGTGTAGCTGGCTTGCCGTCTCATTTTCCTGCATTTTTAAGTTATACAATTTATTGAATAGTAAATCACGCTTACTTACTTTGGTATCGGAGGTCCCTTCGTGAAGCTCGATCAGCTTCTCCCATAGCTCCTTGGCGCTTGAGAATGGACTGACGCGGTTTAACTCCTCCTTTGTTAGTCCGCACTGGAGGGTACAAGTTGCTCTGGCGTTTGCCTCCACCTTCTTGATTAATGCAGGCTCCCAATCTTCACAGGGTGTAGGATTGTCGTCTTTATCTGTTGGCAGATCCAAACCAGTCTTGACGATCATCCAGGTTTCGAACTGGATCTTCAAGAAGTTCTCCATTCTGCCCTTCCAGTATCCAAAGTCCTCTCCAGTGAAGAATGGGGGACGGACAGTACTATTACCCTCTTGTTGGGCCATTTTAGATTAACTACGAATAAAATAAATGACAAGAAAATTCCAGGACTTGGTCCTGGATTAGTAGTGCGGGAAGTATTTAAAAATAGAACACGAACTCGGGTGGTGTTGCACCAACCTCGAGCGAAAACCGATTCGAGAAAAAGAATTAGAATATAGCTATAAAGCTAAATTCTAATTGACTCCGAAAATATGAAATTACCACGAAAAATTGTTTTGAATGGTGGTTGCACCAATTCAAAACGACCCTGCTCTGATACCAATTGTTGGATCGAGACGCGCTAGAGGGGGAGGGGTGAATAGCGCTCGCAACTTTCACACTTTTCAAATCGCAAAACTATCGGAGTTAAAACGCAGCGGAATAAAAACAAACACACAAACACAGGGGAATTTACTTCGTTCGGAGACTGTGACGACTCCTACTCGAAGGCCCGTGATCCTTGATCGCTTTCTGTGGGCAACAACTATAAGTTTGAATAGAGTACAAGTATTGCAAATAAGTACAATAAAAAGAAACACAGTTATACCGACAACAGTATAGAAATCCCAAGTTTCGGAGCTCCGGGTCGTCGATGTCAAGTCGTAGCACTTCCGGGTCGTCGATTTAGCAGCACACAGTAAGAGGATTACTTAGAATCTTATAAATGAAGGTGCCGCTCGAAACCCCTTTATAAAGGGTGTTCAAGGCGCCTTGAAAGCCATCCAAGGCGCCTTAAACAAGCCGAGTCGCCCGCGTGGATCAAGCTTGAACTGGTCGATTTTTATCTCTTCAAGGTGCCTTATGCCTCATTCAAGGCGCCTTCCAAGGCGCCTTATGACTCCTTCAAGGCGCCTCCATAGTGCTTCGCAACCAGCTCCAGCTTTGCACCCGAGGCGCCTCCAAGCCCCATGGAGGCGCCTCGGACATTGTTCATCCGAGTTAACTTGTGCTCCTTTGGTCCTGCAACAGTGTTAGTCCCAAACACATACCCTACAAACCAAAGTTAGCACAATACAACATAAAATATGATAACAAAGTAATGACAGTCTCCGGACTGTCCGGGTCTGACTTCGGATTTCCGTCCGGAAACCCTAGGTCGACCCGACGCCTACTGTTCCCTCTACGGGGAACGCGTCCTTACCTACTCCACTCAGGAGATTTATCTATTGCTAGTGCGATCCTCCAGATCGACTGGACTTTTGCTCAGCACTCGACGCTTTTGAACTTTCTGCTGGACATCCGCTTCCCGGCTAGTCCAGTCTTTCACCTAGTTCGCGACACCAGGACTTTCCACCTTAGTTTACCACCCCCTAGGACTTTTGCCTGAAGCCATCGACCTTCCAAGACTTTCCGCATAGGATTACCACCCCCTATGACCTAGGGTTACCACCCCTTAGGATTTTCCCTTTTGCCTAACCGCAGTTAGGACTTTCCTGAAATACTCAAGCAGACTTGTTAGCTCACAAAACACCTTAACTTTGAATCCTTTGCCATTATCAAAACACGAATTCGATCGTCGGATGCTTCCCGCACCAACAATATCTTATGAAAATATCTGTAGCATGTGATTGTATAACAGGTTGATTAATTTGGCGGGAAGGATGTTTCCAGACTCTTCTGCAGGTACTAAGCGACAAAGAGGGTACAACTGGGGTACAAGAAAGATTCCTTAAAAGCTATTTTCTGCAAGTACATGGCTTATGTCATCTCATAACAAAATCTAACAAACCGGGGTCCACTTCATGACTATAGAGGTTAGGTGAAGTGGTATAAAAAGGGGAATCCTCTCCATTGGCTAGGTATGCTCACGCTCACAACACACATAGTCATCTATTGCAAACCCTAATTGAGAGTTATTGTTCATCTTCTTCCTTCTTCCCCACCAAGAGAAATCACTAACTTGAGCGTCGGAGGACCTAGCCAGGGATTTCCACCCTGGTCTTAGGTCGCTGACAATAGTGTTGGCTGGTCTCTTGTGCGCAGGCGGTCGTTAAAGCTCCAGATCCTGGTATTCTTCGGGGGATTCTTCCTTTCGCCCTTGGGTCTTTGCATACGGAGGTATTCTGTGACTTTCTTCTTCCGGATCCACTTTGGTTTTCTCAAATCGGAAGTCCTCAGGTATTCTTTTTCATCAACATTAGGTTCCCTCCCCATCTTTCCATTTTGTTAAGTTTCTCAGACAGGATCATTCCCCACGGCCTCAAACTTTTTGGTCAGAGCGTCTAGCTTTGCAGACATGAGAGTGACTGCATCTACATCGAATTTCCCTGACGCTTTTATTGGATTCCCTGAGAAAGAACCACCAGATCTTTCTGATGCCCACTGATGGTGATTATGTGCCACATTCTCTATGATCTCTTCAGCTTCGTCAAGGCTCTTATTCATCAGTGCTTCTGCTGCAGAATCGAGGGATACCTTCGTGTGATAGTTGATTCCATTGTAGAAGGTGTGTAGAACCAACCATTTTTCAATGCCATGATAGGGGCACTGTCTCAACATACTTTTGAATCTGTCCCAGCTTCAAATAATGATTCTGAGTCTACCTGCTTGAAGCTTGCAATCAGATTCCTCATATGAGCAGTTTTGCTTAGTGGATAGAATTTGTCGAGGAATTTCTGCTCACACTGCTCCCAGGATGTAATGTTGTTCGCTGGAAGTGAATTTAGCCACTGCTTGGCTCTGTCTTTCAGGGAGAATCTGAAGAGAAATAACCTTACTGATTCTGGAGGGGCTCCGTTCACTTTCATGGTGCCGCAAATCTCGTAGAAAAGCTCCAAGTGGTAGTTTGGATCATTATGCGGTCCTCCTCTAAATTGATTCTGCTGAACCATGTGAATTACTACAGGCTTTAATTCGAAGTTATTAGCTTCGATTGGCGGTCGAGTGATGCTAGACCGAACCCCTCGTGCATAAGGTGTTATATAATCCTTCAACAATTTATCAGCCATCTCTGAAGATTCTTGTGCTGCTTGAAATGCCTTCTGTAGGTTTCTCCTTCTCAGGAAAGTCCTATTAATCTCTGGATCAAATGGTAGAAGCTGTCCTGAAAGATTAGCTCTTCGCATGCAAAAAAAAAAAATGAACTATAGTAAAGAAGAAAAGATGAAATAATAGTATTTTTGGCGTTTTTAATAAAAATGCAGAAAGTAAAGAAAAACAAGAATAAAATTATTTATCTCTAAATGCAAACTAAAGGAAAGATAAAGGAAAAGAAAGTAAAGTCTAGTCTAATCTAGTGCGACTATCACCAATGTTATAGAAGCAGTCCCCGGCAACGATGCCAAAAACTTATTACGCTTCCGCAAGTGCACGGATTCGTCGTCAGTAATAAAGAATATCGATCCCACGAGGACTGGTTATAAGTACTAGTAATGACACACTTAGGATTAGCTACACTAATGATGGTTGTAAGTAATTTAAGAAAAGAGATTATAAAGCGAGGAATGAGAACTAGCAACGAGAAGAAATCAACCTGGGTAATGATGAGTTCTAGGAGTTAAGTTTCATTGTGGTGGTATTGATATGTCACATACTATCCTATACTCATTGTCTATCAGCATACATTCGCCGGAAGCTAAAGCAACTGTCCTTAAGTACCAAACAAAGACGATCCCTATGAAATCCTGTTACGGTTAACCCCTGTCACTAGGGCGCCTCGGTAGATCACAAGGACACGACTCTAATTGATGTTATCAAAGATAGAATTAAGGAGCTTAGTTTGGTCTCTTACTTCCTTGTGGAAGAGTCGCCTCTCCTTTCAAGGAATTACCCTAGATGTCCGTGAACGGGTTACCCCTGTCACTAAGACCCCTCAGGTGTATGATCTAAGGTATTCCCTCTACGAGATTGATAATTTCTACACAATCAATCAACACGACAAAGAGATCGAGTAGTCGAAACAAAGCAAACGAAATCATCCAATGAATATAAGCATAATATGAGTTTTACATCAAAACCAATCCACAATTACTCCCTCATCCTAGAACAAGGACTCTACTCCATAGACGCTGGAGAAAAACCAAAAGACATGATATATATAAACATACAAATTCTCAACACGAAGAGAGAAAGAAGAAGTATGCTTATCCAATGACGATGAGTGATCTTCGGATCCAATCCCTTACTTTTGGAGTTGATATGGTGATAAAAGATTGCTGGATCGATGTCCAGGAGGACGTGGAACGACACCAGAGTGATTCTCCTCTTGACGGCTCGCCTCCTGGCTCTCCCCCCTGTTAGAGTGTATACTAAAAGCCTAGTTTTTTGTATAAAACATTCATTTAGAAATAAAGAATCACATTGGTCAATTGTCTACATTTATGCTAAGTATAGTTGTTCAATTAATTTATATTGTAGATAACATAGTGTGTGGTGTCACACACAGAAGATAATTTATCAATTCCTTATGAATTATAAATAGTAGCTCATGACAGAGATGGAAAGGAACAAACCATTGGAATAGTCGCTGTGTAATTAGGTATTAGTTTATCTTGACTGATAAATTACACTAGTACACTCTGAGTGTATTGAGCAGAACCATTTAAAGTAAGTTCTTTTTATACTAATTTAATAAAAGAACAAGACCTTAGTTATTATGGAAGTGTGTGCTCTTAATCCTAATATAATAACAAGCACATATATTTAGTATTTATTTCTTTGACTTATCAAAGGGTGAAATTTAGCTCGATAAATCAATAGGCTCGATAAGTTGGGAAATGATATTACTTATAGTGTGTGTTATTGACTATAAAAGGAAACTGTGTCCTAGTAATCTAGATTGATAATGTCCCCAAGAGGAGCTCATAAGGATTGTCATGTTAAACTCTGCAGATGGACTTAGTCCAACACGATAATAAGGTTGAGTGGTACTACTCTTGGACTAAAATATTAATTAAAATGAGTTGTCAGTTACTCAATTAACATGGGCATCCGACATCTTAAACACAGGGAGATTAGCACACTCATGATAAGAAGGAGCCCAAAATGTAATTTGGGATTGGTGCGGTAGTTCAATAATAATTCTTTAGTGGAATGAATTATTATTGATGAAATTAAGTTGGGTGTTCAGGGTGAACATGAGAAGCTTAATTTCATCAGGAGACCAAAACCAATTCCTCCTCTCGGTCCCTATCATAGTCCCTTATTTATAAAGTATTATACCCACCTATACCCACCTTTATACCTATCCTAAGGTGGCCGACCAAGCAAGCTTGGAACCCAAGCTTGGGCTGGCCAAGCAAATAGGATGAGCCAAGTTGTGTGGCCGGCCCTAGCTTGAACCCAAGCTTGGTGTAGCCGACCACATCAAATTAAAATGATTTTAATTTTTAAAATTTTTTCTTATGTGGATTCCATGGTTTTAAAAAAGAGTTTAAAATTATAAATCTTTCCTTTTATAGCTTTCTATAAAAGATTAAAAAAAAATTTGATATCTTTCCTTATTTGTAGATTGAAAGGAAGATTTTAATTTTGAGAAAACTTTCCTTTTTTGTAACCATGTTCATGATTTAAAAGAGAGTTTTAAAATTATAAATTTTTTCCTTTTATAAGTTTCTACAAAAGATTAAGAAAAGATTTGATATCTTTCCTTATTTGTAAATTGAGAGGAAGATTTTAATTTTAAAAGATAACTTTCCTTTTTAGAAATTATCCACATGTTTTAATAGAGAGATTTTAATTTATAAAATTCCTTTTATAACTAACCATGAAGGCAAAAATTATTAGAGAAATTTTTATTCTAAAATTTCTGGAAACAAATTAGGAAGTTTTAATTTTGTGTTAAAACTTTCCTTGGAGCAATGAGATGGCCGGCCATGATATTTAGGAAAAGGAAATTGGTTTTAATCAATTAAAATTTTCCTTTTCATGGCAAAGAAAATAAGGAAGATTTTATTTAATTTGTCCTTATTTGCCAAAACCAAGGAATATAAAAGAGGGGGTAGGGGTAGCCTTCATGAGACACAACTCTATTCTATTTTCCTCCCTCTCTTCCTTGGTGGTGGCCGACCCTAGACTTTGCTCTTCTCCTCTTCTCTTCTTCTTTAGTGGCCGGTTTCATCCCTCTCTTGGAGCTTTTGTTGGTGGCCGGTTCTATCTAGGAGAAGAAGGAGAGAAAGGAGGTTTTGTTTCTAACATCCCTTGGAGCTTGGTGGTGGTGGCCGAAACTCTTCATCCCAAAGAGAAGTGCTTGGCCGAAACTTGCAAGAAGGAAGAAGAAGGGCTTGGGTGGTTCTCATCTCGGTAGATCGTTGCTCACACAACGTTCGAGATAAGAAGAGGAATACAGTAGAAGATCTAGAGGTCGTTGCATACAAAGAAAGGTATAACTAGTAATTCTTTTCCGTATCATACTAGTTTTTCTTTCTATGAATTCCAAACACAAGAGGCTAGATATTCTAGATTTTTGGATTAGATATTTGAAGTTGTGTTTCTTTTGTTTTGTTTTTCGAATTTGTGATTCGATTGTCCCTTTTGGTTAAACCTAGAGTTATATAAGGAAATTAAATATTAGATTTCTTCAAAAGGCTTTGTCTAGGCTGTGGTGGATGATCCCATACCCAAGGACTAGTGCCTTGCCATGCAGTCTTGGAAGCTAATTTTAGAAATTAATATTTAATTGAATTTATAACATAGGTGGATTTAGATCAATAATGTTAAGCATCGTTTGCGATCCAAGTCTAAACCATTAAGAACAGATAAGTTAAATTTACAATCAATAATGTTAAGTTCCGTTTGCGATTCTGAATTTAATTTCTAAATACCACAATAGGTTGTTAGGAAAGGTTCAGGACTTGTACAAATTTTTGTACAGTGGAACCGGTATGATCTTCCTAGGACCAACCAACAATTGATATCAGAGCTAGGGTTTGCCTCTGTGTGTTTGGTTTTCAGTTTAATTATGCACATGCTATACATAATTTAGGCAGGATAATAGTAGAATGTGCTAACTCTGTGGTTGCAGGCTCCAACTATTATAGCTTATAGATATTGTGTGTGATTGGACCCTTGGACATGTCAAGGGCATTTTATTGTGTGTGCATGATTGTATTTAACTAATACAGCAGGAGCTGTATTAGCTCTAGGATTTTACATTTATGTTCGATCTAGACTTGATGTACATTCCCTTGTGGAATATAGGATCGATGTATGTAAACTTTTATTCTTTCTGTCGCGGACCGTATCTTTGTGAGGCGTGGTGCTATTGGAGGACCAGAGGCGCAGCGGAAAAGGAAGCTCGATGGACCCGACGACATGAATCCTAGGACTGGTAGCACGCGAAGGATAGTGATGGAAAAGACCATAATAGTTGGAAAAGTTTCCATATTTATTGCTTTTATTTACTGTGATGTGTGTGATGTATGCTTGCTAGGTTAAAATTCCTCACCTTAAATAACTAAGTGGGAGAGGGATTTTTAAATAAATTTCACGGTCTCCATTACTAGTTTATAAATGATGCAACAAGCTTGCGTGTTGGCTCTAAGTGCCTCCCTCCACAACGGATGAGTTTGTTGCGGATCACTAGATCAAACTTCCTTTATGGATGGTTATAGGAAATCATTTAGGAGCGTGTGATCTTCTCCAACTGAAGGGACATAATCCTATTTAATAGACTAAGTATCAAGTAATATTATACACTTAGACGCATTCAATAGTATCCTCCCCAACGGAGTCACTGCTATTGTTTTGCGTGACCAAAGGAATACCAACTATTAATTTGTCATGAAGCTAGGTGAAAGCCCCTCTTACAAATGTCTGAATTTGTATACATCCACACTAACGTGGCATACATAATTCACGGTGTTTGAGGTAATTTTATTTGTCATAAAGTTAGGTTGACAAGATAATAAAATGGGTAAAACCTCCTCTTACAAATATTTGAATTTGTATACATCCACACTAACGTGGCATATAAAATTCATGGCGTTTGAGGTAATTTAAGGTTGACAAGATAATTAATGGATAAGACCCTCCTTTTACAAATGTTTGATTTTGTATACATCCACACTAACGTGGCATACAAAATTCACGGTGTTAGAGGTGTTGGTGAATTTAAATAATATTGTTTTGAGGAATCAATATTATTTTAGATTCAAAGTTTTGACCAAATATTTGATCAAAGACAGACCAACTATTAATTTTATTTGTCATAAAGTTAGGTTGACAAGATAATAAAATTAATGGATAAATCACAAGGATTTTGAGGTGTTGGTCTTGACCAAATATTTTTGTGATTATTAGGATTTCAAATGTTTGTCAATCCCCTAGTTGTTATACTATATAATAGACTTAGTAGTCCCAATTATAATGATTGGAAACAGAACTTGGACTCTAAGGTAGACTGCCCACTCAGAACTAAGAACAATATAGGTGTATTTTATTCATTAGTTGTTGAAACATGTTTAGTGGTGATATCTACTGGTACTTGGCGTGTAGATACAGGAGCCACTGATCATGTCTGCAATTCATTGCAAGGTTCCAGGAAATCCGACAACTATGTGTAAGGGAAAACACCGTCTACTTGGGCACTATTGTAAAAGTAACAGCTGTTGTAGTGGGAGATGTTTATCCTCTGATAGGAATAAAATATAAATTTTGAGAAATTATTTTTATGTACCAAGTTTAGAAAGAACATGATTTCAGTTTCTAAACTATCAAAGAACTTGATATTCTATTTTTTTTATAACAAAGTTGTTATCAAGAATAATAGGGAAGTTATCTGTTCTGGTACGTTGGTTGACAATTTATAATCCAATAACTCCCACGATACAACAAATGGAAATTAATAACACATCTTCTAACTCTAATAAGAGAAAACAACTTTCGAAAATGAACCAATCATATCTTTGGCATCTAAGGCTAGGTCATATTGACTTGAGTAGGATTTAAAGGATAATAGCCAATGAACTTTTGGGTTCATTGGTGGTGGAAAACTTTCCAACCTACAAGTCTTAATTGGAAGGGAAAATGACCAAGAGACTTTTTAAGTCTAAGGGGTATAGAACTAAAGAAGAGTTGGAATTGGTTCATTCTGATTTGTGTGGACCTATGACTATCCAGGAAAGAGGTGGTTTCAAATATTTCGTCTCTTTTATAGATGACTATTCGAGATACGAATATATTTACTTGATGCGCCGCAAGTTTAAGTGCTTTAATGAGTTCAAAGAGTACAAGGCTGATGTGGAGAAACGTCAAGGTAAAAGTATCAAGATACTACGGTGAGATCGTAGTGGCGAGTACCTCTTAAGAGAGTTTAGGAGTCACTTATCAGAAGTTGGGATTCAATCTCAACTGACTGCACCTGGTACACCCCAACATAATGGTGTAGTAGAACGAAGGAATAGGACTCTTAAGTAAATAATTAGATCAATGATGGGTTATCAGAATTACCAAATTCGTTTTGAGGATATACTCTGGAAACAGAAGTGAACATAGTGTTAGTGAGAGCCCTAGAGCCAATCATGTGATGATTGTTGTATGGACTCGATGTATCATATTCCTATATATTTATAAAGGCATTTCTTTATGGTTATTATACTTACTTGTATTGGTGCCAAATAACTAAGTATAATAACGTCCTTGAGTAGAAGGTTCTTATCTATATCAATCGATTGGTTGAATCGATAATGAGATGATATAGAGAACACTACTCTTAATCATTTCTAGTCAAGTATTAATATTCAGGGACAATGTTAATATGATGAGACTAGCATGTAGGTCAACTCGATGACTTGATCTCACAAGTCATGGATATAGACATATCAAGTTGACACATGGGTATGCATTGGAGAATGTATACTGAATGACCCGCCATGAGAAAGTATCATGGATCATTATATGAGTGTCATATACTTTCTCATATAACTATTAGTATGACTATCAGTCCTTGGACCTGAAGTCATCATGGTTCCCTACATAAGGAGTTGCATACTTTGGCTTCGTCAAACGTCACCCGTAAATGGGTGGACTATAAAGGCGATTACTGGGTATGTAACAAATTATACGGAGGGATGTGAGTGATGTAGATGAGATCTATCCCTCCTATATGACGGGAGTGACATCATGATTCTTGATAGAGTGAGACCACTAAGTGCATGGCCATGCCCAAATGAGTCAATATGAGATATTGAGCTCATTTGATTAGAATGAGTCTACTTGGAGTTCAAGACATAAATTGATTAGAGGATGACACGGTCTACACCTCAATTGATCAATTTAGATGTCAAGGATAGAAGGACATTATCATATATTGTGAGAGTCACAATTAGTAGTTATAAAGGTGATGTTGGATCTCAACATTCTTGTAACTTGGGTAGTAATGATGTGTTGCTAGATACCGCTCATTACTTATGTTTATAAATGAGTTTAGGAGCATTGCCAATGTTACAAGAACCTATAGGGTCACACACAAAGGGCAATTAGATGGAGATTAGGTTCATATGATGGAACAAGAGGATTAGGTTCATGTGTTGAACCAAATTGGATTAAGAGTAATCCAAATTAGACTAATTGAGTTGGACTCAATTTGATTCATGTGTAGCATGAGTCTAATTTAGATTATGATTCATTGAGTCAATTTAAACCAATGAATAGAGATTTATTAAATTAAATTGACTTGAATCAATGGTTAGATTTGATCAACCATGGGAGACAAAAGGTCAAGTTTGACTTGACTTGAGAGGGAAGATGAAGAGTCAAGTTTGACTTGACCAAATGCCACCTCATTGTGACTTGGCATGGGGCCGGCCAATGATGGTGTTCCACATTATCAAGGCTACATCATAGTGTGCCACCTCATGAGGAAGACCAAGAGCCATGACTCTTGGTATTACATGGAGGTTTAAAACCCTCCTTTATGTGGCCGGCCACATTAGTGTGCAAGCATTTTTGTGCTTGTTGTAACTTCTTCTTCTTCCTCTTCTCTTCTCTTGTTCTCTCCCTCTCCTCCATTGCCGAAACCATTCAAGGGTGCTAGCACACTTTAAGTGGGTTTTCTCCACCTTTTGTCAGTGTGGATACTTGTTGAGGAGTGTACACTTAACACTCTACGAGATCTGGCAACCGTTTGGACGAGCGGGATAAGCGAAGGGTATCGCGACAAGGGTAACACTCTTATCATGTAGATATAAGGTAGATCTAGGATAAACAAACATGTACATGAATTTTATTTATCTTCGCACGAATCCGTGGCAAGACTTCGAGGTTTCCTCAACGCAAAAAGCAGTTTTTCCGGCTCGAAAGTCCCAACAGTGGTATCAGAGCCACGTGTGAAGCGTGTACATGTTTTGTATTTGTTTTTTTGAAAATGTTTCAGATCTGTGAGTTTCTGTAAGTTTACTATTTTTATGGATTTTGTGAGTAATTTTCTCGTAGAGGCGAAGCAACAAGTGCTTGGACACTTGTAGGTTTCAACTACCGAGAAAAATCTTCCGAAACAGCAAGATCTCACCAAATTGTTTTGGGACAGCGGCTTAAGGTGCTGTTAGATCAAGATGGGACACTCGTGATATTCATTTCACGAGTAGGGGCACTGCCCCTAACCCCGCAAGGGGCATTGTCTCGCGATCGCACCCGAAAATCGCTAATCGGGACCGCCGGGAAGTTGTGACTCATAAAATTGATAAAAAAATAGTAGTAAAATTATAGAAATTTATGTAAAATACATAATTTAGAATTATGTATGATATTGTGATGGTCATGGCCCAAAAACCCCAAATTTGATTGGATAAAATTGTGTTGTAATTCATAATATGGCTTGCGAACCATTTTTTGTGTTGTGCGTACTGTATATGATATGCGACCTGCGCGTCGTGCCTCTTTTCTTATGTTCCTGTTGTAAATAGATTTTAGATTTGAATGTAACTCGAGTTTCATATTTGTAATATGCAAAATGAAGCGGTGGAAGGTCTACTCAAGAAGGAGTTACGAGGAGGGTGATTTCAACACATGGCGGTCAAAGGGAGGCGCTTGAAGAAGCCGTTGACCCTAGGTTGACCGTCCGATCTTTTCATTGGCTTGAGAAGATCGTAGTAGGACCTTGACCTCATCACAATTTAATTAATCAGTATATATGATTGCTTGTGTGTATGTGATGCATGATAATGTATGGTAATTAGTGCCTTAATGCGTATATGATACACATTCATGATTAGATTAGATCTTAATCAAGACAACTCAAAATGCCTACCAAGTTTTGATACCCATCACTACCTTGATCATTTGTTGTTGTTGAATCTGCCAAAGTAGAGCAACGCATATTATCTTGGTAGGGTGCAGAGGGACAATCTTGGTCCCGCCTATCAAAGCTTGGGTGAGTACAAACTCAATTAGATTGAGTATAACTAGTTAACTCAATTTTATCGGGTATAACTATAGGCATTTTTCCAACGATTGGAAGATAGGATAAAAATCACATTTATACTAAATCTTGGGTGATTTAGCCAAAGCTAACTCAAGTTTTAATATAAATGAGGATCTTGATTCTATAAACAAGAGTTGCATAGAGATGTAATTGATAATTAGTTATCTATCGATCATACTAAGTCTTGGGCGATTTAGCCAAAGCTAACTCAAGGCGTAGTATGATGTGGATCTTGTCCCACGTGAATTATAGCCCATTAGTATGAATCTAGTAGTGTGGTTTGACCACATCCATGACTTGATTCTACAAAAGTTCTATAATTCAGTGGGAGCATCATTTAGTTAAAGGCCTAATTAAATGATAAATGGAATATGATATTTACTCTCTGCTTTATTTATGTTGTAGATTGCCATGTCGACAAACACGAACACTTTCTCCCTGTGTTTTGTCCTTGACAAGGACAAGCTCAATGGAGCTAATTTCCTGGGCTGGTACAGGAATCTGAGAATCGTTCTCACACAAGAAAGAAAACTGCACGTCCTGGAGCAGCCCATTCCCGAGGCACCTCCTGCCACTACCACGCGAGCTGACCGAGATGCTTATAAGAAGCATCAAGATGATGCATTAGATGTGTCATGCCTCATGCTCGCAACCATGAACTCTGAGCTTCAGAAGCAACACGAGTTGATGACTGCTTATGATATGGTTGAACATCTTCGTCAACTATATCAAGGACAAGCAAGGCACGAGAGATTCGAGATCTCTAAGGCACTGTTTCAGTGCAAGATGCAAGATGGGACTCCCGTAGGTCCATATGTACTCAAGATGATTGGGTACATAGAGAACCTACAGAGGTTGGGATTCCCACTTGGCCAAGAACTAGCCACTGACTTGATATTGCAATCCTTGCCAGAGAGCTATAGTCAATTTATCATGAATTACAACATTAACGAAATTGATAAGCCATTGCCTGAGCTGCTAAGTATGTTGAGAACAACTGAGCTCAACCTTAAGAAAGTAAAGCCTAACTCCATTTTGATGGTGCAAAAACATAAAGGCAAGGGCAAGCCTAAAGGTAAGGGAAAGTCCCAAGCCAAGGGCAAAGGCAAGGTAATGAAACCTAAAGGAGGGGTTGCCAAGGATGCTACCTACTTCCACTGTGGTTAGACCGGGCACTGGAAGAGGAATTGCAAAGTATACCTGAAAGATCTTAAGAAGTAGAGAAATGAAGTTTCTATTTCAGGTATATATGTTATAGAAGTCAATCTCTCTATTTCTTCATCATGGGTATTAGATACCGGATGTGCTTCTCACATTTGTACTAATGTACAGGCACTGAGAAATAGCAGGACATTGACGAAGGGCGAGGTGGACCTATGAGTAGGCAATGGAGCATGGGTTGTTGCTGTTGCTGTAGGAACTTACTATCTATCTCTTCCCTCTGGGCTTGTACTAGAATTAGATGAATGTTGTTATGTGCCTGCTCTTACAAAGAACATCATTTCAGTTTCTTGTTTAGACAAGAAAGGTTTTTTGTTTATAATAAAGAATAAATATTGTTCCATTTATTTAAACAATATGTTCTATTATAGTGCACCTATGATGAACAGACTCTACATTCTAGACTTAAAGAACCCTATCTATAACATAAGTACCAAAAGGTTCAAGTCAAATGAAATGAACCGAACCTATCTTTGGCATTGTCGCTTAGGTCATATAAATGAGAATCACTTATCCTAGCTCCATAAAGATGGTTTGCTGGACTTATTTGATTTTGAATCATATGAGACATGCGAGTCATGCCTACTGGGCAAGATAACCAACACTCCCTTTAGTGGACACAACAAAAGAGCAACTGACTTGTTAGGAATTATACATAGTGATGTATGTGGCCCTTTCAATGTCACTGCCATAGGTGGTTATTAGTACTTCATTACATGTATTGATGACTTCAGTAGATATGGTTATGTGTATCTAATGACACATAAGTCACAATCCTTTGAAAAGTTCAAAGAATTCAAGAATGAAGTACAAAACCAGCTAGGCAAGAGTATTAAAATACTTCGATCAGATCGAGGTGGTGAATACCTTAGCCATGAGTTTCGTGACTATCTAGCTGAGTGTGAGATTCTATCCCAACTCACTCCTCCTGGAACACCACAGTGGAATGGTGTATCCGAAAGGAGGAATCGTACTCTATTAGATATGATACGATCTATGATGAGTCACACAGATCTTCCTATATCTTTTTGGGGATATGCTCTAGACACAGCAGCCTTCACACTTAACCGTGTTTCATCCAAAGCTGTGATAAAGATACCATATAAGATATGGTCTGGGAAAGATGCCCAGATGTCTTTTATGAGGATTTGGGGTTGTTAGGCTTACGTTTGACGTCAAGTCTCGGACAAACTGGGACCCAAATCCGATAAGTGCTATTTTATAGGATATCCCAAGGAAACGAAGGGATATTACTTCTACATTTCCAGTCAACCCAAAGTGTTTGTGGCTAAGACTGGGGTATTTCTAGAAAAGGACTTTGTTTCTAGAAAAACTAGTGGGAGTACGTTCGATCTTGAAGAAGTTCAAGATACGGATCATAACACTGAAGCCTTGATGGAAGTTGAACTGGAACCACAAAGTGTTGTGGATGATGAGATTGTTCCACAAGGAGTTGAGGAACAACAACCAGTTCAAGTAGACCTACCTTTTCACAGGTCTGATAGGGTACGTCGTCAGCCTGAGAGATACTCATTTCTCTTGCCTAACCATGACGACGTTATGCTCGTTGAGAATGAGCCTACCTCCTATTAGGAAGCTGTGATGAGACCAGATTATGAGAAATGGCTAGAGGCCATGAGATCCGAGATGGAATCCATGTACACCAACCAAGTATGGACTTTGGATGATCCACCTGAAGGCATCAAACCCATTGGGTGTAAGTGGGTCTTTAAGAGAAAGACTGACATGGATGGACATTTGCATACCTATAAGGGTCATTTGTTAGCTAAAGGTTTCAAGCAAATTCATGGTATTGACTATGACGAAACCTTTTCTCCAGTAGTGATGTTTAAGTCCATTCGGATCATGCTTGCTATTGCAGCATACCACGATTATGAGATCTGAAAGATGGATCTCAAAACTACGTTTCTGAATGGAAACTTGCTCGAGGATGTGTACATGACACAACCTGAGGGTTTTATAGATCCACAGCATACTGACAGAGTATGCAAGCTGCATAAGTCCATTTATGGACTAAAGCAAACTTCTCGGAGCTGGAATCTTCGATTCGATGATGCGATCAAACAGTTTGGTTTCATCAAGAATGAAGATAAACCATGTGTCTACAAGAAGGTTATTGGGAACACAGTTGTCTTCCTTGTATTGTATGTGGATGACATACTACTCATTGGAAATGACATCCCTTTGCTGCAGTCTGTAAAGACTTGGCTGGGGAATTGTTTCTCAATGAAGGACTTAGGTGAAGAAGCCTATATTCTAGGCATAAAGATCTATAGAGATAGATCTAAGAGATTGTTTGGCCTAAGTCAAAGTACATATATTGACACGGTATTACTACGGTTTGCCAGGCAGAATTCCAAGAAAGTATTTCTGCCGATGTCGCATGGTGTGAGTCTTTCGAAGACTCAAAGTCTCTCTTCTAGAGAGGAGAGAGACCGCATGGATAAGATCCCTATACTTCGGCCATAGGATCTATTATGTACGTCATACTATGTACTCGTCCTGATGTATCGTATGCTTTGAGCATGACGAGCAGATACCAATCAAATCCATGTGAGCATCATGTTGGGTTTTTCGGGCCACGAAAACCGCTTTTCGCGTCGCCGAAACCCCGAAACCCCCGCCACCGGATCCGTGCAAAGATAAAACTTTCGAAAAACTTATGAGTACGAGTTTCTAAACCTCGATCTACAGTAGATCTACAAAGGAAAAGGAATATACCCTTGATGCGAAGCCCTTCGCAATCCCGCTTATCCTCGGTTCGTCGGATCTCGAAAGTGTCAAAGTAGACACTTCTCTATGTGTATCCACACAAGCAAGAGATGGAGAAAAACCTCTAAGGATGTGCTAGCAACCTTAGAGATCAGTAAGGGAGGAGAGGGAGAGCAAGAAGAAAAACTCTAGAGGAAGAAGAAGATGGAGTTATAAAAGAAAAATAAAACTCCCTTGATGAATAAAAGTGGCCGACCACTTTAGGTGGAGTTGTAACCTCCATGGAAGGCCAAGAGTCACAACTCTTGGTAACTCCCATGAGGTGGCATCCCACTTAAGCAACCATGATGATGTGGAGCGTCATCATTGGCCCACTCAATGCCAACTCACCAATGAGGTGGCAAATGGTCAAGTCAAACTTGACCTTTCATCTTCCTCTCAAGTCAAGTCAAACTTGACCACTTCTCTCTCTTGGTTGATCTAATCTAACCATTGGTTCAAGTCAATTTTAATTTAATGAATCTCTATTCATTGAATTAAATTAATTCAATGAGTCTAAGTCCAAATTAGACTCATCTAATACATGAACCAAATTGAGTCCAACTCAATTAGCCTACTTTGGATTACTCTTAATCCAATTTGGTTCATCAAATGAACCTAATCTCCATCTAATTGCCCTTTGTGTGTGACCCTATATGAAACGTCCTGAAACCATTTTTTTTTTTTTTTACACCATCCACAAAGCCCAAACTAGCATCCACTTATAACGTGATACCAATCCCAAAAGAATATTATTCTATCAAACGTAAAAGTCATCATTCCTCACAAAGTGTAGCAAAGAAACTCGATACTATTGACATCACCAAGGCAAAACCCTTCACGTGGGGAACATAAGCTCAACACTCCTAATATCCGGACAATGTCATGCGTCCATCTCGCCTCCTCGCCTACTCCGTCTGTAGACCCTCCATAGTGCCCGAAGACACGTCCTCACCTGAAATGTAGGCATCATGAGTCTACAACCCAGCAAGTATTATCTCATGTGATAAAGCATGACATCTATAAAGTAGTAGAGATAGGAGAATAAACAATGGAAACATATCTAAAATATTGCATATCAATGAAGGAATATGTGGTAAATAAAGTTCCTACACAGCTAAATAAGATGAATATAACACATATCCGGTAACCACAATTAGAGCCATTCAACAGTCCCATGAACCTAGAGGTACCTCGTAGAGAACATGCATCCAGTCATATAGCCGAAGCTAACATATCAGTCAAGTTTGGATGGGCCCTCCCCGGAGCTCATCCCGGGTCACCCATCCCGTACTGCTACCACATATGCATATATTCAACTAACTAGCCACATAAAACTTACTTTACCCAGATCGTAAACATAACATTATCTCAATTCATCAAATTCATCAAATGTTGTAGACATGTCCATTTACCTTACTTTCCTGTATCCAATCTGAACGTTTCATAAGAAAGTTTAAGAACATATATATAAACTAACTTGCAACAAGAACTGATAACTAGCAATTAAACTTGCAATTTCAGGACTAAATGGAAAATCAATACCTATGACAATTAACCCTTCTACCAATAACCAACTACATGTTCTATCACCAAGTGTGGATTACCAAATTAACAAATTCCTTCTATCAACCGTATCTGCAGAAATAGTTCTAATAGTAATAAATCCATCAAAACTTACTAACAAGGCTATTAAATCTCATAATCTGCACAAAGCACACCACTACAACAAGTTAACTAAGTTCTTTCTACAACACTATAAAAAATAAACCAATCCATGCAGCAGAACCATCACGAAGTTTTCGAGTCAAAATCCAGTAGACGAAATCACACAGCAGAGTAAGCCTATCAAGTGGAACTACCCAAAATACTCAAGGAGTCACAATTTTGACTCTAAATCTTCACGAAATATCCCAAACGGAAACCAAAACTCCATGGAGAGCTCAAATCACAACAACATCTCGATCTAACATTTAGACAAACACATAATGCGCAACACACTAAAACATGTTCATCCCTGAAAACACGAACGCAAATTCAATCCCCAACTCATAGAGCACTAGCCAAAACATTCAGGGCATACCGTAGAATTTGAACTCCATCGAACTGAAATCACTACCAAACTTCGAAATCGTATGCGAATCCAGCCAAAACATTGAACATAATCTTCCAACAAGACACATCTCTACAAAGAAGAAACCAATACAAAACTATCTACAAGGAAAAAGTCGGTTGCATGCTTCCACAAGAGAAGAAAACAGTCGAAAATGTCTACAAGAAAGCAAATCGGTGCATCTCCAAGAAAAAAAACATTCAAATCATTGCGCGAAGAAGCCAATCGAAATCCATACCCCAACCCACTATCCTCACAGATCTCAAGTTATCACAGGGGATACACTTGCCTGCTCTTGCGCTTCCTCGTCCTCCCCAAGACCCCCGCAACTTCCACTACGCGTCCTCGTTTTCCTCCTTCCGATCTGCTCCTCACGGTGGCGATCGGCTTCCAAATCCAGCGTCGCCCTCAGCTTCCGCAGCCGAAGATGTAGCTCCTCCGAGGGATTGACGGCGCGTGAGGAGACAGAGGGTTGAGCTGTGGGGTGCCGGGTGATGCGGAGATTAGGACCCTTTATACCTAGGGTTATTAAGTTGGCAATAGCTTAAGTTATCAACTTAGGTGAGGGTGGCTAATGTACCCTTATTTGTTTCTCTAATAAGTGTCAATTTGGGTAAGTATAACCATTAAATCTATATTTGTTTCCTCTAGTTGATGTTAACGTAAGTAAGTTGAGTTATTTAACCCCTACTTAATTCCTCTTAATCTTATCATTTTGATCTTTCTAACCCTGTTGTACCAATTGATCTTCTAACCTCATCACTATCCCCTTTTTTTATGGAAATTCAGTAATTTAAACCTCCTGTTTACGCCCATGAAGCATCATTCTGTTACTTTACTTAATAATCCCCTAGTTGTGGCTTAGGGAGCCTTACAATTCTCCCCTCCTTATAAGAATTTCGTCCCCGAAATTGACTTACCAAATAAATCTGGATAGCGGTCGCGCATATCTTGTTCCGTTTCCCAAGTGGCCTCCTCCATCTGCTGGTTTCCCCATAAAATCTTCACCATCTTAATCTCCTTGTTCCTCAATTTCCGTACTTGACGCTCAAGAATCTGTTTCGGACGCTCCTCGTAGGTCAGATCAGATGTCCACTGCATGGACTCATGTCCGATCACATGAGAGGGGTTAGATATGTATCGTCTGAGCATAGATACATGGAACACATTGTGTACCCCGGACAGATTTGGTGGTAGGGCAACCCTATAAGCTCGTGTTCCAATCCTGTCCAGAATCTCAAATGGCCCAATATACCTTGGACTGAGCTTCCCTTTCTTTCTGAACCTCAGTACCCCTTTCATTGGTGACACTTTAAGAAACACATGATCTCCAACTGAAAATTCTAAATCTCTTCGTCGCTAATCAGCATAATTCTTTTGACGACTTTGCGCTGCTTGCATTCTATTCCGAATCTTCTCCACTAGCTCCACTGTTTGGGTCACCATGTATGGGCCCAGAACTGTCCTCTCGCCGACCTCATCCCAATATAACGGCGTTCTGCACTTCCTTCCATACAACGCCTCATATGGAGCCATACCTATGGTTGCCTGATAACTGTTATTATAAGTGAATTCTATCAGAGGAAGCTTTGACTCCCAATTTCCCTTGAAATCCATCATACATGCTCGTAGCAGGTCCACCAAAATCTGAATTACCCGTTCGGACTGGCCATCCGTCTGGGGATGGAAGGCGGTACTGAATGTCAGCCTGGTACCCATTCCCCTATGTAGACTTTCCCAGAATCCCGAGGTAAATTTTGGATCTCTGTCTGACACAATTTGAACTGGGATCCCATGTAGCCGCACTACTTCTCTTATATATAACTCTGCATACTGCGTCATCGTGAAGGTGGTTTTTACCGGTAGGAATGGTGCCGACTTAGTCTATCGGTCCACAATAACCCATACAGCGTTTGATCCCTTAGGAGTGGTTGGTAGTCCCACCACGAAATCCATGGCAACTTCTTCCCACTTCCAGACAGGGATCGGAAGTGGCTCCAGCAACCCTGCGGGTCTCTGATGCTCAGTCTTTACTTGTTGACATATGAGGCATTCGTGCACTACCTTAACTATGTCCTTTTTCATACCTGGCCACCAATATAATAACTTCATATCCCTGTACATTTTTGTGCTCCCAGGATGTATGGAATATGGGGTGTTATGCGCTTCATTCATGAGATCCTCTCGAAGTGTACCCGTCTTAGGTACCCAGATGCGGTCCTTGTATCGCACGACTCCACCCACAGTAGAGTAAATAGCCTGCCCTTTTTCTTCATCTTTCCGCTTCCACTCTGTTAACTGTTGATCCACCATCTATCCTTCCCGGATCTGATCTAGTAAATTTGACTTTACGATCAATGCTGACAATTTAAGCTGCTCCCTTGGCGCTACTACCTCCAAATTCAATCGTTGGAATTCCGATATCAACTGTTGTTGGCTGGTTAGTTGCGACAACATAGCGGATTTGCGGCTCAAAGCATCAGCTACCACGTTAGCCTTACCCGGATGATAGTTGATGTTACAGTCGTAATCCTTCACCAACTCCAGCCACCGTCTCTGTCTCATATTCAACTCCTTCTGTGTGAAAAAATATTTCAAACTCTTGTGGTCTGTGTAGATCTCACATCGTTCCCCGTAAAGGTAGTGCCTCCAGATCTTTAGAGCAAATATAACCGCCGCTAGCTCCAAATCATGGGTGGGATAGTTTTGCTCATGTACCTTCAACTGACGTGAGGCATACGCAATGACCTTCCCATTCTGCATTAGCACAGCTCCCAATCCAGTTTTGGAGGTGTCAGTGTACACCACAAACCGTCCAGAACCATCCGGGATCGTAAGCACTGGTGACGTCGTCAATCTTCCTTTCAACTCCTCAAAGCTTTTCTGGCACCGATCTGTCCATTCATATCTTACCCCCTTCTTAGTCAGAGAGGTCAGCGGCAAGGCAATCTGGGAAAAATTCTGGATGAACCTTCGATAATAACCTGCCAACCCCAAGAAACTCCGTATCTCAGAAGCATTCTTTGGCATATCCCAATTCCGGATTGCCTCAACTTTGGCCGGATCTACTTCTATCCCGTTTCCTGAGACAATGTGCCCTAGAAATGGAATCTGATTCAGCCAAAAGTCACACTTGCTAAATTTGGCATACAAACGATGATCCTTCAACGTCTGTAGCACCGTGGTTAAATGCAGACGATGTTCTTGGCAATTTCGAGAGTAAATTAATATATCGTCAATGAAGACAATAACAAACTGATCCAAGTAGGAGTGAAATACCCGATTCATCAAGTCCATAAATGCTGCTGGGGCATTTGTGAGTCCGAATGACATAACCAGGAACTCGTAATGCCCATATCGGGTTCTGAATGCTGTTTTGTGCACATCTGCCTCCTTTACCTTCATCTGATGATACCCTGAACGCAAATCAATTTTTGAAAACACTGTTGCTCCCTGTAACTGGTCGAACAGGTCATCGATCCTGGGCAATGGGTACTTGTTCTTGATTGTCACTCGATTCAGCTCCCGGTAATCGATGCACAGTCGCATGGTCCCATCTTTCTTGCGTACAAATAACACCGGGGCTCCCCATGGTGACACGCTTGGTCGTATAAAACCCTTGTCCAGCAATTCCTGCAACTGCCCCTTCAACTCTTTCATTTCGGTAGGCGCCAATCGGTAGGGTGCTTTTGACACCGGTGTAGTCCCCGGTACTAGTTCTATTCCGAATTCCACCTCCCGAGTCGGGGGTAGACCTATAACATCCGCTGGAAACACCTCTGAGAAGTCTCGGGCTATTTCCACTTCCTCCAAACTTGGTCGTTGTGTCCCCGACTTAACCGAGATGTGAACTAAGAGCCCCTCACATCCCTTGCTTAGCATTCGTTGAGCTTTGCACATGGAGATCATGTGGGGTACAACTATCTGTGAAGCTGCTTGAAAAATGAGGAGTTTTTCATTTGGTAGCTTCAACTTAACCGTCCGCTGTTTACAATCGATGACTGCATCGTGCTGAACCAGCCAGTCCATGCCAAGGATCACATCAAACTCTATTATTTCCAACACAATGCACCTCGCGCCCACCATATGATCTTGCATCATCATCTGACAGTTCTTTACCATTCTGTTACTATGCAATTCCTCCCCTGACGGTAATGAAACACTGTATCCCGCAACCATTCGTTCAGGTATAATGCCCAGTTTTGTGAGGAAATCCTCAGATATAAAGGAATGTGTAGCTCCGGAATCTATTAATACACGGGCTGGAATATTGGCAATATAAATCATACCTGTGATAATAGCTGTGTCCAGGTCCACCTGCTCTTGAGTCATCGCAAATACTCTCCCCTTGGTTGGCTCCTTGAGCAGTGGACATTCTCTTGCGAAGTATCCTGACTTCTTACACATATAGCAAGCATCTGTACCCGTTAAACACTGGCCAGCGTGGATCTTCTCGCATTTGGAACAACGAACCTTGTTTTCAGCCCTGACACCAGTGCCTTCAGCTGCTTGTGTCTTGTGAATTTGCTGCCGCGACTGCGCCTGGTTAAACGACTGTTTTCCTGGATTCTGACCCGGAACTGACCTCTTCTTTCCCGGCTCCTGCTGATCCCGTCCCTGATAACTCAATCTCTTGTTCTGAGCTTCCCTGACCATGTCATTTCTGTCTCTTTCGGACATCAATGCTTGGTCAACTGCCTCTCTGAATGTGATGACCCGACTCAACCTGACGTCATGGCGAATAGCCGGCCTCAACCCTTCGGTGAAGTGCTTCAATTCTTTGACTGGTTGACTGGTAATCATAGGTACGAAATAGCGTCCTCTCTCGAACCTCCTGACATACTCTGCCACCGTCATATCTCCCTGACGAAGCTCCAAGAATTCCCGTGCCAGTCGTGTCCGGTTGTCAACTGTGAAATACTTCCCATAGAATACCTCCTTAAAATCAGCCCAAGTCAAAAGAGTCAGATCTACAGTCAGCCGCGCACTCTCCCACCATACCCGAGCATCATCCCGGAGCATGAATATCGCACACCTGACCTTGTCCGCATCTGTGAGCTGCATGAAATCAAATATCGTTTCCAGAGACCGTATCCATCCCTCTGCCGCGATTGGGTCTGTGGTGCCTTTAAACTCCGTCGGTCCAAGCTCCCGAAACTGCTTGTAGACCGGTTGCGTACTAGGTGTAGAACGTCTGGGGGTGCTCCCCTGCTCCCTAGCCTGCAGTATTTGTTGAATCTGTTCCCCATGAATGCGGTTCTGCTCATGTAGAAGTGCAGTAAGTCCTTGTAGAAACTGGTTGTTCTGACCGCCCAACTCTCCGTTATTGTTGTTCCTTCTACCAGCCATATCCTGTACAATTTCCGATTCAATCTCATTCATATCCCATAATTACATATCAGTATAACAATCATAGTATGACTAAGTTATCGCATTAAATACAGAATTAAAATAATGTAGATCTTACAAACTGTTGGCTGAAGTAGTCGAGTTCCTGACGAGATGGCTAAGGCATGATGTCCCTTAGGAGTGTGTGCTCTGATACCAACTGAAACGTCCTGAAACCAAATTTTTTTTTTTTTTTACACCATCCACAATGCCCAAACTAGCATCCACTTATAACGTGATACCAATCCCAAAAGAATATTATTCTATCAAACGTAAAAGTCATCATTCCTCACAAAGTGTAGCAAAGAAACTCGATACTATTGACATCACCAAGGCAAAACCCTTCACGTGGGGAACATAAGCTCAACACTCCTAATATCCGGACAATGTCATGCGTCCATCTCGCCTCCTCGCCTACTCCGTCTGTAGACCCTCCATAGTGCCCAAAGACACGTCCTCACCTGAAATGTAGGCATCATGAGTCTACAACCCAGCAAGTATTATCTCATGTGATAAAGCATGACATCTATAAAGTAGTAGAGATAGGCGACTAAACAATGGAAACATATCTAAAATATTGCATATCAATGAAGGAATATGTGGTAAATAAAGTTCCTACACAGCTAAATAAGATGAATATAACACATATCCGGTAACCACAATTAGAGCCAGTCAACAGTCCCATGAACCTAGAGGTACCTCGTAGAGAACATGCATCCAGTCATATAGCCGAAGCTAACATAATTCCAGTATCAATCAAGTTTGGATGGGCCCTCCTCGGAGCTCATCCCGGGTCACCCATCCCGTACTGCTACCACATATGCATATATTCAACTAACTAGATACATAAAACTTACTTTACCCAGATCGTAAACATAACATTATCTCAATTCATCAAATTCATCAAATGTTGTAGACATGTCCATTTACCTTACTTTTTTGTATCCAATCTGAACGTTTCATAAGAAAGTTTAAGAACATATATATAAACTAACTTGCAACAAGAACTGATAACTAGCAATTAAACTTGCAATTTCAGGACTAAATGGAAAATCAATACCTATGACAATTAACCCTTCTACCAATAACCAACTACATGTTCTATCACCAAGTGTGGATTACCAAATTAACAAATTCCTTCTATCAACCGTATCTGCAGAAATAGTTCTAACAGTAATAAATCCATCAAAACTTACTAACAAGGCTATTAAATCTCATAATCTGCACAAAGCACACCACTACAACAAGTTAACTAAGTTCTTTCTACAACACTATAAAAAATAAACCAATCCATGCAGCAGAACCTTCACGAAGTTTTCGAGTCAAAAACCAGTAGACGAAATCACACAGCAGAGTAAGCTTATCAAGTGGAACTACCCAAAATACTCAAGGAGTCACAATTTTGACTCTAAATCTTCACGAAATATCCCAAACCGAAACCAAAACTCCATGGAGAGCTCAAATCACAACAGCATCTCGATCTAACATTTAGACAAACACATAATGCGCAACACACTAAAACATGTTCATCCCTAAAAACACGAACGCAAATTCAATCCCCAACTCATAGAGCACTAGCCAAAACATTCAGGGCATACCGTAGAATTTAAACTCCATCGAACTGAAATCACTACCAAACTTCGGAATCGTATGCAAATCCAGCCAAAACATTGAACATAATCTTCCAACAAGACACATCTCTACAAAGAAGAAACCAATCCAAAACTATCTACAAGGAAAAAGTCGGTCGCATGCTTCCACAAGAGAAGAAAACAGTCGAAAATGTCTACAAGAAAGCAAATCGGTGCATCTCCAAGAAAAAAAACATTCAAATCATTGCGCGAAGAAGCCAATCGAAATCCATACCCCAACCCACTATCCTCACAGATCTCAAGTTATCACAGGGGATACACTTGCCTGCTCTTGTGCTTCCCCGTCCTCCCCAAGACCCCCGCAACTTCCACTACGCATCCTCGTTTTCCTCCTTCCGATCTGCTCCTCACGGTGGCGATCGGCTTCCAAATCTAGCGTCACCCTCAGCTTCCGCAGCTGAAGATGTAGCTCCTCCGAGGGATTGACGGCGCGTGAGGAGACAGAGGGTTGAGCTGTGGGGTGCCGGGTGATGCGGAGATTAGGACCCTTTATACCTAGGGTTATTAAGTAGGCAATAGCTTAAGTTATCAACTTAGGTGAGGGTGGCTAATGTACCCTTATTTGTTTCTCTAATAAGTGTCAATTTGGGTAAGTATAACCATTAAATCTATATTTGTTTCCTCTAGTTGATGTTAACGTAAGTAAGTTGAGTTATTTAACCCCTATTTAATTCCTCTTAATCTTATCATTTTGATCCTTCTAACCCTGTTGTACCAATTGATCTTCTAACCTCATCACTATCCCCTTTTTTTATGGAAATTCAGTAATTTAAACCTCCCGTTTACGCCCATGAAGCCTCATTCTGTTACTTTACTTAATAATCCCCTAGTTGTGGCTTAGGGAGCCTTACACTATAGGTTCTTATAACATTGGCAATGCTCCTAAACCCTTTTAGAAGCTTAAGTAATGAGCGGTATCTAGCAACACATCATTACTACCCAAGTTATAAGAATGTTGAGATCCAACATCACCTTGTGACTACTAATTGTGACTCCTCACAATATATGACAAGTGTCCTTCTATCCTAGACATCTAGATTGATCAATGTGAGGCATAGACCGTGTCGTCCTCTGACCAATCTAAATCTTGAACTCCAAGTAGACTCACTAAAACAAATGAGCTCAATATCTCATATTGACTTATTTAGGCATGGCCATGCACTTCGTGGTCTCACACTATCAAGAATATCGATGTCGCTCCTGTCATATAGGAGGGATAGATCCCATCTACATCACTCACATCCCTCTGCATAATTCATTACATATCCAGTAATCGCCTTTATAGTCCACCCAATTACGGGTGACGTTTGACGAAACCAAAGTACATAACTCCTTATGTAGGGATCCATGGTGACTTCAGGTCCAAGGACTAGTACATCATTGGATAGCGGTCAAGAATATCCTTAAGTACTTGAGAAGGACTAAGGAATATTTCTTGATATTTGGAGGCGATGGCGAGCTAGCTGTAAAGGGTTACATTGATGCCAGCTTCCAAACTGACCAGGATGATTATCGATCGCAGTCTGGGTTCATGTTTTGTTTGAATGGTGGTGCCGTGAGCTGGAAGAGTTCGAAGCAGGACACAGTTGATGATTCTACAATAGAGGCCGAGTATATTGCTGCATCAGAAGCAGCAAAGGAGGCAGTTTGGATCCACAAGTTCATTATTGAGCTTGGGGTGGTTCCTAGCATAGCCGATCCTATAGAGCTCTATTGTGACAACAATGGAGCAATTGCACAGGCTAAGGAACCTCGCTCACACCAGCGGACCAAACACATACTACAGCGCTTCCATCTCATTCGAGAGATCATCAATAGAGGAGATGTGAAAATTTGTAGAGTACCCACAGAGGCTAACATCGCTGATCCCTTGACCAAGGCTTTGACACAAAGAAAGTATGATGGTCACACTAGGTCATTGGGTATTAGACCCTACACTGATTGGCACTAGTGCTAGTGGGAGATTGTTAGTGAGAGCCCTAGAGCCAATCATGTGATGATTGTTGTATGGACTCGATGTATCATATTCCTATATATTTATAAAGGTATTTCTTTATAGTTATTATATTTACTTATATTGGTGCCAAATAACTAAGTATAATAACGTCCTTGAGTAGAAGGTTCTTATCTATATCAATCGATTGGTTGAATCGATAATGAGATGATATAGAGAACACTACTCTTAATCATTCCTAGTCAAGTATTAACATTCAGGGACAATGTTAATACGATGAGACTAGCATGTAGGTCAACTCGATGACTTTATCTCACAAGTCATGGATATAGACATATCAAGTTGACACATGGGTATGCATTGGAGAATGTATACTGAATGACCCTCCATGAGAAAGTATCATGGATCGTTATATGAGTGTCATATACTTTCTCATGTGACTATTAGTATGACTATCAGTCCTTGGACCTGAAGTCATCATGGTTCCCTACATAAGGAGTTGCATACTTTGGCTTCGTCGAATGTCACCCGTAAATGGATGGACTATAAAGGTGACTACTGGGTATGTAACAAATTATGTGGAGAGATGTGAGTGATGTAGATGGGATCTATCCCTCCTATATGACGGGAGTGACATCATGATTCTTGATAGAGTGAGACCACTAAGTGCATGGCCATGCCCAAATGAGTCAATATGAGATATTGAGCTCATTTGATTAGAGTGAGTCTACTTGGAGTTCAAGACATAAATTGATTAGAGGATGACACGGTCTATGCCTCAGTTGATCAATTTAGATGTCAAGGATAGAAGGACATTATCATATATTGTGAGAGTCATAATTAGTAGTCACAAAGGTGATATTGGATCTCAACATTCTTATAACTTGGGTAGTAATGATGTGTTGCTATATACCGCTCATTACTTATGTTTCTAAATGAGTTTAGGAGCATTGTCAACGTTACAAGAACCTATAGGGTCACACACAAAGGACAATTAGATGGAGATTAGGTTCATATGATGGACCAAGAGGATTAGGTTCATGTGATGAACCAAATTGGATTAAGAGTAATCCAAATTAGACTAATTGAGTTGAACTCAATTTGATTCATGTGTAGAATGAGTCTAATTTAGATTATGATTCATTGAGTCAATTTAAACCAATGAATAGAGATTCATTAAATTAAATTGACTTGAATCAATGGTTAGATTTGATCAACCATGAGAGATAAAAGGTCAAGTTTGACTTGACTTGAGAGGGAAGATGAAGAGTCAATTTTGACTTGACCAAATGCCACCTCATTGTGACTTGGCATGGGGCCGGCCAATGATGGTGTTCCACATCATCAAGGCTACATCATAGTGTGCCACCTCATGAGGAAGACCAAGAGCCATGACTCTTGGTATTACATGGAGGTTTAAAACCATCCTTTATGTGGTCGGCCACATTAGTGTGCAAGCATTTTTGTGCTTGTTGTAACTTCTTCTTCTTCCTCTTCTCTTCTCTTGTTCTCTCCCTCTCCTTCATTGCCAAAACTATTCAAGGGTGCTAGCACACTCTAAGTAGTTTTTCTCCACCTTTTGTCCATGTGGATACTTGTAGAGGAGTGTACATTTGACACTCTACGAGATCTAACAACCGTTTGGACGAGTGGGATAAGCGAAGGGCATCGTGACAAGGGTAACACTCTTATCATGTAGATCTAAGGTAGATCTAGGATAAACAAACATGTACATGAATTTTATTTATCTTCGCACGGATCCGTGGCAAGACTTCGAGGTTTCCGCAACGCAAAAAGCGATTTTTGTGGCTCGAAAGTCCCAACAGTACATGAATTTTATTTATCTTTCACTGATCTGTGGCAAGACTTCGAGGTTTTCGAAATGCAAAAAGTGGTTTTTGCGGCTCGAAAGTCCCAACACATAGTACCTTTAAAGTCAGAACCCTCTACTACCATAGAATTATAGAATCGGCGTAAGCCTAGTCTGAAGCATATTCGGATTTGGGGTAGTCCAACACATGTGCTGAAGGGAGACACTGATAAGTTAGACAGGAGTACACTTGTTTGTGGGTTATCCTAGAGAAATGAAAGGAGGTTTATAGTCCTAAAAATTAGAAGGTCATTGTAAGCACCAATGCCCGATTTTTAGAAGAGGACTATGTAATGCCATAAGTAAATTTGTTCTTAAGAAAATAATAAAGGATACGTCTAATCTAGTACCAACTATACAAGATGAAATATCACAAGAAACTGCAACACATATCACAAATGATACACAATTGTACAAAGTGCCTTGTCATAGTGGGAGAGTTGTTAGGCAACCTGAAAAATTCATGTTTTGGGAGGGTCTTGGACTTGATCCCTGGTGAACATGAACCTGATCCCCGGACATATGACAAAGCGCTCCAAGATAAAGATGCAGCATCTTGGTAAAGAGCAATGAATACTGAAATAGAATCTACGTATTCTAATAAAGTCTGGGAGCTTGTAGAACCACCAAATGGTGTAAAACCCATTAGGTGTAAATAGGTCTACAATAGGAAAAGAGGGATAGACAGGAAGGTGGAAACTTTCAAAACAAGACTTGTTGAAAAAGGAAACTTTTTCACCAGTAGCCATGCTTAACTCTATCCAGATTCTTTTATCTATTGTTGCTCATATGAGATTTGGCAAATGGATGTCAAGACAGCTTTCCTTAATGGAAGAATTGAAGAAAGCATCCATATGAAGCAACCAGAGGGGTTCATTGCGAAGGGCAAAGAGTATCTAGTATGTAAGTTTAATCAGTCTATTAATGGACTGAAGCAAAACTTCAAGGTCTTGAAACATCCGGTTTAATGAAGTAATCCAGACCTATGGATTTATTCAGTGTCCGGATGAGTCTTGTGTATACAAGAAGTGTGATGGAAATGTGGTGGTATTTCTTATACTATACGTAGATGACATATTTGGTAGATTGGAAGCAATATCAAAGTATTGTCGGAAGTAAGGGTATGATTGTCCAAACAATTCGATATGAAGGACTTGGGAGAATGCACATATTCTTGGAATCAAAGTAATAAGGGATCGCAAGAAAAGAATATTATGATTATCCCAATCTTCATATATCGATACGATCCTAGCTCATTTTAGCATGCAAGACTCCAAGAAAGGTTTTCTACCTTTTAGATATGGAGTAACTTTATCTAAAGAGATGTCTCCAAAGACATCAAAGGAGATAGAGGACATGAAGACAGTTCCTTATGCTTCGGCTATCGGAAGCCTAATGTATGCTATACACGAGACCAGATATCTGCTTTACCGTGGGCATGGCTAGTAGATATCAAAAGTAATCCAAGACCGGGACACTGGACTGCCGTAAAAGTATATATTAAAGTACATTAGAGGGACTAGAGATTATATGCTAGTTTACAAGGCAGATGATTTGTTCCCTATGGGTTACACGGATTCAGACTTCCAATCAAATAGGGACAATAGTAAGTCAACCTCAGGGTTTTGTGTTTACTTTAGGAGGTGAAGCCATAACAATGGAGGAGTATTAAGCATAGGTGCTTTTCAGGACTCCACCATAGAAGCTGAGTATGTGGCAGCCTCTGAGGCGGCCATAGAAGCTGAATGACTCAGTAACTTCATGATGAACTTAGATGTGATTCCTGATTTGCCCAAAATTATTTGGTGCAGTAGCAAACTCGAAGGAATCATGATCCCATAAGGTAAGTAAACACAATAGAGCACAAGTACCACCCAATACGAGACATTGTATAACGAGGAGAAGTTGTTGTCGCCTAGATTGCATCAGATGATAACCTGAGAGATCCTTTCACTAAGGTCCTTAAGGTAAGAGCTTTTGATGGACATGTTGAAGGTTTGGGAATCAGATGTATGGCAAGGTATATGGAAGCATAGTCTTTTAGTATAAGTGGGAGATTGTTAGAGTGTATACTAAAAGCCTAGCTTTTTATATAAAACATTCATTTAGAAATAAAGAATCACATTGGTCAATTGTCTACATTTATGCTAAGTGTAGTTGTTCAATTAATTTATATTGTAGATAGCATGGTGTGTTGTGTCACACACAGAAGATAATGTTATCAATTCCTTATAAATTATAAACAGTAGCTCATGACTGAGATGGAAAGGAACAAACCATTAGAATAGTTGCAGTGTAATTAGGTATTAGTTTATCTTAACTGATAAATTACACTACTACACTCTGAGTGTATTGAGCAGGACCATTTAAGGTAAGTTCTTTTTATACTGACTTGATAAAAGAACAAGACCTTAGTTATTATGGAAGTGTGTGCTCTTAATCCTAATACAATAACAAGCACATATATTTAGTATTTATTTCTTTGACTTAACAAAGGGTGAGATTTAGCTCGATAAATCAATAGGCCCGATAAGTTGGGAAATTATATTACTTATAGTGTGTGTTGTTGATTATAGAAGGAAACTGTGTCATAGTAATCTAGGTTGATAATGTCCCCAAGAGGAGCTCATAAGGATTGTCATGTTAAACCCTACAGGTGGACTTAGTCCGACACGACAATATGGTTGAGTGGTACTACTCTTGGACTAAGATATTAATTAAAGTGAGTTGTCAGTTATTCAATTAATTAGTAGACATCCGACATCTTAAATACAGGGAGATTAACACACTCATGATAAGAATGAGCCCAAAATGTAATTTGGGATTAGTGCGGTAGTTCAATAATAATTCTTTAGTGGAATGAATTATTATTGATGAAATTAAGTTGGGTGTTCGGGGCGAACACGGGAAGCTTAATTTCATCGGGAGGCCAAAATCAATTCCTCCTCTCGGTCCGTATCGTAGCCTCTTATTTATAAAGTATTATACCCACCTATACCCACTTTTATACCTATCCTAAGGTGGCCGGCCAAGCAAGCTTGGAACCCAAGCTTGGGTCGGCCAAGCAAATAGGATGAGCCAAGTTGTGTGACCGGCCACATCAAATTAAAAGTATTTTAATTTTTTTAATTTTGTTTTATGTGGATGTCATGGTTTTAAAAGAAAGTTTAAAATTATAAATATTTTCTTTTATAGCTTTCTACAAAAGATTAAGAAAAAATTTGATATCTTTCCTTATTTGTAGATTGAAAGGAAGATTTTAATATTGAGAAAACTTTCCTTTTTTGTAACCATGTTTATGATTTAAAAGAGAGTTTTAAAATTATAAATTTTTCCTTTTATAAGTTTCTACAAAAGATTAAGAAAAGATTTGATATTTTTCTTTATTTGTAGATTGAGAGGAAGATTTTAATTTTAAAAGATAACTTTCCTTTTTGGAAATCATCCACATGTTTTAATAGAGAGATTTTAATTTATAAAATTCCTTTTATAGCCAACCATGAAGGGAAAATTTATTAGAGAAATTTTTATTTTAAAATTTCTGGAAACAAATTAGGAAGTTTTAATTTTGTGTTAAAACTTTCCTTACTTGGAGCATTGAGGTGGCCAGCCATGATATTTAGGAAAAGGAAATTGGTTTAAATCAATTAAAATTTTCCTTTTCGTGGCAAAGAAAATAAGGAAGGTTTTATTTAATTTTTCCTTATTTGCCAAGACCAAGGAATATAAAAGAGGGGGTAGGGGTGCCTTCATGAGACACAACTCTATTCTATTTTCCTCCCTCTCTTCCTTGGTGGTGGCCGGCCCTAGACTTTGCTCTTCTCCTCTTCTCTTCTTCTTTAGTGGCCGGTTTCATCCCTCTCTTGGAGCTTTTGTTGGTGGCCGGTTCTAGCTAGGAGAAGAAGGAGTGAAAGGAGGTTTTGTTTCTAGCATCCCTTGGAGCTTGGTGGTGGTGGCCGAAACTCTTCATCCCAAAGAGAAGTGCTTGGCCGAAACTTGCAAAAAGGAAGAAGAAGGGCTTGGGTGGTTCTCATCTCGGTAGATCGTTGCCCACACAATGTCCGAGATAAGAAAAGGAATACGGTAGAAGATCTAGAGGTCGTTGCATACAAAGAAAGGTATAACTAGTAATTCTTTTCCACATCATACTAGTTTTTCTTTGTATGAATTCTAAACACAAGAGGCAAGAGATTCTATATTTTCGGATTAGATATTTGAAGTTGTGTTTGTTTTGTTTTGTTTTTCGAATTTGTTATTCTATTGTTCCTTTTGGTTAAACCTAGAGTTATATAAGGAAATTAGATATCAGATTTCTTTAAAAGGCTTTGTCTAGACGGTGGTGGTTGGTCTCATACCCAAGAAGGACTAGTGCCTCGCCATGCAGTCCTGGAAGCCAATTTTAGAAATTAATATTTAATTGAATTTATAACATAGGTGGATTTGGATCAATAATGTTAAACATCGTTTGTGATCCAAGTCTAAACCATTAAGAACAGATACGTTAAATTTGGAATCAATAATGTTAAGTTTCGTTTGCGATTCCGAATTTAATTTTTAAAGAACACAATAGGTTATTAGGAAAGGTTCAGGACTTGTAAAAATTTTTATACAGTGGAACCGGTACAATCTTCCTAGGACCAACCAACACCCCCCCCCCCCTCGGAAAAAGGGTTAAAATCCCTCTTATAGGCTAGGGCACGGTGCGACGGCACGACCGTGCAAGGATGGCACGACCGTGCCCTTTATTGGCTCTGGATGCGCTGCACGGCCGTGCCAATTGGCACGGCCATGTGATTCTAGGACTTGACTTCTGGGGACACGGTCATGCAGGGTTGCACGGCCGTGTGCTTCTTGGTCTCGGTCATGTGGGGCACGACCGTGCAGGGTTGCACGACCATGTTCTGATCCGCCTCTGGGTTGGTCACACAGTCGTACAAGGGTTGCACGGTTGTGCACTTCTCCTCTTCTCTTTGGCCACATGACCGTGTTCTCTGGCTCACTCCGGTACGTCAACAAATGTTATTTTTGCTACGAAAGTTGTCCCTGTCAACAAAAAACCAAACAAAGAGCAGATATCCGTACCAAAGAGTATATATGATGAGTACATGATAAAAGAGGTGATCATACAAAAAATATGTACGTATAAAGTGAATGTGCATGAAAACATGCATAAATCATCATAATATTTACGCACATCACATAGCAAGGAGACGAGCCACAACAAAATAAAATTTTACATTTATCGATCCTATATTCCACGAAGGAATGTACATGTAATCTAGATCAAAATGTAAAATAAACTAATACAGCTCCTACCGTATTTAATAATTACAATCATGTACACACAAAATGCCCTCGACATGCCTGAGGGTCTAAATCACATACAAACACAATATGTCATAATAGTTGGAACTAGGATGCCTGCAACCACAGAGTTAATCTATTTTGCATATCCTACTATTATCCTGCCTAAATTATTTATGACTAGTGCATAATTTAACTGAAAACCAAACACACATAGGTAGAAACCTTGCTATGATACTACCTGTTGGCGCTCGGAATTCCGTTCTGTGTAAAACCCCTGTACAAAAATTTGTACAGGCACAGAACTTTTCCTAGCAACCTACATGCTCGATCAGACATGTGTTTCATCAATCAAGCAAGTCCTTGATTGACTAAAATGCACCTTGATCAAAGCACAAGATCGCTTGCCTCTTGTGTTGGTGTTTAGGATCCATACAAAGAAAACATAACTAGTTGCGTCGTGGAATAAAAGAACTAGTCGTACCTTTCTTCGTAAACAAAGACCTCTTGATCTTCTGCTGTATTCCTCTCCTCTTCTTGGGCGTCGTGTGGGCAATGATCTACCAAGACAAACCACCCGAACCTTCTTTTGTTTCCAAGCTGCCTACCACCAAAAGATGCAAAGAAAAGGGGTGCCTCCTTCTTCTTCTTCTCCTCCAAACCGCCTACCACCTAGTGTGGTTCTTCTCTTCTTCTTCTTCTCCTCCAAGCTCCGACCACCAAAGGAATTATGCGCCGACCCTTGAGGGAGGAAAGGGAGAAAGAGATGAGAAGGTGGGGCGCCGACCCTAGGAGGAAGAGAGGAGGTGGGCGCCGGCTGTAGGGGAAAAGAAAAGAAGAGATGAGGTGTCAGCCACAAGCAAGGGAAAACAACTCAAGAGAGATTAGGTTATGGTGGCATGACCTCTTCCCTTTTTATAACTTTTGGCACCAGATAAAAGAGGAGAAATATTAACAGAATTTTTATTTAGAAAAAATCTCTAGGAAAGAATTAACAAAATTCTTTTTAGAAAAATTTCTTAGGAAAGAATTAATATAATTCCTTTTAGAAAATTTCTAAGAAAGAATCAACATAATTCTTTTTAGAAAAATCTCTAATTCTGTTGAGAAAAAAATCTCCCCTTTTTTTTCTTTCTTTCTTTTCTTTTCTCTTCCTTTTCTTTTCTTTTTCTTTTGGTTTGGCCGACCCCTTGCTTGGGCACCAAGCAAGGCTTGGACGGTCCCTTTCTTGGGTAGAAAACAAAATCAAACGAGTGAATACGAGGCTATGTAGAGGCTACAACAGGGACCGAGAGGAGGAATTGGTTTTGGCCTCCTGATGGACTTGAGCTTCCTGTGTTCGACCCGAACACCTAACTCAAGTTCATCAATAATAACTCATACCACTAAAGAGTTATTATTGAACTACCGCACCAATCCCATATTTCAATATGGGCTCCTTATCATAAGTGTGTTAATATCCCTGTGTTTAAGATATCGTATGTCCGTTAATTAAATGAATTACTGACAACTCAATTAATTAACATCTAGCTCCAAGAGTAGTACCACTCAACTTTATTATCATGCCGGACTAAGTCCATTTACAGGGTTTACATGATAAACCTTATGAGCTCCTCAAGGGAACATCATCAATCTAAATAAATAGGACATAGTTTCCTTTTATAATCAACAACACACCGTATAAATAGCACTATCTCCCAACTCATCGGGCTTATTGATTTAATGAATAAATCTCACCCATTGGTAAGTCAAAGAAATAAATACTAAGTGTTCGTGCTTGTTATTATATCGGGATTAAGAGAATGCGCATCCATAATAACAGAGGTTCTGTTCTTTTATACAGTCAGTATAAATCGAACAATCTCAAATGATCCTGCTCAATACAAACTTAGACCCTGTTTGGTATGGTGGATTAGGATAGGATTACAAGTTAAACTCATGTTTGATTGATTTTAAAAAAGCCAATGATAACTATAGAACCTGATTAAAATACTGTAATAGCTGGAAAATCAATCCCATTTCAAAGAAGGTATTAATAATCCCAAATTGAACAGTAAGCCTGATGACTAGTTAAAAGGACATTTTTACCCTTTGCCCTACAACAAAAACTAAACCTTACCTTTTGCTCGTCTTCTCATCTTCTCATTTCTATGCCAGTGGCACAAAAGTGTGGAGAAACAATCTGCGGGCGGATCCAAATGTTGCGACGCCTCTTCGGTGGGCTTGATCTCTACAAAATCTACTAGTTTTTAAAGGTAGATGATCATTGTTATTATTTGTTGTTGTCTCACATTCTCTGTTGCTATAGTGTTATTTTTGTGTTCTTGTTTGACGTTCTTTTTTCTATTTTATTGTTCGGATTTTTATTGTTTTGGACATCTTTTTTCCATTTTCTTTTTCCCATTTTATTGTTCGGCTTGTTATTGTTTTGGACGAAATCCAATAGGTTGTCTACTAAACTTTCTTGAGTGCCTCTAAGATAGCATCTTAGATATTGCTGGGTTTTTAATATTAGACTTTAAAAGATCGAGTTGTTAACTTATTGCTTGTTGAGATTGAGTTGTTTCTAGTGAGATTGGATCATTCGTCAGTGGGTAAGATATAGGATGATTTTTATGTAACGAGAGTTCCATTTTTTCATAAGGTATATTATATGTTCATTGTGTTCGAATCACTCGTTATATTTGATTGTTCATTAGGACTCATATGTGTTTCTTCAAATTGTCTTGGTGATTGGTGAGAAAGTTTAGTGGACAAGACGATAGGGCTTATCTTTGGAAGATGGGCATTAGACGTAGAAACCTCGTACTTCTTGTGATGCTACATCAAATGCTTTGTCGAAACTTTTTGCTGTTATGTCTTTTAACACGACATCGGATGAGATTACTCAAAAAGTGACGTCATGAACCTTGTACAACACTAGCCTCGTACACCTTGACATAAAGAATTAATGCGCAATTGGATCATTTGCATAGGATTGTTGAAGTAGGAGATGTTCAATGTGTGGTAAACTTGAGGATGGATAAGAATGCATTTGCACGGTTGTGTTACTTGCTAACAACTATTGGAGGGTTGGTAGATTCTAGATATGTATGAATTCAAGAGAAGGTAGCCATGTTTCTATCTATATTAGCGCATCATAAGAAAAATCGAGTTATTGGTCATGATTATATACGTAGTGGACAGATAATTAGCACACATTTCTATAAAGTTATACGATCACTTTTGAAATTACATCCAATACTGCTAGTGAAGTCTGGGCCTGTAGATGATAGTTGCACTAATGAAAGTTGGAAATGGTTCAAGGTAATATATTGAATCCTTTTTATTATTTTATGAGTTTTTGTTGTTGAATGTATCATTAATATAAAGATAGTAACATAACATTATTATTTGCATTATAATTAAATTTAGTGTCTTGGTGCCTTGGATGGAACATATATCCCCGTACATGTTCCAATCCGAGATAAGGCAAAATATAGAACAATAAAAGGTACTATTGCGGTTAATGTTTTGGGGGTTTGTGATCGCGATATGAAATTTATCTACGTGCTTATTGGGTGGGAGGGATCTGCAGCAGATGCTAGAGTTCTTAGAGATGCATTGACTCATGATGATTCATTAAAAGTTCCAAGAGGTAATGTAACCACTTGTATATCATTTTTGGTTGAATTAGCAGAAAGATACTACAAAAGATTTCCTAAATAGTGCAATCATAATATTTACCTATTAATGCAGGGTGTTATTATCTATGTGATAATGGATATGCAAATGTTGAGGGATTCTTGACTCCATACATGCGAGTAAGATATCATAGGGATGCTTGAGGCAACCGCGCAGTCAGACCACAAAATTACAAGGAGTTATTTAATTGGAGGCACTCTCAAGCTCGCAATGTCATTGAAAGAGCGGTTGGTTTGCTGAAAAAGAGATGGGCTATCCTTCGAAGTCCATTCTTCTACCCGTTGAAAGCACAAAACAAAATCATAATAGCTTGTATTCTATTACACAATTTCATCCGATCACAGATGCCAAATGATCTTATGGAAGAAGTCGATGAGGATGTTGGTAGTCCGAGTCATGACACAGAAGATTATTACATAACCAGTTTTGACTCCTCAGATAACTGGGATACTTGGAGAGATAACTTTACAATGTTATTGTGGAACAATTAATAATAATTAATTGATTGATGCATTTCAAACTTTTGTCACTTTATTTTGCTAGATATGTACTATTGTCCTTTATGGATTCTATGTTTATTATTTTATGATATTATCTACTGATGTATGAATTACATGATAGTTGCGTGCTACATATTTGTCAATATACTTCACACATCTCATATCTTTTTTTTATAGGAATAAGAGGTTATCTGCTGGGTAGCTATGGATAGTGGATCAACATCCGGGAGTCTAGTTGGAAAAGGCAAGAAAGCAGAAAAAACACGACGTAGCTGGAGTGTACATGAAGAAGAAGTTTTAATTCAAGCCCTAAAAGATGTTATCAACAAGGGATGGAAAAGTGAGAACGGATTTAGAGCTGGGTATTTGACTTTATTAGAAAATGCAATGCGGGCAGCAATCCCAGGGACAAATATACATGGAAATCCACATATAAACTCAAAAGTACATGTGTGGAAGAAAACACATGGTACTTTGGTAACTATATTATCCAAAAGTGGAGTAGGGTGGAATGATACTGACACAACCATTGAGGGTACTGACGAAGCATGGGAAGCAATCATTCAGGTATTTTAAGTAAGCGTGCTTCAATGATTTCAATAATACTGTGTAGTTAATTAGTTGCCTAGTTCTTACAGTCAGACCACACCACACGATCAATGAGGCACAAACAATGGCCTTATTATCAGGATTGGTGTGAAATTTTTGGAAATGATCGGGCAACAGGTGAACATGCTGAGACCTTTACATCAGCTCTCCAGGATGTCCTTAACATGGATTACGAAGTAGTAAATGACATGGTAGATGGTGGTAATTATATATCTCATGGTGTTGATGGGGATGGCGAGTCAATGTCTGCAATGCACACTCTATCTTCTAAACCAAGTGTAGGTGCAACCTCCCATAACCAAGGATACAATGAAGGATTTGATCAAAGAGCTAGCAACAGTGGAGCAGATATCAAATGCACAGGAGAAGGTATTGGATGCCTTGATGGTGATAGCAGAGCTAACGGAGGAGGAGAAAGTACTTGTTGTTTAGTTGTTGGCAGACAACTATAACAAGTTATCACTGTTCTTGCGCCTCAATGATAAGGGAAAGCTAAGCTTAGCCAAGAGGTTGTTGCGCAGAGGTTAACAGTTTCGATGTGTGCATAGGTATTAATTTTGCTAATATTAAGAACTTTTGTACCTTTTTGAATGTCTTAGCTAGA
This sequence comes from Zingiber officinale, assembly GCF_018446385.1. Lineage (NCBI taxonomy): Eukaryota > Viridiplantae > Streptophyta > Magnoliopsida > Zingiberales > Zingiberaceae > Zingiber > Zingiber officinale. The sequence goes on along the minus strand of NC_055986.1, from coordinate 16,948,477 downwards.
TATATTTCGAACTTGTGACTTTTTTGAATGCTCGCTATGGTGAACTTACTGGGACTTTGTAATTTATGAATGGTAATGTAAGAATTACAATATGAATGTTGTTTATACTAAGTAATGCACAATGAGTGTTCATGGCATAAATATCAAATTATTTATGTAATCTCTTTTGTGCTGGATAGTTTTAACTCATGAAGCTTTGTTAGCAGGTTCGATGGCTATGGAAGTCATCTATCTTATGGATCGGGATTATCTTGTGTTGTTTGCTGGATTTGTCTATCTCTTTGGAGGGGTTCTTCCCTCCAATTGCTTTACTGTGATTGGCCCAGGTGGTATGTTGACAGATTGGTGGAATGTCTAGTTTATGTGATGCTTTGTGGGTATTTCATGTTATGTTTGAAGAGGCTAGAATAGTGCAGTTTTTTATTATCTGCTTTTCCTTCAGATTTTAACAAGATTTGGATTGTATGAAGTCGATGGCTCTGGGATTTTGTAATTTATGAATGGTAATGTAAGAATTACAATATGGATGTTGTTTATGCTAAGTAATGCACAATATAAGTTCATGGCATAAATATCAAATTATTTATGTGATCTCTTTTGTGCTGGATAGTTTTAACTCATGAAGCTTTGTTAGTAGGTTTGATGGCTATGGAAGTCATCTATCTTATGGATCGGGATTATCTTGTGTTGTTTGCTGGATTTGTCTATCTCTTTGGAGGGTTTCTTCCCTCCAATTGCTTTATTGTGATTGGTCCAAGTGGTGTGTTGACAGATTGGTGGAATGTCTAGTTTGTGTGATGCTTTGTGGGTATTTCGTGTTATGTTTGAAGAGGATAGAATAATGTAATTTTTTGTTATATGCTTTTCCTTCATATTTTGACAAGATTTGGGTTGTATGAAGTTGATGGCTCTAGGATTTTGGTTAAGCTATTATAACTGCACGTGTGCAGGTGTTATGAAGTGCAGTTGTTGTTATTTTGTTGATACATGTTTTTTTGAATTGTTTGGCAATGCACTTGTAGAAATTGTGCTTTATGATGGGGTTTTTGGCAACTGGGTGTGTTGAAAACTCTTGGACACTTGCAGTGATGGTAGTAAGTCATAGATTGCTAGTAAGTCACAGTTCATGCAGTGATCTGAAGCCTTCCCTAGCAAATGCTCATTTGGCTTCTCTTAACATGATACATGAATTATAATGAAGAAGAAGATGAAAAGGAGCATGCAACCATGATCACATTAGTTCTATTCCTTATGCCTACACCACTAATAAATACCATCGATTCTTCAAGAGCCCAATCGTTACTTCATTTGAATGTGGCTTTATGAAGTTTAAATGGATTGATGGCTTTTATGCTCCTCGTAACTATATTAATATGTCAAAGTATTGAATGCTCATCATACCAAGTTTTCTATAAGATATGTACACATAACAAGTATAACAGAAGAGTACACCTAACTAGTTTTCTAATTTGTATACACCATATCATCTTAAAATAAAAACATAATTATTAACTTACTTGCAAACCATTATATTTCACACATCACATACAATATATTACATTGACACTAGAAGAAGAATCAAAAGAAAAATCAAAACAAAAAGTAGTGCACATATAAAACCAAAACAATAACAAACTAATTGGTCCCCGGACAATGGTGTGCACTTGATGGTCTTGCTTTGTAACCCACCTGAGTTAGATTCCATCACCCATTCTACTACTATGTATTATTCTAGCTCATGTGTATGGTGACAACAAGCTTGTGAGCTACAGGTTGCCTGCGACGTGTGTGTGTGTAATGACGCATCCTGTTGTGATTGTAGGATGTCTGAGTTTGGGAGGCAGTTGAGTCATTACCAATTTCAGCCGACTGATGCACATTATCAGGTACATATTACCAAAAGAAACACTTTCGATGTTTAAGTCGTGCTGGGCATAGATAGTAATACTTCTCGGGATGGGTTGAGAAATCACCGGCTTTGCGTAAGATCATGGCTCCATTTCCACACTCGCACATAGGTGGTGTCTTTAACTCTATAATATCTACACAAATACCATTAACAATTGACAAATCAGTTACCAAGGATTACGATTCAAATAAGTATAAATTGTTGCGCCATGATTAACATTATTCTCATGTAAAAGATTATTTGCACAAATAAGTACACAACCCTAATAAGAACATGAGCATAGTAGAAAGTGTTGGTCAAATGAAGTACCAATCTTTCCTCTTGATCCAAGATCTACACACTGATTACTAATTAAACTAATACTTGAAAGTTAAAATGAGCACAAGGGAAAGGGTGAATCTTATTTTCCCTCTTGATCCAAGAAACCAATTACAAAAAAACTCAAATCCAAACAACGGATTTTATGTTACTGCTAGTCGACAAAACACCTTGTTAGAAAAATAAAATGAAATTATGTTAATTAAAACTTTAGTAGATCCACACAAGCAGAAGGCAAACTTGCATCTACACACACAATACTTTATCAACGCATGAAAAAGACAACGCCGATCAAGGCCGAACGAGAAAAAAAACATTCAAAAGAATCAAATGAGATAGGAATTGATCGGATCTGACGGAGATACAAAGACAACAGGGAAACAATTGGTAAGGGAAATGGAGATTGCAGGAATTCCAAAAAGTAGTCACCGTCCATCTCAATGATGGGGTTGGTGACCTTGATCTTCTCGCTCGCCATCTCTAGACGCACGACCAACAGAGACACTGCTAGGAGCAGGACAAAGCAGAGAGAAGAGAATGAGTGGAGTTGCAGAGAGCGAGCGGAAGGAGTCGCACCTTGCTTTGATGCTTTCCTTGCCCTAAAAATTACTAATACTGAGGATATTTTAGTCATATAATTAATAATCCATACTTGTATCCTTACCATAAAAATCATACCAAACAAGGATAATTTTATAATAGTTTACTAAAATATCTTCATTAAAAGATTACTATCATTCAAATTTATAATCCCTCATTAATCCTATCGCACAACAAAACACTGTTATAGTGTACTAGTGTAATTTTATAGTCAAGATAGACTAATACCAAATTACACTACAACCGTTCCAATGGTTTGTTCCTATCCATCTCGGTCGTGAGCTACTATTTATAATTTATAAGGAGCTGATAACATGATCTTCTGTGTGGCACCACATACCATGTTATCCACAATATAAATTAAATGGACAACTGCATTAACATATAAATAAATATAAAATGCAACATTTGACAAAAGTGATTCTCATTTCAAAATATAAATATTCATACAAAAAGCTAGGCTTTTAGTATATATCCTAACAATCATACCACACCTCGAGAAGCCATGACCATAACCCCATTCCACTTGGTATATGGGGAGAAGCAGTAGTACTGGTCAAAATAGGTGTGGAGTCCGATGAGAGATAGTTATACGATGAGTAAAATCCCGAGCGACATCTTATGGAATTAGACTTAATAGATGAAATTAGAGATAAAGTAGTCGTTCGACTGATGACATACCAACAAAGGATAAAGCAAAACTATAATAGAAGAGTGATTCCCAGATCATTCTAGGTCGATGACTTAGTTTGGAAAAGAGTCAAGCCGGTCAGTGACATCAGCAAACTAGAGGCCCCTTGGGGAGGACCATACAAAGTGATCCATAAGATCAGTTCGGGATCTTATTATTTGTAAAATAAAAAGGATCAGTTTAGGATCTTATTATTTGTAAAATAAAAATAGGAGGAATTTAACTGGCCTTGGAGTGCAAATCATCTACAGCTCTATCGAGCCAAGTGGTAAGTTTGCAATGGAATTTATGTAAATTGTAAAAATGTTTATTCTATGAATGCAAGAAGGTTAGAATGAAAAGTTACTAAGTATTCCAGACTCTCTAGCTGCTTGATCGAGTTATAAGTGAGCATGCTCTCACACTTCTAGACTCTCAAGATGCTTAGCCGAGTTATAAGTGAGTATGCTCTTATGCTTCCAGACTCTCGCGTGGCTGGCTGAGTTATAAATGAGCAAGGTCCTCGATCTAAGTGTCAAAGACTCTCGCATCATTTGGGCGAGTTATAAGTGAACATGCTCTCACACATCCAGACTCTCACGTCATTTGGCCGAGTTATAAGCGAGGAAAGCCCTCGTTCCTAAGTGTTAAAGACTTTCACACCATTCAGGCGAGTTATAAGTGAGTCAAGCTCTCATACATCCAGACTCTCGTGTCGTTCGATCGAGTTATAAGCGAGCAAAGCCCTCATGCCTAAGTGTCAAAGACTCACACCATTCGAGTGAGTAATTATAAGTGAGTCAAGCTCTCACGCATTGAGACTTTCATACCATTCGACCAAATTATAAGTGAGCAAAGCCCTCGCACCTAAGTGTGAAAGACTCTCGCATCATTCGGACGAGTTATAAGTGAGCCAAGCTCTCACGCCTGTAGACTCTTAAGCCGTTCGCCAAGTTATAAGTGAGAAAAACCCTTACACCTAAGTGTCAAAGACTCTCGTACCGTTTAGGTGAGCTATAAGTGAGCCAAGCTCTCACACATCTAGACTCTTTAGCCATTCGGTCAAGTTATAAGCGAGCAAAGCCCTTGCACCTAAGTGTCAAAAACTCTCACACCGTTCAAGCAAGTTATAAGTGAGACAAGCTCTCATGCTTCTAGACTCTTACATCAGCTGGTCGAATTATAATCGAGCAAGGCCCTCGCGCTAGGTGTCAAAGACTCTCATACCATTTGGGTGAGTTATAAGTAAGCATACTCTCACACATCCAGACTCTTGAGTCGTTCGGCCAAGTTATAAGCGAGCAAAGCTCTCACGCCTAAGTGTTAAAGACTCTAGCACCGTTAGGGTGAGTTATAAGTGAGCCAAGCTCTCATGCTTCTAGACTCTTGAGTCATTTGGCCAAGTTATAAGTGAGCATTCTCTTACGCTTCCAGACTCTTGAGCCATTAGACCAAGTTATAAGTAAGCTAAGCTCTCACGTATCAAGACATGCCCTCTGGCCGAGTTATAAGAGAGCAAAACTCTCATGGCTAAGTGTTAAAGACTCTCACATCATTTGGTAGAGGTATAAGTGAGCTAAGATCTCATGCCCCCAGGTTCTTGTATCGTTTGGCCAAGTTTTGAGCAGGCTTTGCTCTCGTGTTCTGTATTTCTTAAGTAGACCAAAAAAGCTAAGTCTTAAATACTAAAAACAAGCTTTAAATTAGCATATCTATAGATTGAGAACTCTATAAAGTAGAATGGGAGTGCATTGAACTAAACTTGGTAAATTCTTACAAGAAGTACTTAGTGGTACAAGGAGTTATTACAAAATTAATAGAAACTACGCTAGATCAGCAAGTACATCATCTAGGAGTGAATCCATGATCTTCTCTCTCTTGATGAATGCAGTCAGGACCTCAGTCGAAAGATAATTACCCTCCTTTAACTGCTGAAGGGTCCCATTAATGTCATAGCTGAACAGGCCGAGGCTCTGATTGGTCAACATTTCGTAAAGGCCTCCGAGCGAAGGTACTCGACTCTGAAAGCCTCTAACCAATCGGGCTCCTTTTCCTTGAACTTAGAAAATTAGGCCTGGGAGGCCTCTAGTGCAACTTTTGATGCTAGTAGCTCAGTGTCTTTTTCAGTGATTGTTTGTTGGTGTTCCTTGATCTGGAGCTCACTAGCCATCTATTCAGCCATTCGGCTAACTTGCTATGTAGCCAGAGTTACCTCCACCTCTTCAAGCTCTTTTGGCTAGAAGCCAGGCCTCGTTATTTTTTGATGTCAAGGTCTTCAATGGCCCAAAGCTTCCTAGCATTAGCAAAGTTATTCTTTAACTAAAAATTATGAGCCTGCTAGGTTAGTCGGTCAAGCTAAAGGAACTGGTCATGATTCTTATTTTTCTCCACTGTAAGCACCTGCTCGAACCTTAGGAGCTGCTTGAATGTCGTGTCCAAGTCTTTCTTTAGCTAGGCAACCTCAGCGGTTAGTCGATAGACCAAGGCCTGCGAGGTGCTTGTTTGTCCAACCAGGATATGTAGCTGTTTATTTTCGTGTTCCAGGAAGGCTAGTCTCTGGCACATAGCTAGGCTTTCCACCTAGAACTGCAAGCAAAAGAAGTCAATTGTGGCAGACTAGGAAATAAGATGCGAGAAGTTCAGAGGAGCTTACCCTAGTGGATTTTTGGCTAAAGCTATCAGCAAGTTCCCTGGGTAGAATTATCGCCACCCTGGCTCATTCATCCGCCCAGGTCTAGGCTAAGGGACCTTGTATTCTAATATGGTGTTCTGGGAGCGCGACTAGGTCTCATCCAGATGGTGCCAATCATCAGTTGGTAATCTAATGATAGCCATGATATGCCTACAACCACTTGGATCGGAAGGCCCTTAGGCAGCCTTGCCCTTGGATGTGGACATTGGGGAGGAATAGATAATGGAAGTAGGGACCGTGGGGTCGGCCAGTGGCAACATCAGGTAGGAAATCAACTACGCTATGACCGCCTAGCCGGTAGCTCGGATAGGGAAGGGGTCTGATCAGATGATGGAGGAGTGAGCAAGGTGGTCGTCCTATTAAGGATTAAGGGCGAAAAACTCTCACCCAACTCAAATGGGGTTGCGGAGCTGACGGGACCACATAAGTTTGCAAAGTAGAGGCCTCCAAGCGGGGAGACACCTCTGACCAAAGCCTTTTTCGGCATTAGCGCTGGATTAGAGGTTCACCGGAAGTAGCCAATTCCGAAGGAACTGCTATAGGCGCCATAGAAGGGGGCTCAAGTGGCAGCTCGCCTGTGTTAGCTGCTGCTCACCTGCTTCGCTGGTCAGTTCCTCAGATTGCTCGACTAGCAATATGCCATGGCTTTCCAACTCAATCGCCTCCGTGGAGTTGATTTTTGCATCAGTTAACTTGCCCTTGCTACTGAGCATCGACCTAAACATGACTTAAGCTAAAAAAAGAAAAAGAAATTAGTTAGATTCAAAAATGATAGAAGGAAAAAATGGCTTTCCAAAAGAGCCGGGTGGCCGAGCTCGGATGGGACTCAGCCCAAATATATACAGAAGGCCCTCCAACAGTAACTTGTGTATATAGTACTTCTGATCGGCTAGGTGCGTGGCTGCTTGAAGGTAAGTTAGCTTCCATCGGTATTTTCCCAGCATGGGTGATTTCGATAGTTCTATTTGCCAACTGGTCGGGAAAGAGTGTCGATCGGGCAGTCAGACATAGAAATAGTGATCCTTCCAATCCTTATTAGAGGTGGACATCTTTTCAAAATAGTTGGCTCCCACTAGAGCTTGAAAGAGGAAGGTGCCTAGCTTGGACAATTTTGGGTAATAAAAATAGTGAAAAATGTCGGGCAAAAGAGGAATGTCGTATAGGTGGAATAGTACTACAACCCCGCATAGTAACCTAAAGGAGTTTGATACCAATTGTTGCAAAGGAATGTGAAAATATCTACAAACTTTGGGAAAAAATGGATGGATGGGAAAGCACAGACCGACATATAGTTGGTCTTTAAAGAAATGAAGAAAATTGTCGAGGGGCATATGAGGGCGAGCATAAGCGAAAGGGATTATGATTTGGTGATTGTCGGGAATGTGATAAGTCATTTTCATCTGGTCTACCTTGTCGTCATTAAAATCCAACACGATAGAGGTATACCACAACCCGGGGACGGCAGGTGGTGGAGAAGGAGAGTGTGCCATGAGAAAGAAGAAGGAAATCGAGGTTCGAAGGGAGAAAAAGGAGAGGACTTACTGAAAGAAAAAGCTGGCGGTGAGCAGAGAATAGAGAGAAAGGAGACAAATGAGAAGAAGATGAAGGAAATATAGTAAGCGAGAAAGAAATAAATGGTTTAAAAATCCTATTGACGGATGCCCCAAGCCATCCGATCAAGGGTTTGGGAAAACGAGGCTTAATCTTAGCCATTGAATTCGAAAAGATAGCCATCACATCATATCCAAACAGTCGTCTATCACATCACACATTCGGCGGCAGGAAAACATAACACGTAGTATCTAATTACATGTGACATTAATGAGGAATGGAAATTATCAACAAGTATATGATTAAAAAGTATGCTCGACATGCTTTACATTAATGTCAAGGGATTTGAGTAATTTCCAAGAAATCAGGGTGATATCAGCAGCAATTAAAAGGCACTGAGATGAGTAGCCGCTCGAGAAGTAAGGCAGAAAAAGGCTAATATGGCTAAGAAATGGCTAAGTATCGTCCACATTGGGTCCGGACGACGGCTCTAAACCCTAGAATGCCTCATCATGAAGAAGAGTCGCAAAAAGATATTAATTGTCCAGTCAGTCGAACTTGCAACCTCCTTCCACTAAATTTGAAGGGAAGGCTTATGATACGGTGATAAAGAGGGGCCCCATGAAAGATGGGTCAAAGCAAGGAACAGTGGCTGACGTGGAGGTCAAAGTCAAAGTGGTCAAATGCCCAGGACTACAAATCAGACAAGGTTGGCCAAACAGGTCTTCCACGCCGGTCGAACGTGACCAGCCGAACGGCGTCCGCTAGTGACTTACTGCTGGGAGTAAGAGACAAGTTGTAAATTGCCTGGTTCATCGTCCCTACTGATTGGATGGCATGTCCGGTTGGACAAAAGACAACCCTTCGACAAAAGAAAAGTCAAGCAAAGGTCAGGTCGACAACCCCATTCGGAATGGTCGAGTGGGTGAGTCACTACCGTGCAGATCCCAATCGACCTATAGTGGGATCCACATACATATCTCACTATACTCTTCTAGAAGTTTGTGCCATCAAAATAGAGAATGTCCAGCAAGTAAAAAGTACTTTAGGAAGCTTCTAGCATGTCACATCAGAGATTTAGGTGTTCGCTTAAGGAAAGGTGACAGAGATATTTTTAACTTGTCTTTTCCTAAGATGCTTTGGAAAATGTGCATACGTTTTGAGATGCATGCATAAACATTACAGTGACACTATAAAAGAGAGTTTCCATCCACAGGTGGAGATATGTGATACTTTACTATTCAACATGCTCATTACTATAGTTTTTCTATTATTCTTCTCTGAATCGAGGACTGACTTGAGTGTCGGAGGGTCAACTTCGGGAACCCCTTCCTAGCCCGGTACTAATGTTCCTAGTTTTATAGGACAACGCAAAGTCTTAATTCAGTCAACTGTGTGAGCAACGTTCCCAGCTTGTCATCTTCTCCGCTTTCGGACAGAATCAGTAAACTTAATTGGTACCTTAGATACTATAAGGGTCAAATTACAAATATTTCACAAAAATTAATTCTCAAAAACTATTTGATTAATCCAGTAGAAAATAATTTATTTTTCATACCAAATTCTTGCTTATCTCAATAAATTAATTTCATATGTATGCTAGTAAATTATTTCTTATTTGGTAAAATCAATTATTTCATCAACTTTCTTATCAAATATTATGTTCAAAATTTTATCTAAGAAAAATGGAAACATTATCTACTAGTAAGAAAATTTTCAATATTTTTTACCTCCATATTATTTTTTTATAAATTTTTTTAACAAAAATCATATTTTTATAATTAAAATTATGTCATAGATTTATTTTTTAAAAAATTTTATTTTTAATAATAAAATATTATTTCCTCTGTCAATTTTTTTTTAAAAAAAAAATTTGACTGTTAATTTTCTACAAATGTTTTATCAAAATATTAATTCTTAATATTAAAAATTCTCAAAAAGTTAAAGTTCAAAATTTTAATATTTGTATGGATATACTCTTTGTTTAATATACATAGAAAACATTACAAGATTTTTCAAATTCAAAGTCTATTTTTAAATATTTTTTAGAAAATTACATATCTCTGGATAAAATAATTTATAATTTATAATATTAATTTTATTTACTAGTAAAAATTTTATCACCATTCTGGATTTTTTATGTTTGATAATGATTTTTTTTATAATTTTTCAAATAATAAAATCAATTTAAATTTATTTTTTCAAAAACTAATTTTTAAGTTGTAAAAATTTAAATTTTTGAAAAATAATTCCTAGAATTTTTCAGAGTGTTAGTCACTATTTATGCATCCCTTAGATTTTTTTTTCAAATTTATTTTTGATATTTACCCCTATTTTTAATGGGATCAAAGGGGGAGAAATTAGATGGGTAAAGTTAGGACTTATTTGTAAAATCTTAGTTGAACTTAAATTACTTAATTCATGTCAATTTATTTCTGTTAAATAAATTTTTTATGTCTATGTTAACCTAACTTTAATTGGGGTTTATGTGTTGGGATCTAGTGCGCCCAAAGACGCAGAAACGCAGCGGAAAAATTCTAGATCCTCTTCCAGCAGATCCATGCGAAGGGAAGAAACATTTTCTTAAAACTATACTATGCTAAGCTACATGATAGGATTATACCTTTGTTGCATGCCCTCCGCAATCCCGACAACAACCTCTTCTTGTTTAGATGCAGATCTCAGCGCATTCAAGCATCCGTGCCTTTACGGTATCCACACGAATAAGCCTTGTCTTTGATTGTCTCACAAACAAAGCAAGATGGAGAAGAACACACAAGGTTGCGCTAGCAACCTTCAAGGGTGTGTTCGGCTAAGCAAGGAAAGGAGGAAGAAGAAGAAACAAAGAGACCTTTCACCTTCTCAAGTGATGAAAATCTTATGAAAAATATCATCCAAATGATATTTATAACCATCCCATGGAATACCAAGAGTCTCCACCCTTTCATCTTCTAATCCAATGGCTCAAAATTAACCATTCAATCCAATGGTTCAATTTTGACCATTCTGTTAGTTAGAGCCCTAGAGCCCTAGAGTCAATCATTTGATGATTGTTGTATGGACTCATTGTATCATATTCTTATATATAAATAAAGGCATTTGTTTTGGTTATTATACTTACTTGTATTGGTGTCAAATAATTAAGTATAATAGCGTCCTTGAGTAGAGCGTTCTTATCTATATCAATCAGTTAGTTGAACCGATAGTGAGATGATATAGGGAACACTACTCTTAATCATTCCTAGTCGAGTATTAACATTCAGGGAAAATGTTAATGCGACGAGACTAGCATGTAGGTCAACTCGATGACTTGATCTCACAAGTCATAGATATAGAGATATCAAGTTGACACATGGGTATGCATTAGATAATGTATACTGAATGACCCACCATGAGAAAGTATCATGGATCGTTATATGAGTGTCATATACTTTCTCATGTGGATATTAGTATGACTATTAGTCCTTAGACCTAAAGTCACCATGGTTCCCTACATAAGGAGTTATGTACTTTGGTTTCGTCAAACGTCACCCGTAACTGGGTGGACTATAAAGGCGATTACTGGGTATGTAACAAATTATGCGGAGGGATGTGAGTGATGTAGATGGGATCTATCCCTCCTATATGACGGGAGTGACATCGATATTCTTGATAGAGTGAGACCACTAAGTGCATGGCCATGCCCAAATGAGTCAATATGAGATGTTGAGCTCATTTGATTGAGTGAGTCTTCTTAGAGTTCAAGATTTAGATTGATTAGAGGATGACACGGTCTATGCCTCACATTGATCAATCTAGATGTCAAGGATAGAAGGGCACTTGTCATATATTGTGAGTAGTCACAATTAGTAGTCACAAGGTGATGTTGGATCTCAACATTCTTATAACTTGGGTAGTAATGATGTGTTGCTAGATACCGCTCATTACTTATGCTTCTAAATTGGTTTAGGAGCATTGCCAACGTTATAAGAACCTATAGGGTCACACACAAAGGACAATTAGATGGAGATTAGGTTCATATGATGAACCAAGAGGATTAGATTCATGTGATGAATCAAATTGGATTAAGAGTAATCCTAATTGAACTAATTGAGTTGGACTCAATTTGATTCATGTGTTCAATGAGTCTAATTTAGATTATGACTCATTGAATCAATTTAATTAAATGAATTAGATCCATTATATTAAATTGTCTTGAATCAAATGGTTGGATTTGATCAACCATGGGAGTTATAATGTCAAGTTTGACTTGACTTGAGAGGAAGAGGAAAAGTCAAGTTTGACTTGACTATATGCCACCTCATTTGTGAGTTGGCATTAAGTGGCCAATAATGGTGTTACACATCATCATGTTTAGCACATGTGTGTGCCACCTAATGGAGGTTACAAATCTCCTCTTTAATGGCTACATTAAATGAGAATGGAGGTTACAACTCCAATAGTGGCCGGCCAGTTATGGTGTGGATGAAAATTTGATTTTCATTCAAGGCATTCATTCCTCCTTCTTCCTCTCTTCTTGCTCTCCCTCTCCTCCTCCTTGGCCGAACCATCTAAGGTGCTAGCACACCTTTGTTTGGTCTTCTCCACCTAGTTTGTTCATGTGGATACTTCTAGAGGATCGTACACTTGACGATCTCGAGATCCGGCGAACCGTTGGACGAGCGGGATTACGAAGGGCATCGCATCGAGGGTAAATTCCTTCATCTTGTAGATATAGTTTAGAACTAGCATAAGAAACTCGTACTCATAATGTTTTTCGAAAATTTTATCTTCGCACGGATCCGGTGGCTTGGGGTTCGGGGTTTCCGCAACGCAAAAAGGCGATTTTTGCGGCCCGAAATTCCCAACACATTCAAGTTCCTTGGTGAACTCAAGTTCACCCAATGAGTCCAACCCATCGATTCTCAAGCAACTCGACTCAATCCAACAATTGGATCCCTTTGAGTCTAACTCAATGAGTCAAATTTGGATTACACTTAATCCATTGATTCATCACATGAACCCATCTCCATATTGACTTGTTCTTTGTATAGGTTCTCGTAACGTTGACAATGTACCCAAATCAACATTTACGATACAAAAACAATGAGTGGCATCTAACAAGGCATCATTGCTACCCAAGTGATGAGAAAGTCGAGATCTGACCTAACTTATCCGTGGCTATCATCATGTATGAATTGGTCCCTCTATCCTTGATATTTAGATTGATCACTAAGGCATAGACCGTGTCATCCTCTTATCAATCTTTGTGTTTCTTGATCTCTAAGTAGACACACTTATCAAATAAGCTCAATATCTCATATTGACTTATTTACGCATGGTCATGCTTTCTTATGTCCTACTAATCAAGGAGCTCATAGATATCGCTTTCGTCATATGGAAGGGATAGATCCCATCTACATCACTCACATCCCTCCGCATACTTCATTGCATACCCAGTGGCCGACTTTATAGTCCACCCTGTTATGGGTGACGTTTGACAATACCAAAGTATACAACTCCTTATGTAGGGAACCGTAGTGACTTCAAGTCTAAGGACTATTCATACCAATAGTCACATGAGAATTTTTATGACACTCATACAATGATCCATGAAACACTCTCATGGAGGGTCATTCAGTATATATTCTCTAATATATACCTATGTGTCAACCTGATATCTCATATCCATGACTTGTGAGATCAAGTCATCCGTTGACCTACATGTTATTCTGAACGCATTAATATTGTCCTTGTATATTAATGCTCAACTAGGAATAGTTAAGAGTAGTGTTCTCTACAATATCTCACTATCAATTCAGCCAATTGATATATTATAGATAAGAACCTACTACCCAAGGATATTATTATATTTATTCAATCGGCACTGAACTGCAATAAATATAATAACCAATTTTGCCTTTTATTAATAATGATATATGATACAAAATGAGCCCTTTACAATCATCTCATAATTGGTACTAGGGCTAATACTAACATTATGCACATCAAAAAGGAGAAGATTGTAAGTACCTCGGGTAAGTTTTTATGTGATCAACAAGTTAAGTTAGGTCCTGTGATGTTTTGATCCTTGTATCTAAGTGTGAAAGAACTTAGGAATATAAGAAGTCGAGCGGAAGACACTGTGATGAGAATGATGGCACGGGAATCGAGTCAATAGTCTCAATGCATCCAAGGGATGAGAAGCTGCGGAAGAGTACACCGGTGGAGTGAGAAGGATGTGCACGGCGCTTCCGAGGGATGAGAAGCCGGAGCAATAGACTGCTCGAGGAGAAGGCCAAAGTTGGGTTCAGGTGAGCTCAATTCTAGAAGGTCGGAGGATTATGTTGGTGCAATATTCCCTAGGTCAAGGTTGACATGGTTGACTGAGCTTGAATTGGTTCAAGCTCGAGTCTTGATGTTTGGGTTTCAATGTTTGACAATATATGGAGACAAGACATGGAGATTGCAGGTGCAATTGTTCATGTGGTGAAATTGTAAAGGATAGCCAAGTAGGTCAAGGTTGACTGGATACTTGACTGAGAAGTCCTAGTGAGTGAAGTTAGGCAGAAGAGAAGTCCTGGTGAGTGAAGTCAGGCAGACGTGAAGTCCTAGTGAGTGAAGCTAGGCAGAAGAGAAATCTTGGTGAGTGAAGGAAGTTGAAAGACCTAGTGAGTGAAGCTAGGCAGAAGGGAAATCCTGGTGAGTGAAGCCAGGTGAAAGTCCTAGTGAGTGAACCTAGGCAGAAGAGAAATCCTTGTGAGTGAAGCCAGGTGAAAGACCTAGTGAGTGAAGCTAGGCAGAAGGGAAATCCTGGTGAGTAAAGCCAGGTGAAAGTCCTAGTGAGTGAAGCTAGGCAGAAAGGAAGTCCTGGTGAGTGAAGCCAGGCAAGGAAAATTTAGATGGATCTGTTGGATCGAGACGCGCTAGAGGGGGGGGTGAATAGCGCTCGTGGCTAAAACGTTCGATTAACGTAAAACTTATCGGAGTTAAAACAACGCAGCGGAATAGTAAACAAATACACAGAAAGATAAGAGAATTTACTTCTATCGGAGCCTGTGACGACTCCTACTCGAAGGCCCGCGATCCTTGATCGCTTTCCGTGGGCAACAACTATAAGCTCGACAAGAGTACAAGTATTACAGTTAAGTATAATGAAAAAGTACAGTTATACCGACGACAATATCGTGATCTGAAGATTTCGGAGCTCCGGGTCGTCGGTGTCTCGTAGCAGCACTTCGGGATCGTCTCGTGAGCAGCTTGTAGCAGAAAGATCGCTTGGAAGTTGTTGTACAGAGCTGCTGGTCGAAACCCCTTATAAAGGGTGTTCAAGGCGCCTTCTACTGTTCACCAAGGCGCCTTGAACAGCCGAGTCAGCCGGGGAGATGAGGAGCGAACTGGTCGAATCTTATCACAGACTCAAAGGTGCCTTCCACTGTTCACAGGGCGCCTTCATCTGTTCAAGGCGCCTTCCACTGTTCATCAAGGCGCCTCGAACAGCTTCTCGCAGCCAGCTCCAGCCTTGCATCCGAGGCGCCTTGGACACTGTTCATCCGAGGCTTTAAGTTGCTCCTTTGCACCTGCAAGATACGTTAGTCCCAAACACTACCCTGCAGCACAAAGTTTAGCACATAATACAATAAATATTATAAATGAATATTTAACAGTCTCCGGACTGTCCGAGTCTGACTTCAGGTTTTCAACCGGAAACCCTAGGTCGACCCGACGCCTATTGTTCCCTCTACGGGGAACGCGTCCTCACCTACTCCACTCAGGAGATTTACCTGTTGCCAGTGCGATCCTCCAGATCGACTGGACTTTTGCTCAGCACTCGACGCTTCCGGACTTTCTGCTGGACATCCGCTTCCCGGCTAGTCCAGACTTTCACCTGGTTCGCGACACCAGGACTTTCCACCTAGGGTTACCACCCCCTAGGACTTTTGCCTGAAGCCATCGACCTTCCAAGACTTTCCACATAGGGTTACCACCCCCTATGACCTAGGGTTACCACCCCCTAGGGTTTTCACCTGCCTAACCGCAGCTAGGACTTTTGCCTAAGTATCACTTAGGACTTTCCTGCAAGCTCCATGAACTTTGTTAGATAACACCACCACTTAACTTTGAGCTCTTTGCCATAATCAAAACTCAGGTTCGATCATCTGGTGCTCACTGCACCAACAGGATCAAGGATGATCGGACATCTGGTGTTGGGAAGTCCAAGTAGGTCAAAGGGATTGACTGGATACTTGGCACGAGGAAATCCAAATGAGTCAAGGTTGACCAGACATCTGGTGGAAGTTCAAGTGGGTCAAAGGGATTGATCGGACGCTTGGTAAGGGAGTCCTAGCAGGTCAAGGGTGACCAGATGCTAGGCATGATGTACCAACAGGTCATGGTTTACCGAATGTTGGTTTGAGGGAAGTTTGGACTTGATTTGGCAAGTCTTACATGGGCTGGATCGATCAACCGATCGATTGGCTCATGCCCAATCGATCAGTCGATCGATTGGGAGAGTCCCTGTGACAAGTCTTCTCCCAATCGATCGGTGGATTGATTGGGGAGAAGTGTCGCGTGAACAAAAAGCCTCCCAATCGATCAGCCGATCGATTGGGAGCCTCCAATCGATCGACCGATCGATTGGGAGCCTCCAATCGATCGACCGATCGATTGGGAGCTGCGAGTTTTCGCAATAAGCCCTGGATCGATCAGGCGATCG
The DNA here is from genome assembly GCF_018446385.1 of Zingiber officinale. Taxonomy (NCBI): domain Eukaryota; kingdom Viridiplantae; phylum Streptophyta; class Magnoliopsida; order Zingiberales; family Zingiberaceae; genus Zingiber; species Zingiber officinale. The sequence goes on along the minus strand of NC_055986.1, from coordinate 16,932,042 downwards.
ATCCAGGCAATTCCAGAGAGCACAGAGGCGCTCTGGATCGATCGGTTGATCAATCCAAAGCCTCTCCGATCGATTGGGAGCAATCCAATCGATCGGGATTTGACCGTTGGCGCAGGATTTAGCCTTGGCGTGCGATTGCTTCGGCACTTCTTCCTCTCTTCGACACACACGACCACAGCTTGAGCTTGGGCAATTTCTCCACAAAGTTCACCGCCAGATCTTGAAGATTCTTGGAGGCACATCCAAGTCAAGAGGCGAGTTACAACAAGAAGAAGAAGAAGCTAGGGTTTCATTGTAATCTTGTAAGATTTACTTGTATTTTGCTTCTTTCTTTCTTGTTGTTGTATTGTGAGCTTGTAGGGCTTCTTCGCCTTCGGTAGTTACCATAAAGGAGTTTTTTATTAGTGGAAGGTGCGTGAGTGTGTGGATCCTTGGACTAGTCACCTCTTTTGAGGTGGATACCAAGTAAATCCTCGAGTTAGCGTTGCATGTTGTTTCTTGTTTGTATTTCTGCTGCACATCATCGCAAGAAGCAAGCAACGACGACCATGAGATCACGATGAGCTATTCACCCCCCCCCCCTCTAGCTCCATTTTCGGTCCCAACAGATCACTCAAGCGACCGGAGAAGGCATCAGACGGTCAGTGCATGGCTGACTGATTCGGACGTTCGAACAAGATGGTCAGGGTGCTCAGACCACTTTGGTACCGAAAGGGCATCTCATCCCAGTGGATCAACTTTGGGTCCACGTCAGCAGCAGTCCGGGCACCCGGAGCATGTCCAGGCTCCTGAGGGTAGATAAATTCTTATCCCTTTGCCGTTGTGAAGTGAAATGAGATGGCCAGCTGGGCGACCAACTGGGGGCGCCCGGATCAGGTCCGAGCGACCGGATCATGCCACATCATCAAATGGTCACTTCGACCAGTGAGTCTATAAAAGGTACCCTAGTTCTCAAGATTTAACACAACACTTTATGTACTTTGATTTTCAAGTTCTGTGCTTCTAACGCTTGTAAGAGGCTTCTCCGCCTATGACGAAAGGAAAATTTTATTATTATTTTCAATATCTTGGATTAATAACCTCCCCAGTTGTCACTAAGTAAAAATCGGTAGCCTCTTTTAATTTATGCAATATAATGTTTGTTTATTAAAGTATTTTTCTTAATTAAAGTCAAAATTCTCGAGAAGGGTATATTTGTCTTTTCAGGGCAATCCCCCCCCTCCTCCTCCTCTTGTTGGTAGCACACGACCTATAATTTGGACAATATGTGAAGAAAATGTCAAGTATGTCAAGGTTGACCGGATACTTGACAATATGGGAGAGAAAAGTCAAGTTGGTTCTAGAGAACCAAATACTTAACTGGGGAAGTCCTAACTGGAGGTTAGGTAAGGGAAAGACCTAACTCGAGGGTTAGGCAAGGATAAAGTCTTAACTGGAGGTTAGGCAAGGCAAAGTCCTAACTCGACGGTTAGGCAAAGGAAAGTCCAAGTTAGTTAAGGAGGATCGCACGCTAGCAAATGGAAGTTCTAACTATGGTTAAGCAGAGGAAATCCAAGTGGGTCAAGGAGAATCACACGTTGGTAAAGGAAAGTCCTAACGATAGTTAGACAAAGGAAGAGTCCAAGTAAGTCAAGGCGGACCGCACGTTGGCAAAGGAAAGTGCTAACTGGTTAGGCAAGGATAAAATCCAAGTGGGTTAAGGAGAACTTGCACTTGGTAATCAAAAGTCCAATAGAAAGTTGACACAAGATGGAAAGTTCAAGTGAGTCAAAGGATGATAGGACACTTGGTGAAAAAGTCCCAACAAGTCATGATTGATCGGATGTTGGGCAAAAGAACCCTAGACTTAGATTAAGCAAGTTAGGGTTGAGGAATAGATTAGGGCAATTAATTGACCCTAAGCTAATCAATTAGTGCTTAATTTATGAGAGCACAAAAGGTATCGGAATCGACTGAGCAATCGATTGTGGCATCTCTAATTGATTGGTTCAATCGATTAGGCAATGGTGAATCGATTGGAAAGGAAGCTCAATCTATTGGGAGCTTTGCGAAGGAAATTTACAAGAATAAAGGCTCAATTGATTGGCCCAATCGATTCAGATATTACCAATCAATTGGGCAGCAATTTATCACAAAGAAGTGGAATCGATTAGAGCAATCGATTCAAGCATCCCTAATTGATTAGGGCAATCGATTAAGGGCTAGTTCGCGAAAACACATAAAGTTTTGAAATCAATTGGATAATCGATTAAGGCTTTTTAGGAGAGAACAAAAGGTTTGGAAATCGATGAGTAATCAATTAAAACCTTTTGAATCGATTGGGATGACTTACAAATCAATTAGGATTCAAAAAAAGAATTGTTTTGTAGGTGTTTAAACAGTCGAATGACATGGCAATCGATTAAGAAAAATCTGAATCGATTGTGAGTCATCAAAGAACCTTAGAAAAGGGTTACCATGAACATTTTGAAGTTGTCGGTTCTTGCGACATTGGGGAAGATGTTCTTCTATATTTCCAATTGACCAAGAGGTATTTACAAGAACAAGAGATCAAACTCACAAGATGTTCATTGTATTGTATATTTACTTCCTTATTTTCATTGTATTCTTGTTGTGGGCTTGTACAAGGCTTCATCGCCTCTGGATTGTTTCCGATAAGGAGTGTGTTCATAGTGGAGTTGTGTGCATGGTGTGAATCATTGGATTAGTTACCTCAAGGAGGTGGATATTAAGTAAACGAAGGTGTTAGCATTGTTTCGAGTTTTCCGTTGTAACAAATCAATAAGATGAAGAGAAAGAAGCTATTCACCCTTAGCTCTTAGAGTGTCCTAACAAGTGGTATCAGAGGTAAGGTTGCTCTTCTTGGACTAATTGTCGAAAGAGCAATGAGCTAGTGGAAGAAGAAGAAATTGAAGCTTGAAGCCCTATTTTCAACAAGTCAAGAAATTATCATTCAAGGAGTTCAAGTTCAAAAATGAAGTGTCAAGATGGATTCGGATACGATATCCGAGCATTTCCACCATTCAGATTAGGAAGCTTTGATATTTAGAAATCAAGGGTTGAAAATTACTTCATGATAGAGATAGAGCAATGATTTACTCTAATGGAGGGTTTTGAAGCTCCAAGAGGTTCAAAGAGCAAATGGAGTGAGGAGTAATCAAGAGATATGAGGCTAATGAAAAATTAACCAAATTGTTGGTTAATCTATTGCTAAGCACCATCTTGTGCAAAATTGGAGAGTTTCAAGATACCAAAGAGTTATGGTACAAGTTGGCAAAACATCATCAAGATCCAATCTTGGTGTAAAGTGGAGTAAAATCCAAAGAGAGAAACTCATTGGGTCAAGAACAAGAGGTTTCGGAGGTTGAGAGATGCTTAATATCCGAGGATGAAGATTAAGAGACATCCACCTCAAGGATTGAGGAGGAGCGTAATTCATCAACACCAGAACGAAAAGAAGCCTCTACTTCCGGATCAAATGAAGAAGAATCATGTGTCACTCCAACAAGCAAAGGTATAAAAAATTTAATATATAAAAATAAAGATCATACTATTTACTTTGAGTGTAGGGAGAATGAACACTACAAAAGTAAGTGTCTAAAATTGATTAAGAAGAAAGCTCAAATGACTCTCAAGATGAATGAGAGGCCAAAGGAGGTTGGCTCCATGATACGAAAAAGGTAATTATCACATTGTGTGCTTTTTCTATAATAAAAAAGGACATTATCAAAGTCAATGTCCAAAGGAGAGAAATCCGACCAAGAAGAAAGGAGGAAGCTCAAGTTAAGGAGAGATTCCAAGGGCAAAACTAAGATACCATTAGTTAATAGTACTTGTTTAAATAATGATAAAAAATATACTAGAAATAATTTTTATCATTTTAATACTACTTATCATGAAAATAGAAAGACTGAAAAAAATATAAGGACAATTACAAGTCATTTCAAGCTAGGACTACCATACCTAAGGGTAGGATGGAGGAAAATGGTTTAGGCAAGAAATCTAAGGAAATTAGATATGTGCCTAAAAAGAAGAATATCCAAGGTAATAAAGAAAAATCCAAATTTGAGTATTTAAGGATAAAAAAATCAAGTCTTGAGGTCAAGACTTGATAAATTAGAGAAGACCCTTAAGAAAATGACAAATAAAATCTTAGGATCAAAGAAGCAAAACCTAGGTCAAAATAGACAAGAAGCATTCAATGATAAGAGAAGTTTGAGATACAAACCAAAAGCCAAGAAAAATGTGTCCTCTTATCATGGAGTTCCATATGGTTATGGAACTAACCATAGGTCTAGAAGTCAAGTCAAGGTTACAAGAAAAGCTATCCCTAGAGTTGACTTTGAGGAGACTAGTGTGACTAAGGTTTCTAAGAAGCCTAGGAAAGTTATCTCTAATGAAAACATAGAGAACCCAAGGAGCATAAATAGATTTTGGGTTTCTCAGAGTATATTCTCTACTCCCTAGATGGTTTTAAAGTGTGTCAACTCTAATTGAAAGAGTGGTTAACCCAACCATGACGAAGTAGGAACTTTTGGGATATTTTCAAGGTAATGTGATATCTTGAAAATGAAGAGTTGATTTTTACTCTTGAAGAGTAAAAGTGTGCTAATAAATTTGAGGAATTGATGATCAAATTGGCATAAATAGATTGAGGTCAAAGAAATGTCAAGTTAAGATTTTGGCATTTTCTAAGGAGATAAGGGCAAAATTAGGTTACTTTTAGTTTAGTTATTAGTTAATGATACTTATATAGAAAATCTAGGTATTTTATTTATTCTAAAATTATCATGTATTGTGTGCCCTATCACATGTCATGTCATTATATCATACATCTTGTCATGATATTTGATATATGTCATGTCATACATATATCATTTAGATATGATAGTTTTTCTTTTAAAAAATACACATTTTGATATATGTTATAATCATTATCATGCATAAATTATTAATTCCTTGTAATTAAGGATAATGGCATTAATTGGCATACTAGGTTGGATGATCAAAGTTTAAATGCCTAGTTAGATATGCATCATCCCTTAGTTTTAGGGAAAACTAATTTTACATCTCACAAGACCATAAGGATGACTTTTATGTGTATTGAGGTACATTAAATATAAGTGAGATGTTAGGTGGATGAAGAAAACTTAAAATATTGATTTAGTGTATCTTTTTAGATTTTTAGTTTCATCAAAATACATGAATTTTGAGAAATCCAATCACGGAGAAAGTAAGTGTACAAGTTATATACATTTAGCTCAAAGATCGTGATTGGAAACATTGGTTTGAAAGACATTTCAAAATCATTTTAGAAAATCTTGGTGAAGTCTATCTTTTGATAGGGATCACCATTGATTAGTTGAATACAAAGTATTAGTTGAATACAAAGTAGAGTGAAATTTTAAAATTTTCAATGGTTTCCAATTTTGTATCAATCTTTAAAAATGAAAATTATTTTCATAGAAAACTATTTTTCCTTAATAGTATATGACATAAGTAATGCCTATTTAAAATTTCATGATTTTTTCGATAATCATAAAATTGTTTATGATATTCTAAAATTGAATATGAAATTATTTTCAAAAATCAAAAAATTTAGATACGGGTAATTGATTGGGTCAATTGATTTGATTACCTCACGTTAATCGAATAGGGCAATCGATTGAGGTGAATTTTCATGAGCACAAAGGCTCAAGGAATCGATCAAGTGGTCAATAAACTCTGTAATCGATTGGATCAATCTATTAAAATGGGTATAATCGATTGAATCCTAACTTCAATTGATTCAGGGAGGTTGTAATCGATTGGTAGTTGAAACCAATTGATTAAGAATGATGATTTTGGATGAAATGGTCTAATTTCAGTCTATTAAGCCACATTTAGTCGAGTTAACCATCCCTAACCTTCTAAAGTATTTTGATAAGTATTTAAGGGTGATTTTCTTGATGAAAATAAGAAAGGAATAGTTAAAGGGGACTAATTTAGAGTTTATGAGAAGGTTTAGATTCAAAGTAAATTTTTAACCTCACAACTTCAATTTTGGGTTTCCTAAAGTTTTAGGAACTTCAAATCATTGTTGGTGCAATAATAAAAGATTAAAACATGTTTTCAGGGGGAGTTTCTCCTTAAAGACATTATTTTTTTTAAATGAAAAGTATGAAGAGATAATGGAAAATTAGAATTATTCATTGTGATAGATATATGCTCAAGGTTGAGCATGCTATAATGAAAGGTATGAGACTTTAATTGTGTTCCTTTGTCCAAATTTGTTGGGAGATTGTTAGTGCAATCATTCTCCAGATCAAGATTAACCAGTTTGACTATGCTCGAGTGGATTCAAGCTTGAGTTTTAATTTTTAGATAATGTGTTATGGATAATATGTTTGGATAATACGTGAGAAAGGTCAAGTAGGTCAAAGAGGATTGGTACTTAACTGGTAAAATCTTAACTAGAGGTTAGGAAAGGCAAGTCCTAACTCAATAGTTAGACAAAGGAAAGTTCAAGTAGTCAAAGAGGACCACATGTTGGCAAGGAAAGTCTAAGTGGATCAAGGAGGATCGCACATTGGCAAGGAAAGTCTTAACTACAGTTAGGCAAAGGAATGTCCAAGTAGGTTAGGGAGGATTGCATGTTGGTAAGGAAAGTCTAAGTAGGTTAAGGGCGACTGCACATTGGCAAGGAAATTCCTAACTATAGTTAGACAAAGGAAAGTCCAAGTGGGTTAGGGAGGACGACACGTTGGTAAGGAAAGTTCAAATGGGTCAAGGAGGACTGCATGTTAGCAACAAAAGTCCAAGTGGGTCAAGGAGAACAACACTTGGCAAGGAAAGCCCTAACTGTGGTTAGGCAAAGGGAAGTCCAAGAGAGTCAAGGGGGACTGCACATTGGCAAGGTAAATTCCTAACTACGGTTAGGTAAGAGAAAAATTCAAGTGGGTTAACGAGAACTGCACTTGGTGATCGGAACTCCAACAGGAAGTTGGCAAGCCTAAGTGGGTCCAAGTTAGTCAAACACTTGGTGGGGAAGTCCCAACAAGTCATGGTTGACCAAAATATTAGGAAAAGAACCCTAGACTCAGATTAAGTGAGTTAGGGTTAGAGCAATTGATTGGGTAATCGATTGGCCTAAGTTCAATCCATCAGTAGATTGATTGGGATTATTGTCGCAAAGAGGTGCAGTGAATCAATTGGCTAATCGATTCAGCCGAAAGCTAATAAATTAGGTAATCGATTGAGGTAAATTTTGTGAGAACAGTAGGCTTCTGAATCAATTGGGTAATCAATCTAGAGAATCCTCAATCGATTGGGTATTTGATTGAGGGAGTTTTTCACAAACTCCTTACGAAAGTGGTGAATCGATTGGGAAGATGCCCAATCGATTATGAGGCTTATCGTGAGAGCACAGAGGCCTTCTTGATCGATTACATGATCGATCAAGGAGAGCTTAATCGATTAGGTAATCAATTGGTAGAATAAGTTAGATCCGTTGAGAGTTTTGCATAGTTGGATGTGCTCAGATCTGACATGGAAATTGATTGAGGGTAAGACCAATCAATTGAAAACCCTAAATCACAAGTTATAAAGGGTTTTTTTGAGTTCAAATCAAATAACTTCCTCTTCGCTTCTTCTCCACTCTTCACCGCCTGTTATTGGAAGATTCAAGGCAAAGTGTTGTTGTATTTTTGAGTCTACAAGAGGCATCTACAAGTTACAAGAGATCAAGTAAGGTATTTATTATACTGTTCCCTAATTTCCTTATTGTATTTTCTTGTTGAGAGATTGTACGAGGTTTCTCCACCTCTAGAGTATTTCTAAGAAGGAATATTTTCATAGTGAAGAATATATTCTATGTGGATTCTTGGATTAGTCACCTAGCTAAGATGGATACCAAGTAAATCCTAGTGTTAGCATTACTTTGAGTATTTTCCACTGCAACTCATCATTAAAGAAGTGATTGGAGCTAATCACCCCTCCCTTTAGCTCGCTGGAGTGCCCTAAGAAGTGGTATTAGAGAAAGATTGCTTTTTATTGGACTAATCACTAAAAGAGTATTGAGCTAGAGGAAGAAGAAGACATTGAAGCTTGAAACCCCAATTTCAAAGTCAATGATTCATCATCAAGGAGCTCAAGTTCAAAGATGGAGTTTAGAAATGGATTTAGATACGACATTCAAGCACCTCCACCATTTGGCATTGATTGCTTCGACCTATGGATATCAAAGGTTGAAAATTTTCTCATCAATGGTTTGCTCTAATGGAGGGTTTTGAAGCTCCGAGAGACTTAAAGGGATAGCTCCTTAAGAAGAAGAAATGGATCGAGGAGAAAGTCAAGAGGTGCGAGGCAAATGACAAAGTAACCAAATTATTAGTTAATCTATTTCTAAGAACCATATTGTACACAGTTGGAGAATTTCAAGACACCAAGGTGTTGGTTGCTACTCGAAATATTGTACCGGTTCCCCTGTACAAAAATTTTGTACAAGTCCTGAACCATTCCTAACAACCTATTGTGTTCTTTAGAAATTAAATTTAGAATCGCAAACAAAACTTAACATTATTGATTCCAAATTCAACTTATCTGTTCTTAGTGGTTAAGATTTGGATCGCAAACGATGCTTAACATTATTAATCCAAATCCACCCATGTTACAAATTCAATTAAATATTAATTTCATATATCGACTTCCAGGTTAAACATGGTGAGATACTAGGCCTTCTTGGGTATGGGAGCATCCACCACTTCCTAGACAAAGTCTTTCAACGAAATTCAATATTTAATTTCCTTATAGTAACCCTAGGTTTAACCAAAAAGAGCAATCGAATCACAAGTTCAAAAAACAAAAGAAACACAAAATCGAAAACATAAATTTGATAACCTAGATTCATTAGCCTCTTGTGTTTGGTATTTCAAGATCTAAATAAAAGGATGAACTAGTTATGATGTGGAAACTAATAACTAGTTATACCTTTTATAGCTTATAGACCTCACGATCTTCTGACGTATTCCTCTTCGTATCTCGGACGTCGTGTGGGCGACGATCTACCGAGATGAGAATCCACCCAAGCTTCCTTTTTCTTCAAGCAAGTTTTGGCCAATCAACAAACTCCTTGAGATGAAGAACTTCGGCCACCAACCAAGCTCCGAGGGATGCAAAGAAATAAATCCTCCTTTCTCTAATTCTTCTTCAAGCAAAATCCAGCCATCAAGAGTCTCCTAGAGAGTTGATGTCGCCAGCCAAAGAAGAAGAAAAGGAGGAGAGGATGAGGATGAGGGTCGGCCACCACAAGGAAGAGAAGAGAGGAATACTAGATGATATATTGTTACAGGTGAGGCACCTCTACCCTCTCTTTTATATTCCTTGGTCTTGACAAATAAGGAAAGTTTTAATAAAAACTTCCTTATTTTCCTTGCCAATGAAAGGAAAATTTAATTGATAAAAAATTTCCTTTTCTTCTATGGATGTGGCCGACCATATCAAATCCTCCAAGCAAGGAAAGTTTTAAACACAAAATTAAAACTTCCTAATTTGTTTCTGGAAATTTTTAAAATAAAAAATTTCTCTTTTAAAATTCCCTTCATGGTTGGTTATAAAAGAAAAATTTTATAAATTAAAATCTCTCTATTAAAACATGTGGATGATTTCAATAAGAAAAGTTTTCTCCAAAATTAAAATCTTCCTTTCAATCTACAAATAAGGAAAGATATCAAATTTTTCTCTTAATCTTTTGTAGAAAGCTATAAAAGGAAAGATTTAAATTTTAAAACTCTCTTTGAAAACCATGAGGATGGTTAAAAAAGGAAAGTTTTATCAAAAATTAAAATCTTCCTTTTAACTACAAATAAGGAAAGATATCAAACCTTTCTCTTAATCTTTTGTAGAAAGCTATAAAAGGAAATATTTAAATTTTACACTCTTTTTAAAAAACCATGAGGATGGTTACAAAAAGGAAAGTTTTATCAAAAATTAAAATCTTCCTTTTAACTACAAATAAGGAAAGATATCAAATATTTCTCTTAATCTTTTGTAAAAAACTATAAAAGGAAAGATTTAAATTTTAAATTCTCTTTTAAAATCTTGGCTTCCACATAAGGAAAGATTTTAAAATAAACTCCTTTTATTTTTTATGTGGCCGGCCACCTAAGCTTGGGCTCCAAGCTAGGGTCGGCCATCCAAGGCTTATCTTTGTCGACCCTTGCTTGGGCTCCAAGCTTGGCTTGGCCAGCCACCTAAGGATGGGTAAGAAGGTGAGTATAGGTGGGTATAAGACTTTATAAATAAGAGGCTATGACAGGGACCTAGAGGAGGAATTGGTTTGGTCTCCTAATGAACTTGAGCTTCCCATGTTCACCCCGAACACCTAATTCGAGTTCATCAATAATATCTCATTTCACTAAAGAGTCATTATTGAACTACCGCATCAATCCCATATTACTATATGGGCTCCTTCTTATCATGAGTGTGTTAATCTCCCTGTGTTTAAGATATAGAATGTCCACTAATTAAATGAATTACTGACAACTCTCTTAATTAATATCTAGCTCCTAGAGTAGTACCACTCAACTTCATCATCATGTCGGATTAAGTCCACCTGCAGGGTTTATATGACAATCATTATAAGCTCCTCTTGGGGACATCATCAACCTAGATTACTAGGATATAGTTTCATTCTATAATCAACAACACACCATATAAATAATACCATTTCCTAACTTATCGGGCCTATTGATTTATCAAACTAAATCACACCCTTTGATAAATTAAAGAAGTGAATATTGAGTATATGTGCTTGTTATTATATCATGATTAAGAGCACACACTTCCATAATAACAAAGGTCTTGTTCTTTTATGCAGTCAGTATAAAAAGAACTTACCTTAAATGATCCTACTCAATACACTCAAAGTGTACTAGTGTAATTTTATAGTCAAGATAAACGAATACCAAATTACACTACGACTATTCCAATGGTTTGTTCCTATCCATCTTAGTCGTGAGCTACTATTTATAATTTATAAGGAATTGATAAAATGATCTTCTGTGTGTGACACCACACACCATGTTATCTACAATATAAATTAATTGAACAACTACACTTAGCATATAAATGTAGACATTTGACCAATATGATTCTTTATTTCAAAATAAATATTTACAAAAAGTTAGGCTTTTAGTATACACTCTAACACAAGGAGCTTTAGAGAAAATTAGTAAAACTTCATGAAGATTCAACATCAGGGCAAAGTGAAACAAAATGCAAAGAGGGAAACTCTTTGTATCATATACATGAGGATTCGAAAGTTGAGAGATGTTCAACGTCTGAAGAGGCATTCACCTCAACAATTGAGGAGTGTCAATCTTTGACACTAGAGCAAAAAGAAGCATCTACTTTCGGGTCAAATGAAGAAGGATCATATACCACCCCTACAAAAAAAGAAAGTATAATAATTTCAATTTATAAAAATAAAAATCATATCATTTTCTTTGAGTGCAGGGAAAATTGGCACTACAAGAGCAAGTATCCAAAGTTGTCCAAGATGAAGGATCAAGTGACACCCAAGGGAAAGGAGAAGCCAAAGGAGGTCAGCCTCGTGGTACACAAAGAAAAGGAGCACATTGTGTGCTTTTCTTGCAATCAAAAGAGATATTACTAGAACCAATGTCCAAGAGGAAGAGAACCAACCAAGAAGAAAGGCAGAAACTCAAGTTAAGGGGGATTTTCCAAGAATAACACTAAGGTATCAGTAGTTAATGATATTTCTTTGTGTCATGATAAAAGCATGCTAGATCTAAATTTTATCATTTTAATTCTATTATCATGAAAATAGAAAGCATGAAAGACCTAGGGTTAATTATAAATCATTTCATGCTAGGACTACCTCATCTAAGGTTAGGAAAGTAGATAACAATTTGGGTAACAATTCTAAGGATTTTAGGTATATGCCTAAAAATAAAAATACTCATGGAAATCAAGAAAAATCAAAATTTAAGGATTTAAGAAGATAAAATCAAGTCTTGAGGTCAAGACTTGATAAATTGGAGAGGATCCTAAAAAAATGACAAATAATGTCATAGGGTCAAAGAAGCAAAATCTAGGGATAGATAGGCAAAAGTCATTCAATGGAAAGAGAGGTTTGGGATACAAACCAAAAGCCAAGGAGAATGTGCTCTTCTATCATAGAGTTACATATAGATATGGAACTAACCCTAAGAAAGTCATTAAGAAGGTCACAAGGGAGGTTATCCCTATATATGACCATGAGGAGTCTAGTATAACCAAGGCTTCTAAGAAGCCTAGGAAGGTCATTAAGAAGGTATTAAGGAAAGTTATCCCTAATGAGTACCTAATGTTGGTGTAATTTATACTAATGATCTAACTCAAGTTTTAATGAATGATAAATGGATTAAAGTTAGAGTGTTTGTGATCTAATTACTTAACCAAGTGTGCAGTAGTTGACGGGTCTGAAAGACCTGACACTAGGCTAAAATCGAGCTAGGTCTGCTGGACCCGATAGTTGGTGCAAAGTCCAGATATGTCTGAGGGACCTGATATCTAGCAGGAAGTCTAGTTGGGTCTGCGGGACCTGACAATCGTCCGAAGTCTAGTTGGTTTTGCGGACTTGGCAACTAGCGGGGAAGATATGGTGGGTCAAAGGTAAGTCAAGCGACTGTAGTTGGTAAGTAAGAGGTAAGTAACTAGAGGAGAGATCCAGTGAGGAAGCATTCTCAGTTGAGAGAACTATAGGTGAAACCTAAGTTGAGACCTTGACTAGATCCTGCTCTTGGGGAGATATAATCTAATTACTACTCCTATTTGTTGTATTGTGCTAACTCTATTTTGTAAGATAAAACATATTTTTTTTCTTTCCTGAACTAACCCTTTTTGTAGGGAAGAATGCTAAAAAAAGGGAGTCTGGGCACCCGAACTCTGAGTACTTGGAAGGGATCTGAGCGCCCGGACCAGCCTCTCCCGGGCGGGCGCCAAGCACCTAGGCAATCCGAGCACCCGGAGATGGTCTAGGCACTCAAAACAGAAAAATTACCCCGAAGCTGAGTTGGAGCGCGTCACCTGGCTAAGCCCATATCAACGATCCAAGCGCCCGGAGGGGATCCAGGTGCCCAGAGATGGATAAAACTTTACGGATGAAGTTTTGATGAGAGCTTGCCACATCAACATGGTCCAGGTGCCTGGAAGGGTTTCAAGCGCCTAGAATGGACCTATATAAGGGTCTTTGACCAACAGCTTCAGGGCATCATCTGCTACAACTTTCATATTCAAGTGCTACTCTGAAAAGACTCTGACGACACCAAAAGGCTGCTCCGAAGTTCGAAGAATGAAGACTTCTTCAATTTCCTTTTTGTTTATCGGTAATAGTTTTATTTTTAGTTCTTATACTTAATCTTTGTAATTCATTTACGAACTGATAGTGATCACCCAATGAAAGTGATCAATGATTGCGGGCCTTGGAGTAGGAGTCGTCATAGGCTCCGAATCAAGTAAAACTTGACATTGTTAGCGTTGTTTTTTTTGTTTCCCTTGTCCACTACGTAACTCATTTTAACTCACGATTTTCAATGAACGCTATTCACCCCCTTCCCCCTTATAGCGACTTTTGATCCAACACCTAGACAACTCAAGAAACACTAATAGATTTTGGGTTCCTAAAAGTGTGTTCTCTACACTCTAGATGGGTTTAGAGAGTGTCAACTTAAATTGGAAGGGTAGTTAACCCAACCTTGGTGAAGTCGACACTTTGGGACATTTTTAAGATATTGTTACACCTTAAAAATGAAGGATTAATGTTTACTCTTTGGAAGAGTAAAATGTATCAAAATTTGAAGATTTGGACCTAATTAAATTGGCATAATTAGGTTAGAAGTCAAAGAAATATCAACTTGGAATTTTGGTAATTTCTTTGGGAGATAGGACAACTAAGAATTATTTTTAAATTTAGAGATTAGTTAGTGATACTTAAATAGATAATCTAGGTATTTCTTTTATGCTAAAATTACCATAATTGTGTGTCATCATATGCCATAACATCATATTGAGCATTCATATATGTTTATGAAAAATGTTATATATCATGTCATACATATATTATTATTCATGATAGTTTTTCTTTTAAAAAATATGCACTTGATGTATGCCATAATCATTTTCATGCATTATTTTAAAATTTTTGTAATTAAGGATAATGGCATCATTTGACATCCTAGGTTGGATGATCAAAGTTTAAATGCCTAGTTAGATATGCATGATTCCTTAGTTTTAGGAAAAACTTATTGTACATCTGACAAGAACCATAGACTCGACTTGTATGTATTTTTAATACACACTAGATACAAGTGAGATGTTAAAAGGATCGAAAAAACTTAAGGTATTGATTTAGTACATCTTTTTGAGTTTAAGTTTCATGTTAACAATGGATTATGAGAAGTCCAATCATTGGGAAAGCTAGTATTCAAGTCATGTGCATTTTGCCCAAAGAACATGGTTGGAAATTATATTTTAGAAAATATTTCAAAATTACTTTAAAAAATCTTGGTGAAGTCTATCTTTTGATAGGAGTCATCATTGATTAATTGGACACAAAGTAGAGTGAAACATTGAAGTTTTTTCAATGACTTCCAATTTTATGTTAATCTTTGAAAATAGGGGTTATTTTCATATAAAATTTTTTTTTCCCTGATAGTATATGACATAAATAATATCTACGTAAAATTTCATCATTTTTGAAAAATAATAGAATTATTTAGAGATTTATAAAATTTTGTATGAATTCAAAATCAAAAAAATTTAGAAATATCAATCGATCAAGCAATCGATTCACTAGGTGTGAATCGATTAAAGGCCATTTTTACGAGCATAGAGACTCACGGAATCCATCAAGTGATCGATTAAGCACCTCCTAAATCGATCAGCTGATCGATTAAGGTGGCTATAATCAATTGAATCCCAACTTCAATCAATTTAAAGAGGTTATAATCGATTGGTAGCTGAAATCAATCAATTAGGAAGGCTGATTTTGGTGTAAATGGTCTGATTTCAGTCCATTAAATCATGTTTAATCGAGTTAACCATCCCTAACCCTCTAAAATACATTTATAAGTATTTAAGAGAAGTTTTCTTAATAAAAACAAGAATGGAATGGTTAAAAAAGATTAACTTGGAGTTTAGTAGAAGGTTTAGTTTCAAAGTAGAATTTTGAACTTTAAAACTTTAAAACTTTAAACTTTAGGTTTATTAAAAGTTTAGGTACTCCAAGTCATTGTTGATGCAATGATAGAAGTTAGGGACATGTTTTAAGGGGGAGTTTCTCCTTAAAAGATATGATTTAAATTTTTTTCTGGACAAGGAAATAATGGAAGGTTGAGAACCTTCAATGTTATGAGTGCTTAAGGATGAGCATTGGAAACAATGGAAGATTAAAAATCTTCATTGTAGATGTATGAGTGCTCTAGGGTGAGCATATGACATAGGCTCAAAGTTGGGCATGCGATATATGCTCAAGGCTGAGCATAGAATACAATGAAAGGTATGAGACTTTCATTGCGTTCCTTTGACAAAATTGACTCTTAAGGGAAAGAGTTTTTGATGTGTCTCAAAGGGAGAGAAAATGTTGGGTTTAAGTTAGAAATTGGCATTCATGCTTTGAGCATGGGATGAAGTTAGAGTTGGGCTAACATGGGTTAGCCTAACTTAAACATATTGTCAAATATCAAAAAAAGGAAGATTGTTGGTGCAATTGTTCCTCAGGTCAAGGTTGATCAGTTTGACTAATCTCGAGTAGATTAAAGCTTAACTTTTGATGTCTGGATAATATATTATGGACAACATGTTTGGACAATATGTTGTTGGACAATATGTGAGAATGGTTAAAGAGGTCAAAGAGGATCAGTACTTAATTGGAAAATTCCTAACTAAAGGTTAAGCAAGACAAGTCCTAACTTGACGGTTAGGCAAAGGAAAATCTAAGTAGGTCAATGAGAACCACACGTTGGCAAGGAAAGTTCAAGTGAATTAAAAGGACTGTACATTGGAAAGAAAAGTCTTAATTATGGTTAGACAAAGGAAAGTCCAAGTGAGGCAGAGAAGACCACACGTTGGCAAGGAAAGTCCAAGTGGGTCAAGGACGATCGTATATTAGTAAGGAAAATCCTAACTACTGTTAGGCAAAAGGAAGTCCAAGTAGTTCAAGGGGACCACACATTGATAAGATAAAGTCCTAACTGTGATTAGACAAGAGGAAAATTCAAGTGGGTCAAGAAGGACGACACTTGGTGATCAAAAGTTTAACTGGAAGTTGGTAAAGTCCAAGTGGTTCAAATATTGATCGGACACTTGGTGGAGAAGTCCCGACAGGTCGTTATTGATCAAAATATTGGGAAAGAGAACCCTAGACTCAGATTAAGTGAGTTAGGGTTAGAGCAATCGATTGGATAATCAATTGGCCCAAGTTCAATCGATTAGTGGATCGATTGGGAGTGTCGTCGTGAAGAGGCGCGGTGAATCGATTGGCTAATCAATTCATCCAGAAGTCAATCGATTGGGTAATAGATCAAGGAAAATTTTGTGAGAGCAGTGGGCTTCTGGATCAATTAGGCAATCAATCCAAAGCATCTTTAATCGATTGGGTAATCGATTGAGGCAAGATTTTCACTAACTCCTCGCAAAAGTGGTGAATTGTTTAGGAAGGCACTCAATCGATTATGAGGCTTATCATGAGAGCACAGAGGCCTTCTTGATCAATTAGGTGATTGATCAAGAAGAGCTTAATCGATTAGGTAATCGATTGGTAGAAGAAGAAAAGAGTCATTGCGAGTTTTAGATGGTTAGATGTGCTCGGATCTGACGTGGCAATTGATTGTGGGGTAAAACCAATCAATTGAAAACCCTAGATCACGAGGTATAAAAGGCTTCGTCGAGTTCAAATACAATAACTTCTTCTCCATTTCTTCTCCACTCTTCACCATTTATTCTTAAAAGATTCAAGGCAAAGTGTTGTTGCATTTCTGAGTCTACAAGACACATCTACAATCTACAAGAGATCTAGCAAAGTGTTCATTGTACTTTTCATTCTTTTCCTTATTGTATTTTCTTATTGAGAGAGATTGTACGAGATTTCTCTGCGTTCGGAGTGTTTTTGAGAAGGAGCATTTTCATAGTGGCGAGTGTACTCTGTGTGGATCCTTAGATTAGTCACCTTGTTGAGATGGATACCAGGTAAATTCGATTGTTAGAATTGCTTCGAGTGTTTTCCACTGCAACTCATTACCAAAGAAACGATTGGAGCTAATCACCCCCCCCCCCCTCCCCTTAATTCGTCGAAGTGTCCAAACAAAATTGCCTTTCGGGGAGAGTTTTTGATGTGTGTCAAAGGGAGAGAAAATGTGGGATTTAATTAGAAACTCATATTCATGATTTGACATGAGATAAAGAATGGAGTTGGGCTAATATGAGTTATCTTAACTTAAACATATTATCAAATATCAAAAAGGGGGAGATTGTTAGAACAATCGTCCTTGGGTCAAAGTTTACCAGTTTGACTAACCTGGAGTGGATTCAAGCTTGAATTTTGATATTTGGATAATATGTGAAAAAGAGGTCAAGTAGGTCAAGGTCAATCGTATACTTGACAATATGGGAGAGAGAAGTCAAGTAAGTTATGGAGGACTGGATACTTGACTGGGAAACTCCTAACTGGAGGTTAGGTAAGTCAAAGATCTAACTCGAGGGTTAGGCAAGGGCAAAGTCCTAACTAAAGGTTAGGCAAGGCAAAGTCCTAACTCAACGGTTAGGTAAAGGAAAGTCTAAGAGCGTCAAAGAGGATCGAACATTGGTAAAAGGAAGTTCTAACTATGGTTAGGTAAAGGAAAGTCTAAGTGGATCAAGGAGGATCACATGTTGGCAAAGGAAAGTCCTAACTGCGATTAGACAAAGGAAAAGTCCAAGTGAGTCAAGGAAGACCGAATGTTGGCAAGGGAAATTCCTAACTGAGGTTAGATAAGAAGAAAATCAAAGTGGGTCAAGGAGAACCACACTTGGTGATCAAACGTTCAACGGGAAGTTGGTATGAGATGGAAAGTCCAAGTGAGTGAAAGGTTGATTGGACACTTAGTGAAGAAGTCCCAACAAGTCACCATATATTGGGCAAGAGAACCCTAGACTTGGATTAAGCAAGTTAAGATTGAGCAATCAATTAGTCATAAGATAATCGATTAGGGCTTATTCACGAGAGCACAGAAGACGCTGGAATCGACTGGGCAATCAATTTTGGCATCTCTAATCGATTGATTTAATCAATTAAGTAGTGTTGAATTGATTGGGAAGAAAGCTCAATCGATTGGGAGCTTCGCGAAGGAAATTCATGAGAACAAAGGTTGAATCGATTGACCCAATCAATTGGGTCAATCGATTGGGCAATAGTTTGTCGCAAAGAGGTGGAATCGACTGAGGCAATCGATTCTGGCATCCCCATTTGATTAGGGCATTTGATTAAGGGCTAGTTCATGAAAACACAAAGAGTTTTGGAATTGATTAAGACTCTGTTAATCGATTGGGTTAATCAATTAAGGCTTTTCACAAGAGAACAAAAGGTTGGGAAATAGATTAAGTAATCGATTAAAGTCTTCTTAATTGATTGGGATGACTCACTAATTGATTAGGTTTGAAAAAGAGTCGTTCTGCAGGAGTGTTCAAACAATCAGATGATTTGGCAATCGAATAGGGAAAAACTGAATCGATTAGGGGGCATCGAAGAACCCTAGAAAAGGGTTTGCGTGAACATTTTGAAGTTGCTGGTTCTTGCGAGGTTTAGAAAGAAGTGTTGTTGTATTTCCAACTGATCAAGATGCATTTACAAGCAACTAAGAGATTAAGTTAGCAAAGTGTTCATTATATTGTGTATTTACTTCCTTGTTTTTTTTGTATTCTTGTTGTGAGCTTCTACGACGCTTCTCCGTCTCCGAATTATTTTCGAGAAGGAAGTGTTCAATGTGAAGTTATGTTTACGATGTGGATCCTTGGATTAGTCACCTCAAGAAGATGGATACCAAGTAAACAAAGGTGTTAACATTACTTCAAATTTTCCACTGTAACATATCAACAAGACGAAGTGAAAGAAGGTATTCATCCCCTCAAACTCTTGGAATGTCCTAACACTACCACCCTAAATATTATATCCCAAATTTAAAATCCTAAATCCTAAAAAAAATATGCACCCTAAATACTATATCCTAAACACTAAATCCTAGGCCCCAAATTCTAAATCTTAAACCCAAAGCTTAAGAAAAAAAAATTACACAACTTAAATACTATATACCCCATGAGCACCTTAAAATTATTTTTTTTATTTTTGTTTAACTTGGACACTATAACTAAATCCTAAACCCTATAGATAAAATTTAATTGACTTAATCTCAAAAAAAAATTCTCTACATGTAATGAGGCGCATGGAATTGATACAAGCACCTCAGTACAAGTCAAAAAAAAAACTTGATTTTACAATTGAGACGCCTTGATATATTCTACGTGTCTCAATCACGCATGTATATATATATATATATATATAGAGAGAGAGAGAGAGAGAGAGAGAGAGGAGTGATCTCCTGCGCGCTCGTACAGTGCGCGACTGCGCGCGCGCAGGAGATCACTCAGTTTTTTTTTAATATTTTAAATTAAAAAAATTAACATTCCTTATATAAATTTCTAATACATTAATATATCTCCTCAACATATTACAATACTCAATAAATATTTAAATTTATTTTATTTTAATTTTTTTTTAAACCAAACACTATAACCTAATTGGGAAGCCTGAACTTTAGAGGTAAAATCTAAAAAAAAAAATAGCTTAAAAATTATAATTCAAAGTCTGAACCCTAGAAATAAACTTTTAAAAAATATTTTAATTATTTTTTTAATTCAAAAATAAAAAAAAAAAAAATAAAACGAGTGATATCCTATGCGCGTGCACAGTCACGCACTGTGCAGGCACATAGGATATCAAAATCTTTTATATATATATATATATATATATATATATATATATAAAAGTGCATATTGATTGGCCTAATTGATCCTAATGGGTCAGGCAAGACTCTTCAATTGTTCATTTTAAGCAAATTGGTCGGGTTAATCGGGCTTTTGGTCCAATCAGTTTTGCCAAATCTATTAGTATGGATGTGCCATCCTGTTTCTCTGTGTGTCACAGGAACCATTTTTCAATAAAAAATAAATTATAGGAAACGTTATTTATAAAAATAATATATAATCATCAGCAAACAAACTGAAATACTTGATTGGAAGAAGAAGAAAATATTAATTGCACAGAGATCAAAATAAAATCCTTCACTTAACTTTAAAATAACCTACGGAGAGTTTTACAGCCATTCGAAGATCATTTTTTTATTATTATTTTCACATATCAGGCGGAATGAGTTTTATATATATACACTTCACTCATACTTAGAAAATTTCTTTCAATTTAAAACTTTTCATTGTATGTATTTAAATTATAATTTAACTCCTAAATTTTTATTTTTATAAAATTTTATTAACAACTTAAAAAAAATAAATAAACAAAAAAATTATCACAGATGCCGTTCGTAGCCTCCCCAGTGAGTATATATATATATATATATTACAACTACTCGTGGACGGGCTGCGATTCACAGCCATGGAAGCAACGATCAACTGCCACAGAGGCCACGCGAGCTCATCTGCTGTTCTTTCATTTCTTTATTTACACGCTGCTTGTATTTTCCTTTTCCTGTTTGTTCTCTTCCTTTCCTCTAGAGATTTTTATTTTTTCTGCTCTTAATTTTAGTCCAAAATCTCAATGATTGACTGGTGAAAATTTTGATGGAATTAGATGTCGATTTAGACGACGGTCTGGCCTTGGCTAAGTTTACTGGTAAATCGTCTGATGAATTAAACCGTAAATTCATTAACTCTATTGAGAAATCATAAATTTAAATAATGACAATGACGCGTCGAGGTTGGATTTTATATGGTGATAGTAGCCGGTACATCCAAATAGTGGCATAATCTATTCGAAGTTTCATTCTAAAACTTTTTTTTAAAATAAAATGAAGACTAATTGATTCTGTTATCCAAAGGTCAATTATACATTCTATGCATTGTTGGTATGGAAGATGATCCTATCTTAAAGTTGATGAGATGGAGGTTAGAAATATAGTATTTTCATTGTCCTCCTGTGGACTTCGTTCTTATCTACAATACAAGTGGCGTTAGTACCGAGCCAGGGAAGGGGTCTCCAGCGATGACCCTCCGACGTTCAAGTCAGTCTCCGGTGAAGAAGAAGAAGCAAAGAGCAAAGTAACAAGAAGACTATAGCGCAACAGTAAAATATTGCATACCTCCGCCGATACTTAGACCCCCCCTTATATAGAGCTTCGGTAGCGCGCGTGCACGCATCCTAAGACGAGCACGCATCTCAAAGCTTTCCCTGAAAAGACTTGTCAGTAAAGTGTCTCTGACACATTACCTTAACAGGCCGAGCATATCTCTGAAGTGACAGTGGAAGTTTCCGTCGTACGATCCTTTGTCTGACCATGCCGCCTGTCAGAGGCACTAGCTCCCAAAAGGATGTCGAGAGATAGTCTGCTGTGTCTGTTGCTTGGTCGAGCGGAGTAGCCGCTCGACTGGAATTCCACTGTCCACGTGTTATCCGTTGTCAGGCCGAGCGGGATAGTCGCTCAACCGGAAGTCCACTGCCGCATTCTCTGTTGCTGGGTCGAGCGGGATAGCCGCTCAGCCGAAAGTCCACTGCCCGCGTGCTCGGCTGATGTCGATTCTGTTGTCAGGCCGAGCGGGATAGTCACTCGGCCGAAGTTGAATTCTATCGATGTTAGTACTCGTTGTCTGGTCGAGCGAGATAGCCGCTCGGCTCGGCTCGGCTTCTACGCATCGTTCTCCCTTTAGCGTCGGTTGTTTTGAATGATCCACGTGTCGAAGTCGACAACAGGTCGGGGCCTTCTTCCCGGTCGGGACATGTTTCGCCCGACCGGCCGATGCCTTCTACACGTTGACCTCCTTGACTTTGATCGAAATGACCTCCACTGTGGCAGCAGGGTAGGGCCCTTCATCATCACTGCATCACAAGCCTCCCCCTCAAATCTAGTCGAAGGAGGTTGTAGTTTGACTAATTGGATAATTATCCGAGTAGATTTCCTCCCAATCAGTCTTCGACACTGTGTGATTTCCGATCGGGATAAGACCAACCCTAGTTGATCGGCCTGTTGAAGCTTGTCGTTAGGGCATAGGTATGCTCCCTCGATTCGATCGGCACGACGAAGGTTTGCACTTGTGAAATCTTTCCTTGAGTTGTCTTGGGCGAGCGCGAGCCATGGTGACGTCACCCATATTTCTAGGAAATCGTGCAAATCTCTGCGCATTAAGGCTGAGCGTGCTTCCATGCTATCATTAAATGTCGACCTATGGCGAGATGCCCAATGTCGCCGAACGCCTGACGTGACAAGCGTGATGTGATGTTTGGTGGTTCAAATTCGACGACGAGATCTTGGCCTGGGTTTCCGCGACCTAGATTGGACAGCTCCGGTCGTCCGAACCTGAAGTTTATAAGCCTGCCGCGTCGCTTCCTTCATAGTCTTCCTCGAGTGCTTCCGGCAACACGTTCCTCATCCTCCGATGATCTTCTTTCTGCTCCTGTGCGTCCTTCATTCTCCGACAACCTTCTTTCTGTTCCTGTGCATCATTCGTTCTTCGACCACCTTTTTTCTAGTAAGCTTCCTTCCAATCGTCCCCGCCTTCGTGCTTTTCAGTCTTTCTTTCTGTTCTAGCGGTATTCCAGCAACCTTTTTCTTCTTCGATCGCCTTTTTGTTTTTGCAATGGTGGGGTCTTCGCAGCCGTCTACCCCCATCCCTGGACTCTGGTACACATCCATGGAGTCTAGGTTCGATGGAGGCGACGTTGAGAGCTTGAGAGATGTCTTCGAGATTCCTTCCGATCATCAGGTCGTTCTGCCTTCTCCCTCCGATCGGCCCAATTCTCCGCCGATCGGTTGTATCTGTTTCTTCCAGGATCAGTTTATTGCCTGTCTACGGTTTCCCCTTCATCCTTTCATTCCTGTAGTTTGTAAATATTTTCACATTTCCCTTCCTCAACTTGTGTTGAACTCTTTCCGACTGCTGTGCGACATTGTTGTTTTGTTTCGTCTACACGGCATCCCCCTTACTCCCTGGGTCTTCCACTATTTTTATTATTCCAAACTGTCCGATCTAGGGACTTTCCTCGTCCAATCTCGAGCCAGTTTAATTTTCTTCGACAAGATGCCGACCTCCTACAAAGAATATTTTTTCTTCATGCTTCTTCCCGAGCAGCCAGACTTCCAGACCCACTGGCAGCTCGAAGTGGCACCTAAGCCTCCCTTGAAAAGATACAAGAGCCGATCGGACTACCTGAACGTAGCTTTGATGTTAGACGGTCAGAAGTATGACATCCACAAGTTGCTGCTGGAAGACGTCCTTTATATCTTTGGCTTAAGCCCGATCTGCACCCGGCTGCCGACCAGCCTAGGTATGAAGCTTCTTTAATTCTTCCTTTGATGCTAACTGATTTCTCTTTCTCTTTTGCAGCCGAAGTCATGTTGCGAGCATGTCTGGCTGGCAGGACGAATCTCAAGGACGCCACGATCAATGCAGTGGCCGTTGAAGAACTAGCGAGCCGCAACCTGCAGCCAGTCGGCTCCCATGAAGATCCACTCGGTGAGAGTGAGGAGACACCTACTGTGGTGGGCGAAGGGATGAACGGTCGGACTCCCAGTGTTGGGGCGGCTGAGGGTTCGCAATAGCCTCCCGAGCAGCTGAAGTCCGCTCATGTTGAGGGAGCGTCCGGCTCGACTTCCTCAGGAGAGCCACTAATTCGTCAAAAAAGGCACCGCGCGGAGCCTTCGTCGTGTTCCACTTCCTCGGCAGTGAGGACCGCCGAGCGGGCCAAGACTTCGACCCTTATTCCAGAAACTGTGACCGCTACATCATCCGACCGGACTCCCTCATTAGCTAAGCTGCCACAGGGAACCCTCGCCGCACCTCTGGTGGCCTTCATGCCACCACCTTCGAAGCCCTCGAAGGTTCGGAAGTCCGGCATCCGTCTGGCGTCTGTGTCTCTCCCATCGGGTCGGGTGACCTCGGTGCAATCGACCCCGAGCGGGCAATGCCACATAACAGCGATCCTCCATCTTCCCACTGAAGAATATAGCGAGCCGAGCACCGGGTCTCGAGGCCCCATGCACCAGATCATCATCCAGGGGCCACTCGCTAAGATCTAGGAGGACGACCGAGCTTGTTTCGGTAATGATGCTTCTGGGCGACTTGCGAACAACCATACCTAGATGTCCACTGGGTTAAGTGTTCCCTTTATTGTACCTTCTTATATTACTTATGATCGGCGCTGACCTTCTATTGCTCATCCGCAGTGCTAGATGAAGAGCCTGCCATGTGCCACATACTCGCATTTTTTGAAGAGGAGGTGAAGCAATTAAATGCGTCAAGCAGCCAATCCTCCACCACTTAGGAACATACAGACGCTGAGGTGGCCAATCTATGAGTCGCTCTGGAGAAGAGTGACAAATTGCTTGAGGTCGAATGAGCCAAGAACACCGAGCAGGCCACTATGCTGGAGCGGCTCAATAAACAGGTCACCACTTTTGATAATAAGATCGAGTCGGCCAACGCACGAAAGAACTGGGCCATCGCCGACCTCGATGAGAAGAATAAGGAGGCCCGAGGCCTCTCCGAAAAGCTTAAGGAAGTTGAGCACTTCCTAGTCGCCGAGTGGCACAGCCAGTCTGTCGAAGAAACGACACTCCGGGGCCAACTATCCACCAAAGACGATGAGCTAAAAACCGCGAAGGATGAGATAGAGGCTTCTGAGCGGCCCTGAAAACCTATGAGGAGGCCGAGTCGAGTAGGTTTGAGGCTAGGAAGCAAGCCTACATCCGCTCAGACGCTTTTAATGATAGAGTAGCCGACCGAACCCTCCGCTTGTTCTACCTGGCCATTGATGGGACGATCGACCAGCTCCGCGTGGGAGGCTATCTACCGGCTGCTCTGACCGATAGTGTTATAAGTTGGGACAAGCTCACTATCGCGCTACCTGACGATGTCCTGGACTATCTCGAGTGAGGTCGAGCGTTCCTGAGTGAGGCCGAGCGTCCCTATAAGATGTAAAAATTTTGAAGTTTAAATGCATGTCCATCCATTCGGACGAGCTTTACCTCCTTATATGTTTTCCAACTCCTTTTGATTATTTGCAAGAGCTCACGACCTCTATCATGATTATTCTATCAGCCGATCGACCCCTCTAGTAGTTAGTGTCCATGATTCCGTGATCTCCCACTCGAACCTGGGACTATTCTAAAGAATAGCGTCGAACGATCGTTATATTCTAAAGACTTCGAGATTTTGAGAAGCTCGGATTCACGGTCGGCTATGCATCGATGCTCGCCCGCTCATTGAGCTTTCGAAGACTGCTCGACCCCGAACTGGGGAGACAAGGAATGTCATATGATGGTTTGAGACCAGGGAAGACCACTCGACACCGACTGGGGGAGGTTGAAATCCAATGTGCTGGTCCAAGACGAGTAAAATTCGCTCGACCCCGAACGGGGGAGATAGATGCTCTGATAAGCTGTTCTGTGACCAGTGAAGATCGCTCGCCCCCGAATGAGGGAGATAGAAGATCCGATATGCTAGTCAGTGACCAGTACCGCTTGACCCCGCCCGATCAACATGAGAGTTTCTAACGCTGAGCCTGTTGCTCAAATACAACTCAAACCCGATCTATTAGCATGGGAGTCTCTGATTCAAGGGTTTATAGTCGCTGCTCGACTTCTAGAGCTCGTGGCTCTAATATAACTCAAACCTAGTCGATCGCCACGGGAGTCTCAAACTCAAGGGTTTATAGTCGTCGCTTAACTGTTGATGAAGACTAAGGTTTTAGGTCACCGCCCAACCATTGTTGAAGAATATGCAAAGACTCGAGTTTAAGATCGCTACTCGACCGTTGATGTAGACTCACGTTTAACGTCGTCGCTCGATGATTTGATGTGGACCCGCGTTTAACGTTGGCACTTGACGATTTGATATAGATCCGCATTTAATATCGCCGCTCAACGATTTGATATACACCCGCGTTTAACGTCGCTGCTCGACGATTTGATGTAGAAATCAACCAATGTAGACACGTGTTTAAGGTCGCCACTCGACCGTCAGTGGAGACAAGGGTTTAAAGTCGTCGCTCGACCGTCGATGCAAACAAGAGTTTAATATCGTCGCTCGACTGTTGGTGGAGACACGCGTTTAAGGTCGCCGCTCGACCGTCAATGGAGACAAGGGTTTAAGGTCGCCGCTCGACCGTCGATGGAGACAAGCGTTTAATGTTGCCGCTCGACGATTTGGTGTAGACTCGCGTTTAACGTCGCCGCTCGACGATTTGATGTAGACCCGTGTTTAACATCATTGCTCGATGATTTGATGTAGACCCGCATTTAACGTCGTCGCTCGATGATTTGGTATATACTCGGGTTTAAGGTCACCGCTCGACCATTAAGGAGATGCACTTCAAGAGGCCTTTGCTTTTTTCTTCAAATTTTGCCCTGCATTCAGGAGACATACAAAAGATACCAAAAGTACAGTATTCACTTGCGCACCTCTCATCTAGCTCTGTAGGGTTGAAGATAATTCGCGCTCCATGGCATCTCGAGTTGCCTCCCCTTTTCATCCTCTAGATAGTAGGCACCTGAACGGAGCTTCTATACGACCTTGAAAGGCCCTGCCCATGGGGCCTCAAGCTTGGTGACGTCGCCGACCAGCTTCACTTTCTTCCAAACGAGGTTGCCAACCTGGAAGGATCTTGGGATCACTCTCCAGTTGTAGTTCTGCTTCATCCGTTGTCGGTACGCCGTTAGCCGAACGACTGCTTTAGCGCATGTTTCGTCCACCAGGTCGAGCTCCATATGCCTCCGTTCGGCGTTTCCTTCGTCGTAGAGCTGCACCCGATCAGATTCTACTCTGACTTCGATGGGGACAACTGTCTCACCACCATACACCAAATGAAATGGGGTTACACCGATTGCCTCTTTTAGAGTCGTGCGGAGAGCCCACAGCACACTGGGAAGCTTGTCGACCCAGCTACCTCCAGCGTGGTCGAGCTGAGCGCGTAAGACTCTGAGGATCTCCCGATTGGCGACTTCGGCTTGCCCATTGCCCTGAGGGTAGGCCACCGAGGTGAAAGCTTGTTGGATGTCATAGCCTTCACTCCATTCTCTAATCTCCCGACCGGCGAACTGCCTTCCATTGTCAAATATGAGTCGGCATGGGATGCAGAACTGGCAAATGATGTTTTGCCAAATAAATTTGATGGGCATCTGCTCGGTGATTCTTGCAAGCGGCTCAGCTTCCACCCACTTAGAGAAGTAGTCGACCGCGATGAGCAGAAACTTTCGCTGACCGGTCGCCATAGGGAACG
The DNA here is from genome assembly GCF_018446385.1 of Zingiber officinale. NCBI lineage: Eukaryota > Viridiplantae > Streptophyta > Magnoliopsida > Zingiberales > Zingiberaceae > Zingiber > Zingiber officinale. The sequence goes on along the minus strand of NC_055986.1, from coordinate 16,904,528 downwards.
GTCCAACAATATTCATGCCCCATTGGTCGAACGGGCATGATACCATGGGCGTCTTCATTTTCTCAGTCGTTCGATGCGGCAGATTGTGATACTTCTGGCAGGACAAACATGTGGCCACCGTCCGAGCGGCATCCTCTTAGAGGGTTGGCCAAAAATATCTGGCCAGTAGTATCTTTCAGGCTAATGCACAACAGCCTGGATGACCTCCGCAAGAGTCTTTGTGCACCTCCTTCAAGATGTACTTAACGTATTCCGCTCCGATGCACTTGAGGAGGGGCCTGGAGAAGGCTCTCTTGTAAAGTTAGTTCCCAATCAAGGTGAACCGCCCGACCCTCTTCTTCAATAAACGGGCTTCCTCTAGATCGGTCGGTGTAGCTCCCGACCACAAGAACTCTGTTAGGACCGTCCTCCAGTCATTCAGGAAGGTTATTCCCTCCATCCGGTCGATGTCCGCCACAAGTGAGACTTGCTCGATCGGCTGACCTATGATGATCAGCATCAACGAACTAGCTAGTTTCGCTAACTTATCTGCCGCCTGGTTCTCTGATCGGGGGATCTTCTGTATAATGACCTCCTGGAAGTTGGTCTTCAGCTTCTCGAAAGCCTCTGCATAGAGTCTCAACCGTACATTTCTTATCTCGAATGTCCCAGATAGCTGCTAGGTAGCGAGCTGGGAGTCCGAGTGGATGGGGACTTTAACTATTCCCACGTGCCAAGCTGCCTGTAGGTCGGCTATCAACGCCTCATACTCTGCTTCGTTATTAGTGGCTCGGTAGTCCAGCCAAACGGACAGCTATATTAGGTCCTCCCGCGGTGAGATAAGCAATATGCCGATTCCGCTGCCCTGCCGAGTGGACGAGCCGCCATATATATCTTCCATGTTGTTGTTGGCTCGTCACTCTGGATTTCTATGATGAAATCTGCTAAGGCTTGAGCCTTAATCGCCGCTCGGAGTTGATACTGAATGTCGAACTCGCTCAGCTCGATCATTCATTTGATTAGCATCCCCGATGCCTCTGGATTGAGAAGAACTCGTCCCAAGGTACTGTTAGTCATCACGATGATTGTGTGCGCTAGGAAGTATGGACGAAGCCTCCGAGCGGCTAGAATCAAAACATATGCTAGTTTTTCGAGACCGTGTAGCGAGATTCAACATCCTTCAATATTTGGCTCAGAAAATATACAGACTGCTGATCTTGGCCATTCTTCTTAACCAAAGATGATCCAACGGCATGTTCGTTGAATGACAAATAAATCCACAATGGCTCACCCACAACCAGCTTGGCTAATACAGGCAGTGAGTTTAGATATTCCTTCAGCTCCTCCAGCGCTCGGTCACACTCAGTGTCCCATTAGAATTTCGTGGCTTGGTGAAGCACCTTGAAGAACTGCAAGCTCCAATCGGACGACTTGGATATGAACCTGGATAGCACCGTGATCCGACCAGTCAGCCTCTTAGCTTCCTTCAAGTTTCGAGGCGGCGGCATATCTTGCAAAGCTTTGACCTTGCTTGGGTTGGATTCAATGCCCCCGCTTAGTGACGATGTAGCCCAGGAAGCGACCACTCTTCACACTGAACAGACACTCGCTCTGGTTCAATTTTATTCCATATGTCCTCAGCGTCCGGCAAGTCTCGTTAATATCTGTGCATAGGTTAGCAGTTCGGATTTAATCAGTATGTCATCGACGTATACCTCCATATTACGGCCGATCTGCCTTCGGAACACTTTGTTCATCAGCCTCTGGTAGGTGGCTCCGGCATTCTTCGGTCCAAACGGCATGGCGTTGTAGCAATATATTCCATCAGCCATAATGAAGCTAGCCTTTTCTTGGTCCTTGCGGGCGAGTGACACTTGATGGCACCCTTGATACGTGTCGAGCTTGTAGATCGGCTCGCAGCCCGCCGTCGAGTCCACCATTTGGTCTATCCTGGGCAGCGAATAGAAGTCCTTCAGGCACGCCTTGTTTAAATCGCAGAAGTCTATGCATACCCGCTATTTGTTGTCCGTCTTGGAGACTAGCACAACATTGGCTAGCCAACTCGGGAATTGGACTTCCCTGATATGGTCGGCCTCCAGTAGTTTCTCTATTTCCGTTCGGATGATCACATTCTGTTCCGTGCTAAAATTCCTTTTCCTTTGCATCACTGGTCGAGCGTTCAGTCGAACATGAAGCTCATGTTGAGCCACGCTGGGGGAGATGCCAGGAAGCTCATGGGTCGACTAGGCAAATACGTCATGATTTTGTTTGAGGCAGGTGACCAGCTCTGCCTTCTTCTTATCCTCCAGCTCGGCGGCGATGAAGGCTGTTGCCTCCATTCGGCGGGGATGGATCTGGACCTCCTCCTTTTCTTCGTATACCAGAGTGGGAGGCTTTTCAGTGATAGCGTTTACCTCTAGTCATGGAGTCTTCCGAGCAACTTTTGCCTTGGTCTTGACCATCTCAATATAGCAACTCCGAGCGATCAGTTGGTCGCCTTTAATCTTGCCCACCTGATCGTCCACTGGGAACTTGATCTTCTAACACTAAGTTGATACCACTGCCCGGAACTCGTTAAGGGTCGGTCGACCCAAGATGACGTTGTAGGCCGATGGTGCGTCCACCACTATGAAGTTAGTTATCTAAGTCCTCCTCAACGGCTCTTCTCCCAGCGAGATGGCCAACCTTGCTTGCCCGATCGGCAAAACTTCGTTGTCTGTGAATCCATAAAGCGGGGTCGCCATGGGCAGCAGCTCGCTTCGATCAATCTGCAACTGATCGAATGCCTTCTTGAAGATGATGTTCACCGAACTCCCCGTGTCGACGAAAGTCCAGTGAATGATGTAGTTGGCGATCACCGCTCGGATAATCAGAGCATCATCATGAGGGATCTCTACTCCCTCCAAGTCTCTAGGGTCGAAGCTGATCTGGGGGCCTTCGGCCTTCTCCTTGCTGCATCCCAAGGTGTGGATCTCCAACCGTTGAGCGTATGACTTCCTAGCTCGGCTGGAGTCACCGCCGGTTGGCCCTCCGACGAACATGCCTATCTCTCCTTGGGAAGTGTTGTTCCTGTTTTCTTCTTCCCGAGCGAATGACCTATTTCACTCGGTTGGGACTCAGGAGGGATCGATGTCGTCCCTTCGCTGATGTTGATGCTGGCGCTCGGGCTCCCTTCTTTCTTTCTCTCTCCGCCCGGTCGATCGATGCCTTTTTCACTGATCAAGAGAAGGAGATCGGTGATGGTATCCTCTTGGGGTCGGTTGGTTGACGATTGGTGTCAATCCTCGGCAATCCCGCGTGTTGTGTGTCGTCGAGTGGTGGAATGAACGAAATATAGGCACTCATACCTTGCCCTTCGATGCCTTAGGTCGAACAGACTCCACCTACTGTACGGCATGTGCCCTGGTCTCCTGGTGTGGCCGTGCTCCTTCAGCCCTCGACCCATTGGGTGGCTGATGGCTGCTTGACGATCGACACTCGGTCAACGTCGAATGCTCGATCAGCGCCTCCTTTCTTCTGGCCACCTGAGCTTCTTCCACATTGATATATTCGTTGGCCTTCTTGAACATGTGGTCCAAGTCCATGAGCAGCTTCCTGATGAGCGATCGGAAAAAATCTCCCTCAATGAGCCCCTGGGTGAAGGCGTTCATCATGGTCTCGGATGAAACCGAGGAGATGTCCAAGGCGACTTGATTGAATCGCTGGATGTACGCTCGAAGTGCTTCCTTGGGCCATTGCTTTATGGCGAAGAGGCTAACGCTTGAATTCTGGTAGCGTCGGTTGCTAGCGAAGTGATGCTGGAACACAACTCGGAAATCCTTGAAGCTTCGTATCGAGTCATCTGGCAGTCTTCTAAACCAGCGTTGTACCGATCCAGAGAGAATCATGAGAAAGACATGGCACTTCACTCCGTCTATGCATTGGTGCAACGTGGCTTCATTATCAAACCGATCCAGATGATCATCTAAGTCGGTCGACCCATTGTACATCCCGATCGCTAGCGGGTTGTAGTGTCGGGGCAGAGGGTCTTGTAAGATCTCCTCTGAGAACTGCATGTTGATCCGTTCGGGAGACGTGTTGCATTGGGGCGCTTTGCCATTCCATGCATCCCGAATGAGAGCATCGTCTGAAGATGATCCCCGCTCCTGATGCTCTTGGGCTATCTCCGAGGGGGTCTAGAACAAAACTCGATGGAAGGGGATCGACGCGGGTGATGCTTCCCTTTGTGTGTCGGTCGGCCTTCGTTTCTGTCCCTATACGAAGAGTTGCTCCGCTCGGTCTTCTTGCCCCGCTCGGTCTTCTTGCCCCGCTCACCTATCGACTGTCGATGTTGTAGGCTGTGGCGCTAGTCGATCGGCTAACGCTTGTTGTTGTTGCTCAATCATTTTTGTTGTTCGTGCTTGAACGAACATCTCAAGCTCTTCTTGGGTGAGCGTCACGGTGGTTAGTCGTTCAGCATCCTCCATCTTCTCGGCTTGGATATAGGTGACGTTCCCACAGACGACACGAAATATGATCCTATCCGAAAGTCCATGAGATGGATGTTGGGGATGTGGCGCTCCCGCTGACCTCCTGTGTACTTCGCTCCGACCTGCAACACAAATGGCGCCAGTGCTGAGCCAGGGAAGAGGTCCCCAGCGATGGCCCTCTAACGCTTAAGTTAGTCTCCGGCGAAGAAGAAGAAACAAAGAGCGGAGCAACAAGAAGACTGTAGCACAATAGTAAAATATCACATACCTCCGTCAATGTTTGGCTCCCCCCTTTATATAGAGCTTCGGTAGCGCGCGCGCACGCTTCCCAAGGTGAGCATGCATCTCAAAGCTTTCCCTGAAAATACTTGTCAGTAAAGTGTCTCTGACACATTACCTTAACATGTCGAGCATATTTCTAAAGTGATAATGGAAGCTTCCGTCATACGATCCTCAGTCTGACCATGCCGCCTGTCAGCGACACTAGCTCCCAAAAGGATCTCAAGAGATAACTTGCTGTGTTTGTTGCTTGGCCGAGCGGAGTAGCCGCTCGACCAAAATTCCACTGTGCACTTGTTGTCCGTTGTTAGGTCGAGCGGGATAGCTGCTCGGCCGGAAGTCCACTGTCCGCGTGCTCGACTGATGTCGATTCTGTTGTCAGGCCGAGCGGGGTAGCCGCTCGGCCGATGTTGAACTCTGTCGATGCCAGGCCTTGCTGTCTGGCCGAGCGGGATAGCCGTTCGGCTCGACTTCTGCGTATCGTTCTCCCTTGAGTGTCGGTTGTTTTGAATGCTCCCCATGTCGAAGTCGACGACGGGTCGGGGCCTTATCCTCGGTCGGAGTATGTTTCGCCCGACCGGCCGATGCCTTCTATACGTTGACCTCCTGAATTTTGACCAAAATTAACCTCCACCATAATAGTAGGATAGGACCCTTTATCATCATTGCATCAGAAGGGTTATTTGACATTTTAAATTATGCAATAAAAAATGCTATAGTTTTCAAAAACTATTTGTTTTTTCTAATTTTTTAAATAATAAAAAAAATCCATATTTTTTACTCATCCAATCTACAAGTGAAACTGAACAGCTTGATTTATTATTATATTTTTTATTCGACTCTTTACAATGTCAGATATTGATATACCTATAACAACAACAATAATAATCAAGCATTTTCCCACTAGATGAGGTCGGTTGTATGAATCCTTTTACGCCATGTAGCCCTATCTCCTATTATATCATCATTTATATTTAAATAAATTTTATCTTGTTTTATTGTTGCTAACCAAGTCTTTTTTGGTCGTCCTCTTCCTCATTTGATATGCATGTTTATCATAGTTTCAAATCGCCTAACTGGAGCATTTATTGGTCGTCTAAGTACATGTTCGTACCATCTTAAACGTGTCTCTCGAAGTTTGTCCTCAATAGATACAACTCCGACTTTCTCTCTAATGCTCTCATTCCTTATTTTGTCCATCTTCGTATGTCCACACATCCACATTAACATCCTCATCTCTGCAACTCTCATCTTATGCTAATGTGTTCGAGTCATAGCCCAACATTCAGCTCCATATAACATAGCAGGTCTAACTGCGGTTTTATAGAACTTACCTTTAAGTTTAAGATGTACTTTACGGTCACATAAAACACCCGACACTCCCTTCCATTTCACCCATCCTGCTTGTATTATATGTAAGACATCTCTCTCAATCCCTCCATCATTTTGTAAAAATGATCCTAAATATTTAAATCTCTCGGTTCCGGGCAACTCGTCCTCTTCTATCTTAACAATTGTTTCATTACTTCTAATATTGCTAAACTTAAATTCCATATATTCTGTCTTTAATCTACTAACCTTAAAACCTTTCCCTTCTAGTGTTTCCCTCCAAGAGTCTAGTTTAGCATTTACTCCTTCACGTGTCTCATCTACCAAAATAATATCATCTGCAAACAACATGCACCACGGTACTGTGTCTTGAATCTGCGCAGTGAGTTCGTCCATAATTAGTGTAAAAAGATAGGGACTTAGGGCTGATCCTTGATGTAACCCTATCTTTATTGGAAATGCTTCAGTTACTCCGCCTGAAGTCTTTACTCTGGTCGTTACATCATCATACATATCCTTAATTAGTTTAATATATGTTACGCTAACACCTCTCTTTTCTAAAATTCTCCATATAATTTTTCTTGGGAGTCTATCATAAGTTTTTTCTAAATCAATGAATACCACGTGTAGATCTTGTTTTTTTTCCCGATATTTTTCAATTAATTGTTTAAGGAGATGCATAATTTCTATGATCGACCTTCCCGGCATTAAACCAAAAATATACGTCTATATTAATTGTTTTTTCTTAGCCCGAAAATATACGGCGCATGTTTGAATCTTTTTCTTGGCAAATACTAAAATATAACGAATAAAACAATCGTTTCAACTATTATCTAATAAGTATTTATATCAAATATTTGAAACTCATTCTTTGTTGTTTTGGAATAACATCGTTATTTTAATTAATCAGTTTAATTTATTTAATATGATATAATTATCATGAATCAAAAGATCACTTATGATTCCAAAGAATTTATAACAATGTCTGTGTTTTTTTTTTCTCGTTCTCGTTAATCTATGTTTGAGAAAATATTATTCTAGTAAAATATGATTATGAGCATTTCAGTTTTCTTTTACAATAGAGAAATAAATCAAAGGTATAATCAATCGTCAAATAGTTTAGTGGGGAATTTTTTATTTTCAAGGCAAGTATTCACCACATGAAAATACCGTTCAAGAAAATATAAATGTCTAGCTCCTAAATTATATTTTTAAATTAGACGAAGAAAGATAAATTAGAAATTTTTTTAAACAAATGTCTAGCTCATCTGTGAGGACGATGGATCGGAGGACACAAATAGCAAGCATCACGGTCGTTATTTATCACTGATTCAGAAACCACCCTCTTGCTCGCGCTCCACCCGAGGCCTCTTTTACGGCCATTCTGCGCTCTCCTGCCATACTATGCCTCCAATAAAGGCACCTGCCTTCCCTCCGTTGTCTTTACCCACGGCACGCGCTGCTAGCTTGCTGCTGTACACTGGTGCCACCACAGCAACCGAACAAAACAGAGCAGAGCAAAAACAAACAGAGCAGATATAAACAAAAATCAATTCTCTCTCCCTCACGGGTACGTAGGTATTGAACGTGAGATCTTGTCGTATCATCCAACAAAATTATTTAAATCCAGTCTTTCCTCCCACCTTTCTCTTCTGAGGAAGAAGATAGGGATGGGTCAAAAAGGAGCTGCCATGAATAGGCACGGCCTGTTAATTTCTAAACATCGATGATGGTGCAATTTTAAGGGGTACACATCATGAAACTGGAAAGGTGGATTTAAGACGCCCCCTTTGAGGAGGTTTACTAATTCCCTTTTGACGATGATGGAGTAGCATGGCTTACGGGACCAGGAATATAGCAACTCCCACTTGGGTGATAAAATTATCGTCAAAGGAATTCAGTAATCTAAAAGCCATTAATTTTTATAAAATAACATAGCAAAATGGTGAAAGAAAAACAGAGACAATGTGGTGCGGTTGCAGAATTTGCTTAGCATCAATGTAGTTTGTCAGAGCCATGCATGATTTCTTTGCATGCCCTTTGATTGAGCTTGTCAGAGCCATGCATGATTTCTTTGCATGCCCTTTGATTGAGCTGTCAAAGCTGGAATAAGTCAGGTTGTGACCTGTTTATGAAAGAACCCATTTCGTCAGCGTCTGCGTCTGCGTCTTTGCCTAACTTCCTATGGTTTACTATGCTTCATGACCCACGAATAAAGGCTTGAATGTTTATGAGATTTTGCATATCAATTTGTATATATATTTGCCACAAGACTTTAAAACTTATAGTCGCATTTTGGATTATGCAGTTTTTCTTTACAACTTGTTCTGCTTCCGGCTTGTAACAAAGATGAGAAGACTTAAAATTTATAATCGCATTTTGGATTGTGCAGCTTTTCTTTACAATTTGTTCTGCTTCCGACTTGTAACAAAGATGAGAAGACAGGAGTGGCAGAGTGACCAATAGTGGGAAATATATTTGAATTTCCTAGCAATATATTAAGTATATGATGTGTCTCCTAATCATCGCCCTGGAAAATACTGTAAGTCAGCTTGTGCGGGTGCTTGCCAGCCAGAGGACCAAGATATGAGCTCAAGTTTTCACAGTTTTAGAAAGATAGCAACTTGTACAAACTCTTTAGGTATATCCCTGAAAAGGTCAAGTATTTATGGACTCAAAATTATACGGACTCAAAAGTACATGAACTCAGAAGTGCATGGAGACGAAAATATGTAGATTCAAAAGTATAGCGATTGGGAACATCCCTGAAGCGATCTAGCAGTCAGGCTATATTCTCAGGTAAATCCCTTCTAGTTCTCACTTTCCACAGCTGTCTAACAGCACATGGCCATGTCATCCAAGTCTCAAGAAAATCTTCCATAGAAATATCTTCCCCGAACTCCACCCCCTTCAATTAATTTACTTTATCATTTTTATTAACATCTTTTTGACTAGCAATCCATCAAGAGATGTCAATAGCTAGGTTGCAAGAGCAGTCCTCCGTAGACCCTCTCTCTTGCACTCTAGTCCCTCTGACCATCTTGTCAATTCACCTCCACTAGCTCTCCTGGAGTTCGCTCCACTAAGGGGCGTCGTCAACCAGGCCATGAGAGTAGTCCTCCATATACCCTCTTTCCTGCACTCCAGTCCCTCCAGTCAATTTGTTGAGTCACTTTCACCGATCCTCCTTCAGTTAGAAGTCCAATCCAACAAGAGACATTGCTAACCAGGCCAGGAGAGCAGTTCTTAGAGGGGAGATCTCCCTTATACTCCAACTCCTTCAACTACTTTACCTCTTCATCTCCATTGGCTCTCATTGGCAACATCTTCGTAGCAAGCTGTGTGGTGAATCCGAGAATTGCAGGGAAGCTATGGAGGTAGCAGCAGCCAGCTGAATTAGAGGTCAACAACAGTTGGTTGGATCGGAGGTCAACATCAAGAGGAACATCTGTCAAATCCCTCACTATACCACACAGTTGACTTGCACCTATCTCCCACCTGTTGGGGCCATGCTGTGTCAAAAGTTGTCCTATACCTGAAGTGATAACCGCCATACTACACTTGTAGATGTACTTATGCCTGTCTTCAGCATGTTAAGAGAACAAGAGATTCATACATAAGGTGATAGTCATCCTATACATGAAGCTATCCTTTGGCTATGCTGCAAGGATATAGCCAGCACATATGTCTGCATACGTGGCACAAGGTTTCTATTGGTGCAATCATTTTTAGGTCAAAGTTAACTAATTTAATTAAGCTTGAGTTGGTCCAAGCTTGAGTTTCGATGTTTGACAATATTGGTATCCCAAGGTTATTTTGATGTGATCAAACAGGTTAGGTTAGGTCCTGTTGTGTTTAACCTTGTGTCTAAGTGTACAGGAACTTAGGAGCACAGGGCGTCAAGCAAAAGACGCAGCTAGTGAGAAAGACGGCACGGGAGAGAGTCGACGGGCTCGATGCATCCGAGGGACGAGGTGCTGCTGAAGAGTACGCTGACGGACGAGAAGGAGGCGTGCGGCGTTTCCGGGGGACGAGAAACTAGGAGCGGAAACTTGCTCGAGAAGGCTAGAAGTTGAGTTCGGATGAGTCCTATTCCGGATGGTCGAGATCACCCAAGTAAGAGGAACCGGAGTGAAAGACCCGAACCGAGGTGAGCGAAATCAGAGTGGAAGGCCCCGGACTGAAAAAGTTAACTTGGTTGACTTTCCAAGTTCGGGCGCCCGGAATCGAAGTTTATTTTTTTTTCAGTTTATTTCTTATTTTGTTTATACAAGTGTTATATTAAGTTATAAGTTTGAGGAAGGTATTTTTGTTTTGATTTGTGCAGGGCTATTCACCCCCCCCCCCTTCTAGTCGGCCACCAAGGGTCTTAACAGACAATGTGTGAGAGAAAAGTCAAGTAGATCAAGGGAGGGTTAGATACTTGATTGGGAAAATTCTAACTAAAAGTTAGGCAACAAAAAGTCCTAACTGGATATCATACTTATTATCATGTACTATTTTAATTCCTTGTAATTAAGGATAATGACATTAGCTGACATCTTAGGTAGGATGATCAAGCTTTAAATGCCTAATTAGATATGCATAATCTCTTAATTTAGAAAAAATCTATTTTACATCTCACAAATACCATAGAATTGACTGTATGTGTATTGAGATATATTAGATGCAAGTGAGATATTAAGAGGATGAACAATATTTAAAATGTTGATTTAGTGTATCTAATTGAGTTTTAGTTTTATCGAAATATATAGATTTTGTGAATTCCAATCATGGGGAAAGTAAATGTGCAAGCCATGTGCATTTAGCCCAAAGATTATGGTTGTAAATTTATTTTGAAATAATTTCAAAATTATATTGAAAAATCTTGGTAAAGTCTATTTGTTGATAGGAATCACTATTGATTAATTAGATACAAAGTTAGAGTAAAATATTGAAATTTTTAATGATTTTTAATTTTGTATCATTATTTGAAAATGGAATATATTTTCATAGAAAATTATTTTTCCATGATAGTATGTGACATAAGTAATGTTTACGTAAAGCTTCATGATTTTTGAATATCGTAGAATTATTTATGAGTTTCTAAATTTAAACACTGTTGTCAATCAATTAGTACATGTGATAATCGATTGGCAGCTCGTGCCAATCGATTAACACGGGTCGGAATCAATTGGTGTCAAATACAAATTGATTAGTAGCTGCTATTTTTGTTGAAGTGAGTTTATTTCAATAGACTAAGTCATATTTAGGTATTTTAACTATTCGTAACCCATGAAATGCTTAGACAAGTATTTAAGGGTAATTTTCTTGGTGAAAATGAGAACAAAATAGTTAAAAGGGATTAATGTTGAGTTAGGAAAATGTTTAGATTCAAAGTTGAATTTTTTACATCATGACTTCAATTTTGGGATTTTCTAAAGGTTTAAGAACTCTAAATTATTATTAGTGCAATGATAGAAGTTAGAGCATGCTTTGAAGGGGAGGTAACCTTTAAAGGCATTATTTGAATAAGAAAAGAGAAATTTTGAAAAATATTTAAAGTTGAGAATTTAGAAACAATAGAAGGTAAGGAACCTTCATTGTGATGGTTAAATCAATCTTGAGAAAATATTTTTTGTTTTTGTAAAAGGGAAGAATATAGAGTTTAAGTTAATAAACCCTCATTTATGCTTTGACATGGGATGAAGAAGGAAGTTAGGCTAATATGGGTTAGCCTAACTTAATTATTGTCAAACATTAAAAAGGGAAAGATTGTTGGTGCAATCATTTTCGGGTTAAAGTTGACTAGTTTGATTAAGCTCTGGTTTATCCAAGCTTGAGTTTCAATGTTTGACAATGTGTGACAAAAAAGTCAAGTAGGTCAAGAGAATACCAAATACTTGATTGGGAAAGTTCTAACTGAAGGTTAGACAACGGAAAGTCCTAACTATAGGTTAGGCAACGAAAAGTCCTAACTGGAGGTTAGGTAATGTAATTGAAGTCTTAGTGGGGTTAGGTAGTGAAAGAGCTAATTGAGAACTAAGTAATGGAAGTCATAGTGGGACTAGGTAGTGGAAGACGTAGTTGGAAATTAGGCAATGGAAGTCCTAGCGGGGCTAGGCAAAAGAAAAGTCCAAGTGGGTCATAGAGGACCGGACATTTGGCACGAGAGAAAATCCAAGTGGGTCATAGAGGACCGGATACTTGGCACAAGACGGTAAGTCCAAGTAGATCATGGAGGACCTGACACTTAGCACAAGATGAAAAATACAAGTGGGTTAAATATTGACTAGACACTTGGTAAAGAAGCCCCAAAAAGTCAAGGTTGACATGATGCTAGGTAACAAGAAATCCCAACGAGTCATGGATGATTTGAGGTTCAGGCAAAGTATTGGTGCAATTTGCATTAATGATCTTACTCAGGTTTTGATTAATAACAAGTTGATTAAAGTTAGAGTGTTTGTGGTCTAATTGCTTCACCAAGTGTGTAGGAGTTGATGGGTCTAAAGGACCTTACACGAAGATGAAATCCAGCTAGGTCCATGGGACCTGATAGCTGGTGTAAAGTCCAAATAGGTTCACGAGACCCGATATCTGGCAGGAAGTTCGGTTGGGTTCACGGGACCTGACAATGGGTCGAACTCCAATTGGTTCTACGGAACTTGACAACTGGCGAAAAGACTTGGTGCGTCAAAGGTAAGTCAAGCTACTAGAGTTGGTAAGTAAGAGGTAAGAAATTGGAGGAGAGATCCAGTGAGTACACATTTCCGGTTGAAAGAACAGTAGTCGTCAGTCCAACTTCGGTTCATTTGGGAAAACTAAACTGAGACCTTGACTAGATTCTGGTCTTGGTGAGATAGGATATAATTACTACTACTATCTTACTGTATTGTGTTAACTTTATTTTGTAGGATAAATATTTTTTTTTGTCTGGACTAACTCCTTTTTGCAGAGAAAAAGTTGCTGAAAAAAGAGTGTCCGGGCGCCCCGATTCTGGGTGCCTAAAGTTGGTCCGGGTGCCTGGACCAGCTTTGCCTAGGCGGCTAGGGCAAGCACTCGGGAAATCTGGGCACCCGGGGTTGGTCCAAGTGCCCAGACCAGAAAAATCATCTAGAAGCTGAGTTGGAATGCAATGACTGGTCAAACCCACATCAATGATCCAGGCACCTGGAAGGGTTCTAGGTGCTCGGAGGTGGATAAACTTGATGGATCAAGTTTTGATGATAGATTGCCATGTCAACAACAGTCTAGGCGCCTGAAGGAGTTCTTGCGCCCAGAATGGGCTTATATAAAGGCTTTCGACCAGAAGCTTCAGAAGAACAAGTACTACGACTTTCATTCTTGCGCACTGCTCCGAAAATGCTACTCCAAAGTTCAAATTTTCTTTCTATTTGTTGATAACTCTTATGTTTCAGTTCTTGTACTAATTTTTTGTAAATCATTTTCGAACTGATAGTGATTGTCCATTGAAAGCACTCTCACATGTGACCCTTAGAGTAAGAGTCGTCAAAGGCTCCAAACCAAGTAAAAATTATTTGTGTTAGTGTTTGAATTTTGGTGCTTCTTTTCCACTACATACTTTCGATTTATAAAAAACAACGATCGATATTCACCCCCTTCCCCCCACCCCTCTCTAGCATCTTTCCAATCTAACAAGTGGTATCAGAGCTAGGTTAGCTCTTAATTGGTGCAACCACCAATCAGGCAATGGGGTGACTTTCAAAACCTTCTTTTAATTTTTCATTTCGATTTTGAGCTTTTCAATATAGTTTAAATTGATGCAATCACCTCTTTTAGATAATTTTTTTCATTATAAAATAATCTAAATTAGTGCAACACTAATCGATTTTTAATACTTTTATTATCTCCCACACTATTAATCCAAGATCTAGTCTTGGGATTTCTTTCTTCCTCTTTTTTTTTTGTGTGTGTGCAAGGTTCCAATCTTAAATGGCCCAAAATGAGGGATATAGCACCATTCGTCCCCCCTCTTCAAAGGGGGTGACTTCCCATATTGGAAGAAGTGGATGTAGGTATACATGAAGATAGACTTTGACCAATGGTTCAACATCCGTAAAGGATACAAGCCTCCGATCAACAACAATGCCGAAATTCTGATAGATCCAGAAAACTGGAATCCGAAAATGAAAAAGAAAGCAAAAACCGACTTCAAGGCATTGAACACAATCTAGTGTGGACTCACAAAGGTGGAACTAAACCACGTCGGCGAGCATGAAAATGCAAAGGAACTTTGGGATAAACTCATCGAGTTACACGAAGTAACAAACGAGGCAAAGGTAACTAAAAAGGATTCATTTCTGAATAAATTACATAACATCAAAATGCATGAAGAAGTAAAGGTGACTTGGGATGAGGCGTCTTTGGAAGAATCAAATATTGAAGATCAGAAGCATCACAACTACCTCGCACTGATAGCATCCAGACTGGAATCAAAAAGTGAGGCAAATCAAGAGGACGAGTCTGAAGATGAATCAATTCACGAGTCACACTCATTTCTGAAAGTTCGAACGAGGTATCTTCCATTTTAACTGCTAATTTTTTTAGAATAATTGCATATCTTAATAAAAAAAATTAATTAAATATGAAAACAAACTAAAACACTTCTTGAGGAAAATCAACACCTCAAAAAACAAATTGAAAATAGAAATCCAAATCAAGATATAAAACTTGAGGAGGAAAATATAATTTTAAAAGGTTAAATTAATAAACTCAAAGGATTATTAGAAACTCTCACCTCAAGATCAAAAACATTAGAGCTAATACAATAAGTCCACACTCGGATATAAGTCGAACTCTACAAATAAAACTTTCATCTATTTAATAAGTCAAAATTTGAAACAAACACAAGTTTGGGTTCCAAAAGCTTGTTTAACCAAGCAAGTAGGACTCAATCAATTTAATGTACCCAAAAATGAAATTCATTACCTAAAACCAAATTCAACTAACCCTATTAATTCAAACTCAAACCTAAAATGTAAAATAAAATCAAACAAATCAATCTCAAATCAAAAAATTAAATTTAAATCAAATAATTACAAAGTTAATTTAAATTCAAGTTACAATCAAGTTTATTATAACTATAAAAATAATCGGCATAAACCTAAAACTTAAACTCAAATTCAATAATTCAGATGAAGACATCAAATTAGTTGACACCTCTAAAAATAACACTTTACCTAGCTCGATAATTAGGACTAGTGTAAATAGAGATAAATGTTTAATCTAACAAATAGTACTGGAGAAGTTTTGGATGATAATAGATTAGGGAAACTCTGTCTATGTATGTCTAGGAAGATATGACTTTGACCTGGTGCATCTGGCTTAGTGGAACTAACTGAAACTATTCCTTACTAATCCTAGTTAGTTAGACCAAAGTTTTATACTAAATTCAGTGGATAGGACTATTTGAAAATTTTAAAGGCGTGGTTACTCTAATGATGTTTAGGTGACTCACCACAGCTTAGAAGTTTAACCAAAGAATGCATATTTGTTGAACCCAAAGTTAAACTTGAATGTAACACAAGTTAAACCAAATCCTGAAATTTAACTTAACTCATCTCACAAAATCATAGGATTTCCTGATTAGAAATATAGATCAAGGAGATGAATAAGGATTAAATAAAAATAAATAAAAATAATTTAAATAAATTAAATTAAAATAAATCAAGTTAAACTAAGTTCAACCTTAAGCTAAAATTTTGTTTCTCCTATTTTTTTATAAATTTAAATAGATATTAGATAGTGGTTGCTCACGACACATGACCAGGGATCAAACAATATTCACAAAATTAACCTTCAAAAGACTAGGAACAGTTGCATTTGGAAACAACGACAAACTGAAGGTAATTGGAGTAGGTAACATTGAACTAGAATCTAATTTCATTATTAATAAAGTACTCCTTATTGAAAATTTCAAATTTAACTTAATGAGTGTTAATCAATTGTGTGATTCAGAATATAGGGCTAGGTTTACATCCACTGAATGCTTAATTAAACATATGAAAGACCCTACAATAAAATTAAAAGAACTTAGGAATAATAATATTTATATAATTAACTTAGACAGTTCCTCACTTAAGTGTCACTTGACACAAAAAGAGGAAATCTAGCTATGGCATAAGAGAATGTCCCACACTAACTTTAAAAACCTAACCAAACTAAATGGTTTACTTAGAGGACTATCAAAACTACCTAACTTAGACTCAACAATTTGTAATGCTTGTCAACAAAGAAAATATATCAAATTAACTCATAAACCAATTAATCAAACTCAAACCAATTCAACACTTGAATTATTACTCTTAGATCTATTTGACTCCGAAAAGGCTCCGATGACACCGAAAGGCTGCTCCAAAGTTTAAATTTCCTTTCTATTTGTCGATAACTCTTATGTTTCAGTTCTTGTACTAAATTTTTGTAAATCATTTTCGAACTGATAGTGATTGTCCATCGAAAGCACTCTCACATCCGACCCTTAGAGTAGGAGTCGTTTAAGGCTCTAAACCAAGTAAAAAATTACTTGTGCTAGCATTTGAATTTTCGTGTTTCTTTTCTGCTGCATACTTTTGATTTCTAAAAAGCAACGATTACTATTCACCCTCCTTCCTCCCACTGCTCTTTAGCATCTTTCCGATCCAACAAGTGGTATCAGAGTTAAGATAGCTTTGAATTGGTGCAACCACCAATCATGCAAGGGGATGACTTTCAAAACCTTCTTTTAATTTTTTATTTCAGTTTTGAGTTTTTCGATATAGTTCAAATTGGTGCAATCACCTCTTTTGGATAATTTTTTTTTCATGACAAAATAATCTGAATTGGTGCAATACCAATCGAGTTTTAATACTTTTATTATCTCCCACACTGTTAATCCAAGATTTAGTCTTGGGATTTCTTTCTTCTTTTTTTTTGTGTGCAAAAGGTTCCATTCTTAAATGGCCTAAAACGAGGGATACAACACCGTTCATCTCCCCTCTTCAAAGGGGGTGACTTCCCATATTGGAAGAAGTGGATGGAGGTGTACCTGAAAATAGACTTCGACTAATGGTTCAGCTTCCGAAAAGGATACAAGGCTCCAATTAACAACAACACTGGAATTCTGATGGACCTAGAAAATTGGAGTCTGAAAATGAAAAAGAAAGTGCAAACCGACTTTAAGCCATTGAACATGATCTAGTGTAGACTCACAAAGGTGGAACTGAACCGCATTGGCCAGCATGAAAATGCAAAGGAACTTTGCGATAAACTCATCGAGTTATACGAAGTAACAAACAAGGCAAAGGTAACTAAAAAGGATTCATTTTTGAATAAATTACATAACATCAAAATGCAGGAAGAAGTAAAGGTGACTTGGGATGAGACATCATTAGAAGAATCGAATGTCAAAGATCAGAAGCATCACAACTACCTCGTACTGATAGCATTCAGACTGGAATCCGAAAGTGAAGCAGATCAAGATGATAAGTCTGAAGATGAATCAAGCCACGAGTTTGCACTCATTTTCGAAGGTTTGAATGAGGTATTTTCCATCTTAACTGCTAAATTTTTTAGAATAATTGCATGTCTTAATAAAAAATTAATTAAATCTAAAAAAACAAACTAAAATACTTCTTGAGGAAAATCAACACCTCAAAAAATAAATTGAAAATAGAAATCCAAATCAAGATATAAAACTTGAGAAGGAAAATACAATTTTAAAAGGTTAAATTAATAAACTCAAAGGATTATTAGAAACTTTCACCTCAAGATCAAAAACATTAGAGCCAATACAATAAGTCTGGACTCGGATATAAGTCTAACTCTACAAATAAAACTTTCATCTCTTTAATAAGTCAAAATTTGAAACAAACACAAGTTTGGGTTCCAAAAGCTTGTTTAACCATGCAAGTAGGATTCAGTCAATTTTATGTACCTAAAAATGAAATTCATTACCCACAAGTTCAGTGGACAGGATTATTTAAAAATTTTGAAGGTGTAGTTATTCTAATGATGTTTAGGTGATTCGCCACAGCTTAGAAGTTTAACCAAAGAATGCATGTTTGTTGAACCCAAAGTTAAACTTGAATGTAACACAAGTTAAACCAAATCCTAAAATTTAACTTAACTTATCTCACAAAATCATAGAATTCCTGATTGAAAATATAGATCGGGTGAGATGAATAAGAATTAAATTAAAATAAAATAAGTTAAATAAATTAAATTAAAATAAATCAAGTTAAACTAACTTCAACCTTGAGCTAAAATTTTATTTCTCCTATTTTTTAGAAATATAAATAGATATTAGATAGTGGTTGCTCATAACACATGATCGGGGATCAAACAATGTTAACAAAATTAACCTTCAAAAGACTAGGAACAGTTGCATTTGGAAACAACGACAAACTGAAGGTAATTGGAGTAGGTAACATTGAACTAGAATCTAATTTTATTATTAATAAAGTACTCCTTATTAAAAATTTCAAGTTTAACTTAATCAGTGTTAGTCAATTATGTGATTCAAAATATAAGGTTAGGTTTATATCCACTGAATGTTTAATTAAACATATGAAAGACCCTACAATAAAATTAAAAGGACTTAGGAATAATAATATTTATATAATTAACTTAGCCAGCTCCTCACTTAAGTGTCACTTTATACAAAAAAAGAGAAAACCTGGCTGTGGCATAGGAGAATATCCCAGACTAACTTTAAAAACCTAACCAAACTAAATGGTTTAGTTAGAGGACTACCTAACTTAGACTCAACAATTTGTAATGCTTATCAACAAAAAATCATACCAAATTAACTCATAAACCAACTAGTCAAACTCAAATCAATTCAACACTTGAATATTACATTTAGATCTATTTGACTCACATGAAATTAAATCTATTAATTAAAATTTATGTTGTCTAGTAATAATTGATGATTACTCAAGATTTACTTGGGTAAAATTCTTAAAAAAATAAAGATGAAACATTAAAATATTTAGTAATTTTTGTAGATAAACTAAAAATGAAAAGGACTCAAAAATCAAAAGAGTTAGGAGTGATGACGGTGGCGAATTTAAAAATCGTAGATTTACTAAATTCTGCTTAGAAAATGGGTACCATCAAGAATTTTCGTGTCCTAATACACCTCAACAAAATGGAATAGTTGAAAGGAAAAATAGAACTCTTTAAGAAGTCACTAGAACAATGTTTAATGAATACCAACTGATAAAATATCTCTGGGTAGAAGCTGTTAATACAGCCTGCTATGTACAAAATAGAACAATAATAAATAAGAAACATAACAAAACTCCATTTGAAATTTACTATAATAAATTACCTATGTTAAATACTTTAAGGTATTTAGATGTCCTGTTTACATATTAAACATAAGAGAATACTTAGGAAAATTTACCTCAAAAGTAAAAAATAGAATCTTTGTAGGGTATTTACTAAACAGTAGAGGATATAGAGTTTACAATAAAACTACTCTAGGAATTGAGGAAACAACCAATGTAAAATTTAATGAAATAACTAACTCTAAAGAATCTAACTAATTCAACCTCAATATCAACCAATTGATTTCGGTAGAGCTAGCACTAATCTAGGGGGAGAAAGTCAAAACCCAATAAACAAATACAAAGATGAACAAAATCAATCACAAGAAAATGAACAAACACAAACTGAGCCTAGAACAATAAGAGTCAACTCAGACCACCTAATTGAATAAATTTTAGGTAACTCAGACCTAAGAGTTCAAACTAAATCATCCTTCAGAAACCTAAGTCAAATATCTTTAATTTCTAAAATCGAATCCAAAATAGTAGAAGAATCCCTATTTGACCCAGACTGGATTATAGCTATGCAGAAAGAACTAGTCCAATTTGAAAGAAATGAAGTATGGGATTTAGTACCATTACCTAATAATAAAAAAGTAATAGAAACAAAAATAGGTATTTAGAAATAAACTAAATAAAAATAGAGAAATTGTTAGAAACAAGACTAGACTAATAGCTAAAAGATTTAGTTAAGTAGAGAGACTTGACTATGATGAAACATATACTCGGTAGCCAAACTTGTGTCTATTAGAATGCTACTAAGTTATACAGCCTATAATGGATTTAAGTTTTATCAAATAAATGTTAAATCTTCCTTCTTAAATGAGTTAATAAAAGAAGAAGTTTATGTAAGTCAACCACCTGAGTTTAAAAGTCTTGATCATCTTGACCATGTGTTTAAACTAAAGAAACCCTTGTATGGCCTTAAACAAGCACCTATGGCTTGGTATGAAAGGTTGACCTCCTATCTAATTTCCAAAAGGTTCAACCAAGGTCAAATTGATCCAACTCTATTTGTAAAATTACTCAAACAAGATATCTTCATAGCCCAAGTATATGTACACGACATAATTTTTTGTTCATGCCAACTCAGAATTTCTGTAAGAATTTATAACTTTAATGGAATAAGAATTTGAAATGAGCCTAGTAGGTAAACTAATCTATTTCTTAGGATTACAAATTAAACAAACAAATGAAGATAATTATGTTTACCAACAAAAATACATAAAAGAATTACTTAAAAAATTTGGAATGGAAAATACCAAAGAAATAAAAACATCAATGGTGACTAACACAACCTTAGATAGTGATCTAAATGGAAAGCCCGTGGATCTAAAATATCATAGGAGTGTCATAGGTAGTCTATTATACTTAACTATAAGTCGACCTAATATTTTATTTGTAGTTAGTATGTGTGCTAGATACCAAACTTATGCTAAGGAAAATCACTTAACTAATGTAAAAAGAACTTTTAGATATTTAAACAACACACCAAATGTAGGAATTTGGTATCCTAGAACACCTAATTTTGAACTAATAGGTTACTTTGACTCAAATTATGCCGGTTGTAAACTAGATCGTAAAAGTACAAGTGGTGTTTGCCAATTACTTGGACCATCACTTGTCAGCTGGTTTTGTAGAAAATAACACTGTGTTGCTTTATCTACTATTGAAGTTGAGTACATAGCAATGGGTGAGTGTATAGCACAACTATTATAGATAATGCACACATTAAAAGACTTTAACTTAGAATATAAAAATGTAAAAAATCTATATTGCTAATATTAGTTCAATAAACTTAATCAAAAAATCCAGTGCATCATTCAAGAACCAAGTATATTGAAATTAAACATCACTTTATTAGAAATCACGTCACCAAAGGAGACATTGAATTCAATTATATTGAATCCAAGTCAAATTTGACTAACATTTTCACTAAACCACTACCAGAATCTGAATTCAGTAATATACGAAGACAACTGGGAATGTGCATAATAGACTAGGACTCTTGTTATCAAATAAACTTTTAAGTGATTTACAAATTCTAGGAAAATTATTTACTGATGTTTTCTAAAAATTTCTCATTTCTCTAGTATTGTAAAATTATTTTGGCCTTAGTCTAGATAGAACCCATAGAAAGCATAATCCTATAGATCTAGGAAACTAACATCTCACAAACATACTAGGTCTACCTTGATTGTGTATTCATAAACATAGAATGTCGTCAGATGCATATGCCTCTTGCCTAGACTTCAGATACCTATATCAGTGCATCAAAATAAGTCTGCGCTATAAATACAATAATATATTGATCAAGTTAAGCAATCCTTCTTCATAAATAATAAGATGGATCAAATTTTGGTTAACTTGACTAACCAAGTGAATACTATTATCTTATGGTAGATAATAAGTAACTAACGGTTAGACATATACTAAGGATATTGGAAGTTGAATGATTATTTTAAAATAAAGATATCAGATTCAGGGGGAGAATCTAATTTTAAATCAATTGTCAAAAACTCTAAAATGTTTACTTAAGAAATTTTTCTTGAAAAAACTTTACTTAGAAAACATCTTGAAAAATTATTTGATTTGAAAAATACATAATTTTAAACATTTTTGAAAAACTAAATAATTTTTGTAAAAAAAACCTTGGAAAATTATTTTAAATCCGTACTCTTAAAATTATTTTGACAATCTTACTTAGAACATTTTTCTTTAAAATTATTTTAACAATCTTACTTAGAAATTTTTTCTTTAAAATTATTTTGACAATCTTACTTAAAAAAATTTCTTTAAAATTACTTTAAAAATCTTTCTTAGAATATTTTTTAAAATTACTTTGAAATTTTTTATTAGAAAATTTTTCTTTGAAATTACTTTGCAAAAGTCTACTTGGAAATTTTTTAAAATATTTACTCAGAAATTTTTGAAAAAGTTTACTTAGAAATTTTTGAAAAAGTTTACTTGGAAAATTCTTTGACAAAGTCTTACTTAGAATATAATTTTTACAGAGTTTTGACTTAGAAAGTGCTCTTAAAAAATATTTACAAATTTTTTTGTTAAACTAAACTTTTGTTTAAACCTCTCCCTAAGTCGGATACATACATAGTGCTTACTTTCAGCTATATTTTTGCATTAATGTATGGCATTATTGATCATATAATATGTTTGTCTTTCTTTTACGTTAGTTTTTTTTATGAATGCTAAAGGGGGGAGGTCAGGGTTAATGTAGAAAAAAATAAACAAACTTATCAAGTAAATCAAATTCAAAACTAACTTAAATCATTTGTTTGTTTTTATGTATATTGTCTTTCAATATTATTCTTTTTCTAACTTTAACCCAAGTTGTCGTTGCATCAAAAAGGGAGAGATTATTGGTGTAATTTGCACCAACGATCTAACTCAAATTTTGATGAATGACAAGTGGATTAAAGTTAGAGTATTTGTGGTCTAATTGCTTCACCAAGTGTGCAGGAGTTGACAGGTCTTGAGAACCTAATACCAAGCTGAAATCTAGTTAGGTCCATAGGACCCGATAACTAGTGTGAAGTCCAGATAGGTCCGTCGGACCCAACAGATGGCGAGAAGTCTGTTGGTCCATGAGACCTGACAACCGACCAAAGTCTAGTTGGGCGGGACCTGACAACTAGCGGAAAGACCTGATGGGTCAAAGGTAAGTCAAACAACTACAGTTAGTAAGTAAGAGGTAAGTAATTGGAGGAGAGATCCAGTGAAGACGCATTCCCGATTGAGAGAATAGTAGGCGTCAGTCTACTTAGGTCCATTTGAAAAACCTAAGCTAAGACCTTGACTAGATTATGATCTCGAGGAGACAGGATTTAATTACTATGACTATCTTACTGCATTGTGCTAGCTTTATTTTACAAGATAAATATTTTTTTGTTTCTTGAACTAATTCTTTTTTGCAGGGAAGAAGTTGCTAAAAAAAGAGTGTCCAGGCGCCCGAAAGGGGCCAAGCACCCAGACTCCAGGTGCCCGAAGTTGGTTCGAGCGCCTAGACCAGTTTCGCTTGGGCAGCCAGGGAAGGCACCTGGGCGGTCCAGGCACTCGGACTAGAAAAATCATCCAGAAGCTGAGTTGGAACATAACGACTGGTCGAACCCACATCAACGGTTAAAGCACCTGAAGGGGTTACAGGCGTCCGGATGTGGATAAACTTGACGAATTAAGTTTCAACGAGAGATAACTACGTCAGCAATGGTCAAGGCGCCCGAAGGGGTTCCTACACCCAGAAATTGGCCTATATAAAGGCCTTTGACCAACAACTTTAGAAGAACAAGTACTACGACTTTCATTCTTGCGTGCTGCTCCAAAAAGACTCCGATGACACCGAAAGGCTGCTCCAAAGTTCAAATTTCCTTTCTGTTTGTCGGTAACTCTTATGTTTCAGTTCTTATACTAAATCTTTATAAATCATTTTTGAATTGATAGTGATTGTCCATCAAAAGCACTCTCACGTGCGGGCCTTGGAGTAGGAGTCGTCGAAGGCTCCGAATCAAGTAAAATATTACTTGTGTTAGCGTTTGAATTTTTGTGTTTCTTTTTTGCTGAATACTTTCGATTTCTAAAAAGCAACAATCGCTATTCACTCCCCCCCCCCCCACCCCCTCCTCTAGCGTCTTTTCGATCCAACACAAAGGAATCATAAACTCAGGTTCAAAGTTTAGGATTGGGGAATCAATTAGTATGATCAATTGGCCCCAAAACAATCGATTAGTGTAATCAATTGGCCCAAAACAATCAATTGAGAATTGTTTTCATGAAGCACAAAAGAATGCTGAGTTGATTAGGACAATTGATTTAGCATGGGCCAATTGATTAGGGTTATTGATTGAAGGTGTCATCGCGAGAGAACAGAAGGAGTCAGAACCGATTAGGTTAATCGATTCCAATATCACCAATTGATTAGGGCAATCGATTGGACGGTTTCTTACAAGGAAATAGAAAGGTGCTAAATCGATTCAGTATGGATAATTTATTGGGAGTATTTTCTCGCGAAATAGAAGGCTTCAGAATCGATTTACTCAATCGATTGGAAACCTATCAATCTATTGGTATGACTCATTAATAGATTAGTTGAATGAAAAAGAGTCGTTTTGTAGGTTTGAATGGTTGGATTTTATATGGCAATCAATTGAGGTCAGGTCAATCGATTAGGAGATATTTTCCAACCCAAAGAAACCCTAGAAAAGGGGGTTTGCAATGTTTTGAAGCTGCCAGTTCTTGCGTGTTTGGGAGACAAGTACTGCTACATTTCCTACCACCAAGAGGCAATCCAAAGTAAGAAAAGAGCAAATAAAGCAATGTTCATTGTTGTGAAGTCTTGTTTGATTGTATTTCGTATTTGCTTTCTTATTTTCTTATTCTATTTCTTATGCTCAAGATTGTATGAGGTTTCTTGCACCTCATGAATTCTAAGAATGAGATTTTCATAGTGGATACTGTGAGAGAGAGCTATATCCTTGGATTAGTTATCTCAAAGAGGTGGATATTAAGTAAATAGAGATAATAGCATTGCTTTAAGTTTCCCTATCATTCAAAATTGAAGAAGTGAAGCGAGTTATTCACCCTCCCCCCTAGCTCACACATGTCCTAACAGTTTCATTTCTATAAAATATAGATGAGGCTCATTGAAGAAGGGCTCTCGTCTTCTCCTCTCTAGGCCACTTTGTCAAACAACTCACTATGAGTATTGAGGGGTCAAGGCAGCGGTTTGACAAGGTGAAACATTATCTTCTTTTTCTTCTTCCTTTACTTTTGGTCAAGCCCTTCCTCCAACGGAAGACACACCGGCTCTCAAACCCATTCCTCCAACAGAAGGCACATCGGCTATCAAAAGCTCTTCCTCCAACAGAAATCACACTAGCACCACAGTTAGCTAAAGTCCTTCCTCCAACATAATGCATTGCAGTCCACAACTTGCTAAAGCCCATCCTCCAATGGAAGACACTACATTTCGCAACTTGCTAAAGCCCTTCCTCATGGGAAGACCTTTCTTTTCCAATTCAAGCCCTTCTCTCGAGGAAGACAATTTTTTTTCTTCAACATTGTACTGACTTAAGTATCGAAGCGATAAAATCGGTAACGCCGATCCTCGCTCACCAGTGTTGACGTTACAATATGTCAAATCAATGGCTTGGAGGCGCAGCGATTGCAGGTAAAATTATAGGGAGATAGCATATATAGCATCAAAGACGGAAGGCTTTATGGAAGTGAACATGAGGCCATGGACTGGAAGTTCCCACAAGGACAGCTCGGCTGCACCTGAAGATGGGAAGCTCTATCAATGCAAATTCTAATTAAGTGTTACGGTCAGTAAGGAAGACTGGGAGAAGAAGGAGAAAGTAGATTTGGATCGCTAGTAATCAAACAATTTTTCGAGAGAATTAACATTTTTATAATTAAAGGATATATAGATAAACCTTCCAAGTTTTTCGATTTCTTAATTTTTCTCACTTGTTTTTTGGGTTTGGGGAATGTTTTTACTTTGCTTATAACGAGATAAGATTTTTAAGTCCATTCAAATTATATATAATTTATCAAAAGTTTAAAGTGAACAAAAAAACATTTTTTTAACATTACAATAGATTATATAATGTAATTATGTAAGGAGACGTACGGATTCTTTGAGGCCAAAGTTATAATTAGTATTTTTAATTTTTATTAGTTAAAGTTAAGTTTGGTATGTAAAATTTAATTTGTTTACAAGTTAAATTTATATTTGATAAGTAATATTAATTTTTTTTGCCGACCAAAGCTAGATTTTGTCGATAAATTAAAAATTTTTACCTACCAATGTTAAATGTGACAGGTAATATTTAATATTTTATTAGTTAAAATTAAATTTACTAACTAAAGTTAAATTTAACCCTACTTAATTAATAATTTTAAAAATCATTTTAATCTATTTTATTTTAATAAAATATATATAAAAAATTAATACAATTTTCTTTTACTTAGCGCCATAGTTTTAACACGTAATAACACGGCAAATTTGATTATTAAAATATTTTCTTTCCTTTTTCCCTTATACGAGTTTTGAATACCTATTTCTTTTATTTTACTAAATTAACAGATATTTAGAAAATTATTTCTCAAATTTATGTTTGAATTAATAGTATCAATAGTTTTTGCTGTGTTAGTTGCCTTTAAATTACGTTAGCACTTATTTTTTTTCCAAAGATCCTAAACCCTAAAGATATGATCCTAGGAATCTGATCCCCCAAATCAATCTTACATAGGATTAGGATCCTAAAAATTATGCTTACCATAATAAGTAATATATTTTATTTATACTATTTTCCTTCTTTTCAATTTTTATTTTCCTTTAATTTTTTTTGCCACTGATCCATAACCTTCGTTTATAGTATGCACGTCGTCTTCTTGAAAACCCTTCCTCTTCATCCACTGAAACCCTATATCTCGGTCGAAAAATCCTTACTCTTCCTTTATTCAGTGCCGGAAAACTCTTCCGGTCAGAAATCCTTAAATCTCCATTCATCCTCTATTCGACGCTGAATCAACAAGGATTAGTGACACGAAGCCTTCAATCAATTGATTGCTGCGAGTTTTATTCATCCTCCATTCAAAAAACACCGTGAAGCCTTCTTCTTCCTTTCTTCAAAGAAGAAAATAGTTAGTAGTATGTTATTTTCTCATTTATATTATATCGCTTTGCTTATTTTTTATTATGAGCCAAATTGTGAGTTTATTATGGCTTGCTTTTAATTAGGACCAAATTAATTAATATTAAAAACAAATATTAGTTTGCACTTTGTACAAACCTTTAAATGGAAAGTGTAACGGTAGGACACTTGCTTTTAGATAAAATCGAACCAAAGCATTTTGTTTGGGATTTTCTAAACTTAATATATATAAATGAAAGTCCTATCTATTCATCAATAATGCAGTGTTACTCTACACTATAAATAACATCATCAACAAAAATGATAAATAAACATGAATTAAACCAGCTAACAATCCTATCTAGTTATCAATGATAAACATGCATAGTATTGTCACCCTACAATACAAGTTTAATCATCAATAGATATAATATGTAAACATAACAAAGAACATAAAAATGCACAAATGAAGCTAAATAAAGTACAATAATAAATAATCAAATATGAATAAGAACATAACTACAAAATCAAACATGAACAATAAATAAATCCTAATTAATCAATCCAATTTTTTTTATCAAACAAGTGTTCCGCCTGTCACATATGGAACAGCAAGAAAATCACTGTCACTCAGAATCCTCTTGACATCCTTGGATGAGACGACGTCACTGGTCAGAGATGTAAACATCAATGGTGGAAGCGCAACCTCGAAGTAAACCACTCCGAAGGAAATTTGTTGTGCAACGGAATTCTGATCAATCTTGTCAACATTAACTCTTCCTTCTTCACTGCATCCGACAGAGCTAGGTTGTGCGGCTCCAAGCTTGGAAGAACTCCGACCGGAACTCCTACGACGAAGACGATGTGGCTACTAGAATCTTTGAGTTTTCCTATCTTTCTTCACCGCATCTGGCAGGGAACTCAGAGTTCTAAGGCTAGTGTAGGTACGTGAATGAGTGTCGGAGAAGACCCGAGGCTCGCTATTCGCCGGGAAGCCGTCGATGCTTTCTTCACCACACCCAGCAGGGGGCCCGACTGGGATGTGTGATTAGATCCTTTAATGAATCTATTCAAATAAATCCTTTAACTTTATTTCCTTTAAATTTTAGACTTTTTCTTTTTTCTTCTAGATAAGTTTTAATAAGATATTTTCTCTTGAAAATGTATTTTTATTTTATTTTTCTTTTAGACCTTTTCTTTTGAAAAGGTAGTTTAAGTCTCCATTTTAAAGAGACATTATGTAATTTTGGAAGACAAGTAATTTCCCTTTTAGTTAATCAATTTCATTTGATTATTGGAAGCATATCCTCTCGAAGCGATCACCCTATCCCCCTTTTCATTTTTCTTTTTCGATTCTTCCACGTGATAGGCCCCCAGGTTCCTATCAACTTGGTATTAGAGCACGTTATAGTATCTCGCAGCAACTTCAACAAGCGCATGGTCTTAACTCGACTTCAAGAGAAGAAAATTCACTCTGACATGACGACCGGAGGATCTCATCCTGGCGCCAAATGGGCTCTGGAATTTGATGCTAAGCACGAGACAAGGATGGATAAACTCGAAAAAACTATGACATCGTTGGTCACAATAGTGCAAGAATTGAAGGATCGTTTATAAGCAGATTCCAGCTCAAGCATACTAATCAAAAGGGGAATAAATCAGCAGTCTCAATAACAATAATATGACCAAGGAGCAAACTCAAATAAAGATCAAGAGCACAATCATCTACGTATGAAGGTGGAATTTCCTCGCTGGGAGAACAACGATCCGATTGGATGGATTTCAAGGACTGAAAAATATTTTCGCTTCCACAGCACATCGAACAATGCAAAGGTAGAACTAGCATCTATAAACCTCGAAGGCGATGCCATCCAATGGTATGACTGGCTTGAAGCATACCATGGGCCTCCAAAATGGGAGGGATTCAAAGAAGAACTCATCAATCGATTTGGTCCCTCCGGTTATGAGAATGTTGATAGAGAATTGGCCAAAATTCGACAGACTTCAATCATACTAGAGTACCAAGGATGATTCAAGCGACTCTCTAATCAAACTCGTGATTGGTCAGAAAGGCAACTACTGGGCACTTTTATTGAAGGACTTCGCCTTGATATACGACGAGAAGTAAAAATGAATCAACCCCGCACCATGAAGGCTACCTTATCCTTTGAACGACTACAAGAAGAGAAGATCAATGAGGAAGGAAGAAGAAATAACAAGGTAATTCGTGAAAACCCATCACATTATTCAACACCCCATAGATTGACAAAAGAAGAGATCAAGGAAAGGATGACAAAGGGATTATGCTGGCATTGCGATGAAAAGTGGCACCATGGTCATCAATGCAAGCAAAAGATGATACTGATGATTGAACTAATAGAGAACTCTGAGTAAGAAGATGATTTCGATGAAGGTGAAACACAAGATAATATCAACGAAGTGCAAGATGACTCTATGGCAATATCAGTACATGCCTTAGAAGGGTTACAAACTCCGCAAATAATGAAGGTAAAATGATTCATTAAAAAGCATCTAGTAATGATACTTATAGATTCAGGAAGCACCAATAATTTTCTAGACTCAACCTTAGCAAGAAGGCTTAAACAAAAAATAGAGCGAGCATCTACATTTGATGTTAAGGTGGCGGATGGAAGATCACTTACAAGTCTAGGAAAATGCGAAGATATTAAAATTTTCTTACCAAATTATGAATTAATCACAGATCTCTTTCTTCTACCCCTGGATGGATGTGATGTTGTACTTGGAGCACAATGGTTGAGAACATTAGGAGATATAATATGAAATTTCTCCCAACTAACAATGTGCTTCCAAGATCAAGGAAAAGAAGTTTGCATCAGAGGCAAGAGATAAGATACCATCACATCAATCAGTAGTTATCAGGCAGAGCGGTTATTAAAGAAGATTGCTCCATTTTTCTCATGCAACTCTCCATTAAAAAGGATCCTAAAGGTATCTCATATACCCCTCCAGAATTAGAGGCACTTCTTTCAAAATTTTCTATGATATTTGCTGAGTCAAAGGGACTTCCTCCATCACGTTCACATGATCATCGTATACCTCTAATACCGGGGAGTGCACCAGCAAATGTTAGGCCTTATCGCTACCCTTACATACAGAATGAGGTAATTGAGAAGATTGTACAAGGGATGCTTCAAGCTGGTATTGTTTGCCCAAGTGTAAGCCCGTATTATTCTCCAGTACTACTTGTGCGAAAGAAAGACGGAAGTTGGTGAATGTGTGTAGATTATCGGGCACTCAATAAAATTACAGTGAAAGATAAGTAACCCATCCCCATCATTGATAAATTACTTGATGAATTAGAAGGTTCCTCATTCTTCTCAAAATTGGATCTTCGCTCAGGCTTTCATTAGATAAGGATCTATCAGCCGGACATTCCAAAAACAACCTTTTGGACTCATGATGGTCATTATGAATTTTTAGTCATGCCTTTCGATTTAACTAATGCACTTCTACAGTCCAAAGTTTGATGAACGATATCTTCAGGCCTTATCTCCGCAAGTTTATTTTGATTTTCTTTGATGATATCCTTGTTAATAGTTCATCATTCGAAGATCATTTGCATCACCTTTATAAAGTACTCACTCTTTTACGTGAGCATTCTCTTTTTGTGAAAAGACATGTTGCTTATCACTTGGAGCTTCCACAAGATTCTAAAATACATCTTGTATTTCACGTGTCTTGTTTAAAAAAGAAATTAGGCGATAAATTTACTCCTCAACAACACCTTCCTGAAGTGAATTCAGATGGTGAAGTTAAATTTCAACCTTATGCTATTTTAGAAAGGAGACTTGTGAAGAAGAACAATCAAGCAACGGGTGAGCTATTAATTCAATGGGACAATTTATCTATCGATGATGCAACATGGGAATTATATGATACCATTCAAGAAAAATTTTCAGAGTTTATTGATAAACAACCTTGAGGACAAGGTTAATTTGAAGGGCGGTGGATTGATAAGATCCTTTAATAGATCTATTCAAATAAATCCTTTAACTTTATTTCCTTTAATTTTTAGACTTTTTCTTTTTTCTTCTAGATAAGTTTTAATAAGACATTTTCTCTTGAAAATGTATTTTTATTTTATTTTTCTTGTAGATCTTTTCTTTTGAAAAGGTAGTTTAAGTCTCCATTTAAAGAGACGTTATGTAATTTTTGGAAGACAAATAATTTCCCTTTTAGTTAATCAATTTCATTTGATTATTGGAGGTTGATCCCCTCTAAGCGATCACCCTATCCCCTTTTCATTTTTCTTTATCGATTCTTCCATGTGATAGGCCCCCGGGTTCCTATCATGTGCGAGGGATGAGAAGATGAGCCTCGCCGAAGATACCACTTCGGCGCTGCCCGATGGTCGCCGCCATTGCAAATCTGCTGGAAACTGCCATCGTCGGACTCGTCGTCGTTGATCGGGAGCAGAGGAAAGGGGGTTGTGCACAGGAGAGAAAGGGAAGAAGTGAACCACCTAGAACTAGCCCTAGCCCTAAGCCTCGCCGCTAGTCACCTTCTTTGTCATTGGTTGCTCGGGAGAGAAAAAGAGGTGGAGCGCCGAGGATTTGGAGAAGGTGAAGAAACATGCACAGTGCTTTTGCCCTAGCTCCAAGCCGCAAGCCACTATGTTGAACCAAAGTTTACCCTTTTAAACCATTAAATGAATCGGTTCACTTGAACCAATTTTCCTTCAAACTCCAATTGAACTAGTTCGGCTGAACCAGCTGCTAAACCAACATGAACTGAATTCAATTGCAATTTCTTCTTAGGTTTTGAAATTGGGCTTTAAAATGAAGCTTTGATATTAGATTTTTAGATTGGGCATTTCTTCTCCTTTTGTCCAGCAATTGAGCTTAATCATAATTTGAACCGTGTTGGATTGAATCGGTATTTTTCTCCTCAATTGTTATCTCCCTTAATTCCTTTCAAATAAAATATAATTAAATAATAGCCAAAATACTCATAAAATATACAGGAATTAAAATGAAAACTAACAAAGATCCAAACTCATTAAGCACGCTAAAAGCACATAATTGGATATATAAGAGGAGAAAAATACCGATAAATAACACTAAAATAACTTGTCCAAATGTTGGTTATCAAATCCTTCACACTTATTCTTGCATGTCTTGAGAAAGTGAACAAAATGAGAAAATAACTAAAGATGCATTCCCCTAGCAATTCTCAATCATGTTTAAAATTTGTAAAAGAAAGTTACCTAGGATTGTCAAATTCAAATGACCCAACCATTTATAGATTCAATTCATACACTGATTAACTAACATGATAATTTCAATTCATAATGAATAAATTGAGAATGATAATAAAATAAACCTCATAAGGTGAGTAATGATGGCTCTACTATCATAATTATGTAATAGTGGAGCTCACTCAAGCTACTCATGGTTCATGCACTACCATATGCTTGCTTTTCTTCTAATCTTCACCACTATCATATGCATAAGAATGCATAATAAAACAATGAAGGCTTATTTACAATGTAAGAGAAACATGAATAAAAGTAAATAATAGTGTGTAAGAAAAGAAATGAGGAAGATAAAATAGAATAATAATGGAAGGCACAGGCATAATGGAATGTTATATAGATTAGTACAAAAAAAAACATTGCCCCATAAGTATTTCATCCAAACTTTCAAGATAGCTTTCACCAATCCAATAAATATGTAAACAACCTCTACTCTAGCTTTTCACAATAGAAATATACTCATGATATACAATAATATCTTAATGTCACTATAATAAAGATTGTCACTCTCAAAAAATCTATCACATAGGAGTATAAAATGCACGATATGTCAAAGCATTTTTTTCTTTTTCAATTTTTTCCATTTATGATTTTTGTTTTGCTTTTTTTTTTGTTTTTGTTCTGTTCACTTTTTCCCCCTTTTTTCTCAAAATTTTTTCAACATATCGTGCAATACCCCATACATCATCAATAATAGCTCAACTAAAATGATAATGAGCATCGTTCACCTATGGTGTTCAAGTATTGTTTACCTATGCTTCTCTTAAATTCTCTTAAGCTATTCCTCTCCCCCACACTTAAACTTTTGTCCATCTTAGGCAAAACACTCAACATGGAGCCTGCAAAATATCCACATCCAAAAGAGAAATAAAGTGAAATAAATGGACGAAAGAAAAAAATGAAATGCCCAAAGATAAGAGAATTATTCAAGCAACAAGTGATAACACTAGGAATGAATAAAAGCAAATGAAATAGACTTCATAAAAATTATGCAAACCTATGATCATGTAGTCTTGAAAAAATTAAACAAGCTCTAGAGTAATATTAACCACAAGTGCATCACACATAAATGAGAACAATAAGCTTAAAAAATATCATCCTCACTAGGTATATCAAAATTATCATCTCAATCTACCCACATAGAATCCATCACCAAGTTATAACTACATGTAATCCAAGAATCCAATCATGACAATAAATCTCCAAACTCGACAATCAAATTTAACTAACTTTCATAATTTCTAAAATGACAAAAAAAAATGCATAAGAAATTTATTATGAAAACCAACTGAACAAAATAAAAATGAACTACTAACCAAAAGCAAACAAAGCAAAGAAATATATACAAACAGAAAGAAAAAGAAAAGTGAGATGGAACAGACTCCCTTGAATTTCTTATGGTCGAAGTCAATTCAATTTCAAAAGTCAATTTGGAAGTGGGGTGGTTGTAGGTGAAGTGAGGAATGCTCCCTCCACCATCGTCTCCTCAAAAATTTTCTCTGGTAGTGAAAAATGGTTCAATTGGAGTGTCCACGCTATTGGTGCGGGAAGCATCTAACAATCGAACTTGGGTTTTGATTATGTCAAAGGGTTCAAAGTTAAAGTTATTTGTGGTCTAATGAGTTTGAATGAGATTGTAGGAAAGTCTTAAGTGTTCTTAGGCAAAAGTGCTAGATGCGGTTAGGCAGGTGGAAAACTCTATGGGGTGGTAATCCTAGGTCCTAGGAGGTGGTAACCCTAGGTGGAAAGTCTTGGCAGGTCGAAGGCTTCGACAAAAATCCTAGAGTCGGGGACTTTAGGTTGAAATCCTGATGTCGCGAACTGGGTGGAAGTCTGGACGGGTCATGGAGCAGATGTCCAGCATGAAGACCGAAAGCTTCAAATGCTAAGCAAAAGTTCAGTTGGTCTAGAGGATCAATCTGGCAACAGGTAAACTCTCCTGAGAGGAGTAGGTGAGGATGCGTCCCCCAGTGAGGGAATAGTAGGTGTCAATTCGACCTAGGATTTTTGAGAAACTCGAAGTCACAATCGGGCAGCCCGAAGACTGTTAAATGATTTATTCATGTCTATATTGTGCTAACTTTGTTTTGCAGAGTATGGTTGGTTTCTTGGACTAACGTATGTTGCAGGAAGAGAATTGAATCTTTTTGTCTCGGATGAACAGTGCTTGATGCACCTCCATGGGGCTAAAAGGCGCCATGAGCATGCTGGTCGAAGGATCCGCGCGGAAGAAAGCGAAGGCACCTTCAAAAGACTTGAAGGTGCCTTTGACAGATGATGGAAGGTGCCTTCCATGGAGCTTGAAGGCGCCTTCGGGTGGATAATCAGCGACCGCAGCGGAGCTTATCGACGACCAAAATTTGGGGGATAAGAATTTGCTGAAGGTGCCTTCCAAGGAGCTTGAAGGTGCCTTCAACGACCCTATATATGTAGGTTACGATTGATGCATAACAAGACTTCCAATTGCGATCTTTCTACTGTGCGCTGCTTTACAAGACGAACTTGCTACTTAGTAATGCGACTCCGACAAATGGGCGACGCGACTCCGACGATCGAGTGACGCAACTCCGACTACCGAGCGATGTGACTCCGACGACCAAAAGCATGACCATCCAGATCTGAAAAGTCATCGGTATACTTTTATTGTTGCACTTAAAATATAAACAATTATATTTGTAATTCTACGAATTCATAGTGGTTTCCCATCGAAAGCACTCTTATGTGTAGGCCTTGGAGCTGTTTATTCTGCTACGTGTTTACTGTCGTGCTATTCACCCCCTCTAGCGCTTTCTATTTATTCCGAACCAAGTAATTTCTTGGTGTTTGTGATTGATTTCTGCTTATTCCGCTGTGTGTTTACTCGAAAAATGAATTAGCCATGAGCGTTATTCACCCCCTCTAACGCTTTATGATCCTACAATTGATATCTGGGTCGCTTCGAATCGGTGAAACCACCATTCAATCAAATTTTTGTGGTATTAATTCTTTTGTTTTATTTAATCGGAATTGGTATAGTTACCTTATTTCGATTGTTTTATCGCAATTTAGAATTTGTCTCTCTCGAAGCTGGTGCAACACCACTTGAGCTCACTATTTAAATTCATTATCCCGCACTACTAATCCAAGACCAAGTCTTAGAACAAGTTTTCTCATTTTTCTGTCGTGCTAGATTTTTAAATGGCCCACCAAGAAGGGTATAGCATTGCACGTTCTCTCCTTTTCTCTGTCAAGGATTTTGGCTACTGGAAGAGCCGAATGGAGTACCACCTCAAGATACAAGCCGAGATGTGGATGATCATTCAAACTGGTCTCAAACTTTCACTCGACGATGCTGGAAAGCCAGTATCATGCGTGAACTGGGATACCAACTTGATGAAGAAAATCGAGGCCGACACCAAAGCAACCTGCACCCTTCAATGCGGCTTAACCAAAGAAGAGTTGAACCGAGTTGGCCCATTCTCAAGTATGAAAGAACTATGGGAGAAGCTGATCAAGCTACACGAGGGAACTTCCGATACAAAAGTAAGTAAACGTGATTTAATTTTGAATAAATTATATAATATAAAAATACAGGAAGGTGAGTCAGCGAGCCAGCTTCATGCTCGTATACAAGATCTACTGAACAGACTCCACGTGATTGGATAGAAGGTTGAAAATCGCGACATCGTCAGGTATGCATTAAATGCATTTCCGAGGAACACCTTGTGGGCATCCATGGTAGATGCTTACAAAGTGTCTAAGGATTTGTCATTAATCAAATTAGATGAATTATTTTTTGAATTCGGGCTTCATGAATAATCTAATACTACTCCAACCGAGAAAGGTATTGCTTTGATTGCAGGAACAAGCAGAACGTGGGAACCAAAAGCAAAGCGCAGAATCGAACTCGAGTACGAAGATGAATCAGACTCAGAAGATGATGAAATTACCGCCAAGCTCGTAAAATTGGTACGAAAATGTGAAAAAAGAAGCAGGTGACTCAATCAAATACAAAGATCAAGTCTGGAGTTAAATGCTACGGCCACAACCAGAAGAGACACTACAAGCTGGACTGTCCGAACCAGAAGCAAGGAAGAAGGAGGTCGTTGAAGGCAACGTGGTCCGAGCCATCGGAAGAGTCTGACGAAGAAGAACACAAGCAAGTAAGCTACCTTGTTCTATCGGTACAAGTGTACGTTGCCGAAATCGAGTTCAAGTCTGATATCGAATCAGAAACCGAGTCCAAGAGAAGCCACGGATCCATATCCATTTCTGAATGGCCTAATCACATTGTAAGCTCTCTAATTTCTGGTACTAACGTAGATAATTTATAAAATTTAGTTTCATACTTATTAAAGAAATTAGCCAAATCCAACGTCCAGGTCAAGTCACTCCAAAAGTAATAATCCTTAAGGAGGAGACTAACCCAAGACCTTTGACTGAGCCAGTTCAAAATGGAAGTTCAACCCAAGTCCAACAACTTGAGGAAGAAAATTTTAATTTGAAAACTCAAGTTAAAGAACTTAAGGACATATTGGAACGGTTCACCTTGGGTTCCAAGAATCTTGATCTAATTCTTGGAAAATAAAGAGTCGTTTACAATCGATCCGGACTTAGATTTAAGGCTAAACATAAATTTAGATCTTATTTGTCTCTAGTAAAATGCTCAAATAGAAACTTAGTTCGAGCAGGGGTCCCCAAGTCAAACTTGATTAATCAAGTTAGACTTGGATAATATTGGATCCCCAAGGATCATATTCATTACCTTGATAGACCTTATCGAGGCTATGATCTAGGTGGAGCTAATAAAAAGACCATTTTTATTATAAAAATAGAATTGTCTGATGTTTGATTTACTATTTTTTATTATTCATGCTTAGACTGGGATAGATAATGACCTAGGCTTAATTCACACTTGACTAGTTAGACCGAGAAGTTTCAGAAAGAAATTAAATATCCAATTTCATTGAAAGACTTTGTCTAGAAGTGGTGGATGATCCCATATCTAAGAAGGCATAGTACCTCGCCACAGCCTGGAAGTCAATTATTGAAATAAATATTTAATTGACTAACTCAATTGTAAATTAATCCTTAGATTGTAATCTAAATTGAAGATAACATTAACCATCTCACGAAATTCTATAAGGTTCCCTGATTGATAATTTAGAAAAAGTGTGAGATGGATCTAGATTTAAAATATAAAGTAGTTAACCAAACTCAAATTAATTAAAATTAATTTAATTATGTTAACTTAATTACTTTTAAATCATAATTTCAAAGTATTAATCTTACTTAATTTCAAAAATATTAATCATAATTTCAAAATGTTAATTACTTTCAAATCATAATTTCAAAATGTTAAGTACTTTTAAATCATAATTAAATTTTAAATTATTAATTCTTAGATTTTCAAAATCTTAATTATTTTTTTAAAAATATTTATAATTAATTTTTAAATCATAATTAACATGTAAGTTTAAAATTTCAAACTTAATTTTTAATATATTTTCAAAATCTTCAAAATTTTAATTATTGTCAAATATTTAAATCTAATTAAATTCATATTTTAAAATTTGAAATTCAAACTCATTGAAAATTCAAACTTATATTTTAAAATCTATATTTTAATATTTTTAAATATTAATAAAATTAAAATAAACTTAATTCTGTCTTACACAAACACATTAGTTTTACATATTTGATAATTTAGAAAGAGTGAGATGGAAAATCAAGAAAATAGAAAACTGTTGGAACCCCAAGGTTGTTTTGGTGTGATCAACAAGTTAAATTAGGTCCTGTGTTGTTTTAACCTTGTGTCTAAGTGTGCAGGAGCTTAGGAGCACAGGTACTCGAGCGGAAGATGCAGCTAGCGAGAAGGACGGCACGCGGTGCGTCCGAGGGATGAGGTGCTGTGGAAGAGTACACCAGCGGACGAGAAGGAAGCGTGCGGTGGTTCCAAGGGACAAAAGCCGGAGCGGAAGATTGCTCGGGGAGCAAGAGACGCGGCTAGCGAGAATGTCGGCACGGGGTGCGACTGAGGGACGAAGACTGCGGATGAGTACGCTGGTGGACGAGAAGGAAGCACGCAGTGATTCCGAGGGACGAGAAGTCGGAGGGAAGCCTGCGAGAAGACCGGAACTTGGGTTCGGGTGAGCCCTATTCCGGATGGCAGAGATCACCCAAGCAAGCGGATTCAGAGCAGAAGACCCGAACTGAGGCAGGACTGAACCAGAGAAGAGGTCCCGGACAAAAAGTCAACTACTGTTGACTTTTTGCTCCGGGGCGCCCTGAGAAGTCCGAGGCACCCGAAATGCTTCCGGGCGCCCGGACCCGACTTTTGACCAGGATCGAGATTTGACTCGATCTGATCATTGGAGGATAAAGTTTATCCCCTCCAGGGCGCCCAGAACCCTTCTAGGCGCCCCGACCAAGGCTATAAATATAGTCTTAGTCCAGAAGCTTTTCAACGAACTCATTACTTGTAAATCCAACGCTTGTGTGCTTTAGAGTTGTAATTAAAGCTTCTATTTCTGCGCTTCAACGTTGTAAGAGGCTTCTCCGCCTGAAGAAGTTTTTAGTGCTTAATCTTCCTTGGATTAACAACCACATCGGCTGTAACCAAGTAAATATCTTGTGCCTCGTTCTTTATGATTTTAATTTACTACTTTACTTTATTTATGCAAGTGTTAGCTTAAAGAGTTCAAGGAAGGGTTGTATTTTATTTTACAGGGCTATCTAACAACCCCCTCCTAGCCGGCCGCAACGGTCCTACAAAAACTACCTTGGAAAATTAGAAAAATAGATAATCTCTTTTATCTTATACATGCTTGGACTTTAGGATACTCAAAAGTTTTAAGACATTAATCAAGGGGAGTAAAGGGAGTCAAGTTAAGTTAATTTTTTTTGTTTTGGAAAGTTAAAGTATTCTTTTTCAAAATTTCAAAGTTAAACTTTTCTTTTTGCTCTTTGAAAAGCAAAAGTTTTTTTTTTT
The DNA here is from genome assembly GCF_018446385.1 of Zingiber officinale. Lineage (NCBI taxonomy): Eukaryota > Viridiplantae > Streptophyta > Magnoliopsida > Zingiberales > Zingiberaceae > Zingiber > Zingiber officinale. The sequence continues at coordinate 16,865,250 of NC_055986.1, read as the reverse complement.
AAAAAAAAGAAATTCAGTTTTCCTGTTTAACTATTTTTTTAAATAATCCTTAAATAGTTTATTTGAAAAAGAAAGTTTAAATATTTTTGTATCTCAAAAAATAAGTTTTTAACTAAGCTTTTTATCAATTTTTTTAAGCTAAGTACTTAGCTAAGTTTTTTATCAATTTTTTTTAACTAAGTACTTAACTAAAATTTTTATGAAAATCCTTTTTTTAATTTAAGTACTTAATTGAGCTTTTATCCATATCTTTTTAAAACTAAGTACTTAACTAAGTCTTGATCAAATTATTTAAAATCTAAGTGTTTATCAAAATATTTCTAAATCTAAGTGTTTATCAAAATATTTTTAAAGCTAGTTTTATCAAAATATTCTTAGTGAATTTTTTATCACAATATTTTTAAATGCTAAAAGTATTTTTATCAAAAGCTTTTTAAGCTATGTACTTAAGTTCTTATCAACTTCTTTTGAAAGCTAAGTACTTAACAAAACAATTAATTTCAAAGTATTTCTAAATTAGCTAAATGTGTTTTTCAAAGAAATTATTTTCAAAGCTAAGTTTAGCTAAGTGCTACTCGTCAGGGGGAGCTTCAAATTAAACAAAGTAAAAACTCTTTTGTCAACCAACTTTCTCTCTACTTATTTTATTTTTAATTTATGTCAAAGGGGGAGAGAGAAGTTAAAAGCTAAGAGTAAAACATAAATTTTATGAAAGGGGGGCATAAGGGAAGTTTTTTTTAACAAATTATTGTATTTATGCTCATGCTTAAATTCCTCTATTTATTGTTATGCTTTACTTAACTTTGAACTGTATTGCCATAATAAAAAAAGGGGGAGATTATTGGTGCGGGAAGCATTCGACGATCGAACCTGGGTTTTGATTATGTCAAAGGGTTCAAAGTTAAGGTTATTTGTGATCTAACAAATTTGAATGAGATTGCAAGAAAGTCCTAAGTGTTCTTAGGCAAAAATCCTAGCTGCGGTTAAACAGGTGGAAACCCCTAGGGGGTGGTAACCCTAGGTCCTAGGAGGTGGTAACCCTAGGTCCTAGGAGGTGGTAACCCTAGGCGGAAAGTCTTGGTAGGTCAAAGGCTTGGGCAAAAATCCTAGAGTTTGGGACTCTAGGTTGAAATCTTGGTGCCGTGAACCGGGTGGAAGTCTGGACGGGTCGTGGAGCAAACGTCCAACATGAAGACCGGAAGCTTCGGACGCTGAGCAAAAAGTCTAGTTGGTCTGGACGATCAATCTGACAACAGGTAAACTCTCCTGAGAGGAGTAAGTGAGGATCAGTTCTCAGTGAGGGAACAGTAGGCATCGGTTCGACCTAGGATTTTCGAGAAACTCGAAGTCAGAATCGGACAGTCCAAAGACTGTCAAATGCTTTATTCATGTCTATATTGTGCTAACTTTGTTTTGCAGGGTATGGTTGGTTTCTTGGACTAACATATGTTGCAGGAAGCGAATTGGGCCTTTTTGTCTCAGATGAAAAGTGCTCAAGGTGTCTCCATGGGGCTGGAAGGCGCCATGAGCACGCTGGTCGAAGGATCCGCGCGGTAGCAAGCGAAGGCACCTTCAAATGACTTAAAGGCACCTTGGACAGCTGATGGGAGGCGCCTTCCATGGAGCTTGAAGGCACCTTCAGGTGGATAATCAAGTATCACAATGGTGCTTATCGATGACTGAGATTTGGGGGATAAGAATTCGCTGAAGGCGCCTTTCAAGGAGCTTGAAGGCGCCTTCAATGACCCTATATAAGCAAGTCACGAATGGATACATACCAAGACTTCCAATTGCGATCTTTCTATTGTGCATTGATCTACAAGACGAACCTACACTTTGTTGGTTAGTCCTAAGAAAATCGTATCGGTTCTACTGTACAAAATTTTTCTGTACAAGTGTCGAACCTTTCCTTAAATAACCTATTGTGTTCTTTAGAAGTTAAATTAGGAATCGCAGATGGAACTTAACATCATTGATTCCAAATTTAACTTATTTGTTCTTAATGGTTTAGATTTGAATCGCAAGAGGAACTTAACACTATTGATTCAAATCTACCTAAGTTATTAATTCCATAAATATTAATTTCCAAAATTGGCTTCCAGGACTGCATGGCGAGGCACATGGCCTTCTTGGATATGGGAGCAACCACCACCGCCTAGGCAAAGCTTTTTAAGGAAAGCTAATATTTATTTCCTTAAATAACTCTAGGTTAACCAAAAAGAACAATCGAACGCAAATTCGAAAAAGAAGAAAACACAAACTCGAAAAAACTATTTCGAAAACTCTAGAATCATATGCCTCTTGTGTTTGGTATTTCCATAAATAACCATACAAAGAAAACTAGTATGATGCGGAAAATAATTACTAGTTATACCTTTCTTTGTAAACAAAATAACCTCTTGATCTTCTACCGTATTCCTCTTCTTATCTCGGATGTTGTGTGGGCAACGATCTTCCGAGACGAGAACCACCAAGCTCCTTCTTCTCCAAGCTAGATTCGGCCACCATTAATTCTCCATGAGAAGTAAAGGTCCGGCCACCACCACCAAGCTCCAAGGGATGCTAGAAACAAAGCCTTTTTTCTCTTCTTCTTCTCCTAGCTAGAACTGGCCACCATGAACTTCCCTTAAGTTGATGTCGTCGGCCACAAAGGAGGAAGAGAAAATAAGGAGAAGAGGAGACCCTAGGGCCGGCCACACCAAGGAGGAAAAGTGTGGAAGAAAAGAATAGAGTCGTTCACCCATGAAGGCACCTCTACCCCCTCTTTTATAATCCTTGGTCTTGGCAAATAAGGAAATTTAAATAAAAACTTCCTTAATTCTTTTGCCATGAAAAGGAAAATTTATTTAATTAAAAACAATTTTCTCTTCTCAATTTACAATGGCCGACCACTTTAAAAATAAAACAAGGAGAGTTTTAATTAATTAAAACTTCCTAATTTGTCTCCGGAAATTTATAAAAAATTTCTCCAATAATTTTTCCCTTCATGGTGGTTTGTAAAAAGGAAATTTTATAAATTAAAATCTTTCTTTTAAACATGTGGATAAAAAGAAAGTTATATCTAAAAATAAAATCTCTTTTAATCTACAAATAAAGAAAGATATCAAATCTTTTCTTAATCTTTTGTAGAAACTTATAAAAGAGAATATTTAATTTTTAAACTCTCTTTTAAATCATGAATATGGTTAAAAAGGAAAGTTTTCTCAAAATTAAAATCTACCTTTCAATCTACAAATAAGGAAAGATTTCAAATCTTTTCTTAATCTTTTGTAGAAGGCTATAAAAGGAAATATTTAAATTTTAAACTCTCTTTTAAAACCATGATATCCACATAAGAAATAATTTTAATTAAAAATAAATTCCCTTTTAATATGGCCGCCCAATCAAGCTTGGGCTCCAAGCTATGGCCGGCCAATTAACTTGGCTCAACCTTTGGGTCTTGGCCGGCCCTAGCTTGGCCGGCCACCAAAGAGTGGGTAAGAAGGTGGGTATGTGGTGGGTATAAATCTCTATATACAAGAGGCTACGATAGAGACCGAGAGGAGGAATTGGTTTTGGTCTCCCGATGAAATTAAGCTTCCCGTGTTCGCCCCGAATACACAACTTAATTCCATCAATAATAATTCATTCCACTAAAGAACTATTATTGAACTACCGCACCAATTCCAAATTACATTTTGGGCTCCTTCTTATTATGAGTGTGTTAGTCTCCCTGTGTTTAAGATATCGAATGTCCACTAATTAAATGAGTTACTGACAACTCACTTAATTAATATCTTAGTCCAAGAGTAGTACCACTCAACCTTATCGTCATGTCGGACTAAGTCCACCTGCAGGGTTTAATATGACAATCCTTATGAGCTCCTCTTAGGGACATTATCAACCTAGATCACTAGGACACAGTTTCCTTCTATAATCAACAACACACACACTATAAGTGATATCATTTCCCAACTTATCGGGCTTATTGATTTATCGAACTAAATCTCACCCATTGATAAATTAAAGAAATAAATATCAAATATATGTGTTTGTTATTATATTAGGATTAAGAGCACACACTTCCATAATAACTGAGGTCTTTGTTCTTTTATAAAGTCAGTATAAAAAGAAACGACCTCTAATGGTCCTACTCAATACACTCTAAGTGTACTAGTGTAATTATATAGTTAAGATAAACTAATACCTAATTACACTATGACCTTCCAATGGTTTGTTCCTTTCCATCTTGGTCGTGAGCTACTGTTTATAATTTATAAGGTACTGATAACATGATCCTCTGTGTGTGACTCCACACACCATGTTATCTACAATATAAATTAATTGAACAACTACATTTATCATAAATGTAGACATTTGACCAATGTGATTCTTATTTCTAGATAAATGTTTATACCAAAAGCTAGGCTTTTAGTATACATCCTAACACACTTAGTAACACAACTCTGGCAACTGGGCAGCGCGACTCCGACGATCGAGCCACGCAACTCCAACTACCGAGCGATGCGACTCCAACGACAGAAAGCACGACCATCCAGATATGAAAAGTCGTCGGTATACTTTTATCGTTGCACTTAAAATATAAACCATTGTACTTGTAATTCTATGAATTTATAGTGATTGCCCATCGAAAACACTCTACGTGCGGGGCTTAGAGTAGGAGTCGCCACAGACTTCGAACCAAGTAATTTTTTGGTGTTTGCAATTGATTTCTGTTTATTCCGCTGCGTGTTTACTCGAAAAATGAATTAGCCACGAACGTTATTCACCCCCTCTCTCTAGCGCTTTACGATCCTACACACTCTAGAAGCTTCATTATTGCATACAGGGTTAAGGCTTTCTTCAAATGATAGAATACATCCTTACGTGACTTTAAATGAAATTCATGTAGAAATCCTATGCACTAAAAAAAGGATGTAATTCCTACACGCATGCTGTATGAGATGAGCTAGAAATAATATAAATATTAACATAGCATGAATTAAGAGATGTGTCACATCTAATAAAATCAGACCTAATTACCTCCATAGAATTTTCTAAAAATTTAGAAAAAATATTGACCTTACCATAGTGAAAGGTACCTAAAAGGTCTAGAATAGTGAATGTGATATCATCTTAATTAGGTAAAGGATCTGGCTCTGGCAATTGTGCACTGGAAAGAAGTGATTCTTGGATCGTCCCTAAACTTCCATCATCACTAAGTGCAATCACAGGCTCAACTGCTCAAGTGGTAGTGTAAACAAAGGAACCAAACTGTAGAGTAGCAGAAACAAGATCAGGAATATCACACACTCTACAATCCATCTCCTCGAAAATTGATGCGGTATGTTGATCTGATAGTAACTGTAACTATGTCGATGAATGTATTCTTAGCTGGAACTATGCTTCTTGTTGTTGCAACAAATTTTTGCAACTGTTCCTCAAGATCCTGCTAAAGTTGATGCTACTGAAAATAAGGCTGGTAATACTAAGGCCACTCAGAAGTCCCTTGTTGTGTGTCTCCATACCTGAATCTTGAAAATGAATTATACCTATCCTCTGGATGGAGCTGATAATACTGAGGATCAGACTGATGATACTAGATTCTGGTCGGGAATATATTAGCAAAGGAATGAACATATTTGGTAATCGGTCTAGTCCCAAATTGCTAATAATTTGTAATCATAATCTCAATAAGTTCTCTAGCCTGAAGTGTTTTGTTAACTAGAGCCCCTCCACTAACTGCATCAATCATACTTCTATCCATGGGAAGCAATCCCTCATAGAAGTATATAATCAGTAACTGATTGTTAATCTGGTGCTGAGGGAAACTAGCAACAAGTCATTTAAATCTCTCTCAATATTCTTGTAATGGTTCTCCTGTAAATTGTGGAACTCTGTAAATACTCCTCTAAATAGCTGCGGTCCTAGAAGTAGAAAAGAACCTTGCCATAAATCATTTCTTCTTCTCAAACCAGCTAGTGATAGAATTGGGTGAGAGATCGTACAATCAATCTTTTGTTGAATCCGCCAATGAGAATGGAAATGCTCGAAAGCTAACATCTTCTTCTAATATGCCATGTGATTTCAATGTAGAGCACACCATATGAAATTTCTATAGATGTCCATTGGGATCATCACCATAAAGTCCATAAACTTGGGTAAAAAATGTACGATTTGTGATAACTCAAAGTCTGCATCCAAATCAGAGTAACTGATGCAGAAGGACTCATCTAGCAAATCTGGTGTCCAAAGATCTCCAATAGTTATTTTAGTGTTGTTCTCCATGTTGCTTATCAAATATGAGATCCTAATCATACACTGAAACATTGAAACTGCTAACGACAAGAGATTTCCTGGTCTTATCCTGAAATGCTAACATAAACAAGATCAAAAGACACAAGAAATATACAAGATAGAATGCATGTATATAACAAATGAATAATTAAATCCTAACAATATTTTTAATTTTTTTATGACCACCAAAGAAATAAAAATAAGAGAAAATATAATTAAAAAATGAAATGAAAAATATTTTAAAAAATGAAACAGTGGTCTAAATGTTGAAAATTGGCCAAAAATAAACCTTTATTCACAGTATAGCTGTGAGTATTACTCCCCTCACACCTTTCCATCAACTTGCAAAGTTAAAGAGTAAAAGGTAGTGACTAATAGTTACATCGAAAGGAAAATAAAATAACAAAGTAGAAAAGTAAGAATAAGATAAAAAAAAATTAGTGCACAGTCTAAAAATAAACAAACACCACTAGTTTCTTGGCAACGGTGCCAAAATTTGATGAAGTCACAACTATCACTTATGCAAATTAAATTAATAATTTCTCATCAACCAAACCCCCTTAACTTACACAAAGGTAGTATAGGAGAGGGCTCGAGTCATCTCTCACGTGGAACTAATGGTAAGACATTTGTTTTCAGACAAAATCGAATTAAGGGGGTTTTGTTTGAGATTTTCTAAACCTAATGTAATAAATAAAAGTCCTATCTAACCTTCAATAATGAACCCATAATATAGTATCACTCTACGCTACATATAACGTCATTAACAGTAATAATAAACAAGCATGAATTAAACTAGCTAACAATCCTATTTAACTATTAATGACAAAAATGCATCGCACTATCATCCTACAACATAAGTTTAATCATCAAAAGACATCATATGAAAACATAACAAACAACATGAACATGCATTAATGAAACTAAATAAGTGCAATAATAAAGAATCAAACCTGCGTACAAATATAACTACAAAATCAAATATGAACGAGAAATAAATTCTAATTAACCAATCCAAGTCTCTGATCAAATACGAGAAGTGTTTCGCCTATCACACACGGAACCATCGGAAGCTGTCATCGCCGGACTCATCGTCTTCGATCAGGAGCAGAGGAAAAGGGGCTGTGCACGGGAGAGAAAGAGAAGAAGTGAACCGCCTAGAACTAGCCCTAGCCCTAAGCCTCGTCGCTAGCCACCTTCTTCGTCGTTGGTTGCACGAGAGAGAAAAAGAGGCGGAGCGCCGGGGACTTGGAGAAGATGAAGAAATACGCACAGTGCTTCTGCCCTAGCTCTAAGCTGCAACCACTGTGCTGAACCAAAATTTGCCCTTTTAAGCCACTAAATTAGCCGGTTCACTTGAACCAAATTTTCCTTTTAACTCTAACTGAATTGGTTCGGCTGAACCGACTGCTGAATCAACATGAACCGGATTCAATTGCAATTTCTTCTTAGGCTTTTAAAATCGGGATTTGAAATGAGGCTTTGATATTAGATTTCTAGATGGGGCATTTCTTCTTTTTTTTTTTATCCAGCGGTTAAACTTAATCATAATTTGAATCATGTTGGACCGGCATTTTTCTTCTCAATTATTGTCTCCCTCAATTCTCGTCAAATAAAATATATTCAAATAATAACCAAAATATTCATAAAATGTATAGGAATTAAAATAAAAACTAACAAATATTCAAACACATGAAACACGCTAAAAGCACATAATTAAATACATAAGAGGAGGAAAATAGTAATAAATAACACTAAAATAATTTATCCAAATGCTGGTTATCAAGGTGGCACATTCTTCTTTATTTACTTTGAATGTTGAAAATTCATGTCGTTCCGGTGTTAATGATTTCTCCCCCTCAATTCTTGAGGTGGATGTCAATTTAAATTCCTTCTTGGATGTTGAACACCACTCATCATCAGAGTCCTTTTGCATAGAAGTCAATGAGTCTTCTTCTTCGGACTCATCTTCATTTGGTGTCGATGATGGATTTTCATGAAACTTGATAAGTTTGCTCCATAGATCTTTGACATCCTTATATTTTCCTATCTTATACAAAATTTTGTTAGGCAAAATATTAACTAGTAATTTAGTTATCTTTTCATTTGCCATAGACTTGTGAATTTGTTCCTCACTCCATTTACTCCTCTGAAGAAGTTTTTCTTTTGTATCTCTCGGAGCTTCAAATCCTTCTATTAGAGTAAACCGTTATTATGTATCCATCAAGAGGAAATATTTCATCTTTGACTTCTAATGCTCGAATCCTCTCAATCTGAATGGTGGAGGTACTCGGATATCATATCCAAATCCATCCCGGGGGTTCATCCCAAAATCCAAGCTCCCTTTGGTGTTGGTTTCTTTCGACAGTCAGTCCAATGGCTTATTACTATTGAAGAGCATAAGATTACACCCTCTTCTTCTTTCCTCTAGCTTGTGCTTTTTTCTGCAGATAGTGTGATGAAGAGTGGTCTCACTCTAATAATACTTGTTAGAACTCATACGAGCTAGAGGTGGGGGAGGGGTTAATAGCTTCGTTCGCTTCTCTTGATCTTGTCGTTATTGTACAACAAAAATATTGCTTCAATCTCGACTCCACATGCACAACACCTTGGTTTACTTTGTATCCGCCTCCTTAAGGTAACCCAGGGTCTACTCGTAGCGATCTCTTCCACTAAGAACTCTCTCCTTCTCGAAGACTTTCCAGAAGTGGAGAAGCCTCTTACAAACTTGTTCTTTCAAAGACACGACAAGAAAAAAGAAAATAAAGACAAATATAATCGAAAACTACTTTACAATCAAAAGTTGCTTGTTTGATCACTTATAGCTTGAAAATGCCTCTTGTTAGTCTTGAATGCAGTAGCACTATCCTCTAAACCTAAGAACGGGCTTTGAAAAAATCTTTGAAATCATTTCTTTAAAGCCTTTAGGTTGGGATTGATTTATGCCTGTCAATTGGCTGAGATTATCCATCAGTTGATTGATATGGTATTTAATTGTTGAACAACCTCTGAACTTTCTAAAATCTATCTAATTTTATCGATTATTCGAACATCAGTCGACTGATTTAAACCATCAGTCAACTAATGTCTTCAATCAAATCGAATTTGACTCACTTCTATTTAATTTTTGAAGACATCAATCGACTGATATCAATCATCAGTCGATTAATGTCATCAATTAAGTCAAACAATTAAATCGACTTATTTCTATTCAATTTCTAAAGACATTAGTCGATTGATCAATCTCTGAACAAGTTTCATTTTGTAATGAAAATCACCTCATTTTGATATCTGAGTCAAAAGTTATGGCCTTCATAAGTTTGCTCTATCGGAACTTCATCATTTCATATCAACTCCCTGTTGAACTTCCGATCACAAAGTGTTCAGTCAATCGTAACCCACTTGGATATTCTATCTTGTGTTTAATGTTTAGCTCTTAGCTGACCCACTTTGTATAAGTACCTCGGATTAGTTTTGATATGATCAACTAGGTTAAGTTAGGTTTTATTGTGTTTGATCCTTGTATCTAAGTGTGCAGGAGCTTAGGAACATAAAAAGTTGAGCGGAAGATGCAATTAGTGAGAAGGATAGCACGAAAAGTGAGTCGATGGGCTCAGTGCATCTGAGGAAAGAGATGTTGTGGAAGAGTACACCGGTGAACGAGAAGGGCACATACAATGGTCCAAGGGATGAGAAGTCGGAGAGGAAACCTACTCGAGGAGAAGGTCAGAGTTGGGTTCGGATGAGTTCAACTCCGATTAAATGGAGCATTACCCACACGAAGAGAATCATCCTGGAGACTGATTTGCTTCATGGAAGGCGTCTCCAAGAGGCTTGGATGTGCCTTTGCACTTCAAGGAGAATATGCCTCCAAGAGGCTTGGAGGCGCCCTTGCATCTTCTTGTGGAAGGCATCTCCAACAACATCGGAGGCACCCTAGACCAAGCAAATAGTAGTCGTTAGGCTACCGTTGTGAAGAGGATAAAACTCTATCCTCTTGGAACGCCCTGGACCTCTATGGAGGCACCTTTGAGCAATAGATACATTTTTCCAACGACTATAAAAGATCCCTAGAGCTAGGAATTCAATAGAACTTGAATAACAACTCTTGTAATAATTTTTCTAGTCTTTTCTGAGCTTCCAAAGTGTATAAGAGACTTCTCCACCTTCAACGAAGGATAATTTTAGTATGCTTTTATTTATCTTAGATTAACAGCTACCTATGTTGTAACCAAATAATTTCTATGCCTCTTTTTATTTTATGAGTTATTTTTTATTTTATGTCATTTATTTTGATTAGTTAAATTATGCATCCTTGCTAAGCAAAAGCTAGAGATTTTTTTAACTCTAATTTCAGGCAATTTACCCCCCGCCTCTTGCAGGTCAACCACGATCCAATAATTTGTATCAGAGCTCAACCGCCTCAAAAGGACTAACTGCCGACTAAAGTAACAAGACGATAGCCAAACCAAACATATATCCACCTAAGTTTGAGGGGAAGTTCGCACTCTGGAAACGTCTGATGGAGGTATTTTTCAAAACTGATTTCAAATTTTTTTTTAATAATGAAGTATGATTTTATAGCACCTAAAGATTAGCAAGGAGCTGAAAAACAAGAATACCTGTGGACCAAAAAGAAACAAGCTGATTTCGTAGCAAATGAACGAGCAAAATTCCACTGCCGTGGGAAGTCAATAAAGTCGACCTCCTATGACTAGGCAAAAGAACTCTGGGAGAAGTTCCTAGAGTTGCATGAAGGAACCTTGGAAGTGAAACTCGCAAAATGGGATCAGATCTGGAACCAACTCATCGAGCTCTAGCTAAAAGAAGAAGAATCTGTTACTCAACTGCACGCCAAACTGAAGGATCTCATCACCGAACTCATGAATCTTAGAGAAATGTCAATAAATCGAGATTCGCAAAGGTGTGCATTGAAAGCTTTTTTTGAGAATGTCGGAATGGTCCTTAATAATCGGCTACTACTATATTTCTAAGGATCTAGAGATAAGTTAATTAGAAAGTTTATTTTCTACTTTAGAACTTCATAAATTTAGATGTACAGAACTAAAGAAACCAAATCAGAACATTGCCCTAATGGCAAAATGGATGAACCAGACTTCGAAGCTCTATTGACGAAAATGAAGCAACTTTAACGGTAAGAAACTTTAGTAAATATCTCAAATCTAACAAATTCAACAAGTTGCAAGCTAGGAAACATGTGTGGAACAAAAGGAAGATACAATGCTACAATTGCCAAGAAAAAGGGCACATCAAGGACAGCTACCCTAAACTAAAGAAGAAGGAGAAAGAAAAAGACAAAGGGCCAAGACAAACGAAACACAAGAACTTAAAAGCTACGTAGGATGAATCGTCGTCCTCTGAGTCCAAGATCGAGGCCTATGTCGGACTGGCACTAATGACGAACCATAAGAAGGATGAAGAAAATATCTCATAAATGAGCATCAACAAAGGGGGAGAGTCTTCAAAAGAAAGCAGTGATGAAGGGGAAGCATTGGATAATGAAGTCATCACAGTAAGTACGATACATTTCCGATCTCATGAAGAGTTATTTGAGTTTATTAAAATGTTTGCTAGAAATATGGTTAAATTATAAAAAAAAAATGTAAAATTAACTTTAGTAAATGCATACAGATTAGAAGATTTTGATAATTTAAAATTTGAAAATGAAAAATTGAAAGTACAAATAAAAAATTAAAAAATGACTATGCATGTGTAAATTCAAATATTCTTCATACTTCAAAATTTAAAAATTATGAAGGACCGAATTGGTATATCAAGAACCATAAGGGTTAAATTAAAAAAATCTCTATAAACTATATTCCACTAAGATTTCTGATAAATTCAGTAGATAGTAATCTTTATTGGGATCCAAAAATATATTTAAACTAAATCTTCATTTTTTTTTTTAATCACAGAATCTCTTAACTTAGCAAAACATTTGTTTCTATTTTTTTTTTTTTAGAATTTTCCATTTAAATTTTGAATACGGATAGAATAATATAGATTCTCTGGTGAAATAAAATTTTACTAAATTTTTGATAAAATAATAATTTTTTCATCAATTTATTACTAAAAATATTAATTTTTAATATTAAAAATATCAAAAATCAAATTTTGAAAAATTTATTTTTTTACAGTAATACATTGTATTTTACATAATTAAGATAATTTTTAGACATGAAAATCTATATTTAAAATTTATTTTTAAAAAAAATAGGATTCTATCATAAAATAATTTATTTCTATTAAAATAAAAAATATTTTTTTTCTAAAAAAAATTTGTATTGTTCTAACGGCTTCTGTTTGACCTTAACAAAAAATTTTAGGATTTTTTTTTAAAAATAATTTTAAAATTATTTTTCTGAAAATAGAGAATTAATTAATAAAATTATCTTTGAAAAATATTCTATTCACAACCCCCTAGAAAATTTGTCAAATTTTTATAACTATTTTTTCATATTTTTTTCTATTTTTTATGTGATCAAAGGGGAGAAATAGAGGTTAAGTTAAGGGGGAGATATTTTTTGTTTTGTACTTAATTGTAAAATTCTTATTATAATTGCAATTTTGTTTACTTAGTACCAATTATTTTATTTTTGTTTAACCCTAACTTAACTTGGTTGATTTATATTAAAAAAGGAGAGATTGTAAGTATCCCAAGTTAGTTTTGATATGACCAACCAGATTAAGTTATGTCCTATTGTATTTGATCCTTGTGTATAAGTGTGTAGGAGCTTAGGAACATAAGAAGTCGAGTGAATCACGTAGCTAGCGAGAAGGATCGTACGAAAAGGGAGTCGACGGGCTCTGTGCATCTGAGGGATGAGATGTTACAGAAGAGTACACTGGTGGATAAGAAGGACGCACGCGCAGCGGTCCGAGGGACAAAAAGCCGGAGAGAAAACCTGCTGAAGGAGAAGGTCTAAGTTGCATTTAGGTGAGTTCAACTCCAATTGACCGAAGCATCACCCACGCGAAGAGAATCAGCCTGAAGATTGATCTGCTTCATGGAAGGCGCCTCTAAGAGGCCTGGAGATGCACTCGCGCCTTTTTGTGAAAGGCGCCCTATACCGAGCAAATAGTAGTTGTTAGGCTACTGTTGAGAAGAGAATAAAACTCTATCCTCTTAGAGGCACCCTGGACCTCTTTGGAGTCACCTCTAAGCAACGACTATATTTTTTTAGGGGCTATAAAAAGATCCCTGGAGCTAGGAATTCAATAGAACTTGAACAACAGCTCTTGTAATCATTTTCTTAGTCTTTTATAAGCTTTCAAAGTGTATAAGAGGTTTCTTCACCTTCAACGAAGAAGAATTTTAGTATACTTTCATCTGTCTTAAATTAACAACTACCTAAGTTGTAATCAAGTAATTCTTGTATCTCTTTTTATTTTATGAGTTGTTTATTTTATTTTATGCAGTTTATTTTGATTAATTAAATTGTACATCCTTGCTAAATAAAAGCAAGAGATTTTTTAACTCTGATTTCAGGCAATTCACATCCCTCTTATCAGTCGACCATGATCCAATAATTTGGACTTAACCTAATTCCGAACTAGGTTTGTCTAGCTCTCAACCAAGTTTTTCACCACCTAACCTCACTATGATTTTTATTGTCTAGTTCTCAACTTGATCTTTCATTGTCTAAACCTGTTAGAACTTTCATTGTCTAATTTCCAACTAAGTCTTTCATTGTTTAGACCCGCTAAAACTTCAATTACCTAATTTCTAAATATGACTTCCCTTTGGCTAGTCTCACTAGGACTTTTACTATTTAATCTCACCAGGACTTACACTATATATTAATCAAAAATCGAAACCTTAACTCGAATTAACTCTAATTTGATCAACTTGGTCAACCCCAACAAAATGTTGATTGCACCAATAAATATTGCAACAACTTCTCATGCGATACCGACCTAGTAGATTACTCAAACAGTTTGATACTGACTCCTACCCACCAATAAGAAGACGGTCTAAATACTTCTTGATACACTACTTGGATATTTTATTGTAGTACTCTTTTACTAGTCATCTGATATTTACTTTCTTTTGTCATTTTTGAATAATTTAATATTAGATATAATATTCACTTTTTATCCGTTGTTTAACTAGTTTTTTTTTTCTAATTTATCAATAATTATCAGTAGCCAAATGTATATTGGTTTGTAATGTAATTAAAAATACTAACCAAATATATATTGGTTGGTAAAGTTTTTAAAAAATTACGAGGTAAATATATATTTGGTCAAATTTTTTAGAAATTGATTATCTATTTATTTTAAAAATTTATCGGCTAAATATATATTTGGCTAATAATTTTTTTAAAAATTATTGACCAAATAAACATATTTGGTAGATATTTTTAAAAATTTATCAGTCATTTATTTTAAAAAGTTAATGGCCAAATATATATTTATCCACTATTTTTAACTATTTTTAAAAAGGTTTATTGAGCATTTATTTTCCTAGTAATTTTTTAAAAACTAGCAACCAAACTAATGGCCAAGGAATAAAATTTACCTATCATAGATTACTAGCCAAGTTCCGATCAAATTTTTTAGCCGGTAATTCATGTTAATGTCAAAATAATAGGATTATCTGCTATTTTTATTTCCCGGTAAATTCTTGTTTTCCCGTAGCGAAGTAAGCCTTTTCCATATATTTTTAAAATACATTTTTAAAAAAATCTATGTTAATAGAAAATATAAATATTTGTAAAAAATTAAATTTCTTTTTAAATGAGAAAAGATATTTTTTTCTCACTCATCCCTAACAGAAAACATAAGTTTTTTTTTTTTTTATCTCTTAAACTTAAAAGTAAATTTGATTAATTAGAATTTTAATTAACTCCGTCTATGACCATACAGTCATCACCAATTTCAAGCCTAACTAAAGAAAGAAAGTTGTATTAGGCTCTCAGCTAACGTTAAAATTATGGCAAATATATAATGAATATATCCATTAAATTATTATACTACTGCTAGGTTATTCCCCGGAAGGAATACGTTGCAGGGTCCGACTGTAACGTCTCAACAATGACGTTAAGGAAAAACCTCTTAAAGTTAAAAAAATCTCATCTCAGTAAATTTGATTAATTAGGATCTTAATTAACTCCAGCCATGACGAACAGTCATAGCCGATCCCAAGCTTAGATAAAGAAGGAGAGCTATAGTAGGTTGTCAACCAGTGTTAAAATTATGACAAATATTCAATGAATGAATCTATTAAACTATTATACTAATGATAGGTTGTTTCTTGAAAGGAACGCGTTGCAGGGTCTAACTGTAACATCTCGACAAGGACCGCTACATTTTCATGAGAACTTGGATGTAGTGTTAAATAGACAAGAGTTCTCACACCATAACTTGGATAAGAACAAATATGATAAGAAAACTAATAGTTTAAAATTTAGAACATAGAATATAGGAACCCTCACTAATAAATCAATGAAGGTAGTAGATACAATCATTACAAAAAAACTACAATTTAGGGACGAAATTTTGGGACGAATAATATTCGTTGCAAATTTGCGAAAGATTTTGCAATGAAAAACTAATTCATCGCAAATTAGCAACGAAAATAGAAACAAAAACAATTCATTGCAAATTTGCAACAAATATATTTTCGTCGCAAAATTCGTTGTCAATCAGCGTCGAAAAATAAATTTCGTTGGAAAAATTATAAAATTTGCGACGAAAAAATTTGTTCATCGCAGAAACTGAGATAAACAGATAAATTTTTGTGACAAATCTCTGGTTTCATCACAAATTTGCAACGAATATATATTCGTCGCAATTATCGTCGCAAATTTGGGACGAATTCCCGAGTTCATCGCAAAATTTCTATTTTTTAAGTGATATTTTAAAAAAATTAGAAGATGACCCTAGAGAGCTCGGAATGACACAAAACAAATTTTTATGGGTTTGTATTGTTCTCCTCATCTTACCAGTGGGCCCAAAAAAAAATTTTAACCAATATTCAGACATTTATAAATTTTCTAACCCGAATGAGTAATAAATATTAAAATCTTATTTTAAAAAATTATAAAGGTCAGAATTTTAGTTAAAAATTTGGTTTAGACCCACTAGTAAGATGGGGAGAACGATACGAACCCATAGAAACTTATTTCATGTCATTTCGAGCTCTCTAAGGCCATCTTTTAATTTTTAAAAGTATCACATAAAAAAAATAAAAATGAAATTTTGCGACGAACTCTGGAATTCGTCTCTAATAGTGGTGAAATAAACTATGAACATAATTAATGTATATGCATCGCAAGTAGGATTAGATGAAGCTACCAAATCAAGATTTTGAAATGACATAGATGAAGTATTATAAAATATTCTACCAAATGAAATGATTTTAATAGGAGGCGATCTAAATGAACATGTCAGAGTGAAAAATGAGAAATATGAGAGGGTATATAGGGGTTTGGGCTTAGAATGAGAAATGAAGAAGAAAAAACTATATTAGATTTTACCATAGTATATGATGTTATATTGGCTAATGCATTTTTTAAGAAAAAAAAATACATAGTCACGTTCAAAAGTGAGAATAATAAATCGTAAATTGACTTTCTTATAGTTAGGAAGAAGGATAGAAAGATTTGTAAAAATTGTAAAGTCATCCCTAGACAAAGTTTAACTACTAAACATATATTAGTAGTGTTGTATATACACCTCAAGTATAATATCTATAGAAAGAAAATATATATGACTCCTAGAATTAAGTGGTGGAAATTAAAGGATAGAAAGTAAAATATATTTAAGGAGAAGGTAGGAGTATAAGTATTAGGTGAAATATAGAGTAACTCTAATATGACATGAGATAAAATGATATCAAAGTTGAAAATAGTAGTTAACAGTGTACTCGGTGAATCAAAGTGACATGCACCATTAAATAAGAAATTTTAGTGGTGGAATGAGAAATTACAAGAGAAAGTGAAGGAAATAACGAACAACTTATAAGGAATTATATATTTGTAAGAACGAGATTTTTTTAAAAAAAAATACAATAACCAAGGAAGAGGCTAAGAAAGTAGTGAATGAGCCAAGAATAAAACTTTTGAACGATTATATAAAAATTAGATATAAAAGAAGGAGAAAGAAATATTTATAAAATAGCTAAAATAAGATAAAGGAAAATAATAGATTCTATCTAAATAAAATGTATTAAAGATAAATGTAATAGAATATTAGTAAACGATGGAGAAATAAAATAACAGTGGAAGAAATATTTTCATCAACTTTTTAATGAAGGTTTAGGTGACCAAGTTAATTTAGATAATTTAAGTAGGTCAAATGAGTATAGAAATTTAAATTTTTATTAAAGAATTCAAACTTCAGAAGTAGAACAATCTTTAAATGAGATGCACAATGGAAAAACCGTTAGACCAGATGATGCTCTGATAGAGGTATGGAAGTGTCTAGGGAAATAAGGTATTGAATAACTTATAAAATTATTTAACATAATATTGAAAATGGAAAAAAAATGTCTGATGAATGGAAGGTAAGTACTCTAATTCTCTTATATAAGAATAAGGGAGACCTATAAAATTGTACAAACTATATGAGTATTAAACTAATGAGTCATATCATGACACTTTGGGAAAAAGTAATAGAAAAAATTAAAGAAGAAGATCACAGTAATCGAAAATCAATTTGGGTTCATGCTTGGAAGGTCGCCAATAGATGCTATATATCTTCTTAGATAACTAATTGAAAAATATCGAGAACAAAAATAATATCTACATATAGTATTCATTGACTTAGAAAAAGCTTATGATAAAGTCTCAAGAGAAATTATATGGAGAATTCTAAAAAAGAGAGGTGTTAGTGTAACATATATTGAACTAATTAAGACTATGCACAAGGATGTAACTATAGGATCGAAAAGACACTAGAAGGGGGTGAATAGCATTTGTTGCTTTTCTAATTATAACGAGTTAAAACAAACGCAGTGGAAAAAAGAAAGGAAAAAGTATAAAGAACAAGTGCTAACACAAGTCTTTTTTACTTGGTTCAAAGCATTCGACGACTCCTATTCCAAGGTCCGCACTCGTGGAATGCTTTCATTGGGCAATCACTATCACTTCAGAAATGTTTACAAAGTTTAGTACAAGAACTATTAAATTTAAAAAATGTTGGGATTTTCGGGCCGCAAAAACTGCTTTTTTGCGTTGCGGAAACCCCGAATCTCCCATGCCACCGGATCCGTGCGAAGTTTATAAACAAAAATTTCATGTACGAGTTTACTAAAGCCTAGATCTACACTAGATCTACAAGATCAGAGGGTATACCTTTGAAGTGAAGCCCTTCGCGTAATCCCGCTCGTCCTAGGTTCGCCGGATCTCGAAAGTATCAAGGTAGATGCTTCTCTATGTGTATCCACACAAGCAAGAGATGGAGAGACCAAACAAAAGGTGTGCTAGCACCTTTCTAGGGTTCGGCCAAGGGAGGAGAGGGAGAGAAAAGAAGAGCTTGAGGAAGAAGATGGAGGTTTCACAACACAAATGAAACTCCCACACTAATCACAAGTGGTCGACCACTTTCAAGAAAAGGTTTATATACTCCATGGAATTTCAAGAGTCAAAAACTCTTGATCTCCCTCATGAGGTGGCACACCATGAAGTAACATTGATGATGTGGAGCATCACCATTGGCCCACTTAATGCCAACTCACCAATGAGGTGGCAAATGGTCAAGTCAAACTTGACCCTTCATTTTCCTCTCAAGTCAAGTCAAACTTGATCACTTCTCTCTCTTGGTTGATCTAATCTAACCATTGGTTCAAGTCAATTTTAATTTAATGAATCTCTATTCATTGAATTAAATTAATTAAATGAGTCTAAGTCCAAATTAGACTCACTTAACAGATGAACCAAATTGAGTCCAACTCAATTAGCCTAACTTGGATTACTATTAATCCAATTTGGTTCATCACATGAACCTAATCCTTTAGGTTCATCAAATGAACGTAATCTCCATCTAATTGCCCTTTGTGTGTGACCCTATAGGTTCTTGTAACGTTGGCAATGCTCCTAAACCCATTTAGAAACATAAGTAATGAGCGGTATCTAGCAACACATCATTACTACCCAAGTTACAAGAATGTTGAGATCCAACATCGCCTTGTGACTACTAATTGTGACTCCTCACAATATATGACAAGTGCCCTTCTATCCTAGACATCTAGATTGATCAATATGAGGCATAGACCGTGTCATCCTCTAATCAATCTAAATCTTGAACTCCAAGTAGACTCACTCAATCAAATGAGCTTAATATCTTATATTGACTCATTTAGGCATAGTCATGCACTTAGTGGTCTCACTCTATCAAGAATATCGATGTCTCTCCCGTCATATAGGAAGGATATATCCCATCTACATCACTCACATCCCTCCGCATAATTTGTTACATACCCAGTAATCACCTTTATAGTCCACCCAGTTACGGGTGACGTTTGACGAAGCCAAAGTACGTAACTCCTTATGTAGGGAACCATGGTGACTTCAGGTCCAAGGACTAGTAGTCATACTAATAGCCACATGAGAAAGTATATGACACTCATATAATGATCCATGATACTTTCTCATGGAGGGTCATTCAGTATACATTTTCCAATGTATACCCATGTGTCAACTTGATATCTCTATATCCATGACTTGTGAGATCAAGTCATCGAGTTGACCTACATGCTAGTCTCGTCGCATTAACATTGTCCCTGAATGTTAATACTCGATTCGGAATGATTAAGAGTAGTGTTCCCTATATCATCTCACTATCGGTTCAACTAACCGATTGATATAGGTAAGAACGCTCTACTCAAGGACGCTATTATACTTAATTATTTGGCACCAATACAAGTAAGTATAATAACCAAAATAAATGTCTTTATTTATATACAAGAATATGATACAATGAGTCCATACAACAATCATCAAATGATTGGCTCTAGGGCTCTAACTAACAATCTCCCACTAGCACTAGTGCCAATCAGTGTAGGCTCTAAGGCCTAATGACCTAGTGTGACCATCATGCTTTCTCTATGCCAAAGCCTTGGTCTAGGGATCTGCGATGTTAGCCTCTGTGGGTACTCTGCAAATCTTCACATCTCCTCTGTCGATGATCTCTCGAATGAGATGGAAGCGCCGTAGTATGTGTTTGGTCCGTTGGTGTGAGCGAGGTTCCTTAGCCTGTGCAATTGCTCCATTGTTGTCACAATAGAGCTCAATAGGGTCAGCAATGCTAGGAACCACCCCAAGTTCAGTGATAAACTTGCGGATCCAAACTGCCTCCTTTGCTGCTTCTGATGCAGCAATATACTCGGCCTCTGTTGTAGAATCAACAACTGTGTCCTGCTTCGAACTCTTCCAGCTCATAGCACCACCATTTATGCAAAACACGAACCCTGACTGCGATCGATAATCATCCTGGTCGGTCTGGAAGTTGGCATCACTGTAACCCTTTACAGCTAGCTCGTCATCGCCTCCATATATCAAGAAATATTCTTTAGTCCTTCTTAAGTACTTAAGAATATTCTTGACCGCTATCCAGTGACTTTCACCTGAGTCTGACTGGTATCTGCTCATCATGCTCAAAGCATACGAGACATCAGGACGAGTACATAGCATGTCGTACATGATAGATCCTATGGTTGAGGCATAAGGGATCTGATTCATGCGGTCTCTCTCCTCTCTAGAAGAGGGACCTTGAGTCTTCGAAAGACTCACGCCATGTGACATCGGCAGAAATCCCTTCTTGGAGTTCTGCATGGCAAACCGTAGGAGTACCTTGTCAATATATGTACTCTGACTTAGGCCAAGCACCCTCTTAGATCTATCTCTATAGATCTATATGCCTAGAATGCGGGATGCTTCACCTAAGTCCTTCATTAAGAAACAAGTCCCTAGCCAAGTCTTGACAGACTGTAGCAAAGGGATGTCTTTCCCAATAAGTAGTATGTCATCCACATACAATATAAGGAAGACAACTGTGCTCTCAACAACCTTCTTGTAGATACAAGGTTCATCTTCGTTCTTGATGAAACTAAACTATTTGATTACATCATCGAATCAAAGATTCCAGCTCTGAGAAGCTTGCTTTAGTCCATAAATGGACCTATGCAGCTTGCATACTCTGCCAGTATGCTGTGGATCTACAAAACCCTCAGGTTGTGTCATGTACACATCCTCGAGCAGGTTTCCATTCAGAAACGCGGTTTTGACATTCATCTGCCATATCTCATAGTCATGGTATGCTGCAATAGCAAGCATGATCCGAATGGACTTAAACATCGCTACTGGAGAAAAGGTTTCATCATAGTCAATACCATGAATCTGCTTGAAACCTTTAGCTACCAAACGACCCTTATAGATAAGTCCATCCATGTCAGTTGATCCTGTCCGAATGCTGAACCAACGGACGCTGGGTACGTGGCGCTCCTCGACTGCTGGGGTGGATCTTCGACTGGCTGCACGAAGCTCCGGCGAACCTGCACAGAAGTCGGGCCGGGAAGGGGTTCCCGGCGGTGACCCTCCGACGCTCAAGTCAGGCAAGCAAGCAGTGAAAAGTGGCTCTCGAGAAATTAGAACGCGTACCTCTGGCAAAGGATGAGGGCCTTTATATAGGGCAACGGAGAAGCGAGTGCTCACATATCGAGGTGTACACGTGTCCGTGGCCCATACCCCAGTAAGGGCTTGTTAGTGAGCTTACCTGACCCATACTGCTACAGTCCAAGCATGTCCTCGATGGGACAGCGGAACCCCACGTCGCGTGATTTAGAGTATGATCATATCACGAAGCATGCCAGCCGTCAGAAGATGTCCCTTGTCTTTTTCCCCGAACTCCTACCGTGCGTCCGACCGGCCCACGTCCGCCTTCCGTCCTACCGGTCATGTATGCTGGTACACTTGGGAAATTATCGGTAATGTGTTTTGTGGCGACTGTTAGCAGTATGCTTCAAGTCTTCGGCCGAGCGTGCTGTCCGCTCGGCCCTACGATCTTGCCCCATGAGCGCCGGAACCCCGACTTCCATAGGGGTACCTTTTGCCCTCGGCTAAACACCGGGAGGCCGCCCGGTCGGTCAGCCCCCTTTCTCCGGTCGGCCTAGTTGGTCCGACCTTCTTCGATGGACCGCCCGGCTCTTTGACTTCCACGTGGCGTTGACCCCTTACAACGAGGGTCCCCTGTTCTTATCGCCGGATCACTTGCCTCCCTTTCAAGTCTAGTCGAAGGAGGCGATTAGTCCGACTGACTGGAATGCGAGTCTGGCCGGGCGGCTAGTATTCTCCGATCGGCCTACCGCAGAGATGGCCTTGAGTGAATCATCAGTGGCCTTCCTCGTAATTTGCGCCAATCTTCGACATTAAGGTTGAGCATGCGTTCATTAAATGCTTCGAATGGTCGAATGCCACGTGGCGCAACACCATCATCGCACGGCGGCGGTGGCATGGTGCTTTGATGTGATCGAAGCCATTCGAAATGGACGGCCCGATGCATGCTTTGATTCCCGTGACCTGGATCCGACGGTGGAGACCGCCCGGCCTCCACCCTATAAATCCTTCGTTTCCTTCTCTCTCGCATTTGCCTTTGCGATTTCGACCCCTACCCCCAGCGCTTTGGAGCTCCGGCGATTCCGCTTCTGCTTTCCGACAACCTCCGGTGCCTTCTTTCCGCTCCTTCTCATCGTAAGGCCATCTTTCCTTGTTTCCGGTGCTTTCCTTACATTCCTTTTCCATATTTTCATCCTCGGGATATCTTTTCGTTCGTTGTCTTCCTCCTTTTGCCTTTTTTCCTTTTCGATTCCTTTCCGATCGGACCATGGCTAGTTCTTCTCATCCGGAAGACCAGTCCCTTGGGTCATGGTACACCACCATGCAGTCACGCTTCGACCGGCGTGACTTTGATATCCTGACTGATAATTTTGATATTCCCGACGATTTTGAACTTCTTTTAGCCGGTCCTTCCGCTCGGCCGAACAGGCCGCCGCGCGAAGCCTTCTGTGTCTTCCGCAACCAATTTACCGCCGGTCTGCGGTTCCCTGTACATCTTTTCATCGTAGATGTTTGTAATTTTTTTGGTGTGCCGCTCGGCAGTCTAGTACCCAACATCTTTCGTCTTCTTTGCGGTGTTGTTGTTTTGTTCAAGATTCACAACATCCCCCTCCGACCGGAGGTCTTCTTTTATTTCTACTACTCCAAGCAAGCCAAGCCGGGCACCTTCATGTTCCAAGCTCGACCCGGCTTAGTCTTCTTCAACAAGTTACCTACTTCCAATAAACATTGGAAGGATTATTTTTTCTACATCCGTATGCCCGATCGGGCCAACTTCCCGACCCAGTGGCAGGTCAGCCTACCTCCCACTCCCGAGCTGAAGAAGTTCAAGACCCGACCAGACTATCTCCACGCTGTAAATATACTAGCCGGTCTGCGACTTGACATCAACAAGCTTCTTCACGAAGGAGTGATGTACATCTTCGGCCTGAGTCCTATACGGACTCCTCTTCCGACCGGATTCGGTAAGAATTTTGCTTGGGCATTTGCTTTAATTGCTAACTGATTTCTTTTCTTTCTCCTGCAGCTGACATCGTCATGGATTCGGTGATGGCCGGCGTTCTGAAGAGAAAGGCGGCGGCGCTAGAGGCCGCGGCGGCCAAGGAAATGGAAGCGCTGGGTATTCAGCCGGTCGACTCCCATGAAGGAGAGAGCGGAACTCAAGCTGAGTCGGCCGCTCAAGCTTCTCAACAGAACGTGGCCAGCGGAGCCACCCCCCGGAGAACCAACTGCCCCCGAGGAAGGTTCCGCTCGAGAGGAGGAGCAGCCTCTACAAAAGAGGCGCCGGGTGGAGACTCCGCTGCGCTCTGCTACCTCCGCGGTCCAACCCTCCGACCGGGCCACCGCAATCGCTCGAGGCAAGGCGCCTGAGGCCGAAACCATTTCGTCCGACCGGACTCCTTCTGACTGGGACGAGCCAGCTGCTCCAGTTGAGGCTACTCCGATCAGCACCCTTCCGCCCGCTCGTCATTCCGTCCAACGTTCAACCATTCATTCCCAGTTTTCTGCGCCTGCTTCTGATCCCCTTCCAACAGCCGGTCGGACGATCCCCGGCCACGGCCGCACTATCCGAGTCTCTCTTCATCTCCCAACCGAAGAGTTGCTGCCCGAGGCCGACCGCCCGACCGTGCCCGAGCACACCATCACCTTGAAGGGGCCTCTAGCCGAGATGTGGGCCGATGCTCGGGAGCGCGTCGCGCTGATCCCCCTCTGCAACCTGGCCAATAGCCACATGCAGGAGGCCACTGGGGTAAGATCGTTCTCTGAAGCTCTGCCTGCATTCTTCCGATCGGCTGCTAACAATTTTCTTTTGCCAGAGATGGGTGGAGGAGATCGTCCTCTCCAATCGCCTAGCCATGGTGGACAAGGAGTTGAGACAACTGAAGGCGGCTAGCAGTCCGTCCGGCTCTCAAGGCCCCTCGTATGCTGAGCTGCAAAAGGAGCTGAAGAAAGCTCAAACTCTGCTGGCGGCCGAGCAGAAGAAGACAGCCGATCAGGCCCATGCCTTGGCCGAGTCCGAGCGACAAGTCAAGTCGCTCGACACAAAAATAACCTTGGCCACCACTCGGAAAAATACGGTCATTTCCGACTTGGAGAAGAAGAACGTAGAGGCTCGAGGCCTAGAGCTGAAGATAAAGGAGTTGACAGAGCAGTTCGACCGGGAGAAGGCGGGTCGTGCGGCAGACGCAAGCAGGCATCAGGACGAGCTGAAGACTCTGCAGGAGTCCCTTGCCGCGTCTCAATTGGCCTTCAAAGAATACCAAGGGGCCGAGCCGAGCCGATTTACCGCTCTGAGATAGAATTACATCCGCTCGCCCGAATTCTCGGAGAAAGTCTGCGAGCGGATGTACACGGCCTTCGACCTGGCTATGACCGCCACCACCAAGTATCTGAAGTCGAAGGGGCATCTTCCCGAGTCCGCTGTTATCCCGGCCGCAGATCAAACGGCTCTCCTCAACAACATCCCCTCGACGCTTTATGAATATCTAGAGTAGGAATCCCCATGTAACTGGGCCGCTCGGCCAAACAATGAATCTTTTTTGTATCCTTGCCGCTCGGCACAACTTATTTTTGCTGTAGTTTCCTTTGTTTACCCCGCGTTTGGCGTAAATAGATCATCTTTCTGTTCTTGCAACTTTGGATTTGGGCAAGAAATTTTTCTCGTCATCTTTAAAGTGTTCTTTAAAACTCCTCCGATCGGCTTCATACTATAACATGAGCTTAAGCCGCTTGTTTTCAAAAAACGCCTTTCAGCATGCGACTGCATAGCCGCTCGGCGTGCGGACGTTATTCGCTCACGCGCTTCCATTTTTAATTCGTATTAACCATCCTTTGCTTAGCACCTTACCTCAAAAGGGGTTTTTCTTCTATTTTCGCTAAGCGAGCCACTCGGCCGTATGTTGGCCTTAAAGAACAGGCTCTGTCGTCGATCGGCTCTTACCGCCGGAATGTATCACGCGGACGGTCTTCCGCTCGGAGGGTTTATAGACGCTGACTCGTCTCTCGATATTTAACGTCGGAGCTCGACGGTCTTCCGCTCGGAGGGTTTATAGACGCCGGCTCGTCTCTCGATATTTAACGTCGGAGCTCGACGACCTTCCGCTCGAAGGGTTTATAGACGCCGGCTCGTCTCTCGATATTTAACGTCGGAGCTCGACGGTCTTCCGCTCGGATGATTTATAGACGCCGACTCGTCTCTCGATATTTAACGTCGGAGCTCGACGGTCTTCCGCTCGGAGGGTTTATAGACGCCGGCTCGTCTCTCGATATTTAACGTCGGAGCTCGACGGTCTTCCGCTCGGAGGGTTTATAGACGCCGGCTCGTCTCTCGATATTTAACGTCGGAGCTCGACGGTCTTCCGCTCGGAGGGTTTATAGACGTCGGCTCGTCTCTCGATTTTTAATGTCGGAGCTCGACGGTCTTAACGGCTAATCTTTAACACAGCCGCTCGGCGGGCATACTAGCCATCCTTTTAATTCATTTCTGCTTCCTGCATTACAAGGACATGGGCGACTAGAATATACACAAAAATGAATTAAATCAGTGCACCTTTCACCAAGCTCGATAAGGCTGGAGATGATTTGCGCTCCAAGGTCGGTCCAGCTGTCGTCCGTCTTCATCCTCCAAATAGTAAGCGTCCGAGCGGAGCTTTTCGATGATTTTGAAGGGACCCGCCCACGGAGCTTCAAGCTTGCCGACATCGCCGACCGGCTTGACTTTCTTCCAGACAAGGTCGCCGACCTGGAATGATCTGGGGATTACGCGCCTGTTGTAGTTTTGCTTCATCCGTTGACGGTACGCCATCAGCCGGACGGACGCCTTGGCTCGGTCTTCATCAACCAAATCCAGCTCCATGTTCTTCCGCTCGGCGTTTCCCTCATCGTAATCCTGGATCCGGACGGATTCGATACCGACTTCGACGGGAATCACCGCTTCACCGCCGTATACCAGATGAAAAGGCGTGACGCCCGTTCCTTCTTTTGGAGCCGTTCTGATGGCCCATAGGACGCCCGACACTTCATCCACCCAACTTCCTCCCAAATGGTCGAGCCGAGCGCGCAGAATGCGAATAATTTCCCGATTGTCTACTTTGGCTTGACCATTGCTTTGGGGATAGGCTACAGATGTGAAGTGTTGCTCGATGTCATAGCTTTTGCACCAATTTTCAAGCAATTTTCCTGTGAACTGCCGTCCATTGTCGGAAATCAGTCGGCGAGGGATGCCGAACCGACAGATGATGTGCTGCCATATGAACTTTTTGACCATTTGTTCGGTGATCCTGGCTAGCGGCTCGGCCTCCACCCACTTGGAAAAATAATCGACCGCCACTAGTAGAAATTTCCGCTGTCCGGTCGCCATAGGAAATGGACCAACGATATCCATTCCCCACTGGTCGAACGGACATGAGACTGTTGATGCCTTCATTTCCTCTGCCGGTCGGTGATAGAAGTTGTGGTATTTCTGGCACGGAAGGCACGTCGACACGGTCCGAGCGGCGTCTGCTTGTAAGGTCGGCCAGAAGTACCCGGCCAACAGGATATTCTTAGCCAGCGATCGTCCGCCCGGATGTCCTCCGCAAGATCCTTGATGTACTTCTTGGAGGATGTAAGCCGAGTCCTCCGAGCTCACGTACTTCAACAGCGGTCGTGAGAAAGATTTCTTGTAAAGCTGATCACCGATGAGTGTGAACCGGCCGGCTCTCCTCCTTAGCAGCTGAGCTTCATTCTGATCGGACGGTGTGGCGCCCGAGCGCAGAAACTCCGTGATGGGTGTCCTCCAGTCGCTCGGAAACGTAAGGCCTTCCATACGGTCGACGTGCGCCACCAACAATACTTGTTCAATTGGCTGCTGAAGGGCGATCAGCGTTATTGAGCTCGCAAGTTTGGCCAACTCATCGGCCGCTTGGTTCTCCTATCGGGGTATCTTCCGAACAATGACTTCTCTAAAATTGGCTTTAAGCTTCTCAAAGGCTTCAGCGTAGAGTTTGAGCCGAGCGCTGTTGATTTCGAAGGTACCAGAGAGTTGCTGAGCAGCCAGCTGAGAATCCGAATGAAGCGTTACCCGACCGGCACCCACGTGCCGCGCTGCCTGCAAGCCGGCTATGAGGGCCTCATACTCTGCTTCGTTGTTTGTAGCTTTATAATTCAGCCGGACGGATAAGTGCATCTTTTCTTCTTGTGGGGAGAGCAACAGTATTCCAATCCCGCTTCCGAGCCGAGTGGATGATCCGTCCACAAATATTTTCCACATAGCTTCTGGCTCTGAATTCTGCACCTCAGTCACAAAATCTGCCAAGGACTGCGCTTTGATTGCCGAGCGGGGCTGGTACTGGATGTCAAATTCGCTTAACTCCGTCGTCCATTTGATGAGCCGCCCGGACGCTTCTGGATTCAATAATACACGGCCGAGCGGGCTATTGGTTTTGACAATGATGGTATGCGCCAGGAAGTATGGACGAAGGCGCCGAGCGGCGAGAACCAGAGCGAAAGCCAGCTTCTCGAGTCCAGTGTAGCGAGATTCAGCATCTTTTAAAATATGACTAAGGAAATACACAGGCTCTTCTCCGCTTACCCTCACTAGTGTCGAGCCAATTGCTTGCTCGGTCGAAGACAAGTACATATAAAGGGGCTCACCCACAGTCGGCTTGGCTAATACCGGGAGAGAGCTCAGATATGCCTTCAAATCTTTGAACGCCCGATCACATTCTTCGTCCCAATGAAACTTATTGGCCTTGCGCAAGATTTTGAAAAAAGGAAGGCTCCGGTCGACGGTTTTGGAGATGAATCTGGACAGAGCAGTTATCCGACCGGTCAAACGTTGCATTTCCCTTGTATTTCTTGGAGGCGGCATGTATTGTAGAGCTTTCACCTTGCTGGGATTTGCTTCGATGCCCCGCTCGGTCACTATGTACCCCAAGAAACGCCCTCCTTTTGCTCCGAACAGGCACTTCTGGGGATTTAGCTTGACTCCATATTGGCGTAGCGTCCGGAAGGTTTCCTCCATGTCTTTGAAGAGATCGGCTGCTCGGACGGACTTGATGAGAATGTCGTCCACATAAACTTCCAGATTCCGCCCGATCTGCTCTTTGAACACTTTGTTCATCAGGCGTTGATAAGTGGCTCCCGCGTTCTTTAATCCAAACGACATTACATTATAGCAGTAGGGGCTGTCGGCCGTCACGAAACTAACTTTTTCTTGATCTTCACGGGCGAGCGGCACTTGATGATAGCCTTGGTAAGCGTCGAGCATACATATTAATTCGCAGCCGGCCGTAAAAGTCTTTCGGGCAAGCTTTGTTGAGATCCCGAAAATCTATACATACTCTCCACTTGTTGCCCGGCTTGGAGACTAATACTACGTTGGCCAGCCAGCTC
Source organism: Zingiber officinale (assembly GCF_018446385.1). NCBI lineage: Eukaryota > Viridiplantae > Streptophyta > Magnoliopsida > Zingiberales > Zingiberaceae > Zingiber > Zingiber officinale. The sequence goes on along the minus strand of NC_055986.1, from coordinate 16,836,022 downwards.
GGGAACTGCACGTCGCGGATATGGCCGGCCTCCAAGAGTTTTTCCACCTCCGCTCGGATGATAGAATTCTGCTCGGCACTGAAGTCCCTTTTTCTTTGCTTTACTGGCCGTGCGTCCGGTCGGACGTGTAGCTCATGCTGCGCTATACTTGGTGAAATTCCGGGCAGCTCATGTGTCGATCAGACGAAGACATCATGGTTTCTCCGGAGGCATTGGATCACCTCCTCCTTCTGATTCGTCTCCAGGTCGGATGCGATGAATGTCATGGCCTCCGATCGGGTCGGGTGTATCTGCACTTCCTCTTTTTCTTCATAAACTAGAGAGGGAGGTTTTTCAGTTATAGCATTCACCTCGATCCGTGGCGACTTCCGATCGGAATTTGCTTCTGCTCGGACCATTTCGACGTAGCATCGCCGAGCCGCCAGTTGGTCTCCCCGTACTTCTCCCACTTTGTCTTCGACGGGGAACTTGATCTTCTGGTGGAAGGTAGAGATGGCCGCTCGGAACTCATTGAGCGTCGGTCGTCCCAGAATGACGTTGTATGAGGAGGGAGAGTCGACCACCACGAAGTTTGCTGTACGCGTCCTTCTGAGCGACTCTTCTCCCAATGAAATAGCCATCCGGATTTGTCCGACCGGAAGGACTTCATTTCCCGTAAACCCGTAGAGGGGGGTTGTCATGGGCAGCAGCTCGGCACGGTCAATTTGAAGTTGATCGAACGCCTTTTTGAATATTATGTTGACCGAGCTTCCTGTGTCAACAAAAACGCGATGAATAGTGTAGTTGGCTATTACCTCTTTGATGAGCAGAGCATCGTCGTGGGGCACTTCAACTCCTTCCAAGTCCCCAGGCCCAAAACTGATTTCGGGTCCACTCGCCCGCTCTTGGCTATAGCCGACTGCATGGATCTGGAGCTGCCGGACGCTCGCCTTTCTTGCTCGGTTGGAGTCTCCTCCGGTCGGCCCGCCAGCGATAATGTTGATCTCGCCTCGGGAAGTATTACTTCTATGTTCTTCCTCCCGAGCGGATGGTCGAGACCGTTCTCTTGACGTTCGGCGATTCTCCTGCCTTGGAGAGCGATGCCGATCGGGAGTCTGTTGCTGTCGCCTATCAGCTCGCGTCCGATCGGCCTCATGAGTTCTTTGTCGCCTGTCGACCGCCATTCCGGGGAACGGGATGAGCCACGAAGGGAAGACTTCGACAATCCCTTGTGTTGTGTGTATCCGTCCGGTGGAAGGAGCAGAGCATCGGGGTCCATTTCTTCTTTGGCTTGGGCCGGGTGGCAGCTACTTCTTGCACGTGAGACCTGGCATGGGGGGAGCGGATTGCTTCGGCCCTCGGTCCTCTGGGCGGATGATGAGCGACGTGCTGTTTCCGCTCGGCAGGAGGGGCCCGCTCGGTTGGAGTTTCTTTTTTCCTGGCCGCTTGCGCTTCCTCCACGTTGATGTATTCGTTGGCCCGGTGTAGCATGTGGTCATAGTCTCGGGCGGCTTCCGAATGAGCGATCGGAAGAAATCTCCATCCATGAGGCCTTGGGTGAAGGCATTCATCATGGTCTCCGAGGTGGCCGTTGGAATATCCATGGCCACTTTGTTGAACCGCTGGATGTAAGCTCGGAGCGATTCACGGGCTTCTTGTTTGATGGCGAACAGACTAACGCTGGTTTTTTGATAGCGCCGACTGCTTGCAAAATGATGGAGGAAGGCCGTCCGGAAGTCCTTGAAGTTGGTGATGGATCCGTCCGGCAGCCTCTGAAACCATCGTTGAGCCGATCCAAATAGGGTGGTGAGGAAAACCCGACACTTCACCCCATCTGTGTATTGATGCAGGGTTGCCGTGTTATCAAACTTGCCCAAATGATCGTCCGGATCAGTGGTTCCATTGTATTCGCCGATCGTCGGAGGCGCGTAGTGCTTGGGCAGAGGGTCTCGTAGAATAGCCTCTGAAAATTGGCGATTAATCCGCTCGGGCGATGAGTCCGCTCGAGGGGCTTTTCCTTTTTTGTCATCTCGTCTCGGCATTTCATCCGAAGAAGATCCCCGATCTCTATGAGTGGGTGCAGCTTCGGGGGTGCGGAATAGGGCCCGGTGGAATGCAACGGTGGCTTGAGGTGCTTCCGCTCGGCCACCAGAGACTGAGGTTGCTTGTTGCTCTGGCCGCTCGGCTGTTGCCCTCTGTTTTTACTCCACAAGCTTGGCGGCCCGCAACTCGATCAGAGCGTCGAGTTCCTCCGTGGAGAGCGTTACCGTGTGTTGTCGTCTAGTCTCGTCCATTGTTTCCGTTCGGATGCAGGAGCGTTCCCACAGACGGCGCCAATTTGATCATGTCCGAATGCTGAACCAACTGACGCTGGGTACGTGGTGCTCCCCGGCTGCTGGGGCAGATCTTCGACTGGCTGCACGAAGCTCCGGCGAACCTGCACAGAAGTCGGGCCAGGAAGGGGTTCCCAGCGGCGACCCTCCGACGCTCAAGTCAGGCAAGCAAGCAGTGAAAAGTGGCTCTCGAGAAATTAGAACGCGTACCTCCGGCGAAGGATGAGGGCCTTTATATAGGGCAGCGGAGAAGCGAGTGCGCACATATCGAGGTGTACACGTGTCCGTGGCCCATACCCCAGTAAGGGCTTGTCAGTGAGCTTACCTGACCCATACTGCTACAGTCCAAGCATGTCCTCGATGGGACAGCGGAACCCCACGTCGCGTGATTTAGAGTATGACCATATCACGAAACATGCCAGCCGTCAGAAGATGTCCTTTGTCTTTTTCCCCGAACTCCTACCGTGCGTCCGACCGGCCCACGTCCGCCTTCCGTCCTACCGGTCATGTATGATGGTACACTTGGGAAATTATCGGTAATGTATTTTTTGTGGCGACTGTTAGCAGTATGCTTCATGTCTTCGGCCGAGCGTGCTGTCCGCTCGGCCCTTCGATCTTGCCCCATGAGCGTCGGAATCCTGACTTCCATAGGGGTGCCTTTTGCCCTCGGCTAAACACCGGGAGGCCGCCCGGTCGGTCAGCCCCCTTTCTCCGGTCGGCCTAGTTGGTCCGACCTTCTTCGATGGACCGCCCGGCTCTTTGACTTCCACGTGGTGTTGACCCCTTACAACGAGGGTCCCCTGTTCTTATCGCCGGATCATCAATCTTTCTCTTAAAGACCCACTTACACCCTATGGGTTTTACACCCTCAGGTGGATCAACCAAAGTCCATACTTAGTTAGTGTACATGGATTCCATCTCGGATCTCATGGCCTCTATCCATTTCTCAGAATATGGTATCATCACAGCTTCCTGATAGGAGGTGGGCTCATCCTCTATGAGTATAATGTCATCATGGTCAGACAAGAGAAATGAGTATCTCTCAGGCTGACGACGTACCCTATCAGACCTGCGAAGAGGTATGTCTACTTGAACTGGTTGTTGTTCCTCAACTCCTTGTGGAACAACATTATCCACAACACTTTGTGGCTCCAGTTCAACTTCCATCGAGGCTTCAGTGCTATTGTTCGCATCTTGAACTTCTTCAAGATCGAACGTACTCCCACTAGTCTTTCTAGAAACAAAATCCCTTTTTAGAAAAACCCAGTCTTAGCCACAACCATCTTGTGTTGACTGGGAACGTAGAAGTAATATCCCTTCGTTTCCTTGGGATATCCAATGAAATAGCACTTGTCGGATTTGGGTCCCAATTTGTCCGAGACTTGACGTCTAACGTAAGCCTCACAACCCCAAATCCTCATAAAAGATACCTGGGCATCTCTCCCAATCCATATCCTATATGGTGTCTTTATCACAGTCTTGGATGGAACTCGGTTGAGAATGAAGGTTGCTGTGTCTAGAGCATAACCCCAAAGGAATGTAGGAAGATCTGTGTGACTCATCATAGACCGTACCATATCTAATAAGGTACGATTCCTCCTTTCGGATACACCATTCCACTGTGGTATTCCAAGAGGAGTGAGTTGGGATAGAATCCCACACTCAGCTAGATAGTCACGAAACTCATGGCTAAGGTATTCCCCACCTCGATCTAATCGAAGTATCTTAATACTCTTGCCAAGTTAGTTTTGTACTTCATTCTTGAATTCTTTGAATTTTTCAAAGGATTCAGACTTATGTGTCATCAAGTACACATAGCCATATATACTGAAGTCATTAGTAAATGTAATGAAGTACCTATAACCACCTCTAGCAACGACATTGAAAGGGCCACATACATCACTATGTATAAGACGTAACAAGTCAGTCGCTCTCTCACTGTGTCTACTAAAAGGAGTCTTGGTCATCTTGCCTAGTAGGCATGACTCGCATGTCTCATATGATTCAAAATCAAATGAGTCCAGCAAACCATCTTTATGGAGTTGGGATAAGCGTTTGTCATTTATATGACCTAAGCGACAGTGCCAGAGATAGGTTGGGTTCATGTCATTTGACTTGAACCTCTTGGTACTTATGTTATAGATAGGGCTCTCAAGGTCTAGAATATAGAGTCCGTTCATCAGAGGTACACTACAATAGAACATTTCATTTAAATAAACTGAACAACATTTGTTCTTTATAATAAATGAAAAACATTTCTTGTCCAAACAAGAAACTGAAATTATGTTCTTAGTTAAAGCAGGCACATAACAACAATCATCCAACTCTAGTACAAGCCCAGAGGGCAGAGATAGAAAATAAGTCCCTACAGCAACAGCAGCAACCCGTGCTCCATTGCCTACTCGTAGGTCCACCTCGCCCTTCGTCAATGCTCTACTATTTCTCAGCGCCTGCACATTAGTACAAATGTGAGAAGTACATCCAGTATCTAATACCCATGATGAAGAAATAAATATATTGACTTCTATAACATATATACCTGAAGTGGAAGTCTCACTTCTCTTCTTCTTAAGATCTTCCAGGTAGACTTTGCAGTTCCTCTTCCAGTGCCTGGTCTGACCGCAGTGGAAGCAGGTAGCATCCTTGGCGACCCCTACTTTAGGCTTCAGTGCCTTGCCTTTGGCCTTGGCTTGAGACTTTCCCTTGCATTTAGGCTTGCCCTTGCCCTTGTGTTTCTGAACCATCAGAATAGAGTTGGGCTTAACCTTCTTAAGGTTGAGCTCAGCAGTTCGTAACATACTAAGCAGTTCGGGCAGTGGCTTGTCAATTTCGTTCATGTTGTAGTTCATGAAAAATTGACTGTAGCTCTCTGGCAAAGACTGCAAAATCAGGTCAGTGGCCAGCTCTTGGCCAAGTGGAAATCCCAACCTCTGTAGATTCTCTATGTACCCAATCATCTTGAGTACATATGGACCTACGGGAGCCCCATCTGACATCTTGCACTGAAATAGTGCCCTTGAGATCTCAAATCTCTCGTGTCGTGCTTATCCCTGATATAGTTGACGAAGATGTTCAACTATATCATAAGCACCCATTAACTCATGTTGCTTCTGAAGCTCAGAGTTCATCTAATGCGTCATCTTGATGCTTCTTGTAAGCATCTTTGTCTGCTCGCGTGGCATTGGCAGGAGGAGCCTCCGGAATGGGCGTTCTTGGGTGAGAACTATTCTCATATTCTTGTACTAGTCCAGGAAATTTACTCCGTTGAGCTTGTCCTTGTCAAGGATAGAACGCAGAGAGAAGGTGTTTGTGTTTGACGTCATGGTTATCTACAACAGAAAAATGCAGAAAAATAAATAATTATCATATTCTATTAATCATTTAATTAGGCTTTTAACTAAATGATGCTCCCACTGAATTCTATAATTCATGTGGGACAAGATCCACATCATACTATGCCTTGAGTTAGCTTTGGCTAAATCGCCCAAGACTTAGTATGATCGGTAGGTAACTAATTTACCAATTACATCTCTATGCAACTCTTATTTATAGGATCAAGATCCGTATTTATATTAAAACTCGAGTTAGCTTTGGCTAATACGCCCAAGAGTTAATATAAATGTGATTTTGTCCTATCTACCAACAATTGGAAAAAGTCTATAATTAAACTCGATCCAATTGAATTAACTAGTTACTCAATCTAATTGAGTTGTACTCAATCATGCGTTGATAGGCGGGACCAAAATTGTCCCTTCGTACCCTACCAAGATAGTATGCGTTGCTCTGCTTTGGCAGATTCAACAACAACATGCGATCGAGGTAGTGATAGGTATCACGGCATGGTAGACATTAGAGTTGACGCGATTTAGATCTAATCTAATCAACGATGTGTATCATATACGCGATTTAGATCTAATCTAATCATTAATTTTGTATCATATACGTGATTTAGATCTAATCTAATCGTGGTGCATCATATAAGCGATTTAGATCTAATCTAATCGTTATGCATCATTTACGCAATTTAGATCTAATCTAATCGTTGAGGCGCTAATTAACTACTTTACTAGCATGCATCAAATACACACACACAAGCAATTAATTATACTATTTGTGATTAGTCATGACCCTACTACGATCTTCTCAAGCCAATGAGAAGATCGGATGGTCAACCTAGGGTCAACAGCTTCTTCAAGATCCTCCCTTTGACCACCTTGTGTTGCTCGCGCCCTCCTCGTAGCTTCGTCTCGAGTGGACCATCCACCGGCTCATTTTGTACATTAAAAAAGGGTGAAACTCGAGTTACATTCGAGTCTAAATTATTTACATCAAGAATATAAATGAAGGAAGGCATGACGCGCAGGTCGCGAATCAAATACAACACACACAATCACATGACGACACGCAGGCCGTAATATGAATTATAACACAAATATTCCAATCAAATTGGGTCTTTTTGGGCCATGACCATCACAAATTATACATAATTCTAAATTATGTAATTTCCATAATTTTCTGTAATTTTAATACTATTTTACAATTTTTATGAGTAAAGAATTCCCGGCGGTCCCGATTAGCGGTTTTCGGGCGCAATCGCGGAACGAAACCCCTTCCGGGTTAGGGGCAGTACCCCTACCCGCGATATAACCATCGCGAGTGTTCCTTAGCGATCCTACAGTGCCTTAGCCCGCTGCCCCAAAATGTTTTGGGGCGAAACCTTGCCGTTTCAGAAAAATCTTCTCGGTAGTCGAAGCCTACAAGTGTCTAAACACTTGTGCTTCGCTTTTACGAGAAAATTATCCATAAAAACTATAAAATTAGAAAATTCACAGAAACTTACAGATCTGCTATTTTTCATAAAAATACAAATTAAACTCGTACAAGACTTCGCGCGTGGCTCTGATACCACTATTGGGATTTTTGGGCCACAAAAACCGCTTTTTTGCGTTGCGGAAACCCCGAATCTCCCATGCCACCGGATCCGTGCGAAGTTTATAAACAAAAATTTCATGTACGAGTTTACTAAAGCCTAGATCTACACTAGATCTACAAGATCAGAGGGTATACCTTTGAAGCGAAACCCTTCGCGTAATCCCGCTCGTCCTAGGTTCGCCGGATCTCGAAAGTATCGAGGTAGATACTTCTCTATGTGTATCCACACAAGCAAGAGATGGAGAGATCAAACAAAGGGTGTGCTAGCACCTTTCTAGGGTTCGGCCAAGGGAGGAGAGGGAGAGAAAAGAAGAGCTTGAGGAAGAAGATGGAGGTTTCACAACACAAATGAAACTCCCACACTAATCACAAGTGGCCGGCCACTTTCAAGAAAAGGTTTATATACTCCATGGAATTTCAAGAGTCAAAAACTCTTGATCTCCCTCATGAGGTGGCACACCATGAAGTAACATTGATGATGTGGAGCATCATCATTGGCCCACTTAATGCCAACTCACCAATGAGGTGGCAAATGGTCAAGTCAAACTTGACCCTTCATCTTCCTCTCAAGTCAAGTCAAACTTGACCACTTCTCTCTCTTGGTTGATCTAATCTAACCATTGGTTCAAGTCAATTTTAATTTAATGAATCTCTATTCATTGAATTAAATTAATTAAATGAGTCTAAGTCCAAATTAGACTCACTTAACACATGAACCAAATTGAGTCCAACTCAATTAGCCTAACTTGGATTACTCTTAATCCAATTTGGTTCATCACATGAACCTAATCCTTTATGTTCATCAAATGAACGTAATCTCCATCTAATTGCCCTTTGTGTGTGACCCTATAGGTTCTTGTAACGTTGGCAATGCTCCTAAACCCATTTAGAAGCATAAGTAATGAGCGGTATCTAGAAACACATCATTACTACCCAAGTTATAAGAATGTTGAGATCCAACATCACCTTGTGACTACTAATTGTGACTCCTCACAATATATGACAAGTGTCCTTCTATACTAGACATCTAGATTGATCAATATGAGGCATAGACCGTGTCATCCTCTAATCAATCTAAATCTTGAACTCCAAGTAGACTCACTCGATCAAATGAGCTCAATATCTTATATTGACTCATTTAGGCATGGTCATGCACTTAGTGGTCTCACATAATCAAGAATATCGATGTCTCTCCCGTCATATAGGAAGGATATATCTCATCTACATCACTCACATCCCTCCGCATAATTTGTTACATACCCAGTAATCGCCTTTATAGTCCACCCAGTTATGGGTGACGTTTGACGAAGCCAAAGTACGTAACTCCTTATGTAGGGAACCATGGTGACTTCAGGTCCAAGGACTAGTAGTCATACTAATAGCCACATGAGAAAGTATATGACACTCATATAACGATCCATGATACTTTCTTATAGCGGGTCATTCAGTATACATTCTCCAATGTATATCCATGTGTCAACTTGATATCTCTATATCCATGACTTGTTAGATCAAGTCATCGAGTTGACCTACATGCTAGTCTCGTCACATTAACATTGTCCCTGAATGTTAATACTAGACTAGGAATGATTAAGAGTAGTGTTCCCTATATCATCTCACTATCGATTCAACTAACCGATTGATATAGGTAAGAACGCTCTACTCAAGGACGCTATTATACTTAATTATTTGGCACCAATACAAGTAAGTATAATAACCAAAATAAATGCCTTTATTTATATACAAGAATATGATACAATGAGTCCATACAACAATCATCAAATGATTGGCTCTAGGACTCTAACTAACAAAAAAAATACCAACAACAGAAGAAAAAATTGCTTGAGTGTTGGTTGTCGGAGTAGCCTTTCAGTGTCGTCGGAGTCTTCTTAGAGCAGCGGGTGAGTCCAAAAGTCAGAGCGAGTAATATTCTGAGATTGTTATTTGAAGCTTCTTTTATAGCCAACTCTGCTCGCCTGGACCACCCCCGACCGCTTGGATTACTGACATAGCGGCTCCTCGGCGAAACTCTATCTCTAAAAGTTTATCATTCTCCGGGCGCTCGGACCAATCGGGGTGCTTGGACTTGACATATGCCAACTAACTAGTGTGCACTACCTCAGCCAATCGCTCGCTGCTTCGTCTCCTTGCCCGGGTGCCTAGACCACCTTCGAGTGCCCAGACCAAGTCTGGGCGCTTGGAACTCTTTTTCAACCTTTTGCTTTCCTACGTCATAATGTTAGCACAACAAGCAATAATATAGAAAAGAGTAGTAATAATGTTTTTAATAGCCTCCAAATTATTCGATTCTGACTTTGAGTTTCTCTAAAACCCTAAGTCAGACCAACACCTACTATTGCCTCAACCAGGAATGCGTCCTCACTAGGTCTCTCCTCCAGTTGCTTACCTCCACTTATTAATCGCAGACTTTCTTAGTGTCAGGTCCCTTATCCACTAAGACTTCCTATGAGATATCAACCAATCTGGATTTCAGTCAATTATCAACCCAACTAGTCTTCCTCTTTCCAGATCTCAACTAATTTGGACTTTATGCCAGCTATCAACTTAGCTAGACTTCATCCTGGTGTTTCGGTCCTCTAAACCTATCAAGTTCATATCTTGCACACTTTGTAAAAGGATTAAATCACAAAATAATCTAACTTTAACCTTTGTCATATATCAAAATCTGAGTTTCATTATTAGTACAACCTATACCAATAGTAACGACCAGAGTAAAGACTTCAGGTGGAGTAATTAAAGTATTTTCAATAAAGATAGGGTTAACTCAAGGATCAGCTACAACTCCTTATCTTTTTACACTATTTATGGATGAACTCACTATACATATTCAAGACACAGTACCGTGGTGCATGTTGTTTGCAGATGCTATTATTTTGGTAGATAAAACATGTGAAAGAGTAAATGCTAAACTAAAATCTTGGCTGGAAACACTAGAAGGGAAGGGTTTTATGCTTAATAAAATAAAGACAAAATATATGAAATTTAAGTTTAGCAATATTAAACGTAATGAGACAATTATTAAGATAGAAGATGATGAGTTATCCAGAACCAAGAGCTTTAAATATTTAGAATTATTTTTGTAACCTGATAGAGAGATTGAGGGAGATGTCTTACATAGAATACAAACAGAATGGTTGAAATTGAAGAGAGCATTGGGTATTTTATGTGATCGTAAAGTACCTCTAAAACTTAAATGAAAGTTTTACAAAATCGTAGTTAGACCTACTATGTTATATGGAGCTGAATGTTGTGCTATAACTCGAACACATGAGCAGAAGATGAGAGTTGAAGATATGAGAATATTAAGGTGTATGTGTGAACATACAAGAATGAAAATAATAAGAAATGAGAGTATTAGAAAGGAAGTCGGAGTTATATCTATTGAGGAAAAACTCCGAGAGACACGTTTAAAATGGTGCGGGCATGTACTTAGACGACCAATAAATATTCCGGCTAGATGATGTAAAATTATAATAAATACACATATGAAACGAGAAAGAGGAAAACTAAAAAAAAATTGATTAGCAATAATAAAATAAGATAAAATTTATTTAAGTATAGATGATTATATAATAATAAATAAATTTTATTTAAGTATAAATAATTATATAATAAGAGATAGAGTTTAATGATACAAAATGATCTATATAGACAATCTCATGTAGTGAGATAAGACTTAATTATTAGTGTGGTAGGATCTTAATTCATAAAATTATAATATTTTTTTATTTATTAGCAAATTAAAACTAATTAATTCAACATTTACCATCGTACTTGAGTCCGCATCAGAATTAAGCAATATTCTGGATTGTGTTGAGTTGAACTTTAGTTCTCCTAAATTTTGGCATTTTCATTTCGCACGCAACTCAGAAATTGCACTGAGTAGAGTTGGTTGGTGAGAAGAATCAAACTTTGCCTCGAGGTTGGCTCTTTAGGTCAAGTTTAGAATCATTCTATTTATTAAAATTTAATCTAAAAAATTAAGGTGTCTATCCAACTTACAAAATTACTGATGATACCATTTTAAAATTTGCCACGTTAGCGTGACCTTCAACTGTCCCCTGACTTAATTCTATAAATCTAATCAACGTGACTATACCCGGGACAATTTTTTGGTGACACAAACACACAAAAGAAGTAGCTCTTCCTCTTCGTGTCGTTTCCCTGGTGTTGCTAATCAAATATGAGCTGATTCGTTCGTCCGAGTACTCCTATTAATCCATATCTAGACTAATACGAGGAAATAAATTACGAATAGTTACTAATCATTAATACATTGGATAAGATATGTTTGGATGTGCCGAATTTCAACCTCATGATTTAATATGATAACACCTTATACCTCAACCATCACACAGCCCCGAGAAGATATGATGTTGCTTATCAAAGACACTAAGATGATTCATAATTTTCAAGGGAAAAATAAAATTATTTCAAATTATCATACAGATTCATCTTCAAGAGTAGGGATAATAATTTTTTCCACTGAACGAGGACGGATTTGGGAGGACATTTCGGGTATGTGTTCAGATTTGGAGAAATTTTTGAATATGGGTTCAGATCCGGGAACGAACATGGAGATGCTATCTGTAGATTATACTAAATGCATGAAAGACGAATTAAAAATAAATGCGGTAAAAACTTACAGCGATCTCCCGCAGATCCGCAATCGGCAATGGCGAAACTCGCTATCGGAAGAGCGATCACAAGATCGGAAAGCCCTCCGTAATTCCACAAACCAAATCCCGCCACCTTGGATCTTCTCCTCTTACTCTCGTTGTTGCACAATAGCAATTTCACACACCCTGAGCCTTGGACGGACCCCCTTTATATAGGGAAATAAACTAGGGGCATAATGGACTTTTCCATTATGTGTAGTGGGGAACATGGCCACATTCCCCACTATCCCCATTTCCAACATCTCCCACTCGTCCAAGGTAAGTCACTAAGACTAGTTCATTCAGGTAAGTTACAAAGACTTAATAAGTAACATAGACCATTAGAGAGTTTAGTCACATAGACCATATGAGAACATCCAATCCATACTTAGAGAAAATGGTTCGTGTGACAGCAAGCATACGATAGTTGCTAAGAATATTGTTACACCTTGACTTAGCCGCTCTTTGAGTAATCAATGCTAATAAAGTTGTTACACTTTACTTAGCTGCTCAAATAAATTAGAGACACACTCTTCATGGCACATAGCCTCTTTCCTGGTGGCACATAGCCTTTATCCAGAATCCATCCAATCTTTAAGTGACACACAGCCATTATCTTGAAGATATCCATGTTTTGCTATTTACCCAGATTAAATAATTTTCATTTACATCGATATGAACATCTCTAATCCCTTATAATGACTATTATGTCATGAGCATGTTCCATATCCAATATTCACATTTATTTCCGTACATAACAGAAATGGGTCGACTAGTGAATAACAACAAAAGATGTAAATATATTTAATCTTCCTTTTTAGCTAGAATCAATTCATTTTAATCAGTCGCTTTCCTAGTTATGCTCCATAGACCGAATCATCCATAGTCATAGGATACACGCTAAAGTAGCAAACACTGATTAAAACTTCAAGTAGACAGCTAAATAGTCACTAAGGCAAAAAATTGAGATTAACATATAATCTCAAAGGTCTCACATAGTAGAGAAACGGGGATTCATTCTCCTACTACCTTTATTGTCGCAATAGCACATGTGGTATGAATCACATGCTACGATGTTATTCTCTTTACTAAAAAGAGTGCATGTTGTCTTCAAATTTAACATCGTACAGATTTTGATCTAGACATACCTAACGTCTAATCCTGAATTCAACATATAAATTCTAATCTGGCTTTCAACAGGTTCAGTAAATGGTGGGTTCATTTACTTCGATCATTATTTACACATAAATGATCTCATCTTGACACAATTATCAAGGCGACCTCAACTTATGAATCTGTCTCTAATTTCATAATTTCAGCTATGTAAGTTGTTTCATAAGTAACGGTCTTACCCCTATTTGTACTTAACAAACAGAGATGATTGTCCATGTGAGTGGACCAATCTTCACCTGCCAACATGCTCACCGAGATCTTACATGAATGTAACAAATACAACATATACACTGAATAAATTATGGCAAATTACACAATCATAACACAAAGTTTGATTGTTATTTCAATATTGTTACATTCTACGAAGTCCCAAAGACTTTACATGTTCTTTAAATGACTCTTTAGTCATTGGCTTAGTAAAAGGATCTGCAAGCATAACACGTGTAGGGACATACTCAAGAATGACTTTTCTTTTAGCTACAATATCCCTTACAAAATTATATTTAATTTCTATATGCTTTCCTTTGCTATGATATTTGGGATCCTTGGAAAAAGCTATTGCAGCTTGACTGTCACAGTAGACAGTTACTGGACTCCCACTATCCTCAGCAATTTTCAGATGCTTCAGAAACATTCTCAACGGTTCAGACCTTTGTACAAAATTTTTGAACAGTGGAACCTCTAGGCTTTCCGAGTCGCAACCAACAGAGATGGCGCCACCATTCAACAAGAATGCATAGTCCGATGTGGATTTTTTTATCATCCAGGTCTCCAGCCCAATCTGCATCTGAATAACCTTTTAGACTCATATCTGATCCTTGAAAACAGAGACAATAATCTATTATCGCCTTCAGATATCTGAATATCCTTTTATCGCCTTGTATTGTCTCGATCTTAGGTTTGACTAGAAGCAACTTACTAAGTGAACAATATAGTTGATATCTGGATGTGTACACAATATAGTATACATTAAACTACCAATAACATTGACATATAATTTTTTATCTATCTCAGCTATTTTTTCAAGAGCTTTGGGACACGTACTCTTACTTAAAACAGTACCTTTCACAATAGGTGTATGTTTTATGTTGCAATTAGACATGCTGAAATGATGTAACATCTTATTTATATAAGACTCTTGTGACAGACCCAAAAGTCTTTTAGGACGATCTCTTATGATCTTCACCCCTAAGATGTATTCAGCTTCTCCCATGTCTGTTGTATCAAATTGTGATGACAGCCACTTCTTGACTTCATTCACATATCCTATGTCATTTCCAGCTATCAACATATCATCAACATATAATGATAAAATGACATACTTTCCTTTTTCCTGTTTCAGGAAAACACAATGATCCTCATTGATCATTTCAAAACTATAAGATAAAACGACTTCGTTAAATCTTATGTACCATTGTCTTGACGCTTGCTTTAGCCCATATATAGACTTTCTAAGTCTACATACTTTTTGCTCTTGACCTTCAGCAATGAAACATTCTGGTTGAACCATATAGATTTCTTCGTCAAGATCACCATTAAGGAAAACGGTTTTTACATCCATTTGATGTAATTTTAAGTCATAATGTGCCACAAAGGCCAAAATAACTCTTATTGATACAAATTTCACTACGGGAGAAAATGTCTCTTCAAAGTCAATACCCTCCATTTGGGTATATCCTTTTGCAACTAAATGAGCTTTGTATCTGTTAATCGATCCATCTGCTTTCCTCTTTATTTTGAGAATCCATTTATTCCCAATAGCCCTTCGGCCCGGAGGAAGATCAACTAAGTCCCAAACATGATTTTGAATCATGGACTCCATCTCTTCAACCATTGCAGCTTTCCATTTTTCTCTAACTCTACATCCCAATGCTTCCTCAATGGATTAAGGCTCGTCGTCATCAATTGGAAGTGTAACCAATGCCTCATTCTCAATATCAAACCTCTTCTTAGATTTGATCTTACGAACACTTCTCCGTAAGTTGGGCTGTTGAGAAGTCAATTCATGACTCGGTATATCACTCCCACTCGGTTGACTAGACTCAGGTATCCCTTTTGACACCTCTCTTGTTGATAATATCTCATCCTCCTCAAATAGAGGAACATTTTTATCAACATCACCTCTGATTGGGAACTCTGTTTCGAGAAAAGTCGCATCTCTCGAGTCTATTTCGGAGATGGTTCCATCTAGTTGCTCACCTATGAAAACATAACCTTTGGAGGTCTCATGATATCTTATAAAGATACATTTCTTACCGCTAGGCCCTAGTTTTCCATACTTGTGAGAACTATCATGAACATAAGCAGCTGACCCCCAAGGTCTCAGATTACTCAAATATGGTTTTCTGCCTGTCCAACGTTCATATGGGGTAGATGGAACTGATTTTGAATGTACTTTGTTAAGTATATAGGCTGCAGTTAATAATGCATTTCCCCAATAGGAGATTGGCAAATTAGCTTGCGTCATCATAGACCTAACCATTTCAAGAAGAGTCCTATTTCTTCTTCAGCTACCCCATTTTGCTGTGGAGTTCCAGGGATTGTCAGCTGTCTAATAATCCCTCTATCATTACATATTGTCTTGAACATATCAGACAAATACTCCCCACCACGGTCAGTGCGTAAAGTCTTAACTTTACGTTCCGTTTGATTCTCAACTTCGTTCATATAACGAATGAAGCAATCTAATGCTTCGGATTTGTGAGAAATCAAATACACATGACCGAACCTAGAGAAATCATCAATAAATGTAATAAAATAGGAAGCTCCATGTCTAGCCTTCACATTCATTGGACCACAAATATCCGAATGAATTAACTGCAATGTTGATTCAGATCTAATAGTCTTACCAAATGGTTTCCTAGTTGCTTTTCCAGCAAGACAATGCTCACATATAGACAATTGAATCTTAGCTCGAGTGCCCAATAGACCCTCTCTAGCTAACCGATTCATTCGTTCTTGTCCTATGTGTCCTAATCTAGCATGTCAAACCTCATCAGTTATATCTGCATCACTAGTTAAAACAATGTTTGAAAAAACAACCATCAATAGCATAATTGACATCTGGTTCTACATCAAGAACCATAAAACCATTTGTTAAAAAATCATATCCGATTGACACTGAGTCAATCTTAAGTTCAACAGACCGACTGAAAAAATTAATACAATACCCTAAATCAAGAAGACACGTAACAGAAATAAGATTCCGTCGAATTTCAGGAGCATACAGGACATCATGTAGAAATAAAACTCTACCACCACGTAGGTTGAGTTTGCAAGTGCCGACTCCTTTGACTTCAACTCTTGCATTATTTCCCACATAGATCCACTTGTTGCCAGCTGGTACCCGACGGTACTCAACAAATGTAACTCGTTCCTGAGCTACATGGTTGGTTGCTCCCGAATCTATAATCCACAAAGAATAAGAATCAGCTAACAACACTGAACTAGCAACAAAATGCTCTTGAAAAGAAGACACACTTGGATTAACCTTTTTCGGCTCAGTGCACTCCCGAGCAAAGTGGCCCTTTTTGCCACAATTAAAACAAGTCAACTTATTTTTAGGTTTCTTTCCAGTCTTCTTGACTATCTTCTTGATTGGGTCTTGTCCCACACTAGCAGCTTCCTTCTTCTTTCCCTTCCCTTTCTTGAACCATTTCTTTTTCTTGGATCCATATGATCCTGCAGAACCTACAGTCACATAGGCTTGTCCAGAAATCCTTACGGATTCAACTCTCTCTGCCTCCAATTCTACATGGCGTGAGACGTCAGTGAAAGTCTTAATACTCTCACTGTGAGTTAAGGTCTACTTCATGGTCTCCCAAGAATCTGGAAGTGAACGAATAACTGCTTGAACCTGTTGTTCATCAGTCAACTCATGACCAGCAGTTTTAAGCTCCCGAATCATGTTCGACATCTCCCTGAGGTGTTGAACCATTGACACATTCGGACACTTTTTGTAGCTGTCAAATTTAATTGTCAGCTGTCGAAGCTTGCTCAGACTTACTCCACTGTATTTTTCTTTAAGGGCAACCCAGACTTCATGAGCCGTAAGATATGACTCATATTCAAAAGCTAGGTCGTCTACCATTGAACTAATCAATATACCCTTTGCAGTGGAGTCCTTTTTCTTCCATGCCTTATAGTCATCAAGATCTCGTCTATGTTGTGCAGTGGGACCATCTACAGGTACTTCCGTAACCTGATTTACAGCCTCTAAAACTTCTTGTTCCTCAAGTACATATTGTATCTTGAGGTGCCAGATCTTGTAGTTATCCCCATTAAGTTTTTCACCTTTGTTGAGTTCAGCTATTATGTTTTTGGTTGCCATAATCTATCATAAATAAACAAATTATTTACTATTCAGTGTATATCATATGTATGCAATTTATGATTGACTTAATATTACTTTGAGTTGGTTTACAAAATCAAGTGACAACTATGTTTTCACTCATCATCCGTATGACCAATCAAATTAATATTAATCAATTCTATTACATACATCCCAACAAATGAACTAATCATTTATAATATCATGAATTCATTAATTAAATGAACTAATCATTTAATATATCATATTTTTTTTAATTAAATGAACTAATCATTTAATACATCATGAACTAATCATGCATCATGTCAAGCAAACAGCATAAATAAATGAACATATCATTAATATAAAATTATGCTGCAAATTGTTAACATATAACCAACTGACATGAATGAAATGGACTAACTATTGTTCATACAAAATGACAATAAAAATAACAGAACTCTAATAAACTAGATAGGCAACTACCACTCCCACTAGGACAGACACTAGTGCAGTGGCTAATATAATCCCTCTCAGCCTGGACTCATTTGGGGTAATCCCAGGCAAGACAGCTTCAAGGCTCTCTATTGGATCCACAATTGGATCCTCTTCAAACTCTTCCGGATCCTCTTCAGTCATCTGATGAAGCAACTCCTCACATAGTACAGAATATGTGACGCGTCCTTGATGACGCCCCCAAATATAGTCCGCTATCATCCTAGGATTTTCTGGCAATGATTGCATCAAAGCCCAAATCCTATAACTGTCCAGGACTGGAAACTCTTCTCGCTCAAGTTTCCAAAACAGATCATCAAGTCGTCCAATGTGTCCGTCGACTCCATAAGCAGAGTTGTACTCTATCTCCTAAATCTCCTCCCTGAGCTGATTTCGTCGCACTTCGCGACGAGTCAATGTGGTAATCGTCCGTGCCATCTGAAAAATTGAAAATAAATAAGTCAGTACAAAACCGACTAACCAGTACAAAACCGGCTTATTTCAATTTATACAGGCATAGTACCAACATAATAAATCAAGAAAAACAAATCTTCTTGATTTTCAGGAGTTCAAGTCGACAATTAGAACTAATCTAATTGGTCAAACCCATTGGATCGGTTGATTAGGGATTCAGATCCTAAGCTTGGTCCATTGTCCTTAATTAGAACTAATCTAATTGGACAGGAATTTTGTGCCTATGTTCTGTTACTTTTTCTCTAAGTCCATTTTTACCAATTTTAGACTTAATGATTAAACTCAGATCCGTTTGATCAAACCAATGCCCATTGGTTTAAGTCTGACAAATTAGAACAAATCTAATTGTTTGATCAAATCTGACCCATTTGAACAAATCTGATCATTTGATCATATTTGGTCCAAGTCCAATTAATCAACCCAAATTGATTTCGGGGTTGGATCAAATTGGTTCGGTTAAACCAACTAATTTAAACCTAAACCGGATCTAAATGGACCAAAATTACTCTAGACCATTTATTATAAATGGGAATTAATTGAAACTAATATTCAATTAATTATTGCATGCACCAAAATTAAAAATACTGTTACGGTAGGCATACATTAACATGTACAATACGTATGCAATTTTTTTTTTTTTAAACATGTTTCTGCATAAAAAAATTCGAAACACAAAAGTTTCATATTTTTTTAAGCATGCAGCAATTATGCTCACGTTATTTTTTTTATTTTTTTTTTAAATTTTCCTTAAATGAAAATTACTCACGAAGCAATGTGCTTCGTCATTTCACGTTTTCTCCGTCGATTTTTTTCCCACGCTGCACACGTCGCATGCCACATGTCGTCTCAGCCGTGCACCAGCGACAAACACGGTACAAAAACTGCAAGAGGTCGAGGCCGCCTCGAGCACGCTGCCGACATTTTTTTTTTCATCACGATCTGTTCGCCGCCCACCACTTCACTGCCTCACCCACGACGAACGCAGGTAGCCAGTCTCTGCTTGCGCAGAAATTGTGAGAGGCAGCAACCATGAGCACTCTGTCGACCAACCAAGACACCATCATAGGCCACAGAATGCCTTCACCGGTATATCTTTGCGGCCCGAGCCCTGCTCTGATGGAAATCGCTATACTGTCGCGATTTTTTAAACTTGGTACAGTACGCTGTTGAGCAGCGACGTTAACGTCGATGGTGACTCTTACCAGCGACCCTGTCGCCGGTGAGCGACGTTGTATGCTTCGACACATTAGTCGTGCAAAAAACAACGACGGGAAATGACAAATCGAGAAAACATCCGAACAACGATTTTATAATTCGTCTCTAAGCATTTAGAAATAACTACGTGCTCTGATACCAATGTAGATTATACTAAATGCATGAAAGACGAATTAAAAATAAATGCGGTAAAAACTTACAGCGATCTCCCGCAGATCCGCAATCGGCAATGGCGAAACTCGCTATCGGAAGAGCGATCACAAGATCGGAAAGCCCTCCGCAATTCCACAAACCAAATCCCGCAGCCTTGGATCTTCTCCTCTTATTCTCGTCGTTGCACAATAGCAATTTCACACACCCTGAGCTTTGGACGGACCCCCTTTATATAGGGAAATACACTAGGGGCATAATGGACTTTTCCATTATGTGTAGTGGAGAACATGGCCACATTCCCCACTATCTCCATTTCCAACACTATCCGCATCTCCAAATCTATCATCGAGATGAGAAAAACTTATGATTTCTATTTAGGGAACCTCATTCCCATCCTCGTGGAGATTAAATCTCTATCTCCAATCCTATTCACACTTTAAATGCTCATTGACAGGTCAAGGGATATTTGAAGCAGGATACGACCAGAGATGAGGATTTAATCTCCGTGAGGATAAGGATGGATGTTCTCCAATTAGATAGGAACGAAGATTGGGACAAATTCAGAGTCGTCAATGGACATTTGAAGCGGAAATGAAGCTGAGAATGAGAATTTAATCTCCACATGGACGGAAATAGAGGTTTTCCGATTAAATAAGGACGGAGATTGGGATGAATTTAGAAATAGAAATATATTTTGGAGCTAGAGATGGGAGGATAAACTTGCTCCCGCTCCACCCCGTCTTATTATCATCTTTATCTATGAGTATATTCTTTTGATCTCGAGCCCAGTTTGTTTATTCATTTCAATATTTATTTCTGAGTAAGTCAATCATAATTGCATTATTTTTTTTTAAAATATTCTGTTCAATAATTCCTAATTTATTGGAGTAAGCGATAAGCTACAACCTAAAAGACAACGTTGAAAATGATACCGACAGAGGTGGAGGAACCGCAGTGGGCCGCTTGGTTTCGTGGCCTTCAAAAGAACCACGTTATGAAAAATTGGACAAGAACCGAGGTCGCCATCTTCGCATATTCCCCTCCTTTCATGCATTTATAGTTGTATCAATAAATCAATTTCCAGGGTCAGACCATTAACATCTACACAGTTCAATTCTCAATGCAGACTGGGATCGATGGATCCATTCTTTCTAAAACTGCTTCATATTTTAAACTAACCGATCGAAATGGACTAGCTGGAACGGACTCAACTCGCCAGCACGTACGCGAATCCCACCGTTCCCGTCAATTAGTCGAAGCCACCTCCCGCTGTGGACAATCCCTTGCCACCTAACCAGGCCTACCTTCGTGTACCAAACCTAGCACGTACGTAACCGAGCAGCTAATGTGCTTTGGTTTAAACTTGACCACAATTATAATTATGCTGCTTTCTATAACAGCGACGGCGGAAAAGAAGAGGCAGCCGCCCAGCAGTAGTGCTCAGGGGCCCTCCACCCACCTACTTGTATAGCCTATAGGTATAGGTAGTGCGCAAGAGAAGTCATAATCTCCTGTGGAACCGTGGAAGCATCAACCACGATATGTATGCACGCATGCCAAATGAAATATGTGTGTGCGCTTCTTTTTTAAAATTAAGAAAGGTATCTCAGAGTCGGTGCATGCGCTGCATGCGCTATTAAATTCTCCAAAAATCTATAACATAACTATCGGTTCCACTGCGTCCTTAAACGATGCATTCATTGTTAGGGTCGACTATTTCCTTAAACGATGCATTCATTATTGGAATGGGTTTAGTTTAAACAATATATGTATAATTTTATGAACAGTGCTGGATGACTAAAATATGATTAATTAGAATGAAAGATTGTATATTTATTTTTTGAATGGCATATATTAATTAAAATGACATGTATTAATGGAATATTTTATATATTTTTTTTGACTTGATCAAATTTTAACCATTGAGATTTACAATAATTGTATTCAGGTTATGAAGAATAAAATATACTTAATATTGTTTGATTTAAAGTAAATAATATAATAAAAAAATTATTTATTTAAAAAATTTAATGTATAATATGATTTAATAAAAACTTATTTGTTTAAAAATTTTAATGTAAAATTTAATTTAATATTTTAATATATTACCCTTAATTATCAAAATTAATCATACATATTATTATTTTTATTTTTAACTGTAATTTTTTTTAACTTTAATATATATATATATATATATATATATATATATATATATATATATATATATATATATTCAAAAATAAAATATCACATATTTTTATTTTTTTATTTAATTTTATAATTTAAAATGAAATTTTCATTATAAAAATTCTAGAAGTATTTTTGTCCCAAATATTGGGAGATTGTTAGTGCATTTGTTTA
This sequence comes from Zingiber officinale, assembly GCF_018446385.1. Lineage (NCBI taxonomy): Eukaryota > Viridiplantae > Streptophyta > Magnoliopsida > Zingiberales > Zingiberaceae > Zingiber > Zingiber officinale. The sequence goes on along the minus strand of NC_055986.1, from coordinate 16,813,919 downwards.
TCGGGTTCATGTTAATCAGTTTGACTAAACTTGAGTAGATTCGAGCTTGAGTTTCGATATTTGGATAATATGTTGTGGATAACTGTTGGATCGTGACGTACGTGAGAGGGGGGTGAATCACGTGATTTTCAAAACACTTCTTTTTTCGATTTTTGAAAACATGAGTACGCAGCAAAAAGTAAGAAATAAAAGATAAGAAACACGAGAAGAACACAAATAGTTTTTACTTGGTTCGGAGCCTTCGACGACTCCTACTTCAAGGTCCAGGTCCCGCGGACCCATCGATGGACAATCCACTAAAAACCTCTTCTGATACCTCTAGAAGAGAGAATCAAGTACAAGAGAAGTTAGGTTAAGTGCAATACACTGCACTTGTCCTTTTATAATAATTAAGTATAAAAACAGATATTACCAACACATTTTAGGAATTGAAATGAGGTACTTTGTCTTGATGTCTATCTGCCGGGCGCGATCGAAACTCCTTGGAGCAGTCGTCGAGCTTAGCAGCTTCACAGTAGAGTCGCAACAGGAATCAGAAGCAATCGGAATCTTCAATGCACGTGTAATAGCTCGTATGTACTTAATCTATAAGTGTCTACTCGAGGAGATTTTTGCTTTAGTGTAGAGGAGATTTTTAGTGTACATAATCTATAAGTGTCTACTTAATTTTCAAACAGAATCTTTAGTGTATCATTCATTTGCTTTAGTGTAGAGGAGATTTTTGGTAATATGATACGAAGGTCGTGAGATGAAATTTAGCTCATAATGCTTTATTTAAGCTTATTTCAAGTGATACAAGTTTAATAATGTTTCAAATTATATTCTCATTAGGTAACCATGTATATGAGCAAAGCTTGGATGTACAATCAATTAGAAAATGGATTATCATAGATGATTTTATTGCTGAAGTTAAACAGTTTGTGAACTTTGCTAAAAGTCATCCAGAATGTATGAATGATTATGAGTTACGGTGTCCGTGCAATCATAAAAAAATGTCAAAATAGAGCTTTTCGTGATGAGGATACTGTAAATATATATATATATATATATAAATGATTTTGTGTCAAATTACTACAATTGGTACTGTCACGGAGAGCCTTATTTATATGAACCAATTGAGTCTTCTGGTGGTTCATCTTTTTGAAATACTGTTACCACTCCTAAAGCATCAAATAATATTGATATTTCAATGCAATCAATGGTTCATGATGCGATGAATGCAGTTGATTATTCCAATATAGATGAAATATCAACACTTGAATATTAGTAACTATATGAAATGTTAAAGGCTAGTGAAAGAGAAGTGTGGGAAGACATTCCTTCTGGTCATTCTCAACTATCAGCTACTGCAAGATTATTGAATATGAAAGTAGAACATCATTTTTCTGAAAGATGTTATGATGGCATCTGTCAATTGATGTCAGAATTGCTCCCTGCTGATAACATAATGACTGATAGCTTCTATGAAATAAAGAAATTGATCAGAGGTTTAAGTTTGCTTATAGAGAAGATTGATTGTTGTATAAATAACTGCATGATATTTTAGAATGAAGACAGTGATCTGAATGAATATAAATCTGTACTCATCCTCGTTTTAAGCATCGTACTCGCATACCAGGGAAGAAGAGAAATATTGCTTGGAAAGTGATGTATTATTTTCCGTTAACTGCTAGACTTCAACGCTTGTATTCATCTACAGCTACAGCTTGCCACATGATGTGCCATCATGAGCATGAGCACGAAGGAGGTATAATGTGTCATCCTTGTGATTCTCCTACATGGAAATATCTTGATACTGTGTTTCCCTCCTTTGCAATGGAACCATGTAATGTAAGATTGTGACTTTCTGCCAATGGATTTCAACCATTTGGTCAGTCGAGACAACAATATTCATCTTGTCTAGTTATATTAATATCGTACAACTTACCACCATAGACGTGCATGAAAAATGAATTTATGTTCCTTACCGTGCTTATTCCTGGTCCAACCAATCCTAAATATAAGATAGATGTTTTCTTGCAACATCTAATTGTCGAGCTGAATGAATTATGGAATGTAGGGTCGGTGACTTATGATATTGCAAGTAAAACTAATTATACATTGCACGTTGCCTTATTATGGACGATCAGTGATTTTCTAGCATACTCAATGTTATCGGGATGGAGCACGGCTGGTAAATTAGCATGCCCACATTGCATGACAGAGTCCGATGTATTTTCATTACCTTGCAGTGGGAAGGTATCTTGGTTTTATAATCACCGTACATTTTTACCAACTGATCACCCTTTTAGGCGAAATAAGAAAAAATTTCTAAAGAATGTTATAGTCAGAAAACCTCCCTCAACAGTTCATGCTTTAAGTGAAGAAATCATTGAACAAATAGATAGTTATGGATTTCTTCCAGTATCTCAACCTAATTCTGATGAGATAAATAAATATCTTGTTAGGATGTGCAAGTGTGGTTGGAAGAAAAGGGGTATTTTCTTGGAGCTGCCTTATTGGAAGTATCTAGTCATTCGACATAATATAGATGTGATGCATGTTGAGAAAAATTTCTTTAATAATATCTTCAATACTGTGATGAATGTACCTGGAAGAACTAAGGACACTGCAAAATCACGTGAGGAATTAAAAGAACTAGTCAACAGACTAGAGTTGCATCAGAATGAAACAACTAATAAGTTTTCAAAACCTTGTTATACATTAGACAAAGATAGTAAATAAGCTTTATGTAGTTGGTTAAAAGAAATCAAATCCCCAGATGGATATGCTTCGAATATGGCTCGATGCGTTGATATGAACAAGTTAAAGATGTTTGGAATGAAGAGTCATGACTGCCACGTATTCATCCAAAGACTTATTCCAATAGTTTTTCATGATTTATTTCCCAATAATGTTTAGCAAGCAGTTACATAGTTGAGTTTTTTTTCCAGAGATTTGACAGCGAGGTGTATTATGACGATCGATATGCTTCAACTAGAAACTGACATTCCTCTCATACTTTGTAAGCTGGAGCACATATTTGTACCTAATTTTTTTGATTCAATGGAACATCTACCAGTACATTTACCATATAAGGCACGAATAGTTGATCCTGTGCAGTACAGATGGATGTATCCATTTGAATGATTTTTGAGAAAATTAAAGAATAATATTCATAATAAAGTAAGAGTTGAAGGGTTAATATGTAATACTTATCTGGTTGAGGAAGCATCTTCCTTCTGCTTTTATTATTTTGCTGATAATGTTAAAACTAGATATCGCAAATGTCCTAGAAATTTCAATGATACTCAGAATATAGATTCATCGATGCTTTTCTATTTTCAAATTTTCTGGTAAACCAATGGGTGCATATGTTTCTAGATGGTTAACTCAACAAGAATACCATGCTACAAGAACATACATACTCTTAAACTTTGATGAGTTCAAACCATACATAAAGTAAGTTAACTTTTCTAATCAAACTTTTATTTCGTTGTATTTGTTTGCTTAATATCCTAATTGTCTTAAAATTACCATCTTTCACAATTTGCATGAACAACAATTATATCTACAAAATCCATTAATGAGTGTAAGTGAGGTTGCTGAAAAGTTAGAGACCAAATTTTCATTATGGTTTCAAATATATGTAAGTTTGAGAAATTTTCATAATTCTTCATTAAATTAAGTTTGGTCCTAATTTATATCATCACTATTTTGATAGGAGAAAGACCGCAGAATATCAAATGTGCAAGATGATAGAATATTGAATCTTGCATCAGGACCCTTTCGCCAAATAATGATCTATTCTTATTAGTATGTTAATGGTCTCAAATTCCATGTGACACAACGATATTCACAAAGATTAACTTATAATCCTGGTGTTTACGTTAAAGGATCTATCAACACCAATAACACTGAGTTTGATTACTATGATAGACTTGAAGAAATTATAGAGGTTGAATATCCTGCATTACCTATAAAAAGATGTGTGTTATTCAATATTCTTGGTATGATCCGACCCTAAGAACAGGTATGATTACATCCAAATTATAATTTAGTTGAGGTTAATGTAAACAGAAGGTTCAATAAGTTTAAACCTTTCATTTTTGCAATACAAGCAGGTCAAGTTTTTTATCTTGAATATCCTACGAAGAGAAGAAGAGCTAGTGAATGGTTGTCTATTTGTCGAATGAAGTCTCATTCGACCATAGAAATGTCGAACACCATTACTGCTCAAAACCACGATGCATTTCAGAATGACGAAATAGAGAGACATTCGGTTGATTCACAACTCCAATCTACATCACAATTACTTGTAGATGTTAATACCACTAACGAGGAGATAAATGATAGAGAGATATCCAGCAGTGAGGATTTTGCTGAACTAACAGAGTCTAGTGACGACGACTTACAAATTGTTAATGTTGAGTAGAAATGCTTCCAGAGTCTAACATTGATTAAATTTTAGCATTATTATTCATCAAGTAAGTTATGCTTCAATCATGTTTTGTTGCTTATTTATCATGTTAGTAAACTTTATTATGATGTGTTGCAATGTTATTTTATAGATATCATATATTATGGTAGATCATCCAACATCACTTTGTGGATCTATAGTCCTTAGGGTTGTTGGAGAGTCGTATGTATTTTTTATTATTAGTAATTCAAGTTTTTTATTTATAACATATATCTTATGTCTTAATATTGTTTATATGTAGGTTTACTCCTGATGGTCATCCAGTATCAACATATATTACCAGGAAATTTAAAGAAAGAGTCTGCATTTCTAGTACTACATGGAGACATGTAGACAGTGTGAGTAAGAATTTTTATTATAAAGAATTTGTGGTAAGTAAATTGAATATGTAAAATATATTTATCCTTTAATATACTAAATTTTTAATTTTTAATTGCAGAAAAAATATACATGAGAGGATGGGTATGAGGCAAAATTTGTAGCGACTTGGAATATACATGAGAGGATGGGTACGAGGCAAAATTTGTAGCGACTTAGAATATTTATTGTGATAAGTTATATAAAGACCTATTATATTATGTGAGAAAGGATGGCACAAGGCCAACTTATGTATCCGACAAGATCTGGAGTGCATGGGCGACCACTTGGTCTGCACAAAGATGGCAAACAAAGGCTCAAAAAGCTCAAGAAAATAGGAATACAGAGCCAGATGGCCTGAGTACCAGATCCACTCATCATATATCAAGATCTCGATCCATGTTGAGCACGCCATAGATCTGGTGAGTATAATTTAAAGTTATATAAATCAAATTTTTATTTATTAACAAACTTGCATAATTTTGACCAAACTTATTTGTGCATGCAGGAACGTTCTTTAGAAAGATAACCCACTTACCTGGAGATCTTTCTCAAGACTCACCAGAGAAAGGATTACACCTATATTGATGCTCGATCCAAGAACATTGGGGTTTGAATTATTAACTTTATTATATTTAATCTTTAATAATGATTAATTAGCTTTAGTAATTATGTATAATATCTTACTATTTTATTAAAAATCTCCCCCCTTTACTAACTAACTTTGGTGAAGCCTAAAATGAATTTACGTTAATATCCTTTTTTCTATTCACACTAAAAATAATTCCAAGATTTATTAATAATTCCACAAGTGAAACAATCAGTGATCTAGAGTTCGAGACACAGTTGCGGCATATTATTATGAATTTTTCTCATCATTAATTTTCTCTGATTATTTTATATAAAAAAATATAGTTATCTTTAGTCCCATATCATAAAATTTACAACACTATGATCAAAGAAACTTCTATAAATATTTTAGGCCGACAATGTTAAAAAATATACTTTTCTTAGTTTTTTTTTACTAAGATAAGTATAATATTAAATTAAATTATTTTTTTCATAGAAAAGCCCTAAGGGTAACACTCGAAAATCCAAACAATTCGAATTTTCAAAGACCCAAATAATTCAGATTTTCAAAAGTCAGGTACTTTTACCCTAATGACTCTATTAATGACTCTACTTTAATATTTTAATGTTAAAATACTTTAATTAATATAACTTCATTATAAAGGGTCAATGTAATTTCAATGTATTATATTACACACGCTGTGCACGATCACTAGTATAAATTGTATATTTTTCTGACACAGGAGGAAATGATAAGTAGGGTTGCTCAAGTATCTTAGCCACCAGTAGAGGGAGGGGACTCATAGGATCTATCCACCCAACAAATAAATAAAATTTATTATGATGTTGTGAGTGGAAGGACAAAAAACTCCTCCCTCTACGACCTTGGCTCCCAGGGCAAGATGGTATTTGATTGCTTGAGGACTCCTAGGGGTCGTGCTAGTTCCTCTTCTTCTTCTTCTGAGGTAGAGTCATTAAGAAAAGAAAATCAAGAATTGAAGACTCAAATGACTATGATGGATCAGAGGTGGGAGGAGAGGTGGGCTGCTCAGGAGCAGACATTGGCCCAGATGCGAGCAGTCATTGCTAAATGGGACCAATCACAGCAGCCCCAATCACAATAGTCCCAGTTAGAAGAGACTCAAGACCCATCAGATCTTGCTGATGAGTAGATTTTTCTGAGATATATTCAACTACAACTTGATTTTCTTTTAAATTTATCATACATTAATTAAGTCAAATATATTTATTCTATTTGGATAGTATTAGATGTTTATCTTAAAATATATTACATTTTTCAGGAGTTCATATTGATATATTCACCATCACCACTATTATTGGATATCCAAAATATAATTCAGGTATTTTTTTTACATGTAAAATTAGTTATATATTAAATTTTTGAGTTATATATTACATTTGCATCGAGTCATTCTAATCATAATCTCTTGTATTTGACTTTTACAGGATTATATTTGGATATATGTATAGGTGAAGTATCATGGTAAGTATTTTGGATATTTTGTATTTGCTTTTCACTTATTTACTTTTGGATACTTATGATTGTGAGTACTTGATACTTGGATAGTTCTACTTGTATTTTGGAGATTTGGGTAATTATGATTATGTTTTGTATTGTATTTTGGATAGTTTTATGTTGTTAGCTTATTGTATGTTGTGAGTATATTGTATGAATTATGATTTATGTATGAATTGTGTTTGTGCTGCCATCATTTGTGATGGTTTATATTTATATGAAAATTGTATATAGGATACGTGGAAAATAAGAGCAGGTTTTTTAATTTTTTTTTTCTATTTTTTACCGATGGAAACTCAATTCTGTCGGTGATTACCGACGGAATACACTATTCCGTCGGTAAAATATCGACCAGCACAGTAACAACTTCCGACGGAATAAGATATTCCATCAGAAATTCCCAACAAAATTACTGGTTCCGTCGGGAATCCCCGACGGAATTAAATATTCCGTCGGGGATTTACCGACTGAATAAAATTCAGTCGGGAACTTCTGTTACCTGCCGTCCACTCTTTGTCGATGGGAAATGTGTTCGGTCGTTAAATTTTACCGACGGAATATATTGTTCCATGGATAATTACTGACTAAATTTTATTTCTGTTAGTAAATTACATTGCCGACCAAATTACTCCCAATATCACAAATTCCATCGGCAAACCCAAATACCGACGGTGTACCGACGGAATATCGACGGAAAATTCAATCGTTATTCACTACTATTTTTGTATTGCGGTCGTCCCGTCGACCTAGCTGGACTTCGTACCAATAATCTGGTCGGTCCGTCGACCTAGCTGGATTTCTCCTGCACACTCAGTCAGATCGTTAGATCATAATAGATCTAACTTAACTTACTTTGTCATTCATCAAACCCTGTGTTAAACCGTTAGTGTTAACTACACCAACAATAACATATTTGGACAATATGTTGTTAGAGAATATGTGAGAAAGTTCATATACGTCAAGGAGAACTGATACTTGACTGGTAAAGTCCTAATGAGAGGTTGGACAAGGCGAGTTTGAACTCAAGGGTTAGACAAAGGGAAAGTTCAAGTGGGTCAAAGAGAACTGCACGTTAGCCAGGAAAGTCCAAGTAAATCAAGGAGGAACATTGGCAAAGACAAGTCCTAACTGTGCTTAGGCAAGAGAAAAATCTAAATCAGTCAAGGAGGACCACACTTAGTGATCGAAAGTCCATGAAAAGTTGACAAAGTCCAAGTGGGTCAAAAGGTTGGCCGGACACTTGGTGGAGAAATCCCAACAGGTCACGGTTGACTGGAGATTGGGCAAGGGAACAATAAACTTGGGTTAAACAAGTTAGTGCTGAGCAATCGATCAAGTGATCAACTGAGAGTTATGATAATCGGTCATCTGATCAATTAAGCACATCTCTATGCGATGTGCACGTGGTAAATTGATCAAGTGATCTATTCACCCTGAAGTCAATCGATTAGGTATTGATTGAAGGGGGATTTCGTGAAGCACATTGTTTTCTATGTTGAATCGATTGGGAAAGTGCTCAATCAATTAGGAGAAGTTCACGAAACGAATAGTAGGTTCTGAATCAATCATGTGATCAATCGAAGTTGAGTAATCGATTGGACAATCGATTGAAAGGAGTTTTCACGAGAGCTTGGAGGCATTCTTGATTGATTGGGTAATCAATTAAGAAGCGCTTAATCAATAAGGTAATCGATTGGGAGACGCAAAAAAGAGTCATTGTGAGGTTGGGACAGCTAGGATCACTTGGATCTGATGTGATAATCGATTAGGAGTAAGGTCAATCGATTGGGAACCCTAGATCGTGCCATATAAAGGCGTTTTGGCGAGATTCAAACGCAACTTTTCTTCTCTGCTCTTGACCGCCTGTTCTTAGAAGATTTAAGGCAAAGTGCTGCTGCATTTTTGAATCTACAAGAGACATCTACAAGATACAAGAGATCAAGTAAGGTATTTATTATACTGTTCCTTTATTTCCTTATTGTATTTTCTTATTGAGAGTTTGTACGAGGTTTCTCTATATCTGAAGTGTTCCGAGAAGGAATTTTTTCATAACGGAGACTATACTTTGTGTGTATTCTTAGATTAGTGACTTTGTTGATCCTAATGTGATTCTTATTTTTTATTTTTTTTAAAAAAAAATTGGTTATATCAATAAAATTTTACGTTTAGAATTTAAAAGTTAAGTTATAATATTAAACATAAAAAAAAATTAAATAGAAAAGTTTATTTGAATTTGCACGGGATGTATGAGATAACAAAACTCATTATTTGTATTACTGATATTTGCATAAACGAGTGCAAATAAATGTGGGAGTGTCGTATTTGTATGCTACTCTTCAAATTATATAAATAATGTAAACGGGCTAAATGTGATAGATGTATGACTATGACATCAAATCTACTTCCTATTCTACCATAATTCTTTTAGCGATGCTCTAATAGCTGAGCATTTAGTGGTATCGGGATTAGATAATAGAAAGACTAATTAGTGCACCGGCGCTTTGTGTCGGAGCCGTGTCCTTCTTTATGCTACATTGTTGCCTACGTGAATAATTAAGAATCTCAAATTGCTAAAGTGGATTTTAACGTGGTGTTTCTTTGAATTTTGATGGTTTTCATCTTAATGTTTTATAGAATTTCATCTTACAACATTAAAGTTTTAAATATACTTTGATGGTTCCCGTGTTGCATTATGATTTATTCGTTGGAGGAGGAGATTAGAAGGAAACGTCAAAGAACCAAGTGGGGATTTCACCTTGAAAAAGAGTTCATCGTTAAAAAAGAAATTAAAATTAGTTAATTTTTGTGCTTATGGAATCATTTGTATTTTTAAAAATAAATTTTCAACCGAGTAAAAGTACTTTTTATGAATTATATATATTTTTTTGACTAAATGGATTAGATTACTGATCAACGCCGAACACATATAATAATAACAAAAGGGGGGCATAAATCAAATAAATTGAATTGACATTGATTGATTCACATGTGTGCCAATTATAGGGACCCGTATTTGTATTTCCAAATTAATGATAGTTAATAATAAATATTTTTTTGTTGAGAAAGATAACAAAAGTCGCTTCTTTTTATATCCCCACTCCACCATCAACACCTCATCTTCCTCTCCTTTCGTCGAACACCTTCCTTTCCTTTCTCTTGGTCGCTGCAGACCGCAGCCATGATCGCTTCCCCTTCCTCATCTTCCTCCTCCAGAGGGTCGAAGAAGGCGATTACGAAGCCTGGATTTAAGGATCAGGCCGAGAGCAAGTGGCGCACCGCCGCGCAGCAGAGGATCTATGGCCGCCGCCTCATTGACGCCCTCCGCGCCACTGCTCCTTCCGGGCCGCATGCTGTCAAGGAGGCCTCCGATTCTGCCCTAGCCCTCACCGCCCGCGGCCAGTCCCGATGGAGCCGCGCTATACTCCTCGGCCGCCGCCGCCGCCGCCCAAGTTGCAAGTTCCTCCTGAAAGCCCGCCGCGGGCGCAGGCAGCCGAAGCCACCTCCGCCCGCTCTGAAGCAGGGTATGGCAGCCTCCCCCGAAGGGAAGAAGGTGAGTGACCGCCTGCGGGTGCTCGGCCGACTGGTGCCCGGGTGCCGGAAGCTGTCGGCTCCGAGTCTGCTAGAGGAGGCGGCCGACTACATGGTAGCGCTGGAGATGCAGGTGAAGACGATGAGGGCGCTCGCTGAAGCGCTATCCGCGGCGTCGCTGAACGCCGCTGAACCTGGAAGTTGAGGTGACTGATGAACTGAATTGCTTCTTGCTGATGAATAATTAAGTGTATGCATACGATCAATGGATTTTGGAAAGACTGCTGTGGGCATCCTGTGCATATTGTAAAATCCTAATACTTGTACATGCTCCTCATTAAACTTCTGGTGCTGCAGAACTAGGACCTCTAATTCCTTGATCTTTGATTGAAATTATGTGTTTACTTGATAAAACCATCTAAAAGTAGATTTTAAATTGGAGATTTCATCTTTCCAAGATTTTTTTTTTCAGATCAATATGACAGGAAAATATAGGATTGGTTTTATCACATGAAGGTCATATGTTTGTAGAAAGTCCAAGCAAAACTCACTTTTTGATCCTTCATCTAAACCAGAGATCTTTCATCGTTGGTGGATCTTGTTCCAGAAACTCCACGATTGTGGATGGGAACTCGATCTCTACAAGACTGTCGCGGCCGCTTCTGTTCAAGCACCAAGCTTTGGCCAGCAGCAGATGAGCCAATCTGGCCGATTCTTTCTTTTCCTTGTAATAGTACTCGATCCATCCGTACAACCTCTCCCGCTCCTTGCCGCACTTGGGCTCCTTCACGCCACCGATCTTGGAGAAGAATCCTCCTCCACTGCAGTGGCAACTGCTCTCTCCTCCGCCGGTCGATTCTTGGCCCTCCCGGAGGCACAACAAAGACATCAGCTGCTCGATTTCGTCACTTTCCTCGCCGTCCTCGCCGGGCTGCGATTTCGGGTCCTCGTCTTGTGGGCAAGACAAACTCGAGAGGAAATTGAGGGGGGGATCGCTGCTGTCCGGCGGAGGCGGCTGGCTAGTTTGTTTTCCATCGGGACAGGCAAAGTCGAGAAAAATGGGCGACGGTGACGGGGGATGGTTTAGGGTTGGGGGTTCCGGTTCGTCTTGTGCTTCTGTTTCCAATCGATCCTCCATCTGCAAAAGGGAAAGAGGGAGGTCAGTGAGGAAGAAGGATGGAAGGCGAGGTGTGGAAGAGAGATTGTGGTGCGCATGACCTGTTTGAGAGAGGAGAAGAAGCGAGGGTGCGCCGTGAAGCGTCGCATCGCGGCGGAAGAGTTGTCAGCCGAATGGTTGATGGGTACGATAAGCAGCGAAATTAAAGTGACCGACGATGAGTTAGATAGATGGGTTCGGATTCGGATCAAATTGAAGAAAGAATTACAAAAAATATCAACTTAAATCCGATCCAAAATTTTAAATTCGATTCCGATCCATTCAAATTTGACTAAAATAATCCGATTGAATATAATTTTTTAAACTATTTTTTCTATATTTTTTTTATCAATATATATAAATATATATAAAATAAAACATCTTAATTTTTAAAATAACATTTAATTTAATCTTAAAAATCTACTAAACCAAAATTCAGATTAATCCGATTCAACCTAAATCCGATCCAAAAATCTTCAACTCGAAAACTCTCGAACCTAAACCTAAAAATCTCCAACCCGAACCTGATTTATTTTAAGTCAACTCGGATTGGATCATCGGATCAAATTTATTTTTGACATCCCTAAATAAAGTGGATTAGGAGAACACGATTGATCCTGTCCGAAAGTCAAAAAGATGGATGCTTGGGACATGACACTCTTGCTGACCTCCGGTGGATTTCACTCCCGCCTACAACATATGTAGCGTCAGTGCCGAGCCAGGGAAGGGATCCCCGGCGATGGTCCTCCGACATTCAAGTCAGTCTTCGACAAATCAAGAAGAAGCAAGAACTGTAGCGTAACAGTAGAAATTACGAGAAGAGTATATCTCCGTTGATGCTTGGACCCCTTTATATAGAACCCTGGAAGTGAGCGTACATGCTTCCCAAGGTGAGTACTCATCACAAAGCTTTTCCTGAAAAGACGTGTCAGTAAAGTGTCCCTTGTTGGTCCTTTGGTGGCCGGCAAAAGGGGAGGGGTGAATTGCCCTACAAAAAGAAATCAACCCTTTCTCGATTTATAGCTTGAATAGGAATACTTGTAATTAAAAATAAAGAGACTAATTAAAAAAAAATAAATATAAGAGGAATTATTTGGTTTGTAATCAGAAGATTGCTAATCCAAGGAGAATAAAGCGTATTTTTCTGAAGATCTCCTTTGGGCGAAGTAGTCTCTTACAACGTTAACAACTCACAAACAAAAGTAGAACAGAAAGAATGGAATTACAAGTTGTTATACTAACTGTTGAAATCAACACTATATTTATAGCATTGTTCCGGACGCCTGGAAGGATTCCAGGTACTTGGAGTGGGATAGAATCCTATCCCCAATGTGTCGATCAACGTCCACATCACTTGTGATAAACTTTGGGTTCCGGGCGCCCATACTCTATTGGCTCCGGGCGCTCGGACCACAAAAGTCAACAAGGTTGACATTTTGCGGTCTGATTCCTCTGCTCCAGTTCTGCTCGTCTCAGTCCGGGTCTTCCGCTCCGGCTCCGCTAGCTTGGGTGATTTCGGCCATCCGGAATATGACTCACCCGAACTCAACTTCCGGCCTTCTCCTCGAGTAGCCTTCCTCCCTGGTTTCTCGTCCCTCGAACGTCGCGTACATTTTTCTCGTCCACTGGTGTACTCTTCCGCAGCACCTCGTCCCTTGGACGCAACAAGCTCGTCGACTCTCTCCTATGTCGTCCTTCTCGCTAGCCGTGTCTTCCGCTCGACTTCTTGTGCTCCTAAGCTCCTACACACTTAGACACAAGGGTTAAACTAAACAAGACCTAAGTTAACTTGTTTGATCACATCAAAATAATCTTGGGGTTCCAACAATCCCCCCTTTTTGATGTGAGCAACCCAAGTTAAGCTAGGGTGAACAAATGCAATGTAAAAATAAATAATTTTGCAAATAAGTGCAAAAAGATTTTTCAATTAAAAAATTGGATTATATCTCCCCCTAAACTTAATATCCTTTTCCCCCTTTGATCACATAAAAAATCAGGTTTCTTAACAAATCTAAGGATAATTCTAAAAAAAAATTATACAATAAATTAGAAAGTTTTTAAGTGTTGAAAAAAAAAAATCTAAGTTAAAGATAACATTTTGTGCAACGTATCAAAATAGAAAAAAAAACTTAAAAAAAATTAACAGAAATAATTCAAATGAAGTTTGCAAAAAAAATTATATTTTTAAAAAGAAATTTTAATAAAATGATTTTTAAAAATTTCTAAGTTAAAGATAATATTTTGTGCAACGTATCAAAATAGAAAAAAAAACTTTAAAAAAAATTAACAGAAATAATTCAAATGAAGTTTGTAAAAAAAAAATTATATTTTTTAAAAGAAATTTTAACAAAATGTTAAATCATTAACAAATATTGAAAGTATTTTATTTAATTATTTCATGCTTATGGGTTTGTCAATTAAATATTTAATCCAGAAATTTACTTCCAAGCTGTGGTGAGACATTAGGCTTTCTTGGTTATTGGATCATCAACCACTTCTAGATAAAGTCTTTTAATGAATTCAAATATTTAATTTTCTACCTGAAAGCCCTAATTCTAATTTCACTTTTGATTTAAACAAGTTTTTGGAACCCAATATAGGTTCTTTCCTACAGGGTTAATCAGGTATTTTCTAGGAATATAGGCTTTTATTATTTTTCTGATATGTCCTTTGTGAAATCTATAATACCAATTTAATCTTCTATAGTTTCTAAAAACAGAAACATTTGGACGTGCAGAATTTTTTAAGTTATCTATTTCTTCCTTTAATTTAGTATTTTCAAGTTTTATTTTTTCAAAATCTTCTATCAAACATGATTTTGCTAAAATTATTTTTATTTCTAAGTTTTTATTTTTTAATTTATTATTTTTTACTTTTTAACTTGTACATAGATTTTGTCATAGACTTAATACCAAAATAAAGTTGATCAGGAGGTAAGAGACATACCTCACTTACCATATCAGATTTGAAGCCTGACTCTCCCCCTGCTTCGCTGCATTCATCTGAAGTCGCTCCCCCTTCATCGATGCTGGCTTCTGACGTGTTTTGCTCTTCATGGTTTGCCATCAGTACTAGTCCGACATATTCTCTTATTTCATATTCTGATGAAGAGTTGTCGTCCCAAGTAGCAATTAGAGTCTTGTGTTTGTTTTGCTTGGGTATCTTGCCTTTTTCCTTTTTGAGTTCTGGGCAGTCCTCTTTTAAGTGTCATTCCTTTTGACACTGGTAACATCGAAGCCTTCTTCTATTTCTTGGATTTTTCTTATTCTGCATTTCTTTAAATTTGTTAGATCGAAAGAATTTTCTGAAATTCCTTACCATATAACCTTCTTGATCTTCTTCCGAGTCTGACTCGGGTTCATCCTTCTTGGTTGCATTTAGTGCCATAATTTAGCTTGCGTCTTTTATTGTCCCTGCACATCTGGTTTCATATAACTCTAGAGTAGAAAAGAGTTCCTCTAGGGTACTTACCTCCAAGTCCTTTGAGATATAGTAGACGTCAATTATTGAGATCCATTCTGAAGCCCTAGGAAAGACATTGAGTGCGTAGCATATCGTGTCCCGGTTGGTTACCATTTCACCGAGGTTTTCGAGTCCGGTGATTAGTTCTTTTACTTCGTGTGTAGATCGACTACCTGTTGGGGATCGGACGGCCGGCTTGAAGGGGGGGTTGGATAGACGGCACCCCCAAATACTCGCTTTCTACACTATTGTTAGTATACGCAGCGGAAATCTAATACTAACTACAAATATGAATACAAAGAAAGCTTAAGACAAGAATAAGAAATGCAAACCAAGCTAACACGTTCGTTTACGTGGTTCGGAGATAACTTGCTCCTACTCCACGGCTGTCCGTAAGGTGGACGATCCCGATCCTTCGGTGGATTACTCCCCGGAAAACTTCCGGCTAGCTCAAACCTCCTTGTGGGTGGAGAAACCTCACCACAACCCTCACAAGAGCTCTTTTGACGCTAGGGCACAAGTAGACTACTAATAGAGATTAACCACCTCTATTTCGTCAACTCAAACCAAGCTCCCAAGCTTTGGTTTTATAGGCCACGGTTGAAAACCCGCCTACCGATCATTGCTAAAACATGCGATCGCCTCGTGGAAATTCGGCTACATCCCAACTCGATTTCACACATTCTGCTCACGCCCGATCGGCCGATCGCATCACGACCGCCAAAACATGCGATCACATAAGATCACATGGCGCACGATCGCTACATGATGGCGCTACTGATCGCCACAAGAAACCCTAAAACTAGGATTTTACTCCGAGTACAATCTCGCACTCGTACCCTCACCCTTATGACTCACTTGATTCTTCCTTTGCAGTTTGACCTTTGCCTTCAAGCCTACTTCCTTTGGCTCTCGCCCTCGGATGCATTCAAGCCCGCGATGCACCCAATGCCATCCTTCGCGTATGCCTCAAGGCGCCCTCGGCCCTTGTCCTCGCCGCGTCCACGGTCCCCCGGATGCTCCATCCTTCACCGGACCAAAGCCATCAACCTGAGTCATATGTGTATCCTGCAAACCCGCACAACTCAAATACATATCAAATACAGGGTGAACCTAACTTACCCTTTGCCCAAACACCAAAACACATGGTCCCGCGGACCATTGGGATTGCTCCAATCTCCCTTTTTGGTGTTTGGCAATACGTTAAGTTAGGGAAAACATATAGCAAATAAACATGCTAAAACAAATGGACTTCGTTGCCAAGGCTACACACTTGGACTTACACCCGAATGGACTTACGTTGCCAAGGCTACACACTTGGACTTACACCGCCGAAATAAAAATGCAACATGCATTGAAACAATGCACAGGGCTTTTTAAGAACCTATCCCAAGGCTCCCCTACACCTAAGCTCCCATTGAGCTAGGATTTTCCACATAAGGCTTTTGAAGGACCTATCCCAAGGCTCCCCTTTACCTAAGCTCTCCATTGAGCTAGGATTTTACAACGGGCTTTTTAAGAACCTATCCCAAGGCTCCCCTACACAAAGGTACTTTCAGGTTTTCCTAACTAAACCTTACTTCTCCCCTTTGCCTAACATCCAAAAAGTTCTCCAACAATATCCCAATTATTGAAAACTTGTCATCCAAATGACCCTAAACTCATGTATGTATCACCCATGGATTTCATACACCTGTATGAGTTGACTTGGTCAAAATTCAATGCTGAAAACTTTGAGCATCGCTAGCCCGATCCACTTGTACATTTGACATATCTATATATCAACATCTAATTTACAAAGTTCAAATATCTCTAAGTCTTCACCGACCGCTAAAGTTGCGTTATTAGCAGAAATACCTTTTAGTCTCAATATTAAATTATTTTCAAATTCCATTTGTGGAGAGGTCTGTTTTACCCATTTCTACTTGGGAAAAATACATTCAAAATGTATCTATCACCAATCCCAAGATTGACACAAAACTCAAAACTAGCTAAAAGTTCAATTGAACCTTGACCTAAAGTCCTAGTTTTGGCTTCCTCTTGATGTATTTGCCCATACTAACCCACAATGCATCCCTAGCATTGGTTTATATGACATCTATACATCTAAAACCAATTATCATGCTATATGACCCCAATGTCATATTCTCAAGCATGAAATATAACCCAATTATGCCAAAACCCTAGGTTTGAGACTCAAGTCCGTCTCCAAACCATTTGGCACACTCCATGGCTCCTCTAGACCCCCAAGTAGAACCCACCTGAGATCCATTGGCCATGGGTCCCAAATTGACTCTTGGAGCTCCCCCTAGAGCTCTTTACCTTAGTCACCTCCCTAGGTGACTCATCCATTGTGACCAGGCCACAATGGTGCCCCTTGAAACTCCTAAACTTCTTAACCTTGGACACCTTGTCCTTGGTTAATTTCTCCTTACCTTTAAATGTCTTTCCCTTGCCATTTATTGACTTCTCCTTGCTATAGTCATATGCAACCCTAGCATAAGACTTTCCCTTAGCCTTGGAGGACTCTCCCTTGCCATGATCATTTGCCACCCTAGCATATGATCTCTCCTTGGCCATGGAGGGACTAGATCGGTATCCCAAACCCGATCTATCATTGTTGGGTTTTTGACTACCCAACACCATGTTTAATCCCTTAGATCCAATAGTGAATCTCTTAAGGAATTGTTCCAAACCATCAAGCTTTGCCTTCAAAGCTTGGTTCTCCCTTTCTAGGTTCCTAAACCTAGAGTCAACATGTCCACCTTGGACATTCCTAGACCTACCCTTTCTAGGCATATGTCTCCCCTTCTTGGGATTAATGCCTTGGGTCTCCATTACCTTCTTCTCCTTAGGTAATGAGAATTTAACGTGTCTAGGTCTATCATGTATAAGTCTCCTAGGGTTATGATCTACATGTACCCTATTTCTATCATGATATTTAAAACCAAAATTTTGCATGGGCATATAATGATTAACATTATTTTTCCTAGCATGCATGGAGGAGTTTAAATTTGACTTCAAATTTAAATTAGGGTTTACCTTACCCTTTACCTTTGGAGCTCCCCCTTGACATGAGCCTCCATTCTTCCTCCACTTCTTCTCCCACATCTTCAAATGCGCCAACTTCTTGAGATCTTTCTTCTTTGGGCATTTGGTGTGGTAGTGCCCTATTTCACCACAAGTGAAGCATCTAATGTGCTTCTTCTCCTTCTTCTTCTTGGCACCATCATTTCTACAACCCACATTAGTATTCAAATCAACTTGAATGGGTTTAGAATTTACCTCTTTCTTACCCATAGGACATCTACTCTTGTAGTGTCCTTCTCATTGCACCCGAAGCAAGTGATATGGTCCTTTGACTTCACTTCGGTGGAGGTGCTTGCTAGGTTGACCACTTCCAAGACCTCTTCTTCATCCTCTTCACTTGTCTTGGATTCTTCTTCAACCTTTGAGGATGTAGATGATGACTCATCTTCCTTTTCCTCCTCGGATATTGAGCGTGACTCAACTTCCGTTTTCTCCACCTCCTCTTCTTGAGCTACTAAACCCAACTCCTTGGGCTCCACATCCGATTGGTCCTCCTTCTCCTCTTGGACCACTTCATCACTTTCTTCGGATTTTTCTTCTTCTTCTTGTGTAGACAAAAATTCCTCCCATGGAAATTTCTTCACTTTACTCCACAATTCATGGGCGTTCTCATATTTACCTACACCACTTATCACATTAGGAGGCAATAAACCAATTAAAATTGCTATTACCTTTGAGTTTGCCTCCGATCGTGAGGTTTGCTCCTCCGTCCAATGTCGTGTTCGGAGCTTCTTCCCTTTCTTGTCTTTAGGGACTTCAAACGGCTCTTTGACCACCAACATGGTGTCCCAATCCGTGTTGAAGAAGACCTCCATCTTCATCATCCAATACGTGATGTCCCATAAGCCTCTACCTTCAAGCTTTGGCGGTTCTATCAAGCCGGTCATCTTGTGCTTCCTTGGCGGTTAGTCCAACGGAGAGCGTCCTTGCTCTGATACCACTTGTGAAGGGGGGTTGGATAGACGGCACCCCCAAATACTCGCTTTCTACACTATTGTTAGTATACGCAGCGGAAATCTAATACTAACTACAAATATGAATACAAAGAAAGCTTAAGACAAGAATAAGAAATGCAAACCAAGCTAACACGTTGTTTAACGTGGTTCGGAGATAAGGGCACCGATCCTTCGGTGGATTACTCTCCGGAAAACTTCCGGCTAGCTCAAACCTCCTTGTGGGTGGAGAAACCTCACCACAACCCTCACAAGAGCTCTTTTGACGCTAGGGCACAAGTAGACTACTAATAGAGATTAACCACCTCTATTTCGTCAACTCAAACCAAGCTCCCAAGCTTTGGTTTTATAGGCCACGGTTGAAAACCCGCCTACCAATGATCGCTAAAACATGCAATGATCGCCTCTGGAAATTCGGCGTTACATCCCAACGGCCGATTTCACACATTCTCGCTCCGCCGCGATCGCACCAACCGCCAAACATGCAATGATCACATACGAGCGCTTCACAAAGATCATGATCGCTACAGTGAAACCCTAAAAACTAGGATTTTACTCCGAGTACAATCTCTCGTGCACTGCCTCACCCTTATGACTCACTTGATTCTTCCTTGCATTGACCTTTGCCTTCAAGCCTACTTCCTTTGGCTCTCGCCCTGATGCATTCAAGCCCGCTGCACTCCAATGCCATCCTTCGATGCCTCAAGTCGCCCCTCGGCCCTTGTCCTCGCCGCCTTGTCCACGGTCCCTGGATGCTCCATCCTTCACCGGACCCGAAGCCATCAACTGAGTCATATGTGTATCCTGCAAACCTGCACAACTCAAATACACATATCAAATACAGGGGTAAACCATTTGCCCAAACACTAAAACACATGGTCCGGACCATTGGGATTGCTCCAACAATCTCCCCTTTTTGGTGTTTGGCAACACGTTAAGTTAGGGAAAACATATAGCAAATAAACATGCTAAAACAAATGGACTTACGCCAAGGCTACACACTTGGACTTACACGAATGGACTTACGCTGCCAAGGCTACACACTTGACTTACACCGCGTTGCCAAAGCTACACACTTGGCAACCGCCGAAACAATGCACAGGGCTTTTTAAGAACCTATCCCAAGGCTCCCCCTACACCTAAGCTCCCATTGAGCTAGGATTTTCCACATAAGGCTTTTGAAGGACCTATCCCAAGGCTCCCCCTTTACCTAAGCTCTCCATTGAGCTAGGATTTTTACAACGGGCTTTTTAAGAACCTATCCCAAGGCTCCCCCTACACAAAGGTACTTTCAGGTTTTCCTAACTAAACCTTACTTCTCCCCCTTTGCCTAACATCCAAAAAGTTCTCCAACAATATCCCAATTATTGAAAACTTGTCATCCAAATGACCCTAAACTCATGTATGTATCACCCATGGATTTCATACACCTGTATGAGTTGACTTGGTCAAAATTCAATGCTGAAAACAATTTCAGACTGGTATCAGTCGACTGCAAGAACTACCAGTCGACTGGTCGCTACTGGTCGAGCGAACAGAATGCTTCTGTTTCCAGCCAGTCGACTGCAACTTTTAGCAGTCTGAAAAAATCAGCCTTTTTCAGCATTTCTGACCCAATTTCAGAAATGCACCAGAAATTCCACAGACCTCCAAAAATTCCCAAATTTTGTGGAGAGGTCTGTTTTACCCATTTCTACTTGGGAAAAATACATTCAAAAATGTATCTATCACCAATCCCAAGATTGACACAAAACTCAAAACTAGCTAAAAAGTTCAATTGAACCTTGACCTAAAGTCCTAGTTTTGGCTTCCTCTTGATGTATTTGCCCATACTAACCCACAATGCATCCCTAGCATTGGTTTATATGACATCTATACATCTAAAACCAATTATCATGCTATATGACCCCAATGTCATATTCTCAAGCATGAAATATAACCCAATTATGCCAAAACCCTAGGTTTGAGACTCAAGTCCGTCTCCAAACCATTTGGCACACTCCATGGCTCCTCTAGACCCCCAAGTAGAACCCACCTGAGATCCATTGGCCATGGGTCCCAAATTGACTCTTTGAGCTCCCCCTAGAGCTCTTAACATTAGTCACCTCCCTAGGTGACTCATCCACAATGGCTAGGCCGCATCGGTCCACCCCCGGTGACACTTGGCCTACAAACCTAACTTTCTTAACCTTGGACACCTTGTCCTTGGTTAATTTCTCCTTACCTTTAAATGTCTTTCCCTTGCCATTTATTGACTTCTCCTTGCTATAGTCATATGCAACCCTAGCATAAGACTTTCCCTTAGCCTTGGAGGACTCTCCCTTGCCATGATCATTTGCCACCCTAGCATATGATCTCTCCTTGGCCATGGAGGGACTAGATCGGTATCCCAAACCCGATCTATCATTGTTGGGTTTTTGACTACCCAACACCATGTTTAATCCCTTAGATCCAATAGTGAATCTCTTAAGGAATTGTTCCAAACCATCAAGCTTTGCCTTCAAAGCTTGGTTCTCCCTTTCTAGGTTCCTAAACCTAGAGTCAACATGTCCACCTTGGACATTCCTAGACCTACCCTTTCTAGGCATATGTCTCCCCTTCTTGGGATTAATGCCTTGGGTCTCCATTACCTTCTTCTCCTTAGGTAATGAGAATTTAACGTGTCTAGGTCTATCATGTATAAGTCTCCTAGGGTTATGATCTACATGTACCCTATTTCTATCATGATATTTAAAACCAAAATTTTGCATGGGCATATAATGATTAACATTATTTTTCTTAGCATGCATGGAGGAGTTTAAATTTGACTTCAAATTTAAATTAGGGTTTACCTTACCCTTTACCTTTGGAGCTCCCCCTTGACATGAGCCTCCATTCTTCCTCCACTTCTTCTCCCACATCTTCAAATGCGCCAACTTCTTGAGATCTTTCTTCTTTGGGCATTTGGTGTGGTAGTGCCCTATTTCACCACAAGTGAAGCATCTAATGTGCTTCTTCTCCTTCTTCTTCTTGGCACCATCATTTCTACAACCCACATTAGTATTCAAATCAACTTGAATGGGTTTAGAATTTACCTCTTTCTTACCCATAGGACATCTACTCTTGTAGTGTCCCTTCTCATTGCACCCGAAGCAAGTGATATGGTCCTTTGACTTCACTTCGGTGGAGGTGCTTGCTAGGTTGACCACTTCCAAGACCTCTTCTTCATCCTCTTCACTTGTCTTGGATTCTTCTTCAACCTTTGAGGATGTAGATGATGACTCATCTTCCTTTTCCTCCTCGGATATTGAGCGTGACTCAACTTCCGTTTTCTCCACCTCCTCTTCTTGAGCTACTAAACCCAACTCCTTGGGCTCCACATCCGATTGGTCCTCCTTCTCCTCTTGGACCACTTCATCACTTTCTTCGGATTTTTCTTCTTCTTCTTGTGTAGACAAAAATTCCTCCCATGGAAATTTCTTCACTTTACTCCACAATTCATGGGCGTTCTCATATTTACCTACACCACTTATCACATTAGGAGGCAATAAACCAATTAAAATTGCTATTACCTTTGAGTTTGCCTCCGATCGTGAGGTTTGCTCCTCCGTCCAATGTCGTGTTCGGAGCTTCTTCCCTTTCTTGTCTTTAGGGACTTCAAACGGCTCTTTGACCACCAACATGGTGTCCCAATCCGTGTTGAAGAAGACCTCCATCTTCATCATCCAATACGTGATGTCCCATAAGCCTCTACCTTCAAGCTTTGGCGGTTCTATCAAGCCGGTCATCTTGTGCTTCCTTGGCGGTTAGTCCAACGGAGAGCGTCCTTGCTCTGATACCACTTGTTGGGGATCGGACGACCGGCTTGAAGGGGGTTGGATAGACGGCACCCCAAATACTCGCTTTCTACACTATTGTTAGTATACGCAATGGAAATCTAATACTAACTACAAATATGAATACAAAGAAAGCTTAAGACAAGAATAAGAAATGCAAACCAAGCTAACACGTTCGTTTACGTGGTTCGGAGATAACTTGCTCCTACTCCACGGCTGTCCGTAAGGTGGACGATCCCGATCCTTCGGTGGATTACTCCCCGAAAACTCCGGCTAGCTCAAACCTCCTTGTGGGTGGAGAAACCTCACCACAACCCTCACAAGAGCTCTTTTGACGCTAGGGCACAAGTAGACTACTAATAGAGATTAACCACCTCTATTTCATCAACTCAAACCAAGCTCCCAAGCTTTGGTTTTATAGGCCACGGGTTGGAAAACCCCGCCTACCGGTCGATCGCTAAACATGCAATCGACGCCCTCTGGGAAATTCGACCGTTACATCCCAACTGCCGATTTCACACATTCTGTTACCGCCACCGACCGCCCATTGCCAAGAACATGCAATGACGCCAAACATGCAATGATCCACAAGATCATGGCGCCACAAGATCGCCACAATGGCCCTTACAAGATCGCCACAAGAAACCCTAAAACCAGGATTTTACTCCCGAGTACAACTCCTGCACTCGTACCCTCACCCTTATGACTCACTTGATTCTTCCTTGCAGCCTTGACCTTTGCCTTCAAGCCTACTTCCTTGGCTCTCGTCCCTCGGATCTCGTCCCTTGGCTGCACCCAATGCCATCCTTCGCAGATGCCTCGAAGCCCTCGACCCTGTCCTCGCCGCCTTGTCCACGGTCCCTGATGCTCCATCCTTCACCGGACCCGAAGCCATCAACCTGAGTCATATGTGTATCCCGCAAACCTCACACAACTCAAACACATATCAAATACAGGAACCTAACTTAACCCTTTGCCCAAACACTAAAACACATGGTCCCGGACCATTGGGATTGCTCCAACAATCTCCCTTTTGGTGTTTGGCAACACGCTTAAGTTAGGGAAACATATAGCAAATAAACATGCTAAAACAAATGGACTTACGTTGCCAAGGCTACACTTGGACTTACCACCGAATGGACTTACGCTGCCAAGGCTACACACTTGGACTTACACCGCCGAATGGACTTACGCTGCCAAAGCTACACACTGGCAACCGCCAAACAATGCATGGGCTTTTTAAGAACCTATCCCAAGGCTCCCCCTACACCTAAGCTCCCATTGAGCTAGGATTTTCCACATAAGGCTTTTGAAGGACCTATCCCAAGGCTCCCCCTTTACCTAAGCTCTCCATTGAGCTAGGATTTTTACAACGGGCTTTTTAAGAACCTATCCCAAGGCTCCCCCTACACAAAGGTACTTTCAGGTTTTCCTAACTAAACCTTACTTCTCCCCCTTTGCCTAACATCCAAAAAGTTCTCCAACAATATCCCAATTATTGAAAACTTGTCATCCAAATGACCCTAAACTCATGTATGTATCACCCATGGATTTCATACACCTGTATGAGTTTACTTGGTCAAAATTCAATGCTGAAAACAATTTCAGACTGGTATCACTCGACTGCAAGAACTACCAATCGACTGGTCGCTACTGGTCGAGCGAACAGAATGCTTCTGTTCACTGCCAGTCGACTGGCATAGTTTTTCAGCCTTTTTCAAGATTTCTGACCCAATTTCAGAAATGCACCAGTAATTCCACAGACCTCCAAAAATCTCCAAATTTTGTGGAGAGGTCTGTTTTACCCATGTCTACTTGGGAAAAATACATTCAAAAATGTATCTATCACCAATCCCAAGATTGACACAAAACTCAAAACTAGCTAAAAAGTTCAATTGAACCTTGACCTAAAGTCCTAGTTTTGGCTTCCTCTTGATGTATTTGCCCATACTAACCCACAATGCATCCCTAGCATTGGTTTATATGACATCTATACATCTAAAACCAATTATCATGCTATATGACCCCAATGTCATATTCTCAAGCATGAAATATAACCCAATTATGCCAAAACCCTAGGTTTGAGACTCAAGTCCGTCTCCAAACCATTTGGCACACTCCATGGCTCCTCTAGACCCCCAAGTAGAACCCACCTGAGATCCATTGGCCATGGGTCCCAAATTGACTCTTGGAGCTCCCCCTAGAGCTCTTAACATTAGTCACCTCCCTAGGTGACTCATCCACAATGGCTAGGCCGCATCGGTCCACCCCCGGTGACACTTGGCCTACAAACCTAACTTTCTTAACCTTGGACACCTTGTCCTTGGTTAATTTCTCCTTACCTTTAAATGTCTTTCCCTTGCCATTTATTGACTTCTCCTTGCTATAGTCATATGCAACCCTAGCATAAGACTTTCCCTTAGCCTTGGAGGACTCTCCCTTGCCATGATCATTTGCCACCCTAGCATATGATCTCTCCTTGGCCATGGAGGGACTAGATCGGTATCCCAAACCCGATCTATCATTGTTGGGTTTTGACTACCCAACACCATGTTTAATCCCTTAGATCCAATAGTGAATCTCTTAAGGAATTGTTCCAAACCATCAAGCTTTGCCTTCAAAGCTTGGTTCTCCCTTTCTAGGTTCCTAAACCTAGAGTCAACATGTCCACCTTGGACATTCCTAGACCTACCCTTTCTAGGCATATGTCTCCCCTTCTTGGGATTAATGCCTTGGGTCTCCATTACCTTCTTCTCCTTAGGTAATGAGAATTTAACGTGTCTAGGTCTATCATGTATAAGTCTCCTAGGGTTATGATCTACATGTACCCTATTTCTATCATGATATTTAAAACCAAAATTTTGCATGGGCATATAATGATTAACATTATTTTTCCTAGCATGCATGGAGGAGTTTAAATTTGACTTCAAATTTAAATTAGGGTTTACCTTACCCTTTACCTTTGGAGCTCCCCCTTGACATGAGCCTCCATTCTTCCTCCACTTCTTCTCCCACATCTTCAAATGCGCCAACTTCTTGAGATCTTTCTTCTTTGGGCATTTGGTGTGGTAGTGCCCTATTTCACCACAAGTGAAGCATCTAATGTGCTTCTTCTCCTTCTTCTTCTTGGCACCATCATTTCTACAACCCACATTAGTATTCAAATCAACTTGAATGGGTTTAGAATTTACCTCTTTCTTACCCATAGGACATCTACTCTTGTAGTGTCCCTTCTCATTGCACCCGAAGCAAGTGATATGGTCCTTTGACTTCACTTCGGTGGAGGTGCTTGCTAGGTTGACCACTTCCAAGACCTCTTCTTCATCCTCTTCACTTGTCTTGGATTCTTCTTCAACCTTTGAGGATGTAGATGATGACTCATCTTCCTTTTCCTCCTCGGATATTGAGCGTGACTCAACTTCCGTTTTCTCCACCTCCTCTTCTTGAGCTACTAAACCCAACTCCTTGGGCTCCACATCCGATTGGTCCTCCTTCTCCTCTTGGACCACTTCATCACTTTCTTCGGATTTTTCTTCTTCTTCTTGTGTAGACAAAAATTCCTCCCATGGAAATTTCTTCACTTTACTCCACAATTCATGGGCGTTCTCATATTTACCTACACCACTTATCACATTAGGAGGCAATAAACCAATTAAAATTGCTATTACCTTTGAGTTTGCCTCCGATCGTGAGGTTTGCTCCTCCGTCCAATGTCGTGTTCGGAGCTTCTTCCTTTCTTGTCTTTAGGGACTTCAAACGGCTCTTTGACCACCAACATGGTGTCCCAATCCGTGTTGAAGAAGACCTCCATCTTCATCATCCAATACGTGATGTCCCATAAGCCTCTACCTTCAAGCTTTGGCGGTTCTATCAAGCCGGTCATCTTGTGCTTCCTTGGCGGTTAGTCCAACGGAGAGCGTCCTTGGGGATCGGACGGCCGGCTTGAAGGGGGTTGGATAGACGGCACCCCCAAATACTCGCTTTCTACACTATTGTTAGTATACGCAGCGGAAATCTAATACTAACTACAAATATGAATACAAAGAAAGCTTAAGACAAGAATAAGAAATGCAAACCAAGCTAACACGTTCGTTTACGTGGTTCGGAGATAACTTGCTCCTACTCCACGGCTGTCCGTAAGGTGGACGATCCCGATCCTTCGGTGGATTACTCCCCGGAAAACTTCCGGCTAGCTCAAACCTCCTTGTGGGTGGAGAAACCTCACCACAACCCTCACAAGAGCTCTTTTGACGCTAGGGCACAAGTAGACTACTAATAGAGATTAACCACCTCTATTTCGTCAACTCAAACCAAGCTCCCAAGCTTTGGTTTTATAGGCCACGGGTTAGAAAACCCCGCCTACCAGTCGACTGCTAAAACTACCAGTCGACCTTCGACCGTTACATCCCAACGGCTCGATTTCACACATACCGACCGCCCCACGATCCAAAACTGTCTGATCCGCCAAAACATGCAATGATCACAAGATCGCTACACAAGATCGCCACAAGAAACCCTAAAACTAGGATTTTACTCCGAGTACAATCTCTGGTGCAACCTCACCCTTATGACTCACTTGATTCTTCCTTGCAGCTTTGACCTTTGCCTTCAAGCCTACTTCCTTGGCTCTCCTCTGATGCATTCAAGCCCGCGGCTCGTACCCAATGCCATCCTTCGCGTATGCCTCGAAGTCGCTTCCCTCGGCCCTTGTCCTCGCTGCCTTGTCCACGGTCCCTCGGATGCTCCATCCTTCACCGGACCCGAAGCCATCAACCTGAGTCATATGTGTATCCTGCAAACCTGCACAACTCAAATACACATATCAAATACAAGGGTGAACCTAACTTAAACCCTTTGCCCAAACACCAAAACACATGGTCCCGCGGACCATTGGGATTGCTCCAACACTACCTTCTCACCTCTTTCCAGATGGATATTCGTCAGTTTGTTCCGAAGTATGCCTCTTCTTGCGAGCTTGGCTTCGGATGTACCTTCGTAGAGTTCCAGAAATTTTTCCCAGAGTTCTTTAGTCGACGAGTAGCTTCCGATGCGGTTGACTTTTTGAGGCGGCAACACACTCAGCAAGTGATATTCTGCTCGGTTATTTGCTACGGAATCGTTTTGTTCTTTCTTCATCCAAAGACTCTCTTCCTTCTCCTCTCTGTTTTGATTAGTAGGAGCTACAAACCCATATTTGATCATTAAACAAATTTCAAAGTCTGTTTTCAGAAATACCTCCATTCGGCATTTCTAGTGTGCGAAGTCTCCCTCAAATTTTGGTGGAATGATGCTTGGTCCAGCCAATGGTTTCTTTGCTTCGGTCGGCGGTTAGTCCTTCTGAAGCATCCTTGCTCTGATACCACTTGTTGGTCCCTTGGTGGCCGGTAAGAGGGGAGGGGTGAATTTTCCTACAAAAATAAATCAACCTTTTCTCGACTTATAGCTTGAATAGAAACACTTGTAATTAAAAATAAAGAAACTAATTAAAAGGAAAGAAACACAAGAGGAATTACTTGGTTTGCAATCAGAAGATTGCTAATCCAAGTAGAATAAAGCGCACTTTTCTGAAGATCTTCTTTGGGCAGAGTAGCCTCTTATAACGTTAACAACTCACAAAAAAAATAGAATAGAAAGAATGGAATTACAAGTTGTTGTGCTAACTGTTGAAATCAGTGCTATATTTATAGCACTGTTCTGGACGCCTGGAGTGAGATAGAATTCTATTCCTGATGTGTCGGTCAACATCCACGTCACTTGTGATAAACTTTGGGTTCCGGGCGCCCCGAAGGGTTCCGAGCGCCCAGACTCTATAGGCTCAGATCACCCGGAATGGTTCCAATCGGCCAGACTCTATAGGCTTCGGGTACCCGGAATGGTTCCAATCGCCCGTACCACAAAAGTCATTGAGGTTGACTTTTTACGATCCGGTTCCTCTACTCTAGTTCTGCTCGTCTCAGTCCAGGTCTTCCGCTCCGGCTCCACTAGCTTGGGTGATCTAGGCCATCCAGAATAGGGTTCACCCGAACCCAACTTCCGGCCTTCTCCTCGAGCAGCTTTCCTCCCCGGTTTCTCATCCCTCGAACGTCGCGTATGTTCTTCTCATCCACCGGTGTACTCTTTCGCGGCACCTCGTCCCTCGGACGCACTGAGTCCATCGGCTCTCTCCCGTGCTGTCCTTCTCGCTAGCCATGTCTTCCGCTTGACTTCCTATGCTCCTAAGCTCTTGCACACTTAGACACAAGGGTTAAACCAAACAGGACCTAAGTTAACTTGTTTGATCACATCAAAACAATCTTGGGGTTTCAACATCCCTAACATAGTACCTTAATGGGCTGAGCATATCTCTGAAGTGATAGTGGAAGCTTCTGTTGTACGATCTTCTACCTACTCATGCCGCCTGTCAGCGGCATTAGCTCCCAAAAGGATGTCAAAAGATATCCTGCTATGTCCGTTGCTTGGCCAAGCGGAATGGCCGCTTGGCCAGAATTCTGCTATCCCTGCGCTGTCTGTTGTCGCGTCAAG
Source organism: Zingiber officinale (assembly GCF_018446385.1). Classification (NCBI taxonomy): domain Eukaryota; kingdom Viridiplantae; phylum Streptophyta; class Magnoliopsida; order Zingiberales; family Zingiberaceae; genus Zingiber; species Zingiber officinale. Next base: position 16,784,470 of record NC_055986.1, on the reverse strand, counting down.
TAGGATAGTTGCTCGGCTGAAAGGCCATTGTCCAAGTGTCATCCGTTGTTGGGTCGAGCGAGATGACAGCTCGGTCGGAAGCCTACTGTCCCTTTGCTCTATTGCTGGGCCAAGCGAGATAGTCGTTCGGTTGATAGTTCGCTGTCCACGTGCTCATCTGATGCCGAGTCTGCTGCAAGGCCGAGCGGAGGAGCCGCTCGGCAAGGCTTCTGAGCATCCCTTGAGCGTCTGTTTGATTACTCCCTGTGTCAAAGATGGTGGGTCAATGCTTAATCCCCAGCCGACATATGCCTCACCCGACCGGCCAACATTGTCCACTCGTTGACCGTCTTGACATTGACCTCCACCATGACAGCAAGGTAGGGCCCCTCCTAATCACCGCACTACAAGTCTTCCCTTTAAGTCTAGTCGAAGGAGGCTGTAGTCCGACTGATTGGACGAGTGTGAGCCGACTCCCTCCCGATCGAATTTCGCCCCTATGTGGCCTCTGAACGGGCTGTGGCACTTCTCGCCGATTGGCCTGTTGAAGCTTGTCGTTCGGGCATAAGTGTGCTCCCTCAATCCGATCGGACGGACGAAGGTTTGCACTTGTAGAATTTTTTCCTTACGCTGTCTCGGGCGAGCGCGGGCTGGGCTGACTTCACCCAGATTTCTTGGAAATCATGTAAATCCCCGCTCATTAAGGCTAAACACGTTCCCACGCCTCCATTAATTGTCGACCCGTAGCAAGGTGCCACGTGTCACGCTCCCGACCGTCGCACGCTTGACGTGACATGCGTGATGTGATGTCTGGCAGTTTGAATTCAACGGTGAGATCTTGGCCTGCGTTTCCATGACCTAAATCGGACGGCTCCGGTCCACCGAGCCCGAGCCTTATAAGCCCGCTGCGCCGCTTCCTTCACACACTTTGCGTGCAAGTTCCTGGCGTTCAAGTTTTTGCTCCCTTCGACCTCCGGCAATCCTCGATGCTTCTTCTCCGGCGATCTCGGTTTCCTCGGTGACCCTTTTCCTGTAAGCTTTTCTCTCCATTACGTCTGTCTCTGATCCTTTTTCATCTTTTCTCCTTGTTCCGACGTCATTCCAGTGACCTTTTTCTATCTTTTCGATCACATTTCTTTCTTTTTGCTTCTGTTTTTGCGATGCCCAGCTCTTCTCAACCACTTGCTCCTGTCCCTAGACTCTGGTACTCATCCATGGAGTCTAGGTTTGATGGGGGTGGCACTGAGAGCCTGCGTGGTGCCTTTGAAATTTCTTCTAATTATCAGATCATTTTCCCTTCCTCGTCCGATCGACCCAACTCCCCGCCGACCGACAGCCTTTGTTTCTTCCGATACCAATTTGTTGTCGATCTGTGGTTTCCCCTTCATCCTATTCCGTTTAGTCTCCTTCGATAAGATGCCGACCTCCAACAAGCACTAGAAAAAGTATTTTTTTTTCTTCATGCGCCTTCTCGAGCGGCTCGATTTCCCGACCAGCTGACAGCTCGAAGTGGCGCCTCAGCCCCCTCTGAAAAGTTACAAGAGCTGATCAGACTACTTTGACTCAGCCTCCCTGCTAGCTGGTCAGAAGTATGTCATCCATAAGCTGCTGCTGGAGGGTGTCTTGTACATCTTCGGCCTGAGTTCGATTTGCACCCGGCTACGGACTAGCCAAGGTATGAAGCCTTTTTATCTCTTCCTTTGATGCTAACTGATTTTTCTTTTTCTCTTGCAGCCGAAGTCATGATACGAGTGTTAGGACCAAAAGTAGCTAGAGGGGGGGGGGGGGGGTGAATAGCTCGTCGCGTGCTCGTCGCTTGGCTTTGCTTGTTTCTTCTTGGATGTGGAGCGGAAAATACAGAAACAAACACAAAACGCTAACACTAGAATTTTACTTGGTATCCACCTCACAAGAGGTGACTAATCCAAGGATCCACACCAACGCACACACCCTCCACTATGAATAACACTCCTTTGTGGTAACTACCAAGGGCGGAGAAGCCCTACAACACTCTCAATACAAAATACAAGTTAAGCAAAAGCTTACAAGATGTGCAAGAAAACCCTAACCCTAACTTCTTCCTCTTGCAATAGATCCGCCTCTTGACTTGGAAAGCCTCCAAGAACCTTCAAGAACTGGCGATCACGTGCTTGTAGAGAGTTGTGGAGCTGGAATGAATCTAAGAAGAGCTCGTGAAGAGATGCCGAAGACCACGCCGGCATGCGGATTAACCCGACGGTCGGATCCCGATCGATTTAAATGTTCCGAATCGATCGGAGGCTTGATCGATCCACGGATCGATCCAGCGCCCGAACTACCTGATCGATCCTCGACCCGATCCAGTTCACCAACCGCCCGATCGATCGGCGATCGATCGACCTGATCGATCCACGGATCGATCCGAAGGCTTTCTGGAAGAATCGATCGATCCATCGATCGATCCCTGATCGATCCAAAGCTTGGTTTTGCCCAAACCAAGTCCCAAACCTCCTAACCAACATCCGGCCAACCTTGCCTGCTGGTACATCATGCCTCGATCCGGTCACCCTTGACCTGCTAGGACTCCCCACCAAGTGTCCGGTCAATCCTTTGACCCACTTGGACTTTTACTCGTCATGCCAAGTATCCGGTCACTCCATTGACCTACTTGACTTTTACTGTCATGCCAAGTATCCGGTCACTCCATTGACCTACTTGACTTCCACCGATGTCCGGTCAACCTCGACCCATCGGACTTCCTTGCCAGTATCCAGTCAATCCTGACCTACTTGACTTCTCACACCAGATGTCCGATCATCCTCGATCCATCCGGATTTCCTTTGCTCACCCGGCTTTCACGACTTTCACCTAGCTTCACTCACTAGGGTTTCATTCCGCCTAGCTTCACCACTAGGACTTTCACCGGCTTCACTCACCGTGATTTCCTTCCGCCTAGCTTCACCACTAGGACTTTCACCTGGCTTCACTCACCAGGATTTCCTTCTGCCTAGCTTCACTCACTAGGACTTCCTTCTGCCTAACATGCCAGTTAGGACTTCCCAGTCAAGTATCCGGTCAACCTTGACCTCCTTGACTCTTCTTCGATCAATATCTTATTGTCAAACATCTAAACCCTAACCAAGACTCAGCTTGGTTAACCAGGTCACCCTTGACCTGAGGGATATTGCACCAACAACGAGTGCGTATGGTCGGCAAGGCGAAGCTTAAGGACACTACGATTAAGGCGGTGGCCACTGAAGAACTGGCGAGCCGAGGCCTGCAACCAGTCGGCTCCCATGAAGATCCACTTGGCCTGAGCGAGGAGACACCTGTAGTGGTGGGTGAAGGCGAGGCTAGCCATGCGCCGAGCGAAGGAGCCGCCCCAAGCTCACAGCCTCCAACCGAGCAACGCCCCATTATTCCTGTTGAGGAACCATTGGGCTCGGCCTCCTCTGACGTGCCACTGAACCGACGCAAGAGGCGACGGACCGAGCCTTCATCATGTTCTGCTACTTTGGCAGCGCAGTTGGCCGAGCGGGGCGAAACTTTGACCCACACTCCGGCCAAACCAACGGAGCCCTCCACGTAGTCTGATCAGACGTCGTCCCTTGCCGAGCTGCCGCAAAGGACTCTGGCTGCTCACCCAGTAGCCTTCATGCCACTAACTTCGAAACCATCGAAGGTAAAGAAGTCTGGCATCCGTCCGGTGTCCACCTTCCGACCGTCCGGTCGGGCGACTTCATCGCAGTCGGCCCCGAGTGATCAGCGCCACATCACGGTGATCCTCCACTTGCCTACTGAGGAGTACAGCGAGCCATGCGTCAGATCTCGGGACCCCGAGCACCAAATTATCATGCAGGGGTCGCTCGCCAAAATCTGGGAGGACGTTTGAGCCCGTTCGGCGATGATTCCTCTGGGCACCCTTGCGAACGGTCACACCCAAATGTCCACGGGAGTAAGTACTTTAATGTAAATTCATAGTTTACTTCCGATCGGCACTTACGAACTCCTTTTTGCTTGTCCACAGTACTGGGTGGAGAGCCATGTGCCAGAGGCTCGCATTTTTTGAGGAGGAAGTTAAGCAGTTGAAGGCGTCGAGTGGTCAATCCTCCATCGCTCAAGAAAAGACAGACGCTGAGGTGGCTTGGCTCCAAGCTGCTCTGGAGAAGAGCGATAAGCTGCTCGAGGCCGAACAGATAATGAGCGCTCGGCAGACCACCATGCTGGAGTGGCTGAATAAGCAGGTCACCACCTTTGATAACAAGATCAAGTCGGCGAATGCGAGGAAGAACCGGGCCATTGCCAACCTAGATGAGAAGAATAAGGAGGCCTGAGATCTCGCCCAGAAGCTGAAGGAGCTTGAAGACTTCTTGGCAGTCGAGTAGAACAACCGCTTGGCCGAAGAAAGTCCCTCCACGACCAAATTGCCTCCAAAGATGTCACGCTAGCCACCGCCAAAGATGAGCTGGAAGGCTCCCGAGTAACATTGAGGATTTATCAGGATGTCGAAGGGAGTAGGTTTGAGACCATGAAGCAAGCCTACATCCGTTCGGACGCATTCTGCAATAAAGTCATCGACCGGGCCCTTCGGCTATTTGACTTGGCGATCAAGGGGACAATTGATCAGCTTCGCGAGGGGAGCGACCTGCCAACCGCTCTGACCAGCAAGGTCATAAGTCGGGACAAACTTACAGTCGCGCTGCCCGATGACGTACTAGATTATCTCGAGTGAGGCAGAGTCCTATAATGTAGTCCTCAAGTTTTGTAAAATTTCTGAAGTTGAAATGTATGCTCGTCCTCACGGACGAGCTTTAGCTCCCTGTATGTTTTTTTCGCATCCTGCTTATTTTTCATAGCTCTTAGCTTTGTTCAACATCTTTCTATTTCCCGATCGGCTCGGAGAGTATATTTTTTTTAAAAAAAATAGCGTCGAACGATCGCCCTGTTCCTAAGACTTAGAATTTTTTGCCAGCTATTCCCTGATGCACGTTCGCTCGGTAAGCTTTCGTAGACTACTTGACCCCGAATGGGGAAGAGAAGGAAACCTTGATGCCTAGTCCGACCACTCGACTCCGGACGTGGGAGATGTGAGTTCCGAACACCAAGCCCGTGACTTAAATTCAACTTCAAATTCAACCGAGCGGCATGGGAGTCTCTTACTCGAGAATTTATAGTCGACGCTCGACTTGTTGATAAAGGCCCGGGTTTAAAGTCATCGCTCGACAATTTGATGTAGACTCGCATTTAACGTCATCGCTCGATGGTCGGTAGAGACTCGCGTTTAACGTCGCCGCTTGACAATCAGTGAAAACTAGGGGTTAAAGTCGTTGCTCGACGGTTTGGTGGAGACTCGCGTTAACGTTACTACTCGACGGTTTGGTGTAGACTTGCGTTTAATGTCGCCACTCGATAGTTCGGTGGAGACTCGCATTTAACGTCACCGCTAGACGGTTGGTGGAGACCTGTGTTTAACGTCGCCGCTCGACAATTGGTGTAGACGAGGGTTTAACGTCATCGCTTTACAGTTTGGTGTAGACTCACGTTTAACGTCGTCGCTCGACGGTTTGGTGGAGACTCGCGTTTAACGTCACTGCTCGACGGTTTGATGTAAACTCACACCCGGGTTTAAGGTTATCTCTCGACCATTGAGGGAGATACACTTGAGTGGCCTTTGCTTTCTTATTCAAAATTTTCCCTGCGTTCGACAAACGCACAAGAGAGACAGTACATGATTCACTTGCGGACCTCTCATCCAGCCCTGTAGGGTTGAAGATGGTTCGCGCTCCATGGCCTCTTGAGCCGCCTCCCCTCTTCATCCTCTAGATAGTACATGCCCGATCAGAGCTTCTGCACGACCTTGAATGATCCTACCCATGGTGCTTCAAGCTTGGCAACATCGCCGACTGACTTCACTTTCTTCCAGACAAGGTTATCGACCTGGAAGGATCTCGAGATCACTCGCCGATTGTACTTCTACTTCATTTGCTACGGGTACGCCGCTAGCCAAACAGCGGCCTTTGCCCTTGCTTCGTCCACCAAGTCGAGCTCCATCAACCTCCATTCAGCATTCCCATGGTCGTAGCGCTGCACCTGATCGAATTCTATTTCGACCTCCACGGGGGCAACTGCTTCGCTGCTGTACATCAACTGGAATGGGGTTACGCCGGTCGCCTCTTTCGGGGTCACGCGAAGAGCCTATAGCACACTAGGGAGCTTGTCGGCCCAGTTGCCTCCCATGTGGTCGAGCCGAGCGTGCAAGACTCTAAGGATCTTCTGATTGGAGACTTCTGCTTACCCATTACCTTGAGGGTAGGCCACTGAGGTGAAGGATTGTTGGATGTCGTAGCCTTCACACCATTCTCTGAGCTCCCGACTGACGAACTACCTTCCATTGTCGGACATGAGTCGACACGGGATTCTGAACCGGTAGATAATATTCTGCCAAATAAATTTGGTCACCATCTACTCGGTGATTCTTGCAAGCTGCTTGGCCTCTACCCACTTTGAGAAGTAGTCCACTGCCACTAGTAAAAACTTCCGCTGACCGGTCGCCATGGGAAAAGACTCGATGATGTTCATGCATGCCTCATTGGTCGAATGGGCATGATACAGTCAGCGCTTTCATTTCTTTGGTCGGCCAGTGCGACATGTTGTGATACTTCTGGCAAGACAAGTAGGTTGCCACCATCCGAACGGCATCCTCTTGTAGGGTCGATCAGAAATATCCAGCTAGAAGTATTTTTCGGGCTAATGTGTGACCGCCCGGATGACCTCTGCAAGAGTTTTGGTGCACCTCCTTTAGGATGCACTCGATGTCCTCCGATCTGACGCACTTGAGGAGTGGTCGGGAGAAGACTCTCTTGTAAAGCTGGTCACCGATCAATGTGAACCGTCCGACCCTCTTCTTTAGCAAGTGAGCTTCTTTCAGATCAACAGGTGTAGCTCCTGAATGCAAGAATTCTATCAGGGTCATCCTCTAGTCATTCGGGAATATGATTCCCTCCATCCAGTCGGTGTGAGCCACAAGTGAGACTTGCTTGATCGGCTGACCTATGACGATCGTGTTGGGATGTATACTATAAGCCTAGCTTTTGTATGAACATCTATTTTTGAGATATTTTGAAATGAGAATCACTTTGGTCAAACGTTTGCATTTTATATTTATATATATGTAGTTGTCCATTTAATTTATATTGTAGATAACATGGTGTGTGGTGTCACACAGAAGATCACATTATCGGTTCCTTATAAATTATAAATAGTAACTCACGACCAAAATGGATAGGGACAAACAATTGGAACGGTTGTAGTGTAATTTGGTTTTAGTTTGTCTTAGCTATAAAATTACACCAGTAAACTATGTGTGTATTGAGCAGGACCATTTGAGGTTGTTCGATTTATACTGACTACATAAAAGAACAAAACCTCTATTATTATGGATGTGCGTACTCTTAATCCCGATATAATAACAAACATATATACTTAGTATTTATTTCTTTAACTTATCAATGGGTGAAATTTATTCTTTAAATCAATAGGCCCGATAGGTTGGGAGATAGTACCATTTATATGATGTGTTGTTGATTATAGAAGGAAACCGTGTCCTAGTTATCTAGGTTGATGATGTCCCCTTGAGGATCTCATAAGGATTATCATGTAAACCCTGCAGGTGGACTTAGTCTGACATGATAATAAAGTTGAGTGATACTACTCTTGGAGCTAGATATCAATTAAGTGAGTTGTCAGTAACTTATTTAATTAACGGACGATATCTTAAACACAAGGAGATTAACGCACTTATGATAAGTAGGAGCCCATATTGTAATATGAGATTGGTACGGTAGTTCAATAATGACCCTTTAGTGGTATGGGTTATTATTGATGAACTTGGGTTGGGTGTTCGGGTCGAACACAGGAAGCTTAAGTCCATCAGGAGGCCAAAACCAATTCCTCATCTCGGTCCCTGTTGTAACCTCTCTATATATAAAGTCTCACATCCACCCAAGCCCTGCTTCTTACCCAAGCAAGGGGCCGGCCAAGCCTTGCTTGTTGCCCAAGCATAGGGTCGGCCAAGCCTTGCTTGGTTCCCAAGATAAGGGTCGACCAAGCCTTGCTTGGTGCCCAAGCAAGGGGCTGACCACAATAGGAATAAAAGGGATATTTTATTTAAAACAGAATTTTATTAAAAAAATTTCTTTTATAGCTATTTACAATGGTTTAAAATAGAGATTTTAATTTTGTTAAAATCTTTCCTTTTTTATAACCATCCACAATAGGAATAAAAGGGAAATTTTATTTAAAACAAAATTTTGTTAAAATCTTTCCTTTTTAGCCGCTAGCAAAGATTATAAAAGAAGAGAGGGTGGTGCCCAAAAACTAACCTAAGAATCCTCTTCTATTCTCTTGTGGCCGGTGCCTCTCCTCTCTTATTTTCCCCTTGCTTCTTTCCCATCCTCTTCATTAGGGTCGGCACCCCTTTGGAGAAGAGTTTACTTTGTGGACGGTTGCTTGGAGGAGAAGGAGAAGAGAATGAGGCATCCTATTCTAGCATCTCTTGGTGGCCGAAAGATTGGAAACAAGAAGAAGGAGTCGGGTGGGTTTGTCTTGGAAGATCGTCGCCCACACGACGTCCAAGAGGAGAAGAGTAATACAGCAGAAGATCAAGAGGTCTTAGCATACGAGGAAAGGTACAACTAATTCTTATTCCGCAATGCAATTAGTCTGTTTTTCTTCGTATGGATCCTGAACACCAACACAAGAGGCCAGCGATCTTGTGCTTCGATCAAGGTGCGCTTTGATCAATCAAGAACTTGCTTGATTGATCACACACATGTCTGATCGAATATGTGGGTTGCTAGGAAAGGTTCTGTACTCATACAAATTTTTGTACAAGGGATTTATACAGAACGGAATTCCCAGTGCCAACATTTGGTATCAGAGCAGGTTTTCTACCTATGAGTGTTTGGTTTTAGATTAAATTATGAACTGTTCATATATAATTTAGGCAGGATAATAGTAGGATATGCAAAAATAGATTAACTCTGTGGTTGCAGGCATCCTAGTTCCAACTATTATGGCCTATTGTATTTGTATGTGATTTGAACCCTCGGGCATGTTGGTGTTAACCATTTCCATGTCACGTGGCACATCAAATTAATAAAGATTAAGAACTCGACCAGCTAAAGTAAACTCGTGTAATATTGAGTCCCAAGTCGTATTTTTCCGAGAGCTACTAGTGAATGTGTGATGCCTAGAATATAAAATTCATGTTGAACTTTATTCTGGAAAGGAAGTTTGAATTTGTTTCAAATTCAGAATTTAAATTGCTAACTCTCACAAACAAATGCAATATAATTAAAGGAGATGCATGTTGGATCGAGACCACGCTAGAGGGGGGGGGGGGTGAATAGCGTTTGTGGCTATTTCTTTCGATTCGTAAAACAAACGAGTAAAAACGCAGCGGAATAAAGAAATAACAAACACAGAGAGACAGGAAGATTTACTTCGTTCGGAGCCTAAAGCGACTCCTACTCGAAGGCTCGCGATCCTTGATCGCTTTCCGTGGGCAACAACTATAAGCACGATAAAACTATTACAGATTAACTACAATTTAAAGCAGTAAACAGATTATACCGACAACAAAAGACTAAATCGAAGCTCCGGGTTGTCGGGGTGTCGTTGCAGCACTTTCTGGATCGAGTCGTTAGCAGCTTGTCGCAGGGAGATTACTTAGGTTCTTGTGTGTCTTGAAGCTGCACCTTGACCCTTCTTTTATATGATATTCCGGGCGCCTGGATCCCTTCCGGGCGCCTGGAGTGTGACGTGGCCAGCCAACCAGGATGCTGCACGTGTCACAGTCACGATCAGGATAGAACTTGTCCTCCGGGCGCCCGGACCTCCGGGCGCCCGGATCCATTCCTAGCGCCCGGACAATCTTTTCCAGGAGTTCCTTCTCCTACAAGAAAGAGTTAGTCCGAGCAAATATATATCTTGCAAAACAGAGTTAGAATCTAACAAAACATCAGTAAAAGAATTGACAGTCTTCGGATCGTCCGAATCTGACTTCGGATTTCCAACCGAAAATCCTAGGTCGACCCGACGCCTACTGTTCCCTCTACGGGAACGCGTCCTCACCTACTCCACTCAGGAGAAAGACTGATGCTTCGACTTCTGGACATCCGCTTCCCGGCTAGTCCAGACTTTCACCTGGTTCGCGACACCAGGACTTTCCACCTAGGGTTACCACCCTCTAGAACTTTTGCCTGAAGCCATCGACCTGCCAAGACTTTTCGCATAGGGTTACCACCCCCTATGACCTAGGATTACCACCCCCTAGGGTTTTTCCCTTTGCCTAACCGCAGCTAGGACTTTCCTGAAATACTCATTCAACCATGTTAGATTACAACAACCCTTAACTTTGAATCCTTTGCCATTATCAAAACTCAGGTTCGATCGTCGGATGCTTCCCGCACCAACAATCTCCCCCTTTTTGATTATGACAACCCAAATTCAAAGTTAAGTGAAAAAACAAATGCATAAGTATATTAAGCAAGCTTAAGTATCTAAATTCAAATGAACGCCTAACTTAAGCTAACACTTAAACTTTTTGTAAACTTTTTGTGAAGTTCCCCCTTAATATAGGGTTTCCTTTTTTCTTTAGAATTTCTCTACTTTGAATTTCTCTACTCTCCCCCTTTGCCATATATCAAAAATGAGCTAGTTTTGAAAAACTTAATTTTCAAGACACAATTAAAAACATTTTAACTTAGGCAAGGAAAGTGAAGGACAACACCTTAGAATTTATTTTGTTTGAATAGACATAGAAAAACATGAGCTCTTTTTGAGTCTATAGAGTCTATAGAAAAACATTGATTTCCAAAATTTTCATAGAAAAATTTTCAAAATACAAGTTTCAACTTTAGAGATTTTCAAATAAATTTGCAAGGAAAAATAATTTTTAAAGCTTTAACAACTTAATGAATTTTCAAAAGGGTTTTAAAAAAAAATTTCAAAGAAGAAGATATTTGAAAGTTAAGTTTGGAGAAAAGGAATGTTTTTGAGATAAATTTCAGGAATACTTAAGGCAAAGGAGAAGAGATAACCTTAATTTAGTTTTAGTAAGGTTTCAGTGTTCTAAAAGTCCAAGCATGAGTCAAGATTTGGTTTTGATCAGGTATCAGTGCCCTTAAGTACAAACATGCTTAAACTTTAATATTGCCTCCACCAACTGTCTAACCATTTAGCTACTTGCTGATTGCCTAGAGGGCAACAGTGTTCACCTGGTTAGTCAAGTCAAGTCAATTGATCCAGTTAGATTTGACTAAGGCTGGAAGACTTGATTTGATTACTGTTAATTATGTATTTAATGCCCAGACTCATATTGATGCACAGAAATAAGCATTCTTGAGTCCAGGCTGTACCCTATGCATCTCACACCGTTCTATGTTTTACAAACACAATCAAGGTAAACCTAGGTGTTTGTGAGATGCTCTGGCTGAGTCCTGGAGGAACATGATTTCTAAGGGTACAATCCTAGACTAAATCCAACTTTCGAAAGTCTAGTAAAGTGGGGATTTTGGTAAATCAATTTTGCCTAGAATTTTGAAAATGTTATTAAGAGACTGATATATTAGATTGAGGTATAGTCAATCAAGTCTGAAGTAAAACAGTCTATTAGATAAATAACACAGTAACAAAATAGCTGCTATCTGCTGTACTAGGGTCATAATAAAGCTATAGTCAGAGCTACTGAGATGATGAGGGTGGTGGTCCGGAACCCAGCGACCGGAGTAGTGTCAAGAGCTCAGTGTGACGAGCTCGGTCGTCATCTCGTAGATCTCGGCGCAGGTTGGAGAGCTCCTGTCGTGCGTCTCGTCGTAAGTCGGAGACCTCCTGTCGGACCTCTCGTCGAAGATCGGAGACCTCTCGCCGTATGGACTGATGAAACTCGGAGGTTTCGTGCTGAAGACTCGACATAGCCCTCTCTAGTCCGAAAACTCGATCGCCTAGAGTGCGGGGAGCTGGGTGTGGTGCTCGAGGTGGTGGTGGGGCAGGAGCAGCCTCCTCAGGAAATAGTGCTAACATGAACTCATCATGCTCCGCGTCCTCCGCCTGCTGGTGCTGTGCCCCTCTACGCCAGGACATGGTACCCTCATCGTCTATATGGATATGTGCTAGGGAGAAGTTCCTAGCTCCTATGATGTCAAACTCGGTCATGTAACGAATGTCACCTCTGGTGATATCAATGTGTAATGAGGACATGAAGGCTGTCAGTATGTGACAGTAAGGCATATGTACTCGTCTGCTGGTCACGTATCCAGATGCGTAAATAATAGTAGAAAATATGTGCAGGCTGATGTCTATGTCTAACCTATGACATATGGCATAGAGAAGAAAGGAGTGAAATGGACGCATTACCGCAATGTCGTGAGTGGTCAGTGGTAGAATACAAAGTACTATAACCCTATAAAGGGCATAGTCCTGAATTCTAAGGTTAAGGGACCTAAACTGGGTCTCAGTGGGATCACGCTGGTCCTCGAAGAAATACGAATAGATCGTATCGAGGGTGATATGTGAGTAGGGATCTCCAAAAGGTAGCTCCCTAGGGGGATAACATAAAAAAGTGCAGGATGACTCTCGTAAGCCTAGAAACTCACGAATGGTAGTGGGAGATAGTGAGATGTCCGTGCCACCTGCCCTAGTGGTATAGTAGTAGTCGTCTATTTTCACTAGGTTGTTGTAAAATTCGGCACATAAACTAATGTTTACTGGGCTGGTGCACTCAACGAGGTTTCGCAACCTATAGTGGTTTATAGCCTCGGAGACTGGGATACACGATCGTAAAAAGAACGATCTATCTATACATTTGGTCCTAATGGCCATGTAATTTGTGGACATAAACTTAATTCTAAGTTCTTCGGTGGGAAACCTAGGGTCAATGCTAGGGGTAGAGGGCCCAGCACCAGATTTAGTACGCTTCCTAAATTTCAAACTAACATTACACTAAGAAAAAAAATTATAAGAAAGAAAGTTTAGAAGAGGATAAAAATTTTACCGAGGAGCCATTGTAATAAATTTTAGAACTGACGACCTCGGTTGAGTTACGACTCCGGATCAACCACGGAAAATTTTAATTTTCAAAATCTTTGCAAATAATCTAGGAAGCTAAGGAGGAAGATTTGTGTGCAAGGGTAGGGGGCGCCTGCTGCCCCCTATATATAAGGGGTTCCGGGCGCCCGGACGTGTTCCGGGCGCCCGGGGTCGTGTGAGGCGGGGCGCCCGGGATCGCTGCGGGCGCCCGGGGTCTGAATACCGGGGGCTCCCGCACCCGATTTTTGACCTTGTTTCGTTCAAATTTTTTTTTTTTAATTATTATTATTAATTTAACTTGATTAACACTGTTTAGGTTGGAGATACCAATATTTGAATTAATTTGATTTTGAAGGATGTTTAACTTAACTTTAAGTAAGATTTAAAATTTAGTTTGCTTAGTCATCTCACCCGATCTAAATTGTCAATCAGGGAATCCTATAATTGATGTGAGATGATTTATTGTTGAATTCAAAGGTCTGGTTTAACTTTGTATTAGATTCAGGTTTAACTTTGGGTTCAACAAGTAAGCATTCTTTGGATAAACTTCTGGGCTATGGTGAGTTACACGGAGTTCATTAAAGTAACCATGCCTTCGAGGTTTTCCAAATAGTCCTACCCACTGAACTTAATACTAACCCTTGGTCTAACTAGTTATGATCCATTTTAAGGGTAGCTTCGGTCAGTTTCACTTGGCCAAATGCACCAGGTCGATGCTCAAGCTTCCCTAACGTACTATCATCCAAAAAATTTCACCAGTACCGTGGGTCAAGTTAAACCTAGGCCCATTTTACCTAACCTCAATTACCCTGCCGGGTGGTCTACTCTTGGTTACCCTTATCGGGTATATTAAGTTTGTAGGTGCCAGATAATCTGGAGCCTTCCTTTTAATTTGATTTGAATTTTGAATTTATAATTTAATTTCGAATTTTGAATTTAATTTTTGAATTTATAATTTAATTTTGAATTTTGAGTTTCATTTTTGAATTTATAATTTAATTTCGAATTTTGAATTTAATTTTTGAATTTATAATTTAATTTCGAATTTTGAATTTATAATTTAATTTCGAATTTTGAATTTAATTTTTGAATGTATAATTTAATTTCGAATTTTGAATTTAATATTTGAATTTATAATTTAATTTCGAATTTTGAATTTAATTTTTGAATTTATAATTTAATTTCGAATTTTGAATTTAATTTTTGAATTTATAATTTAATTTTGAATTATTGTTTTTCTTTTTACTCCCCTGGATCACGGCCTCGATATGGTCTATCGAGGTAATGTATTTGATCCTTCGGGACCCAGTATTGACCAAGTCCAACTTGATTGATCAATTTGGACTTGGGGACCCATGCTTGGGCTGTGTTACTACTTTGTTTGTTTATTAAGGATAAGTAAGATTTATATTTACTTTTATATCCTAGCCCAGTTCTATTGTAAATGGCCCTTTGTGTCCCAAGAATTAAGTCCAAGTTCTTGGAGCCCAAAGAAAACCGTTCTAAAGTAGTTTTTAAATCTTTAACCTGATTTTTTAGACTTGAATTTTCTTCCTCAAGTTTATGAACTTGAGTTGGAAATTCAGTCTGACTCTGGTCAGGTAAGATTTTAGTGTCAGCCACTTCTTTAAGGATAGATACTTCCTTTAGAAGTGACTTAACTTTCAAGTTTGACTTAGCTAATTTGCGCAATAAATAACTAACTAAAATGTTTAACCGGGAGATACTTACAGCGGGGTCTGGTCCTTCGGAGACGGATACGGATCCGTGGCTTTGCTCGGACTCGCTCTCGCTTCCGGATTCGACGATTTGGTCCCGGGCCATTAATGCGAGTAGACTCGTCTGTTCGAGCTCGTCGTCGTCGTCCTCCGATGAAGATTCGTCCCATGTTGCCTTAAGGACCTTTTTCCTTCTTTGCTTTTTGACCTCCTTCAGGTTAGGGCAGTTGGATTTGATGTGCCCTTTTTGTAACTTCAAACTTCATCTTTGAGTTCTGTGAACCTTCCTTCGTTTTTACTGCCTTTTTTAGATCTCTTTTGTTGAAGCCCTTCGTTTTGTAGAGCTTCTTTACGAGGTTTACCAGCTCGGTTGTAATTTCAATGTCTTCATCGTCTGAGTCTGGTTCAACCTCCGACTCCGGTTCCGTTCTTCGTCGTGATCTCGGTTCCCGTGTTCGACTTGTACCTGCAACCAACGTAATACCTTTCTCGGTTGGATGTGCATTAGTCTGCTCATGAAGTTCAAATTCACAAAATAATTCATCTAATTTTATTGAAGACAAGTCCTTGGAAACTTTGTAGGCATCTACCATTGATGCCCACAATGTGTTCCTTGGAAATGAGTTTAAAACATACCTTATGACGTCCCGATTCTCTATCTTCTGTCCGATTCCGTGAAGAGAATTGAGGATGTCTTGGATTCTCGCATGTAGAGAACTTGCCGTTTCGTCTTCCTGCATCTTTAGATTATATAATTTATTAAGTAAAAGATCTCTTTTACTTACCTTGGTGTCGTTAGTGCCTTCGTGGAGTTCGACTAGCTTTTCCCAGAGCTCCTTTGCGGAAGAGAACGGGCCGACTCTGTTGAGTTCTTCTTTGGTAAGGCCGCACTGGAGGGTGCAGGTAGCTTTGGCGTCGGCTTCCACCTTTTTGATTAGAGAGGCGTCCCACTTCTCGCAGGGGGTTGGTTTGTCGTCGTCATCGGAAGGTAGCTGAAGTCCCGTCTTAATGATCATCCATGTTTCGAACTGAATCTTCAGATACGTCTCCATTCTTCCCTTCCAATAACCGAAATCATCTCCGGAGAATAGTGGGGGACGAACAGTACTGAACCCCTCTTGTTGAGCCATTTGTAATATGCAACAAAAACAACAAAAATATATGTTCCAAGACTACGTCTTGGATTAGTAGTGCGGGAATAAAGAATAGTAGTAATAACGAGCTCGAGTGGTGTTGCACCAACTTCGGGCAAAAGCTGATTCGATAAAAGAATTAGAATAAAGCTTTAGGCTAAATTCTAATTGACTCCGAAAAATATAAAATCGAAAGAAAATTTTGTTTTGAAAGGTGGTTGCACCAATTCAAAACGACCCCGCTCTGATACCAGTTGTTGGATCGAGACCACGCTAGAGGGGGGTGAATAACGTTCGTGGCTATTTCTTTCGATTCGTAAAACAAACGAGTAAAAGAGCAGCGGAATAAAGAAATAACAAACACAGAGAGACAGATTTACTTCGTTCAGAGCGACTCCTACTTCAAGGCCCGCGATCCTTGATCGCTTTCCGTGGCAACAACTATAAGCACGATAAAACTATTACAGATTAACTACAATTTAAAGCGATAAATGATTATACCGACAACAAAAGACTAAATCAAGCTCCGGGTTGTTGGGGTGTCGATGCAGCACTTGTTAGCAGCTTGTCGCAGGGAGATTACTTAGGTTCTTGTGTGTCTTGAACTCTGACCCTTCTTTTATATGATATTCCGGGCGCCGATGCCTGGAGTGTGACGTGGCCAGCCAACTAGGATGCCACGTGTCAACTTCGCGCAGGGATAAACTTTGTCCCGGGCGCCCGGGCGCCCGGATCCATCCCGGACAGCCTTTTTCCAGCAGTTCCTCACCGCAAACAAAGGTTAGTCCGAACAAAATCACCTGTAAGACAGTGTTAGAATAAGACAAAACATCGTGAGTCTGACTTCTGATTTCCAACCGGAAATCCTAGGTCGACCCGACGCCCACTGTTCCACAGGGGAACGCCCCTCACCTACTCCACTCGGAGATTTACATTGCCGATCCTCCGGATCGACCGACTTTGCTCAAGACTCGATGCTTCGGACTTGGACATCCGCTTCCGCTAGTCCACTTTCACCGGTTCGCGACACTGGACTTTCCACCTAGGGTTACCACCCCTAGGACTTTTGCCTGAAGCCATCGACCTGCCAAGACTTTCCGCATAGGGTTACCACCCCCTATGACCTAGGGTTACCACCCCCTAGGGTTTTTCCCTTTGCCTAACCGCAGCTAGGACTTTCCTGAAATACTCATTCAACCATGTTAGATTACAACAACCCTTAACTTTGAATCCTTTGCCATTATCAAAACTCAGGTTCGATCGTCGGATGCTTCCCGCACCAACAATGCATGCTTAATAGAATTTATTTTGTGCTAAAACTTTTTATCCGAAATAAAACTAGCTTGGACTTAAAGAGCTAATAGCAACTGATCTTAAGCTTGAATTCCTATAAAATCTAAACTACTGATACAAATCAATTAAATCCTAACTGAACTTATTGCAAATTTCTGTAAAATCAAAATTCAAACTGCAATGTATCATAGAGGAATCAAATTAAGGAAACAAATCTTGACAACAATTCTAAACTAAATTGAAATCTAAGAATTTGAAACTCATTAACAGAATTGAATCTAAATCACGAATTAAAAGTTGAATCCTAAGTATGAATTCAAACCCTAACTTTCTATTTTTGATTTCATTTTCAAACTAAACTCAATTCTCTACGACAGAAATTCAAACAACAATTCATCATGAAATCTAACATAACACATTCACTGGGTTTTTCTCGTAACGGAAAAAAAAATGAAATCAATAGATCTAACAATCGAAACTAAGTAGAAACACAATTAAGAAACATCCACAAATTCAATCACACTTAAGCTCTGTCTCCCTGCTATGTCACAAAGAAGCTCAAGAAAACTCCCTTGAACAATCACAGCAATGATCAAATTCCGTTGCTAAAGTTTATGTAAATTGAAGCTAGCAAAAACCTCCCTACGAACTTGCAATCACATTAGATATTCATCATCCGAGAAACAGAGGAAATGACGTCACGATCCCCAATCGATTGATCGGTTCGAATCTGAAATCGCGAGTCCCTGATGAACGGAATATCGACAGGTACTCTGGAAAAACTCCTCCGAAGCTCCTGCGATTTGATAGGATCTTCCGGATCTAGAAACCTCCCTTGATCTGGATTTCCTGTGAATGGCGAGATATGATGATCACAGAAGAGAAGAACTCCCTCTACTGTGATCTAACGATCGGAAGATGGTCGCTGGTTCTTCAATCAATCGCCGGAGATGACAGAACTAGAATGTGTCTCGAATTGTGGATGGAAGCGTCGGTGTCACAGAGGAAGAAGACGATGAACAGTGGCGTTGTCGCGATGAATCCGAGCTTGAGGACACTGTAGCTTCTCGCTTAAATCCTCCTCAGTTCTGATCCAACGGTTCAGAATCGTCGAGTCCAGATCAACGGTGGGAAATAGCCTAAAGCCTGATCCAACAGTGTTGATTCTAATCTACGGTCCAGATCTTCTCCTCATTAGGTCGGATGTATCAGATGCTTGACGGATGGCCCAGATCTCTCCAATCTTCAATGGACGGTCCAAATCGATCCAGAGCTCAATCGCCTCGTTAAAACTCCGATCCAAGAGCAAATCTGGTTCCAATCCATCCCATCCGAGATCATTTGATGCCTATAATATAACAATCAAATATTAGCATCAAATTAACCCATAGTAAAATAATTTACAATTAAGTCCAAATTCGATACAATGATTAAAATAGGATGTAAATATGGGTTCTATATATGAAAACTACATCAAACCATGATTGTATGAATGAGAATAGCGTAGTAAAATCATGGTTATCAAATTCCCCCATACTTACTCTTGAACGTCCCGTGAAAGTCAAGAAAAACTAAAATTCCTACTTAAATGACACCCCCTAAATAAATTCCTAAACATGATTAGAAAATAAAGAAAGTAAACCATCTAAGATTATCACATTCCAAAATCTCAAGCATTCATGGACTTAAAACTTTACTCTTGGTTAACCACATAATAATTTCCATCTATCATGAGTAAATTGAAATTGATTTTACACTAAAAACCTCACTAGATAAATTTTTTATGGCCCTCATCCTATCTCACATGTAATCACAAAAATAGAGGGCACTCATGCTACTTGTGCTTCTTGGACTACCATATGCTTGCTTATCTTCTACTCTCTACCATGATCATAGATATCAATCACGTTTATAAAAGTTAATCATGGAAAAGAAAAAAAAATGTAAGAAATATGAATCAAGTGCCAATCAAAACATTAGTTGCACTAAAAGATAAGAAAAGGAAAATTTTGCTCAAAGAAAAGATAAGCAAGAAAGATTTAGCTTTAGTGGAAGACATGGATACAAAGAATGCTATATAAATGAATTCTGGCCACCACTTCCAATTTCATCTCAACTGTTAGTTAATCTCATTTCCAAACAATTCAGCAACTTCAATTCAGAAAACTCAATGTTAGATGTGCTGTTTTAAATCTAACTATCTGAGCTTACTCCCTTAGATTCAATCATAGAAAGACATCCATTCACTCTCAGTTGAAGTATATCTTCTTAACTTCCTTTCCATTCTCAGCCCTTTGAATTCTTGGCACTCAAAACAGCTTCAATTCAAATTTTTCTTACAATGCAGCTTCAATTCTATCAACATTCCTGCATATAGCTTTGCAGATTCCAAGATTGATATGATCATATTTGCAACTTGTAACTTACTTACTTAACTTCCTTCCAATTACATAAACATCAATCAACAATTTCAGTTCTCATTCCTTTAATCCAATGAATGTAACTCTAAGAATTCAATTCAGCTTAGCAAGGTTATTCTTCTTTTCATATTCAGAATTCTGCTGAGATTACATCCCTAAAAACTAACCCTTGAGAAACATTTCATTCCTTCCCAATTCCAGTAATATTCATTTACTTATCTTCAGTCCTTAGTCTTTCACAATTCCGGCACAAAACCTGCACAATTTCAAAAATCACACTGCCTTCCTGAACTTGTAACCTCACTGTCAGCTGCCTATTTCTTGTAATAGACAACACTTCCAGAGATAAGGAGGATTGCTACACATTTGTCTCAAGCAATAAAAGACCTTCAAATAACTCCTCACTGAATTAAAGACTAATAATATCAAGTTGATACAAACTTTGACATTCCTTGACACTAAATTCTGTTTTGTTTCCTGAAAATTAATTCTGTTTCCAACACTGGATTGAACGCTGACAGCAATTGCAAGTTTTCTGATTTCTGTACAGCTTCTAAATTTTGTATCAACACATCATCTGGCCTCTTAAAATCCCTATCAACTTAAATTTTTATCCATTAAATCAGATTCAGCAAGCTCACTGTTATCTGCAGATTTTAAGCAATGAACATTTCCATTTCCAGCTTGTTTCATTTCCAGCATAACTCAATTCCAAAATTCAAATCCACTGCTCGACTTCAAATAAAGCTCAAGCTCTCCCCCACACTTAAACTTCATTCCGTCTCGGATTGAATTAAGATGACCCCAACTCTAGATTCTGAAATTCTTTACAATTCCAGATTCTGAATTTCTTCTATTCTCTTTTCTTTTCAGCCATTGATCATTTAATACCATTTGTCTATTCATGTTGACAGATTTCCCATAAACATTATCTTATGCTTGATGCTACTTCCAAATCTTGATACACATTTGATCACAGCAAACACAAGGTTCCTGACTTAACAGCACAGTCCAACAAGCTTCAGCAAAACATTTCTTCAGTACTGCCCAGATTCAGCTCTTCCTATCATTTTGCCCTCTATTATTAGCCTTGAAATCAATTCCGGAATTGAATCTTAGCAAAACATTGATACTAAATCCTTTATTTCTGAATCTCCAATTTCAACATCTTCCTTACAAAAAAAAAAAAAAAAATCTTATCTTTAGATAGTTAACAAATTCCTTCTCACATTGGCATACTTGAATCATTCCCATTTCAAACATCTACAATTCAAGGTCTGTTTCATGAAAATGCAAAGAAGATGCTCATAGTTTCAGTTACTGAAATTTCCAGCCATAAGTTTACAACTCACTTTTCCAGCATTTTTATTTCCTAATCACCATGCGATTGGAACTACTAAAACTTAAGGTTCAAAAAACTGTTGGATCATTTTTATTGCACATTTGATGAAATGTTATTGTTACTATAAGAGTGCATATAACAATACATATTTATTTGTCTTATCATGCTTTTGTTAATTTAATTCATGATTTTTTTGTCAACTTACTGTGTTTTGATTTAAAGTTTTCAGTTACAAAACATAACATGATGGTTCTTTCTAAATTGCAGTTTGCAGGTTGTGTGAAGAACCAGTACTATACGCAGACACAATATGATGAAGTGAGAATTGAATGGAGTGAATTTGTGTACTCGTATTTGAAGTGAATTGCAGGTTGTGTGAATGAACCAGTACATGTTTTTGGTTTTTTTATGGCTTATTTTGATCATATTTAGGGAGATTTGTTTTGTATAAACATATGCTGAAATCATGGCTTATTTTGATCAAGGATTATGAAGTTACCTTTTGTGATGCTCAAAATTACTGAAGTCTAAAAATAATGAAGTAAAAAGAGAAAAAAATACTTCACTTTATTCATAAAATCCGAAGTAAAATCTACTTATAACTTCGAAGCAATACAATTTGTTGATGTAAAATAGTATCAACTACTTTGGTTATTACCAAAAATTCCGAAGTAGTATCTATCTATTACTTCGATCCAGAACGAAGCTAAATGTAATTTAATCGATAATTACTTCAGGAATTAACGATATATGACGAAGTAAAAGTAATCCATTACTTCATTTTTAACCGAAGTTAAAGTAGGTATATTACTTCACAACAAATACTAAATGATGAAGTCGAAAAGGATTAATTACTTCGGTGTTTTTAAAAACCGACGAAGTTATATGCACTTTTTACTTCGTAATATGTCCGAACCCGACACCCAATACGACTTCGTTTTTTCTAGGCCTACGACTTCAGAGTTTATCCGAAGTAAAATGAATCTTTTTACTACACGCGTGTCTACTTTGGTAAAAATAGGTCTTTTACTTCAGGTAATCAACGAAGTAAAAAGTCATTTTTCACATAGTGAATGTCCATCCAATAGCTCTCCTATGTTGCCTCAAAATCTCCAATAATCTTCTTTCTTGATCTGGTTCTAAATTTTGAGCTATGATGACAAGTAACTGTTGATTCTCTCCCAAATAAGCATACTTTAAATGTGGAGGCAATGGCTTCAATTCATCCTTAGTCTGGTCAACTGAAGGTGATCCTAGGGATAGAGCTTCTCCTAAGCAATCCCCTACGCATAATTCCTCTTCTCTGGGCGATCCTAGGGATAGAGCTTCTCCTAAGCAATCCCCTACGCATAATTCATCTCGCTCACTTGGAAATAATCCACAAGATTCATCATCCACTCCCACGGCTGAAATACCCTCCAAAACCGAAGATAATACATCACTCTGATCATCCACTACGAAATCTGAATCACAACCTGAAAAGAAATCCATACTATTCGGCTCCTCTGAAATATCTAGGCTAAGAATAGAATGATCTTCTCTAGGATGCTTCATAGCGTTAAAAATACTGAACTGGACCACTGTATCTCCTATCTCCATAGAAAGTGTGCCCGCATGAACATCAATCTTAGTCCTTGTTGTCTTCAAAAATGGGCGTCCTAAAATGAGTGGGGACCTACTGGCCAGATAGTCTCCCTCCATATCAAGGATATAAAAATCTGCAGGAAAGAATATAAGTTCCCTCACCTTAACCAATACATCTTCAATAACTCCAGCTGGGTGAGTCTGACTGCGGTCTGCCAACTGAATCACAACCCCTGTAGGTAATAATGGTCCAATCCCTAAAGTCTGAAAAACTGATATTAGAATCACGTTAATTGAAGCCCCCAAATCCAACATAGCATCCTTAAACAAACTACTCCCAATCTCACAAGGTACTGTAAACACTCCTGGATCTTCGCATTTCTGGAGAACTGGTTGAATAAGAGCAGATACATTCTTTCCCAAGCTGATCAATTCATTCCCCTTCAACTTCTTCTTATGCACACAGAGATCCTTAAGAAACTTTGCATATTTTGGAATTTGCTTGATCATTGTAAGTAAAGGAACATTTACCTCCACCTTGCTAAATAAGTTCACTAGCTCTTGAAATTCCTTAGCTCTCTCCTCTTCTACATTCTTCCTTGGTTGAGTTTTCCATTGAGGAAAAGGTAATGGAATGCT
This sequence comes from Zingiber officinale, assembly GCF_018446385.1. Classification (NCBI taxonomy): domain Eukaryota; kingdom Viridiplantae; phylum Streptophyta; class Magnoliopsida; order Zingiberales; family Zingiberaceae; genus Zingiber; species Zingiber officinale. The sequence continues at coordinate 16,761,294 of NC_055986.1, read as the reverse complement.
TGGCTCTAAACCTTCTTGAACAGAATTCTGAATCCCTGAATTTCCAGTTTTGCTGGAATTTAGCAATTCTGCTGGAAACTGTTCAGCTGGCAAAATGTTACTGGAAATTTCTGGATTAGAACTTCTATTCCCTTGTGCATGTTCCAAGTTCAAAGGATCGACAAGAATTGGATTAAAATTTGAAGATGGTACATTCTGATCTCCTCAAAATTCTTCACTGCTAAAATCAAATTGCTGGTTTTCTGGAAAATTTTCAGCAGCAGTTTCTTCACTTGAAAAATCTGCAACTCTTCTCCCACTTCTCAAAGTTAATGCACTAACATTCCCTTTAGGATTAGGAGTTGTTTGAGATGGAAATTGGCTCGATCCCTATGCTTGCATTTGATTAATGCTGGAAGCTAACTGCCCAATTTGCCTTTCTATATTCTGAATTGCTGAATTTGTCCTTTGTTGGTTCTGTTGCTGTTGCAACATATTTTGCATCAATTCTTCAAGTTTTGTCTGTTGAAACTCTGAATTTGAAGCATTACTAGAGCTACCTTGAGTTAAACTCAACCTTGAAGGTGCTGGAAGTGTTTGCTGCTGCTGGAATTGAGTTGCAGGCTGAAATTGTGAGTTCTGAAAATTCTGGAAACTATGCTGATTTTGCTGATTTTGATTGGGTATTTGCTGATATGACTGAAATTATCTCTGAGAAGGTTGGAATGGCTGCTGGAAACTTTGTTGAGGCTGCTAGAAACTCTGATTCAAGGATGGTTGTTGATGAAATGAATTACTATACTTCAAATTTGGATGATCTCTCCAACCAGGATTATAAGTAGAGGAATATGGATCATACTTTTGGGAAAATTGGGCTCTAGAAAATGTTGCTAGAGACTCATCTTGATGAAGATTAGGACATAACTCTGAATCATGATCTTGGCTAGAACAAATACCACAAACTCCCCTTGATTGATATGGAAATTGTACATTCGGCAAAGTGGAAGTTTGATTAACATTATTCAACGCCAATTGCTTCACTAAAGATGTCAACTCTATCAATGAATTTCTTATCTCCTTTTGTTCATTAGAAAACATTCGCACTTCTCCTACTCCTCTTGTAGTTAAAGCTCTACTTCCAAATTGTTGAGAATTTTCTGCCATATTAGAAATGAGCTCTCTAGCTTGTTCTGGAGTTTTATTCACCAAAGCTCCCCCAGCTGCTGCATCAGCAGGTTTTCTACCTATGAGTGTTTGGTTTTCGATTAAATTATGAACTGTTCATATATAATTTAGGCAGGATAATAGTAGGATATGCAAAAATAGATTAACTCTGTGGTTGCAGGCATCCTAGTTCCAACTATTATGGCCTATTATATTTGTATGTGATTTGAACCCTCGGGCATGTCGAGGGTATTTTGTGTGTGCATGATTGTAATTATTAAATACAGCCGGAGTTGTATTAGTTTATTTTACATTTTCTTCGATCTAGATTACATGTACATTCCTTCGTGGAATATATGATCGAGAAATGTAATTTTTTATTTCTTATTATTGCGGCTTGCTATCCGTGGTGCTACCTTGAGGTCCGGAGGCGCGACGAAGAAGGAAACAAGATAGACTCGATGACATAAACCCTAGGGTCGGCAGCTAGGTTTTCTCCTCCTCACCTGGCTAGGGTTGGTGGCAAACGGAGGACAGCGATGGATGAGACCATAATAGTTGAAAATTTATTTTCATATTTATTGTTGGACCCCGTGGTTGTTTTGATGTAATCAACCAAGTTAGTTAGGTCATGTTTATTTTTGATCCCTGTGTCTAAGTGTGCAGGAGCTTAGGAGCACAGGAAGTCGAGCGAAAGACGCAGCTAGCGAGAAGGACGACACGGGAAGGGACCCGACGGGCTCGGTGCTCCGAAGGATGAAAGAGCTGCGGAAGAGTACACCGGTGGGCGAGCAGAATGTGCATGACGTTCGAGGGACGTAAAGCCGGGACGGAAGACTGCTCGAGGAAAAGGCCAGAAATTGGGTTCGGGTGAGCCCTATTTCGGTTGGCCGATATCACCCAAGCAAACGGAGCTTCGGAAGTCAAAGTAAAGGAGAAAGCAAGCTGGAAATGCAGCTCAAGGCGCCTCCATCAAGATTGGAGGCGCCTCCACCTTTGAGGTGCCTCAATCAAGCATTGGATGCGCCTCAAACCTTTGAGGCGCCTTCAAGCTTGTTTGAGGCGCCTCAACCCGGGTCAACTCGACCGTTTATGCGCGGATAGAACTTTATCCGCTTGACTTGGCTTGAGGCACCTTGAACCTTGTTGGAGGCGCCTTGGACCCTCGAGATAGACTTTTCAGGAGCTATTTAAAGGCCCCTGGAGCTAGGAAATATTCATTCATTCAAGCAATCAACTCTGTAATCATTCCTAGCAACCTCTGAGCATTCTAAGTGTATAAAAATGCTTCTCTGCCTACAGTGAAGAAGATACTCTAGTAGAGTTGTTCAACCGCCTTGGATTAACAACCGTCTTGGTTGTAACCAAGTTAATTTCTGGTCTCCTTTTTATTTTTGCTCATTTTACTTTTTATTAGTGTTGCATTTTTTGAAGTTGAAAGCCTTGAGGAGGGTATACTCTTATTTTGCAAGCAATTCACCCTCCTCTTGCCGACCCTGCTGCACCAACAAGTGGTATCAGAGACCGACAGCCTCAGAAGGACTAACCGCCGACTGAAGCACAAAGATCAAGATGATGGCCGGAGTAAACATTCATCCCCCGAAGTTCGACGGAGACTTCGCTACGTGGAAACACAAAATGAAGGTATTTTTTAAGACCAAATTTGATATTCTTTTAATAATGAAATATGGATATACAACGCCGAAAGACAAAGAAGAATGCAACTGGACGAAGAAGGAGCAAGCCGATTTCGTGGCCAATGGAAAGGCGGAATTCCACCTACTCAGTGTGCTGCCGCCCCAGGAGGTAAGTCAGATCGGGAGCTACGATTCCGCTAAAAACCTCTGGGATAAATTCCTAGAGCTTCACGAAGGTACCTCGGAAGCTAAGCTAGCGAGGCGCGACATCCTCCTGACCCAGTTAACGAACCTTCGGATGAACAATGGTGAGAAGGTAGCGCAACTCTAAGCGAGGATCAAGGAGCTGATAACGCAACTGACGAATCTCGGAGAATCGGTAACGAACCGAGATTCCATCCGGTAAGCGCTCAACGCCTTCCCCAGAACTCCGGAATGGGCTTTCTTATTAGATGCTTACTACATCTCTAAGGACTTTGAGGTAAGTAGTTTAGAAAGTTTATTCTCTACCTTCGAACTTCACGAGTCTCAAATTGCAGAGCCTAAAGAAATAGTGAAGTCAAACCTCGACATCGCCTTACAAGCCAAGTTAGACGATCCCGACTCCGAAGCTTCGATCGATGAAACTGAAGCAGCGCTACTAGTAAGACGTTTCAATAAATTCCTTAAAACTAATAAATTTCGATCACAGTCGAGAAAGCATCAGCACAACAGAAGGACGATCCAGTGCTACAATTGCAACAAAGAAGGGCACATTAAGGATGATTGCCCAAAAATAAAGGAAAAGACAAAAGACAAGGAGAAGGTAAAGCACAAGTCAAACACCTCCAAGCACAAAATCCTGAAGGACACTTGGGACGATTCAACATCCTTCGAATATGAAGTCGAAGCCTTCTCGGGACTAGCGATGATGGCGAACCACCAACTAGAAGAAGAGTCAAGTTCAAAAATGAGCATAGATGAAGGGGGAGGAACATCAGAAGAGGAAAGCTATGATGAAGGGGGAGCATCACAAAGTAAGGTAAGTAAGGTACGTGCTCTAAACCCTAAACAGTCGTTTCAATTTATTAAAGCTCTTTCTAAAGACTTAGCTGAATCAGAAAAAAAAATTGCTAACTTAAATAAAATGTTAGATAATTTGAAATCTGAAAATGATAAATTAAAACTTCAAATTGAAAGTTTAAAATCTGATGCATGTTTAAACACTAATGTTTTTCAAAAATCAAAAATTAAAGTTTATGGAAAATTAAACTGGTATATAAGAAAGCATCAGGGACAACTTAGACAAATTCTAAGAAATTATATACCCCCTAAGTTCTTAAACAATCCTGTAGGAAGGAACCTATACTGGGTTCCAAAATCTTTGCTAGTTTAAATTATTTTTAAGTTAGAGCTTACAGCGAGAAAATTAAATATTACAATTTCTTTATGAGGTTTTGTCTAAGGAAGTGGTTGTTGCTCCAATAACCAAGAAGGTCTAGTGCCTCGCCACGACCTAGAAACCAAAATATTGAAATAAAATATTTAATTAACTTTCTGGTAAAGTATTAAAATTGAAATTAAATAATGCTTTAGAAAGTTTTTTTTAACATCTTCTTAATTTCACAAAAATAGTTCTTGCATAAATTTTTTTTTACTTAGGAAAATTCTCTATAATATTTTTTTCTTAAGTTAAAAATTTCTTCTGAAATTAGAACTAAATTTTAAATTTCTTTTTCTTGCCTAAGTTTTAACATAGAGAATTCTTTCAAAAGTCTCAGAAATTTATTTTACATGACTTAGAAATTTTTTTTACCCCATTTTTTCTGTGATCAAAGGGGGAGAGTTAGGTAACAAGTTTAGAGGGAGTTAGGAATATTAACTTTTTTTTTACTTATGCAAATTCTATTATTACAATTTATGTGCTTAAAATGTCAAGTTAGTAATTTTCTTAAAATTACTATTTGTTTGTTTTTACCCTAACTTGAAATTGGGTTGATGCACATCAAAAAGGGGGAGATTGTTGGACCCCGTGGTTGTTTTGATGTGATCAACTAAGTTAGTTAGGTCATGTTTGTTTTTGATCCCTGTGTCTAAGTGTGTAGGAGCTTAGGAGCACAGGAAGTCAAGCCGAAGATGTAACTAGCAAGAAGGACGATATGGGAAGGGAGCTGACGGGCTTGGTGCGTCCGAAGGATGAAAGAGCTGCGGAAGAGTACACCGGTGGGCGAGAAGAACGTGCACGACGTTCGAGGGATGTAAAGCCAGGATGGAAGACTGCTCGAGTAGAAGGCCAGAAATTGGGTTCAAGTTAGCCCTATTTCGGTTGGCCGAAATCACCCAAGCAAACGGAGCTTCAGAAGTCAAAGCAAAGGAGAAAGCGAGCTGGAAATGCAGCTCAAGGCGCCTCCATCAAGATTGGAGGTGCCTCCACCTTTGAGGCACCTCAATCTGTAAAATATCGAAAAATGACGAATAATGATAAGGGAATTTTTCAAAATTTTTTTGGAATTTTTCGGAGATCGTATGGCTCAGATTACGGGGATAAAAACGGGGTCTGGGGAAAACATGTTTAGGTTACCCCATTTAAACGAGGAAAATTTAAAATTTTCTTTTTGCTTTTCTTTTCTTTTTTCTATTTTCTTTTTCTTTTCCCTTCTTCCACGTCGTGCCCGATGACTTTCCCAACCTCTCTTCTCTTCTCTTCTCCTCCCCTCATGGTTTCTTCTCTTAATTTTCCCTTACCGTCGTCGCCGTCAACCCGATGATGCCCCTGTGACACCTTGTCACCTTCTCTCCCTCTGCCCTAGCAACGACAGTCGGCCGCCGCCCTTGTGCCGAGTTCTTCTCCTCTTCTCGCGTCGCCATCTGTTCTGTTGCCCCGTCGAGCACCGGCGCAAGGACTTCTCCTCACCGGCACAATCCACTGACCGGTCACCAGGTCCCTTCCCTCTGTGCCCTCCGTCGAACCACCGCTGTACAATTTCGGCTGATTTCCCGTGCCCTAGGTTGGGTTCACAACCGGCCACTCCCGATCTCCTCTCGCCAGAAGCCGAGCATCGCAATCCACCGTCGAACCAGATCCATCGGTGCCTGTACTCTCTTCCTCCCCACTTCAGATTTCCTCTTCCTCTCCTGATCCATCGCCACCGCTGGTTGTGATTGGGGGAGGAGAACAAGTATCAGGAGGGAATCCCTATTCCTTCACAGCAACATTTAGGATCTTCATCGAAGGGTTGTGGGATGGCATGGAGAGCTTCCTCTTCATCAAAGCAGCCACTGGATCCTTCACGGAGTGGCTACATATTTGGATTGGGGTATGACGTGTTTGGTATCAGACTTGTAAGGATCTGATCACACTTTCTGTATTAGTATATCGTGCTTAATTGGTTGATCGACCTTTGTAGCTTCAGTTATTCCTATTGAGGGCGATCCTCAGATCAGGTCACTGTTTTTCTGATCGCGAATCCCTCTGGTCGTGAGCCATCAGTGAACATTATCGGATAGGTGAGTATTGGCTTAGGTAATTGATTATGCTTATTTCAAGTCCTAATTTGAATGGATTAGTAAAAATTGATTGAGGAGTTAGATGATCCAATTAGGGTTTATAATTGGATTTGGATTTATGTTAGCTTCTCGAGGATTTGATTTAGCTAATTTATTTATATGTAATTAGCTAAATCTGTATATCATCTATTACTGGACTTTGATTTGAGACGGTGTCCCGACGAGGGATCTATTGCGGATATGATCCTTTCTATTGGAGGCGGGTACCTTGACTTATCTTTGATAATGTCATGTTGATATGTTTAGTAGGTTATAACCTTTAGTAATAATTATGTTCGTCCTTGTTTCGGTATGTCACTACCGGATACCTGTTACATGCTTGTTTCCTCACCTGTTATGCATTTTATGTTGGTACCCACATGATTATATATATGCTCATAGAGATAGTGACATACCATGCCTTATTATGTTCAGGACCTAGGTTTTTATTTATACCATACTTGACTTGTGTACCTTAGATCTTCGGATCTAACCATTGATGCTAGAGTACACATTTTATATATATATGTGGATAGGCTCAGGATATTGCCATGCTTAGTGTCATGCATCATCTCGCATGATTGCATGCTGTTCGATAGTCTGCTCCATTATTGTCGAGCACATCGCCAGTTACATGGATCTGCACACACCACCACTCATGGGTTAGTGGTATGTCAGGCAGGTGTGTGACAATTCTGCTGTTAGGCTCCGTTGGTCCGGTGACTCAGCGTGGTAGCTGGCAGACAATTCTGCTCTGTTAGGCTCCGTTGGTTTAGAGACGCAGCGTGGTAACCGGTAGACAGTTTGCTCAATTTAGCTCTGTTGGTCCGCTCATGGGTAGTGGACGCAGCGTGGTAGCCAGCAGGGATCCCTCCCCGTCATCATGTACCAGGAGATGAGAGCATTATGCTCCCCCACTTATGATTTGGGATAGGAGGATAGGTGTACTCTGACATCCTAGGGGGCGGTAACCCTAAATTAAAATCATGGTGTCGCGAACCGGGTAGAAGTCTGGATGGGTCAAGGACCGGACATCCAGCATGAAGACCGGAAGCTTAGGACGCTAAGCAAAAGTCTAGTCAGTCTGGAGGACCGAACTGGCAAAAGGTAAATCTCCTGAGTGGAGTAGGTGAGGGCGCGTTCCCCGTAAAGGGAACAGTAGGCGTCAGGTCAACTTAGGATTTCCGGTAGGAAATCCGAAGTCAGACCCGGACAGTCGGGAGACTGTCAATATATTATTTACCTTGACTATTATGTGCTAACTTTGTTTTGCAGGGTATGTGTTTGGGACTAACACATTTTGTAGGAGCAAAGGAGCATGTTATACCTCGGATGAACAGTGTCCGAGGCGCCTCCATGGAGCTTGGAGGCGCCTCGGGTGCAAAGCTGGAGCTGGCTGCGAAGCAGTGTTGGGGGCGCCTTGGATGAAGATGGAGGCGCCTTGGAGTGGCTTGAAGGCGCCTTCAACCAGATAAGTTACGACCAGTTCTGTGCTGATCCACGTGGGCGACTCGAGAGGCCTGGAGGCGCCTTGGACAGGCTTGGAGGCGCCTCCAGCAGTATATAAAAGAAGCTCTCGAGGCAGCACTCAAGGTATTCAATTACAAGCGACCTTTCTACATCCTGCTGCATAAGAGACGCCCTGAAGTGTTGTTGCAAGTCCCCGACGACCCGAAGCTCCGAGATTCTGATTATTGTCGTCGGTATAAATTTTTATTATTGCACTTATTGTAATACATATTTGTAAACATTTTGCGCGATATACTTGTTGCCCACAATAAGCGATCAACGATCGCGGGCCTTGGAGTAGGAGTCGCCCTAGGCTCCAAACCAAGTAACTCCTAGTGTCTTCTGTGTTTGTGCTTATTTCTTTTAATCTTTCCGCTACTTTATTCTGAACGAGTTCTACGAATACGAAACGAGTGAAAGCCACAAGCGCTATTCACCCCCCCCTCTAGTGCTTCTCGATCCAGCAGAAAGGACTCTGTTTCCCTTCGTCTCCTGTAACGCCCAACATCTCCCACTCGTCCAAGCTAATCCATAAGGTTATATGGTCACATAGACCATGTCAGCCACATAGACTACAAGGTGATCATGTCACGAAGACCAGAGCAAAATTAGTCACAAAGACCAAATAAGTCACGTAGACTTTATGAGGATCAAGTCACAAAGACTAGAGCAAAATTAGTCACAAAGACCAAATAAGTCACGTAGACTTTATGAGGATCAAGTCACAAAGACCAGAGCAAAATTAGTCACAAAGACCAAATTAGAACATTCATTCCATATATCAGGGAAAATGGTCCGTCCGACAGTAAGCACACTGAGCATTCAACTGCTAAGAAGATTGTCACACCTTACTTAGCTGCTCCATAGAACGAATCAGAGGCATAAATGTCCATAGAATGAATCAGAGACATAAATGGTTTGCCTTTACCCCAGATTAAATTATTTACATCATTATGAATATCTCTAATCCCTCATATTGACTATATGTCAAGAGTATGTTCAACATCTCCAATCAAACAAATTATTCACAATTATATTTTATGTACTGAACTAAAAATGTAACTGGTACTAGTGAATAAATGTCACAGATGTAAATCAATCTTAATCTTCATTTTTAGCTAGAATCTATTCATTCTAATCAGTCGCTTTCCTAGTTATGTTTCATATACCGAATCATCCATAGCCAATAGAAAACATGCTAAAGTAGCAGACACTGATCAGAACTTCAAGTAGACAGCTAAATAGTCACTTATGGTAAGATCAAGATTAACTTGTAATCTCAAGGGTCTCACATAGTAGAGAAGCAAGGATCCATTCTCCTACTACCCTTCTTGTCGCCATAGCATATGTGGTATGAATCACATACTATGATGTTATTCTCTTTACTAAAAAGAACGCATGTTTTTCTCAAAGTTTAACATCGTACAGATTTCGATCTAGACATACCTAATGTCTAATCCTGAATTCAACATATGAATTCTAATCTGGCCTTTAAGCAGATTCAGTAAATAGTGGGTGCATTTACTCCAATCATTACACAAATGATCTCATCTTGACACATTTATCAAAGCGACCTTAACTTATGGGTATGTCTCTATTCACAGCTACATAAGCTGTCCCATAAGCAACGGTCTTACCTCTATTTGTACTTAACAAATAGAGATGATTGTCCATGTGAGTGGACTAATCTCAATCTGCCAACATGCTTATCGAGACTTTTATTCGAATGTAACAAAGACATATACACTGAATAGATCATGACATTTTTCATTTATCAAAATGTATTTACAATTAGTTACATTCTTCAAAGTCCCAAAGACTTCACATGTTCATGAAATGACTCTTTAGTCAATGGCTTAGTAAAAGGATCAGCAAGCATATTTCGTGTAGAGATGTACTCAAGAATAACTTTTTTCTTGTCAACAATATCCCTTACAAAATTATACTTAATTTCTATATGCTTGCCTTTGTTGTGATATTTGGGATCCTTGAAAAAAGCTATCGCAGCTTGACTGTCACAATACATTGTAACAGGACTCCCACTATCCTCAGCAATCTTCAGATGCTTCAGGAACCTTCTTAACCAGACAGCCTCTTGCACAGCTGCTGCACAAGCCACATACTCAGCTTCCATTGTCGACAAGGCTACACAAGCTTGCTTCTTGTTGTTCCATGAGATGGCGCCACATTCAGCAAGAAGACATAGCCAGATGTGGATTTTCTGTCATCAAGGTCCCCTGCCCAATCTGCATCTGAGTAGCCACTTAGGCTCATATATGATCCTTGGAAATAGAGGCAATAATTAGTTGTTCCTTTGAGATATCTGAATATCCTCTTCACCGCTTTCTGGTGTCTCGATCCTGGGTTTGACTGGAAACGACTAACTAAGCTAACAACATAGCTTATATCAGGACGAGTACACAACATAGTGTACATCAAACTACCAATATCACTGGCATATGGTTTCTTCTTCATTTCAGCTATTTCCTTAGGAGTCTTGAGATACATACTTTTGCTCAAAACAGTACCTTTCGCTATAGGCGTTTGTTTAATGTTGCAATCTGACATATTGAAGTGTTGTAGCATCTTAGTGATATAATCTTCTTGAGACAAACCTAAGAGCCTTTTTGATCGGTCTCTAACAATCTTCACTCCTAAGATGTACTCTGCTTCTCCCATATCTATTATGTCAAATTATGATGAAAGCAAACTTTTGACTTCTATCACACACTTTATATCGCTTCCAGCTATTAGCATATCATCAATATATAATGATAAAATGACAAACTTTTCTTTCTCATTTCTTTGGTAAACACAATGATCCTCATTGACCATTTCGAAACCATAAGACAATATTACTTCATTAAATCTTATATTCCATTGTCTTGACGTTTGCTTTAGCCCATATATAGACTTCCGAAGTCTACATACTCTTTTCTCTTGGCCTTCAGCAACATAACCTTCTGGTTATACCATATAGATTTCTTCGTCAAGATTACCATTAAGGAAAGCCATTTTTACATATATCTGATGTAATTCCATATCATATTGTGCTACTATAGCTAGGATGACACGTATTGACACAAACTTCACAACTGGGGAAAATGTCTCTTCAAAGTCAATACCCTCCATTTTGGTATATCCTTTTGCAACTAATCAAGCTTTGTATCGATTAATCTATCCATCTGCTTTCCTCTTTACTTTGAGAATCCACTTATTCCCAATAGCCCTTCGGCTTGGAGGAAGATCGACTAAATCCCAAACTTAATTCTTCCTCATTGACTCCATTTCTTCATCCATTGCAATTTTCTATTCTTTTCTAACCGGGCTTCTCAAAGATTCCTCAACTATTCGAGGTTCCTCATCATCAACTAGGAGAACCATCAATGCCTCATTCTCAATATCAAACCTTCTCCGAGGAATAATCTGACGACTACTTCTTTAAAGGTTAGACTGTTGAGAAACTGACTCATTCAGTGGCAAATTACTCCCACTCGGTTGACTAGATTCAGGCATCTCCTGATTTGTTGATAAAGGAATATTATCCTCCTCCTCTATCTCATATAGAGGAATTGTCTTATCAACTTCACCTCGTGTTGGGAACTCAGTTTCTAGAAAAGTAGCATCTCTTGACTCTATTTTAGAGATGGTTCCATCTTGTCGCTCACTAATAAAAATATAACCCTTATAAGTCTCAGAGTACCTTATAAAGATACACTTCTTACCCTGGATCCTAATTTTTCATGTTCGTGAGTCTTATCATGAACGTAGGCAGCTGACCCCCAAGGTCTCAGATTACTTAAATCTGACTTTCTGCTTGTCCAACGTTCATGTGGGGTAGATGGAACTGACTTTGAAGACACTTTGTTAAGCATATAGGCCGCAACTAATAACGCATCTCCCCAATAGGAGATTGGCAAATTAGCCTACGTCATCATAGACCTAACCATTTCAAGAAGAGTCCTATTTCTTCTCTCAGCAACCCCATTTTGCTGTGGAGTTCCAGGGATAGTAAGCTGTCTAATAATCCCTTTCTCATTACATATTGTTTTGAATTGATCAGACAAATATTCACCTCCACGATCAGTGCACAAGGTTTTAACCTTACGTTCTAATTGATTCTCAACTTCATTCAAGTAACGAATAAAGCAATCCAATGCTTCAGATTTGTGAGAAATCAAATACACATGACTAAAACGTGTGAAGTCATCCATAAATGTAATGAAATAAGAACTCTCATTTCTAGCCTTCATATTCATTGGACCACAAATATCCGAATGAATTAATTGCAATGGTGATTCAGCCCTGATAGCCTTATCAAATGGTTTTCTAGTCGTCTTTCCAGCAAGACAATGCTCACATATAGACAAGTTAATCTTAGCATGAGTGCCTAAAAGACCCTCCTTAGGTAATTTATTCATTCGTTCTTGTCCTATATGTCCTAGCCTAGCATACCAAATTTCATCATTGACATCAGCATTACTAGTAAGAGCAATGTTTGAAAAATAACCATCATTATTATTTGGTTCTACATCAAGAACCATAAAACCATTTGTTATATAACCATACCCAATTAACACTGAGTTAATTCGAAGTTCCATACAACAGCTATAAAAATTTACATTATAACCTAAATCAAGAAGACAAATGACGGAAACCAGATTTCGTCGAATCTCAGGAGCATACATGACATCATGCAGAAACAAGGTACACCCGCCACGCAGGTTGAGCTTGGAAGTGTCAATTCCTTTGACTTCAATTCTTGCATTATTTCCTACATATATCCATTTGTTGCCAGCTGGTACCCGACGGTACTCCACATATGTAGCTCGATCACGTGCTACGTGGTTCGTTGCTCCTGAATCCTTTTAGGCTCAGCACACTCCCGAGCAAAATGGCCCTTCTTGCCACAATTGAAGTTGTTGGAACCCCAAGGTTATTTTTGGTGTGATCAACAAGTTAAGTTAGGTCCTGTGTGTTTCTAACCTTGTGTTTAAGTGTGCAGGAGCTTAGGAGCACAGGTAGTCGAGTGGAAGACGCAGCTAGCGAGAAGGACGGCACGCGGTGCGTCCGAGGGATGAGGTACTGCGGAAGAGTACACCGGCAGGCGAGAAGGAAGCGTGCGGTGGTTCCGAGGGACGAAAGTCGGAGCGGAAGACTGGTCGAGGAGCAAGAGACACAGCTAATAAGAAGGATGGCACGCGGTGCATCCAAGGGACGAAGACTGTAGATGAGTACGTCGGCGGACGAGAAGGAAACACACGGCGATTTTGAGGGACGAGAAGCTGGAGCGGAAGCCCATTCGAGAAGACCGGAAGTTGGGTTCGGGTGAGCCCTTTTCCGGATGGCTGAAATCACCCAAGCGAGCAGATCCAGAGTTGAAGACCCAGACCAAGGCGACTAGAGCCGGAGCAGAGGACTCGGACCGAAAAAGTCAACCAGAGTTGACTTTTGGGTCCGGGGCGCCCGAAACGTACCGGGGCGCCCGGAACGTACCGGGGTGCCCAGAAGTCCATCTTTGACCAGATCAAGTCTTTCGCGATCTGAACGTTGGGGGATAAAGTTTTATCCCCCCCAGGGCTCCCGGAACCCTTCCAAGCGCCCCGACCAAGGCTATAAATATAGCCTTGGTCTAGAAGCTTTTAACAACTCAGAGCAATTCATTTCCAATGCTTGTACGCTTCAGTTTTAGATTAGCTTCTTTGTTTTGAGCTTTCACTGCTGTAAGAGGTTTCTTCGCCCAAACGAGATACTAGTGTGACTTTCCTTGGATTAACAACCTCCCCGGTTATAACTAAGTAAATCCTTTTGCCTCTTCCTCTCTTTAGTTTCTGTTCAATTTATTTTATGCAAGTGTTTTGTTGAAAGTTCGAGAAGGGTGTTTTTGTTTTTGCTTTATAGGGCTATTCAACCCCCCCTTCTAGCCGGCTGCAACCGTCCTACAAGTGGTATCAGAGCCAAGGCACTTTAGGAGGACTAACTGCCAATCGAAGCAAAGATTATGGCCGGACCAATCATCCACCCACCGAAATACGAAGGGGATTTCGCAACCTGGAAGAAACTGATGCGTATTTTTCACAACAGATTTTGAATTAATTTTAATAATGGAACTTGGCTTTGTAGCTCTAGAGGGTAAGAAAAAATATCAATGGACGAAAAAGGAGCAGGCTGAGTACATGGCGAACGACAAAGCAGAATACCATCTGTTAAACGTTCTTCAGCCACAAGAAGTCAATCGAATCGGAAACTACGACTCGGCAAAAGAACTTTGGGAGAAGTTCCTCGAGTTGCATGAAGGAACGTTCGAAGCCAAGCTCACCAGAAGAGATTTACTTTGCAATTAGCTCACCAGCCTGGGACTTGGGGAAGACGAGACAGTTGCGCACCTGCACTCAAGAATCAAAGAGATCATCACCGGACTGTCGAATCTTGGAGAAAAGGTAAGTAACCGAGATTCGCTAAGGTACGCGTTAAATTCGTTTCCGAGAAATTTAAAATGGGCATCACTAGTAGATGTCTTTTACATTTCAAAAGATTTAGAAAAAATTTCATTAGAAGAATTTTTCTCGACTTTTGAAGTGCACGAGTCAAGATGTGCAGGTTCGAAGGAGCCCAAGAACAACCTCGCCCTCAAAGCTTCAAGAGACGAACCTGAGTCAGAATCTTCTCTGGATGACGAGGAAATGGTAATGATGGTAAGAAGATTCAGGAAACTTTGTAAATCTAGATCTACTAACCATCCGCAGGGGAAAAAGAAAAAGATGATCTGCTGCTACCACTGCGACGAAGAAGGGCACGTCAAGGATAACTGCCCCAAGCTAAAGAACAAGGACAAGGAGAAGGGTAAGAAGTCTATCCAAAAGCGAAAGGCCCTAAAAGCGACGTGGGACAATACGTCGTCGGAGTCGGAAGTCGAGGCATTCTCCGGACTTGCGCTAATGGCAAGTCATCAAGACGACGATTGCGAGTCAAGCTCTTCCGAAATGAGCATCGAGAGCATCGATTAAGGGGGAGCCACGTCGGAAGAAAGCAGCAATTCAGGGGGTGAAACGGAGAACGAGATCGACAAGGTAAGTGAGGTACGATCACTTCCTCCCGATAAACTATTTAAGTTTGTTAAACTATTAACAAAAGACTGTTGCAAATTAGAAAAGGAGATTAAAAATTTAAAAATAATTTTGGCTAAATCTTGTCCCTTAAAAGAATTAGACAAATCAAAATTAGAAAACGAGAAATTGAAATCAGAAAATAAAGATCTGAAAATTCAAGTAGATAATTTGAAAAACTATGCATGCTCATCTAATTTTAGAAAATTTAAAAATTTAAATTGGTATTATAGATATCACCAGGATAAATTAAGAATATTTCAAGAAAATATGTACCTACGAAATATTTAGTTAATCCAGTAGGCTGGAACCTATATTGGGTTCCTAAATCTTGCTTAGTCTAAATTTTAAACGAAATTAATGTTGGATCGAAAGCGCTAGCACTACAAGAAAAAATGGTTTTCCTGACACTTTCTTCATGACATTTATTTAAAAGTGTAGTTGATTTATATATGTCATGACATTGATTAAAAATAAAAAAAATAATAAAATTAAAATCATATTAAGTATATTATTATGACACTTTTAATTAATGTCATGTAATATTTTTTACCCGCGCGCCAACTTTTTTCCTCACTCCCTCCAATAAAATTCTCACCCATCGAACCTTTTTATATCCCTAAGTGTTATTTTCTCGATTATTCCCGTCGACGTCTCTACCGATCCTCCCCCAACCCTCGACGTCTGTACCGATCATCCCCCAACCCTCAACATCTCTGCCCGATCCCCCCCCAACCCTCGACATCCTTGTGCGCCATCTGCCTTGCCGTCTTCCCCGCCATCCGCCCCGCCGTCTGCCACACCGAAGCCTTCTTCTTTCCTCTTCTAGCGTCTCGTGATCAGAAGCCCTAGGTTGCAAGTGTCTATGCGTCGTCTGCCCCGCCATCTTCCTCGTCGTTTGTGACGCCAAGGTCCTATTCTTTCCTCTTTTCATGATCCGAAGCCCTAGGTTGCAAGCTAAGTATTTATGCGTTCTGTTTCTTTTGAAGATTTTCTTGTTTCTTTGAAGATTTTCTTGTTTCTTACTATGATTTTTGGTGGTAAATAGGTTTCTTTGTTGTTGATTTTAGGTGATTTCTATTAATTTCTGTGAAACCACATCTTGCTTTGATACGTTCAGTTTGAAGGAAGTTTTAAGGTTTATTTCAGTCTATCTACCTCTCTTCTCTTCTTTTGTTGACTTGATTTCTTTGTTATTTCTGTTGTATTGTTGAGCTGAGAAGGATTAATGATATTTATAAGAAAACATTAGTTAGTAAAATATCTAGGCTACAAAATTTATGGGATGTTGAGCTTTTGTATCTAGTGTATTTCTAGGCTACATTAGTATATTGCATCTCTGTTGAGCTCTCTGATATTTATAGGATATTGTATTTCTAGGATACATTCAGTGATATTGAGCTCTCTAATATTTATAAGAAGACATTGTATCTAGTAAAATATCTAGGCTACATTAGTGTATCGTTATATCTAGTGTATTTCTGTTATATTATTGAGCTGAGAAGGAATAATGGACATTATATTATGATTTAAACCTCAAGTTGTTTATATTTTCTTCAAACAATACTTGTGTAGATTGTCAAAACATTCAAGGTGCATCAAATAACCAAATAGATGAAGCTTCAAATCAGCAACACAATGATGTACAAGGTATTAGATATAAAATATATGAAACAAACTCTGAGAGTTTGTTGCATGTGCATATTACTTGTAAAATTACAACTGTGTGAATTTGACATTGGGATTCTCTTGTTTCATGGCTAGTCTTTCTTGTTGTAATAGTCACATTGCACGCAGTGGCTTGACATGGCCACTGCCTATCAATCTATTTAACATTTTAATCTATTAGATAATCTATTTGAACTCTATTAACAGCCTTTTTTTAAACCAATCAAGACTCAGTTCCCAAACAATCTATTATATTATTATCACCACCACCACCAAGTAGTTACAGAGTATTGAGATGACTGACATGAACTAATGATGTCATTCACTACTTTTCCTTGCTTTCCATCTGCTTATTCTCTTTCGGAGTAGATGATGGGCATTTGACCTGACAGAAGTTGAGCACTTCGAGCGCATCTATTCGCCCTTCTCTTTGGATGAACAAAGGCTTTCTTCTTCATTTAATTAGAGAAAGCTTGTTCCTACCTAAAGTCTTTTAGTTTATTATTATTGGCGTGTGTTATAAGCAAGACCTACAAATTAAATTAAACAACAAATAACATATTTGTTTTATTCCATTCGAATTAGTAAATTATTTCCTTCTTAATCTTATAGTAAGGAAACAAAGATTCTTTATGTTAATACTTACAAATCTGATCCTAATTTTGTAAGTTTATTTTGCATGCTTAATGATTTTCATTCCCTTTTGTTCTACATTGGCAAGAGAGGTGGTGATTTATAGATTGATGGAATGGACAGTGGATACTTAATTTGGTTGGTTGATGAATTTTCCTATGACAAGTGGTATTACACTGGCCCTTGTTCCAGTGTTTATTAGGCTAAGTGGGTTGGATTATGGGCTAGAGACAATATGTTTTGTCAACTAGAGGTGGCGTGTGTGGTTGGGAGGGGAGTTATGATGCTCACTTTAGCTGCATATCAAGATGAGAGTCGAAACATCCATATTGTAGCTAACTTTAGTGCACCTGTGCTACAGGCTTCTATTTATATGATGCCGTGTTGGTTATTAGTTTATTTTAGTTAAACTTGGAAGTTGAAATACATAAGTCTATGCCTTTTCTCTAAAGGCCTTAGTTGCCCTTCTATTTTCAGTATGATTTCTCTGTGTTATATTTGAAAAGTTCAAGCTGTTCGGTACATCTAATATAGCAGATAATTCATTATTAATGTGGCTCAGACAATTTGGTCCTTAGCTGGTTCTTGATCTTGTTAGTAATATACCATTCCTATTCATCCATCAGTTTGGGATTGTTTGTCTCTTATGTCAAATTCACACAGTTGCAATTTTACAAGTAATATGCACATGCAACAAACTCCGATAGTTTCAAAATATTATGTTTTGATATAATTTGGTGTAATGATTATTTCATGCTTTATTTATCTTATATAACTTGTCTTTGATAGGAATGATCCTTAAAAGTAAAAATAATGGGAAACCTCATTTTCAACTTCAAGACGGGGCAAATACTCAACCACAGATTTTGATTGGCAATTACACAACTCTAAACTCAAAAAAAAAAGGTAACATCTTATTTTATACATCAACACTCTATTATTTTCTTTTGTATAACTCTTATTTGACTTTTTCTTTTATTTGTTATATACTTTATTCAAGTCTATTATGTAAGGGAAATTGAGAACTTGGTAACTAGCGGAAAATGTCAGAACTCTCTTGTTTATGATTTAAAACTCAAGTTGTTTATAATTTGTTCAAACAATACTTATGCAAATTGTCAAAACATTCAAGGTGCATCAAATAACCAAATAGATGAAGCTTCAAATTAGCAACACAATGATGTACAAGGTATTAGATATAAAAATATTTTATTTGAATACTATGGATCAAATTACTAGAAATATTGATTTGCATCAATCATTTTATACAGTTTTACCCTTCTGCATCGTTTGCATCAATCTTTTTACACAGTTTTACCCTTTTGCATCAATTGATTTGCATCAATCTTTTATTACTAGCTCAAGTGTTTTAAAATCTCAAAGTGTTTTTTAATGTCCCATCTCTAATTCGTGCTTTTATTACTAGCTCAAGTGCTTTAAAATTTATAAGTGTTTTTTAATGTCCCATCCCTAATCCGTGCTTTTTTTTTTCTTTTTTGCTCATTTTAATCAATATTGTACTATTCATTAGCTATTATGAGGCTTACTTATTTTAACATAACTTGCAATTTTCAATATGAGGATTAACTTCAGAATATGCTTGATTATAATTTAAAACTCAAGTTGTTTATAATTTGTTCAAACAATACTTGTACAGACTGTCAAAACATTCAAGGTGCATCAAATAACCAAATAGATGAAGATTCAAATCAGAAAGACATTGAGTTACAAGCTTCAAATCATATTGTTGAAAATAATTTTATGGATGAAGAATTTGATCGAGGTAAATGTAATAAATTATTTTACTATATTTATTCAATCATTTATTTCTCTTTTTTTTATATGTAGACAGAGAAAGTGAATCTCCTGATGCTAAGAAGAAAATTAGAGGCCCTACATTTATGAATGACATTTGGGGTTGACCGAGTACGCTGCCACGTATTAAGATCCAATGTGATGGTATGGCACGTCCTATAGGATCCATCACGAGTTGAATTATTCCATGCTTGCTTCACTAAAGGTTGACAGTTGGATTACTTTCTAATCCAGTTAGTTTATCTCTAAAGGTAAAGTCTTTATCTAGTTTTATTACTTTATTATTATATTGAGTTAGTACTTTGTTGATTCGGCATGGTCTTGGGGTTAAGAATATAAGTTAGATGCGTAAATGATTTTTTGTTGTTTATTTTGATATTATTTATTATTTGATGAGCCATAATGAGTTGGAGTTTGCTTTCTTGTAAGCTACTGATGTGGTTTGTGTGAGATTATAGTTATTTTGAGTTAGCCATTTATTAATGTTTTGTAAGCTATGTTTTTGTGTGAGATTTTTTAGGTCTTGTTCATTTTCTGCAAAAATTTCATTCTACTGCCAATTCACTTGTATTGATAAGTTAGAGTTTGCTTTCTTGTAAGCTATATATGTTTTTGTGTGAAATTAAATTATCTTGAGTTAGTTATTGGTTTTGTGTATGTGTATTGCTGCTTATTGTGAGAAGTTGAGAATTCAGTTAGATTGAGTAATAATGTATAATCTTATTTAGCATAATTGTTGTTGTTGATGGTATATCATATTTGTTTTCATCATAGTCTTCTCTTTTTGCATTGTTAGATTGGATGTTTTGTCTCGATAAAAAGTCTATTTGGTTCGATGAAAATTGTGGCAAAAGGAGTTGTTCGTAGTATGAATCCAAATACTGAAGTTGGAAGATAGGTGTTGGGACCAAATTAGTGTGAAATACAAGTTCTAGTTGTCCTAGAATGGGAAGAAAGTTTGATTAGGTCATATGATCTTTTACAAAAGTTTGAGGATGTACTTGGAGGAATGATAGCTTGACCTTGTCATATGGTATGATGTGCAATTTTTTAATTAACTACTATTTATTGTATATGTTCATCATGTTATGACACCACTACAAGAAAAACCCTCATAGACATCGGTGGAATAACAACGATTTTAAGCAAAAACCGATGTCTTTGAGTATTTTACACCGATTTTTCAAAAAACCGATGTCTATGAGCGCAGATTTTCGCTCATAGACATCGGTTTTTTTAGCCTATGTCTATGAGCGTCTTTTTTTTTGTTAATGGGCATCGATTTTAACAGCGATTTTTAAAACCCGATGACTATGAACCAAAATAAAATAATATAATTTTTTCACCAATACTTAACCAAAATTTACAACAATTCACTCTTCCCTCCAAACCTAAACCTATATCGCGCCGTCACCACCACTTTCCTCCTCGCCCTCAGCCTCATCTCCCTCTTTCCCTTCCTAGATCGCCCCATCCTCTCCCGATCAGGATCAACACACGGAGCCCTGCTCGTTCATCCAACCACACCGCCGTCGTCCTGGAAGCTGCATAATTTTATTTTCCCCACTCGTAGCTGGGGCAACCAGCGCCATCTACATTGCACCAACCTCCCCTTCGCCGGTCACGAAGACACTGGAGCAATGTTGACCCTCTCATTCAAGGTGGTTTTTTTTTGTTTTTGTCTCCTTCTTCTTCTCCTCTGAAACAGCCGTGTGAATTACTCAACTCTGTGGTCCAGCCATGAGCCATGGATGCAAGCGAGCACGGCCAAGCTTTTAGCTTTTCTTCTTTATCGGTCATGGATTTCGTAGACCGTATTATTATGCTTTTTGGCATCCAATCACTGTCCAGTTTGTGGATAATCTAACAAGGAGCCCCGTGTCCAAGAAGCTGCCGTGGTGAATCGACGACAAAACCAAGCCCAAAGATGGCTCCTTTTCCACCTTTCTTTACTGTCTCCCTTGTCTTTGCTGATCTACCGCCTGAGCGGCCGTCGGATCGCCACCAGTTCGATCTATGATTTGCTAGGGAGGTAGATGTCGCTGCGTGTGGAGCAAGACTACATAGGCTCCTCGGAGCGGGAGTTTTCCGTTGGAGGCGCCGAGGAAGGGGCTCTCAACCTCAGGGCGACGGAGCTCAGGTTGGGGCAGCCTGGGTCAGAGTCGCACCACCGGGACGACAAGGTCGGGCTAACCCTAGATCTTCTCCCCAAGAGCTTCGCCTCCGGCGCCAAGAGGGGGTTCTTCGACGCCATCGATAATGCCGGGAAGTGGGAGTGGGGCCTTGCGGTCGGCGAGGGCGGGTCTGAGGTGGACTTGGTGAAAGGCGGCTGCTTGTTATCAACCTCGGGCCAGGCCTCAGAACAAGGGAATGTAGGGAAGGTGGCAGCTCACTGCGGCGGTTCCATTGGGAGAGATCGCTCGGTGGCTCCGGCGGCGAAGTAAGTTGCTCCGGTTGTGATTGAGACATTGAAAGTTGAGATTTTTGGCATCTTCATATGCATTGAAAGTTGAGATTTTTGGATTCAGTTCCTTTTCCTAGATAACTAAGTTTATATCTTCATAGTTGAAGAAAGATCTTCATAGTTTAGATCTTCAGAAACGAGAGGGAACTCATACAGAGGTTTTTGAAGTTTGAGAAATAGAGATTTTTTGGATTATTGCTAAATAATCTCATACAATTGAAACTTTTTCTTAAATGATATGACTTGAAGAATGTTATGTACTTGTAGTAGAAAGCGAAGTTATTCCATCTGGTCAAGGCTATTGGGATTGAGATCCTATGTAGCAACCATGAGGAAATATAGGATTGAATCACAAGTTCACAAGATTCTAGCCTAATTCAGATCCTAATTAAACTCTAGATTGCTTAGGTCTGTTTGGGTTGTAAGATCTTAAGTTCCATATTATCATTTTAACTCTCATGGTTGTCATCACAGTGGCACATAGCTAAGTCACTGTCAATGTAGGTTATCATCACAGTGGCACATAGCTAAGTCACCCTTGTTGCTATCCTCCATTTATAAGAAGGTTGTTTGCCCATTATATCTCATAATCTCTTGATTTAATAATGAGTTTCTGTATGTTGTCTCAGTCATTGCGTGCTCATACTAATTACTCTTCAATCTATTGGCATTCTCTATTGTTCTTATGTCTTGAAGGGAGCTTAGGTTTTGGTAATTGTATTGCAAGCTTATAGCAAACTTATAAGCTCAATAATACTAAGATCTAGATTCAGGGGTCGTGGTAATAAATCTTGAGCATCATCATTTAACATTTATTGTTACTATAGCAATCTTTAGACAAATAGGACCTCGAGTTTTGCTTCTCAATATATGTTATTGAGTAGAGTTGTTGTATACTATATTTTTCATTTATTTGTAAGTTAGTCCAACTTGTATCTAGCAGGAGCATGGCGCTACTCCTGGAAGAGATGGGTTTCGGACCTGGATAATTTTGAGGAAAAAAGGCAAACCATCATGTATAGAATAAGGAAGCAATGGCCGTGCAATGGTAATCTCTGTAGAGTAATATTTGCAGTTAATGTAATTAATTAATGCTTCAGGAGAGATTGATTCCTAAATTGTTGAATGCATGAGATTTCATAAACCACCTCCGAAACAGAAACAAGAAGAAATGTGTTGGTTATTGAGGCACATGTAAGATAAGAGGATGAAGTTTATAACGTTTTTCGCTCTCAGAATAATGGATCATCTGTACACATTATTATCTGCTACCATCAAATATACAAGTTGATTAAATTTATATGTTCAATTTAAATTCATCTGTACACATTATGTGTCATACCTTCTTAAGACGCTGCTTCTTATCTTCCCCTGAAATATCTTCCAATGTGCAGTTGTACCAACAATCTGCAAATACTGGCCTATCTCCATTAGGGGTGCACACAGAGCTTCTTGGAACTGATGTTGCAGAAGGTTCACCAAGCTGAAATAACACCAAGACCAGAGAATGGTTCATGCTTATAAAATACAGGAACTCATTGTCCATAATTGAGCGATTTATTTTACTTTAACAGATTGCTTCCCAAAGATGACAGTGATCCAATGATTCTTTGCTGGGTTTGATATGAATGAAGAAATTGCATATTTAGTATCCACACTTCTACTTTTTGTGTGAAGGCTTTTACACTATTTGTCTTTAGGTCTCCTTAATAGTTGTAACTAAGGGTTTGATGTTGTTTCTCCCTGTCAAAATGTATTAATTGGCTGCTATATGAAACATGTCTATTTTTTCCTCTAATTATTTCTATTTTAACTAATATATTACTTATTTTTGAAGTACATGATGATTTGTTGTTGACTTGCATACAAAAGAAGAGAAGTTTATTTACTATGTGCAGTTCTTGTTTGTGTGAACTCTTAATCATTTTCTATTTATTTCAGGTTCTTCATAACATTACTGTTGCAGAATACTTTTACTGGAATATGCTACGTGATTCAATAACTCCTATTTTTCCATTGGACTGTTAATCTCTTTTTGATTTTGTGGATAACTTTGCTGCAAACTATGCTCTGAAGAGAGTTTATTATGTCAACTATGCATTGGGGATATCTGGACGCAGGAAACCTTGCTGGCATCTATTATGAACAAAGTCAACTTGACATGGCAATTTTGCATTACAAGCAAGCTATCAATTGTGATTCTACCTTTATTGAAGCTTACAATAACTGGTAAGTTGATAATGGTCTAATATGTCAAAATGTGGTATCCTTCTTTATGGTGAGCCAGGTTAGTTAATGATCGACTTTCTTGCACATTAAAGAGAATGCTTCAAGAACGGCCAGAGCTTGTGGACATTATAGGGTGACTTTTTAATTTGGATATTTTTATTCTCTTAAGTTTTTTTTCCTTGTTGAATAACTTCATTTTAATAATTTTTCCCAAGTCATGCTTTGCTTTACAACCTAACCATCCACAAGCATTGTCAAGCCTTGGCAGCATATACATGGATTGGTAAGTTTAAAAATGTTTGATGACAATTGTGCGGATAGTTTATTTTTGTTCCTTAAT
The DNA here is from genome assembly GCF_018446385.1 of Zingiber officinale. NCBI lineage: Eukaryota > Viridiplantae > Streptophyta > Magnoliopsida > Zingiberales > Zingiberaceae > Zingiber > Zingiber officinale. The sequence continues at coordinate 16,737,225 of NC_055986.1, read as the reverse complement.
GAACTTCTCTTCATGCAGCAACATGATGAGTGTTCCTGCATCATTCTATAAGGCAACTTTAGCAGTTACAACAGGGATATCTGCGCCCTTCAACAACTTGGCTATTATATACAAGCAACAGGTAGAGTACTATATCTGCCTTTTTCATTGCAATCATGTACTAACAACATGTTCATTGCCATCACGCCCTCGCAATCATGCTTGGTTTTTTGTCAAACAGTTGGCTACAGCACTTTAATGTTTTAACAGGATACAGTTAGAATGCCATCTAGATTGCTATGAGATTGAAGTGAGAAGGATCATCAGTGATGGATGGTCGTTGACCATTTAGTGCAACTACCTCTCATTTTAGTGGGGAAGCATCTACATTGGCTTTGACAAATACAGTTTAAAATATTTTATTGGATCAAACTTTTCTTAGGGATATGAATTCCAGTTTACTATGTGGAATTTTTGTAAAAATCACTTCTCGCTTTTATTTCTTCCTTATTCAATCATGAGATTTTTGTCTGTTTATATTGGCAAGATACTTCGGCTAATTTTGTTAATTTGGTAGATACTAGGCAGCACCTACACAGCTACACTGCTAGTTCAACCTTTGCTTCCTGTGTGGATATTCAATCATGAGAATTGCTGCTTTCTTCTAGTTCTTCACAGACTGTTGTTGATGGTCTTGTCAATAGAGGGAACACATTTAAGGAGATTGGTAGAGTTGCTTCAAGGAGATTGGTAGAGTTACTGAAGCAATTCAGGATTATATATGTGCTGTGAATATCAGACCAACTATGCCTGAAGCCCATGCAGATTTGGCTTCAACTTACAAAGATAGGTAATTTCTTCTTTGAATTTGTGCCGGTGTTGGACTATATCAGTATCTTACATCTATGATTCTTCTTTCTATTTATTTGTGGTTGAGATAATTGATGAACGTTTCTCTTTTTAAGCATTCCAATTACTCATCTTGTTACCTTGTGCTCTTATTGCTTTTTCAACTATGATTTTTGGTCTTGATTTACTAATATATTATTTATGTGTTTTTACAGATTACAATTCTCAAGTACTCCAGAGTTGAAATTGATGAAGTGCGGTTCGAGTGGATTGAATGCATGCTAGATTACATTTTAAGTGTGGTTCTACCTTGATGTGTTGTTAAAAGAATGTTCTACCTTGATTCTGATATCTATTAGCTTTTGATGTAAAAAGAATGTTTATGTATTTTATGGATACTGTTGTAAGAAGATTATTTATGTAATTTGTGAATATTTGTGTATTTTATGGATACTGTTGAATGAATAATATTTGTGTAATTTATGTATTTTTTTTTGTTACTGTCGGTTTCGGAAATCAAATTTGTGTTGTTAAAAAATAATGATATTACATCGGTTTTCCACCGCTGTAAAATCGGTGTTATTAACTAATATTACATCGGTCGTATACCGCTGCCAAAACTGGTGTTATTAACATATAATATTACATCGGTTTTACACCGTTGATGAAACGGTGTCGTTAAGTGATACTACACCGGTTAATAACCGATTCGAACACCGATGTCGTTAAGTGATACTACACCGGTTTTAACCCGATGTATAAAATGGCAGACCTTTTACATCGGCTTCATAGACATCGTTCGAAAATGTAATAGACACCGGTGGAAAACCGATGTCTATGAGGGTTTCTGTTGTAGTGCACTTTTAAAAACCAATATCAATTATATTTATAGTTGACAGTTAATGAAGAAGGCTTCTACTAGGTGCATTTGGAGTTTTGTGGCACAATAGTAAGGTAAATGTTAGTGTCTTTTAAAACCAATTATATTTGATGCTGTGGAGCTTTCCCGGCTTATCATTTGATAAATATTTACAAGTTCGAATTAAATTTTAATTTCTTTAGTTTATGTTTTTTTAAGTTTTTTTTTTACACAAATATATGAATTTTTATTGTAGGTGACAAGAATATTGGATTTTGTTTAAGATGTGATGGTTGAAGAATGAAGATGCACCACAAGTTTGGTTATGTTTTGCTTTAAGAGATTTAATTTTTTGCTAGTTCTTAAACTAAATACATTGGGTACATTTGTAATTGATATATAGATATTTTTTGATGTGACAAATTTATTAGCCTTATGGATTGGAAAATTAATGACAATTATTGATTAACACTTTAATTTCTATTTTAAAACTTTTTATGTGTATTTATGATAATATGTTATATGCGTGAATATTATGTCATGAAAATATTGAAAATGGATGACATATTTCATAATATATGTCATTTTTATTATCACAATAGAATATCAAATCCATTAGAGACTTTTCAAAAAAATATCATAAATAACAATTAATGATAATTTTTAATGTCCTTATAGACTAATATAGAAGACATTCGTAAGTGTCATTACAAATTACATAATGAAGCATTTTAAATTAACCTGATAAACTATCATTAAGGACAATTTTTATTGTCACTATAAATAAAATACAAAACATTTATAGTTGTCCTGTTAAATGATTTTAAAGGACATATAAATTTGTCATCATTACTATAATAACAAGGCAGACATAAATGTCATTACAGATTTTATAGTGACATTTTTTTTGTCACTATAATAATTATTTATGACATTAATGGTGTGATTAATTTTATGCTATAGTGACATTAGGAAATTCATGAGACTTTAGACGACATCACTATAGAGGACATTTTGACTTAATGTCACTATATCAAAAATGTCAGTATAAGTAGTATATGATGACACTTTTAAATGCCATTAAAAGTATATATTCTTGTAGTGTAGAGGGGGGGGGGGGGTGAATAGCGCTCGTGGCTTTCACTCGTTTCGGAATCATAAAACAATCGAGAGTTTAAAGCAGTGGAAATGAAATAAAGACAAACACACATAAACACGCCAAGATTTACTTGGTTCAGAGCCTTGAGCGACTCCTACTCTAAGGCCCACGCTCGTTGAGCGTTTACGGTGGGCAACAACTATTTTTCGTAAAATCTATTACAAGCTAAGTACAAATAAACTGTAAGTAAACTTTATACCGACAACAACAAAATAGAAATTGAAGCTTCGGGTCGTCGGTAAGTTGTTGTAGCACTTCGGGATCGTCTCGTAAGCAGCTTGCAGCGTAAGGATTGCTTGGAATTCGTTGTCCTAAGCTGCTGCTCGAACCCTCCTTATAAACAGTGCTGGAGGCGCCTCCAAGCCTGTCCGAGGCGCCTCCAGGCCGCTGAGTTGCACACGTGGATCAGCTCTGATCTAGTCGCGCCTTATCCCACTGAAGGCGCCTCCAAGCTGCTCCAAGGCGCCTCCAACGCCTGGTCCAAGGCGCCTCCAACGCCTGGTCCAAGGCGCCTCCAGTGACCTTCGAGGCTAAGTGTGCTTCTTTGTTCCTGCAAAATGTGTTAGTCCCAAACATAAACCCTGCAAAAATAAAGTTAGCACAAAAACAATATGATAGATATAATTGACAGTCATCGGGCTGTTCGGGTCTGACTTCGGATTTTCTACTGGAAACCCTAGGTCGACCCAACGCCTACTGTTCCCTCTACGGGGAACGCGCCCTCACCTACTCCACTCAGGAGATTTACCTGTTGCCAGTGCGATCCTCCAGATCGACTGGGCTTTTGCTCAGTGTTCGAAGCTTCCGGACTTTCTACTGGACTTCCGCTTCCCGGCTGGTCCAGTTTTCCACCTGGTTCGCGACACCAGGACTTTCCACCTAGGGTTACCCCCCTAGGACTTTTGCCTGAAGCTCTCGTCCTACCAAGACTTTCCGCATAGGGTTACCACCCCCTAGGGTTTTCTACCTGCCTAACCGTAGCTAGGACTTTCCTGAAACACTCAATTAGGTACATTAGATCACAAAACAACTTAACTTTGAATTCCTTTGCCATTATCAAAACAACGATCGATCGTCAGATGCTTCTCGCACCAACAATCTCTCCCTTTTTGATTATGGCAACTGAAATTCAAAGCTAAGTAATATAGATGCATAAAGTTTAAGTGAGCAAACTTAATAAATTTTAAATGCACGCATGGTTAAGCTAAAACTTAAACTTTGTCAGGCTCCCCCTTAATAAAGGCATTCTTTATAAATTTTTGCTTTTGAATTTCTCTACTCTCCCCCTTTGTCATTTATCAACAAGAATGAACACGTTTGAAAAAATCTTAACTTTTCACAAAGATTTTTAGGACAAAGATGAGAGAAAAATGACTAAGTAAGGAATCTTTAAGACACTTTGTTTTTAAAAAATGATATTTCTTGTAAATCTAATCGCTAAGTAAAATAGTTTGAGTTCGAAGTCAGTTTTCTAAAACTTTATTAATTAATTTTGCTAGAGAAAGATTTTTCTTTTTAGCATAGCAAAAGCAATTTTAGTTTTAAACAACTTAGTCAAAATTTTGAAACCTTAGGGTTTTAAAGAGGAAAAGATATTTTGGTAACACTTAGCTTTTTATAATTAATATCTTTGGCTAAGTGAAATCAAGGTCTAAAGAGCAATTTTTCTTTCAACTGAGTTTAAAAGGCTAATAAAAAGTTGACTTTGAAATATAGCTTTAGCCAATTTTGAAACCTAGTTGAATTCTTTGAAAAACATGTTTTTGAAAGTTTTAGCTAAATTTTCAAAATACTTTTGAAAGCTTAGTCTAAAAGGTACAAAAGTGACTTTTGAAAGTTGAAAACTTAGCTAAATTTGAAAGGATTACCTTAAGTTAGACGAATAATCAATTTAAAACTTTTGAGGGCAAGGGAGGAGCTTAAATCCTTAATGTCCAAGCATGAGTTGAGTTAGATTAATTGTAAATTAGCTAATTTCTCTTTAAGTAGGGTATCAGAGCCCTAATGTTCATGCCTGAGTGAACTCAAAAATTTAAAAGTCAATCACTTAGGTTTTTGGCCACATGTCTAACCATCTAGCTACTAGCTGATTACCTAGAGGGCAACAACTTTCACTTGGTTAGTCAAGTTAAGTCAATAGATCTAGTTAGATTTGACTATGGCTGGATGACTTGACTTGATTACTGTTAATTAGATGTTTAACGCCCAGACTCATATTGATGAACAGATATAAGCATTCTTGAGTCCAGACTGTACCCTATGCATCTCACACTGTTCTATATTTTTCAAACACAAGCAAGGTAAGTCTAGGTGTTTGTGAGATGCTCTAGCTGAATTCTAGGGGAGCATGATTTCTAAGGTAGAGCCTAGACTAAGTCCAAATTTGAAAAACTAGTAAAATTGGGATTTTGAAAACAAACTTTTGCCTATAATTTAGAAGCAGATTTTGAAAACAAGTAAAAAGGTCGGAAACTAATATGAAAATCAGGACCTATTCTACCCAACACGTTACCAATTGTGCAGATTGTAAACAACTAGAACTAGTAAACATAAATAAGTAGAGGTCAACCAAAGACTAGTACAATCAGAGAAGACAAATAGGTGTCTGTCTAAGATACATCAAGTGATAGTGTCAAAAGGCATAATCATCGAAAGCAGGATCAACATCTAGAGGGTTGTCAGCTGGAGGTGGTGTAAGAGGCTGCTCGGGTGCAGGCTGAGGCTGTCCCTGGCACCGTATCTCACCTCAGAGAGACGCGAACCCTGCAGCTATCTCGGATCGGAGAGATCGGAGGAAGCGATGGCTATCTAGTACAGCCCGTCTCATCTGAATGGACTGGATCTCGAGCCGAGCGAGTCTGTCCTCGACGGAAGGAGGTGCCGAAGTCGAAGGCCCGGCTGATGTAGAGGGCCCGGCTGAGGTGGAAGGATCTACGAAAAACTCCTCAACTAAGAAGTCTGGCCACTCCTCACCCTCACCTGGTACGTCCTCGGCCTCTAGAGCACCAGGAGCAGCGACTGGCGGTGGACGACCCTTCCAGGCCAGAATCCCCTCGGCAGTGACCTCTGTTAGGACCGATGATCGCGGCTAGAGAGGGGGGGGTGTGAATAGCCGACCCCAAATTCTTCGTTTTCTTCCTACGATTAGGGTTAGCGCAGCGGAAATAACTAAATAGAAACGAAAAAGGAGAAGCAAACCTCAACACGAATCGATGTAACGAGGTTCGGAGATGATACTCCTACTCCTCGGCGTGTCCGTAAGGTGGACGAGCCCTATCAATCCGTCGGTGGATGAGTCCCCGGAGAACCGGCTAATAAATACTCCTTGTGGGTGGAGAAACTGTAGGATCGAAAAGAATTTAGATATCTCCACAATAGCATGATATTGTCCACTTTGGGCCTAAGCCCTCATGGTTTTGCTCTTGGGCTCTCCCCAAAAGGCCTCATGCCAATGGAGATATCTTTCTCTTATAAACCCATGATCGTTTCCATGTGTTTTCAATGTGGGACTATGTTTGCAACCTTGCAACCCCAACAATCCCCCCCCTCAAACAAAGGACCACGAGCTTTCCACGTCCGATCCTCGACCCACTAGGTCTTCCTGCCCCTCGGTCTACCCGACCTACTAGGACTTCCTGCCCCTCGGTCCACTCGACCTACTAGGACTTCCTTGCCTAGCCGCAACTAGGACTTCCTGCCTGGTGTCTGGTCCTCTTGATCTGAACATAGGAGCCCCCACTTTCTTTGTTCGAGGTCAATATTGTACTCACATGGTTCAATCAGACCATAGCTCTTGTGCACAGTCGGTGGTTAAACCTTCTGGCAGTCTGGGCTCTGATACCAATTGTAGGATCGAAAAGAATTTAGATATCTCCACAATAGCATGATATTGTCCACTTTGGGCCTAAGCCCTCATGGTTTTGCTCTTGGGCTCTCCCCAAAAGGCCTCATGCCAATGGAGATATCTTTCTCTTATAAACCCATGATCGTTTCCATGTGTTTTCAATGTGGGACTATGTTTGCAACCTTGCAACCCCAACAGAAACCTCGCCACAATATCTTTGCAACAGCAATAAGGAGTACAACAGAAGAGAAAGCAAACAAGAACAATCGAAATGTAAAACCCTTTGCTTGCCTTCTCGTTGTCGACTGGAATCCTGATGAAGCAGCAACTTCTCGGATCCAAGCTCAGCTAGAAAACCAGCAGGGAAGCTCACGCGAATCTTCAAGAACAAGGAGCTCAGCAAAGCTCAGTAAGTACAGAAGGAACCAGGAAGAAGAAGAAGAAGAAGTTGTAAGAACAGTAGCTCCTCAACCCTTTTATAACCTGCGAAGAAGACACAATAGAAACTAGCCGTTGCTACGCAACGGCTAGGATGTGGACCGATCAGGCTTCATCCTGATCGGTCCACAAGGGTCCTGATCGGTCACAGGACAGATCATGCCCTTCCCTGATTGGTCATGGTGACCGATCAGGTCCTTCCCTGATCGGTCCCATGACCGATCAGGGCCTTTCTCTCCTTCTGATCGTCTCCTTCTGATCGTTTCCTGATCGGTCTGCAAACCGATCAGGAACTTCACTGTATGCTACTCATCGATCGCTGATCGGTCTCCAGTCCGATCAGATAACACACAGAAGCTCACTGTGTGGTCACTGATCGGTCACCAGACCGATCCAGATACCCAATGTATCACTTGATCGATCCACTGATCGATCCAGAGCTTGGTTTTCGCCCAAACCAAGTCTCAAGCCTTCCAAACCAACATCCGGTCAACCTTGACCTGTTGGTACATCATGCTTAGCATCCGGTCACTCCCTTGACCTGCTAAGACTCCCCACCAAGTGTCCGGTCAATCCCTTTGACCCACTTGGACTTTTCTCTTCGTGTCAAGTATCCGATCACTCCCTTGACCTACTTGACCTTCTCAACACCAGATGTCCGATCACCCTTGATCCATCTGGATTTTCCCTTGCCCGGCTTCACTCACCAGGACTTTCACCTAGCTTCACTCACTAGGGTTTTCACCTGGCTTCACTCACCAGGATTTCCAATCTGCCCGGCTTCACTCACCAGGACTTTCCAACTGCCTGGCTTCACTCACCAGGACTTTCCCACTGCCTGGCTTCACTCACCAGGACTTTCACCTAGCTTCACTCACTAGGGTTTTCACAATTGCCTGGCTTCACTCACCAGGACTTTCCCACTGCCTGGCTTCACTCACCAGGACTTTCACCTAGCTTCACTCACTAGGGTTTTCACAACTGCCTGGCTTCACTCACCAGGACTTTCCCACTTCCGGTCCAGAGAACGAGCTACCGAGCCCTCTCTGACCACAGTTCGGAGAACGAGCTACCGAGCCCTCTCCGACTTCCACTTGCCAAGTTCCCATACTTGGACTTCTCCGTGCCAAGTCTCCATACTTGGACTTTCTCCCGTGCCAAGCTCCCCGCTTGGACTTTTCCCATGCCAAACCCCCTGCTTGGACTTTTCCGAGTCAGGTCAACTCACCTTGGGTCAACCAGGTCAACTTTGACCAAAGGTTGCACCCACAATCTCCCATCAAAATACAACTCTTTTGTTCTTATCAAACATCAAAATACAACTCGAGTCAGGTCAACTCGAGTCGGGTCAACCAGGTCAACCTTGACCTAAGGTTGCACCAACAACCTCTACACCCGCTAATCTAAGACTACGCTGACCTAACTCATCATATATGGTAAGTGGGATGAGTGTCCCTCTGGTAGTGTCTATCCTAGAGGTGGAGAAAATCTGGGTCAAGATATGGCAGTAGGGCATATAGATCACTCTAAACGTGACTGTACTAGATGCAAGAATGATGTTATAAAACATATGCAGTGTAATGTCTATATCTAGGCACTGGCTAAGAGCATACAAAAAGAATGAGTGGGATGGTCGCATCTTCGAGACGTCTCGAGATGTGATGGGCAGAATGCAAGCTGGCAGGACTCTGTACATAACATAGTCCTGAACTCTAAGAAGGGTCGACCTGAACTCAGTCAGTCCAAGAGGTCTCTCCTCCCCAAAAAAGTGCATATAGATGTCATCTAAGGTAATATGGGAATAGGGATCACCAAATGGTAGATCCCTACTCGGGTAACATAAAAATGTACACTGAGACTCCCTAAGCTCTAAGCTAGTGTGAAGCAGGGAGGGAGTAAATTGAATATCAGTTCCACCAACTCTGGTGGAATAGGTGCTATCATCAACCTTTTCAAGGTTGTGATAGAACTGGGCACACAAGTCTTGATTTACTGTGGTGTTGCAGTCAACCAGTTTTCTTAGGTGATAGTAATCTATCATCTGGACTGCGGGGAGATAAAATTGGGCAAAAAAATGCCCTACCTATATACCTAGGTTTAATGGACTCAAAGGTAAACCTAGCAAAATCTATCCTATGTTGTTCGAGGGGAATCTAGGATCCATAGAAGTGGCCCTAGCCGATGTAGGATCAACGATGTGACGTTTCCTATTTTTGACAGTATACAAGCAAAATAGAAAAACTAGTACGAAATTTATGTAATAGATGATTGAGGGAGGTTTAGAGTATACCTAGGAGGCATTGCGAGGAGTCGAGGAAGATGTGGGTTGAAGGCGCCTTGGTTGGGGAGAAATCGCATGAGAATCTCGTGCTCGGCTTCTGCAGAAAATGAACAAAAACCTTCTGTTCGTGGCGATATTCCGGGTGGAAGGTGCCTTAAAGGTTTCGTAAGGCGCCTTTGGAGGCGCCTCGGAGATGATCCGAGGCACCTTAGGTAAGTCGGCGGGAGTTTTCCCGCCGCTGTTTAGGGCGCCTCCCTTGTGGGAGGCGCCTCTGACTGGTGCCACGTGCCTTTTTTTTTAATTGATTAAAAATTATTAATTGGTTATCCTTTTTAACTTTAAAGAGGTTTATAAAAATTTGAAAGAGATAAAAAAAGTTATTAATTTCTTAAGAAATATTAAGTTAATTAATTTTGAAAGAACATTTAAGTTAATTAATTTTGAAAAAATATTTTAAGTTAATTAATCTTGAAAGAATATTTAAGTTAAAAATTTTTTTAAGTTAATTAATTTTTGAGAATTAAGTTAATTTAATTTTGAAAAATATTTTAAGTTAATTAATCTTGAAAGAATATTTAAGTTAATTAAAAAAAATTAAGTTAATTAATTTTTTAGAATTAAGTTAATTTAATTTTGAAAAATATTTTCAGTTAATTAATCTTGAAAGAATATTTAAGTTAAAAAAAATTTTGAAATAATATTTTAAGTTAATTAATTATGAAAAATATTTAAGTTAATTAATTTTGAAAAATATTTAAATTAGTTAATTTTTGAAAAAATATTTTAAGTTAATTTAGTTTTTAAAAAATATTTTAAGTTAATTAATTTTTGAAAAATATTTTAAGTTAATTAATTTTTGAAAAATATTTTAAGTTAATTTAGTTTTAAAAAATATTTTAAGTTAATTAATTTTTAAAAAATATTTTAAGTTAATTTAGTTTTTAAAAAATATTTTAAGTTAATTAATTTTGAAAAATATTTAAGTTAATTAATTTTGAAAAATATTTAAGTTAATTAATTTTTGAAAAAATATTTTAAGTTAATTTAGTTTTTAAAATATATTTTAAGTTAATTAATTTTTGAAAAATATTTTAAGTTAATTAATTTTGAAAAAATATTTAAAAAAATATTTTAAAAAATAATTAAGTTAAGTTAATTTTGAAAAAAAATTAAGTTAATTTAATGTTGAAAAATATTTAAGTTAATTAATTTTTGAAAAAATATTTAAGTTAATTTTGAAAAATATTTTAAGTTAATTTTGTTTTGAAAAAATATTTTAGTTAATTTAAAAAAAAATTAAGTTAATTATTTTTTGAGAATTAAGTTAATTTAATTTTGAAAAATATTTTAAGTTAAATTAATTTTGAAAAAAAATATTTTAAGTTAATTTAATTTTGAAAAAATATTTTAAGTTAATTAATCTTGAAAGAACATTTAAGTTAATTAAAAAAAATTTAAGTTAATTAATTTTTGAGAATTAAGTTAATTTAATTTTGAAAAATATTTTAAGTTAAATTAATTTTGAAAAAAAATATTTTAAGTTAATTTAATTTTTATAATTTTAATTTGAAATTGAATTTTAATTTTAATCCTTAATCATCTCACCCGATCTAAGTTTTTATTCAGAGAAACCTATAATTTTTGTGAGATGAAATATGGTTCAAATTTAGGGTTTGGTTTAACTTTGTGTTAGATTCAGGTTTAGTTTTGGATTCAACAAGTAAACATTCTTTGGATAAACTTCTGGGCTATGGTAAGTCACAAGGACATAATTAAAGTAACCATGCCTTCGAGGTTTTCCAAGTAGTCCTACCCATTGAACTTAGTACAAAACCTTGGTCTAACTGGTTAGGATCCATAGAGGGTAGCTTCGGTCAGTTCCACTTAGCCAAATGCACCAGGTCGAAGCCATATCTCCCTAGACATGTGATGACTAAGTTTCCCCAACGTACTATCATCCAATACTTCACCAGTACCGTGAGTCAAGTTAAACCTAGCCCATTTTAATCTAACCTTAATTACCCTGTCGGGTAGTCTACTCTTGGTTACCCTTATCGGGTGGATTAAGTTCGAAGGTGCCAGCTACTCTGGAGCCTTCCTTTGGATTTTAATTTGATTTTAATTTAATTTTAATTAATTTAAATTTTAAGTTTATTTAATTTGAATTTTAAGTTTATTTAATTTGAATTTGAATTTTATTTTATTTTTAATTTAGTTTTATTTTAAGTTTATTTAATTTAGTTTTATTTTTATTGTTTTTTTTTTCTAGCTCCCCCTGGATCATAGCCTCGATATGGTCTATCGAGGTAATGTATTTGATCCTTAGGGACCCAATATTGACCAAGTCCAACTTGATTAATCAGGTTGGACTTGGGTACCCATGCTTGGACTGATTTATTATTTTGTCTATTTACTAAGGACAGGTAGGATTTATATTTTCTTTTAATTTTATAACCTAGCCCAGTTTTGTTGTAAATGGCTCTTTGTGTCCCAAGAATTAGGTCAAGCTTCTTAGAGCCCAAAGAGAACCGTTCTAATGTATTTTTTAAATCCTTAACCTGAGTTTTTAGACTGGAGTTTTCTTCCTCAAGTTTTTTAACTCGAGTCGAACTTCCAGTCCAAACTGGGTCAAGCAAGGTCTTGGGGTTAGTCACTTCTTTAAGGACTGCTACTTCCTGTAGAAGTGACTTGACCTTTAGGTTTGACTTAGCTAATTTGCGTAGTAAGTAATTAACTAAATTGTTAAGTCGAGGAACAATTACAGCGGGGTCAAGCCCTTCGAAAATGGATACGGATCCGTGGCTTCGTTCGGACTCGGCTTCTGACTCACTCTCGCTCTCGGACAGTTCAATCTGGTCCCGGGCCATCAGCGCAAGTAGACTCGTCTGATTGAGTTCATCGTCAGTGTCTTCTTCTGAGGATTCTTCCCAAGTTGCTTTCAGCACCTTCCTTTTCTTCTGCTTCTTTGCATCCTTCTGATTTGGGCAGTTGGCCTTAATGTGCCCTTTCTGGTTGCATCCGTAGCAGATCACCTCGAACTTGACTCTTGAGCTGGGTTGACCCTCCTTGGATTGTCCTACTTTCTTCAGGTCTCTCTTGTTGAAGCCCTTCTTCTTCTTGTAGAGTTTCTTTACAAGATTTACTAGTTCGATTGTCAACTCATCATCTGAGTCGGGTTCGACTTTTGATTCCGGTTCAGTTCTTCGACGTGATTTTGGTTCGTATGTTCGACTGGTACCTGCAACCAAAGCAACCCCCTTCTTGGTTGGCTGTGTATTAGTCTGTTCATGCAATTCAAATTCACAAAATAACTCATCTAATTTTATAGAAGATAGATCCTTGGAGACTTTGTAGGCATCTACCATTGATGTCCACAATGTACTCCTTGGAAACGAGTTTAGTGCGTACCTTATGATGTCTCAGTTCTCGACTTTCTGCCCGATTGCATGGAGGCCGTTGAGAACGTCTTGTATGTGCGCGTGGAGTTGACTTGCCGTCTCTCCTTCCTGCATTTTTAGATTATATAGTTTATTGAATAGAAGATCTCTTTTACTAACCTTGGTGTCGGAGGTGCCCTCGTGGAGTTCGATCAGCTTCTCCCAAAGCTCTTTTGCGCTGGAGAACGGTCCAACTCTGTTGAGCTCCTCCTTGGTCAGTCCGCACTGGAGGGTGCAGGTTGCTCTGGCATCAGCTTCCACCTTCTTGATTAGGGTCGGTTCCCATTTTTCGCAAGGTGTCGGCTTGCTGTCTTCATCGGTTGGCAGTTGTATTCCAGTCTTGATAATCATCCAGGTATCAAACTGGATCTTCAGGTAAGTTTCCATTCGTCCCTTCCAGTACCCGAAGTCTTCTCCGGAGAAGAGCGGGGGACGAATGGTGCTGAAACCCTCTTGTTGGGCCATTTGTTAAATATGCAAAACCAAAATAGCAGAAATATCCCAAGACTATGTCTTGGATTAGCAGTGCGGGAAATAAGATTAAGAACTAACGAACTCGAGTGGTGTTGCACCAGTCTCAAGAAAAAACTGATTCGAAAAAAAATAATTAGAATATAGTTATTAAGCTAATTCTAATTGACTCCGTAAAATTGAAAATACCACGAAAAATTACGTGATTGGTGGTTGCACCAGATCAACGCGACCCCGCTCTGATACCAATTGTTGGATCGAAAGCGCTAGAGGGGAGGGTGAATAGCGCTCGTGGCTTTCACTCATTTCGGAATCGTAAAACAATCGAGAGTTTAAAGCAGCGGAAATGAAATAAAGACAAACACATAGAAAAACACCAAGATTTACTTGGTTTGGTGCCTTAAGCGACTCCTACTCCAAGGCCTACGCTCGTTGAGCGTTTATGGTGGGCAACAGCCATTTTTCGTAAAATCTATTACAAGCTAAGTACAAATAAACTGTAAGTAAACTTTATACCGACAACAGCAAAATAGAAACTGAAGCTTCGGGTCGTCGGTAAGTTGTTGTAGCACTTCGGGATCGTCTCGTAAGCAGCTTATAGCGTAAGGATTGCTTGGAATTCGTTGTCCTAAGCTGTTGCTCGAACCCTCCTTATAAACAGTGCTGAAGGTGCCTCCAAGCTTGTCCGAGGCGCCTCCAGGCCACTGAGTCGCACGCATGGATCAGCTCTGATCTGGTCGCGCCTTATCCCACTTAAGGCGCCTCCAACGCCTAGTCCAAGGCATCTCCAGTGACCTCCAAGGCGCCTCCAGCGTCTCTGGACAGCTGGCTTCGGCTAGCACTCGAGGCGCCTCCAAGCCCCATGGAGGCGCCTCAGACACTATTTATCCGAGGCTAAGTGTGTTTCTATGTTCCTGCAAAATGTGTTAGTCCCAAACACAAACCCTGCAAAAATAAAGTTAGCACAGAAATAATATGATAGATATAATTGGCAATCATCGGACTGTCCGGGTCTGACTTCGGATTTCCTACTAGGTCGACCCGACGCCTACCGTTCCCTCTACGGGAAAGGCGTCCTCACCTACTCCACTCAGGAGATTTAACTGTTGCTAGTGTGAACCTCTAGATCGACTGGGCTTTTGCTCAACGTTTGAAGCTTCCGAACTTTCTGCTGGACTTCCGCTTCCTGGCTGGTCCAGTTTTCCACCTGATTCGCTACACCAGGACTTTCCACCTAGGGTTACCTCCCCCTAGGACTTTTGCCTGAAGCTCTCTTCCTACCAAGACTTTTCGCATAGGGTTACCACCCCTTATGACCTAGGATTATCACCCCCTAGGGGTTTCTACCTGCCTAACCGCAGCTAGGACTTTCCTGAAGCACTCAATTAGGTACGTTAGATCACAAAACAACTTAACTTTGAATTCCTTTGTCATTATCAAAACAACAATCGATCGTCGGATGCTTCCCGCACCAACAATTAATGCTTTCAGTAATAAAATTAAACAGTGAATTTCTCTATGAGGCTTTGTCTAAGGAAGTGGTTGTTGCTCCAATAACCAAGAAGGCCTAGTGCCTCGCCACGACCTGGAAGCCAAAATATTGAAATAAATATTTAATTAACTTTCGGTCAAAGTATTAAAATTAGAATTAATTAATGCTTTTAAAGTTTTTCAAACATTGTTTTTTTAAAATATTTTTATACTTAGAAAAATACTTTTACGTGAAATTTTTACTTAGAAAATTCTACTTTAGGATTTTTTTTTTGTATTTTCTTTCAAAAATAATTCTTTTTAAAGACTTAAAAAAAATTCAAAAATAATTTTTTTACTTAGAAAATTTTTTTGAGTATTTTTTCCTTAGAAAAATTCTCTTTTATATTTAGAAAAATTTTTAAAAAATGTTTTTGCAAAGTTGTCTAAGTTAGAATTTTTCTTATAATGTCACTTAGAAAATTTTCTTTAAATTTTACTTAAAATTTTTTTTACAGAGACTGTTTATTATTGCAAAATTTTTTTTAAGGATCTCAAAATTTTCTAAGTTTTTACCCTTAGATTTTTTCTAGGAACCCTATTTTTTATGTGATCAAAGGGAGAGAAGGAAAAGTATAAGTCTAGGGAGAGGTAGACCAAAATTTGACTTGTTTTATTTTTACACTTAATTGTAAATTTAGTTAAGTTTATTTTATGTCTATTTTTACCCTAACTTAACTTGGGTTGCTCACACCAAAAAGGGAAAGATTGTTGGAATCCCAAGGTTGTTTTTGGTGTGATCAACAAGTTAAGTTAGGTCTTGTGTGTTTCTAACCTCGTGTCTAAGTGTGCAGGAGCTTAGGAGCACAGGTAGTCTAGTGGAAGATGCAACTAGCGAGAAGGATGACACGTGGTGCGTCTGAGGGACGAGGCACTGCGAAAGAGTACACCGGCGGACAAGAAGGAAGCGTGCGGTGGTTTCGAGCGATGAAAGCCGGAGCGGAAGACTGCTCGAGGAGCAAGAGACGCAGCTAGCAAGAAAGACAGCGCACGGTGCGTCCGAGGGACGAAGACTGCGGATGAGTATGTCGGCGGACGAGAAGGAAACACGCGACGATTCAGAGGGACGAGAAGCCGGAGCGAAAGCCCACTCGAGAAGACCGGAAGTTGGGTTCGGGTGAGCCCTTTTTCGGATGGCCAAGATCACCCAAGCGAGCGGATCCGGAGTTGAAGACCCAGACCAAGGCGACCAGAGCCGGAGCAGAGGACTCGGACCGAAAAAGTCAACTAGAGTTGACTTTTGGGTCTGGGGCGCCCGGAGCTGACCGGGACGCCTGGAAGTCCATCTTTGACCAGATCGAGTCTTTCGCGATCTGAACGTCGGGGGATAAAGTTTTATCCCCCAGGGCGCTGGAACCCTTCCAGGCACCCCGACCAAGGCTATAAATATAGCCTTGGTCCAGAAGATTTTAACAACTCATAGCAATTCATTTCCAACATTTGTACGCTTCAGTTTTAGATTAGCTTCTTTGTTTTGCGCTTTCACTGCTTTAATAGGCTTCTCCGCCCGAAGGAGATACTAGTGCGGCTTTCCTTAGATTAACAACCTCCCCGGTTGTAACCAAGTAAATCCTTTTGCCTCTTCCTCTCTTTAGTTTCTGTTCAATTTATTTTATGCAAGTGTTTTGTTGAAAGTTCGAGAAGGGTGTTTTTATTTTTTCTTTACAGGGCTATTCAACCCTCCCCCCTCCTTCTAGCCAGCCGCAACGGTCCTACAGAAGCAAGTCAACTTGCTTATAGGTCTTTATCCATATCTCTTTCCTTTCTTCTTGATTTGGTTTTTAACAGCAACAACACTAGCCTCCTTTCCTTTTCCCTTTCCTTTCTTAAACCGTCTTTTCTTATTCTTGGAACCAAAACCTTCAACTACAAAAGCTTAACCAGAAATCCTTGTGGATTCAATCCTCTCCACCTCAAGTTTAACATAGCGTGAGACATCGGTGAAAGTCTTGATACTCTCACTGTGGGTCAGATTCTGTTTTATCGTTTCCCAAGAATCAGGAAGGGAACGGATAACTTCTTGAACTTGTTATTTATCGGTCAGCGCATAACCAACAGTCTTAAGCTCTCGAATCATGTTACCAATCTCCCTGAGATGTTGGGCCATAACAACATTCGAGTGCTTTTTACAGCTATCAAACTTGATAGTTAGCTGACGGAGTTTATTCAGACTGACTCCACCTTATTTCTCTCTAAGGGCTACCTAGACGGCATGAGCAGATGGTAATGGATCATACTCAAATATCAGGTCATCCACCATTGAACTAATCAACATACGCTTAGTAATGGAGTCCTTCCTTTTCCATGCCTTATAGGCATCAAGGTCACGTCTGTGTTGTGTTGTAGAACCATCAGCTGGTTCTTCTATGATTTGATTTACAACCTCTAGAACTTCTTGTTCCTCAAGAACGTATTGTATCTTGAGGTGCCAGATTTTGTAGTTATCTCCATATAATTTCTCACCCTTATTGAGTTCAGCTATGATGTTTTTAGTTGCCATGATCTACATAAATAAACACATTATTTATTATTTCAGTGTAATTCATATATGTGCAATTATTTATTGACTCAATGTAAATTAGAGTTAGTTTACAAAATCAAGTGGTAACTGTTAGAGTGTATACTAAAAACCTAGCTTTTTGTATAAATATTTATTTAGAAATAAGAATCACATTGGTCAAATGTCTACATTTATATGCTAAGTGTAGTTGTTCATTTAATTTATATTGTAGATAACATGGTGTGTGGTGTCACACACAGAAGATCATGTTATCAGTTCCTTATAAATTATAAATAGTAGCTCACGACTAAGATGGATAGGAACAAACCATTGGAATAGTCATAGTGTAATTTGATATTAGTTTATCTTGACTATAAAATTACACTAGTACACTCAGAGTGTATTGAGCTGGACCATTTAAGGTAATTTCTTTTTATACTGACTGCATAAAAGAACAAAACTTTTGTTATTATAGAAGTGTGTGCTTTTAATCCTGATATAATAACAAGCGCATATATCTAGTATTTATTTCTTTGACTTATCAATGGGTGAGATTTAGCTCGATAAATCAAAAGGCCCGATAAGTTGAGAAATGATATTTTTATAGTGTGTGTTGTTGATTATAGAAGGAAACTGTGTCCTAGGAATCTAGGTTGATGATGTCCCCAAGAGGAGCTCATAAGGATTGTCATGTTAAACCCTGCAGGTGGACTTAGTCCGACATGACAATAAGGTTGAGTGGTACTACTCTTGGAGCTAGATATTAATTAAGTGAGTTGTCAGTAACTCATTTAATTAGTGGGCATTCAATATCTTAAACACAGGGAGATTAACACACTCATGATAAGAAGGAGCGTATATAGTAATATGGGATTGGTGCGGTAGTTCAATAATAACTCTTTAGTGGTATGAGTTATTATTGATGAACTCAAGTTGGGTATTCAGGGCGAACAGGGGAAGCTCAAGTTCATCGGGAGATCAAAACCAATTCCTCCTCTCGGTCCCTGTCGTAGCCTCTTATTTATAAAGTGTTATACCCACTCATACCCACCTTCTTACCCATCCTAAGGTGGCCGGCCAAGCCAAGCTTGGAGCCCAAGCAAGGGTCGACCAAGATCAAGCCTTGATGGAGCAAGTAGGTGGTCGGACCTAAGTTGGAACCCAAGTTGGTGGCCGACCACAATAAAATAAAAAGGATTTTTATTTTTTAAAATCTTTCCTTATATGGAAGCCATGATTTAAAAGAGAGTTTAAAAATTAAATCTTTTCTTTTATAGTCTCTACAAAAGATTAAGAGAAAGGTTTGATATCTTTCCTTATTTGTAGTTAAAAGGAAGATTTTAATTTTTTGATAAAACTTTCCTTTTTTGTAACCATCATCATGGTTTTAAAAGAGAGTTTTAAAAAATTATAAATCTTTTCTTTTATAACTTTCTACAAAAGATTAAAAGAAAGATTTGATATCTTTCCTTATTTGTAGATTGAAAAGGAAGATTTTCATTTTGAGAAAACTTTCCTTTTTGTAATCATCCACATATTTTAAAGGAGAGATTTTAATTTATAAAAAGTTTCTTTTATAACCAACCATGAAGGGAATTTTTTAAAGAGAAATTTTTATTTTAAAAATTTTCGGAAACAAATTAAGAAGTTTTAATTTTTGTTTAAAAATTTCCTTATTTGGAGGACAATGAGGTGGCCGGCCATTAGAGGTTTAATAAGGAAATTTTAATTAAACATTCCTTCTTAAACATTGGCAAGGAATATAAGGAAGTTTTATTTATAAAACTTTCCTTATTTATCAAGACCAAGGAATATAAAAGAGAGGGTAGAGGTGCCTCACCTCACAACTACATATCATCTATTATTTCCTCTCCTCTCTTCCTTGGTGCGGCCGACCCTCATCCTCTCCTCCTTTTCTTCTTCTTTGGCCAGCGGCATCAACTCTCTAAGAGACTCTTGGTGGTTGGATTTTGCTTGGAGAAGAAGTAGAGAAAGGAGACTTTGTTTCTTTGCATCCCTTGGAGCTTGGTTGGTGGCCGAAGACCTTCATCTCTAGGAGATTCTTGGTGGCCGAAACTTGCAAGGAGAAGAAGGAGCCTTGGGTGGATTCTCGTCTCGGTAGATCGTCGCCCACACGACGTCCGAGATAAGAAGAGGAATACGGCAGAAGATCGTGAGGTCTATAATGTAGGATCGAAAAGAATTTAGATATCTCCACAATGACATGATATTGTCCACTTTGGGCCTAAGCCCTCATGGTTTTGCTCTTGGGCTCTACCCAAAAGGCCTCATGCCAATGGAGATATCTTTCTCTTATAAACTCATGATCTTTTCCATGTGTTTTCAATATGGGACTATGTTTGCAATCTTGCAACCCCAACAATCCCCCCCTCAAACAAAGGACCATAGGCTTCTCACGTCCGATCCTTGACCCACCAGGTCTTCCTGCCCCTCGGTCTACCCGACCTACTAGGACTTCCTGCCCCTCGGTCCACCCGACCTACTAGGACTTCCTTGCCTAGCCGCAACTAGGACTTCCTGCCCCTCGGTCCACCCGACCTACTAGGACTTCCTTGCCTAGCCGCAACTAGGACTTCCTGCCCCTCGGTCCACTCGACCTACTAGGACTTCCTGCCTGGTGTCTGATCCTCTTGATCCAAACATAGAAGCCCCCACTTTCTTTGTTCGAGGTCAATATTGTACTCACATGGTTCAATCAGACCATAGCTCTTGTGCACAGTCGGCGGTTAAACCTTCTGGCAGTCCGGGCTCTGATACCAATTGTAGGATCGAAAAGAATTTAGATATCTCCACAATGACATGATATTGTCCACTTTGGGCCTAAGCCCTCATGGTTTTGCTCTTGGGCTCTACCCAAAAGGTCTCATGCCAATGGAGATATCTTTCTCTTATAAACCCATGATCTTTTCCATGTGTTTTCAATATGGGACTATGTTTACAATCTTGCAACCCCAACATATAAGCTACAAAAGGTATAACTAGTTATAAGTTTCCGTATCATAACTAGTTCATCTTTTTGTTTAGATCTTGAAATACCAAACACAAGAGGCTAGTGATTCTAGGTTTCGGATTTGTGATTCGAATTTATGTTTCTTTTGGTTTTTTCGATCTTATGATTTGATTATTCTTAATGGTTAAGCCTAGGGTTACTATAAGGAGACGGAATATTGAATTTCTTTGAAAGGCTTTGTCGAGGCAGTGGTGGATGATTCCATACCCAAGAAGGCCTAGTGTCTCACCATGTTTGACCTGGGAGTCAATCTCAGAAATAAATATTTAATCGAATTTGTAACATGGGTGGATTTAGATCAATAATGTTAAGCATCGTTTGCGATCTAAGTCTAAACTTCTAAGAATAGATAAGTTAAATTTGGAATCAATAATGTTAAGTTCTGTTTGCGATTCCAAGTTTAATTTCTAAAGAACACAATAGGTTGTTAGGAAAGGTTCAGGACTTGTGCAAAATTTTTGTACAAGAGAACCAGTACGATATTCCGAGTAGCAACCAACAATAATATTGTTTCCACTCATCATTTGTATGTTCTAATCTAATCAACACTGATCAATCATAGTATACATATCCCATCTAATGAACGAAACATTATTAAAATGAACTAATTATTTTTCATATGAACTAATCGTATGGATATATGAACGAATCATATTCATATGAACTAATCATGTCATGAAATGAACTAATCATTTCCAAGTTTGTTAACATATAACATAACTTTTCATTATATAATTCTGTTCGTACATAACAACAGAAATTATTACATGACTCAAAAACTGGATGAGCTAACACTGTTCGTACATAACGACAGTAAACAGAACACTAGTAACATATATAAGCTAGTACTACTCCCACTAGGATAAATACTAGAGCAGTGGGTAATTGCATCCCGTTTGTCCCAAATTCTATGATGGGTGGTTCAGCCTCAAATGTATCCATCAGATCCATTTCTGGATCTTCTACACACTCTTGAGGATCCTCCTCTGATTCTTTGGGATCCATCTCTAGATCCTCCTCGGGATCCATCTCTGGATCCTCCTCAAAATCTTTAGGATCCATTTCTGGATCCTCTTCAAATTCTTCGAGGTTCATCTCCGGATCATCCTCAGATTTTGCGGGATTTGGATCCTCCTCTAAATCTTCAGAATCCATTTCTGGATCCTCTTCAGATTCTTCGAGGTCCATTTCTGGATCCTCTTCAGATTCTTCGAGGTCCATTTCTTCGGGATCCGGATCCTCTTCAGATTCTAGAGGACCCCATTCTGAATGAAGTAACTTCCTACACATCTCTGAATATAAGATGTGCCCATCAAAATCATCCCAAAGTTGAAATGATATCTGCCTTAGATGTTCCGATAATGAATAAACCAGAGACCATCTTCTTTCCTTTTCCTAGACTAGATACCCTTCTCGCTCGAGATTCCAGAACAACCAATCGAGCCGACCAATAAGCCTACCGACTCCGTGATCCGGGTCATATTCCAGCTTCTTGATCTCCTCCCATAACTCATGTTGTCGTTCATAGCGATCAGTCATCGTGTATATCGTTCTTTGTATCTGGAATTGAAAATCATGATGTCAATACAAAATCGACATACCAGTAACAAAAACCGGTCTATTTCAATTCCCACATATAGAACAAAATATACAGAATGCACAAGCAATTAAGAAAAACAAATTTCCTTATTTTGGGGAGTCTCATGTGACTGACATATTGGACCGATCGATCAGGAATCTGGATCTTAAGTTTAATCTATTGTCCTCATTAGAACTAATCTAATTGGACAGATATTTCTGACCTATATTCTGTTATTGGTTAAGCTCATTTGAGTCAATCTCAGACTTATTGATCAAACTTAGGTCCGTTTGATTCGTCCAATTACTCATTGGATTAAGTCTGACCCATTAGAACAAATCTACTCTTTTTGATCAAATCTGATACAATAGAACTAATCTGGTCATATTTGATCAGCCCAACTTCTGTACTCAAGATCACCCCAATTGATTCAATAATAAATCGAACTGGTTAAATCAACAAATAATTTGAACCAGCTTTAGGTATCATTGAATCAAACTGGTCTACTTAAATCAATTAATAATTTAAACCAAACCTGAGTTTGATTGGACAAGTTGGTATGATTCCATTTTCAATAAATTGGACCATAACTTAATTAAATATTTATTTATTAATTAATAAATACATTTCCTTATGTATTTAATTAATTAATAAATATATTTAATTAAATTTTATATCACTGTTCATGTACGTGAAAAAAAAATTAAAGGATGCATGCACTTTGTTTTTTTTTTCTTTAACACGATTTTTTTTTTCTTCGTCACTGTACTTCGTCAAAAGCATTCTGCATCTCCTTTTTTTTTTTCAATCTCAATTGATTCATGAATCGATTCGTTGTTTTGTTTTTTTTTTCACTCTTGAATCGATTCAAGTGCACGGTACTTCGTCAAATATCACTGTTCATCCTTTTATCTCTTCAATCGATTCAAGAATCGATTAAATTACTGTACGCGATTTTGAATTGGTTGAAAAAAAAACTCAATCGATTCAATTGATGAACAGTGCTCACTGTTCATCTTCTTCTTCGCGATAGAAGAAGAAAAAATGTAATTTTTTTCGCGTTGATTTTCATACTTTCAAATCTATGCTCTGATACCATTATTGGTTCTTTTGAGAGCATGAAACAAAACAAAATTAAAGCGGTAACCACTCACAGTGATATCCCGAAGAAATCGTCGAAGAACCGTCGGAGAAGTCACTGCTGCTGTCTCCGAGAAGATCACCACTCGGAACTTCCTCGAACTTTTCCACGAACCAAATCCCAGCCTCTGGACGTTCTCTAGCGCTCTTTGATCACCTCACACAATTTCGCTTGCACTCTCTAATCACCTTCGCAAACCTTCTGCTGCGATCATCTAATCTCTTCTCAAAGGCTTGGACGCACCTTTATAAGAAGACTAAGGAAGATGAAGGGGAAAGGACGACCCTTCGTCTCCTTGGCGTTTGCAGCAACGAGAGAGACGAAAGGACTCTGTTTCCCTTCGTCTCCTGTAACGCCCAACATCAATGAGCCCTCGTGTTTCAAAAGATGATATCCTTCACTACAAAACAGTTCAATATCACTTCTGTAAAAAAAAAAAAATTGAAATCCGGCAGCCCCGTGAGTGTCCATACTTATTCAATTCTATAAACATGATAATTAAAAAAAATGATAAATTCAATTAGTTTTTTTAATTATTCTTATGACCGATCCGATTCTATAGAATATTTTTATCAGTATTAGGATAAATTGAGAAATACGTACAACGAACAATCTAAAAGTTCAACATCATTTAATTATGCACCTCATTTACGCTTTGTCTGAGAGTTTTAAATTGGAGAGAAAGGAAAAGATTTGTATGGAAAAGTGAAAAAAAAATAATGTTTGGGAGTTTTTTTACGTAAAGGAAAAGAAAGTGAGGGAAGAGAAAATTTTCCTTTCATAATTAAAAGATTTTCTACCTAAAAATGGAAGAAAATGGAGGAAAACTTTTGTTGGAAAAAAAATCATTAATTTTTATTCCAAATAATTTCCTTTCTTTTTTTTCCTCATCTCTCAAATAAAACAACACATCATTTCTCTTTTCTTCCTTTCTCTCTCTTTCCTTTCTTTTCTTTCTCTTCTTTTCTTATTCCCTTCCAACTTCCAAACTAAGCCTTAGAGAAAAAATTTATATAATATCTTATCACGATACTATAGTCTTGAGGACATAATCATCATAATTAATACAGCTGATAATTAATACCGCTCCACGATTGAGGGGCACAATAACAGGCGAAGTATCTTAAATTAAAGTGAAAGAAGTGGACCGCAGTGTTCACGAATCTCAAAAATGAATAAAAGGTTACAGAATTTTTTTTTATAAAACAACCCCAAATTCCTAGGGTAGGAGTTCGGTGTTATTGGGCCAATCAGGCCAAGCTGTCACAATTTCGAAGAATCCAAAAATTTGTGTTCGCCGAACTACTATTCCATCGGCAAACTCGTAAGGTAAAATTGCAAGGCAAATATCATTCACTCTTTCATCTTGATCCAATTCACGTGTAAGCAATCCAGATGATGACTTTAGTCAACTAAGAAATTGTCTCCTAGATCTCATCATCTTTAGTGAATTCATATCTATATCCTTGATTTTGAGACAGTGAGACCAATAATCTACTTTATCGTTTAGAAATATCCTTTGGAGTTTTAAAAGAGTTGAGTGTGCATGAAATATGATATAACTTAGCTTACGGTTTGTATTTTCTTAAAATTATGTGAAATTCAGTTATTTTTTTATATGGAATCGCATTTAAATAAAAAAACACATATGCATTTTTGTCGTATTTATTTATTATTTTTGACATCTTTGAATTTTATTTATTAGATTGATTATTTTAACAAAATTTGAAGAACATCATGTAAATTTTAGTTTATTAATTGGAAATTATCTAAAAAATGCACTAATAATAATAATTCACACTAAATTTCTAATCTTCTAAACATAACTTGTATTGTAAATCAATTTAGAGTTAAATTTATTTTTTGCAGGTCAAAATTAAATTTAATTGATAATCTTTAAATTTTTATTAGTTTTAGTCAGTAATTTTTAATTTTTTTATTGATTGTAGTTGGATTTGATCAATAATTTTTTATTTTTAGTGATCAAAATTAGGTTTAATAAATATTTTTTAAATTTTTTACTAGATAAAATTAAATTTGATTAATAATATTAATTTTTTAATATTAAAGTTAGATTTGACTCGTGATTTATACTTTTTTACTGTCAAAATTTTGTTAATATTTTGTTAATTTTTTATTAATCAAAATTTGATTTACTTGTCAAAATTGGGTTTATCTAATAAACTAAAAATATTTAATAGTTATAGTTATATTTATTAGTAATTGATATTTTATTATAAAAATTCTTTTAAACTTTAAAAATATATTTAATATTACTTTTTTTATTTGTTTTCTTTTATTCTACTCTTATTTGTCATCATTTTATACTATTACTATGTGTCTTTATTCTACCCACGTCGTTATTGTATACACTTTTTTTTTTAATAATTTGTCGTTAATTTTAATAAAGGACTACAACTAAATATTTTTAATTATAAATTTATTGATAATTTATTAAAATTAAAATTAATCAATAAAAAAATAAAAATTAGAATGTATATTAACTAGTATTATAATTTATCATTTATTGTAAACTTTAATTAGTATTTTTAATATTTTATTACCAAATTTAACTTTGTTTAGTTCATTACAAATATTTATTAGTTAAATATATTTTTAAATAACCAATTATATTTAAAAATTTAGGATATTTTTTTAATTTTATTGATAAAGAAGTAGAATTTGACTCAATAAAAAAATTACTACTATTGCTAATGTCACAACTTTCAATTGCTAAAATATCTTTTATAATACACCAAACAATTCTTTTAAATTTTATTAATAAAATAAAATATTTTTAAGATATATATTTTTAAGAATTAATATTTATTTTTTTTAAAAAAATAATATTAAGGTTGAAATAGGAGCCCTATTATTAGGATCAAATATTTAATAAAGTATTTTATTTAATAAAATATTATAAAATATTTGATGGATCTCGCTTAGGGGTGTTAATTCAATTAATTTGATACTAATTTAATATAATTTTTTATTTATTAAATCAATCTGGTTAATTAGGTGTTAATCAAAATAATTAATTTTTAATTTAATTTGATTAATTCGATTTTTAATAAAAAATTTATTCCATTCGATTATCTAATATTAAATCAATTTTTAATTAATTTAATTAATTTATGTATCGAATTAATCGAAAGCAATGAGCCATGAAGGTTGAAGCTGAGTTTCTTCTTTTCACACCGCCTCCCACTATTAGTAGGCTTCCTTGTTCCCAGAGACCATCATTTTATGGGCTATACATTGAAGGGTGGCCTAATCCTGTTTCCTGATCATTATTATTTATATTTATTTAAAAAGGTTTAGGTTTTCTATCTTTATTTTTCTCTTGTGACAAGTAGAGAGAACAATTTTCATTCGTCAGAATGGTCGTGATAATTGTAATGAATTTTACCGTTTTAATTTCAATATCATTTCATAAAATAAAATAATTGTGAATACCTAAAATGTTAAACAATTAATAATAAGAATAAATAATAAATAAATATATATATATATATATATATATATAACAATAATAATTAAAATTAATATAAATTTAATCTAATTAAATTTATTTAGAATAATAATAATAATAATATAAATAATAGTTAATACAAAAATTTATATGATTATATAGATTTTTTTAAAAAAAAATTTAAATTATTTTTATTATATTTTATAATATTATATATTAAACTGATTATATTTTTAGAAAATGAATTTTATTTATTAAAATATAAGTTCTTAATTTCCATTAACCTGCGTCTTCTCTGTCTTCTCTCACGTTTCGCGCCTCACACGTCGAAACCCTAAATCGCCGCCCCCGCCGCCGCCTTCTTCGACAGCACGCCAGCTTGCCGATCAGGCCACGCCGGAGCGTCTCCGACGTCGTTGTTCGATTAATCCGGAGGGTCTCGAATCTCAGGTACTTCTTCAGTTCTTCTCTTCTCTCCGTCCAGCCTGTTGAGTTCGCCTCTCTTTCCGCCCCGCCCCCGCCCCCTGCGGCCTGCTCCTGCGGTGCGCTCGGCCGCGGGAGGCTCCATCGCTTGTTCCCACTGATTCAGCTTTTTTTTCGTGTTTTTTTTAGGACTCCGACGGGCATCTTACCAGATACTAGTTCATTCTAAAGCAAATCGAGCAATTAGATAGACAGAAAAAGAAAAAATGAACCCATTGACGCTGGTGAAGCGTACTCAGAAGATTAATTTGACTGAGGCGGCGCTAGGTATTTCGGATGGGGCCTCTTGGCACGCTAAGTACAAGGACTCTGCCTACATCTTTATTGGTGGCATTTCCTTCGACCTCACGGAAGGCGACCTTCTTGCAGTCTTTGCACAGTAGGTCCTCTCTCTCGTTAATATTATTATGATAATTGTTTGCTTACTCTTCTCTACTGCAAACTGCACTTAAATGTCAAAGTTGAACTTTTTTTCTTTAGATTATTATACATCGCTGTTCTTGGATTTGGGTTGGTGCCTGCATAGCCATGGCTATCAGTGTTGCTATATTGTTTCCTAATTTCCAGTAGCCTAAAAATTCTTAAAAAATAATGAATAAACTACTGATCTATCAAATGCTAGCTTTTATTACGCAAGCAATTCATGTTCTTCACATATTCAATTTATATAAAAAGGGGCAGCTGTGAAGCTCCCGCTAGTGCAGAGTCTTGGGGAAGGGTTGGACCACAGTGGGTCTATTGTATGCAGACTTATCTTATATTTTGCAAGAGATTGTTTTGGCGACTCGAGCCCGTGATCTCAAGGTCACATGACAACAACTTTACCGTTGCGCTAAGACTTCCCTTCAGTTTGTAATTTCTCTTAAATAAGTCCATGATAAACTGATTTTGGTTAAAATTCAGTGAAATCACGGACGAGTCCAATATGCATTGGTAACTACTAAGGCCTGCATCACGTTGTTTAAGCAGTTATAATTGAATATCATGTTCGGTTTAGTAGTCAAACTTGAAATAAATATGTCACATTATTATTGAATTATTTTCCGGAAAAGCATGGCATATTCAATTTTAATGTTGTAGCTTTTGTTTCTACAACTAGTAGAGCAATCAGCTGTTCATCCATGAAGTAAAAAAAATTAAATTGTCATCATCACTTAGGAGATTCAAGAGAGATTCATAAGATCTGTAATTGGTCTTAGCTGATAGAAGTTCATCAAAGTTTTCCAAAGAATATCCATCGTAACTAAAATTCTTATGACTAACTTGGATGAAATTAACTTATTAGGTCCATCTGTTAATCGAAAATGTTCCAGCTCTAGTTGATAGTAGACCACTCATCTAAGCTTATAAGACTTCTTTATTGGCTCACAACTCACCATGTGAACTAAGCTAGGACATTGCAATCTCCCTCACTTAAGGATTGACATCCCTTTAGAACACTAAGGGCAACTCATAGCTTAGAATCATCCCTAATCGGCATGCCTAATCAATGGCATGTAAGGCTCAATGGTGCCTATACCATCACATATGTAGCCTTCCAATGCCTCTCCAAGCATAAGATTAGGATGCCAATTTTTAAAGTCCGCTTAGAGGAAATAAGTGACCCATTAACTCGCTAGATCCATCCTCCGACCCAAATGCCTAAGCTCTATATGATAGTAGCTCACTTATGTAACCTCCTTATTAATTTACTACTTTGCATACGAGGCTAAACTGGTTGTCACAAGAATCCAGAAAAATAATCTTGAAACTATGGCAAGGGAATGCCTCAAATCTTTGCAATAACATACTAACCAAAGATCCCTTACCACTTCTTTTAGTTTTGGTAATAGGTGTGCAAAATAATGGTGAAATATTATACATCAACAAAGAAGTGTTTTTATAGGTTACTGGAAATCTAGCATATGCTAAATTACCCTTTATGCAACGTAAGAGCACTTTAGTTGAGCTAGGTAACCTTCCTGCTCTGTTGGTTCCTTGTTTGCTCAATTCCAACATTGATTCAATCACGCCTATATTTGATGTAAACCTTGCTGTTAGTCTTGAGATGCCTGATCCTATCTGGTTAACTTAGATTGTTAGCAACTCTCTGTGCATACTTAGGTTGTTCTAATCAAATGAAAACTAAAACTCCCATATTGATGTATTTGTCGCCTAACCAAAATCTTGTTCTTTGTAATGATTGTAGAATTTCTTGATCCTTTTGAGGGTGACACACCTCAGTCAAAGTACTTTTTTTTTTCATCTTAAAACTGCAATCGATGATTTTGATAACTCTGCATTGGCTTTATATTTACTGAGTACACTCTTATACAAATGTCAGGTATGGAGAGGTTGTTGATGTTAATCTTGTGAGAGACAAGGCTACTGGTAAGTCGAAAGGTTTTGCCTTCCTTGCATACGAAGATCAAAGGAGTACTATCCTGGCTGTAGGTGTGTTGTTTGTATCTCTATTTACTCTCTGTATATATTGCCACTCACATGTAAATGGCAGTTACAAATTTTGTGTTTGTATTTCCTTTTGCAGATAATTTAAATGGGGCTAAGATCCTTGGTCGAATTGTGAGAGTTGATCATGTTAGTAATTATAAGAAAAAGGAAGAAGAAGAAGAAGATGCGGAGGAGCGGCAAAAGAAGAGAGAGGCACGAGGTGTATGTCGTGCCTTTCAAAGAGGTGAATGCAAGTGGGGTGATGCATGCAAATTTTCTCATGATGAACAGGTATGATTTTTTTGATAGTTGAAACACATCAGTGTTAAAGTCATTACTTTCTCTAGTTGGAAATTTGAGAAAATATTAGCAATGGAACCAGTTTGAATCATTTTGGTTTCATTAGTTTGAGCTAAATCCCTTTTATATTTTTGCACCGTCTAGTATGATTCTTGTTAGGTTGAATTTAAGTACATTAATGCATATAGATTTGCCTAGTTTGGAGAGTCAATTGGTCTTAATTTATGCAAGGAGATCCTAATGCAGAACGAAGGATAATTCCTGCATAAAATGTACAAATCACTGCCATCACTTTGATTAGCAATGAGTCGTAAGATGCATATATGGGAATAGCTGTCAAATGACAATTTGCAAGTATGTTTCTTTTGTGTTAGTTACTTTGAAGAACTTAGTTTCCAATTACCATAACAGATGTTCCTTTTTGATAAAAATATAACATTTTTTTTGACAGATGATTCTCATTGCTCTTATATGTTTCTGCATTCTGAATTTTTTTTCCCTTTTTTCTTTGTAGGCTCATTACATGTTTTACTCTGTAATTGAATTGTTTGTGGCCATATATGATTGACTTGTGTTTATTTGGCAGAGATGTGCAAACACAGGCTGGGGAGCCAAGGACCGCGAGCCAAGATGGAATCATGACAAATATGATGAGCCTCCTAAGAGTCAAAAAAAAGTTTCACAACGGACGTCAGATCATAACGATTATCATCACAAGGCAAAGGACGGCGATGACGAGGACATACATCACAGGAAGTCAAAGAGGGACCACTACTCAGAGAGGTGGAGATTGAAAGGAGATCATGAGGAGAAGCGTCATAGGCACGAGAGAGAACGCTCCACCCGCCACCGGAGTAGGGAAGATGAAGAATCTCAAAGGAGAACTCGCACATAGGGACTTTTACTTTAGTGTGGTCCATGATGTACACTTTGATGATCCATATTGTGGACCATAATTTCTACAAATGTAAAGAACATGGTAATTTATTTTCAACCAACTTGAGGGCAACTGTAATGGGGGTTTATAAATAGGGTTTATGCTATAAACCCCTCATTATAAACCTCACCCTCCATTGCATGAGTGAGGTTTGTAATTTTTTTTTTATAAATCGGTCCTAAAATCTTGAGACTAGGTTTATAAAAAAAGTTGTAAAATGTGTTCATATTTTTTCTCTTAATCCCGTTGAATGTCCTTTGTATGTCCACTGCCTGCCCTTTGCATGTTCACTGAATGTTAGAGGGTAGACAAATTTATAATAATGGAGAGGTTTTAAAACGAGTGAAGTTTTTAATTTTTGATGTAATAATGATGTGGTGGGATATAATTCTTTGTACAGAGTTTACGACTGCGGGTGTTCTAATGGTATCATTTTCAGAAGTTCTTAAACCTTATTTACATAAATATATGTCGTCATATTGAGTGAGACCGTTTAGAAGTACTAAAGTTTTGAAACCAAACACTAGTTAATAGAAGTAAATTCAATTTTGCTTCCATTTGAATATGTTATTAATGATATTGAACAGGTTCAAATGGATTTAAAATTTTACATTTGGTATTAGAGTTAGGTTTGACCATGTTTTAGTTTTATTTAATTGTGTTTGGAATTTACTGTTTATATGCTAATTTTGTAAATTTATGTTAACTAATTTAAGCATAATAAAATTAATTCTTAAGTAACTCTGGTAAGCTTAGCTTCATATTGAATTTTTGTTTGTATAATCTATTGTTTATTTATTTTATACAAGCAATGCAATGTTTAATTAAATAATATGAGCACATTCTAAATTAAATTTATATTTCTTAAGATTTTATGCAATAATATGAAGTTCAGAAAATAATTGATGTTTAGTGATCATATAATTTAAATTAATTTAGGGGTTGCCTCTCCTTAATTGATTAAAATTATACAATAAAATTTATTTAAGATCATATATAGAAAATAAACATTAATAGTAATTAATCATATGTAATAATAGATCTTATTCCACATAAATTTTTATTATATTTTGTATGATTAATTAGGATAACGATCAAATTATATTTTTTAATTTATCCAATAGAATTAGAAAAGGCAATATGATTTGATAGTTTTATCGTTAGATTAAAATGAATCTAATTGAATTAGAACTTTAGCTCATAGGTAAATTTTATGTCACTAGATCTAAATTTTATTTGATTTTATATTGATAAAACATGCGACAAAAGGTGAAATCGTTCGCTCCCGTCGCACTCGATCCCATGCCATTACGAGGTAGAACATGTTCTATGGTTTGTTAACTTCAAATTTTAATGACGAGCAAATTTGTTAAATTAATTCAGCAAATTAACATATTAATTCGCTAATATGAAATCTGATGTTTCTGAGCTCAAAGGAGATAATTATAAAATTTGTAAGGAGAGGATTCTTCTTTATAGGCTGTGCTATTAAAAAGGACGAACCTCTTGTTATAACTGAAAGCAGCTGTCAAGATGCAATTGATTTTTACGAAAAGTGAGAGTGATTTGATCGCCTCTCTATCATGTTTATAAAGATCAAAATATCTACTCGAATATGGGGGTCGTTAAGTCAATTTGACAATGTTCAAATTTTGCTTAAGGCCATTGATGATTAATTTATGACTTTAGATAAGGTAATGGCTATCACTCTAATAATATAGTTCTCATCCCTAAAAGCTCACCAGTGTTAAGCATATGCATTAGCATATCATGCTCATGAGGAATATAACAACTCAACTCAAAGCATTAGAAGTTGAGATGTTAGAATCCTTTTTGGTTCACTACATCCTTTATAGGCTACCTCTACAATATGACCCATTTGAGATATCCTATAACACACATAAAAAAAAAATGGTCTATTAAGAAGTTGATGGCCATGTGTGTTTAGGAAGAGAGTAGATTGTTTATAGAAGAATGTGAAAAAGTGAATTTAATTATTCTAAGAAAGATGTAGAGGTATTAGCTCAAGGATAAAGGAAAAAATTATTCCCCAAAAGGACATTAAAAAGGAGATTGTGTATTTCTTTTGTCATAAATGTTGAGACATTTTGGAGCTTTGGCGGTGAATAACTTCTCACGCTTTGTCGATGATGATGTGTAGTGTGTAGTGGATAAACTCGATGCAAAGCTCTCCAATGCTAACAATATGAATTTACTTAGTATCCACCTCAAGAAAAGGTGACTAATCCAAGGATCTGACCCTTATGCACACTCTCCACTATGAAACACTCCTTCTCGATGTTGGTGCAATTCCCTTAGGTCAAGGTTGATCAAGTTGACTAAGTTTGAATTGACTCAAGCTTGAGTCATAATGTGTGAGTTTCGATATTTGACAATATATGAAGATTGTTTTGACAATGTATGGAGATTGCAGGAGCAATCGTTCTTTTAGGGAGATTGATCAAGGTTGACCAGGTTAACAAGAAGAAGAGTCAAGCAGGTCAAGGTTGACCAGATACTTGACTGGAAAAGTCCTAACTAGAAGTTAGGCAAGGATAAGTCCAACAGGAAGATTGGCAGAAGAGGGAAATCCAAGTGGGTCATTGTTGATCGGATACTTGGTGTTGAAAGCCTTGGTGAGTAAAGCCAAGTAGAAGGAAAGTCCTGGTGAGTGAAGCCAGACAGTGAGAAAGTCCTGGTGAGTGAAGTCAGGTGAAAGACCTAGTGAGTGAAGCTAGGCAGATGGAAATCCTGGTGAGTGAAGTTAGGTGAAAACCCTATTGAATGAAGCTAGGCAATAAGATATCCTGGTGAGTGAAGCCAGACAATGGAAATCCAAGTGGGTCAAGGATGACCGAACATCTGGTGATTGGAAATCCAAGTAAGTCAAATGATTGACCGGATATTTGGCACAAGGAGAAAAGTCCAAGTGGGTCAAGGGATTGACCGGACACTTGGTGAAGAAGTCCCAGCAGGTCAAGGTTGACCGGATGCTAGACAATGAAGAGTCCCAACAGGTCAAGGTTGACTGGATGTTGGGTTTGGGAACTCTAGACTTGAGTTTGGCAAGTTAGGATTGGTCAATCAATCAGGTGATCGATTGAACCAGAGCCTAATCGATCAGTCGATTGATTGAGACTGTGCTGTGAGTGAAAGTAGCCCAATTGATCAGCCGATCGATTGGGGAGACCTTCTTGCGAGCACAGAGAGGTTCCCAATCGATCAGCCGATCGATTAGGCCATGCCAATCAATTAAGATTCCTTCCCTCTGGATCTTGGAGATAATAAGAGTCGGAAGCAAGCTTCTGTATAACTTTGTATGGTCCTCCCCATTGAGGTGCCAATTTGGTAACATCTCCTACAAGCTTGACACGCTTCTACACTAAATCCCCTACTTGAAAGAATCAAGGGATAACCCTTCTGTTGTAATTCTATCTCATTCGTTGTCGATAAGATGTAAGACGAGTTGATGCCTTATCTAGGGCTTCTTCAATAAGATCAAGTTCCATAAGCCGCCTACCGTCATTATCATCATCATAAAGTCGTCTACGATCAGATTCTATCCCCACTTCAATGGGGACTACTGCTTCTCCACCATATACTAGCTGAAATGGGGTTATCCTTGTGGCCTCTCGAGGAGTAGTGTGGTAAGCCCAAAGCACACTGGGTAACTCATCTACCCAACTACCACCAACATGATCTAGTTTAGTCTTAAGTCCTCGAATGATTTCTCTGTTGGTCACCTATACTTGCCCATTGCTTTGTGGATATGCTACAGAGGTGAATGCCTGGGTGATACCGTATCCTGCACACCACTATCTAATTCTTTGTCCTTGAAATTATCTTTCATTGTCAGAGACTAATTTATGCGGGATACCAAATCTACAGATAATGTGTTGCCATAAGAATTTGATGACTGCATTCTCAGTGATTCTTGCTAACAGTTCATCTTCCACCCACTTTGAGAAATAATCTACAGCTACCAATAGAAACCTTCTTTGAGCGGTGGCTAGGGGGAATGGGCCTACTATATCCATACCCCATTGATCAAAAGGGCAAGAAATGATGGAAGTCTTCAACAGTTGGGTAGGATGATGTGGGATATTATGATGTCTCTGACAAGATAGGCATGTCCTTACGAGCTGAGCCGCATCTTCTTATAGAGTAGGCCAGAAATATCCTACCATTAAAATTTTACGCGCTAGAGATCTGCCTCCAATATGACTACCGCATGAACCCTGATGAACCTCTTGTAAGATGTATTGCATATCTTCTGTGATGGTTGCTACTCGGAAAACCTATAGGTTCCACTGTACAAAAATTTTGTACAAAGGTCTGGACCTTTTCCTAGCTACCATGTGTTCTTTTAAATTAAATTTTGGATCGCCTGCGG
This sequence comes from Zingiber officinale, assembly GCF_018446385.1. NCBI lineage: Eukaryota > Viridiplantae > Streptophyta > Magnoliopsida > Zingiberales > Zingiberaceae > Zingiber > Zingiber officinale. The sequence continues at coordinate 16,702,112 of NC_055986.1, read as the reverse complement.
AACTTAACACGTTTGATCCAAAACTTAATCTATTTGTTCTTTTAGGTTTTGACTTGGATTTCCTGCGGAACTTAACACGTTCGACCCAAGTCACCTTAAGTTATTAATTTCATTAAATATTAATTTCCATAAAAGGTTCCCAGTACTGACGTGGCGAGGCACATGGCCTTCTTGGATATGGGAGCAACCACCACCGACTAGACAAAACCTTTAATAGAAAGCCAATATTTAATTTCCTAAAATAACTTTAGGTTAACCAAAAGGAACAATCAAATCACAAGGAAAAGAAAGAAACAAAAGAACACAACTTCGAAAAACATATTCGAAATTCTAGAACGTAAACCTCTTGTATTTGGTATTATTTCCATAAATAACTAGCATGATGCGGAAATAGAAATTACTAGTTATACCTTGTAGAAAAACCTCTTGATCTTCTACCGTATTCCTCTTCTAACCTCGGACGTTGTGTGGGCAACGATCTTCTGAGACGAGAAACCACCAATCACCTTCTTCTCCTCCTAGCTAGGTTCGGCCAACAAAGAGGAAGCTTCATCAAGGAAGAAAAACAAAATACTAACCAAGCTCCAAGAGATGCTAGCTTTCTCTCCTTCTTCTTCTTCTCCGAGTAGTATCCGGCCACCACAAGAGCTCCAATAGAAGGGTAGGGTTCGGCCACCACAAGAGGAAGAGAGGGAGAGGTTGGCCGGCCACACCAAGGAACAAAAGAGGGAGAGGAATAATAGATGTTGTGTCTTGTGAAGGCACCCTCACCCCTTCTTTTATATTCCTTGGCCTAGGCAAATTAGGAAATTTAATTACAATAAATTTTCCTTAATTTCCTTGACATGATTTAATTGAGAGAAATAAAATTTCCCCAATTAATTTCAAGTGGCCGGCCACATTATTGGAAAACAAAAGAGGACAAGTTTTAATCAACAATTAAAACTTCCTAATTTGTTTCCGGAAATTTTAAAAAATAAAATTTCTCTTTAAAATCTCTTCATGGTTGATAAAAGGAAATTTCTATAATTTTAATTTTATCAACATGTGAATAATTTTTAAAGAAAAAATAAACATCTCTCCAATCTACAAATAAGGAAAGAGATCTAATCTCTTTCTTTAATTTTGTAGATCTTTTACAAAAGAGATATTTTAATTTTAATTCTCTTTAAAATATATCTTCCACATAATAATAAAATTAAAATTAAATTTCTTTTATAATTTTGGCCCTACTAGCTTGGGTTCAAGCTAGGGCCGGCCACCAATTCATACCTAGGCCGACCTAGCTCGATCCCAAGCTAGCTTGGCCCCCCTATTGGGTGGGTATGAAGGTGGTTATAGGTGGGTATAGAACTCTATAAATAAGAGGCTACGATAGGGACCGAGAGGAGGAATTGGTTTTGGTCTCCGATAAAATTAATCCCGTGTTCGCCTAACACACAACTTAATTTTATCAATGATAATTCATTCCACTAGAGAACTATCATTGAACTACCGCACCAATCCCAAATTACATTTTGGGCTCCTTCTTATTATGACCGTGTTAGTCTCCCCGTTTAAGATATCGAATGTCCACTAATTAAGTGAGTTACTGACAACTCATTTAATTATTGTCTAAGTCCAAGAGTAGTACCACTCAACCTTATCGTCATGTCGGACTAAGTCCACCTGCAGCGTTTAACATGACAATCCTTATGAGCTCCTCTTGGGGATATTATCAACCTAGTATCTCTAGGACACAGTTTCCTTCTATAATCAACAACACACACTATAAGTGATATCATTTCCCAATTTATCGGGCTTATTGATTCATCGAACTAAATCTCACCCATTGATAAATTAAAGAAATAAATATCAAATATATGTGCTTGTTATTATATTAGGATTAAGAGCACACACTTCCATAATAACCGAGGTCTTTGTTCCTTTATAAAGTCAGTATAAAAGAAACGACCTCAAATGGTTCTACTCCATACACTCTGAGTGTACTAGTGTAATTATATAGTCAAGATAAACTAATACCTAATTACACTACGACTTTCTAATGGTTTGTTCCTTTCCATTCTGGTCGTGAGTTACTGTTTATAAGGTACTGATAACATCATCTTCTGTATGTGACACCACATACAATGTTATCTACAATATAAATTAAATGAACAAATGTAGATAATTAGACCAAATTTGATTCTTTATTCATAATGAATGTTTACAAAGCTTAGGCTTTCAGTATACACTCCAACAATCTCCCACTTATACTAATGACTAAGCTGCCATATCTTCTACCATACATCTGATTCCCATTCCCTCCACATGCCGATCGAAATTCACGGAAGGGCCTTAGTGAAAGGATCTCGCAGGTCCGCTGATGCAACTTGGCGATGACAACTTCTCCTCGCTCACGATATCTCGTATCAGGTGGTGCCTATATATTTACTTGCCTTATGAGCTCGTGGTTCCTTCGAGTTTGCAATGATATTATCACAATAAATTGTGATGATTTTGGGCAAACCAGAATCACATCTAAGTCCATTAGAAAGTTCCCGAGCCATACCGCTTCTTTAGTTGCCTCAGAGGTCGCTACATACCGCCTTCCATGGTTGAATCCAAACGCAGCTAACACCTCCATGAAATGGCTCCTCCTCTAAAGTAAACACATAGCCGATGTAGACTTACTATTATCCCTATCTCGTCCGAATCAGTGTAACCCACAGGGAGCGAATCGTTCGCTTGGTAAACTAGCATATAATCTCTAGTCCTTCTCGGTACTTTAATATATGCTTTACCGCAGTCCAATGTCCTTATCCAGGTTACTCGATATTCACGACCATGCCCACCAAGAAATGTATATCGGTCTCGTACATAGATTGCATACATTAGGCTTCCTACACCGAAGCATAAGGAAATGCTTTCATGTCCTCTATCTCTTTCGATGTCTTTGGAGACATCTCTTTAGATAGAGCTACTCCATGTCTAAAAGGTAAGAAACCTTTCTTGGAATCCTACATGCTAAAACGAGCAAGGATTTTATCTATATATGAAGCTTGGGATAGACACAACATTCTTTTCTTACGATCCCTTATAACTTTGATCCCAAGAATGTGTGCACAATCTCCTAAATCCTTCATATCAAATTGTTTGGACAACCATACCCTTACGTCTGATAATACCTTGACATTGTTGCCAATTAACAAAATATCATCTACGTATAGTACAAGAAATACCACCACGTTTTCGTTACACTTCTTATATACACAAGACTCATCCGTACTTTGAATAAATCCATATGACTGTATTACTTCATTAAACCGGATGTTCCAAGATCTTGAAGCTTGCTTTAGTCCATAAATGGACCGATTAAGCTTGCACACTAGATGCTCTTTGCCTTTTTCAATGAACCTTTCGTTGCTTCATATGGATGTTCTCTTCAAGACATCCATTAAGGAAAGTCTTGACATCCATTTGCCAAATCTCATAATCCATATGAGCAAGAATGGATAAGAGTATCCGGATAGACTTAAGCATGGCTCCGGTGAAAAGGTTTCCTCATAATCGATTCTCTCTTTCTGTGTACCCTTCGCAACAAGCCTAGCTTTGAAGGTTTCTACCTTCCCGTCCCCTCTTTTTCTTTTGTAGATCCACTTGCATCCAACGGCTTTTACACCATCGGTGGTTCTACAAGCTCCGGACCTTATTAGAGTACATGGACTCTATTTCGAATTCATTGCCTTTTGCCAAGATCTTGATCTATATCTTGGAGTGCTTCATTATATGACCGGGATCGGGTTCATGTTTACCCGGATCAAGTCCAAGACTCTCCCAAAACATGAATCTTTCAGTCGCCTCACAACCCTCCCACTACGACGAGGTAATGCTGTGGTTGTGCATCATGTGTGACACGTGTTGCGGTCTCTGTGGTACTTCATCTTGTACTGTGGTAATGAAGTAGACATGTCCTCTCTAAGTTCTTCTAAAACAACTTTACTCTCGGGCTTGTGATCCATTATATAGTCTTCTTCTAAAAATCGGGCATTGGTGCTAACAATGACCTTCGGTCTTTAGGACTATAAAATAAACCACCTTCGTTTTAGTATATCCTACAAACACGCGAACTTCATGCGAGATTCTAACTTATCAAGATCTGGTTTCAGCACATGTGTTGCCAAATCCGAATATGTCTTAGACTGGTTTTCGCCCATTCCACAATTCTATGGGAGAAGAAACTGATTTAGAAGGTACTAAGTTCAAAACGTACTGTCTAGAGCATATCTCCAAAACGAATTTGGTAATTCGAATAACTCATCATCGATCTAACCATCTCCATAAGAGTCCTATTCCTTCGCTCTGCTACATCATTCTGTTGGGGTGTTCGGATTGAATCCGGCCTCCGATAAGTAATTCCTAAACTCTCCTAAGAGGTATTCGCCACCACGATCGGATCGTAGTGTCTTGATACTTTACCTAATCGCTCCACATCAGCCTTGTATTCTTTGAACTTATCAAAGCATTCGACTTGCGCATTAGGTAAATGTATCCATATCTTGAATAATCGCCATGAAAGAGACAAAATATTCAAAACCTCCTCTTGCACGGGATGGACATAGGACCACACAAATCAGTGAACCAACTCTAACACTTCTTTGGCTCTATACCCTTGGCCTTGAGCGGCCTCTTGGTCATTTTACCTTCTAAGAAGATTCACAAGTTGGAAAATTTTCCAACTCTAATGAACTCAAAGGTCATCCGCTATAAGCCTCTGAATCCTACTTAAATTAATATGACCAATTCTTAGATGCCAAAGATATGCTTGGTTCATTTCGAAGGTTCTTTTCTCTTATTAGAATTAGAAGATGAGTTATAAATTTTCATGTTTTGCTTTGTGGAAGAAATTGATTTAAAATATACAAATTGCCAACTAATGCACCGGAAAGATAATCACTTTATTTCTTTTAATAACTACATCGTTATCGAAAGAAACTGAATATCCATCTAAAACAGTTTAGAAACTGAAATTAAATTCTTTCTAAAACCGGTACATAAAGACAATTTCTTAAAACCAAATTTCTATTTCTACTAAAAGACAAGTAGACGTCTCCCACGCAACAGCTGCCACCTTAGTAGCATTGCCCATGTAGACGGTAATCTCCCTTCAGATAGTGGTCCTGGAACCCCGCAAGGAATTACAGACATGATCAGTGGCTCCGTATCTACACACCAGGTCTTGGTAGATAACAACGCTAAACATGTTTCAACAACTAGAGTATGAGATATACCTTTGTTTTGGTTCTTACGAGGACAGTCCGCCTTCCAATGCCCTGACTGCTTGCAGATGAAGCACTTGCCCTTCGGCTTCTTCACTCCAGCTTTAAATCCTGTACTCTGAGATTTATTCACTTTCTTTGCCGAGCCAGCTTGTTTCTTCTTCTTCTTTCCTCTCGGTTTAGAAGTAGAACCATTTTCAGCATAGTGAATTTGAGAATTGTGACGAAATAATCCTTCTGCCACTTGAAGTTCTGTCAGTAGTTCCCCTAATGAATAAATCCTCTTATTCATATTATAGTTCAAACGGAACTGCTCAAAACTTCTAGGTAGCGTTTGGAGGATCATATCGATCTGGGTTTCCCCATCAATTTCTCCTCCAAGGATCTGTATCTCGTTCAGATAAGCCATCATCTTTAGGATATGATCCCTTACAGGAGTACCCTCTTGCATGGTGGTCGTCATTATCTTTCTCATAGCTTCTTGTCTAGAAGCCCTATCTGATGACCAAAGAGTTCCTTGAGATTATATCATAAATCGTTGGTAAATCTTTATGCTGATGTTGCAATACATTTGACATTGAAGCCAAAATGTAACACCGCGCCATCTCATCTGCCTTTACCCATCTCTTATGATATTCAATCTCCTCTTGGGTAGATTCACCAGTGGGTGCATTAGGACAAGGTTCAGTCAGTACAAATTTATAGCTTTCAGCAGTCAGAACAATATCCAGGTTTCTTTTCCAATCTATGTAATTTGGTCCAGTAAGTCTATTTTGTTGAAATATGATGGACAGTGGGTTGAAAGTCATCCTAAGAATCACAAATAACTTTTGGTCAAAACTCTAAATTTAGAATAATATTGATTCCTCAAACAATACTATTTTAAATTAACCAAAACCTCATAACACCGTGAATTTTGTATGCCACGTTAGTGTGGACGTATACAATTTCAACATTTGTAAAAGGAGGGTTTTAACCCATTAATTTTATTATCTTGTCAACCTAACTTTTTGACAAATAAAATTAATAGTTGGTATTATTTGGTCACACAAATAATAACAGTGACTCCGTTGGGGAGGATACTATTAGATGTGTCTAAGTGTTCACCATTACTTGACACTAAGTCCATTAATAAGATTATGCCCCTTCCGTTGGGGAAGATCACACGCTCTTGATTAACTTCCTATAGTCATCCAAAAATGGAAGTCTGTTCTAGTGATCCGCAAACAAGCTCATCCGTTATGGAGGAAGGCACTCAGAGCCAACGCGCAAACTTGTTTGCATCACTTACAAACCAGTAATGGAGACCATGGGATTTACTTAAAAATCCCTCTCCCACTTAGTTATTTATAAATGAGGAATTTTAACTATGCTAGCCTACTAAACTTGTAAACTAACATGCACACACAGCACAATATAAAAGTAATAAATAGAAAATCTAATTTTCAACTATTATGACTTTTATCTTTAATTGTCTTCCGTGTGTTGTCATCCGAAGCTGCTGCCATATTTGGCCACCGCCACCGGGTCTAACTGTCGCATCCATCTTGCTCCTAGTTCCGCTGCGCCTCTGGTCCTTAGAAGGTTCCACACTTTGCAAGATTCGATCCGCGACATAAATAGAATTTTACATTTTTGATCCTATATTCCATAAAAGGAATGTACATGTATCTAGATCAAAAATAAAATCCTAATAAAACTAAATACAGCTCCTGCTGTATTTTAATACAATCATGCACACACATATAAATGCCCTTGACATGTCCAAGGGTCCAATCACACACATAATAACTAAAAGCCATAATAGTTGGATCCTGCATCCATAAAGTTAGCACATCCTACTATTAACCTGCCTAAATTATGTATGACATGTGCATAATTAAACTAATACCAAATACACAGAGGCTAAACTAGCTCGACCATTTGATGGTTGCTACTCGGAAAACCTATAGGTTCCACTGCATAAAAATTTTGTACAAAGGTCTGAACCTTTTCCTAGCTACCATGTGTTCTTTTAAATTAAATTTTGGATCGCCTGCGGAACTTAACACGTTTGATCCAAAACTTAATCTATTTGTTCTTTTAGGTTTTGACTTGGATCTCCTGCGGAACTTAACACGTTCGACCCAAGTCACCTTAAGTTATTAATTCCATTAAATATTAATTTCCATAAAAGGTTCCCAAGATCGACGTGGCGAGGCACATGGCCTTCTTGGATATGGGAGCAACCACCACCGACTAGACAAAACCTTTAATAGAAAGCCAATATTTAATTTCCTAAAATAACTTTAGGTTAACCAAAAGGAACAATCAAATCACAAGGAAAAGAAAGAAACAAAAGAACACAACTTCGAAAAACATATTCGAAATTCTAGAACGTAAACCTCTTGTATTTGGTATTATTTCCATAAATAACTAGCATGATGCGGAAATAGAAATTACTAGTTATACCTTGTAGAAAAACCTCTTGATCTTCTACCGTATTCCTCTTCTAACCTCGGACGTTGTGTGGGCAACGATCTTCTGAGACGAGAAACCACCAATCACCTTCTTCTCCTCCTAGCTAGGTTCGCCAACAAAGAGGAAGCTTCACCAAGGAAGAAAACAAAATACTAACCAAGCTCCAAGAGATGCTAGCTTTCTCTCCTTCTTCTTCTTCTTCTGAGTAGTATCCGCCACCACAAGAGCTCCAATAGAAGGGTAGGGTTCGGCCACCACAAGAGGAAGAGAGGGAGAGGTTGGTCGGCCACACCAAGGAACAAAAGAGGGAGAGGAATAATAGATGTTGTGTCTTGTGAAGGCACCCTCACCCTTCTTTTATATTCCTTGGCCTAGGCAAATTAGGAAATTTAATTACAATAAATTTTCCTTAATTTCCTTGACATGATTTAATTGAGAGAAATAAAATAAAATTTCCCCAATTAATTTCAAGTGGCCGGCCATCATTGGATAACAAAGAGGACAAGTTTTAATCAACAATTAAAACTTCCTAATTTGTTTCCGGAAATTTAAAAAATAAAATTTCTCTTTAAAATCTCTTCATGGTTGATAAAAGGAAATTTCTATAATTTTAATTTTATCAACATGTGAATAATTTTTAAAGAAAAATAAAACATCTCTCCAATCTACAAATAAGGAAAGAGATCTAATCTCTTTCTTTAATTTTGTAGATCTTTTACAAGAGAGATATTTTAATTTTAATTCTCTTTAAAATATATCTTCCACATAATAATAAAATTAAAATTAAATTTCTTTTTAATTTATTTTGGCCGCCCTACTAGCTTGGGTTCAAGCTAGGGCCGGCCACTCATACCTAGGCCGGCCCTAGCTTGATCCCAAGCTAGCTTGGCCGACCCCTATGGGTGGGTATAGAAGGTGGGTATAGGTGGGTATAGAACTCTATAAATAAGAGGCTACAATAGGGACCGAGAGGAGGAATTGGTTTTGGTCTCCGATAAAATTACATCCCGTGTTCGCCAACACACAACTTAATTTTATCAATGATAATTCATTCCACTAGAGAACTATCATTGAACTACCGCATCAATCCCAAATTACATTTTGGGCTCCTTCTTATTATGACCGTGTTAGTCTCCTGTGTTAAGATATCGAATGTCCACTAATTAAGTGAGTTACTGACAACTCATTTAATTAATGTCTAAGTCCAAGAGTAGTACCACTCAACCTTATCGTCATGTCGGACTAAGTCCACCTGCAGGTTTAACATGACAATCCTTATGAGCTCCTCTTGGGGACATTATCAACCTAGTATCTCTAGGACACGCTTCCTTCTATAATCAACAACACACACTATAAGTGATATCATTTCCCAATTTATCGGGCTTATTGATTCATCGAACTAAATCTCACCCATTGATAAATTAAAGAAATAAATATCAAATATATGTGCTTGTTATTATATTAGGATTAAGAGCACACACTTCCATAATAACCGAGGTCTTTGTTCCTTTATAAAGTCAGTATAAAAGAAACGACCTCAAATGGTCCTACCAATACACTCTGAGTGTACTAGTGTAATTATATAGTCAAGATAAACTAATACCTAATTACACTACGACCTTCTAATGGTTTGTTCCTTTCCATTCTGGTCGTGAGTTACTGTTTATAATTTATAAGGTACTGATAACATCATCTTCTGTATGTGACACCACGTACATACTATGTTATCTACAATATAAATTAAATGAACAAATGTAGATAATTAGACCAAATTTGATTCTTTATTCATAATGAATGTTTACAAAGCTTAGGCTTTCAATATACACTCCAACATTCTGGTCCAATGCATTTGAGCAGGGGGCTAGAAAAAGCCCTTTTGTAAAGCTGACCCCCTATCAGAGTATACCTGATGGCTTTCTTCTTAAAGACTCTTGCTTGTTCGACATCACCCGGCAAGGTACCTTGCTGCAAAAAGGATATGATTGGTGCTCTCCAATCTCCTTGTATCTCCATGTTAGCTTGTCTTTCAATACAAGACACTAATACTGTTTACTCTATTGGTCGATCTAAGTGTTGATACAGTCTGACCTGGCTGTTGTTTTGATGTTGACACTGATTTAAGTTTGTATCAGATATTAAGTAAACTCAGACTGATTGATGATCAAGGTTGATCATGAGGAGAGGAAAAGTCCAAGTACGGATACTTGGCACGCAAAGTCAGAGAGGGCTCGGTAGCTCGTTCTCTGGACCGGACGAAGTCGGAGAAGGCTCGTAGCTCGCTCTCCTGACCAGGCCGAGAGCGCAGCTGCTCTGGACCGACGAAGTCGAGAGGGCTCGACACTGCCTCCTGACTAGGCCGAGAGGGCTCGAGCTCGCTCTGACCCACGAAGCGGAGAGGGCTCGCACTGCCTCCTGACTAGGCCGAGAGGGCTCGTAGCTCGCTCTCTCGAACCGGACAAAGTCGGAGAGGGCTCGGCACCTCGTTCTGACTAGGTCGAGAGGACTTGGTAGCTCGTTTTCTAGACCGAAGACGTTAGGGTTTAGGGTTGGGAGGCTCTAAAACTAACCTAGGATATGGATCGGTCTTGACCGATCCAGGATACTGTTATCCGGATCGGTCGGCATCGATCCAAAGGATACATGAGTCACCGATCGGTCTCGTGACCGATCGAACCACGTAAAGTTTCTGGTTATCGATCGGTGCGGACCGACAAGAACTACGTACATTCGGGTTATCTCGATCGGTCTACGACCGATCGAAAGAAGCGCCGATTCAAAGCGCTAGGGGATCGGCCTGGACCGATCCACCATAGGCTGATCGGTCCACGCATCGATCATTTTCCGCATCGATCGATGAGTCCCGATCGGTCCAGAGCTATGGATTGGTCTCGATGACCGATCCACAACATGTCGCTTGTGTCTGCCGCTTCTCTGATATTTCTGATTCACCTGATCAAATTATCTGCTGTGAGATTTTTGAGTTGTAGGTTGCAGGTATCGTGCCATTGGTTAATTTCAAATGAAGCTCCATCATAAGAATAAGAACAAGCGCCCTTTATGCTGTATTTCACTGCAAGTGATACAATTCGAGCTTCAACGTTCACCGGCCGCGATCAGTTGGACTCTTGCTCATTGGTTCGAGCTCAGAGACACCAGTGAAGACCATGGATGGTATTGGTGTGAGTTCAGAGAACCAGATGAGAAGGAAGAGTGATTGGCGACGCCTGAGTTGGTTGCAGCGATTCGACACAAGTGACAGTGAGAAAGCAGAATAAGAAGGAGGAAGAAGAGAGGTTTGTTAAGGTTCGGAAAAACTCTCTGTCGCTCAAGCAAGGGCTGTGTTGAGCTCTTGGCTTTCTTCTGTCTTTGTGTTTCTCACTTCGTGGCTGTAAGTTCATTTGCTCAATCCTTTAGCCACTGAACTCTGTAAGTCATTGTGCTTTATTTTACAAATCTATTCTGTGACTTTTGTGGAGAGGTTACTCCACCGAGAAGGAGAAACACTTAGCCGGATTTTGTCCGGGGTGTGATCTACCGAAAGATCAAGGGATCGTCCACCTTACGGACACGCCGAGGAGTAGGGGCAAGTTATCCCCGAACCTCGTACATCGTTTTGTTAGTGTTGGTTGATCTTCTTTCCATGCATCAGTTCTTGTTTTGTTTATTTCCGCTGTGCTAACAAAGTTTTGTGAGGAAATCGATTGTATTTTAGTGGAGGCTATTCACACCCCCCCTTTCTAGCCATCCGAAGATCCTAACAAGTGGTATCAGAGCAAGACGCTCTTCATCCGGATTAACACCCTAAAGAGCAAGAAGATGGCTATGAAGGAAGGTTTTAGCACCAATCGTCCACCCTACTTCGATGGAGCAGACTTCCAATATTGGAAGAGTCGTATGGAGTATTATCTCAAGACCGATATCTCCATGTGGTTCTCAGTCAAGGAAGGTTTCACACCTCCGAAGGATAAAGAAGGTAAGGAACTAGAGTCGTCAAGGTGGTTCGCCGAGCAAACTCACAAAGGACAAGCCGATGCCAAGGCGGTGGTCACACTACAATGTGGAATAGCCAAAGATCAGCTTGTCAAGGTAGGTCCATTCGTGAGTGCAAAGGATTTGTGGAACAAGCTCATCGAGCTCCAAGAAGGAACTCGAGACTCTCGGATCGCCAAGAGAGACTTGTTCCTAAACCAACTACAAAATCTCACCATGAAGGAGAACAAAACGGTAAGTGAACTACACGGGAGGTTCAAGGAGATCATCAATGGTCTTCATTCCGTGGATGAACGCGTAGAAAATCGCGATCTCGTAAGGTACGCTCTCAAAGCTTTTCCAAGAAATGTCTTGTGGTCATCTATGGTAGATGCCTACAAGGTCTCCAAGGACCTCTCAATTGTTAAGTTAGATGAATTCTTTTGTGAAATGGAACTTCATGAGCTTGCTAACAAGGGTCAAAAAGAGAAAGGTATTGCTTTAGTTGCAGGAGAAAAGAGCAAGGATGGAAGGAGGAAGAAAGAAAAGAAGAAGGAGAAAGAAATTCCTACATCCTCATCCTCCTCCGAGTCCGATGATGAATGAGGATCATCATCAAGCGAGATGACCAACTTCGTGAGAAGAATCATGAGAAGGAGCCGAAGATACAAAGGGAAAGGTAAGTCTATTGATCAAAATATTGATAAGACTAACGTTACTTGTTATGAGTGTAGCAAGAAAGGACACTATTGGAGCGAGTGTCCGAAACTCAAGAAGAAGGAAGAAAGGGCCAAGAAGAAGAAAGCTCTCAAAGCTTCTTGGGATGAATCCTCTTCAAGCTCATCGGAGGAAGAGAAGGAGAAAACCACTCGTCAATTAACACTCATGGCAAGGGAGGAATCGGACTCCGGAAGTGATACATCAACTGCGGCTTCATCATCTTCGGATGATGAAGAGGTAACCTCTCCACATTTAGAAAAATGCTATAAGACTATTGCTCATTTATCTACACTGCTTAAGAAATCAAAAACTGAAATCAAATTATTAAAAGAAGAAGTAGAACACTTGAAGACTCTTAGGGAAGATGAGGTTGATGACCTTCATCAAGAGCTTCTTGAGGATGAAAATAATGCCCTAAAGAGTGAAGTTGAGAAACTCAAGAAAATGCTTGAGAAATTCTCAACTAGCTCTAAGACCTTAGATATGATTCTAAATGCCCAAAGGGCGGTCTACAACAAGGCTGGATTAGGATACCAACCTAAGGAGTCTAGTTTCATTTCCTTAGTGTCTAGAACCCAATTTCATAGATCACATGCTTCTAGGGTTCGTGAGACTAGGAAGGGTGTGACCAAGGCATGGGTTCCTAGGTCTTTCATTGTAGATGCATTAGGTCCCAAGATTTGGGTACCTAAAACATCTATCTTTCGTGTCTTGTAGGCATTTGTCAAGGGGGAGCATCTATCAACTTGGTTTGTTGATAGTGGATGCTCCAAGCACATGACCGGGGACAAGTCACTCTTTACTACCCTTCAAAACAAAAATAGAGGTAATGTGTCCTTTGGTAATAATGGTAGCCTTAAGGTTATAGGAGTTGGAGATATTCAAATATCCGAATGTCTTCAAATCAAAAATGTCCTTCTAGTCAAGGGGATGACTTTTAATCTCCTAAGTGTCAGTCAATTGTGTGATACGGGTTACACAATTGAGTTTCATTCAAGTCAATGTCTGGTCAAACACATTGACACACTCGATACGGTACTAGTAGGCACAAGGGTAGACAACATTTATCAAGTATCCTTTAAAAGTGCTACTAATGCCTCTGCTAAGTGTTTCATGTCAAAAGAAGAAGAATCATGGCTGTGGCATAGAAGATTGGCCCACGTAAACATGAAGAACATTCGAAAGCTGGCCAACAAAGGATTAGTGCGAGACTTACCAAGCATCAAGTATCAAAAGACAAGATTATGTGATGCATGTCAAAAGGGTAAGCAAACGAAAGCGGCTCATAAAGGTAAAAGCGCTGTAAGTACATCTACTGCTTTAGATTTATTGCATATGGATTTGTTTGATTGCAGTAATGTTATTTCATTGAATGGGAGTAGATATTGTTTAGTGATCATTGATGATTTTACTAGATATACATGGACATTCTTTTTGAAAAATAAGGATCAAACCATAGATGTTTTTGTTTCTTTTTGTAGAAGAACTGAAAATGAAAAATCAACAACAATTAAAACAATTAGAAGTGATCATGGTGGAGAATTTCAAAACCATAGATTTTTAGAATTTTGTCAAGAAAAAGGATATAGGCATGAGTTATCTACTCCAAGAACCTCACAACAAAATGGAGTTGTGGAGAGAAAGAACCGAGTCTTGCAAGAGGCTGCACGAAGCATGCTCAATGAGTACTCATTACCGAGCTACTTATGGGCTGAAGCGGTAAATACCGCTTGCTATGTGCAAAACTGAGTCTTGATACATAGGTTTTTAGGAAAGACTCCCCATGAACTTTGGTTTGGGAAACCCCCTACAATTAAACATCTTAGGGTGTTTGGTTGTAAGGTGTTTATCTTGAACACCAAGGATCATCTTGGAAAGTTCACGACTAAGGCTGACGAAGGGATACTAGTCGGGTACTCTCTCACCAGCAAAGCCTATCGAGTCTACAACAATAGGACTAAATTGATTGAAGAGTCCTCAGATGTAGCATTTGAAGAAATCCCTAAATCGAATGATCAATCAAAGGATGTAGGAGAAATTCAATTTGAACTTAGAAATCTAAGTTTAAATGATTAAAACATAGAAAGAGTCGAAGTTGACTCCGATGACGATGAGCAAAGGCAAGAGAGGACTCAATCTGATCCTTTACCTGATACTGAGCCCTTGCATGTGTCTAGTGAGATCACTCATGAGGCACCGTCAACACCAAGACAATCTAGGATAGCCTCTAGTCATCCCCAAGACCAGATTGTGGGAGACATTCAACAAGGGGTTATGACTAGATCATTCTTTAGAAATGAGTCTAATGAGGTCGCCTTGATCTCAGAAATCGAACCTAAATTAGTTGATGAGGCATTGCACGATCCTGATTGGATCATAGCTATGCAAGATGAGTTAGGTCAATTTGAAAGGAGCCAAGTGTGGGACTTAGTTCCTAGACCTAAGAAGACCACCATTATTGGAACCAAATGGGTCTTCAAAAATAAGTTAAACCAAAAGGGAGAAGTAGTGAGAAACAAGGCAAGACTTGTAGCCAAGGGCTATAGTCAAGTCGAAGGCCTCGATTATGATGAGACTTATGCTCCCGTGGCTCGATTAGAGTCCATTCGTTTAATGCTAGCTTTTGCTGCACATAGAGGCTTCAAGCTCTATCAAATGGGCGTCAAATCAGCCTTCTTAAATGGTTTCATTAAAGAAGAGGTCTATGTTGAACAACCATCGGGGTTTGTGAATACCGAAGTTCCAAACCACGTGTACAAGCTCAAGAAAGCTCTTTATGGGCTTAAACAAGCACCTCGAGTTTGGTACGAAAGGTTGTCAACTTACCTATTAGAAAAGAGTTTTGTGAGAGGTCAAATAGACCCAACACTATTTCTGCGTAGAGATGGTGAAAACATATTTGTAGCCCAGGTGTATGTCGATGACATAATTTGTGGCTCAAATAATAAGGGTTATTTGAATGAATTTATCACTTACATGGAAAGTGAGTTTGAGATGAGTCTGGTTGGAGAATTGACATTCTTCCTTGGACTTGAAATCAAACAAACTCGAGATGACATTTATGTCCATCAAACAAAATATACTCAAGAGATGCTCAAGAAATTCAAAATGAGTGACTCTAAGGAAGTATCCACTCCAATGGCGACGAGCACTCGCCTAGACAATGATGAGAGTGGAAAACCAGTTGATCTAACACAATATAGAAGCATGATTGGTAGTCTTCTATATCTCACAACTAGTAGACCGGACATACTTTTTGTTGTGGGTATGTGCGCTAGATATCAAGTCTGTGCCAAGCAATCTCATTTAATTTCAGTTAAGAGAATTCTGAGATACCTTAAGGGCACAATTAGAGTAGGTCTATGGTACCCTCGCACGGAGTCTTTTGACTTGATAGGTTATACCGACTTCGAAATTGGAAAAGCACTAGTGGGGGTTGCCAATTTTTAGGTTCATCATTAGTTAGTTGGTCAAGTCGGAAGCAACATTGTGTTGCTCTCTCCACGACCGAGGCTGAATACATCGCCATGGGAGAGAGTGTATCACAATTATTGTGGATGATCCACACTCTATAAGATTATGGACTTTCATATAAGGGAGTGCAAGTGTTGTGTGACAACATCAACACAATAAACCTAACAAAAAACCCAGTCCATCATTCAAGGACCAAACATATTGAAGTGCATCACCACTTCATTAGAGATCACGTAGCTAGGGGAGACATTGCACTCACCTATGTTGAGTCAAAGTCAAACCTAGCCGATATTTTCACCAAACCTCTTCCGGAAAATGAATTTAGTCATTTGAGGAGAGAATTGGGAATGTGTTTGGCTCAATAGGCCATTAGGACTTCATCATGATCAATAAGGACAATTAAAACAACAAGAGAAATAGGGAAATTAATTTGGGCAACTTGGGAACATCTCACACAAACTATAAGGTTTAACAAATGATTTTTGTTTTCTAGAAATGGGGTGAGATGCTAGGATCAGCCCAATTATTCAAAATGTATCATGCATCCCTTGAATAATTAGGTTGAAGAGACATAAATTGAGTATGAGGAAGACCATTACATAATTCATGTGTATTTGGTTCCTAGATTTTACTCATATATTCTAACCAAGGAAACTTGGTTGGACCTTTACCTAGAAATTATGAAACTTTGGTTGATGGACTGTTTGATACACTTGAACGATGCTTCTCATGATTTTGATTGATACTAGGACAAGTCGTTGAAAGAATGATAGCAAGATTGGTTATATTTTGACAAACTTGAAATTAAACATAACAAAGGTTGAAAATTTCAGTTTGCAAGCCTTAAGTTGCCTGTTTTCTAAATGTCTGCAATGTTAGGGCTAAAAATAAGTTCAGACCATAGTTTTTAGGTAATCGTTATTCTTGTAGATCCTCCAGGTTCTAAGTTCTGAACTTGGAAGTTTTCCTAGAGAAACTTCCACGAACTATCGAACATCTCTATGAATTTCAGTTACTAAAATTGCGAATTTCAGTTACTGAAATTGCGAATTTCAGTTACTGAAATTACTGGAGAAGATCTAAGTATCAGACACTGATCGGTCTACGGACCGATCAGGTCAGCCTGGCACGCACTACTGATCACTTTCTGATCGGTCTACAGACCGATCAGGGAGTTCCCTGATCGGTCCGGAGACCGATCAGATCAATCCGGTACATGAGGCCACTGATCGGTCTCAGAAGGTTCTGATCGTCTCCTGATCGGTCTACAGACCGATCAAGATGTTCCTGGATCGGTCCATGGACCGATCAGGAGGCTCCTGATACCTCCTGATCGGACAGCCGTCCGATCATTTCATCAACTGTACACCCATCAGAAAACCATTAAAACTTCCCGATCCTTTCTTTTCCCTCTTCACGCGGAAGCCCTAGCCGACTCTTCCCTACACCTCACCTCCTCTCTTCTCTTTGCACGCCGGAACCCTAGCCAAAGCTCTAGCCAAAACTTCAATGGCACCAAGGTAACTCCTTACTTCTCTAGAACTTGGCATTTCGGTCTCATTTCTAACCATATCTGTGGTTTTTTTTTTCGAGGGCTCCGGTGCTCACTTACTTGCCCCCATTATATCACTTTGTTAACTCTTAGAAAGAAACCAGTGGGTGAGGGGACCTCTAAGTTACCTGAGAAGTCGAAGTCTAAGGCTCCTTCCCGACCTCAACCATCTGTTTCCGTGAGATTCCCGAACCACAATTTTGAGGAAGCTTTTAGACAAAGAACCTTTAAATTACTCCCTTGTAGGTCTGTAGATCGTAGATTCATGGACGAATTTTGTCCAACTGTGTCTGAAATCATTGCTTACTACAAACTTGACTCACTTGTCTACTTAGAACGGGATATCAACTATGACTTGGTCTCTGAGTTTTATAACAACCTTCATCAGACTCCTAATGATGTAGGTTATAAAACAAGAGTTGCTAAGCGGACTCTTGATTTCAGTTTCTCATCCTTCTTTGAATATCTCGATTGTCGGAGGTGTTCCGGTAATGTCTTTTCGATATTTCCTGATTTACCAGATCCTTTACCTCCACCCTTTGATATCTCATCTGACGATATTTATGAGTACTTCTTCAGACATCCTAGACCGGGTGGCCTTGATGAGCTAGATGTTGACTTTCCTATTTTTGCAGCCTTGAGATTATCTCCTCAAGACTACATCCTTTTTAAAATTGTCACAAATTGCCTTCTACCTATCACGTCTGAACCATTGTCTGAGATCCGACCATATCATTGCCTGATGTTTTATGGATTACGTCGGCGTCTCTACTTTGACATCATATCTAGCATCTACTCTTCGATCATCTCCTATAGTGAGCCGAGCGGCTACACTGTTTATATGCCTTATGGGCATATAATTACAGATTGGCTCGAGACCCTTCAGATTGATGTCTCTAAGGGTAGAATAGTCAAGATGGTCAGACAGGATTGCAGACTTGGGAAGCGGGCATTTTCCAAGTCTGGAATCATAGGACAAAATGGGGACGTTCGGTGGAAGGATGGGAGGGCACTAGGTGAGTTACCACGGGGACCTCCACGACAGGTTGCTCCTGTTGCTGCTCCTCCTACTGCTGACGATGGAGAGGCCGATCCTGATCTGCGCTGGCAGATCGCCGAGCTGGAGAGTTGCTTTGATCGGCACGATGAGCTGCTGGTTGCTGAGCTTCACGGGCTGCGCGTCCGGATTGACCAACGCTACGATGATTTACGCAGTCAGCAGCGGGTGACACATCAGGCGATTATGGATTGGATGGCCAGATACCCACCTCCGCAGGATTTCCCGGGCTATCCATCCTCGAGCAGCGACATGCCACCTCAGGGACCCACTCCTCCCGTTGATGATGCTGATGCTCCTCATGATGAGGAGGCTGATTGATATACAGTGTTCTATGTTGTCATTTTGACTGTCTATGTTTTGGATGTTGGTTGTTGGATATGTATGTCTGTCCTGGATACTTACTAATTTCTTCTATTTATGCTGTTTATTTTCTTTCTTTATGTTTCACTCCTTATTGGTTTTTAATATGCTGTTCATATGCCTTGTCTTGTATGTCTCTTATTTCTTTATCACTGTCTTATAATACACTTAGAGGGTGTTCTAGGTGAATTAAGAAAAAGACAGTATGAGTTAAGGGGGAGTTTTTTAAAGTTTTCTTACCTAATTCGCACATTTTCGGTGTTTGACAAAGGGGGAGAGAATAACTAAGTTTAGAGATAAATGAAAGTTTGGCTTTAGGGGGAGGACCTTGATTCCCCTATCCTTACATGGTGTTGTATCTGTCTTAGGGGGAGGATCTTGATTCCCCTAAAATTAGGGAAATATGGAAATATGAACATTTCTGATCTAAACTTAAATCGTGTTGTCAAACAACAAAAAGGGGGAGATTGTTGATACAGTCTGACCTGGCTGTTGTTTTGATGTTGACACTGATTTAAGTTTGTATCAGATATTAATTAAACTCAGACTGATTGATGATCAAGGATGATCATGAGGAGAGGAAAAGTCCAAGTACGGATACTTGGCACGCAAAGTCAGAGAGGGCTCGGTAGCTCGTTCTCTGGACCGGACGAAGTCGGAGAGGGCTCGGCAGCTCGTTCTCCGGACTAGGTCAGAGAGGGCTCGGTAGCTCGTTCTCTGGACCGGACGAAGTCGGAGAGGGCTCGGCAGCCCGTTCTCCGGACTAGGTCGAGAGGGCCTGTGTAGCTCGCTCTCCGGACCGGACGAAGTCGGAGAGGGCTCGGCACTGCGTCTCCTGACCAGGCCGAGAGGGCTCTGGTAGCTCGTTCTCCGAACCGGATAAAGTCGAGAGGGCCGCACTCATTCTCCTGACTAGGTCGAGAGGGCAAGTAGCTCGTTCTCAGACCGGAAGACGTTAGGTTTAGGGCCGAGGCTCTAAAACTAACCTAGGATATTGGATCGGTCTGCTGACCGATCCGGATACTGTTGTTCTCGGATCGGTCGGCAGACCGATCCAAAGATACATGAGTCACCGATCGGCCTCGTGACCGATCGGAACCACACGTAAAGTTTCTGGTTATCTCGACGGCCGCGGACCGATCAGAACCATACGTAAAGTTTCGCGGTTATCCGATCGGCCGGATCGATCGGAACCACACGTAAAGTTTCGGGTTATCTCGATCACCAGTGACCGACCGGTAACCACGTACATTCTCAGGTTATCCGATTGGTCTGCATCCGATCGTAGCAAGCGCCGGACTCAAAGCGCTAGGGGATCGGTCCGTGGACCGATCCACCCATAGGCCGATCGGTCCACGCACCGATCGACATTTTCGCACCGATCGTGATGAGTCCCGATCGGTCCAGAGCTATGGATCGGTCCGATGACCGATCCACAACATGTCGCTTGTGTTCACCGCTTCTAATATTTATGATTCACTCGATTCACCGATCAAATCATCTCGTGAGATTTTGAGTTGCAGTTGCGTATCGTGCCATTGGTTAATTTCAAATGAAGCTCCATCGAAGAATAAGAACAAGCACCCTTTATGCTGTATTTCACCGCAAGTGATACAATTCGAGCTTCAACGTTCACCGGCTACGATCTTGACTCTTGCTCATTGGTTCGAGCTCAAAGACACCAAAGAAGACCATGGATGGTATTGGTGTGAGTTCGAGAACCGGATGAGAAGGAAGAGTGATTGCGCCCGAGTTGGTTCGCGATTCGGCACAGTGATGTGATTCGGGACGGTGAGAAAGGTATAAGAAGGAGGAAGAAGAGAGGTTTGTTAAGGTTCGAAAAACTCTCCACACTCAAGCAAGGGCCTGTCGTTGAGCTCTTGTCAAGCTTTCTTCCGTTTTCGGCTTTCTCACTGTGTAAGTTCATTTGCTCAACTTTAGCCACTGAACTCTGTAAGTCATTGTGCTTTATTTTACAAATCTATTCTGTGACTTTTGTGGAGAGGTTACTCCACCGAGAAGGAGAAACACTTAGCTGGATTTTGTCCGGGGTGTGATCTACCGAAAGATCAAGGGATCGTCCACCTTACGGACACGCCGAGGAGTAGGGGCAAGTTATCCCCGAACCTCGTACATCGTTTTGTTAGTGTTGGTTGATCTTCTTTCCTTGCATCAGTTCTTGTTTTGTTTATTTCCGCTGTGCTAACAAAGTTTTGTGAGGAAATCGATTGTATTTTAGTGGAGGCTATTCACACCCCCCCTCTCTAGCCATCCGAAGATCCTAACACTAAGTTCCAAGGTAACACAGCTGATGCAAGCTTTGCCAGTTCATCGGCCGCTCGATTTTCTGATCGGGAAATTTTCTGTATATTTACTTCTTGGAATGTAACTTTCAATTTATCAAAAGCCTCTGCATATAATTTAAGCCACCCACTACTGATCTCAAACTTGCCTGACAATTGTTGTGCTGCCAGCTGAGAATCAGAGTAAATCCATACCCGCGCCACTACTACATGCTGAGCTGCTTGCAAACCAACTATTAATGCTTGATATTCCGCTTCATTGTTGGTGACTCTATAATTTAGCCGGACAGAAAGTTGAACCCGATCTTCCCTGAGAGATATGAGAAGAATACCAATACCACTACCCTGTCTGGTAGAAGACATGTCTACATAAATCTTCCAAATCCCTTCTTCTTCGTGGCCCTACACTTCTATTATAAAATCTGCCAAAGATTGTGCTTTAATCGTTGAACGAGGTTGATATTGTATGTCATATTCACTGAGCTCGGTCGTCCATTTGATCAATCGCCCAGATGCTTCTGGATTGAGGAGCACTCGACCGAGAGTGCTATTGGTTAGCAGTATGATTGTGTGTGATAAGAAGTAAGGGTGCAATCTTCTAGACGCTTAAACCAAAGCATAAGCTAATTTCTCGAGTGTAGTATATCTACACTCGGCTCCTTTCGATAGATGACTTGAAAAATACACTAGTTATTGTTCTTTACCCTCATGCCTAACCAGCACTGACCCTACAGCATGCGCATTTGAAGAAAGATACACGCATAATGTTTCCCCTACTACAGGCTTAGCTAGCACGGGTAGGGTCGACAAGTAATCTTTCAGCTCTCGAAACGCGTTGTCACATTCTTCATCTCACTGGAATTTATTGGCCTTTCGAAGTATCTTGAAGAAATGAAAACTTCGATCGGCTGATCGGGAGATGAAGCGGGATAACGCGGTAATTCGCCCCGTTAGCCTTTGGGCTTCTCTCATATTGCATGGGGGCTCCATATCCTGGATTGCTCGAAT
Source organism: Zingiber officinale (assembly GCF_018446385.1). NCBI lineage: Eukaryota > Viridiplantae > Streptophyta > Magnoliopsida > Zingiberales > Zingiberaceae > Zingiber > Zingiber officinale. Next base: position 16,679,948 of record NC_055986.1, on the reverse strand, counting down.
TTTGTTGGGATTTGCTTCTATCCCTCGCTCTGTCACCATATATTCCAGGAACTTGCCACTTTTGGCCCCGAATATACATTTGTCAGGGTTGAGCTTGAGCCCATATTGTCACAGGGTTCTGCAGGTTTCTTCTATATCTCTGCATAAATCATCAGCCTGAAGTGATTTAATTAATATGTCATCTATATAAACCTCCATATTTCTCCCAATTTGTTTTTGAAAAACCTTATTCATGAGCCTCTGATAAGTTGCTCCTGCATTCTTTAGTCAGAAAGGCATAACATTATAGCAATAAGTACCTTTAGCTGTAATAAAACTAACCTTTTCCTGATCATCTTTGGCAAGAGGTACTTGATGATAACCTTGATAGGCATCCAGCATACAAATATATTCACATCCAGCCGTAGAGTCCACTACTTGATTAATGCGAGGCAAGGGATAGTAATCCTTTGGGCAAACTTTGTTGAGGTCACGGAAGTTAATACATACTCTCCACTTGTTCCCTGGTTTAGGCACTAAAACGACATTAGCCAACTAGCTGAGAAATTGTACTTCTCGGATATATCCGGCCTCTAGTAGCTTATCTACTTCTTCCTTGATGATCTGGTTTTGGTCAGCCCCAAAATCTCTTTTCTTTTGTTTGACAGGCCTAGCATCAAGATAAACATATAATGAATATTCCATTATCAAAGGAGATATACCCGTGACTTCCTTAGGAGTCCATGCGAACACATCACTATTCTTGCTCAAACATTGTATCAACTCAATTTTGAGTGGAAGGTCTAAATCGACTGCCACATAGGTTACAACTTCTGACCGTCCAACCTGTATTTGTACCTCCTCCTTTTCTTCGTATAGCATTAACCTCCTGGATAGCATTAACCTCCATTCTCTGAACTTTGCGGGCCACATTAGCCTCCGTATGAATGATCTCCACATAGCACTTTAGTGCGAGTAATTGATCTCCTCGGACTTCTCCTGCTTGGTCATCGACGGGGAACTTAACCTTTTGGCAGAAGGTAGAAATGACCGCTCGAAACTCGTTCAAGGCCGGCCGACCCAATATGACGTTATACGTAGAAGGTGCATCCACCACCATGAAGTAAGACCTCCTGGTTCTCATAAGGGGTTCTTCCCCTAGAGAGATGACCAGTTTTATCTGGCCGAGCGGTTGAATTTCATTGCCCGTGAAACCATAAAGGGGAGTCGCCATGGGCTATAGTTCACTCGGGTCTATCTGCAACTGATCAAAAGCTTTCTTGAAAATAATATTGACAGAACTACTGGTATCAATGAAAGTACGGGAAATATTGTAGTTAGCTATGACTGCTTTTATTATAAGAGCATCATCGTGGGGTACTTCCACTCATTCCAGATCTCTGGGACCAAAACTGATTTCTGGTCCTACTGCTTTTTCAGTGCTGCATCCGACTGCATGGATCTATAACCGCCGAGCGTCTACCTTTTTTGCACGATTAGAGTCACCATCGGTAGGCCCGCCCGTTATCATATTGATATTGCCTCGAGCTGCATTGCTCCGATTCTCTTCCTGCCGGGCAATCACTATCTCAGGTTGTGCTAGTTCATGTGTCCGAGATGGCCCACTCGGCACCTGTAAAGTACCCTGTTGTGTCTCAGTTGCTCGATATTCCTGATTGGGAGGACTGTTACGCCTCTGGTAGGGTTGTCGATTGGGAGATCGCCGCTGATAGCGATTGTTGTTGGTTCTTTGGTTTCTTAAGGCAAAGCAATTTTCCGTATAGTACGTACCCAACATGTGAAAGGTACACCACCTTCGAGGGGCTTCTTGCAGCATTTCTACGTGCTGAACTGCTTGTGGTCTTCGCTCAGGCTGGCGAGGTGGAGGGGGAACTCCACGAGTCCCCCTTGGCGGATGCACAGGGGCTACAACTCCCTCATGAACTGTGGTTGAGATCGATACTGTACCTTCCTTCTTGCGAGTTGCTTGAGCTTCTTCAACATTAATGAATCTGGTGGCTCGCTCAATCAACAAATCAAAATTGGTTAGGGGATTGCGTACTAAGTCTTTGAAAAAATCATTATCGTTGAGGCCTTGAGAGAAAGCACTCACCAGTATCTCAATAGTAGCATTAGGGACATCGATAGCTACCTGATTAAACCTCTTGATATATGCTCTAATGCTTTCCTTAGGCCCCTGTTTGATGGAGAAAAGGCTCCAAGGGGTCTTGTGATATCTTCGATTGTTAGAAAAATGATGTAAAAATACTTTACGAAAATCCCTGAAGCGTTGAATAGAGCCCTCTGTTAAGCGTTTAAACCATCTTTGAGCTACTCCACCAAGAGTGGTGAGGATCATTCGGCACTTGACCCCATCAGAAAATTGTTGTAGAAGAGAGGCATTCTCAAATTTGGCTAGATGATCCCTTGGGTCCGTAATCCTAAAATATTCCCCAACATTCAAATTCTGATAACGCTTTGGCAATGGGTCATCGAGAGCTCTCTAAGAGAATTGAGTAACAATTCTTTCAAGGGAGCTATCACTGGTCACCAATTTTCCTTTGCGCTTTTCCCTTATTGGTGCCTCATCAGAGGATTCTTACAATACCGGCTTTCGCCCTCCTTGTTCCAGGGGAGTGGAGAAAAATGCCCGAGGGTGTCTATTGGGGGAAATGAGGGCAGGAGTTATATAAGCCATATCGTCTTCTTCAATACCTTTGTTTTTACGGTGATCCGTAGTCGAGATCGTCGGATTTATTGCTACTGGCAAGGTACCTCCAGTATTGGCTTGCTGTTGTTGTTGTTGTAATGCTTTATGGATTCTGGAATTGATAAGCAACTCCAGGTCTTCTTGTGTGAGAGTAATAGTGTTGGGCTTTCCAACGTCTTCCATCACGTAGTCTTAGATTCAGGTAAGAGATTCCCACAGACGGCGTCAAATTTAATCCTGTCTAAGAGCTTACGAGATGGAGCACTGGATGACGATGGGTAACAATAGATTCTGGTGCTGATGAGCAAGAGTGGATCCGAGAAAACCACAGCGGACCTCACTAACACCTGAAAACTGGATGATCGATCCGAGAAGACCGAAGCTGATTGTATGAATGATATCTTACCGAAGAGAACTCCAGCGAGATGGCTTCGGGGATTAGCGAAAATTTTACAGCCTAGTGAATGAGATGATCTCGTCTCCTTGCACACAATGAGACCATCCGACAAAGCGTTAGCGACCTAAGACCGGGGTGAAAATCCCTGGCTAGGCCCTCCGACGCTCAAGTTAGTCTCCGACGAGAGGTAGACGAAGAAGAAGGTGTTGGTTGCTACTCAGAAAATCTAATGGTTCCACTGTATAAAAATTTTGTACAAAGGTCTAAACCTTTTCCTAGCTACCATGTGTTCTTTTAAATTAAACTTGGATCGTCTGCGGAACTTAACACGTTTGATCCAAAGTTTAATCTATTTGTTTTTTTAAGTTTAGACTCAGATCTCCTGCGGAACTTAACACGTTCGATCCAAATCACCTAAGTTATTAATTTCATTAAATATTAGTTTCCAAAATTAGCTTCCAGGATTGCATGGCGAGGCACATGGCCTTCTTGGATATGAGAACAACCACCACCGCCTAGACAAAGCCTTTTAAGGAAAGTTAATATTTAATTTCCTTAAATAACTTTAGGTCAACCGAAAAGAACAATCAAATCACAAGGAAAAGAAAAATAAAAGAACACATCATCGAAAACAAATTCGAAATACTAAAATCGCATGCCTCTTGTATTTGGTATTATTTCCAAAAATAACTAGTATAATGCGGAAAAGGAAAAATACTAGTTATACCTTTTAGAAAGACCTCTTGATCTTCTACCGTATTCCTCTTCTAACCTCGGACGTTGTGTGGGCAACAATCTTCCAAGATGAGGACCACCTAGCACCTTCTTCTTCTTCCTTCAAGTTTCGGCCAAGCACCAAAATTCAAGGATGAAGAATTTTTTCCACCAACTAAGCTCCAAGGGATACAAGCTTTCTCTCCTTCTTCTTCTTCTTCTCCAAGTAGTATCCGACCAACACAAAAGCTCCAAGCAAGAAAGAGTTTAGGCCACCACAAAAGAGGAAGAGATGGAGAGAGGATGACCGGCCACAACACCAAGGAAAAAGAGGGAGAGAATAATAAAAGTTGTGTGTCATGAAGGCACCCCAACCCCCTCTTTTATATTCCTTAGCTTTGGTAAATAAGGAAATTTAATTACAATAAAATTTCCTTAACTTTCCATTACAACAATTAATTAAGAAAAATTAAATAAAATTTCATAATCAATTATATTATGGCCGGCCACCTCAATAAGAGCAAACAAGGCAATTTCAATCAATAATTAAAATTCCTTATTTGTCTTCGAAAATTTAAAAAAAATAAAATTTCCATTTAAAATCTCTTCATGGTTGATAAAAAGAAATTTCTATAATTTTAATTTTTCTACATGTGAATAATTTATAAAGAAGAAAAATAAAATATCTTTCCAATCTACAAATAAGGAAAGAGATCTAATCTCTTTTTTTAATCTTTTGTAGATCCTTTTAAAAGATATTTTAATTTTTAATCTCTCCAATAAATTATATCTTTCACATAAGAAAAATTTAAAATTAAAATCCTTTTTAATTTAATGGGGGCCGACCACCTAAGCTTGGGTTCAAGCTAGGGCCGGCCACCCATGAGCCAAGGGCCCTAGCTTGATCCACAAGCTAGCTTGGCCGACCCCTATATCATGTGTATGAAGGTGGGTATAGGTGGGTATAGTACTCTATAAATAAGAGGCTACGATAGGGACCGAGAGGAGGAATTGGTTTTGGTCTCCCGATAAAATTAAGCATCCCGTGTTCGCCCCGAACACACAACTTAATTTTATCAATAATAATTCATTCCACTAAAGAACTATTATTAAACTACCGCACCAATCCCAAATTACATTTTTGGGCTCCTTCTTATTATGAGTGTGTTAGTCTCCCTGTGTTTAAGATGTCGAATGTCCACTAATTAAGTGAGTTACTGACAACTCATTTAATTAATATCTTAATCCAAGAATAGTACCACTCAACCTCATCGTCATATCGGACTAAGTCCACCTGCAGGGTTTAACATGACAATTCTTATGAGCTCATCTTGGGGACATTATCAATCTAGATAATTAGGACACAGTTTCCTTCTATAATCAACAACACACACTATAAGTGATATCATTTCCCAACTTATCGGGCTTATTGATTTATCGAACTAAATCTCACCCATTGATAAATTAAAGAAATAAATATCAAATATATGTGCTTGTTATTATATTATGATTAAGAACACACACTTCCATAATAACTGAGGTCTTTGTTCGTTTATAAAGTCAGTATAAAAGAAACGACCTCTAATGGTCCAACTTAATACACTCTAAGTGTACTAGTGTAATTATATAGTTAAGATAAACTAATTCCTAATTACACTACGACTTTCCAATGGTTTGTTCCTTTCCATTTTAGTCGTGAGCTACTGTTTATAATTTATAAGGTACTGATAACATCATCTTCTGTATGTGGCACCACATACTATGTTATCTACAATATAAATTAATTGAACAACTATAACTAAATGTAGACAATTTGACCAAATGTGATTCTTTATTCAAAATAAATGTTTACAAAAGCTTAGGCTTTCAGTATACACTCTAACAATCTCCCACTTATACTAATGACTAAGCTGCCATATCTTCTGCTATACATCTGATTCTCATTCCCTCCACATGCCGATCGAAAGCTTTTGCTAGAAAGGCCTTAGTGAATGGATCTGCCAGGTTATCTGCTGATGCAATCTTGGCGATGACAACTCCTCGCTTCACAATATCTCATATCAGGTGGTACTTGCGCTCTATATGTTTACTTACCTTATGGGCTCGTGGTTCCTTCGAGTTTGCAACTGCACCGCTATTATCACAATAAATTGTGATGATTTTGGGAAAACCAGGAATCACATCTAAGTCCATTAGAAAGTTCCTGAGTCATACTGCTTCTTTAGCCGCCTCAGAGGCTGCTACATACTCAGCTTCCATGGTTGAGTCTGAAACGCCTTTCTGCTTAACACTCCTCCATGCAATGGCTCCACCTCCCAAAGTAAACACATAGTCTGATGTAGACTTACTGTTGTCCCTATCTGATTGGAAATCTGAATTCGTGTAACCCACAGGGAGCAAATCATCTGCTTGGTAGACTAGCATATAATCTCTAGTCCTTCTCAGGTACTTTAATATATGTTTTACCGCAGTCCAATGTCCTTGTCCAGGGTTACTCTGATATCTGCTAACCATGCCCACGGCAAAACAGATATCAGGTCTCGTACATAGCATTGCATACATTAGGCTTCCTACAGCCGAAGCATAAGAAACTGCTTTCATGTCCTCTATCTCTTTTGATGTCTTCGGAGACATCTCTTTAGATAGAGCTACTCCATGCCTAAAAGGTAAGAAACCTTTCTTGGAATCCTGCATGCTAAAACGAGTAAGAATTGTATCTATATATGAAGCTTGGGACAGACACAACATTCTTTTCTTGCGATTCCTTATAATTTTGATCCCAAGAATGTGTGCACAATCTCCTAAGTCCTTCATATCAAATTGTTTGGATAACCATACCCTTACATCTGATAATACCCTGACATTGTTGTCAATTAACAAAATATCATCTACGTATAGTACAAGAAATACCACCACGTTTTCGTTATACTTCTTGTATACACAAGACTCATCCGGACACTGAATAAATCCATATGACTGGATTACTTCATTAAACTGGATGTTCCAAGACCTTGAAGCTTGCTTCAGTCCATAAATGGACCGATTGAGCTTGCACACTGGATGCTCTTTGCCTTTTTCTATGAACCCTTCTGGTTGCTTCATATGGATGTTCTCTTCAAGACATCCATTAAGGAAAGCTGTCTTGACATCCATTTGCCAAATCTCATAATCCATATGAGCAGCAATGGATAAGAGTATCCGGATAGACTTAAGCATAGCTACCGGTGAAAAGGTCTCCTCATAGTCGATTCCCTCTTTCTGAGTGTACCCTTTCGCAACTAGCCTAGCTTTGAAGGTTTCTACCTTCCCGTCTGTCCCTCTTTTCCTTTTGTAGATCTACTTGCATCCAACGGCTTTTACACCATCAGGTGGTTCTACGAGCTCCCAGACCTTATTAGAGTACATAGACTCTATTTCAGAATTCATTGCCTTTTGCCAAGATGCTGCATCTATATCTTGGAGTGCTTCGTCATATGTTGGGGGATCAGGTTCATGTTTACCCGGGATCAAGTCCGAAGACTCTCCCAAAAACATGAATCTATCAGGCTGCCTAACAACCCTCCCACTACGACGAGGCACGGTCTGTGGTTGTGTATCATGTGTGACACGTGTTGTAGTCTCTTGTGGTACTTCATCTTGTACTGTTTGTACTAAGGTAGACATGTCCTCTCTTAGTTCTTCTAAAACAATTTTGCTACTGGACTTGTGATCCATTATATAGTCCTCTTCTAAAAACTGGGCATTGGTGCTAACAATGACCTTCTGGTATTTAGGACTATAAAATAAACCACCTTTCGTTCCTCTGGGATACCCCACAAACACGCGAACTTCTGTATGAGATTCTAGCTTATCAACATCTGGTTTCAGCACATGTGCTGGACTACCCCAAATTCGAATATGTCTTAGACTGGGCTTTCGCCCATTCCACAATTCTGTGGGAGTAAAAGAAACTGATTTAGAAGGTACTAAGTTCAGAATGTACACTGCCATTTCCAGAGCGTATCCCCAAAACGAATTTGGTAATTCTGAATAACTCATCATCGATCTAACCATCTCCATAAGAGTTCTATTCCTTCATTCTGCCACACCATTCTGTTGGGGTGTACTAGGTGCGGACAGTTGGGATTGAATCCCGGCCTCTGATAAGTAATTCCTAAACTCTCCTAAGAGGTATTCGCCACCACGATCAGACCGTAGTGTCTTGATACTTTTACCTAGTCGTTTCTCCACATCAGCCTTGTATTCTTTGAACTTATCAAAACACTCGGACTTGCGGCGCATTAGGTAAATGTATCCGTATCTTGAATAATCATCTATAAAAGAGATAAAATATTCAAAACCACCTCTTGCCTGGACAGACATAGGACCACACAAATCAGAATGAACCAATTCTAACACTTCTTTGGCTCTATACCCCTTGGCCTTGAAAGACCTCTTGGTCATTTTACCTTCCAAGCAAGATTCACAAGTTGAAAAATTTTCCAACTCTAATGAACCCAAAAGTTCATCGGCTATAAGCCTCTGAATCCTACTTAAGTTAATATGACCAAGCCTTAGATGCCAAAGATATGCTTGGTTCATTTCCGAAGGTTCTTTTCTCTTATTAGAGTTAGAAGATTAGTTATAAATTTCCATGTTTTGCTTTGTGGGAGAAATTGGATTTAAAGTATACAAATTGCCAACTAATGCACCAGAACAGATACTCACTTTATTTCTCTTAATAACTACATCATTACTAAAGGAAACTGAATATCCATCCAAAAACAGTTTAGAAACTGAAATTAAATTCTTTCTAAAACTGGGTACATAAAGATAATTTCTTAAAACTAAATTTCTATTTCTATTAAAAGATAAGTAGACGTCTCCCACTGCAACAACCGCCACCTTAGTAGCATTGCCCATGTAGACGGAAATCTCTCCTTCAGATAGTCGTCGGGTTTCCTGGAACCCCTGCAAGGAATTGCAGACATGATCAGTGGCTTCCGTATCTACACACCAGGTGCTGGTAGATAACACCGCTAAACATGTTTCAACAACTAGAGCATGAGATATACCTTTGTTGCTTTGATTCCTACGAGGACAGTCCGCCTTCCAATGCCCTGACTGCTTGCAGATGAAGCACTTGCCCTTCGGCTTCTTCATTCCAGCTTTAGGTCCTGTACTCTGAGATTTATTCACTTTTTTTGCTGGACCAACTTGTTTCTTCTTCTTATTTCCTTTCGATTTAGAAGTAGAACCATTTTCAGCATAGTGAATATGAGAATTGTGACGAAACAAACCTTCTGCTGCCTGAAGTTCTGTCAGTAGTTCCGCCAATGAATATACCCTCTTGTTCATATTGTAATTCAGGCGAAATTGCTCAAAACTTCTAGGTAGTGTTTGGAGGATCATATCGATCTGGGTTTCCCCATCAATTTCTCCTCCAAGGATCTGTATTTCGTTCAGATAAGCCATCATCTTTAGGATATGATCCCTTACAAGAGTACCCTCTTGCATGGTGGCTGTCATTATCTTTCTCATGGCTTCTTGTCTAGAAGCCCGATCCTGATGACTAAATAGTTCCTTGAGATTGTTCATAATATCATAAGCTGTTGGTAAATCTTGATGCTGATGTTGTAATACATTTGACATTGAAGCCAAAATGTAGCACCGCGCCATCTCATCTGCCTTTACCCATTTCTTATGATATTCAATCTCCTCTTGGGTAGATTCACCAGTGGGTGCATCAGGACAATGCTCAGTCAGTACAAACTTATAGCTTTCAGCAGTAAGAACAATGTCCAGGTTCCTTTTCCAATCTATGTAGTTAGGAGCAGTAAGTCTATTCTGTTGTAGTATGATGGACAGTGGGTTGAAAGTCATCCTAAGAATCACAAATAACTTTTGGTCAGAACTCTAAATTTAGAATAATATTGATTCCTCAAACAATACTATTTTAAATTGACCAACACCTTAAAACACCGTGAATTTTGTATGTCACGATAGTGTGGACGTATACAAATTCAATATTTGTAAAAGGAGGGTTAAACCCATTAATTTTATTATCTTGTCAACCTAACTTTTTGACAAATAAAATTAATAGTTGGTATCCTTTGGTCACATGAATAATAGCAGTGACTCCGATGGGGAGGATACTATTAGACGTGCCTAAGTGTATACCATTACTTGACACTAAGTCCATTAATAAGATTGTGCCCCTTCCGATGGGGAAGATCACACGCTCTTAATTAACTTCCTATAGTCATCCAAAATGGAAGTTTGTTCTAGTGATCCACAAACAAGCTCATCCGATATGGAGGAAGGCACTCAGAGCCAACTCGCAAGCTTGTTTGCATCACTTACAAACCAGTAATGGAGACCGTGGAATTTATTTAAAATCCCTCTCCCACTTAGTTATTTAAAATTGAGGAATTTTGATTATGCTAGCCTACTTAACATGTATACTAACAAGTGCACACAGTCACAACATAAAAAGTAATAAATAGAAAAACTAATTTTCAACTATTATGACTTTTATCTATTGCTGTCCTCCGTGTGTCGCCTACCCTATCTGCTGCCATCTTTGGCCACCACCACCGGGTCTAGATGTCGCATCCATCTTGCTCCTTGTTCCGCTACATCTCTGGTCCTCAAAAGGTTCCACGCCTTGCAAGATTCGATCCGCGACATAAATAGAATTTTACATTTTTCGATCCTATATTCCTCGAAGGAATGTACATGTGAACTAGATCGAACATAAAATAAAATTTACATCTATCGATCCTATCTTCAATAAAAGGAATGTACATGTAACTAGATCAAAAATAAAATCCTAATAAAACTAAATACAGCTTCTGTTGTATTTTATAATACAATCATGCACACACATATAAATGTCATTGACATGTCCAAGGGTCCAATCACACACATAATAACTAAAAGCCATAATAGTTGGATCCTGCATCCACAAAGTTAGCACATCCTACTATTAACCTGCCTAAATTATGTATGACATGTGCATAATTAAACTAATACCAAATACACAGAGGCAAAACCCTAGCTCTGATACCAATAGTTGGTTGCTACTCGAAAAACCTAATGGTTCCACTGTACAAAAAATTTGTACAAAGGTCTGAACCTTTTCTTAGCTACCATGTGTTCTTTTAAATTAAACTTGGATCGCCTGCAGAATTTAACACGTTTGATCCAAAGTTTAATCTATTTGTTCTTTTAAATTTAGACTCGGATCTCCTGTGGAACTTAACACGTTCGATCCAAATCACCTAAGTTATTAATTTCATTAAATATTAGTTTCCAAAATTGGCTTCCAGGACTGCATGGCGAGGCACATGGCCTTCTTGGATATGGGAACAACCACCACCGCCTAGACAAAGCCTTTTAAGGAAAGTTAATATTTAATTTCCTTAAATAACTTTAGGTCAACCGAAAAGAACAATCAAATCACAAGAAAAAGAAAAATAAAAGAACACATCATCGAAAACAAATTCGAAATACTAAAATCGCATGCCTCTTGTATTTGGTATTATTTCCAAAAATAACTAGTATGATGCGGAAAGGGAAAAATACTAGTTATACCTTTTAGAAAGACCTCTTGATTTTCTACCGTATTCCTCTTCTAACCTCGGACGTTGTGTGGGCAACGATCTTCCAAGATGAGGACCACCTAGCACCTTCTTCTTCTTCCTTCAAGTTTCGGCCAAGCATCAAAATTCAAGGATGAAGAACTTTTTCCACCAACTAAGCTCCAAGGGATACAAGCTTTCTCTCCTTCTTCTTCTTCTTCTCCAAGTAGTATCCGGCCACCACAAAAGCTCCAAGCAAGAAAGAGTTTCGGCCACCACAAAAGAGGAAGAGAGGGAGAGAGGATGACCGACCATAACACCAAGGAAAAAGAGGGAGAGAATAATAAAAGTTGTGTGTCATGAGGGCACCCCAACCCCCTCTTTTATATTCCTTAGCTTTGGTAAATAAGGAAATTTAATTACAATAAAATTTCCTTAACTTTCCTTTACAACAATTAATTAAGAAAAATTAAATAAAATTTCCTAATCAATTATATTATGGTCGGCCACCTCAATAAGAGCAAACAAGGCAATTTCAATCAACAATTAAAATTCCTTATTTGTCTTCGGAAATTTTAAAAAAATAAATTTTCCCTTTAAAATCCCTTCATGGTTGATAAAAAGAAATTTCTATAATTTTAATTTTTCTACATGTGAATAATTTATAAAGAAGAAAAATAAAATATCTTTCCAATCTACAAATAAGAAGAGAGATCTAATCTCTTTCTTTAATCTTTTGTAGATCCTTTTAAAATATATTTTAATTTTTAATCTCTCCAATAAATTATATCTTTCACATAAGAAAATTTTAAAATTAAAATCCTTTTTAATTTAATGGGGGCCGGCCACCTAAGCTTGGGTTCAAGCTAGGGCCGGCCACCCATGAGCCAAGGCTTGGCCGACCCTAGCTTGATCCACAAGCTAGCTTGGCCGACCCCTATATCATGGGTATGAAGGTGGGTATAGGTGGGTATAGTACTCTATAAATAAGAGACTATGATAGGGACCGAGAGGAGGAATTGGTTTTGGTCTCCCGATAAAATTAAGCATCTCGTGTTCGCCCCGAACACACAACTTAATTTTATCAATAATAATTCATTCCACTAGAGAACTATTATTGAACTACCGCACCAATCCCAAATTACATTTTTGGGCTCCTTCTTATTATGAGTGGGTTAGTCTCCCTGTGTTTAAGATGTCGAATGTCCACTAATTAAGTGAGTTACTGACAACTCATTTAATTAATATCTTAATCCAAGAATAGTACCACTCAACCTCATCGTCATATCGGACTAAGTCCACCTGCAGGATTTAACATGACAATTCTTATGAGCTCATCTTGGGGACATTATCAACCTAGATAATTAGGACACAGTTTTCTTCTATAATCAACAACACACACTATAAGTGATATCATTTCCCAACTTATCGGACTTATTGATTTATCGAACTAAATCTCACCCATTGATAAATTAAAGGAATAAATATCAAATATATGTGCTTGTTATTATATTAGGATTAAGAGCACACACTTCCATAATAACTGAGGTTTTTGTTCCTTTATAAACTCAGTATAAAAGAAACGACCTCTAATGGTCCTACTCAATACACTCTAAGTGTACTAGTGTAATTATATAGTTAAGATAAACTAATTCCTAATTACACTACGACTTTCCAATGGTTTGTTCCTTTCCATTTTGATCGTGAGCTACTGTTTATAATTTATAAGGTACTGATAACATCATCTTCTGTATGTGGCACCACATACTATGTTATCTACAATATAAATTAATTGAACAACTACAACTAAATGTAGACAATTTGACCAAATGTGATTCTTTATTCAAAATAAATGTTTACAAAAGCTTAGGCTTTCAGTATACACTCTAACAGAAGGTGTTGGTTGCTACTCGGAATATCGTACCGGTTCCCCACAAAAATTTTGTACAAGTCCTGAACCTTTCCTAACAACCTAATGTGTTCTTTAGAAATTAAGTTTGGAATCGCAAACAAAACTTAACATTATTGATTCCAAATTTAACATATCTGTTCTTAGAGGTTTAGACTTGGATCTCAAACGATACTTAACATTATTGATCCAAATCCACCCATGTTACAAATTTAATTAAATATTTATTTCAAAGATTGGCTTTCAGGTTAAACATGGTGAGGCACTAGGTCTTCTTGGGTATGGGATCATCCACCACTTCCTAGACAAAGTCTTTCAACGAAATTCAATATTTAATCTCCTTATAGTAACCCTAGATTTAACCAATAAGAACAATCGAATCACTAGATTGAAAAATAAAAGAAACACAAATCGAATCATAAATCCGAAACCTAGAATCATTAGTCTCTTATGTTTGATATTTCAAGATCTAAACAAAAGAATAAACTAGTTATGATGCGGAAACTAATAACTAGTTATATCTTTTGTAGCTTATAGACCTCACGATCTTCTATACTATTCCTCTTCTTATCTCGGACGTCGTGTGAGCGACGATCTACCGAGACGAGAATCCACCCAAGCTTCCTTCTTCTCCTTGCAAGTTTCGGCCAACAACAATCTCCTTGAGATGAAGAACTTCGGACATCAACCAAACTCCAAGAGATACTAAGAAACAATGTCTCCTATCTCTCCTTCTTCTTCTAATAAGATCCGACCACCAACCAAGCTCCTTGAGATGAGATGTTGCCAGCCACCAAGAAGAAGAATAGGGAAAGATGAAGGATGAGGGCCGACCACTATCAAGGAAGAGAAGAGAGGAATAATAGATGTGTTGTTGTGAGGTGAGGCACCTCTATCCTCTCTTTTATATTCCTTGATCTTGGCAAATAAGGAAAGTTTTAAACATAATTAAAACTTCCTTATATTCCTTGTCAATGACTAAAAAGGAGAGTTTTAAAACAAAAATTAAAACTTCCTTTTCTCCTTCAATGTGGTCGGCCCCTTCAAGTCCTCCAAAGTTTTAAACACAAAATTAAAACTTCCTAATTTGTTTCTGAAAATTTTTAAAATAAAAATTTCTCTTTTAAAATTCCTTCGGGGTTGGTTATAAAAGGAAACTTTTATAAATTAAAATCTCTCTTTTAAAACATGTAGATGATTACAAAAAAGAAAAGTTTTCTCTACAATTAAAATCTTCCTTTTAACTACAAATAAGGAAAGATATCAAAACTTTCTCTTAACCCTTTGTAGAAACTATAAAAGGAAATATTTAATTTTAAAACTTTCTTTTAAATCATTGCTTCCACATAAGGAAAGATTTTAAAATTAAAAATCCTTTTATTTTTAGTTGTGGCTGGCCACCTAAGCTTGGGTTCAAGCTAGGGTCGGCCACCACTTGACCCATCAAGCCTTGGTTTGGCCAGCCCTAGCTTGGGCTCCAAGCTAGGCTTGGCCGACCACCTTAAGGTTGGTAAGAAGTTGGATTTAGGTGGGTATAAGACTTTATAAATAAAATGCTACGACAGGGACCGAGAGGAGGAATTGGTTTTGGTCTCCCGATGAACTTGAGCTTCCCGTGTTCACCCCGAACACCCAACTCGAGTTCATCAATAATAACTCATACCACTAAAGAGTTATTATTGAACTACCACATTAATCTCATATTACTATATGAACTCTTTCTTATCATGAGTGTGTTAATCTCCCTATGTTTAAGATATCTTATGTCCACTAATTAAATGAGTTACTGACAATTCACTTAATTAATATCTAACTCCAAGAGTAGTACCACTCAACCTTATTGTCATGTCAAACTAAGTCCACCTGCAGGGTTTACATGACAATCCTTATGAGCTCCTCTTGGGGACATCATCAACCTAGATCACTAGGACACAGTTTCCTTCTATACACACTATAAATAATATCATTTCCCAATTTATCAAGCCTCTTGATTTAACAAGCTAAATCTCACCCATTGATAAGTCAAAGAAATAAATACTAAATATAAGCATTTGTTATTATATCAGGATTAAGAGGACACACTTCCATAATAATAAAGGTCTTGTTCTTTTATGCAATCAGTATAAAAAAAACTACCTTAAATGGTCATGCTCAATACACTCAGAGTGTACTAATGTAATTTTATAGTCAAGATAAACTAATACCAAATTACACTACGACTATTCCAATGGTTTGCTCCTATCCATCTTAGTCGTGAGCTACTTTTTATAATTTATAAGGAACTGATAACATAATCTTCTGTGTGTGACACCACACATCATGTTATCTATAATATAAATTAATTGAATAACTACACTTAGCATATAAATGTAGACTTTTGACCAATGTGATTCTTTATTTCAAAATAAATGTTTACAGGAAGCTAAGCTTTTAGTATACACTCTAACAATCTCCCACTTATACTAAAAGACTATACTGTCATAAACGCTGCCATACATCTGATTCTCATTCCTTCAACATATCGATCGAAAGCTTTCGCCGGAAGGGCCTTAGTGAAAGGATCTGTCAGGTTATCTACTGATGTAATCTTGGTGACAACAACTTCTCCTCGCTTTACGATGTCTCATATCAGGTGGTACTTGCGCTCTATGTATTTACTCGCCTTATGGGCTCGTGGTTTCTTCGAGTTTGCTACTGCACCGCTATTATCACAATAAATTATGATGATTTTGGGCAAACTAGGAATCACATCTAAGTCCATTAGGAAGTTTCGAAGCCATACAACTTCTTTGGCTGCCTCAGAGTCTGCCACATACTCAGCTTCCATGGTTGAGTCTGAAACGTATTTCTGCTTAACACTCCTCCATGCAATGGCTCCACCTCCTAAAGTAAACACATAGCCTTATGTAGACTTACTATTGTCCGTATCTGATTGGAAGTCAGAATCCGTGTAACCCACAGGGAGCAAATCATCTGCTTGATAAACTAGCATATAGTCTCTAGTCCTTCTCAGGTACTTTAATATATGCTTTACAGCAGTCCAATGTTCTTATCTAGGGTTACTTTGATATTTGCTAACCATGCCCACGGTAAAACAGATATCCGATCTCGTACACAGCATTGCATACATTAGGCTTCCAACAGCCGAAGCATAAGGAATTGCCTTCATGTCCTCTATCTCCTTTGATGTCTTCGGAGACATATCTTTAGATAAAGCTACTCCATGCCTGAAAGGTAGAAAACCTTTCTTAGAGTCTTGCATGCTAAAACGAGCTAGGATTGTATCGATATATGAAGCTTGGGATAAGCACAACATTCTTTTCTTGCGATCCCTTATTACTTTAATCCCGAGAATATGTGCACATTCTCCCAAGTCCTTCATATCGAATTGCTTGGACAACCATACCCTTACTTCCGACAACACTTTGATATTATTTCCAACTAACAAAATGTCATCTATGTATAGTACAAGAAATACCATCATATTTTCATTACACTTCTTATATACACAAGACTCATCCGAACACTGAATAAATCCATATGACTGGATTACTTCATTAAACCGGATGTTCCAAGATCTTGAAACTTGCTTCAGTCCATAAATCGACCGATTGAGCTTGCACACTAGATGCTCTTTGCCCTTTGCAATAAACCCCTCTGGTTGCTTTATATGAATGTTTTCTTCAAGACTTCCATTAAGGAAAGCTGTCCTGACATCCATTTACCAAACCTCATAATCCATATGAGCGGCAATAGATAAGAGTATCTGGATAGACTTAAGCATAGCTACTGGAGACAAGTTTTCCTCATAATCGATTCCCTCTTTCTGAGTATACCCCTTCACAACAAGCCTTGCTTTAAAGGTTTCCACCTTCCCATCTATCCCTCTTTTCCTTTTGTAGATCCACTTACATCCAATGGCTTTTACACCATTTGGTGGTTCTACAAGCTCTCAGACTTTATTAGAATACATAGATTCAATTTCAGAATTCATTACTCTTTGCCAAGATATTGCATCTTTATCTTGGAGTGCTTCGTCATATGTCTGGGGATCAGGTTCATGTTCACCAAGGATCAAGTCCGAAGACTCTCCCAAAAACATGAATCTCTCAGGTTGCCTCACAACCCTCCCACTACGATGAGGCACTGTCTGTGATTGTGTATCATTTATGATACGTGTTGTAGTTTCTTGTGATATTTCATCTTGTACCGTTGGTACTAGACTAGACGTGTCTGATGTGCGTAGATCTTATGATCATTTATGCATGTTTGGACGCACATCTACTTGTATTTCATTAGCATATTCTATGTTTATTGCACCCTATTTTTTTTATAATGTCATACATCCATTATATTTTTTCGGGGATCTGCTCTTTGCCTGTTTTGATTGATAGAACATGATTTGGAGCAAAAACGAAGTCTACATGAAGTCTAGAGCTTCCAGAGTGTCACGGGTAGGCAAAGACTAAGTTTTCTTCATGTTCTGGCCACGTGGAACCCACACGACCGTGTGGGGGGCGTGTTGAGACCGTGTGAATGTCACACGGCCATGTGAAGGCCATGTGGAATTTCCAACACTACAGACCAAAAGTCAAATGACCATAACTTTCTGTTCGGTTGGAGTTATGAGCCATTCCAGATATCAAAATGTAGATAACTTCAATATCTACAACTCTTATGAAGACTTCAACCATAGAAAACCAAGTCTTGAAGGTAAGTTCGTTTCTATGAGACACAGACTTGGCACACGGTCGTGTCAAATTCTGCACTGCACACCAAGAGTAAAGCAGACATAACATTGTGTTTCGTTGGAGTTTTGGGTTGTTATTTATACCAAATGGTAGCTAACTTCAAGATCTACAACTTTCATGAAGACCATATCTCAATAATACCACGTTAAGAGGCACTAAAATGGCTTACAAGTGCAGCACGACCTTGATGCACGACCGTGACAAATTCGCACGGTCGTGCGGTGTATCCAGAGCAGAAGATGTACACGGTCGTGTCAACTTGCACGGTCGTGCCACATAACCAGTGTAGAAGATGTACATGGCCATGTCAACACGCACAGCCGTGCCACTCGACCAGTGCAGAAGATGTACACGGTCATGTCAACTCACACAGCCGTGGCGCGAGCCATGCGGCGCCTGTACCCTAGCTTATAAAAGGGTTAATAAACCTACTTTTGGGGGAATCTTTGGTTCGGGGACTTCGTCCCTCTCCTTGGGGAAAGGGTTTTCTCCTTCGGGGGAAACCCTAGAGCTTCATCCACCGCCATCCCTTGACGTTCCGTCCATCTCCAGAGCAAGGAGGCATCCCCAAGACATTGGAAATCTCGGCAAGCATCGCTTCTTCCCTTCCTTCTCATATCAAGGGTTGTAAGTATGTTCTTCTTTATGTTTTGGGGTTGTTCTTCCCCCACAATGGAGTAGACATCCTCTTCTAGGATTAGGAAGTATTTGTAATATGATGGAGATACAGAACTATGTAGATTCGCTATATTTCTATTCAATGACTTGTTAATGTCTTGTTCATGTTTGATGAGTTGTGAATGTGACATGTTTATATTTCTATGCTTTGATTGATTGATGTGGAGGATTGTTGATCCCGCAAGGGGATGTCTTAGAGAGTATTGACCAAGATACCCTAGTGACAGGGGTAACCCTTTCCGGACGTCTAAGACGTTCCCTAAAAGGATAAACAATCCCTTAGGAACTGTTGCTCTCGTAGAGAGAGTGCTCTAGATCGTATACCCGAGGCGCCCTAGTGACAAGGGTAACCCGTTCACGAACATCTTGGACATTCTCTTGAAAGGAGAGGCAATTCCTCCATAAGGAAGTAAGTAACCGTACTAAACCTCTACCCTTATCCTTATTGTTATTTACTAGATGTGTATCCCAGTGATCTACCGAGGCGCCCTCGTGACAGGGGGGTTAACAGTTACAAGATTTCACAGGAATCGTCTCTACATGATACTTAGGGATACCGACCAACTTAACTTCCTGCAAGAGCATGGACATAGAGGATAGAAACTAAGCAATCCATGTAGTATCCCTAGTATTATAATGAAACCGAAATCCTAGAGTCCCTTTTCCGAAGTTCAATTCCCTCAAAGGTCAATTCTCTCTCTCCTCTTTCTTCTTCTCAACCTTCTCCTTCTCTCTTAAATCACTCTCGTTAGTTTGCAAGCGCCAAAGCCAAGTTTCGACCGTCTAGATAACTCACTTTGCGACATCTCTAGTGCTTAATCAACAGTCCTTATGGATTCGACAAATCTTATATATTACTGACGACGAAACCGTACACTTGCGGTTGCGTAACAAGTTTTTGGCGCCGTTGCTAGGGACTGTTTGCATTAACATTAGTAGATTAGCAATTTAGTTAACCTAGACTTGTGAATAGTTTATGTTTTTCCATTTTATATTGCAATTTGTTTTCCGTATACATAATAAAAAAAACACTGCATTTTTTTCTTCTTCTTGCAATTCAAATTCTACATTGTCTTTCTTGTTTTTCATATAGCATTTTTTTTCTTTCTTTAATTCTTCATTTTTATTTTTTCTCATAATTTTTTTAGATATCCATGAGCACTAACATGTCAAGCAGGGCCTTAAGAGGTTTCTCTGCACCCATTTCTGCAAGATTTTTATCTCCCATTGTACAACCTCATATTGAAGCAGAAAATTTCTAACTGGACCCAGAGTTAATTTTCATGATACAAGGTCACAAATTTGGAGGAGAAGTATCAGAAAGTCCTTATCTGCATCTTGAGACATTTCTAGAGCTTTGTGATATGGTGAATTGTAAAGGAGTATCAGCAGATGCAGTTCGGTTGATGACATTTCCTTTTAGCATCAAGGATAAAGCAAGGACTTGGTTATATTCTCTCCATCCTCAAAGCATCACAAGTTGGGAATAATTGGAGTAGCAATTTCTGAATCATTTTTTCCCTCCAAGCAGAACAATCTACATGAGGAGTTGCATCACAAATTTTGCTCAGGTGTATGGAGAATCATTATTTGAAGCATGGGCCAGATTCAAGAGTCTACAAAGATAGTACCCTCATCATGGTTTGGAGAAATGGTTGATTCTACACATATTCTATAGGGGGATTTCTTTTTCAGATAAGTGTCTATTAGATTCATCAGCCGGAGGTTCTTTTATGGACAAGAGTATAGAAGAAGCTTATACATTAATTGATCAAGTGACATTGAACCTCCATGGATAGTCGAGCAAAAGTTGGATGGAATCTCCCCCAGAAATTCAAGAAGTACAAGTCATATATACAAGAGAGCATGTCAAACAAAATGCAGTTCAACCACCTAAGAATGATGAAATTCAGAAGTCATAGAATGAGGAGTTCAAACATTTGGGGGCAAGGATTGAGAGCATAGTTTCAAAATGGTTTAAAGAAGACCTTCCTCCTACATAGACAAGATCTAGTGTAAATGATAATGATCTTAAGTTGAGAGGTAACAAGAATCATGAAGAACTTCTGAAGGACATGTTTAGGATTGAGGAGAAAAATAATAGAAGACCTCAAGAACTCAGTTCCATTACTCCAAGAAGTTCCCAAAGGCCACAAGTACCTTTTCCTCAACGGTTGATGACACCAACACTAGATAAGCAAGCTGGACCTCCTCCACAAGCTCAAAGGGAGTATGAAAAAAAGGAAGTACCTTTCCTAAGATCTTCACTAAAGGTTCCTTTTCCACAAAGGCTAGTGAGGGTCAATGAAAACGAAGACTTTGGCAGATTCTGTGACACCAATATGGTTGAGTGTATATTTCTGGACGTATATGAAGATGAGGACTCTTCAGATGAGGATTGTGATGATAATGCAGTAGATAACAAGTTTTCAGATCTACCTTCTGGGTTTACAAGGTATTATGATGAAATTGAGTTTTCAGATGATGAATGTGATGTGGTAGATCAACTTAAAACTGCAAATGAAGTTAGTGATCCTCCTATAGATGATTCTCCCACTGAGGATATTGATGTTGGTTTATTTTTTGATGCTTGTGTTGATGAAGATGTTATGAAAGGAAGTGTAGGGAGCTGTGTTGTGGAAGCAGCATCTCAAGAATCATCTCCTTTATCCACACAACCTTCTAAGATTATGAGAGTTGCAAGAATTGAACATGTTGTGGACCAATATGTAGGGACTTATGCAATGGAAGCAAAGCCCCAAGAATCATCACTTTCAAAAGCACCACCACTTGAGTTAGAGATAGAGCCAATACAAGATTCAGAAGTCACATCCACATGTTTAGAACTTTCAGGTATCTCTCAGCAATGCAAGGTTAGTATTTCTAGTGATTTTTTGGAAAATTTTATAGAGGTACCTATAATTGATTTTGTTGGATGTGAATTAATTTGTGATACATACTCAGTTCATCTTAATAAGGTTCTAGTTCTATCTAATATAGCATGCTTGAGAGAGGTATGTTTTTCTTTTGGGTGTGCAGATTTTCAAGAGGCCCAATAATTGGAAGCTCAGACTGAACCGTCTTCGACCTCCTGAAAGAACTTCAAAGATGACGAAGATGGAGAGAGTTATACTTTACTCTGTAGCTCCTTTGATGAAAGCTCTCTCCATAATGAGAGTCCTTGATAAGAGGGTGATGAAATATCTTACCCCTCTAAGAGCGAGATTTCGATGAATCTAATGAGGTGGTCAAGCTAATGACCTTAAACAAGCGCTTCTTGGGAGGCAACCCAAGCTCTTTCTTATTTTATTTATGTCTTTAGTTCTTTCTAGTTTCTTTTTACTTCATTGATAATAAATCATACCCTCCACTTAGTTTTTCTTGTCTATCTTATTTTTGTATAATTTAAAGTTGTGGAGGAATGTGAGCATTGGATAGAGGAGCATTTTTAAAACATGAATGTCAACCATTTGGAGCTCATCACTTGGTAACTTCTCTAAACTTTATAAATCTCCTTCACATTACATTTTTAGTTTTCATTGGGACAATGAAAAGTTTAAGTCTGGGGGGATGCATTAGATGCATTTAGTTTAGTTCAGTTTTTGCTTATTTCTTTTTACTTAATAAAATTTTTGCTAGTTGCATCTTACATCACATCATGATTGTTTGTTCCTTATTGCAAAATAATAACACGTTTATTCTAGATTCCATGTGGTTTATTGGCTACTTATGGTGCTAGTATGTTTAGTGATCTATGTTAGGACCGAAAAGTAGCTAAAGGGGGGGTGAATAGCTTCGCGTGTGCTCGTCGTGCTTCGTTGCTTGTTTCTTCAAAGTGATGCGCAGCGGAATACAAAGAAACAAACTACAACAATGCTAACAATAGGATTTTACTTGGTATCCACCTCACAAGAGGTGACTAGTCCAAGGATCCACGCACACACACACACCTCCACTAATAAACACTCCTTTTCGGTAACTACCGAAGGCGGAGAAGCCCTACAAGACTCTCAATACAAGTAGAAGAAAGGGTAGTAAAGAATAAGCAAAAGCTTACAAGAGATGTAGTAAAAACCCTAGCTTCTTCTTCTTCTCGTTGCAACTCGCCTCTTGACTTGGATGAACCTCCAAGAACCTTCAAGAACTGGCAGTGAGGAGCTTAGAGAGTGCTGGGGAGGAGCTGTGATGAATCTGGAATGAATCAGTGAAGTGCTACTGAAGGAAATGAGCGCCTGCGGCTTAAATCGATGCTAACGGTCAAATCCCGATCGATTGGAATGCTCCCAATCGATCGGGGAGGCTTTGGATCGATCCACGGATCGATCCAGAGTGCCTCTGTGCTCTGGAAAAACTTCTGGATCGATCCAGCGCTTATCGCGCGAAGCAGCAACGTCCCAATCGATCCACTGATCGATTGGGACCTCTGGATCGATCCACCGATCGATCCAGAGGGGTTCTGTTCGCGGGGACTCACCGGATCGATCGGTGGATCGATCCAAATCTTCTGGATCGATCCACTGATCGATCCAGATCTGCTGGATCGATCCACGGATCAATCCAAACCTGCTGGATCAATCCACGGATCAATCCAAACCTGCTGGATCAATCCACGGATCAATCCAGATCTTGGTTTTTGCCCAAAACCAAGCCCAAAGCCCCCTAAACCAACATCTAGTCAACCATGACTTGTTGGTACATAAGACCTAGCATCCGGTCACCCTTGACCAGCTAGGACTCTCTCACCAAGTGTCTGGTCAATCCCTTTGACCCACTTGAACTTTTCTCTTCTTGCCAAGTATCCGGTCACTCCCTAAGACCTACTTGGACTTTTCTTCCTCGTGCCAAGTATCCGGTCAATCCCTTTGACCTACTTGGACTCTCACCAGATGTCTGGTCAACCTTGACCCATCTGGATTTCTCTTGCCTGGCTTCACTCACCGGGACTTTCCCAATTGCCTAGCTTCACTCACTAGGTCTTTCACCTGGCTTCACTCACCAGGATTTTTCTCCTGCCTAGCTTCACTCACTAGGACTTCCCAATTGCCTAGCTTCACTCACTAGGTCTTTCACCTGGCTTCACTCACCAGGATTTTCCTCCTGCCTAACATCCCAGTTAGGACTTCCCAGTCAAGTATCCGGTCATCCTTGACCTACTTGACTCTTCTTCAATCAACCTTGCATTGTCAAACATCGAAATCCAAACCAAGACTCAAGCTTGGTCAACCAGGTCAACCTTGACCTGAGGAATGTTGCACCAACAATCTCCCCCTTTTTGATGTTTGATAATACCAACACTATCACTTACAATACCACATGTAAGTTAGGCTAATCCCATAGCCTAAACCTTCTTCATGCCACTAGGTAATGAATACATAAGTTAAGCCCTTCATTCTCCCCCTAAGAGGGCAAACTTCCTCTAGGTGATAAAAGCCTAACTTACTTCCTTTCATTCACCCCCTATTGGCACACATCAAACCATGCCCCATTTTTGGGCACTATCCACTTGAAACCACTTGAACAATGAGGATATTCACTCCCCATTAAAGTTCAAACGCTCAACCTTGAGCATGTTCTTAACGGAAGGTTAACCACCTTCCAAGGTTCATGAAAAATAATTTTCAAATCTTTAAAGAGTCCCTCCCCCTAAAGACATGGTGGTAACTTCTGTCATTGCACCAACAATGACTTGGAATCCCCAAAACTTTAGGAAACCCAATTTTAAAAGTTTTGAGGTTCACATATTCAAAATTTGAAACAAACCTCAACCTAAACTTCAACTTAGCCTTCCTTAACCATTCCATCCTTGTTTTCCACACGAAAACACCCTTTTTATGTATACAACTATATTTTCAGGGGTTTGGAATGGTTTCCTAGACTAAAATAGGTTCAAAATGCTGAAAATAAGCTTTCCCAGCCAAAATCAGCATCTTCAATCAATTGGAGTTGGGTTCCAATCGATTGAACCCTGCTGAATCGATCCACTGATCAATTCAGTCTTCTTGGATCGATCGGATGATCGATCCAGCGAGCTTCTGCTCGCGAGAAATGCCTTCTCAATCGATCGGCTGATCGATTGAGGCACTCCAATCGATCCACTGATCGATTGGAGGCCTGAAATTGCTGAAATTCAATTTCAGCCAATTTCAGAAACCCCTAGAAAATTCTACAAAATTCCAAAAATCGTAAAAATTTGTGTAGACATTATTTAGGGTATAATTTATCATGGAAAAATAGTTTTCTATGAAAATACATCATATTTTCAAAGATTGACACAAACTTGAGAACTTACAAAAACTTTAGTGTTTTCTTCAAGTTTGTGTCTAACTATTCAATGGTGATTACTATCAAAAGATAGCCTTCACCAAGGTTTTCCAAAATCATTTTAAAAACATTTTCAAAACCAATATCCCACCATGTTCCTTGGGCTTAATGCACATGACTTGTACATTAGCTTTCCCAATGATGGGAAAACACATAACTATGTGTTTTGATGAACCTAAAAACTCAAAAGAATGCACTAAATCAACATCTTGAGCTTTGTTCATCATCCTAACATCTCACTTATATCTAATGTGCACTAAAACACATACAAGTTACCTTATAGTCTTTGTGAGATATAGATTTTGGTTTTGCCCTAATCTAGGGATCATGCATATCTATCTAGGCATTTTAGAGATATTAGACATCCACCTAGGATGTCACTTGTTAATCAGTGTTGTAAAATGCCATTTGTCCTTAATTACAAGGAATTAAACTAATGCATGATAATGTTATGGCATACATCAAAAAGAAATAATTTTCAGAAGAAAATTTCCTATAACTACATGATGTATGTATGTCATGACATGGTATTTTTGAGTTTTTCATAATAAGTCATGAATGCACAAATAAAACATGATGTCATGGCATATAATGGGCAACCAAACATGGCAAGATTTTGCATAATTAAAATATACCTAGATTATCTATCTAAGTATCCTTAACCCTTAGCTAATCCTAAAGCATAAACCCTAGATTGCCCAATTTCCTTAAGAAAATGCCAAAACCCAACTTGACATTTCTTTAATCTCTTGAATTAATTATTCCAATTAAAAATTTAAAACATTCCTCAAATATTGGCATATTTCATTTTCCCATAAGAGTAATCACTTTAAATTAAGGCTTAGATTTGCCTTAAATTCCTAAGACAATACCAAAGTCCCAATTTGGTATTTCTTAACACTTGATTTCTCGTGCCATTTAAAGTCATCTCAAATTTCTTCCTTTATAGCACATTTTACTCTTTCCAAGATTAACAATAAATCCATTTCATTTTCAAAGGTTAACAAAAACCTTGAAAATGCTCCTTGAGTGTCAATTTCTTCAAAGTTGGGTTAACTACCCTTCTTCTCATAGTTGACACTCTCTAACCCATCTATGAGATAGAGAAAATGCTCCTAGGAATCCAAAACCTATTGGTGCTCCTTGGATGCTCTAGGTATTCACTAGGGATAACTTCCCTAGATACCTTCCTAGTGACCTTGTTTGGTTTCTTAGAAGTCTTGGTCACTTTTTCTAGGTCAACTCTAGAGATTGCTTCCCTTGTAACCTTCTTTGTGACTTTCTTAGACTTCTTAGAAGTCTTAGTCACATTTGTTGCAAAAATACTCTTAGGGATAACTTCCCTTGTATTTTTGGCTTGACCACTAGACCTAGGGTTGGTTCCATAACTATATGGAACCCTATGGTAAGAGATTACATTCTTCTTAGCCTTTGGTTTGTATCCCAAACCACTATGGCCATTTGATGACCTTTGTGCTCCTAGACCTAGGCTATGCTCATTTTGCCCTTTTAGGATATTTTCCATCCTTTTTAGGGTCTTTTCCATTTTATCAAGCCTTGACCTCAAGACTTGATTTTCTATCACTAAGTCCTTAGTTTTTGGTTTTCCATTAAATTTATGAGCATTTTTATTTCTAGGCTTGTAGCTAAGGTCCTTAGTGTGATTGCCTAGATTTTTATCTACCTTCCTAATCCTAGGTGTGGTAGTTTTAGCATGGTAAGCTACGTTATTTTCCTTAATTTTACCATGCTCTCTATTCTTATGGTAAATAGCATTAAAATGATATAAGTTAGAACTAGCATGCTTTTTACCATAATGTAAAGGGATAGGCTCAATAAAAGTTACATTCCTTTTTACCTTAGAGGCTCCCCCTTGACTTGAGCTTCCTCCTTGAGCCTTGACCATCTTCTTCCCCTTAGGGCATTGACTCCGGTAATGCCCCTTTTGATTGCAAGAGAAGCACACAATGTGCTCCTTGCTCTTCTTTGTTCCGGGGATGGTCTCCTTTGGCTTCTCCTTGCCCTTAGGTGCCACTTTGCCCTTCTTCTTGGCCAATTTAGGGCACTTGCTTTTGTAGTGCCCATGTTCCCTACATTCAAAACATCTAATATGATTCTTATTATTAATTGAACTATTTATACCTTCTTGTGTAGGGGTGGCACTTGCTCCTCCATTTGATATGAATGTAGAGGCTTCCTCTTGATCCGAAATCGATTTCCCTCCAATTGATTTATCTTGACTTGTGGAGGTGGAAGCTTCTTCATCCTCTTCTTCTCTTGACCCGGATGTGGAGGATTCTCCTTCTTCTTGATCCGGTGTCACCAAGAGTTGCTCCCCCTCAATCCTAGAGGTGGAGGCTTCACCTTCTTCTTCATCCTCTTGTACATGAAACAAGGAATATGCTCCTTCCTTACTCTTTTGATTACACTCCCTTGAGAATGAAGCTTCTTGGATTTCCTCTTCTTCGGAAGTTGAGCATCTCTCAACTTCGGAGTCCTCCTCTTGATCTTGCTCCAATGAGTCACCCTCTTTGGATTCTTCTTGGTTAGGTGCAGTGGAGGGGATCTCATGAGCCTTTTCCAATTTGCTCCATAGCTCTTTGGCATCTTCAACTTCTCCAATTTTCTCCAAGATGTTGCTCGGCAATAGATTGACCAAAAGCTTGGTCACTTTGTCATTGGCCTCACATCTTTGGATTTGTTCTTGGCTCCATTTGCTCCTTTTGAGAACTTTGCCCTTTGAATTCCTTGGAGCCTTAAAACCTTCCATTAGAGCAAACCATTGCTCTATCTCCATCATCAAGAAATTTTCAATTCTTGATCTCCAAGAATCGAAGCTTGTGGATGTGTATGGTGGAGCCACCCTTGTATCAAATCCAAGTCCATCTTGGAATTGTATCTTGAAGTTGAGCTTCTTGAATTCTTTGACTTTGATGAATTTGCTCCAACTTCTTCACCCTCTAGCTTTGCTTGTTATGTTTGCCCCTTCCGGCGGTGATTCCGGTGAAGAGCAACCTTGCTCTGATAGGACGGGAGGGGGAGGTGAATAGCTTCGCGTGTGCTCGTCGTGCTTCGTTGCTTGTTTCTTCAAAGTGATGCGCAGCGGAATACAAAGAAACAAACTACAACAATGCTAACAATAGGATTTTACTTGGTATCCACCTCACAAGAGGTGACTAGTCCAAGGATCCACGCACACACACACACCTCCACTAATAAACACTCCTTTTCGGTAACTACCGAAGGCGGAGAAGCCCTACAAGACTCTCAATACAAGTAGAAGAAAGGGTAGTAAAGAATAAGCAAAAGCTTACAAGAGATGTAGTAAAAACCCTAGCTTCTTCTTCTTCTCGTTGCAACTCGCCTCTTGACTTGGATGAACCTCCAAGAACCTTCAAGAACTGGCGGTGAGGAGCTTAGAGAGTGCTGGGGAGGAGCTGCGATGAATCTGGAATGAATCAGTGAAGTGCTACTGAAGGAAATGAGCGCCTGCGGCTTAAATCGACGCTAACGGTCAAATCCCGATCGATTGGAATGCTCCCAATCGATCGGGGAGGCTTTGGATCGATCCACGGATCGATCCAGAGCACCTCTGTGCTCTGGAAAAACTTCTGGATCGATCCACGGATCGATCCAGCGCTTATCGGGTGAAGCAGCAACGTCCCAATCGATCCACTGATCGATTGGGACCTCTGGATCGATCCACCGATCGATCCAGAGGGGTTCTGTTCGCGGGGACTCACCGGATCGATCGGTGGATCGATCCAAATCTTCTGGATCGATCCACCGATCGATCCAGATCGATCCACGGATCAATCCACGGATCAATCCAAACCTGCTGGATCAATCCACGGATCAATCCAAACCTTGGTTTTTGCCCAAAACCAAGTCCAAAGCCCCCTAAACCAACATCTAGTCAACCATGACTTGTTGGTACATAAGACCTAGCATCCGGTCACCCTTGACCAGCTAGGACTCTCTCACCAAGTGTCTGGTCAATCCCTTTGACCCACTTGGACTTTTCTCTTCTTGCCAAGTATCCGGTCACTCCCTAAGACCTACTTGGACTTTTCTTCCTCGTGCCAAGTATCCGGTCAATCCCTTTGACCTACTTGGACTCTCACCAGATGTCTGGTCAACCTTGACCCATCTGGATTTCTCTTGCCTGACTTCACTCACCAGGACTTTCCCAATTGCCTAGCTTCACTCACTAGGTCTTTCACCTGGCTTCACTCACCAGGATTTTTCTCCTGCCTAGCTTCACTCACTATGACTTCCCAATTGCCTAGCTTCACTCACTAGGTCTTTCACCTGGCTTCACTCACTAGGATTTTCCTCCTGCCTAACATCCTAGTTAGGACTTCCCAGTCAAGTATCCGGTCATCCTTGACCTACTTGACTCTTCTTCAATCAACCTTGCATTGTCAAACATCGAAATCCAAACCAAGACTCAAGCTTGGTCAACCAGGTCAACCTTGACCTGAGGAATGTTGCACCAACAATCTATCTTTTTCTATCTATGATAGCATGAATTGAGCAATGTTTTTTCTATAAGAGTTTAAGTATTGACCTTGTTTTAGGATCTCTATACACTATGTCTATTTTTGATGGTGGATACCTCTAAAATAGTCATGATTCATAGAATTGGACTAGTACTCTTGCTTCTATGTTGACCTCTCAACTACATTTTGGTTACTGGATAAACTTAGATCATGTAAGCTCATTTGGAAAAATAAATTCAAAAAATAAAAAATAAAAAAATTTGAAGGTTTGTTCAAGTTTGATACTTTGCAAACATTCAAAGAAAAAAAATGGGGAAAAATAATAAGGGATAAAAAATAGTTGTCGTGAGTGGAAACTAGCAATTCACCTCTTTGAGACCGAGTTAGGTTACTGGGGAAATGAATGCTATGTTTCTCTTGATATTGAGTATTCCTTTGAGACCTTGTGTAGACGATGCATAACATTTTTTGTGGGGAACGAACCTTGCGTGTGGCAGGTAAGTGCCTATCGCTGGAAGCATAAGGAACACAATTTTATGATGACTTGACTAGACTTAGGGATTGAAACTTGATAAATTTAGGCCACTTTCGCACTGAGCACGGAGGACTACTACTAAGGTCATACTCAAATTACTTTTGTATCTTGCTCACCAATGAAATTATTTGATAGGATTAGATTGACTTGCTAGAGATTATGATGCATTATTTAACCACATGAATCTAGATTGTGGGTTTTGGTTGAGGACAAGCAAAGGTTTAAGTCTAGGGGTATGATGTGCGTAGATCTTATGCTCATTTATGCAAGTTTGGGCGCACATCTACTTGTATTTCATTAGCATATTCTATATTTATTGCACCCTATTTCTGTATAATGCCATACATCCATTATATTTGTTCGGGGATCTGCTCTTTGCTTGTTTTGATTGATAGGACATGATTTGGAGCAAAAACGAAGCCTACATGAAGTCTAGAGCTTCCAGAGTGTCACGAGCAGGCGAAGACTAAGTTTTCTTCATGTTCTGGCCATGTGGAACCCATATGGCCGTGTGGAGGCCTTGTGCGGGGCGTGTTGAGACCGTGTGAATGTCACACGGCCGTGTGAAGGTCATGTGGAATTTCCAGCACTGCATACTAAAAGTAAAATGATCATAACTTTATGTTCGGTTGGATTTATGAGCCATTCCAGATATCAAAATGTAGATAACTTCAATATCTACAACTCTTATGAAGACTTCAACCATAGAAAACCAAGTCTTGAAGGTCTAAAGTTCGTTTCTATGAGACACGGCCTTAGCACACGGCCGTGTCAAATCCTGCACTGCACACCAAGAGTAAAACAGGAATAACGTTGTGGTCCGTTGGATTTTTGGGCTGTTCTTTATACCAAATTGTAGCTAACTTCAAGATCTACAACTTCCATGAAGACCATATCTCAAGAATACCATGTCGAGAGGCACTAAAATGGCTTACAAGTGCAGCACGGCCTTGATGCACGACCGTGACAAATTCGCACGGTCGTGCGGTGTATCCAGAGCATAAGATGTACACGGCCGTGTCAACTGCACGGCCGTGCCACTTAACCAGTACAGAAGATGTACACGGCCATGTCAACTCGCACGACAGTGCCACTCGACCAGTGCAGAAGATGTACATAGTCGTGGCGCGAGCCGTGCAGCGCCCGTACCCTATCTTATAAAAGGGTTAAGAAACCTACTTTTGGGGGAATCTTTGGTTCGGGGACTTCATCCCTCTTCTTGGGGAAAGGGTTTTATCCTTCGGGGGAAACCCTAGAGCTTCATCCACTACCGTCCCTTAACGTTCCGTCCATCTCCAGAGCAAGGAGGCATCCCCAAGACATCGGAAATCTCGGCAAGCATCGCTTCTTCCCTTCCTTCTCATATCAAGGGTTGTAAGTATGTTCTTCTTTATGTTTTGGGGTTGTTCTTCCCCCACAATGGAGTAGACATCCTCTTCTAGGATTAGGAAGTATTTGTAATATGATGGAGATGCAGAACTATATAGATTCACTATATTTCTATTCAATGACTTGTTAATGTCTTGTTCATGCTTGATGAGTTGTGAATGTGACATGTTTATATTTCTATGCTTTGATTGATTGATGTGGAGGATTGTTGATCCCGGAAGGGGATTCCTTAGAGCGTATTGACCAAGGTTCCCTAGTAAAAGGGGTTACCTTTTTCGGACGTCTAAGACGTTCCCTTAAAAGGAGAAACAATCCCTTAGGAACTGCTGCTCTCGTAGAGAGAGTGCTCTAGATCGTATACCCAAGGGGTCCTAGTGACAAGGGTAACTCGTTCACAGACGTCTAGGGCATTCTCTTGAAAGGAGAGATAATTCCTCCATAAGGAAGTAAGTAACCGTACTAAACCTCTACCCTTATCCTTATTGTTATTTACTAGATGTGTATCCCAGTGATCTACCGAGGCGCCCTCGTGACAGGGGGGTTAACCGTTACAGAATTTCACAGGAATCGTCTCTACGTGATACTTAGGGATACTGACCAATTTAACTTCCTGCAAGAGCATGGACATAGAGGATAGAAACTAAGCAATCCATGTAGTATATCCTAGTATTATAATGGAATCGAAATCCTAGAGTCCCTTTTCCGAAGCTCAATTCCCTCAAAGGTCAATTCTCTCTCTCCTCTTTCTTCTTCTTAACCTTCTCCTTCTCTCTTAAATCACTCTCGTTAGTTTGCAAGCACCAAAGTCAACTTTCTATCGTCTAGATAACTCACTTTGCGACATCTCTAATGCTTAATCAACAGTCCCTATGGATTCGACAAATCTTATATATTACTGATGACGAACTCGTACACTTGCGATTGCGTAACAGTGTCCTCTCTAATTTCTTCTAGAACAATTTCACTCATGGGCTTATGGTTCATTACATAATTTTCCTCTAAAAATCGAACATTGGTGCTAACAATGATCTTCTGATTTTTAGGATTATAAAACAAACCACCTTTCATTCCCTTAGGATATCCCATAAACAGACAAACTTCTGTACGTGATTCCAACTTGTCAGTATCTCCCTTCAGCACATGTGCTGGACTACCCCATATCTGAATATGACTCAGACTGGACTTACACTCATTCCACAATTCCATGGGAGTAGAGGGTACTGATTTAGAAGGTACCATATTCAGAATGTATACTGTTGTTTCCAGAGCTTATCCCCAAAATAAATTTGGTAATTCTGAATAACTCATCATCGATCTAACCATTTCCATATGAGTCATATTCCTTCGTTCTGCCACACCATTCTGTTGGGGTGTACCAAGTGATGACATTTGGGATTGAATCCCAGTCTCTGATAAGTAATTCCTAAACTCTCCAAAGACGTATTCACCATCACGATCAGACCGTAGTGTCTTGATACTGTTACTATGACGTTTCTCCACATCAGCCCTGTAAGGACCCACAAGCGAAAATAAGGAATTTATTTATGAAAATGTCTAAGGCCACATAAGCGATAATTAAGGAATTAATTTACAAAAAATTTCTACTAATTTTTAGAAATTTTTAGGGTTTAAAATAGGCCGGTATGGCGTGTTTAAGGGGTAGAATAATTAATATTAATTGGGGCCTAGATAATACCCATTAAGATGGGAGTTAATTGGGTTAATTACCCAACTAAAGCCGCAGAAATGCTTTCTCCCTGCCCTAGAAACGCCGATGCCTCAACCTTCTCCACTTCTGACGATCTCGGCGGAGCTGTCCACTGCGCCGGGCGATCCAACCAAGCACCTCTCCGCACGGTCGCCGATCCAGCCCGACGGACCCTAAATCTCGGCCAGGCGTCACTCCACAGATCAGTCCCCGGTGAGCACCGTGATCGGACAATGAATCGGGCGATTTCTCCCGTTGGCGGCGCGGATCTGGTGAGCTAGGGCATCCGACAGTGGAACAAGAAGGAAGAAGGCAAGTATTTTTCCCTATAATTGTATGAGATTCATGAGGTATGGGGTTGGTAATTAGGTGAGGTTGAATTGCTGGTCTACTGTCGATTGATTGAATGCGTCGCGACCTAGGTTTTCTTGATGTTCTTGCTGCGTTCTGTGTTCCCCTTCATGGTTTCGTAGCGGATTTTTGGTGTTTGCGAGTGGAAATGGTTAGTTCGATATCGTCTTGACGATTTGATCAGGGGTTTGGTTGTCCTTGCAAGTACACATTCATATGGTGACACGAGATCCATAGGGTAGACGAGAGGAGCTTAGGCGTGTTTGATAAGCTTGCCGAGGATACACGATTTGGTGTTTTGAGTTGCGATTTGGGGTTTTCATTTTTTTTTTACTGATTCTTTTCTGCGTTTTCTCTCGATTCCTGCTAGGGATAGGGGAACTGTGAAGTTTTGTGGTGTTATAGAGTGAATATCTTCATAGTTTGAGTTACTGAAATTGTGTTCTTGGTATTCCGACTGTTTCTTTTGGCATCTGTCTCATTTTGATGCTCGGATGGATTTGATCGGGTTTGTTGCATTACGATTTTGTCGATGAAGTTATGGTTTCTCTTAGTATGGAGGCTATTTGGTGGAATTGAAAATGGAACGAAGGTTTTCTTTCCTCTGTGCTTTATATTAGTGTCAACTAAGCATTGTGATGATTTCCGGTGGCACGTTTCAATCGAACTTAGTGTTTGTTGCTCGAGTTTGTTAAATTGCTGGAGAACTTGCTTGAATTCAATTTGTTGTCATTTGTTTTGGGTGGTTTTATGCTGAGTCTGATCTGTTTTGAAGGATGGTGTGGAGGTTTGATTACGGTATTGTTATTGGTTTGTCTCGGGATTTCCTTTAGATTTTTGGATTGTGGTTTGGTGTTTAAAATGGATTCTGGTCATGCTCGGGATTCCCTATTGAAATGCGTTTTTGATCGCCAATTGGTGAGGGAGTAGATTTAGTAAGATGGAGTTGCCTGGTTATGAATTTATTTCTTTCCTAATGTTTTGAAATTTTGGGCTGATGGTTTGATTAGAATGAACTGCAATTGGTACTGTTATGGGTTCTATAGCTTCCGTAAATTTCAGAAGTTCTAGAGTAGGAGTGGGCTTTGATTGTTGTTTATATTTTCCTCAACCTGTAGTAATTTTGCTTATAGGAGATTAGATATGAGTTGTTGGTGCTTACTGTAGTTTATTTTATCAACTGCTACCATAATCCGTATTGATGTTCTGTTACTGAAAAGATTATTTCTCCAATGTTTGTGATCCATCTTTTACTTTGCTAGGTCTTTATTCGTTAGTTCCCTTGATGCTAGTTAATTTGTGTGGACTAATCTTTACTTTGTTACACCTGAATTAGGTTCTTATTCATTTGTACCTTAAAGCTAGTTAAATTCTGTGATTCATTCTTTATTATGCTAATTATGAGTTGAGTTGTTAATCATTAGTATGTTTTATGCTTAAGAATGGATATGAAAAGATTCATGCGGATTGGTATGAAATATAGAATAAAAGTAATGAGTTATTGATATAGTATGATATGAATGGATTATGTTTTCTTGTATAGCTAATTGGATGAGTATGAGCATATGTGGTAGCAGTACGGGATGAGTGACTCGGGATGAGCTCCGGGGAGGGCCCATCCAAACTTGACTGATATGGTTAGCTTCGGCTATATGACTGGATGCATGTTCTCTTCGAGGTACCTCTAGGTTCATAGGACTGTTGACTGACTCTAATTGTGGTTACCGGATATGTGACATATTCACCCTCATTAGCTATGTAGGAACTTTTTTATATAGTACCTTTCTTCGGTTCGTTGTATTTGAGATAAGTTTATGCATGCTAGTTACTATTCTTGCTACTTCATGGATATTATATTGCTCATATAGGATTATACTTGCTGGGTTCATAGACTCATGATGCCTACGTTACAGGTAAGGACGTCTACTAGGAGCATACGGACGGAGTAGGCGATGAGGCGAGATGGAAGCACGACACTGTCCAGACGTATAGGAGTGCAAAGCATACTCGTTCCATTGTGAGAGGTTCTTCATTTGTATAGGGAGAGATTTGAGAATTCATTGTTACTTTTTGTTAAACTCCTATTGGGATGATGTCATGTACATTGGATAAGGTAAATATATCATTATGATGGTATTACACTACAGTTATCTACATAGCAGAGGTCGAGAGGGTTGCGGAAAAAAAAAACTTGAGGGTTGAACATGTGATGTTTCAAGCCCTGTACTATTTGAACTTATCAAAGCACTCAGACTTGTAGCGCATCAAGTAAATGTACCTGTATCTCGAATAATCGTATATAAAAGAGATAAAATATTTGAAACCACATCTTGCCTGGATAGACATAGGATCACACAAATAAGAATGAACCAATTCTAACACATCTTTGACTCTATATCCCTTGGCCTTAAAAGGTCTCTTGGTCATTTTACCTTCCAAGAAAGATTCGCAAGTTGAAAAAATTTTCAACACTAATGAACTCAAGAGTCTATCGGCTATTAACTTTTGAATTCTACTTAAGTTAATATAGCCAAGCCTTAGATGCCAAAGATATGTTTGGTTCATTTTCAAAGATTCCTTTCTTTTATTAGAATTAGAAGATGTGTTATTAATTTCCATTTGTTGCTTTGTGAGAGAAATTAGATTTAGAGTATACAAATTGCCTACTAATGTACTAGAACAGATAATAACCCTATTCTTTTTTATAACTACTTTGTCATAAAAAAATAGAATATCCATCCACAAACAGTTTAGAAATTGAAATTAAATTCTTTATAAAAGTTGGTACATAAAGACAATTTCTCAAAATCAAATTTATATTCCTATCGAATGATAAATAGACGTCTCCCACTATAACAGTCACCACTTTCGTAGCATTGCCCATGTAGACGGTTATCTCTCCTTCATATAGTCAATGGGTTTCCTGGAACCTCTGTAATGTATTACAGACATGATCAATGGCTCCTGTATCTACACACCAGGTGCTAGTAGATAACACCGCTAAACATGTTTCAACTACTAGGGAATAAGATATACCTTTATTATTCTCTTTCCTTCGAGGGCAATCTGCCTTCCAATGTCTAGACTACTTGCAGATGAAGCACTTGCCCTTTGGCTTCTTTACTCTAGCTTTTGGTCCAGTACCTAGAGATTTATTCACCTTCTTTGCTTAGCCTACCTGTTTCTTCTTCTTCTTGCCTTTCGACTTAGAAGTAGAAATATTTTCAACAAAGTGAATTTGAGAATTATGACGAAATAGCCCTTCTGCTGCATGAAGTTCTGTCAGTAGTTCTGCCAATGAATACATCCTCTTATTCATATTGTAGTTCAGGTGGAACTGCTCAAAACTTTTGGGTAGCGTTTGAAGAATAATATCGACCTGGGTTTCCCCATCGATTTCAGCTCCAAGGATTTGTATTTCGTTCAAGTAAGTTATCATCTTTAGGATATGATCCCTAACGGGTGTACCCTCTTTCATGGTGGCTGTCATCAATTTTCTCATTGCCTCTTACCTAGCAACCCGATTCTGGTGTCCGAAGAGTTCCTTGAAATTGTTCATCATATCATAGGCAGTTGGCAAGTTCTGATGCTGATGTTGCAACACATTTAACATTGAAGTCATAATGTAATACCGCGCTATCTCATCTGCCTTTACCCATTTCTTATGATACTCAATCTCCTCTTCACTAGAATCACTATTAGGAACATTAGGGCAGACCTCTAACAGTACAAACTTATAGCCTTCAGCAGTAAGAACAATGTCCAGGTTTCTTTTCCAATCTATATAATTGGGACCAGTAAGTTTGTTCTCTTTCAGTATAATAGCTAGTGGATTGAAAGTCATCCTAAGAATCACAAAATAAGTTTTGGTCAAGACTCTAAATTTAGAATAATATTGATTCCTCAAACAATACTATTTAAATTTACCAACACCTCTAAACACCGTGAATTTTGTATGTCACGTTAGTGTGGACGTATACAAATTCAAACATTTGTAAGAGCAGATTTTACCCATTAATTTTGTTCTTGTCATCTTAACTTTATGACAAATAAAATTAATAGTTGGTATTCCTTTGGTCACACAAATAATAGCAGTGACGTCGTTGGGGAGAATACTATTAAATGTGTCTAAGTGTATATCATTACTTGATACTTAGTCCATTAAATAAGATTGTGCCCCTTCAGTTGGAGAATATCACACACTCCTAAATAATTTCCTGTAACCATCCATAAAAGGAAGTTTGAACTAGTGATCCGCAAACAAACTCATCCGTTGTGGAGGGAGGCACTCAGAGCCAACACGCAAGTTTGTTTGCATCACTTTCAAACCAATAATGGAGACCGTGGAATTTATTTAAAATATCTCTCCCACTTAGTTATTTAAGATGAGGAATTTTAACTATGCAAGCACACATCACATACACACACACATCACAGTAAATAAAAGCAATAAATATGGAAATTAATTTTCTAACTATTATGGTCTCTTCCATCACTGTCCTCCGTGTGTTGCTAACCCTAGGGTTCATGTCGTCGGGTCCATCGAGCTTCTTTTTCTGCTGCGCCTCTGGTCCTCCAATAGTACCATGCCTCGCAAGAATACGATATGCGACAAAAATAGAATTTTACATTTATCGATCCTATATTCCACGAAGGAATGTACATGTAATCTAGATCGAACAAAAAGTAAAATCCTAAAAGTAATACAGCTCCTGCTGTATTTAATAAATACAATCATGCACACACACATAAAATGCCCTTGACATGTCCAAGGGTTCAATCACACACAATCACAATAAGTCATAATAGTTGGAGTCTGCAACCACAGAGTTAGCATATCCTACTATTATCCTGCCTAAATTATGTATGACATGTGCATAATTAAACTGAAAACCAAACACACAGAGGCAAACCCTAGCTCCGATACCAATTGTTGGCTGCTACTCGGAATATCGTACCGGTTCTCCTGTACAAAAATTTTGTACAAGTCCTGAATCTTTCCTAACAACCTAATGTGTTCTTTAAAAATTTAGTTTGGAATCGCAAACAGAACTTAACATTATTGATTCCAAATTTAACTTATCTGTTCTTAGAGGTTTAGACTTGAACGCAAACGATACTTAACATTGTTGATCCAAATTCACCCATGTTACAAATTTGATTAAATATTTATTTCAGAAATTGGCTTCCAAGTTAAACATGGCAAGCACTAGGCCTTCTTGGGTATGAGATCATCCACCACTTCCTAAACAAAGTCTTTCAACGAAATTCAATATTTAATCTCCTTATAGTAACCCTAGGTTTAACCAATAAGAACAATCGAATCACAAGATCGAAAAACAAAAGAAACACAAATCGAATCATAAATCTGAAACCTAGAATCATTAGCCTCTTGTGTTTGGTATTTCAAGATCTAAACAAAAGGATGAACTAGTTATGATGCGGAAACTAATAACTAGTTATACCTTTTGTAGCTTATAGACCTCACGATCTTCTATCGTATTCCTCTTCTTATCTCGGGCATCGTGTGGGTGACGATCTACCGAGACGAGAATCCACCCAAGCTTCCTTCTTCTCCTTGCAAGTTTCGGCCAACAACAATCTCCTTGAGATGAAGAACTTCGGACATCAACCAAACTCCAAGAGATACTAAGAAACAATGTCTCCTATCTCTCCTTCTTCTTCTAATAAGATCCGACCACCAACCAAGCTCCTTGAGATGAGATGTTGCCAGCCACCAAGAAGAAGAATAGGGAAAGATGAAGGATGAGGGCCGACCACTATCAAGGAAGAGAAGAGAGGAATAATAGATGTGTTGTTGTGAGGTGAGGCACCTCTATCCTCTCTTTTATATTCCTTGATCTTGGCAAATAAGGAAAGTTTTAAACATAATTAAAACTTCCTTATATTCCTTGCCAATGACTAAAAAGGAGAGTTTTAAAACAAAAATTAAAACTTCCTTTTCTCCTTCAATGTGGTCGGCCCCTTCAAGTCCTCCAAATAAGGAAAGTTTTAAACACAAAATTAAAACTTCCTAATTTGTTTCTGAAAATTTTTAAAATAAAAATTTCTCTTTTAAAATTCCTTCGGGGTTGGTTATAAAAGGAAACTTTTATAAATTAAAATCTCTCTTTTAAAACATGTAGATGATTACAAAAAAGGAAAGTTTTCTCTAAAATTAAAATCTTACTTTTAACTACAAATAAGGAAAGATATTAAACCTTTCTCTTAACCCTTTGTAGAAACAATAAAAGGAAAGATTTAATTTTAAAACTCTCTTTTAAATCATGACTTCCACATAAGGAAAGATTTTAAAATTAAAAATCCTTTTATTTTTAGTTGCGGCCGACCACCTAAGCTTGGGTTCAAGCTAGAGTCGGCCACCACTTGACCCATCAAGCCTTGGTTTGGCCGGCCCTACCTTGGGTTCCAAGCTAGGCTTGGCCGGCCACCTTAAGGTGGGTAAGAAGTTGGGTTTAGGTTGGTATAAGACTTTATAAATAAGAGGCTACGACAGGGACCGAGAGGAGGAAGTGGTTTTGGTCTCCCGATGAACTTGAGCTTCCCGTGTTCGCCCCGAACACCCAACTCAAGTTCATCAATAATAACTCATACCACTAAAGAGTTATTATTGAACTACCGCATCAATCTCATATTACTATATGGACTCCTTCTTATCATGAGTGTGTTAATCTCCCTGTGTTTAATATATCGAATGTCCACTAATTAAATGAGTTACTGACAACTCACTTAATTAATATCTAACTCCAAAAGTAGTACCACTCAACTTTATTGTCATGTCGAACTAAGTTCACCTGCAGGGTTTACATGATAATCCTTATGAGCTCCTCTTGGGGACATCATCAGCCTAGATCACTAGGACACAGTTTCCTTCTATACACACTATAAATAATATCATTTCTCAACTTATCGAGCTCCTTGATTTAACGAGCTAAATCTCACTCATTGATAAGTCAAAGAAATAAATACTAAATATATGTGTTTGTTATTATATCAGGATTAAGAGCACACACTTTCATAATAACAAAGGTCTTGTTCTTTTATGCAGTCAGTATAAAAAGAAACTACTTTAAATGATCCTGCTCAATACACTCAGAGTGTACTAATGTAATTTTATAGTCAAGATAAACTAATACCAAATTACACTACGACTATTCCAATGGTTTGTTCCTATCCATCTTAGTCGTGAGTTACTTTTTATAATTTATAAGGAACTGATAACATGATCTTCTGTGTGTGACACCACACATCATGTTATCTATAATATAAATTAATTGAACAACTACACTTAGCATATAAATGTAGACTTTTGACCAATGTGATTCTTTATTTCAAAATAAATATTTACAAAAAGCTAGGCTTTTAGTATACACTCTAAAAAAAGGAACTGTATGAAAATTAGGGTTTGATTTGGATGCAATGCGTATGTTTGCGTACCTTGTCAGTGGAGAGAATTCTCCTTTTTATTCCACCTCATTTAACCTCCACAGTCATAAGGTGGACCCCGGTTTGTTAGAGTTTGTTAGGAGATGACGTAAGCCAGAATTGTAATAATAGTTTAAGGAATCTTTTTCTTACCCCATATGTACTTTTTTTTGTCGTTTAGCATACCTGCAGAGAGTCGTAGAAGCTATATGACGCCAAATTAATTAAGTTATCAGATGATCATATATTATCATGGTTCACCTGTTGCACACACTTGGTTGATCATATAAATCCATTCTATATATATAAGGAATACCTTCTGCTTGTGCTAGTCTCGGCTGATGTTTTATACTCGATCGGTCATTTCTTCCCGACCAGGACTTTACTATTATTAATGTGTTATCAACCATGCCAAGTTAAAGACCTATCTGCTCGATCTACTTATCATGCTCGACCGATCTTTATCTGTCGAGCCAATGTACTAGACCGGTCCCTTACGCTCGATCGGTCTTTTCTCACCTAGCATCTGTGCTTGGACGGTTTATTAGGCTCTACTGATCATATCTTACTGACCAGAGTTAATTAGTTAGGCGTATATGAGTCTTTTTACCAGGCTAATCCTTTCTCGATCGATTTTTGCATACCGAGCACATATGCTCGGTCGGTCTATCATGTCTGACCGATCTTCCCATGCCAAGTCAATATGCTTGATCAATCTCTCATATTCGGTCGGTCTTTGCATATTGACCTCGTATGCTCGGCCGATCTTTTGAGCACGTCCGACCCTACATTATGGACTGTAATTATCCGGCTGAGTCTGTAGGAACACCATTATCTGATGATCCTTCCTTCAGCCAGCCGTGCGTTAAGAATTACATAAGACCAAGTCGTTTATGTTCGCTCGATCTATGGAATCCGGTCAGCCTTTATGCGTCAGGCTTATGGGCATGATCGGTACATTACTTTCGTTCGATCTTTGTCTATTGTGTACCAGACCAAGAACTTTTATATTTGACTGACTCTCTACGTTGGGTCGATCATGCGTGCCCAGACGAGTACCCGTGCTCGACCGGTCTTTGCTTACCAAACTCATATACTTGAGCGACCCTGCTATGTCCCGGACTACCCAAGGTTATACTTTCTTTACATATGATTGATCCTTTATATCCAACTGACCGGATCTATTTGGATGGTTTTTTCAGCTGATCCTAAACGCTCGCTCGGTCCTACCTGCTCGGTCGGTTCGTCATACCCGGTCGGTCTGTCATATCCGACCTATCCTCGTTTGCCATGCATAGAGCGACCCGTCTTTGCCGGGTCTAACCTTTTCCGGCGGCCTCTCCTCCCGTCCTTTCCAGTCTTCCTCATCCTCGTTTCTCCTTCTCCCCTTCTCCCCTTCTCCTCTCAAAAAGGGATCCTCTTATCACCACCCATATCAACCTACTTGTCTGTTCATGTTCAAAAATAACATATTAGCGTTTGGTCGATGCTTGTTTACCATTACTACCTTGTGTCTGCTTTTGAATCTGTTGCTTCTTGGTGGAAGGATCTCTTTAAGTTATTAACTTGAGGAGTTTGTGTTTCCCTTTCTTGGTACCTACTTTTTTCTTTATAATTTAAATTGCCTAGTTATAAGAGTGTTGATTCCTATAATCCATCTCTCAGCTCCCTATAAGGGTGTTGATTCCTATAATTCAAATTGATTTTAGATCTATTGCTACTTGTTTGTTTAAGTGATTACTATCTTGTCTCTTTCATGTTTTCTAATTATGTCTATGTTTTTTAACTATTTTTCAATCCTGTTATCTGTTTTGATTCTATCTTTGTTTTCTAATTTTTTTTGCTTCTATTTTTTGTTTTGTTTTTTCTTAGATTTGTTTCAGGTATTGTCTCTTTTTTTGTTTATTTCAAAGGCTCTATTATATATTTTTTCAGACTTTGTTTTCTAGTTTTTTTTTCATGATATCATCAAGTTTTAGCAGCATCAACAATACAAGATTTCAACCTGTAACATGTAGGGACTGCGAACGAAATACATTGGTGTGTCTTTCTAAATCAACCAAAAATCCTGGGAGACAGTATTACAGATGTGTGCAACATGGATGGCGACAGTGGGTACCGACCGATAATAGTTCAGCCGACAAAAGTGAAATTGAATACATTGCTACTCATGGACATAATCTGAGGATAATCAATATACCAAAATTCATCTGGATATTAATGGGCTTGAACTTGATTCTCTTAACCATAATTCAAATTTTGATATTAGTTTATCTGGATAGGTTGTTTTAAA
The DNA here is from genome assembly GCF_018446385.1 of Zingiber officinale. NCBI lineage: Eukaryota > Viridiplantae > Streptophyta > Magnoliopsida > Zingiberales > Zingiberaceae > Zingiber > Zingiber officinale. Next base: position 16,636,703 of record NC_055986.1, on the reverse strand, counting down.
TACTATTGGTGTTGTAATATAACTATTGTAAGTTTGGATTTGGACACACCCTTCATTTTAGTTCATCTAGTTAATTACGTTTGATACTGTTGAATAATGTTATTGAAATTATGGTATGATAAGGAATTAGTGTCAAGTACTATTTTTTACCTCTATCATTTTGTTAATTCATCTTGTTAATTAGTGTCGAGTATTATAGGAAGATGTAGAGCATTTTATTATTGATTAAATAAATCCACAATACAAATACGAGCCAAACTTAGCATGAAAAAAGAGACACACAGGAGACTTTCAATTGATTTTCTGCCAGGAGTACATCAAAGTGGATTGTGGGTGCAAAAGCAAAATGCTTGGAATTTATTAACACAATGGACCAACAATTTCTTTACAAGATAAATATCACAAGTACAGTCACATTCGTGTAAATCTCCTCAACTCTAACTGACAAGTAACGTCTGCTAAGCACTTTTGACACCAACAATATGCCTCCATAAAAAAACGTATTCAAAGGCATAGAAAGCATGAAACTGGAAAACAAGATCAACTCCAACTCCAATATATTGTGAAGAGCTGGAACTCGTTATCGAGTTTGTTGGTGTGCTGAGGCTTGAAACCACAAGGGTGTGCATTTAGTAGTTTTGCAGCTCTCTCATTTTGAATGGCTCTCGTTTCTGAATCGAGAAGGTTTTGCAAACTTTCATTCACAAGCCATAGCTTGCAACATGAGCATGTCTTCTTTTTTTATACCAAACTCAGCATAAATTTTTAAGACACTAATAAATTCTATATTGCCAGTATGAGAGATGATTACTTCATCATACTGACATTTTTAGCGGCTTTCTACCAATTTTAAATGGCTTTTTACCAAAAAAGTCTAATATTTTCCCATTTTAAGCCCAGCATGGGCTTGATAATTTCCATATCAGACCCAGCTTGGGCCTGATCATCTCCATATCAGGCCTAGCGTGGGCCTGAAAAGTTTACGGAGATGTTGATGAAAGGAATAATTTAGACAAACAAAACTTGGACCGCAACATACTTACACAACTTCAATATATATACTATAAAGTTGCACTAGAATAAACCACCAATTGCTTGACAATGGAAAACAAAGCCTTAATCATGATTTCTGAATTCAATAAACATATAAATATTAGGCTATAACTTGAAATTGGCCAAAAAGGTCTTGTTGGTGCAATGTCCCTGGGTTAAGGTTAACCAGGTTGACTACGCTTGAATTGGCTCAAGCTTGAGTCGTGATGTTTGAGTTTCGATGTTTGGGTTTCGATGTTTGACAATATATGGAGATTGCAGGTGCAATCGTCCGATTGAGTAGATTGTTGGTACAATTCTCCTCTGATCAAGGTTTGCTCATTTTGGTGTGAAGAAGAGTCAAGTAGGTCAAGGTTGACTGGATACTTGACTGGGAAAGTCCTAACTGGAAGTTAGGCAGAGGCAAGTCCAACAGGAAGGTTGGCAGAAGTGGAAATCTAAGTGGGCAGTGTTGACTGGGCACTTGGTGTGAAAGACTTGGTGAGTGAAGTCAGGTGAAAGCCTTAGTGAGTGAAGCTAGGAAGATGAAAATCCTAGTGAGTGAAGTCAGGTAAAAGTCTTAGTGAGCGAAGCTAGGCGGATGAAAATCCTAGTGAGTGAAGTCAGATGAAAGCCCTAGTGAGTGAAGCTAGACAGATGGAAATTCTAGTGAGTGAAGCTAGGCGGATGAAAATCCTAGTGAGTGAAGCTAGGTGGATGAAAGTCCTGGTGAGTGAAGCCAGGTAGTGAAAATTCGGGTGGATTAAGGATGACCGGGCATCTGGTAATTCAAAGTCCAAATGGGTCAAAGTTGATCGGACACTTGACATGAGACTGAAAGTCCAAGTAGGTCAAAGGGTTGACCGGATACTTGGCATGAAGAGAAAAGTTCAAGTGGGTCAAAGGGATTGACCGAACACTTGATGAAGAATTCTCAGCAGGTCAAGGTTGACCAGATGCTAGGCACGAGGAATCCCAACAGGTCACGGTTGACCGGATGTTGGGTTTGGGAACCTTGGACTTGGTTTAGGCAAGTCAAGGTTGGTCAATTGATCGGCTGATTGATTGGGCCAGAGCCCAATTGATCAACCGATCGATTGGGAGTGTGCCGTGAGTGAAGGCAGGCCCAATCGATCAGTCGATCGATTAGAAAGCATTATCGCGACCATAGAGAGGTCCCCAATCGATCAGTAAATCGATTGAGGCTAGCTTCTCGTGAAAACACGAGTAAGGCTAAATCGATCAGTTGATCGATTCAGGCCTTTTCCAGTGAGAGCACAGAGGCACTCTGAATCGATCAATCGATCGATTGGGATGTGACCATTGCACATTATGCAGGTTTTGGACAGCTGAGATCGCTGGGATCTGACGTGGTAATCGATTGGAAGTATGACAAATCGATTGGAAACCTTAGAAACGCAAATATAAAGGCGACGATGAGTTCAAACACTGTAGCGCTTCCTCCCGATTCTTGCATGCGATTTCTCTGCTACTCACCGCCGGACTTCGTGCTTGGAAGAGAAGTGCTACTGCACTTTCTAGAGTGTCCAGAGGCGTCTTCATCAACAAGAGAATCAAGCAAGAAGAGGTTTTTAGTTTGTATTCTTGTATTTACTTCTTGCTTAGAGTTGTAACTTGTGTGATTTTGTACGAGATTTCTCCACCTCCGATAGTTACCGAGAAGGAGTGTTTTTGATAGTGGAGAATTCATCATGTGTGGATCCTTGGATTAGTCACCTCTTCTTGAGGTGGATACCAAGTAAATCTACGTGTTATCATTGTAGAGTGCTTCGAGGCTATTCCGCTGCAGATTAACAACATCGAAGCAAGCAAATTCAGCACAACGAGCTATTCACCCCCCGTCTATCACCAAACGACCCTAACAAGTGGTATCAGAGCAAGGTTGCTCTTCACCGGAATCATCGCCAGAAGGGGCAACAAGCTTGAGGGAGAATAAGTTGAAGCAAATTCATCAAGTCGAAGACTTGTTCAAAAGCTCAACTTCAAATGGATTTCCGAGATGGACTCAAATTCGACACAAGGGTACCTCCACCATACACATCTACTAGCTTTGATTCTTAGAAATCAAGAATCAAAAATTTCTTCATGATGGAGATAGAGCAATGGTTTACTTTTATGGAAGACTTTGAAGCTCCAAGAGATTCAAAAGGCAAGATTCTCAAGAAAAGAAAATGGAGCAAGGAGCAAATTCAAAGAAGCGAAGCCAATGACAAAGTGACCAAATTATTGGTCAACATATTGTCGAGCAACATTTTGAAGCAAATAGGAGAATTTGAAGACGCCAAAGCGCTATGGAGCAAATTGGCTAAACTCCATGAAGAACCCTCCAAAGCACAAATTCAAGAGGAATCCAAAGAGAAAGACTCATTGAAACAAGAGGGAGAAGAAGAGGATTCGGAAGTTGAGAGATGCTCAACATCCGAAGAAGAAGTCCAAGAAGCCTCATCTTCAAGGGAGTGCAATGAAAAAGGCAAAGAGGGAGCATACTCTTTGTTGATGAAGATGAGGAGGCCTCCACCTCAAGGATTGAGGGGAAGCGTCCTTTAATGACGCCAGAGCAAGAAGAAGCCTCCACATCCGGGTCAAGTGGAAAAGAAGATGAGACAACCTCTAAAAATCAAGAAAAATCAAATAAAGGAACATGTGTCACCCCTACAAGCAAAGGTATAGAAATTTCAAATGTTAATAATAAAAATCATATTATATACTTTGAGTGTAGGGAACATAGATACTATAAGAGTAAGTGTCCCAAATTAGTCAACAAGAAGGGCCAAGTGGAGAAAAAGGGCAAGGAGAAGCCCAAGGAGGTTGCCCCCGTGACAAAGAAGAGCAAGGAGCACATTGTGTGCTTCTTGTGCAATCAAAAAGGACATTATAGAAGTCAATATCCTAAGGGGAAGGAATCGGTCAAAGTCAAAGGAGAAAGCTCAAGTCAAGGGGGAGCTTCTAAAGGGAAACTCAAGGTATCATTTATTGAACTCAATCCTTTAATCCATGATAAAAAGCATGCTAATTCTAAGTTATATCATTTTAATGCTATTTATCATAAAAATAGGAGACATGATAGTGTTAAAGGAAAATATGTAGTTTTTCATGCCAAGACTACCTCACCTAGGGTTAGGAAGGTTGATAACAATCTAGGCAATAACTCTAAGGATCTTAGATATAAGCCTAAAAATAAAAATGCTCATAGGAATCAAGAAAAATCAAAATCTAAGGATTTATGAAAGGAAAATCAAGTCTTGAAGTCAAGACTTGATAATTTAGAGAAGACCCTAAAGAGAATGGAAAATATTCTTAAGGGTCAAAAGGAGAAAAACCTAGGGATAGTTAGACAAAAACCATCTAATGATAGGAGGGGTTTGGGATACAAACCTCATGCCAAGAAGGATGTCTCTTCTTATCATAGAGTTCCATATAAGTATGGAACTAATCCTAGGTAAGTCAAAGTATCTAGGGAAGTTATCTCTAGAAATATCTTTGCATAAATCAACGTGACTAAGACTTCTAATAAGTAAAAAAGTCACTATGGAGGTCACAAGGGAAGTTACCCCTAGAGTTGACCTAGAGGAGGTGACCAAGCTAAGGCATCAAAGAAGCCTAGAAAGGTCATTAGGAAGATGTCTAGGGAAGTTATCCCTAACGAGTACCTAGAACATCCAAGGAGCACCAATAGGTGTTGGTTCCTAGGAGCATATTATCTACACCCTAGATGGGTTAGAGAGTGTCAACTCTAATTAGAAGGGTAGTTAACCCAACCTTGATGAAGTTGACACTTGAGAGCATTTTCAAGGTTTTTGTTAACCTTTGAAAAAGAAGTGGATTAATTGATTACTTTGGAAAAAGTAGAATGTGTTAAAATTTGAAGATATGGATTTAATTTTAAATTGACACAACAAATCAAGAGTAAAAGAAATGTCAAGTTGGATTTTGACATTTTCTTGAAGAAGGTGGGGGACAATCTAGATTTAAATGCTAAGTTTAGCTAAAAATTAAGGATACTTAGATAGTTAATCTAGGTATACATTATTAATGCTAATTGTTATGATTGTTTGCCCATCATATGCCATGACATCATATTTTGCATTCATGTTTATTATGAAAAATAAATAAAAATACCATGTCATGTCATACATACATCATGTAGATATAGTAAGTTTTCTTTTGAAAATCATTTATATTGTTGTATGTCATTAATCATCATGCATTATTTTAAACTCCTTATATTTAAGGACAATGGCATTTACAAACAAGTGGCATCCTAGGTGGATGTTCATATCTTAAAATACCTAGATAGATATGCATGATCCCTAATTTAGTGCAAAACTAAAATCTACATCTCACAAAGACTATAAGTTGACTTGTATGTGATTTAGTACACATTAGATACAAGTGAGATGTTAGGATGATGAACAAAACTCAAGATGTTGACTTAGTACATCTTGTTGAGTTTTGATTTCATCAAAACACAGTTTTGTGTTTGCCAATCATTGGGGAAGCTAATGTACAAGTCATGTGCATTTAGCCCAAAGAACATGATTGGAAATTGGTTTTAAAAATCATTTTAAATATACTTTGGAAAACCTTGGTGAAAGATATCTTTTGATAGTAATCACAATTGCATAGTTAGACACAAACTTGGAAGAAACATTGAAGTTTTTACAAGTTTTCAATTTTATGTCAATCTTTGAAAATAAGATATATTTTCTTAGAAAATTATTTTTCCATGATAGTACATTCCTTAAATAATGTCTACATAAATTTTCATAATTTTTAGAATTTTGTATAATTTCTAGGACATTTCTGAATTTCATCTGAAATTGAATTTCAGAAATTCAGAAGCCTAATAGATCAACCGATCGATTGGGAGGTCTCAATCGATCAACCGATCGATTGGGAGGTCTCAATCGATCAACCGATCGATTGGGAGGTCTCAATTGATCAGCCGATCGATTGAGAAGAGATTTTCCACAAATGGAGCGTCGCAGAATCGATCAGCTAATCGATTGCCTAAGTCTGGATCGATCGACCGATCGATTTAAAGGTAATTTCCGCAAACAGAAGCTTGCGGAATCGATCAATGGATCGATTCAATGACTTCAATCGATTGAGCCCCAACTCCAATCGATTGAAAAAGGTTGATTTTAACTGTAAAAGTTTGATTTCAGCTTGTTAAACCATTTTTAGTCATGTTAACCATTCCTAACCCTTCAAAATACATTTGTACACACTTAGGGAGAGTTTTCATGATAAAAACAAGAATGAAATGGTTAGGAAAGACTATGTTGAAGTTTAGGTTGAGGTTTACATTCAAATATTGATTTTTGAACCTCAATACTTCAAATTTTGGGTTTCCTAAAGGTTTAGGGATTCCAAGTCATTATTGGTGCAATGACAGAAGTGTGGAGCATGTCTTTAGAAGGAGTCACTCTTTAGAGACATGGAAATATTTTTTCCAAAGCTTTAGAAGGGAGTATAACCTTCGGTTAAGTGTATGCTCAAGGATGAGCATTGAGTACGATGAAGGGTATGGGACTTTCATTGTAGTGTTGTGAACAACAAGTGAGGTTGTACACAACATGAAGATAACTCTTATAGAGAAGAGTTTTTGATGTGTGCCAATGGGGAGAAATGTAGGGTTAAGTTAGACCTTTATTACCCAAAGAAGGAGTTTACCTTCTAAGAAAGAGAGAGAATGAAGGAAACCCTTATTCATACTTTAGCATGAGAAGAAGTTAAGGCTATGGGATTAGCCTAACTTAAAGGTATTGTCAAACATCCAAAAGGGGGAGATTGTTGGTGCAATATCCTTGGGTCAAGGTTGACTAGGTTAACTAAGCTTGAATTGGCTCAAGCTTGAATCGTGATATTTGGATTTCGATGTTTGATAATAAATGGAGATTGCTGGTGCAATCGTCCAATTGTGGAGATTGTTGGTACAATTCCCCTCTGATCAAGGTTTGACCATTTTGGTGTGAAGAAGAGTCAAGTATGTCAAGGTTGACTAGATACTTAACTGGGAAAGTCCTAAATGGAGGTTAGGTAGAGGCAAGTCCAATAGGAAGGTTTGCAGAAGTGGAAATCCAAGTGGGCAGTGTTGACCGGACAGTTGGTGTGAAAGACCTGGTGAGTGAAGCCAGGCAGATGGAAATCCTAGTGAGTGAAGACAAGTGAAAGCTTTAGTGAGTGAAGCTAGGAAGATGGAAATCCTAGTGAGTGAAGCTAGGTGAAAGTCCTAGTAAGTGAAGTTAGGCGGTTGAAAATCCTGGTGAGTGAAGCTAGGCAGATGGAAATCATGGTGAGTGAAGCGAGGTGAAAGTCCTAGTGAGTAAAGTTAGGTGAATGAAAATCTTAGTGAGTGAAGCCAGGTGAAAGATCTAGTGAGTGAAGGTAGGCAGATCGAATGTTGGTGCGGGAAGCATCCGACGATCAAACCTGAGTTTTGATAATGGTAAAAGATTCAAATGTAAGGTTATTTGTGATCTAATGTTCTTGAATGAGTTTGCAGGAAAAGTTCTAAGGTATCTTAGGCAAAAGTTCTAGCTGTGGTTAGACAGGCAGAAAACTCTAGGGGGTGGTAACCCTAGGTCCTAGGGGGTGGTAACCCTAGGTCCTAGGGGGTGGTAACCCTAGGTCCTAGGGGGTGGTAACCCTAGGCAGGAAGCCTTGGCGAGTCGAGGTCTTCGGGAAAAAGTCCTAAAGTAGGAAACTCTAGGTGAAAATCCCGATGTCACGGATCGGGTGGAAAGTCTGGGCGGGTCATGGAGCGGATGTCCAGCGGAAAGACCTGAAGACTCGGGCGCTGAGCAAAAGCCCAGTCAATTTGGAGGATCGAATTGGCAACAAGTATACTCTCCTGAGTGAAGTAGGTGAGGATGCGTTCCCCGCTGAGGGAATAGTATACGTCGGTTTGACCTAGGGTTTCTGGATGAGAATCCGAAGTCAGAACCGGACAATCTGGTGACTGTCAGACATTTACATTTATGTTATTATTATGTGCTAACTTTGTATTGCAGGGTATGTTTGGTATTTTGGGACTAACATATCTTGCAGGGACAAAAGAGCAAGTTTTGCCTCGGATGAACAGTACCCGAGGCGCCCTCTATGGAGCTTGGAGGTGCCTAGAGTGCAAGGGCTGAGGATTCTAAGCAGCGGAGCTGGAGGCACCCTCCAAAGGAACTGGAGGCGCCTCGGACGGCCTTGGAGGCGCCCTCAAGGGCATTGGAGGTGCCCTCAAGAGGATAAGCTGCGGGAGTTGCGGATCTTATCCGCGCTGTGAATCCGCCAGTGATGGAGGCACCCTCAAGGGCCTTGAAGGCGCCCTCAACGGCTTATATCAGCCAGTCTCGACCAGCAACTTGAGACAACACATTCTAAGCAATCCTTCAGCTGTGCACTGCTAACGAGACGTTCCGGCTGAGCTATAACAAGACCCCGACGACCCAAAACTGTGAAGTTTTAATTTCTTATTATCGGTATAGTTTTTCAGAATAGTTGTATTGTAATAATCTCTTGTAATATTTGCGAACTTATAGTTGTTGCACAAAGTAAACGCTCAACGAGCGTGGACCTTGGAGTAGGAGTCGTCACAGGCTCTGAACCAAGTAAATCCCAGTGTTTGCTTGTGTCTATGTGTTTTGATTTCCACTGCGTTTATTCTAAGATTTCAAAAATGAAAAGTGAAAGCCACGAGCGATATTCACCCCCGCCCCCCTCTAACATTTTTCGATCCAACAATTGGTATCAGAGCAGGGTCGCTTCGATTTGGTGCAACCACCAATCAAGCATTTTTTTTGTAGTGATTTTCAATTTTTCAGAGTCGATCGGAATCGGTATTATTGCCGCCTTCTGATCTAGTTTTTTCGTAATCAAATTTTTCCTCGAAGTTGGTGCAACACCACTCGAGTTCGAGTGTTTATTTTTTTTAACCCGCACTACTAAATCCAAGACCTAGTCTTGGAATCTTTGTTGTTTTCTGTGTGCGAGATTCATTTCTCAAATGGCCCATCAAGAATACTATAGCACAGTCCGACCACCGCTCTTCACCAGCGAAGATTTCGGCTACTAGAAAGGCCGAATGGAGTCATACATCTAGACTCAGTTCGAGATGTGGATGATCATCAAGACTGGGATCTCGCTTCCACTCAACGGCTCAGGAAAACCAGTTTCATGCGAGAACTGGAACACAAGTGTAATAAAATAGGTCGAAGCCAACGCCAAAGTGACTTTGACCCTCCAATGTGGATTAACGAAGGAGGAGCTGAACCGTGTCGGCCCGTTCTTGAGCGCCAAATAATTGTGGAAAAAATTGATCGAGTTGCACGAGGGCACATCAGACACAAAGGTAAGTAAGCGTGACTTACTGTTTAATAAATTATATAACATTAAAATGCAGGAAGGTGAGACGGCTAGCAAGCTTCATGCCCGTATACAAGATCTGCTCAACAGACTCCACGCAATCGGACAGAAAGTGGAGAACCGCGACGTCCTAAGGTATACCCTAAATGCCTTTCCGAGGAATACCTTGTGGGCATTCATGGTAGATGCTTACAAGGTATCCAAGGATTTATCTTTAATTAAACTTGACGAATTATTTTATGAATTTGAATTACATGAACAAATTAATACTCATCCGTCCGAGAAGGGTATAGCTTTGATTGCAGGTACAAGCAGAGCGCGCGAACCTAAAGCAAGACGCAGAATCGAACCAGAGTCAGAAGAAGAACCGGACTCAGACGATGGTGACGATGAGATCACAGTCGAACTTGTCAACTTGGTAAGAAAGCTCTACAAAAAGAAGAAGGGCTTCAACAAGAAGGACATCAAGAAGGTGATCCAGTCCAAGGAGGTTCAACCAAGTTCAAAGTAACCTGCTACGGCTGCAACCAAAAGGGACATATCAAAGCCAACTGTCTGAATCAAAAGGATGAAAATAAGCAAAGAAAGAATAAAGCTCTGAAGGCAACTTGGGACGAGTCCTCATCAGAAGAGTCCGATGAAGAGCTTGAACAGACGAGCCTCCTTGCACTGACGGTCCGGGACCAAATCAACGAATCCGAAAACGAGAACGAATCAGAAGTAGAATTAGAGAGAAGTCACAGATCTGTATCCATTTCTGAAGGGCCCAACCTCGCTGTAAGTATTTCTCGGTTGCATAACCTAATCAATTATCTTATGCGTAAATTAGCTAAATCTAACGTTCGGATCAAATCACTTCTAAAGGATGTAACAACCCTTAAAGAAGTGACTAACTCTAAATCCTTGACTGACCCTATTCAGACTGAAACCTCAACTCAAGTCCAAAATCTTGAGGAAGAGAATTCCAGCGTGAAAACTCAAGTCAAGGATTTGAAGATCACGTTCGAACAATTTACACTGGGTTCCAAAAATCTTGATTTGATTCTTGGAAAACAAAAGGTCGTATACAATCGATCCAGACTAGAATTTAGGATAAAAAAGAAATATCATTCATATCTATCTCTTGTTAATAGAACAAACAAAAAACTAGTCCAAGCATGGGCCCCAAGTCAAACTTGATTAATCAAGTTGGACCTGGTCAATATTGGATCTCCAAGGATCAAATCCATTACCTTGATAGACCATATCGAGGCTATAATCCAGGGGGAGTCAATAGAAAGACCATTGTTAGAATTATTAGATAAATGCTTTGCTTCTTCTGCTTTCATTATATTCTTAGATTAAGATAGATTAAGGACCCAGGCGTAATTTACACTTGATTGGTTAGTCCTAGGAGTTTCAAAAAGAAAAATTAAATATATAATTTTTTTGAAAGGTTTTGTCTAGAAGTGGTGGATGATCTCATACCCAAGAAGGCCTAGTGTCTCACCACAGCCTGGAAGCTAATCTTTGAAATGTGTATTTAATTGACTAATTGAAAAACTTAAGTCTAACTCAAATGTAAATTAGTCATTAGACATAATCTTAAAGATAAAATTAACCATCTCACAACAACTTATAAGATTCCCTGATTGACAACTTATAATCGGGTGAGATGGACCTAGGATGAACCTAATTAGAATTTAAAATTAACTAACTTTACCCAATTAATTAACTTAATCAAATTAACTAACTTAACCTTAATTTAATTTAATCAATTTAATAAATTTAACTTAATTAATTTTAATCGTAATTAATTTAACAAATTTTACCTTAATCTAAACTTAACAAAAAAAAAGGAAACAAAAAATGCCTCGGCAAGGCGCCTCCAACACAAAGGAGGCGCCCTGGAGAGCGGTAGGAAATTTTCCGCCAACCCGCCTTAGGGCGCCTCTGACCGAATACGAGGCACCTCCCATACACCCTTGAGGGCACCTTCAAGGGCAGTGAAGGCGAGGGCTCAACACACGAATTTTCAACGAACAGAGGCTTCTTTATTCGCTATTTTCTCACAAATCAACCACACTGAGGCACCTTCAACTCAAGGTTCTCCCCTCTAAACCTCATCAAGGCCTCACAATGCCTCCTAGGTATACCGCAATTATCTTAAATGTTTCCATATGTTTTTTTTATGCATTTTTGTTGTTATATCTGTGTGTGTTAAAAATTAGGAAACAATGTAATATTACGTCTACTTCCGATAATGCCCCATCTACCGATCCTAAGTTCCCCACTGAGCGACATAGGATTGAGTTTCTTGAGCATACAGTTTCTCTAATTAAATATAGATATTTGAATAGAATATTTTTTTCTAAATATTGTCAGCCTGTGGTCCAGATGATTGAGCACTTTCAGCTTGGTAAGCTGGTTTACTGCAGTAATGCAGTAAATCAAGACTTATGTGCTCATTGAGAGGGTTGATGACCTGACATATTCCACCAGAGTTGGAGGAAAGGATCTTCAGTTTACCCCTGCCTTGATATGTACTAGTCTACGTCTTAGACCCTCTGCATGCCTCTTTTTATGCTACCCTAGTAGGGATCTGCCATTTGGCGAGCCCTATTCCCACATTACATTAGATACACTCTATATGTATTTTTATGGGGAGGAGAGACCACCTGTAGTTTCTGACTTCAGGTCACTCTCTCTTAGGGTCCATGACTACATTATATATCGAGTCCTGACTTCATGCATTTTGTCGATCACATCTCGAGACGTCCCGAAGATGCGTCCTTCTCATTCCTTCTTTTTGTATGTCTTATGTCAGCATTTAGATATAGACATAGCATTACACATGTTTCATAACATCATTCATGCGGCTAGTCTCGTTACGTCCCTTGTAGTCCACATGTCTTACTGTCATGTCTTGACATATATCTTCTCGACTTTAGGGACAGATACGACCCAAGGGACAGTTACCTCCCTTAGATCTTATAACGAGCTCGGTCAACATCACCTTAGGTTAGCTCATAAAGACATCACCGCTCAGGGGGTCCTCCCATGGAGAGGTGGGCCGCCGCCAGCTGATCCAACCGAGGATGAGGTTGTTGCTCCAGCCGAGGGTGCTGCTCTAGCCAAGGGCGCTGCTTCGGCTGAGGGGTTCGCCCTAGCCGGAGATGAGTATTTTTATCCAGCCGAGGGAGAGGAGGTGTTAGAGTTCACGCATACTGAGATGTTTAGGGATTCTCTCTCCAACACAGCCCACGACGTCAGCCCTACCCTCGAGCTCACTATCTGTCGAAGATCGACTCACTCGACTTGAGGAGTCTTCCGCGCAGATACAGCAGACTGTCATAGATGGCTTTAGCTCCCTCTGAGGAGAGTTGACTGCTTTCCGAAGTGACTTCACTGCTTTCAAAGATGGCTTGACCACCAGGCTTGAGCAGTTCTTCTAGACTTCACGAGTCCCTGAGCGATCTCCACCGCCACCTGAGGATGATTGATTAAGACTATCCACTGTATATTATAGATAGTCTATATTTGGTACATTTCATCTTTATGCATTATTGCCTAAGACTTCTTTTATGCCTCACTTATTCTATTTTTTTTTTAAAGATTGGGTTATGTTGTTTTGCTTAGTTTTTAAAATCCCAAGAAACATTTTTTTTTAAATTCCAATTAGTTTTTTTAAATTTGGACTTAGCCTAGGAATTTACCCCCAAGAAAGCATGTACCCCTAGTTTTCAGCTAGAGCATCTCACAAGCACACTAGGATTACCTTGCTTGTGTATGAAAACACTTAGGCTGGTGTGAGATGTATAGGGTACTACCTAGACTTCAGAATGCTTATATCTGTGTATCATAGTAAGTCTGGGTAATAAATATCAAATTTACATTAATCAAGTTAAGTTATCCTGTCTTAGTCAAATCTAACTGGATCACTGATTTAACTTGACTAACCAAGTGAAAGTTATTGCCTTTTAGGTAAGTAGTTAGTAGCTAATGGTTAGACATTTGGCTAAGAAAACTAAGTATTTAGTTTGAATTTTTAATTACTCATGCTTGGACTTTAGGACTTTGGAAAATAAAACTAAATTTTTCTTTTAACAAAATTGTCTTACTCTTTTTGGTTCTAAATGAAAATGGACTTAGCTAAAGGTTATACAAATTGATACTATTTAAGCCAAGTACTTTTCAAATTTTAACTAAGTAAAATTGCTTTTTGAAACCCTAAAGTGTTTCTTTTTGAAAAATTCCTTTATAAAAAATATTCTTAAAGTTTTATCAAATATTTTTTTAACTCAAATTTAGCTAAGTTATTTTTCAAAGTCAATAAACTTTCCTTTAGCTAAACTACTTTTCAAACTTAGTTTTTGAGCAAAACATTTTTCTTTAAGGAAAATATTTTTTAAAGCTAGGTATTGATTTTTTTAATCTATTCATTTACTTAGCTAAAAATTCTTACAAGAAAATTTGTTCTAAAAGCTAAGTGTTTATCAAAATATTTTAAGTATTTATTCAACCTCCTATTAAACTAAGTTAGTTAGTTTTAGCTAAAGTTTCTTTTCTCATATTTTTAAAAACCTAAGTTCTTATAAGCTAAATTCTTATCACTCTTAAAATTTGGTCTTTATCAATTTGTTGACAAATCAAATTTTTTAAAGTGTTGTCAAACAACATTTTCTTACTCCTTCCCTCACAAAGTTTTTTTTGATATATGGCAAAGGGGGAGAGTATAAGAAAATTCAAATCTAAAAGTCAAGTATAAAGAAAAATCTAAAAAGAGGAGCTATTATAAAGGGGGAGTTTTTCACTTAAATTTATTTATGCTTGTGCTGTTATTTAAATTCAGTTATGCTTGCGCTGTTCTTAAATTCTTTATAGCGTTATTCTTTATTCTTTATGTCTTTTTACTTAACTTTGAATTTTTGTTGCCATAATAAAAAAGGAGGACATTGTTGGTGCAGGAAGCATCTGATGATTGAACCTGAGTTTTGATAATGACAAAGGATTCAAAGTTAAGGTTATTTGTGATCTAATGTGCTTGAATGAGTTTACAGGAAAAGTCCTAAGGTATCTTAGGCAAAAGTTCTAGCTGCGGTTAGGTAGGCAGAAAACTCTAGGGGGTGGTAACCCTAGGTCCTAGGGGATGGTAACCTAGGTGGAAAGACTTGGCAGGTCGAGGTCTTCGGGCAAAAGTCCTAGAGTCGGAAACTCTAGGTGAAAATCCTGGTGTCGCTGATCGGGTGGAAAGTATGGGCGGGTCGTGAAGCGGACGTCCAGCGGAAAGACCTGAAGACTCGGGCGATGAGCAAAAGCCCATTCGATCTGGAGGATCGAAATGACAACATGTATACTCTCCTGAGTGGAGTCGGTGAGGACGCGTTCCCCGCTGAGGGAACAGTAGGCGTCGGTTCGACCTAGGGTTTCCGGACGGGAATCTGAAGTTAGAACCGGACAGTTCAGTGACTGTCAGACATTTACATTTATGTTATTATTATGTACTAACTTTGTATTATAGGGTATGCTTGGTATTTTGGGACTAACATATCTTGCTGGGACAAAAGAGTAAGTTTTGCTTCGGATGAACAGTACCCAAGGCACCCTCCATGGAGCTTGGAGGCGCCTCGGGTGCAAGGGCTGAGGATTCTACGTAGCGGAGCTGGAGGCACCTCGGACGGCCTTGGAGGCGCCCTGAAGGGCATTGGAGGTGCCCTCAAGGGCATTGGAGGTGCCCTTAAGAGGATAAGCTGTGGGAGTTGCGGATCTTATCCACGCAGCGAATCCGCCGGTAATGGAGGCCCCCTCAAGGGCCTTGAAGGTGCCATCAACGGCTTATATCAGCCAGTCTCGACCAGTAGCTTGAGACAACACATTTTAAGCAATCCTTCAGTTGTGCACTGTTAACGAGACGATCCGACTGAGCTATAAGCCTATAACAAGACCCCGACGACCCTAAGCTGTGAAGTTTCAATTTCTTATTGTCGGTATAGTTTTTCAGTACAATTTTATTCTAATAATCTCTTGTAATATTTGTGAGCTTATAGTCGTTGCCCAAAGTAAACGCTGAACGAGTGTAGGTCTTAGAGTAGGAGTCGCCATAGGCTCCGAACCAAGTAAATCCCTGTGTTTGCTTGTGTCTTTGTGTTTTGATTTCTGCTGCGTTTATTCTAAGATTTTTAAAACGAAAAGTGAAAATCACGAGCGTTATTCCCCCCCCCCCCCCCCCCTCTAGCGCTTTTCGATCCAACATAGAAATCCTAATGAGTGAAGCCAGGCAGTGGAAATCCAAGTCGGTTAAGGATGACCGAACATCTGGTAATTGGAAATCCAAGTGGCTCAAGGTTGACCGGACACTTGACACGAGACCGAAAGTCCAAGTAGGTCAAAGGGTTGACCAGATACTTGGCACGAAGAGAAAAATCCAAGTGGATTAAAGGGATTGACCGGGCACTTGGTGAAAAAGTCCTAACAGGTCAAGGTTGACTGGATCCTAAGCACGAGGACTCTCAACAGGTCATGGTTGACCAGATGTTTGGTTTGGGAACCTTGGACTTGGTTTAGGCAAGTCAAGGTTGGTCAATCGATCAGCTGATCTAATAGACTAGAGCCCAATCGATCAGCCAATCAATTGGGAGTGTGCCGCGAGTAAAGGCTAGCCCAATCGATCATCCGATCGATTGGGAAGCATTATCATGAGCACAAACAGGTCCCTAATCTATCAGCCAATCGATTAGGCACCGCCAATCGATCCGCTGATTGATTGGGGTTAATTTATCGTGAAAACACGAGGAAGGATAAATCAATTAGCCGATCGATTCAGACCTTTTTCAATAAGAGCACAGAGGCGCTCTGAATCGATCGGTCGATCGATTCAAGCCTCCTCAATCAATCGGTCGATTGTTTAGGATGTGACCGTTACGTAGGATGCAGGTTTTGGACTACTGAGATCGTTGTGATCTGACGTGGCAATCAATTAGGAGCATGCCCAATCGATTGGGAGCCGTAGGAACGCAGATATAAAGGCAATGACGAGTTCAAACGTTGTAGCGCTTTCTCCCGATTCTTGCACGAGATCTCTCTATTACTCATAGCCTGACTTCATGCTTGGAAGAGAAGTGTTGTTGCACTTTCCAGAGTGTCTAGAGGCGTCTTCATCAACAAGAGAATCAAGCAAGAAGAGGTTTTAGTTTGTATTCTTGTATTTACTTCTTGCTTAGAGTTGTAACTTGTTGTGTGAGTTTATACGAGATTTCTCCACCTCCGATAGTTAGCACCAAATGACCCTAACAGGTCTTAGTGAACTATGACATGAAGTTTCTACATTGAGGTGGTTTATTTGCTGATGTAATCTGAATAGTTACAACAATCTGTCTATTACTTGAAATGGTCAACCAAACTTCTATTGAGCAGTTATTTACTGAAGGTCCCCATGAATACAAAGCCAATAAAATGACACCAACAATATAAAACCACACAAGAAGATGATATATGAACATCAACAATATGAAACCAGACTACAAAATCATTAACATAACACCAATAGGCTACAACCGAGTTAGAAATATTATAGAGGAACATCAACAATGTTAAATCAACAACATAGAAACAACAGATTTCACCAACAACATAAAATAAATTTCACAGAACTTTGAGAAATCAAGTCCAGTTTGATAGCCTGGGTACAAATTCAATAGTACATCAACAATTGGTTTCTTAATTCACAAACCTACAAAACTCCCAGCTAACATAGGATACAAATTCAAACATCAAAAAGATAAACTATGCTAAAAAGAGAAACAATTACATTACAAGTAGAATAATAGTGCTAATAGCAATTTAACAGTGCTAATAGCAATTCCATTTTCTTCCAAAAGTCCATTTCAACTTTAGAACAAGCATATATATGCATCACATACCTTCTTTTGGGCCTTTGCAAGTGATTTATTCACAATTTGTTCAACCTTAGGTTGTTTCCTCTTTGTGGGTGGACGACCTTTGGTTCTTACTTTCAATGAAGAGTGTATCGCTTTTGCCCCAGATGTAGATGCTTCTTCAAGTTGTTCAGCCCTTGCTTGCACATTCTCCATAGCAATAATAAGTTTTTCCTTAGTGTTTTTCATGATTTCCACCAAAACAGAACAAATCTCGTCACTTTCGGCTCCAAATTGTTGAACCTCTTGCATCAATGGGCTGAGAGTATTATACCGAAGTCTTTTTCCACTATAATCATAATCATCATATATGTTACTGATGCTTTGATACCCGCGCTTAATATCTTTGCGCCATCGGTCCATAATATTACTCTTAGAAACCTCAATAACCTTCATTCTCATTAACACTTTGATCACACGCCTACATAAAATTCCTCGGAACTCAAACAGACGACACACACACTTCAATTGGCAATCTAACTCGGTATAATGTACCCTAAAGGAAACTTCTCTTCCAAGTTGTCCATTCTTTCCCAACATATTTTCTACTAGTTCAAATATTAAAGTTGTCCCTTCTTCCCTCAACAAAGAGGCATCGCAAAACATCAACCCTCTTATTTCATCTTGGAACAACTTAAATATGTTGTTAGTGTAGGTATTTTGGAATTGTCTTTCAATAGAATGATCAAGAATAACTGGCATGATAGAATTAAAAGAAACAAAATCTAACTTTTTTTTCATTCTCAATATTCTTCTTCAATGCACTATCATACTGCTTAATAAATTGCTTCAAAGATATTTTAGAATGAACATAGTCATCAAAAAAATATATTCATACTTACACTTCTTTGAGTTGTGGACATATCATCCCAAAAGTGATCTTTAACATACACAGGTATCCATCTATTTCATTCCTCATTGGTCTTTAATTATTTCTTTATCGTTTTGTATTGAACATGACCACCTAACTTCACTGGTAGTTTTTTCATAATATGCCAAAGATATAAACGATGATGGGAATTCGGAAATACCTCTTCAATTGTGATTGCTATGAAACGACATTGGTCCATGATTATAGCCTTTGGAGTGTAGGATCGAAAAGAATTTAGATATCTCCACAATAGCATGATATTGTCCACTTTGGGCCTAGACCCTCATGGCTTTACTCTTGGGCTCTCCCCAAAAGGCCTCATGCCAATGGAGATATCTTTCTCTTATAAACCCATGATCTTTTCCATGTGTTTTCAATATGGGACTATGTTTGCAACCTTGCAACCCTAACAATCCCCCCCTCAAACAAAGGACCATGGGCTTCTCACGTCCGATCCTTGACCCACCAGGACTTCCTGCCCCTCGGTCTACCCGACCTACTAGGACTTCCTTGCCTAGCCGCAACTAGGACTTCCTGCCTGGTGTCTGGTCCTCTTGATCCGAACATAGGAGCCCCCACTTTCTTTGTTCGAGGTCAATATTGTACTCACATGGTTCAATCAGACCATAGCTCTTGTGCACAGTTGGTTGTTAAACCTTCTGGCAGTCCGGGCTCTGATACAAATTGTAGGATCGAAAAGAATTTAGATATCTCCACAATAGCATGATATTGTCCACTTTGGGCCTAGACCCTCATGGCTTTGCTCTTGGGCTCTCCCCAAAAGGCCTCATGCCAATGGAGATATCTTTCTCTTATAAACCCATGATCTTTTCCATGTGTTTTCAATATGGGACTATGTTTGCAACCTTGCAACCCTAACATGGAGCACATCTATGCATACATGTCAACCACGAGTTGAACAACCATGTGAATGTTACTAAGTTTTTACTTGATATTAACCCACATCCCAACAAAATAGATTGCCTATGATGATTCACCCCAACAAATGGAGCAAAAGACATGTTATAACTATTAGTTAAATAGATTGTATCAAAAGTCATGACATCACAAAAGTAATCATACGCAGCCCTACATCTTGCATCTTCCCAAAAAATATTTTTTATTCGAGATTCACCATCCAAATCCAGCACATAAAAAAAGTTCGAGTTCCTACTTTGCATGCGACAAAAATAATTACTCAAAGCTTCAGCATCTCCTTCCCCTAACCTCAACCTTCTAGCTTCTGAAATATAATTTATACATTTTCTCTCATCAAATGATAAATTCTCATAACCTCTAGCCTCAACTACATAAGAGTGAAAACTTTTGCTTAAAGTTATTCCAGCTTGATCATTTAATTCCAATTTTCTCTTCATAGCTGAATACAATACTTTATTACATCTAAAATGTCGTGACTTTCCAGAACTCAAGATATGATTATGTTCAACATCTACACTAGTTATCACAAAGTTCCCATCATTTCGAAGAGTTATATTAATCTTGCAATTTATCTTACTAGAAGGTCGAGGGTGTAAAACATTTTTAGCTTGAGATACTTTCTTATGATTTTTGGCACATCCAATAGAAAAATATTTTTATTTTCCATCATCTCCATTCCTACAACCTAATTTCAAAATACCAAAACCAACATTGGTAGCATAGGAATTATAAAACGTACGAACTTCTTCTTCATAGGAAAATATCATTCCAATCTCAGGTAGCTTGACTTCTTCGACGGTAGATAGAGATGGGTCTTGATCCGCATGGTTGGTATTATCCTTCATCTCATTCGAATCAATTTTTTTTTCTTCCATGACACTTTCTTCACCTACATTTATTAAGAGAAAAGTTAAAAACATAAACCAGCAAAGAAACAAAGAACAAACCTTGAAAAATGATCAATATGTCTGTACGAAATTATTTGTATCTGTATGTACAACCTCCACACATTTCAGAAAGAGTCATGCTAGATACTTTTTTTACAAGCTCTCCTATCAACATTCTTTCTAAACACTTACAGATACATATATGTACAGTCTAATTACAACGATTCTGTCTAAACATGAGCCAAAAATTAAAAAAAAATGTAAAAGGCATGATTTTGCAAATCAATAGGGCACAAATTGCTCACACCTTGTTGTTGCTTGGTTCTGAACGAGAAAGAGAAATTATGGCTGAGGGTCACGGAGGGAGGTCGGTCAGTGGAGGAGGTAGTCAGTGGAGGAGGAAGGATGAGGTCGTCGATTAATCTTGGGCTCAGAAATTAATAGCCCTCCAGCTGGGTCTCAGCCCTAATTCTGTGAAGAAGAGAGAGACGACGAAGGAGAGCTTTTAAGTCACGAAGGAAGAATTTTGTCACGAAGGAGAAGAATCAGCAGGTATCATTGATTGCTCTGGGTCTCGGTCCTAATTTTGTGAAGAAGAGAGAGGCGGAGAAGAAGAAGAGCAGAGATAAGTATAATTTATCTACAATTGACTTGGTCTCATTCATATGGATCTCCAGTTGGATCACAGACACGAGTCATGGAAAAAAATAAAGACAAGTATCAATTTTTCTTCGGTAAATTAGAGAAAAATCCCTAATCACAATGTTAACTTTGTTTGCAATCCTCATGTCCAAAAAACTTTGTTTCCACTCCCTGCATGCAAAGTATTACTTGTTTCAACTCCCTCGTGCAAATATTGATACCTAAATTACCCCTCAGATTTTTTAGGTACAAAAATTTCAAAATTGAGTACAAAAAGTCCAAAAATGAGTATAATTCTTCTTAAAGTCAGTACTTTATATTAAAAATCGAGTATATTTTCTATCAAAATTGTCCCTCTTATTTTTTAGGTATAAAAAGTCTAAAAATAAGTATAATTCATGTTAAATTCAGCACTTTACACTATAATCTAGTACTCTATACTATGATCGAGTATATTTTCTATCGAAATTAACCCTCATATTTTTTGGTACAAATAGTCTAAAAATGAGTATAATTCCTATTAAATTCAGCACATTAAATTAAAATTGAATATATTTTGAGGTGAAAAAAGAATCGTACTCAATTTGATAGAAAATATACTAGATTCTAAGTTAATATACTCAATTTAAGATGATTTATACTGATTTTTAGACTTTTTGTACCTAAAAATATTATGGACAATTAGATAAAGATATTTGACTAGGGAATGAAAACAAAAATTTTCATGAATAAAAACTACATATAAAAATTTATTTACCAATAGGTACTATATACAAAATTACTCATTTTTCTTCACTCTTGTCACACAGTCTTTCGTACCAATCCAATTATGTCCGTTGGAGTTTTGACATGACATTGTTTTTATAATAAGAACAAGAGGCTAGTATACTAGAGAGAGAAAACAAATAGGACTTTTAAAATAAATTTCTACACGTTTGAAGTTTTCACATGAACTTTTTCTCTTCGCACAAACAATAGTAGGTTAAAAAAAAAAAATCCACACCGCTCCGAATTAATTAATGTCTGATTATTACTTGGCCATGAATTATGCTTTTGAGATTTGGCGCTTGGCCGGAACACTGCCGTCGGTTCCTGCGAGCATCCCATACTTATCCTTTCTGGTGAGGCTCGTGCATTCGAACCCCAATGCCGACCCGATCGACCGCTGCACGTAATTGGCTACCTCGATAGCCGACTTCCCGCCGGCGCAAGTGAGCTCCTGCGGGAGCTGTTCCAGGAACGTTACCTCGTACGTTGGCCGTGGATTCATGAAAAAGAAGTAGGGGTCGAACGCCTTCCACCCCCGCGCCGACGTACCGTGGAATATCCCCTGCCTCGTGTTCACCGCCACCGGCACGATCCGGTCTGTGAGCTCCGCGAAGAGTGCGCTGAAGCGCAGAACAAATGGCTCTCGGCACGTCGTCCCCTCGGGGCAGATCACCAGGTCGCCCTCCGCCAGCAACTGCCGGATGCGCTCCGCGTCCTGTTCCCGATCGCGCGTCAAAGCCACGGCTTTGATGGGCGAGATCAACTCCGAAAGCTTGCTGATGCTGTAGGTGACGCAGCTGACCTTGCGGCCGAGGGCCACGGCGGTCATCACTGGGTCGAGCATCGTGCGGTGGTTGCACACAAGGAGGACACCCGGGTGTCCCGGCTTCGGCGGCGGCGGCGGGGTACCTCGGACGACCAACTTGTTGCCGAGGAACTTGTAGGTGTAGAAGACGACGCGCTCTGGCAGGGGGATGTTGACGTAGATTCGGAGGACGGCGAGTGCGAACCCGAGCGGCATCCAGAGGAAGGTCAGCAGAGCCACCACGGGAGTCGGCCGCTGGGTCAACCGCCCATCGTGTAGGATCACAGGGCGGAGGAGTTGCCCCTGCTCCGCCGGCTTGTTCTTGGTGCTCCGCCGCACCATATACCCTTCCTGCCACCACTTGGTTAACCATATCACAATTTTGTGAACAAGTAAGAGAAAAATAAAAAATCAGAATCGTGACAGTAAAACCTTGCAAAGTGACAGGAAATGGCGATCATCCTCTGCATCGCCAATGCCCAAATCCGGCAAGTTACCATCTCCCAACTCCTCCACTGCCTTTCCCTTCATACTACCAGCGACAACACCCGGTTTCGCGACGAACCCAGTCGCCCTCCCTGACTTGTTCACCTCCAACTCCGTCCCCATCACTATCTCGACCCCGAGAAAACCCTTCGCGAACGGCTCCACCATCATTCGGGGTGCCTCGGTCACGATAATCCTCTTCCCGAAGCACTTAAACACGCGCCAAGTCTCCTGGTGCACGTCGTCGGAGAAGAACCTCGGCAGCACGGCTCGCGCCACCATCTCCACGTCCCTCAATTTGAGCCCCGCCACGGCGACGAAGACGAGTAACTTCGTCGCTGACGATTCGGAGAAGCAGCTCAAGATGAAGGCTACGGGGTAGCACGCGAGGAGGAGGACCCCTCGGAAAAAGCTTCCGGCTTCAATGGCGACGAGCATGTAGTAAGCGAAGAAGCTGCGAGAGCAGAGGAGAGTGCCGACGAGGTCGGCGGCCGCGGTCTGGTTTGACCGGTCGTCCTCCGTGCTGCATTTCTCGATCGACTTGAAGCGGTCGAATCCCATTTTTCCAGTTACCTTGAATCTTTCGAGAGCTAACAATGATCCTTGTTGATCGATCACGTAGAGATCAAATGTGTGATTTATACGGTTGATTTCGTGAACTGACGCCAAAGGTTTCATTAATTTCTTACCAAATTTGTCTACGTGGTTCTGTAAGTTAACCAGGTTTAACTCGTCAAGAAAGATGTGGAATTGGATTTGTTGTGGCCCAAATAATAATCTGTTGGACTAAATTAATCCCGTGGGTTGATCTGGTTTAGTGCGACACTCTGGGTTTACTTGTGTGATGGGAGGATAAATGATGCTTATTGGTAACTCATGAAAAAAAAAACAATAATTATAATGCGAAAGGTTGTATATACAATTACAGGTTGTTGGTTGGGTGGATATTATTTTGTCTTTATTATTTACAATAATCTCAATATTTTCTTTGAATTTAAGCAAAATCCTCACCTACACTAACTTCTCGATCAAAATTAAAAAGGGCAAAGTGCTAAATGTTGGACAATCTTATGCTTGGAGATTATAAATTACAGAAAAATTTGTTGAATTAAAATTATAAATTCTACTTATCTATTGAATGATCTTGAATTGATTATCGGCCTTGAATGTTAGACCGAGCTACTAGTTGTCCTCACATGAGAGGGGCTTCTCTAGTTGCAGTCAAGTTCTACCGAGTACCTCGTCAATCGAGTACTCTGAGTGCTGAGTACTCCAAGTGCAAATCGCCGAGTAGTCTCGAGTGCTGAGTCACCGAGTACTTTGAGTGCCGAGTCGGAAGAGACGTCGCTCGTCTACTGAGTAGATTACCAAACGATGAATCAAGAGAGAAGTCGCATGACTGCCGAGTAGATTGCCAAATGCTGAGTCAGGAGAGAAGCCGCCTGACTACCAAGTAGATTGTCAAACGCCGAGTAGATCATCGAATACTAAGTCATGAGAGAAGTCGTCTGAATATCGAGTATCGCCCGAGTGTCAAGTGTTGGTGCAATATTCCCTAGGTCAAGGTTGATCTGTTTGACTGAGCTTGATTTGAGTCAAGCTCGAGTCTTGATGTTGTGGTTTCGATGTTTGACAATACATGTAGTCAATACATGAAAATTGCAGGTGCAATTGTTCATGTGTGAAGGAGAGTCAAGTAGGTCAAGATTGACTGGATACTTGACTGGAAATTCTAGTGAGTGAAGCTAGGTGAAAGTCCTGGTGAGTGAAGCCAGGCAGATGGAAAGACTTAGTGAGTGAAGCTAGGCAGAAGGAAATCCTGGTGAGTAAAGTCAGGTGAAAGTCCTAGTGAGTGAAGTCAAGCAGATGGAAAGACCTAGTGAGTGAAGCTAGGCAAAAGGAAATCCTGGTGAGTGAAGCCAGGCAGATGGAAAGACCTAGTGAGTAAAGCTAGGTAGAAGGAAGTCCTGGTGAGTGAAGCCAAGCACGAGGAAATCCAGATGGATCAAGGCTGATCGGACATCTGATGTTGGAAAGTCCAAGTAGGTCAAAGGGATTGACTGGATACTTGGCATGAGGAAGGAAAGTCCAAGTAGGTCAAAGGGATTGACTGGATACTTGGCATGAGGAAGAAAAGTCCAAGTGGGTCAAAAGGATTGACTGGACACTTGGTGAGGGAGTCCTAACAGGTCAAGGGTGGCCGGATGCTAGGCATGATGTACCAACAGTTACAGGTCATGGTTGACCGGATGTTGGTTGAGGGGACTTTGGACTTGGTTTTGGGCAAAAACCATGAACTGGATCGATCAGCCGATCGATTGGCTTATGCCCAATCGATCAGCTGATCGATTGGGTGAGTCCCCACGACAAGCCTTCTCCCAATCGATCAATGGATCGATTGGGGAGAAGTGTCGAGCGAACAGAACAGCTCTGGATCGATCGGCCGATCGATCCAGAGCCCCCAATCGATCAGTGGATCGATTAGGAAGTTCGATTCTGCGCGATAAGCCCTGGATCGATCAGCCGATCGATCCAGGCAATTCCTGAGAGCACAGAGGTGCTCTGGATCGATCAGCCGATCGATCCAAAGCCTCCCCGATCAATTGGGAGCAATCCAATCGATCGGGATCCGATCGTTGGCATCGATTAAAGTTATTGTCGAGCTCTTTCTTCGCCAACGCTTGCACTGTTCACTCCCGATCTTCACAGCAGCTTCTCCACAGCGTTTCTCCACTCTACCGCCAATTCTTAAAGAGTTCTTGGAGCAAGGTTTGCTGGTGATCCAAGATCAAGAGGCGGGCTACAACAAGGAGTTAGGGTTAGGGTTTTTACTGTACATCTTATAAGCTTTTGCTTATCCTGAATCTCCCTTTCTTCTTCTTGTACTGAGAGTTTTGTAGGGCTTCTCCGCCTTTGGTAGTAACCATAAAGGAGTGTTATTCATAGTGGAGGGTGTGTGAGTGCGTGAATCTTTGGATTAGTCACCTCTTGTGAGGTGGATACCAAGTAAATCCTTTGTGTTAGCGTTGTATGTTTTGTTTCTTGTAATTTCCGCTGCATATCCTTGAAGAAACAAGCAACGAAGAGCACGACGAGCGCACCAAGCTATTCACCCTCCCCTCTAGCTACATAATCGGTCCCAACAAGTGGTATCAGAGCGAGGTCACTCTTCACCGGAATCATCGCCGGAAGGGGCAACAAAGCTAGAGGGTGTAGAAGTTGAAGCAAATTTTATCAAGTCAAAGACTTCATCATCAAGCTCAACTTCAAATGAAATTCCAAGATAGTCTTGGATTTGACACAAGGGTGTCTCCACCATTTACAATGATGAGCTTCGTGTTAGGACCAAAAGTAGCTAGAGGGGGGGTGAATAGCTCGTCGCGTGCCCGTTGTTCGGCGTTGCTTGTTTCTTCGAAGATGTGCAGCGGAAAATACAGAAACAAATCACACAACGCTAACACGGTTGATTTACTTGGTATCCACCTCACAAGAGGTGACTAGTCCAAGGATCCACACCAACACACACACCCTCCACTAAATAAACTCTCCTTTATGGTAACTACTAAGGGCGGAGAAGCCCTACAAGACTCAATACAAGAAGAAGAAAGGTTAGTAAAGAAATACAAGCTTACAAGCTTACAATGAGTGCACAAACCCTAACCCTAGTTTCTTCTTCTTGCTTTGATCCGCCTCTTGACTTGGAAGAGCCTCCAAGAACCTTCAAAAACTGGCGATCTCGAGCTTGAGAAGAGCTGTGGAGGAGCTGGTGAAGATCTGAAATGAATCGGTGAAGAAGTGCCGAAGACAACGCTCGCCTGCGGCTCAAATACGACGCAACGGTCGGATCCCGATCGATTCGATTATTCCCAATCGATCTGGGAGGCTTTGGATCGATCCACGGATCGATCCAGAGCGCCTCTGTGCTATCCACGGATCGATCCAACGCTTATCGCGCTAAGCAGCAGCATCCCAATCGATCCACTGATCGATTGGGATCTCTGGATCGATCCACTGATCGATCCAGAGGCTTTCTGTTCGCTGGGAAAGATCTGGATCGATCCACTGATCGATCCAGATCCTGGATCGATCCACGGATCGATCCAGCACTTGGTTTTTGCCCAAAACCAAGTCCCAAACCTCCCAACCCAATATCTGGTCAACCTTAACATGTTGGTCCGTCATGCCTAGCATCTAGTCACTCCCTTGACCTGCTAGGACTCCCTCACCAAGTGTCCGGTCAATCCCTTTGACCCACTTGGACTTTTCTTTCATGCCAAGTATCCGGTCACTCTCTTGACTTACTTGGACTTTCACCTAGCTTCACTCACTAGGGTTTTCAATCTGCCTAACTTCACTCACTAGGACTTTCACCTGGCTTCACTCACCAGAATTTCCATATGCCTAGCTTCACTCACTAGGACTTTCACCTGGCTTCACTCACCAGGGTTTCCTTCCAGTCAAGTATACCCACTTGACTCTTCTTCATTCACACTGATCAGTCCCTGATCAGCATCTCCCCATATGAACAACTGCACCTGCATTGTCCAAGTGACTACATGTATTGTCAAACATCGAAACTATGACCAAGACTCAAGCTTGGTCAAACCAGTCAACCTTGACCTAAGGGATATTGCACCAACAATCTCCCCCTTTTTGATGTTTGACAATACCTTTAAGTTTGGACCATTCTGAGTTAAGCTAATCCCATAGCCTTAACTCCATTCATGCCAAAGTATGAAGTTGGTTCCCTTCATTCTCCCCCTATGATCTCCCCCATAGGTAATGAAGGCCTAACTTAAACCACACATTCTCCCCCTATTGGCACACATCAACCCATCTCTGAGCACACATAAACTCGTGCCTCAATTTTGGACACACTTCAACAAATGCTCCATTGTTGAAAATTCTCCCCCTGAAGAGTTGCTCATCATTGTTCACAACTTCACTCGTTGTGACCAACACGATAATGAAGGTCTCATACCCTTCATTTATCCTTAACCTTACATTCCTCCTAAATGTAGGCAAATGCTCATCCTTGAGCATTGTCCACTTAACGGAAGGTTAACCACCTTCCAAGGTTCATGAAAAATAATTTTCATGTCTTTAAAGAGTCCCTCCCCATAAAGACATGGTAGTAACTTCTGTCATTGCACCAACAATGACTTGGAATCCCTAATCCTTTAGGAAACCCAAATTTAGAAGCTTTGAGGTTCAAATATTCAAAATTTGAAACAAACCTCACCCTAGACTTCAATATAGTCTTCCTTAACCAATCCATCCTTGTTTTCAACACGAAAACATCCTTTTTATGTATACAAATGTATTTTGAGGGGTTTGGAATGGTTACCTAGACTTACATGGGTTCAAAATGCTGAAATCAGGCCTTCCCAGCCAAAATCAGCAACTTGGATCGATTGGAGTTGGGTTCCAATCGATTGAACCTTTCTGAATCGATCCACTGATCGATTCAGACCTTGTGGATCGATCGGCTGATCGATCCAGCAAGCTTCTGTTCGCGAGAAGCTTGCTCCCAATCGATCCACTCATCGATTGAGACCCTCAATCGATCGGTGGATCGATTGAGGTCTGATAGTTGCTGAAAAAATGATTTCAGTCACCTTCAGAGGCCCCTAGAAAATTCTACAAAAATTCAAAAATCATGAAATTTCGTGTAGACATTGTTTAGGGTATACTTTATCATGGAAAAATAGTTTTCTATGAAAATACATCATATTTTCAAATATTGACACAAGCTTAAAAACTTGCTAAAACTTTAGCGTATTCTTCAAGTTTATGTCTAACTATTCAATGGTGAGTACTATCAAAAGATAGCCTTCACCAAGGTTTTCCAAAATCATTTTGAAAACATTTTCAAAACCAATTTCCCACCATGTTCCTTGGTCTTAATGCACATGACTTGTACATTAGCTTTCCCAATGATGGGAAAACACATAACTATGTGTTTTGATGAACTTAAAACTCAAAAGAATGCACTAAATCAACATATTGAGTTTTGTTCATCATCCTAACATCTCACTTGTATCTAATGTGCACTAAAACACATACAAGTCATCTTATAGGTCTTTGTGAGATGTGAGATTTTGGTTTTGCCCTATTTTAGGGATCATGCATATCTATCTAGGCATTTTAGAGATATTAGACATCCACCTAGGATGTCATTTGGTATACCACTTGATGATAACTGCCATTTGTCCTTAATTTTAAGGAAATAACATAATGCATGATAATGTTATGGCATACATCAAAAAGAAATAATTTTCAGAAGAAAATTTCCTATAACTACATGATGTATGTATGTCATGACATGGTATTTTTGAGTTTTTCATAATAAGTCATGAATGCACAAATAAAACATGATGTCATGGCATATAATGGGCAACCAAACATGGCAAGGTTTAGCATAAATAAAATATACCTAGATTACCTACCTAAGTATCCTTAACCACTTAGCTAAACTCTAAATATACTACTTGTTTTAACTTTAAAAAGTTAACCTAGATTGCCCTAAATGCTTCACAGAAATGCCAAAACCTAAATTGACATTTATATTTCTCTTGATTTGTTTATGCCACCAAAAAAAATTAAGCATGTCCTCAAATGTTGGCATATTCCATTTTTCATCAAGAGTAATCACATAAACCAAGACCCGGATTGCCTTAAATTTCCAAGAGAATACCAAAATCCCAACTTGGTATTTCTCAAGGTTTTCCCAATTTGTGTCATTTTAGATAGAATCAATCTTTCCACCATTAGGCACATTTTACTCTTTCAAGTAGTAAATAATCATTTCATTTCATTTTCAAAGGTTAACAAAAACCTTGAAAATGCTCCTTGAGTGTCAATTTCCTCAAAGTTGGGTTAACTGCCCTTCTAATCGGAGTTGACACTCTCTAACCCATCTATGGGGTAGAGAAGATGCTTCTAGGAACCCAACACCTATTGGTGCTCCTTGGATGCTCTAGGTACTCACTAGGGATTACTTCCCTAGATACCTTCCTAGTGACCTTGTTGGGCTTCTTAGAAGCCTTGGTCACATTTTCTAGGTCAACTCTAGGGATAGCCTCCCTTGTGACCTTGTTAGTGACTTTCTTAGACTTCTTAGAAGTCTTAGTCACATTTATCGCAAAAATACTCTTAGGGATGACTTCCCTAGTATTCTTGGCTTGACCACTGGACCTAGGGTTTGTTCCATAACTATATGGAACTCTATGGTACGAGGGCACATCCTTCTTAGCCTTTGGTTTGTATCCCAACCCTCTATGGCCATTTGATGGCTTTGATTTTCCTAGCCCTAGGTATTGCTTATTTTGCCCTTGTAGGATATTTTCCATCTTTTTTAGGGTCTTTTCCATTTTATCAAGTCTTGACCTCAAGACTTGATTTTCTATCATTAAATCCTTAGGTTTTGGTCCATGAGCATTTTTGTTCTTGGGCATGTATCTATTATCCTTAGTATTCCCGCCCAAGTGTCTATCTACCTTCCTAACCTTAGGTTGGGTAGTTTTGGCATGTAGGGCCACATGCTTTTCCTTAAAGCCCTCATGCTTTCTATTCTTATGGTAAATTGCATTAAAATGATAAAAATTAGAACTATCATGCTTTTTACCATAATGTAAAGGGGTAGGCTCAATAAAAGTTACCTTCCTTTTTACCTTAGAGGCTCCCCCTTGACTTAAGCTTCCTCCTTGAGCCTTGACCATCTTCTTCCCCTTAGGGCATTGACTCCGATAATGCCCCTTTTGATTGCAAGAGAAACACACAATGTGCTCCTTGCTCTTCTTTGTTCCGGGGATGGTCTCCTTTGGCTTCTCCTTGCCCTTTGGTGCCACTTGACCCTTCTTCTTGGCCAATTTAGGGCACTTGCTTTTGTAGTGCCCATGTTCCCTACATTCAAAGCATATAATATGATTTTTATTATTAATTGAAATATTTATACCTTTGCTTGTAGGGGTGACATCTTTTCCTTTGGATCCGGAGGTAGAAGCTTCCTCTTGATCCAAACTTGATACTCCTCCATTTGATTTTGCTTGACTTGTGGAGGTGGACGCTTCTTCATCCTCTTCTTCTCTTGACCCGGATGTGGAGGATTCTCCTTCTTCTTGATCCGGTGTCAATGAAGATTGCTCCCCCTCAATCCTAGAGGTGGAGGCTTCTCCTTCTTCTTCATCCTCTTGTACATGAAACAAGGAATATACTACTTCCTTGCTCTTTTGATTGCACTCCTTTGAGGATGAAGCTTCCTCTTGGACTTCTTCTTCGGAAGTTGAGCATCTCTCAACTTCGGAGTCCTCCTCTTGATCTTGATCCATTGAGTCGCCCTCTTTGGATTCCTCTTGATTCGGTACAGTGGAGGGGATCTCATGGATTAATGCTAACTTGCTCCAAAGCTCCTTGGCATCCTTGAATTCTCCAACTTGAGCCAAAATATTGCTTGGCAATAAGTTGACCAAAAGCTTGGTCACTTTATCATTTGTCTTGCTCCTTTGAACTTGCTCTTGGCTCCATTTTCTTTTCTTGAGAGGCTTGCCCTTGGAGTTTGTTGGAGCTTCAAAACCTTCCATGAGAGCAAACCATTGCTCTATCTCCATCATCAAAAAATTTTTGATTCTTGATCTCCAAGAATCGAAGCTTGTGGATGTGTATGGTGGAGCCACCCTTGTGTCAAATCCAAGTCCATCTTGGAATTGCATCTTGAAGTTGAGCCTTTTGATTTCTTTGACTTTGATGAATTTGCTCCAACTTCTTCGCCCTCTAGCTTTTCTTGTTATGCTTGACCCTTCCGGCGATGATTCCGGTGAAGAGCAACCTGGCTCTGATACCACTTGTTAGGACCAAAAGTAGCTAGAGGGGGATGAATAGCTCATCGTGTGCCCGTTGTTCGGCGTTGCTTGTTTCTTCGAAGATGTGCAGCGGAAAATACAGAAACAAATCACACAACGCTAACAAGGTTGGTTTACTTGGTATCCACCTCACAAGAGGTGACTAGTCCAAGGATCCACACCAACACACACACCCTCCACTAAATAAACTCTCCTTTATGGTAACTACCAAGGGCGGAGAAGCCCTACAAGACTCAATACAAGAAGAAGAAAGGGTAGTAAAGAAATACAAGCTTACAAGCTTACAATGAGTGCACAAACCCTAACCCTAGTTTCTTCTTCTTGCTTTGATCCGCCTCTTGACTTGGAAGAGCCTCCAAGAACCTTCAAGAACTGGTGATCTCGAGCTTGAGAAGAGCTGTGGAGGAGCTGGTGAAGATCTGAAATGAATCGGTGAAGAAGTGCCGAAGACAACGCTCGCCTGCGGCTCAAATACGACGCAACGGTCGGATCCCGATCGATTCGATTATTCCCAATCGATCGGGGAGGCTTTGGATCGATCCACGGATCGATCCAGAGCGCCTCTGTGCTCTGGAAAAACGTCTGGATCGATCCACGGATCGATCCAGCGCTTATCGCGCGAAGCAGCAGCGTCCCAATCGATCCACTGATCGATTGGGACCTCTGGATCGATCCACTGATCGATCCAGAGGCTTTCTGTTCGCTGGGAAAGGTCTGGATCGATCCACTGATCGATCCAGATCCTGGATCGATCCACGGATCGATCCAGCACTTGGTATTTGCCTAAAACCAAGTCCCAAACCTCCCAACCCAACATCTGGTCAACCTTAACCTGTTGGTCCGTCATGCCTAGCATCTAGTCACTCCCTTGACCTGCTAGGACTCCCTCACCAAGTGTCCGGTCAATCCCTTTGACCCACTTGGACTTTTCTTTCATGCCAAGTATCCGGTCACTCTCTTGACTTACTTGGACTTTCACCTAGCTTCACTCACTAGGGTTTTCAATCTGCCTAGCTTCACTCACTAGGACTTTCACCTGGCTTCACTCACCAGAATTTCCATCTGCCTAGCTTCACTCACTAGGACTTTCACCTGGCTTCACTCACCAGGGTTTCCTTCCAGTCAAGTATACCCACTTGACTCTTCTTCATTCACACTGATCAGTCCCTGATCAGCATCTCCCCATATGAACAACTGCACCTGCATTGTCCATGTGACTACATGTATTGTCAAACATCGAAACTATGACCAAGACTCAAGCTTGGTCAAACCAGTCAACCTTGACCTAAGGGATATTTCACCAACACTTCGATCTTTGGAGATCAAGGATCGAGAATTTCTTAATGGTGGAGATAGAGCAATGGTTTGCTCTAATGGAAGGCTTCGAAACTCCAAAGAATTCAAGGGGCAAAATTCTCAAGAGGAGCAAGTGGAGCCAAGACCAAATCCAAAGATGTGAGGCCAATGATAAAGTGACCAAGCTTTTGGTCAATCTATTGCCAAGCAACATCTTGGAGAAAATTGGAGATTTTGAAGATGTCAAAGAGCTATGGAGCAAATTGGCCAAGATTCATGAGATCTCCTCCACTGTACCAATTCAAGAAAAATCCAAAGAGGGTGACTCATTGGAGCAAGATCAAGAGGAGGAGAATTCCGAATGTGAGAGATGCTCATCTTCCGAG
Source organism: Zingiber officinale (assembly GCF_018446385.1). NCBI lineage: Eukaryota > Viridiplantae > Streptophyta > Magnoliopsida > Zingiberales > Zingiberaceae > Zingiber > Zingiber officinale. Next base: position 16,603,438 of record NC_055986.1, on the reverse strand, counting down.
GAAGAAGCCCAAGAAGCTTCATCTTCAAAGGAATGCAATGAAGAGGGCAAGGAGAGGGCATACTCCTTGTTCCATGTACAAGATGAATATGAAGAAGTCTCCACCTCTAGGATTAAGGGGGAGAGACCTTCGGTGACATCGGATCAAGAAGAAGGAGAAGTCTCCACATCCGGGTCAAGAGAAGAAGAGGATGAAGAAGCTTCCACCTCCACAAGTCAAGTAAAATCAATGGGAGGAAAATCATTTTCGGATCAAGAGGAAGTTTCTACCTCCGAATCCAAAGGAGAAAGTGTCATCCCTACACATGAAGGTATAAACATTTCAATTAAAAATAAAAATCACATTATTTGCTTTGAGTGTAGGGAAAAAGGGCATTACAAGAGCAAGTGCCCCAAATTGGCCAAGAAGAAGGGCCAAGTGGCACTAAAGGGCAAAGAGAAAATCAAGGAGATCGTCCTCGGAACAAAGAAGAGCAAGGAGCACATTGTGTGCTTCTCTTGCAATCAAAAGGGACATTACCGGAGCAAATGTCCCAAGGGGAAGAAAGCGGTCAAGGCTCTTGGAGGAAGCACGAGTCAAGGGGGAGCCTCCAAGGTAAAAAGAAAGGTATCATTTATTGAGCCTACCCCTTTAAATAATGGTAAAAAGCATGGTAGTTCTAACTTTTATCATTTTAATGCTATTTACCATAAGAATAGAAAGCATGATAGCATTAAGGAAAATCATGTAGCTTTTCATGCTAAGACTACCACACCTAGGGTTAGGAAGGTAGATGAAAATTTAGGTAAGAAAACGAAGGGTTTTAGTTATACGCCTAGAAGTAAAAATGCTCATGGATTAAATAAAAAACCAAAAACTAAGGATTTAATAATAGAAAATCAAGTCTTAAGATCAAGGCTTGATAAAATGGAAAAGACCTTAAAAAGGATGGAAAATATCCTAAAAGGGCAAATGAGCAAAACCTAGGTCTAGGAGTACAACAAGGGTCATCCAAGGGCCATAGAGGTTTGGGATACAAACCTAAGGCTAAGAAGGATGTAATCTCTTACCATAGGGTTCCATATTGTTATGGAATCAACCCTAGGTCAAGTGGTCAAGTCAAACAAACTAGGGAGGTTATCCCTAGAAGTATTTTTGCAACACCAAACGTGACCAAGACTTCTAAGAAGTCTAAGAAAGTCACTAAGAAGGTCACAAGGGAAGAAATCCCTAGGGTTGACTTAGAAAAAGTGACCAAGGCTTCTAAGAAGCCTAACAAGGTCACTAGGAAGGTATCTAGGGAGGTTATCCCTAGTGAGTACCTAGAGCACCCAAGGAGCACCAATAGATTTTGGGTTCCTAGGAGCATTTTTTCTAACCCTTAGATGGGTTAGAGAGTGTCAACTCTAATTGAAAGGGTAGGTAACCCAATCATGATGAAGTTGACACTCTAAAAGCATTTTCAAGGTTATTGTTAACCTTTGAAAATGATAAGGATTAAATGCTTATTCTTATAATAGTAAAATGTGTCACAATTTGATAAATTGGATGATGTTTTAAGTGACACAAATTGGAAAAATCATAAAAAACTACTAAGTTGGGATTTTGGTATGTTCTTAGGAAATTAAAGGCAATGTATGCCTTAACTCAGTTGGCTACTCTTTAAAAGAGTAAATTGTGCCAAAATTTGAGGAATATGTCTAATTTAAATTGGCACAAATTAGGAAAAGCAAAAGAAATGTCAAAATTGGATTATTGGCATTTTCTTGGGAAATAGTGGGCAATCTAGGTTTAAATCTTAATTTAGCTAAGGCTTAAGGATACTTAGGTAGACAACCTAGGTATTTTATTTATGCTAATTTGTCATGCTTTGTTTGCTCATAATATGCCATGACATCATATTTATTTTTGTATTCACATTTTATTATGAAAAATATAAAAATACCATGTCATGTCATACATACATCATGTAGTCATAGGAAATTTTCTTTTGAAAATTATTTCTTTTTGATGTATGCCATAACATTATCATGCAGTAATTTATTTTATGCAAATTAAGGACAAATGACATTTATTAACAAATCACGTCCTTGGTGGATGTTCATAACCTCAAAATGCCTAGATAAATATGCATGATCCCTAGATTAGGGCAAAACCAAATTTTACATCTCACAAAAAAACTATAAGGTGACTTGTATGTGTTTTAGTACACATTGGATACAAGTGAGATGTTAGAATGATGAACAAAACTCAAGATGTTGATTTAGTGCATTCTTTTGAGTTTTAAATTCATCAAAACACATAGTTATGTGTTTTTCAATCATTGGGAAAGCTAATGTACAAGTCATGTGCATTGAGTCCAAGGAACATGGTTAGATATTGGTTTTGAAAATCATTTTAAAATACTTTTGGAAAACCTTGGTGAAAGTTATCTTTTGATAGTAATCATCATTGAATAGTTGAGCACAAACTTGAAGAAAACACTAAAGTATTTACAAGTTTTCAAGTTTGTGTCAATCTTTGAAAGTATGAAGTATTTTCTTAGAAAACTATTTTCCCATGATACTATATGCCCTAAATACTGTCTACAACGATTTTTATGATTTTTGGAATTTTGTAGATTTTTCTAGGGGTTTCTGAAATGGAATTTCAGCTTTTTCAGAGCTTCAATCGATCACCCGATCGATTGAAGGGTCTCAATCGATCGGGCGATCGATTGAGAGCAAGCTTCTCACGAACAGAAGCTTCCTGGATCGATCAACCGATCGATCCAGCCCTCCTGAATCGATCAGTGGATCAATTCAAGCAGGTTCAATCGATTGAGACCCAACTCCAATCGATTGGGAATGCTGATTTTGGCTGGTAAAGCCTGATTTCAACATTTTGGACCATCTTTAGTCTGGGTGACCATTCCAAACCCCTCAAAACCTATTTATACACATTTAAGAGGAGTTTTCATGATGAAAACAAGGATGGATTGGTTAAGGAAGACTAAGTCGAAGTTTAGGTTGAGGTTTGATGTCATTATTGAATTTATGAATCTCAAAACTTCTAATTTTGGGTCTCCTAAAGGTTTAGGGATTCTAAGTCATTGTTGGTGCAATGACAGAAGTTTTGTGCATGTCTTTAGGGGGAGTTACTCTTTAAGGACATGAAAAATACTTTTCATACACCTTGGAAGGTGGTTAACCTTCTTTCGCGGAAATGCTCAAGGTTAAGCATTTGAAAATAATGGAGAGTGGATATCTTCGTTATTCAAGGGGTGTCTGCTCAAGGATGAGCATTTAATGATAGTGAAGGGTATGGGACCTTCGTTATCGGATTGTGAGCAACAAGTGAAGTTGTGAATAACGTTAGGTAACTCTTCAGGGGGAGAGTTTGCTTATTTTGATGTGTGCCAATAGGGAGAGAATGAAAGGGTTTAAGTTAGGTCTTCATTAACTAAGAGGGAGTTTGCCCTCTTAGGGGGAGAACGTAAGGTTTAACTTACGTCTTCATTACCTAGTGGCATGAAGGGAGTTGAGGTTATGAGATTAGCCTAACTTAAATATGGTATTTTTAAACATCAAAAATGGGGAGATTGTTGGTGCAATATTCCCTAGTTCAAGGTTGACCTGTTTGACTGAGCTTGATTTGAGTCAAGCTCGAGTCTTGATATTGTGGTTTCGATGTTTGACAATACATGTAGTCAATACATGAAAATTACAGGTGCAATTGTTCATGTGTGAAGGAGAGTCAAGTAGGTCAAGATTGATTGGATACTTGACTGGAAATCCTAGTGAGTGAAGCTAGGTGAAAGTCCTGGTGAGTGAAGCCAGGCAGATGGAAAGACCTAGTGAGTGAAGCTAGGCAGAAGGAAATCCTGGTGAATGAAGCCAGGTGAAAGTCCTGGTGAGTGAAGCCAGGCAGATGGAAAGACCTAGTGAGTGAAGCTAGGCAGAAGAAAATTCTGGTGAGTGAAGCCAGGTGAAAGTCCTGGTGAGTGAAGCCAGGCAGATGAAAAGACCTAGTGAGTGAAGCTAGGCAGAAGGAAGTCCTGGTGAGTGAAGCCAAGCATGAGGAAATCCAGATGGATCAAGGCTGATCGGACATCTGATGTTGGAAAGTCCAAGTAGGTCAAAGGGATTGACTGGATACTTGGCATGAGGAAGGAAAGTCCAAGTAGGTCAAAGGGATTGACTGGATACTTGGCATGAGGAAGAAAAGTCCAAGTGGGTCAAAAGGATTGACTAGACACTTGGTGAGGGAGTCCTAGCAGGTCAGGGGTGGTCGGATGTTAGGCATGATGTACCAACAGGTCATGGTTGATCGGATGTTGGTTGAGGGGACTTTGGACTTAGTTTTGGGCAAAAACCATGAGCCGGATCGATCAGCCGATCGATTGGCTCATTCCCAATCGATCAGCTGATCGATTGGGCGAGTCCCCACTACAAGCCTTCTCCCAATCGATCAGTGGATCGATTGGGGAGAAGTGTCGAGCGAACAGAACAGCTCTGGATAGATTGACCGATCGATCGAGAGCCCTCAATCGATCAGTGGATCGATTGGGAGGTTCGATTCTGCGCGATAAGCCCTGGATCGATCAGCCGATTGATACAGGTAATTCCTGAAAGCACAGAGGTGCTCTGGATCGATCAACCGATCGATCCAAAGCCTCCCCGATCGATTGGGAGCAATCTAATCAATCGGGATCCGACCGTTGGCATCGATTAAAGCCGTTGTCGTGCTCTTTCTGTTGGATCAAGAAGAGCTAGAGGGGGGTGAATAGCGCTCACGGCTAATTCATTTTTCGAATCGCAAAACTATCGGAGTTAAAACGCAGCGGAATAAAACACACATACAAACACAGAGGAATTTACTTCGTTCGGAGCCTAAGGCGACTCCTACTCGAAGGCCCGCGATCCTTGATCGCTTTCCGTGGGCAACAACTATAAGCTCGAAGAATATTACAAATTTAGAACAATTTGCTAACTAAAGAAATACAATACCGACGACAGAATCTAAGGAAATCGAAGTGTCGGGTCGTCGAGTCGAGTTGAAGCTTTCTTGGGATGTCACGTTTAGCAGCCAATTGAAGCACGATCACTTGTAATCAGATGAGTTGAGGTGCTGCTCGAAACCCCCTTATAAAGGGTGTCCAAGGCGCCTTGGAAGCCTCCGAAGGCGCCTCCATAGCTCCGAGTCCACCGTGCAGATAAGCGCTGACCATTCTGCGCTTATCACCTTGAAGGCGCCTCCATAGATCTTCAAGGCGCCTTCCAAGGCGCCTCTATAGGCAACCGAGGCGTCTTCAGCCCTGCTTCGCGGCCAGGTCAGCTTTTGCACCCGAGGCGCCTCCAAGCTCCATGGAGGCGCCTCGGACACTGTTCATCCGAGGTTAATCTTTGCACTTTGGTCCCTGCAAGATACATTAATCCCAAATATACCCTGCAGCACAAAGTTAGCACATAAAGCATAATAGAAGTGATAATGATAGTCTCCGGACTATCCGAGCCTGACTTCGGGTTTCCAACCGGAAACCCTAGGTCGACCCGACGCCTACTGTTCCCTCTACGGGGAACGCGTCCTCACCTACTCCACTCAGGAGATTTACCTGTTGCCAGTGCGATCCTCCAGATCGACTGGACTTTTGCTCAGCACTCGACGCTTCCGGACTTTCTGCTGGACATCCGCTTCCATGCTAGTCCAGTCTTTCACCTGGTTCGCGACACCAGGACTTTCCACCTAGGGTTACCACCCCCTAGGACTTTTGCCTGAAGCCATCGACCTGCCAAGACTTTCCGCATAGGGTTACCACCCCCTATGACCTAGGGTTACCACCCCCTAGGATTTTTCCCTTTGTCTAACCGCAGCTAGGACTTTTCTCCACCTAGGGTTACCGCCCCCTAGGACCTAGGGTTACCGCCCCCTAGGACCTAGGGTTACCACCCCCTAGGATTTTCACCTGCCTAACCGCAGTTAGGACTTTCCTGAAACACTCATTCAACATGTTAGATAACAACAAGACTTAACTTTGAACCCTTTGCCATTATCAAAACTTGGGTTCGATCGTCGGATGCTTCCCGCACCAACACTTTCTTCGCCAACGCTTGCACTGTTCACTCCCGATCAGTTCTTGGAGCAGCTTCTCCACAGCGTTTCTCCACTCTATCGCCAGTTCTTGAAGAGTTCTTGGAGCAAGGTTTGCTGGTGATCCAAGATCAAGAGGCGGGCTACAACAAGGAGTTAGGGTTAGGGTTTTTACTGTACATCTTGTAAGCTTTTGCTTATCCTGAATCTCCCTTTCTTCTTCTTGTACTGAGAGTGTTGTAGGGCTTCTCTGCCTTTGGTAGTAACCATAAAGGAGTGTTATTCATAGTGGAGGGTATGTGAGTGCGTGGATCCTTGGATTAGTCACCTCTTGTGAGGTGGATACCAAGTAAATCATTTGTATTAGCGTTGTATGTTTTGCTTCTTGTAATTTTCGCTGCATATCCTTGAAGAAACAAGCAACGAAGAGCACGATGAGCGCACCAAGCTATTCACCCCCCCCCCCTCCCCCTCTAGCTACATAATCGGTCCCAACATCAAGTACTCAAGCGTGGAGATCAAATGCTTGAGAAAGTAGCCCGAGTGGATTTCAAAGTGATCTGGAACTGGGAAGCCTGGTTAGGAACAAAACTGCCAAATGCTCAGGAAATATTCCCGAGTTCGAGTTGGAGAACCAGAAGATGAGGCCTGCATTAGACGAATTGTCATTAAAACAGATTCACCCTTCTTTCGGCGGTGCTTTGAGGTCGTTGTGGGTCGTGTGTTTCTTAGGATATAACGACACACAATAAATCTTCACTAAGCATTGGTTATCTCAGCGAACTGAGTTCGTACCAAAATGCTCTCTCAATGATTTTGTCGTTTGGAACTGCACGATATAGAAGGAAGGTTGGGGAACGAAGGAGGAAGAATTTCTATTGCTCTATATTCTTCAGCTCTAGCTCTGCTAATGGCCTCCTTATAAGGAGCTCAACCTTTGGCGGTAGTAAATGACCAAATAAAGATTATTCAATGTCTTTATTCGCCAACCTTGAAACGCTAGCCGCTCGTCGACTGTTTCAGTCGACGATTATTGATTCTCATTAATATATTTAATGTATTTGTTACATTTGAGCAAAAATAATAATTTATACAGATGACAAAATAATGGTTGATTCGCTTGGGAAAAGTTTACACTGGCTGGTTTGAAATTTGACATGCATAGGCCATGCTCGCACATGAGTCGACTTGCTTTACTACAATCCGAATCTTGGATTTACATCCCTACTCACCCACTCATGAGAGAGAATATTTCCTCATGTATTTGTTCACCACTTACTTGCTTGTGCAATAACATAAACCAACAACCTTGCATTGAAATTTCTAATGTGAGACAAATTCTCATACGCAATGAAATTCTCTCTATCCACCTTTTTATTTATATTTATATTTTCAACAATCTCTCACATGAATGGAAAAAACATATGATAACGTTCAACAGTTGAGTCCAATATAGGATAGGTAGGTTTTATCCTTTGAACATTCCCTTATGAAGATATTTTACTTACTGCTGACAATAGACATGATTTTCTTGAACTATTCTGTCATCTATATAAACATTGACATATCTTACCTAAGACTCTTCCTAATATAACTCAGTCCTCATGAGTATATTTGTCCTTGTCACTACAAAAAAAAACTGAAAGACAACATTTTTTATGCGTTGTCTATATGGCTGAAAAAAATATTGTTAAAAGTACTATTACTAAAAGTCTACTCAAAGATAACACATAAAAAGTGTTGTCATTTTTTACAAAGACAATACTTTTGCAATACTTAAAAAGCGTTGTCGTTTTTAACAAAGATAACGCTTATACAACCGAATAAAAACATTGTCTTTTTTTTAACAAAGAGAACATTTTTTAATGGATAAAAAATGTTATCGAAAATGGTTGTTTTAGCAACGTACAAAAGTCATTTGTTTTTCTATTTACAAAATCATTGTCTATTATATTTGTTGGGATCTCTCGTACGGCTAGAGAGGGGGGTGTGAATAGCCGACCCCAAATCTTTGCTCGTTTCTTTCTACAAATTAGGTTAGCAGCGGAAATAACAAAAGGAAACGAAAACAAAACAAACCAAACCTCAACTCGTCGATGTAACGAGGTTCGGAGATGAAACTCCTACTCCTCGGCGTGTCCGTAAGGTGGACGAAGCCTATCAATCCGTCGGTGGATGAGTCCCCGGAAAACCGGCTAATACAATATACTCCTTGTGGGTGGAGAAACCTCGCCACAATATTCTTGCAACAGCAAGAAAGGAATACAACAAGAAATACAAGAAGACAAGAACAATAAATGTAAAAACACAGGTTTTCTTGCCTCCTCGCCGACTGGATTCGTTGAAGCAGCAGCTCCTCATAACACCTACAACAGCAGGATATCCCAGTCGAGAAGCTCACGCGAAGCTTGCGAAGAAGAGCTCAACAAAGCTCAAGCACCAAAACAGCAGCTCTTTAGCAGAAGAGAAGAGGAAGGAGTTGTCGCGCAGCAGCAGCCCTCGACCCCTTTATACCTGCGAAGAAGACAGCGAAGAAACTAGCCGTTGCGTCGCAACGGCTAGAACCCTGATCGGTCTAAGGACCGATCAGGCCGATCGGTCCCCGCATCGGTTAGTCACGTAACCTTCAGCGTACTCGATCGATGCGGGACCGATCAGGCTCTGACTGATCGGTCCACGCCGATCCGCTTCCGACATCGTCTCGATCGGTCCCCGATCGGGACATCAGATCGATCGTGGACCGATCGCTGCTTTCTTCTGCGATCGGTCACCGACCGATCGATAACCGATCGAGAGTTTACGGATCGATCGATCACGGACCGATCGAGCAAACAGGTATCCGGATCGGTTTGGTGACCGATCCGAGCTTGGTTTTGCCCAAACCAAGTTCCAAGACTTCAAACCAATATCCGGTCAACCTTGACCTATTGGTATTTCATCCCAAGCATCTGGTCACTCCTTGACTGCTAGAACTCCGCCAAGTGTCCGGTCAATCCTTTGACCTACTTGGACTTTCTAACACCAGAGATCATCCTCGATCCATCTGGATTTTCCTTGCCGCTTCACTCACGGGACTTTCACCTGCTTCACTCACTTCCATTCCGCCTAACATCCCAGTTAGGACTTTCTCCGCCTAACATCCCGTTAGGACTTTTCCACTGGCTTCACTCACGGGACTTTCCAACCGCCTAACATCCCAGTTAGGACTTTCCCTTGCCTGCTTCACTCACCAGGACTTTCCAACCCTAACATCCCAGTTAGGACTTTCTCACCGCCTGGCTTCACTCACTGGGACTTTTCCGTGCCAAGTCTCCATACTTGGACTTTTCGCGTGCCAAGCTCCTGCTTGGACTTTTCGATGCCAAGTCTCCATACTTGGACTTTTCCAATGCCAAGCTCCTGCTTGGACTTTTCGCCATGCCAGCTCCCTGACTTTTCCGATGCCAAGTCTCCATACTTGGACTTTTCCAATGCCAAGCTCCTGCTCGGACTTTTCGCGTGCCAAGCTCCTGCTTGGACTTTTCCCAGGTCAACCAGGTCAACCTTGACCTAAGGTTGCACCTACAATCTCCAACACCTATTCTTGTCAAACATCAAGAATACAACTCTCTTCTCGTCAAACATCGTCAAACATCAAAACACAACTCGAGTCGGTCAACTCGAGTCAGGTCAACCAAGTCAACCTTGACCTAAGGTTGCACCAACAATCTCCCCTTTTTGATGTTTGACAAAATCCAAAATCAAGTTAGGTTAACCCGATAACCTAACTTAGGTTTTCCAACCATCTTCCAATGTCCAATGTTCTTTTCTTGAACATTCTCCGGACATTCTCCCCTTAGGTTAACCCGATAACCTAACTTGGGTTCTCCAATAATTCTCCCCCTTTTTGACACACATCAAAAAGTATTCCAATGTTCTTCCTTGAACATTCCTTGACATTCTTCCCCTAGCTTAGGTTAACCCGATAACCTAACTTGGGTTCTCCAATAATTCTCCAATGAACGCTCTCCCCTTTTTGACACACATCAAAAAGAAAAGGAGGGTATCAAGGTCAAGAGTTTCTTCCTAATGAAAGTCCCATACCTTTCATTGAAACTCTTAATTTCCCCTTGATACTAAACTCAACAACCAACTTAGTGATAATCCCATATCACTAATCCTCAAGGAGTAAAAACTCCCCCTAAAAGTCAACTCCCCCTTGACAATTAGGTAAAACTCCCCCTAAAGGCCAACTCCCCCTTGACCATTGCACCAACAATGTCTTGGAGAGTTTCAAACCCTTAGAAACCTAAACCACAAACTTTCACAGCTGGAATTTCAGACATACAGTCGAAATTCAGCTTTTGGCACGCCCTGATCGGTCACCAGACCGATCAGGATCCCATTGGATCGGTCCCCAGACCGATCCACATTCACTGGGATCGGACTGCCTCACTGCCTCTTACTGGATCGGTCTCCGGACCGATCCACACTTCCCTGGATCGGTCCAGTGACCGATCCACTCCTTTCTGGATCGGTCCAGTGACCGATCCAAGCTCCCTTATCAGAATTCCTGAATTTCTTTTACCCGAAATTCAGAAACCCATAAACAATTCCAGAAAATTTCAACAATTATGAAACTTTGAGGATACACTCCTCATAACATATACTATCAAGAAAAAATAGTTTTCTATGAAAATAACTTCCATTTTTCAATCTTGATACAAAGTTCAAAAACTTTGAAATAGTTCAAGTTTAGCTCAACTTTGTATCACTTTGGTCAATGATGAATGCTATCACTAGAAAAGCTTCATCAAGGTTTTTCAAAACAATTTTGAAATGATTTCAAACCCTTTAATTTGGGACCACAATCTTAGGGCTAGATGTACATGACTTGTACACAAGCTTTCCCTATGATCCCTAATTTCTTGAATTAGGGTCATCTAGGTACAAGGACAATGCACCTTGATCCTAACTCATGATCCTAATATCTCACACACATCTAAGGTGTATCAAACCACATTCAAGTCAATTTGATGTGAGATATGGGTTAAGGTCAACTTAGGCTAAGGTCTCATGCATTTTCTAAACACAAATTTGATCTCAATATCAAGATGTGTTCTTCATCCTTAAATCAATTCAATTGATTATTAATGCAAGAGATGATGACATGGCATAAATGATATCATAAATGGAAACATGTGCCAATGTCATGATGTCATGGCATAAAGTATGAAAACTTAAATAGAGCATGACATATAAACTAGCCTAAGCACTATCATGACATTTCAAATGATGATAAAACTAAACATGATGTCATGACATGTCATATGGCAAACAACCATGGTAAGTTAACACAAATAAAATACCTAGATTACCTATCTAAGTATCCTTAATCACTTAGTTAACTTAAATTCTAATCCTAGATTGCCCAGAGTGCTCCAAGAAAATGTCAAAACCCAAATTGGCATTTCTTGATCTCTTGTTTGATTTATACCATTTTAAAAGTTTTACAAGAGTAGCACTTCTAAATTAAGGCCCGGATTGCCTTGATTACCTAAGAGAATATCAAAAATCCCAATTTGATATTTCTCTAGGTTTTTCCACATTGTGTCAATTTAAAGTAAGATTAATATAATCCCAATTTGGCACACTTTACTCTTCAAAGGAGTGAATGATAAAGATTATTCCATTTCATTTTCAAAGGTTCCAAAAACCTTGAAAATGCTCCTTGAGTGTCAATTTCCTCAAAGTTGGGTTAACTACCCTTCTTATTGGAGTTGACACTCTCTAACCCATCTATGGGGTAGAGAAAATGCTCCTAGGAACCCAATACCTACTTGAGCTCATTGGGTTTACTAAAAATTCACTAGGGATGACTTCCCTAGCAACCCTCCTAATGACCCTCTTAGGCTTTAAAGCCTTGGTCATTTGGGTCTCATCAAGGTCAACTATAGGGGTGACTCCCCTTGTGACCTTGGTAATGGTCTTCCTAGCCTTAGGTTTTGTTCCATAATCGAATGGAACATTATGATAGGTGGGCTTGACCATTTGGGACTTAGGTTTATGACCCAAACCCTTTTTGTCCTTGGACATTGGTTTTTGACCCTTAAACCCTAGAGATGACTTCTCCAAGTTTTTAAGAGTCTTTTCCAAAGTATCAAGTCTTGACCTCAAGACTTGATTCTCCTTCTCTAATACCTCAATTTTTGATTTGTCATTCTTCTTTGAGGCATTCCTAGGCATGTGTCTAGTTGATTTGGGATTTCTACCTAGGTTTTCCTTAACCTTAGAAGTGTTAATCCTAGGGTTAGCATTCCTAGTAGTATCCCTATCTAGGTTGACATGTTTAGCACCTAAGCACATGTATTGATTTCTAGTGTTAACATGCTTATCATTATTGACTAATGCAATAAAATTACTAGCATGTATCCTACTAGACTTGCACGAATGAGCCTTAAAAGATACCTTAGGGTTTGCCTTAGCTCCCCCTATCGATGTGCCCGGTCTCTTGCCCTTGTGAGGTTGCCTCCCCCTCGGACAATGGCTCCTATAGTGTCCCCGTTGCTTGCATTGAAAGCACACCACGTGCTTCTTGCCTTTGCGTGTTGGGACTCCGGCTACCTTGACCTTTGGCGCCGGTGGAGTCTTCCTAACTCTCTTTGGACATTTGCTCTTGTAATGTCCATGTTCCCTACACTCAAAACACATTATGTGTAATTTGCTTGAAATCACAGTGTTTGAGTTACCTAGGGTTGTGGATGGAGATGAGCTTTCTTCTTCAACCCTTCCGGAGGTGGAAACTTCTTCTTCTTGCTCCGAACTTGAGCAAGAGGAACTCTCCTCCTCTTCTTCCTTGGATGTTGAGTAGCCCTCAACTCCCAATTCGCTCCCTCCATGATGTGAGCGACTTGACTCACTATGCTCCTCTTCATGGCTTGAAGTGGAGCTCTCCTCATGGTACTTGGACAAGTTATCCCACAACTCCTTGGCATTGTTGTATTTACCTATCTTACACAAAATATTAGTAGGTAATGAAAATTCAATTGTTTTTGTTACCTCTTCGTTGATTTCGGATTTGTGAGTTTGTTCTCCGGTCCACTCCTTCTTCTCAAGAGGTTTTCCTTCCCTATCCACCGGAGGAGAAAAGCCTTCTTGTACACAAAACCAATTCATTATGTTAGTCATAAGAAAGTACTTCATCCTTACCTTCCAATACGCGAAGTCGCCGCATTCGTAGAAGGGTGGAATGGTGACATCTTCTCCGAGTAGATCCATCCTCTAGCTCGTGCTCCCCGGGTGTTAATCCGATGAAGAGCAAACCTGGCTCTGATACCACTTGTTGGGATCTCTCGTACGGCTAGAGAGGGGGGTGTGAATAGCCGACCCCAAATCTTTGCTCGTTTCTTTCTACAAATTAGGTTAGCAGCGGAAATAACAAAAGGAAACGAAAACAAAACAAACCAAACCTCAACTCGTCGATGTAACGAGGTTCGGAGATGAAACTCCTACTCCTCGGCGTGTCCGTAAGGTGGACGAAGCCTATCAATCCGTCGGTGGATGAGTCCCCGGAAAACCGGCTAATACAATATACTCCTTGTGGGTGGAGAAACCTCGCCACAATATTCTTGCAACAGCAAGAAAGGAATACAACAAGAAATACAAGAAGACAAGAACAATAAATGTAAAAACACAGGTTTTCTTGCCTCCTCGCCGACTGGATTCGTTGAAGCAACAGCTCCTCAGAACACCTACAACAGAGGATATCCCAGCACGCGAAGCTTTCGAAGAAGAGCTCAACAAAGCTCAAGCACCAAAACAGCAGCTCAGAAGAGAAGAGGAAGGAGTTGTCGCGCAGAGCCCTCGACCCCTTTATACTGCGAAGAAGACAGTGAAGAAACTAGCCGTTGCGTCATAGCGCTAGAACTCGATCGGGACCGATCAGGCCGATCGGTCCCGGACCGTCGGTTAGTCTGAAACCTTCATGCGTACTACGATCGATGCGTGGACGATCAGCTGGATCGGTCCACGCACCGATCCGCTTCGTCTCCCGATCGGTCCCGGACCGATCGGGACATCGATCGTGGACCGATCACCGCCTTCTTGCGATCGGTCACGGACGATCGATATCGAGAGTTTACGGTATCGATCGGTCACCGGACCGATCGAGCAAACAAGGTATCACCGGTCTGCGGTGACCGATCCAGAGCTTGGTTTTGCCCAAACCAAGTTCCAAGACTTCCAACCAATATCCGGTCAACCTTGACCTATTGGTATTTCATCCCAAGCATCTGGTCACTCCTTGACTGCTAGAACTCCACCCAGTGTCCGGTCAATCCTTTGACCTACTTGGACTTTCTAACACCAGTTGTCCGATCATCCTTTTTCCATCTGCCTGGCTTCACTCACGGGACTTTCCTTCTTCCTCACTAGGGATTTCCACCGCCTAACATCCAGTTAGGACTTTCTCCGCCTAACATCCAGTTAGGACTTTTCCTTGCTTCACTCACCGGACTTTCCAACCGCCTAACATCAGTTAGGACTTTCCCTTGCGGCTTCACTCACGGGACTTTCCAACCGCCTAACATCCAGTTAGGACTTTCTCCTATCTTCCCTCACTGGGACTTTTCCGTGCCAAGTCTCCATACTTGGACTTTTGCCAAGCTCCCTGCTTGGACTTTTCCATGCAAGTCTCCATACTTGGACTTTTCCAATGCCAAGCTCCCTGCTTGGACTTTTCGCGTGCCAAGCTCCCTGCTTGGACTTTTCCAGTGCCAAGTCTCCATACTTGGACTTTTCCAATGCCAAGCTCCCTGCTCGGACTTTTCGCGTGCCAAGCTCCCTGCTTAGACTTTTCCCGAATCAGGTCAACCAGGTCAACCTTGACCTAAGGTTGCACCTACAATCTCCCGAACACCTATTCTTGTCAAACATCAAGAATACAACTCTCTTCTCGTCAAACATCGTCAAACATCAAAACACAACTCGAGTCAGGTCAACTCGAGTCAGGTCAACCAAGTCAACCTTGACCTAAGGTTGCACCAACAATATTTATATCACAAATTACTTAATTAAACCCTTATAACACCAATTAAAATACTATGAAAGTACAACGAATCAATCTTCTTACTATTGAACAAGAAACATGTCATACAATTCAAACAAAAAATATGTAGACATATTCCACAAACTTTGAATCCATGTTAAGTCTATATAAAAGTAAAAACCCTATATACTAGACATGCATATTAGTTCCAACATATATTGCTTCTTAGATTGAATCTTTCTGGTAATATTACATCTTTTCAGAAATATATGAGTATCCTTCTTGGAGAAACAAAACCCCACTTTTATTTTTTATTTTTTTTTCATATTCATCTGTGAGAAAGAAAATTATTAAATTATAATTAAGATGAAACAATTCACATAATCAATACATTAAATTATTATATTATAATTAAGATGAAGCAACTCATATGATCAATACATTATAATTAAGATGAAGCAACTCACATAATCAATACATTAAACCCAATGAATAGATTTGACAAAGACAATAAGCTCACAATAGATACAACATCTATATATTAAACTCAAGACAATAAGTAAATCCACATAATTAATACATTAAACTCAATGAACAGATTCTACACTTTCCAACATAATCAATACAGTAAAATCAACCAATGAAATCCAGAGTGAGCAGTAAAGTAAAGCCATTCTCAAGACAAGCATGAGTACTGATCCATGTCATGGGAAATCGATCGAAAGCAGCAGCAAAGTAAAGTTATTCTCATATATTAATTTGAATGAAATATTCACCAAATTTATGCAAAATTTATAGTAAATGCATAATGGAAGCAGCTAGGGGAAGGATAATAATGAACAACAAAGTTTAACAAGAAGCAACTAGGGGAAGGATAACAAAATTAAGGTTTCTGATACTTACAGCCATTACGGATCTGAATTTCTAGACCGTCATCACCTCTTGTAGGATATTGAGGACTCGCCGCATGATAGAATTGTCGATCCAGCCAAGGCGACAAGACATATCAACTGCCATCATCTATTTATCCATTCATTGATTGAAACTTTTAGAAACAAAATACATATGAATAAACAAACTCACTATTTTAAGATACATACAACAACAATTAACCTTATCCCACTATATGGGGTGGACTACTATTTTAAAATACATATGAATAAGTAATATGTAACAATAAGTATCAAGTAAGAAAATCTACAAGAGACAAATAGAAGACAAGAATAAAACGTGCAAACTCAAGACTCACATGTCCAAATGTATGCCCAAAGTTCAGGGTTGCTCGGATACCTCTTTCTTTCTCATCTAAGGAAACAACCTTAGCTTTGTTCTCACAAGATCGCTTGATACTTGATAGCATATGCTAGGGTAGTGGATCTCTGAACAGGGGTGGATCCAGCGGGGGGATAACATTGGCGGTTGCCCCCCTACCAACAGTGGAACCCCTAGCATTATGGGGTTCTACCAGTAGAGATAGAGGATATCGTCCCTTGTTTCACGTAAAAATCGTTACGCCCCTCCATGCTTGAATTTCTGGATCCGCCAATGTTTCTAAACAGTATAAAAAAGGTTAAGACTCGCTCATACAAGCTAAAGTTTAGAATAAGCATAGAATACGGAACAATGCAAGGAAAAATGTAAAAAAGATAAAAAAAATGATAAAGTGTAGATCTACAAGATGGCAGTTCATTCTTAATGCAACAAAAGAGATATCTCAAATTATTTAACAAGTTGCAAACAAGCAAGAAATATTTTTTTAATACTGGCATTTGAATGGAGAATAAACATCAGTATCTAGATTCTTTCACTAGTTTAGAAACTTGAATTCAAGTGGCATTTCATCATTTCTTTCCGTTAATAGAGTTATGCTTTCTTTACCGATTCAACAAAAAACAACCTTGACAAGTGTCTCATGTAAGGAACAGAACATTCAACCATTTTCCAGCAAGGCAGCAAACAACATGAACATTCAACAACAAAGGTTCCACCTTTTGCATTGATTGGATTTGTATTTTTAGGAGATGGCAAATATCTAGATTCATCTCCATGGGAACCAGACAATGAATGATTCAGTGAAAAATCATAATGCATGTTCAATGAATCAGTCCCAGTGCTAGCATTACTTAGGGTTGCCATACCATTCTACATCACAAGTGATGAGGAATCGATGTTAACACCAAACAAGTGATGGCTCTGGGTCGCAACGTTACCATCTTGATCCACCATGCACTCCCTTCCAGGAAATGGTGGCAATGCAACAGAATGCTGAGAAAGGCTAGTTTGTGTCACACCTAATTGTTCTACCTGAGGCATGATAGATTGATCTCCAACAGTGAGTGGTAGCATTGACTCACTTGACCCAGCAGTGTCTAGCACAGTTAGCAATGCTCAATGACATTCATTTACATCGAAGGATTAATAGAAAAAAATTGGAACGGGAACTTAGACCACTAATGATAATATCATTGTATCACCATTTCACTTGACACAGCAGTGTCTATCTAACCTTCCCTATCTCACCATTTCATTGTATTGTTGAATTCTGTTTAAAAGGTGATAATATCCCTCTCAGACCCTCTCGAGTTTCATCCAGGGGTAATAATTTAGGTCAAGATTCAGATGGACGGATTTGGATTGGCAGATTGATGGATTGAAATATCAAAAATTTAAATCTGACCTAATTAATATTTTGGATTAAATTGTTCAATCTGAACCTGACTCATTTATCTGTATTTGATATGAATCCAACTTAAAATGACCCACAATCTGAATCTAATCCGAACCCGATCTGAAATGACTCATTTATAAAAATATATTCATTTTAATCCAAACTCAACCCCGAATCTGACCCGAAAATACCTATTTTATTAAAATATGATTATTTTAATCTAAACTTAATCAAAATATGATCAGAATCCGACCCATTTCTTAATCGTGTCAATCAGATCGATCTAAATTTGACCCGAACCTAATAAAACCTAACTCTAACATCATGTTTTTTTCTGTTCAATTATGATGGACATTTTAATCTAGTACATCAACCTTAAAAAAAAATCAAAACATTTTGCATCCTATTGCTCTACTGTCAATGTACATCAGGAATAAATAATTGATATACAAAATAAATAGAAAAGGTTTAAATTAACTCTATTACATGGAGAATTAATGAGTGGGCGTCTTCTCATGCAGTGTGATAGTTAAGGTATGATCATATGAGGTATGTCATATTAAGTTATGAGGTTGAAACTTTATATGTCTGAATATACTTTAGTCATTGTACTAATGGTTAATAGACATCCATAATTTATCTCTGTATTAATCCAGAGATGAATTAAGATAAGATTAACAAATTATTTTTACTACATTAATGAGTCAATACAGTCATGTTTCAAAAGGTGATATCCTTTTCTAAGAGCGGTTTAATATCATTTTTGTAAAAAAAAAAAATCTGAAAAAAATAGAAAATTAAAATTAATCATCATAATTTAAGAATAATTCTTCAATTTTTATTGAGATTAAAGTGTCATATGATGATTAATACCGCTCCATGATTGAGGGGAATAATAACTTAAAGTGAAAAGTGGACGAGGTGAACTGCGCGTTCACGAATCTCATAAATGAATAAAAAGTTACAGAAAAAATCTTTATAAAACAACCCCAAATTACTAGGGTAGAAGTTCGGTGTTATTGGGCCAATTGGGCCTGGCTGTCACAATTCACAAGAATCCAAAAATCTATGTTTGCCCAATTACTATTCCATCGACAAACTCGTAAGGTAAAATTGCAAGGCAAATATCATTCACTCTTTCATCTGGATCAAATTCACGTGATGATCCTATCATAGGTTTGACGTTTATATATCTATATGTATTTTTCTTCATATTCATTTACATTTTTTTTTAATCAACTAAGAAGTTGTCTCCTAGATCTATTATCTATAGATAATTAGCATTTTACATATTTTGGGGGTGGCATCGGCGGTCACCCCCTCTCTCCTTGTCGACGGTGTAACTCGTAATATTATGGGATTTCACTGGTGAAGATGGAGGATACCGCCCCTTGTTCCGTGTAAAAATTGACTGTACCCAGCTCAGATCGTGATCGTCCCTCCATACTTAAATTCCTGGATCTGTCATTGACTTTAGTTGCACATGTATTATCGAACGAGAGGAGATCTCTTGGTCCCTTTTTTTTGGACCAGGTGATGGACCACTACTAATTTTGGTCGGATCGTGATCATGATCCAACCGCAATTGGTTGCAATTCCTTTCTAGGTTCATCGCCCCCTCCAGATTATAATTTGGTTCAGAGTGAGCGGTCGGAGGTCGCTCGAAGGTCGTCGACGATGGACAAGTAGCTAGGTTGTTGCACGTCGAACAAAGGTGGCTTTCAGACGACCTTCGACTGCCCGCTCTGAATCAAACTATAACCTGGAGAGGTCGATGAACTCAGAAAAAGATCACAATCAATTTTGACCTGATCATAATCACGATCGAACTAAAATTGGGAGTGATCCATCTCCTAATCCAAAAAGGATCAGGAGATCTTTCCTCATCTCAAACATGTATCTATATTCTTTATATTTTGAGACAGTGAGACCAATAATCTATTTTATCGTTTAGAAATATCCAATGGAGTTTTAAAAGAGTTGAAGGGGTATGACATACGATATAACTTAGGTTACGGTTTATATTTACTTAAAATTATGTGAAATTCAATTATATTTTTATATGGAATTGCATTTAAATAAAAAACACATATGAATTTTTGTCATATTTATTTATTATTTTTTATATCTTTGAATTTTATTTATTAGATTGATTATTTTAAACAAAATTTGAAAAATATCATGGAAATTTTAGTTTATTAATTGAAAATTATCTAAAAAATGCACTAATAATAATAATTCACACTAAATTTCTAATCTTCTAAACATAACTTGTATTGCAAATAAAGTTAGAGTTAATTTTTTTTTCAGGTCAAAATTAAATTTAGTTGATAATTTTTAATTTTGTATTAGTTTTAGTCAGTAATTTTTTATTTTTTTTATTGATTGTTGTTGGATTTGATCAATTATTTTTTATTGTTAGTGATCAAAATTAGGTTTAATAAATATTTTTTAATTTTTTACTAGTCAAAATTAAATTTGATTAATAATATTAATTTTTTAATATGAAAGTTAGATTTAACCGGTAGTTTATAATTTTTTTATTGTCATAATTTTGTTAACCAATTTTAATTTTTTATTAATCAAAGTTGGATTTATTAGTCAAAATTGGGTTTATCTAATAAACTAAATTTTTTTTATTAGTTATAGTTATAGTTATTAGTAATTGATATTTTATTATATAAATTATTTTAAACTTTAAAAGTAAATTTAATATTATTTTCATTAAATTTTATTTTTTTCCTTTTTTTTAACACTTATTCATCATTTTATAATATTATTATATGTCTTTGATTCTACCCACGTTATTGTATACATTTTTTTTTTAATAATTTGTCATTAATTTCAATAAAGGACTACAACTAAATATTTTTAACTATAAATTTTATTGATAATTTATTAAAACTAAAATTGATTAATAAAAAATTTAAAAAATGAAAATGTATATTAACTAGTATTATAAAATTTATCATTTATTGTAAAATATAATTAGTATTTTTAATATTTTATTACCAAATTTAACTTTATTTAGTTTATTAAAAATATTAATTAGTTAAATATATTTTTAAATAACCAATTATATTTAAAAATTTAGGAGAATTTTTAATTTTATTGATAAAGAAGTAGAATTTGACGCAATAAAAAAAAGTACTTAATAAAAAAATTACTATTATTACTAATGTCACAACTTTCAATTGCTAAAATATCTTTTACAACACACCAAACAATTCTTTTAAATCTTACTAATGAAATTAAATATTTTTAATATATATATATATATATTAAAAATCAATATCTATTTATTTAAAAAAATAATATTAAGATTCAAATAGGAGCATTATTTGGATCAAATATATAATAAAGTATTTTGTTTAATAAAATACTGTAAAATATTTGATGGATCTCGGTATAATAGGAGCCCTGGGTCATAGAGGTTGGAACCGATCTTCACTTTTTTATGTACGTCGCCTCTCCCTATCAATCGGTTTCGTTGTTTCAAAAGCTAGTCATTATTCCAAAAATTAGTAGTCGTCTGTGATTTACCTCATCCCGTATTAACCTTGGGACGGATTGACGAGGACGCAGAGAGTGAACATATTCATCTTTTGCCACAATTAATGAGTCGACGTCTCCTCATGTAGTGCAATAGTTAACATATGAGGTATGTTATATTAAGTTACGAGGTTGAAATTCTATATATACATCTGAATATATCTTTGTTATCATATTAATGATTAATAATCCTCCTTAATTTATCTTTTTCGTATTCATCAAGATGAATTGAGATGCTGAAGACTAGCAAATTATTTTTACCACATTAATGAGTCAATGGAGCTCTCATATTTCAAAAGGTGATATACTTTTCTACAGATGTTTAATATCAGTTTTGTAAAAAAAAATCTAAAAATTAAAACTAATCATCATAATTGAAGAATAATTCTTCCATCTTTATTGAGATTAAAGTGTCATATGATGATTAATATCGCTCCCTGATCGAGGGGCACAATAAATTAAAGTGAATCAAGTGGACGAGGTGAACCGCGCGTTCACGAATCTCAAAAATGAATAAAAAGTTACATATAATGTCACGTCCCGAGAGAATTTCTGTCAGTGAAAATTTTAATAACATCTTTTCTGTACGAATGATAATTTAAAATTTGACCATATAACTCTCATGATCCCTCAATCCTCGGTCAATACGGCCGGAACATACACAATAAAAATATGTAAACAATTCACGCAATTTATAATAAATCAGCCTCAGGCTGTCACACAACCACTCAATTTAATAAAAACCTACACTACTACAACGAAAAACCTTCACAACGGAAAATATGGGTAGCATACCTGAATCATGATATAAAATTCAAGAGTCCAAACACACACATAACAAGTATGTAGTTCACTAACAAAGAAACACAAGTCCGAAAAGAGATAACCATCTCAACTCCTAGTGGGGACTAGCGAATGGAACCTCCTGACAGCTTCAACCTGAATAGAAATAAATCAACAGAGTGAGTTCAACAACTCAGCGATATCAAGCTAACATGCATAGTGAGATATATCTAACAGTAATACTTATGGAGTACAGTCTCCTGATCAAAAGCAAGAAATGCGAAGACTGAACAACCAAAGAAGCTGTACTCACCTGGGCCTCCTATCCTGACATAAAGGTCGTCAGACCAAATCCATCATGTCTCCTGTATGCATGTCAATCATATACAACCACAGAAATGCAGCATCCAATATGCAACAATTACAAGCAATAAATGCAATTCATGCATATGATGCAAATGACATAGTCACCCCTGACGCTAGTCAGTCATCTCACACACGATGGTGAGACCGAGTGGGTAGGGCTATGACAACTGCGCACTCTGCCATCACTACTCCTAAGTGACCGAGTGGACAGGATGCTGTCGGAGTACACCTATCCTCCTACCCCAAACATAGTGGGGGAGCCTAAGCTCTCATCTCCCTGTATCATAGTCAAGGGGAGGGATCCCTGCCCGCTACACGCTGCAGTCATCGCTACCCATGAGCAGACCAGCGGAGCCCTAACAGAGCAAACTGCACACACTCTGCCTGATGTACCATTAATCCATGAGTGGTTGTATGTGCAGATCATATAACTGGCGATGCGCTCAATAATAATGGAGCCGATAATCGCTCAACATGCAATCATGCAAGATGGTGCATGACACTAAGCATGTAGATCTTGACAGTATACACCTCCATAAAATATGTATCAAAAAAGAAATAAATCCATACAATGATCTAGGTATCATAAATTTAGGTACACAAATAAGATATGTCAAATAACTAGTCTATTCCACAGTAGGGCAATGTATATCACTATTTATATGAACAAGAGTACACATAGCAACAATCAAGAGTATATAAGCATGAACGTATAACATATAACAATAAAGACAGACTACAAGTACTAAGTAGTGACATACTAAAGTAGATGCAAATATAACCATTACTACTAGCTATAACCTACTATGCATATAAAAATGACAATATCAAAAGAGATAAGTCAAAGGTACCCGCCTTAAAAACGAAGATCGTATTGGAACAAATCTCACGTTGAGGCACTCGTCTCGAATCAAAGTCCTGCAAATCACAATATACAATTTAACTAATTACCTACGTAACAACTAGCTAAATCCCAACCAAACCTGTTTAGGGAAAACCCTAATCAAATCATCCATAAAGAATCACAACCCCACATCAAGGCATCAACCCAAACCTTAATCGTTCCGAACCACAAAATTAGTTATCCCCAACCATACTAGCATCTATACGGATAAGCTAAAATAAGAATCAGATTCTCAACAACTTACCTTATATTGGACCCCGTGGGTATTTTGATGTGATCAACCAAGTTAGTTAGGTCTTGCTTTGTTATTTGATCCCTGTGTCTAAGTGTGCAGGAACTTAGGAGCACAGGAAGTCAAGCGGAAGACGCAGCTAGCGAGAAGGACGACACGGGAAGGGAGCCGACGGGCTCGGTGCGTCCGAAGGATGAGAGAGCTGCGGAAGAGTACTCCAATGGAAGAGAAGAACGTACGTGGTGTTCGAGGGACGAGAAGTCGAGACGGAAGCCTGCTCGAGGAAAAGGCCGGGAATTGGATTCGGGTGAGCCCTATTCCGATTGGCCGCAATCACCCAAGCTATCAGAGCATCGGAAGCCAAAATGAAGTCAAAAGGAGCTGGAAAGCTAGCTGGAGGCGCCTTCAACGAAGTGCTGAAGGCGCTTGTGCTGCCTGCCCAGTCTGAGGCACCTCCATCACCTTGAAGGTGCCTCAGACTGTCCGAGGTGCCTCCAAGGCTGTTTGAGGCGCCTCGGACCCAGCCAAAGTGGTCGTTTACAATCGGATAGAGTTTTATCCGGTCAAACCATTGGAGGCGCCTTGAACCCTTTTGGAGGCGCCTTCAACACTCGAGATAGACTTTCCAAGAGCTATATAAGGGCCCTTGGAGCTAGGAAATAATCATTCAACTCTGTATTAAGTTCGTAGCAACCACTGAGCATTTTAAGTGTGTAAAGAAGGCTTCTCCGCCTACAGTAAAGGAGATATTCTAGTAGAGCTATTCGACCGCCTTGGATTAACAACCGTCTTGGTTGTAACCAAGTCAAAATTCTGTCTCTTCTTTTATTTCTGCTTTTTATTTTATTAGTGCTGCATTTTTGAGTTGAAAGTCTTGAGGAGGGTATACTTTATTTTTCAGACAATTAACTCCCCTTTTGTCGGCCCCGCTGTACCAACAAGTGGTATCAGAGCTCGACCGCCTCAGAAGGACTAACCGCTAACTGAAGCACAAAGATCAAGACAATGGCCGGAGCGAACATTCATCCCCCGAAGTTCAACGGAGACTCCACTACATGGAAGCGAAAAATGGAGGTATTTTTCATGACTAAATTCGATATCCTTTTAATAATGAAATATGGATATACAGCGCCAAAAGACAAAGAAGAATACAACTGGACGAAGAAGGAGCAGGCCGATTTCGTGGCCAACGGAAAGGCGGAATTTCACCTGCTCAGTGTTCTGCCACCCTAAGAGGTAAGTCGGATCGGAAGCTAAGACTCCGCCAAAGACCTCTGGGATAAATTTCTGGAGCTCTACGAAGGCACTTCAGAAGCGAAGCTAGCGAGGCGTGACATCCTCCGGACTCAACTGACGAATCTCCGGATGAACACCGGTGAGAAGGTAGCGCAACTCCAAGCGATAATCAAGGAGCTGATAACGCAACTGACAAATTTCGGTGAATCGGTAACAAATTGAGATTCCATCCGGTATGCGCTCAACGCCTTCCCAAGAACTCCAGAGTGGACGTCCTTAGTAGATGCTTACTACATCTCTAAGGACCTTGAGTTAAGTAGTTTAGAAAATTTATTCTCTACATTTGAACTTCACGAGTTTCGAATCGCAGAGCCTAAACAAACGGAGAAGACAAACCTCAATGTTGCCCTACAAGCTGAAAAGGATGATCCCGATTCTGAAGCGTCGATCGACGAAATTGAAGCAGCTCTTTTAGTAAGAAAATTAAATAAATTTATTAAAACTAACAAATTTAGATCGCAGTCGAAAAATCATCAACGTAGTAAAAAGATGGTTCGATGCTACAACTGCAATGAGGAAGAGCACATCAAGGATGACTGCCCCAAATTAAAGAAAAAGGACAAGTCTCAGAGATCGACATCCACTAAACGCAAGAGCCTGAAGGCCACTTGGGATGATTCTTCATCCTCCGAATCAAAAGTCGAAACCTTCTCGGGAGTAGCACTGATGCCCAACCATCTTTTCGAAGAAACCAGCTCGAAGATTAGCATAGATGAAGGGGGAGGATCATCAGAAGAAAAAGAAAGTTGCGACGAAGGGGGAGCATCACCAAGTGAGGTAAGTAAGGTACGTGATCTCACTCCTACTCAGTCTTTTGAATTTATCAAAGTGCTTACAAAAGATCTACGAAATTAGAAAAAGGAAATGTTGAATTGAAATTATAAGTAGCAAAAGCATGTCAACTAGAAATGTATGATATTTTAAAATTAGAAAATGAGAAACTGAAAATTGAAATTGAAAATTTTAAAAATAATCATGCATGCTTAATTAAATTTCTAAAATCAAAACTTAGAGTTTATGGAAAATTAAATTGGTATATTAGAAAGCATCAAGGACAACTTAGAAAAGTTCCTAGAAACTATATACCCCCTAAGTTCTTAATTAATCCAGTAGGAAAAACCTTTACTGGGTTCCAAAATCTTTTCTAGACTAATTTTTTTTTCAAATAAAATTTTTTAAAAGCTTTCAGCGAGAAAATTAAACATTAAAATTTCTTTATGAGGCTTTGTCTAAGGAAGTGGTTGTTGCTCCAATAACCAAGAAGGCATAGTGCCTCGCTACGACCTGGAAGCCAAAATATTAGAATAAAAATATTTAATTAACTTTCTGATAAAACATTAAAATTAAGATTAACTAATGCTTTAGAAAGTTTCTTTTAAAAACATTTTGGGAATTCCTTAAAAAATCTTTTAGAATATGTTAAAATCTTGTTTCAAAGTGGGAGAGATAGGCCTAAGTTAAAATTTTGTTTTAAAATTTATTTTACTTCGAAAACTTTTTTAACTTTTTTTAAAAGTGCCTAAGTTAGAATTTTATTTTAAAGAAATCTTTTAGAATACGTTTTCAAAAGACTTATAAACTGTTTCAAAAGACTTAGAATTTTGAACGTGTTTTAGAGCTTTTGTTGTGTTCAAAGGGGGAGAGATAGACACAAGTTAAGGGGGAGTTAGAAATATTTTAAAATTCTGTTTCTTATGTTGCAATCTATTTTAATTGCAAATTTATGCTTAAAAAGGTTAGTTTAGTAATTTCTTCAAAATTATTACTTGTCTGTTTAATCCTAACTTGAACTTGGTTGATGCACATCAAAAAGGGGGAGATTGTTGGATCCCGTGGGTATTTTGATGTGATCAACCAAGTTAGTTAGGTCCTGCTTTATTATTTGATCCATGTGTCTAAGTGTGCAGTAGGGATGACAATGGGTCGGGTTCGGGTCGGATTCTATATCCTCCGTCCCCATACCCATCAGGTATAGGATATCCGATGGATATACCCATACCCATTAAAGGATCGGATATCTTCTATGTTGGGACTGAAAAGTAGCTAGAGGGGGGGGTGAATAGCTCGTCGCGTGCTAGGTGCTCGTCGTTGCTTGTTTCTTAAGAGATATGCAGCGAAAATACAAGAAACAAAAACACGCAACGCTAACAAGGATGGTTTACTTGGTATCCACCTCACAAGAGGTGACTAGTCCAAGGATCCACACCTACTCACGCACCCTCCACTATGAAACACTCCTTTATGGTAACTACCAAAGGCGGAGAAGCCCTACAAGACTCTCAATACAAGAAGAAAGGGAAAGGTAATGAAATACAAGCACAAGCTTACAATGAGTACAAAAAGCCCTAACCCTAGCTTCTTCTTCTTGCTTTTGATCCGCCTCTTGACTTGGAAGAACCTCCAAGAACCTTCAAGAACTGGCGATCTGGAGCTTAGTGAGAGCTGTGGAGTTGCTGGTGAAGATCGTGATTCCACAGTAGAAGTTCTCCGAAGAAGACGCACGCCAACGGCCTTTATTTGCACAAACGGTCGGATCCTGATCGATTGGATTGCTCCCAATCGATCGGGGAGGCTTTGGATCGATCCACGGATCGATCCAGAGCGCCTCTATGCTCTGGAAATTTGCCTAGATCGATCGGCTGATCGATCCAGGGCTTATCGCGACATACAACACCTTCCCAATCGATCAACTGATCGATTGGGACCTCTGGATCGATCGGCTGATCGATCCGTGCGTTCGTGACTTCCTCCCAATCGATCCACTGATCGATTGGGACAAAGGCTTCTCGCAGGGGCACCCCAATCGATCGACCGATCGATTGGGCTCCAGCCAATCGATCAACCGATCGATTTGGTTTCTGGTTTTTGCCCAAAACCAAGTCCCAAGCTTCCCAAACAAACATCCGGTCAACCTTGACATGTTGGTTCTTCATGCCTAGCATCCGGTCACCCTTGACCTGCTAGGACTCCCTCACCAAGTATCCGGTCGCTCCCTTTGACCCATTTGGACTTTTCTTCATCTTGCCAAGTATCCGGTCACTACCTTGACCTACTTGGACTTTCACCAGATGTCTGGTCAACCTTGACCCATCTGAATTTCCCCGTGCCTGGCTTCACTCACCAAGACTTCCAATCTGCCTAGCTTCACTCACTAGGACTTCTTTCTGCCTGGCTTCACTCACCAGGTCTTTCACCTAGCTTCACTCACTAGGATTTTCACCTGGCTTCACTCACCAGGGCTTTCACCTAGCTTCACTCACTAGGATTTTCACCTGGCTTCACTCACCAGGATTTTCTTCTGCCTGGCTTCACTCACCAGGACTTTCACCTAGCTTCACTTACTAGGATTTTCCTCACTGCCTAGCTTCACTCACTAGGTCTTTCCTTCTGCCTAACATCCCAGTTAGGACTTTCCAGTCAAGTATCTGGTCATCCTTGACCTACTTGACTCTTCTTCAATCAACCTTGTATTGTCAAACATCGAAACTCAAACCAAGACTCAAGCTTGGTCAACCAGGTCAACCTTGACCTGAGGGATGTTGCACCAACAATCTCCCCCTTTTTGATGTTTGACAATACCAACACTATCACTTACAATACCACATGTAAGTTAGGCTAATCTTATAGTCTAAACCTTCTTCATGTTAGTAGGTAATGAATACATAAGTTAAGCCCTTCATTCTCCCCCTAAGAGGGCAAACTCCCTCTAGGTAATGAAAGCCTAACTTACTCCCTTTCATTCTCCCCCTATTGGCACACATCAAACCATGCCCCATTTTTGGGCACACATCAACAAATTCACTTGTTGAAAACTCTCCCCCTGAAGAGTTGCTCATCATTGTTCACAACTTCACTCGTTGTGATCAACACGATAATGAAGGTCTCATACCCTTCATTATCCTTAACCCTACATTCTCCCCCAATGTAGGCAAATGCCCATCCTTGAGCATTATCCACTTGAAACCACGTGAACAATGAGGATATCTACTCCCCATTAAAGTTCAAATGCTCAACCTTGAGCATGTTCTTAACGGAAGGTTAACCACCTTCCAAGGTTCATGAAAAATAATTTTCATGTCTTTAAAGAGTCCCTCCCCCTAAAGACATGGTGGTAACTTCTGTCATTGCACCAACAATGACTTGGAATCCCTAAAACTTTAGGAAACCAAATTTTAGAAGTTTTGAGGTTCAAATATTCAAAATTTGAAACAAACCTCAACCTAAACTTCAACTTAGCCTTCCTTAACCAATCCATCCTTGTTTTCCACATGAAAACACTCTTTTTATGTATACAAATATATTTTCAGGAGTTTGGAATGGTTACCTAGACTAAAATAGGTTCAAAGATGCTGAAATTAGGCCTTCCCAGCCAAAATCAGCAACTTGGATCGATTGGAGTTGGGTTCCAATCGATTGAACCTTGCTGAATCGATCCACTAATCGATTCAGGAGGGCTGGATCGATCGGTGAATCGATCCAGGAAGCTTCTGGTCGCGAGAAGCTTGCTCTCAATCGATCGCCCGATCGATTGAGACCCTTCAATCGATCGGGTGATCGATTGAGGTCTGATAGTTGCTGAAATTCACTTTCTGTGAATTTCAGAAGCCCCTAGAAAAATCTACAAAATTCCAAAAATCGTAAAAAATTTGTGTAGACATTATTTAGGGTATATACTATCAAGGAAAAATAGTTTTCTAAGAAAATACTTCATATTTTCAAAGATTGACACAAACTTGAAACCTTGCAAAAACTTTAGTGTTTTCTTCAAGTTTATGTCTAACTATTCAATGGTGATTACTCTCAAAAGGTAGCCTTCACCAAGGTTTTCTAAAATTATTTTAAAAATATTTTCAAAACCAATATCCCACCATATTCCTTGGGCTTAATGTACATGACTTGTACATTAGCTTTCCCAATGATGGGAAAACACATAACTATGTGTTTTGATGAATTTAAAACTCAAAAGAATGCACTAAATCAACATCTTGAGTTTTGTTTATCATCCTAACATCTCACTTGTATCTAATGTGCACTAAAACACATACAAGTCATCTTATTGGTCTTTGTGAGATGTAAAGTTTAGTTTTGCCCTAATCTAGGGATCATGTATATCTATCTAGGCATTTTGTGGATATTGAACATTCACTTAGGATGTTACTTGTTAATACCACTTGTTGACAACACTTGTTGAAAACACTTGTTGATAAATGTCATTTGTCCTTGCTTTTAAGGAATCAAACATAATGCATGATAATGTTATGACATACATCAAAATGAAATAGCTTTCAAAAGAAAGATTCCTATAATTACATGATGTATGTATGACATGACATGATATTTTTGTATTTTTCATAATAAGTCATGAATGAAAAATACAAAACTAAATATGGTGTCATGGCATGTGATGGGCAAACATAACATGGCAAGGTTTAGCATAAATAAAATTACCTAGATTACCTATCTAAGTATCCTTAATCTTAGCTAACTTAAAAATTAAACCTAGATTGCCCAAAAGTGCTTCAAGAAAATGCCAAAACCTATATTGGCATTTCTAATTCTCTTGATTAATGTTTGCCAATTGAAATTAAGCGTATTCCTCAAATATTGGCAAATTTCATTTTTCCACAAGAGTAACACTTTAAATTAAGGCTTTGCTTGCCTTTAATTTCCTAAGAACATACCAAAATCCCAACTTGGTAGTTCTTATGTTTTCTCAAATTGTGCCAATTTAAAATAAAATCAATACTTCTCCAATTTGGCACATTTTACTCTTTCAAAGAGTAAATCATAAATCCATTTCATTTTCAAAGGTTAATAATAACCTTGAAAATGCTCCTTGAGTGTCAATTTCTTCAAAGTTGTGTTAACTACCCTTCTTTTTAGAGTTGACACTCTCTAGCCCATCTATGGGATAGAGAAGATGCTCCTAGGAACCCAAAATCTATTGGTGCTCCTTGGATGCTCTAGGTATTCATTAGGGATAACTTCCTTAGATACCTTCCTAGTGACCTTGTTAGCTTCTTAGAAGCCTTGGTCACTTTTTCTATGTCAACTCTACGGATTGCTTCCCTTGTGACCTTGTTTGTGACTTTCTTAGACTTCTTAGAAGCCTTAGTCACATTTATTGCAAAGATACTCTTAGGGATGACCTCCCTAGTATTTTTGGCTTGCCCACTAGACCTAGGATTGGTTCCATAATTATATGGAACCCTATGATAGGAAATTACATCCTTCTTGGCCTTTGGTTTGTATTCCAAACCTATATGGCAATTGGATGACTTTGATACTCCTAGCCCTAGATTTTTACCCTTAGACCCTTGTGTCATATTTGTGATTTTTCTAAGGGTCTTCTCTAAATTATCAAGTCTTGACCTCAAGACTTGATTTTCCTGCCATAATTCTTCAACCTTAGGTTTTTCACTAAAACCTTGATTTTTCTTCTTCTTAAGCAAATACCTAGAATCCTTAGGGTTCTTGCCTAAATTTCTATCTACCTTTTTAAACCTAGGTTGAGAGGTTTTAGCATGATAAACTATATGTTTTTCCTTAATGCTATCATGCTTCCTATTTTCATGGTAAATAGCATTAAAATGATATAGATTAGAATTAGCATGCTTTTTACCATAATTTAAATGGGTAGACTCAATGAAAGTTACCTTTCTTTCTACCTTGGAGGCTCCCCCTTGAATTGAGCTTCCTCCTTGAGCCTTGACCACCTTCTTCCCCTTTGGGCATTGACTTCGGTAATGCCTCTTTTGATTGCAAGAGAAACACACAATGTACTCCTTGTTCTTCTTTGTTGTGGGGATGGTCTCCTTGGGATTTACCTTGCCCTTTAGTGCCACTTGGTCCTTTTTCTTGGCCAATTTAGGGCACTTGCTCTTGTAGTGCCCTTTTTCCTTACACTCAAAATAAATAATATGATCTTTATTATTTATTGAAATGTCTATACCTTCATGTGTAGGGATGATACTTGCTCCTCCATTTGACTTGGAAGTAGATGCTTCCTCTTGATCCGAGGATGATACTCCACCATTTGATTTTACTTGACTTGTGGAGGTGGAAGCCTCTTCCTCCTCTTCTTCTCTTGACCCAGATGTAGAAGCTTCTCCTTCTTCTTGATCCGGCGTCACCAAGGATTGCTCCCCCTCAATCCTAGAGGTGGAGGCTTCATCATCTTGTACATGGAACAAGGAGTATGCTCCCTCCTTGTTCCCTTCATTGCATTCCCTTGAAGATGAAGCTTCTTCTTGGACTTCTTCTTCTTTAGAAGTTGAGCATCTCTCAACTTCGAAATCCTCTTGGTCTTGCTCTAATGAGTCGCCCTCTTTGGATTCCTCTTGATTCGGTACAGTGGAGGGGATCTCATGAATAGTTGCCAACTTGCTCCAAAGCTCCTTGGCATCTTCAAATTGTCCAATTTGAGCCAAAATGTGGCTAGGCAATAAGTTGACCAAAAGCTTGATCACTTTATCATTTGCCTTGCTCCTTTGAATTTTCTCCGAGCTCTATTTGCTTTTCTTGAGGACTTTTCCCTTGGAGTTCTTTGGAGCTTCGAAACCTTCCATAAGAGCAAACCATTGCTCTATCTCCACCATCAAGAAATTCTCTATCCTTGATCTCCAAAGATCGAAGCTTGTAGATGTGTATGGTGGAGCCACCCTCGTGTCAAATCCAAGTCCATCTTGGAATTGCATCTTGAAGTTGAGCTTCTTGAATTCTTTGACTTTTGATGAGTTTGCTCCAACTTCTTCACCCTCTAGCTTTGCTTGTTTTGTTTACCCCTTCCGGCGATGATTCCGGTGAAGAGCGACCTCGCTCTGATACCACTTGTTGGGACCGAAAAGTAGCTAGAGGGGGGTGAATAGCTCGTCGCGTGCTAGGTGCTCGTCGTTGCTTGTTTCTTCAGAGATATGCAGCGGAAATACAAGAAACAAAAACACGCAACACTAACAAGGATGGTTTACTTGGTATCCACCTCACAAGAGGTGACTAGTCCAAGGATCCACACCTACTCACGCACCCTCCACTATGAAACACTACTTTATGGTAACTACCAAAGGCGGAGAAGCCCTACAAGACTCTCGATACTGTTAGGGTCGATGATCGCAGCTAGAGAGGGGGGTGTGAATAGCCGACCCCAAATCTTCGCGTTTCTTTCTACAAACTAGGGTTAGCTCAGCGGAAATAAACATAAGAAACGAAGACAAGAAATCAAACCTCAATACACGTCGATGTAACGAGGTTCGGAGATGAAACTCCTGCTCCTCGGCGTGTCCGTAAGGTGGACGAAGCCTATCAATTCGTCGGTGGATGAGTCCCCGGAGAACCGGCTAATATATACTCCTTGTGGGTGGAGAAACCTCGCCACAATAACTGTAACAACAAGAAAGGAGTACAACAGATACAAGAAAGCAAAAGACAATATGAAACACTTGCTTGCCTTTCTTGTTGACTGGAGTGATGAAGCAGCAACCTCACACCAGCAGCAGCTAACGAGAATCCAGTCGAGAAGCTCACGCGAAGCTTCGGCGGAGCTCGAAAGCTCGATAGCGGTAAGCGAGCTCTAGAGCACGAGCGAAGTTCTAAGAAAAGCGACGGCGACCTTCACCTAGATTTATACCGTGGAAGAACCCGCAGCGAAGGCGAAGCGAGAACCCAGCGTTGTCACTCTAGCGGCTGAATCGACCGTCAGGCTTCACCGATCGATGTCAGGGGCTTCTCGATCGGTCGTGGGGACCGTCAGGCCTGATCGGTCCCCGCACCGATCGGAAGTCACAGAGAGTTGCCCAACTCTGTGTGGAATCTGATCGGTCCCGGACCCATCAGTGGTAGTGTCCCCGATCGGTCCGGGGACCGATCAGCTCCATTCGATGGTCCCGGGCCGATCGGTGCCTGCAACCATGATCGTCTTCTTTGTTATCGATCGGTCACTGACCGATCGATACCTAGCGTATCCTTCGGATCGGTCTGCGGATCGATTAGAGCTTGTTTTGCCCAAACCAAGTCCCAAACATTCCAAACCAATATCCGGTCAACTTGACCTATTGATACATCATGCTTAGCATCCGGTCACTCCCTTGACTGCTAAGACCCCACCAAGTGTCCGGTCAATCCCTTTGACCCACTTGGACTTTCCTCTTCGTGCAAGTATCCGATCACTCCTTGATCTACTTGGACTTCCTCCACCAGATGTCCGATCACCCTTGATCCATCTGGATTTTTCCTGTGCCAAACTCACTGGACTTTCACGGCTTCACTCACTAGGATTTTCACCGGCTTCACTCAGGATTCCAATCTGCCCGGCTTCACTCACCGGACTTTCCTTGCCGCTTCACTCACTGGGCTTTCTCGAATGCCGCTTCACTCAGTGACTTTCACCTTCACCTAGCTTCACTCACTAGGATTTTCAGCTCACTCCAGTCATCCATTGCCTGGCTTCACTCACCGGACTTCTCCATTGCCTGCTTCACTCACTGGACTTTTCCCGTGCAAACTCCTGTTTGGACTTTCCCGTCTCAAGTCTCCATACTTGGACTTTCGCGTGCCAAGCTACCGCTTGGACTTTTCCGAATCAGTCAACCAGGTCAACCTTGACCTAAGGTTGCACCTACTCTCAAACACCTATTCTTGTCAAACATCAAGAATACAACTCTCTTCTCGTCAAACACCGTCAAACATCAAAACACAACTCGAGTCAGTCACCTCGACGAAGTCACGGTCAGCCTCGAACCAAGTCAGAGTAACCAGATGCTTGCAGAAAAACCAAAATCAAGTTAGGTTAACGATAAATGTTCACATGTACTTCCTTGAACATGTTAACACTAATCCGACACTCACATGGGAGGCCTAGACCATGAGAGTAATGGTAGTCTTTCATTTGAACCCATATTTTTGATACTAAACTCAAACTCAACTTAGTGACAATCTCATATAATCCTCAAAAGTCTTAAGGAGTAAAACAATCTAAGTCAACTCCCCCTTGACAATTAGTTAAGACTCTCCCTAAAGGTCAACTCCCCCTTGACCATTGCACCAACAATGTCTTGGAGAGTTTCAAACCTTTAGAAACCCGAAACTCAACTCCCACAGCTAAAATTTCAGACCACAATCGAAATTCAGCAAATTCAGCGCGCCTGATCGGTCACCGGACCGATCAGGACCCCTCTGGATCGGTCCCCAGACCGATCCAGCCTTTCCTGGATCGGTCCAGTGACCGATCCAAGTTCAGATCAGGCGGTTTCTGATTTCTTCTCTCCCGAAATTCAGAAACTCACAACAAATTCCAGAAATTCGAAAAATTGTGAAATTTTGAGGATACATTCCTCATACCATATACTATCAAGGAAAAATAGTTTTCTATGAAAATAGCTTCCATTTTCAAATCTTGATACAAAGTTCAAAAGTCTTTGAAATAGTTCAAAGTTAACTGATCTTTGTATCAATTTGCTCAATGATGAATGCTATCACTAGAAAAGCTTCATCAAGGTTTTTCAAACCAATTTCAAAATGATTTTAAACCTTTTAATTTAGGACCACAATCTTAGGGCTATATGTACATGACTTGTACATAAGCTTTCCCTATGTTCCCCAATTTCGAATTAGGCTCATCTAGGTACAAGAACTATGCACCTTGATCCTAACTCATGATCCTAATATCTCACACACATCTAAGGTGTATAAAACACATCCAAGTCAATTTTGATGTGAGATATGGGTTTAGGTTATCTTAGGCTAAGTTTTCATGCATTTTCTAAAACAACAACTTGATCTCCATATCAAATTGTGTTGTTTATCCTTAGATCAATTTCATTGATTATAAATGCAAGAAATGATGACATGACATAAAAAGATATCATAAATGAAAACATGTGCCAATATCATGATGTCATGGCATAAAGTATGAAACTTAAATAAAGCATGACATATAGATAACCTAAGCATTATCATGACATTTTAAATGATCATAAACTAAATATGATGTCATGACATGGCATATGACAAACAATATATGACAAATAGCACATAAAGGTATAGAAAATACCTAATTCTAGCCTTAGTTGCCATTTTTGATAATTTTGATCATTTTGTCATAGGTTCTATATTCCTAAGTGTAATAGACTTAAAATCATATACTAAAGTTTTTTAGATCACCATGTGCCAATTAGATTGATCCTAGAAAACTCCTCAAATGAGATTGGCACATCCTAATCACCTTAGGAATAATTCTTAATTTCATTTTCAAGACTTGATTATACCTTGAAAAATCCTAAAGTGCCACCTTTTGTCATGATTAGGTTAACTACCTATTCAAGTAAGGTTGGAACACCCTAACTCATCTAGTGTGATGAAATCACGCTCCTAGGAACCCAATACCTATTGGAGCTCATTGGGTTCACTAAATATTCACTAGGGAAGACTTCCCTAGCAATCCTCCTAATGACCCTCTTAGGCTTTAAAGCATTGGTCATTTGGGACTCATCAAGATCAACTCTAGGGGTGACTCCCCTTGTGACCTTGGTGATGGTCTTCCTACCCCTAGATTTTGTTCCATAATCGAATGGAACATTGTGATAAGTGGGCTTGACCACTTGGGACTTAGGTTTGTGACCCAAACCTTTCTTGTCCTTGGACATTGGTTTTTGACCCTTAAACCCTAGAGATGACTTCTCCAAGTTCTTAAGAGCCTTTTCCAAAGTATCAAGTCTTGACCTCAAGACTTGATTCTCCTTCTCTAATACCTCAATTTTTAATTTTTCATTTTTCTTTGAGGTATTCCTAGGCATATGTCTAGATGATTTGGGATTTCTATCTAGGTTTCCCTTAACCTTAGATGAGTTAATCCTAGGGTTGGCTTTCCTAGTGTTATCCTTATCTAGACTAACATCTTTGGCACCTAAGCACATATATTGGTTCCTAGAATTAACATGCTTCTTGACAATAGCAATAAGACTACTAGCATGCATCCTACTAGAATTGCAAGAATGTGCCTTAGAGATTACCTTAGGGTTTGCCCTAGCTCCCCCTATACATGTGCTCGATCTCTTGTCCTTGTGAGGTTGTCTCCCCCTTGGACATTGGCTCCGATAATGTCCCCTTCGCTTGCATTGAAAGCACACCACGTGCTCCTTGCCTTTGCGTATCGGGACTCCGGCTTCCTTGACTTTTGGTGCCGGTGGAGTCTTCCTAATCCTCCTTGGACACTTACTCTTGTAATGTCCATACTCCCTACACTCAAAGCACATTATGTGTAATTTGCTAGAAATTAAATGGCTTGAGTTACCTAGGTTTGAGGATGGATGAACGCTCTCTCCTTCATCCCTTCCGGAGGTAGAAACTTCTTCTTGCTCCGAACTTGAAGAAGAAATCTCCTCCTCTTCTTCTTTAGATGTTGAGTGACCCTCAACTTCTAAATCCACATCCCCATGGTGTGAGCTACTTAGCTCACTTGACTCCTCTTCATGACTTGAAATGGAGCTTTCTTCATGGAGCTTGGCCAAATTGTTCCACAATTCCTTGGCATTGTTGTAACCACCTATCTTACACAATATATCATTAGGTAATGAAAATTCAAAAATTTTCAATACCTCATTGTTGACTAGGGATTGGTGGACTTGTTCCTTGGTCCACTTCTTCTTCTCTAGGGTTTCTCCTTTCTTGTCCATCGGAGGCTTGAACCCTAATTGAACACAACTCCAATTTTCAAGATTAGTCATAAGAAAATATTTCATTCTTACCTTCCAAAACGCGAAGTCGTCGCGATCGTAGAAAGGTGGAATTGTGACATCTTCTCCGAACCGATCCATTCTCTAGCGCTTGTGCTCCCCCGGGTGTTGATCCAACGAAGAGCAACCTGGCTCTGATACCACTTGTTAGGGTCGATGATCGCGGCTAGAGAGGGGGGTGTGAATAGCCGACCCCAAATCTTCGCGTTTGTTTCTACAAACTAGGGTTAGCGCAGCGGAAATAAACACAAGAAATGAA
Source organism: Zingiber officinale (assembly GCF_018446385.1). NCBI lineage: Eukaryota > Viridiplantae > Streptophyta > Magnoliopsida > Zingiberales > Zingiberaceae > Zingiber > Zingiber officinale. The sequence continues at coordinate 16,565,580 of NC_055986.1, read as the reverse complement.
GACAAGAAATCAAACCTCAATACACGTCGATGTAACGAGGTTCGGAGATGAAACTCCTACTCCTCGGCGTGTCCGTAAGGTGGATGAAGCCTATCAATCCGTCGGTGGATGAGTCCCCGGAGAACCGGCTAATATATACTCCTTGTGGGCGGAGAAACCTCGCCACAATAACTGTAACAACAAGAAAGGAGTACAACAGATACAAGAAAGCAAAAGACAATATGAAACACTTGCTTGCCTTTCTTGTTGACTGGAGTGATGAAGCAGCAGCTGACGAGAATCCAGTCGAGAAGCTCACGCGAAGCTTCAGCAGCGAGGAGCTCAGCAAAGCTCTGATAGCAGGTAAGAGCAGAAGCTCTAGAGCACCAGAACAGAAGTTCTAAGAAAAGAAGCAGCACGCAGCAGCAGCCCTTCACCTAGATTTATACCTGTGAAGAACCTGCAACGAAGACAGAAGACGCAGAACCTAGCCGTTGTCACTCACAACGGCTAGATCTCCCGAGCTTCACCGATCGTGCTTTGATCGGTCGTGGGGACCGATCGGGCCTCTTGATCGGTCCCCGGACCGATCGGAGGTTCATACCCAACTCTCGTGTGAAATCTGATCGGTCCTCGGACCGATCCCACCTCGTGGTAGCGTCCTGATCGGTCCCGGGACCATCAGGCTCATCTTGATCGGTCCCCGGGCCGTCGGTAAGCCTGAAACCATGATCGCCTTACTTTGTTATCGATCGGTCACGGGCCGTCGGATACCTAACGTATCCTGATCGATGCGGTCGATCGAGCTTGGTTTTGCCCAAACCAAGTCCCAAACCTTCCAACCAATATCCGGTCAACCTTGACCTATTGGTACATCATGTTTAGCATCCGGTCACTCCCTTGACCTGCTAAGACTCCCCATCAAGTGTCCGGTCAATCCCTTTGACCCACTTGGACTTTCCTCTTCGTGCCAAGTATCCGATCACTCCCTTGATCTACTTGGACTTCCCAACACCGGATGTCCGATCACCCTTGATCCATCTGGATTTTCCCTTGCTTAACTCACCGGGACTTTCACCTAGCTTCACTCACTAGGGTTTTCACCGGCTTCACTCACGAGATTTCAATCACTGGTTTCACTCACGGGACTTCAATCGGCTTCACTCACGGGACTTTCCTCCCAGCTTCACTCACCGGGGCTTTCTCATAGCTTCACTCACTGGGACTTTCACCTTCACCTAGCTTCACTCACTAGGATTTTCACCGCGCTTCACTCACCAGGATTTCTTCCACCGGGCTTCTCCATTGCTGGCTTCACTCACTGGGACTTTTCCCCGTGTCAAACTCCCTGTTTGGACTTTCCCGTGCCAAGTCTCCATACTTGGACTTTCCGCGTGCTGCAACTACCGCTTAGACTTTTCCCGAATCAGTCAACCAGGTCAACCTTGACCTGGTTTCTACAATCTCCCAAACACCTATTCTTGTCAAACATCAAGAATACAACTCTCTTCTCGTCAAACATCAAAACACAACTCGAGTCAGGTCAACTCGAGTCAGGTCAACCAGGTCAACCTTGACCTAAGGTTGCACCAACAAATACAAGAAGAAAGGGAAAGGTAATGAAATACAAGCACAAGCTTACAATGAGTACAAAAAACCCTAACCCTAGCTTCTTCTTCTTGCTTTTGATCCGCCTCTTGACTTGGAAGAACCTCCAAGAACCTTCAAGAACTGGCGATCTGGAGCTTAGTGAGAGCTGTGGAGTTGCTGGTGAAGATCGTGATTCCACAGTAGAAGTTCTCCGAAGAAGACGCACGCCAACGACCTTTATCTGCGCCAACGGTCGGATCTCGATCGATTGGATTGCTCCCAATCGATCGAGGAGGATTTGGATCGATCCACGGATCGATCCAGAGCGCCTCTGTGCTCTAGAAATACAGCACCTTCCCAATCGATCCAGGGCTTATCTGTGGATCGATCCAGGGCTTATCTGTCGTGATAAGCCCCGGATTTGGATCGATCCAGGGCTTATCACGACATAGAGCACCTTCCCAATCGATCAACTGATAGATTGGGACCTCTGGATCGATCGACTGATCGATCCAGAGGCATTCTGTGCGCTCGCGACTTCCTCCCAATCGATCCATTGATCGATTGGGACGAAGGCTTCTCGCAGGGACACCCCAATCGATCGACCGATCGATTGGGCTCCAGCCAATCGATCGACCGATCGATTCGACTTCTGGTTTTTGCCTAAAACCAAGTCCCAAGCCTCCCAAACAAACATCTGGTCAACCTTGACATGTTGGTTCATCATGCCTAGCATCCGGTCACCCTTGACCTGCTAGGACTCCCTCACCAAGTGTCCGGTCATTCCCTTTGACCCATTTGGACTTTTCTTCATCTTGCCAAGTATCCGGTCACTACCTTGACCTACTTGGACTTTCACCAGATGTCTGGTCAACCTTGACCCATCTGAATTTCCCCGTGCCTGGCTTCACTCACCAGGACTTCCAATCTGCCTAGCTTCACTCACTAGGACTTCTCTTCTGCCTGGCTTCACTCACCAGGTCTTTCACCTAGCTTCACTCACTAGGATTTTCACCTGGCTTCACTCACCAGGACTTTCACCTAGCTTCACTCACTAGGATTTTCACCTGGCTTCACTCACCAGGACTTTCACCTAGCTTCACTTACTAGGATTTTCCTCACTGCCTAGCTTCACTCACTAGGTCTTTCCTTCTGCCTAGCATCCCAGTTAGGACTTCCTGTAGGACCGTTGGGCCGGCTAGGAGGGGGTTGTTGGATATCCTGCTAACACAAAAAGGAAAACAAACCCTCCTCGAACTCTTTAGGCTAACACTTGCATAATTAAGTTAAGCAGATAAATTAAAAGCATAAAGAAAAGCGAGTCACAAAAGATTTACTTGGTTACAACCGATGTGGTTGTTAATCCAAGGAAGATTAAGCTCAATAAAACTCCTTCGGGCGGAGAAGCCTCGTACAACGTTGAAGTGCAGAAAACAGAAGCTTAGACTAAAAGAGAGTGTGCAAGCACTAGATTTACAATCAGTGAGTTCTGTTTAAGCTTCTGGACCAAGGCTATATTTATAGTCTTGGTCCGGGCGCTCTGGGCGCCCTGAGGGGATAAATTTTATCCCCAGCGGTCGGATCAGTCAAAACTCGATCCTGTTGAAAATCGATTCGGCGCCTAGAATGGTTCCAGGCGTTTGGACCCTTGTTGACTTTTAGCCACAACGTCACTGAGTTGATCCGCCCCCTGGCTGTTCCGGGGTTCGAGCACCTAAACGGTCTGGGTGCTCGGCCTAGATCTGGACGCTCGGACCCCAGTTGACTTTTCGGGCTTTTGCTGTGCTTCCGCTCGCTTCACTCACTTGGGTGTTTTCTATCATCCGGACTTAAGCTCACTCGAACCCATCTACCAGCCTTCTCTTCCAGCAATCTTCTGCTCCAGCTTCTCGCCCCTCGGAACCACCGCGCGCTCACTTCTCGTCCGCCAACGTACTCTTCCAAAGCACCTCGTCCCTCGGACGTACCACGCCCATCGACTCTCTCCCGTGTCTCCTAAATTCCTGCACACTTAGACACAAGATTAAATACAACGCAGGACCTAACTTGACTTGTTGATCACACTAAAACAACCTTGGGGTTCCAACAATCTCCCCCTTTTTGGTGTGATCAACTCAAGTTAAGCTAGGGTCAAAACTAGACATAAAATTAAAACAAGTTATTGCAATAATGTGCAACAAAATTAAATTTCAACAAATTTTCAATTTTCAATTTCTACCTCCCCCTAGACTTATACTTTCTCTTCTCCCCCTTTGATCACAATAAAAATGGGGTTTCAAGAAAAACAATCTAAGGGTTAAAGACTTAGAAAAAAATACCTCTAAACAAAAGAATTTCTAAGTCATTAAGATCCTTTTAGAGCAATTTCGAGAACTTTGAAAATTTTACAATAATTTTCACCAAAAAAAAAAAATCATTCTAAGAAAATTTAGCAAAATTAATAACGTAAAAAATTTTCTTTGCATTTATTTAATTGTTGTTCTAATGCTCTTTATCAACAGGATTTAAATTTCCATTTTAATTTATCAAAACTTCTTAAATCACACTGTTTCAAATTTAAAGCCACAAATATTAAACATGCAACAATTTGTATCATGTTAATTTTTATTATTTTTTGAATTTCAACTTCACAAAAATATTCAAATAGCATAAATTCTAACTTGATAAAATTCCTCAATAATATAAAAAAATCTTTTGGCAATGTGCAAAATTCGTTTGAAAGAATATTTTATAATTTGCCAGAATTTTTTAACAATAAGAATTTGCAGGAATCTATTAATAATAGGTTTCTTAATCCGAAAATATTTTTCGATGAATCAATTTCTAATTCATAAAACTTTTTCAATAAAGTAATTTGTACTTCCAAATTTTTAGGACCAGAAAAAGTTTTCGATAATATTTCTAAGTTGCATAATTCTTTCGAAAAACTTCTTTGTGATTCACAAAAGTTTTTTAGCAAAGTTTCCAACTTGCAAAATTCTTTTGTTACCATATTTTGAAATTCAAAGAACTCTTTCGATAATATTTCAAATTTGTAGGATAAGTTTGACAATTGATTTTCTAATATAAAAAACTCTTTCGATGATTCGCAAAAATTTTCAGGCAATTCTTCGATTGAATCATTCAATTGATCAGAGGTTCGAGTCCATACCTGACTTACCTTGTCAGTAATTGATTCTCCCCCTATCGAGTTGCTTTCTTCCGAAGATTCTCCCCCTTCATCAATCTCGGGATGTACTTCGGCTGTTGTAGTACTTACCTCGATTTCGGACTCTTCTGTCGGTGGCTCGGTGTCTATTGAGGTGTCAGCTTCTGAAGGTTCTTCGTAGAGCTGCAAGAACTTTTCCCAAAGTTCTTTTGCGCTTTCATAATCTGCGACCTTTTTGAAATCTTCCTTTGGTATTACATTCAGAAGATAATATTTTGCTCGCCCATTTGCCATAGACTGCTCACGTTGCTTTTCGTTCCAGAGGCGTAGATCGAGTCCTTCTCCGTTCTTGTTCTTTGGTTCTTCATAACCAAATTTCATTATTAAAGAAATATCAGAATCTGAGTTAAGGTATACCTCCATGTTTTGTTTCCAGATGGAAAACTCCCCCTCGAATGCAGGTGGGTAGTCGCTAGCTCCGGCCATCGTTTTGTTGCTTCAGACGGCGGTTAGTCCTTCTGAGGCGAACTCGGCTCTGATACCACTTGTAGGACCGTTGGGCCGGCTAGGAGGGGGTTGTTGGATATCCTGCTAACACAAAAAGGAAAACAAACCCTCCTCGAACTCTTTAGGCTAACACTTGCATAATTAAGTTAAGCAGATAAATTAAAAGCATAAAGAAAAGTGAGGCACAAAAGATTTACTTGGTTACAACCGATGTGGTTGTTAATCCAAGGAAGATTAAGCTCAATAAAACTCCTTCTATGAGAATCAGATTCTCATTAGGTAACGATGTATATGAAAAAAGCTTGGATGTACAATCGATTAACAATTAGCTTCCGGACCAAGGCTATATTTATAGTCTTGGTCGGGCGCCTGGAAGGGTTCCTGATAAATTTTATCCCCATCGGTCGGATCGAGTCAAACTCGATCCTGTTAAAATCGATTAGGCGCAGGAAGGGTTCCGGCGCCGGTCGGTTACGGCGGGAATGGTTCGGCCGAGCCCTAAGGTCAACATAAGTTGACTTTTCGACTCCGGTTCACTCGACTGCCTCCCGTTCTGGCTCCATTCGCTCCGACTCGTTTGCTTGGGTGATCTCGGCCTTGGAATAGGGCTCACCCAACCCATGTTCCGCCTTCTCGAGCGTGCTTCCCTCGACGTCCCTCGAATTACGCGTGTTCCTTCTCGTCCCACCAGTACTCATCTGCGGTCTGTCCCTCGATCGCACCCGTTGCGGCCTTGGCTCATTGCGCTCTTGCTCCCGAGCAATCTTCCGCTCGCTTCGTCCTTCGGAACCACCGCGCTTCCTTCTCGTCCGGTGTACTCTTCCTGAACTCGTCGGCTCTCTCCCATGTCGAGCCTTCTCGCTAGCTGCGTCTTCCGCTCGAGTACCTGTGCTCCTAAGCTCCTGCACACTTAGACACAAGGTTAAATACAACGCAGGACCTAACTTGACTTGTTGATCACACTAAAACAACCTTGGGGTTCCAACACTTCCCAGTCAACTATCTGGTCATCCTTGACCTACTTGACTCTTCTTCAATCAACCTTGTATTGTCAAACATAGAAACCCAAACCAAGACTCAAGCTTGGTCAACCAGGTCAACCTTGACCTGAGGGATGTTGCACCAACATTCTATACATATAATTTTTCTTCTTTCTATCGAACTATTATCATTCAACAAAAACATATTAAAATTAACATCTTATTAATATATATATATATATATATATAATTAAAAAAATAGATTAAACATCTATATAGTCTCCTACTAATATCAATAAAATAATAGTAAGTTGATTTTAGAAAAAGGAAATTTTCTTTAATATATGTATATATATTATTTAATCGGGTATTCGGGTCGGGTATCGGGTATTGATAGTCCCTCCATACCCTCCTCCATTCGGGTCAGATGTCGGATCCTCCATCGGGTTCGGGTGAAATTGTCATCCCTAGTGTGCAGGAACTTAAGAGCCCAGAAAGTCGAGCGGAAGACGCAGCTAGCGAGAAGGACGACACGGGAAGGGAGCCGACGGACTCGGTGCGTCCAAAGGATGAGAGAGCTGCAGAAGAGTACTCTAATAGACGAGAAGAACGTGCACGGCGTTCGAGGAACGAGAAGCCGGGACGGAAGCCTGCTCAAGGAAAAGGCCGGGAATTGGGTTCGAGTGAGCCCTATTCCGGTTGGCCACAATCACCCAAGCGATCGGAACATCGGAAGCCAAAATGAAGTCAAAAGGAGCTGGAAAGCTAGCTGGAGGCGCCTTCAATGAAGTACTGAAGGCGCCTGTGCTGCCTGCCAAGTCTGAGGCGCCTCCATCACCTTGAAGGTGCCTCAGACAGTCCGAGGCGCCTCCAAGGCTGTTTGAGGCACCTCAGACCCAGCCAAAGTGGCTGTTTACAATCGAATAGAGTTTTATCCGGTCAAACCATTGGAGGCGCCTTGAACCCTTTTGGAGGCGCCTTCAACACTCGAGATAAACTTTCCAGGAGCTATATAAAGGCCCCTGGAGCTAGGAAATAATCATTCAACTTTGTATTAAGTTCGTAGCAACCTCTGAGTATTCTAAGTGTGTAAAGAAGGCTTCTCCGCCTACAGTAAAGGAGATATTCTAGTAGAGTTGTTCGACCGCCTTGGATTAACAACCGTCTTGGTTGTAACCAAATCAAAATTCCGTCTCCTCTTTTATTTCTGCTTTTTATTTTATTAGTATTGCATTTTTGAGTTGAAAGTCTTGAGGAGGGTATACTTTATTTTTCAGGCAATTTACCTCCCTCTTGTTGACCCCGCTGCACCAACACCCTACTCCCCAATGCCTTCCCTGTTGACTCAAGGTTGGAAAGAGCAGTTGCTGGAAAATGTGACTGAAGCTAGGTGAAGCCACTGGCCTGCAAACCGAAATAAATAGATACACTTTTGAGATCTTAACCATTCCAAATACCAAATATTCCTTACCCAAATTGGTGCTGGTTGTTTCCTCTTTACTGGAGACTAAGAGGTGGGTGAAGAAGGAATTGGCGATGGAACGGGAAGATCGGGAAAAATAGAGAAGGAGATGGTCAGCCCGTCCCTCTTGAAGGATAGGCGGTGGATCCACGCCAATAAGGACAAGGAACAAAATCTGATGTAGTGGAAGAATAACGAACCTTCCTGATGAAATCACTGTTATTTTTTTCGGATCCGGCAGCAAGAGGTGTTGGTCGCCCTAACCCTTTCCTCGACTATTTCCTTCCGGTGACGGCGATGCCAAGCGGTGGCGGCGATAGAGGAGATCGAGGACGGCAGAGGGAGAGGGGAAATCCACTGGCATGGAGAGCTTAAGGCACGAGTGAGGTGGAGACCGGAGGCACTCTCAACAACCCACGCAGGGTGATGGGGCGGCGCCGAGCGGTATCAGGTGGTCAGCGATCGGGTGGTGGCAGTTAAGTCAGCAAGGGAAAGAAGCGTCCCCGTCGGGTTGGCGGCGCGTCGGCTGGGGAAGCCGATCGGGCTGGGGGGAGATGAAGAGATCGTCGGCGTCAAGTTGGGGCGGCTGTGGCTTTGCGTCGCGCGAGAGGGGAGGAAGGAAAGGAATCAGGAGCAAAAGAATAGGTTCGGCAAAGAAATAGAGAGGAAATTAGGGGAAAATAAATAAACTTAGGGATTTTCAATTAAACCCTAGGTTCAATTCCTCAATCAACTCTCATCTTTGGATATTCAAACAGACTTTTCCCAAGCCTATAATTTCATCTCCCCCTTAAACTCGTCATACGAGGTCCAAAAAAATTCTCAGAAAATCTCTAAAATTTTAGAAAAATCTATTAATGTTATTTCTCAAATAATCTTATTATTTTATTATTATTTGAGTGTTGTATTTTATATTCTCACACACTAATAAAAATTTGATCCCCAAATTTATGTTATTTACCATCAGTAATTACTAGCAATAGACAATCAAATAAATGCTGAACGGAACTCTAACCCACATATCTCAAGTAAAAAATGAGGGTATCGAGCTCGGATCGTATCATCGAGCTCCCAGGTAGCCTCCTCGTCAGAATGATATTGTCATCCGACTTTAACCAGCCGGATAGTCTTGTTCCGCAGCTGACGCTCTTTGTGGTCTAGAATCCGTATCGGAACCTCCTCATAGGTAACATCAGGCTGAATGAGAACTGATATATCTGAAAGAATATGTCCTGGGTTGGGTATATATCTTCTCAGTATGGACACATAAAATACATCGTGAATGCCTGCCAGAGCCGGAGGTAGCGCGAGACGGTAAACTACCGCTCCAACCCTCTTCAAGATCTGGAAAGGCCCAATGTATTGTGGAGCTAGTTTATCTCGGAGACCAAATCTCTTTACCCCTTTCATAGGTGAGACTCTCAAGAATACATGATTACTAGTAGAGAACTCTAGGGGTCTCCATCACCGATCAGCATAACTCTTCTGGCGGTCCTGCGCCTCTGACATCCTCCGTTTGATAGTGCGGACCATTTCTGCCTCCTGCTGAGTTCTCTGAGGTCCAAGCAGCTAGGCCTCCCCAACCTCCTCCCAGAGGGTGGGTGTTCGACAAGGCCTACCATACAACGCTTCAAACGGTGCCATCTAGATAGCCGAATGATAGCTATTGTTGTAGGCGAACTCTACTAATGACAAGTAGTACCCACCTTAAAAACGAAGATGGTATCGGAACAAATCCCACGTTGAGGCGCTCGCCTCGAATCAAAGTCCTGTAAATCACAATATACAATTTAGCTAATTACCTATGCAACAACTAGCTAAATCCCAACCCAACCTGTTTAGGGAAAATCCTAATCAAATCATTCATAAAGAATCACAACCCCACATCAAGGCATCAACCCAAACCTTAATAGTTCCGAACCACAAAATTAGCTATCCCTAACCATACTAGCATCTATACAGATAAGCTAAATAAGAATCAGATTCTCAACAACTTACCCTACTCCCCAATGCCTTCCCTATTGACTCGCGGCTGAAAAAAGCAGTTGCTGGAAAATGTGACCGAAGCTAGGTGAAGCCACTGGCTTGCAAACCGAAATCAATAGATACACTTTTCAGATATTAACCATTCCAAATACCAAATATGTCTTACCCAAATTGGTGTTGGGCGTTTCCTCTTTACTGGAGACTAAGAGGTGGGTGAAGAAGGAATTGGTGGTGGAACGGGAAGATCGAGAAAAACAGAGAAGGAGATGGCCAACCCGACCCTCTCGAAGGATAGGGGATGGATCCACGCCAACAAGGACAAGGAACGAAATCTGATGTAGCGGAAGAATAATGAACCTTCTTGATGAAATCACTGCTGTTTTGTTTGGATTTGGCAGCAAGAGGGGTTGGTCGCCCTAACCCTTTCCTCGACTATTTCCTTCCGGTGACGGCGATGCCAAGTGGTGGCGGCGGCAAAGGAGATCGAGGACGATAGAGGGAGAGGGGAAATCCACTGGCATGGAGAGCCTAAGGCACGGGTGAGGTGGAGACCGGAGGCACTCTCAACAACCCACGCAGGGTGATTGGGCGGCGCCGGGCGGTATCAGGCGGTCAGCGATCGGGCGGCATCAGTGAAGTCGACGAGGGAAAGAAGCATCGCCGTCGGGTTGGCGACGCGTCGGCTGGGGAAGCCGATCCAGTTGGGGGGAGATGAAGAGATCGTCAGCGTCCGGTTGGGGCGGCTGTGGCTCTGCGTCGCGCGAGAGGGGAGGAAGGAAAGGAATCGAGAGCAAAAGAATAGGTTCGGCAAAGAAATAGAGAGGAAATTAGGGGAAAAGAAATAAACTTAGGGCTTTTCAATTAAACCCTAGGTTTAATTCCTCAATCAACTCCCATCTTTGGGTATTTCAAACAGGCTTTCCCTAAACCTATAATTCTACCCCCTTAAACTCATCATACGGGTTTCGAAAAATTTTCAGAAAATCTTTAAAAATTCTGTTAAGATTATTTTTCAAATAATCTTATTATTTTATATTATTTGGGTGTTGTATTTTACATAAAAAAAAACCTTTATAAAATAACCCCAAATTCCTAGGGTAGGAGTTCGGTGTTATTGGGCCAATTGAGCCTGGCTGTAGGGATGACAATTTTCCCCGCGGGTTTGAGGCCCCGCGGGGAAAACCCGAAATGGGGATGGGGATCCCCGATTTTTCAGGGATGGGGCGGATTCGGGGCGGGTATGAGAATATTATCCCCATCCTCGAACCCGCTCCGAATATTATTATTATTAATATTAATAAATAATAATATGATTTTTTTAAAAAAATATTAATAATAGTGTTAATATTAATATTAAAATTTTTGAAAATATTATTATTAATAATATTATTAATATTAATATTAATATTATCATTAATAATAATTAAATAATAATAATAATAATATAAATTAAATTTGGGAATGAAACGTGGATGGTGATTTGATCCCCGTGGATTCGGATTCGGGGAATCCCCGAATCCAAAAAAATAAGAACAGAGTGGAGATGGGAATAACAAACACACCCCCGCCCCACCCCGCCCCGCCCCAATACCATCCCTACCTGGCTGTCACAATTCACAAGAATCTAAAAATCTGTGTTTGCTCGACTACTATTCCATCGGCAAACTCGTTAGGTAAATTGCAAGGCAAATATCATTCGGTCTTTCATCTTGATTCAATTCACGTGATGATGATTTTAATCAAATAAGAAGTTGTCTCCTAGATTTCATCATCTATAGATAATTAGCATTTTGCATATTTTGGGGGATTTTTAAACATTACTTTAGTTGCACATGTATTATCTCAAATATGTATCTTTAGTCCAATTCATATATATATATATATATATATATGCATTTTGCATATTTTGGGAGGATTTTTAAACATTACTTTAGTTGCACATGTATTATCTCAAACATGTATCTTTAGTCCAATTCATATATATATATATATATATATATATATATATATATATATATATATATATATATATATATATATATATATATATATATATATATATATATATGCTTTAGATTTTGACAGAGACCAATAATATATTTTATCGTTTAGAAATATTCTTTAAAAGTGCTGAAGGGCACGACATATGATATAACTTAGATTACGGTTTATATTTACTTAAATTTATGTGAAATTCAATTATATTTTTATATGGAATTGCATTTAAATAAAAAAAACACATATGCTTTTTTGTCATATTTATTTATTATTTTTGACATCTTTGAATTTTATTTATTAGATTGATTATTTTAAACAAAATTTGAAAAATATCATATTTTTTTTATTGATTGTTGTTGGATTTGATCAATAATTTTTTATTTTTAGTGATCAAAATTAGGTTTAATAAATATTTTTTAAATTTTTTACTAGTCAAAATTAAATTTGGTTAATAATATTAATTTTTTAATATCAAAGTTAGATTTAACTGGTAGTTTATAATTTTTTTGTTGTCATAATTTTGTTAACAAATTTTAATTTTTTATTAATCAAAGTTGTTTACTAGTCAAAATTGGGTTTATCTAATAAACTAAATTTTTTATTAGTTATAATTATAGTTATTAGTAATTGATATTTTATTATATAAATTCTTTTCAACTTTAAAAATAAATTTAATATTATTTTTCATTAAATTTTATTTTTTACTTTCTTTCTACACTTCATCATTCTATACTATCATTATGTCTTTGATTCTATCCACGTTATTGTATACACTTTCTTTTTTAATAATTTGTCGTTGATTTCAATAAAGGGCTACAACTAAATATTTTTAACTGAGCAACTAAATATTCTAGCAATTGATTTGTCGTTGATTCAATTGCTCTAGCTTTAATTATTTTCTTATGTTTGATTGTTAAATGTGACATTGATATCATTTTTTTTATTCCCTCCTATTTTTCGGTTCTCAAAATTTTCATTTTCATTTTCTTCGGATTTTGCTATTCTCAAATTTTATTTCGATTTCATTGTTATTGATCATCTATAAATAGTACTCTAAATCTAAATTAAGCTAGGAATATAATGATAGTCAATTAGATGTGCTAGAAATATCAATGTTCGTCCGGTTGCGGACGATTCGCAGAACACGGCATGAATAATATATATATAATTTTATAAATATTTTTTTATTTTAAATTCTGTTTACATAAGTTTGATAAGTATAAGGATAGGGGGTCCATATTGGTGGAGGTCAATGATACGTGGGTAGGGAGGTCAAAGTCCAGGGGATCCGCCAATGGTCCCTGACGATAGGAGACAAGACTTGGCCTAGCAGCCGAGATAGCAGCCGAACCAGTACGTAGACAATCCGACCGCAGGTCGGGTTTTCCGACGCTCAGAAGAGGAGTTGTTCTACCGAGCGGTCTGTCCGCCCGGCTGAACGCCAAAGTCGAACAATGTTGCTCGTCCGAGTGTGTGACCGAGCGGCTTTCTCGCTCGGCCGGGTACGCTCCCTTGACAGTACGCTGGAAGGCCTAAGCGGCTGTCCCGTTCGGCCCGGCGATAGACAAACAACACAGAAGAGGACAAAAGGTGGTAGTGGGTGACATCAACCTCGAGACAGCTGCCGCCGACGGGCAGCATGGTCGGCGGCCGGGTCGTACAGGGAATTGTACGGTGGAAGTTTCCACTGTCTTGTCAGGGAGTTGCTCGGACAGTTGCGGTATGGCGTCAGACACGCTTTTCTGACACGACCACTCCAGGTATGCTTTGAGGAGCGTGTACGCTTTGGGATGCGTGCACGCATCCCCCCGGGAGCCCTATATAAGGACTCCCAGGCTTCGACGGAGGTATGCATTCTACATCACTGTAGCTACAGTTTTCATTCTCGTCATTCTCTCTTTCCGCCGGAGTTGACTTGAGCGTCGGAGGGCCGTTGCTGGGAATCCGGCTTGGTTTTATGCTTGTAGGTTCTCGCCCGGAGGTTCACAGCATTCGAAGGTCTATACGTCATCGACGGGAGCGCCACGTACCCAGCATTCATCGACTCAGCACTCGAACAGGATCAAATTGGCGCCGTCTGTGGGAACTCACCTGAATCCGAGCCGAGAAGATGGAAGAAGTTGGACGCCAACTCATGGTGACGCTCTCTCCCGAGGAGCTCGACGCACTCATCCAAGCGCGAGCTGCGAAGATGGTCGAGCAACAGTAGAAGGTCCAAGCCGAGCGGATAGCGCAGCAGGCCACCTCGGTTTCAGGTGGCCGAGCGGCTATGGAGGACCGACCGGAGCAGTACTCTACTTGGGCACAGAACAAGGGGTAGACCGGCACACCAAGAGATGCGCCGCCCGCCCCTATTCCGTTTCATCGGGCACTATTCCAGACTCCGTCGGAGCTGGCCCTAGCCAACCAGGGACCATCCGATGAAGCACCCGCGCGGGACGCTAGGAAGGAGAAGGCGCCGCGGGCTGAGTCATCCCCCGAGCGGGTCAATCGCCAGTTCTCCGAGGTGATCTTACAAGACCCTCTCCCAAAGCATTACGCTCCCATATCGATCGGAGAGTATAACGGTACAACCGACCCGAACAACCACCTCGGTAAGTTCGATAATGCCGCTACTCTCCATCAATACACCGACGGAGTCAAATGCAGAGTCTTCCTCACTACATTGTCCGGTTCGGCACAATGCTGGTTCCGGAGGTTGCCGGACGGATCCATTCAAAGTTTCAGAGATTTCCGAACGACATTCCTTCATCACTTTGCCAGTAGCCGACGTTACCAGAAGACCAACGTCAGTCTCTTTTCTATGAAGCAAGGGCCAAGAGAAACTCTCCGAGCCTACATCCAACGCTTCAACCAAGTAGCTATGGACATCCCCGCGGTCTCGTCTGAGACAATGATGCATGCTTTCACACAAGGCTTAGTCGACGGGGACTTCTTTCGCTCGATCATCAGGAAGCCGCCCCGCGACTACGACCACATGCTGAAAAAAGCAAATGAATATATTAACGTGGAAGAAGCGCAGGCGGCCCGAAAGAAGGAAGCACCAGCCGAGCCTTCGGTCCTGACCGAGCGGAGACCACACACCAGCCAGCAACCGCCAAGAGGACCGCGCGCCAATGGGATGAGGCCACATCAAGACTCCAGGTCACCCGCCATTCAGCACATTGCAGCCGAATGACCTAGACAAAAAGGTAAGGTATGGACGTCCATGTTTTGCAGAATCCATCAATCAGCCACTCACAACACTTGAGACTGCCGGAGCCTCCCCCCGGTCAGCCAACCTGAGCCAAGGAACTATCGTCGTCGATCACCTTCACTGGACCGGCGAGCTCATCATCAGAACACTGAACGATGAATGACCAGGCGTTCACCCGAGCAGCTGTTAGAGTGTATATTAAAAGCCTAGCTTTTGGTATAAACATTTATCTAGAAATAAGAATCACATTGGTCAAATGTCTACATTTATGATAAATGTAGTTGCTCAATTATTTATATTGTAGATAACATGGTGTGTGGTATCACATATAGAAGATCATGTTATCGGTTCCTTATAAATTATAAACAGTAGCTCACGACCAAGATGGAAAGGAACAAACCATTGGAAGGTCGTAGTGTAATTAGGTATTAGTTTATCTTAACTATATAATTACACTAGTACACTTAGAGTGTATTGAGTAGGACCATTTGAGGTCGTTCATTTTATACTGACTTTATAAAGGAACAAAGACCTCAGTTATTATGGAAGTGTGTGCTCTTAATCCTAATATAATAACAAGCACATATATTTGATATTTATTTCTTTAATTTATCAATGGGTGAGATTTAGTTCGATAAATCAATAAGCCCGATAAGTTGGGAAATGATATCACTTATAGTGTGTGTTGTTGATTTTAGAAGGAAACTGTGCTAGTAATCTAGGTTGATAATGTCCCCAAGAGGAGCTCATAAGGATTGTCATGTTAAACCCTGCAAGTGGACTTAGTCCGACATGACGATGAAGTTGAGTGGTACTACTCTTGGACTAAGATATTAATTAAATGAGTTGTTAGTAACTCACTTAATTAGTGGACATTCGACATCTTAAACACAGGGAGACTAACACACTCATAATAAGAAGGAGCCCAAAATGTAATTTGGGATTGGTGCGGTAGTTCAATAATAGTTCTTTAGTGGAATGAATTATTATTGATGAAATTAAGTTGTGTGTTTGGGGCGAACATGAGATGCTTAATTTCATCGGGAGACCAAAACCAATTCCTCCTCTCGGTCCCTATCGTAGCCTCTAGTATATAGAGATTTATACCCATCGCATACCCACCTTCTTACCCATCCAATGGGGCCGGCCAAGCTAGCTTGGAACCCAAGCTAGGGCCAGCCAAGAACAAGTGGATGAGCCATGTAGGTGGCCGGCCAAAGCTTGGGTCCCAAGCTTAGGTGGCCGGTCACTAGAATATTAAAAAGGATTTTTATTAAAATTATTTCTTATGTGGATATCATGATTTTAAAAGAGAGTTTAAAAATTAAAAATTTCCTTTTATAGTTTTCTACAAAAGATTAAGCCTCTGTTTACTTAGAGGTAAGGAAACTAAAATAAGAGAAAAGTTTCCTTCTAAATTTTTTTTTATTATTTACTTGATTAAAAATTTAAAGCGGATGGAAATTGTATTCTTTCGGCGGATATATTTTTGAGGAAAATTTATCCCGTCCAAATTGGACGGAAAGACAAAGGAAAGAAAAGTAAATAAAATGAAATCGCATAAATATCCCTAACTTTCCTTTTCTCTTCCACCAAATCTGCGATTCTGCCTCCTCACCCACACAACGGCGATTTCTGCCTCCACACCCAACGGTGATTTCTGCCTCCACACCCAACGACGCCTCCGCTAAATCGCCTATTTCTTCTTCCTTCTCACCTGCAGACTCTTCTTCTTCGTCCTCACCCATCAACTCCTCCTCCGGTCCGTCTTTTTCTCTTCCGAGACTACTGTAGTTGCTCTGACATTATTGTAAGTGCTATTCTTCTACGATTGCTTAGCCAATGCTTTGTGTTGAGTTTTCCTTCTTTCTGATTGCAGTAAATTTGATTTTACTCATTTCTTCTTCCTTCTCACCTGCGGACTCTTCTTCTTCCTCCTCACCCATCGACTCCTTTGTCGATCCCTCTTTTTCTCTTCTGAGATTGCTGCAGTTGCTCCAACATTGTTGCTAAGATTGATTCACAACTGTTGTAAGTGCTCTTCTTCTATGATTGCTTAGAGACTGATTTGTGTTGAGTTTTTCTTCATGTGATTGCAGTAAGTTTGATGTTATTCATTTCTATCTTCCTGCTTTGTGTTGAGTTTTCCTTCTTGTCATTTCATTGCAGTAAGTTTGCTCTATCTTCTTGTTGAGTTACTCATTTCTATCTTCGTTTTGATCTTACCAGTAATTAGAAAACTCTAATTAGAGGAAATATAATTTTCCTAATTTCTATAACTCTTATTAGATGAAATAAAACTCTGATTTCTACTTAATTTTAATTTCTATCTTTGTTTTTTATTTTTATCTTTATTTTACTGATTTCTATTGTTTAGATGAAATATAACGTTTTTTATAGCAACCTTGTTGAATTTATTATAATAGTCTATTTTTATTATTTATCTTTCAATAGATTTGATGAGATGGAGTGGGATAATGGTGAAGGAGATTATCCGAATGTTAATGATTGTTATGAGGAGAATAATGATACTCTAGATGAGAGTTCAGATGATGAAGTTTTCATAAATAGAAATTGTTTAGTTATTCTTGCGATGATGTTGAAGAATATTAATAAGTATGTAGATAAAGGTCTAATGGAGAATAATGAGCAAAAAGATGATGCAAGACGTATTTTGTTGCACAACCTTATGACATCTAATGAGGTATGTCGTAGCATTCTTAGGGTAAGTGTGGATGGCTTTGTTCGCTTGTGTGAACTATTAAAGCACAACACAAGGGTAAAAGCCAATAGGAATTCAAGTATTGAAGAGAAGGTTGCTAAGTTTTTATATTTGCTTGGTCATGATGTCAAGCATCGAGAGTTGAGTTTTTTTTTTCGTCGAAGTACAAGAACTATTAATAATCATTTTCATGAAGTCTTAAAAGCTATTATTGGACTTCATGCTGAATTTATAAAGCAACCAGATGGTTCTGAAATCCCTCCGCTTATACAGAGTAGCAGTAGATTCTACCCTTACTTCAAGGTAACACTCATTTTGATCATTTTGAATTTTAGAAGGTTTGTAAGGTACTTTGTAGCTAAATATGCTTATTGTCTCCTATTGTAGGATTGTGTTGGTGCATTAGATGGAACTCATATACGTGTTAAGGTATCTGATGAAGATGCACCTAGATATCGAGGAAGAAAGGATTGGCCAACTACAAATGTGTTGGCGGCATGCTCCTTCGACCTGAAGTTCACATATATTTTATCTGGGTGGGAAGGAACTGCATCTGATTCTCGAATCATCACAAATGCTCTATCTAGACATGATAAATTATTAATTCCTCATGGTATTTAATTTACAATTAATATTCATTAGTGGGCAATGTTTGGAAGTAAATATGATTAACTATATCCTTTGTATGTTGGTAGGTAAATATTATTTAGTTGACTCGGATTTATGTTGAAGAGGGGTTTAATTACTCCTTATCGAGGAATTCGTTATCACTTAAAGGAAGACTTGAGATGTAGCCCTACAAATGCAAAAGAGTTATTCAATCTTAGACATACATCTCTTTGCAATGCAATCGAGAGAGCTTTTAAAGTTTTAAAGAAGAGGTTTCCCATTATTGCTAGCGGAATATAACCTCACTATGAAATTGACATTCGCACAAACATTATCTTAGCATGTTGTATTCTTCATAATTTCTTAATAGGGGTGGATCTAGACGAGAGGTTGATTAGTAAAGTGAATCATGAATTGAGTGCAAATTATGAGAATAAAGTGAAGTTGTAATGAGAGACAAGATGATGACCGGAGACAAGGGAATATGATCAGGGATAACATAGCTAATGTTATGTGGTCGGATTATAATAATAACTAAAGAAGATTTATTTGGTTTTATTAAGAAAATTATGAGAGCGGTTTGATGTAGCATACTAATTAATAATGCTTAATTTGAACAATGTGATGATTTGAACATGCTATTGGTAAATCTTAATACTGGATGTTCTATTATTGAATATGAATTTTTATGCATTGATTATGTTTGTTAATCCAATATTATACAGTTGAATGTTACTAGTTTATAACTATAAATAAGATTTAATTTTTTTTCATGGTCACATGTGAATTTGATGCAGGTATTGAGTAGAAATGAGTTCTACGGTCGAACAAGTCAAAAAGGATATGATTAAGTGGACTGATGAAATGGATAAAATTTTTATAGATGTTATGTTAGATCAACAAGTTAATGGCAACCGAGTAGGTAGCACTTTCACGTCTACTGCATACAAAGAAATGGTTGTCATTTGTCGTGAGAAGACTAAAATTCCATTGACAAAGGACAATTTGAAGAATAGAATGAAAACATTGAAGACTAACTTTAATTCATGTTACGATTTGTTTAAAAATGCAAGTGGAGTTCAATGGCATGCTGAGAGTAAGAGGTTTGAGGCCGAGGAAGAAGTTTGGAAGCAACTTATTGATGTAAGTATTAATGATAGATATTTCATTTTATATTTTGTCAGTTTATATAACCATTATGTTTATGATTAATTTTATTTTTATCTAGGCTAATCCATCAATTAAGAAGTGGAGATATACCCCTGAACCTCATTATGAGAAGTTGTTTGAGTTATTTGCTTATGACAAAGCGAATGGTCAAGGAGCTTCCACTGCTGCCGAAAGAAATGTTGAAATTATTCAAGAGGAAGAACAAAGAGATGATATACATGTGAGTTCTGAAGTAGACCTTGATAGTTCACCATTTGTCGAAGGAGTAAAGAAGAGAAAATTTACATCTGTTGATGCTTATGGTAATAAGAAAAGTTCAGCCCTCGACTTAAGTATCAAGGAAGTGGTTGCTGCAATTGACCGTTCAAGTTCAGTTATCGAGAATAAGTCATTTCGTCAACAAAAGTTAAATGAGAAACTCTATAAAGATTTAGTTTCTGTTGGTGTTCCAGATGAAAATATACTTGATGTTTATCTATTCCTAGGAGAGAATAAGGAGAAGATGATGCTTGTTATGGGATGTCCGGTGGAGAAGAGACTTGCTCTTTTGAAGAAGATGTTTTCTTTCTAATTTTGAATTGTGTTGTTTGAATAATTGCAATCTGCAAGATTTGGATAGGTATTGAGAGTATAGGGTTATATAGGTTTATTAATAATTATTAGCATATGAAAGTCAATTTAATTTTTTAGTTGATAATAATTTTGTAATAATTATGGATTATTTCTAGGTAATGTTTATTGTTGATAATTTTTTATTTTAATATATGATAATGGTATAAGTTTTTTATTTTAATATATGATAGCATTCTTACGACATCTAGCTTTATCTTGATCAATATTTTATTCCACTTCTATGTAATATTTTCCTCACACTTTATTCTACTTATATGCAGTGTTTTTTTATTTCTTTCATAGAAACTTTTTATCAGGTTAAAAATATATTATTTGAATTCACAATTATAAGATAATATATAAAAAATTAAAAATAAATATAAAAACATTGGATTTTGAGAACATAATTATAAATACGGTTTATATTTTTTTTAGTTCAATAAAGAATTTTATATTTTTATCTAAAAATAGGGAAAAGGGTATTTTGGGTAATATATTATTTAGTTTTCTTTTTTTTATTGTAGTAAACGTGGTAATGAATTCATCTCATTCTTCTTCCCCAATTGTAGTAAATAAGCATACCAAATAAAGAATTCTTTTCCTTTTCCCTAAGAATTTTTTCCACTATAAATTCCTTTCTTTTCTTAATTCACATCTTGAAGTAAACAGAGCATAAGAGAAGAGATTAATCTCTTTCCTTATTTGTAGTTTAAAAGGATGGTTTTAATTTTTGGTAAAAACTTTCCTTATTTGTAAATCATCTACATGTTTAAAAGAGAGTTTAAAATTTGAAATCTTTCCTTATTTGTTGATTAAAGGAGGATTTTAAATTTTAAGAAAACTTTCCTTTTTAACCATGTTCATGATTTAAAAGAAAGTTTAAAAATTAATAATTCTCTTTTATTAGTTTCTACAAAAGATTGAGAAAAGATTTGATATCTTTCCTTATTTGTAGATTAAAAGAGATTTTAATTTTTAGAGATAACTTTCTTTTTATCCACATGTTTAAAAGAAAGATTTTAATTTATTAAATTTCCTTTTTATAAACCAATCATGAAGGGATTAAATTATTGGAGAAATTTTATAAATTTCTGGAGACAAATTAGGAAGTTTTAATTAATTAAAACTCTCCTTGTTTGTAGCTTTTATGTGGCCGGCCAAATAAAATTGAGAAAGAAAATTATTTTAATTAAATAATTTTTCCTTTTCAATGGAAAAAGAATTAAGGAAATTTTTATTAAATTTTCCTTATTTGCCAGGATCAAGGATTATAAAAGAGGGGGTAGAGGAGGCTTCAAGGCTAACGACTCTATTCTATTTTTCTCCCTCTTTTCCTTGGTGGTGTGGCCGGCCCTATTTCTCTCCTCTCCTCTTGTTGGCCGAAACTTATCTCTTGGTGGAGCTTTTGTTAGTGGCCGGATCAAGGAAGGAGAAGAAGGAGAGAAAGCAAGCCTCGTTTCTAGCATCCCTTGGAGCATGGTGGTGGTGGCCGAACCTCTTCATCCTAGAAGATGTTTTGATGGCCGAAACTTGCAAGGAAGAAGAAGGTGATTGGTGGTTTCTCATCTCGGAAGAACGTTGCCCACACAACGTCCGAGGTTAGAAGAGGAATACGGTAGAAGATCAAGAGGTCTTTCTAGAAGGTATAACTAGTAATTTTTCCTTTCCGCATCATGCTAGTTATTTATGGAAATAATACCAAATACAAGAGGCTTACGATTCTAGTATTTCGAATATGTTTTTCGATGATGTGTTCTTTTGTTTTATTTTTCCTTGTGATTTGATTGTTCTTTTCGGTTAACCTAAAGTTATTTTAGGAAATTAAATATTAGCTTTCCATAAAAGGTTTTGTCTAGTCGGTGGTGGTTGCTCCCATATCCAAGAAGGTCATGTGCCTCGCCACGTCAGTACTGGGAACCAATTATGGAAATTAATATTTAATGGAATTAATAACTTAAGGTGATTTGGGTCGAACGTGTTAAGTTCCGCAGGAGATCCAAGTCAAAACCTAAAAGAACAAATAGATTAAGTTTTGGATCAAACGTGTTAAGTTCCGCAGACGATCCAAAATTTGATTTAAAAGAACACATGGTAGCTAGGAAAAGGTTTAGACCTTTGTACAAAGTTTTTGTACAGTGGAACCTCTAGGTTTTCCGAGTAGCAACCAACAGCAGCATCACCATCAGCAGCATCATCACCGGCCAAGAGCCAACCCCCGAGCCTCACAGGAGCGAACGAGAACATCCGCTCGGGAGGAGGAAAATAGGAGCAATGCAGCTCGGGGCGAGATCAACATCAACGCCTATGGACCGACGGGCGGTGACTCGAATCGGGCCATAAAGTCACACGCCCGGCAACTCAGGATCCACGCGGTTGGCTGCAGTCAAGAACGGGCATCCGGACCCGAGATCAGCTTTGGTCCCGGGGACCTTGAGGGAGTTGAAGTACCCAACGATGACGCCCTCATCATCCGAACGGTAATAGCTAACTACACTATTCACCGCATATTTATTGATACAGACAGCTCGGTCAACATTATTTTCAAGAAGGCGTTTGACCAGCTTCAAATCGATCGAGCCGAGCTATTGCCAATGACGACCCCATTATATGAGTTCACTGACAATGAAGTCCTTCCGATTGGGCAGACCAGGTTGGCTATCTCGCTAGGAGAAGAGCCGCTTCGGAGGACGCGGACCACTAACTTCATCATGGTCGATTCCCCCTCTGCCTACAATGTGATATTGGGACGACCGACTCTCAATGAGTTCCGGGCGGTCGTCTCAACCTTTTGCCAAAAAATCAAATTCCCCGTGGAAGATCGAGTGGGAGAAGTCCGGGGAGATCAGCTGGTGGCCCGACGATGCTATGTGGAGATGGTCCGAGCCGAAGCAAAGTCCGCTTGGAAAACACCGCACCTTGAGGTAAACGCTATAACTGAAAAGCCCCTACTTTGGTTTATGAAGAAAAGGAGGAAGTACAGATTCGGGAAGGCGACCGGAGGCCACCACATTCATTGCGTCCGATCTGGAAGAAGAACGGAAGGAAGAGTTGGTTAGATGCCTCCAACAGAATCACGACGTCTTCGCGTGGTCAACGCACAAGCTGCCAGGGATCTCGCCAAGCGTTGTGCAACACAAGCTCCACGTCTGGCCGGACGCCCGTCCTGTCAAGCAGAGGAAGCGGGACTATAGTGCCGAGCAGAACGTCATCATACGGGCTGAAGTCGAGAAGCTCCTGGAGGCCGGCCACATACGCGAGGTACAATTCCCGAGTTGGTTAGCGAATGTGGTAATGGTCTCTAAGCCTGGCAACAAATGGCGGGTCTGCATCGATTTCCGTGATCTAAACAAGGCATACCCAAAGAACTTTTACCCTTTGCCTCGAATTGACCAGATGGTGGACTCGACCGCTGGATGCGAGCTGATTTGCATGCTGGATGTTTATCAAGGGTACCACCAAGTGCCGCTCGCTCGAGAAGATCAAGAGATAGTAAGCTTCATTACGGAGGACGACACCTATTGCTACAACATAATGTCGTTCAGACTGAAGAACGCAGGGGCTACGTACCAACGACTCATGAGCAAGGTGTTCCATAAGCAGATCGGGCGAAACCTAGAGGAATATGTTGATGATATACTCATTAAATCACTCCGAGCAACAGACCTCTGTGCAGATATAGAAAAAACCTTTCGGACACTGCGGACGTACAGGGTCAAGTTGAACCTACAAAAGTGTCTCTTCGGAGCAAAAAGTGATTGTTTCCTAGGCTACATAGTCACCGAGCGAGGCATTGAAGCCAACCCTAGCAAAGTTAAAGCGCTACAGGATATGCCGCCTCCCAGAAACTTGAAGGAAGTCCAGCGCCTTACGGGTCGCATAACAGCACTATCCCAGTTCATCTCCAGGACTGCCGATCGGAGCATGCCCTTCTTTAAGATCCTGCGCCGAGCAACCAAATTCCAATGGGATGAGGAATGTGACCGAGCATTCGAATAAATTGAAGGCCTATCTAAACTCATTGCCTGTATTAGCCAAGTCATCTTGTCACGCCCCAGGTAGTCCCTGTCCGAAGAAATTTCGGCAGCATCTCCCCTGTACGGGTGACAATATGAAACTCAGTATACATATATCTATACCTCGGCCACACTCGGCCAGAACAATACATACAAATAGTAAACAATCCACGCAGTTATATTCAACATTTCTACACAGATAAAATATGAACAATCCACGCAGTTATATAAAGAAAAGATGATATAGAAATCAACGAAGATATACGTACACATCCTACTCCACTACAACGAAGAAACGAAATCCACGAAGTAATGAAATATTCGCAGCGGAAAACAAAAGTAGTAAACCCAATGTGCGTCATAAAGTCCACAATACAAACCCACATCACAAGTATACGTATAAAAGCGAATACAGAAAACGATATCTAGAAATCCTCGCGACCAAGGGGCTAGGAGTATCTCCCGACGGCCTCAACCTAAAAATAGTAATAACGGGTGAGTTCAAAGAACTCAGGATGGTAATCAATAGATATGTGAACATATAACCATAACCCAACACCTTATGGACACTAAACCATAGAGCCTACAATACAGTCTCCTAACAAAGACAACAAGTCTCCTAACAAGATAATGATATGCATAGCTGAAATAAACTGTAATAACCGACATAAAGTACAGTCTATAGCAAGAATAATAAGAAATGCATAATTGAAATAAACTGTCACTGAAACTGACTGTCAACATACAGAGATAAAAATAGTCGAGCAAAAGCATGTATCCTATATGCATGTCAATCATATGCAATCACCAAAATACATCAATCATAACGAATGCAACTGCATATGATGCAATATGACATGGTCACCCTTGAGTCAGCCATCTCACACAATGGTGAGACCGAGTGGATAGGGTTGTGACACTGCCATCCTCAAGAGTGACCGAGTGGACGGATGCTTGAGTACACCTATCCTCCTACCTCAAACATAGTGAGGAGCGCAATGCTCTCAACTCCCAGAACACGATGATGGGGAGGGATCCCTGCCGGCATGCTACCCATGAGCACCCCAGCGGTGCACCACCGAGCAACCCGCCATACACACCCCAAGTGTTGTGCCACTACCCATGCAATGGTCCTCATGTAGCCGGCCAACGAGCTCAACAATAATGGAGTCGTCAATCACCCAGCATGCAATCATGCAATATGGTGCGTGCGGCTACAGTATGTCATACCTGAACATATCCTCCTCCGTAGGTGCCAAAAAGGTAAACGCATATATAGCATAGATATAAGCAACATAAATCCAACAACATATAACAAGTACCTACAACAACTAGTCCAGTAGAAAGTAACACTAAATGTACCTATCCATCTCCATAAATATATATACACATGGCAAAAGATAAAAGCATCCAGTTCTAAGGTAAAGCAACTAACAGAAGAAGCATGTGATAGGTATCAACTAAGCTAAGACCAGGTAAGAGATAAATCTACCACCTACCACTAGTAACTATATATAAACTATACATATCATAAGACAGTATTAAAAGATAAGTCAAAGGGTACCCGCCTCAAGTAGAAGGTACAATCCAAATCCGAAGTCGAGACGCCTATCTCGAATCAGAGTCCTGTGTCAAACAATATATATATTTTATTTAGCTAAATCCAAATGAATAGCTAAATAAAATCTCCAAAACTAAATTAGGGCAAAACCCTAATCACCATTTAGATTAGAAATCTAAACTTAGATTAAATCCAATAGTTGACTAGGGTTAATTGTCTTAACCCTAATCATTCCATTAGTTTAATCTAAGCAACCAAATCTAATCACAATCAACCACTACTTACAACCTCTAGTAATCATGTAATCCAAATCATACCTAAATCTACACATAACCAACTAAATATCACCCTAATTCGTATCATTAAAGCAAGGTAACAATTGACCTCCAAAAACTTACCCAAATCCAAGGTAATCTGCTGGAACTAGGGGAGCTGTTGGTTGGAGTATTGCTGGACCAAGTGAACTAAATCAAGAACACCACAGAACAACAACCTACTAGATCCACCGGACCAAAAAGGAATCAAGCAAAGATCACAGATCAATAATAAATGGAGAACCCTAATCCAGCAATACCTAATTTTAACGAGAACTCACCTCTAACCGGGACCTCAATCAACAACAGGGAGGAGGCCCACTGATCAGATGCTTTCCTCCTAGTCTAGAACCGGAAGACGATCACAACAAGAGGTCAAGCAGGGAGATAGTTGATTAATTAACCATCCTTCTAGCCTGTGCCCAGCAGCTCAAGAACGCCTCATCAAGACCTCCTTGGAATTTCTCCTCACTGGCTTCCACCCTACTTGTCTCTGCCGACAGCTACCATTGATCCCATCCTCTTCAACCGAAACCTAATCAACCACAAGAAGATGAGGATCAAGAATAGAGTATCGGTGAACAGAGAAGAGATCGGGGAATGGCTCCCGGCGATCTAGGGCACGGGTCCGCAAGGGTCAAGAGAAGAAGAAGAATCGAATCTAGGGCACAAATCAAAGAACAGGAAAGAGGAAGGATCAGTCGCTTACCCGTGGAACCCTAATTGCTCCTTCACGCCGGTGATCGGCGATGGCACAGCTCGATCTAGCGGCGCTGAACCAACAAACCCCCCTCCCAGATCTGGTGGACGGTGGTGGAAGAAGGTGCTCAGCCGCCGGCGATCAATTCCCCTGGTGGCTTCGTCGGCGTCGGAGAAGAGAATGGGATTGGGCGCGGGATCGGGGAAGGAGAGGAGAAAGGGGAAGAAGACACGGGTGGATCGGCGTTTGGGAAGAAAAGAAATAAGAAAAGAAATGGAATTATATTTAAAAATATTTCCTCACTTAAACGGGTATCCCAAACAGGCTTTATCCGAACTCGAAATTGATCCCCTCAAAACCCGTCATACGAGCTCCGAAAAATTCCTAGAAAATTTCTAAAAATTCCGAAAAAATTCTATAAGGCTATTTATGAAATAACCCTATTTATTTAAATTTTTCAAGATCTCACATCCTCCCCTACTAATAAAAATTTGGTCCCCAAATTTCGCTATAACCAACAGCCAACACTATAACATAACCAAACAGTATAAATGCTGAAAGAAACTCTAACCCACATACCTCAAGTAAAAAGATGGGGGTATCGAGCTCAGATCGTATCCTCCAGCTCCCACGTAGCCTCCTCGTCAGAATGATGCTGCCATCCGACTTTAACCAGTCGGACCATCTTGTTCCGCAGCTGACGCTCTCTACGGTCCAGAATCCGTACCGGAACCTCCTCGTAAGTAACATCAGGCTGAATAGGAACAGATATATCTGACAAAACATGTGCCGGATCGGATACGTATCTCCTCAGCATAGATACATGGAATACATCGTGAATGCCAGCTAGAGATGGTGGTAGCGTCAGACGGTAAGCTACTGCTCCAATCCTCTCCAAGATCTGGAATGGTCCAATATATCGGGGAGCTAGCTTACCTCGGAGACCAAATCTCTTCACCCCTTTCGTGGGTGAAACTCTAAGAAATACATGATCACCAATGGAGAACTCAGGTGCGTCTCCGATCAGGATAACTCTTCGGCGGTCCTGAGCCTCGACATCCTCCGTCTGATAGTGCGAACTAACTCGCATCTGCTGAGCTCTCGAGGTCCTATCAATGGGCCTCCCAACCTCTTCCGGAGGGTGGGTGTTCGACAAGACCATACAACACCTCAAACGGTGCCATCTGGATAGCCGAATGATAGTCGTTGTTGTAGGCGAACTCTACCAGCTGCCTCCGAAATCCATAACGCAAGACCTCGCAAGTCCTCCAAAGTCCGAATGGTCCGCTCTGACTGCCCATCTGCGGATGGAATGCCGTATTGAAATGGAGTTGTGTGCCCAAGGCCTGCTAGACTGCCAAATCGGGACGTGAATCGGGTCTCTATCTGATATAATACTCAACGGAACTCCGTGCAATCTGACTCTCGACAATATAACTCGGCTAATCGATCCAGAGAATCGGTCTTCCGATGAAATGTGCAGATTTGGTTAATCGGTCAACGATTACCCAAATCGCATCATGGCCTCGTCGAGTCCTAGGCAGTCCTACCACAAAATCCATAGTAATATGCTCCCACTTCCACTTTGGAATAGGGATCCTCTGAAGTAAACCAGCAGGTCTCTGGTGCTCAGCCTTCACCTGCTGACAGATAAGACATCTAGCAACAAACTCCGCGATGTCCTTCTTCATACCGTTCCACCAATAAGAACGCCTCAACTCATGATACATACGGGTCCCACCTGGGTGGATAGCAAATCTAGAATGATGAACCTCCTGAAGTAACTCCTCCATGACCGGGTGAGACTGAGGCACACATAATCTGCCTCGGAAATAAACAATCCCCTCATAGTCTCGTGTAAACTCAGTCTGCTGTAATGAACTGTAAATGCTGATCTCCGGCCGGGCCTCTCGAATCCTCATCCCGATCGACGATCGAGCAACCATGGTAACAAGAATACCCTGATCCGTCCCTCGCCTCAAGGCCCAACTCGGAGAATCCAATCAAGTCCGTGACTAAAACTCGATGACAAGCTAAAGTCCTCTCGAACTTCCCGCTAGTGCATCAGCAACCACATTAGTTTTACCGGATGGTAGATAATAGTACAATCATAGTCCTTCAGAACTCCATCCATCTCCTCCGTCGGAGATTGACTGGTTGAAAATATATTTGAGACTCTTATGATCGAAGAATCTCAAAAGTAATACCATAAAGATAATGTCGCCAAATCTTCAAAGCAAAGATAATAGCGGCTAGCTCTAAATCATGTATTGGTAGTTCTTCTCATGCTCCTTCAACCGACGAGAAGCATAGGAGACTACCCTACCGTCGCATCAAAACAGTACCAAGCCACAAGAGATACGCCTGTAAGTACGAATCCGTCATCACCGAAGGTAAAACCAAAACTGTGCCGATACTAATCTCCGCTCACCGGAAGTCGGGTCTCACAAGCCTCGACTACGTGAACTTCACGCCTTTCCTAGTCGACGTGTCAATGGCATAGCAATGCCGGAGAAACCCTCAACGAGTCAATATCCAGCCAAGCCCAAGAAACTACGGATCTCCTGGACCGACCCAGCTAGTGATAGCCTCGATCTTCCGAGGATCTACTGAAATACCTCGTAGACACCACATGTCCCGGAAAACCAACCGAGGATAGCCAAATGCACATTTGTCAACTTAGCATGATGATGTCGTCAAGAGTCTCCGTGACTATGCGAGGTCATGTTCCTCCTGAACGTGAATAGATCAATATGTCATCGATAAACACAATCACAAACTGATCTAAATACTCCAAAAGATACGGTTCATCAAATCCATAAATCGTAGAGCATTGGTAAGCCCAAATGGCATTACCAAAACTCGTAATGTCCGGTCTTCTTAATATCAGAATCTCGACTCTCAACCGATGATATCCGCATCGCAGATCAATCTTGGAATACACTGATGTATCAGCCGATCAAATAAATCCTCAATCCGTGGCAAGGGTACTTATTTCGATAGTCATTCACCGCCTATAATCGATGCACAACCTCGTGTACCATCCTTCTTGACAAATAATATTGGAGACCCCACGGAGATACACTAGGGTGAATAAATCCCTATCCAATAACTCACGGAGTTGGACCTTTAGTTCGTCCAACTCTTTCGTGCCATACGATACGGAGCTTCGATGTCATCGACTCAATAGCAACTCCACTTGCCTTCGGGAGGCAAACACGTAACTCGTCTCGAAAACGTCTGGATACTCGACCACCGAACGTCCGAGAGCTGAGAACCATCCGCCGTCGATTAATCAAAGATAATAGAAATCCCGACATCCATGTGATAGCCTGTATCGCAGAAATGATCGATATCCCATCGTCTCGATGCTGTGAAATCCCAAGAGGGTTGGTTCGGAGGTCGAAAGTAACCACCCTCTTCCGGCAATCAACCGTGGCATGGTATGCAGACAACCAATCCATGCCAAGGATAATATCGAACTCGACCATTTCCAATACTAACAAATCTACAGTGAGTATAATGCTACCAAAATCTAACGGGCAACCTCTGACCTCCTGAGTGACATCCAAGGTATCACCAGATGGTAAGGAGACCGTCAGTCGTCACGGTCTACAAGAAGGTAGTCTACCATTCTCTCTCATAAATGCACAAGATATAAAAGAATGTGAACTACCGTATCAATTAGCATATCAGCAGAAAATGCATAAAGTAAAATCGTATCGCGGAAAACGGATCCGTCGGCCTGCAGTACATCCTCTCGGGTGACCGCGTGAACTCGTCCAAGATCGGACGGTGGTAGAGGCGGTAGCACTGCCAAAGGCTGCTGCATCCGAGCTTGAACCTACCATTGAGTCGTTACTGAATACTGAGCTAGGGATGGGGAGCTGTAACTGATACTGCGCCGATGGCTGAGTCAGATACTGAGGTCCAGAAATAGAACCCTGGGACTCCATCATAACGCTGGAATGCTCCTGACCGTGCATGCCATATGCAGCTGTCGCAGGGGGAGCTGTCCTCTGTTGACGGTGTGAAGATTGGGCTTTTGGCCCGCCTCGCTGGGTCCCGGACTGACCAAACTGTCCTCCCGCAACAGAAACTCCGGAAGCTACATGCTGAGTCTTCAGCGAACAGTCTCGGATGACGTGGCCAGGCAGTTTGCAATAATAGCAAACTGACTGTCCCAAGGAGCAAGCAGAAACCATGTGATCTCGGGATCCGCATCGGGTACAATGAGGATCACCGGTGGACTGTTTCCGGTTCCGCTGAGTAGACCGGGAACGTCCAGATGAAGATCGTCCTGACTTCTGGGGTCGGCCAGATGCCCCAGAAGTACCCTGACCCGTCTGAGTGTGACTGCTCTGCTGCTGTCCAGTAGTCTGTGGCTGCTGGCTCTGTCCGGAAGTCCGATCAGTCTGCTTCCTCTTCTTATCTGCATTCACTCTCCGATGAGTAGACTCAATCATGAGAGCTCTATCCAGTGTCTCAGTGTATGATGAAGTACTAAAACCAGAAATCTTCAGCTGAAGATGCCCGTCCAGTCCCTGGACAAACTGAAGCATACGCGATCTGTCATCGGCAACTAACTCAGGACAGAATCTGGCCAACCGATTAAATTCAGCATTATACTCCATCACTGAGCGGTTATTCTGTCGCAGACTAAGAAAATCCTGCCGAAGAGTCATCTGATATGCTCGGGGAAAATACTGACTCTCGAATGCCTCCCTAAAGCTGGGATCCGTGCTCATGCCACAGCTATGTCAGTAGGAATCGCTGCGGAACTAGGTAGAACCACTGGGGCTGGTCCTATGGGTGGTACTGAGGGATAGGTCAGAAGAGGTACCACTAGCGCTGCCATATAACCTGGGGTGGGTACTGCTGGTGGAACTGCTGAGTAGGCATAAGTAGGGGCGACTGGAGGTAGGTGGGCGGTACCGGATAAGGAGTAACCGGTACTGCTGGTGCGGGTGCCGGGTATGCAGTAACCGACGAAGGTATCTGGGGTGCCAAGTACGTAGTAGCAGGCGCGGCTAGAGGGCCTGCCGGGTATACTGCGGGTACTACTGCTGGGGGAGGTGCTGAACATGTCGACGGTGGTACCACTGGTGGTATTGTCGAGGTAGGTACCTCGGAAGTCGGAGCTATCGGGGTCTGATAAGCACCCGTACCCCCAATGACCTGAGGAGTCTGCCCCTGACGGACAGGCTCAACCCTAACAGACCTCTCTGAAGACTCTGTCTCAGGAGAGTCTAACGGCCTCTTACGTGGTCGCCCACGTCTCGGTGCCGGTACACGTGTAGGTGGCATATCTGTAAAGAAAATGTTACCCAGATATCACTACAGGTATAAGAACTGAAAAATTACCTAAATTACCTATTTGCCGTCTGGAGATATCCTGTCGCTGCTTAGCCCCAAATAGAACCAATAGATCCTCGTCACAATACCTCGGAATTCCGAAACGAGTAAGTCGACGAAAATCCGTACAAATCCAAAATACCGAGAAATGCTCACGAAGTATCGTAAATCCGAAACCCGACAAGTAGGTATCGCAAAACTTTGCTCTGATACCAAATAAATTGTCACGCCCCAGGTAGTCCCTGTCCGAAGAAATTTCGGCAGCATCTCCCCTGTACGGGTGACAATATGAAACTCAGTATACATATATCTATACCTCGGCCACACTCGGCCGGAACAATACATACAAATAGTAAACAATCCACGCAGTTATATTCAACATTTCTACACAGATATAATATGAACAATCCACGTAGTTATATAAAGAAAAGATGATATAGAAATCAACGAAGATATACGTACACATCCTACTCCACTACAACGAAGAAACGAAATCCACGAAGTAATGAAATATTCGCAGCGGAAAACAAAAGTAGTAAACCCAATGTGCGTCATAAAGTCCACAATACAAACCCACATCACAAGTATACGTATAAAAGCGAATACAGAAAACGATATCTAGAAATCCTCGCGACCAAGGGGCTAGCGACTGGAATCTCTCCTGACGACCTCAACCTGAAAAATAATAACAACGGGGTGAGTTCAAAGAACTCAGCAGGTAATCCAATAGATATGTACAGCAACATATAACCACCAGTAACACCTATGGTACAGTACACTAAACCATAGAGCCTACAGTGCAGTCTCCTAACAGTACAACCTACGGTACGGTCTCCTAACAGTATAACAGATATGCATAGCTGAAATAAACTGTAATAACCAGCAAAATGTATAAAGTACAGTCTATAGCAAGAATAATAAGAAAATGCATAACTGAAATAAATCAGGCTCACCGAGGAGGTGCGTCGGTAATCTAGAGATAAAAATAGTCGAGCAAAAGCATATATCCTGTATGCATGTCAATCATATGCAATCACCAAAATACATCAATCATAACGAATGCAATCCGTGCATATGATGCAATATGACATGGTCACCCTTATCAACCATCTCACACACAATGGTGAGACCGAGTGGGTAGGCTTGTGACACTCGTCACTGCCATCCTCAAGAGTGACCGAGTGGACGGATGTCGGAGTACACCTATCCTCCTACCTCAAACATAGTGAGGGAGCGCAATGCCTCAACTCCCGGTACGCGATGACGGGAGGAAACCCCGCTGTATCGTGCTACCCATGAGCACCCCAGCGGTGCACCACCGAGCAACCTGCCATACACACCCCGAGTGCTGTGCCACTACCCATGCAGTGGTCATGCTGTGTGCAGACCCTTATGTAGCCGGCCAACGAGCTCAACAATAATGGAGTCGTCAATCACCCAGCATGCAATCATGCAATATGGTGCGTGCGACTACAGTATGTCATACCTGAACATATCCTCCTCCGTAGGTGCCAAAAAGGTAAACGCATATATAACAGAGATATAAGCAACATAAATCCAACAACATATAACAAGTACCTACAGCAACTAGTCCAGTGGAAAGTAACACTAAATGTACCTATCCATCTCCATAAACATATATACACATGGCAAAAGATAAAAGCATCCAGTTCTAAGATAAAGCAACTAACAGAAGAAGCATGTGATAGGTATCAACTAAGCTAAGACCAGGTAAGAGATAAATCTATCACCTACCACTAGTAACTATATATAAACTATACATATCATAAGACAGTATCAAAAGATAAGTCAAAGGGTACCCGCCTCAAGTAGAAGGTACAATCCAAATCCGAAGTCGAGACGCCTATCTCGAATCAGAGTCCTGTGTCAAACAATATATATATTTTATTTAGCTAAATCCAAATGAATAGCTAAATAAAATCTCCAAAACTAAATTAGGGCAAAACCCTAATCACCATTTAGATTAGAAATCTAAACTTAGATTAAATCCAATAGTTGACTAGGGTTAATTGTCTTAACCCTAATCATTCCATTAGTTTAATCTAAGCAACCAAATCTAATCACAATCAACCACTACTTACAACCTCTAGTAATCATGTAATCCAAATCATACCTAAATCTACACATAACCAACTAAATATAACCCTAATTCGTATCATTAATGCAAGGTAACAATTGACCTCCAAAAACTTACCCAAATCCAAGGTAATCTGCTGGAACTAGGGGAGCTGTTGGTTGGAGTATTGCTGGACCAAGTGAACTAAATCAAGAACACCACAGAACAACAACCTACTGGATCCACCGGACCAAAAAGGAATCAAGCAAAGATCACAGATCAACAATAAATGGAGAACCCTAATCCAGCAATACCTAATTTTAACGAGAACTCACCTCTAACCGGGACCTCAATCAACAACAGCGAGGAGGCCCACTGATCAAATGCTTTCCTCCTAGTCCAGAACCGGAAGACGATCACAACAAGAGGTCAAGCAGGGAGATAGTTGATTAATTAACCATCCTTCTAGCCTGTGCCCAGCAGCTCAAGAACGCCTCATTAAGACCTCCTTGGAATTTCTCCTCACTGGCTTCCACCCTACTTGTCTCTGCCGACAGCTACCATTGATCCCATCCTCTTCAACCGAAACCTAATCAACCACAAGAAGATGAGGATCAAGAATAGAGTATCGGTGAACAGAGAAGAGATCGGGGAATGGCTCCCGGCGATCTAGGGCACGGGTCCGCAAGGGTCAAGAGAAGAAGAAGAATCGAATCTAGGGCACAAATCAAAGAACAGGAAAGAGGAAGGATCGGTCGCTTACCCGTGGAACCCTAATTGCTCCTTCACGCCGGCGATCGGCGATGGCACGGCTCGATCTAGCGGCGCTGAACCAACAAACCCCCCTCCCAGATATGGTGGATGGTGGTGGAAGAAGGTGCTCAGCCGCCGGCGATCAATTCCCCTGGTGGCTTCGTCGGCGTCGGAGAAGAGAATGGGATTGGGCGCGGGATCGGGGAAGGAGAGGAGAAAGGGGAAGAAGACACGGGTGGATCGGCGTTTGGGAATAAAAGAAATAAGAAAAGAAATGGAATTATATTTAAAAACATTTCCTCACTTAAACGGGTATCCCAAACAGGCTTTATCCGAACCCGAAATTGATCCCCTCAAAATCCATCATACGAGCTCCGAAAAATTCCTAGAAAATTTCTAAAAATTCCGAAAAAATTCTATAAGGCTATTTATGAAATAACCCTATTTATTTAAATTTTTCGAGATCTCACACATCTGTCGGCGAGCCTCTCCGCATTTATTTGTCTTCAATCGAGCACGCGGTCGGTTCGACGCTAGTCCGACAGAACGGCGAAGAACAACCAGTGTATTTCCTTAGACACATTCTAAAGGATGCTGAGTCTCACTACACTGGTCTTGAGAAGCTTGCCTTTGCACTTGTTCTCGTCGCTCGGAGGCTCCGACCCTATTTCCTAGGGCATACGATCATTGTCATGACAAA
Organism: Zingiber officinale; assembly: GCF_018446385.1. Classification (NCBI taxonomy): domain Eukaryota; kingdom Viridiplantae; phylum Streptophyta; class Magnoliopsida; order Zingiberales; family Zingiberaceae; genus Zingiber; species Zingiber officinale. The sequence continues at coordinate 16,530,148 of NC_055986.1, read as the reverse complement.
TAGTCCCTTCGGCCGAGTTCTCCTGAACCCCGAGGCGTCCAGGCGACTGATCAAATGGACCATGGAGCTCAGCGAGTTCGACATATAGTATCAGCCCCAGAAGGTTATCAAGGCGCAGTCGTTGGCAGACTTCGGCACTGAGGTACAAAATCCCGAGCTCGAAACCACTTGGAAGGTGTACGTAGACGGATCGTCCATGCGGCAGGGAAGTGAGGTTGGTGTGCTGCTGGTTTTCCCCGCACGGAGAACGGATGCACCTGTCAGTATGACTGGACTATCGAGCAACCAATAACGAAGCAGAGTATGAGGCGCTAATAGCAGGATTGCAGGCCGCTCGGCATGTGGGAGCTAGCAATGTTTTGATTCATTCAGATTCGCAGTTGGCCGCTCAGCAACTTTCGGGAGCATTTGAGATAAGCAACGTTAGGCTCAAGCTTTATGCGAAAGCCTTCGCAAAATTGAAAGCCAGTTTTCGAGAGGTACTGATACAGAAGATTCCCCGAGCGGAGAATTAGGCTGCAGATGAGCTGGCTAAGCTAGTCAGCTCGATATCACTGATCGTCATCGAGCAGCCAGTCGAGCAGGTGACTCTGGTCGCCCACATCGACCGGATGGAGGGGCTCACATTCCCAAACGACTGGCGGACAGCCATAGCGGAGTTCCTTAAGTCTGGAGCAACACCGTCCGGTCGGGAGGAAGTGTATCTGCTCAGGAGGAGAGCCGGTCAGTTCGTCCTCATTGGCGACCAGCTCTACAAAAAAGTATTTTCCAGGCCTCTGCTCAAGTGCGTCGGTCCGGATGACGTGGACTATATCCTACGAGAGGTGCACCAAGGCTCGTGTGGTGGGCATCCGGGCGGCCGCTCGTTAGCAAGGAAGATTCTTTTGGCCGGTTATTTCTGGCCAACTTTACAAGAAGACACCGCTCGGATTGTCGCCACGTGCCTATCTTGCCAGAAATACCATAACTTCTCACACCGCCCTGCGGAGGAGCTAAAGGCGTCCACAGTATCCTGCCTGTTCGATCAATGGGGCCTGGACATTGTGGGACCATTTCCAATGGCGACCGGACAGCGAAAGTTCTTGCTAGTAGCAGTGGACTATTTTTCCAAGTGAATTGAAGCCGAGCCGCTAGCTAAAATAACCGAGGATATGGTCAAAAAATTTATATGGCAGCATATCATCTGTCGGTTCGGCATTCTGCGGCGGCTCATCTTCGATAATGGGAGGCAGTTCTCGAGTCAGCAACTCAGGGAATGGTGTGAGGGGTACGACATCCAGCAAGCCTTCACCTCCGTAGCGTATCCCTAGAGTAACGGGAAAGCTGGAGTCACCAATCGGGAGATCCTACGAATTCTTCGGGCTTGGCTTGACCATGAAGGTGGGAGTTGGGTAGACGAGCTGCCCGGGGTATTATGGGCACTCCGAACGACGCCCAAGGAAGGAACAGGAGCGACCCCTTTCCACTTGGTGTATGGGGGAGATGTCATCGTCCCAGTAGAAGTCGGGGTAGAATCCGATCGGATCCGAGTCTACGATGAGAATAATGCTGAGCGGAGGCATTTGGAGCTGGACCTAGTGGACGAGGCGCGAGCCAAGGCTGCCGTCCGGTTGATGGCGTACCGACAGAGGAAGAAGCAAAACTACAACAGATGGGTAATTCCCAGATCTTTTCAGGTTGGCGACCTCGTCTGGAAGAAAGTCAAGCCGATCGGCAATGTGACCAAGTTGGGAGCTCCTTGGGCTGGACCGTTCAAGATTGTAGAAAAACTCCGTTCGGGCACCTACTACCTGAAAGATGAATATGGACGGCGGCTAAAACGACCGTGGAGCGCAAACCATCTCCAGTCGTACCGAGCTGGGTGAAAGGTGTGCCGGTGTAATTCATTACGTATACGTTCCATTCTTCTGTATCTTTTGACCGCAGGAGTAAAATCAAAGAAACCCAAGGATACAAGCAATTTATGCCGGACGACAAACCTCCATGAAGACCGTCGAGCGGCGACGTTAAATCCCAAAGTCGGACCGGCGACTATAAACCCCCCGGCTCGAAGACCGTTGAGCGGCGACGTTAAATCCCAGAGTCGGACCGACGACTATAAATCCCCCGGCCCGAAGACCGTCGAGCGGCGACGTTAAATCCCAGAGTCGGACCGGCGACTATAAATCCCCCGGCCCGAAGACCGTCGAGCCGCAACGTTAAATCCCAGAGTCGACGCGGCAACTGTAAATACCCCGCCTAAAAAACCATGAAGTGCCGCTCGGGAAGAATGCGTTTTAAAAAGTAAATAACAAAATTGAGAGGTTATATTACTCGCTCAGAAAGAATGTGTTTTCAGAAGTATACAAGAACAAAATTGAAAGGTTATGTTGACTCGTCGCATGACCGGTACATAGACAAAAGTCGGATAAAAGTCGGATAATATTAACTCGCCGAACGGTGAGTATACAGATGAAACTTCAAAATTTAAAGGCACTCCTCACTCCAGAACATTGAAGATTGGCTCGGAGATGGTTTCCAGCAGTCCGGCCAGGTCTCTGGGGGGGACGGACGCCGTCTCTGGAAGATGACCCTTGACCTTCAAATAGGCTATCGTAGCATGGATGGCTTCCTCAAAGGCCAGGACAAGCCAATCGCTGAGCTTATTGCCAAATTCTTCCGGACGGACATAGTTTTACCTCATCATCGCGAAGCGACCTGATTCGCCGTCTTGGTACTCTTTGAGAGCGGCTCGGGCAGCTTCGAGGGCATCCTGAAGATCCTTCTTATCTCCTTGAAATTTAGCCTGGTCTGCCGATCGGCTTTCCCGCTCGGTGGATAGCAGGCCAGTCAATTCTTGGACGCGTTGCTCCAGCGCTCGGGCCTGCGCATTCTTTGCCTCTAGATCAGAAATGACCCAATTCTTCCTGTTAGTCGCCAGCTTGATCTCCTGGTCGTAAGACTTAACCTGGGCTTCGAGCCCAGCTACCCTGGTTTCCAGGCCAGAAGATTTGTGCAGCTTGGCCTCCAGCAGTTTTTCTATTTTGTTCAGCTCGGTCCGAAGCACGGCGTACGAGGGCCCCTGAGCTAGAGGCCCCCCAGAAATATGAAGTTTCTTCAACTCTTCCTCCAGCGCCGCCAGGTGGTTGCTGACGGCGATGTTCTCCACCCAGTTCTGCGCGCATATGGAATAACATCATGAACCAAGCAAAATAATCATATAGGAGTTTGAGGGACATACCCCGGTAGCATGCTGCAAGTGGCTGTCACCGAGCTGACCGGGAGTCATTAAGGCGACACGGGCCCTCGCATCCTCCCATATTTTGGCAAGTGGCCCGCGGATGGTGATATGATGTTCAGGGGCAGTTGGCCGATCAGCCGCTAGAAGGAATTCTTCTGTAGGGAGATGTAGAACAGCCTTAATCACTCGACGGCCGCTCGGATCAGACTAGGCTGAAGCTGAGCGACCGGACGACTCACCGAGCGAAGCGGATATTATGCCCGAGCGCCTAAGCTGACGATGGGCTCGTGACGGAGAACTGACGGGCTGCGCTTCTAGGGAAGCCACTGGCAGATCGAGCTGTGAGGGAGTTCGATCCGAGGAAATTGCCTTGATCGAAACGGGGGCTGGGTCGACTGCTGCAGAAGGAGCGCTAACCTGCAAAGACACTGGTTCCACAGATGTAGCCGAATGGGCAGGAGGATCCGTCCGATGTCGCTTGCGTGTCACCAGCGGGGCGTCATCGACCGAGTGCCCCACGTCCTCCGGCGTAGGATGTCCAGTAGACGAGGTAGCATCGCCGACCGCTTCGGTTGCAGGGACCTGAACGACCGACTCTCCGACGGCGGTTGGAGCTTCTTCGCTCTCACCCTCGTGTGAGCCGACCGGCGCAATGCCCCGTTTGGCCATCTCCTTAGCTGTCGTCGCCTCTATCTCGGCGGCCCTCAATCTCATTCGCTCAGTGGCCTTGGCGCGCCACATGATGTCAACTGCATAAAAGAAGAATAAATCAGTTAGACCAAAAGGAAAGGGGGCGAGGAAAATGCTTACCCATGCTGCTCGGAAGCTTCGTTTGGATCGGACTCAATCCGAATATGTACAGCACACCCTCACAAAGCAGCTTATGGATGTTGAATTTCTGCCCGGCCAGTTGGTTGGCTACATGGAGGTAGGTCGGCTGGCTCTTGTATTTACCAAGATCCGGCGGGGTCGGCACGGAGGTCTGCCATTTGGTTCGGAAAGCTGGCAGCTCGGGAAGACGAAGGTAAAAGTAGTACTCCTTCCAATGTTTATTCGAGGTCGACATTTTGTCGAAGAAAACAAGGCCAATCCGCGACTGGAATAGGAAGGTGCCCCACTCGGACTGTTTGGGATAGTAGAAATAATGGAAAATCTTGGGGACTAAGGGAATGCCGTGCAACCTAAAAAGGACAACTACTCCGCACAACAACCTGAAAGAGTTTGGGACAAGTTGGCCGAGCGGGAGGCGGAAATAGTTACACACTTCAAGCATAAACGGATGTAGAGGAAAACGCAGACCAGCTACAAACTGGTCTCGGAAGAAACAAATAGTGTCGGGCGGCGGATCGTGTGGCCGATTGGATGAGGTAGCTAATATTAATCTATGGGCAGAAGGGAGGTCGAAGTCGCGGACGAAGTTCAGCGCGTCATCCTCATCGAACCTGCTCTCCATGGTCGTATACCATAGGCCGGGAGAGGGATTAGACGGTTGTGAGGTGCTCGCCATCGCCAGAACAGTAGAAAAAGCAAAAACCAGAGAAAAACAAAAAGATTGATGAAAGAGAGGGTCGGAACGGTACCGAACGAACACAAATACTGCTAGAATAATAGATAAAACACAAAGGAGAAGGAAAAGGGCAGAGAGTCCTTACAGGAAAGGGTGGTTGTGAGAGGTGGCGAGAGATTGCCGGGATGCTGAGAAACTGGTTCGCCGGAGCACGGAGCGCAAACGAAAGCCTATGAACGCATGAACGCAAGAGTGCGGCGAAGGAAAGCGATGAAGGCTTTACAAGGATGGGGCCGATGCTGCCGAGCCGTTGGATTCAGGTCACGGGATTCGAAGCCAGCATTTGACCGTTCATTTCAAACAGCCGAGGGTCCCATTGGAAGTAACGCTGCCGCTGCATGATGACAGTGACAGCGCCACGTGGCACCCGGTCATGGGATCACATTTAATGAGTGTCATTACGTGTTCAGGGACGCATGCTCAGCCTTAATGTCGAGGATTTGCACGAATTCCGAGGAGATTCTAAAATCGTCAGCATTGACCGACTTGCAACCGGCCGGACAGCTAGCGGAAAGAAATAAAATAAGTTCTATCAGGTAATTCGCCGAACGGCCGTATGGCACTTTCATTAGGCCCGCGCAGAAAAACAATTACATCAGTGGCCGAGCGGCCATCATACCACCGAGCTAATAGTCCAGTCAGTCGGACTTATAGCCTCCTTCGACTAGACTTGAGGGAAATGCAAGTGATCCGGTGATAAGGATAGGGGGGGCCACGTTGGTGGAGGTCAACGACACGTGGGCAGGGAGGTCAAAAGCCCAGGGGACCCGCCAATGGTCCCTGACGATAGGAGACAAGACTTGGCCTAGCAGCCGAGGTAGCAGTCGAACCAGTACGCAGACAATCCGACCGCAGGTCAAGTTTCCGACGCTCAGAAGAGGAGTTGTTCTACCGAGCGGTCTGTCCACCCGGCTGAACGCCAAAGTCGAACAGTGTTGCTCGTCCGAATGTGCGACCGAGCGGCCTTCCCGCTCGACCGGGTACGCTCCCTTGACAGTATGCTGGAAGGCCTAAGCGACCGTCCTATTCGGCCCGGCAACAGACAAACAACACAGAAGAGGACAAAAGGGGGTAGTGGGTGACATCAACCTCGAGACAGCTGCCGCCGACGGGCAGCATGGTCGGCGGCCGAGTCGTACAGGGAATCGTACGGTGGAAGTTTCTACTGTCCTGTTAGGGAGTTGCTCGGACAGTTGCGGTATGACGTCAGACACGCTTTTCTGACACGGCTACTCCATGTATGCTTTGAGGAATGTGCACGCTTTGGGATGTGTGCACACATCCCCCCGAGAGCCCTATATAAGGCTCCCCAGGCTTCGACGGAGGTATGCATTCTACATCACTGTAGCTACAGTTTTCATTCTCGTCATTCTCTCTTTCCGCCGGAGTTGACTTGAGCGTCAGAGGGTCGTTGCTGGGAACCTCTTCCCGGCTCGATTTTATGCTTGCAGGTTCTCGCTGGAGGTTCACAACAGTTGAAGGTCTATACGTCATCGACGGGAGCGTCACGTACTCAGCATTCATCGACTCAGCACTCGGACAGGATCAATAATAATATTGATTTGATTAATATAATAGATTAATTAAATTAATAAATATAAATGTATAAAATTTAGTTAGAAATTTGTTGGATTTAAATAAATTTTATAGAATATTTTTAGAAGATATTTTTATTAGGTTTTGATAACATCTGAATCTTATATAGCACACTACTTTTCGCCGTAGTCACGTGAAGAGGCAGCGAACGGCTACCGTCATGTTCCGCCGCCATCCGACCATCTGCTCGCCGGCAGCCTGCCGCAGTGAGCCGCCGCCGAAGAAGAGGCCGTCCAGTTCCGGCGGTTCCTGTGGTTTCGGCCGTTCCGGTGGTTCCGACCGTTCCGTTCCGTTTTTTGCCGTTATAATGTCCGAGAACGGCGTTCCAAAGCTAGTCACGTTATTTACCGGAATTTTGGAAGAGGCGTTCTCGTGCCGTTCCAGCCGTTCCCACTGATCCAGCTTTTTTTCCGTGTTCTTTTTTAGGACTCCGACGGGCATCTTACCAGATACTAGTTCATTCTAAAGAAAATCGAGCAATTAGATAAACAGAAAAATAAAAATGAACCCATTGACGCTGGCGAAGCGTACTCAGAAGATTAATTTGACTGAGGCGGCGCTAGGTATTTCGGATGGGGCCTCTTGGCAAACTAAGTACAAGGACTCTGCCTACATCTTTATTGGTGGCATTGCCTTCGACCTCACGGAAGGCGACCTTCTCGCAGTATTTGCACAGTAGGTCCTCTCTCTCGTTTCTATTATTATGATTATTGCAAACTGCACTTAACTGTCAAAGTCGAACTTTTTTCTTTAGATTATTATACATCGCTGTTCTTGGATTTGGGTTGCTGCCTGCATAGTCATGGCTATCAGTGTTATTATCTTGTTTCCTAATTTCCGGTAGCCTAAAACTCTTAAAAAAATAAGGAATAAACTACTGATCTATCAAATGCTAGCTTTTATTATGCAAGCAATTCGTGTTCTTCACATATTCAATTTATATAAAAAAAAGGGCAGCCATGAATTTCCCAACCCCCTCTCTGAGCTTAAAATTAAGATGTCAATTTTGAAAGTCCGCTTAGAGGAAATAAGTGACCCATTAACTCGCTAGATCCAACCTCCAACCCAAATGCCTAAGCTCTATATGATAGTAGCTCACTTATGTAACCCCCTTATTAATTTACAACTCTGCATACGAGGCTAAACTGGTTGTCACAAGAATCCAGAAAAATAATCTTGAAACTATGGCAAGGGAATGCCTCAAATCTTTGCAATAACATACTACTAAAACCAAAGATCCCTTACCACTTCTTTTAGTTTTGATAATGGTGAAATATTATACATGAACAAAGAAGTGTTTTTATAGGTTACCGGAAATCTAGCATATGCTAAATTACCCTTTATGCAACGTAAGAGGACTTTAGTTGAACTAGGTAACCTTCCTGCTCTGTTGGTTCCTTGTTTGCTCAATTCCAACATTGATTCAGTCATGCCTATATTTGATGTAAACCTGTTGGACCCCGGTATCTCCCGGAGTGCGCAAACTGATATTGATCGTCGAGGCTAGTGTTCGACACTATCTCCGTAAACGATATTGCTCCGCTACGGTGCTAACGGATAGCAGCAATTCGTTCCCAAGATACAACGACGAATGTCTCGGAATCGTAGCACTCCGAATTCCGAGGCCCTTATATATCATTAATGAGTAATTAATGTTTATTTGGGCCGACTTTAAACAATTAATTTCTCATTCACCTTTAATCGGTTTTGAGCAAATTAATAGTCTAAATATATCTACGCGAAACGTAGATTTCAATTTTGAAGTCAATTATGACTTCTATCTATTGATGGCATTCCGATTTTTCCACAAAACCGATATTGGTCCATTAAGGTTCCAATATCCAACAAAACCTTGCTGTTAGTCATGAGATGCCTGATCCAAGCTGGTTAACTTAGATTGTTAGCAACTCTCTGTGCATACTTAGGTTGTTCTAATCAAATGAAAACTAAAACTCCCATATTGATGTATTTGTCGCCTAACCAAAATCTTATTCTTTGTAATGATTTTTGAATTTCTTGATCCTTTTGAGGGTGACACACCTCAGTCAAAGTACTTTTTTTTTTCATCTTAAAACTGCAATCAATGATTTCAATAACTCTGCATTGGCATTATATTTACTTAGTACACTTTATACAAATGTCAGGTATGGAGAGGTTGTTGATGTTAATCTTGTGAGAGACAAGGCTACTGGTAAGTCGAAAGGTTTTGCCTTCCTTGCATACGAAGATCAAAGGAGTACAATCCTGGCTGTAGGTGTGTTGTTTTGTATCTCTATTTACTCTCTGTATATATTGTCACTCGTGTGTAAATGACAGTTACAAATTTTATCTGTATTTCCTATTGCAGATAATTTAAATGGGGCTAAGATCCTTGGTCGAATTGTGAGAGTTGATCATGTTAGTAATTATAAGAAAAAGGAAGAAGAAGAGGAAGATGAGCAGCGGCAAAAGAAGAGAGAGGCACGAGGTGTATGTCGTGCCTTTCAAAGAGGTGAATGCAAGTGGGGTGATGCATGCAAATTTTCTCATGATGAACAGGTATGATTTTTTTGATAGTTGAAACACATCAATGCTAAAGTTATTACTTTCTCTAGTTGGAAATTTGAGAAAATATTAGCAATGGAACCAGTTTGAATCATTTTGGTTTCATTAGTTTGAGCTAAATTCCTTTTCTATTTTTGCACTGTCTTAGTATGATTCTTGTTAGGTCGAATTTAAGTACATTAATGTATATAGATTTGCCTAGTTTGGAGAGTCAATTGGTCTTAATTTATGCAAGGAGATCCTAATGCAGAACGAAGGATAATTCCTGCATAAAATGTACAAATCACTGCCATCACTTTGGTTAGCAAGAGTCGTAAGATTCATATATGGGAATAGCTGTCAAATGACAGTGTACAAGTATGTTTCTTTTGAGTTAGTTACTTTGAACAACTTAGTTTCCAATTACCATAACAGCTTTTCCTTTTTGATAAAAATATAACATTTTTTTTTGTAGGCTCATTACATGTTTTACTCTGTAATTGAACTGTAGCCGTATGATTGAATTGTTTGTAGCCATATGATTGACTTGTGTTTATTTGGCAGAGATGTGCAAACACAGGATGGGGAGCCAAGGACCGCGAGTCAAGATGGAATCATGACAAATATGATGAGCCTCCTAAGAGTCGAAAAAATTTCTCACAACGGACGTCAGATCATAACGAGTATCATCACAAGGCAAGGGAGGGCGATGACGAGGACATACATCACAGGAAGTCAGAGAGGGACAACTACTCAGAGAGGTGGAGATTGAAAGGAGATCATGAGGAGAAGCGTCATAGGCACGAGAGAGAATGCTCCACCCACCACCGGAGTAGGGAAGATGAAGAATCTCAAAGGAGAACTCGCACATAGGGAATTAAACTTGTAGTAGTCCGCGATCTACATTTTATGATCCATATTGTGGATCATAATTTCCATAAATCTAAAGAACATGGTAATTTATTTTCAACCAACTTGATGGTAATTTATTTTTCGCCCTGCACATCCTTATACCATGTACATTTCTGGGCGATCCTCACACGTCCGAGTTTCTAGATGCCTGTCTGGACGCTCCGATTCTTAAAAGTGAATCGGGGCCTTGGGTGGGCATCCGAGTGTTTAGAAATGTGCAGGATAAGGATGTGCAGGTATCATTTCTCTGAGTTTATATATATATATATCACATTCATTTTTAGAGGTTCTTAAGCCTTCTTGACATAAATATTCCTCGAGATCGTTTAGAAGTACTACAGTTTTGAAACCAAACACAATTTAATAGAAGTGAATAACAATGTTTGGAGGTACATTATTAAATTCAATTTCGCTTCCATTTGATTATTTGAATATGTTATTAATGACACTGAACTTGTTTAAATCGATTTAAAATTTTACATTTGGTATTGGTATTAGAGTTAGGTTTAACCGTCTTGCATGTTTTAGTTTTATTTAATTGTGTTTGGAATTTACTGTTTAATTATATGCTAATTTTGTGAATTTATGTCGAGTTAACTAATTTAAGCATAATAAAATTAATTCTTAAGTAACTCTGGAAAGCTTAATATTGAATTTTTGTTTGTATAATCTCTTGTTTATTTATTTTATACATGCAATGCAATGTTTAATTAAATAATATGAGCACATTCTAAATTAAATTTGCATTGCTTAAGATTTTATACAATAATATGGAGTTCAGAAAATAATTGATGTTTAGTGAGCATATAATTTTAATTAATTGAGGAGTTGCCTCTCCTTAATTGGTTAAAATTATACAATAAAATTTATTTAAGATCATATATAGAAAATAAATATTAATAGTAATTAATCATATGTAATACAATACGATAGAACTTATTCCATAGGAATTTTTATTATATTTGTATGATTAATTAGGATAAATATCCAATTATATTTTCTAATTTATCCAATGGAATTAGAAAAGACAATATGATTGGATAGTTTTATCGTAAGATTAAAATGAATCTAATTGAATTAGAACTTTAGGTTATAGGTGAGTTTCATGTCAATAGATTCAAATTTTACATGATTTTACACTGATATAACATGTTATATGGTTTGTTAACTTCAAATTTTTGTGACAAGCATATTTGTTAATTAATGCAACAAATCAACATATTAACTTCGCTGATATAAAATGTGATGTTCCTGAGCTCAAAGGAGATAATTAAAAGGTTTGTAAGGAGAGGATTCATCTTCATTTGGGATAAACCGACATATACTATGCTATTAGAAAGGACACACCTCTTGTTATAACTTAAAGCAACTCTCAAGATGTAATTGATCTTTATGAAAAGTGAGAGCGGTTTGATTGTCTCTCTATTGTGTTTATAAAGATCAAAATATATGTTTGAATATGAGGGTCGTTCAGTCAATTTGACAATGTTCGACTATTGCTTAAGACCATCGATGATCAATTTGTGACTTCAGATAAGGCAATGGCTAACACTAATAATGTAGTTCTCATCCCTAAAGCTCACTAGCGTTAAGCGTGTGCATGAGTATATCATACGCATGAGGGATATAACAACTCAACTCAAAGCATTAGAAGTTGAGATGTCAAAATCCATTTTTGTTCACTACATTCTTTATAGTCTACCTCTACAATATGATCCATTTAAGATATCCTATACCACACAAAAAATAAATGGTCGATTAATAAATTGATGACCATGTGCATCCATAAAGAGAGTAGATTGTTTATAGAAGAGTGTGAAAAAGTGAATTTAACCATTCTAGAAAAATGCAGAGGTATCAACCCAATGACGAAGGAAAAAATTATTCTCCAAAAGGACATTAAGAAGGAGATTGTGTGTTTCTTTTGTTAGAAAATGGGAAACGTTAAGAAGTAATGCTCCAAGTTCATAAAGTGTCTTGATAAGAAAGGTACTCAACTCTTACTTATTTGTTATAAATCTAATATGATTGATATTAATCATAATACATGTGGGATTGATTTTGGTTCTAAAATCTGTGTTACCAATTCATTGCAAAACTTATAAGACCTGCAGAAGCCAGTGGGCAAAACGTTTACTCAGGAAATAAGATGTCCTTACATGTGGAGACTATCGGGACGTGCAAATTTGTTTTAAGTAGTGGTTTGGTTTTTAATTTGGTAAAACATTTTATATTCAAAATTTTCTATGAATTTAATTTTTGTTTCTAGACTTGTATTAGACGATTATTCCTTTAATTTTTTAGACTTTGATTTTAATTTACTTTATAAATATGATATTATTGCAAATTTATTACTTTCCCCACTTAAGTTACAAAATAAACATAACTATGCTACTATACACGTTCATGTAAATATTGGTATTAAATAAAGTGTTGTGAATAAGGCATCCTCTATGTTGTGGCATCAAAGATTGAGATATATCTCCATTGATAGAATTAAAAGGTTGGTAATGATAAGGTACTCAGTACTCTAGATTTTATTGATTTTGAGACTGGTATAAACTACATTAAGTAACAATTAGAAAAAAGATGCAAAGAGGAGTTCTAAATTATTGGAAATCATACACATATACATTTATAGTCCTCACATGAATGCATACTATGATAGGTATTTCATATCATTCATGATATATGTATCTCTATTTGCTTAACAATAAGAATGAAACACTAAATGCTTTTAAGGTCTTTAAAGCTGAAATAGAGAAACAATGTGGAAAACAAATTAAGAACGTGAGATTGGATAGAGGTGACGAGTATTATGGTAGATATACTAAGAGTGGACAAACGACTGGTCTATTTGCAAGGTATTGGTGCAATCGTTCTCGGGTCAAGGTTGACTAGTTTGACTAAACTCGGGTTGACTTGAGCTTGAGTTTTGATGTTTAACAATATGTGAGAGAGAAGTCAAGTAATTAAGAGGGGATTGGATACTTGACTGGCAAAGTCCTAACTAGAGATGTTAGACATTGAAAAGTCATAATTGGAGGTTAGATAGGTGAGAAATCTACCGAGTGACTAGTCCTAATTGGAAGTTAGGCGAAGGAAAGTCATAATTGGAGGTTAGGTAGGTGAGAAATCTACCGAGTGACTAGTCCTAATTGGAAGTTAGGCAAAGAAAAGTCCAACGAGAAGGTTGTGGGTCAAAGTGTGAAAGGACACTTGGTGATCTAAAGTTCAATGGGAAGGTTGGCAAGGACGAAGTCCAAGTGGGTCAAAGGTGTTAGGATGTATACTAAAAGTCTAGCTTTTGGTATAAACATTTATAAGAATCACATTGGTCAAATGTCTACATTTATGATAAATGTAGTTGTTCAATTAATTTATATTGTAGATAACATGGTGTGTGGTGTCACACACAGAGGATCATGTTATCAGTACCTTATAAATTATAAATAGTAGCTCACGACCAAGATGGAAAGGAACAAACCATTGGAAGGTCGTAGTGTAATTAGGTATTAGTTTATCCTAACTATATAATTACACTAGTACACTTAGAGTGTATTGAGTAGGACCATTAGAGGTCGTCTCTTTTATACTGACTTTATAAAGGGACAAAGATCTCAGTTATTATGGAAGTATGTGCTCTTAATCCTAATATAATAACAAGCACATATATTTGATATTTATTTCTTTAATTTATCAATGGGTGAGATTTAGTTCGATAAATCAATAAGCCCGATAAGTTGGGAAATGATATCACTTATAGTGTGTGTTGTTGATTATAGAAGGAAACTGTGCTAGTAATCTAGGTTGATAATGTCCCCAAGAGGAGCTCATAAGGATTGTCATGTTAAACCCTGCAGGTGGACTTAGTCCGACATGACGATGAAGTTGAGTGGTACTACTCTTGGACTAAGATATTAATTAAATGAGTTGTTAGTAACTCACTTAATTAGTGGACATTCGACATCTTAAACACAGGGAGACTAACACACTCATAATAAGAAGGAGCCCAAAATGTAATTTGGGATTGGTGCGGTAGTTCAATAATACTTCTCTAGTGGAATGAATTATTATTGATAAAATTAAGTTGTGTGTTCGGGGCGAACACGGGATGCTTAATTTTATCGGGAGATCAAAACCAATTCCTTCTCTCGGTCCCTATCGTAGCCTCTTGTATATAGAGATTTATACCCACCACATACCCACCTTCTTACCCATCCAATGGGGCCGGCCAAGCTAGCTTGGAACCCAAGCTAAGACCGGCCAAGACCAAGTGGATGAGCCAAGTTGGTGGCCGGCCAAAGCTTGGGTCCCAAGCTTAGGTGGTCGGCCACTAGAATGTTAAAAAGGATTTTTTATTAAAATTATTTCTTATGTGGATATCATGATTTTAAAAGAGAGTTTAAAAAATAAAAAATTTCCTTTTATAGCTTTCTACAAAAGATTAAGAGAAGAGATTAATCTCTTTCCTTATTTGTAGATTAAAAGGATGGTTTTAATTTTTGGTAAAAACTTTCCTTATTTGTAAATCATCTACATGTTTAAAAGAGAGTTTAAAATTTGAAATCTTTCCTTATTTGTTGATTAAAAGGTGGATTTTAAATTTTAAGAAAACTTTCTTTTTTAACCATGTTCATGATTTAAAAGAGAGTTTAAAAATTAAATATTCTCTTTTATAAGTTTCTACAAGAGATTAAGACAAGATTTGATATCTTTCCTTATTTGTAGATTAAAAGAGTTTTTAATTTTTAGAGATAACTTTCTTTTTATCCACATGTTTAAAAGAAAGATTTTAATTTATAAAATTTCTTTTTTATTAACCAATCATGAAGGGATGAGAATTATTGGAGAAATTTTTTATAAATTTCTAGAGACAAATTAGGAAGTTTTAATTAATTAAAACTCTCCTTGTTTGTAGCTTTAATATGGCCGACCATATGAATTGATGAGAAGAAATTATTTTTAATTAAATAAATTTTCTTTTCCAATGGAAAAAGAATTAAGGAAGTTTTTATTAAATTTTCCTTATTTGCCAAGACAAAGGATTATAAAAGAGGGGGTGGAGGAGGCTTTAGGGTGAACATCTCTATTCTATTTTTCCTCTCTTTTCTCCTTGGGTGTGGCCGGCCCTTTCTTTCCTCTCCTCTCCTTTGTGTGGCCGAAACCTTCTCATGGTGGAGATAGCTTTGGTGGCCGGATAGAAGAAGGAGAAGAAGGAGAGAAAAGAATCCTCTTTTCTAGCTGTAGGACCGTTAGATTCGATAGAGGGGGGGTGAATATCGATTCGAAAACTTAGAGTATAAACGCAGCGGAAAAGTAAAATAGACACAGATGTTTTTTACTTCGTTCGGAGCCTGTGACGACTCCTACTCGAAGGCTCGTGGTCCTTGACCACTTTCGTTGGGCAATCACTAACAAGTCGAAATATGATTACAGAATAAGTACAGGAAATGCTAGTGAAAATAAAGCAATACCGACAAGGAAATTAAATCAAAACGGAAGGAGCACTTTGTCGGAGCGTTGTTGGCGTCGCACTGAACGTCGAGCAGCAAGACCAGCAGTAGAAGAGTTCTGTCTGGGCTTCTTTATATCTTTATTCGGCGCTGGATCCTTCCGGCACGGAATGTGACGTAGCTGCTCAAACCGAGATGCTCCACGTGGCGATGCGCAATCAGGATAAAGTTTGCCTCCCGGGCGCCGGATCCCTTCCGGGCGCCCGGACCTCCGGACCCTGTTTTCCCGCAGAATCCATCCTGTAAGACAAACGTTAGTCCGGAGGCAAATATATATCCTGTAAAACAGATTGTTAGCACAATTAAAGTTCAACAAAGTAATAGCAAAGAGTATGACTTAGATTCCGTCTTTCCGAGACCGGAATCTAGTCACGATCTCGACTTAGACATCCGAAATGGATCTAAGCCGGATCGACGCCTAATGTTCCCTTCTCGGGAACGCGTCCTCGCAGTCACTCCCCTCCAGTGACTTACCTCACTTACCTGCTCGACTTCTCGCCAAGCGTCCGGTCAGCCCGTCGACCCGCTTGGACTTCTCGCCAGCTATCCGGTCATCCCGTCGACCTAGCTGGACTTCTCGCCAAGCGTCCGGTCAGCCCGTCGACTCGCTTGGACTTCTCGCCAGCTATCCGGTCAGCCCGTCGACCTAGATGGACTTCTCCTGCACACTCGATCAAAGTGTCAGACAACAACAAAACTAACTTAACCTATTTATCATTCATCAAAACCTGGGTTAGACCGTTAGTGCTACCCGCACCAACACTAGCATCCCTTAGAGCATGGTGGTGGTGGCCGAACCTCTTCATCCTAGGAGAAGTTTTGATGGCCGAAACTTGTAAGGAAGAAGAAGGTGCTTGGTGGTTCTCATCTCGGAAGATCGTTGCCCACACAACGTCCGAGGTTAGAAGAGGAATACGGTAGAAGATCAAGAGGTCTTTCTAAAAGGTATAACTAGTATTTTTCCTTTCCGCATCATACTAGTTATTTTTGGAAATAATACCAAATACAAGAGGCATGCGATTCTAGTATTTCGAATTTGTTTTCGATGTTGTGTTCTTTGTTTTTCCTTTTCCTTGTGATTTGATTGTTCCTTTCGGTTAACCTAAAGTTATTTTAGGAAATTAAATATTAGCTTTCATTAAAAGGTTTTGTCTAGTCGGTGGTGGTTGCTCCCATATCTAAGAAGGCCATGTGCCTCGCCACGTCAGTACTGGGAACCAATTATGGAAATTAATATTTAATGGAATTAATAACTTAGGTGATTTGGATCGAACGTGTTAAGTTCCGCAGGAGATCCAAGTCAAAACCTAAAAGAACAAATAGATTAAACTTTGGATCAAACGTGTTAAGTTCCGCAGACGATCCAAGTTTAATTTAAAAAGAACACATGGTAGCTAGGAAAAGGTTCAGACCTTTGTACAAAATTTTTGTACAGTGGAACCATTAGGTTTTCCGAGTAGCAACCAACAAAAGGTTGACTGGACACTTGGTGATCGGAAGTCCAACAGAAAGTTGACAAAGGAAAGCCCAAGTGTGTCAAGGAGGACCGAACACTTGGTGAAGAATCCTTGACAAGTCAAGGGTGACCAGATGTTAGGCAACGGAAAGTCCCAATAGGTTACAAATGATTAGATGTTGGGTAGAGGAAGTCCTAATAGGTTGAGGTCAACCGGATATTAGGTAAGACATAATTTTAGTTATGGAAAGGTTGAAATTAGGGTTAACAATCGATTGTGATCGATTGACAAACCTTAAAC
This sequence comes from Zingiber officinale, assembly GCF_018446385.1. Classification (NCBI taxonomy): domain Eukaryota; kingdom Viridiplantae; phylum Streptophyta; class Magnoliopsida; order Zingiberales; family Zingiberaceae; genus Zingiber; species Zingiber officinale. The sequence continues at coordinate 16,513,057 of NC_055986.1, read as the reverse complement.
CCGGAATTTTGGGTTTATTGCTCGAATCAATTGAAGCAAGTTCCAATCGATTGGTGTAATCGATTCAACAAGTCAATTGATTGGGGCAATCGATTGGTTGTGTTTTTATGAAGAGAATAGAAGATTGCTAAATCAATTGACTTAGTCAATTCAACAGCTCTAATCGATTGGAGGAGTTTTCCGAGTGAACAGAAGGTGTTAGAATCGATTGGGGCAATCAATTGACAGAGGTTTTCCATGAGGAAACAGAAGGTTGCTAAATCGATTGGGCTAATTGATTCAGCATGGTCAATCAATTGGGCTAATCGATTTAGCATGGTTAATCAATTGGGCTAATCAATTGGAAGTGTTTTCATGCGAAAATAGAAGACTTCAGAATTGATTCACTCAATCGATTGAGAAGCTATTAATAAATTGGTATTGCTCATCAATCGATTGGTTGGGCAAAAAAGAGTCGTTCTGTAAATTTAAACGGTTGGATCCTACGTGGCAATCGATCGGGGGTATTGCCAATTCATTGGGAGACATTTTTCACCCTGAGAGAAATTCTAGAAAAGGAGGTTTCATGATGTTTTGAAATAGCCAATTCTTGAGACTTTGATGACAACTACTGTTGCACTTTCCAAGCATCAAGAGGCTATCCAAAGTAAGAAAACAGCAAGTAAAACAAGGTTAATTGTTGTAAAGTCATTTTTTATTTCATTTGTAATCTTGTCTATGTTTCTTGTTGTTTTCTCTCGTTGTATCTCATGTTCGAGTTTGTATGAGGCTTCTTCGCCTCTGGGAAGGAGGTTTTCATAGTGAAGTGGATAACATCTGAGACACCTTAAGATAACTAAGGCACCTCAAGTCATTAGGGCACCTCCAGTCAATGGAGGCCCTTGGAATGGTCAACTACAGCAATTGACCATTCTTCATTCCACTTGCCTGGGTGATGATCCAACCATCTGGAGTTGAGCTTATTCAAATGCAACTTTGACCTTCTCTTTGAGCAGACTTCCTCCTAGCTTCTCATACCTTGGATGCATCGCGTGAGTCATTCTCGCTCCACCAATATACTCTTCCGCGGCTCCAAGTCCCTCAAATGTACTGAGCCCGTCGGCTCTCTTCCCATGCCATCTTTCTTGTTCATCGCGTCTTCTGCTCGACTTATTGTGTTCCTAAGTCCTTACATACTCAGATACAAGGTATCAAATGCACATAACCTAACTTAACTCGGTTGATCAAAACTAATCTGGGATACTTACAGTTCAAACCAAGGATGTCCCAAAGATGCATTTTGAGTTATTCAAAGGTTGAAAACTGAGTTTGCGATATGTATGCATTTGGGGATGTTCATTTGAAATAAGAGTTTATGATCCATAAGAAAAGAAGTTAATTCTAAAAACTATAAGTGGGTATTTCGTCTGATATGCTAAAATGACTAAGGGATATAAATTTTATTGTCCATCTTATAACAATAGATTTGTGGAATCAAGAAATGTAAAATTTCTTAAGAATGACTTGATTAGTGGGAGCGATCAATCTCGGGATGTTGATCTTGAGAAAGATCATTTGGATGCTTAGCGTGCCACTTTAAGTCATGAACTAATCACTGTCGTTAACTACATCCCTTGAGTACAAATGCATGTTAAAGAACTAATCCTGTAGGAACTACACGCTATTGATCTTGAATTAGTAGGTGTTGAAGTTCAACATGTGCCTGAATTGTTCAATGACTAGCTGAAAAACATGATCCTACTTCTGAGAAGAATGTTGATGCAACATTAAGGAGATCTACTAGGGTAAAAATATCAGCTATTTCTAATGACTATATTGTGTATCTACACGAGTCTGCCTACAATATTGAAGTCGAAAATGATCCTAAAACATTTTCATAGATTATGAATTCTAAAGAATCAAATTTATTATACAATGTCATGGAAGAGAAGATGGATTCTATGACGTCTGATAGAATTTGGGATCTAGTGAAGTTACCTGATTGTATAAAAGTCATTGGATGTAAATGAGTCTTTAAAACAAATAATGACTCACAAGGAAACATTGAGAGACATAAGGTAAGACTTGTTGCTAAAGGACTCACTCAAAAAGAAGGAATTGATTATACATAGATATTTTCTCCTATATCTAAGAAAGATTCCCTTCATATAATTATGACATTGGTTGCCCATTTTGATTTAGATTTGTACTAAATGAATGCGAAAATGATATTTCTCAATGATAATTTAGTGGAAGAGATTTACATGAGACAACTAGAAGGATTCCCTTCTAGTGATGGTGAACATTTGGTCAACAAGTTTAATAGATCTATTTATAGATTAAAATAAACATCCCGTCAATGATATTTGAAATATCATAAAGTTATTATTTCATTCTGTTTTGAAGATAATATAATGAATCAATGTATATACCAAAAGGTCAATTGGAGCAAGATTTATTTTCTTGTGTTATATGTGGATAATATTTTAATTATGACAAATGATAAAGGTTTACTATATGAGGTGAAATAATTCCTCTCAAATATGGCAAAAGGTAATCCGCTTACCCTAAGCATCCCTCATCGTCGACCGTACAACGAGATGAAGGGAGTAAATCACGATGACCGAGTGACCTTTCTTGGCGTGAGGGATTTGATTCCCCAAGGGATTGTTCCATCGGGGATTCGATCCCTGCTCTTATATGATAATTTATCACCCAAGTAGCAACTCGACTATGCCCGCAGGGACGAAACAATTCCTCTTAAAGAACTTGATATAAAGGATATGAGTGAGACATCTTATGTCATTATCATTAAGATCTATAGGGAAAGATCAAGATATATTTTGGGTTTGTCTCAAGAGACCTATATCAACAAAGTTTTAGAGAGATTTCGAATGAAATATTATGTAGGATCAAATGCACGTGTGGGGTGGGGGGGGGGGGGGGGGTGAATCACATGATTTAAAAAAAAACTAGTTCCTTTTGGTTTTATAAGTACACAGCGGAAAAGACGAGAAGAGAGAAAGAAGAAAACATGAACACAAGTGATTTTACATAGTTCAGAGCTTTCAACAACTCCTACTCCAAGACCTAGGCCCCTCGGATCTATTGATGGGTAATTCACTAAATCCTCTTTCGGAACTGCTAGAAGAGTGATTGAATACAGAGAAACAAATAAGAAAGTGTAACAATCCTACACTTTCCTTTTGCAAATATGTAGCGTAAGCATATATTTGAAACTAGTTACCAACATGAAGATGTCGAAGTGAGAGCGCTCGTGTGTCGGTGACAGTCTATCTACAGTAGTCGGGCATAGTAGTGCTGTAGCAAAATAACAACATGAAATCGGAGTAGTCGGAACGTCGAACGATTGCATAGAAGCTTGTAGAAGAGGTGTGTATGAAGAGCTAGTCAAACAACCCTTTTAAAGAGGATTAGAGGCGCCTCTAATGCTACCGGAGGCACCTTCAACCCCAAAACTCATCCCTAAAGAAGTGTCTCTTATTGTCGACGAAGCCCTCTGCCTTATTCGAGCAAAGGTGCATTCAAATCTCTTCGAGGTGCCTCCAGTGCCAAGCTTCAAGGAGCCTCCATCCGCATGGGAGGCGCCTCCGCACCCTTTTGAGCAAGGACTTCGACCAAAGCGTTCGAGGCGCCTTTAGCAACATAGGAGACGTCTCGAGTACTGTTCACCTAAGTTTTCTTCTTTACTTTTGCTCTTGTAAAACATGTTAGTTCAACAAGAAAATATCTAACATACAAAATAGAGTTAACACAATTATAAAACAATAGTATTAATTAGATTATGTCTTTCCAAGTCCAGGACTTAGTCACGGTCTCAATCTAAGTTTCCAAAATAGGCCTAAATTGGACTTGTGCCTAAAGTCCCTAATTGGGACTCGTCCTCACTGAAACACTCCGCTTCAGTGACTTGCCTTACTTACCATACAAAATCGCTTGGCTCTACTTTAGTCTACTAGGTCTTTCCACCAGTTGTCAAGTCTACAAACTCAACTAGACTTTGGTCAACTGTCAGGTCATGTGGACCCAGTCGGACTTCCCGTCAGATATCAGGTCACTCCTTAACTTATCTGAACTTCTACACCAGCTATCAGGTCCTCTAGACCTAGTTGAATTTCAACCTGGTTTCAGATCAGTCAAGTCCTGCACACTTCGTAGAAAGGTCAGATCATAACATCTAACTTTAATCCATTTGTCATTTATCAAACTTAGGTTTGATCATTGATGTTAAATGCACCAACAATCTTCTCCTTTTTGATGCAATGATAACCTTGATTAAAGTTAGAAAAAAATATGCAAGAAAAATGGTAATAATAATAATAAAAATGATTTAAGAGAAATTAATTGATTTTGGATTTCTATTTTATTCTCTTGATCATTTTAGGGTTAAGTTTTTCAGGTTTTCCAGATTTACTTTAGTTTTTCTTACTTAAACCCTTATCCTCTCCTTTTGACACTCATAAAAAATTATGCAAATAAGTAAGAGAAAGTATGAAATGAATAAATAGAACAAGTAATTAAGCATGCCAAGTAATAAATATTTCAAAAGTAAAGTTTTTAGGTCTATTTGAGGGAGGACTTATAAATTCAAAGACAACATGTTGTAGAAATTTTGCACAACATTTTTCTAAAGTGTTTTCAAAGTAAAATAATTTTGAAAATATTTGCAAAGTTAATTTTCAAGGCAAATTTTGAAAGTTAATTTTTTTCAAAGCAAATTGTGAAAAAAAGTTTTTCAAGCCATATTTCCAAAAATATATGAAAAGTGTAAAAGTATTTTCAAAGACATTTTGCGAAACATTTCCAAGTATTTGTCAAGAACATTTTAAAAGTAATAATGTTCATAAAAGAGTGCTTGTAAAAATATTTTTTAAAAAAATTTCATGTATTTTGCAAAACATTTAAAGTATTTTCAAAGAAAATTTTAAATTATTAAGGAAGTATTTCACAGAATTTTCAAAATATTGTTGCAAAGTAATTTTCAAAATAGATAGTTGAAAAGTATAAGAGTTTTTTGAAGGTAAGTTATGAAAGCATTTTGCAAACCATTTTCAAAGAAATAAAGCAAATTAGTTTTGGAAACATTTTCAAAATATGTTTCAAATCACAGTTTTAGAAAATTGTGAAAAAGCATTTTACAAGGGTCTTTCAAGGACATTTTTCAAGAGTTTGCAAGTTATTTTCAAAACTTAAAACTTTGCACGAATTTTGTAAAATATTTTTAAAGATTTTTTTCAAATCAAATTTTAAATCCTCCCCCTTAACCTGATATTACTTTTAAAATAAAATTCATTTAAAAGTAGTCTTTAAATGTTTAACCTATAGTTACTAACTAACTACCAGAAGATAGTAACGTTTACTTGGTTAGTCAAGTTAAGTATATTAATCCAGCTAGTGATTTACTAAAATGGACTAACTTGATCAATGTATTTTTTTGTGTTTAATGCCCAGACTTATTTTGATGCACTGATAGAAGCATATGAAGTTCATGCAAGGTCCTAAGCATCTCACACCATTCTATGTTTTTAAATATACAAGTAAGGTAATTCTAATGTGCTTATGAGATGTTGGTTACCTAAATCTATAGGATCATAATTTCTAGGGAAAGTCCTAGGCTAAGTCCATGATAGTTTTGAAACATTAGAAAAATGAGAATTTTGAGAAAACATAATTAATGAATTTTCCTAGAATTTTAAAATTGTTTAAGGAGAAACACATTCTATCCTTTAATTAGATTTTCAAAAAAGAATATATTGGATTATCAAATTAAGGTAAATAATAAGTAACTACAAAATATATATACACTAAATAAGTCAAGTAGATAAGCCAAGCAAATAATATATACAAGTGAACTGAATAAAGTCTAATCATAAGCAGGTGGAGGTGGGGGTTGATCAGTCAAACGTAAAGCCTGAAGTGTGGCATACATCTGCTGGTCTATTTGCCTAAATCCAATGGTCATCTCACTGTGGAGAGAGGTGAATCCCTCAGAGACTAAATGTCGGATCTGTGCGGAAGACTCCTCCGATCGGGCAAGGCGCTCATCTATGGAGAATGAGGTCAAAGGTTGGGCCGTGGTCAGAAGAGGTGCAAAGAACTCGTCAAATGTAAACTCTGGCATCTCTTCCTCCATAGCCATGGCTGCCTCATCGACTTCGGTTGGGATGGCTGGCAGGATGTCCTCATTGGCCTTGTCTGGAACGACTGGCTGAATACCTGCTCTCCAAGCCAGTCCCCCCTGAGCGGTAACCTCTATATGAACTTGATCCTGTCCGAACCATGAGTCAACGGACGCTGGGGATGTGGCGCTCCCTGTTGGATCCTCGAGTGCTCCGGCGAACCTGCAACAAAACCGAGCCGGGGGGGGTGTCCCTGCGATGGCCCTCCGACGCTCAAGTTAGGCGAAGGAATAAGAAAGTGGCTTAGAAAATGTAGACTTGTGTACCTCCGGTTGAAGAAGTGGAGGCCTTATATAGACCTCTCGAAGGAGCCTGGGCACACCAATCGAAGCAATCACCTGCTTTCGACCATGCCTAGGTGTGGGCTTGTCAGAAGGGCATCCATAAGACCATACTGCTACTGCATCAACCTTTCCGTGACGTGATGGTGGGGCCTTTAATAGTGCCATCTTGCGTACAGTCTAATCATCATGCCTTTGCTGACATACCATATCCCAAGCCGAGCGAATAGGCCGCTCGGCCACCATTGTATTCCCGGCCGAGCGGACACCTCCGCCGACACCTCCGCTTTGGCGTCGGAAACCCAAACCTTTGGCGGGGTAATTCCGTTCGGACGGGACCCCATCTGTCCCCATTCTTACCACCGGATCACTTGCCTCCCTTCAAGTCTAGTCGAAGGAGGCAGTGATGACCGACCGGACCGTGTGTCCGAGCGGGTGGTCGCCGCCTTATCGTCGCTGATATACCTTGAGCCGTTCGGCCCTCATGCCAAATTTAGCCGCTCGGCTCTTCGCTTTGTATGCCTTGGCGCCCAACGTGGATGTTTGCTTGTCTAAATCCTCTTGAAAATCGCGCAAGTCTTTTTCATTAAGCCGAAGCATGCGCGGTATGGGCGCATTAATTGCGCTCGGTGACAGAGCGCCACGTGGCTCGTCTCTAGTGGCGGTGACGCTCTGTACGATGGGACGCCCTTTGTTTTGAAATGAACGGCTAGATGATGACCTCGTCTCTTGTGCCCTGCATCCGACGGACGAGGCTGAGCGGTCTCGTTTGTATAAAGCCCTCGTTCTGGCCTTCACGCCGCACTCTCTGTTTCATCGCGCATCCTCTGTCGAAGCTGCCTGCTGCTAGCTTACTCCGGCGACTCCCAGTGCTTGCTTTCCGGCGGTTTTCGAGTTCCTGGGGATTCTTTCCTTTGATCTTCCCTCAGTAAGCTTCTTCTCTTCTCTCGTCCCCTTGTTTCTGAGTATTGCTAGGCTTCCTTCCCTTCTTTAGTCATGGCGAGCACTTCTGCACCCGTTACCGAGGTTCACGGTCCTTGGTATATGAGTATGGAGAGTAGGTTCGATGAGGAGCGCGCCCGGCGCGTTGTTAGGACCCCATGAAATAGTTGTAGCCGGCCCGACCGACCGGCCCCATAACCCGCCGATCGGTACCATTTGTTTTTTTCTGGACCAATTCCAGGGTGGCCTTAGATTTCCTACCCATCCATTTATTTTGGAAGTTTGTAATTATTTCCGCATCCTGCTTGGCCAACTTGTGCCAAATTCCTTTAGGCTACTGAGCGGGGTGGTCGTCCTCTTTAGGCTGCACAGTATCCCACTTGACCCCAAAATATTTCACTACTTCTTCTACCCCAAACAATCCGAGTTGGGTACTTTTATTTTCCAAAGTAGAATAGGCTTCAAATTTTTTTAGAACATGCCAACCTCCAACAAGCACTGGAGGGAGTTATTCTTCTATATACGACTTCCCGAGCGACCAGCATTCCGAACCAAATGGTAGACCGCTGTGCCGACCCAGCCGGAGCTCGGCAAATTCAGAAGCAATCCGGCCTACCTTCATGCGGCAAATTGCTTGTCCGGTCAGCGGTACAAAATCGACCAGTTGCTTCTCAAGGGGGTGTTGTACATTTTTGGATTATCTCCCGTTCGGGCCAATCTCCCCTACCGCATGGGTAAGGACTCTTTACTCCCTTCGCCTTTTTTGTCTAACTGATTTTAATTTCTTCCACTGCAGCTGAAGTCATGTGGCGCTCCAAGGCTACCGATCATCTGAAATTGAAGGCCGTGGAAATTGAGGCGGCTACCAAAAAAGAACTCGCCGAGCGGGGTCTTATCCCCAGCCGCCCGGCAGATGCAGGAGAGGGGGGACGCAGTCCGCCCCTGAAACAGAAGTTACCCAACCCGCTTCAACGGAGGTTGAGGCGGATCCTGTTTCCTCTGCTCCAGCCGAGCTGGGAGTCCCCCAGGCCGGGGATTCACCACTGGAAGTTCGGCGGAAACGTCGAAGAGACTCCAGCCTTTCGCCGACCTCAGAGGGCGAACCGCAGGCACCGATCGAGATCGCTTCTCCAGATCGCACGTCGTCGCAGATCAGGACCCCCGTGGCCTCGCCCACCGCACAGCCCTCTGGCTCTCCTCCACGGACTCGTCGTCGCTTACGACGGTTGGGCGAAACTTCAACCATAGGGGAGTCCTCGGGCCAGGCGACTGCGGCTGAGGAAGTGCCGGCCGGCCACCCGACCATCAAGACTACCCTTCGATTCCCATCGGAGGAATATTTATTGTCTGCCGATCGGCCATCAAGCCCCGTTCATGAAATAACCTTGACGGGTCCGCTCGCCAAACTTTTCGAGGACGCCCAGATTCGGGTGGCCCTCATGACGCCCAAGCAGCTCGGCGATAACCACATGCAGCAGGCCACTCAGGTAGGTTCATTTTTCTTCCTGTGCCATGCTACTGTTCGGTTCCTGATTTTATTATTTCCCTTACAGCATTGGGCTGAGCAAATCGCCACTAGCCATCGGCTGGCCGAGCTGGAGGATCTTATGGAAAAACTCCAAGTCTCGGGGGGTCCATCGGCCGAGCGGGAGAAACAAGCCCGCGAGGCCGAACAGAAGAAGGCCTCCGACCTGGCTACAGAGGTGGCTCGACTTGAAGGCTTGGTGAAGAAGCGCGACGAAGACGTGAAGCGCGCCAGTAGCCGGAAGAAGCGGGCGATCACTGATCTGGACAAGATGAAAGTTGAAGTCCGAGCCCTAGATCAGCGATCTAAGGAACTGGAAGCCCAACTAACTACCGAACGGGATGGGCGGTCAGCTGAACGCACTAAAGCGGAGGTGGACCAGAAAGTTCTCCAAGATTCACTAATTGCCTCCCGGGCGGCGCTCAGAAAGTACAAGGAAGGGGAGCCGAGTCGTCTAGCTGCTGCACGTCAAGATTACCTCCGCTCGGAGAGGTTCGACACGAAATTTGGCGGCAGCGTCTCTTCAACTTTTGCCGAGGCCGTTAAGGTCACTATGGCCTACTTGAAGAAGGGTGGCCACCTTCCTGCGGGAATGCACATTCCCGCCTCTGATCTGGAGGCCATGACAGACGACATTCCAGATGGTTTCTTCAACTTCGAAGACCCCGAGTGAAGAGTGTTCCTCGTCTCTATCTTGTTTTTGCGTTTCTTACGCCCAGCGCAACTTTTTGTACTTGCCGTCCGGCATGCTTTCCCTTTAATGCAATTATGTCTTTGCTTGCGTCTTCCTGATCATTATCCATAATGTTCTTCTGTTTGCTTAACGTTTATGCTTAGAGTCAGTCATGCTCTAAGTGTTCTCCGTCACGCGGCCGATCAGCTTAACCCATTAAACAAAGTCCGAGCGGGAGGGCCTACTCGGTCTGCACGTATCTAGCCTGTGTGAAGTCAACAAACGCCAAGTATCGCAGGACCAACGCCCGAGCGGGCCTAAATGTTTTAATACTTGTGGTTTCCGCGGTTTCTTATTCTCTGATATTCGTTCGTCTGCCCGGGGTATTTATAGTCGCCGGACCGACTCTCGATTTTTAACGATGGTGCTCGTCGGTTTTCCGCTCGGTTTTTATAGATGTCGGCTCGTCTCTCGATCTTTAACGTCGGAGCTCGACGGCGCGGATTTATAGACGCCGGTCGGCGCGACTCTCGATCTTTAACGACGGACCTCGTCGGCGCGGATATTTATAGCCGGTCGGCGCGGCTCTCGATCTTTAACGATGGAGCTCATCGAGCTTTTAAGCCTAATTTGGACAACGTTTATCTGGCCGAACGGCACAGGGTCTTCGGAATTGAGCCTTTGGCTCGTACAATATACCTCCGGCTGAGCAGCTCGGGGCCTTCGTCGTCGAGCGCTTGGCTCCGATAATTTACCTCCGGCCGAGCGGCACGGGGCCTTCGGATAACCAACCGTTCGGCTATGAACACAGAATGCCTTGGGAATAATTTGTTTCCTGCGATAAAAGGAGTACAGCTATTTTGAATTTACACAAAATAGAGCAAAAGCGCACCTCTCACCCAGCTCTATATGGCTGAAGGTGATTTGCACTCCATGGTCGATCCAGCATCCGACCTTCCGCATCCTTGAGGTAATAAGCGCCCGAACGGAGCTTCTCGACCACTTCAAAGGGTCCTGCCCAGGGAGCTTCCAACTTGCCGACATCTCTGACCGGCTTGACTTTCTTCCAAACTAGGTCGCCTACTTGAAAGGCTCTGGGGATCACGCACCGGTTGTAGTTCTGTTTCATACGTTGCCGGTACGCCATCAGCCGGACGGATGCTTTAGCTCTTTCCTCTTCGACCAAGTCTAGCTCCATGTTCCTCCGTTCGACATTATCTTCATCATAATTTTGTACCCGAACGGACTCCACCCCAACTTCAATCGGGATGACTGCTTCGCCTCCATATACCAAGTGAAATGGAGTGACGCCCGTTCCCTCCTTTGGTGTCGTGCGGAGAGCCCATAGGACGCCCGGCAGCTCGTCTACCCAGCTGCCTCCTTCATGGTCGAGCCGAGCCCGTAAAATTCTGAGAATCTCTCGGTTGGTTACTTCGGCTTGACCGTTACTTTGAGGGTATGCCACCGATGTGAAGTGCTGCTCGATGCCATAACTTTCGCACCACTTCCCGAGCAGCTTCCCAGTGAATTGACGTCCGTTGTCGGAGACGAGTCGTCTTGGGATGCCAAAGCGGCAGATGATATTTTGCCATATGAACTTTTTAACCATCTGCTCGGATATTTTTGCAAGTGGCTCAGCTTCTACCCATTTTGAGAAGTAGTCAACCGCCACCAATAAGAACTTCCGCTGCCCGGTAGCCATGGGGAAGGGTCCCACGATGTCCATCCCCCATTGGTCGAACGGGCAGGCCACAGTTGATGCTTTCATCTCATCTGCCGGTCGGTGGGACATGCTGTGATACTTCTGACAGGATAGACAATTTGCAATGGTCCGGGCAGCATCCTTTTGAAGTGTTGGCCAAAAATACCCGGCTAGCAAAATCTTCTTGGTTAACGACCGTCCGCCTGGATGTCCACCGCACGAACCTTGGTGCACTTCTCGAAGGATGTACTCGGCATCTTCCCAGCTGACGCATTTTAGGAGCGGACGGGAGAAGGCCTTCTTGTAGAGTTGATCTCCTACGAGGGTGAACCGACTAGCCCTTCTCTTCAGTAAATGAGCTCCTTCCCGGTCGGATGGGGTAGCTCCCGAGCGCAAAAACTCCACAATAGTTGTCCTCCAGTCGCTCGGGTATGTGATGCCCTCCATCCGATCGACATGTGCTACTAAAGATAATTGCTCGATCGGCTTCTGAGAGCCGACCGGGGATAACGCGCTTGCCAGCTTGGCCAATTCATCCGCCACTTGATTCTCCGCCCGGGGGATCTTTTGAATAATCACCTCCCTAAAGTTGAGCTTAAGTTTTTCAATAGCCTCCACGTAGAGCTTGAGCCTTGTACTATTTATCTCGAAAATCCCCGAGATTTGCTGAGCAGCCAACTGGGAATCTGAATAGAGGATGACCCGGACGGCTCTAACGTGTCGAGCGGCCTGCAATCCAACAATAAGGGCTTCATATTCTGCTTCGTTGTTGGTCGCTCGGTAATCCAGCCGGACGGAGAGCTGCATCCGCTCTCCTTGTGGGGACAACAAAACTATGCCAATTCCGCTCCCGTGTCTAGTGGACGATCCATCTACAAACACTTTCCACACAGCTTCGGGTTCCGGGTCCTGCACCTCCGTCACAAAATCGGCTAAGGCTTGTGCCTTGATAGCCAAGCGAGGTTGATATTGGATATCAAATTCGCTTAGCTCGGTTGTCCATTTGATGAGCCGTTCGGAAGCTTCTGGATTTAAAAGCACTCGTCCCAACGGGCTATTGGTCTTGACGATAATCGTGTGCGCCAGGAAATAAGGACGAAGTCTCTGAGCGGCAAGGATCAGAGCAAAGGCCAACTTCTCGAGGTTTCAACATCTTTCAAGATATGACTAAGGAAATATACAGGTTGCTCCTCACCTCCCGACCGGACTAACGCTGATCCCACAGCCTGCTCGGTTGAGGATAAATATATGTGCAACGGTTCGCCGACAGCTGGCTTGGCCAGCACAAGTAGGGAATTTAAGTACATCTTCAGTTCTTCAAAGGCCCTATCACAGTCTTCATTCCATTGGAACTTTGTAGCTTTGCGGAGGATTTTGAAGAACGGAAGGCTCCGGTCGGCAGTCTTGGAGATGAAGCGTGATAGCGCTGTAATCCGACCGGTCAGCCTCTGTACTTCCCTCATGTTTATGGGCGGTGGCATGTCCTGAAGAGCCTTCACCTTGCTAGGATTAGCTTCAATACCCCGTTCGGTCGCAATATAGCCCAAGAAACGTCCTCCTTTGGCGCCGAATAAACACTTATGAGGATTTAGCTTGACCCCATATTTTTTGAGTGTACGGAAGGTTTCTTCCATATCTTTGCATAAAGTGGCCGCTCGGAAAGATTTGATGAGGATGTCATCTACATAGACCTCCAGGTTGTGTCCGATTTGCTCGCGGAAGACCCTATTCATCAATCTTTGATATGTTGCTCCGACATTCTTCAGTCCGAACGGCATCACCGTATAGCAATACGTCCCGTCCGGTGTAACGAAGCTAACTTTTTCCTGATCCTCCGGGGCGAGTGGCACTTGATGATAGCCTTGGTAGGCGTCCAGCATACATATAAGCTCTCATCCGACTGTAGAATCTACGAGCTGGTCGATTCGGGGCAGAGGGTAGAAATCCTTTGTGCAGATCTCTGAAGTCGATGCACACCCTCCATTTGTTGCGGCTTGGAGACGAGCACCACATTTGCTAACCAGCTTGGGACTTCCCGTATGTGGTCGGCCTCTAAGAGCCTTTCTACCTCCGATCGAATGATATCTCTCGCTGAAATCTCTTCTCCTCTGCTTCTCGCCGGCCGGACGTGAAGCTTATGTTGGGCTATGCTGGGGGAGACACCGGAGCTCATGCGCCGACCATGCGAAGACGTCATGATTCATCTAGAGGCATTTGACCACTTCTTCTTTCTGTTCGTCCTCCGGGTCGGCGGCAATAAAGGTTGTAGCCTCCGATCGGCTCGGATGGATCTGAACCTCCTCCTTTTCATCATAAATTAAAGCGGGAGGTTTCTCGGTTATGGCGTGTACCTCGATCCGTGGAGCCTTCCGAGCGGGATTCTGCTCGGACCATTTCCACATAGCATTTCCGAGCTGCTAGCTGATCTCCTCTTGTCCTCGACCGAATTTGATCTTCCGATAGAACGTCGACACAAAGCTCGGAATTCGCTTAACGCCGGTCACCCCAGATCACGTTGTAGGATGAAGGGAGTCGACCACCACAAAGTTTGTTGTCCTCGTTCTCCGGAGCGGTTCTTCCCCTAAGGAGATAGCCAGTCTTACCTGTCCGACCGGAAGAACCTCATTGCCCGTAAACCCGTAGAGGGGGGTTGTCATGGGCAGCAGCTCGGCTTGATCGATTTGTAGTTGATCAAAGGCCTTTCTGAAGATGATGTTGACCGAGCTGCCAGTGTCAATGAAGATACGGTGGATGGTGTAGTTGGCTATCACCGCTTTGATGATAAGGGCATCATCATGCGGCACTTCAACTCCCTCAAGATCCTTGGGCCCGAAACTGATCTCGGGTCCGCTCGCCTTTTCTTGGCTGCAACCCACCTCATGGATTCTGAGCTGCCGGGCGCTTGCCTTTCTCGCCCTGTGTGAATCTCCTCCGGTCGGCCCACCCGCAATAATATTGATTTCTCCCCGGGAGGTGTTGTTTCTGTTCTCCTCTTCCCGAGCGGACTGCCTTGGTTGCTCATTGGACCTTCGAGAGCGATCTTCATGCCTTGGAGGGAAACGCTGTTCGGGAGATCTTCTATATGTTCACCGACCAGACTCTTGATGCCGCTGCCGGCGGTCGGGTGAAGGTGATCGACGAGGGCCACCCCGTCGTCGGGATGGGTGATTGAAGGCAGGCCCCGACAGTCGCGGGTATTGTGGGAGTTAGTATTATGGAAAGAGCAAAACATTGGGGTCCATACCCTCTTTTTCTTCATCTTTGACCGCTCGACCGCTACCTCTTGAACCACCGGGGACTTCGCATGATGTGCCCGGGATGCCTCAACTCTTGGTCCTCTTGGTGGCTGATGGGCAGCGGGCTGCTTCCGTTCGGCTTGGACCGGACGTTCGGCATGAGTTCCCTTCCGTCGGGCAGCCTCCACCTCTTCCACATTTATATACTCATTCGCCCGGTGTAGCATGTGGTCGTAGTCTCTGGGCGGTTTGCGAATGAGGGCGCGGAAGAAGTCCCCTTCCGCGAGGCCTTGCGTGAATGCGTTTACCATTGTCTCCGAGGTGGCTGTGGGGATGTCCATCGCTACTTGATTAAATCGCTTTATATACGCCCGGAGAGATTCTTTTGGTTCTTGTTTGATGGTGAACAGGCTGACGCTTGTCCTTTGATAACGTCGGCTGCTCGCAAAGTGATGAAGAAATGCCGTTCGGAACTCCTGGAAACTAGTGATAGAGCCGTCTGGCAGCCTCCGAAACCACCTATGTGCAGATTCCGATAGGGTGGTGAGAAATACCCGGCACCTTACGCCATCGGAGTACTGATGCAAGGTGGCGATGCTGTTGAACTTCCCCAAATGATCGTCGGGGTCGGTCGTCCCATTGTAAGCTCCGATCGGCGGTGGTGTATAGTATTTTGGTAACGGATCCCGATGTATGACTTCAGAGAACTGTCGGTGAACCTGCTCGGGTGGTGCGTTCGCTCGGGGAGCTTTGCCCTTCCTATGATCCCGAACGGGAGGCTCATTGGATGAAGATCCTTGCTCCCCGTGAGCGGGCGCGATTTCTGGGGGAGTACGGAAGAGTGCCTGAGGGAACCCTCCTGTTGAAACATATTCCGGGCGGTCTGCTTGCGCCGCCCGGCCTGCTGTTGCGCTCGCTCAGCCTGTGCTTTCAACTTTTGCTGCGCCACTGTCTTGGCTGCCCTCGCCTCGACTATAGTGTCAAACTCTTCTTGTGAGAGTGCCACGGTATGTAGTCTTCCAGCCTCGTCCATTGCCTCTGCTCGGATGCAAGTGCGTTCCCACAGACGGCGCCAAATTGATCCTGTCCGAACCAGGAGTCAACGGACGCTGGGGATGTGGCGCTCCCTGCTGGCCAAATTGATCCTGTCCGAACCAGGAGTCAACGGACGCTGGGATGTGGCGCTCCCTGCTGGATCCTCGAGTGCTCCGGCGAACCTGCAACAAAACCGAGCCGGGGGGGGGTGTCCCGGCGACGGCCCTCCGACGCTCAAGTTAGGCGAAGGAATAAGAAAGTGGCTTAGAAAATGTAGACTTGTGTACCTCCGGTTGAAGAAGTGGAGGCCTTATATAGACCTCTCAAAGGAGCCTGGGCACACCAATCGAAGCAATCACCTGCTTTCGACCATGCCTAGGTGTGGGCTTGTCAGAAGGGCATCCATAAGACCATACTGCTACTGTATCAACCTTTCCGTGACGTGATGGTGGGGCCTTTAATAGTGCCATCTTGCGTACAGTCTAATCATCATGCCTTTGCTGACATACCATATCCCGAGCCGAGCGAATAGGCCGCTCGGCTAACCACTGTTCCCTCGCCACGATTCCGGCCGAGCGGACACCTCCGCTCTGCCACTCGGCTCCGGTTCTCCTGTTTGGCGTCGGAAACCCAAACCTTTGGCTGGGTAATCTCTGGTTCCGCTCGGACGGGACCCCATCTGTGGGTCCCCCATTCTTACCGCCGGATCAGAACTAATGCAAGCTTATGCTGACCAATTGTAAAATACCAAAAAAGGGCGAATAACTATAAGAGGATTTTTAGAATTTTCTGAGAATTTTTCGGAACTCGTATGATGAGTTTAAGAGGATTAATTATTGGGCCACGGGAAAGTCTGTTTAAGCTACCCATTTAAATGAGGAAAAATTTTATTTTCCTTTTTTTTCTTCTCCCTAGTCGTCGTTTTCTCTCCTCACCTGTGCCATTCCCTTGCTCCCGATGTCATCTCCCTTCTTGCCTCTTCCCCGAACTCTCCGACTTCCCCAAACTGACGGCGTCGCCGCGACGTTTCTCTTCCCCGAGTACAAAACCGCTGGCCAAGTCTTCTTCTCCTCATTGCATCGCCTCACCCTCTTCCTATCCTTGTCGCCACCCCGTGCCCTAGATTGGGTCCACAACCGTCGATGCCCCCTTACTGCTGCCTCCTTTCTTCCCCGATTAGCCAGCCACCCGTGCGAAATCTCGACCAAGAGAGGAAAGGTCGAGCCCTAGTTTTGTTCGGCGCCACTGGATCGAGTCGGTGCCACCCGATCGCCGGCATGAGAGGGCGTTCAGGACCTCTAGGGTAAGTTAACTTCGACATGTTCTTCTCCTTTTTCTCTCTGATGCACGCAATCACCCCCTTACTAGTAGCTCATCGTCTTCCTGATCCGAGGTGCCACCCTTGCTCGGGTTGGTTTTCAGCCAAGAGCAAGGATCCGAGCCCTAACTTGGTTGGAGTTAATCATGAGTGGCTTTTCCGATGGTTTCTTCCTTCTCCCATGCTCTGGAATCTAGCTACTACCGATGATCTTTGCTTTGTTGATCTCCACAACCCTCAGATCTAGCCCCCGCCGGAGAGGGAATCACCGATTGGGTAAGTTGTAGATTTGGGGTTCGAGCTTGTTATGTGATACTATCTAATTGTGATGAATGTTCCTGGCAGTGACATCTAGGTAGTGTCGGCCATGAATCTTTGGCAGTTGTATTGTTCGGCAAGCATTGTCCAGCAGCTGCTCTTCCTTTTCTTAGCTGTGAGTCAACAGTGGAGACTTTGTGTTGAGGTAAGGTGTAGAGAAATTGATCCTTGCTATAGCTTACACCTAGAATTGAAGTTAGGAAGGATTTGGAATGGTTGATCCAAGTGGTTGTCGTGATAGTTAGGGTTAACGAATAGGGTCTTCCCTAACAAGTTTTTGGACTTTATTTAGCTATTTTAATTCATAGAAACTTAGCTAAATAAAATAATTTGGTTATAGGACTCTGATTTGCGATGAGTTGCCTTACGTGGAATTTCTTTTGGCACGCGCTACATTTGAGACGGGTACCTTGACTTATCTTTTAGATATTGTCATTTGATATGCATAGTAGATTTTAATGAGTAGTAATAATTATGTTATATCTGCATCGGTATGTCATTGCTTGATTCCTTCAGCATGCTTATTTATTACCTATTTTTGCATTTATTACTCTCTTGATTATTTATGCTCATAGAGGTAGTGACATACCATGCCTTATGATATACCGAACTAGACATTTACCATATCTGATACGTGTACCTAGATCTTCTTATTTGAGCCATTTATTTTTTATATATATTTTATGGAGGTAGATATGGTCAGGATTTACATGCTTAGTGTCATGCACCATATTGAATGATTGCATGTTGAGCGATTGGTAGCTCCATTATTGTTGAGCTCATCGCCAGTTAAATGGATTTGCACACATAACCACTCATGGGTTAGTGGTATATCAGACAGGGTGTGTGACAGTTTGCTCCATTAGTACTTCGTTGGTCCACTCATGGGTAGCGTGACGCAGCGTGGTAACACTACAGGGATCCCTCCTTTGGACTGTCTCAGGGAGATGAGAGCATTGAGCTCCCCCACTTATAATTTGGGGTAGGAGGATAGGTGTATTTCGACAACATCCTGTCCACTCGATCACTCATCAGGAACAGTGATGGCAGAGTGCACAATTTTCATAGCCCTACCCACTCGATCTCACCATCGTGTGTGAGATAGCTGACTGGCGTCAGGGGTGACCATGTCATTTGCATCATATGCATGGATTACATTTATTGCTTGTGTTTGCTGCATATTTGATGGGTGCATATGATTGACATGCATACAAGAGATATGACATTTTCGATCTGACGACCTTATTATTCTGATAGGAGGTCCTGGTAAGTACAACTTCTCCCATTTCCTTCAGGTTTGCATTTTCCATTATTATTCCAGGAGACTGTACGCATAATTATTATTACTGGTTATTTCCTACTATACATGTCAGCTTGGTATCTCCTGAGTGTTGGGCTCATCCCGTTGATATATTTTCTATTTCAGGTTGATACTATCAGGAGGTTTTAGTCGCTAGTCCCCACCCTAAGTCGTGACGATTTTCTATCTTTGAACTTTTGGTTTCCTTGTTATGTTCCTACATACTTATGATGTGTGGTTGTACTCGAGGATTTTTATATCGAGTTTTGGTCTACTACATTTGTTGTTCCGCTGCGATGGTTTTCCGTGGTGGGTTGTGCTTTCCTCGAGTAGTGGAGTAGGTTTTATTTAAATAAACTGTGTGGTTGTGTCAGCCAGAGGCTGAGTTAATATAAATTGTGTGGATTGTTAGTTATTTTTATTGTTATTGTTCCGACTGTGTTGGATGAGTTTTGTGTGGCCCTGAGG
Organism: Zingiber officinale; assembly: GCF_018446385.1. Classification (NCBI taxonomy): domain Eukaryota; kingdom Viridiplantae; phylum Streptophyta; class Magnoliopsida; order Zingiberales; family Zingiberaceae; genus Zingiber; species Zingiber officinale. The sequence continues at coordinate 16,494,080 of NC_055986.1, read as the reverse complement.
GCTTTGTAGATGAGTTTCATATTGTTACCCGTACAGGAGAGATGTTACAGAAATTTCCTCTAGCAGGGACTCCACCGAGGCGTGACACCAATCTCATCATACTTGCTAAGAGGAGTGAGTATACCCTGGGTCATGCCCCCCCCCCTCCGAGAAAGGTATCGCTTGCCTTGTAGATTCTTCCAAAGAAGCAAAGTCTAGAATCAAACCTGAAATAGAAACTGAGTCTGACTCAGACTTTAACAATGAAGAATACCTAGTGAACTTGCTAAGAAAAATATTCACTAGGAAAAAAAGGACTTTACCAAGAAGGATCTACAAAAGATAAAGTCTACCTCCAATAACAACAAAGCCAATGTCACATGCTACGAGTGTAACAAGAATGGACACTACAAGCATGAATGTCCAAAACTGAAAGAGGAGAAGCCCAAGACAATAAGAAGAAAGAAGACACTCAAAGCGACTTGGGACAAGTCATCTTCAAAAGAATCGAACAACGACAAATCGAAACATTACAACTACCTCACGCTCATGACAACTGGGCTCGATTCGGAAAGCAACTCAGATCAAGATGACGAGTCCGAATGTGAATTAAGCCACAAGTCTGTACTCATTTTTGAAGGTTCTAATGAGGTACAATCTATTTTAATTGCAAATTTTTTAAAATTATTGCATGTCTTAATAAAAAATTAATTAAATTTGAAAAACAAAATGAAATACTCCTTAAAGAAAATAAACACCTCAAGAAACAAATTAATCCTTGAACAGAAAATAGAAACCCAAATCAAGATGTAAAACTTGAGGAGGAAAATTTCATTTTAAAAAGTGAAGTCGATAAACTTAAAGGATTATTAGAAACCTTCACAACAAGATCAAATAATTTAGACTTAATCCTTGGATCACAAAAAGCTGTTTATAATAAATCAGGACTCAGATATAAACCTAACTCAATAAATAAATCATTTATTTTATTAATTAGCCAAAATAAGAAACAAACCAAAGCTTGATTCTAAAAACTTGTCTAACCAAGTAACTATGACTCAATCAATACTATATACTTAAAAATAAAATTCACTACCTAAAAATAAAATGAAATAATTCAAACTCAAACCTAAAAATAAAATTTACCTACAAATTCAAATCCAAACTTAAAATCTAAATCAAATAAATCAAATTCAAATAAAGAACTAAATTTAAATAAAATAATCATAAATTCAATCTAAACTCAAGCTATAATCAAGTTTATTACAACTATAAAACAAATCAACATAAACCTAAAATTTAAAACTAAAAGTTCAATAATTCAGGGGGAGACACCAAACTAGTTGACAACTCTAAAATAATAGTTGTTCAACCTAGTACTAGGGTGGGACGAGATGATAGTATGTTAGGGAAGCTTAGACTAGGGAGTCAAGTAGGGTAAGACGTACCCTTCTTGGTCTACATAGTTAAGTGAAACTAACTGAAGTTATCTCGCTAAATCCTAAACTAGTTAGACCAAGGTTTATCAATAGGAAAAATTAAATATCCAATTTCTTAAAAAGACTTTGTCTAGAAGTAATCGTTGCTTCGATACCTAAGAATACCTCTGTGCCTTACCACAGCCTGGAAGTTAATTTTTTAAATGTGCATTTAATTGACTGACGATTAAACCTAAATTTAACTCAAAGTCAAACTATCTTCAAATAAAAATTTAACTAATTCATCTCACAAAACTATATGAATACCTTTATCTGAAAACTTAAACTGAGTGAGATGATTAGGTCAATAGAATTCAAATTTAAACCATAATCTAACCAAATTTAAATTAAATTTAAAATTAAAATTTAAAATAAAAATTAAACTTAAAATTTAAATTAAACTTAAACTTGAAAACTTAAACTTAAACTTAAAATTTAAATTAAACTTAAAATTTAAAATTAAAATTAAAATTAAACTTAAAATTTAAATTAAACATAAAATAAAAAAATTAAAATTAAATTAAAAAATTTAAAATTAAAAATAAAAAAAAAAATTTAAACTAAAAATTTTAAATTAAAATTATAATTAAAATTTAAAATTAAATTTAAACTTAAAATTTAAATTTAAAGCAAAATTAAAACTTAAACTTTAATTAAAACCTTCATTTAACACTTAAGCTGAATCCTATCTTCCTGTGGGAATCTAAATGGATCTTGGATAGTGGTTTCTTCAGACACATAACTGGAGATCGTACTAAATTCACTAAACTCAAATATAAAAGCCTAGGAACCATTGCTTTTGGAAACAATGACAAACTTAAGTTAATTGGTATAGGTAATATTGAACTTGAGTCTAATTTCGTTATTCGTAAAGTATTGCTTGTTGAAAATTTCAAGTTCAATCTGCTGAGTATTAGTCAATTGTGTGATTCAGATTATATGGTTAGATTTTCATCATCTGAATGTTTAATTAAACATATGGAAAACCCTACTATAAAATTGAAAGAATTTAGGAATAATAATATTTACACAATTGATCTAGCTAACTCCTCCCTCAAGTATCATTTGACACAAAAAGAGGAACTTGACTATGTCAAAGAAGACTGTCCCATACTCACTTTAGAAATCTCACTAAAGTAAATGGACTAGTTAGAGGACTACTAAAATTACCTAACTTAGATGTAACAATTTGTAATGTTTGTCAACAAGAGAAATAATCCAAGTTATCCCACAAACTAACTAATCAAATTTAAACCAACTCTATCTAGAGTTATTACATTTAGACTTATTTGACTCACATAGAGTGAAGTCAATAAATAACAGCCTGTATTACCTAGTAATAATCAATGATTATTCAAGATTTACTTGGGTAAAATTCTTAAGAAACAAAGATGAAACATTTGAAATATTTAGTAATTTATGTAAACAAACTAAAAATAAAAAAGTATTAAAAATCAAAAGAATTAGAAGAGATAATGGTGGAAAATTTAAAAACCATAAGTTTTTAAAATTTTGTTTAGAAAATGACTACTACCAAGAATTTTCATGCCCTAAAACACCCCATCAAATGGAGTAGTGGGAAAAAAATAGGATTCTACAAGAAGCTACTAGAACAATGCTTAATGAATATCAACTACCAAAATATCTTTGGACTGAAGCTATAAGTATAGCTTGCTATGTCCAGAATAGAACAATAATCCATAAAATACATAATAAAACCTCCTATGAAATTTATAATAATAAAAAAATCTAACATTAATTACTTTAAAGTATTTGGATGTAATGTCTACATCTTAAATACAAGAGAATATTTAAAAAAACTTACATCAAAAATTAAAACTGGTATATTTATAGGATACTCCCTAAATAGTAGAGCTTACCAAGTTTACAACAAAAGCACCTTAAAAATTGAAGAAATAACAAATGTAAAATTTGATGAAACCAATAACCCCCAAAACCTGACCAAAGCCAAACCTTTTTTGACCAATCGACTTTGTTAGATCTAGTTCTGATCAAGTGGGTTGGGGGGGGGGGGGGATAGTGAAACCCTAAACCAATTGGAAGAACAAGAAAATGAACTAACTCACCTAGAAGAAAACCAACCAACACAATTTGAGTCTAGAACAATTAGAATTAGCCCAGATCATCCAATGGACCAAATAATAGGAGACCCAGATCTAAGGGTTCAAACTAGGGCAACCATTAGGAATCCAAGTCAAATTGCCTTAATTTCCAAGATTGAAACCAAAACTATTGAAGAATCCTTACTTAGCCCAGATTGGATCTTAGCCATGCAAGAAGAATTGACCCAATTTAAAAGAGGTGAAGTTTGGGACTTAGTTCTATTACCCAAAGGCAAAAAGTCTATAGATAAAAAATGAGTTTTTAGAAACAAACTAAATGAAAAAGGGGAAATTGTTAGGAATAAAGTTAGGTTGATAGCCAAAGGGTTTAGTCAAGTAGAAAGACTTCACTATGATGAAACATATGCCTCAGTAGCTAGATTTGAGTCTATCAGAATGCTACTAAGTAATACAACCTATAAGGGATTTAAACTTTACCAAATGGATGTAAAGTTTGCCTTTTTAAATGGGTTAATAAAAAAAGAAGTCTACATAGGTCAACCACCGGGGTTTGATAGCTTAAACCATCCTGGCCATATGTTTAAGTTAAAGAAAACACTATATGGTCTAAAACAATCTCCTAGGGCCTGGTATAAACGACTATCCACCTATTTGATCACTGAGGGTTTTAATCAAGGTCGAGTTGACTCAACCTTATTTGTAAAAACTCTAAAAACATATATTTTTTAGCCTAAATATATGTTAATGATATAATCTTTGGATCAACAAATTCTGAATTTTTACATGAATTTATTACACTAATGGAACAAGAATTTGAAATGATCCTAGTAGGTAAACTAACCTATTTCTTAGATTTACAAGTTAAACAAACAAATGAAGGAAGTTACATTTATTAACAAAAATACACAAAAGATTTGCTTAAAAAATTAAGAATGGAAAACTCTAAAGAAATAAATACCAATGGCCATTAATACAAGTTCCAATAGTGATCCAAATAGAAAATCAGTAGATCTAAAATATTATAGAAGTACCATAGGCAATCTGTTATACTTAACTGCAAGCCGACCTGATATTTTATTTACAGTTAGTATGTATGCTAAATATCAAACCTGTGCTAAGGAATCTTATCTAACTAACGTAAAAAGAATCTTTTGATACATAAAGGGCACAACCAATGTAGGAATTTGATATCCTAGAACAACAAGTTTTTAACTAATAGGTTACTCTGATTCAGATTATGCTGGCTATAAATTAGATCGAACAAGTACAAGTGGTGGATGTTAATTCCTTGGGCCATCACTTGTCAGTTGGTTTAGTAGAAAGTAACACTGTATTGTTCTATCTACTACTGAAGCAGAATACATAGCCATGTGAGATTATGTAACATAATTATTATGGAAGATGTACACTTTAAAATATTTTAACCTAAACTATCAAAATATAAAAATATTTATTGATAACATTAGCTTAATCAATTTATCCAAAAATCTAGTGTATCATTCAAGAACCAAACATATCAAAATTAACATCACTTTATCAGGGATCATGTGGCTAAAGAAGATATTGAACTCAACTATATTGAGTCCAAGTTAAATCTAGCTGACATATTTACCAAATCGCTCTCAGAATTTGAATTTAGTAATTTACGCCAATAGTTAGGAATGTGCATGATAGATTAAGACTTAATCTCATACTTTATTCTTACTTGTCAAACATCTTTCAAATTCTAGGAAAATTCATTAATTATGTTTTCTCAAAACCCCTATTTTTTTTAGTGTTTCAAAATTATTATGGACTTAGCCTAGGGCTTCCTCTAGAAATAATGATCCTATAGTATTAGGCAGCCAGCATCTCATAAGCACACTAGGATTACCTTGCTTATGTATTCAAAACATAGAACAGTGTGAGATGCTTATGCCCTTGCCTGAACTTCACATGCTTATATCAATGCATCAAAATAAGTCTAGGCATTAAATACTAAAAATATATTGATCAAGTTAAGTGGTCCATTTTAGTAAATAACTAGCTGGATTAACATACTTAACTTGACTAATCAAGTGAACACTATTATTTTTTGGTAGCAAGTTAGTAGCTAAAGGTTAAAAATTTAAGGACCATTTTTAGATAAATATTATTTTTAAAATAATATTAGGGTAAGGGGAAGGATATGAAATTTATCTTGAAAAATTTCTTTGATCAAATTTTTAGAAAGTTTGAAAAATATTTTGTAAAATTTGTGCAAAGTTTTATGTTTTGAAAATAACTTGCAAATTTTTGAAAAATGTCCTTGAACATACTTGAAACTTTTATTCAAAACTTGCTTTAAAAAATTGCTTTGAAAAACCCTTGTAAAATATTTTTTTTATAATTTTTAACTTTGTTAAAAACATTTTAAAAATCTTCCCAAAACTAATTTTCTTAATTTCTTTAAAAATATTTTACAAAATTCTTACAAAGTTTCAAAAATTGCTTTAAAAATTATATGTTTAAAAATTATCTTGAAATTATTTTGAAAAAATACTTTCAGAACTAGATTTCAAAAAGTGCTTTGATAATATCTTATACTTTTCAAATATCTATTTTGAAAACTACTTGCAACATACTTAAAAAAAGTGGTTTAAAAATCTTTTGCAAATAATTTGACATCTATTTTGAAAAATGTTTTGAAAAGTGCTTTGAAAACTGTTTTACAAAATACTTAAAATTCTTACTCAGTAAATCCTCCCTGAAATGGTTCGAAGAGTTTATTGCTTGATGTACTTACTTGATCTAGTTACCTATTTTATATTTTCTCTTTCTTAGTTGCATATATTTTGATGAATGCCAAAAGGGGAGTGTAAGAGTTTAAGTAAGAAAAACTAAGGCAAATCTAGTAAATCTAAAAAAACTTAACCTTAAAATGATCAAGAGAATAAAACAGAGATTCAAAATTAATTAACTTCTCTTAAATCATTTTTTATTACCATCTTTTTTACATATTTTTTTAACTTTAACTCAAGTAGTCATTGCATCAAAAAGGAGAGATTATTGGTGCAGTTGGCGCCAATGATCAAATCTAAGTTTTGATGAATGATAAATACGATTAAAGTTAGATGTGTTATAATCTAACTTTTCTACCAAGTGTGCAAGACTTGACTGGTCTGACATTAGGTTGAATCTAGCTAGATCTGGAGGACCTAATAACTGGTGTAGAAGTCCAGATAGGTCAAGAAGTGATCCGATATCTGGCGAGAAGTCCGGCTGGGTCCGCGGGACCTGATAGTTAGCCGAAGTCTAGTTGGGTCTGCGGACCTGACAACCGGTGAGAAGACCTGGTAGACCAAAGTAAAGTCAAGCAATTCTATATGGTAAATAAGATAAGCCACTAGAGGGGAGTGTTCCAGTGATGACGAGTCCCAATTAGGGACTTTAGGCACAGGTCCAACATCGTTATCGATTGTAAATGATACCCTAAATTAATTAATTTAAAAATATAAATAAAATAAAAAATTATGTGAATATTAATTTTCTAAAAATATGTAATAAAAGTATTTAATATTTAATACATTTAAAATTATTAAATAAAAATATCATCGAAATTGTACTCTCTAATTTTTATTAGAAGAATCAAACTAATTAATTATTATTTTATTATCAATTTTTTCAACTGACTCCCATTCAATGTAGATAATCATAGAATCTGTTAAAAATATTTCTTCATTTTGTTACGAAAAACTATTTTAATAAGTTTTATAGTTAAAAATGTTAGTTCTGTTTGTAAAAATAAGAAGAGTTAAAACAAAGCGATCAACCTATCAATTAAATAAATATATTAGATTCAGTGTACAAGTAAATGGTATAATTATAATTCTCAAATATCACAACCAATGAATTATTTTTCCAAAATTCACAACAATAAATTTTTAAGCCAAAAATCTAGACTTGAAAATTCATAAACACCATCTCTAAATATAATCACAACTCAAATAATCACAACTAAATATTCGATATAATTTTAGAGTTATCGTATTTTACCTCAAAGTTACACAATTTCAGAACCTACAATAATAAACCAATCAATAAACAATATTAGCTAGATACATGAGTTGAAAATCAATCTAAATCAAATGGATAATTTTTTTACTCAAGGTAGCCTACAAATCAAACAATACCAGCTGTAATCAAACTTTAAAACTCTCAAAATCACAACTAAATTGAGTAGACAAAATTTTTAACAATCCTATATTGAAAAAACTGAAACCAAGGATCTAGAATCGAGTTGAAAACTCCGCAAAAAATGAAACAAAATCGATTTGGGACATAAAGTGGTTACACTATGGTTTTGCTAAAATTATTGTCGAAAACTCGAAGGGAAGCGATGGTCATGACCGAGTTTGATTGGGAATTTTCCTGGGGTTCGAATGCACACATCCTATAACCCAAACTTTAGGAAATCATTGAAAAAATGATTAAAATTGAAAGAGAATGACTCACGTATGACCTGCAAGAATTGAGATTTGTTTTTCGCCATTTTTTACTAAATATTTTAATTCAAACTTTTTCCAATAGTTTTTTTTATTATAATCGGTTAAAAATTGAAAGGGGAGGTAGTTAATGGAAACAATCCATAAGTTATGGGGGCGAGAGAAAAAATTTATCAAATGAGATGGAAAAATTAGGTGGCTCCGCCATGAGGGCCACGTCGGCATCACTGGGTCGAGCATCGTGCAGTGGTTGTGTAAGAAGAGGACACCCGGGTACCTCAGACCACCAACTTGTTGCCGAGGAACTTGTAGGTGCAGAAGGCGACGCGCTCTGGCAGGGGGATGTTGACATAGATTCGGAGGACGGCGAGTGCATACTCAAGTGACATCCAGAGGAAGGTCAGCAGAGCTACCACGAGAGTCGGTCGTTGGGCAACCACCCATTGTGTAGGATCACAGAGCAAAGGAGTTGCCCCTGCTCTGCCGGCTTGTTCTTGGTGTTCCGCCACACCATATACCCTTCCTGTCACCTCTTGGTTAATCATCACTGATATGGTGTTGAAGAGGGGCCCACCCTGTTCGGGCCAAAGATGACGATGACCGTCAGTGTGGGAGTCAAAATCAAGGAGGGTAGCTCAGGCAGTCAATGAGTCTGCCCGCGATAGCTAACCAGGCCGGCGATGAAACATTCCTTGAAGCCCGAGCGGAGCCACACCTGGTCGTTGACCTAGAAGCGGACTCTAGCGGAACGGAGAAATACCTTGCCGAGAGGCTACTCCGCTTAGTCGACTATCAGATTTCAGCAGGACGAATCACACTTCATCGAGCGAATACCCTGCTCAGCCGGATAGCGGATCACTCCCATATCGTTTTGGGAGTTACTGCTACTGACATCCAGCAAGGTCGGTAGATGGATCGTACGGTGCAAGCTTCCACTGTATTGTCACAGATATGCACACCCTGTTAAGGTATTGTGAGCCATCAAGTTGGGTTGGACACGATGGATTGGTTCGCGTCACTAAACAATTTAAGTAAGTTGAGTTGAATTTTATCAACCCATTTAAAGGCGGGTCGACCTACCTAGACCCGCGGTCTACATCGGTCATCTTGCGGCGAGATTGGGTTGGTCAGCAGGTTGAGAAAAATAAAATTTCTACCAAAGCTAAAACTAAAGTGGAAAATTCAACGGATTCATGGGTTGGTCTGCTTAATCTGTAACCCACATTTAAAATTTTTAATCTTTTCTATATATATTTTTATTTATTTTTATGTTTTGATAGGTCCCACTGAGTTCGCAACTTGTCTTAAGTTGGGTTGGATTGAGGATTTTCCAAGACGACAAGATGACGGGTTGGCCCGCTCTGCCCTGCCAAATGACCAACCTGCCACGGGTCAGCTCACCTCGCTATGAGTCGACTTGTTTGATAGCTCTAATCTTGCTAGATGTTTGGTTCACTGATCCATCTAGACTTCTTGCCTGGTGTCCACGATCTGCTGAGAGTATATGGTCCAACCGATCTATTATGACTTTTAAGTTGAGCAACTTGTACACTTGATCAATCTATTATATCACAACAATACTTAATTTTGAACCTTTGAGAACCTCAAAACAAAGGTTCAATTTTGGTGCATCCTGCATTAACAGGCTTCTGTCGGGTCATCTTTTGTGGGATCGACCTCTATTGGGTTTGTCTTTGTCGGGTTGACTTATGTTAGATCAACTTGTAGTATTATAGACTCGTTTGATGTCTTAGGCTTTTCCGATGAAGATTGTTAGCATTTGCCATTGGAAGGACTAGAAAGTAGCTAGAAAATAGGGCTAAGGTGTATGTTCCTACCTAAGATCACTAACGAATGAGCCAGCGGTGAGTTATCATCTATGTTGACGAAGTCACTGAACGCCTAAGAGGACCACCCGCCAGGGAGTGTCCATGAAGCCTGAGAGAAAGAGAGACGTGGAGAGAGAAGGAGAGAGTTAGAATGAAGGCTGGGGGTACCCTGGCTCATCCACTTCTACCTCAAGTAAGTCTCCGACGGGGAGGTTGATAAGATGAATAGTAGAATAGTGAGATGTGATTATTACTCAAAAGTGTGTATATGTGTGTGGGCATACCTTTGCCCGCAGATGTTAGCTCCTTTTATAACATTGTTGTAATTCCTCTTTGTCAATTTGCATTTGATCAAAGACCTTCTTGAAGATAATATTGACTAAACTTCCAGTGCCTATGAAAACCCTCTTCGCGTTATAGTTGGTGACGATGGCATAAATCTCTAAGGCACCTTCATGAGGGGCCTCTACTCCCTCTAAATCTCGAGGCCCAACGTATATCCGCGGACCATCTCTTCTTTCTTGATTTGTGTTGACTCCATAGCTTTCCAACCTTCGACCATGATCTTTTCTAGTTCGATTTGAATCTCCATTAGTCGAGCCTTCAAAGATCATATTGATATCTCCTCAAAGTGGGGCCTCGCCTTTGTCTTCATCTTGGTGGGATTGAGATGGCTCTCAAGGCCTATGGGTGGAGAGTGGGCTCGGCGATTCGACTGTTAGGGTGCGTCTTCTTGCTGAGTGACTCAAGCAGGAGAATGGCGATAAGGCTCGGGGATGAACGATCACTCGACCTTTGAGTTTCTTGGGGCTGAAAGCTCTCGTGCAACGAGTGCTTCTCAATAACTTAACGAAGCTCTCTGGCATACTAGTAGCATTCTTGGGTAGAATGACCCTTAGACCGATGATAGGCGTAGAAACTTGGGAGCCATCGATGCGGTCTAGCCATTGACATCCAGGCGACTTCTATAGTCTACATTGATCTTTCTCCCCCTCGAGCTAATTCTTGCTGGTGACTCGGGTGTGGTTCCCTATTTCGCAAAGGTGGCGGGGAAGCTTTGCACTCTGAATGAGTGATTGTCGAAGTTGGAGTATTTCTTTATTTTCTTCTGGCGAATTGGGTTTCCTCCACATTAACATACTTGTCTGCTTGGCCCAAGAAGCTATCAAAATTTGTCAAAGGATTCTTCACTAGGGACTGAAAGAAATCCTCTTCCACCAACCCCTGGGAGAAAGTGCTGACTAGTACTTCTGAAATAGTCTAGCGAACGTCTAAAGTGACTTGATTAAATCATTGAATATATTCTTTCAAGGTTTCCTTCGGCTTCTGCTTAAGGGTGAACAAGTTGAGTGGGGGTTTATGGTACCTTCTGCTACTGGCGAAATGATGTAAGAAAGTAATCTTCAAATCTTCGAAAGACCAAATGGAGGAAGCAAGTAGTCGATTGAATCATTTTTGAGCTGAGATAAAAAGTATTATTGAGAAGACTCAGTACTTAATGTCATCAGTATACTGATGCAACAAAGCCATTTTTTGAATCTACACAAGTGATCTTTTGAGTTGGTTAATCCTATGTACTCATTGAACTACAACGACCGAAAATGATGTGACAGTTCATCTTCAAGGACATTCTTGGAAAAGGAAGTACCTCCAAAGTTTTTCACTTTAGTTGTGGCAGGTCCTTTACCTCGAAGAGGGTCTCGAGGAGGCGTTTCTCCTGCCAAAGACTCAAGAGACTACTTGTGTCTCATGGACGTTATAGTGGGAGTTGGGATCAGAGCTTGAGGGATTTCAGTCGACCGTAATGGCCTCCTGTTGGGAGCTTGAGGCACATCGGCTAATGTCGTGGGTATTTTTGAAGGTGAAGGGTTTGACATTTGCTACTTCCACAATGCCTCTTGTACCTTGGCTATAACTATTAAAGTCCTATGTCATGGTGATGACGGAAGGTCTTTCAATGTCATCCATTTCAACGTCTCAATTCAGGTCTTAACTCAGTATTCCCACAAACGACATTAATTTATTCTTGTTTGAGATCGTTGATGAATGTGCCACCAGTGAGTTGTCCTCTATATTGACGAAGTCGCCGAACATCAAGAAGGACCAATCGCCAGGGAGTGTCCACAAAGGTTGAGAGAAAGAGAGACAAGGAGAGAGAAGGAGTGGGTTAGCACACATACAAACTTTTGATCAATCATCGCATCTCGCTATTCTAATGTTCATCTTCTCACCCTTCCTCTTCATATACTTACTTGAGTGTTGGAGTGGATAAGCTGGGACACTCCAACCTCCATTCTAACACTCTCCTCTCTCCTTGTCTCTCTTTCTCTTAGGCTTCGTGGGCACTCCCTGGCAACTGGTCTTCCTTGTCGTTTGACAACTTCATCAATATAGAAGACAACTTACTAATGGGTCGTTCATTGGCGATCTTAGGCAAGAATAACATACCTTAGTTTAGCCTCTCAGATACTCAAGTCAAGTTAGATAAAGGGAAAAGAGTAAAAGATTAAGAAAAGCGAGATCTGGGGATGGACTTGGGAGGATCAGTCCGACTTAATCTGAGTTCGCCTTGAGTTAAACAAGCTTGACTAGGATTCACATTTACCAAGTTCTGTACATGCCACATGGCGCTCGTAGTTCCCACCACGTCACCGTGTGTGTGTATATATATATATATATATATATATATATATATATATATATATCCTACACATCATTACCCTACATAATCCTGGGCGGCCCTCACATGTCTGAGCGCCCGAATGCCTACCTGAGCTTCCTGACTCACTTTATGAGAACTATTCCGCTGCGGAACAGTTATTGCGGAACGCTACAAACTTGTTTGCGTAACTTTTTTTTTTTCTAAAATCAAAATTTTCTCACCGCGTCATTGTTTTCCTTTTTATTTTCATACAAGGAACTTTTCCTCGCTGAATCCATCCTCCTCACGCGACGCCAGACTCCTGCCCGCACGCCTCGCGCCCGCCTGCCACCGGATGCCCATCTGCCGCAGGATGCTCACCCGCTCAGGGCCTGGCCGGCTTGTCGCCCGTCCACCACCAGCCTTCGGCCGCTTGCCCAACCTAAACTATAGCCTGGGGAAGGTAAACTTAGGGGAGATCACAGCTAGATTTCAGTCACGATCTGATGCGATCATGGCTAGAATTCGATCGTTGCTGAACCCCGGTTGATTCACAGTCGGATTGCAGCCGGAATTTGACCGCAATTGGCCACGATCCAATTGCGATGCTAGCGGCCGCGATCCGACCGCGACACTAGCGGCCACGATCGCGACTGAATTCTGGCCGATATTTTGGCTGCCATTTGGTAAGCATCCAACGATCCAATTGGGGTCCGGTCCGGGGTGATCCGTCGGAATCCAGTGAAAACCTATTATAGTCTTTAAGTAATTAAGCAGCTTCAAACGAACAATTTCAGAAAAAACAATTTTAAATCACGTCTAATTATTGGTCTCGAAAGTAGATTATCATTATCTCATCCTTCGAATGTGATACGAAGCCACCGTCGGTCAACGCCGTTGTTTTGACGTTAGGAATGACATTTAGTCCGTTCAAAACGAGGACAGTAAGTAAAACTGATTCCGTTCGATCTTAAAACATTAATCAGTTACTCGCATGTAAACTTGCCGAATGTGCAGAGTCAACTTCAGCGACAGAATTTGGCAATTTTCATTACTATTTGAGAAATCCCATCGGCTCTATATATTCTCCTCAATGCGCAAATGGCCAAAAAACTTCCTTCATTCGTCTTCCGTCCCAAGAAGTTATTGTAACATCGACACAATTTTCGATCAATGAGCCAATGAAATGCGATTGCACGATGAAGCACGGAACTTAAACTCTGATTTTGCTTCAAAGGAAAAAGATTGTATGTCGTTAGCCCGCACCGGGAAGTCATTGAATCCTATTCCAGACGTAGACAGCCAAAGAGGAAATGGATACGGTCCGGAAAGAGAGCGAACGATCGGACTTCAGATATGATTCTGCTAAGCATTTTTTCTATTCTTATTCCTTTCAATTATAGTTGAATAGTTTACTTTTTAAATAAATACAATACTGACGTGGGATCAAAATCGGAAGACAGTCTTTCGTCCCATTTATTTATCTCGCGAAGAAAAATTGGAGTGAAACTAACAAAAAAAATATAAAAAAGAGACTAAAATCCAAACTCCTCGAATCTAGAAGGTCTGACTTCTGACCAACTCAATTAAATTTAGATTGGTCATCGGTGGAAATCGTTCGAGATCAAATTGATCTGAAGCGGAGTCGAAATTTCCACCCCTCTACACCTTCCCTTCAAGTTGGAAGACTGGCTGGTTTAATATGTCACCTCTCGCTTTCTTTGACCACACAGTACACAAAGAACATACGGACGTAGAATCCTTTTTTTTTTTTTTTTGAGTGAAGGCCTAGATTTGGCCTTAATTAATTTTTTTTTAATCTTTGTTCGATTTCAAATTAATTTGACACGGTTAAGCTTTGTTCGTCAATGGCTACCTAATTAGTGTTAATTTGATTCATATTCTGGAGGAATTAGAAACTTATTACGACGACTGTAGAAATTTTTAGTTTCTAATTCTTGTGGGTTGTTTATTTCAAAGCAATACCTTCTTTTCCTTTCTCTATTTTTAAATGCTTAAGAAATATTTTAAATATCCACTATCTAACCTTCCCTATCTTACCTTCTGGTATCTCACCATTTAATTGTATAGTTGAATTGTATTGTGAAAGTACATCTAGAAATAAATAATTGATACACAAAATAAATAGAATATGATCGAATTAACTCTATTAACCTGGAGCATGAACGAGTCAATGGAAAACAACCGACAGGAAGAGAAATGGCGGAAGCAAGCAGCGGCCTAAATGCGAGGCTTGAGAACTAATTATATAAACGGCGTGGGTTGTCAACAAAGCGTCGAATCTAGCTCGTCCTCTCTGTTCCACCTCCACGCCGTCCCAAGTTTCCTGCAGGTGATGAGAGGAGGTGGCAGCGGCGTCGGCAGCGGCGGAGGCAGTCCTCTGCTCCCCTCCTCCGGTGTCGGCGGCCGGAGAGCGCCACTCAAGTTCCGTCAGACAAAGTTCCGGGCGTTCCCTTCATGGACCCTCTCCTTCTTCCTCTTCGTCCTCCTGTTGCTCTTTGTCGTCGCTGGCCAGAGGCGCCGACTCCCCCGCTACGAAACGTCGCCGCCGCCTTCCGGGTGCGTTCTAATCTCCGAAACTTCAATCGCTATTAAATTTATTTATTTTTCAAGTTGAAGCTGTTAAACTTAAATTTGATACTTCTAATCGTTTCTGATTCTTATTTAATCTTTAAATACAAATATTATCATTATTTTTCAATGTATTCGATCTATGGGTGATCACAAATGCTTTTCCTTCCTTCTCACATGATTCGTTGAACAAAAGAAAGCAAAGCGTTAATTAATTCTATACGTAAAAAAAAACAGAGCTTTTTTTTCAAACCATGTGCTCTTGTTCAATAAGTATATTTAAAACCTTCCAAGACACATCCAAAGTTGTGGAATAATCCAAAGATCGTACCATTTGAAATTAAAGCGCATACCTAATTCTCAATATTTTCTAAATTTTTTTTGTCCAACATGCTTGATTATATCTGTTACTACCTAGACGTTGGTCGGATCATTTATTGAATGTAAATGAACAAAGATTATTTGACAAAAAATTTAATCTTTGTTCATGTCGCTCGCAGTTTCTCTTCCTAATCAAGGCTAAAAAACCAGAGACGGAAGAATTTCTCAAAATTTTAAACTACATACTCTGTTTTATAAATGCAAAATTACATACGGTGTTCCAGAGCAGGGCAAGAAAATTTTTTCCCAAAAAAAAACTTAAAAGAGAGATAGAACTCATCCCTATTAAATTGCTAAAAAAAAAACCATTTCTTTTTACAGGAGTGGCTACACTGTTTTGATCAACACCTGGAAAAGAAATGACCTCCTCAAGCAATCTGTGAGTCACTATTCCTCCTGCGACGGCGTGGAATCCATCCACATCGTGTGGAGCGAGCCCGATCGGCCTTCGGATTCTCTGCGCGAGTCGCTGCGCCAAGCGGCGCAGCAGAATTCCAAGAACTGCGATGGGACCGTCGATCTCAAGTTCGATCTGAACGAGGCAGATAGCTTGAACAACAGGTTCAGGGACATCAAGGACTTGAAGACTGACGCTGTCTTTTCCATCGACGACGACGTCCTCTTTCCTTGCGCTTCCATGGACTTGGCTTTCAGCGTCTGGCAGAGCGCCCCCACCGCCATGGTTGGCTTCGTTCCCCGGATGCATTGGCTGGACAATGAGATGGTACCACTTCTTTAACTCACCCATGCCTATTCGTTTTCTGATCCACCAGACTCATCTGTTTATCGGCGCAGAGGAACCGCGACAGAGAGTATTACAAGTACGGAGGGTGGTGGTCAGTGTGGTGGACCGGCACTTACAGCATGGTGCTCTCCAAGGCTGCATTCTTCCACAAGAAGTACCTTGATCTTTACACAAACCACATGCCTGAATCCATCAGACAGTATGTCACCAAATACAGGTCAGAAACATAAAATTGCTACTTGTTCTTATGGTACCCAAGGTCTGTGTTAAATATTTTGACTGGTAAAATTGCAGAAACTGTGAAGACATTGCAATGTCATTTCTATCTGCAAACGCAACAGGTGCTCCGCCAATATGGGTGAAAGGTGAGGAGCAAGGTTGACGATGAAGTTATTTCTTTATATAATTTACAGTATTTGATGGATAAGTCTATGCTTTTGCAGGGAGAATATTTGAGATTGGATCGAGTGGCATTAGCAGTTTGGGAGGACATAGCCAGAGAAGAAGTCATTGTCTCAATTTGTTTGCTAAAATTTACGGGGAGATGCCTTTGGTGGCTACAAATATGAAGGTTGTAGATAGTAGGCATAGTTGGTTTTGGTGATGAGGTAGGCATACTTGGCTTTGCTGATGTATATCGTTTAGGACTTTATTTATTTATTTTTCCTTCTTATTCCATGATATTTGTATAGAAAAAAATGGGATATTTTGAGTAAAGTTTAGGTAAGAGTATTGAGGGAAATTTCTTCCATTATTTTTGTTTGATAAGTTAAACCTATTTAAACTTGTGTAACTTGTATAATATACTAAAACAAATTTAAGTGATTGTGTTTGGTAGTGTGAAATAAAATGGCATGGAGATTATTTAATTTCATTTTTTTTAATGAAAATGACTCATTTCTCGAAATAAGTAGTTTTAAGAAATGGCATTTTGTTTAGTCGCGATAGATTTCATATTACTTCTATCAAATATAATATTACGGTTAGAAATGTGAATAGAAATGTAGAAAGGGAGAACGGGACTTTATTGTATATAATTTATCAAAACGCGTACTCAGATTTATAAATTGATCAAAAGATGTACTACATTTTGATATTTATCGAATGATGCACTTATTTTTCCATTCTTTCCATTCTACCCCTTAATCATTTGTCTCTTCTCTTTCCTCTTTCTCATGCATACAATTTCTTTTCTCTTTCCTCTCTACCATGCACGCATCCTTTCTTTTCTTTCCTCTCTCTCTTTACGAACATGCATGCAAGCATAATATGAGCCTGATATGATTCCATATCAGGCCCATGGGGTTAGAGTTTAACGTATGTCTTTCGATAACATTTTAGAATTTTCGGAGAAATTGAAATATGCAATGGACGACATGATTGAACTCTATGCAGTCTCAAAAATCCATAGAATCTGAAATGGTACAATCTGAGGTCTCTAGGTCTATCAATGAATTTTGACTAAAATCTATTGATGGACCTAAAGACCTCAGATTGAACTCATTTCAGAGTCCATTGCATATTTTAGCTACTTCAGAAGTGTTAAAATATTATTAAAAGAATCATCTAAAATAGCCCAATGTGGGTCTGATATGAATCATAGGCCTGATATGGTTCATATATGGTTCATATTAGACCCACGTTGGGCATGATTTATCTCATGGTGGAGGTTATCTTTTAGATAATTCTTGTTTTCTTTTGAGTTTAGTTAAGATTGTTGTATCATATTTTGTCAACTTTAGTAGATATGATGTAACAGAGGTTTAACGGGGAACAATAAAACAAGCAAGAGAGTCGAAAGGACAAGAAACAAGATCAGAGCAGGCTCATTATGCCCTTCTACAAATTGTTCTCCTTCATAGACTCCACAAATTACGTCTTGATGTTGTTGGGTTCGCTTGGTGTAGCAGGGAATGGAGTTTCTCTATCACTTATGATGGTGCTCTTCAGAAATTTGATCCAGTCCTTTGGAGGAGTTTCAAATGGACATGATGTGCTTCATCAAGTCTCCAAGGTATGTACATTATGATCACCTTTTTAGCATTTTATTCCACGATTGGTTCCTCAAAAATATTTAATAGTTAAAGAATGAAGTTTGTTGGAAAAAGAATATTGATAGCCATGGATCTGATTGCATACAGGTAGCACTGGAATCTTTCTACCTAACAATTAGAGCAGACATTAGATCTTTTCTTGGTATGAATATTTACTTGACTCCCCATTAAACCTCTGTTACATCATATCCACTAAAGTTGATAAAATATGGTATAACATCCTCAACCAAACTCAAAAGAAAACAAGAATTATCTAAAAGACAACTTCCACAATGAGATAAATTAAGCCCAACGTGGGACTGATATGTACCATATCAGGCTCATGATTCATATTAGGCTTACGTTGGGCTATTTTAGCTAATTCTTTCAACAATATTATAGCACATTTAGAGAAATCAAAAAATACAATGGATGATACTGTTAGACTCCTTGAAGCCTCATAAATCCACAAGACCTGAAATGAGTTCAATCTTAGGTCTCTAGGTCCATCAGTGGATTTTGACCAAAATGTACTGATAGACCTAGAGACCTCAGATTAGACTCATTTAAGGTCCTGAGACGATAAGAAGTTCAACGGTGCTATCCATTGTATTTTTTGATTTATCTAAAGATGCTAAAATGTTATCAAAGAAATAAGTTAAACACTGACCTCGTGGGGCTGATTTGATTCCATATCAGAACCATATTATGCTCGCATGCATGCATGCATGTATCCTAAGGAGAGAGGAAAGAGAAGAGAGGGGAGGAAAGAAAAAAGAGGATGTGTGAATTGTAGAGAAGAAAGAGAAGAAAAATTACATGCATGAGAAAGAGGAAAGAAAAGAGACAAATAATTGAGGGGTAGAATGGGAAAAGTAGAAAATTAAGTGCGCCATTTGATAAATATCAAAGTAAAGTGCGCCTTTTGGTCAATTCACAAATCTAAATGCGTCTTTTGGTAGATTGTCGTAGACTTTTAGTTTCATATTAGGAGTCTTATAACCTTATGCTTGGTCTATATTGTTGCACATGCATTTATAATGTGAACAAATATATGGAAAGATGCTATCTCTCATAAAAAAAATTATAGAACCACCATATCAACGACCCCTAGAGCCGGTCTCATGAATATGGAGGAAGGTAAATTTAGGTACGTAGGTGGAAAGCACATAAGAGGCTCTCTCTCTCATGAGTGGGTGCATAAGAGGTGCAAATCTATAGCCTGAATTGTATTGAACCAAGTTGATTTGTGTGCGAACATGACCTGTGTGTGCCCAATGTCGAATTGATCGGGACAAAATTTACGTAAGTGGAACAACCAACATTTTTCTACATGAATTCGTTTTTCTTGCTGCTTAAGGGGGTAACAAAAATATTAACTATTGTTAATGGCGATTTCATAATCTCTCATATAGTAATGGTCAACCATTGATGATCGCAACTATTATTAAGCCTTGTGCATTGAATGACCTTTACTTGACGTTCAATGCAGATGAGGGAAAGTGCTCCTATATAAAGAGACAATGGTCTTGAGCAGAACATAAACACAAAAGTAAAAGCTATAGCAAATAAGAGAATCTTCATCCACCTTTGTTCCCCAAGTCTTCTCTCCACCGTGCATTTTCGCTTGGTGGTTTGCCTGTGATAGTAATTGAGTGTTGGTCCCTTGCGGTCGACAAGAGAGGGGTAAATTGCCCTATCGAAGAAATAACAACAACCGTTCTCGACTTTTCAAATTAAATTAAGATACACTTGTTAATAGTAAACTAATTAAAAATAGAGTAGAAGTAGATCTTTTACTTGGTTTGTAATCAAAAGATTACTAGTTCAAGACTTTGAAAGCTCACTATCAAATCTCCTTCTGACGGAGAAGCCTCTTACAATAGTTAAGCACTAGATCACAAATTAGAACCGAATGGAAGATTGTTTACAAGTGTTGTTCTGGCTACTAAGATTAGGGTTGTATTTATAGCGCTGATCTGGGTGCCTGGAAGGGTTCATAGCACTTGGGTGTGGATAAAATTTTATCCATGACGCAACGGATCGTAACAGCTGGCGTTTTGATAAGTTTTTTGGTCCAGACCCCTGGACTAGGTCCAGGTGCCCGGACCAGGCTGAACTAGCCCTCGACTAGGGCGTAAGCCCAGGGCACCCTGGCTACCTTAGGGGTTCGGGCGCTTGGACCAAGTCCAAGTGATCAGAGTCTGGGCGCTTAGAATAGCTTCGGGCTCCCAAACCAGAGTCAACTTCGTGTTGACTTTCAGTTCGGGTCTTCCGCTTATGCGCTACTCTGTTGGGTGATTTCTGCCATCCAAAATAGAGCTCACCTGAACCCATTTTCTGACCTTCTCCTCAAGCAAGATTCTACTCCGACTTCTTGTTCTTCGGAAATACTGTCCGCCTCCTTCTCGTCCGTCAGCGTACTCTTCCACAGTGTCTCATTCCTCGGATGCACCGAGCTAATCGACTCTCTCCCATGCTATCCTTCTTGCTAGTTGCATCTTTCGCTCGATTTTCTATGCTCCTAAGTTCTTGCATACTTAGACACAAGACATCAAAAGACAATAGGACCTAACTCTGACTTGGTTGATCACATCAAAACTACCACGGGTACTTACAATCTCTCCCTTTTTGATATGAGCAACCCAAGTTAAGTTAGGGTAACACAAAAACAAATAAGGTAAGAAGTATAAATTTTGTAATAAAAAATGTGTAAAAATCAAAATGTACCCTCTCCTTAGATTTAACTGTTAATTCTCCCCCTTTGATTACATTAAAATAGGGGATAATATAAAAATAACTTGAAGTAAATTCAAAACATAATCTAAGGGATAAAAATACAATAACTATCATCCAGAAAAAGAAACCATTAAATTTCAAAAATCCAAATTTTCATAATTTAAAAACCATTTTTTTAAAAAATAATTTGAAATATATTTTTAATCATGAAAAAAATATTGAAATTTTTTATAATTATTAAATAGACATATTCAAAGTTGAAATAAAATTTTCACTAAAAATTAAAATTACTCTAAGCAATAATATTTTTTTCTTCTACATAAACATATATTTTTATAAAAAAATTCTTAAAAATAATTTTTAAGCTCGAAAAATCTTGAAAATTTTTTTGAGTATGTATTATAACATGTAGCTTTACAATTTTTTTTTTTAAATTTTCAAGAAATTTTAATACGATTTTGTAGCACCTACGGATCAACACGGAGCCAAGAAAGAAGAATACACATGGACGAAGAAGGAACAAGCCGACTTTGTGGCTAATGGAAAGGTAGAGTTCCATCTACTCAGCATTCTTCCGCCCCAGGAGGTCAGCCGGATCGAAAGCTACAACTTTGTCAAAGATCTCTGGAAGAAATTCCTAGAGCTTCACAAAGGTATTGCAAAATCCAAATTGGCTAAGCAGGACATCCTTCTAAGTCAACTGACGAACCCCTAGATGAACAAGGGAGAGAAGGTAGCCCAACTCCACGCAAGAATCAAAGACCTGATCACCCAGCTTAACAATCTCAAAGAAAAGGTAACAAATCGTGACTCCTTAAGCTACACACTTAACTCCTTTCCGAAAATTCAAGAATGGTCAGCCTTGGAAGATACTTACTATATCTCTAAGGACCTTAAGATATGTACTCTTGAAAGTTTATTCTCAACTTTTTAAACTTCATGAGTCTCGCTATATAGATTCTCAGGAAATAGAGAAATCAAATAACATTGCTTTAAAAGCCAAGAAGGATGAATTAGATGTCGACAACTCCTTCGACAATGATGAAACGACATACATGGTAAGGAAATTCAAGAATTTTTTTAAAACAAATAAGTTTAATCAAGTGTAGGCAAAGAAGAGAAGAGAAACGAAGGTAAGATGCTATAAATGCAATGAAGAGGGGCACATTAAGGATGACTGCCCAAAGATGAAGAAGGAAAACAAGAAGGGACCAACCACAATAAAGCACAAAACCCTAAAAGCAACGTGGGACGAGTCATCATTAGAGTCAGATCTAGAGGAGTACGCTGGACTTGCACTGATGGAAAGCCACCAGTAGGAGAGCATAAATGAAGGGGGAGGCTCCTCATAGGAAAATAGTAGAGAGGAGGAAGAAACAAACTTCAGAACAGATCTGCTAAGTGAGGTATGCTTACTACCCCCTAACCAGTTATATTTAGATATTATGTTAGGGACCGATGGTGGCCGACTATCGGAGGGTTTACTAACACTGCACAAATTAAAACAAAATACCCTTCTCGATCTTCTAAAAGAACACTTGCATATAATTAAATAAAGAAAGAAACTAAAAGAAGAGGCTCACGGATTTGACTTAGTTAAAACCGGGGAGGTTGTTAATCCAAGGAATGAATCACACACTAAAGATCTCCTTCAGGCAGAGAAGCCTCTTATAGCAATGACGTAAAAAAAATGAGAAACTAAACTAGACAAGAGAAGCGCACAAGTGTAGAATATGAAATTGCTTGTTCTTTATAATTTCTGGACTAAGGCTGTATTTATAGCCTTGGTGGGGGCGCTTAGAAGCATTCCAGGCGCTTAGAAGGGGATAAGACTTTATCTCTTTCGCATAGAATGCGTTTGACCGCGCTCTGGATAAAATCCAAGTGCAGGCGCTCAGAAGGGTTCCGAGCGCCCTGGACTGGTCCGGGCGCCCGGAAGGGTTCCAGGCGCACCGGACTGGTCCGGGCCCTCTATTCCTGCTAAGCTCGCCTCGGTCCGGGTCTTTCACTCTGACTCAACTTGCTTGGATGATTTCGGCCAACCGAAATAAGGATCACCCGAATCCAATATCGGCCTTCTCAAGCAACCTTCCACTCTGAATTCTTGTCCCTCGGAAACGCCGCACACTTCCTTCTTGTTCACCCGCGTACTCTTCCGCAGCACCTCGTCCCTAGGATGCATCGAGCCCGTCGGCTCTCTCCTATGCCATCCTTCTCGCTAGCTGCGTCTTTTGCTCGACTTCCTATACTCCTAAGCTCCTAAGGTCCTGCACACTTAGACACAAGGTTAAAACACCACAGGGCTTAACCTAACTTGTTTGATCACATCAAAATAACCTTGGGATTCCAACAATCTCTCCCTTTTTATGTGAGCAACCCAAGTTAAGTTAGGGTAAAAAGACATAAAATTATAACAATAAATTCGGCAATAAAGTGTAAAAAATAAAAAAAATTGAATCTACCTCCCCCTAGACTTAATCTTTTCCTTCTTCTCCTTTGATCACGTAAAAATGAGATACCAAGAAAAATCTAAGGGTAGAAAATTTTGAAATACCTTTATCAGATTTTGATAATACTGAAAAAATTTCTAAGTAAAAAATTTCAAGCAAAAAAATATTTTTGACTAACTATTTTAAAAAAAAATTGAGAAATTTTGTTAAGTTTTTGCAAGTAAAATATTTTTAAGAAAAAAAAAAATCTAAGTTAGACATTTCCAAGTAGAAAATATTTGAAATTTTTTTTTAAAGCATTAACTGATCCTAATTTAATGCTTTATTAGTTAGTTAATTAAACATTTTATTTCAATATTTTGGCTTCCAGGCTATGGCGAGACACTAGGTTATCTTGGTTATTGGATCATCAACCACTTCTAGACAAAATCTCATAAAGAAATTAAACATTTAAAGAACTCTCTGAAAGCCCTAAATTTAAATTAAGGTTTAAGTTAAACACGACTTTGGAACCCAATATAGGTTCCATCTAACTAGGTTAATTAGGTATTTCTTAGGGACATATTACTTTGAAATATTTCTAATTTGTCCCTTGTGATATCTAAAATACAAATTTAAATTATTGAATTTTCTAAAACTTCTATTCGATAAGCATGCAAGATTTTTTAAATTATTTATTTCTTTTTTCAAATTATCATTTTCCAATTTTACTTTGTCAAACTCTTCTAACGGGCAAGATTTAGCTAAATTTAATTTCAAATTTTTAATCTCTTTTTCTAATTTGTAGCAATCTTTAGTTAATATTTTAACAAACTTAAATAATTTATCGAGAGGAAGAGATCGTACCTGACTTACCTTGTCGATCTCGTTATCCATGGCTCCCCCTAAACTGCTGCTTTCTTCTGACGTAGCTCCCTTTTCATCAATGCTCTCGATGCTCATTTCGGAGAAGCTTGAATCGTATTCCTTGTCTTGATGACTTGCCATTAATGCAAGTCTGGAGAAGGCCTCGATTTCTAATTCGGACGACGTATTGTCCCATGTCGCTTTTAGTGTCTTGAACCTTTTTGTTTGGACATGCTTCTTTACTTTGTCCTTGTCCTTGTTCCTTAGCTTGGGGCAGTTATCTTTGACGTGCTCTTCTTCGTTGCAGTGGTAGTATCTGATCGTCCTTTTCTTTCTACCCTACGGGTGATTAGTTTTACTTGAATTAAACAACTTTTTAAAGCGCCTTACCATCATTATCATTTCCTCGTCGCCGAGAGAAGATTCTGACTCATGTTCATCTCTCGCTACCTTGAGGGAGATGTTGTGTTTCGGCTCCTTCGTACCTGCACATCTCAATTCATGCACTTCAAATGTAGAAAATAATTCTTCTAAGGTAATATTTTCTAAGTCCTTAGAGATATAAAAAGCATCTACTAGTGAAGTTCATTTCGTATTCCTAGGGAATGCATTTAACACGTACCTTAGCAAATCTTGATTACTTACCTTTTCTACGAGATTCGATAGTCCGGTGATGAGCTCCTTAATCCTTGAGTGGAGATGCGCAATTGTTTCATCTTCTTCAAGTCGTAGGTTGGTCAGCTGGTTGCGAAGTAAGTCCCGTCTCGCGAGCTTGGCTTCGGACGCCCCTTTGTGTAGCTCAAGGAACTTCTCCCAAAGCTCCTTTGTTGAATCGTAGTTGCCAATTCAGTTGACTTCTTGTGGCAGAAGGACACTCAGCAGATGGAACTCTGCTTTGCCGTTTGCCACGTAGTCAGCCTGTTCCTTTTTCGTCCACTGGTATTTTTCCTTACATTCTGGTGCTATAAAACCGAATTCCATTATTAGAAGTAAATCAAAATTAGTTTTAAAAAATACCTACATTCGCTTTTTCTAGCTAGCGAACTCCCCCTCGAACTTCGGCGGGTATATGCTTGGTCCGACCATCATCTTTGTTTTGATTGGCAGTTAGTCCTCTTGAAGCGTCCTGGCTTTGATACCACTTGTTGGGGACCGATGGTGGTCGACTATTGGAGGGTTTACTAGCACTACACAAATTAAAACAAAATGTCTTTCTCAAACTTTTAAAAGAACACTTGTATATGATTAAATAAAGAAAAAAACTAAAAGAAGAGGCTCACGGATTTGACTTGGTTACAGCCGGGGAGGTTGTTAATCCAAGGAATGAATCATACACTAAAGATCTCC
Source organism: Zingiber officinale (assembly GCF_018446385.1). Taxonomy (NCBI): domain Eukaryota; kingdom Viridiplantae; phylum Streptophyta; class Magnoliopsida; order Zingiberales; family Zingiberaceae; genus Zingiber; species Zingiber officinale. The sequence continues at coordinate 16,468,473 of NC_055986.1, read as the reverse complement.
TTCAGGCGGAGAAGCCTCTTATAGCAATGATGCACAAAAAATGAGAAGTTAAACTAGACAAGAGAAGCGCACAAGTGTAGAATATGCAATTGCTTGGTCTTTATAGCTTCTGGGCCAAGGCTGTATTTATAGCCTTGGTTGGGGCGCCTGAAAGTGTTCCAGGTGCCTAGAAGGGGATAAAACTTTATCCCATTCGCATAGAACGCGTTTGACCGCGTTTTGGATAAAATCCAGGCTCGGGTACCCGGACCAAAAAAGTCAACAATGTTGACTTTTTTTTGTCTGGGCCCTCTGCTGTCGCCTCAGTCTAGGTCTTCCGCTCCGGCTCCGCTCGCTTGGGTGATTTCGGCCAACCGAAATAAGGTTTACTTGAACCCAATATTGGCCTTCTCGAGCAACCTTCCGCTTTGGCTTCTCGTCCCTCGGAAACGTCGCACGCTTCCTTCTCATCCGCCCACGTACTCTTCTGTAGCACCTCGTCCCTCGGATGCACCGAGCCCATCGGCTCTCTCTTGTGTCATCATTTTCGCTAGCTACATCTTTTGCTTGACTTCCTATGCTCCTAAGCTCTTGCACACTTAGACACAAGGTTAAAACACCACATGACCTAACCTAACTTGGTTTATCACATCAAAACAACCTTGGTTCCAACATATTAAATCCATGACCAAATCCCTATGTAAACTAAAAATAAAAAATATTAATTTGAAAAAGGAAGTTTTGGAATTAAGAACAATCCTAGCAAAGACATGCTCCCTAGAAATGTATGATAAATTAAAAGATGAAAATGAAAAATTGAAGGACCAAATTAAAAAATCAAGAAACTTTGCAAAAGATAATCAAAATACCTGAAAAAATTACAGAAACCTAAATTGATATCTTAAATATCATAAGGGTCAAATTAGAAAAATATCATAGAAGTATGTTCTTAGAAAGTTTTTGATAAATCTGGTTAGAAGGAATCTGTTTTGGGTTCCAAAATTATACTTAAATTAAAATTATCTTTTGATGCATGACCTATTAGACCTAGGGCTTGCAAAAATAAAATTAAATATTTAAATTCTTTAAGAGGCTTTACTTAGAAGTGGTTGATGCTCCAATAATCAAAAAGGCCTAGTGCCTTGCCATAGCCTGAAAGTCAATTACTGAATTAAATGTTGAATTGACTTACTGTGAAGCATGTAACCAATGCATTAAATTTCTTATCAAAATTTCTCTTAGAAAATTTTCTATGAATTATCTATCAAAATGCAAGTTTGTTTTGTGTGAAATTTTTTCCCAAAATTCAAATTTTTACCCTTGTTAAATCTTTTTAACATTTAAAGTTTTTTAAAAAACTTGTTAATAAAACTAGAGTTTTTGAAGCTTAACCATTAATTTTTTTTCCTTAGACTCTATGTTTACCCTTTTCCAAAGTCATTTTTAAAAGTACCCCATTTTTAATGTGATCAAAAGGGGGAGTAATGAAGATTAAAGTCTAGGGGGAGGATAGTTAGTACATATTGTCAATTTTTTTTTTACTTACATTGCAAAATTTTTTCTTTCAAAAATTATAACTGTTATTTTTAAGGTTTACCCTAACTTAACTTATATTTGCTCACATAAAAAAGGAGAAGATTGTTAGTACCTCAAGATAGTTTTGATGTGATCAACCAAGTCAGGTTAGGTCCTATTGGTATTTAACCCCTGTGTCTAAGTGTGCAGGGACATAGGAGCACAAGAATTGAGTGAAATATGAAGCTAGCGATAAGGACGACACGGAAGAGAGCCGACGGACTCAGTGTGTCTGAGGGATGAGGTCTGCAGAAGAGTACGCAGGTGAACGAGAAGGAGGTGCGCGAAGTTTTCGAGGGATGAGAAGTTAGAGCGGAAGATTGCTCGAAGGCCAGAAGTTGAGTTCGGGTGAGCCCTATTCCGGATGGCCGAGATTACCCAAGTGAGCAAAGTTAAAGCGGAAGACTCGAACCCAAGTGAGCAGAATTAGACCAGAAGACCCAGACCAAAAAGTCAACAGAGGCTGACTTTTTTGTTTGGGGGTACCCGGACCTGGTCCAGGCGCTCGGAGTTGAAAACTTAGCCAAACTCTATGTGGTGCAAGACATCATGATGGGGATAAAATCTTATCCCCTCCAAGCACCTGGAACCCTTCCAGGCACCCTGAACAGGGTTATAAATATAACTCTGATCCTAGTAGTCTAAAATAACTTGTATACGAGTTTCTTTAAGTGTTCTACGACTGTGTGCGCTTCTAACGCTTATAAGAAGCTTCTCCGCCTACGACAAAAGGAGAATTTGAGTAATGCTTTAGAGTCTTGGATTAACAACCTTCTCGGTTGTAACCAAGTAAAAAATCGGTAGTCTCTTTCTTTTTAGTTTATCAATTCTTTTTATACAAGTATCTTATTATTTCAAAAGATCGAGAAAGGTTTTTTTTCGTTATTATTGTGCAGGCAATTAACCCTCTTGTCGGCTGCACCGATCCTAACAAAGATTCTTCTTTTGTACCTCATCCATGATGCTTTTGCCATCATCATCAACCTTGTCATTGGAGGTAGAATTAGGGCTCTAGAGTTGGGCGGAGCTCATCTAGTGTGTCTTATCCTTGCAATCTGCTTCAAGCTTCATCCCATTTCCACCCTCCACTTCGTGATCTCTCTGAATGGATATGAATTCCTTGAAGCTATGCCTGAGTCGCTCTCCTAAGTAGCATTCAAGCTCCTTCCGGAGGAGTGGCGGAGGAGGCTAGTGCGGGCGGCGGAGGAGGGTTTTGGTGAAGATGTGTTTTTCATGGACTTTTGGTGGAGATAGCTTTGGAGGCTAGGTTTTCGTGTAATTTCGAGGGAGGGGTATTGTTGTTACATATATTAAAAATATGATCATAGACAACATTTATTTTGAAAAGTGTTGTCTTTAACCTAAAAAAACACCAATAAACAATGGTTAGATAAAAAAGCGTTGTCTTTAATAAGAAATATAAAACATAGACAATGCTTTTAACTAAAAGTGTTATAAAAAATCAAGATAATGCTTTTTAAAAAAATGTTGTCTTTTACGTGTTGTTAAATCCCAATTTTCTTATAGTGTTATATGTTTGATTGTCTTAAACTCATTTACTGAATATCCATAATACAATTTATAGCATGAGAGAAATTGTGATTTGATCACAACTATTGATTATCTCTACATGTGTAATTATGAACGTATTAAAATTTTCCTAGTCGTCAAATTGATGCATTCGGACATCATCAATTCTGTAAGACAAACATGAGTTATACTCCTTGGTTCGCCAAGTAGTTGTTTTCTCACTAGCTGGAAACATTGGGATGTCGAGAGTTAAACGTGAATGATATTTATGGTAACTAGTTCATTGGAGTGACTCGTTGTAAGACTTCATATGATTATCTATATATGTGGATATATATCTGTGAAGCTCTTACTATAGTTCGAGTGTAAGTTTCCTTCAACTTAAGGTATACAAGTCATCTTGGTTATAGAGATTTATACTTTGACATCTTAAGAAAGCACCTCATTGAGGTGTGGACCATGGATGATTGGGTATAAGTCAAAATGTCTGAAGATGTTTAGATAGCCCACATAAGATTCACCGCTCCTTGCGAGAAGATGCATACCTTATGGCCACTCGTTAGGATTATTACTCAAAGTCTTTTGCCAAAACATCACATGTTAAGAGTGTGAGACTCTTAGACATTTGTATGAGTATTTTGAATCCGTAGAATGAGGAAGTATTATTTGGGTTAGGTGTGACGTAGTCAGTCTAATGGGGACAGACACATAGACCATGTCCTGAACCAAATGGGTATAAGATGAGTGAAAGGAACTGTTGGCCCAGTGGGGGCTGGAAAGAGGGGAGTGAATTGCCTTCCAAATTAAAGATACCCTCCTCAAGACTTTCAACTCAAAATAAATAGCAATAATAATAAAGTAATAAGACAAAAAGAATCAGATAAGACCAGAAGTTGACTTGGTTACAACCAAGATGGTTGTTAATCCAAGACGATGATAAGCGCACTAACGATCTCCTTCTCTAAAGGTGGAGAAGCCTTTTACACACTAAAAGCTCAGAATTATTGCTAGAAATGAATACAGAGTTGATAGCTTGATTTGATGAAAAGATCTGGACTAAGGCTTTATTTATAGCCTTGGTCGGGGCGCCCTGAAGGGTTTCGGGCACCATGGGGGGATAAAATTTTATCCCCCAACGTTCAGATCGAATTTTGACTCGATCTGGTCAAAATCCAACTCCGGGCGCCCCGGGCTGCTCCGGGAGCCCAGAGGTACAGGCGCCCGGGATTAATCCGGGCACTCGGACATGAAAGTCAACTTAGGCTTGACTTTTGGTCCGGGCCTTCTGCTCCGTTTTCAGCTTGCCTCGGTCCGGGTCTTTTCCGCTCGAGCTCCGTTTGCTTGGGTGATCTCCGCTATCCGGAATAGGGCTCACCCGAACTCATCTTTCGATTTTTTCCTCGAGCAGGCTTCCATCCCGGCTTCTCGTCCCTCGAACGCCGCACACGTTCTTCTCATCCACTGGAGTACTCTTTCACAGCTCTCTCATCCTTCGGACGCACCGAGCCCGTTGGCTCCCTTCCTGTGTCGTCCTTCTCGCTAGCTACGTCTTTCGCTCGACTTCCTGCGCTCCTAAGTTCCTGCACACTTAGACACAAGGATCAAATAACAAGCAGGACCTAACCTAACTTGGTTGATCACATCAAAACAACCACGGGGTTCAACAATCTCCCACTTTTTGATGTGCATCAACCCAAGTTCAAGTTAGGGTATAAAAACAAAATAGTAATTACTGAAAGAAATTACTAACTAACAGTTTAAGCATAAAAATTAACAAAAAAAAATTTGCAATATAAAAAAAAATTAATTTGTCAATTTTTCTAACTCCCCCTTAACTTGTATACCTACCTCTCCCCCTTTGATCACAACAAAAAGAATGGGGTAACAAAGTATAAGGTAAGGGCTTTTTGAAAAATTTCAAGTAAAGTGTAAAACTTATACAAATCAGTTATTTGAAATTTTTTTCAGAGATGATTTTGAAAATATAGATATGTTTGAGAAAATTTTTTTAAAAAAATCTGAGTACAAAATCAGTTATTTTCAAAAAGATTTCTACGAATTTCCTTAAGATTTCGCAAAAAATCTAAGTTAATCCAAGATTTTAAGTAAAAAAAATTCTAACTTTTAGAGGACTTTTTAACTTAGGCAAAAAATAGTTTTAAATATTTTCTAAAAAATTTTAAGTTAAAAAATTTTCGCAAGAGAATTTCTCTAAGTATAGAAATTTTTTTTTAACTAAAACAAAAATATTTTCTCAAAAAATATTTTTGAAAAAAATGTTTGAAGAACTTTTACAAGCATTAATTTAATTCTAATGTTAATGCTTTTCAAGAAAATTAATTAAACATTTCATTTCTATATTTGGCTTCCAGACAGTGGCGAGGCACTAGACCTTCTTGGTTATTGGGGCAATAACCACTTTCTAGTCAAAGCCTCATAAGGGAATTCACTGTTTAATTTTCTCATTGAAAGCCTTTAACTTTTTAAATTTAATCTAGCAATGGTTTTGAAACCCAGTAAAGGTTCCTTCCTACTGATTAATCAGAAACTTAGGGGGTATATAGTTTCTTGGAACTTTCCTAAGTTGTCACTTATGTTTTCTAATATACCGATTTAATTTTCCAAAAGTTCTTAGTTTTGATTTTGGAAATTTATTTAAGCATGCATGATTATTTTTCAACTTCTCAATTTCAATTTTTAATCTTTCATTTTCTAATTTTAAATTATCATACATTTCTAGTGGGCATGCTTTTGTTAAGTTCAATTTCAATTCAGGATTTTGTTTTTTCTAATTTTGCTAGATCTTTCACAAGCACTTTGATAAATTTAAAGGACTGAGTAGGGGTGAGATCACGTATCTTACTTACCTCTCTTGGTGATGCTCCCCCTTCGTCGTAGCTTTCTTCTTCTTCTGAGGATCCTCCCCCTTCATCTATGCTCATCTCTGAGTCAGAGTTATCTTCAAAGAGATGGTTGGCCATCAGTGCTACTCTAGAGAAGGCTTCGACTTCTGATTCGGATGATGAAGAATCATTCCAAGTGGCCTTCAGACTTTTACGTTTAGTGGATATCGGTCTCTGAGACTTGTCCTTTTTCTTTAATTTGGGGCAGTCATCTTTGATGTGTCATTCCTCGTTGCAATTGTAGCATCGAACTGTCTTTTTATAGCGTTGATGCTTTTTCGACTGCGATCTAAATTTGTTAGTTTTAATAAATTTATTTAATTTTCTTACTAGAAGAGCCGCTTTAGTTTCGTCGATCGATGCTTCAGCATCGGGATCGTCCTTTTCGGCTTGTAGGGCAATATTGAGGTTCGTCTTCTCCGTTTGTTTAGGCTTTGCGATTCGAGACTCGTGAAGTTCAAATGTAGAGAATAAATTTTCTAAACTACTTACCTCAAGGTCCTTAGAGATGTAGTAAGCATCTACTAAGGACGCCCACTCTGGAGTTCTTGGGAAGGCGTTGAGCACATACCGAATAGAGTTTCGGTTCATTACCGGTTCTCCGAGGTTGGTCAGTTGAGTTATCAACTCCTTAATTCTTGCCTAGAGTTGCGCTACCTTCTCGCCGTTGTTCATCCTGAGATTCGTTAACTGGGTCTGATAGATGTCGCGTCTCGCTAGCTTTACTTCTGAGGTGCCTTCGTGGAGCTCCAGGAATTTGTCCTAGAGGTCTTTGGCGGAGTCATAGCTTCCAATCTGACTTACCTCCTGGGGCGGCAGAACACTAAGCAGGTGAAATTTCACTTTTCCATTGGCCACGAAATCGGCCTGCTCCTTCTTCGTCCAGTTGTATTATTCTTTGTCTTTTGGCACTGTATATCCATATTTCATTATTAAAAGGATATCAAATTCGGTCTTAAAAAATACTTCCATTTTTCGCTTCCAAGTAGCGAAGTCTCCGTCGAATTTCAGGGGATGAATGTTCGCGCCGGCCATCGTCCTGATATTTGTGCTTCAGTCGGCGGTTAGTTCTTCTGAGGTTGTCGGGCTCTGATACCACTTGTTGGCATAGCGGGGGCCGGCAAGAGGGGGTGAATTGCCTACCGAATTAAAGATACCCTCCTCAAGACTTTCAACTCAAAATAAATAGCAATAATAATAAAGTAATAAGACAAAAAGAATCAGAGAAGACTAGAAGTTGACTTGGTTACAACCAATATGGTTGTTAATCCAAGACAATGAAAAGCACACTAACGATCTCCTTCTCTGAAGGCGGGGAAGCCTTTTACACAATAAAAGCTTAGAACTATTGCTAGAAATGAATACATAGTTGATTGCTTGATTTGATGAAAAGATCTGGACCAAGGCTTTATTTATAGCCTTGGTCGGGGTGTCCTGAAGGGTTTCGGGTGCCCTGGGGGGATAAAATTTTATCCCCCCAATGTTCAGATTGAGTTTTGACTCGATCTGGTCAAAATCCAACTCCGGGCGCCCCGGGCTGTTCTGGGCGCCTAGAGGTCTGGGCGCCCGGACATGAAAGTCAACTCAAGTTTGACTTTTGGTCTGAGCCTTCTACTCTATTTTCAGCTCGCCTCGGTCCGGGTCTTTTCTGCTCCGGCTCCATTTGCTTGGGTGATCTCCGCTATCTGGAATAGGGCTCACCCGAACCCATCTTCCGGTCTTTTCCTCGAGCAGGCTTCCATCCCGGCTTCTCGTCCCTTGAACGCTGCGCACGTTCTTCTGGTCCACTGGAGTACTCTTCCGCGGCTCTCTCGTCCTTCGGACGCACCGAGCCCGTCGGCTCCCTTCTTGTGCCGTCCTTTTCGCTAGCTGCGTCTTCCGCTCGACTTTCTGCGCTCCTAAGTTCCTGCACACTTAGACACAGAGATCAAATAACAAGCAGGACCTAACCTAACTTGGTTGATCACATCAAAACAACCACAAGGTTCAACAGGAACAAGGCACGACTCATTGTAGCTGTTGAAGGATTTAGAATTAGTTCTAAGATCAACAATGATTTTTCGACTAATTGGGGATCATGATGTACTACTAGGTGCCACTCATAATCGTTTCAATAATTAAGTAGTTAATTATGGACGACCAAGATAAACCGAGAACCTGTTGGGTCACACGCACTAACGAGTCTCTAAACGACGTAAAATAAGTTAAAGAATTGGATTCTTAGATCAAGAGATAAATGCTTGGTTGAACCATACATAAGACAAATATAGAAATATTTATCATTAGGGTAGCACGGATGGGCTACATCTTTTATGGTAGAGTTGAATCATATTTGGTTTAATCATGAATTAGTCATGAACCAACTTGGTTTAATCATGAATTAGTCATGAACCAACTTGGTTTAGTTGTGAACCAAACCAAGGAGTGAATGGACTAATTTTTTGTTAAGGAATAATGAGTTTGATTTGGGCTTTCTAATCCAACTTATTAAAGAGAATTATATATAGATGTAATTAGGAGAGAATTAGACACAAGTTTTATTATTTGGTTGATTGGCTTTTGAAAACCCAATCCTCCTCTCCCTGTCCTCTCTCTCCCGCCGCCAACAAGAGGGAGTAGGTTCTCTCTCTTATTGTCGTGACCACCACAAGGGAGAAAAACTCTTCCTTGTATGCTTCTTTTCTTCTTACTCTTGATCTCTCTTCTTCGCTCGTGGCTAGTAACTTCTAAATGAGAGGCTTGTACTCATGGAGTTGTCTTAAGGAGCTCGGCGTGTATATGAATAGAGGCAAGATCCGACAACGTCGCTAATGTTGATACCCTTCTCGTTACATGTCAGTAAGGTATACCTAACGTAAATTTACTTCCCGTAAAATTTTAATTATGCGATCATGTTTGACATGTTGTATCCTTGTATGCATGTGGTGTGTGAGATGTAATAATTAGGAATTATTATTATTTTATTTTTTGCTACGTATGTTTACAAAATGTGTTCTAGAACGCACCTACATTGGGCATATTCCAACAGTGGTATCAGAGCCCAATCGTGCTATGACATGACCGTAAAATTATTTTACGGTTCATAATTAGTGTTGTAATTAATTTTAGATTTTTTTTAGAATTATTAAGACTTTTCTATTTTTAGAAGTTTCCTAAATTGTTAGAAAATTCTATTTTTGAAAAGTTTCTGATATAATTTTAGAAAATTAAATTTAGAAATATTCTGTTAATTCAAGAAATTAATATTTCTAGAATTTTTTGAAATTTTAAGAAATATTCTATTTTTATAAAATTTCATAATTTGTTAGGTAATATTAAATATAGAAAGATTCTGAAATATCAGATATGAGATATTCTAAATTAAATTATAGAATTAATTTTTTCTGAAAATTTTGGATTTATTAAAATATTTCATTTTTGGAAAGTTTCCTAAATTATTAGGAAATATCAAATTTGGAAAGATTTGAAAAATCATTAAAAATCCATATTTGAGATATTATAAATTAAATTATAGAATTATTTTTTTTTAGAATTTTTAAATTGATTAAAATATTTTATTTTTGAAAAGTTTCCTAAATTGTTAAGAAATACCAAATTTGGAAAGATAAGAAAAATCATAAAAAATCTAGATTTGAATTATTCTGTAATACATTAATAAATAGTAATTATTTATTTCCTAAATTGTTAGAAAATTAATGTAGAAATTTATTTCTAAAATAATTTAAGATTTTTTTATTGATAGAAAGATTCTAGATGAAATATGTTAATCAAATTTGGAAATTGATTTCCTAATTTGATTAGATAAATATTAATTTATTAAAATTAGATTTATAGCATATTTTTATTTCCAAAATAGAATTATAACATATGTAAATTTATGTCATGTTTATATCATATTGTATGTCATATAGATGTATTAATTATGACATGGTTAGATTTTGATATGCGTATAATGTGATTAGATCTTATCATATGTGTGATGTGTCATGTTATGTCATCCGCGCGATGTGTCATATTATCATTTATGTCATGCGTGTGACGTGTCATGTCATCATTTAGGTCATGTGTGTAATGTCATATAGATAGAATATTTGCATGATGTAGACTAAATCTCTTACTCAATATTAAAACCTACACATTTCGTTAATATGATAAAAACCAGAGTTTAAATTCTTGTTTGAGTTGTTGGCCAAAGTCAAGCTCAAACTTAAAATTAAATATGTTCAAACCATAGAAATACAATTTCATAATTAATGGGTCAGTTTTAAACTTGAAGCATTGATTTGTTGTGTCAAAGCCATGATCAATGTGGATAGAGGTGAAGTTGGGTGATATGCATTTGATATATACTTGTTAATGTGCTAACAACTCGATGTTTATGTGAAGATCAATCAGTTACTAGTATAATATGATAATTGCATATAAATGATATGTAATCGGTAAACTTGTTACATACCGCTATAGCTGAGAATGACTTGTTGGCCAAAGTCAAGATTATTCTTATCTGTAGTGGATATCAATCCACTTGGAGAAAACCCACCATCTCCCGAATTCAAAAATAAGGGTATTTAAATTTGATAAATAAGCGGACTTTTATGTAAATTGTTTACATAAATAATATCATATCTCTCATACATTTTTTTAATATATTTCTAAGTTAATCATTTAATTATGACTTCTGTTAATCTGCGTTCGATTTTGGACTTGAATAAACTAACTAGCTGAACTTCTTGGGCTGGTTTCAAAATTTGAGAATTGTTCTCAAAGTTAAGAAACTACATTATATCCTTGATCAACCTCTTCTCACAAGTTTTGATGTCGATGCAACTGTGGACCAATTGTTAGCCCATTAGAAACATAAGGATAATTCTATACTTGCAAGTTATATCATGCTAGTTGCTATGATTCCTGAACTACAGAAACAACATGAGCATTTGGATACTTATGATATTGTCTATCATCTTCGTGAGCTATTTGATGAGCAAGCTAGATCCAAAAGGTTCTAGGTCTCTAAGCTTCTCTTTTGCTCAAAGATGCAGGAGGGTTCGTCCGCAATACAATATGTACTAAAGATGAACGGCTACATAGAGCGTTTAGCATTACTTGATTTTACAATGGATCATGAGTTAAGTATTGACTTAATTCTATATAATTTATCAAAAGGATATTCACAATTTGTAATGAACTATTGGATGAATAATTTAGAATCGACCATTCCTGAGATGATTAATATGCTCAAGACTGTAGAGCCTTTTATTAAAGGTGAACAAAAAACTATGATGTTAGTAGACTCCTCCAAGAAAGGTTCTAAGAGGAAACTAAAACATCAGGTTAAGGGGAAGAGCAAAAAGGACAAGACAATAGAACCGGCATAAAAGGGCTTATGTCATCATTGTGGCAAGATGAGATGCTAACAAAGAAACTACAAGATCTATCTTGAGTCCGTGAAGAAGAATAAGTCATCCGATGTCCCATCCTCTTCAGGTATTTTCGTTACTGATTGTCATGCTATTTTCTCAAACACTTGGATATTAGATACTGGGTGTGACTCACATATATGTAATAACATGCAGGAGCTAAGGAATAGCAGAATACTTGTTAAGGAAGAAACAAGTCTACGAGTTGAGAATCGAGTAAAGGTTGCTGCAGTCACCATCGGAACATACTGTAATGACCCAATTTTCTTCATTTGGAGCCTTAAAAGTGCTTAAAAATATTTAGAAATGCTTTAGAAATATTCTAGAGATTTTTAGAAATTTTTAGAGTATTTTTATGCAATTTTTTGAGTTCGTTTGGTATTTTTACTAAACGAAAGAAGTTTTGACAAAAATAATGTCCAAGTCGAGATTCAAACCGGACACCTCGGATTAAGCAGAACCCTAAGTGAATTCGGCTGACCAGAAGCCCAAGCAGGCGTTGCTAATTAAAAGAAGAATGAAATGTATTTATGTAGTAGAAGTTAATAACAGGAAATAATAGGAAGGAAAAGGGTTGCAGTCGAGATTTGAACCCACGAGCCAAGCCTTAACCCATGCGCGGCTGACCAAGTGTTGGCATCATGACCTAGCTTTTCCCTTCTCCTTCCTCGCGTGCGACGGCGGCGTTTCTGCTCGGGCGGAAACGAAGCCGAGCTAGGGCTTTGTTTTGCGGCGGCCGGCCAAGGTTTTTCGAGGGATTTTCTCCACGCCATCATGATTCCTCATCAAGAAGGAGCTGTTGGCACGAAAAAGGGTCGGAGATTTCAAGTTATCCGAACCCTAAAAGCACTAGAAGGTTTCTCCTTCGGCTGTGAGTCAAGGAAACAAAGGTAAGTTGCTACTCACCTGTGATAAGAGTAGTTTCGAATTTTCTTTGGTGTTTCCTTGTTTTTCGAGTTTTGCCGTGAAGATTCTTGGTTTTGCTTGCTGCCATGAACCCTAAAGAAAGAAGAGAAGGATTAGTTCAGTTTAAGCATGAAGAACATATTCGAATTTAGGTTTTCAAGTGATAATTTTCCTTTGCTGGTTAATTTTCCTTTGCTGTTGCGAGCATGAGCAGTCCCTCTTTGCGTTGCTGTTTGTGAGCATGAGTAGTTCCCCTCTGCTATTAGTTAAGCATGTGTAAATTGTAGCTACGAATTCAAAGGTCTGTTGTAAGGGCAGTGCTCTTGATGTCTGCTATCGAGAATTTCAAAGTAAGGAGATGAGTTGTTTAGGTTAGGCATAGGGTTGTTTCCTTTCTTCAGGCCTTATAATTGGTAATTCCGATTTTGAGTTAGATTTTTCTGTGGTGATCTTAATGAACATGATCAATTCATATGGAGTTTATGGGTTTCGGATTTTCACTGCTAGACAATGAAAATAAGTGTTATATGGGTTTTAGATTCATTGATTTCGCAGTATAGTATTTTAGTTACAGATTTCTTAGTAAATCACATTTAGCAGTAGCAAATTCTTTCCTTATGCTTTGTTATGTTGGAAGTGATTCATATCACGTTTCAACTTGTGATAGCAGTAGCAATTCTGTCCTTTATGATTTGCTTGGTTGGAATAAATTGAGAATAAGTAGATCTCCCAAGTTCTGTTCTAGTAAATCACGTTTAATAGCAACAACTTCTCTTTATGCTTTACTTAGTTGGAAAGAATTTAGAATGTGTAGATCCATTAAGTTCTGGTTCTAGTATATCATGTATCAACTCTTTGATAGCAGTATCATCCTTTTCTTGAGGTGTTTGATTGGTTTGTACAGAACTAGAATAGCTAGGGATTTTAGTCCTTTCCTTGCTTTCGGAACATGCTGTATAGATTAATGGGGTTGCTAGAGGTTTAAGATTAGTTCCTAGATTTGTTTGCTGCTTTTAGTTTTGTTGTAGCATGCTTAAAGAGGATTTGATGGCCCCTTTGTTATTATTTTAGTTTATTTCCATGAAGCCCATATGTAGCAAATATTATACATGTGAAAGAACTGACGTGGTTACAAGATTGAGTATCATGGAAGAACTGTGCTTCTCTGTAGAAATTAAAAAGCAAATTATGTTTTCATCATTAAGGAAGCAAGATAAGGCATCTAAAGTTTAAAATGTCACTGAGAGGGATAGTGAATTTGTGAATGTTGCCGATGACAATAACTGATAAAGGTGAGATGTCTATGAAGTTCATTACGCATTGAAGGATTCATTTAGAGAGATTGCTAGTTTGAGATTTGAGAGGCTGACAAGATTCATGTTCTTAACTTATAGGGTATATTTAAAGCTATACCTGATCTCTAGCTTTTAGTTACTTGATTATTTATACTCAGAACTTAACTTGTTAGGAAATGACTAGTGAAAGTTTGAAGATCCCAGCAGGTTTTTAACTTGAGTTGGAGTTTGCTGTGCAATCCGGTCATTCTTGACCATTAGGCAATGAACATGAGATAGTATAGATTTTTGTTTAAGCATTTCAGTGTTAGAATTTATTTAAAAATTTCAGTTATGTAAGAAGCATTCTTTTATTAGAAGTATAAGAAAGATAAAGAAAAGAAAGAAAAAGGACAAGACCTTAAGTAGATCCCAAAGTCAAGACTTTAGGGATTTTGGCACACAAGGTGCTTATTAAAATGCCAAGGCATTTAAAGAAGAAGTAATTAAGATAATAAGATATTTTACTTTGAAGAGGCTAGTACCCGACTTCCGAGGTTGTCGTTAAACAAATTCAGGTGTCCAATTCCGAGGTCTTGGCCCTGGTAGACCAAGGTCTGCTCTTTTAGGATTGGTGGCTCACTACCCGAACCTATTAGGGAACGCGCATAAGATGGTACTATACTTGGGCCCAAGAGAAGTTGATTATTATTTTGAAGTATTATAAGTATAAGCTTTTGAACAAGTAAAATAAGCTTCACATAAGTATAAAAGTATTAAAGTATAAGTTTTAAACAAGTGGAATAAAAGAATAAGTTTAGAACAAATGAAATAAGTTTCACTTTGTTTTAAAATCAATAAGTTTAGTTTTCTTTTATGCTAGCATGTTATTTAGATTAGCTTACTGTTATTTGCATTTAGAAGAGCATGAGTAGCTTTACATGTTTAGCATTTCAGTTTGTTTGATTCTTTTACTAGTAGATGGGCATGAGTAGTTTTTTTGTTGAGTATTCAGTTTGTAGATTTCAGTATATTCACATGCATATTCGAGTTTTTGTGAGTTAGATAACGCTTACTAAGCAATTTTGTTTATAGTTTGCATTTCCTCTTACTGCAGATAAAGGAAGGCGACAAAGATGTGCGGATGATGTGTGATGTCAGGACTATGGAAGAGGCTTGGGCATTTTTAAGTTTCCGCATTTTATTGATTAATAAGTATTTGAGATTGTATCTTACATTTCTTGTCATTAGAGATTATTTTGTTTTAGATTGTATGCTGAGATGAGTTTGATACTTATTTAACTGCATGGTTGTTTGATATATGTTCCAGCCGCTTGTGGCTGACGTATACTATGTATGTGTCTCAGTTTATGGTCACCGGTACAGGGGAGATGCTGTCAAAATTTTTCGATAGAGACTCCTCATGGTTTTGATCATACCGGTTAAGTAGAGTTAGTAGTTAAGTAACGATCATCCTTAGAGAGTAGTATAGTAAGAAGGGTGGTCGTTACACATACTTATTATAGCTTCCTAGTGGACTTATCTTAGAACTAGATAATTGTTATTTTGTTCCCGCATTAATAAAGAACATTGTTTCTATTTCTTGCTTAAATAGAAAAAATTTTCATTTGACTTTTAGTAACAATTGTTGTTAAATAACGTTGAATGATGTTCTTTATGGCACTGAAACTTTATGCAATGACATCTACGCATTAGATACATCTAGTGACTCATTCAATATCGATATAAGCAATAAATGCACCCGATTAGATAATCAATTAACCTCTTACTCATGGCATTATCTCTTTGGCCATATAAGTAAGAAACACATGTTTGAATTGTAAAAGATTGCAATTCTTGAATCATTTGAATTGGATACATTTGATACATGTGATTCATGTTTAAAAGGCAAGATGATAAGGTTACCTTTATCTCGAAAGGGTGAACGAGTTGATGAGTTGCATGGGCTCGTACATACCAATGTATGTGGACCAATGTCAATTCATGCACTAGGAGGTTATAAATACTTCATTACTTTTATTGATGATCACTCTCGTTATAGGTATGTGTACAAATCTGAAGCCTTTGAAAAGTTTAGAAAATTTAGAAATAAAGTAGAGAAACAACTTGGTAAAAATATCAAGATATTTTGATTCGATCGAGGTAGTGAGTATTTAAGCCAAGAGTTTCAAGATTATCTAAGGGACTATGATATATTGTCTCAATGGACTCCGCCATATACGCCATAACGTAATGGTATATCCAAAAGACATAACCAAACCTTGTTGGACATAGTTAGGTGAATGATGGATCATGCAAATCTTCCCAAAATCTTTTGGGATTATACATTCATGACAGCTATTTACTTGCTAAACAGAGTCCTGACGAAAGTAATCTCAACTACTCCATATGAGGTATAGACTAGTAAGAAATTCTTCACATTTTATTTAAAAATATGAGGAAGTCCTGCTTATGTAAAGAGGACTATATCAGACAAGTTGGATGCTAAGTCTTATAAGTGTTTATTTATTGGATACCCTAAGGAAACTAAGGGTTACCAATTCTATTATCCCTTGTAACAAAAGGTGTTTGTTTCAAGGTATGCTACCTTCCTAGAGAAAGAATTTCTCTTATAGGAAGCAAGTGGGAGTATGGTTGAACTTGATGAAGTTCAAGAGACTCCAATAAACACTAACGAGATGCCTAGTCAAGAACCACAATCAATTATGACACAACCTCCTCGTAGATCAGGTAGGACAAATAATATTTTTTAGAAATATGGATCTCTTGTAAGAGAATCGAATGACGTGTTACTCATTGAGGATGGGGAACCTGCTGATTACAAAGAGACTCTGAATAGTTCAGAAAAGGACAAGTGACTTAAAACCATAAAGTCATAAATGAATTCCATGTACAAAAACCAAGTTTGATATTTGTTGGACTCACTTGAAGGCATTACGCTTATAGAGTGCAAGTGGGTTTTCAAGAAGAAAATCGACATGGATGGTAATGTAATTACCTACAAGATAAGTGTTGGGTGCTACTTGGAATTCCGTTCTGTTTCCCTTGTTAAAAAATTTGTATAAGAACAGAACTTTTCTTAGCAGCCCATGTGCTCTACAGAAGTTAAACTTGGATTACAAACGAAATTTAACATTTTTAATCCAAGTTGTTCTTCAAAAGTTAAACTTGGATTGGAAATGGAACTTAACATTTTTACTCTAAGTTCAACCCATGTGTCTTCAGAAGTTAAACCATATTACAGAAGTTGATTAAATATCTATTTTAAAGATTGGCTTCCAGGTTAAACATGGAGAGACACTCGGCCTTCTTGGATATGAGATCATCCACCACTTTCTAGACAAAGTCTTTCAAAGAAATTAAATATTTAAACTTCTTACAGTAACCTTAGGTTTAACTATAGAGACCACAATAGAAACACAAAATCGAAACACAAAATTGATAGCCTCTTGTGTTGGTATTCAAGATCCACACAAAGAACACAAACTAATTATGCAGCGAAAACAAATAATTAGTTATACCTTTCTTTGCAGCTAAAGATCTCTTGATCTTTTATTATATTCCTCTCCTCCTCTTAGACATCGTGTGGGCGATGATCTACCAAGATGAAATCCACCCGAACCTTCTTCTTTGCCTACAAGTTTCGACCACCCAAGGAATGTCAAATTAGGAAACTTCCTTCTCTTCTTCTTCCCTTCCAAGCAAACTGGCCACAAGAAGATGGAGCTTGATGTGCCTCCGGCCTTAAGAGAAGAAAACAAAGGGAGAAGAGGAAGAGAGAAGGGTCGACCACCAAGGAAAAGAGAAGAGGGAAAGCTTAGGTTTCAGCCCTAAGGGAACAAGAGAAATATGGAGATGTGTTATTCCCATAAGTCACCCTCTACCTCTCTTTTATAATCCTTGGTCATGGCATAAAAGGAAATTTTAATAATAATTAAAATCTCTCTTTTAAATTTACTATTGTGATGGCTACAAAAGGAAAGTTTAAAAAATTAAAATCTCTTTCTTTTAAACATTGTAGATGTCTAAAAAAGGAAAGATTTTAAAATTAAATTTCTCTTCTAAATCATGGTTACAAAAAAAGGAAAGTTTTATCAAAATTAAAATCTCTCTTTTTAAACCATTATAGATGGCAATAAAAAAGGAAAGATTTTAAAATTTAAAACTCTCTTTTAAAATCATGTGGATGGCTTCAAAAAAGGAAAGATTTTAAAATTAAAATATCTCTTTTAATCCTTTGTAGATTGCTATAAAAGGAAAGATTTTAAAAATTAAAATCTCTCTTTTTATTTCTTTAGTGGTCGACCCCTTGCTTGGTCACCAAGCAAGGCTTGGCCGGCCACATCTTGGACACCAAGATGGGCTTGGCCGACCCCTTGCTTGGGCACCAAGCAAGGATGTGGCCGGCCTCTAGCTTGGATAAGAAGCTGGGCTTTGGGTGGATAAAAAGGCTTTTAATAAGAGGCTACAACAGGGACCTAGAGGAGGAATTGGTTTTGGCCTCCTGATGAATTTGAGCTTCTTGTGTTCAACTCGAACACCCAACTTAAGTTCATCAATAATAACTCATACCACTAAAGAGTTATTATTGAACTACCACACCAATCCCATATTACATTATGAGCTCCTTCTTATCATGAGTGCATTGGTCTCCCTGTGTTTAAGATATCGAATGTCTATTAATTAAATGAGTTACTGACAACTCACTTAATTAATACCTAACTCCAAGAGTAGTACCACTCAACTTCATTATCATGTCGGACTAAGTCCACCTGCAGGGTTTACATGATAATCCTTATGAGCTCCTCAAGAGGACACCATCAACCTAGATAACTAGGACACATTTTCCTTCTATAATCAACAACACACCATATAAATAATATTATTTCCCAACTTATCGGCCCTATTGATTTAACGAATAAATCTCACCCATTGATAAATTAAAGAAATAAATACTAAGTATATATGCTTGTTATTATATCGGGATTAAGAGTATGCACATCCATAATAATAGATGTTCTGTTCTTTTATGCAGTCAGTATAAAAAGAAACAACCTCAAATGGTCCTGCTCAATACATACATAGTGTACTAGTGTAATTTTATAGTCAAGACAAACTAATACCAAATTACACTACAATCATTCCAATGGTTTGCCCCAATCCATCTTGGTTGTGAGTTACTATTTATAATTTATAAGGAACTGATAACATAATTTTCTGTGTGACACCACACACCATGTTATGTACAATATAAATTAAATGGACAACTACATTTAACTAAATGCAGACATTTGACCAATGTGATTCTCATTTCAAAATAAATGTTCATACAAAAAGCTAGGTTTTTAGTATACATCCTAACAATAAGGTTGGTGGTGAAAGGCTATTGTCAAAGACAAAACATTGACTATGATGAAACCTTCTCACCTGTAGCCATGCTAAAATCCATTTGAATACTCCTGACCATATAAGCTCATCATAATTATGAGATATAATAAATGGATATGAAACAACTTTCCTTAACAGAAATCTGCTCGAGGACTTGTACATGATACAACCCGAAGGTTTCACATCTGTTAACAAGAATAAAGTATGCAAGCTTTAACGATCCATTTATGGACTAAAGTAAGTATCCAGGAGTTGAAATATCCATTTTGATAAGATGATCAATGAATTTGATTTATCACAAAATCTAAATGAACCTTGTGTATATCAAAATGTTAGTGGGAGTGTGGTCGTATTTCTGATATTATATGTTGATATCATATTGCTTATAGGAAATGATGTGCTAGTTTTATAATCAAAAGTTTGGTTGCCCAAAATATTCTCCATGAAAGATATAGGAGAAGCAACTTACATTCTCTTGATGAAAATCTATAGAGATAAATCAAAAATATTGCTGGGTCTTTCACAGTTGACATATATAGACAGAATACTAAAATGGTTTAGCATTTCTGAATCCAAGAAAGGTTTCATACCTATGAGACATGGAATTCACCTTTCGAAGTCTATGTTCCCACACACATAAGACAAGAGGATTTGCATGGATAGAATATCTTATGTGTCCGTAATAGGATATATTATGTATGCTATGTTATGTACAAGGCTTGATGTATCATATGCTCTGAGTGTTACGAATAGATACCAATCTAATCTAGGAATGGATCACTGGATGACTGTCAAGACAATCCTTAAGTACTTGAGAAGAACTAAGGATATGTTCTTGGTATATAGAGATGATGATATAATCATATGCGAATATACAAATGCAAGTTTAGACGAACAAGGATGACTCCAAGTCCTAATCTGGATTCATATTCATATTAATGGAGGCATAGTTAATTAGAAAAGTTTCAAGCAAGACACTGTTGCAGATTCTACCTGTGAGGAGGAATGCATTGCAACTTTGGAAGCCGCAAAGAAGCAATTTAGATCAAGAAGTTTGTTGCCGAACTTGGAGTAGTTTCATCCACTATTGAGGCATTACCTGTTTACTGCGACAACACCAGAGCTATTGTGCAAGCAAAGGAACCTAGGTCTCATCAGCGATCAAAACACGTGTTTCGCCACTATCATCTGATTAGGGAGATCATTAGTAGGAAAGAAATACGACTCAAGAAAATTTCCACTAAAAGGAACATAGCAGATATTTTGACAAAGACTCTACCACAAGACAAGTTTGAGAGTCATGTTCATGCTTACAGTTTAGGACATCGTGGCGATTAGCATTAGGCCAAGTGGAAGTGTTAGATTTTGAGGGATGTCCTAAGGCAATCGCCTTACGATTTTTACTAAATATAGATTCACTATTTGATTGCATATTATATGTTTGATTATCTTAAACTCATTTACTGAATGCCCGTAATACAATTCATAACATGAGAAAAATTGTGATTGGATCATAACTAGTGATTATCTCTACATGTGTAATTATGAACGTATTAGAATTTTCCTAGTCGTCAAGTTGATGCATTTGGACATCATCAATTCTGTAAGACTAGCACGGGTTATACTCCTTGGTTCGCCAAGCAACAGTTTTCTCACTGGCTGGAGATATTGTGATGCCGAGAGTTAAACGTGAATGCTAGTTATGATAACTAGTTCATTGGAGTGACTCGCTGTAAGACTTCATATGATTATCTATATATATGGATATGTCTGTAAAACTCTTACTGCAACTCGAGTGCAAGTTTCCTTCAACTTGAGGTATACAAATTATCTTGGTCATGGAGACTTATACTTTGACATCTTAAGTAAGCACTTCATTGAGGTGTGGACTCGGGATGATTGGGTATAAGTCGAAATGCCTGAAGATATTTGGATAACCCACAGAGGATTCATCTCTCCTTGGGAGGAGATGTATACCCTATGACCACTCATTAGGATTATTACTCAAAGTCTTTGGCCAAATCATCACATGTTAAAAGTACGAGACTATTAGACATATGTATGAGTAATTTGAATCCGTAGAACAAGGAAGTATTACTTAGGCTAGGTGTGACGTAATCAGTCTAGTGAGGACAGACACATAGACCATGTCCTGAACTAAGTGGGTATAAGACGAGTGAAAGGAACAAGGCACGACTCACTATAGCTGTTGAAGGGTTTAAAATTAGTTCTAAGATCAACAATAATTTTCTGGCTAATTAGGGATATGATGTACTACTAGGTGTCACCCATGATCGTTCTATAATTAAGTAGTTAATTATAGATAGCCAAGATAAACGGGGAACCTATTGGGTCACACACACTAACGAGTCTCTAAAAGATGTAAAATAAGTTAAAGAATAGGATTCTTAGATCAAGAGATAAATATTTAGTTGGACCATATATAAGATAAATATTAAAATATTTGTCATGATGAAAGCGCAAATGAGCTACATCTCTTATGGTAGAGTTGAACCATATTTGATTTAATCATGAATTAGTCATGAACCAACTTGGTTTAGTTGTGAACCAAACCAAGGGGTTAATGGACTAAGTTTTGGTTAAGGGATAATGGGTTAGATTTGGACTTTCTAATCCAACTCATTAAAGAGGATTATATATAAATGTAATTAGGAGAGAATTAGACACAAGTTTCATTATTTGATTGATTGACTTTTGGAAACCCAATCCTCCTCTCCCTCTCCTCTCTCTCCCGCGCCCTCCCTCTTGTTGTCGTGACCACCACAAGGGAGAAAAACTCTCCCTTGTATGCTTCTCTTTTTCTTCCTCTTGATCTCTCTTCTTCGCTCGTGGCTAGTAACTTCCAAAGGAGAGGCTTGTACTCACAGAGTTATCTTGAGGAGCCCAATGTAGATACGAATAGAGGCAAGTTCGACAACGTCACTACGGTTGATGCCCTTCTCGTTACAGGTCATCCGTAAGGTATACCTAGCGTAAATTTACTTCCCGTAAAATTTTAATTATGCTATCATTTTTGGCATGTTGTAGTCTTATATTTGTGCGGTGTGTGTGATGTAATAATTAAAAATTATTATTGTTTAATTTTCTGCTGCGCATGTTTATGAAACGTGTTCTAGCACACACCTGCATCGGGCATATCCCAACACTCCTAAGTTCCTACACATTTAGACACAAGACATCAAAAGATAATGGGGTCTAACTCTGATTTGATTGATCACATTAAAACTATCACGAGGTATTTACATTAAGTACTTCCTTCCTTAGTTCGCTACGAACAACCAATGCTTGGTTGTGTACGTGATTTTGTCATTGTATCCTAGAAAACAAATGCCCATCATAACCTGAAAGCACAGCTGGAGAAGGATGAATCTGTTTTAAGGAAACTGTTTGAAAGCAGATCTCGATATCTTCTTTTTTGTAACTTGGACTCTGCAGTCAGGAGTCTGCACTCAGGACTCGAGACTCGAGAGTTTGTACTCGAGAGTCTACAATCAAGAGTCTGCAATTCAAACTCTACAATTGGGAGTCTACACTCAGGAGTCGGGAGTCTGCAACTTAAACTCTGTAGTCGTAAGTTTGCACTCGAGAGTCAGGAGTATGCATTTGGGAGTCAGGAATCTGCACTCGGACTTTGCACTCAGGAGTTTGCACTCGGACTCTGCACTCAGGAGTCTGCACTTGGACTTTGCACTCAGGAGTCTGCACTCTGACATACAAGGAAACCCAATTTTTCAGTCAACTTAGTCATCCCAAGCAACTCTTCCTTCCTTACTTGACAACCTGAGATTATCAACTCAGATCAACTCAACAGTCTGATTTGATCTATAATTTCAATTCAGACTACTTCCCTTCTCTCTCCGACAAGATTGTCCAACATATAATATCACTACTCCATGTCAATAGTGCAATGGTTAGGTTATTTAATGGATAACTAAACTATCTAAGGTTTAAGTTTCAATTGCGGCGCACTACAGGGGATGTTTCCTTCGAGTGAGAAGCCGACCTAAGAATGTTGGCCATCTAGTTGAGATTCCATGAGTGCTTCTACTTTGGTGGTCATTTGAAAATTTTCATAGACGGATCATTAGTCGGTTCGAAGATCAGTATATCTATATCACTAAAAAATAAAAAAATAATATCACTTACCAAATATATATTGTAAAAATCATAGAGTTAAACAAAATTGACAAACTCATACTTTTTTTTCTTGGTAGGCAAGAGGACCTATTTGATTTAAGTTTTTCTTTTCTTGGTAGGCAAGAGGACCTATTTGATTTAAGTTTTTCTATTTTTTTTTAGAAGTACTAGTCTTAAGAAATGCAACTCAATTTGATATATATATTTTTATTGTGAGTCGATGAGTTGCCCTAATTTGTGTTTCTTATTTCATTGAGTAAATTAAGTCTAATTTCGTGGAAGAATAAATTCGTACTACTAGATATGAGATGAATAATTTTCTTTATTTCTCCACACTTTTATTTCTTATTTAGAGTGAGAACAACAAAATTAAATATTTTTTAATAACTTTATAATAATATTCTTTAAAAAAATCTTTATCATTCTCATTCTTAAAAAAAAAAGCCTAAAATAATATATAGATTATTTAGTCGGTAAAGTACAGAAAAATTCCTGATCACAATCATAACTTTACATACAGTCCCTAATCACAAAAAACTTTATTTCCACTCCCTACATGTAAAGTATTACTTGTTTCAATTCCCTCATGCAAATATTGTTACCTAAATTGCCCCTCAATTTTTTAGGTATAAAAAGTCTAAAAACAAATATGCAGGGAGCTAAATTCAGTACTTTACACTAGAATCCAGTACTTTATACTAGAATCGAGTATATTTTCTATCAAAATTAACCCTCATATTTTTTTCCGTACAAATAGTATAAAAATAAGTATAATTCCTATTAAATTCAGCACATTAAACTAGAATTGAGTATATTTTCTATTAAATTGAGCACGATTTTTTTCTTGTTTAATATAATTTCTCATAAATTTAGCACCATTTATCATTTAAAAAAAATCTAGTATATTTTTCATCAAATTGAGTATCATTTAAAGAAAAATCTAGTATATTTTCTATCCAATTGAGGTGATAAAAGAATCGTAATAGAAAATATATTAGATTCTAATTTAATGTACTGAATTTAAAAGGAAATATACTAATTTTTAAATTTCTTATACCGAAATGTATAATAGACAATTAGGTAAATATATTTGACTAGGGAGTGGAAATAAAGATTTTTATGGATGAGGACTGTATGCAAAGATGAGTTTATGATTAGGGACTACATGTAAATTTACCCTTATTTATTTATGAATTTATGTGGATGACTTTATTATCATAGATATCTAAATTTTTTTTTTAAATTTAGATCTCGGAAGTTCACCAAAGAACTATGCATGAAAGCTTTAGGCGAACCAGCACTGGACATTTATGGCCGTCTTTGTAGAACTGCATCTCTTTCGTCGGAAGTGCGAACTCTCCCGCTCCCGCTCCCGCTCCCGCTCCGACAAGCCGTCGCTCGATATTTTCGACTCCGCAGGCGGCCAGCTTGTCTCTCATTTAATCGAGTTTCGGTAAAACTTTCTGTACGACAGCATGACATCATCCGCTACCGTTATTTTTGTTTTACGGCGACATCTACCGTTTATAATAGCGCATAGATTCGATAGGAGCATTAAATTACACGACAAGGTAGTTAAAACTACATGGAGTCCGTAGCTGGCATATGATCGCGGCATATTACAACGCGGAGATACAGGCTTATGTGAGTCATATGACCACTAACTTCAATAGCAGCTGCGGGACCCGCCACTTCCACCTCAGGCTGAGTAACTGACCACGAAGCACGGCAGCACCGCCCTCGGACTGAAGACAGCCAGCAGCTCGTCGCCGCCCCCTGCCGCCGCCGCTGCAGCCGAGTCGAACCCCGCGCCTTTCTCCAACTTATCTTCCTCCACGACGCCCCGACGTAGCACCCTCCCCGCCACCACGCGGCAAACCAGCATCGCTCGCCGCGCCCCCAGGAATGCGAACTCCCTTTCCAGCTCCTCCGGCAGCGCCGCATGCGCGCCCCAGCTTGTAGCGTGTGTCGCGATCCCATCCAAGTCGGCGCTCTTCCCGGCAAACCCGTGGCGCACCACGGCGCAGGCGCAGCAGAACGGGTTCCTGCACACGCCCCCTGCCGCCCGGGCGTCCCACGAACAGAGCGTCGTTGTGCAGTAGAACCGCAGCCGCTCATTCCCGTCGGCGATGCACCTCCCGTCGGCGGCGCACCCTTTCCTCCCCGCGCGATCTCGGACGGCGTCGCGGTACTCCTCGTAGCGCGCGAGGGCGCGCGTCGTGTGGTGTATCTTGAGGACCCGACGGACGATGACCGGCGATGTGCCTCGCCAGCCCGACTCGAAGATGATGCGGACGATATTATGGCCGGAATCGGAGGGCGAAAGCTCGGAGAGGGAGTGCATCGTGGCCTGGTGGAGGTCGAGGAGTTGCGCCTTGTTCATGACCTCGCCGCAGGACGCGCAGGGGTGGATGGCCACGTCGGCTGACACGGCAACGTAGGCATTAACTTTCCCATTTGGACTGCGATCCGGTGACAAAGCTATCAGTTGAATGGGAGTTGAATCGCTTGGTGGCGGAGCTTCTTGTTGTTGTTCATGATTGTCACGGAAGCAGAGGAAGCGGCGGAGATAGGATCGGAGGGAGAGAAATTTGGAGGGGTTCGGAGTGGAATGGGAGGGCGGACAGAAGTTCGGGAGCGAGGATGAAGCGGTGATCTTGTGCTTCCGAGTTCGATCGTCTCCGTCACGAGAACGGAGGAAGAAGCAGGCAAGGTGGAGGAGGAAGAGGAGGAGGAAAGAGGAGGAGGAAGCGTAGGATCGCGCAGCAGTCATCGATCTGTCATTGGAAGAAGAGAAAATGGCAGAGGGAATAGAAGAGGATGAAGCAATGAAAAAGAGCCAAGAGGACGTCTTTGTCCCATCGCTGTTAAAAGTTCGATTCCGTCGGGTTCACCGTGCACTTGAGCCATTGGTTGGTATAGAGTCGTCGAACAAAACGGAGAGAAATCATAGCGCAATTCCACAAAGGAATCATCCTTCCCTTTACATTGGTCGATTGGTTAATCATCCAGGTAAATGATAGGTTGTGAATCGTGGACACTCGGTAGCTGCAGAAGCCCCCATCTACTGAACAGCTAGCTAAAGGGCCAACGCCACTTTACCGATATAAAGGTTGAATCATATGGTTCTGCAAGGAAAAATATTATTTTGTCAGGGTGAGAAAATAATTGAAAAGCAACATGTTGCTGAGTAGTGAGCTTGTCGTTAGCTTTTTGGATAAACTCAGAACTACTTTTTATTGAATTTTTTAATTTCAAGACAAATTTTAACGTATTAAATAATTGAAGCCTAGGTTTATTTTTTTAAAAATAATTAGTTTGATCGGACACAGATGACAGATCACTGAGGCGGTTCATAATTAGTTTGATAGGCAATATTTTTCCTATCAAACTTTACAAGGAATAAAATAAATATTTCTATAAAACAAATTCAGAAGTTATGGACTTTGGTTCAGCGATCAGCCGGATTCGGTCCATGGCCCGGTTCTACGAAACTACGTGTTCCAACAGGCTACTCTACCATACACGCTACAAAACTACGATTTTGATGGCTCATGATGCCCTCAACGGAGATATTTATTCTAACGAAGTGCCCCGATGACGACGAAGAGCTCCTCTCCAGTCATCTTTACCGTCCAATTTGAATCTCTCGCCATCGCCCCACTTGGGGCGGTCAGGATGCGACCCACTTCCCAACATCTCTTCTCCACTCGTTCTATTCGCTCCTAGCGAAAGCTGAATCATGTCGATAAAGATCGCCCGAGAGCTTGCCCATTAGGTGTTCGTCGCCATGCCGTCGACGGGAGTCTGCTTGCTCCCACTCACTTCATCTATCCCGGAGAAGCTTCTGCCGCACCGAAAAAGCTCCTGCTCCAGATTCGCCAGACGGAAGAGGGAACCATCCCTACGAGGAAGTTTGTCCCCTTTGGGTTGCCCCCAACATTGCCGCTCTCGATTCATCTTCCGCCTGCGTGTTCGGGCCCTAGGTGGTGGATCTGAAGTAAAACCTGAGACTGTTAACGCCCCGGAGTCGATCTCGAAGTCGATCAGATTCCCAGATGTGGTCCAAAGAGAACTGGTTTCCATTGCTCTTCCTCTGGAGAGGGAGGATGAGGAGGAGGAGGAGGAGGAAGGGATGGGATGGTTGGGTTCTAAAGGTACTGGGTTGGAGTCGTTTCCTAAACGATGGGTGATTGTGATTCTTTGCTTCTCGGCGTTCTTGCTCTGCAACATGGACCGTGTGAGTCCATTTCTTCTCCGTAAATGTCCTTTCTTATTTTTTATGCTTTCTATTCTAGTGCTTACTTGGTGTAGCTATATTATCATGTGGTTACAGTCGTGGAATCAATGTCATTGTGTAGTAGTTGCAACGTCAGAAGGCATATCTGAACAAGCTATCCGATTAAGAAAAAGCTTGAATTGGAGCTGAGGTAGTAATTGATATGTCTATAATGGAAATGTGCTGAGTGGTGACAAAGGTTGTGTGCATTAGCTAGTGAGAATTATATACATACATATTATATATATAGTATGTATAAGTTATCTTATTTATACAATTTCTCTATTCACCTACAATTTTCCATGTGGATGATTCAGATATCAACTTCCCCCATCTTGATGTCCTTTTCAAACCCAATTCTCCAAATTCATTCCTAGTCATACAATCTAAGGGCAAGTGGTGGCTCCACCTTCAGATGCAACAAATTTGGTCATTAACTTCATTATCTTAAGTCGCTTGCCAAATTTAAGTCCAAATCAATGTGGAGATATTTAAATGTTATAAAATGTCCCTATGGTCGTGTGATATATGATAAAGTTGTGCTAGCAACTTTCCAACTTTTGACAAGTGAAAATAAATCTCGATTATTGACATTATCAGAATTTTCTTTGGTATGCCATAGTATGTATGCTATCAACGATTAAGAAATCACATTATAGTAAACTTCACAGGGAGATGCTTGTTTGCTGTTTCTGGAACCCACTTTATGATAAGTAATTTATTAGATGAACTGGCCTTAGATGAATAGAATCAAGAAATAGGAGTTTTAAGCAACATTTTCCCTCACTTTTGCTCTTCTCAAATTCAAGGACCAGCACCTATATTTTAATTGATTGCTTAGAGCTTTAACAAAAAAAAAAGACCTTTGTAGTTGACTATAGAATTACTGAAAATTAATGATTTGCTACCATTCAACAGGTAAATATGAGCATTGCGATCCTGCCCATGTCTGCAGAATTCAACTGGAATCCTTCAACTGTGGGGTTGATTCAGTCATCATTTTTCTGGGGCTACTTGCTGACCCAGGTTTGTCAATTCCATATGCATTGTCTTAATAGTCATGTGCAGCTACAAATTTGAGAGCATCATCTTAGCACATTATTTTGTTGCAGTTTTAAGTTTCTTATATAATGTAATGGTTTGCTTGATCTATATTGCTCTTGCAACATAAGGAATAGAAGCTGTTATTTTTTCTGTTTTCATGTTTAATATTTTAGTTGGATGGATAGCAAAAACTAGAGTATAAACAATAATAGGTAAAAATTGACTTAGATAAATATAGTATCAACCATAAAATAGATATAGGTCTATTTGTGTTAGCTTAAGGTGAAACACAGTTATAGTGCCTTTGAGCTCCATTGTTCTTGACATAAAAAGGCAGGAAGATCTTGATGTTTCCATTTCTTACTTATAGTTACACTTTGTAAAGCAATTTTTAATGCTATTTGATGTACCGGAGATGCTACTTGAAATTGCATAGAATGGCCGCCATATGGCTCAAAGGATTATTGAGTTTCAAGCTATGCACTGCATGAGTACAATTTGTAATCTCATACTTAATACATTCAGTATTTAGTTGATACTTTCTACAAATAAATGAGCATGAGTATCATTTATGATGTATTGTTGTTGAATTTGAATACTTTCCATTCTTCTAGTAGGTTAGTTTGTTAGTGAAAGATTTATATTTGTTTTTATTATGTGATTTGGTCCATGTAGATTGCAGGAGGTATATGGGCCGACATGGTTGGTGGTAAACTTGTATTAGGATTTGGAGTTGTTTGGTGGTCTATTGCTACAGCTCTTACACCAGTCGCAGCAAAGGTTGGGTTGCCTTTCCTTCTCATCGTACGTGTTTTAATGGGGATTGGTGAGGTAAGATTCAAACACCACTAAATAGGACAGCTCCATAATTCCCATTTGTGGTTTCCTCAAGGAAAAAGATCATTTTTACTGCTGTGTATCTCTCCTAACCGATTGGTAACTTGTTTAACTTCCTACTGCCTAAGTTGGGACAATATGTCTTTGTCAGGGGGTTGCCATGCCTGCTATGAATAATATTCTTTCGAAGTGGATACCGGTAGCAGAGAGAAGCAGGTCTTTAGCTCTGGTATATAGTGGCATGTACCTTGGTTCAGTAACTGGCTTGGCCTTCTCACCTTTGTTGATACATAACTTTGGCTGGCCTTCTGTCTTCTACTCATTCGGTTCTCTTGGCAGTGTTTGGCTTACAGTATGGCTAACTAAGGTGCATCATGCAACATTTCTATATATGATTTTTTTTTCCTTTTAGATTTGCACCTTTTGTGCAATATGTTTATCTGTCAAAGTACAATCAGCGTGTTCATTGAAAGTTTATTAACTTCTGTTGTCATGTGTATAACAGGCATATAGTTCTCCTGTTGAAGATCCTGAAATCAGGCATGATGAAAAGAAGCTTATCATTAGTGGCAGTGTGCTTAAAGAACCTGTAAAAACTATACCATGGAGATTAATCTTGTCAAAGCCACCTGTTTGGGCTCTTATAGTGTCCCACTTCTGCCACAACTGGGGAACATTTATTCTTCTTACATGGATGCCAACATACTACAATCAGGTTGAATGCATATGTTTGCCCTTAACTTTCTGATGTTTTAGTTGTAACTTGAATACTATGTTTCCAATTACCTATTACCTTATGAAGTTTCACAGTAATTTTATTTTTTTAAGTTTCCTTTCACATTCAAAATTTCCATAATTTAGAAAGATATTGATGAAATTGTTTTCAATCTTCCTTGATTAGGTTTTGAAGTTCAACCTCACAGATTCTGGTCTATTTTGCATTCTTCCATGGCTTACAATGGCAGTTTCTGCAAATTTTGGTGGATGGATTGCAGATACGCTTGTCAGTAGAGGCATGTCAGTGACTACTGTTCGCAAAGTAAGTATCATTCCTCTGCATCTATATACTGTGAAATCTTCCAGGAAAGTAGCACCATTTTCTCATGACAGAAAGATCTGTTCTGTGTTATTTATCAATATCTTATCTGATAATTTTTTAAGAAAGAAGTAAATTTATGTACCTTCTCGACTTGTATTTGATCATGGTCATCTTTTGGTGACGAAATTATTCTGTCTGTTCTATTAAGCAATTGTGGATGTTTATGTTCATGTTTCATTCCAACCAGATCATGCAGTCAATTGGGTTCCTTGGTCCGGCTTTCTTCTTGACTCAATTAAGTCATGTACATTCTCCTGAAATGGCAGTATTATGCATGGTGTGCAGTCAGGTATAATTCTGACAAATGATAATATTCTGAAGTTTGGTCAGTATGAGTCTATCACTCAAACAAGCTTATTTGGTTCTATTGCAAGAATCTCCTCAGCATGATATTTTGCTTTGTTTGTCCGTATGCTTGTAATTTATTTCTTGATTGAATCAGTCTATCCATTTAAGATGGGAAAAGAGAATATAATTTTTGCATATCTAGTTGATGTAAATTTTTAAGCCCATAAGAAAGGTTGTATATCATGTGCCCCATCTGTCCTGCTGGATTGAAAAGTGAAATTTAGTTGCATGTATGGTAAGGATTAAGCATTTGTCATTGTTGCATTTTATTAGCAACTTGTGATCTCAGTAGAAATAATGGTGTACGTGACAGTTTGTTTCACTTTATGGGGTGGTTGTGTTAGTGAGTTGGTCAAATTGTCATCAAGGAATACGAAAAACTGTTATATTTCATTAATTTTGAAATCATGTGGACTTTGAAAAAGATTCACGTAGGGTACTGAATGAAAACTTCCCTATCGTTTAATCAGGTCAAGTTTGTGGAGTTATGTGTCGTTAATTTATGGTAACGGAGATGTGGAGGGTTGAGTTCTAGTAACTGGCCGGAGTATTGTACTAATGGTGGAGCGGGGAGCCCATGTTCTGAGTAGAAAGGACTAGGAGTCCAGGTGTACTGTGGTGGAGTAAGTTTCAAGTTGTAGAATTAGGGATCCCGCAATAATATATTTCACAAATGAATACTATAATGAAAAATGTCTATAGCTCAAAACAACGCATCCTTTTGTTTCTCCTTCCCTTCCCTTCTTCCCACCCTTTGAATCGGTCTTATGCATTTATGTGTTATCAGAGGGTTGGGCTTTTGGTCACCCAATAGTCAAATCAATGAGCCTTGAGTGACCCTGTCATGTGCTCTGATTGCAGTCATCCAATAAGCCTGCAATGAGATCCCAACAACCATACCTTAACACGGCGTGCTTAGCAGGTCAATGTAATCCTCTCTCAATGGTGCTGGTTGACAAGTAGCTCAATAGGGAGGGGAGCAATGTCACACATCCCAACCAACCAAGATGCACTGTGCCAGTCTTGATCAGATTGAGTTTGTTGTGTGTTAACTAGTTAAGTCTTTATCCCATTTATTTGGGTGAAGTTTTGAAATTATGACAGAGTATTACAATCGACTGTGTTGGGAATCCATGTTTAGTTAGTACTGGGAATGCCAAGTTAAAAATCAGGGAAAGTAAACGAATGAACAAGCAGAAAAGTTTACAACTAAACCTCTCTCACACTTTACTTCTCTTATTTCCCTTGTCTCAATCTGGCCAACACCTATGTATCGATCTTGAGCTGTTCAAAGTTTTAAGTGATCAGCTGTATTGAGGTCTTTATATGTCTGAAACAGATGGCTGCATGCAATTCAGAAACCGAAGTTTCTCTTTTTCTGTCTCTCTTTTATGAAGATCATTGTTCTCGTCAGCAAATATTAGATTCTAGAAAATTCTATACACATTAAATGTTCTCATTAGGCAAAAAATTCACAACCTTTAATAGCTGTAGACAAACTTTGCATTAGTCTGATATTGACTTAAGGCATCAAAGTTCTTCCATCATGTTACTCTTACCTTGGTTTTAAGAAAAAGGAAATTATGTTCTCTTGTTTATTTGGAAGAAAGTAGAATCTAATAAGAAATTTAATTTCATTTAACTTCTTGATTTTATTTTCATTCAAATCGTGTAAAGTGGAAATAAAAAGGATTTGAGCCTTTAATAAGCACAATATGACAACCCAATATTACTTCTCATGATAAGGTTATCTAAGCCCGAATTTTGCATTTTACTATTTGTATTAGGGTTGAAACATGAGCGGTTTTGGAGAATTTCTTTTATATTTAAATGGTAGTATAAATCTTATAACTAAATGGGTTTGAGAATGAGAAAATAGAATGATAGTAAAAGATATTATTTGGATTTTGAGTTTGGAAATGATAATTTTAGAATAATTTCTAGATTTATGAAAAACAACCCAACTCATATAACTAGATGGATTTCATTTCCATTCTCATTTCACCTTACTATCAAATACATATTCATAATTATTCCAGACATTTAACCAAACGTCACCAATGACATATTGGCATTTCTCTCTTGTACATTTAAGTGATACATTATGTCATCAAATCAAGAATGACAATTTTTTAATACCACTCTCTATCAATTAGGGAACTGATGCATTTTCACAGTCTGGCTTGTATTCCAACCATCAAGATATTGGCCCTCGCTATGCTGTAAGTAACATGAACATTTTCAGATGCATTCCTTTTGAAGGCGTTATGGTAGTCCTAAAAAATTCTCGTGTATTCTTCTACGAATCACCCTGGCTTCTAAAGAATCATTTTGGTGTTTTTTTTGCAGGGTGTTCTTCTTGGTCTTTCAAACACTGCTGGGGTTTTAGCTGGAGTCTTCGGGACAGCAGCAACAGGCTACATCTTGCAACATGGTTTGTCTTACTAATTTATGCAATTTGAAGAATAACGTTGATTTAACAGTCTAGTCGTAGAAATTGGATATGATAACTTTTCTGCGGCTGACATGTCAACTAATGGCAGGATCCTGGGATGATGTTTTTGAGGTCTCAGTAGCACTCTACATTGCTGGAACTGTGGTCTGGAACATATTCTCAACAGGGGAGAAGATTATTGACTAAAACTTATTTCTGGATAACCCGACACTTAAAATAAAGTTGGCGAGTTAAGCAAGCCTGATTCTTTTGATCTTTGGTCAAACAACGTAACTGCATCTAAATTTGTAGCACAGAAAACATCTTGCTCTTGCAGACGCCAGTTTTTCTCCATGGGCTCCCAAATAAAAGCAAAGAAAAAGGGTATAGCCTACAGGGCTCGGGCAGTACTGTCTACCTAAGCTAATATCACCTTGAAATATGTACAAAGAACGTATACCGATTTTGTAATGTGCATTTTCATGAATACTTCAATTGAATTGTATATGTAACGCAATTAAATTGGCCAAGGAGTTTCATTCTCATGCTGTGAATACAAAGTATGTTGAGCAGAAAAGAACCGAACAAGCTTGCTTTTGATTGGGCATGCCAATAACAAGCACAGGCTTTTCTACAAAATGGAGATGGCGCCGGACAGATCGGAACTCTCCCATACCTCTACTCCCTCCACTCCTATCCTGCTCACAAACAGCCGATTGCCGCAGGCTTCCATTGCCCCTATCCGCCCTCGTTTAACATCCTCCTCCTTGTCGACGAAGTTCCTTCGATACGTCGCGCCAGCACTAACGTCGTCCTCGTTCCGCTGCCTGCCTTCTTCGCCCTCCGTTATCTGCGACCACACCTCCAATCCCCCCTCCTTGCCCACGAACACTTGCTGCTTATAGCAACGGATCACACTCTTGACCCCTTCGCCGACGCTCCTCACCCCCGCGGTGGCGCTCTTATCTTTCAGGTACACCCAAGGATCCTCCCCCAGCCGCCGCATGTCGGCAACTGCCACGTCCCCCGATCGCCAACATACCTTGTAGATGGCTGAACCCTCTCGGTCCACGTCCACGTCGGAGAACGCGTCGCCGTACCGCTGCGTGTTGCTGCCACCGCCGGGCTCGCTCGTTTCCCACACCGCCTTCCCCGACCGCGGGTCCCACAACCGCATGTAGCCGGCATAGCCAAACGCCCCCGCGCTCACGGCCGCCGCGAAGACCAGCCCTCGCTCGCGCACGTGCACCAGTCGCCCCGGCGACGCCGTCTTCGCCGCGCCTCCGTTCTGCCGCCCGATCGTCTCTGCCGGTCCCAGCGTCGCCGGGTCGACTGCCAGGATGCAGTTCTCCCGGTGGGGGCATTCGAACGCGGCGTAGAGAGGGTCGTTGCTGGACCACCCAGCAGCAATCGCGGTCACCCGCGCCTTGTAGATGCGTGGATCGCCCGGATCCGACCAATGGACTGATCCGACATGTTTGCCGCCGGAGACGTCATAGAAATGTAGGCCAGGGGATTCCAAGGAGCCGGTCGCGGCAACCTCTGGCCACACGCGTCCGATTGCAGTGATCTCGTCAAGATGGGTTCGAATGGTACCGGCGTGGGCAAGGCTCCAGTCGTAGGCGGAGATCTGACCGCCATGGGCGACCCAGACGGAGCCGTCCTCGAATCCGGCGGACAAAGCGGTGGGAATGGCGTCCGACGCGGGGCGGATGGTGGAGGCGAGCACGGCGTCGAACCCAACGAGTGGCGGCGGGGACAAGGCGGAGCGAAGCCGGCCGTCGACTCCGTAAAAGAGAGCCTCGTCGATGAGGTCCTGCTTGGAGAAGCTGCGGAGGGCGGCGGAGGGTAGACAACCGGAGCGGAGGAGGGAGAGGAGGGCGGAGAAAATCTCAGGGTCGCGGTCGATGAAGATGGGTGGGGGGTCGTCTCGGGGAGCGGAGGCGGCGCGGAGGGAGAGGGCTGCGAGGAGGGAATCCGTGCCGCCGGATCGGAGAGTGAGGACCGTGGTCTCGAAGAGCTTTCCGCCGACGTTGAGCTTGACGCGATCGTTAGGGTTCCGAGGAAGGGAGGCGCCACCGGAATTGCTTGTTTCCATCGCTTCCCCTCTCTCTATCTTGGTAGAGCAGCAGCAGGGTCTGACAATTAGGGCAGGACTTGCTCGCGGCAAACGTTGGAGTTGGTGTTTGCTGGTTGATAATATTCGTCGAAACAACAAATGGACCAAGTGCATTAACGTTGACCCAGGTCAATTAAGCACCGTCCGCTGAAACATCATCAAAAATATCCCATTTTAAAAAATATTAAAAAGACATTAATCCTACTTTCTATTTTCAAATCACCTTTATTCTAATAACATTTTAACAAGTTTAGCAAAACTGAAATTGTTTCAATATAGAATAGCAACATTTATAAGAACTGTTTTTAACAATTTTAATTAACATAATTTTGATCAAAACGCTTTAACAATGTATCCGTCTTAAATAAAATTATTCCAAGTTATATTAATTTTGGGCAAAACTTTAATTGTAAGAGTTTTAATCAAAGATACTTAAATAAAATTTAATTAACTTAAATTTATTTTAATCAAAATAGAACACTTCTAACTAATTTTTAAATAATTTTAACATTTATTAACATACTATTTAAGTATTTTTGTGTAATTTAAATAAACTTACTACAATGATAGAATAAAATTATTTTAAGAAAAAATAAGGTAAGCATATTTTTATATTTTTTTAAATATAAAACATCATTTTGATAATAAAAAAAGTAAAAGGATTTTTTTATATTTTTAAAAGATAAGGAAAAAATAAATATTAAAATTTTACATAAATAATTCGATGATGTCTGAAAGCGATGGAGATGATGCATTAGGTAGGTGGCGCTGTTGTTGACCGGGAGATGACTTTGTTAGGGAGAAATGATGACGTCTGACATTCCTTCTAGTTCCTCTTTGCGCATACTCGAAAGAGCAAACAGAACGTTAAGGTAAAAACCAAGGAGAGGGTCTCTGGCGTAGGCTTTTCGACACTCAAATCAGTACGATGACAAGTGAAAAATAGAGAAGATGAACAGTAATATTACATATTCAAGCATACAACATACCTCGCTAATGGAGAGAACTCCCTTTTTTATATCATCTCTCATAACTTTTATAATAATGAGACGATAAAATATATTCAGTGTTAGAAGATGTCTGGTAATGAAAGGCATACCATCTTCCTCCGAGGAATCTTACATTACATGTGTATGACCAGAGTTTTTTTAACCCCCATAATAATGATATAAGTTGAATAGCTACTCCCATAAGAAGGTTTTGTTGCCTATATGTGTCAGATATTAGAATATTCTCTAGTGAATAGTTGTTATTTTCAGACGGGTTCTTGTAATTCCCTAACAATGTTGTCCCTTAAAAGTAATCCGACCAGCCACATATCTGACCGACTATATGTAATAAGATACTAATAAGAATGGGGAACTGAGTTCCTCTAGTCCAACCGGCAATTAGGCCGACCGACTATGATGCTGAAGATATGATAAGTAATGAGTTAAGTCGGTTGGCCAGTCTCATAGGTCCGGCTAGTGCTGGGACTAACCGACTGTATAATAAGAGACTGACTTTCGAGAGAAAAATGGAGCTCAACCACATAAATCCAACCGGCATTGGGCCAGTCGGCCTTGTACTGAAGGTTGTATTGTAAGGCTGACAAGTGAGGAGTTGGCTCCCATAGATTTGACCGGTGCATGAAGACCGATCGACAATATGATGAATGTTACTTTATCATATTGAAAATTGTCTGGCAGTAACAAAGAGTTGAAAAATAGGAGACGATGCCCTATAAGATCGAATGACCCTTGTGGTGGCCAGCTATACGCCAAGAGATGACTGCATGTTGAGCGCCTTAACTACTATAAGTCCAACCAGATCTTTGTCCATCTGGTTGTATGTTGAGAGACTGCCTTAAAGGGTGAGTTGTCCGGTATACCTGGACAATGAGTTGAGCGACAAGTCTCTTTAGCTCGACCGACTTTAGGGTCGACCCATCATATACTAAGACTTATACTACTTATGCTTAACAATGGGACGCTAGGCCCCTTGAATTCGACCGACCTCATACTACAAGCCTTAGCATTAAGGGGCTTAACCCGGACTTCAACTGTATATGCTTTGACTAGAATTGCCACCTCATTATGACTTTGACTGCTATCTTGCCTTGACTTTGACCGCCAGATCACCTCTAGGCTCGTTTATGACATATCGCCCCCAGGGCATGCTTGAGTTGGCTAGTGCAAAGCAGAGTTGCTACCATAGGGCAAAGGTTTGAATCTCGGCAAAGTCAAGGGAAAAAAAAGCCCTCCTCTGCACTGGCCAACTACAA
This sequence comes from Zingiber officinale, assembly GCF_018446385.1. Lineage (NCBI taxonomy): Eukaryota > Viridiplantae > Streptophyta > Magnoliopsida > Zingiberales > Zingiberaceae > Zingiber > Zingiber officinale. Next base: position 16,430,899 of record NC_055986.1, on the reverse strand, counting down.
CTTCCCGATTTACCTCCTCACAGATGGTCGTGGGGCCGACCATGTGGGGCCGCTGGCGTGGCGGATTCCACCTTTTGCTACCATCATTTATGACATATCATATCACTAGCCTTCCCTTTAAATCTAGTTAAAGTAGGTTTATAGTTGACTGACTAAACTCAAGTGTCTTATCCATCCTATCGTCCAATTTACTTGTACGACCGGCTGACCGCACTTATGCTCATCCCTTAATGCTACAGTCAACATTGCTTTCCTTGAAAAATTCTTGTCAGACACTTGGTACACTTAGTATGCTTAAGCGATGCACTGGTGATGCGTGAGAACATACTTTTTAGCAAAATAATTTGGATTGTTTCATCCATCATAAATGTTCATTTATGGGTAAGCGTCATATGTCTCACTAACTCACTCTTTGAAACGACAGTTGACACGCGCTTCTTCGTATGAACCAATGACGCTTCCTGCTTTCCAATCCAACGGTCGTCAATGATCAAGTTGTTTTGGTCAAATGGTTAAGATTAGAAAATTTCTCTTGTCTTTACGCTTAAAAACCTCAAGTGTTGCAGAAACCAATTACTTGCACTTCATCTTATTCAACCTTTTCTCCCAATGATTCCCATCAATGAACATCCTCTTCTTGTGACTTGTATTCTCATTACGACCTGTATTAGTAAGTCCCACCTCCGATCTTCCTTTATTCTTCTTTCATCTCCCTTCATCTATCCATGGCACAAAAGACATTCACTCATTGATATACCTTCATTTGATCGGACTTTGACGGTCATGACTTAGAAATGCTATATTTATCCCTAGAAATCCCCAAAAATTATCACATCCACATTCCTACCTTCCAAAATCATCTTCATCCTCCTCCTCTTGGTTTTGTCACTTTCTTTTAAGATCAACTTTTAGTGGGTTTGTTATTTCTGATCTCCTCTTTTCTTTCTGAAATAAGTCTTTATTTCAACATTCCACTCCAACAATTTGCACCAAATGTCTTTCACACTATGTACGGAATGTATATTCTATGCCATAAAAATGACATTCCTCTATCTCCTCGTAACTTCCACTATTTTTCATACCTAAGAAATTAGAAGCGAGGTTTTTTTTTTATTCTAGTCTCACCCCAAGGCATTGTTCTTTAAAGACTTGCCTTCTTCGAATAAGGGATGGAAGTCCCACTTCTATTTTATTCAAATGCCTATGTCTGTTTCATGGCTAACTGCCTAGAGATCTGACCTTCCTCCTATTCCTGACCTTGGGAATTATAAACACGATTTAGCCTTTGTGCTTTTCTTAAGGAAATTAGACGACATACAATTCAAGGGCCCCAAATTACTGCATGAAGACCTGCTATATTTGTTCGGCCTAAGCCCTATCCGAGCATTCCTTCCCTACTCTTTTGGTAAGCATTAACTGTTAGTGTAATCGACCTCTAGGCAAAGTGGAAGTCCTGGTGAGTGAAGTCAGGACCTAGTGAGTGAAGCTAGGTGGTGGAAGTCCTAGTGAATGAAGCTGGACCCTAGTGAGTGAAACTAGGTAGTAGAAGTCCTAGTGAGTGAAGTCGGGCCCTAGTGAGTGAAGCTGGGTAGTGGAGGTCCTGGTGAGTGATGTTAGACAATGAAAGTCCTAGTGAGTGAAGCTGGACAACCCTAGGGTTGGTAATCCTAGGTTATATGCGACCGACTGGTTTCCAGTCAACCGCGTGCGGTTGATCGGACCAGCGAATCTTAAAATCTATTAACACTGTCTTACTTTACTATTTTATCTATTGTGTTAACTCAGTATTGCAGGGAAATTCAGCTAGATCGACGGGCCGACCGGATAGCTAGCATGAAGTCCAAACAGGTCGAAGGGCTGATCGGATGCCTGGCAAGACGGTAAGTTAAGGCAGGCGCCCGGAACTGCCTATATAAGCAGTCTTCCACCAAGAGCCAAAGACACAACTTGAATTTGCGATTGTTTTCTTGCGACTCCACGACGTGACTCTGACGGCCAAGTAGCACTACTCCGACGATCGAGCAACACAATTCCAATGATAGAGTGATGTGACTCCAACAATTGAAAGCGTAGCCTTCCAAGACTCTAGAAGTTGTTGGTATATTGTTATTATTGCACTTAATTTATAAATCCGTTGTATCTGTCCTTGTAAATATTTACGAATTGATAGTAAATTACCCATCGAAAGCACTCTCACGTGCGGGCTTTGGAGTAGGAGTCGACGAAGGCTCTGAACCAAGTAAAACTTGGTGTGTTAGCATTAATTTCCATTTTCACTTCCGCTGCATATTTTAATTCGGTTTCGATTTTTGACTAACACTATTCACCCCCCTTCTAGCATTTTTCACAATCCAATATTAACAACTTAACCGTCATGTTATCAATAACTAAGGTCTTCGTTATTAACGCGACTTTAGCGACCGAGTGTCTTCAATTGGAAAATGCTAAGCTAACTCGGCAAGAGTAAATTCTCCGGAATGAGCGAGAACAACAATCGGCCAATCCTTTTGGCATGACTTCTAGTGACCATGCAGTTGATTCCCGCATAGCGCCCATAACAGAGGAGGAGTTGCCTTCTGACCCTCTCCCGACATCAGAAGACTCTTCATCATCTAATCCCGAGGCACCCCTGAGGAGGAGGCGTAAAAGGTGAAACTCATCGCCGCGACTTAAGTTCCTGAGGTACGAGCATCTCTAATCAGCATGCCTTCCCCTCATCTTACACCTATCTGGCCAGAGACCTTGGAACCTTTCGAGCTGACAATTTCTGCTCTTCCCTCTGTCAGTCCAGCACAAGAGGAGGTCATGTCTCTTCCGGGTGACTCTCCAATTGTACCAGCTCCACACTCACCCTCCCCCTTTCAATAGCTCCCCTTGTCGAAGCTCCACCCGCTGAAGCTTCCTCCAGCCATCCGAAAAGCTTCTATCAATTTTTGACTGTATATAACCTATCATCCACCCAGGCAACAACTTTTCCATCGACTCTCAAATCGAACTGAGGTTGAATATTACTACAAGGCCCATTAACTGAGGCTTGGGACTTAACCATGAGTTGAGCGGACGAACATACTTTAGCGGAGATGGCGGATGACTATTCTTATGATTTGACTATGGTAGGTTTTAACTTTTTCACCTTCCTTTATTCAGAACATCTCTAATGATGTTTTCTCTGTAGCTTTGGGGAGTTGGGCTGAACCTATCCTGGTCTGTGACGGAATTGCCCCCGAAAAATGAGGCCCTAAAGAGGTGGCTATCAAAGGTAGGCTCTATTTATGCACCCGATTCTCCCAGGAAGCCAATTTCAACGTGACCACTTGAGAGAGTTAAAATAGCAACTTCAAGAGGCTCAGGAATCGACGTAAGCTGTAGCAGAGAGAGTGTAAACATCATAGGCCACCCTGAAAGCCATTGAGAATAAACTAAGGTCTGAAACAGTCAGGTGGACTAAGGTGATGGCCGATTTGGATGAGAAAATTATTGAAGTCCAGAACCTCTCTGCTCAGCTAGAGGAGATGAAGGCTGCCCATGCCTCGGAGATGGGTACAAAAGGAGTCAAGATGACTGTCTAAGCCCATTTGTTATCCGAGCGACAGTAAAGGGTGGATGCGTAAGGAATTGAGCTAGAGTCCCTGTCATGCCCCGAGGGTATACTTGTCCACCAAACCGGACGGTACCCCCTACTGTCTGTTGGATAGTATCATATGTAAGGGAAGGGGGTGAATCATGTGGTTTTTAAAAAACTTATTTTTTTCATTTTACAAAATAAGTACACAACGAAAAACTAAACATAAAAATAAAACAAGTAATAACTCGATTGGTTACTTGGTTCGGAGCCTTCGACGACTCTTACTCCAAGATCCATGATCTCGTGGATCGTATTGATGGGAAATTCACTATAATCCTCTCTCGAAACTACCGAAAGAGGAAAATAAGTACAATAGAAAAAATAGGATAAGAAAAATAGGATAAGGGTAACAAGCTATACTTTCCTTTTAAGCAATAATTAAGTACACAAAGAAAACTTTGTTACCCAACACTTGTAGATGATCGGATCAAGCTCGGTGTTGGACAACTCCTCAGCAGTAGTTAGGCACAACAGTGTCGTAGCAGAGTAGCAACATGCAGTTAGAGTGATTGGAGCATCGAAAAAATACGCAAAGGCTTATAGAAGAGTTGTCTTGAAAGCTGGCCGAAACACTCTTTTATTGAGCATTGGAGGCGCCTTCCATAAAATTGATGGCGCCTTCAATGCGCAATGTTTTATCCCAAAAAATTAGTGCATTATCATCATCGAGGTCTTCTGCATTATTCGATCAAAGGTGCCTTCCAAGCTCTTGAAAGGCGTCTTCCAATGCCCAGCTCAAGGCGCCTTCCTTCGCATGGAATGTGCCTCGGGTACTGTTCACCTGAATTTTGTACTCTTTTCATTCTGTAAAATGTGTTAGTTCAAAACTAAATATCTAATCTACAAAACAAAGTTAGCATAATAAAAATAAGCAGTTTAGTAATTAGACAATGTCTCCCTACGATAAGGATCAAGTCAGAGTCTCAATTTAGATTTTCGAAATGGGCCTAAATTGGACCTGCGCCTAAAGTTCCTTATTGGGACTCACCCTCACTAAAACACTCTCCTCTAGTGCTTACCTCCACTTACCTGCCAAATATCTGGTCCTCCATACCTGTTTGGACTTTCTCTGGTCTTGCTTAGTATCTGACTAAGCTGATCTATTAAGACTTACCTGAAATACTGAGTTAGTATAATAGATATAAAATAGTAAAGGAAAATAGTGTTAGCATTATTAATAATTTGCTGGTCCGGTCGACAACACGTGGTCGATCGAAAACCAGTCGGTCACACATGTTTGGAGTTTACTCCTTCAAGACTTCTCATTATCTACGGTTACCTCTCCTTAAGGTTGCCCAGTTTCACTCGGTTACCTCTCCTTAAGGTTGCCTAGTTTCACTCACTAGGACATCCATTGCTTGACTCCATTTATCAGGACTTCTACCACCTAGCTTCACTCACTAGGGCTTATTTTTACTCACCAGGATTTCCACTACCTAGCTTTACTCACTAGGGTCCAACTTCACTCACCGGGACTTCCACCACCTAGTTTTACTCACTAGAGCCTGACTTCACTCACTAGGACTTCCATTAACTAGCTTCACTCACTAGGGTCTGACTTCACTCACCAGGACTTCAACTTTCTAGGTTTACTCACTAGGGACTAGCTTCACTCACCAGGACTTCCCCTTACCTAACCAAGTTAGGACTTTTCCTTGCTAATCATCTAGTCCTGACTAGACTTCTTTATTTCAAATATCAAGTCATGCTTAGATCAACCCTTGGTCAAATTGACCAGACTTAGGTACATTGTCAAATATCAAAACCTTGGAGGTCGATTGCACCAATAGTGACAATATGAGAAATAATCGATATGAAACCAATAAAAGGCAACACAAACATCGATGCAATATAAAATCGTAACTCATAACAACTAATGTGTATATGTTTACATGTACATATGAACATAAAATTTGATTAAGAAGTACAACCATAAATAAAGACAGTGGAAAATAAATCAAACAGCTCAAAAAGAAATCTGAACTCGAGTGGGATCGACAGCCAGTACTTCTTAGCGACATGATACATCCTCTACCTACTAACTTAGAAATAGAGGAAAAGTAAGGGGAAGTGAGTACAACAACTCAGTGAATATAAGAAGATAGTGCTTAAATAATATAATGAAAGGATTTCAAAGAATACAGTCTTAGGTAATAAATATTTACTATAAAAGTAAGAGCACTGACATAAAATCATCTACTAAATAAATCATAACCAACATATTAACCCTTCACCGACCTACTCCACTAGGTATAGCCAATAAATTAGGAGTAGATATAGTACATCAAAAACCACATTCATAAACTCAGCATATAATAAACATATAACAAATCCTGACTGCACGCGACAACATACTACCACGAATGAGTCTCATGGGCGATCAGGGTATCCACTGTCTACGAGCAACAATACATGCTACCACCATCTGATCTAGTGGCCAAATAGGGTGAGGTAGTTATCTATAGCTCCTCAGATACTGACTACGGGTGATAATACATGATACCACCAACTAGTTCAGTGGGCAATCAGAGCACATGAATGTCACTATATGTGGGCAACAAAACATGCTACCACTACCTGGTCTAGTGGGCAAACATGACCTATAGTTATCTAGCTAGGAACTGTGGGCAACAATACATGCTACCACTATCTGGTCTAGTCGGCAGTTTTATATATCATGATCGTTGACGATTCTCTCAACCACGAATAGGAGATAATGATCGACAAGATATACTAACGGTCACTAATGACTCTCTCAACCATGAATGGGAGACAATGGTCGTTAGGATATACCAACAGTCATTAACGACTCTCTCAATCAAGAATGAGAGATAATAGTTGTTAGGATATAACAACATAACGATAAGCAGAAAATGAATAGTCACATCTAATATAACATTTTATAACCATACCCCAATCTAACCTCACTAGCGTATAGGCATGAGCTTAAATAACAAACAAGGGTCTAGTAGAATACTCGATATCTTACACTACGGTATTGCTACATAATAGCACATGTATAAATAATGAAAAACATCATAGATAGCAACGAGACTACATGGATATCAAATAGATTAAATTAAGTACAAATAACTAAGTATCAACGCAAGAAGCAAATAGAGTGGAGTCAAGATAAGTAATAATTGATGTCTAATCAATAAATGACAATAAATAATCATACACTAATATTAAAGAAACTAAAGAGGTCAAACTAGGAACTACCCACTTCAAATGTAGAGTGTCTTATCCGTCTTCAAGTCCGAATGTCAAATCGAGCTTGAATCTTATAAATATAGGATACAAAGCCAATCTAAGTACTACAGTAATCTAGTAACTAACATAATCTAAGTAGATTAATGCTAATTTGTTTTCTTTATTCATTAACCATCTTAATTAATTAATCAATCAATTAATTTCCTCATCAATAAATCAACTAATAATTAATACTATCACCAACTAATGATCCAATTAATTCCTTATTAATTATTAATTATTAATTTTTTTTTTATTTTCTCAAATAAATTTATTTAGTTCTAATTTTAATCATTTTAAATCATTATTATAGATATAATATATATATTTTTAGATATCATACAATCCCTGCGGTCAGAAGTAGAGGCCACGAAATCTAAGTTAACTGCTTCTAAATCTATGTTGGTCAGAACTACATCCGAGTTGATGGCCTCCTGAGCGAAATGATCTTTCTACTAAGTGGGGGAGGATAAGCGCTTTGAGACAAAGACAACAATCTACCTTCAATCATGAGATCATAACATATCAATCGTCACCTTCATCAATAAGACTTTTCTTGTTGGAGCTGAAGGGGCGATTGTACAACTCCGCGAAGGTGACTACTTGGTGTCTAAACCCCTACTTGATTTTTAGATAGCCAAAGGTTCTTAAAAGAACTCCCACCCGGCGTCTTCCCAAAGTTTGCGTAGCATGTATTTTATGTGCTAACCCCTCTCATGGGCAAAAAAAAACTTTCCTTATGTAATATAACTTATTCTATTTTCTACTTAAACTTGTTTCATGTTTGTTTTTTGTTCAATCTGGTCCTATACTTGGTTGCTCCCTACTGCTAACTTAGTATTTATGAATATCCCACATACTTGAGTGGAGGTGTTTTAGTTTCATTTTATATACTGAGTGGCTTAGAAGCTAGGGTACTTAACCACTTAGGTAACAAAAACTCAAAGATCTGGCCGACCCTGGGATGCTCGGATATGTGGTAAGAACTGCGTTTGGGAGACGAGGGGGATGAAGCCCTAAACATCCAACCAGAGTAAAAGCCAACCGGATTTTAAATAACTTAATCACTAAACACAAGGAAAAGTTTGTTTGATGCACTCTCTAGAGTTTTGGAATAATGACTCACCTGTCACATCTATTATAAATATGCTTCTCGTATTGATGGCATGTGTCTAGCAATCTCATTCTCTTGACATGACAGCTAGTGCATAATTTTCTATCTTCCGAGTGGTTCACCTTTTTTTTGATCTAATGGTCACGAAAATTGACCCACTTTTCTACCATGATCCAACAGTCCCTCTTAAAAGGGACTCATAGGATTCTTCTTTAAAAACGCTAGTGACTATTGAGGATCGGTGGCCAGCTAGAAGGAGGGTTGAATAGCTTGGTCACTCCAAATCACTTGTCTTCCTATAATGTTAGTTACATAGAGGAATAGAACTAAAATAATGAAAGCAAATAAGAATACAAACACTAACAAAATCGATGTAATGTGGTTCAGAGATTGCTTGCTCCTACTCCATGGCTTGTCCTTGAGATCGACGTGTTGGTGCAGGAAGCACCAGACGATCAAACTTGTGTTTTGATAATGACAAAGGATTTAAAAGTTAAGATGTCTTGTTGTCTAATAAGGTTCATTGAGCTTGCAGGAAAAGTCCTAAGTTATCTTAGGCAAAAGTCCTAATGGATTTTAGGCAGGTGGAAAACCCTAGGGAGTGGTAACCCTAGGTTTTAGGGGGTGGTAACCCTAGGTGATGAAAAGTCCTAGCTGCGGTTAGGCATGTGGAAAACCCTAGGGGGCGGTAACCCTAGGTCCTAGGGGGTGGTAACCCTAGGCGGACAGTCTTAGCGAGTCGAACACTTCGGGCAAAATCCTAGAGTCAGGGACTCTAGGTTGAAATCCTGATAGTCGCGGACCGGGTGGAAGTTTGGATGGGTAGCAGAGCGGATGTCCAGCATGAAGATCGAAAGCCTCGGATGTTGAGCAAAAGTCCAATCGGTCTAGAAGACTGGTCTGACAATATGTAAACTCTCTTGAGAGGAGTAGGTGAGGGCGCGCTCCCCGGTGAGGGAACAGTAAGCGTCAGTTCGAACTAGGGTTTCCGGAGGCGAAATCCGTAGTTAGAACCAGACAGTCTAGAGACTGTCAAAATAACTTATTATTTCATATTTTATTGTGCTAACTCTATTTTACAGGGTATGTTTTGTATTTTGGACTAACACATCTTACAGGAAGAGAAAATGACTTTAAAGCCTCGGATGAACAGTTCCCAAGGCACCCTCCGTGGAACTTGGAGGCGCCTCGGTAGAAAGCCTCGCACATCAAGGCACGAAGGCACCTTCCAAGGAGATGGAAGACGCCTTGAACGCTGGATGGAGGGCGCCCTTCATGGAGCTTGGAGGCGCCTTCGGGTGGATAAGCAGCGGACGCCGCGGAGCTTATCGATGCTACGAAATCAGGAAAAGTATCCTCGCTGAAGGCGCCTCCTATGGAGGTTGGAGGCGCCCTCAATGGCTTACTTAAGCTTAGTGTTGGAACCCCAAGGTTGTTTTGGTGTGATCAACATGTTAAGTTAGGTCCTGTGTGTTTCTAACCTTGTGTCTAAGTGTGCAGGAGCTTAGGAACACAGGTAGTCGAGAGGAAGACGCAGCTAGCGAGAAGGACGGCAGTCTGAGGGACGAGGTGCTGCGGAAGAGTACACCGGCGGACGAGAAGGAAGCGCGCGGTGGTTCCGAGGGACGAAAGCCGGAGCGGAAGATTGCTCGGAGAGCAAGAGACGCAGCTAGCGAGAAGGTCAACGACCGAGGAACGAAGACTGCGGATGAGTACGCTGGCGGACGAGAAGGAAACACGCGGCAATTCCGAGGGACGAGAAGCCGGAGGGAAGCCCGCTCGAGAAGATCGGAAGTTGGGTTCGGGTGAGCCCTTTTCCGGATGGCAGAGATCACCCAAGTGAGCGGATCCGGAGGAGAAGAACCGGACCGAGGCGGGACTGAACCAGAGAAGAGGTCCATGACGAAAAAGTCAACGGCTGTTGACTTTGGGCTCCGGGGCGCCTAGAACAGTCCGGGGCGCCCGGACCCAGTATTTTCACCAAATCGAGTCAAAACTCGATCTGAACGTTGGGGGATAAAATTTATCCCCCCCAGGGCGCCCGAAACCCTTCCAGGCGCCCCGACCAAGGCTATAAATATAGCCTTGGTCCAGAAGCTTTTCATCAATTCAGAACTCACGCTTTTCTTTCAAACACTTGTACGCTTTCTGTAGTTAGCTTCTATTGTGCGCTTCAACTTTGTAAGAGGCTTCTCCGCCTGAAGGAGAAATTCTAGTGCGATCATCTTTCTTGGATTAACAACCTTCCCGGTTGTAACCAAGTCAAAACCTGGTGCCTCGTTTTCTGTTCTGATCTTAGTTTATTGCTTTGATTATTTTACAAGTGTCAGTTTAAGAGTTCGAGAAGGGTTGGTTTGTGTTTTGATTTCTGCAGGGCTATTCAACCCCCCCTTCTAGCCGGCCCAACGGTCCTACACTTAGTTCGAGCAGAGGTAAAAAATCAGAAATTTGCAAGTCTTCTTCTGTGTGCTGCTCAAAAGACATTTTGACAAAGTCATAACACTGTTCCGACAACCTAATGCTCTAATTCTAGATTTCTTAGTTGTTGGTATATTTTTACTACACTTAATTAACTGTACTTTAATTTGTAATATTTTGGATTGATAGTGAATTGTTCAAAGTAAACACTCAATGAGTGTAGGCCTTGGAGTAGGAGCCGTCACAGACTCCGAATCAAGTAAAACCAACTTGTGTCATTGTTTTCTATTAATTGTTCTTATTCTACTACAATTTACTCGATTCTTTTAAAATGAATGAAATAGCCATGAGCGTTATTCACCCCCCCCCCTCTAGCGCTTTTCAATCCTACAATTGATATCAGAGCTGGGTCGCTTCGAATCGGTGAAACCACCATTCAAGTAATTTTTTTCATGGTATTAATTCTTTTGTTTTATTTAATCGGAGTTGGTATAATTGCCTTATTCTGATCATTTTATCATAATTAAAAATTCAATTTTCTCGAAGCTAGTGCAACACCACTCGAGCTCGCTTATTTAAAATTATTATCCCGCACTACTAATCCAAGACCAAGCCTTGGAATAAGTTTTCTCATTTTTTTTTTGTCGTGCTAGATTTTTAAATGGCCTACCAAGAGGGATATAGCACTGCACGCCCTCCCCTCTTCACTAGCGAAGACTTTGGTTACTGGAAGAGCCGAATGGAATATCACCTCAAGACGCAAGTCGAGATGTGGATAATCATCCAAACGAGATTTGCTGATCCCACCGAAGATGGAGTTCTCATCCTGTGCGATAAATGGGATGCACCAACGAGGAAAAGGATCAAGGTCGACGCAAAGGCTACCCAGACTCTACAATGCAGGCTAACAAAAGAAGAGCTGAACCAAGTCGGCCTGTTCTCAAGCGCTAAAGAATTATGGGAAAAGTTGATCAAGCTGCACGAGAGAACTTCCGACACGAAGGTAAGCAAATGTGATTTAATTTTAAATAAACTGTATAACATAAAAATGCAGGAAGGTGAGTCAGCAAGCCAACATCACGCACAGATTCAGGACCTACTAAATGACCTTCATGCAATAGGTCAGAAGGTGAAAAACTGCGATATAATCAGGTATGCACTTAATGCATTTCTGATGAATATTTTGTGAGTATCTATGGTAGATTCTTATAAATATCCAAGGACCTCTCCTTAATAAAATAAGATGAATTATTTTCTAAATTTGAGATTCACAAACAAACTAATACTACTCAGGTCGAGAAAGTATTACTTTGATTGCAGGAACGAGCAGCACGCGGGAATCAAAAGCAAAGCGCAGAACTGAACCCTAGTCCAAAAATGAACCAGACTCAGAAGAAGTCTACGATGAGATTACAACCGAACTCATTAACCTTGTACTAAAACTCTATAAAAAGAAGAAAGGATTCACTAAGAAAGACATCAAGAAAGTGATTTAATCCAAGACGGTGCAATCAAGACCAAAAGTAAAGTCTGAAGTAACTTTCTACGGCTGCAACAAAAAGGGACACTTCAAAGCCAACTGTCCGAACCAAAAGGAAACAAAGAAGCAAAGGAAGAAGAAAGCACTGCAAGCAATATGGGATGAGTCTTCTTCATAAGATTCTGACGAAGAGCTTGAACAGACGAGCTTCCTTGCGTTTACAGCCTGGGAACAAGTCAACGAATCTAAAACCGAGAGTGAATCAAAAATAGAATCCGAGAGAAGCCACGGATTTGTATATGTTTTTGCAGGGCCTAACCCCACTGTAAGAACTTCTTAGATAGATAAATTGCATAACTTAGTTAACTATCTCATGCGTAAGTTAGCCAAATCTAACCTCTGAGTCAAGTCACTCTAAAAGGAGGTAACAATCCTTAAGTAGGAGACTAACCTAAGTCCTTTGATTGAGTCAGTTCAAAATGGAAGTTCAACCCAAGTCCAACAACTTGAGGAAGAAATTTTCAATTTGAAAACTCAAGTTAAATGACTTAAGGACACATTGGAATGATTCATCTTGGGTTCGAAGAATCTTGATCTGATTCTTGAAAAATAAAGAGTCATTTACAACCGATCCAGACTTGGATTTAAGGCTAAACAAAAATACAGATCTACTTGTAAATAGAACAAATAGAAAATTAGTCCAAGCATGAGTCCTCAAGTCAAATTTGATTAATCATGTTGGACTTGGTCAACATTGGGTCCCCAAGGATCAAATCTACTACCTTGATAAACCCTATCGAGGCTATGATCTAGGGGGAGCCGATAGAAAGACCATTTTTATCGATATATAGATTTGTTTGATGCTTGCTTTACTGCTTTCATTGTACATGCTTAGACTAGGATAGATAAGGACCTAGCCTTGATTCACACTTGACTAGTTAGACCGAGGAGTTCAGAAAGGAAATTAAATATCTAATTTCTTTGAAAAGCTTTGTCTAGAAGTGGTGAATGATCTCATACCCAAGAAGGCCTAGTGCCTCGCCATAGCCTGGAAGCCAATCATTGAAATAAATATTTAATTGACTAATTGTAAAATCTTAGTCTAACTCAATTGTAAATCAATCCTTAGATTGTAATTTAAATTGAAGATAACATTAACCATCTCACAAAATCCTATAAGGTTCCCTGATTGATAATTTTAAAAAAGAGTGTGATAGATCTAAGTTTAAAATATAAAGTAGTTAACTAAACCCAAATTAATTAAAATTAATTCAATTAAGTTAACTTAATTAATTTTGAAATCTTAATTTCAAATTCTAATTAATTTCAAAATCTTAATTATATCTTAATTTCAAAATATTATAAAATCATAATTAATTTCAAAATCTTACTTAATCTTAAAATTAATTTCAAAATCATAATTAATTTCAAAATCGTAATTAATCTCAAAATTAATTTTAAAATCATAATGAATTTCAAAAATCTTAATTATTTGATTATTAATTTTTAAATCATAATTAAAATTTAAATTATTAATTCTTAGATTTTCAAAATCTTAATTATTTTTAAAAGATAATTAATTTTCAAATCATAATTAATATGTAAGTTTATAATTTCAAACTTAAGTAATTTTAAATATATTTTCAAAATCTTCACAATTTTAATTATTGTCAAATGTTTAAATCTAATTAAACTCATATTTTAAAATTTGAAATTCAAACTCATTCAAAATTCAAACTTATATTTTAAAATTTCAATTTCAATATTTTTAAACATTGGTAAAATAAACTTAACTCCATCTCACACAAACTCATAAGTTTTACATGTTTGATAAATTATAAAGGGTGAGATGGAAAATTAGGAAAATAGAAAACTAGCTTGAAAAATTAGAAAAATAGATAATTTCTTTTATCTTATACATGCTTGGACTCTAGGATCCTCAAAATATTTTAAAGGCATTAATCAAGAGGGAGTAAAGGGAGTCAAGTTAAGTTAATTTTTTGTTTTGAAAAGTTAAAATATTCTTTTTCAAAATTTCAAAGTTAAACTTCTCTTTTTGCTCTTTGAAAAGCTAAATTTTTTTTTTTTTTAAAAAAAAGAAATTCAGTTTTCTTGTTTAACTATTTTTTAAAATAATCCTTAAATATTTTATTTGAAAAAGTAAGCAAATTTTTTTTTAATAAAAAGGGGTACTTAACTAAGCTTCTTATCAAAATCATTTTTAAGCTAAGTACTTAACTAAGTTTTTCATCAATTTTTTTTAACTAAGTACTTAACTAAGCTTTTTATGAAAATCCTTTTTAGTCTAAGTACTTAATTGAGCTTTTATCAACATCCTTTTAAAGCAAAGTACTTAACTAAGTTTTGATCAAAATTTTTTTTTTAACTAAGTACTTAACTAAGCTTGTCACGCCCCGGAGGAGTCCCTGTCCGAAGAAATTTCGGCAGCATCTCCCCTGTACAGCGGACAATCTGAAACTTTTCTACATCCTCATATACCTCAGCCACATGCGGCTGGAATAAAAACAATAATAAAATACAACCACACAAACATCCACGCAGTTCAATAATAAGTAAACAAAACAGTAATACCATGACTCGAAAATAACCCTACTCCACTACACCCATAAAGCACAAATCCGACGAACTCACCTCTTGTGCCGTCCAGGCAGGCATGTAGTAGAACAAAACCAAATCATATAAAAAATCCATCGACATCACAAAATCCATACAATGTCCAAGTATCAAAATAAACCAATTCTAAATATAGTCAAATAAGAAGAAAAACTAAAAGGTCAATAAATCCTCGTGGTCTGCAGGGACCAGCAACTGGAACTCTCTCCTGACAGCATCAACCTGAAAAATAACAACAATGGAGGCGGGGTGAGTCCAACACTCAGCAGGTACAACTGATATACAAAGTAGGGAAATAACACCTAACACTAATCATGCGTACAGTCTCCTGATATAAGAAAGATAAAAATGCATCTGAAGTAAACAGGAGAGAAACTGTACTAACCGGGACCTGGATATAAGGACAAACAGTCTGAGCGATATGGAAATCCTGTATGTATGTCAAACATGGGTATCCAAACAATATGCAGCATATAAATGCAGCAAACACAAGCAATAAATGCATCATGCACATGATGCCAATGATGCGTCCTGGTCACCCCTGACGCCAGTCAACCATCTCACACAAAAGTGAGGCCGAGTGGGTAGGGTTGTGACAACCGTGCACTCTGTCGTCACTACTCCTGATGAGTGACCGAGTGGACGGGATACTGTCGGAGTACACCTATCCTCCTACCCCAAATCATAAATGGGGGAGCGCAATGCTCTCAACTCCCGGTACACGATGACGGGGAGGAATCCCTGCCGGCTAACACGTTGCATCACGCTACCCATGAGCGGACCAACAGAGTCCTTGCAACACTCTGCCTGAATCGACCACTAACCCATGAGTGGTGGTGTGTGCAGATCCATGTAACTGGCGATGTGCTCAACAATAATGGAGCGGACTATCGCACAACATGCAATCATGCAAATGGTGCATGACACTAACCACAAAATATCCTGACCTAATCCATATATATATATATAAGTGCATCATAGGTCAACGAATCAAATCAAATCAAATCAAAGGTACACAGAAGGTATAAAACCTAGGTCCTGAACATGGTGAAGCATGGTATATCACTACCCCTATAAGCATGTATCAACAGGTAAGGAATACATGAGATGCAAAACAAGCAATCAATCAATCATGTAACAAGTATCGGGTAGTGATTAACCGGAACAAATAAGAAACATAATTAATGCAACTTGTTATATTCACTACTATGTATATCAAATGATATAAGACAAAAGTACCTGCCTCCGATAAAATGATCCAAATCTGACTCCGAGATACTCGTCTCACGTCAAAGTCCTGTAATAGCCACATTTAATTTAGCTACATATATATCACATAGCTAAAGAAATTCCTTATTTACCAAAATCCTAATTCGTTTCACTATACAATTTGATTTAGGTCTAAACCTAAATCAACTTGAACTCTTCCAAATATGAACCTAACACCAAAACAAATTTATACACCTTACCTCTACCGCTCCTTCAGCCGTCTGTGATGGCAACAAACCCGATCCACAATGGGAAGGCCGGAACCCAGCAACTTCAGACCAACTATTTACTGTCAATTTGAAAATAAATTCTAAATCTTTACAATAGTATACTTCAATCTACATCACTGTTAAGAGAATCCACCTGAGTACTCTTCAAACCTGGGCAGATGGGCTGAGGAAACCGAGAGAAAAACAAAAAGATGAACCGGGGCAGCACTAGGGCACAGGTTGGCCACGCACAGTGAAGTGTAGAGGCAGTAGCGCTAGGGGAGAAGAATCTCGCCACCAGACAGCTAGTGAACTGGTGCTAGGGCTGAGGAATGCAAAGCTGTGGCCACCGGAGAGAGATGGTGGCCGTCGGCTTCCATCTAGGGCACGCAGCTGTGGCCCAAATCTAGGGCAGAGGGCGTCGGGAAGAAGGAGTCTGCTAGGGCACTCGAGATGGAGGAAGAGGTGGTCTCGGTGTCAGCAGAGGAGAAGAAGGCCGACGCTACTCGGCGTCTGAACGGCGGTGGCGCGCGTGAGGAGATCGGAGAGGCGTCGGCGGCATCGGCACCTAGGCTCGGCGCTGCTCGGCGTCGAGATAAGGAGAGAATGTGGCGTCGCAGGAAGGGAAGGAGAAGAAAACCACCGCGGCCGACGGTTAGGGCAAGCCGGCGTTGCGAGAGCTCGGGAGGAAACCACGCGGGTGAGGGAAAAACAAAGGAAAAGAAAAAAAATAAATAAATAAAAGAAAAGGAAATAAATCTTTTCCTCGTTAAAATGGGGTAGCCTAAACAGGCTTTTTCGGGCCCCATTTTTGTCTCCGTTAACTCGTCCATATGAGCTCCGAAAAATTTCCGAAAATTTTTCAAAAATTTCAGAAAATTCCCTTATTAATATTCGTCTATTTTCGATATTTTACAAAGCTTTTTATCAAATTTTTTTAAAAAAACTAAGTACTTAACTAAGTTTTGATAAAGTTTAGTATTTGATAAAGTTTCTTTTTAAAAGAATTCATCTTCTTAGCTAAGTATTTTTTACAAGGAATTCTTTTTAAAGTTAAATGTTTTATCAATATCTTTTTCAAACCTAAGTGTTTATCAAAATCATGTTAAAGATAAGTTTTTCTCTAACTCTTTTTCAAAAACAATTATTTTCAAAACTAAGTTTAGCTAAGTTTTTTTTTTTAAAAAAAATGACTCACTTTCTACGCTAAAAAATTAGCTAAGTTTTTTTTAATTGCTACCCTTCTGGGGGAGCTTAAGTTAAACAGAGTAAAAACCTTTCCTCCCTAAATTGTTTTTGATATATGGCAAAGGGGAAGAGAATGGTCAAAAATTAAGGAGAGTGATAAATTAAGGGAGAGCTAATACTTAGTGAGAAAATACTATATTTTTCTTTAAATGTTTTTCATTAAACTACTATATATATTTACTTAACTTTTGAACCTGGTTGTCATAATTAAAAAGGGGGGAATTGTTGGTACAAGAAGCACCAGACGATCAAACCTGTGTTTTGATAATGGCAAAGGATTCAAAAGTTAAGATATCTTGTTGTCTAATAAGGTTCATTGAGCTTGCAGGAAAAGTCCTAAGTTGTCTTAGGCAAAAGTCCTAGTGGATTCTAGGCAGGTGAAAAACCCTAGGGGGTGGTAACCCTAGGTCCTAGGAGGTGGTAACCCTACATTGTAGAGGGTGGTAACCCTAAGTGATGAAAATTCCTAGCTGCGGTTAGGCAGGTGGAAAATCCTAGGGGGCGATAACCATAGGTCATAGGGGGTGGTAACCCTAGGTGGAAAGTCTTGACGGATCGAGCACTTCAGGCAAAATCCTAGAGTCGGGGACTCTAGGTTGAAATCCTAGTGGTCGCGGATCGGGTGGAAGTCTGGATGGGCCATGGAGTAGACGTCCAGCATGAAAATCGGAAGCCTTGGATGTTGAGCAAAAGTCCAGTCAGTCTAGAGGGTCGGTCTGACAACAGGTAAACTCTCCTGAGAGGAGTAGGTGAGGATGCGTTCCCCGGTGAGGCGTCAGTTCGAACTAGGATTTCCGGAGGTGAAATCCGAAGTAAAGAATCAGTCAGTCCAGAGACTGTCAAAATAACTTATTATTTCATATTTTATTGTGCTAACTCTATTTTGTAGGATATGTTTTGTATTTTGGACTAACACATCTTGCAGGGAGAGAAAAGGACTTTAAAGCCTCGGATGAACAGTTCCCGAAGCATCCTCCATGGAGCTTAGAGGTGCCTCGGGTGCCTCTGTTGAAAGCCTCGCGTAGCAAGGCGCGAAGGTGCCTTCCAAGGAGATGGAAGACGCCTTGAATGCTCGATGGAGGGCGCCCTTCATGGAGCTTGGAGGCGCCTTCGGGTGGATAAGCAGCGGACACCGCGGAGCTTATCGACGCTACGAAATCAAGAAATGTATCCTTGCTAAAGGTGCCTCCTATGAAGGTTGGAGGCGCCCTCAATGGCTTACTTAAGCCTGATTCGAGCAAAGGTAAAAAATCAGAAATTTGCAAGTCTTCTTATGTGTGATGCTTAAAAGACATTCCGTCAAAATCATAACACTGTTCCGACAACCTAATGCTCCAATTCTAAATTTCTTAGTTGTTGGTATATTTTTACTACACTTAATTAATTGTACTTTAATTTGTAATATTTTGGATTGATAGTGAATTGCCCAAAGTAAACACTCAACGAGTGTAGGCCTTGGAGTAGGAGTCGTCACAGGCTCCGAACCAAGTAAAATCAACTTGTGTCATTGTTTTCTATTAATTGTTCTTATTCCGCTGCAATTTACTCGATTTTTTTAAAATGAACAAATTAACCACGAGCGCTATCCCCCCTCTAGCGCTTTTCGATCCTATATGACGAACCCTCAATCCTTCGGTGGATTAGTCCTTGTCAATCTCCGCGCCCACCCAAAAGAAACTCTTCTTCTTTACATGCTTAGGAATTATTTGTAGGAAGAAGAGTGTAGACTTTTAAAACTTGGAGGTAAAGACTAAGAGTATATCAACAAGATCAGTAACCTCCTTCAATGCCCCATGCTCCCTATAAACAGAGTGGAAAAAGTTGATCATAAGTCAACTCATTTCCTGTGCACCAGTCGACTGACAAAACCATCAGTCGACTGGTGCTACCGTTGGATGTAGCCAACTGCTACTTTGCAGAATTTGGGATTTTGCCAACGGTCACTAACGACCAGTTACTAGTCGACTAGTAAAAGTATCAATCGACTGGTCGCTGCTAGATGAGTGAATAGAGCTCCTCTGTTTGCTCCTAATCAACTACTCAGTCGACTGGACCAGTCGACTGCAACTTTCATCAGTCAATTGGTGCTGGTTACACACTCACACTCATCCTCTCCAGAGTCACCCTTGAAGTTGTCTTTCTCAGCCTTCATCCCTCAGATGCACTCGAGCCCGCGGCTCCTCTCCATAAATCCGTCGTGTGGCCTTGAAGTCTTCTTCTCTCGGCTCCACTCTGTTACTTCTCGTCTGGCGATCCCTCGGATGAACCATCCTTCACCAATCTCAAGGACCTGAGCTATAGGATGAGCTTTTCCCAGCTTAGCCGCACCAAGCTTCTCATGTGTGTTTCACCAAGTTCTGCATGACTCAAACACGCAAATCAAATATATATGAAACCTAACTTAAACTCTTTGACACACACATCAAAATCATGATCCTACTCGATCAAATCTAGGCCAATTATATCCACAATCTCTCTCTTTTTGATATATGATAATATATTTAAGTTAGGCATAAATAACAACATGAAAATTATAATCATAGCATACACATGAAGTATAAAACCCAAGCTCCTCCTTAACATATGTTCTATCACTTAATTTCCAACCCGACAACCCAACCCGAGTCGACCCGAAAAAAATTAGATTTGGGTTGGGTATTTTCGGGTTCAGGTTGGAGCATTTCGAGCTAAAATTTTTTGGGTTGGGTCGGGTTTAGTTCGGATTGACCCGGGTTAACCCAAATATAGGGTTTAGTAGATTTTTTAGGGTTAAATCAAATTTTATTTTAAAAATTAAGATATTTTTATGTATATTAGTATCAATATTAGTATGATAATGATGGAGTATCGAGATAAAAGTCAAGAATTATAGGGAAAATAGCTAAAAAAATCATTTTCAATCGGGTTATCCGGGTTAGGTTTGAGTTTGTCGGATTCGGGTTCGAGTTTAGGGATTTTAGGTTGAATTTAGTTTGGGTCGGGTTCAAGTTGGGTCAAAAAAAAATTCAACCAGGCTCGAACCTCACCTGACCAACCCAAATTGATACCCTTAGTCTAGGAGAGTTGCCGCCCATCAAGGCTTTCCCTTTGCGCAAATCCCATGCAAGCGCATCTCCAGAGGATGATATTTGGAGCCTTTCTTCTCAACCTATCTCGTCGAGAGGAATGCGGAATAGTGCTTGATGATATAATATCGGGGATGGTGGTATAGGAGGTAGGTTGATTGGTTGGATGATTAGTTGTATGAAGCAAGCTGCTGGTGGGGGAAGAACTGGTTGAAACCCAGTTGAACTTTCTACTCGAGTTCCTCTTTTAGTGTGAGGACCCTTCCTTGATGCGGCCGGGTCATGTGGCAACGTACTGGTGGTAGTTGTTTGTTGTTGTTGCATTAACTTTTGTGCTCGAGCAGCTACCAACAACTCGAAATCCTCTTGAACAGGGTGACGGTGGTGAATCACCCAACTTCTTCCATCTCTACATTTCATATTCAAGTGAAAATTTCCACAGACGACATCAAATTTAATTCTGTTTGAAAGCGGTGGAGACGATGCGCTGAGCAGGTGCCGTTAGTATTGACCGAGCGATGACTCTACTAGAGAGAAACGATGATGCTTGGCACTCCTTCTAGTTCCTCTCTGCGCACACTCGAAAGAGCAAATAGAATGTTAGGGTGAAAATCAGGGAGGGGTCCCTGGCGTAGGCCCTCCAACGCTCGAGTCAGTACAGTTGTCGGGTGAAAAGTGGAGAAGATGAACAGTAATGTTGTGTATTCAA
The DNA here is from genome assembly GCF_018446385.1 of Zingiber officinale. Taxonomy (NCBI): domain Eukaryota; kingdom Viridiplantae; phylum Streptophyta; class Magnoliopsida; order Zingiberales; family Zingiberaceae; genus Zingiber; species Zingiber officinale. The sequence goes on along the minus strand of NC_055986.1, from coordinate 16,409,876 downwards.
GCATAAAGCATAAAGTATCAAGCATACAACATACTTTGCTAATAGAGAAAATCCCTTTTTATATCATCTCTCATAATCTCAGCAATATTTGGTGTCAGAAGATGTCTAGTAATGGAAGTATATAGTCTTCCTCTGAGGAATCTTCCGTTATACGTGTATGACCAGTCTTTTGTAACCCCCGCAATAATGATAGAAGCTGAGTAATCACTCCCATAAGAAGGTTCCGTTACCTGTATGTGTCAAATATCATAATATTTCCTAGTGAATAGCTGTTATTCTTTGATGGGTTGTTGCAATTCTCTGACAATGTTGTCCCCTAGAGATAATCTGACTGGCCACATATCGGACTGACTATATGTAATAGGAGACTAATAAGAATGGGGAAGTAAGTTCCTGCAGTCCGACGGGTAATTAGGCCGAGAGCAGCTATATGACTGTAGACCATGATGCTGAAGATCTGATAAGTAATGAGCCAAGTCTTGTAGGTCTGGCTAGTGTTGGGACTGACTAGCTGTATAATGAGAGATTGACTTTCGAGAGAAAAAGAGAGCTCGACCACATAAGTCCGATCAACATTGGGCTGGTCTGCTTTGTACTGAAGATTGTATTGTAAGGCTGACAATTGAAGAGTTGCGTCCTATACATTTGACCAACACATGAAGACCGACCGACAATATGCCGAGTGTTACTTGATCATGCTGAAGATTGTCTGATAGTAATAGAGTGCTGAAAAATGGGAGACAATGCCCCATAAGATCGAATGACCCTCGTGGTGGCCGACTATACTCCTGGAGATGACTACATACTGAGCACTTTGACTACTATAATCCAACCAGATCTTAGTTCGTTTGGCTGTATGTTGAGAAACTTCTTTTGAAGGGTGAGTTGTCTAGTATACTCGACCAACACATTAAAGTCGCTCGGGTTTATTATGTATATCCGGGCAATAAGTGGAGCGACAAGTCTCTTTAGCTTAACCGACTCTAGGACCGATTGACTGTATACTGAGACTTATGCTTAACAATGGGACGTTATACTCTAGGACCAATCGACTTCATATTGTAGGCCTTAGCGTTAAAAGGCTTAACCCGAGCTTCAGCTATATATACTCTGACTTAAATTGTCACATCATTATGACTTTAACCGCTACTTTATCTTAATTTTAACCCTCATATTACCTCTCAACCTCCTTATGACATACCATATCAACAGTTTTTATAGAGCTCATGATTTTTCTTCCTCTACTTTTTATCTAAATTATTTACCTTAAATATGAAGAAATGAAGAAAATAATAATCTCTTATATATAATATATAAAACAAATGTGAAAATTATTTTAATAGAAAAAATAATCAATCAAGACAGCTAGTCCTATTATAAAACATACATATGATTCAGTTAACCCAACAGCTCGGTAAAAGTTAGAAATCCGTCATGGGCTTTTATGATGGTCTTATGCTATTGAGAGGAAGTAAATTAAAAAATTAAAATTAATTATCATATAAGAGAATAATTTCTTAATTCTTATCGAATAACTAACTTAACTATACCTGAAGATTTAAGTTAACTCAACACGTGGGTTAAATTGGCGGTATAATCTATTTTAATTTTGTTTGTTTTTTGCTTAAATATATGACATATCTAAATTTAAATTATTTAAATAAATATACACCTTTCACTAACACCCTCCTAGCTATTATCGTCAGTGTTACTAATAGCTAGGTTGAACCTTGAAGGTCTCACGCTGATCTTAAGTCTTAACACTAACTCGGACTAACTGTGATGCCATGTTTAATTTGCTATTCGTTTGCATCACCAGCGCATCGATCGATTGTTCGGACAGATGCCTTCGTCACCTTAAGTGAATGTCAAACACCAGCTATACACTCTCGACTCTACGTGTAAAACAAAGCAAAGTGGCTTTCGTACGCCGAGCATACACGTTAGATTTGCTGTTGTCCTATCCTCCTGCCACGGATCCTTCAATGATAATGCCAGTCTTCCTTCACACCATGGCAGCTGGTGATTAGGGCCTTTAGTTCTCCTTTGATCACTCTTGAACTTTCTCGTAGCCTCTACAGCCTTGCGAAGGTAGTCATGCTAGATAATTTCGTCAATAGTCTACTTTAAACGCATGCACTGACTGTGGTATGGCCGTATAATCCGTGGTATATTGTTCCCAGCGTAGATAGTTTATACTTATCATGGTTAATTCTGAGATCGATTTCCAATGGATCAATGCGGAAGTCCAATTGATTACCTCAGTACCTCCTTCATGCGCCACTGTTGCGTTGCTGGATGAAGTCCTTATAATCTATTTGTCTATATCTAACAGGGCGACAATACTAGACTGAGCGTTAAACCTTTTACCACGCAGTATAATCCGTGGTATAGATAAGTTTTTAGGTGTTTTGACCCGGATAAAATTTGATTGGTGTTGTTTGTTGTTGCCCTCTTGTGAAAATATGATCAGATCAATCAAGACGAAGTAAATTACCATGCTTGGTCTTTATGAACACCTCGGGCTGATGTGCGCTAAGAGTTATTCTCAATACACGATGAGGAGTTCCAGGGATGCTGGTCAAAGTCTCTTGGCCTCTTATCATTAGGTTTCTGTTTCTTTGGCTCCTTTGACTCGTCATGGTTTAAGCTCGACAGTCCTTGGCATATTTAACAAGCTGGTCATGTTATGTGGTTGAAATTTAATTCTGTGTTCCAGATTTAGTTTAGCAACATCTATAACATAATTTGATAGCAACTACATTAAATTTTAGTAACACTGGTGACCCTGTTTAAAAGCGGAGAAAATGATAAGTTAGAGATGTGGCTGGAAGTTTGATGAGGCGAAGATTCCACGTGGTCCTACAATATAAAAGCGTTAGTGCCGGGTCGGGAAGGGATTCCCAGCGTTGGCCCTCCGACGCTCAAGTCAATTTCTGGCGATGTAAAGAACACTAGGAATGTTGTAACAAAAAAGTAGAATGATGAAATTGTGCATATATCCGTCTACAGATGGAAACCTCCGTTTATAGTGCTACTACAGTGTCTAAGCACACATCTCAAAGAGTGCACACATTTTTCCAAACATCCTATGAAAAGATAAGTCAAAAAGTGTATCTGACATCTTTCCTTAAGCGAGTATGCATATCTCTAATGTGATAGACTGGAAGCTTCTACCGTACTATTTACTTGCGGAACATGCTCGGTTGTCAGTGACACAAATATCTAAAAGAGTACAAGGAAATACACGAGTGGATCCTGCTGTCGGCTGACCGGTGGCCTCTCGGCTGGGACACACCTCAGTCGACTGTACTGCACCGAGCAATCTCCCTTCACTTAGGTTTTCCATTGTCATAGGGTTGCCTCTCATCCGGATAGACATGCCTCCAGATCGGCGAGGACGGCGGCTGGGGGATGCATTACTTGTTTCTCTTAACCTCGAGTTATCTGTTTAGCCTTACTCGTCCGCTCGGGTATGCCGCCCATTTGGCCATAACTCGGCCGAACGGCCGACTTTGCCTGATCTATGGACATCGTCCCTTTACCTTTCTTGATTTTGACCTCCACGTTAGCTAGTCTTCCTTACTTTCACCTATCTTTGGTGGAACCCCTCTTCATCACCGCATCTTGTCTGAAAGTAAAAAAGATGGCAGGCTAGAGATGTGGCTGGAAGTTTGATGAGGCGAAAACACCACGTGGTCTTGCAACATAAAAGCATTAGTGACAGGCTGGAAAGGGGTTCCCGACGTTGGTTCTCTGACGCTCAAGTCAGTTTTCTGTGATATAAAGAAAGTAGGAATGTTGTAGCAAAAGAGCGTGTAGAATGCCTGTAGATGGGAATCCCCTTTTATAGTGTCACTATAGTATCTGTGTACCTATCTCAAAGCATGCACACATTTTTCCAAACGTCCTCTGAAAAGACAAGTCAAAAAGTGTTCCTAACACTTTTTCTTAAGCGAGTATGTATATCTTTGATATGACAGACTGGAAGCTTTTACTGTACAATTTATCTGCGAAACATGCTCTGTTGTCAGTAGCACAAATCTCCAAAAGAGTACGAGGAGATACACGGGTGGGTCCCACTGTGGGCCGACCGGTGGCCGTTCGGCCGAGACATGCCCCGCTCGGCTATGCTACACCGATCAATCTCCCTTCACTTAGCTTTTCAGTTGTCGGAGGGTTGTCTCTCATCCGGACGAACATGCCACCCGATCAACATTGACGACGACCGGGGGATGCATTGTCTGTTTCTCTTAACCTCGAGTTATCTGTTTGGCCTTGCTAGTCTGCTTGGGTATGCTGCCTGTCCAACCATAATTCAGCTGAATGGACGACTTTGCATGATCTGTGAGCAGCGTCCCTTTACCTTCCTTGACTTTGACCTTCATGTCAGCCGATCTTCCTTACTTTGACCTATCTTCAGTGGGACCCCTCTTCGTTACCATATCATAAGCCTTCCCCTCAAGTCTAGTTGAAGGATGGTGCAAATCTGATCGACTGGACAGTTAGTGTGTTCTGAAGCTCTTTCTTCCTGATCAGGTGTGCTAGGATTTAGAGTCGTTGTTCGGTTGTGATGTTTACTGCTCCAGAGTTTATAGTCGTCGCTCTGTTGAGATCTCCAATGCTCAACGGTTTATAGTTATCGCTCGACTGGGACGCTATTCGCCCAAGGGTTTATAGTCGCCGCTCGACTATCATCTTCAATGCTTAAGGGTTTAAAGTTGTCGTTTAACTGTGCTGCTCTTCGCCTAAGAGTTTATAGTCACTGCTCGACTGTGGTGTTTTCATTAGCGCCAGAGTTTATAGCCGCCGCTCGACTATGATGCTCACTGTACAAGATTTTATAACGTTGCTCGACGATATCATGGCTAACACTTAGCTATTTTTTGTCTTCCTTCTGATCTTTGCTCCAACCGATCAGCTCACATAGTGCCTTTTAATTACTGCTGAGGTCATCATAATTTCTCAAAAATCGTTCAAATCTTCAACCATTAATACAAAGCATGCTTAGTTATGCCCGATAATCATGCTCTCTACTTCTTCATTAATGTCACCTGTAACTGAATGTCACATGTCGCCCTTGCATGTTGCTACAAGCATGAAGTGATAGGCGGTTGTTTGGGTTTGATGTAACGACAGCCTTTTCGAATTCAATGTTCACGATGAAGCCTTGTTTTCCAAAACTCTCGATCAGACTGTTGGTTGCTATTGGGAATATCGTACCGGTTCCCCTGTACAAAAATTTTGTACAAGTCTTGAACCTTTCTTAACAACCTATTGTGTTCTTTAGAAATTAAATTCAGAATCACAAACGAAACTTAACATTATTGATTCTAAATTTAATTTATCTGTTCTTAGAGGTTTAGACTTGGATCGTAAACGATACTTAACATTATAGATCCAAATTCACCTATGTTACAAATTCAATTAAATATTAATTTCAGAAATCAGCTTCCAGGTTAAACATGGCGAGGCACTAGGCCTTCTTTGATATGGGAGCAACCACCACTTCCTAAACAAAGTTTTTCAATGAAATTTAATATTTAATTTCCTTATAGTAATCCTAGGTTTAACCAAAAGGAACAATCGAATCACAAGATCGAAAAACAAAGAAACACAAATTCGAAACAAATCCGAAACCTAGAATTATATGTCTCTTGTGTTTGGAATTCATACAAAGAAAACTAGTATGATGCGGAAAATAATTACTAGTTATACCTTTCTTTGTAAGCAACAACCTCTTGATCTTCTATCGTATTCCTCTTCTTATCTCGGACGTTGTGTGGACAACGATCTACCGAGATGAGAATCCACCAAGCCTCCTTCTTCCTTCTTCCAAGTTTCAGCCAAGCAACCTTCTCCAAGAAAAAACAAGTCTCGGCCACCAACCAAGCTCCAAGGGATGCAAGAGCAAAGCCTCCTTTCTCTCCTTCTTCTCCTAGCAAGAACCGACCACCACAAGAACTCCAAGAAAGGGAAACATCGGTCACTAAAGAAGAAGAGAAAAAGAGAAGAGAATAGGGCCAGCCACACACCAAGGAAGAGAGGAGAAACTATAGACGATATGTTATGAGGTGAGGCACCTCTACCCCCTCTTTTATATTCCTTGGTCTTGGCATATAAGGAAATTTAATTATAATTAAAATTCCCTTATTCTCCTTGCCATTGGTTAATAAGGAAAATTTAATTAAAAATTCCTTTTAACCATTTACATGGCCGGCCACCTCATGTGCTCCAAATAAGGCAAGTTTTAAACACAAAATTAAAACTTCCTTATTTGTTTCCGAATTTTTTTTTTAAAATAAAAATTTCTCTAATAATTTTTCCCTTCATGGTTGGTTATAAAAGGAAATTTTATAAATAAAAATTTCTCTATTAAAACATGTAGATGATTTGCAAAATGGAAAGTTTTCTTTAAAATTAAAATCTTCCTCTCAATCTACAAATAAGGAAAGATATCAAATCTTTTCTCTATCTTTTGTAGAAACTATAATCGGAAAGATTTAATTTTAAAACTCTCTTTTATATCATCAAGATGGTTACAAAAAAGGAAAGTTTTATCAAAAATTAAAATCTTCCTTTTAACTACAAATAAGGAAAGATATCAAACCTTTCACTTAATCTTTTGTAGAAAGCTATAAAAGGAAAGATTTAAATTTTAAACTCTCTTTTAAAACCATGGTATCCATATATGGAAAGATTTTAAATAAAATCTCTTTTATTTTTTACATGGCCGACCACACCAAGCTTGGGCTCCAAGCTAGGGTCGACCACCTATACTTGGCTCAACCTATGGCTTGGCCGGCCCAAGCTTGGACTCCAAGCTTGCTTGGCCGGCCACCTAAAGTTGGGTAAGAAAGTGGGTATAGGTGGGTATAACACTTTATAAATAAGAGGCTACGATAGGGACCGAGAGGAGGAATTGGTTTTGATCTCCCGATGAAATTAAGCTTCCCGTGTTCGCCCCGAACACCCAACTTATTTCATCAATAATAATTTATACCACTAAAGAATTATTATTGAACTACCGCACCAATCCCAAATTACATTTTGGGCTCCTTCTTATTATGAGTTTGTTAATCTCCTTGTGTTTAAGATGTCAGATGTCCACTAATTAATTAAGTTACTGACAACTCACTTTAATTAATATCTTAGTCCGAGAGTGTTGGAGCAATTTAGTGACCCTAGGTTTTGATGTTTTGGCAAAGGTTTAAGTTAGGATTATTGTTGTAATTTGATATGCATTGTGAGTATGTAGGATACAGGTACAACAAGGAAAGTCCAAGTGTGATCTTGGCAAAGGAGGAAAGTCCAAGGATGAGTCTTGGCGGTGTAGGTCCAAGCATGTAGTTTTGGCAACGTAAGTTTAAGTGTGACTTGACAATGGATGAAGTCCCAGAGGCGCGACCTCTTGGCAAAGGAATACTCGACAATAATGACAAGGCCGATGGAAGCTCCAGAAGGCAAGACGTAAAGGACGGGGAGGCATCCGAGGGACGCAAGGCTGATGAAGGAGGCTAGAAGGCTAGGTCTAGGTTGATCGGGCGAGGATGAGTGCTGAGCGAATGTACTCGGGGGTCAAATCCTAGACTCTAGGGTTTTACTGTAGCAGTACTGTAGCAGTCGACTGCATGTTTTAGTAGACAACTGGTACAATCGACCGCGCAGTCGACTGGGTGCAAACAGAATGGTTCTGTTCGTTCGGTCAGTGTGGAGCAGTCGACTGCATGTTTTGGCAATCGACTGGTATCGAGCCGTTGGGATGTAACGGTCGAATTTCCACAGAGGGCAGTTGACTGCTAGTTTTGGCAGTCGACTGGTAGGCGGAGTTTTCTAACTTGTGACCTATATAACCAAGCATTGGAAGCTTGGTTAAGGTTGACGAAATTAGTGGTGGTTAACCCTAATTAGAGTCTCCTAGTGCCCAAGTGATCTAGCGTGCTTGTACAAGGTTGTGGCGAGGTTTCTCCACCCACAAGGAGCTACACGAACTAGCCGGAGGTTTTCCAGGGAGTCATCCACCGATGGATCGGGATCGTCCACCTTACAGACAGCCGTGGAGTAGGAGCTTCATCTTCGAACCACGTTACACAATGTGTCATTGGGTTTGCTTCTTGTTTATTATTTTCTAGGGTTAGCTTTCCTTTTGTTTGTTAGTATTTTTGTTTCCGTTGTGCACTAACAAGCGTAAGAAGCGATGATTTGGGTGAGACGCTATTCACCCCCTCTAGCGAACGTCAAGGTCTCAACAAGTGGTATCAGAGCTAGATGAGCTCTTGTTGGACTAATCGCCAAGAGAGCGGCTAGAGGAAGAAGATGGAGTCGGAGGAACCTCTCGGATGGGACATCCGAATCCCACCTCTATACGAGCGCGAGGACTTCGACTATTGGAGAAAGCGTATGGAGATGTGGTTCCAAATGAATTAGAACCAATGGATTGCATTGGAGGAACCGTTTAAAGCTCCAACGGACAAGAAGGGAAAGCGTCTCCGACGTCGATATTGGACCGATGAGCAAAGGGAGCTATCGGAGATGGACTAGGAGGTAACTAGAATTTTAATTAATTTATTACCTCCTAATGCGATATTGAATGTAGGTGAATACGAGAACACAAGTGACCTTTGGGAAAAGGTAATTGCACTTCATGAGAGTCCTACACAAAACCAAGAAGAGGAGGAACCCAAGGAGAAGGACTCATTGGTCCAAGAAGAGGACCAATCGAATGTTGACACGAGCTCAACATCCGAGGAGGAGAAGGAAGATGAGGAGGTATCATCTACATCTTCAAGGGAGGAAGAAGTAGAACCGTCCACATCTTCAAGTTAAGAGGAAGAAGAGCAATCCAAGGAAGAAGAGATCTTTGTGTTGGTCCCTTTGGAGGCCGGCAAGAGGGGAGGGGTGAATTGCCCTACAAAATAAAACTCGAACCTTTCTCGGATTTCAACTATATAATGAACACTTGTAATAAATAAATAAAAGAGACTAAGTAAAGAAAAGCAGACACCAGAGTTTTACTTGATTTACAATCAGGGGATTACTAATCCAAGGAATGTAAGCGTACTATCTGATTCTCCTCTGGGTGGAGTAGACTCTTTACAATGTTGACAGCAAAAATGAAAAGAACAGAATTGAAAGTATAGAAAGAATTGATTACAAGTGAGTTAAATGATCTGTGCAAACCAGTGCTATATTTATAGCACTGGTCGGGGCGCCCCGAAGGGGTTCCGGGCGCCCTGGGGGGATAAAACTTTATCCCCCAACGTTCAGATCGAGTTTGACTCGATCTGGTCAAAAACTTCGGTCCAGGCGCCCCGGATGGTTCCGGGCGCCCCGGACCCCAAAAGTAAACTCTGGTTGACTTTTTCCGTCCGGTCGCTCCGCTTCGGTTCAGCTCGTCTCGGTCCGGGTCTTCTGTTCCGGCTCCACTAGCTTGGGTGATCTCGGCCATCCGGAATAGGGCTCACCCGAACCCATGTTCCGGCCTTCTCCTCGAGCAGCCTTCCTTCTCGGTTTCTCGTCCCTCGAACGCCGCTCACGTTCTTCTCGTCCACCGGTGTACTCTTCCACGGTCACCTCGTCCCTCGGACACACCGAGCCCGTCGGCTCTCTCCCGTGCCATCCTTCTCGCTAGCCTCGTCTTCCGCTCGACTTCCTGTGTTCCTAAGCTCCTGCACACTTAGACACAAGGGTTAAACAAACACAGAACCTAACTTAGCTTGTTTGATCACATCAAAACACCTTGGGGTTCCAACAATCTCCCCCTTTTTGATGTGAGCAACCCAAGTTAAGTTAGGGTAAACACATGCAATAAAAATAATTTATATTCAAATAAGTCCAAATATTTCTCAAATGAAAAATTATATTACCTCCCCCTAGACTTAACATACTTCTCCCCCTTTGAACACATAAAAATTGGGGTTATAAACAAGTCTAAGGTAAATTCAAACAAAACTTTGAGTGTAAAAAAAATGTCTAAGAAAAGACGCTCTTCAGAATTTTTCTTTCGAGAAAAAAAATTTAAGTAAAACATTTTTCAGATAAAAACAATCATAAGTGTTAAAAAAAAAATCTAAGTTTGAAACTTATCTTAACATTCCAAAAAAAAATTTCTAATTAAAAAAAATTCTAAGTTAATATTCATAAGAAACAATTCTAAGAATTTCTAAAAAAAATTCTAAAAAAAATTTCTAAGAAATTTTTTTTTAAAATATTTTCTAACACAAATTGAATAACTCTTTTAAAGCATTAAGTAATTAAAATTAATGCTTTTTCAGTTAGTCAATTAAACTTTTCATTTCGATACTTGGCTTCCAGGTCGTGGCGAGGCACTAGGCCTTCTTGGTTATTGGAGCAACAACCACTTCCTTAGACAAAGGCTCATAAAGAAATTAGTTGTTTAATTTCCTTGCTGAAAATGCTAAGTCTGACTTTAATTTTAATTTAAACAGGTTTTTGGAACCCAGTAGAGGTTCCTACCTACAGGATTAACCAAGTATTTCCTAGGTATATAGATTTTTGATATATTTCTAATTTGACTTTGATGAAATCTATAATACCAATTTAAACCTCTATAATTTCTAAAAGTGGAAATATTTGAACCATTAGATTTTTTCAATCTTTCTATTTCTTCTTTTAGTTTTTCATTTTCAATTTTCAATTTTTCAAAATCCTCTATAAGACATGATTTTGCCAAAATTCTCTTTATTTCTAGAATTTCATTTTCTAATTTGGCATTTTTATTTTCTAATTTATACATGGATTTAGTCATAGCTTTGATACCAAAGTAAAGTTTATCAGGGGGTAAGAGGCATACCTCACTTACCATATCAGACATGAAGCCTGAATCTCCCCCTGCTTCGCTACTTCCGTCTGAGGTCGCTCCCCCTTCATCGATGCTGGGTTCTGATGTACTTTGTCCTTCGTAGCTTGCCATCAGTGCTATCCAGGCATATTCTTGAGCTTCTGATTCGGATGAAGAAGTGTCGTCCCAAGTTGCTTTTAGGTTGTGTTTCTTGGGTGTCTTCATTTTGACCTTCTTGAGTTCTGGGCAGTCTTCCCTTAGGTGTCCCTCCTTCTGACACTGGTAGTACCGTATCTTTCTTCTACCTTTTTGATTCTTTTTATTCTGCATTTTAAATTTATTAGATCTAAAAAACTTTTTAAAGTTTCTTACCATGTACGCTTCTTGATCGTCTTTGGAGTCTAACTCAGGTTCATCCTTGTTAGTTGCGTTCAGCGCCATAGTCTGGGTTGTGTCCTTTGATATCTATGCATATCTAGTTTCGTGTAATTCAAGGGTAGAAAACAACTCTTCTAAAGTACTTACCTCCAGGTCTTTTGAGATGTAGTAAGCATCGACGATTGATGTCCACTCCGGAGTTCTTGGAAACGCGTTGAGCGCGTAGCGTATAGTGTCCCGGTTTGTTACCGTTTCACCAAGGTTTTCGAGACCAGTAACTAGTTCTTTTACCTTTGCATGTAGACCGGCTACTTTCTCACCTTTCTCCAGACGGATGTTCATCAGTTTGTTGCGGAGGATGTCCCTTCTAGCGAGTTTCGCTTCGGACGTGCCTTCGTGGAGTTCCAAGAACTTCTCCCAAAGTTTTTTAGCAGATAAATAGTTTCCGATGCGGTTGACCTCTTGAGGCGGTAACACGCTTAGCAGGTGATGTTCCGCATGGCTGTTTGCTACGGACTCATTCTGCTCCTTCTTTGTCCAATCGCTCTCTTCTTTTTCTTTTCCATCTTTATCTATTGGAGCTACAAAACCATATTTCATAATAAACCGAATTTCAAAATCTATTTTTAGGAATACCTCCATACGACGCTTCCAGTCTGCGAAGTTCCCCTCGAATTTTGGTGGGACAATGCTTGGTCCGGCCGTCTTGTTGCTTCGATCGGCGGTTAGTCCTCCTGAAGCGCGTCTTGCTCTGATACCACTTGTTGGTCCCTTTGGAGGCCGGCAAGAGGGGAGGGGTGAATTGCCCTATAAAATAAAACTCGAATCTTTCTCGGATTTCAACTATATAATGAACACTTGTAATAAATAAATAAAAGAGACTAAGTAAAGAAAAGCAGACACCAGAGTTTTACTTGGTTTGCAATCAGGGGATTGCTAATCCAAGGAATGTAAGCGCACTATCTGATTCTCCTCTGGGCGGAGTAGCCTCTTTACAACGTTGACAGCACAAATGAAAAGAACAGAATTGAAAGCACAGAAGGAATTGATTATAAGTGAGTTAAATGATCTGTGCAAACCAGTGCTATATTTATAGCACTGGTCGGGGCGCCCCGAAGGGGTTCTGGGTGCCCTGGGGGGATAAAACTTTATCCCCCAACGTTCAGATCGAGTTTGACTCGATCTGGTCAAAAACTTCGGTCCGGGCGCCCCGGAGGGTTCCGGGCGCCCCGGACCCCAAAAGTCAACTCTGGTTGACTTTTTTCGTCTGGTCGCTCGGCTTCGGTTCAGCTCGTCTCGGTCCGGGTCTTCTGTTCCGGCTCCACTAGCTTGAGTGATCTCGGCCATCCGGAATAGGGCTCACCCGAACCCATGTTCCGGCCTTCTCCTCGAGCAGCATTCCTTCCCGGTTTCTCGTCCCTCGAACGCCGCGCACGTTCTTCTCGTCCACCGGTGTACTCTTCCGCGGTCACCTCGTCCCTTGGACGCACTGAGCCCGTCGGCTCTCTCCCGGGCCATCCTTCTCGCTAGCCGCGTCTTCCGCTCGACTTCCTGTGTTCCTAAGCTCCTGCACACTTAGACACAAGGGTTAAACAAACGCAGGACCTAACTTAGCTTGTTTGATCACATCAAAACACCTTGGGGTTCCAACACTTGGAAGCTCAACCCTCCACCTCAACTACCAAGAAGAGCAAAAAGAACCACATCAAATGCTTTGAGTGTGGTAAGATGGGGCACTACAAGAGTAGATGTCCTTCGCTCAAGAAGGTAAAGGAGGTAAATCTTAAACTCACTAAAGTTAATTTAGAAACTAATGTGAGTTGTAGGAATAAGAAGGAAAAGAAGCACATTAGGTGTTTTACATGTGGTGAGTGGGGTCACTACCACACAAAGTGCCCAAGGAGAGGAGAGCTCAAGAAATTGGCGCACTTGAAGAAATGGGAAAAGAAGAGGAGCACAAGTCAAGGGGGAGCTTCAAAGGTAAAAGGGAAGGTAATCCCTAATTTAAAGTTTAATCCAAGCTCTAATTCTTATATGCTTGTTAGAAATAATGTAGATTGTTTACCCAAGCATAATCATGGATTTAGGTATAATGATAGGAATAGGGTTAATGTAGGTGATAACTCTAGAAAATCATTTTCAAATGATAGACCTAAAAGGAAACAACCTATCTTACCTAAGGAGAAGAAGGTAGTTGAAAACCTAGGCATTAATCCCAAGAAGGAGAGACACATGCCTAGGAAGGGTAGGTCTAGGAATGTCCATGATGGGCATGTTGATTCTAGGGTTAGAACCCTAGAATTGGAAAATCAAGCCTTGAAGACAAAGCTTGAGGAAATGGAGAAAGTCCTAGAGATGTTTATTATTGGACCTAAAGGACTTGACATGTATTTGGGTGGTCAAAGATCCAAAAATGTCAAATTGAGTCCCTCCAAGACCAAAAGGAGGTCAAGTGCTAAGGTGACACATGATATTGGTAAGGGAGGAGTGACCAAGGACAAGGGAAAGTTATCTAAGGCCAATAAAAAGGAATATGCTAGGGTGACATATAATTATGGCAAGGATAAGGTGTCCAAGGTTAAGGACAAGAAGAAATTAACCAAAGACAATGTGTCTAAGGTTAAGAAGGTGAGTTTTGTAGGCCAAGTGTCACCCGAGGTGCACCGAAGTGGCTTAGTCATAGTGGATGAGTCACCAAGGGAGGTGGCTAAGGTTCAAATTCCTAAGGTTAGGAAAAGTCTCTAGGACCCATGGTAGATGGGTTATTAAATGTGTCAAGTGATTTGGAGACGGACTTGAGTCTTAAATCCAAGAAATTGGCACAATTGAGTTGAGTTTCATGAATGAAAATATGAATTGGGTTCATATTGCATGAAAATTAGTTTTTGATATATAGATGTCATATAAACTAATGCTAGGGATGCATTATGGTTTAGTATGGGCAGATACATCAAGAGGAAGCCAAAACTAGGACTTTAGGTCAAGGTTTAATTGAACAATTTAGCTAGTTTTAAATTTTATATCAATCTTTATGTCTGTGATAAATATATTTTTATATATATTTTTCCCAAGTAGACAATGTTAAAATAGACCTCTCCACAAAATTTGGGAATTTTTGGAGGTATGTGGAATTTCTGGTGCATTCCTGAAGTTAGATTAAAAAGGCTAATTTTTGCTAACATAATGTACCAGTCGACTGGTAACAATGGTTTTGAGCACAGAAGGTCTCTGTAAGCTCATTTTGACGAGGCCATTCGACTGATGGTTTTACCAGTCGACTGGTAGCACTGTTCATGAGCACAGAATGTCTCTGTAAGCTCGTTTTGATGATGTCAGTCGACTGGTACTTATGACAGTCGACTGATACAATCTAAGAATGTTTTCCAATATTAGAAAATGACCAAAAGAGTAATAAAACATGTATGTAATCTTATGGGGGATTAATACTAGATGTTTATGGTCATTAGAGGTCAAAGAGTCCAATAATTGGGATATTGTTGGAGCTCTTTTTGATGTATGGCAAAGGGGGAGAAGTTTAGGTTTAAGTGGGAAACCTACACACCTTTAAAAGAAATCCTAACTCAAGGGGGAGCTTAGGTGAAGGGGGAGTGATTGTTCAGGTAAAGGGGGAGAAGTTTACCTTTGCGGGAAATCCTAGCTCAAGGGGGAGCTTAGCATGTAAGTTTTGGCAACGTAAGTTCAAGTGTGACTTGACAATAGATGAAGTCCCAGAGGCGCGACCTCTTAGCAAAGGAAGACCCGACAATAATGACAAGGCCGATGGAAGCTCCAGAAGGCAAGACGTAAAGGATGGGGAGGCATCCGAGGGACGCAAGGCTGATGAAGGAGGCTAGAAGGCTAGGTCTAGGTTGGTCAGGCGAGGATGAGTGCTGAGCGAATGTACTCGAGGGTCAAATCCTAGACTCTAGGGGTTTACTGTAGCAGTACTGTAGTGTTACTGTAGTAGTACTGTAGCAGTCAACTGTATATTTTAGCAGTCGACTGGTACAGTCGACCGCGCAGTCGACTAGGTGCGAACAGAATGGTTCTGTTCGTTCGGTCAGTGTGGAGCAGTCGACTGCATATTTGTTAGCAATTCGAGCCACAAAAATCACTTTTTGCGTTGCAGAAACCCCGAAGCTAGCCACGGATCCATGTGAAGATATATTTAAAATTAAATCATGTACATATTTCTACCCTAGATCTACCTTAGATCTACATGAAAAGAGATTAAACCTTTGTTGCGAAGCCCTTCGCTTATCCCGCTCATCCAAGAGTTGCCGGATCTCGTAGGGTGTCAAGTGTACACCCCTCTAAAAGTATCCACACGGGCAAAAGGTGGAGAAGAACCACTTAGAGTGTGCTAGCACTCTTGGGTGGCTCGGCAATGGAGGAGAGGGAGAGAACAAGAGAATGAGAGGAGGAAGAAGAAGACTTCAATGAGCACACAATTGCTTTACTCACCATAAAGTGGCCGGCCACCTTATGAGAGGTTATATACCTCCATGTAATACCAAGAGTCATGACTCTTGGTCTCCCCCATGAGGTGGCACACACTTGATGTAGCCTTGATGATGTGGACCATCATCATTGGCTGGCCCCCATGCCATGTCACAATGAAGTGGCATTTGGTCAAGTCAAACTTGACCCTTCATCTTCCCTGTCCTGTCAAGTCAAGTCAAACTTGACTCATTTATCTCCTATGGTTGATCAAATCTAACCATTGATTCAAGTCAATTTGATTTAATGAATCTCTATCCATTAAATTAAATTGATTCAATGAGTCATAATCTAAATTAGACTCATTCAACACATGAATCAAATTGAGTCCAACTCAATTAGTCTAATTTGGATTACTCTTAATCCAATTTGGTTCATCATATGAACCTAATCCTCTTGGTTCATCATATGAACCTATTTTCCATCTAATTGCCCTTTGTGTGTGACCCTATAGGTTCTTGTAACGTTGGCAATGCTCCTAAACCCATTTAGAAGCATAAGTAATGAGCGGTATCTAACAAGACATTATTACTACCCAAGTTACAAGAATATTGAGATCCAATATCACCTTTGTGACTACTAATTGCGACTCTCACAATATATGACAATGTCCTTCTATCCTTGACATCTAAATTGATCAAATGAGGCATAAATCGTGTCATCCTCTAATCAATTTATATCTTGAACTCCAAGTAGACTCACTCTAATCAAATGAGCTCAATATCTCATATTGACTCATTTGAGCAGGGCCATGCACTTAGTGGTCTCACTCTATCAAGAATCATGATGTCTCTCCCGTCATATAGAAGGGATAGATCCCATCTACATCACTCACATCCCTCCGCATAATTTGTTACATACCCAGTAATCGCCTTTATAGTCCACCCAGTTACGGGTGACGTTTGACGAAGACAAAGTATGCAACTCCTTATGTAGGGAACCATGGTGACTTTAGGTCCAAGGACTAATAGTCATACTAATAGTCACATGAGAAAGTATATGACACTCATATAACGATCCATGATACTTTCTCATGGCGGGTCATTCAGTATACATTCTCCAATACATACCCATGTGTCAACTTGATATCTCTATATCCATGACTTGTGAGATCAAGTCATCGAGTTAACTTACATGCTAGTCTCATCGCATTAACATTGTCCCTGAATGTTAATACTTGACTAGGAATGATTAAGAGTAGTGTTCTCTATATCATCTTACTATCAATTCAACCAATCGATTGATATAGATAAGAACCTTCTACTCAAGGACGCTATTATACTTAGTTATTTAACACCAATACAAGTAAGCATAATAGCCATAAAGAAATGCCTTTATAAATATATATAGGAATATGATACATCGAGTACATACAACAATCATCATGTGATTGGCTCTAGGGCTCTAACTAACAATCTCCCACTAGCACTAGTGCCAATCAATGTAGACTCTAAGGCCCAATGACCTAGTGTGACCATCATGCTTTCTCTGTGCCAAAGCCTTGGTCAAGGGATCAGCGACGTTAGCCTCTGTGGGTACTCTGCAAATCTTCACATCTCCTCTATCGATGATCTCTTGAATGAGATGGAAGCGTCGTAGTATGTGTTTGGTCCGCTGGTGTGAGCGAGGTTCCTTAGCCTGCGCAATTGCTCCATTGTTGTCACAATAGATCTCTATAGGATCAGCTATGCTAGGAACCACCCCAAGCTCAGTAATGAACTTGCGGATCCAAACTGCCTCCTTTGCTGCTTCTGATGCAGCAATATACTCGACCTCTATTGTAGAATCAGCAACTGTGTCCTGCTTCGAACTCTTCCAGCTCACAGCACCACCATTCAAGCAAAACACGAACCCAGACTGCGATCTATAATCATCCTGGTCAGTTTGGAAGCTGGCATCACTGTAACCCTTTACAGCTAGCTCGTTATTGCCTCCAAATATCAAGAAATAATCTTTAGTCCTTCTCAGGTACTTAAGAATATTCTTGACCGCTATCCAGTGGCGTTCACTTGAATCTAACTAGTATCTGCTCGTCATACTCAAAGCACACGAAACATCAGGACGAGTACATAGCATGGCGTACATGATAGATCCTATGGCTGAGGCATAAGGGACCTTATCCATGCGGTCTCTCTCCTCTCTAGAAGAGGGACTTTGAGTCTTCGAAAGACTCACACCATGTGACATTGGCAGAAATTCTTTCTTGGAATTCTGCATGGCAAACCGTAGTAATACCGTGTCAATATATGTACTTTGACTTAGGCCAAGCAATCTCTTAGATCTATCTCTATAGATCTTTATGCCTAGAATACAGGCTGCTTCACCTAAGTCCTTCATTGAGAAATAATTTCCTAGCTAAGTCTTTACAGATTGCAGCAAAGGGATGTCATTTCCAATGAGTAGTATGTCATCCACATACAATACAAGGAAGACAACTGTGTTCCCAACAACCTTCTTATAGACACAGGGTTCATCTTCATTCTTGATGAAACCAAACTGTTTGATCGCATCATCGAATCGAAGATTCCAGCTCCAAGAAGCTTGCTTTAGTCCATAAATGGACTTATGCATCTTGCATACTTTGCCACTATGCAGTGGATCTACAAAACCCTCAGGTTGTGTCATGTGCACATCCTCGAGCAAGTTTCCATTCAGAAACGCAGTTTTGACATCCATCCGCCAGATCTCATAATCGTGGTATGTTGCAATAGCAAGCATGATTCGAATGGACTTAAACATCGCTACTGGAGAAAATGTTTCATCATAGTCAATACCATGAATTTGCTTGAAACCTTTAGGTACCAAGCAACCCTTATAGGTAATAAGTCCATCCATGTCAGTCTTTCTCTTAAAGACCCACTTACACCCAATGGGTTTGACGCCTTCAGGTGGATCAACCAAAGTTCATACTTGGTTGGTGTACATAGATTCCATCTCGGATCTCATGGTCTCTAGCCATGATTTAGAATCTGGTCTCATCATAGCTTCCTGATAGGAGGTAGGGTCATTCTCAACGAGCATAACATCGTCATGGTCAGACAAGAGAAATGAGTATCTCTCAGGCTGATGACGTACCTTATCAAACCTGCGAAGAGGTAAGGTCTACTTGAACTGGTTGTTGTTCCTCAACTTCTTGAGCAACAATCTCATCATCCACAACACTTTGTGGTTCCATTTCAACTTCCATCATGGCTTCAGTGCTATGGTCCATATCTTGAACTTCTTCAAGATCGAATGTACTCCCACTAGTTTTTCTAGAAACAAAGTCCTTTTCTAGAAATACCCCAGTCTTAGCCACAAATACTTTGTGTTGACTGGGAATGTAGAAGTAATATCCCTTCATTTCCTTGGGATATCCTATAAAATAGCACTTATCAGATTTGGATCCCAATTTATCCGAGACTTGACGTCGAACGTAAGCCTCACAACCCCAAATCCTCATAAAAGATATCAGGGCATCTCTCCCGGTCCATATCCTATATGGTGTCTTTATCACCGCCTTGGATGAAACACCGTTAAGTGTGAAGGTTGTTGTATCTAGAGCATATCCCCAAAAAGACATAGAAAGATCTGTGTGACTCATCATAGGTCGAACCATATCTAATAGGATACGATTCCTCCTTTCGGATACACCATTCCACTGTGGTGTTCCAAGAGGAGTGAGTTAGGATAGAATTGTTGGTTGCTACTCGGAAAGCCCAACGGTTCCACTGTACAAAAATTTTGTACAAAGGTCTGAACCTTTTCCTAGCTACCATGTGTTCTTTTAAATTAAACTTGGATCGCCTGCGGAACTTAACACGTTTGATCCTAAGTTTAACTTATTTGTTCTTTTAGGTTTAGACTTGGATCTCCTGCGGAACTTAACACGTTTGATCCAAATCACCTAGGTTACGAAGACAATTAAATATCTATTTCCAAAATTGGCTTCCAGTACTGACGTGGTGAGGCACATGACCTTCTTGGATATGGGAACAACCACCACCGACTAGACAAAGCCTTTTAAGGAAAGCTTATATTTAATTTCCTTAAATAACTCTAGGTCAACCAAAAAGAGCAATCGAAGCACAAGTTTGAAAATAAAACAAAAGAACACAACATCGAAAACTAATTCGAAATACTAGAATCGCATGCCTCTTGTATTTGGTATTTTTACAAAGAAATAAAACTAGCATGATGTGGAAAAACATTACTAGTTATACCTTTCTTTTGAAGACAAAGACCTCTTGATCTTCTACCGTATTCCTCTTCTAACCTCGGACGTTGTGTGGGCAACGATCTTCCGAGATGAGAACCACCTTTCCACCTTCCTTCTTTCTTCTAGATTTCGGCCACAATAAATTTCTTGAAGGATGAAGAATTTCGGCCACCACCAATGCTCCAAGGGATGCTAGAGCCGAGACTTGCTTTCTCTTCTTCTTCTCCTTCCTTGATTCGGCCACAAACAAGAGCTCCACCAAGAAGATAGGTTTCGGCCAACAAGAGGAGAGGAGAGAAATAGGGCCGGCCACCAAAACCAAGGAAGAGAGGGAGGAAAAGAATAAAGGTTGTTCACCCATGAAGGCTCCTCCACCTCCTATTTTATAATCCTTGGTCTTGGCAAATAAGGAAATTTTAATAAAAACTTCCTTAATTCTTTTGCCATGAAAAGGAAAATCTTATTTAATTAAAAATAATTTTTCTTCTCATTATTATAATGGCCAGCCAAACCAAATCTCCAAGCAAATAAAAATTTTAAACACAAATTAAAACTTCCTTATTTGCTTCCGGAAATTTTATAAAAAATTTCTCCAATAATTTTAATCCCTTCATGATTGGTTAAAAGGAAATTTTATAAATTAAATCTTTCTTTAAACATGTGGATAATTTTCAGAAAGTTATCTCTAAAAATTAAAATCTCCTTTCAATCTACAAATAAGGAAAGATATCAAATCTTTTCTTAATCTTTTGTAGAAACTAATAAAAGAGAATTATTAATTTTTTAAACTTTTAAATCATGAACATGGTTAAAAGGAAAGTTTTTACCAAAATTAAAATCAACCTTTTTAATCTACAAATAAGGAAAGAGATTTAGCTCTTCTCTTAATCTTTTGTAGAATCTTATAAAAGGAAAGATTTAAATTTTTAAACTCTCTTTTAAATCATGTTATCCACATAAGAAAAATTTTAAAAATAAAAATCCTTTTATTTTAATTTGAGCCGGCCACACCAAGCTTGAACCCAAGCTAGGGCCGGCTACCTTGAAGCACCCATGAACCAAACTTTGGCCGACCCTAGCTTGGTCTCCAAGCTAGCTTGGTCGGCCCCTATGGGATGGGTAAGAAGGTGGGTATAGGTGGGTATAGTACTCTATAATTAAGAGGCTACGATAGGGACCGAGAGGAGGAATTGGTTTTGGTCTCTCGATAAAATTAAGCATCCCGTGTTCGCCCCGAACACACAACTTAATTTTATCAATAATAATTCATTCCACTAGAGAACTATTATTGAACTACCGCACCAATCCCAAATTACATTTTGGGCTCCTTCTTATTATGAGTGTGTTAGTCTCCCTGTGTTTAAGATGTCGAATGTCCACTAATTAAGTGAGTTACTGACAACTAATTTAATTAATATCTTAGTCCAAGAGTAGTATCACTCAACCTTATCGTCATGTCGGACTAAGTCCACCTGCAGGGTTTAACATGACAATCCTTATAAGCTCCTCTTGGGGACATTCTCAACCTAGATTACTAGGACACAGTTTCCTTCTATAATCAACAACACACACTATAAGTGATATCATTTCCCAACTTATCGGGCTTATTGATTTATCGAACTAAATCTCACCAATTGATAAATTAAATAAATAAATATCAAATATATGTGCTTGTTATTATATTAGGATTAAGAGCACACACTTCCATAATAATTGAGGTCTTTATTCCTTTATAATGTCAGTATAAAAGAAACGACCTCTAATGGTCCTACTCAATACACTCTAAGTGTACTAGTGTAATTATATAGTTAAGATAAACTAATACATAATTACACTACGACCTTCCAATGGTTTGTTCCTTTCCATTTTGGTCGTGAGCTACTGTTTATAATTTATAAGGTACTAATAACATGATCCTCTGTGTGTGACACCACACACCATGTTATCTACAATATAAATTAATTGAACAACTACAATATAAATTAATTGAACAACTACATTTATCATAAATGTAGACATTTGACCAATGTGATTCTTATTTCTAGATAAATGTTTATACCAAAAGCTAGACTTTTAGTATACATCCTAACAATCTCCCACTTATACTAAAAGACTAAGCTGCTATATCTGCTGCCATACATCTGATTCCCAACCCTTCAACATGCTCATCAAAAGCTCTTGCCTTAAGGGCCTTAGTGAAAAGATCTATAGGTCATCATCTGATGCAATCTAGGCAGCAACAACTTTTCCTCGTTTATACGATTTCTCGTAATGGGTGGTACTTGCGCTCTATTGTGTTTACTTGCCTTATAGACTCATGGTTTCTTCGAGTTTGCTACTGCACCACTATTATTACAATAAATTGTAATAATCTTTGGACAAACCAGAAAATCATATCAAAGTCTATCTTGAGGTTATTGAGTCATTCAGCTTTTATGACTACCTCAGAGGTTTGGCATATACTCAGCTTCTATGGTGGAGTCCAGAAAAACACCTATGCTTATCACTCTTCCATAGTTATGACTTCACCTCCTAAAGTAAACACAAAACCCCGAGGTTGACTTACTATTGTCCCCATCTGACTGGAAGTCAAAATCTGTGCAACCCACATGGACCAAAATAATTGCCTTGTAAGCTAGCATATAATCTCTAGTGCCTCTAAGGTACTTCAATATATGCTTTACTGCAGTCCAATGTCCTTGTCCAGGATTACTTTGATATCTGCTAACTATGCCCTTGGCAAAACAGATTTCTGATCTCGTGCATAGCATACATTAGGCTTCCGACAGCCGAAGCATAAAGAACTGCCTTCATTTCCTCTATCTCCTTTGATGTCTACGAAGACATTTCTTTAGATAAAGTTACTCCATGCTAAAAAGGTAAGAAACCTTTCTTGGAGTTTTGCATGCTTAAAACGAGCAAGGATTTTTTCGATATATGAAGCTTGAGATAAGTAAAATATTCTTTTCTTGCGATCCCTTATTACTTTGATCTCAAGAATATATACATTCTCCCAAGTCCTTCATATCGAATTTCTTGGACAACCATACCCTTACTTCTGACAACATTTTGATATTGTTTCCAACTACCAAAAATGTTATCTACGTATAGTACAAGAAATACCACCACGTTTCCATCACATTTTTTGTATACACAAGACTTATCCGGTTACTAAATAAATCCATAGGTCTGGATTATTTTGATAAACCGGATGTTCCAAGACCTTGAAGCTTTGCTTCAGTCCATAGACTGATTGAGCTGCACACAAGATGTTCTTTGCCCTTTGCAATGAACTCTTCTGGTTACTTTATATGGATGCTTTCTTCAAGACTTCCATTAAGGAATGCTGTCTTGACATCCACTTGCCAAATAGATAAAAGAATCCAGATAGACTTAAGCATGGCTACCAGTGAAAAAGTTTCCTTTTTCATCAAGCCTTACTTTGAAAGTTTCCACCTTCCTGTCTATCCATCTTTTCCTATTGTAGACCTATTTTTACCCAATGGCTTTTACGCCATCTGGTGATTCTACCAACTTCTAGATTTTATTAGAATACATATATTCTAATTCTGTATTCATTGCTCTTTGCCAAGATGCTGCATCTTTATCTTGGAGTGCTTCATCATATGTCCGGGATCAGACTCATGTTCATTTGGGATCAAGTCCAAAAACTCTCCCAAAACATGAATTTTTTTAGGTTTGCTTGACAACCCTCCCACTACGATGAGCCACTGTCTGTGTATCATTTATGATACGTGTTGCAGTTTCTTGTGATATTTCATCTTGTACAGTTGGTACTAGATTAGACATGTCCTTTATAATTTCTTTAAGAACAAATTTACTTATGGGTTTGTGGTTTATTACATAGTCCTTTTCTAAAAATCGGTCATTGATTCTAACAATGACCTTCTGACTTTTTAAGACTATAAACCTACTTTCGTTTCTTTAGGATAACTCACAAACAAGTGAATTCCTGCCCAACTTATCAGTGTCTCTCATGTGCTAGACCACCCAAATCCGAATATGCTTCAGACTAGGCTTACGCCTATTCTGCAATTCTATGGGAGTAGAGAGTTCTGACTTTAGAAGGTATTATGCTCACTTCTGTTTCTAGTGTATATCCTTAAAACAAATTTGGTAATTAATTTATCATCAATCTACTTATTTCCATAAGAGTCCTATACCTTCTTACTATTACACCATTCTATTGGGGTGTACTAGGTGCAGCTAGTTGGGATTGAGTCTCGACTTCTGATAAGTGACTCCTAAATTATCCCAAGAGGTACTTGCCACTACGATCTTACCATAGTGACTTAATACTTTTACTTTAGCATTTCTCCGCATCAGCCTTGTACTCTTTGAACTAATCAAAGCACTTAGTCTTGCGGCACATCAAGTAAATGTATTTGTATCTTGAATAGTTGTCTATAAAATAGACGAAATATTCGATACTAACTCTTGTCATAGGATCACACAAATCAGAATGAACCTATTCCAATGTATCTTTGGCTCTATACCCCTTATACTTAAAAGCTTCTCGGTTATTTTTCCTTCCAAGTAAGACTCGCAGGTTGGAAAGATTTCCACTACCAATGAACCCAAAAGTTCATCAGCTACCAATGAATCCTACTCAAGTTAATATAACCTAGCCTTAGATGTCAAAGATATAATTGGTTCATTTCCGAAGGTTGCTTTCTCTTAAAGTTAGAAGATGTGTTACTAATTTCCATTTGTTCCATCGTGAGAGTTATTGGATTTATAAATTGCCAACCAACGTACCAGAACAGATAACTTCCCTCTTTTTCTTAATAACAACTTTGTTATTAAAAGAGGTAGAATATCAAGTTCTTTGAATAGTTTAGAAACTGAAAACTAGTTCTTTCTAAACTTGGTACGTAAAGACAATTACTTAAAATCCATATTTTATTCTTATCAAAAGATAAACATCTCCCACTGCAACAGCTGCCATTTTTATAGCAGTGCCCATGTGGACGGTGTTTTTATTTTCATTTAGTTGTTGGGATTCCTGGAACCCTGCAATCAATTGCGGACATGATTAATGACATCTGTATCTACACTCCAGGTTATGGTAGATAACACCACTAAACATGTTTCAACTAATGAATTAAATACACCTATATTGTTCTTAGTTCTAAGAAGACAGACTACCTTAATGTCCAAGTCCTATTTCCAATTATTACAATTGGGACTACTAAGTCTTTTCTATAGTATAACATCTAGGGAATTGACAAACATTTTAAATCCTAAGAATCACAAAAATATTTGATCAAGATCAATTCCTTAAAATCCCCATGAATTTTGTATGCCAAAAACAAAGAAGAGATTTTATCCATTAATTTTATTATCTCGTCAACTTTACTTTATGACGAATAAAATTAATAGTTGATCTGTCTTTGATCAAATATTTGGTCAAACTT
The DNA here is from genome assembly GCF_018446385.1 of Zingiber officinale. Lineage (NCBI taxonomy): Eukaryota > Viridiplantae > Streptophyta > Magnoliopsida > Zingiberales > Zingiberaceae > Zingiber > Zingiber officinale. The sequence goes on along the minus strand of NC_055986.1, from coordinate 16,384,561 downwards.
TTGAATTTAAAATAACATTGATTCCTCAAACAATATTATTTAAATTCACCAACACCTCAAACACCGTGAATTTTGCATGCCACGATAGTGTGGACGTATACAAAATTTAAACATTTGTAAGAGGAGGGTTTTACCCATTAATTATCTTGTCAATAAATCTTTATGACAAAATAAAATTACCTCAAACACCGTGAATTTTGTATGCCACGATAGTGTGGACGTATACAAAATCAAACATTTGTAAGAGGAGTTTTTAATTTTATTATCTTGTCAACCTATTTATTTGACAAATTAATAGTTGGTTTTCTTCGGTCACACAAATAATAGCAGTGACTCCGATGGGGAGGATACTATTAGACGTGCCTAAGTGTATACCATTACTTGACACTAAGTCCATTAATAAGATTGTGCCCTTCCGATGGGGAAGATCACACGCTCTTAATTAACTTCCTATAGTCATCCATAATGGAAGTTTAATCTAGTGATCCACAAACAAGCTCATCCGATATGGAGGAAGGCACTCAAAGCCAACGCACAAGCTTGTTGCATCACTTATAAACCAGTAATGGAGACCGTGGAATTTATTTAAAAAATAAACCCTTCTCCCACTTAGTTATTTAAAGTGAGGAATTTTGACTATGCTAGCCTACTTAGCATACATACTAACAAGCACACACAACACAGCATAAAAAACAATAAATAGAAAAACTAATTTTCAATTATTATGACTTTTATCTATTACTGTCCTTTATGTGTCACCAACCCTAGCTGCTGCCATCTTTGGCCACCGACACCGGGTCTAGTTGTCACATCCATCTTGCTCCTTGTTCCGCTGTGCCTCTGGTCCTCAAAAGGTTCCACGCCTTGCAAGATTCGATCCGCGACATAAATAGAATTTTACATTTTCGATCCTATATTCCTCGAAGGAATGTACATGTAAATTAGATCGAACATAAAATAAAATTTACATCCATCGATCCTATATTCCATAAAAGGAATGTACATGTAACTAGATCAAAAATAAAATCCTAATAAAACTAAATACAGCTGTATTTTATAATACAATCATGCACACACAATAAATGCCCTTGACATGTCCAAGGGTCCAATCACACACATAATAACTATAAGCCATAATAGATGGATCCTGCATCCACAAAGTTAGCACATCCTACTATTAACCTGCCTAAATTATGTATGACATGTGCATAATTAAACTAATACCAAATACACAGAGGCAAAACCCTAGCTCTGATACCAATTGTTGGTTGCTACTCGGAAAGCCTAACGGTTCCACTGTACAAAAATTTTGTACAAAGGTCTGAACCTTTTCCTAGCTACCATGTGTTCTTTTAAATTAAACTTGGATCGCCTGCGGAACTTAACACGTTTGATCCTAAGGTTAACTTATTTGTTCTTTTAGGTTTAGACTTGGATCTCCTGCGGAACTTAACACGTTTGATCCAAATCACCTAGGTTACGAAGACAATTAAATATCTATTTCCAAAATTGGCTTCCAGTACTGACGTGGCGAGGCACATGTCCTTCTTGGATATGGGAACAACCACTACCGACTAGACAAAGCCTTTTAAGGAAAGCTTATATTTAATTTCCTTAAATAACTCTAGGTCAACCAAAAAGAGCAATCGAAGCACAAGTTCGAAAATAAAACAAAAGAACACAACATCGAAAACTAATTCGAAATACTAGAATTGCATGCCTCTTGTATTTGGTATTTTTACAAATAAATAAAACTAGCATGATGCGGAAAAACATTACTAGTTATACCTTTCTTTTGAAGACAAAGACCTCTTGATCTTCTACCGTATTCCTCTTCTAACCTCGGACGTTGTGTGGGCAACAATCTTCCGAGATGAGAACCACCTTTCCACCTTCCTTCTTTCTTCTAGATTTCGGCCACAATAAATTTCTTGAAGGATGAAGAATTTCGGCCACCACCAATGCTCCAAGGGATGCTAGAGCCGAGGCTTGCTTTCTCTTCTTCTTCTCCTTCCTTGATCCGGCCACAAACAAGAGCTCCACCAAGAAGATAGGTTTCGGCCAACAAGAGGAGAGGAGAGAAATAGGGTCGACCACCAAAACCAAGGAAGAGAGGGAGGAAAAGAATAAAGGTTGTTCACCCATGAAGGCTCCTCCACCTCTTCTTTTATAATCCTTGGTCTTGGAAAATAAGGAAATTTTAATAAAAACTTCCTTAATTCTTTTGCCATGAAAAGGAAAATTTTATTTAATTAAAAATAATTTTTCTTCTCATTATTATAATGGTCGGCCAAACCAAATCTCCAAGCAAATAAAAATTTTAAACATAAATTAAAACTTCCTTATTTGCTTCCGGAAATTTTATAAAAAATTTCTCCAATAATTTTAATCCCTTCATGATTGGTTAAAAGGAAATTTTATAAATTAAATCTTTCTTTAAACATGTGGATAATTTTCGGAAAGTTATCTCTAAAAATTAAAATCTCCTTTCAATCTACAAATAAGGAAAGATATCAAATCTTTTCTTAATCTTTTGTAGAAACTAATAAAAGAGAATTATTAATTTTTTAAACTTTTAAATCATGAACATGGTTAAAAGGAAAGTTTTTACCAAAATTAAAATCAACCTTTTTAATCTACAAATAAGGAAAGAGATTTAGCTCTTCTCTTAATCTTTTGTAGAATCTTATAAAAGGAAAGATTTAAATTTTTAAACTCTCTTTTAAATCATGTTATCCATATAAGAAAAATTTTAAAAATAAAAATCCTTTTATTTTAATTTGAGCCGGCCACACCAAGCTTGAACCCAAGCTAGGGCCGGCCACCTTGAAGCACCCATGAACCAAACTTTGGCCGGCCCTTGCTTGGTCTCCAAGCTAGCTTGGCCGGCCCCTATGGGATGGGTAAGAAGGTGGGTATAGGTGGGTATAGTACTCTATAATTAAGAGGCTACGATAGGGACCGAGAGGAGGAATTGATTTTGGTCTCCCGATAAAATTAAGCATCCCGTGTTCGCCCGAACACACAACTTAATTTTATCAATAATAATTCATTCCACTAGAGAACTATTATTGAACTACCGCACCAATCCCAAATTACATTTTGGGCTCCTTCTTATTATGAGTGTGTTAGTCTCCCTGTGTTTAAGATGTCGAATGCCCACTAATTAAGTGAGTTACTGACAACTCATTTAATTAATATCTTAGTCCAAGTGTAGTACCACTCAACCTTATCGTCATGTCGGACTAAGTCCACCTGCAGGGTTTAACATGACAATCCTTATGAGCTTCTCTTGGGGACATTCTCAACCTAGATTACTAGGACACAGTTTCCTTCTATAATCAACAACACACACTATAAGTGATATCATTTCCCAACTTATCGGGCTTATTGATTTATCGAACTAAATCTCACCCATTGATAAATTAAAGAAATAAATATTAAATATATATGTTTGTTATTATATTAAGATTAAGAGCACACACTTCCATAATAACTGAGGTCTTTGTTCCTTTATAAAATCAGTATAAAAGAAACGACCTCTAATGGTCCTACTCAATACACTCTAAGTGTACTAGTGTATTTATATAGTTAAGATAAACTAATACCTAATTACACTATGACCTTCCAATGGTTCATTCCTTTCCATTTTGGTCGTGAGCTACTGTTTATAATTTATAAGGTACTGATAACATGATCCTCTATGTGTGACACCACACACCATGTTATCTATAATATAAATTAATTGAACAACTATATTTATCATAAATATAGACATTTGACCAATGTGATTCTTATTTCTAGATAAATGTTTATACCAAAAGCTAGACTTTTAGTATACATCCTAACAAGAATCCCACACTCAGCTAGATAGTCACGAAACTCATGGCTAAGGTATTCATCATCTCAATCTGATCGAAGTATCTTAATACTCTTGTCCAGCTGGTTTTGTACTTCATTCTTGAATTCTTTTACTTTTCAAAGGATTGTGACTTATGTATCATCAGATACACATAACCATATCTACTGAAGTCATTAGTAAATGTAATGAAGTACCTATAACCACCTCTGGCAGCGACATTGAAAGGGCCACATACATCACTATGTATAAGTCCTAACAAGTCAGTCGCTCTTTCGCTGTGTCCACTAAAGGGAGACTTGGTCATCTTTCCTAGTAGGCATGACTCGCATGTCTCATATGATTCAAAATCAAATGAGTCCAGCAGACCATCTTTATGGAGCTGGGATAAGTGATTCTCATTTATATAACCTAAGTGATAATGCCAGAGATAGGTTTGGTTCATATCATTTGACTTGAACCTTTTGGTACTTATGTTATAGATAGGGTTCTCTAAGTCTAGAATATAGAGTCCGTTCATCAGAGGTGCACTACAGTAGAACATATCTTTTAAATAAACTGAACAATATTTGTTCTTTATTACAAAAGAAAAGCCTTTCTTGTCCAAACAAGAGACTGAAATGATGTTCTTAGTAAGAGCAGGCACATAACAACATTCATTTAATTCTAGTACAAGCCCAGAGGGCAGAGATAGATAGTAAGTTCCTACAGCAACAGCAGCAACTCGTGCTCCATTGCCTACTCGTAGGTCCACCTCGCCCTTCGTCAATGTCCTACTATTTCTCAATGCCTGCACATTAGTACAAATGTGAGAAGCACATCCGGTATCTAATACCCACGATGAAGAAATAGAGAGATTGACTTCTATAACATATATACCTGAAGTAGAAATCTCATTTCTATTCTTCTTAAGATCTTCCGGGTATACTTTGTAGTTCCTCTTCCAGTGTCCGGTCTGACTGCAGTGGAAGCAGGTAGCATCCTTGGCAACCCCTCCTTTAGGTTTCATTACCTTGCCTTTGCCCTTGGCTTGAGACTTTCCCTTGCTTTTAGGCTTGCCCTTGCCTTTATGCCTTTGCACCATCAAAATGGAGTTGGGCTTTACCTTCTTAAGGTTGAGCTCAATAGTTATTAACATGCTTAGCAGCTCAGGCAATGACTTGTCAATTTCGTTCATGTTGTAATTCATGACAAATTGACTGTAGCTCTCTGGTAAGGATTACAGGATCAAGTCTATGGCCAGCTCTTGGCCAAGTGGGAATCCCAACCTCTGTAGGTTTTCTATGTACCCAATCATCTTGAGCACATATGGGCCTACAGGAGTCTCATCTTGCATCTTGCATCTTGCATCTTGCACTGAAACAGTGCCTTGGAGATCTCAAATCTCTCGTGTCTTGCTTGTCCTTGATATAGTTGACAAAGATGTTCAACCATATCATAAGCAGACATCAACTCATGTTGCTTCTGAAGCTCAGAGTTCATGGTCACGAGCATGAGGCATGACACATCTAATGCATCATCTATGCTTCTTATAAGCATCTCGGTCAGCTCGCGTGGCAGTGGCAGGAGGTGTCTCGGGAATGGGCTGCTCCAAGACGTACAGTTTTCTTTCTTGTGTGAGAACAATTCTCAGATTCCTGTACCAGTCCAGGAAATTAGCTCCATTGAGCTTGTCCTTGTCAAGGACAGAACGCAGGGAGAAGGTGTTCGTGTTTGTCGACATGACAATCTACAGCAAAAATAATGCAGAAAGTAAATATCATATTCCATTTATCATTTAATTAGGCCTTTAACTAAATGATACTCCCACTGACTCGTGGGACAAGATCCACATCATACTATGACTTGAGTTAACTTTGGCTAAATCGCCCAAGACTTAGTATGATCGATAGATAACGAATTATCAATTACATCTCTATGCAACTCTTGTTTATAGGATCAAGATCCTCATTTATAAGAAAACTTGAGTTAGCTTTGGCTAAATTGCCCAAGATTTAGTATAAATGTGATTTGTATCCTATCTTCCAACCGTTGGAAAATGTCTATAGTTATACCCGATCAAATTGAGTTAACTAGTTATACTCAATCTAATTGAGTTTGTACTCACCCAAGCTTTGATAGGCGGGACCAAGATTGTCCCTCCGCACCCTACCAAGATAATATGCGTTGCTCTGCTTTGGCAGATTCAACAACAACAAATGATCGAGGTAGTGATAGGTATCAAAACTTGGTAGGCATCTCGAGTTGACTTGATTAAGATCTAATCTATTCGTTAATGTGTATCATATACGCATCAAGACACTAATTACCCTATACTAGCATGCATCACATACACACAAGCAAATATATCAAGATATATACATATATTGTGATGAGGTCATGGCCCTACTACGATCTTCTCAATCCAATGAGAAGATCGGACGGTCAACCTAGGATCAACGACTTCTTCAAACGCCTCCTTTGACCGCCATGTGTTGACAGCACGCTCCTTGTAACTCCTTCTTGAGTGGACCTTCCACCGCTTCATATTTGTACATTACAAATATGAAACTCAAGTTACATTCAAGAGCTAAAATCTAATTACAACAGGAATATAAATAAAGGAGGCACGACGCGCATGTCGCAAATCACATACAACACGCACAACACAAAAATGGCTCGCAGGCCATATTATGAATTACAACACAATTTTTGTCCAATCAAATTGGAGTTTTTGGGCCATGATCATCACAATATCATACATAATTCTAAATTATGTATTTTACATAAATTTCTATAATTTTACTACTATTTTTATGAATTTTATGAGTTACAACTTCCCAGCGGTCCCGATTAGCGATTTTCGGGCGCGATCGCGGGACAATGCCCCTTGCGGGGTTAGGGGCAGCGCCCCTACTCGCGAAATGAATATCGCAAGTGTCCCATCTTGATCTAACAGTGCCTTAAGCCACTGTCCCAAAATAATTTGGGCGAGACCTTACCGTTTTAGAAGGTTTTTCTCGGTAGTTGAAGCCTACAAGCGTCCAAACACTTGTTGCTTCGCCTCTACGAGAAAAATACTCACAAAATCCATAAAAATAGAAAACTTACAAAAACTTACAGATCTGAAATCTTTTCATAAAAACAAAATACAAATAAGTACATGCTTCGCACGTGGCTCAGATACCACTGTTAGCAATTCGAGCCACAAAAATTACTTTTTGCGTTGCGAAAACCCCGAAGCTAGCCACGGATCCATGCGAAGATATATTTAAAATTAAATCATGTACATGTTTCTACCCTAGATCTACCTTAGATCTACATGAAAAGAGATTAAACCTTTGTTGCGAAGCCCTTTGCTTATCCCGCTCGTCCAAGAGTTGTCGGATCTCGTAGGGTGTCAAGTGTACACCCCTCTAAAAGTATCCACACGGACAAAAGGTGGAGAAGAACCACTTAGAGTGTGCTAGCACTCTTGGGTGGCTCGGAAATGGAGGAGAGGGAGAGAACAAGAGAATGAGAGGAGGAAGAAGAAGACTTCAATGAGCACACAATTGCTTTACTCACCATAAAGTGGCCGGTCACCTTATGAGAGGTTATATACCTCCATGTAATACCAAGAGTCATGACTCTTGGTCTCCCTCATGAGATGGCATACACTTGATGTAGCCTTGATGATGTGGACCATCATCATTGGCCAGCCCCCATGCCATGTCACAATGAAGTGGCATTTGGTCAAGTCAAATTTGACCCTTCATATTCCCTCTCAAGTCAAGTCAAACTTGACTCATTTATCTCTCATGGTTGATCAAATCTAATCATTGATTCAAGTCAATTTGATTTAATGAATCTCTATCCATTAAATTAAATTGATTCAATGAGTCATAATCTAAATTAGACTCATTCAACACATGAATCAAATTGAGTCCAACTCAATTAGTCTAATTTGGATTACTCTTAATCCAATTTGGTTCATCATATGAACCTAATCCTCTTGGTTCATCATATGAACCTATTTTTCATCTAATTGTCCTTTGTGTGTGACCCTATAGGTTCTTGTAACATTGGCAATGCTCCTAAACCCATTTAGAAGCATAAGTAATGAGTGGTATCTAACAAGACATTATTACTACCCAAGTTACAAGAATGTTGAGATCCAACATCACCTTTGTGACTACTAATTGTGACTCTTACAATATGTGACAATGTCCTTCTATCCTTGACATCTAAATTGATCAAATGAGGCATAGACTGTGTCATCCTCTAATCAATTTATATCTTGAACTCCAAGTAGACTCACTCTAATCAAATGAGCTCAATATCTCATATTGACTCATTTGGGCATGGCCATGCACTTAGTGGTCTCACTCTATTAAGAATCATGATGTCTCTCCCGTCATATAGGAGGGATAGATCCCATCTACATCACTCACATTCCTCTGCATAATTTGTTACATACCCAGTAATCGCCTTTATAGTCCACCCAATTACGGGTGATGTTTGACGAAGCCAAAGTATGCAACTCCTTATGTAGGGAACCATGATGACTTTAGGTCCAAGGACTAATAGTCACATGAGAAAGTATATAACACTCATATAACGATCCATGATACTTTCTCATGGCGGGTCATTCAGTATACATTCTCCAATACATACCCATGTGTCAACTTGATATCTCTATATCCATGACTTGTGAGATCAAGTCATCGAGTTGACCTACATGCTAGTCTCATCGCATTAACATTGTCCCTGAATGTTAATACTTGACTAGGAATGATTAATAGTAGTGTTCTCTATATCATCTCACTATTAATTCAATTAATCGATTGATATAGATAAGAACCTTCTACTCAAGGACGTTATTATACTTAATTATTTGGCACCAATACAAGTAAGTATAATAACCATAAAGAAATGCCTTTATAAATATATATAGGAATATGATACATCGAGTCCATACAACAATCATCATATGATTGACTCTAGGGCTCTAACTAACAATGTTTTGGCAGTCGACTGGTATCGAGCTGTTGGGATGTAACGGTCGAATTTCCACAGAGGACAGTCGACTGCTAGTTTTGGCAGTCGACTGCTAGGCGGAGTTTTCTAACTTGTGACCTATATAACCAAGCATTGGATGCTTGGTTAAGGTTGATGAAATTAGTGGTGGTTAACCCTAATTAGAGTCTCCTAGTGCCCAAGTGATTTAGCGTGCTTATACAAGGTTGTGGCAAGGTTTCTCCACCCACAAGGAGCTACACGAGCTAGCCGGAGGTTTTTCGGGTAGTCATCCACCGACAGATCGAGATCGTCCACCTTACGGACAGCCGTGGAGTAGAAGCTTCATCTCCGAACCACGTTACACAACGTGTCATTGGGTTTGCTTCTTGTTTATTATTTTCTAGGGTTAGCTTTCCTTTTGTTTGTTAGTATTTCTGTTTCCGCTGTGCACTAACAAGCGTAGGAAGCGACGATTTGGGTGAGACGCTAGTCACCCCCCTCTAGCGAACGTCAAGGTCCCAACAAAGAGTAGTACCACTCAACCTTATTGTTGTGTCGAACTAAGTCCTCCTACAGGTTTTGTTGGTGCAACCTTAGGTCAAGGTTGACCTGGTTGACCCGACTCGAGTTGACCTGACTCGAGTTGTATTTTGATGTTTGACGAGAACAGAAGAGTTGTATTTTGATGGGAGATTGTTGGTGCAACCTTAGGTAAAGGTTGACCTGGTTGACCTGACTCGAGTTGACCTGACTCAAGTTGTATCTTGATGTTTGACAAGAACAGAAACTTGGGAGGTTGTGGGTGCAACCCTTGGTCAAGGTTGACCTGGTTGACCCAAGGTGAGTTGACTTGGCACGGAAAAGTCCAAGCAGGGAGCTTGGCACGGGAAAAGTCCAAGCAGGGAGCTTAGCACGGGAGAAAGTCCAAGTATGGAGACTTGGCACGGAGAAGTCCAAGTATGGGAACTTGGCAAGTGGAAGTCGGAGAGGGCTCGGTAGCTGCCTCCTGACTAGGTCGAGAGGGCTCAGCTCGCTCTCCGGACCGAAGTGAAAGACGAGAGGGCTCGGTGGCTCGCTCTCCGGACTAGGTCCGAGAGGGCTCGGTAGCTCTCTCTAGATAGGCGGATGGAAAATCTTGGTGAGTGAAGCGGTGAAATCCTGGTGAGTGAAGCCAGGTGAAAGTCCCGTGAGTGAAGCCAGGCAGATGGAAAGTCCCGTGAGTGAAGCCAAGCAAGTCCTGGTGAGTGAAGCTAGGCAGATTGGAAATCCTGGTGAGTGAAGCCAGGTGAAAACCCTAGTAAGTGAAGCTAGGTGAAAGTGAAAGTCCTGGTGAGTGAAGCCAGGCAGTTGGGAAGTCCTGGTGAGTGAAGCCATGCAGATTGGAAATCCTGGTGAGTGAAGCTGGGTGAAAACCCTAGTGAGTGAAGCTAGGTGAAAGTGAAAGTCCTGGTGAGTGAAGCCAGGCAGTTGGGAAGTCCTGGTGAGTGAAGCCGGGCAAGGAAAAATCCAGATGGATCAAGGCTGATCGGACATCTGGTGTTGTGAAGGTCAAGTAGGTCAAGGGAGTGACCGGATACATGGCACGAAGAGAAAAGTCTAAGTGGGTCAAAGGGATTGATCGGACACTTGGTAGGGAGTCTTAGCAGGTCAAGGGAGTGACCAGATGCTAAGCATGAGATACCAATAGGTCAAGGTTGACCGGATATTAGTTTGGAAGGCGTGGGACTTGGTTTGGGCAACAACCAAGAGCTGGATCGATCAGTGGATCGATCCAGTGATACACTGGGTTATCTGATCGGTTTGGTGACCGATCAAGAATCAAAGATGTTATCAGATGTTATCCGATCGGCCCGCAGGCCGAAAGCGAAGGCAAAGAGAAAGGAGGGATCGGCGTGGACCGATTCATGCACCCGATCGGTCCACGCCGATCGTGAGACGATCGAGAGTTGAGCGAGTTCTTCAGGAAGAGTGCCGATCGGTCCGGGACCGATCAAGATAGGTCCCGATCGGTCCCCACGACCGATCGGAGGCCTCGGACCGATCGGGTGGAGCTCGATCGGTCCAGGTATAGCCGTTATGAGTGACAACGGCTATCTCCGCCTTCTTCGCTGCTTCGCAGTGTTATAAAAGGAGATCGAGGGCTTCTATAGCATACTTCTTCTTCTTCCTCTCCTCAGCTGCTACCTCTTGCTTCTGTAAGAGCTTGCTGTTGCTGAGCTTCGGCTGGGGTCTCCAACAGTTGCTGCTGTATTTGGCCCGTGAAGTTGCTGCTTCATCAACAGCCGACGAGAAGGCAAGATTGTTTATTTTTTACATTCATATTGTTGCTTCTTCTTGTGTATTCTTGTACTCCTATTCTTGCTGGTGCAAGAAAGATTGTGGCGAGGTTTCTCCACCCAGAAGGAGTATATATATTAGCCGGTTCTCCGAGGACTCATCCACCGACGGATTGATAGGCTTCATCCACCTTACGGACACGTCGAGGAGTAGGAGTTTATCTCCGAACCTCGTTACATCGCTGCGTGTTGAGGTTTGATCTTCTTGTCTTTGTTTCTTTGTTTTATTTTCCGCTGCGCTAACGTCAACTTGTAGAAAGAAACGAAGATTTGGGGTCGGCTATTCACACCCCCCCCCTCTCTAGTCGCGACCATCGATCCTAACAAGTGGTATCAGAGCAAGGTTGCTCTTCGTCGGATTAACACCCAAGGGAGCACAAGCTAGAGAATGGATGGACTTGGAGAAGACGTCACGATTCCACCCTTCTACGATCGCGATGACTTCGCGTTTTGGAAGGTGAGAATGAAGTAATTTCTTATGACTAACTTAGTTAATTGGAATTGTGTACAAGTAGGTTTTGTTCCTCCAAGGGATGAAGAAGGAGAAATTCTTGAGAAGAAGAGGTGGACGAATGAACAAATCCACCAATCCGTAATCAACGACGAGGTAATGAAAATTTTGAATTCTCATTACCTAACGATATCTTGTGTAAGATAGGTGGTTACAACAATGCCAAGGAATTGTGGAACAACTTGGCCAAGTTCCATGAGGGAAGCTCCAATTCAAGTCATGAAGAGGAGTCAAGTGAGTCAAGTAGCTCACTTCATGGAGGTAAGGAATTAGAAGTTAAGGGCTACTCAACATCTAAGGAAGAAGAGGAGGAGAGTTCTTCTTCAAGATTGGAGCAAGAAGAAGAAGTCTCTACTTCCGGAAGGGATGAAGAAGAAAGCATACAACCATCCTCAACCCTAGGTAACTCAAGCAATTTACTTTCAAGTAAATTACATATAATGTGCTTTGAGTGTAGGGAATTTGGGCATTACAAGAGTAAATGTCCAAAGAGGATTAGGAAGACTCCACCGGCGCCAAAGGTCAAGGCAGCCGGAGTCCCGATACGCAAGGGCAAGGAGCACGTGGTGTGCTTCCAATGCAAGCGAAGGGGACACTATAGGAGCCAATGTCCGAGGGGGAGGCAATCTCACAAGGACAAGAGACCGAGCACGTCTATAGGGGGAGCTAAGGCAAACCCTAAGGTAATCTCTAAGGCACATTCTTGCAATTCTAGTAGGATGCATGCTAGTAGCCTTATTGCTATTGTCAATAATAATGAGCATGATAACTATAGTAACCGATACACGTGCTTAGGTGCCAAACATGTTAGCCTAGATAAGGACAATACTAGAAAAACCAACCCTAGAATTAACTCATCTAAGGTTAAGGAAAACCTAGGTAGGAATCCCAAAACAACTAGACATATGCCTAGGTATACCTCAAAGAAAAATGACAAAGTAAAACTTGAGGTATTAGAAAAGGAAAATCAAGTCTTGATGTCAAGACTTGACAATTTAGAAAATGCCCTTAAGAATTTGGAGAAGTCAACTCTAGGGTCTAAGGATCAAAAATCAAAGTTCAAGGACATGAGAGGTTTGGGTCACAAACCTAAGTCTCAAGTGGTCAAGCCCACTTATCATAATGTTCCATTCGATTATGGAACAAAACCTAGGGCTAGGAAGACCATCACCAAGGTCACAAGGGGAGTCACCCCTAGAGTTGATCTTGATGAGTCCCAAATGGCCAAGGCTTTAAAGCCTAAGAGGGTCATTAGGAGGGTTGCTAGGGAAGTCATCCCTAGTGAATATTTAGTGAACCCAATGAGCTCAAATAGGTATTGGGTTCCTAGGAGCGTGATTCCATCACGCTAGATGGTTTAGGGTGTGCCAACCTTACTTGAATAGGTAGTTAATCTAATCATGGAAAAAGGTGGCACTTTAGGAATTTTCAAGGTGTGATCAAGCCTTGAAAATGAAATTAAGAATTATTCCTAAGGTGATTAGAATGTGCCAACTACATTTGAGGAGTTCTCTTAGGTCAGTTTAATTGGCACATAGTGATCTAAACATCCTTGGTATATGATTTTAGGTCTATTACTCTTAGGAATATAGAACCTATGGCAAAATGATCAAAATTATCAAAAATGGCAACTAAGGCTAGAATTAGGTATTTCCTATACCTTTACATGTTATTTGCCATATATTGTTTGTCATATGCCATGTCATGACATCATATTTAATTTAGTATCATTTGAAATGTCATGATAATGCTTAGGTTATTTATATGTCATGCCTTAGTTAGAGTTTCACACTTTATGCCATGACATTATGACATTGGCACATGTTCCATTTATGATACTATTTTATGCCATGTCATCATCTCTTGCATTTATAATCAATGAAAATGATTTAAGGACTAAAACACAATTTGATATGGAGATCAAATTGTTGTTTAGAAAATGCATGAGAACCTAGTTAAGATGACCTAAATCCATATCTCACATCAAAATTGACTTGGATGTGTTTGATACACCTTAGATGTGTGTGAGATATTAGGATGATGAGTTTAGGATCAAGGTGCATAGTTCTTGTACCTAGATGAGCCTAATTCGAAATTGGAGGATCATAGGGAAAACTTGTGTACAAGTCATGTACATATAGTCCTGAGATTATGGTCCTAAATTAAAGGGTTTAAAATCATTTTAAAATTGATTTGAAAAACCTTGATGAAGCTTTTCTAGTGATAGCATTCATCATTGAGCAAGTTGATACAAAGTTGAGTTAAACTTGAACTATTTCAAAGTTTTTCGAACTTTGTATCAAGTTTTGAAAATGGAAGTTATTTTCATCGAAAATTATTTTTCCGTGATAATATATGTTAGAGGAATGTATCCTCAAAATTTTACAATTTTTGAAGTTTTATGTGATTTTTGAGAGGTTTCTGAATTTCGGAAGTAGAAAAATCAGAAACTTCTGATATCAGAGTTGGGGACCGATCAGAGGGGATTCTGATCGGTCCAGGGCACTCTGGATCGGTCACTGGACCGATCTAGGGAAGTGTGGATCGGTCTGGTGACCGATCCAAGGAAAGTTTGATCGGTCAGGTGACCGATCAGCGCGTGCCAACTTGCTGATTTTCGACTGTTTTGTCTGAAATTTTAGCTGGGAGTTAGTGTTTTGGATTTCTAAAGGCTTGAAACTCTCTAAGACATTGTTGGTGCAATGGTTAAGGGGGAGTTGACCTTTAGGGGGAGTTTTACCTATTAGTCAAGGAGGAGTTGACTTTTAGGGGGAGTTTTTACTCCTAAAGACTTGAGTGATATGAGATTATCACTAAGTTAATTGTTGACCTTAGTATCAAGGGGGAAATTAAGGGTTTCAATGAAAGGTATGGGACCTTCATTAGAAAGAAACTCTTGACCTTGATTCACTCTTTTTGATGTGTGTCAAAAAGGGGGAGAGTGTAGGTTTGGGGAGAATGTTCAAGGAAGAACATTAGAAAACCTAAGTTAGGTTATGGTTTTGTCAAACATCAAAAGGGGGGAGATTGTTGGTGCAACCTTAGGTCAAGGTTGACCTGGTTGACCCGACTCGAGTTGACCTGACTCGAGTTGTATTTTGATGTTTGACGAGAACAGAAGAGTTGTATTTTGATGGGAGATTGTTGGTGCAACCTTAGGTCAAGGTTGACCTGGTTGACCTGACTCGAGTTGACCTGACTCAAGTTGTATCTTGATGTTTGATAAGAACAGAAACTTGGGAGGTTGTGGGTGCAACCCTTGGTCAAGGTTGACCTGGTTGACCCAAGGTGAGTTGACTTGGCACGGAAAAGTCCAAGCAGGGAGCTTGGCACGGGAAAAGTCCAAACAGGGAGCTTGGCACAGGAGAAAGTCCAAGTATGGAGACTTGGCACGGAGAAGTCCAAGTATGGGAACTTGGCAAGTGGAAGTCGGAGAGGGCTCGGTAGCTCGTTCTCCGGACTAGGTCAGAGAGGGATCGGTAGCTCGTTCTCTGGACCGGAAGTGAAAGACGGAGAGGGCTCGGTAGCTCGTTCTCCGGACTAGGTCAGAGAGGACTCGGTAGCTCGTTCTCTAGATCAGGAAGGCAGATGGAAAATCCTGGTAGGTGAAACCAGGTGAAAATCCTGGTGAGTGAAGCCAGGTGAAAGTCCTGGTGAGTGAAGCCAGGCAGATGGAAAGTCCTGGTGAGTGAAGCCAGGCAGACGGAAAAGTCCTGGTGAGTGAAGCTAGGCAGATTGAAAATCCTGGTGAGTGAAGCCAGGTGAAAACCCTAGTGAGTGAAGCTAGGTGAAAGTGAAAGTCCTGGTGAGTGAAGCCAGGCAGTTGGGAAGTCCTGGTGAGTGAAGCCAGGCAGATTGGAAATCCTGGTGAGTGAAGCCAGGTGAAAACCCTAGTGAGTGAAGCTAGGTGAAAGTGAAAGTCCTGGTGAGTGAAGCCAGGCAGTTGGGAAGTCCCGGTGAGTGAAGCCGGGCAAGGAAAAATCCAGATGGATCAAGGCTGATCAGACATCTGGTGTTGTGAAGGTCAAGTAGATCAAGGGAGTGACCGGATACTTGGCACGAAGAGAAAAGTCTAAGTGGGTCAAAGGGATTGACCGGACACTTGGTAGGGAGTCTTAGCAGGTCAAGGGAGTGACCAGATGCTAAGCATGAGATACCAATAGGTCAAGGTTGACCGAATATTGGTTTGGAAGGTGTGGGACTTGGTTTGGGCAAAAACCAAGAGTTGGATCGATCAGTGGATCGATCCAGTGATACACTGGGTTATCTGATCGGTCTGATGACCGATCAGTAACCAAACAGTATGCTACTGTATATTATCTGATCGGTCTGCAGATCGGTCAGAAAGCGAACAGAAGACAAAGAGAAAAGGAGGGGATCGGTCTGTGGACCGATCCACATGCACCCTGATCGGTCCACAGACCGATCAGGAGACGATCAGAGAGTTGGGCGAGTTCTTCAGGAGAGTGCCGATCGGTCCGGGACCGATCAGATAGGTCCCGATCGGTCCCCAAGACCGATCAGAGGCCTCGACCGATCGGGTGGAGCTCGATCGGTCCGTATAGCCGCATGAGTGACAACGCTATCTCCGCCTTCTTCACTTTCTTTGCAGCAGTTATAAAAGGAGATTGAGGGCTTCTACAAAGATACTTCTTCTTCTTCCTCTCCTCACCGCTACCTCTTGCTTCAGAAGAGCTTGTTGTTGAGCTTTTGAGCTCTTCTTAGTGAAGCTTCGTGAGCTTCCTCGGGGTCTCCAACAGTTGCTGCTGTATTTGGCCCGTGAAGTTGCTGCTTCATCAACAGCCGACGAGAAGGCAAGATTGTTTGTTTTTTACATTCATATTGTTGCTTCTTCTTGTGTATTCTTGTACTCCTATTCTTGCTGGTGCAAGAAAGATTGTGGCGAGGTTTCTCCACCCAGAAGGAGTATATATATTAGCCGGTTCTCCGGGGACTCATCCACCAACGGATTGATAGGCTTTGTCCACCTTACGGACACGCCGAGGAGTAGGAGTTTATCTCCGAACCTCGTTACATCGCTGCGTGTTGAGGTTTGATCTTCTTGTCTTTATTTCTTTGTTTTATTTTCCGCTGCGCTAACGTCAACTTGTAGAAAGAAACGAAGATTTGGGGTCGGCTATTCACACCCCCCCCCTCTCTAGCCGCGACCATCGATCCTAACAGGTTTAACGTGATAATCCTTATGAGCTCCTCTTGGAAACATTATCAACCTAGATTACTAGGACACAGTTTCCTTCTATAATCAACAACACACACTATAAGTAATATCTTTTCCCAACTTATCGGGCCTATTGATTTATCGAGCTAAATCTCACCCTTTGATAAATCAAAGAAATAAATACTAAATATATGTGCTTGTTAATATATTAGGATTAAGAGCAACACTTCCATAATAACTAAGGGTTTGTTCTTTTATTAAGTCAGTATAAAAAGAACTTACCTTAAATGGTCTTGCTCAATACACTCAGAGTGTACTAGTATAATTTTATAGTTAAGATAAACTAATACCAAATTACACTACGACTATTCCAATGGTTTGTTCTTATCCATCTTAGTCTTGAGCTACTGTTTATAATTTATAAAGAACCGATAACATGATCTTCTGTGTGTGACACCACACATCATGTTATCTACAATATAAATTAATTGAACAACTATACTTAGCATATAAATGTAGACATTTTTGACCAATGTGATTCTTTATTTCAAAATAAATGTTTACAAAAGCTAGGCTTTTAGTATACACTCTAACACAGACGACCCGACCCGGGTCAATCGCCTGCAAGGTTTTAAAACCCTTAACTTTTTCCTTAGACTTATCACATTCCTCGTCTTCATCTTCCTCATCTCCTTGCTCCTCTTTCTCTATTTATCACTGGGGATCTCTCTTGTTCCCATGAGTTTCTTCTCCTTTCTTTCTTTAAATCTTCAATTCTATCCTTTATTCCATGGTGTGTTCTCGTTCCCCACCCCTAGTTATCCCTGGGCTATGATACACTTCCACAGAGTCCAAATTTAATGATGACGATCGAGGTCGACCAAATGATACTCACCTATCTCTTCCCTGACGGTTATCAAATCGTCATTCCTTCTGCATACGCTTACCCTCACACGCCCCCAATGATTTTTTGTCTTTCTTTATAGACCAATTCCTTGCCAGCCTATGCTTCCCCATTCATCCCTTTTTCTCTAATATTTATACATATTTTCACATTCTCATGCATCAGTTAGTGCCTAACTCCTTCAAACTGCTCTGCGAGGTTGTGGTACTATTCTGTCTATATGGAATTCCTCTTGTGCCTCGCGTCTTCCACTACTTTTATTACTCGAAGCTTTCTGAGGCTGGTACCTTCCTCTTCCAAGCTTGAGTAGATGCTATATATTTTCACAAGATGCCCTCCTCCAATAAACATTGGAAAGAGCACTATTTCTATGTCTGTTTGCTCGCTCGACTAACCTTTTCGACCGACTAGCAGATTGAATTGTCTAAACCTCCCCCACTCAGGAGGTACCGAAGCGTGTCAGCCTACCTCGAAGCAAGCCAGTCAAAAATACCATATATATAGGCTACTCTTGGAGGGAGTTTTGTATGTGTTCGGGCTAAGCCTTATCCAAACACGGCTACCTGTCCCTCTACGTATGCCCTTTTTCTTCCTATCGCCTTTGAATCTAACTGATTTTTCTTTCTTTTTTTATAGATCAAATCATGAACCGCGCATTGCCAAGCAGCAAATGTAGGCTCTCTAATGCGGACATCAATGCTAAGGCAGTGACCGAATGGAGAGTCATGGTTTGTTGCTAATTGAACACTTCGAGGAGTTGATTGGCGAGGCAGGGGGAAGCCGGGTGGTGGCCAGCGACACAGTGGCCACCACTGGCGAGCTTCCTTCTGAGCATCCGTCCATGGCACCAATTGTTGTTCCTTCCAAATCGGTCATGTCGAGTGAGCCGTTGATCCAACTCCTCAAGCAACACCGAGCGGAATCCACTTCTCGCTTGGCGACTTCAGTTTTGTAGGCTTGCACTCCAGTGACAACCTCCCAACCTCCTTTCAAGTGGGGTGAATCCTCCACTTTTGCGATTCTTGAGAAGGAGGTCACTCTGTCAACCCTTCCTTCTTATGACCGGACCCCCTCGCTCTTTGCATGGTCATCCGAGACAATAATCACGTCACCAGTTGCCTATCTTTCACCTCCACCAATTGGCGTAGAAGTGCCCTTGTCCATTATTCGCTCCTCCCAATCTTAGGGGCCAACTACCTCAGCACCTTCAACTCTAAGCTACGGTACACACATCAAGGCTATCCTCTGTCTATCGACCGACTAGTGGCGCCAACCAAACGACGCCGCGCCACGCTCCCCACAGCATCAAATTACCATCCAAGGTCCTCTAGTGCAGGTCTAGGCCAACGCTAGGGCCCGAGCGACGACCATCCTGCTTGAGGAGCTTGTTGACAATTTTACCTAAAAACCACTGAGGTAAGTAGAGCAGCATCTTTTCTTTACTTTTCTCGATCAACATTAACTTGCTTCATTTTTCTTGTAGCACTGGGTGGAAAGTCTAGCCATGTGCCAACAGTTGGCCTTCCTCGATCACTAGAACCAGTAGCTTCGAGTGCCGACTGAGCAGCCGGACACCTCACTGGGTCGAGTTGAGCAGCTAACTGTCGAGGTTGCTTAACTGAAAAAAGACTTGGACATGAGCTCTAAGTAACTGTTAGGGTCCGAGTGAGGCCTTATAGTTGAAAAGAACAAAAATCATGATCAAGCCCTCCAACTCGATCAGTTGACCAAACAGGCTCACCACTTTGAGCCCAAGATAAATTCTGCTAATGCCAGAAAACTTCGAGCAATCGAAGATTTGGAGACCAAGTATAAAGAGGCTCGAGTCTTGGTTAGGAAACTCAAAGATGTAGAAGCTTCATTAGCAGCTGAACAGGGCAGAGCAGGTGACTAGTGAGCTCCAGCTCAGGGAGCATAAACAAACAATATAATAGATGATCAGGCTGCCGAGCTGGCTGCGTTGAAGGTCGAGTTAAAGGCGTCCAAGGCTGAACACACCAAATTCAAGAAGGGGGAGCCTGATTGGCAAGAATCTTTCCAGGTGAAGTACCTTCGCTCCTCGGAATTTAATGAAATATTGACCAACTAGACTCTCCGTCTTTTTGACTATGGTATCAATGGGACCTCCAACAATTAAAGGTAGCTACCTCCCTCCCCCCTGATTTGTCGAGCAAAGCTATAAAAAGGAAGAAGATCTCAGAATCGCTCCTTGCTGACATACTTGACTATCTCACTTAGTTTCTTTTATAACTTTATCAATAGTTTTTTATACCCGCCAAGCACACTTTGTAAAATACTTTCTAAGTATGAATCCATGCGCTCCCGTTCGATGCTTTTAAGTTCCTTGTTGTGGAGCCTTGCGATCCCATAGCTTATCCTTAGCGTAGCATATTTGGCTCTTTATATTTGCCTGTGTAGTATGTGTTGGATCGAGACCGCGCTAGAGGGGGGGGGTGAATAGAGTTCGTGGCTTTCACGCGTTTCGGATTCGAAAAAACTATCGAGTAAAGCAGCGGAATAATAAAAACAAACACAAGCACAAGGGACACCAAGTATTTACTTGGTTCGGAGCCTTGGGCGACTCTTACTCCAAGGCCTGCGATCGTTCATCGCTTTCGATGGGCAACAACTATAATATCGTTAAAGTGTTACAATTTAAAGTACAAGTAAATACAGTAATTAAATATACCAACGACAAAAGAAATGGCAAATTCTGAGCTCCAGGTTGTCAGCGTTAAGTTGTAGCTTTGTCAAAACTTCTCGTTAACAGCTGGTTGCAGAAAGATCGCTTGGAAGAAGATGATCCTAGCTACCGATCGAGATGTGCTTTTATTGGCCGTTGAGGGCGCCTCCATGGACTCACTAAGGCACCTCAAAGGTGAAGTCCTATCCCTCTTCCTGTGCTACGATAAGCCTCCGCTATCTGCTGCTTTTCCTGCCTGGAGGCGCCTTCATTGCTCCATGGAGGTGCCTCAAGCCTAGCATCCAAGGCGCCTCAGCCTCCCTCGAGGGCGCCTCCAAGCTTGCTTTGCAGACTTCTTATGCCTTGCACCCGAGGCGCCTCAAGCTCCATGAAGGCGCCTCAGGTACTGTTCATTCGAGGCAAACTTTATGTTTTAGTCCCTGTAAAATATGTTAGTCCCAAAAATACCCTTCAGCACAAAGTTAGTACATAATATACATAACAAAGTATTTGACAGTCACCGGACTGTCCAGTTCTGACTTCGGATTTTCAACCGGAAACCCTAGGTCAAACCGACACCTACTGTTCCCTCTTCTAGGGAACGCACCCTCACCTACTCCACTCAGGAGAGCATACCTGATGTCAGTCCCGTCCTCTAGACCGACTGGACTTTCCACCTAAGGTTACCACCCCCTAGGGTTTTTCGCCGCCTAGGGTTACCTCCCCTTAGGACCTAAGGTTACCCCCCCCCTTAGGATTTTACACTACCTAGGGTTACCACCGCCTAGGACCTAAGGTTGTCGCCCCTTAGGGGTTTCCTCCACCTAGGGTTATCACCCCTAGGACCTAAGGTTGCCGCCCCTTAAGATTTTCCTCCACCTAGGGTTATCACCCCCTAGGACCTAAGGTTACCGCCCCTTAGGATTTTCCACCTGCTTAACCGCAGTTAGGACTTTTCTAAAACCTCATTTAAGCTCGTTAGATAATAATTAACCTTAACTTTAAATCTCTTTTGTCATTATCAAAACTAAGATTCGATCGTCTGATGCTTCCCGCACCTACAATCTCCCCCTTTTTGATTATGGCAACTAAAATTCAAAGTTAAGCATAAAAAAATAAAGAAATGTTACTAACATAAGCAAAAATTTAGCACAAGCATTAATTTAATAAGCACAAATAAAGCTCCCCCTTAATAGAAGCTTACAAAACTCCCCCTTAATAGAAGCTCCCCTTAAATTTTAAAAAGCTTAAATTTTAAAAATATCAAACTTTCTTTTCTTTAACTTTCTTTGAATTTCGTTATACTCTCCTCCTTTGCCATATATCAAAATAACTAAGGGAGCAAAAGAGAGAAAAAAATGATAAATTACCTTAGCTAGTTTTGAGAAACCTTAACTCTTCAGAAGTAATTTTAACTTATTTTTCAAAAATAGGGCATCAAATAAATACTTAGCTTTTAAAGAGAGAATGGAAAATTTAAGAAACATAAAGGCTTTTAATAGAGGATTAAACATACTTTGATAAACACTTAATTTTCTTGTAAAATTTTTAGCTAAGGGAATTATTTATTTTGAAAAAGTAACTTAGCCCGAAGTACTTTGCCAAATTTAAAAAGCTTTTGAAAGACACTTAGCATAAAAAAAAATTTGCTTTTAGAAATTGCTTTAAATGCTAAGTTTGAAATACTTTTAGCTAAGTGAAGTATTTTGACTTTGAAAAGTAACTTAGCTAATTTTTTAGAAGCTTTTAAACACCCAAAAACACTTAGTCAAATTTGGAAAAAACTTTAGAAAATAATACTTAGATAATTTTGAAAAATGCTTAATTTGAAAAACTTGTAAAATTTTAACTAAGGTCATTTTCACTTTGGAGAATAAAACAAGCAGAAAATATTCCTAAAGTCCAAGTATGTGTAACTGAAAGGTGATTACTTAAATTTCTTGGTCACATGTCTAACCATTAGTTACTAGCTGATTACCTAGAGGGCAACAACTTTCACTTGGTTAGTCAAATTATGCTTAGAATTCCAATTAAATTTAACTAAGACTAGATAACTTAACTTGATTAATATATTTTGGTAATTATTGTCCAGACTTACTGTGATGCACAGAAATAAACATTCTAAAGTCTAGACTATACCCTATGCATCTCACCCCATTCTAAGTGTTTCAAACACAAACAAGTTATGTCTAGTGTGCTTGTGAGATGCTCTGGCTGAAATCTAGGGGAACATGATTTCTAGGGGTTAAGCATAGTCTAAGTCCAAATTTTGAAAATCTAAGAAATTGGGATTTTGAAAATATTATTTTTCCTAGAGTTTTTTGGAGTAAAGAAGATTCTGAAAATCATAACAACAACTAAGTACTAAGTTTTAAAACAGAGGTAATATTAAGCATAAAGAATTTTGAAAGAGTATAAGTTTGACTAATCAAATATCTAAGCAAACAAAGTACTAGTGAGATGTCCAGGTCCAATATACAATGCATGGGAAGATAGAATCAGGTAGAAGGATCGTCAGCTGGAGGATCATCAGCTAGTGGTGGGGGCTGCTCGTGTATATGCAACGCTTGATGAATCTCCTCTCGGAGAGAAGTGACCTCAGTCCGTAGTGTCTGGAAGTCGTCCACGACCAGCTGATGTGTTAGCGCGGAGGTCCACTCAAGACGAGCGAGTCTATCCTCAATGGATGAGGAAGTGGAAGGCTATGCTGATGCCGAAGGCTGGGATGGATCGAGAGGCTCTCCAAATAACTGATCATGAGTGAACTCAAATAACTCCTCTCATCCCTCAGGTGGCTGAAAGAACTCATCTAGGGCTAGGCCACCTCCCTCGGCTGGAGCAACTGGCTCATCCTCAGTTAGATCGGTTGGCAGAGGCCCGCCTCCCCATGCTAGGACCCTCCTGAGCAATGATATCTATATGCGCTAATCTAAGATGGCGCTACCCAAACTCATCATAATGTGTAAGTGGAATAATCGTCCCCCGAGTCACATCTATGCCATCTATCGTCGAGAAGATGGAAGTCAGCACATGGCAGTAGGGCATGTGGACTACCCAGGATGTGACGAGATTAGCCGCATGAATAATGTTATAGAACATATGCAATGCAATGTATATATCTAGATGATGACATAATGCATATAAAAAGAAAGAATGAGTGGACGCATCTTCGGGATGTCCCGAGATGTGATGGGTAGAATGCATACAGTCAGGACTCTATACATGATGTAGTCTTGTACCCTAAGAGACATCGACCTGAAGTCAGAAACTCTAAGTGGTCTCTCCCTCCCAAAAAAAATACTCATAGAGGGTATCTAGAGTAATGTGGGAGTAGGGCTCGTGATAACCATGATTTTACTATACTATTCTCATTCATATAATCATGGTTTGATGTAGTTTTCATATATAGAACCCATATTTACATTACATTTTTATACATTGTATCAATTTTGGACTAAATTACAAATTATGTTATTATGGCTTAATTGGATGCTAATATTTGATCCTTATTTTGTAGGCATCAAAAGGGTCATGGACCCGATCAGATCAAGCTGCATTTGGGCTCAAATCAAGGGCTAATCAAGTCGATCAAGCCTCGGAGCATTATAGGCCGTTCATCCAAGATTGAGCAGATCTGAGCCATCCGTTAAAGATATGACCGATCCAACTTAATGGGGAGCAGATCCAGAAGTTTTGATCCAGATCTGAGTTCATCCAGCCATTGATCCAGTCGGATTAATCTGGACCGTTCATTGAAGACTGGTCGGATCTGGACCATACAGTGATTATCTGATCGATCCGACCTACAGGAGAGTAGATCTAGACCCTAGATCAACATCAGTACCTTCAGATCATATTTTGGATGACTTTTCACCGTTGATTTAGCCCGGAATCATCTCAGCCGTCCGATCAGATCCAAATCTGATTTAAATCTGAGAAGCTATAGTGCAGAAGATGGGCTCGGCTTCGCAATTTCTTGCTACAGTGTCGTCTTCTTCACGCGACGGCCGTCGCTCCCATTCCCTCATTCCAGATCCGTGAGCTAGCCTTTTTCACCGGCGACGATCTATGAGCTGACGGCGATCATCGACCGAGGTCACAGAAGCGGCAGGGGCGTTCTCCAGACCGCGCAGTTGGTTTCTGTCCATTTCACAATCCGGATGCAGGGGCGTTCTCCGATCCGCGATTTCCATCATCACCGGAGCTGTATGGGCGTTCTCTGAGGTTCCGATCACACTTGCGTTCTCCATTCCATCAGCAACTCCGGAATCGGTCTGATCAATCGATTGGAGTTTGCGCATCTTCAGATTCCGGCGCGGTTTCCTTGTTCCTTGTGAATTCCACTCGGGTGTGAGCCATATGAGCGTTCTCTGAGGCTAAGATCATCTGGTGGATTAGTTGGAAGCTCGAGATCTGCTGCCGATTGCCATATGGGCGTTCTCTGAGGCAATTCTGTTGACAGCAGGATGATGAAGGTTTTGCAGTAAGGATTTGGATGTGGAATGCTTTAGGGGTTTAGTTTTCTTTATTTCTTAATCTTTGAATTGTCCACGAACATGCTCAGATCTTGTGATCTGATTACATTTCTTTGCAATTTCTATTTTGTTTCATGTTTCCTTATGCAATTCTGTTTGTGATTTCTTGCTTACAAACCCCACCCTTAGACCTAATTCTGATTAGTTTTTGCAATTCTGATACTAACAGTTTGTAGAGTTTTAAGATTTAGTTAGCAATTCAATCTTTGTTTCTATAATTTTGTTTAAGTGTTGGAATGTTTAATTTGATGTTTAGATTGCTACCTCTATTCCATTTTATTGTGACTGAATTCTTGAGCTTGTTTGTTGAGGTGATTGTTAATGAGAATTGGAGGTAGTTTGATATATGCAAATGTGACTTGAGTTTTGAATTTACTTGGTTTGGAGTTCGGGAATTGAATTATTTGATTTGATGATGCTTTGGGAGCTAAACTTTACTGATATTAACGTGATGAGATCTAATAGAGCATGTCTAGTTAAGAACATTCTTACCTTGATTCTATTCTGGACCATGATAATGCAAGATTTTGATATGAAACAATTCTAGGATTTTCACACACTTACTAGTTGCCCTTGGAAAAAAAATACGACTTGGGACTCGTTGCTACAACGCTTATCTTTATGTTAAATGAGTTTCAATTTTAATTAATTTGATGTGCCAAGTGACATGCAAAAAGGCCGACACCAAATTTTGGCGCCGTTGCCGGGGACCAACTAACTAGTAGTGTGTTAATTTTAGATTGAGCATTGATTGGTTTATTTTGTTTGCATGTTGATTGATTTGATTGCTTATTTTTTTGTATTTTCATGTTGATTTGTTCTTGAATTTTTAAGTGCCTTTACTGTTTATGTTTTCATGAGATTGAAACTTTATGCTCTTGAGTCTTCTAACATTGTTTGTTAGTGTGATATGTAAGAACAGGAGATTTCTTTAGCATGGATCCATATTTTCAGAATTTTGGAGGTGGAATGGAGAGTTATCATTTTCAACCTGAGTATCAAATTTACCCAAACATGGATCAACAAAATAGGTACGAGTCATTTTCAAATGGTTTTAATGCTAATTGGGTGGACAATTCATGTTTCAGGTATGAAAGTGAACAAGGACCATTCATTGAGCAATATCCAGCTTACCAGAGTTCATATGGATTTCAAGAAGTTTCAACATCATTTGAACCATATTCTTTTCAACAAAACAATCCTCAGATGGATGAGACAACATGGAAACTCAAGGAGATTATGCAACAGACGAGTGAGTATCAAGAGCAACAGTTTTTAAGGATACAGAACATACAGATTCAGTTAGATCAGATTGCATCATCCATCAATCAACTTCAAACACAACATGCCAGTGAAGAGATAGGAAGTAGTGATTCTGTCAGGCCTGACCCTACTTCCATTAATTCACATGATTTTTTCTAATATTTTTTGTGATGATTATGTGATTATGCAAATTTCTGATCCTACTGATATTGTTGATGAAGATGTTGTTAGTGATTCAGGTTCTGAACATTTCTTTGAAGATGATTTAAGTGTAGGGGAATGCTTACTGGAAGCATTACCTCAAGAATCACCAAGAGTTGAAGATGTTGTTGGTGCAACCTTAGGTCAAGGTTGACTTGGTTGACCTGACTCGAGTTGGTCAAGGGTGACCTGACTCGAGTTGTATTTTGATGTTTGACAATGTTTGACGAGAGTAGAAAAGTTGTATTCTGATGTGTTGACAAGAATACGAACTTGGGAGATTGTTGGTGCAACCGTAGGTCAAGGTTGACCTGGTTGACCTGAAAAGTCCAAGCAGGGAGCTTGGCACTGGAAAAGTCCAAGCATGGAGACTTGGCACTGGAAAAGTCCAAGCAGGGAGCTTGACACGCGAAAAGTCCAAATATGGAGACTTGGCACGGGAAAAGTCCAAGTATGGAGACTTGGCACTGGAAAAGTCCAAGCAGGGAGCTTGGCACGAGGGAAAGTCCTAACTGGGATGTTAGGCAGTTGGAAAGCCCTGGTGAGTGAAGCCAGGCAGTGGGAAAGTCCTAACTGGGATGTTAGGCAGTGTGGAAAGTCCTGGTAAGTGAAGCCAGGCAGTGGGAAAGTCCTAACTGGGATGTTAGGCAGTTGGAGAGTCCTGGTGAGTGAAACCAGGCAAGGGAAAATCCAGATGGATCAGGGATGATCGGACTTCTGGTGTTGGAAAGTCCAAGTAGGTCAAGGGAGTGATCGGATACTTGGCACGAAGAGGAAAATCCAGATGGATTAGGATGATCGGACATCTGGTGTGGAAAAGTCTAAGTGGGTCAAAGGGATTGACCGGACACTTAGCGGGGAGTGCTAGCAGGTCAAGGGAGTGACCAGATGCTAGGGATGATGTACCAACAGGTCAAGGTTGACCGGATATTGGTGTGGAAGCCTTAGGTTTAGGGCTGAGTTTGGATCGGTCCGGTGATCGATCCGGGATCTGCTTGCCTCGATCGGTCCGGTGACCGATCGGGCGTGCTCAATCGATTGTAATCTGATCGGTCTAGAGACCGATCAGAGGCAACGCAACCTCGCGAGAAGAAGTCGTGGATCGGTCTGCCGACCGATCATTGTGCTCCTGGATCGGTCGGCAGACCGATCAGGGACCTGGATGCTGGGAGCTCGATCGGTCTATGGACCGATCAGATGTCCTGATCGGTCCACAAGACCGATCAGGCCCCCGATCGGTCATGGACCGATCGGTCCGTACCGATCAGGAGGTTCCCTGATCGGTCCATGGACCGATCAGGAATCTAGCCGTTGCGACGCAACGGCTAGTTCTCTGCTCTTCTTCTTCGCAGGTATAAAAGAGGGCTACAGGACTTCGGTGAAATAGCTCCGGTAGCTACTTCTTCTTCCTTCTGGAAGTTCTCTCCTGCCTGAAGCTTCTGCTTTTTCTTCCTGCTGAGCTTTGTTGAGCTCGTTGGGTGCTAAAGCTTTGCGTGAGCTTCTTCCTGTTGCTGGTTTTCTAGCTAGGCTTGGATCCGAGAAGCTGCTGCTTCACCAGGGTTCCTGCTGACTTCAAGAAGGCAAGCAAGTGTTGTTTACATTTCTGTTCTTGTTTTCTTGTTCCTATTTGTACTCCTATTGCTGTTGCAAAGATTGTGGTGAGGTTTCTCCACCCACAAGGAGTATCTATTAGCCGAGTTTCCGGGGACTCATCCACCGACGGATTGGTAGGCTTCGTCCACCTTACGGACACGCCGAGGAGTAGGAGTTCATCTCCGAACCTCGTTATATGGTTTGTCTTTCTTCTCCTGTTTTCTTTCTACGTTGTATTTCCGCTGCACTAACCTAATCGTAGGAAGAAACGTGAAAGATTGGGGTCGGCTATTCACACCCCCCTCTCTAGCCGTACGAAGGATCCTAACAGATGTAAGTGTAGGGACTTGTGATATGGAGTCAAGCACCCAAGAATCACTATATGAGGATGAACATTCACAAGAACAAGAGCTTGAGTCACATCATGATGAAGAGGAGGTAACAATCACCACTCCAGGTACCTTTCAACATGAAAAGGTGAGTTTTTCTTGTGATTTATCAGAAAATTCAATAGAGGTACCATTTGTTGATTTTATTAGTTGTGATTCATTCCTTGACATATCTTGTACCAACACTAATATTCTCCTATCTTCTTTTTACCCCACATGCGTGTGGGAGACATTTTCTTTGATTGATGTTGTAGGAGAACATAAGCTTCCGGAGTGGATGCTTACACTGAACTGCCTTAGACCTCCAGAAAGAATTTGCAATGGAAAAATGGTCAATAAAAAGGAATTGATTGCTACCAAAAGTACTCTATTCCCGCTGTGGATTTTGTTGCTAAATCTTCTTCGACCATCGAAATTAAAGGGGAGTTGGTTCTAATTTTGCTTTATCTTGCAATTTTAATTCATGCTTTGTTAATAAATTCTTGCTTCATACGTGTCTTTAGTTCTATACTTAGCAATTGCATTTTATTTCCGCACTTTGCTTACATACTTTGCATTTTGTTTGGTATTCATAGCATTTCAATTGGAATAAAATTCTCCATGGAAGTTTCTAGTAATATTTTTAAGATGGTAAAAGATTCTTAAATTTGATCATCAATTTTAGGTCATTTGACATGATTGGATGCTTTTCTCACATGATATTGGTTAGTGTGTTGGAGGATTCCATTTTGATCAATTGAGCTTGATTGCATGAAAATACCTAGAGAGGACCACCTTAAGCCTATACCTCATTACTTTCTCTTGTGTGGCATGCACTCATAGCAATTGAACTCTAGAACTTGCTTAGTTTCTTTTCAAAGTCATAATAGCATTTGTGTGCATGGAAATTGAGGATTTTGTTAATTTTGTTTCCCTTCATACTTTCCAATTCCTTTCCTCACAATTTTCTTTATACATTCTCATCTAGCATTCTAATTCTTGATTACATTTGCTTGCCATTCTTTTGTGAGTTTGGTTGAATACTTGATGAGTTAGATTTTGCAAGATGACAAAGAATTAAGTGTGGGGGAGGGTGTTAGTGATTTTGAATATTTGGATTCATTTGTTAATGCTCGGGATTCAAATTCAAGCTAATGATGGAGTTTTGGAAAGATGCAATGGAGTTAAATGTTTAAGGGTTTTATGGTTGGAGTGCTACTGTTCTGGAAAAAAATTTCTGAAAATGCTTTTATGAATGGAGTGCTCTTAAGATGTTATGTTAAATGTATCCATATCTTGAGTTTTATCATGTCAAGAGTAAGCTCCAATTGTTTTAAAGTGGAAAAGTTGATACTATGTTGATACATTCAAAATTGTAAGAGATGTATGTGAGAAGAAGGTTTTGAAGATGATGAAATTTTAACTTTCTGTGGGAGTTGTTGATTAGGAGTTTTGCTATTGCCTTTGAAGAATAGGGTCATTAGTAATCTTCAACTGAAATAGGAGAGTTGAAGTAAGGATAATTCAATCCTATACTAAGAGCAGTTTATTTTACTGTTGGTTTTCACTGAGATTTGAACTTGTTTTGAGCACAAGAATTTTGACAAATAGCATTTAAGTTTGATACTTAACCCAGAAACAGAAGCAGTAGAAGAATTTCAGAAACAGAAATGAATAGAATGCAGAATAAATCAATGGAATTCAGTGGCTGTGTAATCCAGAAAGTTCATGCCTATTTCTGATTTCTACAATTGCCAACTAAGATGCAGAGAAATTGCTAGTGATGTGAAGATGTTTGTGCCAAGCTTACTTGCTAATTTTTAAGAGCAGAAATTTTTAAGTAGAAGAGTTAAGCATGGAGTTCAGAATTTATAAATCCGCAGAAACATTGAAGTGGCAGAAATGTGCAGGAATTATTTGAAAATGCAGAATTTTGTGCCAAGGAAATCAAAATCAGGTCCATAGGATTCTGGAACTCAGGTTTTCAGAGATTCTTAAACTGAAACATCAACCAGAATTCATCAACCTAAATTGTTCAGCATCACAATCTGTTTACAGAAATCAATAGTGGAGTTTGAAGTCAATGGTGAAGGAATAGGCTCATGAATTGATGAATTAAGGAAATGATGGGGAAGAGAACTGAGGTCAGATTCTAGAAATGGAAAGCTGAATCTGTTTAGAAATTCAGAAGCTGTGGATTGCTGGAATTTAAGCAAGGAAACTGCAAATTTGTGGAGTTTTTAAATACAAGTGAAGGAGTGCTGATTTCCGGAATCCAGAATGTTGAATCACAAATCAGAGAGGAATTCCAGAAAACTACTTTCTGAAATGGTTGAATGACAAATGTTGAAATACTTTCTTAATGATATGCATGGTGCATGCGAATTTTAGTTGTAACCAGTTGCTTCTGATTTATATGGCGCTGAGTTTTGTTGCAAACTTCTGGACAGTGAGGAGGAGTTGAATTTCCACTATCATTGTAGTGCAAGAAGGCAGTAAAGAAAGTTGGTCTGAGTTCTAAGTCTAAAAATGAATTCTGCTGGATTCCATGGCATCTGCAAAAGAATGAAAGAATGATATGAAAGAAAAAAATATGGAAGAAACAGTGAAGGATGAAATTCAGAAATTCAATCTGAAATGAAGGAAGAAACAGTGAGTTGTAGAAGTGCAAAGAGTTATTAGTATGGAAGAATTTAAGCTTAAAGAAAGGTAATATCAGAAACAGAGAAGGGAAGAAAAGGAGAAGATATGATGCAGAGAGCTTTAAGAACTGGAATGGTAGCTGCAGATTTCTGATAAGAGAAAATCAGAGGACAGGAAGAGAGGTATTAGATTGTATCAAAGGCTTTGAAAAGGAAGTGGCACGTTGCAAAAATAAGCTCTTAGTAGCTGTTACTGAAATTCTATAAGTGGATTCTAAAACTTCCAGGTTCAATCTCTGCAACTTCCAGCACGACTGAGTTTGGACTTTCACTGATCAATAGCTTGATACAAACACTTTAGCATTCATTTTTTGCAGCAATAGCAATATCAAAAACCAGGGCTTCCTGTGCTGTTGTCACTGCTCCATTGGTACTTCATGGATTATGTGGCAATGTGTGTCTCAAAAGCTGCTTTGATACATTACCTTGACAGTAACAATACTGCACAGATTTGAGTTTCAGAAAAGCTGATAGATGTGCGAAATGATTCTTTGGAAGTTTCAGCTGATAGCTGTAAAATATTGTGAAGGAATTGGATGATGGCTGTGGAATTCTAGATAGGATATTCAGTTGCTGTTTTTACCCAAAATTTTATAAAAAAAAATTGCAGCAAGTGTTTTGTGGGAAATCAGATGAAGAGAAAGGAAGTTTGCGCAAGATTTGTGACAAGCTCCAGTGATTGTTTTTCAGTATGTTAGTACTTGATTCTTTAGAGTCTTGCAATTACACTCCACCAAATGATCTCTGTTTACAATGAATTTGAATCTGACAAATTAGAGACAGAGCAAAAGAAACAAAATTCTGTAGAAAGAGAAGAGCAGAGTTGAAAAGTTTGTATCAGTTTGGTTTCAAGAATTAGAATGCAATATCCAAACGAGTGGAAACTTAGTTGGATTTAAGGGTATGCTGCAGACAAATGGAATGCTCATCTTTCATGGCTTCTGCAAAATAAGGAAGGATATTTGAGCCAATTGTTGATGATCAGCTTTGTAGTTGTTTCATAGCTGAAGAATTCTCCGGGATATGTTGTGAATATACAATCTTTGAAATTGCATTGTGAAGTATCAAATTCCAGAAATTAACATCAGTTCTTGGATTAGAGCTACCTTAGTTCTTGATTTCTGAAACTTAAGCCAAGGTTCTGATGGAAGAAAAGAATAGAGTGTTGCTGGTTTGTGATATTTTCTACAGTTAATAAAAGTTATTAATGAATATATGAATTGTAGAATGATGCATGCCTATTCTTGATACATGTTTCTGATCATTAAGGACTCGAAGTGGATCATGGATGGATGCGAATTCAATGGAACAGAAAACAAAACAACAAGACAGAAAATCTGCAGAAACAGGATTCAGAATTCAGATGTATCAAATGAAGCTTTAGAATGTCAAGTTTGAGAATTCAGAAATTTGTATAGTTTGAACTGGTATCATTAAGTTGCAGAATATGAGCTAATTTCTTCATGCCTTCAACAGAATTACATTGATTTGAATTGCTGAAATTCGGGAGCTCGATTTTTGCAGAAGTTGCAGAATGTACTGAAGTGGAGGAATCTAAAGCTGGCTTATTGCTGGAAATTAAACAGTAAGAAGATAGAGAATCAGATTAAAATCAAAGAGAACCTGCAGAGTGTATCAACTTGGATTGGATGACATGTTTCATTGTCCGAGACGTCCAATGGTTTAAGTGTGGGGGAGGGTGTTGGATATCCAACATGTGAGATTATTTTTGA
This sequence comes from Zingiber officinale, assembly GCF_018446385.1. Taxonomy (NCBI): domain Eukaryota; kingdom Viridiplantae; phylum Streptophyta; class Magnoliopsida; order Zingiberales; family Zingiberaceae; genus Zingiber; species Zingiber officinale. Next base: position 16,351,714 of record NC_055986.1, on the reverse strand, counting down.
GCTTCCAAATGCTGGAATTTAAGTGGAATTGAAGTGCAAAAAAAAAACAGTGAGAGAAAAAAAATTGGCACATCAAAAGAGTATCAAGTGGAAGAGAGAGTATCAAGATTCTATGTTTGCCATCAAATTGAAGGGGAGTTTAGCTTGGTCTTTTGAATTGGTTAAAACAAATGGTATTCATCTCTTTGTACACCAAAATGGTCAATTCATCAAGTATATTCCTCCAATACTCTCATCTTCTCATTTTCTACATTAAATACTTTTCTTTTGTCATTCTCATTCACTTTCATTGTTCTTTTTGATTCCATTTCAATTCTTGTTGATAAAATCCTTTTGATTCATGTATGCTATGTTTTATGGTGGTGGAGAATTAGAAAATAAGCAAGCTTATGGTAGTGAAATGTTGTGAGTTGCATTGAGTGAGCTCCACTTATACATATTTTTAAGTGTGAGAGTTAGAATAGGTAAATCCATTGTGAGATTGAAACTACCATACCTACTGATTATTGTTTGGATTGTATTCATGAATGTTTGTGATCTTTAAGATGATCTTGGTTAAATTCTTTTTACTATCTTCTAGGTATTGCTAGGGAATTTGTATGGAGATGATTTTTAGTTTTCTTTACTTTCACGGGACGTTCAAGAGTAAGTGTGGGGGAATTTGATAACCATGATTTTACTATACTATTCTCATTCATATAATCATGGTTTGATGTAGTTTTCATATATAGAACCCATATTTACATTACATTTTTATACATTGTATCAATTTTGGACTAAATTGCAAATTATGTTATTATGGCTTAATTTGATGCTAATATTTGATCCTTATTTTGTAGGCATCAAAAGGGTCATGGACCCGATCAGATCAGGCTACATTTGGGCTCAAATCAAGGGCTAATCAAGTCGATCAAGCCTCGGAGCATTATAGCTCGTTCATCCAAGATTGAGCAGATCTGAGCCATCCGTTGAAGATATGGCTGATCCAACTTAATGGGGAGCAGATCTGAGCTATTTATGAAGATCCAGAAGTTTTGATCCAGATCTGAGCTCATCCAGCCATTGATCCAGCTGGATTAATCTGGACCGTTCATTGAGGACTGGTCGTATCTGGACCATCCAGTGATTATCTTATCGATCCGACCTACAAGAGAGTAGATCCAGACCCTAGATCAACATCAGTACCTTCAGATCATATTTTGGATGACTTTTCACCGTTGATTTAGCCCGGAATCATCTCAACCGTCCGATCAGATCCAGATCTGATTTAAATCTGAGAAGCTACAGTGCAGAAGATGGGCTCGGCTTCGCGATTTCTTGCTACAATGTCGTCTTCTTCGCGCGACGGCCGGTGCTCCCATTCCCTCATTCCAGATCCGTGAGCTAGCCTTTTTCACCGGCGACGATCTATGAGCTGACGGCGATCATCGACCGAGGTCACAAAAGCGGCAAGGGCGTTCTCCAGACCGCGCAGTTGGTTTCTGTCCATTTCACAATCCGGATGCATGGGCGTTCTCCGATCCGCGATTTCCATCATCACCAGAGCTGTATGGGCGTTCTCTGAGGTTCCGATCACACTTGCGTTCTCCATTCCATCAGCAACTCCGGAATCGGTCTGATCAATCGATTGGAGTTTGCGCATCTTCAGATTCCGGCGCTGTTTCCTTGTGCCTTGTGAATTACACTCGGATGTGAGCCATATGGGCGTTCTCTGAGGCTAAGATCATCCGGTGGATTAGTTGGAAGCTCGAGATCTGCTGCCGATTGTCATATGGCCGTTCTCTGAGGCAATTCTGTTGACAGCAGGATGATGAAGGTTTTGCAGTAAGGATTTGGATGTGGAATGCTTTAGGGGTTTAGTTTTCTTTATTTCTTAATCTTTGAATTGTCCACGAACATGCTGAGATCTTGTGATCTGATTACATTTCTTTGCAATTTCTATTTTGTTTCATGTTTCCTTATGCAATTCTGTTTGTGATTTCTTGCTTACAAACCCCACCCTTAGACCTAATTCTGATTAGTCTTTGCAATTCTGATACTAACAGTTTGTAGAGTTTTAAGGTTTAGTTAGCAATTCAATCTTTGTTTCTATAATTTTGTTTAAGTGTTGGAATGTTTAATTTGATGTTTAGATTGCTACCTCTATTCCATTTTATTGTGACTGAATTCTTGAGCTTGTTTGTTGAGGTGATTGTTAATGAGAATTGGAGGTAGTTTGATTTATGCAAATGTGACTTGAGTTTTGAATTTACTTGGTTTGGAGTTCGGGAATTGAATTATTTGATTTGATGATGCTTTGGGAGCTAAACTTTACTGATATTAACGTGATGAGATCTAATAGAGCATGTCTAGTTAAGAACATTCTTACCTTGATTCTATTCTGGACCATGATAATGCAAGATTTTGATTTGAAACAATTCTAGGATTTTCACACACTTACTAGTTGCCCTTGGAAAAAAAATACGACTTGGGACTCGTTGCTACAACGCTTATCTTTATGTTAAATGAGTTTCAATTTTAATTAATTTGATGTGTCAAGTGACATGCAAAAAGGCCGACACCAGCTCGTCAAATGGCAGATCCCTACCAGGGTAGAACAGGAAAGGGCAAGCTGACTGTCTAAGCTCTAAATTGATACGTAATAAGGAAGGAGTAAACTGGATGTCCTTTCCACCAACTCTGGTGGAATAGACCAAATCATCAACCCTCTCAAGGTTGTTGTAAAACTAGGCACATAAATCTTGATTTACTGCATGACTGCAGTAAATCGGTCTATCCAGCTGATAGTATGCAATCATCTGAATGACAGGCTAACAATAACTCATGAAAAAAGGTCTACTTAGATATCTACATTTAATCACAGAGTATGAATGTTAAAAGAAACTAAGTCTATGCTGCTCAATGGGGAATCTAGCATCGGTAGAAGGGGCAGTGCCTGATGTGGACGCAACATTGTGTCGTTTCTTATTTTGATTCAAGCAACCCATACAGCAAAGAAATGTATAAAAATAATATATACAAACAATAGATAAGTTAAGATTATACCTAGGAGGCATTATGAGGTTTTAATGGAGGTAGAGGGAAGAAATCTGGGGTTGAAGGCGCCTTGGATCGGCGGTTTTTGTCGAGAGAGTGAATTGCAGCAAACATTTCGTTCGCTGCATATTTTGTTATTGAGGGTGCCTTCAAGCCCTTTGAAGGCGCCTTCAATGTTGCTTTGAGGGTGCCTTGGACTCGGTCTGAGGCGCCTTCGTGGTCTTTGGCGAGAATTTTCCCGCTGATATCCGAGGGCGCCTCGCCTCATTTTTTTTATTTTTTATAAAAAAATTTTAAATAAGTTTTTAAAAGATTTTTAAATAAGTTTTTAAAAGAATTTTAAATAAGGTTTTAAAAGAATTTTTAAATAAGTTTTTAAAAGAATTTAAAAAAAGATTTTAAATTTAGAAGTTAATTAATTAAATTCAGCCTAGATCCATCTCACCCAATTCTAAGTTATCAATCAGGGAACCTTAAGTAATTTTATGAGATGATTATCTTTGATTTAGATTGTTTCTAAGGATTAATTTACATTCGAGTTAAACTTAGGTTTTCCAATTGGTTGATTAAATATACATTTCGAAGATCAGCTCCCAGGCTGTGGCGAGACACTAGGCCTTTTTGGGTATGGGATCATCCACCACTTCTAGACAGAGCCTTTCAAAGAAAATATATATTTAATTTTCCTTTTGAAACCCCTAGATTTAATTAAACAAGTGTTAATTATGCCTAGGTCCTTAATCTATCCTAATCTAAACATGCATATTAACAAGAAATTAAATAAACAATCATCAAACAATCCTATCTATTTGTTAAGATAGTTTTTCTATTGGCTCCCCCTGGATCATAGCCTCGATATGGTCTATCAAGGTAATGAACTTGATCCTTGGGGACCCAATATTGACCGAGTCCAACTTGATTGACCAAGTTAGACTTAGGTACCCATGCTTGGACTATCTTATTTGGTCTGTTAATAAGCGATAAATAAGACCGATATTTCTTTTTAGCTTTAAATCCTAGTCTGGATCGATTGTATACTACCTTTTATTTTCCAAGAATCAAGTCAAGATTCTTGGAACCCAATGTAAACCGTTCCAATGTAGTCTTCAAATCCTTGACTTGACTTTTCAGGCTGAAATTCTCTTCCTCAAGTTTTTGGACTTGAGTTGAGGTTCCAGTCTGAACAGGGTCAGCCAAGGATTCGGTATTAGTCACTTCTTTAAGGGATGTTACCTCCTTTAGAAGCGACTTGATCCGAACATTGGATTTTACTAATTTATGCATTGAATAATTAATTAAATTATATAGACGATTTGTACTTTCAGAGGGGGTTGGCCCTTCAGAAACGGATATGGATCCGTGGCTTCTCTCGGACTCAACTTCTGATTCGTCCTCGCTTTCGGATTCGTTGATGCAGTCCCGAGCCGTCATCGCGAGAAAACTTGTCTGTTCGAGTTCTTCGTCGTTGGACTCTACCGAGGATGACTCGTCCCAGGTTGCCTTCAAAGCTTTCTTCCTTCTTGGCTTCTTCGCATCTTTCTGATTTGGGCAGTTCGCCTTGATGTACCCCTTCTGATTGCATCCGTAGCACGCCACCTCAAACTTGACCTTTGGTTGGGCCTCCTTCGACTGAATTACTTTTTTTACATCCTTTTTGTTGAATCCCCTCTTCTTTCTATAAAGTTTCTTCACCAGGTTGACGAGTTCGATTGTGAGTTCGTCGTCGTCATCAGAGTCCGGTTCTTCTTTTGATTCTGATTTGGTTCTGCACTTTGTTTTTGCTTCCCTGGTTCTGCTTGTACCTGTAACCAAAGCAACACCTTTCTCGGCTGGACGTGAGTTTACCTTTTCATGTAGTTCAAATTCTGCAAATAATTCATCTAACTTAATGGAAGAAAGATCTTTGGAAATCTTGTAAGCATCTACCATGGATGCCCACCAGGTATTCCTCGGAAAAGCGTTCAAGGCATACCTCAAGATGTCCCGGTTCTCTACTTTTTGTTCGATTGCATGTAGACCGTTGAGTAGATCCTGCATCCGGGTGTGGAGCTGGCTAGCCGTCTCACCTTCCTGTATTTTAATATTATATAGTTTATTAAATATTAAATCCCTTTTACTAACCTTGGTGTCGGACGTTCCTTCATGAAGCTCGATCAGCTTTTCCCAAAGTTCTTTGGCGCTCGTGAAGGGGCCGACGCGGTTCAGCTCCTCCTTCATCAGTCCGCATTGGAGGGTGCAGGTCACTTTAGCATTGGCTTCTACCTTTTTGATAAGGGTTGCGTCCTAGTTTTCGTACGGTAGTGGCTTGTCAATGCCGTCAGTTGGTATTTCTAGCTCAGTTTTGACGATCATCCAGACTTCAAAGTGAGTCTGGAGATACGCCTCCATCCGGCCCTTCTAGTACCCGAAATCATCTCCGGAGAAGAGCGATGGGCGAGTAGTGCTGAAACCTTCTTGGAAAGCCATTTTAGATCTAGCACAAAGACAGTGAACAAAAAGGATGTCCCAGGACTTGATCTTGGATTAGCAGTGTGGTATGAAAATAAGAATAAATTACATTCTCAAGTGGTGTTGCACCAACTTCGAGAAAAGAATACGATTACAGAAAAACTAGATCAGAAGACGGCGAGAATACCGATTCTGATCAACTCCGAAAAATTGAAAAACACCTTGAAAAAGTGCTTGATTAGTGGTTGCACCAAATCAAAGCTATCCCGCTCTGATACCAATTGTTGGATCGAGACCGTGCTAGAGGGGGTGAATAGCGCTCGTGGCTTTCACACGTTTCGAATTCAAAAAAAACTATCGAGTAAAGCAGCGGAATAATAAAAACAAACACAAGCACAAGGGGCACCAAGTATTTACTTGGTTCAAAGCCTTGGGCGACTCCTACTCCAAGGCCTGCGATTGTTGATCGCTTTTGGTGGGCAACAACTATAATATCATTAAAGTGTTACAATTTAAAGTACAAGTAAATATAGTAATTAAATATACCAACGACAAGAGAAATGACAAATTCTGAGCTCCGGGTTGTTGGCGTCAAGTTGTAGCTTTGTCGGAACTTCTCGTTAGCAGCTGGTTGTAGAAAGATCGCTTGGAAGAAGTTGATCGTAGCTGCTGGTCGAGATGTGCTTTTATTGGCCATTGAGGGCACCTCCATAGACTAACTAAGGTGCCTCAAAGGTGAAGTCCTATCCCTCTTCCTGCGCTGCGATAAGCCTCCGCTATCTGCTGCTTATCCTTCCTAGAGGCGCCTTCATTGCTCCATGGAGGTGTCTCAAGCCTAGCATCTAAGGTGCCTCAGCCTCCCTCGAGGGCGCCTCCAAGCTTACTGCGCATACTTCTTGTAAAATATGTTTTAGTCCTTGTAAAATATGTTAGTCCCAAAAATACCCTGCATCACAAAGTTAGTACATAATACACATAACAAAGGATTTGACAGTCATCGGACTATCCGGTTCTAACTTCGGATTTCCAATCGAAAACCTTAGGTCGAACCGACGCCTACTGTTCCCTCTTCTGGGGAATACGTCCTCACCTACTCCACTCAGGAGAGCATACCTGATGCTAGTCTGGTCCTCCAGACCGACTGGACTTTCCGCCTAGGGTTACCACCTGCTATGACCTAGGGTTACCACCCCTAGGGGTTTTCACCACCTAGGGTTACCTCTCCCTAGGACCTAAGGTTACCCTCCCCTTAGGATTTTACACCACCTAGGGTTACCACCCCCTAGGACCTAAGGTTGCCGCCCCTTAGGATTTTCCTCCACCTAGGGTTATCACCCCCTAGGACCTAAGGTTACCACCCCTTAGGATTTTCCACCTGCCTAACTGCAATTAGGACTTTCCTGAAACCTCATTTAAGATCGTTAGATAACAATTAACCTTAACTTTGAATCCCTTTTGCCATTATCAAAACTAAGGTTCGATCGTCTGATGCTTCCCGCACCAATTGTATGTTGAACGAAATTGTAGCTTGGCTGAGTGGCACTTGCATCATGGATACTTGGGATGAGTACCCTGCTTGCTTATATCTATGTCGAACGGTGCACCAATCTTTGACACTCTGCGTGAGGGCTTAGTTCACTTATAACTTGCTCAAACGGATTGAGTCTTTGACCCCTTTAGCGAGCGAGCTCAGCTCACTTATAACACGGTCAAATGAGTCAAGAGTCTTTAATGCTTAGGCACAAGGGCTTCACTCACTTATAACAGGTCGAACGATACATGAGTCTTTGACGCTTAGGCGCGAGGGCTTGGCTCGCTTATAATATGGCTAAACAATAAGTGAGTCTTTGACGCTTAGGCGTGAGGGCTTTGCTCACTTATAACACGGCTGAATAACATGTGAATTTTTAACACTTAGGTGTGAGGGCTTCACTTACTTATAATACGACCGAACAACACGTGAGTCTTTAATGCTTAGGCACGAGGGATTCGCTCACTTATAACATGGCCGAACGGGTCGAGACTCTTTGACACTTAGCGCGAGGTCTTTGCTCGCTTATAACATGGTCGAATGACACCTGAGTCTTTGACACTTAGTGTGAGAGTTTAGCTCACTTATAACTCCCCCGAACTGGTCAAGAATCTTTGACACTTAACGCGAGGGCTTCGCTCACTTATAACACGACCGAATGGTACATGAGTCTTTAACACTTAGCGTGAGGGCTTAGCTCACTTATAACTCGTCTAAACGGGTCGAGAGTCTTTGACACTAAGTGCGATGGCTTCGCTCGCTTATAACATGGTCAAATAGCACATGAGTCTTTGACACCTTTAGCATGAGAGCATCGCTCACTTATAAGCTGAATGACACATGAGTCTTTGAAACTTAATAACTTCTCATTGAAAACTTCTTGCATTCATTAAACAAATATTCTTACAAATTACATAAATTTATTCATGAACTTACTACCCAACCCGATAGGGCTGTAGATGGTTCGCGCTCTAGGATCGTTCCAGATTTCTCCCTATTTCATATTGTAAATAATAAGATCCTAAGCTAAGCTTCTGAATCATAGGGCCACCAGCTTGGTTACGTTACCGATGTTAGAGTGTATACTAAAAGCCTAGTTTTTGTAAACATTATTTTTGAAATAAAGAATCACATTGGTCAAATGTCTACATTTATGTGTTAAGTGTAGTTGTTCAATTAATTTATATTGTAGATAACATGGTGTATGGTGTCACACACAGAAGATCATGTTATCAGTTCCTTGTAAATTATAAACAGTAGCTCACGACTAAGATGGATAAGAACAAACCATTGGAATAGTCGTAGTGTAATTTGGTATTAGTTTATCTTGACTATAAAATTACACTAGTACACTCTAAGTGTATTGAGCAGGACCATTTGAGGTAGTTTCTTTTTGTACTGACTAAATAAAAGAACAAGACCTCTGTTATTATGGAAGTGTGTGCTCTTAATCCTAATATAATAACAAGCACATATACTTAATATTTATTTCTTTAATTTATCAAAGGGTGTGATTTAGTTTGATAAATCAATAGGCCTGATAAGTTGGGAAATAATATTATTTATAGTGTGTGTTGTTGATTATAGAAGGAAACTGTGTCCTAGGAATCTAGGTTGATAATGTCCCCAAGAGGAGCTCATAAGGATTGTCATGTAAACCCTGCAGGTGGACTTAGTTCGAGATGACAATAAGGTTGAGTGGTACTACTCTTGGAATTAGATACTAATTAAGTGAGTTGTCAGTAACTCATTTAATAAGTGGATATTCGATATCTTAAATACAAGGAGATTAACACACTCATGATAAGAAGGAGCCAATATTGTAATATGGGATTGGTGCGGTAGTTCAATAATAACTCTTTAATAGTATGAGTTATTATTGATGAACTCAAGTTGGGTGTTCGAGGCGAACACTGGAAGCTCAAGTTCATCGGGAGACCAAAACTAATTTCTCCTCTCGGCCCTGTCGTAGCCTCTTATTTATAAAGTCTTATACCCACCCATACCCACCTTCTTGCCCATCCTAAGATGGTCGGCCAAGCCAAGCTTGGAGCCCAAGCAAGGGCCAACCAAGATAAACCTTGGATGCTTCAAGTGGTGGCCGGCCCTAGCTTGGAAGCCCAAGTAGGTGGCCGGCCACAATAAAAATAAAAGAGAGTTTATTTTAAAATCTTTCTAATGTGGAAGACATGATTTTAAAAAAGAGTTTTAAAAATTAAATCTTTCCTTTTATAGTTTCTACAAAGGATTAAGAGAAAGGTTTGATATCTTTCCTTATTTATAGTTAAAAAGAAGATTTTAATTTTGGAGAAAACTTTCCTTTTTTGTAATCATCCACATGTTTTAAAAAAGATATTTTAATTTATAAAAGTTTCTTTTTATAACCAACTATAAAGGGAATTTAACAGATAAATTTTTATTTTAAAAATTTCTGGAAACAAATACGGAAGTTTTATTTTTGTGTTTAAAACTTTCCTTGTTTGAGATCTATGAGGTGGTCGGCCATTAAAAGTTTAAAAGGAAGATTTTAATTAAAATTTTCTTTTTAGTCATTGGTAAGGAAAATAAAGAAGTTTTAATTATGTTTAAAACTTTTCTTATTTTTCAAGACCAAGGAATATAAAAGAGAGGGTAGAGGTGCCTCACCCTACAACACATCTATTATTCCTCTCCTCCTTGGTGGTGGTCGGCCCTCATCCTTCCTCATCTCCTTTTCTTCTTCTTTGGTGGCCGGCGCGCGGCATCAACTCTTGGGGAGTCCTTGGTGGCCGAATTTAACTTGGAGAAGAAGTAGAGAAAGGAGACTTTGTTTCTTAGCATCCCTTGGAGCTTGGTTGGTGGCCAAAGTTCTTCATCTCTAGAAGACTCTTGGTGGCTGAAACTTACAAGAAGAAAAAGGAGGCTTGGGTGGATTCTCGTCTTGGTAGATCGTTGCTCACACGACGTCCGAGATAAGAAGAGGAATAAACAGAAGATCGTGAGGTCTATAAGATATAAAATGTATAAGTAGTTATTAGTTTTCGCATTATAACTAGTTCATCATTTTGTTTAGATCTTGAAATACCAAACACAAGAGGCTAACGATTCTAGGCTATCGAATTCATGTTTCAATTTTGTGTTTCTTTTGCTTTTCGATTTTGTGATTCGATTATTCTTAGTGGTTAAATCTAGGGTTACTATAAGGAGATTAAATATTAAATTTCTTTGTAAGGCTTTGTCTAGGCAGTGGTGGATGACCTCATACCCAAGAAGGCCTAGTGCCTCTCCACGTTTGACCTGGAAGCCGAACTTTGAAATAAATATTTAATCAAATTTGTAACATAGGTGGATTTGGATTAATAATGTTAAGCATCGTTTGAGATCTAAATCTAAACCTCTAAGAACAGATAAGTTGAATTTGGAATCAATAATGTTAAGTTATGTTTGCGATTCGAAATATAATTTCTAAAGAACACAATAGGTTGTTAGGAAAGGTTCAGGACTTGTACAAAATTTTTGTATAGGGGAACCAGTACGACATTCCGAGTAGCAACCAACAACCGACTGGCTTGACCCTTTTCCAAACTAAGTCGTCGATTTGGAAAGATCTGGGAATCACCCTCCGGTTGTAGTTATGTTTCATCCTCTGTTAGTACTCCATTAGTCTAATGACTGCTTTATCTCTAATTTCATCTATTAAATCTAACTCCATTAAGTACAACTCGGGATTTTCTTCGTCATAGAGATGCACCCAATCAGACTCAATTCCCATCTTGACCGACACTAATGCTCCCCCCCTAATACTAAGTGGAATGCAGTTATGTGTTAGTTAGAGCCCTAGAGCCAATCATTTGATGATTGTTGTATGGACTCATTGTATCATATTTCTTATATATATAAAGGCATTTGTTTATGGTTATTATGCTTACTTGTATTGGTGCCAAATAACTAAGTATAATAGCGTCCTTGAGTAGAAGGTGCTTACCTATATCAATCGATTGGTTGAATCGATAGTGAGATGATATAGAGAACACTACTCTTAATCATTCCTAGTCAAGTATTAATATTCAGGGACAATGTTAATGCGACGAGACTAGCATGTAGGTCAACTCGATGACTTGATCTCACAAGTCATGGATATAGAGATATCAAGTTGGCACATGGGTATGCATTGGAGAATGTACATTGAATGACCCGCCATGAGAAAGTATCATGGATCGTTATATAAGTGTCATATACTTTCTCATGTGGCTATTAGTATGACTATTAGTCCTTAGACCTGAAGTCACCATGGTTCCCTACATAATGAGTTACATACTTTGGCTTCGTCAAACGTCACCCGTAACTGGTTGGACTATAAAGGCGATTACTGGGTATGTAACAAATTATGTGGAGGGATGTGAGTGGTGTAGATGGGATCTATCCCTCCTATATGACGGGAGTGACATCATTATTCTTGATAGAGTGAGACCACTAAGTGCATGACCATGCCCAAATGAGTCAATATGAGATGTTGAGCTCATTTGATTGAGTGAGTCTATTTGGGATTCAAGATTTAGATTGATTAGAGGATGACACGGTCTATGCCTCATATTAATCAATTTAGATGTCAAGGATAGAAGGACACTTGTCATATATTGTGAGACGTCACAATTAGTAGTCACAAGGTGATGTTGGATCTCAACATTCTTGTAACTTGGGTAGTAATGATGTGTTGCTAGATATCGCTCATTACTTATGCTTCTAAAAGGGTTTAGGAGCATTGCCAACGTTACAAGAACCTATAGGGTCACACACAAAGGGCAATTAAATGGAGATTAGGTTCATTTGATGAACCAAGAGGATTAGGTTCATATGATGAACCAAATTGGATTAAGAGTAATCCAAATTAAACTAATTGAGTTGGACTCGATTTGATTCATGTGTTCAATGGATCTAATTTAGATTATGTTTCATTGAATCAATTTAATCAATGAATAGAGATTCATTATATTAAATTGGCTTGAATCAATGGTTAGATTTGATCAACCAATGGGAGAATTTAAGTCAAGTTTGACTTGACTTGAGAGGAAGATGAAGGGTCAAGTTTGACTTGACCATTTGCCACCTCATTTGTGAGTTGGCATTAAGTGGGCTAATTATGATGTGCCACCTCATCAAGACTAGCACATGTGTGTGTCACCTCATGAGGGATATCAAGAGTTGTGACTCTTGATATCCCATGGAGGATTAAAAGCCTTTCTTGGAGGTGGCCGGCCACTTAAGTGCTTGTGTGAGTTTCATTTTGTTTTGGTAACTCCCATCTTCTTCCTCCTCTCATCTTCTTCTCCCTCTCTTCCTCCTTGCTGTGACCATTAAAGGTGCTAGCACACCTTTTGTTTGGTTTACTCCATCAATTTGTTCGTGTGGATACACATAGAGGGCTGTACACTTGACAACCTTGAGATCCGGCGAACCTTGGACGAGCGGGATACGCGAAGGGCTTCGCTACAAAGGTATAAGTCTCTTCCTTGTAGATCTAGTGTAGATCTAGGCTAGAAAACATGTACACAAAGTTTTTATGAAATTTTATAACTTCGCATGGATCCGGTGGCATGGGATTCGGGGTTTCCGCAACGCAAAAAGCGGTTTTTGCGGCCCAAAATTTCCAACAGTGGTATCAGAGCCATGTGCGAAGAGTATACATGTTTTATTTGTATTTTTATGAAAAATATTAGATCTGCAAGTTTCTGTGATTTTATTATTTTTATGTATTTTATGGTTATTTTTCTCGTAAAAGCGAAGCAATAAGTGTTAGAACACTTGTAGGCTTCGACTACCGAGAAACAGCTTCCAAATCGGCAACGTCTCGCCCAAAATATTTTGGGACAACGGGCTAAGTCACTGTAGAATCGCTTAGGAACACTCGCGATGGTTATATCGTGAGTAGGGGTGCTGCCCTTAACCTCACAAGGGGCTTCGTTCCGCGATTGCGCCCGAAAATCGTTAATCGGGACCGCCGGGAAGTTGCGACTCATAAAATCGTAAAAATATTGAAAAAAATTACAGAAATTTATGAAAATTACATAATTTAGAATTATGTATCATTTTGTGATGGTCATGGCCCAAAGAACCCAATTTGATTGGAAATATGTGTTGTAATTCATAATATGGCCTGCGTACCATTTTGTGTGATGTGCGTGTTGTACTTGATTCGCGACCTGCGTGTCGTGCCCTTCTATTTATATTCCTATTGTAAAATAGTTTTAAGACTCGAATGTAACTCGAGTTTCACCTTTTTAATGTACAAAATTGGAGCGGTGGAAGGTCCACTCGAGACGGAGTTACGAGGAGGGTGCGAGCAACACATGACAGTCAAAGGGAGGAGCTTGAGGAAGCTATTGACCCTAGGTTGACCAACCGATCTTCTCATTGGCTTGAGAAGATCGTAGTAGGGCCATGACTAATCACAAAATTAATTAATTGCTTGTGTGTGTATGTGATGCATGCTAGATTAGTAATTAATTAGTACCTTAACGATTATATTATATTTAAATCGCGCACATGATGCACCTTCACGATTAGATTAGATCTAAATCGAGTATATGATACACATCGTCGATTAGATTAGATCTCAATCGCGTCAACTCGAAATGCCTACCATGCCGTGATACCCATCACTACCTCGATCACATGTTGTTGTTGAATCTGCCAAAGCAGAGCAACGCATATTATCTTGGTAGGGTGCGAAGGGACAATCTTGGTCCTGCCTATCAACGCATGGGTGAGTACAACTCAATTAGATTGAGTAACTAGTTAACTCAATTGGATCCAGTTTAACTATAGGCATTTTCCAATGGTTGGTAGATAGATCAAAATCATATTTATATTAACTCTTGGGCGATTTAGCCAAAGCTAACTCAAGTTTTAATATACATGCGGATCTTGATCCTATAAACAAGAGTTACATAGAGATGTAATTGGTAATTAGTTACCTACCGATCATACTAAGTCTTGGGCGATTTAGCCAAAGCTAACTCAAGGCGTAGTATGATGTGGATCTTGTCCCACTTGAATTATAGAATTCAGTGGGAGTATCATTTAATTAAAGACCTAATTAGATGATTAATTGGAATATAATATTTATTTTTGCATTTTTCTATTGTAGATTACCATGTCGTCAAACACGAACTCCTTCTCCCTGCATTCTGTCCTTGATAAGGACAAGCTCAACGGAGCTAACTTCCTGGACTGGTACAGGAACTTGAGAATTATTCTCACACAGGAACGAAAACTGTACGTCCTGGAGCAGCCCATTCCTGAGGTACCTCCTGCCACTGCCACGCGAGCTGACCGTGATGCTTATAAGAAGCATCAAGATGACGCATTAGATGTGTCCTGTCTCATGCTCGCGACCATGAACTCTGAGCTTCATAAGCAACACTAGTTGATGGGAGCTTATGATATGGTTGAACATCTTCGTCAACTATATCAAGGACAAGCTAGGCACGAGAGATTCGAGATCTCTAAGGCACTGTTTCAGTGTAAGATGCAAGACGGGACTCTCATAGGTCCATATGTACTCAAGATGATTGGGTACATAGAAAATCTACAGAGGTTGGGATTTCCCCTTAGCCAAGAGCTGGCTACTGATTTGGTCTTGCAATCCTTGCCAGAGAGCTACAGTCAATTTGTCATGAACTACAACATAAATGAAATTGACAAGCCACTGCCTGAGCTTCTGAGTATGTTGAGAACTGCTGAGATCAACCTTAAGAAGGTTAAGCCCAACTCTATTTTGATGGTGCAAAAGGGCAAAGGCAAGGGCAAGCCTATAGGTAAGGGAAAGTCTCAAGCCAAGGGCAAAGGCAAGGCACTGAAACCCACAGGAGGGGTCGCCAAGGATGCTACCTGCTTCCACTGCGGTGAGACCGGGCACTGGAAGAGGAACTGCAAAGTCTACCTGGAAGATCTTAAGAAGAAGAGAAGTGAGACTTCCACTTCAGGTATATATGTTATAGAAGTCAATCTATTTATTTCTTCATCATGGGTATTAGATACCGGATGTGCTTCTCACATTTGTACTAATGTGCAGGCGCTGAGAAATAGCAGGGCATTGACGAAGAGCGAGGTGGACCTACGAGTAGGCAATGGAGCACGGGTTGCTGTTGTTGCTGTAGGAACTTATTCTCTATCTCTGCCCTCTGGGCTTGTACTAGAATTGGATGATTGTTGTTATGTGTCTGCTTTGACTAAGAACATTATATCAGTTTCTTGTTTAGACAAGAGAGGCTTTTCATTTATAATAAAGAACAAATGTTGTTCAGTTTACTTAAATGATATGTTCTATTGTAGTGCACCTCTGATAAACGGACTCTATATTCTAGACCTTGAAAACTCTATCTATAACATAAGTACCAAGAGGTTCAAGTCAAATGACATGAACCAAACCTATATCTGGCACTGTCGCTTAGGTCATATAAATGACAAACGCTTATCCCAGCTCCATAAAGATGGTTTGCTGGACTCATTCGATTTCGAATCATATGAGACATGTGAGTCATGCCTACTAGGCAAGATGACCAAGACTCCCTTTAGTGGACACAGCGAGAGAGCGACTGACTTGTTAGGACTTATACATAGTGATGTATGTGGACCTTTCAATGTCGCTGCTAGGGGTGGTTATAGGTATTTCATTACATTTACTGATGATTTCAGTAGATATGGTTATGTGTATATGATGACACATAAGTCAGAATCCTTTGAAAAGTTTAAAGAATTCAAGAATGAAGTACAAAACTAGCTTGGCAAGACTATTAAGATACTTCGATCAGATCGAGGTGGTGAATACCTTAGCCATGAGTTTCGTGACTATCTAGCTGAGTGTGAGTTTCTATCTCAACTCACTCCTCCTGGAACACCACAGTGGAATGGTGTATTCGAAAGGAAGAATCGTACCCTATTAGATATGGTACGGCCTATGATGAGTCACACAGATCTTCCTATGTCTTTTTGGGGATATGCTCTAGATACAACAACCTTCACACTTAACCGTGTTCCATCCAAGGCGGTGATAAAGACACCATATAGGATATGGACTAGGAGAGATGTCCAAGTGTCTTTTATGAGGATTTAGAGTTGTGAGGCTTACGTTCGACGTCAAGTCTCGGATAAATTGGGACCCAAATATGATAAGTGCTATTTTATTGGATATCCCAAGGAAACGAAGGGATATTACTTCTACATTCCCAGCCAACACAAGATAGTTGTGGCTAAGACTGGGTATTTCTAGAAAGGGATTTTGTTTCTAGAAAGACCAGTGGGAGTACGTTTGATCTTGAAGAAGTTCAAGATGTGGACCATAGCACTGAAGCCTCGATGGAAGTTGAACTGGAATCACAAAGTGTTGTGGATGATGTTGTTCCATAAAGAGTTGAGGAACAACAACCAGTTCAAGTAGACCTACCTCTTCGCAGGTCTGATAGGGTATGTCGTCAGCCTGAGAGATACTCATTTCTCTTGTCTAACCATGATGACATTGTGCTCATTGAGGATGAGCCTACCTCCTATCAGGAAGCTGTGATGAGACCAAATTTCAAGAAATGGCTAGAGGCCATGAGATCCGAGATGGAATCCATGTACACTAACCAAGTATGGACTTTGGTTGATCCACCTGAAGGAGTCAAACTCATTGGGTGTAAGTGGGTTTTTAAGAGAAAGACTGACATGGATGGACTTATTTATAAGGGTCGCTTGGTAGCTAAAGGTTTCAAGTAAATTCATGGTATTAACTATGATGAAATCTTTTCTCCAGTAGCGATGTTTAAGTCCATTCGGATCATGCTTGCTATTGCAGTGTACCATGATTATGAGATCTGACAGATGGATGTCAAAACCGTGTTTCTGAATGAAAACCTGCTCGAGGATGTGTACATGACATAACCTGAGGGTTTTGTAGATCCACAACATACTGGCAGAGTATGCAAGCTGTATAGGTCCATTTATGGACTAAAGCATGCTTCTCGGAGCTGGAATCTTCGATTCGATGATGCAATCAAACAGTTTGGTTTCATCAAGAATGAAGATGAACCTTGTGTCTACAAGAAGATTGTTGGGAGCACAATTGTCTTCCTTATATTGTATGTGGATGACATACTACTCATTGGGAAGGACATCCCTTTGCTGTAGTCTGTCAAGACTTGGCTAGGGACTTGTTTCTCAATGAAGGACTTAGGTGAAGCATCTTGCATTCTAGGCATACAGATCTATAGAGATAGATCAAAGAGATTGCTTGGCCTAAGTCAGAGTACATACATTGACAAGGTACTACTACGGTTTACCATGCAGAACTCCAAGAAGGAATTTCTGCCGATGTCACATGGTGTGAGTCTTTTGAAGACTCAAGGTCCCTCTTCTAGAGAGGAGAGAGACCACATGGATCAAATCCCTTATGCTTCGGCCATAGGATCTATCATGTACACCATGCTATGTACTCGTCCTGATGTCTCGTATGCTTTGAGCATGATGAGCATATACCAGTCAGATCCAGGTGAAAGTCACTGGATAGCAGTCAAGAATATTCTTAAGTACTTGAGAAAGACTAAAGAATATTTCTTGATATATGGAGGCGATGACGAGCTAGCTGTAAAGGGTTACAGTGATGCTAGCTTCCAAACTGATCAGGATGACTATCGATCGCAGTCAGGGTTCGTGTTTTACATAAATGGTGGTGCTGTGAGCTGGAAGAGTTCGAAACAGGACATAGTTGCTGATTCTACAACAGAAGCCGAGTATATTGCTGCATCAGAAGCAGCAAAAGAGGCAGTTTGGATCCGCAAGTTCATTACTGAGCTTGGGGTGGTTCCTAGCATAGCTGATCCGATTGAGCTCTATTGTGACAACAATGGAGCAATTGCACAGGCTAAGGAACCTCGCTCACACCAGCGGACCAAACACATACTACGGCGCTTCCATCTCATTCGAGAGATTATCGATAGAGGAGATGTGAAGATTTGCATAGTACCTATAGAGGCTAACATCACAGATCTCTTGACCAAGGTTTTGGTACAGAGAAAGCATGATGGCCACACTAGGTCATTAGGCCTTAGGGCCTACACTGATTGACACTAGTGCTAGTGGGAGATTGTTAGTTAAAGCCCTAGAGCCAACCATTTGATGATTGTTGTATGGACTCATTGTATCATATTTCTTATATATATAAAGGCATTTGTTTATGGTTATTATGCTTACTTGTATTGGTGTCAAATAACTAAGTATAATAGCATCCTTGAGTAGAAGGTTCTTGTCTATATCAATCGATTGGTTGAATCGATAGTGAGATGATATAGAGAACACTACTCTTAATCATTCCTAGTCAAGTATTAACATTCAGGGACAATGTTAATATGACGAGACTAGCATGTAGGTCAACTCGATGACTTGATCTCACAAGTCATGGATATAGAGATATCAAGTTGACACATGGGTATGCATTGGAGAATGTATACTGAATGACCCGCCTTGAGAAAGTATCATGGATCGTTATATGAGTGTCATATACTTTCTCATGTGGCTATTAGTATGACTATTAGTCCTTGGACCTGAAGTCACAATGGTTCCCTACATAATGAGTTACATACTTTGGCTTCGTCAAACGTCACCCATAACTGGGTGGACTATAAAGGCGATTACTAGGTATGTAACAAATTATGCGGAGGGATGTGAGTGATGTAGATGGGATCTATCCCTCCTATATGACGGGAGTGACATCATTATTCTTGATAGAGTGAGACCACTAAGTGCATGGCCATGCCCAAATGAGTCAATATGAGATGTTGAGCTCATTTGATTGAGTGAGTCTACTTGGGATTCAAGATTTAGATTGATTAGAGGATGACACGGTCTATGCCTCATATTGATCAATCTAGATGTCAAGGATAGAAGGACACTTGTCATATATTGTGAGGCGTCATAATTAGTAGTCACAAGGTGATGTTGGATCTCAACATTCTTGTAACTTGGGTAGTAATTATGTGTTGTTAGATACCGCTCATTACTTATACTTCTAAAAGGGTTTAGGAGCATTGCCAACATTACAAGAACCTATAGGGTCACACACAAAGGGCAATTAGATGGAGATTAGGTTCATTTGATGAACCAAGAGGATTAGGTTCATATAATGAACCAAATTGGATTAAGAGTAATTCAAATTAAACTAATTGAGTTGGACTCGATTTGATTCATGTGTTCAATGGATCTAATTTAGATTATGTTTCATTGAATCAATTTAATCAATGAATAGAGATTCATTATATTAAATTGGTTTGAATCAATTGTTAGATTTGATCAACCAATGGGAGAATTTAAGTCAAGTTTGACTTGACTTGAGAGGAAGATGAAGGGTCAAGTTTGACTTGACCATTTGCCACCTCATTTGTGAGTTGACATTAAGTGGGCTAATTATGATGTGCCACCTCATCAAGGCTAGCACATGTGTGTGCCACCTCATGAGGGAGATCAAGAGTTGTGACTCTTGATATCCCATGGAGGTTTAAAAGCCTTTCTTGGAGGTGGCCGGCCACTTAAGTGCTTGTGTGAGTTTCATTTTGTTTTGGTAACTCCCATCTTCTTCCTCCTCTCATCTTCTTCTCCCTCTCTTCCTCCTTGTTGTGACCATCAAAGGTGCTAGAACACCTTTTGTTTGGTTTACTCCATCGATTTGTTCGTGTGGATACACATAGAGTGTTGTACACTTGACAACCTTGAGATCCGGCGAACCTTGGACGAGCAGGATACGCGAAGAGCTTCGCTACAAAGGTATAAGTCTCTTCCTTGTAGATCTAGTGTAGATCTAGGCTAGAAAACATGTACACGAAGTTTTTATGAAATTTTATAACTTCGCACGGATCCGGTGGCATGGGATTCGGGGTTTCCGCAACGCAAAAAGTGGTTTTTGCGGCCCGAAATTCCCAACATTATGCGGGTAGCTTCCTTGGGTGTGGTGTGGTTGGCCCACAACATGTTCGGCAGCTCATCTACCCAGCCTCCCCCAATATGGTTGAGCCGAGTTCCGAGTTCTCTGAGGATATCTCTATTGAATATGGTTGAATATATATTATAAAGTAAAAAAGTCAGATAAAATTAGAAGTGAAACTCACGTTTTTAAACTTATAAAGTATAAAATTGTATTTACTGCATCAAATTTATTCTCGAAGTTAATTATCATATATTACTTCATAATTACTAATTGTCGAAGTAAACAATGGTGAAGTCTATTACCCATTTTCACATAGTGCTTTCACCTGGCCATTGCTTTGAGGGAAAGCTACTGAAGTGAAGGCATGCATAATACCATAGCTAGCACACCATTCTTTGAGCCTCCGTCCTTATGATTGCCTTCCATTATCGGAGACAAGTTTGTATGGGATACCGAACTAACATATAATGTTCTACCACAAGAACTTGATAACCATCTATTCAGTTATCTTAGCGAGCGGCTCAGCCTCCACCCATTTGGAGAAGTAGTCTATCGCCACGAGAAGGAATTTCCTCTGTCCGGTCACCATGGGAAAGGGTCCGACGATATTCATGCCCCACTAATCAAACGAGCAGAAGACCATGAATGCCTTCAGGTCCTTAATGGGCCTGTGCAGTATGTTCTAATATTTTTGACAAGATAAGCTGGTTGCTACCGTCCGAGCGGTGTCAGCTTGTAGAGTAGGCTAGAAATATCCTGTCAATAGAATTTTTCTTGCCAACAAGCGACCACCCGATGACTGCCACAGGAGCCTTGGTGAACTTCTTGCAGAATGTATTGAATGCTTTCCGACCCGATGCACTTCAACAATGGTCTCAAGAAGACTCTTTGTACAGATGGTCTCCTAATAAGGTGAATTGTCTGACTCTCTTTTTTATTAATCGAGCCTGCTCCTAGTCAGCCAACGTGTTGACCAATCGAAGGAATTCAATCAGAGGTGCCCTCCAATCATTCGAGATCCCTCCTTCAGCCGACCTCTCAATATGAGCCACCAACATTACCTTCTCGATCAGCTTGTCCAACACTACAGGGGTTAAGGAACTTGCTAATTTTACAAGCTCGTCTACATATTGATCCTATGCTCAGGGGATTTTTTTGGATAATTGCTTCTTGAAATTCGACCTTCAATTTTTCAAAAGTCTCAGCATATAGCCTTAGTCGGACATTATTTATTTCAAAAGTTCCTGATAGCTGTTGTGCTACTAGTTAGGAGTCTAATGGATAAGGACTCGGGTGGCTCCCATATGTTGAGTTGTTTGCACTCCGACGATCAATGCTTCGTACTCTACATCATTGTTCATGGCTCAATAGTCCAGCTGAATGGATAGCTGCATTCGATCTTCATATGGTGATATCAGAAGTATGCCCATGCTGCTACCCTACCGGGTGGACGATCTGTCCACATATATCCTCCAGGTTTCCTCTAGCTCGATGTTCTGTACCTCCATCACAAAATCGGCTAAAACTTGCGCCTTGATCACTGATCTGGGCTAGTACTGTATGTCAGATTCACTTAGCTCCATGATCCACTTAATTAGTCAGTTGAATGCTTTAGGGTTAAGGAGAACCCTCCCTAGAGTGATATTAGTCAATACAATTATAGGATGCAACAAAAAGTATGAGCATAACCTCCGAGCGGTGAGGAGTAGCCCATACGCCAATTTCTCGAGACGGGTATAGCGACATTTAGTATCTTTTAATATATGGCTCAAAAAGTACATGGGCTATTATTTAGCATTGTTCTGTCGCACCAACGCTGAGCCAATCGCCCGCTCTATGAACGACAAGTACATCCAGAGCGACTCACCAGTGATGGGCTTTGCTAATACAGGTAAAGAGTTTAGATAACTATTGAGCTCCTCCAACGCCTTGTCACACTCAACATTCCATTGAAATTTCGTAACTTGACATAAAACCTTGAAGAAAGGGTGGCTCCGATCGGACAGCTTGAATATAAATCTTGACAAGACGGTAATTTGTCCAGTTAGTCGCTAAGCTTCTTTTAGGATGCGTGGAGGGGGTATGTCCTAGAGTGCCTTCACTTTGCTCAGATTTGCTTCGATCCCATACTCGGTGATGATGTAATCGAGGAATTGTCTGCTCCTCACTCCGAACAGGCACTTACTTGGATTGAGCTTGATTATATACCTCCTCAACATTTGACAAGTCTCCTCTATATCTACATAGAGATCAGTGGCTCGGAGGGATTTTATCAAAATATTATCGACATATACCTCCATGTTTCGGTTGATCTGCCTCTAAAACACCTTATTCATCATCCACTGATAGGTGGCTCCGGCATTCTTCAATCCGAACTATTGGGATGTATACCATAAGCCTAGCTTTTGTATAAACATCTATTTTGAAATATTTTGAAATGAGAATTACTTTGGTCAAATGTTTACATTTTATATTTATATATATGTCAATGCAGTTGTCCATTTAATTTATATTGTAGATAACATGGTGTGTGGTGCCACATAGAAGATCATGTTATCAGTTCCTTATAAATTATAAATAGTAGCTCACAACCAAGATGGATTGGGACAAACCATTAGAATGGTTGTAGTGTAATTTGGTATTAGTCTGTCTTGACTATAAAATTACACTAGTACATTATGTGTGTATTGAGTAGGACCATTTGAGGTTGTTCGATTTATACTGACTACATAAAAGAACAGAACCTCTGTTATTATGGATGTGCATCCTCTTAATCCTTATATAATAACAAGCACGTATACTTAATATTTATTTCTTTAACTTATCAATGGGTGAGATTTATTCGTTAAATCAATAGGTCCGATGAGTTGGAAAATAGTACTATTTATATGGTGTGTTGTTGATTATAGAAGGAAATTGTGTCCTAATTATTTAGGCTGATGATGTCCCTTGAGGAGCTCATAAGCATTATCATGTAAACCCTACAGGTGGACTTAGTCCGACATGATAATAAAGTTGAGTGGTACTACTCTTGGAATCATATGTTAATTAATTGAGTTGTCAGTAACTCAATTAATTAAAGGACATACGATATCTTAAACATAGGGAGATTAACGCACTCATGATAAGAAGGAGTCCATATTGTAATATGGGATTGGTACGGTAGTTCAATAATAATCCTTTAGTGGTATGTGTTATTATTGATGGACTTGGGTTGGATGTTCGGGCCGAACACAGGAAGCCCAAGCCTATCAGGAGGCCTAAACCAATTTCTCCTCTAGGTCCCTGTTGTAGCCTCTATATAAAAACTTGCATCCACCCATCCACAACTTAGTTTGGTTTAACTTAACTTGGTTTGGTTTAACTTAACTTGGTTTAGTTTAACTTGGTTTAGTTTAACTTGGTTTAACTTGGTTTAGTTTTCTCCGTCCTAGAAAGGGAGATTTTTTCTTAACTGAATTCTATTATTTTTCTTTCTTTGTAACCGACAGCAAAGGTTATAAAAGGAGTAGGTGGTGCCCCCTAAAATCTAATTTTCACAATCCTCTTCTCTCCTTGTGGACGGCGCCCCTCTTCCCTTGCTAGGGTCGGCGCCCCTCCCCTCCTCCTTGCTTGGTGGCCGCCCCCCCCCCCCCTTCCTCCTTGTGGTCGGCGCCCCCTCCTCCTTGGTGGCCGACGGATTGGAGAAGAGGAAGAAGAAGAGAAGGAAGAAGATTAGAAGGTGCCTCATCCTAGAGCCTCCTTTTGTGGCTAGCGGTTTGGAAGAGAAGAGTGGAAGGGTGGTTTTGTCTTGGTAGATCGTCGCCCACACGACATCCAAGAAGAGGAGAGGAATACGACAGAAGATCAAGATGTCTTTAGCTACAAAAGAAAGGTACAACTAGTTCTTTAATTCTGCTGCGTAATTAGTTTTGTTTTCTTTGTATCGATTTTGAATACCAATACAAGAGGCCAGTGATCTTGTACTTTGATCAAGGTGTTCTTTGATCTATCAAGAACTTGCTTGATTGATCAAACACATGTCTGATCGAACATGCGGGTTGCTAGGAAAAGTTTTGTACTTGTACAATTTTTGTATAGGGAAATTTAAACAGAACGGAATTCCAGCACCTTCACGAACGACATCACATTGTAGCAGAAGGTTCCATCATCCGTGATAAAGTTGACCTTCTCTTGATCCTCCTTTGCAAGCGGCACCTAGTGATAGCCTTGGTATGCATCCAACATGCAGATCAACTTGTAGTTGGCCGTGGAGTCTACCATCTGATCAATGCGTAGTAGCGGGCAGTAGTCCTTTGGGCAGGTCTTATTCAGGTCTCTGAAGTCAATGTAGACTTGTCATTTATTACTTGTCTTGGAGACCAGCACCATGTTAGCTAGCCAGCTCGAGAATTGCACTTCGTGTATGTGATCGGCTTCCAGCAACTTTTCCACTTTCGCTCGGATGATATGATTCTATTCTGACCTGAAGTCTCTTTTCTTTTGCTTCACTAACCTGGTGTCTGGTTGGATATGCAACTCATGTTGTGCGATGGTTGGCGAGATACCCGGGAGCCCATGCGTTGCCCATACGAACACATTGTGATTTTGCTTCAGACAGACAACCAGCTCCGTCTTCTTTTTTGCACCTAGGTTGGCCGCAATGAATGTCATGGCTTCTAGTAGGCTGGGATGCACTTGGACTTCTTCTTTTTTGTCATAGACTAGCGCGGGAGGCTCTTCCAGAATTACATTTACCTCCAGTCATTGAGCCTTCCGCATGGCCCGTGACTAAGTTTTGACTATTTCAACGTAACACCGCCGAGCTCCTAGCTGGTTGCCTTTAACTTCTCCGACCATCTCGAAACTTGTTCAACACTGGTCAGCCTAGAATAACATTGTAGGCGGACAGGGCGTCCATCACAATGAAGTTCGTCATCCTTGTTCTCTTGAGCGGCTCCTCCCTGAGGGATATAGTTAGCTAAGCCTAGACAATTGGCAAATCTCATTGCCAGTAAACCCATACAAGGGTGTTGTCATGCACCGCATCTCACTTCGGTCGATTTGTAGTTGATCGAACGTCTTCTTGAAGATGATATTTATTGAGCTACATGTATCTACAAATGTACAGTGAATATTGTAGTTAACAATTACAGCTTTGATAATCAGGACATCGTCGTGAGGGACCTCCACTCCCTCTAAGTCCTGAGCGCCAAAACTGATCTCTGGCCCCTCTGTTTTCTCTTTGCTACATCTGACAGCATGTATTTCCAATCGTTGGGCATGTGACTTCCGAGCCAAGTTGAAATCACTGTCAGTTAGACCTCCTACCATCATACTAATGTCACCCCGAGCGGCATTGCTTCAGTTCTCTTCTTCTCGAGCTGACGGGCATGACCGCTCCATAGATGCCCGTGTGGGCCTTTCATACTCTCTTCGCGGGGGCTATTGGTGGTGCTGCTCATCTCCCGACCTGCCTCCCTCTTGTTGTCCTCCCAATCGGCTGTGATGGCGGTGATCAGGCATTAGGGATTGGCGGGGAAATCTTGAAGGTGTCGGTCGGCGTGGCTTCAGTTTGAGTTGATAGCAGTCTCTAGTGTTATGTGTTGGTGACCGATGATAGGAACAGAAAAGCGGTGCCCAAGGTATGGGCTCAGCTAACTTCACTCAATCGGCCTCCCATGCTGAACCGCATGGGTTTGGGGCTCTTGATGTTGTGGCGCAGCTCCCACTTGAGGCCCTTTCGGTGGTTGGTGTGTATGGGTTGCACGGTATTTCGAGGCATCAGTTGACTCGGGAATCACTTCCTTCTTTCGAGCTGCCTGGGTCTCCTCCATGTTGATGTATTCTGTGGCTCGTCTGAGCAGATGATCTAAATCTCTTGGGGGCTTCCGGATGAGTGGGTGAAAGAACTCACTTTCTACAAGTCCTTGGGAGAAAGAACTCACCAAGATTTCTGGAGTGGCCGATGGGACTTCCATTACCACTTGGTTAAACCTCTTAATATTGGCTTGCAACGCTTCCTTAGGCCCTTGCTTAATCGCGAACAGATTGGCATTTGCCTTATGATAGTGGTTGCTGCTTGCAAAGTGTTGCAGAAATATCATTCGGAAGTTTTTGAAGTTGTATATGGATCTGATCGACAGTCGCCTGAACCACCTCTACGCTGATCCAGAGAGCGTGGTGAGGAATACTCGGTACTTAACTCCATTGGTAAACTGGTGGAGCATGGCCATATTATCGAATTTATTTAGATGGTCCTTGGGGTCAATTGCTCACGTGTATTCCTCGATCCTCAAAGGTCTATAATGACACAGCAGTTGATCGTCCAGGATCTCCTGGAAGAACTGTCTATTGATCCGCTCAGGAGAGTCGTCAAGTCGGGGTGCTTTCCCTTTCTATCCATCCTAGACGGGCGCGTCCTCTGAAGAGGAGCATTGTGGTTTTTCCACTCAGCCTTGATCTTCTGATGGCTTGTGGAATAATACACGGTGGTAAGGGACTGATGCATCTGGCGCTTCTCCGAAGGTGCCGATTGGCCTGTTGTTTGGCTTGTGAATGGTCGGGTTTTCCGCTCAGCCTCTTGGATCAGCTTGCTGACCTACCATTAAGATTGCTAGGTTGTTTGCTTGGTAATCAGCTACTGCGTACTGTTGTTCCACCATATTTCTCGCTCAGGCTTGTATCAACAGCTCTAAATCCTCTTGTGTTAGCGTCATGGTGATGAGTGGTCCAACGTCCTCCATCTTTTCATTTCGGACGCAGGTGAACTTCCCACAGACAACGCCAATTATAATCCTATCTGAAAGTGGAGAAGATGGCAGGTTAGGGATGTGGCTAGAAGTTTGACAAGGCGAAGACTTCATGTGGTCCTGCAACATAAAATAGTTAGTGTCAGGCCGGGAAAGGGTTCTTGACGTTGGTCCTCTGACACTCAAGTTAGTTTCCAGTAATGTAAAGAACAGTAGGAATGTTGTAGCAAAAGAGTGTGTAGAATAATGAAGCTACGCATACCTCCGCCTGTAGATAAGAATCCCCTTTTATAGTGTCATTGTAGTATCTACGCACGTATCTCAAAGTGTGCACACTTTTCTTACACGTCCTTTAAAAAGACTAGTCAAAAGTATCCCTGACATTTTTCCTTAAGTGAATATGCATATCTATGATGTAATAGGTTGGAAGCTTCTACCGCACGATTTGCCTGCAGAACATGCTCTGTTGTCAGTGGTACAAATCTCCAAAAGAGTACGAGGAGATACACGAGTGGATCCTGATGTGGGCCAACCGGTGGCCGCTCGATCGAGACACGCCCCGCTGGGTTGTGTTGCACTGAACAATCTCCCTTCACTTAACTTTTCCATTATTGGACAGTTGCCTCTCATCTGGACGGACATGCATCTCGTTCGGCGAGGATGGTGGCTGAGGGATGCATTGCCTGTTTCTCTTAACCTCAAGTTATCCATTTGGCCTTGCTCGTTCGCTCAGGTATGCTGCCCGTCCGACCATAACTTGGCCGAACAGTTGACTTTGCCTGATCTGTGGGCAGCGCCCCTTTATCTTTTTTGACTTTGACCTTCACATCAGCCAATCTTCCTTACTTTGACTTATCTACAGTGGAGTCCTCTTTATCACCACATTAACAAGTTATATGTGAATGTAAACCAATATTTTAAAATCCATACATGAATCTATTTAAGGATGAGAAAGCAATTACCTCTTTATATGATCTTTCATGGAGAATCTTTTGCACTGATCCTATCCATAACATGAACTAATGTGGTATGAAAGGATTCTTAACACGAACTAAAGTGGTATGAAATTTCATAATTTCATCATCAAATCAAGTTCCATTAATCTCTACTGATCCTGTCTGAAAACTGAAGAGATGATATGCTGGTGATAATGGTCAGATGGTTGACTAGAGCAAGACTTTTTCCTTCCCGGTGAAGCTTCCTTGCGATCTTGCGCACACGCCGACTGTCCAACAGAGATTTAGTGATCAAAAATCAAGGAAGGGGATCCCTGGCAAAGTCTTCCGATGCTTAAGTTAGTATGGTGTTGGATAAAGGAATGAAGAACAGCGAAAAAAAGGTGGGATGATGTAGATTGCATACCTTGCCAACAGAGAGAATCTCTTTTTTTATACCACCTCCTCATAACCTCTATGATTATGAGGTGACATCGTGTGTAAGAATTTGTTAGTTTGTTGTGTAATGAGTATCCGAGGAATCTTTCATCTACCCACAGATGTACTTTTTTGTTGTTTATGTCTTAGGCCTTTGATGAAGTCATTATAAGAATATGTTGTCATAAATGATTATCCAATATGAAACAAGATAACTTCTGAAGACGGTCCCAAAGGAATATTTCGTAACAACTCTGACAGGTTATTAAAATATTATCTGCTGTTTGTCTACTGAATATATCTTGGTCGACTAACAAAGCTGACCGTCCTTATACCTGTCCTTGCATTGAGCTGCTCTGTTATGTATTATATGCTGTCATAAATCCAGTCAGAGATTCATATGATACGTTAAGCATGCTAGAAATCCGCTCAGACAACCCTCTGATAAACTGTGTGTACTGAAGATCCATTCTGCGATAAGTATACAACTAAGTTTCTTAATTCCGGCCAGTTTCACGGTTGATCATTCATGAAGAGTTTTATGAAGTTAACTGTTTTAGACCCAACCGACCTTTAATCTAACCCGTATGTATGGAAAGACATAAGGCCATAGGCCTTAAGCCCGACCGACCTATCATTTGTCCGGACATACATGGAAAGATTTATGAGAACAAGTGGTTTATATCGGTCGGTATTGTTGGTGCAACCTTAGGTCAAGGTTGACCTGGTTGACCAGACTCGAGTTGACTTGACTTGAGCTGTGTTTTGATGTTTGTCGAGTTATGTTTGACAATGTTTGTACCTTGATGTTTTACAAGGATACAAGCTTGGGAAATTGTGGGTGCAACTCGTGGTCAAGGTTGACCTGGTTGACCCGAGGTGAGTTGACCTGACTCGGAAAAGTCCAAGCAGGGAGCTTGGCACGGGAAAAGTCCAAGCAGGGAGCTTGGCACGGGAAAAGTCCAAGCAGGGAGTTTGGCATGGCGAAAAGTCCAAGCAGGGAGCTTGGCACGGGAAAAGTCCAAGTATGGAGACTTGGCACGGAGAAGTCCAAGTATGGAAGCTTGCCACATGGGAAGTCGGAGAGGGCTCGGTAGCTCGTTCTCCGGACTGTGGTCAGAGAGGGCTCGGGAGCTCGTTCTCTGGACCGGATGGAAGTCGGAGAGGGCTCGGTAGCTCGTTCTCCGAACTGTGGTCAGAGAGGGCTCGGTAGCTCGTTCTCTGGACCGGATGTGGAAAGTCCTGGTGAGTGAAGCCAGGCAGACGGAAAAGTCCTGGTGAGTGAAGCCAGGCAGTGGGAAAGTCCTGGTGAGTGAAGCCAGGCAGTTGGAAAGTCCTGGTGAGTGAAGCCGGGCAGATTGGAAATCCTGGTGAGTGAAGCCAGGTGAAAACCCTAGTGAGTGAAGCTAGGTGAAAGTCCTGGTGAGTGAAGCCGGGCAAGGGAAAATCCAGATGGATCAAGGGTGATCGGACATCTGGTGTTGAGAAGGTCAAGTAGGTCAAGGGAGTGACCGGATACTTGACACGAAGAGAAAAGTCCAAGTGGGTCAAAGGGATTGACCGGACACTTGGTGGGGAGTCTTAGCAGGTCAAGGGAGTGACCGGATGCTAAGCATGATGTACCAACAGGTCAAGGTTGACCGGATGTTGGTTTGGAAGGTTTGGGACTTGGTTTGGGCAAAAACCAAGCTCTGGATCGATCTGGGGACCGATCCAGTGATACGGCTGATCGGTCTGGTGACCGATCAGTAACCACACAGTGAGCTTCTGTGTGTTATCTGATCGGTCTGGAGACCGATCAAAAGGCCGATCAGAAGGAGGCAACAGGCTCGGGAAGGAACAGCTGATCGGTCCCCATGACCGATCAGATAGGCTCTAGACCGATCAGGGTGGAGCCTGATCGATCCAGGCCTAGCCGTTGTGACTCAACGGCTAAGCTATTTCGGGCTTCTGTGTTCTAGCCTTTTTGCTTGCAGGTTCGCAGGTTGACTCAGGATATCAGAGACCATATAAACGAGATCGAGGGCCTCTACAGATTAGTTTTTCTTCCTCCTCTGAACTGCTGTGCTCTTGAGCTTTGCTGAGCTCCGAAGCTTCGTGTGAGCTTCTACGACTGTGTTGCTTGTTGGCATTCTTCCGTGAAGTTGGTGCTTCATCCGGGACTTCAGTCGACGAGAAGGCAAGCGAGTATTTGTACATTCATTGTATATTTTGTTCTTGCTCTTCTTTGTATCTCCTGTATTGCTTTTGCAAAACATTGTGGCGAGGTTTCTCCACCCAGAAGGAGTGTTACATTAGCCGGTTCTCCGGGGTCTCATCCACCGACGGATTGATCGGATTCGTCCACTTTACGGACACGCCGAGGAGTAGGAGTATCATCTCCGAACCTCGTTACATCGTCGAGTACGCGTGTTGAGGTTTGATTTCTCCGCTTTCGTTTCTATTGCTTTTATTTCCGCTGCGCTAACCCTAATCGTAGGAAGAAACGAAGAATTTGGGGCGGCTATTCACACCCCCCTCTCTAGCCGCGATCATCGATCCTAACAAGTGGTATCAGAGCGAGGTCGCTCTTCGTTGGATCAACATCCGAGGGAGCATAAGCTAGAGAATGGATCTATTTGGAGAAGATGTCACGATTCCACCTTTCTACGATCGCGATGACTTCGCGTTTTGGAAGGTAAGAATGAAATATTTTCTTATGACTAATCTTGAGAATTGGAGTTGTGTCCAATTAGGTTTCAAGCCTCCGACGGACAAGAAAGGAGAAACCCTAGAGAAGAAGGAGTGGACCAAGGAACAAGTCCACCAATCCCTAGTCAACGATGAGGTATTGAAAATTTTTGAATTTTCTTTACCTAATGATGTTTTGTGTAGGATAGGAGGATACAACAATGCCAAGGAGTTGTGGAACAACTTGGCGAAGTTCCATGAGGGGAACTCCACTTCAAGCCATGAAGAGGAGTCAAGTGAGCCAAGTAGCTCACATCATGGAGGAGAGGAATTAGAAGTTGAGGGCTACTCAACATCTAAGGAAGAAGAGGAGGAGAGTTCTTGTTCAAGAATGGAGCAAGAGGAAGAAGCTTCTACCTTCGGAAGGGATGAAGAAGAAAGTCTTCATCCATCCTCAACCCTAGGTAACTCAAGCATTTTAATTTCAAATAAATTACACATAATGTGCTTTGAGTGTAGGGAGTTTGGACATTACAAGAGTAAATGTCCAAAGAGGATTAGAAAGACTCCACCGGCGCCAAAGATCAAGGTAGCCGGAGTCCCAACACGCAAGGGCAAGGAGCACGTGGTGTGCTTCCAATGCAAGCAAAGGGGACACTATAGGAGTCAATGTCCGAGGGGGAGGCAATCTCACAAGGACAAGAAGACGAGCACATCGATAGGGGGAGCTAAGGCAAACCCTAAGGTAATCCCTAAGGCTCATTTTTGCAATTCTAGTAGGATGCATGCTAGTAGCCTTATTGCTATTGTCAAGAATGATAAGCATATTAATTATAGAAATCGATACACATGCTTAGGTGCCAAACATGTGAGCCTAGATAAGGGTAACACTAGGAAAGTCAACCCTAGGATCAACTCATCTAAGGTTAAGGAAAACCTACGTAGGAATCCCAAATCAACTAGACACATGCCTAGGAATACCTCAAAGAAAAATGAAAAATTAAAAATTGAGGTATTAGAGAAGGAGAATCAAGTCTTGAGATCAAGACTTGATACTTTGGAAAAGGCTCTTAAGAACTTGGAGAAGTCATCTCTAGGGTTTAATGGTCAAAAACCAATGTCCAAGGACAAGAAAGGTTTGGGTCACAAACCTAAGTCCCAAATGGTCAAGCCCACTTATCACAATGTTCCATTCGATTATGGAACAAAATCTAGGGTAAGGAAGATCATCACTAAGGTCACAAGGGGAGTCACCCCTAGAGTTAATCTTGGTGAGTCCCAAATGACCAAGGCTTCAAAGCCTAGGAGGGTCATTAGGAGGGTTGCTAGGGAAGTCATCCCTAGTGAATACTTAGTGAACCCAATGAGCTCAAATAGGTATTGGGTTCCTAGGAGCGTGATTTCATCACGCTAGATGAGTTAGGGTGTGCCAACCCTACTTGAATAGGTAGTTAACCTAATCATGACAAAAGGTGGCACTTTA
Source organism: Zingiber officinale (assembly GCF_018446385.1). Classification (NCBI taxonomy): domain Eukaryota; kingdom Viridiplantae; phylum Streptophyta; class Magnoliopsida; order Zingiberales; family Zingiberaceae; genus Zingiber; species Zingiber officinale. The sequence goes on along the minus strand of NC_055986.1, from coordinate 16,319,508 downwards.
GGAATTTTCAAGGTGCAATCAAGACTTAAAAATGAAATTGAAAAGTATTCCTAAGATAATAAGGATGTGCCAACCACATTTGAGGAATTTTCTAGAGTCAATCTAGTTGGCACATAGTGATCTAAAAGTCTTGAGGATATGATTTTAAGGTCTATTACACTTAGGAATATAGAATTTATGGCAAAATGATCAAAATTATCAAAAATGGCAACTAAGGCTAGAATTAGGTATTTTCTATACCTTGACATGTTATTTGCCATATATTGTTTTCCATATGCCATGTCATCATTTCTTGCATTTATAATCAATGAAATTGATTTAAGGTTAAAAACACAATTTGATATGGAGATCAAATTGATGTTTAGAAAATGCATGAGAACTTAGAATAAGATAACCTAAACCCATATCTCACATCAAAATTGACTTGGATGTGTTCGATACACCTTAGATGTGTGTGAGATATTAGGATGATGAGTTAGGATCAAGGTGCATAGTTCTTGTACCTAGATGAGCCTAATTCAAAATTGGGGATCATAGGGAAAGCTTATGTACAAGTCATGTACATTTAGCCCAAAGATTGTGGTCCTAAATTAAATGGTTTAAAATCATTTCAAAATTGATTTGAAAAACCTTGATGAAGCTTTTCTAGTGATAGCATTCATCATTAAACAAGTTGATACAAAGATAAGTTAACTTTGAGCTATTTCAAAGACTTTTGAACTTTGTATCAAGATTTGAAAATGGAAGTTATTTTCATAGAAAACTATTTTTCCATGATAATATATGTTATGAGGAATGTATTCTCAAAGTTTTACAATTTTTGAAATTTTCTGTTATTTTCTAGAGGTTTCTGAATTTCGGGAGAAGAAAAATTCAGAAATCAGAAATCAGAGCTGTAGACCGATCAGAGAGGATTCTGATCAGTCCAGGGAAGCGTGGATTGGTCACTGTGACCGATCCAGGGAAGACCTGATCGGTCTGGTGACCGATCAGGGCGTGCCAGTTTCGACTGTGCTGTCTGAAATTTCTGAAATTTCAGAAATGAAGTTGGTGTTTTGGATTTCTAAAGGGTTGAAACTATCCAAGACATTGTTGGTGCAATGTTCAAGGGGGAGTTGACCTTTAGGGGGAGTTTTACCCATTAGTCAAGGGGGAGTTGACTTTTAGGGGGAGTTTTTACTCCTTAAAGACTTGAGTGATATGGGATTATCACTAAGTTAATTGTTGACCTTAGTATCAAGGGGGAAATTAAGGGTTTCAATGAAAGGTATGGGACTTTCATTAGGAAGAAACTCTTGACCTTGATTCACTCTTTTTGATGTGTGTCAAAAAGGGGGAGAGTGTAGGTTTGAGGAGAATGGAGAATGTCTAGAGAATGTTCAGGGAAGAACATTGGAAAACCTAAGTTAGGTTATTGGGTTAACCTAACTTGATTATGGTTTGATTATGAGTTTTGTCAAACATCAAAAAGGGGGAGATTGTTGGTACAACCTTAGGTCAAGGTTGACCTGGTTGACCAGACTCGAGTTGACTTGACTCGAGCTGTGTTTTGATGTTTGACGAGTTATGTTTGACAATGTTTGTACCTTGATGTTTTACAAGGATACAAGCTTGGGAAATTGTGGGTGCAACTCGTGGTTAAGGTTGACCTGGTTGACCCGAGGTGAGTTGACCTGACTCGGAAAAGTCCAAGCAGGGAGCTTGGCACGGGAAAAGTCCAAGCAGGGAGTTTGGCATGGTGAAAAGTCCAAGCAGGGAGCTTGGCACGGGAAAAGTCCAAGTATGGAGACTTGGCACAGAGAAGTCCAAGTATGGAAGCTTGGCACATGGGAAGTCGGAGAGGGTTCGGTATCTCGTTCTCGGTGGTCGAGAGGGCTCGGGCTCGTTCTGGACCGATGGAAGTCGGAGAGGGCTCGTGCTCGTTCTCCCGAACCGTGGTCGAGAGGGCTCGGTAGCTTGTTCTCCGGACCGGATGTGAAAAGTCCGTGAGTGAAGCCGTGGGAAAGTCTGTGAGGAAAGCCAGCGGTTGGAAAGTCCCGTGAGTGAAGCCGGGCAGATTGGAAATCCTGGTGAGTGAAGCCAGGTGAAAACCCTAGTGAGTGAAGCTAGGTGAAAGTCCTGGTGAGTGAAGCCGGGTAAGGGAAAATCCAGATGGATCAAGGGTGATCGGACATCTGGTGTTGAGAAGGTCAAATAGGTCAAGGGAGTGACCGGATACTTGACACGAAGTGAAAAGTCCAAGTGGGTCAAAGGGATTGACCGGACACTTGGTGGGGAGTCTTAGCAGGTCAAGGGAGTGACCGGATGCTAAGCATGATGTACCAACAGGTCAAGGTTGACCGGATGTTGGTTTGGAAGGTTTGGGACTTGGTTTGGGCAAAAACCAAGCTCTGGATCGATCTGGGGACCGATCCAGTGATACGGCTGATCTGTCTGGTGACCGATCAGTAACTACACAGTGAGCTTCTGTGTGTTATCTGATCGGTCTGGAGACCGATCAAAAGGCCGATCAAAAGGAGGCAACAGGCACGGGAAGGAACAGCTGATCGGTCTGGGGACCGATCAGCCTAGGGCCTGATCGGTCCCCATGACCGATCAGATAGGCTCTGGACCGATCAGGTGGAGCCTGATTGGTCCAGGCCTAGCCGTTGTGACTCAACGGCTAGGCTATTTCGGGCTTCTGTGTTCTGGCCTTTTTGCTTGCAGGTTCGCAGGTTGACTCAGGATATCAGAGACCATATAAACGAGATCGAGGGCCTCTACAGATTAGTTTTTCTTCCTCCTCTGAACTGCTGTGCTCTTGAGCTTTGCTGAGCTCCGAAGCTTCGTGTGAGCTTCTACGACTGTGTTGCTTGTTGGCATTCTTCCGTGAAGTTGGTGCTTCATCCGAGACTTCAGTCGACGAGAAGGCAAGCGAGTATTTGTACATTCATTGTATATTTTGTTCTTGCTCTTCTTTGTATCTCCTGTATTGCTTTTGCAAAACATTGTGGCGAGGTTTCTCCACCCAGAAGGAGTGTTACATTAGCCGGTTCTCCGGGATCTCATCCACCGACGGATTGATCGGATTCGTCCACCTTACGAACACGCCGAGGAGTAGGAGTATCATCTCCGAACCTCGTTACATCGTCGAGTACGCGTGTTGAGGTTTGATTTCTCCGCTTTCGTTTCTATTGTTTTTATTTCCGCTGCGCTAACCCTAATCGTAGGAAGAAACGAAGAATTTGGGGCGGCTATTCACACCCCCCTCTCTAGCCGCGATCATCGATCCTAACAGGTATTTCATCCGATCGGGCGCACATATAGATGCATGGGATCAAGTGCTTTAGGCCCGATCAGTATGTAATCCGGACAGGCGCACATGGAGAGTCATGGGGCTAAGTGCTTTAGGCCCAATCGGTATGTAATCCGGACGGGTACACATAGAGATTTATGATTTCAAGTGTTTTAGATCTGACTGATATGTGATCCCGACTAGCGCACATGGAGAGTTATGGGACTAAGTACTTTAGGCCCTACTGGTCTTCATCCGACCAAACGCACATAGAGATTTATGATGCTGATTACTTTTGGGTCCGCCTGACCTTTATTCTAGTTGACCGTCCTTTTCTCGTACGACTTGTTATTTGATCGAGCTAGATTTGTGAGTCTTAATGCTAGACAAAACATGAAACTAATTGGGAAGTATACTTTTATCCTAACTTTAACTGTCACATCATTTTGACTTTGACTACCACATTAAAGTCATATCTTGACTTTGATTGTCATGTTGTATCCAGCTGAGCCCACTTATTACATACCATTGGAAACTAAATGGTCACTAATTAATCAGATTGCTCAATTGCATAATTACCCTTTAGTTTATGACTTTTATTTGAAGAACTTCACCTTCTTTTTTCCCCCATAAAACCCCTACTGCTAGCTAGTTTTTTTCCCTCCCCACGCGCAGTTCTCATGAAGGGGACACAATCTTCTACTTGATTCAACGTCGAGCTGCATGCAGACGGCCAGAAGCGCCAAAAGCTGCAACTTATAATGCCAGATTAACACTAAGCGCGAGAATTAGAGCGCCACGCTTCTCCACTCTTCTTCAGCAGCAGATTTGAGGGCGACGAACGTACGAAATTAATTACTCACTGAGCTTCAATAACTGCATCGCTCAAGACAACCAAGCGCGACATTAGCAATAGAATCACCACCATCAATTATTTATCCCGTTTTGGAAATCCAAGCTCGCTCTCCGTCGTCGCTGCCTCTCGTCGCCCTCGGCCGGAGCGGCCTCTGTTCGACGCCAAACCCTTCCGACGAACACAACAGGACAAACGCGGAAGATACATAGTTCACCATGCATATACATATAAATATAGATTTTTCCTCCCATTAATGCGTGCGGATCGCCAAGTTATCGCCTTTCGGTTGTTTGCAACGTTGGGTATGGATTCCGGTCGATCTCGTGGTTCGGGGAAAGTAATTAATTTGATTCTGTGAATGGCTCGATCAATCGCCTCTGGTGTTGGGTGTTGGGAATTGGGAATTGTTATGCCCGCCTGGTGTTTGACTAGGGACATTGCTGTTCTACCCTTCCCTTTGGATCGGATATCGCATGGAGGCTGCCGGCCGGTTCGGCTAAGGCGTAGGGCGAGCCGGAAGCCGGCGGCTGTAGTCAAAGTGGGACCACAGTGCACTCCATCGCTTAATTTGCTTTCTCGTGGATTCATGACCAGGATGTTGCAACATCAATGATGAATTGCTAGCTAGCTAACGTTCTAGTTTACCGATCCGGGTGTTCTGAACTCAAATTTACTGTTATTATTATTATTATTATTATTATTATTACTATTATTATTATTATTGATAATTTTGCTAGATTTTGATAATTCTGCTAGTGTTTGAAACCCTATACCACCATCGATAGCCGTTACGAAGTGGGTGATGCATTCTGGGACGGCAGCATAGTGCTTGACAGAGACCAGCGGAAATCACGTACCTGGTCAGCATCATGCCGATCAATTTAGTTCAATTGTCCACCATGAATATTGCCTCTGTTTCTTTAATGTAATGCAACAGATCAAGCTGCAAAGAGCAGAGAGAGGGAGAGGCTTCTCTGCATATTTCAGAAAACAAAAACACAGACAAAGAGAGAGTGAAATAAAGCAACCCCAGGCGCTTCAAAATCATAATCAGTAGTCATGTTTGTTCAAAAGTCACGCGAGTTAATTTCGAGACAAAATCCGTAGTTGAACGGATGGAACGAGGACATGCATGCTGCTCTTTTGTGCTCTGCTGCTACGTCAAATTGCAGTCTTTGGGGAGATCAAATCAGCAGTATTGCGTTGGAGACTGCAGCTCGAGCGCACGCAAAACGGATTTTCCGTGCATGAAACTTTGGGAGGCCGGGGATTATTGCATTTTGCAAAGCAAGTGGGAGGAACGATGCTAATGGAGGGATATTTTATAATGCAGCGGTCAGGAAACCAGTGGAAGCATGAGGCCAAGCCTTGATATATTTTATATGGCCTGCAACAAAAGGAATGAACTCAAGGAAGCCAAACCCCAATTGTCTTCAAAAACCCCCCAGGGACTGCCTAAAAGGATGACAACTTCCTCAACTTTTAATGGCAATCCTGAAAAGTTAATGCCTAAGGATTGCCCTAGCAGAGGGAGCTCGGTACAGGCAGACGGAGCTCGGAACAGTGGGCGGTCTCATCCTGTGATGGCATATATAGATAATGCATGCATGAAATATTGCAAAGCTACTATGAATTTATATCAAATAGATTTAGGCGAAATAATTAACAGAGAAATAGTGAAAATGTTTAATAGTAAGTACTGGATTAAATTTAGAGAACTTAAGTTCAAATCTATGATAATAGTATTAGGATAAATTTAACTTTTTTTCCCTCCAACAAAGTTCAAATTTACATGCTTCATATTAAATACAACTAAATACAACATAATTAATATCATATTGAAATTGATACTACTGTTATGAACATATCCAAGTATGATGTACGGTTAAAATCAAGGGAAGATGACAGTCAAAGTCAAGATAAAGTGACGGTCCAAGTCAAGGGGATGTGCTAGTCAGAGAGCCACTCGCAATAAGGCTTGGTTCCTCGCCTAGCACTAAGACCCTCAGTATAAGGAACACTCGGCTAACAGGTCAGTCGAACCAAAGGAGTCTAGCATTCCTCGCCTGTAGTAAGATGCCTAATATATATCACATTGGTCATCATCTATTTGGGTTCAAGAGAGTCCCGACCGACCACAAGGTTGACTGGGAATTATATTCGAAGAAGACTTGTGGACCTAGCGTCTTGCTCTATGTGCCTAGTATACAACCGGTTAAACATATGAGTATTCATTGTTCATTCTTCCGTCCTCCTATATATGGGCGGCTAGATATACAACTGACTAGAGTTATAAGAGTCAGTATCCTTATCTTTGCTGAGCAGACATATAAAGCAAATCTCAGAAGGAACCTGACCGGATTTCCAGAGCTCAGATATCACTTCAAGGATAAGCCTCCCAATACAAGGACGATCGGCTGAAAATATCGGTCAAGCCTCTCGGGACTCAGTTCCCTATTCTTCATAAACAAGTATCTCTGTATATGGCCGATCAGTCTTAAGAACCATCTGAACCTAGGGTACTTGGCTTCCTATTTACTTTATGATTAGATCTCTAGCATTACATAACATATGTCTGAGCGGTCTTAAAGGCTGAACGTCCTATCATACTCAGGACTATGCTCTTATATATATATATATATATATATGCCCGGTCGGCTAAATATCCGGCGGGGATATTTTCGGGAACCCACATTATCAGAGAATAATAACTGCTTGTTAGAGAATATATTCTTCTCTTATTACATGACATTCAATGTAGCCTTCTTCGAAGGTGACTCTACATTTTCCATTAGCCAACACTTTATGACAGCATATTCCTTCAATTATCTCATTAATGACGTCGATTACAAAAAAAGGTGCACACAGGTAACAAAAGATTCTTCGGATGGTGACTATACGTCTCCCAGAATACATATTGTCTTACTCGACAACTTCTGACACTTGACATTCTTTGTCACCTCATGATTGCGGAGGTTATTAAAGGTGATATATAAAGGGGGTCCTTTCTGATGGCAAGGTATACTTTAATACGCTTTAGAACATATTCTTACCACACATTCTATGCTACATATCTACTATTCAATTTCCCACTTGAGCATCATACTGACTTGAGCGTCGGAGGATGTTCGTCAGGGACCCTTTTCTGGTTTTTGGCAGTAACATTTGTATACTCTCTTGATTGTACGCAAGAAGAATTTTCGTTTCCATTTGCAGCCCCTATTTCAATCTAAAGTCTTCATTCAGTTAATCTCGCAGTCATCTGTCCAGCGTGTCATCTCTCTTACTTTCAGAAAGGATCAAAAATAGACTAGATAAAAACAAATAGTCAACAAGGATATTTAATTTACTACCATAAGGATTTGCTAATCTTGGCAAAATGCAGGATCATGAATTTAAAAAATTTCATGTTTCCTCTACGTTATACAAATACATTTTGTTCACCAATGAGCATAACATTGTGTGTGTGTGTGTTTTGTGAACATACTATCTAGTTATTGTCACAAAACAAGATGACGAGCAATACACATGATTAGGATAAATGGGGGATGAAGGCACAATTGAAGCTACACAAGGTACACAAATATAAATACAGGTTAGTAGTTAATAGAAAGAATTGTATGCATCATACAAAAAGAATTAGTGAGTATGAATTTGAGAGATAAAATGCATATGAAATAAGGAATAGCTGCGTACGTGATGCAGAGAACGAGCATATATGATATAAACATACGTGCACATACCTTGCAGACAGAATTTTATCCACGATCACGAGATCTTCATAGAAATTTCATCCTTCTAACCTTTTAGCTCACATACGATACAAAAATCTAAATATTGGTATTCACTATATATAGTAATAAGTCGATGGCTCAGTGGTCGATCTTTTACTAGTAGAGAATGTTAGTCCACCCTAATCCTATAAGAGAAAAGGGGCATCAGAATGTTAGTTTTGAATGGATCAATCCTACAAGTGAAAACTTTCTTTTTTCTTTCACAGTTCTGGAACTTTGAGTATACGTCTTTTTTTTTCCCCATCATCTTAACTATATATCTTTGGAACTATTACCTGAACGTTTTGTAAAAGAAAAAAGGTTGAATCTACGAGGTAAAATTAAAGAAATGACTAGTTTTCAAACTTAGTTTGAACCCCTGCCACTGGCACTACTGGCGGAGCTCTTATCCAAACACTGAATGGAATCAAGTAGTCAAACTTCCGCTCAGATTACCATGATTAAGTATAATAAGCCCTCTCCACGTAGAAGCAGACAAGCAATACGACAGAGATCTATTAGACACGATGGCGCTCGGATTTGTACGAGCCATTATTAATTAGCAAACCCCCTCAGGATCATGGATGTCTACTCCAAGATCGAGATGTAATTGAACAGTGGCAGCTTTTGCGCATGTCCCCCCGGCACGTCCGCCATTCTGTATTACTTACCGCCTTTAACATCAACATCTCTGCCACCAGATCCTTCTCCTCCTACTTCTATATATACCCATGCCGGTTTTTCCATTTAATTTCGCTCCACTGATTTCATTTTCAGTCTCTTAATTCATAGTGAGTAATAGAGCGAGAGATTGAAAGGCTACGAGAGGTGGGAACTGAGAACAGGGTAGAAGATAATTTGGTGGCCAAAAAAGATCAGGGAAGAATATGGAGGCGCGGGTGGGCGCCAAGTGTGGCCGGTGGAACCCGACGGTGGAGCAGGTGAAGGTGCTGACGGACTTGTTCAGCTCCGGGCTGCGCACGCCCACCACCGACCAGATCCAAATGATCTCCACTCACCTTAGCGCCTTCGGCAAGATCGAGAGCAAGAACGTCTTCTACTGGTTCCAGAACCACAAGGCCCGCGAGCGCCACCACAAGAAGCGCCGCCGCGGTCCCCCAGACGATGTCGACGGAGACGGCGCCGGGGACGGCGATCACCATAAACCCAGAACTAGATGCTTCCCCGCAGGTATATTACTATAACTAGCTAGTTCATCACACCACGTTCAGTCCATGCACGCGACCGAGTCTATCCCTTTTCCTATCTTAGTTAAAGATTAATTCGTTGATGATTAAATTTTCAGGGCGCGCCAAGGACAAGCAGGAAGTATTCTGGCAGCGGCCGGAGATCAAAGAGACGACGGAGACACTGGAGTTGTTTCCTTTGAAGTCATCCATCTCAGAGGAAGAGAAGGTTATCGCCGTGAGAGGCGATCTCTGCGGGCGAACATTATACTTGGATGCAACTGGAAGAGATCATCCGCCGTTGGATTTGCGATTGAGCTTCAATTACGTAGAGTAAATAATTTAATTTAGATGCATCCTTCATCCTGCCTAATATTTCTTTGCACGCAGTGCCACTGTTGAGTTATTGTACTTGAGACGCACTAGGATTCAAAAGATCGCTAGCTAGCTTCATGAGCTGTGTTTCAAATATCTGTAGATTTGTTTTCCGTTTAATAATTTTTTTTCCTTCCGAGTACTATTGTTGGGTACGAATCGCGTGGGAGCACATGATCGTCGCACTGTAGTGTGGTACTGGCTCTTTAGAATTCGTGTTGACTTGCTCTCCAAGTGTGGCTGACTGCATGCATATGTCGCTCCATCTTGTTTTTTGCTTCTGCTTCTGCTAATTAGATAATTAATATCCATTGCTATCGTTTGTCAACGACTTCCTTTATATGCAGATTTATAGCAACAATCTTCCAAAATGCAGATTTATAGATAACTTAACTTGGAAGTAAGACTACTTAATTAGAACTGAATATTCATAAAGCTCTGAAACTATATATGGTTTCTTTTGGATTATATACAATTTTCAAGTCCTTATGCAGTACATCACCACAAAGATGGGAGGAATTTAATTACGTAGATAAGTGTTGTCGTTTTATGTTTTTTTTTTGTTGTTGTATACGTGTTGAATCATCATGCATAGGGTGGGCATCGGCCGATTTGGTTCAGTTTTACCCTACTACAATTTTATTTTTTCGATTTCGATTTTAAAGATTTTTGATTCAAAATCAACCCATTTTATTACGGTTCGGTTCGATTTTTATTGTAATACGGTCCGATTTATACGATCGGTTATATACGGTTTATACAATGAATTAAATTGATTTTGTGCTACTACAAATATTAGTTTAGAGACAAAGAAAAAGTATCAATTTATTAAAATAATTATGAATTTAAAGTAATATTAAAATTTTGTTTTCATGTAACAATAAGTAAATATAAATATATAATTTATTATGCTATTATATTATAAATTATTAGAAACTAATCCACTTGTATGATCTAATATTCATAAAAATAATATTTTAAGAATAATACGGTCGGTTCGATTTTTTCGATTTTTTGAAAGTCAAAATCGAAAACCGAACCGAATAATCGAATTTTAAAAAACTTAAACCGAAACCAGCCGAAACATCGAAAAAACCAAACAAAAAAAATCAAAAATTTTCGATTCGATCAATTTTTCCGATTTAAATCGAATTATGCCCACCCCTAATCATGCATAGAGCAAAGGATATATTTGTCCCGCTACACTATTGTTATTAGAGCATGTCGAAATTGAATCATGGTCTACTTTTACCTTCTCCTTGCTGCAAACTAAGTTCCCTTGCAATCCTTCTTTAGGTGAGAGACAGAGTGACAGGAATGCTGTAGCAGATCATGCTTGTCCTTCCAACTCGCCAAATAGGATTTTTGTTTCTTCTCAGAGCTGATACTGTCAACTGTTTTCATCGATAATTTTTATTGTTATTATTTTTTAATTGACACTTAATATTCTATTTATATCGATTAATTTTAAAAATGATCAATTTGATTTTGTAAAAAATTTTATCTACCAATAAGATAAATCAGAAAGTGCTAACAATAGTTGTCCATTAGTCCAGTGTTCTTAGATCAATCATCAATTAAAAAAAAAATTATCCATTAATTCGCAGAAGCTGAGATTCAATCCTTGGATGTTTAAGAAACTAAGTAGATGTTGGTTGCTACTCGGAAAATTTAATGGTTCCACTGTACAAAAATTTTGTACAAAGGTCTGAACCTTTTTCTAGCTACCATGTGTCCTTTTAAATTAAATTTGGATCGCCTGCGGAACTTAACACGTTTGATCCAAAGTTTAATTTATTTGTTCTTTTAGGTTTAGACTTGGATCTCCTGCGGAACTTAACACTTTCGATCCAAATCACCTAGGTTATTAATTCCATTAATTATTAATTTCTAAAATTGACTTCCAGGACTACATGGCGAGGCACATGACCTTCTTGGATATGGGAACAACCACCACCGCCTAGACAAAGCCTTTTAAGGAAAGCTAATATTTAATTTCCTTAAATAACTTTAGGTCAACCAAAAGAAACAATCAAATCACAAGGAAAAGAAAAATAAAAGAACACAACATCGAAAATAAATTCGAAATACTAGAATCGCATGCCTCTTGTATTTGGTATTTTTACAAAGAAATAAAACTAGTATGATGCGGAAATTGAATACTAGTATACCTTTTCTTTTGCAAGCAAAAACCTCTAGGTCTTCTACCGTATTCCTCTTCTAACCTCAGACGTTGTGTGGGCAACGATCTTCCGAGATGAGAAACCACCAAAGCACCTTCTTCTCCTCCTTGCAAGGTTCGGTCACAACAAGAGCACCTCCAAGGATGAAGAGAAAACACCACCAATGCTCCAAGGGATGCAAGCTTTCTCTCATTCTTCTCCAAGCTAGAATCCGGCCACACCTTGATCTCCAAGAGAGAAGAGAGTTTCAGACACAAGGATGGAGAGAAGAGAAAAGGATGAGCCGGCCACACCAAGGAAGAAAAGAGGGAGAAAATAATAGAGATTGTTCACCTTGAAGGCTCCCAAAACCCCCTCTTTTATAATCCTTAGCTTTGGCAAATAAGGAAATTTAATTACAATAAAATTTCCTTAACTTTCCTTGACATGAATTAATTAAGAAAAATTAAACAAAATTTCCTAATGGATCATGTCATGGTCGGCCACCTCATGAAGAGCAAACAAGGCAATTTTCAATCAACAATTAAAATTCCTTATTTGTCTTCGAAAATTTTAAAAAATAAAATTTCCCTTTAAAATCCCTTCATGGTTGATATAAAGAAATTTCTATAATTTTAATTTTTTAACATGTGAATAATTTACATATAAGAAAAATAAAATATCCTTCCAATCTACAAATAAGGAAAGAGATTTAATCTCTTTCTTTAATCTTTTGTAGAAACTTATAAAAGAGATATTTTAATTTTTAATCTCTCCAATAAATTATATCTTCCACATAAGAAAATTTTAAAATTAAAATTCTTTTCTAATTTAATAGGGTCGGCCACCTAAGCTTGGGTTTAAGCTAGGGCCGACCACCCATGGATCAAGGCTTGGCCGACCCTAGCTTGGTGCTCAAGCTAGCTTGGTCGACCCCTACAACATGGGTATGAATGTGGGTATAGGTGGGTATAGTACTCTATAAATAAGAGGCTACAATAGGGACCGAGACGAGGAATTAGTTTTGGTCTCCCGATAAAATTAAGCATCCCGTGTTCGCCCCGAACACACAACTTAATTTTATCAATAATAATTCATTCCACTAGAGAACTATTATTGAACTACCGCACCAATCCCAAATTACATTTTTGGGCTCCTTCTTATTATGAGTGTGTTAGTCTCCCTGTGTTTAAGATGTCGAATGTCCACTAATTAAGTGAGTTACTGACAACTCATTTAATTAATATCTTAGTCCAAGAGTAGTACCACTCAACCTTATCGTCATGTCGGACTAAGTCCAACTGTAGGGTTTAACATGACAATCCATATGAGCTCCTCTTGGGGGCATTATCAACCTAGATCACTAGGACACAGTTTCCTTCTATAATCAACAACACACACTATAAGTGATATCATTTCCCAACTTATCGAGTTTATTGATTTATCGAACTAAATCTCACCCATTGATAAATTAAAGAAATAAATATCAAATATATGTGCTTGTTATTATATTAGGATTAAGAGCACAGACTTCCATAATAACTGAGGTCTTTGCTCCTTTATAAAGTCAGTATAAAAGAAACGACCTCTGATGGTCCTACTCAATACACTCTAAGTGTACTAGTGTAATTATATAGTTAAGATAAACTAATTCCTAATTACACTACGACCTTCCAATGGTTTGTTCCTTTCCATTTTAGTCATGAGCTACTGTTTATAATTTATAAGGTACTGATAACATTATCTTCTGTATGTGACACCACATACTATGTTATCTACAATATAAATTAATTGAACAACTACAATCAAATGTAGATAATTTGACCAAATGTGATTCTTTATTCAAAATAAATGTTACAAAAGTTTTGGCTTTCAGTATACACTCTAACAGTAGATACTCATGTCCATCCATTAATTCTCTTGTTTGGAGCAAAAAGTGATATCGCTCATCCCAAATGGTTCAGTATCACGGGTCCCACAAATCATAAAAAAAATTTGTCCTAATACAATGACTCTTTAGATAAGAGAGGTTAAACACCCAATCATTTTGTACTCACTAGAAATTGACTCAATTCATCCGTTAATTCTATTTCTTTTGAATTTTGATGCAAGTGAAAGTACAACAACAACCAAACCTTATTCGACTAGATGTGGTCGGTTATATATGGATTCTTTTACGTTATTGAGTTCTATCTCCTACTATATCATCATCTATACTTAAATAAATTTTATCTTATTTTATTATTACTAATCAAGTCTTTTTTAGTCTTCCTCTTTCTTGTTTGATATGCATGTTTATCATCATTTCAGATCGTTTAACTGAAGCATTTATTGGTCATCTAAGTACATGTCCGTACCATCTTAAACATGTCTTTCAGAGTTTTTCTTCAATAGATACAATTCTAACTTTTTCTCTAATGTTTTTATTTCTTATTCTGTCCATCCCAGTATGTCCACACATCCACCTTAATATTCTCATCTCTATAACTCTCATTTTTTACTCATGTGCTCGAACCATAGCCCAACATTCAACTTCATATAATATAGCAGGTCTAACTGTGATTTTGTAGAACCTTACTTTAAGTTTTAGAGGTACTTTATGGTCATATAAAATACCCGACACTTTCTTCTATTTCAACCATCATGCTTATATTCTATGTAAGACATATTTCTTAATCCCTCTATCGTTTTGAAAAAATGAACCTAAATATCTAAAGTTCTCGGTTCCGGGCAATTCGTCATCTTCTATCTTAATAATTATCTCATTACGTCTAATATTACTAAACTCAAATTTTATATATTCTGTCTTTATTCTACTAAGACTAAAATCTTTCCCTTCTAGTGTTTTCTGCCAAGATTCTAGTTTAGCATTTATTCTTTCACATGTTTTATCTACCAAAATAATATCATCTACAAATAATATGCACCACGGTACTATGTCTTGAATGTATGTAGTGAGTTCGTCTATAATTAGTGTAAAAAGATAGACTTAGAGTCGATTCTTTATGTAACCTTATCTTTATTGGAAATGCTTTAGTTACTTCACCTAAAGTTTTTACTCTGGTCGTTATATTTTCGTACATATCCTTAATTAGTTTAATATATGTTATGCTAACACCCCTATTTTTTAGAATTTTTCATATAATTTCTTTTCAGACTCTATCATAAACTTTTTCTAAGTCAATGACTACCATGTGTAGATTGTATTTTTGCTCTCAATATTTTTAAAATAATTATTTAAGGAGATGTATAGATTCTATTGTTGACCTTCTAAGTATGAACCAAAATTGAATTTTGATCACTATGGTTTCCTTAATTTTTTATCTATTACTTTTTTCCTAAAGTTTTATGGTATGACTTATTAGTTTAATACCCTTATAGTTTGCATAATTTTATATTTATTCTCTATTGATCAGATATTTTTTCCATTTTCAATATCATATTAAATAATTTTATAAGTCATTCAATACCTTGTTATTGGTACATTTGACATCAATAATCAAACCTAAGTTTTGATAAATGATAAATAGATTAAAGTTAGATGTTATGTGATCTAACCTTTCTATTAAGTATGCAAGACTTGACTGGTCTGACACCAAGTTGAAATCCAGCTAGGTTTGGAGGACCTGATAGCTGGTGTAGAAGTCCATATAGGTTAAGGAGTGATCCAATATCTGGAAGAAAGTTCGGTTGGGTCCGCGGGACTTGATAGTTGGCCGAAGTCCAGTTAGGTCTACGGACCTGACAACTAACAGGAAGACCTAATGGATCGTAAGGGAGTCAAGAGATTCTACATGGTAAGTAAGGTAAGTCATTAGAGGAGAGTGTTCCAGTGAGGATGAGTCCCAATTAGGGACTTTAGGCACAGGTCCAGTTAAGGTCTATTTTAGATCCCTAAACTGAAATCTTGACTAGATCCTGATCTTGGACACATATGATCTAAGTCATAAATTGATTCTATTTTTAATATGCTAACTCTGTTTTATAGGGTAATTTTTATTGCTTGACTAACGTGTTGTGCATGAACCAAAGCTAGAAAAAGGTCTCCGAGCGCCCGAAGCTTGTCCAAGCAGGCAAGCACCCGAGGTTACTCCAGGTGCCTGGGTCAGGGGCTTCGAAGGAGCACCTAGGCGGTACTGCAAGCACTTGGATGGCCGGGGTGCCCGGACTAGCTAAATGTCATGTGTTGGTTGTCCAACCCACGCCAGTAGTCCAGGCGCCCAGAGGTGGTCCAAGCGCCTGGACATGGATAAACTTCTCAGATAAAGTTTCGATGAGAGCACACCATATCAGCACACTCAAGTGCCCGGGGAGGGATCCAGGTGCCCAAATGAGGTCATAAAAGTAAGGTTCGACCAGCAACTTCAAGACAATTTAATTACGAGCTTAAACAACTCTTCTGCTACTTTCACTACACTTTACATAACTGCTCTGAGGACATTTGACCCCTACCGATAGACTAACACTGACACATAAGCACACTTAGACTCTACAACTTCAAGTGTTTGTAACTAGTTTTAAATTTGTACTTACTTTACATATTTGCAAAAGGAAAGGGTAGGATTGTTACACTTTCCTATTTCATTCTTTGTATTCAATCACTCTTCCAGCGGTTCCAGAAAAGGATTTAGTGGATTACCCATTGATAGGTCCGAGAGACTTGGTTCTTGGAGTAGAAGTCACTGAAAGCTCCAAACTAAATAACTCCTCGTGTACTTGTGCTTTTTCAGTTCTGTTTCCATTTCATTTCTGCTATGCACTTTGATTTCAAATTCAAAAAAGATAAGTTTTTTAAAATCACGTGGTTCACTCCATTCTCACGTGCATAATGATCCTACAGGTGGTATCAGAGTCAAGTTTGCTCTGAATTAGTGCAGCCACCAATCAAGCAGGGAGGCTTTTTCTTATTCATTTTTGGTTTTGAGATTTTTGATTATATCTGAATTGGTATGATTACTTTTTCAGATAAATTTTTCTTCGCGCCAGTTTTTGCTCGAAGTTGGTGCAACACCACTCGAGCTCTATATTTTTTTCTCTTCTCTAGGGCTATAAATGAGCCGAGCCAAGTCGAGCTTTGGGGTTTTCAAACTTTTTTGATAAGGTATCCGAACTGAGCCGAGCCGAGCTTAAAATGAACCAAGCTTTTGAAATAATTGTTCAAGCTTAGCTTGATTTATTTTTTATAGGTTTGAACTTGGTTCGTTTAGATATTATCAAGCACTTAATTCAAGCTTTTCTTGAGCTTGGTTCATTTAGATGTTATTGAGTTCTCAATTCAAACTTGTTTGATTGTTTGAAACTTTTAGTTGTTTGATTGATTATTGAGCTTGATAATTCAAACTTATTTGTTTATTTTATTTTATTGTTTATTTAGCATATTGATAAGAGTTTTATTAATGAATATAGTTCATGAACATTGTTCACAAACGTTGTTTACGAATATTGTTCACGAACATTATTCCCGAACGTTAACGAGTTGAACACATATATGTTCAAGCTTGTTTGTTTAATTTAACGAGTTATTCAAAATTATTTGTTTAATTAATCTTGTGTATATTGAACGAACATAATGTTGGTGCAATCGACCTCCAAGGTTTTAATGTCCAACAAATATGTTTAAGTATGCTTAATGGAGCTTGATCATGGGAAGTCCTAATCATGGCTAGACAAGGGTGAGAAGTCAACTGAGTCTTGGAAAGTCCTAATTGTAGGCTACGCAAGGGAAATCTCGGTTTATCGTGAAAGCCAGGGTGGATAGGTCTGGAGGACATGATCCCTGGGTAGTCGAATACTGAGGCAAGGGGGAAATCTCGGTATATCGTAGAAGCCAGGTGGATAGGTCTGGAGGACCTGATCCCTGGATAGCCGAATACTGAGGCAAGGGAAATCTCGATATATCGTGGAAGCCAGGTGGATAGGTTTGGAAGACATGATCCCTGGGTAGCCGAATACTGAGTCTTGTGAGTGAAGCCAGGTGGAGAAAATCCTAGGGGGAGATAACCTTAGATAACGAGTGTTGGTTGCTACTCGGAAAAACTAATGGTTCCTCTGTACAAAAATTTTATACAAGATCTGAACCTTTCCTAGCTACCATATGTTCTTTTAAATTAAACTTGGATCGCCTGCGGAACTTAACACGTTTGATCCCAAGTTTAACTTATATGTTCTTTTAGGTTTAGATTTGGATCTCCTGCGGAACTTAACACGTTAGATCCAAATCACCTAGGTCACAAAGTTGATTAAATATTAACTTCCAAATTTGGCTTCCAGGACTGCATGGCGAGGCACATGGCCTTCTTGGATATGGGAGCAACCACCACCGCCTAGACAAAGCCTTTTAAGGAAAGTTAATATTTAATTTCCTTAAATAACTCTAGGTTAACCAAAAAGAATAATCGAAGCACAAGTTCGAAAAGAAAACAAAAGAACACAACATCGAAAACTAATTCGAAACCTAGAATCACATGCCTCTTATATTTGGTATTTTTACAAAGAAATAAAACTAGTATGATGCGGAAAATAATTACTAGTTATACCTTTCTTTGTGAACTTTCAATGAGCTCTTGATCTTCTACCGTATTCCTCTTCTAACCTCGGACATTGTGTGGGCAATGATCTTCCGAGATGAGAACCACCAAGGCACCTTCTTCTTCCTTCCTTCAAGTTTCGGCCAAGCAAAAACTTCCAAAGGATGAAGAACTTTTTCCACCAACCAAGCTCCAAGGGATACAAGAAACAAGCCTCCTTTCTCTCCTTTTCTCCAAGCTAGATCCGACCACTTCTATGTCTCCAAGAGGTGATGAAGTCTCGGCCACAAGAAGGAGAAGAGAGAAGGGGAAGGGGAACCTCTAGGGCCTGGCCACACCTAGGAAGAAAAGAGAGGAAGAAAAAGAATAGAGTTGTTAGCCATTAAGGCACCTCTACCCCCTCTTTTATAATTCTTGGTCTTGGCAAATAAGAAAATTTTAATAAAAACTTCCTTAATTCCTTTGCCATGAAAAAGAAAAAATTATTTAATTAAAAATAATTTTTCTTTTCATAATATCAATGGTCGGCCACCTACAATCCCCAAATCAAGGAAAGTTTTAATTAAAACAAGAATTAAAACTTCCTAATTTATTTTCGGAAATTTATAAAAATTTCTCCAATAATTTTTATCCCTTCAAGATTGGTTAAAAAGGAAAATTTATAAATTAAAATATTTCTTTTAAACATGTGGATAATTTTCAAAAAGGAAAGTTATCTTTAAAAATTAAAATCTCCTTTCAATTTACAAATAAGGAAAGATATTAAATCTTTTATTAATCTTTTGTAGAAACTAATAAAAGAGAATTTTTAATTTTTAAACTTTCTTTTAAATCATAAACATGATTAAAAGGAAATTTTTTACCAAAATTAAAATCAACCTTTTAATCTACAAATAAGGAAAGAGATTTAGCCTTTCTCTTAATCTTTTGTAGAATCTTATAAAAGGAAATATTTAAATTTTTAAACTCTCTTTTAAATCATGTTATCCACATAAAAAAAATTTAAATTTAAAATTCTTTTTTATTTTAATAGGGTCGGCCACCTAAGCTTGAGTTCAAGCTAGGGCCGGCCACATGAATTCACCCATGAACCTAGCCATGGCCCGCCCTAGCTTAGTCTCCAAGCTAGCTTGCCCGACCCCTATAGGATGGGTAAGAAGGTGGGTATAGGTGGGTATAGTACTCTATAATTAAGAGGCTACGATAGGGACCGAGACGAGGATTTGATTTTGGTCTCCCGATGAAATTAAGCATCCCGTGTTCGCCCCGAACACACAATTTAATTCCATAAATAATAATTCATTCCACTAAAGAACTATTATTGAATTACCGCACCAATCCCAAATTACATTTTGGGCTCCTTCTTATTTTGAGTGTGTTAGTCTCCCTATGTTTAAGATAATGAATGTCCACTAATTAAATGAGTTACTGACAACTCACTTAATTAATATCTTAGTCCAAAAGTAGTACCACTCAACCTTATTATCATGTCGGACTAAGTCCACCTGCAGGGTTTAACATAACAATCCTTATGAGCTCCTCTTGGGGGAATTCTCAACCTAGGTTACTAGGACACAGTTTCCTTCTATAATCAATAACACACACTATAAGTGATATCATTTCCCAACTTATCGAGCTTATTGATTTATCGAACTAAATCTCACCCATTAATAAATTAAAGAAATAAATATCAAATATATGTGCTTGTTATTATATTAGGATTAAGAGCACACACTTCCATAATAACTGAGGTCATTGCTCTTTTATAAAGTCAGTATAAAAAGAAATGACTTCTAATGGTTCTACTCAATACACTCTAAGTGTACTAGTGTAATTATATAGTTAAGATAAACTAATACCTAATTATACTACGACCTTCCAATGGTGTGTTCCTTTCCATCTTAGTCGTAAGCTACTGTTTATAATTTATAAGGTACTGATAACATGATCCTCTGTGTGTGACACCACATACCATGTTATCTACAATATAAATTAATTGAACAACTACATTTATCATAAATGTAGACATTTGACCAATGTGATTCTTATTTCTAGATAAATGTTTATACCAAAAGCTAGGCTTTTAGTATACATCCTAACAATCTCCCACTTATATTAAAAGACTAAGCTGCTATATCTGCTGTCATACATCTGATTCCCAACTCTTCAACATGCCCATCAAAAGCTCTTGCCTTAAGGGCCTTAGTGAAAAGATCTATAGGTCATCATCTGATGCAATCTAAGCAGCAACAACTTCTCCTCGTTTATACGATTTCTCGTATTGGGTGGTACTTGCGCTCTATTGTGTTTACTTGCCTTATAGACTCATGGTTTCTTCGAGTTTGCTTCTGCACCACTATTATTACAATAAATTATAATAATCTTTTGGACAAACCAGAAATCATATCTAAGTCCATCTTGAGGTCACTTTAGCCATTCAGCTTCTATGCCTGCCTCAGAGGCTGCCATATTCTCAGCTTCTATGGTGGAGTCTGAAAAACACCACTCCTTCATAATTATGACTTTACCTCCTAAAGTAAACACAAAACCCCGAGGTTGACTTACTATTATCCCTATCTGATTGGATGTCTAAATCCATGCAACCCACAGGGAATAAATTATCTGCCTTGTAAGCTAGCATATAATCTCTAGTGCCTCTAAGGTACTTCAATATATGTTTTACCTCAGACCAATGTCCTTGTCCAGGGTTACTTTGATATCTGCTAACTATGCCCTCGGCAAAACAGATTCCTGATCTCGTGCATAGCATACATTAGGCTTCCGACAGCTGAAGCATAAGGAACTGCCTTCATTTACTTTATCTACTTTGATGTCTACGGAGACATCACTTTAGATAAAGTTACTCCATGCTAAAAAGGTAAGAAACCTTTCTTGGAGTTTTGCATGCTTAAAACGAGCAAGAATTTTTTCGATATATGAAGCTTGGGATAAGTAAAATATTCTTTTCTTGCGATCCCTTATTACTTTGATCCCAAGAATATATACATTCTCTCAAGTCCTTCATATCGAATTGTTTGGACAACCATACCCTTACTTCTGATAACACTTTGATATTGTTTCCAACTACCAAAAATATTATATGCGTATAGTACAAGAAGTACCACCACGTTTCCATCATACTTTTTGTATACACAAGACTTATCTGGTTACTAAATAAATCCATAGGTCTGGATTACTTTAATGAACCAGATGTTCCAAGACCTTGAAGCTTTGCCTCAGTTCATAGACTGATTGAGCTTGCACACAAGATGATCTTTGCCCTTTGCAATGAACCCTTCTGGTTGCTTTATATGGATGCTTTCTTCAAGACTTCCATTAAGGAATGTTGTCTTGACATCCACTTGCCAAATAGATAAAAGAATCCGGATAGACTTAAGCATGACTACCGGTGAAAAGGTTTCGTTTTTCAACAAGCCTTGCTTTGAAAGTTTCTACCTTCCTGTCTATCCCTCTTTTCCTATTATAGACCTTTTTACACCCAATGGCTTTTACACCATCTGGTGGTTCTACAAGCTTCCAGATTTTATTAGAATACATATATTCTAATTATGTTATTCATTACTCTTTGCCAAGATGCTGCATCTTTATCTTGGAGTGCTTCATCATATGTCCGGGATCAGGCTCATGTTCATTTGGGATCAAGTCCAAAAGACTCTCCCAAAACATGAATCTTTTAGGTTGTTTGACAATCCTCCCACTACGATTAGGCACTGTCTATAATTGTGTATCAATTGTGATACATGTTGTTGTTTCTTGTGATATTTCATCTTGTACAGTTGGTACTAGATTAGACGTGTCCTTTATTAAGAACAAATTTACTTATGGACTTGTGGTTCATTATATAGTCCTCTTCTAAAAATCAGTCATTGATGCTAACAATGACCTTCTGATTTTTAAGACTATAAACCTACTTTCGTTTCTCTAGGATAACCCACAAACAAGTGAATTCCTATCCAACTTATCATTGTCTCTCTTCAGCATATGTGCTGGACTACCCGAATCCGAATATGCTTCAAAATAGGCTTACGCCTATTCAGTAATTCTATATGAGTAGAGAGTTCTGACTTTGGAAGGTACTATGTTCACTTTCTTTTTCAGAGTATATCCTTAAAACGAACTTGGTAATTTTATGAATAACTCATCATCAATCTAATTATTTCCATAAGAGTCATATACCTTCTTTCTACTACACCATTCTGTTGGGGTGTACCAGGTGCAGTTAGTTGGGATTGAATCCCTACTTTTGATAAGTAACTCCTAAATTGTCCCAAGAGGTACTTGCCACTACGATCTTACCATAGTGACTTGATACTTTTACTTTAACGTTTCTCCGCATCAGCCTTGTACTATTTGAACTAATCAAAGCACTTAGTCTTGCGGCACATTAAGTAAATGTATTTGTATCTTGAATAGTTGTCTATAAAATAGATGAAATATTCGATACTACCTCTTGTCTGGATAGTCATAGGATCACACAAATCAGAATGAACCAATTCCAACATATCTTTGGCTCCATACCCCTTAGACTTAAAAGTTTCTTGGTTATTTTTCCTTCCAAGTAAGACTCGCAGGTTGGAAAGAATTCCACTACTAATGAACCCAAAAGTTCATCAGCTACCAATGAATCCTACTCAAGTTAATATAACCTAGCCTTAGATGCCAAAGATATAATTGGTTCATTTTGAAGGTTCTTTCTCTTATTAAAGTTAGAGGATGTGTTATCAATTTCCATTTATTGCATCGTGGGAATTATTGGATTATAAATTGTCAACCAACGTACCAGAATAAATATCTTTTCTATTTTCTTGATAACAACTTTGTTATCAAAAATAGACACAATATCTATTCTTTAATAGTTTAGAAACTAAAAACAAGTTCTTTCTAAACTTAGTATGTAAAGATAATTTTTAAAATCCATATTTTATTCCTATCAGAGGATAAGTATCTCCCACTACAATAGCTACCACTTTTTGCAGTAGTGCCCATGTAAACGGTGATTTACCTTTCATATAGTTATCGGGTTTCCTGGAACCCCTACAATGAGTTGCAGACATGATCAGTGGCTCCTGTATCTACACACCAGGTACCGGTAGATAATACCACTAAACATGTATCAACTAATGAATAAAATACACCTATCTTGTTCTTAATTCTAAGAGGACAATCTACCTTAATATCCAAGTCCTATTTCCAATCATTATAATTGGGACTACTAAGTCTTTTCTATAGTATAACAACTAGGGGATTGACAAACATTTTAAATCATAAGAATCACAAAAATATTTGGTCAAGACCAACACTTTTAAAATCCCCGTGAATTTTGTATGCCACGATAGTGTGGACGTATACAAATTCAAAAGGAGATTTTTTCCATTAATTTTATTATCTCGTCATCTTAACTTTATGACAAATAAAATTAATAGTTGGTCTATCTTAGATCAAATATTTTGGTCAAAACTTTGAATTTAAAATAACATTGATTCCTCAAATAATATTATTTAAATTCACCAACACCTCAAACACCGTGAATTTTGCATGCCACGATAGTGTGGACGTATACAAATTCAAACATTTGTAAGAGGAGGGTTTTACCCATTAATTACCTTGTCAAAAAAAAAACTTTATGACAAATAAAATTACCTCAAACACCGTAAATTTTGTATGCCACGATAGTGTGGACGTATACAAAATCAGATATTTGTAAGAGGGGTTTTAATTTTATTATCTTGTCAACTTATATTTTTGACAAATTAATAGTTGGTTTTGCTTTGGTCACACAAATAATAGCAGTGACTCCGATGGGGAGGATACTATTAGATGTGCCTAAGTGTATACCATTACTTGACACTTAGTCCATCAAATAAGATTGTGCCCCTTCCGATGGGGAAGATCACACGCTCTTAGCTAATTTCCTATAGTCATCCAAAATGGAAGTTTAATCTAGTGATCCGCAAACAAGCTCATCCGATATGGAGGAAAACACTCAGAGCCAACGCGCAAGCTTGTTGCATCACTTATAAACCAGTAATGGAGACCGTGGAATTTATTTAAAAATAAATCTCTCTCCCACTTAGTTATTTAAAGTGAGGAATTTTGACTATGCTAGCCTACTTAACATGCATACTAACAAGCACACACATCACAGAATAAAAAACAATAAATAGAAAAACTAATTTTCAACTATTATGGCTTTTATCTATTGTTGTCCTCCGTGTGTCGCCAACCCTAGCTGCTGCCATCTTTGGCCACCGCTACCGGGTCTAGTTGTCGCATCCATCTTGCTCCTTGTTCCGCTGCGCCTCTGGTTCCACACCTTGCAAGTTTCGATCCGCGATATTAATAGAATTTTACATTTTTCGATCCTATATTCCTCGAAGGAATGTACATGTAAACTAGATCTAACATAAAATAAAATTTACATCCATCGATCCTATATTCCATAAAAGGAATGTACATGTAACTAGATCATAAAATAAAATCCTAATAAAACTAAATACAACTTCTGCTGTATTTTATAATACAATCATACACATACAATAAAATGCCCTTGACATGTCCAAGGGTCCAATCACACACATAATATCTATAAGTCATAATAGTTGGATCTTGCATCCACAAAGTTAGCACATCCTACTATTATCCTGCCTAAATTATGTATGACATGTGCATAATTAAACTAATACCAAATACACAGAGGCAAAACCCTAGCTCTGATACCAATTGTTGGTTGCTACTCGGAAAACCTAATGGTTCCGCTGTACAAAAATTTTGTACAAGATCTGAACCTTTCCTAGCTACCATGTGTTCTTTTAAATTAAACTTGGATCGTCTGCGGAACTTAACACGTTTGATCCCAAGTTTAACTTATATGTTCTTTTAGGTTTAGATTTGGATCTCCTGCGGAACTTAACACGTTCGATCCAAATCACCTAGGTCACAAAGTTGATTAAATATTAATTTCCAAATTTGGCTTCCAGGACTGCATGGGGAGGCACATGACCTTCTTGGATATGGGAGCAACCACCACTGCCTAGACAAAGCCTTTTAAGGAAAGTTAATATTTAATTTCCTTAAATAACTCTAGGTTAACCAAAAAGAATAATCGAAGCACAAGTTCGAAAAGAAAACAAAAGAACACAACATTGAAAACTAATTCGAAACCTAGAATCACATGCCTCTTGTATTTGGTATTTTTACAAAGAAATAAAACTAGTATGATGCGGAAAATAATTACTAGTTATACCTTTCTTTGTGAACTTTCAATGACCTCTTGATCTTCTACCGTATTCCTCTTCTAACCTCGGACATTGTGTGGGCAATGATCTTCCGAGATGAGAACCACCAAGGCACCTTCTTCTTCCTTCCTTCAAGTTTCGGCCAAGCAAAAACTTCCAAAGGATGAAGAACTTTTTCCACCAACCAAGCTCCAAGGGATGCAAGAAACAATCCTCCTTTCTCTCTTTTTCTCCAAGCTAGATCCGACCACTTCTATGTCTCCAAGAGGTGATGAAGTCTCGGCCACAAGAAGGAGAAGAGAGAAGGAGAAGGGGAACCTCTAGGGGCCGGCCACACCTAGGAAGAAAAGAGAGGAAGAAAAAGAATAGAGTTGTTAGCCATTAAGGCACCTCTACCCCCTCTTTTATAATCCTTGGTCTTGGCAAATAAGGAAATTTTAATAAAAACTTCCTTAATTCCTTTGCTATGAAAAAAAAAAAATTATTTAATTAAAAATAATTTTCTTTTCATAATATCAATGGTCGGCCACCTACAATCCCCAAATCAAGGAAAGTTTTAATTAAAACAAGAATTAAAACTTCCTAATTTGTTTCCGGAAATTTATAAAAATTTCTCCAATAATTTTTATCCCTTCATGATTGGTTAAAAAGAAAATTTTATAAATTAAAATATTTCTTTTAAATATGTGGATAATTTCCAAAAAGGAAAGTTATCTCTAAAAATTAAAATCTTCTTTCAATCTACAAATAAGGAAAGATATTAAATCTTTTCTTAATCTTTTGTAGAAACTAATAAAAGAGAATTTTTAATTTTTAAACTTTCTTTTAAATCATAAACATGATTAAAAGGAAAGTTTTTACCAAAATTAAAATCAACCTTTTAATCTACAAATAAGGAAAGAGATTTAGCTCTTCTCTTAATCTTTTGTAGAATCTTATAAAAGGAAATATTTAAATTTTTAAACTCTCTTTTAAATCATGTTATCCACATAAAAAAAATTTAAAATTAAAATTCTTTTTTATTTTAATAGGGTCGGTCACCTAAGCTTGAGTTCAAGTTAGGGCCGGCCACATGAATTCACCCATGAACCTAGCCATGGCCCGCCCTAGCTTAGTCTCCAAACTAGCTTGTCCGGCCCCTATAGGATGGGTAAGAAGGTGGGTATAGGTGGGTATAGTACTCTATAATTAAGAGGCTACGATAGGGACCGAGACGAGGAATTGGTTTTGGTTTCCCGATGAAATTAAGCATCCCGTGTTCGCCCCGATCACACAACTTAATTCCATCAATAATAATTCATTCCACTAAAGAACTATTATTGAACTACCGCACCAATCCCAAATTACATTTTGGGCTCCTTCTTATTATGAGTGTGTTAGTCTCCCTGTGTTTAAGATAATGAATGCCCACTAATTAAATGAGTTACTGACAACTCACTTAATTAATATCTTAGTCCAAAAGTAGTATCACTCAACCTTATTATCATGTCGGACTAAGTCCACCTGCAGGGTTTAACATGACAATCCTTATGAGCTCCTCTTGGGGACATTCTCAACCTAGATTACTAGGACACAGTTTCCTTCTATAATCAACAACACACACTATAAGTGATATCATTTCTCAACTTATCAGGCTTATTGATTTATCGAACTAAATCTCACCCTTTGATAAATTAAAGAAATAAATATCAAATATATGTGCTTGTTATTATATTAGGATTAAGAGCACACACTTCCATAATAATTGAGGTCCTTGTTCTTTTATAAAGTCAGTATAAAAAGAAACGACCTCTAATGGTCCTACTCAATACACTCTAAGTGTACTAGTGTAATTATATAGTTAAGATAAACTAATACCTAATTATACTACGACCTTCCAATGGTGTGTTCCTTTCCATCTTACTCGTAAGCTACTGTTTATAATTTATAAGGTACTGATAACATGATCCTCTGTATGTGACACCACACACCATGTTATATACAATATAAATTAATTGAACAACTACATTTATCATAAATGTAGACATTTGACCAATGTGATTTTTATTTCTAGATAAATGTTTATACCAAAAGCTAGGCTTTTAGTATACATCTTAACAACGAGAAGGCTTGGAGGAGTGAACTCCAAGTAAGGTTGATCGGGCGGTCGACCGGACCAACGGATCTCGGTAAATCTAGGTTTAGGTTTTCAATTATATTCTGTATTACTATTATTGTTGTTGCTAATATAGTATTGCAGGAAAGTCTTAGTGGATCAGGCGATCAGACACTGAGCAGGCAAAGTCCAAACATGTTTGGAGGGCCATGTTTGGCAGGTAAGTTGAGGTAAACAACTGGAGGAGCGACTGTGAGGTCAGGTTCCTGAAGGGAACAACCTAAGGCCGCTGATCCAACTGTAGAAACCGAAAAGGTTTCCAAGTTGAGATCAAGACAGTTTTACTGTCTAATATTTCATGCATTATATATATTACTGTGCTAACCTTTGTGTTGCAGGGATACTTTGTTTAATTCTGTGTTGCAGGTTCAGTCGGATCGGTCGACCGAACATAGGGATCGGTCAACCAAACCAAGTTGACTCAGCACAAGCCAGTTCATCAGCATCAATCAGAAGCAAAAGGAAATAGAGCTGATCGGTCGACCGAATCCTTGGATCGATCGACTGAACCAATCAACATTAATGCACAGTAAATGTGAATCTCGACAAATCTCGACGAACAAGGAAGGAGCCAGTTCGGTCGATCGAAAAATGGGATTGGTCGACCGAACCCTTAATGAGCAATTAATGTCAGAGATCGAGCCAGCGTCAGACTCCAGCCAAGAAGGAAGGGAGCTGGTTCGGTCGACCAAACAGAGGGATCGGTCGACCGAACGCCCATTACACCTATAAAAAGAGGCTCGAGGGTTGAGGCTGATACAACACTTTCTGATCGATTGAAGTTCTCTTCTGCAAGCTACTCGTGGTACAAGTCTTCATCAGCTTTGCAAGTCACTCTGTCCGATAGTGCCGACCAAAGCTTTAACTCTATTACTTGTCAGTATATTTTATTAGCTTGCATTGTAATTAACTTAAGCAAGATAGTAGGTTGTTACTATCTTGCTCATTTTGTACATTCTGCTTCTTTCTGAGGATTTCGGAAAGAAGGGTTATAGTGGATTGCCCATCTGTGCGATCAAGGATCGCGGGCCTTCGAGTAGGAGTCGACCTAGACTCCGAACGAAGTAAACAAGCTTGTCTTTCTTTTACTCTCCGCTGTGCACGACTCTGCTTTCAAAGAAAAAGTATCTTACTCATTCGATCTAACACATAAACAAACTCTTACCAAGTCAAACACCAAACCTGTTAATGAACGCTTGGTTCATTTACAGACCTACTCTTCTCCTACAATACTAATATAAGACCAAGTCTTGGTACTTCTTTCTAGTTTTTTATTTGTGCAAGAATCCTTTTTAAATGGCACAAATCAAGGGCTACAACATTGTTGGTCCACCGCTATACAATGAAGATGACTTCTCCTACTAGAAGAAGAAGATGGAAGTCTATCTAAAAACTGACATCGACCAATGGTTTTCTATCCTACAAGGGTATAAGGAGCTAATCAATGAAGAAACTAAAATACCCCTCAACCCAGAGAACTAGAACATTGAAATGAAGAAAAAGGCACAAATTGACAACAAGACTGTAAACACTCTTCAATGTAGGTTGATGTGGGAAGAACTCAGCCGGATCAAACCATTTAAGAACACAAAGGAATTTTGGGACAAGTTGATCGAGTTGCACAAAGGCATAAGTGATGCAAAGATAACGAAGCATGACTTACTATTGAATAATCTATTTAATATTAAAATATAGGATGGAGTAACAACTACTCAACTACACGCAAGAATCAAGGATATTCTGAATGGACTCCACCTAATCGGTCACCAACTAGAGAACTGAGATGTAATCAAGTATACTTTGAACTCCTTTCCTCGAAATATACTATGAGCATCTATAATAGATGCCTATAAAGTTTTGAGAAATTTAAATAAATTAAAATTAGATGAACTATTTTGTGAACTTGAACTCTACGAACGGACTAACTCAAAGAAAGTCGAGAAAGGTGTGGCTTTTCTTTCAAGTCCATCAAAGGAAATGAAGACTAGAACTCGGGTTAAGCCTGAGTTAGAAAATGAATCTAACTCAGAAACAGATGAAGAAGAACAACTAGTGAACATGGTCAGAAAAAATATTCACTAGAAGGAAGAATAACTTCACAAAGAAGGACTTACAAAAGGTGATTAAATCAATATCCAACCACACAAAGGCGAAGTCACATGCTACGAGTGTAACAAGAAAGGACACTACAAGCACAAGTATCCAAAAATAAAAGAGGACAAACCCAAGACAACCAGAAGAAAGAAGACACTCAAACTAACTTGGGACGATTCGTCATCGGAAGAATCAGACAATGACAAATCGAAGCATCACAACTACCTCGCACTGATGGCATCCGGATCGAAATCAGAAAGCGAGGCGGATTAAGACAACAAGTTCAAATTCGAGTCAAGTCACGAATCCATACTCGTTTCCGAAGGTTCCAACGAGGTAAAATCTATTTTAACTGTAAAATTTTTAAAAATTATTGCATGCCTTACTTAAAAATTAATTAAATCTGAAAAATAAAATGAAACACTTCTTAAGGAAAATCAATACCTCAAGGAATAAATTAATTCTCAAACAGAAAATGGAAACCCAAATCAATCTATAAAACTTGAGGAGGAAAATTCTATTTTAAAAGGTGAAGTCGATAAAATTAAAGGATTATTAGAAACTTTCACAATAAGATTAAAGAATTTAGACTTAATCCTTAGATCACAAAAGCTATATATAATAAGTCCAGACTCGGATAAAGACCCAACTCAATAAATAAATCGTTCATCTCATTAATAAGTCAAAATAAAAAATAAACCAAAGCTTGAGTTTCAAAAGCTTATCTAACTAAGCAATTCAATCAATATTATGTACATAAAAATGAAATTCATGACCTCAAATCATGTAACGACCACCCTTCTTACTATACTACTCTCTAAGGGTGACCGTTACTTAACTACTAACTCTACTTAACCGGTATGATCGAAACCACGAGGAGTCTCTACCGAAAAATTTCGGCAACATCTCCCCTGTACTGGTGACCATAAACTGAGATACATATATAGTATACATCAACCACAGGTGGCTGGAACATATATCAAACACCCACGCAATTAAATAAGTGTCAAACACCAACATATCTACTTATTAAACAGAACTCATCTCAGCATACAATCTAAAACTAGAATAATCTTCAATGGCATGAAATGTAAGATACAATCTCAAATATTTATTAACCATTAAAACACGGAAACTCAATAACATCCCAAGTCTCTCCCATAGTCCTAGCATCACACATCATCCGCACCACCTTGTCGCCTTCCTTTGCTATATCTTTTCCTTTCCTTTATCTGCAGTAAGAGAAATGCAAACTATAAGCAAAATTACTTAGTAAGCGCTATCTAACTCACAAAAACTCGAATATGCATGTATACAAGAAGAAACTAGAAACTGAATGCTCTAAAAGAAAACATATATAGTTGCTCATGTTAATCTAATAGCAAAGAAATAGCGTTATAGTTCAATACTGCTCTTGCTCAAATCTATAGCAAAGGAATGGAAATAAAATTCTATACTGCTCATGCTCAAACAATAGCAAAGAAATAGAAATAGAAAATGAAATCTGATCATGCATATTCAATAGCAAAGGATCTAGAAAATCTGCTCGTGCTCTACTAATAGCAAAAATGAAAACTGCACATGCTCAAATAACAGCAAATGAAAACTGCACATGTACATCTATAGCAAAAGAAATCTGCACTTCTATTAGCAATAGAAAACTACTCATCTAATAGCAATAAGAAAATCTGCTTGTACCCAACTAATAGCAAAATGAAAATCTACTAAAGTTTAAAACTTATGTAAGACTTGTTTCATTTGTTTCAAAAACTTATACTCTTATACTTCAAAATAATAATAAACTTCTTCTTGGGCCCAGGCTTAGTACCAATGCGCGCTCCCTAATAGAGACTGTGGTAGCTAATCATCAGTCCTACGAGGGTAAAAACCTTGGTCTTACCAGGGCCAAGACCTTAGAATTGGTCACCTAGATTTTGTTTAACGACAACCTTGGAAGTCGGGTACTAGCCTTTCTTTAAAATAAAATACTTGTTATCTTTTAATATTCTTACAATAAAATGCCTTGGCATTTCTTTGAGCACTTGGTGTGCTGCTGATCCCAATACTTAAAATTTAGGGATTCTATCAAGACCTTGGTCTTTTCTTACTTATAGCTACTCATAATCCCCTAAAAAGGTTTAATAGAATACATAATTATTCCACTAAAATACATGGTTTCTCATGCTTGTTGAAATAGCAAATGAAAACTAAAGATGATTCTTTTCATGCATTTTCAATAGCAAGGAAGATTACTCATCTAATAGCAATAAGAAAACTGCACTGCTAAAAGTACTAAAACTAGGAGCTAAATGAAAATTAATAATTCTGCAATTCTTCATTTGTGGTACATGTCTACTGCTACACAAGAATTCTAAGAGCTAAATGCAAACTAAAATATGCTCATGCTTCAATCAAAATCTGTACACTTGAATGAATGTAGCAAGGAAGCATAACCAAAGCTAAAAAAAACCTGCTGAAGCTAAAAAGAAAATTTAATTAAACCTGTCCAAAACTCAAATCCGTATACTGAGCAACAGAAATCACAACCGGTGGGAGCTGTCTGTAGTTCCACGGCAAGAAAGCAAAATAAAAGGAAAACATAATGCTACACATAGCTATTCAAACTAAAAAAAAAACCTGCTGAAACTAAAATCCTTGCAAACATGTTCACAACATAAAGCAACAGAATTCATCAAGCATGCTTCAAAACAACCCGAAACCATAGTCCAATTCCCTGTTCAATGCCACGGTAGAAACCAATAGGAGCAAAACACTCCACTTACTTAATCCTTTTCTTGTTCTTGCCTTGGAAACTCACGGCAGCAACAAGACCTTTAAGCATGTTACAGTATACATGCAAGGAAGAAGGAAAAAGAATCTTAAATCTACCCTTAACCCTCTAATATACAGATTCTGTGCAACATGATCTGAAACACAAAAAGAACTAAATCCCTAGCAAACATAAATTAGGCTCAAACTCAACCCGAAACAAAGGATATGCTGTGGATGGTAAGAAGCGAAACAAACCCCAAAACAACTCTTACTGCAGGTGAGTATCAACTTACCGAGGTGTTCTTGGACTTACAACGGAAGGGGAAGGCTCCTAGGGCTTCGGAGAACTCGAGTTCTCGGTCTCTTCTTGTGCTCACGGCTCCTCCTCGACGAGAGGATCACAAGGAGATGAAGAAACCTTCGGATGAGTCCTTGGCCGGCCACCGGAGATGAAGCTAGGTCTTCGTTTTTCTTCGCTCGGCAGAATTGGTGTCGTCGCACGCGAGGAAGAAGAGAAGGGGGAAGAAATTAGGTCTCGGGAAATTACCCAAGTTCTTTTCTTATAATTAGGGTTTTTATTAAATGTTATACCTTAAAATATTTGCCGCTGCCTATCTGATCAGCATCGACCGCTTGCACACTTGGTCAGCCGGATCCTCTTAAGAGTTGGCTCGACCGGAGGTCGCAGGTTCGAACCTCGGCCAAACCTATTTATTTTTTTGAAACTTCCTCATTTTGGTAAAAATACCAAACGAACTCCAAAAATTACATAAAAATACTCTAAAATTTTTTAAAAATCTCTAGATATTTCTAAGGCATTTTAAAATATTTTTAAATTACTTTTGGGACTCGAAATGAGGAAATTTGGGTTGTTACAATTCCCCATACCTTATAAAAAGTTCATCCTCGAACTTAGAATAACTTTGGATATTTCTGTCTCATACTGTCCTCACGCTCCCAAGTGACTTCCTCGTGCTTCTGGTTCTGCCAGATGATCTTTACTAGTGGTACTTCTTTGTTCCTTAGTCTCTTAACTTCTCTGTCCACTATCTGTGTAGGTCTGCTCTCATAGCTAAGATCCTCCTGGATCTGCACTGACTGAGGTTGAATCACTTGGCTAGGGTCGTGGAGACACTTCTTTAGCATGGAGACATGAAATACATTGTGTATTGCTGATATATCTTGTGATAAGTCCATCTTGTATGCTACTTTCTCAATCCTTTCTATGATCAGGTAGTGTCCTACGTAGCGGGGACTTAATTTGCCCTTCTTGCCAAATCTCATCACTCCTTTCATCAGAGCAACCTTGAGAAAAATAGAATCCCCTACTTAGAATTCAAGTGGCCTACGACGTGTATCAGCATAACTTTTCTGTCTACTCTGGGCAGTCTCAATCCTCTGTCTGATCTTCTGAATAGCCTGAGTGGTCTCATCTATCATCTCAGTCTGAATGCCCAGCTCTACTTCCATTTCTTTTCTTTCACTTGCTTCTTGCCAACAAATGGGTGATCTGCACTTCCTGCCATACAACACTTCATATGGTGCCATCTTGATGGTGGCCTGATAGCTATTGTTATATGCAAACTCAGCTAAGCATAGATACTTGCACCAACTTCCCTTGAAATCTAGTGCACAAGCTCTGAGCATATCTTCTAAAATCTGATTTACTCGCTCTGTCTGTCTATCAGTTTGAGGATGGAAGGCTGTGCTGAACTTGAGTTTGGTGCCTAGTGCATTCTGAACACACTCCCAAAGATGAGAGGTGAAACGCCCATCTCTATCAGAAATAATAGATTTAGGAACTCCGTGAAGTCTGATCACTTCCTTAACATATAGTTGTGCCAACTGCTCTATAGAGTGGGACACCTTGATGGCTAGAAAATGAGCAGACTTGGTCAATCTGTCCACTATTACCCATATTGCATCATATCCGTTCGTGGTTCCTGGAAGACCTGTTATAATGTCCATGGATATGTCTTCCCACTTCCATTTTGGTATTGGGAGAGGTTGTAACATTCCTCCTGGTCTCTGGTGTTCTGCTTTGACTCTCTGACATGTTAGGCAGGTACTGACATATTTCGCAACATCTCTTTTGAGTCCAGACCACCAGAACCTCTGTTTCATGTCCTGATACATTTTGGTGGAACCAGGATGCATGGAGTATGGCGTGCTATGAGCTTCTTCTAAAATTTTCTTTCTTAACTCTTCATTATTGGGGACACAAAGATGATTCCCCTGATAAAGAACTCCATTGTATGATACTCGAAACTCTGTATCTTCTTTTTGTACCCCTTGCTTGATCTTCTGTATGTCTGGATCTTCACTTTGCTTTCTCTGTTTATCCTCAAGCAAGGTAGACTCTAAGGTCAATGCAGAGAGTTGCCCATCAACAATTTCGACTCTGAAATCTAACAGTTCCCTCTGCAGTGGAAGTGCTAATGATGACAAGTGCATCAGAGTTGCACTGGACTTTCGACTTAGTACATCTGCCACTTTGTTAGCTTTGCCTGGGTGGTAGAGGATTTCACAGTCATAGTCTTTGACCAACTCCAGCCACCTGCGCTGTCTCATGTTTAAGTCTTTCTGGGTGAAGAAATACTTTAATCTCTGATGGTTCGTGAAGATTCTGCACTGACTTCCATACAAATAATGTCGCCAGAGTTTTAGTGCAAAGACCACAGCTGCCAGCTCAAGATCATGAGTGGGGTAGTTCTTCTCGTAGTCTTTGAGTTGTCTGGAAGCATAAGCTATAACTTTTCCTTCTTGCATGAGTACAACTCCTAGGCCCATCTTGGAAGCATCACTGTAGATGTCAAAACTCTTGTCACTTTCTGGAACTATCAGGATGGGAGCACTGGTCAGTCTCTTCTTTAGCTCTTGGAAACTCTGCTCACATTTGTCTAACCATTCGAACTTCTTGTTCTTCCTAGTGAGGGTTGTTAGTGGAGAGGCTATCCTGGAAAAGTCCTCCATGAATTTTCTGTAGTACCCAGCTAAACCAAGGAAGCTTCTGATCTCCCTAGCGTTCTTGGGTCTGCTCCAGTTATTGACCGCTTCTATCTTGGCAGGATTCACTTGGATGCCTTCTTTAGAAATAATGTGACCTAGAAACGCCACCTGATTTAACCAGAACTCGCACTTCGAGAATTTAGCATAAAGCTATTTTTGCTGTAAGGTCTGCAGTACTATTCTCAAGTGCGTGTCATGCTCCTCTGGGATTCTGGAATAGACTAGAATGTCATCGATGAACACGATGATAGATTTATCAAGGTATTCTCTGAACACTCTGTTCATCAAGTCCATGAAGACTGCAGGTGCATTAGTCACACATAATGGCATGACTACAAATTTGTAGTGTCCATATCTGGTCCTGGAAACTGTTCTGGGTATATCACTTTCTTTTACTTTCAACTGATGATACCCAGAGTGCAGGTCTATCTTGGAGAACACTGTTGCCCTCTTTAGCTGATCAAATAGATCATCTATTCTGGGAAGAGGGTACTTGTTCTTAACTGTTTCTTTGTTTAGCGCTATATAATCTATGCACATTCGCATAGATCCGTCTTTCTTCTTAACGAACAACACAGGAGCTCCCCATAGTGAATGATTAGGGCGGATGAAGGCTTTGTCAAGCAGCTCCTGAAGTTGTTCTTGTAACTCTTTCAGCTCTGCTGGAGACATGCGGTATAGAGCTTTTGAAATTGGACCGGTACCAGGAACTAATTCAATTTCAAACTCCACTTCTCTGTTGGGAGGTAGTCCAGGTAGCTCTTCTGGAAACCTCTGGATACTCGCAGACTATCCAAACTTCCTCCTGCTTGGGTCTTTCTTGTTCTTCTGTACTCACAATGAATGCAAGAAAATCAGTATATCTTTTAGCTAACATCTGGTGAGTTGTTAGGGAGGAGAGGAATTTCTGGGTCTTCCTCTTCGGCACTCCCGTGAACTCAAAGGATGGTTCACCTTCTGAATTCTATAAACTCTTCATAATGTTTATTGGTGATCCGTTGGCGGAAGAATTCTTCATGAAACTCTGTCTCGGAGTCAGTCCAGCTCATCTAATTGACTACTCTCTTTCTCTTAACTCTCTCTCCCACCACTTACGAGCATTTCCTGATAGGCAGAAAGAGGCACACTTAACCTTCTCGACTTCTGGCCAGTCAAGAAGCTCCATGGTGCTCTCCAGTGTCTTGAACAATGCCTGAGCATCCTAGGGCTCAGTCGTGCCTGAGAAACTTTCTGGCTTCAGCTTGAAGCTACTGTATCAGGTATGCTTCTTGTCTTCTAGGTGTTGTGGTGACTTCCAGGGCGGCTGGTGGGACCTCAGTCACCACTGGAGTCTCCACGTTTACCGTTAGGGGAGTGGTAGGAACTGACTGCTGATTAGCCATCAGATTGACAATCACTTATTACTGCTATGCTACTTGTCTCTGGAGTTGAGCAACAACTTCAAAAAATTGGTCTCAGTTGTTTTGGGCTCCTCGTTCTCCTGAGCTCGGTTCTCAGTACGAGTGGTACGGGGACACCCTCTTCTTGACATCTCGTCATGCAGAGGGAAAACTTGAAATCATCACTATACTTTCTAGATATATCTTACTTAAGCATGATTCTTGACTTTAAACACATATGAGCAAGTACTTCTAAACATTTCTCTATACTGCAAGCACTAAAGGAAAAACATAAAAGAAAGTATAAATACATTCTTACTTGAAGACGACAAGGCTGGTGCTGATGTGCGATGCTGGAGAATAGGAACTGCTCTGATACCAACTGTAACGACCACCCTTCTTACTATACTACTCTCTAAGGGTGACCGTTACTTAACTACTAACTCTACTTAACCGGTATGATCGAAACCACGAGGAGTCTCTACCGAAAAATTTTGACAACATCTCCCCTGTACCGGTGACCATAAACTGAGATACATATATAGTATACATCAACCACAGGTGGCTGGAACATATATCAAACACCCACGCAATTAAATAAGTGTCAAACACCAACATATCTACTTATTAAACAGAACTCATCTCAGCATACAATCTAAAACTAGAATAATCTTCAATGGCATGAAATGTAAGATACAATCTCAAATATTTATTAACCACTAAAACACGGAAACTCAATAACATCCCAAGTCTCTCCCATAGTCCTGGCATCACACACCATCCACACCACCTTGTCGCCTTCCTTTGCTATATCTTTTCCTTTCCTTTATCTGCAATAAGAGGAAATGCAAACTATAAGCAAAATTACTTAGTAAGCGCTATCTAACTCACAAAAACTCGAATATGCATGTATACAAGAAGAAACTAGAAACTGAATGCTCTAAAAGAAAACATATATAGCTGCTCATGTTAATCTAATAGCAAAGAAATAGCATTATAGTTCAATACTGCTCTTGCTCAAATCCATAGCAAAGGAATGGAAATAAAATTCTATACTGCTCATGCTCAAACCATAGCAAAGAAATGGAAATAGAAAATGAAATCTGATCATGCATATTCAATAGCAAAGGATCTAGAAAATCTGCTCGTGCTCTACTAATAGCAAAAATGAAAACTGCACATGCTCAAATAACAGCAAATGAAAACTGCACATGTACATCTATAGCAAAAGAAATCTGCACTTCTATTAGCAATAGAAAACTACTCATTTAATAGCAATAAGAAAATCTGCTTGTACCCAACTAATAGCAAAATGAAAATCTGCTAAAGTTTAAAACTTATGTAAGACTTGTTTCATTTGTTTCAAAAACGTATACTCTTATACTTCAAAATAATAATAAACTTCTTCTTGGGCCCAGGCTTAGTACCAATGCGCACTCCCTAATAGAGACTGTGGTAGCTAGTCATCAGTCCTACGAGGGTAAAGACCTTGGTCTTACGAGGGCCAAGACCTTGGAATTGGTCACCTGGATTTTGTTTAACGACAACCTTGCTTACGAGCGCCGCTCACTTGGCTACCAAGATTCATAAACTCTAGTACTTAAGCCTGGAGGTCTAGAGTTCGAATCCTGGGGTAGGCAAAAAATCCACTGGCCAGGTGTGGAAAGTCCTAGTGAGTAACGACACGACCAAAGGGTCGTCGGTCGACGACATTAGAGGTCGCCAAATGGGCCGACGACATAAGGGCCGCCAGTTGGGCCGCCACAAGGGCCGCCCAAAAGGCCAAAGGGCCGGGTCGTTACAAATCAAATAATTCAAATTCAAACCCAAAAATAAAATTTAAACCTACTAATTCAAATCCAACCCTAAAATGTAAAACAAATAAATCAAATAAAAAAACTAAATTTAAATCAAATAACTACAAAGTCAATCTAAACTCAAGTTATAATCAAGTTTATTATAACTATAAAATAAATTGACATAAACCTAAAACTTAAAATAAATCTAAGTTTAATAATTTAAGGGGAGACACCAGACTAGTTGGCACATCCAAAATAATAGTTTGCACGTTAGGGAAGCTTAGTCTAGGGAGTCAAATAGAGTAAGGCGTACCCTTCTTGGTCAACTTAGCCAAGTGAAACTAACCAAAGCTACCTTATCAAATCCTAGATTAGTTACACCAAGGTTTATCAATAGAAAAATTAAATGTCTAATTTCTTAAAATAGTTTTGTCTAGAAGTGGTTGTTGCTCCAATACCCAAGAAGACCCCTATTCTTTGCCATAGTCTGGAAGCCGATTTTTGAAATACGCATTTAATTGACTAGCGGTTAAATCTGAATCAAACACAAAGTCAAATTATCTTCAAATAAAAATTCAATTCATCTCACAAAACTATATAATACCTTAGTTGAATAATTAGACCGAGTGAGATAATTAAGGAAAGTACAACTAAAATCAAACTTAAAATTAATAACTTAAATTAAATAAAAACTAAACTAAATCTAAATTCAAAATAAATTAAACCAAATTAAAATTGAATTAATTTAAATTATAATTAATTCTAATTAATCCATCTGAAATTCAATAATCAATAATAAATAATTAATCCTATTTTTCTATCATAATTCAATTAATACCAATTTAATAACCAAATATTAATAATAAATCTAAAATTTAAATAATCAACTAATAATCCAAAAGTAATAACTTAACTAATTAATAATTGATTAATTTGAAATGACTTTTAACTAAATTTATGCCAATGAAATAATAAAATTTAATTAAAAGTTAAGAATTAAATAATAATTTATTTAATAATACTAATGAATATAAAAGAGTGATTCTAACTTAGTAAGCAATCATTATCTCAATAATTAATTTCTTTAAACTTATTAATCTATCATATTTACAAATAATTATAAGTATATTTTTTTCCTGAAAACTAAGACCTTAAGTTAATGGGAGGATATTTCTTCAAATAATTTTCAAATTCTAAGCTAATTTTTACTTATATTTTTAAAAAATTCCTATTTTCTTAGTGTTTAAAAATTAGTTATGGACTTAGCCTAGGTATTCCTCCTAAAAAGTATGATCTTATAGTTCTAGCTATCAACATCTCACAAAGCACTTTAGGACTACCTTGCTTGTGTATTCAAAACATAGAAATGTGTAATATGTATAGGGTCTTGCCTGAACTTTAGATGTTTATATCTGTGTATCAATATAAGTCAAGGCGAAAAGTACCATAACATATTAATCAATTTAAGCAATCCTTTTTAATAAATAATTAGTTGGATAATTTTACTTAACTTGACTAACCAAATGAACACTACTATCCTCTGATAGATAGCTAGTAACTAAAGGTTAGACATTTAAGGACTATTTTGAGATGAATATTATTTTTAAAATAATATCAGGTTGAGGGAGAGCAAATGTTTAGACAAAATTTTTGAAATTTAGAAGACTTTCTTGAAAGCACTTTAAAAAATATTTTATAAAATTCATGCAGAGTTTTATGGTATGAAAATAGCTTACAAAGTTTTTGAAAAACGTCATTGAAAATACTTGAAACTTTTTTGCTTTAAAAATTGCTCTAAAAACCCTTGCAAAGTATTGTTTCACAATTTTTAACTTTGTTTGAAAAATATTTTTTTAAAAATATTTTACAAAACTATTTTGCTTAATTTATTTGAAAATGTGGTGCAAAATTTTCCACAAAATTATAGAAATTACTTGAAAATTGTCGTAAAGTTATTTTGAGAAATTGTTTTAGCAAATGCTTTCAAAAACTGTAAAATACCGGAAATAGGCGAATATGATTAAGGGAATTTTTCGGAATTTTTGGAAATTTTTCGGGAATTTTTCGGAGCTCGTACGGATAAGTTCAACGGGGATAAAATTTGGGTTCCGGAAAAGCCTGTTTGGGCTTTCCTTATTTAAATGAGGAAATGCATGATTTTCTTTTAAATATTATTTTCTTTTTAGCTATTCCTTTTTCTCCGTTTCTTTCCCGTGCACCCGACGCCGAAACCACCGCGCGCCCGACTTCTTCCCTTGCCCTAACCGGCGCCGACGCCTCTCTTCTCCTATCCCTTCTTCTCTGCCGACGACGTCGCCGTGCCCTAGCACAAACCACCACCGTCCGGGCTGTGTACCTCATCCTCCCGAGACACTCCGGCCACAGGAGTAAGAGCCGGCCTCTCCACGCCGAGCTCTAAGTTTTTAGCGCCGACCACCGCCGGCTATCTTCTCACCTCTTCTCTGCCCACTGACGCCGGCAGTTTGTCCTCAGCAAAACACCGCCGCACCTCTGCAC
The DNA here is from genome assembly GCF_018446385.1 of Zingiber officinale. Lineage (NCBI taxonomy): Eukaryota > Viridiplantae > Streptophyta > Magnoliopsida > Zingiberales > Zingiberaceae > Zingiber > Zingiber officinale. The sequence continues at coordinate 16,278,373 of NC_055986.1, read as the reverse complement.
AGTGCGACGCCACTGCTTAGTGATTTCTACCGTAGCCGAATTGGGAAGGTAAGGGCCATACCTAGCTGTGGAATTAGGTTTGTGGCTAGATCTCAGTTCATGTTTTTCTTTGCTTCTAGTCTAGGTCACGGATTGGTGAGGTTTGGTGTATTGTGGGGTGTTTTTGATTTTTGGCAGCCTTCAAATCAGCATCATCAGTGGTTTTGGATCAAGAACAAAGGATTGGAGATTGAGGTATGTGTAGGGTAAATGATACCTGATGTGTAGTAAGTTTGATACCAATTGGTTAAGTTGAATTAGGCTTATGTGTAGGTATTTGATCTTGGTTGTGGATATAGTATCATTTTGAATTCATGATCATATGTAGAATTGAATTAGATAATTAATCCTTTATGTAGATCATGATTGGATTTGATTATTTTAGATGGATGATCATGTGCAGGTTTGATTGAAGGTTTAATTAGATAAATTGTATTGTGGTGATTAGGGTTTTGTCCTAATTCAGTTTTGGGAATTTTATTTAGCTATTTCGTTTGGATTTAGCTAAATAAATATATATACTGTTTTGACGCAGGACTCTGATTCGAGACGGGCGTCTCGACTTGGATTTGCTAGATTGGACCTTTCTATTTTCGGAGGCGGGTACTTTTGACTTATGTCATTTGATATGCTTAGTAATTAAATTAACATGTTGCATTAATTGTGTTTCTTATCTGTTTTCGGTTAATCACTACCCAAATCTTACATGCTTGATTGATTGATTGGTTTTGCATCTCAGGTATATTTTACCTGTTTGTACATGCTTATAGGGGTAGTGATATACCATGCTTCACCATGTTCAGGACCTAGGTTTTTATACCTTCTGTGTACCTTTGATTCGATATGATTCGTTGACCTAGGGTGCACTTTTCTATATATATGGATTAGGTCAGGATGTTTATATGGTTATTGCCATGCATCATTTGCATGATTGCATGCTGTGCGATAGTCCGCTCCATTATTGTTGAGCACATCGCCAGTTACATGGATCTGCACACACCACCACTCATGGGTTAGTGGTCGATTCAGGCAGAGTGTGTTGCAGCAGGGACTCTGTTAGGCACCGTTGGTCCGCTCATGGGTAGTGTGACACAACGTGTTATCCGGCAGGGATTCCTCCCCGAGTTGAGAGCATTGCGCTCCCCATTTATGATTTGGGGTAGGAGGATAGGTGTACTCCATCCGTCCACTCGGTCACTCATCGGGAGTAGTGACGACAGAGTGCATGGTACCCACTCGGCCTCACGTTTGTATGAGATGATCGATTGGCGTCCAGGACGCATCATTGGCATCATATGCATGATGCATTTATTGTTTGTGTTTGTGTGCTTATTTATATGCTGCGTATTGTTTGGATACCTATGTTTGACATGCATACAGGATTCCTATACCCTCGGTCTGATGACCTTATACTCCTGATAGGAGATTCTCCTGTTTACTTCAGATGCATATTTATATCTTTCTTATATCAGACTATACGCATGATTAGTGTTAGGTGTTATTTCTTTACTTTGCATATCAATTGTACTGAGTGTTGGACTCACCCGCCTCCATTGTTGATATTTTCAGGTTGATGCTGTCAGGAGGGAGTTCCAGTCGCTAGTCCTCACTGCACGTAGTGCTGGTCCTGCAGACCTTCAGGATATGTTTGGTTTTCTTTGGTTTCTTTCTGTTCTAGACTGTTTGAACTCGTTATGTTATGGATTTATTTGCTTATGGACATGATATAGATTTTATTATATTGATGGATTTGGATTTGGTTTTTATTCTACTACATGCCTGCCTGGATGGCAGAAGAGGTGAGTTCGTCGGTTTTGAGCTTTATGAGTGTAGTTGAGTAGGGTGGTTTTTGAGTCAGAGTATTATTACTGCGTGGTTGTGTCAGCCAGAGGCTGAATATATATATATAAACTGCGTGGTGATTGATTTTTATTATTGTTATGATTCCAGCCGCATGTGGCTGAGTATTTAGTGCTTGTAGAAAATTTTTGATTGTCCGTCGTACAGGGGAGATGCTGCCGAAATTTTATCGGACAGGGTCTCCTCTGGGGGCGTGACAAAAACTTTCTTTCAAAACTTACCCTAAAAATTAAACTTCAAAAATTACTTTGCAACTTATTTTAAAAATTGTTTCAAAGTGTTTTGAAATTTGTCTTGAAATTTTTTTCTAAAAATACTTTGAAAAATGGTTTACAAAATTCTTACAAAGTTTTTAAAAATATTTTTGAAAAATACTTAAATGCATTTCACAAAGTTTTATAAATTTAATTCTTTCAAAATTACTCAGAAAAACTTTTATGAATTTTGAAAATTTTCTTAAACTCATTAATTTCTCCCTGGAATAGAACCACAAGTTTTTATGAGAAAGACTTTACCTTGAAAAATTTATTGCTACTTACTTGCTCTATTTACCTACTTTATACTTGTTATATTACCATTTTTTTTATGAATAACAAAGGGGGAGGGTAAGGATTAGTAAGAAAAACTAAAGGAAAATCTTAACCCTAAAATGATCAAGAGAAAATAGAAATTGAACTTATTTATTTTCTTCTCTTGAATCATTTTTTTGTTATTTTTGTTTGCATATTTTTTTCTAACTTTATGTAACGACCCGCCTTCTGGGCACTGGCTGTAAGGCCGATCGTCACAATAATGCTAAACTATACTGTGCGGAAAGCTGGGCTAATTAAAATTTTACTCTACTAATGACGGATACAACTGATAAGAAAGGTCTAAAGACCTTCTTTGCTGGTGTATATATGCTAAGGAGGGGAAACTGAACATCCCAACTGAGCTAGGGACTAGAAACTAACTTCCCAACTACCTCTGGCTGTGATCGATCTACGAGATCGATGAGAAGTTTCGTTCCAGGATCGGTCGGTGACCGATCGGTGGCTGGATCGGTCGGTCGATCCGGTATCGGATCGATCGTGGCCGATCGAGCACCAAACACCGCAATCGCATCGATCGGATCGATCGGTGGCCGATCGATCTGATATATCTTATCTATCGGATCGGTCGGTGGCCGATCCAGTGGCACTGCCCAGGCTCTGATCGGTCTGGAGACCGATCAGAGTTCTGATTTCGCCCGGGAACTCTGATTTCAGCACTTTGGCATGCCAAAATCTCACACAACAATTCTAAAATCAATGGAAATACATTCTAACAACTATTAACCAGCATTCTAACATAATTACTAACAAACTAAATGAATCTCCCATGATTTAAACACTATAAGGTTCAAAATTACATAAAATAAGAAATACTAAGACTTCTACTACTTAAGCTTGCTAAAACCCCTGAGGATCTTTTATTCCAGTTCCTTCCACACACATTTGATCTGCATTGACCTCCAGCCTCCGCTACTGGTCCACTTTTCCTTTACCTTTATCTGCAGTATAAGAAAAGTAGTATCTATAAGCTAAAAAGCTTAGTAAGAAACCATCTACCTCACAAAAACATGCAACGATGCAAATATGATTTTAAATCATGCTGTTTAAAACCTATGCTGGATATACTGAATAAACTAGGCATGGCATGGCATATAAGCATACAATCATGGCATATCTAAAGCTGAACATATAAACATGTATAACAACTGCACATAAAGTTATCATGCATATTCACACGGAAAAACTAAGCTGGAGCATGATACTGAAACTGAAACTGAACTAAGCTAAAACTGATCTTAAACTATATTCACTGGATTAGATTAAGAGTTTGAAAGCTAATATCATAATAAGTGAAAATAGTAATCATGCTGCTGTTTCTGTACTTGCTATGCGCGCATCTCTAACTAGACCCGGGGTTGCAAATCCCGAATTTAGTAGAGCTACTAGGTTATCTAAACCTAGGGACCGACTATGGGAGCCCAGCCCAATGGATATCTAATCCAGTACAGTGCCAACTGAAAAGTAAAATACTGAGTATAGCTAAACTGTTCTAAATAGCTATTTCTAGGTTATCTGAACCTAGAGCTAGGTTGTCTGAACCTAGAGGCGACTGTGGGAGCCCACCCATTGGACCGTAGTCCCATATAAGCTAGGATAACTGATTTACTGATTTAGATGCTTCTAATGCATTCAACTGTGCTAATAAAAATACCTAGGTTGCATTTTTTCTAAGCTAGTTATTTAATCGACCACCTAGTGTGCTTTAACTCCCCTCTCTATTAGGGAGACTACCTTTAGGCACCCAACAGCATCTAAACCTCCAACTGAAGGAGAAAAGACGTGTCCGGCCCATCTAAAGGTACTCACTAAATCCCTAAACCTGCGAGGAAGGTTAAATACACCCTATATGTCGAAAACATACGCATATAACTAAACTAATGCACAGAAAATCAAACGGTAGCTATTATACTGCAGGTGAGGGGTTTCTTACCTCCTGTTCGTAATTTCTTACGATTCTATTCGCTAGAATTCCGGTGGAGATGACCTTCTCGACGATCCGCTCACGTCTTTGCGTTCCTCTCGCGGAGAAGAACCTCTTTCGTGTTGGAGTCGTCGCCGGAAGATGACCGAGAGTCCTTGGGGCTTGGGCGCCGAGAGAGGAGGAAGAGGAAGGTGTCGGCGTGAGGCTTTGGAGAGGAAGGGTTTTGCCGAACCAATAAAAGAAATAACCCAAACCCCACTTAAACCTTCTATTTATATTAAGTGGTAATTCTGGCCCGACTCTAATATAAATTAAATCGTCTCCCTTTCCTTTTAGCACGGCCCTGCTGGGTTCACCGGTTACTAGCATTATCCCTTACACCATAGGTCTCGGGTTCGATTCCCGCCTAAGCTATTTTATTCTTTTAATTATTTTTGCTACTTCCGCTACTCGGAAAATTCCGGAAAAATATCTAAAAATTCCAGAAAAATCATAGAATAATTCTAATGCAAGTTTGAGAATTTTCGGGCATTACCATACCTTATAAAAGTTAGTCCTCGAACTTAAAACAGCTCTGGGTAACTCTCACTTCTGTCTCCCAAGTTGCCTCCTCTGCTGTGTGGTGTGCCAAATGACTTTGACTAATGGTACTTCCTTGTTTCGCAATTTCCTAACCGCTCGGTCTATTATCCGAATAGGTGGACTATCATAGCTGAGGTCTTCGCATATCTGTACCGACTGGGGCTCAATCACCTGGGTGGCATCTGGGTATTTTAGCATAGAGACATGAAATCGTTGTGGACAGTTGACATTTCTGGGGTAGCTCATATGCTACCTTGCCCACTCTTCTCTTGATAAGGTATGGTCCCACATATCCGGGACTAAGCTTGCCTTTCTTCCCAAAACGCATCACTCCTTTATGGGAGCTACTACGAACACTTGTGTCCCATCGAAAACTCTAAGGGTGCGTGTGTATCGGCTATAGCTCTTGGCGACTACATCTCTATCCTCTGGCGGATCTGTGTTGTGTTGTGGTATCTGCGACTAGATCATCAAGCTCTAGTTCCTTCATTCACCACTCTCATACCATGGATTGAGACCTACACCTCCGCCATAGAGAGCCTCGTAAGGTGCCATGCCGATAGTGGCTCGATAGCTGTTGTATGCAAATTCTGCTAAACTCGGATATTTGCACCAACTTCCTTGAAGTCTAGGGCACACGCTCGGAGCATATCTTGATACTTGGTTTACTCTCTCGTCGACCATCACCGAGGATGGAATCTTGTCTTGAACTTTAACTTAGTGCTGAGTTGTACACTCCGTAAGTGTGATGTGAATCATTGTCTGCGAAATGATGGTTCGTGGGACTCCATGTAGTGTAACGATCTCCTGGAGACAACTAGGCTAGCTTCTCCATGGAGTAGGATATCTTGATAGCTAAGTGGGTGATTTAGTCAACACGTCGACTATTACCGGATGGCGTCAAAACCATTCGTGGTTACGGGCCCCACTATGAAATCCATAGAGATATCCTCCCACTTCCACTCTGGAATCAGAATTCTCTGTCCTAGTCGCTGATGTTCCGCCTTGACCCTCTGACAGGTGAGGCAGATGCTAACATATCTGGCGATGTCTCGCTTCATCCGGGCCACCAAAAGCGTTGGTCTTGGTACATTTTGGTGGAACTGGATGCATCGCATAAGTCTTGTGAGCCTCATCTAAAATCATCTTCGTAGCTCCTCACACATAGCCAGTCATCGAAATACAACACCCCGCTATCTCTACTTTCTGATTCCGCTAGCCCTTGCTTGATTTTATAATTCGAGGGTCCTGAGCTGAGTGAATATCACCAAGCAAGGTAGACTCTAAGGTCATAGTAGAGAGCTGTCCAACGATGAGTTCGAGACGAAATCTATGATCTCCCTCTGTAGGGACGGTGACATGGCTGTAAGAGATAATAAGGGATTTTTTGCTAAGTGCGTCGGCTACCTTATTGGCTTTCCTCGGATGGTAGAGGATGTCTATATCGTAGTATTTGACCAGCTCAAGCCATCTGCTGTCGCATGTTCAGATCCTTCGAGTGAAGAAGTACTTCAACTCCGATGATCTATATACACTCTGCACGCGCCATATAAGTAATGTCTCCAAATTTTGAGAGCGAACACTCTGAAAGCTCAAGGTCATGAGTAGGGTAATTCTTCTCATAATCCTTGAGTTGTCTAGAGGCATGGCGATCACCTTGCCGTTTGCATCATATTGCTCCTAGTCCCAACTTAGAGACATCACTATAGATGTCAAAGCTGCTGGTGTTGTCTGGTAGAGCCAAAATAGAGCACTGGTCAATCTCCTTTTAGCTCATTCATCCTCACCTTTGAAATTTCTGTTCTGTCAGTGGGGAGGCTATCTGGAGAAGTCCTCTATGAATTTTCTATAATATCCTGCTAAAAGCTCCTGATTTCATTGGCGTTCTTAGGTCTCTTCGAGTTACTCCCTCTATCTTGTTGGGATCTACCATAATACCATCCTTGGAGATGATGTGACCGGGAAGGACACTGATCTAACCAAAATTCACATTTCGTGAACTTGGCGTATAGTGGTTCTACTAAAGTGTCTGCAATACTGCTTTCTTCCTGAGTTCTGAGTAGATAAGAATGTCATCGATAAACACAATAATAAACTTATCTAAATACTCCTGAATACTCTGTTCATGAGATCCATGAATGTAGCTGTTGGTCACGCCAAAGGGCATGACTACGAACTCGTAATGTCCGTATTCCGAATGTTGTCTTGGGTATATCCCTTCTTTAACCTTGACCTAATGATAACTTGATCTGAGATCTATCTTGGAGAACACTGTTGCTCCCTGGTCGAACAGTCATCGATTCGGGAAGGGATACCTATTCTTGATTGTGACTTGGTTGAGCGTTCTATGCACAATCGCATGCTTCCATCCTTCTTCTTCACGAATAACACCCCCATGGTGAGTGACTAGGGCGTATGAAACCCTTGTCGAGCAGCTTCAGCTCTGCTGGAGCCATGCGATATGGCCCTTTGGAAATAGGATTGGTGCCGGGAAGAGCTCTATCTCAAATTCAATCTCACCGTGCTAGGGTAACTCCTCGGGGAAGAATCTTTGGTAGTCACATACAACTCGGACTCACCTAGTTGGTCCTTGTCTGGTGGTATTGACTACATATGCTAGGTACCCGTACAACCCGAATCCATCAACTCATGGCTGAGAGAAATTTTGCTTTTCTCTTTGGTTCTCCGATGTACTCGAATTGTGTTTATACGACTTTCTATTTTCGGCACTCTATGGAAGCACCGTATCGATCGGAAGTCCATTCCAAGGATGACGTCGTAGTCAGTTTTCAGCAGGATCGAGATCACAAAAGAGTTCCCTGCTGCTATAATGCCAGAGCGTGGATGTCATGATCTCTCCAAGAAAGTAAACTGACCACTGAGTACCTCCGAGGGTATTTCTAATTTTGGAGAACACCACGGCTATATATGAATGGGTTACCCAGTATCAAATAGAACAGTAGCACTATCTGAAAATGCTAATCGAACCTGTGACCACTGTCGAGGCATTGGCTACGTCCTCTCCGGTGAGTGAGTAGATCCTCGCATCGTAGGGGCTTCTAACCCTGGCCGATAAGTAGACCTTCTAGGCGACTGCATCTAATATAATCAGTGGTGGCTGCATCTTGAATCTCTTGTGGTGAGGAAGACCGGTCTTGTTCGAACCTTTGCTTGCCATGTGCCCTTCTTGTCCACATTCAAAGCATTCTCGTGTGCCCTCACGACCATGGTGGAATTTCCCACAAGTAGCACACTTTGGATAACTGGGTCGCTTGCTAGATGGTCCTCCTTTTGGGTCACTCCCCGATTTGCGCTTCTGTTGGAGTTCCCTTTCCAGTTAGAGCCATGGTTTTTGAGTGTGAGGGTTTCCTTGGCCTTTGGACTCGGAGGAGACTTGCTTCTGCTGCTTTGTGCTGTTCTGGTCAAGGCACTGCTCACTAACTCCTCCGTGGTTTGTGGCCTATGTATGCCACCACTGCTATATCTGGCCTCGGCATCTTGAGCATCAACCGGATTCGTTCCTTCTCTGTGACTAGCTCCGGGCATAGACGAGCCAACTGTTGAATTTCTTCACGGCTTCCTCAACTGAAAGGTTGCCACGACTCAATGAACTCGTCGTAGTGGCGGTTTGTGACTGTGAAAGAACTCCTCGAAGAACTCCTTCTCGAAGTCAGCCCATAACATCGGTTTACGAGGCGCTTCGTTCGATTCTTTCCACCACATGCGTGCGTCTCTGTCAGGCGGAAGGAGGCACACTTCACCTTCTCGTGTTACGGCTAGGAGCTCCATCGTGCTCTCCAGGTGTTTTGAACCGGGCTTGTGCATCCCATGGTTCACTAGTGCACGAAGTTCTGGCTTGACTCGTTGCCACTGGATCGAGATAGGCTTCCTTTCTTGGCTCAACTGCTGGGACTGCTGGTGCGTAGGCTGGTGGTGGAACCTCTAAGACTACCGGAGTCGTCAAATTCGGTTCCGGGGTGACTGGTATTCTGCTGATTAGCCTTTAAGGTGGTTATTTCTGTCTTTGTTCACTTGCTGTATGAATGAGCCACTAATCTTTGTAAGTCCGGAGGAGGCACCGAATCGCCTCTTCTTTGAGGGCTCGATGGCTAGTGCCCTTCTAGTCGGGCGTCCCGTGCCATTTCTAAGGACATAGAGAACATATGTATAACTAATACTATCACGGTTATATAATTAATGATATCATGTTTAAAGACTATCACATACCAACAGGCAGGTATAAAAACATGAGCTGTAATAACAAAACAAGGAGCATAAATAAAGTAGAGGTATTCTTACTTGGAAGGTGGTACAATCTCGATGTGTGTGTAGGAAGTATGGAACACTACTCGATATCACTCAGTAACGACCCGCCTTATACGGGCCTTGGGTAAGGCCGATCGTCATGCTAAACTATCTTGTCGGGCTAATTAAAATTTTACTCTACTAATGACGGATACAATCGATAAGAAAGGTCTAAAGACCTTCTTTCGGTGTATATATGCTAAGGAGGAAACTGAACATCCCAACTGAGGGCTAGAAACTAACTTCCCAACTACCTACAGGCTCTGATCGATCTACGGATCGATCGGCTGAGAGTTCCCAATGGATCGGTCGGTGGCCGATCCAGGTGTGTCGATCGGTCGGCCGAGATCCGGCACCAAACACCGCAATCGCTATCGTATCATGGATCGGTCGGTGACCGATCCGGGAGAGATAACATCTATATCCGATCGGTCGATCGACCAGATCGCTTGTCGATCGGTGCAGACCGATCGAGTTCGATTCAACTCGATTTCAGCACTTTGGCGTGCCAAAATCTCACAAACAATTCTAAAATCAATGGAAATACATTCTAACAACTATTAACCAGCATTCTAACATAATTACTAACAAACTAAATGAATCTCCCATGATTTAAACACTCTAAGGTTCAAAATTGCATAAAAGAAGAAATACTAAGACTTCTACTATTTAAGCTTGCTAAAACCCCTGAGGATCTTTTATTCCAGTTCCTTCCACACACATCTTGATCTGCATCCAGCCTCCGCTACTGGTCCACTTTTCCTTTACCTTTATCTACAGTATAAGAAAAGTAGTATCTATAAGCTAAAAAGCTTAGTAAGAAACCATCTACCTCATAAAAACATGCAACGATGCAAATATGATTTTAAATCATGCTGTTTAAAACCTATGCTGGATATACTGAATAAACTAAGCATGGCATGACATATAAGCATACAATCATGACATATCTAAAGCTGAACATATAAAGTTATCATGCATATTCACACGGAAAAACTAAGCTGGAGCATGATACTGACTGAAACTGAACTAAACCAAAACTGATCTTAAACTATAATCACTGGATTAGATTAAGAGTTTGAAAGCTAATATCATAATAAGTGAAAATAGTAATCATGCTGCTGTTTGGGCCCGGCAACTGTACTTGCTATGCGCGCATCTCTAACTAGACCCGGGGTTGCAAATCCCGAATTTAGTAGAGCTACTAGGTTATCTAAACCTAGGGACCGACTATGGGAGCCCAGCCCAATGAGTGCCAACTGAAAAGTAAAATACTGAGTATAGCTAAACTGTTCTAAATAGCTATTTCTAGGTTATCTGAACCTAGAGCTAGGTTGTCTGAACCTAGAGGCGACTGTGGGAGCCCACCCATTGGACTGTAGTCCCATATAAACTAGGATAACTGATTTACTGATTTAGATGCTTCTAATGCATTCAACTGTGCTAATAAAAATACCTAGGTTGCATTTTTTTCTAAGCTAGTTATTTAATCGACCACCTAGTGTGCTTTAACTCCCCTCTCTATTAGGGAGACTACCTTTAGGCACCCAACAATATCTAAACCTCCAACTGAAGGAGAAAAGACGTGTCCGACCCATCTAAAGGTACTCACTAAATCCCTAAACCTGCGAGGAAGGTTAAATACACCCTATATGTCGAAAACATACGCATATAACTAAACTAATGCACAGAAAATCAAACGGTAGCTATTATACTGTAGGTGAGGGGTTTCTTACTTCCTGTTCGTAATTTCTTACGATTCTATTCGCTAGAATTCCGGTGGAGATGACCTTCTCGACGATCCGCTCACGTCTTTGCGTTCCTCTCGCGGAGAAGAACCTCTTTCGTGTTGGAGTCATCGCCGGAAGATGACCCGAGAGTCCTTGGGGCTTGGGCGCCGAGAGAGGAGGAAGAGGAAGGTGTCGGCGTGAGGCTTTGGAGAGGAAGGGTTTTGCCGAACCAATAAAAGAAATAACCCAAACCCCACTTAAACCTTCTATTTATATTAAGTGGTAATTCCGGCCCAACTCTAATATAAATTAAATCGTCTCCCTTTCCTTTCAGCACGGCCCTGCTGGGTTCACCGGTTACTAGCATTATCCCTTACACCATAGGTCTCGGGTTCGATTCCCGCCTAAGCTATTTTATTCTTTTAATTATTTTTGCTACTTCCGCTACTCGGAAAATTCCGGAAAAATATCTAAAAATTCCAGAAAAATCATAGAATAATTCTAATGCAAGTTTGAGAATTTTCAGGCGTTACACTTTACCCATGTTGTCATTGTATCAAAAAGGAGGAGGTTGTTGGTACATTTGTCATTAATAATCAAACCTAAGTTTTGATGAATTACAAATGAATTAAAGTTAAATGTTGTGTGATCTAACATTTCTACCAAGTATATAGGACTTAACTAGTTTGACACCGAGCTGAAATCCAGCTAGGTCTAGAGGACCTGACAGCTGGTGTAGAAGTCTAAACAGGTCAAGGAGTTACCCTATATTTGGGGGAAAATCCTTTTGGGTCCACGGTGTTGGAACCCCAAGGTGTTTTGATGTGATCAAACAAGTTAAGTTAGGTCCTGTGTTGTCTAACCCTTGTGTCTAAGTGTGCAGGAGCTTAGGAACACAGGAAGTCGAGCGGAAGACGAAGCTAACGAGAAGGACGACACAGGGAGAGAGCCGACGGGCTCGGTGCGTCCGAGGGACGAGGTGTCCGCGGAAGAGTACACCGGTGGACGAGAAGAACGTGCGCAGAGTTCGAGGGACGAGAAACCGGGAAGGAAGGCTGCTCGAGGAGAAGGCCGGAACTTGGGTTCAGGTGAGCCCTATTCCGGATGGCCGAGATCACCCAAGCTAGCGGAGTCGGAGCGAACAAGACCCGGACTGAGACGAGCTGAATCGGACAAGAAAAAGTCAACATCTGTTGACTTTGGGCTCCCGGGCGCCCGGAGCCCTCCGAGGCGCCCGGAACCCTTTCAGGTACCCGAACCTGGATTTTGACCAAGATCGCGTCAAACGTGATCTGATCGTTGGGGGATACAATTTTATCCCCCCAGGGCGCCCGGAACCCCTTCGGGGCGCCCCGACTAGTGCTATAAATATAGCACTGATCTGCACAGTTAAATCAACGAACTTGTAAATTCATTTCTTTCTGTGCTTTCTATTCTTTTGTACTGTCAACGCTGTAAGAGGCTACTCCGCCCAGAGGAGAATCAGATAGTGCGCTATCTTTGCCTTGGATTAGCAATCCTCTGATTGCAAACCAAGTAAACCCTCTTGTGTCTGATCTTTTAATTTAGTCTCTTCTTTTTATTATTACAAGTATCTGTTAATTAGTTGAATATCCGAGAAAGGTTTTTGTTTAATTTTTGTAGGGCAATTCACCCCTCCCTCTTGTCGGCCTCCAAAGGGACCAACAAGTGGTATCAGAGCAAGGCACTTTAGGAGGACTAACCGTCGATCGAAGCAACGAGATGGCCAGACCAAGCATTGTTCCACCAAAATTCGAGGGGGACTTCGCAGACTGGAAGCGACGTATGGAGGTATTCCTAAGAACTAATTTTGAAATTCGGTTTATTATGAAGTATGGTTTTGTAGCTCTGATGAATCAAGATGGAGAAGAAAAAAAAGAGAGTCATTGGATAAAGAAGGAGCAGAATGAGTCTGTAGTGAACAGCCGTGCGGAATATCACCTGCTGAGCGTATTGCCGCCTCAAGAGGTTAACGGCATCGGAAGCTATTCATCTACTAAAGAACTCTGGGAGAAGTTCCTGGAACTCCACGAAGGCACGTCCGAAACGAAACTCGCTAGAAGAGACATCCTCCGGAACAAGCTAATGAACATACGTCTGGAAAAAGGTGAGAAGGTAGCCAATTTACACGCGAAGGTAAAAGAACTAATTACTGGTCTCGAGAACCTCGGAGAAACGATAACAAATCGGGACAGCATACGCTACGCACTCAACGCGTTTCCCAGAACTTCAGAATGGACATCAATTGTTGACGCCTACTATATTTTGAAAGACCTCGAGGTAAGTACTTTAGAAGAACTGTTCTCCACTCTTGAATTGCATGAAACCAGGTGTGCAAGAATAAAGGAATCAAGCCAGATGATCGCACTAAACGCAACCAAAAGGGATGAACCCGAGTCAGACTCAGAAGATGATCAGGAAGCGTACATGGTAAAAAACTTTTAAAAAAAATTTAGATCTAATAAATTTAAAGAAATGCAGAGTAAAAAGAATCCAAGAAATAGAAGAAGAATGCGTTACTACCAGTGTCAAAAGGAAGGACACCTAAAAGAAGATTGCCCAGAACTAAAGAAGGACAAAGGCAAGATTCCCAAGAAGCACAAGAACCTAAAATTTACTTGGGATGACGCTTCTTCATCTGAATCCAAGATTCAAGAATATGTCGGGATAGCACTGATGGCAAGCTACGAAGGACAAAGTACATCAGAACCCAGCATCGATGAAGGGGGAGCGACCTCAGATGAAAGTAGCGAAGCAAGGGGAGATTCAGGCTTCAAGTCTGATATGGTAAGTGAGGTATACCTCTTACCCCCTGATCAACTTTACTTTAGTATTAAGGCAATGGAAGCGACGTATGGAGGTATTCCTAAGAACTGATTTTGAAATTTGGTTTATTATGAAGTATGGTTTTGTAGCTCCGATGAATCAAGATGGAGAAGAAAAAGAGGAGAGCCATTGGACAAAGATGGAGCAGAATGAGTCTGTAGCGAACAGCCGTGCGGAATATCATCTGCTGAGCGTGTTACCACCTCAAGAGGTCAACCGCATCAGAAGCTATTCATCTGCTAAAGAACTCTAGGAGAAGTTCCTGGAACTCCACGAAGGCACGTCCGAAACGAAGCTCGCTAGAAGAGACATCCTCCGGAACAAGCTAATGAACATACGTCTGGAAAAAGGTGAGAATGTAGCCAATTTACACGCGAAGGTAAAAGAACTAATTACTGGTCTCGAGAACCTCGAAAAAATGGTAACAAATCGGGACAGCATACGCTACGCACTCAACGCGTTTCCCAGAACTTCAGAATGGATATCAATTGTCGACACCTACTATATTTCGAAAGACCTCGAGGTAAGTACTTTAGAAGAACTGTTCTCCACTCTTGAATTGCATGAAACCAGGTGTGCAGGAATAAAGGAATCAAGTTAGATGATCGCACTAAACGCAACCAAAAGGGATGAACCCGAGTCAGACTCAGAAGATGATCAGGAAGCGTACATGGTAAAAAACTTTAAAAAAAATTTTAGATCTAATAAATTTAAAGAAATGCAGAGTAAAAAGAATCCAAGAAATAGAAGAAGAATGCGTTACTACCAGTGTCAAAAGGAAGGACACCTAAAAGAAGATTGCCCAGAACTAAAGAAGGACAAAGGCAAGATTCCTAAGAAGCACAAGAACCTAAAATTTACTTGGGATGACACTTCTTCATCTGAATCCGAGATTCAAGAATATGTCGGGATAACACTGATGGCAAGCTACGAAGGACAAAGTACATCAGAACCCAGCATCGATGAAGGGGGAGCGACCTCAGATGAAAGTAGCGAAGGAGGGGGAGATTCAGGCTTCAAGTCTGATATGGTAAGTGAGGTATGCCTCTTACCCCCTAATCAATTTTACTTTGGTATTAAGGCAATGGCTAAATCCATGTATAAATTAGAAAATAAAAATACCAAATTAGAAAATGAAATTTTAGAAACAAAAAGAATTTTGGCAAAATCATGTCTTATAGAGGATTTTGAAAAATTGAAAATTGAAAATGAAAAACTAAAAGAAGAAATAGAAAGATTGAAAAAATCTAATGGTTCAAATATTTCTACTTTTAGAAATTATAGAGGTTTAAATTGGTATTATAGATTTCATCAAAGTCAAATTAGAAATATATCAAAAGTTTATGTACCTAGGAAATACTTGGTTAATCCTATAGGTAGGAACCTCTATTCGGCTCCGAAAACATGTTTAACTTGAATTTTAAATTAAACTTAGCATCTTTTCAGCAAGAAAGTTAAACAGATAGTTTCTTTATGAGATTTTATCTAAGGAAGTGGTTGTTGCTCCAATAACCAAGAAGGCCTAGTGTCTCGCCACGACCTGGAAGCCAAAATACTGAAATCAAATGTTTAATTAACTTTCTGGAAAAAGTATTAAAGTAAGAATTAAATAATGCTTAAAAGTTGTTAAACATTTGTTTTGAAAATTTTGTTTAAACTTAGAAAATGTTTGTTTTAGAAATTAAAAATTTGTTTTCATGTTTTTAACTTAGAATTTTTCTAAATATTGCCTTGGAGTTTTTTTTTTTTAAATTTACCTTAGAATTTTTTTTACTTATGGATTTTTTTTAAAAAAGAAATGTTGAACTAAGTTTCAAACTTAAATTTTAAGAAATTTTTGTTAACACTTATGACTGTTTTTTTTCTGAAAAATGTTTTACTTAACTTATTCTCGAAAGAAAAATTCCGAAGAGTGTCTTTACTTAAACATGTTGCTTAAACTTTTTTTTACACTTAAGATTTTTTTAAGAATTTACCTTAGACTTGTTAATAACCCCAATTTTTATGTGATCAAAGGGGGAGAAGTATGTTAAGTCTAAAGGGAGGTAATATAATTTTTCAATTGAAAAATATTTGGACTTATTTTAATATTAACTGTTTTTATTGCATCTGTTTTACTCTAACTTAACTTGGGCTGCTCACATCAAAAAGGGAGAGATTGTTGGAACCCCAAGGTATTTTGATGTGATCAAACAAGTTAAGTTAGGTCCTGCGTTGTCTAACCCTTGTGTCTAAGTGTGCAGGAGCTTAGGAACACAGAAAGTCGAGCGGAAGACGCGGCTAACGAGAAGGGTGGCACAGGGAGAGAGCCGACGGGCTCGGTGCGTCCGAGGGACGAGGTGTCCACGGAAGAGTACACCGGTGGACGAGAAGAACGTGTGCGGTGTTCGAGGGACGAGAAATCGGGAAGGAAGGCTGCTCGAGGAGAAGGCCGGAACTTGGGTTCGGGTGAGCCCTATTCCGAATGGTCGAGATCACCCAAGCTAGCGGAGCCAGAGCGAACAAGACTCGGACCGAGACGAGCTGAACCGGAGATGAAAAAGTCAACATCTGTTGACTTTGGGCTTCGGGGCGCCCGGACCTGGATTTTGACCAGGATCGCGTCAAACGCGATCTGATCGTTGGGGGATAAAATTTTATTCCCCCTAGGGCGCCCCGACCAGTGTTATAAATATAGCACTGATCTGCACAATTAAATCAATGAACTTGTAATTCATTTCTTTCTGTGCTTTCTATTCTTTTGTACTGTCAACGCTGTAAGAGGCTACTCCGCCCAGAGGAGAATCAGATAGTGCGCCATCTTTGTCTTGGATTAGCAATCCTCTGATTGCAAACCAAGTAAACCCTCTTGTGTCTGATCTTTTAATTTAGTCTCTTCTTTTTATTATTACAAGTATCTGTTAATTAGTTGAATATCTGAGAAAGGTTTTTGTTTAATTTTTGTAGGGCAATTCACCTCTCCCCTCTTGCCGACCTCCAAAGGGACCAACACGCGGGACCTGACAGCTATTCGAAGTCCAGTTAAGTCTGTGGACCTAACAACTAGCAGAAAGATTTGGTGGACTGTAAGGGAGCTAAGAGATGTTGTATGGTAAGTAAGGTAATTCACTGGAGGAGAGTGTTCCAGTGTAGACGAGTCCCAATTAGGGACTTTAGGTACATGTGCATTTTAGGTCCATTTTTGATCCCTAAACTGAGACCTTGACTAGATCCTAATCTTGGACGGACAGGATCTAAGTCATAAATTGATCATATTTTTAATGTGCTAACTCTGTTTTGCAGAGTAATTTTTGTTGCTTCAACTAACGTGTTTTGCAGGGAACCAAAGTTGTAAAATGGTTAAAAAAAAAGGGTTCTAGATGCACGAAGCCCTTTTTCTAGCCTTTTTGCACTTTGGTTTAGGACAAGGACATCCGGGCACTAAAGTTGCTCCAGGTACCCGGGGTTGCTCCAGGAGCCAGGGATTGAAGGAGCACCCGGGTGTCACTGCAGGCACCAGGATGGTCCGGACGCCCAGAGTTGCTCTAGGAGCTCGAACTAGCTAAATGTTATCTTCGAGCTGCATTGTCACGCGTTGGTTGGTCGACCCACGTCAACAGTCCAGGAGCCCGGAGGTGGTCCAAGCGCCTGATCATGGATAAACTTCTTGGATGAAGTTTTGACGAGAGCACACCATGTCAGCGCACTCCACGAGCCTGAGGAGGGATCTAGGCGCCCGGATGGGGCTATAAAAGGAAGGTTCGACCAACAATTTCAAGACAATTCAATTACGAGCTTCAATGACTCTTCTGCTGCTTCGACTACACTCTACCACTACGCAACTACTCCAAGAACTTCTGACTGCTACCGGCAGACTGACACTGGCACATGAGTCCACTTAGACTCACAACTTCAAGTGTTGGTAACTAGTTTTAAATTTGTACTTACTTTACATATTTACAAAAGGAAAGTGTAGGATTGTTACACTTTCCTATTTCATTCTTTGTATTCGATCACTCTTCTGGCAGTTTTGAAAGAGGATTTAATGGATTATCCATCGTTAGATCCGAGGGACTTGGGTCTTGAAGTAGGAGTCGTCGAAGGTTCCGAACTAAGTAACTCCTTGTGTACTTGTGCTTTTTTGATTTTGTTTTCATTTAATTTCTATTGTGCACTTTGATTTCAAATTTGAAAAAGATAAGTTTTCTAAAACCACGTGATTCACTTCCCCCCTCTCACATGCGTAACGATCTTATAAGTGGTACCTTATTTTCCTAAACAATTCCATACCTCTATCAGAATATCTTCTGATCCAATGGTTTTTCCATTGTGCATCTTATTTAAAGTTTGTTCTACTTCTAAAGTTTGAATTTTATAATAAAAATTTAAATTTCTATACTCATTTGACCAACTTAAATTACCTAAGTTAAGTTGGTCACCTAAATCTTCATTAAAAAGTTGATGAAAATAATTTTTCTACCGCTCTTTTATTTCTTCATCGTTTACTAGTACCCTATTACATTCATCTTTAATACATTTTATTTTGATAAGATCTCTTGTCTTCCTTTCTCTCACTTTAGTTTTTTCTATAAATATCTCTCTTCTTTTGTATCTAATTTTTTAATATAATCATTCAAAAGTTTCATTTTTTACTTCATTCACTACTCTCTTAGCTTCTTTCTTGGTTATTGTATATATTTTTAAAGTTTTTCTTGTTCTTACAAATATAATTCCTTATAAGCTATTCATTTTTTCCTTCACTTTCTCTTGTATTTTTTCATTCTACCACCAAGATTCCTTGCTTAGTAGTGCATGTCCCTTTTACTCACCAAGTACACTCTTAACTATTATTTTTAACTTTGATATCATTTTATCTCATGTTGTATTAGAGTCACCATATATTTCACCTAATGCTTGCACTTCTACTTTCTTTTTAAATATATTTTTCTTTCCATCCTTTAACTTCTATCACTTAATTCTAGAAGTCATATATATTTTCTTTATAATGATACTATATTTGAGGCATATATCCAACACTACTAATCTATGTTGGGTAGTTAAGCTTTTATCAAAACTGATCTTGTAATCTTTATAAATCTTTCTATCATTTTTCGTAATTATAAGAAAGTCAATTTGTAATTTATTATTCTCACTTTTGAATGTAACTAAGTGTTCTTATCTTTTCTTAAAAAATATATTAGCTAATATAAGGTCATATACTATCGTAAAATCTAATATAGTTTTTCCTTTATTATTTCTCATTCTAAACCCATAACCCCTATGTACCCTTTCATATTCCTCATTTTTTACTCCGATATGCTCATTTAGATTACCTCCAAATTATTTCATTTGGTAGAATATTTTATTATATTTCATCTAAGTCATCCCAAAACCTTGATTTGGTAGCTTCATCTAATCTTACTTGCAATGCATACGTAAGCACCCCAACTTAGTTTTGATGTGATCAACCGAGTTAAGTTAAGTCCTATGTTATTTTGATACCTTGTGTTTAAGTATGCAGGAGCTTAAGAACACAAGAAGTCCAATGGAAGACACAGTGAGTGAGAAGGATGACACAGGAAGTGAGTCGACTAGCTTGGTGCATCTAAGGTATAAAAAGCTGTTGAAGAGTATATTGGTGGACGAGAAGGAGAGCGTGGAGCGTTCAAGGGATGAGAAGCTAGGGAGGAAGTTTGCTCTAGGAGAAGGTTAAAGTTGAGTTCGGGTGAGCTCAATTTCAGATGGCCAGAGCATCACCCAAAGAAGAGCGAGGAAAAGTTAACTAGTTTTGAAGGTTGACTATACGAGTTGGCTGGTGGAAGGCACCCTCAAGGTGATGGAATGCGCCCTCGCGCCTTTTTATGGAAGCCATCCTCTCACCTTTTCATGGGAGGCACCCTCAAATTGGTTGAAGGCACCTCAAGTAGCCGTTAAGCTCCCATTGGAGAGGATAAAACTCTATTGGATTGAGGATAAACTCTATCTCTTGGAGGTGCCCTGGACCTCTTTGGAGGCACCTCCAAGTGTCGAAAACCAATGGCCACTTCATCATAGGAGGCTATAAATAGCCTCTTAGTGCTAGAAATTAAACGCAACAGTATAATTAATCTTCCTAGTTGTTTATGAGCATTCAAATATTGTAAGAGACTTTTTTGCCTTCAATGAAAGAGTTTTTAATTGAGCTTTTCATTGTCTTAGATTAACAACCATTTAGGTTGTAACAAAGTAAACCTTTTTATCCTCTTACTTATTTTATGTTATTATTTTTAATTATTGTGCTTAATTAATATTGGGTCCTTGCTTTGTTCAAAAAGCAAAAGAAATTCTCTAATTTATTTTCAGGGCTATTTACCCCCTCTAGTCGGTCTCACTTGGACCTACAAGTGGTATTAGATCCAAACCGTTCTAGACGGACTGACCACTTGCTAAAGTAAGGAAACGATGGCCGGACCAAATACCTACCCGCTAAAGTTTAAGGGGGAGTTTGTACTATGGAAATGTTGGATAAAAGTATTTTTTAAAATCAATTTTGACATTTTTTTAATAATTAAATATGATTTTGTAGTGCCAAAAGATTAACATGGAGAAGAAAAGGAAGAGCATATGTGAATCAAAAAGGAGCAAAACGATTTCGTAGCAAACGGAAGAGCTGAATTCTACCTACTAAGCATACTTTCATCCCAAGAAGTCAACCGGATTGGCAGCTATGATTTAGTAAAAGAACTTTGGGAGAAATTTTTAAAATTACATGAAGGGACCTTAGAAGCGAAGCTTGTAAGACGGGACCTGCTCCAGAATCAATTCAGCAACCTACGACTTGAAGAAGGAGAAGTGGTTGCTTAGCTACATGCTAAACTTAAGGAGTTGATCACCGAACTCACCAATCTTGGATAAATGGTAACCAATTGAGACACCTTAAGATACACACTTAATGTTTTCCTGAGGACCCTTGACTGTACATCGATAATCAATTTCTACTATATCTCTAAGGATCTTGAGGTAAGTTTTAGAAAGTTTGTTTTCTACCTTAGAATTACGTGAAACTTGATATGTAGGACTGAGAATAGATAAGGGGCCATATTAGAATTTAGCACTGCAAGCCAAGCAAACCAGACCAGATTCAGGTTCATCAGTGGACGAAGACAAGCAAGTATACGTGGTAATAAAGCTAAATAAGTCCTTTAAGACTAATAAATTTAATAAGATGCATGCAAAGAAGTTCCTTCATGGAAGAAGAAAATGTCAATGCTACAACTGTACTGAAGAGAAACACATCAAAGACAACTACCCAAAGCCGGAGACTAAAAAAAAAGACAAAGATAAAGGGACAAGAAAGTTCAAACAACGGAACCTTAAAGTAATGTGGAATGAGTCATCAACAGAAGAATTCAAGAATGAAGAATATGTTGGAATTACACTTGCAACCAACTACAAAGAAGAAAGCATTGATGAATGGGGAGCTACTTCAGAGGAAAGCAACGGTGAAGGGGGAACATCCAACTTTGAATTTGACATGGTAAGTAAGGTATAACTTGTATTTCCTCACTAATTATATGAAGGTATTAAACTCATGTCTAGATCTTTATGTAAACTTAGATCTAAGAATACTAAATTAAAAAATGACAATATAGATTTGAAAACGATTTTAATTAAAGCATGCCCACTAGAAGAATTAGACAAAATTGAAATGGAAAATTATAAATTAAAAGAGCAAGTAGAAAGATTGAAAAAGAATGATGCATGCTCAAAGTTTTCAAATTTTAGAAATAATAAAGGACTAAATTGATATATTAGGAGTCGTCATAGGGGCCAAATTATAAAAGTAGTTAAAAATAATGTTCCATAATTTTTTGATAAATCCATCGGGTAGGAACTTATTTTGAGTTCCTAAATAATACTTATAACCTGATTAGAATAATTTTTATAATGCATGCTTAAAATTTAATTTTACTTTTAATATTGTTGGCAAAAATTAATCAATTTGTAGGCTCTCTGTTCAAATTTTCTGACCAAATTTTTTTCTTTGAAAAATGAAAATATTAGGCAGGAGCTTAGGAACCGAGTTAAGTTAGGTTATGCGTTATTTTGATGCCTTGTGTCTAAGTATGCAGGAACTTAGAAATACAAGAAATTGAGCGGAAGATGCAGTGAGCGAGAAGGTTGACATGGAAAGCGAGTCAATAGGCTTGGTGCATCTGAGAGACGAAAAGTTACTGAAGAGTACACCGGTAGATGAGAAGGATACGCGCGAGCCTTCGAGGGATGAGAAGCTAGGAAGGAAGTCTGCTCGAGAAGAAGATTGGAGTTAGGTTTGGGTGAGCTCAACTCCGGACGATCGGAGCATCACCCAAAGAAGAGCGAGGAAAAGTTAACTAGTTTTGAAGGTTGACTATTCGAGCTAGCTGGTGGAAGGTGTCTTCAAGGTGATGGAAGGCACCCTTGCGTCTTTTCATGGAAGGCGCCCTTGTGCCTTTTCATAGGAGGCACTCTCAAGCTGATTGGAGGTGCCACTAGTAGTCGTTAAGCTCCCGTTGGAGAAGATAAAACTCCATCAGATTGAGGATAAACTCTATCCTCTTGGAGGCACCCTGAAACTCTTTGGAGGTGCCTTAAAGCGATGAAAACCAACAACCACTTCATTTCAGATGATAGAAATTAAACACAACAATTGTATTAATCTTCCTACCTATTTTTGAGCATTCAAAGTATATAAGAGGTTTCTCTGTCTTCAATAAAAGAGTTTTTAATTGAACTTTCATTTATTTGGATTAACAACCATCTAGACTATAACCAGATAAACTTTTTTTTGTCATCTTACGTATTTTATGTTATTTTTTTATTATTGTGCTTAATTAATATTGGGTCCTTCCTCTGTTCAAAAAACAAGCGAATTTCTCTAATTTATTTTCAAGGCTATTCATCCCATTTAGCCGGTTTCACTTGGACCTATAACATATATGTTGATTATGTTTATAGTTTCTTTCACTACTATTATCTTAAGGGCTATAATTCTATCCCTTTTTCTAACTAATTCTACAACTTCATCCTTTAACAAACTATCTACAACAATACATACTCTATTTTTTTGCTTTACTCTTTCCTGTGTACTATAACTTAAAACCTGAGTTTTCTATCAGTTTTGCTTTATCGCCTATCCATTTTGTCTCTTGTACATACAAAATATTAATTCAACATCCTATCTACTATCTCTATTGATTTACCAGTGAGGACCCCTATATTTCATGTTCCAAATATTAGATTATTAATTTTTCTATCATATTTGTTCTTATCCAATCTATGGTGTGAAAACTCTTGCCTATTTAAGAATATACCCAAGTTCTCATAGAGATGTAACAGTCCTTACCAATACGTTACAGTCGGATCCTGTAACACGAACTCTTGCATATTTAACGCTACACCTGAGTTTTAGAGATGTAACAGTCCTTGCCAAGATGTTACAGTCGGATCCTACAATACATTCTTTTCAAGGAATAATTTAATATTGATATAATAATTTAATAAATCTATTTATTAAATATTTATCATAATTTTAATGTTGACTGATAATTTAACGTAATACTCTTGTTTTTATCCCGACTTAAAGACTTGCGATAACTGATTCATCATGGCGGAGTTTTTGATGCAAGTGAAAGTACGAAGTAAAAAAAAAAATCCATCAGTATAATTGTATCACCCATGGTTATATTTTCTCGTGATGCCTTTACCTTAACAGACGACGGTCAATGTTAAACTTAGGGGCGTTTGATTCAAATTTATCAATCGGAATAATAATGGGTTTGATTACGGCTCAATAGGAATGAGAATCAGGATTGCATTATTAATGTTTGGTTCAAAGTCTAGAATGAATATGATTATAATTAATAATATTTGTTTTGAATCATCAGTAATGGGAATCAAACAAATTTTCAATTTTACCCTTATTAGTTAATACATTAAAAAATATTTTAAAAAATAATTTCTTTATTATTTTAAATAACATACATATTAAAATTATCACTAAAGACATTTTAGCATTTTTTCATGTTAATTATTTATGTATTCGATGTGTTCTATTATTAATTAATTTATTATTTTTTATATTTATTTATTAATATTGTCTCCTAAATTAGAAATAAAAACACTTCAAATTTAAAACGTATTTGATTTGATGCATTTCTATTTTTTTTTTTAAATTTTTAATTCTTTTTATTTGATGCACTTCCGAATTCAAATGAATTTTATAGTTAGAAAATCCAATTCATAATCTCTTTGATAGTTTCAAATTCATCATAATAGAGTACTTGTCTTCAATTTCGTCCTCATTTCTCCCACTCAATTGAGCTAGTCGAAGCACACCCAGTATGCTCCCACCGTCAAGAATAGGCCTGTCCTTCATACAACTTCATTAGTGTCAACCACTTAATTTGTACCAATATTTCTTTGTTCTTCCATCTTACATTGTCTATACTACCTATATTGCGAGTCCTGCCCAGAGCATAATCGAGATGATTAATAGATTTGTAAAAATAAATAAGAATTGATTCCCAATAAAGCCAACATAAAATATTCTGATTTACTTCTCTACAGATATTGCAATAGTTCTCGCAGATAATACGCTACCTAATATTCTCAGGTTAAAAACAAGCATAAGCTGCTCAAATTCCAAATAAAGCATGATAAAGAGAGCAAATAAAAGGATTTCAATAAACCATACGTAAAAATGCTGTTTCAAGAAAGATGATAAACTCAAAACAACATTTTGCAATTTTCCAAGCACCTACATGCATAAGATTTATTTTCATTTTGTTTGAAATATAGAATCCAATTTAATAAGATTATCAGAACTAGTCAATCGGCTTCATGGTTAATAGGGATTGATGGGTCAGCATCTCAAACTGTTAATGTTTAATGCACCAAATAACAAATGACTCAGACTAAACCAAAGATGACAACAAAACAAGTGTTGAAAAATTAGCACTAGCGGACAGACAAGCGCAAGCATTTCTCAAGTTGAAGGGAAGTTCTGAGACTACCAATTACCACAGTATTTTAAAGTGAGATTCTATTTTACAACTGCAACAATGGGAAGAGTTTGACTGATATCTCTCTTATTCAGGTCTTGTTTGATACAAGAAAGATAAAGTTGGAATTTCAAAATCAGGATTAGCACAAGGTGTTCTGTTGCCTTCTTCAAGACCTGCTACAAGGAAACAAAGCTTGTGTTCAAATCATGTCACTAAGGAACAAACAATGTCATAGAAATTTCAATTTCCTAAGCTAACAAAGAGGATTGATGGATTTAGGAAATTGTATAAAAAATAATCAACCATTCCCAAAGAAGGTTAGGATGGATAGATAAGATAATCTGGCAGCAACAAAGATTACTTCAAATGAAAATGTTCTTGATCATGTAGAAAAATTGTGAGTTTATACCACCACTTAACTTTCCAATTGATACTGCTGTGTAACTTGACCAACATATACAGTTAAGTTATTACGTAATTACCAATATGCTAATAATCAGACAGCCAAAAAAGCCTTCATTTATTTGAATTGTCTCCAAACCATCTATCCAAAAAATGTAATAAATTCAACACATCAAGTAACATATTCAAAATATTACCAAAAACAACATTAGTACTAATGAACAAATTTTTTAAATAGTAAAGAACCTAATCAAACTCCAAGACTAGTATTCAAATACAGGTAATGTAGCCATCCAATTAGTAATATAACTTTACTCAAAAACATTGGATTTTTTTATGCAAGAAAAACATACTAACAGTATGAAAATTGGTACAAAAGCAATTAGGTGAATTTAGAGTGTTTTTCATAATTTCATAAGCAATCTATTCTCCGATTAATGCTCAAATAGATGGACCAAGTAAGAAAAGGAAACGTTCAAAATTTTACTACAAAATTCTCCAGAACTTGTTAGCAAAACAAAATTCTCAAGAAATTGAAAGAAGATAAATTTGAAACTTAGAACACAACCTAGAACTATACTACACAGTTCAGAATACACATTAATTTGAAAAATTAGGTATGAAAAGAATCACCAACCGTGTAAGAATATCGATTCGATGAACCTCAACGTTGGAAGGTTGGCCGGAGAAAAATCTAAGAACCTGGCCGAGAGAGAACAAGAGAAATTTGAATAAGAGAACAAGAGAACAAGAGAAATACAAAGTGAGAGGCCGAGTGAGGAAGAGGAAATATAAATACACACAAAAGGAAACTATACCAGTTCGTCTAGGCTGATGAAGAAGACCAAGAACCGGTGGCAGAGGGCTGCGGTTGACAGAGGAGATCACGGCGGAAGAGAAATCACGACAAAGGGAGGAGAAGGGAAAATGCCGGCTGGTTTTAAAGATAAGAGTTGGGCTGACGGAGAAGACCAAGAACCAGTGGCGGAGGATTGCGGTTGACGGAGGAGATTGCGGCGGAAGGGAAATCGCGATGATAGAGGGAGGAGAAGGAAATCGCGGCAGAGAGTGGAGAAAGAAATCGCGGCTGAGGGAGGAGAAGGAAATCGCGACAGAGGAGAAGGAAATCGCGGCAAAGGGAGGAGAAGGAAATCGTGAAATTAGGGTAAGAGCTATTTTGACATTATAAAAAAAATTTATTCCTGAAATTTAGGAATGAATCGATAGAAGAGGGGGACAAGAGAATAAAGTTTCGTCCAATTTTAAGTAATGATTCTCATATCTGTATTTTTATTCCCATGTTCCAAACATTAACATTAGCAATCATTCCCTTTTATTCCTATTTCCCACTCCTATTCCTTTAAACCAAACACCCTCTTAGTCTTCATAAATCACTTTACAATTCCTCTTCAATAGAATAATTTAATTGTTTTATGTGATAAGATTGATACATGTTACAATCCAACACCATTTGCAACTTCCTAGATTTCTTCCGTCTTTTAATGTTTTTAGTTATAAATAAATTTTTAAATAATAAAATAAAATAAAATTTATTTAAATATACACGAGTATATAAAAGAGAATTAAATTTAATGGCATATAAAATTTACATAGTCATCTCATTTGGTAAAATAATTTACATAATAATTTTTTTTTCTAGCATCAAAGATAGCTTTCTCATTCACTATTATTGACGGTTGAAAATGATCAACCATATAAACAATTGCGTGTCTACTTCCTGTTAATTTCAGATTTCTAAAAGGTCAAATAGTGAAATGAATCAAAGAGTTGCATATTATGAACAAGTCAAAAGTAGGTTGTGGCCCAAGTCGTAATATGGGCCGGGCCAGTAAATGAGGTTGTCCAGTTTAGCCAGCCCTTCCGCCTCATTCTTCCGCCGTCGCCGCCATCCGAGTTCCTTTGCTTAATACCTCTTCGGCTTTCCCAGTCCGGCGGAGATCTGATAGACGTATTCGCTTGGCGGAGTCATGGGAAAAGCTTCAAAGGACAAGAGGGTATTCAAATCTCTTTGCTCTATGCATTTTCTTCGTTTGCTCGTTTGGCTTATTTCTCCTTGGCATCGTGCGCCATGTATGTGTTGCAGGATATCTATTACCGGAAGGCGAAGGAGGAGGGTTGGCGTGCGCGAAGTGCTTTCAAACTTCTCCAGATCGATGAGGAATTCAACATCTTTGAAGGTGACCGAAAGCTAGTCCATGTTATTGTATTCTTTCAAGTAATTATTTGTGAAACTCTATTCATCCCTTAAGCTTGTTGTTTGGTTTGTTTGAAGATTTCTGGTTCTGATTGTTGATTGAAACTTTGTCGAATGCAATCTAAATTTCTTCGTTGCTGGAGAAATTTCATGTGACCAAACTGTAGAGTGGAATTTATGCTCTGAGGTTATTAGCTGAGCAGGGTATTAGAAGTTCATTAAAATTTGATCAATTCATGGGATAATGACTTTCTTTTTGCAGCTATTGCTTCTGTTTATGACAACCATTCAAGGGAGTTTTTGTTGTCACAAACAGAACTGTTATATATTATGTGTAGAATGAAAAATTGTACTTGGTATTGTTCAACAGACACGGTGGATATAGTAAATTTTGTCTCTCAATAATGCAACATGAAAAATTGCACTGCAAAAAATTTGAATAAATCAACTCATTGAAGAAGAATGATATTATTAACTAAAGATAAATTCAAATCATAGTATCTTAATCCCTTCTCTAGACTGAAAATAAGGCCTGATTCTTTATAAAAGAATACTTTTTAGTTCATTCCAAAGGAAACTCTAACAAGCTTTTTCTAAAAAATTTATACAATGTTTAGAATTTCTCCAACCAATTTTTTAAAATATATAACAAATTCTGAAATTTTAAACAACTTAGATAACTTTAAATGATTATAAATTGGATTTGAAAATCCCAACTGCATTACTTAATGTGCCACAAAAATAATTAAGTATTAAAATTGTGATGTACAATGTTTTTTATATGGTAAACATGTATTACCAGATCAGTTTAGGATAAGACATCAGGAAGGTTTGTTTCAGCTGACAACTGTTCTTAAGAGGCCCAATTGTTTGTTTGGACCAGATTTTCCAAACTTAAATGGTCTGAATCCATTTGCAACAGGGGTCATTGATGATTGAAGAGACCGAGCTTTCTTTTAAAAATGTCCTTCACTAATTGAGGAGGTTGAGCTCTCAAGACTTCCTTGTCCTTATATTTGACTTGCTGTGAGCATTTCCTGATACTCCTTTCCACGAACAACGGGAAACTATTCTCAGTGGTTTATGAGTGTGGGGGCTTTATTATCAGTTTGTGTTTGGGATTGCAATTGACCTCTTTATTTATCATTATTATCTTTTCTTTTATTGACTTAGCTCTAGCAGGAGCCTGTATTTTAGAAAAGATGACTAAGATATCTCTCTATTATTGGATATACCATGGGGCAAGTAGTGCAAGAGCAAGACACTTGTTATTTGAAATCCTTATTTTTAATATCTTATGCTTGACTTTATCATGGAGAATTCTACTTAGCAATGCCACTAATTTGTTATAAAATTACAGAATACAAATGTTAATCGCGATTTGATATTGATCATTTGGTGTTAGCAACTGAGAAATAGAACTAGTTCAATTTCAATTTATATATACAATTTTTATTGGAGATTCTGCTTTGAAAAAGGATATCACCGTCTCACGGATTGTTTAAGAATTTTTTCCACTTTTTATAATTCTTATTTATAATGACAATTCTTAACTAGTATTGTTTCTGTTGTAGGAGAGAAGATAAGCAAATACTGGTTTAGGAAACTAGGAAGTGAAATTTTCACCTCATGCTTTGAAACTTCTATCTTTTCTTGTCAATAATTAAAAGGCATTGAATTCTTTTCTCTCAAATAGTTATAAACTGGAAGATTCGGGGTGTTTGGCAAAATGAAAAGAGAGGCTAAAAGAAGATAATTATGCCTTGGCACTAGGAAAATAAAATTTCATTGTAGATACTGCTGCAATTGCTGCCATTGCTGCATGTAAGGCTTTGATCTATGCAATTATTTCCTATCAGAAAGTCATGATACTTTTGATGCTTATCAGAACTTTTAGCTAATAATTTAGACACTAATTTGATGTATATCATAAAATCAATCTCAGGATCAACATTTTTTTTTGTTTTTTGTTTTATAAAAATACAAAACTCATAATGTTCAACTCATTTTGTTGTCAGGAGTAAAACGTGTAGTTGATCTCTGTGCTGCTCCTGGTAGCTGGAGTCAGGTATGTTTTAAGATATACCCTCTTGATGACCTTTTCTTCTAGGAAATCGGCTAATTGGATTGATTTTCTTTTCTTTAACCCATTAATTATTGTTGGTGATGCACAATTGAATGTAATGAACACGTTTCTCCACTTGCATGAATTTTGTCAATATTGAACTATTATCTCTTCAATGAACACAGATTGCTATAGTTCTGGTAACTACCATCACGCGTAGTCCTCTTTTCCTCATATCTATTCCTTGGGAACCTTTCCTGCATGCCTTAGAATTTGATCACCTGCACTTAGATAATATGTCAGAATGGTTCACTCAGATAAACATGAGTCCCATGCCTTTTTCTGACTTATGAATCAGGTGCTAAAATCTGGCTTTAAGTTATATTATTCTGTTTATTGTCTGCTTAGTCCAACTTATCTATTTGACTTATGCAACAACCTACTTCAGATTTTAGATTTGTCATTGGTCTATTGGGTAGATAAAGAAGTAAAGTTTAATGTCTGCTCCCTAAAGGTAACTTCACCTGACATAGTGTGCTAAGTAGTCAATGGGAGTGGAACCTACTAAAAGACAAACAGACTTTCAACACTTGCCCCTCTTAGTTTCACTGCATTTTTTCTTTTTCTTGCGGCCTCTGCAGCTACACTCCTTAAAGTATGCAGCCCATTTTAGGTATTATTTTATCCTTCTATGTTAACATGTCCTCCAATCCCTAAGTCACTATCCTTAATTTTGCCAACCTATCTTTCTTGATTCACTGTCAGTCATTACATCTCCTCACTTAAGTTGTTGCCTTTTATTAAGTTTTTTCTTTCTATAAAATATTTATGTAATTTTTTTTGTTTAATTTTCTTACTAAAATATTATTACAATACGCTCACTTTCAAGAGGTTCCTTTTGTTAGTGGTTAGCAGGATTGATGAATGAAATTTAGGGTATAATATAAATGGTTTGTGTTTGATATAGAACTTTTTTTTTCTGTTAATTTCATAAAGCAGTTTTGTAGGAATGCAATTGCATTTAATTTCAGTGGCTATTAAAACTGGACCTAATAATGTTGTCAATTTTGGGGCTCATGATCCATGAGCAACCTTGTTCAGAACCTAGTTTGAAAGCATTGGTACCCCACGGGCTCAGTTGAGGTGGTAACTAGATGGTGGTCTACCACTTGAGGTCGAGGGGTCGAACCGCGGGGTTAGCAGGGCGTAATTCCCTGCATCCCATATAACTCACCCTGCACCTACCTCCTCAGTTATTGTGATTTATCTTCTTTATGTTGGTCTTGGGGCGGACTGGCGGGGGCACTGGGGGCGAGCGAATTGCCTTTGCACTTGGTTTGAAAGCATTGGTCCTCATAAAAAAACTATATCAAGGTTTATTCCTTATAAATTGAGATATTGCCCAACATGATAATTGGTAAGATTATGTTGGTGCGGGAAGCATAAGATGATCGAACCTGAGTTTTGATTATGTCAAAGGGTCCAAAGTTAAGTTGTCTTGTGATCTAACAAAATTGATTGAGCTTACAGGAAAGTCCTAAGTTGTCTTAGGCAAAAGTTTTAGTGGATTCTATGCAGATGGAAAACCCTAGGGGGAGGTAACCCTAGGTCCTAGGGGGCGGTAACCTTAGGCAATGGAAAGCCCTAGTTGAGATTAGGCAGGTGGAAAACCCTAGGGGAGGTAACCCTAGGTCCTGGGGGGGGGGGTAATCCTAGGTTCTGGAAAACCCTAGGGGGAGGTAACTCTAGGTCCTAGGGGGTGGTAATCTTAGGCGGAAAGTCCAGTCGATCTAGAGGACCGGTCTGACAACTTCTCCTGAGAGGAGTAGGTGAGGACGCGTTCCCCGGTGAAGGAACAGTAGACGTCGATTTGACCTAGGGTTTTCGGAGGAAATCCGAAGTCAGAACCGGACAGTTCGAACGCTGTCAAAGTTATTTATTTACATATTATCTGCTATGTGCTAACTCTGTTTTGCAGGAGACTAACACTTTGTGCAAGGTTATAATTGATCGGGATCGGTCGACCGAACGTCTGGATCGGTTGACCGAACTTCCAAGCAACAAGATCATAGTTCTAGCGAGTGGACCAGGTTCGACCAGGGGATCGATCGACCGAACCGAGGATAAGCGGTGACGTGGTCGAGCCGAGTTGATCGAACCAGATGAGCTGGGGATCGGTCGACTGAACGGCCGGATCGATCGATTGAACGAAGAAACTCTATCTGAGCAGCAGAACCGGGATTGGAAGGCTGACCGATTCAAGTGGGATCGGTCGACCGAACCTGGGGATCGGTCGACCGATCCGGTTTGAGTCAAACCTGAGATCAGTGGATCTGGATCAGGTCTAAAGAAGCTATAAAAAGGAGCCTCGGCCAGCACTATAATACAACACTGACAATATAATTCAAAACGATCTTCTAAGCCGCGCGCTACTTTGAAATGGCTCAACAACTCTCAGTTGCCCTGATAATCGACGATCCTGTTTCTTCATCTTTATATTGTCGGTAACTTTATTATATTGCTATTGTACTTCAAACTCATAATCATTATTCGAGCTATTAGTGATTGCCCACCGAAAGCGATCAACGATCGAGGGCCTTGGAGTAGGAGTCGCCACAGGCTCCGAACTAAGTAAAAAAAAATCTTGTTAGCGTTGTTTGTCTTTTTCATTCTTTATTCCGCTGTATTTACTTTGAGTTTTCCGAAACGAACGAGAAAGCAATGCGTGCTATTCACCCCCCTCTAGCACGTTTACGATCCTACAATTGGTATCAGAGCAAGGCTGTTCTGAATTGATGAAACCACCAATCGAGCAAGGTTCCTTTTTGAAAGAAAAATAAATATCGTTTGTGTTCAAAATAAATCCTTACGCCTTTCGTTTTTTTCCCTCCAAAACTGTTTTTGAAAAATTCATTTTCATTTTTTCACCATTGGTCAGTGTTGACAAAATATCACACTTAACAAAATTTGAAATAACATTTTTTATTAATATTTTATTATTTTTTCTCGAAATTAGTGAATTGCTATTAATCCAAGACCAAATCTTGGAACATTTGTTATTGTTTTTTTGTGTGTGCGAGATTCCTCTTTAATGGCTACCAAGAAGGGTATAGCACCGCACACCTATCACTCTTGTCCAGCGAGAATTTCGGATACTGGAAAGACTAGATGGGGCACCAACTGAAGACCCAAGTGGAGATATGGACCATAGTCCAGATCATATTTATACTCCCCACCGAAGGAGTGCCCATCGCCTATGACAAGTGGGATGCACAAACAAGAAGAAAAATCGAGGCAAATGCAAAAATAACATGCACTCTCCTATGTGGACTAACAAATTCAGAGCTTGATCGAGTTGGAAAGTTCAACAATGCTAAGGAACTTTGAGAGAAATTGATCAAGCTTTATGAGATTCCTTTAGAACCAGAAGACCAGGTCAAACCTAAGTTTGAATCTGAGTATGAATCTCCAGAATCAACCTCCGAACCAAACTTAGAAGAATCAGATCAAATCGATTTCATAGCACTGATGGCCAAAAGAAGAGATAGCTGAATCTGAGTCCGAAGTTGAGATAGCAATAGTCAAGGGGGAGAATCCTATCATGGATCCAAAAGGTAAAATTATAAATTCAAATTATAAACTTCACGTAACTTTTTTTAAGTGTAGGGAGAGAGGGCACTATAGAAACCAGTGCCCTACT
Organism: Zingiber officinale; assembly: GCF_018446385.1. Taxonomy (NCBI): domain Eukaryota; kingdom Viridiplantae; phylum Streptophyta; class Magnoliopsida; order Zingiberales; family Zingiberaceae; genus Zingiber; species Zingiber officinale. The sequence continues at coordinate 16,245,111 of NC_055986.1, read as the reverse complement.
CGTAAGATTTGGCCGTCACAACCAGAGTAAAAGGAGAAATCGATCCGGAAAGGGAAGAAGCACATTGAATGCTCTAAGTGTAAACGAATGTGTCACTGCAAAAGTCAATGCCTACAAAGAAGACCCAAGAATCCAGGGAGAGAAATCAAGGTTAGTAAATTTACATTGCATGAAAATCCAATTTTTGCAACACATGTCGGTATCCTAGCTAATCCTGTTTGCTCTAGTATAGATTTCTCTCAAAAATTAGATATGTATGCTAATAATGTAATGAATAAAGTTGATTAAAATCTATCTAAGAATAACTCAAAATTATTTAATAAAAATAAGAAATTAACTCTTAGAAAATTAGAAAAATAGAATAATATTTTAAAAGATAAAATTGATAAATTAAAAAAGATTGTTAATAATTTAACCAAATTACAAATCTAGACTTAAATTACAAGTCAAAGGTAAAACTTAAACTCTACAAATCAAGTTATAATTAAGTACCTTTTAATTATGAAGCCAATCGATAAACACTAAATTAATCAGTAAATTCATAACTCAACTTAAAAATTAACTTAAAATTGTAACTTGTTAACTTAATTAATAAATGCTTGATTTGTTTGATCCATGCATAATTACCATGAATATGCATATAAGTAATTAATTGATAAATGTCATTTATGATTACTAATTGCTTAATCTAGATTAGGATGCCCCCGGGGCTATGGTGCATCGGCAGGACATCCAGGTTGTCACCCAGGCACGTTCGAGCCCCAGCTATGGCGAATTTGTAGGAATTTTTCCTCCAAATGGGCCACGCAACTAAAGGATGCTGGACTCCTGGGTTGCCCGCTGCGAGTGCTTCCCGATTTACCCTAGTGGCCGGTGGAAAACTTCCGTGAGGCCGAACCGGTCATCCCAAGCTCAACGTTACCTAGCCTGGTTAATCATTTTTTTTTTAATCTAGTTTAGGATGGATAACGACTTAGGCTTGATCCACACTTGACTAGTTAGACCTAGGATTTTCAGAAAGGAAATTAAACATTCAATTTCTTTAAAAAGCTTTGTCTAGAAGTGATGGATGATCCCATACTCAAGAAGGCCTAGTCCCTCGCCACAACCTGGAAGCCAATTATTGAAATAGATATTTAATTAACTAACTGTTAAACCTTAGTTTAATTCAAATGTTGATCAATCCTTTGATTGGAATCTAAATTGAAGATAAAATTAACCATCTGGTCCCCTGATTGAAAATCTAGAAAAGGATGAGATGAATTTAGGTTTAAAATATAAAATAGTTGACCAAACTCAAATTAATTAAACTCAGTTAAGTTAATTAAAATTCAACTAAAAATTAATTCAATTAATCTAAGTCATCTCAATTAAATCTTAATTATTTTCAAATAATTTTTAAAATCTTAATTATTTTCAAATGCTCTTCAAAATCTTAAGTATTTTTAAATGATCAATTAATCTTCAAATTTTAATTATATTTTGAAATTCAAACTTATAGTTTAAAATTAGAAATTTAAACTTATATCCTATAATTATAATTACTTTCAAATCATAGTTAACTTCAAAATGTTAATTATTTTCAAATCATGATTAAAGTATAATTATTTTTAAATCATAGTTAATTTCAAAATGTTAATTATTTTCAAATCATAATTAAATTATAATTATTTTCAAATCATAATTAATTTCAAAAAGTTAATTATTTTCAAATCATAATTAATTTCAAAAAGTTAATTAGTTTCAAATCGTAATTAATTTCAAAAGTATAATTAATTTCAATTAATTCTAAAATCCTTAATCAAACTAAATTATTTTCAAATGATTTAATTTTCAAAATCATAATCATCATTATTTTTAAATATTGTTTAAAGGGTTTTAAAATTTAAAATTTAATTACTCAAACATATATGTTTTCAAATTCAAACTTAATTATTCTGGAACTCAAATTTAAAATACTTTTGTCCTTAACATTTTGAAATCTTCAAATTCAAACTTATATTTTAAAATCTCAAATTTAGTATTTTTAAAATTCAAATTTAACTTAAATTATTTTTGAAATATACTTCTATATCCTAAATATTTTACAAAGTTAAAGATAAAATCAATTTAACTTAACTCCGTCTCACACACTTATAAGCTGAACATGCTTGACAATATAGAATGAGTGAGATGGAAAATCAGGAAAATAAATAATAACTTTCATGTTTTACATGCTTGGACTCTAGGACCCCCAAACATTTTTGACATTAATTAAGGGGGAGTGAAAGAAAGGTTAAGACATTAATTTTTATTTTAAACATTGGTTTTAAAAGTTAAACTTTTCAAAAATAGTTTTTTTAAAAAAAGTACTTAACTAAGCTTGTATCAAATTCTTTTTTAAGCTAAGTACTTAACTAAGCTTTTATCAAAATTCTTTTTAAGTTAAGTACTTAACTAAGTTTTTATCAAAATCTTTTTAAAACTAAGTTTTTATTAAAATATTCTTAAAGCTAAGTATTTATCAAAATATTTTTAAAGCTAAGTACTTAACTTAGTTTTTATTAAATTTTTTGAACTAAGCTTTAATCAAAACCTTTTTCTGTACTTTTAACTAAGCCTTTTTCAAAACCTCTATAAAGCTAAGTATTAAAGCTAAGTTTTTATCAACTTCTTTTGAAAGCTAAGTCCTTGACAACACAATTATTTTCAAAGCTAAAATTTTGCTTTTTTTTTTTGGAAAAAGCTAAGACCGTTTCAAAACTTAAGATTAGCTAAGTTTTTTTTCAGCTAAGTAATTTTCAAAGCTTAAATTCAGCTAAGTATTTGTTGAAAAAGGTAAAGCCTTTGTTTCAAACAACCTTCTCTCCTTTTTGATATATGTCAAAGGGGGAGAGAAAAGTTAAAAGTTAAGAATTAAACATAATTTTTATGAAAGGGGGAGCATAAGGGAGTTTTTTTACAAATTATTGTATTTATGATCATGCTTAAATTCCTTTATTTATTGTTATGTTTTACTTAACTTTGAATCGTGTTGCCATAATAAAAAAGGGGGAGGTTGTTGGTGCGAGAAGCACCAGACGATCGAATCTGAGTTTTGATTTTGTCAAAGGATCCAAAGTTAAGTTGTCTTGTGATCTAACAAGATTAATTGATCTTATAGGAAAGTCCTAAGTTGTAGGCAAAAGTCCTAGTGGATTCTATGCAGATGGAAAACCTTAGGGGGAGGTAACCCTAGGTTCTAGGGGGCGGTAACCTTAGGCGATGGAAAGTCCTAGTTGTGATTAGGCAGGTGGAAAATCCTACGGGGAGGTAACCCTAGGTCCTAGGGGTGGTAATCCTAGGTTCTGGAAAACCCTAGGTGGAGGTAATCCTAGGTCCTAGGGGGTGGTAATCCTAGGTTATGGAAAATCCTAGGGGGAGGTAACTCTAGGTCTTGGGGGTGGTAACCCTAAGCAGAAAGTCCAGTCGGTCTAGAGGACCGGTCTGACAACAAGTAACTTCTCCTGAGAGGAGTAGGTGAGGACGCGTTCCCCGGTGAGGGAACAGTAGACGCTGGTTTGACCTAGGGTTTCCGGAGGAAATCCGAAGTCAGAATCGGACAGTCCGAAGGCTGTCAAAGTTATTTATTTACATATTATCTGTTATGTGCTAACTCTGTTTTGCAGGAGATTAACACTTTGTGCAAGGTTAGAATCGATCGGGATTGGTCGAACTAATGTCTGGATCGGTTGATTGAACCTCCAAGCAGCAAGATCATAGATCATAGTTCCAGCGAGTGGACTAGGTTCGACCAGGGGATCGGTCGACCAAATCGAGGATAAGCGGTGACGTGGTCGAGCCGAGTTGATCGGACTAGATGAGTTGGGGATTGGTCGACCGAACGAAGAAACTCTATCCGAGCAGCAGAACTGGGATTGGAAGGCTGACCGATTCAGGTGGGATTGGTCGACCGAACTTGGGGATCGGTCGACCGATCCGGTTCGAGTATCTGAAGAAGCTATAAAAAGGAGCCTCGGCCAGCACTACAATACAACACTGACAACAGAATTCAGAACGATCTTCTAAGCTTCGCGCTACTGCGAAACGATTCAACAACGCTTAACTGCCCTGACAATCGATGATCTTGTTTCTTCATCTTTGTATTGTCGGCAACTTTATTATATTGCAATTGTACTTCAAACTTGTAATCATTATTTGAGCTATTAGTGATTGCCCACCGAAAGTGATCAACGATCGCGGGCCTTGGAGTAGGAGTCGCGACAAGCTTCGAACCAAGTAAAAAAAATCTTGTTACCGTTGTTTGTCTTTTTCATTCTTTATTCTGCTGCATTTACTTTGAATTTTCCGAAACGAACGAGAAAGTAACGCGTGCTATTCACCCCCCTCTAGCACGTCTACGATCCTACATATTAGTGTAAAAATCTTCTTTTGATTTGGATGAATCGAGTCATTGTAATCATTTTCAAGATGGCATTTTAAAAAAAAATCTGGCTTCTTCTAATTACTCTGGATTCTAGAAGTGGGAGTTAGTAGTTTGGCTCATGCGCGGGAGTTAGTAGTTTGGCTCATGCGCTATTTCCTAAGTAGGTTTATTTTTTTTTTTTATCAATCTTAGGAAGGTTTTAAATCTCAACTAATGCCAGCGTTTTGGTAGTTGATTGGGACATATTAGTATCAGCATGTCTTGGTAAAATGAGGTGGTGCATACTGTCTTCGATCAGAAATAAAAGGAAAAAAGGAAGAAGCGGGAGAAAAAGAAGGTTGGAAGGGAGAAAGAGAAAGAAGCAGTGAAAGAGAAAGATGGAGAAAGTGAAGGGGAAGAAAAATGCAAGTTAGGAAGAAGTAGAGGAAGAAGTAGAGCTTCAAGAAAAGGAAGTGATGTACCAAGGATTTTGATGTGCACCAGAGAGAGATGCTTGACTAACATTCTTGCCCAACAGTATATTCATGTTGTGACTTTCTAGATGCAGCTCCATTTAGATGCCTTCCCTATGGCCTTCTATGTGATACTAGCATGTCCTCCTAGAGTTACCTTACCGGTGTCAGTTTCAGTCTGCTCTTTTTTTCTGACGGTGTGGAATAAAGTGCCTACTTTCAATCAATGATGTTACTTTATTCTGTAATAATCTGCATGCAAGGAATAAATCGTGTGTATTTATTTCTGAACTAGTGTTTTCTATAGAGAGTTCATTATATTAGAAACTTGCATTGTAAAATCATTGTTTAATAAGTATGTGTCTATAACCTATTAACCTTAGCACTCTTAATTTTTAGAAATAGAGGTACTTATGATGGATTAATTCTCCCCTGAGAGAAAGTCCGCATCTGACACTATGCTTGCTGACGCAGGAAATTAAAACCATGTATATTCTTCCAAAAAAGGAAAAGTGGAAATATTTTAAGAAATTTGATACAATCTAATTTGTATATATAATTCCAAACAAAACCTAGGAAGTTTTAGAAGAATCAACCCTTGTTGTAAAATCCTGTTTGAAGATTTGGAAGTGATGTGAACATTTACCTACTTAATTAGCTAGTAGTCTATATCCAAGAAATAACCTTTTTGTGTTTGCTAGCCATTCAATCATCACTTCAGGACCATATGCTTTGGTCTCCTTACATTCTAAACGTGATTTGAAGTATATTCTTAAGGTGTTCGTATTGCTTTTGATTTTGTTTTTGTTAATATTCAAATTTTCACTACTTATGTAATGTTTTGACTATTCCATGCCAAATATGCCATCTGTGGTAGATGATGTTTGTTTAATACGTACATAATTATTATGGACAAAATATTTGCAATAAACTTTTTTCCCAAATGTTAGCAATGATTTTTTTTAATTAAAAGATCATTATAATATGTGGCTCTTTTTTGAATCCTGTAAATCATTGATCAGTGATAAGATCTTATTTAATTTATCTGTAGGTCTTGAGTCGCAAATTGTATGTCCCAGCGAAATTGTCATCAGCTTCTAGGTAAGACTTGTTCACATATTGCTAGTAGAGATTGGAGGCAATAGTTGTAAATAACCAAGAATGGCTTAATAACTAGATGTTCACATAGTATCGTATTCTATTTACATTATGCAGTACATTTTCCTTATGATATAAACTTACATGGTGAATTTTGTGCCTTCAATGTAAAGGCTTTTTCTGTGAATCAATATGGTGGTGAGCCTAAAGCCTTGTTAAACTCATGTACAGGTAACTTGGATGACACCGATTTTATCAAATAATCTTTGTTCATGAAGGATAAGATCATGTTCATTGATTTCTGTTGCTATACTGAGTTCCCTGACCGTTCATGTGACTCAATTTATTTGTGCATCAATTTATCTTTATTTTGTAATAGAAGAGTGAATTTTAGATGCAATCCCTCAAGGAGAATTGAATATACATAGCCAATTTAGGTGAGGGAGCATTTCCCATTTATGCAGATAATTGCTATAGCTTACTCCCTATATACTTGCATCTTATTTGTAGGGATGGTGATCTTCCACTTATTGTTGCAATTGATTTGCAGCCCATGGCTCCTATTGAGGGTGTAATTCAAGTTCAGGGTGATATCACTAATGCTCGAACAGCAGAAATGGTAAAAATTAATTTGTATTTGGCATCTATTTCTGTTCTTAGAAGTTGGACTTTTATACTTCATTTCTTCTGTAACTTTAGGTTAGTTACTAAATAAATCTATCACAATATTTGTATGAAATTTCAAGTATAGTACAAAATTTTATTTTATTTTCAAAGGGACATACACCACTAAGTAAGGAATCTTGATGGTGGAATGAGAAAGTATAAGAGAAAGTGAAAGAAAAACGAATAGTTTATAAAGAATTATATATTTGTAAGAACGAGGAAAACTTAAAAAAATATACAATAGCTAAGAAAGAAGCTAAGAAAGTAGTGAGTGAAGCAAAAAATAAAACTTTTGAATGATTATATCAAAAATTGGATAAAAAAAAGGTGAAAGAGACATTTATAGAATACCTAAAGTGAGAGAAAAGAAAACAAGAGATCTTAGCCAAATACAATGTATTAAAGATGAAAATAATAGGGTATTAGTAAACGATGGAGAAATAAAAGAGCAGTAAAAAAGGTATTTTCATCAACTTTTTAATGAAGGTTTAGGTGACCAATTTAACTTAGACAATTTAATTAGGTCAAATGAGCATAGAAATTTTAATTTTTATCATAGAATTTAAATTTCAGAAGTAAAACAAACTCTAAATGAGATGCACAATGGAAAACCCGTTGGACCATATGATATTCTGATAGAGGTATGAAAGTGCTTGGGGAAACAAGGTATTGAATGATTTATAAAATTATTTAACATAATATTGAAAACGAAAAAAATGCTTGATCAATGGAGGATAAATACTCTAGTTTCCTTATATAAGAATAAGGGAGACGTACAAAATTGTGCAAACTATAGGAGTATTAAACTAATGAATCATACTATGAAATTTTGGGAAAAAGTAATAAAAAAAGATTAAGGAAGGAGACCACAGTGACTGAAAATCAATTTGGGTTTATGCTTGGAAGGTTGACAATAGAAGCTATACATCTTCTTAGATAATTAATTGAAAAATATCGGGAGTAAAAACAAGATCTACATATGATATTCATTGACTTAGAAAAAGTTTATGATAGAGTCAAGAGAAATTATATGGAGAATTCTAGAAAAGAGAGGTGTTAGCGTAACATATATTAAGGATATGTACGAGGATGTTGTTGGTATCCCAGGGTCGTTTTGATGCAATCAAATAAGTTAGGTTAGGTCATGTTGTGTTTAATCCTGTGTCTAAGTGTGCATGAACTTAGGATCACAGGACATTGAGCAAAAATTCAGCTAGCGAGAAGGACGACATGGGAGAGAACCGACGGGCTCGGTGCGTCTGAGGGGTGAGGTGCTGCGGAAGAGTACACAGGCGGATGAGAAGGAGACGCGCGACGTTTCCGAGGGACGAGAAGCCAGGAGCAGAAGCTTGCTCGAGAAGGTCGGAAGTTGAGTTTGGGTGAGCTCTATTCCGGATGGCTGAGATCACCCAAGCAAGAAGAACCGGAGCAGAATACCCGGATCGAGGCGAGCGAAACCGGAGCGGAAGGTACGGATTGAAAAAGTCAACTTGGTTGACTTTCCGAGCACTTAGAATCAGATTTAATCTGGATCGCATTTGACCGCGATCCGTTGCGAAAGGGATAAAATTTTATCCTACTCCAAGCGCCTGAAACCCTTCCAGGCATCTCGAGTAGGGTATATAAGCAACCCTGCTCCCAAAGCTAAACAACAACTAGAAATATCCAAACAATACTTGTGCGGTTTTACTTTTCTGTTTAGCTTCGTCTTTCTGTGCGTTTATTGTTGTAAAGAGGCTTCTCCGCCTGAAGGAGATTTTTAGTGCGCTTTATCTTCCTTGTATTAACAATCTCCCCGGTTGTAACCAAGTAAATTCCTGGTGCCTCTTTCCTTTTAGTTTCTTTATTATTCTTTTATGCAAGTGTTTATTTTAATTAAGTTATAAGTCCGAGAAAGGTTCGTTTACTTGATTTGTGCATGGCTATTCACCCCCTTTAGCCGGCCGCCGAACGGTTCTAACCAGTAGTATCAGAGCAAGGACGCTTTAAGAGGGTTAACCGCCGAACGAAGCACAAGAGATGGCCAAACCAAACATTTGCCCATTAAAGTTCGAGGGGGAGTTCGCGAGCTGGAAAAAGAAAATGGAGGTATTCTTTAAAACCGACTTTGAATTACTTTTAAGAATGAAATTCGGTTTTGTAGCACCCGAAGGTAAGGAAGAATACCAGTAGACAAAGAAGGAGTAGATCGACTTCGTGGCAAACGGCAAAGCATGAGTTTCATCTGCTGAGTGCCCTACCACCACAAGAAGTCAACTGGATCGGCGCCTACGACTCAACATAGGAGCTTTAGGAGAAGTTCCTTGAGCTACACGAAGGGACGTCCGAAACTAAGCTCGCTAGACGGGATCTGCTAAGGAATTAGTTAAGCAACATAAAACTGGAAGCAGAAGAAACCGTTGCACACCTTCACTTGAGAATGAAGGAACTAATTACCAGACACAAATCTCGGAGAAAAGGTAAGCAACCGAGATTTACTAAGGTACGCGCTTAATGCATTTCCTAGATCTACCAAGTGGGCATCATTAGTAGATGCTTACTATATTTCTAAAGATTTAGAAGTGTCACCTTAGAAGAAATGTTTTCAACATTTGAAGTCCATGAAACGAGATGTGCAGATCCGAAGCACAATGTTGCCTTTAAGGCAAGGATGGACGAACGAGATTCAGAATTCTTTTTGGACGACGATAAAACGGTAATGATGGTAAGACAATTTAAAAAATTATTTAAAACTAGAAAATCTAACCATCTGTAGGGTAGAAAGAAAAGAACAATCAGATGCTACCACTATAATTAAGAAGGGCACGTTAAAGACAACTGCCCTAAGTTAAAGATCAAGGATAAGGACAAAGGGAAGAACAAGAGGCTTGTCCAATCAAACAAGTACAAGATGCTAAAGGCGACGTGGGACGAAACGTCCGAATCAGAAGTTGAAGCTGTTGTCGGACTTGTATTAATGGCAAGTCATCAAGACGACGAAAACGAAGCAAGCTCGTTCGAAATGAGCATCAAGAGCATCGATGAAGGGGGAGCGACATCGGAAGAAAGCAACAGTTCATGGGGAGCTACGGATAACGAGATCGACAAGGTAAGTCAGGTATGATCTCTTCCTCCCTATAAGTTATTTAAATTTGTTAAGTTATTATCTAAAGATTGTTGCAAATTAAAAAAAGAAAATAAAGAATTAAAATTAATTCTAACCAAATCTTGCCTATTAGAAGATTTTGAAAAATTAAAATTGGAAAATGATGAATTGAAAATATAAGTAGAAGACTTGAAAAATCATGCATGCTTAAATGTTAAAAATCAAAATATTAGGAAATATAATAATTTGAACTGGTATTTTAATTACCACAAGAGATAAATTATGAAAATTTCTCAAAAATATATTCTTAAAAGATTTTTAATTAACCCAGTTGGCTGAAACCTATATTAAGTTCCAAAGTCTTGTCTAAATTGAACTTTAATTAGACTTAGGGCTTTCAACAAGAAAATTAAATGTTTGAATTTCCTTAACAGACTTTGTTTAGAAAATGGTTGTTGCTCCAATAATCAAGAAGGCCTAGTGTCTCGCCACAACCTGGTAGCCAATTAATGAAATAAAATATTTAATTGACTAACTGATAAAACATTTAATTGTAATTAAATAATGCTTTTAATAGTTACACAAACATTTTTTCGGTGTTTTTAACTTAGAATTTTTTAAAAGATTCAAAGTTTTTTTTGGAAGTATCAGTTTTACTTTACCAAAATTATTTCTACAAAATTAGTTTTTGCAAATTTGTTTAACTTAGGAAATTATTGATGTTATAATTTTTTGGTGATATCAAAAATATTTTTTTACTTAGAATTTTTTTTCTTAAAATTATTGCAATTTTTTAAGTGCTATCAAAATTATTTTCAAAATTTTCAAAAACTTGATAAGTTTTTCAAAATGTTGAAAATCAGATGTTTTTTTAACTAAAAACTTTCCTATTTTTTTGAAAAATTTACCCTTAGATTTCTTTTGGTACTCCATTTTTTTTTTATCAAAGGGGGAGAAGGGAAGATTAAGTCTAGAGGGAGGTAGTTTAACCTTTTTCAATTTTTTGCACTTTTATTGTAAAATTTATCTCTGTTACTTTATGTTAGTTTACCCTAACTTAACTTGGGTTGCTCACATAAAAAAAGGGGAGATTGTTGGTATCTCAGGGTTGTTTTGATGTGATCAAACAAGTTACGTTAGGTCTTGTTGTATTTAATCATAGGACATTGAGCAAAAGACGCAACTAGTGAGAAGGACGGCACGGGAGAGAGCCGACGGGCTCGGTGCGTCTGAGGGACGAGGTGCTGCGGAAGAGTATGCGGGCGGACGAGAAGGAGGCGCGCGACGTTTCTGAGGGACGAGAAGCCAGGAGCGGAAGCTTGCTCGAGAAGATCGGAAGTAGGGTTCGGGTGAGCTCTATTCCGGATGGCCGAGATCACCCAAGCAAGAAGAACCAAAGCAGAATACCCGGACCGAGGCGAGTGAAACTGGAGCGGAAGGTACGGACTGAAAAAGTCAACTTGGTTGACTTTCCTGGTCCGGGCGCTCGGACTCCGGACACTCGAAACCCTTCCGGGCGCCCAAAATCGGATTTTATCTGGATCGCGTTTCATTGTAATCTGTTGCGAAGGTCCTCCTTCGAGCGCCTGGAACCCTTCCAGGCGCCCCGAGCAGGGCTATATAAGCAACCCTACTCTTAAAGCTAAACAACAACTAGAAATATCCAAACAACACTTGCGCGCTTTTACTTTTCTGTTTACTTTCGTCTTTCTTTGCGTTCATTGCTGTAAAGAGGTTTCTCCGCCTGAAGGAGATTTTTAGTGCGCTTTATCTTTCTTGGATTAACAATCTCTCCGGTTGTAAACAAGTAAATTCTCGGTGCCTCTTTCCTTTTAGTTTCTTTATTATTCTTTTATGCAAGTGTTTATTTTAATTAAGTTATAAGTCCGAGAAAGTTTCGTTTGCTTGATTTGTGCAGGGGCTATTCACCCCCTCTAGTCGGCCGTCGAAGGGTCCTAACAGATGTAACGACCAGAGTAAAGACTTCAGGTGGAGTAACTGAAGCATTTCCAATAAAGATAGGTTACATCAAGGATCAACTCTAAGTCCCTATCTTTTTACATTAATTATGGACGAACTCACTGTGCATATTCAAGACACAGTACCGTGGTGCATGTTATTTGCAGATGATATTATTTTGATAGATGAAATACGTGAAGGAGTAAATGTTAAACTATAATCTTGGCGGGAAACACTAGGAGGAAAATGTTTTAAGCTTAGTAGATTAAAGATATGAAATTTAAATTTAGCAATATTAAAAATAATGAGACAATTGTTAAGATAGGAAAGGATGAGTTGTCCGGAACGGAGAAATTTAAATATTTAGGATCATTTTTCAAAATGATGGAGGAATTGAGAGAGATATCTTACATAGAATACAAGCAGGATGTGTGAAATGGAGGGGAGCGTCGAGTGTTTTGTGTGACAGTAAAGTACCTCTTAAACTTAAAGGTAAGTTCTATAAAATCGCAGTTAGACTTGCTATGTTATATGGAGCTGAATGTTGGACTATGACTTGAGCACATGAGCAGAAGATGAGAGTTGCAGAGATGAGGATATTAAGGTGGATGTGTGTTGGATCGCGGCGGCCGGCTAGAAGGGGGGTTGAATAGCTTGCAAAAACAAAAAGCATAACTCTTCTCGACTTCTTAAACTAAAACTTGCATATAAAGAGTAAGTAAATAAAACAGAAAGGACGAGGCTCACAATTTACTTGGTTACAACCGGGGAGGTTGCTAATCCAAGGCAGATGAAAAATGTACTAACCAATCTCCTCTAGGTGGAGAAGCCTCTTACAGCGTTGACGTAAAAAAAAAACAGAAGCTTAACTCTAAAAAGAAGCGCACAAGTGTCTGAAATGAATTGTTTGGAATTGTTGAAAAGCTTCTGGACCAAGACTGTATTTATACTTTGGTCAGGGCGCCCTGAAGGGGTTCCGGGCGCCCTGAAGGGGTTCCAGGCGCCCTGGGGTGATAAAACTTTATCCCCCAACGTTTAGATCGTGATTGACGCGTTCTGGTCAAAAAGTCAACTCCGGGCGCCCTGGACAGTTTCGGGCGCCCCGGAGGGAAAAGTCAACCCTATTGACTTTTCCAGCCCGCGTCTTCTGCTCCGGCTCCGTTTGCCTTAGATCGAGTCTTCCGCTTGCTTGGGTGATCTCTGCCATCCGGAATAGGGCTCACCCGAACCCAACTTCCGGTCTTCTCGAGCAGGCTTTCGCTCCGGCTTCTCGTTCCTTGGAATCGCCACGTGCTTCCTTCTCGTCCGCCAACGTACTCATCCGCAGTCTTCGTCCCTTGGTCGCACCCCGTGCCGATCTTCTCGCTAGCTATATCTCTTGCTCCTTGAGCAGTCTTCCGCTTCGGCTTCTCGTCACTTGGAGCCACCGCACGCTTCCTTCTCGTCCGCCGGTGTACTCTTCCGCAGCGCCTCGTCTCTCGGACGCACCACGTGCCGTCCTTAGACACAAGGTTAAAAACACACAGGATCTAACTTAACTTGTTGATCACACCAAAACAACCTTGGGGTTCCAACAATCTCCTCCTTTTTGATGTGAGCAACCCAAGTTAAGATAGGGTAAATAGTCATAAAAAAATAAACTAACTATTTTTGCAATAATGTGAAAAAAGATAGAAAAGTTAAATTTTGGTCTACCTCCCCAGTATACCTCCTCCTAAACTTATACTTTTCCTTTTCCCCTTTTGATCACAAAAAAATGGGGTTCCTAAAAAATCTAAGGTTAAAAAAATTTCTAACTTTCTTAAAAAATTCTAAGTTGAATAAGTTCTAAGTTAGAGAATTTGCAAAATATATTTTTGAAAAAAAAATTTCTAACCAAAAAAAAATTTTCGAAACATTTTATAATTTTCAGAAGAATTTTTTTTAACTTAGGCAAAAAATATTCTAAGTTAAACAATCTTTAATTAAAACTTTTTAGGTAAGAAAATTTTTTAAAAAAATTTCTAAGTAAAGCTTTATGTAAGAGAATTTTTAAAAAAAAATTTGACTTAAAAAATTTTGAAAATTTTTTTAAGTAAAGATTTTAAGCAGAAATTTACAAAAAACTTTTAACTTTCATGTAAAAGTTTTATGCAATAAAAATTTCTAAGAAAATTTTTTGAAAATTTTAAAAAAATGTCTAAAAACTTTTGAAAGCATTATTAAGTTTCCATCTTAATGCTTTTATCAGAAAGTTAATTAAATATTTTATTTCAATATTTTGGCTTCCAAGTCATGGCGAGACACTAGGCCTTCTTGGTTATTGGAGCAACAACCGTTTCCTTAGACAAAGCCTCATAAAGAAATTTTAATGTCTAATTTTCTCGCTGAAAGCTCTAAATCTGATTAATTCAAGTTCAAGTCAGACAGGACTTTGGAACCCAATATAGGTTCCAGCCTACTGGATTGACTAAAACTTTCTTAAGGACATATTTCTTTGAAATATTTCTAATCTGTCCCTTATGATATCGAAAATACCTATTTAAATTATTAAATCTTCTAAAATTTGTATTAGATGAGCATGCACGGTTTTTCAAGTTATCTACTTGAATTTTCAGATTTTTATTTTCTGATTTCAATTTTTCATTTTCTAATTTTGATTTGTCTAAATCTTCTAGAGGGCAAGATTTAGCTAGCATTACTTTTAAACTTTTATTTTCTTTTTCTAATTTGCAGCAATCTTTTGTTAACAATTTAACAAATTTAAAGAGTTTATCGGGAGGAAGAGATCGTACCTGACTTACCTTGTCGATCTCGTTGTCTGTGTCTCCCCCTGAAGTGTTGCTTTCTTCCGACGTAGCTCCCCCTTCAGCGATGCTCTCGATGCTCATTTCGGAAGAGCTTGAATTGCAGTCGTCGTCTTGATGACTCGCCATTAGTGCAAGCCCGGAGAATGCCTCGACTTCCGATTCGGACGACGTATCGTCCCATGTCGCCTTTAGGGCCTTGCGCTTTTGGACAGGTTTCTTACCTTTATCCTTGTTCTTGTTCTTTAGCTTGGGGCAGTTGTCCTTGACGTGCCCTTCTTCGTCGCAGTAGTAGCAGCGGATGATCCTTTTCTTTTTCCCCTGCGGATGGTTAGATTTCCTAGATTTACAAAGATTCTTAAATCGTCTTACCATCATTACCATTTCCTCGTCGTCGAGAGAAGACTCCGACTCAGGTTCGTCTCTTGATGCTTTGAGGGCGACGTTGTTCTTGGGCTCCTTCGTACCTGCACATCTTGATTCGTGCACTTCAAATGTAGAAAAGAATTCTTCTAATGAAATTTTTTCTAAGTGTTTCGAAATGTAAAAGACACCTACTAGTGACACCCATTTTGAATTTCTCGGGAAAGAATTTAACGCGTACCTGAGTGAATCTCGGTTACTTACCTTTTCTCAGAGATTCGAAAGTTCGGTGACGATTTCTTTAATTCTCGAGTGCAGATGTGCAACTGTCTCGTCTTCCCCAAGTTGCAGGCTGGTGAGCTGATTGCGAAGTAGATCTCGTCTAGCGAGCTTGGCTTCGGACGTCCCTTCGTGCAGCTCGAGGAACTTCTCCCAAAATTCTTTCGCGGAGTTGTAGTTGCCGATTCGGTGACTTCTTGTGGTGGAAGAACGCTTAGCAGATGGTATTCTGCTTTTCTGTTCGCCACGTAGTCGGCTTCCTTCTTTTTCGTTCATTGGTATTTTTCTTTGCCCTCTGGAGTTACAAAACCAAATTCCATTATTAGAATTAACTCATCTGTTGTAAAAAATACCTGCATTCGCTTTTTCCAAGTAGCGAAATCCCCTTCGAATTTCGACGGGTAGATACTTGGTCCAGCCATTATCTTTGCTTCGATTGACGGTTAGTCCTCCTGAAGCGCCTTCGCTCTGATACTACTTGTTGGATCGCGGTGGCCGACTAGAAGGGGGGTTGAATAGCCTGCAAAAACAAAAAGCACAATCCTTTTCGACTTCTTAAACTAACACTTGCATATAAAGAGTAAGTAAATAAAACAGAAAGGACGAGGCTCACAATTTACTTGGTTACAACCGGGGAGGTTGTTAATCCAAGGCAGATGAAAAGCGTACTAACAAATCTCCTCTAGGCAGAGAAGTCTCTTACAGTGTTGACGTACAAAAAAAACAGAAGCTTAACTCTAAAAAGAAGCGCACAAGTGTCTGAAATGAATTGTTTGGAATTGTTGAAAAGTTTATGGATCAAGGCTGTATTTATAGCTTTGGTCGGGGCGCCCTGAAGGGGTTCCGAGCGCCCTGGGGGGATAAAACTTTATCCCCCAACGTTCAGATCGCGATTGACGCGTTCTGGTCAAAAAGTCAACTTCGGGCACCCGGAAGGGTTCCGAGCGCCCCGGAGGGAAAAGTCAACCCCGTTGACTTTTTCCAGCTCAGGTCTTCTGCTCCGGCTCCGTTTGCCTCAGGCCGAGTCTTTCGCTCGCTTGGGTGATCTCTGCCATCTGGAATAGGGCTCACCCGAACCCAATTTCCGGTTTTCTCGAGCAGGCTTCCGCTCCGGCTTCTCGTCCCTCGGAATCGCCGTGTGCTTCCTTCTCGTCTGCCAGCGTACTCGTCCGCAGTCTTCGTCCCTCGGCCGCATCCCGTGCCGACCTTCTCGTTAGCTGTGTTTCTTGCTCCTCGAGCAGTCTTCCGCTCCGGCTTTTCGTCCCTCGGAACCACCGCACGTTTCTTTCTCGTCCGCCGGTGTACTCTTCCGCAGTGCCTCGTCCCTCGGACGCACCACGTGTCGTCCTTCTCGCTAGCTGTGTCTTCCGCTCGACTAGCTGTGCTCCTAAGCTCCTGCACACTTAGACACAAGGTTAAAAACACACAGGACCTAATTTAACTTGTTGATCACACCAAAACAACCTTGGGGTTCTAACAGTGTGGACATACGAGGATGGACAAAATAAGAAATGAGAGTATTAGAGAGAAAGTCGGAGTTACATCTATTGAGGAAAAACTCCGAGAGATATATTTAAGATGCCACGGACATGTACTTAGATGACCAATAAATACTCTAGTTAGGTGATGTGAAACGATGATAAACATGTATATCAAACGAGGAAGAAGAAGACCAAAAAAGACTTGGTTAGCAACAATAAAAACAAGATAAAATTTATTTAAATATAGATAATGATATAGTAGGAGATAGAGCTCAATGGCATAGAAGGATTCATAACCCCATCTAGTGGGAAAAAGTTTGATTGTTATTGTTCAATTCTATACAATATTTAGAAATTAGTATCAAATATATCACCTATTTGAATTTTCTCTGTTATGTCGTAACTTGATGATGTGGTGGTGACCTGGCATAATGCCAAGTCAAAGCAATCACTGATGAAATTGCTAACCTGGATTTGTGAACTCCTAAAACAAATTTTAAACCCGATGAACTTCAACCCCATTTAAAACAAATTTTAAACAAATATTTGGATTTACTGAAGATCTTATCCCTCCATCATTATGTTAATAAACTTGTAATGGTGTTGGAAAATTTTTAGGTGGCTATTTTCTGTGTTTTCTATTGCTTAAAATATGTGATCACAATCACATTATTGACTTTTCCCTTATCTTAATCATATTTACTTGTTTTGTTTTTTTCATTTGTTTTTTTAATCTTCATATATGACTAGCTTTCCTTGTAGGGCCTACTAGATGCAGTCTCCTTTTATATTCAAAATCCCCATATGGGGTAGATACAATGAACAATTTGTATATTTAACTAACTAGAATGAACCTGTCAGGTAATCAGACATTTTGATGGGTGCAAAGCCGACTTGGTTGTCTGTGATGGTGCTCCAGATGGTAAGAATGATTATATATTCGCATTTTCACTTTTGGTGAATGCCAATCTTTAGAATTTTTGATGTTTTACATAAGATTATCGCTAAATTTATTGCAGTTACTGGCCTTCATGATATGGATGAGTTTGTTCAGAGTCAACTTATATTGGCAGTAAGTGCGTTTGTCCAAATATTTGCATTATTCTGAATCATATTTATTATACCTAAATAAGAGAGTCATGACAAAGATCATCAGAGATTGTTCAGGAAAGTGAATGTTTGCTTGGAATTTTCATTTCTTTGAATGCCATTGTCTAAGGCTGCTCTACATTCATAAATGCTGTAAATATTTAGAACCTTGGTTCAAATCAAATCTTCTTTGCTAATTCTTGAGTTAGTATGTTTTGACCATGAAATGTTGTGAAAACATTGAAGTTTAAACTATGGTCAAAGCAATGCACTATAGTTATAGAAGCACAACCTCCAGTTCTGTTTCAGTGTTCTTAATCTGACTCCAGATTTGTTCTATTCACCGAGTTAATAATTTACTTTGAAGTTTGTCTGTTGGTTTGTTTTCTTATATTATATGCTAATCTGTGATCCATTTTTTTGTCTGTAGGCACTAACAATTGTTACTCATGTACTTCGAGTAGGTGGAAAGTTCATTGCAAAAATATTCCGGGGTAAAGATACAAGCCTTCTGTATTGCCAAGTAGGATGCTCCTTATAATTGGTTCATGCCTAATCATTTCTCTCTCTCTCTCTCTCTCTCTCAATCTGCTTACTGTTGCAATTTTAACCCTTTTTGCAGTTGAAATTATTCTTTTCCCAGGTTACATTTGCAAAGCCCAAAAGTAGTCGTAACTCAAGCATAGGTAAGCTAGTTTGTCACTTTTGAATTACCTTTTTCCATGTGCTCATTGTATAGCCAGTAATTTGAAGTCAATAGCTATTTGGAACAGATTCTATAAGTAAAATGCTACATGTTTATATTATTTCATATGCTGGTTACCATGCTGGCTACATATTATTTCATGTGGAAATAATTGCCAAGCAAATCAAAGATAACGCCAATCATTATTTCTGTTAAAGGAATGTTAGCAAATTTCTTATCTATTTCATCTCTTAAATGATGTTGAAATATTGATCCGGTTGCATGAATATATGGACACGATGTAGCAGCAGGTTTCTTCTCAGTCAGTACAATGCAGGCTTGTTTCTCCAGTTAGGTTTATGCACTCAAACAAACTGAACTTGACATGGTTTAATAGTATGTTTGAAGCAGAAAGTTCTTAAGAAGTTGAACGAGTACATCAAAATTAACTATGAAGACTGAAGGATACCCTACATTTGTTCCTACGGACTTAAGATTTTTTAAATAAAAGAAACATTAGCGCATTCTTTTGCAAATTTCTTTTTAATTACCACATAAGGTTCTTAACATTATTTATTTACATTGCAGAGGCATTCGCTGTTTGTGAGAACTATTCACCTCCTCCAGGTTTTAATGAGAGAGACTTGTATCACCTTCTGGAAAAAGTTGGTACTCCCTCTGGCGATGATGATTTAGGTCTGCTGCTCACCTGTGAACTTTCTGCATGATGTACCTTTATTCCCTTGGCACCTATTGAACATGCGTATATATTATGATCTAGTGGTGGCTGAACTGCATTTCTTTCATACAATCAGATTCTTGGATATTTCGTGCTATTAATTTCACTAATGAATTAAGACCTAGAGGAGAATTCAGAGGACAGAATATACAGGAAGAGAAATAGGGAATTACGTCTCTCTCTCTCTCTCTATATATATATGAATCTTGGCAAAACCATCTCAGGATTTTTAAAAAAAGAGAAGAACACTTAGTCACATTCAAAAGTGGGAATAATAAATCGCAAATTGACTTATGATTAGGAAGAATGATAGAAAGATTTGTAAAGATTGCAAAGTCATCCCAGGAGAAAGCTTAACTACCCAACATAGGATAGTAGTGTTGGATATATGCCTCAAACATAGTATCAATAGAAAGAAAATATATACAATTCTTAAAATTAAGTGGTGGAAGTTAAAGGATGGGAAACAAAATATATTTAAGGAGAAGGTAGAAGTACAAGCATTAGGTGAAATATACGATGACTCTAATACAACATGAGATAAGATGGTATCCAAGTTGAAAATAGTAGCTAAGAGTGTACTTGGTGAGTCAAAGGGACATGCACCACTAAGTAAAGAATCTTGGTGGTGGAATAAGAAAGTACAAGAGAAAGTGAAGGAAAAACGAATAGCTTATAAGGAATTATATATTTGTAAGAACGAGGAAAACTTAAAAAAATATACAATAGCCAAGAAAGAAGCTAAGAAAGTAGTGAGTGAAGCAAAAAATGAAATTTTTGAACGGTTATATCAAAAATTGGATACAAAAGAAGGGGAAAGAGATATTTATAGAATAGCTAAAGTGAGAGAAAGGAAAACAAGAGATCTTAGCCAAATAAAATGTATTAAAAATGAATGTAATAGGGTATTAGTAAATGATGGAGAAATAAAAGAGCGGTGGAAGAGGTATTTTCATCAACTTTTTAATGAAGGTTTAGGTGACCAACTTAACTTAGATAATTTAATTAGGTCAAATGATCATAGAAATTTTAATTTTTATCGTAGAATTCAAACTTCAGAAGTAAAACAAACTTTAAATGAGATGCACAATGGAAAAGTCGTTGGACCAGATGATATTCCGATAGAGGTATGGAAGTGCTTAGGGAAACAAGGTATTGAATGACTTACAAAATTATTTAATATAATATTGAAAACGAAAAGAATGCCTGATCAATGGAGGATAAGTACTCTAGTTCCCTTATATAAGAACAAGGGAGACATACAAAATTGTGCAAACTATAGGGGTATTAAACTAATGAGTCATAGTATGAAACTTTGGGAAAAAGTAATAGAAAAAAGATTAAGGAAGGAGACGTGACAGAAAATCAATTTGGGTTCATGCCTGGAAGGACAACAATAGAAGCTATACATCTCCTTAGACAATTAATTGAAAAATATCGGGAGCAAAAACAAGATCTACATATGGTATTCATTGACTTAGAAAAAGGTTATGATAGAGTCCCAAGAGAAATTATATAGAGAATTTTAGAAAAGAGAGGTGTTAGCGTAACATATATTGAACTAATTAAGGATATGTATGAGGATGTAACGACCAGAGTAAAGACTTCAGGCGGAGTAACTGAAGCATTTCCAATAAAGATAGGGTTACATCAGGGATCAGCCCTAAGTCCCTATCTTTTTACACTAATTATGGATGAACTAGACATTCAAGTACTGTGGTGTATGTTGTGTGATATTATTTTGGTAGATGAGACACGTGAAGGAGTAAATGCTAAGCTAGAATCTTGGAGGTAAACACTAGAAGTGAAAGGTTTTAAGCTTAGTAGATTAAAGACAAAGTATATGGAATTTAAATATAACAATATTAGAAGTAATGAAACAATTGTTAAGATAGGAGAGGACGAGTTGCTGAACCTGAGAGATTTAAATATTTAGGATCATTTTTACAAAATGATGGAGGGATTGAGAGAGACGTCTTATAGAATATAAGCAGGATGGGTGAAATGGAGGGGAGCGTCGGATGTTTTATGTGAACGTAAAGTACCTCTTAAACTTAAAGGTAAGTTCTATAAAATCGTACATGGTATGTTATATGACGGGCTATGACTCGAGCACATGAGCATATTATGAGAGTTGCAGAGATGAGGATGTTAAGGTGGATGTGTGGACATACGAAGATGGACAAAATAAGGAATGAGAGCATTAGAGAGAAAGTCAGAGTTGCATCTATTGAGGACAAACTCCGAGAGACACGTTTAAGATGGTACGGACATGTACTTAGACGACCAATAAATGCTCCAGTTAGGCGATGTGAAACTATGATAAACATGCATATCAAACGAGGAAGAGGAAGACCAAAAAAGACTTGGTTAGCAACAATAAAACAAGATAAAATTTATTTAAATATAGATGATGATATAATAGGAGATAGAGCTCAATGGCGTAAAAGGATTCATACAGCCGACCTCACCTAGTGGGAAAAGGCTTGGTTGTTGTTGTTGTTGTTGGCAAAGTCGAGATAAATATCTTCCTTATGTGCTAGTCATTATTCCAAAGGCTAGTAGCCGTCCGTGATTTACCTCCTCCGTGTTGGCCCTGGACGGGTTGGCGGGGGTGCTGGGGGCGAGCGTATTCGCCTTTTGCCACCATGATCTTCTCCACGATATTATTAACTTGATTTTCAATATCAATCTTCTGATAAAATTTTCATCCCCATGAAGCCCGTTACTCAGTGTTCCTTGTGAAAATGTATATCTTCTTGGCTAAACTTATGATTCCATTGAATATTAGCTTCAATTTCCTTGCATTTAAATTATGCCAAAACAATTAGTTCATTTGATCACAGATATGATCCCATATTTTTAGAAGGTATATCTGGTTTAGATCTCATCAAACTAAGAGTTTGTTTAATTGGCCAGAAATGGGAGAGCAACTATAGAATTCATCCACTTACACCTACTTGTCGCTGCATATAGTTCTTTTAAATGACAACACTTATTCTATGTAAAGTATAATAATGTGAATTTGTTCTAATATGCAAAGTTCCTACTTTCCTCCACTGCCTTTTTCTAACTTGATTCCTTTTGCTAACAAGAACAACTTCTGGTAAGAAAACACCAGACTATTAATCTCAGAACTAAACAATATGTAAAGATTTTCTTGTTTTACACAATGATTAGGAACACATTTTATGGAGGATCCCTTCATAGAATTTGCTTTGAAGGGTCCTTCACACTGCACAATATGTTATCTCGTGATTAGGAGTCAGCTGATACAATATATTGCCCTTTAGCTGAATGAGTTTCATCTTCTACTTTAATGTGTTATCTTTTTTTTCCATCAAACTTTCAGAATGAAAATAATTTTAAATTGAAGAATAAATTGTAATTTCTTATCTTGCATATGCAACTAACAAAATCATGGATAACATTATGCTCTTGTCAGATTGCCGAAGTGGGTGGTTAGAGGGACCGAACAAGGTTTACATTCCTTTCTTAGCATGTGGAGACCTCAATGGCTATGATTCAGATCGATCATACCCACTCCCAAGTTCTTCAGAGGGTGGCTCTTACAAGAGTTTGGATCCTGTGCAGCCTCCCATTGCTCCACCATACAAAACAGCACTAGAACTGAAGAAAGCTTCGAGTCATGGGATTGTAGACATTGAGAAGCTATCTTTGAATACTGAATTGTAGATAACTGAATGATCTAAGTAGATTCGGTTTGTTGTACGAGAGTCTCTTCCTTGAGAGAAACCCGAATGACAGCTAAGTTAGCAGGGTCTAAAATCAGTGTTTAGTACCACTGTAATACATGAACTACGACATGTTCTCCTGCACTATAATTTATTGTTTTTTTTTATAAAAAAGTTCTTCAGCAGGTGACCACTTTCCATGGCGATGATAAATAATTCAAGGTTTCCCAGATGCCCTGGGAGATCTTTTAAAATTAAGAGAGTGGTAAGTATACGGTATGTCATATAAAGCGATTACTAAATTGCATGCAGGTTCAGTTTCCTCTTAGTATGATCTCTTGGATGAAGCATTGAGGAACTTGACGCAGTCTTCGATGGCCTCCGACAGGTGAGCATCTCCTGCTGCAACAGGTCTCTGCGGTGTCATGATAGAACAAGATACTTTGGCTGTTGGCTGCCTCATCCTGCTTCTGCTTCCGGAGATGAACTGCCGATTAGTCCTCCACGCCTGGACGTCGAGAAGGCGAAAGAGTCTCGCCAATGAGCAACGAGCATTCTTGAGCAGGCAAGAAGAGAAACCTATGCCCCCTTGCCTCCCGGTTGAATCCTTGCAATGCCCACTGGATGTTGGATGAATCGCAGGCTTCTCTATGTCGTCAGTGCTTCGGAAGTCCATGTTGCTATCGCACTCGAGAAGATAGTGCAAAAATTATGGCAAGGCATCCTCAAGCAGCCAAGAAAACAAGGTCGAAGTACAATGGCAGGCTTTGGATTAGTGGAACGCTAACAGGAATGGTATATGCTTGGCGTCACGCTTTGGCCGATGGTGGAAGAATCTTGTCACCCTTGAAGCAAGATAAAGAACGGTTCGTCAAGGTTTGCGAGAGAAGAAAGCGACTTCTTGCTACATGACAGTTTGAACCCGTCACTCTGCTCTCTTAGACCCTTCTCTTCAATCTCTCCGTTTTGTTATATTTTGCCCTACTCTCCTTTCTCGCGTGATCGAAACCATCGATTGGTTTGGGTCCATTGACGAGCATTTTGCCTTTCTTTTTGTGGATTCGTATTTGGGTTTTTAACATGAAAGTTAACTTGATCGATGAGTGCTCGATTGTTTAATCCTTGACTTGTCTGCAATCTGTTGCGAGTAATTTATCGTGTTTGATTTCTTCCTAGTTTCAAGGTGACAAAAAAAAAAACTACCTGTCAAATATTTATTTGTTTATTTACATTTTAGCTGAGTATTTGACAAAATTTAAAGTTCCAAACGTCTAAGATTCTATGTTGATGTCGACCCAAGTCTTAAATTTATCAAATCAATTAATGATAATGAGACATGGTGTTGGGAAAAAGGAAATTTGTAATAAGCAAATTCTTTCTGTGCTTGGGATCAAAATTGGATGGAGAACTTGTCTGTTGTCATTAGGGGTTAATTTGTAATAAGCAAATTCTTTCTGTGCTTGGGATCAAAATTGGATGGAGAACTTGTCTGTTGTCATTAGGGGATTAATCGAGTCGAACTTTGAATATTTGAGTTTGACTAATTTATAATCGAATCAAGCTCAAGCTTTATTCGAATTTTTATCGAGCTTAAACGAACTTAATAAATATAAATTATAAATTTAAATATTTATTTAAAATTAAATGATATATTTAGAGAAAATTATAATATTTTTATTAAAATTTATAATTATATTTTAATAAATAAATTTAATATATTTGTTTATATATTTCATAAGTAGAGTATAAAATTTATAAATTTAATATCAAATTATTTTTTTTATTTAAAAGTTGATTCATGAACTTAACGAACATGTTCATGAGCTAATGAGCCGAATATTGTGAAGCTTGAGCTTGATTTATTTATCTTAACGAGTCTCATTAATCGAGCTTAAACGAGTTTTTATCGAATCGAGTTTCAAATAGCTTATGAGCGGTTTGGTTCATTTACACTCCTAGCCATCACTGAGACTTCATAAAAATAAAAATTCCCTCAAGCCTTATCTTCTTGGATGCATATATACGAGAGGAGTGGGCATAAGATGCCCACTCTCTTGGCAACAACTGCAGTTACACGTTACCATCTTATTCTAATATTTTTTACTCGTCCAAGTTAATTCTCAAAAGTTATCTAGTCATAAAAATCATATAAGAATATTCAATGCATACTTAAGAAAAAATAGTTTATGCAACAGTAAGCACATTGAATAATCAATACTAAAAGTTGTTATACTTAACTTAGTTACTCTATTATACGAATCAAAGACATTAATATCTTATATTTATCCCAGATTAAATCTTTACATCAATACGAATATCTCTAATCTCTTATAATAACTATTATGTCGAGAGCACGTTTAATATCTCTAATCAATATAATTATTTACAATTACATTTTATATATAACAAAATGTAATTGGTTGACCAGTGAATAAATGTCAAAGATATAAATCTATTTTAATCTTCCTTTTTAGGTAGAATCTATTCATTCCAATCGGTCATTTTTGTAGTTATGTTCCATAGACCGAATCATCCATAGTCAATAGGATATATGCTAAAATAGCAAATACTGAATAAAATTTTAAGTAGACAGCTAAATAGTCATTTAGGGTAAAACTGCGATTAACTTATAATCTCAAGAATCTTATATAGTAGAAAAACAGAGATCCATTCTCCTACTACCCTTGTTATCGCTATAACACATGTGGTATGAATAACATGTTACGATGTTTTTCTCTTTACTAATAAAAAATGCATGTTTTTCTCAATTTCAACATCGTACATATTTTTTATCAGATATTTCTAAAGTAGCAAATATTGAATACAACTTCAAGTTGACTGCTAAATAGTCACTTAGAGAAAAACTGAGATTAACTTATAATCTTAAGAATCTTACATACTAAAAAAAATTGATATCAATTCTGCTACTACCCTTATTATCACTATAATACATGTGGTATGAATCACATTGTAATATGCTCAAAATATATATATAAAGATGTAAATAATTAAAATTTAACTTAATAAAATTATTTTAGTGAATAATTTATCAGGAATTAAGTTGATATGAATGTATGAAATTTACTGAATTTTTTTTAGATTTTAAAAAAGTCATTTTAGATTTTATGGGATAAACGAACCGGATTTAAAGCTTGTTTAAGAACACCTATGTAAATAAGGAGTTGATAATGTCAATTAGACTAACTTTATATGTCCTAACCTAAGTTGTGGTTTAGCGCCGTCCCTCCTCACGCACGCGTTGCTACCCACGGCCGTCGTCATCGTGTCGACACCATCACAGGCTGCTCTTAGTCGCAGTCGTCGTGTGCTTCCGACCCTGCCGCCGACGAGCATCTTGATCAGGATTTCAATCACGGTTGCCTACCATCGTAGCCTTCCTGAAGAAGCCCCGCACTTCTGCCCAAGAGGCCAGCCATCGCCGCTCGTTGCCTCTTCGCATCCGACCTCGGCACCACCGGGCGGGAGCAGCCAGCGTCGTGTCCCTCTCCTCGATCACCAACGTCCCGTTACTTCTTTGCCAGAGCCAAAACGCGGAGGGCACATCGCATTTGTCGGCGTCCATCGTGAGCACAAGGGCTACAGATGCGTTTCCTCTAGACTGGCACGCGTGACCCGCTGTGTTGGGCGTTCTTCACCACTGCCTCGATGTCGGCCGCCCTCCTCCCTTCCTCTCTTGCTATGCACAACTGCTGTGGACAGTAGCAGTCGCCCCTTTACAAATCAGGTCGCTGCCACCGCTAGCAGCTTGCTCGGATCCGTCGACCCACCCAACCTTGGCGTCTCCGTCGACCACCTGCCGCAGAAAAAAACTCTCTGCCTGAGAAGGAGCTGAGAACCAGGGTAACCTTAATATTTGCATTGATTAAGTATTGAGTAGATAACAATTGACGCGACAGATCTAATTGATTAATTAATGATAAGTTTAATTACAAGATTTCTTAGATTTAGTGATTAAATAGTGATCAGTATGATTGATAATTAAATTAGATAAACTAAGTCAGGATTTGATTGGAGATTAATTGGATTGATATAGAGTTTGATTAATAAATAAAGTTTAATTGATTAAGCATTCATAATTAATTTAGATAAATTAATTAGATGATTGAGATTTGGGTAGTAATAGATTAATATTGATTTATAGAACCTTAGATCGACTTTAAGTCATATACTTGTAGGATTTGAGTTCGATGTAACTCTCAGACGTGAAGTTAGTCGGCACGATCTACAAATCAGGTGGGTAGATCCTGCTTATCTTTTTGATAACTTTGATTATAGTACATGATTGTTTACTGCCATGTTTGATGAGGTTATAGTCACTCGCCTACTTTAAATCTATCCTATATTGCTCCTGAGTTAATACTTTATTGGTTGTCTTTATATGTTGACCTATTATTGATAGCTATGTAGTTATGTTTGTTATTCATGATTGGGTTTATATATATATATATATATATATAACCAGACCCTAGTGTAGGACGATCATACCAAAGTATAAGATATTGAGCATCTTGTTAAACCTGTGTTTGTTATTCATACTATGGTATAGGATATTGAGTATCCTAATAGACTCTTGTTGTTATTTATGCCTATAGCTTATATTCGTGAATTTGTATTATAGTATGGTTATATACTTAGGCTTGTGCCTATAGATCACTGTTATAAGTAGTATAGTTGTATACTGGTGCGAGGGCATATATATAGTGAGATTACACTGACCTATACTTGTTGGAAATCACTCCCTAGTAGAAGGATAGTGTATTCCACTAGGCTTTCTCCTTTAAATTAGTTCCTAGGATTATTTGATCTTGATCCTGTTGTTTATTATATCTAAGATGATTCCATAGAATTAGTCGAGATATTAATGCTAGGTGACTAGTAACTTTGGGACGTGATTGTCTATTATCTGCCTATATAGTAGTAGGATTATATCGTAATATAGGGTACAGAGTATCTTAGTAGACCCTTATTTGTTATATAGGCTTATGCCTATACATTAGTAGAATTATACTATGGTATAGTATTTTTGAGGATCCTACTTGTCCCTTGGTTTCTATATCCTGTTGATCATTTTCTCCCATTCGTGGTTGAGAGAGTCGTCAACAACCATTGGTATATTATGTTGACCATTGTCTCCCATTCTTGGTTGAGAGAGTTATCAGCGACCGTTAGTATATCCTGTCCCCCGTGTGTGGTTGAGAGTCATTAGTGACCATTGGTATATATCTTGTTTGCCTATGGGACCATCTGTGGTAGAGCGTTCTCTCACAGATAGTGACTAATTATTTACCTTGTCCGCCCACGGGACCATCCATGGTAGAACATTCTCCCACGGACAATGACTAGTCATTTACCCCGACTACCCACAGGATCATTCGTGTAGAGCGTTCTCCTGTAGTCAGTATTGGTTATGTGCTTGCTATATGTCGGTCATATATTTGTTCGTGCAGGTTTGGAGGTACTATATGTACTCCCGATTTTGTTGGTTATTCTTGGTTGAGCAGGTTAGTAAAGTGCTATACTATTAATTATACTTTTGGTTAGCTGGTGATTATTTTGGGACACCTACGTTGGTTAGTAAGTATTTTACTTGAACTACATCCTTTGATCTCCTGTCAGTATGTTATTCATACATTATCTTCTTCTACTTACTGAGTGGTTGTACTCACTATCCTTTGCTTTTCCCTTGACTTTCAGGTTAACAAATAGAGGAGGTATTGTGTCACTCAGAGATCCTAGCTGCCAGTCCTGCTTGAGTTAGATTTATGTTGAGTTGCTTCATTTTATTGTTTCCATTGCTTATAGTTCTTTCTGTTTCGAATTTTTGAGTGTTTCACCTATACATGCATACATGCAGGCATTGTCATTGGTGACTTGGTGTTGTTATACTACATCGGTATGTTTTTTTTAATGTTGGCTTGAATTGGTTCAATATTTTATTTCCTATATTATCATTAGGGGGTACCATCTGGTTTGGTGGACAAGTATACCCTCGGGGCGTAACACATATGTTATGATGTTATTTCTCTTTATTAATAAAGAATGCATGTTTTTCTCAATTTCAATATCGTACAGATTTTTTATCTAGATATTCCCAATGCCTAATCCTGAATTCAACCCATGAATTTAAATTTGGCCGCCAATAGGTTTAGTAAATGGTGGGTACATTTACTCTGATCATTATCAATTCACAAATGAGATCATCTTAATTTAACAATTAAGGCGACTCCAACTTACAGGTATGTCTTCATGCACAACTTCATTAGTTGTCCCATAAGTAATAGTCTTACTTCTATTTGTACTTAACAAAATAGAGATGATTGTCTATGTGAGTGGATCAATCTCAAGTGGTATTAGAGCCAGGTTGGCTCTGAATTGGTGCAACCACTAATCAGGAAGGGGGTGATTCTCAAAACATTCTTTTAATCTCTCTTTTCAGTTTTGAGCTTTTCGATATAGTCTAACTTAGTGCAATTATCTCATTGGACAAGTTTTCTGTCTCTTTCCGCAATATCTTGAATTGGTGTAACACCAATCATTTTTTTCCCTTGCACACTACTTACCCCAAGACTAAGTCTTGGTAATATTTCCAAGTTTTCTATTTCAGTGATAAATGACCCAAAATGAAGGATACATCACCGTTCATACACCACTATTTAATGGGGATGATTTCTCATATTGGAAAAAACAGATGGAAGTATATCTGAAGATCGACTTTGACTAGTGGTTCAGCATCACTAAAGGATACAAGGCGCCAGTCGACCACAACACTAAAATTCCAATGGATCCAGAAAATTAGAATCTGGAGATAAAGAAGAAGGCCTAGATCGACTTCAAGGCCCTCAATACAATCTAGTGCGAACTAACGAAGGAAAAACTAAACCGCGTCGGCCCACACGAAAATGCAAAGGAGCTATGGGACAAGCTCATAGAACTACACTAGGGAATCAATGACGCAAAGGTAACAAAAATAGACTTATTCTTAAATAAATTATTTAACATCAGAATGCAGGAAGGAGAGTCCGCTAGTCTGCTGTATGTGAGGATAAAGAACATCCCCAACATACTTCACACAATCAACCATCAGATGGGGAACCAAGATCTAATAAGGTATGCTCTAAACTCATTTCCTCGAAATGCATTATGGGCATCTATCATGGATACCTACAAAATCTTGAGGAGTTTATCAAAATTAAAATTAGATGAACTCTTCTATGAATTAGAGCTACATGAATAGAACAATGCCAAACCTGAGAAAGGTATTGCTCTTGTTGTAGGATCGTCAAAAGAAAAATCTAGACCTAAACCCTAGAAGATGAGTTCGACCCAGACTCAGATGATGAAGAACACCTAGTGAATTTGGTAAGGAAGATGTTCACTAGGAGAAAGAAAAACTTCACCAAAAGAGATCTGTAGAAGATCAAGACTACTTCTAACAACAACAAGACAAACATCACATGTTTTGGATGCAATAAGAAGAGACATTACAAGAAATACTGCCTGAATCTCAAGAAGAAGAAAGCCCTCAAAGTAACTTGGGACTAATCATCCGTGGAGGAATCAGACAGCGATGAATCGAAGCACACCAACTACCTCGCATTGATGGCAAACAGACCAGAATCAGAAAGTGAATCGGAACACGGGTCTGAACCCGAATCGAGCCATTAGTCCACACTCGTTTCTGAAGGTTCTGATGAGGTATAAACCATTGTAAGAAAAAAGTTTTTTTAAAATAATTGTATGTTTACATAAGAAATTAACTATATCTAAAAATCAAATAAATGAACTAAGTATAGAAAATAAAATACTTAACGAACAACTAAAATCAATCTCAACGACCAAGCCGATTCAAGCTAAAATCCCAACTCAATTTGCAAAACTTGAGGAGGACCATTCCAGATTGAAAGGTGAAGTAGTTGAACTAAAACAACTATTAGAAAAATTCATAACTAGATCTAAGTACATCGATATGATACTTGGATCACAAAGGGCTATGTATAATAAATTTAGACTCAGATATAAGTCCAGCTTAGTTAACAAAACCTTTATATCTCTAGTCAATCAAAATAAAAAATAAATCAAGGCCTGGGTTCCGAAAGCGTGTCTAACTATACAAGTAAGAATTAATCAATTCTATGTACCTAAAAAATAAAATACACTATCTAAAACCAAATAAATCAAATAACTCAACCTTAATCTCAAAAATTAAACACTCTAACCTAAATTCAATAAAGTTGAACAAAGCAATAACTAAACCTAAATTAAATAAAAATGAAATTATCTAAACCCAGACTATAACCAAGTCTATTATAACTATAAAACAAATTGGCATAAATCCAAAGCTAAAACCCAAGTCCAATAATTTAGGAGGAGGCTCCAAACTAATTGGCACGTCCAAAATCAAAAACTTACCCAGGTGGGTAATTAAGACTAGCTTAAATAGGGACAAAAGTTTAACTTGATAAATAATGCTGGTAAAGTTTTGGATGATAGTAGGTTAGGGAAACTATGCTTATGCATGTCTAGGAAGATATGACTTCGACTTGGTGAATTTGGCTTAGTGAAACTAACTGAAGCTACCCCTTACGAATCCTAACTGGCTAGACCAGAGTTTTAAATTAAGTTCAATGGAGAAGACTATTTGAAAATTTTTGAAGGCATGGTAACTCTAATGATGTAAGATATGACAAATAAATAATAAGCATTATTGGAGGAATAATCTTATAAATTTTTCTAGGAATTTTTAATTTTTTTTCAAGATTTAAACGGAGTCCGTATGACACGTTTTAAAAGGTAAATTTATTAGACTTTGAAAAAGCCTGTTTGTATTACCTTTCAGATATTCTTTCTTGCTTTAATTTTGTGACTTCATGTCTATCTATTTCTAACACATTCCCTTTCAGATAGACATGGATTCCTTGAAGGTGAAGATGTTTGCCCTAATTCATAGGTTTAACCAAAATGAAAACATGAATTTTTATATTATTTTTTATGATATTTGTTTTGTAACAGGTTATGTGGAAAGTACTTGTTCATCATTATTTGACCCGTCCTTGTAGGGTTCCCTCTCCAACTACAATCAGAGGTGGGAGCAAGGTTATTGTGAGACTTGTAAAGTAACGGGCTATTCCATTGCAACTTGTTTAAGGATCAATAATATAGTGAAATCATTAGAACTTGAAAGAGCTTGAAAGGAAGTTTAATGAAATGGTCTATTCAAATTTTAATTCTCAAATATCCAGCTAGAGGAATCCCCAAAATTTTTTTAAAAATAATCAACAAGAAGGAAGGATGAATTATTTTGGCCCGACATTGGAAGTTCAACCACCATCTCAAGAAGATAGATTGGAAAAGATGGCGGAAGGTGTTCGGGGATATGAAGAAAATGATTAAAAGCAACAATATAGACTCATCTTACATTGAAACGCCAATTCTACTCTCAACTTAGGAGGACCCTCAGATGGGCATTATACATGAATATGAGCTTGAGGAACAAGATATAGAAGCTTCTTCCCACACCTTGGAAGATAGATTATAGGAAATATAAGAAAGCTTCAAAGCCTCCTAGGCTAAATAAGATGAGATGAATGATGATAATGTAAATGAGCTTGGGGCAAATGAGATAGAGAATCCGATAAAGGAGTGCACTGCTCTAATTCCAATGCCTCTTATTGTCAATAATCAAGAGGAGCCTTCCTTTGGGCTTGCTATTGATGAAGTTGTGGAAAGAAGTGTAAGGAGTTGTGTTGTGGAAGCAGCATCTCAAGAATCATCTCCTTTGATCATACAACCAATTGATACTTAGAATTTGTAAGAATAAAATTGGTTGATGATATATATGTAGGAACTTAAGAAGAGATGATAGAGTCTCAAGAATCACCACTTTTAATTACAATACCAACTGAACCAGAGCTAGAACCATCAATTGATTCAGCAGATGGGCATTATACATGAATATGAGCTTGAGGAACAAGATATAGAAGCTTCTTCCCACACCTTGGAAGATAGATTATATATGGGAAATATAAGAAAGCTTCAAAGCCTCCTAGGCTCAATAAGATGAGATGAATAATGATAATGTAAATGAGCTTGGGGCAAATGAGATAGAGAATCTGATAAAGGAGTGCACTGCTCTAATTCCAATGCCTCCTATTGTCAATAATCAAGAGGAGCCTTCCCTTGGGCTTGCTATTGATGAAGTTGTATAAGGAAGTGTAGGGAGTTGTGTTGTGGAAGCAGCATCTCAAAAATCACCTCCTTTGATCATGCAACCAATTGATGCTTAGAATTTGTAAGAATAAAATTGGTCGATGATATATGTGTAGGAACTTAAGTAGAGATGATAGAGTCTCAAGAATCACCACCTTTAATTACAATATCAACTGAACCAGAGCTAGAACCATCAATTGATTCAGAAGAAGTCACTGTTGGGACCCGTTGGCCGGCTAGAAGGGGGGGGGTTGAATAACCCTGCACAAAATCAAAAACAAACAAACCCTTCTCGAACATAAAAGAACACTTACATAAATGATAAATTAAAGAAACTGAATGACAGAGACTCAGAGAGTTTTACTTGGTTACAACCGGGGAGGTTGTTAATCCAAGAAAATGATGCACATTAATTTCTCCTTCAGGTGGAGAAGCCTCTTTACAGCAATGAAAGCTTAGAAAGGAAGAAGCTAAACAAAACAGAAAAGCTCACAAGTGTTATAACAAGAATTGCTTGTTGTTATTTAGCTTCTGGACCAAGGCTGTATTTATAGCCTTGGTCGGGGCGCCTGGAGTGGGATAGAATTCTATCCTCGATGCGTCGGTTAACATCCACGTCGAACATGATAAAAATCAGGTTCTGGGCGCTCGGAATGGGTCCGAGCGCCCGGACCCACAAAGTCAATAGGGTTGACTTTTTTGATCCGGGCCCTCTGCTCCGGTGCTGCTCGCCTCGGTCCGGGTCTTCCGCTCCGGCTCCGCTCACTTGGGTGATTTCGGCCAACCAGAATAAGGCTCACTCGAACCCAACTTCCGGCCTTTTCAAGCAACCTTCCGCTCCGACTTCTTGTTCCTCGAAAACGCCGCGTACCTCCTTCTCGTCTACCCGCATACTCTTCCGCAGCACCTCATCCCTCAGACTCACCGAGCCCATCGTCTCTTTCCTATGCCACCCTTCTCGCTAGCTGTGTCTTTTGCTCGACTTCTTGTGCTCCTTAGTGTTACGATTCCGTAAGTACACAGATTCGTCATCAGTAATATACAAGATTTGTCGAATCCATAGGGACTATTGATTAAGCACTAGAGATGTCGTAAAATAAGTTATCTAGACGGTCGAAAGTTGACTTTGGCGCTTGCAAACTAACGAGAGTGATTGAAGAGAGAAAGAGAAGGATGAGAGAATCAATCTTGGAGGGAATTGAACTTTAGGAGATGGATTTTAGGATTTTGGTTTCGTTGTGGTGGAACATGATGTATCATGTTCTATCTTTTCCTCATTGTCAATCAACATGCATTCACCGGAAGTTAAAACTACTATCCTTAAGCACTAAACGGAGAAGATCCCTGTGAAATCCTGTTACAGTTAACCCCTGTTACTAGGGCACCTCGGTAGATCACAAGAATGCAAATCCAATTAGTATCATTAAGGATAGAGATAAGGGTTTACTTTGGTCTCTTATTTCCTCATGGAGAAGTTGCCTCTCCTTTCAAGGGAGTATCCTAGATGTCTGTGAACGAGTTACCCCTGACACTAGGGCCCCCCCTCGGGTATACAATCTAAGATATACTCTTTACGAAATTAGCAATTCCTACACAATCGATCAATAAGATGAGATAATCTCAGCGAGTCTCATGCATATCAAATAGAAACAAAGCAAGAAAAATCATCCAACAAGTAAAGGCATAAACATGAGTCTTACATCAAACCCTATCCAAAACTACTCCTTACATCCATAAAAAAGGAGATCTACTCCATTGTGAGGGAAGAACAACCCCAAAATTTAAAATAAAGTATACTTACAACCCTTGATGTGAGAAGAAGGGGAAGAAGAGATGCTTGCCGAGGTTTCTGATGTCTTGGGGATGGCTACTTACTCTAGAGATGGACGGAACGTTAAGGGATGACGGTGGATGAAGCTCTAGGGTTTCCCCCGAAGGGGAGAATCCTTTCCCAATGAGAGGGACGAAGTCCTGAACCAAAGATGCCCCCAAGAATAACGTTCTTGACCCTTTTATAAGTTAGGGCACGGGCGTCGCACGGCTCGTGCCACGGTCGTGCGAGATTCGCATGACCCGTGCCACGGTCATGCGAGATTCGCACGACCAACTTCCTCCTTTTGGGTTGAGTGGCACGGCTGTGCGAGATCTGCATGGCCGTGTCTTCCTTCTGCTCTTGTTACACCACACGACCATACAGAATTGGCACAACCGTGCCTTCCTTCTGCTCTGGTTACATCGCACGACCGTGCAGAATTGACACGACCGTGCCTTCCTTCTCTGATTACACTGCATGGCCGTGCAGAATTGGTATGGCCGTGCCTTCCTTCTGCTCTGGTTACACCGCATGACCTTGCAGAATTGACACGACCGTGTATCAAGGCCATGTGGACTTGAGTTGGGGTCTTCATCAAAGTTGTAGATCTTGAAGTTATCTACAATTTGGTATAAAGAACAGCCCAAAACTCCAACTAAGTAGAAAGTTATCGCCATTTTGGTTTTAGTCTGCAGTGTAGAAATTTCACACAGCCTGGATACGACACCTTGGAAGCTCTAGACTCCACTTAAGCTTTGTTTCTGCTCTAAATCGTGTCTTGTCAACAAGAAAACACACAAAGAGCAGATCTCTGAACAAAAGAGTATTTATGCTGAATATATGCTAAGAGACGTAAACATGCATAGAATATACGTGAATAAAGTAAGTGAATGTGCGTCAAAACATGTATAAATGATCATAAGATCTATGCATATCACACCCCTAGACTTGAACCTTTGCTTGTCCTCAAGCAAAACCCGCAATCTAAATTTATGTGCATAGATGACATGTAATAATCCCTAATGAATCAATATAAACCTATCATATAGTTTTATTGATGAGCATGATACAAAAATTATTTGGTAGAAGTTCTCCATGCTCAGTGTAATAAATGGCTTAACTTTTTCAAGTGTCAATCTCTAAGCCTAGTCAATTTCCCATTTAATCGTGTTCCTCATACTTCCGGTGATAGGCACTTACCTGCCACACGCAAGGTTCGTTCCCCTAAAAAATGCTATACATCGTCTACACAAGGTCTCAAAGGAATACTCAGTATCAAGAGAAACATAGCATTCATTTTCCCAGTAACCTAACTTGGTCTCAAAGGGGTGAATTGCTAGTTTCCACTCACGATAACTATTTTTTGTTGGTGCAATATTCCCTAGGTTAAGGTTGACCTGGTTGACTGAGCTTGAATTGGTTCAAGCTCGAGTCTTGATGTTTGGGTTTCGATGTTTGACAATACATGGAGATGACACATGGAGATTGTAGGTGCAATTATTCATGTGGGGGAGATTGTGAAGGAGAGTCAAGTAGGTCAAGGTTGACTGGATACTTGACTGAAAAATCCTGGTGAGTGAAGCCAGGTGAAAGACCTAACTGGGAGGTTAGGCAGAGTTGAAAATCTTGGTGAGTGAAGCCAGGTGAAAGTCCTAGTGAGTGAAGCTAGGCAGTAAGAAAAATCCTGGTGAGTGAAGCCAAGTGAAAGTCCTAGTGAGTGAAGCTAGGCAGAAGAAAATCCTGGTGAGTGAAGCCAGGTGAAAGTCCTAATGAGTGAAACTAGGCAGAAGAAAATCCTGGTGAGTGAAGCCAGGTGAAAGTCCTAGTGAGTGAAGCTAGGCAGTAAGGAAAGTCCTGATGAGTGAAGCCAGGCAAAGGAGAAGTCCTAGTGAGTGAAGCTAGGCAGAAGGGAAGTCCTGGTGAGTGAAGTCAGGCACAGGAAATCCAGATGGGTCAAGGTTGACCAGACATCTGGTGGAAGTCTAAGTGAGTCATGGAGGACCGGACACTTAGCACGAGGAGAGAAGTCTAAGTGGATCATGAAGTACCGGACACTTGGCACGAGGAGAAAAGTCCAAGTGGGTCAAAGGGATTGACCGGACACTTGGTGAGAGAGTCCTAGCATGTCAAGGGTGGCCAGATGCTAGGCATGATGTACCAACAGGTCATGGTTGACCGGATGTTGGTTTAGGGGACTTTGGACTTAGTTTTGGGCAAAAACCTTGAGCAGGATCGATCAGCCGATCGATTGGCTCATGCCCAATCGATCGGCTGATCAATTGGGTGAGTCCCCACGACAAGCCTCCTCCCAATCGATTAGTGGATCGAGTGGGAGAAGCTCGCGATCGCACAGGATGACTCTGGATCGATCAGCCGATCGATTCAGAGCCTCCAATCGATCGGCCGATCGATTGGGAGTCACGATTCTGTGCGATAAGCCTTGGATCGATCGACTGATTGATCCAGGCAATTCCTGAGAGCACAGAGGCGCTCTGGATCGATCGACCGATCGATCCAGGCAATTCCTGAGAGCACAGAGGCGCTCTGGATCGATCGACCGATCGATCCAAAGCCTCCCCAATCGATTGGAAGAAATCCAATTGTTTGGGATTCGACCGTTGGCGTCGTATTTAGCTGTCGGCGAGCATTTTTCTCAATACAAATCTCTCGGCTTTCTTCTCCAGCGACAACAGCAACCACAACGACTTCTCCACAGCTCTCACGCCAGATCTTGAAGGTTCTTGGAGGCTTGTGCTGGTGCACATCCAAGTCAAGAGGCGAGGAAGAAGCTAAGGTTAGGGTTTCTTGTGCATATCTTGTAAGCTTTTGCTTGTATTGTATTTCCCTTCCCTTTCTTCTTGTACTGTGAGCTTGTAGGGCTTCTCCGCCTTTGGTAGTTACCGTAAAGGAGTGTTTTCATAGTGGAGGGTGTGTGAGTGTGTGGATCCTTGGATTAGTCACCTCTTCTTGAGGTGGATAGCAAGTAAATCCCTAGTGTTAGTGTTGAGTGTTGTTTCTTTGTATTTTTCGCTGCATTTCACCACAAGAAACAAGCAACGACGAGTACGAGATCGCGCCGAGCTATTCACCCCCCTCTAGCTACATTTCGGTCCCAATATTTTTTATCCCTTATTTTTTTCCTTCTTTTTTTTTATGTTTGCAAAGTATCAAACTTGAACAAACTTTCATTTTTTTAAAATTTTTTTTGGGATTGATTTTTCCAAATGAGCTTACATGATCTGAGTTTATCTAGTAACCAAAATGTAGTTGAGAGGTCACCATAGAAGTAAGAGTACTAGTCCGGTTCTATGAGTCATGACTATTTTCAAAAATATCTACCATTAAAGTCAAGCATAATGTGAAGATTTCCTAAAACTAGGCCAACATTCAAATTCTTCTAGTAATAACAATGCTCACTTCATGCTACTATGTATAGGAAAATAAAGATCAATAGGCATACTAGCATACCAAATCACACAACATAAATATATAGATGAAATGTGCTAGTATTTTGTGTTGGATCGAGTAGCGCTAGAGGGGGGGGGGGGTGAATAGCGCTCGTGGCTATTTCGTTCAATTTAAAAACGTATCGAGTATTAAAATGCAGCGGAAAAGAAAAGAATGAATGCTAAC
Source organism: Zingiber officinale (assembly GCF_018446385.1). NCBI lineage: Eukaryota > Viridiplantae > Streptophyta > Magnoliopsida > Zingiberales > Zingiberaceae > Zingiber > Zingiber officinale. The sequence goes on along the minus strand of NC_055986.1, from coordinate 16,206,656 downwards.
ACAAGGTGGTTACTTGGTTCGGAACCTGTGGCAACTCCTACACCAAGGCCCACAATTGTTGATTGCTTACAGTGGGCAACAACTATAATATCGAAAGTTTGGTACAATACAAAATTTACAATTAAGTGTACTCAAAATAAATTATACTGACAACAAGATTAGCAAAATTAACGCTCCGGATCGTCGGGGTGTTGCTACAACACTTCTGGGGCGTCTCTTGAGTAGTAGGATGTAGAAAGGTTGCTTTGAAATTGAATATCTGACTTGCTGCTCGAAACCCCCTTATATAGCTTGTTGGAGGCACCTCAAAGCTCCTTGAGGGCACCTCCAATGAGCCGAGTCAGCCGTGTGGATCAGCGCTGAACTTTTCTCCTTGATCCACTTGAAGGCGCCTCCATGGCCACTCCAAGGTGCCTCCATGCCCAAGGCGCCTCCAAGCCCTGGTCCGAGGCGCCTTCAGCTCCTCTTCGCAGCCAGCTGACACTCTGCACCCGAGGCGCCTCCAAGCTCCATGGAGGCGCCTCGGACACTGTTCATCCGAGCTGTGCCTTGCTCCTTTGTTCCTGCAAAATGTATTAGTCCCAAACACACACCCTGCAAAATAAAGAGCACATAATAGTTATAAATGAAATATTGACAGTCTCCGGACTGTCCCGGTCTGACTTTGAATTTCCTCCCGAAAACCCTAGGTCGACCCGATGCCTACTGTTCCCTCTGCGGGGAACGCATTCTCACCTACTCCACTCGGGAGATTTACCTGATGTTAGCACGATCCTCCAGATCTACTGGACTTTTGCTTTGCGCTTGATGTTTCCGGACTTTCTACTGGACGTCCGCTCCCCGACCCGTCCAGTCTTCCACCTGGTTCGCAACACCAGGACTTTTCACCTAGGGTGCCACCCCCTAGGACTTTTGCCTGAAGCCCTCGACCCGCCAATACTTTTCGCATAGGGTTACCACCCCCTATGACCTAGGGTTACCACCCCCTAGGATTTTCCACCTGCCTAACCGTAGTTAGGACTTTTGCCTAAGTACACTTAGGACTTTCCTGCAATCTCATTCAAACTGTTAGATCACAAAACAACTTAATTTTGAACCCTTTGCCATTATCAAAACACGGGTTCGATCGTCGGATGCTTCCCGCACCAACAATCTCCCCCTTTTTAATTATGACAACTGAAATTCAAAGTTAAGTAAAAACATGTATAAGTAAATAGATGCATAAGTAACAATTTTTAAAGTTTTAGTATAAGCTAGCATAAGTAGACGCAAACAAACCTTAAGCTAAAACTTTAAAGTGTAAGGCTCCCCCTTAATTAGAGCTAAGGTTCCCCCTTATTTAGAGCTTTCATTTGAATTTTATTTGAATTTTATGCTACTCTCGCCCTTTGCCATACATAAAAATAAAAAGAGAGTAAAACGGAGAAACCAGAGTACTTAGGTATATTTGAAAAAGATTTTGGAAAAAATGTTTAGACATACCTTGAAAAATACCTTGTAAAATACTTAGTATTTGGAAAAGAAATGTTCTTCTAAGACTTTTAGCTAAGTAAAAAAAATATTTGTCATAAATTATTTCAACTTGAAAAATAACTTAGCTAATTTTGTGATATCAAGGCACTTAGTTAAATTTTGTGATCTTTTAAAAAGTAGCTTAGCAAAATTTGAAAAAGTACTTAGGTAACTTTTGAGGAGCCTTTTTGAGAAAAGTTAGTTAGATTCGAAAGACTTTATGTTTGAAATTGAACTTTTCTCAACACTGGCTAAGTTTGAAGGCATTTGCTAAAAATATTTGAAAACGGCTATAGAAGTCACTTAGCTAAAATTTTAATAAGCCTTTGAAAAATAGCTTTGGAAATGTTATTAGAAAATATAGCTAAAGTTGGAAAAGTACTTAGTTAAAAGGCTGAAAGATATTGCATTTTAAAAAGTTCTTAAGAAAATAAATTATTTAGTTTAAAAGACTTAGTTAAATTTTAGCTACAAAGAGGGAGGAGCTTAACTCGTGAGAATTTTAATTAAGGTCATTCAATCAAATTCAAGTAATCTTAAAGTCCAAGCATGAGTAATTTTGAAAATTAAAATTAATCATTTAATCCCCTGGGCTAAATGTTTAACCATTAGCTACTAACTGCTTACCTAGAAGGTAACAACGTTCACTTGGTTAGTCAAGTTAAGTTGAAAATCCAATTAGATTTGACTAAGTCAGGATCACTCAACTTGATTACTGTATTTTTGACATTTAACACCTAGACTTATTGCGATACACAAAAATAAGCATACTGAAGTCTAGGCTGTACCCTATGCATCTCACGTCGTTCTAAGTGTATTTCAAACACAAGTAAGTTAAGCCTAGTGTGCTTGTGAGATGCTCTGGCTGAAATATAGGGGAACATGATATCTAGGGTTGGTGCCTAGGCTAAGTCCAAAATTTGAAAAATCTAATAAAGTTGGGATTTTGAAATCAACATTTTTCTTAGGATTTTGAAGGATATAGTTACCTAAGCTAATTAAAAATAAGGGACATAATGTCTATTCTATTAAGCACATTAAATACAACAAAAACTGGTAAGCAGTAAAATAGGTTAAGAAACTAAATTCTGATAGGTAGAAGTTTAACTAGGTACCGATGAAAGTGTCTGTGTCCAAAGTCCAAAATACAATGCATGAAAGTCTAGGATCAAATACAAAGCATAGAAGGCTAGAGTCAGGCAGAAGGATCATCAGCTGGTGGTGGGGGCTGCTCGGGTGCAGGCTGTCCTTGACGAAGAGAAGCAAAGTAGGAGGCTATCTTTGAGCAAAGTAAGTGAAGTTCGTCCAGGATAAGTCGTCGTGACTGTGCGGACTAAACCTCGAGACGTGTAAGTCGGTCCTCGATCGATAAGGAGGTGGATGGTCATGTCGAGGTCGAGGGCCCTGCCGAAGTGGCGGGCTGCCCATGAAAGTCCTCGGCTATGAACTCTAACCACTGCTCTCCCTTAGCTGGAGCAAAGAAGGCAATAAACTCGGCATTTGCCTCGGGTCCTCTCGGAGTAACTTGCTCATCCTCGGCTGGGTCGGCTGGCGGAGGCCTGCCCGCCCATGCTAGGACCCCCTGAGCAGTGACATCTATATGTGCTAACCTAAGAGAACCCAACCCAAATTCATCATAATGGGTAAGAGGAATGACCTTCCCCCGAGTCACATCTATGCCCTCTATCTTCGAAAAGATAGACGTCAACACATGGCAGTAGGGCATGTGAACTACTCGGGATGTGACAAGACTAGCCGCATGAACTATGTTAGAGAACATATGTAATGCAATGTCTATATCTAGATGATGACATAATGCATACAAAAAGAAAGAGTGGGACAGACGCATCTTCGGGACATCCTGAGATGTGATGGGTAGAATGCATGTAGTGAGGACTCTATACATGACGTAATCCTGTACCCTGAGAGACATCGACCTGAAATCAGAGACTCCAAGTGATCTCTCCCCACCAAAAAAGTACTCATAGAGTGTATCTAGAGTAATGTGGGAGTAGGGGTCGCCAAATGACAGATCCCTACTAGGGTAGCACAGGAAAGGGGATGCTGACTGTTTAAGCTCTAAGTTGGTCTTGACCAAATATTTTTGTGATTCTTAGGATTTCAAATGTTTTTCAATCCCCTAGCTATTATACTATAGAATAGACTTAGTAGTCCCAATTATAATGATTAGAAACAAAACTTAGACATTAAGGTGGACTGCCCTCTCAGAACTGAGAACAATAAAGGTGTATTTTATTCATGGGTTGTTGAAACATGTTTAGTGGTGTTATCTACCAGTACCTGATGTGTAGATAATGGAGCCACTGATCATGTCTGCAATTAATTGCAGGGGTTCCAGGAAACCCGACAATTATATAAAGGGGAAATCACCATCTACATGGGCACTACTACAAAAGTAACAGCTATTGCAGTAGGAGATGTTTATCCTCTGATAGGAATAAAACATGGATTTTGAGAAATTATTTTTACGTACCAAGTTTAGAAAGAACTAGATTTCAATTTCTAAACTATTCAAAGAACTTGATATTCTGTCTCTTTTGATAACAAAGTTGTTATCAAGAAAAAAAGGAAAGTTATCTATTTTGGTACGTTGGTTGGTAATTTAGATATTCTAAATCCAAAAACTCCCATGATGCAATAAATGGAAGTTAATAACACATCTTCTAATTATAATAAGAGAAAGCAACCTTCGGAAATGAACCAAACATATCTTTGGCATCTAAGGCTAGGTCATATTAACTTGAGTAGGATTCAAAGGTTAAAAGCTAATGGACTTTTGGGTTCATTGGTGGTGGAAAACTTTCCAACCTACGATTCTTGCTTGGAAGGAAAAATGACCGAGAAGCTTTTAAGACTAAGGGGCAAAGAGACAAAGATGTGTTGGAGTTAGTTCATTCTGATTTGTACCTATGACTATCCAGACAAGAGGTGGTTTCGAATATTTCATCTCTTTTAGACGACTATTCGAGATACGGGTACATATACATGATGCACCGCAAGTCTGAGTACTTTGATGAGTTCAAACAATATAATGCTGATGTGGAGAAACGTCAAGGTAAAAGTATCAAGACACTATGGTCTGATCGTAGTGACAAGTACCTCTTAGGAGAGTTTAGGAGTCACTTATCAGAAGTCGGGATTTAATCCCAACTGTCTGCACCTGGTACATCCCAACAGAATGGTGTGACAGAACGAAGGAATATGACTCTTATGGAAATGGTTAGATCAATGATGAGTTATTCAGAATTACCAAATTTATTTTGGGGATATACTCTAGAAACGACAGTGAACATAGTATCTTCTAAGTCAGAACTCTTTACTCCCATAGAATTGTAGAATGAGCGTAAGCCTAGTCTGAAACATATTCGGATTTGGGGTAGTTCAACACATATGCTGAAGGGAGATGCTGATAAGTTGGACAGGAGTTCACTTGTTTGTAGGTTATCCTAGAAAAAACGAAAGGAGGTTTATAGTCCTAAAAATCAGAAGGTCATTGATGGCACCAATGACCGATTTTTAGAAAAGGACTACGTTTTGAACCACATGCCCATGAGTAAAATTATTCTTAAAGAAATTAGAGAAGACATGTTTAAACTAGTACCAATTGTATAAGATGAAATATCACAAGAAACTATAACACATATCACAAATGATACACAACCACAGACAGTGCCTCGTCGTAGTGGGAGGGTTGTGAGGCAACCTAAAAGATTCATGTTTTAGGAGAGTCTTTGGACTTGATCCCTAGTGAACATGAACCTGATCCCCGGATATATGACGAAGCACTCCAAGATAAAGATGCAACATCTTTACAAAGAGCAATGAATACAGAATTAGAATTCTAATAAAGTCTGGGAGCTTATAGAATCACCAAATGGTGTAAAAGTCATTAGGTCTACAATAGAAAAAGAATGACAGAGGGGAAGGTAGAAACTTTCAAAGCAAGGCTTGTTGAAAAGGGGCATCGATTATGAGGAAACCTTTTCACCGGTAGCCATGCTTAAGTCTATTCAGATTCTTTTATCTATTGCTGCTTATATGCATTATGAGATTTGGCAAGTGGATGTCAAGACAGCTTTCTTTAAAGGAAGTCTTGAAGAAAGCATCCATATGAAGCAACCAGAGGGGATCATTACAAAGGGAAAAGAGCATCATGTATGTAAGCTCAATCGGTCTATTTATGGACTGAAGCAAAGCTTCAAGGTCTTGGAACATCCGGTTTAATAAAGTAATCCAGACCTATAGATTTATTCAGTGATCGGATGAGTCTTGTGTATACAAGAAGTGTGATGGAAATGTAGTGGTATTTCTTATACTATACGTAGATGACATTTTTGATAGTTGGAAACAATACCAAAGTGTTGTTGAAAGTAAGGGTATGGTTGTCCAAGCAATTCGATATGAAGGACTTGGGAGAATGTGCACATATTCTCGGGATCAAAGTAATAAGGGATCGCAAGAAAAGAATGTTGTGCTTATCCCAAGCTTCATATATCGATACAATCCTAGCTTGTTTTAGCATGCAAGACTCCAAGAAAGATTTTTCTACCTTTTTAGCATGAAGTATCTTTAACTAAAGAGATGTCTTCGAAGACATCAAAAGAGATAGAAGAGATGAAGGCAGTTCCTTATGATTCTACTGTAGGAAGCCTAATGTATGCTATGAACGAGACCGGATATCTGTTTTGCCTAGGACATGGTTAGCAGATATCAAAGTAACCCTGAACCAAGACACTAGACTGCCGTAAAGCATATATTAAAGTACCTTAGAGGGACTAGAGATTATATGCTAGCTTACAAGGCAGATGATTTGCTCCTTGTGGGTTACACAGATTCTGACTTCCAATCTGAAAGGGACAATAGTAAGTTGACCTCAGGGTTTTGTGTTTACTTTAGGAGGTAAAGACATAACAATGGAGGAGTGTTAAGCATATATGTTTTTCGAACTCCACCATGGAAGCTGAGTATGTGGCAGCCTCTGAGGCAGCCATAGAAGCTGTATGGCTCAGAAACTTCATGATGGACTTAGATGTGATTTCTGGTTTGCCCAAAATTATTACAATGTATTGTGATAATAAGTGGTGCAGTAACAAACTCAAAGGAACCACGAGCCCATAAGGCAAGTAAACATAATAGAGTGCAACTACCACCCAATACGAGACATCTTATAATGAGGAGAAGTTGTTGTCGCCTAGATTGCATCAGAAGATAGCTTGGATCCTTTCACTAAGGCCCTTAAGGCAAGAGCTTTTGATGGGCATGTTGAGGGGTTGGGAATCAGATGTATGGAAGCATTTATGATAGCATAGTCTTTTAGTATAAGTGGGAGATTGTTAGAGTGTATACTAAAAGCCTAGCTTTTTGTATAAATATTTATTTAGAAATAAGAATCACATTGGTCAAATGTCTACATTTTTATGCTAAGTGTAGTTGTTCAATTAATTTATATTGTAGATAACATAGTGTGTGGTGTCACACACAAAAGATCATGTTATCATTTCCTTATAAATTATAAACAGTAGCTCATGACTAAGATGGATAGAACAAACCATTGGAATAGTCATAGTATAATTTGGTATTAGTTTATCTTGACTATAAAATTATACTAGTACACTCTGAGTGTATTGAGCTGGACCATTTAAGGTAAATTCTTTTATACTGACTAAATAAAAGAACAAGACCTTTGTTATTATGGAAGTGTGTGCTCTTAATCATGATATAATAACAAGCATATATACTTAATATTCATTTCTTTGATTTATCAAATGGTGCGATTTAGTTCGATAAATCAATAGGCTCGATAAGTTGGGAAATGATATTACTTATATGGTGTGTTGTTAATTATAGAATGAAACTGTATCCTAGTAATCGAGGTTGATAATGTCCCCAAGAGGAGTTCATAAGGATTGTCATGTTAAACCCTACAGGTAGACTTAGTTCAACATGACAATAAGGTTGAGTGGTACTACTCTTGGAATTAGATATTAATTAAATGAGTTGTTAATAACTCATTTAATTAGTGGGCATTCGATATCTTAAACACAGGGAGACTTACACACTCATGATAAGAAGGAGCCCATATAGTAATATGGGATTGGTGTGGTAGTTCAATAATAACTCTTTAGTGGAATGAGATATTATTGATGAACTCGAGTTGGGTGTTCGGGGCAAACACGGGAAGCTCAAGTTCATCGGGAGACCAAAACCAATTCCTTCTCTCAGTTCCTGTCGTAGCCTCTTATGTATAAAGTGTTATACCCACCCATACCCACCTTCTTACCCACCTTAAGGTGGTCGGCCAAGTCTAGCTTGGAGCCCAAGCTAGGGCTGACCAAACCAAGGTGAGATGGTGGCCGACCCTAGCTTGAACACAAGCTTAATTGGCCGACCACATTAAAATAAAAGAATTTTATTTTTTTTAATTTTTTCTTATGTGGAAGTCATGGTTTTAAAAGAGAGTTTAAAATTTAAATATTTCCTTTTATAGTTTTCTACAAAAGATTAAGAGAAAGGTTTGATATTTTTCCTTATTTGTAGTTAAAAGGAAGATTTTAATTTTTGATAAAACTTTCCTTTTTTGTAACCATCCTCATGATTTTAAAAAGAGAGTTTTAAAATTAAATCTTTCCTTTTATAGTTTCTACAAAAGATTAAGAGAAAAGATTTGATATCTTTCCTTATTTGTAGATTGAAAGGAAGATTTTAATTTTGAGAAAACTTTCCTTTTTATAATCATCCACATGTTTTAAAAGAGAAATTTTAATTTATAAAAGATTCCTTTTATAACCAACCATGAAGGGAATTTTCAAAGAGAAATTTTTATTTTAAAATTTCCGGAAACAAATTAGAAAGTTTTAATTTTGTGATTAAAACTTTCCTTGTTTGGAGGGAATAAGGTGGTCGACCATTAGAGGTTCGATAAGGAAATTTTAATTAAATTTTCCTTCTTAAACATTGGCAAGGAATATAAGGAAATTTTATTTATAAAACTTTCCTTATTTGCCAAGACCAAGGAATATAAAAGAGAGGGTAGAGGTGCCTCACCTAATACACATAATCTAGTATTCCTCTCTTCTATTCCTTGGTGATGTGGCTGGCCCTCTCATCCTTCATCTTCTCCTATTCTTCTTCCTTGATGGTCGGTGGCATCTCATCTCACGGAGCTTGGTGATGGCCGGATCTTGTTAGAGGAAGAAGGAGAGATATGAGGCTTTGTTTCTTAGCATCCCTTGGAGCTTGGTTGGTGGCTTAAGTTCTTCATCTCTAGGAGTTTGTTGATTGGTCGAAACTTGCAAGGAGAAGAAGGAAGCTTGGGTGGATTCTCGTCTCAGTAGATCGTCGCCCACACGACGTCCGAGATAAGAAGAGGAATACGATAGAAGATCGTGAGGTCTATAAGCTACAAAAGGTATAACTAGTTGTTAGTTTCCACATCATAACTAGTTCATCCTTTTGTTTAGATCTTGAAATACCAAACACAAGAGGCTAGTGATTCTAGGTTTTGGATTTGTGATTCGAATTTGTGTTTCTTTTATTTTTTCGATCTTGTGATTCAATTGTTCTTAATGGTTAAACCTAGGGTTACTATAAGGAGATTAAATATTGAATTTCTTTGAAAGACTTTGTCGAGGTAGTGGTGGATGATCCTAAACCCAAGAAGGCCTAGTGCCTTGCCATGTTTGACTTGGGAGCCAATCTCTAAAATAAATATTTAATCAAATTTGTAACATGGGTGGGTTTGGATCAATAATGTTAAACATCGTTTACGATCCAAGTCTAAACCTCTAAAAACAGATAAGTTAAATTTGGAATCAATAATGTTAAGTTCTGTTTGTGATTCCAAGTTTAATTTCTAAAGAACACAATAGGTTGTTAGGAAAGGTTCAGGACTTGTACAAAATTTTTATACAGGGGAACCGGTACGATATTCGGAGTAGCAACCAACATATCTTGACTATAAAATTACACTAGTACACTATATGTGTATTACGCAGGACCATTTAAGGTTGTTCGATTTATACTGACTATATAAAAAAACAGAACCTCTGTTATTATGGATGTGCGTCCTCTTAATCCCTATATAATAACAAGCACGTATACTTAGTATTTATTTCTTTAACTTATCAATGGGTGAGATTTATTCATTAAATCAATAGGGTCGATGAGTTGGAAAATAGTACTATTTATATAGTGTGTTGTTGATTATAGAAAGAATCTTTGTCCTAATTATTTAGGTTGATGATGTCCCCTTGAGGAGCTCATAAAGATTATCATTTAAACCCTGCAGGTGGACTTAGTTCAGCATGATAACAAGGTTGAGTGGTACAACTCTTGGAATCAGATGTTAATTAATTGAGTTGTCAATAACTCATTTAATTAATGAACATCCGATATCTTAAACATGGGGAGATTAATGCACTCATGATAAGAAGGAGCCCATATTTAATATGAGATTGGTTCGATAGTTCAATAATAACCTTTTAGTGGTATGAGTTATTATTGATGGACTTGAGTTGGGTGTTCGGGGCGAACACGAGAAACCCAAGCCCATCGGGAAACCTAAACCAATTTCTCCTCTAGATCCCTGTTGTAGCCTCTATATATAAAGCCTCGAATCCACCCATTCATAACCGGGTTTGGTTTAACTTGGTTTAGTTTAACTTAACTTGGTTTGGTTTAACTTAACTTGATTTGGTTTAACTTAACTTGGTTTGGTTTAACTTAACTTGATTTGGTTTAACATAGTTTGTTTAGATTTTTTCTAAAAAAAATTTTGTTAATTTTTCTTTCCTTGTAATCGACAGCAAGTCTATAAAAAGGAGTAGGATGTGGCCCCTAAAACCTAATATTCTTATTTTCCCTCACCTCTTCTCCTCCTTGTGGCCGGCGCCCCTTTCCCTTTGCCTAGGGCCAGCACCCCTCACCTCTTCTCCTCCTTGTGGCCGGCGCCCCTTTCCCTTTGCCTAGGGTCGGCACCCCTCACCTCTTCTCCTCCTCCTTGTGGCCGGCGGCCCCCTCCTCCTCATTGTGGCCGGGGTTGACGTTCCACAAGTCTACAAAAATGTTGTAAGTAATAATAAAAGATATCGTATCCACAGGGACTGGAATAACCACTAAAGATGTCTCAACACGAGTTAGCTAAGCAACTAATCAAGGGATTGACAAAAGCAAAGTACAACTATGCAAAGTAAAACATAGAAACTAAAGAATAAGAAACAAGAATAAGAGCTATGATAAAGGTATGTTCTAGGAGTTTCGGTTTCTTTGTAAGGTTATTCAATGTAAATGATCTACCAAATCTTATTTCTCAATTGTCCATCATTTGTAGAAGGTTGTCGGTTCCCTCTTGTAATAGACAACCGGCCTAGGACTGTAATTTATATCTAAATGTGATCAATTAGGTGTTAATCCTATGATGTCCTTACATGGGTTTGCCTGTCACGTGCGTCTCTCGAATAATCAACATAGGAACTCATTGCTTCTCAACCTCATCGAGATATAAAGGATTAATGCACACAATTTATCCTATCTCCTTGAATAACCCTATTTCACCCTCAAGATCATTCCCTCAAACGTCCTTACACGGGCTTGTTCCTGTCACGAACGCCCCTCAGAAAATCGAATGAGAAACAATCTCTACAAGATCCACATGATATTCAAACATTCAATCAAGTATGGGAATTAGGTCCAAATCACAACAAACCACACAAGATCAAAGAGATACAAACATGACAAAATCATAGAAATAGGGAATTAGCAAATCCACAAGAGTTTTACATCAAATCTTCATTACAAATACTCCCTCCATCCTAGAACATAGAGATCTAATCCATAGAGCAAGGAAAGAAATCCGAAAACAAGAAGATTACAAGCATCTTGATCCCCAAATCCAAGAAAGAAAGGGAAGAAAGGCTTATCTACAATGAAGAATGATCTTCGGATCCAATCCTTGCTTTCGGAGTTGAAACGATGAAGATCTGCCCTTAGATCTCCGGAAAATCCCTCCAAGAAGGTAGAGAAACACCCCAAAACTTCTTTCCCCCCAAAAGGGAGAAGATCCCCTTTCAAATCTTGAAGAAAGCTTTATATAGAGGAGGGGTTTAGGCGCCACACGACCCCGAGACATGACCATGTGAAGCTCACACGGCCTGTGCTACTCCCTTCTCTACTTGTCTCAAACGGCCATGTGTGGGACACAGCCGTGGCTTGCTCTGCCACTGCTCCCCTTGCACGACCGTGTAGATCTACACGGCCTGCACTGCCTCCGGCTCTGGAGCTCCTGCACGGCCGTGTGGTGCACACGACCAAGGCATTATTGGCCTCTAGAAATGTTGCACGACCGTGTAGATCTACACGACCGTGCACTGCTTCAGCTCTGGAGGGCTTGCAAGGTCGTGTGGTGTACATGACCTGGCTCTGTTGGCTTCAAAACTTAGCACAACCATGTGATGCTCACACGGCCATGGCCACTCCCTTTCCTGCTGCAGCCACACGTGTGGTGATCCTCACACAGCCTGGGCAACCCCCCATGGCAGGGTCGTGTGACACACAAGGATGGTGCCTTACACCTTTGGTTTGCTTACCTCAGACATCATTTCTTCTCCAAAATCGACTCCTGTGTACAAAAAATGCACAAAAGTAGATCTCCAAACAAAAAAAGTAAATATGCTAAAAGCAAAGCTGGAAGTATGAAAATGCATAGATAAAGCATGTGCAAAGTATGTGAATGTGCGTCAAAACATGCTAAACAAGAGTATACAATCTATGCACATCACACCCCCAGACTTAAACCTTTGCTTGTCCTCAAGCAAAATGTTGTAATCTAAATTTATATGTTCTACAACACACTCATATCCCTAATGCATTTTCCTAACTCTACCAAAAAGTTTCATTAACAAGCATGATCATGGAAACAAGTCAAGAATGGTTCAAGCATAAGTATCTTGTGCACAGTGCAATAAGTAACTCAAACCCTTCAAGTTTCAATTTGTGCCCTAGTCAAGTTGTCATCAAATTTGAGTTCCTAATGTTTCGGGTGATAGGCACGTAACCGGTGATAGGCACTTACATGCCACACACTTGGTTCATATTTCTCAATCAACCCAAGGTCTCAAAGGCGTGTTCAATCTCAAGAGAAGCTAAGCAGTCATTTCCCTAGTAATCTAACTCGGTCTCAAAGGGTGACTTACTAGATTCCACTCACGACAACTATTTTTTATATCCCTTATTTATTTTTTTTTGTTTTTCACTTTTCACTTTTCTCTTTTTTTCATAAGAATTTGCATTATGCAAATCTTATTTACAAATGTACTTTTAGTACAAATGTTGGGATATTTTAATTTTTCCAAATGAGCTTACATGATTTGAGCCTCATCCAGTAACCAAAATGAAGTTTGAGAAATCACCATGGAAACCAAGTACTAAACAAACAAGATGAATCATGACTATTTCAATGATATCAATTATTCAAGCATCAAGTAAAAGTGAAGTGAAAGTAGATTCCTTAAGGTTAAGCCATGACTAAAACTCATTTCCATATGATACTTAGCTTATTTCATACTACCCAAGATAAAGAAAAGAGGTACATTAAGTATACTACTAGCATCATTTACAACATCATAAATCTAGATAATGAACGTACTAACATTTTCACTTGAAGACAAGAAAGCATATAAGTGAAGTTTGATGTTCTCAAGATGTATGCCATGAAAAATCAAAACAAAATACAAGACATAAGCAAAAACAAAAACAAACAAAGCAATTCAAATGCATCTAATGCATCCCCCCAGACTTGAACTTTTCATTATCCCAATGAAAACTAGAAATGATATATGGAGGAGATTTGTGAAGTTTAGAGAAGTTACCAAATGATGATCTCCAAATGGTTGGCATTCATGTTTTTAAAGATACTCCTCTATCCAATGCTCACATTCCTCCACAACTTTGAAATCTACAAAAATAAGATAGACAAGAAAAAATTAAGTAGAGGATACAAGTTTATTATAAAGAAATGAAACTAGAAAGAACTAAAGACATGAATGAAACCAAAGAAAATGAACTTGGGTTGCCTCCCAAGAAGCGCTTGTTTAAGGTCATTGCTCGACCACCTCATTAGAATTAACGAAATTGCGATCTTGGAGGGGTAATATATTTCAACACCCTCCTACCAAGGGCTCTTATTATGGAGGGAGCTTTCAACATTGTCATTAAAAAGTGAAGTAACGCTCTCTCCATCTTCGTCTTCTTTGAAGTTCTTTTGGGTGGTCGAAGCCGGTTTAGTGTGATTTTCCAATTATTGGCCTCTTGAAAACCTACACACCCAAAGGAAAGGCAAACCTCCAACAAGCTTGTAATATAAGAAGGAGTTAGAACTGTATTAGTATAAACAGAGTATATATTAAAAATTGAATCACATCCAATAAAATCAATTATAGATACCTCTATAAAATTTTCCAAAAGATCACTAAGAATACTAACCTTGTAGTGCTAAGATGTACCTGAAAGATCTAAACAAGTGGATGTGATCTCTTCAGAATTTTGTAGTGGTTCTAGCTCTAGTTCAAGTGGTGGTGCCTCTAAAAGTAGTGATTCTTGGGGCTTTGCTTCCATTGCACAAGTTCCTACACATTTATCATCAACCAATTCAATTCTTTCAAATTCTATAGCATCAATTGGCTGTGTGATCAAAGGAGGTGATTCTTGGGACATTTCCTCCATAATACATGTCCCTACACTTTTATCCACCACATTATCACCATAAGTAGTGAAGAGTCCACTAACATCAATATCATCAATAGAAGGATCAACAGCTTCATTAGAAATTTGTAGTAATAACCGTAGAGCTAGAATCCCCTGTTGCACCATTAGCTCTTCAGAATCATGTGTTGTGGTCTTCATCTGACTTGGAGTAGGAACATTTGGGTTTTGAAAGTCCTCCAAGTCAATCGGTTCATCTGGTTGTGAATGATGTTGTATGTTTAATGAAAAATCATCCTGAAACTCTGACTGACTCTGATTTACATGAGAAATATGCTCAACATTTTGCATGCAATTATAGTCCAAATTTTGATGGTCCATCCAAAATTGATTGTAATATTGAGGCGGGTCAGAGATCTGTTGCTGGAATAATGACTGCTCACTCAGCTCTTGAATTAGCTGGGGTTGAAGGTTCTAAATTTGATGATTCCCCTAGTCATAACCATAAGTATCAGGAACTTGTTCATATGTATCTTGATGTTGAGGTTGAACCAAATGTTGAAGTTTCGGAGTATTAGCAGATTTTTGGAAAAAGTGACAAATAGCAGCTGGATGAGATGTGCTACCACACACTCCACAAAGGAATTCAAATTCATAGTCGTTTGAATCATTATATTCATCAATGGAAGATCTTGCTCTTGCGCTCATGGGTGTGAAAAATTCTCTTGAAGCCCTGCTTGACATGTTAGTGCTCAAGATATCTAAAAAAAATTACAACAAAAACTAAAAATGCAGAATTAAAGACAAGAAATAAAATGCATAATGAAAACAAGAAAGAAATTGCAAAAAGAAAAAGAAAAATGTATAATCTTCTAATGATCTAAATACCATGTTTAAATTGTAAAAGAAGAAAATTAGGAGATACAAATTGCAATTACAAAGATCAAAAAGAATTATTAAGAAGTAGTAAGGTATACAAAACAAAATTATGAAAACAGAATTCTAAAGATTAGTTACAACTATGTTAATGAAAAGAAAAGAAAAGTTATGTTCAGTCTAACTCAATTGATAATCTCTAATGTTATAGCGCAGTCCCCGGCAACGACGCCAAAAACTTGTTGACGTTCCGCAAGTGTACAGAAATGTCATAAGTAATAATAAAAGATATCGTATCCACAGGGACTGGAATAACCACTAAAGATGTCTCAACACGAGTTAGCTTAGCAATTAATCAATGGATTGACAAAAGCAAAGAACAACTATGCAAAGTAAAACATAGAAACTAAAGAATAAGAAACAAGAATAAGAGTTATGATAAAGGTATGTTCTAGAAGTTCAATTTCTTTGTAAGGTTATTCAATGTAAATGATCTACCAAATCTTATTCCTCAATTGTCCATCATTTGTAGAAGGTTGCCGGTTCCCTCTTGCAATATACAACCGATCTAGGACTGTAATTTATATCTAAATGTGATCAATTAGGTATAAATCCTATGATGTCCTTACACGGGCTTGCCTGTCACGTGCGCCCCTCGGATAATCAACATAGGAACTCATTGCTTCTCAACCTCATCGAGATACAAAGGATTAATGCACACAATCTATCCTACCTCCTTGAATAACCCTATTTCACCCTCAAGATCATTCCCTCAAACGTCTTTACACAGGCTTGTTCCTGTCACGAACATCCCTCGGAAAATCAAATGAGAAACAATCTCTACAAGATCCATAAGATATTCAAACATTCAATCAAGTATGGGAATTAGGTCCAAATCATAACAAACCACACAAAATCAAAGAGATACAAATAGGACAAAATCATCGAAATAGGGAATTGGCAAATCCACAAGCATTTTACATCAAATCTTCATTATAAATACTCCCTCCATCCTAGAACATAGATATCTAATCCATAGAACAAGGAAAGAAATTCAAAAATAAGAAGATTACAAGCATCTTGATCCCCAAATCCAAGAAAGAAAGGGAAGAAAGGCTTATCTACAATGAAGAACGATCTTCGGATCCAATCCTTGCTTCCAGAGTTGAAACGATGAAGATCTGTCCTTAGATCGTCGGAAAATCCCTCCAAGAAGGTAGAGAAACACCCCAAAACTTCTTTCCCCCCCAAAAGGGAGAAGATCCCCTTTCAAATCTTGAAGAAGGCTTTATATAGATGAGGGGTTTAGGCGCCACACGACTCTGAGACACGGTCGTGTGAAGCTCACACGGCCTGTGCTACTCCCTTCTCTGCCTGTCTCAAACGGCCGTGTGTGGGACACGACCGTGGCTTGATCTGCCACTGCTCCCCTTGGACGGCCGTGTAGATCTACACGGCCTGCACTGCCTCCAGTTCTGTAGCTCTTGCATGGACGTGTGGTGTACACGGCCAGGGCATTCTTGGCCTCTGGAAATGTTGCACGACCGTGTAGATCTACACGGCCATGCACTGCTTCAGCTCTGGAGGGCTTGCAAGGTCGTGTGGTGTACACGACCTGGCTCTGTTGGCTTCAAAACTTGGCACGGCCGTGTGATGCTCACACGGCCATGGCCACTCCCTTTACTACTGCAGGCACACGGGTGGTGATCCTCACACGGCCTGGGCAACCCCCCTTGGCAGGGCCGTGTTGCACACAAGGATGGTGCCTTCCACCTTTGGTCTGCTTGCCTCGGACATTATTTCTTCTCTAAAATCGACTCCTGTGTACAAAAAATGTACAAAATTAGATCTCAGAATAAAGAGTAAATATGCTAAAAGCAAAGCTGGAAGTACAAAAATGCATAGATAAAGCATGTGCAAAGTATGTGAATGTGCGTCAAAACATGCTAAACAAGAGTATACAATCTACGTACATCAGCCGACGCCCCCTTTCCTCCTCCTTCCTTGTGGTCGGCACCCCCCTCCTCCTCCTTGCGGGTGGCGGTTTGAAGAAGAGGAAGAAAAGGAAGAAGAGGAAGAAGAAGAAGAAGAGAAGGAAGAAGATTAGAAGGTACCCCATTATAGAGACTCCTTTTTTGGCCGGCGTTTTGGAAGAGAAGAGAAGGAGGGTGGTTTTGTTCTTGGTAGATCGTCGCCCAAATGACGTCCAAGAAGAGGAGAGGAATATGGCAGAAGATCAGGAGGTCTGTAGCTACGAAGAAAGGTACAACTAGTTCTTTAATTCCGCTACATAATTAGTTTGTCTTCTTCGTATCGATTTTAAATACCAACACAAGAGGCCAGCGATCTTGTATTTCGATCAAGGTGTGCTTTGATCCGTCAAGAACTTACTTGATTGATCAAACACATGTCTGATCGAACATGCGGGTTGCTAGGAAAAGTTTTGTACTTGTACAATTTTTGTACAGGGAAATTTTAAACAAAATAGAATTCCAGCGCTTTCAAGTGGTATCAGAGTATGTTTTCTGGTTCTGTGTGATTGGTTTTCGGTTAAATTATGCACTGCTCATACATAAGTTTAGGTCGGATAATAGTAAGATGTGCTAGATAGATTAACTCTATGGTTGCAAGTATCCTAGATCAAACTATTATGACTTTTTGTGTGCTTGTGTGTGATTTAAACCCTCGGACATGTCAAGGTGGTTGTGTGTGTATGATTGTAATAATTAAATATGGTCGGTTACCATATTATTATTATTATTGTTTTACATTCTGTTCAATCTAGATTACATGTAAATTTCTTTGTGGAATATAGGATCGATAAATGTAAAAATTTATTTTTGTTGCAGCTTGTATCCTTGCTATGCGTGGTGCTATTTTGAGGACCAGATGTACGGCAGAGAAGGAAGCGAGATAGACACGATGGCTTGATCCATCGGCAGCACATTGGAGGACAGCGATCCATTGGCGGTATATTGGAGGATAGCGTTGGATGAGGCCATAATAGTTGAAAATTTTATTTTCATGTTTATTGCTTATATGCTATTTTTATGTGATGTGATGTGTGTGCTGTGATGTGCGTGCATGATTAAAATTCCTCAATTTAAATAACTAAGTAGGAGAGAGATTATTTAAATAAATTCTACGGTCTCCATTACTGGTTGTATGTGATGTATTCAAACTTGCACATTAGCTTTAAGTGTCTTCCTCCATATCGGATGAGTTTGTTTGCGGATCACTAGATCAAACTTCCTCTATGGATGATTATAGGAAATTAATTAGGTATGTGTGATCTTCTCCATCTGAAGGGGCATAATCCTAATTAATGGACTAAGTATCAAGTAATGATATATACTTAGGTGCATTTAATATATTCTCTCCATCGGAGTCACTGCTATTATTTGTGTGACCGAAGATAAACCAACTATTAATTTTATTTGTCATAAAGTTAAGTTGACAAGATAATAAAATTAATGGGTAAAACCTCCTCTTACAAATGTTTGAATTAGTATACGCCCACACTATCGTGGCATACGAAGTTCACGGTGTTTTGAGGTGTTGGTGAATTTAAATTATATTGTTTGAGGAATCAATATTATTTTAAATTCTAAAGTTTTGACCAAATATTTTAGTTTGTGATTGTTAGGATTTCAAAATGGTTTTCAATCCTCTTGCTGTTATTTTAAAAGAAAACAAACTTACTGGTCCAAATTATATTGATTGGAAACGAAAATTGGACATTGTCTTAACTGCTGAAGAATACAAGTTCGTACTTCTTGAGGTCTGTCCTAGCGTGCCTGATAAGGATTCTAGTGAAGGGGAGATAGAGAGACATAGGAAATGGGTCAAGGCAGATGAGATGGGGCGGTATTACATTTTGGCTTCTATGTTAAATGTGCTGCAACATCAACATCAGGCCCTACCCACTACCTATGATATTATGCTCAATCTCAAGGAACTCTTCAGACACCAGAATCGGGTTGCCAGGCAGGTGAACAATAAAGGTGTATCTTATTCATTAGTTGTTGAAACATGTTTAGCAGTGTTATCTATCGATACCTGGTGTGTAGATTCGGGAGCCACTGATGATGTCTGCAATTCATTGTAGGGGTTCTAGGAAACCTGACGACTACATGAAAGGAAAATCACCGTCTACATGGGCAATGCTACAAGAGTGGCGGTTGTTTCAGTGGGAGATGTTTATTTATCTTTTGATAGGAATAAAATATTGATTTTAAGAAATTGTCTTTACGTACCATGTTTTAGAAAGAACTTGATTTTAGTTTCTAAATTATTTAAGGATGGATATTCTGTTTCTTTTGATGATAAAGTGGTTGTCAAGAAAAATAGGGTGGTTACCTTTTCTGGTACGTTGGTTGGCAATTTGTATACTCTTAATCCAATAACTCCCATGATGCAACAAATGGAAATTAATAACACGTCTTCTAATTTTAATAAGAAAAAGCAACATTCGGAAATGAACCAAACATATCTTTGGCATCTAAGGTTGGGTCATATTAACTTGAGTATGATTCAAAAGTTAATAGCCGATGGACCTTTGGGTTCATTGGTAGTGGAAAACTTTCCGACCTACGAGTCTTGCTTGGAAGTAAAAATGACCAAGAGGCCTTTTAAGGCAAAGGGGTATAGAGCCAAAGAAGT
The DNA here is from genome assembly GCF_018446385.1 of Zingiber officinale. Taxonomy (NCBI): domain Eukaryota; kingdom Viridiplantae; phylum Streptophyta; class Magnoliopsida; order Zingiberales; family Zingiberaceae; genus Zingiber; species Zingiber officinale. Next base: position 16,186,889 of record NC_055986.1, on the reverse strand, counting down.
GTTGGAATTGGTTTATTATGATTTGTGTGGACCTATGACTATCCAAGCGAGAGGTGGTTTTGAATATTTTGTCTCTTTTATAGACGACTATTCAAGATATGGGAACATTTACTTGATGCACTGCAAGTCTGAGTGCTTTGATAAGTTCAAAGAGTATAATGCTGATGTGGAGAAATATCATGGTAAAAGTATCAAGACACTACGGTCTGATCGTGGTGGAGAGTACCTCTTAGGAGAGTTTAGGAGTTACTTATCACAGGCCAGGATTCAATCCCAATTATCTATACTTGGTACACCCCAACAGAATGGTGTGGCAGAACGAAGAAATAGGACTCTTATGAAAATGGTTAGATCAATGATGAGTTATTCAGAATTACCAAATTCATTTTAGGGATATGCTCTAGAAACGACGACGTATATTATGAACTTGGTACCTTCTAAGTCCATACCCTCTACTCCCATAGAATTGTGGAACGGGCGTAAGCCTAGTTTGAAACACATTCGGATTTGGGGTAGTCTAGCACATGTGCTGAAGGGAGACGCTGATAAGTTGGAATCACGTATAGAAGTTCGTTTGTTCGTGGGATATCCTAGAGGAACGAAAGGTGGTTTGTTTTATAGTCCTAAAGATCAGAAGGTCATTGTTAGCACCAATGCCCAATTTTTAGAAGAGGACTATATGATGGGCCACAAGCCCAAGAGTAAAATTGTTCTTGAGGAAATAAGAGAAGACATGTCTATTTTAGTACCAACGGTACAAGATGAGATACCACAAGTAATTGCAACACGTGTCACAAATGATGCACAATTACAGGTAGTGCCTCGTCATAGTGTGAGGGTTGTTAGGCAACCTGATAGATTCATGTTTTTGGGAGAGTCTTTGGAGTTGATCCTGTTAGGATCCTTCGTACGGCTAGATAGGGGGGTGTGAATAGCCGACCCCAAAACGCTCGCGTTTCTTCCTACGATTAGGTTAGTGCAGCGGAAATACAACGTAGAAAGAAAACAGGAGAAGAAAGACAAACCATATAACGAGGTTCAGAGATGAACTCCTACTCCTCGGCGTGTCCGTAAGGTGGACGAAGCCTACCAATCCGTCGGTGGATGAGTCCCCGGAAACCCGGCTAATAGATACTCCTTGTGGGTGGAGAAACCTCACCACAATCTTTGCAACAGCAATAGGAGTACAAATAGGAACAAGAAAACAAGAACAGAAATGTAAACAACACTTGCTTGCCTTCTTGAAGTCAGCAGGAACCCTGGTGAAGCAGCAGCTTCTCGGATCCAAGCCTAGCTAGAAAACCAGCAACAGGAAGAAGCTCACGCGAAGCTTTAGCACCCAACGAGCTCAACAAAGCTCAGCAGGAAGAAGAAGCAGAAGCTTCAGGCAGGAGAGAACTTCCAGAAGGAAGAAGAAGTAGCTTCAGAGAGGATCTCACCGAAGTCCTGTAGCCCTCTTTTATACCTGCGAAGAAGAAGAGCAGAGAACTAGCCGTTGCTACGCAACGGCTAGTGCGTGGACCGATCAGGCTGAAGCCTGATCGGTCTTGGGGACCGATCAGGACCTGTGCTGATCGGTCCCCAGACCGATCAGCACTCTTCACAGAGAACTCGCCCAAGTTCTCTGATCGTCTCCTGATCGGTCTGTGGACCGATCGAGGCCCATCCCTCTCGCTGATCTCCTTCTCTTCGCTTTCTGATCGGTCTGCAGACCGATCAGAAGAACCTCAGTAAGCCACTGATCGTTATCTGATCGGTCACCAGACCGATCAGATACCCAGCGTATCGCTGGATCGATCCACTGATCGATCCAGAGCTTGGGTTTTGCCCAAACCAAGTTCCAAGTCTTCCAAGCCAATATCCGGTCAACCTTGACCTATTGGTATCTCATGCTTAGCATCTGGTCACTCTCTTGACCTGCTAAGACTCCCTACCAAGTGTCCGGTCAATCCCTTTGACCCACTTGGACTTTTCTCTTCGTGTCAAGTATCCGGTCACTCCCTTGACCTACTTGACCTTCTCAACACCAGATGTCCGATCACCCTTGATCCATCTGGATTTTTCCTTGCCCGGCTTCATTCACCAGGACTTTCACCTAGCTTCACTCACTAGGGTTTTTACCTGGCTTCACTCACCAGGATTTCCAATCTGCTTGGCTTCACTCACCAGGACTTTCCAACTGCCTGGCTTCACTCATCAGGACTTTCTCACTGCCTGGCTTCACTCACCAGGACTTTCCCACTGCCTGGCTTCACTCACCAGGACTTCCACTTTCACCTAGCTTCACTCACTAGGATTTTCACCTGGCTTCACTCACCAGGACTTCCACTTTCACCTAGCTTCACTCACTAGGATTTTCACCTGGCTTCACTCACCAGGACTTTCCACACTGCCTAACATCCCAGTTAGGACTTTCCCACTGCCTGGCTTCACTCACCAGGACTTTCCACACTGCCTAACATCCCAGTTAGGACTTTCCCACTTGCCAAGCTCCCTGCTTGGACTTTTCCCGTGCCAAGCTCCCTGCTTGGACTTTTCCAGTGCCAAGTCTCCATACTTGGACTTTTTGCGTGCCAAGCTCCCTGCTTGGACTTTCCCAGTGCCAAGTCTCCATACTTGGACTTTTCAGGTCAACCAGGTCAATCCTTGACCTAGGGTTGGACCAATAAACTCCCAACCATCTATTCTTGTCTCACATCAAGAATAGAACTCTCTCACGAGTGTCAAACATCAACATGCAACTCAACTAGGTCAACCTTGACCTAAGGTTGCACCGACAATCTTCCCAAGTCAAACATCAAAATACAACTCGAGTCAAGTCATCTCGAGTCGGGTCAACCAGGTCAACCTCGACCTAAGGTTGCACCAACAATCTCCCCCTTTTTGATGTTTGACAAAACCCATAATCAAATTAGGTTAACCCGATAACCAAACTTAGGTTTTCCACTCATCTTCCAATGTCCAATGTTCTTTCCTTGAATATTCTCTGGACATTCTCCCCTTAGGTTAACCCGATAACCTAACTTGGGTTCTCCAATAATTCTCTCCCTTTTTGACACACATCAAAAAAATTCCAATGTTCTTCCTCGAACATTCCTTGACATTCTTCCCCTAGCTTAGGTTAAACCCGATAACCTAACTTGGGTTCTCCAATAACTCTCCAATGAACACTCTCCCCCTTTTTGACACACATCAAAAAGAAAAAGGAGGGTATCAAGGTCAAAAGTTTCTTTCTAATGAAAGTCCCATACCTTTCATTGAAACTCTTAATTTCCCCCTTGATACTAAACTCAACAATCAACTTAGTGATAATCCCATATCACTAATCCTCAAAAGTCTTAAGGAGTAAAAACTCCCCCTAAAAGTCAACTCCCCCTTGACAATTAGGTAAAACTCCCCCTAAAGGTCAACTCCCCCTTTGACCATTGCATCAACAATGTCTTTGAGAGTTCCAAACCTTTAGAAATCCAAAAACACCACTTCCATAACTGAAATTTCAGACAACAGCTGAAAAATCAGAAATTCGGCACGCCCTGATCGGTCCCCAGACCGATCAGCCCATCACCAGATCGCACTCGTGCTACTGGAACTCACTGGATCGGTCTGCAGACCGATCCACAATACTCTGGATCGGTCCGCAGACCGATCAGATCTTCCCTGGATCGGTCCCCGGACCGATCCAGCCACTGAAATCAGAGATTTCTGATTTTCTCTCCAGGAGAAGTTCAGAAACTCACAGAAAATTAAAGAAAATTCCAAAAATTACGAAACTTTGAGGATACATTCCTCATATCATACACTATCAAGGAAAAAATAGTTTTCTATGAATATGGTTTCCATTTTTCAATCTTGATACAAAGTTCAAAAACTTTGAAATAGTTCAAGTTTAACTCAACTTTGTATCACAATGTTCAATGATGAATGCTATCACTAGGAAAGCTTCATCAAGGTTTTTCAAATCAATTTTAAAATGCTTTTAAAACCATTTGAATTTGGGACCATAATCTTAGGGCTAGATGTACATGACTTGTACACAAGCTTTCCCTATGATCCTCAATTTCTTGAATTAGGGTCATCTAGGTACAAGGACTATGCACCTTGATCCTAACTCATGATCCTAATATCTCACACACATCTAAGGTGTATCAAACCACATTCAAGTCAATTTGATGTGAGATATGGATTAAGGTCAACTTAGGCTAAGTTCTCATGCATTTTCTAAACACAAATTTGATCTCAATATCAAAATGTGTTTTTCATCCTTAAATCAATTTCATTGATCATTAATGCAAGAGATGATGACATGGCATAAAATGGTATCATAAATGAAAATATGTGCCAATGTCATGATGTCATGGCATAAAGTTTGAAACTTAAATAAACATGACATATAAACTAGCCTAAGCATTATCATGACATTTCAAATGATAATAAAACTAAACATGATGTCATGACATGTGAGGGCAAACAATTATGGCAAGATTTAGCATAAATAAATATACCTAGATTACCTATCTAAGTATCCTTAACCACTTTGCTAACCTAGAATTTAACCCTTGATTGCCCTAAAATGCCAAAATCCTAATTTTGACACTTCTTGAACTCTAGATTAATTCATGCTACTTAAAGATCAAATTTATCCTCAAAACTTGGCATGTTTCATTTTTCCTCGAGAGTTCTCTAGATTTTCCCAAATTGTGCCAATTAAAATCATTCTTTTCCATAATGGCACATTTTACTCTTCCAAGGAGTAAATGATAATTCCATTTCATTTTCAAAGGTTCACAAAACCTTGAAAATGCTCCTTGAGTGTCAATTCCTCAAAGTTGGGTTAACTACCCTTCTTATTGGAGTTGACACTCTCTAACCCATTTATGGGGTAGAGAAGATGCTCCTAGGAACCCAATACCTATTAGAGCTCATTGGGTTCACTAAATATTCACTAGGGATAACTTCCCTAGCAACCCTCCTAATGACCCTCTTAGGCTTTAAAGCCTTGGTCATTTGGGTCTCATCAAGGTCAACTATAGGGGTGACTTCCCTTGTGACCTTGGTAATGGTCTTCCTAGCCCTAGGTTTTGTTCCATAATCGAATGGAACACTATGATAAGTGGGCTTGACCACTTGGGACTTAGGTTTGTGACCCAAACCTTTCTTGTCCTTGGACTTGGGTTTTTGACTCTTAAACCCTAGAGATGACTTCTCCATGTTTTTAAGAGCCTTTTCTAAATTATCAAGTCTTGACCTCAAGACTTGATTTTCCTTCTCTAATACCTCAAGTGTTAATTTGTCATTTTTCTTTGAGGTATTCCTAGGCATATGTCTAGATGATTTGGGATTTCTACCTAGATTTTCCTTAGCCTTAGATGAGTTAATTCTAGGGTTGGCTTTCCTAGTGTTATCCTTATCTAGGCTCACATGTTTGGCACCTAAGCATGTGTATCGATTTCTATAATTAACATGCTTATCATTCTTGACAATAGCAATAAGGCTACTAGCATGCATCCTACTAGAATTGCAAGAATGTGCCTTAGAGATTACCTTAGGGTTTGCCCTAGCTCCCCCTATACATGTGCTCGATCTCTTGTCCTTGTGAGATTGCCTCCCTCTCGGACATTGGCTCCGATAATGTCCCCTTCGCTTGCATTGGAAGCACACCACGTGCTCCTTGCCCTTGCGTGTTGAGACTCCGGCTTCCTTGACCTTTGGTGCCGGTGGAGTCTTTCTAACCCTCTTTGGACATTTACTCTTGTAATGTCCATACTCCCTACACTCAAAGCACATTATGTGTAATTTATTTGAAATTGAAATGCTTGAGTTACCTAGGGTTGAGGTGGGATGTATGCTTTCTTCTTCATCCCTTCCGGAGATAGAAGCTTCTTCCTCTTGCTCCATTCTTGAAGAAGAACTCTCCTCCTCTTCTTCCTTATATGTTGAGTAGCCCTCAACTTTTAATTCCTCTTCTCCATGATGTGAGCTACTTGGCTCACTTGACTCCTCTTCATGGCTTGAAGTGGAGTTCCCCTCATGGAACTTAGCCAAGTTGTTCCACAACTCCTTGGCATTGTTGTATCCATCTATCCTACACAATATATCGTTAGGTAATGAGAATTCAAATATTTTCATTACCTCGTCGTTGATTGTGGATTGGTGGATTTGCTCCTTCGTCCACTTCTTTTTCTCAAAAGGTTTTCCTTCTTTATCCATCGGAAGAGTGAAACCTAATTGTACACAAGTCCAATTTTCAATGTTAGTCATAAGGAAATACTTCATCCTTACCTTCCAATACGCGAAGTCGTTGCGATCGTAGAAGGGTGGAATGGTGATGTCTTCTCCGAGTTGATCCATCTCTAGCTTTGCTCCCACGGGTGTTGATCCGATGAAGAGCGACCTCGCTCTGATACCACTTGTTAGGATCCTTCGTACGGCTAGAGAGGGGGGGTGTGAATAGCCGACCCCAAAACGCTCGCGTTTCTTCCTACGATTAGGTTAGTGCAGCGGAAATACAACGTAGAAAGAAAACAGGAGAAGAAAGACAAACCATATAACGAGGTTCGGAGATGAACTCCTACTCCTCGGCGTGTCTGTAAGGTGGACGAAGCCTACCAATCCGTCGGTGGATGAGTCCCCGGAAACCCGGCTAATAGATACTCCTTGTGGGTGGAGAAACCTCACCACAATCTTTGCAACAGCAATAGGAGTACAAATAGGAACAAGAAAACAAGAACAGAAATGTAAACAACACTTGCTTGCCTTCTTGAAGTCAGCAGGAACCCTGGTGAAGCAGCAGCTTCTCGGATCCAAGCCTAGCTAGAAAACCAACAACAGGAAGAAGCTCACGCGAAGCTTTAGCACCCAACGAGCTCAACAAAGCTCAGCAGGAAGAAGAAGCAGAAGCTTCAGGTAGGAGAGAACTTCCAGAAGGAAGAAGAAGTAGCTAAGGGAGAGATGATCACCGAAGTCCTGTAGCCCTCTTTTATACCTGAGAAGAAGAAGAGCAGAGAACTAGCCGTTGCTATGCAACGGCTAGAACCTGGACCGATCAGGCTGAACAGATCCTCTCTGATCGGTCTTGGGGACCGATCAGGACTTGTGCTGATCGGTCCCCAGACCGATCAGCACTCTTCACAGAGAACTCGCCCAAGTTCTTTGATCGTCTCCTGATCGGTCTGTGGACCGATCAGGGTGCATGTGGATCGGTCTACAGACCGATCCCCTCCTTTTCTCTTTGCCTTCTGTTCGCTTTCTGATCGGTCTGCAGACCGATCAGAAGAACCTCAGTAAGCCAGACCGATCAGATACCCAGCGTATCGCTGGATCGATCCACTGATCGATCCAGAGCTTGGGTTTTGCCCAAACCAAGTTCCAAGTCTTCCAAACCAATATCCGGTCAACCTTGACCTATTGGTATCTCATGCTTAGCATCTGGTCACTCTCTTGACCTGCTAAGACTCCCTACCAAGTGTCCGGTCAATCCCTTTGACCCACTTGGACTTTTCTCTTCGTGTCAAGTATCCGGTCACTCCCTTGACCTACTTGACCTTCTCAACACCAGATGTCCGATCACCCTTGATCCATCTGGATTTTTCCTTGCCCGGCTTCACTCACCAGGACTTTCACCTAGCTTCACTCACTAGGGTTTTTACCTGGCTTCACTCACCAGGATTTCCAATCTGCCCGGCTTCACTCACCAGGACTTTCCAACTGCCTGGCTTCACTCATCAGGACTTTCTAACTGCCTGGCTTCACTCACCAGGACTTTCCCACTGCCTGGCTTCACTCACCAGGACTTCCACTTTCACCTAGCTTCACTCACTAGGATTTTCACCTGGCTTCACTCACCAGGACTTCCACTTTCACCTAGCTTCACTCACTAGGATTTTCACCTGGCTTCACTCACCAGGACTTTCCACACTGCCTAACATCCCAGTTAGGACTTTCCCACTGCCTGGCTTCACTCACCAGGACTTTCCACACTGCCTAACATCCCAGTTAGGACTTTCCCACTTGCCAAGCTCCCTGCTTGGACTTTTCCCGTGCCAAGCTCCCTGCTTGGACTTTTCCAGTGCCAAGTCTCCATACTTGGACTTTTTGCGTGCCAAGCTCCCTGCTTGGACTTTCCCAGTGCCAAGTCTCCATACTTGGACTTTTCAGGTCAACCAGGTCAATCCTTGACCTAGGGTTGGACCAATAAACTCCCAACCATCTATTCTTGTCTCACATCAAGAATAGAACTCTCTCACGAGTGTCAAACATCAACATGCAACTCAACTAGGTCAATCTTGACCTAAGGTTGCACCGACAATCTTCCCAAGTCAAACATCAAAATACAACTCGAGTCAAGTCACCTCGAGTCGGGTCAACCAGGTCAACCTCGACCTAAGGTTGCACCAACAGATCCCTGGTGAACATGAAGCTGATCCCTGGACATATGATGAATCACTCCAAGATAAAGATGTAGCATCTTGGCAAAATGCAATGAACTCAGAAATAGAATCTATGCATTCTAATCAGGTCTGGGAGCTTGTAGAACCATCAAATGGTGTAAAAGCCATTGAATGTAAATGGGTCTACAAAAGGAAAAGAGGAATAGTCGGGAAGGTGGAAATCTTTAAAGCGAGGCTTGTTGCGAAGGGGTATACTCAGAAAGAGGGAATCGATTATGAGGAAACTTTTTCGTCGATAGTCATGCTTAAGTCTATCCAGATTCTTTTATCTATTGCTGCTCATATGAATTATGAGGTTTGGCAAATGGATGTCAAGACAGCTTTCCTTAATGGAAGTCTTGAAGAAAATATCTATATGAAGCAACCAGAGGGATTTATTGTGAAGGGCAAAGAGCATCTTGTATGTAAACTCAATCGTTCCATTTATGGACTGAATCAAGGTTCGAGATCTTGGAACATCCTGTTTGATGAAGTGATCCAGTCTTATGGATTCATTCAGTGTTCGGATGAGTCTTGTGTATATAAGAAAAGTGACGGAAACGTGGTGGTATTTCTTGTACTATACGTAGATGCCATTTTGCTCATTGGTAACAATGTCAAAGTGTTGTCAGACGTAAGCGTATGGATGTCCAAGCAGTTTGATATGAAGGACTTGGGAGAATGTGGACATATGCTTGGGATCAAAGTAATAAGAGATCGCAAGAAAAGGATGTTGTACTTATCCCATGCTTAATACATCGATACTATCCTATCTCGTTTTAGCATGCAAAATTTCAAGAAAGGTTTTCTACCTTTTAGGCATGGAGTACCTTTATCTAAAGAGATGTGTCCTAAGACATCAAAGGAGATAGAGGAGATGAAGGCAGTTCCTTATGCTTCGGCTGTAGGAAGCCTAATGTATGTGATGCTATGTACGAGACCGGATATATGTTGTCACGCCCCTAGAGTAGTCTCTGCCAGACAAAATCCGGCAACATCTCCCCTATACCGGTGACAATCCAAAGCATATATACATATAAAATATACGTCAGCCACACGCGGCTGGAATATATACACAACCATGCAGTTAATAATCTCAGCCTACACGACTGGACAAAATATAACAACAACCACGCAGTTATATATATACAATGAACAGCCCACTCAGCTGCATGAAAAACCAACACAGCGGAAACATGATAACGGAAAGCCCAATACAACACAATCAACACATTACTAGTCGGCTAGGCTTTATACAACAACCACAACAATACGAATACAACAACAACACTAAATACAACAAACACCAAATACAAATAAAGCATAAACGAAACCCGAAGCGATCTTCGGATGTGACGTAGGACGCGGCAGATATGATACTCCAAGCGACACACCAACCATCTATCTACTACCTGAAATCATAAAGGTATAAATGCAGTGGTAAGTATAGGTAACTCAGCGGATAACAGAAAGGATATTGCATGGTCCATAAATAAACATGGAGATCAACGGTATACAGTCTCAGTAGAGAATAAAGAACATGATCATACTATCCCAAACAATGCACCTAAACATATATGACATAATAACCTGATATATAAACTGTACAAACCACAACTATCATAATGATAGATACATACCCAATTTGGAATCGACACATGGTACAATGATCAGTAAACTCACCGGATTTACAACAAACCCACTCATGACACTTGTGCAATATAAATACAACTGCATATACATGTAAAATAAATGACATGTATGCATCATGACAACCATATGCAACAAGCATATCTTAAACAAGTGCAACAACCACAATCACATGAATCTAGTATCTACTAGGCATGTATGCAAAAATATCTCCAAAGATGCACCGCGCATCATATGCAAAAATGTGCATGCATGCTCCATGGTCACCCCCACCACCTCTCTAGACACCACGAACCCTGTATGGCCGAGAGGCTTGGGTCCGTGACAAACCGTACTAGCCTTCAGTACATGCACCGCTATAGGAGGCCAAAGCGGATGGTCAACTAAGTAGTTATCTAACTGCATAGCTAAGGGTCCCTGACCACTCACATCTCTAGCCCTCTGACTACTGTACCCTCAAGACTCACTACTCCAGAGTGGTCGAGGCTGACAAAACACTGAGCGGCTGAGTAAGCGTGACAGGACTAGCTCCACTCCTAGCTACCACTCTCCATCAGTGGTCGAAAGGACAGATATAAACCACTGACGACCCTCTCAACCACAAGGGAGACAATAGTCGTCAGCAATGCAATGAATGATGAACATGATATATATATAATCATGATACGAACACCGTCATCATCCATGCAACTCTAAATCCACGTAAGTATCCCACAACATGAGTATGATCATCAAGATACCTCCACATATCCCACCAAACACATATACACAACTACATATGTATAATCAACCAAGAATCTCCGATAATCCCCCTAACACATATACACAGAACATAGGTACAATCAACATATATCCTCCGGTAAAAACACATCAGACACATGTATATACAACAAATATACAATCAACACAACTCCTCCAATCATCACACAGGACAAATGTGTACACGACATACAAATGGGCAATCATCATATGAACACCACCAACAAACCATCCCCTACCATACACACTCTACATGTACATAAAATACCACAGAGTATAGATAATCCAAAGTGTAGACTGTATAAGAATTAAATAGATCATCACAAGGGTCAAGCATAAGTATCAAGCAGGAAAGTAACCAACGAACACGATATAAGGTAAAGCAGCCTAAAGCATCACATAATAACCATGCACTAAGCTCAATAAAAATCTACATAGAGCCAAGGAAGAAATACCAGCCGTAAAATGTAGATCGTGCCAAGTAATCCTGTGTCGAGACACTTGTCCCGAATCCAAGTCCTGCAACAATCAATATGTTTATATTTTATTTAGCTAAATTCATATGAATTAAATAGCTAAATAAAATCCCTAACCCAATAGGTTCACTCCAATCAAATCTGATCTCTGACTAATCTCCCAAATCAACACATCCTTTATTCCAATAACAAATCCATCTCTCTAATATCAATTCATCTCATAATGATATCAACCCACAATAACCTATCACAAAATCAAATCTCTACCATAAATCCACAACAACCTAACATCATCATCAATAACTAACCAAACCACCACATCTGATAACCCAACCAACAATCAATCCAATGATCCAATGGATGATCACATAACAATCCATATCAACCAATCACCATATCCTCAAATTCCAACCCAATACAAACCTCAATCAATCCAACACAAACCAATAACGATCATGTATCCATCTACATAACTCATTCACCAATTAATCATTACAAATCAACTCCTAAACTTACCCAAACCTAAAGTGGCAACTGGTGAAACATGACCAGAGGAAATCACTGCCAAAACAGGATCGCCAGAGTTGTGGATCATCGGTGAACAGTACTGACCAAAATTACCAAACATCAAATATCCATATTCTAATACCAAAATAGAAACCAGATCGCTACAAATCTAATATGAATCATACCTTACCCCGATTTAGTACCAATAGATCTGATTCATGTGGAGAACCCACTTTTGGCAGCTAGGCAACAACCTATGTTACCGATGGTATAGAAGATGTAGGCGCTCCTCCTCAAATCCGCAAAGAACAATGTTCTTGTGATCATTGTTACGATCCGCAAGTGTACGGAAATGTCGCAAGTAATATAAAAGATTATCGTATCCACAGGGACTGTAATAAGCACTAGAAATATCTCAAAGCGAATTAGCTAAATAACTAATCAATTGGTTTCAAATGCTAAGGATGAAAAATAAATCTAAAATGGAAGACTAACAAGCAAGAATTTAGGGGTTTGAGTTATGATAAAGGGAGGTTCTAGGAGTTTTGGTTTCTTTGTAAGATCTCTTGAATGTATATGGTTTACCAATTCTTATTTCTCAATTGTCTAAGAATTGTAGAAGGTTGCCGGTTCTCTCTTGCAATAGATCACCGACTTAGGACTGAAATTGTACCTAAATGTAATCAATTAGATATGAACCTACGTTGTCCTTACACAGGATTGCACCTATTACTATGCTTCCCTCGGATATCAACATAGAAGTTCATAACTTCTTAACCCATAAAGATACAAGGATTGAATCATAAAATCTACCCTACCCTCTTGAATATTCTCATTTCCCCTTCAAGATTATACCCCAAACGTCCTTACACGGGTTTGCACCTGTCACGTGGATCCCTCGAAAAATCGAGTGAGGGTTTATCCCTACTAAGTCTATAAGATATCCAAACGATTAATCAAGAATGAGAATTAAGCCCTAATCACAATTAATCATTCAAGATCCAATCGATACAAACTAGGCAACATCATAGAAAACAAGAAATGACAAATCCACAAGAGTTTACATCAATTTATCTTACAAATACTCCCTCCATCCTAGAACAACAAGATCTACTCCATAAAACGAAGGAAGAAGACCAAAGATAAGAAGATTACAAGCATTCTTCAATCCCAATCCAAGAAGAGGAAAGAAAGAAAAACTTATCTACAATATAGCTTCATCTTCGGATCCAATCCTCGCTTCCGGAGTTGAATTCGCCAAGATCTCCCTTTAAATTACCCAAAAATCCTCCCAAGAATGGGAGGAATCCACCAAATCTTGCTTTCTCCCAAAGGGGAGAAGATCCCCTTTCAAATCTCCAAGGAGGCCTGACCTTAAATAGAGGGAAGCTTTTGGGCGCCACACGACCCCGAGGCATAGCCGTGTGAGGTTCACACGGCTAGAGCCTTTCCCCTCTCTGCCATCTATACACGGCCGTGTGTGGTACACGGCCGTGGACAACTCTCTTCATGACCTCCAAGCACGGCTGTGTAGATCCACACGGCCTGGACTTCCCCAGCTTTTGGAAACTTGGCACGGGCGTGTGGTGCACACGACCAGAACACTTTTAAGCTCTGGGAACCCTGCATGACCGTGTGGTGCACACGACCAGGGCCTTCTTAGTCTCTGGAAACCTTACATGGCCATGTAGATCCACACGGCCATGTAAGGATTGAACTCTGGTTTCTTCAAAACTTAACACGGCCGTGTGAGGTTCACACGGCCTGAACTTCTTCCTTTGCTGTTGTTGTCACACAGCCTCTGAACTCCACACGGCCAGAGCTTCCTACCAATGCAGGACCGTGTCTAGTACACGGCCAGGTGCTTTCTCGCTTGCTTAGCTCATAAGTTTTATCCAAGAATGCAGAATCTTCACCGAATTCGACTCCTATGTACAGACAATGCACAAAAGCAGATCTCCGAACAATAAGGGTAAATATGCTAAAAGGAAGATTGGAAGTACAAAAATGCATAGATCAAGCATGCTCAAAATATGTAAATGTGCGTCAAAACATGCATAAAAGTATATAAAATCTATGCACATCACACCCCTAGACTTAAACCTTTGCTTGTCCTCAAGAAAAATGCTGCAATCTAAATTCATATGTTCTACAACGCATTCATAAACCCCAATGTACTTTCCTAACTCTATCAAAGAGTTTCAATAACAAGCTTAATCATGGAAACAAATCAAGTATGGCTCAAGCTTAAGCATCCTGTGCACAGTGTAAAAGTAACTCAAAAACCCTTCAAGTTTCAATCTATGTCCTAGTCAAGTCGTCATCAAATTTGAATTCCTAATGTTTCCGGTGAGAGACAAGTAACTAGTGATAGACACTTACTTGCCACTCACTTGGTTCATATTTCCCAATCAACCCAAGGTCTCAAAGGTGTGCTCAATCTCAAGAGAAACTAAGCAGTCATTTCCCCAGTAACCTAACTCAGTTTGAAAGGGGTGACTTGCTAGATTCCACTCACGACAACTGTTTTTTAATATCCCATATTCACTTCTTTTTTCATTGCTTTTTTTTCAATTTTTTTTCATAAGCATTTGCATTGTGCAAATCTTATTTCACAAGTGTACTTTTAGCACAAATGTTGGGATATTTTGATTTTTCCAAGCTTTCATGAGTTGAGCCTCATCCAGTAACCAAATTGAAGTTTGAAAAATCACCATGGAAACCAAGTACTAAGCAAACAAGATGAACCATGACTATTTCAATGATATCAACAATTCAAGCATCAATTCAAAGTGTAGTGAAAATAAATTCTTAAGGTCAAGCCAAGACTAAAGCTCATCTCCATATGATTCTTAGCTTATTTCATGCTACCCAAGATAGAGAAAAGAGGTACATAAAGCTTACTACTAGCATCATTTACAACATCATGAACCTAGATAATGAACGTGCTAACATTTTATCTTGAAGACAAGAAAGCATATAAGTGAAGTTTTGATGCTCTCAAGATGTTTGCCAAAATTATTTCAAAAACAAAAACAAAAACTCAAGCAAGACAAAAAAAAAAACTACACATGCAGAAAACAAAAAGAAATCAGGTTTGACACCCCCCCGGACTCAAACTTTTCATCGTCCCGATGAAATCAATATGGTGGAGGTGGAGGAAGATCAGGAAATTCAGGTAGAATAAAAGGGAAATAATCTATAAACCACCTTACTTCAATTCTAACAAACATATGATATTCGAAAAGTTTGTCAACATTATCTTGGAAAAACCTCATATACCCCCGAAAATCTTCATTAAACTCAAAATGGGTCCTATAGGAATTCATAAATTGAGAAATCTTTTCACACAATTCTCTCTCACTCCTAAAACAATCTTGTAACTTTTTAAATTGTTCCTCTTTCATGTGTTCCTTACTTGTAAGGAATTCATTAGTCGAGTCTAAATTATTATGAATATTGTTCAAAACAGAGTGAAGTTCTTGGAAAATGAAACTATGGACACCTTGACTAGCCTTGGGAACATTCCTTGGGGTAAAAGATGACAATGTTCTAGGTTGTTGCCTAGCTAATTTCAAACACCAATTTTCTTTATCATGGATGGTAGTAAGATCATGATTTGGCAATTTCAAAGGAAAACCATTTTTAATAATTAGACTAAATCCATGTTCTTCACGCTTAATCATTTTAATTGCTAAACATGAATCTAAATCCAATCCACAAGAATTTTCAACCATTTCCAATTCACTTAAATCACACCCTAATATTAAAGCCACTTGAGTAAGTAATCCTCCTAGAACAATGGGTGTAGTAGAATCCGATTTTCCTAATTTCATCAAATGTTTAAGAAAGAAATAACCAGAATTAATTGGTGCACTTTCAACCATTGCCCACAGGTAATACAAATCCATAAGTCTTACCGACCCCTCTTTATCTTCTCTTCCAAATATGGTATTCTTCATAACCAAGTAAGCATATTTAAAAATCGGGTTAATAATGTGAAGAGCTCTGGAATTATGAGGGTTAAAGTGTGATTGTTCAGAAATGTGTTGCCAAAAACGTGAACTTTTAAACTGAGGTAAAATTGTACACAAATCATTCTGAGGCAACTCATAGCAAGTGTTAAAATCGCTTAATGTCCATTCATAATCATCATTAAATAGTCAAAAACTTAGTTTACCCCCACCTTGAACATTATCAACCACTATAGAGCTTAAAAATTCAAAAACAATTCTAGGGTAGGTAGGGTATTTCATATTCATTAAACCATTCCAACCTATTCTTTCAAATAACCAATTCAAATCATCCCTAAACCCTAGAGTTTCCAAAGTTACTTCATCAATAAACTTAGTGCTCACAAGAGGACGTTTACATAAAGAAGTATATCTAAGTTGTTGCTCTTCACTAGAGAAAATGATATCAAAGTTATTAGAGATACCTTTAAAACAAGAATTCCTCCCTTTTATTGCAACCATCTTCTCTTTTCCTTTTCCCGTGGATGAAGTCTCCTTAATCACATTTTCCATGAAGAAACGATACTATCCTTTCAAGAAGAATGAGAAAGAAAAGTTAGAAGAAGTAGTTTGAAACCCTAGAAATAGCAAAATGAGAAAGGAGGATAAAGAAGAGGATATGCGGCGGTACATGGCCGTGTACCGCCCACACCCTTCGCCCTAACCCTTTTAGAGGATATAGACTGGGTCGTGTTTCATTACACGGCCTCATTCACGCCCCATCACACGTCTGGGACATGGCCATGCCCATCTTCTTTTCTGGAATTTTTACACGGCCGTGTCTGAGACACGGCCACAACTCCCTTCTTCTCGGCTTTCCTCGCACGACCGTGTCTGGGACACGACCAAAGAACTCTCCTTCTCTGGATTCTTTGCACGGCAGTGCCTGGTACACGGCTATGCTCCTTTCCTTCCCTGCAGACTTCACATGGCCGTGTCTGGTAGACACGGCCATATCCTTTCCCTTCTCTACATCCTTTGCCTGGCCGTGTGCAGTACATGGCCATGCCCTGTTTTACTCCATTTGATGTTTACTCTCCTAATCCACTTCTCCAATACTTCCATGCCCATGAAGAAATTATGGCCAGCTCATGGAAGTAGATTTCAACCTGAAAACAAAACTAAAACATAGTGAAAACAAACTAAAAATGAAAATACAAAATACAACTAACAAAAAGAATCCTTGGGTTGCCTCCCAAGAAGCGCTTGTTTAGGGTCTTTTAGCTTGACCAATCCAACTTATTCTTCTCGTTTCCTTGCCCTCGGAGGGAAAACATATTTTTCATTTTTGTTGGGAGTTATCCTCCCAACATCCTCCACCAAATTGTTCTTTTCATTAGGTGGCCTTCCATGAGGATGGAAATTTCATTCCTCAAGTTTGTAAATGCTTGCCCTGCTACATGCATTTAAAAGAGAAGAAACATGGTTAGAGATATTAGATAAATCATACTCCAACCATTCCTTACCAATTACCAATGCCAACTTATGATTTTTAACATCAATAATTGCTCCAGCTGTAGCAAAGAATGGTCTTCCTAATATGATAGGAATTTTAGGGTCCTCTTCCATGTCCAACACAATAAAATCTGTGGGAATAATACTCCCACCAACTTCTACTGGCACATTTTCAATAATACCCATAGGGTACCTGTAGGAATGATCAACAAGTTGTAGTGTCATAGTAGTAAGTTTAATGTTTTTGAGACCTAACTTATTACAAATTGAATAGGGAATGAAGCTAACACTTGCCCCCAAATCACAAAAAGCTTTTTCAATGAATTCTGTTCCTATATTGCAAGGAATATAAAAGCTCCCTGGATCCTTCAATTTCAGGGAAGTGTTCTTCACCAAAAGAGCACTGCATTCCTCAGTAAGTGTAATGGTCTCTACATCTCCTCTCTTTCTTTTATTTGACATGATGTCCTTCAGGAACTTGGTAAACTTTGGCATTTGAAGAATAGCATCTATAAGAGGAACCTCAACGCATATGTCTTTAACCTTCTCCAAAAATTTTCCAAATTCTTCATCCTTTTTAAACATATTGAGTCTTTGGGGGAAAAGGGATAACTTTGCTCTGATGATTCAGTGGGAGAGTCTCTTCAACCTCAATGGTATTCTCCTCATTATTAAAAATCTGATTAGGTGTAGGAGGAGAGAGCTCTTCTTCATTTTGCATCCCTTTTTGAGCAGTCACTTGGGGATTTCCCAAGGTCCGTCCGCTCCTAAGCTCAATTATGTTACAATGCTCCATAGGATTTACATCAGGTTTTCCAGGAAGTTGTCCTGGTGCTCTAGAAGATGAGAAAGCTAGCTGGGCAATTTGGCTATCCTGAATCTTTTGATGCTTTTCAGAATTATCCATTCTCTGAGTAAGCTTCAATAGATCCTGCTTCATTTCATTTTGAGTGGAAATAATTTCTTCAAGCATCTTTTCAATTTTGGATGTAGGAAAGCCTTGAAAAGATTGTTGCTGGAAATTTTGTTGTCCAGATTGAAAATTTGGTCCTGCCCCCATAGATGGTCCTTGATCTTGATTATTTCTGTAAGAGAAATTTGGATGATTTTTTCATCCAGGGTTGTAAGTATTTGAGTATGGGTTGTTCTGTCTTTGATTGAAACCCATGATTGCATCGCATTGCTCCAATTGATTAATTTGTGCAGTGATAACTCCCAATGGACATGACTCATTTGAATGTTCTGAACTCCCACATACTTCACAAGATACAACAATGACATTTACCATATTTGAATTAGTCCCCATATTCTCAAATTTCTTCATAAGAGCATCAAGTTTTGCAGCCAATAAAGTCACTGCATTAACATCAAACTTTCCTGATGCTTTTGTTATTGGGTTTATTGAAGAATGTCCACCACTTCTTTCATTTGCCCATTGATGATGATTTTGTGCTACACTCTCTATGATTTTCTCAGCTTCATCCAAATTTTTATTCATGAGTGCCCCTCCAGCAGCTAAATCAAGGGACACTTTGGTATGATAATTAATACCATTATAGAAAGTGTGCAACACTAGCCATCTTTCCAAACCATGGTGAGGGCACTGTCTGAGCATACTATTGTATCTATCCCAAGCTTCAAATAGAGATTCTGAGTCAGCTTGTTTGAAACTTGCAATCAAATTCCTCATATGAACAGTTTTACTAGGGGGATAGAACTTATCAAGGAATTGTTGCTCACATTGTTTCCAGGTGGTGATACTATTAGGAGCCAAAGAATTCAACCATTGCTTGGCCCTATCTCTCAAAGAAAACCCAAATAATAATAACCGCACTGCTTCAGAAGGAACACCATTCATTTTCATTGTCCCACATATTTCATAAAAGACCTCTAAGTGCTGATTAGGGTCTTCATGTGGTCCTCCACCAAATTGATTTTGCTGCACCATGGAAATAATTGCAGGTTTGATCTCAAAATTATTTGCCTCCACTGAGGGTCTTGAAATACTAGATCTAAAACCCCTAGCGTAAGGTGTTGCATAATCCTTTAGTGGTCTATTATCCATGTTCAAATGCTCTTGTTCTTCAATTTGTCTCTGCAGAATTCTTCTTCTATGAAATGTTCTATCAATTTCAGGATCAAGAGGAAAAAGTTCTCCTGCAAAATTAGATATTCGCATACACAAGAACAATATTGCAATAGAAACTAAATCGAACAAAGAAATTAAAAACAGAGAAAAGTAAGATTGGAATGTTAGAAAACAAAAGAAATGCAGAATTAAAATTGCTACAAAAGAGTTTCCAAGAAATTAGAAAGTATACAGGAAAATGAAAACACAAAACTAGAGATTAGTTACAAATATGCAAATAAAAAGAAATAGAAATGTTATGTTTAGTCTAACTAAATTGATAATTTCCAATGTTATAGCGCAGTCCCCGGCAACGGCGCCAAAAACTTGTTACGATCCGCAAGTGTACGGAAATGTTGCAAGTAATATAAAAGATTATCGTATCCACAGGGACTGGAATAAGCACTAGAAATATCTCAAAGCGAATTAGCTAAACAACTAATCAATTGATTTCAAATGCTAAGGATGAAAAACAAATCTAAAATGGAAGACTAACAAACAAGAATTTGGGGGTTTGAGTTATGATAAAGGGAGGTTCTAGGAGTTTTGATTTCTTTGTAAGATCTCTTGAATGTATATGGTTTACCAATTCTTATTTCTCAATTGTCTAAGAATTGTATAAGGTTGCCGGTTCTCTCTTGCAATAGATCATCGGCTTAGGACTGAAATTGTACCTAAATGTAATCAATTAGATATGAACCTACGTTGTCCTTACACAGGATTGCACCTATTACTATGCTTCCCTCAGATATCAACATAGAAGTTCATAGCTTTTTAATCCATAAAGATACAAGGATTGAATCATAAAATCTACCCTACCCTCTTGAATATTCTCATTTCCCCTTCAAGATTATCCCCCAAACGTCCTTACACGGGCTTACACCTGTCACGTGGATCCCTCGAAAAATCGAGTGAGGGTTTATCCCTACTAAGTCTATAAGATATCCAAACGATCAATCAAGAATGAGAATTAAGCCCTAATCACAATTAATCATTCAAGATCCAATCGATACAAACTAGGCAACATCATAGAAAACAAGAAATGACAAATCCACAAGAGTTTACATCAATTTATCTTACAAATACTCCCTTCATCCTAGAACAACAAGATCTACTCCATAAAACGAAGGAAGAAGACCAAAGATAAGAAGATTACAAGCATCTTCAATCCCAATCCAAGAAGAGGAAAGAAAGAAAAACTTATCTACAATATAGCTTCATCTTCGGATACAATCCTCGCTTCCGGAGTTGAATTCGCCAAGATCTCCCTTTAAATCACCCAAAAATCCTCCCAAGAATGGGAGGAATCCACCAAATCTTGCTTTCTCCCAAAGGGGAGAAGATCCTCTTTCAAATCTCCAAGGAGGCCTTAAATAGAGGGAAGCTTTTGGGCGCCACACGGCCCCGAGGCATGGCCGTGTGAGGTTCACACGACCAGAGCCTTTCCCCTCTCTGCCATCTATACATGGCCATGTGTGGTACACGACCGTGGACAACTCTCTTCAAGACTTCCAAGCACGGCCGTGTAGATCCACACGGCCTGGACTGCCCCAGCTTCTGGAAACTTGGCACGGCCGTGTGGTGCACACGACCAGAACACTTTTATGCTCTAGGAACCCTACATGGCCGTGTGGTGCACACGGCCAGGGCCTTCTTAGTCTCTGGAAACCTTACATGGCCATGTAGATCCACGCGACCATGTAAGGATTGAACTCTGGTTTGCTTCAAAATTTGACACGGCCGTGTGAGGTTCACACGGCCTGGACTTCTTCCTTTGCTGTTGCTGTCACACAGCCTCTGAACTCCACACGACCAGAGCTTCCTACCAATGCAGGGCTGTGTCTGGTACACGGCCAGGTACTTTCTCGCTTGCTTAGCTCATAAGTTTTATCCAAGAATGCAGAATCTTCACCGAATTTGACTCCTGTGTATAGAAAATGCACAAAAGCAAATCTCCGAACAAAAAGAGTAAATATGCTAAAAGGAAGACTGGAAGTACAAAAATGCATAGATCAAGCATGCTCAAAATATGTAAATGTGCATCAAAACATGCATAAAAGTATATAAAATCTACGCACATCAATCATCCTTCTCTCCAAGACCCTTGTCCGATCGGGTGCCCTAGATCACCGATCGATAATGATGTCGTTGAGCCGAGCATCGAACAGGACAAGATCAAGATCATGAGGTATGGAATGTGAGCAATATTAGGACACGAATTAAATGTGAGACAGAGAGATCGACCTCACCGCTATCGGCATCGAGCTCGGTGGTCGCCAGCGAAAAATCAGAGATAGGGCTCGGATTCTCCCGCTTCTGGCCAAAGATATGCTCGCACCAGGGCAACGATCTGGGGAGAAGAATGTTGCTAAAGCTGCATCACGATGGGTGGCGCTTAGTGGCGTCGGGCGGCGTGGCATGGTCGGGAGAGATCGATGTCGGCGACGTTGAGCAGAGACGTGAGGGAAGGAAAGGAAAGGATCGGGGAAAAATGAGAAGGAATTCGGGAAATTCGAAAATAAAACCTAGGTGTAAGTTAATTAAACCTTATGATAAATCCTAAATCAACTCCCATTTAAATGGGTATCCCATACAGGCTCCGCTATACCCTGAATTCATCCCCTCAAAATGAATCATACTGACCCCGTTTAAATCCCGAAAAATTTCTAAAAATTTCAGAAAAAGCTATAAGGTTATTTCTCCAATAACCTTATTATATAATTATTATTTGGGTGCCGTATTTTACATTCTCCCTCACTAACAAAAATTTAGTCCCCAAATTTACTGCTCAACTTAGGAATCCTCATCCAAGGTAACAACTAAGCAACGCACTCATATACCACTCCACCCAAGTATCATGAACAAATCTCTAACTCTAAAGGATGACTCTGTGGGTTATGAGCTCACCCTACTTCTGCTACTCCCATACCGTTACCTAACCAATTGTGGATAAATCAACTACCTCTGAAATCCAAAATCCACTATCATCAAATCCTCCAACATTTGTATAGGGCGCTCAAACTATCCATCAGTCTGAGGGTGAAAATCTATACTAAACTAAAGCTCCTAACCCAAAATCTGCTGTAACCACAATCAAAACCATGATGTGAAATGGCATGATCTCCATCCAAAACAACACTCAGAGATACACCATAAGGTCCTGTAATCTCTCTAAATTTATAATCCTGCTACTCAATCCAAAAGAATCTGTCCTACACTTCCATAGCTAGGAAGCAAAGTCGTCACCCAACAATGATTACCCAAAGCATCATATCCTCTCCGTGTCCTAGGTAATCCCACCATAAAGTCCATCATAACATGCTCCCCACTCCACTCTAGTATTTGAATCAACAGAGACATTCCGGCTAGTCTTTGATATTCAGCCTCTACTTGCTAATATTTTAGACACAAGCTACAAAATTCACGATGTCTTTCTTCATATCGTTCTACCAATAAGAACGCTCCAAGTCTCCATACATCTGGTGTCACCCGAATGTATCGCAAATCCAGATCAATGTGTTTCCTGCAGTAACTTCTCCTGGATAAGAAATGACTCAGAAACACGCATAATCTCCCATGGAAATAAAGAATCCAATTCTCATTTCATGAGAATTCTTACTACTGGTATGAGACTACTCCGCTCATACTACATCTGAACTGCACCAAACCTCGGGTATGATACATCTGTGTAGAGTACCAATCTGTCTACACTAGAAAGCATAACTAAGACGGTGTAGTTAACAACTTTTCGTCCAACTCCCAAAACAGATCTCGTAAGTATCCGTCCAGGAAAGTTCTATTCCCTTCCTACATAGTCCAGTCAACGACATAATACTGAATAAACCCTCAACCAATCTCCCGTAATATCGAGCCAAAACAAGGAAACTGCGAGTCTCCTGTATAGACTACGACTACTCCTAACTGGTAACAACCTCTATCTCCTGTGAATCCTCTAACTCTTGTGAATCCTCTAATATCCCTCTACTAAAGACAACGAGTCCCAAAATCTCGTAGAAGACAATCACAATACACACTACTGAATTTCACATATAGACGTTCCCGTCGAAACATCTCTAGAACTATGCGAAGATAGTGTACGAGATCCACCTCGGATCGGAAATAGATCACAACATCGTCGTTAAACATAATGGAAACTGATCCAAACCCCCTAGGAATACCAAATACATTGAGTCCATAAAATATCTAGGGCACTATATGCCTAAATGACAAAACCAAGGACTCATATTATCTGTACAACATACATTCTAAACTGTAAAATCCTCAAAAACAAGTCTATAATCGGATCACCAACTACAAATCAACAAGTCCATATATATCATAGGCCTACTACACTCCATGTCACTATCAATCATCAAACACCAAATCATAGATCATCAAGTCAAACATCCATTAAGAAATCATAAAAAGACCACCTATCACCACACCTGATCTCCCCATATCCACCAATCTCCAATTATCCTCAATATCAATCAATCATACCAGATAGTCTCCTAAACAAAGATAGAGTCAAAGGAAAGCATCCAACCCTCAACACCTACTGCCAACAAACTAAATGTATCCCAAAAAGTCTGCCAAATCTCATCATTTCATCCTTTCTGATAATCAAATATCCATAGTAAAGGAATGTCAATCCAAAGTCAAAGGGTAACACAATCTCCTGACTAAGAGTCTACCCATCAAAAGAGTATCTCCACCACCCTCACAATCATCCTATATATGTCCCTCGATAAAAACTGATAAAAGGATCGAATCCTCTATCCTAAGATATAGAGTACAAGATCTGGTAAAATGATCACGTGGTCAAGGTCTTGAACCACTTAATAAGGACAATATTAGCTGATTCATCTAACCATTGTCTTGTACCCCATCAAACTACGATTGCTCCATCCTGAGGTTCAGCAACCTCCAGTATCGAGCAATGAACACAAAGATAGAGGAACGCTACAACTAAATAGCTGATCAAAATATCTGTCAATCGACGCTCTACCCCTCGAAGATCATCATCTGAAATTATACCTAGTTACGGTAGAACCTCCTAGGTATTACTCAACTAACACCACTTCCTCCGCACCATTGCGAGGTATATATCACTAAGTACATCGTGGATATCTAATCATATCCAATAGTTCCATGAGTCAGGATATCTCATGGAACAACGTTAGGCGAGTCGATTGATCATCGCCTTATAATCCATCATGCTAACGAAAGAAGTAGAGAACTACTCTCTCTCCAAACATCTCAAGGAAATCACTAAGTGATGACCTGATCTCCAAAAGCATTCTCTGCTTCTTCCTTCACGTGGTACCGGGTCACGTAAAGGTTAATCAACTAACTCAACTCTCTCACGTCAGTACAAATCATATATCCAAATGTACTCTCCAAGTTATATCCCTAACAACGGTTGTATCTCCTAAGTGTTAAGCAGGTAACTTTACACTTTTCCACATCAGTGAAGGTATCCTATCTGAATGTACCTTCTAAGTCCTTCAACCAGGTACAGACAATCCATGGTCAGAGTCTCCATGGAATAGCATACATCAATCCTCTATAGACTGACTAAGCCGACAATGGTATACGGCTAATTCAGTCCTTTCTACACCGGTACAAGTCAAAATATCTAACCAAGTATGAAACCTCCCAAAGATAGGAATCTCTAAAAATATAGTAAGTCAGCCCCCTATTGGTCGGACCAACAAAATGAATCGATCAACTACTTGTTGGATCGAGACCGCGCTAGAGGGGGGGGGGGGTGAATAGCGCTCGTGGCTATCTTATTCGATTATCGGAAAACTATCGGAGTTAAAACGTGCAGCGGAATAAAACAAAGTAAGCACACAGAGACAGGAGAATTTTTACTTCGTTCGGAGCCTTGATCGACTCCTACTCGAAGGCCCGCGATCCTTGATCGCTTCCGGTGGGCAACAACTATAATTCGTAAAAGTTACAATCTGAATTACAATTAAAGCAATAAGTAAACTAATACCGACAACAACAGATCGAAGAGTCTGAGCTTTGGGTTGTCGACGTCGAGTAGTAGCACTTCAAGGTCGTCTCGTAGGCAGCACTTCACAAAAGAAAGCTTAGAAGATTGTTATGTTGAAGTTGCACCTCGACCCTCTTTTTATATGACATTCAGGGCGCCTGGATCCATTCCGGGCGCCTGGAGTGTGACGTGGCCAACCAACCAGGATGCTCCACGTGGCGAAGTCGTGCAGGGGATAAAACTTGGTCCCGGGCGCCCGGACCTGTTCCGGGCGCCCGGACCTCCGGGCGCCCGGATCCATCCCGGGCGCCCGGACCACCTTCTTCCAGCAAGTTCCTCACCTGCAAAGAAAGGTTAGTCCGAGCAAAATACCCTGTAAGACAGCGTTAGAATCTGATAAAACATAGTAAAGAATAA
Organism: Zingiber officinale; assembly: GCF_018446385.1. Lineage (NCBI taxonomy): Eukaryota > Viridiplantae > Streptophyta > Magnoliopsida > Zingiberales > Zingiberaceae > Zingiber > Zingiber officinale. The sequence goes on along the minus strand of NC_055986.1, from coordinate 16,161,054 downwards.
ACGACAGTCTCGGGACTGTCCGGGTCTGACTTCGGATTTCCTACCGGAAACCCTAGGTCGACCCGACGCCTACTGTTCCCTCTACGGGGAACGCGTCCTCACCTACTCCCCTCAGGAGAGATTACCTGATGCCAGTCCGGTCCTCCAGACCGACTGGACTTTCCGCCTAGGGTTATCACCCCCTAGGACCTAGGGTTACCACCCCCTAGGGTTTTTCTCCACCTAGGGTTACCACCCCCTAGGACCTAAGGTTGCCGCCCCTTAGGGTTTTCCTCCACCTAGGGTTACCGCCCCCTAGGACCTAAGGTTGCCGCCCCTTAGGGTTTTCCTCCACCTAGGGTTACCGCCCCCTAGGACCTAAGGTTACCCCCCCTTAGGATTTTCCTTCACCTAGGGTTACCATCCCCTAGGACCTAAGGTTACCCCCCCTTAGGATTTTCCCCTGCCTAACCGCAGTTAGGACTTTCCTGAAACCTTATTTAACCATGTTAGATAACAAGGAACCTTAACTTTGAATCCCTTTTCCATTATCAAAACTGAGGTTCGATCGTCGGATGCTTACTGCACCAACAATCTCCCCCTTTTTGATTATGGCAACCAAAATTCAAAGTTAAGTAAAAATGCAATAAATATACGCATAAATAAGCACAGGCATAAATAAAGCATAGGCACATTCACAACAAAATTTTCGTTGTAATTTTAATTTATAATTTTCTTTGAATTTCTTCCTACTCTCCCCCTTTGCCATATATCAAAATACCCAAGAGAGTGAAGAAAATCTAGGCCTTAGCTTAACTTTCAAAGATAATTTTCAATCTTATCTTTCAAAGAGAAAAATAGAGGGTTAAGCATACTTTTGTAAGACTTTTAGCTAGGTGAAATCATAGTTTTGAAAGCAAAATCCTTCCTTTAGTTTGAGAGATACTTTTAGCTGAGATAAAGTTATTTTATCTTTAAACAATAACTTAGCAAATTTTTGTGATACCAAAAAGATTTAGTTTTTCAAATAAAATTATTTTGATGAAATTTTGAGAATGCTTTGAAAAATACTTAGCTTTTTCAGCAGAACTTAGTATTTGAAAACAATTGCTTTGAGAGACACTTTAGCGCTAAGTTAAAAATAGCTTGAATTTTCGAAGATAGGCCAAAAATAGTTGTTAATTTTAAGGTCAAGTCAAAAAAAATTTTAAAAGAAAAACTAATTTTAAAACCGACTCAAAATCACTCCCCCTTAATTAATGCCTTAATAAATTTTTGAGTTCAGGAGTTCAAGCATGAGAGGTTAAAAAATTATTTTCCTAATTTTCCATCTCACTCATTCTAGATTAACAAGCATGTTTAGCATATGAATGAGTGTGAGATGGAGTTTACTTTAATTTACAGCATTGAAAATATCAGTTAGAATTCCAAATAAGTGACCATTATTTTGAAGATTTAAAAATTAATTGAGTTTAGAATTTTGAAAAGATTTTAAAATAATTTTGAAAAGATTTTAAATAATTTTGAAAAGATTTTTAAATAATTTTCAAATCAATTTTGAAAAGTTTTTTAAATAATTTTGAAATGAATTTTGAAAAGATTTTTAAATAATTTTCAAATCAATTTTGAAAAGATTTTTAAATAATTTTGAAAAGATTTTAAAATAATTTTGAAATGAATTTTGAAAAGATTTTAAATAATTTTCAAATCAATTTTGAAAATATTTTTAAATAATTTTGAAATGAATTTTGAAAAGATTTTAAAATAATTTTCAAATCAATTTTGAAAAGATTTTTTAAATATTTTTGAAATTAATATTGAAAAGATTTTAAAATAATTTTCAAATCAATTTTGAAAAGATTTTTTAAATATTTTTGAAATTAATATTGAAAAGATTTTAAATAATTTTCAAATCAATTTTGAAAATATTTTTAAATAATTTTGAAATGAATTTTGAAAAGATTTTAAATAATTTTCAAATCAATTTTGAAAATATTTTTAAATAATTTTGAAATGAATTTTGAAAAGATTTTAAATAATTTTCAAATCAATTTTGAAAATATTTTAAAATAATTTTGAAATGAATTTTGAAAAGATTTTAAATAATTTTCAAATCAATTTTGAAAATATTTTTAAATAATTTTGAAATGAATTTTGGAAAGATTTTAAATAATTTTCAAATCAATTTTGAAAAGATTTTTAAATAATTTTGAAATGAATTTTGAAAAGATTTTAAAATAATTTTGAAATAAATTTTGAAAAGATTTTAAATAATTTTCAAATCAATTTTGAAAATATTTTTAAATAATTTTGAAATGAATTTTGAAAAGATTTTAAAATAATTTTGAAATGAATTTTAAATAATTTTCAAATCAATTTTGAAAAGATTTTTTAATAATTTTGAAATGAATTTTGAAAAGATTTTTAAATAATTTTCAAATCAATTTTGAAAAGATTTTTAAATAATTTTGAAATGAATTTTGAAAAGATTTTAAAATAATTTTGAAATGAATTTTGAAAAGATTTTAAATAATTTTCAAATCAATTTTGAAAAGTTTTTAAATAATTTTCAAATCAATTTTGAAAAGTTTTTTAAATAATTTTCAAATCAATTTTAATTTTCTTAGTCATCTCACCCGATCTAAATTTTCAATCAGGGAACCCTATAATTGTTGTGAGATGAATTGAGGTTCAATTTAAGGGTTTGGTTTAACTTTGTGTTAGATTCAGGTTTAGCTTTGGGTTCAACAAATAAGCATTCTTTGGATAAACTTCTGGGCTATGGTGAGTCACAAGGAACTCATTAAAGTAACCATGCCTTCGAGGTTTTCCAAATAGTCCTACCCATTGAACTTAATACTAAACTTTGGTCTAACTAGTTAGGATCCATTTAAGGGTAGCTTCGGTCAGTTCCACTTGGCCAAATGCACCAAGTCGAAGCCATATCTTCCTAGACATGCGATGCCCAAGCTTCCCTAACGTACTATCATCCAAAAACTTCACCAGTACCGTTGGTTAAGTTAAACTTAACCCATTTTAATCTAACCTTAATTACCCTGCCGGGTAATATACTCTTAATTACCCTTATCGGGTGGATTAATTTCGGAGGTGCCAGCTATTCTGGAGCCTCCTCCTATGTTATTGATTTACGTTTTATTAAGTTAAATAAATAAAAGGTACTTGATTAAAACTTGGTTTGTACTGTTTAAGTTTTACTTTAGACTTATAACCCAAGTCTAGATTTCGTGATTTGACTAAATTATTAACAATCTTCTCTAATTTATCAATTTTATCTTTTAAAATATTATTTTGTATTTCTACTTTTCTAAGAGTTAATTTCTTATTTTTATTTGAATTAATTTTGTTCATTACATTATTAGCATGCATATCTAATTTTGAAGAGAAATCTATACTAGAGCAAGCAGGATTAGTTAAGCTAGTGCGATCATGTGTTGCAAAAACTGGATTTTCATATAATGTAAATGTACTAACCTTGATTTCTCCCTCTGGATTCTTGGGTCTTCTTTCTGGGCATTGTTTTTTGCAGTGACCCATTAGTTTGCATTTGGAGCATTTGATGTATTTCTTCCCTCTCCTGATCATTTTCTCCTTCTCCTCCGATTGTGCCGGTCGAGTCTTACGAGTGGGGCAGTCGTTTCTATAGTGCCCTCTCTCCCTACACTTAAAACAGATTATGAGAGATTTACAATTTGAATTTACAATTTTACCTTTTAGATCTGTGATAGGATCCTCCCCCTTGACCGTTGTCATTTCAAATTCTGACTCAGATTCAGATATCTCATCTTTGGCCATCAGTGCTATGATATCGGTTTGCTCTGATTTTTCTGAGTCTGGTTCGGAGGTTGACTCTGAGGATTCAATTTCAAATTCGGACTCAGGTTCTATTCGATCTTCTAACTCTGAAGGGATCTCATAAAGCTTGAGCACTTTCTCCCAAAGCTCCTTAGCATTGTTGAACTTTCCAACTCGATCAAGATCTGAATTTGTTAGTCCGCATAGGAGAATGTAAGTTGCTTTTGCATTTGCCTCGAATGTCCTTATTGTTTGTGCATCCCACTTGTCACAGGTGATGAGTACACCTTCTTTGGTGGGGAGAGTGAATCCAATATGGACTATGGTCCATATTTCTGCTTCGGTCTTTAATTGATGCTCCACCTGGTCTTTCCAGTATCTGAGGTTCTCGTCAGACAGCAGTGGTAGACATGTGGAGTTGTACCCATCTTCGTAGGCCATTAGAAGGAATCTCGCAAAATAAACACAATAAAACTTGTTCCAAGACTTGGTCTTGGATTAGTAGTGCGGGAGAGAAATAAAAATAGTAATTCAGGAATTTCGAGAGAAAATAATAAAATATTATTAAAATATTATAAAAAAATATTACTACAAATTTTTGAAAACACGATATTTCACTAATTCCAATTAATGATGAAAAGATGAAAATGGATTTTTTGAAAACAGTTTTGGAGGGAAAAAAAATGAAAGGCGTAAGGTTATATTTTCAACCTATACAAACGACAAAGCCACGAAAAATGCTTGAATGGTGGTTGCACCAGTTCAAAGCGACCCCGCTCTGATACCAATTATTGGATCGAGACCGCGCTAGAGGGGGGGGGGGGTGAATAGCGCTCGTGGCTATCTTATTCGATTATCGGAAAACTATCGGAGTTAAAACGTGCAGCGGAATAAAACAAAGTAAGCACACAGAGACAGGAGGATTTTTACTTCGTTCGGAGCCTTGATCGACTCCTACTCGAAGGCCCGCGATCCTTGATCGCTTCCGGTGGGCAACAACTATAATTCATAAAAGTTACAATCTGAATTACAATTAAAGCAATAAGTAAACTAATACCGACAACAACAGATCGAAGAGTCTGAGCTTTGGGTTGTCGACGTCGAGTAGTAGCACTTCAAGGTCGTCTCGTAGGCAGCACTTCACAAAAGAAAGCTTAGAAGATTGTTATGTTGAAGCTGCACCTCGACTCTCTTTTTATATGACATTCAGGGCGCCTGGATCCATTCCGGGCGCCTGGAGTGTGACGTGGCCAACCAACCAGGATGCTCCACGTGGCGAAGTCGTGCAGGGGATAAAACTTGGTCCCGGGCGCCCGGACCACCTTCTTCTAGCAGGTTCCTCACCTGCAAACAAAGGTTAGTCCGAGCAAAATACCCTGCAAGACAGCGTTAGAATCTGATAAAACATAGTAAAGAATAAACGATAGTCTCGGGACTGTCCGGGTCTGACTTCGGATTTCCTACCGGAAACCCTAGGTCGACCCGACGCCTACTGTTCCCTCTACGGGGAACGCGTCCTCACCTACTCCCCTCAGGAGAGATTACCTGATGCCAGTCCGGTCCTCCAGACCGACTGGACTTTCCGCCTAGGGTTATCACCCCCTAGGACCTAGGGTTACCGCCCCCTAGGGTTTTTCTCCACCTAGGGTTACCACCCCCTAGGACCTAAGGTTGCCGCCCCTTAGGGTTTTCCTCCACCTAGGGTTACCGCCCCCTAGGACCTAAGGTTGCCGCCCCTTAGGGTTTTCCTCCACCTAGGGTTACCACCCCCTAGGACCTAAGGTTACCCCCCCCTTAGGATTTTCCCCTGCCTAACCGCAGTTAGGACTTTCCTGAAACCTTATTTAACCATGTTAGATAACAAGGAACCTTAACTTTGAATCCCTTTGCCATTATCAAAACTGAGGTTCGATCGTCGGATGGTTACTGCACCAACACTACTCTCTGATCCAACAAAAGTAAATCCATCATCCACTGATGAAACTAAGGTAAATCGATACACAACTACCTAAGTCAACAAGGGTAAATCGATCCTCTATAAACGGAACCAGAAAGAATCTAAATTAACCCTCTACTGATCGAACCAAAAAGAGCACAAAACCAACTAAGGTAAGTCAAACCACAACTACGTCAGTCAACCAGATAAATCAATCCTAAACTGACTGAACTAACAGGAGTAAACCGGTACTCTACTAACTGAGTCCACATGAGTATATAGATATCATCCACTACCCAGCTAATAATAACAGAGACTGGTATGTGATTCTAACTCTCAACCAACTCATAGTAACAGACAATAAAACTACTCGTAGTATGCTATGATGAATCTCTTGAGACTGTAATCCTTGATCTTCAGTAGGATCAACCGTGATCAGTGATTGACCCAACACATGAAATGCATGGTACAATCAACCAGACACGTACTAACAAAAGAGTGCTAACACATGTCATCACTATCAGAACAACAATGCATGTACTAAAAGAAATGTACGATAACAATATGCAAACATACCTCCTATAGCCTGGAGATGTCCTGCTGCTGCCTGATCCCAAAGCTGGAAAGTCACATCAAGAAAATCAAAATGCAAAATCCCAAAACACGAATAACAGGCATCGTAAACCTACTCTGATACCAAAAATTGTCACACCCCTAGAGGAGTCTCTGCCAGACAAAAATCCGGCAACATCTCCCCTGTACCGGTGACAATCCAAAGCATATATGTTGGGACCTCTGTACCCGCTAGAGGGGGGGGGGTGAATAGCGTTTCGTCATGCTCCTTGCGTCGTCTGCTTCGTCTTGACAATGTGCAGTGAAAAACTCGAAGACAAAAACACTTAAACGCTCACACAACACTAACAAGTAGATTTACTTGGTATCCACCTCAAGAAGAGGTGACTAGTCCAAGGATCCACATACTCACGTACCCTCCACTATGAAAACCCTCCTTCTCGATCGCAGCCGGAGGCGGAGAAGCCTCATATAAACTCACACTACAACACAACAACACTACAAGAAGAAAAATACAAGAATACAACTGAAATACACTCTTCTTCTTGCTTACTTGTTGCTTGTAGTAGCCTCTTAAACCTTGGGATGCAACCCAAGAGTCTTCAAGAACTGGCTGTGAAAATCTGAGAAGTCGCATGAAGAATCGCCAAAAATCGTAAGAAGAAGAACGCAAAGTTCTGCTGAGAAAATGCTTCGCCAAGGCTTTAAACAATGCTCCCAATCGATCCAATCCATCTCCAATCGATTGCCACGTCAGCACCGCTTCATCTCAGTCGTCCATCGCTCGTTTCCTGCCCAACAGTCACTTCCTAATTGATCGATCGATCGATTGGGATCATCTGAATCGATCAGCCGATCGATTCAGAACCATTCTGTGCTCTTGCGTACGCGCGAGAGCTTCTCCATCCCAATCGATCGGCCGATCGATTGGGATGGCTTCTGTGCTCGCGAGTAATGCTCCCAATCGATCGACCGATCGATTGGAGCCAGTCCACACTTGCAGCACACTCCGATCGATCGACCGATCGATTGGAGCCCGGTTCAATCGACTGCCCGATCGATTGAACTGCCTGGATTTGACTCAAACTCAAGTCCAAAGCCCCCAACCCAACTCCAGGTCAACCATGACCTGTTGGGTCTCCATGCCTAGCATTTGGCCACATCCGACCAACCTCACACTAGTCTTCTAGCCTCCTCCATCAGCCTTGAGTCCTTCGGATATCTCCCATCCTTCACGCTTTGCCTTCAGGAGCTTCCTTCGGCCTCATCCTAGTTGTCAGATTATAGACCACACTCGATCAACCTCGAACTAGTCTTCTAGCCTCCTCCATCAGCCTTGCGTCCCTCGGATATCTACCTATCCTTCACGCCTTGCCTTCAGGAGCTTCCTTCAGCCTCATCCTAGTTATTGAGTTCTCCTTGCCAAGTCACACTAGGATTTAATTTTCCAAGACCACATGCTTGGACTTCCCAATAGCCTGGCTTCTTACCAGGGATTTTTTCCTTTGCCAAGATCACACTTGGACTTTCAACCTGTGCCAAGATCACACTTGGACTTTCCAAATGCCTAGCTCCTCACCAGGACTTTCCACATGTCTAAACTCCAGTTAGGACTTTCACAATTGCCTAAACTCCAGTTAGGACTTTCCCAATCGCCTAAACTCCAGTTAGGACTTTCCCAATTGCCTAAACTCCAGTTAGGACTTTCACAATTGCCTAGACTCCAGTTAGGGCTTTCCCAGTCAAGTCTCCTGTCAACCTTGACCTACTTGACTTGTCTTCTTCTCAACCTGGTCAACTCTTTGACCATCTCTACAATCGGACAATTGCTCCAGCAATCTCCATACATTGTCAAACGGACGATTACCCTAGCAATCTCCATATATTGTCAAACATCAAAACTTAAATCTCGACTCAAGCCTGACTCAACTCAAGCTTAGTCAAACTAGTCAAACTTGACCTAGGGAAATTGCCCCAACAATCTCCCCCTTTTTGATGTTTGACAATTCCTCTAAGTTAGGCTAAATCTCATAGCCTTAACCTCTTGTTTATACCAAGGCTAAATCCCATAGCCTTAATCATCTCATAACAAAGCATGAATGAAGGTTTCCTTCATTTTCTCCCTTTCCTAGAGGGCAAACTACCTCTGCTTGGGATAAAGGCCTAACTTTACCTTCTATTTTCCCCCTTTGTCATACATCAAATCAGAAAACAAACTCTTCTCCATAAGAGTTAACTCTCCATTGTTTACAACCTCATATATTGTTAACAACCTCACAATGAAAATCTTATACTTTTCATTGTCTCCAAAGCTCCCCCTTGAGCTCTACTTCACTTCACAATACTCATCCTAGAGCATGCATCAACTTCCCAATGAAACTCTCATTCATTGTATTTAATGCTCCCCCTTGAGCAGTAATCTTCTTCTTAATGCTCATCCAAGAGCATGTTTCGCTTGACCAATGAAGGCCCGATCCCATTCATTAACCCAATGCTCCCCCTTGAGCAGTAATCTACTCCATAATGCTCATCCGAGAGCATTTATCATCCTAGCAATGAAGATAACTAATCTTTCATTGCTCCCCAATACTCAACCCTGAGTATTAATTTATCACGAAGGTTTAACCCACCTTCTAAGGTCTTTGAAAAGATTTTTTATGCTTTCAAAGAGTAACTCTCCTTAAAAATATGGTCAAATTTCTATCATTGCGCTAACAATGGCTTGGGGTTCCTAAATAATTAGGAAAATCAAAATTCAAAGTTTTGAGGTTCAAAATTCAATAAAGAAGCTAAACCTCAACCTAAACTTCACCTAAGTCTACCTTAACCAATCCATACTTGCTTTCAACATGAAAACTCCCCCTAAATGGATACAAATGTATGCTAAAGGGTTAGGAATGGTTAATGACCTTTGAAAACCAAAACTTGAAGTTTTAAGGTTCCAAAATTCAGAATTGAAACTAAACCTTATCCTAAACTTTACTTTGGTTTCTTTTAACCAATCCATACTTGTTTTCATCATGAAAACTCGCCCTAAATGTCTACAAATGTAGTCCAAGGGGTTTGAAATGGTTATTGGGACTCAAAGTGACTTGAAGTGTTGAAATTAGGCTTTTTCAGCCAAAATCAGACTTCCCAATCGATTGAAGTTGGGACTCAATCGATTGAAATCACTTCAATCAATCCATTGATCGATTCCGTAAGCTACTGCTCGTAGAAATTCCCTCTGAATCAATTGACTGATCGATCCAGACTGAGTCAATCGATCGGCTAATCAATTCGCTACCCTTCTGTTCGTGAGAATTGGCTTCCCAATCCATCGGCTGATCGATTGAACCCAATCCAATCGATTGGTTGATCGATTGGGTTTCTGATTTTATGAAATTCAATTTCAGTGAACTTCAGAAACTCCCCAAAAATTCTACAAAAATCTAAAAATCATGAAAATTCATGTAGATACTACTTAGGGTATATACTATCAAGGAAAAATAGTTTTCTATGAAAATACTTCCTATTTTCAATGATTGACACAAACTTTAAAACTTGTAAAAACTCTAGTGTTTTCTTCCAAGTTTGTGCTCAACTATTCAATGATGATGACTATCAAAAGATAGCCTTCATCAAGGTTTTCCAAAGTACATTTAAAATCATTTTCAGAACCAATATCCAACCATGTTCATTGGGCTCAATGCACATAACTTGTACATTAGCTTTCCCAATGATTGGAAAACACATAACTATGTGTTTTGATGAACCTAAAACTCAACAAGATGCACTTAATCAACATCTTGAGTTTTGTTCACCATCCTAAAATCTCACTTGCATCTAATGTGTCCTAAAACACATACAAGTCACCTTATGATTCTTTGTGAGATGTAAATTTGGTTTTGTCCTAAACTAAGGGATCATGTATATCTATCTAGGCATTATGAGACTTATGATCATCCACTTAGGATGTCATTTTAGTAGAATCCCACTTGTTGGGATATTCACCATTCATAATAAATGTCTTTGTCCTTAATCACAAGGAAATTAACTTAATGCATGATGTTACATGGCATACATCAAAATAAGTAATTTTCAAAAGAAAAACATGCTATAACTACATGATGTATGTATGACATGACATGGTATTTTTGTATTTTTCATAATAAACATGAATAGAACACATGATGTCATGACATATGAAGAGCAAGCAATCATGACATTTTAGCATAAATAAAATATACCTAGATAATCTATCTAAGTATCCTTAAACCTTAGCTAAGCCTTAAACTTAATCCTAGATTGCCTATCCCTTCCTTAAGAGAATGCCAAAACTAACTTGGCATTTCTTTTGCCTTTATTCTATTTGTGCCAATTGAAATTAAAATTTCAATACTCAAGTATTTGTTTGGAACATATTACTCCTTTTAAGGATTAAATGTTTAGATTGAGACTTAAATTTGCCCTTAATCCCTTAAGAACATACAATATCTCAACTAGACAATTCCTTATCCTGTTTCTAAGTGTGCTAACTTACATTAGATGTGATTCCTCAAAGTATGTCACATTTTACTCTTTCAAAGAGTAAATGAAATCAAATTAAGGCTTATATTCGCCTTTAGCCTTCTAAGAAAATGCCGAAACCCTAACTTGGCATTTCTTATCATTTTCTAAATGTGTCAACTTAAATTAGATTTAACTCCTCAATTTTGACACATTTTTGCTCTTCAAGGCTTTAATCACATTTGATTAAAGCATGAGTTTTCTCTTAATTCCTTAAGAAAGTATCAAAATTCTAACTTGATTTTTCTTATACTTTTCTTAAGTGTGCCAAGTTAGATTAAGTTCAACTCTTCAAATTTTGGCACATATATTACTCTTTCAAAGAGTAACCCTACAATCCTTTTCATTTTCAAAGGTTAACAGTAACCTTGAAAATGCTCTCAAGTGTCAACTTTAACAAGGTTGGGTTAACCACCCTTCCTATTGGAGTTGACACTCTCTAAACCCATCTAGGGTGTAGAGAATATGCTTCTAGGAACCCAAAACCTATTGGTGCTCCTTGGATGCTCTAAGTACTCACTAGGGATAACTTCCCTAGATACCTTCCTAAGGACCTTTCTAGGCTTCTTAGAAGCCTTGGTCACTTCTACTAGGTCACTCCTAGGGATAACTTCCCGTGTAACCTTCTTTGTGACTTTTTTTGGCCTTTTTGGAGCCTTAGTCACCTTGGTCTTGACAAAAGTACTCTTAGGGATGACTTCCCTAGTATTTTTGGCTTGACCTCTAAACCTAGGTTTGGTTTCATAGCTATATGAAACCCTATGACAGAAAGTCACATCCTTCTTGACTTTAGGTTTGTATCCCAAACCTCTATAGCCATTGGATGACTCTTGTCTAGCTTTTCCTAGGTTATGCTCATTTTGACCCCTAAGCATGTTTTCCATTTTAGCTAGGGTTCTTTCTAAGTTATCAAGTCTTGACCTCAAGACTTGGTTCTCTGTCATTAAATCCATAGATTTGGATTTTTGTTGATTCCTATGAGCATTGCTAGCCTTAGGCTTATACTAAAGTCCTTGGAATTGTTGCCTAAGTAGTTATCTACCTTCCTAACCTTAGGTATGGTAGATCTAGCATGAGGAGGTATATATTTGTCCTTAGATTTATCATGCATTCTATTTTCATGATAAATAGCATTATAATGATTTAAATTTGAACTAACATGCTTTTTATCATTTCTAAGAGAATTTGCATTAATAAAATTTACCTTGGGTTTGCTTTTATAAGCTCCCCCTAGATTTGTGCTTCCTCTAGTTACCTTGGTTGGCTTCTTCCGTTTAGGACATTGACTTCGGTAATGTCCTCTCTGATTGAAAGAGAAGCACACAATGTGCTCCTTGCTTCTCTTTATTGTGGGGTTGGTCTCCTTGAGCTTTTCTTTGCCCTTTGTTGCTACTTGGCCCTTCTTCTTAGCCAATTTGGGCCATTTGCTCTTGTAGTGCCCATACTCCCTACACTCAAAGCAAATGATATGATTTTTGTTATTTACAAATGAATTTTCTATACCTTTTCTTGTAGGGATGATGCTTGATTCTCCATTTGATGTAGCTTGAATGGTGGAGGTTGCATCATCTTCTTCTTCTTCTCCTTTTGAGAGTGTGGGTGCTTCCACCTCTTCAACTTTTGAGGATGTGGATGCTTCCACATCTTCCTCTCTTGAAGATGTAGAAGATCTCTCATCTTCTTCCTTCTCCTCCTCTTCCTTCTTCTCCTCGAATGTTGACCTTATGTCAACATCGGATTGGTCCTTCTCTTCTTGGACCAATGAGTCCTTCTACTTGGGCTCCTCCACTCCTTGAAATTGAGTGGGGTTCTCATGATAGGCAATGATCTTTTTCCAAAGATTATTTGCACTCGTGCATTCACCTACACTCAAAATTATATTAGAAGGTAATAAATTAAGCAATATTTTTGTTACCTCCTTATTCGCCTCTGCTAGCTCCTTTTGTTCCTCGGTCCAATGTCGAGGTCGGAGGCGCTTCCCTTTCTTATCCATTGGAGCTTTAAATGGGTCCTCCAAGATAACCCATTGGTTCCAATCCATTTGGAACCAAGTCTCCAACCAATTCCTCCAAAAACTGAATTCTTCTTTGTCATACGGCGGTGGAATCCGGATGTCCCATCCAAGTGGACCTCCCAAGTCCATCTTCTTCCTCTAGCTTCTTGCTCTCTTGGCGGTTAGTCCTCAAAAGAGCGGCCTCGCTCTGATATCAATTGTTAGGACCTTTGTGCCCGCTAGAGAGGGGGGGGGGGGTGAATAGCGTATTGTCGCGCTCCTTGCGTCATCTGCTTCGTCTTGATAATGTGTAGCAGAAAACTCAAAGACAAAAACACTTAAATGCTCACAGAACACTAACAAGTAGATTTACTTGGTATCCACCTCAAGAAGAGGTGACTAGTCCAAGGATCCAAACACTCACGCACCATCCACTATGAAAACCCTCCTTCTCAGTCGCAGCCAGAGGCGGAGAAGCCTCGTACAAAATCACACTACAACACAACAACACTACAAGAAGAAAAATACAAGAATACAACTGAAATACACTCTTCTTCTTGCTTACTTGCTGCTTGTAGTAGCCTCTTGAACCTTGGGATGCAAGCCAAGAGCCTTCAAGAACTGGCTATGAAAATCTGGAGAAGTCGCGTGAAGAATCACCAAAAATAGCAGGAAGAAGAATGCAAAGTTCTACGGAGAAAACGCTCCGCCAAGGCTTTAAACAGTGCTCCCAATCGATCCAATCCATCCCCAATCGATTGCCACGTTAGCACTGCTTCATCCCAATCGTCCATCACTCGTTTCCTGCCCAACGGTCACTTCCCAATTGATCGATCGATCTATTGGGACTATCTGAATCGATCGGTCGATCGATTCAGAACCATTCTGTGCTCTCGTGTACGCGCGAGAGCTTCTCCTCCCCAATCGATCGACCGATCGATTGGTAGCTCCCAATCGATCGACCGATCGATTGGGATGGCTTTTGTGCTAGCGAGTAATGCCCCCAATCGATCGGCCGATCGATGGAGCCAGCCCACACTCGCAGCACACTCCAATCGATCGATTGATCGATTGGAGTCCGGTTCAATCGATTGCCCGATCGATTGAACTGCCTAGACTTGACTCAAATTCAAGTCCAAAGCCCCCAACCCAACTCCAGGTCAACCGTGACCTGTTGGATCTCCATGACTAGCATTTACCCACATCCGACCAACCTCGAACTAGCCTTCTAGCCTCCTCCATCAGCCTTGAGTCCTTCGAATATCTCCCATCCTTTACGCCTTGCCTTCAGGAGCTTCCTTCGGCCTCATCCTAGTTGTCGGATTATACACCACACTCGATCAACCTCGAACTAGCCTTCTAGCCTCCTCCATCAGCCTTGCGTCGCTCAGATATCTACCCATCCTTCACGCCTTGCCTTCAGGAGCTTCCTTCAGCCTCATCCTAGTTATCGAGTTCTCCTTGCCAAGTCACACTATGACTTACCTTGCCAAGACCACATGCTTGGACTTCCTAATTGCCTAGCTCCTTACCAGGGCTTTCTCCTTTGCCAAGATCACACTTGGACTTTCAACCTGTGCTAAGATCACATTTGGACTTTCCAAATGCCTGGCTCCTCACCAGGACTTTCCACATGCCTAAACTCCAGTTAGGACTTTCACAATTGCCTAAACTCCAGCTAGGACCTTCCCAATCACCTAAACTCCAGTTAGGACTTTCCCAATTGCTTAAACTCCAGTTAGGACTTTCCCAATTGCCTAAATTCCAGTTAGGACTTTTACAATTGCCTAGACTCCAGTTAGGACTTTCCCAGTCAAGTCTCCTGTCAACCTTGACCTACTTGACTTGTCTTCTTCTCAACCTGGTCAACTCTTTGACCATCTCCACAATCGGACGATTGCTCCAGTAATCTCCATACATTGTCAAACGGACGATTGCCCTAGCAATCTCCATATATTGTCAAACGGATGATTGCCCTAACAATCTCCATATATTGTCAAACATCAAAACTTAAATCTCGACTCAAGCTTGACTCAACTCAAGCTTAGTCAAACTGGTCAGACTTGACTTAGGGAAATTGCCCCAACAATATATACATACAAAATATACATCAGCCACACGTGGCTGGAATATATACACAACCACACAGTTAATAATCTTAGCCTACATGGCTGGACAAAATATAACAACAACCACGCAGTTATATATATACAATGAACAACCCACTCGGCTGCATTAAAAACTAACACAACGGAAAAACGATAACGGAAAGCCCAATACAACACAATCAACACACTGCTAGCTGGCTAGGCTTTATACAACAACCACAACAATATGAATACAAGAACAACACCAAATACAACAAACACCAAATACAAATAAAGCATAAATGAAACCCGAAGCGATCTTCGGATGTGACGTAGGACCCGACAGATAGGATACTCCAAGTGACACACCAACCATCTATCTACTACCTGAAATCATAAAGGTATAAATGCGGTGGGGAGTATAGGTAACTCAGTGTGTAATAGAAAGGATAGTGCATGGTCCATAAATAAACATGGAGATCAACGGTATACAGTCTCAGTAGGGAATAAAGAACATGATCATACTATCACAAACAATGCACCTAAACATATATGACATAATAACCTGACATACAAACTGTACAAACCACAACTATCATAATGATAGATACATACCCAATCTGGAATCGACACATGGTACAATGATCAGTAAACTAATCGGATCTGCAACAAACCCACTCATGACACCTATGCAATATAAATACAACTGCATATACATGTAAAATAAATGACTTGTATGCAACATGACAACCATATGAAACAAGCATATCTCAAACAAGTGCAACAACCACAATCACATGCATCTAGTATCTACTAGGCATGTATGCAAAAATATCTCCAAAGATGCACCGCACATCATATGCAGAAATGTGTATGCATGCTCCATGGTCACCCCCGCCACCTCTCTAGACACCATGACCCCTGTATGGCCGAGAGGCTTGGGTCCGTGACAAACCATACTAGCCTCCAGTACATGCACTACTATAGGCGGCCGAAGCGGACGGTCAGCTAAGTAGTTATCTAACTACATAGCTAAGGGTCCCTGACCACTCACATCTCTAGCCCTCTGACTACTGTACCCTTAAAACTCACTACTCTAGAGTGGTAGAGGCTGACTGAACACTGAGCGGCTGAGTAAGTGCGACACGACTAGCTCCACTCCTAGCTATCACTCTCTATCAGTGGTTGAAAGGACAGCTATAAACGACTGACGACTCTCTCAACCACAAGGGAGATAATAGTCGTCAACAATGCAATGAATGATGAACATGATATATATATAATCATGATACGAACACCATCATCATCCATGCAACTCTAAATCCACCTAAGTACTTCACAACATGAGTATGATCATCAAGATACCTCCACATATCCCACCAAACACATATACACAACTACATATGTATAATCAACCAAGAATCTCCGATAATCCCCCTAACACATGTACACAGAACATAGGTACAATCAACATATATCCTCCGATAAAAACACATCAGACACATGTATATACAACAAATATACAATCAACACAACTCCTCCAATCATCACACCGGACAAATGTGTACACGGCATACAAATGGGCAATCATCATATGAACACTCCCAACGAACCATCCCCTACCATACACACTCAACATGTACACAAAATACCACAGAGTATAGATAATCCAAAGTGTAGACTGTATAAGAATTAAATAGATCATCACAAGGGTCAAGCATAAGTATCAAGCAGGAAAGTAACCAACGAACACGATATAAGGTAAAGCAGCCTAAACCATCATATAATAACCATGCACTAACTCAATAAAAATCTACATAGAGCCAAGGAAGAAATACCAGCCGTAAAATGTAGATCGTGCCAAGTAATCCTGCGTCGAGACACTTGTCCCGAATCCAAGTCCTGCAGCAATCAATATGTTTATATTTTATTTAGCTAAATTCATATGAATTAAATAGCTAAATAAAATCCCTAACCCAATAGGTTCACTCCAATCAAATCTGATCTTTGACTAATCCCCCAAATCAACACATCCTTTAATCCAATAACAAATCCATCTCTCTAATATCAATTCATCTCATAATGATATCAACCCACAATAACCTATCACAAAATCAAATCTCTACCATAAATCCACAACAACCTAACATCATCATCAATAACTGACCAAACCACCACATCTGATAACCCAACCAACAATCAATCCAATGATCCAATGAATGATCACATAACAATCCATATCAACCAATCACCATGTCCTCAAATTCCAACCCAATACAAACCCCAATCAATCCAACACAAACCAATAACGATCATGTATCCATCTACATAACTCATTCACCAATTAACCATTACAAATCAACATCTAAACTTACCCAAACCTAAAGTGGCAACTGGTGAAACATGACCAGAGGAAATCACTGCCAAAACAGGATCGCCAGAGTTGTGGATCACCGGTGAACAGTACTGACCAAAGTTACCAAACATCAAATCTCCATATTCTAATACCAAAAAGAAACCAGATCGCTACAAATCTGATATGAATCTTACCTTACCCCGATTTAGTACCAATAGATCCGATTCATGTGGAGAACCCACTTCTGGCAGCTAAGCAATAACCTGTGTTACCGATGGAATAGAAGATGTAGGCGCTCCTCCTCAAATCCACAAAGAACAATGTTCTTGTGATCATCCTTCTCTCCAAGACCCCTGTCCGATCGGGTGCCCTAGATCACCGATCGATAATGATGTCGTTGAGCCTAGCATTACACAGGACAAGATCAAGATCGTGAGGTATGGTAGGTGAGCAATATTAGTACACGAATTAAATTTGAGACAGAGAGATCGACCTCACCGCTATCAGCATCAAGCTTGGTGGTCGCCAGCGAAAAATCAGAGCTAGGGCTCAGATTCTCCCGCTTCTGGCCAAAGATATGCTCGCACCAGGGCAATGATCTGGGGAGAAGAACGCTGCTAGGGCTGCATCGGCGATGGGAGGCGCTCAACAGCGTCGGGCGGTGTGGCATGTTCGGGAGAGATCGACGTCGGCGACGTCGAGCAGAGACGTGAGGGAAGGAAAGGAAAGGATCGGGGAAAAATGAGAAGGAATTCGGGAAATTCAAAAATAAAACCTAGGTGTAAGTTAATTAAACCTTAAGATAAATCCTAAATCAACTCCCATTTAAATGGGTATCCCATACTGACTCCACTGTACCCCGAATTCATCCCCTCAAAATGAGTCATACTGACCCCATTTAAATCCCGAAAAATTTCTAAAAATTTCAAAAAATTCTATAAGGCTATTTCTCCAATAACCTTATTATATAATTATTATTTGGGTGCCGTATTTTACATCTGTTTTGCCATGGGAATGATTAGCAGATATCAAAGTAACCCAGGATCGGGACATTGGACTGCCGTAAAGCATATATTAAACTACCTAAATAGGACTAGAGATTATACGCTGGTTTACTAGGTAGATGATTTGCTCTCTGTGGGTTATACAGATTCAAACTTCCAATTAGAAAGGGACAACAGTAAATCAACCTCGGGGTATGTGTTTACTTTGGGAGGTGGAGCCATAGCATGGAGGAGTGTTAAGCAGAAATGTGTTTCAGACTTCACCATGGAAGCTGAGTATGTGGCAGTCTCTGAGGCAACCATAGAAGCTGTACGACTCAGAAACTTCTTAATAGACTTAGATGTAATTCCTAGTTTGCCCAAAGTTATCACAATTTATTGTGATAACAGTGGTGCAGTAGCAAACTCGAAGGAACCACGAGCCCATAAGGCAAGTAAACACATTGAGCGTAAGTACCACCTGATACGAGACATCTAAAACGAGGAGAGGTTATTGTCACCAAGATTACATCAGCAGATAACTTGACAGATCCTTTCACTAAATCCCTTCCGACGAGAGCTTTTGATAGGCATGTTGAAGGGATGAGAATCAGATGTATGACAGCATTTATGGCAGCATAGTCTTTTAGTATAAGTGGGAGATTATTGGGATGTATACTATAAGCCTAGTTTTTGTATGAACATCTGTTTTAAAATATTTTGAAATGAGAATTATTTTGGTCAAATGTTTGCATTTTATATTTATATATATGTCGATGCAGTTGTCCATTTAATTTATATTGTAGATAACATGGTGTGTGGTGCCACATAGAAGATCATGTTATCGGTTCCTTATAAATTATAAATAGTAGCTCACAACCAAGATGGATAGGGACAAACCATTGGAATGGTTGTAGTGTAATTTGGTATTAGTTTGTCTTGACTATAAAATTACACTAGTACACTATGTGTGTATTGAGTAGGACCATTTGAGGTTGTTCGATTCATACTGACTATATAAAAGAATAGAACCTCTGTTATTATGGATATGCGTCCTCTTAATCCCTATATAATAACAAGCACGTATACTTAGTATTTATTTCTTTAACTTATCAATGGGTGAGATTTATTCATTAAATCAATAAGCTCGATGAGTTGGGAAATAGTACTATTTATATGGCGTGTTGTTGATTATAGAAGGAATCTATATCCTAATTATTTAGGTTGATGATGTCCCCTTGAGGAGCTCATAAGAATTATCATGTAAACCCCGCAGGTGAACTTAGTCCGACATGATAATAAGGTTGAGTGGTACAACTCTTGGAATTAGATGTTAATTAATTGAGTTGTCAGTAACTCATTTAATTAATGGACATATGATATCTTAAACACGGGGAGATTAACACACTCATGATAAGAAGGAGCCTATATTGTAATATGGGATTAGTGTGGTAGTTCAATAATAACCCTTTAGTGGTATGAGTTATTATTGATGGACTTGAGTTGGGTGTTCGGGGCGAACACGGGAAACCCAAGCCCATCGGGAGACCTAAACTAATTCCTCCTCTAGGTCCCTATTGTAGCCTCTATATATAAAGCCTCTCATCCACCCATCCATAACCGGGTTTGGTTTAACTTAACTTGGTTTGGTTTAACTTAACTTGGTTTGGTTTAACTTAACTTAGTTTGGTTTAACTTAACTTGGTTTGGTTTAACTTAACTTGGTTTATTTTAACTTAACTTAGTTTGGTTTAACATAGTTTGTTTAGATGTTTTCTAAACAAAATTTTGTTAATTTTTCTTTCCTTGTAACCGACGACAAGTCTATAAAAAGAAGTAGGATATGCCCCCTAAAACCTAATATTCTTATTTTTCCTCACCTCTTCTCCTCCTTGTGGTCGGCGCCCTTTCCCTTTGCCTAGGGTCGGCGCCCCTCACCTCTTCTCCTCCTCCTTGTGGCCGGCGGCCCCCTCCTCCTTGTGGCTAGTGGCCCCCTCCTCCTCCTTCCTTGTGGCCAGTGCCCCCTCCTCCTCCTTGTGGGCGGCGGCTTGAAGAAGAGGAAGAAAAGGAAGAAGAAGAAGAAGAAGAGAAGGAAGAAGATTAGAAGGTATCCCATCCTAGATACTCCTTTTTTGGCCAGGAGTTTTGGGAGATAAGAGAAGGAGGGTGGTTTTGTTCTTGGTAGATCGTCGCCCACACGACGTCCAAAAAGAGGAGAGGAATACGACAAAAGATCAAGAGGTCTTTAGCTATGAAGAAAGGTGCAACTAGTTCTTTAATTCCGTTGCGTAATTAGTTTTATTTTCTTTGTATCAATTTTGAATACCAACACAAGAGGCCAGCGATCTTGTATTTCAATCAAGGTGTGCTTTGATCCGTCAAGAACTTGCTTGATTGATCCAACACATGTCTGATCGAACATGCGGGTTGCTAGGAAAAGTTCTGTACTTGCACAATTTTTTTACAGGGAAATTTTAAATAGAACGGAATTTTGGCGCCTTTAGACACTTCATTCCATCGGTGTATTGGTGGAGTGTGGATATGTTGTCAAATTTGATTACGTAGTCCTCGAGGTCGGTCATCCCCGTGTACTCCCTGATCGTCTGAGGCCTATAGTGCAGCCACAACAAATCGTCAACGATTTCCTAGGAGAAATGTTTGTTGATCCGCTCAGGAAACTCTTTGAATATAGGTACCTTGCCTTTTCATCCATCCCAAGTGGTCACACTCTCCGAGGAGGATCCTTGCATCCTCTCCTCTCGGCCTTGTTCTTCGGATGACGTGTGGAATAGCGCCAGATGAAACGGGATCGACGCGTTCGACGCTTCTCGGGAGTTTCCCATTGGCCTATAGTTCAGCCTCATGCTGGTGTGGTCTTATGTTCGGCTTCTTTGATCCGCTCGCTACCCCACCAACGACATTACCAAGTCGTTCGACACTCGGCAGTCAGCTGCTGCTTATTGCTACTACACCAGTTTAGCAGCCCGAGCGCTGATCAACAACTCTAAATCTTCTTGGCTCAGTGTCATAGTCGTAAGTCATCCAGCACCCTCCATTTTCATGTCTCAGATGCAGGTTAAGTTCCCATAGGTGGCGCTAAATATGATCTTGTCTGAAAGTGATGAAGATAGATGACTACGGATGTGGCTCTGTGGTTGAACGTATGAAGACTCTGCTTCACTCTGTAAAACCAAGAACGTCAATGCTGGGCCAGGGAAGGGGTCCTCGGCGTTGACCCTTCGATACTCACGTCAGTCACCGATAATAGTGAAGAACAAAGAGAACTATAGCAATAACTGGAGCGTAATAACAAATAATGCATACCTCCTCTGGTGCATGAACCCCCTTTATATAGTGGCCCTGTAGCATACGTGCACGCTTCTTAAAGCGCATGCACGTTTCCCCATTTTTTCTATGAAAAGATAGTCAGAAAAGTGTCTCTGACATTGTTCTTTAAAAGGGCATCCAAATCCTTAATGTGATAGTAGGAAGCTTCCGTCGTACGCTTTACCTACTAACCATGCTTTGTTGTCAGCACATAAACTCCCAAAAAGATACGATGAGCTGTACAAGGGATTCCACTGTTGGCCAAGTGGGTGACGGTCGGCCAAGACTCCCTGCTCACTCAGTCGGAGTAGTTCTCCTCTTGGACTTATGACTCAGTAGATCACCACTATCCGATTGGACAAGCAACCCAGTTGGACTAGCCTTTATAGTCATATGGTTCAATAGATCGCCCTCCGTTCGGTCAGACAAGCGATCTAGTCGGACTAGCCTTTATATGGTCGTCGTAGCTGTGAACATCTGGTTTCCTTTCTCTGATCGCTGAAGTATCAAGACACTGCCTTCGTTCGGCCGGACTAGCGGTCTAGCCGGACAAATCACTGGGCGACTATTTGGTTATGGGACCTTCTTTCGCAAAGTGTATAGCCATATCCGCTCGACGTTTTGAGGTCCGATCGATCCGTTGCCACCCGCTCAGAAAGTTATATTAACTTTGACCCACACGTCGACCGCTCTTCATATCTTTGACTCATCCTTGGTGGGCTCCTTTTTGTTGCCGTATCAATGATGATTTCTAATTTTGTCATCAATTTTATTGTAAATTTGTGACGACTATTTTTCATCACTAAAACAATTCATAAGCTAGGGGCTATCCAAGTGCAATGTATTAATGTGCAAAGTTTAAGTTGAGATATTAACGTTTTGTTGGAGAATAAACTTCATTATCCCAATTCAATTAGTGGGACTAGGAGAAGACTTAGCCCAATTAAATACAAATAATTGAGTTGAAGCAATCTATTTAACAGTTTAATTTTAAGTTTTATATATCTAGATTAATTTATGAAGTCTTAGATCATTAGGCGTTTCAGCAAAAATATATCGATAAAAATATTTCAGTGATCTCATCGATGACGAACTTTAAAAATTATCTGAAGCCTAATTCCTAGTTTTGGAATCATAATGCACTTAGTCAATGCTAGGAATAGAAGACAACAACAACGATATCCTATAGAGCATTAAGAATTAATATTATCGTCAGAGTTGACTATAAGAAGAACTTGTTGCTCTAAGTTTGATATAATTTTCACTTTTGCTTTGAACGCTAGGCTCTAGTCAAAAATTGAGAATAAATTTAAATTGACATTATTTTTATCATTTCTTAGTGTTATTCATCTTTATCCTTAAATGTGAGACTTAAAATGCTATAATATAAAAATTATTACTTCCACAAAATGTATATATTAACAACAGATATTTCAACTCGTGTCTTATTTTTTATTTTTCTCTTTAAATAATATAAGAATCTCATGATAATTAAATAAATTATATTAAATATTTATATATAATAAAATTAGTCAATTTTTATATATTCAAATTGTCAAAATATAGAAGATGAGAATTTTACCTTTCAAATGGATATATCTATCGAAAATACATAGGTTCTTCAACTTTGGTCTCATATGGTAAGTGAACCAAAAAATATTCCATGAAATCAAAAAATGAGGATGGAGTATTCCTTCCAAATTATACAAAATAATTGGAATGTCTCTCACTAACGTCTCTATGTGTAAATGTCTTAAAACCATTGAGAAAATATTATGAAAGAAAATGTTCAACTCCGTAATGAAACTTTATAAAAAATTTGGTAAAAGTTCCTTAAAAGTAATAGGAATAAGTTTTTGCATAAATATATAACAGTCATGACTTTTCAAACCAATCAAATTGCATTCCTTCATATCGACACATCTTCCAAGATTAGAGATATAACCATCTAAAAATTTCAATGATTCAACCATTTACGAACAATACATCTTTGATCTTTATTCAATGTAAACTGTCATTGGCTTTAGTCCCTTACAACTTTCATCGATATCAAGAGTGAGTTTTTTTACAAAGGAGTTGCATATTTTTCTTGCATTAAGATTATTTTTAGTTTTTCCAGCAATATCCATCACCATATTTATCTAATTATCAAAAATATTCTTCTCAATATGCATTGCATCAAGATTACGATGAATCAAATGACTAAGTCAATATAGTAAATCTCAAAATATACTCCGTTTAGTTCATTTATATATACTTTTAAATTCATATATTGTATCATGTGCCTCTTCAATAACAGATGAAAAGTTAAAATATTATGAAGTAAATATGTTCACGTATTAATCTCAATAGTAGAGGTGTATTTTCAATTCTATTCTTAGTGAATTCATCTTTATTCTTTCTGAAATTATGATTTAGTGGTAAAAAATATCTATGACAATCAAAATAACTCAACTTCTTCCCATGTTTTAATCTGATTGGCTTTTATCTCTCTATACATATTGGATATCTTAAGTGTTGGGACCATTGACCGACTAGAAGGGGGGTTGAATAGTCTTGTAAAAATAAAGACAACCCCTTCTCGGACTTAAAAGAACACTTGCATAAAGATAGAATAGAAAATGAACTAAAAAAAAAGAGACACCTGAATTTACTTGGTTACAACCGGGGAGGTTGTTAATCCAAGGAAGTGAAATGCACTAACTCTCTTTCAGGCGGAGAAACCTCTTTACAGTAGTGTAAGCACAAAAAATTAGAAGTTAAATGAAAACTAGAGCGTCTACTAGTGTTGTAGCAAGAATGCTTGTTGTTCTTAGCTTCTTGGACCAAGGTTATATTTATAGCTTTGGTCGGGGCGCTTGGAAGGGTTCTAGGCTCCTGGAGGGGGAAAAAACTTTATCCCCTCTGCAACGAATCGCGATCAAACGCGATCTGGATAGAATCGGGTTATGGGCGCCCAGAATCATTGCGGGCGCCCAAACCCTTAAAGTCAACAAGGTTGACTTTTTCGGTCCGAGTTCTCTGCTCCGGTGCTGCTCGCCTCGGTCCGGATCTTTCACTACGGTTCCACTCGCTTAGGTGATTTTGGCCAACTGAAATAAGGCTCAGCCGAACCCAATTTCAGCCTTCTACTTGAGCAGGCTTCCGCTCTAGCTTCTCGTTCCTCGAATGTCATGTACATAATTCTCATCCACCGGTGTACTCTTCCGCGACACCTCGCCCCTCAGACGCATTGAGCTCGTCAGCTCTCTCTTGTGCCATCCTTCTCGCTAGCCGCGTCTTCCGCTCGACTTCCTGTACTCCTAAGCTCCTGCACACTTAGACACAGGGATCAAAACCATCAGGACCTAACGTAACTTGTTTGATCACCTCAAAACAACCTTGGGATTCCAACAATCTCCACCTTTTTTATGTGAGCAAACCAAGTTAGGGATGATCCTGTTGTAATTTTTGGCGTTGATCCTGTTTGAAGGCTATGAGATGGGGTGCTAGCTCCGATGGATGGTTGATTGATGAATAATGAACTTTTCGAGATTTGAATGAACTCCTCAATGATCCTACGCACAACCAGACGAGATAACAAAGCGTTAGTGACCTAAGACCGAGGTGGGAATCCCTAGCTAGACTCTCCGATGCTCAAGTCAGTTTCCTCTCTTGAAAAGTGGAAGAAGAATAGTAGCTAAAATGCAAGAAAATAGGACTTCAGATGCAAATATTTACGTACCTTGCAAGCAGAGAGGAATCCCCATTTTATACCACCTCACATAACCTCGGCGATCGTGAGGTGGTCTCTGGTTTGTTAGAGTTTGTTAGGTGATGGAAGAAAGTACAACCTGGGTGTTTCATGATAGTCCTAAGGATCTTTTTTTTTACCCACAGATGTACTTCTTTTGTCGTTTATGCTTTGAACCATTACTGAAGATGTTGAAGGAGAATGCTGTTGTAACTGACTCATTAATGGGAGATCAATTAGTTCATAGGAGATTTCAAGGAAATATTCCCCAACAATTGTGACAAGCTATCAAAATGTTGTTTGTTGTTTACCCACTAAATGCATCTCAACAGCTTTGCTAGGCTGGCCACACTATTTATTATTGTATTAATCTTCTCAACCATACATTAAATATTGCAAGAACTTGTTCAAAAACTAATATAATGCCCTTATTATGTCATAAGCTCAGTTAAGGACTCATATAATAAAGCATGTACGTTGGAACTATATTTTAGGGGCATATACCTTCAAGTAATTTAAATCTATCCAATCTTTAATAGGTCAGGCCTATACAGAGAGTCATATGTTCAATCTATCCTCATTCGAACGATAGTGTATATATAAAGAGTTTTATGAGATGAAATATTATTAAGTTCTCCAAGGCTTTACCCAGCTAGATGTTCACAGAGAACCTTATGTTCGTTCAACTTTTACCCGTCCGAACGTATATCGAGAGCTTTATAGACGGTCAAGTATCTTTGGGTCCGTCCAGGCCTTGCTTGGTCGGGTGTTCATAGAGAACCTTATATCCGTTCATCCTTTACTTGGCCGAACGTGTATCAAGAGCTCTATAGAAAGTCAAGTATATCTAGGTCCATCCGGGCCTTGCCTGACCGAGTAGCGGGAGGATGCTTAGCAGAAGAAATTCTGCTTTGCTGTTTGCCACGAAGTCAGCTTGTTCCTTCTTCATCCATTGATATTTTTGCTTGCCTTCGGGTGCTTCAAAACCGAATTCCATTATTAATAATAAGTCAAAATTTGTTTTAAAAAATACCTTTATTCTCTTCTTCCAGTTGGTGAATTCTTCCTTGAACTTTGGTGGGAAGATACTTGATCCAGCTATTTCGTGTGCTTCGTTCGACGGTTAGTCCTCCTGAAGCCTCCTGGCTCTAATACCACTTGTTGGGACCATTGGCCGGCTAAAAGGGGGTTGAATAGCCCTGCAAAAATAAAGACAAACCCTTCTCGGACTTAAAAGAACACTTGCATAAAGATAGAATAGAAAATGAATTAAAAAGAAAGAGACACCTAAATTTACTTGATTACAACCGGGGAGGTTGTTAATCCAAAGGAAATGAAATGCACTAACTCTCCTTTAGGCGGAGAAACCACTTTACAATAGTGTAAGAACAAAAAATTAGAAGCTAAATGAAAACTGGAGCGTGTACAAGTGTTGTCGCAAGAATGCTTATTGTTCTTAGCTTCTTGGACCAAGACTATATTTATAGCCTTAGTCAGGCACCTGGAAGGGTTCCAGGCGCTTGGAGGGGTTCCAAGCACTTGGAGGGGGATAAAACTTTATCCCCTCCATAATGGATTGAGGTCAAACCCGATCTAGATAGAATCGGGTTTCGAGCACCCGGAATCGCTCCGGGCGCCCGGACTAGTCCGAGTGCTCGGAATGGGTCCGAGCGCCCGGACCCTTAAAGTTGACTTTTTTGATCCAAGCTCTCTACTTTGGTGCTGCTCACCTTGGTCCTGGTCTTTTACTCCAGTTCCGCTTGCTTGGGTGATTTTGACCAACCGAAATAAGGCCCACCCGAATCCAATTTCGACCTTCTTCTCGAGCAGGCTTCCGCTCAGGCTTCTCGTCCCTCGAACATCGCGTACGTTCTTCTCGTCCACCGATGTACTCTTCCACAGCACCTTGTCCCTCAGACGCACTGAGCCTGTCGGTTCTCACCTGTACCATCATTCTCGCTAGTCGTGTCTTCCGCTCGACTTCCTATGCTCTTAAGCTCCTGTACACTTAGACACAAGGATCAAAACCAACAGGACCTAATGTAACTTGTTTGATCACATCAAAAAAACTTTGGGGTTCCAACATTAAGATCCCAACGGTACTCCAACCCAATAGCATACCAGAAGTTGGAAAGTCATTTATAATCCAAAGAAGAGCAACCTTCATAACAAATATCTGATTGGTATAAACATCATATGTACGAAAACTTTCATCCCATGGTTGTTTCAGTTCTGCAATCAGTGGTTGCATATAAATATTTATTAGCTTTTTAAGATTTTGTGAGCTAGGCACAACTTATGTTAAAAACATATATGATGTTTTTATGCACATCTTAGGTGGAAGACTTTATGAAGTTAAGATAACTGACAAACAAGAATAATTTCTTCTTGATTTTCCAAATAGAGTAAATCCATCAGCACAAAGACCTAATATAATTATTCGAGTCTTCTTCGTAAACTTCGGATATATTCTATCAAAGTTTTTCCACGCCTCTCATCTGATGGATGACACATTAACCCCTCTTCTATCTGATGATTTTCATACAAAGTCATATGTTCAGCAATTGTGTTTGATGCATAAAGTCTTGGTAATATAGGAGTTAAAGGCAAATAAAACAACTAAGTGCATGATTTACATCGTTGTGACTGTTGGTGCGGGAAGCATCCGACGATCGAACCTAGGTTTTGATAATGGCAAAGGGATTCAAAGTTAAGATTCCTTGTTATCTAACGTGCTTAAATGAGGTTTCAGGAAAGTCCTAACTGCGGTTAGGCAGGTGGAAAATCCTAAGGGGCGGTGACCTTAGGTCCTAGGGGGTGGTAACCCTAGGTGAAGAAAAACCCTGGGGGGTGGTAACCCTAGGTCCTAGGGGGTGGTAGCCCTAGGTGGAGGAAAATCCTAAGGGGCGGCAACCTTAGATCCTTGGGGGTGGTAACCCTAGGTGGTGGAAATCCTAAGGGGGCGGTAACCTTAGGTCCTAGGGGGTGGTAACCCTAGGTGGAGAAAAATCCTAGAGGGCGGTAAGCCTAGGTCCTAGGGGGTGGTAACCCTAGGCAGAAAGTCCAGTCGGTCTCAAGGACCGAACTAGCAAACAGGTATGCTCTCTTGAGTGGAGTAGGTGAGGGCGCGTTCCCCGGAAGAGGGAACAGTAGGCGTCGGTTCGACCTAGGGTTTCCGGTCGGAAATCCGAAATCAGACCCGGACAGTTTGATGACTGTCGATCACTTGATTTATCATGTTTATATCTGTTCTAACTTTATCTTGCAGGGTATGTTGTTGTTTTGGGACTAACGTGTCTTGCAGGTACAAAAGGAACAAGCTAAGCCTCGGATGAACAATGTCCGAGGTGCCTCCATGGAGCATGGAGGTGCCTCGGGTGCAAAGATGAGCTGTCTGCACAGAGGACCTGGAGGCGCCTTGGACTGCTTCTTGGAGGCGCCTCCATGGGGCATTGGAGGCGGCCTCAGGCGGATAAGAGGCAGCGGCGAGAGCTCATCAACAGCGAGGATTACGGGATAAATCTTTGGGTTGGAGGCGCCTTCATGGGGCATTGGAGGCACCCTCAACGAAGTATTTAAGCAGGTGTCTAGGCAACATCAGCATTATCAGATTCCAAGCGATCTTTCTGCAACCAGCTGCTAACGAGAAGTTCCGACGAAGCTACAACTTGACGCCGACGACCTGGAGTTTTATTTCTGCCATTTCTTTTGTCGTCGGTATATTTATTTGATATTAATTGTACTTTATTTGTAAATCCTTTACGATATTATAGTTGTTGCCCAACGTAAACGCTCAACGAGCGTGGGCCTTGGAGTAGGAGTCGCCATAGGCTCCGAACCAAGTAAATACCCTGTGTCTCTCTGTGGTTGTCTCTTATTTTATTCCACTGCGTTTCTTTGATAAAGTTTTAAATCGTAAACAAATTAGCCACAAGCGCTATTCACTCCCCCTCTAGAACGATCTCGATCTTACAATTGGTATCAGAGCGGGGTTGCTCTGAATTGGTACAACTACTGTTCGAGCATTTTTTTCGTCGCTTTTTCGTTCGTTTAGGATAAAAATAAAACCTTACGCCTTTCGTTTTTTCCCTCCAAAATTAATTTCCAAAAATTCACTACCATCTTTTCACCACTGGTCCATATTAGCAAAATATCACATTTTCAAAAATTTGTGGTAATATTATTTTAATATTTTTTCTCGAAATCCCTGAATTACTATTTTTATTTTTTTCTCTCGCACTACTAATCCAAGATCAAGTCCTGGGACATTCTTTTTGTTCATTTTCCTTGTGCTAGATCTAAAATGGCTTTCCAAGAAGGTTTTAGCACTGCTCGCCCACCACTCTTCTCCGGAGATGATTTCATATACTTGAAGGGCCGGATGGAGGCGTATCTCCAGACTCACTTTGAAGTCTGGATGATCGTCAAAACCGGCCTTGAACTACCAACTGACGGCGCCGGCAAACTGGTACTTACGAGAACTGGGACGCGAACATAATCAAGAAGGTTGAGGCCAATGCTAAAGCAACCTATACTCTTCAATGCGGCTTACCAATGAAGAACTGAATCGCGTTGGCCCCTTCTCAAGTGCAAAGGAGTTATGGGAGAAGCTGATCGAGCTACACGAGAGTACATCAGACATGAAAGTAAGTAAGTGTAATTTAATAGATGAGTTATTTGAGCAAACTAATACTACTCCGGCCGAGAAAGGTGTTACATTATTTATAGGAATAAGCAAGACGAAGAAAGCACTGAAGGCAACGTGGTCCGAGTCATCAGACGAATCCGACTCCGACGAAGAAGAACCGGCAAGCTTCTTCGCTCTACCAGTACTAGCATCTGTAGCGGAAATCGAGTCCGAGTTTGAGACCGAAATCGAGAGCGAATCAGAGATCGAGTCCTAGCGAAACTACGGATCAGTATCCATTTCTGAAGGACCCAAACCCACTGTAAGGTCTCTGATTTCCGGTACAAATGTAGATAAATTAGGAAATTTAGTTTCTTATCTGTTAAATAAATTAGCAAAATCCAACATTCGGGTCAAGTCGCTTCTAAAGGAGGTAACATCCCTTAAAGAAGTGACTAATACCGAATCCTTGGATGACCCTATTCAGACTGGAACCTCAACTCAAGTCCAAAAGCTTGAGGAAGAGAATTCCAGCCTGAAAAATCAAGTCAAGGATTTGAAAACTACATTGGAACGGTTTACACTGGGTTCCAAGAATCTTGACTTGATTCTTGGAAAACAGAAAGCCGTATACAATCGATCCAGACTTGGATTTAAAGCTAAAAAGAAATATCGGTCTTATTTATCGCTTATTAATAGACCGAATAGTAAGATATTCCAAGCATGGGTACCAAAGTCTAACTTGGTCAATCAAGTTGGACTTGGTCAATATTGGGTCCCCAAGGATCAAGTTCATCACCTTGATAGACCATATCGATGCTATGATCCAGGGGGAGCAAATAGAAAAACTATTTTTAAAATTGGTTGATGCTTGTTTTTTCTTGCTTTTTATTATACATGCTTAGGTTAGGATAGATTAAGGACCTAGGCGTAATTTACACTTGTTAGTTAAACCTAGGAGTTTCAAAAAGAAAATTAAATATATAATTTCTTTGAGCGGTTCTGTCTAGGAAGTGGTGGATGATCCCATACCCAAGAAGGCCGAGTGCCTCGCCACGACCTGGGAACCAATCTTTGAAATGTGTATTTAATTGACTAATTAAAAAACCTAAGTTTAACTCAAATGTAAATTAATCCTTAGAAATAATCTAAATCAAAGATAACCATCTCACAAAACTATTAAGGTTTCCTGATTGATAACGTAGAATCGGGTGAGATGGATCTAGGTTGAACTTAGTCAAAATCAACTAAACATAATTAATCTAGTTAATTCAAATAAATTAATAAAAATTATTTAAAACTCAATTTTAAAACTTATTTGAAAATCAATTTAAAAACTTATTTGAAAATCAATTTTAAAAAACTTGTTTAAAAATCTTTTTAAAATAATTTGAAAAATTATTTTAAAATCTTTTAAAAATTATTTAAAAAAACACTTTAAAAATTATCTGAAAATCTTTCAAAAAACTTATTTAAAAATCATTTTAAAAAAATTTCAAAAAACTTATTTAAAAATCATTCTAAAAATCTTTAAAAAAACTTATTTAAAAATCATTTTAAAAATCTTTCATTAAAAATTATTTTAAAAATCCTTTGAAAATCATTTAAAAATTATTTTAAAAATCCTTTTGAAAATCATTTTAAAAATTATTTTGAAAATATCTTTGAAAATAATTTAAAAATTATTTTAAAAATCCTTTTAAAAATTATTTTGAAAATACCTTTGAAAATCATTTAAAAATTATTTTAAAAATCTCTTTAAAAATCATTTAAAAATTATTTTGAAAATCCCTTTGAAAATCATTTAAAAATTATTTTAAAATCCTTTGAAAATCATTTAAAAATTATTTTAAAAATCCTTTTGAAAATCATTTTAAAAATTATTTTGAAAATCCTTTTGAAAATCCTTTTGAAAATCATTTAAAAATTATTTTAAAAATTCTTTGAAAATCATTTAAAAATTATTTTAAAAATCCTTTTGAAAATACATTTGAAAATCATTTAAAAATTATTTTAAAAATCCCTTTGAAAATAATTTAAAAATTATTTTAAAAATATTTTAAAATCATTTAAAAATTATTTTTAAAATCCTTTTGGAAATCATTTTAAAAATTATTTTTAAAATCCCTTTGAAAATCATTTAAAAATTATTTTAAAAATCCTTTAAAATCTTTTAAAAATTATTTTAAAAATCCTTTAAAATCTTTTAAAAATTATTTTAAAAATCATTTGAAAATCATTTAAAAATCATTTTAAAAATAATTTTGAAAATCATTTTAAAAATCCTTTTGGAAATCATTTTAAAAATTATTTTAAAAATCCTTTGAAAATCATTTAAAAATTATTTTAAAAATCATTTGAAAATCATTTAAAAAATAATTTGAAAAATCCATTTGAAAATCATTTAAATATAATTTTAAAATACATTAGAAAATAAATTTAAAAATTATCTCAAATCTGATTTATTATCATAATTATTTAAAAAAAACTAATGATTAATTATTTTTAAATCATAACTAATTTTGAAACCATATGTTCAAATTATAATTTCAAACTCAATTTTCAAAATTTTAAATGTTTTACTCATTTGAAAGTAATACTCAATAATATTTTAAATATCAATTTAAAATAAATATAATTCCATCTCACACTCATTAGTTTAACATGTTTGATAACCTAAAACGGGTGAGATGGAAAATTAGGATAATATAAAATACATTGAAAAATATAAAATATAATATATTATGTTTTTATATATTACATGCTTAGACTCTAGGACCCTAGGGATTTATTTTGGCATTAATTAAGGGGGAGTGAGTGGAGTCAAGCCAAGCTTTTTTTTTTGATTTAACAGTTAAACTCTTTGAAAAGTTAAAGCAAATCCAATAATTTTTATCCAGAAATTTTTTTTTAATCAAGCTTTAAACTGTTGATTATCTTAACTAAACTTTTATCAATATCTTTTTAAAGCCAAGTTGTTTTTCAAATTTAACTAAGTATTTCAAAAAGGTTTTTTCAAAATTTAGCTAAGTAGTTTTTCAAAAAGGCTTTTTCGAATTTAACTAAGTTTTTCTTTAGAAACTTTTTCAAAATTTACTAAGTATTTCTTCAAAAGATTTTCAAAATTTACTAAGTATTTCTTCAAAAAGTTATCAAAATTTACTAAGTATTTCGTCAAAGCCTGTCAAAATTTACCAAGTAAATTTTCAAAACTATTTCAAAATTAGCTAAGTTACTCTTCAAAGTCAAAAATAGTTTTTCTTTGCTAAAGTATGTTTCAAACTTAATCCTTTCAGCAATTTTTCCCTTTACACTTGTAATGAATCTTCTAATTTCACTTAGCTAAAAAGTTTTACAAGAAAATCAGTTCTAAAAAGCTAAGTGTTTATAAAAGTTTTTCCCTCTATTTAAAAGTTTTTTTTCCATGCTAAACTTTTCATCTATCTTCTTAAAGTTGTTATGGATAAAAATTATTATTTCTCAAAACAAGCTAAGGCTTATACTCAACTTATCCTTTACTCTTTCATTTATTTTTGATATATGGCAAAGGGGGAGAGTATAAGAAAATTCAAAGAAAGTTTAAGAATAGAAATCTTTGAATTTTTTTTCAAGGGGAGCTTTTGTTAAGGGGGAGTCTTTATACTTAAGTTTTTTACTAAGGGGGAGCTCTGCACTTAATTTAGCTCTGCACTTAATTTAGCTCTGCACTTAATTTTATGCTTGTCTTTTCATGCTTATATTTTTATGGCATTATTTTCTTAACTTTGAATTTTTGTTGCCATAATAAAAAAGGGGGAGATTGTTGGTGCGGGAAGCATCCGACGATCGAACCTAGGTTTTGATAATGGCAAAGAGATTCAAAGTTAAGATTCCTTGTTATCTAACATGCTTAAATGAGGTTTCAGGAAAGTCCTAACTACGGTTAGGCAGGTGGAAAATCCTAAGGGACGGTAACCTTAGGCCCTAGGGGGTGGTAACCCTAGGTGAAGGAAAACCCTAGGAGGTGGTAACCCTAGGTCCTAGGGGGTGGTAACCCTAGGTCCTAGGGGGTGGTAACCCTAGGTCCTAGGGGGTGGTAACCCTAGGTGGAGGAAAACCCTAAGGGGTGGCAACCTTAGGTCCTAGGGGATGGTAACCCTAGGTGGTGGAAATGTTAAGGGGGGGTAACCTTAGGTCCCAGGGGGTGGTAACCCTAGGTGGAGAAAAATCCTAGGGGGTGGTAACCCTAGGCAGAAAGTCCAGTCGGTCTGGAGGACCGAACTGACAAACATGTATACTCTTCTGAGTGGAGTAGGTGAGGACGTGTTCCCTGGAAGAGGGAACAGTAGGCGTCGGTTCGACCTAGGGTTTCCGGTCGGAAATCCGAAATCAGACCCGGACAGTTTGATGACTGTCAATCACTTGATTTATCATGTTTATATCTGTTCTAACTTTATCTTGCAGGGTATGTTGTTGTTTTGGGACTAACGTGTCTTGCAGGTACAAAAGGAACAAGCTAAGCCTCGGATGAACAATGTCCGAGGTGCCTCCATGGAGCATGGAGGTGCCTCGGGTCCAAAGATGAGCTGTCTGCACAGAGGAGCTGGAGGCGCCTTGGACTGCTCCTTGGAGGCGCCTCCATGGGGCATTGGAGGCACCCTCAGGTGGATAAGAGGCAACCGCGAGAGCTCACCGACAGCGAGGATTGCGGGATAAATCTTCTGGTTGGAGGCACCTCCATGGGGCATTGGAGGTGCCCTCAATGAAGTATTTAAGCAGGTCTCGAGGTAGCAGCAGCATTATCAGATTCCAAGCGACCTTTCTACAACCGGCTGCTAACGAGAAGTTCCGACGAAGCTACAACTTGACGCCGACGACTGGAGTTTTATTTCTGCCGTTTCTTTTATCTTCGGTATATTTATTTGCTATTCATTGTACTTTATTTGTAAATCCTTTACGATATTATAGTTGTTTCCCAACGTAAACGCTCAACGAGCGTGGGCCTTAGAGTAGGAGTCGCCACAGGCTCCGAACCAAGTAAATACCCAGTGTCTCTCTATGGTTGTCTCTTATTTTATTCCGCTGCATTTCTTTGATAAAGTTTTAAATCGTAAATGAATTAGCCACGATCACTATTCACCCTCCCCCCTCTAGCGCGATCTCGATCCAACAGTGACTTCTTTAGTGCTCTTGTACCTAGATTAATTAAAAATTTACAAACATTTGCATCTTTATCATCTTCCTAATATATAGTCGCGATCGACCAACAAGGGCCGATCGCAACTATATAAAGTCATATGTTCAGCAATTGTATTTGATGCATAAAGTCTTGGTAACATAGGAGTTAAAGGTAAATAAAACAACTAAGTGTATGATTTACATCGCTGTGACTTCTTCAGTTCTCTTGTACCTAGATTAATTAAAAGATTTACAAACATTTGTATCTTCATCATCTTCCCAATATATAGTCGTGATCGGCCAACAAGGGCCAACCATGGTCGGCCGAGGCCACCCAAGGCTATCGCCTTTGCCGTTGAGGAGGGGAAAAGAGAGGGAAGAGGGAGCTTACACGTTCATCATTGACTATTGCTGTCACCTTCGCCAGGGAGGAAAAGTGAAACTAGGGAAGAGAATAAATCTAGGGGGGTCAACGTTTAGGGTTTTTTTTGGCGATGAATTAAGGGGGCGCTTGGTTTAGGGGAACAAGAGTGGGGAATGAGAATAGAAATCATTGATTGTCATTGTTGATGTTTAGATTATATGAATGGAAATACAAATAAGGGAATGAATCCTTATAATTGGGTAATGACTCATTCTCATGTCCCCCCTTCAATGAGCCATTACTCTATTTTCAACAATCAAAATATTCTCTTATTCTAAAAATACCCTTAACCTAAAACTAAAATTCCCCCCTTAATGTCAAATATTAAAATATATTTATTTAATTTTTTGTTCATATCACTTTCTCTCTCCTTATTTTCTCTCATCATATTTTCTCTCTCCTTATTTTATCACACACTTCATCTCTCCTCAATCTCTTCCATCACACTCTCTTTCCTCTTTTTTTCTATCACACTTTCTCTCTCATCATACTTTCTCTCCCCTCAATCTCTCTCATCACACTCTCTTTTCTTTTTTTACTCATCGCACTTTCTCTCTCATCATGCTTTCTTTCTCATCACACTTTCTCTTTCCTCAATCTCTCCTATCACCCTCTCTCCCTTTTTTTCTTAACAAACTTTCTCTTTCATCATGCTTTCTCTCTCTGCATGCTTTCTCTCTCATCAATCTCTCCCATCACACTCGCTTTCTCTTTTTTTTTATTATCATACTTTCTCTCTCATCATGTTTTCACTCTCACAATACTTTCTCTTTCCTCAATCTTTCCCATCACTCTCTCCTTATTTTTTCTCATTACACTTTCTCTCTCTTCATCCTCTCCCATTATACTTTCTCTCTCATCATATTTTCTCTCTCATCTTCTCTCATCATGCGCTCTTCCATTACATTTTCTCTCATTACACTTTCCCTCTCCATTTTTTCCATCACACTTTCTCTCTCATCATATTTTTCTCTCACATCTATTTTTTTTCTCTTATTTTCCTTTAAGTGTAAAAAAGAAAATTTTGATTTATTTCGATAGAAAATATTCAACTAACCAAATATTGCTTTTAAGAGTGATATCCATGCTCATACCCATTTTCATTCTACAATACTATGATTTTCATAATGCCTCCTAAGTTTCATCACCAAATTCATTCCCAATTTAGGGACATAAACATTTTTCATTCCCGAATTGGGGATGAATTTGGCTACGAAAATTAAATCATCACCAAAAACCCTAAATTAGCTTTTCGCTGAACCACTACCCTAAATTCAAATCTATGACGAATCTATGCATATTTGGCGACAAATATGTGGATCCGTCACAAATCAATAAAAATTAAAAAATATTTAGTAAATGTTTTATGCTTGTATTTTCTTTTATGTTATAATTTTCATAGCACATTAACTATTAGGACACTTCGACGAGATATAAAGGGGGGTAATTAACTCCAATCGCTTCTTCAATGATGAGTTGTAACGGTAAACACTCGAAACAATTCTAACACCCAGATTTACTTATTATCCACCTCAACGAGATAACTAATCCAATGATCCACACAAAGTGTACTCTCTACTATGAAAATACTCTTCAGAAACACTCTGGAGGTGAAGAAACCTTGTACAAGCTCTCGACAAGAAATACAATGCAAACAAGAAGAAAATACACAAATCAAATGAAAACCTTACTTGCTTTCTTGTAACTTGTAAAGATCTCTTGATCAGTTGAAAAGTGCAGTAATACTTATCTTCCAAAGCTCAAGGATCGATGATGAAGAGTGGAGAAGAAGAATTACATTTGAATCTTCATTGGTGCCTTTATCTCCCATGGATTAGGGCTCCTAATTGATTAGCCTTACCCCCAATTGATTACCACTTCAGATCCAAGAGCATCCAGTCATTTAAACCTCACAATGGCTCTTTTCTTTGCCTCTCAATCGATTAGCCAATCAATTAAGCAGCTTCAATTGATCACCTGATCGATTCAGAAACTCTCTATTTGCTCACGACCAAGCTTAATCAATTAGCCAATCGATTAAACATCTCGTAATAACCTCAATTGATTGGGATTCTTCCCAATTGATTCAGCATAGTACAATGCACTATGCTTCATGAAAAACCATTTTCTAATTGATCACTTGATCATCCATCCTAGGTGTAGAAAGGGAAGAGTTGGGTTGAAGGCGCCTTAGCTGATGGATTAGAGGCGAAATCGGCATGAGAGACTTGTGGAGAATTTCGGCAGAAGACGAATAGAAGTCTTTCTGTTCGTGGCAAAAACTTCGGGTTTAAGGCGCCCTATATGTGTGTTAAGGCGCCTTAAACAGGCTCTTCGAGGCGCCTCGGAGATGATCCGAGGCGCCTTTGACAGAGTTGGCGGGAGTTTTCCCGCCGCTGTTGATGGTGACTCCCTTGTGTGGGAGGCGCCTCAGATAGGCATTTTTTTTAGGTTAAGTTTTGATTAATAAGTTGATTGCGTTTTGTACCTTAATTTTGAAAGATGATTTTAATTTCTCGAGAATCATTAAGTTAAGTTTAAAAGATAATTTTCATTTTGAAAATAGTTGTAACAACTC
This sequence comes from Zingiber officinale, assembly GCF_018446385.1. Taxonomy (NCBI): domain Eukaryota; kingdom Viridiplantae; phylum Streptophyta; class Magnoliopsida; order Zingiberales; family Zingiberaceae; genus Zingiber; species Zingiber officinale. The sequence goes on along the minus strand of NC_055986.1, from coordinate 16,122,940 downwards.
AAATTTCCTCATTATGAGTCCTGATAATACTTGAAAATATTTAGAAATGCTTTAGAAATATTCTAGAGGTTTTTAGAAATTTTTAGAGTATTTTTATGCAATTTTCATAGTTCGTTTGGTATTTTTACCAAAACAAACAAATTTGAGGCAAAAAGAGGTTGGGCCGAGGTTCGAACCGGAAACCCCTGGTTAAACAAAGCCTTAAGTTGTTTCGGATGACCAGGAACCTAACAGGGCCGTGCTGATTGATAACCATGATTTCATTGCATTATTTTGATTCATATATGCATGGTTTGATGTTGATTTTATAGGTTTAAATCATGGTTACATCATATTTTGTGCATTGTATCTATTTTGGACCTAATTACAAATTATTATATTTTTGTGTTATTTGATGTTAATAATTGATTCTTATTTTGTAGGCATCAAAGGATCTTGTATTTGGATCTATTTGGCCCAAAATTGGGCTCGAATCGGAGTTCAAACGAGAAGATCAAGGTTTGAAGCATTATGGGTCGTTTATCAAGAATAGGAGAGATCTGAACCATCCGTTGAAGATCTGGCCGATCCAACATAATGGGGAGCAGATCTGAGACATTGATGAAGATCCAGAAGTTTTGATCCAGATCTGAGTTCATCTAGCCATTGATCCAGCCCGAATTAATCTGGACCGTTCATTGAAGACAGGGCAGATCTGGGCCATCCAGTGATGATCTGATCGATCCGACTTAAGGGAGAGTAGATCCAGACCCTAGAGCAAGATCAGTACCTTCAGATTGGATTTTGGGCAAACTTTCACCGTTGATTTAGCTCCAAATCAATCCCAGCCGTCCGATCAGATCCAGATCTGATTCAAAAGAGAAGATACAGTGCTATAGTGCCTTCGTCGATCCCCTTCATGCAGCTCAGTTCCGGCGCGCGTCTTCCAGCGGATTTCTACCACCTTTCCTTCTCCTTTCAACCTCTCGAACTTCAATCTTGGTGGAGGGCTTCTCGGCAGCGTCATCCCGATTCTCTGGAGCCGTCTTTGGGTGTTTCCTCCGGCGGAATTCAGCTTCCGGAAGTTCTTTGTTTTCTCCATATTTGGAGGTGGTCTTCCAAATCTGCGCTCTGATTCCATTCAGTGACGCTTGGAGGTGGTCCGCCGGCGTTATTGAGCTTCATCCGATGCCATCCGCAGTCCGCTACATCATATCAGATTCAGAGAGCTCCGGTAGCAGATTTCCAGCAATTTCGGCCATTCTTGGGGTTTTGGGATGTTCTTAGCTCACCGGGGGTGGTCCGTCGGTGTTCTTGAGCATTACTTGAACTGATACGCCACTGAGATGCTCCACTGAGGTCCAAAGTTGGGTGGTCTCAACTTTGGCACTCTTGTGTGACGGCAAGAGTGTGAAATTTGGTGAGATTGGTTGTGAGTTGGATCGGTTAGGGTTTTATTTCATTTTGTTATTGTTTTTACAGCTTAGAACAGATTCATTTGATGTTTGTTATGTTTTTAGCAAGTCATTTAGTATTTCATTACCTTGTTGTAGTTTAATTTGAGTTTAATTTGTTCTTGGTTAATTGTTAGGTTGTTAAGTTTAAATTAGGGTTTCATTGGTGCTGTAGATCAGATTTAATTGTGTTTTTTTATTTCATATTTAGTTTAAGTGTGTTGATGGTTTAATTATAATGTAGGGTGACAATGCATTATGGTTTGAACATTGGCACATAGTTAGGTTTCATTTATGCATTAGATAATTTCGTATTCACTATGCTTTTCATTTATTCAGTATAGATTCAAAGCATTAAACCCCCACTAACATATTAAAATCCCAAAAATAGGAATAAAAGACAATCATAGATTACATTCTACTGTTGGTTCTGTTAGGATCTTAGATGGCTAGAGGGGGGGGGGGTGAATAGCCTCTTAAAAACAAAAACAAAATTTCTACACAGAGATTTGTTAGCACAGCGGAAATAATCAAAACAAACACTTATGCAAAGAAGAAAACACACCACCACTAACACAATGATGTACGAGGTTCGGGGATAACTTGCCCCTACTCCTCGGCGTGTCCGTAAGGTGGACGATCCCTTGATCTTTCGGTAGATCAACCCCCGGACAGATTCCGACTAAGTATTTCTCCTTCTCGGTGGAGAAACCTCCCACAAAGTCTCAAAACAGATTTAGAATGAAGCACAAGACTTAGACTTACAGAATTTTGTGGCTACAATGAATGCACAATCAACTTACAGCCACAATGAATGCAGAGAGTGAAGAAGAAGTAGATTCACAGCCAAGAGCTTCACAGAACACCCTTGCTTGAACGTCGACAGAGAGTTTGCTACCCAAAAAGAATTCTTACCAAACCTCTCTTCTACCTCCTTCTTATTTCTCTGCTCTCTTGCTGTCTTCAGCCAGAGCCAAACCACTGCATCGAATCACGTCAACCAGTAGCGTATCACTATCGCCGAACCAGGCGTCGCCAATCACGCTTCTTCCTCATCTGATTATCTGAGCTCACACCAATACCATCCTTGGTCTTCACTGGTGTCTCTGAGCTCGAACCAATAAGGAAGAGTCAAGCTGATTGCAGCCAGTGAGCCAACTGAACAAGCCAGTGAACGTTGACGCTTCTTTTGCACAATTTGCAGCGATAACCAGTGGAAAAACCATTTTTTTTTATTCCTTTGATAGTCATTGATTTGAATTCAAGCATCACCATGGTACCTGCAACCTGTTACTCAAAAAGCTCACAAGCAGATGTTAGATCAGACGCATCAGAAATGAATCAGAAATCAGTAGAAACTGACAGTGTGTGCAGACAGTGTGGTGGATCGGTCAGCGGACCGATCCACACCTTTGGATTGATGTCTGATCGATCGTGAAGACCGATCAGGGTATGGCCTGATCGGTCTGCAGACCGATCAGGGCTTAATGAGTGCGGTTCCTCGCACTCCTGAGATCATCACCTGATCGGTCTCAAGACCGATCAGGATATGACCTGATCGGTCCGGAGACCGATCAGGGTTCATATGGATCGGTCCACGGACCGATCCACTGCCTTTTTCCTTCTCGCGACATCATCTCCTGATCGGTCTACAGACCGATCAGATTACACTCAGTAGGCTACTGAGTGTTTCCTGATCGGTCTACAGACCGATCAGATTATACTCAGTAGGCTACTGAGTGTTTCCTGATCGGTCTACAGACCGATCAGATTACACTCAGTGTGCTACTGAGTGTTTCCTGATCGGTCGCCAGACCGATCAGCAAACATAGTTTCACCAGATCGGTCTGTGCACCGATCAGGCAATCAAAATCCCACTGGATCGGTCTGTTGACCGATCCAACGCCCATGTGATATTAGGATTGGTCTTGAGAACGAGCTACCGAGCCCTCTCTGACCTAGTCCGGAGAACGAGCTACCGAGCCCTCTCCGACTTCGTCCGGTCCAGAGAACGAGCTACCGAGCCCTCTCTGACCACTCCGTGCCAAGTCTCCATACTTGGACTTTTCCCATGCCAAGCTCCCTGCTTGGACTTTTCACCAGATGTCTGGTCAACCTTGACCCATCTGGATTTCCCTTGCCTGGCTTCACTCACCAGGACTTTCCCTCCCAATGGATCAACCTCAATCAGTAGTCAGTCTGAGTTTGATTAATATCTGATACAAACTTAAATCAGTGTCAACATCAAAACAACATCCAGGTCAGACTGTATCAACAGGTTCCTCGAGATCGATCCTGGGCTCGTTACTACAACATTATTGCAAAATTAAGGGGTTCAATGGAAAATACATTTGTATAATTTGATTAGCGGATGTGACAGATTCGCCTTATCACTGATCAGAGAAGGGGCGAAAATAATTTAAGCAATAGTTAGATAACAGAATACCCTAGTTATAAAGGGAGATAAGTTAAGAGAGAACTTAGGTTTTTCCCGTGACCAAAACCTTCCTCTTCTCTTCTTACGTGCGACGACGTTCTGCTTGGGCGGAAACAAAGAGAAAACTAGGGCTTCGACTCCGGCAGCCGGCCAAGGGTCGATTCCGAGAGCCTTCCACACTATCGTGATCCCCTTGTCAGGGAGAGCACGTAGATGTGAAAAAGTTGCTGAAATCTCAAGCTCCTCCGAAACCCTAGAAGCTTCTCTTTTCGGTTGTAAGTCCAAGAACGAAGGTAAGTGCTTCTCACCTGTAGTAGGAGTAGTTTCGGATTCTCGTTCTTCTTGATTCCCGAAGCATGCTGTAAAGAGGTTGTTTTTGAAGCTTACTGCCGAGAAACTCCATTCAGATTGTTTGGATTTGGGAAAAGAATTAATTATTTAGTTTGGGCATGTGGTTTAGTATTCCAGCAGTTTTTTTTAGCTTGACTTGTGCTACAAAAGGGGCACGAACAACCCTTTGGAGTTTATTGTTTTAGCTTTGGGTTGTGCTATGCCATGGTCATGAACAGATTAGTTCTGGGAGTATTTTAGTTAGATCTCTTAACAGGCTATTTAGATTTGCGGTCTTAGTTTTCTGTGGAAGTTCTTAGTAGGAACAACTTGTGTGTTAACCATGCTGTTAGACCTATTGTCACCATCCTCTTTTTCGTTCAGAATTATTTCTTTGTTGATTTGATAAGCATGCACAGTTCTTTTAGTATGCAGCCAGAATTCTTTTTTTGTTTCGTTGCCAGTAACCAAGCATGAACAGCTTGTAATAAAAGTGCAGATTTATTCTTTTGCTGATTGGATAAGCATGCACTGTTCCTCTTTAGTATGCTGTCCAGATTTTTCCTGTTTAGATTTCTACATGTTGTTACTTCAAAGGGCACGACCGGATCATTTTGAGCCTTGCAGGTTCTGGATTTGGTGGCCAGGCAGTGAACATGAAATGGTTTAGTTTTAGTTTCCTATATATATGAAATGAATACGAATAGTTTATTTAAGTTTACTATGTAATTACCGAGGCATTCTTCTTATTAGAAGTATTAACAAGTAACAAGTATTTTACTTGAAGAGGCTAGTACCTGACTTTCGAGGTTGTTGTTAAACAAATCCAGGTGACCAGTTCTGAGGTCTTAGCCCTGGTAAGACCAAGGTCTTTACCCTCATAGGACTGGTGGCTTGCTACCTCAGTTTATATTAGGGAGCGCGCAATGGTACTAAGCCTGGGCCCAAGAGATTATTATTTTGAAGTATAAGAGTATAAGTTTTGGGAACAAATGGAATAAGTTTTACATGGGTTTAAAAAATCAGCAAGTTTAGTTTTCTTCTATTCTAGCATGTTGTTTGGTTTCCTTACTGTTATTTGCTATTAGATGAGCAGCTTTACATGTTTAGCATTTTAGTCTATTTTGATTCCTTTGCTATTAGATGAGCATGAGTAGTGTTTCTTTTAAAGCATTCAGTTCTTAGATTTCTTCCTATTCACATACATATCCGAGTTTTATGAGTTAGATAGCGCTTACTAAGCATTCGCTTATAGTTGCATTTTCCTCTTACTGCAGACAAAGGGAAAGGAAAGCTATAGTGAAGGAAGGAGACAAGGAGATGTGAGATGGATGTGTGATATCTGGACTATGAAAGCCTTGGGATTTTATTAAAGAATTTATTAAAATTTTGTATTTAGATTGTTAGTGAAATTTAGGTGGATTATGTTCTTTTTGCATTGTTAGAACTATTCTTTCATGTTGATGGTTTATTCATAGAATGCTTTTATGTATTTAGAATTTTTCCACTTAAATTGCTATGCACATTAGTTCCATTATTTGAGTTGTATTATTGTTGCATGCACGTTCAGATTGATATATAGTTTTAGTTGAGAACAAATGCTTGAGTAGAATGTATAGATGAGTTATTTATGTTTTCAGCTGTTACTTATTTCATGTTTCGAGTTTGTAAAGAGTTATAAGTATTACCATCAATATGTGAACAATACTAGTTAAGTAAATAATTTATAGTTAAGTAACGGCAACACTCTCACAGACTAGTAGAGAGGAGGGTGGGGTCGTTACAAGTTGGTATCAGAGCAGTCCCCATTCTCCAGCATCACACACACATCAGCATCAGCCTTGCCGTCCTCAAGTAAGAAAGTACTTAAATTCTTTTATTTAGTATGTCTTTCCTTATTATTTGTAGTATAGAGAAATCCTTAGAAATATTTGCTTATATGTGCTTAAGCTAGATAAAAGTTCTTGTTTGTCTTTCTATGTTTTATATATATGTCTAGAGAGTATAGAGACAATTTCAGGTTTTCTCTCTCTACATGACTAGATGTCAAGAAGAGGACGTCCCCGTACCGCTCGTACTGAGGACCAAGCATAGGAGAACGAAGAGCCCAGAGCAACTGAACCAAATCTCTCTGAAGTTGTTGCTCAACTCCAGAGACAAGTGGCAGAGCAGCAACAAGTGATCATCAATCTGATGGCTAATCGGTAGCCAGTCCCTCCCACTTCCCCAACTATCAATGTGGAGACCCCAGTGGTGACTGAAGTTCCACCAGCTACCCTGGAAGTCGCCACAGCACCTAAATGACAAGAAGCATACCTGATACAGTGGCTGAAGTTGAAGCCAGAAAGTTTCTCAGGCACGACTGAGCCCTGGGATGCCCCGGCTTGGTTCAAGACACTGGAGAGCATAATGGAGCTTCTTGACTGGCCAGAAGTCGAGAAAGTTAAGTGTGCCTCCTTTTTCCTATCTGGAGATGCTCGTATGTGGTGGGAGAGAGTTAAGAGCAAGAGAGCAGCCAACCAGATGAGCTGGGCCGACTTCGAGACAGAGTTTTACGAAGAATTCTTCCGCCAACGGATCACCAATAAACATTATGAGGAGTTTATAGAATTCAGACAGGGCGACCTGCCAGTAGAAGAAGCAGTCAAGAGATTCAACAGGCTAGCTCATCTCTACCCAGAGCTAGTAAGTACATAGAAAGAACGAGTCAGACTGATGCTCAGAATGCTGAGGCCAGAAATAGCACTTAACGTGATTGGTGGAACTCACCGACTACAGACTGGTGAAGAGCTGGTCAGTAGGGCATTAGTCGCTGAGCACTATCTGAACAGTATCAAGGCACAATAAACGCAACTCAAGCCAGTTAAGATAGAAGACAAGGCAGCAGGGAGTCAGAAACCCCAGGCAAGTAAGCAGAACTGGAAGGGCAAGGATAACAAAAGGAAACAATGGAATACAGGAGGCAGCCAAAAGGGAGGTCCAGTAGACAAGCAGGCCAAGTTCCCTCCCTACCCTAAATGCGGGAGACTACATCCAGGAGCCTGTCTGGTGGGTATGACTGGATGTTATTCATGTGGTCAAGAATGACACCTGGCTAAGGTTTGTCCTAACAAGCTCAAAGCACCTCAGCAACAGGCAGCGCAATACGGGAACAAGCCTCAGTTACACTACATGCCTGCAACTCTGGACGGACCTCAGCTCAGTCAGGGAAGGTTGGAAGCCCCACCAGTTTCAGCCAGTGCCAGAGTATGCTCCCTCACTAAAGAGGAAGCTGCTAGTGCCTCCATGGTCGTAACAGGTCAAGTAGTTATTTTTCAGCATTTAGCTACTGTACTATTTGATACTGGGGTGACCCATTCTTTTATATCAGTACCCTTTGCCAAGGAATCTCAGGTGCCTACAGAGAGCATGAACTCCAAGTTCTTGACAACCCTACCTTCTGGGGAAGTCATGGAGTCCAACCAGTGGCTTCGGGCTGTACCAGTCATAATTTCAGACCGAGAGCTATATGTTAATTTAGTAGTCCTAACGATGCAGGATTTTGACGTTATTCTAGGTATGGATTTCCTCAGTAAGTACAGCGCTTCGGTGGACTGCCGCAGAAGGAAAGTCATTTTCAGCCCAGAAGGTGAACCATCCTTTGAGTTTACGGGAGCGTTGAAGAGGAAGACTCAGAAATTCCTCTCTTCCCTAGCAGCCCATCAGATGTTAGCTAAAGGGTGTACTGGTTTTCTTGCTTACATTGTGAATATAGAAGAACAAGAAGGACCCAAGCAGGAAGATGTTTGAGTAGTCTGTGAGTATCTAGAGGTATTTCCAGAAGAGCTACCTGGACTACCTTCCAACAGAGAAGTAGAGTTTGAAATTGAGTTAGTGCCTGACACCAGTCCAATTTCAAAAGCTCCGTACCGGATGTCTCCAGCAGTGCTGAAAGAGCTACAAGAACAACTCCAGGAGCTGCTTAACAAAGGTTTCATTCGCCCTAGTCATTCACCATGGGGAGCTCCGGTGTTGTTTGTTAAGAAGAAAGACGGATCTATGCGGATGTGCATCGATTATAGAGCGCTGAACAAAGTAACAATTAAGAACAAGTACCCTCTTCCCAGAATAGATGATCTATTTGATCAGTTAAAGGGGGCAACAGTGTTATCTAAGATAGACCTACGCTCTAGATACCATCAGTTGAAAGTGAAAGAAAGTGATATATCCAGAACAACTTTTAGGAATAGATATGGACACTACGAGTTTGTAGTCATGCCTTTTGGTGTGACTAATGCACCTGCAGTCTTCATGGACTTAATGAACAGAGTGTTCTGAGAATACCTTGACAAATTTGTCATCGTGTTCATCGACGACATTCTGATATATTCAAGAACTCCAGAGGAGCATGACACGCACTTGAGAATAGTACTGCAGACCCTTCAGCAAAAGCAGCTTTATGCCAAATTCTCAAAGTGCGAGTTCTGGTTAGAGCAGGTGGCATTTCTAGGTCACATCATTTCTAAAGAAGGTATCCAGGTGGATCCTGCCAAAATAGAAGCGTCAACAACTGGTGCAGACCCAAGAATGCCAGGGAGATCAGAAGCTTCCATGGTTTAGCTGGGTATTACAGGAAATTCGTGGAAGACTTTTCCAGGATAGCCTCTCCACTAACAACCCTAACTAGGAAGAACAAGAAGTTTGAATGATCAGACAAATGTGAGCAAAGTTTCTAAGCATTGAAGAAAAGATAGACCAGTGCTCCCATTCTGACTGTTCCAGAGAATGACAAGAGTTTTTGTTAGCTAGAGCCCTAGAGCCAATCATTTGATGATTGTATTTTGGACTTATTGTATCATATTCTATATAAATAAAGGCATTTGGATTTTGGTTATTATACTTACTTGTATTGGTGCCAAATAAACTAAGTATAATAATGTCCTTGAGTAGACGGTTCTCACCTATATCAATCGGTTAGTTGAACCGATAGTGAGATGATATAGGGAACACTACTCTTAATCATTCCTAGTTGAGTATTAACATTCAGGGAAAATGTTAATGCAATAAGACTAGCATGTAGGTTAACTCGATGACTTGATCTCACAAGTCATGGATATAGAGATATCAAGTTGACACATGAGTATACATTAGAGAATGTATACTGAATGACCCGCCATGAGAAAGTATCATGGATCGTTATATGAGTGTCATATACTTTCTCATGTGGCTATTAGTATGACTACTAGTCCTTAGACCTGAAGTCACCATAGATATCCTACATAAGGAGTTATGTACTTTGGTTTCGTCAAACGTCACCCGTAACTGGGTGGACTATAAAGGCGATTACTGGGTATATAACAAATTATGCAGAGGGATGTGAGTGATGTAGATGGGATCTATCCCTCCTATATGACGGGAGAGATATCGATATTCTTGATAGAGTGAGACCACGAAGTGCATGGCCATGCCCAAATGAGTCAATATAGGATATTGAGCTCATTTGATTTAGTGAGTCTACTTGGAGTTCAAGATTTAGATTGGTCAGAGGATGACACGGTCTATGCCTCACATTGACCAATCTAGATGTCTAGGATAGAAGGACACTTGTCATATATTGTGAGGAGTCACAATTAGTAGTCACAAGGTGATGTTGGATCTCAACATTCTTGTAACTTGGGTAGTAATGATGTGTTGCTAGATACCGCTCATTACTTATGCTCCTAAATGAGTTTAGGGCATTGTCAACGTTACAAGAACCTATAGGGTCACACACTTAGGACAATTAGATGGAGATTAGGTTCATATGATGAACCAAGAGGATTAGATTCATTTGATGAATCAAATTGGATTAAGAGTAATCCTAATTGGGCTAACTTGAGTTGGACTCAAGTGAATTCATGTATTCAATGAGTCTAATTTAGATTATGACTCATTAAATCAACTTAATTTAATGAATTAGATTCATTATATTAATTTGGCTTGAATCAAATGGTTAGATTAGATCAACCATGGAAGAGATTTGGTCAAGTTTGACTTGACTTGAGAGGAAGATTAAAAGTTAAGTTTGACTGGACTTTATGCCACCTCATTGGTGAGTTGGCATTGATGTGGACCAATGATGTTACTCCACATCATCATGGGCGCCACCTCATGGAAGTTACAAAGCCATTTTCTTTAATAGCTTCACATTAATTGTACTTAATGCAATTTTTGGGAGTTACACAATTTGAAGTGGCCGACCACTTTTGAATGGGAAATAAATTGATTTTCCTCATTCAAGTGCATTATTCCTTCTTCTTCCTCTTGGAGCTCTCTTCCTTTCCCTCTCCTCTTCTTGCCGTGACCTATCAAGGTGCTAGCACACCTTTGTTTAGGTCTTCTCCACCTAAGTTGTCCGTGTGGATACTTCTAGAGGAGTATCTATCTTGATACTCTTGAGATCCGACACCGTTTGGACGAGCGGGAACGCGAAGGGCAACACATCGAAGGTATAAAATGTTTTTCCTTTGTAGATCTACTGTAGATCGTCGTTTGAAACTCGTAATCGTAATTTCAAAATTTTTCTTCGCACGGATCCGTTGGCTTTGGGGCTTTCGGGGTTTCCGCAACGCGAAAACGCGGTTTTCGCGGCCCGAAAAAACCCAACAGTGGTATCAGAGCCACGTGCGAAGCGAGTACGAGTTTAGATTCATATTTTTATGAAAAATATAGATCTGTAAACTTTCTATAAATTCATGTTTTTATAGTTTTAATGGGTAATTTTCTCGTAGAAGCGAAGCACAAGTGTTTCGGCACTTGTAGGCTTCGACTACCGAGAAGTTTTTCCAAAAACGGTAATGTTTCGACCCAAAATATTTTGGGACAGCGGGCTAAGGCACTCTTGGATCACTTAGGAGCAACTCGCGATGGTTAGATCGCGGGTAGGGGTACTACCCCTAACCCCGCAAGGGGATTTGCTCCGCGATTGCGCCCGAAATTGCTAATTGGGACCGCCGGGAAAAATTTACTCATAAAATCTGTAAAATTATGAAAAATTACAGAAAATTATGAAAAATAAATAATTTTGAATTATATATTATTTTTGTGATAGTCATGGCCCAAAGACCCAATTCGATTGGACAATTGTGTTGTAATTCATAATACGGTCTGCGTGCCATTATGTGATGTGCGTGCTTGTATTTTATTTTTATTTTATTTTCGTGACCTGCGCGTCGTGCCTTTCTCTTATATTCTGGTTGTAAATTAGATTTAGACTCGAATGTAACTCGAGTTTCAAAATTGTAATGTAATTTTGAAGCGGTGGAAGGTCCACACGAGACGGAGTTACGAGGAGGGCGCGAGCAACACAAGGTGGTCAAAGGAAGAAGCTTGAGAAGCTGTTGACCTTAGGTTGACCATCCGATCTTCTCATTGGCTTGAGAAGATCGTAGTATGGCCATGACTAAATCACAAATTAATTTAATTAATTGCTTTTGTGTGTATGTGATGCATGCTAGTTAATTAAGTAATTAATTAGTGCCTAACGATTAGATTAGATCTAAGTCGTGCACATGATGCACCCTTCGATTAGATTAGATATATCGAGTATATGATATGCATCATCGTTTAGATTAGATCTAAATCACATCAACTCGTAATGCCTACCATGCCATGATACCTACCACTACCTCGATCGCATGTAGTTGTTGAATCTGCCAAAGCAGAGCAACACATACTATCTTGGTAGGGTACGGAGGGACAATCTTGGTCCCGCCTATCAACGCATGGGTGAGTACAACTCAATTAGATTGAGTATTCCTAGTTAACTCGGTTGGATCGAGTATAACTATAGGCATTCTTCCAACGGTTGGAAAGTTAGGTCAAAATCACATATATATTAACTCTCGGGCGTATTAGCCAAAGCTAACTCGAGTTTTAATATAAATGCGGATTTTGATTCTATAAACAAGAGTTGCATAGAGATGTAATTGGTAATCGTTACCTACCGATCATACTAAGTCTTGGGCATATTAGCTAAAGCTAACTCAAGGGTTAGTATGATGTGGATCTTGTCCCACATGAATTATAGAATTCAGTGGGAGCATCATTTAGTTAAAGGCCTAATTAAATGATTAAGAATATGATATTTATTTCTGCTTTTATTTTTGTTGTAGATTACCATGACGTCGAATACGAACACCTTCTCCCTACGATCTGTCCTCGAGAAGGACAAGCTCAACGGAGCAAACTTCCTGGACTGGTACAGGAACTTGAGAATAGTTCTCACCCAAGAACGTAAACTGTACGTTATGGAGCAGCCCATTCCAGAGGCTCCTCTTGCCACTGCCCCGCGAGCTGACCGAGATGCTTTCAAGAAGCATCAAGATGACGCATTAGATGTGTCTTGTCTAATGCTCGCGACCATGAACTCTGAGCTTCAGAAGCAACGCGAGTTAATGGGCGCTTACGATATGGTTGAACATCTTCGTCAACTATATCAAGGTTAAGCGAGGCATGAGAGATTTGAGATCTCAATGACACTGTTTCAGTGCAAGATGTCAGACGGGGCTCCAGTAGGCCCATATGTACTCAAAATGATTGGGTACATAGAGAACCTACAAAGGTTGAGGTTCCCTCTTGGCCAAGAGCTGGCTACTGACCTGATCTTGCAATCCTTGCCGGATAGCTACAGTCAATTCGTTCTAAACTACAATATGAACGAGATTGATAAGCCACTGCCCAAGCTGCTTAGCATGTTAAGAACTGCTGAGCTAAACCTTAAGAAGGCTAAGCCCAACACTGTTATGATGGTTCAGAAACATAAGGGAAAGGGCAAGCCCAAAGGCAAGGGAAAGTCCCAAGCCAAGGGAAAAGGGAGGGGTCGCCAAGGATGCTACCTGCTTCCACTGCGGTCAGACCGGGCACTGGAAGAGGAACTGCAAGGTATACTTGGAGGATCTTAAGAAGAAGCGAAGTGAGACTTCCACTTCAGGTATATATGTTATAGAAGTCAATCTATCTATTTCTACATCATGGGTATTAGATACTGGATGTGCTTCTCACATTTGTACTGATGTGCAGGCGCTGAGAAATAGCAGGGCATTGACAAAGGGCGAGGTGGACCTACGAGTAGGTAATGGAGCACGGGTTGCTGTAGGGACTTACTTTCCATCTCTGCCCTCTGGGCTTGTACTAGAGTTAGTCGATTGTTATTATGTGCCTGCATTAACTAAGAACATTATATCAGTTTCTTGTTTGGACAAGAAAGGTTTCTCGTTTACTATAAAGAACAAATGTTGTTCCGTCTATTTAAACGATATGTTCTATTGTAGTGCACCTCTGATAAACGGACTCTATATTCTAGACCTTGAGAGCCCTATCTATAACGTAAATACCAAGAGGTTCAAGTCAAATGACATGAACCAAACCTACCTCTGGCACTGTCGCTTAGGTCATATAAATGACAAGCGCTTATCCCAGCTCCATAAGGATGGTTTGTTGGACTCATTTGATTTTGAATCATATGAGATATGCGAGTCATGCCTACGAGGCAAGATGACCAAGACTCCCTTTAGTGGGCACAACGAGAGAGCAACTGATTTGTTAGGACTCATACATAGTGATGTATGTGACCCTTTCAATGTTGCTGCTAGAGGCGGTTATAGATACTTCATCACATTTACTGATGACTTCAGTAGATATGGTTATGTGTACTTGATGACACATAAGTCTGAATCCTTTGAAAAGTTCAAAGAATTCAAGAATGAAGTACAGAACCAGCTTGGCAAGAGTATTAAGATACTTCGATCCGATCGAGGTGGAGAATACCTTAGCCTTGAGTTTCGTGACTATCTAGTAGAGTGTGGGATCCTATCCCAACTCACTCCTCCTGGAACACTACAGTGGAATAGTGTATCCGAAAGGAGGAATCGTACCCTATTAGATATGGTGCGATCTATGATGAGTCACACAGATCTTCCGACATACCTTTAGGGCTATGCTCTAGACACGACAACTTTTATACTCAACCGAGTTCCATCCAAGGCCGTGATAAAGACACCATATAGGCTATGGACTGGGAGAGATGCCCAGGTGTCTTTCATGAGGATTTGGGGTTGTGAGGCTTACGTTTGACGTCAAGTCTCAGACAAATTAGGACCCAAATCTGACAAGTGTTTTTTCATTGGATATCCCAAGGAAACTAAGGGATATTACTTCTACATTCCCAGTCAACACAAGGTAGTTGTGGCAAAGACTGGGGTCTTTCTAGAAAGGAACTTTGTTTCTAGAAAGACTAGTGGGAGCGCGTTCGATCTTGAAGAAGTTCAAGATGCGAACAATAGCACTGATGCCTCGAAGGAAATTGAACTGGAACCACAAAGTGTTGTGGATGATGTTGTTCCACAAGGAGTTGAGGAACAACAACCAGTTCAAGTAGACATACCTCTTCGCAGGTCTGATAGGGTACGTCGTCAGCCTGAGAGATACTTATTTTTCTTGTCTGACCATGATGACGTTATGCTCATAGAGGATGAGCCTACCACCTATCAGGAAGCTGTGATGAGACCAGATTCCGAGAAATGGCTAGAAGCCATGAGATCCGAAATGGAATCCATGTACACCAACCAAGTATGGACTTTGGTTGATCCACCTGAAGGGGTAAAACCCATTGGATGTAAGTGGGTCTTTAAGAGAAAGACTGACATGGATGAACTTATCTATAAGGGTCGCTTGGTAGCTAAAGGTTTCAAGCAGATTCATGGTATTGACTATGATGAAACATTTTCTCCAGTAGCGATGTTTAAGTCCATTCGGATCATACTTGCTATTGCAGCCTACCATGACTATGAGATATGGCAGATGGATGTCAAAATCGTGTTTCTGAATGGAAACCTGCTCGAGGATGTGTACATGACACAACCTGAGGGTTTTGTAGATCCACAGCATACTAGCAGAGTATGCAAGCTGCATAGGTCCATTTATGGACTAAAGCAAGCTTCTCGGAGCTGGAATCTTCGATTCGATGATGCAATCAAACAATTTGGTTTCATCAAGAACGAAGATGAGCCTTGTGTCTACAAGAAGGTTGTAGGGGATATAGTTGTCTTCCTCATATTGTATGTGGATGACATACTACTCATTGGGAAGGACATCCCTATGCTTCAGTCTGTCAAGACCTGGCTAGGGAGTTGCTTCTCAATGAAGGACTTAGGTGAGGCATCCCACATTCTAGGAATACAGATCTATAGAGATAGATCTAAGAGATTGCTTGGCCTAAGTCAGAGTACATACATTGACAAGGTACTCCTTCGGTTTGCCATGCAGAACTCCAAGAAGGGATTTCTGCCGATGTCACATGGAGTGAGTCTTTCGAAGACTCAAGGTCCCTCTTCTAGAGAGGAGAGAGACCGCATGGATCAGATCCCTTATGCCTCAGCCATAGGATCGATCATGTACGTCATGCTATGTACTCGACCTGATGTCTCGTATGCTTTGAGCATGACGAGCAGATACCAGTCAGATCCAGGTGAAAGTCACTGGATAGCGGTCAAGAATATTCTTAAGTACTTAAGAAGGACTAAAGAATATTTCTTGATATATGGAGGCAATGATGAGCTAGCTATAAAGGGTTATAGTGATGCTAGCTTCCAGACCGACCAGGATGACTATAGATCGCAGTCAAGGTTCGTATTTTGCATTAATGGTGGTGCTGTGAGCTGGAAGAGTTTGAAGTAGGACACAGTAGCAGATTCTACGACAGAGGCCGAGTATATTGCTGCATCAGAGGTAGCAAAGGAGGCAGTTTGGATTCGCAAGTTCATCACTGAACTTGGGGTGGTTTCTAGCATTGCTGACCCTATTAAGCTCTATTGTGACAACAATGGAGCTATAGCACAGGCGAAGGAACCTCGCTCACACCAGCGGACCAAACACATACTACGGCGCTTCCATCTCATTCGAGAGATCATCGAGAGAGGAGATGTGAAGATTTACAGAGTACCTACAGAGGCTAACATCGCAGATCCCTTGACCAAGGCTTTGGCACAGAAGAAGCATGATGGTCACACTAGGTCATTTGGGCTTAGAGCCTACACTGATTGGTACTAGTGCTAGTGGGAGATTGTTAGCTAGAGCCCTAGAGCCAATCATTTGATGATTGTATTTTGGACTTATTGTATCATATTCTATATAAATAAAGGCATTTGGATTTTGGTTATTATACTTACTTGTATTGGTGCCAAATAAACTAAGTATAATAATGTCCTTGAGTAGACGGTTCTCACCTATATCAATCGGTTAGTTGAACCGATAGTGAGATGATATAGGGAACACTACTCTTAATCATTCCTAGTCGAGTATTAACATTCAGGGACAATATTAATGCAATAAGACTAGCATGTAGGTCAACTCGATGACTTGATCTCACAAGTCATGGATATAGAGATATCAAGTTGACACATGGGTATACATTAGAGAATGTATACTAAATGACCCGCCATGAGAAAGTATCATGGATCGTTATATGAGTGTCATATACTTTCTCATGTGGCTATTAGTATGACTACTAGTCCTTAGACCTGAAGTCACTATAGATCCCTACATAAGGAGTTATGTACTTTGGTTTCGTCAAACGTCACCCGTAACTGGGTGGACTATAAAGGCGATTACTGGGTATATAAAAAATTATGCAGAGGGATGTGAGTGATGTAGATGGGATCTATCCCTCCTATATGACGGGAGAGACATCGGTATTCTTGATAGAGTGAGACCACGAAGTGCATGGCTATGCCCAAATGAGTCAATATAGGATATTGAGCTCATTTGATTTAGTGAGTCTACTTGGAGTTCAAGATTTAGATTGGTCAGAGGATGACACGGTCTATGCCTCACATTGACCAATCTAGATGTTTATGATAGAAGGACACTTGTCATATATTGTGAGGAGTCACAATTAGTAGTCACAAGGTGATGTTGGATCTCAACATTCTTGTAACTTGGGTAGTAATGATGTGTTGCTAGATACCGTTCATTACTTATGCTCCTAAATGAGTTTAGGGCATTGTCAACGTTACAAGAACCTATAGGGTCACACACTTAGGACAATTAGATGGAGATTAGGTTCATATGATGAACCAAGAGGATTAAATTCATTTGATGAATTAAATTGGATTAAGAGTAATCCTAATTGGGCTAACTTGAGTTGGACTCAAGTGGATTCATGTATTCAATGAGTCTAATTTAGATTATGACTCATTAAATCAACTTAATTTAATGAATTAGATTCATTATATTAATTTGGCTTGAATCAAATGGTTAGATTAGATCAACCATGGAAGAGATTTGGTCAAGTTTGACTTGACTTGAGAGGAAGATTAAAAGTTAAGTTTGACTGGACTTTATGCCACCTCATTGGTGAGTTGGCATTGATGTGGACCAATGATGTTACTCCACATCATCATGGGTGCCACCTCATGGAAGTTACAAAGTCATTTTCTTTAATAGCTTCACATTAATTGCACTTAATGCAATTTTTTGGAGTTACACAATTTGAAGTGGCCGACCACTTTTGAATGGGAAATAAATTGATTTTCCTCATTCAAGTGCATTATTCCTTCTTCTTCCTCTTGGAACTCTCTTCCTCTCCCTCTCCTCTTCTTGCCGTGACCTATCAAGGTGCTAGCACACCTTTGTTTAGGTCTTCTCCACCTAAGTTGTCCGTGTGGATACTTCTAGAGGAGTATCTATCTTGATACTCTTGAGATCCGACACCGTTTGGACGAGCGGGAACGCGAAGGGCAACACATCGAAGGTATAAAATGTTTTTCCTTTGTAGAACTACTGTAGATCGTCGTTTGAAACTCGTAATCGTAATTTCAAAATTTTTCTTCGCACGGATCCGTTGGATTTGGGGCTTTCGGGGTTTCCGCAACGCGAAAACGCGGTTTTCGCGGCCCGAAAAAACCCAACAGTTTTGACATATACAGTGATGCTTCCAAGATGGGCCTTGGAGTTGTTCTCATGCAAGAGGGGAAGGTTATAGCTTATGCTTCCAGACAACTCAAAGACTATGAGAAAAACTACCCCACTCATGATCTTGAGCTGACAGCTGTGGTCTTTGCACTAAAACTCTGGCGACATTATTTGTATGGAGTTCAGTGCAGAATCTTCACCGGCCATCAGAGCTTGAAGTATTTCTTTACCCAGAAAGACTTAAACATGAGACAACACAGGTGACTAGAGTTAGTTAAAGATTATGACTGTGAAATCCTCTACCACCCAGGTAAAGCTAACAAAGTGGCGGATGCACTAAGCCAAAAATCCAGTGCAACCCTGATGCACTTGTCATCATTAGCACTGCCTCTGCAGAAGGAACTGTCAGACTTTGGAGTCGAAATTGTTTGTGGGCAACTCTCTGCATTGACCTTAGAGTCAACCTTGCTTGAGGATATACAGAGAAGGCAAAGTGAAGATCCAGATATCCAGAAGATCAAGCAAGGGATACAAAAAGAAGAAAATTCAGAGTTTCGGGTATCAGACAGTGGAATCCTTTATCAGGGGAGATGCTTTTGTGTCCCCAATGATGAGGAATTGAGAAAGAAGATTCTAGAGGAAGCTTATAGTACACCATACTCCATGCATCCTGGTTCCACCAAGATGTATCAAGATTTGAAACAGAGATTCTGGTGGTCTGGACTCAAGAGAGATGTTGCAAAATATGTCAGTATCTGCCTGATATGCCAGAGAGTCAAAGCAGAGCACCAGAGACCAGGAGGAGTCCTACAGCCTCTCCCGATACTAGAGTGGAAGTGGGAAGAAATATCCATGGACTTTATAATAGGTCTTCCAAGAACCACTAATGGGTATGATGCGATATGGGTGATAGTGGACAGATTGACCAAGTCTGTCCATTTTTTAGCCATCAAGGTGTCCCACTCTATAGAGCAGTTGACACAGCTATATGTTAGGGAAGTGATCAGACTTTATGGAGTCCCGAAGTCGATTGTTTCTGATAGGGATGGGCGCTTCACCTCTCATTTTTGAGAGTGTGTCCAGAATGCATTAGGCACCAAACTTAAGTTCAGCACAACCTTCCATCCCCAGACTGATGGACAGACAGAATGAGTAAATCAGATTTTAGAAGACATGCTCAGGGCTTGTGCATTGGATTTTAAGGGTAGTTGGTGCAGGTATCTGTATTTAGCTGAATTCGCCTATAACAATAGCTACCAGGCCACTATCAAGATGACACTATACGAAGCACTGTATGGCCGAAAGTGTAGATCACCTATATGCTGGTTAGAGACTGGAGAAAGAAAAGAGATGGAATCAGAACTAGGCAGGCAAACTGAAATGATAGATGAAACCACTCAGGCTATCCAGAAGATCAGATAGAGAATTGAGACTGCCCAGAGTAGGTAGAAAAGTTATGCGGGCGCACGCCGTAGGCCACTTGAATTCCAAGTAGGGGATTCAGACTTTCTCAAAGTTGCTCCTATGATGGGAGTGATGAGATTTGGCAAAAAGGGTAAGTTAAGTCCCCGCTACGTAGGGCCTTACCTGATCACAGAGAGGATTGGGAAAGTAGCTTACAAGTTGGACTTACCACAAGACATGTCAGCAATACACAACATATTTCATGTCTCCATGCTAAAAAAGTGCCTTCACGACCCTAGCCAAGTGATTCAACCTCAGTCAGTACAGATTCAGGAGGATCTTAGCTATGAGAGCAGACCTACACAGATAGTGGACAGAGAAGTAAAGAGACTAAGGAACAAAGAAGTACTACTAGTGAAGGTCATCTGGCAGAACCAAAGGCACGAGGAAGTTACTTGGGAGGGTGAGGACAGTATGAGACAGAAATATCCAGAATTATTTTAAGTTCGAGGAAGAACTTTTTATAAGGTATGGGGAATTGTAACAACCCAAATTTCCTCATTTCGAGTCTTAATAGTGCTTAGAAATATTTAGAAATGCTTTAGAAATATTCTAGAGGTTTTTAGAAATTTTTAGAGTATTTTTATGCAATTTTCGGAGTTCGTTTGATATTTTTACCAAAAGAAACAAATTTGAGGCAAAAAGAGGTTGGGCCGAGGTTCGAACCAAAAACCCCTGGTTAAGCAAAGCTTTAAGTTGTTTCAGATGACCAGGAACCCAATAGGGTCGTGCTGATCAGAGAAGGGGCGGAAATAATTTAAGCAATAGTTAGATAACAGAATACCCTAGTTATAAAGGGAGATAAGTTAAGAGAGAACTTAGGTTTTTCCCGTGACCAAAACCTTCCTCTTCTCTTCTCGTGTGCGACGGCGTTCTGCTTGTGTAACGACCACCCTTCTCATTACTCTCTAAAGGTGTCCGTTACATAACTACTATAAACTCTTACTTAACTAGTGTAATAAACTGTACTTAGATTTTTCCAGAAAACTTAAAATTTCGGTAGAGTATATGCTGTTCGGCAGGACTAAGATAAAATACAATACTCCAAAATTCAGAACATGCACATATAACTATAATAGCAGAAACGTATGAAACTATATTTCAATGCAAACACAAAAGTATCTACTTACTAAACAGAACTCATCTTAACATGCGAACTAAAACAAGAATAATCTCAAATGTTTCTTAACCACTAAAACACGGAAACTTAATAATGCCCCAAGTCTCTCCCATAGTCCTGGCATCACACATCATCGAACACCTCCTTGTCGCCTTCCTTTGCTGTAGCTTTTCCTTTCCTTTATCTGCAGTAAGAGGAAATGCAAACTATAAGCGAATGCTTAGTAAGCGCTGTCTAACTCACAAAAACTCGAATGTGCATATAAATACAACAATGCTAAAAACTGAATCTGTAAGAAGAAAACTACTCTTGCTCATCTAATAGCAAAGCACTAAAATTTGCATACTCATGATATACTAGAATAAAATTGCATGCTGGAAGACAAGGCTAATCATGCTCAATAAACTAATCAGGAAACAAATAAAACTAATACTGCATGCTTCGAATTAAAAGGAACTAAACTTGCTAACTCTAAACATAAGTGAAGCTTGTTTCATTGGTTCCAAAAAAAACTTATACTTTATTACTTCAAAATAATAATCAATCTCTTCTTGGGCTCAGGCTTAGTACCAATGCGCACTCCCTAATAGAAACTGGGGTAGCTAGTCACCAGTCCTACGAGGGTAAAGACCTTGGTCTTACCAGGGCCAAGACCTTGGAATTGATCACCTGGATTTGTTTAACAACAACCTTGGAAGTCGGGTACTATCCTTTTAAAAATAAAATACTTGTTATCTTTTATTACTTTTAATATATAATGCCTCGGCATTTTCTTCAAGCACCTTGTGTGCCAAAATCCCTAAAGTCTTGACTTTGGGATCTACTTAAGGCCTTGGCCTTTTTTTTTTCTTTCTTTCCTTTATCTTTCTTATACTTTCCTTAAACTCAAAATACTGTAATACTTAACAAGATCTGCACTATGATACTTAACAAAAATCTGCACTATTACACTTAATAAAAATCTGCACTAAAATGCTTAATAAAACTGCGCTGAGATGCTAAATAAAACAACATGCTTATAAATAAAACCATTCATGCATATTGAGATGGCAAGAAAACTTAAATCTGAATGCCTGAAATAAATAACATATATAGCTGCTCTTGTTAATCTAATAGCAAAGGAAAACTAGAAAGTATACCCGTGCATATCTAGTGGCAAAGGAAACTGGTCATGCTCAACTCATAGCAAACAAAACTAGGAAATAAATCTGCTCATGCATATTCAATAGAAAGGGAAATTACTTATAAATGCATATGTGCAAAAGTCCGAAAACATGGTAAGGAACTATTCATATGACCATGTATTCTAATCAACAAGAAATCTATCTATATACTCGGAATAAGAGGGTAGTTCAGGTTCTGTATAGCAGCAAAGAAAACAAAGGAAACTCGAATATGATCTGCACTTGCTAAAGCACGAGTTACTTAAAGAAACTGCACTAAAATTTTGCACTACAAGCTAACAAAATTCTGCATATATAGAGGAAACTAAAGCTAAATGCTTTAATGAAATCTGAAACTGACATACTAAACTTAAAACTATAACTGCTGGTTAAAGGATCACTAACAAAGAATCTAGCAGCATGTTAAGCGATTGATAACTAAAGGGTCTAATTAAGCCACAGGGAACCAACAGAGCGCTCCCAAAGGTAAAGTTATTCATGCCTTTTGCATAACCCAACTCAAAGCTTAAAACTTATTGTAAGACCGATGCGGCCGGCTAGAAGGGGGGTTGAATAGCCCTGAGTAAAACACAACCCTTTCTCGGACAATTAAGCTAACACTTGAAAAAAATAGATTAATCAGAAAATAAAGCATAAAAATGAGGCACCGATTTTGACTTGGTTACAACCGGGGAGGTTGTTAATCCAAGGAAGATTGTTGCACTAAAAACTCCTTCAGGCGGAGAAGCCTCGTTTACAGCAGTGTAGGCACAAAAAGAAAGAAGCTAATCAAAGCAATGGAAGCACACAAGTGTTGTTACAATTTCTGAACTGATGAAAAGCTTCTGGACCAAGGCTGTATTTATAGCCTTGGTGGGGCGCTGGAAGTTCCGGCGCGACAGGGATAAATTTTATCCCCAACGTTCAGATCGAGATAATTCTCGATCTGGTCAACATTCAAGGTCCGGGCGCCGGGCCCCCAGACCGAAAGTCAACACGTTGACTTTTTCATCCGGGACCACTTCTCCGGTTCAGTCCCTTGGTCCGGTTCTTCCGCTCGGATCCGCTCGTTTGGGTGATCTCGGCCTCCGGAAAAGGGCTCACCCAACCCAACTTCCGGTCTTCTCGGGCGTGCTTCCTCGGCTTCTCGTCCCTCGGAATTGCCGTGTTTCCTTCTCGTCCACCAGCGGTCGCACCCGGTGCCGACCTTCTCGCTAGCGTCTCTTGCTCCCCGAGCAATCTTCCGCTCCGGCTTTCGTCCCTCGGAACCACCGCGCGCTTCCTTCTCGTCCGCCGGTGTACTCTTCCGCAGCGCCTCGTCCCTCGGACGCACAGCGTGCCGTCCTTCTCGCTAGCTGCGTCTTCCACTCGAGTACCTGTGTTCCTAAGCTCCTGTACACTTAGACACAAGGTTAAATACACAGGACCTAACTTAACTTGTTGATCACACCAAAACAACCTTGGGGTTCCAACAATCTCCCCCTTTTTGGTGTGATCAACCCAAGTTAAGCTAGGGTTAAAATAGACATAAAATTGAATTAAGTAAATTAACTTAAATTGCAAAAAGATAGAAAAAAAAATTAAATTTTATCTACCTCCCCCTAGACTTATACTTTCCCTTCTCCCCCTTTGATCACAAAAAAAATGGGGTTCCAAGAAAAATAATCTAAGGGTTAAAGACTTAGAAAAATTTTTTAAAAAAATCTAAGTTTTTAAGAAATTTAGAAAATTTTTCTAAGTAATTAAAGCTGAGATTTCTAGTTTCAAGAAAAAAGTTCTTAACTTAGGAAAAAATAATTTTTGAGAATATTTCTAAGTATAAAAATCAAAAAAAATTCTAAGTAGGTAAATTGAAATAAAATGTTTTGAATAACCTTTTTCAAGCACTAATTAATTCTTGTATTAATGCTTCATTAGTAAGTTAATTAAACATTTATTTCAATATTTTGGCTTCCAGGTCGTGGCGAGGCACTAGGCCTTCTTGGTTATTGGAGCAACAACCACTTCCTTAGACAAAGCCTCATAAAGAAATTCTTTATTTAATTTTCTCACTTAAAGCGCTAATTTTACTTTTAAAATTAATTTAAGCATGATTTAGGAACCCAATATAGGTTCCAACCTACTGGATTAACTAAAAAGTTTTTAGGGACATATTTTCTAGAGATATTTTTAATTTTTCCCTGGTGATATCTATAATACCAATTCAAATTATTAAACCTTCTAAAATTGGTTTTAGATGAGCAAGCAGAGTTTTTCAAATTTTCTACTTGAAAAATTAAATTTTGAATTTCTAATTTTAATTTTTCATTTTCTAAATTTGATTTATCTAGCATTTCTAACGGACAAGATGTAGCTAATATTGCTTTTAAATCTTTATTTCCATTTTCTAATTTGCAGCAATCTTTTGTTAAAATTTTAATGAATTTAAACATTTTATTAGGAGGAAGAGATCGTACCTCACTTACCTTGTCGATCTCGTTGTCGGTTTCTCCCCCTGAACTGCTGCTCTCTTCGGACGTGGCTCCCCCTTCATTAATGCTTTCGATGCTCATTTCGGAAGAGCTTGATTCGCAGTCGTCGTCTTGATGACTCGCCATTAACGCGAGCCCGGAGAACTCCTTGACTTCTGATTCCGACGACGTATCGTCCCACGTCGCTTTTAGGGCCTTGCGATTTTGGATAGGCTTCTTACCCTTGTCCTTCCCGTTGTTCTTCAGTTTAGGGCAATTGTCCTTGACGTGCCCTTCTTCATCGCAATGGTAGCAGCGGATGGTTCTTTTCTTTCTTCCCTGCGGATGGTTAGATTTCCTAGATTTACAAATATTTTTAAATCGTCTTACCATCATTACCATTTCCTCGTCGTCGAGAGAAGATTCTGACTCAGGTTCGTCTCTCGAAGCTTTAAGGGCGACATTATTCTTAGGCTCCTTCGGACCTGCACATCTTGACTCATTCACTTCAAAAGTTGAAAAGAATTCGTCTAATGAAATTTTTTCTAGATTTTTTAAAATGTAAAAGGCATCTACTAGTGATGCCCATTTTGAGTTTCTAGGAAAGGAATTTAGGGCATACCTTAGCGAATCTCGGTTACTTACCTCTTCTCCGAGATTCGTAAGTCTGGTGATGAGTTCTTGAATCCTCGAGTGTAGATGTGCAATTGTTTCACCTTCTTCAAATCGGAGGTTTGTAAGCTGGTTACGAAGTAAATCCCGTCTTGCAAGTTTGGCTTCGGATGTTCCTTCGTGTAACTCAAGGAATTTATCCCAAAGCTCCTTTGCCGAGTTGTAGGTACCGACTCGATTGACTTCTTGTGTTGGAAGTACACTTAGCAGATGAAATTCTGCTTTCTTGTTTGCCACGTGGTCAGCCTGCTCCTTCTTTGACCATTGATTTCTTGCTTTGCCCTCTGGTGCTTCATAGCCAAATTCCATTGTTAGTAATAAATCATAATCTGTTTCAAGAAATACCTCCATTCGCTTTTTCCAGCTAGCGAAGTCCCCTTCGAATTTTGGTGCGTGGATGTTGGATCCGGCCATCTTGTTGCTTCGTTCGTGATTAGTCCTCTGATACCACTTGTAAGACCGATGCGGCCGGCTAGAAGGGGGGTTGAATAGCCCTGAGTAAAACACAACCCTTTCTCGGACAATTAAGCTAACACTTGAAAAAAAATAGATTAATCAGAAAATAAAGCATAAAAATGAGGCACCGATTTTGACTTGGTTACAACCGGGGAGGTTGTTAATCCAAGGAAGATTGTTGCACTAAAAACTCCTTCAGGCGGAGAAGCCTCGTTTACAGCAGTGTAGGCACAAAAAGAAAGAAGCTAATCAAAGCAATGGAAGCACACAAGTGTTGTTACAATTTCTGAACTGATGAAAAGCTTCTGGACCAAGGCTATATTTATAGCCTTGGTCGGGGGGATAAATTTTATCCCCCAACGTTCAAATCGAGATAATTCTCGATCTGGTCAACATTACTGTTCCGGGCGCCCAGAAGGGTTCCGAGCGCCCCGGTCAGTTCTGGGCGCCCCGGACCCCGAAAGTCAACACAGTTGACTTTTTCATCCGGGATCGCTTCTCTGGTTCAGTCCCGCTTCGGTCCGGTTCTTCCGCTCCGGATCCGCTCGTTTGGGTGATCTCTGCCTTCCGGAAAAGGGCTCACCCGAACCCAACTTCCGGTCTTCTCGAGCGTGCTTCCCTCCGGCTTCTCGTCCCTCGGAATTGCCGCGTGTTTCCTTCTCGTCCGCCGGCGTACTCATCCGCAGTCTTCGTCCCTCGGTCGTCGACCTTCTCGCTAGCTGCGTCTCTTGCTCCCCGAGCAATCTTCCGCTCCGGCTTTCGTCCCTCGGAACCACCGCGCGCTTCCTTCTCGTCCGCCGGTGTACTCTTCCGCAGCGCCTCGTCCCTCGGACGCACAGCGTGCCGTCCTTCTCGCTAGCTGCGTCTTCCACTCGAGTACCTGTGTTCCTAAGCTCCTGTACACTTAGACACAAGGTTAAATACACAGGACCTAACTTAACTTGTTGATCACACCAAAACAACTTTGGGGTTCCAACACTTATGTTCAGTGCCATTGCAAGAAAACAAAAAGGAACCGAGAATGCTACATGCTAAAACAACTATACCCTTCCATGTTAAATTCCAAATCTACTAATCTGGATTAGGTTTTCATGGCAACAAGCTCCAAAACAAACCGAACCACTACTCTTCCTCCCTTAACTGATCAGTGCCATGGCAAGGAAACCAAACAAGGAACCAGACACTACACCACATACAGTGACTCCATACTGCATATATAAGGAGGCTAATAACAAAAGATAACCATATTTCAAACTAAACCATCCCCTTTTTTCATGAAACTCACGGCAGCAACCACAACATCTTTACTGCATGCTCCGGAATCAAGAAGAAAACAAAATCCGAAACCTCAATCCACGGCAGAAACTTCAAAGCTTTGTTCCATACAACTTACTTCGGAAAAACAAGAAACTAACAAGAAGAACAACTCCATAGCTACTCTTACCGCAGGTGAGAAGCAACTTACCTTACTTCTTGGACTCAACCGAGAAGAGGAGCTGCTAGGGTTCGGAGAAAACTTGAGTTTCCGGCTCTTCCTCATGCCCACAAACTCCCCTCGACAAGGAGATCGTAATGGTGGAGAAAACCCCTCGGAGAACACCTTGGCCGGCCACCGGAGACAATGCCCTAGTTTCTTCGTTTTGTTTTTGCTCGAGCAGAAACGCCACCGTCGCACGCGAGGAAGAAGAGGTGAGATGGAATTAGGTCTCTGGTTAATACCTAAGTTCTCTTCTTATATCTAGGTATTCTGTTATCTACTTCCATATAAATATATTTCACTCCTTTATTCGATCAGCAACGCCGACTTGGGCACTTGGTCAGCCGGATCCACTTAAGGTTCGGGTCGGGTCGCGAGTTCGAACCTCGACCGAACCTATTTATTTTTTTGAAACTTCTTCCTTTTGGTAAAAATACCAAACGAACTCCAAAAATTACATAAAAATACTCTAAAAATTCCTAAAAGTCTCTAGAATATTTCTAAAGCATTTCTAAATATTTCTAAGCACTATTAAGACTCGAAATGAGGAAATTTGGATTGTTACAATTCCCCATACCTTATAAAAAGTTTGTCCTCGAACTTAGAATAATTCTGGATATTTCTGTCTCATGCTGTCCTCACGCTCCCAAGTAACTTCCTCGTGCTTCTGATTCTGCCAAATGACCTTCACTATTGGCACTTCTTTGTTCCTTAGTCTCTTAACTTCTTTGTCCACTATCTGTGTAGGTCTGCTCTCATAGCTAAGATCCTCCTAGATCTGCACTGACTGAGGCTGAATCACTTGACTTGGGTCGTGGAGACACTTCTTGAGCATGGAGACATGAAATACATTATGTATTGCTGACATGTCTTGTGGTAAGTCCAGCTTGTAAGCTACCTTCCCAGTCCTCTCTATGATCAGATAAGGTCCTACATAGCGAGGGCTTAACTTGCCCTTTTTGCCAAACCTCATCACTCCCTTCATAGGAGCGACCTTGAGAAAAACTGAATCCCCTACTTGGAATTCAAGTGGTCTACGACGTGTGTCAACATAACTTTTCTGTCTACTCTGAGCAGTCTCAATTCTCTGTCTGATCTTCTGGATAGCCTGAGCGGTCTCATCTATCATCTCTGTCTGGATGCCCAGCTCTACTTCCATTTCTTTTCTTTCACCTGCTTCTTGCCAGCAAATGGGTGATCTGCACTTCCTGTCATACAACGCCTCATAAGGTGCCATCTTGATGGTGACCTGATAGCTATTGTTGTAGGCAAACTCAGCTAAGCATAGATACTTGCACCAACTTCCCTTGAAATCTAGTGCACAGGCTCTAAGCATATCTTCTAAAATCTGATTTACTCGCTCTGTCTGTCCATCAGTCTGAAGATGGAAGGCTGTGCTGAACTTGAGTTTGGTGCCAAGTGCATTCTGAACACACTCCCAAAAATGAGAGGTGAAGTGCCCATCTCTATCAGACACAATAGATTTTGGAACTCCATGAAGTCTGATCACTTCCTTGACATATAGCTGTGCCAACTGCTCTATAGAGTGGGACACCTTGATGGCTAAAAAATGAGCAGACTTGGTCAATCGGTCCACTATAACCCATATCGCATCATATCCATTCGTGGTTCTTGGAAGACCTGTTATAAAGTCCATGGATATGTCTTCCCACTTCCACTCTGGTATTGGAAGAGGTTGTAGAACTCCTCCTGGTCTCGGGTGCTCTTCTTTGACTCTCTGGCATGTTAAGCAGGTACTGACATATTTAGCAACATCTCTTTTGAGTCCAAACCACCAGAACCTCTGTTTCACGTCTTGGTACATCTTGGTGGAACCAGGATGCATGGAGTAAGGTGTACTATGAGCTTCTTCTAAAATTTTCTTTCTCAGTTCTTCATCATTGGGGACACAAAGGCGGCTCCCCTAATAAAGAATCCCACTGTCTGATACTCGAAACTCTGAATTTCTCCCTTTTTTGTACCCCTTGCTTGATCTTTTGGATATCTGTATCTTCACTTTGCTTTCTCTGTATATCCTCAAGCAGGGTTGACTCTAAGGTCAATGCATAGAGTTGCCCATAAATAATTTCGACTCCAAAATCTAACAACTTCTTCTGTAGTGGCAGGGCTAATGATGACAAAGACATCAGGAATGCACTGGATTTTCTGCTTAGTGCATCTGCCACTTTATTAGCTTTGCCTGGGTGGTAGAGGATTTCACAGTCATAATCCTTGACCAACTCTAGCTACCTGCGCTGTCTCATGTTTAAGTCTTTCTCGGTGAAGAAATACTTTAAACTCTGATGGTCTGTGAAGATTCTGCACTGGACTCCATACAAATAGTGTCGCCAGAGTTTTAGTACAAAGACCACAGCTGCCAGCTCAAGATCATGAGTGGGATAGTTCTTCTCGTAGTCTTTGAGTTGTCTGGAAGCATAAGCTATAACTTTTCCTTCTTACATGAGTACAGCTCCTAGGCCCATCTTGGAAGTATCACTGTAGATGTCAAAACTCTTGTCACTCTCTGGACCAGTCAGGATAGGAGCACTGATCAATCTCTTCTTCAATGCTTGGAAACTTTGCTCACATTTGTCTGACCATTCAAACTTCTTGTTCTTCCTAGTTAAGGCCATTAGTGGAGAAGCTATCCTGGAAAAGTCCTCCACAAATTTCCTGTATTACCCTGCTAAACCAAGGAAGCTTCTGATCTCCATGGCATTCTTGGGTCTACTCCAGTTGTTGACCGCTTCTATCTTGGTAGGATCCACTTGAATACCTTCTTTAGAAATGATGTGACCTAGAAACGCCACCTGCTCTAACCAGAACTCGCACTTTGAGAATTTAGCATAAAGTTGCTTTTGCTGAAGGGTCTGCAGGACTATTCTCAAGTGCGTGTCATGCTCCTCTGGGGTTCTGGAATAGACTAGAATGTCGTCGATGAACACGATGACAAATTTGTCAAGGTATTCTCTGAACACTCTGTTCATCAAGTCCATGAAGACTGCAGGTGCATTAGTCACACCAAAAGGCATGACTACGAACTCATAGTGTCCGTATCGGGTCCTGAAAGTTGTTCTGGGTATATCACTTTCCTTCACTTTCAACTGATGGTACCCAGAGCACAGGTCTATCTTGGAGAACACTGTTACCCCTTTCAATTGATCAAAAAAGTCATCGATTCTGGGCAGTGGGTACTTGTTCTTGATTGTCACTTGATTCAGAGCCCTATAATCTATGCACATCCGCATAGATCCATCCTTCTTCTTGACAAACAACACATGAGCTCCCCATGGTGAATGACTAGGGCGGATGAAGCCTTTGTCAAGTAGCTCCTGAAGTTGTTCTTGTAACTCTTTTAGCTCTGCTGGAGACATGCGATATGGAGCTTTTGAAATTGGACCGGTACCAGGAACCAATTTAATTTCAAACTCCACTTCTCTGTTGGGAGGTAGTCCAGGTAGCTCTTCTGGAAATATCTCTGGATACTCGCAGACTATTCGAACTTCCTCCTGCTTGGGTCTTTCTTGTTCTTCTGTACTCACAATGAATGCAAGAAAACCAGCACACCCTTTAGCTAACATCTGGTGAGCTGTCAGAGAAGAGAGAAGCTTCTGGGTCCTCCTCCTTGGCACTCCTGTGAATGCAAAGGTTGGTTCACCCTCTGGACTAAAGATAACTTTCCTTTTGCAGCAGTCCACTGAAGCACTGTACTTGCTGAGAAAATCCATACCCAAAATGATATCGAAATCCTGCATGGCGAGGACTACCAGATTAACATATAGCTCTCGGCAGCCCGAAGCCACTGGTTGGATTCCATGACTTCCCCAAAAGGTAGGGTCGTCAGGAACTTAGAGTTCATGCTTTCTGTAGGTACCTGTACTTCTTTGGCAAAGGGTACTGATACAAAAGAATGGGTCACCCCAGTATCAAATAGTGCAGTAGCTAAATGCTAAAAAATAACAGCTTGACCTGTTACGACCGTGGAGGCACTAGCAGCTTCCTCTTTAGTGAGGGAGAATACTCTGGCACTGGCTGGAACTGGTGGGGCTTCCAACCTTCCTTGACTGAGCTGAGGTCCTTCCAGAGTTGCAGGCATATAATGTAACTGAGGCTTGCCTCCATATTGTATTGGCTGTGGTTGAGGTGCTTTGAGCTTGTTAGGGCATTCTTTAGCCATGTGTCCTTCATGTCCACACGAATAACATCCTGTCTTACCCAAAAGACAGGTTCTTGGATGAGTTCTCCAACATTTAGGACAGGGAGGGATCTTGGTCTGCTAGTTTCCTGGTCCTCCCTTCTGGTTATCTCTTGAGTTCCACTGCTTTCTCTTGTGACCCTTGCCCTTCCAATTCTGATTACTTGACTGGGGTTTCTGGCTCCCCACTGTCTTGTCTTCGATCTTGACTGGCTTGTGTTGCGCTCATTGTGCCTTGATGCTGTTCAGATAGTGCTCAGCGACTAATGCTCTGCTGACCAGCTCTTCGCCAGTCTGGGGCTGGTGAGTTCCACTACTCACATTAAGTGTTATCACTGGTCTCAACATCCTGAGCATTAGTCCGACTCGTTCCTTCCCCGTACTTACTAGCTCTGGACAGAGACGAGCTAGCCTATTGAATCTTTTAACTGCTTCTTCCACTGACAGGTCACCTTGTCTGAATTCTATAAACTCTTCATAGTGCTTATTGGTGATCCGTTGGCGAAAAAATTCTTCGTAGAACTCTGTCTCGAAGTCAGTCCAGCTCATCTGGTTGACTGCTCTCTTGCTCTTAACTCACTCCCACCACATACGAGCATCTCCAGCCAGGCAGAAGGAGACACACTTGACCTTCTCGACTTCTGGCCAGTCAAGAAGCTCCATTGTGCTCTCTAGTGTCTTGAACCAAGCTTGGGCATCCCAAGGCTCAGTCGTGCTTGAGAAGTTTTCTGGTTTCAGCTTCAGCCATTGGATGAGGTATGCTTCTTGCCTTTGAGGTGCTGTGACGACTTTCTGAGTAACTGGTGGGTCCTCAATCACCAATGGAGTCCCCACATTTATGGTTGGAGGAGTGGGAGGAACTGGCTGCTGATTGGCCATCAGATTGGCAATCACTTGTTGCTATTCTGCCACTTGTCTCTGGAGTTGGGCAACAACTTCAGAAAGATTAGGCTCAGTTGTTCTGGGCTCTTCATTCTCCTGAGCTC
Source organism: Zingiber officinale (assembly GCF_018446385.1). Lineage (NCBI taxonomy): Eukaryota > Viridiplantae > Streptophyta > Magnoliopsida > Zingiberales > Zingiberaceae > Zingiber > Zingiber officinale. Next base: position 16,090,828 of record NC_055986.1, on the reverse strand, counting down.
GGTCCTCAGTACGAGCGGGACAGGGACGTCCTCTTCTTGACATCTAGTTATGCAGAGAAAACTTAAAATCATCCCTACGCTTTCTAGACATATATACATATGTAAACAAAAGAAAACAAGAACTTTCATCTTACTTAAGTATATCTAAGTAAATACTCTATACTGCAAATGATAAGGAAAAGCATAAAAGAAAACTTAAATACTTTCTTACTTGAAGACGGCAAGGTTGGTGATGATGTGTGATACTGGAGAATAGGAACTGTTCTGATACCAACCTGTAACGACCACCCTTCTCACTACTCTCTAGAGGTGTCCGCTACATAACTACTATAAACTCTTACTTAACTAGTGTAACAAACTGTACTTAAATTTTTCCAGAAAACTTAAAATTTCGGCAGAGTATATGTTGTTCGGCAGGACTAAGATACAATACAATACTCCAAAATTCAGAACATGCACATATAACTCATAATAGCAGAAATGTATGAAACTATATCTCAATGCAAATACAAAAGTATCTACTTACTAAACAGAACTCATCTTAACATGCGAACTAAAACAAGAATAATCTCAAATGTTTCTTAACCACTAAAACACGGAAACTTAATAATGCCCCAAGTCTCTCCCATAGTCCTGGCATCACAAATCATCGAACACCTCCTTGTCGCCTTCCTTTGCTATAGCTTTTCCTTTCCTTTATCTACAGTATGAGGAAATGCAAACTATAAGCGAATGCTTAGTAAGCACTGTCTAACTCATAAAACTCGAATGTGCATATAAATACAGCAATGCTAAAAACTGAATCTGTAAGAAGAAAACTACTCATGCTCATCTAATAGCAAAGCACTAAAATTTGCATACTCATGATATACTATAATAAAACTGCATGCTGGAAGACAAGGCTAATCATGCTCAATAAACTAATCAGGAAACAAATAAAACTAATATTGCATGCTTCAAATTAAAAGGAACTAAACTAGCTGACTCTAAACATAAGTGAAGCTTGTTTCATTTGTTCCAAAAAAAACTTATACTTTATTACTTCAAAATAATAATCAATCTCTTCTTGGGCCCAGGCTTAGTACCAATGCGCGCTCCCTAATAGAGACTGGGGTACCTAGTCACCAGTCCTACGAGGGTAAAGACCTTGGTCTTACCAGGGCCAAGAACTTAGAATTGGTCACCTGGATTTGTTTAACGATAACCTTAGAAGTCGGGTACTAGTCTTTTAAAAATAAAATACTTGTTATCTTTTATTACTTCTAATATATAATGCCTCGACAATTTCTTCAAGCACCTTGTGTGCCAAAATCCCTAAAGTCTTGACTTTGGGATCTACTTAAGGCCTTGGCCTTTTTTTCTTTATTTCCTTTATCTTTCTTATACTTTTCTTAAACTCAAAATACTGTAATACTTAACAAGATCTGCACTATGATACTTAACAAAAATCTGCATTATTACACTTAATAAAAATCTACACTGAAATGCTTAATAAAACTGCACTGAGATGCTAAATAAAATAACATGCTTATAAATAAAACCATTCATGCATATTGAGATGGCAAGAAAACTTAATTCTGAATGCCTGAAATAAATAACATATATAGCTGCTCATGTTAATCTAATAGCAAAGGAAAACTAGAAAGTATACCCGTGCATATCTAGTGGCAAAGGAAATTGGTCATGCTCAACTCATAGCAAACAAAACTAGGAAATAAATCTGCTCATGCATATTCAATAGCAAGGGAAATTACTCATAAATGCATATGTGCAAAAGTCCGAAAACCTGGTAAGGAACTATTCATATGACCATTTATTCTAATCAACAAGAAATCTATCTATATACTCGGAATAAGAGGGCAGTTCAGGTTCTGTACAGCAGCAAAGAAAACAAAGGAAAACTCGAATATGATCTGTACTTGCTAAAGCACGAGTTACTTAAAGAAACTGCACTAAAATTCTGCACTACAAGCTAACAAAATTCTGCATATATAGAGGAAACTAAAGCTAAATGCTTTAATGAAATCTGAAACTGACATACTAAACTTAAAACTATAACTGCATGTTAAAGGATCACTAACAAAGAATCTAGCAGCATGTTAAGCGATTGATAACTAAAGGGTCTAATTAAGCCACAGGGAACCAACAGAGTGCTCCCAAAGGTAAAGCTATTCATGCCTTTTGCATAACACAACTCAAAGCTCAAAACTTCTGTTCAGTGCCATTGCAAGAAAACAAAAAAGAACCGAGAACGCTACATGCTCAAACAACTATACCCTTCCATGTTAAATTCCAAATCTACTAATCTGGATTAGGTTTTCATGGCAACAAGCTCCAAAAAAAACCGAACCACTACTCTTCCTCCCTTAACTGATCAGTGCCACGGCAAGGAAACTAAACAAGGAACCAGACACTACACCACATACAGTGACTCCAAATCGCATGTATAAGGAGGCTAATAACAAAAGATAACCATATTTCAAACTAAACCATCCCCTTTCTTCATGAAACTCATGGCAGCAACCACAACATCTTTACTGCATGCTTCGGAATCAAGAAGAAAACAAAATCCGAAACCTCAATCCATGGTAGAAACTTCAAAGCTCTGTTCCTTACAACTTACTTCGGAAAAACAAGAAACTAACAAGAATAACAACTCCATAGCTACTCTTACCGCAGGTGAGAAGCAACTTACCTTGCTTCTTGGACTCACAACCGAGAAGAGGAGCTGCTAGGGTTCGGAGAAAACTCGAGTTTCCGACTCTTCCTCGTGCCCACAAACTCCCCTCGACAAGGAGATCGTAATGGTGGAGAAAACCCCTCGGAGAACACCTTGGCCGGCCGCCGGAGATGATGCCCTAGTTTCTTCATTTTGTTTTCGCTCGGGCAGAAACACCGCCGTCGCACGCGAGGAAGAAGAGGTGAGAAGGAATTAGGTCTCGGGTTAATACCTAAGTTCTCTTCTTATATCTAGGTATTCTGTTATCTACTTCCATATAAATATATTTCACTCCTTTATTCGATTAGCAACGCTCGCTTGGGGACTTGGTCAGCCGGATCCGCTTAAGGTTTGGGTCGCGGGTTCGAACCTCGGCCGAATCTATTTATTTTTTTGAAACTTCTTCCTTTTGGTAAAAATACAAAATGAACTCCAAAAATTACATAAAAATACTCTAAAAATTACAAAAAATCTCTAGAATATTTCTAAAGCATTTCTAAATATTTCTAAGCACTATTAAGACTCAAAATAAGAAAATTTGGATTGTTACATCTTGGGCGGAAACAAAGAGAAAACTAGGTCTTCGACTCCGGCGACCGCCAAGGGTCGATTCTGAGAGCCTTCCACACTATTGTGATCCCCTTGTCAAGGAGATCACGTAGATGTGAAGAAGTTGCTGAAATCTCAAGCTCCTCCGAAACCCTAGAAGCTTCTCTTTTCGGTTGTAAGTCCAAGAACGAAGGTAAGTGCTTCTCACCTGCAGTAGGAGTAGTTTCAAATTCTCGTTCTTCTTGATTCTCGAAGCATGCTATAAAGAGGTTGTTTTTGAAGCTTACTACCAAGAAACTCCATTAAGATTGTTTAGATTTGGGAAAAGAATAAATTATTTAGTTTGGGCATGTGGTTTAGTATCCCAGCAGATTTTTTTTAGTTTGACTTGTGCTACAAAAGGGGCACGAACAACCCTTTGGAGTTTACTGTTTTAGCTTTGGGTTATGCTATGCCATGGTCATGAACAAATTTAGTTCTGGGAGTATTTCAGTTAGATCTCTTAACATGCTATTTAGATTTGCAGTCTTAATTTTCTGTGGAAGTTCTTAGTAGGAACAACTTGTGTGTTAACCATGCTGTTAGACCTATTGTCACCATCCTCTTTTTCATTCAGAATTATTTCTTTGTTGATTTGATAAGCATGCACAGTTCTTTTAGTATGTAGCCAAAATTCTTTTTTTGTTTCGTTGCCAGTAACCAAGCATTAACAACTTGTAATAAAAGTGCAGATTTATTCTTTTGCTGATTGGATAAGCATGCACCGTTCCTCTTCAGTATGCTGTCCCGATTTTTCCTATTTAGATTTCTACATGTTGTTACTTCAAAGGGCACGACTGGATCATTTTGAGCCTTGCAGGTTCTGGATTTGGTGGCCAAGCAGTGAACATGAAATGGTTTAGTTTTAGTTTCCTATATATACGAAATGAATACGAACAGTTTATTTAAGTTTACTGTGTAATTGCCGAGACATTCTTCTTATTAGAAGTATTAATAAGTAACAAGTATTTTACTTGAAGAGGCTAATACCCAACTTTCGAGGTTGTCGTTAAACAAATCCAGGTGACCGGTTCTGAGGTCTCGGCCCTGGTAAGACCAAGGTCTTTACTCTCGTAGGACAGGTGGCTCGCTACCTCAGTTTCTATTAGGGAGCGCGCAATGGTACTAAGCCTAGGCCCAAGAGATTATTATTTTGAAGTATAAGAGTATAAGTTTTGGGAACAAATGGAATAAGTTTTACATGGGTTTAAAAAATCAGCAAGTTTAGTTTTCTTCTATTCTAGCATGTTGTTTGGTTTCCTTACTGCTATTTGCTATTAGATGAGCAGCTTTACATGTTTAACATTTCAGTCTATTTTGATTCTTTTGCTATTAGATGAGCATGAGTAGTGTTTCTTTTAAAGCATTCAGTTCTTAGATTTCTTCCTGTTCACATGCATATCCATGTTTTGTGAGTTAGATAGCGCTTACTAAGCATTCTCTTATAGTTGCATTTTCCTCTTACTGCAGATAAAGGGAAAGGAAAGCTATAGTGAAGGAAGGCGACAAGGAGTTGTGAGATGGATGTGTGATGTCTGGACTATGGAAGCCTTGGGATTTTCTTAAAGAATTTATTAAAATTTTGTATTTATATTGTTAGTGAAATTTAGGTGGATTATATTCTTTTTGCATTGTTAGAACTATTCTTTCATGTTGATGGTTTATTCATAGAATGCTTTTATGTATTTAGAATTTTTTCACTTAAATTGCTATGCACATTAGTTCCATTATTTGAGTTGTATTATTTTTGCATGCATGTTCAAATTGATATATAGTTTTAATTGAGAACAAATGCTTGAGTAGAATGTATAGATGAGTTATTTATGTTTTCAGCTGTTACTTATTGCATGTTTCAAGTTTGTAAAGAGTTATAAGTATTACCATCAATATGTGAGTAATACTAGTTAAGTAAAGAATTTATAGTTAAGTAACGACAACACTCTCACAGACTAGTAGAGAGGAGGGTGGGGTCGTTACAATAGTTAAGTTATTTAAGAGCTCAATTTGATTTTTGAAAATTAATTAAGTAGAATTGATTAAATCGATTAAATTAATTAACTTGTAAAATTAATTTTTGTAAAATGTTAAGTTATCTTTAAGCTAATTAAATTTAAAAAATATTCAGTTAATTAAATTTAAAAAGTTAAATTTAAGTTAATTAATTTTGAAAAAGTTTTAAGTTAATTAAATTTAAGAAGTTAAATTTAAGTTAATTAATTTTGAAAAAGTTTTTAAGTTAATTAAATTTAAAAGAGTATTAATAAAAAATATTAAATTAATTTTAAAAAGTATTAATTTAAATGATTTTTAATTTAATTGAATTAAATTAATTTATTTTCAATTTAATTTAATTTAATCGAATTTCAATTTAATTTCAATTTAATTTAATTGAATTGGATTTAATTTAATTTAATTTAATTTGATCTAATCGAATTTCAATTTAATTGAATTGAATTAATTTATTTTCAATTTAATTTTAATTTAATCATCTCACCCGATCTAAGTTTTTCAATCTGGGGATCGTATAATTTTGTGAGATGAATTATGTTCGATTTTCGAGTTTGGTTTAACTTTATATTAGATTCAGGTTTAGCTTTGGGCTCAACAAATAGACATTCTTTGGATAAACTTTTGGGCTATGGTGAGTCACTTGGATATCATTAAAGTAACCATGCCTTCGAGGTTTTCCAAATAGTCCTATCCACTGAACTTAGTACAAAACCTTGGTCTAACTAGTTAGGATCCATAAAGGGTAACTTCGGTCAGTTCCACTTAACCAAATGCACCAGGTCAAAGCCATATCTTCCTAGACATGCATAGACTAAGCTTTCCTAACGTACTATCATCCAATATTTCACCAGTACCGTGGGTCAAGTTAAACTTAGCCCTTTTTTATTCTGGCCCTAATTACCCTGCCGGGTAGGTTGCGTTTGGTTATCCTGTCGGGTAGATTCCTTTTGGAGGTGCCAGGTATTCTGGAGCCTCCATTGATTTTCCTTTTAACTTGTTTTTAAAGTTTTAATTATATTCCTTTAATTTTATTTGTTAAGATAATTTTTATTTATTTATTTATTAATTTGTTAAGTTAATTTTTATTTAATTATTTATTTGTTAAGATAATCTTTATTTATTTATTAATTAAAATAATTTTTCTTTTTGCTCTCCCTGGATCATAACCTCGATAAGGTTGATCAAGGTAATGTACTTTATCCTTGGGGACCCAATACTTACCAAGTCCAACTTGATTGATCAAGTTGGACTTGGGTACCCATGCTTGGACTAGTTTCCTATTTAGTCTGTTGACTAAGAATAGATAGGATCGATATTTCTTCTTGGTTTTGAAACCTAGCCCAGTTCTATTGTAAACGGCTCTTTGTGCCCCAAGAATTAGGTCAAGGTTCTTGGACCCCAAAGAAAAATCATTCTAAGGTTTTCTCCAAATCCTTGACCTAAGTTTTCATACTAGAATTTTCTTCCTCAAGCTTTTGGACTTGAGTTGAATTTGCAGTCTGAACTGGCTCAGGCAAGGTTTTGGAGTTAGCCACTTCTTTAAGGATCGTTATTTCCTTTAGAAGTGATTTGACCCAAATGTTTGATTTTGCTAATTTACGTAATAAATAATTAACTAAATTATTTAATCGCGGAATACTTACAATGGGGTCAGGTCCTTCGAAAATGGATACGGATCTGTGGCTTCTTTCCGATTCAGCTTCTGATTCTCTCTCGCTCTCAGACACGTTGATTTGATCCCGGACCATCAGCGTGAGGAGGCTCGTCTGGTGAGTTCGTCGTCGGTATCTTCTTCAGAAGATTCCTCAAAAGTTACTTTCAGCACCTTCTTCTTTTTCTGCTTCTTTGTTTCCTTTTGATTTGGGCAGTTGGCCTTGATGTGCCCCTTCTGATTGCACCCGTAGCAAATTACCTCAAACTTGACTTTTGAGCTTGGTTGACTCTCCTTGGATTGTACTGCCTTCTTTAGGTCTCTCTTGTTGAAACCCTTCTTTTTGTTGTATGGTTCCTTCACAAGGTTCACAAGTTCTGTTGTTAGTTCGTCGTCTTCATCGTCTGAGTCAGGTTCTTCTTCCGACTTTGGTTTGGTTCTTCACCATGTTCTTGGTTCACGTGTTCTGCTTGTACATGCAATCAAAGCAATGCCCTTCTCGGTTGGATGTGCATTAGTCTGCTCATGTAGTTCGAATTCATAAAACAACTCATCTAGTCTAATGGAAGATAAGTCCTTAGAGACTTTGTAAGCATCTACCATTGATGCCCACAATGCACTCCTCAGAAATGCATTGAGAGTGTACCTTATTATGTCTCTGTTCTCGACCTTTTGCCCGATCGTGTGGAGGGAGTTGAGAATGTCTTGAATCCGTGCGTGGAGTTGACTTGCTGTCTCTCCTTCCTGCATTTTGAGATTATATAATTTATTAAATAATAGATCTCTTTTGCTTACCTTGGTGTCGGAGGTGCCCTCGTGAAGTTCGATCAGCTTCTCCCATAGCTCCTTTCCGGTTGAAAACGGACCAACTCTGTTGAACTCCTCCTTGGTCAATCTACACTGGAGGGTGCAGGTCTCTCTGGCATTGGCTTCCACCTTCTTGATTAAAGTTGGTTCCCAGTTCTCGCAGGGTGTAGGCTTGTCGTCTTCGTCGGTTGGCAGTTGAAATCCAGTTTTGACGATCATCCACATCTCGAACTAGATCTTTAGGAAGTTTTCCATTCGTCCCTTCCAGTACCCAAAATCTTTTCCGGTGAAGAGCGGGGGACGAACGGTGCTGTATCCTTCTTGCTGGGCCATTTAGTTAATATGCAAGAAAAAAAATAGAACAAGATGCCCCAAGACTGGTCTTGGATTAGTAGTGCAGAATAAAGTTAGAATACCGAACTCGAGTGGTGTTGCACCAACTTCGAGCAAAAGCCGATTCGAACGAAGAAAACTTGATCAAAAAATAGCAATTATGCTAGTTCCAATCGACTCTGAAAAATAGAAAATACCACGAAAGAAATGCGTGATTGGTGGTTGCACCAGATCAACGCTACCCCGCTCTAATACCAATTGTTGGATCGAGAAGCGCTAGAGGGGGGGGGGTGAATAGCGTTCGTGGCTTTCACTCGTTTTAGAATCGTAAAACTCGAATAACGCATCGGAATAAAATAAACAACAAACACAGAAAGACACAGGTCGTTTACTTGGTTCGGAGTCTGTGGTGACTCCTACTCCAAGGCCACCCTCATTGAGCATTTACGTTGGGCAACAACTATAATTTCATTAAAGTGTTTACAAGATGAAGTACAATAATAAAAGAAACAACTAAATTATACCAATGACAGTAGAAAATTGAAGATTCTGAGCTTCGGGTCGTCGGCGTCAAGTTGTGGTTTTGTCGGAAGGTCTCGTTAGCAGCTTGTTGCACAAGGATGGCTTAGAAGGTGTTGTTTTTACTGCTGCCTTGAGACATCCTTATAAAGGGTGTTCAAGGCACCTCAATTAAGCTCCAAGGCGCCTCCAACCCAAGATTTTATCCCGACTCAGCCGCTGTCAATCAAGCTTTGACCGCTGCTTGTTATCCACCTGAAGGCACCTTCAATGCCACTCCAAGGCGCCTCTAAGCCGCGGTCCAAGGCGCCTTCAGTCCCCATGAAGGCGCCTCCAGCTCCTTCTCACAGGAAGCCTCCACCTTGTACCTGAGGCACCTCCAAGCTCCATGGAGGCGCCTCGGTTACTATTCATCCGAGGTGAAGTGTGCTCTTTTGTCCCTGCACAATGTGTTAGTCCAAAAAATACACATGTACCCTGCAAGACAAGGTTAGTACACATAAATATGATAAGAAAGGTCTTTGACAGTATCTGGACTGTCCGGGTCTGACTTCGGATTTCCGACCGAAAACCCTAGGTCGACCCGACGCCGACTGTTCCCTCTGCGGGGAACACGTCCTCACCTACTCCACTCACGAGAGTTACCTGTTACTAGTGCGATCCTCCAGATCGACTGGACTTTTGCTCAGTGCTCTATGCTTTCGGACTTTCTTCTAGACGTCCGCTCCCCGACCCGTCCAGTCTTCCACCTGGTTCGTGACACCAGGACTTTCCACCTAGGGTTACCACCCCCAAGGACTTTTGCCTAAAGCCCTCGACCCACCAAGACTTTCCAGGGTTACCACCCCTTATGACCTAGGCTTACCACCCCCTAGGGTTTTCCACCTGCCTAACCATAGTTAGGACTTTTGTGTTAGTGCAATATTCCCTAGGTCAAGGTTGACCTGGTTGACTGAGCTTGAATTGGTTCAAGCTCGAGTCTTGATGTTTGGGTTTCGATGTTTGACAATACATGAAGACGACACATGGAGATTGCATGTGCAATTGTTCATGTGGGAGATTGTGAAGAAGAGTCAAGTAGGTCAAGGTTGATTGGATACTTGACTGGAAAATCCTGGTGAGTGAAGCCAGGTGAAAGTCCTAACTGGGAGGTTAGGCAGACTGGAAAGTCCTGGTGAGTGAAGCCAGGCAGTTGTGGAAAGTCCTAGTGAGTGAAGCTAGGCAGTATGGAAAGTCCTAGTGAGTGAAGCTAGGTAGAAGAAAATCCTGGTGAATGAAGCCAGGTGAAAGTCCTAGTGAGTGAAGCTAGGCAGGAGGAAAGTCCTGGTGTGTGAAGCCAGGCAGATGAGAAGTCTTGGTGAGTGAAGCCAGGCACGGGATAAGTCCAAGTGGGTTAAGGATGATCGGACACTTGGCACGAGGAAGAAAGTCCAAGTGGGTCAAAGGGATTGACCGGACACTTGGTGAGAGAGTCCTAGCAGGTCAAGGGTGGCCGGATGCTAGGCATAATGTACCAACATGTCATGGTTGACCGGATGTTGGTTTAGGAGATTTTGGACTTGGTTTTGGGTAAAAACCTTGAGATGGATCGATCGGTCGATCGATTGGCTCATGCCCAATCGATCAGCTAATCGATTGGGTGAGTCCCCATGATAAAGGCTTCCCCAATCAATCAGCTGATCAATTGGGGATAATTCCCGATCGCACAAAAAGCCTCCCAATCGATCGGGTGATCGATTGGGAGCCTCTAATCGATCGGCTGATCGATTGGGAGTTGTGATTTCACGGAATAAGCCTGGATTGATCGACCGATCGATCCAGGCAATTCCTAAGAGCACAGAGGTGCTCTGGATCGATCGGTCGATCGATCCAAAGCCTCCCCAATCGATTGGGAGTAATCCAATCGATTGGGATTCGACTGTTGGCGTCGTATTTAGCTGTTGGCGAGCGTTTCTCTCGGCAGATCTTCCACGACTTCAATTCTTTTCTCCACAGTGACTTCACAAACACTTCTCCACAGCTCTCACTGCCAGTTCTTGAAGATTCTTGGAGGCTTGTGCTGGTGCACGTCGAAGTCAAGAGGCAAGGAAGAAGTTAGGGTTTCTTGTGCAAACTTGTAAGATCTCTTTGTATTTTGTTTCCCTTTCCTTTCTTCTTGTACTGAGAGCTTGTAAGGCTTCTCCACCTTCGGTAGTTACCGTAAAGGAGTGTTTTCATAGTGGAGGGTGCATGAGTGTATGAATCCTTGGGCTAGTCATCTCTTCTTGAGGTGGATACCAAGTAAATCCCTAGTGTTAGCGTTGAGTGTTGTTTCTTTGTATTTTCCGCTGCATTTCACCACAAGAAACAAGCAACGACAAGAACGAGATCACGTCGAGCTATCCACCCCCCTCTAGCTACATTTTGGTCCCAACAAGTGGTATCAGAGCAAGGTTGCTCTTCACCAGAATCATCGCCGGAAGGGGCAAAAAGCTAGAAGGTGAAGAAGTTGAAGCAAATTCATCAAGTCAAAGAATTCAAAAAAGGCTCAACTTCAAGATGGAATTCCAAGACAGACTTGGATTCGATACAAGGGTGCCTCCACCATTCATAATGATGAGCTTCGATCTTTGGAGATCAAGGATCGAGAATTTCTTGATGGTGGAGATAGAGAAATGATTTGCTCTAATGGAAGGTTTCGAAGCTCCAAAGAATTCAAAAGGCAAGATCTTAAAGAAGAACAAATGGAGCCAAGAGCAAATTCAAAGGGGCGAGGCAAATGACAAAGTGACCAAGGTATTGGTCAATTTATTGCCAAGCAATATTTTGGCTCAAGTCGGAGAATTCAAAGATGCCAAGGAGCTTTGGAGCAAATTGACAACAATTCATGAAATCTCCTCCACTGTACCAATTCAAGAAGAATCCAAAGAGGGTGACTCTGTGGGTCAAGATAAAAAAGAAGAGGACTCCGAAGTTGAGAGATGCTCAACCTCCGAAGAAGAAGTCCAAGAAGCATCATCTTCAAAGGAATGCAATGAAAAGGGCAAAGAGAGAGCATACTCTTTGTTCCATGTACAAGATGAAGATGATGAAGCCTCCACCTCTAGGATTGAGGGGGAGCGACTTTTGTTGACATCGGATCAAGAAGAAGGAGAAGCTTCTACATCCGGGTCAAATGGAGAAGAAGACATTCCATCCTTCAAAGATCAAGAAACATCAAATGGAGGATCAAGTGTCATCCCTACATGTGAAGGTAAAAATATTTCCATTAAAAATAAAAATCACATCATATGTTTTGAATGTAGGGAACATGGGCACTACAAGAGCAAGTACCCTAAATTGGCTAAGAAGAAGGGCCAAGTGGCACCAAAGTGCAAGGAGAAGCCCAAGGAGACCGTCCCCACAACAAAGAAGAACAAGGAGCACATTGTGTGCTTTTTGTGCAACCAAAAGGAACATTATAGAAGTCAATGTCCTAAGGGGAAGAAGGCGGTCAAGCCTAAGGGAGGAAGCATGAGTAAAGGGGAAGCCTCCAAGGTAAAACGAAAGGTATCATTTATTGAGCCTACCCCTATAAATAATGGTAAAATGCATGTTAGTTCTAATTTATATCATTTTAATGCTATTTACCATAAAAATAGGGAGTATGATAGCCTTAAAGAAAAACATATGGCTCTCTATTCTAAGACTACCACACCTAGGGTTAGGAAGGTAGGTAAAAGTTTAGGCAATAACACTAAGGACCATAGTTATAAGCCTAGAAATAAAAATTCTCAAGGACTTACAGAAAAATCAAAATCTAGGGAGTTATGGGAGGAAAATCAAGTCTTAAGGTCAAGGCTTTATAAAATGGAAAAGACCCTAAAAAGGATGGAAAATATCCTAAAAGGGTAAAATAAGCAAAACCTAGGGTTAGCACAACAAGGGTCATCCAAGGGCCTTAGGGGTTTGGGATACAAACCTAAAACTAAAAAGGATGTGCCTTCTTATCATATGGTTCCATATAATTATGGAACCAACCCTAGGTCAAATGGTCAAGTCAAAAATACTAGGGAGGTTATTCCTAAGAGTATTTTTGCAACAAAAGTGACTAAGACTTCTAAGAAGTCTAAGAAAGTCACAAAGAAGGTCACAAGGGAAGAAATCCCTAGAGTCAACCTAGGAGATGTGACCAAGGCTTCTAAGAAGTCTAACAAGGTCACTAGGAAGGTATCTAGGAAGGCTATTCCTAGTGAATACCTAGAGCATCCAAGGAGCACCAATAGGTTTTGGGTTCCTAGGAGCATTTTCTCTACCCCTTAGATGGGTTAGAGAGTGTCAACTCTAATTGAAATGGTAGTTAATCCAATCATGATGAAGTTGGCACTCTAAGAGCATTTTCAAGGTTATTGTTAACTTTTGAAAATGATGTGCCATAGGTTGAGAAATTTGATATAATCTTGATTGGCACAAGAAATTAAGTGTAAAGAAATGCCGGGTTGAGATTTTGGCATTTTATTGGGAAGTTAAAGGCAAATCTAAGCCTTGTTTTATGTTTGTTACTCTTTAAAAGAGTAATTTGTGTCAAAATTTGAGGAATATGCTTAATTTAAATTGGCACAATGTAGGAAAAGCAAAGGAAATGTCAAAATTGGGTTTTGGCATTTTCTTGGGAAATATTGGGCAATTTAGGTTTAAACTTTAAGTTAGCTAAGGTTTAAGGATACTTAGATAGTTATTCTAGGTATTTTATTTATGCTAATTTGCCTTGCTTTATTTGCTCATCATATGTCATGACATCATATTTATTTTTTCACTCATGCCTTATTATGAAAAATATAAAAAATATCATGTCATGTCATGTCATACATACATCATGCAGTCATAGGAAATTTTCTTTTGAAAATTATTTATCTTTGATGTATGTCATATCGCATCATGCATAACTTGTAAATTCCTTGCAATTAAGGACAAATAGCATTTATTAACAAGTAACATCCTTGGTGGATGTGCATAACCTCAAAATGCCTAGATAGATATGCATGATCCTTAGATTAGGGCAAAACCAAAGTTTACATCTCACTAAGAACTATAAGGTGGTTTGTATGTGATTTCGTACACATTAAATTCAAGTGAGATGTTAGGATGATGAACAAAACTCAAGATGTTGATCTAGTTCATTCTTTTGAGTTTTAAAGCTCATCAAACAAATTATTTAAAAGTAAGTCCCGTTTATTTACCTTAGACTCGTCAGTTCCTTCATGTAGTTTTACTAGGGAGTCCCACAGTTCCTTAGCATTGTCGTAGGGGCCAACTCGGTTCAACTCCTCCATTATGAGCCCGCACTGGATGGTGTTGATTGCCTTATAATTTAGTTGTGCCTTCTTCATCATTGGAGGAGTCCAATCTTCAAGTTCTAGTGGCGTTCCATCTTTGGTCGGAGGTGTGTAGCCTTTCAGTATTATGAACCAAAGCTCAATGTCTGATTTCATATAGCACTCCATTCTGTTCTTCCAGTAGCTAAAATTCTCCCCTTTGAAAAGAGGAGGCCGGACAGTACTGTAACCTTCTTGATAGGAGTTCGACATCCTTGAATACAAGAAAATAACAAACCAATTTCCAAGACTTTCGTCTTGGGATTAGTAGTGCTTGAAAAATAGAAATAATAAGAAAAATATTCTAAAAGACAAAAAAAAAGCTTTAAAAGATGCTTTGAAAAACGGTTAAGTAATTTCAGAGCTTACGAGGCTCAGATACTAGTTGTTGGATCGGATGAGTGTGATAGAGGGGGGGGGGGGTGAATATCGCGCTTTTTAAACTTTTACTTTTACTTTTAGAAACCAAAGTCGTGCAGCGGAAAGTAAAATGAAAGACTAGTTCGTTTACTTTGTTCAGAGTCTAGGTCGACTCCTACTCGAAAGCCAGCGTTCCTTGACCGCACCAATGGGCAATCCACTATAACTCTTCTTTCCGAAATCCTCGAAAAGAAGCAAATCATACAAATAAGAAAGATAGTAACAATCCTACTATCTTACTAATGAAATAATACAATGCAAGCTAAAAATTAATATACCGACAAAATGTAGAATTTGAAGCTCGGTCGGTACTTCCGGATGGAGTAACTTGAAGAGTTGCAGTGAACTTGCAATATGAGCAGCTTGCGTAGAGGAGAGCCCTTTTTATGATCAGAAAGTTATACCTGCCTCAAACCTTGAGCCCCTTTTTATAAGTGTCTTTGAGGTTCGGTCAACCGATCCCTCTGTTTGGTCGACCGAGCCAGCTCTCTTCCATCCTAGCTGGAGTCTGACGTTGGCTTGATCCTTTGCATTAACTGCTCATTAAGGGTTCGGTCGACCAATCCCTCTTTTCGGTCGACCGAACAGGCTCCTTCCCTGTTTGTCGAGATTTTCCAAGATCCTCATTTAATGGTACTTTAATGTTGATTGGTTTGGTCGACTGATCCATGGGTTCAGTCGATCGATAAGCTCTTTTTCCTTTTGCTTCTGATCGATGCCGATGAACTGGCCTGTGCTGAGTCATCACGGTTCAGTTGACCGATCTTACTTGTCGATTGACCGATCAAGACTTGATCGGACTCGGTCTATTCTAGTCTGATCTGATCACTGCTTTGATCTCTCCTTTTTGGTTGACTGATTCACCTGTTTGGTCGACTGATCTAGCCGGACCTACAAAACAGTGTTAGACAAAACAACCTACAAAACAGATGTTAGAATAATAATATTATAATGCATGAGTAATATAAAAGATGGTAGAACTATCTTGATCTTAACTTAGAAACCTTCCCGGTTTCTTCAGTTGGATCAGCGACCTAAGGTTGTTCCCTCAGGGAACTCGACCTCACTGTCGCACCTCCTATTGTTTACCTCAACCTACTTGCCAAACTTAAATCCTCTAGATCTAGTTTGGACTATTCACTTAGCTTTGATCGGCTCGCCAGGACTTTTCTCTTGATCTTCGGTCCTCCAGACCTCTTGATCACACCGCCAAGCGTCGGGTTCCCTCGACCCACTTGGACTTTCACCTGGGTTCCACGATCTGCTAAGATTTCTCCTGCCTAACCTCCAACTAGGTCTTTCCCGGTTGAGTAAACAACCTACTCACTCAGTCAACTTGTTAGATCACAACAAGACTTAACTTGAACCTTTGACAACATCAAAACTTAGGTTTAATTCTGGTGCAATTTGCACCAACAACTTCCTCAAAATTATCGGACAGATTTTCATATGAACAAACTAAGGTAACGTAACTTTTAATTAACTATTTCTCTTCCATTTTGACTACTACTAATAACATCTAATTTTCAGCACTGGGTGATGAGTATGGTCGTAGCTCAATAGTTGCATGATTTGGCTCAGGTAAACGAGTCATTAAGGAATCAAATTCTAGGGGCATCTTCCACCCATACTTCTGAGTGAATACAAGAATTGTCTACTCAACTTTAAGAGGCTTAGAAATTGTTACAAATCGAACATGATAAAGAAACTCAACGGCAAATAACCATAAAGAGTTTGGAATCTCAACTTCAATCAGAGGCTCATCCCTAATTAGATTTGAAAACTAGGTTAGATGAATAGATTGTAGAGAGTCAACAATTATCCGCTCAGTTGAAGATAGTAAAAGCTATGCATGCTTCTGAGTTATCCACCAAAATTTTTGAGCTAGCAGCTAAAGATATTGAATAAGATTCCTTACGTTCTAGCTTGGCAAAGACCCAGACTATGTTATCTGCCAAAGAGATTGAGCAGACAAACACTAAGGCGGAATTGGAAGCCTACAAGGCGGGAGAAGATGAATGATTTGAAAAAAAGGGAGGAGCTGCTCCTTAAATCTTCTGAGTTTAATAATTCTATTGCCATATCCATCACTAAAGCCTTCAAGCATGGAGCTGAAGGGGTCATAGAACAATTAAAGGGAGGATACTTAACATCCTAACCCTCTACTAATTTTCTTGATCATAGGAGATTACTAAAAAAATCATCCCTCCGATCTTTTTCCGAAACTGGTATAATTTGTTATATTTATGTTCTGACTATGCCTTTTAAAGAACATTTTAACAATCTAAGTATTCATATGTCTATATCTACTGATAATTTATGTTTTTATAGATGAGCTGACATATGGGAGAGAGAGTAAGACTTAATCAATTTTTGTTTAGATTCTATTTATCCTAACACTCATTCAACCCTCGGCAACTAGCCGGGTTAACCTTTGCCTGAATTTTTCTCCGTTCGGGACTAGATGCATTCGCCATCCATCCTATCTCTAATCAGCTAGCCAAGTTTGCTTTCATCTGAGCTTGTTCTCACCCGAGCTTAAACTTATTCAATTCTCATGACACGCCAGACTGCAACTTATGTTGCCTACCCAATAGAAACTTCATGGCTCCCTTTCTTCTAATTCTAACTTGACCTCAAATTTTATGCCCATTCTTGGTACTCGCGCTACTTCGAGATGATGGTCTATTACCTTGATTACTGATTTATGCCTCTTATTGGTGACACGTGTGAGCCTGATGTCATAAGTGCACCCACTTTTCTATACCCGCCGCCTCATCCAATCATCAAATAGTTCTCAGTTAATCCCGCCTTTTGTACTGCTAGGATCCAATGGTCTCCCTCAATTAGTCCTTTTGAAGAATCCTTATAAACATTTGGCCAAAACCCTAAGACATCATCATTTCTCCTCCGATTCTCTGTTCTTCTCCTCTTTGACCTTAGTGATCCTTCCTTTCAAAGATGTCGGAGTATAACGAGTGGTAAACTCAGTGTTCTTCTAGTTTCACCCTCCACGAGACTTACAACCTCCATCTAAACTATGATATTCCTTCTTATATAGTCATTCCTACTCCAGAAGACCGTCCTCACTGTCCTCCACCAAAAAACATTGCGGTCTTCAGGGAACAAGTCCTATTGGGTCTCTGATTTCCTCTACATCCTTTTTTGTTGATGTTAGTCGATATTTCAACCTTCTCCTATACTAACTTATGTTAGAGTGTATACTAAAAGCCTAGTTTTTGTAAACATTTATTTTTGAAATAAAGGAATCACATTGGTCAATATCTACATTTATTTGTTAAATGTAATTGTTCAATTAATTTATATAAGTAGATAACATGGTGTGTGGTGTCACACTCAGAAGATCATGTTGTCGGTTCTTTATAAATTATAAACAGTTGCTTAGACTAAGATGGAAAGGAACAAACCATCGGAATAGTCGTAGTGTAATTAAGTATTAGTTTATCTTGATTAATAAATTACACTGGTACACTCTAAGTGTATTGAGTAGGACCATTTAGGTAAGTTCTTTTTGTACTGACTTAATAAAAGAGCTAGACCTTAGTTATTATGGAAGTGTGTGCTCTTAATCCTAATATAATAACAAGCACATATATTTAATATTTATTTCTTTGACTTATCAAAGGGTGAGGTTTAGCTCGATAAATCAATATGGCCGATAAGTTGGGAAATGATATTACTTATAGTGTGTGTTGTTGATTATAGAAGGAATCTGTATCCTAGTTATCTAGGTTGAGAATGTCACCAAGAGGAGCTCATAAGGATTTTCATGTTAAACCCTGCAGGTGGACTTAGTCTGACATGACAATGAAGTTGAGTGGTACTACTCTTGGAGCTAGATATTAATTAAGTAAGTTGTCAGTAACTTACTTAATTAGTGGACATTCGTTATCTTAAACATAGGGAGACTAACACACTCATGATAAGAAGGAGCCCATAATGTAATTTGGGATTGGTGTGGTAGTGCGGTAATAACTCTCTAGTGGAATGAGTTATTATCGATGAACTTGAGTTGTGTGTTCGGGGCGAACACGGGATACTCAAGCTCATCGGAAGGCCAAAACTAATTTCTCCTCTAGGTCCCTGTTGTAGCCTCATTGGAGCCTCAAGTCCATCCAAATAAATGCCCATCTTGGTGTCCAAGAAGGGGGTCGGTCTATTGCTTGGTGACCAAGCAATGGTGTAACGACCCAACTCCTGGGTACTAGGCTGTGAGCCGGATCGCTACATTAACTACTGGAACTACTGTGCCGTACTGTGCGGAAAACTAGGTAAAATAAAATTTTCACTAACTGACTCTATTAATCTGATAACTGATGCACCCATGCTGTTATAAGGAAGGATTCAAGACCCTTTCCGGTTGGTGTACATGTGCTAAGGAGAATGCTTAACCTCCCATCTGAGCTAGGAACTCAAACTAACTTCCCAGCTAGCTGCTGATCGATCCACGGATCGATCAATCTTACTGCGATTCTGTGCCCTGCTGGATCGGTCTACGGAACGATCCAGCAGAGATCGATCGGCGGATCGATCCAGGTGTGTCTGGATCGGTCTGCAGACCGATCCGGGCACCGAGGCGCTGAGATGCTCTAAGGCTTTGGATCGGTCGGTGACCGATCCATGCACCGAAATTTCCTCCGAGGCTCTGTATCAGATGGATCGGTCGGTGGCCGATCCAGAGGAGATCTGATAGCATCTTATATCTCCGGATCGGTCGGTGACCGATCCGGTGGCTTCGAGACCACGATCGGTGCGGGCACCGATCGATGTCGATTTCACTCGAGAGTTCGATTTCAGACACTTTGGCGTGCCAAAACATCACACAATAGTTCTAAAACAATGAAGATACATTCTAGCATATAAGTACTAATGTTCTAAACATGATAAGCTAACAAAACATAGTTACTAAGCTAGAACAATTAGTAACAAGACTAAGTATCAAACTAGACATGATAAGTGCTAAACTGAAATAAAAACGTATAGATCCCAAGGATCTTTATTCCAGACCCCTTGCACACACACATCATCGTAGCATCGCCCTCCAGCCTCCGCTAATCCACTTTTCTTTTACCGGTATCTGCAGTATAAGAAAAATAGTATCTGTAAGCCAATAAGCTTAGTAAGAAACCATCTACCTCACAAAAACATGCAACGATGCGATTATGTTTTTAAAACATGCAGTTTGAAACTAAACTGAGCATGCAAGCATGGCATAGCATGGTATCACACAAAGCATGGCATAACATATAAACTAAACATGGCATATTTATAAACTGAGCATGAACTGAACTAGTCATGCATATATCTAAATCTGTACACGAACTCAAATCATGTAAACTGAACCTGAACTGAACTGAACGCTAAATTTGTGTTCTCATCACTGGTTTCAAATTTGAAAACTATACATATAGTAGATGAAAATACTAAACATGCTGTTGGGCCCTGACAACTGTACTTACTGTGCGCGCGTTACTAGGTTATCTGAACCTAGGGACGACTATGGGAGTCCAACCTATGGATATCTGATCCAAGTACAGTGCCACTGAATAAAATAAAATACTGAATCGCTTTCTTTATTTGCTTTTTCTAGGTTATCGAACCTAGAGCTAGGTTATCTGAACCTAGAGGCTACCGTGGGAGCCTACCCAATGGATATCTGATGCATATAGCTGTGATAACTGATAACCAACTGAATAAAATGTTTCTAATATATTTTACATGCTTTTAGGACGCCTATTGGTGCATCCTTCAATCGGGCATTCTACCGAATGCTTGGTGTGCACTAAAAACACACCCTAAAACTGAGAACTGTAAAATTACTGAACTAACGCCAAAACTAACAAGCGAGAGCAATTATACTGCAGGTGAGGGGTTTCTTACCTCAATCGCAAGGTTTTTCTTACGATTCTATTCGCTAGGTTTTTCCGGAAAACTGTCCGTTCGACGAACCGCTTCCGTCCTCGCGTTCCTCTCGCGGAGAAGGACCCTTTTTGTGTTGGAGTCATCGCCGGGAGATGTTCCCTTGGCCCTTGGGGCTTGGTGTACCATGCGTGAGGGAGAGGAGAAGGAGGAGTCGGCGTGAGGGCGAGGGTGAGGAATAGGTCACGGTAAAACCAATATAAAATAACCCAAATCCCAACTTAAGTTTATATTTATATTAAGTGGTTTAATGAACCCAACTCTAATATAAATATATTTGGTTCTCCTTCCTTTCAGCACGGCCCTGCTGGGTTCACCGGTTACTAAACTTATCCGTAAACCATAGGTCTCGGGTTCGATTCCCGCCTAAGCTATTTTACGGTTCCAATTATTTTTGCTGCTTCCGCTACTCGGAAAATTCCGGAAAAATATCTAAAAATTCCAGAAAAATCATACTATATTTCTAAAACAAATTCTGAAATTTTTCGGGCTTTTCAATCCCCCATACCTTATAAAAAGTTCATCCCCGAACTTAAAACAATTCTGGGTACTTCTGTCTCATGCTGGCCTCTGTCTCCCAGGTCGCCTCTGCTGCTGTGTGGTTTTGCCAACTGACTTTGACTAATGGCACTTCCTTGTTCCGTAATTTCTTTACTGCTCGGTCTATTATCTGAATAGGCCGACTGTCATAGCTGAGATCATCACGGACCTGTACCATCTGGGGCTCAATCACCTGGGTGGCGTCTGGAATATGCTTCTTCAGCATGGAGACATGAAATACGTTGTGGACGGCTGACATCTCCTGGGGTAGCTCTAGCTCATATGCTACCTTTCCCACTCTCTTCGTGATAAGGTAGGGTCCCACATATCTGGGAGCTAGCTTGCCCTTCTTCCCAAAACGCATGACTCCTTTCATGGGAGCTACTCGAGGAAAACCGATCCCCAATGAAAACTCTAGGGTGCGTCGGTGTATCGGCATAGCTCTTCCGACGGCTCTGTGTTGTCTCTATCCTCTGGCGAATCTGCTGTATGCTGGTGTGGTATCTGCTACTAGATCTGTCTGAAGCTCTAGCTTTCTCTTCACCACTCTCATACCAACAGATTGGTGATCGCACCTCCGCCCATAGAGTGCCTCATAAGGTGCCATGCCGATAGTGGCACGATAGCTGTTGTTATGCAAATTCCGCTAGACTCGGATATTTGCACCAACTTCCTTGAAATCTAGGGCACAAGCTCGGAGCATATCTTGAGTACCGATTCACTCGCTCCGTCGACCATCCGTCGAGGATGGAAGGCATCTGAATTTTAGCGGGTGCCCATGGATCGCACACACTTCCGAAGTGTGATGTAAATCTCTTGTCTCATCGATATAATGGTTCGTGGGACTCCATGCAGCCTGACTATCTCCTTGAGATACAACTGAGCTAGTTGCTCCATGGAATAGGATATTCTGATAGCTAAGAAGTGGGCTGATTTAGTCAACCTGTCGACTATTACCCAAATGGCATCAAAACCATTCGTGGTTCTGGGTAACCCCACTATGAAGTCCATAGAGATATCCTCCCACTTCCATTCTGGAATCTGGATCGGCTGCAGAACTCCTCCTGGTCGCTGATGTTCTGCCTTAACCCTTTGACAGGTTAGACAGATGCTGACGTATCTGGCGATATCTCGCTTCATCC
Source organism: Zingiber officinale (assembly GCF_018446385.1). Lineage (NCBI taxonomy): Eukaryota > Viridiplantae > Streptophyta > Magnoliopsida > Zingiberales > Zingiberaceae > Zingiber > Zingiber officinale. The sequence goes on along the minus strand of NC_055986.1, from coordinate 16,068,826 downwards.
CAGGCCACCAAAATCGTTTCTTTAGATCCTGATACATTTTGGTGGAACCAGGATGCATCGCATAGGGAGTCCTGTGAGCCTCGTCTAGAATCTGCTTTCGTAGTTCCTCCTGATCTGGAACACAAAGTCTGTCACCACAGTACACTACCCCACTGGCGGACACTCTGAACTCTCCACTTTCTGATTCTGCTAACCCTTGCTTGATTTTCTGGATTTCAGGATCCTGCTCCTGAGCTGTCTGGATATCATCAAGCAAGGTAGATGCTAAGGACATTGTGGAAAGCTGCCCGACTATAATTTCGAGACTAAAAGTTGTAATCTCCTTCCTCAGGGGTGGTGACATAGCTGCTAAAGATAATAAGGTAGCACTAGACTTCCTGCTGAGTGCGTCTGCTACCTTATTAGCTTTCCCTGGATGGTAGAGGATATCTATGTCATAATCTTTGACCAGTTCTAACCATCTGCGCTGTCGCATATTCAGATCCTTCTGAGTAAAGAAATACTTCAGACTTTGATGATCTGTATACACTCTGCACTGAGCTCCGTACAGATAATGTCTCCAAATCTTGAGAGCGAACACCACTGCTGCAAGCTCAAGGTCGTGAGTAGGATAGTTCCTCTCATAATCCTTGAGTTGTCCGGAGGCATAGGCGATCACCTTGCCCTGCTGCATCAGTACTGCTCCTAATCCCAATTTAGAGGCGTCGCTGTAGATGTCGAAGTTGTCTGTGTTTTCTGGTATAGCTAAAATAGGAGCACTGGTCAATCTCCGTTTTAGTTCGCTGAAGCTGTTTTCGCAGTCCTCTGTCCACTGAAATTTCTTGTTCTTCCTGGTGAGAGCTGTCAGTGGGGAGGCTATCCTGGAGAAGTCCTCTACGAATTTCCTGTAGTAGCCTGCCAATCCCAGAAAGCTTCTGATTTCACTGACGTTCCTGGGTCTCTTCCAGTTACTTACCGCTTCTATCTTGCTGGGATCTACCATAACACCATCCTTGGAGATGATGTGACCTAGAAAGGCTACCTGGTCTAGCCAAAATTCACATTTCGTGAATTTGGCGTACAGCTGGTTTTGCTGAAGGATCTGCAAAACTGTCTTCAGATGCTCTGCATGGTCCTCCTGAGTGCCTGAATAGATAAGAATGTCATCGATGAACACGATGACAAACTTGTCTAAGTATTCTCTGAACACTCTGTTCATGAGGTCCATGAATGTAGCTGGGGCATTTGTCACGCCGAAAGGCATGACTACGAACTCATAATGTCCGTATCTAGTCCTGAAGGCTGTTTTAGGTATATCACCTTCCTTGACTTTAACCTGGTGATATCCTGATCTGAGGTCGATTTTAGAGAACACTGTGGCTCCCTTTAGCTGGTCAAACAGGTCATCTATCCTGGGAAGAGGGTACCTGTTTTTAATTGTGACCTGGTTCAAGGCACGGTAGTCTATGCATAAGCGCATGCTTCCATCCTTCTTCTTCACGAACAACACAGGTGCTCCCCATGGTGAGTGACTAGGGCGTATGAAACCCTTGTCAAGAAGCTCCTGTAATTGCTCCTGAAGTTCCTTCAGTTCTGCTGGAGCCATGCGGTACGGTGCCTTGGAAATTGGATTTGTGCCGGGAATGAGCTCTATCTCAAATTCAATCTCCCTGTCTGGTGCTAAGCCTGGTAGCTCTTCAGGGAAAACTGCTGGGTAGTCACAAACGACTCGAACCTCTGATAGCTGTTGGTTCTTGTCCTGGCTGGTGTTGACTACATTTGCTAAAAATCCCATGCATCCTGAATCCATTAGCTGCTGTGCTTTCAATGCTGAGAGAAACTTCCTGGCTTTCCTCTTTGGCTTCCCTGTACTCAAACTGTACTTCTGCTTCAGGTTGGAATATGACTTTCTGTTTACGGCACTCTATAGAAGCGCCGTATCGATCAGAAAATCCATTCCAAAGATGACATCGTAGTCATTCATTTCTAGCACTATCGGATCACCAAAAAGCTCCCGTCTGCTATAATGACCGGCTGAGCCAGTGCGTAGACGCCATAATGTCTCCCGAGGGTAGCGTTGTCGGAACCGACTATTGAGTACTTCGGAGGTGTTGCTAGTTTCTCGGCAAATGCCCGGATACATAAGAGTGGGTTGCCCAAGATCGAATAAGGCAGTTGCATTATGCTGAAAAATCTCGATCGACCTGTGACAACTGCCGAGGCATTTGCTACGTCCTCTCCGGTGAGTGAGAAAATCCTGGCATTCGTGGTAGCCGTGGGGGCTTCTAATCTGCCTCGATCGTGGACCATCTAAGACAGATACATCCGGTGTAGGTGGTGAGCTCCATACTATATCGAGGCCGAGGAAGATCGTCTTGTTCGAACCGCTAGCCATGTGCCCTTCACCGTCCACATTCAAAACAACCTCGCGTGCCCTTGCGGCAAACTCCCGGATGATGTTTCCCACAAGTAGCACACTTGGGATGTCTGGAATGTTTTCGGTGGTCCTCCTTTTGGGTCACTGCTTGCCTTGCGTTTCCCCTTCCAGTTGGAGCTATGCCCTTGTTGTTTCTGCTGAGTACCTGAGCCAGCTTGTCCCTTGGGTTCTGTGGAAACCTGCTTCTGCTGGGTGATGCTGTGCTGATAGTGCTCGGTGATCAGAGCACTACTCACCAGCTCCTCTGTGGTTTGTGGCCTATGAACACCACCAGCCACATTCATTGCGATCTCTGGTCTGAGCATCTTCAGCATCAAGCGTACTCGTTCCTTCTCTGAGCTGACTAGTTCTGGACACAGACGGGCCAACCTGTTGAATTTCTTCACGGCCTCCTGAACTGATAGGTTGCCCTGACGAAACTCTGTAAACTCGTCATAGTGTCGGTTCGTGACTTGCATGTGAAAGAATTCCTCGAAGAATTCTTTCTCAAAGTTGGCCCATGTCATCTGGTTTACTGGCCACTTCGGTTTAATCCGCTCCCACCACATGCGTGCGTCTCCTGTTAAACAGAAGGAGGCACACTTCACCTTTTCGTGCTCTGGCCAATCTAGAAGCTCCATCGTGCTTTCCAGTGTTTTAAACCATGCCTGAGCATCCCATGGTTCGCTGGTGCCTGAGAAGTTCTCGGGCTTAATTCTCTGCCACTGGATAAGGTAAGCTTCTCTCTTAGCCCCTGCTACTGGGGCTACTGGGACTGGTACTGCAGGCTGAGCTGGTACAACCTCTGTGATTACTGGAGTCGTGAGGTTCGGTACTGGAGTGACTGGGGGAGTAGTCTGCTGGTTAGCCTTTAAGGAGGCTATCTCCTGCTGCTGTTCAGCTAACTGCTGTTGTAGCTGAATCTGGGGGAGGCACCGAACCGCCCGCCTCATGCTGGGGCTCAGCCGCTGCTGCTTTCTTAGCTGGACGTCCTCTTACCATTTTCTAAATAGCAAAGAACATATATATATAACTAGGCTATCATGTTATAGCTAACTACTGGTAACATGTTAAATACTATCACTGTAAACATGAATTAATTAACTACCAACATGCGAGCAAACATGAAAGCACATATAACTGATATGAAAGTGAGAGATGTTCTTACTTGGAAGCTGCAGGTACAATGCTGATGTGTGTGTAGGAGGTATGGAACACTGCTCTGATACCACTCTGTAACGACCCAACTCCTGGGTACTAGGCTGTGAGTCGGATCGCTACATTAACTACTGGAACTACTGTGCCGTACTGTGTGGAAAACTAGGTAAAATAAAATTTTCACTAACTGACTCTATTAATCTGATAACTGATGCACCCATGCTGTTATAAGGAAGGATTCAAGACCATTTCCGGTTGGTGTACATGTGCTAAGGAGAATGCTTGACCTCCCATCTGAGCTAGGAACTCAAACTAACTTCCCAGCTAGCTGCTGATCGATCCACGGATCGATCAATCTTACTGCGATTCTGTGCCCTGCTGGATCGGTCTACGGAACGATCCAGCAGAGGCTGGATCGGTCGGCGAACCGATCGGTGTGTCTGGATCGGTGCAGACCGATCCGTGCACCGGAGCGCCGAGATGCCTCTTGTTCGATCTTTGGATCGGTCGGTGACCGATCCATGCACTGAAATTCCTCAGGCTCTATCGAGTGGATCGGTCGGTGGCCGATCCAGGAGGATCTGATAACATCTTATCTCATGGATCGGTCGGTGACCGATCCGATGGGCACTCGAGACCACGATGCGGGCACCGATCGATGTCTCGATTTCACTCGAGTTCGATTTCACTTTGGCGTGCCAAAACATCACACAATAGTTCTAAAACAATGAAGATACATTCTAGCATATAAGTACTAATGTTCTAAACATGATAAGCTAACAAAACATAGTTACTAAGCTAGAACAATTAGTAACAAGACTAAGTATCAAACTAGACATGATAAGTGCTAAACTGAAATAAAAACGTATAGATCCCAAGGATCTTTATTCCAGACCCCTTGCACACACACATCATCGTAGCATCGCCCTCCAGCCTCCGCTAATCCACTTTTCTTTTACCGGTATCTGCAGTATAAGAAAAATAGTATCTGTAAGCCAATAAGCTTAGTAAGAAACCATCTACCTCACAAAAACATGCAACGATGCGATTATGTTTTTAAAACATGCAGTTTGAAACTAAACTGAGCATGCAAGCATGGCATAGCATGGTATCACACAAAGCATGGCATAACATATAAACTAAACATGACATATTTATAAACTGAGCATGAACTAAACTAGTCATGCATATATCTAAATCTGTACACGAACTCAAATCATGTAAACTGAACCTGAACTGAACTGAACGCTAAATTTGTGTTCTCATCACTGGTTTCAAATTTGAAAACTATACATATAGTAGATGAAAATACTAAACATCTTGTGTTGGGCCCGACAACTGTACTTCCTATGCGCGTCCCTACGAGACCGGGATTGCAAGTTCGAATCCAAAGGGTTACTAGGTTATCGAACCTAGGGCTAGGTGAGTCCGACCATGGATATCTGATCCAAGTATTGCCAACTGAATAAAAGTAAAATCCTGAATCTTGTTTTATTTTACTTTCTGTTTCTAGGTTATCTGAACCTAGAGCTAGGTTATCTGAACCTAGAGGCTACCGTGGGAGCCTACCCAATGGATATCGATGCATATAGCTGTGATAACCGATAACCAACTGAATAAAATGTTTCTAATATATTTTACATGCTTTTAGGACGCCTATTGGTGCATCCTTCGAACTGGGCATTCTACCGAATGCTTGGTGTGCACTAAAAACACACCCTAAAACTGAGAACTGTAAAATTACTGAACTAACGCCAAAACTAACAAGCGAGAGCAATTATACTGCAGGTGAGGGGTTTCTTACCTCAATCGCAAGGTTTTTCTTACGATTCTATTCGCTAGGTTTTTCCGGAAAACTGTCCGTTCGACGAACCGCTTCCGTCCTCGCGTTCCTCTCGCGGAGAAGGACCCTTTTTGTGTTGGAGTCGTCGCCGGGAGATGTTCCCTTGGCCCTTGGGGCTTGGTGTACCGTGCGTGAGGGAGAGGAGAAGGAGGAGTCGGCGTGAGGGCGAGGGTGAGGAATAGGTCACGGTAAAACCAATATAAAATAACCCAAATCCCAACTTAAGTTTATATTTATATTAAGTGGTTTAATGAACCCAACTCTAATATAAATATATTTGGTTCTCCTTCCTTTCAGCACGGCCCTGCTGGGTTCACCGGTTACTAAACTTATCCGTAAACCATAGGTCTCGGGTTCGATTCCCGCCTAAGCTATTTTACGGTTCCAATTATTTTTGCTGCTTCCGCTACTCGAAAAATTCCGGAAAAATATCTAAAAATTCCAGAAAAATCATACTATATTTCTAAAACAAATTCTGAAATTTTTCGGGCTTTACAAATGGCCGGCCACATCTCCTCTTAAAGGGTCGGCCCTATTACTTGGTGACCAAGCTTGTAGGGGCCGACTACAATAATTCAAAAAGGGAGGGTTGTTTTAAATTTTTAAAATCTTCTCTTTGTAGAAAACTATAAGTTTTAAAAGAGATATTTTAATTTTAAAAACTTTCCTTATTTGAATTAGGCCACATGTTTTAAAAGAAAGTTTAAAAGATTTTAAAACTTTCCTTTTTTTAACCAACCTCATGGTTTAAGAAAAAAAAGGAAGATAAGTTTTAAAATTTAAATTTTCTATCACCATATTAAAAAATTAAATTTTATAAGATAAGTTTTAAATTTTAAAACATGGTTTTAATTTTTAGAACTTTCCTTTTTTAACTCCTACTTTAGGAAAGAGAGCTTATAAAATTTTATAAGAGTTTTTCTTCTTGTAAAATTTTATAAAAATTTTATTTCCTTCCTCTTATAGGGGTCGGCCACCCTTGCTTGGTGCCCAAGCAAGGTGGTCGACCATATTAAAAATAAAATCATCATCAATTAATTTTGGTGATTGATTCAATCAAGAGGAAAGAAAAGGAAAAATTAAAAGGGAAGAGGAAAAACTAGAGGATGATTTTAATTTTTGTAAAAAGTTTTTCCTTATTTGCCTTGGGCAAGTAATATAAAAGAAGGGGTGATGAGGCCTCATAAGATACAACTCTTATTCTCTTGCTTGGAGACTCTCTTGGTGTGGTCGGCCCTCTCCCTTCTCTTTTCCCTTTTGCTCTCTTCTCCTTGGTGGCGGTGGTGGCCGGATTTTAGAAGAAGAGGAAGAAGCTTTTGGGTGGTGTTCATCTTGGAGGATCATCGCCCACACGACGTCCAAGGTGAGGCGAGGAATACGGCAGAAGATCTCGAGGTCATTAGCTTACAAAGAGAAGGTATAACTAGTAATTTTCTTCCGCATCATACTAGTTATTTTCTTTGTAAGAATTCTAAATATAGGAGGCAATTAGATTTAGTTTTTCGAGTTTGTGTTTTCTTTTTTTTCGAATTTGTGATTCGATTATTCTTTTTGGTTAACCTTGAGTTATTTAAGGAAATTAAATATTAGCTTTCCTTAAAAGGCTTTGTCTAGACGGTGGTGGTTGCTCCCATATCCAAGAAGGCCATGTGCCTCACTATGCAGTCCTGGAAGCCAATTTTGGAAATTAATATTTAATGGAATTAATAACATGGGTGGATTTGAATCAATAATGTTAAGTTCCGCTTGCGATTCAAATCTAAACCATTAAAGAATAGATAAGTTAAATTTGGAATCAATGATGTTAAGTTCCATCAGTAATTCCTAATTTAACTTCTAAAGAACACAATAGGTTATTTAAGGAAAGGTTCGACACTTGTACAAAATTTTTGTACAGTGGAATCGGTACGTTTTCCTAGGACTAACCAACAACTTATTCCTCAATCCCTCAACATCCTAAGTGGTGTTATTATTGTTTTTCATTTGCTCAACGTCCCCTTATCCCCTTGTCTATTCCACCATTTTTTCTGTCCTCATAAAATAGATAATGGTCTGTTTAAATTCCAGGGGTGTCCTAAGGCGATTTTATTCAATAGAGTTCCACCACAAGGAGAATAGAGAGATAAATATTTCTTCATACGCATTCCCTTTCCTCCACCTTATCCTGTAACCTGGCAATAGTCTTTCTCCTATCCCTAACTTGGGCAATATCCCTGCAGATCCCACCTCCGTGCCTCTATGGAGAAATTAAAAGGTGTTAAGTTTAACTTGTCCACATTGACCATAGAAGGATTATTATTTGCTTTTGGACTTACTCCGGTCGACAAAGAACTAAGTTCTTCCTTTGGTGAGTTTATTCTCCTTATAAATAATTGTTTATCATTTCTTGATCATTTATTATATAAGTTTTTAACTCTTACTTATTTTCATAGCTGAGGCTATTCTCCTAGCTTTTTGTATAGAAATACTCAATTAACTAGAGGGATTCTGACTAAGCTAGGAGAAGATTTACTGAAGGAACGCCAACTTAATCAAACTTTTTTCTCTATTGGTCTACTTCCTTTAGCTGAGCCAGCATGAGAGCCATCCTCCAGCTCCTCAGAACAAGATACTCCCTTCATCGTCAGAGGCAAAAAGCCCAAAATAGAGGCTTTGGGTCTAAATTTACCTGCGATCCCCATCGTCAAGTAAGTTCCCATTACTTTGGCTGAGATTTCTTATAATAGAGGTATAGAACCTAGGTCTCCAAGATATAGTCGTTGTCATTTTGCACTTGCTATGATGAGACCAGGCCTCCTTATTCCTATATCTCGTGCGATTCGCCCAGTGATTCCTTCTACAGAGACAACATCAGATGCCACAACTATTTTGCCAACTCTTTTGCAAGCCTTAGTCCCTCCTCCAACTAAACTCTGCTTGAGGCGGACCCCTTGTAGGAGATCCACTGGCCCGGTGTCTAAAGGATCAGTATCTGAGCAAAGTCTTGAGTTAGCTGGGCCAACGTCAACCGCTCAACCATCTCTTGATCCATCACAATCCCTTGAGATTTCCCTTGCTCCTCCTCCAAGGCCTACAACCTCAACTAGCTCTTCATGTCTCTTTAAGTAACCCATGGGTTACCATCCCAACAAGGACTAGATTCTACCTCCCTTCTACCTTATGGGATACTTACGCTGAAAGATTCATTGGCTGAATCATGGTTACAAGCACAAAGATAAATGCAAAGGAATACAATTTCTGAGAGTGTTGATGAACACAACCATAATGCCACTGCAGTAAGTCTTTGATTAAATTCTATTAGCTTATTACTATGACATATAATTCTATTGTTACTTTATCTAGTTCTATGCTTTAGACCTACATTTAGGCTAACTAGCTATGGACCTGGAAAGGGCTAATAAAGTTATAAAAGATAGATTGAAAGAGTTATAGGTTGTCTCTACTATTCCCAATGATAAAATGATCCAATTATAAGGAAAAAAATAGAGTCACATACTGAGCTTATCATTGGCATGGAGAAAACTCTATAAAATTGTCACCTATTGCTACAATCCCAAGAGGCAGACAAGAAGAACTTAGAGCTCCAATTACAAAGGAGTGAGTCCAAGCTTCAAGTACAGATGACCCTAAAAGAGAAAGCCCTTTCGGATTTAGCTCTCAAGACTACTTTATTATAAGAACTAAAATCATCACATGCACCCAGATCTCCTGAGCTATGCCAAGAGTTAGCCTCTAAGGATTTTTTGTTATTGACTAATTAGGAGAAGCTGAGAGCCCAAGATGCATAAATATACTCATTACTATATGAGCTAAACCAGATCAAAACTAAATGGGCTACTCTCCAAGCTGAATGAGATGCTGCTCGATCTAAACTACAGTCCTATAAGGAGGGGGAAGACAAGCGAGGTGAAGCTAAGCGAAGAACTTATCTTGACTCTCTTGCATTTGGCAAACCATTTGCTATCCGTATTGCGAAGACTCTTAGCTATGCAGCTGGAGGAGTCATTCAGCAATTATGGGAGGGTGGTTATATATCTACCGAACCCCCTTCAAATTTCATAGATCATCGCCGACTTAATAGAGAGCTTCCAAAAGATATCTTAAGTAAATTTAATTAAACATGTATCCATGTGCTCCATTCTTGTGCTATCTTATAGCTTATGTTATCTTATAGAAATAACATGCCCAAAAAACATCCAAAGCAATGTTAAATGGTACTTGTTGCTTTACATGACTTAACACCGCTCTAGAGTCATCAGCACCTTTATGGAGACAATGAACTCCTTGATATGTTCATGTTGCATGCCACAAGAAGTTCTCCTCAACTGATGTTGAGGGAAATGATCCATTCGAATATACATATGAGGAAGCTTTCGATGAACCTTTGGATGAGCTAATATGTTGGGCAAGAATATAATACTAAGCGAAATGACTCGTCCGAATATATATATGCGTAATCTTCTTGATGAACCTCTGGATGAACAAATATGCTAGGCGAGAATATAATGCCAAGTGAAATAAACCGTCCAAATATATATATGAGTAAGCTTCCTGATGAACTTATGGATGACATAATAAGCTAGGCGAGAATATAACGCCGAGCGAAATAACCCATCTGAATATATGTATACAATTTCTATAATGAATTCCTGAATTGGATAATAATCTAAGCGACCCACTACACCCAGTGGATGCTAAGCGGAATAAATAGGTCATATATATATAAACGATCTTCATAATGAATTCCCATTTTGAATAATAACCTAGTCGAATCTATGATGTCGAACGAATTAAATAGACCAAATATTTATAAATATTTCATGATGAATTCCCGAACTGAATAATTAATCGGTCGGATCTGTGATGTTGAATGAAATAAATAGATCGGATATTTGTAAATATTTCATGATGAATTTTCAGACTAAATAATAAACTGGTTGGATCTGTGATGCCAAACAAAATAAACAAATCAGATATTTGTAAACATTTCATGATGAATTCCAGGACTGAATAATAAATCAGTCAGATACGTGATGCTGCTGAACGAAATAAACAAATCAAATATTTGTAAACATTTCATGATAAATTATTAGACTGAATAATAAACCAGTCGGATCTGTGATGCCAAACAAAATAAACAGACTAGAGATTTATAAACATTTCATGATAAATTCCTGGACTGAATAATAAATCAGTTAGATCTGTGATGCCGAATGAAATAAATAGACAGTATATTTGTAAACATTTTATGATAAATTTCCTGACTGAATAATAAACCAAATGGATCTATGATGCCGAACAAAATAAATAGACCGAATATTTATAAACATTTTATGATAAATTCCTGGACTAAATAATAAATAGTTTAAATCTGCGGTGACAAACAAAATAAATAGACTAGATATTTGTAAACATTTCATGATATCTGGAATGAATATGATTTAAAGTGATGGTTCGTATGTATGAAGTTTAAAGTCGAGCTTGACTATGTAGAGTTTAAAGTCTCTGGTCGCCTATTTAAAGTGACCGACTGACTATGGGATTTAAAATCTCTGGTCGTCTGTTTATCGCTACCAATCGACTGTGGGGTTTAAAGTCTCTGGTCGTCTATTTATTGTGACCGATCGACTGTGGGGTTTAAAGTCTCTAGCTGTCTGACATAATCGATCGACTATAAGGTTTAAAGTCTCCAGTCGTCTATTTAGCGTGATCGATAAACTATAAGGTTTAAAGTCTTTGGTCGTCTGATGCGACTGATCGACTGTAAGGTTTAAAGTCTTTGGCCATTTGACATGACCAATCGATTGTAAGGTTTAAAGTCTCAAGTAGTCTGACGTGACCAATCGACTATAAGGTTTAAAGTCTCCGATCGTCTAATGTGACCAATCGTCTGTCATAATTCCACATGCACTTTTCATTAAATATATTGAGCAAAATACAAAAGTAAGTTACAGGCATACTTGTCAAGCTCTATAAGGTTATAGATGATTAACACTCTAAGGTCTATCTAATCTCTGGCCTTCAGCATCTTCTAAATAGTAAGAACCAGAGATGAGCTTTTGTACCACCCTATAGGGTTCTTCCCATTATGGCTCCAACTTATTATCATCTCCGATCGGCTTGATGCATTTCCAGACAAGATCACCCACCTGAAAGAATCTAGGAATAACTCTTTTGCTATAATTTTACCTCATTCTTTGACAATATGATATAAGCCGAGGTGCTGCCTTGTCTTGTACTTCTTCTATCAAGTCGAGCTCCATAAGACGTCGACCAGCATTATCTTCATCATATAAGCACCTCTGATCAGAATTCCACACCAATTTCGATCGAGATTATGGCCTTTCCCCCATAAACCAGATGAAAATGAGTTATACCTGTCGATTCTTGGGGAGTTGTGCGATATGCCCATAACACACTAGGTAATTCGTCCACCCAACTTCCTCCAACATGATCTAATTTAGTTTTGAGCCATTTGACAATCTCCTTGTTTGTTACCTCAGCTTTCCCATTACTCTGTGGATAAGCCATAGAGGTGAAGGCCTAGGTAATACCATATTTCAAATACCATTCTTTAATTTTTCTACCTTAGAACTGCCTTTAATTATCATAAACCAGCTTATGTGGGATGCCAAATCTACAAATAATATGTTGTCATAAGAATTTGATAACTGCTTGTTCAGTAATTCTAGCCAATAGTTCAGGTTCTACCCATTTTGAAAAATAATCCACAACTACCAATAAAAACCTCCTCTGAGTAGGTGTCATAGGAAATGGTCTCACTATATCTATACTCCATTGATCAAAAGGACATGATAAAATCGAGGTCTTCAGTAACTCAGTGGGATAATGAGGAATGTTTTGATGCTTTTGACAAGACAAATATGTTTCATGAGTTGAACAATATCAGCTTGCAAAGTGGGCAAAAAATATCCCACCAATAATATTTTTCTAGCAAGAGACCGACCTCCTACATGATTACCACAAGAGCCTTGATGCACTTCCTGTAGAATATACTGTATATCATCTAGTCTAATGCATTTAAGTAAAGGACAAGAGAAATCCCTTTTATAAAGCTAGTCCCTAACCATAGTGAACCGACCAACCCTCTTTTTGAATACCCGTTCTTGCTCTTTATCAATTGGTAGAATACCTCATTGTAAGAATAAAATAATTGGCACCCTCCAATTGCTTTGTAATTCTAAATCGGCCTGCCTCTCAATGCAAGCTACCAATAACGACTGCTCTATAGGCTTATCTAAATTCCAAGGAATTATGGCAGAGGCCAATTTAGCTAACTCATCTACTGTCTAATTATTTGAATGGGAAATTTTATGTATACTAACTTCTTGAAATTCTACCCTTAACTTATCAAATGCCTCTATATATAACTTGAGTCATTCATTATTGATCTCAAAATTTCCAGATAATTGTTTAGCTGCCAGCTGGGAATCAGAATAGAATAGGACTCGGGCGGCTCCCACGTGCCGAGAAACTTACAATCCTGCTATTAAGGCCTCATATTCTACCTCATTGTTGGTAGCCCGATAATTTAACTGAACAGATAATTGTATTCGATCTTCCCTGGGTGACATAAGGAGAATATCTATCCCACTACCCTGCTGAGTGGAGGATCCATCAACATATATTTTCTAGGTTTCTTCAGTTTCAGGACCTTGCACTTCTATTATGAAATCAGTTAGAGCCTGAGCTTTAATGTCCACTCAAGGCTGGTATTGTATATCGTATTCACTAAATTTGGTTGTCCATTTAATCAATCTTCCGAATTCCTCTAGGTTAACAAGTACTCAACCCAAGGTATTATTAGTTAACACTATGATTGAATGTAATAAAAAGTAAGGACGCAACCTTCGAGCAGCTAAGACCAATCAATATGCCAACTTCTCAAGTGCAGTGTAGCGGCACTCTGCTCCTTTTAATAAATGACACAAAAAATATATAGGTTATTACTCTTTTCCCTCCTACCTCACCAATACTAAACCCACAACATGTTCATTAGCTAATAAATAAATCCACAAAGCTTCACCCACTATTGATTTAGCTAATATAGGAAGAGTAGATAGATAGTTCTTCAGCTCCTCAAACACCTTATTGCCATCATTGTCCCATTGGAATTTGGCTGCTCAACGTAGTATTTTGAAGAAGGGGAGACTCCTATTGGCTGACTGAGAGATGAAGCGGGACAAAGTAGTAATTCGGTCAGTTAATCTCTGCGCCTCCTTTAAATTACGTGGGGGAGTCATATCTTGTAGTGCCCGTACTTTGCTAGGATTAACTTCTATTCCCCGCTCGGTGACCATAAATATTTTCCATGACCCAGAAATTTTCCACTTTTAGCTCTAAATAAATATTTACAGGGGTTAAGCTTGAGCCCATACTTTTTCAAAGTTCTACTGGTTTCTTTTATGTTTGCACATAGATCTACCGCTCAGAGGGATTTGATAAGAGTATCGTTCACATAAACCTCCATGTTTCTTCCAATTTGCTTTTGAAAAACCTTATTCATGAGCCTTTAATAAGTAGCTCCTGCATTTTTTAGTCCAAATGACATACCATTATAGCAATAAGTGCCCTCGGCAGTTATTAAGATAACCTTTTCTTGATCTTCTCTTGCCAAAGGGACTTGGTGATACCCTTAGTAAGCGTCTAGCATACAAATAAATTCACAGCCAACAGTAGAATCCACCACTTGGTTGATGCAAGGTAAAGGGTAATAATCCTTTAGACAAAACTTGTTGAGATCTCGAAAGTTGATACATGCTCACCATTTGTTTCTAGGTTTAGACACTAGGACAACATTAGCTAGCCATCTTGGGAATTGCACTTTCCAAATATAGCTTGCCTCCAATAATTTATCCACCTCTTCTTTGATGATCTTATTTTGGTTGGCTCTAAAATTCTGCTTTCTTTACTTGACCGGGCAAGCATCAGGATATACATGGAGTGCATGTTCCATGACTGTTGGAGACACACCCGTCACTTCTCTGGGCATCCATGCAAATATGTCACAATTGCATGTTAAACACTCCAACAACTCGGCCTTGAGCTAAGGAGCTAGGTCAGCGGCTATATGAGTAGCCGCCTTCGGCTGGCTAGCCTGAATTTGTACTTCCTCCTTCTCTTCATACACCAGGATGAGTGGCTTTTCTTGAATGATGTTGACCTCCATCCTTTGTGTTGGAACCCCAAGGTGTTTTGATGTGATCAAACAAGTTAAGTTAAGTCCTATTTGTTTTAACCCTTGTGTCTAAGTGTGCAGGAGCTTAGGAGTACAGAAAGTCGAGCGGAAGACGCGGCTAATGAGAAGAACGATACGGTAGAGAGCCGACGGGCTCGGTGCGTCCGAGGGACGAGGTGGCCGTGGAAGAGTACACCGGTGGATGAGAAGAACGCACACGACTTTCGAGGGATGAGAAACCGGGGAGGAAGGCTGCTCGAGGAGAAGGCCGGAACTTCGGTTCGAGTGAGCCCTATTCTGGATGGCCAAGATCACCCAAGCTAGTGGAGTCAGAGCGAAAGACCCAGACTGAGATGAGCTGAACCGGAGTAGAGGTCCCGGACCAAGAAAAGTTAATTCTGTTGACTTTCCTGGTCCGGGGCCCCTGGATGCTTCTGGGTGCCCGGAGCCGACTTTTGACTAGAACGAGTTTTGACTCGATCTGAACATTGGGGGATAAAATTTTATCCCCCCCCCAAGGGTGGCCGGACCCTTCGGGGTGCCCCAAACAGTACTATAAATATAGCACTGTTCTACACAGTTTAATAACTCGTAATCCAGCTCTTTCATTTCTACATTTTTGTTTGTGTTGTCAACACTGTAAAGAGGTTACTCCGCCCGAAGGAGATCGTCAGATAGTGCGCTACATTTTCCTTGGATTAGTAATCCTCTGATTGCAAACCAAGTAATTCTTTTGTGTCTGTTTCTTTTAGTCTCTTTCTGTTTTAAATTACAAGTGTTATTAATTAAGTTGAAAATCTAAGAAAGGGTTGTTTAATTTTTGTAGGGCAATTCACCCCTCCCCTCTTGCCAACCTCTAAAGGGACCAACAAGTGGTATCAGAGTAAGGACGCTTCAGGAGGACTAACCGCCGATCGTAGCAACGAGATGGTCGGACCAAGCATCATTCCACCAAAATTCGAGGGGGACTTCACACACTGGAAGCGTTGTATGGAGGTATTTCTGAAAATCGATTTCAAAATTTATTTAATTATTAAATATGGTTTTGTAGCTCCTACTAATCAACATGGAGAAGAAAAAGAAGAGAGTCTCTAGACGAAGAAGGAGCAAAATGATTCCGTAGCGAACAACTGAGTGGAGTAGCACCTGTTAAGCGTGTTGCCGCCTCAAGAAGTCAACCACGTCGGAAGCTACTCGTCGGTCAAAGAACTCTGGGAAAAATTCCTGGAGCTTCACGAAGGCACGCCCAAAGCCAAACTAGCAAGAAGAGATATCCTTCGGCAAACTGACGAACATCCGTCTAGAAAAAGGTGAGAAGGTAGCTGATCTACACGCAAAGGTAAAGGAATTAATTACAGGTCTCGAGAACCTCGGTGAAACGGTAACCAACCGGGATACCATACGCTACGCACTCAACGCGTTTCCCAGAACTCCAAAATGGACGTCAATCATCGACGCCTACTACATTTCAAAGGACCTGGAGGTAAGTACCTTAGAAGAATTATTTTCTACTCTTGAATTACATGAAACCAGATGTGCAGGAACAACAAAGGAATCAAGCCAGATTATGGCGCTAAACACAACCAAAAAGGATGAACCCGAGTCAGACTCGAAAGAAGATCAAGAAGCGTATATGGTAAGAAACTTTAGAAAATTCTTTCGATCTAATAAATTTAAAGAAATGCATAATAAGAAGAATCTGAGAAATAGAAGAAGGGTTCATTGCTACCAGTGTCAAAAGGAAGGACACTTTAAAGAATATTGCCCAGAATTAAAGAAAGACAAAGTCAAGATACCCAAGAAGCACAAGAATCTAAAAGCTACTTGGGACGATAGTTCATCATCTGAGTCTGAGATAGAAGAATATGCTGGGGTAGCACTGATGGAAAGCTATGAAGGGCAAAGTACATCAGAACCT
This sequence comes from Zingiber officinale, assembly GCF_018446385.1. NCBI lineage: Eukaryota > Viridiplantae > Streptophyta > Magnoliopsida > Zingiberales > Zingiberaceae > Zingiber > Zingiber officinale. Next base: position 16,052,313 of record NC_055986.1, on the reverse strand, counting down.
AGCATCGATGAAGGAGGAGCAACTTCAGATGAATGCAGCGAAGCAGGGGGAGAGTCAGGCTTCAAGTCTGATATGGTAAGTGAGTTATGCCTCTTATCTCCTGATCAGCTTTATTTTGGTATTAAGGCTATGGAAAAATCCATGTACAAATTAGAAAATAAAAATACCAAATTAAAAAATGAAATTTTAGAAATAAAAAGAGTTTTGGCAAAATCTTGTCTAATAGAAGACTTTGATAATGTAATGACCCAAATTTCCTCATTTGGAGTTCTAATAGTGGTTAAAAATATTTAGAAATACTTTAGAAATATTTTAGAGATTTTTAGAATTTTTTTGAGTATTTTTATGTAATTTTTGGAGGTCGTTTGGTATTTTTACTAAACGAAAGAAGTTTCGACAAAAAAATGTCCAAGCCGAGATTCCAACCCGAGACCTCCAACCGAACCAAGCTTTAAGCGAGTCCGGCTGACCAAGTGTGCAAGCCATCATTGGTGATTAAAAGAAGCATGAAATGTATTTAAGTAGTAGAAGTTGATAACAGGAAATAATAGGAAGAAAAAGGTTACAACCGAGATTTGAACCCACGAGCCAAGCCCTAAGCAACGCGCGGCTGACCAAGTGTTCCAGCAAGCAATGCTGAATAAAAGAAGGAATTGTAACACCCACGAAATTATAAGATAGGTATAGATATTATTTTCTTTAGAGTATAGAAATAAAAAGGATAAGAGAAAAGGGAAAATAGAAACCCAAAAATAGAATAAGAAGAGGTGAGGTCAAGGATTGAACCTTGAACCTCCCACAAATAATGGAGATAAATTAATTGTATGATAACCACTAGGATAATGAATAATATATGGATAGAAAAGAATGGAATTTTAGTTAAAGATAAAAAGAAAACTAAGCAAAAGAGCAAGAGAAAACCAAGTTGCTTACCTTCTTTCCCTCTTGGTTAAGAAAAGGAGCAAGCAAAAGATGAGTTGCCTACTTCCCTCCCTCTCTCTATTTTCGTGGGAATTAAAGGAATGAGGGAAAAGAGGAGTTGAGGGAATGAATGAAGACATGTTTCATTGGCAAAAGGAATAAATAGTTTGGGAGAAGAAAAACAAGAGATTAAATCCTTTTCTTTCTTCCTCCTTCCTCCTTCTTCATTCTTCACCGAACCAAGAACCCCTTCCCTCTCCTCATTCCAATAGCTAAGTTAAGTTCTTCTCCAAGAAAACTAATTTCTGAGAAGAAGCCTTCAAGTTCTATTCCTTCCAAGCAAAAAGAAGCAAAAGGAGGTACAAGAAGAAGAAGCTTTCTCCTTCCTTGGCACTTAGGATACTTTTCTCCTTAAGAAAAACCACAAGCGAAAGGATGTAAGTTTCCCTCACCTGTGGTACAATAGCTTTTGTGTGTTCTATGAGATTTGGTTACATAAAAATCTAAGAAAAACCTCATGAAGAATTTCGGCCAAGATAAGACCAAAAAGAAGGACCTAGGAAATATAAAGATCTAAATTTTGACATGCTCAATATGTTCCTTGTGACATGTATTTTATGGTAGGGATTTATATCATGTTCATATGCTAGAATGTTGATTAGAACTTAGAATCACACCCCTAAGACTCTCGGATAAACATGAATAAAAAAAAAGAATAGGTAAGCTAAGACTCAAACCAAGCATGTCTTTTATTGTTGATTTATGATAGGTGCCTCATGATGAGGAAGTTGTTAACTTGTTATGCTCATATGATGATTTAACTTCATTCCATGCTCATATGTATTCGGCCACATTATGTTTAAGGGCCTAGGAAACTTAAAACCTAACCCAACTATGCTCATGTTGTTCCTTGAAATAATTGCTATGAAAGTTGCTTAAGGTTCTCATGCTTTTATGACACTTGAACCCTAGCTTCAAGCCCTACAAGTTTTGGCCACATTATGTTTAAGGGCCTAGGAAACTTAAAACCTAACCCAACTATGCTCATGTTGTTCCTTGAAATAATTGCTATGAAAGTTGTTTAAGGTTCTCATGCTTTTATGACACTTGAACCCTATCTTTAAGCCCTACAAGTTTCGGCCACATTATGTTTAAGGGCCTAGGAAACTTAAAACCTAACCCAACTATGCTCATGTTGTTCCTTGAAATAATTTCTATGAAAGTTGTTTAAGGTTCTCATGCTTTTATGACACTTGAACCCTAGCTTTAAGCCCTACAAGTTTCGGCCACATTGTGTTTAAGGGCCTAGGAAACTTAAAACCTAACCCAACTATGCTCATGTTGTTCCTTGAAATAATTGCTATGAAAGTTGTTTAAGGTTCTCATGCTTTTATGACAATTGAACCCTAACTTCAAGCCCTACAAGTTTCGGCCACATTATGTTTAAGGGCCTAGAAAACTTAAAACCTAACCCAACTATGCTCATGTTGTTCCTTGAAATAATTGCTATGAAAGTTGTTTAAGGTTCTCATGCTTTTATGACACTTGAACCCTAGCTTAAAGTCCTACAAGTTTCGGCCACATTATGTTTAAGGGCCTAGGAAACTTAGTACCTAACTTAATTATGCTCATGTTGTTTCTTGAAGTAATTACTATGAAGGTCGTTAGAGGTTCTCATGTTTTTATGACACTTGAAACCTAGTTCCAAGCCCTATAGGTTTCGGCCACAATAAGTCTAAAGGCCTAGAAAACTTGGAACCTAACCTAATTATGCTCATGATGTTCCTTGTAATTATTTGCTACGGAATTTGTTTAGGGTTCACAAGCTTGAATGATAATTTTTAACCCAATGTATGCTTGATAAAGTTCGGCCATGATAAGTTGTAAGCTTAAGAAACCTAGAACTCTACCTAAACTTGCTCATGGTGTCTTCTTATGGTATATGAAATGATACTTGTTTAGAGTTCACATGTTGGTATGGGGTTTTTACCTAAAACCCAACTATATGTTTCGGCCACTATAAGACATTAGGGTTAGAAATCTAAATATGTTTCCCATGTATCTTATATGCCATGTTTTATGAGCTTGCTATGCTTCTATGTTTAATTATGCACACTTATGATCTATACATGATGGTAACCCTTATGCTATGCTGTGTGTTGTTTATGATGAGCTGTGTGCCCAATTTATGCATGATATTTATGATGAGTTGTGTGCCCAAGTTTGCATGCTATTTATGATGAGCTGTGTGCCCAAACTATGCATGTATTTATGATGTGTCGTGTGCCCAAATTTTACATACCATTATGATGAGCTGTGTGCCCAAATTCTATATGGTATGATATGATAAGAAATATGATGTGCATGAAATGATAAAAACCATGATATGTATGACATGCTACTTTACTTTATATGGCTTGTACCAAGGGTGGGCTCCATAAGCGCCCCGGGGTCGATGGACTAAGAAACGGGCCTCGTTAGGGATGGGCTCCTAAGTGTCCCTAGGTCGATGGACTAAGAAACGGGCCTCGTTAGGGATGGGATCCTAAGTGTCCCTAGGTCGATGGACTAAGAAACGGGCCTTGTAGGGTTCAAGACTTGCTACCTTGGACCTACATAGGACGCACACATTTATGTATGTGGTACAAGCCGGGGCCCTAACCATGTTATGATTATGTTTAAGTATGTAAGTAATAAGTTTTCAAAGGACATGTTGCATATATTATTGCATGAATCATGTTTTTGAAAGTCATCTCGCATAACACCTTATGATTATGTTACGATATACCATGATGCTTATGATTATGTTATGTTATGTTAGGATGAACTTTATGATTATGTTATGATATGTTATGATCATGATTATGTTATGCTAGAATGCACTTTATGACTTTATTAGGATATGCCATGATACCTTACGATTATGTTATGATATGATGCTTCTATACATGATATGATGAGTTGTCTTTATGCTTTATGCCTTGAAGTTTTATTTATGCTATACGGTTTTTATGAGTAGGAAAGGATCTTACTGAGCCTTGAGTGCTCACAGCTTACTTTCCTTGTACCACAGATAAGGGCAAAGAATGGATGTACTAAGGGAGCAGCAGGAGGGGGCAAGAAGGACGTGTGTAGTAGTGACTTAGCTAAAGAGAAAGACCTGCTTCTAGTTAATAAGAATTATGTTCATGTTGTTCTTTTATGACTCTATGACACTTCATCATGCTCTTTAGTATTATGGTTTAAATTTATGTTAAGCATGTTATGTGACTCATATGATAGGTAGTTAGGGATGATGATTTGAAAAGTAAAGAAAAAGTTTAAATAAAAAAATATATACTATAGATAAGACTTCCGCTGTTTTAAGAAGAAAAGATAAGTAACCCCCGTCAGCTTAAGCAGGAAGGGGCGAGGCGTTACAGGAACAAATGTATTTAAGCAGTAGTTAATAAATAGGAAATAAATAGGAGAAAAAGGGTTCGGCTGAGGAATCGAACCCGCAACCTCTGATTTAGCAAAAGCACAGCTGACCAAGTGTTCCGACAAGCGATGCTGATTAAAAGAAGGAACGAAATTTATTTAAGTAGTAATTAATAAATAGGAGAAAAAGGGTTCGACTGAGGAATCGAACCCGCGACCTCTGACCCGGTCAAAGATTTGGCTAACCAAAAATCCAAGCGGCGGTTCTGTTTAGAAAAAAAAAGAAAAATTTATTTAAGGAGTTAACAGAAATACTAGGTTATAAAAGGGATAAGTTAGGAGAGGGTTTTATTCCGATGACCTAAACCATTCTCTCCTTCTCTTCTGCGTGCGACAGAGAAGCTCGGGCAGAAAACAAAAGGGAGTTAGGGCATCATCTCCGGCGGCCGGCCAAGGTCCTAGAAGCCCTTTTTGTTCGGTTGTGAGTCCAAGAAGCAAGGTAAGTGCTTCCTCACCTGCAGTAGAGTAGTTTCGGATTCATGTGTTCTTGATTTTCGACGCATGCCGCATAGATTAATGATTTTGAAGATTTCCTGCCGTGAGTTTCATAAAGAAGATGAGAAGAGGTTTTAATTAATTTGAATATGTGGTTTAGTTTATTCCTTATTGTTTGATTGGTGCTGCTGCCATGAAACTAAATTTAGTTCATTTAGATTTGGAAAGGAGTAAATTGTTTTGTTATGCAGTGAGCATGAGACAGATATCATATTGATTAATTTATGGGAAGAGAATGCATAAATTTAAGGGAATATTAGATTCAGAAAAGATGATGATCAAATGTTGATGATGTAAATTAAGGATGGAAACTTTACTTTCAGATTTTTGATGGTTTAGCATTGGAAGATCCAATTAGATCTCTAGTAGCTTAATTAGATTTGCAGATTTTAATTAAGTTTATAGTGCAGATTTTTGGTGGAACTTGTAGTGCAGATTTTTGGTGGAATTTATAGTGCAGATTTTAATTAAGTCTATAGTGCAGATTTTTAATTAAGCTTATAGTGCAGATTTTTATTTAAGCTTATAGTGCAGATTTTAATTAAGCCTATAGTGCAGATTTTAATTAAGCTTATAGTGCAGATTTTTATTTAAGCTTATAGTGCAGATTTTAATTAAGCTTATAGTGCATATTTTAATTAAGCTTATAGTGCAGATTTTATTTAAGCTTATAGTGCAGATTTTAATTAAGCTTATAGTGCAGATTTATTAGAGCTTAAAATGTAGATTCCTTTAGAGCAGATTTCCTTAGAGCTTGTAGTGCAGATTTCTTAAGAGCTTATGGTGCAGATTTCGTTAAAGTTTATAGTGCAAATTTTGAATTGTCTAGCATTGCAGTCTTTGATAGTTTAGCATTTCAATTTTGATTTGTTTAGCATTACAGAATTTTATTAGCATTGCATGCAGATTTTTGCTTAAGCATTTCGATGTTAGGAGTTGTTTAAACATTTCAGTTTTTAAAGAAGCCTTCTTTTATTAGAAGTATTAACAAGTGTAAGAAAGATAAAGAAAAGAAAGAGAAAGGCCAAGGCCTTAAGTAGATCCCAAAGTCAAGACTTTAGGGATTTTGGCACACAAGGTGCTTAAAGAAAATGCCGAGACATTATATATTAGAAGTAATAAAAGATAACAAGTATTTTACTTTATTTAAGATGCTTATACCCGACTTTCAAGGTTGTCGTTAAACAAATCCAGGTGTCCAATTCCGAGGTCTTGGCCCTGGTAGACCGAGGTCTGCTCTTTTAGGATTGGTGGATCGTTACCCCAACCTATTAGGGAACGCGCATAAGATGGTACTACGCCTGGGCCCAAGAAGAAAGTTGATTATTATTTTGAAGTATTAAAGTATAAGTTTTTAAACAAGTGAAATAAGATTCAGAAAGTGTTTAAAATTCAACAAGTTTATGCTAGCATGATTGTATAGATTTGTTTTACACGTTTAGCATTTCAGTATGTTTCTTTTGCTTGTAGATGAGCATGAGTAGTTTTCCTTTTGAGCATTCAGTTTTAGATTTCTTCCAGTTACATGCATATTCGAGTTTTGTGAGTTAGATAGCGCTTACTAAGCAATTTTGCTTATAGATGCATTTCCTCTTACTACAGATAAAGGAAAGGAAAAGTTATAGCAAAGGAAGGCGACAAGGAGGTGTGGATGAATGTGTGATGCCTGGACTATAGAAGCCTTGGGATTTAGCATAAGAATTTATTAAGATTATGTTGTATTTAGACTATTGGAATTGTTCATTCATGTTGATGATATTATTCATAGAATGATTTTATGTGTTTAGATGAGTCATTTTACTCTTCCGCTGCTAGTTAATTGTATGTTTTGAGTTCTCCGAGAGTTTTAGGAATTACTATCAACATGTGAACAAGGTTAGTTAAGATAAATTAGTAGTCCAGTAGCGTTCCACCCTCACAGTCCAATAGTGAGGAGGGTGGGGTGTTACAGATAAAATAAAATTTGAAAATGATAAATTAAAGGAAGAAATAGAAAATTTGAAAAAGTCTACCTGTTCAAATATTTCTACTATAGAGGATTAAATTGGTACTATAAGTTTCACCAAAGTCAAATAAGAAAAATATCAAAAGCCTATGTGCCTAGAAAATACTTGATTAACCTTGTAGGAAGGAACCTCTATTGGGTTTCAAAAACCTGTTTAATTTAAATTCAAAATTAAAACTTAGCATTTTTAGCGAGAAAATTAAACAGATAGTTTCTTTATGAGGCCAGATAGTTTCCTTATGAGGCTTTGTCTAAGGAAGTAGTTGTTGCTCCAATAACCAAGAAGGCCTAGTGCCTCACCATGACGTGAAAGCCAAAATATTGAAATCAAATGTTTAATTAACTTTCTAGTAAAACATTAAATTTAGAACTAAATAATGCATAAAAAAATTTTAACATTTGTTTTAAATTTTTAAAAATATTCATTTTAGAAAAATTATTTTTAGTAATTTTTTTAAAAAAAAATTCTGAGAAGATATTTTTGTCTAAGTTAAAATTTTCAAAAACTTAGAAATTTTTTAAGTTGCAATTTGCCTTAGAACTTTTTACCGATGGATTTTTTTTAAATTTTGTTTTTACACTTAAATTTTTGAAAAATTCTCAAAAATTTCTAACTTAGCTTTTTAATACTTGAATTTTTTGTTAGTTAGAGTTAACCTTAGACTTGTCAAAGAACCCCAATTTTTATATGATCAAAGGGGGAGAAGAATGTTAAGTCTAGGGGGATGTATAAGTTTTTCTATTGAAGAATCTTTGCACTTATTTACAAAATTTTGTTTTTACTTTATGTTTGTTTTACCCTAACTTAACTTGGGTTGCTCCCATCAAAAAGGGGGGGATTGTAGGTGTCACGCCCCAGGTAGTCCCTGTCCGAAGAAATTTCGGCAGCATCTCCCCTGTACGGCGGACAATATGAATCTCAGTATACATATATCTATACCTCGGCCACACTCGGCCGGAACAATACACACAAATAGTAAACAATCCACGCAGTTATATTCAACATTTCTACACAGATATAATATGAACAATCCACGCAGTTATATAAAGAAAAGATGATATAGAAATCAACGAAGATATACTGTAGGACCGTTAGATTCGATAGAGGGGGGGTGAATATCGATTCGAAAAACAAGAGTTTAAACGCAGCGGAAAAATAAAATAGACACAATGGTTTTACTTCGTTCGGAGCCTGTGACGACTCCTACTCGAAGGCCCGTGGTCCTTGATCACTTTCGTTGGGCAATCACTAGCAATTCGAAATGATGATTACAAAAGAACCGTACAGGGAATACTAATGAAAACTAAAAACAAATACCGACAAAAAGGGAAAAGAACGGAGCGTAGTGTCGGAGCTTTGTTGGCGTCGCACTGAACGTCGAGCAGCAAGACCAGCAGTAGAAGAGTTCTCAGCTTGATTGATTGATCTGAAGCTCCTGTCTGGGGCTTCTTTTATATGCTGTTCCGGGCGCCTGGATTCCTTCCGGGCGCCTGGGACTAAACCGCCTGGTGCTCCACGTGGCCGACTTGGGGCAAGCCTAGTTTGGGCGCCGGACCACCTTTTTCAGACTCCCTTCTCTGCAAAACAAAGTTAGTCCAGACAATAAACAATATATATAATATAAATTTGACAGACTCTGACTGTTGGGTTCTGACTTAGAGTTTCTCTGAAACTCTAGATCAAACTGACGCCTAATGTCCCCTTCCGGGAACGTCCTCACTACTCCTCTCCAGTGACTTACCTCTTACCGCCGAGGCGACCATGACGGGCCGTCTGGACTTCTAGCGTCCGGTCAGCCCGTCGACGCTTGGACTTCTCGCCAACTATCCGGTCGGCCCGTCGACCGTTGGACTTCTTGCCAAGCGTCCGGTCAGCCCATCGACCGCTTGGACTTCTCGCCAGCTATCCGGTCAGCCCGTCGACCTAGCTGGACTTCTCGCCAAGCGTCCGGTCAGCCCGTCGACCCGCTTGGACTTCTCGCCAGCTATCCGGTCAGCCCGTCGACCTAGCTGGACTTCTCCTGCACACTCGATCAAAGTGTCAGACAACAACAAAACTAACTTAACCTATTTGTCATTCATCAAAACCTGGGTTAAATCGTTAGTGCTAACCGCACCAACAATCTCCCCCTTTTTGATGGAATGACAACCTGGTTAAGTTAGTGAAAACATATGCAAGAAACAACATGCATTTATGTGGTTTTTAAGTTAGTTTGTATTTTCAATTCTGGTTTAGCTAACTTAACCACCTAACTCTCCCCCTTTGGCATTCATCAAAAAGAAGCAAGGGTAAGCAATCATAGTGTAGAGTTACTGTAAAAAGTAATCAAATTTTGAAACATATCTAAGTTTGGTTCAAAATTGAAAGATAAAAGTACAATTTTTAACACCAAGTTAAAAAAATAGTCAAGTTGACTTGGGGGAGACAAGTTGAATTTTGAAAAGTATAAATTTAAAGTTAATCAAGTTTAACTTTTTAAGCGTGTAAAAATTTTTGAATCTGGTTTTTCAAATTTACTTTTCATGTTTAAGTAACATTTACTTTTCAAAAAGGTAAATTTTCCACTTCGATTTTTCAAAACAAAGCAAAAATTAAACAAGTAAGAATAATTTTTCAAGAAGTAAAATTTTTGCCAAAATAAATTTTTAAGGCTAATTTGATAAAAGCTAAGTTTGGAAAGTTGAATTTTCAAGCATATTTTACAAAACTGAATAAGTTTAAATTTGTAATATTCAACTTTTAAAATCAGGTTTAAAAATTAGGTGGGATTAAATTTAGTTAAATTTAACTTTTTGAAAACTGGTGTTTTAAAAATAAGTTAGTTTTAAAATAGATGTAAAAAAGCATTTTTCAAACACACAAAATTTTAATTAATTTCTCCCCCTGAACTTGATACTTAAAAGTTTGAAAATATTTGCTAAAAATATTCAAAGTAATTTTTTTTTTTAAATGAGGTAGAATTTTCTAGAGAGATTTTAAAGAGAAGATTAAAAAATAACGCTTAAGGAGATAATTAAAAAATAAACCTCCCCCTGAATTTGATATTCCTTTAATTTGATATTCCTTTAATTTATTAATCCTCCTTATTTATTAATTTTTTCTAGGGGATTTAAAAGAAATTGAACCTCCCCCTGAATTGGTTACTCCCCTTAATTTAATATCTCCCCTTTAATACTAAGGTTTGGTTGTGTTAAATTTCAAAGCCCTAACACATTTGTCTAATTTAGTAATACATATATTATTATCTCTGTATCCTTGGTATAACTGTTTATTTGAATTTGTTTAATCAATTATTAATTAATTTTAGATTCAGGTGCTTAACTTTAGTTTAAGGTTAAATAAGATAAGATTTTATTAATTCAATAACAGTTAAGTATTATCAATAATTTATTGATTAGTTTTTACTTGATTTAATAATTTAATACTTAGTGAAATAATTTAAATTTTATATTACTTGATTGAGCTGGTTAATGAAAGTGTTAGTTATTATTATTATTATTATTAAAAAAATTTTAAAGGGATTTCTAAAATAGCATTTAAAAGGAATTTAAAATGATTTTTATAATATGTTTTATGACAATTAACATATGTTTGATTCAGTTTTGATTTTAGATTTAAATTAATATTAGTGGTTAATTTAAGTTTAAGTTTAAGTTAAAAATTTTAATTTTAATTGTAATTTCAATATTAAGTTTTAATTTAAGATTTAATTTTTAGTTAAGTCAAATTAAAAATTAATTTTAAGGTTAAAATGATGTTTAAGATTAAAAATGAGTTTAAAGTCAAAATAATAATTTTTAAAGTGAAAATAATCTATAGAAATAATTTATTATTACTATTTTTAAGTTAACAAAATTTCATTATAGTGAAAAAAAAAGAAGAATTTTTCAAAATGATACAAAATTTTTAGATAGTTTTAAAATATTTTTTAAATGATTTTTAAAAGTTTTTTTTTTAAAATAATTTTTGAAATAATTTTTAAGTTAAAATAATTTTTAAAATAACAATAATTTTTAAAAGGTTTTAAAAGAATTTTTTAAAAGAATTTTTTAAAGTTTAAAATGATTTTTAAAAGAGTTTTTAAAATGTTTTAAAATAATTTTTTAAAGTTTTTTTTTTAAAATGATTTTTAAAAGAGTTTTTAAAATAATTTTTAAAATGTTTTAAAATAATTTTTAAAAGAATTTTTTAAAGTTTTTAAAATGATTTTTAAAAGAGTTTTTAAAATAATTTTTAAAATGTTTTAAAATAATTTTTGAAAGAATTTTTTAAAGTTTTTTTTTAAAATGATTTTTAAAATAGTTTTTTAAAATAATTTTTAAAATGTTTTAAGATAATTTTTAAAAGAATTTTTTAATGTTTTTTTTTAAATGATTTTTAAAAGAGTTTTTAAAAATGTTTTAAAATAATTTTTAAAAGAATTTTTAAAGTTTTTAAAATCATTTTTAAAAGAGTTTTTAAAATAATTTTTAAAATGTTTTAAAAGAATTTTTAAAATAGATTTTAAAGAATTTTTAAAAATAGTTTTTAAATAATTTTTAAAATAGTTTTTAAAGAATTTTTTAAAATAGTTTTTAAAGAATTTTTTAAAATAGTTTTTAAAGAATTTTTAAAATAGATTTTAATGAATTTTTAAAATATTTTTTTTTAAAGAATTTTTAAAATAGTTTTTAAAGAGTTTTTAAAATTGTTTTTAAAGAAATTTTAAAATATATTTTTAAAGAATTTTTAAAATAGATTTTAAAGAATATTTAAAATAGTTTTTAAAGAATTTTTAAAATAGTTTTTAAAGAATTTTTAAAATAGTTTTTTTTAAAGAATTTTTAAAATAGTTTTTAAAGAATTTTTAAAATAGTTTTTAAATAATTTTTAAAATAGTTTTTAAAGAATTTTTAAAATATATTTTAAAGAATTTTTAAAATAGTTTTTAAAGAATTTTTAAAATAGTTTTTAAAGAATTTTTAAAATAGATTTTTAAAGAATTTTTAAAATAGATTTTAAAGAATTTTTAAAATAGTTTTTAAAGAATTTTTAAAATAGTTTTTAAAGAATTTTTTTAAAATAGTTTTTAAAGAATTTTTAAAATAGTTTCTTTTAAAGAATTTTTAAAATAGTTTTTAAAGAATTTTTAAAATAGTTTTTAAAGAATTTTTAAAATAGTTTTTAAAGAATTTTTTAAAATAGTTTTTAAAGAATTTTTAAAATAGATTTTAATGAATTTTTAAAATAGTTTTTTTTAAAGAATTTTTAAAATAGTTTTTAAAGCATTTTTAAAATAGTTTTTAAAGAATTTTTAAAATATATTTTTAAAATAGATTTTAAAGAATTTTTAAAATAGTTTTTAAAGAATTTTTAAAATAGATTTTAAAGAATTTTTAAAATAGTTTTTAAAGAATTTTTAAAATAGATTTTAAAGAATTCTTAAAATAGTTTTTAAAGAATTTTTAAAATAGTTTTTAAAGAATTTTTAAAATAGTTTTTAAAGAATTTTTAAAATAGTTTTTTAAAGTTAATATAATTTGAATTTGAAATTCAATTTGAAATTCGAAATTTAATTTTAATTAATTTTAATTTAATTTGAAATTTGAAAATTAATTTTAATTTAATTTGAAATTTGAAAATTAATTTTAATTTAATTTGAAATTTGAAATTTAATTTTAATTTAATTTGAAATTTGAAAATTAATTTTAATTTGAAAATTATTTAATTTAATCTTTATTCATCTCACCCGATCTAGATTATCAATCAGGGAATCCTATAATTTTGTGAGATGAATTAGATTTAATTACAGAGTTTGGTTTAACTTGTGTTAGATTCAGGTTTAGCTTTGGTCTCAACAAATAGGCATTCTTCGGATAAACTTCTAAGCTTGGTGAGTCACCTGGACATCATTAGAAGTAAACAACCTTTCGAGGTTTTCCGAATAGTCCTATCCACGGAGCTTAGTACTAAACCTTGGTCTACCTAGTTAGGATCCGTAAGGGGTAGCTTCGGTCAGTTCCACTTGGCCAAATGTACCAGATCGAAGCCATATCTTTCTAGACATGCGATGCCCAAGCTTCCCCAACGTACTATCATCCAAAACTTCACCAGTACTACTTGTCAAGTTAAACTTTTGTCCCTGTTTATTCTATTCCTAACTACCCTGCCAGGTAGGTTGGTTTTTGGGTACCCTACCGGGTAAGTTTGTTTTGGTTACCCTGTCGGGTAAATTATTTTTGGAGGTGCCAGCTATTCCGGAGCCTCCCCCTAAATTGTTGATTTTTATTTTTAAGATTTCTTGTATAATTAGAGTTAGTTTTAGTTAAGTTTTAATGTTTAATTTGTAATTTAAATTTAAGTTTTTAATTTTGAATTAATTAAATTGGTCAAATTATCTTTCTTTAAAAGAGTATATTTAATATTTAAATTTTTTTTCAATTTTAATTTTATTGGGTTAATTGACTTATCTTTCTTTAGTAGCTTATTTTTAAAGTTTAGGTTTTTATTTATTTTTGAGTTAATTAAATTGTTTGAATTATATTTCTTTAAGGGTTTATCTTTTAACTTTTTATTAATTGTTAATTTTGAATTTTCTAGATTATTTTTGTTTAATATGTTATCTTTAACATTTAATTTTAAGTTTGTTAACTTCCTTTTTGATTTTATCAAAGTGTTTGATTTTATCCTTATATTTTCTTTACCTTTTAAGTTGATATAATGAGTGGAATTTATTAAATAAGTCTTATCATTAAAATTTAATTTTTTGTTAATTAAATTATCTTGGGTTTGGATAGAATTTTCTAGATTAATATTGTCTAGATTATTAAACAATTTATTAATTGTGTCTAGATTGATATTGACCTTGTCATCCTTTTTGTTTGAATTTTCAAATTTGTTTAGGTTTAAATTCGAATTTTTAGATTTATTAATTATTTTCAGATTTTCTGTATTTTCTAAATTAATTATATTTATTTTATCAGAAAATATCCTAGGGGTATTTTGTGTATTTTCTGAATTAATTATATTTGTTTTATCAGAAAATGTCCTAGGGGTATTTTCGCAAGTATTGTCATGTACACTATTTTCACATATACTTTCAGATATATCCAAATTAACATGCACATATTTTAAACTACTAGTAGCAATGGTGTTTTGGTAAATATTACTAACCTTGAGCGCAACCCCTAATTCAGCAGGCTTCTCCGTTGGATCTGACTCGAGTCCGGATTCGACTTTAACTTGATCTTCTAGCTCCATTGGCGTCTCGTGAAGCTTGATCAACTGGGTCCACAGCTCATATGTATTCTTGTATTTTTCTAGTCTGCATATGATATTGTTAGGTAAAATATTACAAATAATTTTACTTACGTTTTTATTCAGTTCCGAGTTCTGAGAAGGTTTTTTCAATATTAGCATATAATCGATATCTACGCTTCCTAAGAAGCATTCTATTCTTCGCCTCCAGTAGTTGAAATCTTCATCGTACGGTGGTGGTTCATTGGGTTCCATCCTTCTTGAAAAGACATTGTTCTTGCACACAATGAAACAAAGACAAAATCCCAAGACTTGGTCTTGGATTAGCAGTGCTGGAAAAAATAATATTTCACTAATTTTTTTTTTAAAAATAATAAAATATTATTAAAATATTAATAAAAAATATTATCTCAAATTTTTGAAAATGTAATATTTTGTCGATACTAAATAATAGTGAAAAGATGACGATGTATTTTTTAAAAACAATTTTGGAGGGAAAAAACGAAAGGCGTAATTTTTCTTTAAAAAGACCCCCTCTTTGTCTGATTGGTGGTTGCACCAAATCAGAGCGGTACTTGCTCTGATACCACTTGTAGGACCGTTAGATTCGATAGAGGGGGGGTGAATATCGATTCGAAAAACAAGAGTTTAAACGCAGTGGAAAAATAAAATAGACACAATGGTTTTACTTCGTTCGGAGCCTGTGACGACTCCTACTCGAAGGCCCGTGGTCCTTGACCACTTTCGTTGGGCAATCACTAGCAATTCGAAATGATGATTACAAAAGAACCGTACAGGGAATGCTAATGAAAACTAAAAACAAATACCGACAAAAAGGGAAAAGAACGGAGCGTAGTGTCGGAGCTTTGTTGGCGTCGCACTGAACGTCGAGCAGCAAGACCAGCAGTAGAAGAGTTCTCAGCTTGATTGATTCTGAAGCTCCTGTCTGGGGCTTCTTTTATATGCTGTTCCGGGCGCCTGGATTCCTTCCGGGCGCCTGGAATGTGACGAAACTGCTCAAATCGAGATGCTCCACGTGGCGACGACTTGGCTGGATAGAATTCGCCTTCCGGGCGCCCGGATCCCCTCCGGGCGCCCGGACCACCTTGTTCCAGAAAACTCCCTTTCCTGCAAAACAAAGTTAGTCCGAGGCAAATATACATCCTGTAAAACAGATTGTTAGCACAGTTAAAGTTCAACAGACCGGAATCTAGTCACGATCTCGACTTAGACATCCGAAATGAATCTAAGCCGGATCGACGCCTAATGTCCCCTTCCCGAGAATGCGTCCTCACAGTCACTCCCCTCAAGTGACTTACCTCACTTACCTGCCAAACATCCGGTCAGCCCGTCGACCCGTCTGGACTTCTTGCCAAGCGTCCGGTCAGCCCGTCGACCCGCTTGGACTTCTCGCCAGCTATCCGGTCAGCCCGTCGACCCGTCTGGACTTCTTGCCAAGCGTCCGGTCAGCCCGTCGACCTAGCTGGACTTCTCGCCAAGCGTCCGGTCAGCCCGTCGACCCGCTTGGACTTCTCGCCAGCTATCCGGTCAGCCCGTCGACCTAGCTGGACTTCTCCTGCACACTCGATCAAAGTGTCAGACAACAACAAAACTAACTTAACCTATTTGTCATTCATCAAAACCTGGGTTAAATCGTTAGTGCTAACCGCACCAACATATACGTACACATCCTACTCCACTACAACGAAGAAACGAAGTCCACGAAGTAATGAAATATTCGCAGCGGAAAACAAAGTAACAAACCCGAATGTTCGATATAAAGTCCACAATACAAACCCACATCACAAGTATACGTATAAAAGCGAATACAGAAAAATGATATCTAGAAATCCTCGCGACAAAGGGGCTAGCGACTGGAACCTCTCCTGACGGCCTCAACCTGAAAAATAGTAACAATGGGGTGAGTTCAAAGAACTCAGAAGGTAATCCAATAGATATGTACAGCAACATATAACCACCAGTAACATCCTATGGTACAGTACACTAAACCATAGAGCCTACAGTACAGTTTCCTAACAGTACAACCTACGGTACGGTCTCCTAACAGTATAACTGATATGCATAGCTGAAATAAACTGTAATAACCAGCAATAGGCATAAAGTACAGTCTATAGCAAGAATAATAAGAAAATGCATAACTGAAATAAACTGTACTCACCTGCGAGGCTTGTGCAACTGACTGTG
This sequence comes from Zingiber officinale, assembly GCF_018446385.1. Classification (NCBI taxonomy): domain Eukaryota; kingdom Viridiplantae; phylum Streptophyta; class Magnoliopsida; order Zingiberales; family Zingiberaceae; genus Zingiber; species Zingiber officinale. Next base: position 16,035,970 of record NC_055986.1, on the reverse strand, counting down.
AACATACACAGATAAAAATAGTCAGAGCAAAAGCATATAACCTGTATGCATGTCAATCATATGCAATCACCAAAATGCATCAATCACAAATAATGCAATCTGTGCATATGATCCAAATGACATGGTCACCCCTACTGCCATGCTCAGCCGTCTCACACGCGATGGCGAGACCGAGTGGGTAGGGCTATGACAACCGTGCACTCTGCCGTCACTACCCCTGATGAGTGACCGAGTGGACGGGATGCTGTCGGAGTACACCTATCCTCCTGCCTCAAACATAGTGAGGGAGCGCAATGCTCTCATCTCCCGGTACACAATGACGAGGAGGGATCCCGGCTGCAACCCCGCTGTATCGTGCTACCCATGAGCACCCCGGTGGTGCACCACCGAGCAACCTGCCATACACACCCTGAGTGCTGTGCCACTACCCATGCAGTGGTCACGCTGTGTGCAGGCCTTCATGTAGCCGGCCGGCGAGCTCAACAATAATGGAGTCGTCAATCGCCCAGCATGCAATCATGCAATATGGTGCATGCGGCTACAGTATGTCATACCTGGACATATCCTCCTCCATATGTGTAGGTGCCAAAAAGATAAACACATATATAACAAGGATAATAAACAGCATGAATCCAATATCACATATCTAACATATCTATCATCTAATCCAGTATAGAGGGAAGCACAATAAAAACATCTATCTCTATGAACACAGATAAACATAGCCAGAAAGAAAAGCATGTCAGACTAATGTATAACAGTTATCAATAGAAGCATGTATCAGGTATCAACTAAACTACATCCAGGGAAAATGATAAACTACCAATCACTAATAACCGCCTACAGATATCAAATAAACTATAACCGGGGAAGTGATAATCTACCAATCACTAGTAATCATATATAAACTATACATATCATAAGACAATATCGAAAAGATAAGTCAAAGGGTACCCGCCTCAAATAGAAGTACAATCCAAATCCGAAGTCGAGACACCCGTCTCGAATCAGCGTCCTGCGTCAAACACATATAAATATTTTATTTAGCTAAATCCAAATGCATAGCTAAATAAAATCCCTAATACTAAATTAGGGCAAAACCCTAATCACATCACGATTAACCTACCTAGATTAAATCCAACGGTTGACTAAGGTTAATTGTCCTAACCCTAATCGTCCCATTAGTTTAATCTAAACAAATAAATCTAAACACAATCACTAACCATCTAGTAATAATGTCATCTCCAATTCAAACCTACACATAAACATAATTCATCCACAACAGGCATAACCATCTACAATAACCAAACTACATGATGATCTACATCTAAGATCATTTATCCTAACCAAAATCCACAACCAAGTAGCTCACAGAGAATAGAACTTACCTCACTGATTCAAAACCTTATCAACAGCACAATGAGAGGAGATTTTCTTGCTGGATCAGAGAAACCACAGCAACTCTCCTGAAATTCTTCCTCACTTCAACAGAGACCTCCCTACTGGAATTCTTCCCCCTACTGTTCGGATCAAGATAACATCAAGAAGTGGATATCCCAAATTCAAGTAACAACCTAATTAATAACCTAACCTTACCTCAAGCGTACCAATCTGTTGACAGGGATGTGGTGGTCAGAATCAAGCAAAGAGAAGACTGATCAATCACAAGATTGGAGATCACAGATCACACAATAAACCTTCAAGCCTATGCTCGACAACTCAATTGATCCCATCATCTTCAACCGAAACCTAAACCAACCACAAGAAGATGACCAATCCGATCAGGGAAAGAATCCAGCACAAGAAGAGTCAATTCCAAAAGAAAAACCCTAATCTAGCTAAACCCTTGAATCAACAAGTGTCCAGTAATGAATCAAGAGGCAAATCGGGAAGAGGGGTTTTCGGTTAAGGCTAGCTTACCCACACCGGCGATCGAGTGGCGCAAATCCGGACTAGGGCACCTCTCCAAGCTTCGGTGGGCGATTGGTTGGGAGTCGACGTGAGAACTGGTCCTTCACCGTGCCCTAGCCGCAACACCTTCGGCGATCGGCCGCACCACCTTCGGCGATCGGTCGCACGATCCACCGGAGCAGAGCCTCCTCAGCCAAAAAAATGACCTGAAGCCTACTGGTTTCCATCGAGCTCCATGTGCTCCTCCGGTCTCGGCGCCGATTCATCCATGAGAGGGGTAGCGAGAAGAAGAGGGAAAGAAGGAGATCGGCTTCGAGCATAGGGGAGATCGGGGAAAGGAGAGGAAGAAGTTGGGATCGGCGATAAGTTTAGGGAAAGAATAAGAAAAAGAAAAGTATTTATATTTAAAACTTTTCCTCACTTAAACGGATATCCCAACTAGGCTTTATCCGTACCCGAAATTAATCCCCTAAAAACTCGTCGTACGAGCTCTGAAAAATTCCCAGAAAATTTCTAAAAATTCCGGAAAAATTCTATAAGGCTATTTCTGAAATAACCCTATTTATTTAAATTTTCTGAGATCTCACAGTTGGAACCCCAAGGTGTTTTGATGTGATCAAACAAGTTAAGTTAGGTCCTGTTTGTTTTAACCCTTGTGTCTAAGTGTGCAGGAGTTAGGAGCACATGAAGTCAAGCGGAAGACATGGCTAACGAGAAGGACGACACGGGAGAGAGCCGACAGGCTCAGTGTGTCCGAGGGACGAGGTGACCGTGGAAGAGTACATCGGTGGATGAGAAGAATGCACGCGACGTTCGAGGGACGAGAAACAGGGGAGGAAGGCTCCTCGAGGAGAAGGCCGGAACTTGGGTTCGGGTGAGCCCTATTCTGGATGGCCAAGATCACATAAGCTAGTGGAGCCAGAGCGAAAGACCCAAACTGAGACGAGCTGAATCGGAGCAGAGGTCCTAGACCGAGAAAAGTCAGTTCTGTTGACTTTCCTGGTCCGAGCGCCCGAACCAGTCCGGGGCGCCCGGGATGCTTCCGGGTGCCCGTACCCGACTTTTGACCAGATCGAGTTTTGACTCGATCTAAATGTTGGGGGATAAAATTTTATCCCCCCAGGGCGCTCGGACCCTTCGGGGTGCCCCGAACAGTACTATAAATATAGCACCATTCTGCATAGTTTAAATTGTTAGGATCCTTCGTACGGAGGCTAGAGAGGGGGGTGTGAATAGCCGACCCCAAATCGTCGTTTCTTTCTACAAAACGTGTTAGCGCAGTGGAAAATAAACACAGAAACGAAAGGGAAAGAAGACAAACCTCAAACAAACCGATGTAACGAGGTTCGGAGATAAACTCCTACTCTTCGGCGTGTCCGTAAGGTGGACGAAGCCTATCAATCCGTCGGTGGATGAGTCCCCGGAGAACCGGCTAATAAATGCTCCTTGTGGGTGGAGAAACCTCGCCACAATACTTGTAACAACAAGAAAGGAGTACAAGGAAAGCAAGAAGCAAATACAAACAACAATATGAATGCAACACTCGCTTGCCTTCTCTGTCGACCGGAGGTGATGAAGCAGCAACTTCACAACCAGCAACGGGAAGAAGCTCACGCGAAGCTTGAGCAGCCAACAAGCTCAACAAAGCTCAGCAGGAAGAAGAAGGAAGAAGAAGAAGAAGTTTTCTTTGTAGAAGCTCTCACCTCCTTTTATACCTGCGGAGAAAGAAGAGCGAAGAAATCTGGCGTTGCGCCATAGCGGCTAGTGCCACGATCGATGCGTGGACCGATCGAACCTCGATCGGTCCACGGCCGATCAGGAACTCTCGATCGGTCGGGGACCGATCAGGCTTTTGATCGGTCCCGGACCGTCAGCCCCTCTGTGCCTCGCTCTGCTTACGATCGACTCTGATCGGTCACGACAGATCGGTTATCACTGATATGCTACGATGTATTCTGATCGGTCACCGGGCCGATCGAGATAATCCTGATATCCTGGATCGATCACCAGATCGATCCAGCTCATGGTTTTCGCCCAAACCAAGTCCAAACCAACATCCGGTCAATCTTGACCTGTTGGTACATTGTGCCTAGCATCCAGTCACTTCCTTGACCTGCTAGGACTCCCCGCTAAGTGTCCGGTCAATCCCTTTGACCCACTTAGACTTTTCTCTCCGTACCAAGTATCCGGTCACTCCTATGACCTACTTGGACTTCCCATCACCAGATGTCAGATCACCCTTGATCCATCTGGATTTTCCCTTGCCCGGCTTCACTCACCAGGACTTTCACCTAGCTTCACTCACTAGGATTTTCACCTGGCTTCACTCACCAGGATTTCCAATCTGCCTGGCTTCACTCACCAGGACTTGCACCTAGCTTCACTTCTAGGGTTTTCACCTGGCTTCACTCACCAGGACTTCCCAACTGCCTGGCTTCACTCACCAGGACTTTTCCAACTGCCTTGCTTCACTCACCAGGACTTTCTAACTACCTGGCTTCACTCACCAGGACTTTCACTTTCACCTAGCTTCACTCGCTAGGATTTTCACCTGGCTTCACTCACCAGGACTTTCCACATCCGGTCCAGAGAACGAGCTACCGAGCCCTCTCTGACCACAGTTCGGAGAACGAGCTACCGAGCCCTCTCCGTCTTTCCATGTGCCAAGCTTCCATACTTGGACTTCTCCGTGCCAAGTCTCCATACTTGGACTTTCTCCCGTGCCAAGCTCCCTGCTTGGACTTTTTCGAGTCAGGTCAACTCACCTCGGGTCAACCAGGTCAACCTTGACCACGAGTTGCACCCACAATCTCCCAAGCTTGTATCCTTGTCAAACATCAAGATACAACTTTTCTGTTCACGTCAAACATCGTCAAACATCAAAATATAACTCGAGTCAAGTCAACTCGAGTCTGGTCAACCAGGTCAACTTTGACCTAAGGTTGCACCAACAATCTCCCCCTTTTTGATGTTTGATAAAACCCATAAACAAGTTAGGTTAACCCGATAACCTAACTTAGGTTTTCCAAAACATTCTCCCATTCTCCCCCTTGGGACATCTCTCCCCCTTTTTGACACACATCAAAAAGAGGGAATCAAGGTCAAGAGTTTCTTCCCAATGAAAGTCCCATACCTTTCATTGAAACCCTTAATTTCCCCCTTGATACTAAACTCAACACTCAACTTAGTGACAATTCCATATCACTAATCCTCAAAAGTCTTAACGAGTAAAAACTCCCCCTTGACTAATAGGTAAAACTCCCCCTAAAGGTCAACTCCCCCTTGACCATTGCGCCAACAATGTCTTGGAGAGTTTCAATCCTTTAGAGATCCGAAACTCAACTTCCAAAAACTGAAATTTCAGACACCTGCTGAAAATCAGAAATTCGGCACGCACTGATCGGTCCCCAGACCGATCAGGAACCCCTTGGATCGATTCCCAAATCGATCCTCGCTTTCTGGATCATCACTGATCGGTCACCAGACCGATCAGGACTTCTCTAGATCGGTCCGGTGACCGATCCAGCCTCTGAAATCAGAGATTTCTGATTTTTCTCCCTGAGAGAAATCAGAAACTCACAGAAAATTACAGAAAATTCCAAAAATCATAAAATTTTGAGGATGCATTCCTCATACCATATACTATCATGGAAAAATAATTTTAGATGAAAATAACTTCCATTTTCAAATCTTGATACAAAGTTCAAAAACTTTTGAAATAGTTCAAAGTTTAACTCATCTTTGTATCATCTTGCTCAATGATGAATGCTATCACTAGAAAAGCTTCATCAAGGTTTTTCAAATCAATTTTAAAATGATTTTAAACCCTTTAATTTAGGACCATAATCTTAGGACTATATGTACATGACTTGTACACAAGTTTTCCCTATGATCCTCCAATCTCTTGAATTAGGCTCATCTAGGTACAAGAACTATGTACCTTGATCCTAACTCATGATCCTAATATCTCACACACATCTAAAGTGTATCAAACACATCCAAGTCAATTTTGATGTGAGATATGGGTTTAGGTTATCTTAGGCTAAGTTCTCATGCATTTTCTAAACACCAATTTGATCTCAATATCAAATTGTGTTTTTATCCTTAAATCAATTTCATTGATTATTAATGCAAGAGATGATGACATGGCATAAAATGATGTCATAAATAGAAGCATGTTCCAATTTCATGATGTCATAGCATAAAGTATAAAACTTAAAATAAGCATGACATATAATTAGCCTAATCATGATCATGACATTTCGAATGATAATAAGTTAAACATGATGTCATGGCATGGCATATGGCAAACAACCATGGTAAGTTAGCACAAATAAAATACCTAGATTACCTATCTAAGTATCCTTAACACCTTAGCTAACTTAAAATCTAAACCTAGATTGCTCAAAGTGCTTCAAGAAAATTCCCAAACCTAAGTTGGCATTCCTATTTTTCTTGATTAATTTATGCCACTTAACATTAAGTATATCCTCAAATATTGGCATATTTCATATTTCCTCAAGAATAGCACCTTTTTAATTAAGGCCTAGATTGTTTTAAATTCCTAAGAGAGTACCAAGACCCCAACTTGGTATTTCTCTAGGTTTTCCTAACTTGTGCCAATAAAGATTAAAGTCGATATAATTTTTTTTTTCAAATATGGCACAATTTACTCTTCAAGGAGTAAATGATAAATTCATTTCATTTTCAAAGGTTCACAAAACCTTGAAAATGTTCCTTGAGTGTCAATTTCCTTAAAGTTGGGTTAACTACCCTTCTAATCGGAGTTGACACTTTCTAACCCATCTATGGGGTAGAGAAGATGCTCCTAGGAACCCAATACCTATTAGAGCTCATTGGGTTCACTAAATATTCACTAGGGATAACTTCCCTAGCAACCCTCCTAATGACCCTCTTAGGCTTTAAAGCCTTGGCCATTTGGGACTCATCAAGATCAACTCTAGGGGTGACTCCCCTTGTGACCTTGGTGTTGGTCTTCCTAGCCCTAGGTTCTGTTCCATAATCGAATGGAACATTATGATAGGTGGGCTTGACCATTTGGGACTTAGGTTTGTGACCCAAACCTTTCTTGTCCTTGGGCTTTGAAATTTGACCCTTAGACCCTAGAGTTGACTTCTCTAAATTCTTTAGGGCCTTTTCTAGAGTGTCAAGTCTTGACCTCAAGACTTGATTTTCTTTCTCTAAAACCTCAAATTTTAATTTATCATTCTTTCTTGAAGTGTTCCTAGGCATATGTCTAGTTGTCTTGAGGTTTCTACCTAGGTTCTCCTTAGCCTTAGATGAGTTAATCCTAGGGTTGACATTTCTAGTATTATCCTTATCTAAGCTAACATGTTTAGCAGCTAAGCACACATATGGTTTTCTATTGTTAACATGCTCATCATTATTTGCAATAGCAATAAAACTACTATCATGTTTCTTATTTGAATTGCAATAGTGTGCCTTAAAAGGTACCTTAGGGTTTGCCTTAGCTCCCCCTATCGATGTGCATCCCTTGTCCTTGTGAGGTTGCCTCCCCCTTGGACATTGACTCCGATAATGTCCCCTTCGCTTGCATTGGAAGCATACCACGTGCTCCTTGCCTTTGCGTGTCGGGACTCCGGCTCCCTTGACCTTTGGTGCCGGTGGAGTCTTCCTAACCCTCCTTGGACACTTACTCTTGTAGTGCCCAAATTCCCTACACTCAAAGCATATTATATGTAACTTATTTGAAATTACGATGCTTGAGTTACCTAGGGTTGAGGATGGATGAAGGCTCTCTTCCTCATCCCTTCCGGAGGTAGATGCTTCTTCTTGCTCCGATCTTGAAGAAGAGACCTCCTCCTCTTCTTCCTTAGACGTTGAGTGACTCTCAACTTCTAATTCGCTCCCTCCATGATGTGAGCTACTTGGCTCACTTGACTCCTCTTCATGGCTTGAAGTGGAGCTCTCCTCATGAAACTTGGCCAAGTTATTCCACAACTCCTTGGCGTTGTTGTAACCACCTATTCTACACAAAATGTCATTAGGTAAAAAGAATTCAATGATTTTCGTTACCTCATCATTGATGGTTGATTGGTGGATTTGCTCCTTGGTCCACTCCTTCTTCTCTAGAGTTTCTCCTTTCTTGTCCATCGGAGACTTGAAACCTAATTGAACACAACTCCAATTTTCAAGGTTAGTCATAAGAAAATACCTCATTCTTATCTTCCAATACGCGAAGTCGCAGCACTCGTAGAATGGTGGAAACGTGATGTTTTCTCCGAGTCGATCCATTCTCTAGTTTGTGCTCCCCCGGGTGTTAATCCGACGAAGAGCAACCTTGCTCTGATACCACTTGTTAGGATCCTTCGTACGGAGGCTAGAGAGGGGGGTGTGAATAGCCGACCCTAAATCGTCATTTCTTTCTACAAAACGTGTTAGCGCAGTGGAAAATAAACACAGAAACGAAAGGGAAAGAAGACAAACCTCAAACAAACCGATGTAACGAGGTTCGGAGATAAACTCCTACTCCTCGGCGTGTCCGTAAGGTGGACGAAGCCTATCAATCCGTCGGTGGATGAGTCCCCGGAGAACTGGCTAATAAATGCTCCTTGTGGGTGGAGAAACCTCGCCACAATACTTGTAACAACAAGAAAGGAGTACAAGGAAAGCAAGAAGCAAATACAAACAACAATATGAATGCAACACTTGCTTGCCTTCTCTGTCGACCGGAGGCGATAAAGCAGCAACTTCACAACCCAACTGCAGCAGCTGATCGAACCTGGACCGAAAGCTCATTTCAGCGGAAATAACAAAGCCGAACCGCGGCAGAAGCGTTCAGACCTCAAGGTAAGAGCTCAAGTTTTCCTCCACTCTGTTATAGGAATGTGCGAGAGAGCACCGAATTAGGTGTTGTACCCCATGAGACCGATCAGGGAACCTCCCGATCGGTCCACGACCGATCGAACTGATGATGCGAGACCCATACAGGCTCTCCGTCCTCTGTTGACCGTTTATGTCACGAACGACACCGCATGTCCAGCCTACGAATCATATTTTAGAATATTCTTGCCTGTCACATCAAATATTTGCATGATCGCTTAAGGATCAATATTAGGACACTTTTCGATCCGTCTTTTCCAAGATGTCCGAAAAACCAACATATCACTTTGAGATGCGTGCATAAATCCTTTACTGGCACTATACTAGGTCCCCGCTAAGTGTCCGGTCAATCCCTTTGACCCACTTAAACTTTTCTCTCCGTGCCAAGTATCCGGTCACTCCTATGACCTACTTGGACTTCCCATCACCGGATGTCCGATCACCCTTGATCCATCTGGATTTTCCTGCCGGCTTCACTCACGGGACTTTCACCTAGCTTCACTCACTAGGGTTTTCACAGCTTCACTCACCAAGATTTCCAATCTGATCGGTCACCAGACCTATCAGCTACTCAGGGGTTTCACTGGTTCGGTCACCAGACCGATCCAGGTTTAGAGCTCCAGCCCTAAACCCTAAATGATCCTGAGAACGAGCTACCGAGCCCTCTCTTGACCTAGTCCGGAGAATGAGCTACCGAGACCTCTCTGACTTCGTCCGGTCCAGAGAACGAGCTACAGAGCCCTCTCTGACCACAGTCCGGAGAACGAGCTACCGAGCCCTCTCCGTCTTTCCATGTGCCAAGCTTCCATACTTGGACTTCTCCGTGCCAAGTCTCCATACTTGGACTTTCTCCCGTGCCAAGCTCCCTGCTTGGACTTTTCCGAGTCAGGTCAACTCACCTCGGGTCAACCAAGTCAACCTTGACCACGAGTTGCACCCACAATCTCCCAAGCTTGTATCCTTATCAAATATCAAGATACAACTTTTCTGTTCACGTCAAACATCGTCAAACATCAAAACATAACTCGAGTCAAGTCAACTCGAGTCTGGTCAACCAGGTCAACTTTGACCTAAGGTTGCACCAACATAAATAACTCACTTGTAATCCAGTTCTTTCATTTCTATATTTTTATTTGTGCTGTCAACACTATAAAGAGGCTACTCCGCCTAAAGGAGATCGTCAGATAGTGCACTACACTTTCCTTGGATTATCTATCCTCTGATTGCAAACCAAGTAATTCTTTTGTGTACTCTGTTTCTTTTAGTCTCTTTCTGTTTTAAATTACAAGTGCTATTAATTAAGTTGAAAATTCGAGAAAGGGTTATTTAATTTTTTATAGGACAATTCACCCCTCCTCTCTTGCAGGCCTCCAAAGGGACCAACACTTTGAACTTTTCAAGAGGCATTAACTTCTATCTTTATTATCTCCACGTAGCACTTGTGTGCCACTAGTTGATTGCCTTTGAACTCTCCCACTTGATCATCCGCAGAGAATTTTATCTTCTGGCAGAAAGTTGAAACGACTGCCCAAAATTTATTTAGAGCTGATCGAACCAAAATGACATTGTATACAGAGGGTGCGTCCACCACTATAAAGACTGATCGGTGCATCCTCATTAGGGGATCCTCCCATAAGGATATGGACAACTTTATCTAGTCGATCGACTATACTTCATTACCCATAAACTCATACAGAGGAGTTGACATAGGTTGAAGCTCACTCAGGTCGATTTGCAGTTGATCAAATGCTTGTTTAAAGATGATATTAATGGAGCTACCTGTGTTAATAAAGGTGCGAGAGATATTGTAATTGGCTATCGCAGCCTTAATTATTAAAGCATCATCATGTGATATTTCTATTCCCTCTAGATCTCTGGGCCCAAAGTTGATTTCAAGCCCAACCACCTCCTTTGCACTGCATTCGACTTCATGGATGACCAAACACCAAGCATGCAACTTTCTCACTTAGTTGGAGTCACTAACAGTGGGTTCCCTGGCTATCATGTCGATATTACCCCGAGCAGCATTATTGTAATTTTTTTCTTACCGGGCGGATGGCTGCTCTTGTTGCACTCGAGAGGGTATTTGAGCTTGCTTATATGGGAGTTGTAAAGTTTTTGGCTATGGCTCGGTCGCCTGGTACTCAATCTTGAGCGAGCTATTTTGTTGTGGATATAGTCGATGATTTGGGACTGGGGAACACTTACGATATCTGGGATTGCCTTCTCACTGATTTCGCAGAGTGTAACACTTCTCCGTATTGTGAGTGGTTGTCTGATGATATGTGCACCACTTTCGTGGGGCTTCTCGAGGAACCCCCACAATGTTGCATGGCTTGGGGCCGCCGCTCCAGATGATAATTTTAAAATAAAGCCTATGATAATCACTATGGTACAACAAAACCAATTTGGGAGCAAACAACATGAAGACTCAAGTCAACATCTTGAAGTTATTTATGAAATTTGTGGCACAATGAAAATGAATGGTGTTCCGACAGAGGTAGTGAGACTACTATTGTTTGGGGTTTCTTTAAGAGATAGGGCTAAACAATGGCTAAATTCCTTGCCAGCTAATAGCATATCAACTTGGGAGCAATGTGAGCAATAATTTCATAAATTCGATCCTCCGGGCAAAACTGCTTATATGAGAAATTTGATAGCAAGCTTTAGATAGTCAAACTCTGAATCACTATTTGAAGTATGGGATATATTTAATAATATGCTCAAACAATGCCCACATCACGGACTTGAAAAATGGTTTGGGGGCACTAATGAACAAGAGTCTAAATGAGGCCGAGGGCATCATTGAAAGTGTGGCTCAGAATCATCATCATTGGGCATCCGAAAGAGGTGGAGGCTCTTCATCTATAAATCCAATTAAAGCTATAGGAAAATTTGATGTAGATGCAATTATATTAATATCTAAAAAGCTGGATGCTCTGACCAAAAAGTTAGAGAATATGGGAACAAAAACAAGCACGATCAATGCAATAGTATGTGTATGTGAAACTTGTGGGAGCACAGACCACGCTCAAGACATATGCTCGTTGGGAGCCATCTATACACAAATTGATTAGCTTGAGTAGTGTGATACTATAGTGAGTTACAATCAAAAGCAAAATAATCCATACTCCAACACATACAACCCCGAATGGAAAAATCATCCAAATTTTTCCTATCACTGTTAGTTGCTACACCTGGATTCCGTTCTGTTTCCCCTATACAAAAATTTGTACAAGCACAAAACTTAACCTAGCTACCCATATGCTCTACTAAAGTTAAACTTGGATTGCAAATGATGCTTAACATTATTAATCCAAGTTACTCTTCAGAAGTTAAACTTGGATTGGAAACGATACTTAACATTTTTACTCAAAGTTTAACCGATATGATCTTCCTAAGTTAAACCATATTACAGAAGTTGATTAAATATCTATTTCAAAGATTGACTTCCAGGTTAAACATGGTAAGGCACTAGGCCTTCTTGGTTATGGGATCATCCACCATTTCCTAGACAAAGCCTTTTAAAGAAATTGGATATTTAACTTCTTACAGTAACCCTAGGTTTAACTACAGAGACCATAATAGAAATACAAGATCGAAACGTAAAATTGAAATACAAAATTGATATCATGAAATCAAAACATAAAATCACTAGACTCTTGTGTTAGTGTTTCAGAATCCATGCAAAGAAAACTAACTAATTAATTCGAAGCGGAAACCATTAATTAGTTATACCTTTCTTTGTAGCTAATGACCTCTTGATCTTCTGTTGTATTCCTTTCCTCCTCTTGGATATTGTGTGGGCAACGATCTACCAAGATGAAATCCACCCGAACCACTTCTTCTCCTCCAAGACTCTTGAGCCACCAAGGGATGCCAAAATAGGAAACTTTCTTCTCTTCTTCTTCTCCTCCAAGTAGCCGGCCACCAAGGAGATGAAACTTCTTTGATGTGCCACCGACCTTGAGAGAAAGAAAACAAGGAGAAAGAAGAGAAGCTAGGGCTGGCCACCATGGAAAAGAAGAGGAGCCGACCAAGAGAGAGTTTCGGCCACAAGGAAAATAGAAGAGGAGGCAAGGCTTAAGTTATGTTATAAGGTACCCTCTACCTCTCTTTTATAATCCTTGGTCTTGGCAAAAAAGGAAATTTTAATAACAATTAAAATCTCTCTCTTTTAGATTTCCTATTGTACATGGCAACAAAAGGAAAGTTTTAAAATTAATCTCTCTCTTTTAAATCATGTAGACATCTACAAAAAAGGAAATATTAAAATTAAAATTTCTCTTTTAAATCATGGTCACAAAAAAGGGAAGTTTTATCAAAAATTAAAATATCTCTTTTAGACATTATAGATAACTATAAATAAGAAATGATTTTAACAAAATTAAAATCTCTCTTTAATCTTTTGTAGATAACTATTGATCCTGTCTGAGAAGCTAGACAAGATGGAGAACCGGGAGAAGAAACCCACTGCTGATAGAGAATAGCGCTGCTGGCGAAGAATAATGCCTAGAGAATACCGATCCGAGAAAACCAAAGCGGATCGAGAAAAATAGAGTTACCAAATGCGTCCTTCCTACAAAGATCCCATGCCAAGAAAGAAATCCAATCGAAGAACAACCCGCTCCAGAGCTTCCAAGACCTCCTGCACACAAGAGATCAGCCAACACTATCGTCAGTGACCTAAGACCGGGGTGGGAATCCCTGGCTAGGCCCTCCGACGTTCAAGTCAGTGATCTCTCTTAGTGTGGCAAATAGAGGAAGACGATGAACAGTAGCTAAAAATTAGGGTTCTCAATGTGTGCAATGATGTGAACTCCTTCACTTACCTAGCCAACGGAGAGGATTCCCCTTTTTATACCACTTCATATAACCTCCGTAGTCATGAAGTGGACCCCGGTTAGTTAGAGTTCGTTATGAGATGACGTCAGCTGCGTACTTGTGGTAGATGATTTTTAAGGAATCTTTTTCGTACCCCAGATGTACCTTCTTTGTCGTTTAGTACCTGCAAAATATTCTGGAAGCATATTTCCCGCCAAAATATAACACCTGTTATGTATTTACATATTACAGATATCTTCATTAATTATCTTATTTGAAATATCCATCTATGATCCCTCCTCATACGTCTTCTATTTACACCTCTTTTCATGTTAATATTCAGTATCTTTCCAAGGTATTGATCGACCATCCCGTACTGGCTCTCCTATCGGGGTATATCCCGACCGATATTACCCTACCTCCTTCCTGAAGTTATGTCCCGGCCGATATTACCTTACGTTCATCATGAAGGTATGTCCCGACCAATATTAGCCTACTTTACCTGGGAGATATGTCCCGGTAGATATTAACCCAACTTCGCCTGGGAGGTGTGTCCCGGCCGATATTACCTTACCTTCATCATGAAGGTATGTCCCGACCAATATTAGCCTACTTTACCTGGGAGATATGTCCCGGCAGATATTAACCCAACTTCGCCTGGGAGGTATGTCCCGGCCGATATAGACCTAACTCTGCCTGGGAGGTATACCCGGCCGATATAGCCCTAACTCTGCCTTGGAGGTACGTACCGGCCGATATTATCCTACCTCCTTTTAATTCATGCAAGTATTTTCTCTCGGGAAGTGTGTTTTTATCAATATAAACCTAACTCTTCTTGCGAGGTAGGTCCCGGTCGATATAGACCTAGCTCTGCCTGGAAGGTATGTCCCGGTCGATATAGACCTAACTCTGTCTGGGAGGTATGTCCCGGACGATATTGGCCTAACTCTGCTTGGGAGGTATGTCCCGGCCGATATTGGCCTCTCTTCTTAGTTTCCTTACCCCCCTTTTTTCTTCTTACCAGGGACCTATAAAACCTTACCCATATCACTAGCCTTCCCTTCAAGTCTAGTCGAAGGAGGTGTAGACGACTGACTAGACATAAGTTTGATTTTGTCTTTTCCTACCCGTGACTTCGCTTCAGATATTGATATGACCTCACAGATTTTGTGTACAACTGTCCTGCTAACTCAAGTATAGTACTCCTGTGAGCCTTTTGCTCCTTTAAATAGGGCTATAACCTTCTCTTCATCCACAACTCATCTCAGTGCTTTTCCTTCCTTGCCACCTTTTATTGCTAAGGCCATGGTCGTGGATCCTCCTTCTTGGAGGCAACTTTTGTCAGCCCAGGTGAGATCTATATATGAATTTATCGAGATTTTTGTTTCGGCTACTTCAGGGGTTCAAGGGATCGTTTTAAGAGAGGAAACTTCACAGTTCAGATTTTTCATCCAAAGATACGGATGCTCTGAAGGACTCAAGGGACTTCAGAGAGATTTTTGCTACTCATAGAGGGGCAGCCAAATGACCCAGGGGTGCTATGCGAAGGGCACAGCACATGTTACCCTTGGGTTATACTTGGTTGCTTCACTGGCCGAGCTCTAGGGCTTGAGAGGGGAAGTGGTTTTTACATTTACTTTTCCATCATGGAATGAATAAATGTTTCCCTGTCTCGTCACCCTTAAGCTTTTATGTTTTTGTTGCTTTCTTCGTCCCGGGCAAAATATTGTCACTTATGAGCCTTGACAAGCCTGGGCGAAGTGAGATATTTTCATCTCTGCTCCATGGTAAGTTTGAATCCGGTGGGACTGAAATTTTCTAAGTGTTGTGAGAACTTGTGTTTGTGAACTTTGTTATTTGTCTGAGGCTTACTGTTCTGAGGGAAAATGTATCGTTACGTATTTGATCAGATTCTAAGTGTTACAATGGACTCTTGTATTTAAATGATTCTATGGAATCCTTCTGTAATTTGCAAGGGTAAATGTAATGCTGTAATCATGACCGAGGCTGTCTTAACTATGAGCATACTTTTATATCACGACTAATTTTATAATTAAAATCATATCGGCTAATACAACATTATTTCGGTCAATATTAGTTTGTATTTCATAAGGACGTTAATTTGAAATCTGTCATTCGCCCAAATCTTCATCCTTAAATACTTTTGTCTTTAGCCTGGGCTTAGTCAAAAGTTCAATCCCTTTTATTTTATTATACCCAGTTATGCACATCTTCTTTCGAAGCTTCCTGGCTAGTGATTGGTTCTTTTTCGGGTGAGAGAGTGTTAGAAACGTACCCCGAGACGCTACCAACCCTAGTGTGATCCGACCTATCACATCCGACGTGAATGTTTTTATGATGGTATGGCACATACTTTTTCTGACCGCCACGTCACGTAGGTCTTTTGCCTTTCTATTGCGATCCTCAGCATCTGCTGAGACACAAGTGTCTTGATCTGACGACAGTTGTGCTCTTTTCAAACCCTAAACCCTTCGTCTCCTTTTAAACCTTGTCCTTCCTTTTTCCTTCTCTAGAGTTCTTTTCTTATTACTGCCTTCAACCATATCCTGGGCTCATCGTTTCTCGACGATCTCTTTTCTTGTCTTCAGTAAGTAACCTGTTGCTTCACTAGCTTATACTTTTGTCCATGGCTGCGGAAACAATTGCTCCTTGGTATGTCCATATGTCTTCTACCTTTGATAAGAATGCTAGATTATTCATCCGTCGTCAATATGAAATTCATAGGGAATATAGAATCATACTCCCAACACCGAATGATCGACCTCATCATCCCCCTGATAACTGCGTGACTTTTTTCAAGGATCAGTTGATAGGGAGCTTAAGGTTCCCCATTCCTCCTTTCTTGATTGCGATAAGCCGGTATTTTGATATTCCTTTGCAGCAGTTTGCCCCTAATGCATTTCGTTACCTATGCGGTACTTATATGTTGTTTCGTTTACGGGATATTCCTCCTACTCCTCAAAATTTCTTCATGTTTTCCTATCCCAAGTGCTCGGAACCTGGTGTCTTCTTATTCCAATCGCGAACTAAAATGGTCATTTTTGGAGATATGCCGTCGTCTCTCAAAGCCTGGAAATCTCGTTTTTTCTTTTTAAAGTTTCCGGGACCTATTCCTTGGTCTCATGCTTGGAAATCTTTCTTGCCTCCCTTGCCCGATGTTAGAGAGTTTCATCTTCTTCCTTCTTTTCCTATTTATTGTGAGAAGTTATTAGGTCACCGACTCTCGATCCCAAAATGGTTGAAGGTCGAGCTTCTATACCTATTTGGTTTAAGCTCCGTCAAACCTAATACCCTCATTTCCTTAGGT
Organism: Zingiber officinale; assembly: GCF_018446385.1. Taxonomy (NCBI): domain Eukaryota; kingdom Viridiplantae; phylum Streptophyta; class Magnoliopsida; order Zingiberales; family Zingiberaceae; genus Zingiber; species Zingiber officinale. Next base: position 16,019,043 of record NC_055986.1, on the reverse strand, counting down.
AACATCTTGTTCCTTTCTTCTCACTTTTAACTACCTAAACTATTTTTTTTTATACAGTGGAAAGCTTTTATGATGCCTTGATTGACGAAGAAATACGCGTGGAAGAGGACCTGCTTCGTGCCAAGGAAGCCGAGTTTCTGGCCGCTATCACCCCTCCACCCTCAATTGAAGAGCCGGCTTCTTTAGCCGAAGTACCTAGCTCTTCAGGGGTTCGTGAGGCTCCTGAAGGTTCTCTTGGGGATCCTGCTACAGAGATCCTTCCCAATCTTATACCCACTGTTACCTCTCCAGTGGTGGTTGCTGTCTCCTCATCCACCTCTCTTCCTTTCATTGAGCTCACGTCTCCTGGTAGCTCCGGTAAATTGATAGTTGAAATTTCCACGGGCAAGCGTCCAGGACGCAAACTAACCAGGGCTCCTCCCTCAAAAAGGAGGCTTCTTCTTCCTGCTGACGAGTTGGTTTCAGAAGGCTTTGCTTCGGCTGGCCTTCCTTCTGATGAGCCGACGCTGGCAGAGCTTTATCCTTCTCTCAATTTTCCTGCCTCGCCTTTCTCCAGTGCCAGCACCTCTGGGGATGTTTCTTTTATTTTTCCTCTATCTATACCAACTTCTGGATCTTTGCCTTCCTCGCCTTCTTCTTACTTAATCTTTGCTCCCCCCTCTATTCCTACTTCTTCCTTCTCGGCCGGTTCCTCTGCCATTCCTGTTCTCCCCATATTATTAGGGGGTTCTTTTGCCAGCTCTTGGGATGAAGTTCGTCCCCATTTTGAAGAGCTCTCTATTCCTGAGGCAATTGATCGCTTCTCTCACAAGGAGAATCAGGTATGCTTATTAACGCCTATTTTCTATTTCTCAACTATTATCTTATGACTTTTCATTATATTTCCAGCGATGGATAGAAAATATGGGTTTCTCTTGACTACTACACAACTTATACACTGAGAACAAGAGGTTGAGATTGGAGAATGATAAGCTAAAGCAAGAGGTTGGTGAATTATCTTCTACTGCATTTTCTGCCACCGCCAAGGAACAATTCGAAGTACAAATTGAAAGTCTTCAGGCAAAATTTAAATCGGTTACGGACCTTAATCAAGAATTGACTTCCAAACTTGGCCAGCTGAAGGATAATTATGAAGCGGAATTGACTGAGAAGCTCAAAGCCTTGCAACTGAAAGAGGATGAGGTAGCATCTCTGACCACCTCCCTTGATTCAGCTAAAGCCGAGGCTTCTTCCAAAGAAGATGAATTAAAGACCTCTCAGATGACGTTGGTAGTCTACAAAGGGAACGAGGATGTTCATTACAAGGAACGAGCCACAGCCATGATTGAGTCTCCCGAGTTCAACAGACCGATCGTGAGATCCATTCTATCTGCTTTTACTGCAGGAGCTCAAGGGGCAATTCAGCAATTAAGAGAAGAGAGTTACTTATCTCGTGACCTTCCTCCTAATTTCTTAAATAAGCGCAGACTAATTGAGAACAAACCTCCTGATCTGTACCCTAGGCTGACTCTAACTTAGATTCAAGTTATTGAAATTATGTAATGATAAGCTCGTGTGACTTTGATTACCCCCTTTGGGTTGTGAATCTTACTCTTTCTCAGGATAACTATCTATTTTCTGTAAATGTATCTAATGCTATTTGGTTTACCATAACGCGACATTTCCCTACGGGTCATTTCTTAATGATCGATCGGTATATATTAAGATTGATAAATACCGCCCGATATTTTATAGCTTAGTTATGTCTCGCCCGATTTAACACAGCTTTATTATGCTATTCTTAATATTGGTCGATTTATTTTACTCGACCGTTTTACCCTTGTGTCTTCATATGTCTTTTTCCACATAGTAATTGAGTCTCACGGGGTTTTATTATAGCGTATATTATTTGCCTTATTATAATAAGCCTTTGGTCAATATATTTTGAGTGATCTTTATCTCGGCCGATTTATCAAAACTGTCCGATTTTTATCTATGGATCTCGTCTATTAACTACTATCTGACGCTCAACTTCCATTTTATTACACCCACGCCTTAAACTTATAGTTACTGTACTGATTTCTATCTGTCCTTGTCAGGGTTTCCTAAGAATACTTCTAAGGAAACTCCCTGAGGATGTATCTCCATTTTCAGGGACCAAGTCTTACAAGGTTTTAGATTTCCCCTTCATCCTTTTTTCTGCAATGTCAGCTGTTATTTTGATATCCCGTTTAACTAGTTTGTCCCTCAATCTTTTTCTATTCTAATGGGTTTCATTGGGGTATCAAAACTGTTGGATTTCCCCTTGTCTCCCCGTCTTTTTCATCACTTCTTCATTCCTCGCCGAGTAGATGTTGGCGTTTTCAAGTTTCAGTCTCGTCCCAAGGCCATTCTATTTAACCGCATCCCTCCTCAAGGCGAATGGTATCGTAAATTTTTCTACATGCGTCTCCCTTCTCCCCCTCCATTTCCTATCCAATAGATACATGATTTACCTCTGCTTCCTGATACCCACGATCTTCTTAACGATCCCTCTATTGCTTCGGCTTTACCCAAACTGCGAGGAGCAAAATTCAGTTTGCCGCATCTAATCGAAGAGGGCTTGATGTTTCCCTTCGGGATAGGCAACATTGACACTCCTTTGGATAGTTCCTTTGGTGGGTATAATTATTTCACTTCGCCTTTACTGATTAGCATATCCCTTTGATAATGGTGTTTATCCTCTGTATTTCAGCTGATGCTCTTCTTCCAGCTTTTATGTACAAGAATTCTGCTATGACTAAGTCCTTTGTCAATAATCTTGGAGAAAAATGGTTGTTTGCTCGCCGATCCGATCCTAATCCCTCTACTTTAGGCTTGCTTTCCGAAGAAGAACGACGGGCAGAGGGTGTCGCACTCATAGAAGAGGAGGAAGAAGAGCCTTTTGTTACCTTAGTTAAGAAGCCAAATCTCACTAAGGACTCTCCCTTCGGCGATTTCTTTGGCACTTTTGTGCAAGCTCCTCTTGTTCCGGCGCCTATTTCTTTTGAGAGAGGTAAGGTACCGATAACTCCTACCCATATTATCTCCAATCCTGCTCTTAGGATGAAGAGGCCCGGTCTACTTATTCCTTCTTCTTCTATTATTTCAGCTCCTTCTGCTTCTGAGCTGACCGTTATTCCTCCTGTGTCTTCTGCATCCTTGGCACTGGCCTTGCCTCCCTTGGCTTCTAGGCCTTGAGCAAAACGGGCACCCTGCCGGCGATCTTCTCCAAGTGTCAGTCCTTCAGCCGCTAGTGTTCCCACAATTACTACAGCCCCTCCTACACTGTTACCTTCTATTCCGTCTAGTTCTTTCCCCGATCCTCTTGTTTCTACTATTCCTTTCCCTTCTATTGCATCTTCTTCTTCTTCCCTTCCTCGTCCTTTATTTAAACTGGCCGCGGGTTTACCTTCTCAATTGGGACAGCCTTCTAGTCCACCTAGCTATGGCACTTTGCAACTACAAGGTTTATTGGCCGAATCTTGGATGCAGGGTTATGAGCAACTACGAGGCCTTAGTCTCCCACATCGAGCTGATCGCCATAGTCGTCAGGCAGTGGCTGTAAGTATTCCTAGTTATGTGTTATCAACTTTGTATCTTCATCTTTAACTTACATTATCCTCTTGTTTAGTTTCTTGTCACAAGTCTACATATCGATCAACTACTTACAGCTAAGGATCATGAGAACAATAAGTTGAAAGCTCAACTGGAGACATTGAAGGCTGCTTCGCCTTCTTCTAACAACGATATGGCTGCAAGAGAAGGTGGCCTTGCAAAATCAACAATTGGGAACCTTGAGACAAGAATTGGAGGAATGTCAACAACTGTTGAAAGACAAAGAGCTTGCTAGAAGGACGTTAGAATTACAGGTGGAGAGGTTACACTCTGGTCTTCGACTAGAGATTGCTTTGAAAGAGAAAGCTCTCTCAGATGCTTCTCAAAAAAGCCTTATTTTAGAGAAAGTAGAGAAGCTCCATAATGCCTGTCTTTCTGACCAAGCTCAGGACTTAGCCTCTCATGATTTCATTCTCCTACAGGAACAAGAGCAGAGGAAAGCTCAAGAGGTTGAATTGTCATTGCTTCAAAAGGAATTGGAGCAGCTTAAATCAGAGAAGAATGCTTTGAAAGATCAGAACGCCAAGCTACAAGCTGATTTTTCAAAGTTACAAGGAACAAGAGAAGAACCGGTGGGAAGAATGGCGTCAGACTTATTTGAAGTCTTCAGCCTTTGCTCGGGAATTCGTTCGTAGGATAGTAGGTGCTCTAAACCATTCTGTATCGAGAGTTCTTCAACAATTAAGAGAGGGTGGTTACCTACCCCAAGAACCTCCCCTTTCTTTCATAAATCGCCGCAGGCTTAACGAAGAACTGCCCGCGGATTTAAAAGGCCCCTTTCCGAATGTTTAAAGAGATCATTTATAAAAGACTTGTACTATAGGAACTGCTAATGAAAAAACAAGTGTGATTAAAGCTGTGTAACTAAGTACTTGCAGTATATAAGAAAATTTTGATACTTACTTGCTTCTTTATCATGCTGATTGGAGAATACCTCTTCTGAAATACTGTTGAGCATTGAGTGTAAACTTTATTCGAGAATTCCTGGCTTGTCTTGTGAAGTTAAGCCTTGTCCCGATGAATTATTCTGCAGACAACATCTGGTATATTTCATAATTCTAAAAGAATGTATAATTTCAACTGATCTCTGGATAGAGAGCTGTGTAAAATTCTTGAGTTTCGAGCTGAATATATTATTCCAGGCGAATTTTAAATAAAGACTTCTAAATAGATAGACCTCCAAATGAATAATGTATCATATGTATAGCATCCCTTTTTTAATTCCAGCCTCATGTCCGCGTAATCTCGGTTGATTAAGTCTTGAAATTATAAGATCTCTTACTTGTGATTTGTGGTGGTTTAGAAGACCGTTCGAGTTACTTCATATAATTTCCCGATCGATTTTTGCTTCTGAGATGGTTTAGAGTCTCCGGTTCCTTCTATGAAGACCCGACTGAGTTACTTCATAGATTTTCCCGATCGACTTTTGCTTCTAAGATGGTTTAGAGTCTCCGGTTCCTCCTATGAAGACCCAACCGAGTTACTTCATAGAATTTCCCGATCGACTTTTGCTCTGAGATGGTTTAGAGTCTCTGGTTCCTCCTATGAAGACCCGACCGAGTTACTTCATAGAATTTCCCGATCGACTTTTGCTCTGAGATGGTTTAGAGTCTCCGGTTCCTCCTATGAAGACCCGACCGAGTTACTTCATAGAATTTCCCGATCGACTTTTGCTCTGAGATGGTTTAGAGTCTCCGGTTCCTCCAATGAAGACCCGACCGAGTTATTTCATAAAATTTCCCGATCGACTTTTGCTCTGAGATGGTTTAGAGTCTCCGGTTCCTCCTATGAAGACCCGTCCGAGTTACTTCATAGAATTTCCTGATCGACTTTTGCTCTGAGATGGTTTAGAGTCTCCGGTTCCTCCTATGAAGACCCGACCGAGTTACTTCATAGAATTTCCCGATCGACTACCAAGTTACTTCATAGAATTTCTCGATCGACTTTTGCTCTGAGATGGTTTAGAGTCTCCGGTTCCTCCTATGAAGACCCGACCGAGTTACTTCATAGAATTTCCCGATCGACTTTTGCTCTGAGATGGTTTAGAGTCTCCGGTTCCTCCTATGAAGACCCGACCGAGTTACTTCATAGAATTTCCCGATCGACTTTTGCTCTGAGATGGTTTAGAGTCTCCAGTTCCTCCTATGAAGACCCGACCGAGTTACTTCATAGAATTTCCCGATCGACTTTTGCTTTGAGATGGTTTAGAGTCTCCGGTTCCTCCTATGAAGACCCGACCGAGTTACTTCATAGAATTTCCCGATCGACTTTTGCTTTGAGATGGTTTAGAGTCTCTGGTTCCTCCTATGAAGACCCGACCGAGTTACTTCATAGAATTTCCCGATCGAATTTTGCTCTGAGATAGTTTAGAGTCTCCGGTTCCTCCTATGAAGACCCGACCGAGTTACTTCATAGAATTTCCCGATCGACTTTTGCTTTGAGATGGTTTAGAGTCTCCGGTTCCTCCTATGAAGACCCGACCGAATTACTTCATAGAATTTCCCGATCGACTTTTGCTCTGAGATGGTTTAGAGTCTCCAGTTCCTCCTATGAAGACCTGACCGAGTTACTTCATAGAATTTCTCGATCGACTTTTGCTCTATGCAAAAATATGACTCTTGTACTAACCTCTTGACAGTTTTTCTTGACTTTGAGGAGAGCTAAATCGGCCTTTTTGGATTTCCTCCTATTTATTGCTCGAAATAGAAAATAAAGGTTGCTCTTGATATTTATCAATCTGTGTGAACCATACTTATTTCCAGTGATGATATTTGTCTTGTCTGGTTTTCATTAAAAGAAGCAGGGTACATAAACCGTAGGTATACTTGTCCTCAGTTCACCAGGGGCTTCAAATAATTGTGAACACATTCTTAAATAGTATGATCTGGTCAGGTTCGATAAGGCTGTAAATGATTAGCGCTCCAGGGGCGCTCTAAAATTCTCCCTTCAGCATCTTGAAGATAATATGAGCCTGATGCAAGCTTTTCTACCACTTTGTAAGGTCCTCCCCATTGTGGCGCTAGCTTAATGACATCTCCAACAGGTTTAATTCGTTTCCATACCAAATCCCCTACTTGAAAAAATCTGGGGATCACTCTTTTGTTATAGTTTTGCCTCATCCGCTGTCGATATGATACAAGACGGGTAGCAGCTTTATCTCTTATTTCCTCTATTAAATCTAGCTCCATAAGTCGTCGATCTCCATTGTCCTCATCATATAATCGCCGTCTATCAGACTCTACCCCACCTCGATGGGAATTATTGCTTCTCCTCCATAAACTAACTGAAAAGACGTGATTCCTGTAGCTTCCCGGGGTGTAGTGCGATAAGCCTAAAGAACACTGGGTAATTCATCTACCCAGCTACCTCCAACATGATCCAATTTGGTTTTTAGACCTCTAATAATCTCCCTATTAGTTACCTCTACTTGGCCATTGCTTTGTGGGTAGGCTACAAAAGTGAAGGTCTGAATAATGTCATAACTGTTGCACCAATCTAAAATCCTATCCCCTTGGAATTGCCTTCCATTATCAGAGACCAATTTATGAGGAATGCCAAATCTGCAGATTATATTTTTCCATAAAAATTTAATAACTGCATCTTCCGTAATTCGAGCAAGTGGTTCTGCCTCCACCCATTTAGAAAAATAATCCACCGCTACCAATAAGAATTTTCTCTGTGCAGCTGCCATAGGAAACGGACCTACTATGTCCATGCCCCACTGATCAAAGGGACATGCAACTATAGAGGTTCTCAATAACTGTGTAGGATGATGTGAGATATTTTGATATTTTTGACAAGAAACACAAGTTCATACCAGCTTGTTAGCATCTTCATGTAAAGTGGGCCAAAAATATCCTGCTAACAGAATTTTACGAGCCAAAGATCTTCCCCCTATATGACTACCACACGAACCTTGATGAACTTCTCGTAAAATAAACTGTATATCTTCTGTGCCAATACATTTAAGCAAAGGTCTGAAAAAAGTCCTTTTATATAACTGTTCTCCCACCATAGTGTATTGAGCGGCCCTCTTCTTAAATACTCTTGCTTGTTCTATATCACTAGGAAGAATACCTTGCTGCAAGTATAATATGATCTGAGCCCTCCAATCACTTTGAATCTCTACTTCAGCATGTCTTTCAATACAAGATACTAATAGAGTTTGTTCCACGGGCCTATCTAAACTCCATGGTACTATAGCAGAAGCCAATTTAGCCAATTCATCTGCTACTTGATTTTCAGATCTAGGAACCTTTTGTATATTTACTTCTTGAAACTGGGACTTCAACTTATCAAACGCTTCAGCATATAACTTAAGCCTATCATTATTGATTTCAAAATTACCTGATAGTTGTTGAGCTGCTAATTGAGAATCGGAATAGATAAGGACTCGAGCTGCCCCTATATGCCGAGCAGCTTACAAGCCGGCTATTAAGGCTTCATATTCTGCTTCGTTGTTGGTAGCTCTGTAATTCAACCTGATGGAGAGTTGCAGTCTATCTTCCCTTGGAGATATAAGAAGAACACCAATTCCACTACCTTGTCTAGTTGAAGAACCATCTACATAAACCTTCCAGGTGTTTTCTTCTTCGGGGCCTTGAACTTCTATGATAAAGTATGCTAGAGCTTGTGCCTTGATGGCTGAGCGAGGTTGATATTGGATGTCATATTCCCCAAGTTCAGTTGTCCATTTGATCAACTGTCCTGATGCCTCTGGATTGAGTAACACTCACCCAAGAGTGTTGTTAGTTAATACGATGATCTCATGTGCTAAGAAGTATGGGCGCAACCTCAGAGCAGTCAATGTTAGGGCGTAAGCTAATTTTTCTAGTGTAGGGTATCTACACTCAGCTCCTTTTAATAAATGGCTGGAAAAATATACAGGTTGTTGCTCCTTTCCCTCTTGTCTAACTAGTACAGAGCCTACGACATTCTCATTAGCCGACAAGTATACCCACAGAGTTTCTCCTACTATAGGTTTAGCCAACACAGGGAGAGTAGCCAAATAATCTTTCAATTCTTGGAAAGCCTTATCACATTCCTCATTCCATTGAAACTTATTAGCCTTTCTGAGTATTTTAAAGAAATGAAAACTATGATCAGCCGATCTAGAAATAAATCTAGAAAAGGTTGTGATTCGGCCTGTCAATCTTTGGGCTTCCCTCATGTTGCGCGGTGGCTCTATGTTCTGCAATGCCTTGGCCTTGCTCGGGTTGGCCTCTATCCCCCGTTCGGGCACCATATATCCCAGGAATTTTCCTCCCTTTGCGCCGAACAAGCATTTGCTTGGATTTAACTTGAGCCCATATTGTCTTAAGGTTTCGCAAGTTTCCTCTACATCCCTGCACAGATCAGCAGCTTGAAGAGACTTAATTAAGATGTCATCAACATATACTTCCATATTTCTACCAATCTGCTTCTGGAAAACCTTATTCATAAACCTTTGATAAGTTGCTCCTGCATTTTTTAGCCGAAGGGCATAACATTATAACAATAAGTACATTCAGATGTTATAAAACTGACCTTTTCCTGGTCTTCTTTAGCCAAAGGAACTTGATGATAACCTTGATAAGCGTCCAACATAGAGATATACTCGCATCCAGTGGTGGAGTCAACAAGCTGATCAATCCTGGCTAATGGATAATAGTCCTTTGGGCAAGCTTTGTTGAGATCCCGAAAGTCAATGCACACTCGCCATTTGTTTCCTGGTTTATAGACTAACACCACATTAGCCAACCAGCTTGGAAACTGTACTTCCCTAATGTATCCCGCCTCCATAAGTTTGATCATTTCTTCTTTGATGATTTGATTTTGTTCCGCGCTAAAACTTCTTTTTCTTTGCATGACCGAGCGGGCATTTGGGAAGACATGCAAGGCATGTTCCATGACGGTAGGAGAAATGCCCGAGACTTCTTTGGGAGTCCAGGCAAATACATCATTATTCTTCTTCAAACACTGTACTAATGCAGCCTTCAGAGTAGGCTCAAGATCGGCCGCGATATACGTAGTAGCTTCAAGTCGACCGGCCTGGATCTGAATTTCTTCCTTCTCTTCATAAACCAGGACGGGCTGTTTTTCCCTAATGGCGTTAACCTCCATTCTTTGAATCTTTCGGGCGGTGTTAGCTTCAGCTCGAATTATCTCTACATAACATTTTCGGGCTGTCTTCTGATCACCCCTTACCTCTCCAACTTGATCATCCACAAGAAATTTGATCTTCTGACAAAAAGTAGAAACGACCGCCCTAAACTCGTTTAGGGCAGGTCGACCCAATATCACATTGTAAGAGGATGGAGCGTCTACCACCATAAAATAAGATCTCCTGGTTCTCATCAGAGGCTCTTCTCCCAGTGAAATGACCAACTTTATTTGACCTAAAGGTTGTACTTCATTGCCCGTGAATCCATACAAAGGAGTAACGATTTGTTAAAGTTCACTTGGGTCAATTTGTAGCTGATCGAAAGCCTTTTTGAATATAATATTGACGGAACTACCCATATCTATGAAGGTACGAGCAATGGCGTAGTTGGCTATCACGACTTTGATGATCAAAGCATCATCATGAGGTATTTCTACCCCCTCAAGATCTCTGGGCCCGAAACTTATTTCAGGGCTGGCTGCTCATTCTATGCTGCACCCTACTGCATGAATCTCCAATCTTCGGGCATGTGCTTTTCTGGCTCTATTAGAATCCCCATCAGTGGGTCCACCCGCAATCATATTGATATTGCCTCGAGCAGCATTGTTTTTGTTTTCTTCCTGTCGAGTCATCACAGCTTCAGAAGGTGCTTTTTCTGATACTTAACTAGTACCGGCCGGGACTGGTATTGCCTCCTGCCGAGTCTCGATCGGACGATATTCCAATTTGGGTGGACTTTGCTGCCTGGGGTATTGCTGTCAATAGTAGTTCTGCCTCTGATATCGCTCCCTCTTGGCTCGTCTATTTCTTAAAACAAAACAGTCTTCAGCGTGATGACTGCTAGTTTTATGATAAGTGCACCACCTCCTTGGTGCCTCTGGCTATATCTCCATATGTTGTACAGCTTGTGGATGATACTCTGGTTGTCGATGGGGTGGATGAGTTATTCTAGGACCTCTTGGTGGAGGCACAAGGGCTGGAGCTTTCTCCTTAATTTGGGTAGGAGAAGAGGTGACACCCTCCTTTCTACGAGCAGCTTGAGCTTCTTCTACAATAATAAACTCAGTAGTCCACTCAATCAAGGAATCAAAATTAACAAGGGGATTTCTTACCAAATCTTTAAAGAAATCATTATCATTCAAACCTTGAGAGAAAGTGCTTACTAATATTTCAGTAGTAGCATTAGGCAAATCAATAGCTACCTGATTGAACCTTTTGATGTATGCTCGGATAGATTCTTTAGACGCCTGCTTGATTGAAAACAAACTCCAAGGAGTCTTATGATACCTCTTATTGCTAGAGAAATGGTGTAGAAAGACTTTCTTGAAGTCCTTGAATTTTCGAATAGATTTTTCTGGTAATCTCTTGAACCAGCGATGTGCAGCTCCTCCAAGGGTAGTGAGAAACATCCGGCACTTCACTCCATCAGAGAATTGTTGTAATAATGCTACGTTCTCAAATTTCAACAGATGATCTTCTGGATCTGTTGTTCCAGTATATTCCCCGATCTGTAGATTTTGATACCGCTTAGGAAGCGGATCATCCAGTACACTTTGAGAAAATGGGGAGATGACCTTCTCAGGTGAGCTATCACTAGTTATCATTTTGATCTTACGCTTTTCTTTATCGGGTGCTTCACCAGAGGATTCTTGGAACACAGACCTTCTACCTCCCTGCTCCATAGGAGTGCGAAGGAAGGCTCGGGGATGCCTTGTTGGAGAAACAACAGTTGGAGGAAAATACGCATGTTCCTCTTCTTCTAGTTCCTTTTCTTTCCGATGTTCGGTAGTTGATATTGCCGGATTATGAGCTGTTGGCATAGTAGCTCCAGTGTGAGCTTGAAGTTGTTGTTGCTGTTGCTGCAAGGCTTTCTGGACATGGGAGTTGATGAGAAAATCCAAATCCTCCCGACTGATAGTAAGTAGGTTTGATTTTCCGGCCTCTTCCATCATGTAGTCTCAGATTCAGGTGAGATTCCCACAGACGGCGCCAAATTTGATCCTGTCTGAGAAGCTAGACAAGATGGAGAACCGGGAGAAGAAACCCACTGCTGATAGAGAATAGCGCTGCTGGCGAAGAATAATGCCTAGAGAATACCGATCCGAGAAAACCAAAGCGCATCGAGAAAAATAGAGTTACCAAATGCCTCCTTCCTACAAAGATCCCATGCCAAGAAAGAAATCCAATCGAAGAACAACCCGCTCCAGAGCTTCCAAGACCTCCTGTGCACAAGAGATCAGCCAACACTATCGTCAGTGACCTAAGACCGGGGTGGGAATCCCTGGCTAGGCCCTCCGACGTTCAAGTCAGTGATCTCTCTTAGTGTGGCAAATAGAGGAAGACGATGAACAGTAGCTGAAAATTAGGGTTCTCAATGTGTGCAATGATGTGAACTCCTTCACTTACCTGGCCAACGGAGAGGATTCCCCTTTTTATACCACTTCATATAACCTCCGTAGTCATGAAGTGGACCCCGGTTAGTTAGAGTTCGTTATGAGATGACGTCAGCTGCGTACTTGTGGTAGATGATTTTTAAGGAATCTTTTTCGTACCCCAGATGTACCTTCTTTGTCGTTTAGTATTCTGGAAGCATATTTCCTGCCAAAATATAACACCTGTTATGTATTTACATATTACAGATATCTTCATTAATTATCTTATTTGAAATATCCATCTATGATCCCTCCTCATACGTCTTCTATTTACACCTCTTTTCATGTTAATATTCAGTATCTTTCCAAGGTATTGATCAACCATCCTGTACTGGCTCTCCTATCGGGGTATATCCCGACCGATATTACCCTACCTCCTTCCTGAAGTTATGTCCCGGCCGATATTACCTTACCTTCATCATGAAGGTATGTCCCGACCAATATTAGCCTACTTTACTTGGGAGATATGTCCCGGCAGATATTAACCCAACTTCGCCTGGGAGGTGTGTCCCGGCCGATATTACCTTACCTTCATCATGAAGGTATGTCCCGACCAATATTAGCCTACTTTACCTGGGAGATATGTCCCGGCAGATATTAACCCAACTTCGCCTTGGAGGTATGTCCTGGCCGATATAGACCTAACTCTGCCTGGGAGGTATGCCAGGCCGATATAGCCCTAACTTTGCCTTGGAGGTACTTACCGGCCGATATTATCCTACCTCCTTTTAATTCATGCAAATATTTTCTCTCGGGAAGTGTGTTTTTATCAATATAAACCTAACTCTTCTTGCGAGGAAGGTCCCGGTCGATATAGACCTAGCTCTGCCTGGGAGGTATGTCCCGGCCGATATAGACCTAACTCTGTCTGGGAGGTATGTCCCGGCCGATATTGGCCTAACTCTGCCTGGGAGGTATGTCCCGGCCGATATTGGCCTCTCTTCTTAGTTTCCTTACCCCCCCCCCCCCTTTTTTCTTCTTACTAGGGACCTATAAAACCTTACCCATATCAGCTATAAAAGGAAAGATTTAAAAATTTAAAACTCTCTTTTTAAAACCATGAGGATAGCTATAAAAGAAAAGTTTTTAACACAAAATTAAAAACTCCCTTTTATTCTTATGTGGATGGCCCCTAGCTTGGACACCAAGCTTGGTCGACCACTACTTGGCTCTAAATTAATGCTTGGCCAGCCCCCCTTGCTCCAAGCAAGGATGTGTCCGGCCCATTACTTGGGTAAGAAGTGGACTTTGCGGATACAAGGTTTTATAGAGGCTACAACAAGGACCGAGAGGAGAAATTGGTTTTGGTCTCCCGATGAGCTTGAGCTTCTTGTGTTCGTCCTGAACACCCAACTCAAGTTCATCAATAATAACTCATACCACTAAAGAGTTATTATTGAACTACCACACCAATCCCAAATTACATTATGGGCTCCTTCTTATCATGAGTGCATTGATCTCCCTATATTTAAGATATTGAATGTACACTAATTAAATGAGTTACTGACAATTCACTTAATTAATATCTATCTCCAAGAGTAGTACCACTCAACTTCATTGTCATGCCGGACTAAGTCCACCTGCAGGGTTTACATGACAATCCTTATGAGCTCCTCAAGGAGACATGATTAACCTACATTACTAGGACACAGTTTCCTTCTATAATCAACAACACACCATATAAATAATATTATTTCCCAACTTATCAGGCCTATTGATTTATCGAACTAAATCTCACCCATTGATAAATCAAAGAAATAAATACTAAGTATACGTGCTTGTTATTATATCGGGATTAAGAATACGAACATCCATAATAACAGAGGTTTTATTCTTTTATGTAGTCAGTATAAAAAGAAACAAGCTCAAATGGTCCTGCTCAATACACACATAGTGTATTAGTGTAATTTTATAGTTAAGATAAACTAATACCAAATTACACTACAACCATTCCAATGGTTTGTCCCATTCCATCTTAGTTGTGAGCTACTTTTTATAATTTATAAGGAACTGATAACATGATCTTCTGTGTGGCACCACACACCATGTTATCTACAATATAAATTAAATGGATAACTACATTTAACATAAATGTAGACATTTGACCAATGTGATTCTTATTTCAAAATAAATGTTTACAAAAAACTAGGCTTTTAGTATACATCCTAACAATCACAACAACCAAGAGCAAGGACTATCCATAGGGGCTAGACCAAGCTACAAACCTGGACAATAAAGCTATCAACAACAACAATCCTCTCAAGGTTATCAACCATCCAAATTAGAAAAAATGCTTAAAGAAGTTCTTACCAACCAAAATGAAATGAAGTAAGAAATCAAGCTACTCAATCAAAGAATGGATAGTTCTTAAAAACACCAGAAAATGTTAGATAGCCAAGTTTCTCAGATAGCTTCATTATCCTCAAGAACACCAGGAGCCTTTCTAGGAAAATCAAAAATCAATCCAATGGAACACTGCAATAGAATCGAGCTTCAGAGTGAATGGACCTTGGAAGACTCCCAAGTGACTTCTCAAAAAAGGATGAAAATTAAAGAAGATCCCTCTCCTCCAACATTTGATCCAGTTCAAATTCAAGGTTGAAGGGACTCTTCCATTCCCACCACAAAGTCAAATAATCCCTTTTTCGCAGAGGCTAGAAATGACCAAAAAAGATGAAGATTTCGGCAGGTTCCTGAACAAAGTCAAAGATATCTATGTTGAAGTCCCCCTAATTGATGTCATTCAATAAATGCCTAAGTTTGCCAAGTTCCTGAAGGACATTATGTCCAATCGAAGAAAGAAGGGAGAGATCAAGACTGTAGCTTGAACAGAAGAATGCAACTCACTATTTGAGAAGAACACTTCCCCAAATCTTCAAGATCCTAGAAGTTTTTTCATTCCTTGCACCATATGTTCCAAATTCATAGAGAAAGCTTTTTGTGATTTGGAGGCAAGTGTTAGCCTCATACCATATTCAATCTTGAATAAGTTAGGTCTCAAGAACTTTAAACTTAATACCATGTCACTGCAATTAGCGGATCATTCTTGCAGATACCCTATGGGTATCGTTGAAGACGTGTCGATAGAAGTGGGTGGCTGCATCATACCCACAGATTTTGTTGTGTTACATATGGAGGAAGACCTGAAAATTCCAATTATACTGGGAAGACCTTTCCTTGCAATAGCCAGAACCATTATTGATGTGAAAAATCATATGTTATCTTTAGTTATCGGTAAGGAAAGGTTGGAGTATGATTTATCTAATTCTCCTAACCATTTCTCTTCTTTCTTAGTAAGCATGTGCAGTGGGGTAAATGCTTACAAAATAGAGGAGTGAAACTTCCATCCTTATGGGAGGCCGTCGGATGAAGTATACGAACCGGTAAATGTTGAGAGAAGGCCTCCAATTGAGAATGAGAACTACCTTTGTCCTCCAAGGAAAAGAAATAAGGAAGAAGAAGCAATCTGAGGAGGAAAATCCCTGCCTCCTTGGGTATAGCCAGTGAAAATGGAGATAGGGTCAAGCTAAAGACCTTAAATAAGCACTTCTTGGGAGACAACCCAAGAGTTCTTTTAGTTAGATTCGATTTCACTTTTCTTTTTTCTTTTGCTTATATTTTTAATATTTTTTTATTTTTTTTTCAGGTTGTATATTACCTCCATGGGCTGGCCATGATCATTTCATGGGTGTAGAGGTGTTGGAGAAATCGGAAAGGAGAAAAATTCAACATTTTTGGACTTTACAGAACTGGTCATGTGATACATACAGAATAGGGGGAGCATCTGGCCATGTGGTACACATGGTCGTTTGAGCTCATCCGAGGAGAAGATGGACAAGGTTGTGTGACCTACACGACCATGTGGAAATTCCAGAGAGAAAGAAGAAGGTGGTCGTGTGACACACATGGCCGTGTGAGCTTAATAGTAGAGGAAACGAACTTGGTCGTGTGGCACACACGGGCATGTGAAATCAGCCGAAGGGAAGATCTCACTGCCCGTGTCATATGACATGGCCGTGTGGATCTAGCCGAGAAGGGGAAGACTTAGGCCATGTGGATCCACACGGTCGTGAGGCGGGTCTAGACCGAGTCATATCTATAAGACAAGGCCATGCCAAGGCCGTGTTGGCTACACACCCTAGTCGAATTCCTCTTCCCCATCCCTTCTCTTCTACAAACCTTCTTCCTCTACTTCCCAAATTTAGATCTCAAACTCGTTTCTCCCCAAAAACTAGATCTAGATTTGTATCTGAAACTTTCTCCTACTTTCTAAAGTTCCATTTATCTTTTCATAAGATTTCACTTCTCTGATTAATCATTTTTCCCTCTCTTAACTTGATAGCATGTCTCATCTATTGAAAAGACTCCGGAAGGGAAGTGGTGGATCCATCAGAGGAAAGGAACCGCCATGGGAAAAAGGCAAGGAGAAAGCTATGGCAAAGGGCAATGGAAAGAGGGTAGCACGCAACGAAGGTAACGACAATGAATTTCATATTGTCTTTAGAAATGCTGAACATAAATCTAGATATGATTTTCTTGTCACTAGAAAAATTATGTGCACATGATATATGGATCCAACTACAATGGATGTTTTAGGGATTAGAGATGATGTAGATTGGATGATTAGTGAATTTGATTGGAATGATATGATGTACACACATCTACCTACGTATCCTTGAATTATCCTTGAAATTTTTATCTCAATAGATGTCCACTACTCTAATGAGAATAATTATATTGGCAAAATTAGCTTTAGATTAATGAATCAAGAATTTCAGTGGACACTCAATGAATTTAATAATTGTTTTAGACTTCCCATCGATGGCTATCATAGGTTTAATCCCAAATTTAATTGGAATAATTTTTGGGAGTCAATTACCGTATTAGATAATCTTTATGAGCCCTCTAGAGTTAAGACTTCCCATATGCAAAATCCCGTCTTTAGATATTTGCACTGTGTCATGAGTTAAACCATCTTTGGTAGAGGGGAGAGTGATAGAGTCATTAAAAAAGTGGAGCTTTATGCTCTTTGGGCTATATTAAACATAGTTGACTTTGATTCCAGTTTTTATTTTCTGCAAAACCTCATGAAAGCCAAGAAAGTAGCCTCAGGATTGATTGTTTTTAGCGGATTGATCACCCAAATAGCTATAAATTTGGGTTGTGATCTTGATTAGTTAGAAATCATTCATGGAAACAACATGATCGATATAGATGCATGTCTTGCCATGAAAATGATTTGCAGAGATGGGGATGGGTTTGTCTTTCCTAGGAGAGATGAGTTTCCATTACCCCTTTCTTGTCCCGAGAGGACCTCAGTTCGCAACCCCGCTAATTGGGTGATCACTGATTCCATTCCCAAGTATGTTCCCTCCTTATCTGAAGACATCGAGCCCCACCTTAAGCCCTCATCATCTAGACACCCGCAACCATCTGGATATCCGAAACCTGCTAGACACTCTTTTTCCTATGGTACGGGTCATTCTATATTCGACTTCTGACTTCCGCGCCTCTTTAGACTCGTTTCACAAAAAGTATGAGGCCCAACGACAAATGTTGGAGGGTCACTTTACTTTGTCAGATGATCAATTTCGAGAGGTGAATGATCATTTTAAGCTCACGAGGAACTTTCAAAGCCAGGTGGTCAAGTTTGTCTAAGATTATGACATTAACTAGGCTATAATGAAAGAATTCATGGAGGGCATGAGCATCACTAGTCAACAAGTAGATGCCCTCTAAGAATACCATAGGATCCTGAGTCAGCCTCTAGGCTTCCCTAGTTTCCCTTCATGCCAACCACATAGACCTCCCTTTCCCCGCCCTCCGCCTCCATTTTAACTTCATCGGGACGATGAAGATTTTAAGTTTGAGGGGGTGTTTGCACAACCTGAATTTTCTGCTTCTTCTTTCTTCTTTTATGTTTTTCATTTTATTTGTTTTATCTGTTCTACATTTTTCTTGGCTTTGCCTACTTTTAGTTTCTCATTATGCCTTTGTTTTGTTTGTTAGACTTGTTTTTTTTAGTGTCACTTGACTATCTTTTAAAATGTTATGTGGCATATCGAGAACATCTTTCCTAACCACTGCTGTGTTGTCCAATAGCAAAATTGTTAGTACGTTCATTTTTTGATTCATGTTGCTGTGGACATAATGCTAGTATGTTTAGTATACTTCTTTCTTCTATCTCAAGTAGCATGAAATGAGTTAAGCATTGTACGGAGATAAATTTGAGTTTTGGCCTAATCTTAAGGATCTTACTTTCACTTTACTTAAACATGAATGGTTGTTATCATTGGAATAGTCATGATTCATCTTATTTGTTTAGTACTTTGGTTTCTATGGTAATTTCTCAAATTACATTTTGGTTACTAGATGATGCTCGAATCATGTAAGCTCATTTGAAAAAAAAATCAAATATCCCAACATTTGCATGAATATGCATTTGTATCTAAAAAAATGAATGAATAAGGGATATAAAAAATAATTATCGTGAATGGAGACTAGCAAGTTATCCCTTTGAGACCGAGTTAGGTTATTGGGGAAATAACTACTATGTTTCCCTTGATATCGAACACGCCTTTAAGACCTTGGGTGGATTGAGGAATATGAACCAAGTGTGTGGTAGGTAAGTTCCTATCACCGAAAACATTAAGAACTCGATTGGATGACAACTTGACTAGGACAAAGATTGAAACTTGAAGAGTTTGGGTCACTCATTGCATTATGCATAAGAAACTTATGCTTAGGCCATACTTGAGTTATCTCTATGATCATGCTCACCAAGGAAACTTGTGGATAGATTTAGAAAAGTGCATAGGGATTATGATGCATTATAGATCACATGAGTTTAGGTTGCGGCATTTTGCTTGAGGACAAGCAAAGGTGTAAATCTGGGAGTATGATGTGCGTAGATTATATATACTTTTATGCATATTTTGACACACATTCACATACTTTACGTATATCTTACATATGCATTTTTATACCCCTTATCTTACTTTCAACATAATTACTCTTCTTTCTTCAGAGATCTACTCTTTGTGCATTTTCTGTTGACAGGAGTCAAATTCGAAGAGAAAACAACGTTCATGGTCGATCTGGACAACAAACGAAGGCAACCGATGTTGGTCGTATGAATCCACATGGTCGTGTGGCTTCACTAGAGGAGGAGCAAGGCACGGTCATGTTATCCACACGGTCATGTCACCCCCATAGCAGCATCCAAAACATGGTCGTATGGATCCACACAGTCATGCAGCATTTCCAAAAAGCAAGGGGACTTCGGCCGTGTGACCCACACGGCCATGTGGCCAAAGCAGAAGAGAAGAAGAGTACGGTTGTGTGATTTCACATGACCGTGTAGCCCATCCAGAGCCAAAGTAAAACACAGTCGTGTGACCCACACAGCTGTGTCACCCTAGTAGATAGCAAAAAGAAGGAGGTCGTGTGGAATCTACACACCAGTGCCACGGGTCGTGTGGTGCCCGTGCCCAGCTCTATAAAAGGGGGTTTCTCCCCCTTTCTAGGGGAGGAAGACTCCCCCTTTGGGGAGATCTATCTTGGTGCCGATTCTCACTTTCTTCAACCTTCATTCAGTGATTCGAGGCCATCTTCATCTCCGCATCAACTCTGGAAGCTATGGATTGGATCCAAAGATCACTCAACACAATTGGATAAGCATTTCTCTTCTCTTCTCTTTAATTTGGGATTTGAATGCTTGTGATCTATATGTCTTTGGATCTCTATCTTAGTTCCATGGAGTAGATCCTTTGTTTTAGGATTAAGAGAGTAGTTGTCGTATGATTTGATGTAAGAACTCATGGATATTCTAATTTTCTATCTAAATGATGTTATCATGCTTTGTATCTATTTGATCTTATGTGAATCCCTGTGTTTGGACTTAATTATCATGTTTGATTAGATGTTTGTGTGTGCTTATGGATCTCGTAGAGGGATAACCTAGATTGTATGATCAAGGGATGCTAGTGACAGGCAGATCCCGCTAACGAGTGTCTAGGGTATCATCTTGAAAGGTGAAGTAGGTCATCATGATGAAGTGGGATGGTTGAATGCAATTATCACCTTCATTTCTATGTATGTTGAGTTGTGCATGTGTTTCTATGTTGTATGACTGAGAGATGCTAGTGATAGGCAGATCCCATTAACGGACTTCATAGGAATCATACCTATTCGATTACTAGTGGTGTTGATCGAATCCCTTGTCGGTTGTCCTCTGCAGGGGAGAATCGACAACTTCCTACATATGCATGTGGATTGAGGATGTGAATTGGTAAACCATGTTACATTGATGAATATCATAATGAAACTAAACCCCTAGAACTTTCACAAAAACTAAGTACCTCACTTGATTTTCTTGTTTAAAGTCTTGTTTCTTAACTTAGTACCTTATTTTCTTTAGACAATCATTTAACTAATTCTTCGTGAGACATCGTTAGTATTTATAACCAGTCCTTATGGGTTCGATATCTTTTATTACTGAAGATGAAACTGTGCCCTTGCGGTTGCTTAATAGGTGCTCGGAGCAGCTTTGGATGCCTAGACCACCATTTTCTTCCAACTTCCTTTTTCTGTAAAATAAGGTTAGTCCAGGTAAATAATATTAATGAATGATAAGATTTGATAGCTTTCAGACTATCCAGTCCTAACTTTGTGTTTTATTAAAACTCTAGATTGGACTGATGTCTACTGTTCCCTCTTCAGGGAATGCATCCTCACATACTCCTCTCAAGATAAATTACCTTTTGCCAGATCGGTCCTCCAGACCATCTAAGACTTCTGCTCAGCATCCAAGGCTTCAGGACTTTTCTGCTGGACATTCGATCCCTGACCCGTATAGTCTTTCGCCCGGTGTCCACAACCCCAGGACTTCTACCTAGAATCTGCAACCCTAGGATTTCGCCTGACGTCCTCGACCTGCCAAGCCTTTAGTCATTTCTTCGGATCAGAACTTTGTTGCCTAATCACAGCTAAGGCTTTCCACCTACCTAGCCTCAACTATGACTTCTCCTTTGTCTAAGATCACTTAAGATTTTTCTGCAAATTCAGTCACACTTGTTAGATAACAAAAAACCTTAACTTTGATTCCTTTGCTATAATCAAAACTTAGGTTTGAACATCTTATACTTTCTGCACCAACAATCTCCCCCTTTTTAATTATGACAATACAATTCAAAGTTAAGTAAAGTATAACAAGAAATAATAGTAAATAATTTGAGTATAAAATAATTTGATGATTTAAGTAAAGATGCTCCCCTTTAATTTTATTAAGTTATGTTTGACTTAACTTTTAACCTTTCTCTTACCCTTTGACATAAATTAAAAAGAATACAAATAGAGAGAAAATTATTTAACTTATAAAGATAGTACTTAAAAATAACTAATCTTTAATCTTTTTAACTTTAAGCTCCTCTGAAATCATCGCTTTCTTATCTTTTTCCTTAATAAAAAACTTAGCTAAATTCTTAGATTTAAACAAAAATAATTTGTCATGTACTTACCTTTGGAAAATATTTTAAAAACCTAATTAAGTACTTAGCTTTTTGGAAAGATTTAAAAAACTTAGTTAAATACTTAACTTTTAAAATGTTTAAAAAAACTTACTTAACAACACACTTTAACATATATATATATATATAATATTAATATTTAAGGTTACTTTTCAAAAATAGTTAAACTTAAAAAAAAACTTAACTTTCTTTTTGAACAATAATTTAACTTTTAAAAATAAAAATATTTAACTTAACTCCATTTTTCTCCCCCTTGATTAATACCCCAAAAAAATTTAAGTAGATTATTTAAGTTTGAGAATCCTAGAGTCCAAGCATGAAAAAAAAATAGGATTAAAAACATCTTGAAAATAATTATTTATTTTTCTGATTTTCCATCTAACCATTTCTAAGTTATTACACATGTTGTATATGAGTTTGTGTGAGATAGAGTTAATATTAATTATATAGTTAATTTTAAGTTTGAGAACATCATTTCTGAATTTGAAAAAAAAATATTTAAGAAAAAACTTAATTTTGAACTTCAAAATATTTAAGTTTAAATTTAAATTTTGAAAAATTAAGTTTGAATAATTAACTTTAAATTTTGAAAATATTAGTTTGAATAATTAAATTTAAATTTTGAATAATTAAATTTGAATTTTAAAAATATTAGTTTGAATAATTAAATTTAAATTTTAAAAATATTAGATTGAATAATTAAATTTAAATTTTAAATAATTAAATTTAAATTTTGAAAATATTAGTTTGAATAATTAAATTTAAATTTTTAAAATATAAGTTTGAAAAATTAAATTTGAATTTTAAATTAATTAAAATTTGAAAATTAATTATGATTTGAAGATTAATTAATATTTGTAATTAAGTTTTGAATATTAAATTAGTTTTAAGTTTAGTTAAGTTTGATTAAATTTAAATTTAGTTAGGTTTGATTAAATTTAAGTTTAGTTATGTTTGATTAAATAATTTTAAGCCTAAATTTATCTCACCCCTTTTCTAAATTGTCAATCAAGGAACCTTATCTGCTTTATGATATGGTTAATTTTATCTTCAATTTAGATAAAATTGTAAGATTTATTTACATTTGAGTTAGCCTAAGATTTAACAGTTAGTCAATTAAACATCCA
This sequence comes from Zingiber officinale, assembly GCF_018446385.1. NCBI lineage: Eukaryota > Viridiplantae > Streptophyta > Magnoliopsida > Zingiberales > Zingiberaceae > Zingiber > Zingiber officinale. Next base: position 15,996,200 of record NC_055986.1, on the reverse strand, counting down.
TTTCAATAATTGGCTTCCAAGCTGTGCCGAGGTACTAGACCTTCTTAGTTATTGGAGCAATAACTACTTCTAGATAAAGCCTTTTAAAGAAATTGAATATTTAATTTTCTTTCTAAAAATCTTTGGTATAACTAATCAAATGTCAATCAAGCCTAAGTCATTATCTACCCTAATCTAAGCATAATTAGGTTTATCTAATAAAAATAGTCTTTCTATTGGCTCACCTTAGATTATAGCCTTGATAAGGTCTATCAAGGTAGTGGATTTCATCCTTGGAGATCTAATATTAATCAAGTCCAACTTGATTAATCAGATTAGACTTGGGGACCCATGCTTGAACTAAGTTCTTAGTTGATCGATTCACTAGAGACAAGTAAGATTTGATTCGATGTCTAGTCTTGTACCCAAGTTTGGTTTGATTGTATATGACCTTTTATTTTCCAAGAATCAGATTAAGGTTCTTAGAATTCAAGGTGAACCGTTCCAACGTACCCTTAAGTCCTTTGACTTGAGTTTCTAAATTGAAATTTTCTTCCTCAAGTTATTGGACTTGGATTGAATTTTCACTTTCAACTGGCTCAATCAAAGGACTTGGGTTAGCCTCCCTCTTAAGGGATTCAATCTCCTTTTGGAGTGTCTTGATCCAGATATTGGACTTAGCTAATTTTCTAGATAAGTAAGAAATTAAATTATGTGATCCAATGAAGGAAATACTTACAGTGAATTGGGAACCTTCTGAACTGGATACGGATCGGTGGCTTCGCTCGAACTTAGATTCTGACTCTGTCTCAGACTCAGATTCAGTCTCGATAACATGAGTTGGTACTGGTAGAGTAAGGAACCTTGCTTACTCGTATTCTTCATAGGAGTCTTCCGAGGATCATACCACGTGGCTTTCAATGTCTTCCTTCTTCTTTGCTTCTAGTTTGGACAGTCGGACTTGATATGTCCCTTCTTGTTGTAGCTGTTGCAAGTGACTTCGGGCTTGGTCTTTGTGTTTGACTGAGTTACCTTCTTGATCTCATGCTTTGTGAAGATCTTCTTCTTCTTGTATAGTTATCATATCAGTTTCATGAGTTTGGTGATAATTTCATCATCTTCTTCTGAGTCAGATTCACCTTCACACTCGTGTTTGATTTGGTACTTCTTCCTAGACTCCTTAGTCTTACTTATACCTGCAACCAATGCAATACCTTTTTCAGCCAGAAGTGTATTAGTTTGTTCGTGCAATTCAAATTCTGAAAAGAGCTCGTCTAGTCTAATTAAAGAAAGGTCCTTGGATACTTTGTAAGCATCTACCATCGATGCCTACAAGGTATTCCTCGGAAAAGCATTTAATGCATACCTTATTATATCATGATTCTCTACCTTCATGTCGATTGCGTGTAGTTTGTTAAGTAGGTCTTGGATCCAAGCATAGAGTTGACTTGCTGACTCGCCATCCTACATTTTAATATTGTCTAATTTATTTAGAATTAAGTCTCAGTTGATTGCCTTAGTGTTGGAGGTGCATTCAAGCAGTTCGATTAGCTTTTTCCATAATTTCTTGGTGTTGTTGAAGGGCCCAACCTGATTCAACTCTTCTTTGGTTAAGCCACATTGGAGAGTTTTAGTGGCTTTCACATTGGCCTCGATCTTCCTCTTTGTTGGTGTGTCCCACTTGTCGCAAGCAATGAGTTCTCCATCTTCTATGGGAAATATGAATCCAATTTGGATTATGATCCACATTTTCACTTGGGTCTTGAGATGGTACTCCATCCAGCTTTTCCAGTATCCGAAGTCCTCGTCGGAGAAAAAGGTAGGTGAGTGGTACTGTAGCCTTCTTGGTGGGCTATTGATAGAGAATCTCGCACATACAAGAAAAATAAAACTCATTCCAAGACTTAGTCTTGGATTAGTAGTGTGATAGGAGAATAAAACAAAAAATTGGCTCGAGTCGTGTTGCACCAATTTTGAGAAAAAATTTGACAAATCGACAAATTTGTAAGGAGAGGTTATTAGACCAATCCTGACCAAAAACCAATGAAAAGAATGCTCGAACGATAGTTGTACTGATTCTGAGCAGCCCTGCTCTAATACCAATTGTAGGATCGTTACGCTAGAGGGGGTGAATAGCGCTCATGGCTTTCACATTCGTTTAAAATCAATCAGAGTAAAACACAGCAGAAAGAAAGAGTAAAAGAAAAACAATTAACACAGTTAGTTTTACTTAGTTCGGAACCTGTGATGACTCCTACTATAAATTTGAAGATTCTTGACTTTCGTAGTCGGAGTAGCGTTTGGACGTCGTTGAGTCATTTCTGGAGCAATGCGCAGGAGAGAAACTTGTTCGGAATGTTCTTCTTGAGGTGATGGTCAAATCCTCCTTTTATAGCCCACTCTATGTGCCTGGAATCTACCTCGAGCGTCCCTATAGGGCTGACATGGTGTGCCCTCGTCGAAACTCAATTCAGCGGAAGTTATCCATCTCCGGGCACCCGGACCACCCCCGAGCACTCGGACTGTGACGTAGGTTTGCCAATCATTGCACTCCATCTCACTGTGAAGATCGATTTTCGACTGTCTGAGTGCCTGGAGCAACTCTGAGCACCCAGACCGTAAGGCCGCCTGGCCAGGCACCCTGTTGCTTGGCGAAGGCATCCAGAGAACCCGGAGTAGCTCCGGGTGCTCGAACTCTGGGCACCCAGACCACCATTTTCTGCCAACTTTTTTTTCTGCTAAACAAAGTTAGTTCAAGCAAATAATTTAAAGAATATTAAGATTTGACAGCCTTCGAGTTGTCCAATCCTGACTTTAAGTTTTGCTGAAACTCTAGGTCGAATCGACGCCTACTGTTCCCTCTTTGGAAAAACATCCTCATCTACTCTTCTCGGAAGAAATTATCTTTTTCAGATCGGTCCTCCACACCAATGGGCTTTTGCTCAGCATCCAAGGCTTCAGGACTTCTCCATTGGATGTTTGATCCCTAACTCATCCAGTCTTTCACCTGGTATTTGTGACCCCCAGGACTTCCACCTAGAATCCGTGACCCTAGGATTTCACCTAACGTCCTCAACCTGCCAAGACTTTGCTCAGTCTCCCAGACTAGGATTTTGTTGCCTAATCACATCTAGAATTTTTCACCTATCTAACCTCAACTAGGACTTTTCCTTTATCTAAGATCACTTAGAACTTTCTTGCAAACTCAGTCACACTTGTTAGATAACAAGAACCTTAACTTTAAAATCTTTGTCATAATCAAAACTTAGGCTCTATCATCTAGTGCTTTCTACACCAACAAAGATGATAAAGACCATTTTTAGTGTCCCCTTGGAGTAGAATCATTTCTATCATGGGATCCTTTGCAAGATAATGATGAGGATGAAATTCAAAAAGCACATTATTATCAAGAGAAAATTGTTATATGGAAATTAAATTTTCAGTGATAGAAGGAGCATGAAGAGTATTGCGCATGCAAAAGTATGACCATATGAATGAAAGAATGTGTTTCCAATGTGAGCAATTTGCAAACCTGAGCCATTGCTTATTTGTATCATGTTGGATCCATGATAAGACGAAACTTCTGTAAGAATATCATACTCTGGTGTAATATTATGAGTCACTCTAGAATCCGAATGTCATTCTAGGATTTCAGAAATTAATGATGTTGCATTAGGAGGAATGGAGAGTGAGAATACTCCAGAATAAAATAATTGAGTACTAGATTGCTAAGATGAGGGAGGGGGTCGATTTGATGATATAGGTTCTCCTTGAAAATTTGAATCATATCTTTTATAACAATTTTGAGCATATGACCATAGTTGAAGCAAATCTGATAGTGTCCTCAACCTTGACCTCAACCTCGACTTCAACCTCAACCTCGACCTTGACCTTGACTTTTGAAACCTCCAATCTGATTTTGATGACCATGTTGGGGAGGAGATTGATTATGTTGATCAATGATCATATTGTGGAGCTTTGCTAATCATGTGTGCCGATAAAGACAAAGAATATGATATCCTTTGAGTTTGTATTTGTAGAAGTCTTTCATGAGAAGATATCATACCATGAAGAGTTTCGAGTGACAGTTGATCTATGCGAATCGTCACACTGGGAACAAAGCTATCATATTAAGAACCCAAACCTACAAGAACATGTATTAATAGTTCTAGATCAAAGACTAGATGTCCAATTGCAGCTAGGTTGTTGGCAATGTTCTTGACTGATTGCATATAGTCATTGATAGAGGCATCTCCTCGTTGCACAGACTATAATTGTAGACGAAGTTGGAGACCTCATGCTTATGAGTGAGATGCAAAAGAATGATTAAGAGCTTCCCAAACATGACGAGAAGTATTGAGGCTAATGTGCATGCGAAGTATATGCTCAGTAATTGATGAGACTAACCAAGTCAAGACTAATTGATCCTTATTAAAACAAATAGTATAGGATGGATCATCTTTGTGCAATGGGGATGAAGTACCATCAACATGACCAAGTAATTCATGGACACAAAGTAATGGAAGAAATTGTAATTTTCATAGGAAAGAAGAAATCATATGAAAAGGAAAAAAGATATTTTATGATGACACAGGGATCTCAATAAAATCTGAAGAAGACTTTTTTTTGGCTTTTTTTTTAAAAAAAAAATCTACTTTTTTTCCTTTTTCCATTTTTTCATTTTTTTCCTAAGTTTTTTTATTTTTTTCTATTTTTTTCCTGCTTTTCCCCCCCTTTTCCTGCTTTTTTTTTCATTTTTTTCCCTGCTTTTTGCTTTTCTAGAACGAGGAAGGGAAAAAAATAAAAATAAAAAAATAAAACCAATAGAAAAATAAAACGAATAAATAATAACTTTACCTTGCTACGATTGACATTGTCGAAATTGTTGTCATTGACGAAAAAGAGTTATTGATGAAAGCAGAAGAAAAACTACTGTTACCGTCATCAAAGTTGTTGAGTTTGCCGCACTGTAGAAACTCCTGTAGCTGTTGTAAGGAATATTGGGAGGAAGAGAAGATGGTTCTGATACTATGTTGAAACTAATAGATAAAGAAAAGAAATTGAATAGAGAATTAATTTTTTGATATAATATTTACTAAAGTCAATAGACTTATTTATACAAGCTATCCAAATAATAATGGAAAGATTAAATATGACATACAATTATAAGTATAATAATGAATATAATAAATTTGAAAGTATTATTTTTACTATTTTATTCATGTCGATCTTGAATTTGATTGTGATGCCAAATCTAATAAATCTTAATTGATTGAAATGAATTTGAGATTATTTTCTATTATTGTCATTACCAACACCACGGCGACATACGACGAGGAAGATGGTCGCATACCTCTGTCGACACTGACTTCCTACCGCTGCTGGCCTATGGAACCCCACCGCCATTGCCAGGAGCGCCTTTGTCGCACCCCACTACGGCTGCAACCTTGCCGCTGTCGTTGCTCGCCGGATGTCATTCCATCCTCCTAGTTGTACGATGCTACCACTAGGTTATCGAGAATTGCTGTCTTCCTCATGTCCACACATCGTAGCTATAGCTACTATATATATCGGCTGTAAAAAGAGAAATGGGCTACCACTGAGAATCCCCGTCGCCGCCAACCATCATGATTGTCTTGACCCAGTGCCACCATCAGTCGTCGGGAAACACCACCGAAGAGGAAGGAAAACAAAGGTAATTGTAAATTTGGGGTTTTAATTATTGGTTAATTACCGAATTAATGGATGATTAAATTAGCTGATTTAGGTTCGTTTGATTAATTAGATAGTTAAAAAAGTTTAATTAGATAATTATCAGTATTAATTAGGTTAATGCTTAGTTAATAATATATTTGATCAGTTAATTGGTAAATCAATTAGATGATTAATTAAGATTAACTGATGAGTATTTGGTTATTTAATTAAATTCTAATTAATTAATTAATCAATTATTAGATTAAATTAAATAATTAATAGAATGAAATTTATTAGATATTGATAAGTCTGTTGATTAAATTGAGAGATTGATTAATTTATCAACCAATTGATTAATTAGTTGTCATATTAATTAATGATTAATTAAGTAATTAGTTAATTGATTAATTAATAAGTTTGTTAATTTCATCTGTTGAAGAATGAAGTAATTAATAAATTGATTAATTATATCATTGGTACATGGGTAAATTTGAACAATATTTAATGGGGAAACAAATGATAATTTTTGTAGATGGTTTATGGTTATTAGGATTATGTTGGAACTTAGATTGATGTCATATCCTGTACTTGTAGGATTTGAGCTCGAAGCAAACATATTGATTTGAAGATAGGACGCTCTACGATAGAGGTGGGTAGATCCTACTTTGACCTCTTAGTTTCTTTGATCTTAGTGTATAATTATTTATTATCATTTATTGATGAGATAGCAGTTACTGCTTACCTTGACTCCACTCTATTTGCTTCTTGAGTTGCTGCGTTATTGTTTGCCCTTATATTTAATCTATTTGGTATCCATGGAGTCTTGTTAGTATTCATGATATTTATTGCTATTTATACATGTGCTTTATAGAACAATACCGTCGATATCGAGTATCCTACTAGACCCATGTTTATTATTTAAGCTCATGTTTATATGCTAGTAAGGTTAGTCAGAGATATGGTTATAAAGTGTTATAGTGGATGTGACTATTCATTTTCTGCTTATCATTACATTGTTATATCTTGACAATTATTGTCTCTCATTCATGGTTGAGAGAGTCATTAGTGACCATTGGTATATCCTGATGACCATTGTTTCCCATTCATAATTGAGAGAGTCTTTAGTAACTGTTGGTATATCCTGTCAACCATTGTCTCATATTCGTGATTAAGAGAGTCGTCAGCGATCATGATACATACAACTACCCACTAGATCAGACACTGGTAGCGTGTATTGTCGCTCGTAATCCGTAGCTAGATAGCTGCACATCCTGTCTACCCATTAGACCAGGTAGTGGTAGCGTGTATTGTTGCCCGCAAATAGCGGCATCTATGTGCACTGACTGCCCACTAGACCAATTAGTGGTAGTGTGTATTGTCGCCCGTAGTTAGTAGCTGAGGAGCTAGATAGCTACCTCATCCTATCTGTCCATTGGACCAGATGGTGGTAGCGTATATTGTCATATGCAGATAGTGGATACCCTAACTTCCCACGAGACCCATTCATGGTAATATGTTGTTGCATATAGTCAGGAGTTGTTATATGTTTGTTACATGCTTGTTATGTACTGAGTTATGCAAATGGTTTTTGGATGTACTATATGTTGGAGCAATCTAGGTGCCCTAGGTTTTGATGTTTGGACAAAGGTTTAAATTAGGTTTATTGTTATATTTGATATGCATTGTGAGTGTGCAGGATACAGGTATAACAAGGAAAGTCCAAGTGTGATCTTGGCAAAGGAGAAAAGTCCAAGGATGAGTCTTGGCAGTGTAAGTCCAAGTATGTAGTCTTGGCGGTGTAAGTCCAAGTATGTAGTCTTGGCAGTGTAAGTCCAAGTATGTAGTCTTGGCAACGTAAGTCCAAGTGTGACTTGACAATGGATGAAGTCCCGGAGGCGCGACCTCTTGGCAAAGGAAGACCCGACAATAATGACAAGGCCGATGGAAGTTCCAGAAGGCAAGACATGAAGGATGGGGAGGCATCCGAGGGACGCAAGGGTGATGAAGGAGGCTAAAAGGCTAGGTCTAGGTTGGTCGGGCGAGAATGAGTGCTGAGTGAATGTACTCGAGGTAAAATTCTAAAATTAAGGGGGGTACTGTAGCAGCACTGTAGCGTTACTGTAGTAGCACTGTAGCAGAGCCGTTGAGAGAGCCGTTGGGCTGGCACCAGTCGACTGGTGCAAGGACCAGTCGACTGGTAACGGGCAAATCAGCTTACTGATTTGCTCCAAGCTCTATAAGAAGGAGCTTGGGATGGCCGGCCTAGGTGACGAAATAGACTTGGTTAAAGCCTATTAGAGTCTCCCAAGCCCTCGTGTGATCGGTGTGCTTATATTCAAGTGTTTGTGGCGAGGTTTCTCCACCGACAAGGAGCTTGAGCTAGCCGAAGGTTTTCTGGGGAATCATCCACCGACGGATCAAGATCGTCCACCTTACGGACAACCGTGGAGTAGGAGCTTTATCTCCGAACCATGTTAAATCAACGTGTTAGGTTTGCTTTCTCTTGTTAGTATTTGTTTTTGTATTTCCGCTGTGCACTAACATTATAGGAAGCGATCGATTTGGGTGAGACGCTATTCACCCCCCTCTAGCGGGCACATCGGTCCCAACACTATATGTACTCTCAATTTATTGGCTATACCTGGTGGAGTAAGTCAGTGAATGGTTACGTTGTTGGTTATGGTTTGTTTAGTAGATAATTTTATGTATGTACTTTTACTTTGGTAGTAAGTATTATTACTTGAAACTGCATTCTTTGATCCATATATATATAGTATCATGCACTATCTTCTTATACCCACTATGTTGTTGTACTCACTACCCTTTGATTTTCCTTTGACTTTCCTTTGACTTTCTGGTTAGCAGATAGAGGATATATTGTGTTGCTCAGAGGTTCTAGTTGTTGATCCCACTCATGTTTGGATTTCTGCTTGAGTTGTTTTATTTTTCTATTTCCAGCCGTTGTTTATGTTTTCTTTTCCTTGTCGAATTGATGAAGTTTTGTTAAAATGGTATAATTGTTATCTTGTGTAAATTAGTGTGTTTATATGTATATGTATACATATACACATAATTTTTTGTAAGTTGGTAATTTTATATTGCATTGGCGTTTATGATGTCTTGAATTGGTTTGATATCAATTATTTTCTGATATTGTCACTAGGGGATACCATTCGATTTGGTAGATAAGTACACCCTCGGAATGTGACATTTATACCTTTGCTTGTAGGAGTGACATATTCTTCTTCCTTATTGACTTTGGATGATGATGATGCTTTTTCTTGTTCTAACGTCAATGGTTTATGCTCCCCCTTAATCCGTGAGGTGGATGCTTCTTGAATTTCTTCTTCGGATGTTGAACATCTTTCAACTTCCGAATTCTCTTTTTCTTGATCCAATGAGTCACTCTCTTTAGATTTTTCTTGATTTGGTAAAATGGAAGGATCTTCTTGGAGCTTGGCCAATTTCCTCTATAACTCATTTGCATCCTTGTATTCTCTAATTTTGTACAAAATAGAGCTAGGTAACAAATTAACCAAAATTTTAGTTACCTTATCATTGACCTCACATCTCTTGATTTTCTCCTTAGTTCATTTGATCTTTGAACCTTTTAGAGCTTTAAACCCTCCATTAGAGCAAACTATTACTCTATCTCCATCATGAGAAATTTTTGACACTTGATTTCATTTCCAAAGATCGAAACTTCCAATTCCGAATTGTGGAGGTACTCGGATATTATATCCGAATCCATCTTAACACTCCTTTTTTAAACTTGAGCTCCTTTGAAAATAAGTATTCAACTTGTTGAAATTAGGGTGTCAAGTATCAACCTCTTCTTCTTCCTCTAGCTCATTGCTCTCTCAACGATTAGTCCAATGAAGAGCGACCTCTCTTTGATATCACTTATTAGGACACTTTGAGAACTAGAGGGGGAAGAGGGTGAATAACTTTGATCGCTTTGTCGATGATGATTTGCAGCGGATACCTTGAAGCGAAGACTCACCAATGCTAACACTTGGATTTTACTTGATATCTACATCTTTGAGGTGACTAATCTAAGGATCCACATAATGCACACTCTACTATAAAAAATACTCCTCGAAAATAATCCAAGGCGAAGGAACCTCGTACAAGCTCTCAACAAGAAAATACAACAGAGAAATGAATACGCAATATAATAAGCACCTTACTTGATCTCTTGTAGCTTGTAGATGCCTCTTGATCGTTGGAAAGTCCAGCAACACTTGTTTTCCAAGGGCTCAAACCCTAATTGATTAGTGAGACATCCCAATTGATTTAGAGAGCCTTAATTGATTACCCAATTGATTCCGCAACTCTTTGTTTGCTCGTGAGAGACCTTAATCGATTAGCCCAATCAATTAGCATGATCTTAATCGATTCCCTCAATCTATTCCCTCTCTCTCAACAAAAACATTGCTTAATCGATTGACCAGCAATGGCTGAATCAATTGGGCCAATCGATCCAGTCTCTATTATCGTGAATTTCCTTTGTGGGGTTCCTAATCAATTGAGCTTTCTTCCCAATCTATTCACCACTTCTAATCGATTGAACTAATTAATTAGAGATGCCGGAATCAATTGCCTAATAGATTCTGGCACGTTCTGTTCTCTCGTGAATTAAGCTATAATCTATCGCCTAATTTATTAGCTTAGGGCCAATCAATTGTCCAATCCTAACTTGCTTAATCAAAATCTAGGGTTTCTTTGCCCAACATCCAATCAACAGTGACTTGTTGAGAATTCCTCACTAAGTGTTTGGTGAATATTTAACCCACTTGAACTTTGCATCTTGTGCCAATTTTTCGTTGGACTTCCGATCACCAAGTGCGGTCCTCCTTGATTCACTTGAACTTTTCTTTGTCTAACCACAGTTAGGACTTTTCTCTTGGCAACGTACAATCCTCTCAGACTCACTTGGACTTTCCTTTGCCTAACATGTTGTCATCCTTAATTCACTTGGATTTTCTTTTGCCTAATCGTAGTTAGGACTTTCATTTGTCGATGTGCGGTCTTCTTTGACTCATTTGGACTTTTCCTTTGTCAATGTGTGATCCTTCTTGACCCACTTAGACTTCTTCTCGAATATTGTCCAAATATTAATACTCAAACTCGAATCCACTAGAGTTTAGTCAAACTTGTCAACTTTGACATAGGAACGATTGCACCAACAATCTCTTAGTAAATATAAAATTTGGTAAAAGTTACTTAAAAGCAATAAGAATAAGCATTTGTATGAATATATGACAGTCATGATTTAAGAAAATCCCATAAGCGCAATGCGAGTTAAAGTACACTTGATCTTAGCTAACAGGTTGAGAAAGGGATCAATTTCCGATATGCGTATATCCTTAAAAAAGAAATCCCTTCTATCGCTTAGTTAATTTTATGATCGACTATAAATTGATCCCGATTTATCTCTATTTATATAATTTAGAGACATACTATAAGGAACGTTTGTGATGAACGTAATAAATGATAGTTAAGAATTAATATTATAGTCTTAGTTGACAATAAGAAGAACTTTGTTCCTCGATATATATTTTTTAGATTGTTTTTTTTTTAAAAAAATCCCTTAGAGTGAAGACAACACCGGTTGCGCCATGAAGTTGTTTGTTAGGCTTAAAAAATATTTTCCTAGTATATTGATCTTTTCTCCTTGAGATAAATTCATGGCGAAATATACAAATTATTGATAGAAAATTAATATTAATAGAAAACTGGAACAATACAGGTCGACATTAGAGTCTTTTTTATAGAGGAGAACTGAAAGCGACAAGCAATATCCATTCAAAGCTTAGATTGACTAGAAATAGTTTGTTGCATTTAATTGCAGATTTTTATTAACTGCCTGCCATATCGCGGACTCAGTGAGGCTCGTCTCCGCCGCTGCGCTACTAGAAGTCGACGTAGTTTATAAACTCTTCATCGCCGAGCAGCGCCGCCATTGTCTCCGGCGCCAGGCAGACTTCCAAATCCACACTTCCGCCTCCCTTACGGCCCGGGAAAGCAGACATCTTTCCGTCGAACTTGTTGGCCCGGCCGCTCCGCACCGCGGCCGGCGTCCCCCACCCGAAATCGTTCCCCTCGTACATGGGAAAGCGGTGGGAGCTGCCCATGGTCAGCCCAGCGCCGTCCGGGTTCCCCAGCAGGAAGCATCTCGGCGCGGCCTCCCACTCTGTCACTCCGTGCAGCACCGCTTCGTTGGTGTGCGCCGCCACACCGCGGTGCAGCAGCTCCGCCACCCACCGGAGATCCCGTTCCACCACCTCCCTAACAACCGCCCGCATCGGGATGCTCTGTATCGCGTTCCCGAAGTAGTTCGCCGCAACTGGAGGCGACACTCGGCGCCGGCAATTGACCGCCATACTGAACGTCGTCAACGCCTCCGGCGACAGCTGCTTTCGTGCCCGCGTCACCGACCTCCACACCAGTGCACAAAGCGACTGGAACGATGAGATCTCTTCCGATTCACCATCCGCCGTTTTCCGATCGTGCACTTGCTTCCCGAGAATTTCGGCTGTCAAATTACCGCCGCCGTGGCGATTGACGAGGCCGTTCACCCTCGATTTGATCTCCAGAATTGCCTCACGGCTGAAGCGGAAGATGCGTTCCCGAATTGGCGCATCCACTGGGAATGTCACCTCGGGACCACGGCCTCCGGGGAACCGCAGCACTGCCTTCGACTCACCGAAGTAGTTGCGGCGGAAATCCGGCGGCGCGGGGTCCCCACCGCGGCAGAGCTCCGCCCACGCGTTGAAGAAGTTCCAGAACGAGGTGCCGTCCACGACGGCATGGTTGACGACGGCGCCCAGGAAGACGGCTCCATCACCGAGCTCAGTGAGCTGGAAAGCAGCGAGCGGGAGGAAGTGACCGTGGAAGCTGACAGCGCCGTCAAGGGGGAAAAGAGCCTTGACAGCAGTAGGCACGTCAGAAAACGGTGGCAGAAGATTGGAAAGGGAAAGGGACGGAGCAGAAGCGTAGGCGAAGTCAGCGCCAGCGTCGTTGCAGACAACGACGATACGGCCGTCGGGGAGGGTGGAGAGGCGGCCGGCGAGTGCGGGGAAGAGGGAGAGCGCGCGGGCCAGCGAGGAAACAAGGAGGGAGCAGAGGGCGGGAATAGGCATTGAAGGAGCAGTAAAAAAGAGGCCTTTTTGGATGTAATGGCACGACAACATCGGTAAGTCCGACACAGAGAGCCGGAGCTCGCCGAACGCCGACGCGCGATCGGGGAACACCGTGCACTTCGATAACACGTTAACAGCACCAGTTTCAGCTGCGGCAGCCATGGACAGGGAAGGAAGGTTGAATTTGGGCTAATTGCGATGACAACAGGGAGGTAGGGGAGGGAAACCGTAGATATGGCGATCAAATACAGTCACAGCCAAACGCCTACCGCATCTGCTTGACTGAGGGAAAGTTGAAGCAGGGGAAGGCTTATAAAGGAGCGAGGAGGGAGGAGGGCGGCTAATGGTGCATGCATTTGGCCAGTCATCTTGTATTTTAAACCAATCAATTGATTGGAGTTGGACGTAAGAGCATTCACCGCTTTCTTATCCACAATCTATAATTTTAATTATAGTAAAAAATATATTATTAAATTTAAATATTTATTTTCCACTATCCCAACATCAACTTCCTATTGAGAAATAAAAAAAAATAGAAAATAAATTGTTTAGAAAATAAAATCATCCTGAGAACAGACAGAAAAACTAATGTAAAAATTCATTAGCTAATCTATTTAAAATTTAGAATGAAAGTTTTAAATAACACAATCCTTTAGTCTACTTTTTATGGATGAGAGAATAGTTCATAATATAATTATGCATAATTGATCAAATGTTAATTATGATTTCTTTTTAGATTTATCTTCTCATCCAAATTATAATTTGATTCGGAGGGATGGCAAGAGGTTGCTAGAGGTCGCTCCTGCTCGATGTCCAATAGCCCGACCACTCGTCCACTTTCAAAGCCTCCGAGCAACTTTCGATGGTCCCTCTTGACCTAAATTATAACTTGAATCAAAAGATAAATTTAAGAAAGCATCATAATTAATTACAATTAAATGACCATAGTGCTATTACCATTCCTAATTAAAAATCATAATTAAATCACGATCACGGTCTGATTACCATTCCTAATTAAAAAACATGGACTCAAAAAATCCTCTCTCAACTGATTAGATGCATTTAGATGAACAGCAATCTTTTAGGGAGTTGAATGATTTCTTCATCTCGCAGCGAATCATATAATATTCTGCTGCAATGACGTCATTGCTATCGTTTGGCTTAGTTCTCGGGGAACAATATTTAATTCTCCAGCTCAATCCTATTTATTGCTACTGCATTTGTATTTTGACGCAATTCAGTCCCGGACCGACCCTTGGAGATTAAATTTATTAAATGGTGACATTGTTCCGAGAGACGGGACCAAAATTGAGACATTTAGAGCACAATTTTTTCAGATATAAATTTTATCTTAAAAGAGGGGCATAATTAAAAATTCATGTAGGATTGGGTTGAGATTGATTGGGGCCGGCCCGTTGGCCCATGGCCTAATGGACATCAGCCCAAATCTATTTTAGCAAACGAGTCAGCCCAACACAAACAAGTTTAAATTCGAATTTAGTCAACTTATATAAATGTGGCAATTGACTAATTTTCCTCTAAAATTCAAACCCAAAAGGAGTGCTACTTGCTTACTAAACATTGTGACAAAAGGTGAATATGCTCGTCCCTAGCATCTTCCGTCAATTCGTTCCAGGACCAATACGGAGGAGGTAAATCACGGACGGCTACTAGCTTTTGGAATATTGACTAGTACATAAGGGAGATATTTACCTCGGTTTTACCGAGATTCGAACCCATACTTACTTACTGAACATGATTAACTCTGGATTTGTGAATCTGCTGTGTTTCATCTTAAATCACTTAATTGAGATCTTAATAATATCTTAATCGAGTTTAAGTTAAATTTAAATCAAGTTAAAATTCATTAAAAAAAATTAAGCGAAACTTGAATAATCATTTCAAGGTGGCAAAAGACGAATACGTTCGTCTCCAGCGCCCTCGTCAACCCATCCCAGGACCAACACGAATGAGGTAAATTACGGGCGGTTACTAACTTTTGGAATAATGATTAACACATAAGAGAGATATTTATCTCGACTTTGTCGAGATTCGAATCTCCAATGTCATGATAATAACACTTCATGTGTTAATCACTAAACCGTCCCGAGGAGACTTGAATAATCATTTCAAGCTCAGTTACTTTATCAGAGTCCTCTAACAACTCTACAAAAATGACACACTGCTGTGCTGATCATGCAACGAAGAAGAGCAGAGTGCCACAATGTCTCACTTGGAAAATTCGGGGAGCTAAAGACCTATAACAATCGCTTCTTGGGAGGCAACCCAAGGGTTTTCCCTTTTCATTTTAGTTGATCATTCTGTTATGTGTTTTGTTTCTTTGATAATTTTAGTCAAGTGTTTTATTTTCGATTGTTCCTTTTCAGGATGTGCATGACCTCCACGAGCTGGCCGTGAGCAGTTCATGGGCGTGGAGGCATCGGAGGGGCCGAAACAAAGAAATACAAGTCATCCCGAGCTAAAAGGAGATGGTCATGCAACCTTGCACGACCATGCGTAGCCAACAGAGGATCAAAAGCCACAGGCTGTGCCACTCGACACGGCCGTGTGGCCTGAGCCGAGAGGAAAAGGGGGCTGGTCATGCCATCAGGCACGGCCATGCAGAGAAATCAGGGGCGAAGGAGATCTGGGTCGTGCCACTCGGCACGACCGTGTGCCCCCAGCCGAGAGGAGAAAGGAGGAGGTCGTGCCATTCAGCACGGTCGTGCAGAACCCGGTCTAACCCGGTCGTGTCTATAAGACACGGTCGTGCCCCACCCCATGCGGCGCCGCCTACCTCCTCCAAGAAACCCTAGCCTCTACCTTCCTCTCTCCCAAAAACCTCCCCCACCCTGATACACCTTATCTAACCTTAATTTCTCCCTCTAGAGTCCACTTTTTCTCAGATCTACATCTAGATCTAACAGATTCCCAAGCCTATACTTTGGAAAAGGAAGCTAATCCCCTACTCCTCCTCTCCCCTGCTCCTATCCTCTCGCCATGTCGCAGATCTTGAAGAGACTTCGCCGAGGAAGTGGTGGATCTGGAGAAGGAGATGCACCGGGAGGTGACAAAGGAAAAGGGAAAGCTTCATCATCAAGAGGCAAAGGGAAGAGGGTAGCACACGACGAAGGTAACGAGAATACATTTAATATTATTTTTAGAAATCAAGATCAAAAAGCTAGATATGATAACCTTGTCGCTAGGAAAATTGTATGCACGAAATATATGGATTCCGCCACTATGGATATGCTAGGAATTAGGGATGATATTAATTGGATGATTAGCTCTTTAGATTAGAATGATATAATGTACTGTCATGCACCGACTTACCCTTGTCTAGTCCTTGAATTTTTGAGTTCCCTTGATGTTAAATATTCATTTGAAGAGGACTATATAGGGATCATAACTTTTAGGATGATGAACAAAGAGGTTCGGTGGACTTTTAATGATTTTAATGATTGTTTTGGTTTACCTAGTGGAGATTCCCAAGGATTTGATAGTGGGATTAGATGGAACGAATTTTGGAGGTCGATAACCGGATCGAATGACCCTTATGAACCCTCAAGAGTCAAGGCATCCCGCATGCAAAATTCAACCTTTAGATACATGCACCGAGTGATAAGCAGAACAATCTTTGGTCGAGGAGATAGTGACAGGGTAATTAAAAAGATTTAACTTTATTGTTTTTGGGCAATGTTGAAGAAAATTGATTTTGATTCCGGGTTCCATTTTCTGCAAATCTTAGTAAGAGCAGCTAGGGCGTCTTCAGGGACAATTGTATTTGGTGGATTGATTACTCCAATAGCACATAATTTAGGTTGTGAGCTTGATGGACTAGAGGTTATTCATGGCAATAACAAGATCGACATCGATTCTTGTCTTGCAATGATGATGATTTGTCGAGATGAGAATGAGTTTGCATTTCCTAGGGCCTTTGGTTTCCCTCTACCCCTTCCTTATCCCGAGCGCACTTCAATTCGCAATCCTGCAAATTGGGTGATCATTGATCCAGCCCCCGAGAATGTGCCACCCATAATAGAAGAACCGGAGTACCACCAGGAACCCTCGCCATCGGATTTCCCGCAACCTTCCAGACATCCGGAACCTCCTAGGCACTCTTTTGCCTATAGCACGGGACCCTCTAGTTTTGATTTTTTTCGACTTCCGTACCTCCTTAGAATCCCTTCATGAGAAGCACAATGCCCAACAACAGTTGCTGAAGGGTCACTTCAAGTTTTCTGATGACCAATTTAGGGAGGTGCGAGATCATTTTCAATTCACTAGAGACTTCCATAGTCAGGTGGGAGGGGGGTTCGTACAAGATTATGAGGTGGACCAAGAGAGAATGAGGAACTTTATGGATGATATGGATATCACTCGACAGCAGGTAGACGCTTTGTATCAATATCATCAGAACATAGGCCATCTCCCTGGTTTTCCTAGATTTCCCCAGGGGCCACATCAAGGACCTCCTTATCCCCCACCCCCGCCACCATATTGATTTCATCGGGGCGATGAAAATTCTAAGTCTGAGGGGTGTTGTTGCACAACCTGAGTCTGGTTGAGAGTCTTTCTTTTGTTTCTACATATGTTATTTGCTTTCTTCTATCTGTTTAGTTTAGTTTTATCTATTTGCATTTTATTTGTTTCTGCTTGCACATTATTTGTATTTTCTTATATGTGGCATATTTGAGAGCATCAACCGTCCACTTTTTCGGCCACTTGTCCAATAGCAAAATGTCTAACTTTTTCTTAGTTCATGAGTGATCCAGATTGTGTTAGTATGTTTGGTGTATCCCCTTTCTCTATCTTTAGTAGCATGAAATAAGCTAAGTATTGTACGGAGTTCGATATAAGTTTTTGGCCTAACCTTAAGGACTTACTTTCACTACACTTAAGTACTTAAGCTTGAATGGTAGATATACTTTTGAAATAGTTATAATTCATCCAAATTGTTTAGTACTTATATTCTCATGGTGATTCCTTATTTACATTTTGATTACTGGATAACCTCGGATCATGGAAGCTCATTCGAAAAAATCTAAATCCTAACATATGCATCGCATGTATAATAAGTGCTACGCTATAGCACAATGCTTAATTAAAAAAAATTAAATAAATAAGGGATAAAAAAATAGTTGTCGCGAGTGAAAACTAACAATTCACCCCTTTGAAACTGAGTTAGGTTACTGGGGAAATGAATGTTACGTTTCTCTTGATTCCGAGAAGTACCCTTTGAGACCTTGTGTAACTTAAGGAAAACGAACCAAAAGTGTGGCAGGTAAGTGTCTATCACCGGGAACATTAGGAATTCAATTGTATGACGACTTAACTAGGACAGACGATGGAAACTTGAAAAGCTTGAGCTACTTACTGCACCGAGCACAAAGGACTTATGTTTAGGTCATACTTAGGTTACTCCACAGTCATGCTTATCAGTGAAGCTAGATGCTAGAGTTAGGCGAATGTACTAAGAATTATGAAACACTACAGGATTTCATGAACATAGTTTGTAGCATTTTGCTTGAGGACAAGTAAAGGTTCAAGTCTGGGGGTGTAATGTGCACAAATATTATGATCTTCTACGCATGTTTTAGCGCACATTTACGTGACTGACGCACATATATTCTTCACATGATCACATCTTTTATCTTGTATTTATCATATCTATTGTTTTGTTCGGATATCTACTCTTTGTTTGGTTTTATGTTGACAGGAAAGATTTTCGGAGCTTGAACGGAGGACATTGATGCATCGGAACCAACCAGACGACACGGTTGTGTAACCCTACACGGCCGTGTGACCAAACAGGAGAGGAAGAGCACAT
This sequence comes from Zingiber officinale, assembly GCF_018446385.1. Taxonomy (NCBI): domain Eukaryota; kingdom Viridiplantae; phylum Streptophyta; class Magnoliopsida; order Zingiberales; family Zingiberaceae; genus Zingiber; species Zingiber officinale. The sequence continues at coordinate 15,977,552 of NC_055986.1, read as the reverse complement.
GACCGTGCAACCCTGCACAGTTGTGCGACCACAACAACAGCTAGTCAGCACACGGTCGTGCAACCCTGCACGGTCGTGCCACCCCAGACAGAGAAGGAGACTTGCACGGTCGTGCACCCCTGCACGGTCGTGCCCCAGGAGATAGAGCCCAAGGGCTACACGGTCGTGCAACCCTGCACGATCGTGCGGCCACGCATCGAACCGAAGAAGGGCACGGCCGTGCCACCCTTACATGGCCGTGCCGCCGCGGCCAACCCTAATTCTATATAAGGGTTTTAACCCTTTTTGCAAAAGGGAGGCGAGCCGTCAGGGAAGAAAGTATCTTGGAGCAATTCTATGCCACTTTGGACCGCCGTCCAGCGAACTTCCACCACCACATCGACTCCAGAAGCTGAGAGTTGGATCCGAAGGCCACTCTTCAACACCTGATAAGCATATTCCTTCTTACTTGCTGAGAATTGTATGTTTGTTTATACTATGTTTTCAGATATCTCTCTAACATTCATGGAGTATATCCTCTTGTTCTGAGATTAGGGAGTAGTCGTGGTACGGATTGATTTAAGACTCGAATTGTCTTTGTACTTGCTGGATGAACCTTCATGCTTTGTTTCAATTGTTAATTGTTTACTTTTGATTGTAAAGAACTTGTCAGCCTCGTAGAGGATTACCACTAGATCGTACACCCGAGGGGCCCTAGTGACAGGGATGACCCGTTCACGGACATCTAGGATAGCTCATTGAGAGGAAGGCAAATTCTACCCAAGGGAGCGAGAGACCAGGCTTAATTCTACTCACCATTCTTAATTTACCAGTTAGAGTTATGTCATTAAGATTTACCGAGGTGTCCTAGTGACAGGGTAAACTGTGACAAGACTTCTTAAGGCATTCCCTTATTCTGGCTCTTGAGAATACCCACTTAGCTTCCGGCAATAGCAGGAATAAGGACAGTGAGAATGAGATAAACCGATACACATCAATACTACCACGACGAAACTGACTCCCTAGAACTCCTCATCACCAAGTAATATTTCGACCTTGCGACTCTTGACTCTCGCCCTTGACCTTTCTTTTCCCTTAGCCTGATCAAGACCGTTGGTAGTCTAGCTAACCATAAGTGAGCGATTGCTAGTACTTATAGTCAGTTCCTGTGGGATCGATATTTTTATTACTGACGACGAATCTGTGCACTTACGGAAGCGTAACACCTATCCGGGCCAACCAGGAGCGCGAAATAAACAGTCATGCGGGCGATTAAATCTCCTGCAAGACTAGTTTGCATACAGGGATAGGATATGAAATGTTAAGTGAAACAAAAAGTGAAACGTAATAAAAAGGTAAGAAAGCCTAATCTAATCCAATGTGAATTTTTTTTCTAATGTTATAGACGCAGTCCCTGGCAATGGCGCCAAAAACTTGTTACGCAATCGCAAGTGCACGATTTTGTCGTCAGTAATAAAAATATCAATCCCACAGAGACTGGTTATAAGCACTAGCAATCGTTCACTAAGGGTTAGCTAGACTACCAAGGATTATGAATAACTTAGAGAAGAAAGGTCGGGGAGAAAAGTTGAGAGCGGGTGAGTCGAAGTGTCTTGGTTATGAGGAGTTCTAGGAGGTCGGTTTCGTTGTGGTGATATTGATGTGTCACGCTTTATCCTACGCTCGTTGTCCTTTATCATGCAATTGCCCGAAGCTAAAGCGCCTATCCTTAAGTACCAGAGTAAAGAAGGACCCTAAGAAGTCCTATCACAGTTTACCCTTGTCACTAGGGCACCTCGGTAAATCTCGAGGACACAGCTCTAACTGGTAAGTTAAGGATAGCAGTTAAGGATTAGGTTTGATCTCTTGCTTCCTTGAGGAGAATTTGCCTCTCCTTTCAAGGAAGTATTCTAGACGTCCATGAATGGGTTACCCCTGTCACTAGGGCCCCTCGGGTATACGATCTAGGAATAATCCCTCTACAAGATTAACAAGTTCTACGCAATCAAGCAACATGCAATTGAAACAAAGCATAAAAGATCATACAATAAGTGTGAGTACATTACGAGTTTCACATCAAACCGAGTCACAACTACTCCCTAATCCTAGAAGAAAGGATCTACTCCATAAGTATCGGAGAAATACCCAAAGGCATAACATATATAAACATACAATATTCAGATACGGAGAAAGAAGGAGAGAATATACTTATCCTATGTCGACGAGTGGCCTTCAGGTCCAATCCTCTACTTCTGGAGTCGATGCGGTGGCGGAAGATCGCTGGACGGAGATCCAAGATGGTGTGGGATGGCTCCAAGATGTTTCTCCTGGTGTCGGCCCACTTCCCGGCGCTCCCCCCTGGAGAAAAAGGGTTAAAACCCTTATATAGACTAGGGTTGGCCGCGGCGACGTGGTCGTGCCCGGATGGCACGACCGTGTTCATTTCCTCCTCTGATGGTGCTACACATCCATGCAGGGTTGTACGGTCGTGTGGTGTCTGGCCTTGGTCCCTGCCACACGGTCGTACAAGGATGCACTACCGGGCACTTCCTGATCTCGGTCTCGGGGTGGCACGACCTTGCAGGGTTGCACGGCCGTGTGTTGAACTGCCTCGGTCTCGGCCACACGGTCATGCAGGGTTTGTACGGCCGTGCACTGCTCCCTTTCTGTCTGGTCACACGGTCGTGCCAAGACTGCACGGTCGTGTTCTTCAGCTTGTTCCGGTGTGTTGATAATCGTCGTTTTCGCTTTGAAAGTTGTCCCTGTCAACACAAAATCAAACAAAGAGCAGATATCCGAACAAAAGGGTATATATACTGAATACAAGATGAAAGAGGCAATCATGCAACGAATGTATATGCATAAAGTACGTGAATGTGCGCTGAAGCATGCGTAAATGATCATAATATTTGCGCACATCACTAATCAACGTTACCTGCAGACAGCCACCGGGTTACCCCAACCCTAGTTCCCCGATGCTTGAGGCAGATTCCAAAACCTGGCCTAAGGGGTGTCGTCTAATAGTCTTGTGAGCTAGTCATGATGTTGATCGAGTTGCCGTGATCTAGAAGAGTAGATGAATGTGAGTCGAATGAGGAGTCGAATCTGACGGTACAAAGCCAAATGCGGCATGGATCTAAAAGGTAGTACATAGGCCGAAATATAATATCAGCACATAAGCTGGGATATGATAAGGGCACACAAGCCAGAACACGGCACATAGGCCGAAGGGCGCGAAGACCAGAACATAGACTCAACTCGAAGGCATTGGTGTGGAGAGGAAGAAGAGGAGGCTGCACACGATGGCGTTGGTGTGGAGAGGGGGAGACAACCATGCATGCTTGGCGGCGATGGTGGCACGAGTCCGGAGGCGTTGGCGGTGAAAGAAAACCCCAAACCCCCCCTTCTCATTGAAGTCTCCCTTCTTTTACAAATCCCTAGAATAGTAAAATGACCAAAATACCCCTTCTTCCTCCCTAATTCCTCTGGGTCCCTCTAATACATCTACATCACAAGCCTCTCCTTCAAGACTAGTCAAAGGAGACGTGAGTCCGACTTACTAGACAGCCCATGAGAAAGCTTGAATCATTCCCGAGTATAGAGTCAGATTGCTAGGCTCGTCATATAACGTTGAGCTAGTAGTTGTGGCGATGTTGAGTGAATGACAGAAGCATTGTTAAGTGAGTGATGATAGCGGTTCCGATTGAATGGCGATAGCGATGCTACGCGAGTGGCAAAAAATAGTGTCGAGCGGATGCCAAGCAGGCGATTGGGTGAATGTCGAGCAATGTGAATGCCGAACAAGAGTGGATCCCGAGAGATTAAAGAACACGAAACCTATGTAATTGAAGGTAGATGAGAGCGAAGCCCATGAGTCGAGCGGGTGTGGAACCTGAGAACTGAGTGGGAGCATAGCTCGTGAAATTGAAGGTGAACGGGAGCGAAAGTCATGAGCCGAGTGGGCATAGAGCACAAGAACTGCGCGGGAGCATAACCTGTAAAATCGAAGGTGAATGGGAGTAAAATCCATGAGCCAAGCTAGCGTGGAGCCCGAGAACTAAGCAGGAGCGTGGCCCCTAAAATTGAAGGAAAATCGGACCAAAATTCGTAAGTCGAGTGGGCATGGAACCCGAAACTGAGTGGAAGAATATCTTGTGAAATCGAAGATGAACAGGAGTGAAATCCATGAGCCAAGCGGGTGTGGAACCCGAGAACTGAGCTGGAGTATAGCCCATGAAATTGAAGGTGAACGAGAGCGAAACCTATGAGTCAAGCGGCCGTGAAACCCAAGAGCTGAGTGGGAGCATTGTCCATGAAATCAAAGGTGAACAGGAGCAAAAGTTATTAGCCGAGCGGGCATGGAACCGGAGAACTGAGCGGGAGCATAGCTTGTGAAATCAAAGGTAAATGGGAGTGAACCCCGTGAGCCGAGCGGATTAGGATCTCGAGAGATCAATGAGCACGAAGAATGTGATCTGAGTGCACATGGAGCTCGTGAGATCGAAGGGCACGAAGCCTGTGGGATACTCTGGTCTGAAACCAGTGGAGATAACTCGACCCTGAACGGGAGAGGTTGAGACCTGAAGAGGGCATACTGATAGAGATACTCGAGTTTGAGACTAGTGGCGATACTCTGGTCCGAGTGTAGGCTCACTTATAACTCGGCTGGAGGCACGGGAGTCTAGAATATAAACGGGAGGGCATGCTCACTTACAACCGGGTTGAATGGCTTGAGAGTCTAGAATATAAGTATGAGGGAAAGCTCACTTATAATCAAGCTGAACAACTCGGAAGTCTGGAATATAAGGTCAAGGGCAAACTCACCTAGAGGTGTGAATAGCATTTTTCACTTTTTCGAAAATCAAGAGTACGTAGCAGAAAAAAACATAGACGAAAAGCAAATGCTACACAAGTGGTTTTACTTAGTTCGGAGTCTTTGACAACTCCTACTCCAAGACTCACACTTACAGAGTATTTTCGTTGGGAAATCACTATAATCACAAAGTAATTACAAAATTTATGTACAATTGCAGGAATTAAATTATACCGACAATACAACTTTGAAAACTTAAGCGTAAGTTGTTGGTGCAGCTTTTAAGTATCCCGGAGATCTTTTCAAAGCAACATGTGAGTACAAAAGTTCCCTTATATAGGCTCATTCTGGTCGCCTGGTGTAACACCCACGAAATTATAGGATAAGTATATGAGTATTATTTTCTTTAGAGCATAGAAATAAAAAGGATAAGAGAAAAGGGAAAATAGAAACCAAAAATAGAATAAGAAGAGGTGAGGTCAAGGATTGAACTTTGAACCTCCCACAAATAATGGAGATAAATTGATGTATGATAACCACTATGATAATGAATAATATTTGGATAGAAAGGAATGCAAATTTTAGTTAAAGGTGAGAAGGAAATAAAAGAAAACTAAACAAAAGAGTAAAAGAAAACCAAGTGTCTTACCTCCTCTTCCTCTTGGTTAAGAGAAGAAGCAAGCAAAAGGTAAATTGCCTACTTCCCTCCCTCTCTCTATTTTTCGTGGGAATTAAAGGAGTGGGGGAAAAGAGGAGTTGAGGGAATGAATGAAGACATGTTTCATTGGCAAAGGAATAAATAGATTGGGAGAAGAAAAACAAGAGATTAAATTTCTTTTCTTCCTCCTTCTTTCTCCTTCCTCATTCTTCACCGAAACCAAGAGCCTTTCTCTCTCCTCATTCCAAAAGCTAAGCTAAGTTCCTCTTCAAGAAAACTAAATTTCGAGAAGAAGCCTTCAAGTTCTATCCCTTCCAAGCAAAAGAAGCAAAAGGAGGTACAAGAAGAAGAAGCTTTCTCCTTCCTTGGCACTTAGGATATCTTTTTCCTTAAGAAAAACCACAAGCGAAAGGATGTAAGTTTCCCTCACCTGTGGTACAATAGCTTTTGTGTTTTCTATGAGATTTGGTTACATAAAAACCTAAGATAACTTCATGAAGAATTTCGGCCAAGACAAGACCAAAAAGAAGGACCTAGGAAATATAAAGACCTAAATTTTAACATGCTCAATATGCTTCTTGTAACATGTATCTTAAGGTAGGGATTTATCTAATGTTCATATGCTAGAATGTTTGATTGGAACCTAGAGTCATACCCTTAGACTCTCGGCCAAACATGAATAAAGGAGATAGATAAGTAAAGACTCAAACCAAGCATGCTTCTTTTTGTTTTATGATAAGTACTTCATGATGAGAAAGTTGTTAACATAATATGCTCATGCCTATATGTTGAATAAATTTTGTTCCATGCTCCTAAGTATTTGGCCATGATAGGATTAGGGGCCTAGAAAAAAATTGTTAAACCTAAACTAATCATGCCATGATCCTCCTTAAGACAAGTTATGAAATTAATATGACATGCTCATGTTGTAGTGAGGTTAGAACTTGTTTTCATGCTCCATGAACTTTCGGCCACAATCATGTTTAAGGGCCTAGGAAACTTAGAACCTAACCTAATTATGCTCATATTGTTTCTTGAAATAATTGCTATGAAATTTGTTTAGGGTTCTCATGCTTTTATGACACTTGAACCCTAGATTCAAGCCTTACAAGTTTCGGCCACAATCATGTTTAAGGGCCTAGGAAACTTAGAACCTAACCTAATTATGCTCATGTTGTTTCTTGAAATAATTGCTATGAAATTTGTTTAAGGTTCTCATGCTTTTATGACACTTGAACCCTAGCTTTAAGTTTTATAAGTCTCGGCCACATCATGTTTAAGGGCATAGGAAACTTAGAACCTAACCTAACTATGCTCATGTTGTTCCTTAAAATAATTGCTATGAAAGTTGTTTAAGGTTCTCATGCTTTTATGATACTTGAACCCTAGATTCAAGCCTTACAAGTTTCGGCCACAACATGTTTAAGGGCCTAGAAAACTTAGAACCTAACCTAATTATGCTCATGATGTTCCTTGTAATATTTGCTACGAAATTGGTTTAGGGTTCACATGCTTGAATGATGATTTCAACCCAATGTAATGCTTGATAAGATTCGGCCATGACAAATTTATAAGCTTAAGAAACCTAGAACCCTACCTAAACATGCTCATGATGCTTCCTTATGGTGTATGATATGATATTGGTTTAGGGTTCACATGTGGGTATGTGGTTTCTTTTTACCTAAAGCCCAACTATATGTTCGGCCACTATATGACATTAGGGTTAGAAATCTAAATATGATTCCCATGTATCTCACATGCAATGTTTTATGATGTGGTAAGAGCTTGCTATGCTTCTATGTTTAATTATGTACACTTATGACCTATGTATGATGGTAACCCTTATGCTATGTTGTGTGTTATTATGATGAGCTGTGTGCCCAAATTATGCATGCTATTTATGATGAGCTGTGTGCCCAAATTATGCATGCTATTTATGATGAGCTGTGTGCCCAAACTATGCATGTATTTATGATGTGCTGTGTGCCCAAATTTTACATGCCATTATGATAAGCTGTGTGCCCAAATTCTGTATGGTATGATATGATAAGAAATACGATGAACATGAAATATTGAGAACCATGATATGTATGACATGCTACTTTACTTTATATGGCTTGTACCAAGGATGGGCTCCATAAGCGCCCCGGGGTCGATGGACTAAGAAACGGGCCTCGTTAGGGATGAGCTCCTAAGTACCCCTAGGTCGATGGACTAAGAAACGGGCCTAGTATGTATGCCTTGTAGGGTTCAAGACTTGCTACCTTGGACCTACATAGGACGCACGCATTTATGTATGTGGTACAAGCCGGGGCTCTAATCATGTTATGATTATGTTTATGTATGTATGTAATAAGTTTTCAAAGGACATGTTGTATGTATTATTGCATGAATCATGTTTTTGAAAGTCATCTCGCATAACCCTTTATGATTATGTTACAATATACCATGATGTTTATGATTATGTTATGTTATGTTAGGATGAACTTTACGATTATGTTATGATATGCTATGATCATGATTATGTTATGCTAGGATGCACTTTATGATTTTATCATGATATGCCATAATGTTTATGATTATGTTATGTTATGTTAGGATGAACTTTATGATTATGTGATGATATGTTATGATCATGATTATGTTATGCTAGGATGCACTTTATGATTTTATCATGATATGCCATAATGTTTATGATTATGTCATGTTATGTTAGGATGAACTTTATGATTATGTTATGATATGATGCTTCTATATATGATATGATGAGTTGTCTTTATGCTTTATGCCTTGGTGTTTTAGTTATGCTATACGGTTTTTGTGAGTAGGAAAGGATCTTACTGAGCCTTGAGTGCTCACAGCTTACTTTCCTTGTACCACAGATAAGGTCAAGGAATGGATGTACTAAGGGAGCAGCAGGAGGGGGCAAGAAGGACGTGTGTAGTAGTGACTCGACTAAAGAGAAAGACCTGCTTTTAGTTAATAAGAATCATGTTTATGTCGTTCTTTTATGACTCCATGACTTTTCATCATGCTCTTTAGTATTATGGTTTAAATTTATGTTAAGCATGTTATGTGACTCATATGATAGGTAATTAGTGATGATGATTTGAAAAGTAAAGAAAAAGTTTTAAAGAAAAAAAATTATACTATAGATAAGACTTCCTCTGTTTTAAGAAGAAAACGATAAGTAACCCCCGTCAGCTTAAGCAGGAAGGGGCGGGGCGTTACACCTGGAACCCTTCCAAGTGCTTGGGTCGTTGTTGACGTGGCGACCTCTTGTAGAAATTACATCCGTAAAGTTTTATCCACCTTCAGGCCCTCGGACCCCTTCCCGGCACCTGGACCATTGACGTTGGCTCGCTGGATAACTTTTATGTTCCAGACACCTGGACCAATTCTGGGCGCCTGGACTGCCCGGGTGCCTGTCCAAACACACACCCGGACAAGCTGGTCCGAGTGCCCGGACCAGCTCCAAGCACCCAAACTTCCCTTTTTCGCACTTCTCCTTCCTATAAAAAAGAGTTAGTCTAAGCAAATAAAAATATGTTTATTTTGTAAAATAAAGTTAGCACAACATAATAAGATAAGAGTGGTAATTAGATTATATCTCCTCGAGACTAGGATCTAGTCAAGGTCTCAGCTTAGATTTCTCAAATGAACTTAAGCTGGATCGATGCCTACAGTTCCCTCAACTGAGAACGCGTCCTCACTGAATCTCTCCTCCAGTTGCTTATCTCTTACTTACCAACTACAGTCGCTTGACTTACTTTTAACCCACCAGGTCTTCTAGCCAGTTGTCAAGTCCGCAGACCCAACTGGACTTCAATCGATTATCAAGTTCTACAGACCCAACTGGACTTCCCGCCAGATATTGGGTCCCGCGGACCTATCTGGACTTCACACCAACTATCAGGTCCCACAGACCTAGCTAGATTTTAACCTAGTGTCAGGTCCTCAGAACCTATCAATTCCTGCACACTTGGTTAAACAATTAGATCCCAAATACTCTAACTTTAATCCATTTGTCATTCATCAAAACCTGAGTTAAATTATTAGTGCAAATTGCACCAACAAGTTAAAGCAGAGCTCGTAGCCGTATGAGGGAGCAGAGCCCGTAGCACGCCTGATTAGGGAGTTGACCCCCTAATCCTTGATTGGAGAGTAAAGCCTCTAGTCCATGATAAGAGAGCTAGACTCCTAGATCTTGAGCTAGGAGTCGTGCTCCTAGTTTCTAATCAAGGACCTATAGAAAATCCTATAATTGGAAGAGGAAATATAATAAAAAACTAACCTGCTGATAAGCTGAGGATCGACTCAGTCCCTCAACTTTCAAATACTCATAGAGTGAGGGGAAGAATATAATATAATATAATATAATAAGATTTTAGCACTAGTGCCACATGAGGATATGGAGAATAAGGGTCTCATCAAGACGAAGACTCGTAAGCTTCGAGTGCCCTGATCGACCGAGAATGATGCCTAAAAAATTCTATTTTCCTTTTACACTTCGACAACAATGTGTTCTTCAAAATACTCTGGGATCATGGTGATGGCAGAGAGTTTTCCGGCATCGTCCATCTTCACGTTCTAAATCAGGCAAAGTTCCCATAGACGATGCCAAATATGATTCTATTTGAAACTTGAGAAGACGAAATAACCAGAATGATGTGGCTAGAATATTGACCGAGTTACCATGACCCCGAGGAGGAGAGTATGATGAGTTATCTTCCATATTGACCAAGTTATCAGAAGACCTCTGTCAACGCTACCTACAGACAGCAATCGAGTTTCCCCAGTCCTTGGTACCCTATTGCTCGAGGGAGATCCCAAAAATATATAAGGAGCTGAATAAATGGTAGAATAATGAAGTGCGTAGAGAATAAGCATGAAAAACATATCCTGGCCCGGGAGGTGCCCTCTAGTAGACTGGTGAGCTGGTTCTAATGCTAATCAAGTCATTGTGATTCAGAAGAGTAGATGAATATGAGTCAAATGAGAAGCTGGATCTGATGGCACGAAGCCGGACATGACATGGATCCGAAAGGTGATACACATACTAAAATATAACATCGACATGCAAGCTGGGATATGACAATAGCACACAGATCAGAACACGGCACACAGGCCAGATGGTGTGAAGACCAGGACATAGCCTTGACTCGAAGGCAGGAACACCATATCGGTCCGAAAGCTGGAACACAATAGCGAGGTGCACGACCACGGTGACTCGGAGGAGGTTAGATCGCATCAAAAGTGCATGCCAACACGGATCGGGGGCTGGATCGATGCCGAAAGAGTGCAGCAACGTAGATAGAAGGGCGACAAAATATGTTGGGCGGCTTCGGTTGAGGGAGGTAGGTGCTGGCCGCTGGAGGCGGCAGGGGAGCCAAAGGCGACGGCCGCTGGTAGCGGCACCGAGGCGGCAGCCGTTGGTAGTGGCGTGGAGGTTGTAGCCACTGGTTGTGGAGGCCACTGATGGTGACGACTGCTGGTGGCGGCAACGTGGAGAGGAGAAAGGGGGAGGAGTAGTCGACAGCATCTGCGTGGAGAGGAAGAAGAGGAGGTTGCTCGCGATAGCGTCAGCGTGGAGAAGAAGAAGAGGAGGTTGCTCGTGATGGCATCAGCGTGGAGAGGGGGAGACAGCTATGCATGCTTGACGGCAGAAGAAAACCTGAAACCCCTCACCCCTCCCCTCCCCTCCCCCCTTTCTCATAGAACCTCCTTTCTTGTTCAAAGCACTATCATAGTAACCATATTAAAATACTAATTCCTCTAGGCTCCTCTAATACATCCACATCAAATGTGTTATCTTTTTTCCTCAAACTTTCAGAATGAAAATCATTTAAAATTGATCAATAAATTATAATTTCTTATCTTACTTATTCACTCTTGTTAGATGAGATCAGATCCTTTGTCCCCAAAATCCTCTGTCTCTGTATCCCACTCACCACCCTAGCCCACAGTTGGTGGCTTCCGATCGTCGGCCCGACCAGAACTATACCCTGGGGGAAGGTGAACCTAGGGGGGGTCACCGCCAGCGCAATCATCGTCAGAATCTGCCTAGATCTGAACAGGTTTTCTCCGTTGTCGATCTGAGCTCCTGCTCAGATTTGGCCAGATTTCGATGCTGATTGCACTGGCGACGATCCACCTGGATTCACCTTCCCTCAAGATATAGTTCTGATCGGGCCAACGGCTGGAGGCCATCGACGATGAGTTGGGGTGATGAGTGGAACACGGGGATAAGGAATTTTGAGATAGAGAATCCAATCTCTTGTCGGATTGCCGAAGTGGGTGGTTAGGGGGGCCAAACAAAGTTTACATTCCTTTCTTACGTGGTGTTTGGTTTAGAGGTTTGGGAATGAGGGAATGGATTCATTCCCAAACCTTGTGTTTGGTTGATGGGAATGGAATCAAAATTTTGGAATGAAATTCAAAAATTTGGGTATGGATGAAACTCGCCCCCTCCTTTGAATTTTAATGGAATAAGAATAAGAATTAAGATCGATCATATCGACTCCCAAGTTCTTCATATGGTGGCTTTTACAAGAGTTTGGATTCGAATTCGAGTCATGTGATTGTAGACATTGAGAAGATATCTTTGAATAGTGAATTGTATATAACTGTTTTAAGTAGATTCGTTTTGTTGTACGAGAGTTTCTTACTTGAGAGATTTTGAATGGATGTTACAATTGTACCCTCAAATGAAGCTCGAATGACAGCTAAGTTATGACACTGAAATGTAAGCAGGGTCTAAAATCAGTGTATAGTACCACTGTAATACATGACCTACGACATGTTCTCCTGCACTTTAATTTCTCGGTTTTTTTTTTAGATAAAAAGTTCTTCAGGTGACCACTTTCCATGGCGATGATACAAATAACTCAAGGTTTCCCAGATTCCCTGGGAGATCTTTTAAAAATAAGAGAGTGGTGACTCTACGGTATGTCATATAAAGCGATTACTAAATTGCATGTAGGTTCAGCTTCCTCTAGCACGATCTCTTGGATGAAGAATTGAGGAACTTGATGCAGTCTTCGATGGCCTCCGACAGGTGAGCATCTCCTGCTGCAACAGCTCTCTGCGGTGTCATGATCGAACAAGATACTTTGGCTGTTGGCTGCCTCATCCTGCTTCTGCTTCCGGAGACGAACTGCCGATTAGTCCTCCACGCCTGGACGTCGAGAAGGCGAAAGAGTCTCGCCAATGAGCAACGAGCATGCTTGAGCAGGAAAGAAGAGAAACCTATGCCCCCTTGCCTCCCTGTTGAATCCTTGCAATGCCCACTGGATGTTGGATGAATCGCAGACTTCTCTATGTCGTCAACGCTGCGGAAGTCCATGCTGCTATAGCACTCGGGAAGATAGTGCAAAAAACTATGGCGAGGCATCCTCAAGCAGCCAAGAAAACAAGGTCGAAGTACAATGGTAGGCTTTGGATTAGTGGAACGCTAACAGGGATGGTATATGTTTGGCATCACGCTTTGGCCAATGGTGGAAGAATCTTATCACCCTTGAAGCAAGATAAAGAACGGTTCGTCAAGTTTTGCGAGAGGAGAAAGCGACTTCATGCTACATGACAGTTTCAACCCGTCACTTTGCTCTCTTGGACCTTCTCTTGAATCTCTTCCTTCTGTTATATTTTGCACTACTATCCTTCCTCACGTGATCTTTCCATCGATTGGTTTGGGTCCATTGACGAGCTTTTGCCTTCCTATTTTTTTCTTCTTGGATTCGTATTTGGGTTTTCAACATGAAAGTTAACTTGACCGATGAGTGCTCGATTGTTTAATCCTTGACTGGTCTGCAAGTCAAGGATGAGTGCTCGATACTTTGACTTGTTGAGAATAATTTAATGTGTTTGATTTCTTCCTAGTTTCAAGGTGACATATTCGTAACCGCAATTAGCCTTATACGCGGGTGGGGGCGAATGTCAATCCGGTGATGAAAGGGAGGTCCAATTAACGATGGATTAAAGTAGAGAAGATCGATTGATGCGAAGGTTAAAGTTAAGAAAGCTCAAAAGATGTAATCCATAAAGTAAGATAGGTCAGTCGAACGGTTGAGTTATAATCGGATGGATTGCACTCTCGGATGGACAAGTAAGGTCAAACAGATAGCATAAGATTACGAGATAAACAAATAATGCATCTCCCAACCATCGTCCCTGTCGGGCAGGTGGCATGTTCGGTTCGGGGAAGAGCCCTCTGGTACGGGAAAGATAAGTGAAGGAGAATGCCCTGATCAGCACAACTGAGCGGGGCGCGTCTCGGCCAAGCGGCCATCGATCAGCCTGCTGCGCGACCCACCTATGTATCTCCTAGTACCCTTTCGGAGGTTTGTGTCACTGACAACAGAGCATGTTCCGCAAGTGAATCGTACGATAGAAGCTTTCAACCTGTCACATCAGGGATTTGCATGCTTGCTTAAGGTGTTAGAGACACTTTATACTTGTCTTTTCCTAGGATGTTTGGGAAAACATACATCCACTTTGAGATGCATATGTAGACACTACAGTAATACTATAAAAGGAGTTTTCATCTATAGGTAGAGATATGTGCAATTTTATGATTCTACACAATCTCTGTTATCGCATTCTCATTACTCCCCACTTCGTCGGAACTTGACTTGAGTGTCGAAGGATCAATGCCGGTGATATGGTGCATAACAGTAGGATTCGATAAAGCCAGGAAGTCCGAAGTCAAGGGGACGTAGCAATCAGAAGTCAAGGGGATGTGTCAGTCAGAAGTCAAGGGGACATGGTAGTCAAAAATCAATGGGGCTTGGTAGTCAATAGTTAGAGAAAGAAGAAGTCGGGCTGCCTGACGTCATCAGCCACATGATTCCTGGTCGGGTGCTTACAGATCAGGATTCCAGATCTGAGACATGGGGTCCGACCGGGGGTAATGCCTAACCTGCTCTGAATATCGAGTTTTCTCAGCTCAGTTTACATATCTAGACCTAGTACTCTCGGTAGGCCGACTCTTGGTCGGCTCTTGGGTAATCCAAAAGGGAAGATGAGACTCTCGCCCTAGCTAGTCCTTCTCATCAAGACTCAAGTCGGGTGTTATACCTGACAGATCATCCCGAGCTGCCCCTAGTCACACCTGGGAGAGACAGAAGGCACTAGGCAACAACAAGGTCAGCGAATCGTAACCATCTGTTAGAGAATAACTGCTATATATCAGGGAATATTCCAATGGCCTGCCGTCATTTGTGAATGGAACCTTCTTCCAGTACATAGGATGGTGCCACGCGTCCTCCATCACTCGACAGGTCCTAACACCCAATATTCTCTGACATCGGTCAGACTCCAGAGGTACACATGGTCATATAAAAAGGGAGGTCCTCTCCTTTGAGCAGGTAGACTTTGTCACACATTCAAACTTGTCCTCTACAGTTCTTTTTCCTTCGTACACTGTTCTTCTGGGAAAAAAGTACCTGACTTGAGGTTTGAAGGGCCTGTACCGGGGACTTTTTCCCTAGTGTCTGGTCTTTAACGTTTCGTGCGCTTGTCTGAGTGTGCACAGAGCTTAAGTACCACCGGCTTAGTCATCACCATCCTTCAGTTCCACGTGGGGCGTTGGGGGGGAGGGCTGTTTTCCAGTGCACATACGCCAGGTGTCCTCGAGTCACCTCTCCGTCAACACCGACAACACCTCAGCCGACCTTCATCTTACTCAGATTCCATATAGGATCAATTTGGCGTCGTCTGTGGGAACTTCCTTCGCCTGTTCTGGAGCATGAATATGGAGGATACCGGAAGGATCAATATCACCATGACAACAGGAGAATATGAATTGTTCAAGGAGGCCAAGAAGCGGGTGACTTCCGAAAAATAGACCATTGCTTCACGGTCGTACAAGATGCCTGCAATTTCCAAGGACCCGACTCGCGTCTCGGATAGGGGATCTAAGAGAAAACAACCCGAGGATTTCCCTCAAGCCTTCTATCGGGAGTCTAGCCCAGACTATTACCACAAGGGCCCGGACTGTTACAATATGAAAGAGCAACCACAGACCTCCATCGCGGAGAGCTCCCCACCTAGTGATTCAAAGAAAGGGAAAGTCATAGTCCTCAGGGAGGAGCCCCGGGGGGAGCTTGAGGAGCAAGTGTCCTTTTCTCTAAGGGTACTCAAGGAGAAGCTACCGAAGGGGTACAAGCCCCTAGCTATTGGAGAGTATGACGGTAGCAAGGAGCCATAGGATCATCTTTGAAAGTTTCAGAACATTGCGCTGCTGCATCAATATAGCGACGCCATCAAGTGTCGAGTGCTCTTAAACACTCTGTCTGGCTTGGTACAAAAATAGTTCGATGGACTGCCGACTGGGTCCATCACCTACTTCCATGACTTCAAGACTAATTTCCTGCGCCATTTCGCTAATAGCAGGAAGTACCAGAAAACAGACCATTGTCTTTTCCCCCTCAAGCAAGGGTCTACCGAGCCCTTGAGAGGCTATATCAAATGCTTCAACTAGGTAGCCCAGGACGCCCCATCTGCTACCTCTGAAATATTGATGAGTATCTTCTCCCATGGTCTGATTGAAGGGGAGTTCTTCTGAGCCCTCATTCGAGAGCCTGTGAAGAACTTCGATGAGATGCTAGGGAAGGCCTCCAGTTACATCAACGTAGAAGAAGCCCAGGCGGCTTGGTCGAAAGTAGACAAGGTGCCTGCTCCTGCCAACAACCCGAAGAAGAGGTCTCCCCAATCGACAACTCAGCCTCTTCCGCGTGCTAAGTGTTCCTGACCGAGATTCCTGCCCAAGCAGGACTCTCGGATGGCTTCAAGGGTAGAAGTTGTCCAAGCCCCAAGACCCGGTCAGTGGGGACCTTACTATTGCACTTACCACAGATCCTACACTCATGCCACCGAAGATTGTGTCCAGTTCGCCCGTGATTCCCAGTGTGTAGCTGAACTGGGTCTGCCTCCACCTGAGATCACGCCCAAGCTTCAGAAGTTGTTGGCCGGCCAACGGACCACGGCAGGTCAGTCAGGTAAATCCCTACTCGACAACGCAGGTCAAGGAAGCCAGCAACCAAACCGTGACAAGGAGCCAGGGGAATCCCTGGAGGAGGAGAACAGGGGAAATGCAACCACTCGAAAGATCGGCATGATCTCCGGAGAGCCCAAGGACGGAGATTCTATTAGGGCTCGAAAATCTCATGAACACCGCGAAAATCTCATGAACACCGCTTGGAAATACATACCATAGGATGCTGTCGGGAACAAGCTACCAAGCCCATAATCAATTTTGGGTCGCAAGACTTGGAGGGGTTAGAGTTCCCTCATGATGGTGCCCTAATAATCAAAGCCGGCATAGCCAATAGTTGTGTGGCCAGGGTTTTTGTTGATACCGGAAGCTCTGTCAACATTCTATTCAAGAATGCATTCGAGGGCATGCAAATTGATGTCAGTGAGCTCCAGCCCGTGACCACTTCATTATACTGCTTCACCGGCAATGAAGTAAGACCCATGGGCCAAATTAAGCTAGCTATTTCTCTGGGTAGCAAGCCCACTATTGAGGATGTGAAGAAGCACTTTTGTTGTTGTGGGAAGATCGGCATTGCATGAATTTCGGGCAGTAGTCTCCACCTTTCATTAGAATATTAAATTACCTATGGGAGATCAAGTCGAAAAAGTCAGAGGGGAGAAATTGGTCTCTCACAGGTGTTACATTGACATGGTGAAAGTGGAGGCCTGTAAGGCTCAAAGAACCCAGGATGGCAAGATCCACGTCATACAAGAGGAACCTCTACCTATAGCAGAGGAACTCATCCCTTGGGAGGAGGTCCAGCTCTATCCCGAGCATCCAGAAAACCTTACCCGCATATCTATCGACCTGCCGATCAAGATCAAGATAGATCTGGTCAAATACTTGACACGCAATAGGGGCGTCTTCGCTTGGTCCCCCGAAGAGCTACCTAGAGTCAAGCCCGAGGTAGCTGAACACAAACTACATCTTCTGCCTGATTTCAGGTCGGTCAAGCAGAAGAAGCAGAACTTCTCGGCCAAGTAAAATAAGATCATTCGAGCTGAGGTGGATCAGATATTGAAAGCAGGGCACATTAAAGAAGTACAATTTCTGTCTTGGATCTCTAATATGGTCCTGGTGTCCAAACTCAACAACAAGTGGAGAGTCTCCATCGACTTCCGAGACCTCAACCATGCTATCCCTAAGGCCTATTACCCGCTACACAGGATTGATAAGATAGTAGACTCAATCTCGGGCTATGAAAAGATCTGCATGCTCTACGCTTACCAAAGATATCACAAAATCCCCCTGGCGCTAGAAGATCAGGAGAAGGTCAGCTTCATCACGGCATATGGTACTTTCTGTTACACCGTCATGCCTTTTGGATTACAAAATGCAGGAGCTATCTACTAGAAAATGATGGATAAAATCTTCCAAGAGTAGATTGGACAGAATATAAAAGTCTATGTAGACGACATCGTCATCAAATCCACCTTGGCCATAAATTTGATTTCTGACATAAAAAAGACCTATGGCACGCTACGACAATATGGGCTAAAATTAAATCCATTGAAGTGCCTATTTGGAACTCAAGGGGAAAAATTCTTCGGATACCTCGTTACCGAGCCGGGAATTGAGGCTAACCCGGAGAAGGTTCGAGCACTTCAAGACAAGAAAGCGCCTCAGAATCTGAAAGAAGCGCAGAAGTTGGTGGGTAGAATAACTGTGTTGTCCAGGTTTATATCTCGGTCTGCAGATTGAGCACTGCCTTTCTTCAAGGTGCTTAGGAGAGTAGCTAAGTTTCAATGGGATGAAGAATGCAACCAAGCCTTCGAAGAGTTGAAAAAGTACCTGGAGACCTTACCCTCATTGTTTAAACCTATTGCAAGGGAGCTGCGCTAGGTCTATCTGTCAGTTATGTTAGGACCAAAAGTAGCTAGAGAGGGGGGTGAATAGCTCGTCGCTTTCGCTCGTTGCTCGGCGTTGCTTGTTTCTTCAAAGATGTGCAGCGAAAATACAAAGAAACAATCACACAACGCTAACACGGTTGGTTTACTTGGTATCCACCTCACAAGAGGTGACTAATCCAAGGATCCACACCAACACACACACCCTCCACTAAATAAAACTCTCCTTTATGGTAACTACCAAGGGCGGAGAAGGCCTACAAGACTCAATACAAGAAGAGAGGGAAAGGATACAAGAAATACAAGCTTACAAGCTTACAATGAGTATAAACCCTAACCCTAGCTTCTCTTCTTGGCTTTGATCCGCCTCTTGACTTGGAGAACTTCCAAGATCCTTCAAGAACTGGCGATCTGAGCTTTGTGAGTGCTGTGGAGGAGCTGGCGAGAAATCTGGAGTGAATCGGAGAAGAGATACCGGTGCGCCGCGGCCTTTATCGACGCCAACGGTCGGATCCCGATCGATTCGAGTGTTCCCAATCGATCGGAGGCTTTGGATCGATCCACGGATCGATCCAGTGCTTGCTGGGAACCTCGATCGATCCATGGATCGATCCAGCTCTTGCGCCACCCCAATCGATCCACCGATCGATTGGGACATCTGGATCGATCCACGGATCGATCCGAGGCTCTGATTTCGAAAGCTTGATCGATCCACTGATCGATCCAGTACTTGGTTTTTGCCCAAAACCAAGTCCCAAGCCTACCAAAATAACACCCGGTCAACCTTGACCTGTTGGTACACCATGCCTAGCATTTGGTTACTCCTTTGACCTGCTAGGACTTCCCACCAAGTGTCTGGTCAATCCCTTTGACCCACCTGGACTTTTATATTCATGCCAAGTATCTGGTCACTTCTTTGACCTACTTGGACTTCCCAACACTAGATGTCCGATCATCCCTGATCCATCTGGATTTTCCCTTGCCTGGCTTCACTCACCAGGACTTTCATCTAGCTTCACTCACTAGGACTTTCCATCTGCCTAGCTTCACTCACTAGGGCTTTCACCTGGCTTCACTCACCAGGACTTTCACCTAGCTTCACTCACTAGGGTTTTCAATCTGCCTAGTTTCACTCACCAGGACTTCCATTCTACCTAACATCCCAGTTAGGACTTCCCAGTCAAGTATCCGGTCAACCTTGACCTACTTGACTCTTCTTCAATCAATTTCTTATTGTCAAACATCTAAACTCAAACCAAGACTCAGCTTGGTCAACCAGGTCAACCTTGACCTGAGGGATGTTGCACCAACAATCTCCCCCTTTTTGATTTTTGACAATACCACAATAACACTTACAATACCACATGTAAGTTAGGCTAATCCTATAGCCTCAATCTTCATGCCACTAGGTAATGAACATATAAATTAAGCTCTTCATTTTTCTCCTAAGAGGGCACACTCCCTCTAGGTAATGAAAGCCTAACTTACACCCATTCACAGGTCCTTTCATTCTCCCCCTATTGGCACACATCAACCCATCTTTGGGCACACATCAACCCATGCCCCAATTTTTGGTACACATCAACAAATCCATTTGTTGACGACTCTCCCCCTGAAGAGTTGCTCATCGTTGTTCACAACATCACTCGTTGTGATCAACACGATAATGAAGGTCCCATACCCTTCATTTATCCTTACTTCTCCCTCAATGTAGACAAATACCCAACCCTGAGCATTTTCTAACCACTTGAGTTCCTACTTGAAATAATGAGGATATCCACTCCCCATTTCAAGTTCAAAAGCTCATACATGAGCATTTTCTTTAAAGAAGGTTAACCACCTTCCAAGGTTCATGAAAAATAATTTTTCATGTCTTTAAAGAGTCCCTCCCCCTAAAGACATGGTGGTAACTTCTGTCATTGCACCAACAATGACTTGGAATCCCTAAACCTTTAGGAAACCCAAATTTAGAAGTTTTGAGGTTCAAATACTCAAAATTTGAAACAAACCTCAACCTAAACTTCAATGAAGCCTTCCTTAACCAATCCTTCCTTGTTTTCACATGAAAACACCCTTTGCATGTATACAAATGTATTTTGGTGGGTTTGGAATGGTTACCTAGACTCAAAGGGGTTCAAAGATGCTGAAATCAGACCTTCCCAGCCAAAATCAGCAACTTGGATCGATTGGAGTTGGATTCCAATCGATTGAACCTTTCTGAATCGATCCACTGATCGATTCAAGATCGGCTGATCGATCCAGCGAGCTTCTGCTCGCGGGGGACTTGCCTTCTGAATCGATCCATGGATCGATTCAGGCACTCCAATCGATCCATGGATCGATCAAAGCTCTGATAGTTGCTGAAATTTCATTTCAGTCAACTTCAGAAACCCCTAGAAAATTCTACAAAAATTCAAAAATCATGAAATTTCGTGTAGACATTATTTAGGGCATACTTAATCATGGAAAAATAGTTTTCTATGAAAATACATCATATTTTCAAAGATTGACACAAGATTGAAAACTTGCTAAAACTTTAGCGTTTTCTTCAAGTTTGTGTCTAACTATTCAATGGTGATTACTATCAAAAGATAGCCTTCACCATGGTTTTCCAAAAGCATTTTTTTTTTTTAAACATTTTCAAAACCAATATCCCATCATGTTCCTTGGGCATAATGCATATGACTTGTACATTAGCTTTCCCAATGATGGGAAAACACATAACTATGTGTTTTGATGAACCTAAAACTCAAAAGAATGCACTAAATCAACATCTTGAGCTTTATTCATCATCCTAATATCTCACTTGTATCTAATATGTACTAAAAACACATACAAGTCATCTTATAGGTCTTTGTGAGATGTAGATTTTGGTTTTGCCCTTAATCTAGGGATCATGCATATCTATCTAGGCATTTTGGAGATATTAGACACCCACATAGGATGTCACTTGTTAATAAGTGTTGTTAAATGCCTTTTGTCCTTAATTACAAGGAATTAAACTTAATGCAAGATAATGTTATGGCATACATCAAAAAGAAATAATTTTCAAAAGAAAATATCCTATAACTACATGATGTATGAATGTCATGACATGGTATTTTGGATTTTCATAATAAAACATGAATGAAAAAATAGACATGATGTCATGGCATATGATGGGCAAACAATCATGGCAAGATTTAGCATAAATAAAATATACCTAGATTAACTATCTAAGTATCCTTAAAACCTTAGCTAAACTTACAGCTTAAACCTAGATTGCCCTAAAGTGCTTCATGAAAATGCCAAAGCCTAAATTGGCATTTCTAATTCCCTTGATTAATTTATGCCAGTCGAAATTAAGTATATCCTCAAATGTTGGCATATTTCATTTTTCCACAAGAATAGCACCTTTAAATCAAGGCCCGGATCGCCTTAAATTTCCTAAGAACATACCAAAATCCCAACTTGGTAGTTCTTATGAATTTCCCAATATGTGCCATTTAAGATTAAAATCAATTCTTCCACCATTAGGCACATTTTACTCTTTCAAGGAGTAAATAATAATTCCATTTCATTTTCAAAGGTTAACAAACCTTGAAAATGCTCCTTGAGTGTCAATTTCCTCAAAGTTGGGTTAACTACCCTTCTAATCGGAGTTGACACTCTCTAACCCATTTATGGGGTAGAGAAAATGCTCCTAGGAACCCAACACCTATTGGTGCTCCTTGGATGCTCTAGGTACTCACTAGGGATAACTTCCCTAGATACCTTCCTAGTGACCTTGTTGGGCTTCTTAGAAGCCTTGGTCACATTTTCTAGGTCAACTCTAGGGATAGCCTCCCTTGTGACCTTGTTAGTGACTTTCTTAGACTTCTTAGAAGTCTTAGTCACTTTGGTTGCAAAGAGATTTCTAGGGATATCTTCCCTTGTATCTTTGATTTGACCTCTAGACTTAGGGTTTGTTCCATAGCTATATGGAACCCTATGATAACTAGGCACATCCCTTTTTGCTTTGGGTTTATATCCCAAACCTCTATGGCCATTGGATGACTTTTGTACCCCTAAACCTAGGTTATGCTCATTTTGCCCTTTTAGGATATTTTCCATCATTTTTAGGGTCTTTTCCATTTTATCAAGTCTTGATCTCAAGACTTGATTTTCTATCATTAAATCCTTAGATTTTGATTTTTCATTACACCCATGAGCATTTTTGTTTTTGGGCTTGTATCTATTATCCTTAGTGTTCTTGCCCAAGTGTCCATCTACCTTCCTAACCTTAGGTTGGGTAGTTTTGGCATGTAGGGCCACATGTTTTTCCTTAAAGCCCTCATGCTTCCTATTCTTATGGTAAATCGCATTAAAATGATAAAAATTAGAACTATCATGCTTTTTACCATAATGTAAAGGGGTAGGCTCAATAAAAGATACCTTCTTCTTTACCTTGGAGGCTCCCCCTTGACTAGTGCCTCCTTGAGCCTTGACCACCTTCTTCCCCTTGGGACATTGACTTCGGTAATGCCCCTTTTGATTGCAAGAGAAGCATATAATATGCTCCTTGCTCTTCTTTGTGTTGGGGATGATCTCCTTGGGCTTCACCTTGCCTTTTTGTGCCACTTGGCCCTTCTTCTTGGCCAATTTAGGGCACTTGCTCTTGTAGTACCCATGTTCCCTACACTCAAAACATATAATATGATTTTTATTATTAATTGAACTATTTTTACCTTCTTGTGTAGGGATGGCATCTTTTCCTTTGGATCCGGAGGTTGAAGCTTCCTCTTGATCGGACCTTGATTCTCCTCCATTTGATTTTTCTTGACTTGTGGAGGTAGAATCTTCTTCCTCCTCTTCGTCTCTTGACTCGGATGTAGAAGCTTCTCCTTCTTCTTGATCCGGCGTCACCAAGGATTGCTCCCCCTCAATCCTAGAGGTGGAGGCTTCATCTTCTTGAATATGAAACAAGGAGTATGCTCCCTCCTTGTTCCCTTCGTTGCATTCCCTTGAGGATGAAGCTTCTTGGATTTCCTCTTTTTCGGAGGTTGAGCATCTCTCAACCTCGGAGTCCTCCTTTTGGTCTTGCTCCAAAGAGTCACCCTCTATGGATACTTCTTGCTCTTGTACAGTGGAGGGGATCTCTTCATGAAGCTTGGCCAATTTGCTCCATAATTCCTTTGCATCTTCAAATTCTCCAATTTTGCAAAGGATGGTGCTTGGCAATAAATTGACCAAAAGCTTGGTCACTTTGTCATTTGCATCGCACCTTTGAACTTGCTATTGGCTCCACTTGCTCCTCTTGAGAACTTTGCCCTTTGAATTTCTTGGATCCTTGAAGCCTTCCATTAGAGCAAACCATTGCTCTATCTCCATCATAAGAAAGTTTTCGATTCTTGATTTCCAAGAATCGAAGCTTGTGGATGTGTACGGTGGAGCCACCCTTGTGTCAAATCCAAGTCCATCTTGGAATTGCATCTTGAAGTTGAGCTTGTTGAAATCTTTGACTTTTGATGAATTTGCTTCAACTTCTTCACCCTCTAGCTTTCCTTGTTATGCTTGACCCTTCCGGCGATGATTCCAGTGAAGAGCGGGCTCGCTCTGATACCACTTATTAGTAGCTAGAGGGGGGGTGAATAGCTCGTCGCGTTCGCTCGTTGCTCGACGTTGCTTGTTTCTTCAAAGATGTGCAGCGGAAATACAAAGAAACAATCACACAACGCTAACACGGTTGGTTTACTTGGTATCCACCTCACAAGAGGTGACTAATCCAAGGATCCACACCAACACACACACCCTCCACTAAATAAAACTCTCCTTTATGGTAACTACCAAGGGCGGAGAAGCCCTACAAGACTCAATACAAGAAGAGAGGGAAAGGATACAAGAAATACAAGCTTACAAGCTTACAATGAGTATAAACCCTAACCCTAGCTTCTCTTCTTGGCTTTGATCCGCCTCTTGACTTGGAGAACTTCCAAGATCCTTCAAGAACTGGCGATCTGAGCTTTGTGAGTGCTGTGGAGGAGCTGGCGAGAGATCTGGAGTGAATCGGTGAAGAGATGCCGAAGGAATCGTGCGCCTGCGGCCTTTATCGACGCTAACGGTCGGATCCCGATCGATTCGAATGTTCCCAATCGATCGGGGAGGCTTTGGATCGATCCACGGATCGATCCAGAGCGCCTCTGTGCTCTGGAAAAACGCCTGGATCGATCGTGCGAAGCAGCCGCGTCCCAATCGATCCACTGATCGATTGGGACATCTGGATCGATCCACGGATCGATCCAGAGGCTCTCTGTTCGCTAAGAAAGGCTTGGATCGATCCACTGATCGATCCAGTACTTGGTTTTTGCCCAAAACCAAGTCCCAAGCCTACCAAAACAACACCCGGTCAACCTTGACCTGTTGGTACACCATGCCTAGCATTTGGTTACTCCTTTGACCTGCTAGGACTTCCCACCAAGTGTCTGGTCAATCCCTTTGACCCACCTGGACTTTTATATTCATGCCAAGTATCTGGTCACTTCTTTGACCTACTTGGACTTCCCAACACCAGATGTCCGATCATCCTTGATCCATCTGGATTTTCCCTTGCCTGGCTTCACTCACCAGGACTTTCACCTAGCTTCACTCACTAGGACTTTCCATCTGCCTAGCTTCACTCACTAGGGCTTTCACCTGGCTTCACTCACCAGGACTTTCACCTAGCTTCACTCACTAGGGTTTTCAATCTGCCTAGTTTCACTCACCAGGACTTCCATTCTACCTAACATCCCAGTTAGGACTTCCCAGTCAAGTATCCGGTCAACCTTGACCTACTTGACTCTTCTTCAATCAATTTCTTATTGTCAAACATCTAAACTCAAACCAAGACTCAGCTTGGTCAACCAGGTCAACCTTGACCTGAGGGATGTTGCACCAACATGTTACCCTTGGGGATGTGAGGGCGGTGTTGGTGAAAGAACAGGATGATGTACAATGGCTAGTTTATTTCTTCAGTCATCTATTGAAAGGGGTCGAGTCTCAGTATATAATCCTGGAGAAGTTAGTTTATGGATTGGTTCTCATGACCCGTCGCCTGCGGCCTTATTTCTTAGCACATCCGATCATGGTCCTAACCAATAGTACCATGGGGAAGGCTCTTACTAACATAGAGGTAGATGGCCATCTCATCAAATGGGAAACTGAACTGGGAGAATATGACATATAGTATCAGCCCCAAACGGCGATTATAGTACAAGTCTTGGCAGATTTTTTTACGGAGGTCCATCAGCCTGATTTGGAGGAAACATGGAAAGTGTATGTGGATGGTTAGTCAACTCAATAGGGAAGTGGAGTAGAGGTACTCCTCATATCTCCTCAAAAAGATATCATGCAACTGGCTATTAGATTAAACTTCAGAGTCACCAACAATGAAGCGGAGTATGAGGCACTACTGGTAGGATTTCAATTGTAGCTTGGCATGCGGGGGCAGCCCGGGTAATCATTCACTCAGATTCTCAACTAGTAGCTCAGCAAGTGGCCTGTAACTTTGAAGTTAACAATAAGAAGATGCAACTATATAGAGAAGCATATGAGAAAATAAAGGAAGGCTTCAAGGAAGTTACAGTGATCAAGATTCCTCGAGCATAAAACCAGAGAGCTGATGAATTGGCCAAAATGGCTAGCTCTATGACCACATGGGTGTTGGATAGGTCAATAGCCCAAAGTTTCCTAATATCTCAGATAAATCTACAGAACAATATAGAAGAGTCAATCGACTGGAGAGCCCCAATGATCATTTATCTTCAGCAGGGCGTCCTACCTACCGATCCTGAAGAAACTAGATTGATCAAGAGAAGAGATCACGTATATACTCTGATTGGGGATCAACTGTATAAGCGGGCATTTTCTACACCACTACTCAAATGCTTAGGTACGGATGAGGTGGAATATGCCTTACAAGAAGTACATCATGGGTGTTGTGGTAACCACATTGGAGGAAGGATACTGGCTCAAAAAGTATTGCTGGCAGAGTATTTTTGGCCCACTCTACATAGAGATGCCCAGCGATTGGTGAATACCTGCTTATCTTGCCAAAAGCATCAGAACCTGACCCATCGATCGATCGATACGCTGAAAACCTCAATAGTCTCATGCCCCTTTGATTAATGGGGCATGGACATTGTAGGACCATTCCCAATGGCACAAAGTCAAAGACAATTCTTGCTCGTAGCAGTGGACTATTTTTTCAAATGGGTGGAAGCCAAAGCCCTGGCCAGGATTACTGAGGGAGCCATTATTTAATTTCTATGGAAGAACATCCTATGCTGATTTGGAATACCATACAAGATGGTCTCAGATAATGGAAGACAGTTCCAAGGACGCAAGATCCAGGAATGGTTTCAAGGATTTGGAATAACCCAGGTCTTCACGTTCGTGGCTTATCCTCAAAGTAAAGGGCAAATGGAGGTCACCAATAGAGAGATAGTTCGGGGGTTGAAGGTCAAGCTGCATCATGTAGGCGGCGATTAGGTAGAAGAGATTGTTGTCTCTCCGCAAGTATACGGAAATGTCGCAAGTAATATAAAAGGTTATCGTATCCACAGGGACTGTTGATTAAGCACTAATTAACTTCGCACGGCGAATTATTTAGACAATCTAAAGTTGTTAACAAACCCTAAAGAGAATGAAAAGAGAAATGAGAGAAAGAAAAGAGCGTAAATGAATGAAAGGGGAATAGACACTAGGATTTCGGTTTCTTTGTGATGTTATTCAATGTAAATGATCTACCAAATCTTATTCCTCAATTGTCTAACATTTGTAGAAGGTTGTCGGTTCTCTCTTGCAATAGACAACCGACTTAGGACTGAAATATGCACCTAAATGTGATCAATTGGATATGAATCTACGTTGTCCTTACACAAGATTGCACCTATTACTATGCTTCCCTCGGATATCAACATAGGAATTCATAACTTCTCAACCCATTAAGATACAAAGATTAAACAAACAATCTATCATACCCTCTTGAATAATCCATTTACCCTTTTCAAGGTTATCCCTCAAACGTCTTTACACGGGCTTGCACCTGTCACGTGGATCCCTCGGAAAATCGAGTGAGAAATAATCTCTACGAGATCTATAGACATTCAAACATTCAATCAAGCATGGTCATTAAGCCAAATCACAACATTCCACACAAGATCAAATAGATACAAACAAGACAATATCATAGAAATAGGAAATTGTCAAATCCACAAGAGTTTTACATCATCATCACATCACAAATACTTCCTACATCCTAGATCTAGAGATCTACTCCATTGCAAGATAATTACAATCAAGAGACAAGAAATAAAGCAATCTACAACTCAAAACATAAGGAGAAGAGAAGAGAAAGCTTATCCATGTAGCACCGGTCTTCTTGGATGCAATCCTTGCTCCGGAGGTGGACGGATCGGCGAAGGATGGAAGATCTAGGGTTCCCCCAAGGGGGAAAACCCTTCCCCGAGCAATGGGGAAGACGCCCCAAGCCAAAGACCAACCAAAAGATCTGAGAAAAGGGGAAGAAAACCCCTTTTATAGGCTTGGCATGGGCGCCACATGGCCCCGTGGCACGGCTGTGTGAGGCTCACACGGCCTGCACCACTTCCTTCTCTGCCAACCTCACACGGCCGTGTGAGGTTGGCACAGCCATGGCTTGCTCTGCCACTGCCCCCTTGCATGGCCGTGTAGATCTACATGGCCTGGACTGCCTCCAGTTCTGGTACCCTTACACGATCGTGTCTGGGACATGGCCATATTCTTCTCCTTCTCTGTCAAAGTTACACGACCGTGTGGATTCACACGACCATACCATTCTTCTCCTTTGGAAACCTTACACGGTCATGTGGCTCACACAGCCATGGGCCATGTGCCTCACACGACCGTGTGCAGGTCACACCCCCTTGCATGGCCCTTGCACACCCCCTTGCATGACCCTTGTCATAGCTCTAAATTGCAATCCTTCATTTCAGCGTCTTTTATACCATCAAGATGGGGTTTTCTCTGGTTGAAGTCTTCATCAAAGTTGTATATCTTGAAGTTATCTACAAATTGGTATATAGAACGGCCCAAAACTCCAATCGAGCACAAAGTTATGGTCATTTTACTTTTGGTCTGCTGTGTAGGAAATCTCACACGGCCTTCACACGGCCGTGTAAGGTTCACACGGCCCCAACATGACCCCTACACGGCCTTGACATTCCCATGTGGTCTCCACACGGCCAGAACTTGGAAGAACTTAGTTTTTGCATGCCCGTGACACTCTGAAAGCTCTAGACTTCATTTAAGCTCTGTTTTTGCTCCAAATCACGTCCTATCAATCAAAACAAGCAAAGAGTAGATGTCCGAACAAAATATAATGGAAGTATGACATTACAATGAAATAGGGTGCAATAAACATAGATTATGCTAATGAAATACAAGTATATGTGCGTCAAAGCATGCATAAAAGTGTATATAATCTACGCACATCACACCCCCAGACTTAAACCTTTGCTTGCCCTCAAGCAAAATCCGTAATCTAGATTCATGTGGTTAGATAGTGCATCATAATATCTAGCAAGTCAAACTAATCCTATAAAATGATTTCATTGGTGAGCAAGATACAAAAGTAGTTTGAGTATGACCTAAATAGTAGTCCTCCGTGCTCAGTGCGAAAGTGGCCTAAATTTATCAAGTTTCAATCCCTAAGTCTAGTCAAGTCGTCATAAAATTGTGTTCCTTATGCTTCCGGTGATAGATACTTACCTGCCACACGCAAGGTTCGTTCCCCACAAAAATGCATACTATGCATCGTCTACACAAGGTCTCAAAGGAATACTCAGTATAAAGAGAAACATAGCATTCATTTCCCCAGTAATCTAACTTGGTCTCAAAGGGGTGAATTACTAGCTTCCACTCACGACAACTATTTTTTTATCCCTTATTTTTTTTTCTTTGAATGTTTTCAAAGTATCAAACTTGAACAAACTTTCATTTTTTTTTCTTGGGATTGATTTTTCCAAATGAGCTTACATGATCTGAATTTATCCAGTAACCAAAATGTAGTTGAGAGGTCACTATAGAAGCACAAGTACTAGTCCAATTCTATGAATCATGACTATTTTAGAGTTATCAATCATCAAAAATAGGCATAGTGTATAGAGATCCTAAAACAAGGTCAATACTTAAACTCTTATAGTAAAGACATTGCTCACTTCATGCTATCATAGATAGAAAAAGAAAGATTACTAAACATACTAGCACCATAAGTAACTCATAAACCACATAAAATCTAGAATAAACGTGTTAGTATTTTTCAATAAGGACAAACAATCATGATGTGATGTAAGATGCAACTAGCAAAAATAAAAAATTTATTATACAAAAACTAAACTAAACCAAATGCATCTAATGCATCCCCCAGACTTAAATTTTTTATTGTCCCAATGAAAACTAAAAACAATGTGGAGGAGATTTTAAGTAAGAGAAGTTACCAAGTGATGAGCTCTAAATGGTTGACATTCATGTTTTTAAAGATACTCCTCCATCTAATACTCACATTCCTCCACAACTTTGAATTCTACAAAAATAAGATAGACAAGAAAAATTAAGTAGAGGATACATGTTTATTATAAAGAGAGAACTAAAGACATAAAAGAAAACAAGGAAAATGAACTTGGGTTGCCTCCCAAGAAGCGCTTGTTTAAGGTCATTAGCTCGATCACCTCATTAGATTCATCTAAATCTTGCTCTTGGAGGGGTAAGATATTTTAGAACCTTCTTACCAAGGGTTCTCAATTTTTCAACAAATAAACTCTCCTTCAAAGGTTCAACCATATCTTGTCCTTGTGAACCATGTGCAACATTTGTCCTGCCACCATCATGCTGAAAAAAGAATTAATTAGTAACAATAGAAAAATGAATTGAAATTTGACTTTTACCAATCACTAATGTAAGAAAATCATTGAACATGGTTTGACATTTAGATAAGGAAGGTTGTGGCTCAAGTGGTGGTCTTTCTAAAAGAGGTGATTCTTGAGACTTAGCTTCTATTGCACAAGTTCGTACACTCTCAATATCAACTAGTTCATGTCTTACATCATCCAAAGTGACTAAAGCTTGTGTGACTAAGGAGAGTGATTCTTGGGTCATCCCTACACATCCCTCCACAACATGACCATAAATTGGTTCAGATGTAGGAAGGGAAGGCTCTTCTAGATCTTTGACATTGGGAGGTAATGGAATTAAAGTGGTGCACTCCTTTATCAAAATCTTAGATTCATGATCCTCAAGCTCATCACAACATTTTCTTATCATAGACTCGAGATTAGTAGATATTCTATTTGATCCGGTGGTAAGAGCGGGCCCCCCCTCTTGCAATGTCAACGTCAAGTGGAAGTCACCGGAGTAGCCACCCATCCGGGAGGAGTGTGGTCCGACCGGACGGACGACCATAGACGGCCGGTCCGACCGGATTGCCGGCCGGGCCGATGGAATCGGATGCCCGGATGGGTCTGGCCGGCTCACACTTATGGTTGGAAGGCACCCTGTCAAATCGGGGTTCCGACGCTCAGTTAAAAAGGTCATGGACCGAGCTGACCTTTTGACCGACCACAGTCATAAAGCACCCCTGTTTATTAGTCTCCACAAAGCACAAGTAAACCACTGCGGATGTCCGGTCGGATGTTGAGGGAGATGTCCACTCGGACGACAAGTTTGGAACAAGGGAAAATACCCGAGGATTTCTTCTCTGACAACCGGTAGGTTTCACGTGTGTGCCATGCTCCAAATCTTGTGACAGGGGATTCTGCTGTCCCATCGAGGGCATGCTCTGACTATAGCGATATGGGTCAGGTAAGCTTTCTGACAGCCGCATACCTGGGAAAAGACAGAGGACACGTATGCACCTAGGTACGCGTGCCCAAACCCTTCACAAGCTCTATATAAAGAACCTCAGGTTTCGCTGGGGAGGTACGTATTCGGAGACTTTGGGAGCCACTTTGTTCATCGTAGCTTACCTGACTTCAGCGTCGGAGGGTCGCCGAACCCTTCCGGCCGACCGGCTTGCAGGGTGTCGCGCCACCAGTGGGAGATCTACATCAGCGAGCCAAGAGCGCCACGTGCCCGGCCTGCTGACTGGTTCTGACAGATCAAATTGGCGCGCCTGGAAAGCACCGATCCGAACAAGAACGATAGACGAGGGTCGACGACAACACACGGTGGCGCTTTCGACGGAAGAACTCAAGCTCTAGTCGAGAAAGGCCGCCAAACTTGTGGAACAAAAGCAACGCCGAACGACCGAGCAAGCAACATTCGCGGTGGCCGAGCTAAGCACCTCCACCACCGTCAGCATTCCACCGGCCTTATTTCGACCAAGCCGCAAGAGATAGAGGATCTTCAGACGAAATGCCAAGGTGGGATGAAAGAAAAGGGAAAGCTCACCGAGCGGACTCATCTCCCGAACGGATCAATCGCCAATTTTCGGAGGCTATACGAGACCCTCCGCCTAAGCACTACGTGGCTCTGACGATCGGCGAGTACAATGGAACAACAGACCCGGATGATCATCCGGGTAAGTTCGATAACACAGCCACGCCCATCAAGATACGATGGAGTAAAGTGCCGAGTCTTCTTACCACTCTCCTGGATCGGCTCAACGGTGGTTTCGGAGGTTGCCGGACGGATCCATCACTAGCTTCAAGGACTTCCGAACGGCCTTCCTCCACCACTTCGCTAGCAGTCGGCGTTATCAGAAGACAAGTGTCAGCTTATTTGCCATCAAGCAAGAGTCGAGAGAATCGCTTCGAGCTTACATCCAGCGATTCAACCAAGTGGCGATGGATATCCCAACGGCCACATCGGAGACAATGATGAATGCCTTCACTCAGGGCCTCGAGGATGGGGACGTCTTCCGGTCGCTGATCCGAAAGCCGCCCCGAGATTATGATCATATGTTACATCGGGCCAACGAATACATAAACGTGGAAGAAGCGCAAGCCGCCCGGAAAAAGGAAACTCCTACCGAGCGGGCACTTATTCATGCCGAGCGGAAACAGCACGCCGCTCAGCAGCCGCCCAAAGGACCGAGGGCCGAAGCAATTCGATCCCCCCACGCCAGATCGCACGTACAAGAAGTGGCTGCCGCTCGGCCCAAGCCAAAGAAGAGGTGGACCCCTATGTTCTGCTCCTTCCACCAGACGGATACGCACAACACGAGGGATTGTCGAAGTCTTCCCTCGGTCAATCCTGCTCCCAGGAAAGCCGAACGACGGTCTCCTCCATCGACAGGAGACAAAGGACCCATGAAGCCGACCGGCCCGCACCGAAGGCGACATCAACAGACACCCGATCGGCACATCTCCGAGACAGAGAATCGCCGGCGTCGAGAACGGTCACGACTGCCCACTGAAGAGGAAAACAGAGCAATACTTCCGGGCGAGATCAACGTTATTGCGGCGACCGAGGAGACTCCAACCGAGCCGTAAAGGCGGGCCCCGATACCGCAGATCCACGCAATGGGCGTAGTCAAGAGCGGCAAGTGGACCGAAATCACTTTCGGCCCTGAGACTTAGAAGGAGTAGAAGTGCCCACGACGACGCTCTGCTCATTAAAGCTGTAATAGCAAATTATACTATTCACCGCATATTTGTTGACACAGGGAGCTCAACAACATCATATTCAAGAAGGCGTCGATCACCGAATTGATCAAGCCGAGTCGCTTCCCATGTCGACCCCGCCTACTTACGGCAACGAAGTTCACCAATGGACAAATTCTGGCTACTTCATTGGGAGAGGAGCCGCGGAGGAGGCAATAAACTTCGTGGTGGTAGACTCTCCTTCGTCCTACAACGCCATTTTGGGACGACCGGCATTTCGAGCGGTTGTCTCAACCTTCCACCAGAAGATAAAGTTCCCGTGGAGGACAAAGTAGGAGAAGTACGTGGAGATCAGCTAGCGGGCGGTGCTATATAGAGATGGTCCGAGCGGAGGCTTGTTCCGCTCGGAAGGCGCCCAATCGAGGTACACGCCATAACCGAGAAACCTCCCGCTTAATTTATGATGAAAAGGAGGAGGTTCAGATCCATCCGACCCGATCGGAGGCCACGACTTTCATCGCCTCGGATCCGGAGGAGGCGAAGGAGGAGTCGATCCAATGCCTCCAACGAAATCATGATGTTTTCGCCGGTCGACATGAGTTGCCAATTTCCGCCGAGCCTAGCGCAAAGATGAGTTGCATGTCCGACCGGACGCCGCAGAGCAGAAAAAGGATTTCAAGGTCACCGTAATGCCATCATCCCGCGGAAGTAGAAAACTCGAGGCCGCCACATACGCCAAGTGCGCTCCCGAGTGGCCGGCTAACGTAGTATTAGTCTCAAGCCGGGCGGCAAGTGGAGAGTACTTTCGGGACTTAAACAAAGCATGCCCCAAGGACTTCTATCCTCCGCCACTGATAGATCACCTGGTGGACTCTACGGCCGGTGCGAATTGATTTGCATGCTCGACGATACCAAGGCTATCATCAAGTGCCGCTCGCCCATGAAGATCAAGAAAAGTTAGTTTTGTGACGGCCGACCTATAATGTGATGTCGTTCGGATTGAATAATGCCGGGGCCACCTATCAACGCTTGATGAACAAGGTGTTCAAGGAGCAGATCGGGCGTAATCTGGAAGTCTATGTGGACGACATTCTTATCAAATTCGTCCGAGCGGCCGATCTCTTCAGGGACATGGAAGAAACCTTCCGAACGCTACGCAAATATGGAGTCAAACTAAATCCTCAGAAATGCTTGTTCGGAGCAAAAGGGGGCGTTTCTTAGGATATATAGTGACCGAGCGGGGAATCGAATCCAAGAAGGTGAAAGCTCGCAAGACATGCCGCCTCCCGTAAATACAAGGAAGTACAACGGTTGACCGGTGTCCAGATTCATCTCCAAAACTGCCGACCGGAGCCTCCCTTTTTTCAAAATTTTGCGCAAGGCTACTAAATTTCACTGGGACGAGGAGTGCGACCGGGCGTTCGAAGAATTGAAGACGTATCTTAATTCCCTGCCTATACTAGCCAAGCCGGTCGGGGGTGAGTCACTTTATGTTTACCTGTCTTCAACCGAGCATGCTGTAGGCTCAGCACTTGTGAGGGCAAGCGGCGAGGAGCAGCCAGTGTATTTTCTAAGCCACATTTTAAAAGATGCTGAATCTCGTTACACCGGGCTCGAGAAGTTGGCCTTTGCTTTGGTTCTAGCCGCTCGGCGACTTCGACCATATTTCTTGGCTCACACTATCATTGTACGGACGAACAGTCCACTAGGAAGAGTACTGTTGAATCCGGACGGCTCATCAAGTGGACGGGAACTAAGTGAATTTGACATCCAATATTAGCCCCGCGATCAAAGCTCAATCCTTGGCCGATTTTGTGACCGAGGTGCAGAGGCCAAGCCTTGGAGAATATATGTGGATGGGTCTTCCACTCGGCTCGGAGGTAGTATTGCTACTCTCACCTCAAGAAGAAAAGATGCACCTATCCGTCCGACTAGATTACAAGGCCACCAACAATGAAGCGTATGAGGCCCTCATAGCCGGATTGCAGGCAGTACGTCGGGTGACTCTCTATTCGGATTCACAATTTTGGTACCTTTGAAATCAACAGCTTTCGGTCGCTGAAGCCTTTGAAAACTCAAAGCCACTTTCCGAGAGGTCCTTATTCAAAAATTCCCGAACGGAGAAGCAGATGACTGGCCAAGCTAGCAAGTTCTATAGTGCCGGTCACCATTCAACAACCTATTGAAAAGTACTACTGGTAGCACACGTCGACCGGATGGAAAGCCTCACGTTTCCAAGCGATGGAGGACACCCATCATAGAGTTCCTCCGCCGGAAGCCACACCGGCCGATCGGGATGAAGCCCAGCTCCTCGGGAGGAGGGCGGTCGGTTCACACTTATCGGCGATCAGCTCTACAAGAAGGCTTTCTCTCGCGTTGTTGAAGTGTGTGAGCTCGGAAGATTCGGCACATCCTCCGGGAGGTACATCAAGGATCGTACGGAGGACATCCGGGCGGACGATCACTAGCCAAGAAGATCGTAGCGGGATACTTTTGGCCGACCTTACAAATGGACGCCGACCGTCTCTATGTGCCTTTCATGCCAAGTATCACAACTTCTCTCACCGACCGGCGAAGGTGATGAAAGCATCAACCGTTTCATGTCCGCTCGATCAATGGGGAATGGATATTGTGGGTCCCTTTCCAATGACGACCGCGGAAATTTTTGTTGGTGGCGGTCGATTATTTCTCCAAATGGGTAGAAGCCGAGCCACTAGCCAGGATCACCGAACAGATGGTCAAAAAATTCATATGGCAACACATCATCTGTAGGTTCGGTATCCCTCGCCGATTGGTTTCCGACAATGGGCGGCAATTCACAGGGAAGGTGTTGGAAGATTGGTGCAAAAGCTACGGCATCGAGCAACACTTTACGTCCGTGGCTTACCCCCAAAGCAACGGTCAAGCCGAAGTAGCCAACCGGAAAATTCTCCGTATTCTGCGCGCTCGGCTCGACCACGTGGGAGGAAGTTGGCCGGATGAAGTGCCGGGCGTTTTATGGGCCATCCGGACGACTCCTAAGGAAGGAACGGGCGTTACACCTTTTCATCCGGTGTACGGCGGTGCGGTCATTCCGGTTGAAGTCGGCGTCGAGTCCGTCCGGATCCAATGTTATGATGAAGGCAACGCCGAGCGGAGAAACATGGAGCTGGATTTGGTAGAAGAGGAGAGGGCAAAGGCGTCCGTTCGGCTTATGGCGTACCGTCAACGAATGAAGCAAAACTATAACCGGCGCGTCATTCCCCGATCATTCCAGGTCGGCGACCTTGTCTGGAAGAAAGTCAAGCCGGTCGGCGACGTCGGCAAGCTTGTAGCTCCATGGGCAGGTCCCTTCAAAATCATCGAAAAGCTCCGCTCGGGCGCGTATTATCTGGAGGATGAGGACGGTCGGCAGCTAGATAGGCCGTGGAGCGCGAACCACCTCGATCTTTAATGACGGAGCTCGTCGGCGCGGATATTTATAGCCGGATGGCGCAGCTCTCGATCTTTAAAGACGGAGCTCGTCGGCACGGATATTTATAGCCGGACGGCGCGGCTCTCGATCTTTAACGACGGAGCTCGTCGGTTCGTCCGCTCGGATTATTTATAGACGCCGGCTCGTCTCTCGATCTTTAACGACGGAGCTCGTCGGCGCGGATATTTATAGCCGGACGGCGCGGCTCTCGATCTTTAACGACGGAGCTCGTCGGTTCGGAGATTTATAGCCGGACGGCCCTCGTCGGCGCGGATATTTATAGCCAGACGGCGCGGCTCTCAATCTTTAACGACGAAGCTCGTCGGTTCGTCCGCTCGGATTATTTATAGACGCCGGCTCGTCTCTCGATATTTAACGTCGGAGCTCGACGGCATGGATATTTATATCCGGACGGCGCGGCTCTACGGTTTAACGTCTGGGCTAGACGGCTTGAAGGCTAACTCCTTACCAGGTCGAGCGACCTTGGCTTTCCTTTCCGCAGAGAATACTCAAAGTGCTTTCATCTTTCTGCTTCCTGCATCGCAAGTACATAGGCGACCAAAAAGTATATAAACTTATATTTAGCGCACCTTTCACCCGACTTGGAGAACGTACGCTTAGCCGAACGGCTCAGGATCTGCTTCGTCGAGTACTTTGGCTCGGGTAATTTCCCTCCGTCCGGACGGTACGGGGCCTTCGATACTCGCGCGCTTGGTTCGACCCTTTTACTCCGGCCGAACGGCGAGGGGCCTTCGTTACTTGATGACGATGCCTTATATTTGTTTCTTTGACTTTTCATTTCTGCATTTCAAGTATTCAGTCGAAAAATGTACACAGGATGATTTACATAGGCACACCTTTCACCCTGCCCGGTAAGGCTGGAGGTGGTTCGCGCTCCACGGCCTATCTAGCTGCCGACCGTCCTCATCCTCTAGATAATACGCGCCCGAGCGGAGCTTTTCGATGATTTTGAAGGGACCTGCCCATGGAGCTTCAAGCTTGCCGACGTCGCCGACCGGCTTGACTTTCTTCCAAACAAGGTCGCCGACCTGGAATGATCGGGGAATGACGCGCCGGTTATAGTTTTGCTTCATTCGTTGACGGTACGCCATAAGCCGAACGGATGCTTTGGCACGCTCTTCGTCAACCAAATCCAGCTCCATATTCCTCCGCTCGGCGTTGCCTTCATCATAACATTGGACCCGGACGGACTCGACGCCGACTTCAACCGGAATGACCGCTTCACCGCCGTACACCAGATGAAAAGGTGTAACGCCCGTTCCTTCCTTAGGAGTCGTCCGGGGCCTTAAACGCACTTCATCCGCCAACTTCCTCCCACGTGGTCGAGCCGAGCGCAGAATTTGACTACTTCGGCTTGACCGTTGCTTTGGGGGTAAGCCACGGACGTGAAGTGTTGCTCGATGCCGTAGCTTTTGCACCAATCTTCCAGACCTTCCCTGTGAATTGCCGCCCATTGTCGGAAACCAATCGGCGAGGGATACCGAACCTACAGATGATGTGTTGCCATATGAATTTTTTGACCATCTGTTCGGTGATCCTGGCTAGTGGCTCGGCTTCTACCCATTTGGAGAAATAATCGACCGCCACCAGCAAAAATTTCCTCTGCCCGGTCGCCATTGGAAAGGGACCCACAATATCCATTCCCCATTGATCGAACGGACATGAAACGGTTGATGCTTTCATCACCTCTGCCGGTCGGTGAGAGAAGTTGTGATACTTCTGGCATGAAAGGCACGTAGAGACGGTCCGGGCGGCGTCCATTTGTAAGGTCGGCCAAAAGTATCCCGCTAGCAGAATCTTCTTGGCTAGTGATCGTCCGCCCGGATGTCCTCCTTGATGTACCTCCTGGAGGATGTAAGCCGAATCTTCCGAGCTCACACACTTCAACAACGGGCGAGAGAAAGCCTTCTTGTAGAGCTGATCGCCGATAAGTGTGAACCGACCGGCTCTCCTCCTGAGCAGCTGGGCTTCATCCCGATCGGCCGGTGTGGCTTCCGAGCGGAGGAACTCTATGATGGGTGTCCTCCAGTCGCTTGGAAACGTGAGGCTTTCCATCCGGTCGACGTGCGCTACCAGTAGTACTTTTTCAATAGGTTGCTGAATGGTGACCGACACTATAGAACTTGCTTGCTTGGCCAAGTCATCTGCTGCCTGGTTCTCCGTTCGGGGAATTTTTTGAATAAGGACCTCTCGGAAAGTGGCTTTGAGTTTTTCAAAGGCTTCAGCGTAGAGCTTAAGCCGAACGCTGTTGATTTCAAAGGTACCAGAAAGTTGCTGAGCGGCCAACTGTGAATCCGAATAGAGAGTCACCCGACTGGCACCCACATGCCGGGCTGCCTGCAATCCGGCTATGAGGGCCTCATACTCTGCTTCATTGTTGGTGGCCTTGTAATCTAGTCGGACGGATAGGTGCATCTTTTCTTCTTGAGGTGAGAGTAGCAATATTCCGATCCCACTTCCGAGCCGAGTGGAAGACCCATCCACATATATTCTCCACAGAGCTTCCGGCTCTGGCCTCTGCACTTCGGTCACAAAATCAGCCAAGGATTGAGCTTTGATCGCCGAGCGGGGCTGATATTGGATGTCAAATTCACTTAGTTCTGTCGTCCACTTGATGAGCCGTCCGGCCGCTTCCGGATTCAACAGCACTCTTCCTAGTGGACTGTTCGTCCGGACGATGATGGTGTGAGCCAAGAAATATGGTCGAAGGCGCCGAGCGGCTAGAACCAAAGCAAAGGCCAACTTCTCGAGCCCGGTGTAACGAGATTCAGCATCTTTCAAAATGTGGCTTAGAAAATACACCGGCTGCTCTTCGCCGCTCGCCCTCACAAGTGCCGAGCCTACAGCATGCTCAGTTGACGACAGATAAATATAAAGTGACTCACCCCCGATCGGCTTGGCTAACACTGGCAGAGAATTAAGATATGTCTTCAACTCTCCGAACGCTTGGTCACATTTTTCATCCCACTGGAACTTAGTAGCCTTGCGCAGGATCTTGAAGAATGGAAGGCTCCGGTCGGCGGTTTTGGAGATGAATCTGGACAAAGCGGTTATCCGACCGGTCAACCGTTGTACTTCCATGTCTTGCAGAGCTTTCACCTTGCTGGGATTGGCTTCAATTCCCCGCTCGGTCACTATATATCCCAAGAAACGCCCCCCTTTTGCTTCGAACAAGCATTTCTGAGGATTTAGTTTGACTCCATATTTGCGTAGCGTTCGGAAGGTTTCTTCCATGTCCCTGAAGAGATCGGCCGCTCGGACGGATTTGATAAGAATGTCGTCCACATAGACTTCCAGATTACGCCTGATCTGCTCCTTGAACACCTTGTTCATCAAGCGTTGATAGGTGGCCCCGGCATTATTCAATCCGAACGACATCACATTATAGCAATATGTGCCGTCGGCCGTCACAAAACTAACTTTTTCTTGATCTTCATGGGCGAGCGGCACCTGATGATAGCCTTGGTATGCGTCGAGCATGCAAATCAATTCGCAGCCGGCCGTAGAGTCCACCAGCTGATCTATCCGTGGCAGAGGATAGAAGTCCTTGGGGCATGCTTTGTTTAAGTCCCGGAAGTCGATGCAGACTCTCCACTTGCCGCCCGGCTTGGAGACTAATACTACGTTAGCCACCACCAGAACCGTATGTGGTGGCCTCCAAGTTTTTCTACTCACGGATGATGGCATTCGTCGGCACCGAAATCCTTTTTCTCGCTTATCGGCCGAGGTCCGGCCGGACATGCAACTCATGTCTGCGCTAGGCTCGGCGAAATGCCGGCAACTCATGTGTCGACCGAAAACATCATGATTTCGTTGGAGGCATTGGATCAGCTCCTCCTTCTGCCCCTCCTCCAGATCAGAAGCGATGAAAGTCGTGGCCTCCGATCGGGTCGGATGGATCTGAACCTCCTCCTTTTCATCATAAATTAAAGCAAGAGGTTTCTCGGTTATGACGTGTACCTCGATTCGGGGCGCCTTCCGAGCGGAACAAGCTTCTGCTCGGACCATCTCTATATAGCACCGCCGAGCTGCTAGCTGATCTCCACGTACTTCTCCTACTTTGTCCTCCACGGGGAACTTTATCTTCTGGTGGAAGGTTGAGACAACCGCTCGGAATTCGCCGAGCGCCGGTCGTCCCAAAATGACGTTGTAGGACGAAGGAGAGTCTACCACCACGAAGTTTATTGCCCGGGTCCTCCTGAGCGGCTCCTCTCCCAATGAAGTAGCCAGCCGAATTTGTCCGACTGGCTGAACTTCGTTGCCCGTAAACCCGTAGAGCGGGGTCGACATGGGAAGCAGCTCGGCTTGATCAATTTGCAGCTGATCGAACGCCTTCTTGAATATGATGTTGACTGAGCTCCCTGTGTCAACAAATATGCGGTGAATAGTATAATTTGCTATTACCGCTTTAATGAGCAGAGCGTCGTCGTAGGGCACTTCTACTCCTTCTAAGTCTCCGGGCCCGAAAGTGATTTCCGGTCCACTTGCCCGCTCTTGACTACAGCCGACTGCGTGGATCTGCAGCTGTCAGACGCCCGCCTTTCTGGCTCGGTTGGAGTCTCCTCCGGTCGGCCCGCCAGCAATAACGTTGATCTCGCCCCGGGAAGTATTGCTCCTGTTTTCCTCTTCCCGAGTGGACGGTCGTGACCGTTCTCTGACTGCCCGGCGATTCCCCTGCCTCGGAGATCCGTGCCGATCGGGTGTCTGTTGATGTCGCCGTTCGGTGCGGGCCCGGTCGGCTTCATGGGTCCTTTGTCTCCTGTCGATGGGAGGAGACCGTCGTTCGGCCTTTCCGGAACGGGATTGACCACGAAGGGAAGACTTCGACAATCCCTCGTGTTGTGCGATCCGTCTGGTGGAAGGAGCAGAACATAGGGTCCACCTCTTCTTTGGCTTCGGCAGCCACTTCTTGTACGCGATCCGCGGGGATCGAATTGCCGCCCTTGGCCGAGCGGCAGGTCGCTTCCGCATGAATAAGTGCCCGCCGGTAGGAGTTTTTCCGGCTTGCGCTTCTTCCACGCTTATGTATTCGTTGGCCCGATGTAACATATGATCATAATCTCGGGCGGCTTTCGGATCGGAAGAAGTCTCCATCCACGAGGCCCCGAGTGAAGGCATTCATCATTGTCTCGATGTGGTCGTTGGGATATCCATCGCCACTTGGTTGAATCGCTGGATGTAAGCTCAAGCGATTCTCTCGACTCTTGCTTGATGGCAAATAAGCGACACTTGTCTTCCGATAACGCCGACTGCTAGCGAAGTGGTGGAGGAAGGCCGCTCGAAGTCCTCGAAGCTAGTGATGGATCCGTCCGCAACCTCCGAAACCACCGCTGAGCCGATCCCGAGAGTGGTAAGAAAGACTCGGCACTTTACTCCATCTGTATACTAATGGAGCTGTGTTATCGAACTTACCCAGATGATCATCCGGGTCTGTTGTTCCATTGTACTCGCCGATCGTCGAGCCACGAGTGCTTGGGCGTAGGGTCTCGAGAATAGCCTCCAAAATTGGCGATTGATCCGTCGAGATGAGTCCGCTCGGGGAGCTTTCCCTTTTCTATCATCCCGCCTTGGCATTTCGTCTGAAGAAGATCCTCTATCTCTTCGAGCTGGTACAGCTTCAGGGGTGCGAAATAAGGCCCGGTGCAATGCGACGGTGGCTGGAGGTGCTTCCGCTCGGCCACCCGACGCAGATGTTGCTTGTTGCTCCGGCCGTTCGGCCGCTGCTTTCTGTTTTTATTCCACAAGTTTGGCGACCCTTATCTCGACTAGAGCTTCGAGTTCTTCCGTGGAAAGCGCCACCGTGTGTTGTCGTCCAGCCTCGTCCATCGTTCTTGTTCGGATGCAGGTGCTTTCCCACAGACGACGCCAATTTGATCCTGTCCGAACCAGAAGTCAACAGACGCTGGGCACGTAGCGCTCTTCGGCTCGCTGATGTAGATCTCCCACTGGTGGCGCGACACTCCGGCTAGCCTGCACAGAAGTCGAGCCGGGAAGGGGTTCCCGGCGGCGACCCTCCGACGCTCAAGTCAGGTAAGCTACGATGAACAAAGTGGCTCCCAAAGTCTCCGAATACGTACCTCCCCGGCGAAACCTGAGGTTCTTTATATAGAGCTTGTGAAGGGTTTGGGCACGCGTACCTAGGTGCATACGTGTCCTCTGTCCTTTCCCAGGTATGCGGCTGTCAGAAAGCTTACCTGACCCATATCGCTATAGTCAGAGCATGCCCTCGATGGGACAGCAGAATCCCCTGTCACAAGATTTGGAGCATGGCACACACGTGAAACCTACCGGTTGTCAGAGAAGAAATCCTCGGGTATTTTCCCTTGTTCCAAACTTGTCGTCCGAGTGGACATCTCCCTCAACATCCGACCGGACATCCGCAGTGGTTTACTTGTGCTTTGTGGAGACTAATAAACAGGGGTGCTTTATGACTGTGGTCGGTCAAAAGGTCAGCTCGGTCCATGACCTTTTTAACTGAGCGTCGGAACCCTGATTTGACAGGGTGCCTTCCAACCATAAGTGCGAGCCGGCCAGACCCATCCGGGCATCCGATTCCATCGGCCCGGCCGGCAATCCGGTCGGACCGGCCGTCTATGGTCGTCCGTCCGGTCGGACCACACTCCTCCCGGATGGGTGGCTACTCCGGTGACTTCCACTTGGCGTTGACATTGCAAGAGGGGGGGGCCCGCTCTTACCACCGAATCAGCAAGCTTTACAAAAATTTTGCTCTGACATTTGATTAAAGTTAAAGAAAATACCCCTTCTTTCTACATGCATTCTAAATGGACGGTCAAGCAATATTGAACAATTATCATATATATGACCAGTTGCACAACAAAATTCACAGAAAAGAGTACTAGAGTTCACAACAAACATTTGATCAAACTTTTGAAATAGAACTTTCAATCTAGTAATCAGTTTATACATGTCCATCTAAATGATTATAGCCAAAACAAGATAGACATGTAGAAGTAACAAAAATAAAATGCAGAATTTAAATTGCAGAAAAAAATGCATAATGAAAACAAGTAAAAGAATGCAAAAAAAAAAAAGAAAAAGAAAAATGTCTAGAGTAACTCATATGCTAATCAACTAATGTTAGTCGAAAACAGACCCCGGCAACGGCGCCAAAAACTTGTTGTCTCTCTCCGCAAGTGTACGGAAATGTCTCAAGTAATATAAAAGATTATCGTATCCACGGGGACTGTTGATTAAGCACTAGTTAACTTCGCACGGTGAATTATCTAGACAATCTAAAGTTGTTAACAAACTCTAAAGAGAATGAAAAGAGAAATGAGAGAAAGAAAAGAGCGTAAATGAATGAAAGGGGAATAGATACTAGGATTTCAGTTTCTTTGTGATGTTATTCAATGTAAATGATCTACCAAATCTTATTCCTCAATTGTCTAACATTTGTAGAAGGTTGTCGGTTCTCTCTTGCAATAGACAACCGACTTAAGACTGAAATATGCACCTAAATGTGATCAATTGGATATGAATCTACGTTGTCCTTACACAGGATTGCACCTATTACTATGCTTCCCTCGGATATCAACATAGGAATTCATAACTTCTCAACCCATTAAGATACAAAGATTAAACAAACAATCTATCCTACCCTCTTGAATAATCCATTTCCCCTTTTCAAGGTTATCCCTCAAACGTCCTTACACGGGCTTGCACCTGTCACGTGGATCCCTCGGAAAATCGAGTGAGAAATAATCTCTACGAGATCTATAGACATTCAAACATTCAATCAAGCATGGCCATTAAACCAAATCACAACATTCCACACAAGATCAAATAGATACAAACAAGACAATATCATAGAAATAGGAAATTGGCAAATCCACAAGAGTTTTACATCATCATCATATCACAAATACTTCCTACATCCTAGATCTAGAGATCTACTCCATTGCAAGAT
Source organism: Zingiber officinale (assembly GCF_018446385.1). NCBI lineage: Eukaryota > Viridiplantae > Streptophyta > Magnoliopsida > Zingiberales > Zingiberaceae > Zingiber > Zingiber officinale. The sequence goes on along the minus strand of NC_055986.1, from coordinate 15,933,242 downwards.
AATTACAATCAAGAGAAAAGAAATAAAGCAATCTACAACTCAAAACATAAGGAGAAGAGAAGAGAAAGCTTATCCATGTAGCACCGGTCTTCTTGGATGCAATCCTTGCTCCGGAGGTGGACGGATCGGCGAAGGATGGAAGATCTAGGGTTCCCTCAAGGGGGAAAACCCTTCCCCAAGCAATGGGGAAGAAGCCCCAAGCCAAAGACTAACCAAAAGATCTGAGAAAAGGGGAAGAAAACCCCTTTTATAGGCTTTGCACGGGCGTCGTACGACCCCGTGGCACGACCGTGTGAGGCTCACATAGCCTGCACCACTTCCTTCTCTGCGAACCTCACATGGCCGTGTGAGGTTAGCACGGCCATGGCCTGCTCTGCCACTGCCCCCTTGCATGGCCGTGTAGATCTACACGGCCTGCACTGCCTCCAGTTCTGGTACCCTTACATGGCCGTGTCTGGGACATGGCTATATTCTTCTCCTTCTCTGTCAAAGTTACACGGCCGTGTGGATTCACACGTGTTAGGATGTATACTAAAAGTCTAGCTTTTGGTATAAACATTTATCTAGAAATAAGAATCACATTGGTCAAATGTCTACATTTATGATAAATGTAGTTGTTCAATTAATTTATATTGTAGATAACATGGTGTGTGGTGTCACACACAGAGGATCATGTTATCAGTACCTTATAAATTATAAACAGTAGCTCACGACCAAGATGGAAAGGAACAAATCATTGGAAGGTCATAGTGTAATTAGGTATTAGTTTATCTTAACTATATAATTACACTAGTACACTTAGAGTGTATTGAGTAGGTCCATTAGAGGTCGTTTCTTTTTATACTGACTTTATAAAGGAACAAAGACCTCAGTTATTATGAAAGTGTGTGCTCTTAATTCTAATATAATAACAAGCACATATATTTGATATTTATTTCTTTAATTTATCAATGGGTGAGATTTAGTTCGATAAATCAATAAGCCCGATAAGTTGGGAAATGATATCACTTATAGTGTGTGTTGTTGATTATAGAAGGAAACTGTGTCCTAGTGATTTAGGTTGAGAATGTCCCCAAGAGGAGCTCATAAGGATTGTCATGTTAAACCCTGCAGGTGGACTTAGTCCGACATGATAATAAGGTTGAGTGGTACTACTCTTGGACTAAGATATTAATTAAGTGAGTTATCAGTAATTCATTTAATTAGTGGACATTCATTATCTTAAACACAGGGAGACTAATACACTCATAATAAGAAGGAGCCAAAAAATGTAATTTGGGATTGGTGCGGTAGTTCAATAATAGTTCTCTAGTGGAATGAATTATTATTGATAAAATTAAGTTGTGTGTTCAGGGCGAACACGGGATGCTTAATTTTATCGGGAGACCAGAACCAATGTCTCCTCTCGGTCTTTATCGTAGGCTCTTAATTATAGAGTACTATCCCCACCTATACCCACCAGCTTACCCATCCTATAGGGGCCGGCCAAGCTAGCTTGGAGACCAAGCTAGGGTCGGCCATGGCTTGGTTCATGGGTAAATTCATGTGGCCGACCCTAGCTTGAACTCAAGCTTAGGTGTCCGGCCCTATTAAAATAAAAAAGGAATTTTAATTTTAAAATATTTCTTATGTGGATAACATGATTTAAAAGAGAGTTTAAAAATTAAATCTTTCCTTTTATAAGATTCTACAAAAGATTAAGAGAAGAGCTAAATCTCTTTCCTTATTTGTAGATTAAAAGGTTGATTTTAATTTTGGTAAAAACTTTCCTTTTAATCATGTTCATGATTTAAAAGAAAGTTTAAAAATTAAAAATTCTCTTTTATTAGTTTCTACAAAAGATTGAGAAAAGTTTTGATATCTTTCCTTATTTGTAGATTGAAAGGAGATTTTAATTTTTAGAGATAATTTTCCTTTTTGGAAATTATCCACATGTTTAAAAGAAAGATTTTAATTTATAAAATTTCTTTTTTATTAACCAATCATGAAGGGATAAAAATTATTGGAGAAATTTTTTATAAATTTCCGGAAACAAATTAGGAAGTTTTAATTCTTGTTTTAATTAAAGCTTTCCTTGTTTTGGAGAGAAAGTGGCCGGCCAAATAAGTTGGAAAAAGAAATTTTATTTTTAATTAATTAATTTTTCTTTTTCATGGAAAAGGAATTAAGGAAGTTTTTATTTAAATTTCCTTATTTGCCAAGGCCAAGGATTATAAAAGAGGGGGTAGAAGTGCCTTCAAAAATACACAATAACCTCTATTCTTTTTCTCCCTCTTTTCCTTGGTGGTGTGGCCGGCCATTCCTTCTTCTCTTCTTCTTCTCTTTATGGCCGAACCTCTTCATGCTCTTAGAGTTTTAATTGGTGGTCGGATTCTAGCTTGGAGAAGAAGGAGAGAAAGTTTGCATCCCTTGGAGCTTGATTGGTGGAAAAAGTTCTTCATCCTTAGGAGGTTTTGTGCTTGGCCGAAACTTGAAGGAAGAAGAAGAAGGTGCTAGGTGGTTCTCGTCTCAGAAGATCGTTGCCCACACAACGTCCGAGATTAGAAGAGGAATACGGTAGAAGATCAAGAGGTCATTATTCACAAAGAAAGGTATAACTAATAATTGTTTTCCGCATCATGTTATTTTTGTTTCTATGTAAAAAATACCAAATACAAGAGGCATGCGATTCTAGTTTTTCGAATTAGTTTTCGAAGTTGTGTTCTTTTATTTTTTTTCTTTTCCTTGTGATTTGATTGTTCTTAGTAGTTAACCTAGGGTTACTATGGGAAGGTTAAATATTTAATTTCCTTAAAAGGCTTTGTCTAGTCGGTGGTGGTTGCTCCCATATCCAAGAAGGCCAAAGTGCCTCACCATGCAGTACTGGAAGCTGATTTTGGAAATAGATATTTAATTATCTTCGTGACCTAGGTGATTTGGATCGAACGTGTTAAGTTTCGCAGGAGATCCAAGTCTAAACCTAAAAGAACAAATAAATTAAACTTAGGATCAAACGTGTTAAGTTCCATAGGCGATCCAAGTTTAATTTAAAAGAACACATTGTAGTTAGGAAAAGGTTCAGACCTTTGTACAAAATTTTTGTACAGTGGAACCATTAGGTTTTCCGAGTAGCAACCAACAACACGGCCATTCCATTCTTCTCCTTTGGAAACCTTAAACGGCCGTGTGGCTCACATGGCCATGGGCCATGTGCCTCACACGGCTGTGTGCAGGTCACACCCCCTTGCATAGCCCTTGCACACCCCCTTGCATGACCCTTGTCATAGCTCTAAATTGCAATCCTTCATTTCAGCGTCTTTTACACCATCAAGATGGGGTTTTCTCTGGTTTATGTCTTCATCAAAGTTGTAGATCTTGAGGTTATCTACAAATTGGTATAAAGAACAACCCAAAACTCCAACCGAGCACAAAGTTATGGTCATTTTACTTTTGGTCTGCTGTGTAGGAAATTTCACAAGACCGTGTGAGGTTCACACGGCCGTGTAAGGTTCACACGGCCCCAACATGACCCCTACACGGCCTTGACATGCCCATATGGTCTCCACACAGCTAGAACTTGGAAGAACTTAGTTTTTGCATGCCCGTGACACTCTGGAAGCTCTAGACTTCATTTAAGCTCAGTTTTTGCTCCAAATCACGTCCTATCAATTAAAACAAGGAAAGAGTAGATCTCCGAACAAAATATAATGGAAGTGTGATATTACAATGAAATAGGGTGCAATAAACATAGATTATGCTAATGAAATACAAGTAGATGTGCGTCAAAGTATGCATAAAAGTGTATATAATCTACGCACATCAGAGATGCCTAGCATCCTCTGGGCATACCGCACGACTCCACAAGAAAGCATCGGGCTCACCCTATTTCACCTAGTCTACGGTAGTGAGGCAATTGTGCCCATAGAATTTGGAGTGTCATCTGTCAGAAGGCTATTGTATGATGCAGAAAATGCCGAGCGGCGACTTTCAGAATTGGACTTTATCAGTAAAACTGAAGAACGAGCAGCTGCCCGATTAACTACATATCAAAAATGGATGCATCAAAATTACAATAGGAGGGTGATTCCTCGGTTCTTTGGAGAAGGAGACTTAGTGTGGAAAAGGACAAAGCCTATAGGAGAGGTAACCAAGTTAGCACCTCAGTAGGATGGGTTGTATAAAGTTGTTAAAAGGTTAGCGTTAGGTGTCTACTACCTGCAAAATGCTCGAGGTAGGAGGCGAAATGGCCCATGGAGTGCTAACTACCTCCAGCCTTATCATACCTGAGTAGGTCACTCCTTTGTAAGATTTGAGATTGAGACAGCATGACTGGTCCGGGCATAAAATACCAGGTCGGGGTAACTCGGCCTAGGATATTATCAAGTCTTCTTTAAGACCTGCTCAGGTCCCAGTGCTAGTGCTAAACAGCCCGAGCTCCATTGAGTAAGGACTAAAGAAAAGACATAAAATCCAAAGAGGAAGTAGTAGCAAGGATAGTGAAATTTAACTTTTATAAGTAAGTCGGGCAGATGTACCATATACAATATGAAGGATTATTTAAATTCAGAAAATACATCGTCAGGCATCTCTTTGAGGATCCAAAAATGGTCTAGAAAGTTCTTAGGAGGATCGGGGAGTAGATACCCTCCCTCCTTGAGTTATTGGATCGCTCCTACTGCACCATAGGCCACAGACCGGACGAAGCGACCCCCCACTTAAGAGCCAAACTTTGAAGAACGCAAGTATTCTTTTCGAATCACTTGTAGACGATAGCTCTCCCTGCCCTTATAAGTCTCTAAGGTTATAATTGAGCTGGATAGGGCAGACTGGGCCTGAGACAGCTCTGCCTACAAGGAGCCCAACTTTGTTGCTTGAAACTCCAGATCCCTTCTATGGTCTATAAGGAGCATATCCTTGGAGTTCATCTCCTGAGTCAGGCGATCCATCTCGTGTTTATGCATGATCTTGAAGTCCTCCAGGGCTGCAGTTTGTTGAATCAGCTCTGATTGTGCCTTCTCCTTGAGGGTCAACTCCTCTTGGTGTTTAGCCTCAGCTAACTGGTGTAGAGTCTCCAGTCTCTTCTTATCATCCCATAATCGGTTAACCTCCATTAAGGCTTCACCTAGGAGCTGTTCCTGGGATGGATTTTCTTTTCTTAAAGTCTCTACCTCTGCTTTTAATTGGAAGACAATCGAAGAAGGGTCAGATAATTGAGACTCCAGGTCGGCAACACGATCTTTTAAGATCTTATTCTGTCGATGTATGTGGGAGAATGTCTAACTCAATAATAGTGACTCAGCAAATGCCTGTGCAGATAAGCAAGTAGTTAGAATAAAAAGAAGAGGAGCAATAAGAGAGAGTGAGGGCTTACCGCAATAGCTCTTTTGGAGAATTGGTCAACTGAGCAGGTAGGTGAAGAGTATACATTTGTTGCATACTCTCTTCCTAATGATTCACTAGTTGTCCCCGTAGTACGATACTGCTAGCCTTGACAGCTGGGTGATTGCGCAATCCCCATTCTGAGGTCTTAGTGGCTCAGAAACGGCGATGGCAAGAAGGCTGAGATTGCGATGACCCAGTAGTGGTCTCGCTGGGGTCAGGTTGAGCAGTGGTAGACGATCGGGAGGAGGAAGGCCCGGCCTGGGCAGCTAGGGTAGCCTGGGATGTTGGCGCAAAAGGCCTGGCCTGAGAAGTTGGGGTTGTTGGGACTTTCGAGCTGCAAAAATTGCTTTTTGCTTTGTGAAAACCTCGAAATCTCATGCCACCGAATCCGTGCGAAGATTAAAAGAACAAAAATTTCATGTACATGTCTTTCTATCCTAGATCTACATTAGATCTACATGGTTAAGAGATTACCCTTGTAGCGAAGCCCTTCGCGAATCCCGCTCGTCCAAAAGTTGCCGGATCTCGAGTGTGTTCAAGTGGACACACCTCTATACGTATCCACACAAACAATAGAGATGGAGAAAACACTTAGAGTGTTCTAGCACTCTAAAGGTGTTCGGCCAAGGAGGAGGAGAGGGAGAGAAGAAGAAGCAAGGAGGAATAATAATGATCGATAATGAAAATAAGAGTAAAAAATGGCTTAAGTATTTTCATCTAATGAAAATACTTAATGCTCATTAACACCATTAATGAGCCTTAATGAATATTTAATGAATATTCATTCTTCATTAATTGACCATTTTGAAACTCATTCGAAATTTGAATCTAAAATTCAAATTGAATTCCATTTATCATTGAATTCAAAATTCAATGAATATCATCATTAAGCCTCACTTGAGTCTAACTCAAGTCTAGCCTCACTTGAGTCTAACTCAAGTCTAACTCAATCGAGTCTTACTCAATTAATCTAATTTGGATTACTCTTAATCCAATTTGGTTCATCACATGAACCTAATCCTCTTGGTTCATCATATGAACCGAATTTCCATCTAATTTCCCTTTGTGTGTGACCCTATAGGTTCTTGTAATGTTGGCAATACTCCTAAACTTATTTAGAAGTATAAGTAATGAGCGGTATCTAGCAACACATCATTACTACCCAAGTTACAAGAATGTTGAGATCCAACATCACCTTGTGACTACCAATTGTGACTCTTCACAATATATGATAAGTATCCTTTTATCCTAGACATCTAGATTGATCAATTTGAGGCATACACGGTGTTATCCTCTGATTAATCTAAATCTTGAACTCCAAGTAGACTCACTATAATCAAATGAGCTCAATATCTTATATTGACTCATTTGGGCATGACCATGCACTTAGTGGTCTCACTCTATCAAGAATAACGATGTCACTCCCGTTATATAGGAGGGATAGATCTCATCTACATCACTCACATCCCTCCGCATAATTTGTTACATACCCAGTAATCGCCATCTTGGTCATTTTTCCTTCCAAGCAAGACTCGCAGGTTGGAAAGTTTTCCAGCACCAATGAACCCAAAAGTCCATCGGCTATTAACCTTTGAATCCTACTCAAGTTAATATGACCTAGCCTTAGATGTCAAAGATATGTTTGGTTCATTTCCGAGGGTTGCTTTCTCTTATTAAAATTAAAAGATGCGTTATTAATTTCATTTTGTTGCATTGTGGTAGTATTGCATACCAGAACAGATAACTTCCCTATTTTTCTTAATAACAACTTTATCATCAAAATAGATATAATAGCCATCCTTAAATAGTTTTAGAAACTGAAATCAAGTTCTTTCTAAAACTTGGTACGTAAAGATAATCAATATTTTATTCCTATCAAAGGATAAACATCTCCCACTACAACAGCTGCTACTTTTGCAGCAGTGCCCATGTAGACGGTATTTTCCCTTTCATATAGTTGTCGGGTTTCCTGGAACCCCTGTAATGAATTGCAGACATAATCAGTGGCTCCCATATCTGCACACTAGGTACTGGTAGATAATAGCACTAAACATATTTCAACAACCAATGAATAAAATACACCTTTATTGTTCTCATTTCTGAGAGGACAGCCCACCTTAGTGTCTAAGTTTTGTTTCCAATCATTATAATTTGGGACTAGTAAGTGTATTCTCTAACATCTAGGGGATTGAAAAATATTTGAAATCCTAAGAATCACAAAAATATTTGGTCAAGACTAACACCTCAAAATCCCCATGAATTTTGTATATCATGTTAGTGTGGACGTATACAAATTCAATCATTTGTAAGAGGAGATTTTATCCATTAATTTTATTATCTTATTATCCTATCTTTATGACAGATAAAATTAATAGTTGGTCTGTCTTTGATCAAATATTTGGTCAAAACTTTAGAATTTAAAATAATATTGATTCCTCAAAACAATATTATTTAAATTCACCAACACCTCAAACACCGTGAATTTTGTATGTCGTGTTAGTGTGGACGTATACAAATTCAAACATTTGTAAGAGGAGGGTCTTACCCATTAATTATCTTGTCAACCTTAAATTACCTCTAACACCATGAATTTTGTATGCCACGTTAGTGTGGACATATACAAATTCAAATATTTGTAAGAAGAGGTTTTACCCATTAATTTTATTTTGTCAACCTAACTTTATGACAAATAAAATTACCTCAAGCACCATGATTTTTTGTATGCCACATTAGTGTGAACGTATACAAATTCAAACATTTATAAGAGAGGGTTTTACCTAACTTTATGACAAATTAATAGTTGGTTTTCCTTTAGTCACACAAAAATAGCAGTGACTCCGTTGGGGAGGATACTATTAAATGTGTCTAAGTGTATACCATTACTTGATACTTAGTCCATTAAATAGGAATGTGCCCATTCAGTTGGAGAAGATCACACACTCCTAAATAATTTCCTATAATCATCCATAAAAGGAAGTTTGATCTAAAGACCCGCAAACAAACTCATCCGTTGTGGAGGAAAGCACTCAGAGCCAACACGTAAGTTTGTTTGCATCACTTTCAAACTAGTAATGGAGACCATGGAATTTATTTATAAATCCCTCTCCCACATAGTTATTTAAGATGAGGATTTTAACATGCACACACACACATCACAGCAAATAAAAGAAATAAATATGGGAAAATAATTTTCCAACTATTATGGCCTCTTCCATCACTGTCCTCCGTGTGCTGCCAACCCTAGCTGCTGCCATCTTTAGCCACCGCAATCGGGTCTAGTCGCCACATCTATCTTGCTTCTTTTTCCACTACGCCTCTGGTCCATAAATAGTACCACGCCTCGCAAGGATACGATCCGTGATAAAAATACAATTTTACATATATCGATCCTATATTCCACAAGGAAATGTACATGTAATCTAGATCGAAACAAAAATATAAAATCCTAAAACTAATACAGCTCCTACTGTATGTAATACATACAATCATGTACACACATAAAATGCCCTCAACATGTCCAAGGGTCCAATCACACACAATCACATTAGGGTCATAATAGTTGGATCTAGGATGTCTGCAACCACAGAGTTAATCTATTTACACATCCTACTATTATCCTACCTAAAATATGTATAACATGTGCATAATTAAATTGAAAAACCAAACACACAGAGGTAATATCCTAGCTCTGATAACAATTGTTGGTTGCTACTCGGAATATCGTACTGGTTCCCCTGTACAAAAATTTTGTACAAGTCCCGAACCTTTCCTAACAACCTACTGTGTTCTTTAGAAATTAAATTTGGCATCGCAAACAGAACTTAACATTATTGATTCCAAATTCAACTTATCTGTTCTTAGAGGTTTAGACTTGGATCGCAAACGATGCTTAACATTATTAATCCAAATCCACCCATGTTACAAAGTTAATTAAATATTTATTTCAAAGATCGGATTCCAGGTTAAACATGGCGAGACACTAGGCCTTCTTGGGTATGAGATCATCCACTACTTTCTAGATAAAGCTTTTCAATGAAATTCAATATTTAATCTCCTTATAGTAACCCTAGTTTTAACCATTAAGAACAATCGAATCACAAGATCGAAAAACAAAAGAAATACAAAATTGAAACATAAATTTGATTGCCTAGAATCGTTAGCCTCTTATGTTTGATAATTCAAAATCCATACAAAGAAAACTAGCATGATGCATAATAAGACAACTAGTTATACCTTTCTTTGTAGCTAAAGACCTCTTGATCTTCTGTTGTATTCCTCACCTCCTCTTAGACGTCGCGTGGGCAACGATCTACCAAGATAAATTCCATCGGGACCACTTCTTCTTCTCCAAGACTCTTGAGCCATCAAGGGATGCCAAAATAGGAAATTTTCTTCTCTTCTTCTTCCTCTCCAAGCAACCGGCCACCAAGATGATGAAGCTTGAAGAACCGCCGGCCTCAAAGGAAGAAAGCAAAAGAGAAGAGCATGGAAGAGATTTGGCCACCAAGGAATCAAGGCTTGTGTGCCACCGACCCTTAAAGAAACAATAAGGGTGTCGGCCACACAACGAAGAGAGGAGAAAGCCTAGGTTGTGTTCTCTCATGAGGCACCCTCTCCATCTCTTTTATAATCCTTGATCTTGGCAAAAAAATAAAGTTTAATTAAAACTTTCTTTTCTTCTTCCTATGGCCGACCACATCATAGAGTCTAAAAGGAAAAATTTTTACAACAAAAAATTAAAGCTTCTTTTTAAACCATGATGTCTACAAAAGGAAAGTTTTAAACATAATTAAAACTTCCTTATTTGTGGTCTCCCTTCTTTTTAAATTTCCTATTTCACATGGCAATAAAGGAAAGTTTTAAAAATTAATCTCTCTCTTTTAAAACATGTAGACAACTACAAAAAAGGAAAGATTAATTAAAATTTTTATTTTTAAATCATGGTTATAAAAAAGGAGAATTTTATCAAAAATTAAAATCTTTCTTTTAAACATTATAGACAACTACAAATAAGGAAAAATTTTAACAAAATTAAAATCTCTCTTTAATCTTTTGTAGATAGCTATAAAAGGAAAGATTTTAAAATCTAAAACTCTCTTTTTAAAACCATGAAGATGACTATAAAAGGAAATTTTAAAAATAAAATTTCTCTTTTAAATCCCTTTCATGAATGCCTACAAAAGGAAAGATTTTAACAAAAATAAAATCTCCCTTTAATCCTATGTGGCTGGCCCCATGCTTGGACACCAAGCATGGTTGGGTCGACCACTACTTGGCCTCCAAGCCTATGCTTGGTCGGCCCCCTTGCTCTAAGCAAGGTTTTGTCCAGCCCATTACTTGGATAAGAAGTGGACTTAGTGGATACAAGGTTTTATAGAGGCTACAACAGGGACCGAGAGGAGAAATTGGTTTTGGTCTCCCGATGAGCTTGAGCTTCCTATGTTCGCCCTGAACACCCAGCTCAAGTTCATCAATAATAACTCATACCACTAAATAGTTATTATTAAACTACCGCACCAATCCCAAATTACATTATGGGCTCCTTCTTATTATGAGTGCATTAATCTCCTTGTGTTTAAGATATAGAATGTCCACTAATTAAATGAGTTACTGACAACTCACTTAATTAATATCTAGCTCCAAAAGTAGTACCACTCAACTTCATTGTCATGCCGGACTAGGTCCACCTGCAGGATTTACATGACAATCCTTATGAGCTCCTCAAGGGGACATCATCAACCTACTTTACTAGGACACAGTTTCATTCTATAATCAATGACACACCATATAAATGTTATCATTTCCCAACTTATCGGGCCTATTGATTTAACGAGCTAAATCACACCCTTTGATAAATTAAAGAAATAAATATTAAATATACGTGCTTGTTATTATATCATGATTAAGAGCACGTACTTCCTGTTGGTGCAGCGGAGGCTGGCAAGAGGGGGGGTGAATTGCCTGAAAAATAAAGTATACCCTCCTCATGCTTTCAACTCAAAAATGAAATAGTAAAATAATAATAGATAAATTAACAGAAACGAAAAAGGGACTCAGCTATTTACTTGGTTACAACCAAGAAGGTTGTTAATCCAAGGCAGTAAGAAAAAGCGCACTGAAGAATCTCCTTCTCTGAAGGCGAAGAAGCCTTTTACACTTTGGAAGCTTAGAACTATTGCTAGGAAAGACTACACAGTTAATTGCTTGAGTTGTTGGTAATTTCCTAGCTCCAGGGGCCTTTATATAGCTCCTGGAAAGTCTATCCTGAGGGTCCAAGGCGCCTCCAATAAGGTTCAAGGTGCCTCTAGCTCGGTGATTGGGTAGAATTCTATCCTATGCTCGAACAGTCAGTTTGACCAGCTTGGAGGTGCCTCCAACAGTGTTGAAGGCGCCTCCATTGTTGAAGGCACCTTCAACACTTGTTGAAGGTGCCTCCAATGTGGAGGACTGCGCAGGCGCCTCCAGCACTTCCTTTAAGGTGCCTACAGCTTGCTCTTTAGCTCCTTTTGACTTTGTTTCAGCTTTCGATGCTCCGATAACTTGGGTGATTGCGGCCAACCGAAATAGGGCTCACCCGAACCCAATTCCTGACCTTTTTCTCGAGCAATCTTCCTCCCCGGTTTAACATCCCTCAAACGCTGCACACGTTCTTCTCGCCCACCGGTGTACTCTTCTGCAGCTCTTTCGTCCTTCGGACACACCGAGCCCGTCGGCTCCCTTCTCGTGTCGTCATTCTCGCTAGCTGCGTCTTCCGCTCGACTTCCTACGCTCCTAAGCTCCTGCACACTCAGACACAGGGATCAAACACAAAGCAGGACCTAACCAACTTGGTTGATCACATCAAAATATCCATAGGGATCCAACAATCTCCCCCTTTTTGATGTGCATCAACCCAAGTTCAAGTTAGGGTTTAAAAATAGACAAACAATAATTATTAAAGAAAAATTACTAAACTAACAAGTTAAGCATAAATTTACAATTAATAAAATTACAACTATTTAATTAAGAACTAAGAGTTTTGAAAATCATCTCCATAAAACTGCAACTATTTAATTAAGAACTAAGAGTTTTGAAAATCATCTCCCCCTAAACTTGTACCTTTCTCTCCCCCTTTGATCACAGCAAAAACGGGATTAGAGTAAACTGAATTTATAGAGTTTCTAAGGTAACTGACTTTTTAGAGTTTACCACAAGAATTTCTAAGTAAAATGAATAGTTTAAAAAAAATTCTAAGTTCGATGATTTTTTCCGAAAAAAAATTCTAAGTAAAATGACTTTTTCTTAAAAAAAATTCTAAGTAAAATGACTTTTTCTTAAAAAAAACTTCTAAGTAAAATGACTTTTTCTTAAAAAAATTTCTAAGTAAAGAAAATTTCTAAGTTTTTTTTTTAATTTTTAAAAAAATGTTTGAAAACTGTCAAAGCATTACTTAATTATACTTTTAATGTTTTTTCAGAAAGTTAATTAAACATTTTTATTTCAATATTTCAGCTTCCAAGTCATGGCGAGGCACTAGGCCTTCTTGGTTATTGGAGCAACAACCACTTCTTTAGACAAAGCCTTATAAAGAAATTTTAACCTTTAATTTTTCTTCTGAAAGCCTTAAAAAAAAGTTTAAATCTAGCAAAGATTTTGGAATCCAGTATAGATTCCTTCCTACTGGGTTATTCAAAAATTTAGGGGATACAAAATTTCTGGTGACTTTCCTAAGTTGTTCCTGATGTTTTCTACTATACCAATTTAATTTTTCATAAATTCTCAATTTTAATTTTGAAAATTTATTTAAGCATGCATCATTATTCTTTAATTTCTCAATTTCAACTTTTAGTTTTTCATTTTCTAATTTTAGATTATCATACATTTCTAGTGGTCATGCTTTTGCTAGGTTCAATTTCAATTCAACATTTTCTTTTTCTAATTTGAATAAATCTTTAGAAAGAGACTTAATAAATTTAAAGGATTGAGTCGGGGTTAGATTACGTACCTTACTTACCTGACTTGGTGATGCTCCCCCTTGACTGCAGCTTTCCTCTTATGATATTCCTCCCCCTTCATCTATGCTCATCTTAGAGCTTGACTCATCTACGGGAAGATGGTTGGCCATCAGCGCTAATCCGGAGAAGGCTTCAATGTCTGATTCGGAAGAAGACGAATCTGACCAAGTCGCCTTCAGATTCTTGTTCTTGGAAGATTCTGGTTTCTTGTATTTTGTCTTTTCCTTCTCTTTCTCCTTTTTCTTTAATTTTGGGCAATCATCCTTGATGTGCCCTTCTTCGTTGCAGTTGTAGCAACGAACCATTCTTCTCTTTCGCTCATGCCTCTGTGTCTGCGATCTAAATTTATTAGAATTAAAAAACTTATTAAATCGTCTTACCATTAATGTAGCTTCGAATTCATCGATCGAGGCCTCGGAGTCAGAATCATTTGATCTTGCCTTTAGGGCAATGTTCTGACTAGTCTTCACCACTCCACTGGGTTCTGCAACTCGAGATTCATGAAGTTCAAAAGTTGAAAATAAATTTTCTAAAGTACGTACCTCGAAGTCCTTAGAGATCTAGTACGCATCTACTAAGGACGCCCATTCTGGAGTTCTTGGGAAGGCGTTGAGTGCGTACCGGATTGAGTCTCGATTCGTTACTTCTTCTCCAAGGTTGCTTAGTTGAGTTATTAACTCCTTAATCCTTGCTTGGAGTTGCGCTACCTTCTTGCCGTTGTTCATCCGAAGGTTCGTTAACTGAGTCCGGAGGATGTTGCACCTTGCTAGCTTAGCTTCCGAGGTACCTTCGTGAAGCTCCAGGAATTTTTCCCAGAGGTCTTTCGCGGAGTCGTAGCTTTCGATTCGACTTACCTCTTGTGGTGGCAGCACGCTAAGCAGGTTGAACTCTGTCTTTCTGTTGGCGACAAAATCGGCTTGCTCCTTCTTGCTCCACGTGTTTTCTTATTTATCTTTTGGAATTGTATAGCCATATTTCATAATTAAGCAAATATCAAATTTTGTCTTGAAAAATACCTCCATCCGGCGTTTCCACCTCGCGAAGTCTCCGTCGAACTTTGGGGGATGAATATTCGCTCCGACCATCGTCTTGATCGTTGTGCTTCAGTCGACGGTTAGTCCTTCTGAGGCGGTCTAGCTCTGATACCAATTGTTGGTGCAGTGGAGGCCGGCAAGAGGGGGGGTGAATTGCCTGAAATAATAAAGTATATTCTCCTCGTGCTTTCAACTCAAAAATGCAATAGTAAAATAATAATAGATAAATTAACATAAACGAAAAAGAGACTCAGCTATTTACTTGGTTACAACCAAGAAGGTTATTAATCCAAGGCAGTAAGAAAAAGTACACTGAAGAATCTCCTTCTCTGAAGGCGGAGAAGTCTTTTATACTTTGGAAGCTTAGAACTATTGCTAGGAAAGACTACACAGTTGATTGATTGAGTTGTTGGTTAATTTCCTAGCTCCAGGGGCCTTTATATAGCTCCTGGAAAGTCTATCCTGAGGGTCCAAGGCACCTCCAATAAAGTTCAAGGCGCCTCTAGCTCGATGATTAGATAGAATTCTATCATGTGCTTAAACGGTCAGTTTGACCAGCTTGGAGGCGCCTCCATTGTTGAAGGCGCCTCCAATGTGGAGGACTGCGCAAGCGCCTCCAGCACTTCCTTTAAGGTGCCTACAGCTTGCTCTTTAGCTCCTTTTGACCTTGTTTTAGCTTCCGATGCTCCGATAACTTGGGTGATTGCGACCAACCGGAATAGGGCTTACCCGAACTCAATTCCCAGCCTTTTCCTCGAGCAGTCTTCCTCCCCGTCTTAACGTCCCTTGAACGCCGTGCATGTTCTTCTCGTCCACCGGTGTACTCTTCCGCAGCTCTTTCGTCCTTCGGACGCACCGAGCCCGTCGGCTCCCTTCCCGTGTTGTCCTTCTCGCTAGCTGCGTCTTCCGCTCGACTTCCTGCACTCCTAAGCTCCTGCACACTCAGACACAGGGATCAAACACAAAGCAGGACCTAACCAACTTGGTTGATTACATCAAAACATCCACAGGGATCCAATACTTCCATAATAACAGAGGTTTGTTCTCTTATATAGTCAGTATAAAAAGAAACTATCTCAAATGGTCCTGCTCAATACACTCATAGTGTACTAATGTAATTTATAGTCTAGATAAACTAATACCAAATTATACTACAATCACTCCAATGGTATGTCTATTCCATCTTGGTTGTGAGCTACTATTTATAATTTATAAGGATCTGATAACATGATCTTCTGTGTGTCTCCTCACACCATGTTATCTACAATATAAATTAAATTGATAACTACACTTATCATAAATGTAGGCATTTGACCAATGTGATTCTTATTTCTAAATAAATGTTTATACAAAAAGCTAGGCTTTTAGTATACATTCCAACAACTTCCTCCCTCACCCGATGTCGTCTCTACCTCCCCTCTCTCGCGACGCCGAGCGACGACGAGCCAGCGCCGCCTTCTTCCTCCCCTTCCACTCACCTCTTCGATCCTCTTCTTTCTTCTCTCCTTCCTCTCGGCTCTGCCCTGACTCTTATCACCCGACGATGCCGCCCTCCGATTGCACCAGTGCCACCCGATTTCGCCGGCCGAGCTCCTCTCCCATCTTCCAGACGTCTTCATCGCCGCTGCATGGAGCAGCGCCGACACCTCTCTTCTCATCAACTCTGCTCATGCCCTTTCTCTCATGCCGATGTTGTTCAAGTCGCTCTTCTCTCTGGTGATTCTCCCGGTGCTGCCGCAAGTGTTTGCTTGAGGTCTGAATCGGAGCAATGGTTGAAGGCTTATCAGCGGCAGAATCCTAGCAATCTGTCCACTATTGCACAATTTACCCTTCACCGGATTTGAAAATGCAACCACTAGATTCTTTCCTCCAATCACAAGATAGTACGGTGAGTATCTTTATCGTTGTTTTCTTCATATCTGATCAATAGTTGAGGTACTCATCTGATCTGTAGATGGGTTGCAGATCCAATCAGTATCATTATGAACCTGCTGAATTCTAACAAGCAAGTTCTAATTTGGGGTTCTTGACCTAGAAGGCAGTAGCTTTATTTAACACCGGTCGGAACTTCCGACAGCAACTTATTTAGCCAAGAGTCTCTAGAGGCATCTCTAGTTTTGGGTAAGTTGTATTGGAATTGATTCAAGTTTAGCTTAAATTGATTTGATTATGGAATGAGGATGATTGGAATCAAATTATGAAAATAGGTTGATTAACCCTCAGTAAGTGGATGGATTGGGTGAAGTCAATTAGGGTTTCATGATTGGATTTGGATTTAGGTAGCTATTAATGTATGAAGGGATTTGGTTGTAATGGTATGATTTGTTGCAGGACACTAGTCGGAGACACACCCTGACGTGGAGGTAGTTTGAGACGATCGTTTTGACGTGGGAGTTATGTTGGCACAATCTACATTTAAGGCGGGTATCTCTTGACTTATCTTTTATGATATTGTCTCTTTGATATGCATAGTAATTTATAGCTAGTAGTAATGATCATGCTCAGATTTGCCCTTGGTATGTCACTATTTGTTACCTAGTGTATGTTTTATTTGTTGCCTGTTATGTATCCATGTTTATATCTCTTAATTATTGTCATATGTACCTTAGTTCCTAGAGGAAGTGGCATACTAGTCTTCACTGAGTATAGAACTAGTTTTCTGGATTTTATTATCTAGCATGTGTACTTAGATCTGTGATACCTAGGTCATGGTATGATTTATTTTCCTATTTGGTAGATATTATGTGGAGGTGATTATGGTTAGGATTTACATGCTTAGTGTCATGTACCATCTTGTATGATTACATATTGTACGATTGTCGGCTCCATTATTGTTGAACACATCACCAGTTACATGATCTGCACACACAACCACTGATGGGTTAGTGGTATATTAGGTAAGGTGTGTGCAGTTTGCTCTTCCAATGCTCTGCTAGTCCACTCATGGGTAGCGTGACGTAGCGTGGTAGCACGATAGGGATCTCTCCTCTAGACTGACTCAAGGAGATGAGAGCATTGCGGTCACCCACTCTGTTTGGGGTAGGAGGATAGGTGCACTCCGACAGCATCTTATCCACTCAGTCACTCAGGAGCAGTGATGGCAGAGTGCACAGTTATCATAGTCCTACCCACTCGGTCTCACCATCATGTATGAGATGACTGACTGGCGTCAGGGGTGACACATGTCATTTTACACCATTTTGCATGATTGCATTTATTGCTTATGATTGCTGCATATTGGTTGCTGTATTTTGGTGGTTGTATATGTTTGATATGCATACAGGTGACATTTTGTACCTAGTCTGACGACCCTTATATTCCGGATAGGAGGTCTTGGTGAGTACAATTTTCTTCAACCCTTTCCAATCTGTATTTCCTATTTTTGTTCAGGAAATTGTACCGCAGGATTATTACTGTTAATTATAACTTATTATGCATGTCTATCTGGTATCTGATGAGTTGTTGAACTCACATTGTTGATATATTATTATTTCAGGCTACAGGTAGATATTGTGGAGTCGCTTGGAGTATCTTATCTGTCGGTTCTACGTCACATCCGAAGACCGGTTTTCTGGTTTCTTTAGTACTTTATTTAGTTTATGTATTCGGTGTACTTAGCTTTGTATATTCCGGATTTATTTCTGGATTGTCGTGATGTGGTGTCTTGTATTGTTTTGTTGTGTGGTGTAAGCCTAGCCAACTAGCAGTCTTGTTTTTGGTTTATAATGGTTTTCTGTCATTTTTCGCTGTGTTTTTTGTTTTTAGTATAGTCGAGTGGGATATTAGATATATATATAACTGCATGGTTGCATTGTTTTTGTGTTACAACCGAGTGGGCTAAATATAAACTGCATGGTTGTGTATATATTCCAGCTGTGTGTGGCTGATGTATATCTGCGGATGTAGAAATGATTCAGATTGTCACTGGTACAGGGGAGATGCTGCCGAATTTTCCTCTAGTTGGGACTTCTCGGGGTGTGACACCGTTGTAACAATTATTGCATAGTAACTGCTATAAGTTGTAGCAGCTACTGCATAGTAGCTGTTATAACGTTGTATCATCATTGCCACAATAATTTTTTGCATGTAATAATAGGAAAGGGAAAATAAAATATCATTTTAATTTAAAAAGAAAGAAATAAAAGTTGTATACAGATAAGAGAGAGATTAAAAAATTGATTTTAATCATGTCAGATAATCCACGTCGAATTTTGCTTACGATCGCGTACAAAACGTCGCTAATGTTTTCATATCTCAGGTCTCATGTCATGCGAGGGCAGATCCTCTAGTCCAGAATTTTCTGGACCATAAGAAGTCATATTCATTCATTATATTGAATGGATGGACTGAATTCTACCTATTAAACTGATGAGATCCAATTCATTCAATCAATGAATAAATAAAAGATTAGAACTAATCTAAAAATCCGGTACTAGAGATCCCTGTCTCATGTCATGCGATGGTTCTAGTGGGGGTGGTCCCCTATCACTGCAAAAGGATGGCGGTCAATTTATGAGAAATCAAAATAGTTATTTCTGAGTAGCGTAGATACTGTGCCGGTGGTACGTGAAAGCAGGCACGACGTGTTGGAGACAAATGAAAAAGAAATCAATTTTAAACACAAATTCATTCATTGAATCGCCTCAAACGTCAACTCAATTCCGGTCGAATCAGATTTTCATACATTGCTTTGAAGCATAAAGATCATCTGTCCATTAATTAGCCATTGGACAATCCAACAAAAATTATTCTCCGTTCTTTTAAGCAAATCGTTGAAGAGCCTCTGCCATGCTTATGTAATTTATTGTTTTTTTTAACGTTCTTGTTTGAAAAAAAAAATAAGACAATTTATCAAAAGATCTAGGTAGATTTTTAAATTTATAAAAAAGTATATGTTAGTTTATTATTTATTAAAGGGTGTATCTTTTCATAGTTGTTCTTTCCATTCTACCTTTCTAATAAATTTTACTAATTTTTTTTTTATTTTTGATAATTTATCAAAAGATGTATGTAAGTTTTCAAATTTACCAAAAGGTACATGCTATTTTGTTATTTACTACCATTTTATAGTGATCTTCCCATTCTACCCTCCTGATAAATTTTACTATTTTTTTTGTCATTTCTCTCTCTTCTCTTTCCTCCTATGCATTCAACAATTATTCTCTTTCTTCTCTTTTTTTTTCTTTCCTCTTTTTTACACGCTGATTCTTCTAAAAATATTTTAACACCCTTGAGAAATCAAAATAAATAATAGATAACATATTTGAACTCCTTACAACCTCAGAAATCCATAGGAACTGAAATTGGTGCAATCGGAGCTCTCTAAATCCATCAGTGGGGTCAAAATCTACTGATAGACTTAGGGAGCTCTGATTACACTCATTTCAGTTCCTATGGATTTCTGGGATTGCAATGAGTTTAAATATACTATCCATTATTTATTTCATCTTCTCAAGGGTGTTAAAATATAAAAAGAAGGAATCGTCAAAATTATCCACATTGGATCTGATATGAAATCATATAATGGTCAACTTAGAGAATTTTTGTAATTCTATCTAATTATATTTTAACACTCCTGATAAGTCGAAATAAATATTAGATAGCATATTTGAACTCCTTGCAACTTCAGAAATTCACATGAACTGAAATAGGCACAATCGGAGTCCTCTAAGTTCATCAGTGGGTCTTGACCAAAATCCACTAATGGACTTAAAGAGCTCTGATTGCATCAATTTCAGTTTCTGTAGATTTCTAGGGTTGCAAGAAGTTCAAATATGCTATCCATTATTTATTTCAACTTCTCAGGGTATTAAAATATAATAAGAAAGAATTATAAAAATATTAGACCTAGCGTAGGCTTGATATGGAATCGTATTAGGCTCAACGTGGAGAATTTTAGCGATTTTTTCTTGTTATATTTTAACACTATTGAGAAGTGTAAATAAACAATGAATAACATATTTAAACTCCTTGTAATCTCAGACATCCATATATAGGAACTAAAATGAGTACAATTGGAGCTCTCTAGGTCCATCAGTGAGTTTTGGTCAAAACACACTGATAGACCTAGAGAGCTCCAATTGCATCCATTTTCGTTCTTGTTGATTTCTGGAGTTGCAAGGAGTTCAAATATACTATCCAATGTTTATTTTGATTTCTCGAGAGTATTAAAATATTATAAAAAAAGAATCGCTAAAATTCTACATGTTGGGTTTGATATGATTCCATATCAAAGCTACGTTGGGGTTGATATGATTCATATCAGACTCAACATGGAGATATTTGACGATTCTTCCTTATTACATTTTAACACCTCCAAGAAGTCAAAATAAACACTAGATAGCATATTTGAACTCCTTGCAACCCCAGAAATCCGCAGGAAATTAAATGAGCACAATCAGAGCTCTTTAGGTCAAAATCCATTGATAGATCTAGAGAGCTCTAGTTGCATCCATTTCAGTTTTTGTAGATATCTGGACTTGCAAGGAGTTCAAATATGATATACATTATTTATTTTAACTTCTCGAGGGTATTAAAATATTTTTAGAAGAATCAACGTGTAAAAAAGAGAAAAGAAAAAAGAGAAAGAGAATAGATGTTGCATACATACGAGGAAAGAGAAGATAGAGAAATTACAGAGAAAATGAAAAAGAAAGGCAGTACAATTTATCAGAAGGGCAGAATGGAAAGAGTACTATAAAAAGATGTACACTTTAATAAATAATAAAGTAGTATGTATCTTTTGATAAATTTAAAAATCTATAGGTGGGTAAATTGCCGGAAAAAAAAAACTAAAAGGATGTGTTATCCCCTGATCGAGAGAAACGAATAAAAGAAATGAATAAAGCAATCCAGAAATTAGGGGTTATCCAAGTGCAATGCATTAATGTGCAGAGTTTGAGTTAGATGTTAACGTTTTCTGGGAGTATAAACTTCATTATACCAATTCGTGCAGTGGGACTAGGAGAAGACTTAGCTCAATTAAATGCAAATAATTGACTTGAAGCAATCTATTTATATATCTAACTTTTTTTTATACTTCTTAAAGATAAAATCTTATTAATCAGGAGCTTTAAAAAACTAAATCAGTATTTTGTTGATTATGATAATCGCCACCGCTGCCGCCCAGGTATACACTCCTTAGATGACACCATAAAGTACTCCATGAATTTATCAATTAAAAACTAACATATTTATTGGTAAGAGTTAGATGTTTGCATTGCTATTCTGTAATTTTTGACAGTTTAATTTTATGTTTTATATATCTAGATTAATTTATGAAATCTTAGATCATCAGGCGTTTCAGCAAAAATATATTGATAAAAATATTTCAATGATCTCATCGATGACAACTTTAAAAATTATCTGAAATCTAAGTCGTACTTTTGGAATAATCATGCACTTAATCAATGCTGGGAATAGAGGACAATGACAACGATGTCCTATCAGCGCAATGAGCGTTAAGAATTAATATTATCGTCTGAGTTGACTATAAGAAGAACTTGTTGCTCTACATTCTATATAATTTTTTTAGTTTTAAAAAAAAAATCCCTTTGAATGAAGACCACAACTGTTTGTTAAGCTTAAAAAATATTTTCCTGGTCTATTGATCCTTTATCTTTGAGATAAATTCATGGCGAAATATCCAAATTACTGACAGAAAATTAATATTAATATAAAACTGGAACAATACAGGTTGACATTAGAGTTTTTTTTTTGGAAGAGAACTGAAAGCGACAAGCAATATCCCTTCTAAGTTTAGATTGACTAGAGATAGTTTGTTGCAGTTAATTGCTGATTTTTATTAACTTCCTGCCTGCCAATATCGCGGACTCAGTGAGGATCGTCTCCGCCGCTGCGCTGCTAGAAGTCGACGTAGTTTATAAACTCTTCATCGCCGAGCAGAGCCGCCATTGTCTCCGGCGCCAGGCAGACTTCCAAATCCACACTTCCGCCTCCCTTACGGCCCGGGAAAGCAGACATCTTTCCGTCGAACTTGTTGGCCCGGCCGCTCCGCACCGCGGCAGGCGTCCCCCACCCGAAATCGTTCCCCTGGTACATGGGAAAGCGGTGGGAGCTGCCCATGGTCAGCCCCGCGCCGTCCGGGTTCCCCAGCGGGAAGCACCGCGGCGCGGCCTCCCACTCTTTCACTCCGTGCAGCACCGCTTCGTTGGTGTGCGCCGCCACACCGCGGTGCAGCAGCTCCGCCACCCACCGGAGATCCCGTTCCACCACCTCCCCAACAACCGCCCGCGTCGGGATGCTCTGTATCGCGTTCCCGAAGTAGTTCTCCGCCACTGGAGGCGACACTCGGCGCCGGCAATTGACCGCCATACGGAACGTCGTCGTCGCCTCCGGCGACAGCCGCTTTCGTGCCCGCGTCACCGACCTCCACACCAGTGCGCAAAGCGACTGGAACGATGAGATCTCTTCCGATTCACCATCCGCCATTTTCCGATCGTGCACTTGCTTCCCGAGAATTTCGGCTGTCAAATTACCGCCGCCGTGGCGATTGACGCGGCCGTTCACCCTCGATTTGATCTCCAGAATTGCCTCACGGCTGAAGCGGAAGATGCGCTCCCGAATTGGCGCATCCACTGGGAATGTCACCTCGGGGCCATGCCCTCCGGGGAACCGCAGCACTGCCTTCGACTCACCGAAGTAGTTGCGTCGGAAGTCCGGCGGCGCGGGGTCCCCACCGCGGCAGAGCTCCGCCCACGCGTTGAAGAAGTTCCAGAACGAGGTGCCGTCCACGACGGCATGGTTGACGACGGCGCCCAGGAAGACGGCTCCATCACCGAGCTCAGTGAGCTGGAAAGCAGCGAGCGGGAGGAAGTGGCCGTGGAAGCTGACAGCGCCGTCAAGAGGGAAAAGCGCCTTGACCGCAGTAGGCACGTCAGAAAACGAGGGTAGAAGATTGGAAAGGGAAAGGGACGGAGCAGAAGCGTAGGCGAAGTCGGCGCCAGCGTCGTTGCAGACAACGACGATACGGCCGTCGGGAAGGGTGGAGAGGCGGCCGGCGAGTGCGGGGAAGAGGGAGAGAGCGCGGGCCAGCGAGGAAACAAGGAGGGAGCAGAGGGCGGGAATGGGCATCGAAGGAGCAGTAAAAAAGAGGCCTTTTTGGATGTAATGGCACGACAACATCGGGAGGTCCGACACCGAGAGCCGGAGCTCGCCGAGCGCCGACGCGCGATCGGGGAACACCGTGGACTTCGATACCACGTTAACAGGACCAGTTTCAGCTGCTGCAGCAACCATGGATAGGGAAGGTAAGGTTGAATTTGGGCTAATTGCAATGACAACAGGGGAGGCAGGACGGGAAACGGTAGCCATGGCGATCAAATACAGTCACAGGCCAACGCCTACCGCTTCTGCTCGACTGAGGGAAAGTTGAAGCAGGGGAAGGCTTATAAAGGAGCGAGGAGGGAGGAGGGCGGCTAATGGTGCATGCATTTGGCTAGTCATCTTGTACTTTAAACCAATCAATTGATTGGAGTTGGACATAAATGAACAGCAGTGGTTTGGGGAATTGAATGATATCTCCATCTCGCAACGCCACGTATAATATTCGAGCTGCTACAAATTCCTATCGTTTGGATTAGTTGTCAGGGAACAATATTTAATTCTCCAGCTCAATCCTATTTATAGCTACTGCATTTGTATTTTGACCCAATCCAGTCCCGGGACCGACCAGTTGAGCTTAAGTTTATTAAATTGTGGCATTTGTTCAGAGAGACGCCGACCAAAATTGGGACACTAAAAGGATGGTGGCTCTGCAACACGTTTCGAATGGGTCAAGTGCAAGTTCAGTAATCTAACTGGTGATCAGATGAAGACAGCTCGGAGTTGGATTTTATCTCTCTCTCTCTTCTTTCGTAGTTTGGCCATCTTCTCTTATTCCGAAGTGAATGTTTCATGGCGATAATTCTATCAGCACAGTTTGTGCTGATTATTTGACTATATATCATAATGATTGTTATATATATTTCATCATTCAACATATTCTAATATTAGATATTATCGGTTGTCTTATTATTATGAAGATTTTGAGAGACGGTCTAAAAAAAATTTTCTCCATTGACCAAGTACATGAATATATTCAAAGTCACTCAAATTTCATTAATGTTCTATTGTTATATTATTTATCTTTTTCTCTATTTCGTTGAATTACTATTCTGGCTTGAATATCAAAATATTTTAGCTAAGGATCTCTTTTATTCTGGCTCTAACGTTAATATCCCAACCACCTCCCCTCACCTCACTGGCCCCTCCGTCCACGCAACTTCCAGACTCCGGACTGAATCCTATTGCATAATGGAATTAATTACAAATATAAATTAGAGTAAAGGTCGTAACAAATCATTTAGTAGAACGTCAAAAGTTTAGAATAATAAATACACAAAAGAAACCCTAAAAAAACCCCACTAGTGATTTTGCGTAGCAACAACAATACTAATGCAATTAATATATGTGAAGATAAAAAAACATAAAGTGAATGCAGTACACATCTCTCGAATTTATCCATCCATACGTTGACTTCAACCATCATCAGCTCAAAGTATCTCAATAGAGACGTTGATCATGCATGCGGCATGCCACACCAAATGCTGAAAAAACTTTTAAAATAATTTTAATAAATAAAAATAACTTTTACTTTAAAACAATGTTTTAAATATTTTTATAATTTTTATTTTCAATTTTATAAATTTTTATCTATTTTTAATTTTTTTATTTTTAAATACGACCTATTGATCTAAACCTAAATTGATATAATTTGATGCAATCACACCCCTTAATCACTTAGCTTGAATAGTTAAGTATTATCCTCTCGGATGGATATAGTGATTAGTGCATGAGGTGTTATTATCATGAGGTATGAGATTCAAATCTCGGCAAAGTCGAGGTAAATGCCTCCTTTATGTGCTAGTCACTATTCCAAAGGCTAGTAGCCGCCCGTGATTTACCTCCTTCGTGTTGGCCCTGGGACGGGTTGGCGGGGGCACTGGGGGCGACCGTATTCATCTTTTGCCACCTTGAATAGTCGAGTATTGTCCCCTCGGATGGGTCTAGTGGCTAGCGCATGAGGTGTTGCCATAATGAGGTCTGGAGTTCGAATTTCGATAAAATCGAGATAAATACCTCCCTTATGTGCTAGTCACTATTCCAAAGGCTAGTAGCCGCTCGTGATTTACCTCCTCCGTGTTGGCCCTGGGACGGGTTGGCGGGGGCGCTAAGGCAAGCGTATTCGCCTTTTGTCATAATTGAATAGTCGAGTATTTCACGGTTCGAACCCCAGCTACGGTGTATTTGTAGGAAATTTTCCTCCAAATGAGGAGCGTAATCAAAGGATACTGGGCTGACCGCATGCGCTTCCCGATTTACCCTGTGGCCGGTGAGAAATTTCCGTGGGACCGGACCGATCACCCTTAGAGATTAACTGAGATTATCTTTTTTTTTTTTTGTTTTTTTTAATAGTCGAGTATTCAACACAATTGATGTCGGCCCATTCACCTCAGGTAGCTCGTCTAATCCAATTAACTTGTTCGAATTATTTAGCTCCTCTAATATGATCGACCCATGCAATACTATATATTAGCAGATCACTTGCATAGAACCAAATACACCATCGAGGTATTACAGATTACAGATTACGTCAACTAAAAACAATGCACCAATTTGGATCTCCAAAATAAAATAAATACAAACTTAAGAATTGTAGATGTATGAATGGAACGAAATTGAGATTGTCGGTCCATCCAAGTCAATGGCTCAATTAACATGCATATGTATATATATTGCTGTTTCCAGGAAGCATTGAGGAAGATTCATGAATCTTTCTGTCCTGTCTCCCAAGAATCTCTCCGGGTCCGGTGCTCTGCACTCGCCATGTACCCTCCAAATAGTCTATGTCCACCTCCTCAATTCAGAAGGCCGGGAAGACAACTGTCTTTCTAATAATTTAATAAGAAAAGAAGACGGGGATCGAAATGGGACAGTTCTAAAACCCTCAAGTTACAGCACATTGTGAGTTTGTGGCAGGAGGTTTCTTCGGTTGCGATTAAGGTATTATTTATTTAATTGATAGGTTAAATCGACAAAGTTCACGCGAGGAGATTAAAATCGCGACGTCAACTAGGTTTGCCATTTTTACAGAGTCTAGTTGACAAGTTTAAAGTTCTCTGTTCCTGCACGCGCATATGTCGGTTGCCCTCTTAAGGATTCATGGGACGGCGATGTATTTTAACTATTAGGCAAGGCAAGCAAACCAGGATTTGTAAACACTTGAGAACATATCTAGCCAGGAAACTCTCAGGAGGAGACACCAAGTGGATGAACTGCTCAACATCATAATAAATTGATCATCTCCATTACAATTGTAAAGTCAATATAAGAAAGCATATCCATCTCTTAGGAGAGGACACCAAGTGGATGAACTCTCAACATCATAATGAATTGACCATCTCCATTACAATTGCAAAGTCAAATAAAAAAAAGGCATACATACTCATAGATGCGACTAGTTTGATAAATGTGATTTATCGAAATATTACCTCACCGAATTCTTTGATGATTACAATTACCCTCTAACAACCATTAATTTGTATGACACAAATGGGATTAAATCCTCTATAACAATAATCAGGTCAATGTTCTTAGTCATCGACCTGCCATCATGGTGGTAAGAGGTCCCGAGCGTCTCACACGACTGGTCCCACAGAATCGATTGACCCAACATCATGATTCACGGATTAAGGGTCGCAGAGGAACCTAGACTGACCTATGCTTGGCCAAACAAGTCCAAATGGTACAATACTGTTCTTAGCAAGAAAAATCCCAGCCATGTTAAAATCATCTTTTAGTACTTCATGGATATAAACTTCCCTATAAAGAACAAGTTTGTGGAACACAAAAAGGAGCCGAGGGATTCCAGACAGTACCATTGGCTGGAGCAAAACACTAGACAAGAATGGCCATCCAATACTTTGATCAATAAAATTGTTATTCCTAAAATGTAAACGTATAGAAAATCCCGACTTATAATTCTTCCAACTTGACTAGGTTAGGTTCAACTAAGCTTAACCATTAAAAACAAATTACAATATAAAGAAGAAAAAAAGGTAAGTAAAGGTTATGTGTACGCGCTTGAAGGATTAATTGCTTTAAGAATGATTGCCACATTTAATTTATTATATTGTTATGTTGCTCGAATTAAAAATTACACAGGAGCAACCTACCAGACTGAAGCAATCTCTTCTATGCTCAACTTGATAAAAATATGAAGGCCTAAATTATTTTTATCAAAAGTATTGTTTTAAAAAAAAAAAAGTTGAAGAACTACAATGGCATGGCTCATCGGTGAAGTTATTGTTCTAGCAGTTCAACAAGCTAATGAGCTATCACTCAGAGGGAACACCTCTTTTGAGAAGAAGAATTGTGATGATCTTACAAGTTTATTTGTGCATTTGCAAGTTTCCAGTAGCTTAGACAGTGTAGATGATTTTGAGATATCCTCTCCCGACGTAATGCACAATTATAATTATTATTATTATTATTATTTATTATTTTAGTTAACACACCAAGTATCCAAACTTTGGGTCGACTAATCTTGGGGTGGCCGGTCTTGCCCCCATAAAAATTTTTCATTAGTCATCTAGGTAAATTAAAAAAATACACATGCACATTTATCTTAATAGTCAGTGTTTTTAGATCCACTTCCATTAAAAAAAATCTTCTATATTACACCCTAGCTAAATTTTAAACTTTAGATCGATCTAAACCATGACAATGCACAATGTTATCACTGTAGGTAAACATACAATGTCATTGTTGTGCCATTAATTTAAAATTTACACATATCCATATTGTTAAAATTCGCTACAGATGTATCTACCATGTTTCAGTTTGATGCATCTCGATGATACGGTGGTTGAAGTATGAGGTATTATTATATGAGGTCTTGAGGTCGAAATTTGGCACGTCCAAGTATGTCTTCTCCTATGCCTTGAACACTTGTACTAATGATTATTAGATATCCATAATTTACTTGTTCCGTATTGACCTAGGGATAAATTGATAGAAGTGCTAGGATGAATGTATCATTTTTGCTACATGCCACATGTTTCGATTTGATTAAGTCACGCAAGAAAAATGCCAATTGTGATGGAAATCAGATTTTCTTCCCACACAATCATTGCCAGAGATTGCACTACGGATTTGAGTTGAGCACATAGGATGTGTCATTAGTAAGGTAGGAAAGGGTTGTCGGCCAATTAAAAAAAAATGTGCTCATCTGAATGAAGACGAAAGGGGAAAGTCCCTCTAAGATAATAATGTCCCGGCCTCAGAATAGATAAGTTATCTAGCATAAATATAACCATAGTTGACAAATGCTTCTGGTTGATTTCGTGTGAAATGCCCAGGGCAGAAATAGAAGTAATTAAGAACTTTTTGTTAGAGTGAGTTGTTAATCATGAGATTAGTAATATGAGACATTTTATTAGAAACCAAATTAAAGCCAATGATTTTAATACCCACATTATATTTTATATACAGATAAAATAAAATAAAATATCTTTTTAGATAAGAGTTGGAAGTTGAGTTACGTCATAAGATATAATTTTATTGAATAAGAGAGTATCAATCTAAAAGTTATGATTTAATCTCAATTTATATATAGTAGTTAGCATCATAGTGTGCATACGGGCGACGGTGAGAGATTTTAATTGTGCTCGTGAGACTAGTAACGACAGTGTGCTCGTATGAATATTATAGAGACACGAACGCGTACATAGTCTGAGTTCGGCTTGGCTCTTCAAATTCGCAAAGATTATCGAAAATAACCTTTACAAACGTTTAATAAGAATTGGATCTATGGCGAATTATTTTTTCTGCGTTTTAATATTTGATTATACTTCGAACCAACACTTATAGTGTCGTGCGCTCTTTGTTGATAAATGCAAGGCAAACAAAATGGCATGGGCTGAACAGCTTGTTGGCATTAATTTTTTTTTTTAATAAAAAAAGCAGAACATCGAGGAACACCTGGTAGTGCCTCTGCAGTGACCAAACTAGGACAATAAGCAGCAGCCATCGTGAGCATCAGACAGTAGCGATAAATAAAAAGGCGATAATTCTTGGAACGTACAGAAGTCCGATCAGAAAAAAAGTATGAAATATAGAAGTCCACTTTAGCATGATTAGGAAAGGTGCCTCGTCTCTCAGCATCCAAGCTCTGACTTGTGCAAAAGATGAGTTGCTCCTTTAATTGCACTCAGGATTATGAAAAGGACCTTAAAGTTCCAGGCTTTATTGCCATTTTTTTGGTTGCATCGCTGCCAAGGAGTAACCTCGACCAGCAAAGGTGGGAAATAATCACCATAGCACCAAGAAAGTGGTGGGTCAGGGAGGATTTACTCACAATACATACATCTTGAGACGAAAGCAACTTAAACATCCAAAACAAACTAGGACGTTGCGTTACTTTATGCAAGAACAGAATACTGAAGTCAATGGAGCAGAATGATAATAGTCAGTGGAGCAGATAGGTAAGAAATAGCTTTTATGGAGATGGATAAGGCTCATAGAATCCAAATATAATTACTAACTGGAAGGTATAATGTATTTTTTAACATCCAATAATTTACATAAAAGCTCATTGTAACTTGAAACACAGACATTGGAATGATGACAGATAGCAATAAAAGTAAATATTAGAAGTTTCTAACGAACTTTATCATACTGATGAAAGGCCATAAGCTTGAACATAAACACTTGACTAGTAGGAGACTTTTTTTTCACAAGATAGTTATTTTGACAGTCATTAGATAACAATTTAATGCCTCTAAATTCCTATACCAAAGTATGGATGCAGTACCTGTCAGACATTGACAATGGCGGACGCAGCCCAGGTGATCTACCCGAGTTGTGGGCTACCAATGTTGACATTGACACCCCGAGCTATCTTCAACTATTTCTTACTTGTTTTTTTCTTTTCTCCACGGTAAATCAAAAATTTTTTCCTTCTTACCGCCGTTGGATCCCGTGCTACATCCTAGATACCTGTTAACGGGGCTCCACACTTGGGCATTGAGGCAAACACCTTTCTACATCAAGAAATGAAAAGGCTAAATGGCAACAAAATATTGGCTTCACCAAAGAAATTTATCTAACTAATGGATAATAGTGAAGTCATGTGAAACCCATTATATCTCACCAAAGTATATTATGTTGATCCTGTCTAAAAACTAAGTCAGAAGGGGACCGATGACGAAGACAGGAGCATTAACGGAAGGTGGACTGAGCTCTAGGATTCGAAAATACGTGGCAAGCTTTAGGTCTTCGAGCAGAGTAGTGGGAGATGGTCGAAGATGATACTCACGGACTGGTACACACCACAGAGAAATCGCATAGGAGTGTTAGGGTGAGAATCAGGGAAGGGGTCCCTAACGTAGATACTCTGATGCTCAAGTCAATACGGTGGTCGAGCAAAAAGTGAAGAAGAACTGTAAGAGAAGAGTGTGCGCCCGTGATCCAAAAATGCGTGGCAAGCTTTAGGTCTTCGAGCAGAGTAGTGGGAGACGGTCGAAGATGATACCCACGGACTTGTACACACCACAGAGAAATCACATGGGAGTGTTAGGGTGAGAACCAGGGAAGGAGTCCCTAATGCAGATACTCCGATGCTCAAGTCAATACGGTGGCCGAGCGAAAAGTGAAGAAGAACTGTAAGAGAAGAGTGTGCGCGCGTGTACCTAGCTAACTGACATACCCCCCCCCCCCCCCTTTTATACTGTCTTTTATAACCTCCGTAATAATGAGGCGTCAAAGAATGTCAAGTGATGGAGGATGTACGACGGACTTTCATTGGGTAGAGGAAGGATCCGTGGCTTGTATGTGATAAAGTATCAGAATACTCCCTGATTAATAGTGTTATTCTCTGACAAGTGGTTACAATTCCTAGACAATGTTGTCCCCTAGCAATAGCCCGACCAGCACTGGGGTTGACCGGGAGCAGACTGAGAGCTAAGCCCATGAGAAGTTGGGCTGAGCCCTGGGAGTCTGACTGGCTCTTGGGCCGCCCGGGAGGAGACTGACACCCCGGCCCGGACGGGCCCCACTCGAACCGAACCGGGCATGCCACCTGAATTGCCCATCGGGTTAACGACTAGCTCCACATACCATCGAAGGTCCTTTCAGCGTGCTTTGTCCTCACTCGCACGCACCCTGGGAAACTTGCCAAGAAGTCACTCATCCTAAGATTTCTCCAAGCCAAGCACGCTTAACTTTGGAATTCTTAAGTTTGGACTTTCGAAAAGGAAAGTGCACCTTGGTGATATGGATAGTACCATCTAACCTTTTAAGCCATACTTAACCAGAATCTCAAAACCAGGGTATTACAATCACCCCCACTTAAAGACACAACGTCCTCGTTGTGTAACCACGAATCACACCACTGACAAATCCAAGAATCTCCCTCGTTAGGTGGTGCCCTGAGTGCTCCTGCCACAGGCGCACTCACGGTCGCTCTGATGCCATCTATAACTCCCCGGCCCGGGCGGACCCCACCCGGACCGAACCAGGAACGCCGCCAGAATTGCCCATCGGGTTGACGACTAGCTCCACAAACCACCGGAGGTCCTTTCTGTTGGTGCAACCATAGGTCAAGGTTGACCTGGTTGACCAGACTCGAGTTGACTTGACTCGAGTTGTGTTTTGATGTTTGACGAGTTATGTTTGACAATATTTGACGTGAACAGAAAAGTTGTATCTTGATATTTTACAAGGATACAAGCTTGGGAGATTGTGGGTGCAACCCGTGGTCAAGGTTGACCCGAGGTGAGTTGACCTGACTCGGAAAAGTCCAAGTATGGAGACTTGGCACGGGAAAAGTCCAAGCAGGGAGCTTGGCATGGGAAAAGTCCAAGCAGGGAGTTTGGCATGGTGAAAAGTCTAAGCAGGGAGATTAGCACGGGAAAAGTCCAAGTATGGAGACTTGGCACGGAGAAGTCCAAGTATGGAAGCTTGGCACATGGGAAGTCGGAGAGGGCTCGGTAGCTCGTTCTCTGGACTGTGGTCAGAGAGGGCTCGGGAGCTCGTTCTCTGGACCGGATGGAAGTCGGAGAGGGCTCGGTAGCTCGTTCTCCGAACTGTGGTCAGAGAGGGCTCGGGAGCTCGTTCTCTGGACCGGATGGAAGTCGGAGAGGGCTCGGTAGCTCGTTCTCCGAACTGTGGTCAGAGAGGGCTCGGTAGCTCGTTCTCTGGACCAGATGTGGAAAGTCCTGGTGAGTGAAGCCAGGCAGACGGATAAGTCCTGGTGAGTGAAGCCAGGCAGTGGGAAAGTCCTGGTGAGTGAAGCCAGGCAGTTGGAAAGTCCTGGTGAGTGAAGCCGGGCAGATTGGAAATCCTGGTGAGTGAAGCCAGGTGAAAACCCTAGTGAGTGAAGCTAGGTGAAAGTCCTGGTGAGTGAAGCCGGGCAAGGGAAAATCCAGATGGATCAAGGGTGATCGGACATCTGGTGTTGAGAAGGTCAAGTAGGTCAAGGGAGTGACCGGATACTTGACACGAAGAGAAAAGTCCAAGTGGGTCAAAGGGATTGACCGGACACTTGGTGGGGAGTCTTAGCAGGTCAAGGGAGTGACCGGATGCTAAGCATGATGTACCAATAGGTCAAGGTTGACCGGATGTTGGTTTGGAAGGTTTGGGACTTGGTTTGGGCAAAAATCAAGCTCTTGATCGATCAGTGGATCGATCCAGTGATACACTGGGTATCTGGATCGGTCTGGTGACTGATCAGTAACCAAACAGTAGCCTACTGAGTGTTATCTGATCGGTCTGCAGACCGATCAAGAAACAACGATCAGAGGCAAGAAGTTCGGGAGAAAAAGGAAGGGACATGCCTGCTGATCGGTCCCCATGACCGATCAGCAGCACTCTGGACCGATCAGGGTGGAGCCTGATCGGTCCAGGCCTAGCCGTTGTGACTCAACGGCTAGGCTATTTCGGGCTTCTGTGTTCTGGTCTTTTTGCCTTGCAGGTTCGCAAGTTGGCTCAGGATATCAGAGGTTATAAAAGGAGATCGAGGGCTTCTACTGCTTTGTTCCTCTTCTTCCTACTGACTGCTGAAGTATTTTCGGCTTGAGCTTTGTTGAGCTCTTCTTAGCTGAAGCTTCGTGTGAGCTTCCTCGGCTGGGGTCTCCAACAGTTGCTGCTGTATTTGGCCCGTGAAGTTGCTGCTTCATCAACAGCCGACGAGAAGGCAAGATTGTTTGTTTTTACATTCATATTGTTGCTTCTTCTTGTGTATTCTTGTACTCCTATTCTTGCTGGTGCAAGAAAGATTGTGGCGAGGTTTCTCCACCCAGAAGGAGTATATATATATTAGCCGGTTCTCCGGGGACTCATCCACCGACGGATTGATAGGCTTCGTCCACCTTACGGACACGCCGAGGAGTAGGAGTTTATCTCCGAACCTCGTTACATCGTCGAGTTCGAGTTTGAGGTTTGATTTCTCCGCTTTCGTTTCTATTTATTTATTTCCGCTGCGCTAACCTTGATTTATAGAAAGAAACGAACGATTTGGGGCGGCTATTCACACCCCCCCCCTCTCT
The DNA here is from genome assembly GCF_018446385.1 of Zingiber officinale. NCBI lineage: Eukaryota > Viridiplantae > Streptophyta > Magnoliopsida > Zingiberales > Zingiberaceae > Zingiber > Zingiber officinale. The sequence continues at coordinate 15,899,246 of NC_055986.1, read as the reverse complement.
AGCCGCGATCATCGATCCTAGCAAGTGGTATCAGAGCGAGGTCGCTCTTCACCGGATTAACACCCGAGGGAGCACAAGCTAGAGATGGATCAACTCGGAAAGGACATCACGATTCCACCCTTCTACGATCGCGACGACTTCGCGTTTTGGAAGGTAAGAATGAAGTACTTTCTTATGAGTAACCTAGTTCATTGGAGTTGTGTGTAGGTAGGGTTTACTCATCCGGTGGATAAAGACGGAGAAACCCTAGAGAAGAAAAAGTGGACGAAGGAGCAAATCCACCAATCCACAATCAACGATGAGGTAACGAAAATTCTTGAATTTTCATTACCTAATGACATTTTGTGTAAGGTAGGTGGATATAACAATGCCAAGGAGTTGTGGAACAACTTGGCCAAGTTCCATGAGGGAAGCTCCACTTCAAGTCATGAAGAGGAGTCAAGTGAGCTAAGTAGCTCACATCATGGAGGCATGGATTTAGAGGTTGAGGGCTACTCAACATCTAAGGAAGAAGGGGAGGAGAGTTCTTCTTCAAGAATGGAGCAAGAGGAAGAAGCGTCTACCTCCGGAAGGGATGAAGAAGAAAGTCTTCATCCATCCTCAACCCTAGGTAACTCAAGCATTTCAATTTCAAATAAATTGCATATATTATGCTTTGAGTGTAGGGAATTTGGACATTACAAGAGTAAATGTCCAAAGAAGGTTAGGAAGACTCCACCGGCGCCAAAGATCAAGGAAGTCGGAGTCCCGATACGCAAGAGCAAGGAGCACGTGATGTGCTTCCAATGCAAGCGAAGGGGACATTATCGGAGCCAATGTCCGAGGGGGAGGCAATCTCACAAGGACAAGAAAGCAAGCACGTCGATAGGGGGAGCTAAGGCAAACCCTAAGGTAACCTTTAAGGCTCATTATTGCAATTCTAATAAGACACATGCTAGTAGTTTTATTGCAATTGCTAATAATGATAAGCATGATAACCTTAGAAATCAATACATGTGCTTAGGAGCAAAACATGTTAACCTAGGTAAGGAAAATACTAGAAATGTCAACCCTAGGATTAACCCATCTAAGGTTAAGGAGAACCAAGGTAGGAATCCCAAAACTACTAGACATATGCCTAGGAGTACCTCAAAGAACAATGACAAATTAAAACTTGAGGTATTAGAAAAGGAGAATCAAGTCTTGAGGTCAAGACTTGACACTTTAGAAAAGACCATTAAAAATTTAGAGAAGTCAACTCTAGGGTCTAAGGGTCAAAAAAACCTAAGTCCAAGGACAAGAAAGGTTTGGGTCACAAACCTAAGTCCCAAGTGGTCAAGCCCACTTACCATAATGTTCCATTCGATTATGGAACAAGACCTAGGGCTAGGAAGACCATCACCAAGGTCACAAGGGGAGTCACCCCTAGAGTTGATCTTGATGAGTCCCAAATGACCAAGGCTTTAAAACCTAAGAGGGTCATTAGAAGGGTTGCTAGGGAAGTCATCCCTAGTGAATATTTAGTGAACCCAATGAGCTCAAATAGGTATTGGGTTCCTAGGAGCGTGATTTCATCACGCTAGATGAGTTAGGGTGTGCCAACCTTACTTGACTAGGTAGTTAACCTAATCATGGAAAAAGGTGGCACTTTAGGATTTTTCAAGGTATAATCAAGCCTTGAAAATGAAATTAAGAATTATTCCTAAGGTGATTAGGATGTGCCAATCTCATTTGAGGAGTTTTCTAGAGTCAATCTAGTTGGCACATAGTGATCTAAACATCTTTGGTATATGATTTGAGGTCTATCACACTTAGGAATATAGAATTATGGCAAAATGATCGAAAGTATCAAAAATGGCAACTAAGGCTAGAATTAGGTATTTTCTATACCTTTATGTGCTATTTGCCATATATTGTTTGCCATATGTCATGTCATGACATCATATTTATTTTATGATCATTTAAAATGTCATGATAATGCTTAGGTTAGTCAAATGTCATGCTCTATTTAAGTTTCATACTTTATGTCATGACATCATGACATTGGCACATGTTTCATTTATGATATCATTATATGTCATGTCATCATCTCTTCTCTTGCATTTATAATCAATGAAATGGATTTAAGGTTAAAAACACAATTTGATATGGAGATCAAATTGATGTTTAGAAAATGCATGAAACCTTAGTCTAAGCTAACCTAAACCCATATCTCACATCAAAATTGACTTGAATGTGTTTGATACACCTTAGATGTGTGTGAGATATTAGGATGATGAGTTAGGATCAAGGTGCATAGTTCTTGTACCTAGATGAGCCTAATTCGAAATTGGGGATCATAGGGAAAGCTTATGTACAAGTCATGTACATTTAGCCCAAAGATTGTGGTCCTAAATTAAAGGGTTTAAAATCATTTCAAAATTGATTTGAAAAACCTTGATGAAGCTTTTCTAGTAATAGCCTTCATCATTGAACAAGTTGATACAAAGATGACTTAACTTTGAGCTATTTCAAAGTCGTTTGAACTTTGTATCAAGATTGAAAAATGGAAGATATTTTCATAGGAAACTATTTTTCCATGATAGTATGTGGTATGAGGAATGTATCCTCAAAATTTCACAATTTTTTGAATTTTCTGTAATTTTCTAGAGGTTTCTGAATTTCGTGGAGAGAAATCAGAACTTATCAGACCTTTATCAGGTTTGTGGACCGATCAGAAGGGTTTCTGATCGGTCCAGGGGAGCCTGAATCGGTCACTGTGACCGATCCAGAGGGATCCTGATCGGTCAGGTGACCGATCAGCGCGTGCCAACTTGTTGATTTTCGACTGTTTTGTCTGAAATTTCAGCTGGGAGTTGGTGTTTTGGATTTCTAAAGGCTTGAAACTCTCCAAGACATTGTTGGTGCAATGGTCAAGGGGGAGTTGACCTTTAGGGAGAGTTTTACCTATTAGTCAAGGGGGAGTTGACTTTTAGGGGGAGTTTTTACTTCTAAAGACTTGAGTGATATGGGATTATCACGAAGTTAATTGTTGACCTTAGTATCAAGGGGGAAATTAAGAGTTTCAATGAAAGGTATGGGACTTTCATTAGGAAGAAACTCTTGACCTTGATTCACTCTTTTTGATGTGTGTCAAAAAGGGGGAGAGTGTAGGTTTGAGGAGAATAGAGAATGTTCAAACCTAAGTTAGGTTATCGGGTTAACCTAACTTGATTATGAGTTTGATTATGAGTTTTGTCAAACATCAAAAAGGGGGAGATTGTTGGTGCAACCTTAGGTCAAGGTTGACCTGGTTGACCAGACTCGAGTTGACTTGACTCGAGTTGTGTTTTGATGTTTGACGAGTTATGTTTGACAATGTTTGACGTGAACAGAAAAGTTGTATCTTGATGTTTTACAAGGATACAAGCTTGGGAGATTGTGGGTGCAACCCGTGGTCAAGGTTGACCTGGTTGACCCGAGGTGAGTTGACCTGACTCGGAAAAGTCCAAGTATGGAGACTTGGCACGGGAAAAGTCCAAGCAGGGCATGGGAAAAGTCCAAGCAGGGAGTTTGGCATGGTGAAAAGTCCAAGCAGGGAGCTTGGCACGGGAAAAGTCCAAGTATGGAGACTTGGCACGGAGAAGTCCAAGTATGGAAGCTTGGCACATGGGAAGTCGGAGAGGGCTCGGTAGCTCGTTCTCCGGACTGTGGTCAGAGAGGGCTCGGGAGCTCGTTCTCTGGACTGGACGGAAGTCGGAGAGAGCTCGGTAGCTCGTTCTCCGAACTATGGTCAGAGAGGGCTCGGGAGCTCGTTCTCTGGACTGGATGGAAGTCGGAGAGGGTTCGGTAGCTCGTTCTCCGAACTGTGGTCAGAGAGGGCTCGGTAGCTCGTTCTCTGGACCAGATGTGGAAAGTCCTGGTGAGTGAAGCCAGGCAGACGGATAAGTCCTGGTGAGTGAAGCCAGGCAGTGGGAAAGTCCTGGTGAGTGAAGCCAGGCAGTGGGAAAGTCCTGGTGAGTGAAGCCGGGCAGATTGGAAATCCTGGTGAGTGAAGCCAGGTGAAAACCCTAGTGAGTGAAGCTAGGTGAAAGTCCTGGTGAGTGAAGCCGGGCAAGGGAAAATCCAGATGGATCAAGGGTGATCGGACATCTGGTGTTGAGAAGGTCAAGTAGGTCAAGGGAGTGACCGGATACTTGACACGAAGAGAAAAGTCCAAGTGGGTCAAAGGGATTGACCGGACACTTGGTGGGGAGTCTTAGCAGGTCAAGGGAGTGACCGGATGCTAAGCATGATGTACCAACAGGTCAAGGTTGACCGGATGTTGGTTTGGAAGGTTTGGGACTTGGTTTGGGCAAAAACCAAGCTCTGGATCGATCAGTGGATCGATCCAGTGATACACTGGGTATCTGGATCGGTCTGGTGACCGATCAGTAACCAAACAGTAGCCTACTGAGTGTTATCTGATCGGTCTGCAGACCGATCAGGAAACAACGATCAGAGGCAAGAAGTTCGGGAGAAAAAGGAAGGGACATGCCTGCTGATCGGTCCCTGGACCGATCAGAGGAAGCTCTGATCGGGCCCCATGACAGATCAGCAGTACTCTGGACCGATCAGGGTGGAGCCTGATCGACCAGGCCTAGCCGTTGTGACTCAACGACTAGGCTATTTCGGGCTTCTGTGTTCTGGTCTTTTTGCCTTGCAGGTTCGCAGGTTGGCTCAGGATATCAGAGGTTATAAAAGGAGATCGAGGGCTTCTACTGCTTTGTTCCTCTTCTTCCTACTGATTGCTGAAGTATTTTCGGCTTGAGCTTTGTTGAGCTCTTCTTAGCTGAAGCTTCGCGTGAGCTTCCTCGGCTGGGGTCTCCAACAGTTGCTGCTGTATTTGGCCCGTGAAGTTGCTGCTTCATCAACAGCCGACGAGAAGGCAAGATTGTTTGTTTTTACATTCATATTGTTGCTTCTTCTTGTGTATTCTTGTACTCCTATTCTTGCTGGTGCAAGAAAGATTGTGGCGAGGTTTCTCCACCCAGAAGGAGTATATATATATTAGCCGGTTCTCCGGGGACTCATCCACCGACGGATTGATAGGCTTCGTCCACCTTACGGACACGCCGAGGAGTAGGAGTTTATCTCCGAACCTCGTTACATCGTCGAGTTCGAGTTTGAGGTTTGATTTCTCCGCTTTCGTTTCTATTTAGTTATTTCCGTTGCGCTAACCTTGATTTGTAGAAAGAAACGAACGATTTGGGGCGGCTATTCACACCCCCCCTCTCTAGCCGCGATCATCGATCCTAACACTTTCAGCGTGTTTTGTCCTCACTCGCACGCACCCTAGAAAACTTCCGAGGAGGTCACCCATCCTCAAATTTCTCTGAGCCAAACACGCTTAACTTTGGAGTTCTTAAATTTGGGCTTCCGAAAAGGAAGGTGCACCTTGGTGATATGGGTAGTACCATCTAACTTTTTAAGCCATACTTAACCAGAATCTCAGAACCAGGGTATTACAGTTCTGGACTTGGATTCTTTGGATGAACCTGCAAGAAGAGCGATTCCTTTCTCGTTAGGTTTGGAGTTAGTTTGCTCGTGTAGTTCTAATTTACAAAACAATTCATCTAATTTTAATTGTGAGAGGTTCTTGGAAATTTTATAGGCATCCATAATATATGCCCATAACACATTCCGAGAAAATGAGTTTAGAGCATACCTGATAACGTCTTGGTTTTTTATCTGGTGGTCGATCGTATAGAGTCTGTTGAGGATGTCCTTGATCCTCGCGTGTAATTGGTTAGCTGTCTCTCCTTCCTGCATTTTGATATTAAATAACTTATTTAACAAAAGATCATGTTTTGTTACCTTGGAGTCAATTGTTCCTTCGTGTAACTTGATGAGTTTGTCCCACAGTTCCTTTGCGTTCTCGTGTGGGCCAACGCAGTTCAGTTCTTCTTTCATGAGTCCGCACTGAAGTACATTTACGGCTTTGAACTCAATTTGTGCCTACTTCTTCATCTCTGGGTTCCAATTCTTGGGGTCGAGAGGTGCTTTTGTAACTTCGTCCATTGGTGTCTTGTATCCTCGTTGAATCAAGAGCCACTTATCGATGTCAGTTTTGAGGTACACTTCCATCTGCTTCATCCAGTATGAGAAGTCATCTCCGTTGAGAGCGGGGGATGAGTAGTATCATATCCTTCGCTTTGGGTCATGTGATAGCTAAGAGAAAAAAAAGGTAAGTAGTGTGGGAGAAGGAAGAACAATAGAAAAAATTCAAGGAAATTAAAGCGAAAAAATAGAAAAATAAACCCCCTTCTTGATTAGTGGTTGCATCAATTCAGATCTAATAGGGCTTTGATACCATTTGTAAGATTGCTATGCATGTGTGATGGGGTGAATCACATGGTTTTAAAAATCTATCTTTTTTATTTTAAAAATGAGTACACAGTGTAAAAACTAAGTAAAACAAAAACAAAAAAATACAGTGCGCCAAGAGTTGCTTGGTTCAAAGCGTTCGACGACTTCTACTCCAAGACCTAGGTCACACGAACCTATCAATGGATAATCCACTAATGACCTCTTCCGAAACTGCCGGAATAGAGGATCGAGTACAATAAATGGATAGGATAAGTGTAACAAGCTATACTTTCCTTTATGCAGTAATTAAGTACACAAAGAAACTTTGTTATCCAACACTTGTAGATTTAACGGATCAAGCTTGGTGTTGAATGACTTTTTAGCAGCAATCGAATGTAACAATGTCATAGCAGAGCAACAATATGAGGTCGGAGCAGTCAGAACATCGCATGATTACGTAGAAGTTCATAGAAGAAGTGTATTTGAAGCCTTGGTTGAGTAGTCCTTTTAATTGGGATGGAAGGTGTTAGGACTTCTAGCGGCCGGCTAGAGGGGATGAATAGCCCCTGCATAAATCAAAAAAAAAAAAAAAAACCTTTTTCGACTTATAACTTAAACAAACACTTGCATAAAAAATAAAAAATCAGAAAGATAGAGGCGCAAAAGTTTTTACTTGGTTACAATCGGAAAGGTTGTTAATCCAAGGAAGTAGAGCGCACTAATATCTTCTTCAGGTGGAGAAGCCTCTTTACAGCAATGATCGCACAAAAATAGAAAGCTAAATGGAAAACTTGAAGCGTACAAGTGTTGTTGCAAGAATGCTTGTTATCTTTAGCTTCTTGGACCAAGGCTGTATTTATAGCCTTGGTCAGGGCACCTGGAAGGGTTTCAGGCGCTTGGAGTGGGATAAAAACTTATCCCGGACACAACGGTCAAAGACCACATCGAAATGGCTAAAACTTGGGTTCTGGGTGCCCGGACTGCTCCGGGCGCTCGGAATCGTTCCGGGCGCCCCGGACTGCTCCGAGCGCCCGGAATCGTTCCGGGCGCCCCGAAGGGGAAAGTCAACATTTTGTTGACTTTCTCTATGAGCCTCCAGCTTTGGCTCCGCTTGCTTCGGTCCGGGTATTTCTGCTCGCTTGGGTGATTTCAGTCATCCTGAATAGGGCTCACCCGAACCCAACTTCCGGCCTTCTCCTCGAACAACCTTCCTCTCCGACTTCTCGTCCCTCAGAAACGCCACGTGCCTCCTTCTCGTCTGCCCGTGTACTCTTCCGCAACACCTTGTCCCTCAGATGCACCGAGTCCGTCAGCTCTCTCCCATGTCGTCCTTCTCGCTAGTTGCATCTTTTGCTTGACTTCCTGTGCTCATAAGTTCCTGCACACTTAGACACAGGGTTAAACACAACATGACCTAACTTAACTTGTTTGATCATATCAAAACAACCTTGGGGTACCAACAATCTCCCCCTTTTTGATGTGATCAACCCAAGTTAAGTTAGGGTAAACCAACATAAAATAAAAGTAATAATTTTATAATTAAAGTGCAAAATTTGAAATTACTACCTCCCCCTAGACTTAAACTTCCCTTCTCCCCCTTTGACCACTGAAGGTTCCTTCAACTCTAACTCTTATCCCTAAAAAACTAGCTCTTATCATCGACAAAGCCTTCTGCATTATCCGATAGAAGGTGCCTTCAAGCTTCTACAAGGCACCTTCATCGCCCAGCTCAAGGAGCATTCCTTCGCATGGAAGGTGCCTAGGGTATTATTCACCCAAGGTATTTTATACTCCTTTCACCCTGTAAAATGTGATAGTCCAACAAAACAAAGTATACCTTTCAAGATGAAGTTAGCACAATAAAAATAAACAATATTAATTAGATCTTATCTATTCAAGACCAGGATCTAGTTAGAGGTTCAATTTAGGTTTTCAAAATGGACATAAATTAGACATGCACCTAAAGTCCTCAAATAGGACTCGTCCTCACTAGAACACTCTCCTTTAGTGACCTACCTTACTTACCACGTAGAATTCCTTAACTCCCTCATAGTTGACCAGTTCTTCCCATCAGTTATCAAGTTCGTAGACCCAACTAGACTTCGGTCAACTGTCAGGTCCCACGGATCCAGCTGAACTTTTCACCAGATATTGGATCACTCCTTGACCTATCTAGACTTCTACACCAGCTATCATGTCCTCTAGATCTAGCTGAATTTTAGTCTGGTGTTAGACTAGTCAAGTCTTGTACATTTGGTAAAAAGGTTAGATCACACAATATATTTAATTTTAATCTATTTGTTATTCATCAAAACTCAGGTTTGATCATTTGTACCAACTATATCAACAAAAGTGAAGTGGCTAGCCCTCCTCTTAACTATTTGAGTAGACTCAACGTTACCTAACAAAACTCCTTTTTGTAGGTATAAAGTGATCGAGGCTCTCTAGTTGATTGACTCCTCCACATTGGCTTACAAGTCGATTTAAATTATTAGTAGGCTTTGTGTCATCGAGCCGTCTAGGACCCAAGTGGACAGCGAGCTAGACATTTTGGCCAATTCATCTGCCTTGTGGTTATTAGACTGAGGTATATTGACTAGTGTGACCTCCACAAAGCTTTCTTTCAGCTTCTCGTAGGCCTCTTTATAAATTTGCAGTTCTCACTATTGATTTCGAAGTTGCGCGCCACTTACTGAGCCACGAGCTAGGAGTCTAAGTGGATGATTACCCGGGTGGCCCCTAAGTGTCTGGCTGCTTGTAGCTTGGCTAGCAAGGCTTTATATTTGACCTAATTATTAGAAGCTTGGAAGTTTAGCCGGATGGCCTACTGCATGATATCTTCTTGTGGGGATATGAGAAGGACGCCTATGCCACTTCCTTGTCGAGTGGAAGACTTGTCTACATAAATTTTCCACGTTCCCTTAGACTCAGGTTGGTGGACTTCCATTAAGAAATCGGCCAAGGCCTAGGCCTTGATGGCTATTTGAGGCTGATAGTGTATATCATATTCGCTCAGCTCAGTAGTTCATTTAATGAGTCAATCGGTTGCTTCAGGGTTGGTGAGGACTCTTCCTAGTGACCTATTGGTGAGTACCATTACTGAGTGCACAAGGAAGTAAAGCCACAAGTGGTGAATGAGAATGACCAACCCATAACCCAACTTCTCGAGTGTAGTGTAGTGGGACTCAACTCCTTTCAATAGATCACTAAAAAAATACATTGATTATTATACATTATCATGCTCTTTGACTAAAGTCGCCCCCACGACCACCTAGGTGACTAACAAGTATAATTAGAGTGGTTCTCCAGCGATAGGTTTAAATAGAGAAGGTAGAGCTTCCAAGTACTGTTTCAGTTCTTCAAAGGCCTTGTTACACTCTTCATCCCACTGGAACCTTATCGCTCGGTAGAGTACTTTGAAGAATGGGAGATCCCAATCTACCGATCAGGATATGAATCTTGAGAGTGCTATGATTCAACCCACCAACTTCTAGGCTTCCTTGATATTTAACAGAGCTTTCATATCCCAAAGTGTCTGCACCTTCTACGAGTTAGCTTCGATTCCTCGGTCAGTGACCAGATATCCTAGAAATTTCCCTCACTTAGCTCCAAAATACACTTCAAGGGGCTCAACTTCAACCCGTACTATAGCAGGGTGCTGCAAATCTCTTCAACGGCTATAATAAGATATGTTGCCTAAGCGGACATAATGAGAATGTCATCTATATAGACCTCGACATTCCTCCCGATCTATTTCCAGAAGATCTTGTCCATCATCTATTGATATGTTACTCCTACATTTCTTAGTTCAAATAGCATAACTATATAATAGAAAGTACCATATGCAGTGATGAAATTGACCTTCTCCTGGTCCTCCAAGGAGAAAGGGATTTGATAGTATCCCTTATAAGCATCTAGCATGTAGATTAGCTCACACCCCGAAATTGAATCAACCATCTAGTCGATCTGTGGGAACAGATAATAGTCTTTGAGACTTACCTTATTGAAATAGTGGAAGCCGATGTAGACTCACCGCTCATTATTAGGTTTGGCCACTAGGATGACATTGACAAGCTAAGAAGAAAACTGTACCTCCCGGATGTGTCCCGCTTCGAGGAGTCAGCCGAGAAATCTCTATTCCTCTGTTTGACCGACCGAGAATCAAGTATAAGGTGGATCTTGTGATCAATCACAGTTGGGCTACTCCTGTTAACTATTTAAGAGACCAGATGAAGACATCCCTATTTCATATCAGGCAATCCACTAGGTTCCTCTTAATCTTTGGTGGCAGGTCAACCGATATCTTTGTAATGTTCTCAACTAATTGGGGTATTGTTGCACTTCCTCTTGCTGGAATGGCTCATCAGCAAGAGGTAAAGGATCCCCTTGGATGGTGTGCACCCCTCCGTCCTAGATTTTTTGGGCCTTATGCGCTTTGATATTTATCACATCTACATAACACCTCCGTACAGGTAACTGCTCTCCCCTTATTTCGATGACCTAGCTCCCCACTGAAAATTTTATTTTTTGTGAAAGGAAAAGATGACAGCCCAAAATTCATGCAGGGCAGGCCTCCCTAAGATAATGTTGTAAGAGGATGGAGAATCCATCACGATGAAGGTGCTCCTCTGAGTCCTCATTAGGGGTTTGGTGGCCAGGGAAATAGACAATTTGATTTGATCCATCAATTGTATCTCATTCCCGGTGAACCCATATAAAGTAGTGGCCACAGGTTGGAGCTCACTTGCGCTGAGTTGCAAATTGTCGAACACACTTTTGAATAGCATATTGATAGAACTTTCGATATCAACGAAAAATCTGGTCACTCGGACATTGGCGATGACCGCCATGATGATGATCACGTCGTCATGAGGGAACTCTACCCCCTCCTGGTCTTAAGGCTTAAACCTAATTTGGGGCCCTACCGCTTCCTCCTGATTGCAACCGACTGCATGGATCTCTAATTGGCATTCGTGAGCTTTTCTGGATCTAGTAGAATCCCCATCAGCGGGGCCTCCTGAAATCATGCCTATGTCCTATACGATGGCATTTCCTCAATTCTCTTCTTCCCAGGTCTCCATTGGCTCCTTTCCCTTGCTAGCTAATCGACCATCCTGATTTTCTCTTCCTTGAGGCATGTTGGCCAAGCAGCCTGAAGGACCGGAGTTATTGACCTGCTGCTTTAGGAGTTGAGGCACGATTTGGGGCAGGGGCAAACCTAGTTTGGTTGCTCGGCAAGCATCCCGAGTAAATTGGAAACAATTTCCCGTGTCATGGGTATGAGACAGGTGGTAATGCAATACCAGGATTCCCATGAGGGGGATTTACTGGCCGAGGTCTGAACGGCCTTGACCCGTTGCGTCACTCTCGCTTCTTAGATCGACAAAAGATTTGGCCAAGGGTCTCTGGGGAGGACTGGAGTGGTGGTAGTCTACGATTGGTCAGACTAGCCAGAGCGGGGGCCATCACTTCCTTCTTTCGGATAGTCTGAACTTTCTTCACATTAATATATTTGGACACTTTCCTTAACAGGCCATCGAATTCCTTGGCGGGTTTCTTGATGAGGACTCGAAAGAAATCTCCCTCTAATAGGCCTTAAGAGAAGACACTTATTAATATCTCTGAGGTGGGGGATGGGACACCCAACGTCACTTGGTTGAAACGCTTAATGTATACTCACAAGAACTCCTTAACTTCTTGTTTGAGCATGAACATACTATGATTGATCTTCTAGTATTTTCTACTACTGGTGAAATAATACAGGAAAGCGTTTGTGAATTCTTTGAAATAAGTGAGATTCGATTGGTAGTCTATCGCACCATCTTTATGCTAAGCTAGAATGAGTGGTCAGAAATACTCAACACTTTATTGTGTCTCTATACTGGTGCAGTAGAGTGATGTTTTGGAATTTTTAGAGATAATCCTTCGGATCATTGTTACCTCCGTATTCTCCAATAAACAAGGGCTTAAAACCCCTAGGCATCTTTTCATTTAGCACTTCCTAAGAGAAAGACACACTGGGTTGTTCAGGCATTTTCCAAATGCCAAGGGGAAAAAATGCCAAGACCTTTCCTTTCTTCGGGTCCCTTGTGTTGAAACCCCAAGGTTGTTTTGGTGTGATCAACAAGTTAAGTTAGGTCCTGTGTGTTTTTAACCTTGTGTCGTAGTGTGCAGGATCTTAGGAGCACAGGTAGTCGAGCGAAAGACGTAGCTAGCGAGAAGGACGACACGCGGTGCGTCTGAGGGATGAGACGCTGCGGAAGAGTACACCGACGGACGAGAAGGAAACATGCGGTGGTTCTGAGGGACGAGAAATCGGAGCGGAAGACTGCTCTGGGAGCAAGAGACGCAGCTAGCGAGAAGGTCAGCACGGGGTGCGACCGAGGGACGAAGACTACGGATGAGTACGCTGGCGGACGAGAAAGAAGCACACGATGATTCCGAGGGACGAGAAGCCGGAGCGGAAGCCTACTCGAGAAGACCGGAAGTTGGATTTGAGTGAGCCTTATTCCGGATGGACGAGATGACCCAAGCGAGCGAAAGACTCGGACTGAGGCGAACAGAGTCGGAGCAGAAGTCCTGGGCTGAAAAAGTCAACGATGTTGACTTTCCCCATTCGGGGCGCCCAGAACAATCCGAGGCGCCCGAAACTGTCCGGGGCGCTCGGAACAATCCGGGGTGCTCGGACCGAAATTATATCCAGATCTTGGTCAAACCGAGATCTGTGCATTGGGAATAAAGTTTTATCCCCCCAGGATGTCCCGGAACACTTTGGGGCGCCCCGACCAAGGCTATAAATACAGCCTTGGTTCAGAAGCTTTCATTCATTCCAAGCAATTAATTTTCAACACTTGTACACTTTATTTCTAGATTAGCTTCTCTGTTTTGCGCTTCATTGTTGTAAGAGGCTTCTCCGCCTGAAGGAGATAGTTTGTGCACCACTTTCCTTAGATTAACAACCTCCCCGGTTGTAACCAAGTCAAATCATTGTGAGCCTCTACTTTCTGTTTTAATTTATTATTTTTCTATTTTATACAAGTGTTATTCTGTTGAAAGTTCGAGAAGGGTTTTCGTTTTATTTTTTGCAGGATATTCAACCCTCCTTCTAGTCGACCGCAGTGGTCCAACACCTTGGGGGTGAGTTTTCAGCTGAGGAAGCTTGCGATTGCTCAATTTTTGTGCAACTTTCTCTCAACGCTCAGAAAAGTGCCCGGGAGAAGTCGCATAGTTGCTTCCACTTGGATCTTCCTTCTGAGGCAGGGTGCCTGTCCATCGATGGTGAGAATCTACGGTTTGTCTTTCCAACGTGGCTCGTGCCTTAGCGACCTTGAATAGCTCATATTTCTTAGGCATAATGGTGACGTTGATTTTACTGGTATCGTCCATTTTCACATTTCGAATCAAGCAGATAAGTTCCTACAAATAGTGCCAAATTTAATTCTGTCCAAAAGCTTAGTTAAATGGGGGGGCAGTGACGAAGGCAGGAGTGTTGACGAAGGGAGGACTAGGCTCTAGGACCCGAAGATGCGTGGCTAGCATTAGCTCTTCGAGCGGAGTAGTGGGAAGATGGTCGAAGATGGTACCCATGGACCTGCGCACACTATAGAGAGATCACATGAGAGTGTTAGGGTGAGAACTAGGGAAGGGGTCCTTGACGTAGGAACTCTGACGCTCAAGTTAGTATAATGGTCAAGCGAAAAGTGAAGAAGAAGATGAATAGTAGAACTACAGTAGATATGTGTGTGTGCACGTACCTGGCCAATGGACAGGATCCCTTTTTATACTACCCTTATAACTGTTGGTGCAATCAACCTCCAAGGTTTTAATACCCGACAAATATATTTAAATATGTTTAATGGAGCTTGATAATGGAAAGTCCTAGTCATGGCTAGGCAAGGGTGAGAAGTCAACCGAGTGACTAGTCCTAACTGTGGTTAGGAAGGGAAAGTCCTAGTTGTAGGCTAGGTAAGGAAAATCTTGGTATATCGTGGAAGCTAAGTGGATTCAATAGGTTTGGAGGACCTGATCCTTGGGTAGCTGAATACTGAGGCAAGGAAAATCTCGATAGATCATGGAAGCCAGGTGGATAGGTCTAGAGGACCTGATCCCTGGATAGCCGAATACTGAGTATTAGTGAGTGAAGTCAGGTGGAGAAAACCCTAGGGGGTGGTAACCTTAGGTTCTATGAGTAAAGCCAGATGGAGAAAATCCTAGGGGGAGATAACCTTAGGTAACGAGAAGTCTTGGAGGAGTGAACTCTAAGCAAGGTTGATCGGCATATCTTGGTGATTCTAAGTTTAGTTTTACCATAACATTCTATATTACTATTATTGCTGCTAGCTAATGTAATATTGCAGCAAAGGCCTTAGTGGATCAGGTGATCAGACACTGAGCAGAAAAAGTCCAAACAAGTCTGGAGGACTAATGTTTGGTAGGTAAGTTGAGGTAAGCAACTGGAGGACGACAGTGAGGTCATGTTCCTGTTAGGAACAACCTAAGGTCACCGATACAATTGAAGAAATCGGGAAGGTTTCCAAGTTGAGATCAAAACAGTTCTACTATCTAATACTACTCATGTCACGCCCCAGGTAGTCCCTGCCAGAAGAAATTTCGACAGCATCTCCCCTATACGGGTGACAATATGAAACTTGACTACATCAATCCAGATACCTCGGCCAACACGACCGGAACATATGTATAATAACAATGAAAATATTCAAACACCCACGCAGTTTAATAGTAAAACATTAACCGAAGCAATGATAAGATAATCATTTCAAATAACCTACTCAACTACACCCATAAAGCACAAATCTGATATCCTACTCAACTACACTCATAAAACACAAATCATCAGCATGCATCTAAACGAAAACCCATCTAGAATAATAAATCGTACAAGATCCAAATGTCAAAAGATACAAGTCTGAAACATAGTCTATAACATAATAAGGAAATCAAAATGTGCGAACTCGTCGCGTGCGCAGTGGTGGGGGACTAACGACTGGAACCTCCTGAACAGCCTCAACCTAAAAATAGTAATAACGGGGTGTGAGTCCAATACTCAGCGGATACCTAGTTGACATGCATAATAAATAATAGCTAGCAGAAATAAATATGCGTACAGTCTCCTGGATAGAAAATGCAAAACGGCAAAGTAAAGAGTATCTGTACTAACCAGAACCTGGGAATAGGGATATCAAAGCCGCTAGACCCCAAGTATCATAAATCCTGTATGTATGTCAAATAATGCATCCATCCAATATGCAGCATATAAAGTGAAACATACACAAGCAATAAATGCAAATAATGCATATGATGCCAATAACATGTCCTGGTCACCCCTGACGCCAGTCAGCCATCTCACACACAATGGTGAGACCGAGTAGGTAGGGTTGTGACAACCGTGCACTCTCTCATCACTACTCTTGAGCGACCGAGTGGATGGGATGTTGTCAGAGTACACCTATCTTCCTACCCCAAATCATAAGTGGGGGAGCGCAATGCTCTCATCTCCCTGAGCCAGTCCAGAGGAGGGATCCCTGCCGGCTACCACGTTGCGTCACACTACCCAAGAGCGGACCAACGGAGCCAAACAGAGCAACCTGCTGCACACACCCTGCCTGAATAAAAACCACTAACCCATGAGTGGTTGTGTGTGCAGACCCATGTAACTGTCGATGAGCTCAACAATAATAGAGCAACCTATCGCACAGCATGCAATCATGTGAGATTGTGCATGATACTAAGCATAGAAATATCCTGATCCTATATACCTCCATAAAAACATGTACCATATACGTGGATCAAATAATATGATCTAGGTACACATGTCAGGTATGGTATCTAACCAGTCCGGTATATCATAAAGCATGACATGTCACTACCTCCATAACATAAATAATAAACAGGGCATGAACGCTAAACAAGTAACAAACAAATCATGCTCGGAAAAAAATAATGGTATGCCGATACAGATATAAACATATTTATTGCTACTTGCTAAAATGTACTAAACATATCAACAAGACATATCAAAATAGATAGGTCGAGGCACCCGCCTCAAAAATGGAGATCGAGCTAGACAACCTCTACGTCGAAGTGCTCGTCCCAAATCAATGTCCTGTAATAGCCACATTTAATTTAGCTACATATATATATCACATAGCTAAAATAATTTCTTAATTACCAGAACCCTATTTCGTTCATTTATTCTCAGTTAACTAACAATTCGGATCTAACCGCAGCTTAGATTAGACCCGACCCTTTAACCCTAATTTCATATTATAAAATTGACTACCCACATAATTACCACTAATCAAATTCTAGATACATGAACGAACCAACCTTACCTATATCTGTTTGCTCTTGTATCAGCCCACTGCCGAAAATTGTACCCGAGCAAGGGAAAGTTGCTGATCTCTAATCCAGTTCTCCAATTCAACCCTTTTCTTCTTCTTTGTCAATGAATCCCTGGCGGCAGTCCACACCCACAACAGAGAACAAGCCCAAATCCACAGCTAGGTATGGCACATACCTCCAACCAGTAGCCCTAAATTTCCTCCGCAAGGAAGAAGGAGTTCAAGCTATGATTAGGGAAAAACAACAAGAACCGATCCAAAATCTTCCTCCTAGTGTAGAACAGGAAGAAGGTCACGGATCAGAACATCAATAACCTAATTTCAGAAACCCAATCTTACCTTCAACCGAGACTTCTATCACAGCAAGAAAGGGAAAATCCAAGATCCTTGGAACCCTAGTTGCCTCTTCATGTCGGCGATCGAGTGGAATCACAAGAGGTGAGGGCAGCAGTGCTCAGGCGTAAGATCGACAGAGGCTGGAATCGCTCGATCCGGTGGTCAGACGTGGCGCAGAGGGAAGAAGGGAGAGCGATAGTGGCGTCGGGGCTGGCTAGGGCACGGACCGGAGGTGGCTCGGCGGAGGAGGAGAGAAAGGGAAACTCGTGGTGCCAGCGCAGAGAGAGGAAGAGAGGGCCTGGATTCCTTGGCCGACCGTTTTGTACGCGAGGGAAGGAGAGGAATCGACGCGACGGCGTCGGTTTGGGGAAGAAAAGGAGAAAAGACACCAGGGGGCTTGGGGGGGCGCGGGTCGGGAAAAATGAAGAGGAAACGACGATGAGGAGAAGAGATAAAAAAAAAGGAAAAAGGGAAAAGAAAAAGAAAAATTAAACTTTTCCTCGCTTAATTGAGGTAGCCTAAATAGGCTTTCTCAGGGCCTAATATTTATTCCTGTAAACTCATCACACGAGCTCCGAAAAATTCCTAAAATGTCCGGAAAATTCCCTTATGGTTATTCGCCCTTTCTCGGTATTTTATATTCTCCCCCACTAATAAAAAATTTGGTCCTCAAATTTTCGTTATCTACTATTAGCAAGTATTAGCAACAGATAGATAGTATAAATGCTCAACAGTAAATAACTCACATACCTCAAGTGAAAAGATAAGGGTATCGAGCTCAAATCGTATCCTCGAGCTCCCAGGTAGCCTCCTCGTCTGAATGATGCTGTCATCTGACTTTAACCAACCGGATAGTCTTGTTTCGCAGCTGACGCTCCTTCTGGTCCAAAATCCGTATCGGAACCTCCTCGTAGGTGGCATCAGGCTGAAGGGAAACTGGTATATCAAACAGCACATGAGTTGGGTCTGCTATGTATCTTCTCAGCATAGATACATGAAATATGTCGTGCACGCCTGCCAAAGCCGGTGGTAGCACTAAATGATAAGCTACCGCTCTAATCCTCTCCAAGATCTGGGGTCCAATGTATCGCGGAGCTAGCTTACCTCTGAGGCCAAATCTCTTCACCCCTTTCATGGGTGAAACTCGCAGAAGAACATGGTCGCCAGAAGAGAACTCCAAGGGCCTCTGTCTCCGATCTGCATAACTGTTCTGGCGGTCCTGCACCTTTGACATCCTCCGTCTGATAGTACGGACCAATTCTGCCTCCTGCTGAGCTCTATGAGGTCCCAACAGCTGGGCCTCCCCAACCTCATCCCAAAGGTACAACGCCTCAAACGGTGTCATCTGGATAGCCGAATGAAAGCTGTTGTTGTAGGCGAACTCTACCAATGGCAAATAGTCCTCTCAACTGCCTCTGAAATCCAATACACAAGATCTCAGCAAGTCCTCTAGAGTCTGAATGGTCTACTCTGACTGTCCATCTGTCTGCAGATGGAAAGTTGTACTGAAACAGAGCTAAGTGCCCAAGGCCTGCTGCAGACTCTGCCAGAACCATGACGTGAACCGTGGGTCTCTATCTGAAATAATACTCAAAGGAACACCATGTAATCTGATGATCTCTCGGCAATATAGATCTGCCAATTGATTCAGGGAATCAGTCTTCCGGATCGCTAAGAAGTGTGTGGATTTGGTTAATCGATCAACGACTACCCAAATCATGTCATGGCCTCTTCGTGTCCTAGGCAATCCCACCACAAAGTCCATAGTGATGTGATCCCATTTCCACTCTGGAATATGAATCTGCTGAAGTAATCTGGTAGGTCTCTGGTGCTCAGCCTTCACCTGCTGACAAACAAGACATCTAGCTACGAATTCTATAATATCTTTCTTCATACCATTCCACCAGTAGGAACGCCTCAAATCTCGATACATGCGGGTCCCTCCTGGGTGGATTGTAAATCGAGAGCGATGAGCCTCCTAAAGTAACTCTTGCAAGACCGGATGAGACTGAGGTACGCATAATCTGCCTCGGAAATATATAATACTCTCCTCATCTCGTGTGTACTCGGTCTGCTGCCCGGAAGCTATCTGGCTGCCAATGAACTGAAAATGCTGATCACCGGCCCGGGCCTCTCGGATCCTCATCCTGATCGACGACTGAGCAACCATGGTAACAAGAATACCCTGCTCTGTCTGTCCCTGCTCCTCAAGGCCCAACTCGGAGAATCCCTGAATCAAGTTTATGACTGAAGCTCGGAAGCAAGACAAAGTCCCTCTGGATTTCCTGCTGAGTGCTTCGACAACCACATTAGCTTTCCCCAAGTGGTAGCTAATGATACAATCATAATCATTCAGGAACTCCATCTATCTCCTATGTCAGGGATTAAGATCCTTCTGGATGAACAGATATTTGAGACTCTTAGGGTCAGTGAGAATCTCAAAGGTAATACCGTACAGGTGATGTCGCCAAATCTTCAGAGCAAATATAATGGTGGCCAACTCCAGATCATATACCGAGTAGTTCTTCTCATGCTCCTTCAACTTTCGAGAAGCATAGGAGACTACCCTATCATGCTGCATCAGAACAATGCCCAAACCCTGTAGAGATACGTCGGTGTAGAGCATGAATCTGTCCTCTCCAGCGGGCAAAATCAAAATTGGTGTCGACACTAATCTCCGCTTCAGCTCCTGAAAGCTGGTCTCGCAGTCTTCTGTCCAAGTGAACTTCACGCCTTTCCTGGTCAAGCGTGTCAGCGGCATAGCGATACGCGAGAAACCCTCAACGAACCATCTGTAATATCCAGCCAATCCCAGAAAACTATGGATCTCCTGAACTGATTTCGGTTGCTCCCAGCTCGTGACAACCTCGATCTTCTGAGGGTCTACTGAAATACCTCAGCTAGAGACCACATGTCCCAGAAAACCGACCGAGGATAGCCAGAAAGCACACTTGCTGAACTTCGCATATAACCGATGTCGTCGAAGAGTCTCCAAGACTATGCGAAGATGTTGTGCATGCTCCTCCTCGGAACTCGAGTAGATCAAAATGTCGTCGATGAAAACAACAACGAACTGATCTAGATACTCCAGAAAGATGTGGTTCATTAAATCCATAAATACCGCTAGAGCATTGGTAAGCCCAAATGGCATTACCAAAAACTCATAATGGCCGTATCTGGTACGAAAAGCTGTCTTTTGAATATCAAATTCTTTGACTCTCAGCTGATGATATCCAGACCGTAGATCAATCTTAGAATACACTGAGGTACCTCTGAGCTGATCAAACAAATCCTCAATCCACGGTAAGGGGTACTTATTTCTGATGGTCACTGCATTTAGCTGTCTGTAATCGATGCACAACCTCAGAGTATCATCCTTTTTCTTGACAAATAGTACCGGAGAACCCCACGGAGAAACACTAGGGCGAATGAATCCCCTATCCAATAACTCCTGGAGTTAGACCTTTAGCTCGTCCAACTCTTTCGGTGTCATACGATATGGAGCTTTCGATGCTGGCGCGGTCCCCAGAATCAACTCAATAGCAAACTCCACTTGCCTTCAGAGAGGCAAACCTGGTAGCTCATCTGGAAATACATCCGAATACTTTCGGACTACTGGAACGTCGGAGAGTTGAGAACTACTGTCGTCTTCAGTATGAATCAAAGATAACAGAAAACCCTGACAGCCATGTGACAGCAGCTTCTGAGCCTGAATCGCCGAAATGATCGATATGTCATCGTCCCTGATTCCAGTGAAATCCCATGAGGGTTGGTTCGGAGGTCGGAAAGTGACCACCCTCGTCTGGCAATCAACCGTGGCATTATATGCAGACAACCAATCCATGCCAAGGATAATATCATACTCGACCATTTCTAGCACTAATAAATCAACCATAAGTATCATGTTGCCAAAATCTAACAGGCAACCTCTGACCTCCTGAGTGACGTCCAATGTATCATCGGACGGTAGGGAGACGATCAATCACTGCGATCTAAGAGTAGGTAGTCTACCTATGTCCTTCATAAAGGCACGGAAATAAAAGAATGCGAGCTACCAGTATCTATCAGCATATCAGTGGATAATGCATAAAGTAAAATCATACTGCAGAAAACGGATCCGTCGGCCCGTTGTGCATCCTCTCTAGTAACCGCATGAATATGTCCAGTCTCTGGCGGTGGTGGAGGTGGTAGTGCTGCCAAAGGCTGCTGCACCTGAGTCTGAGCCTGCCACTATGACGATGCGGGGTACTGAGCCAGAAACGGATAGGTAGGTTGTGACTGATACTGGACCAGTGGCTGGGGCTGTGACTGGTACTGGTACTGGACCAGTGGCTGTGGCTGCAGCTGATACTGCCCCTAAGTCAGATAC
Source organism: Zingiber officinale (assembly GCF_018446385.1). Taxonomy (NCBI): domain Eukaryota; kingdom Viridiplantae; phylum Streptophyta; class Magnoliopsida; order Zingiberales; family Zingiberaceae; genus Zingiber; species Zingiber officinale. The sequence continues at coordinate 15,877,874 of NC_055986.1, read as the reverse complement.
TATGGTTCCGGAACAAAGCTCTAAGGTATTATGAGAGAACTGAGTACTCCTGTCCAAGCATGCCAAATGCAGCTGCTGTCGGGGGAGCTATCCTCTGCTGGCCTTGCGAAGATTGGGCTCTCCACCCTCCTCGATAAGTCCCTGTCTGACTGGGCTGTCCTCCATGACCAGACACTCCGGAAGCCATATGCTGAGCCTTCAGCGAACAATCCCGGCTTAGGTGCCCGGGTAGTTTACAATAATAGCAAACCGACTGTCCCAGGGAGAAGGCTGTGGTGAGGTGGTCTCTGGACCCACATCTAGTGCAGTGAGTGTCGCTGGCGGGCTGTTTCTAGTTCTGTTGAGAAGATCGGGAACGTCCTGATGAAGATAACCCTGACTTCTGAGGCTGCCCAGAAGCCCCAGAAGTACCCTGACCTGGCCGACTGCGACCAATCTGCTGTTGTCCGGTCGCCTGTGGTGACTGGGTCTGTCCTGATGTCTGACCCACCTGCTTCCTTTTCCTGTCCGGAAACGCTCTCTACTGAGCTGACTCAATCATGAGGGCTCTATCCAACGTCTCTAAATAGGATGAACTCCCTAAATCGACAAGCTTTACTTGCAGATGTCCATCTAGTTCCTGGATAAACTGATGCATACGAGAACTGGCCTCAGCAACTAACTCTGGACAAAACCTGGCCAGCCAATTAAACTCGACATTGTACTCTGTCACTAAGTGGTTGTTCTGCCGCAGACTCAGAAAATCTTGCCGGTGAGTCATCTGATAGGCCCGTGGAAAGTAGCGGCTCTCAAAAGCCTCTCTGAATCTGGCCCAAGTAATGTTCAACTCGCCTATGATGGAATGCTGGGTAACCCACCAAGTGCCGGCCTCATCCCGTAAATGGAAAGCAGTCAACTCTGCTTTCTCCCACTCGGAGCAAGCCATGTAGAAGAAGATCCACTCCATGGTCTCTATCCAGGACTGAGCCACACTCGGATCAATCTCTCCTCGGAAGAGCGTGAATCGACTCTGCTAAAGTTGGGATCCAGGCTCGTGCCGTGACAATATTAGTAAGATGGGTAGGAATCGACGTACCGTAAATACGGTAGGGGTGGGTACAACGGGTGCCGCTGAGGTAGATGCCTCTAAAGGAGCCATCGGGGTCTAGGAGCCCGACGCGCTCGCAGCACCATGAAAAGTCTATCCCTGACCGATAGGCTCAACCCCAGTATGGATCTCTGGAGAGTCCGCTGCCAGAGATTCCAAAGTCCTCTTACGTGGCCTTCCAGCACCACGTCTCGACACGGAAGCACGTGCACCTCGCCTCATATCTGTTAAGTTATATCACAGATATTACTACAAGTGTAAAAAAATTATAAAATTACCTTTTTACCTATTTGCTGTCTGGAGATGTTCCGTCGCTGTCCATCCCCCTTTTTATGACCTTAGAATTTCGAAACGAGAAAATCGATAGAAATCCGTATAAATCCGAAAATAAATACCCAAGTTTACTAACAAACTTGGGCTAACCCTAAAATCCAGAACACCAAAAGCAGGTATCGTAACCTAGCTCTGATACCAAATAAATTGTCACACCCCAAGTAGTCCCTGCCAGAAGAAATTTCGGCAGCATCTCCCCTGTACGGATGATAATATGAAACTTGACTATATCAATCCAAATATCTCGGCCAACATGGCTGGAACATATGTATAGTAACAATGAAAATAATTAAACACCCGCGTAGTTTAATAGTAAAACATTAACCTAAGCAACGATAAGATAATCATTTCAAATAACCTACTCAACTACACCCATAAAGCACTAATCCGATATCCTACTCAACTACACCTATAAAACACAAATCATCAGCATGCATCTAAACGAAAATCCATCTAGAATAAGAAATCGTACAAGATCCAAATGTCAAAAGATACAAGTATGAAACATAGTCTATAACATAATAAGGAAACCGAAATGTGCGAACTTGTCGCGATGCGCAGTGGTGGGGGACTAGCGACTGGAACCTCCTGAACAGCTTCAACCTAAAAATAGTAATAATAGGGAGTGAGTCCAACACTCAGTGGATACCTAGTTGACATGCATAATAAATAATAACCAGCAGAAATAAATATGCGTACAGTCTCCTGGATAGAAAATGCAAAATGGCAAAGTAAAGAGTATCTGTACTAACCAGAACCTGGGAATAGGGATATCAAGGCCGCTAGACCCCAAGTATCATAAATCCTGTATGGATGTCAAATAATGCATCCATCCAATATGCAGCATATAAAGTGTAACAAACACAAGCAATAAATGCAAATAATGCATATGATGCCAATAACATGTCCTGGTCACCCCTGACGCCAGTCAGCCATCTCACATACGATGGTGAGACTGAGTGGGTAGGGTTGTGACAACCGTGCACTCTCTCATCACTACTCCAGAGCGACCGAGTGGACGGGATGCTGTCGGAGTACACCTATCCTCCTACCCCAAATCATAAGTGGGGGAGCACAATGCTCTCATCTCCCTGAGCCAGTCCATAGGAGGGATCCCTGCCGGCTACCACGCTGCGTCACACTACCCAAGAGCGGACCAACAGAGCCAAATAGAGCAACCTGCTGCACACACCCTACCTGAATAAATACCACTAACTCATGAGTGGTTGTGTGTGTAGACCCATGTAACTGGCGATGAGCTCAACAATAATAGAGCAACCTATCGCACAGCATGCAATCATGTGAAATGGTGCATGATACTAAGTATAGAAATATCCTGATCTTATATACCTCCATAAAAACATGTACCATATATGTGTATCAAATAATATGATCTAGGTACACATGTCAGGTATGGTATCTAACCAGTCCGGTATATCATAAAGCATGGCATGTCACTACCTCCATAACATAAATAATAAACAGGGCATGAATGCTAAACAAGTAACAAACAAATCATGCTCGGAAACAAATAGTGGTATGTCGATGCTGATATAAACATATTTATTGCTATTTGCTAAAATGTACTAAACATATCAACAAGACATATCAAAATAGATAGGTCGAGGCACCCGCCTCAAAAATGGAGATCGAGCTAGACAACCTCTACGTCGAAGTGCTCGTCCCAAATCAATGTCCTGTAATAGCCACATTTAATTTATCTACATATATATATCACATAGCTAAAATAATTTCTTAATTACCAGAACTCTATTTCGTTCATTTATTCTCAGTTAACTAAAAATTCGGATCTAACCGCAGCTTAGATTAGACCCGACCCTTTAACCCTAATTTCATATTATAAAATTAACTACCCACATAATTGCCACTAATCAAATTCTAGATACATGAACGAACCAACCTTACCTATATTTGTTTGCTCTTGTATCAGCCCACTGCCGAAAATTGTAGCCGAGCAAGGGAAAGTTGCTGATCTTTAATCTAGTTCTCCAATTCAACCCTTTTCTTCTTCTTTGTCGATGAATCCCTGGTGGCAGTCCACACCCACAACAGAGAATCAAGCCCAAATCCACAGCTAGGTATGGCACATACCTCCAACCAGTAGCCCTAAATTTCCTCCGCAAGGAAGGAGGAGTCCAAGCTATGATTAGGGGAAAACAGTAAGAACTGATCCAAAATCTTCCTCCTAGTGTAGAACAGGAAGAAGGTCACGGATCAAAACATCAATAACCTAATTTCAGAAACCCAATCTTACCTTCAACCGAGACTTCTATCACAGCAAGGAAGGGAAAATCCAAGATCCTTGGAACCCTAGTTGCCTCTTCACGTTGGCGATCGAGTGGAATCACAAGAGGTGAGGGCAGCAGCGCTCAGGCGTGAGATGGGAAGAGGCTGGAATCGCCCGATCCGGTGGTCAGACGTGCCACAGAGGGAAGAAGGGAGAGCGACAGTGGTGTCGCGGCTGGCTAGGGCACAGACTGGCGGTGGCTCGTCGGAGGAGGAGAGAAAGGGAAACTTGGGGTGCCGCTGCAGAGAGAGGAAGAGAAGGCTCGGCTTCCTTAGCCGACCGTTTTGTACGCGAGGGAAGGAGAAGAATCAACGTGGCGGCGGCGGCGGTGGTTTGGGGAAGAAAAGGAGAAACTGCATCGGGGGGCGCGAGTCGAGAAAAATGAAGAGGAAACGACGATGAGGAGAAGAGATAAAAAAAAAGGAAAAAGGGAAAAGAAAAGGAAAGATTAAACTTTTCCTCGCTTAATTGGGGTAGCCTAAACAGACTTTCATGGGGTCCAATATTTATTCCTGTAACTCGTCACACGAGCTCCGAAAAATTCCTAAAAAGTCCGAAAAATTCCCTTATGGTTATTCTCCCTTTTTCGGTATTTTACATTCTCTCCCACTAATAAAAAATTTGGTCTCCAAATTTTCGTTATCTACTATCAGCAAGTATTAGCAACAAATAGATAGTATAAATGTTGAACAGTAAATAACTCACATACCTCAAGTGAAAAGATAAGGGTATCGAGCTCGAATCGTATCCTCGAGTTCCCAGGTAGCCTCTTCGTCTGAATGATCCTGCCATCCGACTTTAACCAGCCGGATAGTCTTGTTCCGCAGCTGACGCTCCTTCTGGTCCAGAATCCGTATCGGAACCTCCTCGTAGGTGGCGTCAGGCTAAAGGGAAACTAGTATATCAAACAGCACATGAGTTGGGTCTGCTATGTATCTCCTCAGTATAGATACATGAAATACGTCGTGCACGCCTGCCAGAGCCGGTGGTAGCGCTAAACGATAAGCTACCGCTCCAATCCTCTCCAAGATCTAGAAAGGTCCAATGTATCGCGGAGCTAGCTTGCCTCTGAGGTCAAATCTCTTCACCCCTTTCGTGGGTGAAACTCGCAGAAAAACATGGTCGCCAGTAGAGAACTCCAGGGGCCTCCGTCTCCGATCTACATAACTCTTCTGGCGGTCCTGCGCCTTTGACATCCTCCGTCTGATAGTACGGACCAACTCTGCCTCCTGCTGAGCTCTATAAGGTCCCAACAGCTGGGCCTCCCCAACCTCATCCCAGAGGGTGGGTGTCCGATAAGGCCTACTATACAACGCCTCAAACGGTGCCATCTGGATAGCCGAATGAAAGCTGTTGTTGTAGGCGAACTCTACCAATGACAAATGATCCTCCCAACTACCTCCGAAATCCAATACACAAGATCTCAGCAAGTCCTCTAGAGTCTGAATGGTCCGCTCTGACTATCCATCTGTCTACGGATGGAAAGTTGTACTGAAATGGAGCTGAGTGCCCAAGGCCTGCTGCAGACTCTGCCAGAACCAGGACGTGAACCGTGGGTCTCTATCCGAAATAATACTCAAAGGAACACCATGTAATATGATGATCTCTCGACAATACAGATCTGCCAATCGATCCAGGGAATCAGTCTACTGCTCCAATCTGACTGATCAAGGCATTTTATCAGTCGACTGAAAAAAGGTTCGGTCGATCGAATAGGCAAAATTGGCAAAACAGATCAGGCTCGCAAACATGGTATCACAGCATGATCGGTCGACCTAACAATCAACCATTAAAAGCACAGTAAATGTGAATTTCGGTAAATCTCAACAAACTGAGAAGGAGCCTGTTCGGTCGACCGAACAGAGGGATCGGTCGACTGAACCCTTAATAATCATTAATTATCGAAGATCAAATTAGCATCGAATCTCATCCAGGAAGGAATGGAGCTAGTTCGATCGATCGAACCCAGGGATCGGTCGACCGAACATCGATGATTCTTATAAAAGAGAGCTCGAGGTTCGAGGCTGGAGATAATGCTGATAGGTTCGAAATTCATCTCTGTGCAAAGCTGCGACTTGTGCTACGACTACTCGTCTACTACTTCAAGAAGTGCCGACCGAGCCTCAACTTTTACATATTATCGGTATAACTTATTTTTGCTTGCATTGTACTTAATTCAAGTAAGATAGTAGGCTGTTACTATCTTACTCATCTTGTTGTATGCACTGCTTCTTTCCGAGGCTTTCAGAAAGAAGAGACATAGTGGATTGCCCATCGGTGCGATCAAGGATCGCGGGCCTTGGAGTAGGAGTCGACCTGTTGGGTTTTTCTCGGGCCGCGAAAATCGCTTTTCGCGTCGCGGAAACCCCAAAACCCCCAGCCACAGATCCGTGCGAAGTAAAAACTTTCGAAAGCATACGAATACAAGTTTACAAAACCTAGATCTACTCTAGATCTACAAAGAAGAAGAGCTTATACCTTCGATGCGTGCCCTTTTCGTATCCCGCTCGTCCAAAGAGATGTCGGATCTCAAGTTGTCAAGGTAGATAACTCTCTATGTGTATCCACACGAGCAACTCAATGGAGGGAGAACCTTTGAGTGTGCTAGCACTCCAAGAAGGTCTCGGCAATGGAGAGGAGAGGGAGAGAAGAATTGGAGCAAGGAAGAAGATGAGAGTTACACTTGCAAAATAAAACTTATCTCATCCAATAAAGTGGCCGGCCACTTATGTGGTTTGTAACCTCCATGGGATACAAAGAGTCACAACTCTTGGTAACTCCCATGAGGTGGCACTTCACTTAAGTAACCATGATGATGTGGAGCATCATCATTGGTCCACTTAATGCCAACTCACCAATGAGGTGACATAAAGTCAAGTCAAATTTGACTCTTCATTTTCCTCTCAAGTCAAGTCAAACTTGACTTAATCTCTCTCATGGTTGATCTAATCCAACCATTTAATTCAACCCAATTTAATATAATGAATCTAATTCATTTAATTAAATTGAATCAATGAGTCATAATCTAAATTAGACTCATTGAACACACGAATCAACTTGAGTCCAACTCAATTAGCCCAATTAGGATTACTCTTAATCCAATTTGATTCATCAAATGAATCTAATCCTCTTTGTTCATCATATGAACCTAATCTCCATCTAATTGTCCTTATTGTGTGACCCTATAGGTTCTTATAACGTTGGCAATGCCCCTAAACCCATTTAGGAGCATAAGTAATGAGCGGTATCTAGCAACACATCATTACTACCCAAGTTACAAGAATGTTGAGATCCAACATCACCTTGTGACTACTAATTGTGACTCCTCACAATATATGACAAGTGTCCTTCTATCCTAGACATCTAGATTGATCAATGTGAGGCATAGACCGTGTCATCCTCTGATCAATCTAAATCTTGAACTCCAAGTAGACTCACTAAATCAAATGAGCTCAATATCTCATATTGACTCATTTGGGCATGGTCATGCACTTCGTGGTCTCACTCTATCAAGAATATCGATGTCTCTCCCGTCATATAGGAGGGATAGATCCCATCTACATCACTCACATCGCTCTTCATATTTCGTTACATACCCAGTAATCGCTTTTATAGTCCACTCAGTTACGGGTGACGTTTGACGAAACCAAAGTACATAACTCCTTATGTAGAGATCCATGGTGACTTTAGGTCCAAGGACTAGTAGTCATACTAATAGCCACATGAGAAAATATATGACACTCATATAACGATCCATGATACTTTCTCATGGCGAGTCATTCAGTATACATTCTCCAATGCATACCCATGTGTCAACTTGATATCTCTATATCCATGACTTGTGAGATCAAGTCATCGAGTTGACCTACATGTTAGTCTTATTGCATTAACATTGTCCCTGAATGTTAATACTCAACTAGGAATGATTAAGAGTAGTGTTCCCTATATCATCTCACTATCTGTTCAACTAACCGATTGATATAGGTGAGAACCTTCTACTCAAGGACTCTATTATACTTAGTTTATTTGACACCAATACAAGTAAGTATAATAGCCAAAACAAATGCCTTTATTTATATATAAGAATATGATACAATAAGTCCATAATACAATCATCAAATGATTGGCTCTAGGACTCTAACTAACAATCTCCCACTAGCACTAGTGTCAATCAGTGTAGGCTCTAAGCCCCAATGACCTAGTGTGACCATCATGCTTCCTCTGTGCCAAAGCCTTGGTCAAGGGATCTGCGATATTAGCCTCTGTAGGTACTCTGCATATTTTCACATCTCTTCTCTCGATAATCTCTCGAATGAGATGGAAGCGTCGTAGTATGTGTTTGGTTCGCTGGTGTGAGCGAGGTTCCTTCGCCTGTGCTATAGCTCCATTGTTGTCACAATAGAGATCAATAGGGTCAGCGATACTGGGAACCACCCCAAGTTCAGTGATGAACTTGCGGATCCAAACTGCCTCCTTTGCTACCTCTGATGCAGCAATGTACTCGACCTCTGTCGTAGAATCAGCTACTGTGTCCTGCTTCGAACTCTTCCAGCTCACAGCACCACCATTTATGCAAAATATGAACCCTGACTGCGATCGATAATCATCCTGGTCGGTCTGGAAGCTAGCATCACTATAACCCTTTACATCTAGCTTGTCATTGTCTCCATATATCAAGAAATATTCTTTAGTCCTTCTTAAGTACTTAAGAATATTCTTGACCGCTATCCAGTGACTTTCACCTGGATCTGACTGATATCTGCTCGTCATGCTCAAAGCATACAAGACATCAGGTCGAGTACATAGCATGGCGTACATGATAGACCCTATGGCTAAGGCATAAGGGATCTGATCCATGTGATCTCTCTCCTCTCTAGAAGAGGGACCTTGAGTCTTCTGAAGACTCACGCCATGTGACATAGGTAGAAATCCCTTCTTGGAGTTCTGCATGGCAAACCGAAGGAGTACCTTGTCAATATATGTACTCTGACTTAGGCCAAGCAATCTCTTAGATCTATCTCTATAGATCTATATCCCTAGAATGCGGGATGCCTCACCTAAGTCCTTCATTGAGAAGCAACTCCCTAGCCAGGTCTTGACAGACTGAAGCAAAGGGATGTCCTTCCGAATGAGTAGTATGTCATCCACATACAATATGAGGAAGACAACTATATCCCCTACAACCTTTTTGTAGACACAAAGCTCATCTTCGTTCTTGATGAAACCAAACTGTTTGATTGTATCATCGAATCGAAGATTCCAGCTCCGAGAAGCTTGCTTTAGTCCATAAATGGACCAATGCAGCTTGCATACTCTGCTAGTATGCTGTGGATCTACAAAACCCTCAGGTTGTGTCATGTACACATCCTCGAGCAGGTTTTCATTCAGAAACGCAGTTCTGACATCCATCTGTCATATCTCATAGTCATGGTAAGCTGCAATAGCAAGCATGATCCGAATGGACTTACACATCGCTACTGGAGAAAAGGTTTCATCATAGTCAATACCATAAATCTGCTTGAAACCTTTAGCTACCAAGCGACCCTTATAGATAAGTCCATCTATGTCAATCTTTCTCTTAAAGACCCACTTACACCCAATGGGTTTTACCCCTTCAGGTGGATCAACCAAAGTCCATACTTGGTTGGTGTACATGGATTCCATCTCGGATCTCATGGTCTCTAGCCATTTCTCGGAATCTGGTCTCATCACAGCTTCCTGATAGGTGGTAGGCTCATCATCTATGAGCACAACGTCATCATGGTCAGACAAGAGAAATGAGTATCTCTCAGACTGACGACGTACCCTATCAGACCTGCGAAGAGGTATGTCTACTTGAACTGGTTGTTGTTCCTCAACTCCTTGTGGAACAACATCATCCACAACACTTTGTGGTTCCAGTTCAACTTCCATCGAGGCTTCAGTGCTATTGTTCACATCTTGAACTTCTTCAAGATCGAACGTGCTCCCACTAGTCTTTCTAGAAACAAAGTCCCTTTCTAGAAAGACCCCAGTCTTTGCCACAACTACCTTGTGCTGACTGGGAATGTAGAAGTAATATCCCTTAGTTTCCTCGGGATATCCAATAAAGTAGCACTTGTCAGATTTGGATCCTAACTTGTCTGAGACTTGACGTCGAACATAAGCCTCACAACCCCAAATCCTCATGAAAGACACCTGGGCATCTCTCTCAGTCCATATCCTATATGGTGTCTTTATCACGGCCTTGGATGGAACTCGGTTGAGTATAAAAGCTGCCGTGTCTAGAGCATAGCTCCAAAGGTATGTCGGAAGATCTGTGTGACTCATCATAGATCGTACCATATCTAATAGGGTACGATTCCTCCTTTCGGATACACCATTCCACTGTGGTGTTCCAGGAGGAGTGAGCTGGGATAGGATCCCACACTCAGCTAGATAGTCACGAAACTCATGGCTAAGGTATTCACCACCTCGATCTGATCGAAGTATCTTAATACTCTTGTCAAGCTGGTTCTGTACTTCATTCTTGAATTCTTTGAACTTTTCAAAGGATTCTGACTTATGTGTCATCAAGTACACATAACCATATCTACTGAAGTCATCAATAAATGTAATGAAGTACCTATAACCGCCTCTAGCAGCGACATTCAAAGGGCCACATACATCACTATGTATAAGTCCTAACAAATCAGTCGCTCTTTCCCTATGCCCACTAAAGGGAGTCTTGGTCATCTTGCCTAGTAGGCATGACTCGCACGTCTCATAAGATTCAAAATCAAATGAGTACAGCAAACCATCCTTATGGAGATGGGACAAGCGCTTGTCATTTATATGACCTAAGCGACAGTGCCAGAGATAGGTTTGGTTCAGGTCATTTGACTTGAACCTCTTGGTATTTATGTTATAGATAGGGCTTTCAAGATCTAGAATGTAGAGTCCGTTCATCAGAGGTGCACTACAATAGAACATATCTTTTAAATAAACAGAACAACATTTGTCCTTTATAATAAAAGAGAAACCTTTCTTGTCCAAACAAGAAACTGAATTTATGTTCTTAGTTAATGCCGGCACATAACAATAATCATCCAACTCTAATACAAGCCTAGAGGGCAGAGATAGAAAATAAGTCCCTACAGCAACAGCAACAACCCGTGCTCCATTGCCTACGCGTAGGTCCACCTCGCCCTTCGCCAATGCCCTACTATTTCTCAATGCCTGCACATTAGTACAAATGTGAGATGCACATCCGGTATCTAATACCCATGATGAAGAAATAGATAGATTGACTTCTATAACATATATACATGAAGTGGAAGTCTCACTTCGCTTCTTCTTAAGATCTTTCAGGTACACCTTGCAGTTCCTCTTCCAGTGCCCGGTCTGACCGCAGTGGAAGCAGGTAGCATCATTGGCGACCCCTCCTTTAGGCTTCAGTGCCTTGCCTTTGCCCTTAGCTTGGGACTTTCCCTTGCCTTTGGGCTTGCCCTTGCCCTTGTGTTTCTGAACCATCAAAACAGAGTGGGGCTTTGCCTTCTTAAGGTTCATCTCAGCAGTTCTTAACATGCTAAGCAGCTCGGGCAGTGGCTTGTCAATTTCGTTCATATTGTAGTTTAGAACGAACTGACTATAGCTATCTGACAAGGATTGCAAGATCAGGTTAGTGGCCAGCTCTTGGCCAAGCGGGAATCCCAATCTCTGTAGGTTTTCTATGTACCCAAATCATTTTGAGTACATATGGGCCTACGGGAGCCCCATCTGACATCTTGCACTGAAACAGTGCCCTTGAGATCTCAAATCTCTCATGCCTCGCTTGTCCTTGATATAGTTGACGAAGATGTTCAACCATATCGTAAGCACCCATCAACTCGTGTTGCTTCTGAAGCTCAGAGTTCATGGTCGCGAGCATTAGACAGGACACATCTAATGCGTCATCTTGATGCTTCTTGTAAGCATCTTTGTCTGCTCGCGTGGCATTGGCTGGAGGAGCCTCCGGAATGGGCTGCTCCAGAACGTATAGTTTACGTTCCTAGGTGAGAACTATTCTCAAATTCCTGTACCAGTCCAGGAAATTTGCTCCGTTGAGCTTGTCCTTCTCAAGAACAGATCACAGGGAGAAAGTGTTCATATTTGACGTAATGGTTATCTACAACAGAAAAATGTAGAAAATAAATATCATATTCTTTTAAATCATTTAATTAGGCCTTTAACTAAATGATGCTCCCACTGAATTCTATAATTCATGTGGGACAAGATCCACATCATACTAACCCTTGAGTTAGCTTTGGCTAATACGCCCAAGATTTAGTATGATCGGTAGGTAACGATTTACCAATTACATCTCTATGCAACTCTTGTTTATAGGATCATTATCCGCAGTTATATTAAAACTTGAGTTAGCTTTGGCTAATACGCCCAAGAATTAATATAAATGTGATTTATGTCCTATCTTTCCAACCATTGGAAGAATGCCTATAGTTGTACTCGATCCAACCGAGTTAACTAGGAATACTCAATCTAATTGAGTTTATATTCGCCCATGGGTTGATAAGCGGGACCAAGATTGTCCCTCCGTACCCTACCAAGATAATATGTGTTGCTCTGCTTTGGCAGATTCAACAACACATGTGATCGAGGTAGTGATAGGTATCACGGCACGATAGGAATTAGAGTTGACGTGATTTAGATCTAATCTAAACGATGATGCGTATCATATACTCGATAGATCTAATCTAATCGAAAGGGTGCATCATGTGCACGACTTAGATCTAATCTAATCGTTAGACACTAATTAATTACTTAATCATGCATCACATATACACAAGCAATTAATTAAATTAATTTGTGATTTGTCATGGCCCTACTACGATCTTCTCAAGCCAATGAGAAGATCGGATGGTCAACCTAGGGTCAACAACTTCTTAAGCTCCTCCCTTTGACCACCTTGTGTTGCTCGCGCCCTCCCCGTAACTCCGTCTCGAGTGGACCTTCCACGGCTTCAATTTTGTACATTACAATTTTGAAACTCGAGTTACATTCGAGTCTAAACTAATTTACAACAAGAATAAATAGAGAAAGGCACGACGCGCAAGTCGCGTATCAAAAATACAGCACACACAATCACATGACGGCACGCAGGCCGTATTATGAATTACAACACAAAATATACCAATCCAATTGGGTCCTTTTGGGCCATGACTATCACAAATTATACATAATTCTAAATTATGTATTTTCTATAATTTTTTACAATTTTAATACCAATTTTTACGAGTAAAAATTCCCGGCGGTCCCGTTTAGTGGTTTTCGGGCGCAATTGCGGAACGAATCCCCTTGCGGGGCCAGGGGCAGCGCCCCTACCCGCGATCTAACCATCGCGAGGGTTCCTTAGCGATCCTACAGTGCCTTAGCCTGCTGTCCCAAAAAATTTTGGGGCGAAACCTTGCCGTTTCGGAAAAAACTTCTCGGTAGTCGAAGCCTATAAGTGTCGAAACACTTGTGCTTCGCTTCTACGAGAAAAATACCCATAAAAAATCTAAAAATCATAAAATTACAGAATATCACAGAACCTATATTTTTCATAAAAAATCAAATTAAACTCGTACAAGTCTTCGCACATGGCTCTGATACCACTGTTGGGTTTTTTTCGGGCCGCGAAAACCGTTTTTCGCGTTGCGGAAACCCCGAAACCCCCAGCCACGGATCCGTGCGAAGTAAAAACTTTCGAAAGCATACGAGTACGAGTTTACAAAACCTAGATCTACTCTAGATCTACAAAGAAGAAGAGCTTATACCTTCGATGCGTGCCCTTTTCGTATCCCGCTCGTCCAAAGAGATGTCGGATCTCAAGTTGTAAAGGTAGACAACTCTCTATGTGTATCCACACGAACAACTCGATGGAGGGAGAACCTTTGAGTGTGCTAGCACTCCAAGAAGGTCTCGACAATGGAGAGGAGAGGGAGAGAAGAATTGGAGCAAGGAAGAAGATGAGAGTTACACTTGCAAAATAAAACTTATCTCATCCAATAAAGTGGCCGGCCACTTATGTGGTTTGTAACCTCCATGGGATACCAAGAGTCACAACTCTTGGTAACTCCCATGAGGTGGCACTTCACTTAAGTAACCATGATGATGTGGAGCATTATCATTGGTCCACTTAATGCCAACTCACCAATGAGGTGGCATAAAGTCAAGTCAAACTTGACTCTTCATCTTCCTCTCAAGTCAAGTCAAACTTGACTTAATCTCTCTCATGGTTGATCTAATCCAACCATTTAATTCAACCCAATTTAATATAATGAATCTAATTCATTTAATTAAATTGATTCAATGAGTCATAATCTAAATTAGACTCATTGAACACATAAATCAACTTGAGTCCAACTCAATTAGCCCAATTAGGATTACTCTTAATCCAATTTGATTCATCAAATGAATCTAATCCTCTTTGTTCATCATATGAACCTAATCTCCATCTAATTGTCCTTAGTGTGTGACCCTATAGGTTCTTGTAACGTTGGCAATGCCCCTAAACTCATTTAGGAGCATAAGTAATGAGCGGTATCTAGCAACACATCATTACTACCCAAGTTACAAGAATGTTGAGATCCAACATCACCTTGTGACTACTAATTGTGACTCCTCACAATATATGACAAGTGTCCTTCTATCCTAAACATCTAGATTGATCAATGTGAGGCATAGACCGTGTCATCCTCTGATCAATCTAAATCTTGAACTCCAAGTAGACTCACTAAATCAAATGAGCTCAATATCTCATATTGACTCATTTGGGCATGGTCATGCACTTCGTGGTCTCACTCTATCAAGAATATCGATGTCTCTCCCATCATATAGGAGGGATAGATCCCATCTACATCACTCACATCCCTCTACATAATTCGTTACATACCCAGTAATCGCCTTTATAGTCCACCCAGTTACGGGTGACGTTTGACGAAACCAAAGTACATAACTCCTTATGTAGGGATCCATGGTGACTTCAGGTCCAAGGACTAGTAGTCATACTAATAGCCACATGAGGAAGTATATGACACTCATATAACGATCCATGATACTTTCTCATGGCGAGTCATTCAGTATACATTCTTCAATGCATACCCATGTGTCAACTTGATATCTCTATATCTATGACTTGTGAGATCAAGTCATCGAGTTGACCTACATGCTAGTCTTATTGCATTAACATTGTCCCTGAATGTTAAGACTCGACTAGGAATGATTAAGAGTAGTGTTCCCTATATCATCTCACTATCGGTTCAACTAACCGATTGATATAGGTGAGAACCTTCTACTCAAGGACGCTATTATACTTAGTTTATTTGGCACCAATACAACTAAGTATAATAACCAAAACAAATGCCTTTATTTATATATAAGAATATGATACAATAAGTCCATAATACAATTATCAAATGATTGGCTCTAGGGCTCTAACTAACACGACCTAGGTTCCGAACCAAGTAATCGAACTGTGTCTTTTACTTTCCGCTGCACGACTTTGTTTTTAACGAGTAAAAGAAAGGTTTTAAAAATGCGATATTCACCCCCCCCCCCTCTATCGCACTCATTCGATCCAACAATTGGTATCAGAGCCTTGTAGCTCTGAAAATACTTAACCGTTTTCAAAGCACTTTTAAAACTTTTTCTTTTTTACTTATTTCTTTTCTTTATAGAATTCTCTCTCTTATTTTTTTCAGCACTACTAATCCCAAGATGAAAGTCTTGGAAATATTTTTCTTTTAATTATTTGATTGCAAGAATGTAGATGACATATCAATTAGAAGGGTGAAGCATCTACGACCCTCCACCATACGATCAAATCTACTTCAATTCCTAGAGGCAAATGATGAAATGCTTCATTGGAAGCAACAATTTTGATAACTGGATCGCACTAAGACAATCTTCTCAAAACTTAGAAGCAAACACAAAGGTAATAGATATATTAATTAGTATTTTGCCTAACAAAATTTTGTGTCAATTGGAAGATTACAAGAACACATTCGAGTTCTGGACAAAATTGATGGAGCTTCACGAGACTTCGTCAAGGCTAGAAGATCAAGGCGCGAAAGTGAGCTCGAATTAGAGTATGAATCCGGAGAGCTATCCTTAGAGTCAGGCCTAGAAGAACAAGATCAAATCGACTTCATTACATTAGTGGCTGAGGAGGAGGCTGATGGATCTGAACTCGAGTCAGAACAAATGTCCAAGCCTGAATCCAAGACGACAATGTCCAAATGGGAGAATCCTTACAAGGATTCGGAAGGTAAAATTGTCAATTCTAAATTTAAAGATCACATAACATATTTTTAGTGCAGTGAAAAAGGACACTACAAAAGCTAATGTCCAAAGAATCAATCCGCACAACCGGAGGCAAAAGAGGAACCGATGCCTAGAGTTTGGAAAATGAATGACCACATCGAATGTTTCAAGTGTAAAAAGATGGGACGCTACAAATCTCAATACTCGGAAAGAAGATCCAAGGATCTAGGGGGAGCAATTATGGTAAATAAATTTAAATTATATGACAATTTGCATGCTTTAGGTATTTCTTGTTTAAATTGTAATATGAATTTAAAAAAGCATGAAAATCATACATTAACATTACTCAACAAAACTAATTTAATTAATAAAGATTTAAATAATTCAAATGTAATTAAAATTGATCAAATCAACTCAAACCTTTATCAAGACCTAGATCTAAATTTATTTATTCAAGATAATTTGAATTTAAATCAAAATAATAGTTATCTAAAATTAATTAACAATAAACAAAATTCAACTAAAAATTCAGAAAATAAAAATAAGAAACTAAACTATAAATTAAATACAAAATCAAATTTTAGAAAACTGGAGAGACAAAATAATCTTTTGAAAAATAAAATTGATAAACTAGAAAATATTATTAATAATTTTATAAATACACAAAATCTAGATTTAAGATATAAATCAAAACCAAATCTAAAACAAAACTTCTATAAGCCTAATTATAATCATGTGCCATTTAATTATAAAACTAATCAATAATAATAATATTAAAAAAGAATAATAATAATATTATTAAAACAATAATAATAAAACAATAATATTAGAACAAATACAATAAAACAATAATATTAATAAATAATAATAAAACAACAACAACATCAACAACACCAACAATTAGTATCATACATGATATGTTTGAATTGCTTGACTTGCCATGATCAGGCATACTTATCTGTTATATACCATGTCATGCATCTTCTCTTTATGTTATTAAGTCTAGAATGGTTAGTTATTAAAGGTTTACCAAACCCTAACAACATAGCATCGGAATGGACTGGATGATAGTACGTCAAGGAAACTTTGTCGAAGGCATGTCTAGGCTGAATCTTGTATATTCTACCTGGTGCACTAGACTTAGTGGATCTGACCGAAGCTACCCCAGTCAAACATGAGCTAGTTAGACCAAAATTTAGTATTAAGTTTTTTGGGCAAGATTATTTCGGAAAGTATTCAGCAAGTGGTTCGCCGTTGATACACAAGAAGGTCATATGCCTCGCCACTGAACTGAAAACTTATCCTTAGGAAGCTTGCTTGATTAACCCAAAACTAAATTTAAATCTAACATGGGTTCAATAACATTTTCCTAAATATTCTTTCAATTAAAATAAAACTTAATTAAAATTGTTAAAACTTAAGTAAACTTATTTTTTTTAAAAAAACTTAATTAAAATTATTTTAAAACTTAATTAAAATTATTTTTTTAAAAAAACTTAATTAAAATTATTTTAAAATTTAATTAAAATTATTTTAAAATTTAATTAAAATTATTTAAAAAAAATTAATTAAAATTATTTTAAAACTTAATTAAAATTATTTTAAAACTTAATTAAAATTATTTTAAAACTTAATTAAAATTATTTTAAAACTTAAATAAAAAATTATTTTAAAACTTTAATTCAAATATTAAACCTAATTATGAAAACCTAATTAAATTTAAATTACAACTTTAAATCTCAAATTTATTTAATAAAAACTAAACTTAATTTAAAAAGAAAACTAAATCAACTTTAAATTAAAAATAAATTTGATTAACCCTAATCTTTAACTAATTTATCTTAATAGACATAATTAATCTTTAATAACTATAATCAATAAATAAAATACTTTAACCTTAACCAATATAATATTAAATCAATAATTAATAAGTTTAACTTAATTTTATTAATCATTAACTTTACAATTTAAATTAATTAAATCTTAATGAATTTCAACTTGAAATTTTAACTTTAATCAACAAATTAAGTACTTTAACATTAAACAAATTTAAATTAATTCTTAAATCTTTACCTAATTAATTCCTAAGAAACTAATTAAATTAACCCTTAATTAATAATAATTCATGATCAATTAAACCATAACTTTTAATTATGAAACTTTAATAAAAAATTAAAATAATAATCATTAATTTAAAAAAAATTTAATTATACTTAATTAACTTTAAATTAATCCTTGATTAATTAGTTAATCTTAAACTAATAAATTAACAAAACATTATTAATTCATACTATAATAATAATAATATTACCATTAATATCAATTTAATTAATCTTAATAATTTAACCCAAATTTAACTTAAAATAAACAAAGTTAAACTAAAATTCAAATTTTTAAAGTCA
Organism: Zingiber officinale; assembly: GCF_018446385.1. Taxonomy (NCBI): domain Eukaryota; kingdom Viridiplantae; phylum Streptophyta; class Magnoliopsida; order Zingiberales; family Zingiberaceae; genus Zingiber; species Zingiber officinale. The sequence goes on along the minus strand of NC_055986.1, from coordinate 15,859,483 downwards.
TCTCACATAATTATAGAATTACCATATTTGAAAATTTAGAATGGGTGAGATGCTAAGAAAATTAAAATTAAAAATATTTTTTAAAATATTTTTAAAAACCTATAAATCTATTTTCTTAAAAATATTTTTAAAACTTTGATTGATGACTTATTGGGTGTATTATATATAAATTATTGTTCATCACCTAAGTCTTTAGATCTCTAAGTTAATCATGACCCTTAGACATACATAGAAAAGTCTTCCTTGTGGATAACAAGGATATCTAAAAAGAGTGTCTGGTTAAGGGGGAGAGACTACATTGAAAGACATATTGTTCAAATTGAAATATTTTTGAAAATATATCTTCCAAGAGGATTTGAAAAGTTTTAAGCATTCTCTTTTTAAAACACTGTCTTCAAAATCATCATATTTTGAAAAATTATTTGAAAAACTCCTTGAAAAGTATGGATGATAAAAATTACTTTGCAAATTCTATGAACTTACTTAAAAAGTTATTTTGAAAGCAACTTAGTTTTGCAAAACTATCTTAAGTCTTAAACATTTTTAAAATTAGCTTGAAAATATTTTTGAATTTTTTTTACAAAAGTAAATTAAAATATTATATTTTAAACATAGCTCAAGCATTATCTTTTCAAAATCATATTCTTCAAACTCATATTTTTTTAAAACATTTTGAAAAATCATAGTTTAAAAAATACTTTGAAAATTCCTTTAAAATTTTATGTTTCATACTTTGAAAAACTCTTTGCAAATCTTTTTGAAAATTATTTGACAAATATTTTAAAAATTAACCTGGAAATATTTTCAAAAAAAATATCTTTATCTTGAAAATGATATTGAAAACTCCTTCAAAAGAATTTTTGATATTAAGAACCAATATTTTTCAAAATATATTTGATGCATGTTCAATTTGAAACCCCAATATACATCTTATTGTCTTTCAAAAGAGTGAGGGACCTTAGGGAATATCTTGAGAATGTTTCAAATTTTACATCATTGTTGGTACAAAACTTAGGGATACCTTAGAAATCAATGATTTTTATGAAGTATTCTTTTTGATGAATGACAAAAGTGGGAGAAGAAGGTTTTAAGTTAGAAATCTAAATCTTATGAATAGACCTAACTTTAACATATTTGTCAAACATCAAAAAGGGGGGGGGGGATTGTTGGGAAGTCCTAGTCATGGCTAGGCAAAGGTGAGAAGTCAACCGAGTGACTAGTCCTAAATGCGGTTAGGCAAGGAAAATCTCGGTATATTTTGAAAGCCAGGTGAATTCAATAGGTTTGGAGGGTGTGACCCCTGGGTAGCCGAATACTGAGGCAAGAAAAATTTCTGTAGATCGTGGAAGCCAGGTGGATAGGTCTGGAGGACCTGATCCTTGGGTAGCCGAATACTGAGTCTTGGTGAGTGAAGCCAGGTGGAGAAAGCCCTAGGGGGTGGTAACCTTAGGTTTTGGTGAGTAAAGGCAGATGGAGAAAATCCTAGGGGGAGATAACCTTAGGTAACGAGAAGTCTTGGAGGAGTGAACTCTAAGCAAGGTTGATCGGCAGATCTTGGTGATTCTAAGTTTAGTTTTACCATAACATTCTGTATTACTATTATTGCTGCTAGCTAATGTAGTATTGCAGCAAAGGCCTTAGTGGATCAGGTGATCAGACACTGAGCAGAAAAAGTCCAAACAAGTCTGGAGGACCAATGTTTGGCAGGTAAGTTGAGGTAAGCAACTGGAGGAGCGACAGTAATGTCGTGTTCCTGTTAGGAACAACCTAAGGTCGTTAATCCAACTGAAGACCCCAAGAAGGTTTTCAAGTTGAGATCAAGGCAGTTCTACTATCTAATACTACTCATGCATCTTACTATTCATATATAGTTGCGCTAACTTTGTTTTGCAAGAATATTATTGTTATATCGAACTAACTTTGTGTTACAGAATCATATGACCCCTTGAACTTCAAAGGGTCATAACTTTTGACTCAGAATCAGGCTCTGTTAGCGACCACACGTCCAGCACTCAGAAACCTTTCTTTGACCAAGGGTTCAGTTGACTAAACAAGAGGTTCAGTCGACTGATCAAGGCATTTTATCAGTCGATTGAAAAAATGTTCGGTTGACCGAACAGGCAAAATTGGAAAAACAGATCAGGCTCGTAAACATGGTATCACAGCATGATCGGTCGATCGAAAATGAGGTTTGGTCGATCGAACAATCAACCATTAAAGGCACAGTAAATGCGAATCTCGACAAATCTTGACGAACTAGGAAGGAGCCTGTTCGGTCAATCGAACAGAGGGATCGGTCGATCGAACCCTTAATAATCATTAATTGTCGAAGATCGAATCAGCATCGAATTTCAACCAGGAAGGAAGGGAGCTAGTTCGGTCGACCGAACCCAGGGATCGGTCGACCGAACCCAGGGATCGATCGACCGAACATCGATGATTCTTATAAAAGAGAGCTCGAGGTTCGAGGTTAGAGATAACGCTGATAGGTTCGAAATTCATCTCTGTGCAAAGCTGCGACTTGTCCTACAACTACTCGTCTACTGCTTCAAGAAGTGTCGACCGAGCCTAAACTTTTACATAATGTCAGTATAACTTATTTTTGCTTGCAATGTACTTAATTCAAGTAAGATAGTAGGCTGTTACTATCTTACTCATCTTGTTGTACGCACTGCTTCTTTCCGAGGCTTTCGAAAAGAAGAGACTTAGTGGATTGTCCATCGGTACGGTCAAGGATCGCGGACCTTTGAGTAGGAGTCGACCTAGGCTCCGAACCAAGTAACCAAACTGTGTCTTTTACTTTCCGTTGCACGACTTTGTTTTTAACGAGTAAAGAAAGGTTTTAAAAGCGCGATATTCAGCCCCCCCCTCTATCGCACTCATTCGATCCAACAATAACCTCCATAATAATGAGGCGTCAGAGAATGTCAAGCGATGGAGGATGTATGACAGACTTTCATTGGATAGAGAAAGGTTCTATCATTTATATGTGATAGAGTATCAGAATATTCTCTAGCAAATAGTTGTTATTTTCTGACAAGTGATTTCAATTCCCTAACGGCGTTGTCCCCTGGCGATAGCCCGACCAGCACTAGGGCTAATCAGGAGCAGACTAGGAGCTGTGCCCATGAGAAGTGAAGGGGCTGAGCCCTGGGGTCCGGTCGGTGCTTGGATCGATCGAGAGAAGACTGAGAGTTGTGCCCATGAAAAGTGATGAGCTGAGCCCTGGGAGTCCTACTGGCACTTGGGCCACTTGAGAGAAGATTGGGAACTGTGCCCATAAGAAGTGAGGGGTTGAGCCCTGGGGGTTTGGCCAGTGCTTTGACCGACTGGGAGCAAACTGGGAGTTGTGGCTATGAGAAGTGAGGGGTTGAACCCTGAGGGTCCGGCTAGCGCTTGGGTCGACCAGGAGAAGACTAGGAGTTGTGCCCACGAGAAGTGATGGGCTGAGCCTTGGGGTCTGACCGACGCTTGGACGACCCGCGAGGAGATTGAGAGCTATACCTATGAGAAGAGATGGGTTGAGCCGAGGATCTAGCCAGCGCTTGGGCCGATCGGGAGTAGACTGGGAGTTGTGCTCGTAAGAAGTGATGAGCTGAGCCCTGGGGTCCGATCAACGCTTGAGCTGCCTAGGAGCATACTAGGAGTTGTGCCTATGAGAAGTGATAGGCTGAGCCCTGGGGTCTGGCCGACGCTTGGGTAGTCGAAGAGGAGATTGGAAGCTGTGCCTATGAGAAGTGATGGGCTGAGCCTTGGGGGTTTGTCCTGTGCTTGGGTCGCTCGGGAGGAGACTGGGAAATGTGCCTATAAGAAGTGATGGGCTGAACCCTGGGAATCTGACCGACATTTGGGTCGCCTAAGAGGAGATTGGGAGTTGTGCCCATGAGATGGGGAGTCATGTCTCGGAAGAAATGGTCAGTTTGGACATGTACTCCCTAACCTTTACTGTCACCTTTTAACTCTTGACCGCCACATTGTCTTAACTATTGACCTCATACTATTCCTGGGGAGCATCCATTACATGTGATATCAGCGGAGAAGATAATCCATTGGGCAAGTGGCTCTGATGTTGATTGTGTGAAGACTTCTAGCTGAAAAAAAATGACTCCAAGTGATCATGTGTGTCAAAGGGAACGTCAGCAACTAAGTCATGGAAGGGGTCCTTAGCGCAGACACTCCTATGCTCAAGTCAATGACTAATCAAACGATTGGTAGTGAACTATAATGAACAGTATATGCATAGCATTTTTTGTAACATAAGTGTACCTGTATCTATAGGTAGAGACCCTTTTTTATAGTGTTAATTTTCTTCTCTGCACGAATCTTAATGCATTGCCAAAACAAGGATAGACAGACCATAATGATGCTCTAACACCTTTCCTAAAATGGACTCACAATCTCTACGTTTTGCAGGATAGAAACTTCTAGTGTACAGCTTGCATAAGTGGTATTCCTTTAATTCTTCGACAATTGTCACATAAAATAACAAGAAGGAATATTGGGTCATTGGGTTGAGGGGCCCTTAATATGCTGAGTTGGCAACCTGGCTAAGTCCCTTTTATAGTTCGCTCGGATGTCACTTGCAAGAGCGACCAGGTCGGATTTAAGGAATGCTATTGGGGACTCGGTCTTCGCTCGGCCTCTCTACTTATGTCAAAGAGTTCGGTCGAATCAAGTGTCCATCTTGTCTGATCAGACCATTGGTCCGATCATCTTAGACCACTTGGCTGAAATAATCATTCGTGTTATTCCGAGGAGTGAGGAGGACTCGACTCTGAATGATATTCAGTTGGCTCGGTATTTCATTAATACTGAGGGACTCGGGATCCAACTGGACCAAGGATCCGATCGGACGACCACTTGGTTGAGATGATCGGCCGTGCTGGCCCCGAACATTGACCCCTCCTTGACTTTGTCTATTATGTCAACCGACCCTCTAAACTTTGATCTGACTTTGGGAGCCTACATCATTCGTCATATCAATAATCATAAATTATAGACTAATACTTAATATTGTTTTCAGAAAATAGCAACAAATGTAGCTCAGTAAGAAAATAATAGTTTCCTACTAAAGATATATCAGAATTAAACAAATAACATGCTATGTAAAAAGATATTCAATTGCCTGACTTCAGTATTCAGCCTTACAGCTAAAGCTTTTGCACTTCCAAAAAAAAAGGAAGTAATACTACCAAACTTACCAAGCACTGACAGTGGATAACAACAGGAATGATCTTAAAGTTTTCAAAGACAAATTATATAATCAAAAGAAGATAAATGAAAGAATAGTGAGAATGAGAATAAATACCAAATCATGTAAGATTCATCTAAGAAAGAATGCTAGAAATCATCCAGTACAATTTTGCTAATGTGGCTTGGGAAGGAAATTCAATCACACTACCCAAGAATGCACCAGTCTCTGTTGAAAGATCTCCAAAGACCTCAAAGGTTACCAGGAGCTTAGTAGATATATGCAGTGTCCAACTATCACTACCAAGCAATCTAAATAAATATAATGGCTATTAGAAAATCTCAGTAAGTACATATTTTCTTGAGTAGATCTTATCTATATTCTTTCTAACTTGCTTCTTCAACCTAAAATTAGCTAACATAAATGTTGGTGTAATATTCCTTAAGTTAAGATTGACCTGGTTGATTGAGCTTGAATTGGTTCAAGCTCGAGTCTTGATATTTGGGTTTCGATGTTTGACAATACATGGAGACAAGACATGAAGATTGCAGGTACAATTGTTCATATGGGATATTGTGAAGAAGAGTCAAGTAGGTCAAGATTGACTGGATACTTAATTGGAAATCCTGGTGAGTAAAGCTAGGTGGAAGACCTAGTGAGTGAAGATAGGCAATTGGGAAATCCTGGTGAGTGAAGCCAGGTGAAAGAACTAGTGAGTGAAGTTAGACAGCTGGATAGTCCTAGTGAGTGAAGCTAGGCAGTTGGGAAATCCTGGTGAGTGAAGCCAGGTGAAAGACCTAGTGAGTGAAGCTAGGCAGTTGGGAAGACCCGATGAGTGAAGTCAGGCAGTTGGGAAGTCCAAGTAGGTCAAAAGGATTGACCGGATACTTGGCACGAGGAAATCCAGATGGGTCAAGGGTTGACCAGACATCTGGTGAAAGTCCAAGTGGGTCATGGAGGACCGGACACTTGGCACGAGGAGAAAAGTCCAAGTGGGTCAAAGGGATTGACCAGACACTTGGTGAGAGAGTCCTGGTAGGTCAAGGGTGATCGGATGCTAGGCATGATGTACCAACAGGTCATGGTTGACTGGGTGTTGGTTTAGGGGATTTTGGACTTGGTTTTAGGCAAAAACAAGGAGCTGGATCGATCAGCTTATCGATTGGCTCATGCCCAATCGATCAACTGATCGATTGGGTGAGTCCCTGCGACAAAGGCTTCCCCAATCGATCAGCCGATCGATTGGGGATAATTTCGGATCGCACAGAAAGTCTCCCAATCGATCGACTGATCGATTGGGAGCTACGATTTCGCGGAATAAGCCTGGATCGATCGACCGATCGATCCAGGCAATTCCTAAGAGCACAGAGAGGCGCTCTGGATCGATCGGTCGATCGATCCAAAGCCTTCCCAATCGATTGGGAGCAATCAAATCGATTGGGATCCGACCGTTGGCGCAGATATTAGCCGTTGGCGAGCGTTTCTTTGGCACCTCTTCGATTCCACTCCACGGGCGATCACAGCAGTTCTCCACAGTGATTTTCTTCACTCTCACGCCAGATCTTGAAGGTTCTTGGAAGCATTTCCAAGTCAAGAGGCGAATCTACAGCAAGAAGAAGAAGCTAGGGTTAGGGTTTCTTGTGTAAACCGTGTAAGCTTTCCCTTGTATTTGCTTCTCTTTGTTTCTTGTTGTATTGAGAGTATTGTAGGGCTTCTCCGCCTTTGGTAGTTACCGAGAAGGAGTGTTTTCATAGTGGAGGGTGCGTGTGTGTGTGGATCCTTGGATTAGTCACCTCTTCTTGAGATGGATACCAAGTAAATCTTTAGTGTTAGCGTTGTGTGTTTGTTTCTTTGTATTTTCCGTTGTATGTCATCACAAAAAGCGAGCAACGATGAGCACAAGATCATGCCGAGCTATTCACCCCCCTCCTCTCTAGCTACATTTCGATCCCAATAATAAAAACATCATTCGATAGACAAGTAAACATAATAATCCACAATCTTACACTGCTCCTTCCACCTGAGTACCCCTACAAATACAATAATCATGTATTACAAACTTAGATACAATAATAATATATATACTTGTAAACAACATATTTTCCTGATAATAATAATGTGAAATTTGCGAACACCGCTATAATGAGCTTCAGTCCTTCCAATCATTCTTCTACATCTGATGTCCACAGATTCAGATGCTCTGGACCTTATTCACATGAGTCATACAACAGAGTTTATTTCAAATCACTTTGCCTCCAAACAGGCCAGTTGTAATATAAGAGCACTCCATATCTCTGAAGCCATGAAACCAAGTAACTTCCCCCACCTCACTTTCTCACTTGGCACTCTTGCATATTAGTCATGATCTCTAATGACAACCACTGCAAATATGAAGGTGCTTCATTAAACCTATTGTAACTGCAGCAGAATAACATAAAATGGTGAATGACACAACCAATTTCTCACTATGGTGAACCAAAATAGTCATTTTTAAAATTTAATATTAGGAATTTCCTATTTTTCATTATTTTTTAATTAAAAAAATCTTCTTCAATATAATGGAACACTCTGCTAGTGTCTGGTAGTTATCCAATATCTTGAATCTGTCATTCTGCCACTTAAATACTTTTGAAGCAAATCAATCTCCCTTTGCTTTGTATGTAACTTATCTCCAGTAGAAAATAATAGACCTGGAATATTACACCACAGCATAAGCTAACAATAAGCTAATAACATGCATCAAAAAGTATATACATTTTTCTTTCACATCAAATAAACTAGTAGCTACAGTCCTTTAGAAATCTCACTTGACTTTCACTGCTCATGCAAAAGCGCCAGAAAATTAAATAGATATTCTGTGATCAACTATTGCTAATAAGATAATGATAATAGCAACATATTAACGACGTGCAAAGTGTGTCTTGACTAAAACAAGGTCAAGCATCGATATGAAATTTTAGAGTTCAAATAATAAAAAATAGAAAGCAATTACAGGCAAGTCTTAACAAAAGTGGTGCTCATGTGAATATAAAACATAGACCTCATTAACCAGGAGGATGGGGAATAATCAATGAAGCGAAAAGATACTTTTTATATATATATATATATATATATATATATATAACTGTCAGTTTAGATTGAGTTCATTAAGTTAATCCGTCCTATTAAATAATTAAAATAAATTATGTTAGAATTTTATTAATCTAAATTTGTCGCAGGTCGACCCCTAGGCCCATGACCCATGCAGGTCGGCCCATTCTGGTCGACTCGCGACGGGCTTAGATTGATCCGCGGGTTGAAAAATATATGTAAGTTAAATTTTATATCAATTTATTATCTTTCTTTGTTATAATTTTAAAATAAAAATAGTACTTTTTATCCTACAGTACTCGTTTGTGTTTATTTATATTTAAAATATATGTTTATGGATACATTTGATTGATGAAACCTTTTCGAAGTAAAACGTTGAATATATGAAATATTTTTTTATTTTTTTTAAAAAAAATTAATGGACCTGCGGGTTAGCCCATCAAACCCGCAACTCGCATTAGATTGAGTTGGGTTGGAAATTTTCTAATCCCCCAAGTGGACGGGTTGCCCTGCCCCGCCCCGCTAAATGGTTGACTCGCCGTCGATTGACGCATCCCACCATGAGTTAGCCCATCTAATAGCTCTACGCATCAAACATAAGACATAAGAAATCCACATTGGAGATATTACATGCCTGATCAACGTCCCATGCTACTAATCTCATGGTTTTATCCAATGATGCCTCTATCTAAAGCAAATGCTCAAATAGCCCAAGTCAATTACCATAATAAGCATATTAAGGTCAAGTTCATACCCAAGATATGGGTGCCACATGGAGAAATTCTTGTGGAGAAGTGTTGATGTAGGATCATCCAAGGATACAATCATCTCATATCAATCAACATGATTATATTCCCCTTCGAGTTGTTACGAGAACAAAATGAGACTACCAACCTCTCTTTTGGATCTAGAAGAAGAATGATCGAGGCTAGTTATAAGGAAGATGATGAATTTGTAGCCTCCTGACATAGTTCCACTCTATTCGCAGTCCAGACAAGAAGGAATCAGCTAACTAGGTTGTCAAAACTCTAGATTTAGTCTTTTGAAATTTTTTTTATTTATTTCAAATTTTTATAATTAGTTTTATTTTCTAAGAATTAATATAGATTTTATCTCTTTTTGTTGGAATTAATTTTCTTTTTTAAAATTAGTTTAGATTTTATCTTTTTTTTTAAAGATTAATTCTTTTGTACTTTTTTTTCTTTTTGTTACGACTTTTTCTTATTTTTTAGGTTATTTAAACAAACATTAGGGCTCTTGTAAAAACAAGGTGGTTGATGTTGGGTTTGGTTTTGATTTGAATAAAATTTATTTTCGTTTAAAACTAGATGCGCCTCTTTGTTTATTAATTATTTTTCTATGTCTTTCTCTACAAATGTCTAATTCGAATGTTACACCTAGATTTTCTTCCCCAACGTCAGTTGGTATCATATATCCATGGATGATCATCGTAGTCGAGGTCGTGATCATGAAAGACAAACTTTAACTGAGGAAATCTCACACCAAGATCGAAGCATATCCTAAAGCTCATCAAAGATTTACAGAGATAAGTGACAGAATTATCCTAGCGTCTAATGGCGCAAGATCTTGAAGATAGTGAGGTGCATGGTTGAGGTCATGATAAATAGGTCAAGGCTGAGAAAGTCTCACACTATGATCATAGTGTCTGAAATCTTAAAGGTCATAAGTTCTTTTATTTTAATTTGGATAAATTTTTTATTGAGAAAGATATGGATGACAAGATTGAAATAGTCGATGATCCAATTTACGACAAAGACGATATTGAGGCACTTGGTGAACCAGTATTTGATGATGAAGTTGACGAGTACTTTATGGTGATGGCCGTGAGATTTTGATCTTATTTAAAGATGAAGTTCATGCCATATTGGAAGACAATGCAAAGAAAAGGGAAACTATGGATGTTGAAGACATTGTTTTAAACTTAAGGATGAGTGTTTTTCAACCTGGGGTGTCTGATGCAAGAGCATCCAGGGGCAATCATCTCATCGTCCAACATGACTATTTTTTCCCTTTGAGTTGTTACGAGAAGAAAATAAGGCTACCAACCTCCCTTTTAGATCTAGAAGAAGGGCAATCGAGGCTACTTACAAGGAAGATGATGAGTTCGTGACCTCCTAATATGATTCCACTCTATTCGGATTCCAGATGAGATGGAATTAGCTAACTAGGTCGTTAAAACTCTATATTTGATCTTTTGACTTTTTCTTTATTTGTTTCAAATTTTTAGAATTAGTTTTCTTTTCTAAAACGAGAATAAAATAAGGCTACCAACCTCCCTTTTAGATCTAGAAGAAGGGCAATCGAGGCTACTTACAAGGAAGATGATGAGTTTGTGACCTCCTAATATGATTCCACTCTATTCGGATTCCAGATGAGATGGAATTAGCTAACTAGGTCGTTAAAACTCTATATTTGGTCTTTTGACTTTTTCTTTATTTGTTTCAAATTTTTAGAATTAGTTTTCTTTTCTAAAAATTAATATAGATTTTATCTCTTTCTTTTTATAGGATTAATTTTCTTTTTTAAAGTTAGTTTAGATTTTATCTTCTTTTTTTTTACTTTTTCTTTTGTTTTTTTGTGACTTTTTCTTATTTTTCAGGTTATTTAAATAAGGGTTAGGGCTCTTATAAAAACAAGGTGGTTGATGTTGAGTTTGATTTTGATTTGAATAAAGTTTATTTTCATTTAAACCTAGAAGTGGCTACTCTTTGTTTACAAATTATCTTTCTATGTCTTTCTCTGCAAACTTCTAATTCGAACATTGCACTCGGAGTTTCTTCCCCTGTGTCAAGTGTATACACCTACCACATTTTGCAATGAAGGTACCACCACATAACATAAGCTACCATTTTTTTACCAGGTATTAGGATAGACAGTCTAGCCCCACATTGCGCATACCAAGTAAATCCAGAAAGTGCGATGGTCCATAACCTGAAAGTCCAGCATCACCAGTTGTTTAAGTACCGCATGCATTCGAGAATGCGTTGTTAGTAATTAGCCCTAAGAACCAATTATGAGATGATTAGGCTTTTTGGGTTACTCATTGAGTTTGACTCGAATGAACCCACTCATTGGATTGAGTCCAATCCGAATTAGACACATTGGATTAATGGGTTAGACTCAATAAGTTAGACTTATTGGGTTATTTAATTAATGGTTAATCCAATATAATAATCCAGCGCATTAAAAGGAATACAAAGAGACAAAACCCCTTGGTATTCATTGCATGAATATAAATAGGTTTTTGGATTGAATTTTTCATTAGATGAAAAGAGAGACTCTTGATCTTCCCTTCTTCCTCCTTTACCTCCTTGGCCGAATCTTCATGTTTGGCCGAACCTTCCAAGTGGCTAGCACCACAAAGTTGGTTCTTCTCCGAAGACTTAGTTCGTGTGACGAACGAAGGATATGTTCGTGTGGATACCGTAGAGGCGCGGACACTTGATCGCGCTTAGATCTGCATCCAAAGAAAGGTTGCTGTCGGGATTGCGAAGGACACGCATCAAAGGTATAATCCTCTCATGTAAAACTTAGTATATGATTTTCTTTTGCATGGATCTTCTGGAGGAACTAGATGTTTTCCGCTGTGCTTTCTGCGTATTTAACTCCCTAGTTCCCTACATGCACTACATGAGAATCGAACCCTTGCCGTTGGATTTACCTTGCCTTGCTGCTGACCATCTCACTCTGCCTGGGGAAATTTTATATATATACATATATAATCCAATTCTTCAAATCGACTAATTTTGAAGGTGACGAGCTTGGTCTGACCAAAATTTTCCATCGCCCATCAGAGTAAATTGGAAAATATTCATAGAGACCCATCCAAGTTGGGATTCGAATCTTAGATGCCTAGTTAACCACTAGGAGGCCCTAATTGCTGCACTGTAACCCCGAGATCAACATAAGATACTAATATTGTGATACGTGTAGTGCAAAAGGTGATAACGCTCATCTCAAATGTCTCTCCACATCCCACCCTAAGACTTTGTGAAAGGGAGATAAACCACATCACTGAGCGGTCTCCTAAGTGAGAAGTGTAGGATCGAGGCACGTGAGAGGGAGGGAGGGGGGAATCACGTGTATTAAAAAGCTTTGTTCTTTTGTACTTTTAAAACTAAGCACGAGTACAGTGGAATAACGATAAAACAAGTAAAAAAAAAGGTACACATTTAGTTTTTACTTGGTTTAGAGTGTGTGACGACTCCTACTCCAAGAGGCAGGTCCTTTGGACCTTTCTGATAGGTAATCCACTAAGCAATTTGTTCTTTACAAGAAGTAAGTTGGTAACACAACTACCAACTTTAGAATATCAAGTATAGTAAAGAAAGCAGGAGTAACGAATAACCAAAAATTACACGTTACCCGAGTCTAGGCTCGTTTGAGCACATAGCGGCATCATGCCATTCTTGAGTCATTCAGAGCTTGGAATATAGCAGCATAGTGTAGTCAGAGTAGCAGAATGGTTGTAGAAGCTCATATTAGTGTTGTCTCTTGAAAGTTGGATGAATCCTCCTTATATAGGTCAACGGAGACGCCTCCAATGTCCCAGGTGCCTCCAATATGCCTTATCCAATGCAAAAGAGATAGAACTTCTGGTCCAAGTCACCTCCAACCCATCTGAGGTACCTCCAACCCATCCGAGGTGCCTCCTATCCATCTGAGACACCTCTAATCCATCTAAGGCACCTCCAATCCCTAGTTCAACACAGTAATATTTCGAAGGCCATATCTTTTGACTCTAGACTCGAAATTAAGTTTTTTCAATGGCCACACATCCGGAATTCAAAGATCTACATATGTCTCTACAACATAAAGTTAGAAAAATATATGCATAAATAGTTTATATATATTTATGAGTTAGATCCTGTCTTACCAAGACCAGAATCTAGTCACGATTTCACTCTAGGTTTCCAAAGTGGACCCAAATTGAATATGCGCCTAAAGTCCCTAATTGGAACTCATCCTTACTTGGTACTCTCCTCCAGTGACTTACCTTACTTACCACACAGAATCATTTGACTCCCTTTCGGCCTACCAGGTCTTTCCACCAGTTGTCAAGTCCGCAGACCCAACTGGACTTCGACTAGCTGTTAAGTTCCGCGGATCCAGTTAGATTTTCTGCCAGATATTAGGTCACTTCTTGACCTATATGGACTTCTACACTAGCTATCAAGTCCTCCAAAGCTAGATAGATTTTAGCCTGGTGTCAGGCCCGTCAAGTCTTGCACACTTGGTAGAAAGATTATATTACACAACGCCTAATTTTAATCCATTTGCCATTAATCAAAACTTAAATTTGATCATTGATGTCAACTGTACCAATAAGAAGAACTTATTACTTAAGGGAATGAACCCATATTACTTAAGGGAATAAACCCTAGGGGATTCAAATTTTGCTCCCATGATACAAATCTATCACTCAAGTACCAACTCAACTACACCCGTGAAGGCACATAATTTACCAATATTGTGGCAAAAGATGATAATCCTCACCCCGACATAAGCAACCAATATTTATTTTTTTATTTTTTTTATTTTTTAATTGACACTGGGTATCCAGCTTATGCCAACTAATCCTGGGACTAACCGACCGAGTCATATAAAAGTTTCATATTCTCTACCAAAATAAGTCGAGAAGCGATCACAGTGAGCGACCCATTAATGTCAAGGCATGCTAAATAAATGAGTGTCCAGGCTTTATTTTTGAATTTGTTTTTACTAAGTAGGTCTTGTTATGACCAAAAGTAGCTAGAGGGGGGGTGAATAGCTCGTCGCTCGCTCGTTGCTCGGTGTTGCTTGTTTCTTCAAGAATGCGCAGCGGAAAATACATAAACAAACACAAACACGCTAACACTAGGAGTTTACTTGGTATCCACCTCCAACGGAGATGACTAATCCAAGGATCCACACCACGCACGCACCCTCCACTATGAAAACACTCCTTTTCGGTAACTACCGAGGGCGGAGAAGCCCTACAAGACTCTCAGTACAAGAAGAAGAAAGGGTAGTAAAGAATAAGCAAAAGCTTACAAGAAATGCAGTAAAAACCCTAGCTTCTTCTTCTTCTCGTTGCAACTCGCCTCTTGACTTGGATGAACCTCCAAGAACCTTCAAGAACTGGCGGTGAGGAGCTTAGAGAGTGCTGGGGAGGAGCTGTGTTGAATCTGGAATGAATCGGTGAAGTTCTACTGAAGAAATCGCACGCCAACAGCTATAAACGACGCCAACGGTCGAATCCCAATCGATTGGATTGCTCCCAATCGATTGGGGAGGCTTTGGATCGATCCGCGATCGATCCAGCGCCTCTGTGCTCGGAAAACTCCGAATCGATCCACGGATCAATCCAAAGCTATCGTGCGAAGCCTCGCTCCAATCGATCCACCGATCGATTGGACCTCCAATCGATCCGGGATCGATCCGGAGAGCTTCTGTCCGACAAACCCACTCGGAATCGATCCACGGATCGATCCGAAGATTTCGCTGGATCCACCCAATCGATCAACCGCTTCTGGATCAATCCACGGATCAATCCAAACCTGCTGGATCAATCCACGGATCAATCCAAACCTGGTTTTTGCCCAAAACCAAGCCCAAAGCCCCTAAACCAACATCTAGTCAACCATGACTTGTTGGTACATAAGACCTAGCATCCGGTCACCCTTGGCCAGCTAGGACTCTCTCACCAAGTGTCTGGTCAATCCCTTTGACCCACTTGGACTTTTCTCTTCTTGCCAAGTATCCGGTCACTCCCTAAGACCTACTTGGACTTTTCTTCCTCGTGCCAAGTATCCGGTCAATCCCTTTGACCTACTTGGACTCTCACCAGATGTCTGGTCAACCTTGACCCATCTGGATTTCTCTTGCCTGGCTTCACTCACCAGGACTTTCCCAATTGCCTAGATTCACTCACTAGGTCTTTCACCTGGCTTCACTCACCAGGATTTTTCTCCTGCCTAACATCCCAGTTAGGACTTCCCAGTCAAGTATCCGGTCATCCTTGACCTACTTGACTCTTCTTCAATCAATATCTTATTGTCAAACATCTAAACTCAAATCAAGACTCAGCTTGGTCAACCAGGTCAACCTTGACCTGAGGGATGTTGCACCAACAGGTCTAAGTCAATACCTCAATCAAGTTCTACCTTTGAGCAAAAGAAATGCCTATAGCCAAAGCCATTACATGATAATCAAGTACCCTATATAAATTCTCTTTTTTAAAATCCTCCTCTATGTTAACCTTAACAAAATATGATTAGTAACTCTAGATCATCTATCTAATCAAGATCAAATAAAATTATACTAGATCAAGCCTTGATTTAATATTTGAAATTACATATAAAAGACTTATGTGACGTTTCAAAAATAACTTGAATTGACTCGCAAGTTACTACTATCAAGAAAATAGGTATTTTATCACAGAGCACAAAACTTAGATCAATATAAGGCATTAAAGTATTTTAAGCAGAGAGCAAGATTATGAGTAATTAAATCAATACATAAATCCAAAACTTGGTCCATGATTTTTATATCATGATTAATACAACGAATAGGATGAGACTCTCAATGTAAGTGTCAAAGTCTCCAGCGTGGTGATTGTAATCCCAAGGGATTAACTTGAGCAGTTTAGCCTCAGGCTAGCCTTTAGAGGAGTAAGGGTGTAATTCTTAAGTGCGTGATTCTTAGAAGCATGGTCAAACACTTGTAAAAAGCCACTTGGAGAACCCATGGGTTGGTTCTCCTAAGAAGCTCCAAGCGGACGTTTCCCCTGCAAGGTTTCAAGTGAACTAGCTCCATTGGTTGGCTCGTGAGTTTGATATACTTAGCTTTTCTCTTCAAGGTCAGACTGGACTTCATAGCTAGGAAGATGGATTGAATCAGCAAAAGTTAACTCAACCACATAGATACTCCTCCCCCCCCCCCCGATCGTAGTCACTCAGAACGGAGGTCCGATCAAATATCATTAAGATTTTGCATAAACATCACCGGAGCTCATCAAGGCCTAGAAGCCCTGAAAGGTCCATCATTATGGAATAATATCAATAACCCGTCAATCTAATAATTCTTTTAACGTTAAGTGTAACCGTTGTCAAGGAATCATTGGAAAATACTCTGTGCAATCGTACAATGGAAATTTTCATCTTCCATGTGCAGAATTGATTTTTACAATTGGAGAAAGATGACAGATTGTCAATATGGTTGGCCTTATTTAGTAACGTGCCTCGTTGTTCATGGTGATAGGGTCAATACTATATATATTTTGGGTCCATTCTTCCCATGCAGCTCCCATCGCTCCTCACTGTTTTCTGTCATTGTTCTTGTATCGCTATTGTCAAGTCTCCCCGTTTGACTTAAGCATCAAAGTGATTGCTCTAGGAAACCCTCCCTGATCTGTTTACTGACATTTTCCTCTTTCTTTGTTCTCTTTGATGTGATAGACTCACTCGTGACTTCAAACTTCCTCCCAAAATCTTCTTGCAATCAGACAAGTGATCTCATAAGTTGTCCATCTTCACCGACTGTAAATAGGAACAATGATCAAACATGGTAAGAAAGTTGAATGTTATATTCTCACTAAGTATCATAGATTTCATACTTGAATCGAAAGAAGATCAACATCGAGCGAATCATGAAGACAGACAAACAAAGAAAATATTGCACAATAAAGGGAGGAAGAGCGAAGAATGTACCAATGACAAAACGGAAGTCCCTTAGCTTCCTCACCGCTGCTTCATGTTTTTTTTTTAGTTCTGATTAGGGGCTAAAATATATGAAGAGTTTTTCCGAAGCAGGAAAGTAAACCAAAGATGGAAACTAATTAATCATTTCCTTAATGTTCATCTTCTAACATAATTGAGAAGTTTCAAGTGTGTACTTATCCAAATTGTAAGTTTCAAATTTCCACTTATTTTTAAATTAGCTTATAACATGGATATTGTATTCTCATCAGCTATTTCCAACCTCCTTTGTCTTTTCTTTTCTACAACTCTCCAAAGAGTCAGATACATCTACCCCATAAAACAGTGGTAGCTCGTGCATTCCAACAGCAAGAGACAAGAATCAGAGTTCTGAGGTTCAATGCAAAAATATCCTTCGTAGTCTCTCCCCGACAGTTTCATTCTAGTGAATTTTACAGTCAAGCAACAGAATTTTTGAAATGAGATCATCGGCTGGCATTGGAGCTAACTTGATTCGGCTCCCAGCCTCGTCTAAACATTATCATGACCGCTCGAAGATCCACCATGCAAGAGCAACATGAATGAATCAGAGCAACCCAATTCCATATTTCTGCATAATGAATTCAATATTTTCTCTCTTATGTCCTTTAGCTGAGATAATCTCTTCTCTGATCATCGCATCAAACAACTGTAAGGCGTCATCTATCATGCCTTGGGGATGTAATTCTCGCACACCAAGAGGTACTCACTCGGTGACAACTCAACGACAGTATAATATATATATATATATAGTCAAGAAAATCATCAAATTTATTTTTTTTATTATTTTTCTAATTCAACATCTTCATTTGTGTTGAACCATTCAATTCATTCATTCATTATTATTATTATTATTATTATTATTATTATTATTATTATTATTATTATTATATAAAATCCAATACTTAAACATCCTCTCCATGTCAAAGTAACAATACTGAGCAACAAACACAGGATCTGATCCATGTATTAATAAAAGATAATCTTACAGACATTGGAATCTCTTTTTTCTGAAGATGATAGGAGTGAACAATGAGTTCACTCGCAACCCTATTTATGTGGTAAAAAGACGAATACGTTCATCTCAGCGTCCCCGTCAATCCGCCTTTCACTCGCAACCCCATTTAGAATCCAGGCTAAGGAGTTTTCACTAGCACCACTGAATATAACCACCCCATTTCTAATGACTTGCTTATGAACTTGTCGCTGCGGCCTCTAAGCGAGGGCAGATGCACCAATATTGCTAACATGATCAGGTGCCAATCCTTCAACCTTGCTCTGCCTGTATTGATAGTATTGAATTACGTTACATGTAACGTCAGAGCTCTATTTTTCTTAGCCAGGGGGTGATGTTCCTTTCGGTCATTTCGTCGAACAGCTTTCAGGCAGTGTGGATGCTCTATTTTTCTTAGCCAGGGGGTGCTTGGAAAAAGGGTTTATCAGCCATGTCCACGAGTGAATCTCCAATTCTGATGTCAAAGCAACGCAGTGAGATTATGGTAAACGCTCATGGTCGCACTCCTCTTAACCTGGCATTCTAACAAGTGAATTGATTTTGTTTACTGGACAAAAGCTCTAAAATAATGAAACTTGGTTTACTAGAATGCAAGAGCCAAATGTTACACTCTAATATTTTTAAACGACGGTTTATCATCTGATCCGGTGATTACCCAGAAGGGCCCACCTCCAAGGAAGTTCAGCCTTTTGGTAAACGTCAAAGTCAAGGGGTGGTCAACCGAGAGACTAACCGGTCAGAAGACCCCTCGTCCCTGTCCGATCAGAAGAGTTCGGAGGGGGTTGGCCAAGCCTACAACACACCGAGGCAAGGGACTACACGCCGAGCAGCCAAGACATAGGCGCATGAGGCCAAAGGAGAGGTCGGTCGGACCGATCAAGGTGGAGTCCAACAAGGCAAAAGATATTCACGCCGATCGCCCAGGACATAGGCGCATGAGGCTAAAGAATAGACCGGTCGGCCCGATCAAGGGGAATCCGGGCAGACGAAAAGCCGACAAATAAGACGGGGAGACATGCCAGCATCCTTCTGGGAGTCAGTGCTGTCGATTAATGGTGCGTATAGATAGAATATCCTTTTGGGAGTCAGTTTCGCCGACTGACGACGAGGAAGGACAGAGGATAGTACGGAAGAAGATTCCGCCGCCGTGGCAGAGATACGCTTGCCCCGTTATGGTAAGATATCAGGGATCCTTTCTCAATGTTAACTTTTAGGGAAAGTTTGGAAATACGCATCCGACTGGGAAGAGTGTAGTCTACTCGCCGAAGCCCTATATAAGGAGGGGAGCAGCCCCCCCCTCCCCCCCCACCCGCGGAAGTACGCAGATACGTCTTCGGGAGCTATTATTCTCTTCTTCTTTGCTTCTTTTGTTTTCTTCGCTTGCCGGTGTGTGACTTGAGCATCGGAAGGCCGTCGCCGGGAACTCCCTCCCGGCTTAACACTAACGACTTGTGGTTACAGAAGCGCGGGAGCATCAATGAAGACGGAGAGTCATCTCTCAACGTTACTTTCCGATGACCATCTACTCAGCTTTTGGGCAAGATCATCATCTTGTTTTATCTTCGTTGCAAGATCTAGTGCAGCCAGTCCCAGTCACTTTATGCCCCATAGGCCAACAATACTGCAAGCTCAAAATTATCAACACTTTGAATTGAAATTTTTTAAATCATTTTTGACTTAATTTTTTCAGCCAAGAAATCTCTAGACGGAATGGAAAATATTCCTCCTTTTTCTCTTTTCAACAAGAGGCCAAACAAACTAGATGGAATAATCTAAAAGAAAGGAGGAAGCTTGAAGCTTCCTCCTCTAGGCTCTATCCTCCTCTACTTAAAAATCATGGCTACAATGCTTCCACTATATGAACAAAAATCACCATCAACTCGACTTGATTGCTATATGCTGATCGTTGTTTCTGAAGGTCTCCGTGAATTTAATGGTTCCATCAGCATTTTATTCCATTGTCAATCGCAGCTGCTCAAAGAGACAGCATATGACATTATCAATTAGAAGTCTTGGAATCTTGAGTAAATGCATGACGCGACGTTATACAAAGCTACTAAACTTTGCCTGGGTCTTAATCAAAACTAAAGTGGCACATTAATTCTTGAACTGCGTAGAACTGAATCCCCTTTTTTGCTCAACTGGCAGTGGCAGGCAAGAACTCGTAGCGTAATATCGCAAAGCAAGGTTTTTGTCGATGAAATCTTCTTCTTCTCTTGCATTCTCGCACTGAAAGAGTTTGCAGCATCCTACCTTGCAAATTGCAAGATACCATGTGGCGTGTTCCAATAATAAATCAACAATGATGTCAATCGTGGAAACAAACAATAAGCATCGAGATGGTGTTGGAAAAGCATTAGGTTTACTCTACATGGTCACCTGTCACTTTGTTTGTGGCCATCACAGCCAAGAGTTGCTGAAAGTTTTAAAAATCTAAGCAATTGGGATGATAGTGATGTCTACATTTACCAAAGCATTGAAGCAAATGAATGGTTCATAATCCATGCAAAGCCTCAAGTGTGATAAAATCCAACTAATGGACACATTTTACCCTCTGTAATCTGCTTGGCTGAGTAATTTAGTTTGTTAAATTTTAGAATCCAACTAATAGACATATTTTACCCTTACTGGGTTATCTTCTTTAATTTGGATAGTTGAGTAATTTAATTATTTTAGTCTAAAATCGAACTAATAGTTATCTCTTACCTCTGTTGGACCAACTTCGTTATTAAAAAAAAGTACTAGCAAAATTTTGATGCATAAACTATTCTATCAATCAGTACCACAAGACACATAATTCAGAAGTGCAATATATATGGCACGTGAAATTCAAATAGAATGCACCTTTCTATTAGAACTATAGCTATCTCCTTTCTGAAAGAGATGATATATAAGAAGAGAGAATCTCAAACTACAAGGACAAGCAGCGTTGGTCCATGACTATTCTAAGTACAAACTTCTTAACACAAAAACATTACAACTCATAGAAGTATCGTGAATTTGAAGACAAGTCTATATTATTGTTCCCTCCATGTCAAGCCACACAAAGAAATCACCAAACTGAAGAATACAGTGATGTTATTAATCCATTCCCAACACAGAGCATGCTGATAAATAGATAGAAAAGAAAGTTGCCAGAGATCAGAATAGTAGGTTGAGCAAAGCATTCTTTCTGAGTTTCATAGAGTTAAAAGTGGCGCTATATACACGGAAACAAAGAATTATAATCTTCAACTAGGACACTTGGTGCAGCAGCTGGAAAGTGCGTTTAGTGTCATAGCGCAGTTGGGAAACTTAGATGCATTTTCTCATCCACCTTTGCAGCATTTATCATTCTACATTTCCACCTCAAGAAATCATATGGTTCTGAAATTCCACTCATTGGATAGAAGATCCAGCAGGAAGCATCTATTTAGTCGATCGCATGCCCAACAGCATCTCATCCATGAGCTGTGAATTTTGAGGCTGTAGTTTCATGTGATACGGATCTATTCCTAATTGATTTTGAACAAATTGTTTCTCATGTAATGGCGGATTAAAGCCACTTGCTACTTCACCAAGCTGATCTGAATCGGCAATAGCAGAGAATTGGCTTGGCAATGTGGGTGTCATGGACAAACTTGATTGTGAGGTAACAGTAGATGGCTGAGCGGATGGCGAAGGAGGCTTATTGTTATCAGGCAAGTCCACAGTAGTAATGTCATGTATGCTGGATCTTCTCTTGTCTTTGCTGCCAGAGTTGAGCCTGATGAAGTACTTTTGTGCATGGCTGGCTACTTGAGTAGGTGTCCGGGTGATCACAAAATTTCGGGATATGCTTCTCCAGTCTCCTTTTCCATACTTCTTTAGGCCCAGCAAAAATAATCTGCAAATTTTCACACAAAATTCCATCAGCCAAAGTGATGTTCTATTCATCCCAAGAAGAACCTAAAGAATAGCAGACAACTCGCAACAAACAAGTGAACAACCATGGAATCAGATTCAGTGCAATCGAATAGTTCTGATATCTAGTTAAAAAGTTAATGATCTACGTAAGTAGAAGCATTAACACAAATAGATTATAAACTAATACGCGAAGATCCACGAAGAAGGTGAACAAATTGACATGGCAAACAAGGACGGGTCTGAGCTTACTTGTGCTCCTCTTCAGTCCACGGAACTCCTTTTTTTCTCTCATGATCTGATTCTCTGACACCAGATCGCTTGCCAGAAGCGCAGTAGGGATTCTTCCAGTCTTCGGAATCATAATTGTTCTCCCAGTCGAGTGTAAAAAATGAAGCGCCGTAGTATTCGGGGCAGGGGATCCGCCCGGCCTCGATATCCCTCACGTCGTCGACCAATTCGCGGTAATGGTTCATCACATCTGCCACCGTCTTCCCCGGGATCAAAGCCGCCACCTTTTCCCACCGGTCGGGGCTGTCCGCATCGACCTCCGCTAGAGCATCCTCGAACCGCTTGTTCTCCTCCGGCGTCCAACTCGCGCTGCGGTAGCCGCCGTTGCTCTCCTGGCTGACGAACCAATTCGGGCAGTACGATTGAGGAGCCACCTCCTTCTGCGGAAGCACATCCGTCCAAGATCTTGTCATCATCTGCAACTCGCTTCCGAAACCCTTGCCCCCGACCGCAAAATCTCGACTTGATCACAGGTTTCCGAAGGTTGAAACCAACCAAGAGCCTTACCAATTCACGATTAGAAAAGAGTAACTCAACGGAGGAAACAAGTACATAAATTAAACTCGGAAGAAGCACGGATACCTGCCGAAAAGGCGATAGCGACAGGAGAAGCGCTAGCCTGGAGATGACGCAAACACAGAGGCGGAAGCAAAGATCCGATCTTTCCTTCTCCCTTGCCTTTCCCTCTCCCCTTTGAAACCTTTACAAGTATAAAGCAGAAAGAAAGTGGTGGATCTATGAATCCAGAAATTTCAATCTTTGCCACCCCTCCTTTTTTCCTCCTGGATTCTTTATCCTGATCTCACTTTCCTGCCTCCTGAGATCTGAGGGAGAGGAGCACAGAAACAGAGGTGGAAAGCTTAAACTTTGTGGCCTCTGAACCAATTGAAGTGGAAAGTTCTCTCCTTCGTTCCTGTTTAAAGACAGACAGGAGAAAATTGCTAAAGCTCAAAGCTTGCTCTTCCATAATCCATACAATAAAAGGCTTACCTAATTGTTCTTATTTTTTTTTTTTTGGTGTCTCAGTCACCCAGCCACTGTTTCCTCATTGAAAGATAACAGAACTCATTTTCTCCCTTCCGGTCCTGAGACTACGACTGACCTACTTGACCCTCTAATACTCGTCCTCTCCCTTCTTGATTCAATCAGAACCTGATAGCAGTACTTTAGACTGTGCGAGAATGTGTTTACTTTAGCTAAGCGTCCTTCCTGCAATTGAAGGACGGCTGGAATCACTGTCAAGTGTCAACTCTAATTTTCTAGTTGATGTGACCAACTGTGGTTCTGTGTTAATTATTTATTTCTGGTCTCTCTCAGCCACATGGCTACATCCCTCGAGAGAATTTTTCTGAGCTGGCTTGTCCCCACTGTGTTGTCCATGTGTCGAGCAGCCAGCCATTCAGGGCTGGTGTGACTGTGAGGCCACAATCTAATTGGGGTTAGGATTTTGAGATTCCATTAGAGGACAGATGTTAGTGCAGAATCTGCAGAGGAACATGGATACAGTTGTCAGCCGAAACGAGATGGTGAATTGGATGCCACCTTGACTCGCAGTTCCTCCTCTGCAGTCCACTAGTCGTTATTTGCAAACAATATAGACTAGAGTCCTCGAATGTGTATGCCGTTTTAAATAATAGCAAATTAACGATGTTAATGGTAGAATAAAATGAAAAAGCTCAAAATTTTAAAGTGGTATAGGAGCTAAATTTGGTTACTTAGGAAGATGCAATGAGAATGGCGACCAACTCATATGTACCTATTGTGCATATATGTAGATGTGCATGATTGAGTTGACTTACACTTGAAAAGTGCACATATTAGGCTGGCCGCGAGCACAAATGTAGTTGAGCGGCCATTACTAGTTATAAGTGCAACAAGATTCTTTTTGCAAAATAATTTTATTTGTAAAAGTGATAATTTATATCTTATTGAATGAATGTTACATTGCTTTTTACTTGGATATCCCCATCTTTACAAAAACAAGGTCTACCTCTCCGGTGTAATGATGATTTGCCACTAACGAAGACAAAAACCTAATTTACCACAAAAAGCCTTTCTAGAGGGCTAGCCTTCCTCCAGCGTTTGTGTTATAGTGGGCCTATAGAAATGAGTTGATTCTGGAATCTTGAGCGGATCATGTGTATCAGTGGTATTCACTTTGATCACAGATCGGTTCGTTTAATGATTACTTCCTTGCTTTTCATTTTTTATTTTTATTTGTGCTACAGTACTTGTAATAATTCTTCTTTGTTTTGAATGCATTAGCTGGATCTTACAAGGATTTTAATATTTCTATAGTTCATTTTCTTGGGCAGCGTCCAAATTAATCAGGGCAAAGCACATGCCGATAGCGATACGCTTGCAAACAAGATATAATGATGTCCATGCACCAAGGATTAAGCTGTGACAAGTAAAATTGTGCTTAGTTGCACTTTGGAGTTCAGTTGGATATTGATGGTAGCTGGGTGATGTGTCGAGCACCAAGATTAGCTCATACCGACCATTTAACCCCTGACAAATCTCATATTTAATTAGACTTTATTTGATTACATATTTCAGCCGATTTAAAGAAGAGACAAATGATGATACCCAAATGATTTGTCAACACTAGGACTAGCTTACATCGAGCAACAGAGTCAACTTACACCGAGCACCAGGACCAACTTACACCAAAGCCAGCTTATACCAAGACTAGAACCACCTTATATACCAAGCATCAGAGTTAGCTTAACACTA
The DNA here is from genome assembly GCF_018446385.1 of Zingiber officinale. Taxonomy (NCBI): domain Eukaryota; kingdom Viridiplantae; phylum Streptophyta; class Magnoliopsida; order Zingiberales; family Zingiberaceae; genus Zingiber; species Zingiber officinale. The sequence goes on along the minus strand of NC_055986.1, from coordinate 15,834,540 downwards.
GAGTCAATTCACATCGAACACTAGGACTAATTTATTAGAGATACAATTAAAATCTTATATTAGAAAGATATAAAAAAAGATCATGAGTTTAAAAAAATACAAGATATCTTCATTTGCATGAGATCTTTTAGATAAATCCTAAAAATAAAGTCATGAGAACTTAGGCACAAAGTAGACAACATCATACCTTAAGTGAGAAGTTTCAATGATTGACAATTATTTAAGTTTAGGTTAATACGTTGGATATACTTGAGTTACAAGAGAAGTCCAAGAAGATCGATTCGGAATGTCTAATCGATTGGTACAATCGATTAGCAAACTCTTTGTGGCACAGAGAGTTGCTAAATCAACTGCATAATCGATTAGGCACTAGACTAATCGATTGGTGACAATTGATTAGGAATGGCTAATCTATTAGTGCAATAGATTGGAAGGCTTTCTTCGCGAGAAAAGAAGGATGCCAAATTGATTGTGCAATCGATTAAGGTTACAAATTGATTAGAGACTCCCATTAATCGATTAAGATTTAAAATGGAGTAATGACCTCCCCACAAGCATCTGGTCACCCTGACTTGCTCCATATCTCCTTGCAAACATCCGGTCACCCTAACCTGCTTTGAGCCTCCTTGCAAACATCTGCATCCGATCACGGTCACCCTGACTAGCTCCTAGCATTCCCACAACATCGTTCAAGGTCACCCCACATAACATCTGGTTTGAATCATGACTCTGATACCAATTGTTATGACCAAAAGAATTGAGATATATCCACAATGGTATGATATTGTTCACTTTAAGCCTAAACCCTCATAGTTTTATTTTTTGGCCCATTATTCCATTAGTTGATTGTTTATTTGCATGATATATAGGGGTGTACCCTATAGTTTTATTGGTGGTTTAGGGGGAGTGCTCTTATTTTGCTAATGTATCTATTTTATGTATTATAGGGGTGCATATATTGAGGGTGAGTCCCTTCATTATCATCATTGTCTTCCTCTATATTGACTTCATTTTGATATTTGGAAAAGGGGGAGAGTTATTGTATTTAAGTTCATATTTTTTATGATAGGATTTTTTCAAACTTGTTGATTAACTTCATGTTAATTGTAATTTTTATGCTTATTGTACACCTTGATGATATTATAATATGTTAAAAATTAGCCTACATTTAAATAGATTGTGAAACATCAAAAAAGGAAGAGATTATTGGTATAATCATGTCCTAAGTGATAAGTTTTAATGATTAATAATTATGTAAGTTTAGGTTAATACATTGGATCTAACTTGACTTAGCTTACAAGTTTGCAAGATAAAAGAAGTCCAAGAAAGCAATGGTAATACTTCATTTGAGGGAAGGATTGTTGGGGATACAATCAAAGTTCCACATTAGAAAGATATAAAAAATATCATAGATTTAAAAGGGTATAAAATATCTCCATTGACATGAGGCATTTTAGGTAGAGCTTAAAAATAAAGTCATAAGGGCTTAGGCTTAAAGTGGACAATATCATGACATTATGAAGATATGTACATTCTTTTTTGTCACAACACAACTTACACCAAGCACCAAGAGGACCAACTTACACCAAGCACCAAATTAAAGCTAGCTTACATTGAGCACCAGAGCCAGCTTACATTGAACACTAGGACCAACTTACATTGGGCATTAGAACAAACTTACATCGAGCACTTGGACTCAATATTCCAGCTCAACCCCCTAACTCTATGTGAGCAAGTACATGGTGCATCCTGAATAGCTAGGGAGAAGGGTAATAGATGTTAGAGTTGATCTCTTGATCTCCTGCCAAAGATTATGTTGTCTTTGTTGAATGGAAAGGAAGATAGTGGATGTCAAATCTGGCCTCCTAGATGCCTTCCTTGGAAGACACGACACTTGATGAGTGGACAGACAATTAACAATTATCATATCTAGTCCCTTCATCATTTTAAATGAGGAGAAGGGAGGAACGCGAGGTAGTTGACATGTGTTAGAATCCCAAGGTTGTTTTGATGTGATCAACAAGCTAAGTTAGGTCATGTGGTGTTTTAACCTTGTGTCTAAGTGTGCAGGAGCTTAGGAGTACAGGGAGTCGAGCAAAATACGTAGATAGCGAAAAGGACGACACAGGAGAGAGCCGACGGGCTCGGTGCATCTAAGGTACGAGGTGCTGCGGAAGAGCACGCGAGCGAATGAGAAGGAGATGCGCGATGCTTCTGAGGGACGAGAAGCCGGAGCAGAAGGTTGCTCGAGAAAGTCTAAATTGGGTTCGGGTGAGCCTTATTTCGGTTGGCTGAAATCACCCAAGTAAGTGGAGCCAGAGTGGAAGACCCGGACTGAGGCGAGCAGCACCGAAGCAGAGGGCCCGGACCAAAAGTCAACCTGGTTGACTTTAGTGGTCCGGGCGCTCGGAATTAGATTTTGACCGGATCATGGTCAAACGTAATCCATTGCGAAGGGGATAAAATTTTAACCCCCTCCCAGGCGCCTGGAACCATCCAGGCGCCCCGACCAAGGCTATAAATTCAGCCTTGGTCCAAAGGTTTTCAATTCATTCAAGCAATTAGCAAACTAACACTTGTGCGCTTCCATTTTTAGTATAGCTTCTATTTTTTGTACGTCATTGTTGTAAGAGGCTTCTCCGCCTGAAGGAGATACTAGTGCGGTTCATTCCTTGGATTAACAACCTCCCCGGTTGTAACCAAGTCAAGAGTCCGGTGCCTCTACATTTTTAGTTATTTCTATAATTAATGCAAGTGTTACTTTAAAAGTCCGAGAAGGGTAGTTTGTTTTTATTTTTACAGGACTATTCAATCCCCCATCTAGCCGACCAACGCGGTCCAACAAGTGGTATCAGAGCCAAGACGCTTCAGGATTACTAACCCCAATCAAAGCACCGAACAAATGGCCGGACTGAGCATATACCCACCGAAGTTCAAGGGGGAGTTCGCCAGCTGGAAAAAGTGAATGCAAGTATTTTTCAAAACGGATTTTGATTTACTTTTAATTATGGAATTTGGTTTTGTAGTACCGGAGGGCAAAAAAAAATATTAGTGGACGAAAAAGGAGCAAGCCGACTACATGGCAAACGACAAAGCAGAATTTCATCTGCTGAGTGTCCTTCCGCCACAAGAAGTCAACCGGATTAGCAACTACGACTCAGCAAAGGAACTGTGGAAAAAGTTCCTTGAGTTGCATGAAGGGGCATCTAAGCCAAGCTCGCAAGACGGGATTTGCTTCGCAACCAGCTCACCAGCCTAAGACTTGATGAAGACGAAACAGTTGCGCATCTGCACTCAAGAATTAAGAAGCTTATCACGGGACTGTTGAATCTCAGAGAAAATGTAAGTAACCGAGATTTGCTAAGGTATGCACTCAATTCATTTCCTAGAAATACTAAATGGGCATCACTAGTAGATGCCTTTTATATATCTAAGGACTTAGAAACTATTTCCTTAGAAGAATTATTTTCCACATTTGAAGTGTATGAATCGAGATGTGCAGATACAAAGGAGATGAAGCACAACATCACCCTCAAAGCATCAAGAGACGAACCTGAGTCAGAGTCTTCTCTCGACGATGAAGAACTGGTAATGATGGCAAGGCGTTTTAAGAAATTATGTAAATCTAGGAAAACTGTTGGTGTGGTTAGCACTAATGGTCTAACTCAAGTTTTGATGAATAACAAAATATGTTAAGTTAGTTTCGTTGTTATCTAACACTCTGATCGAGTGTGCAGGAGAAATCCAGACAGGTCGACAGCTGACCTGATGTCTGGCACGAAGCCCATCTAGGTCGACGGGCTGAAAGGACGTTTGGCACGAAGTCCAGCTAGGTCGATGGGCTGACCGGATAGCTGGCACGAAGCTTAGACGGGTTAAAGGGCTGACCGGACGTCTGGCAGATAAGTGAAGATAAGTCACTAGAGGGGAGTGACTGTGAGGACGCGTTCTCGGGAAGGGAACTTAGGCGTCGATCCGACTTAGAATTATTTCGGAACTCTAAGTCGAGATCTTGACTAGATTCCGGTCTCAGAGAGACGGAATCTAATTAATACTCTACTTGTTAAACTTGAACTATTCTAACACTATGTTTTGCAGGATATATGTATTTGCCTTCGGACTAACGCTTTCTTGTAAGAAGGAAGTTGCTGGAAAACTGGGGTCCGGGCATCGGGATGGATCCGGGCACCCGGGAGGGACCCGTGCGCCCGGAGGTAAAAACTTATCCTCAGCGTCACCTTGGCACGTGGAACGCCCTGGTTGGCTCGACTATATCATGTTCAGGACACCCTGAAGGTTCTAGGCGCCCCGAACCTCCTATATAAGGAGGGTCAAGGCTGAAGCTCCAACACAACTCATGATCTGATCTTCTGTGCTCCTGCGACGCTGTAAAAAGCTCTCCGACAAATAGCCAGTTTGCTTTGTATTCTTTTTATTGTCGATCTTTTCATTTTCTAATAATTCTTGTATTTTCTTTGTAATTCTCATTTCGAATTATTAGTGATTGCCCACCGAAAGTACCCTTGTGTGCGGGCCTTGTAGTAGGAGTCGACATAGGCTCCAAACCAATTAAAAAATTACTTGTGTCATTTCTCTTTGCTTTACTCTTTCCGCTGCGTACTTTTGACAAGTTTTTAATCGATATTCACCCCCCCCCTCTTTTCGCCCGGGGCGCCCTCACCTTCTGCACGCCCTACTCTTCACTCTTGTCAAGGCTCTTTCCAAGTTTTACCGCGAGAGTGATCTAAATTAAAATTGTATTCCATTTTGCGATTATTACGCTGTTGCGAATCAACCGAGGTCGTCATCTCTAAAACTTTAGTCACGATGCCTTAGTAACTTTCTTTTTCCTCCTAAGTTTCTTTAAATATTTCACTGATTACTTGCTTAACTATAGTTTTTTTAAAATAATGTAAAAAACGCTCTAGATCTGGTGTTGGGCCCTCGACTGCTAGTATTGACCCTAGGTTCCCTACTGACGAACTTAGGATTAAGTTTGAGTCGACTATTTATGTGCCTATTAGGACTAAGTGCCTAGATAGAGAGTTTTTTTTTACGTTCATGTGTTCCAGTTGTAGAGGTTATTAGCCACTATAACTTGCGAAACCTTGTTTACTGTACCAGTTCAGTAAACATAGATTTATGTGCTGAATTTTATAATAACTTGGTTAGGGTAGATGGTCTCACTTATGTCACTAGGGTAGCTGGTATGGATATTACATTATCTCCTACCACTATTCAGGACTTCTTAGAGTTACGACCATCTACGTGTCATTTTCAGTGCTACCCTCCTAGGGATCTACCATTTGATGATCCCTACTCACACATTACTCTGGATACGATTTACTTATATTTTTTCGGAGGGGAGCGTGCACCCACGGTGACTATGTTTAGGTCAGTAGGCCTTCGAGTTCATGATTATGCACTCTATAGGGTTTTAGTTTTCTGCATATTACCACTATCCACTCACGACATAGCTATGATGCGCCCATTTCATTCCTTTCTCTTGTATGCTCTTTGCCATAGATTAGATATAGATATTAGTCTACACATCTTTCGGGCTATTATCTACTCAGCTGGATATATCACCAGCGCTCGAGTTCATATGCCGTATTGTCATATTTTGACGACATATTTCGTCCACCTACATATTGACGTTACCCGAGGTAATGTTCGGGCCATGACTGAGTTCGACGTCATAAGACCTAGGAGCTTCTCTTTAGCAGGTGTCCATGTAGATGATGATGGTGTCATGTCTTAGCGGAGGGGGGCACAACACCAGCCAGACCCAGATGCCCAGGAGGAGGCAGAGCATGATAAGTTTATGGTCTTGTTATTCGGCGAGGGCGCTCCGTTCCTGTACCACCTCCACATCCAGGTCGAGCACCTCATCTCGCTCCTCGCACTCTAGGCGATAGAGTTGCTGGACTCGAGCTATCCATGATGAGCCTTCGTCAGGAGGTCTCCGATTTGAGACGAGACGTGAGATAATATATTTCTGACCTTCGACGTGATCTGTCCAGTTCCCGAGAGGATGTCCAGACCCGTCACACTGAGCTGATCGAGATGTTCCGTTCCTTGGGTTTCAGACCACCCGGACCACCCCCCTCCTCATCTTGATAGACTTCCTAATCACTCTGTATATTTTATTGTACCTTGACTTTGACATTGACTTATGATATTATAGGCTACACCTACTTAGGTATATCTCAACTTTAAAAGTGATTGAGTCTGATTTGTTTAATAGACTAGGAATTTTAAAATTGTTTTCAAAAATGATTATTTTCAAAATTCTAAGGCAAAATGTTGTTATGTCTTTAAAATTTCCTATTTTTAGAATTTCAAAATCAGTTTTAGCCTTAAACTATAATAATCCCTTAGAAAGCATGTTCTCCTAGGGCTAGTACTTGAGCATCTCACCAACATCCTAGGATTCCCTTGTTTGTGATTGTCAAATATAGAAAGGGGTGAGATGCATAGGCAAATTGCCTTGACTTAAAATGCTGATGTCAGTGCATCGACATAAGTCTGGGCGTTAAATACCAAACAGATATTAATCAAGTTAAGTCATTCAGTTTAGTCAAACACTACCTTATGCTTAGACTTAACTTGACTAACCAAGTGAAAGTTGCTATCCTCTAAATAGTTAGTGAGTAGCTAACTGGTTAGATAGATTTTGTAATGTCAGGTTCAGGGGGAGGATAACTATTTTTATACTTATTTTAAATTATTTCTTGCAAAATACCTCTTTTTAAATCAAGTCAAAACTAAGTATTTTTAAAAGTTATTTGAATTTTTCAAAATTAAGCTTGTAAAATTCAATTTTCAAGCATAAGTTTGTAAGTTACAAATTTCAAAACTAATTTTATTACATTTTCAAAATATGTTTGAAAAGTCAAATTTTCAATACTAATTTTGAAAATAGACTTTACTCGGTTTTGAAACTTAGCTTTTTCATACTTTATTTTGAAAATTACATGCTACTTGGTTTTAAAAACATATTTTTAAAATTTTATTTTGAAAATTGGAGGTTACAAACTTAGGTTTGAAAAGATATTTTACTTGGTTTCAAAAGTTGGTTTTGAAAGTTGAATTTTACAAACTGAGTCTTGAAAAATAAAATCTCACTTAGTTTAAAAACTTGACTTGTAAATTGAACTTAACCTTAATATTTTTGTACTATCTTTGCAAATCATCTTTCCAAATTGCAAAACTATTTTTGAAAGATTAAAGTTACAATTACAATTATCTTCTTGAAAAATTAAACATAGAGAAAAAGGTATAAGTTAAAAACTTAAGTCATTTTTTCTATGTTATACTCCACCAAGATAATCTGACTTACAAATTCACCTTGCAATTTTTTAAGTTACCTTTCTGTTCTATGTTATTTTGATGAATGTCAAAGGAGGAAGGTTAGGTGGTTAAGTTAGTTAAACAAAACAAACAAAACTTAAAAGCTAACTTAACAACCTTAAGGTTAAAGTACCTTATGCTTGGTTTTTTACTTGCATATTTATCACTAACTTAACCAGGTTGTCATTGCATCAAAAATGGGGAGATTGTTGGTGCGGTTAGCACTAACGGTCTAACTCAAGTTTTGATGAATGACAAAATAGGTTAAGTTAGTTTCGTTGTTATCTAACACTCTGATCGAGTGTGCAGGAGAAGTCCAGACAAGTCGACGGGCAGATCTGATGTCTGGCACGAAGCCCAGCTAGGTCGACGGGTCGACCGAATAACTGGCACGAAGTCCAAATGGGTCGACGGGCTGACCGGACGTTTGGCATGAAGTCCAGCTAGGTTGACGGGCTGACCGGATAGCTGGCACGAAGCCCAGACGGGTCGAAGAGCTGACCGGACGTCTGCAAAAAGTCACTGGAGGGGAGTGACTATGAGGGCGTGTTCCCGGGAAGGGAACTTAGCCACCGATCTGACTTAGAACCATTTCGGAACTCTAAGTCGAGATCTTGACTAGATTCCGATTTCGGAGAGACGGAATCTAATTAATACTCTACTTGTTAAACTTGAACTGTGCTAACACTTTGTTTTGCAGGATATATGTATTTGCCTCCGGACTAACGTTTTCTTGCAGGAAAGAAGCTGTTGGAAAACTGGGGTCCGGCCGCCAGGGATGGATTCGAGCGCCCGGAGGTCCGAGCGCCCGGGAGGGACCCGGGCGCCTGGAGGTGAAAACTTATCCTCAGCGTCACCTCGCCACATGGAGCACCCTGGTTGGCTCGGCTACGTCATGTTCATGGCGCCCTGAAGGTTTTAGGCACCCCGAACCTCCTATATAAGGAGGGTCAAGGCTGAAGCTCCAACACAACTCACGATCTGATCTTCTGTGCTCCTATGACGCTGTAAAAAGCTCTCCAACAATCGACAGTTTTCTGTGTATTCTTTTTATTGTCGGTCTTTTCATTTTCTAATAATTCATGTACTTTCTTTGTAATTCTCATTTCGAATTATTAGTGATTGTCCACCGAAAGTACCCTTGTGTGCGGGCCTTGGAGTAGGAGTCGACACAGGCTCCGAACCAAGTAAAAAATTACTTGTGTCATTTCTCTTTGCTTTACTCTTTTCGCTGCGTACTTTCGACAAGTTTTTAATCGATATTCAACCCCCCTCTATCGAACGTCTATGATCCAACAAAAACTAATCATCCATAGGGTAGAAAGAAAATGACAATCTGATGCTACCACTGCAACGAAGAAGGGCACGTCAAGGACAACTGCCCCAAGCTAAGAAACAAGGATAAAGGAAAGAAGTCGGTCCAACCGAACAAATTCAAGACACTAAAACCGACGTGGGACGATACGTTGTCCGAATCGGAAGTCAAGGCCTTTTCCGGACTTGCATTAATGGCAAGTCATCAAGACGAGGACTACGATTCAAGCTCATCTGAAATGAGCATTGAGTGCATCGATGAAGGGGGAGTTATGTCGGAAGAAAGCAGCAGTTCAGGGGGAGACACGGAAAACGAGATCAACAAGGTAAGTCAGGTACGATCATTTCCTCCCGATAAATTATTTAAGTTTGTTAAATTATTAACTAAGGATTGCTGTAAATTAGAAAAAGAGATTAAAAATTTAAATGTAATTCTAGCTAAATCTTGTCCGTTAGAAGAGTTAGACAAAGTAAAATTAGAAAATGAAAATTTGAAAAGATAAGTAGATAACTTGAAAAATCATACATGTTCATCAAATACAAATTTTAGAAAATACAATAATCTAAATTGGTATTATAGATTCACAAGGGACAAATTATGAATATTTCAAAGAAGTATGCCCCTAAAAAATTCTTAGTTAATCGAGTTGGCAGGAACCTATATTGGGTTCTAAAGTCTTGTTTAACCTAAATTTAAATTAGACTTAACACTTTCAGCAAGAAAATTAAACAGCTAATTTCTTTATGAGTCTTTGTCTAAGAAAGTGGTTGTTGCTCCAATAACCAAGAAGACCTAGTGTCTCGCCACTGCCTGGAAGCCAAAATATTGAAATAAAATGTTTAATTAACTTTTTGATAAAACATTAAAATTAAAATTAGATAATGCTTTAAAAAGATTTTTAAACATTGTGGAAATTTCTCAAAAATATTTTTTAAAATTGACTAAGGTTAGAATTTTTTTTCTGAACTTAGAATTTTTTTTTTCTGAACTTAGAATTTTTTTAAAAATTTTTTTCACTTGTTTTCAAAAATAAATTACTTGCAAAATTCTCTAACTTGGAATTTTCTTTTACTTAAAGAATTCTTACTTAGAATTTTTTAAAAATTATTGCAAACTTTTAGTAATATCGAAATAATTTTTCAAAGTTTTCCAAATTATTCCCTTAGAGTTTTCTTAGAACCCCAATTTTTTATATGACCAAAGGGGGAGAAGGAAAAGTATAAGTCTAGAGGGAGGTAGACTACAATTTTCTATCTTTTTTATACTTTATTGCAATATTATCTGTTTTACTTTTATGTCTATTTATCCTACCTTAACTTAGGTTGTTCACATCAAAAAGGGGGAGATTGTTGGAACCCCAAGGTTGTTTTGATGTGAACAACAAGTTAAGTTAGGTCTTGCGATGTTTTAAACTTGTGACTAAGTGTGCAGGAGCTTAGGAGCACAGGGAGTCGAGCAAAAGACGCAACTAGTGAGAAGGACGACACGGGAGAGAGCCGACGGGTTTGGTGCGTCTGAGGTACGAGATGCTACAGAAGAGTACGCGGGCGGACGAGAAGGAGGCGCGCGACGCTTCTGAGGGACAAGAAGCCGGAGCGGAAGGTTGCTCGAGAAGGCCGAAATTGGGTTCGAGTGAGCCTTATTTCGGTTGGCTGAAATCACCCAAGCAAGCAGAGCTGGAGCGAAAGACTCGGAACGAGGCGAGCAACACCGAAGCAGAGGGCCCGGACTAAAAGTCAACCTGGTTGACATTAGTGGTCCTGGCGCCCAGACCCATTCTAGGCTCCCAGAATTGGATTTTGACCTAATCGCGGTCAAATGCGTTCCGTTGCGAGGGGGATAAAATTTTATCCCCCTCTCAGGTGCCTGGAACCATCCAGGTACCCCGACCAATGCTATAAATACAGCCTTGGTCCAGAAGCTTTCAATTCATTCAAGCAATTAGCAAACCAACACTTGTGCGCTTCCATTTTTAGTATACCTTCTATTTTTGGTACGTCATTGTTGTAAGAGGCTTCTCCGCCTCAAGGAAATACTAGTGTGGTTCATTCATTTGATTAACAACCTTTCCAGTTGTAACCAAATCAAAAGTCTAGTGCCTCTACCTTTTTAGTTCTTTCTTTAATTAATGCAAGTGTTACTTTAAAAGTCGAGAATGGTAGTTTGTTTTTATTTTTGCATGGCTATTCAACCCCCTTCTGGCTGGCCAACTTCAGTCCAATAACATGAAGATGTCTTTCTGATAGCTATATAAACACAAGCAAAAATAGGTCATATGCATAATGATCTTTTTTCTAACAAGCGGAGATAATTCTTTTCTCCACTAAGTTATTCTTCTTGCTTTCCTACTTTCTGCAAGTCCTAGATCTCTTCTACCAATAACTGACTCGAGTATCAGAGTATCATAATGGTCATGCCGATAGAACCAGCCAAGTCATAACTTGTATTATCTCTCAGTTTAACGAATCTCATGAGTTGGAAGGACCATATAACTTTTCGTCGGAGGAGTCCGAACGAATAGAAAAGGACACCATCAGATATCTTTATAATGAAGGCCAAATAAAAACTCTCAATGGGGGAAGAATTATTCGTTATAATACTAAGGAATTGAATTGATGTTCAAACTAAAACAAAATAATTAGGAGATTGATGATGATATGATGTGTGTTTAACCTGCTCAAGAAAACTTTTGACGCACAACTTGGTGGCAATTTCGAAATCATTGAGACGCAAAATGCTAAATGTTATAGCATCTTCCAATGAATAATTAATTCGTATCTAGCTGCCTGCCCAAGACCGCAAAACTTGGTGGCAATTTCGAAATCATTTAGACGCAAAATGTCAAATGTTATAGCATCTTCCAATGCATAATTAATTCGTATCTAGCTGCAATGTATATTTAGAGCATCTCCAATGCAGTTTTTTTAACAGGTTTATAAAATTGAAAAAGCTCAACAAAAAATTCTAATGAATGGAGACATAAGTTTTGAGGTTTTTATTTTAAGAGCAGGTTTGATATTTCAAACCTGTTTTTTTTCTTTTGAAGATAGAGCCATTAATCATTGAAAAATTAATATTACATGTTTGATTTTTTTAAAATCATTAAATATTTTATTTAATAGTTAAATTATACTTTTTTTTTTTGAAAATAAATATATTTGATAAGTTAAAAAAAAATACAAATGACTATAATTAAATTAAAATTTATAAGTTAATTAAATATTAAATAAAAATTACAAATTAAATTAAATTTAAAATCATAAGTTTATTAATTTATTAATTAAAAATTACAAATAAATTAATTTAAAGATGAGAATTAAATAAAATATTAAGTAAAAATTATATAGAGATATTAAATGAAAAAATAAAAATAAAGATGTATGATTTGTAATGTAGGACCCACAAATTAAGTAACTTACGCTGATGACGAGAATCGTCGATGCAAATTTTGTGAAAGATTTGTAAAATTGAAAAATCTAATTAAAAAGAGATTTTATGATTGTGTAAGTGAAGTTTGGGATTTTTAATTTAAAAATATATTTGAGTTTTTAAATCTATTTTTTTCTCTTGTGATTATTTCTAAATAATTAAAAATAAATTATTTGGTGTAATATCTAATTATAATATTTTATTTCATAAATAGTTTATAATAATTAAAATGATTTTTTCTTTTAAAAATAACTATATTTGAGATAAGTTAAAAATATAGAAATGATTATAATTAAACTAAAATCATAAATTTATTAATTAAAAATTATAAATAAATAAAATCAAAATCATAAATTAATTAAAATATTAAATGAAAAATATATAGATATATTAAATAAAAAATTAATAAATAACAATATATGATTTATAATATAGGACATATAAAAAATTGTATGGAAGTTTTTTCATTGTGCAGATATAGTAGATGTTTATGCTTGTGATGTGACATGATGTTGTATATTGAAAATTATAAAAAAGCTCATTGAAAGATTTAACCATTGGAGATATTTTAAAATCTTTTTAATCTTGTGATGTGGCATTAATGTGACATATTGAAAACTACAAAAAAAAAACTTATTGAAAAATTTAACCATTGAAGATGCCCTTAAGAATCATCTTCTAATCACAAAAAAACGATCCAAAGGATCCCAACTCTAAGACAAAGGGATGGTATTGTCAGCTAGGGACTAACAGTCAAGATATAAGGCACGATGTCATTCATCTGTTTATATGAATTTTTCATTGATTCATAATTATAATACTGTTTTAATTATTCATCACTAATATTCACTAATGGTGTTAGGATCCGGGTACTGAGTATAATATTATCATCCAAATATTTACGAATCAAACCTCAATTAAAATATATTTGTTAAAATTTTTCTTCTAAATAAAGAACGTAACCAAAAGATACTGGGATTTTGAGCTGATTATCCCGTACGTTTTTTGATTACCTGTTAGTCGGTGAAAAATTTTTATGGGATCAGACCGATCACCTCAAGAATAGTCAATGAAATTAACTGAGATGATCATTTCCTCCAAATGGGATGACCGATTTGGTCCCACAGAAATAGCTAATAAGGTTAATTGTGATTTTTCATGAGTATAATCAAATGATGTGCTTCTGTATTGATCATCATATGCGCTTTTTAATTTATCCTGATAATTAATAGAAAATTCTTATGATCGATTCGATAATCTAAGAATACTCAATGAAAATAATTAAAATTATCAATTAATAAAAGGATCCTCGCGCGCGACGATAGAAAAACACGATTATATTTGTACGCATCGTGGTCATCAATTGAGTTGATGCGGTCTGTAGTTATGAGATCTCGGTTCCTCCTCGCCGGTATACAGGAATGATGCTCGGTCATCAGCATCGTCACATGGGCTAGCCGCAGCTTCCACAGTTCTGTCTTCCTTTAGAACATATCCTGCCATGGCTTTAATCGACCAAGGTCGGGCAAGAAGGTCTCAATTATAAGCGGAAAATATCTGACAAGAAAGTTTTTTTTTTTATTATTCGTGGGTTCTTAGCTTCACCCTTACGATTTAGCTAGAACATGTGCAAAGGCTGTTTTCTTTTTTCTTTTTCAGCAATACATGCATGCATAGTGTTTTCATCCATGCATGTTAATATGCCCAGTCCATGAATCACCCACCACGCTGGGACCATGTCCATGTGCCAGGGTGTATACGAAAATTTGCTCATGTGTCACGTCATTTAGTAAATTAATTATTGCGACAGTTTTGTCAGATTGCGAGCAGACGACTCAACTTTCGCATTTGTTCTGTGCGTTTATGATTGGGTTTCCATTTGCTTCAACCTTAAGTCCTTAATGATGATATATGATATACTCTTTAAATTAGGTCTATGGAGCTGGAGTGATTGTTGATTGATTATATTTTAGATGCTATCAACTTTTATCATAACTAATATAAAATTATATTAACTATAGGTATTATTAAATAATATATTTAGGTTCCAAGTCTGCGTTGGATGTCATTATATTGTGGAAGATCATGCTACTTGTACGCGAGATGAATGTTCTTATTGATATATGAGAGCTTTTAATATTCTGCGTACTGTACTTTCGCTTTGTTTTCATTAATATTAAGAGAAGTACAAAGGACGAACTGAGAGAGTGTGGAAGTTAAAAAGCTTCACAATTATTAATTCATATCAATAAATTAATAGATCCACTGAGTCATTGATATTGTCAAAAAAAAAAATCAAGAATTTAATATCTTATGTCTCGAATCTCATCTAAAAGGGAAGTCGATCTCTGCTGTGGAAAATGAATCCCGAACCAATGTCATATCTAGTAAAATTATATCTCTTGGAAAGACTTATCTCCCCTTTCTAGGATCGGAATATGATTGAAATGTCTCCACTTGAATCTCCCGAAAATGATAATTTTATTTTAATGGGATAAGAGGTTAAGTTTTGATAGACGTATATCTTCAATGAAAATAAATTTCTGTCACTCTTGAGTTATTTAATGGTCGGTTATAAGTTAGTTTTATAATTTATGTTTCTTTATATAATTTGAAAACGGACTATGAGAACCCCTAAGATAAATATAATCATCTTTTTACTACTCAGAATAGAATTGAAAGACATAATTTCATCTCATGATTAACCTGATATAGGCTGAGACTAGACCTCTTAATCTAGCAAGTTCAACTAATTTAAGATATCAAGAACGGAGATCATTGTTAAGAATATAATTAAAATCTCATTATAGAAATATATTTAAAAAATCATGAATTTAAAAGATAAAATATTTTTATTAGTATAATGTCTTTTGGGTAGAGTCCTAAAATAAATTTATGAGGATTTGGACCTAAAGTGAAAAATATCATATTATTAGATTTTCATCGGATTAATCATCAGAAGAGGCATAAGGCAGAGTCATAGTCTAGACTAAACGATATGAATGTATGAATGACCTTGAACGAAAGATGAGAGCTCCTAAGGGAGTGAACTCTAGATGATTAAAAATCTAAGTAAAATAAGGGTGATAAAAAATTTAGCGAAAATCTTAAGGGAGGTTTCAAACAGATGAACCTATGTTTAAAGAAAAGTCTAAATCATGGAAAATAACGGTAGTTTTCTATTTAAGAAGAAGATTATTAAAAATATCATCAAAATTTCATGTTAAAGTATATGAAAAAAATTGACATAAATTTTTTTCGGTAGAATATAAACCATTATAAAAATATATGAATTTGTTTCACTTAACAATCATTTCCGTTAGGATGTATGCTACTGAGATCTATCAGGTCGAGACCTACATGACGGAGACCCCTAGGATTAAGACCTCTGAGACCTACGTGGCCTAGACGGTTAAGCCAAGACCCTTAATTAAATCGAGACCACTAGATTGCCTAAGATCCCCGAATCTCGGATACTATAGATGAAGACATATAATTCGATATCTTTACTATTAAAATTTCTCAGTTCAAAATCTCATTCTAAGAGATGATTAAATCGATATTGTACTTATTCTTACAGTGTAGTGTTGTTGTCCTATCCGAGATCAGTCCTGCTACTATTATTACTACTTCTACTATTATTACTATTTCTATTATTTTAATTATTATTATTATTAAATAAGTGATTGGTGACTTTGAGAGGAAAAAAATTCATCATAAAACAATGAGTATATTTGGAAATTTAGGTCCATTAATTAGTCGTGTAGATAAGTGCCATAGTTTACTACCCCTACCAATTATAAAGAATACCTTTCCTAAATGACTGACAATGAAATAGATTGTATTCTAATTCAATAGCAGGCTTCTATATAAGATACAAGCAATGGTTTTTATTGAACTTTTCTCTTATGCATTATAAATTTAAATTCTCTTGGGGCAACAAATATTGAATCACGTACTATAATGTTTTTTTTTTACTTCTTATTAAAAGAAAGATAAAATGTTTATCATATTATCTTATAATGACAAAGTGATTTGACGTTATAGAAGTATATCATTTAAATCTATATTAAATGATAACCGATGTTGAATTAGTCTCCGGATCCCAACCAATCCGAGCATTGATCTTGTGGATTCGTCTGGACCAGACTTGAGACGCTTAGAATTGATCTAGACATCTAAAATGAATCCAAGTGCTTAAATTTTTCTTTTAGATAGAGTTTGATTTAGGGGTTTGGGAATAATAGAATAGATTCATTCCCAAACCTTATGTTTGGTTGATGGGAATGAATTAAAATTTAGAAATGAAACCTAAAAACATGGTATTAATCAAACTCAACTTCTCTCTTAGGTCTTGATGGGAATGGAATGAGAGTTAAGTTTTGGATGAAAATATCCTTAATATATTTGTTCAATTTTTCTTTCCCATCATTTTCTTTCTTCTTATTTTCTCTCATTATACTTTCTCTCTCTCCTTTTTTTCTCTCATCATACTTTTTCTCTTCTTTCTCTCTCATCATACTTTCTCTCTCATCATACTCTCTTTTCTCATCACACATTCTCTCTCATCATACTTTTTCTCTCCTTATTCTCTCCCATCGCACGCCCTCTTCTCATTTTTTTCATCATATTTTCTCTTTCTTCATTCTCTCTCATCACATTTTCTCTCATAAATCAAATTAACAATATATTTTCCACTGAACCCCTTTACTACACAATCATATTGTAATAACGAGCCCAGGATCGATCTCTCGAGGAACAAATGGTAGGATGTAATCTAGGATTATATTTTATTCCTATTTTTGGGGGTTTGACATATAAATGAGGATTTGAACTTTGAATATAAATCTAACAAAAGAAGAACATAGCGAGTAAGAAATTAATCTAATGCATGAATGAAACCTAACTAGGTGCCAACAATTAAACCATAACGCATTGTCACTCTACGTTGTGATTAAATCATTAACACACTCAATCTAAAAATGAAATACAAAACACAAGATAAATCTGATCTAAAGTATAATTAAAACCCTAACTTAGAAATTAAACACTTAACAATTAACTAAGCATCAAACAAGAATTAAACTAAATTGTATCAATGAAATTACAACTACTAAACATGAATTAAACTTCAACAAAACAAAGAAATGCTAAATTACTTGCATAAAAACATAACAAACATAAAAGGAAGTTGTTCTAAGCTATAAAACAGTAGCAAAATGAAATAAAACCCTAAACCGATCCATTCTCACAATCTATCTATCAAGCAACACACTCTTGCCGTCACACAAGAGTGCCGAAGTCGAGAACACCCAACTCTGGACCTCAGCGGAGAGTCTCTACAGTGTATCAGCTCGAGGATTGCTCAACAGTGCCGATGGACCACCCCCGACATGCTGGAAACACCCAAAACCCCATGAATGGCCGAAAATCTGGATTTCTTCAAGCCTTGACCTCTAAAATTGGAAATGAAGCTACGGATTGCGGATTGTGGTTGGATGAAGCTCAGTAACGCCGGAGGACCACCGCCGAACGTCGCTGATGGGAATCGTAGCTCAGATCTGAGGAAACACCCACAAATCTGGTGAAAACAGAGACTTGTCGAGATAAGAATTCTGCCGGAGAGAACACCCACCGATGGCTCCAGATGATCGGGATGAAGTTGCCGAGAAGCTCTCCACCGAGGTTGAAGCTTGAGAGAATGATCGGAGAAAGGAAAGGGTCGGAAATCCCGAAGAAGCCGCGCGCCGAGACGAAGCTGCGCGGAGGAGATTGACGAAGAGAATGTACTGTAGCTTCTCTATTTTGAATCAAATCTCAGATCTTATCGGACGGTTGGGATGCTTCGGAGCTAAATCAACGGTGAAAGTTTGCCTAAAATCCGATTCGAAGGTGTTGATCTCAATCTAGGGTCTGGATCTACTCTCCCTTAGGTCGGATCGACCAGATATTCACTGGATGGTTCAAATCTGCCCAATCTTCAATGAACGGTCCAGATTAATTCGGGCTTGATCAATGGCTGTATGAACTCAGATCTGGATCAAAACCTCTGGATCTTCATCTATGGCTGAGATCTCCTCCTCATTAGGTTGGATGGGCCAAATCTTCAATGGATGACTCAGATATGCTTTTATTGTAGATGAACGGTCCAAGGCTTGACCATCTCGTTTAAACTCCGATTCGAGCCCAATTTTGGTTCGAATAGATCCAAATCCAAGATCCTTTGATGCCTACAAAATAAGAATCAAATATTAGCATCAAATAACACCAAAAATAAGATAATTTACAATTAAGCCCAAAATAAAGACAATGCATGAAATGTGATGTAAATCTAGGTTTTATCTATGAACATAACATCAAACCATGCATAAATGAATCAAAATAATACAGTAAAATCATGGTTATCAAATCCCCCGCACTTAGTCTTGAACGTCTCGTGCAAGTAAAGAAAACTAAAATCATCTCTACAAAAAATTCCCTAGCAATACCTAGAAGATAGTAAAAAGAATTTAACTAAGACCATCTAAAGATCACTAACAATCATGAATACAATTCAAATAATAATCAGTAGGTATGGTAGTTTCAATCCAATCGAAAAATTAAGCAAGTTGCAATCTCACAAGGGATTTACCTAATCTATCTCTCACACTCAAAAATATGTATAAGTGGAGCTCACTCAATGCAACTCACAACATTTCACTACCATAAGCTTGCTTATTTTCTATTTCTCCACCACCATAGAACATAACATACATGAATTAAAAGGATTTATCATGAAGAGTTGAAATGCAAGCAAGAAGAACAATAAAAGTGAATGAAATAGGCAAAAGAAAAGAATTTAGTGAAAATTTGAGGAGATGAGAGAATTGGAGGAATATACCTGATGAGTTAACTAATTTTGATGTGTAAAAGATGAATACCATTTGTCATTACCAATTCAAAGTATCAAGCTAACCTCCCCTTCAATTTGATGGCAAACCTAGAATCTTGATACTCTATCTTCACAATTCTTGATACTCTTTTCTTGCCACTGTTTTTTTTCTGTTCTTCACAATTTTCTATTTTTCCACTTCCATTCCAGCATTTGAAACTCCAAAAATAATCTCAAATCAATTTATAAAGAAGAACTCCCTCCCCCACACTTAAAATATTGTCCGTCTCGGACAATTAAAACATATCATGTATCCAACAACTTTGATGCATCTCTACCCACTGTATCTTCCTTTCTTTCAGTCCTTGCTCAAGATTTCCAACTAATTTTCAGAAATATAATTCCAGGTCTGAAAGTTTCTAGATTTACTAGATTGGTACTATTCTTTTTGAACTCAAGTAACCAAGCAAATTGATTCAAAACCTCAATTCCAATAAGAGCTCAGATCATTACAACAAAGTAGTTCAACAATCGAATTAATTCGGAACTAAACAGCTTGACAATATCTACACTGTAATTTCATAAACCAACTCACTGGAGTAGTATGCTCTGGACAATAGCAGGCTTGCTGAATTCCCAACTTATCAACAGCTTCAACAGCAAAATCCAAGTTGACTCATCAAATTCAGTATTGCCAATTTGCTAATTTGTTTCTCCAGCAGCAACAAGGAAAAGAACAGAATTTCAGAAACTCAGCTTTTTGGATTTCCATTTCAGAAATTAGAATATCAATCAACACAGCTCCAACCATGCAGTATACAAATAAGTTGTGAGGATTGCAGATTAGCAGAGATTCTCATCCGACACTAAACCATAGGAAGCTGAATATTCTTGGATTCTGAAATTACTGCACATACGCAATGTTAACTAGGCAATCCAATAGTCAATCCCATTCCTGCATTCCTATTTTTTTTTATACAGATTCCAAAAATTAAACTTGAAATTCCAGTAACAGCTTATCAAGTTGTGTTTCGCAGCATTATATACTCACTGATCCTGCTCTACAGAACTGTCACGATGCTATCTTCAGCAGATACAACTCTTCTCAGAACAGACATGAATTTACTTTACTAAGTTACAGACTTCCCATCTAAAAGGCCAATTCCGAAATAGAACTATGACAATTCCAACTCATGCCAACCTACTGAATTCTTGCACTGAAATTTGTTGGTCAGATTTAGAAATCAGACTCAACAGAATCAATCAAAAACTTCTAAACTTGATATTAGTTCAGAAATCACAAATCAATTTTATCCAATTGTAGGAGATAACACAGTATTGTAACACTATTTGTTTCTGAAGGTGCCAAATCTTTACTTAAGCTTCTACTTTGTTTAAGTTCTGCTTCTAATTTTTGATACGCCTTGATACCAAGTTTCTATACTTCTCATGTTCTGCAGTTTCCCAATTTTTGCACTCCACTTGATTTGCTGAGCAAACTCCAATATCCTCATTGGCATCCATAATTAATTAATGACATAAACATCAACAACTCAGATGCTCAAATAGCTTCTGAAAATTTCTGCTAAACAACAGCCTCCCGAATTCAGCAAAAATCAATATGGCAGCTGGAAAATTCCATTGCTGCACACTTCAACAACTCTTCCTTTCCCTTGAATATTTTGCTCATCTAATATCTTTTAGTTTAAGCAGTTGATACTCCCTTCCGCTCTTGATATTCTTTTTCTGATTTGCCACTTTTTTTTTCACTGTTTTCCACTTCAATTTCAGCACTTGAAAACCCAAATAATCTCAAATCAATTAATGAAGAATTAATCTCTTAGTTTCTGAGTCAAAAACTCAAGGAGATCTTGGCCGCATTCATGAAGAATTAAACCCTAATGAAACCTATTTATCAACGAAAACCATCCTTTTCTGATATCTGTTGCTATTCTAATAGTTCCCTATTAAACTTCCGGAAAGTCACTAACTTCAGCATTGAAATGTAACTGGCCAATTCCAAATTCAGCAACTTCTGCATTTTGCATTTATTCCACAATAAGACTGAACCATATTCAGCTAAATTTACACCATCAAAAGTTGTAGATTCAGAAATCTAACCTAACCACAGAATGAGCAAATTCAATATCCTATTTTCAGCTTCAATTATTTAGCTTGTGTCAATGTTTGTATCAAATTTCCAGTCTAGAATTCAGTTAAACTATAGAGATGCAAGATCTTCATTTATCAACACTCTACAAGCAGCTAACTTCCAATTATTATCAGTGCATTGAAACTATGCAATTTAAAATCTGAATCCAAATAATGACTTAAATGATCTTCTTAAAATTCCAGAATTAAAACTCATAATGATACCAGTTCAAGCTATACTAATTCATGAATTCTGAAGCTTGGCATTCTAACGCTTCATTTGATACTCACATTCATGCTATTGTCACCTCCAGTAATCCTTGATAAAATTTTGTGTTTCCAACTTTGATGGTGTGGACTCAGTTTTCAGCTTCACAAGTCTGCATACAAAACAAGTTCAGATCAACCACTTCTTTAACTAACAGTTCTAATCAGCAACAACATTAGCAGTTGGCACATGAAACTCATCCACAACAACAACATGATTTAGTTACAATTCAGATTTTAGAATTCTAAAATTTCTGGTTTCAGTTTCTGCATTCCAGCAGTTCTAACAATTCTCAATTCTGTCTTGCAATTCAGAAATCTTCAATTTCTGCTCTTGTTCCCTTAATTCTGTTACCTTTAGACTCGTTC
This sequence comes from Zingiber officinale, assembly GCF_018446385.1. Classification (NCBI taxonomy): domain Eukaryota; kingdom Viridiplantae; phylum Streptophyta; class Magnoliopsida; order Zingiberales; family Zingiberaceae; genus Zingiber; species Zingiber officinale. The sequence goes on along the minus strand of NC_055986.1, from coordinate 15,812,785 downwards.
TTGAAGTTGATTCCAATATTTGACTTAAATTCTTAATCCAGAAAATGCAACTTAGTTGAGCAGTTTCCAGCAGTTTCAAATTCAGCTTCAGGATATGCATTGTTTCTACATTTCTGTTTCCAGATGGAGTTCCTGAATTTCATTTTTTTTTTATTTTGCAGATGCCATAGAAGGTAGAATACCATTTGTTCCAGCACAATATGGAGCTTAACTTGAGTTTCTCACTGGTTAAAGCTTTCCACTAGATTTTGATACTCCATTGGATACTCAATAATTTCCAGCTTCCTTATTTCTGCACCCACAGATTTCTACTCCAATTCACAGCTCAACTCTTGACCCCTCTTAAATTTCTGTTTTGCATTCTTGCATCTTTTCTCTGCATCTTCCGCACCAAAAATTCCAGGAATTCAAATCATAAAACAGATTAGCCTCCTTGCCCTATGTATCACTATTCTTTTCCATGCAGTCATTCAATTCATTCTGCAAGCTGTCTTTTCTGTTTCTGTTCGAGCCATTATTTTTCTGATAAGGATCAGCACCAAGGCTTGGCAAAAGAATAAATTATGTTCTTTTCTATTAATGCAATCTTCCATTTCAACTTTTCCGGAATTATAAAGAACTCATCTCTTTACAGCTCCCCATGTATTTCTGATGTTCAAAATCAGATTAGTGTGGAGTCTTCTGATCTTCTTGAAATCTCCGGCCAAACATTTAGCTTTAACCTCAAGAATATTGTCTTCTTATCAATCGATCATAGTTAGCTTGCCCTTCAATTCCTTCTAATCAAAAAGATGTTCATGCACTCTAAAAAGCATAGCTCTTTACAAATTTCTGCATTTTGCATATTCCAGCAAACTCAATAATTCCTTTGTCTTCCAGCAACACTTAATGAAAATTTTCATTAGTACTTCAGTAGTGTTTCCAAATTTGGTGATCTTCATAAGCTTTCTGTTCCTGCACGGCAGGAATGTACAATGCCAGCTGCCAAATTACAAAGCTACCGAATTCCTGCTCTTACTGCCTCAGTTTCAGTAATGAGAATCCTAGACCCTTTTGGCTTTAATCTTGTAGAACTAGACTTACCCAAAGGTATCATTTAGCACCAAATTGATAGGAGCTTGAATTCTAAATGCTACTGTTCAAAAACAGCATGAAGAGTTGGCACACAGCATGAAGTTTAGTAACTAAAACTGAACAAACAGCACATCAGATTTCCAACAATATCAAATGTCAACTCCTTGGATTTTTAAGAGCAACACATACAAACCAAAAGGAGCCTCTAAATCAAGTCAAAAGTAGAAACTTAAATAAGAACTCCAATTGTTGCACATTGTATCAAGTACCCATAATCAAGGTCCATATTTTAGACTCCCACATCATTCTCAAAAATCACAATTCAATACTTATGAAACTATCCTTCTTTTTCTTCAAAATTCTTGTGCATAAACTAATTTTCCCCCACACTTAAAACTTTGTCCATCATCAAACAATCTAACTCATCAAGATAATCAACCAAAATCCTCAATGAAATGGACCAAGCAAAGGTAATCAAAGGTTAAAATGCAAGAGAAAAAAAATGTTTTAAGGCAATTATGAAGAAAAGAAATTGGAATTAATGAGGGATCAAGAATGAGAAGAATCCTTCATTGCCATGCATACAAATGCTATTGTGATTTTGAAAAGAATCTAAGCAAGTTCTAGAGTTTCAATTGTCATGAGTACATGCCACACAAAAGAAAATAGTAATGCATAGGTTTAAAGTGGTCCTCTCTAGGTATTTTTTGTTTATACAATCAAGTTCAATTGATCAAATTGGAATCCGCCACCAAATTAACCAATATCATGTAAGAAAAACATCCAATCATATTAAATGACCTAAAATTGATGATCAAATTTAAGAAGCTTTTACCATCTTAAAAATATTACTAGAAAATTCCATGAAGACTTTTATTCAAATGATATGCTATGTAAACAAAATGCATGTATAGAAGCAAAGTGTGGAAGTAAAATGCAAATATAGGAAAATGAAACTAAAGACATGTATAAAGCAAAAAAGAAACAAAAGCAAGGAACAAACTCCCCTTAACTCCAGGCAGTTGTAGAAGATTAAGGAGAAGAAGCCACACCGGAAGTGGAGTATCCTTGGTTGCAATTAACTTCTTTTTATTGACCATTTTTTCATTACAAATTCTTTCTGGAGGTCTTAAGCGGTTCAGTTCGAGCATCCACTCTGGAAGCTTGTATTCTCCTACAACATCATTCAAGGAAAACACCTCCCACACACATGTGGGATAAAAAGAAAATAGGAGAATATTAGTATGGGTAAAAGATATTTCAAGAATTGATTCACATCTAATAAAATCAATAAATGGTACTCCTATGAAATTTTTTGATGTATCACAAACAATACTTACCTTATCGTGTTGAAAGGTACCTGGAGTGGTAATTGTTACCTCTTCCTCATCAAGTAAATGCTCAGACTCTAGTTTTGGAGATTGTACAACTTCATGTAGTGATTATTGGGTGCTTGGCTCCATAGCACAAGTCCCTACACTTACATCCTCTATTCTTGGTGATTCTTGAGGTAATGCTTCCAATAAGCATTCCCCTACACTTAAATTCTCTTCATCTAAATTTGCATCTAAAACAACATCTAAAGCAACGCTATTAGTAGAATCATAAATATGAACAACTACATCATCATCACAACTAAAACTAGATAAATCTTGTGAAGAAATGGGAGTAGGGTCAAGCCTGACAGAATCACTACTTTCCATCTCTCCACTGGAGTTTTGTGCTTGTAACTGATTGATGAATAATGCAATATGATCTAACTGACTCTGAATATTCTGTATCCTTGTAAATTGTTGCTCTTGATACTCACTCATTTATTGCATAATTTCATTGAATTTCCATACTGAGTCTGCAAATTGTACTTGTACTTCCTCATACTAATATTCAGGCGCATAAATCTCAGTCTGAGACTGATAATAATAACTCTGACTCCAATCTCCAAAATGCTGATAATATGGATCCATGGTCAAAAGAATTTCCTGTTCTTACAATGAAACATTAGCAAATAAAATTAGAAGACTCAGGAACAAATAAAATCAAACACATGGATATATAAGCATGAAAGCAATCAAATCAACAAATTTTTTTTTTTAAATTTCAAAATAATGAACAATCCTAAAGTTATCAAACACCGCTATAATGTTTCCCCGGCAACGGCGCCAAAATTTGATGTCAAGTCTGTCGCACTCGTAAATCAAATTAATAATATATTTCCACTGAATCCCTTAACTACACAATCATGTTGTAATAACGAGCCCAAGATCGATCTCTCGAGGAACAAACGGTAGGATGTAATCTAGGATTGTATTTTATTCCTATTTTTGGGGTTTTGACATATAAATGGGGGTTTGAACTTTGAATATAAATCTAACAAAAGAAGAACACAGCGAGTAAGAAATTAATCTAATACATGAATGAAACCTAACTAGGTGCCAACAATTAAACCATAACGCATTGTCACTCTACGTTGTGATTAAATCATTAACACACTCAATCTAAAAATGAAATACAAAACACAAGATAAATCTGATCTAAAGCATAATTAAAACCCTAACTTGGAAATTAAACACTTAACAATTAACTAAGCATCAAACAAGAATTAAACTAAATTGTATCAATGAAATTACAACTACTAAACATGAATTAAACTTCAACAAAACAAAGAAATGCTAAATTACTTGCATAAAAACATAACAAACATAAAAAGAATCTGTTCTGAGCTATAAAACAGTAGCAAAATGAAATAAAACCCTAAACCGATCCATTCTCACAATCTATCTATCAAGCAACACACTCTTGCTGTCACACAAGAGTGCCGAAGTCGAGAACACCCAACTCTGGACCTCAGAGGAGAGTCTCTACAGTGTATCAGCTCAAGGATTGCTCAACAGTGCTGATGGACCACCCCCGACACGCTGGAAACACCCAAAACCCCATGAATGGCCGAAAATATGGATTTCTTCAAGCCTTGACCTCTAAAATTGGAAATGAAGCTACGGATTGCGGATTGTGGTTGGATGAAGCTTAGTAACGCCGGAGGACCACCGCCGAACGTCGTTGATGGGAATCGGAGCTCAGATATGAGGAAACACCCACAAATCTGGTGAAAACAGAGGCTTGCCGAGATAAGAATTCCGCTGGAGAGAACACCCGCCGATGGCTCCAGATGATCGGGATGAAGCTGCCGAGAAGCTCTCCACCGAGGTTGAAGCTTGAGAGAATAATCGGAGAAAGGAAAGGGTCGGAAATCCCGAAGAAGCCGCGCGCCGGGATGAAGCTGCGCGGAGGAGATCGACGAAGAGAATGTACTGTAGCTTCTCTGTTTTGAATCAAATCTCAGATCTGATCGGACGGTTGGGATGCTTCGGAGCTAAATCAATGGTGAAAGTTTGCCTAAAATCCGATCCGAAGGTGTTGATCTCAATCTAGGGTCTGGATCTACTCTCCCTTAGGTCGGATCGACCAGATATTCACTGGATGGTTCAGATCTACCCAATCTTTGATGAACGGTCCAGATTAATTCAGGCTTGATCAATGGCTGTATGAACTCAGATTTGGATTAAAACCTCTGGATCTTCATCTATGGCTGAGATCTCCTCCTCATTAGGTTGGATGGGTCAGATCTTCAATGGATGACTCAAATCTGCTTGATTGTAGATGAACGGTCTAAATAACTCTAAGGTTTGATCGTCTCGTTTAAACTCTGATTCGAGCTCAATTTCGGTTCAAATAGATCCAAATCCAAGATCCTTTGATGCCTAGAAAATAAGAATCAAATATTTGCATCGAATAACACCAAAAATAAGATAATTTATAATTAAGCCCAAAATAAAGACAATGCATGAAATGTGATGTAAATCTAGGTTTTATCTATGAACATAACATCAAACCATGCATAAATGAATCAAAATAATACAGTAAAATCATGGTTATCACCATACTTTCTCTCTCATCATACTCTTTTTTCTCATCACACATTCTCTCTCATTACAATTTCTCTCTCATCATACTTTTTCTCTCCTTAATCTCTCCCATCACACGCTCTCTTCTCATTTTTTTCATCACATTTTCTCTTTCTTCATTATCTCTCATCACATTTTATTTCTTATCATGCTTTCTCTCACATTATACTCTCTCCTCACTCTCTCCCATCACACACACTCTTTCTTCATTTTTCTCTCATCATATTTTCTCTCTCTTCATTTTCTTCCATCACACTTTCTCTCTCTCATCACATTTTCTCTCTCCTCATCCTTTCTCATTATGCTCTCTCATCACACTCTCTTTCATCACATTTTCCCTCTCTTCATTCTTTCTCATCATATTTTCTCTCTCATTAAACTTTCTCTCTCATCATATTTTTCTCTCACATTCAACTTTTTCTCACATCTAATTTTTCTCTAAGGGTAAAAAAAGAGAGGCAATTTTAGTTTATTTTGATGAAAATATTTAACTAACTAAACATTATTTTTAAGAGTGATATTCATGCTCATACCACTCTCATTTCACAATACTATGATTCCTATTCCGATTCTGATTCGTAGGAAAGAATCAAACACCACCTTAATTTTTTTTTCAGTATATTATATATATTTAAGGTTCAAAAGTTTAGGATTTAGGAATTGGGTTATAATGGATTTAAGCCAATAAAATTTTTTCTCTAGGGTTTAGGTTTTCCTCTTGGGTTATAGTGTTCAAAATTAAAAATTTTAGATGCTCACGGGATATATTATATGTATTTAGGGTTTAAAATTTTAGAATTTAAGGGTTTAGTTATAATGAGTTTAAGCTAATAAGATTTTTTCTCTAGGGTTTAGACTTTTCTTTTGGGTTATAGTATTCAAGATAAAATATTTTAGGTGCTTACGTAATATAATATATGTATTTAGGATGTTTTAAAAAAAAAATTATTTTAAAAAATGCTTGGGTGATTTCGTCCATCCGGAATGGGCTCGCCTGGACCCAACTTCCGGCCTTCGCCTCGAGCAAGCTTCAGCTTCCGCTTCTCATCCTTCAGAAATGTCGCATGCTCCCTTCTCGTCTGTCAGCGTGCTCTTCCACAGCACCTCGTCGCTCGGACGCACCAAGCCTGCCGACTCTCTCCCATACCGTCCTTCTCGCTAGTTGTGTCTTTCGCTCGACTTCATGTGCTCCTAAGTTCCTGCACACTTAGACACAAGACATCAAATATACACAGGACCTAACTTAACTCGGTTGACCACATCAAAACTACCTTGGGGTACTAACAATCTCCCCCTTTTTGACGTGCATCAACCCAAGTTAGAGTTAGGGAAAAAAACATAGAGTTAATAAAGTCATAGTTAAAATCATAGTTAATATAACCTCCCCCTAAACTTAAGCTCTCAACTCTCATTCTCCCCATTTGTTCACATCAAAAATAAAGTTGGGAAAGGCAAAGTTGGATAATGAATTTGAAACTTTTCTAAGGGTTAAGGAAAAAAATTTCATGAAAAAATTTACAAGTGTTTTAGTACAAACAAATCATTTTGCACAAAAATATAGATTTTACAAGTTTAAAATTTTTAAAATTCATTTTTATTAAAATAAATCCTCAAATATTTTGTAAGTATTGATAACAAAATGTACAGTTAAGGAAAAATTAAAATTTTCGAAAATAAGGTTTCAAGATTTTTAGATTTAAAAATAAAGTTTTCAGTAATAATCCATAGAGAGTTTATTATTTATCAAAAATTTATAAAAATATATTTTCAAATAGAAATTCAACAATTCTATCAGTAAAAAAAAATTGGACAAGAATTTCTTATAGAAAGATTATACAAAAAAATATTTTGACCAGTTATGATTCGTTATAAAAATAAATATTTAAAAATAGTTTTATTAGTCTAAAAATCAGGTTGATTTTTCTATGTATTTAAAATATAACGTTAATTTTTCCTAAAAAAAATCAAGTTTTTCAAAATACTTATCCGAAGAATTTTGAATTTTAAATTATGATTTTTTAAAAAAAAATTAAAAAAATATATAAATAGAAGAAAAATTCTGAAAAATTTAATACTAAGAGATTTTTTATTTTAGCAACAGAGGAAAAAAAAATTAATAGTAAGCATACAAATTTAATTTTGCAAATAAAATTAATATTCCAAATATGCATAAACATTCATTTAGACTAAGAGAGATTTTGGGACCCAAAATAAATTTTTACTTACAGGGTTAATAAGAAATTTCTTTGGAACATATTTTTGTGATATTTTTCTAATTTGTCCTTTATGATATTTAAGATATCAATTTAACTTCTATAATTTTTCCAGGTTAGAATTTCTAGATTTTTTTAATTTGATTCTTCAATTTTTTATTTTCTTTCTTTAACTTATCATACATTTCTAAAGGGCAGGTTCTTGCTAAGATTATTTTTAATTCAAAATTTTCTTTTTTTTAAACTATTATTTTTTAATTTTAGCTTAAATAATGATATAGTCATAGATTTATTGCCTGAATATAATTGATCAGGGGGTAGTAAGCATACCTCTCTTACCAAATCAATCCTGAAGTTTAGTTCTTCCTCCTTGTTATAGCTTTCTTCTGAGAAGCCTCCCCCTTCGTCTATGCTCTTCTCCTCCCGGTGACTTGCCATCAGTGGAAGTCCAGTGTATTCCTCCAAATCAGATTCTGATAGTGACTCATCCTAAGTCACCTTCAGGGTTTTGTGCTTTGTTGTACTTGGTCTCTTCTTGTTGTCCTTCTTCTTCATCTTTGGACAGTCCTCCTTGATGTGTCCCTCTTCATTGCAGTTATAGCATCTTATCTTCCTTGCTTTTCTTTTCTTTTCTTTGCCTACACTTGATTAAACTTATTAGTTCTTAATTTTTTTTTAAATTTTCTTACCATATAAGTTGTTTCATCATCATCCAGGGAAGTGTTAGCGTCTGATTCGTCCTTCTTGGCTTTTAGAGCAATGTTATTAGATTTTCCTAATTCCTGATTATCTACACAACGAGATTTGTGAAGTTTGAAAGTTGAAAATAAGATTTCAAGAGTACTTGTCTTGAGGTCCTTAGAGATGTAGTAAGCATCTACTAAGGCTGACCACTCTTGAGTTCTCGGAAAGGTGTTAAGTGCGCACCTTAAAGAGTCACAATTTGTTACCTTTTCTCTTAGGTTGTTGAGCTAAGTGATCAGGTCTTTGATCCTTGCATAGAGTTGGGCTACCTTTTCTCCCTTGTTCATCTGGAGGTTCGTCAACTGACTTCGGAGGATGTCTCGCTTTGCTAGTTTGGCTTCCGAAGTACCTTTGTGAAACTCTAGGAATTTTTCCCAAAGATCTTTGACGGAGTCATAGCTTCCAATCCTGCTGACTTCTTAGGGCGGAAGAACACTAAGCAAATGGAACTCTTCTTTTCCATTAGCCACGAAGTCGCCTTGCTCCTTCTTTGTCCATGTGTACTCTTCTTTCCCGACTCCGTGTTGATCCTTAGGTGCTTTAAAACCATAGTTTATAATTAGTAAAATTTTAAAATCAGTCTTAAAGAATACCTCCATGCACTTTTTCGACGTAGAGAAGTCTCCCTCAAATTTTAGCGGGTAGATGCTCGATCCGGCCTTTTTTTTGCTTCAGATGGCGGTTAGTCCTTCTGAAGTGAGCATGACTCTGATACCACTTGTTAGGACCCATGCGACTGACAAGAGGGGGGGGGGGGGGGGGGATTGCCTGTAAATTAAAAATGAATCTTCCTCGACCTTTCAAACAAGATTAGTAGTATAATTAAACTAAAGTAATTTAATAATTAATAAAATAAAGAGGCAAAGAAAGTTACTTAATTATAACCTAGGTGGTTACTAATCCAAGGCAAAAGTAAGCACTAAAAATCTCCTTCGATGAAGGCGGAGAAGCCTCTTACACTCATTAAACGCTCAAAAAGTTATTAGAAAACGAATACTTACGTTGTTGAATATTTCCTAGGTCCAGGGGTCTTTAATAACCCTTGGAAAATCTTATCACTCTGTTGAAGGTGCCTTCCCATAGAAAGGCGCGGAGGTGCCTCCAACCACATTGAGGGCTCCTCCAGCAGCTCCGTAGCTCCTCGTTGGCTCTTCTGTTGTGTCAATCGCCTGGGTGATTTCGTCTATCCGGATTAGGCTCACCCGGTTCTCCTTGAGCAAGTTTTCACTCTGGCTTCTCGTCCCTCGAAAACTCCACGCGCTCCCTTCTTATATGCCAGTGTACTCTTCCACATCACCTCATCCCTCGGACGCATCAAGCCCGTTGACTCTCTCCCGTACTGTTAGAATGCATACTAAAAGTATAGCTTTATGTAAATATTTATTTTGAAATAAGAATCACATTGGTCAAATGTCTACATTTATGCTAAGTGTAGTTGTCCATTTAATTTATATTGTAGATAACATGACGTGAGGAGACACACAGAAGATTATGTTATCAGCTCCTTATAAATTATAAATAGTTGCTCACAACTAAGATAGAATGGGACAAACCATTGGAATGATTGTAGTGTAATTTGGTATTAGTTTATCTTGACTATAAAATTACACTAATACACTATGAGTGTATTGAGCACGACCATTTGAGGTAGTTTCTTTTTATACTGACTATATAAAAGAACAATACCTCTGTTATTATGGAAGTACATACTCTTAATCATGATATAATAACAAGCACATATACTTAATATTTATTTCTTTAATTTATCAAAGGGTGTGATTTAGTTTGATAAATCAATAGGCCCGATAAGTTGAGAAATAATATTATTTATATGGTGTGTTGTTGATTATAGAATGAAACTGTGTCCTAGTAATTTAGGTTGATGATGTCCCCTTGAGGAGTTCATAAGGATTGTCATGTAAATCTTGCAGGTGGACTTAATCTGACATGACAATAAGGTTGAGTGGTACTACTCTTAGAGCTAGATATTAATTAAGTGAGTTGTCAGTAATTCATTTAATTAGTGGACATTCAATATCTTAAACACAAGGAGACTAACATACTCATAATAAGAAGGGGCCCATATTGTAATATGGGATTAGTGCGGTAGTGCAATAATAACTCTTTAATGGTATCAGTTATTATTGATGAACTTGAGTTAGGTGTTCGGGGCGAACACGGGAAGCTCAAGCTCATCGGGAGACCAAAACCAATTCCTCCTCTAAGTCCCTATTGTAGCTTCTTATTTATAAAGTCTTATATAAACCAAAACTCAACTTCTTACCCACCTCTTGGTGGCCGGCCAAGCCTAGCTTGGAGCCCAAGCTAGGGCCAGCCAAACCAAACCAAGAAGGGAGCCAAGTTGTGGCCGGCCCTAGCTTGGAGCCCAAGCAAGGGTGGCCGGCCACATCAAGATTAAAAGGAGGTTTTAAATTTTAAATCTTTCCTTATATGGAAGTCATGGTTTTAAAAGAGAGTTTTTAAAATTTTAAATATTTCCTTTTATAGCTTTCTACAAAGGATTAAGAAAAAGGTTTGATATCTTTCCTTATTTGTAGTTAAAAGGAAGATTTTAATTTTTGATAAAACTTTCCTTTTTTGCAACCATCCACATATTTAAAAAAAAAAAATTTTAATTTATATAATTTTTCTTTTACAACCAACAAGGGATTTAAAGAAATAAATTTTTAATTAAAATTTATTACCGGAAACAAATAAGGAAGTTTTAATTTTATGTTTAAAACTTTCCTTGTTTGAAGCAATAGATATGGCCGACCATGACAAGAAGAAAAGGAAGTTTTAATTTTTTGTTTTAAAACTTTCCTTTTTAGTCATTGTCAAGGAATATAAGGAAGTTTTAATTATTTTTAAAACTTTCCTTATTTACTAAGATCAAGGAATATAAAAGAGGAGGAGGGGGGGCCTCACCCAATAACACATCTATTATTTCTCCTCTCTTATTCCTTGTGGCCGGCCCTTTCTCTTCCCCTATTCTTCTTCTTTGTGGCCGGTGGCATCACCTTCTTGGAGAGATTTTGGTGGCCGGAATTTGCTTGGAGAAGGAGAAGAGAAAGGAGGCATTATTTCTTAGCATCCCTTGGAGATTGGTTGGTGGCCGAAACTCATCATCCTTGAAGGTTGTTGGTGGCCGAAACTTGGAAGCAAGAAGAGAAGGCTTGAGTGGATTCCATCTTGGAAGATCGTCGCCCACACGACGTCCAAGAGAAGGAGAGGAATACAATAGAAGATCAAGAGGTCTATAAGCTATTAAAGGTATAACTAGTTATTAGTTTCCATATCATAACTAGTTCATCTTTTATATAGATCTTGAAAAACCAAACACAAGAGGTTATCGGTTTTTAAGTTATCATTTTTGTTATCGATTTTATTTTTCGATTTCATATTTCGATAATGTATTTCTATTGAGGTCTCTATAGTTAAACTTAGTTTACTGTAAGAAGTTAAATATCCAATTTCTCTGTGAGGCTTTGTCTAGGAAGTGGTGGATGATCCCATACCCAAGAAGGCCTAGTGTCTCGCCATGTTTAACCTGGAAGCCGATCTTAGAAATAGATATTTGATAACTTCTGTAATATGGTTTAACTTAGAAAGATCACATTGGTTGAACTTGGAGTAAAAATGTTAAGTTTCGTTCCCAATCTAAGTTTAACTTCTAAAGGGAAATTTGGATTAATAATGTTAAACATCGTTTGCAATCCAAATTTAACTTTAGTAGAGCACATGGGTAGCTAGGATAGTTCTATGCGTGTACAAATTTTTGTACAGGGGAACTAGGACAGTATTCCGAGTAGCAACCAACACGTGTTGTCCTTCTCACTAGCTATGTCTTTCTCTCGACTTCCTGTGCTCCTAAGTTCCTGTACACTTAGACACTGTTAGGACCGGTTGAGCTAGAGGGGGTGGGTGGGTGGGGTGAATAGCTCACTTCGATTTCTTCGTTCACTTGATTTTGCGCGGCGGAAACTTGAAGACAATACTAACTCTTGTATTTATCCACCTCCTTAAGGAGGTAAGTAGTCCAAGGATCCACACCACCATCACCCTTCCACTATAGAACTTCTCCTTCTCGAAACTACACCGAAGGTGGAGAAACCTTACAAGATTTATAACTCTCTCTCTCAAGAAATAGCTCACAATCACTACAAGGAAGAAGAAGAGGATGATTACAAACTTGGAATAACTTCTTCTTTGTAGAGTACAACCTGAAAATATGGTAAGAAGGAGAGCTTGAATTTATTCTTGAGCACTTGAGAGATCTTGAGCATTTGAAGAGCACTTGGGAGTAATAGAATAGTGTATTTTTCTAGCGTATCTTTCGTTGCCTCTTTTCCACCCTTTTAAACATCTTCAAATATAGTCGTTTCTCACATAATCGTCGTCGTGAATCGATTGAGGTAGATCTCCAATCGATTCAAAAGTATCCATTGAGTGCCATCACGTGAAGATCAATGGTGTCGATCATTTGGTTAGAAACTCAATCGATTGGGTCAGTATTCTCAATTGATCGACTTCATTAATCGATCACCTAATCGATTCAGACGCACGCTGAGCATTTGCACAGAGGTTAGTTCAATCGATCGATCGATCGATTGGTTACCTCCAATCAATTGGCTGATTGATCCAAGTACGTGTTGTGTTCTCGCGTAGAAACTTTGTGAATTGATAGGCTAATCGATTGGTTTCCTCCAATCGATCGGTTGATCGATCCAGGAGCGCTCAATCGATCGGCTGATCGATTGGTTTCCTTCAATCGATCGGCTGATCTATTCAGGAGCTCTTTGTGCTTCACGCAAAAGCTTCGTCAATCGATTGGCCGATCGATTGGTTTTCTTCAATCGATCGGTTGATCAATTCAAGAATGCTCTGTGCTTCATGTAGAAGCTTCTTCAATCGATCGGCCAATCGATTGGTTTCCTCTAATCGATTGGCTGATCAATCCAGGAGCGCTCTGTTCCACAGTCATGCGTCTCAATCAATTTACCAATCAGTCGCAAGTGGATTAATGCATATTTCTTTTAATGAATACCTCATGCCAGATGAATGCCTGTTCCCTAGACTTTCTTCCCTTGCATCCGACCTTCTGACCTGCAAGAGCTTCTCTTGCCAAGAATCCAGTCCTTGATCTTCTTGGACTTCTCTTGCCTTACATCCGGTCTTCTAACCTGCAAGGACTTCTTTTGCCAAGAATCTGGTCCATGACTTTCTTGGACTTCTCTTACCTTACATCCGGTCTTCTGACCTACAAGAGCTTTTCCTGCAAACTCACAATACATGTTAGATCCAACGTATTAACCTAAACTTAAATAATTGTCAACACATTGAAACTTTCAGGGTATGATTGCACCAACAATCTCTCTTTTTTTTATGTTTGACAATCTATTTAAGTTTAGGCTAATTTCCAACACACCATAATAGTAATGAAATGGTAAACAGTAATAGCAAACCACATAGTATCATTAACTATGCATGAAATTTATCTTAATTAAGCATAAGCAATAATAGCAAAACATATATTACTAAGCATGAATTTCCTTCTTAATTAAGCATAAACTTTATACTTCAGCTTATATCTCCCCCTTTGACAAATATCAAATATAAAAAAAAAAACTAGAAACACTCCCCCTCAATGGGTGTATTAGGAAAACACAATATACTCAAGGGGTACTCCCCCTAAACCAAAAGACAATAAGGTATGCCCCCCCCCCCAACGTATCATACACATAGATATCAACATAATATGACAAACATAAATTCAGAAAGGGGGCATATTATAGAAGGAGATATATATCACATACCAAAAGAAAAGTCTTAAGTGCACACCATAGACTACACGACAAATAAATACATAAAATCTGAGAGCACCATGTCATAAAGGTACAAAGAAGTCAAATGAGTCATCTCTAGGAGGAGTGGAAACAGGGTCAGAAGCAATAACAGGATCAGAAATAAGGGCAGGAGTAGGATCAGGAGCAAGAGTCACAGCTGGAGCAACAGCAGCCCCAAAAACATAGGCGGGATTGGACTCGTGGGAGGGAGAGACTGAGACGAGTGACCTGCCATCCAAGAGCGCTCTAAATCCACCAGAGAATCAAGGCTTATCTGCATCGTAATTTGTTGGTGTCCAATAGTGGCAACCTCTGTGCGCACCTCAGCAATCTCCATGTGTAGCTCCTCAAAACAAGAATCCATGGTCTCCTCAAGCGTCTGATGCTGAATGTCACTAGGAGGAGTAGACGCCTCAATATCCTCCTCTAGATCAATTGCCACAGGAGCTGGAGCTTGTGCGGCCCCCCTAGGGCAAGCCCTTGATCCCTCACCAAGCGCGCCCTGATCGAGCCATCGTACTCCCTCCGAACCAACCTCTAAGCTAGTCTTCGTGAAGGATCGTGCAGATATCCGGGAGTAGGCGGTGGTCATGGGCTCCTGCCTCCCCCGAGAGACATCGATCTGCATAGACTCCAACCAAGCGATGATGATGTGGCCAAAAGGCATGTGGACCATCTGATGCACCGGCTGAATGAAATGGATAATGTAATGAAAGATATTCAAGGTAATGTTGATGTTAAGAGATTGCCGCATGACAAAAAAAAAAAACATGTGTGTGTGTGGGGGGGGGGGGGGTCGAAGAGTAGCTAGGGAACGCGAGATAATGGGACAAAGGCAGTTAATGACTACCTTGAACAGTGAGTTGTCCCTAACTGATAACTCAAGAGAGGAGAATGTGGTGATCTGCGCATTTGGACCATCCGAACGAGGACAACCAAATAGAATCTGATGCATGGGCGCAATGCTAATATGCTCGAAAGGTGTAGGTGAAAGATTAGGCAATGTGGGGTAAAATACAAAATCACTGGTGGATGGACGACACCCCACAAATATCTGAAAGATCTTATATGAAAAAATCCAAACTCCGTTTCGCGACACAAGTGCGTAACGTAACACCGTCAGAAGTATGTAAGTTGTTGTAAAATTCATATACAAGACCTACATTCACATTCCTTTCACATGAAAGAATTGACTCAAGTTTGTAATAGTCAAAGAGAGTGTAGACATCAAAGCAGGAGTCTCTATAAAACTGAAGATCAACAGACCGAGGAGGGATGAGTTTGAAGGTGTTCTGGCTAAAAGCTAGCTGCATAGCAGCATTAGTAAAATGTTGATCAGTGGGAGGTTGAGGGCGGGATTGCAGCCGAGACGAACCCAACTCGCTGACCTTTTGTTTCTTCCTAAACGATGAGGAATGAAATGAAATGCGCAATGCCACAGGTAACACAATGCAAAGGATGCAATGCTGTGCATATAATGCATGAATGAAATGCGCCAAAAAACACAGCAATATTAGAAACCTAAAGCAACACTCAGATTATAGAAGCAAAGTCTAGAGAGAAAGTAAAAGAAAAGTGTGGGATTTACTTAGGATTCGAATTCCACATCCAAGCGTGAGTTCTACAACAAGGAAGACAGTGGACCACGAGCCTCATTCGCCGAGAGGAGAAGAGTGGAAGTGGGAGAGGAAGAGAAGAGCACTCAGTGCTGGAGAAGACCGTCGGAGAAGATGACCGGCGAAGTTGGGAGAATCGCCGGGGAAATCACCCAAGTTAGGGCACGAGATGAGTCAAGGAGGAGAAAGTTTGAAATGAGAGGAGACTTAGGTCAACAGTGTTTTAAGTTGGATTTTGAATTCCCCAATCGATCGCCCGATCGATTGAGAGTAAGTGAATCGATTAACTGATCGATTCACGAAGCCTCTGTGCGATTCGGACATGCATCTCAATCGATCGACTGATCGATTGAAACTTTCTGAATCGATCCAGTGATTGATTCAGTGACGCTATGTGGGTGAGATGTGAGCTTCCCAATCGATTGACAAATCAATTGAGATTTCTGATAACACTGCAGTTCTGATTATTTTCAGAGCCGAGTTTCATAAATGTACAAATAATTATACACTAATCCAAAAATTATGAAAATTTGGGTAGATACTACATACATCCTCTATTATCAGGGGAAAATAAGTTTTGACGAAAATAGTCCTTGTTTTTGAAGATTGACACGTAATTAGAAATCGTTTAAAACTTCAATAATTTTTGTAAGTTCGTATCTAATTGTGCAATGGTAACTCTTATCCAAACACAAACTTCAACAGGGTTTTTGAAAAATGAGTTTGATATGTATTTCAAAATAAAATTTTCCAATTATAATCTTTGGGTTAAATGCACATGATTTGTACACTTGCGTTCCCTACGATTGGACAAATGAATGTTTCACATGAAATCCAATTTTCTTGACCAAAATAATGCATCATAACAAACATTATGACCAAGAGAATTGTCCCTAACGTCTCACCCTCATCTAAACATTATCAAGAGAACAATCCTATGTTTTTGTGAGAGACAAAATAAAGGTTAAGAGAACTTCAAGAACTTTACCTTTGAAGTGATCACGGAGGATGTGATTTAATCAATATAACACATTCCCAATTCCCTTTTAAGAAAACTAAATTCAACTTCAGGAAGAGGTTTAGTAAAGATATCGACTAAGTTTGATTTTGACTCAATATAATTTAGAACAATGTCACCTCGAGTTACATGATCACGGATAAAATGATGCTTAACCTCTATGTGTTAGTTGATTGTACTTACATTATCACAAAGAATTTGAATATTGTTATAGGTAAGTTTATAGTCCTCTAAAGTATGGGTCATCCACAATAATTGTGATACATACTTTCCCATAGCAATATATTCCGCTTCGGTTGTGAAGAGAGCTACACAATGTTGTTTCCTACTTGACCAACTTACTAGAGAGGATCCTAGAAATTGACAACCACCACTAGTACTTTTGCGATCTAATTTGCATCCGGCATAATCAGAATCGGTATATCCCACTAGGTCAAAAGTTTTGGTTCGAGGATACCAAATGCCAACATTTTGAGTTCCCTTGAAATATCGGAGAATTTACTTAACGGAACTCAAATGTGACTCCTTGGCATAAGATTGATACCTTGAACACATACCCACGGTAAAAAGTATATCGGGTCTACTAGCCGTGAGATAAAGAAGACTTCATATACACTACGATACACCCTAGAGTCAACCTCTTCCCCTCAAGATCTTTATCTAATTTAGTACTAGTGGCCATGGGAGTAGATATATCTTTTGCATTTTCCATTCCAAATTTCTTAAATAGCTCTTTAGCATATTTAGATTGATGAATGTAGATTTCCTCTTTGGGTTGCTTAATTTGTAAACCTAAGAAAAATGTCAACTCGCCAACCAAATTCATTTCAAACTCACTCTCCATGTGATTAATGAACTCATTTAAAAAATCTTTATTTGTGGAATCACAAATAATGTCATCTACAAATACTTGGGCCACAAACATATCATTACCACTATTTTTCAAAAATAAGGTGGGATCAATTTTCCCTCTATGAAACCCTTTTGATACTAGGAATGTTGACAATCGTTCATACCAAGCCCGGGGAGCTTGTTTTAGCCCATATAAGGTCTTTTAAAGTTTATATACATGGTTTAGACTAGTACTACTATTGGTGCTGATCTTTAAAGACTAGTACCAACGTGGTGCTAATTTGCACAAACTAACACCAATGTGGTATTGATTTACTCAAATTAGTACTAACGTGGTGTCGATTTACACAAACCAGCACCAATATAGTGCTGATTTATGTTAGTTTGCACCACTATTGGTGCATATCTTTAAAGACCAGCACCAATGTGATATTGATTTGCATTGGTTTGCACCACTGTTGTGCTGATCTTTTAAAAAAGATAGCACCGCTACCTTAGCGGCCCCCCTAGTGTCAGTCTCACGGATATGGAGGGAGGTACATGCAGATACACAGGCCATAGGCGCATGGTGGGGTAAACCCCAGGTCTTTAAAGACTAGTACAAATGTGGTGTCAATCTTTAAAGACTAGCACCAACATGGTGTTGATTTGCACTAGTTTGCACCACTGTTGGTTTGCATCACTATTGGCGCTGGTCTTTAAATACCAACACCACCAATACCAATGTGGTGTTGATTTACATAAACTAGCACTAATGTTGTATTGATTTGCGCTACTTTACACCACTATTGGTGCGGGTCTTTAAAGACCTACACCACTATTTGTGCTAGTCTTTAAAGACCAACACCAATGTGGTGCTGATTTGTGCAAACCAACACTAACATGATGCTGATTTGCACTGGTTTGCACCATTGTTGGTGTTGATCTCTAAAAATCAGCACCAATGTACTACTGATTTATGTTTATTTGTACCACTATTAGTGTTAATCTTTAAGGACCAATACCTGTTGGTGCAAGTTGCACCAGAATCAAACATGAGTTTTGATGTTGTCAAAGGTTCCAAGTTAACTCTTGTTGTGATCTAACAAGTTGATTGAGTGTACAGGATGACTACTCAACTGGAAAAGTCCTAGCTGGAGGCTAGGCAGAAAAGTCTTAGCAGATCGTGGAACCCAGGTGCAAGTCCAAGCAGGTCAAGGGGACCCAATGCTTGGCGGTGTGATCGAGAAGTCTGGAGGACTGAAGATCAAAAGAAAAGTCCTGGGGAGCCGATCAAGACTGAGTGAAAAGTCCAAACTGGATCTAGAGGATCAAAGCTTGGCAGGTAGGTTGAGGTAAGCAAACTGGAGGAGCGACAGTGAGGTCGGGTTCCCAGAGGGAACAACCTTAGGTCGCTGATCCAACTGAAGAAACCGGGAAGGTTTCAAAGTTGAGATCAAGACAGTTCTACTGTCTTTTATATTACTCATGCATTATAATATTATTGTGCTAACCTTTATGTTGCAGGATGTTTTTGGTCTAACACTGTTTTGCAGGTCAGACTTGATTGGTCGACCGAACCAGAGGATCGGTCGACCGAAACAGAAGTTATCAAAGCAGTGTTTCAGATCAGACCAAAACAGACTGAGGCCAATTAAAGCTTGATCGGTCGACCGAACAATAAGATCGGTCGACTGAACCTTGGTGACTCAGCACAGCCAGTGCATCAGACACGATCAGCAAGCAAAGGAGAGAAGGGCTGATCGGTCGACCGAACAAGAGGATCAGTCGACCGATCCAATCAACATTAAACGCGCATTAATTCAAGATTCTGGCAGACTTCGACGAACAAGGTAAAAGCTTGTTCGGTCGACCGATAAAAGGGTTCGGTCGACCGAACCATTGAAGGCCAGTTAATGCAGAATTTATGAGCCAGCGTCAGACTCCAGCTGTGGGTGATCGGAGCTGGTTCGGTCGACCGAATAGAGGGATCGGTCGACCGAACCTCAGTGCACCTATAAATTAAGGCTCGAGGTCAGAGGCCAGTAACAACTTTACTGATAAAAAAATTGTTGTTCTGCAAGCTGCTCGAAGCAACAAGTCTCCATCAATCTCTGCATTCGCGCCGACCACAAGCTTCGACTTTCAAATTCATTTGTCGGTAAATTTATTATTGTTGCACTTAAATTATATAAGATAGTAGAGCTGTTATTATCTTATATCTCTTGTACTTGTACGATCTGCTTCTCTCCGAGGAGTTCGGAGAGAAGAGTTTTAGTGCTTTACCCATCGGTGCGGTCAAGGACTACGGGCCTTCGAGTAGGAGTCGAGCTAGGCTCCGAACGAAGTAAAATACCTTGTCTCTTTTTATTTTCCGCTGCACGACTTTGGTTTCAAAAGAAAAGAATAATTTTAAAGCGCGCGATATTCACCCCCCTCTATCGCTTCAAACGATCCATCAATACCAACATGGTATTTGATTTGCATTATTTTGCATTATTGTTGGTGTTGATCTTTAAAGACCAACACTAATGTGATGCTGATTTACACAAATTAGCACCAACATGTTGGTGTTGATTTTTTTATGTTGGTGCTGGTTTGTAGAAATCAACACCGATGTGCATGCAGGAGAGAGAAAAAAATTACATGCAAACGAGAGAGGGAAATAAAAAAAATCAATTTTGGATGCGTAAGACCATTCACATTAGATGTCGTCCACCGTCGCTATATATATATATATATATATTTCAATTTCCATTTTTTAGTTTGCAAAGTTTAACGTGTTTGGAACTTTAATGATGGGAGTTAGAGGCTTTGATGACTCCCTCGGAGAAGAGAATAGGTCGCTTTACTTCGGTCGGCCGCATGCTTCCGGCAATCACAGAACTGTGCGTCTTGATCTATCAATTTGGGTCCCCGGTGGTGATGATAGTTATCTTAAGGTGGTCCTTCATGGTTCATTCTCGTGGAAGACCCTCCGAAGAACTCAGTGATAAGGAAGCGTGACCATTTGGAATAGCAAGGAACTCTTTCTTCTTTTTTAAAATCAATTGTATATCTGGGCAACATCGAGTGGATCACAAAAGGCACATTTTAATCCAGCTAAATTCATGGAGTTAAAAGAGGGTGAATTACAACATGACTAAATTCCCTTTAGACTCCGAGACCCTCTTCATCAATGATGATTTGGCATTTCAAACCTACATAAATCAAAAGGTTTAGAGGCAATATCAGCTCATTCCCGGTTTGATTTCTAACTACAACGTATTACCTTAGTGTGGCCGGAAATTTTCATAAGGTCAGATCGATTATTCCAATTTACGTTACCCAACTTGATTAATTATTTTTAAAAAAAATTATAAAAAAAATTCTCTACTTTCAAATTATTAAGAGAAACCGTAATTATTTTTTTACTATAATTTAAAGCGTTTTGCTATCTTTTCATCTTATAATTTTGGATCGAAAGGTCGGATGGATTATTTCCAAAATTAATGAGTTCGTAGAATTCAATACCTAGATTAAAAAAAAATTAAAGTTTTTGCTCTCTCCCGTTTGTGGCCCTGCCGCTGTCATAAGAATCCATGCCTGCACAGTTCGTCGGGTCTCTTCATCTTTGCTCCTACAACCCCGGTTCTACTCCACTTCTCCTCCCTTGGTCTCTATTTGATTTCTGGTTCCTCCGAGCAGAGCGAGCTCAGCTCCCCTGGTGCCGCCGCCGCCACGGCTGCTGGTAAAATCGTCAGTTTGTGAGGACTTTATTTTCAGGATCTTAATGTGGCCATCGTGAATTGTTTTATTTATTTATAATCTGTCTATTCTGCTCGTGGTCCTTCATCCAAGGATGAGAGTTCACAAAAATCGATTTTTTGTCCTACTTCCCTTACTCCCCATTATTCACGCATTGTAGGGAACTTGGGATTTAGGATCGTCCTTATTTTTTTGGAAAACCTCGTGTTTAATGTAACGGCCCTTCGGGTACAATTTGTTGTTCAAAGCTTGCAGGTGACCTATGGGGAAGCTTCTTTTTTGCTGATTTATAGTCGTGTTTTTTTTTTCTTGAAGGAGTTGCTCAAAAGATTGTGATTATGGCTCAGCTCAGTACGGATAAATACTAAGAAAAGAGAGTCAACTTCATTGTGGGTTTCTAAGTTCCTGGCTGTCTGACTTTGTTTCTCAACTTGGAAGGAGCTCTTCTATTGCTTGTTCTTGCCATCCTCCTCATTCTATGTAGAAGAAATTGCACATTCTTCTGCTCCTTGTCGTCGAGTTGTACAAAGTTCTTGGTTAAAAGATAGGGCATCCTATCTAAGAAGCTGATAGAAGTTACTGTCATATTACAAATTTCTGCTGTTAAAATTATTGTCGAATGGTTAAAATGATTGGGAAATGGAAACCCTACGGTGACGTAGAAGAAGGGGCACATCGCTGTCATGGTAATGAGAGTGATGAAGAAAACATTTGCTACTCAGATGCTGAAGAGCACTCTTGGCATTCGCCATATAGCTCCCACAGTGCGAGTTCTGTTTATGATGGTGACGGTGCCTCGATCGATGAATTTAAAGCGGCCTGTAGAAAATCCTGTGTCTCGGATTCTTCACTTGATCACGATGGCCTAGAGAGTGGAGATTCTTCAGGAGTAAAGGTGGATATTAATAAAGCTGAGCGAGATTGCAGGATTTGTCATCTCAGCCTGGAGAAGGCATCTCCGGAATCAGATGCCCCCATTGTATTAGGCTGTTCTTGCAAGGATGATTTAGCTGCTGCCCACAAGCAGTGTGCTGAGACATGGTTTAAAATCAGGGGGAACAGGTAAAATTAGCTTGACATATCTTTATGCATTTCTCTTGTTGCTTCATTCTTAGCTCTTTGGAAAGGGGTTCTTTCCCTTGGTTGCATTATTGTTTAAATAGAGAAAATTTTGATTACACTTTTTTTTTCAATCGAGAAAGGTCAGTCACACTTGTTGCTGTTGCAAAGTTGTTAAAACTATTCTACTTACAATTCTGGGATTTACCAGGTAGAATTTTCTTTTTTAATCTAGATGAAAAACATATTATTTAGCAGTGAGTGGAATAAAGCAGATCTAGACCAGATACAAATCAGTGAGTGAACAGATATAGAAACAATTAGGAATTTCCTAGGATTCCCTTTTTATTCTCTTTGTCCTCATTCTATATACGAGTTTGGACAAGTTTGGTTTCTTGAATTTACCTTTTTTTTCCACGGACGAAGAATCCCACAAAATTTATAGCAAAACTTAGTTGGCTGTGGTGCTCTTTTTGAAAATTCTCTTTGCTAACCTTTATGGGATTTAGTTACCGAACTAGCTAGTGTTTTTCATTTGACTCATAAGCCTAACTCTTTCTGTTTGCACTATTGGTTGTTTTACTTTAATTAATCCTTGAAGGCTGCATTATACATGTTCCGGTCTGAGAGTGTGGATGAGTGAACCATCGGTGAGTTGTCTTCGAGGTTGACAAGTTCCAATGGTCTAGCGATGAGTGAGCTCTACGGATCTCTGCAAAACTCAAAGAGTGTTAGAATGAAGCCTAAGGTGGATCTTGGCTCAGTTATTTTGACACTTGAGTTGGGCCTTAGAGAGCATAGAGGGAGAAAGGAGCAAAAAGTAGAAGGAAAGTCTGGATTGCTTGTGCACGTACCTACACCTGCGGGAGCATACTCTTATTTAAATTACCTTGGAGCAGATAAACATGTCTCTCATGTACTCGTCTTCACATCCCCAATAAGCCATGTTCGAGTTGAGGAGATGTCATGTCACCTCACATCCTCCACTGCTTCTGCCACCCACGTTTGGACTCCCATGGTCCAATGTTTGCCGCATCTTTTGTTGGCCACGCCTTCCATACTCCAGTGTGTGAAGTGAAGGCACTAGAACTGATCGATCGTCAAAGGATCGAGTTAAGCATTCGAGGAGTTGGGAATGGTTGAGGAGTGACTAAATGTCAAGGAGCCAGGAGTGGCAGAGTGTGGAGGAGTTAGGAGTGGTGGAGCGTCGAGGAGCTGGGAGTGGCTGAGTGTCGAGGATTCGGCAGTGGCCGAGTGTTGAGGATTTGGGAGTGGCATAGTGTCAAGGAATCCAAGAATCGAGAGTGGCTGAGTGTCGGGAAGTTTGGAGTTGGGAGTGATTGAGTGTTGAGGAGTTTGGACTCAGAAACGGTCGGGTATCAGGAAGTCTGGAGCAGGAGCTATCGAGTATCGAGGAGTCTAGAGCGGCTAAGTCACAATCTCAATCTCGAAGAGGGTTTGGATCAAAACCATCTTTAACACGTCTCGACCCGTCCGGATTCGACCTTTGATGATCCCCATTGCACTTCGTGTAGACCAACTATCCCCCATATCAATACACTTTAAAGTGTTCCATACCTAATCATTATTATCCTCATCTCTTTCACTTTTGATAATCATGGAATTTGGAAATGTTCTTGAATTTATGCTAAACATAAATAAGATAGTTGAATGTTTGCTTTGTAGTATATGCATCTTTAATTAAACTCCATCATGATAGAACATGAATTTTCTCTTAACTGCATGAATTCTAGGAAGGAATTATAAAAACTTGAATTGAAAAAACACAAGATATGATCTAGTTTTATAAAAAATATGACATAATATATAAGCATAAACAAAAACGACAAGGAACCTAATTGAAGAGTCATTCTCCTTGTCCTTTAGCGTTGTTTGGAAGAACTTGAGGAAGAAGAAGAAGCGGAAACAAACGGGGAAGATCTTCTAAGGGGCTTAGGGGTGATAATGCCGAAAAGTTTTTTTGTCAATGGGGAACAAGAAACTATGTCAAGATTTGATACCCTAAACCCTTGGGACCTCTCCTTATATAGGCAATCAATCCGTTATTAGCCTATAGTTTATAATGGATTGAGCTAAAAGGTTCTACACATTCAACCCATATCTGATAACCCGAAATCCAATAAGCTTAAGTTATATAACTTTAATGGATTCAGTTTGTACTCATATGCACAACTTACAATTAAGCTCACTAATTGAAGATAATAACCAACAATCTCACACTTAGACTACTTGTGAGTTGTTTACAAAATACAAGCAAAACTTTAATTAATATCAAACTTTATAGGTATAGAATATTTCTGTAAATAATCTCGTTCAATAACATCATTGGTATATGACTAAAGAGGTCATACTATTGTATATGATCGTAACAAGCCCCAATAGTAATCATAATACCAATGTCATTAACGACATAATTATGATGTAGATGTGTAGATGGAAATTATATGAAATGTGATCAATACATGTCAATTTTCAACTGGTTCTAAGGTGACCTCAAAAGAGGTCAGATCATATGTGCAAATACTTTATGCTAAATTGCAAACTTTATGATTCCAAAAGGAATCTATATATCATATTTACAAACATCAAATGTTAGACAGCAGCAGTAAATCATGGCATATTTTATTCAGAGTGTTAAACAAATAAAATATCCATGAATATTTTGAACTTTAAGTACGTACACTAATCAAAAAAATATTTATCTTTATTAATCAACATAGAGTAATAAAATAAATACATGCTCCTACTTGATGAGTTCTTCTTTCATAAGGACTTTCATATCTATAACTTGTGCATGAAACACCTTAGGTACCAAGCCTTTGGTGAGTGGATTAGCCAACATGTAATCTGTGCTCATGTGCTCTATCATAACCTGACGACTCTGGATTCTTTTTTTTTAGCCACTAGAAACTTGATGTCGATGTGCTTATACTTCGACGAACTGCAGTTGTTTTTGACATAAAGTTCCGCGGTTTTATTATCACAATAGATCATCAGTGGTCGGTCAATGCCATAATGATTTGCAATGTTGTGATGAAATTCCTCAACTAAATCCCGTGATTGGGTGTTTTATAGCATGCTACCAACTTGCCTCCATAGTAAACGTAGTTGCTAGCATTTGCTTGACGCTCTTCCAAGAGATAACCCCTCTAGCAAGTATGAAAATATAGCCTAACGTGGACCTTCTGCTATTCAGGCATCTAGCAAAATCGAAGTATGAATATCTAATCACCTGATCTGATCTTTGATACGTGAGCATATGTCCTTTAGTTCTTTGTAAATATTGTATCACTCTCTTAACTATTTTCCAATGTGACGGTTTTGGATTACTAACATATCTGCCTAACATCCCCACTATAAACGCTATATCTGGTTGATTACAAACTTGTGCATACATGAGACTTTCCACTGCCAACGCACATGAGAATTGTTCTATCTCATTTATTCTAAGTTCAAGCCATGGATACTATTGCAAGTTGAACTTATCACATCTTGACACAGGTGTGTCACTAGATGTACAATTCTGCATGTTATACATTATAAGTATCTTTTCAATATAGACATGTTGTAAAAGTCCAAGAATGTCTCTTGAATGATCACGACATATCTGTATGCCTAAAACAAAAGATGTTTCACCAAGATCTTTCATTTTAAAATTACCAGATAGAAATGACTTGGTTTGATGCAGCAGACCCTTATTATTATTGCTCGCAAGTAATATATCGTCCACGTACAAAACAAGTATAACAAATTTGCTCCTACTGAACTTGACATATATGCATTGCTCAATGGGGTTCTTCTTAAATCCAAATGAGGTATCACTTAATCAAATTTCCGATACCACTGACGGGACGCTTGTTTCAATCATAAATGGACTTCTTTAATCTACATAATAGGTGCTTTGAGTCCTTAGACTCAAAGTTCTCTATAGCTCCAAATCCTCTATGTCTCCATTGAGGAATGCAATCTTTACGTCCACTTGATGTAGCTCTAAATCATAATGAGGTACTAGTGTTATGATTACCCTAAGGGAATCTTTCGTCGACATAGGTGAGAAAGTTTTCTTGTAATCAATGCCCTTAGCAACAAGACGAGTCTTATACTTTTTGACATTGCCTGTTGATTTGTTTGGTTTTAAATATTCATTTACAATTAACGGGTTTATACCTTCAGATAATTCGATAAGTTTCCAAACATCATTGTCTGTTATAGATTTCAACTCTTCTTTCACGACGTTAATCCATCTTTCAGAGTTAGAGCATTGATTGACTTCGTGGAAAGATGTAAAATCACTTTCCAACCCTATGTCCAGATCATGCTTTTAGAGATAAACATAATCACGAGAATTTGTGGTTCTCTGTTCCCTTGTTGATCGTCTTAAAGGTACTTGTGCTTGAGGTGGTTGAGGTACTTTCTCATCAATATGAGGCAATACCTCAATTTCAGTGGCAGACTCTTCCAATTGCGTTGGAGATGTCACGGGAATATCTTGGTTCACTACGCTTACTAGATGTACAATATCCATAATGTGCGGTATGGTAACCATACTGCTACTGATCACACTAGTATTGATCTCAAGAGGATCGCCAACGCTTTTCTCAAAAGATACTTCCCTGATTTTATCACTCCCACTGTCCTTAATTAATTTGATATTTTTCTTTTCGAAGAAGGATCTATTAGAGGGATTATAAAATTTATACCCTCTTGACTTTTCAGAGTAATCTACAAAATTACAGCTAACTATTCTTGAGTACAATTTCCTTTCATTAAGCATGTAAGGCCTAGCTTCAGCTGGACAATTCCAAATATGTAAATGCCTAATGCTAGGCTGTCTATCCGTCCACATCTCGAATGAGATTTTAGTTACTACCTTACTAGGTACTCGATTGAGTAGGTAAATTGTAATCTTAAGTGTCTCACCCCATAAAGATTTTGGTAGAGAAGTGAAGGTCATCATACTTTTCACTATATCTTTTAGGGTTCGATTGCGACAATTAGCTATATTATTCTGACTGGGTGTACCAGGTATGGTATATTGAGGCACAATCTCACACTCAGGAAGGTAATTCGCAAAAGTTCTTGGACGTTGTTCACCTGATTTATCATATCGAACCTACCACCAGTCAGTTAACTTTGTTTGCAACCATTGCAACCTAACAATATTCACTTCCATGGTCAAATTGGATGACTTTAATTTTCTTTCCTAGTTAAAGTTCAACTTCGAATTTGAAAATTTTAAACATGTCCAAAGATTGCGACTTCTCATGAATAATGTACAGTTAGCCAAATCTTGAATAGTCGTCAATGAAGTTAATAAAATATGTGTGTCTATTCCAAGATGCCCTAGGGAATGGTCCACAAATGTCCGTATATATTAGCTCCAAAATGTTATTACAACGGCTAGCCCCATTGTTCATTTTGTTAATGGTCTTTCCCTTAACACATTCTATGCAGACATTAAAGTTTGACATGTCAAGGGAATCGAGAATTCCATGTGGCATTAACCTTTCTAGGCGTTATTTGGATATATATCCTAAACACCTATGCCACAACATGGAAAAATTCTCATCGGCCAATTTGTGTTTCGTACCTATACTATGCATTATTACGTTGTTAACTGTAGGAGTAAAGATGTTCAATTTAGAAAGCTTATTAACCAAGGTATCATTGCTAACCAATACTGAATTAAAGAAAATACTGAAAATTTCATTTTTAAATGAACAAGAATAATCTGATTTGTCCAAAAAAGAAATTAAAATTAAATTTCATCGAAAAATAGTATAATAAATGTATTTTCTAAATCCAGAAAGAAATTGGTTCTTAAATGGTACAATAAATGTATTTTCTAAATCCAGAAAGGCATTGGTTCACGTAGTCTAAAAACATCAATTGACTCAACTTTAGCCTTCTTTCCAATTCTTGTATAGATGTATCTTTCACCATCAAGCGAAAATCGGCTCTTGAGACAACTCTGCATAGTGACACTTATGTGAGTAGTAGCATCGATATATATTCACCAAGTATTAGTAGATACAATTACTAAATTGACTCTCGAACTAATAAAGTTGAGAAATTTATCCTTTTTTACACACTAGTTGACGTACTTGAGACAGTCTTTCTTCATATGACCTTTCCTCTTGCAAAAGAAATAAATGAATTCCTTATCTTTTTTTTTGTGCTCCTTATGAGCATTGCCTCTAGAATTTGCAGTTTGTTTTCCTTTTCCTTTATTATTGATTTTCTTTCGCTTCTTGCTCACACTCTGAGAACCAGATACTAAGTGAGCACTTTCTCAATTTTTAGTCTCCCCTCTTGCACACATTGAGTAATAAGCTCATTCAATGTCCATTTTTCCTTTTGAGTATTATACGATATCTTAAAAGGAGTAAACCGTGCAGATAAAGACATCAAGACATAATGCACTAACATACCCTCAAACATATTAAGTTTTAGTACTTTTAGACTTGTCGCTATATTAGACATCTTTATAATGCACTCCCTTATGTTTTCTTTAATACTATATTGCATGGTTACCAACTTTGTAAGAAGTGTGGTAGCCTCAACCATTTCATTTGAGGTGAATTGGTTTACCAATTGGTTCGGGAAACTCCTAGCATCTTCTCCTTCTATTATTGAGTCATTTATTGGTGATGGTATGAAAAGTCTTATGATACATATGCAATTTGATTTCTCCCACTGTTGAAATTCAGCCATCTACTCTATAATACTAGCACTGGTCAGGGGTGTGGGGTGATCATTTCTTAATGCATAGTCTAAATCCATGCAGTCTAAGACTACAATAACGTATTCTTTCTATTCAGCAAAATTCGAACCAGTTAATGTTAGAATGTTATTAATGCTGGTAGTTACAAATTACACTAAAATTAAAGAAAGAGATTTATTTAAGCTCACAATTTAATTAAAGCCAAGAGCATGTATAATATAAAATTATGCAAATAAAATAAAATTTTGAATGCATATAAAGGGACTCTTTATGAGATACCAAATACAACATTACATTTTACTCTGTAGACTAAAATACAATTTATTAGCGGTACTCTCAGGTATAATTCAAATTTTAATTGGCCTCATAATGTGTCTTCCTTTAGGCCGACCCATTGTGCGCATAATATGATATTTTATATGAGTTATATTTTGGTTCATAGCTCACAATAACGTTAATCAGCCATATAATATGTCTTCCTTTGGGCTGATATATTTTGTGCATGATGTGAACAAAATAATATTTTTGTTCCATAGTTGTAAGCTACCTTGTGCATATATCTAATATAAAAGTAACATTCCTTTGGGTTGATTTCTCTTAGCATAGATATATATCTATCAACACAAAATGCACTAAATCTAAGGTGCCTTCTTTTGGGTTGACACACTAGTTCAACTTAGTAGTACATTGTGTAAATTAACCAAAAAAATCGTAAGAACTTTATTCGAATAAAAATTACTTAATCAACCTTAACAACTTCAAATTAGACTTTTTAATCGATTGATATCTTATGATAATCTATTGGTATGATTCAATCGATTCAAAAGTTTATTGTATGCGACTTCCTCAAGAAGTTAAAGCTTCCTTCATGTTCTATAATTAAATAATATTATTTAATACTATTTAATGATTCATGCATTAAAAATAAATAAATAAATATTTAATGTATTTTTTTTTTACCGTTTCACGTTAAAACAGTGTTAATCATTTTTTTTTTAATGCATTCACATTAATGAAACAGTAGATTAGTGTTTAACGAAGAAATCGTTTAATCAATTATAAGGAACTTAATCGATTAAAAAATAATCCTAATCAATTAAAAAGAAACTTAATCAATTAAAAATTGGCGTAGTCTCTAGTTTAGACTGTTTAATCGATTGGATCTTAATCCTAATCGATTGATTTTATCAATCGATTGGGATGATCGATTCCAATCAATTTTATCGTGATTTACATGGTTAATCGATTGAACTTCAATCCTAATCAATTGAATTCATCAATCGATTAAGATGATCGATTCCAATTTATTTTATCACGATTCTAAGCTGTCAATTTATTGACATAATCGATTAGTAGTATCGAATCGATTAACCAGATCGATTAAAATCAATCTCGTATTTGATCCCGTCGTCCTAATCGATTACAAACCAACAGAATCAATTAGGGCCAACTGATTAATTAAATCAATCGATTTCGAATAATTCTATTCACAATTTTAGGCTTGATAATCGATTGTCCGACCAAGCCAATCGATTTTACCATTACGATTTGACCTAAAATTGGATCAAACATTGTGTTTTTCGACTAAGAAGCGGCGATTTGCTTGTTGTTCTTTACGAAAACGCAAAAATTTGATATACCCAAGCCTTTCCTAGGTTTTCTATTATAGTAATTCGACAATCAAATTGCTAAAACAAAAGATCGACGAAAAATCGTAACTTTAATCCATGAAGTCGTGTCTTTGAATTCTAACCGCATGAATTCTAGGAACAAAATAAGAACTCGAATCGAGAAAACACAAGACATGATCTAGTTTCATCGAAAACATGGCATAATTTATAAGCATATACAAAAATGATAAGGAACTTGATTAAAGAGTCATTCTCCTTGTCCTTTAGCGTCATCTGGAAGATCATGAGGAAGAAGAAGAAGTAGAAGCAAACGGGGAATATCTTCCAAAGGGCTTAGGGGTGATGGCGCCGAAAAATTTCTTGTTAATGGGGGATAAGAAACTATGTCAAAATTTGATACCCTAAACCCTTGGGGGCCTCCCCTTATAAAGGCAACTAATTCGTTATCAGTCCATAGATGACAACGGATCGAGCTAAAGGGTTCTACATATTCAACCCATATCCAATAACCTGAGATCCAGTAAGCTTAAGTTAGATCACTTTAATGAATTCAATTTATACTCATATGCACAACTTACAATTAAACCTACTAATTAGAGATAATAACCAACCCATCATTTATTTGGGTAAAAGTTCTTATACAATTACTGGATATCATGTACACTCATGAGGTTGTGACCTGAAAGTTTAGAAGAGGGAATGCATACATATCCAGTTATGAACGTACTTTGTATTTTTAACAATAAACTGGCGTTGAATTCCAAAAAGATGCAATTGAAAGCGAATCAATTAGAAGTTACAAAAGATAATTCATACAAAAATTAAAAATAAGATTTAATCTTTCACCTATTTTATGAACCATGACAAGTGTATTTTCTTTTTGATCACAACCTACCCGAAGCAATGTAGGTTTACATGATTAAGAAAATATGGAGTTGCTGAATACTATCCACTCAAAACATGTGAAAATATTTCAGATACTAATTAATGAAATTTCAACACAATCTTCTTTTGATATACTGGAATTATTCTCTCTGGAGCCACCCTGGATCTCTAGCTAGTCTCATTTTATGCTATTAGATCAGTCACTTTCTTATATGTTTACATCTTCTACAGACTGCGCCTAAGTCTCTTTTGTATCTATTTATCATGATTTTAGGATCTGTGAGATCTGTGGTTCAACTGCACGGAATGTGGTTGGTGCAACTGAGACAGAGACTGTGGAGCAGCGGAGTGAGGTAGATACATTAACCATTCCACCACCACCATCAGAAACTCGAAGCATTTGGCAGGGGCACCGATTTCTTAAATTCCTTCTTGCTTGTCTTGTGCTCGCCTTCGTCGTCTCATGGTTATTCCGCTTCAACGCGCCAGGATAAACGCCTAAAGATTTTGAGAATAACATCAGCATCGTGTTTCCCTTTTCGTATGAACAAGGTCTCTGTGTGAGTATGCATGGGGCTCATTACAACAATATTAAGCAAGAAACACTCAGTGATTCCTTTGAATTGTCCATCTGCTAGCAGCTTGACGAAGGGAAAACAAAGCTGAATAACACCCTTTTTTGTTGTTTCAGCCTTTCAGGCTTTGATTATCTGTTTTGTGATGCAATTAGTCTCATCTTTCTGCTCCAAGGAGTTTACCAGTTGCAAGATTTGATCATGTTGCAGTAGCTTATGCTTTTCTATGTTTTGTCAAAAAAAAAACAATTTAGAATACCGGGTGATCAGCACCCTAGTTAGGTTTTCAAAGCATACATGATCTCTTAGAAGCTGCATTTCATGAGTGGATGTTGAGTGTTTGAGATGTATGATGGAACCAAGAACATCGCTGCCTGAAGTAAATCAACACAAGGGCACCGTTGTTGGTGCCCTTTTCTCTCAGTGAGTGCATGTTGGCCCTGTGAGTTCGAGTGGCAAGTCAATTCTTCAGTTTCTCAGTTAAATCTTGTGAATTTTGGATACTTCTCTCAATAAAAATAAATAAATAACGTGTGACTCCCAAAAATAAATAAATAGCCAATTTTTGTTATTCACGCGCAACAGTTTGTTAAGCACATGTGATCGAAACGCACCAATATGTTGTCTTAATTGTATAAACTAAAATTAGTTTCAAAATCATAATTTAGTGCGATAAGATCCAGCTGAAAACTTTTAAAGAACGCTAATCTTAATTTATTTGTCCAACAGTTATTGTATAGGTATAACAATGTCTCATGGAGCTTAGCTTGTGCATCGATTCTCCGGTTAAACAACGATGCGTCATGCCTTGACTCTAAGACATGGGCACCGCCCCCACTACTGATGGCAATTGAAATGGAAGCTAAAAGCTGGAGTGAACCAGATACGGCCGGTGAGTGCTCCATTAAACCACACCTAATCTTTCATTGATTATATTCAACCCAAGTGTGGTCTCCATTAAAGCATGGTATTAATATATGAGTATTATAACATCAATGTGGATGATGTAAAAATTAAAAGAGAGAAAATTAGGATTGCTTTATTATTATCATCAAACTTGATGAAAAGTTAAGCAATAAGATGTTTATATAGTTAGGTTAAATATCAAGAAAAATACTAAGCTATCCTTAATAGCTAATAAATAAAAAATCTAATAATAATAATATAATCTAACATCCTCTCTCAAACTCATGATGCAACAACTAAAAATATCGAGAGTTTATCAAATAAGAAACGAAAATGTGATGCGAAATATATCTTAGTAAACATATCATCAATCATTATATTAGAAGTAATGAATGACAATGTGATAGTGTCAATCTGAAGATAATAACAAATAATGTGATAATCAATTTTAATTTGTTTCGTCCTCTCATGAAAAATTAAATTGCGCAATTTGAATAACACTCTAATTATTACAATATAACATAGTAGGTTGATGAAAAAAGATACTTATATCTATAAGCAACTAACGTAACCAAACTATCTCACAAGTAGTTGAGGTCGTGTCACGGTATTCAGTTTTTGTGGAAGATCTAGAAATAACATCTTCTTTCTTACACTTCCAAGAAATGAGGGAATCGTCAAGAAAAATGTAAAAGTCAGTGGTAGATTTATAATTCGTAGGATTACCAGCCCAATCAACATCAGAGTACACACGTAGCTCCAGAAATGAAGTAGAAAGAAATAAAAGACTTTGATATTGAGTGTCTTGAAGATACCTGAGAATTCGAAAAACAGAAACCCAAGAACTATAATTAGTGCAGTTACAAATTGACTAACCCCATGAACAATATATACAATATTTGGACGAGTCATGGTGAGATAAACCAAGCTCCCAACAATAGTTTGGTATAAACTAGGATCTGGTAAAGGTGGGTCATTAAATGGAGAATACCAAGCATGAGTCTTAATAGGAGTATCAACCATTCTATTATTAGTAAGATGTGCATGCTCAAATAGATCAGATATATACTTTGACTATGATAAAAGATAACTTTTGGGGGAATAGATGACCTTAATACCCAGAAAGTAGCATAGAATACCCAAGTCTTTGTAGGATTGATGTGCGCGTGAGAGGAGGGTAAATCACGTGTGTTTTTAAAAATAGAATCTTTTAATAATTTAAAACAAAGTGCAACGGAAAAAAAAAAATAAAAACATGAGAAGCAGAACGTGAGACTTAGTCGGTTATTTAGTTCAGAGCCTTAGGCGACTCCTACTCCAAGACCCATGATATCTCAAACCGTATCAATGGGCAATCCACTATGAGTCTCTTCCAAAACCGCTGGAAGAGATAACCGAGTACAAGTACGAAAAGTGGGAAAGTGTAATAGCCTACACTTTTCCTTTTGCAAGTATGAAAGATGTACAAAATATGAAATCGTTAACAATACTTAGAAGTATATGTTAGGACCCTTAGCGGTCGGCTAGAGGGTGGTGAATAGCCCCTGCACAAAATAAGCAAACACAACTTTTCTCAAACTTATAACTTAATTAAAAGAACACTTGCATAAAATTAATAAAGAAACTAAAGAAAAGAGGCACCAAGAATTTACATCGTTACAACCAGAGAGGTTGTTAATCCAAGGCAGATGAAAAAGTACACTAAAAATCTCCTCTAGGCGGAGAAACCTCTTACAGATTCAAAGCTCAGAAAACAAAGCTAAACTCAGACAAACTCAAGCACAAGTGTTGTTACTCTATAATCCTTGTTCTTCTGAGCTTCTGGGAGCAGGGCTGCTTATATAGCCCTGCTCGGGGTGCCTGAAAGGGTTCCAGGCGTCTGAAATGAGATAGAATTTTATCTCTGATGCAACGTTCAAACGCCACATCGAAATGACTATGAATCGGGTTCCGGGCACCCCGGACTAGTCCGGGCGCCCCAACCAAGTCCGGGCACCCCGGGGCTAAAAATCAGCCCTTTGCTGATTTTTGGTCCCGTCCTCCTTCTTTGGTTCAGCTCGCATCAATCTGGGTTTTTCGCTCTGGCTCCGCTAGCTTGGGTGATTTCGGCCATCCGAAATAGGGCTCACCCAAACCCAACTTTCGACCTTCTCGAACAAACTTCCGCTCCAGCTTCTCGTCCCTCGGAAACACCGCGCGCCTCCTTCTTGTCCACCTCGTACTCTTCCGCAGCACCTCGTCCTTCAGACGCACCGAGCCCGTCGGCTCTCTCCCGTGCTGTCCTTCTCGCTAGCTGCGTATTTTGCTCAACATCCTGTGCTCCTAAGTTCCTGCACACTTAGACACATGGTTAAAACAACAAGACCTAACCTAACTTGGTTGATCACATCAAAGCTACCTTGGGGTATCAACAATCTCCCCCTTTTTGATGTGAGCAACCCAAGTTAAGTTAGGGTAAGCCAACATAAAGTAAAAGCAATAAATTTTACAATTAAGTGCAAAAAGTAAAAAAAAAATCAGCTACCTCCCCCTAGACTTAATTTTTTCCTTCTCCCCCTTTGATCACATAACAAAAAGGGGTACCAAAAAAATCTAAGGGTAACTTTTCAAAAATAATAAAGTTAAAAAAACTCTAATTTTCCAACAATTTTGAAAAACTTATCAAGTTTTTGAAAACTTTGAAAAAAAATTGAAAATAATTTTGATATCATTTAAAAAAATTTACAACGTAAATAATTTTAGAAATTTTAAGTTTTACAAAAAAAAATCTTAAGTAAAAAAAAAAGAGTAACTATTTAAAGTATTAATTATAATTAAATGCTTTATCAGTTAGTCAATTAAATATTTTATTTCATTAATTGACTTTCAGATTATGGCGAGGTACTAGGACTTCTTGGTTATTGGAGCAAAGTCTCTTAAGGAAATCAAACATTTAATCTACTATCTGAAAGTCCTAATTTTAAAATTTTAATCCAAGAATGATTTTGGAACCCAATATAGGTTCCTTCCAACTAGGTTGATTAAAAATCTTCTAGGAATATATTTCTTAAAATTTTTCCTAATTTGTCCCTTGTGGTAATTAAGGTACCAATTTAGACGATTAAATTTTCTAATACTTGTATTATATAAGCATGTATGATTTTTCAAGTTCTTTATTTCTTTTTACAAATTATCATTTTCTAATTTTATTTTGTCAACTTCTTCTAATGGATAAGATTTGACTAGAATTAATTTTAATTCTTGGTTTTCTTTTTCTAGCTTACAGCAATCTTTTGACAATAATTTAACAAACTTGAATAATTTATCGGGAGGCAGAGATCGTACCTGACTTACCTTGTCGATCCAGTTGTCCGTAACTTCCCTGAACTATTGCTTTCTTCCAATGTCACTCCTCCGTCATCGATGCTCTCGATGCTCATTTCGGATAAGCTTGCTTCGTTTTCGTCTTTTTGATGACTTGCCACTAACGCAAGTCCGACGATGGCTTCAATTTTTGATTCCAGGAAAGTCCTAACAAGTCTAACAAGTCTACTTGAGGATTTCAGGAAAGTCTTAGCTGCGGTTAGGCAAAGGGAAAACCCCTAGGGGGTGGTAACCCTAGGTCATAGGGGGTGATAACCCTATGCGGAAAGTCTTGGCAGGTCAATGACTTCAGGCAAAAGTCCTAGGGGGTGGTAACCCTAGGTGGAAAGTCCTGGTGTTGCGAACCAGGTGAAAGACTGGACTAGCCGGGAAGCGGATGTCCAGCAGAAAGTCCGGAAGCGTCGAGTGCTGAGCAAAAGTCCAGTCGATCTGGAGGATCGACTGGCAATAGGTAAATCTCCTGAGTGGAGTAGGTGAGGACGCGTTCCCCGTAGAGGGAACAGTAGGCGTCGGGTCGACCTAGGGTTTCCGGTGGGAAATCCGAAGTCAGACCCGGATAGTCTGATGACTATCAAAAATATATTCATTATATTTGTTGTTTTTATGTCCTAACTCTGTGCTGCAGGATATTGTTTGGGACTAACATGTCTTGCAGGTACAAAATAAGGAAGTATTCCCTCGGATGAACAGTGTCCGAGGCGCCTCCATGGAGCTTGGAGGCGCCTC
This sequence comes from Zingiber officinale, assembly GCF_018446385.1. Classification (NCBI taxonomy): domain Eukaryota; kingdom Viridiplantae; phylum Streptophyta; class Magnoliopsida; order Zingiberales; family Zingiberaceae; genus Zingiber; species Zingiber officinale. Next base: position 15,775,844 of record NC_055986.1, on the reverse strand, counting down.
GGGTGCAAAAGTTGACCTGGCTGCGAAGCTTCAATGGAGGCGCCTTGAAGGGGGTTTAAGGGGCCTTGGAAGGCGCCTTGAGCAGGGTATAAGGCGCCTTAAACAGATGAAGTTCGACCAGTTCAAGTTTCATCCACGCGGAGGACTCGGCAACATGGAGGCGCCTTGAACAGCCTTCAAGGCGCCTTGAACACCCTTTATAAGGGGGTTTCGACCAGCACTTCAAACAATCAAGTTCCAGGCTTTCTTTCTTCAACGTGCTGCTAATTCAATCATTCCGAAGTGCTGCTGCAACATTCCGACGACCCGGAGCTCCATTTTCTTCTTTCTTAAGTTGTCGGTACAAAGTTATTTTAATACTTTCATTGTAATTTGTAATTTTTATCGAGCTTATAGTTGTTGCCCACCGGAAGTGATCAAGGATCGCGGGCCTTCGAGTAGGAGTTGCCTTAGGCTCCGAACGAAGTAAATCCTCCGTGTTCTTCTGTGTGTGTTTCTCTATTTCATTTCCCTGCATTAATTTCTGAACGAGGTTTTAATTACTCTGATAGTTTTACGATTCCGATAAACGAACGATTTAGCCACGAGCGCTATTCACCCGCCCTCTAGCGCGGTCTCGATCCAACACACATACATGACAGTCATGACTTTTCATTCCAAACATCTTTAATTTGTTCATGCCAATGCATCGAGCCATATTCGAAGCATATCCATTTGAGAATTTGATTTCTTTTAACCAACTACATGTTTACCATCTTTGTCTAATGTATAACAAGCTTTTGGAAACTTATTGGTTGTTTCATTCTGATGCAACTCTGGTCTGTTGACTAGTTCCTTTAATTCCTCACATGATTTTGCAGTATCCTTAGTTCTTCCAAGTATATTCATCACAATGTTGAAGATATTATCAAAGAATTTTTTTTCTCAACATGCATCACATTTATATTAAGTCGAATGAGTAGATACTTCCAATAAGGCAACTCCCAGAATATGCTCCTTTTCTTCTAACCACACTTGCACATCCTAACAAGATATTTATTTATCTCATCAGAATTAGGCTGACATACTGGGATAAATTCATAACTATCTATTTGTTCAATGATTTCTTCACCTGAAGCATGGAATGTTGGGGGGAGGTTTTCTGACTACAACATTCTTTAGAAAATTTTTCTTATTTCGCCTAAAAGGGTGATCTAGTGGTAAAAATTTACGATGATTTTCAAACCAAGATACCTTCCCACTGCAAGGTAATGAAAATGCATTGGACTTTGTCATGCAATGTGGGCATGCTAATTTACCAGCCGTGCTCCATCCCAACAACATTGAGTATGCTGGAAAATCACTGATCATCCATAATAAGGTAGCATGCAATGTAAAATTAGTTTTACTTGCAACATCATAAGTCGCTGACCCTACATTCCATAATTCATTCAGCTCGGCAATTAGAGGTTGCAAAAAAATATCTATCTTATCTTTGGGATTGGTTGGGCCAAGAATAAGCACACTAAGGAACATAAATTCATCTTTCATGCATATCCATAGCGGTAAGTTGTACGGTGTTAATATAACTGGCCAAGATGAATATTGTTGTCTCAACTAACCAAATGGTTGAAATCCATCTGCAGAAAGTTACAATCTCACATTACATGGTTCCATTGCAAAGGAGAGAAACACAGTATCAAGATGTTTCCATGCAGGAGAATCACAAGGATGACACATTATACCTCCTTCGTGCTCGTGCTCGTGCTTATGCTCATGCTCATGCTCATGATGCCACATCATGTGGCCATCTGTAGCTGCAAATGCATACAAGCGTTGAAGTCTAGCAGTTAACGGAAAATAATACATCACTTTCCAAGCAATATTTTCCCTCTTCTTCCCTGGTATGCGAGTACGATGCTTAAAGCGAGGGTGAGTACAGATTTTACATTCATTCAGATCACTGTCTTCATTCTAAAATATCATGCAGTTGTTTATACAACAATCAATCTTCTCTACAGGCAAACCTAAATCTTCAATTTCTTTGTTTCATAGAAGCTATCAGTCTGCAAACCTAAACCTCTAATCCATTTCTTTGTTGCATAGAAGCTATCAGTCATTATGTTATTAGTAGGGAGCAACTCTGACATCAATTGACAAATGTCATCGTAACATCTTTTAAAAAAATGATGTTCTGCTTTCATATTCAATAACCTTGCAGTAGCTTATAGTTGAGAATGACCAGAAGGAATGTCTTCTCACACTTCTCTTTCACTAGCCTTTAACATTTCATATAGTTGCTGATATTCAGGGGTTGGTATTTCATCTATATTCGAATAATCAACTGCATTCATCGCATCTTGAACCATTGATTGCATTGAAATATCAATATTATTTGATGCTTCAAGAGCGAAAATAGTAGTCCCAGAAGATGAACCACCAGAAGGTCCAATTGGTTCATATAAATAAGGCTCTCCGTGACAGTATCAATTGTAGTAATTTGGTACAAAACCATTTTTACATATGTGCATTTTTACAGTATCCTCATCATGAAAAACTCTATTTTCACAGTTTTTATGATTGCACGGACACCATAACTCAGCACCATTCATACATTCTGGATGACTTTTAGTAAAGTTTACAAATTGTTCAACTTCAGTAATAAAATCATCTCTGATAAAACCATTGTCTAATTGATTGTACATCCAAGCTTTGTTCATATACATTATTACCTAATGATATTATAATTTGAAACATTATTAAACTTGTATCACTTGAAATAAGCTTAAATAAAGCATTATGTGCACAATTCCATCTCACGATCTTCATATCATATTACTGAAAATCTCCTCTATACTAAAACAAATAAATAAAACTAATATACACATGTTGTTACTTAAAGCATCATTAAATAAAATAATCATACATATATGAAAGTAAAACAAATTTAATATATAGAATAATGAACATGCAGCAAACAATGGCCACGACATGAACTCCTGCGGTAGCCGGCATAGACGTGAGCAGCGCCTGCGGCTAGCTGAGAGCAGGCCGCAAGCAACCCCTGCGACCAGCCGTGAGCAGGCGCTTAAAGTGGCCAGCTGCGAGCAGGACTCTGCGGTGGTCCCGAGCAAGCCCCCGCGGCCAGCCGTGAGTAGGCCCCCGCGCCTGGCCGCAATTAGGTAGCGAGAAGGCGCTGCAGCCGCCTGTAGTGACCGGCCTCTAGCAGTCGACCTGTGGCGGCCGTGAGCAGGCCGCGGTGGCCGTCGTGGGTGTGAAAAGGAAGAGACGAGAGAGGAGAGGAGCATACTTGAGTCACTGGTTGCGGATCACGGTGAACGGGAGAGGGTACGAGGTTGCTGGATGCGGAGAGGAGATCGTCGAAGCCGGAAAATCGTCGAGAGAGGAAAAAGCACGGGTCGCGCGGAGAGGAAAGGGAGCTCCCGTGCCTTAATTTTAATCTACGTTACCGATGGAATCAATCTTCCGTCGGTATTTTCCGACGGACACATAATTCCGTCGGTAACTACAGACGGAAACTTAATTCCGTCGGTAAAGACCGATGGAATTAATTTCCCGTTGGTAACTTTTCCGCCCGCACCCATTAAATTAAAACTCGTTAACTTATACTCGTTAACCAGAGACATTTACCGACGGAATTAATAATTCTGTCGGTAATATCAGAAATTCGCTAACCCAGAACTTGTAAATCCGTTGACCCTAGGGCGATTTTCCGACTGAATTTATTTCAGTTGGAAATTACCGACTGATTTAAAAAAGCAGTCAGTAATTATCGATGAATTACGGACTGAATTTAATTCAGTCGGCATTTACCGATTGAATTAAATTCAGTTAGTAATCTCATCGTTATTTGCAGGAATTTTTGTAGTGGGCCATCTCGCGACATCAGCTGCATAATTCCTGGTCGGACACAGTCAGGGCAGGTCCCCAAATCTGAGACATAAGATGAAGTTTAGACTATAGTCCCTGGTCTGCCCCTAACTGATCAGATTTCCCCATCTCAAGCTTTATAGATGGTCCCAGTACTTTTACTAAGATAACTCCCGGCCGACTCTTTAGTGGTCAAATCGTGAAAGATGGGTCCCTCGCCACAGTCTTAGATAAAACCCGGTCAGTTCACCATGGCTCATCCTCTTCATCAAGGCTCAATCTTGGTAACCACATTTGAGCTGTCATCCCGAGCTGTCTGTAGCTGAACCTGGGCAGGACGCGGAAAGCACTAAGTGACAACAATATCAGAGAATCGTAACCTCCTATAAGAGAATAATTATCCTACGCCAGGGAATATTCTAGTGGTCTACCACTCCCTGAGAGTGGAACCTTCTGTTGGTCCCCGTGATTGTTTTGATGTAATCAACCAAGTTAGGTTAGGTTATGTTTGGTTTTGATCTCTGTGTCTAAGTGTGCAGAAGCTTAGGAGCGCAAGAAGTCGAGCAGAAGATGCAGCTAGCGAGAAGAACGGCACAGGAAGGGAGCTGACAGGCTCGGTGCGTCCGAAGGATGAAAGAGCTGCGGAAGAGTACACCGATGGATGAGAAGAATGTGTGCGATGTTCGAGGGACGAGTGTTGGACCCCATGGTGTTTTGATGTGATCAACCAAGTTAGTTAGGTCCTGCTGTATGTTTGATCCCAGTGTCTGAGTGTGCAGGAGCTTAGGAGCGCAGGAAGTCGAGCGGAAGACGCAGCTAGCGAGAAGGACGGCACGGGAAGGGAGCCGACGAGCTCGGTGCGCTCGAAGGACAAGAGAGCTGCAGAAGAGTACACCGATGGGCGAGAAGAACGTGCGCGGCGTTCGAGGGACGTTAAGCCGGGGAGGAAGGCTGCTCGAGGAAGGTCGGAAATTGGGTTCGGATGTGCCCTATTTCGGTTGGCCGAAATCACCCAATTGCATGGAGCTACGGAAGTCAAAGCAAGGCGAAAGGATGTTGGAAGTAGAGCTTAAGGCGCCTCAAGCCAGTACTGGAGGCGCCTCAACCTTGGAGGCGCCTCAAGCTTGAAGGCGCCTTCAGTCTTGATGAAGGCGCCTTCAACTGGTCAAAAGTGATCGTTTGCGCTGCGGATAAAGTTTTATCCGCCCACTCAATGGAGGCGCCTTGGACCCCTGTTGGAGGTGCCTCAGACCCTCGAGATCAGTTTTCCAGAGGCTATTTAAAGGCCCCTAGAACTAGGAATTCAACATCGATTGAGTATTCAACTCTGTAACAACTTCCTAGCAATAGTTCTGAGCCGTTAGTGTGTAAAAGGCTTCTCCGCCTTTAGCAAAGGAGATCTTCTACTATGCTTTTCTTACTGCCCTGGATTAACAACCTTCTTGGTTGTAACCAGGTTAAATTCTTGTCTTCTTGTTTCTTTATTGCTTCATTATTTTATTTACTATTGCACTATTAGAGTTGAAAGTACGAGGAGGGTATAGTTTTAATTTTTCAGAAGCAATTCACCCCCCCTCTTGCCGGCCTCCGCTGCACCTACACTTGGTATCAGAGCCAGACCGTCCCAGAAGGACTGACCGCCGACTGAAGCATAACGATCAAGATGATGGCCGGAGCGAATATTCATCCCCTGAATCTCGACGGAGACTTCACAACATGGAAACGTCGGATGGAGGTATTTTTCAAAACAGAATTTGACATTTGTTTAATTATGAAATATGGCTATGCAGTTCCAAAAGATAAAGAAGAAAACACGTGGAGCAAGAAGGAGCAAGCCGATTTTGTCGCCAACGGAAAGATAGAATTCCACCTGCTTAGCGTGCTGCCACCACAAGAGGTAAGTAGAATCGGAAGCTATGACTCTACGAAAGACCTCTGGGAAAAATTCCTGGAGCTTCACGAAGGTACCTCGGAAGCCAAGCTAGCGAGGCGCGACATCCTCCTGACCCAATTAACGAACCTCCGGATGAACCAAGGCGAGAAGGTAGTGCAACTCCAAGCAAGGATCAAAGAGCTGATCGCACAACTAACCAACCTTGGAGAAGAAGTAACGAACCTAAACTCTATCCGGTACGCGCTCAATGCCTTCCCCAGAACTCCAGTGTGGGTCTCCTTAGGAGATGCGTATTACATCTCTAAGGACTTCGAGGTAAGTACTTTAGAAAGTTTGTTTTCTACATTTGAACTTCACGAATCTCGGATTGTAGAGCCCATTAAAGTGGAGAAAACAAGTCAGAACATTGCCTTGAAGGCAAGAACAAACGATTCTGACTCTGAAGCCTCGATCGACGAATCCGAAGCTACATTAATGGTAAGACGATTTAATAAGTTTTTTAAATCTAACAAATTTAGATCGCAGAAGTATGAGCGAAAAAGGAGAACGGTTCATTGCTACAACTGCAATGAAGAAGGGCACATCAAGGATGACTGCCCAAAATTAAAGAGCAAGCAAAAAGAAAAGGAAAAGGTCAAGTACAAGAAGCTAGAATCCTCCAAGCACAAGAACTGAAGGTCACTTGGTCAGATTCGTCATCTTTCGAATCAGACATCGAAGCCTTCTCGGAGTTAGCGCTAATGGCTAACCATCAGATTGAAGAAGAGTCAAGCTCAGAGATGAGCATAAATGAAGGGGGAAGAACATCAGAAGAGGAAAGCTGCAGTGAAGGGGGAGCCTCACCAAGTCAGGTAAGTAAGGTACGTAATCTAACCCCAACTCAGTCTTTTCGCTTTATTAAGTCTCTTTCTAAAGACTTATTCAAATTAGAAAAAGAAAATGCTGAATTGAAATTGAACCTAGCAAAAGCATGTCCACTAGAAATGTATGATAATCTAAAATTAGAAAATGAAAAATTAAAAGTTAAAATTGAGAAATTGAAAGATAATGCATGCTTAAATAATTTTCCAAAATCAAAGTTAAGAATTTATGGAAAATTGAACTGATATATAAGAAAATATCAGGGCCAACTTAGAAGAATACCTAAAGGATATATACCCCCTAAGTTTTTGATCAACCCTGTAGGAAGGAACCTTTATTGGGTTCCAAAATCTTTGCTAGTTTAAATTTTTTTCTTAGTTAAACACTTACAGTGAGAAAATTAAACATTGAGTTTCTTTATGGAAACTTTGTCTAAGGAAGTGGTTGTTGCTCCAATAACCAAGAAGGCCTAGTGCCTCGCCACGACCTGGAAGCCGAAATATCGAAATAAAAATATTTAATTAACTTTCTGATAAAAGCATTAAAATTAGAATTAAATAATGCTTTGAAAAGTTTTTAAACATTTCCTTAGAAATTCTTTAAATTTTTTTTTCTAGAAAAATGTCTCTTGAAAGTTTTACTTAGAAATTTTTTTCGGAAAATTCTAAAAATTAATTTTTGACTTAGAAAGTATTTTAAAAAAAAAACTTAATTTTGACTTAGAAATTACTATGAAAAATTCTAAAAATTAATTTTGACTTAGAAACTATTTTGAAAATTCTAAAAATTAATTTTTGACTTAGAAATTATTTTTAAAAAAACTTAATTTTGACTTAGAAATTACTATGAAAAATTCTAAAAATTCATTTTTGCTTAGATATTTTTTTCATTTTTTCTCTTAGTATTACCCCGTTTTTGCTGTGATCAAAGGGGGAGAGAGGATTTTTTTTTTAAATATTCTTTTGAAAAATTCTGGCTAAATCTTTATTAAGTAGTTGCAATTTTATTTATTGCAAATTTAAGCTAAAATATGTTAGTTTAGTAATTTTCTTTAAAATTATTGTTTTGTCTATTTTTAACCCTAACTTGAACTTAGGTTGATGCACATCAAAAAGGGGGAGATTGTTAGACCCCGTGGTGTTTTGATGTGATCAACCAAGTTGGTTAGGTCCTGCTATGTGTTTGATCCCTGTGTCTGAGTGTGCAGGAGCTTAGGAGCGCAGAAAGTCGAGCGGAAGATGCAGCTAGTGAGAAGGACGGCACGGGAAGGAAGTCGACGGGCTCGGTGCGTCCGAAGGACGAGAGAGTTGCGGAAGAGTACACCGGTGGGCAAGAAGAACGTGTGTGGCGTTCGAGGGACGTTAAGCCGGGGAGGAAGGCTGCTCGAGGAAGGCCGGAAATTGGGTTCGGGTGAGCCCTATTTCGGTTGGCCAAAATCACCCAATCGCATGGAGCTACGGAAGCCAAAGCAAGGCGAAAGGATGCTGGAAGTAGAGCTTAAGGCGCCTCAAGCTAGAACTGGAGGCGCCTCCATTTGCCTTGGACGCGCCTCAATCTTGAAGGCGCCTTCAGTCTTGATGAAGGTGCCTTCAACTGGTCAATAGTGACCGTTTGCGTTGCAGATAAAGTTTTATCCGCCCACTCGATGGAGGCGCCTTGGACCCCTGTTGGAGGCGCCTCGAACCCTTGAGATCAGATTTCTAGAGGCTATTTAAAGGCCACTGGAACTAGGAATTCAACATCGATTAAGTATTCAACTTTGTAACAACTTCCTAGCAATAGTTCTGAACCGTTAGTGTGTAAAAGGATTCTCCGCCTTCAGCAAAGGAGATCTTCTACTGCGCTTTTCTTACTGCCCTGGATTAACAACCCTCTTGGTTGTAACCAGGTTAAATTCCTGTCTTCTTGTTTCTTTATTTACTATTGCACTATTTGAGTTGAAAGTACGAGGAGGGTATAGTTTTAATTTTTCAGAAGCAATTCACCCCCCCTCTTGCTGGCCTCCGCTGCACCTACAACGAGAAGTCGGGACAAAAGCCTGCTCGAGGAGAAGGCCGAAAATTAGGTTCGGGTGAGCACTATTTTGATTGGGCACAATCACCCAAGCAATCGGGACTTCGGAAGCTGAAAAGGAGAAAAAAAGAAGCTGGAGCTATTTATACCCTGCAGCATTGAGGGCGCTCTCATGGCGTTAAGGGCACCCTCCAAATTGAGGGTGCCCTCCATGGCGTTGAGGGTGCTCTCCATGGCGTTGAGGGTGCCCTCAGCCCAGTCTTTGTGACCGTTGGCATATGAATAAAGCTTTATCCGCTTTTCCCCTTGGAGGCGCCCTCAAGACTCGAAATAGGATTTCCAGGAGCTATATAAAGGCCCCTGGAGCTAGGAAATAATCATTCAACTCGGTATTCAATTTCCTAGCAACTCTTGAGCTCTTTAAGTGTGTAAAAGGCTTCTCTGCCTTCAGAGAAGGAGATTCTTAATGCACTGTTCAACCGTCTTGGATTAACAACCATCTAGGTTGTAACCAAGTCAAATTATTGAGTCTCTTATTTTCTGTTTCTTTTATTTTATTTGTTATTATTTTATCTGTTATTATTTTATTGTTTCTATTTTAGAGTTAAAAGATCGAGGAGGGTATATTTTATTTTGTAGGCAATTGACCCCTCCCCTCTTGCTGGCCCCGCTGCACATGATGGATCGAGACGCGATAGGGGGGGGGTGAATAGCGCTCGCGGCTATTTCGTTCAATTATCGGAATCGTAAAACGTTCGTCGAGTAATTAACGCAGCGGAATAAAAAGAAACAAACACACAAGAACACAGTTGTTTACTTCGTTCAGAGCCTAGATCGACTCTTACTTGAAAGCCCGTGATCCTTGATCGCTTTCCATGGGCAACAACTAAAATATCATGAATAAGTACAAGTAGAAGTAAGTACAAATGAAATTGAAATGATACCGACAACAGAATAATAATAAGTGAAGCTTCGGGTCGTCGACAACTGCAACAGCACTTTAGAATCGACTCTTGAGCAGCACACAGCAGAAGGAAAGCTTGTGAATTGTTGATTCAGCTGCTGCCTCGACCCCTGCTTTTATACAGTGTTCAAGGCGCCTTAAACAAGCTCCAAGGTGCCTTGAAGCTGAATTCTATCCCGATCAGTTCGCTGCGATAAGCCTTTGACTGCTGCGACCTGAAGGTGCCTTCAAAGCCCTTCAAGGAGCCTTCAGCCTTCTGTCCAAGGCACCTTGGCTTCCTCCAAGGTGCCTCCAAGCTGGTTTCGCAGCCAACTCAGGTTTTGCACCCAAGGCGCCTCCAAGCTCCATGGAGGCTCCTCGGACACTGTTCATCCGAGGGTAATTGTGCACTTTGGTCCCTGCAAGATATGTTAATCACAAAAATACCCTACAGCACAAAGTTAGCATAAAACAACAGTATGAATATGATAAAAAATATTATGACAGTTTCCGGACTGTCCGGGTCTGACTTCGGATTTTCGATCGGAAACCCTAGGTCGACCCGACGCCTACTGTTCCCTCTACGGGGAACGCGTCCTCACCTACTCCACTCAGGAGATTTACCTGTTGCCAGTGCGATCCTCCAGATCGACTGGACTTTTGCTCAGCACTCGACGCTTTCGGACTTTCTGCTGGACATCCGCTTCCCGGCTAGTCCAGTCTTTCACCTGGTTCGCGACACCAGGACTTTCCACCTAGGGTTACCACCCCCTAGGACTTTTGCCTGAAGCCATCAACCTGCCAAGACTTTCCGCATAGGGTTATCACCCCCTATGACCTAGGGTTACCACCCCCTAGGGTATTCCCTTTGCCTAACTGCAGCTAGGACTTTCCTGAAATACTCAAGCAGACTTGTTAGATTACTAAACACCTTAACTTTGAATCCTTTGCCATTATCAAAACATGAGTTCGATCATCGGATGCTTCCCGCACCAACAATCTCTCCCTTTTTGATTATGGCAACTCAAATTCAAAGTTAAGTAAACAGATATCAAATAAAGAATAGATGCAAATGAAAACATTTAAATCAAGCTTAGCATCAATGAATATTTTGCTAAAGTAAACTCCATGAATTTTAAAATATAGCATCAAGTTTAGGCTCCCCCTTAACTGTTACTCCCCCTTCATTATTTTAAATTTGAATTTGCTACTCTCATTTTTGAATTTGAATTTGTGTATTTGAATTTACAATTTGCTACTCTCCCCCTTTGCCATATATAAAAAATAATCAAAATAGTCATTCGATTTTTAAAGAGGGATAACAAGACCTTGATAACACTTAACATTTCATCATTTTCTTTTCTTACCTTTTAGCTAAGTGAAATAAAGATCTAAAAGTTAATAAAGGTTGATTTTACAGAATGATGTTAGCCCTTTGGACACTTAGTTAAAATTATAAAACCACTGGAAGATGGAACCTTTTGACAGTCTTTAACTAAGTTGAAAAAGCTAGTAAAACTATACGTAGAGAAGTACTTGTTTAGTTTGTGAAATATTTGGAGTCAAATGATTTTTGAGAAAACATTTTTTGAAGTCGCTTTTTACTTAGTAGAAATTTTTTTTGAAAGCAATGAGTTAAATTTTGTAAAACTATGCTTTACTTAGGAAAGCAAGAATTTACAAAGTTAGATTACAAAGTGGGCTAAGTTTTAAAATTTTGAAAATAGCTATGTAAATACAAATTGGAACTTAGCTAAGCTCTTTGCAAGTATTGGATTTTGAAAACTATAGTTTAGGTTAAAAAACTTAGCTTAATTTTAAACAATACTTATTAAATTTTAGGACAAGGAGGGAGTTGAGTAGCTAAAAATTTGATTTAGGCTATTTATTCAAAGTCAGTTGGTCCTTAAGTCCAAGCATGGGTCAAGTTCAAAAGATTTCAAATTATCCAGTTTTACTTTAAGAGGTATCAGAGCCCTAAAGATCAAACATGCTTAACTAAAAAGCTGAGTATCCTTTACCAACTGTCTAACCTTTAGCTACTTGTTGATTGCCTAGAGGGCAACAACTTTCACTTGGTTAATCAAGTTAAGTCAATTTGGTCCAGTTAGATTTGACTAGAGCTGGAAAACTTGACTTGATTGATGTATATTACGTGTTTAACGCCCAGACTCATATTGATGCACAGATATAAGCATTCTTGAGTCCAGGCTGTACCCTATGCATCTCACGTCATTCTATGTCTTACAAGCACAAGCAAGGTATACCTAGGTTTTTGTGAGATGCTCTGGCTTGAATCTAGGGGAACATGATTTCTAGGGGGAAAATTTAGGCTAAGTCCAAATTTTGAAAATTCTAAGAAATTGGAATTTTGAAAACTAATTTTCCTAGAATTTGAAGAAAAAAACACGTAAAAGCAAGATGATTAAAAAGAAACACCTATTCTACCCAACACATTCCTATTTGCCTTCTAAGTGCACTGAACTCAAGTTCAGGTAAGGGTTTTGTCAAATGTCAGCTAGGTTTGATTTGGACTCAACATGATTGAGTGCAATTTCACCCTTAGCTATGTGATCCCTTACAAAATGGTGTTTTAACTCTATGTGTTTAGTCCTAGAATGGTGAATAGGATTTTTGGTCAGATTAATTGAGCTGATATTATCAATAAATTTTTTTGTATTTTTATATTCTAGTTGATAGTCTTTTAATGTATGCATCATCCACAACAGTTGAGATGCACACTCTCCTAGGGCTATGTATTCAGCTTCTGTAGTAGATAAAGCAACACAGTGTTGCTTTCTGCTTGACCAACTTACTAGGCACTGACATAGAATTTGGCCGCTACCACTTATACTTTTTCTGTCTAATTTACACCCGGCATAGTCCGAATCAGAATAGCCATAAAGGTCAAAGGTGCAAGTTCTAGGGTACCAAAGTCCTACATTTAGGGTTCCTTTAATGTACCTAAGTATTCTTTTAACATATGTTAGGTGTGACTCTTTTGCACAGGATTGGTATCTTGCGCACATACCTACTGCAAACAATATATCGGGTCGGCTTGCAGTTAGATAAAATAAGCTACCTATGGCACTCCTATAGTACTTTGGATCTACTGGTTTTCCTTCTGGGTCAGAGTCAATGTTGATGTTGGTTGCCATTGGAGTATTTATTATTTTTGAATTTTCCATGCAGAATTTTTTAATAAACTCCTTAGCATATTTAGTTTGATAAATATAGATTCCATCTTTGGTTTGTTTTATTTGTAAGCCTAAGAAAAAGTTGAGTTCTCCAACCATACTCATTTCAAATTCATTTTCCATTAATCTAACAAATTCTTTTAAAAACTTAAAGTTAGTTGAGCCAAAAATTATATCGTCAACATAGATTTGGGCTATAAAGATGTCTTTTTCTATAGTTTTTACAAATAGGGTCGGATCTATTTGTCCTTGGTTAAAGCCTTTGGATATTAAGTAATTAGATAATCTTTCATACCATGCCCTAGGGGCTTGTTTTAGTCCATATAAAGCCTTTTTTAGTTTAAATACATGATTTGGGTAGTCTAAGTCTTCAAATCCTGGGGGTTGGCTTACGTAGACCTCTTCCTTGATAAACCCATTTAAAAAGGCTGACTTAACGTCCATTTGGTATAACCTAAACCCTTTATTTGCTGCATAGGCTAATAACATCCTAATGGATTCGAGTCTGGCTACTGGTGCATAGGTTTCATCATAGTCTAAGTCTTCAACTTGACTGAACCCTTTGGCTACTAGTCTAGCTTTGTTTCTTATTATATCACCCTGATCATCCAACTTGTTTCTAAAAACCCATTTGGAGTCTATTATTGATTTATCTATGGGTTTACGTACAAGGTCCCAGACTTGGTTTCTTTCAAATTGTGCTAATTCTTCCTGTATTGCAATGATCTAGTCTGGGTCAGGTAGGGCTTCTTCTATAGTCTTAGGTTCAATTTTAGAAATAAGGACAATCTGACTAAGGTTTCTATAGGAGGATCTAGTTCTGACTCCTAGGTTTGGGTCACCCAAAATTTGGTCAGTTGGGTGAGAGGTACTTCCCCTAGTTGGTCTTATGTGTGGGCTAGAAACTGGTTCTTCTGGTTTATTAAGGTTAGGTTGGATTTCTTCATCATCTTCTATAGTTCTTGGATTGATGTCAATATTTCCATTTATATTAGGTAGGTTGTTTTATTTATTAAAGATTACATTAGTTGTTTCTTCAACTTTTAAGGTATTTTGATTATATACTCTAAAGGCCCTACTGGTTGAGGAGTATCCCAAAAATATTCCTTGGTTAGACTTGGGTGTGAATTTTCCTAAGTAATCTTTAGTATTTAAAATGTGAACTTTACAACCAAATACTTTTAAATAGTTTAGGTTGGGAATTTTATGGTAATAAAGTTCATAAGGTGTTTTATTGTGAGGTTTGTTAATTAAAATTCTGTTTTGAATATAATTTGCAGTATTTATTGCTTCAGTCCAAAATTGATGATTTAAATTATATTCATTTAACATAGTCCTAGTGGCTTCTTGTAGTGTTCTATTTTTACGTTCCACTAGACCATTTTGTTGGGGGGTTCTAGGACATGAAAATTCATATTGGTATCCATTTATTTTATAAAATTGGGTAAACCTATGATTTTCAAATTCCCCTCCGTGATCACTTCTTATTCTTTTAATTTTAGTATCTTTTTCATTTTCCGTTAATTTTCAAAAATTACTAAATATTTCATAGGTTTCATCTTTTGTTTTTAGGAATTTTACCCATGTGTACCTAGAGTAGTCGTCAATTATCACTAAGCAATACTGGTTCTTGCTTAGTGACTTGGCTCCATGTGAATCAAATAGGTCAAAGGTGAAGAAGATCAAGTAAGGAGTTAGTTCTTTCTAGGTTGGTTGACTTGTGGGTTGACTTGATTTGTTTTCTTTGTTGACAAGCATCACAGATTGAGTTTTCAATAAATTTTAATTTGGGCAAACCTCTAACTAGACCATTTTGACTCATTTTTGAAATGAGTCTAGTGTGAGTGTGACCCAGTCTTCTGTTCCATAGTTGGGTTTCCTCTTGTTGTGTCAAGAGACACTTTATTGAGGATATTGATACGTCAATTGTGTAGATGTTATTCTTCCTAAGTTCCTTAAGTCTAATTTCAGGGTTTTCGATGTTTTTAACTAGACACCCAGATTTATCAAAATTGACTAGATATCCACTGTCACACAATTGACTTATACTTAGTAAATTAAAGTTAAAATTTTCAACTAATAAAACATTTCGAATAATGAAATCGGAACTAAGTTCAATATTACCTTTTCCGATTACTTTAAGTTTACCGTCATTGTCAAATGCAACCGATCCTAAGTTCTTGTATTTGAGCTTAGTAAACTTCAACTTATCTCCAGTCATGTGTCTGGAGCATCCACTATCCAACATCCATTGATCCAATTCCTACACAAGAAGTAGTTGAATTGGTTTCTTTTAATGGATTAAAGATAACTTAATTGAAGTAGGCTCCCTAGTTTTTCATCTCACTCAATCTAAGTTAGCAATCAATTAACCCTATGGGTGGTTGTGAGATGATTTAGCTTTTGATAGTTTTAAGTTAAATTAAATTTGAAAAATAATTTGAAGTTAATTAATTTTGAAAATAATTTTAAGTTTATTAATTTTGAAAATAATTATAAGGTTTATTAATTTTGAAAATAATTTTAAGGTTTATTAATTTTGAAAATAATTTTAAGTTAATTAATTTGAAAATAATTTTAAAGTTTATTAATTTTGAAAATAATTTTAAAGTTTATTAATTTTGAAAATAATTTTAAGGTTTATTAATTTTGAAAATAATAATTTTAAGGTTTATTAATTTTGAAAATAATTTTAAGTTAATTAATTTGAAAATAATTTTAAGGTTTATTAAACTTTGAAAATAATTTTAAGTTACTTAATTTTGAAAATAATTTTAAAGTTTATTAAACTTTGAAAATAATTTTAAAGTTTATTAAACTTTGAAAATAATTTTAAAAAATTTAATCAATTTGAAAAGTTTAATTAATTTGAAAAGTTTAATTAATTTAGTTAATATAATTTGTTTAATTAATTTCAATTGAATTAATTTAATTTTAATTTAGTTGAATTAACTTGATTTAAGTTCAAGTCAATTTTAATTTTAATTTCTTAGTCATCTCACCCGATCTAAATTTCAATCAGGGAACCTTATAGTTTTTGTGAGATGATTTTAATTTTAGGGTTATGTTTAACTTTGTGTTAAATTCAGGTTTAGCTTTGGGTTTAACAAGTAAGCATTTCTTGGATAAACCTTTGGGCTATGGTGAGTCACAAGGAACTCATTAAAGTAACCATGCCTTCGAGGTTTCCCAAATAGTCCTACCCATTGAACTTAATACTAAACCTTAGTCTAACTGGTTAGGATCCATTTAAGGGTAGCTTCGGTCAGTTCCACTTGGCCAAATGCACCAGGTCGAAGTCATATCTTCCTAGACATGCGATGCCCAAGCTTCCCTGACATACTATCATCCAAAAACTTCACCAGTACTATGGGTCAAGTTAAACTTAATTTCTTTTAATCTAACCTTAATTACCCTGCCGGGTAGTCTATTCTTGTTTACCCATTTCGGGTAGATAAGTTTCGGTTACCCGGTCGGGTAGTTTAGTTAGGGGTGCCAGCTATTCTGGATCCTCCTTCTAATTTATTATTTGATTGAGTTTTTGAATTTTGATTTAATTTCAAATTTATAATTTGGATTTTGAATTTTTGATTTTAAATTTAATTTCTAATTTAGAATTTATATTTTGAATTTTTGAATTTTAATTTAATTTCGAATTTAGTATTTATAATTTGAATTTTGAATTTTTTAATTTTAATTTAATTTCGAATTTAGTATTTATAATTTGAATTTTGAATTTATAATTTGAATTGTTTTCGTGTTTACTCCCCCTGGATCATAGCCTCGATATGGTCTATCGAAGTAGTGTATTTGATCTTTCGGGACCCAGTATTGGCCAAGTCCAACTTGATTGATCAATTTGGACTTGGGGACCCATGATTGGACTGATTTACTATTTGTTTTGTTTATTAAAGATAAATAAAATTTATATTTCTTTTTGGTTTTATATCCTAGCCCAGTTTTATTGTAGACGACTCTTTGTGACCCAAGAATTAGGTCGAGATTCTTGGATCCTAAAGAGAACCGTTCTAAGGTATTTTCTAAATCCTTGACCTGATTTTTTAAACTAAAATTTTTTTCCTCAAGTTTTTGAACTTGAGTTGAATTTCCAGTCTGAACTTGATCAGGTAAGGATTTGGAGTTAGTCACTTCTTTAAGGACAGCTACTTCCTTTAAAAGTGACTTAATCTTAAGGTTTGACTTAGCTAACTCGCGTAATAAATAATTGACTAAATGATTAAGTCTAGGAATACTTACAGCGGAGTCTGACCCTTCGGAAATGGATGCGGATCCGTGACTTTGCTCGGACTCGGCCTCTGACTGGCTCTCGCTCTCACTCTCGGATTCGTCGATCTGGTCCCGGGCCATCAGCACGAGTAAACTCGTCTGATCGAGTTTGTCGTCGTCGTCCTCCAAGGAAGATTCATCCCACGTCGCCTTCAGGGCCTTCTTCCTTCTTTGCCTTTTTGCTTCCTTTTGGTTAGGGCAGTTGGCTTTGATGTGCCCTTTCTGGTTGCACCCGTAGCAGGTAACCTCGAATTTTACCTTAGAGCTCGGTTGGGCCTCCTTGGATTGGACTGCCTTCTTTAGGTCTCTCTTGTTGAAGCCCTTCTTCTTCTTGTAGAGCTTCTTCACGAGGTTCACGAGTTCGCTGGTCAGTTCGTCTTCTTCATCTTCTGAGTCGGGTTCGTCTTCTGATTTCGGTTCAATTTTTCGCTGTAATCTCGGTTCGCGTGTTCGACTGGTACCTGCAACCAAAGCAACCCCCTTCTCGGTTGGCTGTGCATTAGTTTGCTCGTGAAGTTCAAACTCAGAAAATAACTCATCTAATTTTAAACAGGACAAGTCCTTGGAGACTTTGTAGGCGTCTACCATTGATGCCCACAATGTACTCCTCGGGAATGAGTTTAGTGCGTACCTTATAACGTCCCGATTCTCAACTTTCTGCCCGATTGCATGAAGAGAGTTGAGGATGTCTTGAATCCGTGCGTGGAGCGAACCTGCCGTCTCTCTTTCCTGCATTTTTAGATTGTACAGTTTATTAAATAATAAGTCACGCTTACTTACCTTGGTTTCGGAGGTGCCCTCGTGGAGTTCGATCAGCTTTTCCCAAAGTTCCTTTGCTGATGAGAATGGACCGACTCTATTGAGCTCCTCTTTGGTCAGTCCACACTGGAGGTGCAGGTAGCTCTGGCATTGGCTTCCACTTTCTTGATGAAGGAGGGTTCCCAGTCTTCGCAGGGAGTAGGTTTGCCATCAGTGGCAGTCGGTAGTTGAAATCCAGTTCGAATGATCATCCACATTTCGAACTGGATTTTTAGAAACGTCTCCATCCGTCCCTTCCAGTACCCGAAATCTTCTCTGGAGAAGAGCGGGGGACGGACAGTGTTGAAACCCTCTTGATGGGTCATTGAGAGAATATGCAAATAGGAATAAGAAAAAAATATGTCCCAAGACTATGTCTTGGATTAGTAGTACGGGAGTAAAGTAAAAAAAAACAACTAACTCGAGTGGTGTTGCACCAACTTCGAGCGAGATCGACACGAACGGAAAAAAACTGGAATATAGTAATAATACTAATTTCAGTTGACTCCGAAAAATTTAAAACACCGCGAAAAAAATTTGATTGGTGGTTGCACCAGATCAACGTTACCCCGCTCTGATACCAATTGTTGGATCGAGACGCGCTAAAGGGGGGTGAATAGCGCTCGCGGCTACTTCGTTCGATTATCGGAATCGTAAAACGTTCGTCGAGTAATTAACGCAGCGGAATAAAAAGAAACAAACACACAAGAACACAGTTGTTTACTTCGTTCGGAGCCTAGATCGACTCCTACTCGAAGGCCCGCGATCCTTGATCACTTTCCGTGGGCAACAACTAAAATATCGTGAATTAGTACAAGTAGAAGTAAGTACAACTGAAATTGAAATGATACCGACAACAGAATAATAATAAGTGAAGCTTCGGGTCGTCGGCGACTGCAACAACACTTTAGAATCGACTCTTGAGCAGCACACAGCAGAAAGAAAGCTTGTGAATTGTTGATTTAGCTGCTGCCTCAACCCCTGCTTTTATACAGTGTTCAAGGCGCCTTAAACAAGCTCCAAGGCGCCTTGAAGCTGAATTCTATCCCGATCAGTTCGCTGCGATAAGCCTTTGACTGCTGCGACCTAAAGGCGCCTTCAACGCCCTTCAAGGCGCCTTCAGCCTTCTATCCAAGGCGCCTTGGCTTCCTCCAAGGCGCCTCCAAGCTAGTTTCGTAGCCAACTCAGGTTTTGCACCCGAGGCGCCTCCAAGCTCCATGGAGGCGCCTCGGACACTGTTCATCCGAGGGTAATTGTGCACTTTGGTCCTTGCAAGATATGTTAATCACAAAAACACCATGAAACACAAAGTTAGCATAAAACAACAGTATGAATATGATAAAAAATATTATGACAGTCTCCGGACTGTCCGGGTCTGACTTCGGATTTCCGATCGGAAACCCTAGGTCGACCCGACGCCTACTGTTCCCTCTACGGGGAACGCGTCCTCACCTACTCCACTCAGGAGATTTACCTATTGCCAGTGCGATCCTCCAGATCGACTGGTCTTTTGCTCAGCACTCGACGCTTCCGGACTTTCTGCTGGACATCCGCTTCCCGGCTAGTCCAGTCTTTCACCTGGTTCGCGACACCAGGACTTTCCACCTAGGGTTACCACCCCCTAGGACTTTTGCCTGAAGCCATCGACCTGCCAAGACTTTCCGCATAGGGTTACCACCCCCTATGACCTAGAGTTACCACCCCCTAGGGTTTTCCCTTTGCCTAACCGCAGCTAGAACTTTCCTGAAATACTCAAGCAGACTTGTTAGATTACTAAACACCTTAACTTTGAATCCTTTGCCATTATCAAAACACGAGTTCGATCGTCGGATACTTCCCGCACCAACAGCACCAACAAGTGGTATCAGAGCCAGACCGCCTCATAAGGACTGACCGTCGACTGAAGCATAAAGATCACGACGATGGTAGATGCAAGTATTCATCCCCCGAAATTCGACGGAGACTTCGCTACATGGAAACGCTGAAGGGAGGTATTCTTCAAAACAGAATTTGATGTTCTTTTAGTTATGAAATATGGTTTTGCTGTCCCTAAAGACAAGGAAGAATACAACTAGATGAAAAAGGAGCAAGCTGATTTCGTGGCCAACGGAAAGGCAGAGTTCCATCTGCTCAGCGTTCTGCCATCCCAGGAGGTAAGTCGGATCGGAAGCTACGACTCTGCCAAAGACCTTTGGGAAAAATTCCTGGAGCTCCGTGAAGGCACCTCAGAAGTGAAGTTAGCAAGGTGCGACATCCTCCAGACTCAGCTTACAAATCTCCGAATGAACAATGGCGAGAAGGTAGCACAACTCCAAGCAAGAATCAAGGAGCTAATAACTCAACTGAACAACCTCGGAGAATCGATAACAAATAGAGACTTGATCCGGTATGCGCTCAACGCCTTCCCAAAAACTCCAGAATGGGCGTCCTTAGTAGATGCATACTATATCTCTAAGGACTTTGAGGTAAGTACGCTAGAAAATTTATTTTCTACATTTGAACTTCATGAATCTCGAATTGCAGAACCTAAACAAATAGAGAAGTCAAATCTCAATGTTGCCCTATAAGCCGAAATGGACGATCCCAACTCTGAAGCGCCAATCGACGAAACTAAAGCGGAGCTATTGGTAAGAAAGTTAAATAAGTTATTAAGACTAATAAATTTGGATCATAGTCGAGAAAGCATCAACACAATAGAAGGACGGTCTGATGCTACAACTGCAATGAGGAAGGGCACATCAAGGATGACTGCCCAAAATTAAAGAAAAGGGACAAGGAGAAGTTCAAAGACCGGCGTCCTCTAAACGCAAGAGTCTGAAGGCTACATGGGATGAATCATCATCCTCCGAATCAAAAGTCGAAGCCTTCTCAGGAATAGCATTGATGGCCAACCATCAAATTGAAGAAGAAATCAGCTCAGCGATGAGCATAGATGAAGGGGGAGACTCATCAGAAGAAAGCTACGATGAAGGGGGAGCATCAGACATAGAGGTAAGTAAGGTACGTACTCTAACCCCTAAACAGTCTTTTCATTTTATCAAAATTCTTACAAAAGACTTAGTAAAATCAAAAAAAAAATTGCTGACTTAAAATTAATGTTTGATAATTTAAAATTAGAAAATGATTATTTGAAAATGCAAATTGAAAATCTAAAAACTGAGGCATGCTTTAAACCAAACAAATTTCAAAAATAAAAGCTTAGAATTTATGGAAAATTGAATTGGTATATTAGAAAACATCAGGGACAACATAGAAAAGTTCCCAAAAGTTATGTACCTCCTAAATACTTGATTAATCCAGTAGGAAGGAACCTATACTGGGTTCCAAAATCTTTTCTAAATTAAATTTTTGTAAGTTAGCACTTTTAGTAAAAAAAATTAAACAGTTAATTTCTTTATGAGGCTTTGTCTAAGAAAGTGGTTGCCCCAATAACCAAGAAGGCCTAGTGCGTCGCCACTGCCTGGAAGCTAAAATATTGAAATAAAATGTTTAATTAACTTACTGATAAAGCATGAAAATAGAAATTAGATAATGCTTTAACAAGTTTTTTTAACATTTTTTTAGAAATTTCTCAAAAATATTTTGTTTAAATTACCTAAAGGTTAGAGTTCTTTGTTAACTTAGAATTTATTTTGAAAAATTCCTACCCCGTTTTTGCTATGATCAAAGAGGGAGAGATATGAACAACTTTAGGGGGAGTTAATATTTTTTAAAAAATTGGTACTTAAAATTTTTTTTGATTGGAACAAGTTAATATTTTTTTACTTAGAAAATTACAAATTCTATTATTACAATTTTTATGCTTAAAATGTTAGTTTAGTAATTTCTTTAAATTACTTCTTGTCTATTTTTTTCCTAACTTAAACTTGGGTTAATACACATCAAAAAGTGGGAGATTGTTAGTCCCCATGGTTGTTTTGATGTGATCAACCAAGTTAGGTTAGGTCCGGTTTGGTTTTGATCCCCGTGTCTAAGTGTGCAGGAGCTTTGGAGTGCAGGAAGTCGAGCGGAAGACGCAGCTAACGAGAAGGACAGCACAGGAAGAGAGTCGACGGACTCGGTGCGTCCAAAGGACGAAAGAACTGCGGAAGAATACACCGGCGGACGAGAAGAACGTGTGCGACGTTCGAGGGACGAGAAGTTGGGACGAAAGTCTGCTCGAGGAGAAGGTCAGAAATTGGGTTCGGGTGAGCCATATTTCGGTTGGCCGCAATCACCCAAGCAATCGGGACTTCAGAAGCTGAAAAGGAGAAAAAGATAAGCTGGAGCTATTTATACCCTACAGGATTGAGGGCGCCCTCATGGCGTTGAGGGCACCCTCCACATTGAGGGCGCCCTCCATGGCGTTGAGGGTGCCCTCAACCGAGTCTTTATGATCGTTAGCATGTGGATAAAGCTTTATCCGATTTTCCCTTTGGAGGTGCCCTCAACCCCTTTGGAGGTGCCCTCAAGACTCGAGATAGGATTTCCAGGAGCTATATAAAGGCCCCTAGAGCTAGGAAATAATCATTCAACTTTGTATTCAATTTCCTAACAATTCTTGAGCTCTTTAAGTGTGTAAAATGCTTCCTCTCCTTTAGAGAAGGAGATTCTTAGTGCGTTGTTCAACCGCCTTAGATTAATAACCATTTAGGTTGTAACCAAGTCAAATTACTGAATCTCTTATTTCCTATTTCTTTTATTTTATTTGTTATTATTTTATTGTTGCTATTTTAGAGTTGAAAGATCGAGGAGGGTATATTTTATTTTGCAGACAATTCACCCCTCCCCTCTTGCCGGCCCCGCTGCACCAACACCTTTCTTCTACCAATCGGAGGTCGTCACACATCCTCTCTCACCTGACAGGCTCTGACACCCGACATTCTCTGACAGCGGTCAGACTCTAAAGGTATGCAGCGTCATATAAAAAGGGAGGTTCTCTTCCTTGGTCAGGTACGTACACATCCGCACTAGTCTTCAACAGTTCTTTTTTCCTTCCATCGTACACTACTTTTCCGGGGGAAAAGGACCCGACTTGAGCATCGAAGGACCTGCGCTGGGGACTTTTTCCCTAGTTTCTGATCTCTAGTACTCTGTGTGCTTGTCTGAGTGTGCGGAGTCTAAGTACTACCAGTTCCCTTACTACAGACCTTTGGATTGCATGTGGGGGTTTGTTTTTCCGACGCACATACACAAGGTACGTTAAAATCGCCTCTCCGTTAATATCAACATCATCTCTGTCGAGATCACGATAGTTGATGGTCTAATTTATTGAGCCGTTTAAGATTTGATAACTGACTCTTTGCTTGTTATCAACATTATTTTTTTACACGTTACTCTCTAATAGTCTGATTTTCCAACTGATAGTCTGATTTTTCAATTCCATCTTACAAATTTTTGTTCTTTTAGCTTTGAGGCGACCTGATCTTCACACACCACTCACCTCATCTCTTTAACCTAAATTCAATGTTTTCTATTATTCAAGCTATTTTACAATGTCTCTCCTAGAATTCTACTACCGTTGATAAACAACCAGCCAAGTCCAAGGGATAATCCATACGACAAACTGAACTAAGCAACCAGACAACTACTGGATCGTTTGAGCAAATTAACATAATTGTCGCAGGAACCATCGCATGCCGAAAGGCGGCTCAGAGCCCTAATTATTAAATTAAATATGCATGCATTGAAACAATGACGCAATCAATTAATCCTTCACCCAAATCTTATGTCACAATATATTTATGTCACAATCCCAAGGCTTAACATAATTGCCTGCTTAACCCGAGCTGTGAAGACTCATTGATCCGAGCAAGATGCATATAATCCCAGCCTAGGATTGAGTTGAGAAAGATGGGGGAAAAGACATTATTGATCAGAACATCTAAAAAAAGTATTAACCAAACGAATACACCAACAAATGATGAAGGCATTAAAAATTGGCGTTAGCGCGATCTTCTAGTACTGCGCAAAGAAGCACTGAAACTCAAAGAACGGCACCAAGGAAGCCGGCTCCAGCACCGGCACCGGGAGAGCCGGATGACGCCATCCCTGCGGCGATGACGTCGCCTCCATATTCGCTTCGCTCGCCTCGTCCTCTTCCATAGCGTCGTCGTCGTCGTCGTCGCCGTCCCACATCAATGGCGAAGGCGAAACGACAAGCGGCGACAGCAACGGAATTGGAGCTGCATCGTCCTCCTCCCACGTGAGGCTCTCCTTCACCTTATTGGTATTGATTTGTAGAGGAGATGCCGGCGCCTGATTCTGGAGCCGGCTCAGACTGGTCGGCTTCTTGCCGGCAGCCGCTTCGACGCCGCTGCTTCGCATATCGATCTCTGTAACTTCCATGGTCAGCTACGGGCGGAGGCCCAATCGGGACGAGCTAGAAAGATAACGACGATGCATAGGGTACTGACAAGGACGTGGCGTCGCCATTGGAAGTTGGATATGGAGGTGGCGAGGAGTCCGCATGTGGTGGACGTGGCGACGGAGGGAGAGCCACATGTGTGGATGCGAGCAATTGCAGAGATTAATTAACCTAACAGCCGGTGTTCCTATTGATAGAACGATTAAATTTAAACCTTACCTGCCTCCCCTAACTGATCTCCTGGTAAAAAAAAAAAAACAAACAAACTAGATCAGTGGATGGATTAAATTATGATCGTAATTTGATCATAATTAATTATAATGTCTTTTTGAATTTATCGTCTCCTCTAAATTATAGTTTGGGTCGGGAAGGATGTCTAGAGGTCATCTCTTATTCTGCGCCCGGCAACCTAGTCACTTGCCGACGGCCTCCGGCCATCCGTCCTGACCCAAACTATAACCTTGGCGACAGTAAACCCAGGGAAGTATCGTAACTAATTACGATCGGATTACAACCACGATCCAATCATAATTACAAGTGGCTCATCCCTTGGTCCATTTTTTTTTAACCAAAGGATCTGTCCTATGCCGTGTGAATCTTTTAAATTTTTTATAATTATATGTTTGGCATGGTAAATATATATTTTTTCTTTTAATAGGCCGACTTAATTTAATTGAAGTTGATTGACTGGTTGATCCTTTGATTAAGTAAGTCAATTAATTAGGACATTAATTCAATTACATTGGCTTGGGCTTTTTGAATCAACCACCTTGATCAATCCGCTAATTTTTCTTTAATCGTTTAATCTGTTCAGAGTAATTAGAACTTGTTTACTCAGATCGAATGCTCCTCTCGAACTAATAGCTTTGGCCATCTGACTTAACCTACTGATCAACCTATCCACCCAGTTGATTTATCAGATGATTGATCTACCTAAATTGATTAGCTTGTTCAAATTTACTGAACTAATTTGATTATTCGACCCAATCTATTTTTCTGACCAACCTAACACATCTCACTAGATTTGTTATGTTTGGCCTAAGCTGACTGTTGGAACTTTCGAGTCGTAAAAATCCCGAAATCCTATGTCACCGGATCCGTACAAAGATAAAAAAAAATTTCGTGTACATGTTTTCTAACCTAGATCTACTCTAGATCTACATGGTAGAGATTTATACCTTTGATGCGAAGCCCTTCGCTTATCCCGCTCGTCCAAGAAGATGTCGGATCTCAAGGGTGTCAAGTGAACACCCCTCTATGTGTATCCACATGAACAATTAGGTGGAGAAAAACCTCTTAAGTGTGCTAGCACTCAAGGAGGTTTCGGCCAAGGTGGAGGAGAGGGAGAACAAGAAGAGAGGAGGAAGAAGATGCAAATCAATTGCCTTGAATTAGCACACAAATGCACAAATTTCACCTTTTAAGTGGCCGACCACTTCATGGTGGTTTGTAACCTCCATGGGATACCAAGGGTCACAACTCTTGGTCTCCCTCATGAGGTGGCATACCATGAAGTAGTCTTGATGATGTGACACATCATTATTGGCCGGCCCTCATGCCAAGTCATCTAATGAAGGCATATGGTCAAGTCAAGGTCAAGTCAAACTTGATTCTTAATCTTCCTTCTCAAGTCAAGTCAAACTTGACCTCTTACCTCCCATGGTTGATTAAATCCAACCATTTGATTCAAGCCAACTTAATTTAATGAATCTATATTCATTGAATTAAATTGATTCAATGAGTCATAATCTAAATTAGACTCATTCAATACATGAATCAAATTGAGTCCAACTCAATTAGTCTAATTTGGATTACTCTTAATCCAACTTGGATCATCACATGAACCTAATCCTCTTGGTTCATCAAATGAACCTAATCTCCATCTAATTGCCCTTTGTGTGTGACCCTATAAGTTCTTGTAACGTTGGCAATGCTCCTAAACCCATTTAGAAACATTAATAATGAGTTGTATCTAGCAACACATCATTACTACCCAAGTTACAAGAATGTTGAAATCCAACATCACCTTGTTGTTGGGATCGTTCGTACTCGGCTAGAGAGGGGGGGGTGTGAATAGCCGCCCCAAATCACTCGTTTCTTCCTACAATTCGTTAGCGCAGCGGAAAAATAAACTAGAAACGAAAGGAAGAATATCAAACCTTAACACAGCGATGTACGAGGTTCGGAGATGATGCTCCTACTCCTCGGCGTGTCCGTAAGGTGGACGAACCCAATCAATCCGTCGGTGGATGAGTCCCCGGAAAACCGGCTAATAAAAACTCCTTCTGGGTGGAGAAACCTCGCCACACTTGTTTGCAACAGCAAACAGGAGTACAAGTACAAAGAATAAGCAAGAAATACAATAAGAATACACAAGCACTCTACCAATCTTGCTTTCTCGTCGACTGGAGTTCGGATGAAGCAACAGCTTCAAACAGCTGTTCCAGTCGGGGAAGCTCACGCGAAGCTTTCGGGAGGAACTCAGCAGAGCTCTTATCGCAGCCCACAAATCTTCAAAGGAGAAGAAAGAAGGAAAAGAAGCGGTTGCACCAAAGCCTTGATCTCCTTTTATAACCTCGCGAACCCGCACAACAAGACGTGGCCGGAGAAGACGAGCGACCCGACTCAGCGGTTGAACCGATCGGCTCCACCGATCGGTCCAGACCTTCTCGATCGGCGGGACCGATCAGCCTGGCGCTGATCGGTCCCTAGACCGATCAGATTGTTCCGTATGCCCAACTGTTTGCTTTCTGATCGGTCTGCAGACCGATCACAGCTGGATCGGTCCACGCACCGATCCCACCTCTCTGCGTCTACGATCGGCCGTGAGACCGATCAGCTTACGCCGATCGGTCCCGACCGATCGAAGCACGTAAGCTGCTTTGCCTTTTTGTTATCCGATCGGTCACCGGATCGATCAGATACACAAACGTATCGCTGGATCGGTCTGCAGACCGATCCAGAGCTTGGTTTTTGCCCAAACCAAGTCCCAAACCTTTCAAACCAATATCCGGTCAACCTTGACCTATTGGTACATCATGCTTAGCATCCGGTCACTCCCTTGACCTGCTAAGACTCCTCACCAAGTGTCCGGTCAATCCCTTTGACCCACTTGGACTTTCCTCTTCGTGCCAAGTATCCGGTCACTCCTATGACCTACTTGGACTTCCCATCACCAGATGTCCGATCACCCTTGATCCATCTGGATTTTCCCTTGCCCGGCTTCACTCATCAGGACTTTCACCTAGCTTCACTCACTAGGGTTTTCACACTGCCTAACATCCCAGTTAGGACTTTCTCACTGCCTGGCTTCACTCACCAGGACTTTCCAACTGCCTAACATCCCAGTTAGGACTTTCCCACTGCCTGGCTTCACTCACCAGGACTTTCCACACTGCCTAACATCCCAGTTAGGACTTTTCCGTGCCAAGTCTCCATACTTGGACTTTTCCAGTGCCAAGTCTCCATACTTGGACTTTTCCCGTGCCAAGTCTCCATACTTGGACTTTTTGCGTGCTAAGCTCCCTGCTTGGACTTTTCCAGTGTCAAGTCTCCATACTTGGACTTTTCTAGTGCCAAGCTCCCTGCTTGGACTTTTCCGTTGCCAAGTCTCCATACTTGGACTTTTTCCCGAATCAGGTCAACCAGGTCAACCTTGACCTACGGTTGCCCCAATAATCTCCCAAACATCTATTCTTGTCCCATATCAAGAATACAACTCTTCCACAAGTGTCAAACATCAACATGCAACTCAACTAGGTCAACCTTGACCTAAGGTTGCACCGACAATCTTCCTAAGTCAAACATCAAAATACAACTCGAGTCAGGTCAACCAGGTCAACCTTGACCTAAGGTTGCACCAACACTTGTGACTGCTAATTGTGACTCTTCACAATATATGACAATGTCCTTCTATCCTTGACATCTAGATTGATCAATTTGAGGCATAGACGGTGTCATCCTCTGATCAATCTAAATATTGAACTCCAAGTAGACTCACTATAATCAAATGAGCTCAATATCTCATATTGACTCATTTGGGCATGGTCATGCACTTAGTAGTCTCACTCTATCAAGAATAATGATGTCACTCCCGTTATATAGGAGGGATAGATCTCATCTACATCACTCACATCCCTCCGCATAATTTGTTACATACCCAATAATCGCCTTTAAAGTCCACCCAATTACGGGTGACGTTTGACGAAGCCAAAGTATGTAACTCCTTATATAGGGAACCATGATGACTTCAGGTCCAAGGACTAATAGTCATACTAATAGCCATATGAGAAAGTATTTGACACTCATATAACGATCCATGATACTTTCTCATGGCGGGTCATTCAGTATGCATTCTCCAATGCATACTCATGTGTCAACTTGATATCTCCATATCCATGACTTGTGAGATCAAGTCATCGAGTTGACCTACATGCTAGTCTTGTCGCATTAACATTGTCCCTGAATGTTAATACTTGACTAGGAATGATTAAGAGTAGTGTTCTCTATATCATCTCACTATCAATTCAACCAATCGATTGATATAAATAAGAACCTTCTACTCAAGGACACTAGTATACTTAGTTATTTGGCACCAATACAAGTAAGTATAATAACCATAACAAAAATGCCTTTATAAATGTAGGAATATGATACAATGAGTCTATACAACAATCATCATATGATTGCCTCTGGGGCTCTAACTAACAATCTCCCACTAGCACTAGTGTCAATCAGTGTAGGGTCTAATACCCAATGACCTAGTGTGACCTTCATGCTTTCTCTGTGCCAAAGCCTTGGTCAAGGGATCAACAACGTTAGCCTCTATGAACTCTTCCAGCTCACAGCACCACCATTCAAACAAAACACGAACCCAGATTGCGATCTTTAATCATCCTGGTCAGTTTGGAAGCTAGCATCACTGTAACCCTTTACAGCTAGCTCGTCATCGCCTCCATATATCAAGAAATATTCTTCAGTCTTTCTTAAGTACTTAAGAATATTCTTGACTGCTATCCAGTGACTTTCACCTGGATCTGACTAGTATCTGCTCGTCATGCTCAAAGCATACGAAACATCAAGACGAGTACACAGCATGACGTACATGATAGATCCTATGGCTGAGACATAAGGGATCATATGCATGCGGTCTCTCTCCTCTCTAGAAGAGGGACTTTGAGTGTTCGAAAGACTCACACCATGTGACATCGACAGAAATTTTTTCTTGGAATTTTGCATGGCAAACCGTAGTAATACCTTGTCAATATATGTACTCTGACTTAGGCCAAGCAATCTCTTATATCTATCTCTATAGATCTTAATGCCTAGAATACATGCTGCTTCACCTAAGTCCTTCATTGAGAAACAATTCCCTAGCCAAGTCTTTACAGACTGCAGCAAAGGGATGTCGTTCCCAATGAGTAGTATGTCATCCACATACAATACAAGGAAGACAACTGTGTTCTCAACAACCTTCTTGTAGACACAGGGTTCATGTTCATTCTTGATGAAACCAAACTATTTGATTGCATCATCGAATCGAAGATTCCAGCTCCGAGAAGCTTGTTTTAGTCCATAAATGAACCTATGCAACTTGCATACTCTGTCAATATGTTGTGGATCTATAAAACCCTCATGTTGTGTCATGTACACATCCTCGAGCAAGTTTCCATTCAGAAACGTGGTTTTGACATTCATCTGCCAGATCTCATAATCGTGGTATGCTGCAATAGCAAGCATGATCCGACTGGACTTAAACATCGCTACTGGAGAAAAAGTTTCATCATAGTCAATACCATGAATTTGCTTGAAACCTTTAGCTACCAGACGACCCTTATATATAAGTCCATCCATGTCAGTCTTTCTCTTAAAAACCCACTTACACCCAATGGGTTTGACCCCTTCAGGTGGATCAACCAAAGTCCATACTTGGTTGGTGTACATGGATTCCATCTCGGATCTCATGGCCTCTAACCATTTCTCATAATCTGGTCTCATCACAGCTTCCTGATAGGAGGTAGGCTCATTCTCAATGAGCATAACGTCATCATGGTCAGACAAGAGAAATGAGTATCTCTCAGGTTGACGACGTACCCTATCAGACCTGCGAAGAGGTATGCCTACTTGAACTAGTTGTTGTTGTTGGATCGAAAAGAATTTAGATATCTCCACAATGACATGATATTGTCCACTTTGGGCCTAAGCCCTCATGACTTTGCTCTTGGGCTCTCCCCAAAAGGCCTCACCCAATGGAGATATCTTTTCTCTTATAAACCCATGATCTTTCCTATGTGTTTCCAATATGGGACTATGTTTGCAACCTTGCAACCCCAACAATCCCCCCCTCAAACAAAGGACCATAGGCTTCCCACGTCCGATCCTCGACCCACCAGGTCTTCCTGCCCCTCGGTCCACCCGACCTACTAGGACTTCCTTGCCTAGTCGCAACTAGGACTTTCTGCCTGGTGTCTGGTCCTCTTGATCCGAACATAGGAGCCCCCACTTTCTTTGTTCAAGGTCAATATTGTACCCACATGGCTCAATCAGACCATAGCTTTTGTGCGCAGTCGGCGGTTAAACCTTCTGGCAGTCCGGGCTCTGATACCAATTGTAGGATCGAAAAGAATTTAGATATCTCCACAATTGCATGATATTGTCCACTTTGGGCCTAAGTCCTCATGGTTTTGCTCTTGGGCTCTCCCCAAAAGGCCTCATGCCAATGGAGATATCTTTTCTCTTATCAACCCATGATCTTTCCCATGTGTTTCCAATATGGGACTATGTTTGCAACCTTGCAACCCCAACAGTTGTTCCTCAACTCCTTGTGGAACAATCTCATCATCCATAACACTTTGTGGTTCCAGTTCAACTTCCATCAAAGCTTCAGTGCTATGGTCTATATCCTGAACTTCTTCAAGATTGAACGTACTCCCACTAGTTTTTCTAGAAACAAAGTCCCTTTCTAGAAAAACTCCAGTCTTAGCCACAACTATTTTGTGTTGACTGGGAATGTAGAAGTAATATCCCTTCGTTTCCTTGGAATATCCTATAAAATAACACTTATCGGATTTGAGTCCCAGTTTGTCCGAGACTTGACGTCGAACGTAAGCCTCACAACCCCAAATCCTCATAAAAGACACCTGGGCATCTCTCCCAATCCATATCCTATATGGTGTCTTTATCACAGCCTTGGATGGAACACGGTTGAGTATGAAGGCTACTGTGTCCAGAGCATAGCCCCAAAGAGATATAGGAAGATCTGTATGACTCATCATAGACCGTATCATATCTAATAGGGTACGATTCCTCCTTTCGGATACACCATTCCACTGTGGTGTTCCAGGAGGAGTGAGTTGGGATAGAATTCCACACTCAGCTAGATAGTCATGAAACTCATGGCTAAGGTATTCACCACCTCGATCTGATCGAAGTATCTTAATACTCTTGCTAAGCAAGTTTTGCACTTCATTCTTGAATTCTTTGAACTTTTCAAAGGATTCTGACTTATGTGTCATCAGATACACATAATCATATCTACTGAAGTCATCAGTAAAGATAATGAAGTACCTATATCCACCTCTAGTAGCGACATTGAAAGGGCCACATATATCACTATGTATAAGTCCTAACAAGTCAGTCGCTCTCTCGCTGTGTCCACTAAAGGGAGTCATGGTCATCTTGCCTAGTAGGCATGACTCACATGTCTCATATGATTCAAAATCAAATGAGTCCAGCAAACCATCTTTATAGAGCTGGGATAAGCGTTTGTCATTTATATGACCTAAGCGACAATGCCAGAGATAGGTTTGGTTCATTTCATTTCATTTGAACCTCTTGGAATTTATGTTATAGATGGGATTCTCTAAGTCTAGAATATAGAGTTCGTTCATCAGAGATGCACTACAATAGAACATTTCATTTAAATAAACTGAACAAGATTTGTTCTTTATTATAAATGAAAAATCTTTCTTGTCTAAACAAGAAATTGAAATTATGTTCTTAGTAAGAGCAGACACATAACAACATTCATCTAATTCTAGTATAAGCCCAGAGGGCAGAGATAGATAGTAAGTCCTTACAACTAGGGCTGCAAACGAATCGAGCCGGCTCGCGAGCTTTTCGAGCCGGCTCGAAAAATATTCGATTCGTATTCGAATTTATCGAATTCGAGCCGAACTCGAACATGTTCGAACTTTTTCTCGAGCCGAACTCGAACCCAAATTATATTATTCGAGCCGCTCACGAGCCTTAATATTTATTAATATAAGTTAAATATATATTAAATAAATAAATTTCGAGCCTTTCGAACCTATTTTCGAGTAATAATTCGAATAGTTCGCGAACATGTTCGAATATTTCGAGCCGAATTCGAACCCGAACCCTAATTCGAACCGAACTCGAACCAAACATTTTAAAATTTTCGAGCTTCGAATCGAGCTCGAACTCGAATATACCTATTTCGAGCCGAATTCGAGCCTTAAATTTTTCAGCATATTCGGCTCGATTCGATTCGTTTACACCCCTACTTACAACAACAACAGCAACCCGTGCTCCATTGCCTACTCGTACGTCCACCTCGCCCTTCATCAATGTCCTGCTATTTCTCAATGCCTGCACATTAGTACAAATGTGAGAAGCACATCCGGTATCTAATACCCATGATGAAGAAATAGAGAGATTAACTTCTATAACATATATACCTGAAGTAGAAGTCTCACTTCTCTTATTCTTAAGATCTTCCAAGTACACTTTGCAGTTCCTCTTCCAGTGCCCGGTCTGACCGCAGTAGAAGCAGGTAGCATCCTTGGCAACCCCTCCTTTGGGTTTCAGTGCCTTACCTTTACCCTTGGCTTGAGACTTTCCCTTACGTTTAGGCTTGCCCTTGCCTTTGTGCATTTGCACCATCAAAATGGAGTTGGGCTTAACCTTCTTAAGGTTGAGCTCAGCAGTTCTTAACATGCTTAGCAGCTCGGGCAGGGGTTTATCAATTTCGTTCATGTTGTAATTTAGAACAAATTGATTGTAACTATCTAGCAAGGATTACAAGATCAAGTCAGTGGCCAACTCTTGACCAAAGGGAAATCCCAACCTCTGTAGGTTTTCTATGTACCCAATCATCTTGAGTACATATGGACATACGGGAGTCCCGTCTTGCATCTTGCACTGAAACAGTGCCTTAGAGATCTCGAATCTCTCGTGCTTAGCTTGTCCTTGATATAGTTGACGAAGATGTTCAACCATATCATAAGCACCGATCATCTCATGTTGCTTCTGAAGCTCAGAGTTCATGGTCGCGAGCATGAGACAGGACACATCTAATGCGTTATCTTGATGCTTCTTATAAGCATCACGGTCAACTCGCGTAGCAGTGGCAGGAGGTGCCTCGGGAATGGGCGTCTCCAGGACGTACAGTTTCCTTTCCTGAGTGAGAACAATTCTCAGGTTCCTGTACCAGTCCAGGAAATTAGCTCCATTGAGCTTGTCCTTATCAAGGACAGAACGCAGGGAGAAGGTGTTCGTGTTTGACGACATGACAATCTACAACAGAAAATGTAGAAAATAAATATCATATTTCACTAATCATTTAATTAGGCCTTTAACTAAACGATGCTCCCACTGAATTATAAAACTTTTGTAGAATCAAGTCATGGATGTGGTCAAACCACACTCATTAGATTCTAACCAACTAGCTATAATTCTTGTGGGACAAGATCCACATCATACTATGTCTTGAGTTAGCTTTGGCTAAATCGCCCAATACTTAGTATGATCGGTGTTAGGACCAAAAGTAGCTAGAGGGGGGGTGAATAGCTCGTCGCGTTCGCTTGGTGCGCTTCGTTGCTTGGCGTTGCTTGTTTCTTCTTGGATGTGCAGCGGAAAATACAGAAACAAACATAAAACGCTAACACTAGGATTTTACTTGGTATCCACCTCACAAGAGGTGACTAATCCAAGGATCCACACCAACGCACACACCCTCCACTAAATAAAACCTCCTTTGTGGTAACTACCAAGGGCGGAGAAGCCCTACAAGACTCAATACAAGAAGAAAGGGAAGGAGTACAAGAAATAGAAGCTTACAAGCTTTACAATGAGTACAAACCCTAACCCTAGCTTCTCTTCTTGACTTTGATCCGCCTCTTGACTTGGAGAGCTTCCAAGATCCTTCAAGAACTGGCGATCTGAGCTTTGTGAGTGCTGTGGAGGATGGCGAGAATCGAGAAGTTGTCGTTAAAGTTCTGCCGAAGACCACGCTCGCATGCGGCTTAACGACGCCAACGGTCGGATCCCGATCGATTCGAATGTTCCGAATCGATCGGGAGGCTGGATCGATCCACGGATCGATCCGGAGCGCCTGCTCGAAAGCGCTGGATCGATCCACGGATCGATCCGGCGCTATCGCGCGAACACGATCGATCGGCCGATCGATCGGGACCTCTGATCGATCCACGGATCGATCCGAGCTTCTGTCACTTGGGAAGAATGCGGATCGATCCACCGATCGATCCACATCTGGATCGATCCACGGATCGATCCAGCACTTGGTTTTTGCCCAAAACCAAGTCCCAAACCTCCCTAACCAACATCCGGTCAACCTTGACCTGTTGGTACATCATGCCTAGCGTCTGGTCACTCCCTTGACCTGCCAGGACTCCCCACCAAGTGTCCGGTCAATCCCTTTGACCCACTTGGACTTTTACTCGTCGTGCCAAGTATCCGGTCACTCCCTTGACCTACTTGGACTTCCACCAGATGTCTGGTCAATCTTGACCCATCTGAAATTCCTTCCTTGCCAAGTATCCAGTCAATCCTTTGACCTACTTGGACTTCCCAACACCAGATGTCCGATCATCCTTGATCCATCTGGATTTCTTTCCTTGCCAAGTATCCAGCCAATCCTTTGACCTACTTGGACTTCCCAACACCAGATGTCCGATCATCCTTGATCCATCTGGATTTCTTTCCTTGCCAAGTATCCAGCCAATCCTTTGACCTACTTGGACTTCCCAACACCAGATGTCCGATCATCCTTGATCCATCTGGATTTTCCCCTTGCCTGGCTTCACTCACCAGGACTTTCACCTAGCTTCACTCACTAGGGTTTTCCATCTGCCTAGCTTCACTCACTAGGACTTTCACCTGGCTTCACTCACGGGACTTTCACCTAGCTTCACTCACTAGGACTTTCACCGGCTTCACTCACGGGACTTTCACCTAGCTTCACTCACTAGGGTTTTCATTCCGCCTAGCTTCACTCACTAGGACTTTCACCGGCTTCACTCACCAGGATTCTACGCCCAGCTTCACTCACTAGGACTTTCACCGGCTTCACTCACCGTGATTTCCTTCCGCCTAGCTTCACTCACTAGGACTTTCACCGGCTTCACTCACCAGATTTCCTCCGCCTAGCTTCACTCACTAGGACTTCCTTCGCCTACATCAGTTAGGACTTCCCATCAAGTATCCGGTCAACCTTGACCTACTTGACTCTTCTTCATTGATGTCTTATTGTCAAACATCTAAACCCTAACCAAGACTCGACTTGGTTAACCAGGTCACCTTGACCGAGGGATATTGCACCAACAATCTCCCCCTTTTTGATGTTTGACAATACCACAATAACACTTACAATCCCACATGTAAGTTAGGCTAATCCTATAGCCTCCTTCTTCATGCCACTAGGTAATGAACCCATAAATTAAGCTTTCCATTCTCCCCCTAAGAGGGCAAACTCCTCCCTCTAGGTAAGGAAAACCTAACTTACTTCCTTTCATTCTCCCCCTATTGGCACACATCAACCCCCTACAAAAAACATCAACCCGTCTTTGGACACACATCAACCTATGCTCCAATTTTGGGCACACTTCAACAACTCCATTTGTTGAAGACTCTCCCCCTGAAGAGTTGCTCATCGTGATCACACTTTTACTCATTGTGATCAACTCAATATTGAAGGTCCCATACCCTTCATTTATCCTTAACTTCTTCCTCAATGTAGACAAATACCCAACCTTGAGCATTTTCTAACATCTTGAGTTCCCACTTGAAATGATGAGGATATCCACTCCCCATTTATCCCCATTTCAAGTTTAAATGCTCAACCTTGAGCAAGTTCACAACAGAAGGTTAACCACCTTCCAAGGTTCATGAAAAATAATTTTCATGTCTTTAAAGAGTCCCTCTCCCTAAAGACATGGTGGTAACTTCTGTCATTGCACCAACAATGACTTGGAATCCCTAAACCTTTAGGAAACCCAGTTTAGAAGTTTTGAGGTTCAAATGTTCAAAATTTGAAACAAACCTCAACCTAAACTTCAACTTAGCCTTCCTTTACCATTCCATCCTTGTTTTCAACACGAAAACACCCTTTTATGTATCCAAATGTATTTTAAGGGTTTGGAATGGTTACCTAGACTAAAATAGGTTCAAAGTGTTGAAATCGCTTTCCGGCTAAAATCAACAACTTGGATCGATTGGAGTTGGGTTCCAATCGATTGAACCTTTCGAATCGATCCACCGATCGATTCAGAATACCGGATCGATCGGCTGATCGATCCAGCTTCTTGATTTTGGTTCCCGAATCGATCCATGGATCGATTCAGCACTCAATCGATCCATGGATCGATCGAGACTCGATAGTTGCTGAAATTCCATTTCAGTCAATCGAAACCCTAGAAAATTCTACAAAATCCAAAAATTATGAAATTTCGTGTAGACATTGTTTAGGGCATATATTATCAAGGAAAAATAGTTTTCTATGAAAATACATCATCTTTTCAAAGATTGACACAAACTTGAAAACTTGCAAAAACTTTAGTGTTTTCTTCAAGTTTGTGTCTAACTATTCAATGGTGATTACTATCAAAAGATAGCCTTCACCAAGGTTTTCCAAAATCATTTTGAAAACTTTTTCAAAACCAATATCCCACCATGTTCCTTGGGCATAATGCACATGACTTGTACATTAGCTTTCCCAATGATGGGAAAACACATATCTATGTGTTTTGATGAAACTAAAACTCAAAAGAATGCACTAAATCAACATCTTGAGTTTTGTTCATCATCCTAACATCTCACTTGTATCTAATGTGCACTAAAACACATACAAGTCATCTTATAGGTCTTTGTGAGATGTAGATTTTGGTTTTGCCCTAATCTAGGGATCATGCATATCTATCTAGACATTTCAAAGATATTAGACATCCACCTAGGATGTCACTTGTTAATAAGTGTTGTTAAATGCCATTTATCCTTAATTACAAGGAATTAAACTAATGCATGATAATGTTATGGCATACATCAAAAGGAAATAATTTTCAAAAGAAAATATCCTATAACTACATGATGTATGAATGTCATGACATGGTATTCTTGTATTTTTCATAATAAGTCATGAATACAAAATACACATAAGATAAAATATGATGTCATGGCATATTATGAGCAAACAATCATGGCAAGGTTTAGCATAAATAAAATATACCTAGATTACCTATCTAAGTATCCTTAAAACCTTAGCTAAACTTACAACTTAAACCTAGATTGCCCTTAAGTGCGTCAAGAAAACGCCAAAACCTAAATTGGCATTTCTAATTCCCTTGATTAATTTATGCCAATTGAAATTAAGCATATTCCTCAAATGTTGGCATATTTCATTTTTCCACAAGAGTAGCACTTTAAAGTTAAGGCCCGGATTGCCTTAAATTTCCTAAGAACATACCAAAATCCCAACTTGGTAGCTCTTATGAATTTCCCAATATGTGCCTTTTAAGATTAAAATCAACTTTTCACCACTAGGCGCATTTTACTCTTTCAAGGAGTAAATAATAGTTCCATTTCATTTTCAAGGTTAACAAAACCTTGAAAATGCTCCTTGAGTGTCAATTTCCTCAAAGTTGGGTTAACTACCCTTCTAATCGGAGTTGACACTCTCTAACCCATTTATGGGGTAGAGAAAATGCTCCTAGGAACCCAACACCTATTGGTGCTCCTTGGATGCTCTAGGTACTCACTAGGGATAACTTCCCTAGATACCTTCCTAGTGACCTTGTTGGGCTTCTTAGAAGCCTTGGTCACATTTTCTAGGTCAACCCTAGGGATAGCCTCCCTTGTGACCTTGTTAGTGACTTTCTTAGACTTCTTAGAAGTCTTAGTCACTTTGGTTGCAAAAATACTCTTAGGGATGACTTCCCTAGTATTCTTAACTTGACCTCTAGACCTAGGGTTTATTCCATAACTATATGGAACTCTATGGTAAGAGGGCACATCCTTCTTAGCCTTTGGTTTGTATCCCAAACCTCTATGGCCGTTGGATGACCTTTGTGCTCCTAGACCTAGGCTATGCTCATTTTGCCCTAATAGGATATTTTCCATCCTTTTTAGGGTCTTTTCCATTTTATCAAGTCTTGATCTCAAGACTTGATTTTCTATCATTAAATCCTTAGAATTTGGTTTTTCATTAAGTCCATGAGCATTTTGGTTTCTAGGCTTGTATCTAAAATCCTTAGAGTTATTGCCTAGACTTTTACCTACATTCCTAACCTTAGGTGTAGTAGTCTTAGCATGAAGAGCTACATGTTTTTCCTTAATGCTATCATGCTTCCTATGTTCATGGTAAATAGCATTGAAATGATATAAATTTGACCTAGCATGCTTTTTACCATAACGTAAAGGGGTAGGCTCAATAAATGATACCTTCTTCTTTACCTTGGAGGCTCCCCCTTGATTAGTGCCTCCTTGAGCCTTGACCATCTTCTTCCCCTTGGGGCATTGACTACGGTAATGCCCCTTTTGATTGCAAGAGAAACATATGATATGCTCCTTGCTCTTCTTTGTGTTGGGGATGGTCTCCTTGGGCTTCACCTTGCCCTTTTGTGCCACTTGGCCCTTCTTCTTGGCTAATTTAGGGCACTTGCTCTTGTAGTGCCCATGTTCCCTACATTCAAAGCATATAATATGATTTTTATTATTAATTGAAACATTTATACCTTTGCTTGTAGGGGTGGCATCTTTTTCTTTGGATCCGGAGGTAGAAGCTTCCTCTTGATCGGACCTTGATTCTCCTCCATTTGATTTTTCTTGACTTGTGGAGGTAGAAGCTTCTTCCTCCTCTTCTTCTCTTGACCCGGATGTAGAAGCTTCTCCTTCTTCTTGATCCGGTGTCACCAAGGATTGCTCCCCCTCAATCCTAGAGGTGGAGGCTTCATCATCTTGAATATGAAACAAGGAATATGCTCCCTCCTTGTTCCCTTCGTTGCATTCCCTTGAGGATGAAGCTTCTTGGATTTCCTCTTCTTCGGAGGTTGAGCATCTCTCAACCTCGGAATCCTCCTCTTGGTCTTGCTCCACAGAGTCTCCCTCTCTGGATTCTTCTTGATCTCGTACAGTGGAGGGGATCTCTTCATGAAGCTTGGCCAATTTGCTCCAAAGCTCCTTGGCATCTTGAATTCTCCAACTTGAGCCAAGATGTGGCTAGGCAATAAGTTGACCAAAAGCTTGGTCACTTTGTCATTTGCCTCGCCCCTTTGAATTTGCTCCGAGCTCCATCTGCTTTTCTTTAGAAGCTTGCCCTTGGAGTTTGTTGGAGCTTTGAAGCCTTCCATTAGAGCAAACCATTGCTCTATCTCCATCATAAGAAAGGTTTCGATTCTTGATTTCCAAGAATCGAAGCTTGTGGATGTGTATGGTGGAGCCACCCTTGTGTCAAATCCAAGTCCATCTTGGAATTGCATCTTGAAGTTGAGCTTGATAAAATCTTGAACTTGAAGAATTTGCTCCAACTTCTTCACCCTCTAGCTTTTCTTGATATGCTTGACCCTTCCGGCGATGATTCCGGTGAAGAGCAACCTTGCTCTGATACCACTTGTTAGGACCAAAAGTAGCTAGAGGGGGGGTGAATAGCTCGTCGCGTTCGCTCGGTGCGCTTCGTTGCTTGGCGTTGCTTGTTTCTTCTTGGATGTGCAGCGGAAAATACAGAAACAAACATAAAACGCTAACACTAGGATTTTACTTGGTATCCACCTCACAAGAGGTGACTAATCCAAGGATCCACACCAACGCACACACCCTCCACTAAATAAAACCTCCTTTGTGGTAACTACCAAGGGCGGAGAAGCCCTACAAGACTCAATACAAGAAGAAAGGGAAGGAGTACAAGAAATAGAAGCTTACAAGCTTTACAATGAGTACAAACCCTAACCCTAGCTTCTCTTCTTGGCTTTGATCCGCCTCTTGACTTGGAGAGCTTCCAAGATCCTTCAAGAACTGGCGATCACGAGCTTTGTGAGTCTTGTGGAGGAGGCGAGAATCGAGAAGTTGTCGTTAAAG
The DNA here is from genome assembly GCF_018446385.1 of Zingiber officinale. Classification (NCBI taxonomy): domain Eukaryota; kingdom Viridiplantae; phylum Streptophyta; class Magnoliopsida; order Zingiberales; family Zingiberaceae; genus Zingiber; species Zingiber officinale. The sequence goes on along the minus strand of NC_055986.1, from coordinate 15,735,309 downwards.
TTCGCGAAGACCACGCTGCTGCGGCTTTAAACCCGACGCAACGGTCGATCGATTCGAATGTTCGAATCGATCGGGAGGCTGGATCGATCCACGGATCGATCCAGCGCCTCTTGCTCGAAAGCGCTGGATCGATCCACGGATCGATCCGGCGCTATCGCGGCAAGATCGTCCCGATCGATCGGTGATCGATCGGGACCTCTGATCGATCCACGGATCGATCCGAGCTTCTCGGGAAGAATGCGGATCGATCCACCGATCGATCCACATCTGAATCGATCCACGGATCGATCCGACTTGGTTTTGCCCAAAACCAAGTCCCAAACCTCCTCACCAACATCCGGTCAACCTTGACTGTTGGTACATCATGCCTCGCATCGGGTCACTCCCTTGACTGCTAGGACTCCCACCAAGTGTCGGGTCAATCCTTTGACCCACTTGGACTTTTACTCGTCGTGCCAAGTATCCGGTCACTCCATTGACCTACTTGGACTTCCACCAGATGTCTGGTCAACCTTGACCCATCTGGACTTCCTTCCTTGCCAAGTATCCAGTCAATCCCTTTGACCTACTTGGACTTCCCAACACCAGATGTCCGATCATCCTTGATCCATCTGGATTTCCTTCCTTGCCAAGTATCCAGTCAATCCCTTTGACCTACTTGGACTTCCCAACACCAGATGTCCGATCATCCTTGATCCATCTGGATTTCCTTCCTTGCCAAGTATCCAGTCAATCCCTTTGACCTACTTGGACTTCCCAACACCAGATGTCCGATCATCCTTGATCCATCTGGATTTCCTTCCTTGCCTGGCTTCACTCACCAGGACTTTCACCTAGCTTCACTCACTAGGGTTTTCCATCTGCCTAGTTTCACTCACTAGGACTTTCACCTGGCTTCACTCACCAGGACTTTCACCTAGCTTCACTCACTAGGACTTTCACCTGGCTTCACTCACCAGGACTTTCACCTAGCTTCACTCACTAGGGTTTTCATTCTGCCTAGCTTCACTCACTAGGACTTTCACCTGGCTTCACTCACCAGGATTTCCTTCTGCCTAGCTTCACTCACTAGGACTTTCACCTGGCTTCACTCACCAGGATTTCCTTCTGCCTAGCTTCACTCACTAGGACTTTCACCTGGCTTCACTCACCAGGATTTCCTTCTGCCTAGCTTCACTCACTAGGACTTCCTTCTGCCTAACATGCCAGTTAGGACTTCCCAGTCAAGTATCCGGTCAACCTTGACCTACTTGACTCTTCTTCGATTGATGTCTTATTGTCAAACATCTAAACCCTAACCAAGACTCAGCTTGGTTAACCAGGTCACCCTTGACCTGAGGGATATTGCACCAACAATCGGTAGGTAACTAATTACCAATTACATCTCTATGAAACTCTTGTTTATAGGATCAAGATCTGCATGTATATTAAAACTTGAGTTAGCTTTAGCTAATTCGCCCAAGAGTTAATATAAATGTGATTTTGACCTATCTACCAACCATTGGAAAATGCCTATAGTTAAACCCGATTCAATTGAGTTTAACTAGTTTTACTCAATCTGATTGAGTTTGTACTCGCTCAGGCGTTGATAGGCGGGACCAAGATTGTCCCTCCGTACCCTACCAAGATAATATGCGTTGCTCTGCTTTGGCAAATTCAACAACAACATGTGATCGAGGTAGTGATGGGTATCACGGCATGGTAGGCATTTTGAGTTGACGCGATTAAGATCTAATCTAATCGTTGATGTGTATCATATACTCGATTTAGATCTAATCTAATCGTGGTGCATCATATACGCGATTTAGATCTAATCTAATCGTTAAGGCACTAATTAATTACTCTACTCTAGTATGCATCACATACACACACACAAGCAATTAATTAAAATTGTGATTAGTCATGGCCCTACCACGATCTTCTCAAGCCAATGAGAAGATCGGATGGTCAACCTAGGGTCAACAGCTTCTCCAAGCTCCTCCCTTTGACCGCCATGTGTTGCTCGCACCCTCCTCGTAACTCCTCCTCGAGTGGACCTTCCACCGTTCCAATTTTGTACATTACAAATTTGAAACTCGAGTTACATTCGAGTCTAAAACTATTTTTACAACAGGAATATTAAAATAGAGAAAGGCACGACGCGCAGGTCGCATAGCAAATACAACACGCACATCACACAAAATGACGCGCAGGCCATAATATGAATTACAACATATTTTGTCCAATCTTATTGGGTATTTGGGACATGACCATCACAAAAATTATACATAATTCTAAATTATGTAATTTCCATAAATTTCTATAATTTTTTTCTATTATTTTTATAATTTTATGAGTTACAACTTCCCGGCGGTCCCGTTTAGCGATTTTCGGGTGCGATCGCGGGACAATGCCCCTTGCGGGGTTAGGGGCAGCACCCCTTCTCGTGAAATGAGTCTCACGAATGTCCCACGATGATCTTACAGCGCCCTAAGCGGCTGTCCCAAAACATTTTGGGCGAGACCTTGCCATTTCGGAAGGTGTTTCTCGGTAGTCGAAGCCTACAAGTGACCAAACACTTATTGCTTCGCTTCTACGAGAAAAATACCCATAAAATACATAAAAATAGTAAATATATAGAAACTTACAGATCTGTAGTTTTTCATCAAAACCAAAATAAAACACGTACACGCTTCGCATGTGGCTCTGATATCACTGTTGGGACTTTCGAGCCGCAAAAACCACTTTTTACGTTGCGGAAACCCCGAAGTCCCATGCCACTGGATCCGTGCGAAGATAAAAAAAAAATTCATGTACATGTTTTCTAGCCTAGATCTACTCTAGATCTACATGGTAAAGATTTATACCTTTGATGCGAAGCCCTTCGCTTATCCCGCTCGTCCAAGAAGATGTTGGATCTCAAGGGTGTCAAGTGAACACCCCTCTATGTGTATCCACACGAACAATTAGGTGGAGAAAAACCTCTTAAGTGTGCTAGCACTCAAGGAGGTTTCGGCCAAGGTGGAGGAGAGGGAGAACAAGAAGAGAGGAGGAAGAAGATGCAAATCAATTACCTTGAATTAGCACACAAATGCACTAATTTCACCTTTTAAGTGGCCGGCCACTTCATGGTGGTTTGTAACCTCCATGGGATACCAAGAGTCACAACTCTTGGTCTCCCTCATGAGGTGGCATACCATGAAGTAGTCTTGATGATTTGGCACATCATTATTGGCCGGCCCTCATGCCAAGTCATCTAATGAAGGCATATGGTCAAGTTAAGGTCAAGTCAAACTTGACTCTTAATCTTCCTTCTCAAGTCAAGTCAAACTTGACCTCATACCTCCCATGGTTGATTAAATCCAACCATTTGATTCAAGCCAACTTAATTTAATGAATCTATATTCATTGAATTAAATTGATTCAATGAGTCATAATCTAAATTAGACTCATTCAATACATGAATCAAATTGAGTCCAACTCAATTAGTCTAATTATTTGAATTACTCTTAATTCAACTTGGTTCATCACATGAACCTAATCCTCTTGGTTCATCAAATGAACCTAATCTCCATCTAATTGCCCTTTGTGTGTGACCCTATAAGTTCTTGTAACGTTGGCAATGCTCCTAAACCCATTTAGAAACATTAATAATGAGTTGTATCTAGCAACACATCATTACTACCCAAGTTACAAGAATGTTGAAATCCAACATCACCTTGTGACTGCTAATTGTGACTCTTCACAATATATGACAATGTCCTTCTATCCTTGACATCTAGATTGATCAATTTGAGGCATAGACGGTGTCATCCTCTGATCAATCTAAATATTGAACTCCAAGTAGACTCACTATAATCAAATGAGCTCAATATCTCATATTGACTCATTTGGGCATAGTCATGCACTTAATGGTCTCACTCTATCAAGAATAACAATGTCACTCCCGTTATATAGGAGGGATAGATCTCATCTACATCACTCACATCCCTCCGCATAATTTGTTACATACCCAGTAATCGCCTTTATAGTCCACCCAGTTACGGGTGACGTTTGACGAAGTCAAAGTATGTAACTCCTTATGTAGGGAATCATGGTGACTTCAGGTCCAAGAACTAATAGTCATACTAATAGCCACATGAGAAAGTATATGACACTCATATAACGATCTATGATACTTTCTCATGGCGGGTCATTCAGTACACATTCTCCAATGCATACCTATGTGTCAACTTGATATCTCCATATCCATGACTTGTGAGATCAAGTCATCGAGTTGACCTATATGATAGTCTCGTCGTATTAACATTGTCCCTGAATGTTAATACTTGACTAGGAATGATTAAGAGTAGTGTTCTCTATATCATCTCACTATCGATTCAACCAATCGATTGATATAGATAAGAACCTTCTACTCAAGGACGTTATTATACTTAGTTATTTGGCACCAATATAAGTAAGTATAATAATCATAACGAAAATACCTTTATAAACGTAGGAATATGATACAATGAGTCTATACAACAATCATCATATGATTGACTCTAGAACTCTAATTAACACTGACTGTCTGATCACCTGACCAAATTGAACAAACTAGTGCAACCAAATCTACTAAATTGGAGAGCTTGTAGAAAATGATTTTCATTGTTTGCAAAACGAAGTTAAAATGATGTTTTTATTTTCAGTTATAAAAAGATTTCTTTCGTTATAATTTTACATCGCATCAAATATTTTAAAAGTTCAAAAAAAATCAGTAAATAACAGAGATACGCAGCCTTATTGGAAATATCTTTGTTTAATATGGTTGGTTGCTAGCTATACCGTGTGATTTTATAATAATATCTTAAACATATATCAAGAGAATCTAGTTTGATTCATAAATGATAATGATTTTTCAGTAAAGGCCGCAGTGACACGAAACTTTATTTACTAAACAATTAAAGCTCCTCTCACAGTCGAGCTAGACTTCAATTTCGGGTTCGGCCTAATCTACTAAACTAGCCTCAAATTGCACCTTTACATTTGGGCTTCGATTTTTCAGTCATTTTGACTTCTCTTTTGAGCTCCGCCAAATTAAGTTCTGCCATCTAATTTCAACAATGAAATTGGAGGACTAAATTCATATAAACACAATGCATTATAATTTTTTTTAAAAAAAAAAAACAAGAAGAAGAAGAAGGATGCTAGATATTTTTTTAAAAGTTGGACAAAAATTCCAAACTACATGTGGGAACCTCTTAATAAGTCCTTGTCCATGCAGTTGTTTTGATCATAAACTAACTAGTTTTCTTTATTTTAGTAGTTGTTCAACATATGCTTCTAGCATTTATGGCCCTATCAACTTCTCACCAAATTTTTTATCCACATGCGCATTTTATATCAGAAAAACACTAACTAAAAGCAATTATTTTAACTAAAAAAATCCCAAACTTTAAAGCAATTCAAACCCTTTTTTTTTTAACCCTAAAGCAATTCAAACTTGTATACATAAGAAGTAGCCTGAGTTGTAGGATCCCTGCAGGTTTGATCATTGCTTTTCCCGTTCCAATAAATAATATCTTATATTGAATTTTTGTAAACAAATTTAATGATTTCAAATAAAACTTCAAGAATAAGGGAAGAAGCTATGAATAGGTCGACCATGGGTGATGGGATGGCAGCTGAAACACGAAGGCCATTCATTAATATTAGAGGTTGTCTGTGCTCCAAGAAATGGTGGAAAAATCAATGCATCTAGAATGCATTTATACATATAATAAATTTTTTTGTTTGCTTGTTTGAGAGGAAAGCAAGTCAAATCAGAGACTTGAAAAAGTCTAACTTATAGGTTTGTGTTGGTTGATTATTAGTTAAGTATTTAGATGGCACTGAGGTAAGGTATATGCTAAACAACTGGTGCCAACAGGTTAGAGAGACTTTGTCAGGTCAACCCATATGCAGGATATTTATAATTGGTCCAATCTTACAATTAATAAATATCTACACAGAATTAAGGAATGAGATATTCAAATTCTACTTGCGTCAGAAAAAGAAAAAAAAAACTTTTGCTCTCAATTACCTTAAGCATGAGGAAATTAAATTAATTTACCTTTGGATATAAACAACAATATAACAGAAACCATAACGCCGATAATATTTTCCTCTAGTGGCTCAACTAACTTAAACATGACAATCGGATTCAGACTCATAACCAAAGGCAAGACTGAGTCAAGATATACGTGGACACATCCCCACCAGGAGACTTATGCTAAAAAAAATAATTTGAGCAGATTTTTTTTCCATTGTTAAGCAAAAAATAAAATGAGGGAATTTGGAAGAACTTTGTGAGCTGGAATTGCATCGCCGAGTCACGCGCATCAGGACCACAACTTCCATGGAATCAATATCATCATCCCCAGGCATTCTGCTAAAGCAAGCACTGAGAAGAGATTTTAATTTAAAGCATGCGTTATCTTCCGTTCATACAACTAGTTAAAGTACAGCGTTTGGGCACATGGCAGTTTGTTTCTATCGATCCTGCAATTATTGAGGACAAATGGAGGTGAATGGAGAGGGCAAACACATTCTTGTTTGATAATGATATCCGAAAGGGAATGGGCAAAGTGAAAGGAAAAGAAGGTAGAATGCAGTCTTTAATGGTACTGACTACTGAGTGTTCAAAGTTGAGGGCTTTCTAAGAGTGAGCACCCGAGAAAAGCCCCGTGCAGCTTCCAGGAACAGCTGCTGTATAATTTCTACCTACAGGTCACAGCAGGACAAGCACACCTAAATACGTTTTTTTTTTTGGAAAATTTATATGCAGTCTCTATTGGTAAATAAATTTTTACATGCAGTGCTCATCCATAAAAATCTTTAATTTCACCCCCTAATCAAATATATTTACCTAATTATCTATGATATTTTTAGGTATAAAAGTCTAAAAATTAATATAATGTCTCTTAAATTCAGTACATTAAATTAGAATCTAATATATTTTCTATCAAATTGAATACGATTCTTTTTTCATCTCAATTGGATGGAAAATATACTAGATTTTTTTTAAATGATACTCAATTGGATGAAAAATATACTATTTTCATTCCTAGTCAAACATATTTACCTAATTGGTCATGATATTTTTAGGTATAAAAAGTCTAAAAATCAGTATAATTACTCTTAAATTCAGTACATTAAATTAAAATCTAGTATATTTTATATCAAATTGAGTACAATTCTTTTTTCATTTCAATTGGATGAAAAATATATTAGATTGTCTTTAAATGATACTTGGATGAAAAATATACTAGATTTTCTTTAAATAGTAAATAATCTTGAATTTATAAGGAATTATATTAAGTAGGAAGAAAGTCATGCTCAATTTAATAGAAAATATACTCAATTCTAGTTTAGTTTAATGTGTTGAATTTAATAAGAATTATATTCATTTTTAAATTATTTGTATCGAAAAAAATATGAGGGTTAATTTTGATAGAAAATATACTCGATTCTACCATAAAGTACTGGATTGTAGTATAAAATGCTGAATTTAACCGGAAATATACTCGTTTTTAGACTTTTATATCTAAAAAATTTGAGGGATAATTTAGGTAATAATATTTACATGAGGGAATTAAAATAAGTAAGACTTTATATACAGAGAATGGAAATAAAATTTTTTATAATTGAAGACTACATGTAAAATTATGATTATGATTAAGAATTTTTCTCTAATTTACACTTCTTTGTTTTTCCTTTTTTCTAATCTTGATTTATGAGATTTATTTATTTATTTTAAAAATAAATTTTAGTAAATTTTTATTCCTTCCTCTCGATGGAGCCTGCATTTAGACGCAGCTGGTAGCGAATAAAGACGTCGGCTGCGAATAGACACAATTAAGACGACCCACGCCATTACCATCTTTCTAATGGGTTGACGCGGTCAGATCAGATGTAGAGAAAGGTGGGGCCTAGAAGTTATTGGTTATGTACCTGTTCCGAGGCCACTTGTGCTCCCAACCTTGAATTTTGCTTTGACCCATTGGTACAGTCAATATTGCCCACCTTGAATTTTGGGCCAATAAAAATATTACACGTTTATATACGATAATGCTATTACAGTGACTCTGCAGGTGAAGGCATCCAAAGGATGCCACGTCATCGTCCGGCATGCGACTAGCCATCAATGCTTCGCTGAGCTCATGATAAAACCACAATTCCCTTCTGCCATAAATCAGATACATATTTCTCCTTCCTCCTCCTGCAAGGTACACCTGATTCCCATCGTTCGCCTCCGGCGTCGAAGTGCCGGATCGGGAATTTGTTTGGGAGTTGGTGTCTTTGTGTTTGAATTTGGAGAGTTGAGATTTGTGAGTTTGCGGATTGATTGATTCATTGCCTCGTGAGATTTGCCCGAAAGGTTGGATTTTTCGTTCCCTTTTTTGGGGGAAAGTTCGGATTTTTTTTGTTTGCTCGATGCCTTCGTCCATGGCGACGCCGTCTTCCTACTGGTGCTACCGCTGTAGACGGTTCGTCCGCGTGTGGCCACAGGAGGCGATCGTCTGTCCCGACTGCGACGGCGGCTTCCTCGAGGAGGTTGATTCGCCGCCTCGCCGCTTTCACTCTCCCGCAGAGAGCCGCCGCCGCCGTCTTGTCCCCTCGTCGCCTGGTTCTCCCGCGGTCGGAAGCGATGGATCCGCCGCTGACGGCCTCCCCCGCCAGTCGTCCGATCTCAGATACCGCCGCCACCGCCGCACGTCGGCTCGCGACCGTTCTCCCTTTAACCCCGTCATCGCCCTTCGCAGCCCGTCCCGCAGCAGCGCCCGCGACTCCGATCTAGATTCCAGCACCAGCTTCGAGCTCTACTACGAAGACGGCACCGGATCTGGCCTCCGACCGTTGCCGGAAAGCATCTCGGATTTCCTGATGGGCTCCGGCTTCGACCGCCTACTCGACCAGCTCGCACAGATCGAGGTCAACGGCATCGTCCGCGGGAGGGGGTGCGACAACTCTCCGGCGTCGAAGGTCGCCATCGAGTCGATGCCCACGGTGGAGATTGTCGACGAACACATCGGGAAAGATTGCCATTGCGCCATCTGCATGGACCCCTTCGAGCTCGGGGTAGAGGCTCGGGAGATGCCCTGCAAACACATTTACCATCAAGACTGCATCTTGCCATGGCTATCGCTACGGAACTCGTGCCCTGTCTGCCGCCATGAGATGCCGACAGATGTGCAAGGACACGACACGGCAATGGTGGAAGAGGGCGAGACGACCGCTGCAGCCGGGAGCGAGGAGGAGACCGTGGGACTCACGATATGGAGGCTTCCCGGCGGGGGTTTCGCGGTGGGGAGGTTCTCCGGGGGCAGGAGAGCAGGGGAAGTTCAGCTTCCCGTAGTGTACACAGAGATGGATGGTGGATTCAATAACAGCGGAGCCCCGAGAAGAGTGTCATGGCCTGGAATGCCGACCAGGTCGAGGGAGAGCAGTGGAATTCACCGAGCAGTTCGCAGTTTCTTCTCGTTCTTTGGATTCGCACGGTCATCTTCCTCCTCTCCACGGACGAGCTTAGAACCTCAACCTTCATTCCCTCACAGCGACAGGAGGTCAATTTTCAGAAGGCGCTCGAGAAGTAGAAGCTCCAACTTCGAAGCAAATGCCAACGTGAATGCTTGATGCAGAAGTTGGGACTTGAAGTAATTTTTCAGATTTGTTTTGATTGTAAATATGTTCCTTCAATTTGTACGAAACAATCAACTATTACTTTTGCGATAAGGGCGATCAATTTGCGAGGCTCAAGGATTTCGTTCCTGGTGGCTACTTTTAGCAGTCGCTTGATAATTCTACACATTCATTTTCATAATCCAGCTGATCATAGCTGTGTTTGAAATTTTTTCTCCATTGATCATGTGGACTCGACAAAAGTAATACTGCAAACGAAATTAACATCCAAGTATCCATATTGTATCTCTGTGCTTGAATCTGTTCAGCTGGTTTAGTAATTTATGGAAAAATTGCATCATTCTCCTAAATACAGGCTTTGTCAAATCTCTTTGCTCATCATTTAATAATGCTCGATTAAGAATACTGTTAGTTTTGTGAAAACCACATGCATGATAATCTACTCGAGGTTTTGCCTCTATTCCAGTGACGATTATATATATCAGCGGCCTGTCTTTCCTTGCTTAAAGGTGCATCTGGTTTACTAGTTATTATATGAATAAAAAAAAAATTATGGTTCTATCTTAACTCTGTCATCATCCATAGCTAGATTGGTATTTGATAGATGGCGGTTGGCTTTTCCAAGATCACTTAGCTTGTGGCATTGTCTTCTTCTAAATCTGTAGGATTGATTGGCTCATTTCGTTTCAAGCGTTGTCTTGTCAACTGGCTGTAACCAGCGGCTGAAATTCAGCATCTTCTTGCCTGTAAGAATCCAGAGCATCAGCTAATTCTGCAATAATGTATAGCTTTGTTTGACAAACCCCTTCAATCTTTACAAATCAGGTTTAGATTCCGATTTATTATGCGAAGTAGTGGCCCTCTTTATTATTTTTCAAAAGAATGCTTGATTTACAACTGTTTTTTACTAATCATTGTCGTGCCACGGAATATGAAATTATTTCTCATTGTATAAATTTAAACCTCTAACCGTTAATTTAAAATCCTCAATCTAAAGAAATAGAATCTTGAAATTCCAATCAAATCTCTGCAAAAGTAATGCTAGCAAAATTAAGAACCAACAAAGGAAGTTTGTATTTAGAATAAACATAAAAAGTATATTCTAGCAACAAATTTTAATTAGCAAAAAATTTAATTGATAGATGATGATGATTTACCTTTCCAAGATCACTTTGGTTGTTGCCCATAAAAGATAAAATTTCAACAAAGTCGGTGCAAATATAAGCAAACAACAGAAGAGCAGAAGAATGTGTATCCTTTACAAAAATTTTAATTGTCAAGAATGGGATTCGAACCCATGCCCTTTCGGACTAGTACCTGAAACTAGCGCCTTAGACCAACTCGGCCATCTTGACACAGTTGTACCATTAGATCTATAATTAAAATTTATATAAAAACAAACTCTTTTTTTACCTTCTTTTATGACGTCACGCACATAACTGATAAGAACCGGGGTACCGTGTGCAGTTGATTTGCCTCTCTCTTGTTCAGTGTCCATGCTTTAGATTCTAATTAAGCTTTAATTTACCTCATATATCCATATTTATTCAACACAAACGTAGATCATTGTATCAATACTCAACAGTGTGGTGGACTAACCCACACTACCTCCTGCCTCATCCCTATGACTATTCAAGCGAGCTAGTGATCATGTTGTGCAAAGAAGCCAAAACTTCAGTCCTCGAGCGTTAGCATTGCTGAGGTTAATTCCAGACTGTGTTTCAACGGAGTCCACAGTGCCATACCCATTGATCTTGGTGACACAGCAAACATCACCTCGAGAAGATGGAACAGGAGTCGAACTGCTTGATATATAATAGCATTCACACTGCAGGTGGTGACATTATGCCCACTGATCTTGCTGGAAGATATTGTGCCCTTCCTTGTTGGTGAGAAGGCCTTGCAACTCATGCTAAATATCCATATGAAAATATTTCTTTAGAGGCACTGCACTCTTTTTATCACTCGAAAAGCAAGAGCAAAAGATAACCTTGGCGTCTCACTAGTCATGGCAAACTTATAACAAATGGTAAATATTTTATGTTTTGCACGTACAACATCTATGCATCTGTGCACGTACAAATTACTGCAAGTTCTGCTAAGATTCATCACAATCATTTAAGGAATTAAGGATCTTCACACCTGTAATTTGTGATGTTCTCCAATGCTGTGACAAATTATTCTAGTGCCTAAAAATTCGTCTGTTGCCAGATTTCACTTGTCTGTCTTTCAGATCTTCTCATTGGACATCTGGCTTAAATCAAACCAAAAAAATAATCAAGAAAATAGAGTTTCAGAAATGAAAAAATCTATCTTTAAAAGTCATTTTCCCGTCTCTAAAAAAAGTTTGAGACGAAATATTTTATCTCCAAAATCCGTTAGTGAAAGACCCGTAGCTAATTTTGAGACAGAAATATTCTGTCTCTAATTTTAGAAACACTTGAAAAAGTTGTTTATAAATATGTTTTTAAGATAACAAAATAAAATTGATTTCAAATGTAAATTATGTCTCTATTTTTATTTTAAACCTTCTAGTAATCTTTCCCGGCCAACATATTTATAAACAAGATTTCAAAGATACAAGGAAAGTTATCCCTAGGAATATCTTTGCAACAACAAATATGACTAAAACTTCTAAGTGTTAGAGTGTATACTAAAAGCCTAGCTTTTGATATAAACATTTATCTAGAAATAAGAATCACATTGGTCAAATGTCTACATTTATGATAAATGAAGTTATTCAATTAATTTATATTGTAGATAACATGGTGTGTGGTGTCACACACAGAGGATCATGTTATCAGTACCTTATAAATTATAAACAGTAGCTTACGACCATAATGGAAAGGAACAAACCATTGGAAGGTCATAGTGTAATTAGGTATTAGTTTATCTTAACTATATAATTACACTAGTACACTTAGAGTGTATTGAGTAGGACCATTAGAGGTCGTTTCTTTTATACTGACTTTATAAAGAAACAAACACCTCAGTTATTATGGAAGTGTGTGCTCTTAATCCTAATATAATAACAAGCACATATATTTGATATTTATTTCTTTAATTTATCAATGGGTGAGATTTAGTTCGATGAATCAATAAGCCCGATAAGTTGGGAAATGATATCACTTATAGTGTGTGTTATTGATTATAGAAGGAAACTGTGTCCTAGTGATCTAGGTTGAGAATGTCCCCAAGAGGAGCTCATAAGGATTGTCATGTTAAACCCTGCAGGTGGACTTAGTCCGACATGACGATGAAGTTGAGTGGTACTACTCTTGGAGCTAGATATTAATTAAGTGAGTTGTCAGTAACTTACTTAATTAGTGGACATTTGTTATCTTAAACACAGGGAGACTAACACACTCATAATAAGCAGGAGCCCAAAATGTAATTTGGGATTGGTGCGGTAGTTCAATAATAGTTCTTTAGTGGAATGAATTATTATTGATGAAATTAAGTTGTGTGTTCGGGCGAACACGGATGCTTAATTTCATCGGAGACCAAAACCAATTCCTCCTCTCGGTCCCTATCGTAGCCTCTAGTATATAGAGATTTATACCCACCGCATACCCACCTTCTTACCCATCCAATGGGGCCGACCAAGCTAGCTTGGAACCCAAGCTAGGGCCGGCCAAGACCAAGTGGATGAGCCATGTAGGTGGTCGGCCAAAGCTTGGGTCCCAAGCTTAGGTGGCCGGCCACTAGAATATTAAAAAGGATTTTTATTAAAATTATTTCTTATGTGGATATCATGATTTTAAAAGAGAGTTTAAAAATAAAAATTTCCTTTTATAGCTTTTTACAAAAGATTAAGAGAAGAGATTAATCTCTTTCCTTATTTGTAGTTTAAAAGGATGGTTTTAATTTTTGGTAAAAACTTTCCTTATTTGTAAATCATCTACATGTTTAAAAGAGAGTTTAAAATTTGAAATCTTTCCTTATTTGTTGATTAAAGGAGGATTTTAAATTTTAAGAAAACTTTCCTTTTTAACCATGTTCATGATTTAAAAGAAAGTTTAAAAATTAATAATTCTCTTTTATTAGTTTCTACAAAAGATTGAGAAAAGATTTGATATCTTTCCTTATTTTTAGATTAAAAGAGATTTTAATTTTTAGAGATAACTTTCTTTTTATCCACATGTTTAAAAGAAAGATTTTAATTTATTAAATTTCCTTTTTATAAACCAATCATGAAGGGATAAAATTGTTGAAGAAATTTTTATAAATTTCCGGAAGCAAATAAGGAAGTTTTAATTGGTGTTTAAAATTTTATTTGCTTGGAGAATTTATTTGTTGTGGCCGGCCATTAAAATTTGAAAAGAGAAAATTATTTTAATTAAATAAATTTTCCTTTTCAATGGCAAAAGAATTAAGGAAGTTTTTATTAAATTTTCCTTATTTGCCAAGACCAAGGATTATAAAAGAGAGGGTAGAGGAGGCTTCAAGGTGAACGACTCTATTCTATTTTTCTTTCTCTTTTCCTTGGTGTTGTGGCCGGCCAACCTCTCTTCCTCTTGGTGGTGGCCGAACCTTCTCTATTGGCTTGGAGCTCTTGTGGTGGCCGGATACTACTTGGAGAAGAAGAAGAAGAAGGAGAGAAAGCTTGTATCCCTTGGAGCTTGGTTGGTGTTTTGTTCTTCGTCCTTGGTGAAGCTTCTTTGTGTTGGCCGAACCTAGCTAGGAGGAGAAGAAGGTGCTTGGTGGTTTCTCATCTCGGAAGATCGTTGCCCACACAACGTCCGAGGTTAGAAGAGGAATACGGTAGAAGATCAAGAGGTCTTTCTAAAAGGTATAACTAGTAATTTTTCTTTCCGCATCATACTAGTTATTTTTGGAAATAATACTAAATACAAGAGGCATACGATTCTAGAGTTTCAAATTTGTTTTCGATATAGTGTTCTTTTGTTTTTCTTTTCCTTGTGATTTGATTGTTCTTTTCGGTTAACCTAAAGTTATTTTAGGAAATTAAATATTAGCTTTCCATAAAAGGTTTTGTCTAGTCGGTGGTGGTTGCTCCCATATCCAAGAAGGTCATGTGCCTCGCCACGTCAGTACTGGGAACCAATTATGGAAATTAATATTTAATGGAATTAATAACTTAAGGTGACTTGGGTCGAACGTGTTAAGTTCCGCAGGAGATCCAAGTCAAAACCTAAAAGAACAAATAGATTAAGTTTTGGATCAAACGTGTTAAGTTCCGCAGGCGATCCAAAATTTAATTTAAAAGAACACATGGTAGCTAGGAAAAGGTTCAGACCTTTGTACAAAATTTTTATACAGTGGAACCTCTAGATTTTTCGAGTAGCAACCAACACTAAGAAGTCTAAGAAAGTCACTAAAAAGGTCACAAGGGAAGTTATTCCTAGAGTTGACCTAGAGGAAGTGACCAAGGCTTCTAAGAAGCCTAGAAAGGTCATTAGAAAAGTATCAAGGGAAATTATCCCTAGTGAATACCTAGAACATCCAAGGAGCACCAATAGGTGTTGGGTTCCTAGGAGCATCTTCTCTACCCCTTAGATGGGTTAGAGAGTGTCAACTCTAATTGGAAGGGTAGTTAACCCAACCTTGATGAAGTTGACATTTGGAGAGCATTTTCAATGTTATTGTTAACCTTTGAAAATAAAATGAATTATTATTTACTCTTTGGAAGAGTGAAATGTGTCATAATTTGAAGACATGGATTTAATTTTCATTGGCACAAAAAGAAAAAGAACAAAATAAATGTCAAGTTGGGTTTTGATATTTTCTTGAAGAAAATGAGGGTAATTTAGATAAATTTTAAGTTTAGCTAAGGATTAAAGATACTTAGATAGATAATCTAGGTATATTTTATTTATGCTAAAACTTGCCATGATTGTTTGCCCATTACATGCCATGACATCAGATTTTGCATTCATGCTTATTATGAAAAATATAAAAATATCATGTCATGTCATACATAAATCATGTAGTTATAGCAGATTTTCTTTTGAAAATTATTCATTTTGATGTGTGTCATATATCATCATGCATTATTTTAATTTCCTTGCAATTAAGGATAAATGACATTTACTAACAAGTGGCATCCTAGGTGGATGTTCAAAATTTCTAAAATGCCTAGATAGATATGCATGATCCTTATTTTTAGGATAAAACCAAACTTTACATCTCACAAAGAACCATAAGATGACTTGTATGTATTTTAATACACATTAGATATAAGTGAGATGTTAGGATGATGAACAAAACTCAAAATGTTGATTTAGTGCATTCTTTTTGAGTTTTATTAGGTTCATCAAAATACATAGTTATGTGTATTCCTATCATTGAGAATGCTAATGTACAAGTCATGTGCATTAAGCCCAAAGAACATGGTTGGAAATTGGTTTTGAAAATAATTTTACATATACTTTGAAAAATCTTGGTGAAGGCTATCTTTTGATAGCAATCATCATTGAAAAGTTAGACACAAACTTGAAAGAAACATTGAAGTTTTTGTAAGTTTTCAAGTTTGTGTCAATCTTTAAAATAAATTGAAACTATTTTCATAGAAAACTATTTTTCCATGATAGTATATACCCTAAGTAATGTCTACATGAATTTTCATGATTTTTAAAATTTTGTAGAATTTTTAGAGCATTTCTGAATTTCGCTGAAATTGGATTTCAGGAAATTAGAAATCCAATCGATCAACCGATTGATTGGAGGGTCTCAATCGATCAGCCGATCGATTGAGAATGCATTTGTCGTGAGCAGAAGCTCGCTGAATCGATCAACCGATCGATTGACCTTGGCTGGATCGATCTGCCGATCGATTCAAGGTAAAATTCTACGAATAAAAGCTAGCGGAATCGATCAGTGGATCGATTGAAATGGTGTCAATCGATTCAGACCCAACCCTAATCGATTGAGAAGGCTGATTTCGACTTTAAATGTCTGATTTCAGCACTTTAAATCATTTTTAGTCTAGGAAGTTATTCCTAACCTCTTGAAATACATTTGTACACATTTTTTTTAGGGGGGGAGGGGGTTTATGATGAAAACAAGGATGGATTGGTTAAGAAAGACTAAATTGAAATTTAGGATGAGGTTTGCATTCAAATATTGATACTTAAACCTCAAATTTTCTAATTTTGAGTTTCTTAAAGGGTTAGGGATTCCAAGTCATTGATGGTGCAATAACAGAAGTTTGGAGCATGTCTTTAGGGGGAGTCACTCTACTAAGGACATGGAAATTATTTTTCAAAACCATGAAAGGTGGTATATCCTTCACTTGAAAAATGCTCAAGGATGAGCATTGGATACAATGAAGGGTATATGACATTCATTGTGTTTATGAAGAGATTTAATGCTCAAGGGTGGGCATTGAAGATAATGAAGGGTGTGAGACCTTCATTGTTGGATTGGTTAATGCTCAAGGGTGAGCAATGGAGATAATAAAGGGTATGGGACCTTCATTGTGGTGTTGTGAACAACGAGTGAAGTTGTGAACAACGGTGAGTAACTCTTCAGGGAGAGATTTTTTTGATGTGTGCCAATAGAGGGAGAATGTAGAGTTTAAGTTAGGCCTTCATTACCTAAAGAGAGAGTTTGCCCTCTAGAAAAGGGAGAGAATGAAGGAAATCCTCATTCATGTCTTGGCATGAAAGGAAGTTGAGGCTATGGGATTAGCCTAACTTAAAGGTATTGTCAAACATCAAAAAGGAAGAGATTGTTGGTGCAATATCCCTAGGTCAAGGTTGACCTGGTTGACTATGCTTGAGTTGGCTCAAGCTTGAGTCTTGATTTTTGGGTTTTGATGTTTGACAATACATGGAGATTGCAGATGCAATCGTCCATTTGGAGAGATTGTTGATACAATTCCCCTCTGGTCAAGGTTGACCAGTTAGATGTGAAGAAGAGTCAAGTATGTCAAAGGATTGACCGGATACTTGACTGGAAAAGTCCTAACTAGAGGTTAGGTAGTTGAAAGTCCTAGTGAGTGAAGCCAGGTGAAAGACCTAGTGAGTGAAGCTAGGCAGTTGAAAAATCCTAATGAGTGAAACTAGGTGAAAGTCCTAGTGAGTGAAGCTAGGCAAATGAGAAGTTTTAGTAAGTGAAGGTAGGCAGATGGAAAGACCTGGTGAGTGAAGCCAGGTACGTGAAAAATCCAGATGGGTCAAGGGTGCCCGGACATCTGGTGGAAGGAAGTCCAAGTAGGTCATGGAGGACCGGACACTTGGCACGAGACGGTAAATCTAAGTGGGTCAAGGAGGACCAAACTTGGTGATCAGAAGTCTAACAAGAAGTTGGCAAAGAGAAAGTCCAGATGGATCAAAAGTTGAACGAACACTTAGCGGTCGTAAGTCCAATAGGGAGTTGACATGAAACTAGGAAATTCGGACGTAGTAAACTTCCGAAGGTCATTACTTTTGACTCGGATATTGGAATGAGGTGATCTCGGATGCGAAATGAAGCTTGTTTCAATATCTACATATTTTTCTTTTTACCAATCGATTAGCCAATCAATTGGGGGGGTCAATCGATCAGCCAATCGATTGATTGACGCGATTTGGAGCAGAAATTGTCTTGATCGATTGGGTAATCAATCAAAACTTTCCCAATAGATTGGGAGAGTTTCTGAGTGCGAAATGAGATTCTGAATCGATAAGTTGATCGATTGAAAGTTGCCAATCGATTAATCGATCTATTAGGCTCAGTTTTTCTCTTGAGAATGCGAGGCAGACGAAATCGATTGGTCAATTGATTCTGGATTTTCTTCAAAGAGCATAGAGGCACTCTAAATCGATCGGTCGGTCGATTCAAACCTCCCCAATTGATTGGTCAATCGATTAGTATTTGACCGTTGCACAGGATGTAGGTGATGGATAGCTGCGATGGCTGGGATGTGATATGGCAATCGATTCGGACGAAGCCCAATCGATTGGGAGCACAGTATATAGCTGTTGCGAGCGATTTCCTCAGCAGCTTTTCGCCCGATTCTTCTTCGACGACTTCACGCGATTTCTCCACTGCTTCTCCGCCAGTTCTTGAAGGCTCTTGGGGGAAATTGCTGGCGCACTTCCAAGGTTCAAGAGGCAACAACAAGTAACAAGTAAGCAAGAAAAAAGGGTGTTCATTTGTATTCTTGTGTTTTTCTTCTTGCATGTGTTGTATTTTGTTGTGTGAGTTTGTACGAGGCTTCTCCGCCTCCAGCTATGATCGAGAAGGAGTGTTTTTATTAGTGGAGAGCATATCGTGTGTAGATCCTTGGATTAGTCACCTTTTCTTGAGGTAGATACCAAGTAAATCATAAGTGTTAGTATTGCTTGAGTATTTTCCGCTGCATATCATCATCAAAGAAGTAAGCAACGAGCGCATAACGAGCTATTCAACCCCCCTAGCACCAAATGACCCTAACACATGCTACTCGGTTCTGAATTGAACTAGGACGACTCAGGATTCCATCGAGTTGGGAGGACTCAAGATTCGATTAGACAAGAGGTCTGATCGGCTGGATTATTTGGTCGAGCCATACGATCATACTACTTTGTTCTGAATTGAACTGGGATTGATGAGTTTGAAGCATTCATCAGGAAGCTGACTCACAAGAGGTTCAATCGGCTGAACTATTCGGCCGAGCTATACGACCACGCTAGTGTTGGAAATTTAATATAAATGAGAAATTAAATCTTAATCATTGGATCAAGATTGACAAATCTTGATCATTCAACTTGAAAGGTTTAAGTGCCCTTTGGATGACTAAATCTCATTCATTGATTTCCAAAGGATGACATCTAATGAGGAGGTAGTGTGTCTCTTAGGAAAAGATGCTATCTACATCATCCAATTCAAAATAGATTGATGAGATCTAATTAAACGAAAAGGTTCTTATACCCCTTCATTAAGTATAAATAATGTCCCTCACATCCTCATTTCACTCACTCAATTCCTTCCAAGCAAAGCAAGCATTGCATTCCATACTTGCATTGGAGAGTTCGAGAAGCTTCTTCGGTTCGAAGATCTTGCGATTTGCAGTGCTGCTATCGCAAGATAAAGTCGTTGTATCTTAATAGATGATTGCCGCATTTCGTAAGCACCGTGTGCAGGGAAAATTCATCTTAAAGAGATAGAGTTTAACTCTAGCCTCAACTTTGCCAAAACAGTGGTATACCATCATTCTGCCCATGCTCAGATTGCACCTTACGTGAAGATCCCAACAAGGTTAAGATGAATTTATCTGTGCAATTTTAATAGATTTATCATCGATGGCTCATATTCCACTAGCGCATGGCGAGAAGCCAAAGAAGTTTATAGGTACAGATTTTAAGAGGTGGTAGCAAAAGATATTGTTTTACCTAACCACATTGAACCTTGCGAGGTTCTCATGTGAAGATGCCCCCTCTATATCTCAAGACGAGACTGATAAAGGAAGGAGGAATGCATATGATGCCTGGGGATATAGTGACTTCTTATGTCGAAACTATATCCTCAATAGATTGGTTAACACATTATACAACGTGTATATTTCAATGACAATTGTAAAAGAGTTATGAGAATCTCTCGAAAGGAAGTATAAAATAGAAGATGCCGGAGTGAAGAAATTCATCGTCAGCAAATTCTTAGACTTCAAGATGATTTATTCCAAAATTGTGACAACTCAAGTCCAAAAGTTACAATTGATCCTACATAATTTGCATGGCGAGGGCATGACAATGAATGAGTCCTTTCAAGTTGCCGTAATAATCGAGAAACTTCCACTTGCATGGAGGGAATTCAAAAATTATCAAAAACACAAGCGAAAGGAGGTGGGACTTGAGGATTTGATTGTAAGACTGCGGATTAAAGAAGACAATCACAAACAATCAGAATCAATAAAAATGCATATATTTGCAAAGGTAAATCTGTTGGAACCAAACACTGGCAACAACAGAAAGTATCCCGACAAAGGACAGAACCAAGGGAGGGCTAAGAGGTTCCAAGAAACATGCCACAACTATGACAAACCGAAATACAAGGCCAAAGACTGTCGACGTCCAAAGAAAGTTGTTGGATCGAATGAGTGCGATAGAGGGAGGAGTGAATATCGCAATATTAAAACTTTTTCTTTTACTCGTTAAAAACAAAGTCATGCAGCGGAAAAATAAAGAACAGTTTGGTTACTTGGTTTGAAGCCTAGATCGACTCCTACTCCAAGGTCCGCGATCCTTAACCGCACCGATGGGCAATCCACTAATACTCTTCTTTCCAAAAACCTCAAAAAGAAGCAGTGAGTACAATATGCAAGTCTGATGACGACGTCGTGAAGAAGAAGAAAGTTCTCCTCTTCTCCTGCTCGTGGTGGCGGCGGACCAAGGCCATGAAGGAGAGCCTCACCCTTTCCCTTCCTTTCCCCCCTCTTAATCCCTAAATAGTGTCCTGACAAAAATGACCTGTAAAATACCAGAAAATAGGCGAATATTAATAAGAGATTTTTCTGGAATTTTTCGAGAATTTTTCGGAGCTCGTACAGACAAGTTAACGGGGATAAAACGGGACCCGGGGAAAGCCTGTTTAGGTTACCCAGTTTTAATGAGGAAAAGTTTTATTTTATTTTCCTTTTCTTTTTCTTTTTCTTTATATTTTTCTTTATTTCCTCGCTGTTTCTTTTCTCACTCGCGCACCCGAGCACACCCTTTCTCCTCGCGCCGACGCCTCTTCCTTGTGCTCGACTGTTTGCCCTAACCGCCGGCCAATCGGCGGTTCCCTCCTCCTCTCGCACGCGTGTGTAAGCCCCGGACCAAGGTAGAAGCCGACGCCTTCTCCTCTCTATGCTTGTGCCCGCGCGACACCGCCGGTCCCTTGCCGCTGCCCTAGCGCAGAAGCCTCATCCGAGCCTCCACTTGGCTGTGCCCTAGTTCCGTCGCCGGTCGAGTTTTCTTCCCCACGAAGACAGCTGATTGCCGATCTTTTCTTCCGTGCTCAGCCCGCGACTCCCATCTCACGACGCCACCTGTTATCTGCCCTAGCGACAACAGACATCGCCGACGCTGATCCACCTCCGCCGGTCACTGGTCCGATAGCGCCGGCCAAACTCCTCTGCCCTAGTTTGTATTCGGTGCCGCTGCCGTCTCTCGACCCGAACCATCGCCGCTGTCGCCTGTGCCCTAGCGCCGGAGACTGAGTTTCATCTGTGCCCTAGTTTTACTTTTCACGGTTGTGCTGTCTATGTTGTTACTGTGCCCTAGCTGTGATCGAAGAGGTAAGGGAAACTATGTTTTGTTGTTGGATTGTAGTGGTGGAAAGATTTCTTAGTTGATTTCTTGATCTCTTTGATCTGGACACTTAGGTTTCAGTGATTATGTTTGGCTTATAGTCGAAGATTCAGTCATAAAGGTTGAATTAGCTATGAAAGAATTTGTCATGTTCTGTGAAGTTGGAATCATCAACAGAGTTAACAAGAACGGTTAATTTGGGTACATATATTGAATTATGTGTGAATTAGGGTTCTTGTTAGATAAGTAGTTGATTTAGCTGTTTGATACAAGTTGAATAGTTAAATTATATGTGTTGAATTAGGTGGGTTTGAGGATTTGATTTAGCTAATTAATTTATATGTAATTAACTAAATTTGTATATTATGTATTACAGAACTTTGACGCGAGACGAGTATCTCGGAGTCGGAATTGGACCTTTTTTTTGTCGGAGGCGGGTACTTTGACTTATGTCTTTTGATATGCATAATAAAGTGTTTAACATATAGCAATGATTGTGTTTTCCATTTGTTTCGGTTGGTCACTACATGATCTGTTACATGTTGCTTGTTTACTTATTATGCACTGCATGTTATTATTTATCTGACCATACATGCTTTAGGTAGTGACCCAACCATATGATATATTATGTTCTGGACCTAGGGTTTATTTGATACCCTATCTATTTGTGTACCTTCCATCTGATACATTGACTTGTGGTACACCTTTTATTTATGTATGGATCTTGCTATGTTATTCATGATATTGCCATGTTTAGAGTCATGCATCATCTTGCATGATTGCATGCTGTGCGGTTGTCTGCTCCATTATTGTGGGCGCATCGCCAGTTACATGTATCTGAACACACCACCATTCATGGGTTAGTGGTATATCAGACAGGTGTGTCGCAGTTCTGCTGTTTGGCTCCGTGGGTCTGGTGACTCAGCGTGGTAGCCGGTAGACGGTTCTGCTCTGTTTGGCTCCGCTGGTTTATTCATCCGCGTTGTAGCCGGCAGGCAGTTGGACTTTGTTTGGCTCCGTTGGTCTGCTCATGGATAGTGTGACTCAGCGTAGTAGCCGGCAGAGAGTCCTCCCCGTCATCGTGTACCGGAAGATGAGAGCATTGCGCTCCCCCATTTATTATTTCGGGGTAGGAGTATGTGTGTACTCCGACAGCATCCCGTTCACTCGGTCACTCATCAGGAGCAGTGATGTCAGAGTGCACGGTTGTCACAGCCCTACCTACTCGGACTCACCATTGTGTGTGAGATGGCTGACTGCGTCAGGGGTGACCATGTCATTGGCATCATATGCATGATGCATTTATTGTTTGTGTTTGCTGCATTTACTTGCTGCATTTATTTGGATGCATATGATTGACATGCATACAGGATTATGACACTCTCGGTCTGATGACCCAGTTACCTTTATACCTTGATCCTGGTTAGTACAGTTTTTTCCTGTTTTTGTTTCAGATGCATTTATCCTTCTCGTATTTAGGAGACTGTACGCATGATTAGTGTTGTCTGTTATTTACTTTATTTTGCATATCAGTTGTACCTGCTGAATATTGGACTCACCCCGCCTCCATTGTTGATATATTTTCAGGTTGAGGCTGTCCGGAGCAGTTCCAGTCGCTAGTCCCCATCTGCACGTAGTGCTCATCCTTTGCTGGTCTTGAGATAGTATTTTATCTTAGTTTCTCTATCAGACTTTGTTTTTAGTCTTATATTGTTTTACTTCTGGATATTGTATGGAGTCTTATCGTTTGATGGATTTTTAGTATGATTTGGATTTATTCTACTACATGCCTGCCTGGACGGTAGAAGAGGTGAGTTCTTCGGATTTGAGCTTTACGAGTGTAGTTGAGTAGGGTTGATTTCGAGTCATCTTATTACTGCGTGGTTGTGTCAGCCAGAGGCTGAGAATTATATTAACTGCGTGGTGATTGTCTATTTATTATTGTTGTTTATTCCAGCCGCATGTGGCTGAAGTATATGAGGATGTAGAAAAGTTTCAGATTGTCCGCCGTACAGGGGAGATGCTGCCGAAATTTTCTCGGACAGGGACTCCTCCGGGGCGTGACAATTTATTGGTATCAGAGCTTAAGTTTTATGATCGTTGTTTTCATATTTTGGATGTTTGGGATAATCTGATACCTATTGATATGGTATCAGAGCGCCAACGTTTGGCGATACTTGTTTGGTTTCCGTGTGTTGGATTTTGAGATTTATCTGATACCAATTTATTGGTATCAGAGCAGGGTGTGATACCTGCTTTTAGTATTCTGGATATATTGTGCTAGCCCAAGTTTACGAGTCAAACTGGGCATTTTCAGATTTTCGTTATGGTTATATTTCGGGTATCTGTTCCGGATTTTTATATGGATTTCTGGTGATTTTTGTTGTACGTAATTCCGAGGTCAATTTGGGGATTGGACAGCGACGGAACATCTCCAGACAACAATTAGGTATGAAATTATTTTAGTAATTGTTGACACTTGTAGTAATATCTGTGATATAATTTAACAGATATGAGACAATCTACACTTATTGCTGCGAGACGTGGTGCTGGACGACCACGTACGAGGACCGCGGGATCTCTGGATACGCCAGAGATGCCTTCTGTTGATGAGTCTGTCAGCCAGGGACAGACTCAGCATGCTGCAGGCGCGTCGGGCTCTCAGACCTCGATTGCTCCTTTAGAGGTACCTACCTCAGCTGCACCGACAGTATCTACTCCTACTGTATTTCCGGTACCACCAGGGGTATCATTGGCATACCCGACACCTGCTCCAGTGCAGCATACGGTGTATCCGGCACCACCGCCACCTGGACCCACCATGTATCCGGCACAAGCAGCACCTGTGCCCCCAGTACATACAGTGTACCCCGCAGCACCTGCACTAAGGATACCGGCTACTCCACATCTGGTATCATTGCCTACCGTACATCCAGTCGCGACCACCTATGTTCACCCTACAGTGCCACCGACGACGTATGCTCCAGTTTACCCAGCAGCACTGGGAGTACCTCCTCCAGGTTATGCAGCAGTACCACCTGTAGCACCAGCTCCAGTGGTTCCGCCAGTTCCGACAGCCGTTCCGACACACCTCACTGACTTTGTCGCGGCACGAGCCAGGATTCCAGTATTGGCAGAGTCGATGAAGAGTCGATTCACACTCTTCCGAGGAGACCGAGATCCGAGTGTGACCTTGTCTTGGATTGAGACTATGGAGCGGACTTTCTTTTATATTGCTTGCTCCGAGTGGGAGAAAGCAGAGCTGGCTGCTTTTCACTTACGGGACGTGGCTGACACTTGGTGGCTTACTCAACGTTCCATCATCGGTGAGCAGAACATCACTTGGGCCAGATTCAGAGAGGCTTTTGAGAGCCGTTTCTTTCCACGAGCTTATCAGATGGCTCGCCGGCAGGATTTTCTGAGTCTGCGACAGAACAATCGGACAGTGACTGAGTATAATGCAGAGTTTGACAGATTGGCCAGATTTTGTCCAGAGCTAGTTGCTGAGGACAGTTCACGTATGCAGCAGTTCATTCAGGGGCTGGATGGACATTTGCAACTAAGACTTGTCGGTCTTGGTATCACCTCTTATGCGGAGATGTTGGACAGAGCCCTCATTATTGAGTCAGCTCAGCAGAGAGTTTTTCCGGATAGGAAAAGAAAACAGCCGGGTCAGACATCTTCAGGCTACACCACAGCAGAGCAGGCGTAGTCGATCAGATCAGGGTACATCTGGGGTATCACGTAAACCTCAGAAATCAGGGCAGTCTTCTTCAGGACGTTTCCGGTCTTCCCAGCAGAGCCGGAAACAACCCGCCAGCGACATTCGCTGTTTCAGATGTGGGTCCAGAGATCATGTCACTTCAGCCTGTTCTCTGGGACAGTCAGTTTGCTTTCATTGCAAACTGCCTGGGCACCAGAGCCGAGATTGTCCGCAGAAGACTCAGCATATGACTTCCGGAGGGTCTGATCATGGAGGACAGTCCGGTCAGTCCGGAACTTATCGAGGAGGGCGAAGAGCCCAACCTTCGCATGGCCAGCAGCGGAGTACTTCACCTGCAGCAGCGGCATATGTCATGCTTGGACAGGAGTACTCCAGTGCTTCCATAGCACCTCAGAGTTCTGTTCCGGGACTTTATTATCCGACGCAGGGGCAGTATCAGATGCAGCCTCAGCCTTTAGGCCAGTACCAGACTCAGTCACAGTCCATCAGCCGCTGGCAGCATTACCACCTCCTCCTCCGCCAGAGACTGGACGTGTTCATGCGATTACTAGGGAGGATGCGCAGCGAGCCGACGGATCCGTTTTCCGCGGTATGATTTCCATTTATTCATTTTCCGCTGATATATTGATTGATACCGGTAGTTCACATTCTTTTATATCCCGTACCTTTATGCGGGAGATTGGTAGATTACCTACTTTTAGACTGCAGCGATTGACCGTCTCCCTACCGTCCGGTGATACTTTAGAAGTCATCCAGGAGGTCAGGGGTTGCCCGTTAGACTTTGGCAACATGATACTTACGGTAGATCTTCTAGTATTGGAGATGGTCGAGTTTGATATCATTCTTGGCATGGATTGGCTGTTAGTATATCATGCTACTGTTGATTGCTAGACGAGGGTGGTCACCTTCCGGCCTCCGAACCAACCCTCGTGGGATTTCACTAGCATCAGAGATGACGGCATATCTATCATTTCGGCGATTCAGGCTCAGAAGCTGCTGTCACATGGCTGTCAGGGTTTTTTGTTATCTTTGATCAGTACTGAGGATAGCAGTAGTTCGCAGCTCTCCGACGTTCCTGTTGTACGGGAGTACCCAGATGTGTTTCTAGAGGAGCTGCCAGGTTTGCCTCCCAGAAGGCAAGTGGAGTTCGCTATTGAGCTGATTCCGGGAACCGCGCCGACATCGAAAGCTCCGTATCGTATGACACCAAAAGAGTTGAACGAGCTGAAGGTTCAACTCCAGGAGCTTTTAGATAGGGGATTTATTCGCCCTAGTGTTTCACCATGGGGTTCTCCAGTTCTGTTTGTCAAGAAAAAGGATGGCACCATGAGGTTATGTATTGACTACAGACAGTTGAATGCAGTTACCGTCGGAAATAAATATCCTTTACTACGGATCGAGGATTTGTTTGATCAGCTCAGAGGTACATCAGTGTATTCTAAGATTGATCTGCGATCCAGATATCATCAGTTGAGGGTCAGAGACTCAGATATCCAGAAGACAGCTTTCCGTACGAGATACGGTCATTATGAGTTTTTGGTAATGCCATTTGGGCTTACCAATGCTCCAGCGGTGTTTATGGACTTGATGAACCACATCTTCTGGAGTATCTGGATCAGTTTGTTATCGTTTTCATTGATGACATATTGGTCTATTCGCATTCCGAGGAGGAGCATGCACAGCATCTTCGTATAGTCTTGGAGATTCTTAGACGACATCAGCTGTACGCGAAGTTCAGCAAGTGTGCATTCTGGTTATCCTCAGTCGATTTTCTGGGACACGTGGTTTCTAGCAGAGGTATTTCAGTTGATCCTCAGAAGATCGAGGCTGTCACCAGTTGGGAGCAGCCGAATTCAGTTCAGGAGATCCGTAGTTTTCTGGGATTGGCCGGATATTACCGACGTTTTGTCAAGGGTTTCTCGCGTATTGCGATGCCACTGACACGCCTTACCAGGAAAGTGTGAAGTTCACATGGTCCGAGGATTGCGAGACCAGCTTTCAGGAGCTGAAGCGGAGATTAGTGTCGGCTCCAGTTTTGGTTTTACCTTCTGAAGAGAACGGATTTGTACTCTACACTGACGCGTCTCTTCAGGGTTTGGGCGCTGTTCTGATGCAGCACGGCAGAGTAGTCTCTTATGCTTCTCGTCAGCTGAAGGAGCATGAGAAGAACTACCCAGTTCATGACTTGGAGTTAGCTGCCATCATCTTTGCTCTGAAGCTTTGGCGGCATCATTTATACGGTATTACATTTGAGATTCTCACTGATCATAAGAGTCTCAAATACATTTTTACCCAGAAGGAGCTTAATCTCCGACAGAGGAGATGGATGGAGTTCCTGAAGGACTACGATTGTACCATTAGCTACCACCCGGGGAAAGCTAATGTGGTTGCCGATGCACTCAGCAGGAAGTCCAGAGGGACTTTGGCTTGCCACTGGACTTCAGTCACCGACTTGATTCAGAGTTTTTCTGAGTTAGACCTTGAGGAGCAGGGATCTACAGAGCAGGGTATTCTTGTTAGTATGGTTGCTCAGTCATCGATCAGGACGAAGATCCGAGAGGCACAGGCTGGTGATCAGCATTTGTAGTTCATTAGCAGTCAGATAGCTTCTGGGCAGCAGACCGAGTTTACACGAGACGAGGAGGGTATCATATACTTCCGAGGCAGATTATGCGTACCTCAGTCTCATCCGGTCTTACAGGAGCTACTCCAGGAGGCACACCGCTCTCATTTTGCGATCCATCTAGGCGGGACCCGTATGTATCGAGACTTGAGGCGTTCTTATTGGTGGAACAGTATGAAGAAAGACATTGCGGATTTCGTAGCTAGATGTCTTGTTTGTCAGCAGGTGAAGGCTGAGCACCAGAGACCTGCAGGGTTACTTCAGCGGATTCCTATTCCTGAGTGGAAGTGGGATCACATTACCATGGACTTTGTGGTAGGGTTGCCGAGGACACGACGAGGCCATGACGCGATTTGGGTAATCGTGGATCGATTAACCAAATCTGCGCATTTCTTAGCGATCCGGAGGACTGATCCTCTGGATCGATTGGCAGATCTCTATTGTCGGGAGATTATCAGACTACATGGTGTTCCGTTGAGTATCATTTCGGATAGGGATCCAAGGTTCACGTCTCGTTTCTGGCAGAGTCTGCAGCAGGCCTTGGGCACACAGCTCCGGTTCAGCACAGCCTTCCATCCACAGACAGATGGACAGTCAGAGCGGACCATTCAGACTCTAGAGGACCTGCTGAGGTCATGTGTTATGGATTTCGGAGGCAGTTGGGAGGACCATCTGCCGTTAGTAGAGTTTGCTTACAACAACAGCTTTCATTCGGCTATTCAGATGGCACCGTTTGAGGCGTTGTATGGTAGACCTTGTCGGACACCCGTCCTCTGGGATGATGTTGGAGAGGCCCAGTTGTTGGGATCTCATAGAGTTCAGCAGGATGCAGAGTTTGTCCGTACTATCAGACGGAGGATGTCAGAGGCACAGGACCGCCAGAAGAGTTATGCTGATCGGAGACGCAGACCACTAGAGTTCTCTGTTGGCAACCATGTATTTCTGCATGTTTCACCCACAAAAGGGGTGAAAAGATTTAGCCTCAGAGGTAAGCTGGCTCCGCGATATATTGGCCCTTTCGAGATCTTGGAGAGGATCGGAGCGGTAGCTTACCGGCTAGCACTACCACCGTCCCTAGCAGGCGTTCACGATGTATTCCACGTATCTATGCTGCGGAGATACGTGCCCGACCCGACGCATGTGCTGACTGATATTTCAGTTCCAGTTCAGCCTGACATTACTTATGAGGAGGTTCCGGTACGGATTCTCCACCGGAAAGAGCGTCAGTTGCGGAACAAGACTATCCGGCTGGTTAAAGTCGGATGGCAGTATCATTCAGACGAGGAGGCTACTTGGAAGCTCGAGGATACGATCCGAGCTCGATATCCCCATATTTACACTTGAGGTATGTGATTTATTTACCGTTCAGTATTTTGTACTCTTTATCTGTTGTTAGTACTTGCTGATGGTAGATAACAAAATTTGGGGACCAAATTTTTATTAGTGGGGGAGAATGTAAAATACCGGAAAATAGGCGAATATTAATAAGGGATTTTTCCAGAATTTTTGGAAATTTTTCGAGATTTTTTCGGAGCTCGTACGGACAAGTTAACGGGGATAAAACGGGACTCGGGGAAAGCCTGTTTAGGTTACCCTGTTTTAATGAGGAAAAGTTTTATTTTCTTTTCCTTTTCTTTTTCTTTTTCCTTTTCTTTTTCTTTTTCTTTTTCTTTATATTTTTCTTTATTTCCTCGCCGTTTCTTTTCTCACTCGCGCACCCGAGCACACCCTTTCTCCTCGCGCCGACGCCTCTTCCTTGTGCTCGACTGTTTGCCCTAACCGCCGGCCACTCGGCGGTTCCCTCCTCCTCTCCCACGCATGTGTAAGCCCCGGGCCAAGGGAGAAGCTGACGCCTTCTCCTCTCTGTGCTTGTGCCCGCGCGACACCGCCGGTCCCTTGCCGCTGCCCTAGCGCCGAAGCCTCATCTGAGCCTCCACTTGGTTGTGCCCTAGATCCGTCGCCGGTCGAGTTTTCTTCCACACGAAGCCAGCCGATTGCCGATCTTTTCTTCTGTACTCAGCCCGCGACTCCCATCTCACGGCGCCTCCTGTTATCTGCCCTAGCGACAACAGACGTCGCCGACGCTGATCCACCTCCACCGGTCACTGGTCCGATAGCGCCGACCAAACTCCTCTGCCCTAGTTTGTATTCGGTGCCGCTGCCGTCTCTCGACCCGAACCATCGCCGCTGTCGCCTGTGCCCTAGCGCCGGAGACTGAGTTTCATCTGTGCCCTAGTTTTACTTTTCACGGTTGTGCTGTCTATGTTGTTACTGTGCCCTAGCTGTGATCGAAGAGGTAAGGGAAACTATGTTTTGTTGTTGGATTGTAGTGGTGGAAAGATTTCTTAGTTGATTTCTTGATCTCTTTGATCTGGACAGCGTTACTTAGGTTTCCAGCAGTTACCTTTGTTTTGACAGCAACTAGCTTAGGCTGTGAAGATAGATCCGAGCAGTAAGGTGGAATTCAGAAGGTGAGGTACTGTTCTGTGAAGTTGGAATCATCAACAGAGTTAACAAGAACGGTTAATTTGGGTACATATATTGAATTATGTGTGAATTAGGGTTCTTGTTAGATAAGTAGTTGATTTAGCTGTTTGATACAAGTTGAATAGCTAAATTATATGTGTTGAATTAGGTGGGTTTGAGGATTTGATTTAGCTAATTAATTTATATGTAATTAACTAAATCTGTATATTATGTATTACAGGACTTTAACGCGAGACGAGTATCTCGGAGTCGGAATTGGACCTTTTTTTTGTCGGAGGCGGGTACTTTGACTTATGTCTTTTGATATGCATAATAAAGTGTTTAACATATAGCAATGATTGTGTTTTCCATTTGTTTCGGTTGGTCACTACATGATCTGTTACATGTTGCTTGTTTACTTATTATGCACTGCATGTTATTATTTATCTGACCATACATGCTTTAGGTAGTGACCCAACCATATGATATATTATGTTCTGGACCTAGGGTTTATTTGATACCCTATCTGTTTGTGTACCTTCCATCTGATACATTGACTTGTGGTACACCTTTTATTTATGTATGGATCTTGCTATGTTATTCATGATATTGCCATGTTTAGAGTCAT
The DNA here is from genome assembly GCF_018446385.1 of Zingiber officinale. Lineage (NCBI taxonomy): Eukaryota > Viridiplantae > Streptophyta > Magnoliopsida > Zingiberales > Zingiberaceae > Zingiber > Zingiber officinale. The sequence continues at coordinate 15,704,014 of NC_055986.1, read as the reverse complement.
GCATCATCTTGCATGATTGCATGCTGTGCGGTTGTCTACTCCATTATTGTGGGTGCATCGCCAGTTACATGTATCTGTACACACCACCATTCATGGGTTAGTGGTATATCAGACAGGTGTGTGGCAGTTCTGCTGTTTGGCTCCGTGGGTCTGGTGACTCAACGTGGTAGCCGGTAGACGGTTCTGCTCTGTTTGGCTCCGCTGGTTTATTCATCCGCGTTGTAGCCGGCAGGCAGTTGGACTTTGTTTGGCTCCGTTGGTCTACTCATGGGTAGTGTGACTCAGCGTAGTAGCCGGCAGAGAGTCCTCCCCGTCATCGGGTACCGGAAGATGAGAGCATTGCGCTCCCCCATTTATTATTTCGGGGTAAGAGTATGTGTGTACTCCGACAGCATCCCGTTCACTCGGTCACTCATCAGGAGCAGTGATGTCAGAGTGCACGGTTGTCACAGCCCTACCTACTCAGACTCACCATTGTGTGTGAGATGGCTGACTGGCGTCATGGGTGACCATATCATTGGCATCATATGCATGATGCATTTATTGTTTGTGTTTGCTGCATTTACTTGCTGCATTTATTTGGATGCATATGATTGACATGCATACAGGATTATGACACTCTCGGTCTGATGACTCAGTTACCTTTATACCTTGATCCTGGTTAGTACAGTTTTTTCCTGTTTTTGTTTCAGATGCATTTATCCTTCTCGTATTTAGGAGACTGTACGCATGATTAGTGTTGTATGTTATTTACTTTATTTTTGCATATCAGTTGTACCTGCTGAGTATTGGACTCACCCCGCCTCCATTGTTGATATATTTTCAGGTTGAGGCTGTCCGGAGCAGTTCCAGTCGCTAGTCCCCATCTGCACGTAGTGCTCGTCCTTTGCTGGTCTTGAGATAGTATTTTATCTTAGTTTCTCTATCAGACTTTGTTTTTAGTCTTATATTGTTTTACTTCTGGATATTGTATGGAGTCTTATCGTTTGATGGATTTTTGGTATGATTTGGATTTATTCTACTACATGCATGCCTGGACGGCAGAAGAGGTGAGTTCTTCGGATTTGAGCTTTACGAGTGTAGTTGAGTAGGGTTGATTTCGAGTCATCTTATTACTGCGTGGTTGTGTCAGCCAGAGGCTGAGAATTATATTAACTGCGTGGTGATTGTCTATTTATTATTGTTGTTTATTCCAGCCGCATGTGGCTGAAGTATATGAGGATGTAGAAAAGTTTCAGATTGTCCGCCGTACAGGGGAGATGCTGCCGAAATTTTCTCGGACAGGGACTTCTCCGGGGTGTGACATGACCTCCTCCTTTTAATTACTCTTCTACCCCTAAACCATATCCACATCATGCGACATCCGCAAGCTTAGCCTTGCCGGCAAGACGCGCACGTAGCATGACTTCAGCTATAAAATAGGAAGAAAAATCAGTTAGAATCAAAGAAAGGAGTGAAGAAGTTGCATACCTAGGCTGGACGGAAGTCGGGTGCAGATCGGACTCTGGCCGAAAATGTAGAGGACACCCTCCAGCAGCAACTTGTGGATGTCATATTTCTGACTGGCCAACATTGAAGCTGCATTGAGGTAGTCCGATCGGCTCTTGTACTGTTTTAAGGGAGGCTGACTGGCCACTTCGAGCTGCCAGTTGGTCAGGAAGTCTGGCCGCTCAGGAAGACGCAAAAAAAATAGTAATCCCTCCAATGCTTGTTGGAGGTTGACATTTTATCGAAGAAAATTAAGCTTACTCGGGCTTGGAAAAGAAAAGTCACCGGCTTGGACAATTTCAGATAATAAAAACAGTGAAAAATCTGGGGAGTGAGGGGAATGTCATGCAAGCGGAACAGAACTACTACCCCGCACAACAGTCAAAATGAGTTCGGCACTAATTAATGAAGGGAGATACGAAAGTATTTACATACAGCAGGAAAAAAAGGGTGGATGGGAAACCGCAGACCGATGATAAACTGATCCCTAAAGAAAAAAAGACAGTCGAGCGGCGAAGAATTTGGCCGATCGGAAGGAGAAGGAAGAACAACTTTGTATTCGGAAGGAAACTCAAAGGCGGCTGTCAGACTCTTAGCGTCGCCGACGTCAAACCTGGACTCAGTAGAGGTGTACCAAGGCCCAAGGACACTGACAAGAGGCTGTGAGGAACTCGCCATCACAAAACCAAAGGTAGCGAAAAGTAGGGATGACAATGGGGCGGGGCGGGGCCGGGTTTGCCATTCCCATCCCCGTCCCGTTTTCATTTTTTCGGGTTCGGGGATTCCCCAAACCCGAACCCACGGGTTCGGGGATTCCCCATCCCCGCCCCATTTCTAAATTAATTTATATTATTATTATTATTATTTAATAATAATTATTAATGATAATATTAATATTAATATCAATATCAATAATATTATTATTATTAATATTTTCAAAAAATTTAATATTAATATTAACACTATTATTAATATTTTTTAAAAAAAATCATATTATTATTTATTAATATTAATAATAATAATATTCGGGGCGGATTCGGGGATGGGGATGGTATTCCCATACCCGCCCCAAACCCGCCCCATCCCCGAAAAATCGGGGATCCTCATCCACATTTCGGGTTTTCCCCGCGGGGCCCCAAACCCGCGGGGAAAATTGTCATCCCTAGCGAAAAGATACGAGGGGAAGGAAACCTACTAGAAGAATATCGCCAGAACACAGACGAAGAAATGCCGAAAAACTTAAAGACGGAGAAGTGGAGAGGAAGAAGGCGATATACAATTAGAAGGAAGCTTACTAGAAGGTTGCCAGAGGAGCCGGAAAGGAAGAATATCGCCGGAACATAGAGACGGAATGATACCGAAAAGCTCGAAGACAGGGAAGTGCAGCGGAAGAAGGTGATGCAACGGGTTTATAAACCTCGGGGTCGGCCGACCGGAGACGTCCGATTTAGGTCACGGAAACCCAGGTAGAAATCAGACCGTTGAATTCGAAACGCCAAACGTCACATCACCAGTTGATATCCGCCTATCACGTCAAGCGTGCGGCGGCAGCGGGTAGGACACGTGGCGCATAACCACAGGACGACATTTAATGGAGGCAATTAAAGAGGCATGGGTCATGCTCAGCCATCATGAGTAGGGATTTGCACAGTCTCCTAGAAATATGGCTGGCGTAATCCCGGATCACGCTCGCCCAAGGCAGCATAAGAACAAGTTTTTCAAATATGAATGTTCGTTGTGCTGATCAACATAAGGAAGCGGACTTGACGTAGAACGATAGTCTTCAACAAGTCGATCGGTAGTAAAAGTTGTTAACATTCGCTCGGTTACAAAAGAGCAATCTCATAGCCGACCGACAGATTATGTCGGGTTGATTAGAAGATAAGGAACGTCATAAGTCGAGTGGGTGAAAAGCTTCACAGATAATTTTGTCCAATCAGTCGGACTTATAGCCTCCTTCGACTAGACTTAAAGGGGAGGCATGTGATGCGGTAATATGGAGGGGCCCATCCTGCGGGGGATAGCTGCCACGGTGGAGGTCAGAGTCAAGGTGGTCAACGCTCAGATATTATCGACCGGTCGGGCGATCAGGTCAACGATCAGATATCATCGGTCGGTCGGGCAATCATGCCCCGACCGGGAGGAGAAGGTTTTGGTCCGATCTCGCTTTTGACACGGGGAGGTGTCAAATGACCGACGCTCAATGGAGTATTGAACGCCAGACGGAGGAGGAGACGATATGTAGAAGCCGGGCCGAGCAGCTACCTCGCTCGGCCAAGCAGCAAGACTCGACATTGGTAGAGTGAAACTTTGGCCGAGCGGACGTGACACGAGCACAGGGGAGATCCGGCCGAGCGGACGTGACACAAGCACAAGGGAGCTCCGGCCGAGCGGATGCGACATATGCAACGAAGTCCCGTCCGAGCGGGTGGTACACAGGAACAGCGAAGTCCCGATCGAGCGGCTAACTCGCTCGGCCTTGCAGCATACCCCCTGTGTTATCTCTCGACATCCTTTTGGGAGTTATTACCGCTGACACCGGACATGGTCAACCAGAAGATCATATGGCGGAAGCTTCCACTGTCACATCAGAGATATACTCGGTTTGTTAAGGTATTGTGTCAAAGACACTTTATTGACAAGTCTTTTCAGAGGAAACTTTGGGAAATGTGCTCACCTTGGGGAGCATGCACGTGCGCTACAGGAGCTCTATATAAATGAGGGTCCAAGCATCGGCGGAGATACGCAATATACACTATTCGTGCTACATTATTCATGCTTGTTGCTCCGCCTTCTACTTCATGGCCGGTGACTAGCTTGATCGTCGGAGAGCCAACGTCGAGGACCCCTTCCCTGACTCGGTACTCACATCATCTGTATTACAAGGTGAAATAGAGTCTACAGATAATCAACGAGAATGTTATATCTTCAATTTTACATTTCATCGACCTTCGAATAGGATCATTAATAATGCTCGATTAAGAATACGGTTAGTTTTGTGAAAACCACATGCATGATAATCTACTCGAGGTTTTGCCTCTATTCCAGTGACGATTATATATATCAGCGGCCTGTCTTTCCTGGCTTAAAGATGCATCTGGTTTACTAGTTACTATATGAATAAAAAAAATTATGGTTCTATCTTAACTCTGTCATCATTCCATAGCTAGATTGGTATTTGATAGATGGCGGTTGGCCTTTCTAAGATCACTTAGCTTGTGGCCTTGTCTTCTTCTAAATCTGTAGGATTGATTGGCTCATTTCGTTTCAAGCGTTGTCTTGTCAACTGGCTGTAACCAGCGGCTGAAATTCAGCATCTTCTTGCCTGTAAGAATCCAGAGCATCAGATAATTCTGCAATAATGTGTAGCTTTGTTTGACAAGCCCCTTCAATCTTTACAAAGCAGGTTTAGATTCCGATTTATTATGCGAAGTAGTGGCCCTAGTTTTTATTTTTCAAAAGAATGCTTGATTTACAACTGTTTTTTACTCATCATTGTCGTGCCACGGAATATTAATATGAAATTATTTCTCATTGTATAAATTATTCCTCAATCTAAAGAAATAGAATCTTGAAATTCCAATCAAATCTCTGCAAAAGTAATGCTAGCAAAATTAAGAACCAACAAAGGAAGTTTGTATTTAGAATAAACATAAAAAGTATATTCTAGCAACAAATTTTAATTAGCAAAAAATTTAATTGATAGATGATGATGATTTACCTTTCCAAGATCACTTTGGTTGTTGCCCATAAAAGATAAAATTTCAACAAAGTCGGTGCAAATATAAGCAAACAACAAAAGAGCAGAAGAATGTGTATCCTTTACAAAAAATTTTGTTGTCAAGAATGGGATTCGAACCCATGCCCTTTCGGACTAGTACCTGAAACTAGCGCCTTAGACCAACTCGGCCATCTTGACACAGTTGTATAGGGATCTCTATAATTAAATTTTATATAAAAACAAACTCTTTTTTTACCTTCTTTTATAACGTCACGCACATAACTGATAAGAACCGGAGTACCGTGTGCAGTGAATTTGCCTCTCTTGTTCAGTGTCCATGCTTTAGATTCTAATTAACCTTTAATTTACCTCATATATCCATATTTATTCAACAGAAACGTAGATCATTGTATCAAATCTCACTAGTCATGGCAAACTTATAACAAATGGTAAATATTTTATGTTTTGCACGTACAACATCTATGCATCTGTGCACGTACAAATTACTGCAAGTTCTGCTAAGATTCATCACAATCATTTAAGGAATTAAGGATCTTCACACCTGTAATTTGTGATGTTCTCCAATGCTGTGACAAATTATTCTAGTGCCTAAAAATTCGTCTGTTGCTAGATTTCACTTGCCTGTCTTTCAGATCTTCTCCTTGGACATCTGGCTTAAATCAAACCAAAGAAATAATTAAACACAGACCATACCTAGATAGCCAATAGATAGACTAAAATGCAAAAGATCCCAAGCCCACTTCTTGTTTGATATTGCACATGTAAATCCCACTTCTAGTGCCAATTTAGTACCTAAAATTTAGATGCTAGCTGAATGATGTCCTAATCCGCCAATTCTAAAGAAATATTTTGTGGGAATATAAGTTCAACTGGACGTAAATAAGATGCATACTAATTTATTGCACACAAGATGACGACAACAAGCCTGTGAATCTCAGTATATAAATTTGTTCAACCCCTCATTCTGCATTCAATCATCATTTTCTGAAGTTTAATAGCATGTCACATAAACTTTATTCCAATATACTTTGTTCAACCCCTTGATCTCGTTTGAAATCGGAGAAGATAATGTACTGGCTAATTGGCTCTGATGTTGATTGTGAGAAGACTCCGAGAAGAAGAAACCTGGTGTAGAATCGATCCTGCGTGTCAAAAAGAAGATCTGGTAGAAGAAAACGTCAGTAACTAAGCCAGGGAGGGATTATGATGTAGATACTCTGATGCTCAAGTTAAACAAAGAGCTAAAGAAAGGAGTTAAGAACAGTGAACTCTCATAGCATAGTGTACCAGTGCCTTTGGAAGGAGACACCTTATATAGTGTTATTTGTTCTCTCCGCACAAATATCAATGTATTACTAAAATATGACCCATCAATCTGACACACGACAGTCTTTCCCAAATGAGATCTACCACTTCTATGCTTTGCAAGATAGAAGCTTCCGCCTTATAGATTGCACAGGGAATATTCCATTCATGTTCTGACAACGGTTACAAAAGATGTCAAAAAGGAGTATTAGGTTGTTGAGCTGATGAGCCCTTACTACGCTTTGCTGGTAGGCCAATCGAGTCACCTCCAACGTCCAATCGGACTTTGTACTCGAACGGGGTCAAGTCAGCTAAGGAGTGTTAACCATTCTGAGGACTCGGCCCCTTTGAGTACTCGGTGTTCTTAAAGACTCGACGTCTACTTGGGCAAGGCATTCAGTAGAGCCAAGAGGACTCAGTTCGGAATTTCATTGGGTTGAGAGGATCAGGGATCCTAACGGGCAAAAGGTCTATTCGGCTGGACTATTTAGCCAAGCCATATGCATGCTACTCGGTTCTGAATTGAACTAAGATGACTCAGGATTCCATCGAGTTGGTATGACTCAAGATCCGATTGGACAAGAGGTCTAATCGGCTAGATTATTTGGCCAAGTCATATGAGCGTACTACTCTATTCTGAATTGAACTAGGATGGCTCGGGATTCCATCGAGTTGGGAGGACTCAGGATCCAAGCGCACAAGAGGTTCAATCGGTTGAACTATTCGACCGAGCTATACGACCACGCTAGTGTTGGAAATTTAATATAAATGAGAAATTATATCTTAATCGTTGGATCAAGATTGACAAATCTTGATCATTCAACTTGAAAGGTTTAAGTACCCTTTAGATCGCTAAATCTCATTCATTGATTTCCAAAGGATGACATCTAATGAAGAGATGATGTGTCTCTTAGAAAAAGATGCTATCTGCATCATCCAATTCAAAATAAATGAATGAGATCTAATTGAACCAAGAGATTCTTATACCCCTTCATTAAGTATAAATAATGTCTCTCACGTCTTTATTTCACTCACTCAATTCCTTCCAAGCAAAGTAAGCATTGCATTCCATACTTGCATTGGAGAGTTCGAGAAGCTTCTTCGGTTCGGAGGTCTTGCAATTTACAGTACTACAATCGCAAGATAAAGTAGTTGTATCTTCGGAGACGATCGCCTTGTTCCTTAAGAGTACCATGTGCGGTATAAATTTATTTTAAAGAGATAGAGTCTAACTCTAGCCTCGATATTATGGACGTGAAAATTTCGTCCATAGTGAAAATATGAACAGCAAATAAAAGTAAGCATTCAACTAATATTGTTTCAGGAATATGAAACAGAACTTTGATATTGAAAAAGGTTGGCTCATCGAGCCCAGCCCACTAATGTACAACAGAGGGTTGCTTGAAAATTATACTATGATATTTTAAATTAACACGAGTAGATTATTTATTCATACGACGCTCATGATTTTCGTTTGAATTTCCAAAAAAACAAGAAAATAAACAAATTTAGGGAAGGAAATTAGCAGTGCGATTATAAAACCTAGGAAGTATTTATATTTATGAAATATTTTAGATGTTATTTATTTATTTTTTCTGTTTTCTATCAATTATTCCTTGATATTTTATCCCTCGAAAAAAAAAAGCAGTGTCAATTGGTATCCTCAAGTCGCAACTTTAATTTATGTCCGCAAGGATCATCCACGCATGTGCTTGGTTTAATTATTCATTACTTGCCTCTCTTGCATTAATCAATCCTGTCACGTTATACCAGTACTAACTATTCACGTAGAACCCTAGCATCATAATCATCATCACCCCTTTTAGTGAAATGACACATTAAAGAAACACGACGATGCTACCGATCGATATGCAACTTGGATTTTCTATTTTTCTTAGCATGCACATCCACGGACAATGTATTTACTACTTAATTAATTCCATATGTCGAGCCATTCAGAACTCACAGGATTACTTACTAAAGGGAACGATCACAGGATTCCTGTGTGATCTTGAATCTGGAGGGATGGGCAGGATCTCAAGTTGTGACGGGAAGACGACGCAGCTCATGTGATGCTTTCTCCAGCTGCATGCATGCGGCCATTAAACACAACTGGTAAATATTATAAATAAATTCAGCTCTTTGTCTTGTGAATTGACGGTCTACCCTTCAATCGCTCTCTCCCCTACAATAATGTGTTTAATTCACAATAACTAACTCTTAAATTTCACTAGAAATCCCAAGAACAAGGATAACTAAAGATATATAATTAAGAATTGAATTCCATTGCATTTGGATTTCGTATATAAATCTTTTACGCCCTCTAGGCTCTAGGCCTAGCATATGGTGGTGCGACCCACATAAGTTGGTGAATGACAAAGACTAGTCCTCAACTCCTTTTTTCAGACATTACTAATTATTCATTCACTTTTTTTGGTACAACAAAGTCAAAAGGAATAAAACCTACACTAAATTCACATGAGAATATTGTGGAAGGAAAAAAAAAACTTAGCCTTTGATTCGTTACTAGTATTTAATGTTTGTTACGGAAATAATTGATTCGTTAGTAACATTAATTGGAAGTGACCTGTTGGATGTGGCTGAACAAAATGGTTGGTCTCATGTGCAACAAACTTGGAAGATGGGTCTAAATAAGGATATAAATGAATCAAGTCGCTCATGAACTATTCGAAGATCGATAAAAGTTCATTTGAGCTCGTTTAATGAGTCTCATTAAGATAAACAAACCAAACTCAAGTTTCACAATATTCAGCTCGTTAGCTCTTGAACATGTACGTTAAGCTCATGAATAAACTTTTAAATAAAAAATAATAGTTTTGATATTAAATTTATAGATCTTACACTTTATTTATGAAGGACATATATATTAAATTTATTTATTAGAATGAAATTATAAATTTTAATAAGAATATTATAATTTATATAAATATATAATTTAGTTTTTAATGAATATTTAAATTTATAATTTATATTTATTAAGATTGTTTAGGCTCGATAAAAGTTCAAATAAACTCGTGAACCATGAATATATTCGTTAAATAAAGTTAAGTTCGGCTCGATTATAAATGAGTCAAACTCAAATATTCAAGAGTTCAGTTCGACTCGATTATATCTCTAGGTCCAAATAAGCATAAACAAACATTACATTGATAAATTTAAATTTGATCAAATTGGAGTAGGGCGATAATTAGTAAAGTGAACTTAGGTTGAACCCTCTAGCAAGTATGATACTTGATCGTCCAAGCAATCAGTCTCAATGACTTTCACCAATGTTTAACAATGATGTTGACAAGTTAGTCTAATACCCATTAAAAAAAAACCATATTACACCTATTGATATTCCTTTCGTATCCAAATTTAACCTAATTACACTACTAAAAAAGGGCCCTTTAACGACGGGATTTCCCGTCGTTAAAGGTCATCAACGATGATATTTAATACCGTAGGAAGTTGTAGCTAAAAGTATTCGTCGGGAATTGATTAACGACGGGAAATAAAATACCATCGGTAAAAGTTTTTAACCACGGTATTAACTACCGTCGTTAGTGACAGTAACGACAGGTTTAGATACCATCGTTAATGATAGTAACCACGGTTATAGTACCGTCGTTAATAATAACAACGACAATTATATATACTACAATTTAACATCGTTTAATTATTTAACGATGACTTAGCATACCGTCGTTATTGGTGATGACGGTTTTGCATACCGTCGTTAATGGCAACAACGATATCACTTATTATATAAATTCATTAATGAATGCTAATAAAAACTAAAACATAATATATTAAAACATCATTCGATAATTCATGATAATTGTTTCTATATCATTAAACTTGATATCACAATGTCTAGTTATCATCCAACAAAATTAACATCTATTACATCAAAAGTATTCATTTATCTAAAGTCTTCGTATGCAAAATGTTGACATTCTCAAAAACTTCAAAAAGTCTATTTCCCTTCCAAGCTCCAATACCTATAATAAATATACAAAAAAAAAAATGAGTATCACAGCAAAATGTTGACATTCTCAAAAACTTCAAAAAGTCTATTTCCCTTCCAAGCTTCAATACCTATAATAAATATACAAAAAAAAAAAAAAAAGAGTATCACAGCAAAATGTTGACATTCTCAAAAACTTCAAAAAGTCTATTTCCCTTCCAAGCTCCAATACCTATAATAAATATAAAAAAAAAAATGAGTATCACAATAAAAACTTTAACGGAACTTAGAATTCTTTATATACAAACTACTGAAAATAGCAAACTTACTATAAATGGTAGAAACAAGGTACAAAATTTATTTGGAAATGATGTTAAGGAACCATTAGTGAGGGAGGCTATGGTTATTCAACCAAAATCTGATTGTCCAATGTAGCAATAGACATGACAATTCGAAATTGGAATGCAACGATGTTCATGTGAAATCCAATAATAAGGTACAAAAATCTTTTAACTTTGTTGATCCATCAGTGAATAACTTACCCAATCTACCTCAAAGAACAATTAATATTACAATTGCTATATGAAAACAATTCGTGATAGGTAGATGTAAAGAAAGAAAAGTGTGCGGCACATGCAAATCAACAATCCGACGTAGGCTATGACATGCATATGAGTTGGACAAAGTTTCTTTTTTAAATTTCGAAAAGTGTTATTTCCTAACATGTAAAAGAGATTACATATTCCATAACATTAAAACAAAGTACGAAAAGTGTTTTAAAGAATACCCGTGAATCACTAAGATGAGCCTTCATTCTATTGTTCCTCACCAATTGCTTGTGTGCCTATGAACCTTCATTCTATTGTTCTTCACCAATTGCTGGTGCGCCTATGAAGCATTTACAACTCAAAATGAACAAAACTATTCATTCTCATTATCAAGTAATAAACAAGAAATAATAAAAAAAAAAATTAAAGTAACTAATTCAACCTTCACTAGTATTTGAAGTCGATGCAGTCACTTGCACATTAGGTGGTAAATTCTTCATCATCAACCCCTTAAAAGCTTTAAATTCAGATTCCATATTATTCATTTTCTCACGTAGTGTGACATTCTCGTGATGAAGTTCTTGCTTTGAAGCAATAGGTCCTCTCACATCTTTAGGCCTCACTCCTCCTCCATGGCCAAAAACATAATCATGTCGTTGAGGTCCAAAACATTTCTCAACAAGTTGAATATTTGACAAGGAAGAATCTTCTCGAACAACCTCACAAATCTCATCTTTCAATAAGTTAAAAGATTTTGAAATCTATGATGAATCAAATATCATGTGAAGAAATGAATTAAAATGTTATATACTCACATATTTTTCCATTGCATCAAGATCAATAATATGATCTCCCTTTTTTCGTGTCTCAAAAAACATTGATGCAAAATCTGGAGGTTGTCCATCTTTTCCTCCCTATAAATATTAATAAGACACAATTTAATGTCTAAATTAATATAAAATTCTTATAATATATGTCTTACCATTTCATATGCCAATTGCCTAAAAGGCTTGCTTCTTGTTCAATGTGGCATAGATTTCAAGGATCTATTCTGTGTATTTGTTTTACTCATTTTCTACAAATATATTAATATTAGTATAATTTTATAAAAAAAGACATTTAAATTAAGAAAGTAATTTATAACATAAAAAAGATGGGACAAGAATAACCTGGAAACTTACACTTAAAAAATATTCTTTAACCAACCATTCCCAATCTTGTTTATCCATTCCCTTGGGAACATTTTGTAAAACTTCTTGACGTGTTTTGCATGGTTTTACAAATTTGGAGTTCATCTCGCATCTCCAATTCTTCCATAATTGTTGCATATGTTTAAGGGTTGCCTCACGATATAGCTCAATATCATCATTTTTGAACTTATCCTGAAAATTTTTTGGTAAGCATATAATAATGAGATATTTCATATAATAAAAAAATTGGTTAGTATTAAATATTTTAAACACATGTTGAAACAATATGACATGTTTGAGTCCAATAAAGGAATATTCCATATGATATGGTTTGAGTCCAATCAATAAACTATGATATGGATACAATTCCATCTACGGTGGCAAAAATAAAGGACTACTTGCACACATAATTCCATATATTTGAAATTATATGCCAATATATATCATGATATGATGCATCTAAATCTTAGCTGTAGAAAGTATAAATCATACATAGCTTTACAAAAAGAAGCATAGATCAAGTCTCCTATAGAAATGCATCAAATCCATCAAATTCAAAGATTGGTACGAGACTCACCGTAACAGCAACCCACATGTGATTTTTAACATCTTCACCAATTTTATTCCATGCAAGAACTCGAACTGGGCATATGTTTCCATCTCTTACAATTATACCCAAATGTCTTGTAAAGGCTTGATGATTCAACCCAACAACTCGACCCATATAGAAATTTATAAGAAGTTTCTCTCCATTTTTCAATTTACATACAATACCACACTTATTTTTACCTCGCGTGTTCCAATTTTGTTGAGTAGATGATTTGTCTAAACATGAAAATATTTTTACCACTATAAACTACTTTTTCATACCTTGGTTAGATTCCATTTGAGCTTGAGAGTCTTCCACATGATCAACTTGTTCAAACGCATATTGCATATCATTGTTACATGTGTTCACCAAAGAAGGCTCACGTTCAATTGATCCAGAAACATGATTTTGTCCAGACAATCCTAAATGTCTTATGATTTTGCCACGTTCTCGAGCTAAAGAACCTGGTGCTATAAATAGCTTCCTATTAGTACCCAAAGATGAATTTTGAGAGTCCATGATCCTACACAACAAATACATTAAATATTAGTTAAATGAAAAAATAATATAAATAATACATTTAGTAGTTTAAAACACTAACACTTACACAAAGCAAATAAAGATTTATATTATTCTATCCTCAATTTTGATAAGCTTCGGGGATATCATCTATATTTGTGGGTATTGAATCTCTCTTCGTCAACATATTAAATGAGTATCGAGGAGATGTTTTTGTCACTATGTGCCAACCTGTTGAGGTATTATCTATCACATAAAACACTTGTGATGCTTGAGTGACCAATACAAAAGGTTCATTTGATTTCAAAATCCGTTGACAATTTATACTAACAAAACCATATTTATCCACTTTGATTCCTCTTTCTCTAGAATGCACATCAAACCATTTGCACTTGAAAACCACAATTCGCCTTTCACCAAGAAATTGTAATTCAATAATATGTGATAACACTCCATAATAGTCAATATTTTCTGCGCCATAGTTTCCAACAACGAGAATACCACTATTTTGTGTCCTTAGACCCTTGTTGTGCTCTTCAGTGTGAAATTTATATCTATTTACTTTACAACATACAAATGACTTTGCATACTGTGTAGGCCCACGTGACAAAGAAAGTAGGCCTTCCATTTTTTTGGTTTTGTCATTTTTATGTAACCTCTCGACCTATCAAATTTGAAAAAAAAATTCTTACTCTCAAGATATAATTTATTAGTGAAAACAAAGACATGTATGTACATTAAAAATCTCACTTACTCTAACTCTGAATCAGTTAATAAATTGTTTATCCCATTCTTCATCGGACAACACCAAATGACTAGAAGCAAAGATTTGCAAGTAGTCACTACATAGGAAATTTAGAGATAAATCATAATTAAAACAACAATATGGAAGAATAAGTTTATAGTTTCATACCTGTAAAATGATTGAACTTCTTCACAATTCTTTAATATGTAGATGTGAGCTCGCTCTTGGTCAACACGATCCAAATTGCATGTTATTCTTGTTGATAACTCTTCAATGGATGAAAATATGGATAAACCATCATTACTTTCCATACACCCACAATCAGATGTGCCGAAATATCTTGAGCATAAACTGATACACTCATTTACGATATAACCCTCAGTAATTGATGCCTCTGGATGAGTTTTATTTCGAATATATGACTTGAAAGTACTCAACTTTTGTTCTATTGGATACATCCATCGATATTGAACAGGTCCACCAAGCATAGCTTCCATTGCTAAATGAATCGGCAAATGTATCATGATGTCAAAAAATGAGGGTGGAAAAATCTTTTCCAACTTACAAAGTGTGATAAGAATTTGCCTTTCAAGTTGTTTCAAGTCTTCCATCTTTAGTAATTTGGAACACAAACTAGAAAAGAACATTGATAGCTCAACAAGAGCTTCATACACTGATTCTGAAAGTAATCCACGTGTTGCAAGAGGAATAAGATATTCTAGCAAGATGTGACAATCATGACTCTTTAAACCTGAAACCTTGTTCTCCACCTGAAACCTTGTTCTCCCTAACATTTATACAATTCGCAATGTTTGAACAAAAGCCATCAGGCATTTTTAATTGTTTATGAAATAAACAAAGCTGATGTTTCTCACTAGAGGACAATGTGTAAGGTGCTGTGGGAAACTCAAGATCATCTCCTATTGCAACAGGAGGTAATTCAGACCTTATATTCAAGAGTTGTAAATCAAGACGTGTTTTGTGGTTATCTTTGTAGGATCGAAAAGAATTTAGATATCTCCACAATGGTATGATATTGTCCACTTTAGGCTTAAGTCCTCATGATTTTGCTCTTGGGCTCTTCCCAAAAGGCCTCATGCCAATGGAGATATCTTTTCTCTTATAAACCCATGATCTTTCTCATGTGTTTCCAATATGGGACTATGTTTGCAACCTTGCAACCCCAACAATCTTTAGTTTTGCCTTTAATATCCATAATTGTTCCAAGAACACTGTCACATATATTTTTCTTAATATGCATCACATCCAAATTATGCCTTAATAACAATGTTTCCCAATATGGTAGCTCAAAGAATATACTCTTCTTATTCCAATTATCACCCCGTTTGTCATGAGATATTTTTGTCTTTCTAGTAGTATCCTTACTTAAGATTATGCCTTCCAAATCCTGAACTTGACTTAAAATATCTTTTCCAGGAAATGATTTAGGTGGCAATCTCATTTCAACTGTACCATCAAAGGAATTCTTATCCTTGCGCCATTTGTGGTTCAATGGGAGATAACGTCGATGACCCATATAACACTCTTTACCACCATTTTTCAATCTCATTGAGCAAGTATCCTTATTACAACAAGGACATGCTAAATTTCCTTTGTACTCCATCCAGATAAATTTTGTATGCCGGGAAGTCATTAATTGTCCACAACAAAGCAGCATGTAAAGTAAAATTTTGAGAAGTTGATGTATTAAAAGTTTCTACTCCAGTGTGCCACAACTCAAGCAATTCATCGATCAACGGTTGCAAATAGATATCAATTGCATCTCCACTACTCTCTGGACCAGGAATTAACATGGATAAAATGAAGTTAGACAAGTTCATACACATCAATGGTGGTAAATTATAAGAAATAAGGATCACAGGTCAAATGTTATATGCTGTTTTTGCATTTGCAAATGGTTGAAACCCATCACTTGCGAGACCAAGTCTCACATTACGAGCCTCTGAGGAGAAATCTTTATATCTTTCATCAAATGATTTTCATGTCATAGAATCAGCTGGATGCCTTAGAATTTCATCATCAACTCTTGCATCATTGTGCCATCTCATGTAAGGGGCAGTTTTTGAACACATAAATAACCTTTGCAGCCTTGGTTTTAGTGGGAAATAACGTAATATCTTCTTTGGAATCTTCTTTCCATTAGCTTTGAATTGAGTTCCCCCACTATGCCTTTCCTCCTTCCATCTAGATATTCCACACACTTCACAAAAATCCAAGTTTTTATGGTCTTTCCAAAATAACATACAATTATTTTTACAATCATCAATCTTTTCATAAGAAAGGCTGATATCTCTAATAAACATTTTAGCATCAAAATATGAATCTGGAAGATCAGAATTTTCTGGTAATATTTCTTCCTTCAACGATTGCAACAACATGCTAAATGATTTATTTGTCCATTGTCCAACATTTTTGAGATGAAGTAACTTTATTAATGCTGACAATTTTGAAACCCTTGATCCTTGGTACAAAGGTTCTTTTGAATCATTTAATAATCTATAAAAAATTTTAGCTTCATCATTTGGTTCCTCACTAATATTAGCACCGTTTGAATCGTCATAATGTGGATGTAAGATCTTTCAGGAAGTAATCATTATCATCTACTTCAGTTTAATTTCCTAATTATGTAGTTTCAAATCATCCTCTGGCTTTTCTCCATGATGATACCAAAATCTATAATTTTGGAGTATTCCATAAACAATCAAATGCATTTTAACAGATTCCCTAGATCCAAAATGTGCATTTGCACATTTAACACATGGGCATCGAATTTCATTTGCTTCAAAAGATTTATCCATTTCTTATCGGGTGTCATTCTATATTCAAAAAGGTGGATAAATTTAACTATAAATCATATTCGAATGATCCCTACTGTAGAAAACGAAGAGGAAATAAGTAATCAGATTCTAAGGATCTCTGCCATAGAAAACGAAGAGAAAATACAAATAATCAGATTCTAAACTTCTCTGACATAGAAAACAAAGAGAAAACACAAGTAATTAGATTCTAAAGATCACTATGGTAGAAAACGATGAGGAAATACAAGTAATCATTCTAAGGACCTCTGTCATTGAAAATGAAGAGAAAATAGAAGAGGTAATAGAAAGGAAGAAAGGAAAATATCTCACATGAAATAGGAGCTTAGAGATTGTCGTCGGACTGCCGATCTCTTGATTTTCTATGTGACGGTGGAACTATAGTGAGGAGTCGTCGTTGCGTGCTCAAATCCCTAGAGGTGGAAGGGAACACAGACCTATAGGGAACCAACAATGTCACTGCAGGAATAGGGTTTCCCTACGCGCTGGACCTGCTGATCTCTTGAGCTCGACGACAACAGCAGAACCCAAGGAAGATGAAGAGTCGTACGTGCGCGCCCTGCTAACCATTGAACCAGCTGATCTCTCGAGCTCAACAACAACGATAAAAAGTGAGGAAGATGAAGAATTGCGCAAGCCCCTGATGCCCGCCGAACCTGCGCTCCCTTGCTGTCCGTAGGACTTGCGCACCCCTATTGCCTATCAGATCTGCTGATATCTCGAGCTCAACGGCAATGGAAGAAGGCGAGGAAGATGAAGAGTCATGCGCGCAAAGAAGCAAGGGGAGTTTGGGGGCTTAGACGCATATAGGTGGCAAAAATAAGGGTTGATGCATTTAGGGGAAAAAATGAGCGTGGGTTGGATTAGGATTGGGGCTAAACGCATGGGATTAGATGAGGGTAGAGTTTAATGCTATTTACTTTATTTGAGTCAAACATTATCTCAACCGTTGGATTATAAGATAGTTTAGTATCTTTGATTTGATTTATCTCAACCATTGAATTAGGAGATATTTTTGTGTCTTCAATTTAATTTAAATCTCACTTTTCGAAGCCTTTGATTTTTTTATTATTATTTTTAGTAATTTTATATTTTCTATTTTTGGTATATTTATGTCACTTCTATATTCATGTGTGAATTAACGAAACTAATATTATCCACTATGTTAATTTTTATTATAATTTTTTCTTAACTAGTTAGAATGTTGCAATAACGACGGGAGGAAATTCCGTCGTTAAAGGCATGACATTAACGACCAAAATAACAAATACAGTCGTTAATGCCAAAGCATTAACGACATGAATAAATACCGTCGTTAATGCATACACATCAACGACGAGCACTAAATCTTGTCGTTGTTGAATCATCAATAACGACGGTATTTGATACCGTCGTTAAAAATAGTTTTTTTAGTAGTGTTACTAGTTAGCTAGTGCATTTTTTGTGATAGATTTTGAATCACCTAGAACCCTAAACGCTATAATCCTAATTTTAAAACCCTAAATTCTAAATCCTAAATCTCAAACCCTAAATCCTAAACCTTAAACACTAAACTAAAACCCTAAAATCTTATACCCTAAACCCTAAACAGTATAACTTTCATTGAGATAGTACTCATGGTTTGTAATTTGTTATAAAACGGCCAAAAATTTCAATCGCTAATTTTTTTATCGTTGACATTATTTAGCGACGGATTTTTTTTTCCGTCGCTAAAGTTAGCGACGGAAATTGATTGTCGTTGCTAAATTTAGTGATAAAAATTTTAGTTCCATTACGGATATTTTATTTTTGTCTCTAAATTAACAATGGAAATAAAAAATTTGTCTCTAAATTAATAACGGAAATAAATAAAAATCCGTGGAAGCTATGAAGTTTACCTTTAATAACAAAAAATCCGTGGTCTTTCCCTATCTTTTACTTCAATGGGGACAAAGAATTATTTTGTCTCTTGCCTTTCACCTATGAGGTTTCTACATTACGAATACCTTTTTAACACTTGAAGAGCATAAAGTTTGATACGAGACTTTTCTTTCAAATCTTACTGTAAAAGGTATCAGGAGGGGGATCTCCTATTCTCTTCTTAACTTGTGAGGTACCAGAACGAGTTTTGATGGAAACTTCTTCGCTATTCCTTTGTCCTCCAGTACTCCGATCCTTTTGGTGGAGCTGAAGGTGTTTACAGTGTTTCAGAGTCATGGTGGAATCAATTCACGAGGGCATGCGATTTCACTCATTAGTACGTTGAAACTTTTCATACGAGGGGGGAAAATCGTCCTGATCACAAAAACTTCTTTACATTTGAAATGGACACGAAGCAGAACAACTTTATAACCCGATCAATATTGAAAGGACCTACCGGATCAAGCCTCGCTCCTTACCTGCTACATCAAATTTGTAGTGAGCTGATACTTCTACTGTTCTACACTACAATGCTTGAAACTAATCCAACAGCTGAAAAGTAAACTGGGTTCAACTTGTTCAGCCTAAAATCAAAGTATCTAAATTCTCTTCGATATTTTTAAGCTTCCAAAATAAGTGTCTAGGTCTAGCACATAATATTAATTAACACTGGATACGATCACTTTTAAGAAAATATGGGGGAAGCTGTTTATTTAGCACAGCTTTAAAGTCTAATTACAGTTCATGATAAGATAACGTTGCTTGTTCCAAGCTCACGGCCATAAAATTTAGATCTCACATCGTGAAATCTTTATAGTTTAGTGTGACATTTTCTTAATAAAAGAAAGTAGTGAAATTTTAGGTCGTGGAGTAGGCAAATTATGTTTTACATTCGAAGATCCCATTCTTGCAGGTTAAAAAACTTAATCGTCCCGACCACCGGCACAAGTTTTGCCAGTTGCCACCGTGGCTTGTTGGTCTTAAATTTAAAAGAAAAATCCGCGGGACGTCAATTTCACTGGAACACCGACCGACAAATTGACATCTGATGGGACGCATCTCCATCAACAACTCCGATCGCAAGGAACCCAACAGTTGGTGTTCACATTGCAGCATATCGTATGCAACCGCCTTTCTACACAATCCCCGAATCCGTCTATACTTGCCGCGGCCCGACCCCACAAACCGCGGCGCAACCCCGCGCCGTTCCGTTCCCTCGCGCAGCACCTTATCGCGAACCATGTTCTCTTCCCTCTGCCCTTCCCCAGCGTCTCGCTACACGACGACCTCAACAGTCTCGCCGTGGCCAACCACCATTAACGTTGCTCATCTCTGTGGGCCTGTCTTCCAGTTTTCACTTTAACTTTGTGCATTGAATTTCTCCTCGCTGCTATTGTTCTCCTCGCTCACCTCGCTTGCTTGCTTTTAAGTACTCCACCTGCCTCCCCACTTCCTCCCATTCCTCATTCAATTCTTCCCCTTACTCAATGGCAATTGCCGCAGCACTATCCGTGCTGGTGCTCGCATGCTCTGTTTTCCTGGCCGACGCCCGCATTCCTGGCGTCTACTCCGGCGGCCCCTGGCAGAGCGCCCACGCCACTTTCTACGGCGGCAGCGACGCCTCCGGAACCATGGGTATATACACATTTCGTCTCCTTCCCCTGTATTCTCTTAATTGCTTGATGTTTAGCGATTTAAGCTGTCTGTTGCAGGAGGGGCGTGTGGGTACGGGAACCTGTACAGCCAAGGGTATGGGGTAGAGACGACGGCACTAAGCACGGCGCTGTTCAACTCGGGGCAGAGCTGCGGGGCGTGCTTTGAGCTCCAGTGCACTGACGAACCGAAGTGGTGCAAGGGCGGCAGCATCGTCATCACGGCCACCAACTTCTGCCCGCCGAATTACGCGCTGCCCTCCGACAACGGTGGGTGGTGCAACCCGCCTCGCCAGCACTTTGACCTCGCCATGCCCATGTTCCTCAAGATCGCCGAGTACCGAGCCGGAATCGTCCCTGTCTCTTACCGCCGGTAATGATACATCGCCTCCTCCTTTGCTCTGCTTTTTAATTAAGCGGAAAAAAAATTCGTTGTGCGGTTTACTTAGTTTAATGGTTGATTAACCAATTAAAAGGTTTTTTAAAACTAAGACAAACTAAAAGGAAACAAACGTGCCACGACTGCCGCAGTGCGGTAGTTCTAATGGTCCCTCCTTGTTGAACATGACATGTTCGCCGACCACTTGCCGCTGCGCCCATCAAATCTTCTCCCGCCCGTGATCTGTTGCTCCACTCCGCCAGCAATTCACGCGTCCCAATGCCGAGGTGAACATGGAATACCGAGACCGCCGCATGTGCACGAGCAGACTACTTGGCCCATTTCCTTTCCGCACCGCAAGTGTTTGTCAAATCGTCAAAGAGAAATTGACCTCACGTCTTAAATGGCAGGGTGCCGTGCCGGAAGGCCGGTGGGATCCGCTTCACTGTCAACGGCCATATGTACTTCAACCTGGTGCTGATCACCAACGTGGCCGGCGCCGGTGATATCGTGCGCGCCAGCGTGAAGGGGTCCCGCACCGGATGGGTGCCCATGTCGCGCAACTGGGGCCAGAACTGGCAGTCCAACGCCGTCCTTGTCGGCCAGGCCCTCTCCTTCCGAGTCACCAGCAGCGACCGGCGCACCTCCACCTCCTGGAACATCTCCCCAGCCAACTGGCAGTTCGGCCAGACCTTCTCCGGCAAGAACTTCAGAGTCTAGTTTAGTCTTTCTGCGCCAATGCGCCGAACGCCTAGATTAATTGTATCCCTCCTGGTGCTGCACCGACCTTACCTCTCTACATATGGTGTCTTATTTTTTAATCGTCCGGCGCCAATCCCTCGGTCTAAGTAGATGAGAAGAACCGCGAATTTGCTATAGTTTTTAGTAGGGTTCTTTTCGTGTGTGGTGTCTTGATGTCATCTAATACTAGCGGCGGTGGTAATTACGGCAGTAGCAACAGCTGAAGTGGCTGCAGATCAAAATGGTTCATGTAGCCCGCAGCTGCTTAATATACATATATAATTGTCTTATTGTGATTGCAAGTTCTAATTTGGTGTATTTGATCTAGTTAAGCTCATGTTTCAGTTCTTAAAATTGGGAATGGGAATTAGATTGAGTAAATTAAGACCCACCCTTCTGACCTGGTTGCAAAAGGCTTTCCTAGGCCTCGCTAGCTGAAGTAAAAGTGGGTTGCCTGTGATTTTTGCTTCTTCCAATTACTTTTTTACGACACCGACTAGAGACCAACCTGCTTCCGTAACGAAGGGATTGTAACGTGCCCAACCACTACGCAGATACTCGTTTCTCGACGAAGCTTCCTGCGCGCTTTTATTTTCCTCACGTTTGTAAAAATAAAACTAAGATGCCATCGTAGCACGATCACATCACAGATCGAATAGTGATGTTGGTCGTCTGAACGCCCTGCTAATGCTCATCATCAACAAGTCGACATCTACATGGGAGGCAAATGTCGTGAGGACTAAGAGCTTAATGTATAACGAACTTAACTAATTAGAAAGATAAGTGAAACTATATCGTGTATAACGCACTGATAAATATTAGCGTCAGCCAACAAAATAAAAAAAGCGTGATTGGGTTGATATGACATTTTACTTGAGGATGACAGTTTGACTGTAATGGGATAAAGGATTATATTCTAGAAAAAAAAATTAGACCACCCGTAGATATTTGATAAACTGACACGGTAATCTACTTCTATAATCGGATGATATAATATAAGAAACATCTGGTATAAATATAATCACGTTTTTACTACCATGTTACCGATTGGTATGACACTTGTCAGCAAATAGCAAACGGTGGCAGATTCACCCGCCCTGAAGTAGGCCACATGAAAAGCCGCTGCGCTCTACAGTGGTAGATGGTCCCTCCCTGCAAGTAGCCCAAACAGCCCTCCCATGTGCCTCCTGATCGTAGATAGGCTTCCACAGACCTCAATCCAGCTAAAACCCACACACTTCCCCAGATGGGTGAATCATTTCAAGCCCATAAAGCATGCAGTGATAAAATTATTTTGTAATTTGATATGAACTCTTATCTTATGAACCCGGAAGCAAGTTGTCATGAAAGAAAGGATGATATAATATTTTTTTTAAAAAAAGTTAATCTCTAAATATATATAAATTGTTCAATAGATAAATCAGAGGCACTTAATTGGATCCTAGTAGAGACCTTTAAAAAAACATTGAGAATGGATCCAACAAGTCTAGCTTAGATATGCTCAAACAAATGATTGAGTGATGATAAAATTGACAAAGAGAGAAAATAAACATTATCTTGTAGACGAAGGTACAATATGCCTTTTTTACATTGTATTCGGAAGGAATCTTTGTGGCGAGGAGATGTGCTATTCTTGCAAATCAGAAATGCATCAAATTGTTACGAGACATGTGCTCAGAATCCTAGGTGCGCTGGTAGGTAGCGGTCACGATTGCAATTGGAATCATCGTTA
Organism: Zingiber officinale; assembly: GCF_018446385.1. Classification (NCBI taxonomy): domain Eukaryota; kingdom Viridiplantae; phylum Streptophyta; class Magnoliopsida; order Zingiberales; family Zingiberaceae; genus Zingiber; species Zingiber officinale. Next base: position 15,680,678 of record NC_055986.1, on the reverse strand, counting down.
TAATGACTTTAGTATGTACACTTCGAGTAAAACTTATGAATTGCTTATGAATTTATTTAAATTTACTTATTTATTGATCCCTGCAGCATTGCTGGAATATAAATATTGGTAAAAAAAAGTAAAGAGCAGCAGCAGCAGCAGCTGCAGTCGAAGTCAGTAACGAGGGCAGCGCATGTGCAGCGCATTGGTGTTTTATGGCAGCGATGAGAGCAAGTGCATGTGCAACAACATGGTTCCATGGATGGAGAAGCGTTCAGAGATGGGACCAGCTAGTAGGGTGACCAGTACTGATGGCAGGATAAGCTAAGGTAAAACGCGAGCAAGTGTAATTTTTAAGGGAGACTTCACCAACCAATGATATAGATAATGAGCCTGCAAGAAAGAGTCAAAACATGTTTGAGATATCAGAGGTCAGAGGTGGCCAGCACATGGAGTGCAGCATGGACTCCGCACTTACGGCAAGGGACTTAGGGCTTAAATCCAGTTATGTGTTTCTTAAAACGACTCTTAATTTGAATCAACTCTCACTCTCGGGGAAGGGAGCAAAATAGCAAAAGAGTTTTTGAAAGGAAAGAAAGAATATCGAAGAGTGAAGGTTATTGACCATCTCTTTGCAGTTTAGAAAAGATTCGCAATGTTTGCTTTCTTTCCACTGCCTTAATATTTTTAAACTTATTGAGTTGAAAATATATTGATGTTTATTAAGTTAGTGGCGGAGAAATTGTATCATCAGTTCGTTTGTACTATTTGTCTATCCAGGTTGTTTAATACTGATTTCATCTCGATATCTGATGGAGGTAGTCAATGCATGTAAAACGCAATGATTAATTTGTTTTTATTTTCTTTTTGATTTGTAAAAGGTGTTGCTTTTTCAAATCAATTTCAATGCGAGATTTAAAAAGTCTTCGATCGTAACACTGATAAAAAGTTTTGGACGCATCCATGCAGATAAATTTTGATATATAGAAAGATTTCTGATTGGTAGATAAAACGAATTTGAATGACAACGAACAAAATAATTGAGCATCTTAAAAGGAAGAAGAAATTTATTTCAATAAGAACTTCGATCAACCCTTGCAAAATAAAACATCAATCATCATAATTTTTTACTGATGATACTGAACTTTCACTTCCAATATCATCGAGAAAAAATGTTTCATATTTCACAGGATGTTCAATTGATCAAACGGTGATAGATTAACGGAGATTAATTCCTAGCAAACGTATGTTTTTAGAAAAAAAACTCTTTCTATTATTTATCTATCTTCAAATAATTTGGGACGAGTGTTTCTAGAATAAAATATTTCATGTAGATTGGACTAAAAAGGCCGATCCATTGGGCCCATAAGAGATATCCATTTTGAGTTCGCATATCCAAATTCCAGAGGCCGTCAAGATCCTGCCCGACCCAACTCGACCCGTTTCGAATCATCAAAAATTAGGCAGAACAGAATGATGGTAGTCAGATAATCCATTTTCTTACCCGGATCTGGAAGACCAGTATCGCCGTCGCCCTCTGTTGGCTACTGCATCCGATCTCGGGCGGTGGTGGAGAGTGAGGAACGATTCCTGCTGGGGAAGACGAGCGAGACTGAACGAGGGAGATGTTTCACCAGTTCTCGGCAACGGCTGAGAGCCTGAGCAAGGCCTCGTCGCTAGTGCTCCGGATCGGCACTGACGCGCACCTCTACGACGACCCTGACGATGTCAGCATCGGTCCCCTTCTTGAAAGTCGCTTTGACTCCGAGAAGGTTGACGCCCTCAAGCGTCTGCTTGCTCTTCTTGCCCAGGGCTCCGATGTCTCCCAATTTTTCCCCCAGGTTTGGATTGCTCGCCTCTGCCCTCCTAACCTATCGTTTTGTCGAATCGATTCTAATGAGCATGCTTGATTTTGGTTGAATGATTTAGTGTTTGAACTTCTTTAGGTCGTGAAGAATGTTGCGTCGCAGTCACTGGAGCTTAAGAAGCTTGTGTATCTCTATTTACTTCATTACGCTGAGAAGTATGTTTGCATTCTTTCTCTTTCTACAATTCGAATGTTGAAAATATTTGCTTGGATGTTTATTAGTGTAATCGAATGAGATACGTCAATGGAAACTAATTCTGAAGTTTCAAGTTTAGGAATTTAGGTCATGTTCATAGAGAGAACCTCTGTGTCATTTGAACTGTCGTACTTGTGCTTCTTAATTGTATTTTCTTCTTGCGCAAGATAAACATGCATTTGCAAGCCATTGCTTGTTACCGTCTTTTAAACTGTTCTACTCATTCTGCTTGATTGCGTTTTCTTCTTGTGCTAGATAAACATGAATAGCATTTGCAAGCTATTAAACTGTTCTACTCATTCTGCTTGATTGTATTTTCTTCTTGTGCTAGATCAACATGAATGGCATTTGCACGCTATTGTCTTGTTGTCAGTATAGTGATCATGTAACTGCTTATAGGTTTTCCCTTTTACCTCTTATTTATTCTCAACTGTCATGATCCAAGAGGTACGAACTTATTTTATATTTTTAATGATGTGTATGAAGATAGTTTCCTTCTTCTCCAAGTACTTGACGAGTACGTCTCTCAAATAACCCTTGAGTCAAGTTAGTTTTAGTTAATTTTGGTAAACCTTCATTCTTACCCTAGTGAGTAAACGAAATCAGTTTCAGAAAACAAGTTCCTTAGATTTCGGATTTGTTTTGATTGCCAAATGGATTTTGGAACATAAATGTATATCACCCACAACTGTCACATTCTTCTCCAGCATGCCAAAGTCAATCACATGGCTAAGTGATTGATTGACTATCTTCTATTATTTGACATTTATTGATCCTTGTTGGTATTTGAGGTGCTTTCGTTTTAGGTTTTTGCCAACTTTTACTTTTTAAAATAACTTTTAGTTCTGTAAAAAATGTTTTAGAAGTAAAATCAGAAGGTATAAAGGCTCTGTCAGGTATTGATACACAATTTATTATTCCTATGATGGCCTACCAACTTAGACCTTGCCTTTTGATTGATTTGTGTTAAAGTCGCATTTCCATCCAAACTGTACACCTAGTCATTGTCATCATCATCATTTTCCTAACTATCTGGAGTCAGCTACATAACCTTTCCTTTCATCAAGCTCTATGCAAAATATATCACTGGTAATATCCTAATTAGTTAAACCACTTTCTAATAGAGTCTTCTTTAGCCATCCTTTCCTCTACATCTCTCAATCTAGTGGGTTCAATTTGTATAGCTATTTATTTTATTATTTATCACCTTTGTATGTGTCCATACCATTTCAGCCTATTTTTCCTTTCTCTTCATATTTAGAGTTATACTTAATTGCTCAAGAATAACAGTTTTTTTTTCTGGTAACCCTAGTTATCTATTTTTAGCATTTTTCATCTTTGTTATTATAATTCTTTTGTACATGTTGTCTCCTAAGTCCTAACTATAATCCTAAGGACAATGCGTTGTAGCACTATTTTGTTGAAAATTTATTTTTCGCTAAAGGGGCACACAACCATCACTCAAAACTCTAGAAACTCTTCATTTTGGCGACACTATTTGTCCTATTAATAATATCTTTATCAATATTTCTTGTTGAATGATACGCCCAAGAATTTTGTGTCATCCATCTTAACTATCCTTCCAATAGTTTGCTATTTAGTTCTATTAAACACAAACCTTTCATTTCTTTATCTTTTCCTCACAATTCAAGATTCTAATTTTTTCTATTTATACACTTTTCAATTAAGAGAATATTTCTTTGAAATAATATTCATCAGGAGATATATTTTGAATAAGACTGCTATATTCTTCTAGTACTATCATAAAAGTGAGGGATTTAAGGCTAGTCATTGACACAAACCTATAATTATAGAAAAGGCATTTTTGACACTCCTACTAGCTTAGTAACTTATTATCATAGACATACTTTCTGACATCAATATATTATTAATTGTTTTTCGTCTCTAGAACCAACCACCATGTTCACCTAATCTTATAGAAATTTAAACTAAAAGATGACTTATATATGACATTTTTTTTGTGTCAGCAAAATGATATAGTTTAAAATCTCCATAGTCCATATGATTTAGGCTACTTATTCTCTTGTTATTCTTTAAAAGCAATTGTGAAAATTTTGGACTTCACATCTTTAATCAATTTTGTCATCATTGTTAAACTTTTCAATTTCAATAACTCAGCATCATGTTTAATGTATTGTAATATGGTTGTAGATATTATCCTGACATACTTATGTAGGATCATTTTTCCTGCTCTGTTTGTTGCTTCCTTAGGAAATTATAATTCAGAGTAATATCTCCATTCAAGAACCATGCACCACCTTTCTTCTTTTCCTTTTTTAGATTTATTTGTCACTTTTCGAAGAGTGATGATTAGTAGCTGATGCAATATCTCTACTTCACTGTTTGAATCTTTTTGTTTTTTTGTGATTCTTATCAGGCGTCAAAATGAAGCTCTCCTCTCTATCAATTGTTTTCAGAAGGACTTATCAGATACAAATCCTTTGGTCCGAGCATGGGCCCTTCGCACTATGGCAGGAATCCGTTTACACGCTGTAGCACCACTTGTATTGAGAGCTATTACTAAGTGTGCTAGAGATCCATCTGCCTATGTCAGGAAATGTGCTGCCTATGCTCTTCCCAAGTTATATGACTTGCACCATGATGAAGATAATTCTTCTTTTGAGGAGGTAAGCTTAGCGTGCCCCCGTCTTTCCCTCATTAAGGACCTTAATTCTCCTGTATTCCTGTGAAATTTTAATGAGAGAAATTTTATCTTCCTGCAGCTTGTTGATATTTTATTAAATGATCATTCCCCTGGAGTTGTTGGAGCTGCCGCCGCTGCTTTCAAATCTGTTTGCCCTTCCAGTCTATTTCTGATTGCAAAAAGTTTTAGAAGGCTATGTGAGATACTCCCAGATGTTGAAGAGTGGGGTCAGATTGTTCTAATTGAGATTCTCTTAAGATATATCATAGCTAGACATGGAATTGTGAAAGAATCCATTATGTTTAGTTTGAGCACAATGTCAACTACCCCAGTGGCCGATGGTTTTCCAACGTTTAGTGGCACATCGGGTAATTGTCAGACCTTGGTGGGTACAACATGTGACGTCAATATGATAACCTTAATGTGCAAAAGTTACATAGACGGACAAATAGAGTGTTTTGCACAAACTGGATGCTCAAATTCTAATGATGATAAGTTGGATTTGTCTCTAACTTCCAGCACTAATGATGATGTTGTGATGCTCTTGCGATGCACATCTCCTTTATTATGGAGTCATAATAGTGCAGTTGTACTAGCAGCTGCAGGAGTTCATTGGATTATGGCTCCAAGAGAAAATATTGAAAGGATCATCAAGCCTCTTTTGTTTATTCTGAGATCTTGTCAAGCCTCCAAATATGTGGTAAATTATGAATTTCTTTAAAATTGTAGAATGAGCAAATAAACTCAAGGGAATGAGCTGTTTTCTTCTCAAATTTGTGTGCTACTTCTTTGAAAGAAATCTCAAATAGTATTATCTATTTGAGGTACCAACTTTGTTGTTTTCCCCACTTTACCTATTGCTTAGACCAAAAAAGAATAGTCCGTTTTCACACTGGCACCACTTAGCTCATCTTTTTCCATTGTTTCTAAACCAGTTTTGAATGGTTTCCTTGCCATCCTTCTTAGAAAGTGCTATATCTATTCCATGTTCTTTTGTTGATTGCTTTCATGTCCTTTATTTATAGTAATCTCTTTTTCTTTGCTTATCATTGCCATCAAAGATGATTCCTCTTCTTAGATAGAATCATTCCTTTTTTCAATGATTTCCAGTACTAACAACTCAGGTGGCTAGTAAGGATATCTTTATTATTTATAGTTCACATTATATATGGTGAAGTATTTGATGAATAGATAAAACTTTATAGCTAAATGCATAGGAATTTATAATATAAAATGCAGTAAAAAGTATATAGATTACACAATTTATGCATACAATATAAAAATCAATTGATGGTTTGAATATACTTGGCAAATTGGCCACAGGTAATATCTTCCATGCCACCCATGCTATTGTATTGATGACTATTGTATCCTGCTGACATTCCTTGGCACACTTCAACAACTGAGTCAAGATGAGTTTAAATAATATTTGTTATTTTTAAAAATTTATTTATCTAAAATTTCAATTCAATTGATTATCTAATTGTCGTATTTTTTATTTTTATAAGTAAACAAAGTAAGTGAAAGATTATAGGTGTAAGATTTGTCTTGTATGTATTCTTCTTGACACACACACAAGTAAAATTGAGAAAATCATATTTAATTCAATTACTAATTAACATAGTTTATTAAGTAGAAACTTTAAGAGAGAGGATTAATGAGAAGCTTATTGAATTCATGTTGGTATTTTCTATTACTGAGTATCAATATGATACACTACAGGAAAAAAAATTCAATTAATGTGATTAATATGGTCCTATTTATAAGAAATAAACCAAGATAGAGAAAGAGTATTGAAGGAATAAAATCCATCTAAATGAATCTTGATGCATGTCAAAGTGACCGAGTGTTAGTACAACATGGTGTTGAAATGTACTATTTCGGCTTTAAGGACCAAAACACGTGAAAGTACTTTAAAATTTGTCCCTAAGCACCTAATTGCCTTCTCTTCTTTTTCTTCTTATCTCCGTTGTTTCCAATTTGCTACTGACACCATGTGTTGGTACTCCTACATGGTGCCAAAATTATCTCATTTCATTTGACTATTGGAACTTGGAATTTCAATACATGACACAAAATCTACTTTCAGAAATTAATATAGTTCTTTTGATCTCTTGCTCAGCTTTCAACTTTAAGTTCCAAATGAGACAGTTGATTTCTTCATTTGTTCGTTTTTGTAGATTCTCTGCAACTTGTTGGTGTTTGCCAAAGCCGTTCCTCCATTTTTTTCACAATATTATGAAGACTTTTTCGTATGTAGTTATGACACATACCAGATCAGAGCTTTGAAGCTTGAGATACTATCAATTATTGCCACAGAATCCTCAATTCCAATAATTTTGCAGGAATTCCAGGTACTTTCTGCTGCTGCTATGACTTTATTAATAATCATTATTTTAGCATATGCTTATTGTGTGATTGGTTTTTCTCTACATGTATGACAAATCAAAGCTGTTTTTGCTTCATAGCATAGTCTGAACCTCGACTCCTTTCAAATTTTGTTTACTGATAAGTGCAAAAATTTGTTAGTGATAATTTCTAAGAAACTTAGTTTATGATGGATAATTTAAAATTTCATTTGGTCTAGTTGGTACAGACGAAATGAATGACATTGCCTATGTATTGAAATTAGAAATAATCGACGAGGGAAAAAATACGTATTTTCCCTATGCTGTCACGTGTTGCCCGTATTTGGCAATGCAAACCTTGGTTTCATTCCGTATTGAGCGAGATGAACTTAAATTCCATGAATCTCAGTTCAGTTAAACACAAATTAAATATAATGAATCTAATTCCAACTGACTTCTTAATTAAACATATAGTTTGAGTTAATTATATACTTAAACAATTACATGATATATGTAACTACATGTAGTATTACACTGAATAATCAGTAACCTCATGAAGTTCATCTTAAATTCATGATCAATGTTGATCATACCACAACCTTCATATTGCTGTGGATCTATAGATGATATGCGATCAATCACCTTGGAGCTCTATAACTTGTATTTATACTCCCAATTTACATATATTGATAGACTTGTAGCCCAACTAATTTAAATATCAAATGTCTGAGGAACCATATTTAACTTGGTGATGGAAAATTCTTGGATTGGCTTCATTTGGATGCTTTAAGAGTCTATGCTTTCATTTCTGGACACATTTATCAATGGAGATCCTTATTAATAAGACATTAGCAGAGGCATTCTTACTAGTTACGTATTTTACAACTTAAAACAATTTGCTATATTTTCTGGGTTGTTTCCTTGAAATTTTAATTCATTTGACTATGAAACTGCAATATTCTTATTTTTGAAAGTAAGAAAACCAAATGAGAAGATCAAAGGCTAGAGCTAGATCAAAATCATGTTGGTATGCCTATACTCGAGCCGATTCATGCCAAGTGTTAGCAGGAATCAGCATTAAGATATTGTTCCAGGTTGATACCACAAATTTGCATGGAAACAACTTCTTGCAAAGCAGGGTAAGACTGTATACAATAGACCCTTTCTCGGGACCCGCATTTGCGGGAGTTTTGTACACCGGACTGGCCTTTTTAAATCTTCTTAATGGATTGATAAAGTAAACTATTTAACACGACAAAGGAATAGGAATGCTGGTCTAGTCTTTCCTTCTTGATTTTTTGGAGTGTAAAATGAAGAAATGTTAGGTAATATTGATAAAATGTCAATAAATGAGCAAATCTTGGGGTTAATTGCTTCTCAATGAGTTCATTCTATGGGATTCCTTACTAAGGATTTGGAAGTAAAGAATCCATCTTAACTGATCTGAGATATGAAATACCCTCTTTGGTTGATATTGAAATATGAAAATGACCATTCGATTTGGAAGATGATTTTTCTTGTGATAGCTTTCTTGTTTTTGTTTATTCTTTCTTCTGCTATGGAAGATAGCTAGCTATCATCACATAATAAGTAGGCTTCATCTTTAGGAGTTGATAGGTGGAGAATACATGTTTAGTGTTTACAAATGGTGAATGTTCTATTGTAGTTTATTTTTACCATTTAGTCTAAAAAGTTTTTGATGTTTATATTTATAGTTGTGCTGTTAGGATTATGTTAAAGATCCAGATAGGAGATTTGTTGCTGATACTGTTGCTGCAATTGGATTGTGTGCACAAAGGTTGCCGATGGTAGCATCTGCTTGCTTGGAAGGACTTTTAGCAATCACATTTTATGGTAACTGCAGTTATATTTGATAACTTTTCTCATGATTGTAAATTTGCTGATAGAAATTAGTCAAATTCACAGAATCATCCTTAAGTAGTTCAAGCCAGATTGATGGAGAAGCCGGTGTCTTGGTTCAAGCAATCATGTCAATAAAAGCTATTATAAAGCAGAACCCAGATAGTTATGACAGGGTAATTGTTCTATTATTTACAATGTGATTCTTATTTTAAGTGTATTTCTTGATGAATTCAGGTTTTCTGACTTAGTTTCCCAGTTAATCTACAAACTGAGGAAACCAAAGTCAAATGGAACCTGATTTCACTAGTATGTTTTTGTATATATGAACTGCTGGAAGTGGTGAATCAAAACACTACATTTGGGAAGAGTATATATGCAGTACTTATCCATCTTGTTCATAGCTCAAGTTCTTTGCAGCCTAACTCTAGATGTAGTTTGATAGCATTATGTCATCATGCGTCCTACAAATTCTATGGCTTGGATTCACTCTGAAATATTAGTTTGGCTGCCCAGGATCATCAATGGAAAAATATATATGAATGTCGCTGTGAGGCGTATTGTGATGATCCATATGTTTCCATATTGGGATTTCCTTCTCTGATGTGTCCTGTGGTACATATGATTTTAATGTCTCTTTTGCTTTGTACTGATAACTTCACTTATGACGAACCAGTCATGGCCGGTCCGAATAAAGGAGGAGCGTTGTGTTAGGTTGCCAGCTAGCGTTAAAACTATAACAAATATTCAATGAATGGATTTATTAAACTATTGTATTAATGCTAGGTTGTTCCCCGGAAGGAATGCATTGCAGGGTCAGGCTATAACGTTTCGGCAAGAATTGCTTCATCTCCAGAATTTGAGTGTAGTGCTAAATATACAAGAATTCGCGTTGCAAGGTCCGATTATAACATATCGGCAAGGATCGTTACATCTTCAGGGAAACTTGGATGTAATATTAAATAGGCAAGAGTTCTCACGCCATAAGTTGGATAAGAACAAATATGATAGGAAAATTAATAATCTAAGATTTAGAACTAGGAACCTCACTGGTAATGGAGGTAGTAGATACAATGATTAGGAGAAGAATTAGTATTTTGTGTGTACAAGAGATAAAATGACTAGACGAGAAGGCAAAGATGATAGAGAACTTGAGTTTTAAGTTATGCTACAGAGTAAAGCAAGAAATGAAATGGGTATTGTTGTAGATAGTTCGTTAAAGGATGAAGTTGGAGTAGTTAGAAAAGGAGATAAAATTATAGCCCTTAAGATAATAATGACGAAAGAAACTATGAACATAATTAGCGTATATGCACCGCAAGTAGGATTAGATGAAACTACCAAATCAAGGTTTTGGGATGACTTAGATGAATTATTATAAAACATTCTGTCAAATGAAATGATTTTAATATAAGGTGATCTAAATGTGCATGCCGGAGTGAAAAATGAGAAATATGAGAGGGTACATGGGGGTTATGAGTTTGGAGCGAGAAATGAGGAAGGAAAAACTATATTAGATTTTGTGATAGTATATTATTTTATATTAGCTAATACATTTTTTTTAAGAAAAGAGAAGAATCGTAAATTTACTTTCTTATGGTTAGGAAGAAGAATAGAAAGATTTGTAAAGATTTCAAGGTCATCCTTAAAGAAAGCTTAACTATCCAACATAGGTTAGTAGCGTAGGATATACGCCTCTAACATAGTATCAATAGAAAGAAAATGTATACGACTCCTGAAATTAAGTGGTGGAAGTTAAAGGATGTGAAACAAAATGTATTTAGGAGAAGGTAGGAGTACAAGTATTAGGTGAAATATACAGTGACTCTAATACAACATAGGATAAAATGATATCAAAGTTGAAAATAGTAGTTAATAGTTTACTCGGTGAGTCACCACTAAGTAAGGAATCTAAGTGGTGGAATGAGAAAGTATAAGAGAAAGTGAAGGAAAAATGAATAGCTTATAAGGAACTATATATTTGTAAGAACGAGGAAAACTTAAAAAATATACAATAACCAAGAAAGAAGCTAAGAAAGTAGTGAATATAGCAAAAAATAAAAATTTTGAACAATTATATTAAAAATTGGATAAATAGAAAGATAAAGAGATATTTATAGAATAACTAAAGTGAAAGGAAGATAAGAGATCTTATCAAAATAAAATTTATTAAAGATGAATGTAATAGGGTACTAGTAAATGATGGAGAAATAAAAGAGCGGTGGAATTGGTATTTTCATCAACTTTTTAATGAATGTTTAGGTAACCAACTTAACTTAGGTAATTTAGGTAAGTAAAATGAGCATAGAAATTTAAATTTTTATCATAGAATTCAAACTTCAGAAGTAAAACAGGCTTTAAATGGGATGCACAAATGGAAAAATCCTTGGATCAGATGATATTCCGATAGAGGTATGGAATTGCCTAGGGAAACAAGGTATTGAATGACTTACAAAATTATTTAACATGATATTGAAAACGAAAAAAATGCCTAATCAATGGAGGATGAGTACTTTAGTTCCATTGTGCAAACTATAGGGGTATTAAACTAATGAGTCATATCATGAAACTTTAGGAAAAAGTAATACAAAAAAGATTAAGAAAGGAGACCTCGGTGATCGAAAATCAATTTGGGTTCATGCCTGAAAGGTCAAAAATAGATGTTATACATCTTCTTAGATAATTAATTGAAAAATAAGGAGCAAAAACAAGACCTACACATGGTATTCATTGACTTAGAAAAAGCTTATGATAGAATCCCAAGAGAAATTATATGAAGAATTATAGAAAAAAGATATGTTAGCGTAACATATATTGAACTTATTAAGGATAGTACGAGGATGTAACAACCAGATTAAAGACTTGGAAGCATTTCCAATAAGGATAAGCTCTAAGTCCCCATCTTTTTACACTAATTATGGACGAACTCATTGTACACATTCAAGACACAGTACCGTGGTACATGCTGTTTGCAGATGATGTTGTTTTGATAGATGAGACATATGAAGGAGTAAATGCTAAACTAGAATCTTGGTCGGAAACACTAGAAGGAAAAGATTTTAGGCTTAGTAGAATAAAGACAGAATATATGGAATTTAACTTTGGCAATATTAGACGTAATGAGATAATTGTTAAAATAGGAGATGACTAGTTGCTCGGAACCGAGAGTTTTAAATATTTAGGATCATTTTTGTAAAATGATGGAGGAATTGAGAGAGATATCTTACATAAAATACAAGCAGGATGGTTAAAATAGAAGAGAGTGTCGGATGCTTTATGTGACTGTAAAGTACCTCTAAAACTTAAAGAAAAGTTCTACAAAATCGCAGTTAAACTTGTTATGTTATATGGAGCTGAATGTTGGTCTATAACTCGAGTACATGAGCAGAAGATGAGAGTTATAGAGATGAGGATGTTAAGATAAATGTGCAGACATACAAGGATGGACAGAATAAGAAATGAGAGTATTAGAGAGAAAGTCCGAGGTGCATCTATTGAGTGAAACTCTGAGAGACACGTTTAAGATGGTACGGGCATGTACTTAGATAACTAATAAATGTTCCAGTTAGGTGATATGAAAGTATGACAAATACGCATATCAAACGAGGAAGATAAAAAAAAAGACTTGGTTAGTAATAATAAAATAAGATAAAATTTATTTAAGTATAGATGATAATATAGTAGAAGATATAGCTCAATTGTGTAAAAAGATTCATATAGCCGACCCCACCTAGTGGTATAAAATTTAGTTGTTGTTGTTATTGTTGTTGTTGTTTTGCTTTGTATTGATGAATCATATATTTTTAGTTTAGGATGTCATTTAGAAGTTTCACTATTATGTATCCATTTTTGTGCATTGTGATGTGTTGTCCTGAACAAAGCTTCAAATTTAGTGAATTATATAATACAGTTGCTTTGAAGTGGAAAAAGCCTTTTGTTAAGGTTATTTTATATATACTATAACTTCTAGTAATGTTTCTACATGCTAAGTGTATTTTGTCAAGCAATATGTATAGTACCATGGTTCCAATCTGCACTCTGTTATTGTAGAAGCTTTCTTCCTGACAGCTATACTTTCTTACAGGTGCTTTCTTAGCCTTTTCTAGATCCCTTAGCTAGCCTGTGTCTTTTGTCTATTTTTGCTTGTGGATTATTGGGCCACCATGCATTTACCTAGATAAGGCTGGATCGATTGACATATATGAAGTTAATGGGGCCATGGGAATTGTATAGATCCCTTGTTGGGATGGTTGATCTGTGGCATAATCTATTTCACATGGAAGATGAGATTCTCTTCATAGGATGTTTATATGTCTCAGCTGTGTTAATTTTTAGTAGAACTTGTTGCTAGAGTTAACCTTCACATTTGGGATGTTATTAGAAGGGATCTGATAGTGTATCTAATCTGCTGCATGATACCTGCATTTTTATGTTATTATATCTTTTTTATTCTCTTGTCAAGTCAATTTAGGCCGATTAAAAACAAAGCAATGGGTATTTGTTTGCAAAAGTATATAGCATGTTCTTTTAATATGGCAGATTTGAAGTATCATTAACTTGGCTTCATGGTACTGTAATTCTTTTAGAGAGAATTTTTAATTTTGTTTTAGTCAACATGCTATTTACTTAATCTACTTCAGTCTTGGGCAGATCTGCTCCAGAATTAAATTGAAAGATTTTCAGTCTCACTCAAAGGCATCATCGACGGTGGTTGATGGAAATAAATCTTTATTTTTTTGTTTCTAATTGTATGTATGTTCACACAATTGGATCTATGCAATCGAAGTTCCACCAGTCCGTGGTTGGGGTGATTCTGCAAGTGGGTTGTCAATCTGGATAAAATATTAATTACTGTCTTGTAATCATGGCTATTTATCCTCCCAATTATCCTCATAGCATATATACTCTCCAAATTCAATATGAGATTATCCTCAATCCCCGGATTCTACCATAAAGGTCTTGGCCATTTTCAAAGTGGATTTTTTCCCATGTTATCATAAATTAACTGCTCTTTTGTTGCTGAAACCAGCACCATGGAAGCTTTATTGTTTTTTTTAATATATTGAATGTTGCTACCAAATCAAAATAAAGTTATTATTACATCTTGGGGAAGGATTTTGTTTATTATACTATGAATATTGATTGTATATTAAACTTTTTTTGGTTAATTTTTTCATTCCAGTTTAGGCAATTATACTCAAAGTCACTATAATGCTACATATTACACATGCTTTACTCTCTTTGTTTCTGTGAAGGTGATTGTACAACTGGCTTGCAACTTGGACAGAATAAAAATACCTGCAGCACGAGCATTAGTTATTTGGATTATTGGAGAATACAGCGTTATTGGGCAGATTATTCCCAAAGTAGTACCGAGCATACTGAACTACCTTGCATGGTCTTTTACTTCAGAGGAACCTGACACAAAGCTTCAAATCCTAAATACTGCTGCAAAGGTACTAATTCAAATTCTCTCTGTTTGCTGCCCTTGGGCTGCATATCAGTGGACCATTTGTTGCATCCATGTTTTTATACCATCTTCCTTTTGAGGTCTTTTTTCATTCTTCCCTGCATTATTCCTCCTGACTTAATATTCATCATTTTTTCCCATTCATACCTTTTGATTAAACACTTTTAATGTTCAATGTGAGTATACAATTGTAACATTAAACCTCTTGTTTGCCTATGATTGCTAACCAATTGAGATTTGTCTCATAAGCATCATTAGAAAAAACAATCAGTGCTTGAAATACCCTTTTGCCATTTTGATCAGTGAATGGGCTAATTGTGTGTCAATGGAATTTTTTCTTCCATATGCTGATACTTTCAGTTGTTTGTGCTGGGTTGAATCCAAATATATGTTTTGGTGTTCATACTAAAATTTTTCATAAAAAGAGCATTTACTCATCGGTATGAGGTGTATTTGTAGGCATTGTTACATTAATATTCTGGTTGAGGATAGAATAAAAATAATGACAACTCTGGAAGCTAGTAACAACAAGTCACTTTTGGGTCATGATGGATGTTATGAAGATGGTTACAAAACTTCAAATGATTCTCTTTTCTTTTACTTTCTTTAACAGTGTGTTTCTTATGGTGAATTGAAGAGGTGAACTAGTAACCTGAGCAGAAGGGCATGTGGGACACACTTTCTCTATCTTTCATTGTAGAACAATGAAGAGAGGGCAATTCTCTCCTATACTCCCAAATCGGCTGGAAATGAGCTGCACACGGCAAATGCTGATTGTATTGAAGGAAAATAAATTAAAAAAAAATCAGAAACTAGTATTTCCCTCTTTCCCTTCAAAGAAACAGTGGGAAAGAAAGATTCCTATGTTTCTTTCTGACAATGAAACGATGAGGGAATTATTGTATCATTTTTCTTCTATCGACTTTTTATCTTTTTCATCATAACTTTCTTCCACACTTTCTATTCTTGATGGGTAAGATAGTCTGAGCCTATGATAGTTCTTAGTCAAGTTACTATGTCTAAGGTAGTTGGGTCTAGGCAGGTGACACATCTTTCCTTAGTGTTAGCCAATACCTAATCTCAAGTATCTAAAATATCACACTACATATGCGAAGTAAAAAACCATCACTAATATGTTGTATCCTTGGAACTTGCTTCTATAAATGTCGTGTTCTATGTCTATTATCAAAGAAATGGAGCAGACAAACAAACAAAGGAACCTCACACTGAAAGAAATTAATATAGGACACTGGACCACTTTTGTATAGCTGACTCTAAATAAAATGATAAAATAAATAATATAAATTAGGAAAATATGCTAGACTCTAATTGAAATTATAATTATCCCCTGATTATTACTTAAACGAAAAAAAAACACAAGTCCTAAACTACCAAATGCTAAAATCAAATATAAAATTTAATTGCAGATGCGCCAATCTAGGACTATTCTCCAATTATTCTTTAAATTATTTCTCTTTTTTATATGTTATTTGTTTTCTATTTTACATTAGTTATATTCTTTTGTCATTTGTTGTTTTTAAATTTTGCAGGTTTTATTATGTGCCCAAGGAGCAGATTCATTGGCTTTCAGAAAGATTCTTAGCTATTTTATTGAATTGGCAAAGTATGACATAAATTATGATGTACGTGATCGTGCACATTTCATTTTTAAATTCATGCCACACAGTTTGATGACATCCTCTGAGAAAGATAACAACTCAGATATATCACAGAATGGTAGGATGCATCATGAACCTGGTGGAAAGATATTGAATGGAAAAATGCATTCATCAATATCATCAACAAAGAGTTCCCGGATTTACCTTCCTGGATCTCTCTCACAGATAGTTCTTCATGCAGCTTCTGGTTATGAACCCCTGCCTAAACCCTGTAGTCTGCTCAATACTGATCTCACTGCTGGAGTAGTCAATGAAACAAATGACTCTGATATATCTTCTGGATCTTCGATTGAAGAAAGTGGCTCTGTTTATGATTCTGATCATTCTTCAATTAGCTCAGATGATGGAAATGAATCAGTCAATGATTCAAATGATACTGAATCTACTGCTTTGGCTGTCAGAAATGATGTTCAAGATGTCAGAGAAAAAACATTAGTTGATGTTTCTAATGTTAATGTTTGTGTTGATGATTCAAATGAGAACACCAAGGGGAACTTATCTGCATTTATCTCTACAGATTTGGCAGAGTTGATGCCTAAATTAGCTTTGGAGTCTTGGTTGGATGAAGAACCTGGTGTGTCATCTATTCAAACAACTCAACAAGCATCTTCTGGGAGAATATCCATTAACAATCTTAATTGTACTGTTACACCTAAGCTTCATAGTCTTCTTGATCCTACAACTAATAATGGCTTGAGAGTGGAATATGCATTTTCATATGAGATTTCAACTATATCTTCAATGTTAGTACTTGTTGAAATTTTCTTTGAGAACTGCTCTTCTGAACCAATAAAAAATATAGCATTGAAAGATGGAGAGTCTTCTTTGAGCGTGGAATCTTCAGACCAAGTGCTAGGAGAATCTGAAAGGTGATTTTTGTGTTCTCTTTGACACTGGCCTTTTGTATCTAATATGGAATTTAACGCTTCAACCGGCTAGAGATTTATAATATGAAATCTTTTTATCTTATCTTACTGCATACACACTGATATGTTTGTCTTGTTTCTTGTGTAGTCTGCTTCGAACTGCTAATGTACCACCTGTGCTTTCTACTGAAGAGATTGCATCTCTAGATCCAGGTCAAAGGGTGAAGAAATTAATTGAAATCCGTTTCCCCCATCATCTTTTGCCACTAAAGTTGGCTGTAACATGCAATGGGAAAAAGTTTTCAACAAAGCTCTGGCCAGATATTGGGTATTTTCTTAAACCACTTTCCATGAACACGAGTGCATTTATAGATCATGAACGACAATTGCCGGGGATGTTTGAGTATTCAAAGAGGTCAGTGATTTTTCATTTCTTCCATCTTTTAACCATCCTTTGTCAAATGTCATTAGTAGTGGTAGCCTAATCATTAATGACAGTATTGATTACAAAATGTGGTATGATTAACTACTTTGAATCAAGGAGACTAAGATCTATGAAGATCAGATTTATGTTCTATATAGGTAGTCTAGTAAAGTATCATCGATTTGTTCTAGCATGCATGGCAAGAGCTACATGCGGGTGAATTGGGGTGAATTGCCCACAGTCAATCCAAAAGTCAACTATAAACATGAAGTTGTTTTTATTAATTAAAGTATCCTATTAAACAAGTGCATTTTTTCATAAAATGGACCCACCTGAAGGGTGTACACAGTTAGTTTAGTTTAACGTGGAAGGAAAATAAAAAATTATCATTTATTTTTTATCAACAATGTTTTGAATCAATTTGCACTTTCTAAATTTTGATTTAGTTTGCAACTAATAAAACTATTCGACCCAAATAGTTTCATAGATCTTCATCCTATGTATATATGTGTATTTGTGTGTGTTTAAAATGATCTCTAAATAAGAGATATAAATAATGGAAATATGTTTTTTTTGTATGTTTGTTTGTTTTCTAATCCCAACAAAATTAAAGATTTTCAATTTATATTTTTCGTTTGATATCTCACTGAGTAGCTAAAAGAATTTAAGATTCGTTTGTTGGATGTGATATAGTTGGTAATGAAATTATTTGAAAAACTTGAAGGTCCCTCACACAGTCCAAAGTGGGAATTGAGATAAATTGTTGGTTTGCTTCTAGCTTACTTTCATTCTATTTTCTATATTGCAAAATAAACAACATAAAACTATAAAAATATCTCTTTTTTTATTATCAATCTTTTTGTTGGTCACTACAATTGTTTATTTTTCAAGAACTCTAAAAGTTGATTAATTAAAAAAAATAGTTAGTAATGTTTGTTCAGTTGAACCTAATTTCACCATTTGAATAATTTGTTTAGTTTCAGAATTGGCATAGTTCAAAGGAGAGTTTTAATTATTTCAATTTGATTTGACTGGGTTAGAATCATTAGTCCTAGCATATCTGTCGTATCTTCTGCCAATTTGCTTGAATTAACTTATTTGCACAATTAAATGTTCTCCCATAGAGTCTTGGAGCTTGGCCTCGGCCATGCTAGACATGAATAATAATATGACACCAAAATATCATAAAACATTAACAGAGAATCTTAGGATGATTTTATTGTCTAACCATAAGATCAGTTGGATCACATCAAATGTAGCAGCTTAACTACTAAGATAATTAAATGCTGATAAATTGAAATCATGTTAGAAGCAACACGGTTATCCTTTTTCTTTCTTTCATTAGATTATAACTTGAAGATCTAAATCCATAATAGTATTAAAGGCATCTACTAATATCTTACCATATAATTTGCCAGTCATTCCTTTCTTTGCCTCTCAAAAGGCCCGTTGACGTCACCATCCAATTTCCATTAATATTAAAAAAAAACAATAATCTGTTCTTACCTTTCATTCCATATAACCTTTTGACAATCTCACCACCTATTCATCATTTCCAAGAGCGTGGAGAACAATGTAGAAATTTCAAACGCCTCTCGAATATTCATTTCTAACAAGCTGTTTAAGTTGGGCTCCCTTTCAATGCAGCTATGCAATAATTTTAATGCTAATTGTAAAATTAATGAACTTCAACAATAAGAAGAGCATTGAATTAATAAGACGTTATGACATTCTAATCTCTCTGTAAAATGAAGTCCCATCTTGATCATTTTAAGCATACAAGATTGAATGTGGATACTTTACAGGGATTAAAATTATGTTCCTTGATTGCCAGTGATCTATCAATCAAAACAAGTTATTGAAAAATGCAATGAGGAGAGAACTTGAGATAGAGGAACACAAAAACACAATTTAGGATGACCTTCTGTGTGCAATTTTGTACTTGTAAGAAGATGACAAAGGGGTTTATTTCTTGAACTGTACCTTTTTCCTGATAAGTGTAAACACCATCTTAAATCATCTGTAACAGGTGCACTTTCAAGGACCATATTGAGAAGATTGCCCCAGTGAAGGATGATAGTTCAATTCATTCGGATAAAATCATTTTACTTTCTCAAATTTTGGCATCCAAGGTTCTGAGCAATTGCAATGTTTCCCTTGTATGTGCGGACATCCCTGTTTCTTTTAATATCGATGATGCATCAGGTTTGTGCTTACGTTTCAGTGGGGAATTATTGAGCAACTCAAAACCTTGCCTGATTTCTATCTTAGTCGAGGGCAAATTCTCAGAACCTTTGGTTCTCACTGTCAAGATCAACTGTGAAGAAACTGTTTTTGGCCTCAACTTGTTAAACAGAGTGGCAGCATTTCTACAATGAAAATCCAGCTTTAGTTTTACAGTAGTGATTGCCTTAAAGCCAAAAAATTCTGTATTAAATATGTTACTTTGACTCAGATGATGGTTGATCTGCTACTACATAGAGAAGACAGTTGTGGAATTCACTTGTCTTCTAGGATATCAAGTGTACTTTTTGAGGGTAAACATTTAGTTCGCCCCGAACGTGTCGTATTAAATCAGCGTGTAAACAATACCTTTTCTCGGAGAGCTTGTATTTTAAAATTCAAAACTTCATTGACGTCATTCAATTTATTGTCGTAATGAAGGAGCACAAGTCCTCAATTATTTAGAATAGCATGGTTTTATGGTTTCTTAGTGGAGTCCTAGGAAGACAGATTGGGTTAATGTACAGAGAGCAAATTCTTATCCGATAAATGATGGTTTAATTGTCAAGTCTAATAATTGCACATTCAATCAATTTCACAAGGATAGAACCATGCCAAACTTTATGGTTGCAATTCTTAAAACAGGTAGGTGATTAAGCTGGTCAAGTTGGAATAGGAATGAAGGGTTCTTCTGCATCTATATTCAGAACCTGCAACCTGAAAGGTCTCTAATTCACATGATAACGACCACTAATTGACTTGACTATGAAGCAGTTGAGCAAGTTCTAATGGCATGTTCTGTTGAAGATCAATATCACCTCGTTAACGGATAAAAATAAAAATATAGATGAGAGTATTCTTTCTCATTCAATGGATAAGATTTAACAGATAGAAATTAGAATGTGTGGTTGAGAGTATTTCTCTCATTCAATAGATAGAATTTAATTGATAAGAATTAAAATGTATGGTTGAGAGTATTTCTCTCATCCAATGGATAGAGATAGAATTTCTTGGTAGATAGAATTTAGTTTTCTGATCAACTATTTATCTTGTATGGTGAGTGCTATAAATACTCCCCCTGCATTCTTGTTTTATCATCCAACGAAAAATAAAAGTATAGAGTCTTCAAGTTGAAAGTTGTTCTTCATCTTCCTTTTCTTTTCCTCTCTAAAATTGTGAGTGATTTTCAAAAGTGTTGTAGTGTCTTTGTAGTGTGAATATAATACAAGTAATTTATTTACTTGTTTATAGTCCAATTTATTTTCTCCACAATTGGTATCAGAGCTGAACGATCAGGGATTGTTCTTGGTGGAGTTATCTTGAATCGTGAAGAGGTTTATATTGTACAAGGTTGTTCATCAAACTTGTTCGGTATAATCAAAATCTCTCCGACACGATGAGTGACCTTCAAATAGTAGGAGGAATAAAGAAACTCAACAACAAAAACTACAACACTTGGAAAAGATGTATGGAGTCCTACCTGTTGGACCACGTGGTAGTTTTGATGTGATCAACCAAGTTGGTTAGGTCCTGCTGTATTTGATCCCTGTGTCTGAGTGTGCAGGAGCTTAGGAACACAGGAAGTCGAGCGGAAGACGCAGCTAGCGAGAAGGACGGCACGGGAAGGGAGCCGACGGGCTCGGTGCGTCCGAAGGACGAGAGAGCTGCGGAAGAGTACTCCGGTGGGCGTGAAGAGCGTGCGCGACGTTCGAGGGACGTGAAGCCGGGACGGAAGGCTGCTCGAGGAAAAGGCCGGAAATTGGGTTCGGGTGAGCCCTATTTCGGTTGGCCGAAATCACCCAAACAAACGGAGCTTCGGAAGACAAAGTGAAGAAGAAAAGGAGTCAAAAGATGCTGGAAGTTACTGTAGTAGAAATTACTGTAGCAGGAACCTTGAAGGCGCCTTGAATGGATTTAAGGCGCCTTGAGCAGGCCAGTTTGACCGTTTGCGCTGCGGATAAAGTTTTATCCGCAGATTGAGTTGGAGGCGCCTTAAACCTTGTTGGAGGCGCCTTGGACTCTCGGGATAAGATTTCCAGGGCCTATATAAAGGCCCTTGGAGCTAGAAATTCAACAACAACTCAAGCAATCAATCTGTAAGCAATTCCTAAGCAACTAGTGAGCTTCAAAAGTGTAAAAGGCTTCTCCGCCTTCAGAGAAGGAGATTTTTCTTACTGCGCTCTCTTCTACTGTCCTGGATTAACAACCTCCTTGGTTGTAACCAGGTTAAATCCCTGAGTCTTTTCTGTTCCTATTTCTTTTTCTGTTTCATTAATTTAGTTGCTGTTATTTTTATTGCTGATTTAATTCTGAGTTGAAATCCGAGGAGGGTAGTTTTTGTTTTCTTGTTTTCAGCAATTCACCCTCCTCTTGTCGGTCTCCGCTGCACCAACAAGTGGTATCAGAGCCTGATCGCCTCAGAAGGACTTATCGCCGACTGAAGCACGAAGATCTAGACGATGGCCGGAGCCAGTGAATACCCACCTGCATTCGAGGGGGAGTTTGCTTCATGGAAGTAAAAAATGGAGGTATACCTTAAGTCTGATTTTGGTATTTATTTAATAATGAAATCTGGTTATGAAGCACCAAAGAAAGTAAACGGAGAAGAGCTCGAGAAATACCTCTGGAACGAGAAGCAACGTGATGAGTCGATGGCAAATGTGCGGGCTGAATTTCATCTTCTAACCACAATACCAAATGAAGATCTCGATAAAGTCGGAGAGTACAATAGCGCAAAAGAACTTTGGGAAATGTTCTTAAAGATCTATGAAGAGTCCGAATCCAAGGTAAATGCCGCAACAACCCCAACAACCGAATTCCATCCTGAAGCCACAGAAAGCTCATCCCAGATGAGCATCGATGAAGGGGAAGAGACTTCGGAAGAAAGCAACTCGACAGGGGGAGAATCAACAGCTGACAAGGTAAGTCAGGTATGGTCTCCACTTTCTGAACAATTAATTACATTAATCGAGAAGGTACCTGAAAATTTTTGCGAATTAAAAATTAAATCTTCGAAAGAATTTTCTGGATTAGAAAATATTTTGTCGAACGAATCTTTCCAATTAAAAACACCTTCGAAATATCTTTTACCAACTATTTTGTTGAAAGAATTTCTGAAACTAAAAACATTGCCAAAAGATTCTTGTGAGTTACAAAATAATTTGTCGAACGAATTATCAAAAGATCTTTTATCAATTATTTTGTCAAAACAATATTTCGCATACTTAATATTGTTTTTCTTAAATCTAAAAAATTATGATAAACTAAAGTGGAAATTTAGATATCATAATAAGGTTAGAGAAATGACAATAACTTGAGAATGAATTTTGTTTTAATAATAATAAAGAAAATTATTATTTTCGCCTAAGTTAAAAGCCTTTTCTATAATTCTAAAAAGTAATTTAACTTAGAATTTTTTTAAAAAATATTCTTCTGAAAAATTCAAAAAATTCATTTTACTAAAATTTTTTTGGAAATTTTTTAACTTGAAAATTTTTTTGTGGAAACTTTTTGACTTGCAAAATTTTACCTAGAAAATTTTTCAAAATTTCATTCTTACTTGGAATATTTTTGAACCATTTATTTTACCTAACATATTGTTGGATAATTATCTCTATTTTTATTAACCCCGTTTTTGCTGTGATCAAAGGGGGAGAGAAAAGTACAAGTTTAGGGGGAGTTAGAGAAAACTTAAATTTTTTTTATAAAAAGTGTTGCAATTTTACTAATTGCAAAAAAAAATTTATAAAAAGTGTTGCAATTTTACTAATTGCAAAAATTATTCTTAACTTGTTAGTTTAGTAATTTTTCTTTAAAATTACAGTTTATGTCTATTTTTAACCCTAACTTGAACTTGGGTTGATGCACATCAAAAAGGGAGAGATTGTTGGACCCCGTGGTATTTTTGATGTGATCAACCAAGTTGGTTAGGTCCTGCTGTATATGATCCCTGTGTCTGAGTGTTTAGGAGCTTAGGAACACTGGAAGTCGAGCGGAAGACGCAGCTAGCGAGAAGGACGGCACGGGAAGGGAGCCGACGGGCTCGGTGCGGAAGAGTACTCCGGTGGGCGTGAAGAGCGTGCGCGGCGTTCGAGGGACGTGAAGCCGGGACGGAAGGCTGCTCGAGGAGAAGGCCGGAAATTGGGTTAGGGTGAGCCCTATTTCGGTTGGCCGAAATCACCCAAACAAACGGAGCTTCGAAAGACAAAGTGAAGAAGAAAAGGAGTCAAAAGAGGCTGGAAGTTACTGTAGTAGGAACCTTGAAGGCGCCTTAAACACATTGAAGGCGCCTTAAACACATTGAAGGCGCCTTGAATGGATTTAAGGCGCCTTGAGCAGGCCAGTTTGACCGTTTGCGCTGCGGATAAAGTTTTATTCGCAGATTGAGTTGGAGGCGCCTTAAACCCTGTTGGAGGCGCCTTGGACTCTCGGGATAAGATTTCCAGGGCCTATATAAAGGCCCCTGGAGCTAGGAATTCAACAACAACTCAAGCAATCAATCTGTAAGCAATTCCTAAGCAACTAGTGAGCTTCAAAAGTGTAAAAGGCTTCTCCGCCTTCAGAGAAGGAGATTTTTCTTACTGCGCTCTCTTCTACTGTCCTGGATTAACAACCTCCTTGGTTGTAACCAGGTTAAATCCCTGAGTCTTTTCTGTTCCTATTTCTTTTTCTGTTTCATTAATTTAGTTGTTGTTATTTTTATTGCTGATTTAATTCTGAGTTGAAATCCGAGGAGGGTAGTTTTTGTTTTCTTGTTTTCAGCAATTCACCCTCCTCTTGCCGGTCTCCGCTGCACCAACACTACCTACAAGGTCAGGATCTTTTGGAGGTTGTTGGTGGTAGTGAAGTCATGCAACCAGCAGAAGATGCTAATGGCATCTTGCGAAAATGGAGGATCAAAGCAGGTAAAGCAATGTTTGTTTTAAAAATCACAATTGAAGAAGAAATGTTGGAGCACATCCGAGATGCCAAAACACCAAAGGAAGTATGAGATACCTTTACTACACTCTTTTCAAAGAAGAATGATGCAAGATTACAACTACTGGAGAATGAGTTACTAGCAATAGGGCAACATGACAAAATAATTGCCCAATACTTTCACAAGGTAAAGTCGATATGTCGCGAAATTTCAGAATTAGATCCAGAAGCTCCTATTGGGGAAATCAGGATAAAGAGAATAATTATCCATGGGTTGAAACTAGAATATCGAGGATTTGTTGCTGCTATACAAGGATGACCAACACAACCATCACTTCTTGAGTTTGAAAATTTACTTGCAGGCCAAGAAGCTATGGCTAAGCAAATGGGAGAAGTCTCGCTAAAGGGTGAGGAGGAAGCGCTCTACACCAATAAAAGTAAGGGCAGCTTCAAACGACATGCTAGTGATGGATCTAAAAAGGATGGTGACAAAGTAAAGAATTATCAAGGTAATGAAGGTCATCATCCAAGAAGAGCCCCACAGAATCATGCCAATAATAGAAAGTTTATTGGCAAGTGTTACAACTGTGGGAAGGTGAGCCACATGGCAAAAGATTGTTGGGCCAAGAAAAAGTTTGTTCAGAGTAATACTGCTACCTCCAATCCTAAGGAGAATAGCGAAGATGACTGGGATGCTGAAGCCTTATTCGCTGTAGAGGAAAATGAAGTAGCTTTTACAACAATGTCAGACAAGATTAATTAAAAAAAAATGATTGGATCGTAGATTTAGGCTGCTCAAATCACATGACAGGTGATAAAGAAAAGCTACAAAACTTGTCCGAATATAAGGGAGCTCGTATGGTGGTGACAGCCAACAACTCAAGGTTACCAATAGCTCACATTGGTAAGACAATAATTACGCCCCGATATAATTCTAACCAGGTGTCACTTCAAGATGTCTATCATGTCCCAGGAATGAAGAAAAATTTATTATCTGTGTCTCAACTAACATCATCAGGTCACTATGTTCTATTTGGTCCTGAAGATGTAAAGGTATATCAAAATCTCAAAATATCAGAAACACCGATATTGGAGGGGCAACGACTAGAGTCGGTCTACGTGATGTCAGCAGAGTCTGCATATATAGACAAGACAAGGAAAAGTGAAACATCAGACATATGATATATGAGATTAGGTCATGTTAACTATTCCAAGTTAAACATGATGATGAAGAAGTCAATGCTTAAAGGGATTCCTCAACTAGATATACGAATAGACACAGTATGTGCAGGATGTCAATATGGTAAAGCACACCAATTACCATATCAAGAGTCAAAGTTTAAAGCAAAGGAACCATTAGTGTTAGTCCACTCTGATGTATTCGGACCCGTTAAGCAACCATCAATTGGCGGTATGCGGTACATGATGACATTCATTGATGACTTCTCAAGGTATGTCTGGATCTTATTTATGAAAGAAAAATCTGATACATTTTCCAAGTTTAAAGAGTTCAAACAGTCAGTCGAAGGAGAATTGGGAACAAAGATCTGTTGTCTACGCACAGACAACGGGGGCGAATATAGCTCAAGAGAGTTCTCCCAATACTTAAGAGAAAGTCGAATATACCATCAGTACACATGTGCCAACACACCATAGCAGAATGGTGTAGCAGAAAGAAAGAACTGACATCTTGCAGAAGTTTGTCGGAGTATGTTGCACGACAAGAATGTACTTGGACGATTTTGGGCTGAAGCAATGAGGACTGCAGCTTTTGTCATTAAAAAACTTCCTCAACCAAGGTTAGAATTCATTTCACCTTTTGAGAAATTATGGAACATAAAATCTACAGTTAGCTACCTTCGAGTATTTGGTTGCGTATGTTATGTATTTATTTTTGATCACTTATGAACCAAGTTCGACAAGAAAGCTATTAGATGTATCTTTATGGGATATGATAGCCAAAGAAAGGGGTGGAAATGTTGCGATCCAACAAGTGGAAGATGTTACACTTCACGAAATGTAGTATTTGATGAAGCATCTTCTTGGTGGAATCCCGTTAAGGAGGTGTTGTCAGATTCTAAAGACCTCGAAGACAAATTGCAACAAAAGATGGGAGAGCATATTGTTCAACTTCAACCAAGTTCAGATGAATCAGGAGATCCAAATGACAATGATATTGAACAAGGAGTGGCTCAGAGTCCTTGGCAAACCGGCATATATCAACAACCAAATGAAGAAGAGAGACCTAGTGAAATGGAAGAATCAACTCCACAATCTCAACTCCGAAGGTCAAACAGAACACGAAGGCCAAATCCAAAATATGCCAATGCAGCCATAGTTGAAGAAGCAACAGAGCCTGAGACATTTGAAGAAGCGTCGCAAAGTCCTGAGTGGGTGATAGCTATGAAAGAAGAGATTGATGCACTGTAGCAAAATCAAACTTGGGATCTCATACCAAAACCAAGAGATGTGAGACCCATTTCTTGCAAGTGGGTTTTCAAAATAAAGCGCCGTCCAGATGGGTCAATCGAGAGGTACAAGGCACGATTGGTAGCTCGTTGTTTCTCTCAACAGTATGGACTAGACTATGATGAAACATTTAGTCCAGTGGCAAAACTTACAATTGAACGAATCCTTCTTACACTTGCAGCCAACAAAGACTGGAATTTATGGCAGATGGATGTGAAGAATGCTTTTCTTCATGGAGAATTGGATCGGGAAATTTATATGATCCAACCAATAGGTTTTCAGAACCAACATCATCCTGAATATGTGTGTAAGCTACGGAAAGCACTCTACGGATTGAAACAAGCACCTAGGGCGTGGTATGATAAAATTACTGAATTTCTAACTCAAAGTGGTTATTTAGTAACATCTGCAGATTCCAGCTTATTTATTAAAACAAATAAAGGAAAATTAGCTATCGTGTTAGTATATGTGGATGACCTAGTCATAACAGGCGATGACAAAGAAGAAATTCTTCAAACAAAGGAGAATTTATCAGTTCGCTTTCAAATGAAAGAACTTGGGCAACTTAAGCACTTTCTTGGTTTAGAGATTGATCGCACACAAAATAGAATATTTCTTTGTCAACAAAAATATTCCAAAGACTTGTTGAAAAAGTTTGGAATGCTCGAATGTAAGCCGATTTCGACACCCATGGAGCCAAATATCAGAATATGTGCACATGAAGGGAAAAGTTTAGAAGATGCAACTATGTATCAACAATTGGTAGGCAGTCTCATCTACTTAACCTTAACTCGACCTGATATTTCTTATGCAGTCAGTGTGATAAGTCGGTATATGCAAAATCCAAAGAAGCCTCATTTGGAAGCAACTCGACGAATATTAAGATATATAAAGAGCACAACTGATTATGACTTTTTGTACAAAAGAAATGAAGACTGCAAGTTAGTTGGCTACTGCGATGCTGACTATGCAGGAGATTGTGACACAAGAAGATCAACAATTGGTTATGTATTCAAGCTTGGTTCTGGAACAATCTTGTGGTGCAGCAAGAGACAACCAACTGTATCATTGCCAACTACTGAAAATGAGTATCGAGCAGCAGCAATGGCAGCTCAAGAGAGCACATGGATAATACAACTAATGAATAATCTACATCAACCAGTAGATTATGCAGTTCCAGTATATTGTGACAATCAATCAGCAATTCGTTTGGCAGAAAATCCAATCTTTCATGCAAGAACTAAGCATGTTGAAGTTCATTATCATTTTATCAGAGAAAAAGTTCTGCAAGGAGAAATTGAGATGAGACAAATCAATACAGATGATCAAGTGGCGGACGTGCTTACAAAAGGATTAAACGCCAATAAATTTAAGATGTTCCGTTATCAACTCAGCACAGTACAAAGGGTTGGTATTGAGGGGGAGTGTTGAAGATCAATACTAACTCGTTAACGGATAAAAATAAAAATATAGATGGGAGTATTCTTTCTCATTCAATGGATAAGATTTAACAGATAAAAATTAGAATGTGTGGTTGAGAGTATTTCTCTCATTTAATAGATAGAATTTAATTGATAAGAATTAAAATATATGGTTGAGAGTATTTCTCTCATCCAATGGATAGAGATAGAATTTCTTGGTAGATAGAATTTAGTTTTCTGATCAACTATGTATCTTGTATGGTGAGTACTATAAATACTCCCACTGCATTCTTGTTTTATCATCTAACGAAAAATAAAAGTATAGAGTCTTCAAGTTGAAAGTTGTTTTTCATCTTCCTTTTCTTTTCCTCTCTAAAATTGTGGGTGATTCTCAAAAGTATTGTAGTGTCTTTGTAGTGTGAATATAATACAAGTAATTTATTTACTTGTTTATAGTCCAATTTGTTTTCTCGACATGTTCAGTTAGTAAACATCCAATTTTTGATATAAATGTAAGCCATATGCCGAAAAGTGTATATTCAGAGGCAAGGGTGCGTCTGGTTGCAGGAAAACAATGTTTGCAGTTATCCAAAAGTGCATCCAGTGGGTAAGACTTTGCAGTGAGACTGTTGTTTCCCAAAGCTTCTGGTTAGGCGCATGTAGCTGAAGGTGCATGAAAAAACTCAAAATACTAAGAGACTGAAACGTAAATAAGTTCAGTTTCATACTTATAGCGAGTCAGTGTGATGCAACAAGAAAAAACAAGAACAAGCACGCTACAACCCCAACAACGAAGATGTATATCTCAACTATTAAAGTTTACTATATGAATCTTATCCTATTATCGAGCTCTTTATAACATAATTAATGATAGACCTATTAGTTGTGTGAGGATTCTTAAAATTGCAAACTTTGCAACTAAGTAGTCATGATTATGACTACTTAGCAAATGCAACTATAATCTAGCTTTTAACTTTCAAAGAATTGAGAACAATATCCAATCATAAGAAAACATGTGAGCACAGATTTCTTCTAGCATCTTTTAGGCAGTTCTGCCTATTTTGAGAAAGGAACATATTATGTACATTTAGCACAGATATCTCTTAGTTTTTCTAGAAACTATTGTTTGTTTTACCTTCTATTTCATGTACTTCCTTGAATCATCCCTGGGTTACTACATATTATGAATTTAGCACATTAAAAAAAAAATATATAGATCCGCTATATTAATGATCTCCTAGTATCGGTCCTATAAATATGGAGGGAGGTACATACATGTACATAGGCGTCCGGTGCATGGTGAGGTAAACCTCAGGTCGTCAATTCCTAAGAATCGACCCCTGATCATTCATTACGCCAGATGAATTGAACATATTAAAATCATAATAGATAAATATCTTCGTCCTAATTTAGCAAGATTCTCTTTAATATTTATACTCCTTTAACAGAAACAGTCGAGTCATTTCAACCTTTTGCATTGCATGAATTTTTCTTGCCCGTGCACTTGACTCTTCTTTATCTCTAACTAGTTCAACTTATCTACCTATATAATCCATTGGTCATATTTAAATGCATCTAGACCATCTTAAACATTTTTTTTATTCCCAACTCAAGTTAATATGAAGATAATGTAATAATAGAACTAAAATAATTTTATAATTAAATAATTGTTTTTAATGTAGTAATTTTTGACAGGCCTACAAGGCTGCGGTAGTTGAGCTATCTATTAGGGTACAAATTAAGTAGAAACGCAAGCCAGACTGGCCTAATGACGAAGGCATAAATAATCTTGATATATCAATAGCTTACGGACTTGTGAAGGGCTTTGTTTGAAAGGGTATCATTAAAAAACTATGAAATTTATGATTCAACTTTGAAGATTCTATTCAATGCATGACTATTGATGTTTATATTTAATATGTTTGAATTTAGCATGTCTTTTGATGTCTTTAATTATGGATTTTCTTTTATTTAATTTGTACTCTTATAATAATATTTTACTGCATTTGATGATCGTCTTGCGTCAGCATCAGCAAACACATCCAGACCGGCCTGCCGTCACACCTACTGAGTCACTAAGATAGGCAAAAAGTAAACATTTTGTCAATACATGGAAATTCATCACCATTTCAGTATCAAAGTAGCTCAACACTAACTACGTGTGCCTTTTTGACTTCATCTCAATCTGGCGATCCATAGAGGAGACAAATAAAATGCAGTGATCAGGTTGCGTGAACTGGTGGAATAAATTGATGGAAAATGAGTTTATGCAAGTAGACCTAATCGAATTAATAAGAGCTAACACTGACAGAGGATAGAACAAGGCTCACAAATAAGAGATGCAGAATCAATCCACATTGCCATGACCTAACCACCAGCAATATAAGACTTGACCATATGGGCCGTGTCAGAGAGATGTTACTACTGACAATATGCTTGCCACGTTAAATAGAAAAGTACTGAGACAATGAAGCCCATCTGCCATGCGCAATTGCACTGAAGCAGTCACATGATAACCAACATACATCAGTGTTCCCATGTACATTGAACCATTAATTGACAGTAGTTCTTTCCTCGTGGAGGGCAGGCATTTGTTGAATTGCTTTTCAGTATTCCACATTGGTTTCTCGAGGCTAACGATGAACTTGTATGTTCCTTCTGTTAGACATTACTTGTGGCTCAAAAAGGTGCTAACCAACACAAAACTGTCGGAGGATTAATTATATTTTACTAGTGATTCAGAACACAAGAAGTTGTAACTGCCCGAACCTTGCCAACCACCTTATTTTTCTGTCTTCCATGCTGTGGCCGGTTGCCTTTTGAAATGCAATAATGCTAAAGCTTGTCCACATTGTCACTCCTATTAATTACTCTTCCAAATGACCCCATAGCTGTAGATAGCACGTTGAAGCCACTAGTACCCTCGCTGCAATTCTGGGTCTTCCTCGGCTTCCTGTGCTTGGAAGTCTTTGAGGTGTTGTCATGGCTTTCACCGTCTTTCTCCTTGATGGTTGCCAGCTTAGAAATGTTGCTACGGCAAAAGGGGCAAGTAGGTGATGCCGAGCACAAGTTTGTGGGATTTGGCTTGCTGTAGCAGCACAAGGCAAGCGTGCATTGGGAACACATCTGATGCCTACAATCTTTAACCTCGATGCTGCAAACTCGGTCGAAGCAGATGGCACACAGATCCATGTCATCGTCCTGAAATAACTGATGTTATTTATGAAATGGTCTAAATTCCTAGAAGAATAAATATTTTTGTATAACTAAGTTTTCTATAATGTTATGCCCTTTAAATTATAATCACTGGTAAAAGAAACATAACATTGAACCATTAAAGATTCAGACAAATGTCAAGTGCATGATCTGCCTTTGCCATGTGATCTGGATGTCAGTTGGAACATGTTTCAGTAGTCATCTTATGGATCGCTTTAAACCTGAGGCTTAATGGCTTATAGCCCAAGCCTGGAAGAACTAGAATCAGAAGTAACATGGTGTCTCATTCTACTGTATTAATTGTACAATAGCAGCAATAATCAACCACAAGACTGAACAGGTAATTACAAAGATAAAATGCTTCACATGATTAAAGCAGTCTACATAAATTTTTTCTTTGATATAGAGAATGACTCTGCTTGTTGATAATGCACTTGATTTGCAACTAAGTTACAAATTTACCCATTTGAGCAACATCGATGCACAAATTATATAAGCAACTGTCACCTTAAACATACTATAAAATGCAGAGGAAAATTTGGTATTCTATATGAAATACTTTTGCTGGAAATCAAAGTGACATTGCAGCAGTAATCAATTCAAGGGTTGTCGGATCATGCAACAGAGTAGTAGAAGGAAAGAAAAAGGAGGAATTTATAGTACCTCAGAAATATCATCATCAAATGCTTTATCTGAACAAGCAGGAGATGTCAAGGATTGTGTTGTTGCTGTCAGGACCTTCGATTCCCTTTCTCTGTTGCTCTCCATCAGAGTTGCCTCCAGTAGAGCTTTTGTGTCTAGATCAAGTTCACTAATGAACTTTAATGCAGACGGCCAAACTAGAGGCTCCACTGCAGATGGGTTCAGTAGAGCTGCACATGCGCCATGATTTTGCTTCAATGCAACCTCATATGGTAGTCTCCTGTAACAATGACCAACGTTGGATCTATGAATTGCAATAATAAAAAACTTGTAAGCTACATTGAGAACGCCAAATAGAATGGGAGGCCATATGAACTAATTAAACTTCCTAAGTTTTCTAACCTAAGTATCTGATATCACTCCACTAAAAACAAGATGAAAACTACATCAACTAATTGCATTTGAAAAAAAAAATGATATATGAAAGAACATGGAGATCAGAGATCTTTCTGCACTAATTTAGATTATGGTTTACCCTTGATTCATTTCCCTGAGAACAAGCACAAAGATTAATTAAGGAAAATAAAGTCTACGTGGAATCAGAAATACCAGAAAGATATCATCAGTTACTTACCCTGATGCATCCCTTTGAAGCCGATCAGCACCTCGTGAAAGCAATTCACGAACACAGCCCAAATTTCCCCCACGAGCTGCAAAGTGTAGTGGCGTGCTTCCAGGAAAACTGCAAATTGCAATCTCCTGAGCTTACAGCCAAATGAAACTATATAAACGCTGAATTACGAAGATGGGAATTTAGTAGTGTATAAATTACCCATATCGGCCAGTTGAAGCACAGACGAGAGCCCCACATTCTAAAAGAATATGGACACACTTAGGGCATTTTTGCCTGGAAGCGAGGTGCAAGGGCGTCGCCCCTGTGCCATCCCTCAAGTTTACAAACCGCAAGAATCCCCTGCAGATCCAATACGCCAGGAAATCAACAAGTTTAACATCTTGATCCATTCAGCCATATAAAGCCTAGAACTGTTAGATCCTTCAGGAACTTACCAAGAATCAGTGACTTGCGCGGATTTTGCTGCCGATAAGATTGCCTGCAAACAATCTGAGTGACCATAATAAGCAGCATAGTGCAGGCATGTTCTTCCGTTCACTGAATCAAACATCAAGACCTAACCACGCAGGACTAATTAGAAAAAAAAAAACACTATCCCAAAAAAGAAACTTTGGCAAAAAGCAGTAAGCTGACTCACATTTGCCCCCGAATCGAGTAGTTTTTGCACACTTTCTTTCTCTCCATGCATCGCAGCCAGCATCAGCGGGGTCTAATTTTACAAGAAGATCCAAAGAGATCAAGATCTCTTGAAACCATTTTCAGTAAGATAGAGGAAATCCACTAATTATGTTTCTTTCCCACCTGTTTATCTCGATTCACGACGTCAGGACTCACAGATCGGACCAGCAGCATAGATAAAACCTGCAAACACACGCGAATCAAAAACAAAAATCGTTGATCTGGCCGAAATCAGCGAGGAGGAGGGGATGACCTCACCTCGAGGCAGCCATTTGCCGCGGCGATGTGGAGCGCGGACAGACGGTCGTAGATGGTGGTGCGATGCAGAAGAGCTGGGTCTTCTCTAAGGAAGCAGTCCACCACATCCAATTTCCCAGCTTGGACTGCCGAGAAGAAGTCATGCTCGAAGCTCGAGCTGGCGCAGCTCACCCCCTGGCCCATCTCCACCCTACCTCCTCGAACCCCGACTTCCCACCGGAGCGGGGTGGCGTTGTGCTGCTGGTGAACGGAGGTGAGGCCACGATGGTAGGAGAGGTCGCCTCAAAGTTGGGACTCGGGAGTCTCTTGGTCTTCGAACACATGCTCCAGACCACGTCCTGCCTTTATTGTTCACATCTACGCTGACGATGAACACGGTCTGAAGTGAATAGGTCCGATTCGCATCAGACCTATTCATTCCTTTTAATATTTTATTATATGCCAAAATATCTCAAGATTTTAATAATAATTTAACACAAAAGTCTTCTGATAAAGTCTAAGATGTGGACTTGTGGGACATCTCATATAAAGGATTTAACATGAGCAATAATTTTAGTAGACTATCATAGATAAAGTTAAGAGTGTTTTTAAAATTCATGGACAAAAATTATTTTTGAATTTCATGACAAAGAAAACATGTTTGCGGATTCTTTTAATTTGAGTTAATTTGAAATTGTATTCAAATAATGTTTTTCTTAATTCTTTTATTTTTGGTCTTATTTAGTCATTTGGCAAATTAATTAGATTTTTTAAAACTATTATAATATGAGTGCATTATTCTTGACAATAGCTAAGAGCTCAATGTGGAGTAGGAGGATTTTAAGTGGGCAAGTAACTCTTACATGGGAAATAAGGAAGTTATGCCATTTCCTCTAAAGGAAAAAAAGGAAATGAGTGTTTCTTTAGCCTTTACTATAGATTTTAGCTTTCTATCTCTCACCTTGAAGGTGAGATATTCCCTAATCTCTTGGATGGAGCTCATGCCCTTGCTTAAAACCTAAGGTTTGAGAGTTTACCTATCATTTTGGCTTGGATGACTTGTTGCCTTCCTTTCATCTCTTATTGGATGGTCAGAGATTTTTCATTACTTGTATGTTATAATGGTTGGATCATGCCTTCCTATTAGGGTGTCAAAAATCAACTCGATCCGACAGCCTAATTTGAGTCGATTCGAAAAAAATTAGGTTTGGGTTGGACATTTTCGATTTCGGATCGGGTTTAGATTAGAGGGTTAAAAATTTTCGGATTGGGTCGGGTAGAGTTCGGGTTGACCTGTGTTGACTTAAATATAAGGTTTAGTCGATTTTTTGGGGTTAAATCGAATTTTATTTTAAAAATTAAAATATTTTTATGTATATTAATATCATGTTTGTATGATAATGATGGTATTGAGATAAAAGTAAAAAATTATAGGAAAAATAATTTAAAAAAAAAATCTTTTTAATCGGATTTTCGGGTTATCCGAGTCAAGTTTGGGTTGGTGGGGTTGGTCGAGTTCGGATTTAAGGATTTTGGTTTGAACTCGAATTTGGATCGGATTCAGATTGGATTAAAAAAAAAAACTCAATCTGACCTAATCCAATCCGATTCACTTGAATGGATACCTTACTTCCTTCCTATGAGGATCCATATAACAATTTGACTTGCATAGCCAGAGGTATTTCTTGACGTCTCATTGGAGGTGTTGTCTGTTTTTAGCTTCCCAGCTTAGACGCCAAAGGTTGCCTTAAATATCTAATGGCTTGCTTTAACTTTTTGACTTGGACAGTGAGTTTTTTTTTTTATAAACCAGCTATGCTAATGTAATCCGAACTATAAATACTAATGTCTTTGTTTGCCCGGGAACTTCTTGAAGATTAACAATCCACCTAACAATTACTTTTAAAAAACTAAATCTCAATTAAGTTATTGAATGTGTATTTAATATTTTGATCCATTAATTGGTTCATTAATATTAATAGGCTATTAATGATAAATGAGCTTTCTACATAATAAGCTTGGTATATCACTATAAAAAAACCTACGATTAACCACCGAATTAACGACAAAGTTTAAATTCCGTCACTAATTTAGCGACCGATTTAATTATCAATCACTAATTAGTGATCGATTAAAATTCAATCGCAAATTAACGATTGATAATTAAATCGGCCACTAAATCGGTGACTAATTAATGGATTTTACAAATTATATTAATTGATTAGCGACAACATTAGCCATAGACTATATTTCATTGCTAATTAAACCCATTTGGTTGACTAGGGTATGCACGCTTTGGTATGATTTGACTTCTCTCCGTTCCCTCTCCGACGACTAGTTACAATTTTCGACTTCTCTCATGCAATTTCGACTGCTGACACGATTTTGTCTCCCGATCTCCTCCTAATTAGGTTGGGCATTGCCTCGTAGTGAGATCACGGCTTGCCAGCGACCTCTCCATGAAGCCGTGGGTTGTCGGTGGCGAGGTCACGGCCTGCCAACGGTCTCGCACTAAGGTCACGGCCTGGCCGGGCGTGCCGGGTGGGCTCTGGTTATGCAAGTCGGGTGTGTTCTGTCATCGACACTGGTATTAAATTACCTTACTATCCCTTATTATTTTTCTGTTAATTGTAAACTCATGCTTGGAAATAGGTTTGGTAATTTCGGTTTAAAGAATTTTTCTTGATTTTGAAGTACTACTTTTTAGGAATTCTGGTGGTTAATCAGTAGCCCAATAATTTTTAGAACGAGTAGCATGATTAAATTGCAAATGGGCTGTCTTGTTTAATTGCTATTTGGAAAGTCTGAATTTGAGACCTGTTACGTATAGATGTCGTCTCACACTCTCAGAAACTTTTGTAGGAAGTTCCTAAATGTTTGAATAAATTTTAACATTGACCAGAGTTTTCGTGGCCTTCCTTACTCCCATGCTTTCAATTCCAATCAAATCATCTCATCTAATTATCAAATTTATTAGTTCTTTAAATACAGAGGCTAGGTTAGCGCGATCTCATAGGTGATTCGTTCGGATCCTATATCGAAGGAGTTGAGCATTGGACGGTCATCAGATCACGTGGCAATGAGAAAAGGATTACTATACTAAAGGTATGTTTGGTTCAAATTATCATGTATAGATAATCACATAATCAAAATTACAGGGAATAAAACATAATCCTAGTGTGTTTGGTAATGATATAACCTAATTTAATATTTATTATATTACCCTTAATGATTTTAGGATTAAAAAACCTATTTAAAGTATTTTATTAAGTTAAGAATTGATTAATAATTAACTAAAATTTAAATTAAAAAAAAATCAAATCCACTTCGAATTATTTTTTAATGTGTCCTCTTCTCCAACATTGTTCACATCCCCTTGCGAGCTCGCCAACGTCGCGGGCTATGCCGATGTCATCATCAGAGTGGATGGCGAATGCGATGACGGAGTCGCTAGGAAGGAGAGGGTCCTCAGCGGCGGCCTTGGGATGGAGGCGACGACGATGAGGAATTTTACGAAGGAGAGTTGTTGGTCGTAGGGTCCTCAGCGAAAGGACGAGTTGTTGATCAAAAACTACGGCGACAGGTCCTCTTCTCCGGCAGATGCAGGAGAGCCACTTCTTGTGGGAGATGCTTATTTGTGGCGGTGAAGAAGAGATTATAGGTGGTACTTGTGGGGCGAGAGGAGGGAACCGCGGTGGTGCCCATGACCGTGTAGACATGGACGACCTCAAAGACCATGCGACCCTCGACATAGAAGTAGAGGAGGGTGCTAAGCTGTGGTTCGGTTAGGGGAAGGGAAGGAAGGGCAAGACCGAAGGCGTCTATATCAGAGTAGAGGCGAGCAACTCCAAGGCGCTTGATGGTGGCCAAGAACGTGTGTGATCTCCAGTGATGCGGCGACGTTGGCTTTCAAGTGCCAAGAGAAGAGATGGGGACTGAGGCAAGGAAGCGGATGAGGGCGTTGACGAGATTGGACACGTCGAAACGAGGAGAGAGCTAGGAGACTACGAGGTCAAGCTAGGTCCGATCCAACGGAGGGGGTTTTGGCCATTTCTCACGACGTCTTTGTCGATCGCCAACTGAGGGAGGGAGGAAGATGGAGGAAGTTGCGACTCGACGAGGGGGGACGAAGAGAAGAGTGGAAAAAGAAATCAGAGGGTAATTATGGAAAAAAATTATTAATCCCGGAATCATGAAAAACCTTACGCTTCTAAGGTTTTTTGATTTCAAGTTGTATTCCCACTTTGCTGACGTGATGAGAATTACTCATTATTGGAAATCATTTATTACCTGAACTAAATAAGATTTTGGTTAATAACCTACTAAGATTATCAACGATAACCTTAAACCAAATATACCCTAAAGTCAGTTGTCTTTCTCTAATCTTTTTGTAGTTAAGTTATTATGTAATATGATTGTATTTAGCTAATTTTTGATAGCTCTTTATTATATTCAGATATATTTCATTAGTTGAGCTATTTTCTCCCCACTGCTTGCTATCTTCTCTCTCAGTGCTATTGCTTTTCTTCTTAGGTTCAATTTAGTTTAAGTTTAAGTTATTATTTAGCTATTAGATTTTAATGATTTAATCCTTTTCAAATTTAAACTATATGCCTGCTTAGTTTTATACGTTTAATAATGTTATAAATTTATTTTTTATTAGTTTATAATGTATATAAATAAAACTTAGATTTACAATAGTTTAGAAAATTGATTTATCACACAGGATTTTTTCTATAGAGTTGAAGAGTTTGTAAACATCTCTAAAAGTCATTCTGAGTGTATGAATGATGACGAGTTACGTTATTCATGTAATCATTATAAATATAGAAATAAATTTTTCCACAATTAGGATACCATGCATGAAAGTACATCTAAGTATAAATGGATTTGTTTCAAATTGCTACAACTGTTATTGTCATAGAGAGTCTTATGTGTTTGACCCAATTGGACCATCTGTTGTTTCATCATCTGGCCCTACATTTTTGTGGGAGAAATTATCAGTGAATGATAATG
Organism: Zingiber officinale; assembly: GCF_018446385.1. Lineage (NCBI taxonomy): Eukaryota > Viridiplantae > Streptophyta > Magnoliopsida > Zingiberales > Zingiberaceae > Zingiber > Zingiber officinale. Next base: position 15,641,871 of record NC_055986.1, on the reverse strand, counting down.
TAATACAATCAATGATTTATGACGTGATAAATGTGGTTGATCATTCAAATATAAATGAAATACTAACACCTAAAGTTCAGAAACTATATGGTATGTTAGAGTCAAGTGAAAGAGAAGTGTGGAAGATATTCCTTCTGGTCATTCACAACTATCTGAAAGACTATTAGACATTAAGGTAGAACATCATTTCTTAGAACGATATTATGATGACATTTGTCAATTGATGTCAAAGTTTCTCCCTGCTAATAACACAAATTGATAGCTTTTACAATACTAAAAAATTAGCTAGGGGTTTAAGTTTGTCTGTAAAAAAAATGATCGTTGCATAAACAATTGCATGATATTTTGAAATGAAGACAATGAACTGATTGAATGCAGAATGTGTAATTACCCTCGTTATAAGTAGCGTAGTCACATATTAGGGAAGAAGAATAAAAAGTTACCTTGTAAAGTTATGTATTATTTTTCATTAACTACTAGACTGCAACACGTGTATGTATCTACCACAACAACAAACCACATGCAACAAACCACATGCAACAAACCACATGGTGACTTCATGAGTATGTACATGAGGAGAGATAATGTGTCATCCCTCTGACTCATCTACATGGAAACATCTTGATACAATATTTTTCTCCTTTGTAATGGAACCACATAATGTAATATTAAGACTTTTAGTAGATGAGTTTCATCCATTTGGTCAACTTGGATAATAATATTCATCATGGCTAGTCATATTAACACCATATAACTTGCCGCCATGAATGTACATGAAAGACGAATTCATATTCTTTACCATGCTTATTCCAGATCCAAAGAATCCGAAAGAGAATATATATATATATATATATATTTTATAACCTCTTATTGTAAAGTTGAATGAATTATGTAATGTAAAGTCGAAGATTTATGATATTGTAATTAAAACACCCTACATGCTACTTTATTATGGACGATTAATAATTTTCTAGCATACTCAATATTGCCAGAATGGCGCATCATTGATAAATTAACATGTCCATATTGCATGACAGAGTCTAATATAATTTCATTACCTTGAATTAGGAAGATATCTTAATTTAATAATGATCATATTTTTTTACCAGTTGAGCTCCCTTTTAGGTAAAATAAGAAAGTTTTCATAAAGAATAAAATGGTCAGAAAACTTTGGTCATCAATTAAGTTAAGTGAAGAAATCATTGAGAAATAGACAACTATGGATTTGTACAAGAAACTCAGGCTGGTTTTGATGAATTAAATAAATACTTTGTTAGGGTTTGCAAGTGTAGTTGGAAGAAAAGAAACAAATTTTGGATGTTGTCATATTAGAAGTATCTACTTATTCAACATAATTTAGATATGATGTATGTTGAGAAAATTTTCTTTGATAATATCTGTTGGTGTAATTTCTCTACGTCAAACTTAACCAATTTGACTAAGCTTGAGTTAACTCAAACTTGAGTCTTGATGTTTGAGTTTTGATGTTTGATAATATATGGAGATTGCAGGTGCAATTGTCTGTTTGGGGAGATTATTAGTATAATTCTCCTCTAGTCAAGGTTCGACCGTTTTTATGTGAAGAAGAGTCAAGTAGGTCAAGAATGACTGGATATTAGACTGGAAAAGTCCTAACTGGAGGTTAAGCAAGGGCAAGACCAATAGGATGGTTGGCAGAAGAAAAAAGAGTCAAGTAGGTCAAGGTTGACTGGATACTTGACTAGAAAATACTAGTAAGTGAAGTCAAGTGAAAATCCTAATGAGTGAAACTAGATGATGGAAAGTCTTTGGCAAGTGAAGCCAGACAGTTAGAAAATCCTGATGAGTAAAGGTAGGTGGAAAGCCTAGTGAGTGAAGTTAGGCAGATGAAAATTCTAGTGAGTGAAGCTAGGTGATGAAAAATCCTGATGAGTGAAGTCAGGTGAAAAGCCTTAGTAAGTAAGCTAGGCAGTTAGAAAATCCTAGTAAGTGAAGGCAGGTGAAAAGTCCTAGTGAGTAAAGCTAAACAATGAGAAAGTCTCGGTGAGTGAAGCTAGATAATTGAAAATTCAGGTGGGTCAAAGGTTGACCGGACACTTAGTGATTGGAAGTCCAAGTGGGTCAAGGTTGACCGCACACTGGGCACGTGGAGAAAAGTCTAAGTGGGTCTAAGGATTGACTGGACATTTGACAGGAGGAAAAAAGTCTAAGTGGGTCAAATGATTGACCGGACACTTGGCAAGAGGAGAAAACTCTAAGTGGGTCAAATGATTGACCGAACACTTGGCACGAGGAGTAAAGTTCAAGTCGGTCAAAGGATTGACCAGACATTTGGTAAAGAAGTCCCAACAAGTGAAGGTTGACCGAATGCTAGGCAAGGAAGAGTCCCAACAGGTCACGGTTGACCAGATGTTAGGTAAGGAAACGGTAGACTTAGGTTTTGAGTTAGGGTTTGATAATCGATTAGGCTAATCGATTACCATACCTTAAAAGATTACCCTAATCGCTTAAGCTTATTATTGCAGGAAGTAGAAAGGGTCATAATCATTCGGGTAATTGATTACGACATGCTTAATTGATTACCGTAATTGATTAAGTAAGTTTTCGTGAGTGCACAGAGAGGTGACTAATCGATCAGGCTAATCGACTAGATACATCTTAAGTGATTAGGACAATCGTTTAAGAAGCATTCTGTGGGAAACAGAAAGCTTCTTAATCAACTAGGCTAATCGATTAGGAAGGCTAAATCAATTAGGGTAATCGATTAAGCTTTAGAAAAATAGTCGTTATGCAGGTTGCAGAGGTGGAGTCACTTAAGGGAAAAGCTTAAGAGATTAAGACGCCAACAATAACCTTAGAAAAGGGGTTTTTATGTACTGTTTCAGCAGAACTCTTGACACAAAATTCTCTCTACTTCACTCCATCTTCTCTGCAAGTTCTTGGAAGTTTAAGACTGAAGTGTTGCTGCACTTCCAACCTTACAAGAGGCATTTATAAGCAACAAGAGATCAAATAAGAAGGTTTTTCATTTGTATTTGTGTATTTACTTCTTATTTTGAGTTATATTTCTTGTTCTTGAGTTGTAGAGATTTCTCCACCTCCAGTTTGTTCCAAGAAGGAGTGTGTTTCATAGTGGTGAGTATGCTCGGCATGAATTCTTAGATTAGTCACCTCTTCTTGAGATGGATACAAAGTAAATCCTACTTGTTAGCATTGGGAGCTTGCTTTGAGTTTATTCGTTGCAAAATCATCATTATTGAATCGAAACAAGCTATTTACCCTCCCCCCCCTCTAGCTCCTAAGTGACCCAACAAGTGGTATCAAAGTATCAGAGCAAGGTCGCTCTTCACCAGACTCATCGGCGGAAAGGGCAATGAGCTAGCAGAAGAAGAAGAAGATGAAGCCTTAAAGTCAACAAAGTCAAAGACTTCATCAAAAAGGAGCTCAACTTCAAGATGAATTTCTAAGATGAACTCGGATTCGACATAAGGATGCCTCCACCATTTGCAATGGCAAGCTTCAATCTTAAGAAATCAAGGATTGAAAATTTCTTGATGATGAAGATAGAGCAATGGTTTGCTCTAATGAAAAACTTTGAAGCTCCAAAGGATTCAAAAGGCAAGCTCATCAAGAGAAGCAATTGGAGCAAGAAGCAAATTCGAATATGCGAGGCCAATGACAAAGTGACTAAATTATTAGTCAATCTATTATCGACCAACATTTTGAGCCAAATTGGAGACTATCACGATGCAAAGGAGCTTTGGAGCAATTTAGTGAAGCTCCACGAAGATCCATCCTCAATAGAGTGCAACGATAAACGCAAAGAGGGAGCATATTCTTTGTTTCATGTACATGAGGATTCGGAAGTTGAGAGATGCTCAATATTCGAGGGTGAAGAGGAAGAAGCATCCACCTCAAGGATTGAGGAGGAGCATGCATCATCAATATCAGATCAAGAAGAAGCCTCTACATCCAGATTAAATGGAGGATAATGTACCACTCCTACAAACAAAGGTATAATAATTTCAATTATTATTAATAAAGATCACATTATTTGTTTTGAGTGTAGGGAAAGTGAATATTACAAGAGTAAGTGTTCCAAGTTAACCAAGAAGAAGGGTCAAGCGACACCAAAGGCTAAGGAGAAGCCAAGAAAGGTTGGCCCCATGATATAGAAGGGTAAAGAGCACATTGTGCGCTTCTTGTATAGTCAAAAAGGGCATTACTAGAGTCAATGCCCACGGAGGAAGATACCGACCAAGAGTTAAGAAGGAAGCTTAACTCAAAAGGAAGCTCTTAAAAGCAAACCCAAGGTATCATTTATTGAGTCAATTTCTTTGAGCCATGATAAAAAACATGCTAAGTCTAGTTTATATTATTTTAATACTATTTATCATGAAAATAGAAAGCATAATAGGATTAAGAAAAAACATGTAGCATATCATGCTAGAACCACCTTACCTAAGGATAAGAATGTAGAAAATGGTCTAGGGAAAAATTCTAAGAATTTTAGATATAACCCTAGAAATAAAAATGTCCAAAGGATTAATGAAAAATCTAATTTTAAGGATTTAAGGAAGGAAAATCAAGTCTTGAGGTCAAGACTTGATAAATTAGAAAAGACCTTTAAAAGAATAGAAAATGTCTTAAAGGGGTCAAATAAATAAAACCTAGGGATAGATAGGCAAAAATCATCCAATGGTAGGAAGGGTTTAGGATATAAATCTAAAGCCAAAAAGGATGTGTCATCGTACCATATAGTTCCATATAGTTATGGAACTAACCTAAGTCTAGTGGTCAAGTCAAGATTACAAGGGATGTCATCCCTAGAGTTAACTTTGAAGAGACTAATGTAACTAAGGCCTTTAAGAAACCTAAGAAAGTTTCTAAAAAAGTCACATGGGAAGTCATCCCTAGAGTTGACCTAGAGGAGTCTAGCATGACCAAGACTTCTAAGAAGCCTACGAAGGTCATTAGGAAGGTAATCAGGGAAGTTATCCCTAGTGAGTACCTAGCACACCTAAGGAGCACTAATAGATTTTAGCTTCCTAAGAGTTTGTTCTCTATAACCTAAATGAGTTTAGAGAATGTCAACTCCAATTGAAAAGATAGTTAACCCAACCTTAATGAAGTTGACACCTGGAGACATTTTCAAGATTTTGTTAATGTTTGAAAATGTGGAGTTTTAAATGTTTACTTTTTGGAAGAGTAAAGTGTGCCAAAATTTGAAGATTTGAACTTAATTAAATTGGCACAAAATAGGATAAGTCAAAGAAATGCCAAGTTAGATTTTAGACATTTTCTTGGGAGAAAAAGGGGCAACTTAGAATTAATTTTGATTTAACAATTAATTAGAGATACTTAGATAGATAATCTAGATATATTATTGATGCTAAATTGCCATGATTGTTTGTCCATCATATGCCATGACATCATATTTTATATTCATATTTGTTATAAAAAATAAAAAAAATACAATGTCATATCATACATATATCATGTAACTATAGTAGGTTTTCTTTTTGAAAACGCTCATCTTGATGTATGTCATAAATCATAATGCATTATTTTAATTCCTTGTAATTAAGGACAATGATATTAATCAACAAATGACATTCTAGGTGGATGATCAATTTAAAATACCTAGATAAATATGAATGATACCTTAGATTAGGACAAAACCAATATTTATATCTCACAAGGACTATAGGCTGACTTGTATGTGTTTTAGTGCATATTAAATACAAGTAAGATGTTAGGATAGTGAACAAAACTCAAGATGTTGATTTAGTGCATCCATTTGAGTTTTAATTTTATCAAAATAAATAGTTTATGTGTTATCCAATCATTAGAAAAATAAATGTACAAGTCATGTGCATTTAGACCAAAGATTATGATTGGAAATTGGGTTTTGAAAATGATTTCAAAAATATTTTGAAAACCTTGGTGAAAACTATCTTTTGATAGTAATCACCATTGTATAGTTAGACATAAACTTGGAAGAAGTATTGAAATTTTTAAGAGTTTCCAACTTTGTGTCAATATTTGAAAATGAGATATATTTTCTTAGAAAATTATTTTTCCATGACAGTATATGACATAAATAATGCCTACATAAATTTTCACGATTTTTAAAATTTTGTAGAATTATTTATATATTTTCGAAATTTGGCTTAAATTGATTTCATAAATTCAGAAATCATAATCGATTATGGCAATCGATTACAATACCTTAATCGATTAGGTCAATCGATTAAGGTGAATTCCCGTAAACATAGTGACTCACGGAATCAATCACTATGATCAATTAAAGCAATCGATTAACACTCGGTAATTGATTAAATTCCAACTTTAATCGATTATGACATGGTTGAATCGATTAGTAGCGTGTGCTAATCAATTAAGGTTGTTTGTAAGCAATTAGAGCTTTATTTAATCACTTAAGGCCTTAATTTCAACTTAAATAAGTTTATTTAAGTTGATTAAGTCATGTTTAGTTATATTAATCATGACTACTCCTAGAAAGTACTTAGACAAACATTTAAGGGTAGTTTTCTTGTTGAAACAAGAAATGATTGGTTAAAAGAAGACAGTCGGAGTTTAGGATGAGGTTTGGTTTCAAAGTTGAATTTTGAACCTCAAAACTTCAAATTTTAGATTTTCTAAAGGTTTAAAACTACAAGTTATTGTTGGTGTAATGACAAAAAGTTTGGAGCATGTTTTTAGGGGAGCTACTACTTAAAGACATGACTTAGATTTGTTTTACATCAAAACAATTGAAGGTTGAAAACCTTCATTGTTATGAATGCTCAAGGTTGAGCATAGGAGACAATGGAATATGAAAAATCTTCATTGTCATGGATGATTAATGCTCAAGGGTGAGCATTGGGCATAATGAATGGTATGGGATATTCATAGTGATGTTGTAAACAATAAGTGAGGTTGTGAACAACATGAGATAACTCTTAAGAAGAAGAGTGTTTGAAGTATCCCACAGGGAGAGAATGTAGGGTTTAATTAGAAAAGTTTCGATGTTCATAGGGAGAGATTATGAAATTCTTATGTTAAGAGGAGAATGTAAAAAAATCCTCATTCATACTTTGGCATGAAGAAAAAGTTGGGGCTTGTGGATGAGTCTAACTTAAACGTATTGTCAAACATCAAAAAAGGGAGAGATTGTTGGTGTAATTTCTCTAGGTCAAGGTTGACCAGTTTGGTCTCAAGCTTGAGTCTTATTGTTTGAGTTTTGATATTTGACAATATATCGATATTGTAGATACAATTATCCGTTTGGGGAGATTATTGGTGTAATTTTCCTCTAGTCAAGGTTTGACCATTTCAATGTGAAGAAGAGTCAAGTAGGTCAAGAATGACCAGATACTTAACTGTGAAAGTCCTAATTGGAGGTTAGGTAAGGACAAAATTAACAGGATGGTTGACAAAAGAAGAAGAGTAAAATATATTAAGGTTGACTGGATACTTAACTAGAAAATCTTGGTAAGTGAAGCCAAATAAAAATCCTAGTGAGTGAAGCTAGGTGATGGAAAGTCCTGGTGAGTGAAGTCAGGTAGTTAAAAATTTCTGGTGAGTGAAGCTAAGCGAAAAATCTAGTAAGTAAAACTATGTTGGTTGCTACTCGGAAAACCTATAGGTTCCACTGTACAAAAATTTTGTACAAAGGTCTGAACCTTTTCCTAGCTACCATGTGTTCTTTTAAATTAAATTTTGGATCGCCTGCGGAACTTAACACGTTTGATCCAAAACTTAATCTATTTGTTCTTTTAGGTTTTGACTTGGATCTCCTGCGGAACTTAACACGTTCGACCCAAGTCTCCTTAAGTTATTAATTCCATTAAATATTAATTTCCATAAAAGGTTCCCAGTACTGACGTGGCGAGGCACATGACCTTCTTGGATATGGGAGCAACCACCACCGACTAGACAAAACCTTTAATAGAAAGCTAATATTTAATTTCCTAAAATAACTTTAGGTTAACCAAAGAGAACAATCAAATCACAAGGAAAGAAAGAAACAAAAGAACACAACTTGAAAAACATATTCGAAATTCTAGAACGTAAGCCTCTTGTATTTGGTATTATTTCCATAAATAACTAGCATGATGCGGAAATAAATTTACTAGTTATACCTTGTAGAAAAACCTCTTGATCTTCTACCGTATTCCTCTTCTAACCTCGGACGTTGTGTGGGCAACGATCTTCCGAGACGAGAAACCACCAATCACCTTCTTCTCCTCCTAGCTAGGTTCGGCCAACAAAGAGGAAGCTTCACCAAGGAAGAAAAACAAAATACTAACCAAGCTCCAAGAGATGCTAGCTTTCTCTCCTTCTTCTTCTTCTTCTCCGAGTAGTATCCGGCCACCACAAGAGCTCCAATAGAAGGGTAGGGTTCGGCCACCACAAGAGGAAGAGAGGGAGAGGTTGGCCGGCCACACCAAGGAACAAAAGAGGGAGAGGAATAATAGATGTTGTGTCTTGTGAAGGCACCCTCACCCCTTCTTTTATATTCCTTGGCCTAGGCAAATTAGGAAATTTAATTACAATAAATTTTCCTTAATTTCCTTGACATGATTTAATTGAGAGAAATAAAATAAAATTTCCCCAATTAATTTCTAATGGCCGGCCACTTCTAGAGGAAATAAATTAGATAAGTTTTAATCAACAAATTAAAACTTCCTAATTTGTTTCCAGAAATTTTAAAAATAAAATTTCTCTTTAAAAATCTCTTCATGGTTGATAAAGGAAATTTCTATAATTTTAATTTTATCAACATGTGGATAATTTTTTAAAGAGAAAATAAAATAACTCATCAATCTACAAATAAGGAAAGAGATCTAATCTCTTTCTTTAATCTTTTGTAGATCTTTTACAAGAGAGATATTTTAATTTTAATTCTCTTTAAAAAATTATTTCTTCCACATAATAAAAACTAAAATTAAAATCCCTTTTTAATTTAATTTGGCCGGCCCCACTAGCTTGGGTTCAAGCTAGGGCCGGCCACCCAATAATATACCTAGGCCGGCCCTAGCTTGGTTCCCAAGCTAGCTTGGCCGGCCCCTTATTAGTGGGTATAGAAGGTGGGTATAGGTGGGTATAAAACTTCTACAAATAAGAGGCTACGATAGGGACCGAGAGGAGGAATTGGTTTTGGTCTCCCGATAAAATTAAGCATCCGTGTTCGCCAACACACAACTTAATTTTATCAATGATAATTCATTCCACTAGAGAATTATCATTGAACTACCGCACCAATCCCAAATTACATTTTGGGCTCCTTCTTATTATGAGTGTGTTAGTCTCCTGTGTTTAAGATATCAAATGCCCACTAATTAAGTGAGTTATTGACAACTCATTTAATTAATATCTAAGTCCAAGAGTAGTACCACTCAACCTTATTATCATGTCGGACTAAGTCCACCTGCAGGGTTTAACATGACAATCTTTATGAGCTCCTCTTGAGGACATTATCAACCTAGTATCTCTAGGACACGGTTTCCTTCTATAATCAACAACACACACTATAAGTGATACCATTTCCCAACTTATCGGTTTATTGATTCAACTAACTAAATCTCACCCATTGATAAATTAAAGAAATAAATATCAAATATATGTGCTTGTTATTACATTAGGATTAAGAGCACACACTTCCATAATAACCGAGGTCTTTGTTTCTTTATAAAGTCAGTATAAAAGAAACGACCTCAAATGGTCCTACTCAATACACTCTGAGTGTACTAGTGTAATTATATAGTCAAGATAAACTAATACCTAATTACACTACTACCTTCCAATGGTTTGTTCCTTTCCATCATGGTCGTGAGCTACTGTTTATAATTTATAAGCTACTGATAACATGATCTTCTGTGTGTGACACCACACACCATGTCATCTACAATATAAATTAATTGAACAACTACATTTATCATAAATGTAGACATTCGACCAATGTGATTCTTATTTCTAGATAAATGTTTATACCAAAAGCTAGGCTTTTAGTATACACTCCAACAAACTAGGCAAATGAAAATCTTAGTAAGTGAAGCTAGATGATGAAAAATCTTGATAAGTGAAGCCAGGTGAAAATCTTTAGTGAGTGAAGCTAGATAATTAGAAAATCATGATGAGTAAAGCTAAGTGAAAAGTCCTAGTGAATGAAGGTAGGCAATGAGGAAGTCTTGGTGAGTGAAGCTAGATAGTTAAAAATCCAGGTGGGTCAAAAGTTGATCAGACATCTAGTGATTGAAAGTCCAAGTGGGTCAAAACTGACGGACACTCGGCATGAGGAGAAAAGTCCAAGTGGGTCTAAGGATTGATCGAACACTTCGCATAAGGAGAAAAGTCTAAGTGGGTCAAAATATTGATTGGACACTTGGTAAAGAAGTTCCAGCAGGTTAAGATTGACTGGATGCTAGACAAGGAGGAGTCCCAACATGTCATAGTTGACCAGATGTTGGGTAAAGGAATCCTAGACTTAGGTTTGGAAGTTAGGGTTTGGTAATCGATTAGGCTAATCGATTATCATAGCTTAAGCAATTACCCTAATCACTTAAGCTCATTGTCGGGGGAAGCAGAAAGGTCATAATCGATTCGAGTAATCGATTACGGCATGCTTAATCGATTACGGTAATCGATTAAGCCAGTTTTTGTAAGTAAGGTGCCTAATCGATTAGATGCATCTTAAGCAATTAGGGCAATCACTTAAGAAGCACTTTGTGGGAAACAAAAAACTTTATAATTGATTAGGCTAATCAATTAGGTTTTAGAAAAATAGCCGTTATGCAACTTGCAGAGGTGAAATCTCTTAAGGGAAAAACTTAAGCGATTAAGATGCCAACAGTAACCCTAGAAAAGGATTTTTCGTGTATTATTTCAGCAGAGCTCTCGACACGAAATTCTCTTTGCTTCACTCCATCTTCTTCGTTGGTTCTTGGAAGCTTAGGGTTAAAGTGTTACTGCACTTCCAACCTTACAAGAGGCATTCACAAGCAACAAGAGATCAAGTAAGAAGGTTTTTCAATTGTATTTATGTATTTACTTCTTGTTTCGAGTTGTATTTTATGTTCTTGAGTTGTAGAGGTTTCTCCACCTCCGGATTATTCCGAGAAGGAGTGTATTTCATAGTGGAGAGTGTGGCCAGCATGAATCCTTAGATTAGTCACCTCTTCTTAATGTGGATATTAAGTTAATCCTATTTGTTAGCATTTGGAGCTTGCTTTGAGTTTATCCACTACAAAATCATCATCATCGAAGCAAAGCAAGCTATTCACCAAGTGTGGTCCTCTTTGACCCACTTAGATTTTCTTTTGCTTAATCGTAGTTAGGACTTAACCTTACCAACGTGTGGTCCCCCTTGACCCACTTGGACTTCCCTTTACCTAACTATATTTAGAGCTTTCCTTTGCCAATATGCAATTCTCCCTGATCCACTTGGATTTACTTGCCTAACTGCAGTTAGGACTTTCCTTGCCATCGTGTGGTCCTCCTTGACGCACTTGGACTTTTCTTTGTCTAACCACAGTTAGGACTTTCTTTGCCAATGTATGATCCTCCTTGACCCACTTGGACTTTTCTTTACCAATGTGCGGTTCTCCTTGACTCACTTGGACCCTAGTTAGGACTTTACCATTGTTTAACCCCTAGTTAGGATTTTACCAGTCAAATATCGATCATCCGTGACCTACTTGACTTTTCTCTCATATGTCCCACAATATATTGTCCAAACATGTTGTCCACAACATATTGTCCAAATATCGAAACTCAAACTTAACTCCGCTCGAGCTTAGTTAAACTGGTTAATCTTGACCCGGGGAACAATTGTACTAATAATCTCCCAACAACCCTGATGACTTTTTTAAGGAAGTCATTGTCCTGCTAGTCTTATTAAGAACATTACCCTGCTGGTTTTATAAAAAACATTGCCCTGCGGGCTTTTAGGAATATTGTCATTCCAACCTTATAAAAAACATGGTCCTGATGGCTTTAAGGAAGGCATTGCCCAACTAGCCTTATCAAAAATATTATCTTGTCAATTTTTAAGAAGAATATTATACTGTTGAACGTTGCTCTACTGACTTTAAGGAGAATATTCCCCGACTGGTCTTAAAAAGAACATTGCTCTATTGGTATAAGGAATACTACCCTGCTGACCTTCAATACAAGGTAAACCTTCAAGTTAGGACTTTACCTTTACCTAACTCTAGTTAGGACTCTACCATTGCCTAACCCTCCTAATTAGGACTTTACCAGTCAAGTATCGGTCTTCTATGACCTACTTGCCTTCTTTCTCATATGTCTCATAACATATTGTTCAAATATGTTGTCCACAACATATTTCCCAAATATTGAAACTCAAACTCGACTCCACTCATATTTAGTCAAACTGGTCAACTTTGATCCTGGGAACGATTGCACCAACAATCTCCCAACAACCTTGATGGTTTTAAGGAAGTCATTGTCATGCTGGTCTTTTTAAGAACATTGCTCTACTGGCTTTAAGGAATACTGCCCTGTTGGTTTTATAAAGAATATTACTTTGCTAATTTTAAGGAATATTACCATGTTGACCTTATAAAAAACATTGTCCTGATGACTTTAAGGAAGTCATTGCCTTGCATAATATTGTCCTGTCGATTTTCAAGAAGAATATTGTACTGTTGAACGTTGCTCTGCTGACTTTAAGGAGAACATTATCCGACTGATCTTAAAAAGAACATTGCCCTATTGCCATGAGGAATACTATCCTGCTAGCCTTCAATACTAGGTAAATCCGATTACCGTCAATAACTATTATATCGATTTCAATTTTATCTTTTTCATTGATGATAGTTAGATTCTTTAGATTAGATGATGATAAAACTTTTAGTTTGTTTTTAATATATCACTAATGTTTTCAATTCTTACTTCTACTTTACAGACCTTGATCTTCTTTGTTATTTATTTATTTATTTATTTATTTTTTTTTTGAGTGAAATAAGATTCATGCTTTCATATGACTCCGAAAAAACATGATCACAAGTACAACAGCCCCCTCCATGCTTTCATTTGGCTTGATCTTAATAACTGTACTTACATGTGAAGAGCTCGATCCGTGGAATCCAATGAGGCACTCGGCTCAAGTCTGTGTCACGGTGGTCGGTGCTGAACAGATCAGTCCAAGATGGGATGGCTAGCTACAAATGAAAGGGCTTTTTGCCACACCCATCGTCCGTACATCATCTCGTGTCCCTTGTGTTTTTTTTTTCTTTCAAATTATGAGCATTATTGCGGCCCTAGCTAGTGAGTGGCCCAGCTGCCGGCTGCCTCCCACCTTCTTCGGTGGTTTATCTTTCTCGATATCTGAATCGTCTAACTTTTGTAAAGTTACTACAGATAGCCACTCTGCATCAGATAAATAAAAAAAATGATTACCGTCGTAATTAATTAAACTAAGGAGACCGCCGCCTATCAAACGGTGATGATGCGCGCTTAGTGGGTCCTCCCGCATCGGCCAAAGATACGCAACCCATGTGGCAGGGCCCCGCCTGAGTCAGTGGCCGGCTTCGGTTCCTCTTCGAGCCGAGATTTTAAGAATTTTAACAAACGATTTAACAAACGGTCATATAATAATATTTTAATAAATTATTATAAATATCCTTTTAAGAATTTTAAATCTGAATATCCAATATTGATAGCCGATAAATTAAATTAAATGAGTTCGAATGCTCCCATTAAATAAATGTAGATTCGATAAATAATTAATCTACAGCTGTAAGCCGCGACTCCAAGCCGGAGCCGCGTTGGCAAAATAAACTAGTTGTTGGATTTTCTTCACTTATTTCAAACGATAAAGTATATTATAAATTTAATCAACGGACAGAAACTCTAAACTGACGTGATGAACGGTACGATAGAAGATTGTATGATTTTATTTGAAATTGTACCTTGATAATGACAAGGACTACCGATGGCTACTGCTGACAGTATTCATCGTCTTTTGCTGCCGCTTCCTCTATCGCCTTCAAAGGGCAAAAGAGAGAACAACTTTTCGCCTTCTCTTTCGAACCAGTCTTAATCGCGGAGCAATTCATTCGATCGATCGCTTCATCGAGCTTCACGCAGTTCGATTGGCGAAGTAGTGAGCTATTCGACGGCCAATTGCTGAGTTTTCCACGTAGAAGAGCTATGGAGGAGGGAGAAAACGAAGCCCCTGCGCCGCTGCCAGTCTCGTCGGTGGTTGAGAGGCTGGTAGCGTTGTTGGAGGAGATCGCCGCCATCTCTGACTATAGGAACTCTTACAAGAAGCTATTTTTCAATCTCTCGCGGCGGATCAAGCTGCTGGCGCCCATGTTTGAGGAGCTCAAGGAAAGCAAGGTCCCGATCCCCGTATCGACGCTAGTGACCATGGAAAAGCTTAATCGGGCCCTTGATTTAGCGAAGGAGCTACTCCTACTGGGGAGCAAAGGGAGCAAGATCTTTCTGGTATGTTAAAGAGGCATGCGGTAACTGTTTCGTCTCTTGATTTCTTCTGTTTTGATCTTCAGAAAAGTGGTTTTTGATCTTCAGAAATGTGTTCTCCTTTCTTCCAATTTCCTTCGATGAAATTGTATACTTCTTAGAAACAGATAGTTATTACTTCTATTTTCCTCTTAATTCAGTATCCCACCGTCATGGTAGTTTAATCGGCTGTCTCATTGGCCATTAGCTTGTTTTTGCTTCTTTATGAGGCCACTTTAACTAGGATACGTTCGGTTTTAGTAGTATCTAATATTCTTCGTTTTATTAATACAAGAAATTGCTAATAAGTTTTTTGTGATTGCTGATTGATGTGTGAAATCAAATGTAGAAATTTGTGCATCCCAAGTTTTGCGTCCCAGTCTTTGCCATATTCTGTCAAGATTGTTAGGAAAATATCAGATTCGTGATATAATTAACCAAACAGATAGAACAAGCTAGTGGCAAAAGCAATTCCTCTAAATTTTTCTTTATTTGGTTCTTTTATGCTTAGAGCCTGCAACATAGCTTGACCCTAGTCTCAAAACATGAGATGGTATAATCGAAACATAGATGAGTGGTGCTAGCTTTAAAAGATCAACCCGACTCTTTTATCTTGATCGGAGAATCATAGTTTGAAATCTTGGAAACTTCTAAATCTCTGAGATGCTGTTCAGCGACATAAAAAAGCACAAACACACATCATAATCCATCAGGAACACTAGACAAGGGTTGGTCAAGTGGTTGATTTTATATATTCGTTTACTCTGTAAGAGTTGCACTCCAAGTTTATATCTCGATCAAGTTCAATCATCATGGTGATATGTGATAGGAATTACATCATAAAAGCAGGTCAACTACGTTAGAGTTCAATTTATCTTTAACACTAGTTTAAGTACAAAATCATTTGAGTTTAACTAATCACTAATCATATAAGTGCAGCCTTGTGCATGAGGCAATTTCTGCTATTACTGATGGAAGGGTAAGATGAACCAACCTACCTACATATAGTTACCAGCCCTCCAATGGGGAGAAAAAGGAAACAAAATAAGATTGTTAAGTTTACAATTTTGAGATTTACCCCTATTTTGGTTTTGTACTTACTTTTGCCTATAGAATTATGTTTGAAAGATTAAACTTCTATGGGATGTCATTGCAGCTCACTATGATAAGGGTTGACTGAAGAATATATTTGTTTAATAGTTAGGACGTGGATCAAATGGCATAGTGCTATTACTCATGGCAGATTGTTTTAATTGTCACCTTTCATATATACTTTGTCAACTCCTATGTGCGTAATGGATCAAATCTTTAGTTTTTCATTCTCAGCTAGCCATGGAATATGTCATCATAGTTTGTCTTTGACCTATGCTTTCTAAATCTCTTCATCTTTTCTTTGAACTGTTCTAGAATTATCTGAAACTGATGGCTAGGATAGGAAATGCCTTTTAATCATGTGAACCCAAATGCTTATGGGACTTTATCAACATAGACGTATCACACTGCAACAATTGTGGGTTTCATTATTTAATTATAGAAAAGGAATTAGGAGCAATATTGCATAATTCATTAAGTTATTAGTAAGTGGCATAAAGGCTAAGTGCTTGCCCCCCGCGCCCCCGCCAGCCCGTCCTAGGAGGAGGTAAATCACAGTGATTGAGAAGGCAAGTGGATATGGGGTGAGTTACACAAGGTGCAGGGATTTACGTCCTGTCAGCCTCGAGATTCGACCCCTCGACCTCAAGTGACAAACCTCCATCCATTTACCACCTCAGCTATGCGTGCAGGCACATTAGGTTATTAGTAGCTTGTATGAAGAGTAGGTGGAAACTATTTAAATGGATAACTTATCAGCACATAAGTAGAGGTTGACTGGCTAAAGCAAAAAACCCATAAGTGTAACAAATTACTCTAAAAAAGACTTTGCAATGCTTTTTCTATTTTAAAACTATTATCTTATTCATGTTGTCTATCTTTTGGTTATGGTAGGTTCCTCTAAAATTAATTATCTGAAGTGCTCATCTGAGATTCCTTCTTTCTGATTAGCATATGTTTGGACAACTTATGTTGAGTTCTTTATTACTGTCTTCCATTGATTTATTATTTATCAACATATGAATATTTGGTTTTAGGTTCTAGAGCGAGATCAAATGATGGAAAGATTCCAAGATGTTACTTCTCAACTGGAACAAGCTTTGGATGAAATTTCCCTTGATGAGATTGACATATCTGATGAAGTGAAAGAACAGGTAAACAATCAAAGACAATAGTCTTTGATTGCATTTAACTGTCAGTCGTCTTCAAAGAGCACTTACAAAATCTGTTAGTCTTAGGCTAAAATGTGCCTTTTTGCCTCTTTTCCCCCCCTCGATGGATGCTTACTAATTAGCATTGTCTACAGGTTGAGCTTATGCATTCTCAGTTCAAAAGAGCCAAAGAAAGGATTGATACTATTGATATGGAGCTTTATGCTGATCTGTTAAAGGTTTACAATATGACCACTGATGCCAAGGTGGATCCTGTGATTCTACGGAGATTGACAGAAAAATTACAGCTGATCACTATAGCAGATCTCAAACAAGAATCTGTTACCTTGCATGAGATGGTTTCTGATGGTGGAGATCCTGGAGAGGTCATTGAAAAGATGTCCATGCTGCTAAAAAAGATCAAGGATTTTGTACAAACACATGAACCAGAACTGGGCTTTCTGACAGCCACAAACGTTGGCAATACTCCTGTCATTCCAGATGATTTCCGCTGCCCTATATCCCTGGAGCTAATGGGGGATCCAGTTATTGTGTCAACTGGACAGGTCAATAAATATCCATTTTGATTTCATTAAGAGATTCATCTTATGGGTCTTAAAGATAACAGTAATTATTTTTATTCATTTCTATTTTACAGACTTATGAACGGAGGTGCATTGAAAAATGGATGGAAGCGGGACATGATACTTGTCCAAAGACACAACAAAAACTATTCAGCACATCGTTAACCCCAAATTATGTCCTTCGCAGCCTCATAGACCAATGGTGTGAAACAAATGGCATGGATCCACCCAAGCGTCCTGTGCAAACTGGAAAACCTCAATCAGTCTGTTCTGCAGGTGAACATGTAAAAGTTGTTGATCTTGTTCGAAAGCTATCTTCACAGAACCTTGAAGATCAACGGTCAGCTGCTGGCGAACTTCGTTCGCTTGCCAAGAGAAATGCAGATAACAGGATCTGCATTGCTGAGGCTGGTGCTATATCTATTCTTGTCAGTTTGCTCAGTACAAATGATGCTCGCACACAGGAGCATGCTGTCACTGCACTTCTGAACCTCTCTATATATGAGGAAAACAAGAGTAAGATAATCTTCTCTGGCGCTGTGCCTGGGATAGTGCATGTTCTCAAGAAGGGCAGCATGGAAGCACGGGAGAATGCTGCTGCGACACTTTTCAGCCTCTCGGTGGTGGATAGGAACAAAGTGATAATTGGTGATTCGGGAGCTATTCCCCCTCTTGTTTCGCTTTTAAGTGAAGGAAGCCAAAGAGGAAAGAAGGATGCTGCAACGGCACTCTTCAACCTATGCATTTACCATGGTAACAAGGGAAGGGCAGTTCGGTCTGGGGCGATTCAAATACTGATAACACTCTTGACAGATCCAGAAGGAACTATGATGGATGAAGCACTTGCTATCATGGCAATCCTTTCAGGCCATCCTGAGGGAAAGGCAGCAATCACGGCTGCTGAAGCACTGCCAGTGCTAGTAAAGGTGATAAAAAGTGGGTCACCGAGGAACAAGGAAAATGCAGCAGCTGTCTTGGTGCACCTCTGCAATGGGGAGCAACAGCAACAAAATTTGACAGAGTTGCAGGAGCAAGGGATGATGGTGCCCCTGCAGGAAATGATGGAGAGTGGCACTGACCGAGGCAAGAGGAAGGCTGCACAGTTGCTTGAGCGCATGAAAAGATTTTTGGAACAACAGGAGGCTCAAAGTCAGGCTGAGGCTCAGTCTCGAGCTCAAATGCAGGAAATGGCAGACAATTTAACGGGTACAATTTCATCGGCTTTGACTTTGACTGATACGTAGCTACTTTGTTCTTTTGCTTGACAACAAGTTGAAATGATTGTTGTAGTCTAATTATAAGATTGGCGGTGGAAGATCACCTGCCTGGCAGAGTTGTAAGTTAATTGGGTTGGGATTCTGTGTCGAGGATCAATCAGATGCGAAAGTTAATTTAGTTGTGATTGTGTGAGTTTGGGTGATCAACCAGGTGCGATAATTAGTGTCGCAACTGCCATAGCAGGAACGGGGAAGTGTGACATTGTTACATGGTGATGATGTAAGTTATCATCAAATTTTATGGAGGGTTGCATCTGTTTTGAGTCTCTTGACAATAAGTTAAATGCTTCAATCATGCTGTTTTTGGTCAAGGAAAATGAGAATGAAGAGAGGCTCTACCAATCATCTCTTTTTTGTTTCCTATTCAGGTAAAAAGATTTTTTTTGGCTTGCTTTCATGGTTTTTTTGATGTTCAGTATTGTGATTTTGATAAACTTTTTTTTTCAAGATATAAGAATGAGTCCAGCGTGTGTGATCTGCAAATGGTTTCAGTTTACTTTCACAAAGATATAAGAATGAGTAAATTTACTGTAAAGTCTCTTGATTTCAATAATATTTGTGTTTATCCATGAAATTTGAAATACGTAAATTAATTATTTAATAAAATAAGTTCCCTCATTTTTTCCCACGTAAATTAACTAACTTTCATCCAAACCCAATTTGGATCTCAACAAATCCAATTTCCCCAACTGCACCAACAAAACTTACTAGATAAACATGGATCAAAATAATAAATATTCCTACCATGTTAACTTGACGGAAATTAGACGCAAAACTATAGTTCAGAAAACAACGGGCATGACCTACATCGAGGTCATGACATAAATAGCAACAAGTTACTTAGATACGGAAGACAAACACTAACATGCAACAATCGTACTAGAAGAGTAGAAAAGACTAAAGAGTGCGTGGACTGGTGCTTAATCAACCTCCTCAATCTTGGGCCCTGCTCCACTGGCACCAGCTGATGGTATGTCATCATCCACTCCCCCAGACATGTCGGCACCGTCTCCCTGATACATCTTTGCAATAATCGGATTGCAAATGCCCTCCAGCTCCTTCATCTTGTCATCAAACTCATCAGCTTCAGCAAGTTGGTTGCCTTCGAGCCACTGGATAGCTTGCTCAATCGCATCTTCAATCTTTTTCTTGTCCCCAGCAGCCAGCTTAGATGCAATCTTCTCATCCTTGATGGTATTTCTCATGTTGTAGGCATAGTTCTCCAGGGCATTCTTGGACTCCACCTTTTTCTTGTGCTCCTCGTCCTCTGACTTGTACTTCTCCGCTTCCTGTACCATCTTCTCAATCTCCTCCTTGCTGAGCCTACCCTTGTCGTTAGTTATAGTGATTTTGTTCTTCTGCCCAGTAGTTTTGTCCTCAGCTGATACATTCAGAATCCCATTGGCATCAATATCAAAGCAAACTGTGATCTGGGGAACACCTCGAGGAGCAGGTGGAATTCCTGACAGCTCAAATTTTCCAAGTAGATTGTTGTCTCTGGTCCTGGCCCTCTCACCCTCGTACACTTGAATCAAGACACCAGGTTGATTGTCTGAGTAGGTTGAAAATACTTGCTCTTTCTTTGTAGGAATGGTGGTGTTCCGTGGGATTAAGACAGTCATGACACCTCCAGCTGTCTCTAGACCCAGGGAAAGAGGAGTCACATCCAACAGAAGGAGGTCCTGAACCTTTTCATTACCCTCCCCACTAAGGATAGCAGCTTGAACGGCAGCACCATAAGCAACTGCCTCATCCGGATTTATACTCTTGCACAGCTCTTTCCCGTTGAAGAAGTCCTGCAACAACTGCTGCACCTTAGGAATTCTGGTGGATCCACCAACAAGAACCACATCATGAATGGTGCTCTTGTCCATCTTTGCATCTCTCAAACATTTCTCCACAGGTTCCATGCACTTCCTAAAGAGATCCATATTAAGCTCCTCAAACCGGGCTCGAGTAATCGTAGAGTAGAAGTCAATGCCCTCGTACAAGGAATCAATCTCAATGGTGGTTTGTGCAGTGGAGGAAAGTGTCCTCTTTGCCCTCTCACATGCAGTTCTCAGCCTCCTCAGCGACCTCGGGTTTCCACTGATATCCTTTTTGTGCTTTCTCTTAAACTCTTGGACAAAATGGTTCACCATGCGATTGTCAAAATCCTCTCCACCAAGATGGGTGTCACCAGCAGTAGCCTTCACCTCGAAGATACCCTCTTCAATTGTCAATAGAGAAACATCAAAGGTGCCACCACCGAGATCAAAGATAAGGACATTCTTCTCACCAACACTGCTTGCTTTCTTGTCAAGGCCATAAGCAATAGCAGCGGCAGTGGGCTCATTGATAATCCTCATCACATTAAGACCAGAAATGACACCAGCATCTTTTGTTGCCTGACGCTGCGAGTCATTAAAGTAAGCAGGCACAGTGACAACAGCATTTTTAACAACAGATCCAAGGTATGCTTCAGCAATTTCTTTCATCTTGATCAAAACCATAGAAGAGATCTCTTCAGCTGAAAACTGCTTTTCCTCCGCCTTGTAATTGACAACAATCATGGGTTTGTCACCTGGACCAGCAACAACCTTAAAAGGCCAATGCTTGATGTCGCTTTGAACTGAAGCATCACTGAATCGCCTTCCAATTAAGCGCTTGGCATCTGTTGGAGTATAAAGATTAAATTACAGTAATAGTTCATAAATTTAAAAACACTGGAGAGAAAAAGGCCTATAAAAATCAAATAACAAATGAGAGATTCATTTTTACCAAGTACTAAGTTCTAATAAATAGAATAAAAAATATGACAATATTCATGGTAAAAATCACATTAAGAGCTTAAACAACAGTGTTAAAGAATTAGACCAATTGTAAGCAAGTAAATGAAAAATTCATAGGACGACACAACAAAGCCAGTATGAACACATTACAGGTTCAAATGAAATCACCAATCAAATATATGAACTTGAAAAGTCAAATTGATGTTCGTTAATAAAAAATTCTAGGCACCACCACTTTCAGGTCAGAAGCTTTTATTTCCTTAAGCAAATTTAGTGCTGTGATTCAGATCCCCAAGTGAAAGAGAGAACAATATTTAATTTTGTGAATTCATGAGTTCCAGATGATCGGTTCATATACTAGGCATGAGGATAGGTTGCAAGCAAGGAAATAGCAAATGTTGACTTAGTTACGATGTTAGAACACACAAAGAGACAAAACCACCAACTAAAGCTGAGTTTTATTTGCTTTTTCTGGCAATTGTTCAATTGAAATAATATGCAAAAAAATAGTAAAAAGTTGGAATCTTATGGATAAAGAATCGTTTTGCATCAGAAAAGTCTAAATATTGCATCTGATCATAGCAAAACAAAGTAGGTTCTCCCAGCAAGAGCAGGGACTTGGAGCCATCTATACATCAATCCAATGGACAAAACACCATTAGCAGAGACAATGAAACAAATTCTAAAAACAGAAAACTATATGTAAATATAAATGTTAAGACATTAAATAATTCCATTGATCATCATCTCTGAAGCAAAACTAGATAATCAAAACTGTAAAACAAGTCTTCACTGCAAATTGATAAAACTCAACAGGCTCATATTAAGAAATTCAACCATTTTTTCCCATATGCTTCATGATTACTATCAGAAGCGCGGGCAAGCTATAATCATCGCCCAAATCAAATCAAAGAAGATTCATTCCATTAATTAAAATGCGGCAATAATTTTCAAGGCGTAATATCCAAGAAAAACAAACCCAACGATAACCTCACCAGACAGATCTGTGCATCCATGATTTAGGGTAAGATTTTTTTAAAAAAAATAAGGTGAGGAGATGCAAGATAGCTTAAAGTGAGGACGGAAAATAGCAAATATTTCAGCCGACAACCACAGTCATCAGAACGCTAGCATCAACTAGATGGTCGTTTCAAAGCTGTGGATCAATCTAGCACATAATTCTTGGCGTTATATGAGAGAAATAAAGAGAAGATTGAGAAAAAAAATGATTTCGCCACCATCAAACCACTAATCTGGATACAAACGCAAGGCATAAGTGGCCCCAATAATCATGGCCCTGTTTCCATTGGACAGGGAGAGGCAGCACAACAGGGTTGGAGAGCACCTCACTGGCCAGCGGAGATTTGCACGAGCAGACGCAAGGGGATGTGAATAGAGGTCAATGATACCAAAACAAAAAACAGTACTAAATATTTTCATTAAACATCATTTTCTGGAAAATATATATATATAATAAAATAGAAATGTCCGAACCAAACAGAGACAAAGTCTCAAAGTTTACATAGATCTCGAACAAACATAACAACTACGTAGAGATCAGATCATATTAACCCGGATTATATAACATCAAAATAAACCAGATCCACATCATAAAGATAGAGCTTTGATACCGCTGGTAATTAAAAAGTGCATTCTCGTAAAGTAACGCAATATACAGAAGCAAATAACAAATAAAGAAGCGTGTAAATAGATCTAAAGCTCAGACTCACCGAACACGGTGTTGATCGGGTTCATGGCGACCTGGTTCTTGGCGGCGTCTCCGATGAGGCGCTCGGTGTCGGTAAATGCAACATAAGATGGGGTAGTGCGATTACCCTGGTCATTGGCGATGATCTCGACACGATCATGCTGCCACACACCCACGCACGAATAGGTGGTACCGAGATCGATCCCGATAGCCGGCCCTTCACCCTTTCCAGCCATATCCCTGGAAATCAAACGGACGCTGAGAACGTAGATTCAGAGGCGATAGAACAATGACTTCTGCCGCTAGGGTTTGCGAGTCGCTGTGTAGGAACCCGGAATATGGGAGTGTTTATATAGCGATTCCAGGTTCTAGAATGTTCCATTGGAATAGTCTAAACCGCACGATCCGATATGAACGGCAGAGATTTTATTTAACATTAAGCGGGAAGAGTGCGAGCCTCTGTCGGTGTTATAGGTGGGAAGACTCGAGGGGATGCAGCGCGGCGCAGAAAGGCATTCATACGCGATTTCCACCACAGGCTCTCCGCGGTGGCATAACACGGCTCTATGTTTTTGCCCTAGTCAAATAAGAAGCCAGCAAATAACTCGGAGACTCGTAAAGATAATCGGATTATCCTTTGATTTACAGATAAAATATGTAACTTTGCAACTGGTAGGAAATAAATTCCAGAATGCAACAGCAGTGTTTTTGTTTTGCAAAAGACAAACGAATTCGAAATTGATAGCTTTGCAACTGTGGAGCTTTGCAATTATTTTCAAGCCTGTATGATTGTTAGAACCGATTTCAAGAACTTGATTGTTCGACTATGACCGGAAGCACGGCCTAGGAACGAACACATAGTTATGAATGAGATACCAGCAAATGTTTCCACAACTTGTTCGATCAGCAAACGACAGAACTAACATATCCTAGTTATGGTTTCGAACATGGCTAATAATTAACAATATCTGTTATTCTTCCCCTTGTCGATGCAAAGACATACAAAATGTGTGCATGAAGTACAAATTAACTAACAATCAAGGTGCAAAATAAGCGTCAGAAAACAAATTCGTTAATTGTGGACACAATGAATTACTATCCTTGCAAAAAATATAGAAGAAAAAAAGGTGTAGATGATCCTTCTTGGATGCGACTACTGGGATATACCCAAGTAATCAAAAATACAAACCTGCATTACCCAACACTCATTTTTGATGCTAAATGAAGGTGTAGAAAAGCTACTGGAATCAGTGGAAGCCACCTTCGAACCATCCAGAACCAGATTTTGTGCCCTGAGTTGTAGTGTCATTCGATGAGCTGTGATTGTAACTTTCATAGCTATCGTCGTCTCTGTCGTCATCCCAGCCAGCCCAGCCTTCGTTGCTCTTTTTCTCCTTTCCATGCTCTTCCTTCTTTTCGTTGTCATCCCAATCATCCCAGGAACTGGTGGAATTGTTACGTCTGCTTGCATTATCTTCAGAAGTATTCTGGTACCTGCTAACCTGTCCAGACTCTTGATTACTACCAACATTCTCTCTCTCCTTCCATGGCCAATCATCCCCCTTCCAATTGATCCCTTCTTTAGAGTATTCTTCAACTTTTTGTGTTGCCAACGCCATCACACCCCTCATTATCCCCCATGTCCTCTGCCCTATTTCGGTGGTTTTTGTGGCCACCACATTGACTTTCTGATCGTAACCTCCCTCAACTACCTGTATTAAGAATGTGAAAATGAAGCATTTAACTGGGATGCTAATCAAATTAATTAAGTGAAAAAAGAGTTCCAATAATACACTACAAAGAGGGAAGAAATAGTCAGGAAGATACAGAAGCATAAGGTACATGCTACACCAATGCCTTGGCTTCCAGATCCTTGAGGTTAAAATCCAACAAAGATCCAAATGTAGATGAGACTAGGATGCTTGTCTTGGTCCCTGAATATCTGTTTTTTTACTAACCTAGTACAAAATGCATTGCTATTAAAGAAATTCAAGATGTGGAATATGTATATATTTATAATATGACTAATGCAATCAAGGATTTCTTAAAACAAATTTAGAAACATGTATTTACATGCAGTCCACAGCGAATGCATTACTTTGGTAAACCTTTAGGTCAGATTTGTTTTCTTATGCATCTGCTGTGATTGTTTAAGATGATTTTAACTTTCTAACAACATTTGGTTACGTGAACATTGAACAAATGCCTTCAGAAAGCTTGTTAAAGAGACATAAAGTGTTAAAAAAAAATAACAAGTCTTAGGATTATAATTAGAATGTAGCAGGAAACATCACTGCAAGAAAAGCATACATTATGTCATGCTTTCCAAGAAAAGAGAATTAAAAAAAAGTAGTGCAATGAATTTTCACAAATTTACATGTTGCGGAGCATATTATTTCAGGAAAAGTAAAATGGGCATTTACATGTGAAACTGGGTCTCCCACTTGCGCCATTCATGAAATTTAGAATCCTATAAGAAAAGACTCCCTATTGTGAATTTCCACTAAGAAAGCTACATCCTTTTGGTCATCCACCTCTTCTTTTTCCTCTTCCTTTTGATCAGCACATTAATCAGCATCGAAACATTATTGATCCACCAAGCTATAAACCCTTTATCACATGACATTTTATGTGCAACTATGATATTAAAAAAAGATGGTCATCATTAAAAAAATAAATTTGATGGGTACTTTCTGATATAGAATTCTTAGTATTGTAGTACTGTTACATTATGTCTGAATTTCTTTTAGAATGGTTTGATATTTGATATATGATTTTAAAAGTTAATCAGTGTAACTTTTGTTATAGTTATTTCAAATTGTAAAATTATGTGCATTTCTCCTAAGTAGATTTGCATCTTAGAGTAGGCCCTACAACATCTTACCAACTAGTTGTGCCTAGTGCCTTTAAAACACGGTTGATAGGGACAACAAATAGTGAATCTTATATCTGTCTCATTCTCCTTGAAAAGTGCTTTGTTGAACTTTCTGTTCAGCCACTTATTCTTCTTGTTAATAGGCCTATATCATTGTAACATATTCATGAACATTGAAATAGACTTAGCAACCAAAGTAATAGGAGACAAAAGCAACGAATTGAATGATTAAACAAAGTTGCTTGATCTTCTAATGCCAACTGCAAGCTTACAGTAAAATTAAGACGTTTTAACTAGATCTTAATAACCATCACGGGCATATGCCAAAAATTCATGAACATTATACTTATTTGTAACTGAAGATTTTGTTCAAATAAAATCATAGATTGGAAATTCTAATAGTATAATCTTACTGGTATGATTCATGTGGCTAGCCCAAATAGTTGGGACCGAATAGTTGTTTTTAGACTTTAGTGGCTTTCTTTGTTAACTTGCCACTAAATAGAAATAGTATATGTTATTGAACTTTATCCAGATTGATATGGCAAATTTTCATACATATGATTGCAAATCTATGTTTCATATATTTACCACCATTTAATTTTACAAATATAGCATCCTAAAATTTAAAATTTTGTATATGTGTCATTAACAAATTTCTCTCTAAGAATAGTCAATTATTATAAAAATCCACAATGTTGTCCTTTAACTTTGAATATGATATAAAGTGAATTTAATTAGCTATCAATATTATTTGTTAATTCTTTCATGTATATTTATTAATATTTTGAATGACAATTGAATACTAAGGAAAATGATAGGAAATAAAATATAAAGATAATAGAGAAGCAGAGAAAAAATGATATGAACATGAGATTGGTTAAAACTAATTCCATTTATGAGAAATTTATATGCTTATAAGGATATATATGGGATATCAAATTTATGCATTATTAGCTCTTTTTTCTGCAATGGCAATTATGATAATATTTATCCCGTTGATATTCTGTTTGTAAGGAAACCTAAGATGAGGAGGTTACACCGTGAAATCGTTAAGTAAATCAAGTATAAATAAATATTTTCTTCAACATAAGGAATGGATCTGAGTACTAACCCATAACATGGATTATTGAAACAAGCTTGAAGCCAAAAAAAAAAAAAAAAGTCAAAGGTTCCAACTTGTTTCCAACACTATATATAGAAACAATGGGAATGGCTAAACATAAATGTGCATGAAAAAGCTTACGCAAGTAGAACATGCATAAAAAAATGAAGAGTACCTTGGATGCTAGATCCTTCGTGCCTGTTTGTACTGCATTGGCAGCTGACTGTGCTGCAGAGGTAGCTATAAGCGATAGTCGACCAAAACCCTATTAAATAAAGAAGAATAAGGCATATCTTCATACTAAATAACAAACAGCCAAAGATGAAATCCAATCATGAAATAGGTTTCATAATTTCCAAAAAGCTCAAGAGAAAAAAAAAACTACTTATCAGAAAACTCATTCATACATTTGTTGGCTTATGCTGAAATAAACATGCTGTATGTAATTGCTACAAATTTGCTTTCGAGGACAGCATATTGTTTCTTGCTGATACCACAATCCACAAGTTCTCCAATCATGGATCTTAAGTATCTAATTGTCCAACCTCTTACCTAAACGTGTATGCAGAATTGCCTACCATTCATCCTGCTGCCCATTGGCATTTCACTATGTTGATTCTCACTTTACTATTATAGATACTATTGATATGTTATCACTTAGCAAGTTAAGTCTAGTAGATATAGTTAAAAGAGTAGAGGACAACTAAAGAAAACTATAAGATCCATTATGCCGATTCAAAATAGTTGCTCCTTACATGATAATATGCCATTATGGAACCAAAAAAATAGATTGAAATTCGATTTGCCACCAAAAGGCAAAGATTATCTCATTTAACAAAAGCAATGCCACTCAAAATCTAAGGTTGGCAGTAGCTACCAAGTATGAGATACCATGATAATAATATCCCAACAACGTTGGGCCTAAAATGCCCAAGTAAGCAAGGGTTCAGGTAAAATGTGTACACAGGAAAGGAATCCCATTTCTATCAGAAACTAGTAATCGACTGGACATGCTAATATGCTATATTTACTGATATTAAGTTTTTCTAGTTAAATACCTGAATTCTGGAACTCTATAATCATTTTATTTGACTGTCCATTCAAATATAAAAGCGAACAAACAGCATGATGAATAGTTAATTATCTATGACAGGATCAAGTTTCCTTCACCTGAGAAACAATGGAAACAGTATCCTGGAGAAGATCACCAGGAGGGTTATTCTTCGGAGCAGAAGGTGGTGGCGTTGAACCAAAACCAACATATTTTCCTCCCTGAGATGGAGGAATTCCCTCAGGACGAGAAGCATTTTCGGACATCTTCCTCGAGAAAAAGCCCTCCTTGTTGGCGGCGGATGCTTCCAATTGCCCTTTGGAATAGATGTTCTCCGTTGACCTGGATCTGGAGGGCGGTTGCACCCCTCTTTCTTCTCCTCTTCCCGTCCTAAAATCACCCACCGATTGGTTCCTCCGGATATCGGACGAGGATGTCAATTCCTCGCTGTCCCAACTATCCCAACCGCCGTCACCCATCAAGTAGCCACCTTTGCTAGCGCCTGGTGCCAAGGGAGGTTTCTTCGCCCCCGAACCAAGCGTTTCCTTGACGACGGGCGGATCACGCCATGATCGGCCATCTGCGAGGGCCTGGATCCGCTCGCGATACACGCCGGCGGCCCCCGTATTATACTTGACGACGATGTCCGTCTCTTTGGGGACGCCGTACTGGCCAAGGAAAGCGTTGAGGCGATCATTTCCTCCGGCCTCCATCTTCTTGAGCTGGACCTCGGACCAGGCGTCCATCGTGACCGATCGGACGAAGCTAATGTGGACGCCGAGGCCCCGGTGCTTCCCGGAGCATTCGAGGCACATGAAGACGCCGTAGGATACGGAGGCCCACTGCGGGTTCTTCTGCGCGCAGTCGACGCACGTCCTGTTCCCCGGCTGCGCCTGGAGCTCGCGCAGGCGGCGGGTAGCGGAGGCGTCAGCCATCGATCAAAATCTACGATTCCGATGGGATCCAGAGAAGAGAAGGAAATCCTAGAACGCGAAATGCCGAGGTATCATGGCAGATCGAGTTATGGTAATGGAGGCGGTCGATGCCATCTTGAATCGCGCCCCTTTCGCCTCTCGTTCTTTCCTTCTCCGTTTGGCGAGTTAATTTGTTTTAATTTTATCGCGTGGGATTAATTATTTATTAGGTCATTTTTGAGCGTTCAACGTCGTGTGCAAGTAGTGCTTCGGGAAAGCGACAAAAAAGGTTGAAACCAGAGAAGGAAAACAACTAAGGCAGTTGGGCCGCCCATAATC
This sequence comes from Zingiber officinale, assembly GCF_018446385.1. Classification (NCBI taxonomy): domain Eukaryota; kingdom Viridiplantae; phylum Streptophyta; class Magnoliopsida; order Zingiberales; family Zingiberaceae; genus Zingiber; species Zingiber officinale. The sequence goes on along the minus strand of NC_055986.1, from coordinate 15,612,532 downwards.
TTAACAAGTTTAAACTGGCCAGGCCCTATTAGTTCACAGCCCATATTAAGAGATATATACTAGGCATGTGAAAGGTCAACGACCACGTCACGGTCAACGGGACGTCTCTTCTTCTTCATCCTCTTCCTCCTCTTCGTCCTCCCACAGCCCAACGGCGCGCATGACGCTGACAGAGGCCGCGAGCACCGCCACGGCGAACAGCGGAGGGATGACGGCGTCGACGGCTGATCGGTCGAAGAGGTAGACAGGCACGCAGACCACCTCCCCTGGCGGGCCATCCATCGGGAGCCGCACTGACGCGGCGCCGCACCGCCGCGCGAAGGAGGAGGCCTGCGAGATGGCCCACACGAAGGCAACCTCAGGCGAGAAGGCGGCCATGGCGACGGTGGCGGAGATGACGGCTGTCCAGGTGGCGGCGTAGAAGAGAAGCGGCCGCCGGCGTAGGAGGAAAGCGAAGGGCATGGCGGACGTAATCACCGGCGGCCGTGCGAGAACCATACAAATAATGGCGCGATGGAGGAGCAGGTGACTTAGTCGAATCTCGCAGCGACTCCTCTTGTGCATTAACGGTTCGGTTGATCCGAACAATCGCTATTATTTAAATTTTTAGAAAACTATTTTTTTAATGACACATTTCACCAAACACTAATAAAGGAAAAAAAAAATCACTTCACCAACTATATATTAATACACAAATTTGCAATTTAATCTCCATACCAACATTAGCTTGTTTCCAAATAGTTCTTTGTCCATCTTTCAAGTTAATAAACCGAATGGAAGATGCATTTCGAATTGAGAAAAAATATATTCTTTTTATATAAATTAAATCTAATCTTCATTGGCCGGACTGAACATCGGGCGTAATAACACATTATTTCTTAGGATAAAATGGGTTCGGTTATATTGCAGTGCAGTGAGCAAGGTCAAATTAATGAACTATAACGATGACGAATCTAGACACTGTAGATGCCTATTCAAAAATAATTATGTTCATTCAGAGGAAAAAATACGATTTGGCCAATTTAAAATCTGTCGGATAATGAACTCGAAGAATAGAATAAAATACAATTCGATTTTAGGATCTTTTCTTGTTAATTTAGTAATCTTTCTTCTGGCGTTGCCTCAATGGTCTGATCCCAATCACGAACGGAAATAGAATCAATTTTTACAATTACAAATGCTTTCTTGATCTGGTGGTATACAGAGAAAAATGAAGTCACACTTCTCCCTTCTTTCACTATATTTTTATATATATATTCTCTCCCTTTCTTTCACTATGTTTTTTTTTTATATATCACTCTGTATGTAAAAGTAGTTTTTAGGGAGATTATCGGAGAGAAAAATAAGGGGACATTTGGTTTAGGGGAATAGAAGTGGGGAATGAGAATGAGAATCATTGATTGTCATTGTTAATGTTTGGATTATAGGAATAGGAATGCAAATAAGGGAATGAATCCTTGAAATTGGGTAATAACTCATTCCCATGTACCTCCCCTTCAATGAGTCATTACCCTATTTTCATCAATCAAAATATTCTCTTATTCCAAAAATACCCTTGACCCAAAATTAAAATTTTCTCCCTTAATATCAAATATCAAAATATATTTATTTATTTTTTCTTTCATATCACTTCTCTCTCCTTGCTCTCTCTCATCATATTTTCTCTCTCATCATTTTATCACACACTTTCTCTCTTCTATCACACTCTCTTTCCTTTTTTTTCTCATTACACTTTCTCTCTCATCATACTTTCTCTCTCCTCAATCTCTTCCATCGCACTCTCTTCCTTCCTTTTTTCTCATCATACTTTCTCTCTCCTCAATCTCTCACACCACACTCCCTTTTCTTTTTTTTTTTCTCATTACACTTTTGCTCTCGTCACACTTTCTCTCTCCTCAATCTCTCTTGTCACACTCCCTCATTTTTTTCCTCAACACACTTTCTCTCTCATCATACTTTCTCCCTCATCATACTTTCTCTCTCCTCAATTTCTCTCATCACACTCAATGTTCTCTTTTTTTCATCATACTTTCTCTCTCATCATACTTTATCTCTCACCATACTTTCTCTCTCCTCAATCTCTCTCATCACACACTCTCTCCTCATTTTTTTCTCATTACATTTTCTCTCTCTTCATCCTCTCCCATCGTACTTTCTCTCACATCATATTTTCTTCTCTCATCTTCTCTCATCATGCTTTCTCCTATCATACTCTTTTTTCTCATTTTCTCTCATCACACTTTCTCTCTCTTCATTCTTTCACATCACACTTTCTCTCTCTTCATTCTTTCTCATCACACTTTCTCTCTCATCATACTTTCTCTCTCATCATACTTTCTCTCTCATCATTCTCTTTCATCATATTTTTCTCTCACATTCATCTTTCTCTCACATCTAATTTTACTCTTATTTTTCTTTAAAGGTAAAAAAGGAAATTTTGATTTATTCCGATAGAAAATATGCAACTAACCAAACATTACTTTTAAGAGTGATCCATGCTCATACTCATTCCCATTCCACAATACAATGATTCCCATTCTGATTCATATTCCTAGGAAAGAACCAAACGCCCCCTAACTATTCCCTCCAAATCAATTCAAATGCTTGGATTGATTTGGGTTAGGCTTGGGTCAGTCATCATGGGCGACCCATGTTATCATCTTTCATTTCTTATATCTCCTACTCGCACATGAGGGCAAGACTTCTTCAATCTCTAGATACATCATAATCATATACTACTAATTTTATACAAGCAAATGGATCGTGTGACCAATGAGCATATTAAATAAGAGCTCATAGTCATACACCTATTAAGGATATATAGCAGCTCAATTCAAAGTAATCATGAGAACATTTTACTCGTTATACCCCAGATTTATATTACTACACAAATCAATGTATCTCTTATCCCAGAAATAATAAGAGCATACTTGATTCAAAATATTTATTTATTTTTATATATTTACAATTATGTTCTAACAACTAAGTTAAACATAATTAGTTGGCTTGTGAATATAAAACTAGTGTCGAAATAAATCTTCCTTTCCCACTTGAATCTTTCAATATTTATTTATATCTGCTTTCTTAGACATGTACCGTATTGTCGAATCATTTATATCTATTAGTAGCATGCTAAAGTAGCATCACTGAGAAAAAATAAAAGAAACAATTGAAAGTCTTAAGGGTATTAGATTAAGTTTGTATATATATATATCAACCTATGGATCTCACACAATGAGTTGGGACTTAACAACTCAATTTCTAAATAGTTACTTCAGCACACGTGGTATGAAACACGTGTTACGATATGTTTCTTCCTCTTTGGAAGCGTATGTCATAAAAAAATTCACATCATACAGATCTTAGTTCAAGTGTATCTCAACACTTAACTTGAGTTTTCTCCTCGTTTATCCTCCAACATGTATTGAAAAAACTCTGATCTGGCTATTGGGCAAGTTTAATGGATTGTGAGAAAATCCATTTCAATTACAATAAAAAAAAATTATGAAGTAATCTCATCTTAGTAACATATTACTAAGGCAACATAGATATGAATTTATTTATAACAAAATCAATATTGTCTCATCTCTATATGTTTCTTAGCATTAGAGGCGATTGCTCGTGTGAGAGAATCAATCTCAACTTGTCAGACATATCTTTAATGTGCAAATAAATGACTCATGAAGTAAATGTATACACATAATGCTTAATAAAATATTATTATAATAATGAGCACAATGTCTTAAATACTTATGTATTTAGTTACAATCACATCCTACGCAATCTAAGAGATGTAACATGATTTATAAATATGTCTCTTGGGATTGGCTTAGTCAGAAGATCAACCACAATCATTCGCGTAGGCATGTATGTAAAAGTCACCTCCTGCTTTTCAACTATATCTTTGATGAAGTTGTACTTCGTGTCGATATATTTAGTTTTTCCATGATATTTAATTGCTGATTAATTATTGCAATAAACTATTATAGCTCCCACTATATTGATTACTACATCCAAATAACTTAGGAATCTTCTCAACCAAAAACCTTTTTGCACTGCAGAAGCACATGCCACAAATTCTACTTCCATTGTGGATAGAGACACACATGTTTGTTTCTTGCTTCTCTAAGATATGCATCCTCCATTTAACAAGAAAGCATATCCTGAGATGGATTTACATTCATCTAAATCATCACCCCAGTTTACATCTGTGTATCCCATTAGTATAAGATCCTTTCCTTGACAACATAGGAAATAATCTGTAGTGCCTTTTGTTGGGATCCTTCGTACGGAGGCTAGAGAGGGGGGTGTGAATAGCCGACCCCAAATCGTCGTTTCTTTCTACAAAACGTGTTAGCGCAGCGGAAAATAAACACAGAAACGAAAGGGAAAGAAGACAAACCTCAAACAAACCGATGTAACGAGGTTCGGAGATAAACTCCTACTCCTCGGCGTGTCCGTAAGGTGGACGAAGCCTATCAATCCGTCGGTGGATGAGTCCCCGGAGAACCGGCTAATAAATGCTCCTTGTGGGTGAGAAACCTCGCCACAATACTTGTAACAACAAGAAAGGAGTACAAGGAAAGCAAGAAGCAAATACAAACAACAATATGAATGCAACACTCGCTTGCCTTCTCTGTCGACCGGAGGCGATGAAGCAGCAACTTCACAACTAAACTGCAGCAGCTGATCGACGACTGGAAGCTCACGCGAAGCTCCGGAAGCGAGCTCAACAAAGCTCAGAACCTCAGAGCACAGAAGCAGAAGCTTCAATCCAAGGAAGAAGGAAAAAGGAGAGTTAGCACCAAAGCCTTGATCTCCTTTTATAACCTGCGAACCTGCACAGCGAAGACAAAAGCCAGCGGAGAAGACGGAGCGACCCGTTGTGACTCAACGGTCGAACGTGGACCGATCAGGCTCCACCCTAATCGGTCCAGGACCCTTCTGATCGGTCTGGGGACCGATCAGGCCCTGGGCTGATCGGTCCCTAGACCGATCAGAATGCTTCACAGAAAGTTGCCCAACTTTCTGTTCGTTTCCTGATCGGTATGTGGACCGATCAGGCCACAGCTGGATCGGTCGTGGAGACCGATCAGGCTTCATGCTGATCGGTCCCCAGACCGATCAGTAAGCTCACAGAACCGATGCGCTTTGTCTTTTGTTTGTTATCTGATCGGTCACCAGACCGATCAGATACACAAACGTATCACTGGATCGGTCTGCAGACCGATCCAGAGCTTGGTTTTTGCTCAAACCAAGTCCCAAGTCTCCCAAACCAACATCCGGTCAACCTTGACCTGTTGGTACATCATGCTTAGCATCCGGTCACTCCCTTGACCCGCTAAGACTCTCCACCAAGTGTCCGGTCAATCCCTTTGACCCACTTGGACTTTTCTCTTCGTGTCAAGTATCCGGTCACTCCCTTGACCTACTTGACCTTCTCAACACCAGATGTCCGATCACCCTTGATCCATCTGGATTTTCCCTTGCCCGACTTCACTCACCAGGACTTTCACCTAGCTTCACTCACTAGGGTTTTCACCTGGCTTCACTCACCAGGATTTCCAATCTGCCTGGCTTCACTCACCAGGACTTCCAAACTGCCTGGCTTCACTCACCAGGACTTTCCGCGTGCCAAGCTACCTGCTTGGACTTTTCCCCGTGCCAAGTCTCCGTACTTGGACTTTTCCAGTGTCAAGTCTCCATACTTGGACTTTTCGCGTGCCAAGCTCCCTGCTTGGACTTTTCCCGAATCAAGTCAACCAGGTCAACCTTGACCTAAGGTTGCACCTACAATCTCCCAAACACCTATTCTTGTCAAACATCAAGAATACAACTCTCTTCTCGTCAAACATCGTCAAACATCAAAACACAACTCGAGTCAGGTCAACTCGAGTCAGGTCAACCAGGTCAACCTTGACCTAAGGTTGCACCAACAATCTCCCCCTTTTTGATGTTTGACAAAATCCAAAATCAAGTTAGGTTAACCCGATAACCTAACTTAGGTTTTCCAATGTTCTTCCTTGAACATTCTTCCAAAACCTACACTCTCCCCCTTGGGACATCTCTCCCCCTTTTTGACACACATCAAAAAGAGGGAATCAAGGTCAAGAGTTTCTTCCTAATGAAAGTCCCATACCTTTCATTGAAACCCTTAATTTCCCCCTTGATACTAAACTCAACACTCAACTTAGTGACAATCTCATATCACTAATCCTCAAAAGTCTTAAGGAGTAAAAACTCCCCCTAAAAGTCAACTCCCCCTTGACAATTAGTTAAGACTCCCCCTAAAGGTCAACTCCCCTTTGACCATTGCACCAACAATGTCTTGGAGAGTTTCAAACCTTTAGAAACCCGAAACTCAACTCCCACAGCTGAAATTTTAAACTACAGTCGAAATTCAGCAAATTCAGCGCGCAGATCGGTCACCGGACCGATCAGGACCCCTCTGGATCGGTCCCCAGACCGATCCAGCCTTCCCTGGATCGGTCCAGTGACCGATCCAAGTTCAGATCAGGCGGTCTCTGATTTCTTCTCTCCCGAAATTCAGAAACTCACAACAAATTTCAGAAAATTCAAAAAATTATGAAATTTTGAGGATACATTCCTCATACCATATACTATCAAGGAAAAATAGTTTTCTATGAAAATAACTTCCATTTTCAAATCTTGATACAAAGTTCAAAAGTCTTTGAAATAGTTCAAAGTTAACTCATCTTTGTATCAATTTGCTCAATGATGAATGTTATAATTAGAAAAGCTTCATCAAGGTTTTTCAAACTAATTTCAAAATGATTTTAAACCTTTTAATTTAGGACCATAATCTTAGGACTATATGTACATGACTTGTACACAAGTTTTCCCTATGATCCTCCAATCTCTTGAATTAGGCTCATCTAGCTACAAGAACTATGTACCTTGATCCTAACTCATGATCCTAATATCTCACACACATCTAAAGTGTATCAAACACATCCAAGTCAATTTTGATGTGAGATATGGGTTTAGGTTATCTTAGGCTAAGTTCTCATGCATTTTCTAAACACCAATTTGATCTCAATATCAAATTGTGTTTTTATCCTTAAATCAATTTCATTGATTATTAATGCAAGAGATGATGACATGGCATAAAATGATGTCATAAATAGAAGCATGTGCCAATATCATGATGTCATGGCATAAAATATGAAACTTAAATAAAGCATGACATATAGATAACCTAAGCATTATCATGACATTTTAAATGATCATAAACTAAATATGATGTCATGACATGGCATATGGCAAACAATATATGGCAAATAGCACATAAAGGTATAGAAAATACCTAATTCTAGCCTTAGTTGTCATTTTTGATAATTTTGATCATTTTGCCATATGTTCTATATTTCTAAGTGTAATAGACCTAAAATCATATACTAAAGATTTTTAGATCACCATGTGCCAATTAGATTGATCCTAGAAAACTCCTCAAATGAGATTGACACATCCTAATCACCTTAGGAATAATTCTTAATTTCATTTTCAAGGCTTGATTATACCTTGAAAAATCCTAAAGTGCCACCTTTTGCCATGATTAGGTTAACTACCTATTCAAGTAAGGTTGGCACACCCTAACTCATCTAGTGTGATGAAATCATGCTCCTAGGAACCCAATACCTATTGGAGCTCATTGGGTTCACTAAATATTCACTAGGGATGACTTCCCTAGCAATCCTCCTAATGACCCTCTTAGGCTTTAAAGCCTTGGTCATTTGGGACTCATCAAAATCAACTCTAGGGGTGACTCCCCTTGTGACCTTGGTGATGATCTTCCTAGCCCTAGATTTTGTTCCATAATCGAATGGAACATTGTGATAAGTGGGCTTGACCACTTGGGACTTAGGTTTGTGACCCAAACCTTTCTTGTCCTTGGACATTGGTTTTTGACCCTTAAACCCTAGAGATGACTTCTCCAAGTTCTTAAGAGCCTTTTCCAAAGTATCAAGTCTTGACCTCGAGACTTGATTCTCCTTCTCTAATACCTCAATTTTTAATTTTTCATTTTTTTTTGAGGTATTCCTAGGCATATGTCTAGATGATTTGGGATTTCTATCTAGGTTTCCCTTAACCTTAGATGAGTTAATCCTAGGGTTGGCTTTCCTAGTGTTATCCTTATCTAGACTAACATCTTTGGCACCTAAGCACATATATTGGTTCCTAGAATTAACATGCTTATCATTCTTGACAATAGCAATAAGGCTACTAGCATGCATCCTACTAGAATTGCAAGAATGTGCCTTAGAGATTACCTTAGGGTTTGCCCTAGCTCCCCCTATACATGTGCTCGATCTCTTGTCATTGTGAGGTTGCCTCCCCCTTGGACATTGGCTCCGATAATGTCCCCTTCGCTTGCATTGAAATCACACCACGTGCTCCTTGCCTTTGCGTATCGGGACTCCGATTTCCTTGACTTTTGGTGCCGGTGAAGTCTTCCTAATCCTCCTTGGACACTTACTCTTGTAATGTCCATACTCCCTACACTCAAAGCACATTATGTGTAATTTGCTAGAAATTAAATGACTTGAGTTACCTAGGTTTGAGGATGGATGAACGCTCTCTCCTTCATCCCTTCCGGAGGTAGAAACTTCTTCTTCTTGCTCCGAACTTGAAGAAGAAATCTCCTCCTCTTCTTCTTTAGATGTTGAGTGGCCCTCAACTTCTAAATCCACATCCCCATGGTGTGAGCTACTTAGCTCACTTGACTCCTCTTCATGACTTGAAATGGAGCTTTCTTCATGGAGCTTGGCCAAATTGTTCCACAATTCCTTGGCATTGTTGTAACCACCTATCTTACACAATATATCATTAGGTAAAGAAAATTCAATGATTTTCGTTACCTCATCATTGATGGTTGATTGGTGGATTTGCTCCTTGGTCCACTCCTTCTTCTCTAGAGTTTCTCCTTTCTTGCCCATCGGAGACTTGAAACCTAATTGAACACAACTCCAATTTTCAAGATTAGTCATAAGAAAATACCTCATTCTTACCTTCCAATACGCGAAGTCGCAGCACTCGTAGAATGGTGGAAACATGATGTCTTCTCTGAGTCGATCCATTCTCTAGCTTGTGCTCCCCCGGGTGTTAATCCGACGAAGAGCAACCTCGCTCTGATACCACTTGTTGGGATAGATGATCGCGGCTAGAGAGGGGGGTGTGAATAGCCGACCCCAAATTCTCGTTTCTTTCTACAAAACGTGTTAGCGCAGCGGAAAATAAACATAGAAACGAAAGGGAAAGAAGACAAACCTCAAACAAACCGATGTAACGAGGTTCGGAGATAAACTCCTACTCCTCGGCGTGTCCGTAAGGTGGACGAAGCCTATCAATCCGTCGGTGGATGAGTCCCCGGAGAACCGGCTAATAAATGCTTCTTGTGGGTGGAGAAACCTCGCCACAATACTTGTAACAACAAGAAAGGAGTACAAGGAAAGCAAGAAGCAAATACAAACAACAATATGAATGCAACACTGGCTTGCCTTCTCTGTCGACCGGAGGCGATGAAGCAGCATACAAAACCGCAACAGGAAGAAGCTCACGCGAAGCTTGAGCAGCCAACGAGCTCAACAAAGCTCAGTAGTCGACAGGAAGAAGGAAAAAGGAGAGTTAGCACCAAAGCCTTGATCTCCTTTATAACTGCGAACGCAGAAGCCAGCGGAGAAGACGGAGCGACCGTTGTGACTCAACGGTCGAACGTGGACCGATCAGGCTCCACCTAATCGGTCCAGACCGATCGGGTCTCCGGGACCGATCAGGTGATCGGTCCAGGCATAGCCATTCTTGGAGACCGATCAGGAGATTGTATTGCGAAGAGAAGAAGGCAAGGATCGGTCGTGGAGACCGATCATGCTATGTTGATCGGTCCCAGACCGATCGGTAAGCTCCGAACCGATGCGCTTTGCTTTTTGCTATCCGATCGGTCACCGACTGATCGATACACAACGTATCCGGATCGGTCAGATCGATCCGAGCTTTTTTGCCCAAACCAAGTCCCAAGTCTCCCAAACCAACATCCGGTCAACCTTGACCTGTTGGTACATCATGCTTAGCATCCGGTCACTCCCTTGACCCGCTAAGACTCTCCTCCAAGTGTCCGGTCAATCCCTTTGACCCACTTGGACTTTTCTCTTCGTGTCAAGTATCCGGTCACTCCCTTGACCTACTTGACCTTCTCAACACCAGATGTCCGATCACCCTTGATCCATCTGGATTTTCCCTTGCCCGGCTTCACTCACCAGGACTTTCACCTAGCTTCACTCACTAGGGTTTTCACCTGGCTTCACTCACCAGGATTTCCAACCTGCCTGGCTTCACTCACCAGGACTTCCAAACTGCTTGGCTTCACTCACCAGGACTTTCCCCGTGCCAAGTCTCCATACTTGGACTTTCCGCGTGCCAAGCTACCTGCTTGGACCTTTCCCCGTGCCAAGTCTCCGTACTTGGACTTTTCCAGTGTCAAGTCTCCATACTTGGACTTTTCGCGTGCCAAGCTCCCTGCTTGGACTTTTCCCGAATCAGGTCAACCAGGTCAACCTTGACCTAAGGTTGCACCTACAATCTCCCAAACACCTATTCTTATCAAACATCAAGAATACAACTCTCTTCTCGTCAAACATCGTCAAACATCAAAACACAACTCGAGTCAGGTCAACTCGAGTCAGGTCAACCAGGTCAACCTTGACCTAAGGTTGCACCAACACCTTTTAGGTATTTCAAAATTCTTTTTAGTCGCACTCTAGTGTCTTCTTCCTAGATTAGATTGATACCTGCTGATCAAACCCACGACATAACAAATATCGGGACAAGTACACATCATTGCATACATAAAACTTCCAACTGAACTAAAATATGACACTTTAAACATCTTATGGATTTCTTCAAAAGTATTTGGGCACATCTCATGACTTAAGTTCTCGCCTTTAGCCACAGGAGTATCAATGGGCTTACAATTTGACATTCTAAATCACTCTAGAATAATTTTTAATATAAGATTCTTGAGATAATACAAGTGTTGGAAGAAATTTTGAGGGTCCGATGTGACCATAAGTTTTGATGTTCCTTGTATTTGATATGTGTATTTAAAGTGTGCAAGTTTGCAGGCTACACATATTACTTAACTTGATGGCTTCGGGTCTTGTAAAAGATGGAGCATCCGAAGGACCGTGAACAAGACAACAAGGATAAGCCGAGGGAAGCACACTTCGAGGCATATGCGAAGGATGACATTGGGACAAACTGAGGGCTTGAATGCATCCAAGGGACGAGAGCCAAAGGAAGGAGACTTGAAGGCAAGAGGTCAAGGCTGCGTGGAAGAGTCAAGTGAGTCGTGAGGGTCCGAACACAAGAGAAATGTATTCAGGAAGGAAAACTCTAGGTTTAGGATTTTACTAGTCGACTAACAATTGGACTAGTCGACTAGGGCAGGGCATAGAATATTTCTATATCCGACGGTTGAGACATCAGTCGACTGGTACAAGGACCAGTCGATTGGTAAAAAGTCATTGATAGGATCACGAATTATGTCGAGTGTCGTTAGCCAACACCAGTCTAGTGGTGCAAGGACCAGTTGACTGGTAACAGGAAAATCATCTTGCTAATTTCCCCTAGCTCTATATAATGGAGGTTGGGGTGGTTGACCTTTGTTGATGAAATAGGGGTGGAAAAACCCTTGTTAGTAGTTTACCTTGAGTAGTGATCTATGTGCGGTGTATTAATTAAGGTTGTGGGAGGTTTACTTCACCAAAAAGGAGTTCGTTTTGCTGGAGTTGTCGAGGCTTGATCCACCTAAGGATCACAGGGATCGCCCACCTTACGGATATATCATGGAGTAAGAGATTTATCTCTAAACACGTTAAATGAACATGTAGGTTTGTCTTCTTGCTTTGTGATTTCATTATTCTGCTACTCAACTAATGAATTATAGAAAGACAACCAAATTGGGGTAAAGATCTATTCAACCCCCCTTCTAGCCGACCCAAAGATCCCCAATAAGTGGTATCAGAGCGATGATGCTCTCTGTTAGACTAACCGCTGAGGAAGCTAAGGATGACCAGTGTGATTGTCCCGTCGAAGTATGAAGGGGGGAAGTCTATGGGATATCACCTTTGGATAGTAAAAATAAAGGCTTTCTTCGAGATAGATTGGGACACATGATAGTTGTCAAGGAGACGTTTGAAGTTCTAAGAGACAAGAAAGGGAAGAGACTCCAACCATGATATTGGTGTTGGTGCAACTGACCTCTAGGGTTTTGATGTTTGACAATGAACCTTAGTCTGGTTAGTTTGACCAAGGGTTGATTCAAACAGGACTTGATATTTGGAAGAGAAAATCTTAGTCGGGACTAGATGACTAGCAAGGGTAAGTCCTAACCGAAGGATAGGCAGGTGAGAAGTCTACTGAGTGACTAGTCATAACTAGAAGTTAGACAAGGGAAAGCCCTGGTGAGTAAAGCCAGGCCCTAGTGAGTAAAGCTAGGTAGTGGAAGTCCTGGTGAGTGAAGTCAGGCCCTAGTGAGTGAAGCTAGGTGGTTAAAATCCTAGTGAGTGAAGCCAGACAATGGAAGTCTTGGTGAGTGAAGCCAAACCCTAGTGAGTGAAGCTAGATGGTGAAAGTTATAGTTTTGATGTGATCAATCAAGTCAGGTTAGGTCCTATTAGTTTTTAACCCTTGTGTCTAAGTGTACAAGAGCTTAGGAACACAAGAAGTCGAGCAGAAGATGTAGCTAGTGATAAAGATGACACGGGAAGAGAACCGACGGGTTCGGTGCATCCGAGGGACAAGGTGCTGTGGAAGAGTACACAGGTGGATGAGAAGGACATGCGCAACATTCGAGGGATGAGAAGCCGAAGCAAAAACTTGCTCGAGGAGAAGGCCTAAAATTGAGTTCGGGTGAGCCCTATTTCGGTTGGCCAAAATCACCCAGGTGATCGGAGCAATGGAAGAGCTAAAATAGAGCTATAGAGCTGCTACAGGCGCGTTCAACAAGAGTTGAAGGCGCCTCTGCGACCTACAGGCAGAAGGCGCCTTCAGCTGGGCTGAAGGCGCCTTCAATCAGGCAGATTTTGCCGTTGGTAGTGGATAAACTTTTATCCACTACACCTCGCTGGAGACGCCTTCCAGCTCTATGGAAGGCTCCTTCCAGCCACGGATAAGATTTTTCAAGGGCTATAAAATGACCCCTGGACCTAGGAGATATGTAACAATTGCTGTATTCATTTCCTAGCTACTTTCTGAGCTTCCAACAAGTGTAAGAGGCTTCTCCGCCTTCAAAGAAAGAGATCTTTAGTGCAATTACTTGCCTTGGATTAACAACTTCCCCGGTTGTAACAAGTAACTCTTTTGGCCTACTTTTTTTGGATTGTTCATTTATTCTATTTTTTAATATGAGTTAAAAGTCGAGGAAGGTTTTTTTTACATCCAGTTCACCTCCTCTCCCTCCGGCCTACCTTAGGCCAACAATTGGTATCAGAGCCAAGTTGGTTTCAGGAGGACTAACTGCCGAACAAAGCACACGAGATGACCGTATCAAGCATCTACCTATCGAAGTTCGAGGGGGATTTTGCCAACTGAAAAAAGAAGATGAAGGTATTTTTCAAAACTGATTTCGATTTGCTTTTAATAATGAAATTTGGTTTTGTAGCACCTGAAGGCAAAGAAAAATACCATTGGACTAAAAAGGAGTAGGCCAATTTCTTGGCAAACGGCAAAGCAGAGTTCCATCTGTTAAGAGTCTTACTGCCACAAGAAGTCAATCAGATCAAGGCCTACGAGTCTACAAAAGAGTTCTGGGAGAAATTCCTAGAACTACACGAAGGAACCTCAGAGGCGAAACTCGCGAGATGGGATTTACTCAGAAACCATATCAGCAACATCAAACTAGAAGAAGGTGAAATCGTTGTACAACTTCACTCAAGGATCAATGAGCTCATCACTGGACTCACGAATCTCGGAGAAAAGGTAAGTAACCGAGATTCGCTAAGATACCCTCTTAACTCATTCCCTAGAAATACTGGATGGACATCATTAGTAGATACTTATTATATATCTAAGGATCTAAATTCTACTACTTTAGAAGAATTATTTTCAACTTTTGAAGTCCATGAAACAATATGTGTAGGTCCGAAGAAGGAGCATAACATTGCCTTAAAGGCAAAGGCGGGCGAACAAGATTCAAAATCTTCTCTCGATGATAGTGAAACAACACTGATGGCACGTAAATTTAAAAAGTTATTCAAAACTAAAAGATTTAATCAAGTGCAGGGTAGGAAAAGAAGGATAAGATTCTACCACTGCAATGAAGAAGGGTATGTGAAAGATAACTGCCCTAAATTGAAAGACAAGGACAAGAGCAAGAACAAGAAGTCGACCCAAGAGAACAAGTACAAGAATATGAAGGCGACATGGGATGAAACGTCGTCCGAATCAAAAATTGAAGTCATTGCCGGACTTGCGCTAGTGGCAAACCACCAAGAAGAAGGAGATGAAGCAAGCTCGTCCGAAATGAGCATCGAAAGCATCGATGAAGGGGGAGTGACATCGGAAGAAAGCGGTACTTCAGGGGGAGCTTCGGATCACGAGATCGATAAGGTAAGTTAGGTACGATCTTTTCCTCCTAACAAATTATTTTAATTTACTAAATTATTAACAAAAAATTGCTGTAAATTAGAAAAAGAAGTTAAGGAATTAAAATCAATACTAGCTGAATCTTGTCGATTAGAAGACTTTGATAAACTTAAAATTGAGAATGAAAAATTACATAAAGAGATAGAAACTTTGAAAAATCACACATGCTTAAATATTCAACATATTAGAAAATATGGTAGATTGAATTGGTACCTTAAATACCATAAGGGTCAAATTAAAAAAATTTCAAAGAAATACGTACCTAAGAGATTCCTAGTTAACCTAGTTGGAAGGAATCTATTTTAGATTCCAAAATCATATTTAGATCAATTGCTTTTTGACTTAAGGCTTTTAGAGAAAATTAAATATTAATTTTTTTTAAGAGACTTTGTCTAGAAAGTGATTGTTGTTCCAATATCCAAGAAGGCTTAATGCCTCGTCATAGCCTGGAAGCTAATTATTGAAATAAGTATTTAATTAACAAACTGTTAAGCATTTAAAAATTATAAAATACCTTAATTTTTTGTTAAAAAAATTAATTAAATATGTTTTTTAATTAATTCTTATCTTTTTAATAGTTATATTACACTTTCAAAAGTACCCTATTTTTAATGTGATGGGGGAGATAAGAGATTAAGTCTAGGGAGAGAGTAGTACAACAAATTACAAATTTTAATTTTTGTACTTGTAAAATTTTACTTGCAAAATTTTTATAACTATTTTTTTATGATTTATCCTAACTTACTTGCAAAATTTTTATAACTATTTTTATTTATGGTATACCCTAACTTACTTGTAAAATTTTTATAACTATTTTTTATTTATAGTTTACCCTAACTTAACTTGGGTTTGATCACATAAAAAAGGGGAAGATTGTTGGTATCCCGTGGTAGTTTTGATGTGATCAACAAAATTAAGTTAGGTCCTATTAGTATTTAACCCTTGTGTCTAAGTGTACAGGAGCTTAGGAACACAGGAAGTCTAGTGGAAGACCCAATTAGCGAGAAGGATGACATGGGAAGGGAGCCGACGGGCTCGGTGCATCCGAGGGACGAAGTGTTGTGGAAGAGTACATCAGTGGATGAGAAGGATGTGCGCGACGTTCGAGGAATGAGAAGTCTGAACGGAAGCCTACTCGAGGAAAAGGCCTGAAATTAGGTTCGGGTGAGCCCTATTTTGGTTGACCAAAATTACCTAGGTGATTGGAGCATTGGAAGAGCTAAAATGGAGCTATGGAGCTGCTGCAGGTGCCTTCAT
Organism: Zingiber officinale; assembly: GCF_018446385.1. Lineage (NCBI taxonomy): Eukaryota > Viridiplantae > Streptophyta > Magnoliopsida > Zingiberales > Zingiberaceae > Zingiber > Zingiber officinale. The sequence goes on along the minus strand of NC_055986.1, from coordinate 15,596,614 downwards.
CAGGAGTTGAAGGCGCCTCTGCGACCTTCAGGCAAAAGGCACCTTTAGTTGGGCTGAAGGCGCCTTCAACCAGTCATGGAAGGAGCCTTCCAGCCCATGGAAGGTACCTTCGACCAAGCAGATTTTACTATTGGTAGTGGATAAACTTTTATCCACTACGCCTCGCTGGAGGCGCCTTCCAGCTCTGTGGAAGGCACCTTCCAGCTCTGTGGAAGGCACCTTCCAGCCACGGATAAGATTTTTCAAGGGCTATAAAATGACCCTTAGACCTAGAAAATAGGTAACAACTGATGTATTCATTTCCTAGCTACTTTTTGAGCTTCCAACGAGTGTAAGAGGCTTTTTCGCCTTCAATGAAGGAGATCTTTAGTGCGCTTACTTGCCTTGGATTAACTATTGGTTGGTCCTAGGAAGATCGTACCGGTTTCACTGTACAAAAAGTTTGTACAAATGTCGAACTTTTTCTAAACAACCTATTGTGTTATTTAGAAGTTAAATTAGGAATCGCAAATGGAACTTAACATTATTGATTCCAAATTTAACTTATCTGTTCTTAATGGTTTAGACTTGGATCGCAAGCAGAACTTAACACTATTGATCCAAATCCACCTATGTTATAAATTCAATTAAATATTAATTTCCAAAATTGACTTCCAGGTTAAACATGGCGAGGCACTAGGCCTTCTTGGATATGGAAGCAACCACCACTTCCTAGACAAAGTTTTTTAAGGAAAGCTAATATTTAATTTCCTTATATAACTCTAGGTTTAACAAAAAAGAATAATCAAATCACAAATTTGAAAAATAAAATAAAAGAAACACAAATTCAAAACAAATCCGAAAACTCTAGAATCATATGTCTCTTGTGTTTGGTATTTCCAAAAATAACTATACAAAGAAAACTAGTATGATGCGGAAAACAATTACTAGTTATACCTTTCTTTATAAGCAAATAACCTCTTGATCTTCTATCGTATTCCTCTTCTTATCCCGGACGTTGTATGGGCAATGATCTACCGAGATGAGAACCACCAAAGCTCCTTCTTCTCCTTGCAAGATTCGACCACCACAAGTACTCCAAGAATATATGTGGTTCGGCCACCACCACCAAGCTCCAAGGGATGCTTCCTTTCTCTCCTTCTTCTCCAAGCTAGAATCCAGCCACCTTCAAACTCCATGAGATTATAAGGTCCGGCCAATGAAGAAGAAAGAAAAGGAAGAAGGAAAAATAACAGGGTCGGCCACCACCAAGGAGGAAATGAGAGAAAGAAAAATAGAATAGAGTCATTATTCTTGAAGACACCTCTACCCCCTCTTTTATAATCCTTGGTCTTGGCAAATAAGGAAATTTAAATAAAAACTTCCTTAATTCCTTTGCCATGAAAAAGAAAATTTAATTAATTAAAAATCAATTTCCTTTTCTCACATAACATGGCCGGCCACCTATATTTCCTTCATGGAAAGTTTTTATTCACAAAAATTAAAACTTCCTAATTTGTTTCCATAAATTTTTAATAAAAATTTCTCTAATAATTTTTCCCTTCAAGGTGGATTATAAAAAGAAATTTTATAAATTAAAATCTTTCTTTTAAACATGTGGATGATTTCCAAAAAGGAAAGTTATCTCTAAAATTAAAATCTTCTTTCAATCTACAAATAAGGAAAGATATTTATTCTTTTCTTAATCTTTTGTAGAAAGGAAATATTTAATTTTTAAACTCTTTTTTAAATAACATGGTTACAAAAAAGGAAAGTTTTCTTAAAATTGAAATCCACTTTTCAATCTACAAATAAGGAAAGATTTCAAATCTTTTTTTAATCTTTTGTAGAAAGCTATAAAAGGAAAGATTTAGATTTTAAACTCTCTTTTAAAACCATGTTATCCACATAAGAAAAAATTTAAATAAAATCCCTTTTATATTATATGTGACGGGCCACACCTAGCTTGGACTCCAAGTTAGGGCCGGCCACTAATCTTGGCTCAATCCTTGGGTCTTGGCCGACCCTAGCTTGGGTTCCAAGCTAGCTTGGCCGGCCACCAAAGAGTAGGTAAGAAGGTGGGTATAATTCTCTATATACAAGAGGCTACGATAGGGACCGAGAGGAGGAATTGGTGTTTGTCTCCCGATGAAAATAAGCTTGTGTGTTCGCTCTGAACACACAACTTAATTTCATCAATAATAATTCATACCACTAAAGAATTATTATTGAACTACCGCACCAATCCCAAATTACATTTTGGGCTCCTTTTTATTATGAGTGTGTTAGTCTCCCTGTGTTTAAGATGTCAAATGCCCACTAATTAAATGAGTTACTGACAACTTACTTAATTAATATCTTAGTCCAAGAGTAGTACCACTCAACCTCATCGTCATGTCGGACTAAATCCACCTGCAGGGTTTAACATGACAATCCTTATGAGCTCCTCTTGGGGTCATTCTCAACCTAAATTACTAGGACACAATTTCCTTCTATAATCAACAACACACACTATAAGTAATATCATTTCCCAACTTATCGGACTTATTGATTTATCAAGCTAAATCTCACCCATCGATAAGTCAAAGAAATAAATACTAAATATATGTGTTTGTTATTATATTAGGATTAAGAGCACACACTTCTATAATAACTATGATCTAGTTCTTTTATCAAGTCAGTATAAAAAGAACTTACCTAAAATGGTCCTACTCAATACTCTTAGAGTGTACTAGTGTAATTTATTAGTCAAGATAAACTAATCCCTAATCACACTACGACTTTATCGACGGTTTGTTCCTTTCCATCTTAGTCGTGAGCAACTGTTTATAATTTATAAATAACTGATAACATGATCTTCTGTGTGTGATACCACACATCGTGTTATCTACAATATAAATTAATTGAATGACTACACTTAGTATATATAAATGTAGATACTTGACCAATGTGATTCTTATTTCTAAATAAATGTTTATACAAAAACTAGGCTTTTAGTATACACTCTAACATTAACAACCTCCCTGGTCGTAACCAAGTAACTCTTTTGACCTCATTTTTTTAGTTGTTCATTTATTCTATTTTTTAAATCTGAATTAAAAGTCGAGGAAGGTTTTTTTCATAGCCAATTTACCTCCCCTCCCTCCGGCCTACCTTGGGTCAACAGAAGTCCTGGTGAGTGAAATAAGACAATGGAAGTCCTAGTGAGTGAAGCTGCGTATCCCTAGGGGAAGGTAACCCTAGGTAATATGTGATCAACTGGTTTTCAGTCGACTGGTTTTCGGTTGACCACGCGCGGTCGACCGAAGCTGTGAATTATTAATAATGTTAACACTGTTTTATCTTTACCATTTTATATCTATTGTGCTAACTCAGTGTTGTAGGCAGGTTTTAGTAGATCAGCTTGGTTAGATACTAAGCAAAGCTAGAGAAAGTCCAGACATGTCTGAAGGACCAGATGTTTGGCAAATAAGTAAAGGTAAGTCACTAGAGGAGAGTGACTTGGTGAGGATGTGTCCTAGTTGAGGGACAGTAGGCGTCGGTCCAGGTCAGGTCCATTTTGGATCCTTAATCTGAGACCTTGACTAGCTCTTGGTCCTGGGAGGACAGGAGCTAATTACTACTTCTTATTTTTACTATGCTAACTTTGTTTTGTAGGTTAAATATTTTAGTTTTGAACTAACACAACTTGCAGGGCAAAAGGAGCAAAAAGCCTTCGGATGAATAGTACCCGAAGGCATCTTCAAGCAATGGAAGGCGCCTTCGCACTGTTCATGGAAGGCACCTTCAATGGCTTGAAGGCACCTTCCAAGGGATAAAATTTGGATCTTGGCATAGATAAGGCACAGTAAAGTCAGGATAAAATTTCTCTCATTGGAGGCGCCTTCAACACCAATGGAAGGCGCCTTCCATGCCCTATTTAAGGCAGTCTCGACTCAACTTCATTCAACAACTACTATACGAGCTATTGCGCGTCTATTTGAGGTTTCGACTGCTTCTGCATCCTGCTGCGACTCTGTAGCGAAGGTACTGCATCCGACTACTTCTTCGAGGACTTTTGATCAAGGCTGACACATCAACACCGACACTCGAGCACTCTCACTTTGATTCATATGTGTTGGTAATGAAAGCTATTTTTTTGTAACTAATTATTGCAAAAGAACAAGTGCATCACCCTGCACTTGTTCTAACTTTCTTTGTACTTTATTCTTTTTTCTAGAGGTATCGAAAGAGGCATTTTAGTGGATTATCCATCAATAGGTCCACGTGACTTGGGTCTTGGAGTAGGAGTCGTCAAAGGCTCCGAACTAAGTAAACTGCTTGTGTTCGTATAGTTTTGTCGCTTATTATCAGTTGCATTCATACTTTAATTTGAAAACTAAAAAGATTGATTTTTCAAAACCACGTGATTCACCCCCCCTCTCACATGCGACTCGATCCAACAAGTGGTATCAGAGCAGGTTCTGCTCTGAATTGGTGCAACCACCAATCAAGCTAGGGGGAATTGTTTTGTTTTCTTTTCTTTTCGAATTTTAGCTTTTTGTATTTTATTTGAATTGATAAAGTTCATTTTTTTTAAGTTAGTGCAACACCGCACGAACCATCAATATATTTTTTTCTTCAAACTCTACTCATCTAAGACATAGTCTTGGGACAATCCTTCTAATTCTTTTTGCGAGGAATTTGAAATAGAGCACAAAGAGGCGCTTGAGCGAAATGTCAACGAATCACCTCCATATGAGATGTACATGAGGCACAAATTCAATCTGTGGAGGATGCAAATGGAGTGCTTCATCATGATAGGCGACTTTGACTCTGGAATAACATTGAAAAGACTCACTCAAAATTCAGAAGCAAGCAAACAGGTAATAAACTTTATTTTAAAGTTATTGCCTAATAAAATTGTGTGCAGAGTTAGAGAATTCAAATATGCCTACGACTTTTGGACATGGCTGAACAAACTTCACAAGGATGTGTCACAACTAGAAGATCAAGTTAAACTCAAGCTCGGATCTGAATCTGAATCTGAATCTGAATCTCTAGAGTCATCCTCAAAATCAAATTTAGGAGAATCAGACTAAACCGGCTTCATGGCATTAATAGCAAAGGAGGAGGTAGAAGGATCTGAATCAGAGTCAGAACAAAAGTCAGAATCCGAATATGAAACGATGGTGGACAAGGAGGAGAATCCTAATGAGGATTCAAAAGGTAAATTTGTAAATTTAATAGTTAAAGATTATATAACATGCTTTAAGTGCAATGAAAGAGGGTATTATAAAAGTAAGTGCCTCACGTATAAGACTCAAACCACACAACCGAAGGCAAAGCAAAAAATCAATATCAAAAGTCTAGAAAGGGAAGGAGCACATCCAATGTTTCAAGTGCAGACAGATGGGTCACTACAAATATCAATGCCTAGAAAGAAAATCCAAGGATCTGGGAGGAGCAAAGGTTAGTAAGTTTACAGTACATGAAAATCCTATTTTTTTCTACATGTGTTAATAACTTAGACAACCACTATTCAAGTGTATACTCTCTCCAAGAATTAGATATGCTTGCTCACTTAAACAAATCAATTAACTCGAATAATTTAACTAATCAAGTTAACTCAAATCTAAATAAGAACAAATCAAAATCATCATACAATGTTTCAAAGTTTAAAAATTTATCTTCAAGCGTTAGAAAGTTAGAAAAACAAAACAAGCTTTAGAAAGATAAAATTAATAAATTAGAAAAAATATTAACGATTTCATCAACATACAAAATTTAGACTCAGATTACAAGTCTAAATCAAATTTAAAACTTAAACACCAGAAAGCAAGTTATAATTAAGTATTTTTTAATTATGAAACTAATTAATAAAAATAAAATGAAATCGAACAAAGCAATAACTAAACCTAAATTAAATCAACACAAACCCAAAACCTAAAACCCAAGAATATATAATTTAGGAGGAGACACCAAACTAGCTGGCACCTCCAAAGTAATAGTCTACACGGCTAGGTAATTAAGACTAGCTTAATTAGGGACGAAAGTTTAACTTGACCAATGGTACTGGTGAAGTTTTGGATGATAGTGAATTAGAGAAACTCTATTTATGCATGTCTAGGAAGATATGATTTCGACCTGATGCATTTCGCTTAGTGAAACTAACTGAAACTACCCCTTATGAATCCTAACTAGCTAGACCAAAGTTTTATACTAAGTTCAGTGGATAGTGTTGGTGCAACCTTAGGTCAAGGTTGACCTGGTTGACCCGACTCGAGTTGACTTGACTCGAGTTGTATTTTGATGTTTGACTTGGGAAGATTGTTGATGCAACCTTAGGTCAAGATTGACCTAGTTGAGTTGCATGTTGATGTTTGACACTCGTGAGAGAGTTCTATTCTTGATGTGGGACAAGAATAGATGTTTGGGAGATTATTGATGCAACCGTAGGTTAAGGTTGACCTGGTTGACCTGATTCGGGAAAAGTCCAAGTATGAAGACTTGGCACGGAAAAGTCCAAGCAGGGAGCTTGGCACGCGAAAAGTCCAAGTATGGAGACTTGGGAAAAGTCCAAGTATGGAGACTTGACGGGAAAGTCCAAACAGGAGTTTGGCACGGGGAAAAATCCTAGTGAGTGAAGCTAGGTGAAGGTGGAAGTCCCGGTGAGTGAAGCGGGAAATCCTGGTGAGTGAAGCCGGTGAAAATCCTAGTGAGTGAAGCTAGGTGAATGAGAAAGTCCTAACGGGATGTTAGGCGGTGTGGAAAGTCCCGTGAGTGAAGCTGGGAAAGTCCGTGAGTGAAGCCGGTGAGAAAGTCCTAATCGGGATGTTAGGCGGTGGAAATCCCGTGAGTGAAGCTGTGAAAGTCCCGTGAGTGAAGCCGCAAGGGAAAATCCAGATGGATCGGGGATGATCGGACTTGGTGTTGAAAGTCCAAGTAGGTCAAAGGATTGACCGGACACTTGGCGAGAGTTCAAGCAGGTCAGGGAGTGACCGATGCTTGGGATGAAGTACCAATAGGTCAAGGTTGACCGGATATTGGTTTGGAAGTCTTGGAACTTAGTTTGGGCAAAATCAGCTCTCGATCACCAGACCGATCAGATACTTTTCTCGATCGGTCCGGTGACCGATCGACAACAAACTCTGTTCGATCGATCGGTGACCGATCGCAGCAGAGGTGAAAAGAAAGCCGATCGGTCCACGCATCGATCAGTCTGACGGCGCGACCGATCGAGAGACGTCGCTGAAGGAAGAGCCGGTGGGATCGGCGTGGACCGATCCAGTAGCCCGATCGGTCCACGATCGATCGAGTACGCATGAAGGTTCAGACCAACCGATCGGGGGGACCGATCAAGGCCTGATCGGTCCGTAGACCGATCGGTGTCTGCCAGATTGAACGGCTAGTTTCTTCGCTGTTTCTTCTTCGCAGGTATAAAGGGGCTGAGAGCTTCTACAGGGCTCCCTTCTTCTTCTTCCTCCTTCCTGTTGCTAAGTGCTGCTGTGCTTGAGCTTTGTTGAGCTCGTCCAAAGCTTCGCGTGAGCTTCCGGCTGGATCAGCTGCTGCTGTTGTCCGAGAAGTTGTTGCTTCACAGGCAGTCGACGAGAAGGCGAGTTAGTGTTTGTACATTGTTCTTGTCCTTCTACTTGTATTCCTTGTATTCTATCTTGCTGTTGCGAGTTATTGTGGCGAGGTTTCTCCACCCACAAGGAGTATCTATTAGCCGGGTTTCCGGGGACTCATCCACCGACGGATTGGTAGGCTTCGTCCACCTTACGGACACGCCGAGGAGTAGGAGTATCATCTCCGAACCTCGTTACATCGCTGCGTCTAAGGTTTGATATTCTTCTTTTCGTTTCTAGTTTATTTTTCCGCTGCGCTAACGAATTGTAGGAAGAAACGCGATCGATTTGGGGCGGCTATTCACACCCCCCTCTCTAGCCGAGTACAAAGGATCCTAACAAGTGGTATCAGAGCGAGGACGCTCTTCGTCGGATCAACACCCGGGGGAGCACGGGCTAGAGATGGATCTCTATGGAGAAGATGTCACGATTCAACCCTTCTACGAGTCTCACGACAACTTCACATATTGGAAGGTAAGGATGATGTATTTTCTTAGGACTAATATGTTAAATTGGTTTTGTGTACAAGAAGGGTTTTCCCCACCGATGGATGAGGAAGGAAAACCTATCAAGAAGAAGGAGTGGACGAAAGAGCAAATCCACCAATCCACAATCAACGACGAGGTAACGAAAATTCTTGAATTTTCATTACCTAGTGATATCTTGCATAAGATAGGTAGATACAACGATGCCAAGGAATTGTGGAACAACTTGGCAAAGTTCCATGAGGAGAGCTCAAATTCAAGCCATGAAGAGGAGCTAAGTGAGCCAAGTAGCTCACATCATGGAGGGAGCGAATTGGGAGTTGAGGGCTACTCAACATCCAAGGAAGAAGAGGAGGAGAGTTCCTCTTGTTCAAGTTCGGAGCAAGAAGAAGAGACATCTACCTCCGGAAGGGATGAGGAAGAGAGCTCACACCCATCCCCAAACCTAGGTAACTCAAGCATTTCAATTTCAAATAAGTTACATATAATATGCTTTGAGTGTAGGGAACATGGACATTACAAGAGTAAGTGTCCAAAGAGGGTAAGAAAGATTCCACCGGCGCCAAAAGTCAAGGAAGCCGGAGTCCCAAAACGCAAGGGCAAGGAGCACATCGTGTGCTTCCAATGCAAGCAAAGGGGACACTATAGGAGCCATTGTCCGAGGGGGAGGCAACCTCACAAGGGCAAGAGACCGGGCACAACGATAGGGGGAGCTAAGGCAAACCCTAAGGTAACCTCTAAGGTTCATTATTGCAATTCTAATAAAACTCATGCTAGTAGTTTTGTTGCAATTGTTAATAATGATAAGCATGTTAACTTTAGGAACCAATACATGTGCTTAGGAGCTAAACATGTTAGCCTAGGTAAGGATAACACTAGAAATACCAACCCTAGGATTAACGCTTCTAAAGTTAAGGAAAACCTAGGTAGAAATCCCAAGAAGACTAGACATATGCCTAGGAATATCTCAAGAGAAAATGACAAATTAAAACTTGAGGTATTAGAGAGGGAAAATCAAGTCTTGAGGTCAAGACTTGATAATTTGGAAAAGGCTCTTAAAAACATAGAGAAGTCATCTCTAGGGTTTAAGGGTCAAAAACCAATGTCCAAGGACAAGAAAGGTTTGGGTCACAAACCTAAGTCCCAATTGGTCAAGCCCACTTATCATAATGTTCCATTCGATTATGGAACAAAACCTAAGGCTAGGAAGACCATTACCAAGGTCACAAGGGGAGTCACCCCTATAGTTGACCTTGATGAGACCCAAATGACCAAGGCTTTAAAGCCTAAGAGGGTCATTAGGAGGGTTGCTAGGGAAGTTATCCCTAGTGAATATTTAGTGAACCCAATGAGCTCTAATAGGTATTGGGTTCCTAGGAGCATCTTCTCTACCCCATAAATGGGTTAGAGAGTGTCAACTCCAATAAGAAGGGTAGTTAACCCAACTTTGAGGAAATTGACACTCAAGGAGCATTTTCAAGGTTTTGTGAACCTTTGAAAATGAAATGGAATTATCATTCACTCCTTGGAAGAGTAAAGTGTGCCAAAGTGAGAATATTTTAATCTTATTTGGCACAATTTAAGGAAACCTAGAGAAAAACCATAATTGGGATCTTGGTTTTCTCTTAGGGATATATGGGCAATCTAGGGTTAGATTTTAAGTTAGCTAAGGCTAAGGATATTTAGATAGGGAATTTAGGTATTTTATTTGTGCTAACTTACCATGATTGGTTGCCATATGCCATGCCATGACATCATATTTATCTTATTATCATTTGAAATGTCATGATAATGCTTAGGTTATTTATATGTCATGTGTTAGTTTAGTTTCAAACTTTATGCCATGACATCATGACATTGGCACATGTTTTCATTTATGATATCATTTTATGCCATGTCATCATCTCTTGCATTAATAATCAATTGAATTGATTTAAGGATGAAAAACACATTTTGATATTGAGATCAAATTTGTGTTTAGAAAATGCATGAGAACTTAGCCTAAGTTGACCTTAACCCATATCTCACATCAAAATTGACTTGGATGTGTTTGATACACTTTAGATGTGTGTGAGATATTAGACTCATGAGTTAGGATCAAGGTACATAGGTCTTGTACCTAGATGAGCCTAATTCAAGAAATGGGGATCATAGGGAAAGCTTGTGTACAAGTCATGTACATCTAGCCCTAAGATTATGGTCCTAAATTCAAATGGTTTTAAAAGCATTTTAAAATTGATTTGAAAAACCTTGATGAAGCTTTCCTAGTGATAGCATTCATCATTGGACATTGTGATACAAAATTGACTTAACTTTGAACTATTTCAAAGCTTTTGAATTTTGTATCAAGATTGAAAAATGGAAACTATTTTCATAGAAAATTATTTTTCCGTGATAGAATATGGTATGAGGAGTGTATCCTCAAAATTTTACGATTTTTGGAATTTTCTGGAATTTATTAGGAGTTTCTGAATTTCCGGGAAGGAAATCAGAAATCTCTGATTAGAGGCTGGATCGGTCACCGGACCGATCCAGAGAAGACCTGATCGGTCCGGGACCGATCCAGTGACGATCCGAGAGCGGATCGAAGTTGCTGATTTTCAGCAGTTGTCTGAAATTTCAGTTTTGAAGTTGAGATTTTGAAGGTTTGAAACTCTCCAAGACATTGTTGGTGCAATGGTCAAGGGAGTTAATCATTAGGGGAGTTTACCTATTAGTCAAGGGGAGTTGACTTTTAGGGGGAGTTTTTACTCCTTAAGATTTTTGAGGATTAGTGATATGGGATTATCGCTAAGTTGATTGTTGAGTTTAGTACCAAGGGGGAAATTAAGAGTTTCAATGAAAGGTATGGGACTTTCATTAGGAAGAAACTCTTGACCTTGATACTCTCCTTTTTCTTTTGATGTGTGTCAAAAAGGGAGAGCGTTCATTGGAGAATTATTGGAAACCCAAGTTAGGTTATCGGGTTAACCTAAGCTAGGGGAAGAATGTCAAGGAATGTTCGAGGAAGAACATTGGAATACTTTTTGATGTGTGTCAAAAAGGGGGAGAATTATTGGAGAACCCAAGTTAGGTTATCGGGTTAACCTAAGGGGAGAATGTCCAGAGAATGTTCAAGGAAAGAACATTGGACATTGGAAGATGGTTGGAAAACCTAAGTTAGGTTATCGGATTAACCTAACTTGATTATGGTTTTGTCAAACATCAAAAAGGGGGAGATTGTTGGTGCAACCTTAGGTCAAGGTTGACCTGGTTGACCCGACTCGAGTTGACTTGACTCGAGTTGTATTTTGATGTTTGACTTGGGAAGATTGTTGATGCAACCTTAGGTCAAGATTGACCTAGTTGAGTTGCATGTTGATGTTTGACACTCGTGAGAGAGTTCTATTCTTGATGTGGGACAAGAATAGATGTTTGGGAGATTATTGATGCAACCGTAGGTTAAGGTTGACCTGGTTGACCTGATTCGGGAAAAGTCCAAGTATGAAGACTTGGCACGGAAAAGTCCAAGCAGGGAGCTTGGCACGCGAAAAGTCCAAGTATGGAGACTTGGCACTGGAAAAGTCCAAGTATGGAGACTTGGCGGGGAAAAGTCCAAACAGGAGTTTGGCACGGGGAAAAATCCTAGTGAGTGAAGCTAGGTGAAGGTGGAAGTCCCGTGAGTGAAGCTACTGGAAAGTGAAGCTAGGCGGTGAAAATCCTAGTGAGTGAAGCTAGGTGAATGAGAAAGTCCTAACTGGATGTTAGGCGGTGTGGAAAGTCCCGGTGAGTGAAGCCGGGGGAAAGTCCCGTGAGTGAAGCTGGGAAAGTCCTAACGGGATGTTAGGCGTTTGGAAATCCGTGAGTGAAGCGGTGAAAGTCCCGTGAGTGAAGCTGGCAAGGGAAAATCCAGATGGATGACGATCTGGTGTTGAAAGTCCAAGTAGGTCAAAGGGATTGACCGGACACTTGGCGAGAGTTCTAAGCGGTCAAGGGAGTGACCGGATGCTTGGGATGAAGTACCAATAGGTCAAGGTTGACCGGATATTGGTTTGAAGTCTTGGAACTTGGTTTGGGCAAAATTGCTCGGATCGGCACCGACCGATCCGGATACTGTTTTCCGATCGGCGGTGACCGATCGATAATCAGAATCGTCGTGACCGATCGCAGCAACAGAGGTGAAAAGAAGGCGGTGATCGGTCCACGCATCGAGCATGTCTGATCGGTCCGGCGACCGATCGGAGACGACGCATGAAGGAAGAGCCGGTGATCGGTCGCGGACCGATCCGGTAGCCGATCGGTCCACGATCGATCGAGTACGCATGTAAGGTTTCGTGCACTAACCGATCGGGGGACCGACGGCCTGATCGGTCCGTAGACCGATCGGGGTTCGCTGTGACGCAACGGCTAGTTTCTTCGCCGTTTCTTCTTCGCAGGTATAAAGGGGCGCTTCTCCTCCTTCTTCTTCTTCCTCCTTCCTGTTGCTAAGTGTGCTTGAGCTTTGTTGAGCTCGTCCAAAGCTTCGCGTGAGCTTCTGCTATTGTCCGAGAAGTTGTTGCTTCACAGGCAGTCGACGAGAAGGCGAGTTAGTGTTTGTACATTGTTCTTGTCCTTCTACTTGTATTCCTTGTATTCTATCTTGCTGTTGCGAGTTATTGTGGCGAGGTTTCTCCACCCACAAGGAGTATCTATTAGCCGGGTTTCCGGGGACTCATCCACCGACGGATTGGTAGGCTTCGTCCACCTTACGGACACGCCGAGGAGTAGGAGTATCATCTCCGAACCTCGTTACATCGCTGCGTCTAAGGTTTGATATTCTTCTTTTCGTTTCTAGTTTATTTTTCCGCTGCGCTAACGAATTGTAGGAAGAAACGCGATCGATTTGGGGCGGCTATTCACACCCCCCTCTCTAGCCGAGTACAAAGGATCCTAACAGATAGAACTATTTGGAAAACTTTGAAGGCATGATTACTCTAATCATATTCAGGTGACTCATCATAGTCTAGAAGTTTATCCAAAGAATATCTATTTGTTGAACCCAAAGCTAAACGGAAATCTAATACAAAGTTAAATCCAGCCCTAAAATTCAACCTAATTCATCTCATAAAACTATAGGATTCCCTGATTGAAAATATAGATCGGGTAAGATGACTAAGGATTTTAATCCAAAATCCAAAATTCAAAACTTAAACTTAAAATAAAATTAAAAACTTAAAACTTAAAATTAAAAATTTAAATTAAACTAAAATTAAATAATTTAAAAAGGGTTAAAATCAAAATTGAATTAAACATATGTTAATTAATGTATTACATATTTTAAAATAAAATAATTTTAAAAATATTTTAAAAATATTTTTAAAATTATTTTTTAAAAAAATCATTTAAAAATTCTTTTGAAAATCCTTTAAAAATTGTTTTAAAAATTATTTTAAAAATCCTTTTAAAAAAATTATTTTAAAAATCCTTTTAAAAAATTTATTTTAAAAATTATTTTAAAATCATTTTAAAAAAATTATTTAAAAAAAATCTTTAAAATTATTTTAAGAAATTGTTTTAAAAATTATTTTAAAAAATCTTTGAAAATTAGTTTTTTAAAAAAAATATTTTAAAAATCCTTTAAAAATTGCCTTTTTTAAAAAAAATTAATCAAATCATAAACTTAAAGTTTAATTATTTTAATTAACTTAAACCTAGATATGGTTTCAACAAATAATTAAATCAACTAAAAGTTAATCAACTTAAAATTATAACTCAAAATTAAAATTAAAATTAAAACTAAAACTTAAAACTTAAAACTTAAAACATAAACTTAATTAAATAAAACATAAATTCAAACATAAATAAAATTTAAACTTCAATAAGTATTTATCTTAGTTAATTATTTCAAATTAACGTATCTGAATTCAAGTAACAATCAATTAACTCAAATTTTAATTAGTTAGTCATAACTTAATAATTCATTCAATAATATGAATTTTAATCTGATCAATTAATCAAACTTAATTGCTATTATAAATTATTCAACTTAATTACTTTCATTAATTAATTCAATATTAACTATTAATCTAAAAATAATTAAAAATGATAGCCCGATGCATGAAGCTTCCACCATGCGGAGTCCCGGGGAAGGATCTATTGTATGTAGTTTTACCCTACTATTTACAAGAGGTTGTTTCTAGGATTCGAACCCGTGACCCTTTGGTCACATAGCAGCAACTTTACCGTTGCGTCAAGGCTCCCCTTCCACTTTTACGAAGCTCCCGTTATGAGAGGTTTCGAGGAAGGATCCATTGTACATAACCTTACCCTACTTTTTACAAAAGATTATAACTTATTTATTAATTCAAATTAAGATTAGATTATATTAAATTATAGTTAATCCTAATTCAAAAGTTAATCAGAAATTCAACTATTAACTTATTCTTAATTTAATACATTAACATCTGATCTATTACTCTAAAATTAATTTAACTAGATCAGTCAAAATAATATTAGACTTTACTTAAATACAATTCAATATTAATCTAAAATTCAAAATAACTAAATAATCCATGATTAATTAATGATTCAAGATATTAATTAATCAAATTTAATTCATAATTAATTTTGAATTATTTAAATTAGAATTAAAAAAAATCAATTATGTCTGTCTTAGATAATATATATTAAGCATCTATTTAAACACCGTAAGATTACTATATTTGAAAATCTAGAATGGTTGAGATACTAGGAAAAGGAAATTGAGTCATGATTACAATTAGACCCTCAGACACATAGGTGGTTAAATGATTGTTGACCAATACTTAGTGTCTCGATCCTTTAAAGTCAACCATAAACTTGTAGACCCCTAGACACATAGATGGTTAATAAAAGTTTCCTAAGGAAATGCCAGATTAAGGGGGAGACTTAATTGAAAGACAAATTTAATCATATACTTTTAAAAAATATTTTGATAATTTATCGTCAACATAGTATTTTTAAATTTTTGTAAAAATTTCTTTTTTAAAAAAAAATTACTTTGAAAATTCTTTAACAAAAATATTTTAAAAATATTTGTTTAACTTTTGAAATTATTCTAAAATACATTTTAAAAAAATTCTAAATATAGCTTACGTATTCTTTTTAATTTGGATCCAACCCCTAGATACATAGAAAATTTTCCTTGCAGTTAACAAGGATTCCTCAGGGTATGTCAAGTTGAGGGGGAGTCCTGATTGAAAGATTAAACATAATTTTTAAAATTCTTTCAACAATTAGTTTTACAAATCTTTGAAACTCCGTTTAAAAAAATTAAAATTACTTTAAAAATCTTTTAAGAATTACTCTTGCAAAACTCTTGGTTCTTAACATTATTTGAAATATTTCTTTAAAAATACCTTAAAAAATATTTACAAAATTCTTATAAAATTTTGTGTTTGAAAATTGCATCTTTGAAAAATACTAGAAGATTTTTTTCAAAAATGTTTTGAAAATTGAATGTCAAAAGTTGCTGAAAAAGTTGCCTTGAAAACTAACTTTAAAAAATAGTCTGCAACACCACCTAAAAAAACAATTTTGAAAGTCCCTTTTAACAAATACTCTAGAAAATTAAATCTTAATTATGTTTTTGAAACACTTACTTATATCTTTCAAATATTTTTGTTGGTGCAAAACCTAATGGAGAGTACCTTCAGGTTATGTCTTTTTAATGTGTGTTAAAGGGGGGGGGGGGGGGGGCATCTTAAGTTAGAAAAGTTAAGATCTTAAGTTAGAAAAGTTAAGAATATTTTCTTATCTCCCAAACTTTTTGAATCTCTTAAACTTTATGAATTAACCCTTAGAGACTCAAGCCTGACTTAAGAAAATTGTCAAATATCAAAAAGGGAGAGATTGTTGGTGCAACCGATCTCTAGGGTTTCAATGTTTGACAATGAACCTTAGTCTGGTCAGTTTGACCAAGAGTTGATTTAAATAAGACTTTATGTGTGGAAGTGAAAATCCTAGTCGGGACTAGATGACTAGCAAGGGTAAGTCCTAACCGAAGGATAGGTAGGTGAGAAGTCTACTGAGTCACTAGTCCTAACTGGAAGTTAGGTAAGGGGAAGCCCTGGTGAGTGAAGCCAGACCCTAGTGAGTGAAGCCAGGTAGTGTAAGTCTTGGTGAGTGAAGTCCAGCCCTAGTGAGTGAAGCCAGGTGGTTGAAGTCCTGGTAAGTGAAGCTAGGCAATGGAAGTCATGGTGAGTGAAGCCGGACCCTAATGAGTGAAGCTTAGTGGTGGAAGTCCTAGTGAGTAAAGCCAGACAATGGAAGTCCTAGTGAGTGAAGTTGGGATCCCTAGGGGAAGGTAACCCTAGGTAACATGTGATCGACTAGTTTTCGGTCGATCGCGCGCGGTCGACCGGACCAGTGAATTATTAATAATGTTAACTCTGTATTGTCTTTACCATTTTATATCTATTGTGCTAACTCAGTATTGCAGGCAAGTCTTAGTAGATTAGCTTGGTCAAATACTAAACAAAGCCAGAGAAAGTCTAGACAGGTCTGAAGGACCAAATGTTTGGCAGGTAAGTAAAGGTAAGTCACTGGAGGAGAGTGACTCAGTGAGGGTGCACTCCTGTTGAGGGATAGTAGGTGTCGGTCTATTTTAGATCCTTAATCTGAGACCTTGACTAGTTCCTGGTCCTGGGAGGATAGGAGCTAATTACTACTTCTTATTTTTACTGTGCTAACTTTGTTTTGTAGGTTAAATATTTTAGTTTTGAACTAACACAGGAAACTCAAGCTCATCGGGAGACCAAAATCAATTTCTCATCTCAGTCCCTGTTGTAGCCTCTATAATGCCTTGTATCCACAAAGCCCACTTCTTACCCAAGTAATGGGTCAGACACATCCTTGCTTGGAGCAAGGGGGCCGGCTAAACATTATTTTGGAGCTCATGTAGTGGCCAGCCAAGCCATGCTTGGTGACCAAGCATGGGGTCGGCCATAGGTAAAGGAAAAAGGAAGTTTTGTAAAACAAATTTTTGTTAAATCTTTCCTTATTTGTAGTAATCTACAATGGTTAAAAGAGAGATTTTATTTTGTTAAAATCTTTCCTTTTTTGTAGTTATCTACAATGGTTAAAAGAAAGATTTTAATTTTGTTAAAATCTTTCCTTTTATAACCATCCTCATGGTTTTTAAAGAGAGTTTAAAATTTTAAAATATTTTCTTTTATAACTATCTACAAAGTATTAAAGAGAGATTTTAATTTGGTTAAAATCTTTCCTTATTTGTAGTTATCTATAATGTTTAAAAGAGATATTTTAATTTTTGATAAAACTTTTTTTTTTGTAACCATGATTTAAAAAGAGAAGTTTTAATTAATCTTTCCTTTTTTTGTAGTTGTCTACATGTTTTAAAAGAGAGAGATTAATTTTAAAACTTTCCTTTATTGCCATGTACAATAGGAAGTTTAGAAAAGAGAGATTTTAATTGTTGTTAAAATTTCCTTTTTAAAAGGGAGGCCACAAATAAGGAAGTTTTAATTATGTTTAAAACTTTCCTTTTTTACCTTGACCAAGGATTATAAAAGAGAAGGAGAGGGTGCCTCATAAGAGGAGAGAACCCTATTCTCTACTCTCTTTTCCTTGGTGTGGCTGACCCCTTCCTCCCTCTCTCTTCCTTAAGCCGGTGGCACACCTTCCTTCTTCTCTTCTTGTCTTCTTTCTAAGGTCGGCATCCATATTCCTTGGTGGCCGAAACTTAAGGAAAAAGGAGAAGACTCTACATAGGTGGCTAGTTACTAGAAGGAGAAGAAAGGAAGAAAGTTTCCTATTTTGTCATCCCTTGGTGGCTCAAGAGTCTTGGAGGAAAAGAAGGAGCTTGGGTGGATTTTATCTTGGTAGATCGTCGCCCACACAACATCCAAGAGAAAGAGAGGAATATAACAGAAGATCAAGAGGTCTATAAGTTACAAAGAAAGGTATAACTAGTTATTTGTTTCCTCATCATAACTAGTTCATGTTCTTTGTATAGATCTTGAAAAACCAAACACAAGAAGCTATCGATTTTAAGTTATCATTTTTGTTATCAATTTTATTTTTCAATTTCATGTTTCAATAATGTTCTTTTATTGAGGTCTCTATAGTTAAACTCAGTTTACTGTAAGAAGTTAAATATTTGATTTCTTTGTGAGGCTTTGTCTAGGAAGTGGTGGATGATCTCATACCCAAGAAGGCCTAGTGCTTTGCCATGTTTAACCTGGAAGCCGATCTTTGAAATAGATATTTGATTAACTTCTGTAATATGGTTTAATTTAGGAAGATCATATCGGTTAAACTTGGAGTAAAAATGTTAAGTATCGTTTCCAATCCAAGTTTAATTTCTGAAGGCCAATTTGGATTAATAATGTTAAGTATCGTTTGCAATCCAAATTTAACTTCAGTAGAGCATATGGGTAGCTAGGATAGTTCTATGCTTGTACAAATTTTTTGTACAGGGGAACTAGGACGGTATTCTGAGTAGCAACCAACATCATCGTTGCCCAACGCTTCATCTCGCAAGCTCTCAAACAGGATCATCATGTAAGAAATATGACATTGGGGTCATATTACATGAAAAATTAGTTTTAGATGTATATATATCATATAAACTAATGCTAGGGATGCATTGTGATTTAGTATAGGCAAATATATCAAGAGAAATCCAAAACTAGGACTGTAAGTCAAAGTTCAATTGAATAATTTAGATAGTTTTAGATTTTGTGTCAATCTTAGAATCTGTGATAGATATATTTTTGAATATATTTTTTCCAAGTAGACACGAGTAAAATATACCTTTTCACAAAATTTAGGAATTTTTGAAAGTTTGTAGAATTTTTAGTATATTTCTGAAGTTGGGTCAAAAATACTATTTGGCTCAGATACCAATTGACTGGTGTTCATCAAATATAGAATAGTTATGTGAGTTTGATTCAACGAGGGCAGTCGACTGGGGTCTAGGACAGTTGATTGATACAGTCTAAAATCTATTTTTCAACATTGGGTTTGACTGGGATAACTTGTATAGATGTATGAGATCCTTGGAGGATAAATACACGAGTTTAGGGTCAGTTCGGATAATCAAGTTTCGACAATTGGGATATTGTTGAAAGATTTTTGATATTAGGTAGAGTGAGAGAAGTAAGGTTTAAGTGGAAAACCTTAAATACCTTTGTAGCGAGAAATTCCTAGCTTAATGGGGAGTTTAGGTGTAGGGGAAGCCTTGTGATAGGTTCCAATACATGATTATGGTGAAAAATTCTTAGCTCAATGGGAGCTTAGATGTAGGGGGAGCCTTGTAATAGGTTCTAATGCATGTTGCATATTTTATTACCATGGTTGATTGTTATTATGTTCTCTCTAACTTAAACGTATTATCGAACATCAAAAAAGGAGAGGTTGTTGGAAGTAATCTTGAGGGTCCAGTGTTACCGTGAGTTTTAATGTTTGGGCAAAGGATTTAAGTTAGATTTACTCTTGTATTTGAAGTGTGTAGGTTTGTAGGATACACATATAACTTAACTTGATAGTTTTGGGTCTGCTGAAGGATGAAGCATCCAAGGAACCACGGATAAGGCAGCAAGGATAAGCCGAGGGAAGCACACTTCGAGACATATGCGAAGGATGACATTGGGACAAGCCATGAGATTGAATACATCTGAGGGATGAGAGCCAAAGGAATGAGATTTGAAGGCAAGTGGTCAAGGCATGAGGAAGAGTTAAGTGAGTGAGGGTCAAGTGTGAGAGAAATATACTCGAGAAGGGAAACTCTAGGTTTAGGATTTTACCAGTCAACTAACAATTGGACCAGTCAATTGGCAACTGGACCAACCGACCAGAGAAGGGCACAAAATATTTTTGTGTCCAACGGCTAAGACATCAGTTGACTAGTGCAAAGACCAACTGACTGGTAAAGAACCGTTGGCAGAATCGCAAATTCTATGGAGTGTCATTGGCCAACAACAGTTGACTGGTGCAATGACTAATCGACTGGTAACGGTAAAATCAGTTTGCTGATTTCCCCAAATTATATATAATGGAGTTTAGGGTGGCTGGCCTTGGTTGACGAAACAGGAGTGGAAAACCCCTGTTAGTAGTCTACTTTTAGTAGTGATATGTGTACGATGTATTGATCAAGGTTGTGCAAGGTTTACTCCACCGAGAAGGAGTTCATGCTAGCTGAAGTTGTTGGAGCTTGATCCACTGAAGGATCACAGGGATCGTCTATCTTACGGACATGTCATGGAGTAAGAGCTTTATCTCCGAACCGCATTAAATGAACATGTAGGTTTGTCTTCTTGCTTTGTTATTTCATTAGTCCTCTATGCAACTAACGAATTGTAGGAAGACAATCGAATTGGGGTAAATGTATATTCAAACCCCCTTCTAGCTGGCCCAAAGATCCTTAACAACAAGAAGTCTCTTCGAATGATTTCTGTGAATTTTAACACCTAGAATGTAATCTACTTCACCCATGTCCTTCATTTAAAAATTTGAAGACAACCACTTCTTAATGGTTTCAATATACTCCTTGTCATTTCTTGCTAACAATATGTCATGGACATAAAGAGATAGAATTACAAACTTTTTATTGGATCTTTTCACATAAACACAATGATCTTCATCAATAATAATGAAGTCATATGAGATCATTGCTTTGTGAAATTTCAAATACCATTGTTTAGAAGACTGCTTAAGGCTATAAATTGATCTATTCAATTTACAAACTTTATTTTCTTGACTTTTAATTACAAAATCTACTAGTTGTTCCATGTAAATTTCTTCCTCGAGTTTTCCATTGAGAAAAATAGTCTTAACATCCATTTGAAATAATTCTAAATCCAAATTAGGAACTATGGCCAACAACAGACGAATAGAGGTAAATCTCACTACTAGCGAAAAAGTTTTTTCATAATCAATACTCTCTTGTTGATTATAACTCTTTGTCACTAATCTAGCCTTATATACCTCTCTATTGTTCCATCAGCCTTTTGCTTAATATTGAGAACTCATTTGTTCCCAATAGCTTTACAACCATGTGGAATTTCAACTAGTTCCCAAATATTGTTTGATTTCATTGAATTCATTTCTTCTTCCATTGCATTTATCCATTTGTCCCTCGAAGGACAAGATAGAGCCTTGCCTATGTTTTAAGACTCTTCTTCATCAATTGAAGATATGATATAAGTATGCCCTTCAATCTTAAGTCTAGTCAGTCGGCTAGACTTAAGTTAAAAGGGCAGAAATAGACTTAAGTCTAGTCAGTCGGCTATACCTCCTTCAACTAGACTTGAAGGAGAGGCTAGTGATACGAGTTATATTAGATTGGTTGAGCGAGTGAAGGAGGGGATTAGGTCTAGAGAGATAGGAAAAGTATATAACCGGTCGAATAAAGGTCAAGCGAGCATCTCCACACTCATTTATGCTCGACCGGGGAATGCCCGCCCGAACATAAAGGTATTTAGCCTTATATATAATTTTCAGCATATCCTCAGCCGATTGTAGGCCGAGCGAGAGCCCACACGCTCATATATGCTCGGTCGGGCAAAGCACACCCGAGCATAAATGCATTTAGCTTTATATATAACTCTCAACATATTATCGGTCGATCGCAAGTCAAGCGAGCGCCCATACGCTCATATATGCTCGGTCGGTCAAAGCCCGCCAGAGCATAAAGACATTTAGTTATATATATAACTCTCAGCATATTACCGGCCGATCGCAGGCCGAGCGAGCATCCACACGCTCATATATACTCGGTCAGGCAGAGTTCACTCAAGCATAAAGACATTTAGCTTTATATATAACTCTCAGCATATTACCGACCGATCGCAGGCCGAGCAAGCACTCACGTGCTCATATATGCTCGGTCGGGCAAAGCCTGCCCGAGCATAAAGGCATTTAGCTTTATATATAATTCTCATTATATTACCGGTCGATCTCAGGCCGAGTGAGCACCCATGTACTCATATATGCTCGGACGGGCAAAGCCCCCCCCCCCCCCCCCCAAGCATGATGACATTTAGCTTTATATATAACTCTCATGATATTGTCGGTCGATCGCAGGCCGAGCGAGCACCCACGTGTTCATATATGCTCGGACGGGTAAAGCTCGCCTGAGCATGAAGGAATTTAGCTTTATATATAACTCTCAGCATATTGTCGATCGACCACAGGTCGAGCGAGCACCCACGCGCTCATATATGCTTGGTCGGATAAAGCCCGCCCACGCATAAAGACATTTAGTCTTATATAAGATTCTCAGCATACTATCGGCTGACCGCAGGTCGGGCGAGCGCCCACGCGCCCATATATGCTCGGCCAGGCAAAGCCTGCCCAAGAATAAAGTCACTTAGCCTTATGACACGCTCCTAATATACGGGTTGGCTTAAGTGACCCATCGAGACATATTTAACAGGAGATATTCTTAATAGTATATACAGCCACCTTAAGCGACCGGTCGAGACATATTCAACAGGAGACATTCTTAACAGTGTATACGGTCGGATTAAGTGACCGGCCGAGACATATTCAACAAGAGACATTTTTAACAGTATATATGGCTGGCTTAAGTGACCGGCCGAGACATATTCAACAGGAGATATTCTTAACAGTATATACGACTGGCTTGAGCGACCGGCCAAGACATATTTAACAGGAGGTATTTTTAACAGTATATATGATCGATTTTAATAATCGGCCAAGACATGCTTAACAGAATATTAGGCGGGAAATATCTTCTAAAAGCTTCTTCAGTTATAATGGCGTGTCCCCATTATAAATACAAATCATAAACGATAAAACGGGTACATCTGGGGTACAGAAAAGATTCCTTAAAGGATTATTGCACGAAGTATAGAAGATGACTTTATCTCCTAACAAACCCTAACGAACTGGGGACCACTTCACGACTACGGAGATCACGTGAGGTAGTATAAAATGGGGGATCCTCTCCGTTGGTAAGGTACATAAGTTCTAGCATCTAAACTCTGTTTTCACTTTAGTTACCGTTCTTCTTCTTCTTCTTCTTCCATTTGTGAGAGGAACTGACTTGAGCGTCGGAGGACCTAGCCAGGAATCCCCACCCCGGTCTTAGGTCACTAACGCTTTGTTGACTCATCTCACTGTGCGCAGGAGCGTTGAGGAGTTTCTTCGAATCTTCAGAGTTCATCTTCATCGGAGGTCATTGTCATTCATCAGAACTAGTGCTCGTCTTCGTAGATCTCAGACAGGATCATTTCCTTTCTTATTTTTCTTCCCGTTCTTACGCGTTTAAAACCTAAAGCTTTCTTGGAACTAGATTCAGCCACAAAAGTACTTACTATGGACTTAGCAGCCCCAAGCCGCTCATCCTGAAGTTCAACATGGCGAGTAGAATCAGAGAAAGTCTTAATGCTATCATTGTGAGTCGGATTAACTTTCAGATACTCCCACTTGTCAGGAAGAGATCCGATAAAAGTTTGAACCTATTGCTCATCAGAAAGCATATGACCAGCTGATTTCACGTATTATGTTTGACATAGTTCGTAAATGTTGTTTGATGCTTTGGTCAGCTGGTTTCTTGTAAGTGTCAAACTTGATAGTCAATTGGCTCAGACAGGTAACTATAGTACCTCCGTACGTCTCTCTTAGTGTACACCCAAATGTCATGAGCAAAAGGATGTTGCTCACATTCATGGATGAGATCATCAATTACAAAGCTAACCAAAATAACACAAGTAGTGGAATCATTCTTTTTACATGCCTGGTAAACTTCTTGATCTCTCCTCTGCTGGGCATTATTCCCCACATCGGGATCTTGCATGATTTATTTGATACCCTCTAAGGCATCTTGCTCATCAAGCACATACCAAATCTTATGGCGCAAAGTATCATAGTTGTCATCATTCAGTTTATCACCTTTGTTAAGATCAACAATGATAGATTTTGATGCCAATGTCTATAATTTTTAAGAGGTGGTAACACAATAATACATGTTAATGATCATTAAATGTATACATTAGTTTATATAATTACATTTGTAATTAAATCTATGATGATTTAATATAAGGCCTAGAGTCGAAAGTTCACCAAATTCTCAATCATCATCTACAATCCAAATGTTGAATCATTGTAAATTTAATTTCAAACTTTATAAACAATAACAAAATATCAATTAATTTTAGGTGAGAATTACGTCAGTTCTTCCGACCTAAAACTCTCACATAATTTAGAATATCTCAGTAGATTCCAAATAAACATGTGGACAAACATGGTTTAAAATAAACTAACATCAAAATTTATTATTCATACTTGTATTCAAACACTAATAAAACATAAACTACATTACATATGTCACATTATATTCATATAAAAACTTCAAAAGAAACATATATCATAACTTGTCATCATTGTAAATAAAATCTATTTTTTTTTCATTGCACATGTGGAATATCATATTGATCATTCCTATGGAGTGAACTATAAGAGACGAGTATAAAATTTATCCTCTTAGATAATATTTTTTTCATCTCGAGTTAATATCTTTCCTTCATCTTATAATCAAATGAAGACTTTAACATATCAAGACATAACGCCGATCCACTTTCATTAAATATTTCATCAATTATTATGCTCTTTCAAAATCTCGTAAACTTTGAAGTATTTATTTATTTATTTTATTCGTATTGTATATGTATACAATATTTTATTCTGTGATGCAATTCATAAAAAAATATTATAATTACCTGATCGCAGACTTTAGCAGTCCCGTGGCATTCTTCTTCATTCAATTTTGAGATTAATAAATGCTTAATTGAACATATGCGTTTGTAGCTTTCCTCATTCGATTTTGAGAATAATAACGATATTAAAAAAGTACTTAACACATGCGCGTTTGGGATGTGTAAAAATCAAAATTGAAACTAAGGGCCCAACCGGGTTTGAACCGGTGACCTATTGATCTGCAGTCAATTGCTCTACCACTGAGCTATGGACCCACTTGTGGCTTAAATTTTAAATAAGTTTTGATATTCTTTTAAATAGATTGAATTCTGAAAATATTTCCGTCGGATACACCAAAAAATATATATCAAGCAACTATTATTATGAATACCAATGCTGATGTTACATAGCAACCTTACCGTCTATCAAAGGAATATTTTGAAATTACGATGGCAAACAATTCACAGCATTAAGATATCCTAATTTACCAGTCGATTAATTCTGGGTGATTAATTTGGTTTAAGTTTTTTATTAGTCCTAGAATAAATTGAAAAGTGCTCATGATAATGAATCTAATATGAAAGGTAAAAATCAAGATGTGCAAAAAAGATTACTTGACATTAATCCTAAGATGCATTTGATTGGGGGTTATTGTTGATAACCTTGGTTATTGACTTAAGGTTATCATTGATAACCTTGTTTGACTTAGGTAATGAACAATTCCTAAGTAATTATTCATGCCCGTCATATCAGCAAACATCATCAAAAGGCTGAATGCGATTACCATCGAAATGTAAGATTTTTGACGATTCCAGAGTTAATAGAAAAATGCTCGCAAAATTATCCTCCGGTGCTTAGATGGTCATCTAGGGTGAGGGCGAGGAAGGAGCGAAGAAGGGGGCAAGGGTGACGACTGCCCAAGTGAGGGTGGACCTAGACGTTGAGTTCTGCTGCCCCGACGATGAGAACGATAAGGCTGCAGGACTAGGGAAAGAGCAGAAAGCCATCGCAACAACAGTATGTCTGCGTTGTCGCACCCATGAGCCATCAGTGTTGTTACTTCTGTGCCAGCACTCGTCCCTCTGTGAGGTGTGCGCCCCGAAGGAGTATGCGTGCCCCATCTACACTGCTCCAAGAATTACGATCATCTACGGAGAGGAAGGAGTGGAGGAGGGGACAGGGGCGACAACTTCCTAAGCGAGGGCGAACCTAAACATGATGGCGACTCTTGACGACGTTGAGTCTTGCTACCCTAGCGATGAAAACGATAAGGTTGTAGGATAAGGGGAAGAGCAAAAGGTGTGCCTCATCTGCACTACTCCAATAATGGCAACGTCAATGTTTTAACCTTAAGCAAAAAAGTAATGGTGATGCCATGGCGGCGACCCAATTGATCCATTTCGAGTAATGATCCATTTGGAGTATTCCATTCTTTAATGGCATGGTTGCGATCAAAGAATGGTAAATCAGAATAAGAGGAGGAAGAAAGGTAAATCAGTAAAATCATAAATTAGGTGCTTACATTGTTGGTTGCTACTCGGAAAGCCTAGAGGTTCCACTGTACAAAAATTTTGTACAAAAGTCTGAACCTTTTCCTAGCTACCATGTGTTCTTTTAAATTAAATTTTGGATCGCCTGCGGAACTTAACACGTTTGATCCAAAACTTAATTTATTTGTTCTTTTAGGTTTTGACTTGGATCTCCTGCGGAACTTAACACGTTCGACCCAAATCACCTTAAGTTATTAATTCCATTAAATATTAATTTCCATAATTGGTTCCCAGTACTGACGTGGCGAGGCACATGGCCTTCTTGGATATGGGAGCAACCACCACCGACTAGACAAAACCTTTTATAGAAATCTAATATTTAATTTCCTAAAATAACTTTAGGTTAACCGAAAAGAACAATCAAATCACAAGGAAAAATAAAACAAAAGAACACAACTTCGAAAACATATTCAAATACTAGAATCGTAAGCCTCTTGTATTTGGTATTATTTCCAAAATAACTAGTA
This sequence comes from Zingiber officinale, assembly GCF_018446385.1. Classification (NCBI taxonomy): domain Eukaryota; kingdom Viridiplantae; phylum Streptophyta; class Magnoliopsida; order Zingiberales; family Zingiberaceae; genus Zingiber; species Zingiber officinale. The sequence continues at coordinate 15,569,846 of NC_055986.1, read as the reverse complement.
TGATGCGGAAAGAAAAATACTAGTTATACCTTTTAGAAAGACCTCTTGATCTTCTACGTATTCCTCTTCTAACCTCGGACGTTGTGTGGGCAACGATCTTCCGAGATGAGAATCCACCAAAGCACCTTCTTCTCCTTTCTTCAAGTTTTGGCCAAGCACAAAGCTTCCAAAAGATGAAGATCTTTTCCACCAACCAAGCTCCAAGGATACAAGCTTTCTCTCCTTCTTCTTCTCAAGTAGTATCCGCCACCACAAGAGCTCCAAGCAAATAGGTTCGGCCACCAAGAGGAAGAGAGGAAGAGAGGTTGGCGCCACAACACCAAGGAAAAGAGGGAGAGAAATAATAGAGGTTGTTCACCATGAAGCCTTCTCTACCCCTCTTTTATAATCCTTGGTCTTGGCAAATAAGGAAATTTAATTAAAACTTCCTTAATTCTTTTGCCATGAAAAGGAAAAATTTATTTAATTAAAATAATTTTCTTTTCTCAATTTACATGGTCGACCACACTAAAGTTATAAACAAGGAGAGTTTTAATTAATTAAAACTTCCTAATTTGTCTCCGTAAATTTATAAAATTTCTCCAATAATTTAATCCTTTCATGATTGGTTTATAAAAGAAAATTTAATAAATTAAAATCTTTCTTTTAAACATGTGGATAAAAGAAAGTTATCTCTAAAAATTAAAATCTCTTTTAATCTACAAATAAGGAAAGATATCAAATCTTTTCTCAATCTTTGTAGAAACTAATAAAAGAGAATTATTAATTTTAAACTTTTCTTTAAATCATGAACATGGTTAAAAGGAAAGTTTTCTTAAAATTTAAAATCCTCCTTTAATCAACAAATAAGGAAAGATTTCAAATTTTAAACTCTCTTTTAAACATGTAGATGATTTACAAATAAGGAAAGTTTTACAAAAATTAAAATCATCCTTTTAAACTACAAATAAGGAAAGAGATTAATCTCTTCTCTTAATCTTTTGTAGAAAACTATAAAAGGAAATTTTTAATTTTTAAACTCTCTTTTAAAATCATGATATCCACATAAGAAATAATTTTAATAAAAATCCTTTTAATATTCTAGTGGCCGGCCACCTAAGCTTGGGACCCAAGCTTTGGCGGCCACCTACATGACTCATCCACTTGATCTTGGCCGGCCCTAGCTTGGGTTCCAAGCTAGCTTGGCCGGCCCCATTGGATGGGTAAGGAGGTGGGTATGCGGTGGGTATAAATCTATATACTAGAGGCTACGATAGGGACCGAGAGGAGGAATTGGTTTTGGTCTCCGATGAAATTAGCATCCCGTGTTCGCCCGAACACACAACTTAATTTCATCAATAATAATTCATTCCACTAAAGAACTATTATTGAACTACCGCACCAATCCCAAATTACATTTGGGCTCCTTCTTATTATGAGCGTGTTAGTCTCCCCGTGTTTAAGATATCGAATGTCCACTAATTAAGTGAGTTCGACAACTCATTTAATTAATATCTAAGTCCAAGAGTAGTACCACTCAACCTTATTATCATGTCGGACTAAGTCCACCTGCAGGGTTTAACATGACAATCCTTATGAGCTCCTCTTGAGGACATTATCAACCTAGTATCTCTAGGACACAGTTTCCTTCTATAATCAACAACACACACTATAAGTAATACCATTTCCCAACTTATCGGGTTTATTGATTTATCGAACTAAATCTCACCCATTGATAAATTAAAGAAATAAATATCAAATATATGTGCTTGTTATTATATTAGGATTAAGAGCACACACTTCCATAATAACTGAGGTCTTTATTCTTTTATAAAGTCAGTATAAAAGGAACGACCTCAAATGATCCTACTCAATACACTCTAAGTGTACTAGTGTAATCATATAGTTAAGATAAACTAATACCTAATTACACTACGACCTTCCAATGGTTTGTTCCTTTCCATCTTGGTCGTGAGCTACTGTTTATAATTTATAAGGAACCGATAACATGATCTTCTGTATGTGACACCACACACCATGTTATCTACAATATAAATTAATTGAGCAACTACATTTATCATAAATGTAGACATTTGACCAATGCGATTCTTATTTCTAGATTAATGTTTATACCAAAAGCTAGGCTTTTAGTATACACTCTAACATACATTATCTAAGTTGAATCAAATAACAGTAAGTTGTTAGGGTCGATTTGTAGCTAGAGAGGGAGGGGTGAATAGCTTGTCGCGCTTCTTGTGCTTGCTTCGGTGTTGTTGATATGCAGCGGAAATAACTCGAAACAAGACTCACAATGCTAACACTTAGATTTACTTGGTATTCACCTCAAGAAGAAGTGACTAATCCAAGGATCTACACATGACGCATTCTTCACTATAAAAAATACTCCTTCTCGATAACTACCGGAGGTGGAGAAACCTCGTACAAACTCACACAAGCATACAACTCAAAACAAGAAGTAAATATAAGATAATACAAATGAAAAACCTTCTTGCTTGAAACCTTGTAGCTTGTAAATGCCTCTTGAACCTTGGAAGTGCAGCAGCACTTGTCCCCAAGAGCTTCCAAGAACTGATGGAAAAGTCATGAGCGGTATATATGACCGGTTTTAATGATTGGCCAAGACATGCTTAACAGAATATTAGATGGGAAATATCTTCTAAAAGCTTTTTCAGTTATAATGACGTGTCTCCATTATAAATACAAATCATAAACGATAAAAAGAGTACATCTGGGGTACAGAAAAATTCCTTAAAAGATTATTTCACGAAGTATAGAAGATGACTTCATCTCCTAACAAACTCTAACGAACCGGGGACCACTTCACGACTACGGAGGTCACGTGAGGTAGTATAAAAAGAGGGATCACTACAAAAAATACACTGTTCTGGGACAAAATCTGGGATGAATTTATAAAAAAATACGTTGCAAAATTTTTTGGGATGAATTTTGTGACGAAAATATTTTTGTCCCAAACCTCTTGCTGCCAACTTTTGTAACGAATATTTTATTGTTGCAAATTTGGCAACGAATTTGGGGACGAAATTGACGACGAATAATATTTTCGCCCCCAAATTCGTCGCCAAATTTGCAACAAAAATATTATTTGTCACAATATCCTATACAAATTTGGAACGAATATTTGCTTTGTTGCAAACTTAGCAACGAATTTGGGAACAAAATTGGTGACGAATAATATTTTCGTCGCCAAATTTGCAACAAAAACATTATTTGTCGCAATATCCTATACAATTTTGGAACGAATATTTGCTTTGTTGCAAACTTAGCAATGAATTTGGGGACAAAATTGGTGATGAATTTATTTTTGTTGCCAATTTTGTCCCTAATTTGGCAACAAAATTTGGCAACAAACTAGATTTTCGTTGCCAAATTCGTCACTAATTTTCACCAAACCTTTGCAACGAATATTAATCTTGTTGCAAAATTTATGACAAATTTGGCAACGAAAATACTAATTTAATTTGCAACAAAGAATCGTTCGTCCCATATTTCGTCCCAGATTCTGGGATGAAATTTGGAACGAAAATGATTTTGTCGCAAAATTACGATAAGTTTGCGACAAATTATTTCCGTTGCCAAATTCATCCCTAAATTAAAAAAAAAATCTAGCAACAATTTTTTTTCTGCATTTCAATCCATACATACATATATACAACAAATTTAAATAACACATTATATCCATTCAACACATCCTAATTAATATTATCACATCTTATTTCACATACATCTATTAATAAATAAAATCAAATCATAATACAACAAATTCAGAGGTCTCAACACAACAAATTCAAAAGTCTCAACAAGTTATACAAGATCATTCTTCTTCCAGCTACTCCAAAATAATATACAAGTTCCACACTCCAAAAGTTATACAAGTCTCAATCTAAGAAGTTAAACAAGGATTTAAATAAAAAAAACTAAGATACAACTCATCTTCGTGGTCCGCAAAAGTTTTCTTCCCCATCAAATATTCTTTTCCTGCATAAAAATAAACAAATAAAGTAGATCATTTGTAAATAGAAAGATAATTACTTAAATTCTAACAGTCTCATGTAAATAGATCATTCTAATAGATAATAATGGTAAGTACTCACTCTACAGAGTAGTAATTTAAGATGCTAAAGTGAAAACCTATGATGATAAATAAACTAGAATAAAGGGAAACAAAGAGAAACGAGCAAAAAATGTAAGGACATAATCTACTTAACATTCATAAGTTTACCAATATCATGTACCCCCTTTTAAATTGGAAGAAGAAAGTATGTTAGTATTTATAACAACCCATAATTAGACTATAAGATAACTTTGCAATGAGAAAATAAAAATTCCTATACAATTAATAGCAAAATGGCTCATAATCATTTAATCAAAAAAATATTGAGAGCATTAATCAGTATTTTATAGCAACGGTAAATTAAATGGTAAGAAACACCTTGAAGCTAGTATGAACTGATGGATTGAAAGCGCTAGAGGGGGGGGGGGGGGGGGGAATAGCGCTCTTGGCTATTTCTTTTTTCAAAATATCGGAATCGTAAGATTAAGTAACGCAGCGGAAAAAGTAAAGCAAGCACAGAACGACACATGGAGTTTACTTCGTTCGGAGCCTGGGACGACTCCTACTCGAAGGCCCGCGATCCTTGATCGCTTTCCGTGGGCAACAACTATAAGCTCGTAAAATATTACAACTGGAATACAGTAGAGATTGCAATTATGTAAAGTTAAAACTAATACCGACAACGAAAGATTGAAGAGTCTGAGCTTCGGGTCGTCGGCGTCGAGTCGTAGCGCTTCAAAGTCATCTAGATGGCAGCACTTCACAGAAGAAAGCTTAGAATGTCTTGTTGTTCTTTGGCTGCACCTCCGACCCTCTTTTTATATGACATTCCGGGCGCCTGGAGTGTGACGTGGCCAACCAACCAGGATGCTCCACGTGGCGAAGTCGTGCAGGAGATAAAACTTGGTCCCGGGCGCCCGGATCCATCCCGGGCGCCCGGACCACCTTCTTCCAGCAGGTTCCTCACCTGCAAACAAAGGTTAGTCCGAGAAAAATACCCTGAAGACAGCGTTAGAATCTGATAAAACATAGTAAAGAATAAACGACAGTCTCGGGACTGTCCGGGTCTGACTTCGGATTTCCTACCGGAAACCCTAGGTCGACCCGACGCCTACTGTTCCCTCTACGGGGAACGCGTCCTCACCTACTCCCCTCAGGAGAGATTACCTGATGCCAGTCCGGTCCTCCAGACCGACTGGACTTTCCGCCTAGGGTTACCACCCCCTAGGACCTAGGGTTACCGCCCCCTAGGGTTTTTCTTCACCTAGGGTTACCGCCCCCTAGGACCTAAGGTTACCGCCCCTTAGGGTTTTCCTCCACCTAGGGTTACCGCCCCCTAGGACCTAAGGTTACCGCCCCTTAGGGTTTTCCTCCACCTAGGATTACCGCCCCCTAGGACCTAAGGTTACCGCCCCTTAGGGTTTTCCTCCACCTAGGGTTACCGCCCCCTAGGACCTAAGGTTACTGCCCCTTAGGGTTTTCCTCCACCTAGGGTTACCGCCCCCTAGGACCTAAGGTTACCGCCCCTTAGGGTTTTTCTCCTGCCTAACCGCAGCTAGGACTTTCCTGAAACACTCATTCAAACATGTTAGATCACACACTAACTTAACTTTGAATCCTTTGCCATTATCAAAACTAAGGTTCGATCGTCGGATGCTTCCTGCACCAACATGAACCATCTATTTCATAGCAATGGTAACTTAAATTATAAGAAGTACTTTGAAGCTAACTACAAGTATCCTAAATATGATACAACCTATTTTACCAGATCAAATTGTTATGATACAACCTATTGCACCATATTAAACAATACCTACAAATATCCTAATTTCATATGACATGGAGAGCATGAGATGTATTCTTAAAATTCCTATCATATGAAAATGTCTCAAATGAAAAAAAACACAAACTAGTTAAGGTCAATTAGTTGATACTAGTCTTTTAGTACTCATGGTTACTTGGTTGCTAGGAAAATTCTAATCATAATTCAGAATTTAAACTAATAATGCTATAGTAGCAAATTTCAACAAATTTATAAAAAGAATGATAACCTTATTTAACTTTTCAAAGGCAACTAATAAAAAAAATAAAATAAAAGTATAACATGTTCAACTAAGGGTGTGTTACTTAATACTTACTTTTTTCCGACATATATTTCGCCTCACCACCCCTATTAAAAACAAATGAACAATATTCATTAAAATAAAATTTACAAAAGTTAACAAGCCATGGATTAATGTTTAAACCACTAATTATGAGACAAATAATCATCATACATAATTAAAATCATGAACAATCATGATCACCACCATCATCGTTATCATCGCCGCCATCATCATCATCGTCATGCGAAGGAATCTGAGTTAGAGCAGAGCTCAACTGAAGGTGTCGCATGATAAAATCTTATTGTCGGCGCAACTCTCTCATATCTTGCTCCATTTGCGCCCTTTCTAGGTCTCTTTGCACCCTTTCTAGGTCTCTTTGCGATAACATTTCCTTTAGATTGCTAACCTCTTCAGTCAAGTTATTTACTTGGGTTGTAAGTGCTGGTGAGGAGGAAGATGTTCCAACTATTCTTTAGGTTCTGCTTAAGAAACCCATCCTCAATATCCTCCCCCCTTTGGTCCTCCATTGGCTTCCAACCATAAACTCAAATTATTACCAACAGAGTCCTCAGACCACTGACTATTGACACCACCAGCTTATGAACATGTTTGGGCTAGCTCGAGTTCATCATATTTTTCCTAATTTTTAAAAGACATAAGATATTGATTAGATATAATAGAAACACTTATAATATTTAGACAACGAAGGTACTTAACTACTAAAATCAAAATCATATATTAAGATCAAATAAATAATAATGCCAACCTTTACTGCTTTTGCTCTCGCCCCACTTCAAGTATTATCTTTTTTCCTAAAACTACGAGTGAAAGTATCAATGAAAGAGGGTTCCTTCCCCATCTCCTTGGTCTGAAAAACATGATTACAAATAACGAAATAATTTGATATATTAGGTAAAAAAATATTGTAAGAGTTAAAAAATTACCAATCTCAGTCTATACTCATCTATGTTAATGGAGCCTCTCACATATATAGCAGATGAGTCACTAGAATTGTGAGATTGATTCATTCTATTTAGGTTACTCCTTTGCTTACTTTCCTCCGTTGCCCAAAAGTTGGTGATCCTCTCCCAATTTTCTTCGGTGATGAAGTTTGGCTTTTTCCCCGACTCTTGGCGTGACTTAATACATGTCTGATATGATCACCATATTTCTTTTTAAATATTCTGCGGATCACCATTTCATCATTCAGGTCCCAATTATTTAAGCGCTGAAATGGAGAAAAATAATGTATTATATATTCACTTTAAATTTGAATTAAACTGAAGAAAATATACCTTGAACTCGCTCCACCATAGTTGTTTTGTGGTCGGTGAAGTGCTTGAATATATCATCGATTCTCCTCCCCAATAGTTATTCACGATTCTATTAATTTCGTGAACAACTTGTACAGGATTTTTGAATCTGTATTAAATTACAAACAAACGATGTTAAATAATTAAGATAGATAATAACATAAAATATTTTATAGTACTTACGAATCTCTAATGGGGACTTAAAAAGCTCTATCATTTCTAAACTCGGCAAATGAGTTTCTTGCAGAGTCAGGAAGATCTGTGGGCACTGGCAACTGCACAGGCGATGGTACAGATGGCGGCGAATTTGAAGCCAATGGAGAAGGTACATGAGATGGTCCTGCCTAATCAAGGGGTGACATAGGTACACTGGTAGGTGATGAATCAGTCTGATCCTATGATCTCCGTCTACATTCACCACAACGAAATATATGCTGAAAATTCTAATATAAGATAAAGTAAATTGCGAATTTGATGCATAAAAAAGAACATTTAAAAACTTACCATTTTTACATAAAACTTATAGAAGAAGAGGGAAGAATATGAGATGTCACCTCTAATGACCTGTAGGAACAAATACAATATATTAACAGATAAAATAAATAAAATTATAAATGAGACAGTATATAAAAAACTCAGTGAGCTATAAGTTTGGTAAATTTGCATATTAATGATAAATGTGCTTGTAAAACAAACTAGTACCACAAATGTAAAAAAATATGACAAATTCCTTTTAAAAAGCTAACAAAACTTGCCCATCATCAAAAATCAAAGTCCTCATTGTCATTATCCTCCTCCTCCTCCTCCTCCTCCTCCTCATCATCATCATCATCATCATCATCATCAATTTCACTTGTATCCACATTTATCACTACACCGCTAGGATCTCTTAAGGTTGGAATAAAATATTCCTCAGTCTGAAAGGTGTTTGCAACTTCCTCTTGTTGATATGCAATGTTTTCATAATGTGCCATAATTTTTTTCGTTCTTTGGTTTTACAAACAACCCACCAATCAATCTTATCACGTTTCAAACTAGGATACGAAGAATAGAATACTTGAGTTGCTTGTTGTGCCAACACAAATGGTTCATATCTCTTATAAAATCTCTTATGATTTATTTCAACCAAATTATAATGTGGATGCACCTTCATCCCTTTGACAGGGTCAAACCAGTGATATATAAATAATATAACTTACATTTGTGGCCCTAGGTATTCTACTTCTATAATTTCATCCAACAAACCATAGAAATCATTACTTGCACCTCCTTCATTGGATGACGATACACACACCCCACTATTCATGGTATTCTTACCCATTCCATATTCTTGAGTATGAAAATTATATCCATTTATGAAATATGTTGGCCAAGTGCGTACGAATGATTTTGGACCCCATGACAGATAGATTAGCCATTCTTGCTCAAGGTAAGCTTGATTACCATGAACCTAAGGTCAAAACACCAATTGTTAAAAGTATGCATATGTATCAACCAAATATAGTTTGTTTACTTACACATGATTTGAACCATGCAGCAAATTTTTCTTCACAAAATTGATCAAACTCTTGTGTCGACAATTTAGAATATAAGTTTTGAAATATCCTACTAAAAAAAATATATTATTACACAAACAATTTACGACATTTAAAAAAATAAAATAAAAATATATACTTACTCGTAATATGACGATACTTCTGGATAATTTAGTAAAATATAGGTCTGGGCTTTCCGCCATTCTTTACCAGTAAGTATCTTTGTTTACAGGGTCCACTTGGCCGACCAAGGTAGTTAAAAATTGAAAAAGAGTTCACATTTGGATCAATAGGACCCTCATCATTTCTGCCCGCTCTTCACCTTTTGCTATGAACATGAGGTTCAAAATAATATGATGCAAAAGTTGTTACTTCCTCCAGAATGTATGCATTAATAATAGACGCTTCAACTCGTGTTTTAATTTTCACTTTTTTCTTCAAATGATATAAGAATCCGTTGGTAATATAACAAATTATATAAAATATCAATATATAATCCAAAATTAGTAAGTTTTTTTGTATTCAAAGAGTCAAAGTATAGAAAAAAGAAATTCTACCTTTCAAATGGATACATCCACTGAAAAATGACAGGTCCTCCAACTTTGGCCTCATATGGCAAGTGAACCAAAAGATGTTCCATAGAATCAAAAAAAGAGGGTGGAAATATCCTTTCCAAATTGCACAAAATGATTGGAATGTCTCTCTCTAACTTATCCATGTGTGAACATCTCAAAACTATTGAGCAAATATCATGTAGGAAAATACTTAACTCCGTAATCTCTCCCCATACAAATTGTGGTAAGAGTTCTTTAAAAGCAATAGGAATTAGTCTTTACATTATTATATGACAATCATGACTTTTCATACCAATTAACTTGCATTCTTTCATATCGACACATCTTCCAAGATTAGAGACATATCCATCTGGAAATTTCAAAGATTTCAACCATTCACATAGGACGCGTCGCTAATCCTTATTTAATGTATAAACTGCCTTTGTCTTTGGTCCCCTACTATTTTCATCGACATCAAGAGTGGGTCTTTTACAAATGAGTCGCAATATAAATTTACAAACATCTAGATTTGCATCATCTCCCCAATATAACATACAATCATCTCTACAAACATCAATTCTTTCCACCGGAAGACCTAATTCTTTCACCATTTTTTCATACTGTAAAAATCAGGAGGTAAAATGTGATCACGTGGCAATGAGTCATCAAAATCTTGAACAAAAGCATCAAAGCAATCTTGCGACACACTATGATTTGCCTTTATATTTAATAGTCTTGCGGTGAGAGATAATTTAGTTTAACTGTCACAACCGACCCATAATGGTTCATCTACAGCACTTAACACTTCTTGAAATTTGTGATAAGTGTTGGTTGCTACTCGGAAAACCTAGAGGTTCCACTGTACAAAAATTTTGTACAAAGGTCTGAACCTTTTCCTAGCTATCATGTGTTCTTTTAAATTAAATTTTGGATCGCCTGCGGAACTTAACACGTTTGATCCAAAACTTAATCTATTTGTTCTTTTAGGTTTTGACTTGGATCTCCTGCGGAACTTAACACGTTCGACCCAAATCACCTTAAGTTATTAATTCCATTAAATATTAATTTCCATAATCGGTTCCCAGTATTGACGTGGCGAGGCACATGACCTTCTTGGATATGGGAGCAACCACCACCGACTAGACAAAACATTTTATAGAAATCTAATATTTAATTTCCTAAAATAACTTTAGGTTAACCGAAAAGAACAATCAAATCACAAGGAAAATAAAAAAACACAACTTCGAAAAACATATTCGAAATACTAGAACGTAAGCCTCTTGTATTTGGTATTATTTCCATAAATAACTAGTATGATGCGGAAAGAAAAATTACTAGTTATACCTTTTAGAAAGACCTCTTGATCTTCTACCGTATTCCTCTTCTAACCTCGGACGTTGTGTGGGCAACGATCTTTCGAGATGAGAAATCACCAACCACCTTCTTCTCCTCCTAGCTAGGTTCTGTAGGACCGTTGGGCCGGCTAGAAGGGTTGGTAAATAACCTGTCAATTAAAAACAGACAACCCTTCCTCGAACGATTAAGCTAACACTTGTAAAATGAATTAAGCAGATAAATAGAAGCATAAAAGAAAAGACGAGGCACCAGATGTTTACTTAGTTACAACCGATGTGGTTGTTAATCCAAGGAAGATTAAGCTCAAAAACTCCTTCAGGCGGAGAAACCTCTTACAACGTTTAGGCACAGAAAACAGAAGCTTAACTACAGCTAAAGCATACAAGTGTTTGGAAATAGAATGATCGTGATTGTTGAAAAGCTTCTAGACCAAGGCTATATTTATAGCCTTGGTCGGGGCGCCTGGAAGGGTTCCAGGCACCTAAAATTTATCCCCCAACGGTTGGATCGAGTCAAAGCTCGATCCTGGGAAAAATCACTTCCGGGCGCCGGAAAGTTCCGGGCGCCCGGACAGTTCCGGGCGCCCCGGAGCCAAAAGTCAACCCAATTGACTTTTGGTCCGTGCTCTCTTCTCCGGTTCAGCTCGCCTCTGGTCCGGGTCTTTCTGCTCCGGCTCCGCTTGCTTGGGTGATATCTGACATCCGGAATAGGGCTCACCCGAACCCATCTTCCGGTCTTCTCGAGCGTGCTTCCCTCCGGCTTCTCATCCCTCGGAATTGCCGCGTGTCCCTTCTCGTCCACCAGCGTACTCATCCGCAGACTTCGTCCCTCGGTCGCACCCTGTGCCGACGTTCGCGCTAGCTGCGTCTCTTGCTCCCCGAGCAATCTTCCGCTCTAGCTTTCGTACCTCGGAACCACCGCGCGCACTTCCTTCTCGTCCGCCGGTGTACTCTTCCGCAGCACCTCGTCCTTCAGACGCACGGCGTGTCGTCCTTCTCGCTAGCTGCGTCTTCCGCTCGAGTACCTGTGTTCCTAAGCTCCTGCACACTTAGACACAAGGTTAAATACACACAGGACCTAACTTAACTTGTTGATCACACCAAAACAACCTTGGGGTTCCAACAATCTCCCCCTTTTTGGTGTGATCATCCTAAGTTAAGCTAGGGTTACAAATAGACATAGAATAAAAACAATTTATTGCAATAACATGCAACATAATAGAAAAAATTGAATTTAAAAAATTTCAAATTTTAATTTCCAATTTTCTACCTCCCCCTAGACTTATACTTTCCCTTCTCCCCCTTTGATCACAATAAAAATGGGGTTTCAAGAAAAATAATCTAAGGGTTTGACACTTAGAAAAATTATAGAAATCTATTTCAATGTTTTTCGGAGAAAAAATATTTCCAAATTAAAGAAAAAAATTTCTAAGTTAAAGAATGACTTTTTGAAAAATTTCTAAGTTTTCACCAGAAATAAATCTTTCTAAGCCCAAAAATTTATGCAAGAAAATTTTAAAAAAATTGATAGCATTAAAAAACTTTTCTATGCATTTATTTTTATACTGATACTTATATCCGCAAGTTTTAAATTTCCATTTCAATTTTTCATAACTTCTCAAATTACACTTTTTCAAATTTAAAGCCATAGATATTAAACATGCAATAATTTGTATCATGTTAATTTCTATTATTTTTTGAATTGCAACTTCACAAAAATATTCAAATAGCATAGATTCTAACTTGATAAAATTTTTCGACAATATAAAAAATTCTTTCGGCAATGTGCAAAATTCGTTCGAAAGAATGCAAGAATTTTTTAACAATAAAAATTCTAATTTACAGGAATCTATTAACAGATTTCTTAATCTGAAACATCTTTTCGGTGACTCAATTTCTAAATCGCAAAATTCTTTCGAGAGAGAAATTTGTAATTCAAAAAATTCTTCTAATTTGCATAATTCTTTTGTCAAAATATTTTTAAATTTGCAAATTTCTTTTGATAATATTTCTAATTTGCAAGACAAATTTGACAATTGATTTTCTAATTCAAAAAACTTTTTCGGTAATTCAATTTTTAAATCGTAAAAATCTTCAGGTAATTTTTCTATTGAATTAACCGGTTGTTCAGAAGGTAGAGACCATACCTTACTTACCTCGTTGGCCGTTGGTTCTCCCCCTGTTGAATTAATTTCTTCCGAAGATTCTCCCCCTTCATCGATCTCGGGATGTACTTCGGATGTTGGGGTTGTCTCGGTAATTTCTTCCATCTCGGATTCTGATGACGGCTCGATGTCTATTGAGGGGACGGCTTCAATCGGTTCTTCGTAGAGTTTTAAGAACTTTTCCCAAAGTTCTTTTGAGTTGTTGTATTTGCCGGTTCTTTTGAGATCTTCATTTGGTATCACGGTTAGGAGATGAAATTCTGCCCGTCCGTTTGCCATCGATTCGTTACGTTGCTTTTTGTTCCAGAGACGTAGATCGAGTCTTTCTCCGTTCGTGTTCTTCGGTTCTTCATAACCAGATTTTAAAATTAAAGAAATACCAAGGTCTGAGTTAAGGTATACCTCCATTTGTTTCTTCCATGAAGAAAACTCCCCCTCGAATGCTGGTGGGTAGTCGCTAGCTCCGGCCATTGTTTTGTTGCTTCAGACGGCGGTTAGTCCTTCTGAGGCGTCTCGGCTCTGATACCCCTTGTAGGACCGTTGGGCCGGCTAGAAGGGTTGGTAAATAACCTGCCAATTAAAAACAGACAACCCTTCCTCGAACGATTAAGCTAACACTTGTAAAATGAATTAAGCAGATAAATAGAAGCATAAAAGAAAAGACGAGGCACCAGATGTTTACTTGGTTACAACCGATGTGGTTGTTAATCCAAGGAAGATTAAGCTCAAAAACTCCTTCAGGCGGAGAAGCCTCTTACAGCTTTTAGGCACAGAAAACAGAAGCTTAACTACAGCTAAATCATACAAGTGTTTGGAAATAGAATGATCGTGATTGTTGAAAAACTTCTGGACCAAGGCTATATTTATAGCCTTGGTCGGGGCGCCTGGAAGGGTTCCGGGCGCCCTGAGGGGGATAAATTTTATCCCCCAACGGTTGGATCGAGTCAAAGCTCGATCCTGGGAAAAAGTCACTTCCGGGCGCTCGGAAGGGTTCCGGGCACCCCGGACAGCTCCGGGCGCCCCGGACAGTTCCGGGCGCCCCGGAGCCAAAAGTTAACCCAATTGACTTTTGGTCCGTGCTCTCTTCTCCGGTTCATCTCGCCTCTGGTCCGGGTCTTTCTGCTCCGGCTCCGCTTGCTTGGGTGATCTCTAACATCCGGAATAGGGCTCACCCGAACCCATCTTCCGGTCATCTCGAGCGTGCTTCCCTCCGGCTTCTCGTCCCTCGGAATTGCCGCGTGTCCCTTCTCGTCCACCAGCGTACTCATCCGCAGACTTCGTCCCTCAGTCGCACCTCGTGCCGACCTTCGCGCTAGCTGCGTCTCTTTGTCACGCCCCCAGAGGAGACCGTACCGAAAAATTTCGACAGCATCTCCCCTGTACGGGTGACAATCTGAGGCATACATACATACAATATACATCAGCCACATACGGCTGGAATATATCTACACAACCACGCAGTTATATAATCAGCCCACTCGGCTGGAACTTATATAAATATATGAATCAGCCCACACGGCTATACTAAAATCAACACAGCGGAAATCACAAACAACGATCACAAAACACAAATCAACTGACTGCGAGCCGGCTCGGCTTGACACAATAATATCAAACCAAATACAAGAGAATACAAATACATAAACAAGTACAAAACCCAAAATACAAATAACGTAAGCAATACCGAAAACGTAAGGTCGTCCTCGAATGTGACGTGGAACTGGCGGACAGGATCTCCAGGCGACTCCATAAATCATTTACCTGCTACCTGGTGAAATTACCAATATACGGGGTGGTGAGTATAAAGACTCAGCGGGTAAGAGACAGATAGTGCATGAGTGTAAGTAAAGAACTAGAGATGCAAAGGTATACAGTCTCGTATGGAAATAGCAGATACTACAGTGATATCATAATAAGTGTCCATACCTGAAACCATATCCTAGGCTAGTAAGGGAAGGTAGATGTAGCAAAGTCCTGCTACAGTACTGCTCATAACTACATGGTATCATGTGAGGTATATACAGGTCAATGGTAAGTAAGCCAGTGTCTAAACACCTAACACAGGTATAAATCTCAACCTAAGTAAGCATAGCAGCATAAATAAACAACAGCAGCATAATCTAGCAACAATAGCATAGATAAGCAACAACAGCATAAGTAAACAACCAGCAGATATAAACAACAGCGTATGTACGGATGGTCACCCCGCCCACCTCTCTGCACCATGACCCCTGTATGGGCGAGAGGCCGGATCGATGACAACTGTACCACCCAAAGGCCGCCACTACTCTCGAGTGACCGGATGGACAGGTGCATAGCAGCTAAATAGCTACGTCTGCGACGGGGGTCCCTGCTGCCGCGACTCCAGCAATCACTACCCATGAGTGTGCGAGTGGGGGCATGACAGGACATGCGGCACGCTCCAAGCTACCACTACCCATGAGTGGCCGAGCGTGCGGCCCAGGCCAACGACCGTCTCAACCACAAGGGAGCCAAAGTCGTCGGCTATGCATGCAATGACATGATGCGAATAATGCAACAGTCATCATATATATATAACAGGAAATCAGGTATGCTACATGAATCCGCATGCTCAATACTAAGCATAAATAAACAGTAATCAAAGCAGGTAAACATGGTATCAGGTGTCCATATATCCAATACCTACTATCTAATGTCTGGTGTCTGGTATCCAATACCTAGTGCTATAGTATCTGCTAAATATCATGGATAGCAACGAGAGACTGTATAGATACAGAAACGAGTAGCTCAAAGATTGAGTGGAAGTATCAAATGCTGGAAAAGTAAGAGTGGAGTCAAGATAAACATAGTAGTCAACTAAACATATAGCTCATGCACTAAGATCAATGTGCTAAAGAGATAAAGCAAGAAATACCCGCCTTATGTGTCGATCGTGCCAAACGATCTCACGTCGAGACGCTCATCTCGGATCAAAATCCTGCAAATCACACGATGTACAATTTAGCTAATCACATATGTAATATCTAGCTAAACCCCAAAACCCAAACTAACTAGTGGATACCCTAATCGAAATGATTAACCTCAATCATCTCCTTTCGTTGATTAACTTACGATTAGCAATATGATCACCACTAATAAACCCAAAGATTAAACCTAATCCAACATAAATAGTTTATCCACGAGATCAATTGCTAACTAAAAATCTGACAACTAATATAACTCATGAATAAATTCCAAAATTCCAATTTCTAACACAGGATCAACACATTTCATTACCTAGAGATCACATACCTTAGCTTCCTCCAACAATTGTAGCTCTGACCCCTCACCCAAAATCCTTCAGCACCTCTGGAATCGCTATCCGATCTGCAACCCTTGGTGTTTCTGGTGGCCACAAACAATTGCAACTGGTAGAAATCCTACCTCAAATGTCGAGTGATCAGTAACATCGGAACGAAGAACTAAGGCATACTACAGCAAAGGAAAAAGGGGAAGAGGTGATGACTAACCAGATCGATTAGAGCTCCGTCAAAATGGGAAGGGAAACACATCGTGATGAAGGCTTCTGCGGTGGAAATGGGTTGCAAATCCAGGGAAAGGAAGACGGCCTTTTGGAATGTCGATTCAATCCAAAGATCTGCTGCTGGAACCCTAGCCTCACTCCGGCGAACCTAGGGCTCTGATCTGCCGACCTCCGACCACAGAAACTATACGTGCGACGGCTAGCCGAAGAGAAGCTCCACCAGAGAATCTTCAGATGAGGAGAAGACATAGATGCTCGATCAACACGGAGATGTGCAACGCCGGTCGATCAGGTGCGGACGAGCGTCGAGAATAGAGACTTCCGGTGAGTCGGGAGAGTTTGAGAGGAGATCGACGTTTTCGGGAGAAAGGAGGGCCGCGGAGAGGGCATCGACGGTCGAGCTCTTCAGCGTTAGAGGTCTTGTGGTCTACGGCGATGAGGAGGTTTAGGGGAAATCGGGAGAGGGAGACTCTGCCGGTGCGGAGTGAACGAGGCCAGCGATCTGTCGACGCCGTTGCGGGCTTCGGAGGGTGGCGCAGAGGAAGCGAAGGGGAGATGTCGGCGGTGAGGGAAGGCTTTAGAGCACGGGTTAGGAATGGGTGTGGTTTTTAAATTTAAACTTAGGTTTAGATAAATCAAAACCTAAGTTTATTCCTCAATCAACTCCCATCTTTGGGTATTCCAAATAGGTTTTCACTAAACCCAATAATTGATCCCCTTAAAATACGTCATACGGCCTCCGATTAAATCCCAGAAAATTCCTAAAAATTCCTTAAAAATCCAATAAGATTATTTATCCAATAACCTTATTATTTAAATATTATTTGGGTGCTGTATTTTACACTCTTGCTCCCCGAGCAATCTTCCGCTCCGGCTTTCGTACCTCGGAACCACCGCGCGCACTTCCTTCTCGTCCGCCGGTGTACTCTTCCGCAGCACCTCGTCCCTCGGACGCACGGCGTGCCGTCCTTCTCGCTAGCTGCGTCTTCCGCTCGAGTACCTGTGTTCCTAAGCTCCTGCACACTTAGACACAAGGTTAAATACACACAGGACCTAACTTAACTTGTTGATCACACCAAAACAACCTTGGGGTTCCAACAGGTTCGGCCAACAATAAGGAAGCTTCACCAAGGAAGAAGATCAAAACACCAACCAAGCTCCAAGAGATGCTAGCTTTCTCTCCTTCTTCTTCTTCTTCTTCTTCTCCAAGTAGTATCCGGCCACCACAAGAACTCCAAGAGGGATGAAGTATTCGGCCACCACAAGAGGAAGAGAGGGAGAAGATGATGGCCGACCACAACACCAAGGAAAAGAGGGAGAGAAAATAATAGAGGTTGTCTTGTGAAGGCACCCTCACCCCTTCTTTTATATTCCTTGGCCAAGGCAAATTAGGAAATTTAATTACGATAAAATTTCCTTAATTTCCTTGACATGATTTAATTGAGAAAAATAAAATAAAATATCCCAATTTAATCTATATTGGCCGGCCACATCAAGGGGAAACAATTTAGACAAGTTTTAATCAACAAATTAAAACTTCCTAATTTGTTTCCGAAAATTTTAAAAAATAAAATTTCTCTTCAAAAATCTCTTCATGGTTGATAAAAGGAAATTTCTATAATTTTAATTTTACAACATGTGAATAATTTTTAAAGAGAAAATAAAATATCTCACCAATCTACAAATAAGGAAAGAGATCTAATCTTTTTCTTTAATCTTTTGTAGATCTTTTATAAGAGAGATATTTTAATTTTAATTCTCTTTAATAAATTATTTCTTCCACATAATAAAAATTAAAATTAAAATTCCTTTTTAATTTAATTTGGCCGGCCCCCACTAGCTTGGGTTCAAGCTAGGGCCGGCCACCCCAATTTATACCTAGGTCGGCCCTAGCTTGGTTCCCAAGCTAGCTTGGCCGGCCCCCTATTTGTGGGTATAGAAGGTGGGTATAGTACTCTATAAATAAGAGGCTACGATAGGGACCGAGAGGAGGAATTGGTTTTGGTCTCCCGATAAAATTAAGCATCCCGTGTTCGCCCCGAACACACTACATAATTTTATCAATAATAATTCATTCCACTAGAGAACTATTATTGAACTACCGCACCAATCCCAAATTACATTTTTGGGCTCCTGCTTATTATGAGTGTGTTAGTCTCCCTGTGTTTAAGATATCGAATGTCCACTAATTAAGTGAGTTACTGACAACTCATTTAATTAATATCTAAATCCAAGAGTAGTACCACTCAACCTTATTGTCATGTCGGACTAGGTCCACCTGCAGGGTTTAACATGACAATCCTTATGAACTTCTCTTGAGGACATTATCAACCTAGTATCTCTAGGACACAGTTTCCTTCTATAATCAACAACACACACTATAAGTGATACCATTTCCCAACTTATCGGGCTTATTGATTCATCGAACTAAATCTCACCCATTGATAAATTAAAGAAATAAATATCAAATATATATGCTTGTTATTATATTAGGATTAAGAGCACACACTTCTATAATAACCGAGGTCTTTGTTCCTTTATAAAGTCTGTATAAAAGAAACGACCTCAAATGGTCCTACTCAATACACTCTGAGTGTACTAGTGTAATTATATAGTCAAGATAAACTAATACCTAATTACACTACGACCTTCTAATGGTTTGTTCCTTTCCATTTTGGTCGTGAGCTACTGTTTATAATTTATAAGGTACTGATAACATCATCTTCTGCATGTGACACCACATACTGTGTTATCTACAATATAAATTAAATGAACAACTACAAACAAATGTAGACAATTTGACCAAATGTGATTCTTTATACATAATGAATGTTTACAAAGCTTAAGCTTTCAGTATACACTCCAACAATCTCCCACTTATACTAATGACTAAGCTGTCATATCTTCTACCATACATCTGATTCCCATTCCCTCCACATGCCGATCAAAAGCTTTCGCCGGAAGGGCCTTAGTGAAAGGATATGCCAGGTTATCCGCTGATGCAATCTTGGCGATGACAACTTCTCCTCGCTTCACGATATCTCGTATCAGGTGGTACTTGCGCTCTATATGTTTACTTGCCTTATGAGCTCGTGGTTCCTTCGAGTTTGCAACTGCACCGCTATTATCACAATAAATTGTGATGATTTTGGGCAAACCAGGAATCACATCTAAGTCCATTAGAAAGTTCCTTAGCCATACTGCTTCTTTAGCTGCCTCAGAGGCTGCTACATACTCAGCTTCCATGGTTGAGTCCGAAACGCATTTCTGCTTAACACTCCTCCATGAAATGGCTCCACCTCCTAAAGTAAACACATAGCCTGATGTAAACTTACTGTTGTCCTTATCTGATTGGAAATCAAAATCCATGTAAAGCATAACATCTGCCCAGTAAACTAGCATATAATCTCTAGTCCTTCTCGGTACTTTAATATATGCTTTACCGCAGTCCAATGTCCTTGTCCAGGTTACTCGATATCTGCCGACCATGCCCAAAACGGATATCGATCTCGTACATAGCATTGCATACATTAGGCTTCCCATACCAAGCATAAGGAACCGCTTTCATGTCCTCTATCTCTTCGACGCCTTGGAGACATCTCTTTAGATAGAGCTACTCCATGTCTAAAAGGTAAGAAACCTTTCTTGGAATCCTGCATGCTAAAACGAGCAAGGATTGTATCTATATATGAAGCTTGGGACAGACACAACATTCTTTTCGTACGATCCCTTATAACTTTGATACCAAGAATGTGTGCACAATCTCCTAAGTCCTTCATATCAAATTGTTTGGACAACCATACCCTTACGTCTGATAATACCTTGACATTGTTGCCAATTAACAAAATATCATCTACGTATAGTACAAGAAATACCACCACGTTTCCGTTACACTTCTTATATACACAAGACTCATCCGGACTTTGAATAAATCCGTATGACTGGATTACTTCATTAAACCGGATGTTCCAAGATCTTGAAGCTTGATTTAGTCCATAAATTGACCGATTGATCTTGCACACTAGATGCTCTTTGCCTTTTTCAATGAACCCTTCTGGTTGCTTCATATGGATGTTCTCTTCAAGACTTCCATTAAGGAAAGCTGTCTTGACATCCATTTGCCAAATCTCATAATCCATATGAGCAGCAATGGATAAGAGTATCCGGATAGACTTAAGCATGGTCACCGGTGAAAAGGTCTCCTCATAATCGATTCCCTCTTTCTGAGTGTACCCTTTCGCAACAAGCCTAGCTTTGAAGGTTTCTACCTTCCCGTCTGTCCCTCTTTTCCTTTTGTAGATCCACTTGCATCCAACGGCTTTACACCATCGGTGGTTCTACAAGCTCCCAGACCTTATTAGAGTACATAGACTCTATTTGAATTCATTGCCTTTTGCCAAGATCTCGATCTATATCTTGGAGTGCTTCGTCATATGTTCGTGGATCAGGTTCATGTTTACTGGATCAAGTCCAAGACTCTCCCAAAACATGAATCTTTCAGTTTTTAACAACCTCCCACTACGACGAGGCATCGTCTGTGGTTGTGTATCATGTGACACGTGTTGCGGTCTCTTGTGGTACTTCATCTTGTACTGTTGACTCAAGTAGACGTGTCCTCTCTAAGTTCTTCTAAAACAACTTTACTCCGGTTGTGATCCATTATATATAGTCTTCTTCTAAAAGCGGGCATTGGTGCTAACAATGACCTTCGTCTTTGGGACTATAAAATAAACTTCCTTTCGTCCTTTGGGATATCCCACAAACACGCGAACTTTACGAGATTCTAACTTATCAAGATCTTTTAGCACATGTGTCGGACTACCCCAAATCCGAATATGTCTTAGGTGGGTTTTCGCCATTCCATAATTCTATGGGAGTAGAAGAAACTGATTTAGAAGGTACTAAGTTCGGAACATCTATTTCCAGAGCATATCCCCAAAACGAATTTGGTAATTCTGAATAACTCATCATTGATCTAACCATCTCCATAAGAGTCCTATTCTTTCGTTCCGCTACACCATTCTGTTGGGGTGTTCCAGGTGCAGACAATTGGGATTGAATCCCGGCCTCTGATAAGTAATTCCTAAACTCTCCTAAGAGGTATTCGCCACCACGATCAGATCGTAGTGTCTTGATACTTTTACCTAATCGGTTTTCCACATCAGCCTTGTATTCTTTGAACTTATCAAAGCACTCGGACTTGCGGCGCATTAGGTAAATATATCCGTATCTTGAATAATCATCTATGAAAGAGACAAAATATTCAAAATCTCCTCTTGCCTGGACAGACATAGGACCACACAAATCAGAGTGAACCAATTCTAACACTTCTTTGGCTCTATACCCCTTGGCCTTGAACGACCTCTTGGTCATTTTACCTTCTAAGCAAGATTCACAAGTTGGAAAATTTTCCAACTCTAATGAACTCAAAAGTCCATCGGCTATAAGCCTCTGAATCCTACTTAAGTTAATATGACCAAGCCTTAGATGCCAAAGATATGCTTGGTTCATTTCCGAAGGTTCTTTTATCTTATTAGAATTAGAAGATGAGTTATAAATTTCCATGTTTTGCTTTGTGGAAGAAATTGGATTTAAAGTATACAAATTGTCAACTAATGCACCAGAACAGATAATCACTTTATTTCTTTTAATAACTACATCGTTACCAAAGGAAACTGAATATCCATCTAAAAACAGTTTAGAAACTGAAATTAAATTCTTTCTAAAATTGGGTACATAAAGATAATTTCTTAAAATCAAATTTCTATTTCTACTAAAAGATAAGTAGGCGTCTCCCATCGCAATGCCACCTTAGTAGCATTGCCCATGTAGACAGTAATCTCTCCTTCGAGATAGTCGTCGGTTTCCGGAACCCCCGCAGAGAATTGCGAGACATGATCATGGCTCCGATCACACGGTCTTGGTAGATAACACCGCTAAACATGTTTCAACAACTAGAGAATGAGATATACCTTTGTTTTGGTTCCTACGAGGAGATGTCCAGCCTGCTTGCAGATGAAGCATTGCCCTTCGGCTTCTTCACTCTAAATCCCGTACTCGAGATTTATTCACTTTCTTTCTGAACCGACTTGTTTCTTCTTCTTCTTTCCTCTCGGTTTAGAAGTAGAACCATTTTCGATAGTGAATTTGAGCATTGTGATGAAATAATCCTTCTGCTGGTTCTGTCAGTAGTTCCGCCAATGAATAAATCCTCTTATTCATATTATAGTTCGATGCTCAAAACTTTTAGGTAGCGTTTGGAGGATCATATCGATCTGGGTTTCCCATCAATTTCTCCTCCAAGGATTTATCTCGTTCGGATAAGCCATCATCTTTAGGATATGATCCCTTACGGGTGTCCCTTGCATGGTGGTGTCATTATCTTTCTCATGGCTTCTTGCCTAGGAGCCCTATCCGATGACCAAAGAGTTCCTTGAGATTGTTCATAATATCATAGTCGTTGGTAAATCTTGATGTTGCAATACATTTGACATTGAACCCAAAATGTAACACCTGCCATCTCATATGCTTTTACCCATTTCCTATGATATTCATCTCCTCTTGGGTAGATTCACCAAGAAAGTGCTTCAGGACAAGACTCGACCAAGACAAATTTATAGCTTTCGGTAAGGACAATGTCCAAGTTCCTTTTCAATCTATGTAATTAGGTCCAGTAAGTCTATTCTGTTGAAGATGGACAGTGGGTTGAAAGTCATCCTAAGAATCACAAATAACTTTTGGTCAGAACTCTAAATTTAGAATAATATTGATTTCTCAAACAATACTATTTTAAATTAACCAACACCTCAAAACACCGTGAATTTTGTATGCCACGTTAGTGTGGACGTATACAAATTCAACATTTGTAAAAGAAGGGTTTTAACCCATTAATTTTATTATCTTGTCAACTTAACTTTTTGACAAATAAAATTAATAGTTGGTATCATTTGGTCACACAAATAATAGCAGTGACTCCGATGGGGAGGATACTATTAGATGTGTCTAAGTGTATACCGCTACTTGACACTAAGTCCATTAATAAGATTATGCCCCTTCCGTTGGGAAAGATCACACGCTCTTAATTAACTTCCTATAGTCATCCAAAAATGGAAGTCTATTCTAGTGATCCGCAAACAAGCTCATCCGTTATGGAGGAAGGCACTCAGAGCCAACGTGCAAGCTTGTTTGCATCACTTACAAACCAGTAATGGAGACCATGAGATTTACTTAAAAATCCCTCTCCCACTCAGTTATTTATAAATGAGGAATTTTAACTATGCTAGCCTACTAAACTTGTAAACTAACATGCACACACAGCACAATATAAAAGCAATAAACAGAAAATCTAATTTTCAACTATTATGGCTTTTATCTCTAGTTGTCCTCCGTGTTGCCATATTTGGCCACCGCCACCGGGTCTAGCTGTCACATCCATCTTGCTCCTAGTTCCGTTGTGCCTCTGGTCCTTAGAAGGTTCCACGCTTTGCAAGATTCGATCCGCGACATAAATAGAATTTTACATTTTGATCCTATATTCCATAAAAGGAATGTACATGTATCTAGATAAAAATAAAATCCTAATAAAACTAAATACAGCTCCTGCTGTATTTTTAATACAATCATGCACACACATATAAATACCCTTGACATGTCCAAGGGTCCAATCACACATAATAACTAAAAGCCATAATAGTTGTTCTAAGAAGTTAGATCCTACTATTAATCACATTATCTATGACATGTGCTTAAACTAATACCAAATACATGAGGCAACATACCCTTCGATACCAATTGTTGGTTGCTACTCGGAAAACCTAGAGGTTCCACTGTATAAAAATTTTGTACAAAGGTCTGAACCTTTTCCTAGCTACCATGTGTTCTTTTAAATTAAATTTTAGATCGCCTGCGGAACTTAACACGTTTGATCCAAAACTTAATCTATTTGTTCTTTTAGGTTTTGACTTGGATCTCCTGCGGAACTTAACACGTTCGACCCAAATCACCTTAAGTTATTAATTACATTAAATATTAATTTCCATAATCGGTTCCCAGTACTGACATGGCGAGGCACATGGCCTTCTTGGATATGGGAGCAACCACCACCGACTAGACAAAACCTTTTATAGAAATCTAATATTTAATTTCCTAAAATAACTTTAGGTTAACCGAAAAGAATAATCAAATCACAAGGAAAATAAAAAAACACAACTTCGAAAAATATATTCGAAATACTAGAACGTAAGCCTATTGTATTTGGTATTATTTCCATAAGTAACTAGTATGATGCGGAAAGAAAAATTACTAGTTATACCTTTTAGAAAGACCTCTTGATCTTCTACCGTATTCCTCTTCTAACCTCGGACGTTATGTGGGCAACGATCTTCCGAGATGAGAAATCACCAACCACCTTCTTCTCCTCCTAGCTAGGTTCGGCCAACAATAAGGAAGCTTCACCAAGGAAGAAGATCAAAACACCAACCAAGCTCCAAGAGATGCTAGCTTTCTCTCCTTCTTCTTCTTCTTCTTCTTCTCCAAGTAGTATCCGGCCACCACAAGAGGAAGAGAGGGAGAAGATGATGGCCGGCCACAACACCAAGGAAAAGAGGGAGAGAAAATAATAGAGGTTGTCTTGTGAAGGCACCCTCACCCCTTCTTTTATATTCCTTGGCCAAGGTAAATTAGGAAATTTAATTACAATAAAATTTCCTTAATTTCACATGATTTAATTGAGAAAAATAAAATAAAATTTTTCAATTTAATCTATATTGGTCGGCCACATCAAGGGGAAACAATTTAGACAAGTTTTAATCAACAAATTAAAACTTCCTAATTTGTTTCCGAAAATTTTAAAAAATAAAATTTCTCTTCAAAAATCTCTTCATGGTTGATAAAAGGAAATTTCTATAATTTTAATTTTACAACATGTGAATAATTTTTAAAGAGAAAATAAAATATCTCACCAATCTACAAATAAGGAAAGAGATCTAATCTCTTTCTTTAATCTTTTGTAAATCTTTTATAAGAGAGATATTTTAATTTTAATTCTCTTTAATAAATTATTTCTTCCACATAATAAAAATTAAAATTAAAATTCCTTTTTAATTTAAGCTAGGGCCGGCCACCCCAATTTATACCTAGGCCGGCCCTAGCTTGGTTCCCAAGCTAGCTTGGCAGGCCCCCTATTGGTGGGTATAGAAGGTGGGTATAGGTGGGTATAGTACTCTATAAATAAGAGGCTACGATAGGGACCGAGAGGAGGAATTGGTTTTGGTCTCCCGATAAAATTAAGCATCCCGTGTTCGCCCCGAACACACTACTTAATTTTATCAATAATAATTCATTCCACTAGAGAACTATTATTGAACTACCGCACTAATCCCAAATTACATTTTTGGGCTCCTGCTTATTATGAGTGTAGAGTCTCCGTGTTTAAGATATCGAATGTCCACTAATTAAGTGAGTTCTTGACAACTCATTTAATTAATATCTAAATCAAGAGTAGTACCACTCAACCTTATTGTCATGTCGACTAGGTCCACCTGCAGGGGTTTAACATGACAATCCTTATGAGCTCCTCTTGAGGACATTATCAACCTAGTATCTCTAGGACACAGTTTCCTTCTATAATCAACAACACACACTATAAGTGATACAATTTCCCAACTTATCGGGCTTATTGATTCATCGAACTAAATCTCACCCATTGATAAATTAAAGAAATAAATATCAAATATATATGCTTGTTATTATATTAGGATTAAGAGCACACACTTCCATAATAACCGAGGTCTTTGTTCCTTTATAAAGTCAGTATAAAAGAAACGACCTCAAATGGTCCTACTCAATACACTCTGAGTGTACTAGTGTAATTATATAGTCAAGATAAACTAATACCTAATTACACTACGACCTTCTAATGGTTTGTTCCTTTCCATTTTGGTCATGAGCTATTGTTTATAATTTATAAGGTACTGATAACATCATCTTCTGCATGTGACACCACATACTATGTTATCTACAATATAAATTAAATGAACAACTACAAACAAATGTAGACAATTTGACCAAATGTGATTCTTTATACATAATGAATGTTTACAAAGCTTAGGCTTTCAGTATACACTCCAACAATAAGTTTCATCAACACCTGGTACATCTAACTCCTCCAATGGTGATGTATAAGTAGTAAACAATTGTTCATATGTTGGAGGGAAACTAGAACTTGCACTAATTATTTCGGGAATGAAATTCTGGCCTGTTGCATCAATTACCATCCTCTGATATGGATTTAATTGTTCATAATAACTCTGATTCCCACTAATAGAGAACTGGATATTCTATCCATAATCCTCATCAGATATGAACGGTTCACCATGACATGTCTAATTATAATAATTCAGGGTAAAGCCAAATCTACAAAGATGTTCTTCAACTTTATCAACGGTTAAAAATTTACTATTGTGACACTTTCTACACGGACACCTTATCTTCTTGCCATCCATATACTTAACTTGACTAGATGCAAAATTCAAAAATTGTCGCAAGCCAGTGATAAACTCATCGGTTAAGCACTAACGATTAGGCAAATTCTTGTTATACATCCAACTTCTTTCATTAGGCATTTTGCCTGTATTTATATATTTAAATACTATTAAAAATTACTACATATAAATCTTACCAATGAAGACAAATTTACAAAGAGAACCTTATCAAAATAAAGGAACACACATATATATAAAATATTACTGGATGAAATTTTGAATGAATTAATACCAGTACTAGCTAGAATGCCATAGGGAAGATCTATAACAAATTGAGACATACACAAACAATATTACAAATTTAGTCAATACTTTAACATAATAAATCAAGATTAAAATTAATTTATATAAGAGTTAAAATAGATTATCATAAGCCGCTGAGGGCAGTCGCGGCCACCGGGGGCAGCCGCGGCCATCGGGGGTAGCCGCGGCCATCGGGGGCAGCCGCAGCCACCGGCGACAGTCGCGACCACCAGCGACAGTCGCGACCACCGGGGGGTGAGGGCAGCTGCGACCACCGATCTGCCACTACGGCAGCCACGACCAGAGGCTAGCCGCGACCATCAGTTTGCCCCCAGGAGAGCTTAGCTTACATCTGTTCAAACATTCCAACTCATGTTTACATGGCCACCGGGGCAGCAACGCGCGGCCACCGGGGGTAGCAACGTGCGACCATCGGGGGCAGCAACGCGAGGCTATGCAGAAGCGGCCAGACGCGACCACGCGCGACCACGTACGGCCATATGCGGCCATGCGCGGCGAGGCACTGCCACGCCCGGCCAGGCACGACCACGCGCGGCCAGGCACGACCACGTGCGACCAGGCACAGCCACGCACGGCCAGGCACGACCACGCGCGGCTAGGGCCACGCATGGCCACACGCGGCTAGGGCCACGCATGGCCACACGCGGCCAGGGCCACGCACGACCATCACCACGCATGGCCAGGCGCGGCCACGGTCAGGCGCGGCAGCGCGCGACCACCCGCGACCACATCCGTCACGCACAGGAGAAGAGGGGAGATCTGAGAGAGAAGAGGGGAGATCTGAGAGGGGAGAGGGGAGAGGAGAGAGGGATACCTGCAATTGCGCCACCACTGGAGAAGAAGACCGCCATAGCCGATCAAGATCGATGGGTGAAGAAAAGTGATATGTAGGAGGGGATTTAGGGTTTTTTAGGAACAAAATTTTTTTGTCGCCATTGTTGGCCCTAATTTTTGCGATGAATCCAAAATTTGTCCAAAATTCTGGGACGAATCCATAAATTTGTCCCAACTTCTGGGACGAATCCAGAAATTCGTCCCAAATTTTGGGACGAATCTAGGAATTCGTCCCAAATTTAAAAAAAATAGAAAAATTATTCGGAAGCCCAAAATATGGACTTAGAGATTTTAGAATTTCATGAAATAAGTTTCTATGGGTTCCTAATTTTGTAACGATCGATAATATGTCCTCATCCATAATTTTACCCTAATATATTGAGTGGGGTGATTTTTTAACATGGATTAGTACATACTCGTGTTAAAAAAATCATCACACTCAATATATTAGGTTAAAATTCTGGATTATGATATTTTCATGATGAGGAGAAAAGTAGGAACCCATAGAAACTTGTTTCATTAAATTCTGAGATCTCTAGGTCCATATTTGGGGCTTCCGAATGATTTTTCTATTATTTTTATTTTTTTAAATTTGGGGTGAATCCTGGATTTCTCCCAGAATTTGGAAAGAATCTGGGAATTCATCCCAAATTTTGGGACGAATCCAGGAATTCATCCCAAATTCTGGGACGAATCCAAGATTCGTCCCAGATTTAAAAAAAAAATAGAAAAATCATTCGGAAGCCCCAAATATGGACCTAGAGATTTCGGAATTTCATGAAACAAGTTTCTATGGATTCCTAATTTTTACCAATCATTAATATGTCCTCATCCATATTTTTACCCTAATATATTTTGTGTGGTGATTTTTTAACATGAATTAGATCATACTCGTGTAAAAAAAATCACTACGCTCAATATATTAGGTTAAAATTCTGGATTATGATATTTTCATGATGAGGAGAAAATTAGGAACTCATAGAAACTTGTTTTATGAAATTCTGAGACCTCTAGGTCCATACTTGAGCCTTCCGAATGATTTTTTTATTTTTTTTATTTTTTTAAATCTGGGATGAATTCAGGATTCACCCCAGATTTAAAAAAAAAATAGAAAAATCATTCGGAATCCCCAAATATGGACCTAGAAGTCTCGGAATTTCATGAAACAAGTTTCTATGGATTATTAATTTTGTACCGATCATTAATATGTCCTCATCCATAATTTTTCCCTAATATATTTTGTGTGGTGATTTTTTAACATGAATTAGGTCACACTCGTGTTAAAAAAAATCACCACACTCAATATATTAGGTTAAAATTTTGGATTATAATATTTTCATGATGAGGAGAAAATTAGGAATCCATAGAAACTTGTTTCATGAAATTCTGATATCTCTATGTCCATATTTGGGGCTTCCCAATAATTTTTCAATTTTTTTATTTTTTTTAAATCTAGGACAAATCCAGGATTCATCCCAGATTTTAAAAAATTAAAAAAAATATAAAAATCATTCGGAAGCTCCAAATATAGACCTAGAGATCTCGGAATTTCATGAAATATGTTTCTATGAGATTCTAATTGTGTACCAATTGTTAATATATCCTCATCTATAATTTTACCCTAATATATTTTGTGTGGTGATTTTTTAACCCGAATTTGACATAATTCAGGTTAAAAATCACAATACTCAATATATTATTTTTAAATTAAGGATGAGGATATATTTATGATCAGGAGAAAATTAGAAACTCATAGACTCTTATTTCATGAAATTCTGACATCTGTAAGTCTATATTCTATGTGTTAGACACATATTCAAACATGCGTTAAACGTTAACATATATAATTAATAGTAAACTATCTATGTTTTACTATATAATGACCTAGAGATGTCAGAATTTCATAAAACAAGTTTCTATGGGTTTATAATTTTCTCATGATCTTAAAAATCTGGGATAAATCCAGGATTTGTTCCAGATTTTAAAAAAATAAAAAAAAATAGAAAAATCATTCGAAAGCCCCAAACATGGCCCTAGAGATCTCGAAATTTCATGAAATAAGTTTCTATGAGTTCCTAATTTTGTACCGATCATTAATATGCCCTCATCTATAATTTTACCCTAATATATTTTGTGAGGTGATTTTTTAACATGAATTAGGTCATACTCGTGTTAAAAAAATCATCACACTCAATATATTAGGTTAAAATTCTAGATTATGATATTTTCATGATGAGGAGAAAATTAGAAACCCATAGAAACTTGTTTCATGAAATTTCAATATCTCTAGGTCCATATTTAGGGCTTCCCAATGTTTTTTCTATTTTTTATTTTTTTTAAATTTAGGACGAATCCAAAAATTCATCCCAAATTCTGGGATGAATCCAGGATTCGTTCCAGATTTTAAAAAAAATAAAAAAAATAGAAAAATATTTTGGAATACCTAAATATGGACCTAGAGATATCAGAATTTCATGAAATAAGTTTCTATGGTTCCTAATTTTCTCCTCATCATGAAAATATCATAATCTAGAATTTTAACCTAATATATTGAGTGTGATGATTTTTTTTAACATGAATTAGGGCATACTCATGTTAAAAAAATCACCACGTTCAATATATTAGGTTAAAATTTTGGATTATGATATTTTCATGATGAGGAGAAAATTAGGAACTCATAAAAACTTGTTTCAAATTCCAATATCTTTAGGTCCATATTTTGGGCTTCCGAATGATCTTTCTAATTTTTTTTATTTTTTTTAAATCTGGGACGAATCCAGGATTCGTCCCAGAATTTGGGATGATTTCCTGGATTCGTCTCAAAATTTGGGGCGAATCCAAGATTCTTCCCAGATTTTAAAAAAATGAAAAAAAGGAAAATTAATAGGAGGCATTAAATATGGATCTAGAGATGTCGAAATTTCATGAAATAAGTTTCAATGGGTTCCTAATTTTGTATTGATCGTAAATATATCCTCATCCATAATTTTAACCTAATATATTTTGTGTGGTAATTTTTTAACCCTAATTACGTTAAATTTAGGTTAAAAAATCACCACACTCAAAATATTAGGTCAAAATTGTAGTTGAGGACATTTTTACGATCTGGAGAATGATACGAACACATAAAAACTTTTATCATAAATTTTTGATGTCTCTAAATCTATATTTAAAGCTTCCAATTATTTTTTATTTTTTTTTAAAACATTTCGATTTTGGGACAAAACCAGGATTCATCCTAGAATTGGAGATGATTCCATGGATTCGTCCCTAATAATTTTTTAAAAATATTTTTAAAAAAATTTCAATCTGGGACGAATTCTGGATTCGTTCCAAATTTTGGGATGAATCCTAGATTCGTCCCAGATTTTGGGACGAATCCTAGATTCGTTCCAGAATCTGGGACGAATCCAAAATTTATCCCAGAATCTAGGACAAATTTTGTGACGAAAATAGTTTTCGTTGGAAATTTTCGACGAAAATATTTTGTGGCAGATGGCGTTGCTAATTTGGGTCAAAATTTGTTTTTGTCGCCAAACTTGTTGCGATTTTGGGATGAAAATTATTTCTCCCAAATTTTAGTCCCTAAATCATTATTTTTTTTGTAGTGGATCCTCTCCGTTGGCATGGTACACAAGTTCTAGCATTTAAACTCTGTTTTTACTTCAGTTACTGTTCTTCTTCTTCTTCTTCTTCTTTTTCTTCTTCTTCTTCTTCTTCCATTTGTGAGAGGAACTGACTTGAGCGTGGAGGGCATAGCCAGGGATCTCCACCTCGGTCTTAGGTCACTAACGTTTTGTTGGCTTGTCTCACTGTGCGCAGGAGCGTTGAGGAGTTTCTTCGGATATTTAGAGTTCATCTTCATTGGAGGTTATCATCATTCATCAGAACCAGTGCTCATCTTCATAGATCTCAGACAGGATCAAATTTGGCACCTTTTGTGGGAACTATTCACCTAGATCTGAGGCTCTAAAGATGGAGGAATCTGGTAAACCCAACACCATCACTATATCGCAGGATGATCTAGAGTTTCTCATCAACGCCAAAGTATAGAAGATACTGCAACAACAACAAGTGAATACTAGTGGCACATTACCTGTAGTGTCACCTCCGGCGATGTCTGTAACTTCTCATCACCGAGAGAAGGAGATCAGGGGAGGAGATCCGACTCACTTGTTCTCTGCTCCTCTCTCTCCCACCCGACGTCCTAAAGCTTATTTCCAAACACCTATTAAACAAGGAAGACGAAGAGCAATCCTTCAGGAATCTTCTAGAGAACCCCCTGTAAGGGAAAAATGAAAGGGGAAGGTGGTAGCTAGTGATAGTTCTCCGGAAAGGATTATGACTTCATTCTCTCAACGGGTGTTGGATGATCTGCTGCTGAAACATTATCAGAATTTAAATGTTAGAGAATATTCAGGAACAACTAATCCCGAAGATCATCTTCTTAAGTTTGAGCATGTGGCGCTCCTCCAACAATTTACTGGTGGAGTTAAATGTTGGATGTTCCTTACTACTTTTAGAGGAGCAGCTCAAAGATGGTTTAAGCGACTGCCGGAGAATTCTATTCATCGCTTCAAGGATTTCTGCAAGGTATTCTTACACCATTTTTCCAGCAATCGGAGGTATCATAAAACTCTATGGAGTCTCTTTTCTATTAAGCAAGGACCTAAAGAATCCATCAAACCTTATATTAAGAGATTCAATCAAGTGACTATTGATGTTCCATTAGCACTACAGAGATCTTGGTAAGCGTCTTCTCTCAGGGGCTTAATGACACTGATTTTTTTTTCAAGGATTTGGTTAGGAATCCTTCTATCAATTTTGATATATTAATTGAACGGGGTTCGGAGTTTATCAATATGAAAAAGGCTCAAGCTGCCCGCAGGAAAGAGGTTAACACCTCTACATCGGTTCCAATAGTGGCCCGCCCGGTGGGACCTATCCAGCCTCCTAAATGACCTCGGGCAGACCCGCACCATCATCATCCCGAGCCTCGGCCACAAGCGGTACAACATGTGGGGGTTCGTCAATATTTTCCTCAAAGATGGTGCACATACATCTGACTAATACTCATGATACTGGGAATTGTTTCACTTGAAGAGTCAACAAGCAGGCAACATTCGATATCGTCGGCGTTCTCCAATCCCAAATCACCGATGATATACTCGACAGAACAACCCACTTAAAATTGAATATCAACCGAGCAAGTCACAAGTGGGAATATTACCTCTCCCTGTGGTACAAGCTCAAGCACCTGGCCAGGCACAATCAGAGCCATCATAGGCTCGACAGGAAGAAAATCGTAGTAACGCCGCTCGGGGCAACATTAAAATGATAACGGGAGGGTCCACTGATTGTGATTCTAACCGGACCAGGAAATCACACGCTCAATGATTAACAATTCATGCCATCGGATATAGTGTTGAGAAGGTGGCAGGGTCGGAGATCAATTTTGGACCCAAAGATTTGGTAGGGGTAGAAGTACCCCATAATGATGCATTGATAATCAAGGTTGTTATAGCCAATTATAACATTTCACGTACTTTTATTGATACTGGTAGCTCTATTAACATTATCTTTAAACAAGCTTTTGACCAATTACAGATTGACCCAAGCGAGCTTCAACCTATGGTTACTCCATTATACGGGTTTACAGGTAATGAGGTACAACTACTGGGTCAGATAAAATTGGTCATATCCTTAGGGGAGGAGCCTTTTATACGGATCCACCGATCGGTCTTCATAGTTGTGGATGCTCCATTAGCCTATAATGTTATCCTGGATCGACCGACCTTGAATGAATTCAGGGTGGTCGTTTCTACTTTCTGCCAGAAGATAAAATTTCCTGTGGACGATCAAGTAGGAGAAGTCAAGGGAGACCAAATAACAGCACATAAGTATTATATAGAGATTGTAAGGGCATAAGCTAATGCTGGTCGAAAAGCTCAGAGGATGGATATTAACACCATTCATGAAAAGCGCCCACCCTTATATATGAAGAGAAGGAGGAAGTGCAAATGCAGCCCGGTCGACCAGAAGCTACCACATATATCGCTTCCGACCTAGATCATAGTCTCAGAGAAGATTTAATAAAGTGATTAATATAAAATAGCGATGTGTTCGCTTGGACACCTAAGGAAGTGAAAGGTGTTGCGCCAACAGTTATGGAGCACGCTCTTCACATATATCCGGATGCCCGGTCGGTTAAACAAAAAAAGAGGGGCTTCGGAGCTGACCAAAATAAGATTATCAAAGAAAAAGTAGACAAGTTACTGGAGGCTGGATACATTCGGGAAGTACAATTCCCAAGCTGGCTGACTAATGTAGTTCTGGTTTCTAAGCTAGGTAACAAGTGGCGAGTATATATTGATTTCAGAGATCTCAACAAGGCTTGCCCGAAAGACTATTATCCTCTACCCCGCATAGATCAAGTGGTGGATTCCACGGCTGGCTGCGAGTTTATCAGTATACTGGATGTCTATCAAGGGTATCATCAAATTCCACTTCCGAGACATATCAGGAAAAAGTTAGCTTTATAACTGCCGAAGGTACTTATTGCTATAATGTTATACCTTTTGGTTTAAAGAATGCAGGAGCTACTTATCAACGACTTATAAACAAGGTTTTCCAGAAGCAGATTGAAAGAAATATGGAAGTTTATGTGGATGACATTCTTATTAAAACTATACAGGCTTCTAATTTATGTGTTGATACTGAAGAAGCTTGTAGGACCTTGAGGAGGTATGGGCTTAAGCTCAATCCCAACAAGTGTTTATTTAGGGCCAAGAATGGGAAGTTCCTGGGATACATGGTGACCAAACGAGGAATATAAGTCAATCCCAACAAGGTGAAAGTATTGCAGGACATGGCTCCCCCAAAGAACCTGAAGGAAGCCCAGAGATTGATAGGGAGGATTACTACCCTATCTCGCTTCATCTCTCGGTCAGCCAATCGGAGTCTCCCCTTCTTCAAGGTACTCCGATGAGCAACTAAGTTCCAATGGGATGTGGATTGCAGCAAGGCGTTCGAGGAGTTAAAAGAATATTTGTCTACTCTTCCTGTATTAGCTAAGCCAGTAGTAGGAGAAACTTTGTGGGTGTACTTATCGGCCAACGATCATGCTGCTGGTTCTGTATTAGTGAGGCAGGAAGAAAAAGAATAATTACCTATGTATTTTTTGAGCCATTTATTAAAGGGAGTAGAGTGTCGATATACGACACTAGAGAAGTTAGCTTATGGATTGGTTCTAGCAGCTCGAAGGTTACGCCCTTATTTTTTGTCACACCCAATTATAATATTAACTAACATCACTCTAGGTCGGGTGCTTGTTAACCCAGAAGCATCCAAAAGATT
Source organism: Zingiber officinale (assembly GCF_018446385.1). Classification (NCBI taxonomy): domain Eukaryota; kingdom Viridiplantae; phylum Streptophyta; class Magnoliopsida; order Zingiberales; family Zingiberaceae; genus Zingiber; species Zingiber officinale. The sequence continues at coordinate 15,534,247 of NC_055986.1, read as the reverse complement.
GATTAAGTGGATGATCGAGCTCAGTGAGTATGATATACAGTATCAGCCTCGGGCGGCCATCAAAGCTCAAGCTTTGACGGATTTCATAATAGAAATACCATGTCCTGAAACAGAGGAAACCTAGATTATCTATCTGGATGGACTTCTACTTGACAAGGCAGAGGAATTTGGGTTCTTCTTATATCTCCTAGGGAAGATCGAATACAGTTATCTGTTAGATTGAATTACGGAGTCACCAATAATGAGGCTGAGTATGAATCATTAATAGCAGGCTTACAAGCTGCCAAGCATGTGGGAGCTCCTAGTGTGGTAATTCATTATGATTCTCAATTGGAATCATAGCAATTGACGGGTAACTTTCGAATCAGTAATGAAAGACTCAAGCTATATGCAGAGGCCTTTGATAAATTAAAGGCTAAATTTCATGAAGTAAGTATAAATAAAATCTCTCGAACAGATAATCAAGTAGCAGATGAGTTAGCTAAATTAGCTTCTGCCATTGTGCCTTGGAATTTGGACAAACTAGTGGAACAAACATTATTAGTATCTTGTGTTAAACAATAGGCTAATCTAGAAATTCAAGGTGATTGGAGAACACCTATCATTCTATTTTTACGACAAGAAATTCTACCCACTAATGCACAACAAGCTAGTGTATTCAAGAAGAGGGTAAGCCAATATACTATGATTGGAGATCACTTATATAAAAGGACCTTCTCTAGTTCTCTGCTCAAATGTATTGGATTAGATGACATATAATATATTCTACAAGAGATGCATCAAAGTTCTTGTGGTAGTCAAATGGGAGGTAGGTCTCTTGCTAGGAAGATATTATTAACTGGATATTTTTGGCCTATTTTACAAGCAAATGCTGCTCAACTTGTGAGAACTTATTTGTCTTGTCAGAAACATCAAAATATTCCTCATCATCCTACTGAATTATTGAAGACTTCTATAGTATCTTGTTCTTTTGATCAATGGGGCATGGATATAGTAGGATCTTTCCCTCTTGCACCCGCTCAAAGGAAGTTCTTATTAGTAGCAGTAGATTATTTCTCTAAATAGATAGAAGCAGAACCATTGGCCAGAATTATTGAACATGCAGTTATCAAATTTCTATGACAGCATATTATTTGTAGATTTGGTATTCCACACAAAATAGTTTCTGATAATGGAAGACAATTTCAAGGGAGGAAAATTAAGAAATAGTATTCTGATTACGGCATCACACAAGCTTTTACCTCTGTGGCATATCCACATAGTAATGGACAAGCAGAAGTAACCAATAGAAAAATTATCAGAGGACTTAAAACCAAATTAGATCATGTAGGTGGTAACTGGGTAGATGAGCTACCCAGTGTATTATGGGCATGTCGTACTACTCCTCGAGAAGCTACAGGAATTACTCCTTTTCACCTGGTTTATGGTGGTGAAGCAGTGATTCCAATTGAAGTCGGAGCAGAGTCTGGTCAAAGAAGGCTTTATGATGACACAATGAGCTTGATTTAATAGAGGAAGCGTGGGACAAAGCAACAACCCGACTTATTTCTTATCGGCAAAGAATGAGACAGAATTATAACAAAAGGGCTATTCCAAGGTTTTTTCAGGTAGGTGATTTGGTATGGAAGTGCATCAAGGCTGTAGGAGATGTCAACAAGCTAGAACCTCTTGGGGAGGACCTTATAAAATCATACAGAAACTTGTATCGGGTGCCTATTACCTCCAAGATGCAAAAGGGAGAAGACTCGAACGACCTTGGAGCGCTAATCATTTGAAACCATATAGAACTTAACAAATATGTCTGTAAGTCATTTATGTATCTTGTTCAAACATTATTAATACAAATAACATAGCAAGTGCAGGTAATATTATTTGTGAGAGACACATACTCTTCTTGAAGCCTCCATTACAGTCGATCGGGGACCCTAAGGAGTGACCGACCTGGCTTCCTTAGGGCGAACTGGAGACTTTAAACCTCCATAACAGTCGATCGGGGACCCTAAGGAGTGATCGACCTGACTTCTTTAGGGGGAACCAGAGACTTTAAACTTCCATAGTAGTCGATCGGGGACCCTAAGGAGTGGTCGACCTGGTTTCCTTAGGGGGAATCGGAGACTTTAAACCTCCATCACAGTCGATCAGGGACCCTAAGGAGTGATCGGCCTGGCGTCCTTAGGGGGGACCAAAGACTTTAAACCTCCATCACAGTCGATTGGGGACCCTAAGGAGTAACCGGCCTGGCTTCCTTAGGGGGGACTGGAGACTTTAAACCTCCATCACAATCAATCGGGGACCCTAAGGAGTGACCGACCTGACTTCCTTAGGGGGAACCGGAGACTTTAAACCTCTATGATAGTCAATTGGGGACCCTAAGGAGTGACCGACCTGACTTCTTTAGGGGGGACCGGAGACTTTAAACCTCCATTACTGTCGATCGGGGACCCTAAGGAGTGGCCGACCTGACTTTCTTAGGGGCAACTGGAGACTTTAAACCTCTATAGCAGTCAATTAGGACCCTAAGGAGTGACCGACCTGGCTTCCTTAGAGGGAACCAGATACTTTAAACTTCCATAACAGTCGATCGACGACCTTAAGGAGTGATCGGCCTGGCCTCCTTAGGGGGAACCGGAGACTTTAAACTTTCTCCAAGATCAACTTTGGGTTTTGATATCTGTTTTAATGTTCAATTTCGCTTGGGCATACAAACCCAACCGATCCTCTATACTGTCGGGAAAGCCCCAAGAAACATCTACACAACAGATATTTCAATTTTGCTTGGGCATACAAATTCGACAGATTCTCTATACAGTCGGGAAAGCCCGAAAGAACATTTACATAACGGATATTCAATTTCGCTCGATTGTACAAATTCGACCGATCCTCTTTACAGTCAGAAAGCCTGAAGGAACATTTACATAACAGAGATTCAATTTCGCTTGGGCGTACAAATCCGACCGGTCCTCTTTACAGTCGGGAAGCTCGAAGGAACATTTACATAACAAATATCGTGCGGGCGTACAAATCCGATCGGTCCTCTTTACAGTCGGGAAGCCCGAAGGAATATTATATAGTAGATATTCAATTTCGCTCGGGCACACAAATCCGATCGACCCTCTATTCAATCGGGAAAGCCTAGAGAAACATTTGCATTGCAAATAGTTAATCTTGCCCGGATATATAAATCCGACCGGTCCATTGGACAAGTCGGAAATGCTTCATATATAAGCAAGACACTTAATTTATCATACGAACCTGGAGAGCATCAGAACTGAAGTTCATTCATCATTACATATCACTCAGAGGATAAATAGGGGATCTACTTCCTTTGATTATAATTTTTCCATGGGATTTCTCTACATATGGTGAACATATTAAACAAGGTTGTTCATACAAATGCTTGGGTGGTTCTAAAGAAAAGGAAATTACACAAGAGAGAGCAGGTAAGTATGAACTTTCATTAACATTTTATAAACAACAAATAGTATACATTAGTTATGAAATTGTGATAAAATGCAAGTACAAAATTCCAAGTCTACTCAAATTTGCTCAAAAGGTGTTTTGGGAGTTCTCGGATGAATCAAGATTATACATGATAACTTGAACCAAACACACCCTTAGACTTTTGAAAATCTCCCATAGACGGATACAACAGATAAATAACTTTTTATTTGTCCTGCTCCCTGGAGCTATCAGATTGTTCTTCCCATCCCAGGTACGGGTGTGTAGTAAAATGACAGCCTAGACAAAGAGGAGAAGTTCGTCTTGTCTTCTTAAGCTTGTGTGATTCACTCTCTGAGGCTTGTTATTGAGAAGTTATCTCTGATCTAATCTGATCTGACTCAGCTTGCAGAAAATTCACCTTAGCTTTCTGCTGGTTCAAGTGTTGTTATTGTTGTGATATCAGCAAACCGTCTACACGAACCTTCCTGGTTAAAACGGTTATCTCTAAAGTATGCTGGGCTTTGAGATCATCCAACTCGTCAGTCTTTTGCTTTAAATCCAAATAAGCTTTGTCCCTCAAAGCCACTTCCGACCGAACTTGAGATTGAGCGGCTAGCAAACATACCTCTAGCCCTCTTTGATGCGAATAATGTAGATCTAAGGCTTGCATAGCCTTAGCCAAAGACTTTTCTTTCTCAGATAATAGTTGATCCTAGAGGGGGAGATCCAAAGTCATGACTCTTAATAAAATCTTTAGAGGAGAGTAAAGCAAGAAAGAGTAAAGGTTGATGTTGTAGAAGTTAGGATCACACCTCTATTTAACTTGGTTACAAGATATGTGTTGGGGGTGTCACGGGATCATTATAGAGGGTGTCACAAGATCACTGTAATAAATGTTAAAAGGGCAGAAATAGACTTAGGTCTAGTCAGTCGGCTATACCTCCTTCAACTAGACTTGAAGGGGAGGCTAGTGATACGAGTTATGTTAGATTAGTTGAGCGAGTGAATGAGGGGTTTATGTTCAGAGAGATAGGAAAAGTATATAACTGGCCGAATAAAGGTCAAGCGAGCATCTCCACACTCATTTATGCTCGACCGGGCAATGCCCGCTCAAGCATAAAAGTATTTAGCCTTATATATAATTTTCAGCATATCGTCAACCGATCGCAGGCCGATCGAGAGCCCACACGCTCATATATGCTCAGTCGAGCAAAGCACACCCGAGCATAAATGCATTTAGCTTTATATATAACTCTCAACATATTATCGATCGATCGCAGGCCGACCGAGCACCCATACGCTCATATATGCTCGGTCGGGCAAAGCCCGCCAGAGCATAAAGACATTTAGTTTTATATATAACTCTCAGCATATTACCGGTCAATCACAGGCCGAGCGAGCATCCACACGCTCATATATGCTCGGTCGGGCAAAGTCCACCCAAGCATAAAGACATTTAGCTTTATATATAACTCTCAGCATATTACCGGTCGATCGCAGGTCGAGCAAGCACCCACATGCTCATATATGCTCGGCCGGGAAAAACTCGCCCGAGTATAAAGGCATTTAGCTTTATATATAACTCTCATCATATTACCGGTCGATCTCAGGCCAAGTGAGCACCCATGTACTCATATATGCTCGGACGGGCAAAGCCCCCCCCCCAGCATGATGACATTTAGCTTTATATATAACTCTTATGATATTGTCGGTCGATCGCAGGCCGAGCGAGTACCCACGTGCTCATATATGCTCGGGCGGGTAAAGCCCGCCTGAGCATGAAGGAATTTAGCTTTATATATAACTCTCAGCATATTTTCGATCGACCACAGGCCGAGCGAGCACCCACGCGCTCATATATGCTTGGTCGGGCAAAGCCCGCCCGAACATAAAGACATTTAGCCTTATATAAGATTCTCAGCATACTATCGGCTGACCGCAGGTCGGGCGAGCCCCCACGCGCCCATATATGCTCGGCCAGACAAAGCCTGCCCAAGAATAAAGTCACTTAGCCTTATGACACGCTCCTAATATACGGTCAGCTTAAGCGACCCATCGAGACATATTTAACAGGAGATATTCTTAATAGTATATACAGCCACCTTAAGCGACCGGTCGAGACATATTCAACAGGAGACATTCTTAACAGTGTATACGGTCGGCTTAAGTGACCGGCCGAGACATATTCAACAAGAGACATTCTTAACAGTATATATGGCTGGCTTAAGCGACCGGCCGAGACATATTCAACAGGAGATATTCTTAACAGTATATACGGCCGGCTTGAGCGACCGGCCAAGACATATTTAACAGGAGGTATTTTAACAGTATATATGACCGATTTTAATAATCGGCCAAGACATGCTTAACAGAATATTAGGCGGGAAATATTTTCTAAAAGCTTCTTCAATTATAATGACATGTCCCCATTATAAATACAAATCATAAACGATAAAACGGGTACATCTGGGGTACAGAAAAGATTCCTTAAAGGATTATTGTACGAAGTATAGAAGATGACTTCATCTCCTAACAAACCCTAACTAACTGGGGACCACTTCACGACTACGGAGGTCACGTGAGGTAGTATAAAATGGTGGATCCTCTCCGTTGGTAAGGTACACAAGTTCTAGCATCTAAACTCTGTTTTCACTTCAGTTACCGTTCTTCTTCTTCTTCTTCTTCTTCTTCCATTTGTGAGAGGAACTGACTTGACAGTTGGAGGGCCTAGCCAGGGATCCCCACCCCGGTCTTAGGTCACTAACGCTTTGTTGACTCGTCTCACTGTGCACAGGAGCGTTGAGGAGTTTCTTCGGATCTTCAGAGTTCATCTTCATCGGAGGTCATTGTCATTCATCAGAACCAGTGCTCATCTTCGCAGATCTCAGGCAGGATCATTTCCTTTCTTGTTTTTCTTCCCGTTCCTATGCGTTTAAACCCCGAAGCTTTCTTGGAACTAGATTTAGCCACAAAAATACTTACTATGGACTTAGCAGCACTACGTCGCTCATCCTCAAGTTCACCCTGGCGAGTAGAATCAGATAAAGTCTTAATGCTATCATTGTGAGTCGGATTAATTTTCAGATACTCCCACTTGTCAGGAAGAAATCCGATAAAAATTTGAACCTATTGCTCATCAGAGAGCATATGACCATTATCTACAATCGTAATGTTAAATCATTGTAAATTTAATTTCAAACTTTATAAACAATAACAAAATATCAATTATTTTAGGTGAGAATTACGTCAGTTCTTCCGACCTAAAACTCTCACATAATTTAGAATATCTCAGTAGATTCCAAATAGACATATGTAGACAAACATGACTTAAAATAAACTAACATTAAAGTTTATTATTCATACTTGTATTCAAATACTAAAAAAACATAAACTACATTACAAATGTCACATTATATTCATATAAAAATTTCGAAAGAAACGTATATCATAACTTGTCGTCATTGTAAATAAAATCTAATTTTTTTCATTGCATATGCGGGATATCATATTGGTCATTCCCATGGAGCTAACTATAAGAGACGAGCATAAAATTTATCCTCTTAGATAATATTTTTTTCATCTCAAGTTAATATCTTTCCTTCATCTTATAATCAATGAAGACTTTAACATACCAAGACATATCGCCGATCCACTTTCATTAAATATTTCATCAATTATTATGCTCTTTCAAAATCTGGTAAACTTTGAAGTATTTATTTATTTATTTTATTACTTTAGCAGTCCCGTGGCATTCTTCTTCATTCAATTTTGAGATTAAATTAATAAATGCTTAATTGAACATATAAGTTTGGGAAGTGCAAAAAAAAAAATTGGAACTAAGGGCCCAACCGGGTTCGAACCGGTGACCTATTGATCTGCAGTCAATTGCTCTACCACTGAGCTATGGACCCACATGTGGCTTAAATTTTAAATAAGATTTGATATTCTTTCAAATAGATTGAATTCTGAGAATATTTCCGTCGGATACACCAAAAAATATATATCAAGCAACTATTATTATGAATACCAATGCTGATGTTACATAGCAACCTTACCGTCTATCAAAGGAATATTTTGAAATTACGATGGCAAACAATTCACAGCATTAAGATATCCTAATTTACCAGTCGATTAATTCTGGGTGATTAATTTGGTTTAAGTTTTTTATTAGTCCTAGAATAAATTGAAAAGTGCTCATGATAATGAATCTAATATGAAAGGTAAAAATCAAGATGTGCAAAAAAGATTACTTGACATTAATCCTAAGGTGCATTTGATTGGGGGTTATTGTTGATAACCTTGGTTATTAACTTAAGGTTATCATTAATAACCTTGTTTGACTTAGGTAATGAACAATTCCTAAGTAATTAATCATGCCCGTCATATCAGCAAACATCATCAAAAGGTTGAATGCGATTACCAGCAAACATCATTAAAAGGCTGAATGCGATTACCACCGAAATGTAAGATTTTTGACGATTTCAGGGTTAATAGAAAAATGCTTGAAAAATTATCCTCCGGCGCTTAGGCGGTCATCTAGGGCGAGGGCGAGGAAGGAGCGAAGAAGGGGGCAAGGGTGACAACTACCCAAGTGAGGGCAAACCTAGACGTTGAGTTCTACTACTCCGGTGATGAGAACGATAAGGCTGCAGGACTAGGGAAAGAGCAAAAAGCCATCGCAACAACAGTATGTATGCGCTGTCGCACCCATGAGCCATCAGTGTTGTTACTTCTGTGCCAGCACTCGTCCCTCTGTGAGGTGTGCGCCCCGAAGGAGTACGCGTGCCCCATTTGCATTGCTCCAAGAATGAGGATCATCTAGGGAGAGGAAGGAGTGGAGGAGGGGGCAGGGGCGACAACTTCCTAAGCGAGGGCGAACCTAAATGTGACGGTGACTATTGATGACGTTGAGTCTGTTGAAACCCCAAGGTTGTTTTGATGTGATCAACAAGTTAAGTTAGGTCCTGCGTTGTTTCTAACCTTGTGTCTAAGTGTGCAGGAGCTTAGGAGCACAGGTACTCGAGCGGAAGACGCAGCTAGCGAGAAGGACCGCAGTCCGTGAGGCGCTGCTGAAGAGTACACCGGGACGAGAAGGAAGTGCGCGGTGGTTCCGAGGGACGCCGGAGCGGAAGATTGCTCGGGAGCAAGAGACGCAGCTAGCGAAGGTCGGCACGGAGGGACGAAGTCTGCGGATGAGTACGCTGGTGGACGAGAAGGGACACGCGGTAATTCCGAGGGGCGAGAAGCCGGAGGGAAGCACGCTCGAGAAGACCGGAAGATGGGTTCGGGTGAGCCCTATTCCGGATGTCAGAGATCACCCAAGCAAGCGGAGCCGGAGCAGAAAGACCCGGACCAGAGGCGAGCTGAACCAGAGAAGAGAGCATGGACCAAAAGTCAACTGGGTTGACTTTTGGCTCCGGGGCGCCCGGAACTATCCGGGGCGCCCGGAACCATCCGAGGCGCCCGGAAGGGACTTTTTCACAGGATTGAGCTTTGACTCGATCCAACCGTTGGGGGATAAATTTTATCCCCCCAGGGCGCCCGGAACCCATCCAGGCGCCCCCGACCAAGGCTATAAATATAGCCTTGGTCCATAAGCTTTTTAACGATCACGATCATTCTATTTCCAAACACTTGTATGCTTTAGTTGTAGTTAAGCTTCTGTTTTCTGTGCCTAAAAACGCTGTAAGAGGCTTCTCCGCCTGAAGGAGTTTTTGAGCTTAATCTTCCTTGGATTAACAACCACATCGGTTGTAACCAAGTAAACATCTGGTGCCTCGTATTTACTTTTATGCTTTTATTTATCTGCTTAATTCATTTTACAAGTGTTAGCTTAATCGTTCGAGGAAGGGTTGTCTGTTTTTAATTGACAGGTTATTTACCAACCCTTCTAGCCGGCCCAACGGTCCTACAAGTGGTATCGAATAATTGTCGCAAAGGACAAAACAATGAAACAATTATGCAACCTAGAAATATTATCGAGAGCTTGTTCTGGAACCAAAAATTTCGAATTACAAATTACTTAATAATGAAAACAGGTTATGAAGCACCGAAGAACACGAATGGAGAAAGACTCGATCTACGCCTCTGGAACAAGAAGCAGCGTGACGAGTCAATGGCAAATGGTCGTGCAGAGTTTCACATTCTAACCGCAATACCAAATGAAGATTTCGATAGAGTTGGCGAATACAACAGCGCAAAAGAACTTTGGGAAAAGTTCTTAAAACTCTACGAAGAACCAACTGAAGCCCAATCCGACTCTTTGATGGACACCGAGTTGCCGACAGAACAGTCTGAGATGGAAGAAATTACCGAGACAGCCCCAACAGCCGAAGTACATCCCGAGAGTGATGAAGGGGGAGAATCTTCGGATAAAAGCAACTCGACAGGGGGAGAATCAACTACCGAAAAGGTAAGTCAGGTATGGACTCGAACCTCTGATCAATTAAATGATTCAATCGAAAAATTGCCTGAAGAGTCTTTCAAATCAGAAATTGAATCATCGAAAGAATTTTTCGAATTAGAAAATCAATTGTCAAACTTGCCTTGCAAATTATTATTAAAAGAATTTTGCAAGTTAGAAATTTTGTCGAAAAACTTTTGTAAATTGCAAAATATTTTTTTGAAAGAATTATGCAAATTAGAAATGATGTCAAAAACTTTCTTCGAATATTTTTTCAAATTACAAATTACTTTCTCGAAAGAGTTTTGCAATTCAGAAAATGAGTCATCGAAAAAGTGTTTCGGATTAAGAAATCTATTATTAATAAATTCCTGCAAATTAGAATTTTTATTAAAAAATTCTTACAAATTACAAAATATTCTTTCAAACGAATTTTGCACATTGTCGAAAGAATTTTTTATAGCGTCGAAAATTTTTATCAAGTTAGAATCTATGCTATCGAAATATTTTTGTGAACTTGAAATTCAAAAAATAATAGAAATTAACATGATACAAATTGTTGCATGTTTAATATTTTTTGCTTTAAATCTGAAAAAGTGTGACTTAAGAATTTCTGATAAATTAAAATGGAAATTTAAACCTTCTGATTAAAGCATAAAATATATAAATAAATAAATGCATAGAAAATTTCTCTTTATATTATTAATTCTCTGAAATTTTCTTGCATAAAGCTTTCTGTTTAGAAACTTCTTAATCTTGATGTCGAATGACTTAGAAATTTGTCTTGACTTAGAAATATTTCCCTGAAAATTATTGAAATATAGTTTCAAAATTTTTCTAAGTGTCAAACCCTTAGATTGTTTGTCTTGAAACCCCATTTTATTGTGATCAAAGGGGGAGAAGGGAAAGTATAAGTCTAGGGGAGGTAGAAAATTGAAAATTAAAATTTGGAATGTTTGAAATTTAATTTTTCTATCATATTGTATGTTGCAACATCAAGTTTAATTTGATCTATTGCCACTTCATGGAGGATCACACTGTTGAAACCCCAAGGTTGTTTTGATGTGATCAACAAGTTAAGTTAGGTCTGCGTTGTTTCTAACCTTGTGTCTAAGTGTGCAGGAGCTTAGGAGCACAGGTACTCGAGCGGAAGACGCAGCTAGCGAGAAGGACGACACGCTGTGCATCCGAGGGACGAGGTGCTGCGGAAGAGTACACCGGCGGACGAGAAGGAAGTGCGCGCGGAGGAGCGGAAGATTGCTCGGGAGCAAGAGACGCGCTAGCGCGAAGGTCGGCACGGGTACGACCGAGGGGCGAAGTCTGCGGATGAGTACGCTGGTGGACAAGAAGGGACACGCGGTAATTCCGAGGGACGAGAAGCCGGGAGGAAGCACGCTCGAGAAGACCGGAAGATGGGTTCGGTGAGCCCTATTCGGATGTCGAGATCACCCAAGCAAGCGGAGCCGGAGCGGAAGACCCGGACGAGCTGAACCGGAGAAAAGAGCACGGACCAAAAGTCAACTGGGTTGACTTTTGGCTCGGCGCCCGAAGGACTTTTCACGATCGAGCTTTGACTCGATCCAACCGTTGGGGATAAATTTTATCCCCAACGTTCCCAGGCGCTCCGACCAAGGCTATAAATATAGCCTTGGTCCAGAAGCTTTTCAACGATCACGATCATTCTATTTCCAAACACTTGTATGCTTTAGTTGTAGTTAAGCTTCTGTTTTCTGTGCCTAAAAACGCTGTAAGAGGCTTCTCCGCCTGAAGGAGTTTTTGAGCTTAATCTTCCTTGGATTAACAACCACATCGGTTGTAACCAAGTAAACATCTGGTGCCTCGTATTTACTTTTATGCTTTTATTTATCTGCTTAATTCATTTTACAAGTGTTAGCTTAATCGTTCGAGGAAGGGTTGTCTGTTTTTAATTGACAGGTTATTTACCAACCCTTCTAGCCGGCCCAACGGTCCTACAGAGTCCTGCTACCCTAGCAATGAAAACAATAAGGTTGTAGGATAAGGGGAAGAGCAAAAGGTGTGCCTCATCTGCACTACTCCAATAATGGCAAAGCCAATGTTTTAACCTTAAGCAAAAAAGTAATGGTGATGCCATGGCGGTGACCCAATTGATCCATTTCGAGTAATGATCCATTCGGAGTATTCCATTCTTTAATGGCATGGTTGCGATCAAAGAATGGTAAATCAGAATAAGAAGAGGAAGAAAGGTAAATCAGTAAAATCATAAATTAGGTGCTTACATTATCTAAGTTGAATCAAATAACAGTAAATTGTTAGGGTCGATTTGTAGCTAGAGAGAGAGAGGTGAATAGCTTGTCGCGCTTCTTGTGCTTGCTTCAGTGTTGTTGATATGCAGCATAAATAACTCGAAACAAGACTCACAATACTAATACGTAGATTTACTTGGTATCCACCTCAAGAAGAGGTGACTAATCCAAGGATCTACACATGACGCACTCTCCATTATGAAAAATACTTCTTCTCGATAACTACTGGAGGTGGAGAAACCTCGTACAAACTTACACAAACATACAACTCAAAACAAGAAGTAAATATAAGATAATACAAATGAAAAACCTTCTTGCTTGAAACCTTGTAGCTTGTAAATGCCTTTTGAACCTTGGAAGTGCAGCAGCACTTGTCCCCAAGAGCTTCTAAGAACTGGTGGAAAAGTCGTGAGCTTGGTGGAGAAAGATCGGGAGAATCGTTGCGAAGAAGAAAGCGTGCAACAACTTTATACTTAGCGCTTCTAGGGCTCCCAATCGATTGGGCTTGATCCCAATCGATTGCCACGTTAGATCCCAATGATCTCAACCGTTCAAAACCTGCATCATGCGCAACAGTCACATCCTAATCGATTGGTCAATCAATTGGGGAGACTTGAATTGATCGGTCGATTGATTCAGAGTGCCTTGTGCTCGCATTGGAAAAGCCTAAATTGATCGACCGATTAATTCAACCTTCTCGCGTCTGCTCGAGAAATCCAACCCCAATCAATCGTCCAATCGATTGACAGTGCCCAATCGATCGGCTGATCGATTGGGGAAGCTTCTGTGCTCACGATTCAGCTGCCCAATCAATCGGCCTATGCTCGCGATTCAGCTGCCCAATCGATCGGCCGATCAATTGGGCTGTTGTTTATCGCAACACTCTCCCAAACGATCGGCTAATTGATTATGCTTTGATTCAATCGATCTGTTGATCGATTGACCACCCTTGACTTACTTAATCTCAAGTCTAGGATCTCCAAATCCAACATCCGGTCAATCGTGATATGTTGGAACTACTTATGCCTAATATCTTGTCAACCTTGACCCGCTGGGACTTCTTCACCAAGTGTCCGGTCAATCCTTTGACCCACTTGGACTTTTCTCCTCGTGCCAAGTGTCCGATCAACCTTGACCCGCTAGGACTTCTTCACCAAGTGTCCGGTCAATCCTTTGACCCACTTGGACTTTTCTCCTCGTGCCAAGTGTCCGATTAACCTTGACCCACTTGGACTTACCTGTTGGAACCCCGAGGTGTTTTGATGTGATCAAACAAGTTAAGCTAGGTCCTGCGTTGTTTAACCCTTGTGTCTAAGTGTGCAGGAGCTTAGGAACACAGGAAGTCGAGCGGAAGACGCGGCTAACGAGAAGGACGGCACGGGGAGAGAGCCGACGGGCTCGGTGCGTCCGAGGGACGAGGTGACCGCAGAAGAGTACACCGGCGGACGAGAAGAACGTGCTCGGCGTTCGAGGGACGAGAAACCGGGAAGAAAGGCTGCTCGAGGAGAAGGCCGGAACATGGGTTCGGGTGAGCCCTATTCCGGAAGGCCGAGATCACCCAAGCAAACGGAGCCGGAGCGAACAGACCCGGACCGAGATGAGCTGGATCGAGACGAGCTGAACCGTCGAAGTTGACTTTTTGCTCTGGGGCGCCCGGAACCATTCCGGGCGCCCGGAGCATGATTTTGACCAGAATCGCGATTTTCGCAATCTGACCGTTGGGGGATAAAGTTTATCCCCCCGGGGGCGCCCGGAACCACTTTCAGGCGCCCGGACCAGTACTATAAATAAAGTACTGATCTGTACATTAAAAGTAACTACTTGTAATTCACTGCTTTCATTTGTGTTATTTCCTTCTGTGCTTTCAATGCTGTAAGAGGCTACTCCGCTCAGAGGAGAATCAATTAGTGCGCTTTCTTTGCCTTGGATTAGCAATCCTCTGATTGCAAACCAAGTAATTCCTCTGTGTCTATTTTCTGTTTTAATTAGTCTCTGCCTTTTTAATTACAAGTTCTTTTAAGTTAGTTAACTATCCGAGAAGGGTTTTTGGTTTTATTTTGTAGGGCAATTCACCCCTCCCCTCTTGCCGGCCTCCAAAGGGACCAACAAGTGGTATCAGAGCAAGGCACGCTTCAGGAGGACTAACCGCCGATCGAAGCAACAAGATGGCCGGACCAAGTATCGTCCCACCAAAATTCGAGGGGAACTTCGCAGACTGGAAGCGTCGTATGGAGGTATTCCTAAAAATAGATTTTGAAATTCGGTTTATTATGAAATATGGTTTTTTTAGCTCCAATAGATAAAGATGGAAAAGAAAAAGAAGAGAGCGATTGGACAAAGAAGGAGCAGAATGAGTCGGTAGCAAATAGCCGTGAGGAACATCACCTGCTGAGCGTGTTACCGCCTCAAGAGGTCAACCGCATCGGAAACTATTTATCTGCTAAAGAACTTTGGGAGAAGTTCTTGGAACTCCATGAAGGCACGTCCGAAGCAAAGCTCGCTAGAAGGGACATCCTCCGCAACAAACTGATGAATATCCGTCTGGAGAAAGGTGAGAAAGTAGCCGGTCTACATGCAAAGGTAAAAGAACTAGTTATTGGTCTCAAAAACCTTGGTGAAACGGTAACAAACCGAGACACTATACGCTACGCGCTCAACGCATTTCCAAGAACTCCGGAGTGGACATCAATCGTCGACGCCTACTACATCTCAAAAGACCTGGAGGTAAGTACTTTAGAAGAGTTGTTTTCTACTCTTGAATTGCATGAAACCAGGTGTGCAGGAACGACAAAGGATACAACCCAGACTATGGCGCTGAACGCAACCCAGAAGGATGAACTCAAGTCAGACTCCGAAGACGATCAAGAAGCATACATAGTAAGAAATTTTAAAAAGTTTTTTAGATCTAATAAATTTAAAATGCAGAATCAAAAGAATCAAAAAGGTAGAAGAAAGGTACGGTGCTACCAGTGTCAGAAGGAGGGACACCTAAGGGAAGAGTGCCCAGAACTCAAGAAGGTCAAAATGAAGACACCCAAGAAGCACAACCTAAAAGCAACTTGGGATGACACTTCTTCATCTGAATCAGAAGCTCAAGAATATGCGGGGATTGCACTGATGGCAAGCCACGAAGGACAAAGCACATCAGAACCCAGCATCGATGAAGGGGGAGCGACGTCAGATGGAAGTAGCGAAGCAGGGGGAGATTCAGGTTTCAAGTCTGATATGGTAAGTGAGGTATGCCTCTTACCCCCTGATGAACTTTACTTTGGTATCAAAGCTATGACTAAATCCATGTATAAATTAGAAAATAAAAATGCTAAATTAAAAAATAAAATTTTAGAAACAAAGAGAATTTTGGCAAAATCATGTCTTATAGAGGATTTTGAAAAATTGAAAATTGAAAATGCAAAACTAAAAGAAGAAATAGAAAGATTGAAAAAATCCAATGGTTCAAATATTTCAACTTTTAGAAATTATAGAGGCTTAAATTGGTATTATAGATTTCATCAAAGTCAAATTAGAAATATATCAAAAATCTATATACCTAGAAAATACTTGGTTAATCCTGTAGGTAGGAACCTCTACTGGGTTCCAAAAACTATTTAATTTAAAATTAAAATCAGACTTAGCATTTTCAGCAAGGAAATTAAACAACTAATTTCTTTATGAGGCTTTGTCTAAGGAAGTGGTTGTTGCTCTAATAACCAAGAAGGCCTAGTGCCTCGCCACGACCTGGAAGCCAAGTATTGAAATGAAAAGTTTAATTGACTAACTGAAAAAGCATTAATTTAAATTACTTAATGTTTTAAAAGAATTATTCAATTTGTGTTAGAAAATACTTAAAATTAATTTATATAATAATTTTTTTGGAAAATAAATTTTTTTTAGAAAATTTCTGAAAATTATTGACTTAGATATTTTTTAATTAACTTAGAAATTTTTCTATGAATATTGTCTTATACATTTTTTTTTAAAATCGCCTTAGAAATCTTTTATAAAAAAATAACTTAAAATTTTTTCTGAATATTGACTTAGAATTTTTTTAAAAAAAAACTAGATATTCTCTTTTGAAACATTGCCTTACAAATTAATATTAATTGCCTTAGAAATTTTTTATGAAAATTCACTTAAAATTTTGTTTACCTTAGACTTGTTTAAAGAACCCCTATTTTTAATGTGATCAAAGGGGGAGAAGAATGTTAAGTCTAGGGGGAGGTATATAAATTTTTCTTATGAAATATCTTTGGACTTAATTGCAAATAAATAATTTTTATTGCATCTGTTTTACCCTAGCTTAACTTCGGTTGCTCACATCAAAAAGGGGGAGATTGTTGGAACCCCGAGGTGTTTTGATGTGATCAAACAAGTTAAGCTAGGTCCTGCGTTGTTTAACCCTTGTGTCTAAGTGTGCAGGAGCTTAGGAACACAGGAAGTCGAGCGGAAGACTCGGCTAACGAGAAGGACGGCACGGGGAGAGAGCCGACGGTCGCGTCCGAGGGACGAGGTGACCATGAAGAGTACACCGCGACGAGAAGAACGTCTTGCGTTCGAGGACGAAACCGGAAGGAAGGTCGCTCGAGGAGAAGGCGGAACATGGGTTCGAGTGAGCCCTATTAAGGCCGAGATCACCCAAGCAAGCGGAGCCGGCGGGACCGAGATGAGCTGGATCGAGACGAGTGAACCGGAGTCCAAAAGTCAATTTAAGTTGACCTTAGGGCTCCGGCGCCTGGAACCAGTCCCTTCCGGGCGCCCGGAACCCTTCCGGGCGCCCGGAATCGACTTTTCAACAGGATCGAGTTTTGACTCGATCCGACCGTTGGGGGATAAAATTTATCCCCCCCAGGGCGCCCGGACCAAGACTATAAATATAGCCTTGGTCCAGAAGCAATTATCAATTAAGAACAACTACTTGTAATCCAGTGCTTTCATTTGTGTTATTTCTTTCTGTGCTTTCAACGCTGTAAGAGGCTACTCCGCCCAGAGGAGAATCAATTAGTACGTCTTCTTTGCCTTGGATTAGCAATCCTCTGATTGCAAACCAAGTAATTCCTCTGTGTCTATTTTCTGTTTTAATTAGTCTCTGCCTTTTTAATTACAAGTTCTTTTAAGTTAGTTGAATATCCGAGAAGGGTTTTTGATTTTATTTTGTAGGGCAATTCACCCCTCCCCTCTTGCCGGCCTCCAAAGGGACCAACATTACCGTCTCGTGCCAAGTGGCCGGTCACCCTTGACCCATTTGAATTTTCTTGTTCCAAGTATCCGGTCACTCCTTTAACCTACTTGGACATCTCAACACCAGGTGTTCGGTCAACCTTGACCCACCTGGATTTTCACGTGTCTGGCTTCACTCACCAAGACTTTCAGCTAGTTTCACTCACTAGGACTTTCCATCTATTTGGTTTCACTCACCAGGACTTTCAATCTGTCTGGCTTCACTCATCAGGTCTTTCACTTAGTTTCACTCATTAGGATTTTCCATCTACTTGGCTTCACTCACTAAGACTTTCACAATTAAGTATCTGGTCAACCTTGACCTACTTGACTCTTCTTCATATCAAATTGGTCAAACCTTGACTAGAGAGGAATTGCACTAACAATTTTCCCAATCAAACAATTGCACCAACAATTTTCATATATTATCAAACATCGAAACTCAAATATCAAGACTCAAGCTTGAGCCAACTCAAGGTTAGTCAACTAGGTCAGCATTGACCTAGGGGATATTGCACCAACAATCTCTCTCTTTTTGATGTTTGACAATACCTTTAAGTTAGGTTAATCTCAGAGACTCAACTTCCCTTCATGCCAAAGCATGAATGAGGGTTTCCTTCATTCTCTCTCTTTCCTAGAGGGCAAACTCCCTCTTTAGGTAATGAAGACCTAACTTAAACCCTACATTCTCTCCCTTTGGCACATATTAAAAACTCTCCCCCTGAAGAGTTACTCAACGTTGTTCATAGGGATGACAATGGGGCGGGGCGGGAACGGATTTGTCATCCCCATCGCCATCTCCAAATTTCATCTCCGTCCCCATCCCCGCCCCCATCCCCACTTTTTTGGGTTCGGAGAATCCCCGAACCCGAACCATCGGGGATCAAATCCCTATCCCCGCCCCCATCCCCGCTTTCATCCCAAAATTAATTTTATATTATTATTATTTTATTATTAATATTAATATTAATATCAGTATTAATAATAATTTTATTATTAACATTTTAAAATTTTTTATTATTAATATTTTAAAAATAATATTATTATATTAATATTAATAATATTAATAATAATAATATTATTATTATTATTATTTTCGGGGCGGGTTCGGGGATGGGGACAATATCCCCATACCCGCCCCAAACCCGCCCCATCCCCGAACCCGCCCCCATCCCCGAACAAATTGGGGATCTCCGTCCCCATTTCGGGGTTTCCCTGCGAGTTCGAGGCCCCGAACCCGCGGAGAAAATTGTCATCCCTAGTTCTTCATAACCTCACATGTTGTTCACAACACCACAATGAAGATATCATACCCTTCATTGTATTTAATGCTCACACTTGCGTGTTTACTCTAACAAAGGTTAACCACCTTCCATGGTGTTTGAAAAATTAATTTTTATGTCCTTAAAAAGTAACTCCCCCTAAAGACATGCTCCAAACTTCTGTCATTGCACCAACAATGACTTGGAATCCCTAAACCTTTAGGAAACCCAAAGTTTGAAGTTTTGAGGTTTAAAAGATTCAATATTGAAACCAACCTCAACCTAAACTCTAATTTAGTCTATTTTTAACCAAATCATTCTTGTTTCAACAAGAATATTACCCTTCAATGTATATAAATATATTCCAAGGGGTTAGGAATGGTTAACGAAACTAAAAATAGCTTAAAGTACTGAAATCAAGCTTTTCCAGTCAAAATCAGCTTTTTCAATCTATTGGGGTGGGACTCAATTGATTGTCACTTGTTCAATCGATCTACTGATCAATTTCATGAGTTTCTGTTTATGAAAAATCTGCTTGAATCGATTGCCCGATCGTTTCAGCAGCGTTGAATCGATCAAATGATCGACTCCGCGAGTCTCTGCTCGCGAGAAACTCTTTCTCAATCAATCGCCTGATGATTGAGACACTCCAATCGATCGGTTGATCGATTGGAGCTCTGATTTCCTGAAATTCAATTTCAGCAAAATTTAGAAATGCCCTACAAATTCTGTAAAATTATAAAAATCATGAAACTTCTTGTAGATATTGTTTAGGGTGTATACTATCATGAAAAAATAGTTTTCTAGGAAAATACACCTTATTTTCAAAGTTTGACACAAAATTAGAAACTTGTAAAAACTTCAATGTTTCTTCCAAGTTTGTGTCTAACTTTTCAATGATGTTTACTATCAAAAGATAGTCTTCACCAAGATTTTCCAAAGTATATTTAAAATGATTTTCAAAATCAATTTTCAACCATGTTCTTTGGGCTCAATGCACATGACTTGTATATTAGCTTTCCCAATGTTTAGAGTACACATAACTATGTATTTTGATGAAATCAAAACTCAAATAGATGCACTAAATCAACATCTTGAGTCTTGTTCATCATCCTAACATCTCACTTGTATATAATGTGCACTAAAACACATACAAGTCACCTTATAGTCCTTGTGAGATGTAGATTTTAGTTTTGCCCTAAACTAGAGATCATGCATATCTATCTAGGCATTTTAATAATCATGATCATCCATCTATGATGTTACTTGTTAATAAATATCATTGTCCTCAATTACAATGAAATTAAAATGATGCATGATGAATTATGGCATACATCAAAAAGAATAATTTTTTAAAGAAAATATACTATTGCTACATGATGTATGTATGACATGACATGATATTTTTATTTATTTTTCATAGTAAGTATGAATGTAAAATATGATGTCATAGCATATGATGAGCAATCAAAGCATGACAATTTACATAAATAAAATATACCTAGATAATTTATCTAAGTATCCTTAATCCTTAGCTAAATTAAAATCTAATCCTTGATTGCCCATATTTTCTCAAGAAAATGTCAAAACCTAACTTGGCATTTCTTTTACTCTTGGTTAATTGTGCCAATTTAAATCAAGTGTAATTTCTCAAATTTTGGCACATTTTACTCTTTCAAAGAGTAACCAATTAATCCTTTTCATTTTCAAAGGTTAACAAAAACCTTGAAAATGCCTCCAAGTGTCAACTTTATCAAGGTTGGGTTAATCACCCTACCCATTTGGAGTTAACACTCTCTAAACCCATCTAAGGTGTAGAGAATATGCTCCTAAGAATTCAAAATCTATTGGTGCTTCTTGGATGCTCTAGGTATTCACTAGGGATGACTTCCCTAGATACCTTCCTAGTGATCTTTCTAGGCTTTTTAGAAGTCTTAGTCACACTTGACTCACTTAGGTCAACTCTAGGGATAGCTTCCCTTGTGACCTTCTTGGTGACTTTCTTTGACTTCTTAGAAGTCTTAGTCACGTTGGTCTTGGCAAAAATACTTCTAGGAATAACTTTCCTTGTATCTTTGACTTGACCCGACCCTTAGACCTAAGGTTGGTTCCATAACTATATGGAACTCTATGGTATGAAGTCGCATCTTTCTTAGCCTTAGATTTGTATCCCAAACCTCTACGGTCATTTGATGCCTTTTGTGTTCCTAGACCTAGGTAATGCTCATTTGACCCCTTAAGGATATTTTCCATTTTCTTTAGAGACCTCTCTAATTTATCAAGCCTTGACCTCAAGGCTTGGTTTTTAATCCTTAAATCCTTAGATTTAGATTTTTCATTTTTCCCTTGTGCATTTTTATTTTTAGGTCTATATCTAAAATCCTTAGAGTTATTGCTTAATTTATTATCTACCTTTCTAATCTTAGGTGTGGTAGTCTTAACATGATAAGCTACATATTTTTCCTTAATTCTATCATGCTTCCTATTTTCATGATAAATAGCATTAAAATGATATAAACTAGGCCTAGCATGCTTTTATCATGACTTAAAGGGATAGACTCAATAAATGATACCTTGGGTTTGCTCTTGAGAGCTTCCCCTTGAGTTGAGTTTCCTCCTTTGACTTTGGCTGGTTTCTTCCCCTTAGGACATTGACTCTTGTAATACCCTCTTTGATTGCACAAGAAACACACAATGTGTTCCTTGCTCTTCTTTGTCATGGGACCAACCTCCTTGGCCTTTTGTGCCACTTGACCTTTCTTCTTGGTCAATTTGGGGCACTTGCTCTTATAGTGCCCATGTTTCTTACACTCAAAGCAAATGATATGATTTTTATTATTTAAAATTGAAATAGTTATACCTTCTTTGCTTGTAGGGGTGACACATGATCCTCCATTTGATTTTTCCTGACTTGTGGAGGCGGCATCATCTTCCTCTCCATTTGACCAGGAGGTAGAGGCTTCATTTTGCTCCGATGTCAAGGAATGATGCTCCCCCTCAATCCTAGAGGTGGAGGCCTCTTCATCTTTATCCTCTTGTACATGAAACAAGGAGTATACCCCTCCTTGCAGTTGCCTTTGTACTTTGTGGAGGATGAAGCTTCTTGGACTTCTTCTTCGGAAGTTGATCATCTCTCAACTTTGGAGTCTTGTTCCTCTTGGTCTTGATCCAATGAGTCACCCTCTTTAAATTTCTCTTGATTTGGTGTAGTGGAGGGGATCTCATGGATTTTAGCCAATTTGCTCCATAGCTCCTTGGCATCTTCAAATTCTCCCACTTGCTTCAAGATGTTGCTAGGCAATAGATTGACCAATAGCTTGGTTACTTTATCATTGACCTCACATCTTTGGATTTGCTCTTGGCTCCACTTGCTCTTCTTAAGAACTTTGCCTTTGCTATTTGTTGAAGCTTAGAAACCTTCCATTAGAGCAAACCATTACTCTATGTCCATCATAAGAAAAAATTTTATTCTTGATTCCAAGAATCGAAGCTCATTGATATAAATGGTGGAGGCACCCTCGTGTCGAATCTGAGTCCATCTTGGAATTTCATCTTGAAGTTGAGCCTTTGATAAAGTTTTTGACTTGTTGAAATTTGCTTCAACTTCTTATCCCTCTAGCTTGTTGCCCTTTCCGATGATGATTCCGATGAAGAGCGACTCGCTCTGATACCACTTGTTATGGTCGATTTGTAACTAGAGGGGGGGTGAATAGCTTGTCACGCTTCTTGTGCTTGCTTCAGTGTTGTTGGTATGCAGCGGAAAGAACTCGAAACAAGACTCGCAATGCTAACACGTAGATTTACTTGGTATCCACCTCATGAAGAGGTGACTAATCCAAGGATTCACACACGGCACACTCTCCACTATGAAAAATACTCCTTCTTGGTAACTACAGGAGGTGGAGAAACCTCGTACAAACTCACACAAGCATACAACTCAAAACAAGAAGTAAATACAAGATAATACAAATGAAAAACCTTCTTGCTTGAACCCTTATAGCTTGTAGATGCTTCTTGAACCTTGGAAGTGCAGCATCACTTGTCCCCAAGAGCTTTCAAGAACTAGTGGAAAAGTCATGAGCTTGGTGGAGAAAGATCGGGAGAATCGCTGCGAAGAAGAAAGCGTGCAACGACTTTATACTTGACGCTTCTAGGGCTCACAATCGATTAGGCTTGCTCCCAATCGATTGCCACATCAGATCCTAGCGATCTCAGTCGTCCAAAACCTACATCCTGCGCAATGGTCACATCCCAATCAATTGATCAATCGATTGGGGAGGCTTGAATCGATCGGTCGATTGATTCAAAGCGTCTCTGTGCTCTCGCTGGAAAATCTTGAATTGATGGACTGATCGATTCAACCTTCTCACGTTCGTGCGAGAAATCCAACCCCAATTGAGCGCTCGATCGATTGGTGGTGTCTAATTGATCGCCCGAACGATTGACGGTGCCCAATCGATCGGCTGATCGATTGGGGAAGCTTCTGTGCTCGCGATTCAGGCGCCCAATCGATCGGCCGATCGATTGGGCTGCTGTTTATCGCAGCACTCTCCCAATCGATCGGCTGATCGATTAGGCTCGGTTCAATCAATCGGCTGATTGATTGACCACCCTTGACTTGCTTAATCTTAAGTCTAGGGTCCCCAAATCCAACATTTGGTCAACTGTCACCTATTGGAACTACTTATGCCTAACATCTGGTCAACCTTAACCTGCTGGGACTTCTTCACCAAGTGTCCCGTCAATCCTTTGACCTACTTGGACTTTTCTTCTCGTGCCAAGTGTCCGGTCAACCTTGACCCACTTGGACTTACCGTCTAGTACCAAGTGTCCGGTCCTCCATGACCCGCTTGGACTTCCTTTCACCAGATATCCGGTTACCCTTGACCCATCTGGATTTTCTTGTGCCAAGTATCCGGTCATTCCTTTGGCCTATTTGGACTTCCCAACACCAGGTGTCCAGTCAACTTTAACCACCTGGATTTCCACGTGCTTGGCTTCACTCACCAGGACTTTTACCTAATTTCACTCACTACGATTTTCCATCTCCCTGACTTCACTCACCAGGACTTTCAATCTACCTAGCTTCACTCACCAGGTCTTTCACCTAGCTTCACTCACTAGGATTTTCCATCTACCTGGCTTTACTCACCAGGACTTTCACAGTCAAGTATCCGGTCAACCTTGACCTATTTGACTCTTCTTCACATCAAACTGGTCAAACCTTAATCAGAGGGAAATTACACTAATAATCTCCCCAATCAGACAATTGCACCAACAATCTCCATATATTGTCAAACATCGAAACCCAAACATCAAGACTCAAGCTTGAGCCAAGTCAAGCTTAGTCAACCCGGTCAACCTTGACCTAGGAGATATTGCACCAATATAACTTATATTTTATTCCCTATAACCTTGGTTATGTGATTACCTGGTAATCACATAATTTAAGTTATGTATAATAACTTCAACCAAACATGCCCCTCGAGCATTTTACATGTCATGTGGTTCTCATTCTCTTAACTTAGTTATTTGACACATGACAAATTCTTATGCTAAAGTAAAATTATTTTTTGGAGTATGGCAATGTATGTACACCGTGTTCTCTAATTCAACAAAAAGATAGAATATTGTGCTTGAATATATTGATGGATTAACTTTAAAATTATTGTCAACTACAAGATGGAAAAGTCATATTGAAACAGTCAAAGCAATATTATCTCAAGCTTCCCAAATCAGAGAAGCTTTGTTCAAATTAGCAGAAATAAGTGAAGATGACAAATTAAGTAGAGATGCTGAAACTTTAGTATCTAGTGAACTTTTAAGTTTTGAATTTATATTAAGCCTTGTTATTTGGCATGATATTTTGCATAAAATTAACTTAGTTATAAGTAAAAAATTACAGCCAAAGGATATGCGCCTTAATGTTGTTATAAAACAATTGTCTGGTCTTGTTTCCTTTTTGAAAAATATAAAGAAAATAGTTTTGCTTCTACTATGGTTGATGCAAAAAAAATAGCATCTGATATGGAAATTGAGCCTGAATTTCCTACAAAATGTAAAATCTATAGAAAGAGACATTTTGATAAGATTGCTAACATTGAAAGGGAAAATCAATCATCATCGGAAGAATTTTTTTGAATAGATTATTTTATCTTAGTGGTCGATATTGCTCTTGGGCAATTGAGAGTAGGTTTGAACAATTGTAATATTTTGAATCTATATTTGGGTTCTTGTATGATATTACAAAATTAGTTTTATTAGATGATGATGAATTGATGAGTTTTTGTATGAATATTGAAAATACTTTAAGAAATAGTGACACTTCTGATATTGATGCAAAATATATATTTTCAACTACAAGTTTTGCAAATAAGGTTACCAAGTGAATCTTATGAAACAAATTAAAAAATAGTCTTCCATTAAAATATTAAATTTTTTTAAAAAATAATGGATATGCTTCCAAATGTGATGATTGCTTATAGGATATTATTGACAATACTCATGACAATGACATCTACCGAAAGAAATTTTTCAAAATTAAAATTAATAGAATCATATTTTCATACCACAATGACTCAAGATAGGCTAAATGGATGGATTAATAATTTTATGCATTGAAAATAATATTTTGGAAACCATTGAATATGATGTTATTATTGATGACTTTACCTTTAAAAGTGCATCACGAATACACTTTAAATGAGTTACCTTTGTATTTTTTTAATAATGATACATGAATACTGTTAACATTTAACAAAAAAAATAAGTACTTATAGTGCTTTTAAGAACAACTATGCAATTTTTTAAGAACTATTGGATTTTCAAGCTCGAACTCTTCAATTACACAATTGTATATACTTAATGAAAAGTTGTCATATCAGGTTTATTTTGTTGGGATCCCTCTTTGAAACCTATTCTATTGTTCAGACTTGTCTTTCTTTGACATATTTTAGATGAATTGTAGCTACTTGGTTAAACATGTCACCACTAGAGAACTTTTGGAGCTGATTATGTTGCTTATGCTATATTAGTTGTTTTGAATAGTAAATCAGTATACATGTCTCTTCCTGATCTCTGTGCAGACTTTGAAGAAGAGTATCCAGATTTTTATACGGGACCTATTTATGTTAAAGATGTTGCTCTAGCACACATTCTGGCATATGAAAATCCTACAACATTCGGTAGGCATTTATGCGTTGAATCCATTTCCCACTGGAGTGGCTTTGTATCCAAAGTTGAAGAACTTTACTCATAATTTAATCTACCTAGGTATGACCCATTTCTCCTGTGAAATCAAATCTAATTAAGCAAACTTGTCTCCTTTGTAAGGTTATTTTTAGTTTCATTATTGTAAACATTTTAATTCCAATCTCTTCTTTGGGTCTACAAATTCCCAAAGGATACACAACCTAGACTTCTGAGAAGACAAAACCCTGCAAAGAAACTGATCCAATTGAAGATGCAGTTCATCTCCATGGAACAAATAGTCAAGGATTCAGTGGAAGATCTAAAGAGCAAGAGGTTGTTGGATCAATTACGAACGTGAGAGAGGGGTGAATCACGTGGTTTTCAAAAAACCTCTTTTCTTCATTTTAAAATCAGAGTGCGAACACAGAGGAAAAGAAAAACACTAAAAGCAGACACGAGAGGAACACAATCGATTTATTTAGTTTGGAGCTTTCGGCGACTCCTACTCCAAGACCCAGGTCCCGCAGACTCATAAATGGGTAATTCACTATAAACCTCTTCCGGTACCTCCGGAAGAGGGAATCGAAGTACAAGAAAAGTTAGAACAAGTGCAACACCCTACACTTGTCCTTTTGCAAGTATTTAATTACACAAAAAATTTACCGACACTTTGGAGATAGAAGTGGGAGTGCTCGTGCTGATGTCGGTCTGCCGACCATGGTCGAAAGTCCTAAGAGTAGTCGTTGGGCGTAGCAGCTTTGTAGCAGAGTCATAGCAGAAGCCTGGAGCAGTCAGAAGTTCAATCGGATGCACTGTAGCTTGTATAGTAGTTGTTGAAGAAGCTTTGGGCGAGCAGCTTTAAATAGAGCATGGAAAGCGCCTTCCATAGCCATGGAAGGCACCTCTAATGAGGCAAGTTTGATCCTGAACAGTTCGACACTTATCCACAGCGACACTAAAATTTTATTCTGTGGAAGGCGCCTTCCATAATTATGGAAGACGCCTTCTATGAATAGTACAAAGGCACCTTCACTGCTTGAAGGCGCCTTCGGACACTGTTTATCTTAAGGTAATTTTCTTCTTTTGCCCTGTAAAATAATGTTAGTCCAAAAATACCCTGCAAAATAAGTATTATGACAATTTAATAATAATATAGAGTAGTAATTAGTTCTTGTCCTTCCAGGACCAGGAACTAGTCAAGGTCTTAGCTTAGGAATCCCAAATGGACCTAAACTGGACTGACACCTACTGTCCCTTCAACCGGGGCGCGTCTTCACTTGGTTACTCTCCTCCAGTGACTTACCTTAACTTACCAGTTTGTCATACATCTAGTCAGCCCGTCGACCTGTCTGGACATTTGCTAACTATCCCATCGGTCTGTTGAGCTAGCTGGACTTCGTACCAGCTATCCGGTCGACCCGTCGACCTAGCTAGATTTCGTACCAGTTATCCGGTCGGCTCATCGACCTAGTTGGATTTCTTACCAGCTATCCGGTCGACCCGTCGACCTAGCCGAATTTCGTACCAACTATCCAGTCGGTCTGTTGACCTAGCTATATTTCCTGCACACTCAATTAGGTGGTTATATCACGACGGAACCTAACTTAACTTATTTGTCATTCATCAAAATCCGAGTTAGACTGTTAGTGCAAACAACACCAACAGAGGTATGTCTGGAAGATATGTTGGGGATGTAATGTTTTCAATTCATAGATTTTAGCTTGATTTGATGATTCAATTTATGTTGGCAATTTAGTTACTTGAGTATCAAATCAAGAATTAGTTTGGTTGATGCAGTATTTAAGATTCATAAATTTGACTTGATTTGATAATGGTTTTTGTTCTTTATTTGTTCTTTCGATTTGGATTTGTACATATTCTTCGTGGATGTTCTTGATTTCCAGTCATTTTATTTAAATGCAAGCTACTTATTCTTACATGGAATATTGTTTCATAGATCATATATGCTTTTCATAAGATTTGTCTGGTTAGATATAGATTTTTTCTTTAAAGTTGGGGTATAATTTATAATTTCACCCACGACCTTTAAACAACAAGGGCAGGCTCTGGTCCCTCATCTCCGGCCCTATCAATCCAGTGTTGGCGCTCAAGAGAATTCGCAACGAGCCGACGACAAGAGCCTACAAATTGACCAGCGTTACGGACGTCCCCAGAACAAACACCGGTGAAGAGTCGAAGGTGAACTTCCCGACCTCTTCCACCTTGTGTGCATGCTGCTCTGCCTCGTTCTTCATCTTTTCGACAATGCCCTTCTTGACATTTTCTCGTAGTGTTTGCAAATGACAAAGTGATTTCAATGAGGATTTTTTTAATCATATATAGTTGGTCGAATTGACTAATTTCAGAGATGATCAATCTAGTTCCATAAAAGTTTTTCATCGGTCATTTAGGTAAATCAGAAATCATTTATGGAGGGATGGTCAATATTCTTAGGCTCATTTTTCATAGGAGAAAAAAATCTCCTATAGTAAACGAGAAAGTGATTTCAATGACCCGAGGCTTCACGACTTTTTTTTGATCAAATATTAAGCTCATCGAACTAATTAATCCTGGAAGTTTTTAATTTGGCCTTATAAAAATATTCTGCTAACCGCTAGGATAAATCAGGAAGCGCTCATATATAACATCCAGATAACCAACATTCTTAGGCTCACTTATCCTACAATATGCCGCAACTAAGATTCAAACCTTAGATATTTTAGTTATCAATTAGTAGGCATAACCATTGCACCATTGCCCTTAGGACTTCACAACTCCCCTATTGCGTAGTGAGGTATATGCAATATATTATCCTCCATCGCACAGTTATCTTAAAGTTCTTGCTTGATGTTTAGTTGGGTAGAAGGTGACAGATTTACTATAATAAAATAAAAGATCAATTTTTGATGGACCACTTTCATAGGGAAAAAAAAAATCCGTTCCAACCCTAGATATTCGAGAACCACATGGAATAAACATAATTACTCAATTTCTCAACATAATTAGTAATATCAGTACTGACATGCTGATTTGTCTTAATTCAGGGAGGAATTGGTTTATTAAAAGGGAGAGAGATTAAATATATCTATATACAAGATTTTGATATTGGTCAAGTTATTATTATGAGTTGTAATATTTAAGATCAGACAATTCTAAGGTTTGATGTTCCTGTAAATTTATTATTATAGATTTGCTTTAAAATTTATAATGAGATGAAAAGTACTAAGAAAGACTGATCTTTCTATTGCTAATGAAACATTTCGGCTTTAATTTATTCAAAGCTACAGATTGTTTTTTTGGGGTGGTATTGTATATGTAAATATTTTATTCTGTGATGCAATTAATAAAAAAATATTATAATTGCCCGATCGCAGACTTTAGCATTCCCGTAGCATTCTTCTTCATTCAATTTTGAATTAAGCACATGCGTTTGTAGCATTCCTCATTCGATTTTGAGAATAATAACGATATTAAAAAAGCAATTAACAGAAAATTGGAACTAGGGCCCAACCGGGTTCGAACCGGTGACCTATTGATCTGCAGTCAATTGCTCTACCACTGAGCTATGGACCCACTTGTGTCTTAAATTTTAAATTATATTTGATATATTTTTAAATAGTTGAATTCTGAAAATATTTCCGCCGGATACAACAAAATATATATCAAGCAACTATTATTTATGAATACCAATGCTCTGATGTAACATAGCAACATTACCACCGTCTACCAAAGGAATATTTTGAAATTACGATAGCAAACAATTCACAGCTCTAAGATATCCGAATTTACCAGCCGATAAATTCTGGCGATCAATTTGGTTTAAGTTTTATATTGGTAAGTGCTCATTATAATAAATCTAATATAAAAGGTAAAAATTAAGGTGTGCAAAGAAGATTACTTTATATTAATCCTGGAATATTTTACATGTCATGTGATTCTCATACTCTTAACTTAGTCATTTTACATCGTGTTCTTTAATTCAATCAAAAGATGAAATATTTTTCTTGAATATATTGATTAGTCAAAGCAATACTATCTCAAGCTTCCCAAATCAGAGAAGCTTTGCTCAAATTAACAGAAATAAGTGAAGATGATAAATTAAGTAGAGATGCTGAAACTTTAGTATATGGTGCTTTTAAGTTTTGAATTTATATTAAGCCTTGTTATTTAGCATAATATTTTACATAAAATTAACTTAGTTACAAAAAATTATAGCATCTCAATGTTGCTGTAAAATAATTATTTTGTCTTGTTTTTTTTTTTAAATATAAAGAAAATAGTTTTGCTTCTGCTATAGTTGATGCAAAAAAATAGCATCTGATATAGAAATTGAGCCTGAATTTCCTACAAAATGTAAAATTTATAGAAAGAAACATTTTGATAAGATTGCTAACACTAAAAGTGAAAATCAATCACTGGAAGAATTTTTTTTGAATAGATTATTTTATCACAGTGGTCAATATTGCTCTTGGACAATTAAGAGTAGGTTTGAACAGTTGTAATATTTTGAATATATATTTGGATTCTTGTATGATGTTACAAAATTAGTTTCATTAGATGATGATGAATTGATAAGTTCTTGTGTAAATCTTGAAAATACTTTAAGAAATGGTGACACTTATGATATTGATGCAAAATATATGTTTTTAGAACTATAAGTTTTACAAGTAATGTTACCAAATTAATCTTATAAAATAAATAAAAAATAGTCTTTCATTCAAATATTAGATTTTTAAAAATAATGGATATGTTTCCAAATGTGATGATTGGTTATAGAATATTATTGATAATATTCGTGATAGTGGCATCTGTAAATGGATTAGTAATTTTATACATTGAAAAGATGTTGTTATTGTTGACTCTGCCTTTAAAAATATATCACGAATATACTTTAAATGAGTTATCTTTGGTTTTTTTGGTAATGATATATGAATACTGTTAAATTTAACAAAAAAAAAAAAGTACTTATAGTGCTTTTAAGAACAACTATGCAATTTTTTAAGAACTATTGGATTTTCAAGCTCCAACTCTTCAATTACACAATTGTATATACTCAATAAAAAGTTGTTATATGAAGTGTGTTTTGTTGGGATTCCTCTTTGGAAGCTATTCTATTGTTAAGACTTGTCTTTCTTTGACATATTTTAGATGAGTTGTAGCTGCTTTGTTGAAGTTTTTCAAAATTAAAATTAATAAAATCTTATTTATGGACCACAATGACTCAAGATAGGCTAAATGGATTAGTAATTTTATACATTGAAAAGAATATTTTGAAAAATATTAAATATGATGTTATTATTGATGACTTTGCTTTTAAAAATATATCACGAATATACTTTAAATGAGTTATCTTTGGTTTTTTTGGTAATGATATATGAATACTGTTAAATTTAACAAAAAAAAATAAGTACTTATAGTGCTTTTAAGAACAACTATGCAATTTTTTAAGAACTATTGGATTTTCAAGCTCCTACTCTTCAATTACACAATTGTATATACTCAATGAAAAGTTGTTATATGAAGTGTGTTTTGTTGGGATTCCTCTTTGGAACCTATTATATTGTTAAGACTTGTCTTTCTTTGACATATTTTAGATGAATTGTAGCTACTTTGTTAAATATGTCATCACTGGGGAACTTTTGGAGCTGCTTATGTTGCTTATACTATATTAGTTGTTTTGAATAGTAAATCAGTATACATGTCTCTTTCTGGTCTATATGCAAGCTTTGAAGAAGAGTATCCAGATTTTTATATGAGACCTGTTCATGTCAAAGATGTTGCTCTGCACACATTCTGGCATACGAAAATCTTGTAGCATCCGGTAGGCATTTATACGTTGAACCCATTTCTCATTGGAGTGACTTTGTATCCAAAGTTGAAGAACTTTACCCATAATTTAAGTTGCCCAGGTATGACCCATTTCTCTTGTGAAATCAAATCTAATTAAGCAAACTTGTCTCCTTTGTAAGGCTATTTTTAGCTTCATTATTGTAAACATTTTAATTCCAATTTCTTCTTTGGGTCTACATATTTCCAAAGGATACACAACCTGGACTTCTGAGAACACAAAATCTTGCAAAGAAACTGATCCAATTGGGTTTGCAGTTTATCTCCATGGAACAAATAATCAAGGATTCATTGGAAGATCTAAAGAGCAAGGGGTATGTCTGAAAGCAATATTGAGGATGCAATGTTTTCGATTCATAGATTTTAGTTTGATTTGATGATTCAATTTATGTTGACAATTTAGTTACTTGAGTATCAAATCAAGAATTAGTTTAGTTGATGAGTATTTAAGATTCATAGATTTAACTTGATTTGATGATGGTTTATGTTCTTCATTTGTTCTTTGAATTTGGATTTGGATTTGTATATTCTTTGTGGGTGTTCTTGATTTCTAGTCATTTTATTTAAATTAAGCTACTTATACTCACATAGAGTATCGTATCATGGATCATATATGTTTTTCATAAGATTATCCTGGTTAGGTAGAGATTTTTTCCTTTAAAATTGGGGTATAATTTATAATTTCACCCAACGCCTTTAAACAACAAGGGCCGGCTCTGGTCCCTCATCCCCGACCCTATTAATCTAGTGTCGCTGCTCAGGAGAATTTGTAGCAAGCTGACGACAAGCGCCCACAGATTGACTAGCGTTACGGATGTCCCCGAAACAACACCGATGAAGAGTCGAAGGTGAATTGCCCGACCTCTTCCACCTTGTGCACGCCCTGCTCTGCGTCGTTCTTCATCTTTCCGACAACGCCCTTCTCAACATTTTCTTGCAATGTTTGCAAATGGCAAAGTGATTTCGATGAGGTTTTTTTTTTTAATCATATGTAGCTGGTTGAATTGACTAATTTCAGGGATGATTAATTCGGTTCCATAAAAAATTTTCAACGGTCATCAAAGTAAATCAGAAAGCATTTATGGAGGGATGGTCAGTATTCTTAGGCTCATTTCTCACTGGAAAAAAAAAATCCCCTACAATAGACGACAAAGTGATTTCAAAGACCTGAAGCTTCACGACTTTTTTTTAATCAAATATCAAGCTCATCGAACTGATTAATCCAAGAAGTTTTTAATTTGACCTTATAAAAATATTCTACTAGCCGTTAGAATAAATTGGAAATCGCTCATAGAGAGCATCCAGGTAACCAACATTCCTAGACTCACTTATCTTTCAATATGCACAACTAAGACTCAAACCTTAGATCTCTTAGTTATCATTGCCCTTAGGACTTCACAACTCCCCTAATGCATAGTGAGGTATATGTAATATATTATCTTCCATCGCACGGTTACCCTATTGTCTTGCTCGATGTTTAATTAGTTAGAGAGGGACAAACTTATGATAATAGGATAAGAGATCAATTTTTGACAGACGTATATTTTCAGAGGAAAAAAATCTAGACGGACGATGAGAAACACATGGAATAAACATAATTACTGCAATTTCTCAACATAACTATTAATATCAGCATTGACATGTCTTAATTCAGAGAGGAATTGGTTTTTTGAAAAGGAGAGAGATGGATCTATATACAAGATTTTGATATTGATCTATTTATCATCACGAGTTGTAATATTAAGATCAGACACTTCTAAGGTTTGAAGTTTCTGAAAATTTTATTATTATAGATGTGCTTTAAAATTTATAATGAGATGAAGAGTACTAAGAAAGACTGATCTTTCTATTGCTAATGAAGCATTTCAGTTACAGATTTTTTTTTTCTTGGATGGTATTGTATATGAAAATATTTTATTCTGTGATGAAATTAATAAAAAAAATATTATAATTACCCGATCGCAGACTTTAGCAGTCCCGTAGCATCATTCAATTTTGAGATTAAATTAAATGCTTAATTGAACACATGCGTTTGGGAAGGGCAAAAATCAAAATTTAAAATAGGGCCTAACCGGGTTCGAACCGGTGACCTATTGATCTGCAGTCAATTGCTCTACCACTGAGCTATGGACCCACTTGAAGCTTAAGTTTTAAATATATTTTGATATAATTTTAAATAGTTTGAATTCTGAAAATATTTCCGTCGGATACACCAAAATATATATCAAGCAACTATTATTGTGAATACCAATGCTGATGTAACATAGCAACCTTACCGTCTATCAAAGGAATATTTTGAAATTACGATGACAAACAATTCACAACATTAAGATATCCTAATTTATCAGCGGATTAATTCTGGCTGATCAATTTGATTTAAATTTTTTATTGATAATCATGATAAATTAAAAAGTACTCGTGCTAATTAATCTAATATGAAAAGCAAAAATAAAGGTGTACAAAAAAAGATTACTTGACATTAATCCTAAGGTACGTTTGATTAGGGTTATCATTGATAATCTTAGTTATTGACTCAAGGTTATCATTGTAATCTTATTTGGTTTAGATAATGAACTTTTCCCAAGTAATTAATCATGCCCGCCACATCAGCAAACGTCATCAGAAGGGGGAATGCGATTACCACCGAAATGTAAGGTTTTTGACCATTCCAGAGTTAATAGAAAAATGCTCCAAAATTATCCTTTGGCGCTTAGGCGGTCATCTAGGGCAAGGGAGAGGAAGGAGCGAAGAAGGGGGCAAGGGTGACGACTGCCCAAGCGAGGGCGGACCTAGACGTTGATTTTTGCTACCCCGGCGATGAGAATGATAAGGCCGAAGGACAAGGGGAAGAGCAAAAAGCCATCGCAACAACAGTATGTCAGCGCTGCTGCGCCCATGAGCATTGAGCCATCAGTGTTGTTGCTTTCATGCCGACACTCGTCTCTTTGCGAGGTGTGCGCCTTGGAGGAGTATGCGTCCTCCATCTGCACTGCTCCAAGAATGACGATCATCTAGGGAGAGGAAGGAGTGGAGGAGGGGACAGGGGCAACAACTTCCTAAGCAAGGGTGAACCTAAACGTGACGGCGACTGTCGACGACATTGAGTCATGCTACCCTGGCGACGAAAATGATAAGGTTGCAGGACAAGGGGAAGAGCAAAAGGTGTGCCCTATCTGCACTACTCCAATAATGGCAACGTCAATGTTTTAACCTTAAGCAAAAAAAGTAATGACAATGTCATGGCGGTGACCTAATTGATCCATTTCGAGTATTTATCCATTTGGAGTATTCCATTCTTTAATGGCATGGTTGATACCAAATAATGGTATATCAGAATAAGAGGAGGAAGAAAGGTAAATAAGTAAAATTTTAAATTAGGTGGTTACATTATCTAAGTTGAACCAAATAGCAATAAGTTATATTTTATTCCCCATAATCTTAATTATGTGATTACCTGATAATCACATAATTTAAGTTATGTATGATAAATTGAATCAAGCATGCCCTAGTGGAGCATTTTACATGTCATGTGGTTTTCATTCTCTTAACTTAGTTGTTTGTAACATGACAAATTCTTATGCTAAAGTAAAATCATTTTTGGGAGTATGGCAATGTATGTACACTGTGTTCTCTAATTCAACAAAAAGATGAAATATTTTGCTTGAATATATTGATGTATTAATTTTAAAATCATTGTCAACTATAAGATGGGAAAGTCATATTGAAACAGTCAAAGTTCTATCTCAAGCTTCCCAAATCAGAGAAGCTTTTGTTCAAATTAGCATAAATAAGTGAAGATGGAAAATTAAGTAGAGATGTTGAAACTTTAGTATCTGATGAACTTTTAAGTTTTGAATTTATATTAAACCTTGTTATTTGGCATGATATTTTGCATAAAATTAACTTAGTTAACACAAAATTACAATGCCTTAATGTTGCTATAAAACAATTGTATGGTCTTGTTTCCTTTTTTGAAAAATATAGAGAAAATGGTTTTGCTTCTGCTATGGTTGATGCAAAAAAAAAAAAAAAATAGCACCTGATATGGAAATTGAGCCTATATTTCCTACAAAATGTAAAATTTGTAGAAAGAGGTATTTTAACGAGATTGTTAACACTGAAAGGGAAAATCAATCACCGGAAAAATTTTTCGAATTGATTATTTTATCTTAGTGGTCGATATTTCTCTTAGGCAATTGAGAGTATGTTTGAATAGTTGCAATATTTTGAATCTATATTTATGTTCTTGTATCATGTTACAAAATTGGTTTTATTAGATGATGATGAATTGATGAGTTCTTCTATGAATCTTAAAAATACTTTAAGAAATGGTGACACTTATGATATTATGCAAAAGATATATTTTCAACTACAAGTTTTGCAAGTAAGGTTACCAAGTGAGTCTTATGAAACAAATTTAAAAAAGTCTTCCATTAAAAATATTAGTTTTTTTTAAAAATAATGGATATGCTTCCAAATGTGATGATTGCTTATAGGATATTATTGACAATACTCGTGACAGTGACATCTGCCGAAATAAGTTTTTTAAAATTAAAATTAATAAAATCTTATTTATGGACCACAATGACTCAAGATAGGCTAAATGAATGGATTAACAATTTTATGCATTGAAAAGAATATTTTGTAAAAAATTGAATATAATGTTATTATTGATGACTTTGCCTTTAAAAGTGCATCATGAATACACTTTAAATGAGTTACCTTTGTATTTTTTTGATAATGATACATGAATACTGTTAACATTTAACAAAAAATAAGTACTTATAGTGCTTTTAAGAACAACTATGCAATTTTTTTAAGAACTATTGGATTTTCAAGCTCCTACTCTTCAATTACACAATTGTATATACTCAATGAAAAGTTGTCATATCAGGTTTATTTTGTTGGGATCCCTCTTTGAAACCTCTTTCTTTGACATATTTTAGATGAATTGTAGCTACTTGGTTAAACATGTCATCATTGGAGAACTTTTGGAGCTGCTTATGTTGCTTATGTTATATTAGTTGTTTTGAATAGTAAATCAGTATACATGTCTCTTCTCGGTCTATGTGCAAGCTTTGAAGAAGAGTATCCAGATTTTTATATGGGACCTATTCATGTTAAAGATGTTGCTCTGGCACACATTCTGGCACACGAAAATTCTGCAGCATTCGGTAGGCATTTATGCGTTGAATCCATTTTCCACTAGAGCGATTTTGTATCCAAAGTTGAAGAACTTTACTCATAATTTAAGCTGCCTAGGTATGACCCATTTCTCCTGTGAAATCAAATCTAATTAAGCAAACTTGTCTCCTTTGTAAGGCAGTTTTTAACTTTATTATTGTAAACATTTTAATTCCAATCTCTTCTTTGGGGTTACATATTCCCAAAGGATACACAACCTGGACTTCTGAGAATACAAAATCTTGCAAAGAAACTGATCCAATTGGGGATGCAGTTTATCTCCATGGAACAAATAATCAAGGATTCAGTGGAAGATCTAAAGAGTAAGGGGTATGTTTAAAAGCTATGTTGAGGATGCAATGTTTTCGATTCATAGATTTTAGTTTGATTTGATGATTCAATTTATGTTGGCAATTTAGTTACTTGAGTATCAAATCAAAAATTAGTTTAGTTGATGTAGTATTTAAGATTCATAGATTTAACTTGATTTGATGATGGTTTACGTTCTTTCGATTTGGATTTGTATATTCTTTGTGGGTGTTCTTGATTTCTAGTCATTTTATTTAAATGTAAGCTATTTATACTCACATAGAGTATCGTATCGTGGATCATATATGTTTTTCATAAGATTATCTTGGTTAGGCAGAAATTTTTTTCTTTAAAATTGGGGTATAATTTATAATTTCACCCAGGGCCTTTAAATAACAAGGACCGGCTCTGATCCCTCATCCCTAACCCTATCAATCTAGTGTCACTGCTCAGGAGAATTTGTAGCAAGCTGATGACAAGAACCCACAGATTGACCAGCGTTACGAACGTCCCCGAAACAACACCGATGAAGAGTCGAAGGTGAATTGCCTGACCTCTTTGACCTTGTGCCCGCCTTGCTCTGCCTCGTTCTTCATCTTTCCGACAACGCCCTTCTCAACATTTTCTCACAATGTTTGCAAATGGCAAAGTGATTTCGATGAGGTTTTTTTTTAATCATATGTAGCTGGTTGAACTGACTAATTTTAGGGATGATTAATTTGATTCCATAAAAAAATTTTATCGGTCATGAAAGTAAATCAGAAAGCGTTTATGGAGGGATGGTCAGTATTCTTAGGCTCATTTCTCACTGAAAAAAAAATCCCCTACAATAGACGGCAAAGTGATTTCAAAGACTTGAAGCTTCACGACTTTTTTTTTAATCAAATATCAAGCTCATCGAACTAATTAATCCTAGAAGTTTTTAATTTGACCCTATAAAAATATTTTGCTAGCCGTTAGGATAAATTGGAAAGCGCTCATAGAGAGCATCCAGATAGCCAACATTCCTAGGCTCACTATCTTTCAATATGCACAACTAAGACTCAAACCTTAGATCTCTTAGTTATCATTGCCCTTAGGACTTCACAACTCCCCTAATGCATAGTGAGGTATATGTAATATATTATCCTCAATCGCACGGTTACCCTAATGTTCTTGCTCGATGTTTAATTAGTTAGAGGGTGACAAACTTATGATAATAGGATAAAAGATCAATTTTTGACAGATGTATATTTTCAGAGGAAAAAAATATCTAGACGGACGGTGAGAAACACATAGAATAAACGTAATTACTGCAATTTCTCAACATAACTATTAATATCAGCACTGACATATCTTAATTCAGTGAGGAATTAGTTTATTGAAAGGGAGAGAGATGAATCTATATACAAGATTTTGATATTAGTCTATTTGTCATCATGAGTTGTAATATTAAAATCAGACAATTCTAAGGTTTGAACTTCCTATAAATTTATTATTATAGATGTGCTTTAAAATTTATAATGAGATGAAAAGTACTAAGAATTAGTTACTTGAGTATTATTATAGAGGTATGTCTGAAAGATATGTTGGGGATGTAATGTTTTCGATTCATAGATTTTAGCTTGATTTGATGATTCAATTTATGTTGACAATTTAGTTACTTGAGTATCAAATCAAGAATTAGTTTGGTTGATGCAGTATTTAAGATTCATAAATTTGACTTGATTTGATGATGGTTTATATTCTTTATTTGTTCTTTCGATTTGGATTTGTACATATTCTTCGTGGATGTTCTTGATTTCTAGTTATTTTATTTAAATGCAAGCTACTTATTCTTACATGGAATATTGTTTCGTAGATCATATATGCTTTTCATAAGATTTGTCTGGTTAGATATAGATTTTTTCTTTAAATTTGGGGTATAATTTATAATTTCACCCACGACCTTTAAACAACAAGGGTCGGCTCTCGTCCCTCATCTCCGGCCCTATCGGTCCAGTGTTGGCGCACAAGAGAATTCGCAATGAGCGGACGACAAGAGCCCACAGATTGACCAGCGTTACGGACGTCCCCAGAACAAACACCGGTGAAGAGTCGAAGGTGAACTTCCCGACCTCTTCCACCTTTTGTGCATCCTGCTCTGCCTCGTTCTTCATCTTTTCGACAATGCCCTTCTTGACATTTTCTCGTAGTGTTTGCAAATGGCAAAGTGATTTTGATGAGGTTTTTTTTAATCATATGTAGCTGGTCGAATTGACTAATTTCAGAGATGATCAATCTAGTTCCATAAAAAATTTTCATCGGTCATTTAGGTAAATCAGAAATCATTTATGGTGGGATGGCCAATATTCTTAGGCTCATTTTTCACTAGAGAAAAAAATCTCCTATAGTAAACGAGAAAGTGATTTCAATGACCCGAGGCTTCACGACTTTTTTTTAATCAAATATTAAGCTCATTGAACTAATTAATCCTGGAAGTTTTTAATTTGGCCTTATAAAAATATTCTGCTAGCCGCTAGGATAAATCAGGAAGCGCTCATAGATAGCATCCAGAGAACCAACATTCTTAGGCTCACTTATCCTGCAGTATGCCGCAACTAAGATTCAAACCTTAGATATTTTAGTTATCCATTAGTAGGCATAACCATTGCACAATTGCCCTTAGGACTTCACAACTCCCCTATTGCGTAGTGAGGTATATGTAATATATTATCCTCCATCGCACAGTTATCTTAAAGTTCTTGCTTGATGTTTAGTTGGGTAGAAGGTGACAGATTTACTATAATAAAATAAAAGATCAATTTTTTATGGACCGCTTTCATAGGAAAAAAAATCCATTCCAACCCTAGATATTTGACTGACAGTGTGAACCACATGGAATAAACGTAATTAATCAATTTCTCAACATAACTAGTAATATCAGTACTGACATGTCTTAATTCAGCGAAGAATTGATTTATTAAAAGGGAGAGAGATTAAATAGATCTATATACAAGATTTTGATATTGGTCCAGTTATTACCATGAGTTGTAATATTTAAGATCAGACAATTCTAAGGTTTGAAGTTCCTGTAAATTTATTACTATAGATTTGCTTTAAAATTTGTAATGAGATGAAAAGTACTAAG
Source organism: Zingiber officinale (assembly GCF_018446385.1). NCBI lineage: Eukaryota > Viridiplantae > Streptophyta > Magnoliopsida > Zingiberales > Zingiberaceae > Zingiber > Zingiber officinale. The sequence goes on along the minus strand of NC_055986.1, from coordinate 15,494,002 downwards.
AAAGACTGATCTTTCTATTGCTAATGAAACATTTCGGCTTTAATTTATTCAAAGCTATATATATATATATATATATATATATTTTTTTTTTTTTTTTTTGGTGGTATTGTATATGGAAATATTTTATTCTGTGATGCAATTAATAAAAAATATTATAATTACCCGATCGCAGACTTTAGCAGTCCCGTGGCATTCTACTCCATTCAATTTTGAGATTAAATTAAATGCTTAATTGAACACATGCGTTTGTAGCATTCCTCAATCGATTTTGAGAATAATTACGACATTAAAAAAGAAATTAACAGAAATTGGAACTAGGGCCCAACCAGATTCGAACCGGTGACCTATTGATCTGCAGTCAATTGCTCTACCACTGAGCTATGGACCCACTTGTGGTTTAAATTTTAAATAATTTTAATATATGTTTAAACAGTTTGAATTCTGAAAATATTTCCGTCGGATACACCAAAATATATATCAAGCAACTTTATTTATGAATACCAATGCTCTGATGTAACATAGCAACCTTACCACCCTCTACCAAAGGAATATTTTGAAATTACGATGGCAAACAATTCACAGCTATAAGATATCCCGATTAATTCTTGGGGTCTAATTTGGTTTAAGTTTTTTTTTTTTTTTTTTTGTCATTGGAATAAATTGAGAAGTATTTATCAAAATTCATCCAAAAAGTCAATATTCTTAGGTCTATTTTTCATCGAAAAAAAATTCCTTATAATATACCGCAGTTAAGATTTATATCTTAAATTCATTATTCATTGATAGACCTAATCGTTAGGCTTCGGGGATCTCTCTTGAACTTTGTTTGTTGCAGTTTGTGTGAGATCATATTATGTTGGAATTATGCACTTTTGTCATCCTTCCACGTGCCTCCGCAACATTTTTCTACGAGATCAGTTCTTGGCTCCTTTATGCTTGTTAATTTGCTAATGTGAAGCCTTCTATCAATTTTCTTTCGTACAATATATCATGGAAGTTATTTTGCTGATTTTCACATATGAATGTGAATCAAATATGCGGGCTTTCAGAAGATATCAAGGAAGACAGTCGATATTAGCAACCCAGGCGTAGTTTACCATTTCGGGCTAGAAAATTAATTTTGATCCTACAACTTATGTTTTTTTTTTTAATTTTAGTTCGGTTAAGAGTTAATTTATGTTTTTAGTCCTGTAATTTATAATATTTTTTAATTTTAATCTTTTTCTTTAAAATTGAAATTTTTGACTAACTGAGTTGGCGATCATTATTTGCCTACGTGGAAAATCAACACTAAGAAAAAAAAACGTCGCCTCTCTCGCATTTTACATGAAAAAAAAACATAAAAAACTCCGAACCTACACCTACGCATCCCCTCCTCCTATGTCGATCCTCCATTCTCCCTTCTCCTCCTCTCAATCACCCTTCCCCCCGATGTCGCCTCCCAACCGACCCCCACAGGCTCCATGGCCGGGTAGGTGGAGTAGGAGGAGGAGAAGCCGGAGGAGGAGAGAAGGACTTCAGCGGCGGTGCTTGAGGATGAGAAAGCCAAGGGAAGTGATAAGGAAGAGGAGGAAGAAGAAGAAGGCGAGAAAAATGTGGAGTCGCCTCTGCCTTCAGAGGAAGAGGAGTCCGAGGGCAATGGCGGGGAGGGGGACACGGAAGGCTACGGGGAGAAAATAGTGGAAGCTCCTGTGGAAGTTAAGTCCAAGGGTGGCAACGGGAAGAAGGCGAAGAAACAAGGGGACAAGCAGGAAAAGAAGGAACCATCGTCGAGTTGTGCGTGTCCATGCACTGCAACAGCTGCGCTAGGAAGATCATATGTGTCTTGAAGAGCTACGAAGGTACAACGCTAGGAAGATCAGATGTGTAAATCAAGATGTACAAAATTACATGCAATATGATCTATACATGTCAATTTTTAATTGATCCAATTAATGACTCAAAGGGTCTTGATCATATTTACAAAACTTTATGCTAAACTGTAGTATCAAATCATTATCTAAACTTTATGATTCCAAAATAAATTTATATCATATTACAAGTACTATATGTTGAGCAGCATTAGTAAATCATGATAACTTTATTTCAGATTGTTAAGTAAAATACACAAGAATGTTTTGAATTTAAGTACGTGCCCCAAAATAAAACAAAACACATGTGTTTATTAAAAAAAAATGTAATGCGCTATAATGAATGCAGAATCCCACTAGATGGGTTCTTCTATAAGAAGAATCCCTATATCCACAACATACACATGAAACACCTTATGCACCAAGCTCTTGATGAGTAGATCTGCCAACTTACAATCTGTGCAATGTGTTCTATAATTACTTGACGACTTTGAACTCTTTCTTTAACTTTCAGAAACTTATGTCGATGTGCTTTGACTTCGATGAACTACGATTATTCTTAGTATAAAGTTCTATGGCTTATTATCACTGTTGATCCTCAATGACCTGTAGATGCCATCAACAATCTCCAATGCTATGATGAAATTCTGCAACCAAGTATTGTGATTGAATATTTCATAGCAAGCTTTCAACTCTATCTGTAGAAGTGACTATTAGTGTTTGTTTGATATTTTTCCATAATATAACCCCTCCAACAAGCATGAAGATGTATCCTGAAGTGGATCTTATGCTATCAAAGCATCCGGCAAAATCAGAATCTGAATATCTAATCACCTTAGGTGATTAAACCCCCGATACATGAGCATGTTTCCTTTTATTTTCTATAAATACCACATCACTCTTTTCATCACTTGCAGTATGCTGGTCATAGGTTAACTTAAGTATTTGCTTAACATCCCTACTACGTATGTAATGTTTGGATACGTATAAATGTGTGCAAACATAAAACTTCCCATAGCTAACGTATAAGGGAATTATTACATCTCCTTTATTTTAAGTTCAAGTTGTGGGCACTGTTGCGAACTAAATTTATCACCTTTGGACACTAATATGTAATCAGATGCACAATTTTACATGTCATGCCGTGTGAATACTTTTTCAATGTAGGTCTTTTGTGAAAGTCCAAGAATACCTTTTAAACGATTATGACATATCCGTATGCCTAAAACAAAGAATGTTTCACCAATATTTTTTATTTCAAAATTACTTGATAGAAATGATTTAATTTTTGGAAATAGACCTTGATTATTATTTGCTACTAATATGTCATCCATATATATGACAAGTATAATAAACTTGTTCTCACTGAACTTGACATATATGTATTGATCTACAAGGTTCTCCATAAAATTAAATGAAGTAACCACTTGATTAAATTTTTTGTACCATTGACGAGATGCCTAGTTCAAATCATAAATGAACTTCTTTAACCTACATACTAGGTGTTTTGAGTCCTTAGACTCAAAATTCTCTATACTATATATATATATAGACTCCTGAATGTCATAATTGAGAAATGTAGTCTTTACGTTCATTTGGTATAACTTTAAATTAAAATAAGCTACAAGTATTATGATTACTCTAATAGAGTCTTTCATCGACATAGACAAGAAAGTATTCTTGTAATCAATGTTCTCCTTTTAAGTGAATCTCTTGACAATAAGGTGAGCTTTATACTTCTCGACATTGCCTTGCAAATCTCATTTGGTTTTAAAAATTCATTTGTAACCAATAGGTTTCGTACCTATAAGCAATTCAATAAGTTCTTAAACGTCATTGTCTACCATAGACTTCAACTCATCATTCATGACTTCAATCCACCTCTCAATATTAGAGCATTGTTTGACTTATTGAAAAGATATAGGATTACTTTTTAATTCTATGTTAAAATTATGTTTTTGAAGATAAACATAATAATGGGTAACCATGGATCTCTATTCCCCTATGAATCAAAAGATGGGGCTAGGTACTTGGATGAAAAAGAAATAGGATTTTCATTCCTTATTAGAGGAAGACATGTTCTTAAAAAGCATGGTCTTAGGGTGGGATTGAACCATAAAGACCTCAGACTTCAATTTCTTAAGGTAATAGAAGTGAAGGAAGATACGAGGAGACAAGGGGATATCGTATAAGCGGTACAAGATTAGCATTCCACACATAACAAACTAAGAAGGGGGAATTTGGAAATACTGGCTTAGTTCAAAAAAGAATGGGGGAATGGGAAAGCACAAACGAGTGTGAAACTGATCTTTAAAAAAGGTTACAAAGTTGGGAGGTGAATGATGAGGGTGATCCTGAGGGCCAGGGATACGAATGCAGAAGGTCTTGGAGATTTCTAGGTTTAGCCTAGCATACTCGAGGTCACAGTTGTCAAAATAGAAACAAAAGGTGGCATACCCAGGGGCGAAGATTTCTTGAGCCATCGAGGAGTAAGAGGAAGAAGGGAGAGGGTCGGGGAAGAAAGAAGGGCACTTACTATGAAAATTACAGGAAGGGAATCACAAATGATAATAAGTGTCGGAGAAGGAAGTCAAAGAAGATGAAACAAGAATGGATTATTCCTCACGACATTTAGGATTTTTAATGAAAGCCCTAAGTGTAACTTTTAAAATTTAAACCATCCCATCTAAATGGGCCTATTAAAGACAACCGTTAGATTAAGGGAGAGGAATCGTCGTCAAAAGTTATGCAAAAAGGTGTGTGTCAGCCATCACATTGGAATGAAGTTGGTAAAACACGTGGTAGCTGTAGGGATATTATGCATAAAACAATACATAAAAGCAGCGGAAAAGGATCCCTCTAGAGATCCTTGTGAATATAGTATACTCATTCTTGCTACTCTATCACATAGAATAGTTTACCTTTGTTGTGTGAACAAAACAATCCTGGTAGCAACTTGACTTTGGTAGATCTCAGCACAATCATAACGTTCGTGCCTCTACGGTATCCACACGAACATGATTCTCATTCATTGCACGAACTCAGATTTGGAGAAGAAACACCTTCGCGGTACTAGTCACTTTTGGAGGTTTAGCCAAGAAAAGAGGAGGAAGAAGACAAGCAAAACTTTACCCAAAAATTGCATTGCAACACCTTTTGTATTCATCCAAGGACTACAAAAGGTTTTTACCTTTTGGTCTTCTTTTGATTAATGCTCCATTAATCTTTATTAATGGACATTACTCCTCTTTAGGGGTTGAGTCTAATCCAATGAATCTAATTCAGATTAGACTCAATCCAATAATCCAATGATTGGATTCATTTGAGTCTAATTCAATGAGTATAATTTAGATTAGTCTTAATCCTATAATCTTAGGATCGATCATATTTTAGTCAAACTAAAATAAACCAATTTCTAAATCAACATGTTCTTTGTGTGTGACCCAATAGGTTCTCATAACGTTGGCAATATCTCTAGAACCATTTTAGAGACATAAGTAATGAGCGACATCTTGCAATGCATTATTATTACCCAAGTGACAGAAATATAGAGATCCGACCTAACTTTTTTGTGTCTATCATCTTATATGACTTGGTCCTTCTATCCTCAATATCTAGACTGGTCAATGAGATATAGACAGTGTCATCCTCTTATCAATCTTTGTGTTTCTTGATCTCCAAATAGATTCACTTAACCAAATAAGTTCAATATCTCATATTATCTTATTTGAGAATGACCATGCATTTTAGTAATTCTACTTAATCAAGGGGCCCACAAATATTACTTTCGTCATATGGAAGAGATAGATTCCATCTACATCACTCACATCCCTTCGTATAACTTATTGTATACCTAGTGATTAACTTTATAGTCCACCTTTGTTACATGTGTCGTTTGCCGATATCAAAGTACACAACTCCTTATATAGAGAACAATAGCAACTTCAGATCTAAGGACTATTCATATCGATAACCACTATGAGAATATTTATGACACTCATATAACGATTGATGAAATATTTTCATGGGTTAGTTCAGTACATACTCTCTAATATATATTCATGTGTCAACTTGATATCTCATATTCATAACTTATGAGATTAAGTCATCAATTGACCTATATGCTACTCTTAATGCATTAATATTATCCTTGTATATTAATGCTTGACTATAAATAGTTAAAAGTAGTGTTCTACATGTATCTACAGTCTCCCACTATCAATTCAATCAATTGATATGCTGTAAACTAAAACTTGTTGGAGCAATCTGGGTACCCTAAGTTTTGATGTTTGGGTAAAGGTTTAAGTTAGGTTTATTGTTGTATTTGATATGCATTGTGAGTTTGCAGAATACAGGTACAACAAGGAAAGTCCCGGTGTGATCTTGGCAAAGGAGGAAAGTCCAAGGATGAGTCTTAGCGGTGTAAGTCCAAGCATGTAGTCTTGGTAACGTAAGTACAAGTGTGACTTGGCAATGGATGAAGTCCCAGAGGCGCGACCTCTTGGCAAAGGAAGACCTGACAACATGACAAGGCCGATGGAAGCTCCAGAAGGCAAGACGTGAAGGATGGGGAGGCATCCGAGGGGCGCAAGACTGATGGAGGAGGTTAGAAGGCTAGGTCTAGGTTGGTCGAGCGAGGACGAGTGCTGAGCAAATATACTCGGGGGTCAAATCCTTGACTATAGTAGTACTGTAGTGTTACTGTAGCAGTACTGTAGCAGTCGACTGGGTGCGAACAGAATGATTCTGTTCGTTCGGTTAGTGTGGAGCAGTCGACTGCATGTTTTGGCAGTCGACTGGTATCGAGCCGTTGGGATGTAACGGTCGAATTTCCACAAAGGGCAGTCGACTGCTAGTTTTGGCCGTCGACTGGTAAGCGAGGTTTTCTAACTTGTAGCCTATATAACCAAGCATTGGAAGCTTGGTTAAGGTTGACGAAATAGATGTGGTTAACCCCTATTAGTAGTCTACCAGTGCCCTAGCTTCTCAAGAGTCCTTGGTGAGAGTTTGTGGCGAGGTTTCTCCACCCACAAGGAGCTACACGAGTTAGCCGGAGGTTTTCTGGGGAGTCATCCACCGACGGATCGGGATCGTCCACCTTACGGACAGCATGGAGTAGGAGCTTCATCTCCGAACCACGTTAAACAACGTGTCATTGGGTTTTCTTCTTGTTTATTATTTTCTAGGGTTAGCTTTGCTTTTGTTTGTTAGTATTTTTATTTCCATTGTGCACTAACAAGCGTAGGAAGCGACGGTTTGGGTGAGACGCTATTCAGCCCCCTCTAGCGAATGTCAAGGTCCCAACAAGTGGTATCAGAGCTAGGTGAGCTCTTGTTGGACTAATCGCCAAGAGAGCAGCTAGAGGAAGAAGATGGAGTTGGAGGGACCTCTCAGATGGGACATCCGAATCCCACCTCCATACGAGCGTGAGGACTTCGACTATTGGAGGAAGCGCTTGGAGATGTGGTTCCAAATGAATTGGAACCATTGGATTACGTTGGAGGAACCGTTTAAAGCTCTAACGGACAAGAAGGGAAAGCGTCTCCGACGTCGATATTGGACTGATGAGCAAAGGGAGCAATCGGAGATGGACAAGGAGGTAATTAGAATTTTAATTAATTTATTACCTCCTAATGTGATATTGAATGTAGGTGAATACGAGAATGCAAGTGACCTTTGGAAAAAGGTAATTGCGCTTCATGAGAGTCCTACACAAATCCAAGAAGAGAAGGAACCCAAGGAGAAGGACTCATTGGTCCAAAAAGAGAAGGACCAATCGAATGTTGACATGAGCTCAACATCCGAGGAGGAGAAGGAAGATGAGGAGGTATCATCCACATCTTCAAGGGAGGAAGAAGTGGAACCGTCCACATCTTCAAGTGAAGAGGAAGAAGAGCAATCCAAGGAAGAGGAGATCTTAGAAGCTCAACCCTCCACCTCAACTACCAAGAAGAGCACAGAGGATCACATCAAATGCTTTGAGTGTGGTAAGATGGGGCACTACAAGAGTAGGTGTCCTTCGCTCAAGAAGGTAAAGGAGGTAAACCCTAAACTCACTAAAGTTAATTTAGAAACTAATGTGAGTTGTAGGAAGAAGAAGGAGAAGAAGCACATTAGGTGCTTTACATGTGGTGAGTAGGGTCACTACCACACAAAGTGCCCAAGGAGAGGAGAGCTCAAGAAATTGGCGCACTTGAAGAAATGGGAAAAGAAGAGGAGCACAAGTCAAGGGGGAGCTTCAAAGGTAAAAGGGAAGGTAATCCCTATTTTGAAGTTTAATCCAATCTCCAATTCTTATATGCTTGTTAGAAATAATGTAGATTATTTACCTAAGCATAATCATAGATTTAGGTATAATGATAGAAATAGGGTTAACATGGTAGATAACCTTAAGAAATCATACACTAAGGGTAGACCTAATAAGACCCAAACCACTTTGCCTAAGGGAAGGAAAGTGGGTGAAACCTAAGCATTAATCCCAAGAAGGGGAGACACATGCCTAGGAAGGGTAGGTCTAGGAATGTCCATGATGGACATGTTGATTCTAGGGTTAGAACCCTAGAATTGGAAAATCAAGCATTGAAGACAAAGCTTGAAGAAATGGAGAAAGTCCTAGAGAGGTTCATTATTGGACCTAAAGGACTTGACATGTATTTGGGTGGTCAAAGACCCAAAAATGTCAAATTAGGTCCCTCCAAGATCAAAAGGAGGTCAAGTGCTAAGGTAGCACATGACATTGGTAAGGTAGGTGTGACCAAGGACAAGGGAGAGTCATCAAAGGCCAATAAGAAGGAATATGCTAGGGTGACATATAATTATGGCAAGGAAGGGATGTCCAAGGTTAAGGACAAGAAGAAATTAACCAAAGACAATGTGTCTAAGGTTAAGAAGGTGAGTTTTGTAGGCCAAGTGTCACCCGAGGTGCACCGAAGTGGCCTAGCCATAGTGGATGAGTCACCAAGGGAGGTGACTAAGGTTAAGATTCCTAAGATTCCTAACCATTTTAGAGACATAAGTAATGAGCGACATCTTGCAATGCATTATTATTACCCAAGTGACAGAAATATAGAGATCCGACCTAACTTTTTTGTGTCTATCATCTTATATGACTTGGTCCGTCTATCCTCAATATCTAGACTGGTCAATGAGATATAGACAGTGTCATCCTCTTATCAATCTTTGTGTTTCTTGATCTCCAAATAGATTCACTTAACCAAATAAGTTCAATATCTCATATTATCTTATTTGAGAATGACCATGCATTTTAGTAATTCTACTTAATCAAGGGGCCCACAAATATTACTTTCGTCATATGGAAGAGATAGATTCCATCTACATCACTCACATCCCTTCGTATAACTTATTGTATACCTAGTGATTAACTTTATAGTCCACCTTTGTTACATGTGTCGTTTGCCGATATCAAAGTACACAACTCCTTATATAGAGAACAATAGCAACTTCAGATCTAAGGACTATTCATATCGATAACCACTATGAGAATATTTATGACACTCATATAACGATTGATGAAATATTTTCATGGGTCAGTTCAGTACATATTCTCTAATATATATTCATGTGTCAACTTGATATCTCATATTCATAACTTATGAGATTAAGTCATCAATTGACCTATATGCTGTTAGAGTGTATACTAAAAGCCTAGCTTTTGATATAAACATTTATCTAGAAATAAGAATCACATTGGTCAAATGTCTACATTTATGATAAATGTAGTTGTTCAATTAATTTATATTGTAGATAACATTGTGTGTGGTGTCACACACAGAGGATCATGTTATCAGTACCTTATAAATTATAAACAATAACTCACGACCATAATGGAAAGGAACAAACCATTGGAAGGTCGTAGTGTAATTAGGTATTAGTTTATCTTAACTATATAATTACACTAGTACACTTAGAGTGTATTGAGTAGGACCATTAGAGGTCGTTTCTTTTATACTGACTTTATAAAGAAACAAAGACCTCAGTTATTATGGAAGTGTGTGCTCTTAATCCTAATATAATAACAAGCACATATATTTGATATTTATTTATTTAATTTATCAATGGGTGAGATTTAGTTCGATGAATCAATAAGCCTGATAAGTTGGGAAATGATATCACTTATAGTGTGTATTGTTGATTATAGAAGGAAGTGTCCTAGTGATCTAGGTTGAGAATGTCCTCAAGAGGAGCTCATAAGGATTGTCATGTTAAACCCTGCAGGTGGACTTAGTCCGACATGACGATAAGGTTGAGTGGTACTACTCTTGGACTAAGATATTAATTAAATGAGTTGTCAGTAACTCGCTTAATTAGTGGACATTTGACATCTTAAACACAGGGAGACTAACACACTCATAATAAGAAGGAGCCCAAAATGTAATTTGGGATTGGTGCGGTAGTTCAATAATAGTTCTTTAGTGGAATGAATTATTATTGATGGAATTAAGTTGTGTGTTCGGGGCGAACACGGGAAGCTTAATTTCATCGGGAGACCAAAACCAATTCCTCCTCTCGGTCCCTATCATAGCCTCTTGTATATAGAGATTTATACCCACCACATACCCACCTTCTTACCCAACCAATAGGGGCCAGCCAAGCTAAGCTTGAAGCTCAAGCTTAGGGTCGGCCAAGCCTAAAGGTTGGCCTTAAGGTGGCCGGCCAATAGCTTGGAGCCCAAGTTTAGGTGGCCGGCCACATCATATTAAAAAGGATTTTTTATTAAAATTATTTCTTATGTGGATATCATAGTTTTAAAAGAGAGTTTAAAAATTAAATCTTTCCTTTTAAAGCTTTCTACAAAAGATTAAGAAAAGATTTGAAATCTTTCCTTATTTGTAGATTGAAAGGAGATTTTATTTTTAAGAAAAACTTTCCTTTTTGACCATGATAATAATTTAAAAGAGAAGTTTAAAAATTAAATATTCTCTTTTATTAGTTTCTACAAAAGATTAAGAAAAGATTTGATATCTTTCCTTATTTGTAGATTGAAAAGAGATTTTAATTTCTAGAGATAACTTTCCTTTTGGAAATTATCCACATGTTTAGAAGAAGAATTTTAATTTATAAAATTTTCTTTTTATTAACCAATCATGAAGGGATAAAAATTATTGGAGAAATTTTTATAAATTTCTTGAAACAAATTAGGAAGTTTTAATTCTTGTGTGAATTAAATTTTCCTTGTTTTGGGGAATTAGAAGTGGCCGGCCATTATTATTAAAAGAAGAAAATTATTTTTTAATTAAAATAATTTTTCTTTTTTATGACAAAAGAATTAAGGAATTTTTTATTAAAATTTCCTTATTTGTCAAGACCAAGGATTATAAAAGAGGGGGTAGAGGTGCCTTCATGGTTATCAACTCTATTATTCTTCCTCTCTTTTCCTCCTTGGTGGCCGGCCCTAGCTTCTTCCTCTTCTCTTCTTCTTATGGCCGGCGGCAACCTCTCTTGGAGCTCTTGATGGTGGCCGGTTCTAGCTAGGAGAAGAAGGAGAGAAAGGTGGTTTTGTTTCTTGCATCCCTTGGAGCTTGGTGGTGGTGGCCGGACCTCTACTTCTCTTGGAGAATTGTGGTGGCCGAAACTTACAAGGAAGAAGAAGGTGCTTGGTGGTTCTCATCTCGGAAGATCGTTGCCCACACAACGTCCGAGGTTAGAAGAGGAATACGGTAGAAGATCAAGAGGTCTTTTTAGAAGGTATAACTAGTAATTTTTCCTTTCAGCATCATGCTAGTTATTTATGGAAATAATACCAAATACAAGAGGTTTACGATTCTAGTATTTCAAATATGTTTTTCAAGTTGTGTTCTTTTATTTTTCTTTTCCTTGTGATTTGATTGTTCTTTTTGGTTGACCTAAAGTTATTTTAGGAAATTAAATATTAGCTTTCCATAAAAGGTTTTGTCTAGTCGGTGGTGGTTGTTCCCATATCCAAGAAGGCCATGTGCCTCGCCACGTCAGTACTGGGAACCAATTATGGAAATTAATATTTAATGGAATTAATAACTTAGGTGATTTGGATAAAACGTGTTAAGTTCCGCAGGAGATCCAAGTCTAAACCTTAAAGAACAAATAGATTAAGTTTTGGATCAAACGTGTTAAGTTCCGCAGGCGATCCAAAATTTAATTTAAAAGAACACATGGTAGCTAGGAAAAGGTTCAGACCTTTGTACAAAATTTTTATACAGTGGAACCTCTAGGTTTTCCGAGTAGCAACCAACATATGCTACTCTTAATGCATTAATATTATCCTTGTATATTAATGTTTGACTATAAATAGTTAAAAGTAGTGTTCTACATGTATCTACAGTCTCCCACTATCAATTCAATCAATTGATATGCTGTAAACTAAAACTTGTTGGAGCAATCTGGGTACCCTAAGTTTTGATGTTTGGGTAAAGGTTTAAGTTAGGTTTATTGTTGTATTTGATATGCATTGTGAGTTTGCAGAATACAGGTACAACAAGGAAAGTCCCGGTGTGATCTTGGCAAAGGAGGAAAGTCCAAGGATGAGTCTTAGCGGTGTAAGTCCAAGCATGTAGTCTTGGTAACGTAAGTACAAGTGTGACTTGGCAATGGATGAAATCCCAGAGGCGCGACCTCTTGGCAAAGGAAGACCTGACAACATGACAAGGCCGATGGAAGCTCCAGAAGGCAAGACGTGAAGGATGGGGAGGCATCCGAGGGGCGCAAGACTGATGGAGGAGGTTAGAAGGCTAGGTCTAGGTTGGTCGAGCGAGGACGAGTGCTGAGCAAATATACTCGGGGGTCAAATCCTTGACTATAGTAGTACTGTAGTGTTACTGTAGCAGTACTGTAGCAGTCGACTGCATGTTTTAGCAGTCGACTGGTACAGTCGACTGCGCAGTCGACTGGGTGCGAACAGAATGATTCTGTTCGTTCGGTTAGTGTGGAGCAGTCGACTGCATGTTTTGGCAGTCGACTGGTATCGAGCCGTTGGGATGTAACGGTCGAATTTCCACAAAGGGCAGTCGACTGCTAGTTTTGGCCGTCGACTGGTAAGCGAGGTTTTCTAACTTGTAGCCTATATAACCAAGCATTGGAAGCTTGGTTAAGGTTGACGAAATAGATGTGGTTAACCCCTATTAGTAGTCTACCAGTGCCCTAGCTTCTCAAGAGTCCTTGGTGAGGGTTTGTGGCGAGGTTTCTCCACCCACAAGGAGCTACACGAGTTAGCCGGAGGTTTTCTGGGGAGTCATCCACCGACGGATCGGGATCGTCCACCTTACGGACAGCATGGAGTAGGAGCTTCATCTCCGAACCACGTTAAACAACGTGTCATTGGGTTTTCTTCTTGTTTATTATTTTCTAGGGTTAGCTTTGCTTTTGTTTGTTAGTATTTTTATTTCCATTGTGCACTAACAAGCGTAGGAAGCGACGGTTTGGGTGAGACGCTATTCAGCCCCCTCTAGCGAATGTCAAGGTCCCAACAAGTGGTATCAGAGCTAGGTGAGCTCTTGTTGGACTAATCGCCAAGAGAGCAGCTAGAGGAAGAAGATGGAGTTGGAGGGACCTCTCAGATGGGACATCCGAATCCCACCTCCATACGAGCGTGAGGACTTCGACTATTGGAGGAAGCGCTTGGAGATGTGGTTCCAAATGAATTGGAACCATTGGATTATTTACCATGGGTCCTCACGCTCCAAGCGCTTCCTCCAATTGAACCATTTAGCTAGTTTTGAATTTTATGTCAATCTTGGGATCTGTGATAAATATATTTTTATATATATTTTTCCCAAGTAGATATGGATAAAATAGACATCTCCACAAAATTTGAGATTTTTTGGAGGTCTGTGGAATTTTTGACGCATTTCTGAAAGTAGGTAAAAAGGTTAATTTTTGCCCAAAAAGAGTACCAGTCGACTGTACCGTACCAGTCGACTGGTAACAGTAATTTTCAGCACAGAGGACCTCTATAAGCTCATTTTGACGAGGCCAATCAACTGATGGTTTTACCAGTCGACTGGTAGCACTGTTCATGAGCACAAAATGTCTTTGTAAGCTCGTTTTAATGATGTCAGTCGACTGGTACTTATAGCAGTCGACTGATACAGTCTGAAAATATTTTTCAGTATTAGAAAATGACCAAAAGAGTGGTGAACCTGTATGTAATCTTATGGGGGATTAATACATGATATTTATAGTCATTAGAGGTCAAAGAGTCCAATAATTGGGATATTGTTGGAGCTCTTTTTGATGTATGACAAAGGGGGAGAAATTTAGGTTTAAGTGGGAAACCTACATACCTTTGCAAGAAATTCTAGCTCAAAGGGGAGCTTAGGTGAAGGAGGAGTGATTTCTCATTTATTAGCAAAGGGGGAGAAGTTTATCTTTGCAAGAAATCCTAGCTCAAGGGGGAGCTTAGGTGAAGGGGGAGCCTAGGATTAGGTTCCATGATTTATGCATGTATAGATTGTATATTTATTTGCATTATTATTACTATATTATTTCCCTAACTTAAACGGGTTGCCAAACATCAAAAAGGGGGAGATTGTTGGAGCAATCTGGGTACCCTAAGTTTTGATGTTTGGACAAAGGTTTAAGTTAGGTTTATTGTTGTATTTGATATGCATTGTGAGTGTGCAGGATACAGGTACAACAAGGAAAGTCCAGGTGTGATCTTAGCAAAGGAGGAAAGTCCAAGGATGAGTCTTGGCGGTGTAAGTCCAAGCATGTTGTCTTGGCAACGTAAGTACAAGTGTGACTTGGCAATGGATGAAGTCCCAGAGGCGCGACCTCTTGGCAAAGGAAGACCCGACAACATGACAAGGCCGATGGAAGCTCCAGAAGGCAATGCGTGAAGGATAGGGAGGCATCCGAGGGGCGCAAGGCTGATGGAGGAGGCTAGAAGGCTAGGTTGGTAGGCTAGGACGAGTGCTAAGTGAATGTACTCGGGGGTCAAATCCTAGACTGTAGCGTTATTGTAGCAATACTGTAGTGTTATTGTAGCAGTACTGTAGCAGTCGACTGCATGTTTTAGCAGTCGACTGGTACAGTCGATCGCGCAGTCGACTGGGTGCGAACAGAATGATTTTGTTCGTTCGGTTAGTGTGGAGCAGTCGACTGCATGTTTTGACAGTCGACTGGTATCGAGCCGTTGGGATGTAACGGTCAAATTTCCACAGAGGGTAGTCGACTGCTAGTTTTCGCAGTCGACTGGTAGACGAGGTTTTCTAACTTGTTTCCTATATAACCAAGCATTGGAAGCTTGATTAAGGTTAACAAAATAGAGGTGGTTAACCTCTATTAGTAGTCTACCAGTGCCCTAGCTTCTCAAGAGTCCTTGGTGAGAGTTTGTAGCGAGGTTTCTCCATCCACAAGGAGTTACACGAGTTAGCCGGAGGTTTTCCGGGGAGTCATCCACCGACGGATCGGGATCGTCCACCTTACGGACAGCCGTGGAGTAGGAGCTTCATCTCCGAACCACGTTAAACAACGTGTCATTGGGTTTGCTTCTTGTTTATTATTTTCTAGGGTTAGCTTTGCTTTTGTTTGTTAGTATTTTTGTTTTCGTTGTGCACTAACAAGCGTAGGAAGCGACGATTTGGGTGAGACGCTATTCACCCCCCTCTAGCGAACATCAAGGTTCCAACAAAACGTACTATCCTAGGACATTATTATACTTATTCGCATAGATCTGAAGTAAACATAATAAGCATAAACTTTGTCTTTTATTAATGAAATATGATACAATATGTTCTAAGTCAATCAACTTTTGATTGACTTTTAGGGCTTACACTAATAGTAGCTACCCATAAAATGACATTTATGATGGACAAAACAATTGCATCATTGCACCGATATGCTATCATCGGCGCATTACGTTGCATTTAAAACACCTGACTAATGTTTGAAAAGTGTTTGTTTTTCAAAAAGGAGTCGTCACCAACATCAAGAAGTCATTAGAAGGATTACATGGTCAAATAGCAGGACGGTGGTAGGACTCGAGTCTAGTCAGTCGGTCATAAGCCTTCTTCGACTAGACTTGAAGGGGAGGCTTATGATATGACGTATAATGGGTGGCCCCAAGGTAGTCCAGAATCAAAAGTCAAGGTGATATGACAGTCAAAAGTCAAGAGGTGGCCATCAAGACTGGGTACCCGGGTGGCCCCGATACCGGTCAAGATTCTAGGGCTTAGCCCCTCACATCTCATGGGCATTGCTCCTACTCTGTACCTGGGTGGCTCCATTACCGGCCAGGATTCTAGGGCATAACTTTTCACATCTCATCGGCACTACTCCTACTATGTACCCGACATCTTCAGTACTGGCCGAGATTTCAAGGCTTAGCTCCTCACGTCTCATGGGCACTGCTCCTACTCTGTACCAAGGTCGCTATAGTATTGGCCAGGATTCCAGGGCTTAGCCTTTTATGTCTCACGGGCACAGCTCCCAAACTAATCACTAGCCAACCCTAAGTTGGTCGGGTCGCCAGGGATTAATCCAGCATGGATCACAGGCACAACTCTCAACCTAATCCTCGGTTGGCTCAAATACTGATGGGAATCTTGGGGCTCAATCATTTGCTGGTACAGCTCCCCTCCTAATTCTTGGTCAACTAAAGGATTGTCCAGGATCTCCCAGGACTCAGTTCCCCTCATATCTAATGAGCATGACTCCTAGTTTATTCTTAGTCGTTTCCTAACGTTGGTTAGATCCTCAGGGCTTAGTTCCCCTCACACCTAATGAGCATGACTCCCAGTTTATTCTCAGTTGGTTCCTAACGTCGTTCAAATTCTCAGGGCTCAGTTCCTCACCTCATGGGTAAGGCGCCCAGTCTACTTCGTGTCAGTCCCAGTCAGATCTCCAAAGCAATATCATTTCTCATGGGCAAGGCTCTTAGTCTACTCCCAATCGATTTCAAAGCTGGTTGGATTACTGTCAGGAGACAACGCTGTCAGGGAATCACAACAACTTATCAGAGAATAACAGTTACTTGTCAGGGAATATTATGATGCTCTACCACATACATGTTGTGGAATTTTTCTCTACCCAATGGAAGTCCGTCGTACGTCCAACATCACTTAACATACTCTAATACCAGACATACTTGTCCGCCTCATTATTATGGAGGTTACAAGAGGTAGTACAAAAAGGAGGTTCTCTCCGTTGGCCAGATACGCGAACATACGCATGCATCTACTGTAATGACCTGGCCCCTCGGCCCCATTGGACGCCCCAAGTACTCGCCGCCGCTGACAACCCGGAGGCTGCAGATATGGTCGATCGCTTGCTCCGCCTGCTCGCCTCCTACGGCGTCGTCACCTGCACCACTGAAGCGACCGGCTCTAGGAAGTATAGCGTCGCGCCCGTCACCAAGTACTTGGTCAAGAATGGGGACGACGGCGCGTCTTCGATGGCTAACTTGGCTCTGCTCAACCAGGACAGGGTTGCGGTGGCTACATGGTAATAATTAATATCAAAGTATATATATTTATAATTTACACAATTGGATCATAGTTAGGGTGTTAAAATGAATTCAATCCAACTATTTGAATTCAAATTGAAAGTTTTCAAATTTGAGATGAGTTCAAATTGAAAGGTTTTCAGATTAAAAATTTGTAGGTCTTCAGATTGATCCGGATTGATCTGAATTTAGATTTTAATAGATTTTTTAAAATTGAATCAAATTTTTTTTTGAAAGTTAAGATATTTTTATGTACGTTAATATTAATGTTAGTTCGATAATTATGAATATTGAGATAAAAGTCAAGGGTATAAGAAAAAAAAACTAAAAAGTCATTTTAATCGGGTTATCTAAGCTATTCAGGTTATTTGAGTTGAGTTTTGGTTGGTCGGGTTCGGGTTTAGATTTAGAGATTTTGGGTTGTATTAAGGTCAAGTTCAGGTTTAGGGATTTTGGGTTCAAGTTTACGAATTTCAGGTTTGAATTCGGATTTTGGACTTTTTTATAAAATAAATTTTCCCGATTCACCCGAATTGACACTCTTAATCATAGTAACAACAACAACAAAATCTTATTCTACTAGGTAGGATCGACTATATGAATTATTTTACGTCATTGAACTATATCTCATATTATATCATCATCTATACTTGAATAAATTTTATTTTATTTTATTATTGCTGACAAAGTTTTATTTGATCTTCCTCATTTGATATGCATATTTGTTATAGTTTCACATTGTCTAACTGTAGCATTTATCGATCGTCTAAATACATGTATGTATCATCTTAAACGTGTCTTGGAATTTTCTCAATAGATTTAATTTTGACTTTCTCTTTAATGCACTCATTTCTTATTCTGTCCATTCTCATATGTCTATAGATTCATTTTAACACCCTCATCTCTACAAATCTCATCTTTGCTCATGTACTTAAGTCATAGCCAAACATTTAGCATCATATAATATAGAAGGTCTACTCATCATTTTATAGGATTTTTCTTTAAGTTTAGAGGTATTTTACGATCATATAAAACACCTGACACTCTTTTCTATTTTAACCATCCTATTTGTATCTATATAAGACATATTTCTCAATCCCACAATCAGTTTGAAAAAATAATCCTAAATACTTAAAACTCTCAGTTTCAGATAACTCGTCATTTCCTATCTTAACAATTATCTTATTACGTCTAATATTGTTAAATTAAAATTTCATATATTCTGTCTTTACTCTATTAAGGCTAAAACCTTTCACTTCTAATATTTCTCGTCAAGATTCTATTTAACAATTACTCCTTCACATGTCTCATTTACCTAAACAATATTGATCCTGTCGGGAAGCTGAGAAGACGGACCTACCGGAACGACGTGTCTGGAAGGTTGACCGCATCCCCATGACCCGGCTGAAGAGTTGTCTCCTATGCTGACCGAGTCGTCAGAAATCCTCCGGTCAACCGTACCTGCAGCCAGCGACCAGGTTGCCCCGGTCTCTAGTACTTCGGTGCTCGAGGCGGATCCCACGAATACATAAGCAGTCGAATAAATAGTGGCACAATGAAATAAGTAACGAGTACGAGAACGTACCCTGGCCCCGGGGGGGCCTCAGATGGATGGATAAGCTGATCGGGATATTGACCGAGTCGTCGCGACCCTGAATAGTAGGTGAATGTCCGCTTGGTGAGTAGCTAGCTCCAGTGGCTCAGAGCCGGACGCGATATGGATCCGTAGGATGACGCACTGTCCGACTACAATCTTGGCTCGCAGACCGAAATACAACAGCGGCACGAAGGCCGAATACACTCTCGGCTCGTAGGCCGGCATATAGACATATATAGTACGATACCTGAACGACGGCTGCTCGGAGGGTGGCGACGAACAGCCGCACGGATGGTGGCGGCGGACAGCTGCACGGATGGTGGCGGTGGGCTGTTGCCAAGAGGCAGTACCCATTGTAGTCGTCGACAACGACCACTAGAAGTGTCGGCGGCGGTGGCGGAGGTGTTGGTGGCTACTGGAGACGCCGGCGGCGACTGTGGTACCGCCGGAAGTAGCAGTGATGGCGGGGGAGGCCTGCTTCAACTGGAGGAGGCGGCGCTGGCCGGCAGAGGTGGCACCTGTCGCTGGAGGTGGAGGCATGGAGAACTCACTGTGATGCTTGGCGGCGGAACGCTGCTCGCGCGAAGGAAAGAAGAGGAGGTGGCGGTCAACGACCAATCCCGGCGAGGAAGGAGCAGACGATGCTGGCGGTTACGTCGCGGTGGCGTGGAGCCACGGCTCGATGGCGGCGGAGCCGCGTGATGCGCTGGCAACAACAGTGAGAGGCGACGATGTCCAGAGAGAAGGGAGGAGGTGGCCCGAGGATGATCGTCGCCGGCGGACCTCTCCGACGTCAGTGATGATGGATCAAGAAGCTCTTTCTTCTTCTCCCTGCGGCGGCGGCGGAACCCGACCCCCCATCCTGCGTGCACAGTGTTTCTTAAAAACACTAAAACCCTCAAGGTGTCAAAAGACCCAACTGCCCCTTCATTCTCCTTAATTGCCCCCTATGCCCCTGCTGACATCCGGATTACAAGCCTCTCCTTCAAGTCTAGTCGAAGGAGGCACAAGTCCGACTGACTAGACCAAGCCCAAAATGAAATTGCTACCGAACACAAAATCAGATCATCGGACTCGTCATATCACATCGACCAAGTAGCCGTAGCAATGCCGAGCAAGTGACTCAAGTAGTGTCGAGCGAGCGATAGGAAATAACACGATCCAAGCAACGGAGATAACACTAATCAGATAGGAAGATGAGCGATCGACCCGGACGTACGATCGAGAATATGCCGATCAGGCAACCGAAAAAATACGAACTGAGTAATTGAGAGAGCGTCGTGCGAGAGATGGTAGCAATGCCGAGCGAACTATGAGAAATAGTACCAAGTCGGCCACTGGACCGATGTCGGGAGACTAGCAAGCAAGCTCTTGGCAGAACGCCAAGTGACCTTGTAAGCGAATACTGAGTGAGAGACGAAGCAGAGCCGGGCAAAAATGGAGCCCGAAAATCGAACGGGAGCACAACCCATGAAATTGAATGCGACGGAGACGAAAATCATGGACTGAACGAGCGCATCGCGCGCGAACTGGATTGGAGTGTAACACGTGAGTCGTAGGCGTATGGAAGCGAAAGTCATGAGCCGAATGGATACAAAGCCTACGAGATATTCTATTCTGAAACCAGTGGAGATACTCTTGTCCGCGACCATCGGAGATAGCTCGACCCTGAACGGGGGAGATAAGAAATACGATGCGCTGAAACTTGATCCGAGATTAGTGAAGACCACTCGACCCCGAACGGGGGAGATGAAATAATTAAAGCTGGTCCGAGACCAGTGAAGACCACTCGACCCCGAACGGGGGAGATGAAATAACTGAAGCTGGTCCGAGACCAGTGAAGACCACTCGACCCCGAATGGGGGAGATGAAATAACTGAAGCTGGTCCGAGACCAGTGCTGCCCGCTCGACCCCGAACGGGGGAGATAAAATAACTAAAATTGGTCTGAGACCAGTGAAGACCACTCGACCCCGAACGGGGGAGATGAAATAACTGAAAATGGTCTGAGACCAGTGAAGACCACTCGACCCCCGAACGGGAGAGATGAAATAACTAAAGTTGGTCCGAGACCAGTGAAGACCACTCGACCCCGAACGGGGGAGATGAAATAACTGAAGCTGGTCAGCGACTAGTGAAGACCACTTCACCACGAACGGGGGAGATGAAATAACTGAAGCTGGTCCAAGACCAGTGCTACCCGCTCGACCCCGAACGGGGGAGATGAAATAACTAAAGCTGGTCCGAGACCAGTGAAGACCACTCCACCCCGAACGGGGGAGATGAAATAACTGAAACTGGTCCGAGACCAGTGAAGACCACTCGACCCCGAACGGAAGAGATGAAATAACTGGTAAGCTCGACCCCGAACGGGGGAGAAAGAATATCCGATGAACTAGTCCGTGAAGCCGGGGTTTTATAGTCGCCGATTCGACTCTAGAGTTTAACGTCGCCGCTCGACGGTCTTCAGGCCGGGGTTTTTATAGTCGCCGGTTCGACTCTGGGATTTAACGTCGCCGCTCGACGGTCTTCAAGCCGGGGTTTTTATAGTCGCCGGTTCGACTCTGGGATTTAACGTCGCCGCTCGACGGTCTTCTAATATAACTAAAACCCGGCCGATCGGCGCTCGACGGTCTTCAAGCCGGGGTTTTTATAGTCACCGGTTCGACTCTAGGATTTAACGTCGCCGCTTCGACTATAGGTTTAACGTCGCCGCTCGACGGTCTTCAAGCCGGGGTTTTTATAGTCGCCGGTTCGACTCTGGGATTTAACGTCGCCGCTCGACGGTCTTCTAATATAACTAAAACCCGGCCGATCGGCGCGAGAGTCTATGACAAAGCTCGTGGCTCAGATAATATACACCCGGCCGATCGGCACGGGGTCTTCGTCAATGAGCTCGTGGCTCAGATAATATACGCCCGGCTGATCGGCACGGGGTCTTCGTCAATGAGCTCGTGACTCAGATAATATACGCCCGGCCGATCGGCACGGGGTCTTCGTCAATGAGCTCGTGGCTCAGATAATATACGCCCGGCTGATCGGCATGGGGTCTTCATCAATGAGCTCATGGCTCAGATAATATACGCCCGGCCGATCGGCACGGGGTCTTCGTCAATGAGCTCGTGGCTCAGATAATATACCCCCGGCCGATCGGCTTGGGGTCTTCGACATCGAGCCGATGGCTCGGATAATATACGCCCGGCCGATCGGCACGGGGTCTTTGACATCGAGCCGATGACTCGGATAATATACGCCCGGCCGATCGGCACGGGGTCTTTGACATCGAGCCGATGACTCGGATAATATATGCCCGGCCAATCGGCATGGGGTCTTCGTCAATGAGCTCGTGGCTCAAATAATATACGCCCGGCCGATCGGCTCGGGGTCTTCGACATCGAGCCGATGGCTCGGATAATATACGCCCGGCCGATTGGCACGGGGTCTTTGACATCGAGCCGATAGCTCGGATAATATACACCCGGCCGATCGGCTCGGGGTCTTCATCAATGAGCTCATGGCTCAAATAATATATGTCCGGCCGATCGGCACGAGGTCTTCGGCAATGAGCTCATGGCAGAGATAATATACGCCCGCCCGATCGGCACGGGGTCTTCGGCATCGAGCCCACGGCTCGGATATGATGGAAACCCGGCCGATTGGCACGGGAGTCCTCGCTCGAGAAGCTATGATAATTTTTATGACCGAAAGAGAATATAACTGTAAAACTGACCTGCTGACCAGCAGAGAATCTGACTTGATTTCTCGACTCCCGAATACCCGTGGAGTGAGGAGGATACGATATACTCGTCGAAATTTCTCAAGGCCATGAGGATGGCGGAACTTTCCGGGTCGACCATCTTCACGTTCCCGGCCAGGTGCGTTCCCACAAACGGCGCTAATTTGATCCTGTCGGGAAGCTGAGAAGACGAACCTGCCGGAACGATGTGTCTGGAAGGTTGACCACATCCCCATGACCTGGCTGAAGAGCTGTCTCCTATGCTGACCGAGTCGTCAGAAATCCTTCGGTCAACCGTACCTGTAGCCAGCGACCAGGTTGCCCCGGTCTCTGGTACCTCGGTGCTCGAGGCGGATCCCACGAATACATAAGCAGTCGAATAAATAGTGGCACAATGAAATAAGTAACGAGTACGAGAATGTACTCTGGCCCCGTTGGGGGGGGGGCCCTCGGATGGATGGATAAGCTGATAGGGATACTGACCGAGTCGTTGCGACCCTGAATAGTAGGTGAATGTCCGCCTGGTGAGTAGCTAGCTCCAGTGGCTCGGAGCCGGACGCGATATGGATCCGTAGGATGACGCACTGCCCGACTACAATCTTGGCTCGCAGGCCGGAATACAACAGCGACACGAAGGCCGAATACACTCTCGGCTCGCAGGTCGGCATATAGACATAGTACGATACCTGAACGGCGGCTGCTCGGAGGGTGGCGACGAACAGCCGCACGGACGGTGGCGGCGGACAGTTGCACGGATGGTGGTGGCGGACTGCTGCCAAGAGGCAGTACCCGTTGTAGTCACTAGCAATGACCACTAGAAGTGTCAGCGGCGGTGGAGGAGGTGTCGGTGGCTACTGGAGACGCCGGTAGTGGCTGTGGTAGCCGCCGGAAGTAGCAGTGACGGAGGGGAGGCCGGCTGCAACTGGAGGAGGAGGCGCTGGCCGACAGCGGCGGCACCCGTCGCTGGAGGTGGAGGCATGGAGAACTCATTGTGATGCTTGGCGGTGGAACGCTGCTCGCGCGAAGGAAAGAAGAGGAGGTGGCGGCCAACGACCAGTCCCGGCGAGGAAGGAGCATACTATGCTAGCGGTTAGGTCGCGGTGGTGTGGAGCCACGACTCGATGGCGGCGGAGCTGCGTGATGCGCTGGCAACAACGGCGAGAGGCGATGATGTCCAGAGAGAAGGGAGGAGGTGGCTCGAGGATGATCGTCGCCGGCGGACCGCTCCGGTGTCATTGATGATGGATCAAGAAGCTCTTTCTTCTTCTCCCTATGGCGGTGGCGGCGGCGGAACCCGACCCCCCCATCCTGCGTGCACAGTGTTTCTTAAAATCACTAAAACCCTCAAGGTGTCAAAAGACCCAACTGCCCCTTCATTCTCTTTAATTGCCCCCTATGCCCTTGGTGACATTCGGATCAAATATAATCTACAAATAATATACACACAGTATTGTCTCTTGAATGTGGCTAGTGAATTTGTTCATAATTAGTGAAAAAAAAAGAGCTTAGAATTAATTTTTAATATAATTTTATCTTAATTAGAAATACTTCAATTAATTTGCTTGAAATTTTACTATGATCATTATATTTTCGTGCATATTCTTAATTAATTTAATATATATTAAAATAATATCTATTTTTTCTAGAATTGTTTATATGATTTATCTGAAGATTTTATTATAAATTTTTTCTAAATCAATAAGTATATACAACTGTTGATGGCTTGCCCTAACTTCCATCATAAGATCATAGTAAAATAATATTAAATATATCAGGGATCAAATGAAGGATTCAGTGCTGCACGGTGGCTTACCGTTGCAGAACGCGTTCGGAATGTTAACGTTCGAGCAATTGGGCTCCGATGCTCGATTGAACAAGTTGTTCAATGACGCCATGGGCGGCTACTCCGTCGTCTTGATGAAGCAATTGCTCCAGGTCTACTAGGGCTTCGACGATGTCAATGTGCTCGTCGACGTCGAGGGAAACACCGGCGGCACCCTCCGCATGATCACCTCCGAGCATCCTCATATCAGGGGCATCAACTTCGACGTCCCCCATGTCATCTCTCAAGCACCACCAATCCCAGGTCAGGCTTAATGTAGTAATTAGAAAAAGCCCAAATCAGATCAAAACTAATTAAGCCCATTTTCTTTGTTTAAATTCCATGGCAGGAGTGAAACATGTGAGCGGAGATATGTTTGAAGCTGTTCCAAGTGGAGATGCCATCTTTATGAAGGTCTTGAATTATGATATATATATATATTTTCACGAGGGATCTAGAACAAGTTTATTGAGCGTATGTTAATTAATTTGAATGCAGTGGATACTTCACGATTGGAGCGACGAGAACTGCGTGAAAATCCTAAAGAATTGTCGGGGGGCATTGGCACAGAACGGGAAGGTGATCGTGGCGGAGTGCGTGCTTCCGGAGCTACCAGAACAGACTGTAAAGGCTCAAGCGGTGTTCCAAATGGACTTGGTCATGATGGCGTACTGCCTCGGTGGAAAGGAGCGATCAGAGAAAGAGTTAAAGGCCCTGGCAATGGAGGCTGAATTCAGAGGATTCGAGGTACCTCGCAGAATTGCTGGCGGCTGGGCGATCATGGAATTCACCAAGTAAACATTACAATAGCCAAATGCATCTGAGATCATCCCATCAATAAGGCATATGGAGAGTAAAAAGCCCATGCTAACCCAAGACTGTCGATACTGCTGGGCCATATATACGTACAAATACATTAGTTCAGATCCTCTGTCCCCATTTCTCTCTATCCCCGTGTCCCACTGTCGATCAGACGGGCCAGATTACATCTCAAAAATGTCTTGCACATCACGAGGATATTGCACACATTTTAAAGATGACTTGATGCATTGAGATGTCAACACATCTAACTTATCTCTATAATTAACTCTGCAGTGCATGATTTAAATCATACCAACTTAAATAATTTAACTAACATGTCAACACATATATCCATACATATATGAAAACATATCTAACTTAAATCATTTGACTAACATATCAAAAAGACACGATCAAATCCAAACCTAAGACAAGTCTTTAGCCCCAACATATTTCATGGAGTGAGATGCTTATTAGACAAGCATGATAACAAATTAACAATAACAACACAATCGTGCAAAATCAAACTATTAAAAACAAATAGAAACAATCTACAAAATAATCAATTGAAAGAAACTCATACTTCATAAAATAATAACCCAAAAATGGTGACCCATGGGCTGGCTTAGTCCAAAGCCCACCTTGCTTTAATATCTCATTTTTTTGAGCAAGCACGCAATTACCATTTATAATCGAAAAGTGATGTGTCACATCAATGACCTAATTATTGCCCGCATTGATCCCTTCTCCAGCCCAACGCGAACTAAATCGCGCTTTGCCCCCAGGGGCTGGATCAGTTGGTAAGTTGGTGGGAGTTTGCCGAAGCGTGCGACGGTTCGAGTGTCACCAGTTGTAATGTGGGATAATATCCCCGTCTGCTGGCTTAAAGCCTCGAACACCCATCAACTTGCCAACCCAGCATTCACCCTGATTTACTCTCCTCCTACAATACCATGGGGCAGGCGTAGGGGGCCGCTGGGCGGCGGAACCCGCCTTTTGCCGAAGCGAACTAAATCGCGCTTCAAAACACACTACCCACATCACTTGCAATTCCACTCACATAGGCTCAACGAGAACATTACTTGTTGACCCCACCTATTGCCGAGAAGGGTTTTCTTGATATTGTTGTTGAGCTGTTGAAGTATTCGGATCGGGAGAGCCTCTCCAGGAAGAACAGAGTGGGCTTTGATGCTCTCCATGTGGCTGTAAGAGAAGGGAAACAAGGTATTCTTGGTACCATATCATAATGAGAAGCCATCAATAACGGCCTTCAATATCTTTTGGAATTGAAAGTAAAGCTATTGTGGTTGACAATGAACACTTAGGTTGAGCATTAGTTCTAATTTTCACTGTACCAGTCCAAATTGAATGACTTTTAGAGGTGAGCTTTTGAGCATTAAAACTGCTGATATTGTTGACTAAATTTTTAATTAATATACTTCTATGTCTATAACTTTAGGCTATTTTCTGCTTTTGAGTTCTCATGATGATGTTGAAGCTATAGATGCTTGCTTTGAGAATATGGAGAAGAGCTGACTCCTTAGAGTGTTATTATGGTCAAGAAAATGCTGAGGTTTTTAGTAGGAAAAACAGTAATATTGTATTTTATCCACTAGTCCTCTTTAACCAGCTAAGATATTTACAGTGGTTAAGGCAACCAAATTATTTCTGTGAGTCTGTGACTTCAATCTTTAGTGCTAATTCATTTTGTTGTTTTCTTAGTTTTGCTTAGCAAGCACCAGGCCACCATCTCAATTGATTTCAATCAAAAAGATGATTTTTTTTCTCAATCTTCTACTTACTGATCTTTACCTTACAATGGGTACTTCTCGTATCCTGATAATGCAGGTCTTTCTTGGTAGCTGTTCCTCTGCTTTGATAGAGCAAAAATAAATTCCTAATTTATTTATTTTTGTTACGACGAGTTATTGAAAGGCACAACCAACTTTATAAATAATCAGAAGGTGCTCCCTAAACAATAACAACAATCAATCTTTAAATTTTTCTACGTCATTGGATTCTATTCCTTACTATATCATCATCTATATTTAAATAAATTTTATCTGGTTTTATTGTAACTAATCAAGTCTTTTTTTTAATCTTCCTCTTCTTGGTTTGATGTGCATATTTGTTAAAGTTTCACATCGTCTAACTGGAGTATTTATTAGTCGTTTAAGTACATGTCTGTACTATCTGTGTCTCTCGGAGTTTTTCCTCCATCTTCGTATGTCCACACATTCACTTTAACATCATCATCTTTGCAACTCTCATCTTCTGCTCATGTGCTTGAGTCATAGACTAACATTCAGGTCCATATAACATAGCAGGTTTAACTGTCATTTTGTAAAATTTTTATTTAAGTTTTAGATATACTTTATTATCCAAAAGGTGCTCCCTCCTTTGCCTAAAAGTGTTTGTGACCTTAAAGATCTTGTATTTGTGTCAGTTCGACGTCACTATACTCCTAAGGGTTCCTTGAGTCTGCATATGTCTTTTTAAAAAAAGATTTTGAGCTCTTTAGGGCCATCAAACACTTTTAAGCAAAAGTTCTAGATGGTCCAAGTTGACATTGTTGTACTCTTGATAGTCTCTTGAGTTATTAAACACTTTGGCAAAAGTTCTTGATGGCCCTCAGGCAAAAGTACTTGATGGCTTTAAAGGTCTTAGATTCTTGCTAAATGAGCATTATTACAAGAGTCTTCCCTCGAGTTTTAGATATTATAATTGCCCCCTATGTTCATCCATATTCTTTTTTTCCGAATTTAGAGTTCTTTAGGGCTATCGAGTACTTTCATTAAAAGTGTTTGATGACTCTTGGAAAAAAAGTGTTTAGTGGCCCTAAAGGCATCATATTTGTGCCAAATAAGCACGGCTAATATTCCCCTAAAACCATCAAATATTTAATCTACTTTTGTACAAAAATGTTTAATGACTCTAAAGATTCTTAATTTGTTCTACATTGGCACCATTGCACTCCTAGTGGTCTTCTTAATCCATTAATGTTCATTTTTCTAGATTTGGAGCCTTTTAGGGCCTTTAAGCACTTTTGACAAAAGTGTTCTATGGTTATTGTCCAAAAGTATTTGTTAGGCATAAAGATCTCGAATTTGTGCCAAATGAGCACCTTCACATCATGATTTTGGTTATCAAATTTTTTGAGATATAGTTAGTTGCTTTTAAGCATTGTTTTGAAAAATGCGAGAGAGCTACCAGACTAGGTTTGAAAATTGTTAAAATTGGATAAAGCTTGTAGTTGAGTACTTAAAAAACATAGGTTTAAAAATGTAGGTTTAAAAAGATTTTGATAACAACTTAGGTTTAAAAGGATTTTGATAAAAAGCATAGTTAACTATATAGCATTTAAAAACTTAGTTGTAAAAAGATTTGGATAACAACTTAGTTTGAGAAGGATTTTGATAAAAAAACATAGTTTAGTACTTAGTTTTAAAGATTTTTTAAATAAATAGCATAGTTAAGTACTTAGCCTATTTAGAAATGCTTTGAAGGTACTTAGCTTTTTCCAAAAAACTTAGTTAAATTTAAGTGTTGAAAGGAAATGACTTTTAACTATATTTAGTGAAGAAGGTGATGTGTTTGAAACTTGAACTTGTTTTTTTCAAATAAGATATTTATTTTCAAAAATAGTTTAAAAATTGAACTCCCTTTTTACTTTAATTTAAAAAAAACAGTTTAACTTTAAAATTTTAAAAAAGAATTAATGCCTTAAAGTCTTTTCACTCCCCCTTGATTAATGGCAAAAAACTTTTAAAATCCTAAAGTCCAAGCATGAGAGTTTAAAGTAAAGAAAATAAGCATCTATTTTCCTTAATAAAATGTCTAACCTTTAGCTACTATCTCTTTACCATAAGGCAGTAAGCTTTCACTTGGTTAGTCAAGTTAAGTAAGTGCTTCAATTAGTTTGACTAAAATGGATGACTTAACTTGATCAATTTTAACTTGGTATTTATTGGGCAAACTTATGTTGATGCACAGACATAAGCATTCTAAAGTCAAATGCAAGTTAAGTAATTGTGGACTTTATGTTGAGCATTTGGGTTCGCTACTCTTGTTTTCTGCTGTGGTATTTTCACTACTTCGTGGATTTCATTTTTTTGTTGTAGTGGAGTAGGTTTACATATATCTGCGATGTTTTCTATATCGTCTTTTCTTTTAGTAATATTTGTTGTCAGCCAGAGGCTGCATTATAAACTGTGTGGATTGTTTTCTTATTCTGTTTGGTATGTTGTACCGGCGGTGTGGGCCAAGTATATTGATATATGTATCTTGGGATTCGTATTGTCGCCGATACAGAGGAGATGCTGCCGAATTTTCATCTGGCAGGGACTCCTCGGAGCGTGACAATTTATTTGGTATCAGAGCAGGTTTGCAATACCTATTTTTCGTGTTCTGGATTTGAGTTAATCTGATACCAATTTATTTGGTATCCGAGCTAGTTTTTGCGATGCCTACTTGCCAAGTTTTTGATTTAGCTTGGGTATTTTCGGATTGTACGGATTTATGTCAATTTTCTCGTTTCTAAATTCTGAGGTATTTTTCACGAGGTTTTATTTGGAGACTAGGCGACAACGGAACATCTCTAGACAACAAATAGGTAAATTAGTTAATTTTATATGTTTGAACTTGTAGTGATATCTGGGTAATATTATCTAACAGATATGAAGCGATAGGCTCGTACTTTTACGTCGAGACATGGTGTAGGACGACCACATAAGAGAGTGTTGGAGTCTCTAGTGACAGAGTCTCCGGAGAGGTCTACTGGGGTCGAGACTATTAGTCAGGGACAGGCTCCTCAGGGTATTGTGGGCATGTCGGGTGATTATGGCCCAATTTTATCGCGAATTGGGCATCAAACAATGAAATACCAAACCCCTCCTACGCTAATGTAGCATAGAAATGACTCTGGTCGTCCACCAACGAAAGCAACGATAGGATGATAAACTTAGGATCATATGTTATTTCTATTTTTGGGGGGTTTTTAATATGGAATTGGGGTTTTGGATTTTAATTCTAAACCTAAAAAATTAAAAGCAGACATGTAGGAATATAATCTAATGCTAGAATGAAATCTCACTAGGTGTGAATAATTAATCCACAACGCATTGTCACACTACACTATGGATTAATTATCAACACAATTAACTAAGGAACGAAATGACAAAGTATTAAATGAAACCTAATCTAATAAATGAAAGACAAGGCAAGTAATAAAGCTAAGTCTAACCTAACTACAATTGCAGAAATTAAGAGCCAACATGAAATAAAGTAAGCATTTAACGAACCCTAAAACATTAAAAAATCTAATCTAACCTAACTTAATTGCATTCAATCGAAACTAAAACTTAACGAAATTGAAAGAACAAGATAAAACAAGAACTAATGAAAACAAAATACATCAAATTGAACCTAACTACTTAAAGAAACATTTCATTGAACACATGATATGCATGAAACAAATTAAACGAACTACATGCAATTTAAACACGGAAATTCTAGTTAATATAAGCATTCAACCACAAAACTAATAAACATGCAAATTGACACAATTAACAAACATTAACATGAACAAAACTAAACTAATCCAACCATAATTCACACATCCGCTTCCGGTTACCAAATACTACCCTTCGTCGTCACACGAAAGACCCAACTCGGAACCCCCAAAGCCGGTGGTCAGTAGCTCACTGCCGGATCGCTGCACGCTTCGACAACGGTGAGGATGATGAACGAATCCTCCAGCGAGAACCCCTCTGTTGGAAGCTAATCGGAAATGGAGATGGAAACACAGCCGACTGCTGCTCCCTTGCTCTACTGCCTGACCCCCATATGGTAAGCTGTCAGAAGGCTATCGGAGTGTGGAGGTCTCACTAGAGAACCCCTCCGGTGAGGTGGAGTTGGTCAGAAATCGCTACCGAAACCTGCTGCTCCCGCCATTGTGCTGTTGTCGTCGCCGATTAGAATCGAGAAGAAGAGGTGGACTGTGGTTGGCTGGCCGGCGGTAGGGAAGAGAGGAAGAGAGGCCGCTATCCAAAGAAAGAGGAAGAAGAAGAAGGGAAGTGCCGTGGAGAAGTCGCGAGCCCTAGCCGCGTCGCAAGCTGAGAAGTCACGAAGAAGAGGTGGGGGAGGGCACTATGCCGTGCGGGTGAGAAAGAGGGGTTTCTTAATAGGTTTTGGATCTTGGATTTTGGTTAAGAGGTTTAAGTGAGATCCGGATCCAATAATCAATAAGGATTGAAATTGGGTTAATGAATTGGGCTTTTAGATTGGGCTTGAAGATTGGGTTTGAAGAGTAGGCTTTTGGATCAAATTTGAATTGGAGCTCGACTTCTTAAATGAACCCTTGGATGCCTTGATCTTGATCAATGGTCCAAATCACTTTAAATCAGGATGAAGGGCTGGATCACTTAGATCTGAATGAAGGAACAGGATCTCACTGGATCTTGATCAGCAGTCCACACTGATTCAGCTTGATCTCCTCCGTTTTACCTCCAAATCAAGCTAAATTTGATCCAACTCGACCCTAATCCATGGCTCTTTGAATTTCCTACAAAACCACATAAAAACATGAAATTAAATTCTATAATTTATAGAAAATTTATAATTAAGTCCAAAATAAGTCCCTATTTGCAAATCATGATATAAACACAACATTAAGTATGCGAGAAGGTAGAAAATGCTAAGTCTAAGAGCCAAAATAATCGATAAAATACTAGTTATCATCGGGTCCTCATATCTCGATGGTTCCTACTTTAGAGGTATATACCTCGACTGTACCACCAGTGGTACCACCTTCAGTATACTCGACACCCTCTCCAGTTATGCCTATTACTACACCTTCACCAGTAGTACCAAATGTTTCTTATCCGGTACCACCACCTACCGTACCTTCAGTCGCTCCTATTTTCATCTATTCTATAGTACCACCTACTGTACCTGTCCTGACTTACACAGCAGCACCATTAGTACCTTCCCCGTCCTATCCAGCGGTGTCTCCTGTAGTACCAGCTATTCAGTCAGTTTCCGTGGCAATCCCTGCTCACCCTACTGATATGATTGCGGCACGAGCTCGGATCCCAGCTTTAGCAGAGTCGGTGAAAGGCCAATTCACGCTATTTCGCGGAGAGATTGATCCAAGCGTGGCTCAGTTTTGGATAGAGACTATGGAGCGGACATTCTTTTATATGACTTACTCAGAGTGGGAGAAGGCTGAGTTGGCTACTTTTCACTTACAAGACGATGCTGATATCTGGTGGGACACGCAGCGCTCGATTATAGGTGAGCAGCGTATTACTTGGACGAGATTTAGGGAGGCCTTTGAAAGTCAGTATTTTCCACGAGCATATCAGATGACACGTCGTCAGGATTTCCTGAGTCTTCGGCAGAATAACCGCTTAGTGATGGAATATAATGCAGAATTTAATCGGCTAGCCAGATTCTGTCCAGAGTTAGTTGCTAAGGATAGGTCACGTATGCTTCAGACAAGTGGAGTTTGCTATTGAGTTGATTCCGGGAACTATGCCAACATCAAAGCTCCTTATCGTATGACACCAAAAGTGTTGGACGAATTAAAGGTTCAACTCCAGGAGTTATTGGATAGGGGATTTATTCACCCTAGTGTATCTCCGTGGGATTTTTCGGTATTATTCGTCAAGAAAAAGGATGGTACTTTGAGGTTATGCATCGATTATAGACAGCTGAATGCAGTGACTGTCAGAAATAAGTATCCTTTACCATGAATCGAGGATTTATTTGATCAGCTTAGAGATACATCAGTGTATTCTAAGATTGATCAACGGTCCGGATGCCATCAAATGAGAGTCAAAGAATCTGATATTCAAAATACAGCATTCCACACTAGATACAGACATTATGAATTTTTGGTAATGTCATTTGGTCTTACCAATGCTCCAATGGTGTTTATGGATTTGATAAACCGCATTTTTTTGGAGTATCTAGATCAGTTTGTTGTCATCTTTATCGATGACATATTGATCTATTCGCGTTCCGAGGAGGATCATGCACAACATCTTTGCATAGTCTTGGAGACTCTTCGCCGACATCGTCTAT
This sequence comes from Zingiber officinale, assembly GCF_018446385.1. Lineage (NCBI taxonomy): Eukaryota > Viridiplantae > Streptophyta > Magnoliopsida > Zingiberales > Zingiberaceae > Zingiber > Zingiber officinale. Next base: position 15,460,676 of record NC_055986.1, on the reverse strand, counting down.
ATGCGGAGTTCAATAAGTGTGCTTTTTGGCTACCCTCAGTTGGTTTTTTGGGACATATGGTGTCTAATCGAGGTATTTCAGTAGACCCTCAGAAGATTGAGGCTATCACTAGCTGGGAGCAGTCGAAATCAGTTCAGGAGTTCCGTAGTTTCTTGGGACTGGCCAGATATTATCGACGTTTCGTCGAGGGTTTCTCTCGCATTGCTATGCCGCTGACACGTTTGATCAGGAAAGGCATGAAATTCACTTGGTCAGAAGCCTGCGAGACCAGCTTTCAGGAGCTAAAATGGATATTAGTATCGACACTAGTTTTGGTTTTACCTTTGGGAGAAAATGGATTTGTACTCTACACCGACGCATCTTTACAGGGTTTGGGCACTGTTTCGATGCAGCACAGCAGGGTAGTCTCCTATGCTTCTTGTCGTTGAAGGAGCATGAGAAGAACTACTCAGTACATGATCTAGAGTTAGCAGCCATTATTTTTGCTTTGAAGATTTGGCGACATCATCTTTATGGTATTACTTTTGAGATTCTTTCTAATCATAAGAGTCTCAAATATCTTTTCACATAGAAAGAACTTAATCTCCGACAGAGGAGATGGATGGAGTTCCTGAAGGATTATGATTGTATTATTAACTACCACCCGGGTAAAGCTAATGTGGTTGTCGATGCACTTAGCAGGAAGTCTAGAGGGACTTTAGCTTGCTATCGAGTTTTAGTCACGAACTTGATTCATGGTTTCTCCGAGTTGGGCCTTGAGGAGCAGGGACAGACAAAGCAAGGTGTTCTTATTATGATGGTTGCTCAGTCATTGATTAGGATGAGGATTTAAAAGGCCCAGGTCGGAGATTAGCATTTACAGTTCATTGGCAGCCAGATAGCTTCCGGGCAGCAGATCGAGTTTACACGAGATGACGAGGGTATGGTTTGTTTCTGAGGCAGATTATGTGTGCCTCAGTCTCACCCGGTCATGGAGGAGTTACTTCAAGGGGCTCATCGCTCTAGAATTGCTATCCACCCAGGTGAAACCCGTATGTATCGCGATTTGAGGCGTTCCTATTGGTGGAATTGTATGAAGAAAAACATCGCAGAATTTGTAGCTAGATGCCTCGTCTGTTAGCAGGTGAAGGTTGAGCACTAGAGACCTATTGGATTACTTCAGAGGATCCCTATTCCAGAGTGAAAATGGGAGCACATTACTATGAATTTTGTGGTAGGATTGCCTAGGACTCGACGAGGTCATGATGTGATTTGGGTAATCATTGACCGATTAACCAAATCTGCACACTTTTTAGCGATCCGGAAGACTGATTCTCTGGATCGATTAGCAGAGCTATATTTTTGAGAGGTTATTAGATTGCATGGTATTCCTTTGAGCATTATATCAGATAGAGATCCATGGTTCACGCACCGATTCTGGCAGAGTCTGCAACAGGACTTGGGTACACAGCTCCGTTTCAGTACGACATTCCATCCGTAGACAGATGGACAGCTAGAGTGGATCATTCAGACTTTGGAGGACTTGCTGAGGTCTTGCATCATGGATTCTGGAGGCAGCTGGGAGGAGTTATCATTAGTGGAGTTTGCCTACAACAACATCTATCATTCGGCTATCCAGATGGCAGCGTTTGAAGCGTTGTATGGTAGACCATGTCGAACACCCACCCTCTGGGAGGAGGTTGAGGAGGCCCAGCTGTTAGGACCTCATCGAGCTCAGCAAGAGGCAGAGTTAGTTTGCACTATCAGACGGAGGATGTCAGAGGCTCAGGGCCGGCAGAAGAGTTATGATGATTGAAGATGGAGACCCCTGGAGTTCTCTACTAGTGACTATGTATTTCTAAGAGTTTCACCCACAAAAGGGGTGAAGAGATTTGGTCTCCGAGATAAGCTAGCTCCATGATATATTGGGTCGTTCCAGATCTTAGAGAGGTTTAGAGCGGTAGCTTACCGTCTGGCACTACCACCATCTCTAGGCTATCACTACCTGAGGAGAATACTTCTGCGATCATCTTTATTGTCTGAGGAGCAAGTCGCCGGAGCTCGACAGAACCGACCGAGTCTAGGCTATCTTCGGCCTAGGGATCTCTGTTTCGGTGGTTCTTGCATCAATCATCGATGGCGCAGTGGCTAGGGCACGGTGGGGGACTGGATGCACGTTATCCCCATCCAATCTTCGTTCCTCTTCCTCAAGCTGTTCACAGAGCGGTCCGAGCCTCCCTTCTTGCTGGAATTGGACCGTGCGACACCCTCTGGAGGTGATTGATAGAGGTAAGGCGTCGTCGGGCATTTCGTAGATTCAAGGATTTCGTTCGATTGGGTTCTGTTCTGCGTTGATTCTTCTTGTTTGGATTAGGGGAAAGTGTCGGATCATTCTATTGTTGTTTTCCCCTGAATAGATCTTGGTCCTCCTCTTCTTTACGACTGATTTAGGTCACGGATTGGAGATGTTGGGGATCAGTGAGGTGAGTGATGTTCCTTCTTTTGGATTTCATCAAGTCACTTATTTCAGGTGATGTATGGCTAATTTTGAGTAGAATTTTTGAGGTATAGGTGTTCTTGGTAGCTATCGGCAGAGGCAAGTAAGGTTGTAAACTTTTGATTTGCTGCTATATCATAAGGTGAGAATACTGTACAATGAAGTGTTCTAGTTTCTCATTAGTATGATACTTAAATTAGGTTTTCAATTAGGTCGTCTTGTTGAATTCTTGGTCTCTTCTTGGTCCGAACAGTGAGGTGGATTTCCAACAGGTGAGGTGTGTTTTTGTGAATCTGGAATTGATGCTTAGTTGGAGATCATGGTTTGAATTGAAGGTTGTAATTAGTTGTTCATGTGTAGATTGATTAGGTTTAGAATTAATCTAATGGTTATGTTGAATAGGGATTTTCCCTAAATTAGTCTTGGAGATTTTATTTAACTATTTAATTCATTTGAATTTTAGCTAAATAAAAATATATATATTGATCGATGCAGGACTCTAATTCGAGACGAGCGTCTCGACATCGGATTTAGCTTGATTGGATCTTCTATTGAGGCGGGTACCTTTTGACTTATCTCTTTGATAGTATCTTATGATATGTGTAGTATATATATAACTAGTGGTAATTGTTATGTTTATAATTTCCTTTGGTAGGATGTTACTTGTTACCTGTAGCATGCTTTTATTATTACTTGTCATGCTTTAGTCATTTAGTTTTTTACTTCTTGTTATGTGTATCTATGCTCATAGAGGTGATAATATATAGTGCTTCTGTATACAGGATTAGTTGTTAGATATACCTGTTATGTGTGCATGGATTTATGTTGCTTAGTTTATTGTTATGCATGAACTTACTTTTTTGTACATATACTATGGATGAGGATATTGTTAGGATTTTACATGATGTAGCGTCATGCACCATCCTGCATGATTGCATGTTGAGTTATAGTTGCTCCATTATTATTGATGCACATCACCAGTTACATGACATGCACACACAGTCACTCATGGGTTAGTGGTACATTATTCAGGGTGTGTGCAGTTTGCTCTGTCAGGCTCCGCTGGTCTACTCATGGGTAGTGTGACTGCAGCGTGGTAGCGGACAGGGATCCCTCCCCGTGACATCATACCGGGAGATGAGAGTTTCGGCTCCCTCACTATGTTTGGGGTAGGAGGATAGGTGTACTCTGATAACATATCATCCATTCGGTCACTCAAGAGTAGTGATGGCAGCGTGCACGGTTGTCATAGCACTACCCACTCGGTCTCACCATCGCGTGTGAGATGGCTGACTGGCGTCAGGGGTGACCATGTCATATTACATCATATGCACAGATTACATTTATTATATCTTACTGTTGCATATTGGATGTTGTATTTTGATGACTGTATATGATTGACATGCATACAGGATACATTTCTTATTGATCTGACTACCTTTACCTATTGTATGTTCACATTGTTATGCTCAGATAGGACTTGCTAGTGAGTACAGTTTATTTCAGTTATGCATTTCTTATTATTGTTCAGGAGACTGTATTACATGCTTATTACTGGTGAGTATAGTTTATTCAGATATGCATTTCTCTATATTGTTTAGGAAACTGTACTATGTGTTTATCGTTGGTAGTTATATGTTAATGTACATATCTACTGGTTACCTACAGAGTTCTTTGAACTCACACCGTTGCATTATTTCTTCTTTAGATTGAGGCCGTCAGGAGGTTCCAGTTGCTATGCCCCCTTGTCATGACGGATTTTAGATTTTTGACTTTATAGTTCCTTGTTGAGTCTTGTTATACTGTGAAATGTGTGATTGTAATTGTGGACTTTATGTCGAGCATTTAGGTTTGCTACTCTTGTTTTTCGCTGTGGTATTTTCACTACTTCGTGGATTTCATTTTTTCGTTGTAGTGGAGTAGGTTTACATATATCTGTGATGTTTTCTATATCGTCTTTTCTTTTAGTAATATTTGTTGTCAACAAGAGGTTGCATTATAAACTGCGTGGATTGTTTTCTTATTCTGTTTGGTATGTTGTACCGGTCATGTTGACCGAGTATGTTGATATATGTATCTTGGGATTCATATTGTCACCGGTACAAAGGAGATGCTGCCGGATTTTCGTCTGGCATGGACTCCTCGGGGCGTGACAAAATGATTAACCTAGAAATACAAAAATGAGAATGTATGAGAGACATGATATTATTTATGTAAATAATTTATATAAAAGCCCGCTTATTTATAAAATTCAAATACCCTTATTTTTAAATTTGGGAGATGGTAGGTTTTCTCCATGTGGGTTGATATCCACTACAAATAAGAATAACCTTGACTTTGGTCAATAAGTCATTCTTAGCTATAGTGGTAGGTAACAAGTTTACCAATTGCATATCACTTATATGCAACTATCACATTATGCTAGAAACTAATTAATCTTCACATAAACATCGGGTTGTTAACACATTAATAAATATACATCAAATACATATCACCCAACTTCACCTCTATCCACATTGATCATGACTTTGGCACAACAAATCAACGCTTCAAGTTTAAAACCGACCCGTTAATCATGAAATTGTATCTCTATGATTTGAGCATATTTAATTTCAAGTTTGAATTTGATTTTGGCCAACAACTCAAACAAGAACTTAAACTCTGGTTCTTACCATATTAACTGAAGGTGTAGATTTTAATATTCAGTAATGGATTTGGTCTCATCTACATCATGCAAATATTCTATCTACATGACATTATATGCAGGACATAAATGATAGCATGACATGTCGCACGCATGACATAAATGATGACATGACACATCACACGCATGGGTAAGATCTAATCACATCATACGCATGACAAAATCTAATTATGTCATAATTAATGCATCTCATGACATACAATATGATATGAACATGACATAAATTTACATATGTTATAATTCTATTTTATAAATAAAAATATGTTATAAATCTAAATTTACTAAATCAAGATTTATCTAATTAAATTAGGAAACTAATTTTTAAATTTAATTAACATATTTAATCTAGAATCTTTCTATTAATAAAAAATCTTTAATTATTTTGACAATAAATTTCTAAATTAATTTTCTAACAATTTAGGAAATAAATAATTAATATTCCTTAATTTATTATAGAATAATTCAAATCTAAATTTTTTTTATAATTTTTTAAATCTTTCCAAATTTAGTATTTTCTAATAATTTAAGAAATTTTCTAAGAATAGAATATTTTAATAAATATAAAAATTATAGAAAAGATTAATTCTATACTTTAATTTAGAATATCTCAAATTTGGATTTTTAATGATTTTTCATATCTTTTCTAAATTTGGTATTTCCTAACAATTTAGGAGATTTTCTAAAAATAGAATATTTTAATAAATCCAAAATTTTCAAAAAAAAAATAATTCTTTAATTTAATTTAGAATATCTCAAATCTAGATTTTTTTTTATAATTTTAGTATCTTTCCATATTTAATATTACCTAACAAATTAGGATTTTTTCCAAAAATAGAATATTTCTTAAAATTTCAGAGAATTACAGAAATGATAATTTCTAAATTAACAGAATATTTCTAAATTTAGTTTTCCAAAATTATATCAGAAACTTTCCAAAAATAAAATTTCCTAACAATTTAGGAAACTTCCAAAAATAGAAAAAGTCTTAATAATTTCAAAAAAAAAATTTAATTATAACACTAATTACGAACCGTAAAGTAATTTTACGATCATGTCGAAGCATGATAAGACTCTGATACCACTATTGGGATATGCCCGATACGGGTGCGTGCTAGAACACTTTTTGTAAATATGCATTGCGGAAAATAAAACAATAATAATTCCTAATTATTATATTACACACACTACACGCATACAAGGATACAACATGACAAACATGATCGCATAATTAAAATTTTACGAGAAGTAAATTTACGCTAGGTATACCTTACAGATGACTTGTAATGAGAAGGGCATCAACCGTAGCGATGTTGTCGAACTTCGCCTCTATTTGTATCGACACTGAGCTCCTCAAGACAACTCCTTGAGTACAAGCCTCTCCTTCGAAAGTTACTAACCACGAGCGAAGAAGAGCGATCAAGAGAAAGAAGAAGAGAAGCACATAAGGGAGAGTCTCACGGCAACAAGAAGAGGAGCCCCCTTGTTGTTGGCAGCGAGAAAGAGAGGAGAGGGAGAGGAGGATTGGGTTTTTAAAAGCCAATCAACCAAATAATGAAATTTGTTTCTAATTCTCTCCCAATTACATCTATATATAATCCTCTTTAATGAGTTGGGTTAGAAAACTCAAATCCAACCCATTATTCCTTAACTAAAAATTAACCCATTAACTCCCTTGGTTTGGTTCACAACTAAACCAAGTTGGTTCATGACTAATTCATAATTAAACTAAATATGGTCCAACTCTACCATAAGGGATGTAGCTCATCCGCGCTTCCATTATGACAAATATTTTCATATTTGTCTTATGTATGGTCCAACCAAATATTTATCTCTTGATCTAAGAATCCTATTCTTTAACTTGTTTTACGTCTTTTAGAGACTCATTAGTGCGTGTGACCCAATAGATTCCCGATTTATCTTGGTTATCCATAATTAACTACTTAATTATAGAACGATCATGAAAGACACCTAGCAGTACATCATAATCCCCAATTAGTCGGAAAATCATAGTTAATTTTAGAACTAATTCTAAACCCTTCAGCAGCTACAGTGAGTCGTGCCTTATTCCCTTCACTTGTCTTATACCCACTTAGTTCAGGACATGATCTATGTGTCTATCCCCACTAGACTGACTACGTCACACCTAGCTCAAGTAATACTTTCTTGTTCTACGGACTCAAATTATTCGTTCATGTGTCTAAGAGTCTCTCACTCATAACATGTGATGCTTTGGTTACAGACTTTGAGTAATAATCCTAACGAGTGGCCATAGGGTATACATCTCCTCGCAAGAAGCAACGAATCCTCTATGAGCTATCCAAACATCTTCAGGCATTTCAACTTCTACCCAATCATCTTTGATCCATATCTCAATGAGATGCTTGCTTAAGATGTTAAAGTATAAGTCTTCATGACCAAGATGACTTGTATACCTTAAGTCGAAAGAAACTTGCACTCGAGCTACAGTAAGAGGTTCACAGACAAATATATATATATAGATAACCATATGAAATCTTACAGGGAGTCACTCCAATGAACTAGTTACCATAACTAGCATTCATATTTAACTCTTGACATCCCAATGTCTCTAGCCAGGGAGCAAATAGCTGCTTGGCGAATCAAGGAGTATAACCCGTGCTAGTCTTATAGAATTGATGATATCTGAATGCATCAATTTGATGACTAGGGAAATTCTAATACATTCATAATTGCACATGTAGAGATAATCACTAGTTGTGCTCCAATCTCAATTTCTCTTATGCTATGAATTGTATTATGAACATTCAGTAAATGAGTTTAAGATAAGTAAACATATAATATGCATTCAAATAGTGAATCTATATTTAGTATAAAATCGTAAGGCGATTACCTTAGGACATCCCTCAAATCTAACACTATCCACTCGAGGCCACCTTCCAAGCCTCCAAGGTGCCTCCAAGCATGCATCAGGGGTGCCTCCAATGCACTCCAGGGCATCTCCCCATAGTGTAAACTTTATGTTGGGGCACTTCGGAGATAGAGGGGGAGCGAATAGCTTCTCGTATTTCATCGATGATGATATTGCAGCGGATAAAACTCGACGCAAAAGCTCCCCAATACTAACAAGAGGATTTACTTGGTATCCACCTCAAGAAGAGGTGACTAATCCAAGGATCCAACCCTCATTCACACATCCACTAAGAATACACTTTCTTGGAAACACTCCGGAGGTAGAGAAATCGCGTACAAGACTCTTAATACAACAAGAGGAAGAAAGAAGCAAATACAAAGAAAATCTTACAAGATTTACACAAACGAAACCCTAGCTAGCTTCTTCTTCTTCCTGTTTGGAAATGTCTCTTGACCTTGGAAGTGCAACAACACTTGACTCTAAGAAGCTTCAAGAACTAGTGAGCTTGATGAAGAGAGTGGAGAAGAAAACCTTTGAGCAATGTGTCGGAACAGTGCACGTGAAAACCTTTTATCGAATGCATAATGGCTAGTTTTCCAATCGTAATTGATTACTCCAATCGATTACGCATGCCTGATCGACTAACTTAATCAATTAGGCATGCTTTTGTTCACGCGAGAATACCTCGTAAGTGATTAAGCTTCCCTGCTTTATCACTTACCAAACTTTCTATGCATTCGCGAAATCCAAGCTTAATCGATTGCTGTAATCGATTAAGCATTCATAATCGATTACAAACCTCTATGTGCACTTTCACGAAACCTGCTTAATAGATTACCTTAATCGATTCAGCTTCGGTAATAGACTAACCTAGTTGATTACCAAGCCCTAACTTCTAAATTTAAGTCTAGGATCCTTTACCTAATATCCGGTCAACCGTAACCTATTGGAACTCCTCATTGCCTAGCATCTGGTCAACCTTGACCTATTGAGACTTCTTCACCATGTGTCAGGTCAAACCTTTGACCTACTTGGACTTCCAATCACTAGTGTCATCTCAACCTTGACCCACCTGGATTTTCACTGTCTAGCTTCACTCACCAGGACTTCCTTACTTCCTAGCTTCACTCACAAGGGCTTTCACCTGGCTTCACTCAACAGGATTTTCCTTCTACCTAGCTTCACTCACTAGGGCTTTCCACACCAAGTATTTGGTCAACACTAACCCACCTGGATTTTCTTCTTCTATCAACCTTCCCGTTGGACTTGCCCTTGTCTAACTTCCATTTAGGACTTTCCAATTAAGTATCCAGTTAGCTTTGACCTACTTGACTCTTTTCTCATCAAACCGATCAATTCTAGACCATTGGGGGATTGCACCAATAATCTCCCCAATCGAATAATTGCAACTGAAATCTCTATACATTATTAAACATCAAAACTTAAACATCAAGACTCAAGCTCAAGCCAACTCAAGCTTAGTCAAACTGGTCAATCTTGACCTAGGAAATTACACCAACAATCTCCCCCTTTTTCATATTTGACAATACATTTAAGTTAGGCTAATCTCATAGCCTTAACTTTTTCTTCACGCCAAAGCATGAGAGTTTTCTTCATTCTGTCCCTTACTAAGAGGATAAACTTCCCCTTTTTGATTAAGAAGACCTAACTTAAACCCTACATTCTCCCCCTTTGGCACACATTAAAACTCTCCTCCTGAAGAGTTATCCATACATTGTTTACAACCTTACTTGTTGTTCACAACCCCACAATGAAGATCTCATACCCTTCATTGTGCCCAATGCTCACCCTTGAGCATTAACTCATTATTCAATGCTCATCCCAGAACATTTACACTCTAATAATGAAGATATCCAATCTTCTATTATTTTTCAATGCTTTATCTTGAGCATTCATCACAATGAAGGTTTCCAACCTTCCATGGTTTTGTGAAAAATAAATACATGTCTCTATGGAGTAGCTCCCTCTTAAAACTGTTGGACCCCATGAGTATTTTGATGTGATCAACCAAGTTAGGTTAGGTCCTGCTGTTATTTAATCTCTGTGTCTAAGTGTGCAGGAACTTAGGAGCGCAGAAAGTCGAGCGGAAGATGCAGCTAGCGAGAAAGACGGCACAGGAAGGGAGCCGACGGGCTCGGTGCGTCCGAAGGACGAGAGAGCTGCGGAAGAGTACACCGGTGGGTGAGAAGAACGTGCACGACGTTCGAGGGACGTAAAGCCAAGACGGAAGCCAGATCGAAGAGAAGGCTGGGAATTGGGTTCGGGTGAGCCCTATTTTGGTTGGCTGAAATCACCCAAGCGGTCGGAGCTTTGGAAGATGAAAAGAAGGCGAAGTGAGCTGACCTTACTGCTCAAGGCGCCTCCAACAAGTGTTGAAGGCGCCTTTAACAATGGAGGCACCTTCAACACTACTTGAGGCACCTCTAAGCTGGCCAACTCAACCGTTTGTGCGCGGATAGAGTTTTATCCGCTTGACTTGGTTGGAGGCGCCTTAAACCTTGTTAGAGGCGCCTTGGACCTTTGGGATAGATTTTCCAGGAGCTATATAAAGGCCCCTGGAGCTAGGAAATATTCATTCATTCAAGCAATTAATTCCTAGCAACTTGTGAGCTCATTTAGTGTGTAAAAAGGCTTCTCCGCCTACAATGAAGGAGAAATTCTACTGGAGCTGTTCAATTGCCTTAGATTAACAACCATCTTGGTTGTAACCAAGTTAATTTCTGTCTCCTTTTTCTTTTCTATTTTATTCTTATTATAGTTGCTTTTATTTTGAGTTGAAAGTCTTAAGGAGGGTATAGTTTTAGTTTACAGGCAATTCACCCCCCTTTTGCTGGCCCCGCTGCACCAACAAATGGTATCAGAGCCCGACAGCCTCAGAAGGACTAACCGCTGACTGAAGCACAAAGATCAAGACAATGGCCGGAGCGAATATTCATCCCCCGAAATTCGACGGAGACTTCGCTACGTGGAAGCGCAAAATGGAGGTATTTTTTTCAAAACAGAGTTTGATATTCTTCTTATTATGAAATATGGTTTTACAGCACCAAAAGACAAAGAGGAATACAACTGGACAAAGAAGGAGCAGGCCAACTTCATGACCAATGGAAAGGCGGAATTCCACCTGCTCAGCGTCCTGCCGCCCCAGGAGGTAAGTCGGATCGGAAGCTACGACTCCGCCAAAGACCTATGGGAAAAATTCCTAGAGCTCCACGAAGGCACTTCGGAAGCGAAGTTAGCAAGGCGCGACATCCTATGGACCCAGTTGATGAACCTCCGGATGAACAACGGCGAGAAAATAACGCAACTCCAAGCGAGGATCAAGGAGCTGATAACGCAACTGACAAACCTCGGCGAACCGGTAACGAACCGCGATTCTATTCGGTATGCGCTCAATGCCTTCCCTAGAACTCCAGAGTGGGCGTCCTTAGTAGATGCATACTACATCTCTAAGGACTTTGAGGTAAGTAGTTTAGAAAGTCTATTTTCTACCTTTGAACTTCACGAGTCTCGACTTGCAGAGCACAAATAAGTAGAAAAGTCGAACCTCAACATTGTCCTACAAGCCGAAAAGGACAATCCCGACTCTGAATCGTCGATCGACGAAACTGAAACGGCTCTTCTGGTAAGAAAATTAAATAGATTTGTTAAAACTAATAAATTCAAATCGTAGTCGAAAAAGTATCAACGCAACAAAAGGATGGTCCGATGCTAAAACTGCAACGAGGAAGGACACATCAAGGATGATTGCCCCAAGTTGAAGAAAAAGAACAAGGAGAAGCCTCAAAGACCGACGTCCTCAACACGAAAAAGTCTGAAGGCTACATGGGACGATTCTTCATCCTCCGAGTCAGAAGTCGAAGCCTTCTTAGGAGTAGTACTGATGGCCAATCATCTCTTCAAAGATGACTCAAGCTCAGAGATGAGCATAGATGAAGGGGGAGGAACATCAAAAGAAGAAAAAAGCTGCGACGAAGGGGGAGCATCACCGCTTAAGGTAAGTAAGGTACGTGATCTCACTCCTACTCAGTCCTTTCAATTTATCAAATTACTTACGAAAGATCTAGTAAAATTAGAAAAAGAAAATGCTGAATTAAAATTGAACTTAGCAAAAGCATGCCCACTAGAAATGTATGATAATTTAAATTTAGAAAATAAAAAATTAAAAATTGAAATTGAGAAATTGACAAATAATGCATGCTTAAATAAATTTCCAAAATCGAAACTAAGGATTTATGGAAAATTAAATTGGTACATTAGAAAATATCAGGGACAACTTAGAAAAATTCCTAGAAACTATATACCCTCTAAGTTTTTAAATAACCCTGTAGGAAGGAATCTCTATTGGGTTCCAAAATCCATGTTAGACTGATTCTTTTTAAAATTAAAGGCTTTAAGAGAGAAAATTAAACAATGAGTTTCCTTATGCGGCTTTGACTAGAAAGTGGTTGTTGCTCTAATAACCAAGAAGGTCTAGTACCTCGCCACTGCCTGGAAGCCAAATATAGAAATAAAAGGTTTAATTAACTTTCTGGTAAAAAGCGTTAAAGTTAGAATTGAAAAATTCTTTGAAAAGTCTTTTAAACATTTTCTTGAAATTAAAAAGACTAAGTTTTTTTTTCTCTTAAAAACGTCTTCTTTAAATTTTTGAAAATTGTCTTAACCAAGTTTTTTTTAAACTAATTTAAAATTAGACTTCCACTAAGAAATTTTTTCAAAAGACTTAGAAATTTTTAGAAATTGTTTTAACTAAGTTTTTTTTATGATTTAAATATTAAAACTTTTACTTAGAAATGTTTTCAAAAGACTTAGAAATTTTTTTAAAAGACTTAGAAAATTTTCACATCTCTCCTAAATAACTTAGAATTTATTTTGAAAATGTTTTGTACCCTGGTTTTTGCTGTGATCAAAGGAGGAGAAATAAGGACAAGTTTAGGGGGGGTTATAGAAAATTAAAATTTTTAATATTTTTCTAACTTATGTTGCAAATTCTATTATTGCAATTTTTATGCTTAAAATGTTAGTTTAGTAATTTTCTTAAATTAATCTTTGTTTGATTTTACCCTAACTCAAACTTGGGTTGATGCACATCAAAAAGAGGGAGATTGTTGGACCCCATGAGTATTTTGATGTGATCAACCAAGTTAGGTTAGGTCCTGTTGTTATTTGATCCCTGTGTCTAAGTGTACAGGAACTTAGGAGCGCAGAAAGTCGAGCGGAAGATGCAGCTAGCAAGAAGGACGACACGGGAAGGGAGCCGACGGGCTCGGTGCGTCCGAAAAACGAGAGAGCTACGGAAGAGTACACCGGTGGGCGAGAAGAACGTGAGCGACGTTCGAGGGACGTAAAACCGGGACGGAAGCCTGCTCGAGGAGAAGGCCGGGAATTAGGTTCGGGTGAGCCCTATTTCAGTTGGCCGAAATCATTACAATTGGGACTACTAAGTCTTTTCTAAGAAGATAGTCTTCCTTAATGTCCAAGTCCTATTTCCAATCATTACAATTGGGACTACTAAGTTTTTTCTATAGTATAATAACTAGGGAATTGACAAACATTTTAAATCCTAAGAATCACAAAAATATTTGGTCAAGATCAATTCTTTAAAATCCCCATGAATTTTGTATGCCACGATAGTGTGGACGTATACAAAATCAAAGAGGAGATTTTATCCATTAATTTTATTATCTCGTCAACTTTACTTTATGATGAATAAAATTAATAGTTGATCTGTCTTTGATCAAATTGTGAGATCTCGGAAAATTTAAATAGATAGGGTTATTTCAGAAATAGTCTTACAATATTTTTCCAGAATTTTTAGAAATTTTCTGGGAATTTATCGGAGCTCGTACGACGAGTTTTGAGGGGATTAATTCCGGGTACAGATAAGGCCTATTTGGGATACCCATTTAAGTGAGGAAATGTTTTAATATATAAATCCATTTCCTTTATTTTCTTTCCCCAACCCCATCGCCGAACCCGAGCCCTCCTTCCCCGATCTCCCCTCTCTTCCCTACTCTCTGCTCTCTCGCGGACAAGCGACGCCGAAGGGAATGAAGCTTTGATCTCCGGCGATCTTCCTCTGCCGGCGTCAACACCCTAAGCTCAGATCTGGCCGGTGTTTCTCCTCTCCGGGTCTTCTTCGGCTGAGGAGTTGCTATTCGGTGGATTTTGCACCGATTGTTGACGATCGGTGGCTAGGGCTTGGTGAGGAGCCGGATCTCGTATCGTCTCCGACTGGTAGGCTTACCCTCTCCTCCCCTCGTGTTGCTCACAGAGCAGTCCACACCTCCCTTCTTGCTGGAATTGGGCAACGACGCCATTGGGAGGTGATCCAGAGATTTAGGGCTTCGTCGGATCTGTCCAGTGACGGCGGTGTGGTGAGGTAACACCCTTATCTTCACTGTGTTTGTTCAATCCCCTTCCCTGTTCTTGATCCTCATTTTCTTGGCTACGGATTTAGGTCACGAGATTGAAGGGATTAAGGTAAGATGAATAGATTGTTTTCTTTAATTAGATTGTTGTTGGATTAGGGATCTCCAATCTTGATCTCTGTTCTTGACTTGATCAATAATCTTCCAGATTGATTTCTTCTTGATCCGGAATGTAGAGTGGAATTCAACACATTGCTACTCTGTGGATTTTTTGGTGCGGCAGCAACCCATCCATCAGTGTTCCCTTGATCCAGAATCAAACAGCAGCTGGATTGAGGTATGGTGTAGCGAGGTTGATACATAATTAGTGTTGTGTTGATGAATTAGATATGTATTGAATTCGGAATGGATTGGATTGGTACATGATTAGTTAGGGTAATTGATCTTAGTTGTAGATCATGGTTCGAATTTGGATATTGTTAGATAATCACATGTTAGATGATTAGGTATGATCTGGATACCTATTGATAATTTATTATCATTAGGTTGTGTAGATTAATTAGGTTATATGGATTTAGGTTTGATTTGCTAATCTAATGGTTAATTAAGGATTAGGAAATTATTCCTAATTAACCGTTAGAAAGGTGGAGGGTTATAGGTTAGGGTTTGTCCCTAAATTTCTGTTTAGGATTTATTTAGCTATTTGTTTGTGTTTTAGCTAAATAAATGTAAATGTATTTATTTACACAGGACTCTGATTCGAGACGAGCATCTCGACATTGGATTAGGATTGGATTGTACCTTCTATTTGAGGCGGGTACCCTTTGACTTATCTTTTGATAATGTCTTATGATATGTGTAGCTTATATATATTTACTAGTGGTAGATAGTAGATCATTTCTTCCCTGGTTTTAGCTAGTTGATACCTATCACATGCTTCACCTGCTAGTTGCTTTACTTCAGGATTGGATATTATATCTCTTGCCATGTGTATATATGATCATAGAGATGCATACCTATAGTGCTCTACTCTACTGGATTAGTTGCTTTACATGTGTGATACATGCTCTTGGATTCATGATACTTACATCATTGTTATATGTGATGTCTTTAGATTTATGCTGTTTATTATCCTTGTTATATATGTGTTTATCTGCTTGGCATCTACACATATGGAGGAGGATTGGTTCAGGTATGTCTTATTGTAGCCGCATGCACCATATCGCATGATTGCATGCTGGGCGATTGACGACTCCATTATTGTTGAGCTCGTCGGCCGGCTACATTGACCTGCACACCACGTGACCATTGCAGGGTGTGTAGGTTGCCCGGTGGTGCTCCGCTGGAGGCTCCACTCATGGGTAGTGTGATAGGCAGCGTGGTAGCACACCGGGGTCCCTCCCCGTTATTGCGCACCGGGAGATGAGAGCATCGCGCTCCCTCCTATAGTGAGGTTGGAGGATAGGTGTACTCCGGTGCATCCCGTCCACTCGGTCACTCTTCAGGGGTAGTGACGACAGAGTGCACGGTGTCATAGCCCTACCCACGCGGTCTCACCATTGTGTGTGAGATTCTGACTGGCGTCAGGGGTGACCATGTCATTTGCATCATATGCACAGATTGCATTAATTATGATTGATGCATTTTGGTGATTGCATATGATTGACATGCATACAGGTTATATGTTTTTGCTCTGACTATCTTTATCTGTGTATGTTTACAATCAGTTGCACAAGCCTCGCAGGTGAGTACAGTTTATTTCAGTTATGCATTTTCTTATTATTCTTGCTATAGATTGTACTTTATACCTATTGCTGGTTACTACAGTTTATTTCGGCTATGCATATCTGTTATTCTGTTAGGAGACTATACCGTAGGTTGTATGGTTAGAGAACTGTACTCTTGATCCCATGGTTTAGGAGACTGTACCTTAGGCTATTACTGGTGGATATATATTGCTGTACATGTCTATTGGTTTACCTGCTGAGTTCTTTGAACTCACCCCGTTGTTACTATTTTTCAGGTTGAGGCCGTCGGGAGATATTCCAGTCGCTAGCCCCATTAGCGCGAGGATTTTCTTTGTCGGATTTATTCTGCTTTTGCGTCTTATATACTTGTATTGTGGGTTTGTATTGTGGACTTTATGTCGAACCTTTGGGTTTGCTGCTTTTGTTTTCCGCTGCAGATTTTCACACTACTTCGTGGATTTGTTTTCTTCATTGTAGTGGAGTATGATGTGTACGTATATCTTTGTTGGTTTTATATCGTTCTTCCTTATTAAACTGCGTGGATTGAGTATATGTTGAGCTGTGTGGAATATTGATATAAACTGCGTGGTTTGTTTCTTATTTGTATTGTATTGTTCCGGCCGAGTGTGGCCGAGGTATAGATATATGTATACTGAGATTCATATTGTCCGCCGTACAGGGGAGATGCTGCCGAAATTTCTTCGGACAGGGACTACCTGGGGCGTGACAGTCTTTGATCAAATATTTGGTCAAAACTTTTTGAATTTAAAATAACATTGATTCCTCAAACAATATTATTTAAATTCACAAACACCTCGAACACTGTAAAATTTGCATGCCACGATAGTGTGGACGTATACAAAATTTAAACATTTGTAAGAGGAGGGTTTTACCCATTAATTATCATGTCAATAAATCTTTATGACAAAATAAAATTACCTCAAACACCGTTGAATTTTATATGCCACGATAGTGTGGACGTATACAAAATCAAACATTTGTAAGAGGAGTTTTTAATTTTATTATCTTGTCAACCTATTTATTTGACAAATTAATTGTTGGTTTTCTTCGGTCACACAAATAATAGCAGTGACTCCGATGGGGAGAATACTATTAGACGTGCCTAAGTGTATACCATTACTTGACACTAAATCCATTAATAAGATTGTGCCCCTTCCGATGGGGAAGATCACACGCTCTTAATTAATTTCCTATAGTCATCCAAAATGGAAGTTTAAGCTAGTGATCCGCAAACAAGCTCATCCGATATGGAGGAAGGCACTCAGAGCCAATGCGCAAGCTTGTTGCATCACTTATAAACCAGTAATGGAGATCGTGGAATTTATTTTAAAAATAAATCTCTCTCCCACTTAGCTATTTAAAGTGAGGAATTTTGACTATGCTAGCCTACTTAGCATGCATACTAACAAGCAGACACAACACAACATAAAAAACAATAAATAGAAAATCTAATTTTCAACTATTATGGCTTTTGATCTATTGTTGTCCTCTGTGTGTCGCCAACCCTAGCTGCTGCCATCTTTGGCCACCGCCACCGGGTCTAGTTGTCCCATCCATCTTGCTCTTTGTTCCGCTTCGCCTATGGTCCTCAAAAAGTTCCACGCCTTGCAAGATTTGATCCGCGACATAAATAGAATTTTACATTTTTCGATCCTATATTCCTCGAAGGAATGTACATGTAAATTAGATCGAACATAAAATAAAATTTACATCCATCGATCCTATATTCCATAAAAGGAATGTACATGTAACTAGATCAAAAAATAAAATCCTAATAAAACTAAATACAGCTCCTGCTGTATTTTATAATACAATCATGCACACACAATAAAATTCCCTTGACATGTCCAAGGGTCCAATCGCACACATAATAACTATAAGCCATAATAGTTGGATCCTGCATCCACAAAGTTAGCACATCCTACTATTAACCTGCCTAAATTATGTATGACATGTGCATAATTAAACTAATACCAAATACAGAGGCAAAACCCTAGCTCTGATACCAATTGTTGGTTGCTACTCAGAAAACCTAGAGGTTCCACTGTACAAAAATTTTGTACAAAGGTCTGAACCTTTTCCTAGCTACCATGTGTTCTTTTAAATTAAATTTTGGATCGCCTGCGGAACTTAACACGTTTGATCCAAAACTTAATCTATTTGTTCTTTTAGGTTTTGACTTGGATCTCCTGCGGAACTTAACACGTTTGATCCAAATCACCTAAGTTATTAATTCCATTAAATATTAATTTCCAAAATTGGTTCCCAGTACTGACGTGGTGAGGCACATGGCCTTCTTGGATATGGGAGCAACCACCACTGACTATACAAAACCTTTTAAGGAAAGCTAATATTTAATTTCCTAAAATAACTTTAGGTCAACCAAAGAGAACAATCAAATCACAAGGAAAAGAAAAACAAAAGAACACTATATCGAAAAGAAATTCGAAACACTAGAATCGTATACCTCTTGTATTTAGTATTATTTCCAAAAATAACTAGTATGATGCGGAAAGAAAAATTACTAGTTATACCTTTTAGAAAGACCTCTTAATCTTCTACCGTATTCCTCTTCTAACCTCGGACGTTGTGTGGGCAACGATCTTCCGAGATGAGAACCACCTAGGCACCTTCTTTCTTCTTCCTTCAAGTTTCGGCCAAGCACAAGAACTTCCAAAGGATGAAGAATTTTCCACCAACCAAGCTCTAAGGGATGCATGCTTTCTCTCCTTCTTCTCCTTCCTTGATCCGGCCACATCCTCCAAGCTCCAAGAGATGATAGATTTCGTCCACAACAAGAGGAGAGAAGAGAAAGGGAAGGGCCGGCCACCACACCAAGGAAAAGAGGGAGAAAATTAGAATAGAGTCCTTAGCCTTGAAGCCTCCTCTACCCCCTCTTTTATAATCCTTGGTCTTGGCAAATAAGGAAAATTTAATAAAAACTTCCTTAATTCTTTTGCCATTGAAAAGGAAAATTTATTTAATTAAAAACAAATTTTCTTTTCAATTTGTAATGGCCGACCACCACATAAATTCTCCAAGCAAATAAAATTTTAAACAAAAATTAAAACTTCCTTATTTGCTTCCGAAAATTTATAAAAAATTTGTCCAATAATTTTTCCCTTCATGATTGGTTTATAAAAAGGAAATTTAATAAATTAAAATCTTTCTTTTAAACATGTGGATAAAAAGAAAATTATCTCTATAAATTAAAATCTCTTTTAATCTACAAATAAGGAAAGATATCAAATTTTTTCTTAATCTTTTGTAGAAACTTATAAAAGAGAATATTTAATTTTAAACTCTCTTTTAAATCATGAACATGATTAAAAAGGAAAGTTTTCTTAAAATTTAAAATCCTCCTTTAATCAACAAATAAGGAAAGATTTCAAATTTTAAACTCTCTTTTAAACATGTAGATGATTTTCAAATAAGGAAAGTTTTTACCAAAAATTAAAACCATCCTTTTAAACTACAAATAAGGAAAGAGATTAATCTCTTCTCTTAATCTTTTGTAGAAAGCTATAAAAGGAAATTTTTAATTTTTTAAACTCTCTTTTAAAAACATGATATCCACATAAGAAATAATTTTAATAAAAAATCTTTTTAATATTCTAGTGGCCGGCCACCTAAATGGCTCATCCACTTGGTCTTGGCCGGCCCTAGCTTGGGTTCCAAGCTAGCTTGGCCGGCCCCATTGGATGGGCAAGAAGGTGGGTATGCGGTGGGTATAAATGTCTATATACTAGAGGCTACGATAGGGACCGAGAGGAGGAATTAGTTTTGGTCTCCCGATGAAATTAAGCATCCCGTGTTCGCCCCGAATACACAACTTAATTTCATCAATAATAATTCATTCCACTAAAGAACTATTATTGAACTACCGCACCAATCCCAAATTACATTTTGGGCTCCTTCTTATTATGAGTGTGTCAGTCTCCCTGTGTTTAAGATAACAGATGTCCACTAATTAAGTAAGTTACTGACAACTCACTTAATTAATATCTAGCTCAAAGAGTAGTACCACTCAACTTCATCGTCATGTCGGACTAAGTCCACCTGCAGGGTTTAACATGACAATCCTTATGAGCTCCTCTTGGGGGCATTCTCAACCTAGATTACTAGGACACAGTTTCCTTCTATAATCAACAACACACACTATAAATGATATCATTTCCCAACTTATCGGACTTATTGATTTATCGAACTAAATCTCACCCATTGATAAATTAAAGAAATAAATATCAAATATATGTGCTTGTTATTATATTAGGATTAAGAGCACACACTTCCATAATAACTGAGGTCTTTGTTTCTTTATAAAATCAGTATAAAAGAAACGACCTCTAATGGTCCTACTCAATACACTCTTAGTGTACTAGTGTAATTATATAGTTAAGATAAACTAACACCTAATTACACTACGACCTTCCAATGGTTTGTTCCTTTCCATCATGGTCGTGAGCTACTGTTTATAATTTATAAGGTACTGATGACTTGATCTTCTGTGTGTGACACCACACACCATGTTATCTATAATATAAATTAATTGAACAACTACATTTATCACAAATGTAGACATTTGACCAATGTGATTCTTATTTCTAAATGTTTATACCAAAAGCTAGGCTTTTAGTATACATCCTAACAATCTCCCACTTATACTAAAAGACTAAGCTGCTATATCTGCTGCCATACATCCGATTCCTAAGCCTTCAACATGCCCATCAAAAGCTCTTGCCTTAAGGGCCTTAGTGAAAAGATCTATAGGTCATCATTTAATGCAATCTAGGCAGCAACAACTTTTCCTCGTTTATACGATTTCTCGTATTGGGTGGTACTTGCGCTCTATTGTGTTTACTTGCCTTTTAGACTCATGGTTTCTTCGAGTTTGCTACTGTACCACTATTATTACAATAAATTGTAATAATCTTTGGGCAAACCAGAAATCATATCTAAGTCTATCTTGAGGTTATTGAGTCATTCAGCTTTTATGACTACCTCAGAGGCTTGCCATATACTCAGCTTCTATGGTAGAGTCCAGAAAAACACCTATGTTTATCACTCTTCCATAGTTATGACTTTACCTCCTAAAGTAAACACAAAACCCCGAGGTTAACTTACTATTGTTCCTATCCGATTGGAAGTCAAAATCCTTGCAACCCACAGGGACCAAATTAACTGCCTTGTAAGCTAGCATATAATCTCTAGTGCCTCTAAGGTACTTCAATATATGATTTACTGCAGTCCAATGTTCTTGTCCAGGGTTACTTTGATATCTGTTAACTATGCCCTTGGCAAAATAGATTTCTGATCTCGTGCATAGCATATATTAGGCTTCCAACAGCCGAAGCATAAAGAACTACCTTCATTTCCTCTATCTCCTTTGATGTCTTCAGAGACATCTCTTTAGATAAAGTTACTCCAAGCCCAAAAGGTAAAAAACCTTTCTTGGAGTTCTGCATGCTTAAAACGAACAAGGATTTTTTTTTCCCGATATATGAAGCTTGGGATAAGTAAAATATTCTTTTCTTGTGATCCCTAATTACTTTGATCCCAAGAATATATACATTCTCCCAAGTCCTTCATATCAAATTATTTGGACAACCATACCCTTACTTCTGACAACACTTTGATATTGTTTCCAACTACCAAAAATGTTATCTACGTATAGTACAAGAAATACCACCACGTTTCTATCACACCTTTTGTATACACAAGACTTATCCGGTTACTAAATAAATCCATAGGTCTGGATTACTTTGATAAACCGGATGTTCCAAGACTTTGAAGCTTTGCCTCAGTCCATAGACTGATTGAGCTTGTACACAAGATGCTCTTTGCCTTTTGCAATGAACCCTTCTAGTTGCTTTATATGGATGCTTTCTTCAAGACTTCCATTAAGGAATGCTGTCTTGACATCCACTTGCCAAATAGATAAAAGAATCTGGATAGACTTAAGCATGACTACTAGTGAAAAAGTTTCCTTTTTTATCAAACCTTGCTTTGAAAGTTTCCACCTTCCTGTCTATCCATCTTTTCCTATTTTCACCCAATGGCTTTTACACCATCTGGTGGTTCTACAAGCTTCCAGATTTGATTAGAATACATATATTCTAATTCTGTATTCATTGCTCTTTGCTAAGATGCTGCATCTTTGTCTTGGAGTGCTTCGTCATATGTCCGGGATCAGGCTCATATTCATTTGGAATCAAATCCCAAGATTTTTCCAAAACATGAATCTTTTAGGTTGTTTGACAACCCTCCCACTACAATGATGCACTATCTATAATTGTGTATCAATTGTGATACGTGTTGCAGTTTCTTGTGATACCTCATCTTGTACAGTTGGTACTAGATTAGACATGTCTTTTATTATTTCCTTAAGAACAAATTTTCTTATGGGCACATGGTTTATTATATAGTCCTCTAAAAATCAGTAATTGATGCTAGCAATGACCTTCTGATTTTTAAGACTATAAACCTACTTTCGTTTCTCTAGGATAACTCATAAATAAGTGAATTTCTATCTAGCTTATCATTGTCTCTCTTCAGCATATGTGCTGGACTACCCGAATCCGAATATGCTTCAAAATAGGCTTACGCCTATTCAGCAATTCTATATGAGTAGAGAGTTCTGAATTTTGAAGGAACTATGTTCACTTTCTTTTCCAGAGTATATCCTTTAAAAGAACTTGATAATTTTCTGAATAACTCATCATCAATCTAATTATTTCCATAAGAGTCCTATACCTTCTTTCTCTACACCATTCTGTTGGGGTGAACCAGGTGCAGTTAGTTGAGAGTGAATCCCTACTTTTGATAAGTAACTCCTAAATTGTCCCAAGAGGTACTTGCCACTACGATCTTACCATAGTGACTTGATACTTTTACTTTTACGTTTCTCCGCATCAGCCTTGTACTCTTTGAACTAATCAAAGCACTTAGTCTTGCGGCACATTAAGTAAATGTATTTGTATTTTGAATAGTTGTATATAAAATAGACGAAATATTCGATACTACCTCTTGACTGGATAGTCATAGGATCACACAAATCAGAATGAACCAATTCAATATATCTTTGGCTCCATACCCCTTAGACTTAAAAGCTTCTTGATTATTTTTCCTTCCAAGTAAGACTCGCAGGTTGGAAAGATTTCCACTACTAATGAACCCAAAAGTTCATTAGGTACCAATGAATCCTACTCAAGTTAATATAACCTAGCCTTAGATGCCAAAGATATAATTGGTTCATTTCCGAAGGTTGCTTTCTCTTAAAGTTAGAAGATGTGTTACTAATTTCCATTTGTTGCATTGTGGGAGTTATTGGATTATAATTTGTCAACCAACATACCAGAATAGATAACTTCCCTATTTTTCTTGATAACAACTTTGTTATCAAAAATAGACACAATATCTATTCTATAATAGTTTAGAAACTGAAATCAGGTTCTTTCTAAACTTAGTATGTAAAGACAATTTCTAATAATCCATATTTTATTCCTATTAGAGAATAAACCTCTCCCACTGCAACAGCTGCTACTTTTGCAGTAGTGCCCATGTGAACAGTGTTTTGATTTTCATTTAGTTGTCGGGTTTCCTGGAACCCTGCAATGAATTGCAGACATGATTAATGGCATCTGTATCTACACTCCAGGTTCTGGTAGATAACACCACTAGACATGTTTCAACTAATGAATTAAATACACCTATATTGTTCTTAGTTCTAAGAAGACAGTCTTCCTTAATGTCCAAGTCCTATTTTCAATCATTACAATTGGGACTACTAAGTCTTTTCTATAGTATAACAACTAGGGAATTGACAAACATTTTAAATCCTAAGAATCACAAAAATATTTGGTCAAGATCAATTCTTTAAAATCCCCATGAATTTTGTATGCCACGATAGTGTGGACGTATACAAAATCAAAGAGGAGATTTTATCCATTAATTTTATTATCTCGTCAACTTTACTTTATGATGAATAAAATTAATAGTTGATCTGTCTTTGATCAAATATTTGGTCAAAACTTTTCGAATTTAAAATAACATTGATTCCTCAAACAATATTATTTAAATTCACCAACACCTCAAACACCGTAAATTTTGCATGCCACGATAGTGTGGACGTATACAAAATTTAAACATTTGTAAGAGGAGGGTTTTACCCATTAATTATCTTGTCAATAAATCTTTATGACAAAATAAAATTACCTCAAATACCGTTGAATTTTATATGCCACGATAGTGTGGACGTATACAAAATCAAACGTTTGTAAGAGGAGATTTTAATTTTATTATCTTGTCAACCTATTTATTTGACAAATTAATAGTTGGTTTTCTTCGGTCACACAAATAATAGCAGTGACTCCGATGGGGAGAATACTATTAGACGTGCCTAAGTGTATACCATTACTTGACACTAAGTCCATTAATAAGATTGTGCCCCTTCTGATGGGGAAGATCACACGCTCTTAATTAATTTCCTATAGTCATCCAAAATGGAAGTTTAAGCTAGTGATCCGCAACAAGCTCATCCGATATGGAGGAAGGCACTCAGAGCCAACGCGCAAGCTTGTTGCATCACTTATAAACCAGTAATGGAGACCGTGGAATTTATTTTAAAAATAAATCCCTCTCCCACTTAGTTATTTAAAGTGAGGAATTTTGACTATGCTAGCCTACTTAGCATGCATACTAACAAGCACACACAACACAACATAAAAAGTAATAAATAGAAAAACTAATTTTCAACTATTATGGCTTTTTATCTATTGCTGTCCTCCGTGTGTCTCCAACCCTAGCTGGTGCCATCTTTGGCCACCGCCACCAGGTCTAGTTGTCGCATCCATCTTGCTCTTTGTTCCACTGCGCCTCTGGTCCTCAAAAAGTTCCACGCCTTGCAAGATTTGATCCGCGACATAAATAGAATTTTACATTTTTCGATCCTATATTCCTCGAAGGAATGTACATGTAAATTAGATCAAACATAAAATAAAATTTACATCCATCGATCCTATATTTCATAAAAGGAATGTACATGTAACTAGATCAAAAAATAAAATCCTAATAAAACTAAATACAGCTCCTGCTGTATTTTATAATACAATCATGCACACACAATAAAATGCCCTTGACATGTCCAAGGGTCCAATCACACACATAATAACTATAAGCCATAATAGTTGGATCCTGCATCCACAAAGTTAGCACATCCTACTATTAACCTGCCTAAATTATGTATGGCATGTGCATAATTAAACTAATACCAAATACACAGAGGCAAAACCCTAGCTCTGATACCAATTGTTGGTTGCTACTCAGAAAACCTAGAGGTTCCACTGTACAAAAATTTTGTACAAAGGTCTGAACCTTTTCCTAGCTACCATGTGTTCTTTTAAATTAAATTTTGGATCGCCTGCGGAACTTAACACGTTTGATCCAAAACTTAATTTATTTGTTCTTTTAGGTTTTGACTTGGATCTCCTGCGGAACTTAACACGTTTGATCCAAATCAACTAAGTTAATAATTCTATTAAATATTAATTTCCAAAATTAGTTCCCAGTACTGACGTGGCGAGGCACATGGCCTTCTTGGATATGGGAGCAACCACCACCGACTAGACAAAACCTTTTAAGGAAAGCTAATATTTAATTTCCTAAAATAACTTTAGGTCAACCAAAGAGAACAATCAAATCACAAGGAAAAGAAAAACAAAAGAACACTATATCGAAAACAAATTCGAAAATCTAGAATCGTATGTCTCTTGTATTTAGTATTATTTCCAAAAATAACTAGTATGATGCGGAAAGAAAAATTACTAGTTATACCTTTTAGAAAGACCTCTTGATCTTCTACCGTATTCCTCTTCTAACCTCGGACGTTGTGTGGGCAACGATCTTCCGAGATGAGAACCACCTAGGCACCTTCTTTCTTCTTCCTTCAAGTTTCGGCCAAGCACAAGAACTTCCAAAGGATGAAGAATTTTCCACCAACCAAGCTCTAAGGGATGCATGCTTTCTCTCCTTCTTCTCCTTCCTTGATCCGGCCACATCCTCCAAGCTCCAAGAGATGATAGATTTCGGCCACAACAAGAGGAGAGAAGAGAAAGGGAAGGGCCGGCCACCACACCAAGGAAAAGAGGGAGAAAATTAGAATAGAGTCCTTAGTCTTGAAGCCTCCTCTACCCCCTCTTTTATAATCCTTGGTCTTGGCAAATAAGGAAAATTTAATAAAAACTTCCTTAAGTCTTTTGCCATTGAAAAGGAAAATTTATTTAATTAAAAACAATTTTTCTTTTCAATTTGTAATGGCCGGCCACCACATAAATTCTCCAAGCAAATAAAATTTAAAACAAAAATTAAAACTTCCTATTTGCTTCCGGAAATTTATAAAAAATTTGTCCAATAATTTTTCCCTTCATGATTGGTTTATAAAAAGGAAATTTAATAAATTAAAATCTTTCTTTTAAACATGTGGATAAAAAGAAAGTTATCTCTATAAATTAAAATCTCTTTTAATCTACAAATAAGGAAAGATATCAAATTTTTTCTTAATCTTTTGTAGAAACTTATAAAAGAGAATATTTAATTTTAAACTCTCTTTTAAATCATGAACATGATTAAAAAGGAAAGTTTTCTTAAAATTTAAAATCCTCCTTTAATCAACAAATAAGGAAAGATTTCAAATTTTAAACTCTCTTTTAAACATGTAGATGATTTTCAAATAAGGAAAGTTTTTACCAAAAATTAAAACCATCCTTTTAAACTACAAATAAGGAAAGAGATTAATCTCTTCTCTTAATCTTTTGTAGAAAGCTATAAAAGGAAATTTTTAATTTTTTAAACTCTCTGTTAAAAACATGATATCCACATAAGAAATAATTTTAATAAAAAATCTTTTTAATTTTCTAGTGGTCGGCCACCTAAGCTTGGGAACCAAGCTTTGGCCGGCCACCTACATGGCTCATCCACTTGGTCTTGGCCGGCTCTAGCTTGGGTTCCAAGCTAGCTTGGCCAGCCCCATTGGATGGGTAAGAAGGTGGGTATGCGGTGGGTATAAATGTCTATATACTAGAGGCTACGATAGGGACCGAGAGGAGGAATTAGTTTTGGTCTCCCGATGAAATTAAGCATCCCGTGTTCGCCCCGAACACACAACTTAATTTCATCAATAATAATTCATTCCACTAAAGAACTATTATTGAACTACCGCACCAATCCCAAATTACATTTTGGGCTCCTTCTTATTATGAGTGTGTCAGTCTCCCTGTGTTTAAGATAACAAATGTCCACTAATTAAGTAAGTTACTGACAACTCACTTAATTAATATCTAGCTCCAAGAGTAGTACCACTCAACTTCATCGTCATGTCAGACTAAGTCCACCTGCAGGGTTTAACATGACAATCCTTATGAGCTCCTCTTAGGGACATTCTCAACCTAGATTACTAGGACACAGTTTCCTTCTATAATCAACAACACACACTATAAATGATATCATTTCCCAACTTATCGGGCTTATTGATTTATCAAACTAAATCTCACCCATTGATAAATTAAAGAAATAAATATCAAATATATGTGCTTGTTATTATATTAGGATTAAGAGCACCCACTTCCATAATAACTGAGGTCTTTGTTTCTTTATAAAATCAGTATAAAAGAAACGACCTCTAATGGTCTTACTCAATACACTCTTAGTGTACTAGTGTAATTATATAGTTAAGATAAACTAACACCTAATTACACTACGACCTTCCAATGGTTTGTTCCTTTCCATCATGGTCGTGAGCTACTGTTTATAATTTATAATGTACTGATAACATAATTTTCTATGTGTGACACCACACACCATGTTATCTACAATATAAATTAATTGAACAACTACATTTATCACAAATGTAGACATTTGACCAATGTGATTCTTATTTCTAAATATTTATACCAAAAGCTAGGCTTTTAGTATACATCCTAACAGAGGCCTCATCATCTTCATCGTCATGCACATGAAGTAAGGAATATATTCCTTTGCCTTTGTCTTCGTGCTCTCTAGAGGATGACCCTTCTTCTTCTTCTTTCGATGTTGAGCATCTCTCAACTTTGGACTCCTCCTCTTCTTGATCCAATGAGTTACCCTCTTTGGATTCTTCCTGATTTTGTATAGTGGAGGGATCTTTATGGATTCTTGCTAATTTGCTCCAAAGCTCCTTGACATCTTTGAATTATCTTATCTTGCTCAAGATGTTACTAGGCAATAGATTAACCAATAGCTTGGTCACTTTATCATTAGCCTCACATCTTTGGATTTGCTTCTTACTAGGGATGGCAATGGGTCGGGTTCGGGTCGGATTCTATATCCTCCGTCCCCATACCCATCGGGTATAGGATCTCCGATGGGTATACCCATACCCATTAAATGATCGGATATATTCTATAGTTATAATTTTTCTTCTTTCTTTCCAACTATTATCATTCAATAAAAATATATTAAAATTAACAACCTATTAAAAAATATATATATAATTAAAAAATAAATTAAATATCTATATAGTCTCCTCCTAATATCAACAAAAATAGTAAGTTGATTTTGGGAAAAGAAAATTTTCTTTAATATATGTATATATATTATTTAATCGGGTATTCGGGTCGGGTATTGGGTATTGATAGTCCCTCCATACCCTCCTCCATTCGGGTCGGATGTCGGATCCTCCATCGGGTTCGGGTGAAATTGCCATCCCTACTTCTTACTCCATTTATTTTGCTTGATAAGCTTGCCTTTGTTATTTGTTGGAGCTTCAAAGCTTTCTATTAGAGCAAACCATTGCTCTATCTCAATCATGAAAAAATTTTCAATCTTTGATTTTCAAAGATCGAAACTTGTTGATTTGAATGGTGGAGACATCTTTGTGTCATATCTGAGTCCATCTTGAAAATCCATCTTGAACTTGGGCTTTTGAAATTTTTGACTTGATGAAATTGTTGCTTCAACTTCTTCTTCCTCTAACTTGTTGCCCTTCCGGCGAAGAGTAACTTGGCTCTGATACCACTTGTTGGGATACTTTGGAGCTAGAGGGGGGTGAATAGCTTCTCGCGTTTCGTCAATGATGATATTGCAGTAGATAAAACTTGATACAAAAGCACCCCAAGGCTAACAAGAGAATTTACTTAGTATCTACCTCAAGAAGAAGTCACTAATCCAAGGATCTTGTTCTCACTCACACATCCACTAAGAATACACTCCTTTTCGAAAACACTTTGGAGGTGGAGAAATCTCGTACAAGACTCTAAATACAACAAGAGGAAGAAAGAAGCAAATACAAAGAAAATATTACAAGATTTACACAAACAAAACTGTAACTAGCTTTTTTTTCTTGTTTGGGAATGCCTCTTGACCTTGGAAGTGAAGTAACACTTGTCTCCAAGAAGCTTCAAGAACTGGCGAATTCGGTGAAGAGAGTGGAGAAGCAAAGTTGTAAGCGATGTGTCAGAACAGTGTACCCAAAAACCTTTTATCGGGCACAACAGCTAATTTTCCAATCGTAATCGATTACTCCAATCGATTGTGTATGCATGATCGACTAGCCTAATCGATTCGGCATGCTTCTATTCACGCGAGAATAGCTTGTAAGCGATTAAGCTTCCTTGCTTAATTGCTTATAAAACTCTCTGTGCATTCATGAAATCCGGGCTTAATAGATTGTCGTAATCGATTAAGCATTCATAATTAATTGACCTAATCAATTATGAACCTCTCTGTACACTTTGCGAAACCTACTTAATCAATTACCTTAATCAATTCAGCTTTGGTAATCGACTAACCTAGTCAATTACCAAGCCCTAACTTCTAAATCTAAGTCTAGGGATCCTTTACCCAGCATCTGGTCAACTGTAACCTGTTGGGACTTCTCATTGCCTAGAATCGGTTAACCTTGACCTGCTGGGACTTTTTTATCAAGTGTTCGATCATACCGTTGACCTACTTGGACTTCCAATCACCAGTGTCTAGTCAACCTTAACCCACCTAGATTTCTACTGCTTGATTTCACTCACCAGGACTTCCTCACTGCCTAGTTTCACTCACTAGGGCTTTTCGCTTAGCTTCATTCACCAAGATTTTCCTTCTGCCTTGCTTCAATCACTAGGGCTTTCCACCTGGCCTCAGTAACCAGGATTTTCCTTCTGCCTAGCTTTACTCATTAGAGCTTTCCACACCAGGTGTCCGGTCAACACTGACCCACTTAGATTTTCTTCTTCTACCAACCTTTCCACACCAAGTTGTTGGTTGCTACTCGGAATATCGTACTAGTTCCCCTATACAAAATTTTTGTACAAGTCCCGAACCTTTCCTAACAACCTATTGTGTTCCTTAGAAATTAAACTTGGAATCGCAAATAGAACTTAACATTATTGATTCCAAGTTCAACTTATTTATTCTTAGAGGTTTAGACTTGGATTGCAAATGATGCTTAACATTATTAATCAAATCCACCCATGTTACAAAGTTGATTAAATATTTATTTCAAAAATCGACTTCCAGGTTAAACATGGCAAGGCACTAGGCCTTCTTGGGTATGAGATCATCCACCACTTCCTAGACAAAGCCTTTCAACGAAATTCAATATTTAATCTCCTTATAGTAACCCTAGGTTTAACCACTAAGAACAATCAAATCACAAGATTGAAAAAAAAGAAACATAAATTTGATTGCCTAGAATCATTAACCTCTTGTGTTTGGTATTTCAAAATCCATACGAAGAAAACTAGTATGATGCGGAATAAAATTACTAGTTATATTTTTCTTTGTAAGCAACAACCTCTTAATCTTCTATTGTATTCCTCTCCTTCTCTTGGACATCGTGTGGGCGACGATCTACCAAGAAGAAATCCACCAAAGCCTTCCTTGCTTCCAAGTTTCGGCCACCACCACAATGCTCCAAGGGATGCTAGAACGCAATGTCTCCTTTCTCTACTTCTTCACCTCCAAGCAACCAGCCACCAAGAGCTCCACAAGAGATGATGCCACCGGCCACAAAGAAGAAGAGAAAGAGAAGAGGAAGGGTCGGCCACCAAGGATGGAAGAGAGGAACAATAGAATAGGTTATTGTTGGTGCGGCTAGCACTAACGATTTAACCTAGGTTTTGATGAATGACAAATAGGTTAAGTTAGTCTTGTTGTTGTCTGACACTTTGATCAAGTGTGCAGGAGAAGTCCAGACAGGTCGACGGGCTGACCAGATGTCTGGCGAGAAGTCCAAGCGGGTCGACGGGCTGACCGGACGCTTGGCGAGAAGTCCAGCTAGGTCGACGGGCTGACCGGATAGCTGGCGAGAAGTCCAAGCGGGTCGACGGGCTGACCGGACGCTTGGCGAGAAGTCCAAGGGGGTCGACCGGATAGCTGGCGAGAAGTCCAGACGGGGGGACGGGCGTCCGGCAAGTAAGTGAGGTAAGTCACCGGAGGGAGTGATCGCGAGGACGCCTTCCGGGAAGGAACATTAGGCGTCGATCCGCTTAGATCCATTTCGGATATCTAAGTCGAGATCGTGACTAGATTCCGGAAAGACGGAATCTAAGTCATACTTTGCTTATCTATAAAACTGTGCTATCTTTGCTGCAGGTACATTTGCCTCGGACTAACCTTTTCGCAGGAGAAGGACTTTCGGAGAAGCGCCCGGAGGATCCGGGGGCCCGGAGGCAAGTTTTATCCTGTGACGACGCTGACACTGGAGCATGCCGGTTGGGAGTGACATTCGCGCCGGAAGGGATCCAGCGCCCGAGCAAGATATAAAAGAAGCCCAGCGAGCTTCAACATATCGCCTCGAGAACTCGAGTCCAATCACTCCGCTCTAGGCTCCAACGACGCTCACAAAGCTCCGACGACTCACTCCGGTTCTTTTTAATTCATTGTTTGTCGATTAGCTTTGTTTTCTTTCTTTTCATTAGTAATATTTGTACGTACATTGTAATTATCCGAATTGCTAGTGAATTGCCCAACGCAAGTACTAAAGGAGTACGGCCAATCGAGTAGGAGTAGTCACAGGCTCCGAACAAAGTAAAAATCAACAGTTCATCTCTTCTACTTTACTTTTCCGTTGCGTTTAACTTGAGATTTTCGAATCGATATTCATCCCCTCTGATTTGGTGCAACCACCAATCAGACAAAGAGGGGTCTTTTAAAGAAAAATTATATATCGCTCGCTTTTAAAATAAAACGCCTTTCGTTTTTTTCCCTCCAAAACTGGTTTTGAAAAATACATCGTCATCTTTTCACTATTATTTAGTATCGACAAAACATTACATTTTCAAAAATTTGAGATAATATTTTTTATTAATATTTTAATAATATTTTATTATTTAAAAAATATATATAGTAGTGAAATATTTTTTTCAGCACTGCTAATCCAAGACCAAGTCTTGGGATTTTGTCTTTGTTTCATTGTGTGCAAGAAATGTCTTTTCAAGAAGGATGGAACCCCAATGAACCACCACTGTACGATGAAGATTTCAACTACTGGAGGCGAAGAATGGAATGCTTCTTAGGAAGCGTAGATATCGATTATATGCTGATATTGAAAAAACCTTCTCAGAACTCGGAGCTGAATAAAAACGTAAGTAAAATTATTTATAATATTTTACCTAACAATATTATATGCAGACTAGAAAAATACAAGAATGCATATGAGCTATGGACCCAGTTGATCAAGCTTCACGAGACGCCAATGGAGCTAGAAGATCAAGTTAAAGTCGAATCCGGACTCGAGTCAGATCCAACGGAGAAGCCTGCTGAATTAGGGGTTGCGCTCAAGGTTAGTAATAATTACCAAAACACCCTTGCTAGTAGTAGTTTAAAATATGTGCATGTTAATTTGGATATGTCTGAAAGTATATGTGAAAATAGTATACATGACAATACTTGCGAAAATACCCCTAGGATATTTTCTGATAAAATAAATATAATTAATTCAGAAAATATAGAAAATACCCCTAGGATATTTTCTGAGAAAATAAATATAATTAATTTAGAAAATACAGAAAATCTAAAAATAATCAATAAATCTAAAAATTTGAATTTAAACCTAAACAAATTTGAAAATTCGAACAAAAAGGATGACAAGGTCAATATTAATCTAGACATAATTAATAAATTATTTAATAATCTAGACAATATCAATCTGGAAAATTCTATCCAAACCCAAGATAATTTAATTAACAAAAAATTAAATTTTAATGATAAGACTTATTTAATAAATTCCACTAATTATATCAACTTAAAAGGTAAAGAAAATATAAGGATAAAATCAAACACTTTGATAAAATCAAAACGAAAGTTAACAAACTTAAAATTAAATGTTAAAGATAACATATTAAACAAAAATAATCTAGAAAATTTAAAATTAACAATTAATAAAAAGTTAAAAGATAAACCTTTAAATAAATATAATTCAAACAATTTAATTAACTCAAAAATAAATAAAAACCTAAACTTTAAAAATAAGCTATTAAAGAAAGATAATTCAATTAACCCAATAAAATTGAAATTGAAATTGAAAGAAAATTTAAATGTTAAATATACTCTTTTAAAGAAAGATAATTTGA
Organism: Zingiber officinale; assembly: GCF_018446385.1. NCBI lineage: Eukaryota > Viridiplantae > Streptophyta > Magnoliopsida > Zingiberales > Zingiberaceae > Zingiber > Zingiber officinale. The sequence continues at coordinate 15,426,854 of NC_055986.1, read as the reverse complement.
CCAATCTAATTAATTCAAAATTAAAAACTTAAATTTAAATTACAAATTAAACATTAAAACTTAACTAAAACCAACTCTAATTATACAAGAAATCTTAAAAAGAAAAATCAATAATTTAAGGGGAGGCTCCAGAATAGCTGGCACCTCCAAAAATATATTACCCGACAGGGTAACCCAAATAAACTAACCCGGCAGGGTAATTAGGATTAGTTAAAAAGGGACCCAGTTTAACTTGAATCACTAAAGTTTTGGATGATAGTACGTTAGGGAAGCTTGGGCATCGCATGTCTAGAAAGATATGGCTTCGATCTGGTGCATTTGGCCAAGTGGAACTGACCGAAGCTACCCTTAAACAGAACCTAACTAGTTAGACCAAGGTTTAGTACTAAGCTCCATGGATAGGACTATTCGGAAAACTTCGAAAGGTTGGTTACTTCTAATGACGTCCAAATGACTCGCCAAGCTTAGAACTTTATCCGAAGAATGCCTATTTGTTGATACCAAAGCTAAACCTGAATCTAACACAAGTTAAATCAAACCCTATAATTAAATCTAATTCATCTCACAAATTTGTAGGATTCCCTGATTGAAAATATAGATCAGGTGAGATGACTAAGGACCTAAAAGAAATTAATTAAATTAAATTAAATTAAAATTAAATCAATTAAATTAAAATAACATTTTCTTTAATTTAAAATTTTATTTTAAAAATTAAATTTAATTTTCTTTTACTTACAAATTTATTTTAAAAATTGAACTTAAATTATCTTAACCTAAAAATTATTTTAAAAACTCTTTTAAAAAACTTTTAAAACTTATTTAAAAAAAAAAAAATTCTTTTAAAAATTCTTTTAAAAACTTTTAAAACTTATTTTGAAAATTATTTTAAAACTTCTTTTAAAAACTTTTAAAACTTATTTTAGAAAATTATTTTAAAAATTCTTTTAAAAACTTTTAAAACTTATTTTAGAAAATTATTTTAAAAATTCTTTTAAAAACTTTTAAAACTTATTTTAAAAAATTATTTTAAAAATTCTTTTAAAAACTTTTAAAACATATTTTAGAAAATTATTTTAAAAATTCTTTTAAAAACTTTTAAAACTTATTTTAAAAAATTATTTTAAAAATTCTTTTAAAAACTTTTGAAAATTATTTTAAAAATTCTTTTAAAAACTTTTAAAACTTATTTTAGAAAATTATTTTAAAAATTCTTTTAAAAATTTTTAAAACTTATTTTAAAAATTATTTTAAAAATTCTTTTAAAAACTTTTAAAACTTATTTTAAAAAAAATTATTTTAAAAATTCTTTTAAAAACTTTTTAAAATTATTTTAAAAATTCTTTTAAAAACTTTTAAAACTTATTTTAAAAATTTTTTTTAAAATTTTTTTTAAAACTTTTAAAACTTATTTTAAAAAATTATTTTAAAAATTCTTTTAAAAACTTTTAAAACTTATTTTAAAAAACTATTTTAAAAAATTCTTTAAAAAAAAAAAACTTTTAAAATTTATTTTAAAAATTCTTTCTTTTAAAAACCAAAAAAAAAAAAATCATTCTAAAAATTCTCAAAAAAAAATTACTTTTCACTTTAATAATAGTAATAAAAAAAAAACTATTAAAAATTATGATTTAGACTTTAGGCATATTTTTAACATTAAACATTATTGTAACCTCAAATATTATTTTAACTTTAAAATTAAAGTTAAAACTTAACATTAAAACTTTAAAGTTAATTTAGGTTTAAGACTTAAACATAATTTACAATTAAAATCAAACTTAAATTGCCTTCAAAACTATTTTAAGAATAAACTTAAAACTAAATAACATTAAATAATTAAATTCAAAATTACATTGAAATATGTTGTTAACAAATAATTAAAATTTGATTAACTTAAGATTATAAACTAAGTTAAATACTTAATAAGTGAATAATTGAAATAAGAACTTAAAAAAAAATTAACTTACACCAAATAGTTAATTAATTCTTAATTTAACTCAATAAATCTTAATTTTAACATTAATCAAAATCCTAATTTCACTATAAATTAAATCATAAGTTATCCTTATTAACTATTAATTCAAATTGAACTTTAACTATGTTTAATAACTTTAATAAATTGTACTTCAAATCACTACTAACTTTAAACTAAGTTAATCCAAATTAAAAGGAAGTAAATGAAAAAATCGAATTATAACTAATACTTTTATTAACCAATTCAATTAATTAATACAAAGGTTAACTCATTTTAAATAAATATTAAATTATTAAATCATGTAAAAATTAATCAATAAATTATTGATAATGGCCAACTGTTTTTGATTTAATAAATTTTATCTTATTAAACCTTAAACTGAAGCTCAACCACCTGAATCTAATATTAATTATTGATTAATCAAACTCAAATAAACAATTATATCAAGGATACAGAGATAAATATGTAAATAATATAAGTGTTACCAAATCCCTTAGAACACTTAGGTAGATAAATGTGTTAGGGATTGAAATTTAACACACTCAAACCTTAGCATTATATTAAGGGGGAGTAATAAATAAGGAGGATTAATAAATTAAAGGAGTATCAAATTCAGGGGGAGGTTTACTTTTTAATTATCTCCTTAAGTGCTATTTAAAAAAAAAAAAATTTCTACCCCAATTTAAAAAAAAATAAAAAAAAATAATAAATATCTACTTTGAATATTTTTAGCAAATATTTTCAAATTTTATGTCAGGTTCAGGGGGAGGAATTAATTAAAAATTTCCCTTTATATAAAATATTTTAAATTTTGTTTGAAAAATGTTTTCTTAAAAATTTCTTAAACCTACTTTTGAAAACTAACTCTTATAAAACTAAGTTGTTGTTAAGAATTGGGTTTTACTTTTTATTGAAAATTGATTTTGAAAATTAAATTTAACTTAGTTTTGAAAATTGTTGAAATTAGATTTTTCAAAACTTAAGTTTACAAACTAAGCTTCTCAAAATCATTTTCCTTAATTTTGAAAATCAAAGTTTAAAAATCAATCTTCAAAATCAACTTGCTTAAAATTGTGAAATTTTTTTAAATCAACTCAAAATTGTTTGTTTTAAATCACAAACTTTTTATTCTTTTTACTTAGTCTTTGAAAACTGAACTTTTCAAGTATTTTAAACCATGGTTTTGAAACTAGTACTTTTGAACTTTAAAATTTTAATTTTGAAAATTAGATTTAATTATTTTACTTTATCAAAATTAGTTCTACCAAACTCCTTTGAAAACTAAAAGTAAAGTTCAAAATCAATATTTGCAAACTGAAATTTGATTTGCAAAAACTTAGTGTTGAAAATTATGAAAGTTAGATTTTTCAAACTTAAATCATTGTCAAAACTTAAGTTTTAAATTAAATTGTTTACAAACTTAATGTTGAAAAATAAATCAGTTTTTGGAAAAATAAATTTTTCAAACTTAGTTTTGGAATTTTGGTTTTTGAAAACTTATGTTTGAAAATGAAACTATCTAAACTTAGCTAGCTTTCTAAAAAGCTAAAAGCTAATGCTTTAAACAAATTTTCAAAAGCTTAAACTCCCCCAGATTAACTTGACATTTTTTTACTTTGTCTGAAGTCTATAATTACTTAACTCATGCTTATTTTTGATGAATGCCAAAGGGGGAGGGTTAGGTGGTTAAGTTAGCTAAACCAGAATTGAAAACACAAACTAACTTTAAAACCACATAAATGCATGTTGTTTCTTGCATATGCTTTCACTAACTTAACCAGGTTGTCATTCCATCAAAAAGGGGGAGATTGTTGGTGCGGCTAGCACTAACGATTTAACCTAGGTTTTGATGAATGACAAATAGGTTAAGTTAGTCTTGTTGTTGTCTGACACTTTGATCAAGTGTGCAGGAGAAGTCCAGACAGGTCGACGGGCTGACCAGATGTCCAGGTGAGTAAAGGTAAGTCACTGGAAGTGAGTAATTGTGAGGACGCGTTCCCGGGAAGGGAACATTAGGCGTCGATCCGGCATAGAAATGTGGAAGGGAGTGATCGCGAGGACGCGTTCTCGGGAAGGGAACATTAGGCGTCGATCCGGCTTAGATCCATTTCGGATATCTAAGTCGAGATCGTGACTAGATTCCGGTCTCGGAAAGACGGAATCTAAGTCATACTTTGCTTATCTATAAAACTGTGCTAACAATCTTTGTACATTTGCCTCGGACTAACACTTTTTTGCAGGTAGGGAACAGTGAGGGTCCGGGCGCCTGGAAGGGATCCAGGCGCCCGGAGGCAAATTTTATCCCCAGGACGACGTTGACACTTGGAGCATGCTGGTTGGGAGTGTTACGTCACACTCCAGGCGCCCGGAAGGGATCCAGGCGCCCGGAGCAACATATCGAGAACTCCGAGTCCAATCACTCTGCTGCTCTGCGCTCCAACGACGTTCACAAAGCTCCGACGACTCACTCCGGTTCTCTTTTTAATTCATTGTTTGTCGGTTAGCTTTGTTTTCTTTCTTTTCATTAGCAATATTTGTACGTAAATTGTAATTATCCGAATTGCTAGTGAATTGTCCAACGAAAGTACTCAAGGAGTACGGGCCTTCGAGTAGGAGTCGTCACAAATCAACAGTGTTCATCTCTTTACTTCTTTACTTTTCCGCTGCGTCTTAACTCGAGATTTTCGAATCGATATTCATCCCCCCCCCTCTATCGAATCTAACGGTCTTACAGTTATGTCTCATGAAGGCACCCCTTCCCTCTCTTTTATAATCCTTGGTGAATCCAAAAAAAAGGAAACTTTTATAACAAAAAATAAAACTTCCTTTTATTCCTCTCTATGGCCGGCCACACCATGTTTAAACAAACAAGGAAAGATTTTAAACAAAAATTAAAATCTCTCTTTTAAAATCCTTTTGTGGTTGGCTATAAAAAGAATGTTTTATAAATTAAAATCTCTCTTTTAAATCCTTTTATGGATATCTATAAAAGATAAGATCTTTAAAAAAACTCCTTTTATATCATGGTTACAAAATAGAAAAATTTTATCAAAAAATTAAAATCTTTCTTTCACATTATAGATAACTATAAATAAGGAAAGATTTCTAATCTTTCTTTTAATCCTTTGTAGAAAATCTATAAAAGGAATAATTTTAAAATTTAAAACTCTCTTTTAAAATCATGTGGATAAAATCATAAAGGGAAAGATTTTATCAAAAATTTATTTTTAATAAAGTTCCTCTTCCCTTTCACACTTGGTCGGCCCCTTGCTTGGGCACCAAGCAAGGCTTGGCCAGCCCTAGCCTTAGTTCTAAGCTTGGCTTGGCCGGCCCCTTGCTTGGGCTCCAAGCAAGGATAGGGGCCGGCCCCTAGCATGGGCTAAGAGGCTAGGCTTTGGGTGGATATAAGGCTTTATATAAGAGGCTACAATAGGGACCGAGAGAAGGAATTGGTTATGGTCTCCCGATGAACTTGAGCTTCCCGTGTTCGCTCCAAACACCCAACTCAAGTTCATCAATAATAACTCATACCACTAAAGAGCTATCATTGAACTACCGCACCAATCCCAAATTATATTTTGGGCTCCTTCTTATTATGAGTGTGTTAGTCTCCTTGTGTTTAAGATATCGAATGTCTATTAATTAAATGAGTTACTACACTCACATAATTAACGTCTAGCTCCAAGAGTAGTATCACTCAACCTTATTGTCATGTCGGACTAAGTCCACCTGCAGGGTTTACATGACAATCCTTATGAGCTCCTCTTGGGGACATCATCAACCTAGATCGCTAGGACATAATTTCCTTCTATAATCAACAACACACACTATAAATAATATTATTTCCCAACTCATCGGGACTATTGATTTATCGAACTAAATCTCACTCACTGATACATTAAAGAAATAAATACTAAATATATGTGCTTGTTATTATATCGGGATTAAGAGCACATACTTCCATAATAATAGAGGTCTTGTTCTTTTATGCAGTCAGTATAAAAAGAAACTACCTTAAATGGTTCTGCTCAATACACTCAGAGTGTACTAGTGTAATTTTATAGTCAAGATAAACTAATATCAAATTACACTACGACTATTTCAATGGTTTGTTCTTATCCATCTTAGTCGTGAGCTACTATTTATAACTTATAAGGAACTGATAACATAATCTTCTGTGTGTGACACCACACACCATGTTATCTACAATATAAATTAATTGAACAATTACACTTAGCATATAAATGTAGGCATTTGACCAATGTGATTCTTTATTTCAAAATAAATGTTTATAAAAAATTAGGCTTTTAGTATACACTCTAACACTTTTTTACCAAGTGTCCGATCATTCCTTTGACCTACTTGGACTTTCAATCACCAGTGTCCGGTCAACCTTAACCCACCTAGATTTCTATTGCTTGATTTCATTCACCAGGACTTCCTCACTGCCTAGCTTCACTCACTAGGGCTTTTCACTTAGCTTCATTAACCAGGATTTTCCTTCTGCCTTGCTTCAGTCACTAGTGCTTTCCACCTGGCTTCAGTAACCATGATTTTCCTTCTGCCTAGCTTTACTCACTAGGGCTTTCCACACTAGGTGTACGGTAAACACTAACCCACCTGGATTTTCTTCTTCTACCAACCTTCTCGTTGGACTTGCCCTTGCCTAATTTCCAGTTAGGACTTCCCAATCAAGTATCCAGTCAACCTTGACCTACTTGACTCTTCTTCTTATCAAACTGGTCAATCCTAGATCATTGGGGGATTATACCAACAATCTTCCTAATCGAACAATTCTAATTGCAATCTCAATATATTGTCAAACATCAAGACTCAACCTTGAACCAACTCAAACATAGTCAAACTGGTCAACCTTGACCTAGAAAATTACACCAACACTTTATCTCCTTGAGGACACCTCCAACGAGTCCAAGGCTCCTTCAAGCCTGCTCCGAGGTGCCTCCAGACAGCTCTAAGACACCTCAGACATTATTCATCCGAAGTTGATTTTTTTCTCCTTTAGTCCTACAAAATACATTAGTCCAAAAACAAAGTGTACCCAACAAAATAAGGTTACTATAATATAGAAAATCATTATTAATTAGATCTTATTTGTCCATACCATAATCTAGTCATGGTCTGCAGACCCAACTAGATTTCGGTCGACTGTTAGGTCCCGGGGACTCAACCGGACTTTCTACCAGATATTGGGTCACTTCTTGACGTATCTGGACTTCCCATCAGCTATCAGGTCCAACGGACCTAGCTAAATTTTAACTTAATGGCAGGTCCTCCCGGCCCGTTAAGTTTTGTACACTTGGTAACAAAGTTAGGTCACACCACATCTAACTTTAATCTATTTATCATTTATCAAAACTTACATTTGACCATTGGTGCTAACTGCACCAACAGCTTGTGCAGTCTGAAGTGGAGCATAAAGGGTTGCACACTCGGCTTCTCTATTTGGTTAAACAACACAAAAGGATGGAGATCAGATAATTGAATTGAAAAGCCAGCCAACTCAGTCGGCCTCGTCGAGAGGCCAAGTTGTGTAGGCTTTGAAAGAGACAGACAAGGTAAAGGTTGAGGAGGCAATGACTCAATTGGCAAGGGAGAAGGCTGAGACCAAGATGTAGATGTGATGCAAAAGGGATAAGACGCATTCAGACAGGGCTCATGAGCTAAAGTGTGAGCTAATTCAGGCCCAAGTTGCTACACGAGCTTCGAAGGAGATGGCCAAATAGGCCCAAGCTTCACAAGAGTCGGACAAACAAGCCAAAGAGGAGCTACTCTGAGCCCAATACAAGCTGACCTTACAGGAGGTGAAACTGACCACTTTGGAGGGCCAGTAGTTGCAACTTCAATTTGATCTCTGCGCCAAAACCTTGGCTAAGGAAAGATTGGAGCTGCAGTTGGATAAGGAAAAGGGGCAAGGAGTAAAGCTTGCCTCTGAGTTGGAGATTGCCAAGATCATGTCGGTTGACTACCAAGCTTGTGAAGAAAACTGCTAATAAGATCAAAAGAAGGTTTTTTTGGCATCTGAAGATTTCCATGGCCTGCTCAGGCGGAGGACAAACAACATGCTCAAGCACGAACTTGAAGGCATCATCTGCCAATTTATTCGGTCAAAGCTTATTCCAAGGGGGAGCGATCTATTGTTCTTAAACTTGAAGAAAGTCTTGGACTATCTACCCGACTTAGAGAAGGATGACTGACAGTGCTTCCCATCTCCAATGCTGACTCCACTGCTAGTTTTTTTTTTTTAACAGTTATCTTTGTATTGCTTCTGTTTTAAAATTTAGAAGTAAAATTATGTATTTTTCCAGTCATATCATGTTTCATGTGTTGAATGTGTACCTTCATTGTGTTTCTGAGTGATGCGCGGGTGAGGTAGTGACTAAGGTGATGATCTTTCCAAAAGAGTTTAAGTAAGGAACGACCGATCCCTTGATTAATCAACCTAATTGCCTTCCTTTAACATGTTTACACCGAGGGGTGTTAAGTAGTGGATGATACAACCGAAGGTCATTGAAAAAGAAGCGCTCAGCCCGTTATGGGATGAAGTCTCTAACTTGAGATTAAGCGTCTCCACTTGTGGTAGGGCTAAGTCATTAGGCCAAGGATAAGAATCCAAGTATATCATAAGACTGGGTTGTTAGTGCGGGGCTTGGAGTTCTGGGTATGTCATAAGGCTAAGTCGCTAGCGCGGAGCTAGGAGTTAGGGCTTGTCATAGGATTGAGTCGCTAGCATGAGGTTAGTAAATAGTAATTTTTGGGTCTCCTGTAAGGCTAATTCCATGCTAGTTTTAACTAATTCCACGCGATTGAATTTAGCTAATTCCATGCTAATTCCAAGTAATTCCACGCTAGTTCCACGCAATGAATTTAGCTAATTCCACGGTAGTTCCACACAATTGAATTTAACTAATTTCATGCTAATTGATGATTTTTTTTAATTCCACGCAATTGAATTTAATTCTACGCTAATTGAAGAGAATTTAGGTTTTTAATTTCGTTGCTAATTAAATTTCCGTTGATGATTTTTTTTAGTGGTGGACGTCTAAAATTCCACGCAATATTATTTTTTTTTTGTTTCCTTTGTTTTTTGCAATTTATATAAGAATGACACTGCGATTAGACAGCGTCAGAATTAAATAACCATTCTTGATCTTTCTACCGAAGTTTAAAATCTAAGGTAATGTTAAATGGTCAGAATCTGTCCAGCTAAAATTCATGAATGTATGCATGCATGTACAAAGGTATTTTAGTAATATCATATGCATATATTAATTACATACATGTATTATGATTGGACGATAAAAAATTCTAGCTGGATAGATTTTGGCCAATAAGATTTACTCTAAAATCTATTGGAGACCACCAACACATCCTCATTAACGCATGCACCATTTTTTTTCCCTAGATATTATTAAGGTAGCGTTAGGCCTACACTTAGCTATAATGAACTATTTTATTATATTCTTCCCCGTATTTAATGTATTTACTACCGGACATCTCTTTAATTAATTAGTTTTTAATTAGGCCATATTAATAGGAAATGGATTCTAAATGACCATTCTACCAAACTTGTAAATTATATTGGAGACCACCAAAACATCCTGATTAATGCATGCACCATTTTTTTTCCCTTAATATTAATGTGAACAATAATTAAGGTAGCGTATGGCCTATATTTAGACATAATGAACCTTTTTATTCTTCCCCATATTTAATGTATTTACTACCAGACATCTCTTTAATTAATTAGTTTTTAATTAGGCCATATTAATAGGAAATTAATTAGTTGTTATGTCAAATATAAAGATGTAAGTTGACATGCAAAAAAAAAAACACACTAAAAATTAAGAAAAATAGTTTATATTATTTTGAAATAACAAAGTATTGCATTTAATTATTTAATTTAGTGATAAATTAATCTTGAATATATAGTATCACACCAAAAAAAAAAAACACACACACACACACCTCGTACTTAAAATCCTGACAATGAAAGGAATTTAATTGCGATGCCGTGCATAATGGGGAGTCTAGTCTTAATTAATTTAGCCCAAATATTCTCTATAAATATTGACTACATTAACTCTGTTATGTTATTCTGCAAGCTCCGGTCAATCGATTAAGCTCGATCCACTTTCGCACTGCAGCTTGATCAACATGGACAAGGAGGCGGCATGCGCTCACGCGTTGCAGATTTGTACCAGCACCATCTTCCCCTTCACCATCAAGACCGCCATCGAGCTTCGCCTCCTCGACGTCATCGCCGAAGCCGAGTCCCCCGCCGCCGCCTTGTACCCTGCACAAATCGTCGCCCAGCTGCCCGACGCCGCCGACAACCTGGAGGCTGCAGATATGGTCGATCGCTTGCTCCGCCTGCTCGCCTCCTACGGCGTCGTCACCTGCACCACTGAAGCGACCGGCTCGAGGAAGTATAGCGCCGCGCCCGTCACCAAGTACTTGGTCAAGAATGGGGACGACGGCGCGTCTTCGATGGTTAACTTGGCTCTGCTCAACCAGGAGAGGGTTGGGGTGGCTATATGGTAATAATTAATATCAAAGTATATATATAGTTATAATTTACACAGTTGGATCATAGTTAGGGTATTAAAAATGAATTCAATCCAACTATTCGACCAGAGTCGATATGAAAAAAATCAGATTCGGATTTAAAGTTTTCAAATTTGGGATGAGTTCAAATTGAAAGGTTGGGATTTTGGGTTGTATTAAGGTCAAGTTCTGGTTTACGGATTTTGGGTTCAGGTTTAGGAATTTTAGATTTGTATTCGAGTTTTGGGATTTTTATAAAATAAAATTTTTCGAATCTCAACAGATTCATCCGAATTAAAACTCTTAATTATAATAACAACAACAACTAAGTCTTATCTTACTAGATGGGGTTGGCTATATGAATTATTTTACGTCATTGAACTTTATCTCATATTATATCATCATCTATACTTAAATAAATTTTATTTTATTGTTGTTGATAAAGTTTTATTTGGTCTTCCTCATTTAATATGCATATTTGTTATATTTTCACATTGTCTAACTGAAACAGTTGTCAATCATCTAAGTATATGTATGTATCATCTTAAATGTGTCTTGGAGTTTTTCCTAAATAGATGTAATTTTGACTTTCTTTTTAATGTACTCATTTCTTATTCTGTTCATTCTCATATGTCGATGGATCCACCATAACATTCTCATCTCTGCTACTCTCATCTTTTGCACATGTGCTATGTCATAGTTAAACATGCAGCATCACATAATATAGAAGGTCTAATCATCATTTTATAGGATTTTCCTTTAAGTTTAGAGGTATTTTACGACTACATAGAACATCTGACACTCTCTCCCATTTTAACCATCCTGTTTGTATTCTATATAAAACATCTTTCTCAATCCCACCATGAGTTTGGAAAAATGATCCTAAATACTTAAAACCCTTAGTTTCAGACAACTCGTCATCTCCTATTTTAACAATTGTCTTATTACGCTAATATTGTTAAACTAAAATTTTATATATTTTGTCTTTACTCTACTAAGCCTAAAATCTTTCGTTTCTAATGTTTCTCGTCAAGATTCTAATTTAACATTTACTCCTTCACGTATCTCATCTACTCAAACAATATCATCTACAAATAATATATACATGGTATTGTATCTTGAATCTGTCTAGTAACTGACGACCTGGGGTTTACCCCGTCATGCGCCTATGGCCTGTGTACCTGCATGAACCTCCCTCCATATCCGTGGGGCCGGCACTAGGGGGGCCGCTAAGGTAGCGGATCTACCTTTTTGAATCTGTCTAGTGAATTCGTGTATAATTGTGTAAAAAGATATGAGCTTAAAATTAATCTTTAATATAATTATATTTTAATTGAAAATACTTCAATTAATCTGTATGAAAGTTTAATATTAACGTTATATTGTCATATATATTCTTAATTTAATATATGTTAAGATAATATCTTTTTTTTATAATTCTTTATATAATTTTTCTAGTGATTTTATCATAATTGTTTTTTAAGCCAATAAATACATATGTACAACGGTTGGTGGCTTACCGCAGCTTCCATCATAAGATCATAGTAAAATGATATTAAATATATCAGGGATCAAATGAAGGATTCAGTGCTGCACGGTGGCTTACCGGTGCAGAACGCGTTCGGAATGTTAATGTTCGAGTACTTGGGCTCCGATGCTCGATTGAACAAGGCGTTCAACGACGCCATGTGCGGCTATTCCGTCGTCTTCATGGAGCAATTGCTCCAGGTCTACCATGGCTTCGACGATGTCAATGTGCTCGTCGACGTCGGGGGAAACGTCGGCGCCACCCTCCGCATGATCACCTCCGAGCATCCTCATATCAGGGGCATCAACTTCGACGTCCCCCATGTCATCTCTCAAGCACCATCAATCCCAGGTCAGGCTTAATGTAGTTATTAGAAAAAACCCAAATCAATTTAAAACTAATTAATTATGCCCATATATTTTCCTTTGTTTAAATTTCGCGGCAGGAGTGCAACATGTGAGCGGAGATATGTTTGAAGCTGTTCCGAGTGGGGATGCCATCTTTATGAAGGTCTTGAATTATATTATGATATTTTATTTATTTATTTTTCACGAGAGATCTAGAACAAGTTTATTGAGACATGTTAATTAATTTGCATGTAGTGGATACTTCACGATTGGAGCGACAAGAACTGCGTGAAGATCCTGAAGAATTGTCGGGAGGCATTGGCACAGAACGGGAAGGTGATCGTGGCGGAGTGCCTGCTTCCGGAGCTACCAGCACAGACTATAGAGGCTCAAGCGGTGTTCCAAATGGACTTGGGCATGATGGCGTGCTGCCTCGGTGGAAAGGAGCGATCAGAGAAAGAGTTCAAGGCCCTGGCAATGGAGGCTGGATTCAGAGGATTCGAGGTACCTCGCAGAATTGCTGGCGGCTGGGCGGTCATGGAATTCACCAAGTAAACATTACAATAGCCAAATGCATCTGAGATCGTCCCATCAATAAGGCATATGGAGAGTAAAAAGCCCATGCTAACCCAGGACTGTCGATACTACTGGGCCATATATACATACAAATACATGACACCTATACTTTAAATAAAATGTGTAATAGAGATCTCTCTAGAAAGTAACCGTCTCAGATTTATCTCTATAATTAACTCTGCAGTGCATGATTTAAATCATACCAACTTAAATAATTTAACTAACATGTCAACATATATCCATACATATATGAAAACATATCTAACTTAAATCATTTGACTAACATATCAAAAAGACACGATCAAATCCAAACATAAGACAAATCTTTAGCCCCAACATATTTCATGGAGTGAGATGCTTATTAGACAAGCATGATAACAAATTAACAATAACAACACAATCGTGCAAAATCAAACTATTAAAAACAAATAGAAACAATCTACAAAAATAATCAATTGGAAGAAACTCATAATTCATAAAATAATAACCCAAAAATGGTGACCCATGGGCTGGCTTAGTCCAAAGCCCACCTTGCATTAATATCTCATTTTTTGAGCAAGCACGCAATTACCATTTATAATCGAAAAGTGATGTGTCACATCAATGACCTAATTATTGCCCGCATTGATCCCTTCTCCAGCCCAACGCGAACTAAATCGCGCTTCAAAACACACTACCCACATCACTTGCAATTCCACTCACATAGGCTCAACGAGAACATTACTTGTTGACCCCACCTATTGCCGAGAAGGGTTTTCTTGATATTGTTGTTGAGCTGTTGAAGTATTCGGATCGGGAGAGCCTCTCCAGGAAGAACAGAGTGGGCTTTGATGCTCTCCATGTGGCTGTAAGAGAAGGGAAACAAGGTATTCTTGGTACCATATCATAATGAGAAGCCATCAATAACGGCCTTCAATATCTTTTGGAATTGAAAGTAAAGCTTTTGTGGTTGACAATGAACACTTAGGTTGAGCATTAGTTCAAATTTTCACTGTACCAGTCCAAATTGAATGACTTTTAGAGGTGAGCTTTTGAGCATTAAAACTGCTGATATTGTTGACTAAATTTTTAATTAATATACTTCTATGTCTATAACTTTAGGCTATTTTCTGCTTTTGAGTTCTCATGATGATGTTGAAGCTATAGATGCTTGCTTTGAGAATATGGAGAAGAGCTGACACCTTAGAGTGTTATTATGGTCAAGAAAATGCTGAGGTTTTTAGTAGGAAAAACAGTAATATTGTATTTTATCCACTCGTCCTCTTTAACCAGCTAAGATATTTACGGTGGTTAAGGCAACCAAACTATTACTGTGAGTCTGTGACTTCAATCTTTAGTGCTTATTCATTTTGTTGTTTTCTTAGTTTTGCTTAGCAAGCACCAGGCCGCCATCTCAATTGATTTAAATCAAAAAGATGATTTTTTTTCTCAATCTTCTACTTACTGATCTTTACCTTACAATTGGTACTTCTCGTATCTCGATAATGCAAGTCTTTCTTGGTAGCTGTTCCTCTGCTTTGATAGAGCAAAAATAAAGTCCTAATTTATTTATTTTTGTTACAACGATTTATTGAAAGGCACAACCAACTTTATAAATAACCAGAAGGTGTTCCCTAAACAATAACAACAATCAATCTTTAAATCTTTCTACGTCATTGGGTTCTATTCCTTACTATATTATCATCTATATTTAAATAAATTTTATCTTATTTTATTGTAACTAATCAAGCCTTTTTTTTTATCTTCCTTTTCTTGGTTTGATGTGCATATTTGTTATAGTTTCACATCGTCTAACTGAAATATTTATTAGTCGTCTAAGTACATGTCTGTACTATCTGTGTTTCTCGGAGTTTTTCCTCCATCTTCGTATGTCCACACATTCACTTTAACATCATCATCTTTGCAACTCTCATCTTCTGCTCATGTGCTTGAGTCATAGACTAACATTCAGCTCCATATAACATAGTAGGTTTAATTGTCATTTTGTAAAAATTTTCTTTAAGTTTTAGATATACTTTATTATCCAAAAGGTGCTCCCTACTTTGCCTAAAAGTGTTTGTGACCTTAAAGATCTTGTATTTGTGTCAGTTTGACGTCACTACACTCCTAAGGGTACCTTGAGTCTGCATATGTCTTTTTAAAAAAAGATTTTGAGCTCTTTAGGGCCATCAAACACTTTTAAGAAAAAGTTCTCGATGGTCCAAGTTGGCATTGTTGCACTCTTGATAGTCTCTTGAGTTATTAAACACTTTGGCAAAAGTTCTTGATAGCCCTCAGGCAAAAGTACTTGATGGCTTTAAAGGTCTTAGATTCTTGCTAAATGAGCATTATTACAAGAGTCTTCCCTTGAGTTTTAGATATTATAATTGCCCCCTATGTTCATCCATATTCTTTTTTCCGGATTTAGAGTTCTTTAGGGCTATCAAGTACTTTCATTAAAAGTGTTTGATGACTCTTGGAAAAAGAGTGTTTAGTGGCCCTAAAGGCATCATATTTGTGCCAAATAAGCACGGCTAATATTCCCCTAAAACCATCAAATATTTTATCTACTTTTGTACAAAAATGTTTAATGACTCTAAAGATTCTCAATTTGTTCTACATTGGCACCATTGCACTCCTAGTGGTCTTCTTAATCCATTAATGTTCATTTTTCTAGATTTGGAGCCTTTTAGGGCCTTTAAGCACTTTTGACAAAAGTGTTCTATGGTTATTGTCCAAAAGTGTTTGTTAGGCATAAAGATCTCGAATTTGTGCCAAATGAGCACCGTCACACCATGATTTTGGTTATCAAATTTTTTGAGATATAGTTAGTTGCTTTTAAGCATTGTTTTGAAAAATGCGAAAGAGCTACCAGACTAGGTTTGAAAATTGTTAAAATTGGATAAAGTTTGTAGTTGAGTACTTAAAAAACATAGGTTTAAAAACGTAGGTTTAAAAAGATTTTGATAACAACTTAGGTTTAAAAGGATTTTGATAAAAAGCATAGTTAAGTATATAGCATTTAAAAACTTAATTGTAAAAAGATTTGGATAACAACTTAGTTTGAGAAGGATTTTGATAAAAAAACATAGTTTTGTACTTAGCTTTAAAGATTTTTTAAATAAATAGCATAGTTAAGTACTTAGCGAATTTAGAAATGCTTTGAAGGTACTTAGCTTTTTCCAAAAAACTTAGTTAAATTTAAGTGTTAAGGAAGTGACTTTTAACTATATTTAGTGAAGAAGGTGATGTGTTTGAAACTTGAACTTGTTTTTTTCAAATAAGATATTTATTTTCAAAAATAGTTTAAAAATTGAACTCCCTTTTTACTTTAATTTTAAAAAGAACAGTTTAACTTTAAAATTTTAAAAAAGAATTAATGCCTTAAAGTCTTTTCACTCCCCTTGATTAATGCCAAAAAACTTTTAAAATCCTAAAGTCCAAGCATGAGAGTTTAAAGTAAAGAAAATAATCATCTATTTTCCTTAATAAAATGTCTAACCTTTAGCTACTATCTCTTTACCATAAGGCAGTAGCTTTCACTTGGTTAGTCAAGTTAAGTAAGTGCTCCAATTAGTTTGACTAAAATGGATGACTTAACCGTTAGGATCCTTTGTACGGCTAGAGAGGGGGGGTGTGAATAGCCGACCCCAAATCGCTCGCGTTTCTTCCTACACTTCGTTAGCGCAGCGGAAAAATAAACTAGAAACGAAAGGAAGAATATCAAACCTTAACACAGCGATGTACGAGGTTCGGAGATGATACTCCTACTCCTCGGCGTGTCCGTAAGGTGGACGAGCCCTGTCAATCCGTCGGTGGATGAATCCCCGGAAACCCGGCTAAAATATACTCCTTCTGGGTGGAGAAACCTCGCCACAAAATCTTGCAACAGCAAGCAAAGAGTACACGAGATACAACAAGAAATACAAGACAATATGAATGCAACAACACTAGCTTGCCTTCTCGTTGTCGACTGAAGTCCCAGATGAAGCAACAACTTCACGGACGGATGCCAACAAGCAACTCAGCAGCAGCTGATCCAGTCGTGGAATGAAGCTCACGCGAAGCTTCGAAGAAGAGCTCAACAAAGCTCAAGCACCAGCAGCTTCGTCGCAGAGAAGAAGAGGAAGAAGAAGAAATGCAGCAGCCTCGACCCCTTTATACCGCGAAGAAGAAACTAGCTGCAACGCAACGGTTAGAACTGACCGATCAGCCACCGATCGGTCGTGGGTGGGACCGATCAGCCTCGATCGGTCCCCGACCGATCCCAGCCTCCCACCGTGAGCGATTGCGTCGGGAGACCGATCAGCATACACTGATCGGTCCCCGGACCGATCAGAGCTCTTCTTCACTTGATCGTCGCCTGATCGGTTCAGGACCGATCAGAACTCCACAAGATGCTCGAGTGGAATCTGATCGGTCACCGACCGATCAGAAACATCGAGCCACCGGATCGGCTATGCACCGATCCAACTCCTAGGTTTAGAGTGCCCTCTCTAACCTAGTTCGAAGAACGAGCTACCGAGCCCTCTCCGACTCCATATGCCAAGCTTCACTCACTTGGACTTCTCAACACCAGATGTCCGATCACCCTTGATCTATCTGGATTTTCCCTTGCCCGGCTTCACTCACCAGACTTTCCACGGCTTCACTCACCAGATTTCCACCGCCTAACATCCAGTTAAGGTCTCACCGCTCGCTTCACTCACCGTGACTTTCCAACCGCCTAATATCCCAGTTAGGACTTTCCCCGGCTTCACTCACCAGGACTTTTCTACCTGCCTAACATCCCAGTTAGGTCTTTCCCTCGTGCCAAGCTCCCTGCTTGGACTTCTCCGTGCCAAGTCTCCATACTTGGACTTTTCCAATGCCAAGTCTCCATACTTGGACTTTTCCCGTGCCAAGTCTCCACACTTGGACTTCTCGCGTGCCAAACTCCCTGCTTGGACTTTTCCAGTGCCAAGTCTCCATACTTGAACTTTTCGCGTGCCAAGCCCCCTTCTTGGACTTTTCCCGAATCAGGTCAACCAGGTCAACCTTGACCTAAGGTTGCACCTACAATCTCCCAAGCACCTATTCTTGTCAAACATCAAGAATAGAACTCTCTCACGAGTGTCAAACATCAACATGCAACTCAACTAGGTCAACCTTGACCTAAGGTTGCACCGACAATCTTCCCAAGTCAAACATCAAAATACAACTCGAGTCAAGTCACCTCGAGTCGGGTCAACCAGGTCAACCTTGACCTAAGGTTGCACCAACATTAACTTGATCAATTTTAACTTGGTATTTATTGGGCAGACTTATGTTGATGCATAGACATAAGCATTCTAAAGTCAAATGCAAGTTAAGTAATTGTGGACTTTATGTTGAGCATTTGGGTTCGCTACTCTTGTTTTCTGCTGTGGTATTTTCACTACTTTGTGGATTTCATTTTTTTCATCTGGCAGGGACTCCTCGGAGCATGACAATTTATTTGGTATCAGAGCAAGTTTGCAATACCTGTTTTTCGTGTTCTGGATTTGAGTTAATCTGATACCAATTTATTTGGTATCCGAGCTAGTTTTTACGATGCCTACTTGCCAAGTTTTTGATTTAGCTTGGGTATTTTCGGATTGTACGGATTTATGTCAATTTTCTCGTTTCAAAATTCTGAGGTATTTTTCACGAGGTTTTATTTGGGGACTAGGCGACAACGGAACATCTCTAGACAGCAAATAGGTAAATTAGTTAATTTTATATGTTTGAACTTGTAGTGATATCTGGGTAATATTATCTAACAGATATGAAGCGATAGGCTCGTACTTTTGCGTCGAGACATGGTGTAGGACGACCACATAAGAGGGTGTTGGAGTCTCTAGTGACAGAGTCTCCGGAGATGTCTACTGGGGTCGAGCCTATTAGTCAGGGGCAGGCTCCTCAGGGTATTGTGGGCATATCGGGTGATTATGGCCCAATTTTATCACGAATTGGGCATCAAACAATGAAATATCAAACCCCTCCTACGCTAATGTAGCATAGAAATGACTCGGGCCGTCCACCAACGAAAGCAATGATAGGATGGTAAACTTAGGATCATATGTTATTTCTATTTTTTGGGAGTTTTTAATATGGAATTGGGGTTTTGGATTTTAATTCTAAACCTAAAAAATTAAAAGCAGACATGTAGGAATATAATCTAATGCTAGAATGAAATCTAACTAGGTGTGAATCATTAATCCACAACGCATTGTCACACTACACTATGGATTAATTATCAACACAATTAACTAAGGAACGAAATGACAAAGTATTAAATGAAACCTAATCTAATAAATGAAAGACAAGGCAAGTAATAAAGCTAAGTCTAACCTAACTACAATTGCAGAAATTAAGAGCCAACATGATATAAAGTAAGCATTTAACGAACCCTAAAACATTAAAAAATCTAATCTAACCTAACCTAATTGCATTCAATCGAAACTAGAACTTAACGAAATTGAAAGAACAAGATAAAACAAGAACTAAACAAAATAAAATACATC
The DNA here is from genome assembly GCF_018446385.1 of Zingiber officinale. Classification (NCBI taxonomy): domain Eukaryota; kingdom Viridiplantae; phylum Streptophyta; class Magnoliopsida; order Zingiberales; family Zingiberaceae; genus Zingiber; species Zingiber officinale. The sequence goes on along the minus strand of NC_055986.1, from coordinate 15,407,363 downwards.
AAATTGAACCTAACTACTTAAAGAAACATTTCATTGAACACATGATATGCATGAAACAAATTAAACGAACTACATGCAATTCAAACACGGAAATTCTAGTTAATACAAGCATTTAACCACAAAACTAATAAACATGCAAATTGACACAATTAACAAACATTAACATGAACAAAACTAAACTAATCCAACCACAATTCACACATCCGCTTTCGGTTACCAAAGACTACCCTTCGTCGTCACACGAAAGACCCAACTCGGAACCCCCAAAGCCGGTGGTCAGTAGCTCACTGCCGGATTGCTGCACGCTTCAACAACAGTGAGGATGATGAACGAATCCTCCAGCGAGAACCCCTCTGCTGGAAGCTAATCGAAAATGGAGATGGAAACACAGCCGACTGCTGCTCCCTTGCTCTACTGCCTGAACCCCATATGGTAAGCTGTCAAAAGGCTATCGGAGTGTGGAGGTCTCACTAGAGAACCCCTCCGGTGAGGTGGAGTTGGTCAGAAATCGCTGCCGAAACCTGCTGCTCCCGCCATTGTGCTGCTGTCGTCGCCGATTAGAATCGAGAAGAAGAGGTGGACTATGGTTGGCTGGCCAGCGACAGGGAAGAGAGGAAGAGAGGTCGCCATCCAAAGAAAGAGGAAGAAGAAGAAGGGAAGTGATGTGGAGAAGTCGCGAGCCCTAGCCGCGTCGCAAGCCGAGAAGTCGCGAAGAAGAGGTGGGGGAGGGCACTGTGTCGTGCGGGTGAGAAAGAGGGGTTTCTTAATAGGTTTTGGATCTTGGATTTTGGTTAAGAGGTTTAAGTGAGATCCGGATCCAATAATAAATAAGGATTGAAATTGGGTTAATGAATTGGGCTTTTAGATTGGGCTTGAAGATTGGGTTTGAAGAGTAGGCTTTTGGATCAAATTTGAATTGGAGCTCCACTTCTTAGATGAACCCTTGGATGCCTTGATCTCGATCAATGGTCCAAATCACTTTAAATCAGGATGAAGGGCTGGATCACTTAGATCTGAATGAAGGAGCAGGATCTCACTGGATCTTGATCAGCAGTCCACACTGATTCAGCTTGATCTCCTCCGTTTTACCTCCAAATCAAGCCAAATTTGATCCAACTCGACCCTAATCCATGGCTCTTTGAATTTCCTACAAAACCACAAAAAAAACATGAAATTAAATTCCATAATTTCTAGAAAATTTATAATTAAGTCCAAAATAAGTCCCTATTTGCAAATCATGATATAAACACAACATTAAGTATGCGAGAAGGTAGAAAATGCTAAGTCTAAGAGCCAAAATAATCGATAAAAATACTAGTTATCATCGAGTCCTCAGATCTCGATGGTTCCTACTTTAGAGGTACATACCTCGACTGTACCACCAGTGGTACCACCTTCAGTATACTCGACACCCTCTCCAGTTATGCCTATTACTGCACCTTCACCAGTAGTACCAAATGTTTCTTATCCGGTACCACCACCTACCGTACCTTCAGTCGCTCCTATTTTCATCTATTCTATAGTACCACCTACTGTACCTGTCCTGACTTATACAGCAGCACCATTAGTACCTTCCCCGTCCTATCCAGCGGTGTCTCCTGTAGTACCAGCTATTCAGCCAGTTTCCTTGGCGATCCCTGCTCACCCTACTGATATGATTGCGGCATGAGCTCGGATCCCAGCTTTAGCAGAGTCGGTGAAAGGCCAATTCACGCTATTTCGCGGAGAAATTGATCCAAGCGTGGCTCAGTTTTAGATAGAGACTATGGAGCGAACATTCTTTTATATGGTTTACTCAGAGTGGGAGAAGGCTGAGTTGGCTACTTTTCAGTTACAAGACGATGCTGATATCTGGTGGGACACGCAGCGCTCGATTATAGGTGAGCAGCGTATTACTTGGACGAGATTTAGGGAGGCCTTTGAAAGCCAGTATTTTCCACGAGCATATCAGATGACACGTCGTTAGGATTTCTTGAGTCTTCGGCAGAATAATCACTCAGTGATGGAATATAATGCGGAATTTAATCGGCTAGCCAGATTCTGTCCAGAGTTAGTTGCTAAGGATAGGTCACGTATGCTTCAGATAAGTGGAGTTTGCTATTGAGTTGATTCCGGGAACTATGCCAACATCAAAGCTCCTTATCGTATGACACCAAAAGAGTTGGACGAATTAAAGGTTCAACTCCAGGAGTTATTGGATAGGGGATTTATTCACCCTAGTGTATCTCCGTGAGGTTTTTCGGTATTATTCGTCAAGAAAAAGGATGGTACTTTGAGGTTGTGCATCGATTATAGGCAGCTGAATGCAGTGACTGTCAGAAATAAGTATCCTTTACCATGAATCGAGGATTTATTTGATCAGCTTAGAGATACATCAGTGTATTCTAAGATTGATCAACGGTCCGGATGCCATCAAATGAGAGTCAAAGAATCTGATATTCAAAATACAGCATTCCGCACTAGATACAGACATTATGAATTTTTGGTAATGTCATTTGGTCTTACCAATGCTCCAACGGTGTTTATGGATTTGATAAACCATATTTTTCTGGAGTATCTAGATCAGTTTGTTGTCATCTTTATCGATGACATATTGATCTATTCGCGTTTCGAGGAGGATCATGCACAACATCTTCGCATAGTCTTGGAGACTCTTCGACGATATCGTCTATATGCGGAGTTCAATAAGTGTGCTTTTTGGCTACCCTCAGTTGGTTTTTTGGGACATATGGTGTCTAATCGAGGTATTTCAGTAGACCCTCAGAAGATCGAGGCTGTCACTAGCTGGAAGCAGCCGAAATCAGTTCAGGAGTTCCGTAGTTTCTTGGGACTAGTCAGATATTACCGACGTTTCGTCGAGGGTTTCTCTCGCATTGCTATACCGCTAACATGTTTGACCAGGATGTTGGTTGTTACTCGGAAAACCTAATGGTTCCATTGTACAAAAATTTTGTACAAAGGGCTGAACCTTTTCCTAGCTACCATGTGTTCTTTTAAATTAAACTTGGATCGCATGCGGAACTTAACACGTTTGATCCAAAGTTTAATCTATTTGTTCTTTTAGGTTTTGACTTGGATCTCCTGCGAAACTTAACATGTTCGATCCAAATCACCTAAGTTATTAATTCCATTAAATATTAATTTCCATAATTGGTTCCCAGTACTGACGTGGCAAGGCACATGACCTTCTTGGATATGGGAGCAACCACCACCGACTAGACAAAAACCTTTTAAGGAAAGCTAATATTTACTTTCCTAAAATAACTTTAGGTTAACCGAAAGGAACAATCAAATCACAAGGAAAAGAAAAAACAAAGAACACAACATCGAAAACAAATTCGAAATATTAGAATCGCATGCCTCTTGTATTTGGTATTATTTCCTAAAATAACTAGTATGATGCGGAAAGGAAAAATACTGGTTATACCTTTTAGAAAGATCTCTTGATCTTCTACCGTATTCCTCTTCTAACCTCGGACGTTGTGTGGGCAACGATCTTCCGAGATGAGAAACCACCAATGCACCTTCTTCTCCTCCTTGCAAGATTCGGCCAAGTTAATAGCTCCTCCAAGGATGAAGAGAAAACACCACCAATGCTCCAAGGGATAAAGCTTTCTCTCCTTCTTCTCCAAGCTCGAATCCGGCCACCACTTAATCTCCTAGAGAAAGAGAAGGTTCGGCCACAACAAAGGGAAAAGAGAACTTGAAGGGGCCGGCCACACCAAGGAAGAAGAGAATGAGAAGAATAATAAAAGTTGTGTGTCATGAAGGCACCCCAACCCCTTCTTTTATATTCCTTGGCCTTGGCAAATAAGGAAATTTAGTTACAATAAAATTTCCTTAACTTTCCTTGACAACAATTAATTAAGAAAAATTAAATAAAATTTCCTAATCAATTGTATATGGTCGGCCACCTCATGGAGAGCAAATAAGATAATTTTCAATCAACAATTAAAAATTCCTTATTTGTCTTTGGAAATTTTAAAAAATAAAATTTTCCTTTAAAATCCCTTCATGGTTGATAAAAAGAAATTTTAATAATTTTAATTTTTCTACATATGAATAATTTACAAAGAGAAAAAATAAAATATCTTTCCTATCTACAAATAAGGAAAGAGATCTAATCTCTTTTCTTAATCTTTTGTACAAGAGATATTTTAATTTTAATTCTCTCTAATAAATTATATCTTCCACATAAGAAAATTTTAAAATTAAAATTCTTTTAAATTTAATGGTGGCCGGCCACCTAAGCTTGTGTTCAAGCTAGGGCCGGCCACCCATGAATCAAGGTTTGGCCGGCCCTAGCTTGAACCACAAGCTAGCTTGGCCGGCCCCCTTCTCATGGGTATAAAGGTGGGTATAGGTGGGTATAGTACTCTATAAATAAGAGGCTACGATAGGGACCGAGAGGAGGAATTGGTTTTGGTCTCCCGATAAAATTAAGCATCCCATGTTCGCCCCGAACACACAACTTAATTTTATCAATAATAATTCATTCTACTAGAGAACTATTATTGAACTACCGCACCAATCCCAAATTACATTTTGGGCTCCTTCTTATTATGAGTGTGTTAGTCTCCCTGTGTTTAAGATGTCAAATGTCCACTAATTAAGTGAGTTACTGACAACTCATTTAATTAATATCTTCATCCAAGAATAGTACCACTCAACCTTATCGTCATGTCGGACTAAATCCACCTGCAGGGTTTAACATGACAATCTTTATGAGCTCATCTTGGGGACATTATCAACCTAGATTATTAGGACACAGTTTCCTTCTATAATTAACAACACACACTATAAGTGATATCATTTCCCAACTTATCGGGCTTATTGATTCATCGAACTAAATCTCACCCATTGATAAATTAAAGAAATAAATATCAAATATATGTGCTTGTTATTATATTAGGATTAAGAGCACACACTTCCATAATAACTGAGGTATTTGTTTCTTTATAAAGTCAGTATAAAAGAAACGACCTCTAATGGTCCTACTCAATACACTATAAGTGTACTAGTGTAATTATATAGTCAAGATATACTAATTCCTAATTACACTACGACCTTCCAATGGTTTATTCCTTTCCATTTTAGTCGTGAGCTACTGTTTATAATTTATAAGGTATTGATAACATCATCTTCTATATGTGACACCACATACTATGTTATCTACAATATAAATTAATTGAACAACTACAACTAAATGTAGACAATTTGACCAAATGTGATTCTTTATTCAAAATAAATATTTACAAAAGCTTAGGCTTTCAGTATACACTCTAACACAGGAAAGGCATGAAATTCACTTGGTCAGAAGCCTGCGAGACCAGCTTTCAGGAGCTAAAGTGGATATTAGTATCGACACTAGTTTTGGTTTTACCTTTGGGAGAAAATGGATTCGTACTCTACACCGACGCATCTTTACAGGGTTTGGGCGCTGTTTCGATGCAGCACAGCAGGGTAGTCTCCTATGCTTCTTGTCAGTTGAAGGAGCATGAGAAGAACTACCCAGTACATGACCTAGAGTTAGCAACCATTATCTTTACTTTGAAGATTTGGCGACATCATCTTTATGGTATTACTTTTGAGATTCTTTCTAATCATAAGAGTCTCAAATATCTTTTCACACAGAAAGAACTTAATCTCCGACAGAGGAGATGGATGGAGTTCCTGAAGGATTATGATTGTATTATTAGCTACCACCCGGGTAAAGTTAATGTGGTTGTCGATGCACTTAGCAGGAAGTCCAGAGGGACTTTAGCTTGCTATCGAGTTTTAGTCACGAACTTGATTCATGGTTTCTCCGAGTTGGGCCTTGAGGAGCAGGGACAGACAAAGCAAGGTATTCTTATTATGACGGTTGCTCTGTCATTGATTAGGATGAGGATTTGAGAGGCCCAGGTTGGAGATTAGCATTTACAGTTCATTGGCAGCCAGATAGCTTCCGGGCAGCAGACCGAGTTTACACGAGATGACGAGGGTATGGTTTATTTCCGAGGCAGATTATGTGTGCCTCAGTCTCACCCGGTCATGGAGGAGTTACTTCAAGGGGCTCATCGCTCTAGGTTTGCTATCCACCCAGGTGGAACCTGTATGTATCGCGATTTGAGGCGTTCCTATTGGTGGAATTGTATGAAGAAAAACATCACAGAATTTGTAGCTAGATGCCTCGTCTGTTAGCAGGTGAAGGTTGAGCACCAGAGACCTACTGGATTACTTCAGAGGATCCCTATTCCAGAGTGAAAATGGGAGCACATTACTATGAATTTTGTGGTAGGATTGCCTAGGACTCGAAGAGGTCATGATGTGATTTGGGTAATCGTTGACCGATTAATCAAATCCGTACACTTTTTAGCGATCCGGAAGACTGATTCTCTGGATCGATTAGCAGAGCTATATTTTCGAGAGGTTATCAGATTGCATGGTATTCCTTTGAGCATTATATCAGATAGAGATCCATGGTTCATGCACCGATTTTGGCAGAGTCTGCAACAGGCCTTGGGCACACAGCTCCATTTCAGTACGACATTCCATCCGTAGACAGATGGACAGCTAGAGTGGATCATTCAGACTTTGGAGGACTTGCTGAGGTCTTGCATCATGGATTTTGGAGGCAGCTGGGAGGAGTTATCATTAGTGGAGTTTGCCTACAACAACATCTATCATTCGGCTATCCAAATGGCAGCGTTTGAAGCGTTGTATGGTAGACCATGTCGAACACCCACCCCCTGGGAGGAGGTTAGGGAGGACCAGCTGTTAGGACCTCATCGAGCTCAGCAGGAGGCAGAGTTGGTTTTCACTATCAGACGGAGGATGTCAGAGGCTCAGGGTCGGCAGAAGAGTTATGCTGATTGAAGATGGAGACCCCTGGAGTTCTCTACTAGTGACTATGTATTTCTAAGAGTTTCACCCACAAAAGGGGTGAAGAGATTTGGTCTCCGAGATAAGCTAGCTCCATGATATATTGGGTCGTTACAGATCTTAGAGAGGTTTAGAGCGGTAGCTTACCGTCTGGCACTACCACCATCTCTAGGCTATCACTACCTGAGGAGAATACTTCTGCGATCATCTTTATTGCCTGAGGAGCAAGTCGTCGGAGCTCGACAGATCCGGCCGAGTCTAGGCTATCTTCGGCCTAGGGATCTCTGTTTCGGTGCTTCTTGCATCAATCATCAATGGCACGGTGGCTAGGGCACGGTGGGGGACTAGATGCACGTTATCCCCAGCCAATCTTCGTTCCTCTTCCTCAAGCTGTTCACAGAGCGGTTCGAGCCTCCCTTCTTGCTGGAATTGGACCGTGCGACACCCTCTGGAGGTGATTGATAGAGGTAAGGCGTCGTCGGGCATTTCGTAGATTCAAGGATTTCGTTCGATTGGGTTCTGTTCTGCGTTGATTCTTCTTGTTTGGATTAGGGGAAAGTGTCGGATCATTCTATTGTTGTTTTCCCCTGAATAGATCTTGGTCCTCCTCTTCTTTACGGCTGATTTAGGTCATGGATTGGAGATGTTGGGGATCAGTGAGGTGAGTGATGTTCCTTCTTTTGGATTTCATCAAGTCACTTATTTCAGGTGATGTATGGCTGATTTTGAGTAGAATTTTTGAGGTATAGGTGTTCTTGGTAGCTATCGGCAAAGGCAAGTAAGGTTGTAAACTTTTGATTTGCTACTATATCATAAGGTGAGAATACTGTACAGTGAAGTGTTCTAGTTTCTCATCAGTATGATACTTAAATTAGGTTTTCAATTAGGTCATCTTGTTGAATTCTTGGTCTCTTCTTGGTCCGAACAGTGAGGTGGATTTCCAACAGGTGAGGTGTGTTTTTGTGAATCTGGAATTGATGCTTAGTTGTAGATCATGGTTTGAATTGAAGGTTGTAATTAGTTGTTCATGTGTAGATTGATTAGGTTTAGAATTAATCTAATGGTTATGTTGATTAGGGATTTTCCCTAAATTAGTCTTGGAGATTTTATTTAACTATTTAATTCATTTGAATTTTAGCTAAATAAAAATATATATATTGATCGATGCAGGACTCTAATTCGAGACGAGCGTCTCGACATCGGATTTAGCTTGATTGGATCTTCTATTGAGGCGGGTACCTTTTGACTTATCTCTTTGATAGTATCTTATGATATGTGTAGTATATATATAACTAGTGGTAATTGTTATGTTTATAATTTCCTTTGGTAGGATGTTACTTGTTACATGTAGCATGCTTTTATTATTACTTGTCATGCTTTAGTCTTTTAGTTTTTTACTTCTTGTTATGTGTATCTATGCTCATAGAGGTGATAATATATAATGCTTATGTATACAGGATTAGTTGTTAGATATACCTGTTATGTGTGCATGGATTTATGTTGCTTAGTTTATTGTTATGTATGAACTTACTTTTTTGTACATATACTATGGATGAGGATATTGTTAGGATTTTACATGATGTAGCGTCATGCACCATCCTGCATGATTGCATGTTGAGTTATAGTTGCTCCATTATTATTGATGCACATCACCAGTTACATGACATGCACACACAGCCACTCATGGGTTAGTGGTACATTATTCAGGGTGTGTGCAGTTTGCTCTGTCAGGCTCCGCTGGTCTACTCATGGGTAGTGTGACTGTAGCGTGGTAGCGGACAGGGATCCCTCCCCGTGACATCATACCGGGAGATGAGAGTTTCGGCTCCCTCACTATGTTTGGGATAGGAGGATAGGTGTACTCCGACAACATCCCATCCATTCGGTCACTCAGGAGTAGTGATGGCAGCGTGCACGGTTGTCATAGCCCTACCCACTCGGTCTCACCATCGCGTGTGAGATGGCTGACTGGCGTCAGGGGTGACCATGTCATATTACATCATATGCATAGATTGCATTTATTATATCTGACTGTTGCATATTGGATGTTGTATTTTGATGACTGTATATGATTGACATGCATATAGGATACATTTCTTATTGATCTGACTACCTTTACCTATTGTATGTTCACAATGTTATGCTCAGATAGGACTTGCTAGTGAGTACAGTTTATTTCAGTTATGCATTTCTTATTATTGTTCAGGAGACTATATTACATGCTTATTACTAGTGAGTATAGTTTATTCAGATATGCATTTCTCTATATTGTTTAGGAACTGTACTATGTGTTTATCGTTGGTAGTTATATGTTAATGTACATATCTACTGGTTACCTACAGAGTTCTTTGAACTCACACCGTTGCATTATTTCTTCTTTAGATTGAGGCCGTAAGGAGGTTCCAGTTGCTATGCTCCCTTGTCGTGACGGATTTTAGATTTTTGACTTTATAGTTCCTTGTTGAGTCTTGTTATACTGTGAAATGTGTGGTTGTAATTGTGGACTTTATGTCGAGCATTTAGGTTTGCTACTCTTGTTTTCTGCTGTGGTATTTTCACTACTTCGTGGATTTCATTTTTTCGTTGTAGTGGAGTAGGTTTACATATATCTGCGTTGTTTTCTATATCGTCTTTTCTTTTAGTAATATTTGTTGTCAACCAGAGGCTGCATTATAAACTGCGTGGATTGTTTTCTTATTCTGTTTGGTATGTTGTACCGATCATGTTGACCGAGTATGTTGATATATGTATCTTGGGATTCATATTGTCACCAGTACAGAGGAGATGCTGCCGGATTTTCGTCTGGCATGGACTCCTCGGGGCGTGACAAAATGATTAACCTAGAAATACAAAAATGAGAATGTATGAGAGACATGATATTATTTATGTAAATAATTTATATAAAAGCCCGCTTATTTATCAAATTCAAATACCCTTATTTTTAAATTCGGGAGATGGTAGGTTTTCTCCAAGTGGGTTGATATCCACTACAAATAAGAATAACCTTGACTTTGGTCAATAAGTCATTCTTAGCTATAGTGGTAGGTAACAAGTTTACCAATTGCATATCACTTATATGCAACTATCACATTATGCTAGCAACTGATTAATCTTCACATAAACATCGGGTTGTTAACACATTAATAAATATACATCAAATACATATCACCCAACTTCACCTCTATCCACATTGATCATGACTTTGGCACAACAAATCAACGTTTCAAGTTTAAAACGGACCCGTTAATCATGAGATTGTATCTCTATGATTTGAGCATATTTAATTTCAAGTTTGAATTTGATTTTGGCCAACAACTCAAACAAGAACTTAAACTCTGATTCTTACTATATTAACGGAATGTATAGATTTTAATATTGAGTAATGGATTTAGTCTCATCTACATCATGCAAATATTCTATCTACATGACATTATATGCAGGACATAAATGATAGCATGACATGTCGCACGCATGACATAAATGATGACATGACACATCACACGCATGGGTAAGATCTAATCACATCATACGCATGACAAAATCTAATTATGTCATAATTAATGCATCTCATGACATACAATATGATATGAACATGACATAAATTTACATATGTTATAATTCTATTTTATAAATAAAAATATGTTATAAAACTAAATTTACTAAATCAAGATTTATCTAATTAAATTAGGAAACTAATTTTCAAATTTAATTAACATATTTAATCTAGAATCTTTCTATTAATAAAAAATCTTTAATTATTTTGAAAATAAATTTCTAAATTAATTTTCTAACAATTTAGGAAATAAATAATTAATATTTCTTAATTTATTATAGAATAATTCAAATCTAAATTTTTTTTATAATTTTTTAAATCTTTCCAAATTTAGTATTTTCTAATAATTTAAGAAATTTTCTAAGAATAGAATATTTTAATAAATATAAAAATTATAGAAAAGATTAATTCTATAATTTAATTTAGAATATCTCAAATTTAGATTTTTAATGATTTTTCATATCTTTTCTAAATTTGGTATTTCCTAACAATTTAGGAGATTTTCTAAAAATAGAATATTTTAATAAATTCAAAATTTTCAAAAAAAAATTAATTCTATAATTTAATTTAGAATATCTCAAATCTAGATTTTTTTTATAATTTTAGTATCTTTCCATATTTAATATTACCTAATAAATTAGGATTTTTTTTCCCAAAAATAGAATATTTCTTAAAATTTCAGAGAATTCTAGAAATGATAATTTCTAAATTAACAGAATATTTCTAAATTTAATTTTCCAAAATTATATCAAAAACTTTCCAAAAATAAAATTTCCTAACAATTTAGGAAACTTCCAAAAATAGAAAAAGTCTTAATAATTTCAAAAAAAAAAATTAATTACAACACTAATTACGAACCGTAAAGTAATTTTACGATCATGTCGAAGCATGATAAGACTCTGATACTACTATTGGGATATGCCCGATACGGGTGCGTGCTAGAACACTTTTTGTAAATATGCATTGCGGAAAATAAAACAATAATAATTCCTAATTATTATATTACACACACTACACGCATATAAGGATACAACATGTCAAACATGATCGCATAATTAAAATTTTACGAGAAGTAAATTTACGCTAGGTATACCTTACAGATGACTTGTAATGAGAAGGGCATCAACCGTAGCGATGTTGTCGAACTTCGCCTCTATTTGTATCCACACCGAGCTCCTCAAAACAACTCCTTGAGTACAAGCCTCTCCTTCGGAAGTTACTAACCACGAGCGAAGAAGAGCGATCAAGAGAAAGAAGAAGAGAAGCACATAAGGGAGAGTCTCACGGCAACAAGAAGAGGAACCCCCTTGTTGTTGGCAGCGAGAAAGAGAGGAGAGGGAGAGGAGGATTGGGTTTTTAAAAGTCAATCAACCAAATAATGAAATTTGTTTCTAATTCTCTCCCAATTACATCTATATATAATCCTCTTTAATGGGTTGGATTAGAAAGCTCAAATCCAACCCATTAACTCCCTTGGTTTGGTTCACAACTAAACCAAGTTGGTTCATGACTAATTCATAATTAAACCAAATATGGTCCAACTCTACCATAAGGGATGTAGCTCATCCGCACTTCCATTAGGATAAATCTTTTCATAATTGTCTTCTGTATGGTCCAACCAAATATTTATCTCTTGATCTAAGAATCCTATTCTTTAACTTGTTTTACGTCTTTTAGAGACTCGTTAGTGCGTGTGACCTAATAGATTCCCGATTTATCTTGGTTATCATAATTAACTACTTAATTATAGAACGATCATGAATGACACCTAGCAGTACATCATAATCCCCAATTAACCGGAAAATCATAGTTAATTTTAAAACTAATTCTAAACCCTTCAGCAGCTACAGTGAGTCGTGCCTTATTCCCTTCACTTGTCTTATACCCACTTAGTTCAGGACATGATCTATGTGTCTATCCCCACTAGACTGAGTACGTCACACCTAGTTCAAGTAATACTTCCTTGTTCTACGGACTCAAATTACTCGTTCATGTGTCTAAGAGTCTCTCACTCATAACATGTGATGCTTTGGTTACAGACTTTAAGTAATAATCCTAACGAGTGATCATAGGGTATACATCTCCTCGCAAGAAGCAACGAATCCTCTATGGGCTATCCAAACATCTTCGGGCATTTCAACTTCTACCCAATCATCTTTGATCTATATCTCAATGAGATGCTTGCTTAAGATGTTAAAGTATAAGTCTTCATGACCAAGATGACTTGTATACCTTAAGTCGAAAGAAACTTGCACTCGAGCTACAGTAAGAGGTTCACAGACAAATCTATATATATAGATAACCATATGAAATCTTACAGGGAGTCACTCCAATGAACTAGTTACCATAACTAGCATTCATATTTAACTCTTGATATCCCAATGTCTCTAGCCAGTGAGAAAATAGTTGCTTGGCGAATCAAGGAGTATAACCCGTGCTAGTCTTATAGAATTGATGATATCTGAATACATCAATTCGACGACTAGGGAAATTCTAATACATTCATAATTGCACATGTAGAGATAATCACTAGTTGTGCTCCAATCTCAATTTCTCTTATGCTATGAATTGTATTATGAACATTCAGTAAATGAGTTTAAGATAAGTAAACATATAATATGCATTCAAATAGTGAATCTATATTTAGTAAAAAATCGTAAGGCGATTGCCTTAGGACATCCCTCAAATCTAACACTATCCACTCGAGGCCACCTTCCAAGCCTCCAAGGTGCCTCCAAGCATGCATCAGGGGTGCCTCCAATGCACTCCAGGGCATCTCCCCATAGTGTAAATTTTATGTTGGGGCACTTCGAAGATAGAGGGGGAGTGAATAGCTTCTCGTGTTTCATCGATGATGATATTGCAGCGGATAAAACTCGACGCAAAAGCTCCCCAATACTAACAAGAGGATTTATTTGGTATCCACCTCAAGAAGAGGTGACGAATCCAAGGATCCAACCCTCATTCACACATCCACTAAGAATACACTTTCTTGGAAACACTCCGGAGGTAGAGAAATCTCGTACAAGACTCTTAATACAACAAGAGGAAGAAAGAAGCAAATACAAAGAAAATCTTACAAGATTTACACAAACGAAACCCTAGCTAGCTTCTTCTTCTTCTTGTTTGGGAATGTCTCTTGACCTTGAAAGTGCAACAACACTTGACTCTAAGAAGCTTCAAGAACTAGTGAGCTTGATGAAGAGAGTGGAGAAGAAAACCTTTGAGCAATGTGTCGGAACAGTGCACGTGAAAACCTTTTATCAAATGCACAATGGCTAGTTTTCCAATCGTAATTGATTACTCCAATCGATTACGCATGCCTGATCGACTAACTTAATCAATTAGGCATGCTTTTGTTCACGCGAGAATACCTCGTAAGTGATTAAGCTTCCCTGCTTTATCACTTACCAAACTTTCTATGCATTCGCGAAATCCAGGCTTAATCGATTGCTGTAATCGATTAAGCATTCATAATCGATTTCAAACCTCTCTGTGCACTTTCACGAAACCTGCTTAATAGATTACCTTAATCGATTCAGCTTCGGTAATAGACTAACCTAGTTGATTACCAAGCCCTAACTTCTAAATTTAAGTCTAGGATCCTTTACCTAATATCCGGTCAACCGTAACCTATTGGGACTCCTCGTTGCCTAGCATCTGGTCAACCTTGACCTATTGAGACTTCTTCACCATGTGTCGGGTTAAACCTTTGACCTACTTGGACTTCCAATCACTAGTGTCATGTCAACCTTGACCCACCTGGATTTTCACTGTCTGGCTTCACTCACCAGGACTTCCTCACTTCCTAGCTTCACTTACTATGGCTTTCACTTGGCTTCACTCACCAGAATTTTCCTTCTACCTTGCTTCACTCACTAGGGCTTTCCACACCAAGTATTTGGTCAACACTAACCCACCTGTATTTTCTGTTAGGACCAAAAGTAGCTAGAGGGGGGGTGAATAGCTCGTCGCGCTTCGCGGTGTTCGGCGTTGCTTGTTTCTTCGAAGATGTGCAGCGGAAAATACAGAAACAAATCACACAACGCTAACACGGTTGGTTTATTTGGTATCCACCTCACAAGAGGTGACTAGTCCAAGGATCCACACCAACACACACACCCTCCACTAATGAAAACTCTCCTTTATGGTAACTACCAAGGGTGGAGAAGCCCTACAAGACTCAATACAAGAAGAAGAAAGGGTAGTAAAGAAATACAAGCTTACAAGCTTACAATGAGTGCACAAACCCTAACCCTAGTTTCTTCTTCTTTCTTTGATCCGCCTCTTGACTTGGAAAAGCCTCCAAGAACCTTCAAGAACTGGCGATCTCGAGCTTGAGAAGAGCTGTGGAGGAGCTGGTGAAGATCTGAAATGAATCGATGAAGAGATACCGAAGGAATCGTGCGCTTGCGGCCTTTATCGACGCCAACGGTCGGATCTCGATCGATTCGATTATTCCCAATCGATCGGGGAGGCTTTGGATCGATCCACGGATCGATCCAGAGCACCTCTATACTCTGGAAAACGCCTGGATCGATCCACGGATCGATCCAGTGCTTATCGCGCGAAGCAGCAGCGTCCCAATCGATTCACTGATCGATTGGGACATCTGGATCGATCCACTGATCGATCCAGAGGCTTTCTGTTCGCTGGGAAAAGTCTGGATCGATTCACTGATCGATCCAGAGCCTGGATCGATCCGCTGATCGATCCAGCACTTGGTTTTTGCCCAAAACCAAGTCTCAAACCTCCCAAACCAACATCCGGTTAACCTTAACCTGTTGGTACGTCATGCCTAGCATCTAGTCACTCCCTTGACCTGCTAGGACTCCCCACCAAGTGTCCGGTCAATCCCTTGACCCACTTGGACTTTTATCTTTGTGCCAAGTATCCGGTCACTCCCTTGACCTACTTGGACTTCCACCAGGTGTCTGGTCAATCCCTTTGACCCATCTAGATTTCCTCATGCCAAGTATCCAGTCAATCCTTTGACTTACTTGGACTTCCCAACACCAGATGTCCGATCATCCTTGATCCATCTGGATTTTCCCTTGCCTGGCTTCACTCACCAGGACTTTCACCTGGCTTCACTCACCAGGGTTTTCCTTCTGCCTGGCTTCACTCACCAACACTTTCACCTAGCTTCACTCACTAGGATTTTCCTTCTGCCTGGCTTCACTCACCAGGACTTCCAATCTGCCTAGCTTCACTCACTAGGTCTTTCACCTGGCTTCACTCACCAGGATTTCCATCTACCTAGCTTCACTCACTAGGACTTTCATTCTGCCTAACATCCCAGTTAGGACTTCCCAGTCAAGTATCCGGTCAACCTTGACCTACTTGACTCTTCTTCAATCAATATCTTATTGTCAAACATCTAAACCCAAAACAAGACTCAGCTTGGTTAACCAAGTCAACCTTGACCTGAGGGATGTTGCACCAACAATCTCCCCCTTTTTGATGTTTGACCATACCACAATGACACTTACAATCCCACATGTAAGTTATGCTAATCCCATAGCCTCATTCTTCATGCCACTAGGTAATGAAAGCAGAAGTCAAGCTCTTCATTCTCCCCTAAGAGGGCAAACTCCTTCTTAGGTAATGAAAGTATAACTTACTCCCTTTCACCAGTCCTTTCATTCTCCCCCTATTGGCACACATCAACCCAGCCTTGAGCACACATCAACCCATGCCTCAATATTGGGTACACATCAACAAATCCATTATTGAAAAACTCTCCCCCTGAAGAGTTGCTCATCGTGATCACAACTTCACTCATTGTGATCAACACGATAATGAAGGTCCCATACCCTTCATTTTCCCTACATTCTCCCTCAATGTAGACAAAGGCCCAACCTTGAGCCTTTTTCAATCACTTGAAAAACCACTTGAAATTATAAGGATATCCACTCCCCATTTCAAGTTCAGATGCTCATTCATGAGCATTTTCTCGACAGAAGGTTAACCACCTTCCAAGGTTCATGAAAAATAGTTTTCATGTCTTTAAAGAGTACCTCCCCCTAAAGACATGGTGGTAACTTCTGTCATTGCACCAACAATGACTTGGAATCCCTAAAATGTTAGAAAACCCAATTGTAGAAGTTTTGAGGTTCACATATTCAAAAATTTAAACAAACCTCAACCTAAACTTCAACTTAGCCTTCCTTAACTAATCCATCCTTGTTTTCACATGAAAACACCCTGCTTATATATACAAATGTATTTTTAGGGGTTTGGAATGGTTACCTAGACTAAAATAGGTTTAAAGATGCTGAAATCAGGCTTTCCCAGCCAAAATCAGCAACTTGGATCGATTGGAGTTGGGTTCCAATCGATCGAACCTTGATGAATCGATCCACTGATCGATTCAGACTTCCTGGATCGATCGGCTGATCGATCCAGCGAGCTTCTGCTCGCGGGAGAATTGCCTTCTGAATCGATCCATGGATCGATTCATGCACTCCAATCGATCCATGGATCGATCGAAGCTCTGATAGTTGTTGAATTTCAAAATCAGCCAACTTCAGAAACCCCTAGAAAATTCTACAAAAATCCAAAAATCATGAAATTTCGTGTAGGCATTATTTAGGGTATATAGTATCAAGGAAAAATAGTTTTCAATGAAAATACTTCATATTTTCAAAGATTGACACAAACTTGAAAACTTGTAAAAACTTTAGTGTTTTCTTCAAGTTTGTGTCTAACTATTCAATGGTGATTACTATCAAAAGATAGCTTTCACCAAGGTTTTCCAAAATTATTTTGAAAACATTTTCAAACCAATATCCCACCATATTCCTTGGGGTTAATGCACATGACTTGTACATTAGCTTTTCCAATGATGGGAAAACACATAACTATGTGTTTTGATGAACTTAAAACTCAAAAGAATGCACTAAATCAACATATTGAGTTTTTGTTCATCATCCTAACATCTCACTTGTATCTAATGTGTACTAAAACACATAAAAGTCATCTTATAGGTCTTTGTGAGATGTGAGATTTTGGTTTTGCCCTATTCTAGGGATCATGCATATATATCTAGGCATTTTAGAGATGTAGACATCCACAAAGGATGTTACTTGCTAATAAGTGTTGTTAAATGCCATTTGTCCTTAATTACAAGGAGTTAAACTTAATGCATGATTATGTTATGGCATACATCAAAATGAAATAATTTTTAAAAGAAAATATCCTATAACTACATGATGTGTGAATGTCATGACATGGTATTTTTGGATTTTTCATAATAAAACATGAATGCAAAAATAGACATGATGTCATGGCATATAATGGGCAACCAAACATGGCAAGATCTAGCATAAATAAAATATACCTAGATTATCTATCTAAGTATTCTTAACCACTTAGCTAACTCAAAACCACTTGTTTTAACTTAAACCGTTAAACCTAGATTGCCCTAAATGCTTCAAAGAAATGCCAAAACCTAAATTGACATTTCTATTTCTCTTGATTTGTTTATGCCACTTAAAGATTAAGCATGTCCTCAAATGTTGGCATATTCCATTTTTCCTCAAGAGTGATTACATAAATCAAGGCCCGGATTGCCTTAAATTTTCAAGAGAATACCAAAATCCCAACTTGGTATTTCTCAAGGTTTTCCCAATTTGTGCCATTTTTAAGATAAAATCAATTTTTCCACCATTAGGCACATTTTACTCTTTCAAGGAGTAAACAATAGTTCCATTCCATTTTCAAAGGTTAACAAAAACCTTAAAAATGCTCCTTGAGTGTCAATTTCCTCAAAGTTGGGTTAACTACCCTTCTAATCGGAGTTGACACTCTCTAACCCATCTATGGGGTAGAGAAGATGCTCCTAGGAACCCAACACCTATTGGTGCTCCTTGGATGCTCTAGGTACTCACTAGGGATAACTTCCCTAGATACCTTCCTAGTGACCTTGTTGGGCTTTTTAGAAGCCTTGGTCACATTTTCTAGGTCAACTCTAGGGATTGCTTCCCTTGTAACCTTCTTTGTGACTTTCTTAGACTTCTTAGAAGTCTTAGTCACATTTGTTGCAAGAATACTCTTAGGGATGACTTCCCTAGTATTCTTGACTTGACCACTAGACCTAGGGTTTGTTCCATAACTATATGGAAAATTATGGTAAGAGACCACATCCTTCTTAGCCTTTGGTTTGTATCCCAAACCTCTATGGCCATTGGATGGCTTTGATTTTCCTAGCCCTAGGTATTGCTCATTTTGCCCTTTTAGGATATTTTCCATCCTTTTTAGCGTCTTTTCCATTTTATCAAGTCTTGACCTCAAGACTTGATTTTCTATCATTAAATCCTTAGTGTTTGGTCCATGAACATTTTTGTTTCTAGGCTTGTATCTAAAATCCTTAGAGTTATTGCCTAGATCTTTATCTACATTCCTAACCTTAGGTGTAGTCTTGGCATGTAGGGTCACATACTTTTCCTTAATGCCCTCATGCTTTCTATTCTTATGGTAAATTGCATTAAAATGATAAAAATTTGACCTAGCATGCTTTTTACCATTTTACAAGGGAATAGGCTCAATAAAAGATACCTTGTTTTTTACCTTGGAAGCTCCCCCTTGAGATGAACTTCCTCTTTGAGCCTTGACCACCTTCTTCTTCCCCTTAGGGAATTGACTTCGGTAATGCCCCTTTTGGTTGCACAAGAAGCACACAATGTGCTCCTTGCTCTTCTTTGTTCCGGGGATGGTCTCCTTGAGCTTCTCCTTGCCTTTTTGTGCCATTTGGCCCTTTTTCTTGGCCAATTTGGGACACTTGCTCTTGTAGTGCCCATGTTCCCTATATTCAAAGCATATAATATGATTTTTATTATTTATTGAAATGTTTATACCTTTATGTGTAGGGATGACACTTTCTCCTTTGGATCCGGAGGTAGAAGCTTCCTCTTGATCCGATCTTGATTCTCCTCCATTTGATTTTTCTTGACTTGTGGAGGTAGAAGCTTCTTCATCCTCTTCTTCTCTTGACCCGGATGTGGAGGATTCTCCTTCTTCTTGATCTGGCGTCACCAAGGATTGCTCCCCCTCAATCCTAGAGGTGGAGGCTTCATCATCTTGAATATGAAACAAGGAGTATGCTCCCTCCTTGTTCCCTTCGTTGCATTCCTTTGAGGATGAAGCTTCTTGGATTTCCTCTTCTTCGGAGGTTGAGCATCTTTCAACCTCGGAGTCCTCCTCTTGGTCTTGCTCCAAAGAGTCACCCTCTCTGGATTCTTCTTGCTCTTGTACAGTGGAGGGGATCTCTTCATGAAGCTTGGCCAATTTGCTCCATAATTCCTTTGCATCTTCAAATTCTCCAATTTTGCAAAGGATGGTGCTTGGCAATAAATTGACCAAAAGCTTGGTCACTTTATCATTGGCCTCGCACCTTTGGACTTGCTCTTGGCTCTACTTGCTCCTCTTGAGAACTTTGCCCTTTGAGTTTGTTGGAGTCTTGAAGCCTTCCATAAGAGCAAACCATTGCTCTATCTCCATCATAAGAAAATTTTCGATTCTTGATTTCCAAGAATCGAAGCTCGTGGAAGTGTATGGTGGAGCCACCCTTGTGTCAAATCCAAGTCCATCTTGGAATTCCATTGTAGAAGTTGAGCTTTTGAATTTCTTTGACTTTGACAATTTTACTTCAACTTCTTCACCCTCTAGCTCTTCTTGTTATGCTTGACCCTTCCGGCGATGATTTCGGTGAAGAGCGGCCTTGCTCTGATACCACTTGTTAGGACCAAAAGTAGCTAGAGGGGGGGTGAATAGCTCGTCACGCTTCACGGTGTTCGGCGTTGCTTGTTTCTTCGAAGATGTGCAGCGGAAAATACAGAAACAAATCACACAACGCTAACACGGTTGGTTTACTTGGTATCCACCTCACAAGAGGTGACTAGTCCAAGGATCCACACCAACACACACACCCTCCACTAATGAAAACTCTCCTTTATGGTAACTACCAAGGGCGGAGAAGCCCTACAAGACTCAATACAAGAAGAAGAAAGGGTAGTAAAGAAATACAAGCTTACAAGCTTACAATGAGTGCACAAACCCTAACCCTAGTTTCTTCTTCTTTCTTTGATCCGCCTCTTGACTTGGAAAAGCCTCCAAGAACCTTCAAGAACTGGCGATCTCGAGCTTAAGAAGAGCTGTGGAGGAGCTAGTGAAGATCTGAAATGAATCGGTGAAGAGATGCCGAAGGAATCGTGCGCCTGCGGCCTTTATCGACGCCAACGGTCGGATCCCGATCGATTCAATTATTCCCAATCGATCGGGGAGGCTTTGGATCGATCCACGGATCGATCCAGAGCGCCTCTGTGCTCTGGAAAAACGCCTGGATCGATCCACGGATCGATCCAGTGCTTATCGCGTGAAGCAGCAGCGTCCCAATCGATTCACTGATCGATTGGGACATCTGGATCGATCCACTAATCGATCCAGAGGCTTTCTGTTCGCTGGGAAAAGTCTGGATCGATTTACCGATCGATCCAGAGCCTGGATTGATCCGCTGATCGATCCAGCACTTGGTTTTTG
This sequence comes from Zingiber officinale, assembly GCF_018446385.1. NCBI lineage: Eukaryota > Viridiplantae > Streptophyta > Magnoliopsida > Zingiberales > Zingiberaceae > Zingiber > Zingiber officinale. Next base: position 15,386,407 of record NC_055986.1, on the reverse strand, counting down.
CCCAAAACTAAGTCCCAAACCTCCCAAACCAACATCCGGTCAACCTTAACCTGTTGGTACGTCATGCCTAGCATCTAGTCACTCCCTTGACTTGCTAGGACTCCCCACTAAGTGTCCGGTCAATCCCTTGACCCACTTGGACTTTTATCTTCGTGCCAAGTATCCGGTCACTCCCTTGACCTACTTGGACTTCCACCAGATGTCTGGTCAATCCCTTTGACCCATCTGGATTTCCTCGTGCCAAGTATCCAGTCAATCCTTTGACTTACTTGGACTTCCCAACACCAGATGTCCGATCATCCTTGATCCATCTGGATTTTCCCTTGCCTGGCTTCACTCACCAGGACTTTCACCTGGCTTCACTCACCAGGGTTTTCCTTCTGCCTGGCTTCACTCACCAGGACTTTCACCTAGCTTCACTCACTAGGATTTTCCTTCTGCCTGGCTTCACTCACCAGGACTTCCAATCTGCCTAGCTTCACTCACTAGGTCTTTCACCTGGCTTCACTCACCAGGATTTCCATCTGCCTAGCTTCACTCACTAGGACTTTCATTCTGCCTAACATCCCAGTTAGGACTTCCCAGTCAAGTATCCGGTCAACCTTGACCTACTTGACTCTTCTTCAATCAATATCTTATTGTCAAACATCTAAACCCAAAACAAGACTCAGCTTGGTTAACCAGGTCAACCTTGACCTGACGGATGTTGCACCAACATTTTCTTCTTCTACCAACCTTCCCGTTGGACTTGCCCTTGTCTAACTTCCATTTAGGACTTTCCAATTAAGTGTTGGTGCAGGAAGCATCCGACGATTGAACCTTAGTTTTGATAATGGCAAAGGATTCAAAGTTAAGTTAGTGTGTAATCTAACATGTTTGAATGAGTGCTTCAGGAAAGTCCTAGCTGCGGTTAGGCAGGTGAAAAACCCTAAGGGGTGGTAATCCTAAGGGGCGGTAACCTTAGGTCCTAAGGGGCGGTAACCCTAGGTGGAGGAAAATCCTAAGGGGCGGTAACCTTAGGTCCTAGGGGGCGGTAACCCTAGGTGGAGAAAAACCCTAGGAGGCAGTAACCCTAGGTCCTAGGGGGTGGTAACCCTAGGCGAAAAGTCCAGTCAGTCTGGAGGACCGAACTGGCATCAGGTAATCTCTCCTGAGGGGAGTAGGTGAGGACGCGTTCCCCGTAGAGGGAACAGTAGGCGTCGGGTCGACCTAGGGTTTCCGGTAGGAAATCCGAAGTCAGACTCGGACAGTCCGAAGACTGTCGTTTATTCTTTACTATGTTTTATCAGATTCTAACGCTGTCTTGCAGGGTATTTTGCTCGGACTAACCTTTGTTTGCAGGTGAGGAACCTGCTGGAAAAAGGTGGTCCGGGCGCCCGTGATGGATCCGGGCGCCCGGAGGTCCGGGCGCCCGGGACCAAATATTATCCCCTGCGCGACTTCGCCATGTGGAGCAACCTGGTTGACTGGCCACGTCACACTCCAGGCGCCCGGAACCTCATATAAAAGGAGGGTCGAGGGTGCAGCCAAAGACAACGATTCAACAAGCTTTCCTTCTGCTGTGTGCTGCTCAAGAAACGACTCTAAAGTGCTGTTACAGTCGCCGATGACCTAAAGCTTCAGTTATTATTTTGTTGTCGGTATTATTTCAATTCCAGTTGTACTAATCTCCTTGTACTTATTTACGATATTATAGTTGTTGCCCACCGGAAGTGATCAAGGATCGCGGGCCTTCGAGTAGGAGTCGCCTTAGGCTCCGAACGAAGTAATTCCCTGTGTCTCTGTGTTTGACTATTTTTATTCCGCTGCTTATTACTCTCTCGTACAACTTACGATTCCGAAAAACAAATAGCCACGAGCGCTATTCACTCCCCCTCTAGCGCTTTCGATCCATCAATTGGTATCAGAGCGGGGTCATTTTGAATCGGTGCAACCACCATTCAAAATAATTTTTCGTGGTATTTTTTTCTTTTTTTTCGGAGTCGATTAGAATTTAGCCTCATAGCTATATTCTAATTCTTTTTCCCTCGAATCGGTTTTTCTCGGAATTGGTGCAACACCACCCGAGTATGTGATTTATTTTTCTTCCTTCCACACTATTAAGCCAGGACCAAGTCCTGGGACATTTTGTTGGTTATTTTTTGTTTTAGGTAAAACTGAAATGGCCCTTCAAGAAGGCTATAGTACTGCCCGCCCTCTGCTATTCACCGGAGACGACTTCGGGTACTGGAAAGGTCGGATGGAGGCATATCTCCAGACTCACTTTGAAGTCTGGATGATTGTCAAAACCGGATTCAAGCTGCCAACTGACACCACCGGAAAACCACTACCGTACGAGGACTGGGATGCATCCTTAATCAAGAAAGTGGAAGTTAATGCCAAGGTAACCTGCACCCTCCAGTGTGGCCTATCAAAAGAAGAACTCAACCGCGTCGGTCCCTTCAACAGCGCCAAAGAATTGTGGGAGAAGCTAATTGAACTTCACGAAGGGACATCCGACACCAAAGTAAGTAAAAGAGACTTAATTTTTAATAAATTATTTAATATCAAATTGCAGGAAGGTGAAACAGCTGCACAACTCCATGCCCGGATTCAAGATCTACTCAATGGTCTTCATGCGATTGGACAGAAGGTAGACAACCGGGACATAATAAGGTATTCTCTAAACGCCTTTCCAAGGAACACCTTGTGGGCATCCATGGTAGATGCCTACAAGGTCTCCAAGGACTTATCTACCATTAAATTAGATGAACTGTTAAATTTCAAATTCACGAATAGACTAATGCACGCCCGATCGAGAAAGGGTTGGCTTTGGTTGCAGGAACAGGGAGATCGCGCGAATCAAGAATCAAGGCAGAACCGAACCAGAATCAAGAAGAACCAGATTCAAGACGACGATGAACTTACAACCGAGATAGTCAACTTAGTTAAGAAGCTCTGCAAAAGAAGGGCTTCAACAAAAGGATCTCGAAAAGGCCATCCGGTCTAAAGAAGCCCAACCAAGCTCGAAGGTTAAATTCAAGTGCTATGTGTGCAATCAGAAGGGTCACATCAAGGCAAATTGTCCAAACCGAAGGATTCAAAGAAACCCAAAAGAAAGAAGGCATTGAAGGCAACATGGGACGAGTCTTCCTCCGAGAAATCCGACGACGAAGAACAAGAACAGACGAACTTTCTTGCCTTGACAGCCCGGGACTTCACCGACGGATCCGGAAGTGAGGACGAATCGGAAGCCGAGTTCGAGAGAAGCCACAGATCCGCATCCGTTTCCGAAGGGCCGAACCCCTCTGTAAGTAAAAGTCGTTTATACAGTTTAATTAATTATTTAATGCATAAAGTAGCTAAGTCCAAGATTCGAATCAAAGCGCTTCTGAAGGAAGTAACACTCCTTAAAGAAACACCAAACAACGAATCCATAACTGATCAAGTTCAGACTGGAACCTCAACTCAAGTTCAAAAACTTGAGGAAGAGAATTCCAATCTGAAAAGTCAGGTAAAGGATTTAAAAACTACCCTAGAACGATTTTCCTTAGGATCCAAGAATCTTGACTTGATTCTTGGAACACAAAGGGCAATCTACAATCGAACTGGACTAGGATATAAAAAGAAATATAAATCTTACCTATCATTAATAAACAAACCAAATAGAAAAGTGGTCTAAGCATGGGTTGCCAAGTCCAACCTGATCAATCAAGTTGGACTTGGACAATATTGGGTCCCTAAACATCAAATACATTACCTCAATAGACTTTATCGAGGCTATGATCCAGGGGGAGCTAAAACAATTCAAATTCAAAATTAATCTAAAACTTAAAATTCAAAATTCAAAATTAATCTAAAAACTCAAAATTAAAAATTCGAAATTAATCTAAAACTCAAAATTAAAAAATTCAAAATTAATCTAAAACTCAAAATTCAAAAAATTCAAAATTAATCTAAAACTCAAAATTAAAAAAATTCAAAATTAATCTAAAAACTCAAAATTCAAAATTCAAAATTAATCTAAAAACTCAAAATTCAAAATTCAAAATTAATCTAAAAACTCAAAATTAAAATTCGAAATTAATCTTAAAATTCAAATTCAAAATTCGTAATTAAAAACCTTAAAATTCAAAATTCGGAATTAAAATTCAAGATTCAAAACTCAAATCAAATAGTAGGAGGGTCCAGAATAACAAGCAACTCCGAAATCTATTTACCCGACAGGGTAAACGAAATTAATCTACCCGAAATGGGTAAAACAAGAGTAGATTACCCGGATGGGTAAATAAGGATAGATTAAAAAGGGTTAAATTTTAACTTGAAGCACAGTACTGGTGAAGTTTTCGGATGATAGTACGTTGGGAAAACTTGGGCATCGCATGTCTAGGAAGATATGGCTTCGACCTGGTGCATTTGGCCAAGTGGAACTAACCGAAGCTACCCTTAATGAATCCTAACTAGTTAGACCAAAGTTTAGTATTAAGCTCAATGGGTAGGACTATTTGGGAAACCTCGAAGGCATGGTTACTTTAATGAGCTCCTTGTGACTCACCATAGCCCAGAAGTTTATCCAAAGAACGCTTACTTGTTGAACCCAAAGCTAAACCCAAATCTAACATAAAGTTAAACAAAACCCTAAAAATTGAACTAACTCATCTCATAACAATTATAGGGTTCCCTGATTGAAAATTTAGATCGGGTGAGATGACTAGGAAATTAAAGTTAAAATTGACTTAAATCAAGTTAATTCAACTAAATTATTTCAAAAATATTTTAAAAACTTCTAAATTATTTCAAAATGATTTAAAAATCTTTTAAACTCAATTTCAAAATTATTTAAAAATCTTTTAAACTCAATTTCAAAATTATTTCAAAATTATTTAAAATTCTTTCAAACTCAATTTCAAAATTATTTAAAAATCTTTCAAACTCAATTTCAAAATTATTTCAAAATTATTTTAAAATTCTTTCAAACTCAATTTCAAAATTATTTTAAAAATCTTTTAAACTCAATTTCAAAATTATTTAAAAATCTTTCAAACTCAATTTCAAAATTATTTCAAAATTATTTAAAAATCTTTTAAACTCAATTTAAAAATTATTTCAAAATCTTTTAAACTCAATTTAAAAATTATTTAAAAATCTTTTAAACTCAATTTCAAAATTATTTTAAAAATCTTTTAAACTCAATTTCAAAATTATTTCAAAATCTTTTAAACTCAATTTCAAAATTATTTTAAAAATCTTTTAAACTCAATTTCAAAATTATTTCAAAATTATTTCAAAAATCTTTTAAACTCAATTTCAAAATTATTTCAAAAATATTTTAAAACTTATTTAAAAATCTCTTAAAAATTATTTTCAAAATCATTTCAAAATCTTTTAAAACTTATTTAAAAATCTCTTAAAAATATTTGAAAAATCATTTCAAAATCTTTAAAACTTATTTAAAATTCTTTTCAAAATTATTTGAAAAATCTTTTCAAAATCATTTCAAAATCTTTTAAGAATTTATTTGAGAAATCATTTCAAAATCATTTCAAAATCTTTAAAACTTAATTTCAAAATTCTTTTAAAATTTATTTAAGAAATCTTTTCAAAATCAGTTCAAAATTTTTTAAAACTTCACTCCAAAATTATTTGAAAAATCTTTTCAAAATCATTTCAAAATTATTTTAAAACTTAATTTGAAAAATGATCATTTCAAAATCTTTTGAAAAATCATTTGAAATGTCCTCTGAAAAATTAATTTCAAAACCCTTTTCAGAAGTTATTAAATTCTTTGAAATTCTAAACTCAATTAATTTTTAAATCTTCAAAATAATGGTCACCTATTTGGAATTCTAACTGATATTTTCAAAGTTGTAAATTAAAGTAAACTCCATCTCACACTCACTCATATGCTAAACATGGTTGTTAATCTAGAATGAGTGAGATGGAAAATTAGGAAAATAATTTTTTGACCTCTCATGCTTGAACTCCTGAACTCAAAAATTTATTAAGGCATTAATTAAGGGGGAGTGATTTTGAGTCTGTTTTAAAATTAGTTGTTCTTTAAAAATTTTGACTTGACCTCAAAATTAAAAACTAGTTTTGGCATATCTTCGAAAATTCAAGCTATTTTTTTAGCTTTAAAATTAAAATTATTTATGACCTGACCTTCAAATTATAACTCCTCTATAAGCTAAATGTTTTCAAAACTAGCTAAGTACTTAATTAAGTTTTCTCTAACTAAACTTAGTTAAATTATTTTCTAAACTTAGCTAATTGGCAAGATGTTCTCTAGAGGCAATATTAAAGTTTAAGCATGCTTGTACTTAAGGGCTCTGATACCTGATCAAAATCAAATCTTGACTCATGCTTGGACCTTAGGGCTCTGATACCTTTCTAAAACAAAATTTGTAAACTAAACGCTTCTCCTTTGCCTTAAGTATCTTTGAAATTCATTTCTCTTAAGCAGCTTTTCAAACTTAAAACTTTTTCAAACTTAAAACTTTCAAGTCTCTTCTATTTGAAAATTTCAAAAATTCGTTAAGTTGAAATTCTTTTTGAAAACTCTTTAAGCTGCAATTAACTTCTTTAAGTTGAAAATTTTCCTTGAAAATTTTTTAAGCTGGAAAATTTTTGAAATCGGAAAATTTCTGAAGTTAAATTTCTGTTTGAAAATTTTTCTGTGAAAACTTTGGAAACTCCCAAAACACACTAAGTTAAAAAAAGAGTTCCTCTTGGCAAATCACTTCAAACAAAATCAATTGACAAAATTTTGAAAAATATTGCTATTCTAAAGTGTTACCTTACACTTGCTCCTCGCCTAAGTCAAAATGTTTTCTGCTAAAATTCTGTCTTGAAAAATTAAGTTTTTCAAAACTAGCTCATTTTTGATATATGGCAAAGGGGGAGAGTAGAGAAATATGTCTTCGGTAATAGACTAACCTAGTTGATTACCAAGCCCTAACTTCTAAATTTAAGTCTAGGATCCTTTACCTAATATCCGGTCAACCGTAACCTATTGGGACTCCTCATTGCCTAGCATCTGGTCAACCTTGACCTATTGAGACTTCTTCACCATGTGTCGGGTTAAACCTTTGACCTACTTGGACTTCCAATCACTAGAGTCATGTCAACCTTGACCCACCTGGATTTTCACTGTCTGACTTCACTCACCAGGACTTCCTCACTTCCTAGCTTCACTTACTAGGGCTTTCACCTGGCTTCACTCACCAGAATTTTCCTTCTACCTAGCTTCACTCACTAGGGCTTTCCACACCAAGTATTTGGTCAACACTAACCCACCTATATTTTCTTCTTCTACCAACCTTCCCGTTGGACTTGCCCTTGTCTAACTTCCATTTAGGACTTTCCAATTAAGTGTTGGTGCAGGAAGCATCCGACGATCGAACCTTAGTTTTGATAATGGCAAAGGATTCAAAGTTAAGTTAGTGTATAATCTAACATGTTTGAATGAGTGCTTCAGGAAAGTCCTAGCTGCGGTTAGGCAGGTGAAAAACCCTAAGGGGTGGTAACCTTAGGTCCTAGGGGGCGGTAACCCTAGGTGGAGGAAAACCCTAAGGCGCGGTAACCTTAGGTCCTAGGGGGCGGTAACCCTAGGTGGAGGAAAACCCTAAGGGGCGGTAACCTTAGTTCCTAGGGGCGGTAACCCAAGGTGGAGAAAAACCCTAGGGGGCGGTAACCCTAGGTCCGAGGGGGTGGTAACCCTAGGTGAAAAGTCCAGTCAGTCTGGAGGACCGGACTGGCATCAGGTAATCTCTCCTGAGGGGAGTAGGTGAGGACGCGTTCCCCGTAGAGGGAACAGTAGGCGTCGGGTCGACCTAGGGTTTCCGGTAGTGTAACGCCCGAAAATTCTCAAAACTATTTTAGGAATATTCTATGATTTTTCTGGAATTATTAGATATTTTTCCGGAATTTTCCGAGTAGCGGAAGTAGAAAAAATTATTAGAAAAGTAAAATGGCTTAAGCGGGAATCGAACCCGGGACCTCTTGGGTCCGCTAAACCTTTAGTTAGCCTTAGTAACCAGTGAACCCAGCAGGGCCGTGCTGAGAGAAAGGAGAATCAAATATATTTATAATTGAGTTGGGCCAAAATACCCACTTAATATAAATAGGAAAACATAAGTTGGTTTGGTTTATTTTTAGAACTTGGTTCGGCAACCCCTCTCCAAAACCCTCACGCCGACGCCAACCCCTCTCCCCTCTCCTTCTCTCGGTGCCACAACAAGGGAAGAACTAGGGTTCCATCCCTAGGGTCCCAAGGTCACTTTCTGGCGACGATTTCAGCAAAAGGACGTTCCCCTCCGCGAGTAGAGCACGTGGACGCGAGCGAATCGTCGAGAAGTCATCTCCACCGGAATTTCTAGCGATTAGATTTGTAAGAAATCTAGCACACAAGGTAAGAAACCCCCCACCTACAGTATAAGTAGCTCTCACATGTTTTCTTTTATGCATTAGATTAGTTTTAATGAATTTTGTCAGCATATAGTGTGTATTTTAACTCTTCTCACAGATTTAGGGATTATTGAACATCTCTAGATGGGCCGAGCACATGTATCCTCTGTAGATAGGGGTTTAGACGCTGCTGGGTGCCTAGAGGTGGTCTCCCTGATCGAGAGGAGATTTAGAGAGCGTCAAATGCTCGACAAAATGCCTAGCCCAGCCTTATGATACAGTGGGCATTTAGTTAAATGCCATAAAACATGTTAATTAGCATGATCAGTTTTTATTTCAGCTTTTACGAGACTAGATGTCCAAATGGGTGGGCTCCCACAGTCGCCTCTAGGTTCAGACAACCTAGTTCTAGGTTCAGATAACCTAGTTCTAGGTTCAGATAACCTAGATTCAGCAAAATAGTATTAGCTATTTCAGTATTTTACTGGATTAGATATCCATTGGGTTGGGCTCCCATAGTCGTCCCTAGGTTTAGCTAACCTAGTAAACCCTACTAGATTCGGAACTTGCAATCCCGGGTCTAGTTAGGGATGCGCGCACAGCAAGTATAGTTGCCAGGGCTCATCAGCAGCATGTTTAGTATTTTCACTTACTGTATGTATATGGTTTTCAACCTTGTCACAAATTAGTTCGTGAATTCGGTACAGTCCTAGCAGTAGCTCAGTATTAGCTTAGCTCAGTTTTTAGTATCAGCTTAGTTCTTCATTGATACCATGTGATTGATATCATGTTCAGCTTTAGATATGCCATGATTGTATGCTTATATGCCATGCCATGTTTAGTTTATTCAGTATACTTAGCATATCCTTTCAAACAGCATGATTTAAAATCATATTTGCATCGTATGCATGTTTTAGTGAGGTAGATGGTTTCTTACTAAGCTTTTTAGCTTACAGATACTATTTTCCTTATACTGCAGATACAGGTAAAAGGAAAATGGACTAGCAGTGGAGGCTGGAGGTCAATGCAGATCAAGATGTGTGTGGAAGAAACTGGAATAAAGATCCTAGGGATCTAGTTTATTTTATTATGCATTAGAACGTGTTAAGTATGCATTAGTACTTATAGCAAGCGTTATCTTATGTTTCTGTTAGTTAACAAGAGAATAGTTTAAAACCTTGTTAGTTTTGGTTTCCATACGTTTACATGCCATGAATTAGTATTCTATGCCTTAATCATGTTTAGTATGTTAGCCATTACCTAGTAGAATGTTTCTCTTAGCTTTTATAGTGTTGTGTAATGACTTTGGCACGCATCAGTGTTGATATCAGGGGTCTGATACGAAATCAGAAACCCCTGATCGGTCAGCAGACCGATCAGGGAGTCTCTGATCGATCGGTAGACCGATTAGGGACCTGGTTTCGGCGAACAGAAGCTTTCTATTCGTTCCCTGATCGATCCGTGGATCGATCAGGAGCTGGGTCGCGAAAAAAAAAAGCTCACTGATCGGTCAGCAGACCGATCAGTAAGCCACTGATCGGTCTCATTGACCGATCAGGGACCAGCTAGATCGGTCGGCAGACCGATCCAGCAGCGTACAGGATTGCAGTGCAGTTTATGGATCGGTCGGTTGAACGATCCGGAGTTTCCTACCGTGCCAGTATCAGTAGATCGGTCTGTGGATTGATCCGAAATTTATTATCAGTTGTAAACACCTCCCCTAGCATGTGTACAACTCCTAGGTACACCCAGAACACTAAGTTAAACTTTACAGCATTTAGTTCAGTAAAATTTTAAATTAGCCAGTTTTCATTCCGCATTAATAGTCCAGCACAGCATAATGTAGCGATCGGCTTCGCAGCCTAGCTAGTAGGAGGCGGGTCGTTACAGAGTGGTATCAGAGCAGTGTTCCATACTTCCTACACACACATCAGCATTGAACCTGCAGCTTCCAAGTAAGAATACCTCTACTTTACTTATGCTTTCTGTTTCCTTGTTATAGTTCATGTTTATAGACAAACTGTTGCATGATAGTATGTGATAGTATATAACATGATAACGATAGTTATACAATTATGATTGTAATAGTTATTCATGTTCTATCCTCTATGTCTTTAGCAATGGCATGAGGACGCCCAGCTAGAAGGGCACTAGCTACTGAGCCCCAGCAAGAGGCAGGCAGTTCAGTGCCTCCCCCAGACCTTACAGCATTAGTGGCTCAGTTACAGCAGCAGCTAGCTGAACAGCGACAAGAAATAGCCACCTTAAAGGCTAATCAGCAGAGTACCCCCACAGTCACCCCGGAACTGAATCTGACGACTCCAGAAGTCTTAGAGGTTCCACCAGCCCAGCCTACAGCACCAATAGCACCAGCAGCAAGAACAGTCCCAGCATCTGAGCCAAGAAAGGAAGCCATCCGGTGGCGGTGAGTCAAGCTAGAGAACTTCTCAGTGCACTAGTGAACCATGGGATGCACAAGCCTGGTTCAAAACATCGAGAGCACGATGGAGCTTCTAGACCGCCGTAACACGAGAAGGTGAAGTGTGCCTCCTTCGCCTGACAGAGACGACGCATGTGGTGGAAAGAATCAGAGAAGCGCCCAGTGAACCGGATGTCATGGGCTGATGAGAAAGAATTTTTCGAGGAGTTCTTTCACATACGGGTTACAAACCGCACTACGACGAGTTCACCGAGTTTCGCTGGGCAACCTTTCAGCTGAGGAAGCCGAAGAAATTCAACAGTTGGCTCGCCTATGCCCGAGCTAGTCAGCACAGAGAAGGAACGAATCCGTTTGATTCTCAAGATGCCGAGGCAGTGAACGTGGGTGGTGGCATACATAGGCCACAAACCACAGAGGAGTTAGTGAGCGGCCTTGACCACATAGCATTACCGGAACAACATAAGCAGCAGAAGCAAGTCTCCTCAAAGTCCAAAGGCCAAGGAAACTCTCACACTCAAAACAGCAAGGCCACAACTAACTGGAAAGGGAACTCCAACAACAAGCGCAAATCGTGGAGTGACCCAAAAGGAGGATCATCTAGCAAGCGACCCGCTTATCCAAAGTGTGCTACTTGTGGGAAATTCCACCCGTGGGTTTGTCGCAAGGGCACACGAGGATGCTTTGAATGTGGACAAGAAGGGCACATGGCCAAGCGATGCCCGAACAAGACCGGTCTTCCTCACCACGCAGATTCAAGATGTAGGCCACCACCACCTCGATTATATCAGATGCAGGCCGCTCTAGAAGGTCCACTTATCAGCCAGGGCAGATTAGAAGCCCCTCCAGCGATGGCGAACGTGAGGATCTACTCACTCACCAGAGAGGATGTAGCCAATGCCTCGACAGTTGTCACAGGTCAGATTAGCATTTTACAGTATAGTGCTACTGTTCTATTTGATACTGGGGCAACCCAATCATATATAGCTAGGATGTTCTCCGAAAAATTAGAAATACCCTCAGAGGTACTCAGTGGTCAGTTTTTGACGGCACTACCTTCAGGAGAGATCATGGCATCCACGCACTGGCTCAGAGCAGTGCCGGTCATTATAGCAGACAGAGAGCTCTTTTGTGATCTGATAGTGCTAGAGATGACCGACTATGATGTTATCTTTGGAATGGACTTTCTGATCAGATATGGTGCTACCATAGAGTGCCGTAAACAGAAAGTCATCTTCCAACCTGAAGCGGCAGTGCAATTTGAATACAGCGGGGAACCAAAGAGAAAGGCCAAGAAGTTTCTCTCAACTAAGAAAGCATAGAAGCTACTGGGTTCAGGATGTACAGGATTCCTAGCACATGTAGTCAACGCCAGCCAGGACAAGAACCGACAGCTAGCAGAGGTTCGAGTCGTATGTGACTACCCAGCAGTCTTCCCTGAAGAGTTACCAGGCTTAGCACCAGACAGGGAGATTGACTTTGAGATAGAGCTCATTCCCGGTACAAATCCTATCTCCAAAGTGCCTTATCGCATGGCTCCAGCAGAACTGAAGGAACTTCAGGAGCAACTACAGGAGCTGCTTGACAAGGGTTTCATACGCCCGAATCACTCACCATGGGGAGCGCCTGTATTGTTCGTGAAGAAGAAGGATGGAAGCATGCGACTGTGCATAGACTACAGATCACTGAACCAAGTCACGATCAAGAACAGGTATCCCCTTCCCAGAATCGATGACCTGTTTGATCAGCTGAAGGGAGCAGCAGTGTTCTCTAAGATAGATCTCAGATCAGGTTATCATCAGGTAAAGGTTAAAGAAGGGGATATACCCAAGACAGCATTCAGAACCAGATACGGACACTACGAGTTCGTAGTCATGCCCTTTGGCGTGACCAATGCTCCAGCTACATGTTGGGGTTGCAAGGTTGCAAACATAGTCCCATATTGAAAACACATGGAAAAGATCATGGGTTTATAAGATAAAGATATCTTCATTGGCATGACTTTTGGGGAGAGCCCAAGAGCAAAACCATGAGGGCTTAGGCGCAAAGTGGACAATATCATGCAATTGTGGAGATATCTAAATTCTTATCGATCCTACAATTGGTATCAGAGCTCGGACTGCCAGAAGGTTTAACCGCCGACTGTGCACAAGAGCTATGGTCTGATTGAACCATGTGAGTACAATATTGACCTCGAACAAAGAAAGTGGGGGCTCCTATGTTCGGATCAAGAGGACCAGACACCAGGCAGGAAGTCCTAGTAGGTCGGGTAGACCGAGGGGCAGGAAGTCCTAGTAGGTCCGGTAGACCGAGGGGCAGGAAGTCCTAGTAGGTCGGGTAGACCGAGGGGCAGGAAGTCCTGGTGGGTCGAGGATCGGACGTGGGAAGCCCATGGTCCTTTGTTTAAGGGGGGGATTGTTGGGGTTGCAAGGTTGCAAACATAGTCCCATATTGAAAACACATGGAAAAGATCATGGGTTTATAAGAGAAAGATATCTTCATTGGCATGAGGCCTTTTGGGGAGAGCCCAAGAGCAAAACCATGAGGGCTTAGGCCCAAAGTGGACAATATCATGCAATTGTGGAGATATCTAAATTCTTATCGATCCTACACTACATTCATGGATCTCATGAACAGAGTATTCAGGGAGTATTTAGATAAGTTTGTTATTGTGGTTATTGATGACATTCTTATCTACTCAGGAACTCAGGAAGAACACTCAGAGCACCTGAAACTAGTATTGCAGACCCTTCAGCAGAACCAGCTATACGCCAAGTTCACGAAATGTGAAATTTTGGCTAGATCAGGTGTCCTTCCTGGGTCACATCATCTCAAAGGATGGCATTATGGTAGATCCCAGCAAGATAGAAGCAGTAAGTAACTAGAAGAGACCTAAGAACGCCAGCGAAATCAGGAGCTTTCTGGGATTAGCAGGATATTACAGAAAGTTTGTAGAGGACTTCTCCAGGATAGCCTCCCCACTGACAGCTCTTACCAGAAAGAACAGGAAATTTTAGTGGACAGAGGACTGTGAGAACAGCTTCAGCGAGCTAAAAAGGAGATTGACCAGTGCTCCCATTTTGACTCTACCAGATAACACCGGCTTTGACATCTATAGTGATGCCTCTAAGTTGGGACTAGGAGCAGTACTGATGCAAAACGGCAAGGTGATCGCCTATGCCTCCAGACAACTCAAGGATTATGAGAAGAATTACCCTACTCATGACCTTGAGCTTGCAGCAGTAGTGTTCGCTCTCAAAATTTGGAGACATTACTTATATGGAGCTCAGTGCAGAGTGTATACAGATCATCAGAGTCTAAAGTACTTCTTCACTCAGAAGGATCTGAACATGTGACAGCGCAGATGGCTTGAGCTGGTCAAAGACTACAATATAGACATCCTCTACCATCCAGGGAAAGCTAATAAGGTAGCCGACGCACTTGGCAGAAAATCCAGTGCTACCTTATTATCTCTTACAGCCATGTCACCGCCCCTACAGAAGGAGATCGTAGATTTCGGTCTCGAACTCATCGTTGGACAGCTCTCTACTATGACCTTAGAGTCTACCTTGCTTGGTGATATTCAGTCAGCTCAGGAGCAGGACCCTGAAATTCAGAAAATCAAGCAAGGGCTAGCGTAAGAAAGTAGAGAATTTAGAGTGTCCGATAGGGGGTGTTGTATTTTGGTGACAGACTCGTGTTCCGGATCGGAGGAGCTACGGAGATGATTTTAGATGAGGCTCACAAGACTCCCTATGCGATGCATCCAGGTTCCACCAAATGTATCAAGACCTGAAGAACCATTTTGGTGGCCCGGATGAAACGAGACATCGCCAGATATGTTAGCATCCGCCTCACCCGTCGAGGGTCAAGGCAGAACATCAGCGACTAGGAGGAGTTCTGCAGCCCCGAATGGAAGTGGGAGGATTTCTATGGATTTCATAGTGGACCTGCCCGTAACCACGAATGGTTTTGACGCCATCCGGGTAATAGTCGATTGACTAAATCAGCCCACTTCTTAGCTATCGTGATATCCTACTCCATGGAGAAGCTAGCTGAGTTGTATCTCCGAGGAGATCGCCGACTACATGGAGTCCCACGAACCATCATTTCGGATAGAGAGCAGATTCACATCACACTTCGGGGAGTGTACAGCGATGGGCACTAAGTTAAAGTTCAACACAAGATTCCATCCTGATGGTCGACGGAGAGAGTAAATCAGGTACTCAAAGATATGCTCCGGTGCCCTAGACTTCAAGGAAGTTGGTGCAAATATCCGAGCTTAGCGGAATTTACATACAACAACATCTATCGTGCCACTATCGGCATGACACCTTACGAGGCTCTCTATGGGCGAGGTGTAGATCTCCAATCTCTTTGGTATGAGAGTGGTGAGCAGAAGAACTAGAACTTCAAACAAATCTAGTAGCAGATACCACAACAACCAACACAGATCCGCCAGAGGATAGAGATGAGCCGCCAGAAAAGCTATCTTGATACAGTATTTAGAGTTTTCGAATCGGGACGAGTGTTCTCGGAGTAGCTCCCATGAAGGAGTGATGCGTTTTGGGAAGAAGGGCAACTTAGTCCCGATATGTGGGACCATACCTTATTAACAGAAGAGTGGGCAAGGTAGCATATGAGCTAGAGCTACCCCAGGAAATGTCAGCTGTCCACAACGTATTTCATGTCTCTATGCTGAAGAAGCATACCCCAGATGCCACCCAGGTGATTGAGCCCCAGTCGGTACAGATCCGCGAAGACCTCAGCTATGATAGTCGACCTATTCAGATAATAGACCGAGCAGTTAAGAAATTACGGAACAAGGAAGTACCATTAGTCAAAGTCATTTGGCACAGTCACACAGCAGAAGAGGCAACTTGGGAGACAGAAGCCAGCATGAGACAGAAGTACCCAGAATTATTCTAAGTTCGAGGACGAACTTTTATAAATTGTAACGCCCGAAAATTCTCAAAACTATTTTAGGAATATTCTATGATTTTTCTGGAATTATTAGATATTTTTCCGGAATTTTCCGAGTAGCGGAAGTAACAAAAATTATTAGAAAAGTAAAATGGCTTAAGCGGGAATCGAACCCGGGACCTCTCGGGTCCGCTAAACCTTTAGTTAGCCTTAGTAACCAGTGAACCCAGCAGGGCCGTGCTGAGAGAAAGGAGAATCAAATATATTTATAATTGAGTTGGGCCAAAATACCCACTTAATATAAATAGGAAAACATAAGTTGGTTTGGTTTATTTTTAGAACTTGGTTCGGCAACCCCTCTCCAAAACCCTCACGCCGACGCCAACCCCTCTCCCCTCTCCTTCTCTCGGCGCCACAACAAGGGAAGAACTAGGGTTCCATCCCTAGGGTCCCAAGGTCACTTTCTGGCGACGATTTCAGCACAAGGACGTTCCCCTCCGCGAGTAGAGCACGTGGACGCGAGCGAATCGTCGAGAAGTCGTCTCCACCGGAATTTCTAGCGATTAGATTTGTAAGAAATCTAGCACACAAGGTAAGAAACCCCTCACCTGCAGTATAAGTAGCTCTCGCGTGTTTTCTTTTATGCATTAGATTAGTTTTATTGAATTTTGTTAGCATATAGTGTGTAATTTAACTCTTCTCACAGATTTAGGGATTAGTGAGCATCTCTAGATGAGTCGAGCACGTGTATCCTCTGTAGATAGGGGTTTAGACGCTGCTGGGTGCCTAGAGGTGGTCTCCCTGATCGAGAGGAGAGTTAGAGAGCGCCAAATGCTCGACAAAATGCCTAGCCCAGCCTTATGATACAGTGGGCATTTAGTTAAATGCCATAGAACATGTTAATTAGCATGATCAGTTTTTATTTCAGCTTTTACGAGACTAGATGTCCAAATGGGTGGGCTCCCACAGTCGTCTCTAGGTTCAGACAACCTAGTTCTAGGTTCAGATAACCTAGATTCAGCAAAATAGTATTAGCTATTTCAGTATTTTACTTTTCAGTGGCACTGTACTGGATTAGATATCCATTGGGTTGGGCTCCCATAGTCGTCCCTAGGTTTAGCTAACCTAGTAAACCCTACTAGATTCGGAACTTGCAATCCCGGGTCTAGTTAGGGATGTGCGCACAGCAAGTACAGTTGTCAGGGCCCATCAGCAGCATGTTTAGTATTTTCATTTACTGTATGTATATGGTTTTCAACCTTTCACAAATTAGTTCGTGAAATCAGTACAGTCCTAGCAGTAGCTCAGTTTTTAGTATCAGCTTAGTTCTTCATTGATACCATGTGATTGATATCATGTTCAGTTTTAGATATGCCATGATTGTATGCTTATATGTCATGCCATGTTTAGTTTATTCAGTATACTTAGCATATCCTTTCAAACAGCATGATTTAAAATCATATTTGCATCGTATGCATGTTTTAGTGAGGTAGATGGTTTCTTACTAAGCTTTTTAGCTTACAGATACTATTTTCCTTATACTGCAGATACAGGTAAAAGGAAAATGGACTAGCAGTGGAGGCTGGAGGTCAATGCAGATCAAGTTGTGTGTGGAAGGAACTGGAATAAAGATCCTAGGGATCTAGTTTATTTTATTATGCATTAGAACGTGTTCAGTATGCATTAGTACTTATAGCAAGCGTTATCTTATGCTTCTGTTAGTTAGCAAGAGAATAGTTTAAAACCTTGTTAGTTTTGGTTTCCATACGTTTACATGCCATGAATTAGTATTCTATGCCTTAATCATGTTTAGTATGTTAGCCATTACCTAGTAGAATGTTTCTCTTAGCTTTTATAGTGTTGTGTAATGACTTTGGCACGCATCAGTGCTGATATCAGGGGCCTGATACGAAATCAGAAACCCCTGATCGGTCGGCAGACCGATCAGGGACCTGGTTTCTGCGAACAGAAGCTTCTGTTCGTTCCCTGATCGATCCGTGGATCGATCAGGAGCTGGGTCACGAAAAAAAAATGGCACTGATCGGTCAGCAGACCTATCAGTAAGCCACTGATCGGTCTCATTGACCGATCAGGGACCAGCTGGACTGGTCGGCAGACCGATCCAGCAGCGTACAGGATTGCAGTGTAGTTTATAGATCGGTCGGTTGAACGATCCGTAGTTTCCTACCGTGCCAGTATCAGTAGATCGGTCTGTGGATCGATCCGAAGTTTATTATCAGTTGTAAACACCTCCCCTAGCATGTGTACAACTCCTAGGTACACCCAGAACACTAAGTTAAACTTTGCAGCATTTAGTTCAGTAAAATTTTAAATTAGCCAGTTTTCATTCCGCATTAATAGTCCAGCACAGCATAATGTAGCGATCGGCTTCGCAGCCTAGCTAGTAGGAGGCGGGTCGTTACAGGTAGGAAATCCGAAGTCAGACTCGGACAGTCCGAAGACTGTCGTTTATTCTTTACTATGTTTTATCATATTCTAACGCTGTCTTGCAGGGTATTTTGCTCGGACTAACCTTTGTTTGCAGGTGAGGAACCTGCTGGAAAAAGGTGGTCCGGGCGCCCGTGATGGATCCGGGCGCCTGGAGGTCCGGGCGCTCGGGACCAAATATTATCCCCTGCGCGACTTCGCCACATGGAGCAACCTGGTTGGCTGGCCACGTCACACTCCATGAGCCCGGAAAGGTCCCAGGCGCCCGGAACCTCATATAAAAGGAGGGTCGAGGGTGCAGCCAAAGACAACGATTCAACAAGCTTTCCTTCTGCTGTGTGCTGCTCAAGAAACGACTCTAAAGTGCTGTTACAGTCGCCGACGACCTAAAGCTTCAGTTATTATTTTGTTGTCTGTATTATTTCAATTCCAGTTGTACTAATCTCCTTGTACTTATTTACGATATTATAGTTGTTGCCCACCGGAAGTGATCAAGGATCGCGGACCTTCGAGTAGGAGTCGTCTTAGGCTCCGAACAAAGTAATTCACTGTGTCTCTGTGTTTGACTATTTTTATTCCGCTGCTTATTACTCTCTCGTACGACTTACGATTTCGAAAAAGAAATAGCCACGAGCGCTATTCACCCCCCCTCTAGCGCTTTCGATCCATCATTAAGTATCCAGTTAGCTTTGACCTACTTGACTCTTCTTCTCATCAAACCGATCAATTCTAGACCATTGGGGGATTGCACCAATAATCTCCCCAATCGAATAATTGCAACTGAAATCTCTATACATTATTAAACATCAAAACTTAAACATCAAGACTCAAGCTCAAGCCAACTCAAGCTTAGTCAAACTGGTCAATCTTGACCTAGAAAATTACACCAACAATCTCCCCATTTTTCATATTTGACAATACATTTAAGTTAGGCTAATCCCATAGCCTTAACTTTTTCTTCACGCCAAAGCATGAGGGTTTTCTTCATTCTTTCCCTTACTAAGAGGACAAACTTCCCCTTTTTGATTAAGAAGACCTAACTTAAACCCTACATTCTCCCCCTTTGGCACACATTAAAACTCTCCCCCTGAAGAGTTATCCATACATTGTTTACAACCTTACTTGTTGTTCACAACTCCACAATGAAGATCTCATACCCTTCATTGTGCCCAATGCTCATCCTTGAGCATTAACTCGTTATTCAATGCTCATCCCAGAACATTTACACTCCAATAATGAAGATATCCAATCTTCTATTATTTTTCAATGCTTTATCTTGAGCATTCATCACAATGAAGGTTTCCAACCTTCCATGGTTTTGTGAAAAATAAATACATGTCTCTATGAAGTAGCTCCCTCTCAAAACTGTTGGACCCCATGAGTATTTTGATGTGATCAACCAAGTTAGGTTAGGTCCTGCTGTTATTTGATCTCTGTGTCTGAGTGTACAGGAACTTAGGAGCGCAGAAAGTCGAGCGGAAGACGCAGCTAGCGAGAAAGACGACACAGGAAGGGAGCCGACGGGCTCGGTGCGTCCGAATGACGAGAGAGCTGCGGAAGAGTACACCGGTGGGTGAGAAGAATGTGCACGACGTTCGAGGGACATAAAGCCAAGACGGAAGCCTGCTCGAGGAGAAGGCCGGGAATTGGGTTCGGGTGAGCCCTATTTTGGTTGGCTGAAATCACCCAAGCGATCGGAGCTTCGGAAGAAGAAAAGAAGGCGAAGTGAGCTGGCCTCACTGCTCAAGGCGCCTTCAACAATGGAGGCGCCTTCAACACTACTTGAGGTGCCTCCAAGCTGGCCAACTCGATTGTTTATGCGCGGATAGAGTTTTATCCGCTTGACTTGGTTGGAGGCGCCTTGAACCTTATTGGAGGCGCCTTAGACCTTTGAGATAGACTTTCCAGGAGCTATATAAAGGCCCCTGGAGCTAGGAAATATTCATTCATTCAAGCAATCAATTCCTAGCAACTTATGAGTTCATTTAGTGTGTAAAAAGGCTTCTCCGCCTACAATGAATGAGAAATTCAAGTGGAGTTGTTCGACTACCTTGGATTAACAACCGTCTTGGTTGTAACCAAGTTAATTTCTGTCTCCTTTTTCTTTTCTATTTTATTCTTATTATAGTTGCTTTATTTTGAGTTAAAAGTCTCGAGGAGGGTATAGTTTTAGTTTGCAGGCAATTCACTCCCCTCTTGCCGGCCTCGCTGCACCAACAAAAACTTGCCCTAAACTTCTATCATTGTACCAATAATGACTTGAAAATTCTAAACCTTTAGGAAACTAAAAAGTTAGGTTATGAGGTTTAACATTCAATTTGAAACTACCTTGAAAATGGCTCCAAGTGTCAATTTCACTAAGATTGGGTTAACTACCTATCCAATTAGAGTCGACACTCTCTAAACCCATCTTGGGTGTGGAGAACACACTCTTTAGAGCCCAAAATTGATTGGTGTTCCTTGGGTGTGCTAGGTATTCACTAGGGATAACTTCCCTTGATACCTTCCTAGGCTTCTTAGAAACCTTGGCCATGCTAGACTCCCCTAGGTCAACTCTAGGGATAACCTCCCTTGTGATTTTCTTAGTGACTTTCTTAGGCTTCTTAGAAGCATTAGTCATGTTGGTCTTCTCAAGGTTAACTCTAGGAATGGCCTCTCTTGTAAGCTTGGTTTGACCCCTAGACCTAGGATTGGTTCCATAACTATATGGAACTCTATGGTATGACACTACATCCTTCTTGGCTTTAGATTTGTATCTCAAACCTCTATGGCCATTGGATGACCCTTATCTTACTAAACCTAGATTATGCTCATTTGCCCCTTAAGGATATTTTCCACCATTTTTAAGGTCTTTTCTAATTTATCAAGCCTTGACTTCAAGGCTTGGTTTTTCATCCTTAAATCCTTAGATTTTGATTATTTTTTTTTTCATTAGTTTCTTGAGCATTTCTATTTCTAGACTTATATCTAAAATCCATAGAATTTTTGCCTAGATTGTTATCTACCATCCTAACCTTAGGTGAGGTGGTCTTAGCATGATATGCTACATATTTTTCTTTAACCCTATCATACTTCTTATTTTCATGATAAATAGTATTAAAATGATATAAATTAGAACTAGCATGATTTTTATCATTACCGAAAGGAATTGGTTCAATAAATGATACATTAGATTTTCTCTTAGGAGCTCTCTCTTGACTTGAGCTTCCTCCTTTACTCTTGGCCGAATTCTTCTCCTTCGGAGATTAGCTCTGATAATATCCATTTTGATTGCAAGAAAAGCACACAATGTGATCCTTACTTTTTCGTATCACAGGACCAACTTTCTTAGGCTTCTCCTTGCCCTTTGGTGCCAGTTGGCCTTTTTTTCTTGGTCAATTTGGGATACTTACTCTTATAGTAAGCTTTTTCCCTACACTCAAAACAAATGATATGATATTTATTATTAACAATTGAAATTTTTATACCTTTACTTGTAGGGGTGACACTTTCTCCATTTGATCAGGATGAAGAGATTTCTTCTTGATCCTGCATTGATATTCCACGCTCCCCTTCAATCCTTGAGGTGGAGGCCTCATCATCTTCATCCTCATGCACATGAAATAAGGAATATATTCCTTTGCCTTTGTCTTCGTGCTCTCTAGAGGATGACCCTTCTTCTTCTTCTTTCGATGTTGAGCATCTCTCAACTTTGGACTCCTCCTCTTCTTGATCTAATGAGTTACCCTCTTTGGATTCTTCCTGATTTTGTATAGTGGAGGGATCTTTATGGATTCTTGCTAATTTGCTCCAAAGCTCCTTGAGATCTTTGAATTATCTTATCTTACTCAAGATGTTACTAGGAAATAGATTAACCAAAAGCTTGGTCACTTTATCATTAGCCTCACATCTTTGGATTTGCTTCTTACTCCATTTATTTTGCTTGATAAGCTTGCCTTTGTTATTTGTTGGAGCTTCAAAGCTTTTTATTAGAGCAAACCATTGCTCTATGTCAATCATAAAAAAATTTTCAATCTTTGATTTTCAAAGATCGAAACTTGTTGATGTGAATGGTGGAGACATCCTGTTGGTGCGGAAGCATCCGACAATCGAACTCGTGTTTTGATAATGGCAAAGAATTCAAAGTTAAGGTGTTTTGTTGTCTAACAAGTCTACTTGAGGATGTCAGGAAAGTCCTAGTTACGATTAGGCAAAGGGAAAAACCCTAGGGGGTGGTAACTCTAGGTCATAGGGGGTGGTAACCCTATGCGGAAAGTCTTGGCAGGTCGATGTCTTCAGGCAAAAGTCCTAGGGGGTGGTAACCCTAGGTGGAAAGTCATGGTGTCGCGAACCAGGTGAAAGTTTGGACTAGCCGGGAAGCGGATGTCCAGCAGAAAGTCCAGAAGTATCGAGTGCTGAGCAAAAGTCCAGTCGATCTGGAGGATCGCACTGGCAATAGGTAAATCTCCTGAGTGGAGTAGGTGAGGATGCGTTCCCCGTAGAGGGAACAGTAGGCGTCGGGTCGACCTAGGGTTTCCGGTTGGAAACCCGAAGTCAGACTCGGACAGTCCGGAGACTGTCTATACTTCATTTATCATATTTATTGTGCTAACTTTATGTTACAGGATAGTGTTTGGGACTAACGTATCTTGCAGGTACAAAGGAGCAACCTAAAGCCTCGGATGAACAGTGTCCGAGGCGCCTCCATGGAGCTTGGAGGCGCCTCGGGTGCACAAGCTGAGCTGGCTGCGAAGCACCATTGGAGGCGCCTTGAAGAAGGCAGAAGGCGCCTTGGAAGGCACCTTGAGTGAGGTTTAAGGCGCCTTAAGCAGATGAACTTCGACCAGTTCAAGCTTGATCCACGCGGAGGATTCGATAGCATGGAGGCGCCTTGAACAGCCTTCAAGGCGCCTTGAACAGCCTTCAAGGCGCCTTGAACACCCTTTATAAGGGGGTTTCGACCAGCACTTCAGAATAACGAATACCAAGTGATCTCTCATCAACGTGCTGTTCCAAAAGACGTTCCGAAGTGCTGCTACAAGTGCCCGACGACCCGAAGCTTCAGATTTAGCATTTCTTGTTGTCAGTATAATACTTATAGCTTTTTGTACTCATAATTCTAATCTTTTAACGAGCTTATAGTTGTTGCCCACGGAAAGCGATCAAGGATCGCGGGCCTTCGAGTAGGAGTCGCCTTAGGCTCCGAACGAAGTAAAATCTCTCGTGTCTCTCTCTGTGTGTTTGTTCTTTATTCCGCTGCTTGTTTTAACTCGATAGTTTTACGATTCTGAAAAATGAAATAGCCGCAAGCGCTATTCACCCCCCCCCCCCCCCTCTAGCACTTCTCGATCCAACAATTGGTATCAGAGCGGGGTTGTTTTGAACTGGTGCAACCACCATTCAAAACATTTTTTTTCGTGGTATTTTGTTTCGGAGTCATTAGAAATTAGCTAATTAGCTAATGTTCTAATTTTTTTTTATCAGTGTTTCTCAAAGTTGGTCAATACTACTTGAGATCGTTATTTTTTTTCTTTCCGCACTACTAATCCAAGACACAGTCTTGGAATAGATCTTTTTGTTTTTGCTTATCTAGGTCTAAAATGACTCAACAAGAAGGATATAGCACTGTTCGTCCCCCACTATTTTCCGGAGAAGACTTCGGATACTGGAAGGGGCGAATGGAGATATATCTGAAGATCCAGTTCGACACCTGGATGATAGTCAAGACAGGACTTCAACTACCAACTCATACAAACGGTAAGCCTACATCCTATGAGAACTGGGAACCAGCCTTCATCAAAAAGGTGGAAGCCGACGCCAAAGCTACCTGCACCATCCAGTGCGGTCTTACCAAGGAGGAGCTCAACAGAGTCGGTCCCTTTTTAACCGCAAAGGAACTCTGGGAAAAGCTGATCGAACTCCACGAGGGCACAACGGACACAAAAGTAAGTAAAAGAGATTTATTATTTAATAAATTATATAATTTAAAAATGCAGGAAGGTGAGACGGCGAGCCAGCTTCACGCACGCATCCAGGACATTCTTAACTCTCTCCATGCAATTGGACAGAGAGTCGAAAATCGGGACGTCATAAGGTACGCATTAAATTCGTTTCCAAGGAGTACATTGTGGGCATCAATGGTAGATGCCTACAAGGTCTCCAAAGACTTATCTTCTTTAAAGTTGGACGAGTTATTTTCTGAATTTGAACTTCATGAACAAACTCATGCACAGCCTTCCGAGAAGGGTATTGCTTTGGTTGCAGGTACGAGTCGAACATGGGAATCAAGAGTACGGCGAAAAACTGAATCGGAATCAGAAGACGAATCCGACTCAGACGATTCAGAGGATGAACTGACCAGCGAACTCGTGAACCTTGTGAAGAAGCTCTACAGGAAGAAGAAGGGCTTGAACAAGAAAGATCTGAAGAAGGCAGTTCAGTCTAGGGAGGCCCAACCGAACTCAAAGGTAAAATTCGAAGTCACGTGTTACGGGTGCAACCAGAAGGGGCATATCAAAGCCAACTGTCCCAACCAAAAGAAGGTCAAAAAGCAAAGAAGAAAGAAGGCCCTGAAAGCAACCTGGGACGAATTTTCTTCAGAGGACGACAACGATGAACTTGATCAAACAAGTCTACTCGCACTGATGGCCCGAGACCAGATCATCGAGAGCGAGTCAAAAGCCGAGTCTGAGCAAAGCCACGGATCCGAATCCGTTTCAGAAGGGCCAGACTCCAATGTAAGTATTCCAAGGCTTAATAATTTAGTTAATTACTTACTTCGCAAACTAGCTAAATCAAATCTTAGGATTAAATCACTTCTAATAGAAGTGGTCATCCTTAAAGAAGTGACAAACACTAATTCTTTACCTGATCAAGTTCAAACTGAAAATTCTACTCAAGTTCAAAAACTTGAGGAAGAAAACTCTAGCTTGAAAAATCAGGTAAAAGACTTAAAAAATATGTTAGAACGATTTTCTCTGGGATCCAAGAATTTGGACCTAATTCTTGGAACACAAAGAGCCGTCTACAACAGAACTGGACTGGGATTTAAAAGTAAAAAGAAATATAGATCTTATTTATCCTTAATAAACAAACAAGGTAGTAAATTAGTTCAAGCATGGCTCCCCAAGTCTAAATTAATCAATCAAGTTGGACTTGGCCAATACAGGGTTCCGAAGGATCAAATACACTATCTCGATGGACCAGATCGAGGCTATAATCCAGGGAAAGCTAAAAGGAAATCGATATTAAAAATTCGAAATTAAATTTTAAATTCAAAATCAAAATTAAAAAATTCGAAATTAAATTCAAAATCAAAATTAAAAAATTCAAAATTAAATTCAAAATTCAAAACCGATATTAAAAATTTAATTTTAAATTCAAAATCAAAATTAAAAAATTCAAAATTCAAAATCAAAATTAAATTCAAAATTCAAAATTAAAATAAAAAAATTCAAAATTAAATTCAAAATTCAAAATCGATATTAAAAATTCAAAATTAAATTTTAAATTCAAAATCAAAATTAAAAAATTCGAAATTAAATTCAAAATTCAAAATCAAAATTAAATTCAAAATTCAAAATCGAAATTAAAAACTCCAAATCCAAAATTCAAAAATAGATGGTGGATCCAAACTAACTGGCACCTCCAACTGAACTACCCGACAGGGTAACTGGACCTAATTTACCTGAAATGGGTAAAACAAGAATAGATTACCCGGCAGGGTAATTAAGGCTAGTTTAAAAAGGGCTAGTTTTAACTTGAACCACAGTACTGGTGAAGTTTTTGGATGATAGTATGTTAGGGAAGCTTGGGCATCGCATGTCTAGGAAGATATGGCTTCGACCTGGTGCATTTGGCCAAGTAGAACTGACCGAAGCTACCCTTAAATAGATCCTAACTAGTTAGACCAAGGTTTAGTATTAAGTTCAATGGGTAGGACTATTTGGAAAACCTCGAAGACATGGTTACTTTAATGAGCTCCGAGTGACTCACCATATCCCAGAAGTTTATCCAAAGAATGCTTACTTGTTGAACCCAAAGCTAAACCTGAATCTAACACAAAGTTAAACCAGACCCTTAAATTCAACAATAATTCATCTCACAACAATTATAGGATTCCCTGATTGACAATCTAGATCAAGTGAGATGACTAAGAAATTAAAATTAAATTAATTACCTTTATTTCAAAATTATTTTAAAAAAAACTTAAAATTCAAAATTATCTTAAAAACTTAAATTTCAAAATTATTTTAAAAACTTAAATTTCAAAATTATTTTAAAAACTTAAATTTTAAAATTATTTTAAAAACTTAAATTTCAAAATTATTTTAAAACTTAAAATTTAAAATTATTTTAAAACTTAAAATTCAAAATTATTTTAAAAACTTAAATTTCAAAATTATTTTAAAAACTTAAATTTCAAAATTATTTTAAAAACTTAAATTTCAAAATTATTTTAAAAAACTTAAATTTCAAAAAAAATTTAAAACTTAAATTTCAAAATTATTTTAAAAACTTAAATTTCAAAATTATTTTAAAAACTTAAATTTCAAAATTATTTTAAAAAACTTAAATTTCAAAATTTTTTTAAAACTTAAATTTCAAAATTATTTTAAAAACTTAAATTTCAAAATTATTTTAAAAACTTAAATTTCAAAATTATTTTAAAAAACTTAAATTTCAAAATTTTTTAAAAACTTAAATTTAAAAATTATTTTAAAAACTTAAATTTCAAAATTATTTTAAAAAATTAAATTTCAAAATTATTTTAAAACTTAAAATTCAAAATTATTTTAAAACTTAAATTTCAAAATTATTTTAAAAATTTTAATTGCAAAATTATTTTAAAAACTGAAATTACAAAATTATTTTAAAAACTTAAATTGCAAAATTATTTTAAAACTTAAATTTTAAAATTATTTTAAAACTTAAATTTCAAAATCATTCCAAAACGTTCAAAATAGGCTTAAGTATTTGCTGAACTACTTCGAGGAGTCTACTTCAAATAAGCTATCTTTAAATCCATTAAAAACCAATTCAAACTACTTCATGTGTAGGAGTTGGATCAATGGATGTTGGATAGCGGATACTCTAGACATATGACTGGAGATAAGTTGAAGTTTACTAAACTCAAGTACAAAAAGTTAGGATCAGTTGCATTCGGCAACGACGGTAAACTTAAAGTAATCGGAAAAGGTAATATTGAACTTAGTTCCGATTTCATTATTCGAAATGTCTTATTGGTTGAAAATTTTAACTTTAATTTATTAAGTATAAGTCAATTATGTGACAGTGGATATCTAGTCAATTTTGACAAATCTGTATGTCTGGTTAAAAACATAGAAACCCCTGAAATTAGACTTAAGGGACTTAGGAAGAATAACATCTACATAATTGACTTGTCAATATCCTCAATAAAGTGTCTCTTGACACAACAAGAGGAAACCCAACTGTGGCACAGAAGGCTGGGTCACACTCACACTAGACTCATTTCAAAAATGAGTCACAATGGTCTAGTTAGAGGTTTGCTCAAACTAAAATTCATTGAAAACTCAATCAGTGATGCATGTCAAAAAGGGAAACAAACCAAGTCAATCCACAAATCAACCAATCTAGAAAGAACCAACACCATACTCGAGCTCCTTCATATTGACCTATTTGACTCACATGGAGCCAAGTCACTAAGCAAGAACCAATATTGCTTAGTAATAATTGATGACTACTCTAGGTACACATGGGTAAAATTCCTAAAAACAAAAGATGAAACCTATGAAATATTTAGTAACTTTTGCAAATTAACGGAAAATGAAAAAGATACTAAAATTAAAAGAATAAGAAGTGATCACGGGGGAGAATTTGCAAATCATAGGTTTACCGAATTTTGTAAAATAAATGGATACCAACATGAATTTTCATGTCCTAGAACCCCTCAACAAAATGGACTAGTAGAACGTAAAAATAGAACATTACAAGAAGCAGCTAGGACTATGTTAAATGAATATCACTTAAATCATC
Source organism: Zingiber officinale (assembly GCF_018446385.1). NCBI lineage: Eukaryota > Viridiplantae > Streptophyta > Magnoliopsida > Zingiberales > Zingiberaceae > Zingiber > Zingiber officinale. Next base: position 15,358,218 of record NC_055986.1, on the reverse strand, counting down.
AATTTTGGGCTGAAGCGATAAATACTGCAAATTACATTCAAAACAGAATTTTAATTAATAAATTTCACAATAAAACACCATATGAACTCTACTATAATAAAATTCCCAATCTAAACTATCTAAAAGTATTTGGGTGTAAAGTTCACATTTTAAATGCCAAAGATTACTTAGGAAAATTTACACCCAAATCTAACCAAGGAATATTCTTAGAATACTCCTCTAACAATAGAGCCTTTAGAGTATATAATCAAAATACCTCGAAAGTTGAAGAAACAACTAATATAATATTTGATGAAGAAAACAACTTACCTAATATAAATGAAAATATTGACATTAATCCAAGAGCTATAGACGATGATGAAATCCAACCTAATCTTAATGAGTCAGAAGAACCAGTTTCTGACTCACAGATAAGACCAACTAGAGTAAGCACCTCTCACCCACCTGACCAAATTTTGGGTCACCCAACCTAGGAGTCAGAACTAGATCATCCTATAGAAACCTTAGTCAGATTGCTCTAATTTCTAAAATTGAACCTAAAACTATAGAAGAAGCCCTGCCTGATCCAGACTGGATCATTGCAATCCAGGAAGAATTAGCCCAATTTGAGAGAAACCAAGTCTGGGACCTTGTACCTAAACCCATAGATAAATCAATAATAGACACCAAATGGGTTTTTAGGAACAAGTTGGATGATCACGGTGATATAATAAGAAACAAAGCAAGGTTAGTAGCCAAAGGGTTTAGTCAAGTCGAAGGCTTAGACTATGATGAAACCTATGCTCCAGTAGCCAGACTCGAGTCCATTAGGATGTTATTAGCCTATGCAGCAAATAAAGGATTCAAATTGTACCAAATGGACGTTAAGTCAGCCTTTTTAAATGATTTTATCGAAGAGGTCTACGTAAGCCAACCTCCAGGGTTTGAAGACATAGACTACCCTAATCACGTATTTAAATTAAAAAAGGCACTATATGGACTAAAACAAGCCCCTAGAGCATGGTATGAAAGATTATCTAATTACTTAATATCCAAAGAATTTAACCAAGGACAAATCGATCCTACTTTGTTCGTGAAAACTATAGGAAAAGACATCTTTATAGCCCAAATCTATATTGACGACATAATCTTTGGCTCAACTAATTCAAAATTCTTAAAAGAATTTGTCAAATTAATGGAAAGTGAATTTGAAATGAGTATGGTTGGAGAACTTAATTTCTTCTTAGGCTTACAAATTAAACAAACTAAAGATGGAATCTACATTTATCAAACTAAATATGCTAAAGAGTTAATTAAAAAATTCTGTATGGAAAATTCAAAAATTATAAATACTCCAATGGCAACCAACATAAACATTGACTCTGACCCTAAAGGAAAACCAGTCGACCCAAAATACTATAGAAGTGCCATAGGTAGCTTACTCTACCTAACTACAAGTCGACCCGACATATTGTTTGCAGTAGGTATGTGCGCAAGATACCAATCCTGTGTAAAAGAGTCACACCTATCATACGTTAAAAGAATACTTAGGTATATTAAAGGAACTCTAAATGTAGGACTTTGGTATCCAAGAACTTGCACCTTTGACCTTTACGACTATTCTGACTCAGACTATGCCGGGTGCAAGCTAGACAGAAAAAGTACAAGTGGCAGCTGCCAGATTCTAGGTCAGTGCCTAGTAAGTTGGTCAAGCAGAAAGCAACATTGTGTTGCTCTATCCACCACAGAAGCTGAATACATAGCTCTAGGAGAATGTGCATCTCAACTACTGTGGATGATGCATACGTTAAAAGACTATCAACTAGAGTATAAAAATACACAAATCTTTATTGACGCGTTTGAGCGGCAATATTTCCCAGCGACCTTCTGTCTAGCTCGACGCCAGGAATTTCTGAATCTCAAGCAGGGCGACCGGTCAGTGATGGAGTACAATGCCGAATTCTGTAGGTTGGCAGAGTTTTGTCCTCACTTAGTGGCACAAGATTATGATCGTATGCAGCAGTTCACTCAGGGTCTTGCAGCATACATTCGGATTCGGATGTCAGGATTTCCAGGTAGTTCCTATCGGGAGGTTCTAGATCGAGCACTATTTATTGAGATGACTCAGCAGCAAGTGAATCAGGAGAAAAGTAAGGACAAGCAGCTGTCGCAGAAGAGAGGGAATAAGGGTCAAGACTTGCAAGTTACTTCCGAAGGATCTTCTCGGCCACAGGAATCAGGGCGCACCACGGATGGGTCTACTAGTTCCCCTAAGAGAAATCGGAAGAATGATAATAGTGAAACCAGGTGTTACCAGTGCGGCTCGAAAAGTCACCTCAAACCCGATTGTCCGTTGGATCACTCTATATGTTTCTATTGTAAGCTTTCGGGCCATGAGAGTTGGGAATGTACCCTGAAGGCTCGGTTGGAGACTACTAAAGTTACCTGTCAGGGAGATCGACCCACCCAGCCATGGCAGCAGAGAGGATCTCAAACGAATCAGGGTGCTCCACATCAGCAGAGACCTCAGCCTTCTCAGGGACAGATATATTATGTGCAGGGTCAGGAACCAGCGACTACACAGTATTCTGCCGCAGTATCTTCTCATCAGACATTTCCTGTACAGCAGGTTTTTCATCCACCTCAGCCCTACTCAGCGTTCCAGGAGCAGCTTCAGTCTCAGTATCAGCAGCCGATTCCTGCACCTTCGAATCCAGCACAGACCACCCCAGGCATGCCTCAGCTGAGCTCAGAGGAGGGTCGCGCTTATGCTATTACACGAGAGGAGGCACAGGGAGCTGAGAGATCGGTCTTCCGAGGTATTATTCTACTTTATACGTTTATTATAGGACTATTAATAGATGCTAGTGGAACCCATTTGTTTATCTCTCAAGTATCTTTTCGGAGGGTGTTACCTATACGCTAGACACGTGACATAGCGGTATCTTTACCGTCTGTAGAGGTTCTTGTTGTACATCAAGAAGTCGGTGGTTGCTATGTGGATTTCGATGGTCCGATTTTTGGGTTATAAATTTGGGGACCAAATTTTTATTAGAGGGGGAGAATGTGAGATACGGCAAAATAAAATAACCTATAATGATTACTGGGAATTTTTGGACATTTTTCTGGATTTATTTGGATGTCGTATGATAATGTTTAAGGGGATAAATTGTTAAGCTTAAGGTGGTAAAGAAAATTATCATTAAAAGAGGGTTAGTTAAGGAGTTGTGAGAACTTAACCTAACCCAAACCCTCCCCTTATAAGCTACAGTCCTAAGCCCTAAATCGCCGCCTACCCTTATTTCTTCGTGCCTACTGCCTCCGCCGATCTCTCCTCACTTGTCCTCTATTCTCGCCGACGGGCTCAGCACCGACGTACGCTCGCAACCGATTGCCGGTGCCGGGGTGCGAGACGAGTCGCCGGTCCTCCCCACGCCTGGTCGGAGGTTTCGTTGGTGACATCCTCCTTCGCAATGCCTCGGTCGGGTGAGCTGTTCTGACCTCGGTGAACGCCGAAGCTTGAATCGCCGTACTAGAGATTGAAGTGGGACGTTGATCTGCATCGCAAGAAACTATCTCGTCTTTCCGGGGCTAGAGTTGAGTGGATCTGATCGGGTTTCCTCCGTCGATCGTGGAGGTATTCGGCAGCAAGGTAGGTGGAGGTATAGGTTATCTTGATTTGGGTTCTTTAGTTAAGGAAATTCGTGGTTTGGTGCTGGAATGCGAGATTTTATTGATTGAGTTTCGGTTCTGGCAGTGGTTCATTGTGAGGAGCTCGGCCAAGCTTCTCCAGCAGCAATCCAACACTGGCGGACATCCCCAGCAGATGATTTTCGGCCGTGAGTCATTGGGTAAGCCATTTTCAGCTTTGGATGTAGACCTACAGTTCTGGTTGTTAGGTTTAGGTTGGGATTATGTGTTGATTGGGTGTGATTGTGTTGTTGGTAGCCCTGTTGGTAGCCCTGTGAGAGCTCGAATCTGTGAATTTGTAGCATTGGACAGCATCGGTGTGCTAGCGCCGGCGATCTCACCTTCCGGCGGAGAGTCAACAGTGGGGAGCTCACCGTGAGGTAATGTTTTAGGTTTTCTGATATCTAGTTTAATTGAACAGATATTTTGTACATTAGTGTATTGGGGACAAATGCATGATTTGGGGGAATCCTAATTTTATGATCTGAAGGCATACGGTTAGGGCTGTGGATTGGGTATTAGTAGATCAGAATGGTTTCGTTGGGATAGTGAATGAAACTTGGATTTAATTCACCTGTCATATACACTAGTATGGTTATTCAGTTTCATATGTACTTAGTTAAATTGATACATTGACACAGGACTCTGATCGAGGAAGGTGTCGTGACGAGGGGGACGTCGGATTCAGCCTACATTTAGAGGCGGGTATTTCTTGCTTTATCTCTTTAGTATTTTGATCCTAGTGCATGAGCTTTATGTTCAGATAGTTGCTGTATCTATCTTGACTCCACTCCTATTCTTCCTGCGTTTGATACTTCCACTCGATCTTTGAGCTACTCGTTTTTGTATCTATACAGTCTCTCGTTGCTATTCATGATATTTAGCAGATACTATAGTACTAGGTATTGGATACCAGATACCAGACATTAGATAGTAGGTATTGGATATATGGACACCTGATACCATGTTTACCTGCTTTGATTACTGTTTATTTATGCTTAGTATTGAGCATGCGGATTCATGTAGCATACCTGATTTCCCGTTATATATATATGATGACTGTTGCATTATTCGCATCATGTCATTGCATGCATAGCCGACGACTTTGGCTCCCTTGTGGTTGAGACGGTCGTTGGCACTCGACCACTTATGGGTAGTGGTAGCTTGGAGCGTGCCGCATGTCCTGTCTTGCCCCACTCGCACACTCATGGGTAGTGATTCGGAGTCGCGCAGGACCCCGTCATGACGTAGCTATTCACTACTATGCAACTGTCCTCGGCCACTCGAGTAGTGGTAGGGAGTGTGTACAATTTGTCATTGTCCCGGCCTCTCGTCCATAGAGAGGTGGGGGGGAGTGACCATCCGTGCATACGCTACTTTTTGATATATGATTATGCTTTATGCTTACTTATGCGCTCATATCACATACATTATATATGCTTGGACACCGATTACTATTGCGATACCTTATATGTGATTCGGTAGTTATGAAGCAGATCTTGTAGCTTTACTTTATCTCGGACCTTACATCGTTAGCCTAGGATATGGTTTCGGTATGGATATGTATATACTTTGTTTACCCCGTAGTATCTGCTATTTATCTTTCCGAGACTGTATCCTTTTGTATTCCTCGTTCTTTATGATACTCATGCACTATCCTATTACCCGCTGAGTTTTATACTCACCACCCGCATTGGTAATTTCACCAGGTAGCTGATAGCGATGCTAGTACGCTTGGAGGAGGATCCCGACTGCCGGTCCCATGTCACTTCCGAGGATGGTTTTACGGTTTTGGTTTTCATTTTATTGTGAGTTAAACCTTTGAATTTAGCATTGTAATAATTGAGCTGTGGACTTGTTATTTGTATTTGGTTGTTTTGCCGATGAGTCAAGCCGGGCCGGCCCGCGGTGATTTTTTGTTATTTTATCTTTGTTATTCTTGTTTTCCGCTGTGTTTGACTTTACAGCCGTGTGGGCTGTATATTATCTGCGTGGTTGTGATATATTTGTATATATATTATCTGTGGTGTTGTATACCAGTTCTATTTGTCACTACAGGGGAGGTGCTGTCCGATTTTCGTCGGACAACCTTACCCTCGGGGCGTGACACTATCAACTAGAGTATAAAAATACACAAATCTTTATTGATAATATCAGCTCAATTAATCTCACCAAGAATCCTATTCACCACTCCAGGACTAAACACATAGAGGTAAAACACCACTTTGTAAGGGACCATGTAGCTAAAGGTGAAATTGCACTCAACCACGTTGAGTCCAAATCAAACCTAACTGACATCTTTACAAAACCCTTACCTGAACTTGAGTTCAGTGCACTTAGAAGGCAAATAGGAATGTGTTGGGTAGAGTAGGGGTCTTATTTTGTTGTCTTATTCTTTTAATTCTAGGAAAAATTTTCAAAATTTCCAATTTCCTAGATTTTTCAAACTTCTGGATTTACTTATCATTTTTCAAATTCTAGGAAAAGTAATTTTTAAAATTCCCAATTTTCTAGATTGTTCAAAATATTGAAATAGCCTAGGCTTTCCCCCTAGAAATCATGTTCCCCTAGAATTAAGCCAGAGCATCTCACAAGCACCTAGGTATAACTTGATTGTGATTGAAAAATATAGAACGGCGTGAGATGCATAGGGTATAGCCTGGACTCAAGAATGCTTATATCTGTGCATCAATATGAGTCTGGGCATTAAATACGCAATATACATTAATCAAGTTAAGTCCTCCAGCTCTAGTCAAATCTAGCTGGACCAAAGTAACTTAACTTGACTAACCAAGTGAAAGCTATTGTCCTGTAGACAATCAGCAAGTAACTTAAGGTTAGACAGTTGGCAGAGGCTACTCAATTTTCTAGTTAAAAATATTTTGTTCTTTAGGGCTCTGATACCTAGTAAATCAATCTAATGAACATGACTCATGCTTGGACTTAAGGACCAACTGAACTTGAATGAATAACCTTGTCCTAACACTTGACATTAACTTTTAAACCCTGTTGAACTTAAGCTAACCTATTGATTTGAGTAATTTCCTGTACATTTTTTTTTCAAAGACGAACAAACAATTTCCTGTACATTATTAAAGTGTCTATTATTGCCCATTTTTTGATATATGGCAAAGGGGGAGAGTAGCAAACTGTAAAATTCAAATTAATAGTTAAAGGGGAGCAAAAGTTAAGGGGGAGCATATAGGTTACGTTATCAAATTTGGTCATTTTGTAAGAAGCAAATTGTAAAATTCAAATTAATAGCTAAGGGGGAGCAAAAGTTAAGGGGGAGCATATAGGTCACTTTAGCGAATTTGCTTTGGTCAGTTTTGTTCATCTATACTTAGCAGATTTGCCTGTGCTAAAAATGTTTATCTATTCGTTTGTTTACTTAACTTTGAATTTGAGTTGCCATAATCAAAAAGGAGGAGATTGTTGGTGCGGGAAGCATCCGACGATCGAACTCGTGTTTTGATAATGGCAAAGAATTCAAAGTTAAGGTGTTTTGTTGTCTAACAAGTCTACTTGAGAATGTTAGGAAAGTCCTAGCTGTGGTTAGACAAAGGGAAAAACCCTAGGGGGTGATAACTCTAGGTCATAGGGGGTGGTAACCCTATGCGGAAAGTCTTGGCAGGTTGATGTCTTCAGGCAAAAGTCCTAGGGGGTGGTAACCCTAGGTGGAAAGTCCTGGTGTCGCGAACCAGGTGAAAGTCTGGACTAGCCGGGAAGTGGATGTCCAGCAGAAAGTCCAGAAGTATCGAGTGCTGAGCAAAAGTCCAGTCGATCTGGAGGATCGCACTGGCAACAAGTAAATCTCCTGAGTGGAGTAGGTGAGGACGCGTTCCCCGTAGAGGGAACAGTAGGCGTCGGGTCTACCTAGGGTTTCCGGTTGGAAACCCGAAGTCAGACTCGGACAGTTCGGAGACTGTCTATACTTCATTTATCATATTTATTGTGCTAACTTTGTGTTGCAGGATAGTGTTTGGGACTAACGTATCTTGCAAGTGCAAAGGAGCAACCTAAAGCCTCGGATGAACAGTGTCCGAGGCGCCTCCATGGAGCTTGGAGGCGCCTCGGGTGCACAAGCTGAGCTGGCTGCGAAGCACCATTGGAGGCTCCTTGAAGAAGGCAGAAGGCGCCTTGGAAGGCGCCTTGAGTGAGGTTTAAGGCGCCTTAAGCAAATGAACTTCGACCAGTTCAAGCTTGATCCACGCGGAGGATTCGGCAGCATGGAGGCGCCTTGAACACCCTTTATAAGGGGGTTTCGACCAGCACTTCAAAATAATGAATACCAAGTGATCTCTCATCAACGTGCTGCTCCAAAAGACGTTCCGAAGTGCTGCTACAAGTGCCCGACGACCCGAAGCTTCAGATTTAGCATTTCTTGTTGTCGGTATAATACTTATAGCTTTTTGTACTCATAATTCTAAACTTTTAATGAGCCTATAGTTGTTGCCCATGGAAAGCGATCAAGGATCACGGGCCTTCGAGTAGGAGTCGCCTTAGGCTTCGAACGAAGTAAAATCTCTCGTGTCTCTCTCTGTGTGTTTGTTCTTTATTCCGCTGCTTGTTTTAACTCGATAGTTTTATGATTCCGAAAAATGAAATAGCCGTGAGCGCTATTCACCCCGCCTCTAGCGCTTCTCGATCCAACACATCCTTGTGTCATATCTGAGTCCATCTTGAACTTGGGCTTTTGAAATTTTTGACTTGATGAAATTGTTGCTTCAACTTCTTCTTCCTCTAACTTGTTGCCCTTCCGGCGAAGAGTAACTTGGCTCTGATACCACTTGTTGGGACACTTTGGAGCTAGAGGGGGGTGAATAGCTTCTCGCATTTCGTCGATGATGATATTGCAGTAGATAAAACTTGATACAAAAGCACCCCAAGGCTAACAAGAGAATTTACTTAGTATCTACCTCAAGAAGAAGTCACTAATCCAAGGATCTTATTCTCACTCACACATCCACTAAAAATACACTCCTTTTCGGAAACACTTTTGGAGGTGGAGAAATCTCGTACAAGACTCTAAATACAACAAGAGGAAGAAAGAAGCAAATACAAAGAAAATATTACAAGATTTACACAAACAAAACTGTAACTAGCTTCTTTTTCTTGTTTGGGAATGCCTCTTGACCTTGGAAGTGCAGTAACACTTGTCTCCAAGAAGCTTCAAGAACTGGCGAATTCGGTGAAGAGAGTGGAGAAGCAAAGTTGTAAGCGATGTGTCAGAACAGTGTACCCAAAAACCTTTTATCGGGCACAACAACTAATTTTCCAATCGTAATTGATTACTCCAATCGATTGTGCATGCATGATCGACTAGCCTAATCGATTAGGCATGCTTCTATTCACACGATTATTGCTTGTAAGCGATTAAGCTTCCTTGCTTAATTGCTTACCAAACTCTCTGTGCATTCGTGAAATCCGGGCTTAATAGATTGTCGTAATCGATTAAGCATTCATAATTAATTGACATAATCAATTATGAACCTCTCTGTACACTTTGCAAAACCTACTTAATCAATTACCTTAATCAATTCAGCTTTGGTAATCGACTAACCTAGTCAATTACCAAGCCCTAACTTCTAAATCTAAGTCTAGGGATCCTTTACCCAGCTTCTGGTCAACTGTAACCTGTTGGGACTTCTCATTGCCTAGCATCGGTCAACCTTGACCTGCTGGGACTTTTTTATCAAGTGTTCGATCATACCGTTGACCTACTTGGACTTCCAATCACCAGTGTCCAGTCAACCTTAACTCACCTAGATTTCTACTGCTTGATTTCACTCACCAGGACTTCCTCACTGCCTAGTTTCACTCACTAGGGCTTTTCACTTAGCTTCATTCACCAAGATTTTCCTTTTGCCTTGCTTCAATCACTAGGGCTTTCCACTTGGCCTCAGTAACCAGGATTTTCCTTCTGTCTAGCTTTACTCATTAGAGCTTTCCACACCAGGTGTCCAGTCAACACTGACCCACTTGGATTTTCTTCTTCTACCAACCTTTCCACACCAAGTTGTTGGTTGCTACTCGGAATATCGTACTGGTTCCCCTGTACAAAATTTTTGTACAAGTCCTAAACCTTTCCTAACAACCTATTGTGTTCCTTAGAAATTAAACTTGGAATCGCAAACAGAACTTAACATTATTGATTCCAATTTAACTTATTTATTCTTAGAGGTTTAGACTTGGATTGCAAACGATGCTTAAAATTATTAATCCAAATCCACCTATGTTACAAAGTTGATTAAATATTTATTTCAAAAATCGGCTTCTAGGTTAAACATGGCAAGGCACTAGGCCTTCTTGGGTATGAGATCATCCACCACTTCCTAGACAAAGTCTTTCAACGAAATTCAATATTTAATCTCTTTATAGTAACCCTAGGTTTAACCACTAAGAACAATCAAATCACAAGATTGAAAAAAAAGAAACACAAAATTGAAACATAAATTTGATTGCCTAGAATCATTAACCTCTTGTGTTTGGTATTTCAAAATCCATACGAAGAAAACTAGTATGATGCGGAATAAAATTACTAGTTATACTTTTCTTTGTAAGCAACAACCTCTTAATCTTCTATTGTATTCCTCTCCTTCTCTTGGACATCGTGTGGGCGACGATCTACAAAGAAGAAATCCACCAAAGCCTTCCTTGCTTCCAAGTTTCGGCCACCACCACAATGCTCCAAGGGATGCTAGAAAGCAATGTCTCCTTTCTCTACTTCTTCACCTCCAAGCAACCAGCCACTAAGAGCTCCACAAGAGATGATGTCGCCGGCCACAAAGAAGAAGAGAAAGAGAAGAGGAAGGGTCGGCCACCAAGGATGGAAGAGAGGAACAATAGAATAGGTTATGTCTCATGAAGGCACCCCCTCCCTCTCTTTTATAATCCTTGGTGAATCCAAAAAAGGAAAGTTTTATAACAAAAAATAAAACTTCCTTTTATTCCTCTCTATGGCCGGCCACACCATGTTTAAACAAACAAGGAAAGATTTTAAACAAAAATTAAAATCTCTCTTTTAAAATTCTTTTGTGGTTGGCTATAAAAAGAATATTTTATAAATTAAAATCTCTCTTTTAAATCCTTTTATGGATATCTATAAAAGATAAGATCTTTAAAAAAACTCCTTTTATATCATGGTTACAAAAAAGGAAAATTTTATCAAAAAATTAAAATCTTTCTTTCACATTATAGATAACTATAAATAAGGAAAGATTTCTAATCTTTCTTTTAATCCTTTGTAGAAAATCTATAAAAGGAAAGATTTTAAAATTTAAAACTCTCTTTTAAAACCATGTGGATAAAATCATAAAGGGAAAGATTTTATTAAAAATTTATTTTTAATAAAGTTCCTCTTCCCTTTCACACTTGGTCGGCCCCTTGCTTGGGCACCAAGCAAGGCTTGGCCAGCCCTAGCCTTAGTTCCAAGCTTGGCTTGGCCGGCCCCTTGCTTGGGCTCCAAGCAAGGATAGGGGCCGGCCCCTAGCATGGGCTAAGAGGCTAGGCTTTGGGTGGATATAAGGCTTTATATAAGAGGCTACAATAGGGACCGAGATAAGGAATTGGTTATGGTCTCCCGATGAACTTGAGCTTCCCGTGTTCGCTCCAAACACTCAACTCAAGTTCATCAATAATAACTCATACCACTAAAGAGCTATCATTGAACTACCGCACCAATCCCAAATTATATTTTGGGCTCCTTCTTATTATGAGTGTGTTAGTCTCCTTGTGTTTAAGATATCGAATGTCTATTAATTAAATGAGTTACTGACACTCACATAATTAACGTCTAGCTCCAAGAGTAGTACCACTCAACCTTATTGTCATGTCGGACTAAGTCCACCTGTAGGGTTTACATGACAATCCTTATGAGCTCCTCTTGGGGACATCATCAACCTAGATTGCTAGGACACAGTTTCCTTCTATAATCAACAACACACACTATAAATAATATTATTTCCCAACTCATCGGGCATATTGATTTATCAAAATAAATCTCACCCATTGATACATTAAAGAAATAAATACTAAATATATGTGCTTGTTATTATATCGGGATTAAGAGCACACACTTCCATAATAACAGAGGTCTTGTTCTTTTATGCAGTCAGTATAAAAAGAAACTACCTCAAATGGTCCTGCTCAATACACTCAGAGTGTACTAGTGTAATTTTATAGTCAAGATAAACTAATATCAAATTACACTACGACTGTTTCAATGGTTTGTTCTTATCCATCTTAGTCGTGAGCTACTATTTATAACTTATAAGGAACTGATAACATGATCTTCTGTGTGTGACACCATACACCATGTTATCTACAATATAAATTAATTGAACAACTACACTTAGCATATAAATGTAGACATTTGACCAATGTGATTCTTTATTTCAAAATAAATGTTTACAAAAAGCTAGGCTTTTAGTATACACTCTAATACTTTTTTACCAAGTGTCCGATCATACCTTTGACCTACTTGGACTTTCAATCACCAGTGTCCGATCAACCTTAACACACCTAGATTTCTATTGCTTGATTTCATTCACCATGACTTCCTCACTGCCTAGCTTCACTCACTAGGGCTTTTCACTTAGTTTCATTCACCAGGATTTTCCTTCTGCCTTGCTTCAGTCACTAGTGCTTTCCACCTGGCTTCAGTAACCAGGATTTTCCTTCTGCCTAGCTTTACTCACTAGGGCTTTCCACACCAGGTGTACGGTCAACACTGACCCACCTGGATTTTCTTCTTCTACCAACCTTCTCGTTGGACTTGCCCTTGCGTAATTTCCAGTTAGGACTTCCCAATCAAGTATCTAGTCAACCTTGACCTACTTGACTCTTCTTCTTATCAAACTGGTCAATCCTAGACCATTGGGAGATTATACCAACAATCTTCCTAATCGAACAATTCTAATTGCAATCTCAATATATTGTCAAACATCAAGACTCAACCTTCAACCAACTCAAACATAGTCAAACTGGTCAACCTTGACCTAGAAAATTACACCAACACTTTATCTCCTTGAGGACACCTCCAACGAGTCCAAGGCTCCTTCAAGCCTGCTCCGAGGTGCCTCCAGACAGCTCTAAGACACCTCAGACATTATTCATCCGAAGTTGATTTTTGCTCCTTTAGTCCTACAAAATACGTTAGTCCAAAAACAAAGTGTACCCAAAAAAATAAGGTTACCATAATATAGAAAATCATTATTAATTAGATCCTATTTGTCTATACCAGAATCTAGTCATGGTCTGCATACCCAATTAGATTTCGGTCGACTGTTAGGTCCCGGGGACTCAATCGGACTTTCTACCAGATATTGGGTCACTTCTTGACGTATCTGAACTTCCCATCAGCTATCAGGTCCAACAGACCTAGCTAAATTTTAGCTTAATGTCAGGTCCTCCCGACCAGTTAAGTTTTGTACACGTGGTAACAAAGTTAGGTCACACCACTGTTAGAATGTATACTAAAAGCCTAGCTTTTGGTATAAACATTTATCTAGAAATAAGAATCACATTGGTCAAATGTCTACATTTATGATAAATGTAGCTGTTCAATTAATTTATATTGTAGATAACATGGTGTGTGGTGTCACACACAGAGGATCATGTTATCAGTACCTTATAAATTATAAACAGTAACTCATGACCAATATGAAAAGGAACAAACCATTGGAAGGTCGTAGTGTAATTAGGTATTAGTTTATCTTAAGAGTGTATTGAGTAGGACCATTAGAGGTCATTTCTTTTATACTGACTTTATAAAGGAACAAAGACCTCAGTTATTATGGAAGTGTGTGCTCTTAATCCTAATATAATAACAAGCACATATATTTGATATTTATTTCTTTAATTTATCAATGGGTGAGATTTAGTTCGATAAATCAATAAACCCGATAAGTTGGGAAATGATATCACTTATAATGTGTGTTGTTGATTATAGAAGGAAATTGTGTCCTAGTAATCTAGGTTGAGAATGTCCCCAAGAGGAGCTCATAAGGATTGTCATGTTAAACCCTGCAGGTGGACTTAGTCCGACATGACGATAAAGTTGAGTGGTACTACTCTTGGACTAAGATATTAATTAAATGAGTTGTCAGTAACTCACTTAATTAGTGGGCATTCGACATCTTAAACACAGGGAGACTAACACACTCATAATAAGGAGCCCAAAAATATAATTTGGGATTGGTGTGATAGTTCAATAATAGTTTTCTAGTGGAATGAATTATTATTGATAAAATTAAGTTGTGTGTTTGGGGCGAACACGGGATGCTTAATTTTATCGGGAGACCAAAACCAATTTCTCCTCTCGGTCCCTATCGTAGCCTCTTAATTATAAAGTACTATACCCACCTTCTTACCCATCATATAGGGGCCGACCAAGCTAGGGCCGGACATGGGTAGGTTCATGGTTGAATTCATGTGGCCGGCCCTAGCTTGAACTCAAGCTTAGGTCGCCGGCCCTATTAAAATAAAAAGGAATTTTAATTTTAAAAAAATTGTTTTTATGTGGATAACATGATTTAAAAGAGAGTTTAAAAATTTAAATCTTTCCTTTTATAAGATTCTATAAAAGATTAAGAGAAGAGCTAAATCTCTTCCTTATTTGTAGATTAAAAGGTTGATTTTAATTTTGATAAAAACTTTCCTTTTAATCATATTCATGATTTAAAAGAAAGTTTAAAAATTAAAAATTCTCTTTTATTAGTTTCTACAAAAGATTAAGAAAAGATTTAATATCTTTCCTTATTTGTAGATTGAAAGGAGATTTTAATTTTTAGAGATAACTTTCCATTTTGGAAATTATCCACATGTTTAAAAAAAAGATTTCCTTTTTATTAACCAATCATGAAGGGATAAAAATTATTGGAGAAATTTTTATAAATTTCTGGAAACAAATTAGGAAGTTTTAATTTTTGTTTTAATTAAAACTCTCTTGTTTTGGGGAAAGAGGTGGCCGACCATTGTAATTGAAAAAAGAAAATTGTTTTAATTAAAATAATTTTTCTTTTTCATGGTAAAGGAATTAAGGAAATTTTTATTTAAATTTCCTTATTTGCCAAGGCCAAGGATTATAAAAGAAGGGGTAGAGGTGCCTTCATGGTGAACAACTCTATTCTTTTTCTTCCTCTCTTTTCTTCCTAGGTGTGGCCGGCCCCTAGAGGTTCCCCTTCCCCTTCTCTCTTCTCCTTCTTGTGGCCGAGACTTCATCACCTCTTGGAGACATAGAAGTGGTCGGGTCTAGCTTGGAGAAAAAGAGAGAAAGGAGGCTTGTTTCTAGCATCCCTTGGAGCTTGGTTGGTGGAAAAGTTCTTCATCCTTTGGAAGTTTTTTCTTGGCCGAAACTTGAAGGAAGAAAGAAGAAGGTGCCTTGGTGGTTCTCATTCCGGAAGATCATTGCCCACACAATGTCCGAGGTTAGAAGAGGAATACGGTAGAAGATCAAGAGGTCATTAAAAGTTCACAAAGAAAGATATAACTAGTAATTATTTTCTACATCATACTAGTTTTATTTCTTTGTAAAAATACCAAATACAAGAGGCATGTGATTCTAGGTTTCGAATTAGTTTTCGATGTTGTGTTCTTTTGTTTTCTTTTTGAACTTGTGCTTCGATTGTTCTTTTTGGTTAACCTAGAGTTATTTAAGGAAATTAAATATTAGCTTTCTTTAAAAGGCTTTGTCTAGTCGGTGGTGGTTGTTCCCATATCCAAGAAGGTCATGTGCCTCGCCACGTCAGTACTGGAAGTCAATTTTGGAAATAGATATTTAATTATCTTCGTAACCTAGGTGATTTGGATCAAACGTGTTAAGTTCCGCAGAAGATCCAAGTCTAAACGTAAAAGAACAAATAAGTTAAACTTAGGATCAAAAGTGTAAAGTTCTACAGGCGATCTAAGTGTAATTTAAAAGAACACATGGTAGCTAGGAAAAGGTTCAGACCTTTATACAAAATTTTTATACAGTGGAACCGTTAGGCTTTCCGAGTAGCAACCAACAATCACATCTAACTTTAATCTATTTATCATTTATCAAAACTTACATTTGACCATTAGTGCTAACTGCACCAACAGCTTGTGCAGTCTGAAGTGGAGCATAAAGGGTTGCACACTCGGCTTCTCTATTTGGTTAAACAACACAAAAGGATGGAGATCAGATAATTGAATTGAAAAGCCAGCCAACTCAGTCGGCCTCGTCGAGAGGCCAAGTTGTGTAGACTTTGAAAGAGACAAACAAGGTAAAGGTTAAGGAGGCAATAACTCAATTGGCAAGGGAGAAGGCTGAGACCAAGATGTAGATGTGATGCAAAAGGGATAAGACGCATTCAGACAGGGCTCATGAGCTAAAGTGTGAGCTAATTCAGGCCCAAGTTGCTACACGAGCTTCGAAGGAGATGGCCAAATAGGCCCAAGCTTCACAGGAGTCGGATAAACAAGCCGAAGAGGAGCTACTCTAAGCCCAATACAAGATGACCTTACAGGAGGTGAAACTGACCACTTTGGAGGGCCAGTAGTTGCAACTTCAATTTGATCTCTGCGCCAAAACCTTGGCTAAGGAAAGATTAGAGCTGCAGTTGGATAAGGAAAAGGGGCAAGGAGTAAAGCTTGCCTCTGAGTTGGAGATTGCCAAGATCATGTCGATTGACTACCAAGCTTATGAAGAAAACTGCTAATAAGATCAAAAGAAGGTTTTTTTGGCATCTGAAGATTTCCATGGCCTGCTCAGGCGGAGGACAAACAACGTGCTCAAGCACAAACTTGAAGGCATCATCTGCCAATTTATTCGGTCAAAGCTTATTCCGAGGGGGAGCGATCTATTGTTCTTAAACTTGAAGAAAGTCTTGGACTATCTGCCCGACTTAGAGAAGGATGACTGACAGTGCTTCCCATCTCCAATGCTGACTCCACTGCTAGTTGGTTTTTTTTTAACAGTTATCTTTGTATTGCTT
Organism: Zingiber officinale; assembly: GCF_018446385.1. Taxonomy (NCBI): domain Eukaryota; kingdom Viridiplantae; phylum Streptophyta; class Magnoliopsida; order Zingiberales; family Zingiberaceae; genus Zingiber; species Zingiber officinale. The sequence goes on along the minus strand of NC_055986.1, from coordinate 15,341,590 downwards.
CTGTTTTAAAATTTAGAAGTAAAATTATGTATTTTTCCAGTCATATCATGTTTCATGTGTTGAATGTGTACCTTCATTGTGTTTCTGAGTGATGCGCGGGTGAGGTAGTGACTAAGGTGATGATCTTTCCAAAAGAGTTCAAGTAAGGAACGACCGATCCCTTGATTAATCAACCTAATTGCCTTCCTTTAACATGTTTACACCAAGGGTGTTAAGTAGTGGATGATACAACCGAAGGTCATTGAAAAAGAAGCGCTCAGCCCGTTATGGGATGAAGTCTCTAACTTGAGATTAAGCGTCTCCACTTGTGGTAGGGCTAAGTCATTAGGCCAAGGATAAGAATCCAAGTATATCATAAGACTGGGTTGTTAGTGCGGGGCTTGGAGTTCTGGGTATGTCATAAGGCTAAGTCGCTAGCGCGGAGCTAGGAGTTAGGGCTTGTCATAGGATTGAGTCGCTAGCATGAGGTTAGTAAATAGTAATTTTTGGGTCTCCTGTAAGGCAAATTCCATGCTAGTTTTAACTAATTCCACGCGATTGAATTTAGCTAATTCCATGCTAATTCCACGCTAGTTCCACGCAATTGAATTTAGCTAATTCCACGGTAGTTCCACACAATTGAATTTAACTAATTCCATGCTAATTGATGATTTTTTTTAATTCCACGCAATTGAATTTAATTCCACGCTAATTGAAGATAATTTAGGTTTTTAATTTCGTTGCTAATTAAATTTCCGTTGATGATTTTTTTTAGTGGTGGACGTCTAAAATTCCACACAATATTATTTTTTTTTGTTTCCTTCATTTTTTGCAATTTATATAAGAACGACACTGCGATTAGACAGTGTCAGAATTAAATAACCATTCTTGATCTTTCTACCCAAGTTTAAAATCTAGGGTAATGCTAAATGGTCAGAATCTGACCAGCTAGAATTCATGCATGCATGCATGTACAAGGGTATTTTAGTAATATCATATGCATATATTAATTACATGCATGTATTATGATTGGACGATAGAGAATTCTAGCTGGACAGATTTTGGCCAACAAGATTTACTCTAAAATCTATTGGAGACCACCAAAACATCCTCATTAATGCATGCACCATTTTTTTCCCTAGATATAATTAAGGTAGCGTTAGGCCTACACTTAGATATAATGAACTATTTTATTATATTCTTCCCCGTATTTAATGTATTTACTACCGGACATCTCTTTAATTAATTAGTTTTTAATTAGGCCATATTCACTACAAAAAATAAAGGATTTAGGGACAAAATTGGGAACGAATTTAAAAAAAAAAAATCGTTGCAAAAATTTTTGCGACAAAATTTGGGACGAAAATTTTTTCGTCCCAAAATGGTTGATGCCAACTTTTGGAACGAATTATGGATTGTTACAAATTTGGGGACGAATTTGGCGACGAAAAAACTTTTCGTCCCCAAATTCGTTGCAAAAAAGTATAGAAATTTGCAACGAAAACTGTTTTTGTTGCAAACCTAGGAACAAATTTAGGGCCGAATTTACATAATTTTTCTGCCAAAATTGTCTTGATTTTTGCAACAAATTTGGGGACGAATTCGGTGACAAATTATAGTTTGTTGCCAAGTTTGTCCCTAATATTGCAACGAATTTGGGGACAAATTCAGTGACAAAATTATTTTTGTTGCCATCTTTGTTCCTAATTTTGCAACGAATAATAAATTTGTTGTAAAACTGGCAACGATAAATTTTCATCCCAGAATTCGTCCCAAATTCTGGGACGAAATTTGGGACGAAATTTGTGGATTCGTCCCAAAATTCGTCCCAAATTCTGGGACGAATCCACAATTCATCCCAGATTTTGGGACGAATTTTGGGACGAATTTTGTGGATTCGTCCCAAAATTCATCCCAAAATCTGGGACGAATTCTGGGACGAAAATAATTTTGTCCCAAATTACGATAGAATTGGGACAAATAATTTTCGTTGCCAAATTCGTCCCTATTTCAAATAATTTTTTCCAGCTTCAATTTCTTTCTACAATACAATCCAAATACATACAAACCAAATTCAAATAACAAATAATATGCATTCAACACATCCTAATTTAACATTCAACACATAGAAATTTAACATTCAACACATCGATCAACTCATAATTCAAGAAGTATAAAGTTTGCAACAAAGTTTACAATATCCATCTTGTTCAAGCTATTAGAAAATATGATACAAAGTTCAACAACCCAATGTTTTATAGTCCATCATCCATCCAACAACACTAAGAATACATATAGTCATCTTCATGTGACACAAAATCTTTGATCCCCATCAAATCTCCTTTGCCTACATAACAACAAACAAATAAACTAGATCATGTCTAACTAGAAAGATTGTAAATATTATACGATATGGTCATGTAAAAAGAATAATTGGAAACAAAACATAAATGTGAAATTCCTTAAACATTCTAATAAAAGCCCTAATTCTAATAAAAGTCATATTTACCAACGATATGAATCATCCATGTCATAACAACGGTAAATAAAATTATAAGAATTATTTTGAAGCTAAGTACATGTATCGTAACTACGATACAACCTAATATAATTGACACATCATATAGAGAGAAAGAGAGAGAGATATTGTGAAGTATGGTATTAGGGTTTAAATTTTCTCACTTAGTTAACTTTATTTTTCATTTTAATTTGCTGAATTTATAGTTTTGTCTTTGGTTGATATTTAATGTAAACTAAAGGATGTTTAAAATAATTGTTCATTTCATTGTGTTAACTAGTTGACAATTTCATATGAATAACTTTAGCACATTTTTAACAACTCTTTACAAAATATTAAGGTAGGAGGATGCATCGTTATCTAGTAAAGAATTTTAGAATAGTGTAATGTAATTCTAGATGAAATATAAAACTTTTATGTATCTATATAGTTTTGAAACTATACATAGATCAAATTCAGAACTTTTATGCATCATTATCATTGAAGACAAAACAAGAAAGAGCAACTTATCAAAAAGAATGAACAGGATTAAACAACTATTTAAAGCTAATTTTAACATAATTATTTAAAGTTAACTTTATATAATTAAACACCTATAACATAATTATTTAAAGCTAACTTTATATATAGATCAGTCAATGCATATTAAAGAACTTAGGAATACCGAAAAGAGGTGAACAAATACAGTTGTCTTCAACTACACTGAGATCAGACCAACTTGAGACCTGCACAAACAACATTATCAAATCAGGAAAAAAATAAAGTCAAAGTATTAGAGACTTCATTCATATTGCCTAATTATGCTTTAATTTTGTTACTGGTACACAACTAAGAATCATATAGATTAGTCTACGTCAAAGATACATAACTTGAGTAGATGCAAAATTTAAAAATTGCCTCAGTCCAGTGATAAACTCAGGAGTTAACCCCTGACGATTAGGTAAATTTTTGTTATACATCCAACTTCGCTCATTCTGCATTTTACCTGAATTCAACTGTTTAGTTAAACACTATTAAAAGTTACTATAGATAAATCTTATCATTGAGGACAAAACAAAAAACAACAGCTAATCAAAAAGACGGAACGCAATTAATCAACTATAATAAAATTATTTAAAGCTAACTTTATATATAAAGTAAATGCATAATAAAGAACTTAAGAATACCGAAAAGAAGTCAACAAATATGTCTTCAACTACACTGAGATCACGCCAAAATGAGACCTGCACAAAAGAACATTATCAATTCAGACAGTAATATTTGAATATTAACTTAAACAACTGATAAAATGGTGCACGCGCGGGATAGTCCGGCGGCAGGTTCATCTCGTTGGCGGTGGCGAGCCAGCCCGCTTCCGGATCGACGCTTCGGGGCAGGGTGGCGGGATCGTGGAAGCCGGCCCAGTCGTAGCGGCCGTCGCCCGGCGCCGGCAGCAACCCGTCGTGGCCGGGCCGCACCGGCGCCTTGCCGGCTCCGAGAGCGTTTTGCTTACCAAACGAAAACCTTCCACCGCCGATCGTCGTAGATCACGCCGTCGTCGGTCGGAGATGTGGCCAAAACCTGGAAATCGTAGATGGGAAGAAGGGGGAACGGGGGAGAGAGAGGAAAGAAAAGAGAGAAGGGAAAAAGAATCGGGTTGGGAATTAGATCTAGGGTTTTTAGGAACAAATATTTTTTGTTCTCAATTTCGTCCCTAAAATTGGGACGAATTTCTGGATTCGTCCCAAAACTTAAATTAATTTAAAATAAATTAAATCAAAGACCGAAAGCTTATATCTTGACCTAGAGACATCGGAATTTGATGAAACAAGTTTCTATGCGTTCGTATCGTTGTCCTGATCATAACTATGTCACAAAACATATTTTTTAAATAATATTTTAAATGATTCAAATTTTTAATACCAAATTAGGTCAAATTAGAATTAAAAAATTCCAAAAATAAAAATATTTGGTAAAAATTATTTTTTATGGATATATTTACGATTAGGACAATGATACGAACGCATAGAAATTTATTTCATCAAATTCTGATGTCTCTAGGTCCGTATATAAGGCGTCCCATTTTGTTTTTTTTTTAAAGATATTTAAAGTTTGGGACGAATCCAGGATTCGTCCCAAAACTTAAAATAATTTTAAAAAAATTAAATCAAAGACCGAAAGCTTATATCTTGACCTAGAGACATCGAAATTTGATGAAACAAGTTTCTATGCGTTCGTATCGTTGCCCTGATCGTAAATATGTCACAAAACATATTTTTTAAATAATATTTTAAGTGATTCAAAATTTTAATACCAAATTAGGTCAAATTGGAATTAAAAAATTCCAAAAATAAAAATATTTGGTAAAAAATATTTTTATGGATATATTTACGATCAGGACAATGATACGAACGCATAGAAATTTGTTTTATCAAATTCTGATGTCTCTAGGTAGATATTTTTTAATACATATATAGGTTGCTATTAGCTAAAAAGGTGTTGTACGGTGAACGGTTGTAAATTAGTGTCTGAAAGCTTATATCTTGACCTATAGACATTGGAATTTAATGAAACAAGTTTCTATGCGTTCGTATAGTTGCCCTGATCGTAAATATGTCACCAAACATATTTTTTAAATAATATTTTAAGTGATTCAAATTTTTAATACCAAATTAGGTCAAATTAAAATTAAAAAATTCTAAAAATAAAAATATTTGGTAAAAATTATTTTTATGGATATATTTACGATCAGGACAATGATACAAACGCATAGAAATTTATTTCATCAAATTCCGATGTCTCTAGGTCCGTATATAAGGCGCCCCATTTTGTTTTTTTTTTTAAAGATATTTAAATTTTTGGGACGAATCTCTGGATTCGTCCCAAATTTTGGGACGAATCTCTGGACGAATTCCTGTATTCGTCCCAAATTTTGGGACGTATCCAGGATTCGTCCCAAAACTTAAAATAATTTAAAAAAAAATAAATCAAAGACCAAAAGCTTATATCTTGACCTAGAGACATCGGAATTTGATGAAACAAGTTTCTATGCATTCGTATCGTTGCCCTGATCGTAAATATGTCACAAAACATATTTTTTAAATAATATTTTAAGTGATTCAAATTTTTAATACCAAATTAGGTCAAATTGGAATTAAAAAATTCTAAAAATAAAAATATTTGGTAAAAAATATTTTTATGGATATATTTACGATCAGGACAATGATACGAACGCATAGAAATTTGTTTCATCAAATTCTGATGTCTCTAGGTAGATATTTTTTAATACATAAATAGGTTGCTATTAGCTAAAAATGTGTTGTGCAGTGAACGGTTGTAAATTAGTGTCTGAAAGCTTATATCTTGACCTATAGACATCGGAATTTGATGAAACAAGTTTCTATGCGTTCGTATCGTTGCCTTGATCGTAAATATGTCACTAAACATATTTTTTAAATAATATTTTAAGTTATTCAAATTTTTAATACCAAATTAGGTCAAATTGGAATTAAAAAATTCCAATTATTTTTTATGGATATATTTACGATAAGGACAATGATATGAACGCATAGAAATTTATTTCATCAAATTCCGATGTCTCTAGGTCCGTATATAAGGCGTCCCATTTTGTTTTTTTTTAAAGATATTTAAATTTTTGGGACGAATCTCTGGATTCGTCCCAAATTTTGGGACGAATCCAGGATTCGTCCCAAAACTTAAAATAATTTTAAAAAAATTAAATCAAAGACCGAAAGCTTATATCTTGACCTAGAGACATCGGAATTTGATGAAACAAGTTTCTATGCGTTCGTATCTTTGCCCTGATCGTAAATATGTCACAAAACATATTTTTTAAATAATATTTTAAGTGATTCAAATTTTTAATACCAAATTAGGTCAAATTGGAATTAAAAAATTCCAAAAATAAAAATATTTGGTAAAAAATATTTTTATGGATATATTTACGATCAGGACAATGATACGAAGACATATAAATTTGTTTCATCAAATTCTGATGTCTCTAGGTAGATATTTTTTAATACATATATAGGTTGCTATTAGCTAAAAAGGTGTTGTGAAGTGAACGGTTGTAAATTAGTGTCTGAGAGCTTATATCTTGACCTAGAGACATCGGAATTTGATGAAACAAGTTTCTATACGTTCGTATCGTTGCCCTGATCGTAAATATGTCACAAAACATATTTTTTAAATAATATTTTAAGTGATTCAAATTTTTAATACCAAATTAGGTTAAATTAGAATTAAAAAATTCCAAAAATAAAAATATTTGGTAAAAATTATTTTTATGGATATATTTACGATCAGGACAATGATACGAACGCATAGAAATTTATTTCATCAAATTCTGATGTCTCTAGGTCCGTATATAAGGCGCCCCATTTTGTTTTTTTTTTAAAAAGATATTTAAATTTTTGGGACGAATCCAGAGATTCGTCCCAAACTTTGGGACGAATTCCTGGATTCGTCCCAAATTTAGGGACGAATCCAGGATTCATCCCAAAACTTAAAATAATTTTAAAAAAATTAAATCAAAGACCAAAAGCTTATATCTTGACCTAGAGACATCGGAATTTGATGAAACAAGTTTCTATGCGTTCGTATCGTTGCCCTGATCGTAAATATGTCACAAAACATATTTTTTAAATAATATTTTAAGTGATTCAAATTTTTAATACCAAATTAGGTCAAATTAGAATTAAAAAATTCCAAAAATAAAAATATTTGGTAAAAATTATTTTTATGGATATATTTACGATCAGGACAATGATACGAATGCATAGAAATTTATTTCATCAAATTCCGATGTCTCTAGGTCCGTATATAAGGCGTCCCATTTTGTTTTTTTTTAAAGATATTTAAATTTTTGGGACGAATCTCTGGATTCGTCCTAAATTTTGGAACGAATTACTGGATTCGTCCCAAAACTTAAAATAATTTAAAAAAAATTAAATCAAAGACCGAAAGCTTATATCTTGACCTAGAGACATCGGAATTTGATGAAACAAGTTTTTATGCGTTTGTATCTTTGCCCTGATCGTAAATATGTCACAAAACATATTTTTTAAATAATATTTTAAGTTATTCAAATTTTTAATACCAAATTAGGTCAAATTCGAATTAAAAAATTCCAAAAATAAAAATATTTGGTAAAAAATATTTTTATGGATATATTTACGATCAGGACAATGATACGAACACATAGAAATTTGTTTCATCAAATTCTGATGTCTCTAGGTAGATATTTTTTAATACATATATAGGTTGCTATTAGCTAAAAAGGTGTTGTGCAGTGAACGGTTGTAAATTAGTGTCTGAGAGCTTATATCTTAACCAAGAGACATCAGAATTTGATGAAACAAGTTTCTATGCGTTCGTATCGTTGCCCTGATCGTAAATATGTCACAAAACATATTTTTTAAATAATATTTTAAGTGATTCAAATTTTTAATACCAAATTAGGTCAAATTAGAATTAAAAAATTCCAAAAATAAAAATATTTGGTAAAAATTATTTTTATAGATATATTTATGATCAGGACAATGATACGAACGCATAGAAATTTATTTTATCAAATTCCGATGTCTCTAGGTTCGTATATAAGGCGTCCCATTTTGTTTTTTTTTTTAAAAGATATTTAAATTTTTGGGACGAATCTCTGGATTCGTCCCAAATTTTGGGACAAATCCAGAGATTCGTCCCAAACTTTGGGACGAATTCCTGGATTCGTCCCAAATTTAGGGACGAATCCAGGATTCGTCCCAAAACTTAAAATAATTTAAAAAAAATTAAATCAAAGACCAAAAGCTTATATCTTGACCTAGAGACATCGGAATTTGATGAAACAAGTTTCTATGCGTTCGTATCGTTGCCCTGATCGTAAATATGTCACAAAACATATTTTTTAAATAATATTTTAAGTGATTCAAATTTTTAATACCAAATTAGGTCAAATTAGAATTAAAAAATTCCAAAAATAAAAATATTTGGTAAAAATTATTTTTATGGATATATTTACGATCAGGACAATGATACGAACGCATAGAAATTTATTTCATCAAATTTCGATGTCTCTAAATCATATAAGACGTCCCATTTTTTTTTTTAAAGATATTTAAATTTTTGGGACGAATCTGGATTCGTCCCAATTTTGGGATCGAAGATTCGTCCCAAAAACTAAAATAATTTTAAAAAATTAAATCAAAGACCGAAAGATATTGACCTAGAGACATCAGAATTTGATGAAACAAGTTTCTATGCGTTATATCGTTGCTCTGATCGTAAATATGTCACAAAACATATTTTTTAAATAATATTTTAAGTGATTCAAATTTTTAATACCAAATTAGGTCAAATTGGAATTAAAAAATTCCAAAAATAAAAATATTTGGTAAAAAATATTTTTATGGATATATTTACGATCAGGACAATGATACGAACACATAGAAATTTGTTTCATCAAATTCTGATGTCTCTAGGTAGATATTTTTTAATACATATATAGGTTGCTATTAGCTAAAAAGGTCTTGTGCAGTGAACGGTTGTAAATTAGTGTCTGAAAGCTTATATCTTGACCTAGAGATATCGGAATTTGATGAAACAAGTTTCTATGCGTTCGTATCGTTGCCCTGATCGTAAATATGTCACAAAACATATTTTTTAACTAATATTTTAAGTGATTCAAATTTTTAATACCAAATTAGGTCAAATTGGAATTAAAAAATTCCAAAAATAAAAATATTTGGTAAAATATATTTTTATGGATATATTTACGATAAGGACAATGATACGAACGCATAGAAATTTATTTCATCAAATTTCAATGTCTCTAGGTCTGTATATAAGGCGTCCCATTTTGTTTTTTTTTTAAAGATATTTAAATTTTTGGGACGAATCTCTGGATTCGTCCCAAATTTTGGGACGTATCCAGGATTCGTCCCAAAACTTAAAATAATTTTTAAAAAATTAAATCAAAGACCGAAAGCTTATATCTTGACTTAGAGACATCGGAATTTGATGAAACAAATTTCTATGCATTCGTATCATTGTCCTGATCGTAAATATATCCATAAAAATATTTTTTACCAAATATATTTATTTTTGGAATTTTTTAATTCCAATTTGACCTAATTTGGTATTAAAAATTTGAATCACTTAAAATATTATTTAAAAAATATGGATGGTGACATATTTATGATCAAGTTAATGATACGAATGCATAGAAACTTGTTTCATCAAATTTCGATGTCTCTAGGTCAAGATATAAGCCTTCGATATTTGATTGTCTTTTTTTTAAAATAATACCATTTTTGGAACAAATCCTGGATTCGTCCCAGATTTTGGGACGAATTCTGAATTCGTCCCAGATTTTGGGACGAATGCAGTATTTGTCCCAAAATATGGGACGAATTCTGAATTCGTTCCAGATTTGACGACGAATTTAGCAACGAAATTTTTTCTTGTTGCAAATTTGAAACAAATTTTTTTTGTTGCAATTTTCGTTGGTTATTTGGGTCGAAATTTGTTTTCGACCCTAAATTTGTCGCAATTTTGGGACGAATAATTTTCGTTCCAAATATTTGTCCCCAAATTTATGTTTTTTTGTAGTGATTAATAGGAAATGGATTCTAAATGACCATTCTACCAAACTTGTAAATTATAATGGAGACCACCAAAACATCCTGATTAATGCATGCACCATTTTTTTTCCCTTAATATTAATGTGAACAATAATTAAGGTAGCGTATGGCCTCCATTTAGACATAATGAACCTTTTTATTCTTCCCCATATTTAATGTATTTACTACCAGACATCTCTTTAATTAATTAGTTTTTAATTAGGCCATATTAATAGGAAATTAATTAGTTGTTATGTCAAATATAAAGATGTAAGTTGACATGCAAAAAAAAAAACACACTAAAAATTAAGAAAAATAGTTTATATTATTTTGAAATAACAAAGTATTGCATTTAATTATTTAATTTAGTGATAAATTAATCTTGAATATATAGTATCACACCAAAAAAAAAAAAAACACACACACACACCTCGTACTTAAAATCCTGACAATGAAAGGAATTTAATTGCGATGCCGTGCATAATGGGGAGTCTAGTCTTAATTAATTTAGCCCAAATATTCTCTATAAATATTGACTACATTAACTCTGTTATGTTATTCTGCAAGCTCCGGTCAATCGATTAAGCTCGATCCACTTTCGCACTGCAGCTTGATCAACATGGACAAGGAGGCGGCATGCGCTCACGCGTTGCAGATTTGTACCAGCACCATCTTCCCCTTCACCATCAAGACCGCCATCGAGCTTCGCCTCCTCGACGTCATCGCCGAAGCCGAGTCCCCCGCCGCCGCCTTGTACCCTGCACAAATCGTCGCCCAGCTGCCCGCCGCCGCCGATACAACCTGGAGGCTGCAGATATGGTCGATCGCTTGCTCCGCCTGCTCGCCTCCTACGGCGTCGTCACCTGCACCACTGAAGCGACCGGCTCGAGGAAGTATAGCGCCGCGCCCGTCACCAAGTACTTGGTCAAGAATGGGGACGACGGCGCGTCTTCGATGGTTAACTTGGCTCTGCTCAGCCAGGACAGGGTTGGGGTGGCTATATGGTAATAATTAATATCAAAGTATATATATAGTTATAATTTACACAGTTGGATCATAGTTAGGGTATTAAAAATGAATTCAATCCAACCATTCGACCAGAGTCGATATGAAAAAAATCAGATTCGGATTTAAAGTTTTCAAATTTGGGATGAGTTCAAATTGAAAGGTTGGGATTTTGGGTTGTATTAAGGTCAAGTTCTGATTTACGGATTTTGTGTTCAGGTTTAGGAATTTTAGATTTGAATTCGAGTTTTGGGATTTTTATAAAATAAAATTTTCCGAATCTGATTAGATTCATCCGAATTAAAACTCTTAATTATAATAACAACAACAACCAAGTCTTATCTTACTAGATCGAGTTGGCTATATGAATTATTTTACGTCATTGAACTATATCTCATATTATATCATTATCTATACTTAAATAAATTTTATTTTATTATTGTTGATAAAGTTTTATTTGGTCTTCCTCATTCAATGTACATATTTGTTATAGTTTCACATTGTCTAACTAGAACATTTATCAATCGTCTAAGTATATGTATGTATCATCTTAAATATGTCTTGGAGTTTTTCCTCAATAGATGTAATTTTGACTTTCTTTTTAATGCACTCATTTCTTATTCTGTTCATTCTCATATGTCGATAGATCCACTGTAACATTCTCATCTCTGCTACTCTCATCTTTTGCACATGTGCTAAGTCATAGTTAAACATGTAGCATCACATAACATAGAAGGTCTAATCATCATTTTATAGGATTTTCCTTTAAGTTTAGAGGTATTTTACGATTACATAAAACATCTGACACTCTCTCCCATTTTAACCATCCTGTTTGTATTCTATATAGGACATCTTTCTCAATCCCACCATCAGTTTGGAAAAATGATCCTAAATACTTAAAACCCTCAGTTTCAGACAACTCATCATCTCCTATCTTAACAATTGTCTTATTATGTCTAATATTGTTAAACTAAAATTTTATATATTTTGTCTTTACTCTACTAAGCCTAAAATCTTTCGTTTCTAATGTTTCTCGTCAATATTCTAATTTAACATTTACTCCTTCACGTATCTCATCTACTCAAACAATATCATCTACAAATAATATATACATGGTATTGTATCTTGAATCTGTCTAGTGAATTTGTGTATAATTGTGAAAAAAAGATATGAGCTTAGAATTAATCTTTAATATAATTATATTTTAATTGAAAATACTTCAATTAATCTGTATGAAATTTTAATATCAACGTTATATTCTCGTACATATTCTTAATTTAATATAATATAAGATAATATCCTTTTTTTATAATTCTTTATATAATTTTTCTAGTGATTTTTATCATAATTGTTTTTTAAGCCAATAAATACATATGTACAACGGTTGGTGGCTTACCGCAGCTTCCATCATAAGATCATAGTAAAATGATATTAAATATATCAGGGATCAAATGAAGGATTCAGTGCTGCACGGTGGCTTACCGGTGCAGAACGCGTTCGGAATGTTAATGTTCGACTACTTGGGCTCCGATGCTCGATTGAACAAGGCGTTCAATGACGCCATGTGCGGCTATTCCGTCGTCTTCATGGAGCAATTGCTCCAGGTCTACCACGGCTTCGACGATGTCAATGTGCTCGTCGACGTCGGGGGAAACGCCGGCGCTACCCTCTGCATGATCACCTCCGAGCATCCTCATATTAGGGGCATCAACTTCGACGTCCCCCATGTCATCTCTCAAGCACCACCAATCCCAGGTCAGGCTTAATGTAGTTATTAGAAAAAACCCAAATCAGTTTAAAACTAATTAATTAAGCCCATATATTTTCCTTTGTTTAAATTTCGCGGCAGGAGTGCAACATGTGAGCGGAGATATGTTTGAAGTTGTTCCGAGTGGGGATGCCATCTTTATGAAGGTCTTGAATTATATTATGATATTTTATTTATTTATTTTTCACGAGAGATCTAGAACAAGTTTATTGAGAGCATGTTAATTAATTTGCATGTAGTGGATACTTCACGATTGGAGCGACGAGAACTGCGTGAAGATCCTGAAGAATTGTCGGGAGGCATTGGCACAGAACGGGAAGGTGATCGTGGCTGAGTGCCTGCTTCCGGAGCTACCAACACAGACTGTAGAGGCTCAAGCGGTGTTCCAAATGGACTTGGCCATGATGGCGTGCTGCCTCGGTGGAAAGGAGCGATCAGAGAAAGAGTTCAAGGCCCTGGCAATGGAGGCTGGATTCAGAGGATTCGAGGTACCTCGCAGAATTGCTGGCGGCTGGGCGGACATGGAATTCACCAAGTAAACATTACAATAACCAAATGCATCTGAGATCATCCCATCAATAAGGCATATGGAGAGTAAAAAGCCCATGCTAACCCAGGACTGTCGATACTGCTGGGCCATATATACTGGGCCATATATACGTACAAATACATGACACCTATACTTTAAATAAAATGTGTAATAGAGATCTCTTTGGAAAGTAACAGTCTTAGATTTATCTCTATAATTAACTCTGCAGTGCATGATTTAAATCATACCAACTTAAATAATTTAACTAACATGTCAACACATATATCTATACATATATGAAAACATATCTAATGATCCGGCGGTTAGAACAGTGGACCCCCATTCTGAGAGGTCCATGCCACGCTGAAGTCAAAAGGCCAGGTGGCCGACCGGATAGGGATCCCGACCAGTGAATAGCTGATGGCAATAGGCGCCCCAACTAAAGTTGGGGTTTCGACGCTCAATGGAACAGTAGTAAAGAGCCGAGCGGAAGGCCTAAGAGAAGGTGAGGTACTGCTAACAGTTCTTACATAGCACCCTACCGAAATTCTCCCCAGCATATCGCTGCAAACGGCAGTCCGGACATGAAGAGAGTGCCGTCCGGACTGCGCAGGAGATGGGGTCCGTCCGGCCGGAGCGTGAACTCCCCGTCCAACCGGACGGACAGACGTCCCGACCTATGGTGGGTAAAAAAGGACGAACATCTTCTGACAGCTGTCAAGTCCTAGGGCTAGACCATACTCCTAGTCTGACGGCTAGGTGTTCTCTTGTCCCATCGAAGACATGCTTGGACTGTAGCAGTATGGTGTCAGGTAAGCTCTCTGATAGGTACATACCGAGGTATGGGCTGCGGACACGTATGCGCCTCGGTGGACGTGCATAAGCTCTTTCACCGCTCTATATAAAGAGCCTCATATTTCGCCAGAGGTACGTGTGGAACACCTTTGAAGCTACTTTTTCCACCACTTGCTTACCTGACTTGAGCGTCGGAGGGTCGCCGCCGGGAACCCCTTCCCGGCCCGACTTCTATGCAGGTTCGCCAGAGCTTCGTGCCACCAGTCGAAGATCCACGTCAGTAACGAGGAGAGCGCCACGTGCCCAGCGTCCGTTGATTCAGCGACTCGGACAGGATCAATTTGGCGCCGTCTGTGGGAACGCTCCTGCATCCGAACGGAAACAATGGACAAGGCTGGACGACAACACGCGGTGACGCTTTCGAATGAGGAACTCGACGCTCTGATCGAGATAAGGGCCGCCAAGCTCATGGAGCAAAAACAGAAAGCAACAGCCGGCCACCGTTGCATTTCATTGAGCCCTATTCCGCACCCCTGAAGTCGCAGTAGCTCATAGAGATTGGGGATCTTCTTCGGACGAAATGCCTAGACGGGATGACAGAAAAGGAAAAGCCCCTCGCACGGACGCATCGCCCGAGCAGATTAATCGCCAATTTTCAGAGGCTATTCTGCGAAACCCCCTACCCAAGCACTATGTGCCTCCGACAATCGGCGAGTACAATGGGACGACCGACCCGGATGATCATCTGGGTAAGTTCGATAACATAGCTACTCTCCATCAATACACAGATGGAGTAAAGTGCCGAGTTTTTCTTACCACTCTCTCGGGATCGGCTCAACGGTGGTTTCGGAGGCTGCCGGACAGATCCATCACAAGCTTCAAGGACTTCCGAACGGCCTTCCTCCATCATTTTGCAAAGCAGTCGGCGCTATCAAAAAACCAGCGTTAGTCTGTTCGCTATCAAACAAGAAGCCCGTGAATCGCTTTGAGCTTACATCCAGCGGTTCAACAAAGTGGCCATGGATATTCCAACGGCCACCTCGGAGACCATGATGAATGCCTTCACACAAGGCCTAGTGGATGGGGATTTTTTCCGATCGCTCATCCGAAAGCCGCCCCGAGATTATGATCACATGTTACACCGGGCTAATGAATACATCAACGTGGAAGAAGCACAAGCGGCAAGGAAAAAAAAAACTCCAACCGAGCGGGCTCCTCCTGCCGAGCGGAAACAACACGCTGCTCATCAGCCGCCCAGAGGACCGAGGGCCGAAGCAATCCGATCCCCCCATGCCAGATCCCACGTACAAGAGGTAGCTGCCGCTCGGCCCAAGCCAAAGAAGAAATGGACCCCGATGTTCTGCTCTTTCCACCGGACGGATACGCACAACACAAGGGATTGTCGAAGTCTTCCCTTCGTGGCTCATCCCGTGCCCCGGAATGCCGGACAACGGTCTCCCTCCGTCGATAGGAGACAGAGAACTCATGAAGCCGACCGGACTCGAACCGATAGGCGACAGCAACAGACGCCCGATCGGCACCGCTCTCCAAGGCAGGAGAATCGCCGAAAGTCACGAGAACGGTCTCGACCGTCCGCTCGGGAAGAAGAGAATAGAAGCAATACTTCCCGAGGCGAGATCAACATTATTGCCGGCGGGCCGACCGGAGGAGACTCTAATCGAGCCAGAAAGGCGAGTGTCCGGCAGCTCCAAATTCATGCAGTCGGTTGCAGCCAAGAGCGGGCGAGCGGGCCGGAAATCAGTTTCGGGCCCGGGGACTTGGAAGGAGTTGAAGTGCCCCACGACGACGCTCTGCTCATCAAAGCGGTAATAGCCAATTACACTATTCACCGCGTATTTGTTGACACAGGAAGCTCAGTCAACATCATATTCAAGAGGGCGTGCGATCAACTACAAATCGACCGAGCCGAATTGCTGCCCATGACAACCCCGCTCTACGGGTTTACGGGCAATGGAGTCCTGCCGGTCGGGCAAATCCGGCTAGCTATCTCGCTGGGAGAGGAGCCGCTCAGAAGGACGCGGACTACAAACTTCGTGGTGGTCGACTCTCCCTCATCATACAACGTCATTTTGGGACGACCGGCGCTCAGCGAGTTCCGGGCGGCCGTCTCCACCTTCCACCAGAAGATCAAATTCCCCGTCGAAGACAAAGTGGGGGAGGTACGGGGAGACCAACTAGCAGCTCGGCGGTGCTACATTGAAATGGTCCGAGCAGAAGCAAGCTCCGCTAGGAAATCACCGCGAATTGAGGTGAATGCTATAACTGAAAAGTCTTCCTCTTTAGTTTATGAAGAAAAAGAGGAAGTGTAGATACACCCCACCCGATCGGAGGCTACAACATTCATTGCGTCCGATCTGGAGGTGAAGCAGAAAGAGGAGTTGATCCAATGCCTCAGAAGAAACCATGATGTCTTCGTCTGGTCGACACATGAGCTGCCCGGAATTTCACCAAGTATTGCGCAACATGAGCTCCACGTCCGACCGGACGCTCGGCCAGTCAAGCAGAGAAAAAGAGATTTCAGCGCCGAGCAGAATGCCATCATCCGGGCGGAGGTGGAGAAGCTTCTGGAAGCCGGCCATATACGCGAGGTGCAGTTCCCGAGCTGGCTGGCGAACGTAGTATTAGTCTCCAAGCCGGGCAACAAGTGGAGAGTATGCATAGATTTTCGGGATCTCAACAAAGTTTGCCCCAAAGACTTTTATCCTCTGCCCCGAATAGATCAGCTGGTGGACTCTACGGCCGGCTGCGAATTAATTTGTATGCTCGACGCTTACCAAGACTATCATCAAGTGCCGCTCGCCCGTGAAGATCAAGAAAAAGTCAGCTTCGTGATGACCGACGGCACATATTGCTATAATGTGATCCCGTTCGGATTGAAGAATGCGGGAGCCACCTATCAGCGCTTGATGAATAAAGTATTCAGAGAGCATATCGGGCAAAATCTGGAAGTGTATGTGGACGACATTCTCATCAAGACCATCCGAGCGGCCGATCTCTTCAAAGACATGGAGGAAACCTCCCGAACGCTGCGCAAATATGGAGTCAAGCTAAATCCCCAGAAGTGCCTGTTCGGAGCAAAGGGAGGACGTTTTTTGGGATACATAGTGACCGAGCGGGGAATCGAAGCAAATCCCAGTAAGGTGAAAGCTCTACAAGACATGCCGCCTCCAAAAAATACAAGGGAAGTGCAACGTTTGACCGGTCGGATAACTACTCTGTCCCGATTCATCTCCAAAACTGCCGACCGGAGCCTCCCTTGTTTCAAAATCTTGCGCAAAGCGACCAAATTTCACTGGGACGAAGAATGCGACCGGGCGTTCGAAGATTTAAAGGCATATCTGAATTCTCTTCCGGTATTAGCCAAGCCAACTGCAGGTGAGCCACTTTGTATTTACTTGTCTTCAACCGAGCAAGCCATCGGCTCGGCATTAGTAAGGCCGAGCGGAGAAGAGCCAGTGTATTTTCTGAGCCATATTTTAAAAGATGCTGAATCTCGCTACACCGGGCTCGAGAAACTTGCTTTCGCTTTGGTCCTCTCCGCTCGACGCCTCCGTCCTTATTTCTTGGCTCACACTATCATCGTCCGGACGAATAGCCCATTGGGAAGGGTGCTGTTGAATCCCGAAGCGTCTGGGCGGCTCATCAAATGGACGACGGAGTTAAGTGAATTTGACATCCAATACCAGCCCCGCTCGGCGATCAAAGCGCAAGCCTTGGTCGATTTTGTGACTGAGGTGCAAAGGCCGGAGCCGGAAGCTATGTGGAGAATATATGTGGATGGGTCGTCCACTCGGCTCGGAAGCGGGATTGGAATATTGTTGCTCTCCCCTCAAGAAGAAAAGATGCACTTATCCGTCCGGCTAGATTATAAAGCTACCAACAATGAAGCAGAGTATGAGGCCCTCATAGCCGGCTTGCAGGCAGCACGGCATGTGGGAGCCGGTCGGGTAACACTTCATTCGGATTCCCAGTTGGCCGCTCAGCAGCTCTCTGGTACCTTCGAAATCAATAGTGCTCGGCTCAAGCTCTACGCTGAAGCCTTTGAAAGGCTTAAAGCTGATTTTAGAGAAGTTACTGTCCAGAAGATACCCAGATCAGAAAATCAAGCGGCCGATGAGTTAGCCAAACTCGCGAGCTTAATAACGCCGGTCGCTATTCAGCAGTCAATTGAAAAAGTACTGTTGGTGGTGCACGTCGACCGGATGGAAGGTCTCACGTTTCCAAGCGACTGGCGGACACCCATCATAGAGTTCCTCCGCTCGGGTACCACACCATCCAATGAGAATGAAGCCCAGCTGCTAAGGAGGAGAGCCGGTCGGTTTACACTCATCGGCGATCAACTTTACAAGAAGGTTTTCTCACGCCCGCTGTTGAAATGCGTGAGATCGGAGGACTCGGCTTACATCCTCCAAGAAGTACATCAAGGATCGTGCGGAGGGCATCCGGGCGGACGATCGCTGGCTAAGAAGATCCTGCTGGCCGGGTACTTCTGGCTAACCTTACAAGCAGACGCCGCTCGGACTGTGTCGACGTGCCTTTCGTGCCAAAAGTACCATAACTTCTACCACCGACCGGCAGAGGAAATGAAGGCATCCACAGTCTCATGTCCGTTCGATCAATGGGGAATGGATATTGTTGGTCCATTTCCAATGGCGGCCGGACAGCGGAAATTTCTGCTGGTGGCGGTCGATTATTTTTCTAAATGGGTGGAGGCCGAGCCGCTAGCCAGGATTACCGAACAGATGGTCAAAAAATTCATCTGGCAACACATCATCTGTCGGTTCGGCATTCCTCGCCGACTGGTTTCCGACAATGGGCGGCAATTCACAGGGAAGTTGCTCGAGGATTGGTGCAAAAGCTATGACATCGAGCAACACTTCACGTCCGTGGCCTATCCCTAAAGCAACGGTCAAGCCGAAGTAGCCAATCGAAAAATTCTTCGTATTCTGCACGCTCGGCTCGACCATTTGGGAGGAAGTTGGGTAGATGAAGTGTCGGGCGTCCTATGGGCCATCCGAACGACTCCAAAGGAAGGGACGGGCGTCACGCCGTTCCACCTGGTGTATGGCGGCGAGGCGGTCATTCCGGTGGAAGTGGGAGTTGAGTCCGCTCGGATCCAAAATTATGATGGGGACAACGCCAAGCGGAGGAACTTGGAGCTGGATTTGGTCGAGGAAGAAAGAGCCAAGGCATCCTTTCGGCTGATGGCGTACCGGCAGCGGATGAAGCAAAACTACAACCGCCGCGTAATTCTCAGATCATTCCAGGTCGACGACCTTGTGTGGAAGAAAGTCAAGCCGGTCGGCGACGTCGGCAAACTGGAGGCACCATGGGCGGGCCCCTTCAAGGTTATTGAAAAGCTCCGCTCGGGCGCTTATTATTTGGAGGATGAAGACGGGCGTCAACTGGACCGGCCATGGAGCGCGAATCATCTCCAGCCTTATCGAGCTGGGTGAAAGGTGCACTAATGTAACTTATTTCTGCATATATTTTGGTCGCCCGTGCCCTTGTAATGCAGGAAGCAAAATTAATTCAAGGGATGACCAATGGGTTTGCCGAGCGGCTGTATTGAAGTTAGCCTTAAAGAAGGCCGTCGAGCTCCGACGTTAAATATCGAGAGACGAGCCGGCGTCTATAAACGTCCGAGCGGAAGACCGTCGAGCTCCGACGTTAAATATCGAGAGACGAGCCGGCGTCTATAAACGTCCGAGCGGAAGACCGTCGAGCTCCGACGTTAAATATCGAGAGACGAGCCGGCGTCTATAAACGTCCGAGCGGAAGACGTCGAGCTCCGACGTTAAATATCGAGAGACGAGCCGGCGTCTATAAGCGTCCGAGCGGAAGACCGTCGAGCTCCGACGTTAAATATCGAGAGACGAGCCGGCGTCTATAAACGTCCGAGCGGAAGACCGTCGAGCTCCGACGTTAAATATCGAGAGACGAGCCGGCGTCTATAAACGTCCGAGCGGAAGACCGTCGAGCTCCGACGTTAAATATCGAGAGACGAGCCGGCGTCTATAAACGTCCGAGCAGATAGCCATCCACGTGATACACTTCGGCGGTGAAAGCCGACCGGCGACAGAGTCTGTTTTTTAAGGCTAGCATACGGCTGATTGGCTCGCTTATAAAAAATAGATGAAAACCCCCTTTGAGGTAAAGTGCAAAGCAGAAGATGTTTTATAGGAATCAAAGATGGGAGCGCGAGAATAACGCTCGCGCGCCGAGCGGCTGTGCAGTCGCATGGCGAAAGGCGTTTTTTGAAAATAATCGGCTTGAGCTCATGTTAAAGTATGAAGCCGAGCGGAGGAGTTTTAAAGAACACTAAGCATGACGAAAGAAAAATTCCTTGCCAAAATAAAAGTTGCGGGAACAGAAAGATGTTCTATTTAATTCCAACACTGGGCAAACAAAAGATGTCACAGCAGACATAAGTTTTGCCGAACGGTGAGGGTACAAAAAAGATTGATGAAAAAAACACTCCTCACGCGTCGAAATCAAAAAGAGCGTCAGGGATGACGCCCATCACAGCAGCTAGGTCCTCTGGAGGGATGGTCAGCTCGGCGGGAAGGTGGCCTTTAGTCTTCAAGTGATCCACTGCCGCCTTGATCGCCTCTTCGAAGGTGAGGGAAATTTTGTCGGTGAATTTCTCTCCGAATTCGTCCGAGCGGACAAACGCCTTCCTCACTTCGTCAGAGCGAGCCGACTCCCCGTCCTGATACTCTTTGAGCGCGGCTTGAGAAGCGTCGTTGGCGGCTTGGAGATCCTTCAAATCTCCCTCGAATTTGAGCAGATCGGCCGAGCGTCCCTCCTTCTCAGTGGCCAGAAGGGCATCCATATCCTTGATATGTTGCTCCAGCCCTCTGATTTCCACCTTCATTCAGTCCATGTCGCCGATGGCCTGACGCTTCCTAGTGGTCGCCGTCTGAATCTCTTTATCCCGTTTTTTGACCACAGCTTCAAGCCGAGCGACCTCGCTCGCCAGATCGGAAGCTCGTTTTCGCTCGGCTTCTAAGAGCTTTTTGCTCTTCTCCAGAGCAGCCGTGGATTGTCCTTGGTTCGCCTCCGAGAGCTTGAGTTTTTTCATTTCTTCCTCTAGCTCGACCAGTCGATTGCTAACCACAATCTGCTCTACCCAACTCTGCGAACGAAGGCAGTTAAGCTGAAAGCTGAAAGATAAAACAAAAAAATCAGTAAAGCAGAAAAGCATACCCCGGTCGCCTGTTGCAGGTTACTGTCCCCTAGCTGACTGGGAGACATGAGCGCGACGCATACGCGTGCGTCCTCCCAAACTTTGGCGAGTGGACCGGTGAGGGTGATCTGCTGTTCAGGAGCCGATGGCCGATCGGCGGCCAGTAGGTATTCCTCCGAGGGAAATCTGAGGACCGTTTTAATAACCCTCGGGTCGCTCGAATCATCTTGAGATGCAGCAGCCTGGCCAGAAGACTCGCCTATCAGACCCGGACGGTCTCCCAGTCGCCTAAGGCGACGTACAGTCCGAGTGGTGGAAGGTTGCGCCTCAGCGATGGTCGGCAGCAAGTCAAGCTGAGTTGGAGTGTGCTCCGAAGAAACCGCCTCAAAAACCACAGGAGCATCAGCGCTCCGCTCGGAAAGCTGTTCCCCTTGTAAAGGCTGCTGAGCGGCTTGCTCTAGCCGACGGTGCTTTCGAGTCACCAAAGGTGTCTCGTCAGCTGATCGAGCTTCCTCCTCGCCCTGGGCAGATGTGATATTGATCGCGGCCTCGTCAGCGGAGACGCGGGCGACCGATGTCTCGGGAGCAACTTGAGTTTCCTCGCTCCCCTCAGTTGCAGCGCCGATCGGAACCAAACCCCGCTCGGCGACCTCCTTGTTCTTCACCGCCTCAATCTGAGCGGCCTTCAATTTGAGCTTCTCGGTTGCCTTAGCACACCACATAACTTCAGCTACATAAACGAAGAATAAATCAGTTAGCACAAAAGAAAAAGGGGGATAAGAATCGCTTACTCATGCTACAAGGCAGATCGGCTTGGACGGGAGACAAGCCAAATATGTACATTACTCCAGGAAGGAGCAACTTGTCGATGTCGTAACGTTGGCCGACCAGCTGGTTGGCCGCATGAAGATAAGCTGGATGGCTCTTGAATTTGCCAAGACCTGGTTGATTTGGCACCGCCGTCTGCCACTTCGTTCTGAAGGCCGGCCGCTCGGGTAAACGCATGAAAAAGAAATGCTCCTTCCAATGCTTGTTGGAGCTTGGCATGTTGGTAAACAGGACGAAACCCGACCTAAATTGAAATATGAAGGTCCCCCACTCGGATTGTTTCGGGTAGAAGAAATAGTGAAAGATTTGGGGGTCCAAGGGGATATCATTCAACTTAAAAAGGACTATTACCCCGCTCAGCAACCTAATTGAGTTCGGAACCAATTGGCCGAGCGGAAGGCGAAAGTGGTTGCATATTTTGGTGTGGAGGAAAGCGCAGCCCGGCCAAAAATTGATCACGAAAGAAGCAAATGGTGCCGAGTGGCGGATCATTGGGCCGATCGGAGGGAGTGGCTATAACTATTTCGTGGTCGGCCGGAATTTTGTACGTTCGAATGAGACGCAGTGCGTCTTCCTTATCGAATCGACTCTCCATAGTCGTGTACCAGAGACCAGGAGCGCTGACGGCAGGCGTAGAAGTACTCGCCATGGTCAGAACAGAAGCGATAATCGATAAAGAAACTAAAAGAAAATGCCGATAGAATGCAAAAGGAAGCAATACAGGAGGCGGGTAGCTGGAGAAGAAGGCTTACGGGTACGAGGAAGATTGAGGAAAGGGAGAAGATGGCGAGCGCACCAAGCAGACGGGGAATAAAGATCGCCGGAGCAGAAAGAGCCACGTGAGAAAGAAGGTCGACGAAACAATAAGGCGGCGAAGAGATGAGCTCGCGATATTTATAATGTTGGCGTCGAACGGCCGTAGCCGTCCGATCCAGGTCGTGAAAAACGAGGCTATCATCCAGCCGTTCATTTCAAACGGCGGATGTCCCATCGGAAGTGACGTCACCGCCATACTCTGACAAACGCACGATCGCCACGCGTCAGCAGGATACTGGTCGCATTTAATGAGCATCCCTTACCCTGCGCAGCACACTTGATGGGCAGTAGGGGAGAGCATTGGTCATGGAGTCCAGGAGAATACAAGGCACGGACAAGATACAGCCGAGCGGATGAGCACTCTTCAGCCTGGCCGATCGGACTAATGTAACGGTCGTTACTCAATCAGATCGGCAGTCCAGTCAGTCGGACTTCGCCTCCTTTGACTAGACTTGAGGGGGAGGCAAGTGATCCGGCGGTTAGAACAGTGGACCCCCATTCTGAGGGGTCCATGCCACGCTGAAGTCAAAAGGCCAGGTGGCTGACCGGATAGGGATCCCGACCAGTGAATAGCTGATGGCAATAGGCGCCCCCAACTAAAGTTGGGGTTCCGACGCTTAATGGAACAGTAGTAAAGAGCCGAGCGGAAGGCCTAAGAGAAGGTGAGGTACTGCTAACAGTTCTTACATAGCACCCTACCGAAATTCTCCCCAACATATCGCTGCAAACGGCAGTCCGGACATGAAGAGAGTGCCGTCCGGACTGCGCAGGAGATGGGGTCCGTCCGGCCGGAGCGTGAACTCCCCGTCCAGCCGGACGGACAGACGTCCCGACCTATGGGGGGTAAAGAAGGACGAACATCTTCTGACAGCTGTCAAGTCCTAGGGCTAGACCATACTCCTAGTCTGACGGCTAGGTGTTCTCTTGTCCCATCGAAGACATGCTTGGACTGTAGCAGTATGGTGTCAGGTAAGCTCTCTGACAGGTACATACCGAGGTATGAGCTGCGGACACGTATGCGTCTCGGTGGACGTGCATAAGCTCTTTCACCGCTCCATATAAAGAGCCTCATATTTCGCCGGAGGTACGTGTGGAACACCTTTGAAGCTACTTTTTCCACCACTTGCTTACCTGACTTGAGCGTCGGAGGGTCGCCGCCGGGAACCCCTTCCCGGCCCGACTTCTATGCAGGTTCGTCGGAGCTTCGTGCCACCAGTCGAAGATCCACGTCAGTAACGAGGAGAGCGCCACATGCCCAGTGTCCGTTGATTCAGCGACTCGAATAGGATCATCTAACTTAATCATTTGACTAACATATCAAAAAGACACGATCAAATCCAAACCTAAGACAAGTCTTTAGCCCCAACATATTTCATGGAATGAGATGCTTATTAGACAAGCATGATAACAAATTAACAATAACAACACAATCGTGCAAAATCAAACTATTAAAAACAAATAGAAACAATCTACAAAATAATCAATTGAAAGAAACTCATACTTCATAAAATAAAAACCCAAAAATGGTGACCCATGGGCTGGCTTAGTCCAAAGCCCACCTTGCATTAATATCTCATTTTTTGAGCAAGCACGCAATTACCATTTATAATCGAAAAGTGATGTGTCACATCAATGACCTAATTATTGCCCGCATTGATCCCTTCTCCAGCCCAACGCGAACTAAATCGCGCTTCAAAACACACTACCCACATCACTTGCAATTCCACTCACATAGGCTCAACGAGAACATTACTTGTTGACCCCACCTATTGCCGAGCCATAATTGGAATTGTAAAATTTGAAACAATAGCACGGTTGAAGAGGATCCTTGTTGTTTGCCTCGCGTCCTCTCCACTGTGTGCGGCGTCTGTCTTCTTGTGTTCCTCTGATCCTCTCTCAAGTTCGCCGGCAATCCTATTCGATGCGTTCACTTCTTAACGCAGACCGCTGAGACTCCACCGGAAGAAGCAGAAGAGGAAGAAGAAGAAGTGGAGGATGGTCCCGCAACACGAAGAAGGTGCCGCCTTTTGTGCTTATTGTGTCTTGATTCTCTTGGCCCTTCTGATTTCGGTCGGTGTTTTACTCAATATTTGGCTAATCAGGAGAGAAGGAGATCGAGTTGGAATCTTCCAGCGTCAATTCCAGCTCTCTGACGACGGCACCCCCGCCTGTTCCAGCCTTGGTGCTGTCCAGCTCCGGGAAGCGAATCGACCATGCTGCATCGGCGACGGGGTCTCCGACGGGATTCCCGGTGTTGGTCCTATCGAGTTCCGGTAAGCGGATGGACCAGGCTTCCTCGTCGGCGGCGTCCCCCACGACGGCTCCAGCGCTGGTACTGTCGAACTCGGGGAAGCGAGTGGACCCAGTGGGGAAGAAGAAGTATGTGAAGCAGGTGACAGGCCGACACAACGACACGGAGATCCACCTCGCTGCCCATCGTGGAGACCTTGCCGCGGTCAGGCAGATTCTCCGCGAGATTGATGTCCAGATAACGGGGGAGGAGGGCGCGGCTGAGTTCGACGCCGAAGTGGCTGAAATACGCGCCGCGATGGTGAACGAAGTGAACGAAGTAGAGGAGACTGCGCTTTTCATCGCTGCCGAGAAGGGTTTTCTTGATATTGTTGTTGAGCTGTTGAAGTATTCGGATCGTGAGAGCCTCTCCAGGAAGAACAGAGTGGGCTTTGATGCTCTCCATGTGGCTGTAAGAGAAGGGAAACAAGGTATAACGACCTTCAATATCTTTTGGAATTGAAAGTAAAGCTATTGTGGTTGACAATGAACACTTAGGTTGAGCATTAGTTCTAATTTTCACTGTACCAGTCCAAATTGAATGACTTTTAGAGGTGAGCTTTTGAGCATTAAAACTGCTGATATTGTTGACTAAATTTTTAATTAATATACTTCTATGTCTATAACTTTAGGCTATTTTCTGCTTTTGAGTTCTCATGATGATGTTGAAGCTATAGATGCTTGCTTTGAGAATATGGAGAAGAGCTGACTCCTTAGAGTGTTATTATGGTCAAGAAAATGCTGAGGTTTTTAGTAGGAAAAACAGTAATATTGTATTTTATCGACTAGTCCTTTTTAATCAGCTAAGATATTTACAGTGGTTAAGGCAACCAAACTATTACTGTGAGTCTGTGACTTCAATCTTTAGTGCTTATTCATTTTGTTGTTTTCTTAGTTTTGCTTAGCAAGCACCAGGCCACCATCTCAATTGATTTAAATCAAAAAGATGTTTTTTTTCTCAATCTTCTACTTACTGATCTTTACCTTACAATTGGTACTTCTTGTATCTAGATAATGCAGGCCTTTCTTGGTAGCTGTTCCTCTGCTTTGATAGAGCAAAAATAAAGTCCTAATTTATTTATTTTTGTACGGCAAGTTATTGAAAGACACAACCAACTTTATGAATAACCAGAAGGTGCTACCTAAACAACAACAACAACAATCAATCTTTATCCCACTAGGTGTGGTTTGCTATATGAATCTTTCTAAGTCATTGGGCTCTATTCCTTACTATATCATCATCTATGTTTAAATAAATTTTATCTTGTTTTATTGTTGCTAATCAAGTCTTTTTTTTTGTCTTCCTCGTTTGATGTGTATATTTGTCATAGTTTCACATCGTCTAACTGGAGCATTTATTGGTCGTCTAAGTACAAGTCCGTACTATCTGTGTCTCTCGGAGTTTTTCCTCAATAGATGTCTATCCATTTTCGTATGTCCATACATTCACCTTAACATCCTCATCTTCGCAACTCTTATCTTCTGCTCATGTACTTGAGTGACTAACATTCAGCTCCATATAATATAGTAGGTTTAACCGTCATTTTGTAAAATTTTCCTTTAAATTTTAGATGTATTTTACGATCCAAAAGGTTCTCCCTACTTTGCTTAAAAGTGTTTGTGACCTTAAAGATCTTGTATTTGTGTCAGTTTGACATCACTACACTCCTAGGGGTTCCTTGGGTCTGCATATGTTTTTTTAAAAAAGGATTTTGAGCTCTTTAGGGCCATCAAACACTTTTAAGCAAAAGTTCTCGATGGTCCAAGTTGGCATTGTTGCACTCTTGATAGTCTCTTGAGTTATTAAACACTTTTGGCAAAAGTTCTTGATAGCCCTCGGGCAAAAGTACTTGATGGCTTTAAAGGTCTTAGATTCTTGCTAAATGAGCATTATTACAAGAGTCTTCCCTCGAGTTTTAGATATTATGATGGTCCCCTAAGTCCATCCATATTCTTTTTTCCGGATTTAGAGTTCTTTAGGGCTATCAAGTACTTTCATTAAAAGTGTTTGATTACTCTTGGAAAAAAAAGTGTTTAGTGGCCCTAAAGGCATCATATTTGTGCCAAATAAGCACTGTACATGGCTAATATTCCCCTAAAACCATCAAATATTTTAATCTACTTTTGTACAAAAATGTTTAATGACTCTAAAGATTCTCAATTTGTTCTAAATTGGCACCATTGCACTCCTAGTGGTCTTCTTAATCCATTAATGTTCATTTTTCTAGATTTGGAGCCTTTTAGGGCCTTTAAGCACTTTTGGCAAAAGTGTTCTATGGTTGTTAGCCAAAAGTGTTTGTTAGGCGTAAAGATCTCAAATTTGTGCCAAATGAGCACCGTCACACCATGATTTTGGTTATCAAATTTTTTGAGATATAGTTAGTTGCTTTTAAGCATTGTTTTGATAAGCCTCTATTAACGTCACTTGTGCAACTGCGTAAGTTAATTTAGTGAGAGCTTAAACGCCATCCACATAGGCCACATAGGGATCATCTAGCTAAATGAATTTATAGCTTGTTAGAGTCATATTGGGCTAGACTAAACTGGTTTTGGCAAATAAATAAACACCAAACAATTTTATATATTACGTAGGCCAACATGCAAAACTTATATTGTATGGATTGTGAAGGTTGATTAACATGTATTACTTAGAATTAATAAACAAAATATTATTATGAACTTTTATTCATGTTAGAAGATTGGTACATGTTAAAAGTTTGGCATTTTATTTGTTAATTAGATTAATAAACAAAATATTTATATGAAATCATGAATTGCTTAGAATGATTTATATAATTATTAAACGATGAAGGTAATTTTAGTTTTTATTGATCTCTGAAGTTTGATGAATTTGATGTATAATTTAAGAGACACAAAGTCGTACTTTTTTTGATAGGATGTTGTTTATTATTGTCAAAAATTATCACGTTTTTTTAGCTATGCAGTATCTTGACTTGATGCTGTCTGCATATTCTTTTTAAATCTTGCTATCCAACATTTCCTTCAACAATTTTATGTCTCACTCTTTTACATGGTTGAGATATTACTAACTATATGTCTACAGAAATTGTCAAGGTACTTCTAGATCATGATCCAAACCTCATCAAGACATTTGGTCAGTCAAATGTGACTCCCCTTATAACTGCAGCAATAAGAGGTCACACTGAAATTGTGAACATGTTGCTAGAACAAGATGAAAGCTTGATTGAATTGTCAAAATCTAATGGAAAAAATGCTTTGCATTTTGCTGCCCGGCAAGGGCATGTTGAAATTGTAAAAGCACTGCTCCAGAAGGATCCACAGCTTGCTAGAAGGACTGATAAAAAGGGGCAAACTGCTCTGCACATGGCAGTCAAAGGAACAAATTGTGAGGTTGTTGATGCCCTTGTGGATGCTGATGCAGCCATAGTGATGCTACCTGACAGAGCCGGTAACACAGCTTTACATGTGGCGACAAGAAAAAAACGGCCAGAGGTATTTCTTACCAGTGTGTTATGCTTTTTTTTCCTTTCAAAAAAGTCAGTGTGTTATGCTCTCATGTTTAATCCATAGTTGGATTTCCTTCTGGTGTTTCTATGGAATTGGTCTCAATTAGCCTCTGAATATTTTGGTTTGAATTTTGAAGTGCTTAAGTGTGTTTATTTCATCTTAATTGATTGATCTTTATGTTTCTTCAAGCAATGAAGGTCGTCCAACTGAAGGTTCTCATGGGTGCTTGATGAAAATTTTGCCTTCAAAGTTAGTTTATCCATAGCCGTTGAGTAAGCTAGCTTTTCCTCTTGTGGTGAAATTAAGCTGAGCAATTGGTCCATATTAATAATAGAAAAGCTATGTTAGTTGGCACTTCATAACATTTTTTTGTAAAAGTGTTTGTATATTCCATAAAGGAAAGTAATCTCTTACTGGTATTTTACTCCAGCTGGTTAACAATTTCTTGATCCATCATAGTTGTGGGTTTGCTTAGGTTTTGGGCATGTAGTATAAACTAAGGAAATGTTATATGGATCTTCCTGGTTAAGTTCTTGGGATTTCAAAGAAATTGGCCCCGTCCAATCTTTTTACCTATTCTCATTTCTTCTCTTATTGTCCAACTTACATGTAGAAATTTGATGTGATTGTTCTGCAATATCGGCTTTTACTGTAATAGTTCTGGTAATAATTCAGTGTTTGTTTGAGTATGTTCTCCTCCAATTAATTCCCTCTGATCAAGTATAACATTGTGTATACAATTATGAATATCAGTTTGGGGGTGCAAGGTAGTTCTGCCTCTTTTCTCCCTGTTGTTCTTTCATTTAATTCTTGTAGTTCCACGTTCTTTAGTCTCCATTAAAATAACTGGATATAGTAAAACAAACTATTTCTTGGGTTTCATTATTTGTCTAAGACATTATTTGAAGGTTCTAATTTATTTTATACATTCACCCATTACTTCTGGGAGTATCAAATTAGAAGCTTAAACAATTTAAATTCTACCCATAACAAAAGAAATGTGATTTTAAGAATTTAGATTATCTTGAACTTTCAAATTTTTTATTATTTCATATCTTCGAATTTTACAGCTACATAAAAGAAGTTCAATTGCATAACTAAATCAATAATCAGCAAATTTAAAAGTATTAGAAATTTACATTCTGTCTTATATTCAGCATAATGCCTCCTGCATAATAGAGATTTTTTTTTTTCATGTGAATACTAATTACCGATGCCACCATTGAAAAATCAGAATGCCTAACTAGCACCTGAATAAAATGTTGTCATGTCATCAATTGATTAATATTTCACCGTCACATGCAGTGAGTTTCTGTCAATGTGATATCTATTTATCTGACATGCTTATTAGTATCTTTCTTAATTCCTGCAGATAGTTAAGGCTCTCCTAAATCTCCCAGATACAAATGTAAATGCTCTAACAAGGGAT
The DNA here is from genome assembly GCF_018446385.1 of Zingiber officinale. Classification (NCBI taxonomy): domain Eukaryota; kingdom Viridiplantae; phylum Streptophyta; class Magnoliopsida; order Zingiberales; family Zingiberaceae; genus Zingiber; species Zingiber officinale. Next base: position 15,311,319 of record NC_055986.1, on the reverse strand, counting down.
CATAAAACTTCTCTTGATATTGCTGAAGGCCTGCCGCTATCAGAAGAATCAGCTGAGATAAAGGAGTGGTTGGCTCGTTATGATGCAGTCAGGGCAAATGAACTTAATCAGCCACGTGATGAGCTCAGGAAGACTGTAACTGAGATTAAAAAGGATGTCCATATACAGTTGGAGCAAACCCGAAAAACCAACAAAAATGTGCATGGCATTGCCAAGGAACTCAGGAAGCTTCACAGAGAAGGCATCAATAATGCAACCAATTCCGTCACTGTGGTTGCTGTGCTCTTTGCAACTGTTGCATTTGCTTCAATTTTCACCGTGCCTGGTGGAACTGATGATACATCTGGGATAGCAACAGTGGTGCGATCTGCCAGCTTCAGAGTTTTCTTCATTTTCAATGCTCTTGCCCTGTTCACTTCACTTGCAGTGGTGGTGGTTCAGATAACAATTGTCAGGGGAGAAACAAAGGCAGAGAGGCGTGTCGTGGAGATTATTAACAAGCTTATGTGGCTGGCTTCTGTCTGCACTACAGTAGCTTTTATAGCCTCTTCATACATTGTCTTGGGTCGGCGTGCCAAGTGGGCAGCTATTTTGGTTTCGTTAATTGGTGGACTAATAATGACGGGTGTTCTTGGTACCATGACTTTCTATGTGGTGAAGTCAAAGCGCACTCGCACCATAAGAAAGAGGACAAAATCATCCAGGAGCGGTTCAAACTCATGGCAGAACAACTCGGAGTTATCAGATGCTGAGATTGATAGAATTTATGCCATCTAAAAGGCGGTTTCTGTTTGTGTTATGTTCCATCTGCTAATACCTTATGATACTGCTCATAGACCCAAGCTTGCTTCTTAGCATAGTATGAGAGAATGATCGCGTCTGCTGCCAAATACCTCCATTGTATTATATTATACTGTGTCGTTGCAAAGAACACAATGATTTAACTTTCAAGTCTTGAATTGGCTTTTATAGACAACTTACTATAGTTGAAGTCCAGCTATGGATATCCTCCTAATCTTGTCCTCCCGCGGCAGCCAGTTCATGTTTCTCCGGCAATGGCTATCAATGTCATACCCACCCTCACATTAGCCTACTTCATACGTTCCACCACAGCAAGTTATATATAAAAGTTAAATGGTAACTAAATACGGAACAAAATGTCACGAACTGTAACTATCGCACATCGCATATAGATTTTTGGATATGTAATAATTAACTTTAAATTAGTTAATATGCTGTTTAAAATAGTCATTAAACACCGTTAAACTGTTAACAGGGCATGGATGTCGTATAGGGACAGTGTTAAATTAGTGTCGTATAAATTAGTGTCGTATAGGGACCGTTAAACTGTTTAAATTAGTGCTGCCGCTGCTTTTGCAGCTGTGCCGAACATAATATAGTTTTGAGCTTTATTAACACATAAAAGTAAAGTTGTAATTAAATTTATTGCATCTCAAGAACAGGAACATCGCTTTATAATAATATTTATTTTATTATATTATTTTCGTGTCAATCTGTTCAACTGATTGAAATAATTGAACTGTAATCCATTAGTCTGGCCAATTCCATGTCCGATCTAATTTGAAAATATCCCATCAAACTGTTAGATTTGAGAAGCATCAATTAAATTTGAAGATAAATACTTTTTTTAATTCATCGAATAAATTTGACATACAATTTATAGATTTTTAAATATCAAATTTTAAAATATTCTAAATTTAAACTCTGATCGATTGAATTTTAATCAGTACACGTGGATGCAATTGTGTGGTGCAATGAGACGTTGATGACTTTCCACACGTCGTAATGAAATTCGCTCTGGATCGATCGAGATAATCCCGCGGGCAGCAAATTGTCGGACGGGTCCTTTTCCTGCCATTACCCTAAAAATATTGAAAGAACCAACATGTCGATAAGGGGTACAAGAGTCTTTTCGTGTACACACCAGCCGCCCCCGATCAACGTGCATTACCGATCATTCCTCAACAACTCCCTCGCGAGTCATCGTCGCCGTCCATTTTTGTTGATTCTGCACCGTACATTCATTCAATCCGGCGGTAAGCAGCAAGCTACTGGAACTTTCCCTTCCTAGCAAAACCCTGCTATTTAGCACCGGCGGAGTGGAGCAGCCTGCCGACCACTTGCCTTAGTTTGTTGTCGATCTGCCATCGTCGTCGCCTACGTTACTGAAATGGGGAAGTCGTATCCTACTGTGAGCGAGGAGTACCTGAAGACTGTAGAAAAGGCGAAGAGGAAGCTCCGCGGCCTCATCGCCGAGAAGAACTGCGCTCCGCTGATGCTCCGCCTTGCGTATGTGGTCACTTCCACTCGATTTAGTTAGGTTTTCTAAGTTTTCTAGCATATCGGTGTCTGAGCTTAAAAATATTGGTTTGGGGGTTACAGGTGGCACTCGGCAGGGACGTATGACGTCGTGTCGAAGACCGGAGGGCCGTTTGGGACTATGCGATTCAAGGAGGAGCTTTCGCATGGCGCCAACAACGGCCTTGACATCGCTGTGAGGCTCTTGGAACCAATCAAAGAGCAGTTTCCCATCTTGACCTACGCTGACCTCTACCAGGTTCGTTGCGGCTCCACTTGTTGTCATATTTGTTATTGGATCTTTTTCTTGCTCCGTGATTCTCATTTCTGCTTTACTATTGACAGCTTGCTGGAGTTGTTGCTGTTGAAGTTACTGGAGGACCCGAGATCCCTTTCCATCCTGGAAGGGAGGTATATGAATTAATCTCGATCTCAAAAATGCATCTTTTTTGGGACCAATTATGCTAGTTGGTGCCTTCAACATTTATCCAGTTGTAATAATACGACTTTATGAAGATATTTATACTCTTTTGGGATCAATTACCCAACCTAGGAAATTGGTAATTGCCCAAATCTGGCCCTCACTTTCTGAAATCTAAAATGCCCAGATCGGGTTAGCTTTTCTTCGGAAACAACTTAATTTCTTGAATCAAGCTGATTTGGTAAAACAACTTGTGTGACTAAAAACAATAAAAAATAGGAGGTAATCACTCATTTAATTTTATAATTTACTTTGAAAATTTGGAAACAATTAATTAATGTGGTGAAACAACTTGATTGACTGAAATAATTTTATTTTTTCTGAAAATAAAAAAAACAAATACTTTCTAGTTTTATAGATATTTCTCTTTTTTATAAGATGGGAAAACAATTTAATTTTTCTATTTTTGTCTATTATTATTGGAACCATATAGGCTGATAAAAATGTGATTAAATTTGGCTTTTTTTAAAATAAAATATTTATGTGTAAAATTAAGTGTGAGAAGAATATTTACCTACAAAATTATTATAAATTGCTTTTACTTAATATTCATCAATATCTTCTTCTCACCAATAGTAACTTTTTCTAACATGAATTTTCTACATTATGCAATTAACTTATCACTAAATGTTATGTTATATATATTCAGTTTTAGATTTAGTTCTACTTAAATTCTTTAATTTTTAAAGTTTTTTTTCACAATTATTTAATTAGTGCAAGCATTAAAATTCAGGAAAGGAACTTGATCCCAATAATATTTACATTTGTTCAAGCCAAGGACATTGTTTCTTGGCTATGAATCAGATCAGTTATATTATAGGAACAATGCTCTTGAGATACTATTGACTGTTTTACAGCCATGCATTACAGATTTATACATATTACATTTATGTTTATCCTGCTCCAGGACAAGGCAGAGCCACCAGTAGAAGGTCGTCTTCCTGATGCTACAAAGGGTATGTTCTGTTGCTTTTATGCATGCATACCCCTGGACAGAACAGTTTTTCTACTAGTTCAATTTTTTGCATTGTTGTTACTAGGGCTCTAGTTTGAGTAGTAACTTTTGAAGACAGCTATGCTCAGAAAAACTTGTTATCCCTATACACTAGACAATGTAATTAATTGTACCTATTCAGATATGATGACAAGGTTCTCTAATTTGTCTTGTTTAACTCTCAAGTTGCTACATGTATTACCTTCCGTAAACTGTCAATGGACAAGTTCATTTTGTTCCTCAGATAGCATCTTTTTTCTTGATAAGAAGCTTTTATCAACCCACGTATTACTTTCATATATCTTTGTTATCATCTTCCAGGTTCTGATCATCTCCGGGATGTCTTTGGGCATATGGGTCTCAGTGATCAGGATATTGTTGCTCTCTCTGGTGGTCACACGCTGGTGAATTTCATATTTCTATCCACACGTCCTCATACTGTGTTTGCAATCATCATTGTGGTTCATTCGTTCATTTAATTTGTGGCTTTTACTTTCCTTGGGACAGGGAAGATGCCACAAGGAGCGATCTGGTTTTGAAGGTGCTTGGACATCAAACCCTCTTATTTTTGACAACTCTTACTTCAAGTAAGTTTTTCCTTCAATAGTAGATTTCACAATTTTCAATGACTATAATCTTTGTGCTAGTGAAAGTCTGACAGATGATTTGTCTATATTTGTAATTTTACATCAAGGTCAATTGGGTTGATTCTATTTGTATCTTTTTATGTTAGTATTAGCCAATCATAGTTAAGAAGAACCTCCAGATTATCATGATTAAGATCTCTTAGGTTAAAAGGAAAAAAGAAAACTTTATAGGTCATCATGACACCTATGGATTGGGGTGTTGGACTGTAGGAATTGATGTACCAGAGATGAGAATATAAGATGGACGCATAGATTTTTTTTTTAAAAAAAGATAAATAAAAAATATTAGTATTTGAGAGCAACTTTGCCCAGTTCTAATAGATAATAAAATTACAAATAAAAAGACAGAAAATTGATCGAGGTTGTATTAACATATACTAAGATGATCAATAGATATTATAGTTAGGAGTGTCTCAATCTATTGAGATAGCTTTACATGGTGCTCAATGGAAGGATAAGCGTCCTCGGGGCCATGGTGCCGCGGTAGGACATCCAGGTTGTCACCAGGCATTTGCGGTTTGAACTCCAACTGTGGCGTATTTGTAGAAATTTTTTCTCCAAATGGGGACGTAATAAAAGAATGTTGGGTTTTTGGGTTGGCTGCCGCGTGTGCTTCCTGATTTATCCTAGTGGCCGGTGGGAAACTTCCGTGGGACCGGACCGGTCAAATAATCAATGAGGCTATTTGAGATTATTATTATTTTTTTCAATGGAAGGATAAGCTTAATAACAAACACAATTTTGGATATTGGTAATAATCTCTTCTACTTGCCTGTCAGCTTGTTTAATTTGGAATTATGGGAACTATTGACTGATTGGATTTTCTGGCAGGGAACTTCTGAGTGGTGAGAAAGAAGGCCTTATCCAGCTACCCTCTGACAAGACCCTTCTAACTGATCCTGTGTTCCGGCCTCTTGTGGAAAAATATGCTGCTGTATGCAATTTCAGTCTCATTTGCCAATTCCGTAGGACCTACTCTACCGCAAACAGTTGCTAACTCCGCTCCGCTTGTAAATGATTCGTTTCAGGATGAGGATGCTTTCTTTGCTGATTACGCTGAAGCACACCTGAAGCTGTCAGAGCTAGGGTATGTTAAGAGTAGTTGTGAAGTACAGAAGTGTTTTGTTTGAACTATCTTAATGTTTCTGTTGATCTCATTTCCAGATTTGCAGAGGCTTGAAGGGATGAACCTGTCGGATCTAGCAAGTCATCTTATTGATATATATCCCCCTGGTAGTATCTCCACGAGTTTGTCAGAAATAAGATTCTATGGTTGTTTCATTTGCAAGTCAGCATTTGGTTAATCAGTCGTCCATTTTGTTAAAAACTTAAAATGTACTAAGTCGTCTGTGTATGCAACTTCTAATGATGTTGGTTATCATTCGTCTGGAACTTTTTGACTCTGGTGCTGGTGTTGCTCCAGCTCACGTTGGTTATTGCTGTTGGAAAGGTTGTGCTAGGGATATGATCTTGTCTTGAAGTTGGAGAGATGGTGTATTGGGTAGAGGATGGGAAGTTGATTGAGCGAAGATTTTAGATGGGAGAAAGGGTTGTTTTTTTGATGGTCTATAAGGGAAGGGAAGGGAAGGGAGGGGGTTGTGAATTGTTAGTTTTTCAAAACTTTCAATTTAAGTTAAATATTTCAATTTAAGTTAAATAAATATTTAATTAAATTAGAATGAATGAGGAATATAATTTATTTGATTTGTAATTTGAAGATTCGTACATGTGTTGAATAGAAAAGAAAGTATAAAGTTTTGAATTGAAAGTCTAGAAGTGTTATTATAAAATGAAGGTTAGGGTTTTATTTGTAATTTATTGATCGTTTGATGATATGACATTTTGAGTGCATGGATCTTTGATCATTTGATGATGTGACATATTTTGGGCGTCTGGATTTGGTTCGGGTGTCTTTAATTGGTCTGTCTTATTTGTTTTGTAACGGTAAAGGAATAAGCATTTATTTACTTTCGGACGCTTGAACTTTCTCTGAGCGTTAGGATTATTGTTGACGTGGACTCGAAGATGATCCACTTCGGCACCAAGGTGGTTTGAATGCTTGAACCCTCTCCGAGCGTTCGGACATGATTCGGGTGCTTGGGTAAGTCAACATTTTGTTGACTTATCTAATTTTATATTTTGATCACTTGGGTAATTTTTCTGTCATTCAGAGTTGAGCTCATTCGAATTCAACTCCAGCTTTCTCTCAAGCAGTTTTTTGCTCTAATTTTTCGTCCTTCGGAAGCATCATGTACATCCTGCTCGTTCCAACGACATACTCTTCTTTAGCTTCTCGTTCCTTGGATACACGGAGCCGATTGACTCGATTTCCGTGTCATCCTTCTCGCACGCTACTTCTTTCGCTCGACTTCTTACGTTATTAAGTCTCTGTATATTCAAACGTAAGCATTAAATACGCATAGTCTAACTTAAGTTCGTTGATCGCAATAAAATTTTAGGATATTTATAATCTCCTCTTTTTTAACATGGATCAACATAAGTTAAGGTTAAATTAAAATAGTAAAATAAATAAATATGCAACATTAAGTGCAATGCAATTAATATACAAAATTAAGTGCGATACAATTAATAAATAAATATACAAAATTAAATGCAATGTAAATTAATAAATGGGAAAAAATTATTCTTCTCTCTAAATTTAATCTTATCATTGTACTTTGATCATATTAAAAATAAGGATAAATATTAACAATAAATTTAAAATAATATAGATTCGCTACATTAACGACCTTAATAGTGCCTAAATCGTAGATTGTCAGTTCTTAAGAATCGACCTCTGTCCATTACATCAGAAATATCATGCGCCCACCGTATGTACTAAGCTCTGGGGTTTGAAATAAAATGCTAAAGGTTATATACACAATGAGTAATCTTAGAAAAGTTATGAGAATTAGTTCTCCAAAATCTAAAATTTTATAATTTAAAAATTATTTAAAAAAAACATAGAAATTTTTTTTTATCAATGTTAAACATAATAATATAGAATAATGATAAAATTTTCACGAATAACCATAATTAATATAAGTAATAATAAATTATTTTATACAAAGAGTATAATTTTTTAAAAAAATGTTTAAAAATAGATTTTAAGATTGAAAAATTTTGTAACTTTTTTTAGTATGTATAATAGAAACTATATCGGTAGAAAAAATAGATTTTCGAAGATTGATTTTTGAAAATTTTTAATATTAAAAACTAATATTTTGGTAAAAATTTGTAGAGAATTCATTTAATAGTAATTTTTTTAAAAAAATTCTTTTGATAAGTAATAATTTTTTTTAACGAAAAAATTAAAATATAATTAATTTTAAATAGAAAGGCTACGAAACAATTTATTTAAAAAGTTAGACAATTTTAAACATGTAAAAAAAATATTAAAACAAATTAAAATTAGAAAATACATAAAGATTTAATCTAAGCATAATTTAGGAACTCAATATAAATTCTTACTTATTGGATTAACAAGGATTTTTTTTGGAATATATTTTCTTGTTATTTTTATAATTTGACATTTATGTTATTTAAAATACCAATTAAGCCTACAATGATTTCTAAATTTTGAATTTTAAATTTTGAAAAGAAATTAAATTTAAGTATTATTCTTTCTCAGTAATCCTATTTTATCCTTTAATTTTTTATTTTCAATTTTAATTTATTGAAATCTTCTAATCAATATGCTTTTGCTAAGGTTACTCTTAATTTTAAGTTTTTCTTTTTTATTTTGTCATTTTCTGTTTCTAATTGATAAGAGCTTTAAGAAAACTTTTTAACAAATCTATATAATTTATCAGGAGATAGAGAACGTATCTCACTTACCTTGATTTCGATGGTAGATGCTCCCCCTTCATCGTTGCTTTCTTCTTATATTTCTTCGTTTTCTTGGTGACTTGCCATAAGTGCGAGTTCAGCGTAGACTTCAATTTCTGATTCGGATGACAACGATTCGTCCCATGTTGCCTTTAGGTTCTTGTGCTTCATTAGGGTTGATCTTTTGATTTTGTCCTTTTTCTTCAATTTTGAGCAGTTATCCTTAATGTGCCCTTTTTCTTGATAGTTATAGTACCACACCTTTCGTTTGCTTCGTGAAAGTTTCTTAGCTTGCGACTTATTAAACTTGTTAGATTTAAGGAATTTATTAAACTTTCTTACCATAAATGCAGCTTTGTCTTCGTCGAGTGATGTGTCTGAATCTGGTTCACCTTTCTGATTAGATTTTGTGCTAGATTTTGAGCTGTCTTTTCTTTCTTATTTCTTAAGCCTGCACATCTCGATTCGTGAAGTTCAAAAATAGAAAATAGACTTTTTAATATACTCACCTCGAGGTCGTTAGAGATGTAAAATGAGTCAACTATGGATGTTCACTCGTGTGTTCTCGGAAATGCATTTAAAGCATACCTTAATGAATCTTGGTTTGTTACCATTTCACCAAGATTTGTGAGTCCAGTGATCATCTCCTTGATCTTTGAGTGTAGATGAGCGATTGTTTCACCTTCTTCCATTCGGAGGTTGTTGAGTTGATTCCCGAGTAGATCCCATCTTACGAGTTTGGCATCTGAGGTCTCTTCGTGTAGCTTCAAGAACTTCTCCCAAAAGCACTTTGGCTGACTCGTAGGTTCCAATCCGGTTGACTTCTTGTGGTGGTAAAATACTTAGCAGATGGAATTCTAATTTGTAGTTTGCCACGAAGTCAACTTGCTCCAAAGGTGTTCTTTTTCGTCGCTATGCTGATCTTTGGGTGCTACAAATCCATATTTGATAGTTAACAAAATTTTAAAACCCGCCTTAAAAAATACCTCCATTCTTTTCTTCCATGTGATGAAATCTCCCTCGAATTTTGGCGGGTGAATGCTAGTTCCGACCATCTTTTTTTTTTGCTTTAGTTGGCGGTTAGTCTTTCTGAAGTTCCCTTGCTTTGATACCAATTGTTGGTCCCTTAGCGGTCGGCAATAGAGGGTGAATTGCTTGAAATTAAAAAGTATACTTTTCAAAACTTTTAACTTAAGTTAGACAAACACTTAATTAAATTAAAATGAAATAAAAAGGAAGTATGAAACAATAGGGTTTACTTGGTTTGCAATGAATATTGCTACTCCAAAACAATAAGAGCTCACTACTATCTCCTTCTACGAGCGAATCCTTGGAGGCGGAGAAGCTTCGTACACACATTGAAGAACAGAAAAGAAAGTATAGAGTTTGGAATTGAAAGTACAGAAGTGTTGTTATAAAATAAAAAAGACCAGGGCGCTATTTATAGCTCACTAGTCGAAATGACCGTTTGATGACGCGACGTATTCCGGGCAACCCAAGTTGGTCTTCTCAATAAACTTTACAACGGTAAAGGGATAAGCATTTATCTACTTCCAGGCGCTCGAACCCGCTCTAGGAGCTCAGACTGCTACTGACGTGGACTCAAAGATGATCCACAACAACAGGGGCCTCTTCGGCACCAAGGTGGTCTGGGCGCTCAGACCCTATCCGGGAGCCCTGAGTCCCAACGCCTGGACATGGTCCAGGCTCCTGGGTAAGTCAACATTTTGTTGACTTGTCCGGTTCTCCACTTCGATCACTTGGGTGATTTTTCAGTTATCCAAAGTTGAACTCACCTGAACCTAACTCCAGCCTTCTCTCCTCTAACAGTCTTCCGTTTCGACTTCTCATCCCTTGGATGCGCCACACACATCTTGCTCGCTCCACCGACACAATTCCCATGCCATCCTTCTAATCCGTCATGTCTTCTGCTCGACTTCTTACGTTCCTAAGTCCCTGTACACTCAGATGCAAGATATCAAATACACATAGCCTAACTTTACTTCGTTAATCACATCAAAACCCCAGGTACTTACAGGGGTTGTGAATGAGAATGAAAATTCTTCTTGCATATACTCAAGAGAGCAGACAAACATCAATGTCAAAAACCAGGGAAGGGGTTCCCTAGTGAAGGTCCTCTGACGCTCAAGTCAGTATGATGTCCGAGCGGGAAATTGAATAATAGCTAAGTAGTAGAGCATGTCAAGGAGTATCAAAGTGTAAGTGTCTCCAAAAGCATCTTTAAGCATACCTTACAATCGGAGAGAACTCCCTTTATATACTACCTCTCATAACCTTTGTAATCATGAGGTGGCAGAGAATGTCGGGTATCAGAAGTTGTCGAGTAAGGGAATATGTATTCTGGGAAGCGTATAGTCATCGTTGAAGAAATCTTCTGTTACTCGTGTGCATCATTTTTGTAACTAACGTTATTAATGAGGCTGCTGAAGGAATATGTTGTCATAACATGTCAACTAATAGAAAATGTAGAGTCACCTTTGAGGAAGGTGTTCGTGCAATTTGTACTAATGATTTAACTCAGATTTTGATGAGTGACAAAGTTAAGTTAGGTGCTATTGTGATCTAATGCATTTACTCAGTGTGCAGGTTTCGAGATGTTTGATTCCCGATTGACAGTCGGGATGTTCGATTCCCGATTAGTGAAGCCTGGACGTGTGATTCCGGCGAGTCGGGATGTGCGATTCCTAATTGGAGAAGACCGGATGTGCAATTTTGGTAAGTCGGGATGTGCAATTCCTGATTAGAGAAGACTGGATGTGTGATTCCGATAAGTCAGGATGTGCGATTCCCGATGGGTGAAGACCGAATGTTCGATTCTGGTAAGTCGAGATGTGCGATTCTCGATGGATGAAGATGGATGTGCAATTCCAGTAGGTCGGGATGTTCAATTCTCGAAGTTTGGATGTGTGATTCCGGAGGTAACTCTATACCTGGTAAGTAAAGGTAAGTCACTGGAGGAGAGTGATCAAGTGAGGGCACGTCCTTGTTCGAAGGGGCAGTAGGTGTCAGTCCGATTTAGGTCTATTTCAGAAACATAAATCGAGACCTTGACTAGATCCTGGTCTCAGGGAAATAGGATCTAATTAGTACTCTTTATTATTACTATGCTAACATTTGTCTTGTAGGTTTATTGGACTAACATGTTTTGCAGGATAAGAAAAGCACAAAAGGTCTCGGGTACTGTTCACCCGAGGTGCCTTTCAGGAGATGGAAGGCGCCTTCAAGCATTTGAAGGCGCCTTCAATGCTATGGAAGGTGTCTTCCATAGGATAAAGTTTGACCTTCTCGGCAATAAGTTTCAGCAAGTTTTGAGATCAGATTTGTCCTATTGGAGGCGCCTTTAAGGCCAATAAAAGAGGTGCTCGCCCATACTTTGAAAAACAACTTCGATATGAGCTACTGCGCATCTAATTGAGCTTCCATCTGCATCGTCTCTCTGCGGCTGCTCCAGAAAGTCTACCTGCCACCAATCTATGCTTCCGAGACATCCTATCATCTTCGACAGGCCGACTGCAACACACTGAGTACTCCAACTTGTTCGTAACATTTTATTAAGTGTTGTATTTCTAATTATTACTGTTTTAAAAGGGAAGTATAGGCTGTTACACTATCCCTGTTTTTGTACTTGATCACCTCTTCCGACGGTTCCGGAAGAGGCATTTAGTGGATTACCCATTGATAAGTCCGTGGGACCTGAGTATTCGAGTAGGAGTCGTCTTAGGCTTCAAATCAAGTAAAGTGCCTGTGTTTTTCTGGTATTTTCTATTTTCGATTGTTTTACTTATTCTCTGTTGCGTATACTTTATTTTTAAAACAAAAAAGAACTAGTTTTCAAAAATCACATGATTCAGTCCCCTCTCACGTGCGACTTGATCCAATAAGTGGTATCAGAGACGGTTTTGCTTTGAATTGGTGCAACCACCAATCAAGCTCAGGGGAATTGCCTTACTTTCTTTTCGAATTTCAACTTTTTGTACCTTATTTGAATTGGTAAATTTTGCCTTTTCAAATAACTTTTCTCGTTCAATTTTTACTCGAATATTGGTGCAATACCACTCTAGTCGTCAATATTTTTTTTCAAGTACTACTAATCCAAGACCAAATTTTAGTATCTTTCTTTAGTTTTCTTTTTTAGGAATTAAATGGCTCAACTTGAGGGATTCAACACCACTCATCCTCCTCTTTTCAACGGAAATGCCTTTCCGTACTAGAAGAAAAGAATAGAGGTTTATCTAAAGACGAACATTGAGCAATGATTCATTATCCGACGAGGGTACCGTGCACCTGTAGACGAAGTAACAAAAGCACTGCTCGATCCTGAAAGATGGAGTCTGGAAGACAAAAAGAAAGTTCAAACCAATTCGAAAGATTTGAACATGATCCAATCTAGTCTCACAAAAGAAGAGCACAATCGAGTCGGCCTGTACGAGAACGCAAAGGAGCTTTGGGACAAGCTCATCGAGCTACACGAAGGAACTCCTATTCAAAGGTAACAAAATGTGACCTACTCCTAAATTCTTTATTTAATATTAAAATGCAGGACGGAAAAATCGCTAGCCAACTACACACAAGAATTAAGGATATCCTTAATGGACTACACATGATAGGACACCAAATTGAGAATCGCGACATTATCATATACGCTCTAAACTTATTCCCTCGAAACTCATTATGGGCATTGATCATAGATACCTATAAGGTTTCAAGGAACCTCTCCAAGTTAAAATTAGATGAATTATTTTGCGAGCTTGAATTACATGAACAGACTAATAGTCCAAAGGTCGAGAAAGGAAGTGCTTTTCTTGTAGGTACTTCAAAGGAAAATAAACCCGAAGCAAAAATTGAATTTGAGTCAGAATCAAATGAAGAAGAGCAATTGGTGAACATGGTAAGGAAAATGTTCACCAAGTGCAAGAAAAGTTTTACCAAACGTGACACGAAGAAGACGCCCAAATAAGCATCCAACAATCCAAAGGAAAACATCACATGCAATGTATTAGGGTTGAAATATGCTAGAGAGGGGGGGGGGGTGAATAGTTCGTCACGCTTGTTGATGTGCTTCTTCTATGATGTGCAGCGGAATAAACAACAAGAAACACACTCTATAATACTAACACAAGGATTTACTTGGTATCCACCTCAAGAAGAGGTGACTAATCCAAGGATCCACACACGCGAGCACTTCTTTACTATGAAAACACTCATTTACGGTAACTACCGAAGGCGGAGAAGCCTTACAACACTCACACAGCAAATACAACACACGCAAGAAGAAAAATACAATGAATATAAATGAAAACTCTCTCTTCTTGTTGTTGCCTCTTGAACTTTGGAAGTGCACCAACACTAGTCCCCAAGAGCTTCCAAGAATTGGCCGTGAGCAGTGGAGAAGATCGCGTGAAGAGGAATCGAAGAACTGCGGAGGAAAGCGCTTGCCAACAGCTATAACCTGTGCAACGGTCGGATCCCAATCTATTGAATGACTCTCAATCAATTGAGGAGGCTTTGAATCGATCGGTCGATCGATTCAGAGTGCCTTTGTGCTATCTGAAAATCGCCTTAATCGATCGACCAATCGATTCAGCTCAATTGTGCGATTTCCAGTTCCCCAATCGATTGACCGATCGATTGGAGGTGCTCAATTGATCGGTTGATCGATTGGGAGAGGTTCTGTGTGTGCGATTTAAGCTCCCAATCGATCGGCTGATCGATTGGACTTTGGTTCAATCGATCGGTTGATCGATTGACCCACCTTTGACTTGTCTAAACTCAAGTCCAAGGTCTCCAATTCTAACATCCGGTTAACCGTGTGTCACGCCCCAGATGAGTCCCTGTCCGAAGAAATTTCGGCAACATCTCCCCTGTATGGCGGACAATCTGAAACTTCTACATAACACATACCTCAGCCACAAGCGGCTGGAATTATTACAATAAATAAAAACAATCACCACGCAGTTTATATAGATATTCAACCTCTGGTTGTCACAACCACGCAGTTAATAATAGTAATCACAAACAATAGTACTCTAACTCGAAATCCACCCTACTCAACTACACTCGTAAAGCTCAAATCCGACGAACTCACCTCTTCTGCCGTCCAGGCAGGCATCTAGTAGAATAAAATCTAAATCATACCAAAAGTCCATCAAACGGAAGGATTTCATACAATATCCATATGTAAAATCCAAAACAAGAGTAAAACAAAGTCTGATAGAGAAAATCTAAAATAAAATAACAACTCAAAGACCAGCAGATGGACTAGCACTACGTGCTGTGGGGACCAGCGACTGGAACTGCTCCTGACAGCCTCAACCTGAAAATATATCAACAATGGAAACGGGGTGAGTCCAACACTCAGCAAGTACAACTGATATGCATAATAAAACAAATAACAGACAACACTAATCATGCGTACAGTTTCCTGAATACGAGAAGGATAAATGCAACTGAAACGAAATCAGGAGATAACTGTACTAACCGGAATCAAAGTACAAAGGTAACAGGGTCGTCAGACCGGGGAAGTCATAATCCTGTATGCATGTCAATCATATGCATCCATATAAATGCAGCAATCATAAACAATAAATGCAATAAATGCATATGGTGACCGTGCACTCTGACATCACTGCTCCTGATGAGCGACCGAGTGGACAGGATGCTGTCGGAGTACTCCTGTCCTCTGACCCGAAATCATAAATGGGGGAGCTCAATGCTCTCATCTCCCGGTACACAATGACGGGGAGGATATCTCTACCGGCTACCACGCTGAGTCATCTGACCAACGGAGACGAACAGAGTCCACCATCTGCCGGCTACTACGCTGCTACACTAAATACCAGCGGAGCCAAACAGAGCGGAACTGACTGCCGGCTACCACACTGAGTCACCTGACCAACGGAGCCAAACAGCAGAACCGCCACACACCTGCCTAATATACCACTAACCCATGGGTGGCGGTGGTGTGTGCAGTACATGTATCTGGCGATGGGCTCAACCATAGTGGAGCCGACAATCGCACAGCATGCAATCATGATGGATGACACTAAGCATGACAATCTCATGAATAACATAGTAATGACCATATAAATAATACAAAGTGTGTACCACTGGAAGATGTATCAGATAGAAGGTACACAAATCAGATAGGGCATCAAATAAACCCTAGATCCAGAAGATAACATAACATGTGGTTAGGTCACTACCTAAAGCATATATGATCAGGTAAATAATATGCAGTGCAGAATAAATAAACAAGCAACCATGTAACTATCATGTAGTGACCAACCGAAACAAAATGATTACACAATCACTGCTATATGTTAAACATATTATTATGCATATCAAAGACATAAGTCAAAGTACCCGCCTCCAATCGAAATAAGATCAATCTGGTCCAACTCGGACGTCGAGATGCTCGTCTCGAATCAAAGTCCTGTAATAAACTGTATTGTTTAGCTAAATTTAATTATAAGTAAAATAGCTAAACCAAATTATTTTTCTCCAGGAACCCTAATTAAATAGTTAATCACAGTTAACTATACCTAATCCAAAGCTTAGGGTTCCATTCCTAACTTAACCACAAGTCGACCTAACTACACTTGAACCACCAACTCTATAATGAATCAAACTTATCCAAACAAACTCAATTAAATGTATCACAAGCATACTCTTTACCTTATCCTCAGTCACTCTTGTGGACACACGGCCAAGAGATGCAAATGTTGTACAATGCTAATCGAAAGATTTTCCTGCCACAAATCCGTTGTCGACACTGCAAGGAAACTATTAGTCTCTATGTTAAACATCCCCAATCAACACCTACTGGTCTTACCCGAATCAGTGCCCCTCGTTCCCGAAGGTGAGACTAAGGGCTTGGCAGAGCCTAGTGATCAGATGCTGGTGATGCCAGGGCATAGAGTGCTGCTGTTGGGCGCAAAGAGAAACGGCGATGCTCTGTCGGAAGAGAGGAAATAGAACTCGGCAATGTGGCTAGGGCTCGAGGGCAGAGGAAGGGTGGCCGACACTCTCCGTTCGACGGCGGCAGAGGATCGGCAGTAGGGGAAGAGGATCGGCTCGGCGCTTCTCCAGGCGGCGTCGGCTGTGGCTAGGGCACCAGTGGCCGGTGCTAGGAACTCCAGGGCAAGGGCTACGACAGAGGAGAAGAAAGCCGGGGCTAGCTAGTGCACAGATGAGAAGAGATCGGCGCCGAGTGAGAAGAGAGGAAGAAAGGGGAACCGCTCGAGTTCGGGGAAATAGGGCACGCACGGGGAGAGGAAAAGAAACGGAGAGGAAAAGGAAAAATAAAGGAAAAAGAAAAAGGAAATATAAAATAAACATTTCCTCGCTTAAATGGGTCGCCTAAACAGGCTTTTCCCTGGGCCCCGTTTTCATCCCCGTTAACTCATCCATACGAGCTCCGAAAAATTCCCGAAAAATTTTCAAAAATTCCTGAAAATTTCCTTATTAATATTCGTATATTTTCGATATTTTACATTCTCCCTCACTAATAAAAAATTTGGTCCCCAAATTTCATTATCTACCATCAGCAAGTACTACGACAGATATAGAAAGTATGAATGCTGAACGGTATACTAAATCACATACCTCAAGTGAAAAGATGGGGATATCGAGCTCGGATCGTATCCTCAAGCTCCCAAGTAGCCTCCTCGTCTAAATGATGCTGCCATCCGACTTTAACCAGCCGAATGGTCTTGTTCCGCAACTGACGCTCTTTCTGGTCGAGAATCCGTACCGGAATCTCCTCATATGTAATATCAGGCTGAACTGGAACTGGAATATCAGCCAGTACATGCGTCGGGTCAGGTACGTATCTCCTCAGCATAGATACGTGAAATACATCGTGGACGCCTGCTAAGGACGGTGGTAGTGCCAGCCGGTAAGCTACCGCTCCGATCCTCTCCAAGATCTCGAAAGGGCCAATGTACCGCGGAGCTAGCTTACCTCTGATGCCAAATCTCTTCACCCCTTTCGTGGGTGAAACTCGTAGAAATACATGGTCACCAACAGAGAACTCTAGTGGTCTGCGTCTCCGATCAGCATAACTCTTCTGACGGTCCTGCGCCTCTGACATCCTCCGTCTGATAGTACGGACCAACTCTGCATCCTGCTGAACTCTATGAGGTCCCAACAACTGGGCCTCCTCACAGGAGGGGTGTCCGACAAGGTCTACCATACAACGCTTCAAACGGTGCCATCCGAATAGCCGAATGAAAGTTGTTGTAAGTAAACTCTACTAACGGCAGATGGTCCTCCAACGCCTCCAAAATCCATAACACATGACCTCGAGTCCTCTAGAGTCTGAATGGTCCGCCTGATCGCCCATCCATCTGTGGATGGAAGGTTGTACTGAAATGGAGCTGTGTGCCCAAGGCCTGCTGCAGACTCTGCCAGAAACGAGACGTAAACCGTGGATCTCTATCCGAAATAATACTCAACGGAACACCATGTAGTCTGATGATCTCTCGACAATACAGATCTGCCAATCGATCCAGGGAATCAGTCCTCCGGATCGCTAAGAAATGCGCGGATTTGGTTAATCGATCAACGATTACCCAAATCGCGTCATGGCCTCGTCGTGTCCTCGGCAAACCCACCACAAAGTCCATAGTGATGTGATCCCACTTCCACTCAGGAATAGGAATCCGCTGAAGTAATCCTGCAGGTCTCTGGTGCTCAGCCTTCACCTGCTGACAGATAAGACATCTAGCTACAAAATCCGCGATGTCTTTCTTCATACCGTTCCACCAATAGGAACGTCTCAAATCTCGATACATACGGGTCCCGCCTGGATGGATTGTAAATCGAGAGCGATGAGCCTCCTGAAGTAGCTCCTGTAAGACTGGATGAGACTGAGGTACGCATAATCTGCCTCGAAAGTATATGACACCCTCCTCGTCTCGTGTAAACTCGGTCTGCTGCCCGGAAGCTATCTGACTGCTAATGAACTGCAAATGCTGATCACCAGCCTGTGCCTCTCGGATCTTCGTCTAGATTGACGACTGAGCAACCATAGTAACAAGAAAAACCCCGAACCAAGTCTGTGACTGAAACTCAGTGGCAAGCCAAAGCCCCTCTGGACTTCCTGCTGAGTGCATCGGCAACCACATTAGCTTTCCCCGGGTGATAGCTAATGGTACAATCGTAGTCCTTCAGGAACTCCATCCATCTCCTCTGTCGGATATTAAGCTCCTTCTGAGTGAAAATATATTTGAGACTCTTATGATCAGTGAGAATCTCAAATGTGATACCGTATAAATGATGTCGCCAAAGCTTCAGAGCAAAAATGATGGCAGCTAACTCCAAGTCATGAACTGGATAGTTCTTCTCATGCTCCTTCAACTAACGAGAAGCATAAGAGACTACTCTACCGTGCTGCATCAGAACAGCGCCCAAACCCTGAAGAGATGCGTCAATGTAAAGTACAAATCCATCCTCTCCAGAAGGTAAAACCAAAACTGGAGCCGACACTAATCTCCGCTTCAGCTCCTGAAAGCTGGTCTCGCAATCCTCGGTCCACGTAAACTTCACGCCCTTCTTGGTAAGGCGTGTCAGCGGCATAGCAATACGTGAGAAACCCTCGACAAAACGTCGGTAATATCCGGCCAATCCCAGAAAACTACGGATCTCCTGTACTGACTTCGGCTTCTCCCAACCGGTGACAACCTCGATCTTCTGAGGGTCTACGTGATACCCCAGATGTACCCTGATCTGATCGACTACGCCTGCTCTGCTGTGGTGTAGCCTGAGGATGCTGGATCTGTCCAGATGTCTGACTCGGCTGCTTCCTTTTCCTATCCGGAAAAACTCTCTGCTGAGCTGACTCAATAATGAGGGCTCTGTCCAACATCTCCGCATAAGATGTGATACCAAGACCGACAAGTCTTAGTTGCAAATGTCCATCCAGCCCCTGAATGAACTGACCTCAGCAACTAGCTCGGACAAAATCGGCCAATCTATCAAACTCTACATTATACTCGGTCACCGATTATTCTGTCGCAAACTCAGGAAATCCTGCCGGCGAGCCATCTGATAAGCTCGTGGAAAGAAACGGCTCTCAAAAGCCTCTCTGAATCTGGCCCAAGTGATGTTCTGCTCACCGATGATGGAACGCTGAGTAATCCACCAAGTGTCGGCCACGTCCCGTAAGTGAAAAGCAGCCAGCTCTGCTTTCTCCCACTCGGAGCAAGCAATATAGAAGAAAGTCCGCTCCATAGTCTCAATCCAAGACAAGGCCACACTCGGATCTTTGTCTCCTCGGAAGAGTGTGAAACGACTCTTCATCAATTATGCCAACACTGGAATCCTGGCTCGTGCCACGGCAAAGTCAGTGAGATGTGTCGGAACGGCTGTCGGAACTGGCGGAAACACTGGAGCTGGTGCTACAGGTGGTACCGGTGCATAAACTGGAGGAGGTACTCCCGGTGCTGCCGAGTAAACTGGAGCATATGCCGTCGGTGGAACTGTGGCCGTAGGCTGCACTGGAGCAGGTGTCGGGTATGCTAATGGTACCCCTGGTGGTACCGGAAATACAGTAGTAGTAGGTACTGTCGGTGCAGCTGAGATAGGTACCCCTAAAGGAGCCATCGGGGTCTGAGAGCCCGACGCACCCACAGTAGGCTGAGTCTGTCCCTGACTGACAGGCTCATCAATAGAAGGCATCTCTGGTGTATCCAGAGATCCCGCGGTCCTCGTACGTGGTCGTCCAGCACCACGTCTCGCAGCAATACATGTAAATCGCCTCATATCTGTTAAATTATATCACAAATATTACTACAAGTGTCAACACTTACTAAAATAATTTCATACCTAATTGCTGTCTGGAGATGTTCCGTCGCTGTCCAGTCCCCAAAATGACCTCGAAATTCCGTACGAGAACGAACAAACACCGGAAATCCATATAAATCCAAAACGGAAGTCCATAACATAATCCAAACGGAAAAATCTGTGCAACCCAAAATAACTGCCTAGACCAATATGTCTCGCAACTAGGGCTAGTATAAAAATGTCCAAAATACTAAAAGCATGTATCACACCCTGCTCTGATACCAATAAATTGGTATCAGATAAATCTCAAAAATCCAACACACGGAAACCCAACAAATATAGCCAAACTTTGGCGCTCTGATACCATATAAATTGGTATCAGGTTATCCCAAATATCCAAAATACGAAAACAACGATCGCAAAACTTCTCTCTGATACTAAATAAATTGGTATCAGATAAATCTCAAAAATCCAAAACGCATAGCAAGTATCGTAACCTCGCTCTGATACCACTAAATTGTCACGCCCCAGAGGAGTCCCTATCCGAAGAAATTTCGGCAACATCTCCCCTGTATGGCGGACAATCTGAAACTTCTACATAACACATATACCTCAACCACAGGCGGCTGGAATTTAACAATAAATAAAAATAATCACCACGCAGTTTATATAGATATTCAGCCTCTGACTGTCACAACCACGCAGTTAATAATAGTAATCACAAACAATAGTACTCTGACTCGAAATCCACCCTACTCAACTACAATCGTAAAGCTCAAATCCGACGAACTCACCTCTTCTGCCGCCCAGGCAGGCATGTATTAGAATAAAATCCAAATCATACCAAAAGTCCATCAAACGGAAGGATTTCATACAATATCCATATGTAAAATCCAAAACAAGACTAAAACAAAGTCTGATAGAGAAAAGCTAAAATAAAATAACAACTCAAAGACGAGCAGATGACTAGCACTACGTGCTGTGGGGACCAGCGACTGGAACTGCTCCTGAAAATATCAACAATGGAAACGGGGTGAGTCCAACACTCAGCAGGTACAACTGATATGCATAATAAAACAAATAATAGACAACACTAATCATGCGTACAGTCTCCTGAATACGAGAAGGATAAATGCAACTGAAACGAAATTAGGAGATAACTGTACTAACCGGAATCAAAGTACAAAGGTAACAGGGTCGTCAGACCGGGGAAGTCATAATCCTGTATGCATGTCAATCATATGCATCCATATAAATGCAGCAAGTAAATGCAGCAATTATAAACAATAAATGCAATAAATGCATATGGTGACCGTGCACTCTGACATCACTGCTCCTGATGAGCGACCGAGTGGATGGGATGCTGTCGGAGTACTCCTATCCTCTGACCCCAAATCATAAATGGGGGAGCTCAATGCCCTCATCTCCCGGTACACAATGACGGGGAGGATATCTCTGCCGGCTACCACGCTGAGTCATCTGACCAACGGAGCCAAACAGAGTCCACCATCTGCCGGCCAACGGAGCCAAACAGAGCGGAACTGACTGCCGGCTACCACACTGAGTCACCTGACCAACGGAGCCAAACAGCAGAACCGCCACACACCTGCCTGATATACCACTAACCCATGGGTGGTGGTAGTGTGTGCAGTACATGTAACTGGCGATGGGCTCAACCATAGTGGAGCCGACAATCGCACAGCATGCAATCATGATGCATGACACTAAGCATGGCAATCTCATGAATAACATAGTAATGACCATATAAATAATACAAAGTGTGTACCACTGGAAGATGTATCAGATAGAAGGTACACAAATCAGATAGGGCATCAAATAAACCCTAGATCCAGAAGATAACATAACATGTGGTTAGGTCACTACCTAAAGCATATATGATCAGGTAAATAATATGCAGTGCAGAATAAATAAACAAGCAACCATGTAACTATCATGTAGTGACCAACCGAAACAAAATGATTACACAATCACTGCTATATGTTAAACATATTATTATGCATATCAAAGACATAAGTCAAAGTACCCGCCTCCAATCGAAATAAGATCAATCCGGTCCAACTCGGACGTCGAGATGCTCGTCTCGAATCGAAGTCCTGTAATAAATCGTATTGTTTAGCTAAATTTAATTATAAGCAAAATAGCTAAACCAAATTATTTTTCTCCAGGAACCCTAATTAAATAGTTAATCACAGTTAACTATACCTAATCCAAAGCTTAGGGTTCCATTCCTAACTTAACCACAAGTCGACCTAACTACACTTGAACCACCAACTCTATAATGAATCAAACTTATCCAAACAAACTCAATTAAATGTATCACAAGCATACTCTTTACCTTCTCCTCAGTCACTCTTGTGGACACACGGCCAAGAGATGCAAATGTTGTACAATGCTAATCGAAAGATTTTCCTGCCACAAATCCGTTGTCGACACTGCAAGGAAACTATTAGTCTCTATGTTAAACATCCCCAATCAACACCTACTGGTCTTACCCGAATCAGTGCCCCTCGTTCCCGAAGGTGAGACTAAGGGCTTGGCAGAGCCTAGTGATCAGATGCTGGTGATGCCAGGGCACAGAGTGCTGCTGTTGGGCGCGAAGAGAAACGACGACGCTCTGTCGGAAGAGAGGAAACAGAACTCGGCAATGTGGCTCGGGCTCGAGGGCAGAGGAAGGGTGGTCGGCACTCTCCGTTCGACGGCGGCAGAGGATCAGCAGCAGGGGAAGAGGATCGGCTTGGCGCTTCTCCAGGTGGCGTCGGCTGTGGCTAGGGCACCAGTGGCCGGTGCTAGGAACTCCACGGCAAGGGCTACGGCAAAGGAGAAGAAAGCCGGGGCTAGCTAGGGCACAGATGAGAAGAGATCGGCGCCGAGTGAGAAGAGAGGAAGAAAGGGGAACCGCTCGAGTTCGGGGAAATAGGGCACGCACGGGGAGAGGAAAAGAAACGGAGAGGAAAAGGAAAAATAAAGGAAAAAGGAAAAGGAAATATAAAATAAACATTTCCTCGCTTAAATGGGTCGCCTAAACAGGCTTTTCCCTGGGCCCCGTTTTCATCCCCGTTAACTCATCCATACGAGCTTCGAAAAATTCCCGAAAAATTTCTAAAAATTCCTAAAAATTTCCTTATTAATATTCGTATATCTTCGGTATTTTATACCGTGACCTGTTGAAACATTATGCCTAGCATCCGGTCAACCTTGACCTGCTAGGACTTCTTCACCAAGTGCCCGACCAATCCCTTTAATCCACTTGGACTTTTCTTCTCGTGCCAAATATCTGGTCAACCTTGATCCATTTGGACGTCCTTCCACCAGATGCCTGATCATCCTTGACCCATCTTGATTTCTTTGTGCCAAGTATCCAGTCAATTCTTTGACCTACTTGGACTTCGCACACCAGGTGTCCGATCAACCTTGACCCACCTAGATTTCCTTGTGCCTGACTTCACTCACCAGGACTTTCACTTAGCTTCACTCACTAGGGTTTTCACCTGCCTGACTTCACTCACCAGAACTTTCACCTAACTTTACTCACTAGGGTTTTCACCTGTCTGGCTTCACTCACCAGGACTTACACCTAGTCAAGTATTTGGTCAGCCTTGACCTGCTTGACTCTTCTTCACACCAAACTGGTCACACCCAGACCAGAGGAGAAACCCACGTATTATCAGACAATCTCTCCAATCAGACAATTGCACCTACAATCTCCACGTATTATCAAATATCAAAACCCAAACATCTAGACTCAGGCTTGAGCTAACTCAAGCCTAGTCAACCAGGTCAACCTTGACCTAGGGATATTGCACCAACACTATGGCTGCAACAAAAAGGGACACTTTAAACACAAATGCCCAAATGAAGACTAAATCAAAAGGAAGCAGAAGAAATCACTAAAGGTGACCTGGGACAAATCTTCTTCAGACGGATCAAGAGCAGACAAACCGAAGCAAGTAAGCTACCTCGCACTTATGGCAACTTGAGGAGAAACAGATCAAGATGATGAGTCAGAAAATGAGTCGAGTTACGAATCTTCATTTGGGTTAGACCGACCCGAGGTAAATTCTTTTATAAGTGTAAATTCATTCAAAATAATTGCTTATTTAAATAAAAGATTACTTAAAACTGAGGAACACGCTAAACAACTCTTAAATGAAAATAACCTCCTTAAGGAACAACTGAACATGAGCACAGTGACTAGCCAAGTTCAAGACAAAGATTCAACTTAAGTTGCAAAACTTGAGAAAGAAAACTCTGTCCTGAAAAGTCAAGTCAATGAGCTCAAAGGGCAGTTGAAAAAGTTTACCTCGGGAACCAAGTACCTAAACATGATGCTTGGATCCCAAAGAGCGGTGTATAATAAATTCGGACTCGGATACAAACCCAACATAAAATGTAAATCACTCTTAACTTTAACTCAAAATGCAAAAACAACTAAGGCTTGGGTTCGGAAAGTGTGCTTAACTATGCAAGTAGAAATCAATCAATACTGTTGGTGCAGTGGGGCCAGCAAGAGGGGGTGAATTGCCTGCAAACTAAAATAAACCCCTTCTCGTTCTTTTGATTTGATTAGTAGCACAATAATAATAAATAGAAAAATAAAACTAAACAAAAAGTAAGAGGATAATCTATTTACTTGATTACAACTTAGGTGGTTGTTAATATAAGGCATTGAAGAAAGCTCCAATAGAAAAACTCCTTTGTTGAAGGCGGAGTAGCCTTTTACAGACGTTTACTGTAACGACCCAAATTTCCTCATTTTGAGCCCCAAAAATAATTCAAAAATATTTAGAAATGCTATAGAAAATTTTTAGAGATTTTTATAAATTTTTAGAGTATTTTTATGTAATTTTTGGAGTTCGTTTGGTATTTTTACCAAACGAAAGAAGTTTAAAAAAAAAAGAGTTAAGGTTGGGTTTTGAACTCAAAATCTTGGACCGAACTAGACCTTAACCAAGGTCAGCCAACCAACTGAACTAAGCAAGTTTTATTATAATATAGAGGAATTAAATGTAGTTAAGTAGTTGTAAGAAATGAAATTAAAATTCCGTTTAAAAAAAAAAAGGGTTGTAGAAGCTGGGTTTCGAACCCAGCACACCGGACCCAAGCAAAACCGGCCCAACCAACCTAGCTGCGCTCGATTTGTTAAATATGTATGGTGCGAATTGTACTTAAGCCGTAGTTAAGAAATCGAAATTAATTAAAATGAAAAAGGGCGCTGCGGGGGAATCGAACCAGCGACGGTTTGATTTGATCAAACGCTGCTGACCAGGTGATCCAACGGGAATTTCGTGATAAGAAGGAAGCGAAATAGTCTTAAGCTGTAACAGAAGTATTAGGTTATAAAAGAGGTTAAGTTAAGAGAGGAAATTAATTCTCTCGATCCCTCTCCCCTTCTCTCGAGTTCGATGGCGCGACTCTTCTCGGCGAAGACGCAGCGAGAAGCCCAGCGTCTCCGGTAGCCGGTGAGGACCTTTCCCGTGGGATCTTCACGTTCTCAAGACCCCCTCAGCGAGAGGAAGGTGTAGACACAAGAGATCGCCGAGGAAGCAAGACCACCCGAAACCCTAGAGCAGTGGAAGCCTTCTTCTTCGGCTGTAAGTCCAAGAAACCCAAGGTAAGTTGCTACTCACCTGCAGTAGGATAGCTCCGAGCTTTATTCCTTGTCCCTTTCTTTGTGTCCGAAGCTTTGCATGAAACCTTAGAGCTTACTTGTAAGTGAATTGTTGCTAGGGATTTTAAGGAGATTTCCGAGATTTGCTTAATTAAGTATGTGACCATGGGATTTTCGAGATGAGTTTCTGTATTTGGTGATAGCTTTGGGATTTCTTTTCCTTTTCGACAGTAAAGAACCTGAGGACTATTTTGCAATGGTTTCTTGTGTATTGTTAGGATTTTTCCATGACCAATATATTGCTATTATGTTTAAGCTTACATTGATATGAGTTGACTGCAGAATTTCCGAACAGATTAGAAGGATTATGCTTAGGTGTGGTAGCAAATGTTTTCATTGTTTCATTTTCTTTTGAAAGTGCATGTTTGCTAGTTGAGAATTAAAGGTTAACTGTTATCCTTGCTATAATTGATGTGAACGATGCATGTTTGTAATTATGGAAGTGCTTTAGTTTAGTTTATGTAGCTTTGCATTTGCTTCAGATTAATGTAGATGGAATGGTTCAGATTGATCTTGCTAGGACATCAAGTTTCGGTTAAATCAAAAGTGCATGTTTTCCACCATGTTAATGTTCAAAGTAAAAGATAGATTTTTGCATATTACGAACATGATAAAAGGAGGCTTATATTCTATTTTTAAAGAAGTTAGATTTGTCTTCCTTTGTTTAAGATCTGTTGTAGCATGTTTGAAGAAGTTAGATTTACTTTCTTTTGATTTGTTTCTGATGTAGCATGCTTATAGAAGTCAGATTCCTTTCCTTTAATTTAATTATGTTGTAGCATGCTTATGTTCTTTTTAAGAGTTTAAGAAAAATATAAGAAAGATAAAGAAAAGAAAGAAAAAGGCCGAGGCCTTAAGTAGATCCCAAAGTCAAGACTTTAGGAATTTTGGCACACAAGGTGCTTAAGAAAATGCCGAGGCATTATATAGAAGTATTAAAAGATAACAAGTATTTTACTTTTATCAGTGGCACTCTCTGTCCTTGGGCTGGGCTCCCATAGTCGTCCCTAGGTTTAGATAACCTAGTAGTAACGGCTCGGCCGACGGTCGACGGTCGACGACCATAGGGTCGCCAAATGGGCCGCCGAATGGGCCGGGTCGTTACAAAAGTAAAAGTACAGTTGCCGGGCCCAAGAAGAAGTTGATTATTATTTTGAAGTATTATAAGTATAAGTTTTTGAACCAGTAAAACGAGTTTTACATAAGTATAAAGTATTAAAGAATAAGTCTTTAAACAAGTGGAATAAGATTCAAAAGGTGTTTAGAATTCAGTAAGTTTAGTTCTTTATTCTACCATGTTTATCTAGTGGATGAGTAGTTTCATGTTTACCTATTAGATGAGTAGCATGATTAGCGAGTAGAATTACATGAGTAGATTTCTTAGCTTTTCTTTGCTATTAGTTTGACATGAGCAGTTATGTTTATGCTTTATTTCTTTTTAGAGCATATAGTTTTTTAGTTCTTTTCGTATACATGCACATTCGTGATTTTGTGAGTTAGATAGCGCTTACTAAGCAAATTTTGCTTATAGACTACACTTCCTCTTACTGCAAATACAGGAAAGGAAAAGATATAGAAAGGAAGGCGACAAGGTGGCGCGGATGGTGTGTGATGCCAGGACTATGGAAGCCTTGGGACTTAGTTTAAGAATTTATTAAGATTGTCATTTATTAAGAATGTATTAGATAAGTCATTTAGTCTTCCGCTGTTAGTTAATTGTATGTTTATTTTGTTTCCTCTATTCATTACTTGCATGATTTGATTTCTTTAAACTGCGTGGTGATGTTATTCCTTTTGTGTGTTTGATATGTGTTCCAGTCGCATGTGGCTGTGTATATTATGTTATGTATGTCAGTTTAAGGTCACTGGTACAGGGGAGACTCTGTCGAAATTTTTCGGTAGGGTTTCCATGTGATTTTTAATCATACCGGTTAAGTAGAGTTAGTAGTTAAGTAACGGTCATCCTTAGAGTATAGTAGTAGTAACAAGGGTGGTCGTTACATTTACAGCTCACAAAATGACTAGGAAGTGAATACACAACTTGTAGTTCAATTGTTGTTTATTTCTTAGCTCCAGGTGCCATTTTATAACTCCTGAAAAATCTTATCCAAGGGTGGAAGGCGCTTACAAGAGGGTTCAAGGCGCCTTCAATCAGTTAAGTTTTATTTGTGTGAAGATAAACTTTATCTTCGCTGACGGCTGTTGGAAGACACCTTCATACTGTTCATCTAAGGCACCTTCCAAGCCTTTGAAGGTGCCTTTAGTACTATTCACAGAAGGCGCCTTCAAAGCCTTTGAGGGCGCCTTCAGCACTGCTCATCCGGAAATGGTTAACTTCCCTTGTTAACCATTTTTCGGTCCGTTCACTTGGGTAATGCTCCGACCATCCAAAATTGAGCTCACCCGAACCCAACACCAGCCTTCTCCTCAAGCAGCCTTCCTCCTCGGCTCCTCGTCCCTTAGACCGCCACACACGTCCTTCTTGTCCGCCGGTGTACTCTTCCACAGCACTTCCTCCTTCGAATGCACCAAGCCCGTCAACACCCTTCCTGTGCCATCCTTCTCACTGGCTGCGTTTTCCGCTCAACTTCTTGTGTTCCTAAGCTCCTGCACACTTAGACACAAGGATCAAACATAACAGGATCTAACTAAATTTGGTTGGCTACATCAAAACTACCCAGGGTATTTACAATCTCTCTCTTTTTGATGTGCATCAACACAAGTTCAAGTTAGGATAAAAATTGCAGTAACATAAAAGTGATAATCAATTAGTTGCAAAATAAGTAAAAATTCTAAATCCTAACTCCCCCTAAACTTGTACGTATTTCTCCTCCTTTGATCACATAAAAAAAAGTTGGTAAAAATAAAATAAACTTTTAAGAAAATTTAAAATATTTCTCTAGGGGTACTTAACAAAAAAATAAGCTAACATGGTTTAGAAATAATCAGTAGAAAATATTTTCATAAAAAAATTAGTAACGAACATAGTTGATTTATTTTATTAGAACAATTAATTTTGTGAAAAAATATTTTTCAACTTTGAAAATTATTTTAAACTTAAAAAAAACTTAACAAAAGATAATTTTGAGAATATTTCATTTTGTATAGATAAAGTTTTGAGCAAAAATTTTGACAAGAAAGTTAAAAAATGATTAATTTTATCGACAAAAATAAATTAGGTAAATTAAATTTCTAACATGCAAATAAAAATTAATTTAATTATCTAAACAAGATTTAGGAATCCAAAATAAATTATGTCATACTGGATTAACCAAATATTTGGGAGGTACATAATTTTTAGAATTTTTTCTAATTTGTCCTTAGTGATTTCTAATGTATTAGTTAATTTTACCATAATTTCTAAATCTTGGTTTTTGATAGTAATTAGAACATGCATGATTATCTTTTAATTTCTCTATTTGTGTTTTCAAATTTTCATTTTCTATTTTCAAATTATCAAATAATTCTAGTGGACATGCATTGACTAATTGTATTTTCAAGTCCATATTTTCTTTTTCTAATTTGTACATATTTTTAGAAAATATTTTGATGAATTCAAAAGATTACTTGGGAGATAGTGCACGTACCTCACTTACCTCGTGTTCTGATGCTCCTCCTTTATCGCAGCTTTCCTTTGATGATTCTCCCCCTTCATCGATGCTCATCTCTGAGGTATTTTCTTCTTCTTTTTGATGGTCTGCTATTAGGGCTAATCCAGTGTCTTCCGTTCGACTTCTTGTGTTTCTAAGCTCCTGCACACTTAGACACAAGGATCAAACACAACAAGACCTAACTGAACTTGGTTGACCATATCAAAACTACCCGGGGTACTTACAAATACTATATACCAAAAGATAAAATTCATTACATAAGTCAAATTAAATCAAATTACTCTCCCTTAATTTCTAAAATTAAACATTCAAAAATAACTACAAATAAAAAGAATAAAATTAAATAAAATAAACCCAACTTAAATAAAAATAATCTAAACATAAGCTATAACCAAGTATAGTATAATTATAAAACAAATTAACACAAACCCAAAACTTAAACCCAAGACCAATAATTCAAGGGAGGCTCCAAACTAATTGGTACCTCCAAAATTAATGACTTACCCTAATGGGTAATTAGGACTAGTCTAAATAGGGACAAAAGTTTAACTTGACTAACGGTACAGGTGAAGTTTTGAATGATAGTAAGTTAGAAATGTTGGTTGCTACTCGGAAAGCCTAGAGGTTCCACTGTACAAAAATTTTGTACAAAGGTCTGAACCTTTTCCTAGCTACCATGTGTTCTTTTAAATTAAATTTTGGATCGCCTGCGGAACTTAACACGTTTGATCCAAAACTTAATCTATTTGTTCTTTTAGGTTTTGACTTGGATCTCCTGCGGAACTTAACACGTTCGACCCAAATCACCTTAAGTTATTAATTCCATTAAATATTAATTTCCATAATTGGTTCCCAGTACTGACGTGGCGAGGCACATGGCCTTCTTGGATATGGGAGCAACCACCACCGACTAGACAAAACCTTTTATAGAAATCTAATATTTAATTTCCTAAAATAACTTTAGGTTAACCGAAAAGAACAATCAAATCACAAGGAAAAATAAAACAAAAGAACACAACTCCGAAAAACATATTCAAATACTAGAATCGTAAGCCTCTTGTATTTGGTATTATTTCCAAAAATAACTAGTATGATGCGGAAAGAAAAATACTAGTTATACCTTTTAGAAAGACCTCTTGATCTTCTACCGTATTCCTCTTCTAACCTCGGACGTTGTGTGGGCAACGATCTTCCGAGATGAGAATCCACCAAAGCACCTTCTTCTCCTTTCTTCAAGTTTCGGCCAAGCACAAAGCTTCCAAAAGATGAAGATCTTTTTCCACCAACCAAGCTCCAAGGGATACAAGCTTTCTCTCCTTCTTCTTCTTCTTCTTCTCCAAGTAGTATCCGGCCACCACAAGATCTCCAAGCAAATAGAGAAGGTTCGGCCACCACCAAGAGGAAGAGAGGAAGAGAGGTTGGCCGGCCACAACACCAAGGAAAAGAGGGAGAGAAATAATAGAGGTTGTATCTTGTGAAGGCACCCTCACCCCTTCTTTTATATTCCTTGGCCTAGGTAAATTAGGAAATTTAATTACAATAAAATTTCCTCAATTCCCTTGACATGATTTAATTGAGAAAAAATAAAATAAAATTTCCCAATTTAATCTATATTGGCCGGCCACATCAAGATAAACAAATTAGACAAGTTTTAATCAACAAATTAAAACTTCCTAATTTGTTTTTGGAAATTTTAAAAAATAAAATTTCTCTAACAATTTATCCCTTCATGGTGATTTGTAAAAAAGGAAACTTATAAATTAAAATCTCTCTTTAAACATGTGGATGATTTATAAACAAGGATAATTTTAATTAAAATCTTCCTTAAAAAATATCTCCACAACAAGAAAGATTAAAACTTATTCTCCTCTTAATTCCATGTGACACATCAGCAAAGTTTCTCACGTTGATATAATTTGCAAGCAAGCAAAAAAAAACATGAGTTGGTTTAAAACTTCTCATGTTGACTTAGTTGTCAAGCACTTCTCACGTTGATTGCAAGCAAACTAAAAACGTGAGGCAACTTGGAGTTGCTGTTCTTGTTTTAAACAAACGGCATCTCATAGCAATCCAAGAATGAACTTGTTATTCACGTTGATCAGAACAACATGAAAACACCCTTGGATAGCAACGCCAACAGCACGGACTAGAAGATGGATTTAGATGGATATAAAGCTTTATATATATATAGAGGCTACGATAGGGACCGAGAGGAGGAATTGGTTTTGGTCTCCCGATAAAATTATTGATCTCCCGCACACAACTTAATTTTATCAATAATAATTCATTCCACTAGAGAACTATTATTGAACTACCGCACCAATCCCAAATTACATTTTGGGCTCCTTCTTATGATGAGTGTGTTAGTCTCCCTGTGTTTAAGATAACAAATGTCCACTAATTAAGTAAGTTACTGACAACTCACTTAATTAATATCTAGCTCCAAAAGTAGTACCACTCAACTTCATCGTCATGTCGGACTAAGTCCACCTGCAGGGTTTAACATGACAATCCTTATGAGCTCCTCTTGGGGACATTCTCAACCTAGATTACTAGGACACAGTTTCCTTCTATAATCAACAACACACACTATAAGTGATATCATTTCTCAACTTATCGGGCTTATTGATTTATCGAACTAAATCTCACCCATTGATAAATTAAAGAAATAAATATCAAATATATGTGCTTGTTATTATATTAGGATTAAGAGCACACACTTTCATAATAACCGAGGTCTTTGTTTCTTTATAAAGTCAGTATAAAAGAAACGACCTCAAATGGTCCTACTCAATACACTCTAAGTGTACTAGTGTAATTATATAATCAAGATAAACTAATACCTAATTACACTACGACCTTCCAATGGTTTGTTCCTTTCCATCATGGTCGTGAGCTACTGTTTATAATTTATAAGGTACTGATAACATGATCTTCTGTGTGTGACACCACACACCATGTCATCTACAATATAAATTAATTGAACAACTACATTTATCATAAATGTAGACATTTGACCAATGTGATTCTTATTTCTAGATAAATGTTTATACCAAAAGCTAGGCTTTTAGTATACACTCCAACAATCTCCCACTTATACTAAAAGACTAAGCTGCTATATCTGCTGCCATACATCTGATTCCTAACCCTTCAACATGCCCATCAAAAGCTCTTGCCTTAAGGACCTTAGTGAAAAGATCTATAGGTCATCACCTGATGTAATCTAGGCGGCAACAACTTCTCCTCATTTATACGATTTCTCGTATTGGGTGGTACTTGCGCTCTATTGTGTTTACTTGCCTTATAGACTTATGGTTTCTTCGAGTTTGCTACTGCACCAACATTATTACAATAAATTGTAATAATCTTTGGACAAACCAGAAATCATATCTAAGTCTATCTTGAGGTTATTGAGTCATTCAACTTTTATGGCTACCTCAGAGGCTTGCCATATACTAAGCTTCTATGGTGGAGTCCAGAAAAACACCTATTCTTATCACTCTTCCATAGTTATGACATTACCTCCTAAAGTAAACACAAAACCCCGAGGTTGACTTATTATTGTCCCTATCCGATTGGAAGTCAAAATCCATGCAACCCACAAGGACCAAATTAACTGCCTTGTAAGCTAGCATATAATCTCTAGTGCATCTAAGGTACTTCAATATATGCTTTACTGCAGTCCACTGTCCTTGTCCAGAGTTACTTTGATATCTGCCAACTATGCCCTTGGCAAAACAGATTTCTTATCTCGTGCATAGCATTCATTAGGCTTCCGACAGCCGAAGCATAAAGAACTGCCTTTATTTCCTTTATCTCCTTTAATGTCTACATAGACATATCTTTAGATAAAGTTACTCCATTCTGAAAAGGTAAGAAACCTTTCTTGGAGTTTTGCATGCTTTAAAACGAGCAAGGATTTTTCCGATGTATGAAGCTTGGGATAAGTAAAATATTCTTTTCTTGCGATCCCTTATTACTTTGATCTCAAGAATATATACATTCTCCCAAGTCCTTTATATCTAATTGTTTGAACAACCATACCCTTACTTCTGACAACATTTTGATATTATTTCCAACTACCAAAAATGTTATCTACGTATAGTACAAGAAATACCACCACGCTTCCATCACACCTTTTGTATACACAAGACTTATCCGGTTACTAAATAAATCCATAGGTCTGAATTACTTTGATAAACCGGATGTTCCAAGACCTTGAAGCTTTGCCTCAGTCCATAGACTGATTGAGCTTTACACAAGATGCTCTTAGCCCTTTGCAATGAACCCTTCTGGTTGCTTTATATGGATGCTTTCTTCAAGACTTCCATTAAGGAATGCTGTCTTGACATCCACTTGCCAAATAGATAAAAGAATCCGGATAGACTTAAGCATGGCTACCAGTGAAAAAAGTTTCCTTTTTCATCAAGCCTTGCTTTGAAGGTTTCAACCTTCCTGTCTATCCCTCTTTTCCTATTATAGACCTTTTACACCCAAAGGCTTTTACACCACTTGGTGGTTCTATAAGCTTCCAGATTTTATTAGAATACATATATTCTAATTTTATTATTCATTACTCTTTGCCAAGATGCTGATATTTATCTTGGAGTGCTTCGTCATATGTCCGGAGATCGGGTTTATGTCCTTCAGGGATCGAGTCCAAAAACTCTCCAAAAACATGAATCTATTAAGGTTGCTTAACAACCCTCCCACTACGACAAGGCACTTTATGCAATTGTGTATCATTTGTGATACGTGTTGCAGTTTTCTTGTGGTATCTCATCTTGTACAGTTGGTACTAGGTTAGACATGTCCTTTATTATTTCCTTAAGAACAAATTTACTTATGAGCACGTGGTTCATTATATAGTCCTTTTCTAAAAATCACCATTGATGCTAACAATGACCTTCTGATTTTTAAGACTATAAACCTACTTTTGTTTATCTAGGATAACTTACAAACAAGTGAACTCCTATCCAACTTATCATTGTCTCTCTTTAACATATGTGCTGGATTACCCGAATCCGAATATGCTTCAAAATAGGTTTTCACCTATTCAGCAATTCTATATGAGTAGAGAGTTCTAACTTGGAAGGTACTATGTTCACTTTCGTTTTCAGAGTTTATCCTTAAAACAAATTTGGTAATTTTCTGAATAACTCATCATCTATCTAATTATTCCATAAGAGTCCTTTACCTTCTTTCTACTACACCATTCTGTTGGGGTGTACCAGATGCAGTTAGTTGGGATTGAAATCCAACTTCTGATAAGTGACTCCTAAAATCTCTCAAGAGGTACTTGCCACTACGATCTTCCATAGTGACTTTTTACTTTAACATTTCTCCGCATCAACCTTGTACTTTTTGAACTAATCAAAGTACTTAGTCTTGCGGTACATTAAGTAAATTTATTTGTATCTTGAATAGTTGTCTATTAAATAGACAAAATATTCAATACTACCTCTTGTCTGGATAGTCATAGGATCACACAAATCAGAATGAACCGTTTTCAACATATCTTTGACTCCATACCCCTTGGACTTAAAAGCTTCTTGGTTATTTTCCTTCCAAGTAAGACTCGTAGGTTGGAAAGATTTCCACTACCAATGAACCCAAAAGTTCATCAGCTACCAATGAATCCTACTCAAGTATAACCTAGCTTTAGATGCCAAAGATATAATTGGTTCATTTTCGAAGGTTGCTTTCTCTTAAAATTAGAAGATGTGTTACTAATTTCCATTTGTTGCATCGTGGGAGTTTATTGGATTATAAATTGTCAACCATCATACCAGAATAGATAACTTTCCTATTTTTCTTGATAACAACTTTGTTATCAAAATAGACATAATAGTTTAGAAACTGAAATCAGGTTCTTTCTAAACTTGGTACGTAAAGACAATTACTTAAAATCCATATTTTATTCTTATCAAAGGATAAACATCTCTCACTGCAACAGTTACCACTTTTACAGTAGTGCCCATGTGGACGGTGATTTACCTTTCATTTAGTTGTCGGGTTTCCTGGAACCCTGCAATGAATTGCAGACATGATTAATGGCATCTTGTATCTACACTCCAGGTTCTGGTAGATAACACCACTAGACATGTTTCAACTAATGAATTAAATACACCTAAATTGTTCTTAGTTCTAAGAAGACAGTCTACCTTAATGTCCAAGTCCTATTTCCAATCATTACAATTGGGACTACTAAGTCTTTTTCTATAGTATGACTACTAGGGATTGACAAACATCCTAAGAATCACAAAAACATTTGGTCAAGATCAACTCCTTAAAATCTCCATGAATTTTGTGTATACAAAATCAAGAGGAGATTTTATTCATTAATTTTATTATCTCGTCAACTTTACTTTATGACGAATAAAATTAATAGTTGATCTCTTTGATCAAATATTTGGTCAAAACTCTTTGAATTTAAAATAACATTAATTCCTCAAACAATATTATTTAAATTTACCAACACCTCAAACACCGTGAATTTTGCATGCCACGTTAGTGTGGACGATACAAATTCAACATTTGTAAAAGGAGGGTTTACCCATTAACTATCTTGTCAACGTATCTTTATGACAAATAAAATTATCTCAAACACCGTTAATTTTGTATGCCACGTTAGTGTGGACGTATACAAAATCAATCATTTGTAAGAGGGTTTTAACCCTTTAATTTTATTATCTTGTCAACCTAGTTTTATGACAAATTAATAGTTGGTTTCATTTGGTCACACAAATAATAGCAGGGACTCCGGTGGGGAGGATACTATTAGATGTGTCTAAGTGTATACCATTACTTGACACTAAGTCCATTAATAAGATTATGCCCTTCCGTTGGGAAGATCACACGCTCTTAATTAACTTCCTATAGTCATCCAAAATGGAAGTCTTGCTCTAGTGATCCACAAACAAGCTCATCCGTTATGGAGGAAGGCACTCGAGCCAACGCAAGCTTGTTTGCATCACTTACAAACCAAGAATGGAGACCATGGGATTTACTTAAAATCCTCTCCCACTTAGTTATTTATAAATGAGGAATTTTAACTATGCTAGCCTACTAAATATGTAAACCAACATGCACACACAGCACAATATAAAAGCAATAAATAGAAAATCTAATTTTCAACTATTATGACTTTTATCTCTAGTTGTCCTCCGTGTGTTGTCATCCCAAGCTGCTGCCATATTTGGCCACCGCTACCGGGTCTAGCATCCATCTTGCTCCTAGTTTCGCTGCGCCTCTGGTCCTTAGAAGGTTCCACGCTTTGCAAGATTCGATCCGCGACATAAATAGAATTTTACATTTTGATCCTATATTCCATAAAAGGAATGTACATGTATCTAGATCAAAAATAAAATCTTAATAAAACTAAATACAGCTCCTGCTGTATTTTAATACAATCATGCACACACAGATAAATGCCCTTGACATGTCCAAGGGTCCAATCACACACATAATAACTAAAAGCCATAATAGTTGGATCCTGCATCCACAAAGTTAGCACATCCTACTATTATCCTGCCT
Organism: Zingiber officinale; assembly: GCF_018446385.1. Lineage (NCBI taxonomy): Eukaryota > Viridiplantae > Streptophyta > Magnoliopsida > Zingiberales > Zingiberaceae > Zingiber > Zingiber officinale. The sequence goes on along the minus strand of NC_055986.1, from coordinate 15,274,409 downwards.
AAATTATGTATGACATGTGCATAATTAAACTAATACCAAATACACAGAGGCAAAACCCTAGCTCTGATACCAATTGTTGGTTGCTACTCGGAAAGCCTAGAGGTTCCACTGTACAAAAATTTTGTACAAAGGTCTGAACCTTTTCCTAGCTACCATGTGTTCTTTTAAATTAAATTTTGGATCGCCTGCGGAACTTAACACGTTTGATCCAAAACTTAATCTATTTGTTCTTTTAGGTTTTGACTTGGATCTCCTGCGGAACTTAACACGCTCGACCCAAGTCTCCTTAAGTTATTAATTCCATTAAATATTAATTTCCATAAAAGGTTCCCAGTACTGACGTGGCGAGGCACATGGCCTTCTTGGATATGGGAGCAACCACCACCGACTAGACAAAACCTTTTATAGAAATCTAATATTTAATTTCCTAAAATAACTTTAGGTTAACCGAAAAGAACAATCAAATCACAAGGAAAAATAAAACAAAAGAACACAACTTCGAAAAACATATTCGAAATACTAGAATCGTAAGCCTCTTGTATTTGGTATTATTTCCAAAAATAACTAGTATGATGCGGAAAGAAAAAATACTAGTTATACCTTTTAGAAAGACCTCTTGATCTTCTACCGTATTCCTCTTCTAACCTCGGACGTTGTGTGGGCAACGATCTTCCGAGATGAGAATCCACCAAAGCACCTTCTTCTCCTTTCTTCAAGTTTCGGCCAAGCACAAAGCTTCCAAAAGATGAAGATCTTTTTCCACCAACCAAGCTCCAAGGGATACAAGCTTTCTCTCCTTCTTCTTCTTCTTCTTCTCCAAGTAGTATCCGGCCACCACAAGATCTCCAAGCAAATAGAGAAGGTTCGGCCACCACCAAGAGGAAGAGAGGAAGAGAGGTTGGCCGGCCACAACACCAAGGAAAAGAGGGAGAGAAATAATAGAGGTTGTATCTTGTGAAGGCACCCTCACCCCTTCTTTTATATTCCTTGGCCTAGGTAAATTAGGAAATTTAATTACAATAAAATTTCCTCAATTCCCTTGACATGATTTAATTGAGAAAAAATAAAATAAAATTTCCCAATTTAATCTATATTGGCCGGCCACATCAAGATAAACAAATTAGACAAGTTTTAATCAACAAATTAAAACTTCCTAATTTGTTTTCGGAAATTTTAAAAAATAAAATTTCTCTAACAATTTATCCCTTCATGGTGATTTGTAAAAAAAAGGAAACTTATAAATTAAAATCTCTCTTTAAACATGTGGATGATTTATAAACAAGGATAATTTTAATTAAAATCTTCCTTAAAAAATATCTCCACAACAAGAAAGATTAAAACTTATTCTCCTCTTAATTCCATGTGACACATCAGCAAAGTTTCTCACGTTGATATAATTTGCAAGCAAGCAAAAAAAAACATGAGTTGGTTTAAAACTTCTCATGTTGACTTAGTTGTCAAGCACTTCTCACGTTGATTGCAAGCAAACTAAAAACGTGAGGCAACTTGGAGTTGCTGTTCTTGTTTTAAACAAACGGCATCTCATAGCAATCCAAGAATGAACTTGTTATTCACGTTGATCAGAACAACATGAAAACACCCTTGGATAGCAACGCCAACAGCACGGACTAGAAGATGGATTTAGATGGATATAAAGCTTTATATATATAGAGGCTACGATAGGGACCGAGAGGAGGAATTGGTTTTGGTCTCCCGATAAAATTAAGCATCCCGTGTTCGCCCCGAACACACAACTTAATTTTATCAATAATAATTCATTCCACTAGAGAACTATTATTGAACTACCGCACCAATCCCAAATTACATTTTGGGCTCCTTCTTATGATGAGTGTGTTAGTCTCCCTGTGTTTAAGATAACAAATGTCCACTAATTAAGTAAGTTACTGACAACTCACTTAATTAATATCTAGCTCCAAGAGTAGTACCACTCAACTTCATCGGCATGTCGGACTAAGTCCACCTGCAGGGTTTAACATGACAATCCTTATGAGCTCCTCTTGGGGACATTCTCAACCTAGATTACTAGGACACAGTTTCCTTCTATAATCAACAACACACACTATAAGTGATATCATTTCTCAACTTATCGGGCTTATTGATTTATCGAACTAAATCTCACCCATTGATAAATTAAAGAAATAAATATCAAATATATGTGCTTGTTATTATATTAGGATTAAGAGCACACACTTTCATAATAACCGAGGTCTTTGTTTCTTTATAAAGTCAGTATAAAAGAAACGACCTCAAATGGTCCTACTCAATACACTCTAAGTGTACTAGTGTAATTATATAATCAAGATAAACTAATACCTAATTACACTACGACCTTCCAATGGTTTGTTCCTTTCCATCATGGTCGTGAGCTACTGTTTATAATTTATAAGGTACTGATAACATGATCTTCTGTGTGTGACACCACACACCATGTCATCTACAATATAAATTAATTGAACAACTACATTTATCATAAATGTAGACATTTGACCAATGTGATTCTTATTTCTAGATAAATGTTTATACCAAAAGCTAGGCTTTTAGTATACACTCCAACAAGAAAAACTCTGTCTATGCATGTTTAGGAAGATATGGCTTCAACTTGGTGCATTTGGCTTAGTGGAACTAACTGAAGCTACCCTTACGAATCCTAACTGATTAGACCAAAGTTTTATACTAAGTTCAGTGGATAGAACTATTTGAAATTTTTTGAAGGTATGGTTACTTTAATGATGTCCAGGTGACTCACCATAGCTCAGAAGTTTATACAAAAAATGCATATTTGTTGAACCCAAAGCTAAACTTGAATCTAATACAAAGTTAAGCCAAATCCTAAAATTTAACTTAGCGCATCTCATAAAATTATAGGATTCCCTGATTAAAAATATAGATAGGGTGAGATGACTAAGGATTTAAATTTAAATTTAAATTAAATTGAAAATTAATTAAAACTAAACTTAAACTTAAACTTAAACTTAAATTGAAACTAAATAAAAAAATGACTTTGAAGGTGCCTTCGAGTCAATCGAAGGTACCCTCGCAAGGGCGGGAAACTCCCCCCCCCCAATCGATTGAAGGTGCCTTCAATCGGTTGAAGTCGCCTTCCATACCACCTTGAAGGCGCCTTTGATGAAGCTGAAAGCCCCTTCAATATTAATTTTTCCAGCGAATATAGCGGCACTCTGTTTGCATCTTTGGCCGCAAGAAGGTGCCTTCTACTGGTAATCTTCACCACTTATTCACCTTTTTCCCTCCAAAATCTCAAGAATGCCTCCTCGGTACACCATAATCTAACTATCCCTAGCCCTAGCAATTCCCCATCTATTGATGCTAGGTTTCCCTCTAAGCGGCTTAGATTAGATTTTCTGAAACATACATATGTTGTATTAAAATCTAGGTTTTCGACTAGGTCATTCTTCACTAGATACTGTACACCTATCATCGAAATTATCGATTACTATCAATTAGATAACTTAGTTTACTGTAGTTATTCAGTAAACTTAGATCTGTGTGCCCAATTTTATAGCAATCTGGTTAAGATTGATGACCTGACCTATTCCACTAGAGTTGGTGGGAAAGACTTTCAGTTTTCCCCCACTCTATTGTATGATAACTTAGGACTTAGGAGATCTGCTTGCCCATTTTGTACTACCCTAGTAGGGATTTGCCATTTGGCGAACCCTACTCCTATATTACATTAGATACTATCTACATGTATTTATGTGGGGAGGAGAGATTATCTACAATCATTAACTTTAGGTCACTCTCACTCAGGGTATAAGACTATATTTTATATCGAGTTCTGACCACCTGTATTCTGTCAATTACATCTCACGACGTTGCGATAATGCGATCATCTCATTCATTCTTCTTGTATGCACTATGCCAACGCCTTGACATCGACATTGCATTTCACATATTCCACAATGTCATTCATGCGTCCAATCTTGTCATTAGGTTTTAGGTTCACATGCCATATTGTCACATTCTGACATACATATTCTCATCCATAGGGGTAGATATTGTTGGAACCCTGTGATAGTTTTGATGTGATCAACCAAGTTAAAGTTAGATTCTGTTATATTTGAACCTTGTGTCTAAGTGTGCAGGAGCTTAGGAATACAAGAAGTCGAGAAGAAGACGCAGCTAGCGAGAAGGATGGCATGGGAAGAGAGTCGACGGGCTTGGTGCATCTGAGGGACGAGGTGCTGCAGAAGAGTACACCGGTGGATGAGAAGAATGTGCGCGATGCTCCAAGGGATGAGAAGCTGAACCAGAAACCTGCTCGAGGAGAAGACTAGGAAATGGGTTCGGCTGAGTCCTATCCTGAATGGCCATGATCACCTAGGCAATTGGAGCAACATAAGAGCAAAAGGTGGCTATAAGTGCTGCTGGAGGCGCCTTCAAAGGGAGTTGAAGGCACCTCCGCACCTTCACTGTGGAAGGCGCCTTCGATAAACAGTACGAAGGTGCCTTCCAGCCCTATGGAAGACGCCTTCGACCAGGCTGATATTGCCATTGCCAAAGGATAAAGCATTATCCTTTAGTGCCTCACTGGAGGCGCCTTCCAACCTGTTGGAGGCACCTTTCAGCCACGTATATATAACTTTTCCCAAGGGCTATAAAAAGACCCCTGGACCTAGGAAATAGAAATCAACTCTTGTAATCATTTCCTAATAACTGTCTGAGCTTTTCAACTATTGTAAGAGGCTTCTCCGCCTTCAACCAAGGAGATTTTTATTGCGCTTTCACTTGCCTTGGATTAACAACCATCTAGGTTATAACCAAGTAAATCTTGTGCCTCTTCTTTCTAGTCGTTATTTTAATTTATCATTATTGTTGCTTTTAATTAGAGTTGAAAGAATGGGAAAGGTGTTTGGTTTACTTTTTGATAGATAAACTCAACCCCCTCTTGCTTGCCCTAACTGATCCAACAAGTGGTATCAGAGCCCAATCACCTCAGAAGGACTAACCGCCGACTGAAGCACCGAAACGATGGATGGACCGACAATTTACCCACCAAAGTTCGAGGGATAATTTGCGTCTTGGAAGAAACGCATGGAGGTATTTTTTAAAATTGATTTTGAATTATTGTTAAAATTAAAATATGGATTTGTAGCACCAAAATAAAAAGAGGAGTATCAATGGACCAAAAAGGAGCAAGCATATTTCGTCAAAAATGGACAAGCTGAATTCCATCTACTCAGAATGCTACCTCTGCAAGAAGTCAACAGAATCAACACCTACAAATCATCAAAGGAACTTTGGGAGAAGTTCCTAGAACTATACGAAGGTATGCCCGAAGCCAAACTCGTAAAACGAGATCTACTCCGGAACCAAATAAGCAATCTCCGAATGGAAGAAGGCGAATCGGTTGCTCAACTACACGGAAGAATTAAGGAGCTAATTACTAGCTTAACGAACCTCGGTGAAACGGTAACTAATCGGGACACACTAAGGTATGATTTAAATGCGTTCCTGAGAACACCAGAATGGACATCTATAGTAGACTCCTACTATATCTCCAAAGATCTCGAGGTGAGTACTTTAGAAAATCTTTTCTCCACTTTTGAATTATACGAATCTCGGTGTGCAGGACAAAGAAAGGGGCTGAGTTAGAACATTGCCGTAAAGGTAAGAATGGACGATCTAGACTCTGAAGAGTTAATTAATGAAGATGAAATGACTTTAATGGTAAGGAAATTTAATAAGTTTATTCGATCTAATAAGTTTAAATCCCAGATGAAAAAGGATTATCAAAATAAAAGGAAGGTCTGATACTACAACTGCAATGAAGAAGGGCACATCAAGGATGAATGCCCTAAACTAAAGAAGAAGGAGAAAGACAAGGGAAACATACCAAAACAAAAGAACTTGAAGGCCACATGGGATGAATCATCATCCTTTGAGTTCAAGATCGAGGCCTTCTCTGGCCTAGACCTAATGGCAAACTATCAAACAAAAGATGAAAGTAGCTCAGAGATGAGCATCGATGAAGGGGAAGGATCATCAGAAGAAAGCTGCGATGAAGGGGGAGCATCAGATCACGAGGTAAGTGAGGTACGTGCACTATCTCCCGAGCAGTCTTTTAATTTTATCAAAATGCTTTTTAAAAATTTGTACAAATTAGAAAAAGAAAGTATTGATTTAAAAATACAATTAGCTAATGCATGCCCTCTAGAATTGTATGATAATCTAAAATTAAAAAATAAAAAATTGAAAAATGACCATGCATGCTTGAATTTGAATAATTGTCAAAAATAAAAAATTAGAAATCATAATAGGATAAACTGATATTTACGATTTCATAGGGGTCAGATTAGAAAGATCCCCAGAAGTTATATACCTCCAAAATTTCTGATTAATCCAATAGATAGGAACCTATATTAGGTTCCAAAGTCATGCTTAGACTAAAATTTTTTAAAATAGGGTTAAAATATCAGTAAGGAAATTAAATATTATTTTCTTTAAAAGGCTTTGTCTAAAAAAATAGTTATTATTCCAATATCCAAAAATGCCTAGTACCTCGCCACAGCCTGGAATCCAATTAGTGAATTTAATATTTAATTGACTAGCTGTTAAACGATTTACTGTTATTTAACAAGTTTTTTAAAAAAGGATTAGTCGAGTTTTTAGAATTGACAAAATATTTTCTTTAAAACTCTATCTTGTCGAATACAAAGTATGACTTTATTGAAATTTTTTTAAGTCCCCTAAAAGTTATTTCAAACTTTCTAACTTTTTATGTTATCTTCCTATTTTTTTATGTGATCAAAGGGGGAGGAATAGGTACAAGTTTAGGGGGAGATTTTAAAATTTTGAATTTTGTAAATTTTGAATTTTGCAACATTATACTTAATGTTCCTAACATATTATTATTACAATTTCTTTACAATACTTTTATTGCATTATTTTTACCCTAACTTGAACCTGGGTTGATGCACATCAAAAAGGGGGAGATTGTTGGAACCCCGTAGTAGTTTTGATGTGATCAATCAAGTTAAAGTTAGGTCTTATTATGTTTGAACCTTGTGTCTAAGTGTGCAGGAGCTTAGGAATACAAGAAATTGAGCAGAAGATGCAGCTAACGAGAAGGATGACACGGGAAGGGAGCCGACGAACTCGGTGCATCTGAGGGGATGAGGTGCTGTGGAAGAGTACACCTATGGATGAGAAGGACATCCGCGATGTTTCAAGGGATGAGAAGCCGGAGCGGAAGCCTGCTTGAGTAGAAGACCGAGAAATGAGTTCGGGTGAGCCATATCCCGAATGGATATGATCACCCAGGTGATCGGAGTAACAAAAGAGCAAAAGGTGGTTGTAAGTGTTGCTGGAGACGACTTCAAATGGAGTTGAAGGCGCCTCTGCACACCTCCGCACCTTCACTGTGGAAGGTGCCTTCCATGATTGGAAGGCGCCTTCGATGAGCAGTATGAAGGCGCCTTCCAGCCCTATGGAAGGCGCCTTCAACCAGGCTGATATTGCCGTTGCTAAAGGATAAAACTTTATCCTTTGGTGCCTCATTAGAGGCACCTTCTAGCCTATTGGAGGCACATTCTAGCCACAGATAACTTTTCCCAGGGGCTATAAAAAGACCCATAGACCTAGGAAATAGAAATCAACTCTTGTAATCATTTCCTAGCAACTGTCAGAGCTTTTCAACCAGTGTAAGAGGCTTCTCCGCCTTCAATGAAGGAAATTTTTATTGCGCTTTCACTTGCCTTGGATTAACAACCATCTAAGTTGTAACTAAGTAAACCTTGTGCCTCTTCTTTCTAGTTATTATTTTAATTTATCATTATTGTTGCTTTTAATTAGAGTTGAAATAATAGGAAAGCTGTTTATTTTACTTTTTGATAGATAAACTCAACCCCCTCTTGCCGACCCTAACTGGTACAATAGATATGACACAGGGTACGAACACTCCCCTTAGCATATATGATTAGATTGGTCAGTGTCAGTTTGTATTAATGCATATAGACATTACTGCTCAAGGGGGGACTAGCTTTGAGAGTGGGACCACATCCAGATATACTAGGCGGGGATGAGGATGAGTTTCCGCCCATTATTCCCGATGAGGGAGAAGATTTGCTAGCCTTTATGATCGAGGAGCTTTATGGATGCCCTATGACTCCTACCCAACCCTTGACCTCGCTATCTGTCGAGGACCGACTGGCTCGACTCGAGGAGTCCTCCGTACAACTTTGATAGTCAGTCTCAGATGAATTTAGAGTCATTCAGGGAGAGATGACTACCGACTTCTTTGCTCTCCAGGAGGAGATGATCACTGGCATCTAGTAGATCCTACGGACTGTACGAGCACCTAAGCAACCTCCACCACCTCTAGCTGATGATGATCAACTTTGACTTTATTCATTATACAGTGCATGTTTTGGATTCTGTGAATGTTTGGACATATACTGTTTGTCACTCTTTACCTCTGTTGCTTGATCGATCTAGGAATGTGTTTCATAGAATATGACTACTACTCTTCAAATAATTTCCTAAAATAGTTTGTAAATTCTAGAAAAAATTCTTACTTGTATTTTTTTTTTAAATTATCATTTTCTTAGACTTTCAAAATTGGTGTTAGCCTTAGTCTAGGTCAAATCCATAGAAAATATGATCCTATAGATCTAGAACTTGAGCATCTCACAAACACACTAGGTCTCCCTTGATTGTGTATTCAAACATCTAGAATGGCGTGAGATGCATAGGCAGATTGTTTAAACTTAAGATGTTTATATCAGTGCATCAACACAAGTTTGGGCGTGAAATACCAAATATTACAGTGATCAAGTTAAGTAATCCATTTTGTAATCAAACACTAACTGGATGCACTTACTTAACTTGACTAACCAAGTAAATATTACTATCTTCTGGTAGTTAGTTAGTAACTAATGGTTAGACATTTAAGGATGATTTTCTAGAAGGATATTGTTTTTAAAACATACTAGGTCCAGGGGGAGGTAATTTGAAACCAACTTGTAAAACCTTCTTTTATCCATTATGAAAAGTTTTTTTTAACACTTTTTGAATAGTTAAAGTGTTTTGAAAGTTGTGTTGCAAAAATATTTCTAAGTTAAAAATTCTCAACATTTCAAAAATACTTCTAAACTAAAAATTCTTATTTAAAGTATTTTTGAAAATAGATTTCAAATTCTTGTTAAAATACTTGAAACTCCTTACCAGAACTTTTGAGAATTATGCTATGCCTTTACAATAAATTTTTGAGAAATAATTTATAAACTCTTGACAATTTTGTTTTGCAAAATCATGCTTTATAAAATTGAAAATATTTTGAAAGCTACTTTGAAAATTATTTGCGAAAGTTAGCTTTATAAAATTTTTTTGCAAATAAAATTGGTTACATTTACTCCTTCCCCCTATAATCCTGAGGGTGCGTTTAGTTCAAGTTATCATGTATAACCTTGGTTATGTGATTACCAAGTAATCACATAACCAAGGTTATGGGGAATAAAACATAACCAAATGTTATTTGGTTCAGCCTAGGTAATACAACAAAAACTTGTTTGTTTGAAGATTTTAATTAATAACCTAATTTAATATTTTACTATATTACTCTTAGTTACAAAACCAACCATATATATCTTTTAAACTCTACGTTTTTTTTTTATTTTTAATTTTTCACATTTTATCTTTATTTTTATGTTTTTTTTATTTTTTAAATTTCTTTTCATTTTTTTTAATTTTTTATTTTTTTAAAATTTTTTAAAGTTTTTTTTTTAAAATTTTTTAATGTTTTTTTTTTTATTTTTATTTTTTCTATTTTTAAATTTTTTAAATTTTTTACTATTTTTCTAATTTTTTGTGGTTTTTTATTTTTTTCCCCATTTTTTTAATTTTTTTTTTACATTTTTTCTATTTTTAAATTTTTTTAATGTTTTTTTTTATTTTTAAAAGTTTTTTATTTTATTTTATATATTTTTTATTTTTTTTCTTTACATTTTTCTTTTTTTATCACATTTTTCTTTTATTCGAGGGTATTTTGGATAAAAATTTTTTGTTAACCCCTGAATCAAGAAAAACCTCAATTTTTTGAGGTTTTTCGATTTCAGGTTGCATGCCCCTTTTGTTCACGTGTCGGGCATGAAATATTACTCGGGAATCATTGATTATCTAAACCAAATAGGATTTTTGTTGATAACCTTGGATGGATAACCAAGGTTATTAAAGATAACCTCCAACCAAATGCACCTTGAAAGTTTTTTGTTACAAAAATATTATTACTTTCCCTAATTACTTAGCATATTTTGCATCTGTTGATTCATTCTTCTACTCATGTTTTTTGATGAATGTCAAAGGGGAGGGTCAGAATTTAAGTTAGAAAAATCACATTAGAACAAAACTAACTAACTTAACTTAAAATGATCAAGGGAACAAAACTAACATTGCTTCTCTTAAAATCATTTTTGTGTTTTAATTAACATATATTTTTTCTAACTTAACCCAAGTTATCATTGTATCTAAAAGAGGGAGATTGTTGGTGCAATTTGCACTAACGATTTAACTCAGGTTTTGATGAATGACAAAATGAGTTAAGTTAGGTGCTATCGTGATCTAATGAATTTACCGAGTATGCAGGTTTCAGGATGTTTGATTCCCAATTGGCAGTCAAGATGTTCGATTCTCGATTAGTGAAGCTCGGATGTATGATTCCGGTAAGTCAGGATGTACGATTCCCGATTGAAGAAGACCAGATATGCGATTCTGGCAAGTCGGGATGTACGATTTCTGATTGGAGAAGACTAGATGTGCGATTCTGGTAAGTCAAGATGTACGGTTCCCGATGAGTGAAGACCGGATGTTGGATTTCGGTAAGTCGAGATGTCACTACAACAAAAACTGCAAACGACAACGGATATTATCCGTTGTCGTAGGGTCAAAAAACTGTTGTAACTGAGGGCGTTGTAGAATGTATTGCCCTACGACAACGGTTTTGAATCCGTTGTCTTTGTAGACATTTGACAACGGTTTTTATCCGTTGTTGTTTATATGCTCAAAATTTGTTTACGAAGGATACGACAACGTTTTAAAACCGTTGTGGTAGATAATTTCAACAACAGAAATAAACCGTTGTGGTAGACTCTTTTTACAACAGATATAAACCGTTGTGGTAGATAATTTTAATATGTTTTACAACAGATAAAACTGTTGTCTTTTATCACTTTTTATATATAAAAAAAAATTCATTGTGGTTATGCACTTTTTACAATATTTCTAACCGTTGTCTTTAATGTTCATGTTGTAACATGATAATAACAAACAACCAATCTTTATTTAATATAAACAAACCACCAATACAAAACTAAATATTTACTATATTCAATCCATGAAAATGTTATCTTCAAATTTCAAAAATTAACTACACACGGAAATTAACAAACAACCAAGCTTTAAGCTTCTGCTTCCATTTCAAGGAGGCCTCTTTATGATCCAGAATTCTCTTCTTCTTCGCTTTAATGAATTGTAGGAACTTCTTGTAGTCCATTTGATACTATAGAAGAACAACTTGAAACCTGCATATCCATGAAATGAGGTAAGATCAAAAGACAAGCTCAAAATTAAACATGTGCAAGATCAACCTGAGTTTCGTATCCCATTTCAAGAGAAGTTATGAAATCATGTGCATGAATTGTTTTAGCAGCTTCTTCAATCTGATCAGATGTAGCAGATCTTCCATAAGCTATATTATCCTTGATGCTCAAACTTAACAAAGTTGGTTCCTGGGTAACTAGTCCAATTTGACTTCTCAACCATTCCAACTTCAGATGTTTTATATCTCCCCATCCAATAGAACTTCACCTGCATCAAGAAATCAAGACGAAACTGTCAAGCATCAATGAAATGTACATTAGTGTATGATAGGAAAACATAGTCAAAGAAGACAAACCTAAGGTAAGATCATAGAAACGCTCCATAAGAGGAATTATACTACTTTTTCTAGAATCATTCCTACCAACAAGGACCACAATTTTTCTAGCAGGTACATTTTGGTAAAATCCACTCAGTATGAGAATTTCTGGACGTGAAAGATAGTTGAAGTAAACATTCCTGAACTCAATATTTCCTTGCATTGTAGCTAAGGTACTTCCATCCTGATTAAGAGAAGAATTTGAACAGCTTATCATCTCAAAAAGTTTGTAAGCAACAATTCTCCCTTGCTCAAATGAATAGAAATTGATAGCCGCTTGATTAAGTCGCCTGAAAATGACAGACTTAATGAGAATGAAAGATATCCTAGAGAGAAAATGAAAAGATATACTGGAGATGAATGTAGATTTCATAACAAAGCTTACTTACAGGCTACTCAAAATTACAGCAAACAAAGTTGTAATAATTTCTCCACCATTAGCCTTTCTATTCGAAATCAGAAACCTCCCAACCCAAAGTTGTAAAGCACAAGAACGTATAGCAATACCATATGTGAAGTCAAGACCAAGGCCTTGCACTAGACTAAATTTGTACGGCTGAACTACAAAATACAGCTAAGTTGTTGAATTTCCCAAAGTTCCTTCTTGTCTATGTAGTAGCTAGCTGGTGCTTCACCATCGAGTTTTCTAGATGCTTGTCTGGACAGGTCTTTTATCTGAGCTCTCTTCCTGTCTTTGAAGGAGCTGTTTTGTGTGGCTACCAAGATAATTATATTATCCAGTACTCTGGAAGTGCCTCATGAATTTCTTCCTCCCCTGCATCCTCCCTGCATTTCTTCCTCCCTTGCAGACACCAAATTGAAAAATAAAACATTGAATATAATAGACTCTTTGTAACTTCCTCTTCCAAGAAGTTAAGGTTTTGTTTTGGCACTATTTGGCACACGTCATAGTATGTTGAGATTTAATCTTATAGTATTTAATTTTGTCACCCACTAGTTTAATTATTTCTAAATATAAATATAATGTATCAATTAAAAGTCAACTGAACTAATATATAATAAGTTATGCAATACAAACTTATGCAATACAAGCAATTTAACCAACTTAGAGTTGTCTTGGTAGCTTCCATTGGAAAACTTATGCACGTAGCTTTAAATTCACAGAATAAGTTTATATTCGATCAATAAATTTCATTGACCTTGCCATTGAGTTTATAAATAATCAATCAAGAACATTTTTAAAAGATACTCATAATCCCAGTCAACATGCTACAGAATCCATCTACTAACTCAGCCGAATCACTATACGACGAGCTTATTTCCCGGAGGCAAAGTTTAATAGACAAAACAAAAAAAAAATTATAAGGACACCACAACTTTACCTATAATTAAATTCACAAAATGTTCAATCAGCAAGATAACACATGGATGTATATTAGGTATTGACATCAAAACAAAAGATAAGAACAAAGAGAGGCAATAAATAAGGGAAATATGAGCCAATTCTGCTCATGATAGAAATGCAAGAATGAGGTATTGGGCAAAGGTACGTGTATAATTTATTTCATGGAACATCAAATGTAGAAACAGAGTTTTTTTTTCCTTTAACCAAACATTTAAAAAAAATAGAAATTTCTAAAGCATGACATAACTGCCCAAATCTGCATTGGATATAGATACTTGGATAATGACACTCAAACAGTGACACTAAGAGTGAACAATCACTAATCCTATTGAACACATGTACAATTTGTAAAAATAGTCATGTCAAAGATTGCGATCATACTCATGTTGAACTATATCAAGTCCAAGTAACATAGACATGGAACAGTTGTAGCACTGACACCATATTCAACCACACAAGCATTATCATACTAGAGATTTGAATGAACATTAGTTATCAAATTTCGTAAACAGTAAGCAGTAGAGTACTAGCCTTGTATGTTAAACTTGTTGAATGTACAATATCTCATAAGAAAGTTTACCTTTAATGCTATCACAATAATCACATCCAGTTCTTTTCTGCAGGTACTTCCTTTCACTATCTTCTTTCTTCTCATTTCTTTTCTGCAGGTAGAGAAAGTACAACAACTAAGTTGGCATCATGAACCCACCAAAGAAAATAAAAGCAAAGCATGCCCACATAAAGTCCCACAATATCGAGATGTTCTAGCAATACAGAAGAGTAGATTAAGGCAGTAAGCAATGACCTAAAACTGGAAATATGAAATACTTGGAACAATAGCTGAGAAAGATGTTTCTGACTGAGCAGATTTAGTAAAGGGTAAGATCAACTAGTTACGTCTAGTAGCTGCTAATATTAGACCAAGCTGGCGACTGCTTGATTTACACAAAATTAATGACACCTCCAAACATCATAGGGATCGGATGGCAAAAACAACTTGCCTTTTTAAATTACAATGTAAGTAGAACAAGAAGGATGGACAAGCATAAGCAACTTTGCTTGTATGATAAATTAGCCAAGTGTGATTTGTTACACTGCTATAGAATATGTGACAGTAAGTTAATTACTCCAATTAAAGATAATATTTGAGAATCACTTAGAATATGATTTTTTTTTAAAAAACTAGGATGATAATAGGATGATGTTAAAAAAATGAAAATAATAATTAAGAAAAAGTTTGAGAATACGATAGGGTCAAGACCTATTTGAACATACCTGATATGCTTCGTGGTTAGCAACAATCCTCTTTATGATTGTACTAGTTGTGATGCCCAAAGGACTTTGTGGTTGCTTGTAGAATCCCATAGCCATGGGAACAGCGTATGGATTTGAATCCTCCTACACAGACAAAAAAAATTGAGTAGTTATATCATTCAAAATCATACAGTACCTTTAGGAAATCCATATTTTCAGCTATAGTTCCATGAACAACCAATGAGATATTAAATGTGGTAGTCTATAGGTACACAAACAAGAAAGGTCAGCTTAATCTAGTAGGTACCACCACAAATGCTGGCCCATGTAGAAATTTGTTGCTGAAAAACAAACGAACGAAGCAAATAAATAGCCAACACTCATACAAGCATCCATATACTGAAAAATAATAAGAAAGATATTAATATATAATTAGTACCACAGCATTCAAGTTCATCAGCCAAATTCTCAGACTGACAATCAATCTACCTAATAGAAATTATCTGTATATTTAAAATTGTCATATAAATGTCAGAGGTTACAAATGCACAAACAAGTACAAACAAGTACAAATGTCCCCTCACAAAACAGTCTTCCTTTTTAAGTTTTACATTTTTCCTTTGCTACCATTAATATAAGCATATGTTGTACTTCTACCTAATCTACAAGAATATACTAGGATGATTTAGTGGATTTGATGCTACATGGCTAATGTTGCATAGAATTCATAATATTCAGGTGTTTTCTATAAAGAAATTTCAAATTTTAGTGATGCTAACAATACTTTGAAATCAAAATGTTCAGAGAAAATAGAATGATCATGACATTACTAAATAAGGGGAGCTAAGGCAACAAATTGAATCTAAATACCAAACATAAGAGAAATAGATTTCATGTTCAACAACGAATCAGTATAGTTAAAGTACCAATCTCCAATACTTGTGAGAAAATTCAACCAAAAAAAGTTAGCACTGCAACTTTTGTCGGGCAATTAAAAATTTGATTTTGACAAGAGCCACATTTAACTTGGTATTTGGTACTTCAAAGCTACCAACCTGACTTTAAAATCACCTATTAGATTAGTAAATCTATCATTTTTTATCGAAAACATTTTTTCTAGGTTAACCTCCAATTCAGTATAAAGTTTTTTTAATTTTTTTGTATTGAAGCATGATCATATGGCTAAATTGCTATTACTTATCACAAGTATGATAGCTTTGTAGATTGATTTTTAATCTTAAATGTTATAGATTCAGAGGATATCTCCTTTTTATTAATACTAAATTTACAGGAGAAGGAAGAAACAATGAAATAAGAACTACCAAATCTGAAGCTCCGTAGCTTCCACCATTGCTGCTGGTATACTGCCAAGTGAGTGTTGTCGTCATTTTTACTGAGATGAAGAGGCTTCACTGGGTAGACCCAACTGCCGCTTTACACAACCAGCGCCCCGATTTATTCAGGAGAAAAAGGAACAATCAAGATCTGCACTTGGTGAAAGAGAAGTGACAAAAGATCAAACCAGGGGAAAACCTACACCGGCTTGTGACATTTAGTAGTTGATCTAACCGAACGAAAACTAAGGAATTAAGAAAATACGTTTGTTAAAAATCAGAGTTTAATATACACATGGCTATTTTTCCCAGATCTGATGATTTCTCGTGGTTTCAGAAATTTTGACGGAAGTCAAACCTGATCCAAGCTAGAAATCACTAGATACATCTGACCCAAAGAGCTCTTCCCAACATCGCAAAGAGCTCGTGTGTGCCGTTGTATAGGGAAACAGGTTTGAAGAACCCTCTGCCGAGGCCAGACGGCGAAGCGGTGGCTTGCGTCCCGGAGAAGGCGACGAAGACCGCGTCGTCGCTCCTGTCGATGACGAAGTTGGCGCTACCTGCATTGGCACGCAAGCAGCGGGTCCAGGCTTGCGCCAGAAGAGGGGAAGATGCAAGGAGCGCACCAAGGACATGGCTCGTCTCGAACCTTTAGGAGGCAAAGGTAGACAAATCAAGAGTGAGGGTGAGAATGAGAGAGAGAGGAGAGCACACCATCGTGGAGGAAGATCCAATGATCGACAGGATGGCGTGAAGATATTGTATGGGGAGAGGGAAAGAAAAATGGCTTAGGGTTGGGGAACGCGAAGGGGAAAATAAGGCGTCGAAAAAATTTACAGAGAGAGGGAAAGCAAAACCGCAAGGGGAAATGACAAAAACGAATATAGTCAAAGACAACGGTTTTATTAAAACTGTTGTCGTAGCCCCTAAAAACGCGCTTAAAGACAACGGTTTAAAAAACCGTTGTAAAAAGTGTTGTTGATTTAAAAAGAAGTCGCTCAATGACAACAGTTTTCATAAAACCGTTGTCTTTTATATTTAATGGGGAGTTCAAAGATAACGGTTTTGGCAAAAACCGTTGTCTTTGAGCAAATACGCAACGCTTTCTCTTAAAACCGTTGTCATAGGGGTGTTGTCTTTTAACATTTTTGTTGTAGTGTGTGCGATTCTCAATGGATGAAGACCGGATGTGCGATTTTGGTAGGTCAGGAGATGTTCAATTCCTGAAGTCTAGATGTGTGATTCTAGAAGTAACTCTACACTTGGTAAGTAGAGGTAAGTCACTGGAGGAGAGTGACCAAGTGAGGACGCTTCCCGGTTCAAAGGGACAGTAGGCGTCAGTTCGATTTAGGTTCATTTTGGACACCTAAATTGAGACCTTGACTAGATCCTGGTCTCAGGGAGAGAATCTAATTACTACTCTTTATTATTACTGTGCTAACATTTATCTTGAAGGTTTATTGGACTAACATATTTTGCAGGGTAAGAAAAGTACAAAAGGCCTAGGGTACTATTCACCCGAGACGCCTTCCAAGAGATGGAAGGCGCCTTCAAGCATTTGAAGGTGCCTTCACACTATTCATGGAAGGTGCCTTCAATGCTATGGAAGGCACTTTCCACAGGTTAAAGTTTGACTTTCTCGACGATAAGTTTCAACAAGTTTTGGGATCAGATATGTCCCATTGGAGGCGCCTTCAAGGCCTTGGAAGGCACCTTCCATGCTCAATAAAAGAGGTGCTTACCCACAATTTGAAAAATAACTTTGATACAAGCTACTATGCATCCAATTGGGCTTCCGTCTACTTCGGCTCTCTACAGCTACTCCAGAAAGTCTACCTGCCACCAAGCTACGCTTCCGAGACATCCGATCATCTCCGACAGACCGATTGCAACACACCGAGTACTCCAACTTGTTGGTAACCTTTTATTAAGTGTTGCATTTCTAATTATTACCATTTTAAAAGGGAAGTGTAGGTTGTTACACTGTCTCTATTTTTGTAAATCACCTCTTCCGGCGGTTCCGGAAGAGACATTTAGTGGATTACCCATCGATAGGTTCGCGAGACCTGAGTCTTAGAGTAGGAATTGCCGTAAGCTCCGAACAAGGTAAATCGTCTGTATTTTTATGGTATTTTCTATTTTTGATTGTTTTAGCTGCGTATACTTTGTTTTTAAAATGAAAAAGAACTAGTTTTTAAAAATCACGTGATTCACCCCTCTCACGTGTGACTCGATCCAACAGAAGGTTCTATTGAATACCTATGTAATAACAGAAGAATATTTTCTGACAAACGGTTACTATTCTCTGACAGGCTATTGCGATCCTTTGGTAATGTGGTCGGATATTTAGCTGAACGGATACATACATAAGAGTATAATACTGAGTATGGTAGTATGAACGACTCTTAAGACTGCTAAGATATAGATTATGTAATGCTGGAAATTCGATTATGAAGTAATGGGAAGCCAAATCCCCTAGGTTCAGACGATTCTTAAAACTGACTGACCATATACAGTGATATGGGTTAGGTTTCATGGATCCCCGGTGAGGAAGGGAAAGAAGATAGCCGAGTTGAGAAGTAGACCAATATTGGCCGGTATATGCCTCCAGGGAGGTAGACCAATATCGATCAAGATATACCTCTAAGGAGGTAGGCTAATATCGGCCAGGATATACCTCAAAGGAGGTAGGCCAATATCGATCAAGATATACCTCCAAGGAGGTAGGATAATATCGATCGGGATATACCTTAAATAAGGTAGGCCAATATCAATCGGAATATACCTCCAGGGAAGCAGGCCAATATCGGCCGATATATACCTCCAGGGAGGTAGACCAATATCGATCAAGATATACCTCCAAGGAGGTAGGCTAATATCGGCCGGTATATGCTGCCAAGGAGGTAGGCCAATATCGACCGGTGTATACCTCCATGGAGGCAGGCCAATATCGGCCGGTATATACCTTCAGGGAGGTTGGCCAATATCGATCGAGATATACCATCGGGTAGGAAGGCCAATATCGGCCGAGATATACTTCCAAGTAAGTAGGGAAATATCGACCGAGACATACCTTGAAAGAGGTAGGCCAATCTAGGCTGGATAATACCTTGAAAAGAATATATCAATATTGATCGAGATTACATACTTAATAAAAGACAGTCCAATATTAGCTAGGATAATAATAAACTTAGAGGGGGTACGGACAGGTATTGCCCAAGAAGCCTCATGAGAGGTAATAGTAATTGACCAAACCTAGTTTAGGTTCAGTTTTGACCGATCCAAGGAACAATATTATATCAGGCTATCCATGATGTAGCAAAATAGGAGGAGCAAGTAGGAACGATAGATACACTTGGAAATAACTTGTGAAATAGGACAGAAGTAAATAGTTCAAATAAAGTAGTTTAATGAAAATATTTGCAGTGTGTGATTACATAACAGGTTTTACATATTTGGCGGGAAATGTGTTTTTAGACTTTTCTGCAGGTACTAGACGACAAAGAAGGTACATCTGGGATACAAAAAAGATTCCTTAAAAGTCATTTACCACAAGTACACAGCTTACGTCATCTCATAACAAACTCTAACAAACCGGGGTCCACTTCATGAATACGGAGGTTATATGAAGTGGTATAAAAAGGGAAATCCTCTCCGTTGGCCAGGTAAGTTCACATCATTGCGCACATTCATAACCCTAATTCTCAACTATGGTTCATCTTCTTCTTCTTTCTTCCTTATACACCGAGAGAGATCACTGACTTGAGCGTCGGAGGGCCTAGCCAGGGATTCCACCCCAGTCTTAGGTCACTGACGATAGTGTTGGTTGTTCTCTTGTGCGCAGGAAGCCTTGGAAGCTCCGGATCTGGGTTCTATCCGGTCGGATTTCTTTATCGCCATTGGAGCTTCGCATCAAAAGGACATTCCAGGATTTCATCTTCTTGGATCCGCTTTGGGTTTCTCGGATCGACGTTCTACACCAGCAGTAGGTTTTTTCTCCCGGCTCTCCGTTTTGTCAAGCTTCTCAGACAGGATCAAATTTGGTACCGTTTGTGGGAACTTCACCTGAATCTGAGACTACAAGATGGAAGAGGCTGGAAAATCAAATCTACTCACCATTAGCCGGGAGGATCTGGATTTCCTTATCAACACTCATGTGCAGAAGGCTCTGCAACAACAACAACAACAACAACAACAAGCTCATACTGGAGCCACTCTGCAGGTAGCTCATAATCCAACAATTTCAACTACTGAGCACCGGAAAGGAAAAGAGCCAGAAGAGGAAGAACATGCATATTTTCCTCCAGCTACAGTTTCTCCGACAAGGCGTCCACGGGCCTTTCTTCGTACTCCTATGGAACAGGGAGGACGAAGGCCTGTGTTTCAAGAATCTTCTAGCGAAGCACCAGATAGAGAAAAGCGTAAAGTTAAAATGATAACTAGTGATAGCTCGCTGGAAAAAGTCATCTCTCCATTTTCTCAAAGCGTGCTGGATGATCCGCTTTCTAAGCGGTATCAAAATCTTCAGATCGGCGAGTACACCGGGACTACAGATCTAGAGGATCATCTATTGAAATTTGAAAATGTAGCATTATTACAACAATTCTCTAATGGGGTAAAATGTCGGATGTTCCTTACTACACTCGGGGGAGCAGCACAGCGTTGGTTCAAAAGACTGCCAGAAAAATCTATTGGAAAATTTAAGGATTCCAAGAAGGTTTTTCTACACCACTTTTCCAGTAACAAGAGGTATCATAAGACTCTTTGGAGTCTATTTTCAATTAAACAAGCATCCAAAGAGTCCATCCGAGCCTACATCAAAAGATTCAATCAGGTAGCTATCGATGTACCCAACGCTACTACTGAAATCTTAGTGAGCACTTTCTCTCAAGGTTTAAATGATAATGATTTCTTTAAAGATCTGGTGAGAAACCCTCCTGCTAATTTTGATTCCTTAATTGAACGTGCCACTGAATTTATTAATGTGGAAGAAGCTCAAGCTGTCCGCAGAAAGGAAGGCATTACTTCTTCTCCTACTCTGGTTAAGGAGAAAGCTCCTGCTCCTGTTCCTCCACCAAGGGGGCCTCGAGCTATTCATCCACCTCATAGTCATCCGGAATATCGTCCGCAAGCAGTGCAGCATGTGGAGATACAACCAGAGACACCCAGAAGATGGTGCACTTATCATAAAACTAGCAGTCATCATACTGAAGACTGTTTCATTTTAAGAAATAAAAGAGCAAACAGGGATCGCTACCAAAGGCAAAATTATTATCGGCAGCAGTACCCTAGGCAACAAAGCCCGCTCAAATTGGAATATCGCCAGGTCGAGCCTCGGCAGGATGCATTGCCCACCCTGGCCGGTACAAGCCAGGTGTCAGAAAAGACTCCGTCTGAAGCCATGATAGCCCGACAAGAATAAAACAAGAGTAATGCCGCCCGGGGCAATATCAGTATGATCGCGGGCGGACCCACTGATGGGGATTCTAATAGGGCCAGAAAAGCACATGCACGATGACTTGAGATTCATGTTGTGGGGTGTAGCATGGAATGAGCAGCCGGTCCCGAGATAAGTTTTGGACCTAGAGATCTTGAGGGGGTAGAAATACCCCATGACGATGCATTAATAATCAAGGCCGTGATAGCCAACTATACTATTTCTCGTACCTTTATTGACACTGGTAGTTCTGTCAATATTATCTTTAAGAAGACTTTTGATCAATTACAGATCGACCCGAGCGAACTTCAACAGATGGTAACTCCTCTATATGGATTCACGGGTAATGAAGTACAATCGCTCGGTCAAATAAAGTTGGCCATATCTCTAGGGGAGGAGCCCCTAATGAGAACAAGAAGATCTTATTTTATGGTGGTGGATGCCCCGTCCTCTTATAATGTGATACTGGGTCGACCGACCCTAAACGAGTTTAGAGCGGTCGTTTCTACTTTTTGTCAAAAAATTAAATTTCCTGTTGATGACTAGGTCGGGGAAGTGCGAGGTGATCAGAAGACAGCTCGAAAATGTTATATAGAGATCGTTCGGACTGAAGCTAATGCTGCTCGAAAAATTCAAAGAATGGAAGTCAATGTCATTCAGGAGAAGCCGCCTGTTCTGGTTTATGAAGAAAAGGAAGAAGTCCAGATCCAGACCGGTCGACCTGAAGCTACTACTTATATTGCGGCTGATCTTGATCCCACTCTGAAAGCCGAACTGGTGCAATGCCTGAAGAAGAATAATGATGTGTTTGCTTGGACACCTAAGGAGGTCTCGGGCATTTCGCCTACAGTAATGGAGCATTCTTTGCATGCCTTTCCAGATGCCCGGCCGGTCATGCAAAGGAAAAGAAATTTTGGTGCAGAGCAGAACCAAATCATCAAGGAAGAAATAACTAAACTCATGGAGGCTGGCTACATCAGGGAGGTACAATTTCTTAGTTGGCTAGCTAATGTGGTCTTAGTCTCTAAGCCAGGAAACAAATGGTGGGTATGCATTGATTTCTGGGATCTCAACAAAGCTTGTCCAAAAGATTATTATCCGTTACCCCGGATTGATCAACTGGTAGACTCTACTGCTGGGTGTGAATACATCTCTATGCTAGACGCTTATCAGGGCTATCATCAGGTCCCCTAGCTAAGGAGGATCAAGAAAAGATCAGTTTTATAACATCTGAAGGTACTTATTGTTACAATGTTATGCCCTTTGGACTAAAAAATGCAGGAGCAACTTATCAAAGGCTTATGAATAAGGTCTTCCAGAAGTAGATTGGAAGAAATATGGAAGTGTATGTCGATGATATCTTAATTAAGTCTCTTTAAGCTGTTGATCTGTGCAGGGATGTAGAGGAGACCTGCAAGACATTGAGGTAGTATGGGCTCAAGCTAAACCCAAGCAAATGTTTATTCGGAGCAAAAGGGGGAAAGTTCCTCGGGTACATGGTGTCCGAGCGAGGAATAGAGGCCAACTCGAGCAAAGTCAAGGCACTTCAGAACATGGAGCCGCCGCGCAACATGAGGGAAGCTCAAAGACTTACCGGCCGGATTACAGCCTTGTCTAGGTTCATTTCCAGGTCGGCCGATTGTAGCTTCCACTTCTTTAAAATACTCCGGAAGGCAAACAAATTTTAGTGGAACGAGGAATGTGATAAGGCCTTCCAAGAATTAAAAGATTACTTGTCTACCCTTCCTGTATTAGCTAAGCCTATAGTAGGAGAGACCCTCTGGGTGTATTTGTCAGCTAACGAGAACGCTGTAGGCTCTGTATTAGTTAGGCAAAAGGGAAAGAACAACAACCTGTATATTTTTCCAGCCATTTATTAAAAGGAGCTGAGTGTAGATATACTACACTAGAGAAGTTGGCTTACGCATTAGTGTTGACTGCTCGGAGGTTGTGCCCATATTTCTTAGCACATGAAATTGTTGTATTGACCAACAGTACTCTCGGACGGGTGCTACTCAAACCAGAAGCATCAGGTCGGCTAATCAAATGGACGACTAAACTTAGTGAATATGACATACAATATCAACCTTGTTCGGCCATCAAGGCACAAGCTCTAGTAGATTTCATTATAGAAGTTCAAGGCCTCGAGGAAGAAAAATATTTGGAAAATTTATGTCGATGACTCCTCCACCAGACAAGGTACCGGAATTGGTATTCTTCTTATATCTCCAAGGGGAGACAGACTCCAACTTTCTATCAGGTTGAATTATAGAGCCACTAACAATGAAGCAGAATATGAAGCATTAATAGCTAGATTACAAGCCGCTCGGCATATAGGAGTAGCTCGGGTCCTTATCTATTCTGATTCTCAATTAGCAGCTCAACAACTATCAGGTAACTTTGAAATTAATAACGACAGGTTCAAGTTATATGCCGAGGCATTTGATAAGTTGAAGTCTCAGTTTCAAGAAGTGAATATACAAAAAGTTCCTCAGTTTAAAAATCAGGTAGCAGATGAATTGGCTAAGCTGGCCTCCGCTATAACACCATGGAATTTGGATCGGCCAGTGGAACAGACTCTGTTAATATCTTGTATTGAAAGACAAGCTGACGTAGAAATACAAGGCGACTGGAGGGCACAAATCATATTGTATTTACAGCAAGACATTCTTCCCAGAGATGCAGAACATGCAAGGATATTTAAGAAGAGAGCTGCCCAGTATACTATGATAGGGGAGCAGTTATATAAGAGAGCTTTCTCCAGACCTTTGCTAAAGTGTGTTGGCACAGAAGATATACAATTTATTTTACAAGAGGTTCATCAAGGCTCGTGTGGTAGTCACATAGGAGGAAGATCCTTAGCTCGCAAAATTCTATTAGCAGGATATTTCTGGCCTACTCTACACAAGGATGCTAACAAATTGGTAAGAACTTGTATTTCTTGTCAGAAACATCAAAATATTCCGCATCATCCTACGCAGTTATTGAGGACCTCTATAGTCTCCTGTCCCTTTGATCAGTGGGGCATGGATATAGTGGGCTCATTTCCTATGGCAGCTGCTCAAAGAAGGTTTCTATTAGTAGCAGTAGACTATTTCTCTAAATGGGTAGAAGCAGAACCACTTGCTCGGATTACTGAAGATACAGTTATTAAATTCCTATGGAAAAATATTATATGCAGATTTGGTATCCCTCATAAGTTAGTTTTTGATAATGGAAGATAATTTCAAGGATATAGAATCCTAGACTGGTGCAACAGTTATGACATTATTCAAGCATTCACTTTCGTAGCTTATCCGCAAAGTAATGGTCAAGCAGAAGTAACCAATAGAGAAATCATAAGGGGCTTAAAAACCAAACTGGATCATGTTGGAGGTAGCTGGGTAGATGAATTACCCAGTATTCTTTGGGCCTATCGTACTACACCTCGAGAAGCAACAGGAATTACTCCTTTTCAATTAGTTTACGGGGAAGAAGCAATAATTCCCATCGAAGTGGGAGTAGAATCTAATAGAAAACAATTATACGATGAGGACAATGCTGGTCGACGACTCATGGAGCTAGACTTGATAGAAGAAATTAGAGACAAGGCTGCAGCTCGTCTCACCTCATATCGACAACGAATGAGACTAAATTATAACAGAAGAGTTATCCCCAGATTTTTTCAAGTAGGAGATTTAGTATGAAAGCGTGTTAAACCCATTGGGGATGTCAGCAAGTTAGCACCACAATGGGGAGGACCTTACAAAGTGATAGAAAAACTTGCATCGGGTTCATATTATCTTCAGGATACTAAAGGAAAAATTCTCGAACGTCCCTGGAGTGCGAATCATTTACAGCCCTACCGAACCTAACAAGATCACATCATTCAAAAGTACATCTGAAGGAACAAATCCACATTATTTGAAGCAAGTTCCCGATGAACTGAGGACAAGTATGCTTATAGTGTATGTACTCTGTTTCTTTTAATAGATACAATGCAAGACAAACGTCGCCCGAGAAATAAATGTGGTTCAAACAGTTTGACAATCATTGGCCGAACTTTTATAATCTATTCAAGCAATCAACAATTGGGAACCTTAAGGAAGGACCTATCCAATTTCCTTAAGAAAAACTCAGAAGCATTAAACCATTACAAGGTCAGTGCAAGCATTATAGTTTTTGCATCAAAACATAGTCGATCGGGAAATCTCATGAAGTAACTCGGACGGGTCTTCATGGGAGGAACCGGAGACTTTAAACTATCACAGAACATAGTCGATCGGGAAATCTCATGAAGTAACTCGGACGGGTCTTCATGGGAGGAACCGGAGACTCTAAACTATCACAGAACATAGTCGATCGGGAAATCTCATGAAGTAACCCGGACGGGTCTTCATGGGAAGAACCGGAGACTTTAAACTATCACAAAACATAGTCAATCGGGAAATCTCATGAAATAACTCGGACGGGTCTTCATGGGAGGAACCAGAGACTTTAAACTATCACAGAACATAGTCGATCGGGAAATCTCATGAAGTAACTCGGATGGGTCTTCATGGGAGGAACTAGAGACTCTAAACTATCACAGAACATAGTCGATCAGGAAATCTCATGAAGTAACCCGGACGGGTCTTCATGGGAGGAACCAGAGAGTTTAAACTATCACAAAACATAGTCAATCGGGAAATCTCATGAAATAACTCGGACGGGTCTTCATGGGAGGAACCGGAGACTCTAAACTATCACAGAACATAGTTGATCGGGAAATCTCATGAAATAACTCAGATGGGTCTTCATGGGAGGAACCGGAGACTCTAAACTATCACAGAACATAGTCTATCGGGGAATCTCATGAAGTAACTCAGACGGGTCTTCATGGGAGGAACCGGAGACTTTAAACTATCACAAAACATAGTCGATCGGGAAATCTCATGAAATAACTCGGACGGGTCTTCATGGGAGGAACCGGAGACTCTAAACTATCACAGAACATAGTCGATCGGGGAATCTCATGAAGTAACCCGGACAGGTCTTCATGGGAGGAACTGGAGACTTTAAACTATCACAGAACGTAGTTGATCGGGAAATCTCATGAAACAGCCCGGACGGATCTTCATGGAGGGGACCCGGAGACTTTAAATTGTCATAAAAGCATAATCGATCAGGATTATATTGTCGAGGTAAATTCAAAGTTATACAAATTTCTTCACAAAAATCATTTGGTATTCCACACTGAATCAAAAACCAAGGTTCGAAGGGAATTCTAGACATGCACATATATACATTACATTTCCTATCTGGAGGCCCGATCATATGAAGCTCTTTATTTAAAACCACTAGGAGTATTATACTCAGCTAAGAGCTCAAAAATCCCATGAAATTCCTCACATAAAATCGCTCGGAATTACCCGTTCTTCTGAAGTATGAATGATACTCGGCACATGCCTACCTGGGTAAAATTCAGGGAGATTGTGGGAAATTTTATTGCTTAAAATTATATGGTCAAGGAAGATATTATTGGCAAAGGAGTTTATTAGAACAAAAATTAATTCCAAGGATTAAACCAGGAATTCTTGAATAAAGTAGCACTTATGCTTAATTTCTGGAAGCATTTCAAAGGAAGCAATCTCAAGATAACACAAACTGGAAAAAGAAACAGGTAAGTATCAAACTTTACCCTATATTGCAATCACTTAATTACAGAGTTTTCAGTTACAATTTCTTTCATTACAAGTCTTTTCATTGCAAGTTCTTTCATTACCAATCTTTTTGAATACATAGCCATGCTTACTTAAAATGACTCGTCAAATCTTCGGGTAATTCTTTGTTTAGTCTGCGACGGCTTATGAATGAAGAAGGGGGTTCCCTAGGTAGATAACCACCATCTCTTAGTTGTTGAAGAATTCCTGACACAGAATGATTCAATGCTCCTACAATTTGACGAACATATTCTTTAACAAACGTCAGAGACTTTAGATAAGCTAGGCGCCACTCTTCCCATCGGTTCTCCTCCTGCTCCTTATAACTTTGAAAATCAGCTTGTAGTTTAGTGTTTTGATCTTTTAGAGCATCTCTCTCTAATTTCAATTGTTCCAGTTCCTTTTGGAGCAGCGATAACTCGACATCTTGAGCTTTTCTTTGTTCTTGGTCCTGTAGAATAGCAAAGTCGTGTGAGGCTGAATCTTGAGCTTGCTCAGAAAGAAAGACACTATGAAGCCTCTCTACTTTTTCTAAAACAAAGCTTTTATGAGAAACATCTGAGAGAGCTTTTTCCTTTAAAGCAATTTTCAGTTGAAGACCAGAATGTAATCGGTCCACCTGTAGCTCCAAAATTCTCTTTTCGAGCTCTTTGTCTTTCAATAATTGTTGCGATTCCTGTAACTCCTGCCTCAGTACCCTTAGTTGCTGATCTTGTGAGACTACTTTCTCTCGCAACTGAGTCATGTCATTGTGAGAAGGAGGGAGAGTGGCTTTCAACGTTTCTATTTGAGCTTTTAGCTTATTGTTCTCCCGGTCCCGAGCCATAAGTAGCTGGTCTATGTGAATACTTGAAGCAAGAAACTAAACAGAACAATAATGAGGATTAGGGAAAATGACAAGTAGGTAGTAACCTATAATTAAGAATACATACAGCAATAGCTTGGCGACTGTGATTGTCAACCCGAACTGAAATATTGATGCCCCTTAATTTCTCTTGGCTGTGTAGCCAAGATTCAGCCAATAAGCCTTGTAACTGGAGAGAACCATAACTAGGGGGATCAGGAGTCTGCCCTATTTGGGAAGGTAGACCTAGAGCTTGTCTGAATAAAGGTGAGGGAACTGAAGAAGAAGAAGGTAGGGAGGAAGAAGATGTAATAGAAGGAAAAGAAGTGGTAAAAACAATAGCAGCAGAAGAAGAGCTAGAGGGGATGGAAGATGGTAATGCAAGGGGTGCTGATTCAATCGTCGAAGCACGAATCACTGAGGGCCCTGCACTTAGAGAAGATCTTCGGCAAGGTGTTCGTTTTGCTCACGACCCAGAAGCCAAAGGAGGCAAAGCCAGTGCAAGAGGTTGAGAAGATACAAAGGGGAGAACAACCATCTCAGAAGCAGAAGCAGAAGCAGAAGAAGATGAAACAATAGCAGAAAAGGAGGGGATGAGTAGAGCAGGTCTCATCATCCTAAGAGTAGGATTGGAGATAATATGGGTAGGGGACATTGGTAGCTTACCTCTCTCAAAAGAAATAGGCGCTGGAACAAGAGGAGGTTGCACAAAAGTACCAAAGAGAACAAGACCAATAAAGGCTGATAGGCTTTGGGGAGATCGATGAAGCAGAGAACCCCTTCCGACAGTTGATGCTGCTTTAGCTGATACTCAGCCTGCTATCTAGCTTTTCAAATCCAATCGAATAGGAAGTAGTATCTAAAGCGGAGGAGAGTGGAATTCTCAATTGCATGCAATAAAAAATCACTACTCGTCCATGCCTCCTTAAATACCTCATAAAATTTAGGGTGGGTGAGCCAAGCCGCTTGATAACGGAATGGGCGATTTTCCTTCGGCTACGGCACAGTCATAGCCGAATGGAACAATATGGGGTGACGGTCAGCAAACACACAAGGAAGATTGACAACTTTTCCCTCTTTTTTGGTTTCCTGAATACCTAAATCCCTCCCGCCAAGGGGGGGCTAGAACTAGGCAGTTACACGAGGAAAATCCGCACGCGCATAAGCATCCTCATCCGAATCCGCTCCGCTTCTTCGGTAGTTACGCGATGAGAGCCTCTGCACCAACTTTCTTCAGCAGTTCCATGACAAAGGCTTCCACGCCTCCCTTTCTTCAGGCCAAGGATATGCTTCTTCAAGCCAAAGGCGCCTGCTTTAAATGAAAGTCAAGAAAATCATCCCTTCTCCGTCTTTGAACTATCAAACGTTGAAAGAGCTGCCAGGACAAGGTACGAGCATAAGCTTGAGCAAAGAAGAGTTCGTTTGCTTTCTCCAGTATATGAGCAATAACTTTTGACAAGTATGGAGCACACACCTTTGATTATAAAGATCGGGGGAAGGGGAAAGTAGTGCCTTCTACTCCCATACGAGCGCACATTAATCGAATTTCAATCTGGTAAGAGAAGGACTTGACTTGATCACGCTGCCCAGTATACTAGTAACGAATGGTTCATTCCAGTGCCAGTGATAGATTGGTTTAGACAGATCGTATCGAGATCGCTTTTTCTCAATGGGGTCAAAAGAGATAGATTTCTTTCGGGGCCATTCAAATCTGCCATCAACCAGTGTGAGTTAACCAAAGCACGGTTAAATTTGCAAGAGACCATACCGTTCGTCCACGTTAAACGACATCCGATTGACTCTAAGTCCACCAATCCGCAACCTTGAACCAATTGCTCCAAGTCTTGTAGCTCATAGTTCGATACCGGTTGACCACCCACCTTGTCATGAACAGATAGTATGGCATTAAAATCACCCATGATCATCCATACCTCCGTGATGTCCTCACCTAGCTCTGCTAGCGACCTCCATAAGGGCCTTCTAGTGACGATAGAGTGAAGTCCATATACGAAGGTAACCAACACCCGCTTCCCGGTTACAATGCATCGCACCCGGCAGTGAATGAGTTGGTCCGTTGCCATAAGAATCTCCAAGTCCACAAGCTGTGAATCCCATAGAAGCAAAATGCGACCACGATCATAAAAATGGAAATTATGTGCCATTCCCATACCTGAAAACCCTCGTTGAATGATAGTGTCTAAGGCACTTTCATTCAACTTGGTCTCCAATAAGCCAATCACATTGATCTTCCACTGTTTAAGGAGGTGCAGCACCCCCTTTTGTTTAAGGGGCTTGTGGAAGCCCCTTATGTTCCAGCTTGCAATCTTCATCCACCTCTAGTCCGGGCTGCTCGTGCCCGTCCTCGCCGTCCAGTTGGCGCCACTTTTGGCCCGCTGTCCGCTGTGGACACCGAGGCAACAATTTGCTCCTCCTGCACACTATCCTGGGTCTTCGTCGCATCGGATGTGGTAGCGCCATTTGTCGATGAGCTAGCAGATGTACCACCAGAACCAGTGCCATTTGTCGATGAGGATTCAGTAGATGAAATCGCACTGTCTTTGTCTGCCTGCACCTCATTAGCCTTGTTGGTCTCTTGATTTTCTGCCACCTCCTGTCCACCCGCAGGATCTGCGCGCCCAAGCTCTGCTCCTGCATGGGTAGTGTCCTTCTGCATAGGGCCAGCACTTACACATGTCGCCAATGGCACGGGAGTCTCAATCAGCACTAGTGCTTGATCCCTAGCCGGAACCTCACCCTCCAGAGGCAGGCCTATCCGTCGCTGGGTTTGGGCCAGCAGTGCGACTCCGATGTTGCTGCCGAGACCGCTATCTCAGTCTAGCCGATCATGATCGGCCTCCACGTGTTGCCTCTACACCTTGCTGAGCGTCATTTTTAGCGGACGCTTTCTTCCTATTCTTGCATTCTCCTTGCTTGTGCCCAATCCGATGACAGTCCAAGCAGTGATCAGGCATCGCTTCGACACTTTCTTTCTAAATCTAATTGGGTGCCAGTAGGTAGGGTGATCGACACAGTATCAACCTTTGATCCTTCCATGTCTACCTCCACAAGTAGTCGTGCATGGGTAAGCCTTTCCCTTGTACGGGTCAATTTGTCTGTGTATAGAGGCCTGCCGACCTCTGAACCAATCAAACTAAGAACTCTCGGAGTCCAACAGTCAGGGGGCAAACCGTGTATTTGGATCCAAGCAGGGATGAATCGGCCATCCTCATCAAACAAGAAAGAGCTCGGCATAAGCTTCAGAAATAGCGGAATCCCAAATGCAAAGTATGGTCCTCCTGCTAGTATTCGATCTCTGTCCGTAGCATTCTCAAATTTGAAAACAGTCCATCCACTCTTGTGCATGTAGAATTTATATGGTGCCCTCCATCGATCCGCTATCCACACTACTCCCGCTCTCCCTGGATTCTGCCCCATGAAACAACCTACAAGGCAAAATCCTAGAGAGTGTTCTACCGTGTCAATATCATCAAAATCCAGCTTCAAAAGTTCCCCCGTACGCTCGAACTGATGTAATGGAGTTGCCTTTAGAACAAGACCAATAAAGGCTGATAGTCTTCTCTGGGGACTCTACATGGCCGTGTCGTGTAGACGCGACCCATGCAACCTCCTCCTTTGCAAGATATGCCTGGCCGTGTATGACACACGACCATGCTCTATTTTGCTCCACTTGATGATTTTTCTCCTTTCTTGGTTCTCCAATACTTCCATGCCCATGAAGCAATCATGGCTAGCTCATGGAAGCGAAATTTCAACCTGAAAACAAAAGCAAAAATAAAGTAAAAGCACTACTAATGAAAACTAAAAAAAACATGAAATGCATTTAACTAAAAGAACACTTGGGTTGCCTCCCAAGAAGCGCTTGTTTAAGGTCTTTAGCTCAACCAATCTTAATCACTCTTCTCTTTTCCTCGCCCTGGGAGGACAAACATATTTTTCATTTTTGTTGGGAGGTCTTCTCCCAACATCTTCCACCACATTATTCTCTTCATTTGGTGTCCTCCCATGAGGATGGAAGTTCCATTCCTCAAGTTTGTAAATGCTTGCCCTGCTACAAGTATTCAAAAGAGAAAAAACAAGGTTAGAGGCATTAGATAAATCATATTCCAACCGTTCCTTACCAATTACCAAAGAAAGTTTATGATTTTTAACATCTATAATAGCTCCCACTGTAGCAAGGAATGGTCTTCCCAATATGATAGGGATTTTTGGATCCTCCTCCATGTCTAGCACAACAAAGTCGGTGGGAATTATGTTGGGACTTTCAGGCCGTAAAAATCGCTTTTTGCATTGCAAAAACCCCGAAGTTCCATGTCACCGGATCCGTGCAAAGATTAAAATTTTCATGTACATGTTTTCTAATCCTAGATCTACACTAGATCTACATGGTAGAGAAGTTATACCTTTGATGCGAAGCCATTCGCTTATCCCGCTCGTCCAAAATTTGCCAGATCTCAAGGGTGTCAAGTGAACACCCCTCTATGTGTATCCACACGAGCAAAAATGGAGAAGAAACCTTAGAGTGTGCTAGCACTCTTGAAGGTTTCGGCCAAGGTGGAGGAGAGGGAGAGAAGAAGATGAGAGGAGGAAGAAGAAGAAGTGAATGAGCACACAATTGCATTCACTTGCAATCAAGTGGTCGACCACTTCATGGAGAGGTTATAAACCTCCATGGGATACCAAGAGTCATGGCTCATAGTCTCCCTCATGAGGTGGCACGCACATAAGCCAACCTTGATGATGTGGAACATCATCATTCGCCCACCTTATGCCAACACACAAATGATGTGGCATTGGTCAAGTCAAAGTTGACCTTTCATCTTCCCTCTCAAGTCAAGTCAAACTTGACCTCTTATCTCCCATGGTTGATCAAATCTAACCATTGGTTCAAGTCAATTTGATTTAATGAATCTCTATTCATTGAATTAAATTGACTCAATGAGTCCAAGTCTAAATTAGACTCATTTAACACATGAATCAAATTGAGTCTAACTCAATTAGTTTAATTTGGATTACTCTTAATCCAACTTGGTTCATCACATGAACCTAATCCTCTTGGTTCATCAAATGAACCTAATCTCCATCTAATTGCCCTTTATATGTGACCCTATAGGTTCTTGTAACGTTGGCAATGCTCCTAAACCCATTTAGAAGCATAAGTAATGAGTGGTATCTAGCAACACATCATTACTACCCAAGTTACAAGAATGTTGAGATCCAACATCACCTTGTGACTACTAATTGTGACTCTTCACAATATATGACAATATCCTTCTATCCTTGACATCTAGATTGATCAATTTGAAGCATAGACGGTGTCATCCTCTGATCAATCTAAATCTTGAACTCTAAGTAGACTCACTATAATCAAATGAGCTCAATATCTCATATTGACTCATTTGGGCATGGCCATGCACTTAGTGGTCTCACTCTATCAAGAATAACGATGTCACTCCCGTTATATAGGAGGGATAGATCCCATCTACATCACTCACATCCCTCCACATAATTTGTTACATACCCAGTAATCGCCTTTATAGTCCACCCAATTATGAGTGACGTTTGACGAAGCCAAAGTATGCAACTTCTTATGTAGGGAACCATGGTGACTTCAGGTCCAAGGACTAATAGTCATACTAATAGCCACATGAGAAAGTATATGACACTCATATAACGATCCATGATACTTTCTCATGGCGAGTCATTCAGTATACATTCGCCAATGCATACCCATGTGTCAACTTGATATCTCTATATCCATGACTTGTGAGATCAAGCCATCGAGTTGACCTACATGCTAGTCTCATCGCATTAACATTGTCCCTGAATGTTAATACTTGACTAGGAATGATTAAGAGTAGTGTTCTCTATATCATCTCACTATCGATTCAACCAATCGATTGATATAGATAAGAACCTTCTACTCAAGGACACTATTATACTTAGTTATTTGGCACCAATACAAGTAAGTATAATAACCAAAACAAATGCCTTTATATACATAGGAATATGATACAATGAGTCCATACAACAATCATCATATGATTGGCTCTAGGCCTCTAACTAACAATCTCCCACTAGCACTAGTGCCAATCAGTGTAGGCTCTAAGGCCCAATGACCTAGTGTGACCATCATGCTTTCTCTGTGCCAAAGCCTTGGTCAAGGGATTAGCGATGTTAGCCTCTGTGGGTACTCTGCAAATCTTCACATCTCCTCTATCGATGATCTCTCGAATGAGAAGGAAGCACCGTAGTATGTGTTTGGTCCATTGGTGTGAGCGAGGTTCCTTAGCCTGTGCAATTGCTCCATTGTTGTCACAATAAAGCTCTATCTGATCAGCTATGCTAGGAATCACCCCAAGCTCAGTAATAAACTTGCGGATCCAAAGTGCCTCCTTTGTTGTTTCTGATGTAGTAATATACTCAACCTCTGTTGTAGAATCAGCAACTGTGTCCTGCTTCGAACTCTTACAGCTCACAGCACCACCATTCAAGCAAAACACAAACCCAGACTACGATCTATAATCATTCTGGTCAGTTTGGAAGCTGGCACCACTGTAACCCTTTACAGCTAGCTCATCATCGCCTCCATATATCAAGAAATAGTCTTTAGTCCTTCTCAAGTACTTAAGAATATTCTTGACTGCAATATAGTGACTTTCACCTGGATCTGACTGGTATCTGCTCGTCATGCTCAAATCATACGAAACATCAGGACGAGTACATAGCATGGCGTACATGATAGATCCTATGGTTGAGGCATAAGGGATCGTATCCATGCGATCTCTCTCCTCTCTAGAAGAGGGACTTTGAGTCTTCGAAAGACTCACACCATGTGACATTGGCAGAAATCCCTTCTTGGAGTTCTGCATGGCAAACCGTAGTAATACCTTGTCAATATATGTACTCTGACTTAGGCCAAGAAATCTCTTAGATCTATCTCTATAGATCTGTATGCCTAGAATACGGGCTGCTTCACCTAAGTCCTTTATTGAGAAACAATTCCCTAGCCAAGTCTTTACAGACTGCAGCAAAGGGATGTCATTCCCAATGAGTAGTATGTCATCCACATACAATACAAGGAAGACAACTGTGTTCCCTACAACCTTCTTGTAGACACAGGGTTCATCTTCATTCTTGATGAAACCAAACTGTTTGATTGCATCATCGAATCGAAGATTCCAACTCCGAGAAGCTTGCTTTAGTCCATAAATGGACTTATGCATCTTGTATACTCTGCCAGTATGCTGTGGATTTACAAAACCCTCAGGTTGTGTCATGTACACATCCTCGAGCAGGTTTCCATCCAGAAATGCGGTTTTGACATCCATCTGCCATATCTCATAATCGTGGTATGCTGCAATAGCAAGCATGATCTGAATGGACTTAAACATCGCTAATGGAGAAAAGGTTTTATCATAGTCAATACCATGAATTTGTTTGAAACCTTTAGCTACCAGACGACCCTTATATATTAGTCCATCCATGTCAGTCTTTCTCTTAAAGACCCATTTACACCCAATGGGTTTTATCCCTTCAGGTGGATCAACCAAAGTCCATACTTGGTTGGTGTACATGGATTCCATTTCGGATCTCATGGCCTCTAGCCATTTCTCAAAATCTGGTCTCATCACAGCTTCCTGATAAGAGGTAGGCTCATTCTTAATGAGCAGTGCATCATCATGGTCAGATAAGAGAAATGAGTATCTCTCAGGCTGACGACGTACCCTATCAGACCTGCGAAGAGGTAGGTCTACTTGAACTAGTTGTTGTTCCTCAACTCCTTGTGGAACAATCTCATCATCCACAACACTTTGTGGTTCCAGTTCAACTTTCATCAAGGCTTTAGTGCTATGGTCCATATCCTGAACTTCTTCAAGATTGAGCGTACTCCCACTAGTTCTTCTAGAAATAAAATTCCTTTCTAGAAATACCCCAGTCTTAGCCACAACTACTTTGTGTTGACTGGGAATGTAGAAATAATATCCCTTCGTTTCCTTGGGATATCCTATAAAATAGCACTTATCGGATTTGGGTCCTAGTTTGTCCAAGACTTGACGTCGAATGTAAGCCTCACAACCCCAAATCCTCATAAAAGACACCTGGGCATCTCTCCCAGTCCATATCCTATATGGTGTCTTTATCATAGCCTTGGATGAAACACCGTTGATTATGAAGGCTGCTATGTCCAGAGCATAGCCCCAAAGAGATATAGGAAAATCTGTGTGACTCATCATAGATCGTACCATATCTAATAGGGTACGATTCCTCCTTTCAGATACACTATTCCACTGTGGCGTTCCAGGAGGAGTAAGTTGGGATAGAATCCCATACTCAGCTAGATAGTCACGAAACTCATGGCTAAGGTATTCACCACCTCGATCTGATCGAAGTATCTTAATACTTTTGCCAAACTAGTTTTGTACTTCATTCTTGAATTCTTTGAACTTTTCAAAGGATTCTGACTTATGAGACATTAGATACAAATAATCATACATAGTGAAATCATCAGCAAATGTAATGAAGTACCTATAACCACCTCTGGCAGTGACATTGAAAAGGCCACGTACATCACTATGTATAAGTTCTAACAAGTTAGTCGCTCTTTCGCTGTGTCCACTAAAGGGAGTCTTGGTCATCTTGCCGAGTAGGCATGACTCGCATGTCTCATATGATTCAAAATTAAATGAGTCCAGCAAACCATCTTTATGGAGCTGAGATAAGCGTTTGTCATTTATATGACCTAAGCGGCAATGCCAGAGATAGCTTTGGTTCATATCATTTGACTTGAATCTTTTGGTACTTATGTTATAGATGAGGTTCTCTAAGTCTAGAATATAGAGTCCGTTCATCAGAGGTGCACTACAATAGAACATATCGTTTAAATAGACGGAACAACATTTGTTCTTTATTATAAACGAAAAATCTTTCTTGTCTAAACAAGAAACTGAAATGATGTTCTTGGTAAGAGCAAATACATAACAACATTTATCTAATTCTAGTACAAGCCCAGAGGGCAGAGATATATAGTAAGTCCCTACAGCAACGACAGTAACCTGTGCTCCATTGCCTACTCGTAGATCCACCTCGCCCTTTGTCAATGCCTTGCTATTTCTCAACGTCTGCACATTAGTACAAATGTGAGAAGCACATCTGGTATCCAATACCCACGATGCAGAAATAGATAGATTGACTTCTATAACATATATACCTAAAGTAGAAGTCTCACTTTTCTTCTTCTTGAGATCTTCCAGATATACTTTGCAGTTCCCCTTCCAGTGCTTGGTCTGACCGCAGTGGAAGCAGGTAGCATCTTTGGCAACCCCTCCTTTAGGTTTCAGTGCATTGCCTTTGCCCTTGGCTTGGGACTTTCTCTTACCTTTAGGCTTGACCTTGCCCTTATGTTTTTGTACCATCAAAATGGGGTTGGGCTTAACCTTCTTAAGGTTGAGCTCAGCAGTTCTCAACATGCTAAGCAGCTCGGACAGTGGCTTGTCAATTTCGTTCATGTTGTAATTCATGACAAATTGACTGTAGCTCTCCAGCAAGGATTGCAAGATCAAGTCAGTGGTAAGCTCTTGGCCAAGGGGAAATCCCAACCTCTGTAGGTTTTCTATGTACCCAATCATCTTGAGTACATATGGACCTACGGGAGTCCCGTCTTGCATCTTGCACTGAAACAGTGCCTTAGAAAGCTCGAATCTCTCGTGCCTAGCTTGTCCTTGATATAGTTGACGAAGATGTTCAACCATATCATAAGCACCCATCAACTCGTGTTGCTTCTGAAGCTCAGAGTTCATGGTCACGAGCATGAGACAGGACACATCTAATGCGTCATCTTGATGCTTCTTATAAGCATCACGGTCAGCTCGCGTGGCAGTGGCAGGAGGTGCCTCGGGAATGGGCGTCTCCAAGACATACAGTTTCCTTTCTTGAGTGAGAATAATTCTCAGGTTCCTGTACCAGTCCAGAAAATTAACTCCATTGAGCTTGTCCTTATCAAGGACAGAACGCAGGGAGAAGGTGTTCGTGTTTGACGACATGACAATCTACAAAATAAAATGCAGAAAATAAATATCATATTCCACTAATCATTTAATTAGGCCTTTAACTAAATGATGCTCCCACTAAATTATAGAACTTTTGTAAAATCAAGTCATGGATGTGGTCAAACCACACCTACTAGATTCTAACCAACTAGCTATAATTCTTGTGGGACAAGATCCACATCATACTACGCCTTGAGTTAGCTTTGGCTAAATCGCCCAAGACTTAGTATGATCGGTAGGTAACTAATTACCAATTACATCTCTATGCAACTCTTGTTTATAGGATCAAGATCCACATGTATATTAAAACTTGAGTTAGCTTTGGCTAAATCATCCAAGAGTTAATATAAATGTGATTTTGACCTATCTACCAACCATTGGAAAATGTCTATAGTTAAACCCGATCTAATTGAGTTTAACTAGTTTTACTCAATCTGATTGAGTTTGTACTCACCCAGGCGTTGATAGGCGGGACCAAGATTGTCCCTCCGCACCCTACCAAGATAATATGCGTTGCTATGCTTTGGCAGATTCAACAACAACATGTGATCGAGGTAGTGATGGGTATCACGGCATGGTAGGCATTTTGAGTTGATGCGATTAAGATCTAATCTAATTGTTGATGTGTATCATATACGCGATTAAGATCTAATCTAATCGTCAAGACACTAATTAATTACTCTACTCTAGCATGCATCACATACACACACACAAGCAATTAATTAAACTGTGATTAGGTTATGGCCCTACTACGATCTTCTCAAGCCAATGAGAAGATCGGACGATCAACCTAAGGTCAATAGCTTCTCCAAGCTCCTCCCTTTGACCGCCATGTGTTGTTCGCACCCTCCTCGTAACTCCTCCTTGAGTGGACCTTCCACAGCTCCATTTTGTACATTACAAAGATGAAACTCGAGTTACATTCGAGTCTAAACTATTTTACAATAGGAAATAAAATAGAAAGGCACGATGCGCAGGTTGCATATCATATATACAACACGCACAACCACACAAAAATGGCGCGCAGGCCATATTATGAATTACAACACATGTAACCAATCCAATTGGGGTTTTATTTTGGACCATGACCATCACAAATCATACATAATTCTAAATTATGTATTTTATATAAATTTCTATAATTTTATTACTGTTTTTATGATTTTATGAGTCGCAACTTCCCGACGGTCCCGTTTAGCGATTTTCGGCGCTATCGCAGGACAATGCCCCTTGCGGGTTTAGGGGCAGCATCCCTTCTTGCAAAATGAGTCTCACGAGTATCCCACGACGATCTTACAGCGCCTTTAGCCGCTGCCCCAAAACATTTTGGGTGAGACCTTACCATTACGGAAGGTGTTTCTCGGTAGTCGAAGCCTACAAGTGTTCAAACACTTGTTGCTTCGCTTCTACGAGAAAAATACTCTTAAAAACCATAAAATTAATAAAATCACAGAAACTTACAGAACTATAATTTTTCATAAAAATTAAAATAAAATAAGTACACGCTTCGCACGTGGCTCTGATACCACTGTTGGGACTTTCGGGCTGCAAAAACCATTTTTTGCGTTGCGGAAACCCCGAAGTTCCATGTCGCCGGATCCGTGCGAGGATTAAAATTTTCGTGTACATGTTTTCTAATCCTAGATCTACACTAGATCTATATGGTAGAGAAGTTATACCTTTGATGCGAAGCCCTTCGCTTATCCCGCTCGTCCAAAATTTGTCGGATCTCAAGGGTGTCAAGTGAACACCCCTCTATGTGTATCCACACGAGCAAAAATGGAGAA
This sequence comes from Zingiber officinale, assembly GCF_018446385.1. NCBI lineage: Eukaryota > Viridiplantae > Streptophyta > Magnoliopsida > Zingiberales > Zingiberaceae > Zingiber > Zingiber officinale. The sequence goes on along the minus strand of NC_055986.1, from coordinate 15,234,686 downwards.
GAAACCTTAGAGTGTGCTAGCACTCTTGAAGGTTTCGAACAAGGTGGAGGAGAGGAAGAGAAGAAGATGAGAGGAGGAAGAAGAAGAAGTGAATGAGCACACAATTGCATTCACTTGCAATCAAGTGGTCGACCACTTCATAGAGAGGTTCTAAACCTCCATGGGATACCAAGAGTCATGGCTTTTGGTCTCCCTCATGAGGTGACACACACATAAGCCAACCTTGATGATGTGGAACATCATCATTGGCCCACCTTATGCCAACACACAAATGATGTGGCATTGGTCAAGTCAAACTTAACCTTTCATCTTCCCTCTCAAGTCAAGTCAAACTTGACCTCTTATCTCCCATGGTTGTTCAAATCTAATCATTGGTTCAAGTCAATTTGATTTAATGAATCTCTATTCATTGAATTAAATTGACTCAATGAGTCCATGTAAAATACCGGAGAAATAGGGAATATTAATAAGGGAATTTTTCGAAATTTTTAGAAATTTTTTGGGAATTTTTCGGAGCTCGTATGGACGAGTTAACGGGGATAAAAACGGGGCTCGGAAAAGCCTGTTTAGGATACCCTGTTTTAATGAGGAAAAGTTTTAATTTCTTTTCCTTTTTCTTTTCTTTTTTCTTTTTCTCTTATTCTTTCCCCGCGAGCCCTAATTTCCTCCCCCTGATCCCGAGCGATTCCCTTCTTCTTCATCCTCGCCGAATATGTCTCCTTCCTCGCGACGCCCATCTCCACTGCCACAGCCGACGCCGCCCGGAGAAGTGCTGACGGTCACCTCCTCTCAGTGCCGAGCCCTAGTGCTGACCGCACACCACCGACCACCTGTCCTCAGCAAAGGAGCGCCGGCCACCAGGTCCGTCACCAGTCGCGGCTGTGCCCTAGGCTTCTCTTCTAGTGCCGCCACCACAGCGACACCGTCTCGGTGCCCTAGCCGCCGGCGACGCACGGAGCCAGCGCCGCCGTCCGTCTACTTTTCCTCGGCTGAGACTTTCTTCTACTGTGCCCTAGCGCCGGGCCGCACCGCCGTCGCCACTACCGCCGGCGACGCACGGAGCAGCGCCGGTCATCTTCCTCTGTGCTCATGCCTAGCTAGTCACCGGCGCTGGTCACCCCTTGCTGTGGAGATTTCAGCGCCGCCGCAGTTACCACTGCTTAGTTCTTTGCTGTGGGGCAGAGCCCTTCTGATCTACCCTAGTTCTGTCGAAGCCCTTCAAGCCGTGTCTGAGACCTCTCTATCGGGTCATCCTTCTTCGTCATCAGATGCCGGCAGGAAGAAAGCTACCGACACAAGTTTAGGGTAAACATTGATTTAATCTTATTTAGTTGAGGAATTTATTGTGGATTTAGGCATTTAACTATGTTAGGTGTCTGATTTTAGAAATGTTGATTTGTTGGGGAGCAACTTGACCTAATGTCACCACCCACCATATGATTGGATCTGCTGCCATCGTTGAAAAGAGGAAAATTACGTATCTGTTGAGGTGAGTTTGGGAAGATGAATTTGATGATTTAGATGGTTTGAGCTATTGGTATTATTTTTGTTATGTAAGCATAGGGTTAATTATATTAAATCCTGGGTAGACCTTATATGGTGATTTCCTTTGCAGACATTGTTGGAGAGAGAGCACTAACCGCTGTGATCTTCCTTTTGTTTGATCCAGAGGTAAGGCTTAATGAATAAAATCAAATATGATAGTTGATTTTGATTGATGGTGTAAATAGGGTTAATGAAACTAACACTAGATGGTCGATGGATTAGAAATTAGTTTAGCTATTTGTTTATAATTAAATTAGCTAAACTGTATGATTTAACACAGGAGTTTGACGCGAGACGAGTATCTCGATTTATCGGATTGGACCATTTCTTATTGGAGGCGGGTACTTTTGACTTATTGTCTTTGATATGCTTAGTAATTAAATTAACAAGATGCATTAATTGTGTTTCTTACTTGTTTCGGTTAATCACTGCCCAATACATGCTACCTGTTGATTGATTGTTTGTTTACATCTTGTATGGATATGTACCTGATTCCACATGCTCATGGGTAGTGATATAACCATATTTTACCATGTCAGGACCTAGGTTTGATACCTTATATGATCAGATACCTTGATATGATTCATTCGCTTTGGTGCACATTATGATATGTCCAGAGATTGGTTTAGTATATTACCATGTTTAGTGACATGCACCATTCGCATGATTGCATGCTGAGTGATTGATTGCTCCTTTATTGTCGAGCACTTTGCCAGTTTCATCACTGCTCGGTGCTCCGTTGTGACGCTCATGGATAGCGGGACACAGCGTGGTAGCACGTCAGTTTGGCTCTTCCGGTGCTCCGTTGGTCCGCTCATGGGTAGTGTGACGCAGCGTGTAGCACGTTAGAGATCCCTCCCCGTCACAGTGTACCGGGAGATGAGAGCATTGCGCTCCCCCATTTATGATTTGGGGTAGGAGTACGTATGTACTCCGACAGCATCCCGTCCACTCGATCACTCATCAGGAGTAGTGTTGCAGAGTGCACGATTGTCATAGCCCTACCCACTCGGTCCCACTGTTGTTGTGAGTCGGCTGACTGGCGTCAGGGGTGACCATGACATTGGCATCATATGCATGATGCATTTATTGTTTGTGTTTGTGTTTGTTGCACTTATATGCTGCACATTGCTTGGATACCTTGATTGACATGCATATAGGTCTTCTATACCTTTCGGACTGTTTGTCCTTTTACTGGGTCCTGGTTAGTACAGTTTCTCTCCTGCTTACTTCAGTTTGGTATTTACCTTTATTCATCAGGAGACTGTACGCATGATTAGTGCTAGGTGTTATTTCCTTACTTTGCATATCAATTGTACCTGCTGAGTGTTGGACTCACCCCGCCTCCATTGTTGTTATTTTCAGGTTGATGCTGTCAGGAGGGAGTTCCAGTTGCTAGTCCCCTGCAGACCTCCAGCTATTTGCTATCGTTTGTATTGTTTTTGATTCTCACTTGACTATATTTGGATTTGGATGTTGAATACTTAGATATTATATAATTTGTCTCATTGATGGATTTGTTTTCGATTTTATACTACTACATACCTGCCTGGACGGCAGAAGAGGTAAGAAAAAAAATCGGATTTGGGCTTTACGAGTGTAGTTGAGTAGGGTAGATTTCGAGTCAGAGTATTACTATGTTGTTTATTTTATTAACTGCGTGGTTGTGACAGCCAGAGGCTGAATACATATATAAACTGCGTGATGATTGATTTTATTTACTGTTATTATTCCAGCCGCCTGTGGCTGAGGTATATGGGTTATGTAGAAGTTTCAGATTGTCCGCCGTACAGGGGAGATGCTGCCGAAATTTCTTCGGACAGGGACTCCTCTGGGGCGTGACAATTTAGTGGTATCAGAGGCAAGTTATACGATCTTTTGTTTTCGTATTTTGGATGTTTGGGATAACCTGATACCAATTTATGTACTTGGTATCAGAGCGCCAAGTTTGGCGATACTTGTTGGATGTTTGTATTTTGGATTTTCGGGATTTATCTGATACCAATTTATTTGGTATCAGAGCGAGTTATGATACCTGCTTTTGGTGTTCTGGAGATTTATCGGATACCTGTTGTTGGTATTCTGGATATTTGGGTTAGCCAGGTTTGCGAGTCAAACTGGGCATTTTCGGATTTTCGATATGGTTATGTTTCGGATTTCCGTTTCGGATTTATTTGGATTTCCGGCGATTTTCTCGTTCAAAATTTTGAGGTCAGAAGTTGGGGACAGGACAACGACAGAACATCTCCAGACGGCATATAGGTATGATGTTTAATTATATAGTGTATGACATGTATTAGCATTCTTTATGTAATACCTGTCTGGTTGTTGTAATACATATTACATGTGATGGGTTAGCCATTGAGCATGATTGACCTAATAGAGATCCAGGATTATAGTCTCTGGTGATTTTTCAGATCATACCATCAGTAGTTTTAGCTTCTGTTACTACTAGTAGGAGATGGAGGCACATACAGCCTCTGTTATTGTTAGTTGGGTAGTGGATGACATTTACCTATTCCTGTTGACTTAGCCAACAGAGTTTTTATACTCATATCTTTTGGATATTAGAGTACTCGATACGATGGAAAATTGTTCATTGGGGAGTTACCATGCTTGATCATTGTTGAGAATGGTTTGAGGTTGAGGGATATTATGAGATCAGATATTGTGATATGTTGATTTCTAAATGATTTATGAGAGTAAATGTTATGTGGTTGTCTGATGATCTATTACTAGATATTTGTTTTGATGATCTATTAGTGGATAACTATTTTGATGATCTATATTTGGGTTGTCGGTGATGGTGACATAGTGAGTGTCATGTATGATGTTCACAGGTTGATGATTATAATTCGTGATCAGATTATAAATTGGGTGCTAGAGAGTTTATGGTTTAGAGTGCCTATGAGATTTTAATAAATCTAGTTAGTTGTGGTTAGTTAACAGGATGATAAAAAAATTGATATTTGTTTCATCTGATATTGAACTATATGGATAAATAATGATCGATGTTTTGAATGCTAATTTGCCCTCATGGGAGTAGAGACTTATTCATCTGATATTATGTGGGCTGATATTTTTGAGGAAAAAAAAATGAGAGTGTCTTGATGTTATTGAATTCTGACTTTATCTTTTGGGTCGTATACCTTTATACATATGGTTATTGTGGGTTTCTAGTACATTATACCCGAGTGGTTAGACATACATGTCTGATTGTTTATTGGAGGTATTTGTCAATTAAAAAAAAAAACTATGTTGTAGAATGTGCACATATGTTTGAGTGTTTTATTGGATGTATCTTATCGATCTAATCTGAGTTGTGATATGTGCGGATGTGTTGGGTGTAAAATTTGAGGTATCTTGTTTATTATATGATTGTTTTGAGAGTATACTCGTGTCGATTATGATTTGTTGGAAGTATTACGTTGATTATACTCTTGGCTTAGGTGTACATATGTCATGTGAGTGTTGTTGAGGTGTATTGTTGATTATACCTATGTTGATATATGCACACGGGTTTGATAGGTATTGTTGGAGGTATCACACTGATTTATACCTGTGCTATGAGTGTGTTTGGTATGTACTAATTGGATGATTATGTCGATCATACCTATGTTGTATGTGCACGTATGCCAGGTGTCTTGTTGGTAGCATCATGATGATTCTACCTATGTTGAATGTAGAATGCTGAGTGCCTACATTATGTTATTGGTTGTATAACCCTGTCAACTAATTCTCCTATTAGTGGGTGACCAACCCACTAGGATGATGATAGAGTTGATTATGGATTTGATTTGTTTACTAGGTTATTTATACCTTTGGCTGCCCACAGTGATATGTGGTTGAGTGGTCTCATGCAGCCTCTAGTTGGATAGAAAGGTGCCTTGGACACTTATGGATCGTTTGTGGTGGAGCGGAGCTCCCACATATACATATTTCGGATTGCTTATAGCGGAGCATTGCTCCCATATCTATTGCAGATACATGTTATGGATTATTTGTAGTGGAGTGTTACTCCTACATATTGAGGATTTCTTGTGGTAGAGCGTTGCTCCCCCATATGTGGTATTTTCTGTGATGGAGCGTTGCTCTCACACTGGAGGATCTATGCTTAGGTGATTTTTATCGTTGGTGATCATATTTCAGATTTATTGTCGAGGATCTTATGGATTGAGAATGTCTATGATACGGACATTATGTGTATTGGTTTTACTATTAGGGCTTGCGGAGCCTTAGATGTTTTCATGGACTAGATGATTTGGGTATCCCTAGGATATTGGATCATAATTCGTTATCGTTATTGATGATGTGGTGTTTTATTTTTGATCTGAGGTGTATCACGTACACTATCTTTGCATAGTTCTAGAGATGTTTCGACTGAAACGTCTAGATGTGAAGATCAGTAGTGCGTATTTTGGTTGTCTTCTGTGAGATGTTTGAGACACACGGTCATCAGTAGGAGTATACCGTGGTTCCACAGGAGATCGAGGTTGTTACCGTTGGAAGTAGACGGAGTCTATAGAAGAGGCTCGCAACTTCCTTTGTTTGGCCCGATATTTCCGGGGATACATTGAGGGTTTCTCACGGATTGCTATGCTACTTACATGCCTGACCAGGAAAGGCGTGAACTTCACTTGGACTGAGGATGACAGGACCAGCTTCTAGGAGCTGAAGCGGAGACTAGTGTCGGCTCCGATTTTGGTTTTACTTTATGAAGAGGACGGATTCGTGCTCTATACCGACACATCTCTACAGGATTTGTGCGCTGTTTTGATGCAGCACGGCAGGGTAGTCTCCTACTTCTCGGCAGTGAAGGAGCATGAGGAGAACTACCCCAGTACATGACTTGTGGCTGACTGCCATTATTTTGCCTTGAAGATTTGGCAGCAGCATCTGTTTGGTATTACATTTGAGATTCTCACTGATCATAAGAGTCTCAAATATATATTTTTACCCAGAAGGAATTTAATCTCCGACAGAGGAGATGGATGGAGTTCCTGAAGGATTATGACTGTACGATTGACTATCACCGGGGAAAAACTAATATGTTTGCCGACACATTCAGCTTGAAGTCTAGAGAGATTTTAGCTTGCTACCGAGTTGTGATCACAGACTTGATTTAAGGTTCCTCCGATTGGGCCTTGAGGGGTAAGGACAGACAGAGCAGGGTACTCTGGTTATCATGGTTGCTCAGTCGTTGATCAGGACGAGGATACGATAGCCCTAGGCTGCTGATCAGTATTTATAATTTATTTGCAGCCAGATAGCTTCCGGGTAGCAGGCCGAGTTCACACGAGACGAGGAGAGTGTTACACTTCCGAGGAAGATTATGCATACTTCAGTCTCATCCGGTCTTATAGGAGTTACTTCCGGAGGCTCATCGCTCATGATTTGCTTTCCACTAGGCGGTACCCGTATGTGCCAATATTTGAGGTGTTTCTATTGGTGGAACGACATGAATGACGACATGAAGGAAGACATCGCGGATTTTGTAGCTAGATGTCTTGTTTGTCAGCAAGTAAAGGCCGAGCACCAGAGACCTGCTGGATTACTTAGCAGATTCCTATTTCCGAGTGGAAACGGGAACATATTACTTTGGACCTGGTGGTGTGTTTGCCGAGGACACGACGAGACCATGACGCGATTTGGGTAATCGTTGATCGATTAACCAAATCCGCGCACTTTTTAGCGATTCGGAGGACTGATCCCCTGGATCGATTGGCAGATCTGTATTGTCGGGAGATCATCAGACTACATGGTGTTCCGTTGAGTATCATTTCGGATAGAGATCCACGGTTTACGTCTCGGTTCTGGCAGAGTCTGCAGCAGGCCTTGGGTACACAGCTCCGTTTCAGTACAGCTTTCCATCCACAGACAGATGGACAGTCAGAGCGGACTATTCAGACGTTAGAGGACCTGCTGAGATCATGTGTTATGGATTTCGGAGGTAGCTGGGAGGACCATCTGCCGTTGGTAGAGTTTGCCTACAACAATAGCTTTCATTCGGATATTCAGATGGCACCGTTTGAGGCGTTGTACGGTAGACCTTGTCGGACACCCGTCCTCTGGGATGAGGTTGGAGAGGCCCAGCTGTTGGGACCTCATAGAGTTCAGCAGGATGCAGAGTTGGTCCGTACTATCAGACGGAGGATGTCAGAGGCGCAGGACCGCCAGAAGAGTTATGCTGACTGGAGTCGGAGACTCTTAGAGTTCTCTATTTGTGACCATGTATTTCTGCGAGTTTCACCCGCGAAAGGGGTGAAGAGATTTGGCTTCAGAGGTAAGCTAGCTCCACGATACATTGGACCTTTCTAGATCTCGGAAAGGATTGGAGCGGTAGCTTACCGATTGGCACTACCACCGTCCTTGGCAGGAGTGCACGATGTATTCCACGTATCTATGCTGAGGAGATACGTACCCGAACCGACACATGTGCTGACAGATATCTCAGTTTCAGTACAGCTTGGCGTCACTTATGAGGAGATTTTGATACGGATTCTCGACCGAAAAGAGCGTCAGTTGCGGAACAAGACTATCCGGCTGATTAAAGTTGGATGACAGAATCATTCAGACGAGGAGGCTACTTGGGAGCTCGAGGATACTATCCGAGCTCGATATCCCCATCTTTTCACATGAGGTATGTGATTTTATTTACCGTTCAGCATTTATTATTGTTACCTGTTATTAGTACTTGCTGATGGTAGATACTGAAATTTGGGGACCAAATTTTTATTAGTGGGGGAGAATGTAAAATACCGGAGAAATAGGGAATATTAATAAGGGAATTTTTTGAAAATTTTAGAAATTTTTCGGGAATTTTTCGGAGCTCGTATGGACGAGTTAACGGGGATAAAAACGGGGCTCGGAAAAGCCTGTTTAGGATACCCTGTTTTAATGAGGAAAAGTTTTAATTTCTTTTCCTTTTTCTTTTCTTTTTTCTTTTTCTCTTATTCTTTCCCCGCGAGCCCTAATATCCTCCCCCTGATCCCGAGCGGTTCCCTTCTTCTTCATCCTCGCCGAATATGTCTCCTTCCTCGCGACGCCCATCTCCACTGCCACAGTCGACGCCGCCCGGAGAAGTGCTGACAGTCACCTCCTCTCGGTGCCGAGCCCTAGTGCTGACCGCACACCACCGACCACCTGTCCTCAGCAAAGGAGCGCCGGCCACCAGGTCCGTCACCAGTCGCGGCTGTGCCCTAGGCTTCTCTTCTAGTGCCGCCACCACAGCGACACCGTCTCGGTGCCCTAGCCGCCGGCGACGCACGGAGCCAGCGCCGCCGTCCGCCTACTTTTCCTCGGCCGAGACTTTCTTCTACTGTGCCCTAGCGCCGGGCCGCACCGCCGTCGCCACTGCCGCCGGCGACGCACGGAGCAGCGCCGGTCATCTTCCTCTGTGCTCGTGCCTAGCTAGTCACCGGCGCTCGTCACCCCTTGCTGTGGAGATTTCAGCGCCGCCGCAGTTACCACTGCTTAGTTCTTTGCTGTGGGGCAGAGCCCTTCTGATCTGCCCTAGTTCTGTCGAAGCCCTTCAAGCCGTGTCTGAGACCTCTCTATCGGGTCATCCTTCTTCGTCATCAGATGCCGGCAGGAAGAAAGCTACCGACACAAGTTTAGGGTAAACATTGATTTAATCTTATTTAGTTGAGGAATTTATTGTGGATTTAGGCATTTAACTATGTTAGGTGTCTGATTTTAGAAATGTTGATTTGTTGGGCAGCAACTTGACCTAATGTCACCACCCACCATTTGATTGGATCTGCTGCCATCTTTGAAAAGAGGAAAATTACGTATCTGTTGAGGTGAGTTTGGGAAGATGAATTTGATGATTTAGATGGTTTGAGCTATTGGTATTATTTTTGTTATGTAAGCATAGGGTTAATTATATTAAATCCTGGGTAGACCTTATATGGTGATTTCCTTTGCAGACATTGTTGGAGAGAGAGCACTAACCGTTGTGATCTTCCTTTGGTTTAATCCAGAGGTAAGGCTTAATGAATAAAATCAAATATGTTAGTTGATTTTGATTGATGGTGTAAATAGGGTTAATGAAACTAACACTAGATGGTCGATGGATTAGAAATTAGTTTAGCTATTTGTTTATAATTAAATTAGCTAAACTGTATGATTTAACACAGGAGTTTGACGCGAGACGAGTATCTCGATTTATCGGATTGGACCATTTCTTATTGGAGGCGGGTACTTTTGACTTATTGTCTTTGATATGCTTAGTAATTAAATTAACAAGATGCATTAATTGTGTTTCTTACTTGTTTCGGTTAATCACTGCCCAATACATGCTACCTGTTGATTGATTGTTTGTTTACATCTTGTATGGATATGTACCTGATTCCACATGCTCATGGGTAGTGATATAACCATATTTTACCATGTCAGGACCTAGGTTTGATACCTTATATGATCAGATACCTTGATATGATTCATTCGCTTTGGTGCACATTATGATATGTCCAGAGATTGGTTTAGTATATTACCATGTTTAGTGACATGCACCATTCGCATGATTGCATGCTGAGTGATTGATTGCTCCTTTATTGTCGAGCACTTTGCCAGTTTCATCACTGTTCGGTGCTCCGTTGTGACGCTCATGGGTAGCGGGACACAGCGTGGTAGCACGTCAGTTTGGCTTTCCGGTGCTCCGTTGGTCCGCTCATGGGTAGTGTGACGCAGCGTGTAGCACGTTAGGGGCCCCTCCCCGTCATCGTGTACCGGGAGATGAGAGCATTGCGCTCCCCCATTTATGATTTGGGGTAGGAGTATGTGTGTACTCCGACAGCATCCCGTCCACTCGGTCACTCATCAGGAGTAGTGATGCAGAGTGCACGGTCGTCACAGCCCTACCCACTCGGTCCCACTGTTGTTGTGAGTCGGCTGACTGGCGTCAGGGGTGACCATGACATTGGCATCATATGCATGATGCATTTATTGTTTGTGTTTGTGTTTGTTGCACTTATATGATGCACATTTCTTGGATACCTTGATTGACATGCATACAGGTCTTCTATACCTTTCGGACTGTTTGTCCTTTTACCGGGTCCTGGTTAGTACAGTTTCTCTCCTGCTTACTTCAGTTTGGTATTTACCTTTATTCATCAGGAGACTGTACGCATGATTAGTGCTAGGTGTTATTTCCTTACTTTGCATATCAATTGTACCTGCTGAGTGTTGGACTCACCCCGCCTCCATTGTTGTTATTTTCAGGTTGATGCTGTCAGGAGGGAGTTCCAGTTGCTAGTCCCCTGCAGACCTCCAGCTATTTGCTATCGTTTGTATTGTTTTTGATTCTCACTTGACTATATTTGGATTTGGATGTTGAATACTTAGATATTATATAATTTGTCTCGTTGATGGATTTGTTTTCGATTTTATACTACTACATACCTGCCTGGACGGCAGAAGAGGTAAGAAAAATATCGGATTTGGGCTTTACGAGTGTAGTTGAGTAGGGTTGATTTCGAGTCAGAGTATTACTATGTTGTTTATTTTATTAACTGCGTGGTTGTGACAGCCAGAGGCTGAATACATATATAAACTGCGTGGTGATTAATTTTATTTACTGTTATTATTCCAGCCGCCTGTGGCTGAGGTATATGGGTTATGTAGAAGTTTCAGATTGTCCGCCGTACAGGGGAGATGCTGTCGAAATTTCTTCGGACAGGGACTCCTCTGGGGCGTGACAGTCCAAGTCTAAATTAGACTCATTTAACACATGAATCAAATTGAGTCTAACTCAATTAGTTTAATTTAGATTACTCTTAATTCAACTTGGTTTATCACATGAACCTAATCCTCTTGGTTCATCAAATGAACCTAATCTCCATCTAATTGTCCTTTGTGTGTGACCCTATAGGTTCTTGTAACGTTGGCAATGCTCCTAAACCCATTTAGAAATATAAGTAATGAGCGGTATCTAGCAACACATCATTACTACCCAAGTTACAAGAATGTTGAGATCCAACATCACCTTGTGACTACTAATTGTGACTCTTCACAATATATGACAATGTCCTTCTATCCTTGACATCTAGATTGATCAATTTGAAGCATAGACGGTGTCATCCTCTTATCAATCTAAATCTTGAACTCCAAGTAGACTCACTATAATCAAATGAGCTCAATATCTCATATTGACTCATTTGGGCATGACCATGCACTTAGTGGTCTCACTCTATCAAGAATAACGATGTCACTCCCGTTATATAGGAGGGATAGATCCCATCTACATCACTCACATCCCTCCGCATAATTTGTTACATACCCAGTAATCGGCTTTATAGTCCACCCAGTTACGGGTGACGTTTGACGAAGCCAAAGTATGCAACTTCTTATGTAGGGAACCATGGCGACTTCAGGTCCAAGGACTAATAATCATACTAATAGCCACATGAGAAAGTATATGACACTCATATAACGATCCATGATACTTTCTCATGGCGGGTCATTCAGTATACATTCTCCAATGCATACCCATGTGTCAACTTGATATCTCTATATCCATGACTTGTGAGATCAAGTCATCGAGTTGACCTACATGCTAGTCTTGTCGCATTAACATTGTCCCTGAATGTTAATACTTGACTAAGAATGATTAAGTGTAGTGTTCTCTATATCATCTCACTATCAATTCAACCAATCGATTGATATAGATAAGAACCTTCTACTCAAGGACGCTATTATACTTAGTTATTTGACACCAATACAAGCAAGTATAATGACCAAAACAAATACCTTTATATACATAGGAATATGATACAATGAGTCTATACAACAATCATCATATGATTGGCTCTAGGGCTCTAACTAATAAATTATACTCCCACCTACTTCTACTGGCACATCTTCTACGATACCCATAGGGTACCTGCTGGAATGATCAGCAAGTTGCAGTGACATAGTAGTAAGTTTAAAGTTTTTGAGACCTAATTTATTACAAATAGAATAAGGAATGAGGCTAACACTTGCCCCCAAATCACAACAAGCTTTCTCGATAAATTCAGTTCCTATATTGCAAGGAATATAGAAGCTCCCTGGATCCTTCAGCTTTGAGGAAGTATTCTTCTCAAAAAGAGCACTGCATTCCTCTGTAAGCGCTATGGTCTCTATATCTCCTCTCCTTCTTTTGTTCGACATGATGTCCTTCAAGAATTTGGCAAACTTGGGCATTTGTAGAATTGCATCGATAAGTGGCACTTCAACACATATCTCTTTAACCTTCTCCAATAATTTGCCAAACTCTTCATCCTTCTTGAGCATTACAAGTCTTTGAGGAAAAGGGACAACTCTACTTTGTTGGTTAAGTGGAAAAGTCTCTTCAACCTTACTGGTACTCTCCTCATCATCTTGAATCTGATTTGGCCTTGGAGGAGAGAGCTCTTCTTCAGTTTGCATCCCTTTTGGAGCAGTCACTTGGGGATCTCCCAAGGTCCGTCCGCTCCTAAGTTCAATTCTATTACAATGCTCCATAGGATTAACATCAGGTTTACCAGGTAATTATCCCGGTGCTCTAGAAGATGAGGAAGCTAATTGGGCAATCTGGCTATCCTGAATCTTTTGATGTCTTTCAGAATTATCCATTCTCTGAGTAAGCTTCAAAATGTCCTGCTTCATTTCATTCTGATTAGAGATAATTTCTTCAAACATCTTTTTGATTTTAGACATAGGAAAACCTTGAGAAGATTGTTGTTGAAAATTCTGTTGCCCAGACTGAAAATTAGGTCTTGCTCTCATAGATGGTCCTTGATCTTGATTATTTCTATAGGAAAAATTAGGATGACTTTTCCACCCAGGGTTGTATGTATTTGAGTATGGGTTGTTCTGCCTTTGATTAAGACCCATGATGGAGCCACATTGCTCTAATTGATTGATTTGTGCAGAAATAGCTCCCAAAGGACATGAGTCATTCGAATGTTCAGAACTTCCACATACTTCACAAGACAAAACCATGGCATTGATCGTACTTGAAGGAGCTCCCATGTTTTCAAATCTCTTTGTAAGAGCATCCAGTTTTGCAGCCAATAAAGCAACTTCATCAACATTAAATTTCCCTGATGCTTTTGTTGTTGGGTTCACACAAGAATAGCCACCACTTCTTTCATTAGCCCATTGATGGTGATTTTGTGCTACACTTTCAATTATTTCTTTGGCTTCATCCAAGCTCTTGTTCATAAGTGCCCCTCCAGCAGCTGAATCAAGGGACACCTTTGTATGATAATTGATGTCATTATAAAATGTATGTAACACTAACCACTTCTTTAAACCATGGTGTGGGCATTGTCTGAGAATACTATTATATCTATACCAAGCTTCAAATAGAGATTATGAGTCAACTTGTTTGAAACTTGCAATAAGATTCCTCATATGAGCCGTTTTACTTAGAGGATAGAATTTATCAAGAAATTGCTGCTCACATTGTTCCCATGTGGAGATGCTATTTGGAGCTAAAGAATTTAACCATTGCTTAGCTCTATCTCTCAAAGAACACCCAAACAATAGTAAGCGCACAACTTCGGAAGGAGCACCATTCATCTTCATTGTGTCGCATATCTCATAGAAGACCTCCAAGTGTTGATTCGGGTCTTCATGCGGTCCTCCACCAAACTGATTTTGCTGCACCATAGAAATAATTGCAGGTTTAATCTCAAAATTGTTTGCTTCAACTGAAGGTCTTGAAATACTAGATCAAAAACCCCTAGCGTAAGGTGCTGCATAATCCTTTAGTGGTCTATTAGCCATGATAGAATGTTCTTGTTCTTCTAAATATCTCTACAGAATTTTTCTCCTATGAAATGTTCTGTCTATCTCAGGGTCTAGAGGAAGAAGTTCTCCTACAAAGTTAGATTTTCGCATACACAAGAACAAGATTGCAAAATGATAGTTTTTCAAAAGAAAGAAAAACATAACTGAATCAAAGACAAGAAAAATAGAGAAAAATTAGATTAGAATGTTAGAAAATTAAAAGTGCAGAATTATAATTGTAACAAGCAAGAAGTAGAAAAGAATACAAGAAAAAGTTATGAAAACAGAATTCTAAAAATTAGATTCAACTATGTAAATGAAAAGAAAAGAAAAGTTATGTTTAGTCTAACTCAATTGATAATCTCTAATGTTATAGCGCAGTCCCCGGCAACGGCGCCAAAAACTTGTTGACTCCCCGTAAGTGTACGGAAATGTCGTAAATAATAATAAAAGATATCGTATCCACAGGGACTGGAATAACCACTAAAGATGTCTCAATGTGAATTAGCTAAACAGCTAATCAATGTATTGACAAAAGCAAAGTAAAACTATGCAAAGTAAAACATAGAAACTAAAGAATAAGAATCAAGAATAAGGGTAATGATAAGGGATGTTCTAGGAGTTTTGGTTTCTTTGTAAGGTTGTTCAATGTAAATGATCTACCGAATCTTATTCCTCAATTGCCCATCTTTTGTAGAAGGTTGTCGGTTTCCTCTTGTAATAGGCAACCGACCTCGGACTAAAATCTATACCTATATGTGATCAATTAGGAATGAATCTATGTTGTCCTTACACGGGCTTGCCTGTCACGTGAGTCCCTCGGATAATCAACATAGAATTCATCACTCCTCAACCGCATCAAGATATAATATATGAACACATACAATCTATCTTACCCCCTTGAATAACCCTATTTCACCCTCAAGATCATCCCTCAAACATCCTTACACGGGCATGTTCCTGTCACGAATGCCCGTCGAAAAATCGAATGAGACACAATCTCTATAAGATCCACAAGATATTCAAACATTCAATCAAATATGGAAAGTAAGCCCAATCAAAAGAATCCATACAAGATCGAATAGATGCAAAACAGGACAAGATCATTGAAATAGGAAATTGGCAAATCCACAAGAGTTTTACATCAAATCTTCATTACAAATACTCCCTCGATCCTAGAACAAGAGATCTAATCTACAGAACGAGGAAAGAAATCCGAAAAGATAAAGATTACTGTTGACCTCTACAAGTGTACGGAAATATCGCAAGTAATATAAAAGATTATCGTATCCACAGGGATTGGAATAAGCACTAAGAATATCTCAACGCGAATTAGCTAGACAACAAATCAATGGATTGACAAAGTCTAAGTGTATGAAAAGTAAACAAAAGAATGAAAGAATAGGCAACAAGAATAAAGACAATGATAAGGGATATTCTAGGAGTTTTGGTTTCTTTGTAAGGTTGTTCAATGTAAATGATCTACCAAATCCTTTTTCTCAATCGTCCATCATTTGTAGAAGGTTGTCGGTTCTCTCTTGCAATAGAGAACCGACCTTGTAATGCCCGAAAATTCTCAAACTTGCATTAGAATTATTCAATGATTTTTCTGGAATTTTTAGATATTTTTCCGGAATTTTCCGAGTAGCGGAAGTAGCAAAAATAATTAGAAGAATAAAAAGGCTTAAGCGGGAATCGAACCCGGGACCTCTCGGATCCGCTAAACCTTTAGTTAGCCTTAGTAATCGGTGAACCCAGCAGGGCCGTGCTGAAAGAGAAGGGAAACATTTATATTTATATTTAAGTTGGGCCTAGTTATCCACTTAATATAAATTAAGAACCTAAGTTGGTTTGGTTTATTTGATTGTGTTGGTTCGGCAATTCCCTCTTCACCGAGACCTTGCACGCCACCCCTCTCTTCTCTTCCTCCTTCTCTCGGCGCCACACCAAGAAGACCTAGGGTTCTCTCCCTAGGGCCCCAAGGACACTTTCCGGTGACGATTTCAGCACGAGGACGTTCCCCTCCGCGAGTAGAGCACGTGGACGCGAGCGAATCGTCGAGAAGTCGTCTCCACCGGAATTTCTAGCGATTAGATTTGTAAGAAATCTAGCACACCAGGTAAGAAACCCCTCACCTGCAGTATAATAGCTTCCGTTTGAGTTTTTGTGCTTTAGTTAGAATGTATGCAGATTTTTATCGATATCTAGGGTGTATTTAACTCTCTTCGAAGATTAGGGGTTTAGATGAGCACCTCTAGATGGGCCGGGCACGTTTTCCCTCTTCAGATAGGAGGTTAGACGTTGTCGGGTGCCTAGAGGTGGTCACCCTAATAGGGAGAAGAGTTAGAGCATCCTAGGTGCTCGATTAAAGGTCTAGCTCAGTAATAGACAGTTTAATTAACTTATTAAATGCACTAGAAGCATTTAAAACAGCAAATTAGTTTTATTTCAACTTATGTAGGACTACAGTCCAATGGGTGGGCTCCCACAGCCTCTAGGTTCGGACAACCTAGTTCTAGGTTCGGATAACCTAGATTTAGCAAAATAAGTATATAGCATTCAGTATTTTACTTTCAGCAGTGGCACTGTACTGGATTAGATATCCATCGGGTTGGACTCCATAGTCGTCCCTAGGTTTAGTTAACCTAGTAAACCCTACTAGATTCGGAACTTGCAATCCGGGTTTAGATAGGGATGCGCACACAGCAAGTACAGTTGCCAGGCAACATGTTTAGTATTTTCACTTATTATATGTATAGCTTTTCAAATTCACAATCAGTTATGTGAGATCAGCTTCAGTTTAGCTCTTCCTTGTTGATACTTTATGATAGCTTATGTTCAGCTCTTGATTGCTATGCTTGTATGATCACATGCCATGCCATGTTTAGCCTAGCCAGTATATTTCAAATAGCATGTTTTAAAAAAACCATATCTGCATCGTATGCATGTTTTTGTGAGGTAGATGGTTTCTTACTAAGCTTTTTAGCTTACAGATGCTACTTTTCTTATACTGCAGATACAGGTAAAAGAAAAGTGGACTAGTGGAGGCTGGAGGGCAATGCAGATCAAGATGTGTGTGGAAGGAACCTGGAATAAAGATCTGAGGGATCTAGCAAATTTATCTTATGTTTTGAAATATTTAGCAAGTTTACTGTCTTACAACTTTAGAGAGTTAACTATCAGAACATTGTTAGTTGTTTTTCTGCACTTAGCGTGGCTACTTGTCATGAAGTAATGAATCATATTCCACATCATGTTTAGTATGTTAGCCATTATCTAGTAGAATGTTCATTTAGCTTTTATAGTATTGTATAATGATTTTGGCACGTATCAGTGCTGATATCAGAGTTTCTGATACGAAATCAGAAAAACCCTGATCGGTCAGCAGATCGATCAGGGGGTCTCGGATCGGTCGGTAGACCGATCAGGGAGCTGGTTTCGGCAGTCCTAACTCTCTATTCGCAGCTGGATCATTCAGCAGATCGATCCAGCCGCGAACAGAAAGAATTCCGATAGCGGGATCGCGAACAGCACACCACTGATCGGTCAGCTGACCGATCAGTGAGCCACTAGATCGGTCAGTCCGACCGATCAGTGAGGTCCTGGATCGGTCGGCAGACCGATCCAGGTGCGTACAGAAACTCTAGTGAATCATGGATCGGTCAGTCGACCGATCCAAAGGTTCTTCCCCGTGCCAGTGTCAGTGGACCGGTCCGTGGACCGATCAGAAGTCCGATATCAGTGGTAAATACCTTCTCTAGCATGTGTACAATTATTAGGTACATGTAAAACATTCAGTTTCAGCTTTCCCAGCACTTAGATTAGCAAAATTTTAATTAGCCCAGCTTTCCGCACAGCATATAGATAGCAGTAATTGTAGCGACCGGCCTTACAGCCAGTACCCAGAAGGTGGGTCGTTACAGAGTGGTATCAGAGCAGTGTTCCATACTTCCTACACACACATCAGCATTGTACCTGCAGCTTCCAAGTAAGAATACCTCTACTTAATTTATGCTCCTTGTTTAGTTATTACAGTTCATGTTTATACGCCTACTGCTTGTTACTATGTGATAGTTTTTTTTAGCATGATATCAGTAGTTATATAACTGCGATTACATTAGTTATGTTATGTTCTCTATGTCTTTAGAAATGGCACGAGGACGCCCAGCTAGAAGGGCACTAGCTACTGAGCCCCAGCAAGAGGCAGGCAGTTCAGTGCCTCCTCCAGACCTTACAGCATTAGTGGCTCAGTTACAACAGCAGCTAACTGAACAACAACAGGAAATAGCCACCTTAAAGGCTAATCAGCAGAATACCCCCACAGTCAACAGCACCAGTACCAGCACCAGCAGTTCCAGCAGCTGAGCCAAGAAAGGAAGTCTATCTGATCCAGTGGCAGCGGGTCAAGCCAGAGAACTTCTCAGGCATTAGTGAACCATGGGATGCACAAGCCTAGTTCAAAACACTGGAGAGCACGATGGAGCTTCTGGACTGGCCAGAACACGAGAAGGTGAAGTGTGCCTCCTTCTGCCTGACAGGAGACGCACGCATGTGGTGGGAAAGAATCAGAACGAAGCGCCCAGTAAACCAGATGTTATGGGCTGACTTCGAGAAGGAGTTCTTCGAGGAGTTCTTTCACATACGGGTCACAAACCGCCACTACGACGAGTTCACTGAGTTTCGTCAGGGCAACCTTTCAGTTGAGGAAGCCGTGAAGAAATTCAACAGGTTGGCTCGTCTATGCCCAGAGCTAGTCAGCACAGAGAAGGAACGAATCCGGTTGATGCTCAAGATGCTGAGGCCAGAGATAGCAGTGAACGTGGCTGGTGGCATACATAGGCCACAAACCACAGAGGAGTTAGTGAGCAGTGCCTTGACCACAGAGCATTACCAGAACAGCATAAAGCAGCAGAAGCAAGTCTCCTCAGAGTCCAAAGGCCAAGGAAACTCTCACACTCAAAAACAGCAAGGCCACAGCTCTAACTGGAAAGGGAACTCCAACAGCAAGCGCAAATCAGGGAGTGACCCAAAAGGAGGACCATCTAGCAAGCGACCCAGTTATCCAAAGTGTGCTACTTGTGGGAAATTCCACCCAGGGGTTTGTCGCAAGGGCACACGAGGATGCTTTGAATGTGGACAAGAAGGGCACATGGCCAAGCAGTGCCCGAACAAGACCGGTCTTCCTCAGCCACAGCAGATTCAGTATGCAGGCCAGCCAGCTCAGTTATATCAGATGCAGGCCGCTCTAGAAGGTCCACTTATCAGCCAGGGCAGATTAGAAGCCCCTCCAGCTATGGCGAATGCGAGGATCTACTCACTCACCAGAGAGGACGTAGCCAATGCCTCGACAGTTGTCACAGGTCAGATTAGCATTTTTCAGTATAGTGCTACTGTTCTATTTGATACTGGGGCAACCCATTCATATATAGCCAGGGTGTTCTCCGAAAAATTAGAAATACCCTCATAGGTACTCAGTGGTCAGTTTTTGACGGCACTACCTTCAGGAGAGATCATTGCCTCCATGCACTGGCTCAGAGCAGTGCCGGTCATTATAGCAGACATGGAACTCTTTTGTGATCTGATCCTGCTGGAAATGACTGACTACGACGTCATCCTTGGAATGGACTTCCTGATCAGATATGGTGCTTTCATAGAGTGCCGTAAACAGAAAGTCGTATTCCAACCCGAAGCAGAAACACAGTTCGAGTACATCGGAGAACCAAAGAGAAAAGCCAGAAAATTTCTCTCAGCTATGAAGGCACAGAAGTTGATGGATTCGGGTTGTACGGGGTACCTAGCACATGTAGTCAATACCAGCCAGGACAAGGACCAACAGCTAGCAGGGGTCCGAGTTGTATGTGACTACCCAGCAGTCTTCCCTGAGGAGTTACCAGGCCTAGCACCAGTCAGGGAGATTGAATTTGAGATAGAGCTCTTCCCCGGCACCAATCCTATTTCCAAAGCGCCATATCGCATGGCTCCAGCAGAACTGAAGGAACTTCTACAGGAGCCGCTTGACAAGGGCTTCATACGCCTAATCACTCACCATGGGGAGCGCCTTGTTGCTCGTGAAGAAGAAGGATGGAAGCATGCGGCTGCATAGACTATGTGGCAATCGAATCAGTCACGATCAAGAATGTATCCTCTTCCCGAATAGATGACTTCGACCGCTAAAGAGCAACAAGTGTTCTCTAAGATTGACCTCAGATCAGAATATCACCAAGTCGAGTCAAGGAGGGTGATATACCCAAGACATCAGAACTGGATACGGACACTACGAGTTCGTAGTCATGCCCTTTAGCGTGACGATGCTCCACTACATTCATGGATCTCATGAGCAGTATTCGGGAGTATTTAGATAAGTTTGTTATTGTGTTTATCGATGACATTCTTATCTACTCAGGAACTCAGGAAGAACATGCAGAGCACCTGAAGACAGTACTACAGACACTTCAGCAGAATCAGCTATATGCCAAGTTCACGAAATGTGAATTCTGGCTTGATCAGGTGTCTTTCCTAGGTCACATCATCTCAAGGGATGGTGTCATGGTAGACCCCAGCAAAATAGAAGCAGTAAGTAACTGGAAAAGACCGAGGAACGCCAGTGAAATCAGAAGCTTTCTGGGATTAGCAGGTTATTACAGAAAGTTTGTAGAGGACTTCTCCAGGATAGCCTCCCCACTGACAGCTCTTACCAGAAAGAACAGGAAATTTCAGTGGACAAAGAACTATGAGAACAGCTTCAGCGAGCTAAAAAAGAGATTGACCAGTGCTCCCATTTTGGCTCTACCAGACAACACCAGCAGCTTTGACATCTATAGTGATGCCTCCAAGTTGGGACTAGGAGCAGTACTGATGCAAAATGGCAAGGTGATCCGCCTATGCCTCCAGACAACTCAAGGATTATGAGAAGAACTACCCTACTCATGACCTTGAGCTTGCAGCAGTAGTGTTCGCTCTCAAAATTTGGAGACATTACTTATATGGAGCTCAGTGCAGAGTGTATACAGATCATCAGAGTCTGAAGTACTTCTTCACTTAGAAGGATCTGAACATGCGACAGCGCAGATGGCTTGAGCTGGTCAAAGACTACGATATAGACATCCTCTACCATCCAGGGAAAGCCAATAAGGTAGCCGACGCACTCAGCAGAAAATCCAGTGCTACCTTATCATCTCTTACAGCCATGTCACCGCCCCTACAGAAGGAGATCATAGATTTCGGTCTCGAACTCATCGTTGGACAGCTCTCTACTATGACCTTAGAGTCTACCTTGCTTGGTGATATTCAGTCAGCTCAGGAGCAGGACCCTGGAATTCAGAAAATCAAGCAAGGGCTAGCAGAATCAGAAAGTAGAGAATTCAGAGTGTCCGATAGCGGGGTGTTGTACTTTGGTGACAGACTCTGTGTTCCAGATCAGGAGGAGCTACGGAGACAGATTTTAGATGAGGCTCACAAGACTCCCTATGCGATGCATCCAGGTTCCACCAAAATGTATCAAGACCTGAAGGACCATTTTTGGTGGCCCGGGATGAAGCGAGACATCGCCAGATATGTTAGCATCTGCCTCACCGCCGAGGGTCAAGGCGGAACATCGGCGACCGGAGGAGTTCAGAGCCTATACTGATTCCGAATGGAAGTGGGAGGATATCTCTATGGATTTCATAGTGGACCGCCGGAACCCCGAATGGTTTTGACGCCATCCGGGTCATAGTCGACAGGTTGACTAAGTCACCCACTTCTTAGCTATCAAGGTATCCTACTCCATGGAGAAGCTAGCTCGGTTGTATCTCCGAGATCGTCCGACTACATGGAGTCCCACGAACCATCATTTCGGATAGAGACAGAGATTCACATCACACTTAGGGAGTGTGCAATCAGCGTTGGGCACTAAGTTAAAGTTCAAGACAAAGATTCCATCCTCGACGGATGGTCGACGGAGAGTGAATCAAGTACTCAAGATATGCTCCGGCGTGTGCCCTAGACTTCAAGGAAGTTGGTGCAAATATCCGAGTTTAGCGGAATTTGCATAACAACTATCGTGCCACTATCGGCATGGCACCTTACGAGACTCTCTGGAGGTGTAGATCTCCAATCTGCTGGTATGAGAGTGGTGAATGGAAAGAACTAGAGCTTCAGACAGATCTAGTAGCAGATACCACAGCACAGAAGAGCTATGCTGATACGCGGCGCAGACCCTTAGAGTTTTCAGTCGGGGATTCAGTGTTCCTCAGAGTGGCTCCCATGAAGGGAGTAATGCGTTTTGGGAAAAAGAGCAAGCTAAGTCCCAGATATGTGGGACCATACCTTATCAGCAGAAGAGTGGGCAAGGTAGCATATGAGCTAGAGCTACCCCAGGAAATGTTAACTGTCCACAACGTATTTCATGTCTCTATGCTGAAGAAGCATACCCCAGATGCCATCCAGGTGATTGAGCCCCAGTCGGTACAGATCCGCGAAGACCTCAGCTATGATAGTCGGCCTATTCAGATAATAGACCGAGCAGTTAAGAAATTGCGGAACAAGGAAGTACCATTAGTCAAAGTTATTTGGCACAGTCACACAGCAGAATAGGCAACTTGGGAGACAGAAGCCAGCATGAGACAGAAGTACCCAGAATTGTTCTAAGTTCGAGGATGAACTTTTTATAAGGTATGGGGGATTGTAACGCCCGAAAATTCTCAAACTTGCATTAGAATTATTCAATGATTTTTCTGGAATTTTTAGATATTTTTCCAGAATTTTCCGAGTAGCGGAAGTAGCAAAAATAATTAGAAAAATAAAAAGGCTTAAGCAGGAATCGAACCCGGGACCTCTCGGGTCCGCTAAACCTTTAGTTAGCCTTAGTAACCGGTGAACCCAACAGGGCCGTGCTGAAAGAGAAGGGAAACATTTATATTTATATTTAAGTTGGGCCTAGTTATCCACTTAATATAAATTAAGAAGTTAAGTTGGTTTGGTTTATTTGGTTGTGTTGGTTCGGCAATTCCTTCTTCACCGAGACCTTGCACGCCGCCCCTCTCTTCTCTTCCTCCTTCTCTCGGCGCCACACCAAGAAGACCTAGGGTTCTCTCCCTAGGGCCCCAAGGACACTTTCCGGTGACGATTTCAGCACGAGGACGTTCCCCTCCGCGAGTAGAGCACGTGGACGCGAGCGAATCGTCGAGAAGTCGTCTCCATCGAAATTTCTAGCGATTAGATTTGTAAGAAATCTAGCACACCAGGTAAGAAACCCCTCACCTGCAGTATAATAGCTTCCGTTTGAGTTTTTGTGCTTTAGTTAGAATGTATGCAGATTTTTATCGATATCTAGGGTGTATTTAACTCTCTTCGAAGATTAGGGGTTTAGATGAGCACCTCTAGATGGGCCAGGCACGTTTTCCCTCTTCAGATAGGAGGTTAGACGTTGTCGGGTGCCTAGAGGTGGTCACCCTAATAGGGAGAAGAGTTAGAGCATCCTAGGTACTCGATTAAAGGTCTAGCTCAGTCATAGACAGTTTAATTAACTTATTAAATGCACTAGAAGCATTTAAAACAGCAAATTAGTTTTATTTCAACTTATGTAGGACTACAGTCCAATGGGTGGGCTCCCACAGTAGCCTCTAGGTTTAGACAACCTAGTTCTAGGTTCAGATAACCTAGATTCAGCAAAATAAGTATATAGCATTCAGTATTTTACTTTCAGCAGTGGCACTGTACTGGATTAGATATCCACTGGGCTGGACTCCCATAGTCGTCCCTAGGTTTAGTTAACCTAGTAAACCCTACTAGATTCGGAACTTACAATCCCGGGTTTAGATAGGGATGCGCGCACAGCAAGTACAGTTGTCAGGGCCCCTCAGCAGCATGTTTAGTATTTTCACTTATTATATGTATAGCTTTTCAAATTCACAATCAGTTATGTGAGATCAGCTTAATTTCAGTTTCAGCTTCAGTTTAGCTCTTCCTTGTTGATACATTATGATAGCTTATGTTCAGCTCTTGATTGCTATGCTTGTATGATCACATGCCATGCCATGTTTAGCCTAGCCAGTATATTTCAAATAGCATGTTTTAAAAAAACCATATCTGCATCGTATGCATGTTTTTGTGAGGTAGATGGTTTATTACTAAGCTTTTTAGCTTACAGATGCTACTTTTCTTATACTGCAGATACAGGTAAAAGAAAAGTGGACTAGTGGAGGCTGGAGGGCAATGCAGATCAAGATGTGTGTGGAAGGAACCTGGAATAAAGATCTGAGGGATCTAGCAAATTTATCTTATGTTTTGAAATATTTAGCAAGTTTACTGTCTTACAACTTTAGAGAGTTAACTATCAGAACATTGTTAGTTGTTTTTCTGCACTTAGCGTGGCTACTTGTCATGAAGTAATGAATCATATTCCACATCATGTTTAGTATGTTAGCCATTATCTAGTAGAATGTTCATTTAGCTTTTATAGTATTGTATAATGATTTTGGCACGTATCAGTGCTGATATTAGAGTTTCTGATACGAAATCAGAAACCCCTGATCGGTCAGCAGATCGATCAGGGGGTCTCAGATCGGTCGGTAGACCGATCAGGGAGCTGGTTTCGGCAGTCCTAACTCTCTGTTCGCAGCTGGATCATTCAGCAGATCGATCCAGCCGCGAACAGAAAGAATTCCGATAGCGGGATCGCGAACAGCACACCACTGATCGGTCAGCTGACCGATCAGTGAGCCACTAGATCGGTCAGTCCGACCGATCAGTGAGGTCCTGGATCGGTCGGCAGACCGATCCAGGTGCGTACAGAAACTCTAGTGAATCATGGATCGGTCAGTCGACCGATCCAAAGGTTCTTCCCCGTGCCAGTGTCAGTGGACCGGTCCGTGGACCGATCAGAAGTCCGGTATCAGTGGTAAATACCTTCTCTAGCATGTGTACAATTATTAGGTACATGTAAAACATTCAGTTTCAGCTTTCCCAGCACTTAGATTAGCAAAATTTTAATTAGCCCAGCTTTCCACACAGCATATAGATAGCAGTAATTGTAGCGACCGGCCTTACAGCCAGTACCCAGAAGGTGGGTCGTTACAGACCTAGGACTGAAATCCATACCTAGATTGATCAATTAGGAATGAATCTATGTTGTCCTTACACGGGCTTGCCTGTCACGTGCGTCCCTCAGAAAATCAACATAAGAATCCATCGCTCATCAACCCATCAAGATATAAAGATTAATGCATAAATCTATCCTACCCTCTTAAAATACCTAATTTCTCCTTCAAGATAATCCCTCAAACGTCCTTACACGGGCATGTTCTTGTCACGAAGATCCCTCAAAAAATCGAATGAAGAATTACCTCTACAAGATCCACAAGTTATCGAAACTCTCAATCAAGCATGGTAATTAGGCACAATCACAACATTCCACACAAGATCAAATAGATACAAAACAAGACAAAATCATATAAATGGGAAATTGGCATATCCACAAGAGTTTACATCAAGAAATCCTTACAAATACTCCCTCCATCCTAGAACGAAGATAAAATACTCCATCGATCGAAGAAAGAAATCTAAAAATATAAAGATTACAAGAATTCTTGATCTCAATCCAAGAAAAGGAAAGAAAGAAGGCTTATCTATGATGAAGACGGTCTTCGGATCCAATCCACGTTCCCGGAGTCGAATCGGTGAAGATCTTCCCTTAGAACGCCCAGAAATCAACCCAAGAATGGAAGGAATCACTCAAATCTTCCTTTCTCCCCAAAGGGGAGAAGATCGCCTTTGAAATGAAGAAGAAACCTTTATATAGAGGGGGAAATTCGGGTGCCACACGGCCCCAGAACCTGGCCGTGTGTGGGACACGGCCTGGCTCACTCCCCTCTCTGCCAACCTCACACGGCCGTGTGTGAGACACGACCATGGCACACATTGCTTCTGCTTCCCTTGCATGGCCGTGTAGATCTACACGGCCTGCTCTGCCTCTGCCTCTGCCTCTGAAAACCTTATACGGCCGTGTGGCTCACACAGCCATGTCATTCTTCTCCTCTGGAAACCTTACACAGCTGTGTGGCTCACACGACCATGTCATTCTTCTCCTCTAGAAACCTTACACGGCCGTGTGTCTCACACGGCCATGGGCCATGTGGCTCACATGGCCGTGTGGAGATCACACCCCCTTGCATGACATAGCCATGTGGCTCACACACCCCTTGATTGGCCCTGCATAGCTATATCTTATTGCAATGTCTTTTACTCCATCAAGATGGGATTTTCTCTAGTTGATGTCTTCATCAAAGTTGTAGATCCGGAAGTTATATACAAATTGGTTCAAAGAACAGCCCAAAAATCCAACGGACCACAAAGTTATTCCTGTTTTACTCTTGGTGTGCAGTGCAGGGATTCCACACGGCCCTGTGCTAAGGCCGTGTCACATAGAAACGCATTTTAGACCTTCAAGACGTGGTTTTCTATGGTTGAAGTCTTCATAAGAGTTGTAGATCTTGAAGTCATCTACATTTTGATATCTGGAAAGGCTCATAACTCCAAACGATTACAAAGTTATGGTTATTTTACTTTTGGTCTACAGTGCTGAAAGTTCCACACGGCCTTCGCACGGCCGTGTGAGGTTCACATGGCCTTTACACGCCCCCCACACGGCCTTGACACGGCTGTGTGGGTGCTACACGGCCAGAACATGTAGAAAACTTAGTTTTTCATGCCCGTGTCACTCTAGAAGCTCTCGACTTCATTTAAACTCTATTTTTGCTCCAAATCATGTCTTATCAATCAAAACAAGCAATGAGTAGATCTCCGAACAAAATATAATGGAAGGTATGACATTATAATGAAATAGGGTGCAATAAACATAGATTATGCGCATGAAGTACAAGTAGATTGTGCATCAAAGTATGTATAAAAGTGTATATAATCTACGCACATCATACCCCCAGACTTAAACCTTTGTTTGTCCTCAAGCAAAATGTCGCAATCACGATTCATGTATTCAACAATGTATTATAATCCTTAATGCACTCTCCTAACTCTATCCACAAGTTTCATTAATGAGCATGATCATAGAAATAAACCTAGTATGGCTTAAGCATAAGTCTCTTGTGCACGGTGCAAATAAGTAACTCAAAACCCTTCAAGTTTCAATCTATGTCCTAGTCAAGTCGTCATCAAGTTTGAATTCCTAATGTTTCCAGTGATAGACAAGTAACCAGTGGTAGGCACTTACTTGCCACACACTTGGTTCATATTTCTCAATCAACCCAAGGTCTCAAAGGCGTGTTCAATCTCAAGAGAAGCTAAGCAGTCATTTCCCCAGTAACCTAACTCGGTCTCAAAGGGATGACTTGCTAGATTCCACTCACTGTTGGATCGAGATGCGCTAGAGAGGGGGTGAATAACGCTCGTAGCTATTTCATTTTTCGAATATCGGAATCGTAAAACAATCATTGAGTAATTAAAGCAGCGGAATAAAAATAAGCAAACACACAAGAACACAGTCGTTTACTTCGTTCGGAGCCTAGATCGACTCCTATTCGAAGGCCCACGATCCTTGATCACTTTCCGTGGGCAACAACTAAAATATCGCAAATAAGTACAAGGAATTAAGTACAACTGAAATTGAAGTAATACCGACAACAGAATAATAAATGAGGCTTCGGGTCGTCGACGACTGCAACAACACTTTAGAATCGACTCTTGAGCAGCACACAGCAGAAGAAAAGCTTGTAAAATTATTGTCGAGAGCTGCTGGTCGAGACCTCTTATAAAGGCTGTTTAAGGCGCCTTCTACTGTTCACCAAGGTGCCTTGAATGGGCCGAGTCAGCCGCGGAGATAAGTGCTGAACTGGTCGAACCTTATCAGGTTCAAGGCGCCTCCAACCATTCCAAGGCGCCTTCATGAAGCTGTCCAAGGCGCCTTGGCTTCCTTCAAGGCACCTCCAAGCTTAATCCGCAGCCAGCTCAGGTTTTGCACCCGAGGCGCCTCCAAGCTCCATGGAGCCGCCTCGGACACTGTTCATCTGAGGTTAATCTTTGCACTTTGGTCCCTGCAAGATACATTAGTCCTAAAAAATACCCTGCAGCACAAAGTTAGCACATAAAACATAATAGATGTGATAATGATAGTCTCCGGACTGTCCGAGTCTGATTTCGGATTTCCGACCGGAAACCCTAGGTCGACTCGACGCCTACTGTTCCCTCTACGGGGAACGCGTCCTCACCTACTCCACTCAGGAGATTTTACCTGTTGCCAGTGCGATCCTCCAGATCGACTGGACTTTTGCTCAGCACTCGATGCTTCCGGACTTTCTGCTGGACATCCGCTTCCCGGCTAGTCCAGTCTTTCACCTGGTTCGCGACACCAGGACTTTCCACCTAGGGTTACCACTCCCTAGGACTTTTTGCCTAAAGCCATCGACCTGCCAAGACTTTCCGCATAGGGTTATCTCCCCCTATGACCTAGGGTTACCACCCCCTAGGGTTTTTCCCTTTGCCTAACCGTAGCTAGGACTTTCCTGAAATACTTAAGCAGACTTGTTAGATCACAAGGTACCTTAACTTTGAATCCTTTGCCATTATCAAAACACGAGTTCGATCGTCGGATGCTTCCTGCATCAACAATCTCCCCCTTTTTGATTATGGCAACTCGAATTCAAAGATAAGTAAACAGATATTAAACAAAACCATTTAAAGCAAGCTTAGCAAATTGTCTTGCTAAGGTAAACTTTATGAATTTAAAGTATAGGCTCCCCCTTAACTGTTGTTCCCCCTTTAATATTCATTAAGTCTGAAGTATTTGATTATTTGAATTTTCTACTCTCCCCCTTTGCCATATATCAAAAGTAAGCAACAATAGTCTTTTGATTTAACAAGATTTTGATAAATATTTAATAGTTTAGCTAAGTGAGAAAACTTAAAACTTATACAACTACTAGAAAGTGGATCTTTTTGATAGTTTAGAAGGCTAGTAAAACTATAATTTTTATTTAGAATACTTTTGAAATAGTTTTTTATGAAAACTGTGCTTTAAACAAGAGTTTATAAACTTAGATTTCAAAGTAAGCTCAGTTTTAAAGTTTTGAAAATAAAACTAAGTTCTTTGCAAGTATTGGATTTGAAAGCTATGGCTTAGAGAAAAACTTAGCTTAATTTTTAAATGATACTTATTAAATTTTAGGGCTAGGAGGGAGCAGAGTAGCTAAAAATTTGGTTTCGGTTATTCATTCAAAGTCAGTTGGTCCTTAAGTCCAAGCATGAGTCATGTTCAATAGATTAACTTACTAGGTATCAGAGCCCTAAAGATCAAACATGCTTAACTAGAAAATTGAGTATCCTTTACCAACTGTCTAACCTTTAGCTACTTACTGATTGCCTATAGAGCAACAGCTTTCACATGGTTAGTCAAGTTAAGTCAATTTGGTCCAGTTAGATTTGACTAGAGCTGGAAGACTTGACTTGATTAATGTATATTGCGTGTTTAACGCCCAGACTCATATTGATGCACAGATATAAGCATTCTTGAGTCCAGCTGTACCCTATGCATCTCACGTCATTCTATGTTTTTCAATCACAATCAAGGTATACCTAGGTGTTTGTGAGATGCTCTGGCTTAATTCTAGGGGAACAAGATTTCTAGGGGGAAAGCTTAGGCTAAGTCCAAATTTTGAAAAATTCTAATAAAGTGGAATTTTGAAAGCTATTTTTCCTAGATTTTGAAAGAAAATGAGATAATAAAATGTGACACCTACTCTACCCAACACATTCCTATTTGCCTTCTAAGTGCACTGAACTCAAGTTCAGGTAAGGGTTTTGTAAAGATGTCAGCTAGGTTTGATTTGGACTCAACATGGTTGAGTGCAATTTCACCTTTAGCTACGTGATCCCTTACAAAGTGGTGTTTTACCTCTATGTGTTTAGTCCTAGAATGGTGAATAGGATTTTTGGTCAGATTAATTGAGCTGATATTATCAATAAATATTTTTATGTTTTTATATTCTAATTGATAGTCTTTTAACGTATGCATCATCCATAAAAGTTGAGATGCACATTCTCCTAGAGCTATGTATTCAGCTTCTGTAGTGGATAGAGCAACACGATGTTGCTTTCTACTTGACCAACTTACTAGGCACTGACCTAGAATCTGGCAGCTACCACTTGTACTTTTTCTATCTAATTTGTACCCAGCATAGTTTGAATCAGAATAGCTATAAAGGTCAAAGGTGCAAGTTCTTGGGTACCAAAGTCCTACATTTAGAGTTCCTTTAATATACCTATGTATTCTTTTAACATATGTTAGGTGTGACTCTTTTGCATAGGATTGGTATCTTGCGCACATACCTACTGCAAACAATATGTCGGGTCGGCTTGCAGTTAGGTAAAGTAAGCTACCTATGGCACTCCTATAGTATTTTGGGTCTACTGGTTTTCCTTCAGGGTCAGAGTCAATGTTAATGTTGGTTGCCATTGGAGTATTTATAATTTTTGAATTTTCCATGCAGAATTTTTTAATTAACTCCTTTGCATATTTAGTTTGATAAATGTAGATTCCATCTTTGGTTTGTTTTATTTGTAATCCTAGAAAAAAATTGAGTTCCCCAACCATACTCATTTCAAATTCACTTTCCATTAATTTAACAAATTCCTTTAAAAATTTTGAATTAGTTGAGCCAAAAATTATGTCGTCAACATAGATTTGAGCTATAAAGATGTCTTTTTCTATAGTTTTTACAAATAAGGTCGGATCTATTTGTCCTTGGTTAAAGCCTTTGGATATTAAGTAATTAGATAATCTTTCATACCATGCCCTAGGGGCTTGTTTTAGTCCATATAACGCCTTTTTTAATTTGAATACATGGTTTGGGTAGTCTAAGTCTTCAAATCCTGGAGGTTGGCTTATGTAGACCTCTTCCTTAATAAAACCATTTAAGAAGGCTGACTTAACGTCCATTTGGTATAACTTAAACCCTTTATTTGCTGCATAGGCTAATAACATCCTAATGGACTCGAGTCTAGCTACTGGAACATAGGTTTCATCATAGTCTAAGCCTTCGACTTGACTAAACCCTTTGGCTACTAGCCTAGCTTTGTTTCTTATTATATCACCGTGATCATCCAACTTGTTCCTAAAAACCCATTTGGTGTCTATTATTGACTTATCTAAGGGTTTAGGTACAAGGTCCCAGACCTGGTTTCTCTCGAATTGTGCTAATTCTTCCTGCATTGCAATGATCCAATCTGGGTCAGGTAGGGCTTCTTCTATAGTCTTAGGTTCAATTTTAGAAATAAGGACAATCTGACTTAAGTTTCTATAGGATGATCTAGTTCTGACTCCTAGGTTGTAATGACCACCCTTCTTACTACTTCTATTCTCTAAGAGTGACCGTTACTTAACTACTAACTCTACTTAACCGGTATGATTAAAAACCACATGGAAACCCTACCGAAAAATTTCAGCTGGAACATCTATCAAGCAACTCATGCAGTAAATAATCCAAAAACAAAAGAAAACTATACCAGAAATCATCACACAAGATTATAATTCATCTACTATGTCCTATTAACATCAAAATAACATATACCATCCCAATTACTAAAATGCGGAAACTTAATAATGAATTACAACTTCTTACTTCCAAATTTATTTATCATCCTAAATAAAGAATTAATCTAAACAAATTCTTAACTAAGTTTCCGCATTTTAGTAATTGGGATGGTATATGTTATTTTGATGTTAATAGGACATAGTAGATGAATTGTAATCTTGTGTGATGATTTCTGGTATAGTTTTCTTTTGTTTTTGGATTATTTACTGCATGAGTTGCTTGATAGATGTTCCAGCCGCCTGTGGCTGAGGTATATTGTGTTTGTATATCAGTTTAAGGTCACCGGTACAGGGGAGATTCTGCCGAAATTTTTCGGTAGGGTTTCCATGTGGTTTTTAATCATACCGGTTAAGTAGAGTTAGTAGTTAAGTAACAGTCACTCTTAGAGAATAGTAGTAGTAAGAAGGGTGGTCGTTACATAGGTTTGGGTCACCCAAAATTTGGTCAGGTGGGTGAGAGGTACTTATTCTAGTTGGTCTCGTCTGTGGGTCAGAAATTGGTTCTTCTGACTCATTAAGGTTAGGTTGAATTTCATCATCTTCTATAGCTCTTGGGGTGATGTCAATATTTTCATTTATATTGGATAGGTTGTTTTCTTCATCAAATATTACATTAGTTGTTTCTTCAACCTTCAAGGTATTTTGATTATATACTCTAAAGGCCCTACTGGAGGAGGAGTATACTAGAAATATTCCTTGGTTAGACTTGGGTGTAAATTTTCCTAAGTAATCTTTGGTATTTAAAATGTGAACTTTACAACCAAATACTTTTAAATAGTTTAGGTTGGGAATTTTATGATAGTAAAGTTCATAAGGTGTTTTATTGTGAAGTTTGTTAATTAAAATTCTGTTTTGAATATAATTTGCAGTATTTATTGCTTCAGCCCAAAATTGATGATTTAAGTTATATTCGTTTAGCATAGTCCTAGCGGCTTCTTGTAGTGTTCTATTTTTACATTCCACTAGACCATTTTGTTGGGGGGTTCTAGGACATGAAAATTCATGTTGGTATCTATTTATTTTACAAAATTGGGTAAACCTATGATTTTCAAATTCTCCCCCGTGATCACTTCTTATTCTTTTGATTTTAGTATCTTTTTCATTTTCCGTTAATTTGCAAAAATTACTAAATATTTCATAGGTTTCATCTTTTGTTTTTAGGAATTTTACCCATGTGTACCTAGAGTAGTCATCAATTATTACTAAGCAATATTGGTTCTTGCTTAGTGATTTGGCTCCATGTGAATCAAATAGGTCAAAGTGAAGGAGCTCAAGTACGATGTTAGTTCTTTCTAGGTTGGTTGACTTGGTTTGTTTTCCTTTTTGACACGCATCACAGATTGAGTTTTCAATAAATTTTAATTTGGCAAACCTCGAACTAGACCATTTTGACTCATTTTTGAAACGAGTCTAGTGTGCGTGTGACCCAGTCTTCTGTGCCACAGTTGGGTTTCCTCTTGTTGTGTCAAGAGACACTTTATTGAGGATATTGATAAGTCAATTGTGGAGATATCTAAATTCTTTTCGATCCTACAATTGGTATCAGAGCGGGGTTGTTTTGAATTGGTGCAACCACCATTCAAAATAGTTTTTTTTCGTGGTATTTTGTTTATTTTTCTTTCGGAGTCAATTAGAAAATAGCTAAAATTCTAATTCTTTTCAAATCGGTGTTGCTCAAAGTTGGTCAATACCACTTGAGCTCGTTATTTTTTCTTCTTCCCGCACTACTAATCCAAGACTCAGTCTTGGAATAGATCTTCTTGTTTGTGTTTTTTTTCAGATCTAAATGGCCCAACAAGAAGGATATAGCACTGTTCGCCCCCCACTATTTTTCGGAGAAGACTTCAGATATTGGAAGGGCGAATGGAGATATATCTGAAGATCCAGTTCGACACCTGGATGATAGTCAAGACAGGACTGCAACTACCAACTGATGCAGACGGCAAGCCTACATCCTGTGAGAACTGGGAGCCAGCCTTTATCAAAAAGGTGGAAGCCGACGCCAAAGCTACTGCACCATCCAGTGCGGTCTTACCAAGGAAGAGCTCAACAGAGTCGGTCCGTTCTCTTCCGCAAAGGAGCTATGGGAGAAACTGATCGAACTTCACGAAGACACCTCGAAAACCAAGGTAAGTAAGCGTGATTTATTACTTAATAAACTATACAATTTAAAAATGCAGGAAGGCGAGACGGCAAGTTCGTTACACGCTCGAATTCAAGATATTCTGAACTCCCTTCATGGAATCGGGCAGAAGGTAGAAAATAGGGACATTATAAGGTATGCTCTTAACTCATTTCCTAAGAGTACATTGTGGGCATCGATGGTAGATGCCTACAAAGTCTCCAAGGATTTGTCTTCCTTAAAATTAGATGAATTATTTAGTGAATTTGAACTTCATGAACAAACTAATGCACAGCCGACCGAGAAAGGTATCGCTTTGGTTGCAGGTACTAGTCGAACACGCGAACCAAGATCCCGACGAAAATTTGAATCGGAATCAGAAGACGAACCCGGCTCAGAAGATTCAGAAGATGAACTGACCAGCGAACTAGTGAATCTCGTGAAGAAGCTCTACAAGAAGAAGAAGGGCTTCAACAAGAAAGATCTGAAGAAGGCAGTTCAATCCAAGGAGGCCCAACCGAACTCGAAGGTAAAGTTTGAAGTCACTTGCTACGGGTGCAACCAGAAGGGGCACATCAAAGCCAACTGCCCCAACCAAAAGGAAGCCAAGAAGCAAAGAAGAAAGAAGGCCCTGAAGGCAACCTAGGACGAATCTTCTTCGGAGGACGACGACGACGAACTCGATCAGACGAGTTTACTCGCACTGATAGCCCGGGACCAGATCATCGAATCCGAGAGCGAGAGCGAGTCAGAGGCCGACTCCGAGCAAAGCCACAGATCCGCATCCGTTTTCAAAGGGCCAGACTCCGCTGTAAGTATTCCAAGGCTTAATAATTTAGTCAATTATTTACTTCGCAAATTAGCCAAGTCAAACCTTAAGATAAAGTCACTTCTAAAGGAAGTAGCTATCCTTAAAGAAGTGACTAACTCAAAATCCTTACCTGATCAAGTTCAGACTGAAGATTCAACTCAAGTTCAAAAACTTGAGGAAGAAAATTTGAGTTTGAAAAATCAGTTCAAGGATTTAAAAAATACCTTAGAACGGTTCTCTTTGGGCTCCAAGAATCTGGACCTAATTCTTGGGACACAAAGAGCCGTCTACAATAGAACTGGGCTAGGATATAAAAGTAAAAAGAAATATAAATCTTATTTATCCCTAATAAACAAACAAAGTAGTAAATCAGTCCAAGCATGGGTCCCCAAGTCCAAATTGATCAATCAAGTTGGACTTAGCCAATACTGGATTCCAAAGGATCAAATACACTACCTCGATAGACCATATCGAGGCTATGATCCAGGGAGAGCAAAAAGAAAAACGATCTTAAAAATTTAAACTTCAAAATTCAAAATTTGAAATTAAATTATAAATTCAAAATTCAAAATTTAAAATAAAATTAAAAATTCGAATTTAAACTTCAAAATTCAAAATTCGAAATTAAATTATAAATCCAAAATTCAAAATTCAAAATAAAATTAAAAATTCGAATTTAAACTTCAAAATTCAAAATTAAATTATAAATTCAAAATTAAAAATTAAAAATAAAATAAAAAATTCGAATTTAAACTTCAAAAATTAAAAATTCGAATTTAAACTTCAAAATTCAAAATTCGAAATTAAATTATAAATTCAAAATTCAAAATAAAATTAAAAATTCGAATTTAAACTTCAAAATTCAAAATTCAAAATTAAATTATAAATTCAAAATTCAAAATTAAAAATAAAATAAAAAATTTGAATTTAAACTTCAAAAATTAAAAATTTGAATTTAAACTTCAAAATTAAAAATTCGTAATTCAAAACTCAAAATTAAAAATAAAATTAAAAATAGAATTTAAAATTTAAAATCAAATATAGATGGAGGATCCAAACTAGCTGGCACCCCCAACTGAACTACTCGACAGGGTAACTCAACATAATTTACCCGAAATGGGTAAAACAAGAGTACATTACCCGGCAGGGTAATTAAGATTAGATTAAAACGGGCTAGGTTTAACTTGACCCAGAGTACTGGTGAAGTTTTTGGATGATAGTACGTTAGGGAAGCTTGGGCATCGCATGTCTAGGAAGATATAGCTTCGACCTGGTGCATTTGGCCAAGTGGAACTGACCGAAGCTACCCTTAAATGGATCCTAACTAGTTAGACCAAGGATTAGTATTAAGTTCAATGGGCAGGACTATTTGGGAAACCTCGAAGGCATGGTTACTTTAATGAGCTCCTTGTGACTCACCATAGCCCAGAAGTTTATCCAAAGAATACTTACTTGTTGAACCCAAAGCTAAACCTGAATCTAACACAAAGTTAAACCAAACCCTTAAATTCAACAATAATTCATCTCACAACATTTATAGGGTTCCCTGATTGACAATTTAGATAGGGTGAGATGACTAAGAAATTAAATAATGAAAATTGACTTAAACTTAAATCAAGTTAATCAACAATTAAATTATCTTTAATTAAAAAAACCAAAATTATTTTAAAACTCAATTTCAAAATTATTTTAAAACTCAATTTCAAAATTATTTTAAAACTTAAATTTCAAAATTATTTTAAAACTCAAATTTCAAAATTATTTTTAACTTAATTTCAAAATTATTTTTTAATCTTTTAAAATTTAATTAACTCTTAAAATTAATTAACTATAAAATCATTTCAAAACGTTAATTAAAAATAACCATAGGCTTAAGTGTTTGCTAAATTACTTCGAATACAATTGAGTAAGATAGAAAATCTAAGGAGTCTACTTCAATTAAGCTATCTTTAAATCCATGAAAAACCAATTCAAACTACTTCATGTGTAGGAATTGGATCAATAGATGTTGGATAGTGGATGCTCCAGACATATGACTGAAGATAAGTTGAAGTTTACTAAACTCAAGTACAAGAAGTTAGGATCAGTTGCATTCGGCAACGACGGTAAACTTAAAGTAATCGGAAAAGGTAATATTGAACTTAGTTCCGATTTCATTATTCGAAATGTCTTATTGGTTGAAAATTTTAACTTTAATTTACTAAGTATAAGTCAATTATGTGATCACAGCGGATATCTAGTCAATTTTAATAAATCTGGATGTCTAGTTAAAAACATCGAAAACTCTGAAATTAGACTTAAGGGACTTAGGAAGAATAATATCTACACAATTGACTTATCAATATCCTTAATAAAGTGTCTCTTGACACAACAAGAGGAAACTCAACTGTGGCACAGAAGACTGGGTCACACGCACACTAGACTCGTTTCAAAAATGAGTCAAAATGGTCTAGTTCGAGGTTTGCCCAAATTAAAATTTATTGAAAACTCAATCTGTGATGCGTGTCAAAAAGGAAAACAAACCAAGTCAACCCACAAGTCAACCAACCTAGAAAGAACTAACACTGTACTTGAGCTCCTTCACCTTGACCTATTTGATTCACATGGAGCCAAATCACTAAGCAAGAACCAATATTGCTTAGTAACAACTATTTTTTATATCCCTTATTCACTTTTTTTCTATTTTTTTTCATAAGTATTTGCATTGTGCAAAATTTATTTACAAATGTACTTTTGGCACAAATGTTGGGATATTTTGATTTTTCTAAATGAGCTTACATGATTTGAGTCTCATCCAGTAACCAAAATGAAGTTTGAGATATCACCATGGAAACCAAGTACTAAACAAACAAGATGAATCATGACTATTTCAATGATATCAACCATTCAAGCATCAAGTCAAAGTGTAGTGAAAATAAGGTCCTTAAGGTCAAGTCAAAACTAAAAATTATTTCTAATTGATACTTAGCTCAATTCATGCTACTTAAGATAGAGAAAAGAAGTACACTAAACATACTATCATCATTTACAATATCATGAATCAAGATAAAGAACGTGCTAACAATTTGTTTTAGGACAAGAAAACATAAAAATGGAGTTTGATGTTCTCAAGATGTATGCCACAAAAAATCAAAACAAAATGCAAGACATAAGCAAAAACAAAAACAAACAAAGCAAATCAAATGCATGTAATGCATTCCCCAAGACTTAAACTTTTCATTGTCCCAATGAAAACTAAAAACAATGTGGAGGAGATTTTAAGAGAAGTTACCAAGTGATGAGCTCCAAATGGTTGACATTCATGTTTTTAAAGATACTCCTCCATCCAATACTCACATTCCTCCACAACTTTGAATTCTACAACAATAAGATAGACAAGAAAAATTAAGTAGAGGATACATGTTTATTATAAAGAGAGAACTAAAGACATAAAAGAAAATAAGGAAAATGAACTTGGGTTGCCTCCCAAGAAGCGCTTGTTTAAGGTCATTAGCTCGACCACCTCATTAGATTCATCTAAATCTCGCTCTTGGAGGGGTAAGATATTTTAGAACCTTCATACCAAGGATTCTTATTATGGAGGGAGCTTTCAATATTGGAGTTAAAAAGTGAAGTATCGCTCTCTCTATCTTCATCTTCTTTAAAGTTCTTTCGGGTGGTCAAAGATAGTTCAGATTGAGCTTCCAATCATTAGCCCAAGTGAAATCTACACATGCAAAGAAAGTACAAATCTTCCACAAGCATATTAGATAAGATAGAGCCATAACCATATTAAGATAAGCAGAATAAGAAATAAAAACTGGAGCACATCCAACAAAGTCAATGATAGGTACCTCTATAAAATTTTCCAAAAGATCACAAGAAATACTAACCTTACTTTGATGAGAAATATCTGAAATTTCTAAACATGTAGATGTGACTTCCTCTGAATCAAATGATGGTTCTGACTCTGGCTCAGGTGTTGATGATATCAATGATGGTGATTCTTGAGACTCTGCTAGCTCTGCATAAGTCCCTACACATCGTTTCACAACATGATCAATTCTTACAACCTCTAAGGGTTGTGTGGACAAAGGTGGTGATCCTTGAGATGTTGCTTCCACAACACAGCTCCCTACACATTCTTCCATATCATCATCATCAACACATACATCAAAAAATAAACCAACATCTATATCCTCAATAGGAGAATCAATAACAAGAGGATCAATAACTTCACTTGCAGTTTTAAGTTGATCTACCACATCACATTTATCATCTGAAAGTTCAATGTCACTATAACACCCTATAAAATTTGGAGGTAAATCTGAAAACTTATTTACCACTGCATTATCAATAAAATCCTCATTTGAAAAGTCTTCATCTTCAAATACATTCAAAAATTTGCATTCAACCTTACCAGTGTCACAGAATTTTTTAAAGTCATTATTCTCATTGACCCCCACTAACCTTTATGGAAAAGGAACCCTTAGTGAAGGTCTTGGGAAAGATACTTCTAATTTTTCATATTCCCTTTTAGCTTGTGGAGGAGATTCAACTTGCTTATCTTGTGTTGGTATGATCAATCGTTGAGGGAAAGGTACTTGTGGCATTTGGGAACCTCCTGGAATAATGGAACTGAGTTCATGTGGTCTTCTATTGTTCTTCTCCTCAATTCTAAAAATGTCCTTCTTCAGAAGTTCTTCATGATTTTTTTCAATTCTCAACCCAACATCATCACACTTTTCACTAGATCTTGTCTGCGAAGGAGTGGGATCTTCTTTAAACCAATTTGAAACAATACTTTCAATCTTTACCCCTAAATGTTTGAACTCCCCATTCTGTGACTTGTGATTTTCAAAACTCATAGATGGTTGAGTTACAATTTGTTTGACAGGCTCTATAGCATTTATGGCTTGCACTCCTTGAATGTTTGAGGGAAATTTCATCCAACTTATGTTTGACCATTCATGGAGGTTCAATGTCATTTGATCAATTAACATATATGCTTTATCTACACTTTTGTCCATAAAAGAACCTCCAACTGATGAATCCAATAAACTCTTATCTGAGAAAGAAATTCCCCCATAGAATATGTGCAGAATCAACCATTTTTCAAAACCATGACGAGGGCACTGTCTTTGAAGACTCTTGAATCTATCTCATGCTTCAAACAATGATTCTCCATATACCTGAGCAAAATTTGTTATGCAATTCCTCATATACACTGTTCTACTTGGAGGAAAAAAATGATTCAGAAATTGCTTCTCCAATTACTCCCAACTTGTGATACTTTGAGGATGGAGAGAATATAACCAAGTCCTTGCTTTATCCTTGATACTGAAAGGAAATGCCATCAATCGAACTGCATCTGATGACACTCCTTCACATTTCACCATATCACAAATCTCTAAAAATGTTTCAAGATGCAGATAAGGATTTTCTGATACTTCTCCTCCAAATTTGTGACCTTGTATCATGAAAATTAACTCTGGGTCTAGTTGGAAACTTTCTGCTTTAATTTGAGGTTGCACAATGGGAGATAAAAATCTTGCAGAAAAGGGTGTAGAAAAATTTCTCATGGGCCTGCTTGACATGTTAGTGCTCATGGATATTCAAGAAAAAATTATAAAATAAAGAATCAAAGACAAGAAATAAAATGCAATATGAAAAACAAGAAAGAAAATGCAGAATTTAAATTGCAAGAAAGAAAGTGCATAATGAAAACAAGAAAGAAAAGACAAAAGGAAAAAGGAAAGTGTCTAGAATAATTCATATGCCAAAGATTGCAAGATATGTTTACAAAAGAAAAGAAGAAAGAAACTGGATCAAAAGAGAAAACAGAGAAAAGTTAGATTAGAGTGCTAGAAATCAAGAATGCAAGGTTAGAATTAGAATTAGAATTGCAACAAAAAAAATTTGTCAAGAATTAGAAAGATATGCAAATGATGAAAACAGAATTCTAAAGATTAGTTTCAATTATGCTAATGAAAAGAAAATAAAAGTTATATCTAGTCTAACCCAATTGATAATCTCTAATGTTATAGCACAGTCCCGGCAACGACGCCAAAAACTTGTTGACTTCCGTAAGTGTATGGAAATATCGCAAGTAATATAAAAGATTATCGTATCCACAGGGACTGGAATAAGCACTAAGAATATCTCAACGTGAATTAGCTAGACAATAAATCAATGGATTGACAAAGTCTAAGTGTAACTATGAAAAGTAAAAAAAGAATGAAAGAATAGGCAACAAGAATAAAGGCAATGATAAGGGATATTCTAGGAGTTTTGGTTTCTTTGTAAGGTTGTTAAATGTAAATGATCTACCAAATCCTTTTTCTCAATCGTCCATCATTTGTAGAAGGTTGTCGGTTCTCTCTTGCAATAGAGGACCGACCTAGGACTAAAATCCATACCTAGATTGATCAATTAGGAATAAATCTATGTTGTCCTTACACGGGCTTACCTGTCACGTACGTCCCTCAGAAAATCAACATAAGAATTCATCGCTCATCAACCCATCAAGATATAAAGATTAATGCATAAAGCTATCCTACCCTCTTGAAATACCTAATTTCCCCTTCAAGATAATCTCTCAAACGTCCTTACACGGGCATGTTCCTATCACGAAGATCCTTCGGAAAATCGAATGAAGAATTACCTCTACAACTTCCACAAGATATCCAAACTCTCAATCAAGCATGGTAATTAGGCACAATCACAATATTCCACACAAGATCAAATAGATACAAAATAGGACAAAATCGTAGAAATGGGAAATTGACATATCCACAAGAGTTTACATCAAGAAATCCTTACAAATACTCCCTCCATCCTAGAACGAAGATAAACTACTCCATCGATAGAAGAAAGAAATCTGAAAACATAAAGATTACAAACATTCTTGATCCCAATCCAAGAAAAGGAAAGAAAGAAGGCTTATCTATGATGAAGACGGTCTTCGGATCCAATCCACGTTCTCGGAGTCGAATCGGTGAAGATCTTCCCTTAGAATGCCCAGAAATCCACCCAAGAATGGAAGGAATCACCCAAATCTTCCTTTCCCCCCAAAGGGGAGAAGATCCCCTTTGAAATGAAGAAGAAACCTTTATATAGAGGGGGAAATTCGGGTGCCACCCGGCCCCAGGACCTGGCCGTATGTGGGACACGGCCTGACTCACTCCCCTCTATACCAACCTCACACGGCCGGGTGTGAGACACGACCATGGCACACACTACTTCTGCTTCCCTTACATGGCTGTGTAGATCTACACAGCCTGCTCTGCATCTGCCTCTGCCTCTGCCTCTGCCTCTGGAAACCTTATATGGTCGTGTGGCTCACACGGCCATGCCATTCTTCTCCTCTAGAAACCTTACACGGCCATGTGGCTCACACGACCATGTCATTCTTCTCCTCTAGAAGCCTTACACGGTCGGGTGGCTCACACGGCCATGGGCCATGTGGCTCACATGGCCGTGTGGAGATCACACCCCCTTGCATGACATGGCCATGTGGCTCACACACCCCTTGATTGGCCCTGCATAGCTATATCTTATTGAAACGTCTTTTACTCCATCAAGATGGGATTTTCTCTAGTTTATGTCTTCATCAAAGTTGTAGGTCCTGAAGTTATCTAAAAATTTGTTCAAAGAACAACCCAAAACTCCAACGGAACACAAAGTTATGCCTACTTTACTCTTGGTGTGCAGTGCAGGGATTCCACACGGCCCTGTGCTAAGGTCATGTCACATAGAAACGCATTTTAGACCTTCAAGACGTGGTTTTCTCTGGTTGAAGTCTTCATAAGAGTTGTAGATCTTGAAGTTATCTACATTTTAATATCTGGAACGACTCATAACTCCAACCGAACATAACGTTATAGCCATTTTACTTTTGGTCTGCAGTGCTGAAAGTTCCACACGGCCTTCGCACGGCCGTGTGAGGTTCACACGGCCTTTACACGCCCCCACACACGGCCTTGACACGGCCGTGTGGGTGTCACACGGCCAGAACCTGAAGAAAACTTAGTTTTGCATGCCCATGTCACTCTAGAAGCTCTCGACTTCATTTAAACTCCGTTTTTGCTCCAAATCATGTCCTATCAATCAAAACAAGCAAAAAGTATATCTCTGAACAAAATATAATGGAAGTATGACATTATAATGAAATAGGGTGCAATAAACATAGATTATGTTCATGAAGTACAAGTAGATGTGCGTCAAAGTATGTATAAAAGTGTATATAATCTACGCACATCAATTACAAGCATTCTTGATCCCTAAATCCAAGAAATGAGAGAAAGAAAGCTTATCTACGATGAAGAACAGTATTTGAATCCAATCCTTGCTCTCGAAGTCGAAATGTTGAAGATCCGCCCTTGAATCATCGGAAAAACCCTCCAAGAAGGTGGAGGAACTCTCAAATCTTGATTTCCCCCAAAAGGGAAGAAGATCCCCCCTTGAGTTCATGAAGGAGGCCTTATATAGAGGGGAGGTTTGGGCATCACACGGCCCCGAGGCACGGCCGTGTGAGGTTCACACAGCCAAGGCTACTCCCTTCTCTGCCTACCTTACACGGTCGTGTGTGGTACACGGTCGTGTGTGGTACACGGTCGTGACATGCTTCTTCCACAACTCCTTTTGCATTGCCGTGTAGATCTACACGACCTGCACTGCCTCTGCCTCTGGAAATCTTACACGGTCGTGTGGTGCACATGGTCAGGGCCTTCTTGTTCTCTGGAAACCTTGCACGGCCGTGTGGTGCACACATCCAGGGCCTTCTTGGTCTCTGGAAACCTTGCACGGTCGTGTGGTGTACACGGCCGATGCTTCTTTTGGCTTCAAATCTTGGCACGATCATGTGAGGTTCACACGGCCGAGGCCACTTCCTTTTCTGCTGCAACCATAGGGTCAAGGATCTCCACACGGCCTGGGCAACCCCCCACGGCAGGGTTGTGTGAGGTTCAAGTACAGCGCCTTCCTCTCTAGCTTCGCTTGCAAATTTGGCCTCGAACATGAATCCTACACCAAATTCGACCCTTGTATACAGAAAATACAAAAAAGTATATCTCCGAACAAAAAGAGTAAATATGCTGAAAGGAAAGCTGGAAGTACGAAAATGCATAGATAAAGCATGCTCAAAGTATGTGAATGTGCGTCAAAACATGCTAAACAAGAGTATACAATCTACGCACATCAGCTACTTAGCATCCAAACTCTCGGCTCACTTCCTTGACTACCAAAGACTAATCAAGGAACACCCGCTCAACTTTTCTTCC
Organism: Zingiber officinale; assembly: GCF_018446385.1. Classification (NCBI taxonomy): domain Eukaryota; kingdom Viridiplantae; phylum Streptophyta; class Magnoliopsida; order Zingiberales; family Zingiberaceae; genus Zingiber; species Zingiber officinale. The sequence goes on along the minus strand of NC_055986.1, from coordinate 15,190,611 downwards.
ATTCTGAAGTAGCCCTTTTTCTTTTCTTACAAAGAACTATGTAAATAAACTTCTTTTCGTTGCATATAAAACTTTATTTTCTCAAATCCTGCTTATTAGTCATGCTTAACTGTTTTATTTGCTATTATCTTTTTATGTATTCGAGCTTGCCCTGTGTATGCTAAGCAAAGGATCGTCTAAGTCTAATTTCATGTACTAAGGAACTTAGAAGTCTTATCCCTTATGACAAAACTTTGAGTGTCTGACCAGGTTTCTAATGGGCCGGGCATATTTACTTAGTCGGGTGCATGATAAGGACTACTCGAACAAGAATAGAACCTCCTTGAGACGTACAGAACTAAGTCTGACTGAGTCTAAGATCGACTAGACTCGAAGGCTTGTCCAGCCCTAAGGCCAATTGATTGTTTGGTAAAATCCACTTAAGCGTATGAGAAATGAAGTCTTAAAAATCCATTCGAGCTTAAGACCGATTAAGGTATAAAGGCCTTGAGCCTTGAACATTAAAAATGAGGATTCATCTTGATACATGTGTCAATGTTTCGAAGTGATAATTAACCCATCACATCTGTTATAAATGTGCATTTCTGATTAGTGACATGTGTTCATACACCTTATTCCTCTGACACACCAAATAGTGCACAGTTTTCCAAGCACACGTCACTTCAACTTCTAATTTTAACGATTGTGATCGTTAATGCACCTTTTTGTCCTCCTGATCCAATGGTCCACATTAAAAGTGGGTTTGAAGGGTTTCTTCGAAAAAACCTTTAAAACCCTAACACATTCTTCTTCCTCACCTTCTTTCTCAATGAGCCTTCTGCTTTTACGAATCTCGATGAACTCATTTCTTCCTTGTCTACCCACTCTTAATCTTACTCCTTACTTTCTCTCCTTATCTTTTTTCATGGATACCTCTGGTCTGGCCTATACCCTCCTTGTCTCCAATTTTACGACATAGACCTTGACGATTTGCGGTACAACTACAACATTCCCCTCTCTATGCATATGATTGTGCCGACTACACAAGCGCATTCCCATCTTTCTCCTCCAAACTATATAACTTTCTTTAAGGAGCAAATGCAGGCAGGCTCACAATTTCCTATTCCCCCATTCCTTTTCGAAGTGAGCCAGTATTTTAGCATTCCCCTTCACCAGCTAATTCCCAACTCAATTCGCTTGATATGTGGGGCGACCATCATATTCCATTTATTCTGGGCTCCCCTTTCCCACCATTTATTCCATTGCTTTTTCTATCCTAAAGAAGTGACTGAGGGCATCTTTTGCATCACTGCCCGGTCGAAAATGGATCTTTGCCCAAGGTGGTGATTAGAAGAATGCATATTTTTTTATTTGTCTTCCTACCCCTGTGTCTTGGCCACATGCCTGGCAGCAGAACCTTCCAACAACAGCAACTTTGGGTGATGTTAATAGGGAACCATCCCTTTGCAAGGTCGTATCAAAATTGATCGGGCTAAAGTTTGATGTCTCCATACTACTTCAAAAGGAGTTCCCATATATGTTCGAGTTAAGTCCATCCAAATTCGAACTGACCTTCTCCTTCGGTAAAAAATATATTATTTCTCCTTGATTTTGAATAAAAACTTCTCCTCGACTTCTATTGCATCTAACCAATATTACATGGGCAGCGGAAGTTATCTCCAAATATTTTCTTTTAAATAAAATCCAGGTAAATGAAGATACTTTAAATCGACTAGGTGATGTAATCCTAAAGAAGTGTGAGGCTGAGTGGGCATCTTCATCCTTTGGTCTTCCTCTAACGATAATGACCACTTCTGGATCTAGTTCTAGTGGCTTGGATGCCCCTCTCACAAAAAGGAACTGCTCGAGTGTTTTAGTCTTGTTAGAACGACCAACATTCGAGCAGGTCGCTGATGAATCCCAAGCTCCGTCTGTTTAAGGAAAAGAACCACTAGTCGTGGTCCATTATCGAGCCGAGCCCATTACTCTAAGGTCGTCTAGTCCTTCTTCCATACCTTCATCTTCCCCACAACCCCAACCGATTGGGACAACTTCCATACATTTGCCTCCCATCCATCCAGCCCTGCCAATGAGCCATGCTCTGGGCGCCCATCCTCCTTCCAGATCAGTTCCCTTGAAGAGCTCAATCGCCAATTTCACCTTACATTCAGTTTACCAGCTCAACAGGGGATGAATTCCACTTCACTCTCTTATAGGGTGGTCAAGTTGAAGAGCCCATTATCTGATGCATGGACAAATGTGAGGAGGTGCCCAAGGGAATTCACAGCTTCTGAGCAAGTGGATGAGTATGCTCAAAGTGCTACTACGATAAGCTTGTAATATTTCCTTTAGTGGGTAAACTTTCTGTTGGTACCCCGTGGTAGTTTTGATATGATCAACCAAGTTAGGTTAGATTCTATTGGTATTTAATCTCTGTGTCTAAGAATACAAGAGATTAGGAGCATAGGAAGTTGAGCGAGAGACCCATCTAGCGAGAAGGACAACACGAGAGAGAGCGGGTGGGCTTGGTGCGTCTGAAGGACGAGGTGCTGCGAAAGAGTACACCGGCAGATGAGAAGGACGCATACGGTGGTCTGAGGGATGAGAAGCCAGGAGGAAGACTGCTCGAGGAGAAGGCCAAAAAATGGGTTCAGGTGAGCCCTATTTCGGTTAGCTGAAATCACCCAAGCAATCGGAGCAGCAAGAGAGCCAAAAGGGAGTTACGGAGCTGCTGGAGGCACCCTCAATGGAGTTAAAGGTGCATCCACGCCTTTCAGTGGGAAGGCACCTTCAACAAGGTTGAAGGCAGATTCAACCCACCATGGAAGGCGCCTTCAACCCTTTTGAAGGCATCTTAGACTGGGCAAAAGTGAACATTGGCGAGAATAAAACTTTCTCCTCACTTGACTCGCTGGAGGCGCCTTCCACCTTGTTGGAGGCGCCTTCTAGCCCTGGATAAGATTTACCAGAGGCTATAAAAAGATACCTGGATCTAGGAAATAGACTAACAACTCCTGTATTCATTTTCTAGCTACTTTCTGAGCTTCCAATAAGTGTAAGAGGCTTCTCCGCCTTCAAAGAAGGAGATTTTTAGTGCATTTACTTGGCTTGGATTAACAAGCACCTAGGTTGTAACCAAGTAATTATTTTGGCCTCTTCTTTTTAAGTTGTTCATTTATTCTATTTTTAACTGCATTACTAATCTGAGTTAAAAGATCGGGAAAGGTTTTGTTTTATTTCTTTACAAGTAATTCACCCCCTCTTGCTGGTCTACCTGGCCCAACACTTTCTCTTAATAACATTCTCCCTGTTGTTCTTTTTTAGTTCTATGCTACCGGACTAACTTTAAGCCATCTAATGGTGGACTTAGAGAGAGATAACCAAATTTTAAAAGATCGTGTGGGGGAATTAGAACTTTCTACTTCTAACCTGAGTGAGGTGATGGCCCAGTTGCAACAGGAAGTAGATAACCAAGCTAGATTGTTATTGAACTTAGGGACCTCCCTGAAGAAGTCCCAACAACTGGTAGATTCTCAACAGGAAGACAAAAGAAAATTAGAAGGCATGTTGAGCACTAGTGAGTCTAAGCTCCAAGTGAAAATCGCTATAAAAGACAAGGTCTTACTCGACTTAGCTAAAAGGATTGCCTTGTTAGAAGAAATAAGAGTCTCCCACGCCTCAAGATCAGCCGAACAAACCAAAGAATTATCCTCCAAAGATATGTTGATCCTTGAACATCAGCATAATTTGGACACGCAAGACACCCGGCTAGAATCACTGCAAATCAAACTAGATTCTACTAAGTCTGAGCTATCTTTTTCCAAAGCCGAAGAGAACGAGCGTTTTGAGATGAGGTGAAAAACCAATCTCAAATTTTGAGAATTTGGTGTCATATTTGGTGATCGGATAACAACGGCTCTTGAAAGATCGACAACATTGGATCTATAAACTGACAACTTGGAGCTGAAAGGGCAGTTCAAAAACACGAGGATGGCTACCTCTCAACTGAACCCCCCCCCCCCATAGGATCTATAGATCGGTAACAACTCTTGAAAGAACTCCCCAAGGACCTTTTAGGTAAGTTTGAGTGAACAAGAATGTACAACATGATTATCTATATGCCTTGTAATTGTTGAAGAAAATAGGAATTAAATGATAAACTTGTATTAACCACTATTAAACAATACCTGTCTCTGTATTTTTACAATTTGTTGATGCCTCCCTCATGAGATGAAATTCGAACGAGCATTTCCCCTTGATAAAAATCCAACAATACGGAGATCTAGAGGTTAAGTATATAAATAATTATGTTACAGTCGCGCTGATGAGAAGGCTGGGCAAGAAATTGCACCAGGTAAAATAATCAGGCCGACAAGAATAATTGCTATCATAATCTGATCTGCATAATAATCTGGATGGAATAACACCGAGAGGGATAATCAAATTGACCAAAATAATAAAGTCGTATAGAGGAGTTATCCTAGCTGAAGTAGTAGTTGGATATCCAATCGTGTAAGTCAACACACTCATAAGTCCATGAATTGCTATTATTGAAATGGGCTAAATAATTTTTCTCCCGAGCAACTCAATTCTATCGTGCGAGGATTTTAACCTAGGTGGAATATACATAAAATATATGTGAGAGCAAGCTCGCTCATAGCCCAATCAAACGGCCAGGGAGTTTGGAAAAAATATAGAAGTGCGAGAGCATGCTCGTTTATAATCCAACCTGGTGCTCGAGAGTTTGGAATTTATATATAGGCACGGGAGCATACTCGCTTATAACCTGGTCTGGTACTTGGGAGTCTAGAATTTATATATAGGTGCAAGAGTATGCTCGCTTATAACCCGACTTGGTGTTCGGGAGTCTAGAATTTATATATAGGTGCGAGAGCATGCTCGCTTATAACCCGGTCTAGTGCGCAGGAGTCTGGGACTTAGTGCGAGAGCATGCTTAATTATAACCCGGTCTAGTGCTCGGGTGTCTGGGACTTGATGTGAGAGCATGCTCTCTTATAACTCGGTCTAGTGCTCAGGAGTCTGAGACTTGGCACGAAAGCATACTCGGTTATAACCCGACCTGGTGCTCAGTAGTTTGGGACTTGGCACAAGAGCATGCTCACTTATAACCCGGCTTGGTGTTTGGAAGTCTTGGACTTGGCGCGAGAGCATACTCGCTTATAACCCGACCTTATGCTTGGTAGTTTGGGACTTGGCATGAGAGCATGCTCACTTATAACCTGGCCTGGTGGTCAGGAGTCTATGACTTGGCACGAGAACATGCTCGCTTATAACCCGACCTGGTGCTCAGGAGTTTGGGACTTAGCGCGAGAGCATGCTCACTTATAACCCAGCCTGGTGCTCTGGAGTCTGGGACTTGGTGTGAGAGCATGCTTGCTTATAATCCGGCCTAGTGCTCAGGGTCTAGGACTTAGCACGAGGGCATGCTCGCTAATAACCTGGCCCAGCACTCGGGAGTCTATGACTTGGTGCAAGAGCTGTTAGGACTCGTGCGACCGGCAAGAGGGGAGGGGTGAATTACCTATAAATTACAAATAGACCATTCTCAATCTTTCAAATAAGATTAGTAGAATAATTAACTTAAAGTAGTTTAACAACTAATAAAAGAAAGAGGCATAGAAAGTTACTTGGTTATAACTTAAGTGGTTGTTAATCCAAGGTAAAATAAAGTACTAAAAGATATCCTTCGGTGAAGGCGGAGAAGCCTCTTACACTCGTTGAACGCTCAGAAAGTTACTAAAAAATGAATACTTGAGTCGTTGTCTATTTCCTAGGTCCAGGGGTCCTTTTATAGCCCTTAGAAAGCCTTATCTGAGGTTGGAAGGCGCCTCCAACAAGGTGGAAGGCGCCTCCAGTGAGGTAAGCGAAGATAAGGTCTTATCTATGCCAACGGTTGTATTTTGCCCAGTCTAAGGCGTCTTCAAAGGGTTGAAGGTGCCTTCCATGAGTGGTTGAAGGTGCCTTTCTATAGAAAGGCATAGAGGTGCCTTCAGCCACACTGAGGGCGCCTCCAGCAGCTCCGCAGCTCCCCAGCTCCCCCTTTGGCTCTTCTACTGCTCTGATCATCTGGGTGATTTCGTCCATCCGGAATTGGGTTCAACCAGACTCTTCTTCTGGCCTTCTCCTCAAGCAGACTTTCTCCCCATCTTCTCATCCCTTGAACATCCTTCCCATCCACCGGTGTACTCTTCCGCATCACCTCATCCCTCAGGTGCACTGAGCCCTTTGGCTCTCTCCCGTGTCGTCCTTCTCGCTAGCTGCATCTTCCGCTTAACTTCTTGTGTTCCTAAGCTCCTGCACACTTAGACACAAGGATCAAACACAATAAGACCTAACTGAATTTGGTTGACCACATCAAAACTACCTCGGGTTCTAACAATCTCTCTCTTTTTGATGTGCATCAACCCAAGTTCAAGTAGAGTTAAAAATAATATAACTTATGTAAGAAAAAATAATATAACTTATGTAAGGAAGTTGCAATTAGAATCAAATATTGTAATGAATTAAGCAATAAAATTTGTAATTTAAATTAGCAAAAATTTTTACTCCCCCTTAACTTGTACTTACTTCTCCCCCTTTGATCACATTAAAAAATAGAGTACTTTTAAATGACTTGGAAGTCATTCCAAAACAAAGTCTAAGGGAAAACAAATTTTGAAAAAATATTTTGAAACATTCTGAAAATTTTAATAGGAGTTTAATAGACATATATAAAACAGATATAAAATTTTGCACAAAAGAGTTAACTTAAGCAGAAAATAAATTCTAAAAATACTTTAATTTTAAAAACTACCTTTCTGAGTAATTAACAACTATTTTTATATTGGCCAAAAAAATAGTTAACTATTTAACAGTTAGTCTATTAAACATTTATTTTAATAACTGACTTCTAGGCTGTAGCGAGGTACTAGGCCATCTTGGATATTGGAACAACAACCACTTCTAGACAAAGCCTTTTAAAGAAATTAAACATTTAATTTTTTCTGTAAATTGTAACTTTTAAAAAAGTTTAATTTATTCTAAGCAGGATTTGGAAACCCAATATAAGTTTCTTTTTACTGGATTGATTAAGTATCTTTTAGGAACATATTTTGGTGATAACTTTTTAAATTTGACCCTTATGGTATCTAAAATATCAATTGAGTTCTTGATAATTTCTAGAATATGAGCATACCGAATTTTTAAAATTTTCTATTTATTGCTTTAAATTTACATTTTTAATTTTTAATTTATCAAGCTTCTATATTAAGCAAGATTTAGGTAAGATTCTTTTTATTTCTAAGTTTTCCTTTTTCAAATTTTCCTTTTTGTTTTTTAATTTGCACATTAATTTAGTCATAGATTTAATGCCAAAGTAAAGTTGATCAGGAGGTAAGAGGCATACCTTACTTATCATGTCAGATCTGAAGATTGATTCTCTCTGTGCTTCACTACATTAGTCTGATGTCGCTCTCCCTTCATCGATGCTGGTTTCTGAGAAGCTTTGTTCTTTGTGACTAGCCATCAGTGCTAGTCCAGCGTATGCTTCTATTTTTGACTCAGATGATGATCTTTCATCCCAAGTGGCCTTGAGATTCTTGTGCTTGTTTTGCTTGGGGCCTTTGCCTTTTCCCTTTTTGAGCTTCGGGCAATCTTCCTTTATATGTGTCCTTCTTTTTGACACTGGTAGCATCGAACCTTCCTTCTATTTCTTTAAATTTTCTATTCTGTAATTCTTTAAATTTATTAGACTTAATTTTTTTTTTAACTTTCTTACCATATACGCTTCTTGGTCTCCTTCCAGATCTGAGACTGACTTGGGTTCGTCCTTCCTGGTGGCTTTAAGTGTCAGATTCTGACTTGACTCTACTGTTGTACCTGCATATCGAGTCTCATGTAATTCTAAAGTTGAAAATAATTCCTCTAGGGTACTTACCTCAAGTCCTTCGAGATGTAGTATGCATCTACGATCAAAGTCCATTCAGGGGTTCTAGGAAAGGCGTTTAGTGTGTAGCGTACCGAGTCCCGGTTAGTTACCGTTTCACCAAGGTTGCCCAGTCCAGTGATTAGCTCCTTAATCTTCGTGTGCAGTTCGGCTACCTTCTCACCTTTTTCTAGACAGATCTTCGTTAGTTTGTTCCAAATAATTTCCTGTCATGCAAGTTTCACTTCGGATCTTCCTTCGTGGAATTCCAGGAACTTCTCCCAAAGGTCATTTGCCGATGTGTAGCTTTCGATGTGATTTACTTCTTTAGACAGTAATACACTTAAAAGGTGATATTTCGCTCTACTGTTGGCTACGAAATTGCTTTGCTCCTTTTTCATCCAGAGGTACTCTTCTTTCTCTACACCTTGTTGATCTTTTGGAACTGCAAAATCATACTTAATTATTAAAAGAATTTCAAAGTCAGCTTTTAGGAATACCTCCATTCGGCATTTTTAGTGTGCGAACTCCCCCTTGAACTTTGGTGGAATGAGGCTTTGTCCGGCCATTGATTTTGCTTCATTCGACAGTTAATCCTTCTGAAGCATCCTCGCTCTGATACTACTTGTTAAGACCCGTGCGACCGGCAAGAGGGGAGGGGTGAATTGCCTGTAAATTACAAATGGACTTTTCTCGATCTTTCAAACAAGATTAGTAGAACAATTAACTTAAAGTAGTTTAACAACTAATAAAAGAAAGAGACACAGAAAGTTACTTGGTTACAACCTAGGTGGTTGTTAATCCAAGACAAAATAAAGCACTAAAAGATCTCCTTAGGTGAAGGCGAAGAAGTCTCTTACACTCGTTGAATGCTCAGAAAGTTACTAGGAAATGAATATTTGAGTTGTTGTCTATTTCCTAGGTCTAGGGGTCTTTTTATAGCCCCTAGAAAATCTTATTCGAGGCTGGAAGGTGCCTTCAACAAGGTGGAAGGTGCCTCCAATGAGGCAAGTGAAGATAAGGTCTTATCTTCGCCAACAGTTGTATTTTGCCCAGTCTCAGGCGCCTTCAAAGGGTTGAAAGCACCTTCCATGGGTGGTTGAAGGTGCCTTCAACCCTGTTGAAGGTTCCTTCCCATAGAAATGAGTGGAGGTGCCTTCAGCGACATTGAGGGCGCCTCTAGCAGCTCCACAACTCCCCCTTTAGCTCTTCCGCTGCTCTGATCGCCTAGGTGATTCTGTCTAACTGGAATTGGGCTCATCCGGACCCATCTTCTGGCCTTCTCCTCGAGCAAGCTTCCTCCCCAGTTTATCATCCCTCAAATCTCACGCACGTCCTTCTCATCCACCGGTGTACTCTTTCGCAGCACCTTGTCCCTCTGACGCGCCGAGCTTGTAGGCTCTCTCCCGTGTTATCTTTCTCGCTAGCTACGTGTTTCACTCGACTTTTTGTATTCTTAAGCTCCTGCACACTTAGACACAAGGATCAAATACAACAGGACCTAACTAAATTTGGTTGACCATATCAAAACTATCCTAGAGTTCTAACAAGAGCATGCTCGCTTATAACCTAGCCTTGTGCTTGGGAGTCTGGGACTTGGCCCAAGAACATGCTTGCTTATAATCTGACCTGGTGCTCGGGAGTCTAGAGTTTATAGATTTTTTGAGATAGTCGCTTGTATTTTTCATTAAGTGTAAAAATTCAACATGCTACATTAATGCATTACAAACGTACTCTAAGCCCTATTGGGTTCTAGATGATTTGCACTCCAAGGTCACTCCAACCTTTTTCCATCTACGTCATAGAGATAATAGGAGCTTGTGGCCATCTTCTCACTATTTTGTATGGTCTGTCGCATTGTGATTCCAATTTAGCAACACCATTGACTGATTTGATCCGTTTCCAGACTAGGTGATCTATCTAAAAAAACCTTGGAATAACTCTCCTATTGTAGTTTTGCTTCATTCTTTTGTGGTAGGCCATTAGTCGAACGATTGCCTTATCTCTGATATCCTCTATCAAATCTAGCTCCATAAGGCGTCGGTCGTTGTTGTCTTCATCATATAATTGTCTCTGATCGGATTCTATGCCCACTTCGACCGAGACTATTACTTCACCACCATAAACAAGATATAAAGGTGGTATACCTGTTGCTTCATGGGGAGTAGTGCAATAAGACTATAATACACTAAGTAATTCATCAACCCAACTTCCTCCTACATGATCGAGCTTAGTTTTGAGTCCTCTTATGATTTCTCAGTTGGTGACTTCGGTCTGACCATTATTCTCTGGATAAGCTATAGATGTAAATACCTGTGTAATACCATAACTTAAACACCACTCTCTAATTTTTCCTGCCTTGGAATTATCTTCCATTATCTAAAACGAGCTTATATAGAATCCCAAATTGGCATTCAATATTTTTCCAGAAGAATTGGATAATCATCTGCTTAGTTATCTTAGCTAGTAGCTCGGCTTCCACCCACTTGGAAAAATAATCCACCGCCACTAACAAGAATTTTTTCTGAGCAAGTGTCATAGGAAAAAATCCTACAATGTCCATACCCCACTGATCAAATGGGCAGGAAATAATCAAAGTTTTAAATAACTCTGTAGGGCGGTGTGGAATATTCTGGTGCTTATGACATGATAGGCAAGTTATCACTAATTTGGCAGCATTAGCCTGCAGAGTGGGCCAAAAATACCCAACCAGTAATATCTTCCGAGCGAGCGATCGACTACCTGCATGGCTTCTACATGAACCTTGATGCACTTCTTGTAGGATATACTACACATCCTCAAGGCCAACACATTTGAGTAGTGGTTGAGAAAAAACCCTCTTCTATAAATGATCTCCAATTAGAGTCAACCGATCGACTCTCTTCTTAATCATACGTGCTTGTTCCTGGTCGGTCGGCAAGACACTCTGCTAGGGAAATAAAATTAATGATGTTCTCTAGCCAGTCTATAAGACATGCCTCGGCCTGTCTTTCAATATGATCTACCAGTAGAGTCTGTTCCATGGGCTTATCTAGGATCCATGGAACTATAGTAGAGGCCAATTTGGCTAGATCATCTGCTATTTGATTCTCCGATTAGGGAATCTTTTGTATAAGTACCTCCTGGAACTTGACCTTCAATTTATCAAATACCTCTATATAGAGTCTAAATCATTCATTATTAATCACAAAATTGTCTACTAATTATTGAGCAACCAACTGAGAATCTGAATTGATTAAAATATGGGTGGTTCCACATGCCTTGTGGCTTGCATGCCGGTTATCAATGCTTCATATTCTACTTCATTATTAGTAACACGGTAATTTAGCCAAATGGACAATTGCATTCTATCCTCCATAGGCGATATTATAAGAATTTCTATTCCGCTGTCCTATTGGTGGATGATCCATCTACATATATCTTTCAAGTTTCTTCTGGATCAAGGTTTGTATTTCCATTGTAAAAGGCTAAGGCCTGAGCTTTGATGGCTGCTCGAGACTGATATTGTATATCATATTCATTAAGTTCCATGGTCCACTTGATCAACCGCCCTAAGGCCTCTAGGTTGAGAAGTATTCAACCTAAGGTGCTATTAGTCAATACAATAATCGGATGAGAAAGGAAATAAGGGTGTAACCTCCGAGTGGATAAAACTAGTCCATACGTCAACTTCTCGAGTGTGGTGTAGCAACACTCAGCACCTTTCAATAAATGTCTTAAAAAATATATAGTTTATTATTTATTTTCTTCTTGCCTTATCAACACCAACCCCACTGCATGCTCATTTGAAGACAAGTAGACCTGCAAAGGTTCTCCCACTATTGGCTTAGTTAGGATGGGCAGGACGGACAGGTAATTCTTCAAAGGCTTTATCGCAGTCAGTGTCTCATTGAAATTTGGTTGCTCGGCGAAGTATCTGGAAGAATGGCAAACTCCGGTCGGACGATCGTGAGATGAAGCAGGACAACATCGTGATTCACCCGGTCAATCTTTGTGCTTCTTTATGACTGCATGGGGGAGCCATGTCTTGGAGAGCCAGCACTTTACTTGGGTTGACTTCAATTTATGCTCGGTCACGATGTAGCCCAGGAACTGCCCGCTCTTCACTCCGAACCAATATTTGCTAGGATTAAGCTTTAGCTCGTATTGTCTTAAGGTTTAGTAGGTCTTCTCAATGTCTACACATAGATTGACCGTTCAGAGGGACTTGATAAGGATGTCATCCACATAAACCTCCATATTTCACCCGATCTGCTCTTGAAACACTTTGTTCATGAGTCATTGCTAGGTTGTCCTTGCATTCTTTAGCCCGAATGACATGACAATATAATAGTAGGTTCCTTCAACAGTTATAAAGCTAACCTTTTCTTGGTCGTCCTTGGCGAGAGGGACTTGATGGTAGCCCTGGTATGCATTCAACATGCATATAAATTCATAGCTGGTAGTTGAGTCCACCACCTGGTCAATGCGAGGTAAAGAATAATAATCTTTGGGGCACGGTTTGTTGAGATCTCTGAGGTCTATGTAGGCTCACCATTTATTTTCCGGCTTAAACACTAAGACCACATTGGCCAGTCAGCTTGGGAATTGTAATTTGTGGATGTAGCCTGCTCTAGTAACTTGCCCATTTCTTCTTGGATGATTAAATTATCCTCAACTCCAAAGTCCCACTTTTTCTATTCAACTGGCCAAGCGTCCGGGTAGATGCGAAGCATGTGCTCCATAACTATCAGAGAAACACCTTTGATTTCCTTGGGCGTCTAAGCGAAAATGTCATTATTGCGTGTGAGACATGTGACCAGCACTTCTTTAACCTCTGGAGCCAGGTCAGCGGCAATATGGGTGTTCTCCTCCGACCGTCTAGGCTGAATCTGTACCTCATCTTTCTCCTCATAAATAAGTGTAGGAGACACCTCGTGGATGGTGTTGATCTCCCTCCACTGGATCTTCTGGGAAATGTTGGCTTTGATTTTTATTATCTTAACGTAGCACTTGTGTGCTATCAACTGGTTTCCTTTAAATTCCCAGACCTAGTCGTCCACAAGAAATTTTTTTTTTTTTTTGAAGAAGGTAGAGACGACTGTCCTAAATTCATTGAGGGTCAGTCGACCCAAAATGACGTTATATGCGGAGGGCGTATCCATGACTATAAAAGTCCATCAGTGCATCCTCATTAGGAGCTCCTCTTCTAAGGATATGACCAACTTTATTTGGCCGAGTGATTGGACTTCATTCCCGTGATGTCGTACAGGGGCATCGTCATGGGCTGAAGATCGCTTGGTTCTATCTACAGCTGCTCAAATGTCTATTTAAAGATAATATTGATAAAGCTATTTATGTCAACAAAAGTACGATAAATGTTATAATTGATTATAACAACCTTAATTATTAAAACATCATCATGAGGTACTTCGACCCCCTCTAAATCTTTAGGTCTGAAGTTTATTTTGGGTCCTTGGGCCTATTCTTGGCTATAGCTATCCACGTGGATCTTTAATCTGCGGGTGTAGAACTTCCTTGTCAGGTTGGAGTCTTCATCGGTCGGACCTCTAACAATCATACTAATATCTCCTCCGACGACATTGTTATGATTTTCTTCTTGCCGTATCGAGGGTTGCTCCTGCTAGGCTTGGGTGGGGTTCTGAGCTTGGTCTCCTTGCCGCTGAGGTGCCCTTTGGCGCTAATCGACACCTTGGTAGTCTCTCCTGGGTAGACCGTTAGGTCGCTGATAATGTCGGTAATTGGGAGATGGAGAATGTCAGAGGTAACTTTGGTTAGCGGCCTGACAATTCGCCCAATTAAAATGATAGAAATCCTGGATGTCATTGGTCGCTGAGCGGTGATATGTACAGAATATGGGCGGAGCCTATCTAAGAGGTTCGGGTCACTCCACCCACCTGGCCTCCACTTGTTGCATGCCTGGAGGCCAAGGTTTTGGATGACGTGGTTGAGGACCCGCTCGGGGTCCTTTATATGGAGGTGGGGGAGGCGGTTCTCAGCGCTCGGGAGCAAAGGCCTGAGCGGGCGCAAAAACTTCCTTTCTTCAAGCAGATTGTACTTCCTCCATATTAATGTAATCAGTTGCTCCGTTGAGAAAATGGTCAAAGTCTCTAGGCGACCTCTTGATGAGGGAGCGAAAGAAATCATTGTCAGTGATCCCTTGGGAAAAGGCACTAACCAAAATCTCCGGGGTGGCCGAGGGAACATCCATGGCCACCTGATTAAACTTTTTGATGTAAGCCCGGAGTGTTTCCTTATGCCCCTGCTTGAGCGAGAAGAGGCTCAAGGGGGTCTTGTAGTAACAACAACTGTTGGCGAAATGATAAAGGAAAGTCTTGCAGAAATCCTTGAAACTGCATATGGATTCGGTCGGCAGTCGCTTAAACCACCTCTGTGCGGAGTAAGAGAGTGTGGTGAGAAACACTCAACATTTTATGTCGTTTGTATATTGGTGAAGGAGGGGAGCATTTTCAAACTTCATGAGATGATCCTCTTGGTCTATGAACGCTGTATATTCCCCTATCGCTAGGGGACGGTAGTGTTTAGGCAGCTTGTCGTCCAGCACCCCCTGGCAGAACGACATACTAATCCGTTTGGGAGAGCTGCTAGCCATCGGGGCTTTTCCTTTGCATAGATCTCGAGTAGGTGCATCCCCAGAAGATGATTCTTGAGGTCGCTCCTCTCGTCCCACATACTCAGGCGGCGTGCGAAATAACGCCAGATGATACATAGGCGATTGGGGCGTGGATGGTAAGTGGGTCGATGGAACATACACAGGCACCAAACCAACCACTGGAGGAATTGGTTGGCGCTCTGTTCGACCTCCTACTCGGGCCCCTCACCTAGTATGAGGGCTTGTTGTTGATGCAGCGCGATCATGCAGGAAAGTACCACCATTTGCTGCTTGTTGTTATTGCTGCATCAGTTTTTGCGCTTGAGCATTGATTAATATTTCTTATTCCTCTTATGTCAAGGTAACTGTGGTGACTCATCCAACTTCTTCCATCTTTGAGTTTCAGATTCAAGTGAAGATTCCCACAAACAACGCTAAATATGATCTTGTCTATAAGCTAGAGAGATAGTGCGCTGAGCAGGTGGTTGCGAGGTTGACTAAGTGAAGACTTTAGATGGGAGAAGGGGCTATGAACGGGAATGAAAATTATTCCTATGCACACTCAAGATAGCAGACAAACGTCAGTGCCAAAAACTAGGGAAGAGATCTCTGGCGAAAGCCCTCCGACGCTTAAGTTTGTATGAAGCTTGAGCGAGAAATTTAATAGTAGCAGAGTGTGTCAAGGAGTATCAAAGCGTAAGTGTCTCCAAAAGCGTCTTTAAGCGTACCTTGTGTTGGTGCAAGCTACACCAGAATCAAACCTGAGTTTTGATGTTGTCAAAGGTTCAAGTTAAGTCTTGTTATGATCTAACAAGTTGACTGAGTGTGCAGGATGTTTACTCAACCGGGAAAGTCCTAGCTGGAGGCTAGGCGGAGAAATCTTAGCAAATCGTGGAACCCAAGTGCAAGTCCAAGTGGGTCGAGGGGACCCGAAGCTTGGCAGAGTGATCGAGAGGTCTGGAGGACCGAAGATCGAAGGAAAAGTCCTGGGGAGCCAATCAAGGCTGAGTGAAAAATCCAAACTAGATCTGGAGGATCAAAGTTTGGCAGGTAGGTTGAGGTAAACAAACTGGAGGAGCGACAGTGAGGTCAGGTTCCCGAAGGGAACAACCTTAGGTCGCTGATCCAACTGAAGAAACCGGGAAGGTTTCCAAGTTGAGATCAAGAATAGTTCTACTGTTCTTTTATTTCTCATTATTATACTATTGTGCTAATATCTGTGTTACAGGTTGTTTTGGTCTAACATCTGTGTTGCATGTTATTTTAGTCTAACACTGTCTTGCAGGTTAAGTTGGATCGGTCGACCGAACCAAAGGATCGGTCAACCGAACCAAGTAAGATCAGCACATAAGTCAGTCCAGATCAGAACTGAGCCAGAATCGGATCAAAGCCTGATCGGTCGACCGAACCATGATGACTCAGACCAGCCAGTTCATCAGCACCGATCAGCAGCAAAGGAAAGATGGGCTGATCGGTCGACCGAACCCAAGGATCGGTCGACCGATCCAATCAACATTAAAGCTGTATTAAATCAAGATCACGGTAGATTCTGACGAACAAGGAAAAGCTTGTTCGGTCGACCGAAAAAGGGGTTCAGTCGACCGAATAATTAAAAACCAGTAAATGCAAAAGATCGAGCCAGCTTCGAACTTCAGCCAGGAAGGAAGGGAGAGGGTTCGGTCGACTGAACAGTGGGATCGGTCGACCGAACCTCCAGTACATCTATAAAATCAGGCTCGAAGACAGAGGCCAGGATAACAATTTTTTTGATCAAAAATTCCTGTTCTGCAAGCGACTCGTTCTCATCTGTGCAGCAAGCTACATCATCCGGAAGTGCCGACCTAAGTTACATCTTCATTTTGGTTGTCGGTAAAATTTATTTTAAGCTTGCATTTGTAATTCATTTAAGCAAGGTAGTAGGGTGTTACTATCTTGCTCCATTGTACGATCTACTTCTTTTCGAAGAATTTCGGAAAGAAGAGTTATAGTGGTTTGCTCACCGGTGCGGTCAAGGACCGCGAGCCTTCGAGTAGGAGTCGAGCTAGGCTTCGAACGAAGTAAACAAACTGTCTCTATTTACTTTCCGCTGTGCATAACTTTGATTTAAAAAGAAAAGAATAGTTTTAAAAAGCGCGATATTCACCCCCCCCCCCCCCCTCTATCGCTCCAAATGATCTATCACCTTGCCATCGGAGAGGACCCCCTTTTATATACTATCTCTCATAACCTCCGTAATCATAAGGTGGCAGAGAATGTCGGGTGTCAAAAGTTGTCAAGTAAAGGAATATGTATTCTAGGAGGTGTATAGTCACCGTTGGAGGAATCTTCTGTAGGACCGTTGCGGCCGGCTAGAGAGGGGGGTTGAATAGCCCTATAAAACATAAAAAAACCATTTCCGACTTTTCAAACTGACACTTGCATATAAAATAGAAAAGCAATAAATCAAAACAGAAAAAGACGAGGCACCAGATGTTTACTTGGTTACAACCGAGGAGGTTGTTAATCCAAGGAAAATGATTGCACTATTGTCTCCTTTAGGCAGAGAAGACTCTCTTACAGCAATGTAGGCACAGAAAGAAAGAACCTATTCTAAACAGTAGAAGCACACAAGCGTTGTTACAATTTCTGAACTGATTGAAAAGCTTCTAGACCAAGGTTATATTTATAGCCTTGTTTGGGGTGCCTAGAAGGATTCCGAGCGCCCTGGGGGGGATAAATTTTATCCCCCAACTTTCAAATCAAGATAAATCTCGATCTGGTCAACATTCAAGGTCCGGACGCCCGGAAGCATTCCGGGCGCCCCGGACTGCTCCGGGCGCTCGGAATCATTCCGGGCGCCCCGGAGCCCAAAGTCAACAGAAGTTGACTTTTTCGTCCGGAACCTCTTCTCCAGTTCAGTCCCGCCTCGATCCGGTTCTTCTACTCTGAATTTGCTTGCTTGGGTGATCTCTGTCATCCTGAAAAGGGCTCACCCGAACCCAACTTCCGGTCTTCTCGAGCGGACTTCCCTCTGGCTTCTCGTCCCTCGGAATCACCGCATGTTTCCTTCTCGTCCGCCGGCGTACTCATCCGCAGTCTTCGTCCCTCGGACGCACCGCATGTCATCCTTCTCGCTAGCTGCGTCTCTTGCTCCTCGAGCAGTCTTCCACTCCGACTTTCGTCTCTCGAAACCACCGCACGTTTCCTTCTCGTCCGCCAGTGTACTCTTCCGCAGCACTTGACTACCTCTGCTCCTAAGCTCCTGCACACTTAGACACAAGATTAGAAATACACAGGACCGAACTTAACTTGTTGATCACACCAAAACAACCTTGGGGTTCCAACAATCTCCCCCTTTTTGGTGTGAACGACCCAAGTTAAGATAGGGTAAAAATGGACATAAAATAAAACTAACTTAATTTGCAGTTTAAGTGTAAAAAATAAAACAAGTTAAATTTTGGTCTACCTCCTCCTAGACTTATACTTTTCCTTCTTCCCCTTTGATCACATAAAAAATGGGGTTCAAAAAAAAATCTAAGGGTAAAAACTTAAAAAAATTGAGATCCTTTTTTTTTAAAAAAAAATTGGCAATAATAAATAGTCTCTGAAAATTTTAAGTAAAATTTTAAGAAAATTTTCTAAGTGAAATAAAAAAATCCTAAAAAACTTAAGCAGAAATTTTTAATTTCAGAACAGCTTTTAACTTAGGCAAAAAAAAAATATCTTCTAAAGAATTTTTCTAAGTATAGAAGAGAATTTTTCTAAAAAAAAATATCAAAAATTTTTCTAAGTAAAAAAAAATACATATTTTTTTTTAATTTAAGTCTTTGCAAAAATTATAAAAAAAATTCTAACTTAAGATTTTTCTAAGTAAGATTTTCTAAGTAAAAAATTTCACGTAAAAGTATTTTTCTAAGCATAAAAATATTTTGAAAAAAAAATATTTGAAAAACTTTAAAAGCATTAATTAATTCTAATTTTAATGCTTTGACATAAAGTTAATTAAATATTTATTTCAATATTTTGGCTTCCAGGTCGTGGCGAGGCACTAGGCCTTTTTGGTTATTAGAGCAACAACTACTTCCTTAGTCAAAGCCTCATAGAGAAATTCATTGTTTAATTTTCTCACTGAAAGCGCTAATTTTTATTAATATTTAGACTAAGCAAGATTTAGGAACCCAATAAAGGTTCCAGCCTATTGGATTGATTAAAAATTTCTGAGGGACATATTTTCTAGAGATATTCCTAATTTGTCCCTGCTGATATTTAAAGTACCAATTTAAATTATTAAATCTTCTAAAATTGGTTTTAGGTGAACATGCATAGTTTTTCAAGTTGTCTATTTCAATTTTCAAATTTTTTTTTTCTAATTGTAATTTTTCATTTTCCAATTTTGATTTATCTAATTCTTCTAAAGGACAAGATTTAGCTAAAATTATTTTTAAATTTTTTATTTCCTTTTCTAATTTACAGTAGTCTTTATTTAATAACTTAACAAACTTAAAAAGTTTATCGGGAGGAAAAGAACGTACCTGACTTACCTTGTCGAGCTCGTTGTCTGTTTCTCCCCCTGAACTGTTGCTTGCTTCCGACGTGGCTCCCCCTTTATCGATGCTCTCGATGATCATTTCGGAAGAGCTTGACTCGTAGTCGTCGTCTTGATGACTTGTCATTAGAGCAAGTCCGGAGAATGTCTCGACTTCCGACTCCGACGACATATCGTCCCACGTCGCCTTTAGGGCCTTTTGCTTTTGGATAGGCTTCTTACCCTTCTCCTTGTCCTTGTTCTTCAGCTTGGGGCAGTTGTCCTTGACGTGCCCTTCTTCGTCACAATGGTAGCAGCGGACTGTTCTTTTCTTCTTCCCCTGCGGATGGTTAGTAGATCTGAATTTACAAAGTTTCTTGAATCTTCTTACCATCATTACCATTTTCTCGTCGTCGCGAGAAGATTCCAACTCTGGTTCATCTCTCGAAGCTTTGAGGGCGACGTTGTTCTTGGGCTCCTTCATTCCTGCATATCTTAACTCATGCACTTCAAATGTTGAAAAGAATTCTTCTAACGAAATTTTTTCTAAATCTTTAGAAATGTAAAAGGCATCTACTAATGATGCTCATTTGGTATTTCTAGGAAAGTAATTCAGTGCGTACCTAAGCGAATCTCGGTTACTTACCTTTTCTCCGAGATCCAAAAGTCTGGTAATAATTTCTTTTATTCTCGAGTGTAGATGTGCGACTGTCTCGTCTTCCCCAAGTCGCAGGCTAGTGAGCTGATTGCGAAGTAGATCTCTTCTGGCGAGCTTGGCTTCGGACGTCCCTTCGTGCAGCTCGAGGAACTTCTCCCAAAGTTCCTTTGTCGAGTCGTAGTGCCTGATCCTGTTGACTTCTTGAGGTGGAAGAATGCTTAGCAGATTGTATTCTGCTTTGCCGTTGGCCACGTATTCAGCCTGCTCCTTTTTTATCCATTGACATTTTTCCTTACCCTTTGGGGCTACAAAGCCAGATTCCATTGTTAAAACTAATTCAAAATCTGTTGTAAAAAAAATACCTGCATCAATTTTTTCCAGGTGGCGAAGTCCCCTTCGTATTTCGGTGGGTGGATGCTTGGTCCGGTCATCTCGTTGCTTCGTTCAGCGGTTAGTCCTCCTGAAGCGCCTCGGCTCTGATACCACTTGTAGGACCGTTGCGGCCGGCTAGAGGGGGAGGGTTGAATAGCCCTGTAAAAAATAAAACAACCCTTCCCGACTTTTCAAACTGACACTTGCATATAAAATAGAAAAGCAATAAATCAAAACAGAAAAAGACGAGGCACCAGATGTTACTTGGTTACAACCAGGGAAGTTGTTAATCCAAGGAAAATGATCACACTATTGTCTCCTTTAGGCAGAGAAGCCTCTCTGACAGCAATGTAGGCACAGAAAGAAAGAAGTTATTCTAAACAGTGGAAGCGCACAAGCGTTGTTACAATTTCTGAACTAATTGAAAAGCTTCTAGACCAAGGCTATATTTATAGCCTTGGTCGGGGCGCCTGCAAGGGTTCCGGGAGCCCTGGGGGGATAAATTTTATCCCCCAACGTTCAGATCGAGATAAATCTCGATCTGGTCAACATTCAAGGTCTGGGCGCCTCGGACTGCTCTGGGCGCCCCGGAGCCCAAAGTCAACAGAAGTTGACTTTTTCGTCCGGAACCTCTTCTCCGGTTCAGTCCCGCCTCGGTCCGGTTCTTCTACTCCGGATCCGCTTTCTTGGGTGATCTCTGTCATCCGGAAAAGGGCTCACCCGAACCCAACTTCCGGTCTTCTCGAGCGGACTTCCCTCCGGCTTCTCGTCCCTCGGAATCGCCGCGTGTTTCCTTCTCGTCCACCAGCGTACTCATCCGCAGTCTTCGTCCCTCGGACGCACCGCGTGTCGTCCTTCTCGGTAGCTGCGTCTCTTGCTCCTTGAGCAATCTTCCGCTCCGACTTTCGTCCATCGGAACCACCGCACGTTTCCTTCTCGTCTGCCAGTGTACTCTTCCGCAGCGCTTCGTCCCTCGGACGCACCGTGTGTCGTCCTTCTCACTAGCTGCGTCTTCCACTCGACTACTGATGTGCGTAGATTATATACTCTTTTATGCATGTTTTTACGCACATTTACATACTTTGAGCATGCTCGATCTATGCATTTTTATACTTCCAGCTTTCTTTTTAGCATATTTACTCTTTTGGTTCGGAGATCTGCTTTTTGTGCATTTTTTGTACACAGGAGTCGATTTGGTGAAGAATCTACATCTTTGGGCAAGCCTTGGAGGAAACAAAGGGAGAAAGCACCAGGCCGTGTACCTCACACGGCCCTGCACTGGTATGGAGCTCGGGTCGTGTGGAGTTTGGCACCAACAGAAGAGGAAGATGACATGGCCGTGTGAACCTCACACGGCCGTGTCAAGATTTGAAGCCAACCAGAGCAGAAGCCTTACATGGCCGTGTGGATCTACACGGCTGTGTGAGGTTTCCAGAAACCAAGCAGGCTGTGGTCGTGTGCACCACACGGCCGTGTAGCATTTCCAGAGAAAGCACACGGCCGTGCAGCTTTGGCAGAGAAGGAACTGGACATGGCCGTGTGAATCTCACACGGCCGTGTCACGGGGCCGTGTGGCGCCCGATTCCCTCCTCTATTTAAACCGTCCTTCATGAATTGGATGGGGATCTCTCCCCCTTTGGGAGAAGGGAAGATTTGGTGGTTTCCTTCCATTCTTGGGAGGATTTCTGGGTGATTCTAAGGGAATTCTTGACGATTTCGACTCCGGAGCGAGGATTGGATCCGAAGACGAGGCTTCTTCGTAGATAAGTTTTCTCTTTCTCCCTTTTCTTGGTTTCTTGGATTGGGGATTTAAGAAATGCTTGTAATCTTCATTTCTTCGGATATTCTTCCTCGATTCATGGAGTAGATCTTGTATTCTAGGATTAAGGGAGTATTTGTATGATGGATTGATGTAATCTCTTATGGATTTGCCATTTTCTTGTTTCAATGACATTGTCTTGCTTATATCAATTAGATCTTGAATGATTAATGGTGATTTGTGCTTAATTCTCATTCTTGATTGATTGTTTGGATTTCTTGTGGACTTTATAAAGATAAACTCTCACTCGATCATCCGAGGGATCCACGTGACAGGTGCAAGCCCGTGTAAGGACGTTTGAGAGATAATCTTGAAGAGGAAATAGGAATATTCAAGAGAGTAGGATGGATTTTGTGATTAGTTTCTTGTATCTTGATAGATTAATAAGTTGTGGGCTTCTATGTTGATATCCGAGGAAGGCATAGTAATAGATGCACTTCTGTGTAAGGACAACGTAGGTTCACGTCTAATTGATCATATTTAGATACATTTCTCAGTTCTTAGCCGGTTGTCTATTGCAAGAGAGAACCGGCAACTTTCTACAAGTGTTTGGCAATTGAGGGATAAGAATTGGTGAACCATTTACATTCAAGAAATCTTACAAAGAAACCGAAACTCCTAGAATCTCCCTTATCATAACCCAAAACACTAAACTCTTGTTTGTTGATCTTTAATATTAGATTTGTTTACCTTCACTTTGCATTTGAAACGATTGGATAGTTGTTTAGCTAATTCGCATTGAGACATTTCTAGTGCTTATTCCATTCCCTGTGGATACGATAATCTTTTATATTACTTGCGACATTTCTGTACACTTGCGGAGCGTGACAAGTTTTTGGCGCCGTTGCCGGGGACTGCGCTATAACATTAGGAATTATCAATTGAGTTAGACTAAACATAACATTTGTTTTCCTTTCATATTGCATAGTTGTAACTAATCATTAGATTTCTGTTTTTATTTTACTTCTTGTTAATTCTTTTTGTACAAATTCAATTCTGCATTTTTGATTCTTTTATTTTTCTTTTTCTGTTGAATTGTCATTTGGAATCTTGTTCTTGTGTATGCGAAGATCTAACTTTGTAGGGGAATTCTTTCCTTTTGACCCTGAGATTGACAGAACTTTCCATAAAAGAAGAATTCTGCAAAGGCAAATTGAAGAACAGGAACATTTGAACATGGCGAATAGACCACTCAAGGATTATGCAGCACCTTATGCAAGAGGTTTTCGATCTAGTATTTCAAGACCTCCAGTGGAAGCTAATAACTTTGAGATCAAACCCGCAATTATATCTATGGTGCAGCAGAACCAATTTGGTGGAGGACCTCATGAAGACCCCAATCAACACTTAGAGGTCTTTTATGAAATATGTTGTACCATGAAAATGAATGGAGTTCCTTCAGAAGCAGTTAGATTGTTATTATTTGGGTTTTCCTTAAGAGATAGGGCAAAGCAATGGCTGAATTCTTTGGCCCCTAATAGCATCACCACTTGGGAGCAGTGTGAGCAATAGTTTCTTGATAAATTCTATCCACCAAGCAAAACAGCTCATATGAGGAATTTAATTGCAAGCTTCAAGCAAACTGACTCAGAATCTCTTTTTGAAGCATGGGATAGATATAATAGTATGCTCAGACAATGTCTACATCATGGGTTGGAAAGATGGTTAGTGTTGCACACTTTTTACAATGGTATCAACCAAAGTGTCCCTTGATTCAGCTGCTGGAGGGGCACTTATGAATAAAAGTTTAGATGAAGCTGAAGAAATTATTGACAGTGTAGCACAAAATCATCATCAATGGGCAAATGAAAGAAGTGGTGGCTATTCTTCTGTAAACCCAACAATTAAAGCATCAGGGAAGTTTGATGTAGATGCAGTCACTCTTTTGTCTACAAAATTGGACGTTCTTACAAAGAAATTTAAAAATATGGGGACTAGTGCTAATATGGTCAATTCTATTAGTACATCTTGTGAAGTATGTGGGAGTTCAGAGCACTCAAATGACTCATGTCCATTGGGAGCTATCACTGCACAAATCAATCAACTGGAACAATGTGATGCAATCGTGAGTTACAATCAAAGGCAGAATAACCCATACTCAAATACTTATAACCCTGGATGGAAGAGCCATCCCAATTTTTCTTACAGAAATAATCAAGATCAAGGACCATCTATGGGGGTAAGACCAAATTTTCAAGCTGGGCAACAGAATTTTCAACATCTATCTTCTCAAGGCTTACCAAAGTCAAATATTGAAAAGATGCTTGAAGAAATTATCTCAAGTCAGAATGAAATGAAGCAAGATTTAGCAAAGCTCATTCAGAGAATGGATAATTCTGATAAGCATCAAAAGATCCAGGATAGTCAAATTGCCCAACTAGCTTCCTCATCATCCAGAGCACCAGGACAACTTCCTGGAAAACCTGATGTGAATCCTATGGAGCATTGCAATAGAATTGAGCTTAGGAGCGGACGGATCTTGGGAGACTCCCAAGTGACCGCTTCAAAAGGGATACAAAAAGAAGAAGAGCTCTCTCCTCTTATACCAAATCAGATTCAAGCTAATGAGGAGAGTACCATTGAGGTTGAAGAGACTCTTCCACTGAACCATCAGAGCAAAGCTGTCCGTTTTCCTCAGAGACTTACAATGCTCAAGAAAGATGAAGAATTTGACAAGTTTTTAGAAAAAGTTAAGGAAATTTGTGTAGAGGTACCTCTTATTGATGCTATTCTTCAAATGCCTAGATTTGCCAAATTCCTGAAAGATCTCATGTCAAACAAGAGAAGAAGGGGAGAGGTTGAGACAATTGCGCTTAGTGAGGAATGTAGTGCTATTTTGGAGAAGAACACTTCCCCAAAACTAAAGGACCTAGGGAGCTTTTATATTCCTTGCAACATAGGAAAAGAATTTTTTGAAAAAGCTTTTTGTGATTTGGGGGCAAGTGTTAGCCTCATTCCCTATTCAATTTGTAATAAATTAGGTCTCAAAAACATTAAACTTACTACTATGGCACTTCAACTTGCTGATCATTCCTGCAGGTACCCTTTGGGTATTATAGAAGATGTGCCAGTAGAGGTGGATGGGAATGTTATTCCCATAGATTTTGTCGTGTTGGACATGGAAGAGGACCCCAGGATTCCTATCATATTAGGAAGACCTTTCCTTGCTACAGCTGGAGCTATAATTGATGTCAAAAATCATAAGCTTTCTTTGGTAATTGGTAGGGAAAGGTTGGAATATGATCTATCTAGTATCTCTAACCATGTCTCGTCTCTTTTAAATGCTTGTAGCAGGACAAGCATTTATAAACTTGAGGAATGGAATTTCCATCCTCATGGAAGGCCACCAAACGAAAGAGACAATGTGGTGGAAGATGTTGGGAGAAGATCTCCCAACAAAAACGAAAAGTATATCTGTCCTCCAAGGGCGAGGAAAAGAAGTGAATGATCAAGTTTGGTCGAGCTAAAGACCTTAAACAAGCGCTTCTTGGGAGGCAACCCAAGGGTTCTTTTAGTTAGTTTTGATTTGTATTTTAATTTCTTTTAGTTTGATGCATTCTTTTGATTTTGTTTTCAGGTTAGGTGCAAAACAGAGCCAGACCGTGTGCTATACACGGCCAGGTAAAGGTTGCAGAGAAGGGAAGTGTTTGGGCCGTGTCATCCAGACACGGCCGTGTGGGATCTCCAGAGGAGAAAAAGGTATAGGTCGTGTCCCAGACACGGCCGTGTAAAGAATCCCGAGAAGAAGGATGGAGAGGTCGTGTCCCAGACACGATCGTGCGAAGAATCCAGAGAGGGAAGAGGGGGAGGCCGTGTGGATCTGCACGACCCGTGTAGGAGAGTTCTTAAAGTCTTCTTTCTACCTTACACGGCCAGATCTTGGCCGTGTTCCGCACACCCCCAACTCTCCAAAACATATCTTTCTCTCCCGATCTCTTAAAAACTCCTCTCTAATCTCTCAAGATCTCTTAGATCTGATTCTCCTCCTTTCTAAGACTTGGACTTTTTGTTCTCCTAACCTAAGATCTTTGTTCTTTGAGTTCCATTTTTCCAACTCTAGATAATTCTTCCCCTATCTAAACTCATCAAGATGTCCAATATTTTGAAGAAACTTCGCAAAGGAGGTGGTGGATCCAGTGGAGACAAAGAGAAGGAGCCATCAAGGGACAAAGGAAAACAACTAGTGAAGGGCAAAGGCAAAAGGACTTCACGCAACGAAGGTAATGACAATGAATTCAATATTGTGTTTAGAAATGATGATCAAGTAACTAGATTTGCAATTCTTGTCAATAGAAAGATAGTGTGTACTAGATATATGGACCCAACTGTTCTTGATATGCTTGGAATTATGGAAGATGTAGATTTGATGATTGGATTTTTGGATTGGAGTGATATTATGTACACGCATTTGCCTACATATCCTCGTCTTGTTTTGGAATTTTTGAGTTCATTGGATGTCCATTTTACTAATGAAGATGATTATTTTGGAAAAATCTCTTTTAGACTAATGAATCAAGAATTTCTATGGGCATTTAGTGACTTAAATTCTTGTTTTGGATTAACCACCGGTAGCCCTCGTAGGTTTGATCCAAGGTTTAATTGGAATCATTTTTGGAATGCAATAACTGGGTTAGATCAACCTTATGAGCCTTCAAGAGCTAAGGCCTCCCATATGCAAAACCCCATCTTTAGGTATCTACATAGAGTCATGGGTAAAACTATTTTTGGTAGGGGAGAGAGTGATGGGGTGGTTAAAAAGATAGAGCTTTATGCTTTATGGGCTATGCTTTATAAGGTTGAATTTGATTCTGGTTTTCATTTTGTTCAAACCTTATTAAGATCTGCTAGGGCATCATCGGGATCAATTGTTTTTGGTGGTTTGATTACCCGAATAGCTTATAATTTAAATCTTGATGTTGATGGGTTGGAAATAATTCATGGTAATGACATGATTGACATTGATGCATGTCTTGCTATGAAAATGATCGTTCGGGATGAGAATGGTTTCGCGTTTCCTAGGAGGAGTGGTTCTCCTTTACCCCTTCCTTTTCCTGAATGAACTACTATTCGTAACCCGGCTAATTGGGTAATTTCTGAGTTAGATTTTGAGGATAACTCTTCTATACCTGGAGACACTGAGCCACATCATGAGCCCTCGTCATATGGACACCCGCAGCCTTCTAGTTTTATGGAGCCCGCTAGGCATTCTTTTGCATATGGCACGGGATCTTCTAGGTTTGATTTTTCATATTTTCGTACGTCTCTAGAATCACTTCATGAGAAGCAAGATTCCCAACGAAAAATGTTGGAGGGGCGCTTCTCTTTATCTGATGATCAGTTTAGGGAGGTACAAAATCATTTTCAGTTTACGAGGAATTTTCAAGGTCAAGTGGCTGAGTTTGTGCAGGATTATGATACTGATCAGGCTAGGATGAGAGATTTTATGCAGAGCATGATGCTTACTAGCCAACAAGTAGATGCTTTATATGAGTATCATAGATCTTTGGGGTGAGATTCCAGGTTTTCCTAGTTTTCCTATTGGCCAACCACGTCGTAGACCTCCTTTCCCTCGTCCACCTCCACCTCCTCCACCATATTGATTTCATCGGGACGATGAAAAGTTTAAGTCTGGGGGGGTGTCATGTACTGTTTAGTTTGGTTTTCATTTTCAGTTTTTAGTTTTTGTTAGTTTTTCATGTTGGTTCTTGTTGCTTTATTTTGCTTGTTTTTGAAATAATCATGGCAAAAAAAAAATTTTAGAACATCAATCTTCACTTATATGCTTTCTTGGATTCAAGTGAAATGTTAGCACGATTATTGTCTTGATTCATGGTGTTCGAATGGTGCTAGTAGTAAACTTTGTGTAGTTCTTTTTTCTATCTTGGGAAGCATTAATAAGCTGAGAATCTTATGGTGATGAGTTTTAGTTTTGGTTCAACCTTAAGGATTTTATCTTCACTACACTTGTGCTTGATGCTTGAATAGTTGATGTCATTGAAATAGTCATGATTCATCTTGTTTGCTTAGTACTTGGTTTCCATGGTGATTTCTCAACTTTCATTTTGGTTACTGGATGAGGCTCAAATCATTAAAGCTCATTTGGAAAAATCAAAATATCCCAACATGTGTGCTAAAAAGTACATTTGTGAATAAGTTTTGCACAATGCAAACACTTATAAAAATAAATAAATAAGGGATATAAAAAACAGTTGTCATGAGTGGAATCTAGCAAGTCACCCCTTTGAGACCGAGTTAGGTTACTGGGGAAATGACTGCTTAGCTTCCCTTGAGATTGAGCACACCTTTGAGACCTTGGGTTAGCTGAGAAATATGAACCAAGTGAATGGTGAGTAAGTGTCTATCACTGGTTACTTGTCTTTCACTGGAAACACTAGGAATTCAAATTTGATGACGACTTGACTAGCACATGGATTGAAACTTGAAGGGTGTTGAGTTACTTTTACACTGTGCACAAGATTCTTATGCTTGAACCATACTTTACTTGTTTCTATGATCATGCTTGTTAATGAAACTTTTTGATAGAGTTAGGAAAGTGCATTAGGTTTTATGAATGTGTTGTAGAACATATGAATTTAGACTGCGGCATTTTGCTTGAGGACAAGCAAAGGTTTAACTCTGGGGGTGTGATGTGCGTAGATTATATACTCTTTTATGCATGTTTTTACGCACATTTACATACTTTGAGCATGCTTGATCTATGCATTTTTATACTTCCAGCTTTCCTTTTAGCATATTTACTCTTTTGGTTCGGAGATCTGCTTTTTGTACATTTTTTGTACACAGGAGTCGATTTGGTGAAGAATCTACATCTTTGGGCAAGCCTTGGAGGAAACAAAGGGAGAAAGCACCAGGCCGTGTACCTCACACGGCCCTGCACTGGTATGGAGCTCGGGCCGTGTGGAGTTTGACACCAACAGAAGAGGAAGATGACATGGCCGTGTGAACCTCACACGGCCGTGTCAAGATTTGAAGCCAACCAGAGCAGAAGCCTTACATGGCCGTGTGGATCTACACGGCCGTGTGCCAAGCAGGCTGTGGCCGTGTACACCACACGGCCGTGTAGCATTTCCAGAGAGCAGAAGGGTCCTGGCCGTGTGAGTCACACGGCCGTGCAGCTTTGGCAGAGAAGGAACTGGACATGGCCGTGTGAATCTCACACGATCGTGTCACGAGGCCGTGTGGCGCCCGATTCCCTCCTCTATTTAAACCCTCCTTCATGAATTGAATGGGGTTCTCTCCCCCTTTGGGAGAAGGGAAGATTTGGTGGTTTCCTTCCATTCTTGGGAGGATTTCTGGGTGATTCTAAGGGAATTCTTGACGATTTCGACTCCGGAGCGAGGATTGGATCCGAAGACGAGGCTTCTTCGTAGATAAGTTTTCTCTTTCTCCCTTTTCTTGGTTTCTTGGATTGGGGATTTAAGAAATGCTTGTAATCTTCATTTCTTCGGATATTCTTCCTCGATTCATGGAGTAGATCTTGTATTCTAGGATTAAGGGAGTATTTGTATGATGGATTGATGTAATCTCTTATGGATTTGCCATTTTCTTGTTTCAATGACATTGTCTTGCTTATATCAATTAGATCTTGAATGATTAATGGTGATTTGTGCTTAATTCTCATTCTTGATTGATTGTTTGGATTTCTTGTGGACTTTATAAAGATAAACTCTCACTCGATCATCCGAGGGATCCACGTGACAGGTGCAAGCCCGTGTAAGGACGTTTGAGAGATAATCTTGAAGAGGAAATAGGAATATTCAAGAGAGTAGGATGGATTTTGTGATTAGTTTCTTGTATCTTGATAGATTAATAAGTTGTGGGCTTCTATGTTGATATCCGAGGAAGGCATAGTAATAGATGCACTTCTGTGTAAGGACAACGTAGGTTCACGTCTAATTGATCATATTTAGATACATTTCTCAGTCCTTAGCTGGTTGTCTATTGCAAGAGAGAACCGGCAACTTTCTACAAGTGTTTGGCAATTGAGGGATAAGAATTGGTGAACCATTTACATTCAAGAAATCTTACAAAGAAACCGAAACTCCTAGAATCTCCCTTATCATAACCCAAAACACTAAACTCTTGTTTGTAGATCTATAATATTAGATTTGTTTACCTTCACTTTGCATTTGAAACGATTGGATAGTTGTTTAGCTAATTCGCATTGAGACATTTCTAGTGCTTATTCCAGTCCCTGTGGATACGATAATCTTTTATATTACTTGCGACATTTCCGTACACTTGCGGAGCGTGACAACTACCTGTGCTCCTAAGCTCCTGCACACTTAGACACAAGGTTAGAAACACACAGGACCTAACTTAACTTGTTGATCACACCAAAACAACCTTGGGGTTCCAACATCTTCCATTACCCGTATGTACCTTTTTTGTAACTAATGTCATTAATAAGACGATTAAAGAAATATGCTATCATAAAGTATTGACTAATGGAAAATGTAGTCGCCTTCAAGGAATATTCTATTGAATATCCATGTAATAACAGAAGAATATTCTTTGATAAACGGTTACTATTCTCTGACAGGCTATTGTGATCCTCTGGTAATGTGGCTCCTGAAGATATCTCGGTCGGATATTCAGCTGACCGAATAAATACATAAGAGCATAATACTGAGTATGGTAGGATGAACAACTCTTAAGATCGCTCGGATATAGATTATGTAATGCTGGAAATCTGATTATGAAGCAATGGGGAGTCAAATCCCCTAGGTTCGGATAGTTCTTAAAATCGACCGACCATATGCAAGGATACTTGTTTCCGAATAATGAAGAACTAAGCCCTCGAGAAGCTCGACCAGTAATTTCAGCCGATTGTCCTTGTACTAGGAGGCTTGTCCCTGAAGTGATATTTGAGCTCTGGAAATCTAGTCAGGTTTTTTTTATGATTTGCCCTATATGTTTACTTGATGAAGATAAGCCAGTTGTTTATCCAGCCGCTCGTATATCAGTGAAAGCCTTATGTTTGACCAGTTGCCAGATTAGTCTTTTGTATACTAGGCACCCAGAGCGGGATGCTAGGTCTCCAAACCTTGCTTGAATATTACACTCGGCCGGTCTTGTGGTCGGTCGAGACTCTCTAGAATCCGGACAGATAATTGCTAGTCGGGTATATACCAAGCGTTTTACTGCAGGCGGGGAGTGCTAGGCCCCTTTGGCCCGACCGGCCTGTTGACCAAGTGTTCTTAGACCGAGGGCCTTAGTGCTGATCAAGGAACCAAGTCTTATTGCAAATGCCCCTGACCGTCATCTCATCTTAACTTTAAGAGTCACATTATCCTTAAATCTGTTCGTAACAACCCGTGTCACGATACATGCTTTGTGCTTTGCTTCAGTTCTTTGATGCCAGTTTAAAACTAACTTTAGCATGTGGAATCGATATTTATTTATGAGAAATGAAACTTTAGTCCAATAAGCAATATACAGATAGTGGATTCAATCTGATGTTAGGTCTTTTTCCTATGGCTCTTATACTATCATTAATTTCACTACAATTTGTAAGCTTGGACCTTGACTTTGTCATACGGATGTGTGAGGAGAATAATTCTAGCAACCGTTGACTCAGAATGTGTAAAACGCAATCTCTCGATATGGTCTCAACACCATCAAGAAGAATATTGCTCGTTTTAGATCTCTGTACATGGACGGAGAACAAACCATCAGCAGTATTCTCAGCATTCCTCTGAAAGTTAATCCGCATATTAACCATAAAGATTCGAGAATACTTGCACCGATTAAACACATAATAGTTTTTACAGTTTTTATCCTATATGCAAGTGTTGTAGCGTTTCAGTAAGTAAATTTTCATCTCTAGAAAAAAGAAACTTATCTTCACAGGCTTTTGAAAAAACAAAAGTATAAATCTGATCAGGATATTGTTTCCGAAACAGTTCTACACAAAAAGCTGCAGGATATATAGGTTGATTCACACATGATCATTTGAGGAACACTGCCGACCTGAAAGCTTCTCGGCTAGTTGTATTCCAAATTGCTCTTAGTGCATGCCACTTCACCGAAAAATGAAGAAATAATTTTTTTATCGACAAGTTCCTACATAACTTTCTTTTAAGACAAATCATAATTATGTATTCTATGAAAACTCATACAGATCAGAATAATTTTCCGTGCAACCAAATACTTCCTTTTCTGACAAAGCCAAGAGTCATTTTCTTTAGGAGAGTAAAGTGTCTAGAGAAAAAAGCTAGTATATAGAGAAATCCAACAATTTTAGCTCTTTAAGTATATAAATGATGAGATTAAAGTCCAGATGATTACAATTGTAATCATCCATATCAAGTTGCACTTCCTATGCGAAACTATCAAAAGCCTACTCAGTTTAGTTAAGCCATTGACTTTCTAATAATTTCATTGGTGCATCACGTCGTTTTGGTATATTTACTTCAACAGAGAGGAAGGAAAGATTCATAAAGTTACACATGCATAGAGTTCCATCATTTAAATACATTTTCTCCTTCTCTTCCTCATATCTTCCATTCTTTCTCCGATCTTTGGTTCAAGTAAAATAAAGTAAATGGACAACAGAGTCCTCTGCAATAAACTCGACCAGCGTGCCTTTATCTACTTGTGATAAGTTTCAAGCCAATGATTAATCCTTCCCGTCGATCCCTTCCAAATTGGAAAAATAAGAGTTTTGATGCAATGAACATTATCTCCCTCACTAATTTACTCCTTACTTTTCAGTAAATTAGTGAAGAACCTTACTTTTCAGAAACTCAGTGCAGAATCTTTAGAGCTTTATGCTTCAGCAGCAAGTCTGAACTATTCTTGAATTGATGGCTTCAAGTGAGAAACCAAGGTTTGGAAATTAAATGGAAACTCAGTGGAGTCTGAGACCACCTTTGCATCATCTGAAAGCTCCTTCCAGGGTCAGACAAGAAACCAGCCAGGTCACACAGCTGCCCCAAAAATAAGATAATTAAGTTTCGAATGCTCAAGGGTCCCTTGCAGCTTGTAAAGCCACTGTGATCAGCAGAAACTTTATGAGACAAAGCACTCAGTTCCCATTCATTATTATTTAGCTCATAGTTTCTTTTCTTCTCAAGATCAGTGCTTAGTATTTTCTCCAAGTTTGACTTCATCATTAGATGAACATTGACCAAAGTGTTTGGCTAAGGGACATGTTTCCTGCACGCCAGCTTGTAATCAAAACACAAAAATGTGCAAGTCTTGTGGATCTCAACAGTTTACTTTCTTTTTTTTTCATGCTTATTTCTCCACTTCAGTCACATTAATTAGCTACCCTACTGGGTGGTTTCTCAGTGAGACTTAACTAGAGATATTTGGTTTGACGTTTGAACCAATTCTTTGCCTGCTTTTCACTCTCTATTTACTCTTTTCAATTAGGAGAAACTCTTCCTTAATCATCGGCCGGGGAACCAAGTATAGGGTAGGACTCAAGGAAAGTTTCTGTCCAATATCTGAAATTCTAACGATATATAATTAATGACGTTACGTTTTCATCTTAGAATTAGACATATATTATTCTAAAACAAAGTCTAGAGTATATTGTCATCCACTTGTTAATCTGATTAAACTAATTGTAATCCCAATTAATGACTTTGGATCTTATTGTTTCCTAGCAAATTAAAGATAATTAATCTCCTCTGCTCACCTTCTCCACTACCCTACCGGATTTGTTCCCACTCTCTCTGAACCCCAAGTCGTAGCAGACATGTTGCCTTCAGCTACTTCTCTTCTGACCTCAATTTGTTTTTTTAATCGAAGGATTCAAGATAATTAATTAGTATATTTCGTCCTTTCATTTACGGTTTTGCTAACATGGCTGATCTAAGATAGTTTTGGCTTTGGCTTTATTAGGCGTGTTAATTTAGTCAAGTTTTTTTATTTTTTTGATTTGACGGTGGAAAGTTATAAAGGACTGTTTTGGTCCTTTAATTTGGGTTTTTGTTGACTATAAACCAACATGTTTTTATTTTTATGATTCTACTAACGAAAGGCTAATTATGTTAAAGATGAAGTTTTACGATGTTTTTTTTTTACTGACACAATTACACATGCAACAAGACAAAAGTTTCATAGGCATAATTTCGTATTCAACATGCTCAAATAGTGGCACCACGATCAAACTCTGACCATTATTACGTAACATTTGTGTTAATTATCTTACTTAATGAATTGCTAGTCCTGCCGTACGTGCTTGCGCATGAATGTGCCCTCGTATATGATAATAAAAGATAATTCGTTCGCTCAATATTTTTATCAGTTCATCTCAGATAAATCATGGATAATTATTAATCTTGAATAGTAAAATAGTGGATGACTATTAGTCTTGAATAGTAGAATAGTATATGGGGGAGAGCAAACACCCGGCTATTAGTTGAGATTTGACCCTCAAATTTCATGATGATAATACCATCATACATTAATCAAGTGCCCTTTTCGAGGATACTCATCAGAACATGTCAAATTGTTAACCATAAATCCAGAGACACCATCCTTAAATACAGTATATTTGTAGAAATCATTCCTCTAAATGAGATACGTAATTATGAGATACTGAACTTTGGATTGTCCACCATGAACATTTTCTGATTTATCGATGAAAAACTTACATAGAGCTGAATCAATCGCTCCAAGTTGGGTATTACTTCATTCATCAATTTTTTGTTCGTGCATGAATGTGACATCTTAATTAGATGAGAAAAAAAAAGGGCTGGCAAGTTAACTAACCTAAAAATGTAGATTTAGGACAATTAGTCCCAATAAGTTATGTTTTATTATGGTGATTAATTATTAGTTGTTGGAATATTTAATTACACCCATAAATTAGATGGAAGAGTCTGCATGAAGTTATAGAAAAAGGAGTCTGGAAATATTTATGAAATTCTGGTCCTCTCGAGGAAAATATTGTCTTATTTTTGACACTCATTACACGGTAGATATGAGTCATTTTCAATACTTGGATTTAAGGGGCAACTTTCCAAGACCTTCCCGATAATTTTTCACATTTTAATTATTAAATGAATCTTTTGGGTGTTTTTAGAGAATTGAATTATTTAGAAGAAAAAAAAAACATATTTAAGAGTCTCTATACAAACAAAAGCTTTTATCAAGACTGCATTGCACATGAAGCGGGCAACTCAGAAGGGGAAAAAATGTTAACATTAATCTCTTAAAATTAATTATACAATAAAGCATAAATACACTTCGTCCATTTCTCCTATTTAATTATATTATCGCCGTAATTGATTAGAAGCCTGATTAGATAGCTAGGATTTAGATTTAGATTTAGATTTAGATCAAACTTAACAATAGTTAAGCTTCAATCAATTACTATGAACATAGATATGTATTTGTGGGCTTAATTATATAAATTTTCTATATGTCCCACGACGGCTCGCATCCGGAGGAAGTGGCAAATACGTAGCTCTGGCTGATGTCTTCGAGGAAGCAGTCATTGTTCTGAAACATGCAGTTTGGAATTGGATCGGGTGGTTGAGAGGAGGAATCTTGCTCGATGTCCATGCAAATCAGGGCGAGCAAGTTCTTGTTCTGAGCTTGGAGGTTGATGAGCTCGGCCTGAGTCCGGGCCAGTTGAGCTTGAAGCTCGCCGACTTGCTTCTGAAGGTGGCATATCGTGCCTGCGCACCCGTAAACTGGATCGCGAATTCGGGCGCTGGCTTCATACACCATGCTGCTCACTGCATCGGCTCTCTGGCTCTCTGGCAAATCCTGCCATTTATTAAAAGGTTTCCAATTGTTTGAGATTCCATACATGATAAGGCTATAATGTTAAGTTTTGATTCGCTAATAGCCAGACTTAATTTCTTCAAACTGAATTGTCATGTCATTGTCTCTAATTTGTCGCACTAATTAGTTTAAGAGTGGTGTGTGGGCAAATATCTACTGGTAAATAAAGAATGCGTGAGACTTGGCCAAACTGCAGCATGCTGTGAAAGAATTCTTTTTTCAGGGAAAGATTATTATTTAATGGCCTAATTAATATTTCGCGTGATCCCAAAGAAGTCAAATTGAAGTTCTACTTGACGACAGCGATGGGTGAATTATTAATGAAATGCTAATAATTTGTGTTCCGGAATTGGTACCTAAATCTAATTTTTTTTAGAGCGGAATTCTTAAATTTGATCGATTTAAACTAGTTTACCTGCAAGAGTTTGATAATGTTGCTGGCGCCGAAGAGGCGGTGCGCGGTGGTGAACTTGAGAGGATCCGTTCGCGGGAAATAAGGCGCGAGTAGGCACTTGTCGGCGCACCGCCGGCGAAGGATCTTGCAGGCGGCGCAGGGGCTGTGGATCACGGCCGGCGCCGGCGGGGACGAGATGGGCGACGACGACGTAGGGGAGGAATTAGAAGAGTTGGAGAAGTGGTGGAAACTGGTGGTGACGTCACTAGACTCCATGGCGTTGGGAGAGGAGAAAGAAAGAGAGAGAGAGGGCACCGAAGTCTAGTGGAATAATTGAGCCACCGGAGAATAAATATATAGAGGGGAAGGGGAAGGAGAGAGTGACGTCGTGTGTAAGACGAATTTGACCCCGGCAACTCGGAATTTTTGGCATTAAATCTCCAGTTGCAGTTTACACTTCTTGATTAATTAGCTGGCGAATGCTAGCTCGTGTTTGGAAATTTTAGGCCTCCATTTTGTGGTCAATTTTTGTTTACAGCAGAAGGACAAATGGAATTCTAGATTCTAGATTTTCGATTGAAGGTCTTTTTTTCAAAGGAAAAAAATATATATAAGGCTAAATATCAGTTTGCGATTTTATATGTATTACAAAATTGATTAATTTCCTAGTAGAAAGCTTGAGCTTTTCTCGGAATAATGAAAGTTGAATATTAATTTGATAGCATTAAAGATAAGATCATGAAATGTTATTAAAGAAGGCCTCCTATAAATCCTCCGTGTCATTAATCGATTGGATCTTTGCCTAACCGTCATTTCCGGCACCGCTCAGATATCGTCAGAAAGCGTCAACATGGGAATTTTTATCCCCATGTGATTAATCGATAAGCCTTATCTAGAGATTGATTGATTAATTAATTAATTAATTAATTAAAGTGTAAAAGTATAAAAGGAAGTGAAGTATGCACACAGTTGTGGTCCATCATTAGTAATGACGTGGATACGTTTACCACTAAACCACGTTCATTAGGAAGGAAATCTGCTTGGGTCGACCTCACAAAAAATTCTAATACATTCTGAAAATACATATGAAGGACCCTTTCGCGACTCCAGGTATGCATTAATTGCACTGGACTATACCATTGAGCCTCTAGTTCTCCGAAATTCGGCTTCTTAGAAACCTTTTTTCTTGTTGAAGGTCATCTGGCAGCAAGATGACACCCCAAAGTTCAGAGCCTGTGTGTCATGAAGAACTCCACCAATTCTTGCCTTTAGCCAATCATGCACTTTGATCAAGCTCCTTCCTGACTTTTGACTGACAAGGCCTATTTATTTGAGATACGATTAGAAAACTGCATCGAACTTTAAACTATATCAGAGAAAATTGTAGTATATAATAAATCCATTGGTTCACATAATATTATAAAAACAGGGGAAAGTTAATTTCCATTGATAAGGCTGTATATCTTTCTTTAAAACTAAAGAGACAATAAGATTGTTTTTCTTGTCTCTTTGAGATAATAAGAATGGTTGATCTTATAACTCTTCCCCATAATTATAGGAAGACTAACCCACTTAGTAATCTGGACTTCCAGTCCTGACGCATGACTGCCACTCTTATTATAAGACGACAACGACAAGCTTAAACAGGCTTGAGTTAATTAGGATATAAAAGCTGAAAGGCTAAATCTTGACAAAGAATTAATTGAATGATAAATGCGTGATCCACGACAAATCTAACAAAACACAGCGCATAAAGATCAAGGTAGTAGAACTACAGTAGAAGTACTAATCCTTCTCAAAGCAACTTGGCCAATTGGTGAAAATAATTCAGTGTGAAAAACTGGAAAATGGAATAGCATCTTAAACATCTGAGACACTTATTTAATATATTTTTAATTATGCATATCGAAGTCAATCTTATAGGAATATTATAAGTGCTGAGAAATTCAAATATTCTTCCAACAATTTTTGACTCGGCCTTAAACAGACAGCAGAAAAATTAATTAGTTCACCAAACTGAATTGGACGTTAGATGACTTATCAATTGTCTTTAAAGGTATATTATGTATATCACAAGTCATCACCTGCCACTCTTCGTCAATGACCCTGTCCGTGAAGTGGGAATCAAGCTGTGTTTGAATTTATTGGGGGGAGCTGATGCCCTGCATGCACGTTGTGCCCAAGAAAGCAGCCTTTTATCCAACCATACAACCTTTGAATTTATCAGTGTTCCTACGTAATGCAAGCTGGAAGAAACTGTGGACTTGTGGTAGAATTAAGATGGAATTGGATTCTGTTCAACTTTCCTTCTTCCTAGCTAATTAGTCCAACCTACATTTACATGTAAGCTAGCAGTAATACTCCTGCAATGCTAATAACTCAGATTGAAGCTAATGATGATTGATGAACTAATTGTGCATTAAGTTTCCATAACCTTACAAATTTCTAGAGCATCTGACTGTGTGCCCTTGGCTTTTGATTAATGGACAGAAAAAGATATACTCGGAAGAATAGTAAGTAGTCAAATTTGGAGACTTGTACATCAGCAAAACCTCTTGACCAGGCAATAAAACAAGCTGTTAGAAAACCAGAATTTTAATTAAATTTGCAAGGTATCAAGTGTCTACAACTCCCTACTCACACCCTCGGGCCATGATGCAGCGACAGGATACTATGCAGTTTCTCACACATCCACGGTTGATTCTCAGCTACAATGCACTGTAAGACATTTTCCTCCCGTTGGATAACCAACTCGAGATGTTGGGTTGCTAGATAGTCTGTTGCGAATACTTCTAAATTTACCCTGATAGTCAGTGAAAATTTTTTTTAACAACGGATCGATTATCTCAGGATTAATCGTCTGAAGGGTTGGATCTGAGTGCTAACTAAAAAAACCAACTCCCTACTCACTGGTCAAAGAGAATGATCATTAATGGAAGAAAAAGGTGGATGTTGGCACACTTAATAAATGCATAACTCGTAAATATTATCATGCTTATTTATATAAAAGAAAAGAAAATTCATATAAATCATCATCCGGAATTGGAAGGGAAGGAAAAAGAAAGCAGTATTCACTTTAGTTTCTGCATGGATCTTAGCAATTTTCCACTTACTTGAATTTAATTAGATGGTAGGAAATAAATGACGAAAACTGATGATCCGGCGATTAGAATAGGGGACCCCTGTTCTGAGAGGTCAATGTCACGCTGGAGTCAAAAGGTCAAGGGGCCGACCTCCCGACCGACCCCGGCCGGCCGACCGGTGAATAGCCGAGGGCAAAAGGCGCCCCGACAGAAGTCGGGATTCCGACGCTCAATGGAACAGTAGCAAGGGGTCGAGCGGAAGGCCTAAGAGAAGGTGACATACTACTAACAGTCCCTACATAGTACCCTACCGAAAATATCCCCAGCATATCGATACCAACGGCAGGCCGGACGGGATGTGTGTGCCGTCCGATCGGCGCGTAAGATGAGGGCTGGTCGGACGGACTCCCCTTCCAGCCGGCCTGCCGGACGCCCCGGCCTGTGGTCGGTAGAGAAGGACAAGAACATCTTATGACAGCTGTCAAGTCCTATGGCTAGGTCATACTCCAAGTCTGACAACGAGGTATTCTGTTGTCCCATCGAGGACATACTTGGACTGTAGCAGTAGGCGTCAGGTAAGCTTTCTGACAGACACATACCGAGATATGGGCTGCGGACATGTATGCGCCTCGGTGGACGTGCAGGAGCTCTCTCACCACTCTATATAAAGAGCCTCATACTTCGCCGGAGGTACGCGTTCAACACCTTTGGAGCCACTCTTCTTTGCTGCTTGCTTGCCTGACTTGAGCGTCGAAGGGTCGCCGTCGGGAACCCCTTCCCGGCCCAACTTCTGTGCAGGTTCGCCGGAGGTTCGTGCAACCAGTCGAAGATCCACGTCAGCAGCCGGGGAGCGCCACGTGCCCAGCGTCCGTTGATTCAGCCTTCGGACAGGATCAATTTGGCGCCGTCTGTGGGAACGCTCCTACATCCGAGCGGAAGCAATGGACGAGGCTGGACGACCGCCCACGGTGATGCTCTCCACGAAGGAACCCAACGCTCTAATCAAGGCAAGAGCAGCTAAGCTCGTGGAGCAACAGAGAGAGAATGCGCAAGCCGAGCGGCTGAAGCAACAAACAACGTCAGCATCAGGTGGCCGAGCGGAGGCAATTATCCCCGAGCGGAGGCAATGATCCCCGAGCGGACGCCTCCCCCGAGACAATGATCCAACCGGCATTCAAGGGGGAGCACCGCCGAGCGGATGAAGATGGATTGGGACTTGGATCAACCATGAAGCACAAATCATCTCCGGCCTTATCGTGCCGGATGAAAGGTGCACTGGTGTAACTCATTTTTGTGTATATTTTGGTCGTCTATGTCCTTGTAATGCAGGAAGCAGAAATAATTAAAGGATGGCAAATAGCTTCGCCGAACGGCAGTGTCAAAATTAGCCTTAAAGACCGTCGAGCTCCGACGTTAAAAATCGAGAGACGAGCCGG
Source organism: Zingiber officinale (assembly GCF_018446385.1). Classification (NCBI taxonomy): domain Eukaryota; kingdom Viridiplantae; phylum Streptophyta; class Magnoliopsida; order Zingiberales; family Zingiberaceae; genus Zingiber; species Zingiber officinale. Next base: position 15,150,062 of record NC_055986.1, on the reverse strand, counting down.
CGTCTATAAACTTCCGAGCGGAAGACCGTCGAGCTCCGACGTTAAAAATCGAGAGACGAGCCGGCGTCTATAAACTTCCGAGCGGAAGACCGTCGACCTCCGACGATTAATATCGAGAAACGAGCCGGCGTCTATAAACCCTCCGAGAGGAAGACCGTCGAGCTCCGACGTTAAAAATCGAGAGACGAGTCGGCGTCTATAAACCTTCCGAGCGGAAGACCGTCGAGCTCCGACGTTAAAAATCGAGAGACGAGCCGGCATCTATAAACTTCCGAGCGGAAGACCGTCGAGCTCCGGCGTTAAAAATCGAGAGACGAGCTGGCGTCTATAAACTTCCGAGCGGAAGACCGTCGAGCTCCGACGTTAAAAATCGAGAGACGAGCCGGCGTCTATAAACTTCCGAGAGGAAGACCGTCGAGATCCGACGTTAAAAATCGAGAGACGAGCCGGCGTCTATAAACTTCCGAGCGGAAGACCGTCGAGCTCCGACGTTAAATATCGAGAGACGAGCCGGCGTCTATAAACCTCCGAGCGGAAGACCGTCGAGCTCCGACGTTAAAAATCGAGAGACGAGCCGGCGTCTATAAACTTCCGAGCGGAAGACCGTCGAGCTCCGACGTTAAAAATCGAGAGACGAGCCGGCGTCTATAAACTTCCGAGCGGAAGACCGTCGAGCTCCGACGTTAAAAATTGAGAAACGAGCCGGTGTCTATAAACTTCCGAGCGGAAGACCGTCGAGCTCCAATGTTAAAAATCGAGAGACGAGCCGGCGTCTATAAACTTCCGAGCGGAAGACCGTCGAGCTCCGACGTTAAAAATCGAGAGACGAGCCGGCGTCTATAAACTTCCGAGCGGAAGACCGTCGAGCTCCGACGTTAAAAATCGAGAGACGAGCCGGCGTCTATAAACCCTCCGAGCGGAAGACCGTCGAACTCCGACGTTAAAAATCGAGGGACGAGCCGGCGTCTATAAACCCTCCGAGCGGAAGACCGTCGAGCTCCGACGTTAAAAATCGAGAGACGAGCCGGCGTCTATAAACCCTCCGAGGAGAAGACCGTCGAGCTCCGACGTTAAAAATCGAGAGACGAGCCGACGTCTATAAATCCTCCGAGCGGAAGACCGTCGAGCTTCGACGTTAAAAATCGAGAGACGAGCCGGCGTCTATAAACTCTCCGAGCGGAAGACCGTCGAGCTCCGACGTTAAAAATCGAGAGACGAGCCGGCGTCTATAAACCCTCCGAGCGGAAGACCGTCGAGCTTCGACGTTAAAAATCGAGAGACGGATCGGCGTCTATAAACCTTCCGATCGGAAGGTAGTCGAGTGCCTAGGATAAAATTAGATGTTAAAAGACGGGCAATCGGAGCCTGTAAGGTCGTCGGACGAATGGCTCTATGCGTGGTCCTTGGTTAAAAGGGCCGAGCTGTGATCGGGCGGCTGTACTAGCGAAAAGGAAGCCATCGTATGGTCGGGTGGCTCTTTTACAAAATGTACTTAGGCGCGAAAAAACTATTACCGAGACGAGAGTTAGAAATTGGACGCTGGTCAGGCAAACAAATAACAAAGGAAGAAATTCATTCACGCCAAGAGGCGGACAGACAAAATTTATAACACTTGCCCCGAGCGGCAAGTATACAGAAGATAGTAGATACGGGAAAGAGACTTCACAGACCCTCATTCAGAATCACCGAAATTAAAAAGGGAGTCGGGGATGGAGCCCATCATGGTCGCTAGATCTTCGGGAGGGACGGACAGCTCGGCAGGTATGTGGCCCTTGGTCTTCATATAGTCCAGCGCCACTTTGATCGCCTCTTCAAAAGTTAAGGACAGCTTGTCGCTGAACTTTTCGCCAAATTCATTCGAGCGGACGTATGCTTTGCACGCTTCCGCCGCCCGGCCTGGCTCCCCATCTTGATACTCTTTGAGAGTAACCTTGGAAGCGTCAAGAGCATCTTGAAGGTCCTTCAAAGCCCCCTCTGCTTTAGCCTGGTCGGCGGAGCGGCCTTCCCGTTCGGCAGTCAACGAGACGTCCAGCTCCTTAACATGTTGCTCTAGTCCCCGATTCTCCACCTTCATCCGGTCCATGTCCTCGATGGCTTTAAGCTTCCGGGTGGTCGCGGTCTTTACTTCCTTATCCCGCTGTTTGACCAAGGCTTCTAGGCGGGCCACTTCGCTAGTCAAGCCAGAGGATTTACCCCGTTCGGCTTCTAATAACCTTTTGGCCTTCTCCAGAGCGGCCGTCGATTGTCTGCTGTCCCCCGCGACCTTGAGCTTCTTCAGCTCGTCCTCCAGTTCGGCTAGGCGATTGCTGATGGCAATATTCTCCACCCAGTTCTGCGAACGAATATGAGCAAGTTAGAGGCTCGATCCAAAAAAAAAAAAAAAAAAAAACCAACAAAGCAAAGCAACATACCCCGGTCGCCTGTTGAAGATTGCTATCGCCGAGCTGACCAGGAGTCATCATGGCGATTCGGAGACGAGCATCCTCCCAAGCTTTGGCGAGGGGACCCGTGAGTGTGATTTGCTGTTCGGGGATCACCGGCCGATCAGCGGCCGCCATGTATTCTTCAGACGGGAGGCGCAGGATGGTTTTTATCAGTTTTGGGCCGCTCAGATCACCCTTCGAAGCAACGGCCTTACCGGACGGCTCACCGGTGGAGGAAGAAGGACGGTCGCCCAATCGCTTAAGACACCGCAGGGTTCGGGGAGAGCTGGAGGGCGGCACCTCAGAAGTAGCCCTTGGAGAGCCGAGTGGCGTCGGGGTACTCTCTATAGAGACCGTCCCGGATAACACCAGAGCTTCATCGCCCCGCTCAGATCGCGGTTCATCAGAGGGAGTTGGTTGAGAGGTTGCCTCCGGCTGTTTGCGCTTCCGAGTTGCCAGAGGAATGTCGTCGGCCGAACGACCCTCTACCTCGACTTGAGCAGAGGATTCTATGTCGCCCGCGACCTCGTCGTGAGAGGCAGGAGCGTCTAAGGCTTCGAGGACACCCTGAGTCCCCTCATCTTCTTCGCCGGCCGGCTCAGCTGAAGCCGAGCCCCGCTCGGCGACCTCCCTATTCTTTGCCGCCTCGATCTCGGCGGCTCGCAGTTTCAGCCGCTCGGTAGCCTTGGCGCGCCACATGACTTCAGCTGCATAAGTAAAAAATAAATCAGTTAGAACAAAACAAACGGGAAGATAAGGGAACTTACTCATGCTGCAGGGCAGATCGGCTAGGGTAGAAGACAAGCCGAATATATACATTACTCCCGGAAGGAGCAGCTTGTCGATGTGATAGCGCTGACCGACCAGCCGATCGGCTGCATGAAGATAGGCCACATCGTCTCTAAATTTGCCGAGCTCTGGTTGCGCTGGCATCGCCGTCTGCCATTTGATATGGAAGGTCGGCGGCTCGGGGAAACGAAAGTAAAAAAAGTGCTCCTTCCAATGTTTGTTGGAACTCGACATGTTATCAAAAAGGACGAAACCTATTCTAGATTGGAAAACAAAAGTACCCCATTCGGCTTGTTTGGGGTAGTAGAAGTAGTGGAAAACTTTGGGGTCTAGGGGAATGCCGTTCAGCTTGAATAGAATTATCACCCCACTCAGCAGCCTTATGGAATTCGGAACTATCTGGCCGAGCGGGATGCGGAAGTAATTACAGACTTGCACGAAAAACTTATGGGGTGGACAGCGTAGCCCGGCCAAAAATTGGTCTCGGAAGAAGAGAACGCTGCCGGGCGGCGGTTCATGAGGTCGATCGACCGGTGTGGCTAATACTATGTGGTGGTCGGAAGGGATGTCGTAAGTCCGAATGAGACGCAGCGCATCCTCCTCGTCAAACGGGCTCTCCATGGTCGTGTACCATAGACCAGGAGCGCCGCCGGTCGACTGCGAGGTGCTAGTCATGGTCGAAAGACAAGAATGCGGGACCAAAAGGGAAGGTTCGAGCGAGGAATGGAGGGAAACCGACTGAATGAAACGATTAACAGAAAGAAGAAAACGTAGGGAGCGAGAAAAAGGGTCTTACGAGCAAAAGAGATGATCGACTGGGGCCTGGGGTTGCCGAAGAGTTGAGGGGCAAGGTCGCCGGAGAAGGAAACGAACAGAGGGGCGCTGGAGGAGGGTGAAGCAACAATGCGGCGGAAAAGGAGTCGCGGGCTTTATATCGCCGCTGGGAGCAATCTCCACCGTCCGATCCAGGTCGTGAAGAACGAGGCCATCATCCAGCCGTTCATTTCAAACGGCGGCTGTCCCATCGGAAGTGACGCCGCCGCCATACGCTGACAAGCGCATGATCGCCACGTGTCAGCAGGATACTGGTCGCATTTAATGAGCGCCCCTTACCATGTGCAGCACACGTGATGGGTAGTAGGGGAGAGAATTGGGCATGGATTCCAAGAGAATACAAGGCACGAACAAGATACCGCCGAACGGATGAGCATCCCTAAGCCTGGCCGAGCGGGCTAATGTAGCGGTCGTTACTCAGTCAGATCGACAGTCCAGTCAGTCGGACTTCGCCTCCTTCGACTAGACTTGAGGGGGAGGCAAGTGATCCGGCGGTTAGAACAGGGGACCCCCGTTCTGAGGGGTCAATGCCACGCTGGAGTCAAAAGGTCAAGGGACCGACCGGAGAAGGAGGGGTCAACCTCCCGACCGACCCCGGCCGGCCGACCGGTGAATAGCCGAGGGCAAAAGGCGCCCCGACAGAAGTCGGGGTTCCAACGCTCAATGGAACAGTAGCAAGGGGCCGAGCGGAAGGCCTAAGAGAAGGTGACATACTACTAACAGTCCCTACATAGTACCCTACCGAAAATATCCCCAGCATATCGATACCAACGGCAGGCCGGACGGGATTTGTGTGCCGTCCGGTCGGCGCGTAAGATGAGGGCTGGCCGGACGGACTCCCCGTCCAGCCGGCCTGCCGGACGCCCCGGCCTGTGGTCGGTAGAGAAGGACAAGAACATCTTATGACAGCTGTCAAGTCCTATGGCTAGGCCATACTCCAAGTCTAACAACGAGGTGTTCTGTTGTCCCATCGAGGACATACTTGGACTGTAGCAGTATGGCGTCAGGTAAGCTTTCTGACAGACACATACCGAGGTATGGGCTGCGGACATGTATGCGCCTCGGTGGACGTGCAGGAGCTCTCTCACCACTCTATATAAAGAGCTTCATACTTCGCCGGAGGTACACGTTCAACACCTTTGGAGCCACTCTTCTTTGCTGCTTGCTTGCCTGACTTGAGCGTCGGAGGGTCGCCGCCGGGAACCCCTTCCCGGCCTGACTTCTGTGAAGGTTCGCCGGAGGTTCGTGCAACCAGTCGAAGATCCACGTCAGCAGCCGGGGAGCGCCACGTGCCCAGCGTCCGTTGATTCAGCCTTCGGACAGGATCAACTGACATGAATGATGCAAAATTGAAGTAGCTAGCAATGCATATGTACATGTGAATCAATTGAATTAATTTATTTTAATTTTTTTCTTCATATGTAATTGCTTTATCTTCAATTTTTTTTTAATCAAGGGTAATTTATTAGATATCATGAAGGGATACAACCAAAATCCAAATTGGAAAAATACATTCAATCCACTAGATAGGAGAGGGATTAGTAAGAGCAAATTTTGCAATACGATGAGCCACCATGTTAGTGGTTCGACTAGCAAAAGATAAAGACTTGAAATTAGAAGAAATAAGTAATTAAGGAGTAAACGTCCATTAAAATGTTGCCAATAGGTTTTTGAAAATCCAAGGCTGAAGTCACTGCTTGGATGGCCAAGGAAGAATATGAGAACACCAAAACATTATCGAAGCCCACATGAAGAGCAAGAAGAAGACCGTGATGAATAGCAAAATTTTCTACATTAAGCACCGATACAGGGTGACAAATACCACTAGCTGAGGCAACATGCAAAATGCCAAAATGATCATGAATCACAACACCAATACTAAAATGGACATTCAATTCATCAAACTCCGCATCAACAGCTAGCCAGAAATGATCGGGTGGGGGCTTTGTCCACTTTCTCTCCTAAATGGGCATGCCCAAATGAGAGGGAGGCAACACTACAAAAAAAAAAACAAAAAAAAAAAAACAATAATTTAGGGACAAATAATTTTCGTCCCAAAATCGTAACAAGTTTGGCGACAAAAACAAATATCGACCCAAATTAGAATTAGCAACGCAATCTACAACAAAATATTTTCGTCGTAAATTCCCAACGAAAATAATTTATGTCACAAAATTCATCCCAGATTTTGGGGTGAATCCTGGATTCGTCCTAAAATTTGGGATGAATCCAGAATTCGTATTTTGGGACGAATCCAGAATTCGTCCCAGATTAAAAGAAATTTAAAAATATTAAAAAAATTATAAGGGACGAATCCATGGATTCATCCCCAATTTTGGGAACGAAATCTGGATTCGTCCCCAATTCTGGGACGAATTCAGGATTCGTCCCAGAATCAAAATGTTTTTAAAAAAATGAAAAAATAATCGCAAGCTTTAAATATGGATCTAGAGTTATCAAAATTTTATGATAAAAGCTTCTATGTGTTCGTATCATTCTCCTGATCGTAAAAATATCTTCAACTATAATTTTGACCTAATATTTTGAGTGTGATGATTTTAACCTGAATTAGATCAAATTCGGATTAAAAAATTACCACACAAAATATATTCTGTTAAAACTATGGATGAGGATATATTAACGATCGGTACAAAATTAGGAACCCATAAAAACTTGTTTCATGAAATTCCGAGATCTCTAGGTCCATATTTGGGGCTTCCGAATGATTTTTTTTATATTTTTTTTTAATCTAGGATGAATCCAGGAATTCGTCCCAAATTCTGGGACAAATCTTAGATTCGTCCCAGATTTAAAAAATAAAATAAATAGAAAAATCATTCGAAAGCCTCAAATATGGACCTAAAGATGTCGAAATTTCATGAAACAAATTTCTATGGGTTCCTAATTTTTTCCTTATCATGAAAATACCATAATCCAGAATTTTAACCTAATATATTGAGTGTGGTGATTTTTTAACACGAATTAGGTCATAATCATGTTTAAAAAATCACCACACTCAATATATTAAGTTAAAATTATGGATGAAGATATTTTTAAGATCATGAGAAAATTAGGAACCCATAGAAACTTGTTTCATGAAATTCCGACATCTCTAGGTTCATATTTGGGGCTTCTGAATGATTTCTCTTTTCTTTTTTAAATCTGGGACGAATCCTGGGTTCGTCCCAAATTTTGGGACGAATCCAGGAATTCATCCCAAATTCTAGGACGAATCTTGGATTCGTCCCAGATTTCAAAAAAATAAAAAAAAAATTAGAAAAATCATTTGGAAACCTCAAATATGTACCTAGAGATGTCGGAATCTCATGAAACAAGTTTCTATGAGTTTCTAATTTTCTTCTCATCATGAAAATACCATAATCCAGAATTTTAACCTAACATATTGAGTGTGGTAATTTTTTAACATGAATTAGGTCATAATCGCGTTAAAAAAATCACCACACTCAATATATTAGGTTAAAATTATGGATGAAGATATTTTTAAGATCACGAGAAAATTAGGAATCTATATAAACTTGTTTAATGCAACAAAGCAAATATTCATTCCAAAATTGTATAAGATATTGCGACAAATAAAGTTTTTGTTGCAAATTTGACAACGAATTTGGGGACGAAAATATTATTCGTCGTCAATTTCATCCCCAAATTCGTTGCCAAATTTGCAACAACAAAATATTCATTCCAAAAATTGGCAACAAGAGATTTGGACCAAAATTTTTTTGCAAATTTCGTCCCAAAAAATTTTGCAACGAATTTTTTTTATAAATTCGTCCTAGATTTCGTCCCAAAACACTGTATTTTTTGTAGTGCAAGAAGTGAGCTTTCTGAAATTCTTCAAAATAAGGTATGACCCATTCAATACAAATTGGCTATTTGGGCAAGTGGGAATCATGAATCCAACGACAAATATCTTTCCAAGTAGTACACACAAATATTGAAAATAATTCAAAATTTGGTCTCGATAGAACATAAGCTAAATATATACCGTAGTCTAAAAACGAAAGTTCACGGCAATGCTTAAGATGCTCCCAAAATAAGGAGCCCTTCCACATAAGAGAAATTTGAGGGCAAAATAAAAGGTAGTGACATGTAGATGATAAGAAAGAACCACAAAGTGCACAATATCCTTTCATAGGAACATGATGTCTAAGAAGATTCACATTTGTGGGAATAAAATTGTGAAATGCACGCCACAATAAAATAAGAACCTTAGGGGGGATATGGAGAGATCAAATTGAATTCTACCAAGATAGTAAAGGGTGCAATGATTGAGAAGTGGGAGGGTCGAAGCAACCAAGTGTCACCCTAGTTCTGTGATATGGTTCCTTCATGCAGACATATTGGTGATGATGGTGAGCCTCATGTACCTTTCGCTATTTATTTTTCGTCATGTTTCACAGCAAAAGAAGTAGTCATCTTAGCGGTGGCGACCCCTCCAGGTGGCCGACTCCAGAGCGACCCTACATACTCTAAAAAGGGGTAAATTATGAAGACTTATTCATCCTTAGTCGAGTAGACTTTCTAGATAGGAGACATGAGATAATATGAAATAGTATTTGTATCTGTTGAGAATCAAACCATGTGTAAGTAGCCCGTGGTAGTTTTGATATGATCAACCAAGTCAAGTTAGATCTTGTTGTCTTTCGATGCATTGTGTCTAAGTGTGCAGAAACTTAGGAGCATAGGAAGTCGAGCGAAAAATGCAGCTAGTGAGAAAAATGACACAGGAGAGAGTTGACGGATTTGGTGCATCTAAGGGATGAAACACTGTGTAAGAGTACGTTGGCAGACGAGAAGGAAGCACGTGACATTTCCTAGGGACAAGAAGTCGGAGCGGAAGAATGCTCAAGAAAGTCGCAAAATGGGTTCAGATGAGCCATATTCCGAATGACCAAAATCACCTAAGCGAGCAGAGCCGGATCGGAAGTCCCAGATAGAAAGTTAACATGGAGTTGACTCTGGTCCAGGTGCTCAGAGCTATTCTGAGAGTCGGACCAGTTTGGTCCAGCCAGGGTGCCTCAACTCCACGGCGCTATGGATCAACATCAGCAAGGGTCCAAGGCACCCGGAGCAGGTCCAAGCACTCAGACCGAGATAAAATTTTATCCCAACTCCATCGCGTAGCCGTTTGCCTGACGATAAGATTTGCCACGCTGGGAGCCTGGAGAGGGTCCGGGCGCCCGGATCGTGCCACGTCAGCAAACAATCATATTCTACTAGTGGGATATAAATAGAACCTGATATTCTCCTTTTCGAACAACACACTTTATACTTCAATTCTCTTTCTGTTTTTCGTTTACGAGCTTAATTTCCGTGTACGAGGCTTCTCTACCTCCGACGTTTGTTCGAGAAGGAGATCTTCAAAGTGAGCTCATTTGCCTTGGAGTAGCAATCCTTTGATTGTCAACCAAGTAAATTGATTGTCTCATACTTCTCTTTTATTTTGTAATATTTATTTGTGTAATTGTTTTAAAGCCCGATCGAGTTGAGAAAAGTTTTTTTTGTGCAGGGCAATTCACCCCCCTCTTGTCAGCCGCAAGGAACCAACAAATGGTATCAGAGCAAGAACACATCAGAAGGACTAACTGTCGACTGAAGCAAACAAGACGATGGTCGGTCCGAGCATCTACCCACCAATATTTAAGGGAGTGTTCTCATTTTGGAAGCGATGAATGGAGGTATTTTTTAAGACATATTTTAATATTTTATTAATAATGAAATATGATTTTGAAGCACCAAAAAACACGAACGAAGAAGAACTCGAGGAATGCCTCTGGACCAAAAAGCAGCGCGATGAGTTTATGGCAAACGGTAAGGCTGCATTTCACCTTATAAGCGTACTACTGATTGAGGAACTTGATAAAATCGGTAACTACAAGACTACAAAAGAACTTTGGGAAAAGTTCTTGAAGCTCTATAAAGAATCAACAGAAGCCGAATTCAAGTCCTCGATAGACACCAAGTCCTCATCAAAAGAATCCAAGACCAAGGAAATTGCTAAAACAACACTGATAGACGAATACTTATCTGAAGACAAAAAAAAGCTCGTCCAAGATGAGCATTGATGAGGAGGGAAAGTCTTTAGACGAAAGCAGCAATGAAAGGGGAGCATCGGACAACAAAATGCAAAGTTAAAATTAACTTTAGCAAATGTATGCAGACCAGAAGATTTTGATTATTTGAAAATTGAAAATAAACAATTGAAAGCACAAATAGATAAATTGAAAAATGATTATGCATGTTTGAATATTTCTCGAAATTTAAAATTTAAAGGACTAAACTGGTCCTTACGATTTCACAAGGCCCGAATTAGAAAATTATCACCAAAATATGTTTCAAAAAAATTTCTAATTAATCCAATAGGTATGAACCTATATTGGGATCCAAAATCATGTTTAAATTAAATTTTTATACATGTCATACTTTTAAATTGAATTAATTTTTTATTGTTTGCTTAGAATTATCTAAATAAATTGTTTCATATATTTTTGTTGGAAATTAATTTTTTCTTTAATTTTTACAAGAAAGAGGATTTCATTACTTATGTATAGGAAAAATTTTAAATTCTTTTACCTTTGAATTATTTTTTATTAATTTTTAACAAAAATTATACTTTTTGATTTAAAAATAATTAGCAAAGTTATTTTTTATAAACTTTATTTTTTTTGTGCAAATTTATGTTGTCCGATCAAGAAAATATTTTCAAAAAATTTTTTTTTGACTGACTCTTATTGAATTTTATATGAATTATTTATCCAAATTCTAAATTTTAATATTAAAAATTCTCAAAAAGTTATTTTTAAAAATTTATTTATTTATTTTTTGTAAAAGTACTTGCTCTAATACATTCTAAAATTTTTCAAAATTTTTTGAGCTTAAAAACTATTTTTAAGTAATTTTTTACAAAAATATATCTTTCTATAGCAAATAATTTATTACCACTCAAATAATTTTCAAATTTTCATGGAAATTTTTTTTTGCTTTGGATATATTTGTTTAACTGTTATACAAAATTTTTAGAATTTTTAAAATATTTAAAATTATTTTTTAAAAAACTACTTTATAAATCGCAAAAGTTTATATTTTCAAGATTTAAATGTTCATGATTTTTTTTTATTCTTAGTAAATTTTTCCTTAGGAATTATTTTAGATTTATTTCAAAGTTATTTTCCACGATAGCTCCTATTTTTAATGAGATGTAAGGGAAAGAATTAGAAATTAAGTCTTGGGGGAAAGTACATTTTAAATTTTTGCGTTACATGTTATTTTTTGCAACTTATGTACCTATTTTTGCATTACCTATTTTCCATGATAGTTCCTGCATTATTTTTTGCAACTTTTATGAGTTGCTTATATTAAAAAGGGGAGATTGTAAGTACCCCGTGGTAATTTTGATGTGATCAACCAAGTCAAGTTAGGTTATGTCGTCTTTTGATATCTTGTGTCTAAGTGTGCAGGAACTTAGGACCACAAAAAGTTGAGCGAAAGACGCAGCTAGCGAGAAGGACGACATGGGAGAGAGTCGATGGGTTCGATGTGTCTGAGAGAAGAGGTGATGTAGAAGAGTACGCTGGAGGACAAGAAGGAAACGCGCGACGTTTCAGAGGGACTAGAAGTCGGAGTAGAAGAATGCTCGAGAAGGCTGGAAAATGGATTCGGGTGAGCCCTATTCTAGATGGATGAAATCACCCAAGCAAGCGGAGTCGAAACAGAAGAGCCGGACAGAAAGTCAACATGGAGTTGACTCTGGCCTGAGCATCTGGTGCAGTTTGGTCCAGCCAGGGTGCCTCGACTCCACGGCACTGTGGATCAACATTAGCAAGGGTCCAAGTGTCTGGAGCAGGTCCAGGCGCCCGGACCAGGATAAAATTTTATCCCAACTCCGTCGCGTAACTGTTTGCGTAACGATAAGATTTGCCATGCTAGAGGCGCCCAGAGAGGGTTCAGGTGCCCGGACCTTACCACGTCAGTAAACGGTCGTATTCGACCAGTGAGCTATAAATAGAGCCCTGGTCTTTTCCTTTTCGAACAACACACTTTGAACTTCAATTATCTTTCTATTTTTCGTTCACAAACTTAATTTTCGTGTACGAGGCTTCTCCGCCTCCGACATTTTGTTCAAGAAGGAGATCTTGAACTCATTTGCCTTGGAGTATCAATCCTCTTATTGCGAATCAAGTAAATTGATTGTCTTGTACTTCTCTTTTATTTTGTAATATTTATTTAAGTGTGTAATTATTTTAAAGCCCGATCGAGTTGAGAAAGGTATTATTTTTTTTGTGTAGGGTAATTCACCCTCCTCTTACCGATCGCAAGGGACCAACATCATGCCTCTTAGTTTTTTGTCATATCTAATATATGTGTAGTTCCTCTCTCTGTGCTTTCGCTTTCACTTGCTGAAGACGGTCAACTGGAGGAGCTGGAGGGCACTTCTCCATCAAAAGCCAACTTGGCGCCATCAGTAGTGCTAAACAATCAAGATTTATATAGAGAGATAGGAATTGTCCAAAACAAAATCTCTGGTTTGGCATGACATAAAAAAGCAAAATCATCTAGCTCGAGAAATTGAGAATCGGGTTGGTTAGTAGATTTCAGGAATAGGGTAGGTATAATATCACTTCTTGCATACATGGAATTTCTGATTCCTTGCATCATAGAATTCATATGAAGTCTCTTTAATTTGATCTGTATTTCTATGCGCCTCTTAATAAATTTTCTTGTATGTCGATTAGGACTAGAAATGCACCAAATATTCAGGAACTACAGCATCTAGCATGAGGGCTCATTCATGATCATTCAATACAACAAAGTTTTAAAAGAAAACAAACAAGTTTAAATATTTTTCATTTTTCAAGCATGATAAAGTAAAAGCTTGAATACTAATACTTGCAATCCAACTCAACCATTTAACATTAAAAAAATAAAGATCACAAATTATTCCTGAACACATCTTGCATTAAAAATGAAGAATAGAGCTTAAGTTAAATTTATAAATTCAAGTTTTAGATAACTTACAAGGGCAAGCTTGTCTTTAGTTGAACTAGATAAAAATCTTAAACAGGAATAATGTTAAGTTCTTTAAGGTTGTAATTTTCTAATCAACAAGCTTTAGTCCCTAGCAGTTAGGCGAGATGGAACCTTTTCAAAGATGTTAGGCAAGGATTGCAAGGCATTCCATTCACTTTCCAAGACGAAATGATCAAGTCCCAGAAGAAATGATAAATCAAGTTGGGTTCCAAAGTGATTTCTGCAGTGGCAACTAACCACGTCATAGCAAATGTGAAGCAGAAAATGAGACTAGATGATTAAGTTGAGCGTTGTCCACATTTTTACTACATGAATGACAGTGAGTGTCAGTGTCGATGTGGGACCGTCACTGACCTACCTGATCACTATGCAGTCATTTCAATGTCTGATGTGTCGATTCCTAAGATAACGCACAATGGATTCATTGAAAAGGATTCAAAAAAACCAATCAAGGTGTCAGTTAGGGGCGGGTATGTCCTACAAAAAATATAGTATTTACAACAATTTACGAGTGGAAAAACTTCTGTTTAGGACCTTGTGCTGAGGTTGTTGTCATGGTAGTCATATGGCAAAAATCCTCAGCAACCACTATTAAAGTTGACTTTGTATACAGAAGAACCATAGTTCATCTCTAACGCCAATCTCTTTCACTTTCTACTTAGGCTACGTTTAGTTAGGGTATTATAATCAAATTTATAATATAATCAAATTTGTAATGTGATCGTGTCCGAAAATCGTGAAGATAGCTAATTGGAAATGTGACTTCTGTGTTGACTGAATATAGACCTTGTTCTGTTTTGCAATACAAGAAACGTTAGTGCCGAGCCATAGAAGGGGTCCCCAACGTTGACCCTCCGATGCTCAAGTTAGTCACTGAAAATATGGAAGAAAATAGAGCAACAGCAAGCACATGCGTGAATAGTGAATAACGTATACCTCCGTCGATGAATGGACCCCCTTTTATATAGTACCATGGTGAGCAATGTGCACGCTCTCCAAGGCGAGGGCACACTTTCCCAACCATCCTATGAAAGATCATGTCAGAAAAGTATCTCTGACATCATACTTTAACAAAGCATGCAAATCCCTTATGAGATAGTGGAAGTTTCCGCCGTACGATTCGTCTATTAACCATGCCTTGTGTTAACGATACTATCTCTCAGAAGGATACTAAGAGATACCTCAATAATCCCTCTGCTTGGTCGAGAGGGGTAGCCGCTCGACTGGGGACCCATCCACTCGGTCGGCTTCGACTAATCTTCCCTACGGTAATTGGTCCAATAGACTGTCTTCGCTCGACCGGACAAGCACTCCAGTCTCGTTCCTCGATCCGTACTAAGTGCTTGACGATCTGGTCGTAGCGTTCTACTCGGAGAAACCATCTGTCAATCGGACATTGCCTGCCTCGATCGGCAATTGTAGTCGACCTCCGCTCATCCACTATGGGTGAGCCCCTTGACTCCCTGGTGTTTGACCTCCACGTTAGCAGCTAACCCCGCTTCTGACCCGAATTGGACGGGCCCCTGTTACCACCGCATCACAAGTCTTCTCCTCAAGTCTAGTTGAAGGAGGTTGTAAGTCTGACTGACTGGACGAGCCATGTCTCAGGTGACCTTCCGCCGGTCGGACATTCTCTGTGCTCGGGCCGCCGATCAGCTCATAGCTTCAAAATTGCTGCTCTACCTCTTCTTATTAACTTGTGCTTGACGAGCCGTTCGACTACAATGAGCATCGAAGCTTTCTTGTAGACTTGTGTTTAGATTTGCCGCTCGGCCATTCATTAGTCTGAGTTTTGTGTCGATCGAGAAGACTAACGACAACACTTAGCAGATTTTTCCATTTCTTTGCGCTTTCTTGGATGAGCACCCCTTGATAATGGTTGACGTCATCTAAATTTTTTGAAGACCGTGCAAACCTTTGATCATTATAACCAAGCACGCCACCCGTGCCTTTTAATTAAGCTCATTAATGCTTCGCTATAATTGGCTGCCACATGTCCCCTCTCTGCCACCGCACAGTTGACGTGATAGGCGGATATCTGTTGATGATGTGACAGACGCCTTTTCAAATTCCACGACCAGATCTTGTCCTTGTTTTTTATAACCCTTGATCAAACGGCTGGGAGAGATCATTCGTTGGGCTTTATAAGCCCTTATTTACTCGTCGTCGTCTTCATTCTTCCTCACGCTTTATTTTTGAGCACGTTCCGTGATGCTTCTTCTCCTCTTCATCTTCGCCGGCAACCTTTCTCAGCAAGCCTCTTTCTTTCCTATGTTGAATCTGCACTTCACTTCTATCTCAATTTCTTATGGCTATCTCCCCTCAACCTCCTCCATCCGTCCCCGGGCTCTGGTACACCTCCAGTGGGTCCAAGTTTAACAGGGATGAGATCAACTAGATGAGACTCACTTACCGTTCCCCCTTCGACAATCAGATTGTCATTCCCTCTGCCCATGACCGACCCCATGAACCTCTCGTTGGCTTCTTGCTCTTCTTTAATGACCAATTCTGCGTCAGGCTTCGATTCCCCGTTCATCCTTTTCTTCTCAGCTGTATATAAATACTTTCATATTTTCCTGCACTAACTGGCGCCGAACTCCTTTAGGTTGATGTGCGGGGTAGTCATGTTGTTTTATCTCCATGATATCCCCCTAGTGCCTCAGATCTTCTATTACTTTTACTATACTAAATTGTCTAAGTCGGGAACCTTTTTGTTTCAAGCTCGAGTCGGCTTCGTCTTTTTTGATAAGATGTCGACCTCCAATAAGCATTGGAGGGAGCATTATTTTTTACGTTCGATTTCCCGATCGGCCCGACTTCCCGACCAGCTGGCAGATGGAAGTGATGAAGCCGCCGTTGCTCAGTCGATATCAAAGCTGATTGGACTATCTCCAAGCAGCATCTAGTTTGACCGATTAGAAGTATTATATCCATCGATTGTTGTTGGAGAGTGTTCTCTAAGTGTTTGGCCTGAGCCCGATCCGAACGAGGCTGTCGCTCACCCTAGGTATGCTCTTTCTTTGTCTCATCTTTGAATCTAACTGATTTGTCTTCGTTTTTTGCAGCTAAGATCATGCAAGAGTAGGCTTGCAGACATGGAAATTAATGTCACGGGCGTCGTCGAGTTGGAGAGTCGTGGCATATAGCCAGTCACCCAATCTGATTATCTACTCGGCGAGGTTGGAGAAAATACGGTTGTGGCCAGCGAAGGAGGCCATAGGGCGACAAGCGATGTCGCTGCTGCTATAGTTGACTTTCCTCCCAAATGACCATTTATGGCGCCAATCACTGTACTGTCTGAATCTGCTACAGCTACATCGAACAAGCCTTTAGTTCATCGCAAGAGGCATCGTGGGGATGGGTTCATCCCGCTCGATGACCTCCGCGCTGCAGACCACTGCTCGCGCTAGCTCTCGCCCTTCCTCTGAACGAGATGAGACTCCATCGCCCGCCTTCTCGAGCAGCTAGCAGATCGAAGTGATGAAGACACCGTCGCTCGGTCAATATCGAAGTCAATCGGACTATCTTCAAGCAGCATCTAGTATATGCCTGTCATATCAAGCTTGCGGCGGCAGAGGGAACACGTGGCAGTCGGTTACAGTGAATCATAATGTAATGTAATAAGGATTGCATTTCTATGTTTGGTTAAATAGTTCTATACTATGTATGTAATCTTTGATTATTAAGGTGATTATATTTTTTTTATTTTGTGATTTTTGATAAGGAATATAATTCATAATATTGTAAAATAATAAAAATATTGTTATAATAGAATTTAAGTACTTTTATTCTTCCTCTCAATTAAATGAAATTAAACCAGACTAAATTAAACAAGATCAAATTAAATAAAATTAAATTTAATCGAATAGAATAACATCAAGCTAAACTAAATCTAATCAAATTTTATCGAATCCAAAATTGGTGAATTCAATTTTCAATTAATATTAACTCGAAACTGACATCATTTAGCCCAACCACGTAAATAAGTGGCTAGGTGTTGAATAATGACAATAATCAGAACATATAAAACAAATGACGAGGAGCAACAACCTACAAACAAGATTGAATTACAGGTGAAGTAACAAGAATTATTGTATCCACAATCTAAATTATATCACCTAATTATTTTGAGATCAAGCAATAATAATGATCAAATGCAGCAATATATGCTGACTATCTAGAACTGAAATGTAAATAAACTTAACTACTAATCTAGGATGAACTAGTTAACCATCAAATATGAGTTACTTCCTTATTATTGGAAGTTAAAACAAAAAATGAATTCCAAGAATGAACACATATATATTTTTTAAACAAGATCAAATTAAACTAAACTAAATTTAATTGCTAGAACAAAACCAGACTAAACTAAATCAAATCAAATTTTACTAAACCGAATGATTCATATTGAAAAACTCTTGAGGACTTCCAGGTACTCAGCCTTCTTTCCACTCATTTAAATGATATCTTTGGCTCCTATATGGTGCTAAAAAGCCTTCACAGTTTGTATAACCAACATCAACAAGGTAATAATATCCTATAAATTGAATAAATGTATTAAAATAGACCACAAAATCAAAAACACAGTAAAGTATATTTAGGATATTTTGAAAAATTAATAAGCAAACCATGTGGGACTTTTAATCCACTTTTCCTTGTGATTGCATCTCATAGAACTCTATTATCTGCTGTTGAACCTTCCTATCCAAACAATACCTATGTAAATTGCATATCTTGGGAACAAGCAGCAAGCACATTAGTAACAATTTCACCCTTTCTTATCTGATATCTACGTCTATCCTCTGCTAGTAGTCTAACTTTAATGTGTGTCCCATCTAAAACTCCCAAACAATTTTAAAAGGAACAAGAAGAAAATAAGAAAAAAAAAATCATAAATCATAACTTTAAAAACAAATATAATAATTACCTTAAACCATTTCCATCTCCAATCTATTGAGTCTGTAGCAATTAGCTCTAGATTTTCAAAAAACACATTTTGTAGACGAATAACAATATTCAAAAATCATGGAAAATGCCTACTTATTGTTTCACTATACATTTTAAATCAAAATTGTATAGTTCTATTCTTGACATGATGAGCTAGTAAATGTAATGACATTGCTACTTGCTCATCTACCTCCATGTATCTTGTTCCTTTCAAGCTCCCTCCACTTTCGAGCATACAACACAACTTTGTAAAACTACTCCTATTCATTCTTAGTTGTGCTATGCAAGTAGTGTCACTCTCATATGCTAAATTATATATCATCCCTCTCCTAGCAAAAACGTCATTCACATATCACCTTTTAAAGCAATACGATCTATTACGTCATTCCACTAAAAGACAACGCATTTGAAAAAAAAACCAATTCACTATATTCAAGATCTCCAATCAATGCATTAACACAACAACTAGTTTTTTTTCTCATTATATTCTAGGTCCTTACACTAAGATGAGTCATGGCTACAAAATAAATAAGACCAATAAATGAAAAGGTTGAGCTCAACAAGATGTTGATTTTGATAAAAACATATAACAAGTTTTGAAAGTAACATTACTTATAATTACACTAAAAAAAATATATGCATTTAAAGTGTTGGTGGTATATACAGAATGACCATTACAACTGTTTTTCTTCTTTTTTTGTGTTTGACATTAGTGACCTCAAACCATGAGTTGTTTATACTTATTTAGTCAACCTCATGTCTATATTAATACTGACTGATTGTCTTCATATAGTGGTCTTGCATTGGTTCTAATGTTTACTCACATAGATGTTAATACCTACATAACAAGCAATTGCAGTATTTGTTGTAGCAATGATAATTTCCATTGCCACATGCATTTCACTTGCTACTTTAACTTGCCTCTAGTTTCAAGATTGCTATGGACTGGCTAGAAGTTATCAGTTCTAATTTAATGAAAACTAAAGAAAAAGAGGATATTTTTGAGGGAAAATAAAAGCATATTTACGATAGGAAAAAAAAAATACATGTAGAGTGATGCTGAGCGTCAATGTTGATGGAGGCGGTGGATCAAAGCCTTGGTGAGGCTTTAATGGGAAGCAACGGTGAGGGAGGTGGTGTCGGCGTCGGAGGCAGCAGTGGATCAAAGCCTTGGCAAGGCTTTAATGGAAAGTAGAGACGAGGGTGGTGTCAACGTCGATGCTGGTGTCGGCGTCGGTGCTGGTGTTGACACCAATGCTGATGGAGGGGCTGGATGGAGGTGATGTCGACGTCGATGTTGATAGAGGCACTAGGATGAGTGTGCGAGGCGAGGGAGAGGTGGTGTCGACACCATTATTGATGGAGGCGATGGGATGAGTGCCCGAGGCAAGGGATGCATGAGGTGAGGGAGAGATGTGTCGGCAAATTTGTCGAAGAATTGGTTTTGATGAGATGAGATTAGGGTTATATTTGGTATAAAAAATTTTAGGGTTGTAATGTAATCATATTGCTATTAGGTTGTAATCTGGATTACAAAAGGTTATTACCTTTTGCAATTCAGATTATATTACGTTACAAGTTTAGAATTGTACCAAACAAAATAATTAGCCTTGTAATGTAATCCTAATTATGTTACAAGGCTAATTACCCCTCACCAAACGCAATCTTAGTGTATCCTAATCCTTAATCATGTCCCCTATCTTTGATGAGGCTTGAGGGCTCCTTTTATATATATATACCCTACGAACTTGCATCTGCAACACATGGGCGTAGGTTTTTTAAATTTTTTTTGGGCTTGTGATTAAGACATTTAGGATTTTGCAGGTTTACGGGTTGGGTTATAGTGTTAAGCAAAAAAATTAAAAAAACAAAAAACAAATCAAAAAATAATTTTAGGTGTGTATGGGGTGTGTAGCATAAGGTTAGCGGATATATAGTGTGTGCGCACCCACGTGTGCGACTAAGGGCACCTGTCCATGTGGTAGGTGCCAAAAAAGTCAACTAGCAATTGTCACATGAGCAAGTGCCCCTCACTCGCACACACGAGGTGTATGTGTGTGTCTATATATATATATATATATAGGAGTGTTATGTTGCCCGATTGACCGTCCGCGATTGAGTGGTCGGGGAGCCCAGAGGTGATTCGGACGCCTCAAGTGCAATCATTTTGGGGCACCATATATATATATATATATATATATATATATATATATATATATATATATATGAAATTGCTCTGCGACGGACTCTACGCCGCTCGACCTTGCGGACCCCGGGCGCCAGGATTGACTCCAGGCGCCCTAGGTTGAATTCAGACGTCTGGAGTCAATCCAGACACCTGAATTGACTCAAAAAAAAATTTTTTTAATTTTTTTATTTTATTTTGAGGTATATTATATATATTTAGAGTTCAACATTTTAGAATTTAGGAGTTGTGTTATAATATTTAGGAGTTGGGTTATGATGGATTTAAACTAATAAGATTTTTTCTCTAGGGTTCATACTTTTCTTTTGGGTTATAGTGTTCAAGATTAAAAATTTTGGATGCTCACAAAATATAATATTTCTTTTTAGGAAATATTGATTAAAAAAATAAATGAATCCAGGTCTATATATATATATATATTTTCTGTCATATTGACTCTATTATACAATTTATATCACAAATGTGAGTCTTTGAATTCTTAAATCACAACCAAAATTTAAAACTTGAACATTAAATGCACCTAATTTTGTTAATGCTCACGTTATAAATAAGTTTGTGGGAGTATCATAAAGTCACTGGTAAATTGATAAACTTAGATTTACATTTTAACTTAGAGAGATCCATCAAGGTGAATGATCTATACTGCTGTGTAAGGATATGGATGAATTCCATGGATCTTTAGGATCGCATTAGTGCTTCCCACTTCATTTTAAGTACTAGATGTCTATTAAGATGAAATGGCCATTTCACCTTAATAGTGTAGATGAAAGTTTGAGGATATTGATGAATTCGAGGGACTTTTACTAGTGAATGTCCATTAAGGTGAAATAAGGTAGATTTATACTGCCTACAATGCAAGTGTGAAAACACAAATGTACTTATGAAAATCTCAAAAACACATCCTTGTTTTCTACTTGCATTATGGTCAAAGTAACTTCCTCTATTTTAATGTTCAACAACAACACCAACCAGCAAGTCTTATCCAACTAGAATTTTTTTTTTAGAAAAATATCACAAGTACTATACATAATAGAGCTTTCTGAAACCAAGCCTTAAGTTTATCACTATTCTTGAAGTATAGCATGCTGCGATTCACTATTACCTGTAAAAAACAATGACTCCTGTGTATGCAAAATTTTCCTTCTTTGCTTGCATAATTATATTTGCATTCGAAATTATACGAGGAACACATGATAGCAAACCAACTCTGACAGACAGGACAGGCTGTTTATTGAAATGGCAAGAACAAAACTAATTGTTTTTAATGATCAATTAACCAACAAGTTAAAAGGAAATATTTAAGCAATAATCATAAATTCCCATAATAAGGATCTAGTGCAATGAAAATGTAAAGTCAATAATAAACATCAACAAACAAATTTAATGAACATTACTACTAGACTATCAACACGGAGCACCTCATCAAACCACACATCGAAGCAATTAGGAGCAAGTAGCCTCCTACTATCTTTTAAATCTGTAGAACTATTTTAAATAAACTTAATACAAGTTTATTATGAGAATTATAGTACAAGCCCTCGGTCACTTCAAAATCTGAAATGATTTAAATGTATTAAGAAGCTAAATTTCATTAATTAAAGGTCCATAATCACTTTAAAATCTGAAATTATTTCAATCTATAAAGAAGCTAAAACAAGTTTAATATCTGAAAAATGATGTTTGGAGTCGGGACTAATGTTTAACATACCCGACGGCGTAAGCAGTAAAGTAATTCTTTTTCCCCCTTTTCTATGTAGAGAGAAAAACCGGACAAATGCATGAATTATTTGGAAAATTTAAGCAGCACATGCTCCATGTATTCTTAACCATATGGCATCAGATCAATTCATGTAGGCCCGTCTACTGCATAATATAAGATCTCATAAGGAACTCAATGCCCCAAAAATGATCTATATCACATGTGGAGCATCTAGGCCTTTTATGTGGCATCACAATGATGAGCATGTGAAACACTGACCTGGTTTGACTCATACTGAGGACATCAAATGCATACATGATATGGAGGATTGTCTGTTCATATTTCCATCCAAGGCGTTGAGAGTTGCCTTTAGTTTTCATGACTTCATCACGTCTACAGGATAAACATTGTGATTTTAGTGCTGTGAATGTCATAGAAAATAAGAAAATAAGGGAAGTGCATTAATAGCAGGCATGCATGAGTGGCAGCAAAGAGCATGCACAATTAGCATAGCAGATGCACAAAAAATGGACCAGATAAAAGGATCAGGCACTGAGGTAAAGTTGAAATTAGCACGCAGGGAAACCCGAGCTTCATTTCCAAATTATTGGAATTACTCTCTCATTTGATCAGGTACCAGCATTTGGCAGATTTGCCATAAATCTTAATTAGTTTGGTGAGTCATTACAGTTTTGAATCCTGAAAAAGCCAATAATCATGGCTAGGATCCAAAGTGCAGGCTTCATGTTGAGAACTGGAACGAACTTCTCTTATACTCAATATTACTGATGTAGTGAGAAGATAAGAATAGCTACACAGTATTCAAATTACAAGTACTCTCAAATAAAGAGTTAAATGGAAATTGAAGACATGTCATAATTAATAGAAGAAGATCTGATCGTCTTGTTTTAAAGAACTCAATGTCTTTACACAAACCAACTGTCAAACTAGAAGAAACAAAAAGATCAGAACAAATATCATTCTTTAAGAATTCTGTGCGCCTTTGTAGTCTAAATATTCCTTTCTTCTCGTTGAATTTCAGTCAAAGTTTATCCAGTCCTATTGATAAACCTGCAACAAGGAGATGAAAAACATTTAATACTTATGAACACAAATTGGCCAAACTTCATAAAATTGAGAGGTGGGCAGATCTAAGCAACTATCACAAGCTGACACAACCAAGAGATACTTCTGGAACTGAACTGCATGGTTGTCCAACAAATATAGGTCAGTACAATTAGTATGAACCATCATCTTATATTAATAATTTTGCTAACTTTAACAAAAATCACAAAGTGACCTAGACCTGGGAAGGCTTATAATGAAATCATAATATCATATTTGATCTTTACCCATATAATAATAGCAATTAACCCCAAGATCACAACAAGCCTTGTTAAATAGTTGTTTGTTGTAGCCAATAAACATAAGACAATGATAAGTACAGAGGAATACCGCCCATGAATGTGCTCATGTCTTACTTGTGCAGTCCATTTAATAATAGCCAATTACACCAAAATCACAGTAAGCATTGACAAAGTCTTGTTAAATAGTCCATCAACAACAAGCACAGAGAAATATGGCCTATGATTGTGCTCATGTCCCACTTGTGCAGTCCATCTAATAATAGCCAATTAACCCCAAGATCACAGTAAGAATTGACCAAGTCTTGTTAAAGAGTAGTTTTGGTAGCCAATAAACTTAGGGACAATGGTAAGCACAAAGAAATATCCTCCATGAATATGTTCATGTCTCACTTGTCTAGGTACTTGAGATACATGAAAGATTGCACAAGAAATTGCTTGATGTGTCATGTTCTTAACGGATCAGTCAATTGTGAGCTTTTAATGCAACAATAACACCACAACAACAACAATGACGATGACGACCAAGCCTTATCTCGCTAGGTGGGGTCGGCTATATGGATCCTTTTACGTCATTGAGCTCTATCTCCTATTATATCATCATCTATACTTAAATAAACTTTATCTTGTTTTATTGTTGCTAGCAAAGTCTTTTTTGCTCTTCCTCTTCCTCGTTTGATATGCATGTTTGTCATAGTTTCACATCACCTAAGTGGAACATTTATTGGTCGTTTAAGTACATATCTGTACCATCTTAAACGTGTCTCTCGGAGTTTTCCCACAATAGATGTAACCCCGACTTTCTCTCTAATGCTCTCATTTCTTATTTTGTCCATCTCGTATGTCCACACATCCACCTTAACATCCTTATCTCTGCAACTCTCATCTTCTGCTCATGTGCTCGAGTCATAGCCCAACATTCGACTCCATATAATATAGCAGGTCTAACTGCGATTTTATATAACTTTCTTTTAAGTTTTACAGGTACTTTACGATCACATAAAACACTCGTCGTTTTCCTCCATTTCAACCATCTTCCTTGTATTCTATGTAAGACATCTCTCTTAATCTCTCCATTGTTTTGCAAAAATGATCCTAAATATTTAAAGCTCTCAGTTCCGAGTAACTGAACATTTCCTATTTTAACAGTTGTTTTATTACGTCTAATATTGCTAAACTTAAATTCCATATATTCTCTCTTTATTCTACTAAGCCTAAGATTTTTCCCTTCTAGTGTTTCCTGCCAAGAAGATTCTAATTTAACATTTAGTTCTTCATGTGTCTCATCTACCAAAACAATATCATCTACAAACAACATGCACCACGATATTGTGTTTTGAATATGTGCAGTGAGTTAGTCTATAATTAGTGCAAAAAGATAGGGATTTAGAGCTAATCCTTGATATAACCCTATCTTTATTAGAAATGCTTTAGTTATTTCGACTAAAATCTTTACTCTGGTCGTTATATCCTCGTGCATATCATTAATTAGTGCAATATATGACCCAATCTCTCCATTGTTTTGCAAAAATGATCCTAAATATTTAAAACTCTCGGTTCCGAGCAACTCAACATCTCCTATTTTAACAATTGTCTCATTACGTCTAATATTGCTAAACTTAAATTCCATATATTTTGTCTTTATGCTACTAAGCCTAAAATTTTTCCCTTCTAGTGTTTCCTACCAAGAAGATTCTAGTTTAACATTACTTCTTCACGTATCTCATCTACTAAAATAATATCATCTACAAATAACATGGACCACGATACTATGTCTTAAATGTGTGCAGTGAGTTAATCTATAATTAGTGCAAAAAGATAAGGATTTAGAGCTAATCCTTGGTATAGCCCTATCTTTATTGAAAATGCTTCAGTTACTTCGCCTAAAGTCTTTACTCTGGTCGTTACATCCTCATACATATCCTTAATTAGTGCAATATATGTTACACTAAAAGCTCTCTTTTCTAGAATTCTTCATATAATTTCTCTTGGGACTCTATCATATTTTTTAAGTCAATGAATACCATGTGTAGATCTTATTTTTGCTCCCGATATTTTTCAATTAATTATCTAAGAAAATGTATAGCTTCTATTGTCGACCTTCCAGGCATAAACCCAAATTCGGTCACCGTGGTCTCCTTTCTTAATCTTTTTTTTATTACTTTTTCCCAAAGTTTCATGGTATGACTCATTAGTTTAATACCTATATAGTTTGTATAATTTTGTATGTCTCCCTTGTTCTTATATAAGAGAACTAGAGTACTTATCCTCCATTGATCAGATATTTTTTTCGTTTGTAATATCATATTAAATAATTTTATAATTCATTCAATACCTTATTTTCCCAAGCACTTCCATATCTCTATTGGAATATCATCTAGTCCAACAATTTTTCTATTGTGCATCCCATTTAAAGCTTGTTCTATTTCTAAAGTTTGAATTCTACGATAAAAATTTAAATTTTTATGCTCATTTAACCTACTTAAATTACCTAAGTTAAGTTCGTCACCTAAACTTTCATTAAAAAGTTGATGAAAATACCTCTACCACTGCTCTTTTATTTCTCCATCTTTTACTAGTACCCTATTACATTCATCTTTAATACATTTTATTTGAATAAGATCTCTTGTTTTCCTTTCTCTCACTTTAACTATTCTATAAATGTCTCTTTCTCCTTCTTTTGTATCCAATTTTGATAGAATTGTTCAAAAGTTTCATTTTTGCTTCATTCACTACTTTCTTAGCTTCTTTCTTAAATACTGCATATTTTTTTTAAGTTTTCCTTGTTCTTACAAATATATAATTTCTTATAAGCTATTCATTTTTTTTCCCACTTTCTCTTGTACTTTCTCATTCCACCATCAAGATTTCTTACTTAGTGGTGCATGTAATTTTAACTCAGTAATTACATTCTTAGCTACTATTTTCAACTTTGATACCATCTTATCCCATGTCGTATTAGAGTCAGCATATATTTCACCTAATGTTTGTACTCCTATCTTCCCCTTAAATATATTTTGTTTCCCATCCTTTAACTTCCACTACTTAATTTTATGAGTCGTATATATTTGCTTTCTATTGATAGTATGTTTGAGGTATATATCCAACACTACTAACTTATATTGGATAGTTAAGCTTTATCTAGGGATGACTTGCAATCTTTACAAATCTTTCTATCCTCCTTCCTAAATCATAAGAAAGTCAATTTGTGATTTATTATTCCCACTGTTGAACGTGACTAAGTGTTCTTTTCTTTTATTAAAAAACGTATTAGCTAATATAAGGTCATATGCTATCGCAAAATTTAATATAGTTTTCCCTTTCTCATTTTTCATTCCAAACCCATAACCTCCATGTACGCTCTCATATTTCCTCATTTTTCACTCCGACATGCCCATGTAGATCATCTCCTATTACAATAATGGAATGTTTTGTAATATTTCATCTAAGTCGTCCCAAAACCTTGATTTGGTAGCTTCATCTAATCCTACTTGCGGTGCATATACATAATTATGTTCATATTTTTTTCACCACTATTATCTTAAGAGCTATAATTATATCCCCTTTTCTAACTACTCTAACTTCATCCTTTAATGAGCTATCTACAACAATACCTATTCCATTTCTTGCTTTACTCTTTCCTGTGTACCATAACTTAAAACCTGAGTTCTCGATCATCTTTGCTTTCTCACCTGTCTATTTTCTCTTGTACATACAAAATACTAATTTTTCTCCTAATCATCGTATCTACTATCTCCATTCATTTTCCAGTAAGGTTCCTATTATAGTGCCTCAAAAAAATATATATATAAATATGATTAAATAAATCGAGTTTTTATGTTATTTAGTTAATTTTTAATGTATCATAAAAATATTTATACTAAAGGGTCGGAATAATTAATATGTTAAGTAATAAATTAACGAACACGGGCCAATTTGTTAGCAAACCTATTTCCCCTACCCTTGTAAATATATTCCTTTAAAATAGAATTTTAGACTTCCCTCATACTTGTGTCGCCGCCCTTTCTCCCTCCCAACCCTTACCAACCCTTGACGAAATTGAGGAAGAATGTTACTAGATCACTTTACGTTGTTCCCCTACGTCTCGTTAAGTATCTTTTCACATGCAAAATACTAAGGCAAACTTTTCTAACATGTTTGTCTGCACTATATGGGTCGTAGTATGAATTTTTTAAAGTTGGTTGCGTGCCTTGTTGTTAAAAAATATGTTTTTAAATCGTAGGAAGGTTTTGATGAAGTTTCAACAACTTTTTGATATAGACCATGTTGATTGCGTTTATTTTTCATGTAAGATTTCTTTCTTGAAAGAATTGTAAAGTTTGATTTTAACAAGATTTTATTTTCCATTAGGTAAGGGTAATATAGATTAAACTGTTGAATTAAAACTAGATTAGCTAGCTTAATTAATTATTGATGATTATTAAGATATGGTCTAATTTATTAACAGCATAACCAATTAGAGGACATGTAAGTAATTAATGGTTAATTGGATTTATTTAATTAATAAATTTGATAAATTAATTAGAGTATGCAATTAGCATTTTAATTGCAAGGAATTAATTAATTAAATTAACAGTAGGGTTAATTGGGTTTTGGGTTATTGTTAATACCTTAATTAGTTAATGATGTGATACTTATTGATTTGTTAGATGCTTAATTAATAGATGAATCAATTAAAATGGAATTTTTCATGGGATGAGTAAACAAAATTATTGGTAATCTACTTAGCTAATGAATGAAGTGGCGCAACAGTAAAGTTATTGTCACGTGACCAAAAGGTCACGGTTTGAATCCTGGAAATAGCCTCTTGCAAAAAATAAGGTAAGGCTGCGTACAATGGATCCTTCCCCGGGACCCCGCATGGCAGGAGCTTCGTGCACCGGGCTGTCTTTTTTTTTTTTTACTTAGCTAATGAATAAGTAACAAGTCAAGAGCATTTAACCAATTGATTAATTAGTTAATTAATGACCTTATGGAATGAATAATTAATGAATTAATCCAACCATAGAGTGATTAAATTATAAAGTTGAATATGAATTAATTAATAAGTATTAATTAAATCGTAGATCAATTAAGTGATTGGTAGATCCTTGATCAACCAGTTAAGAATTTGCTACAAATTTATTTAAGAGAATTTAGAGGATTACAAAAGAGTAAAAATAAATTATTAACCTATGTAGACTAATTGATAATTAATTAACTGGTTAATTAATGATACAGATTAATTCATAAAGAGGAAAAATAAATGATTAACATATGTAGACTAATTATGGTTAGTAGGATTGATAATTAATTGATTGGCTAATTAATAATATTGATTAATTCATATTTACAGATTAGTTAAATTGGATTAATTGGTTAATAAATTCTTATTACTTAGTTAATGAACTCATGGAATTATTTTGATTAATGATTTAGAATTAATTATGTTATTACAAATCTAAATTATTGATTAGGTGAGGTAATCCTTATAATTAATCAACCAAGTGATAGGATTGATAATTGAATAATTAATTGACCATTAGGTGATTTGATTGATTTAATTACAGATTAATTAAATTTGTAGATGAAATTAATTGATAGGTAGATTAAATAATTCATTTGGTTGACTAACGAAATAACTATCAATCGGTTAGGAAAATGGCTACAAACTCATTTAAGGAAATTAAGAAAATTATTAGTTAGAATGGGGGGATAAATTATTGATTTAATTTTTATTATTAGGATTATTTTGATACTTAGATAGTCTTTGTACCATTAGCTAAGTGTTTGCTTTCAAATTATTATTCATGTACTTCAATATTTCCTATGCTTAATTTAAGAAGATTCTCAATCTGCCATGTGTTTCTTTGATGATACCATGCAATCGAATGAATGATAGTGTGAGTTTTTGTGACAATGTGACGGGTAGGAGAATCCGGCTTAAGAAGAGTCTGGTGAACCTTACCAAAACAAATGAGGTTTGGGAATCTAGCTTAAAAAGAGTCCGGTGAACCTTACCAAAACAAATGAGGTTTGGGGATCCGGTGAACCTTACTGAAGTAGAGGGGTTTGGGAATCTGGTTTAAGAAGTGTTCGGTGAACCTTACTAACCAGTACTGGGGTAAAAGTTTGGTCAAACGGTTGAGGGAAAATGAGCTACATTCAATACTAAGAGCTGACTTAGTTATTTTTGACAATGAAAGATAATGTTTGATGTTATCATATTTTATGTCAACAAGGCTTAGATTTTAAATGTTTAAATGTTAGATTTTAAATGTGTGTGTGTAGAACTTGCTAAGTCTTTAGACTCACTATATCCATATGGTGTAGATAACAAGGAAATGGAGGGACTTGATGGATGAACTAGCTCGTACCTCGCAGTGCACACTCAACGGTCATGTCCTTTTCTTTTCGGTTTATGTTATTACTTGGTTTAGGGTTGTTTCACCTATATTTCATGTTCTTAGACTCTTAGTTTTTTTATCATATTTATTCTTATCCAACCTATGGTGTGAGAATTCTTACCTATTTAACACTACACCCAAGTTCTCATGGAGATGTAGCGGTCCTTGCCGATACGTTACAGTCGGACCCTACAACGCGAACTTTTGCATATTTAGCACTACACTCGAGTACTGAAGATGGTAGCAGTCCTTGCCGAGACGTTACAATCGGACCTTGTAACGCGTTCCTTCTGGGAAACAACTTAGCATTAGCACAATAGTTTAATAGATCAATTCAGTGAATATTTGTCATAGATTTAACGCTAGCTGACAACCAACACAATCCTCCTCCTTTATTTAGGTTTGGGACCGGCCATGACTGATTCGTCATGAGCAGAGTTTTTAATGCTACAATAACAAGGGGAAAAAAAGGTCCAGCGTACAACTGAGCATCGGACTTTTTTTATGGCGACTATCATTAGAACTTCTGAATCACAATCAAAAAGACACCCTTTGCAAGGAAATGGCATGCTGTACAAAAACAAAGATTGAAGAGTTTTAAAGAACAGCTTTGATGTAATTAGTTTATTCTGTTGTTTTAACTGTGGCATTATGGTAGACCATGCCTGGGCGGCAGACCTAGCTCAGGCAAGGCGTGACAAAAATAGATTATCATGACCTAATTTACAAAATCATTTGCTCGTAATCGAGCTCCAGAAATCCAATGCCTTGATAAACAAAGAATGAGCACTGCCTTTTAATTTAAAATGTTTACCCTTTTTAAGTTGTTCAGACCAGACTTTTACCAACTAGCATCACTTTTAAAGTTCCAAGAATTAAAAAGGCTTTCTATTATATTTTGTTCATATAGCATACAGGACTGATTGCTTCTGCAACACTTACGTACTTAAATATTTGAATGTCAAACAGAATAGTTCGTGTAAAGGAGTCTGCATGTATGCCAGTTTAGTTTAAAAAAAAAAATTGGGAAGACATGAAGTCTGGCAGAATAGGAATTCCAAGAAAAAAAGATATATTCTGTTAATCATACTCTTCATAACATGGGAAATGAACTGAAGCATGAAAAAAATCTAATCAAAACCCTATGTGGAACAAGTGGAAGAACACATTTGAGCAAGGCAATCATTTCACTGCAATTTACTTTATTAAAATTAGCAAAGGAAAATAATTGCTTGAAATTGTATTGCTGACAGAATATACTGAAAAAGATAAAAAGGCGCTACTCCATAATTTCCTCAACCCCACATGAAACATTAAGTATAACTAGTGAATAGAACCCTGGTGTGATTTAATTTGATAACTTCTGCAGAATTGAAGGTGTATAATAAATATGCATTTATATGACGAGTACTATTTGGTTAGGACAAACTATATTACTAGGGCAATTGCAAGAGGCACTTGAAAATCCTGATTATTAGAAACTGATTCTAGGTTATGCTTTTGATGGAAAGGATGTCAAACACAAAAATTGGAAGATTATGATGTGCCATTATCGGTGAAACTGGCTAAGTATTAGTAGTGTACGACCATCAGACGTTTTCTCAAATCTAGCACGTTTTGTTTTTTCAAATATTGCATAACATCCAAAATCTAGCATCCATTAAATTTCTACCCATTCACCATTAAAATGCTAGCATGGTATCCACATGAAATTATGTCAATTTAACAAAATGCTTACTAGGATGCATGTGTGGGCTATAAGCCTATTAAATCGAGGGGAAGAAAAAAAGTTGGCAGAGGGAACAAAATGGGTTTAAATTCAAATCAGCAATTGAATCCAGATAACTACAACTTATTAATTCACACATGCATCTTAGTAAGCATTTTGTTGAGTAGACATGATGTCATGTGGATATCATATTAGCATCTTCATAGTGGACGAACAAATTAACACGTGACAAATTTTAATAGGAATTATGGGCGTTATGATAGTTTTGAGAAAATAAAGCATTTGCAGATACAATCGTCCAAACGGCTGCAATTGCAAATTTAGTTATACTTGCAGTATATTATGCATATTGAACTGTATGTTCCACACATCATCAAAGCTAGAATTTTCTACATTTTCTATGTGAAACAAGATGCATTTAACAATAAGGAGGTCTTAGACCACAAGCTATAAATTGGTCATTTTTCAAAGCTTAAACTATAGAGACTAATGGTTAGCCAAACAAATATTTAACAAAGAGCTTTAATCAACATGATGAAAATCATTCAAAATGCACATATATACTTGTGGTAAAGAGGTGCAATCCTAGCCAATAAGTCCAATATCGGGCAGCTAAATGATGTTCAATATTTGTGCCCGAATCAACTTTTAGGGTTGGTTATACGGATCTTATTCTTCTATCGCAGTAAAAGGTGATAACCCTCACCAGGGACCCTCTAAGACTGCCGCATGCAATATGAAAGGGAGGTAAATCACGGGACTTTGCTTAGCACAGTGGCCCTTTGCGTGGGTGTTGGGTGACCCGTGATGCATTTCGCGCATGCTGAGAATCAACCCTATAACCTCTTACAGCAACACCACATGCAAGTACCAACTGTGTTGGCCCGTGGGGGCGATCTTATTCTTCTATCGAAATCTATGCATGTTATATCACTGTGAATATTATACTCAATTAAGTCATTTTTCATTGAATAGACTAATATTTCCTTCTAACCGTACACCTTCCATTCTTATATATTAAACACTTGTAACTATAGGATCTAAAAATCACCTTGAACATGCACATTCATTCTCAACACTGAACATCTCATATCTTCTTTCATTTTATTATCTATCAATGCTATACCTACTTTCTATAGGATAATTTTTTATTTCAAACTTTTTCTAATAATTCAACATATCTATCTTAACATTCTGATCTAACTAGTTGACTTTCATAGTTGTTGCTCCTAACAATCTAGCATCTAATCGATAATATATTGCAGGTCATACCATATTCTAATATTTTTTTTTATTAACCTAAGGGACACACGAGGATTAAACAAGATTCCATAAGCTTATTGCCATTTTGACTATTTAGATTTTAACCTATGGATAACATTTTCATTCACATCCCCTTTTTATTGAATAATTAATCCAATATTTAGAATAACATTTTTTTCTTATTATTGAAAGGAAGGAGACTACGATGACCAAAAAAATAATTCGGATTCATGCATGGAAGGTTAACAATAGAAGTTATACATCTTCGTAGACAACTAATTGAAAAGTATTGAGAACAAAAACAAGATCTACACGTGATATTAGCTAGAAAAAGTTTATGATAGAGTCCAAGAGAAATTATATGAAGAATTCTTGAAAAAAAGGGGTGTGAGCGTAACATATGGGAGGGCATTTTTCACCGACTTCGCCAGGATTCTACCCTTGCTCCATGCTACAAATCTGCCACATAGTTACCGGCTCGACTATGCCCTAAGAGTATATATTGAACTAATTAAGGATATATATGAGGATGTAATGACAAGAGGAAGACTTCAAGCGGATTAACCGAAGAGTTTTCCATAAAGATAGGGTTACATCTGGGATCAACTCTAAGTCTACATTTTTTTACATTAATTATGAATGAACTCACTAGACATATCCAAGACATGGTACCATGATGTATGTGGTTTGCAGATAATATTATTTGTTAGATGAGACACGTGAATAAGTAAATGCTAAACTCAAATCTTGGCGAAAAACATTGAAAGTGAAAGATTTTAGGCTTAGTAGTAAAGACATAATATATGGAATTTAAATTTAGTAATATTAGACGTAATGAGATAATTATTAAAATAGGAGATGACGAGTTGTCTTAAACTGAGAACTTTAAGTATTTAAGATTTTTTTTTTTTGTAAAAGGATGGAGGGATTAAGAGATGTCTTACATTAAATACAAGCAGAATGGTTGAAATGGAGAAGAGCATCGGGTGCTCTATCTGATCGTAAAGTACATTCAAAACTTAAAAGGAAGTTCTACAAAATCGGCGGTTAGACTTGTTATGTAATATGAAACTAAATATTGGGCTATAACTCGAGCACATAAGTAAAAGATAAGAGTTACAGAGCTGAGGATGTTAAGATGGATACGTGGACATATGAGGATGGAGAGGATAAAAAATGAAAATATTAAAGAGAAAGTCGGGGTTGCATCTATTGAGGAAACATTCGAGAGACATATTTAAGATGGTACGAAGATGTACTTAGACAATCAATTAATGTTCTGGTTAAGATGTGAAACTATAATAAATATACACATTAAACGAGGAAGACCAAAAAAACTTGGTTAGTAGAAAGGTTCTTGTAGCCAAACTCACCTAGTAGGATAATACTTGATTGTTGTTGTTGTATGGAAACTATATTTCATGTCTAGAGCACAATTCAACGAAGATATTGGGTATACGAAGTCCTATTGTGTACCAGAAACATCTCCAAAAATTATTACCAGATAAATGACAGGCAGAGAAAAAGGTAGGTCTAATAACTTACAAAGACTCGCTTTCAATCTTTTGCTAACTTCTTCCGGAAAGCCCTAGCATTGTTGTACTCGAACTCTAGCACGTTCGGGATGTGTGAGGAGTCCTTGATGTAAAAGAACCTCCCAACTGCGCTCTCCTCGATTGCCGGAAAGTAGTCCACGAGCATAGTGTTCACTATCCAAAACCAGACGGCACCGAGCACCATTCCGAGCGTCGCTCCGGCAATAACCTAACCCATTTAACAAGCAAAGATCAAATCTTGAGTGGACCTGAGTGATGAAGCGACAGCGGGAATCGTACCTGGGCAACAGTGTGGTAGCCGAGATAAACTCGGGAATAGAGGGTGAGGAAGGCAGCCGGCCAGGGAAGGAGGGCGAGGAGACGCCTGGATCTAGGGGAGGAGGTTCCGGCGCCGTTGAGAAGGCAGAGGAGGGTGAAGTAGGAAGCGAAGAAGAACATATATTGGGAGTGACTGGATGGCCATCCGTGGGAGTCGCAAACCTCTAGGGCGGCGCACATCGCCGAGGGACGCGACTGCTGGATGGAGGATTTGATAAGCTCGTTGAGGAACTGCGAAAGGATAAGGCCAAGGCAGAAGAAGACGCCCTGCAGTTCCCGACGGAAGATGAAGTGAGACACAAAGCCGCCGAGGCTGATGAAGACCGGGATGAGGGAGACCCACGCCAGGAAGTGGCCCAAGGAATCGCCTCGCCGGTACCGAACGTGGGTCAGCGTCACAGCCTTCAGAGACGCCACTTCCGGTCCCTCGTCCATCTCTCGATATGGGAGCGTCGGTGGATCGCAGGAGGAAGACGCACGCTGAATTGTTCCGCCTCCTGGAGAAGATGAAGAAATAGAGACAGTTGTTGGTTGGGAGAGTCCAAATGGACGGTGGATGTTCCATGGGCTCAAACGCGTCTGTCGCCAATTTACCTGTTTTGCCCATTGTTGAGAAGTCAAAAATGGAACAATCTAATCTAACAAAAAAAAAAAAATTGCCTGCTATCAAAATACACAAGCAAGTCATGATCATCCATTAATTATTTCTGAATGATAAAAGGTGAATACGATTCACCTGATTCATCCTTAACGTCGTTAATCTGTCTCAGTATTAATACGGAGTTGATAAATCACAGATGATTACTATTTTTGAAATAATAATTAACACATAAAAAAAATATTTATCTCAATTTTGTAAAAATTTGTATTAATCATCTTTTGCCTTTGGCCAAATTGCCCATTACAACAAAATAAAGATGTGAGTGACGAAATTTAAATACACGAGGATAAAGTTTGAAGGTAAACTGGATGGTACATAAATGATTTGGCAGCTGAATAAGATTACTTTTTTGATGCATTGATGCTGTACTGGACTGTAGCGTCGCCGAAGAATAGACAATCAATATTCTTCATGTTTTAGATTTCGGATTCTTATTCAGAACCGATGTTAATTGGGATTTTAGGAAGCATTCTACTCTTCTAGCTGAAGGATTCAGCTGATCACGTTAAATTTGAATATGACTGTCCTTTTGCCCTTTTGTGTCTATTAAGATTTATGGTTAAAATACAAGAGTTAGATATGAGAGGATAAGTCATATCCAAAGCCACAGGAGGAGATCGCATAACAGAGCAACGACCTGTAACAATGGCCGCCGGCGCCATGCACTTTTTCGCTCTCAACACGGGATTACGAAACAACGTCGTTCATGTCCGAGCGCAACAGGCGGCACCGGGGCAGCAAGAGCTAATCCGCTCCGGCGCCGTCCGTGCCATCCCGCCGAGGGATGCAGCCGTAGCCCTGCAGGCAGAGGGCTTCCGCCTCCTCGACATCCGTCCCGCGTGGGAGCACTCCAAGGCGCGCGTCGCCGGCGCGCTCCACGTCCCGTTCTTCGTGGAAGACACCGATGGCACGCTGCTGACGCTGCTGAAGAAGTGGGTTCACTTCGGCTACATTGGGCTGTGGACGGGGCAGCTCCTCACCACCATCAACGAGGGGTTCCTCACCGAGGTGGAGGTACTGGTTCCCAACAAGGACGACAAGATCCTCGTAGCCTGCGGCGAAGGACTCAGGTACTGAAACAGAGCCACTGTGGTATGACGACATATAGAGTTCAGAAATTAATTGGTGCTTTTGCTGGGTTGAGGTCGATGATTGCGGTGAGGGTGTTGCATGAGGGAGGGTACAAGAACTTAGGGTGGCTCGCCGGCGGATTCAACAGGGCCGGTGACAGTGACTTCCCGAAAGTGGAGGGGACGATGAAGCTGCAGTACGCCACCGTTGGGGGTGTGTCCTATATCTTCTTGCAGCTGTTGATCTTGCTCAAGGTATTCAAGGACTGACCGTAGTTGATAGGGTAAGTGATTAAGGTCGTGTTTCAGAGTCTATTTAATGGTTTGGAATCTATTTGCAAATTTTTTGATGAAGCAAAGTGAAATTCTAAGCTTGCTTCAACTTATCATTTTTGGCATTATTGAGAACATTGGACAATTGACCAAAATTGCATCATAGGCATTTTAAGACTTTGTCCATACCAATACTAAGTTAAAGGTTAAATCATAAATGCAAAGTAAGGTTCCTTCAAGGGGATCTATTTCTCGATCTACTTGCATATAGCTATTTGATACGATGTATAAAGATGGGTCCAGTAGGATCAGATAATTAGAAGTCAAGAAGATATGACAATCAGAAGTCAAGGGGACATGACAATCAGAACTCAAGGGGGCGTGGTAGTCAACAGTTAGGGAAAGAATAAGTTGAATCGCTTGACATCATCAGCCGCATAATTCCCTGTCGGGTGCTTACAGATCAGGATTCCATATTAGAGACATAAGGAGTAGCTTGGAGTAAGGTCTGACCTTCCTCGACTGACATGGTTCCCTCAACTCGATCTGTATAGACAAGCCTGGTACTTCCAGTAAGACAGCCCCCAGCCGACCTTCTAGTATTCCAAGCGTGGAGGAGGGAACCCTAGTCGTAGCTTGTCTCCCTCATCAAGACTTGAGCCAGACACCACATCCTAACAGCCATCCCAAGCTGCCCATAGCTAAACCCGGGCGGGACAGAAGGCACTAGGTGACAACAATATTAGGGAGTCGTAATCACCTATCAGAGAATAGTTGTCATATGTCAGGGAATATTCTAATGATCTGTCGTCATCTGCGAATGGAACCTTCTTTCAGTCCATAGGAGGGTACCATGCGTCCTCCATCACCTGACAGACTCTGACACTCGACATTCTCTGGCATCTGTCAATCTCCAGAGGTACACACGGTCATATAAAAAGGGAAATCTTCTCCCTTGAGCAGGTACGCTCTCTCACACATTCGTACTCGTCTACTACATTTTTTTTTTCCTTCGTACACTATTCTTCTGGGAAAAAGTATCTGACTTGAGCATCGGAGGGTTTGCGCCGGAGACTTTTTCCTTGGTTTCGGGTCTCTAACGTTCCGTGTGCCTGTCTAAGTGTGCGCAGAACCTAAGTATCGTCGTCCTTTAGTTCCACGTGGGGGTCTGTTTCCTTGTGCACATACGCCAGGTGTATCCGAGTCACCTCTCCGTCAACACCAACGACACCTCAACCGGCCTTCGTCTGACTCAGATTCCGGATAGGATTAATTTGGCGCCGTCTGTGGGAACTTTCTTCACCTGTTCTGGAGCGTGAAGATGGAGGATACCGGAAGGATCAATGTCACTATGACAGCAGGAGAATATGAACTATTCAAGGAGGCCAAAAGACGGGTGGCTTCTGAAAAACAGATTACTGCTTCACACCCATATAAGATGCTCGCAGTTTCCAAGGATCCGACCCATGTCTCGGATAGGGGATCTAAAAGAATATAGCCCGAGGATTTCCCTCAAGCCTTCTATCGAGAGCCCTACCCAGACTATTATAACAAGGGCCCGGACTGTTATAATAAGAAAGAGCAACCATAGACCTCCATGGTCGAGAGTTCCCCACCTAGAGATTCAAAAAAGGGGAAAGTCATAGTCCTTCGAGAGGAGCCAAGGGAGCTGCCTGAGGAGCAGGTACCCTTCTCTCTAAGGGTACTCGAGGAAAAGTTACCGAAGGGGTACAAGCCCCTAGCTATTGGGGAATATGATGGTAGCAAGGACCCAGAGGATCACCTTCAAAAATTTCGAAACGCTGTGTTGCTGCATCAATACAGCGACGTCATCAAGTGTCGAGTGTTCTTAAGCACCCTGTCCGGCTCAGCACAAAAATGTTTCGATGGATTGTCGAACGGGTTCATCACCTGCTTCCAAGACTTCAAGACCGTTTTCCTGCGTTATTTCGCTAGTAGCAGGAACTATTAGAAGACAGACCATTGTCTCTTTGCCCTCAAGCAAGGGGCTGCCGAGCCCTTAAGAAGCTATATTGAACTCTTCAACCAGGTAGCCCAAAACTGTTGGAACCCCTAGGTTGTTTTGATGTGATCAACAAGTTAAGTTAGATCCTGTGGTATTTTAACCTTGTGTCTAAGTGTGCAGGAGCTTAAGAGCATAGGGAGTCGAGCAAAAGATGCAGCTAACGAGAAGGACAGCACGGGAGAGAGCTGACAGGCTCGGTGCATCTGAGGTACAAGGTGTTGCGGAAGAGTACGCGGGCGGACGAAAAGGAGGCGCGCTGTGTTTCCGAGGGATGAGAAGCCAGAGCGGAAGGTTGCTCGAGAAGGCTGAAATTGGGTTCGGGTGAGCCTTATTTCGCTTGGATGAAATCACCCAAGAGAGTGAAGCCAGAGCGGAAAACTCGGACCGAGACGAGCAGCACAGGAGCAGAGGGCTGGACCAAAAGTCAACTAGGTTGACTTTAGTGGTCCGGGCGCCCGGAACTAGATTTTGATCGGATCGCGGTCAAACACAATCCATTGCGAAGGGGATACAATTTTATTCCCTCCCAGGCACCTGGAACCCTCCTAGGCGCCTGGAACTCTCCAGGCGCCCCGACCAAGGCTATAAATACAGCCTTGGTCCAGAAGCTTTTAATTCATTCAAGCAATTAGCAAACCAACACTTGTGCGCTTCCATTTTTAGTATAGCTTCTATTTTTTGTACGTCATTGCTGTAAGAACCTTCTCTGCCTAAAGGAGATACTAGTGCGGTTCATTTCTTGGATTAACAACCTCCCCGGTTTAACCAAGTCAAAAGTCTGGTGCCTCTACCTTTTTAGTTATTTCTTTAATTAATGCAAGTGTTACTTTAAAAGTCCGAGAAGGGTTGTGTTTAATTTTTGCAGGGCTATTCAACCCCCCTTCTAGCCGGCCAATGTGGTCTAGCAAGTGGTATTAGAGCCAGGACGCATCAGAAGGACTAACTGCCGACTGAAGCAACGAGATGACTGGACTTGACATCTATATACCAACATTCGAGGGGGAGTTCGCATTTTGGAAGCGACGAATGAAGGTTTATTTTAAAACCGATTTTAATATGTTATTAATAATGAATTATGGTTATGAAGCTCCAAAGGACACAAAAGGAGAAGAACTTGAGGAGCATCAATGGACTGACGAGCAGCGCGACAAATTCATGAAAAACGGTAAGGTTGAATCCCGCCTTCTGAGTGTACTACCTGCCCAGAATCTCGAAAGAGTCGGAAAATAAAAAAGTGTAAAAGAACTTTGGGAAAAGTTCTTGAAACTCTACGAAGAACCGATTGAAGCCGAATCCAACTCCTCGATGGACATTGAATCGTCGTCAAAAGAGTCCGAGATCGAGGAAATTACCGGGACAGCCTTAACAGCTAAATTCCATCCCGAGGACACAGAAAGCTCATCTGAGATGAGCATCGATGAAGGGGGAGAGTCTTCAGAAGAAAACAACTCAACAGAAGGAGAATCAACAACCGACAAGGTAAGTTAGGTATGACATCCACCTCCTGACCAATTGATTAATTCAATTAAAACTTTGTCGAAAGATTTTTGTGAACTAAAACCTAAAAAGTTATTAACAAAGAATAGTGAGTTAAAAGAAACTCTAACAACAGCTTGTCGATCAAATGATTTCGATAAACTAATAATAGAAAATGACATATTAAGGGAACAAATACAATTTTCTGCATGTTCAAAATTCCCTGCTTTAAATTTGAGAAATTATGATAAACTAAAATGGAAATTTAAACATCACTAACCTAAAACTGTGAATTAGACTTAGCGCTTTCAGCGAGAAAATTAAATGTTAAATTTTCTTATGAGGTTTTGTTTAGAAAGTGGTTGTTGCTCCAATAACCAAGAAGGTCTAGTGTCTCACCACTGCCTGGAAGCCGAATATTGAAATAAAATATTTAATTAACTTACTGATAAAGCATTGAAAATAAATAATGCTTTAAAAAAAATTTCAAATATTTTTTAGAAAAATTTCTCAAAATTGTCTAAAAGTTGCCTAAGTTAGAATTTTCTTTTTAGAAAATTTTCTTGCTTAAATTTTTTACTTATGCTCAAAAATAATTTTGCTTGCAAAAACTTAGAAAAAATTCTCAAAAATATTTTTACTTAGAAATTTTTCTTTGAAAATTATTGCAAAGGGGGAGGGGGAGAAATTTTTTTTTTTTAAGTTTTTCAAAATTAAATTATCACCTTAGATTTTCTCTTGGTGCCCCATTTTTTTATGTGATCAAAATGAGAGAAGGAAAAGGTTAAGTCTAGGGGAGGTAGATTATAATTTTTTATTTTCTTACACTTTATTGTAATATTATTTGTTTTACCTTTATGTCTATTTACCCTAAACTTAGGTTGCTCACATCAAAAAGGGGGAGATTGTTGGTGTAGGATCGAAAAGAATTTAGATATCTCCACAATGACATGATATTGTCCACTTTGGGCCTAAGCCCTCATGGTTTTGCTCTTGGGCTCTACCCAAAAGGCCTCATGTCAATGGAGATATCTTTTTTCTTATAAACCCATGATCTTTTCCATGTGTTTTCAATATGGGACTATGTTTGCAACCTTGCAACCCCAACAATCCCCCCCCTCAAACAAAGGACCATGGGCTTCCCACGTCCGATCCTCGACCCACCAGGTCTTCCTGCCCCTCGGTCTACTCGACCTACTCCCACGTCCGCTCCTCGACCCACTAGGACTTCCTGCCCCTCGGTCCACCCGACCTACTAGGACTTCCTGCCTGGTGTCTGGTCCTCTTGATCCGAACATAGGAGCCCCCACTTACTTTGTTCGAGGTCAATATTGTACTCACATGGTTCAATCAGACCATAGCTCTTGTGCACAGTCGGCGGTTAAACCTTCTGGCAGTCCGGGCTCTGATACCAATTGTAGGATCGAAAAGAATTTAGATATCTCCACAATAGCATGATATTGTCCACTTTGGGCCTAAGCCCTCATGGTTTTGCTCTTGGGCTCTCCCCAAAAGGCCTCATGCCAATGGAGATATCTTTTTTCTTATAAACTCATGATCTTTTCCATGTGTTTTCAATATGGGACTATGTTTGCAACCTTGCAACCCCAACAGTTGGAACCCCTACGTTGTTTTGATGTGATCAACAATTTAAGTTAGGTTCAGTGGTGTTTTAACCTTGTGTCTAAGTGTGTAGGAGTTTAAGAGCATAGGGAGTGGAGCAAAAGACGCAGCTAATGAGAAGGACGACACGGTAGAGAGCCGACGAGCTCGGTGCATCTGAGGTACGAGGTGCTGCGGAAGAGTACGCGGGTGGATGAGAAGGAGGAGTGCGGCATTTCCGAGGGACGAGAAGCCGGAGAAGAAGGTTGCTCGAGAAGGTCGAAACTGGGTTCGATTAAGCCTTATTTCGGTTGGATGAAATCACCCAAGCGAGCGGAGCTTGAATGGAAGACCCAGACCGAGGCGAGCAGCACCGGAGCAGAGGGCCCGAACCCATTCCGGGCGCCCGGAGCGATTTCATGCGCCTGGAACTGGATTTTGACTGGATCGCAGTCAAACGCGATCCGTTGTGAAGGGGATAAAATTTTGTCCCCTCCCAGGCGCTTGGAAACCTC
The DNA here is from genome assembly GCF_018446385.1 of Zingiber officinale. Lineage (NCBI taxonomy): Eukaryota > Viridiplantae > Streptophyta > Magnoliopsida > Zingiberales > Zingiberaceae > Zingiber > Zingiber officinale. The sequence goes on along the minus strand of NC_055986.1, from coordinate 15,107,856 downwards.
CAGGCGCCCCGACTAAGGCTATAAATACAATCTTGGTTCAGAAGCTTTTAATTCATTCAAGCAATTAGCAAACCAACACTTGTGCGATTCCATTTTTAGTATAGCTTCTATTTTTTATACGTCATTATTGTAAGAGGCTTATCCGCGTGAAGGAGATACTAGTGCGGTTCATTCCTTGGATTAACAACCTTCCCGGTTATAACCAAGTCAAAAGTTTAGTGCCTCTACCTTTTTAGTTAGTTCTTTAATTAATGCAAGTGTTAGTTTAAAAATTCGAGAAGGGTTGTGTTTAATTTTTGTAGGGCTATTCAACCCCCCTTCTAGTCGGTCAACGCGGTCCAGTAAGGACGTCCCGTCTGCTACCTCAGAGATATTGATGAGCGCCTTCTCCCACGGTCTGGTGGAGGGGGAATTCTTCCGGGCTCTCATCCGGGAACCAGTACAGAACTTTGATGAGATGCTGGGGAAGGCAACCAGCTACATCAACATAGAAGAAGCCCAGGCAGCTTGACAGAAAGTAGACAAGGCACCCCCTGCCAACAAGTTGGAGTAAAGGCCGCTCCAATCTCCAGCTTGGCCTTTTTCCCGCTCCAAGGATGCCTGACCAGGATTCCCGCCTAGTCAAGACACCAGGACGGCTCAGCAGGTGGAAGATGTTCAGGCCCCAACACCCAGTCAGTGGGGGCCCTGCTATTGTACTTACCATAGGTCCCACACCCGTGCCACCAGGGATTGCGTCCAGTTCGCCCGTGACTCTCAGCGTATAGCTGAACTGGGTCTACCTCCACCTGAAATCGTGCCCAAGCTTTAGAGGCTGCTAGCTAGCCAACCTACTATAGTAGGTCAGTCAGGTAAATCCCTGCCTGAAAATATAGGTCAGGGAAGCCAGCAGCCATGGCGGGCCAAGGAGTAAGGGGAATTCCCGGAGGAGGAGAGCAGGGGAAATATTGTCATCCAAGAGATCAGCATGATCTCCGGAGGGCCCATAGATGGAGATTCTACTAGGGCTCAGAAATCTCATGAACACCATTTGGAGATACATATTGTAGGATGCAACCGCGAATAAGTTGCTGGGCCCATAATCATTGGAGCTCCTGCATGATGATGCACTAATAATCAAAGTCGTCATAGCCAACAACCGCGTGGCTAGGGTTTTCATTGATGCTAGAAGCTCTGTCAATGTGCTGTTCAAGAATGCGTTCGAGGGCATGTAAATCGACACGAGTGAGCTCCAGCCCGTAGCCACTTCATTGTACGGGTTCACTGGCAATGAGGTAAGACTAATGGGCCAAATTAAGCTAGCCATATCTCTGGGTAGTGAGCCTCTAGTGAGGACACGAAGAAGTACTTTTCATCGTGGTAGATTCACCATCCTCTTATAACATCATCCTGGGAAGGGCCAGCATTGCACGTGTTGGTTGCTACTCGGAAAACCTATAGGTTCCACTGTACAAAAATTTTGTACAAAGGTCTGAACCTTTTCCTAGCTACCATGTGTTCTTTTAAATTAAATTTTGGATCGCCTGCGGAACTTAACACGTTTGATCCAAAACTTAATCTATTTGTTCTTTTAGGTTTTGACTTGGATCTCCTGCGGAACTTAACACGTTCGACCCAAGTCTCCTTAAGTTATTAATTCCATTAAATATTAATTTCCATAAAAGGTTCCCAGTACTGACGTGGCGAGGCACATGGCCTTCTTGGATATGGGAGCAACCACCACCGACTAGACAAAACCTTTAATAGAAAGCTAATATTTAATTTCCTAAAATAACTTTAGGTTAACCAAAGAGAGCAATCAAATCACAAGGAAAAGAAAGAAACAAAAGAACACAACTTCGAAAAACATATTCAAAATTCTAGAGCGTAAGCCTCTTGTATTTGGTATTATTTCCATAAATAACTAGCATGATGGAAATAGAAATTACTAGTTATACCTTGTAGAAAACCTCTTGATCTTCTACCGTATTCCTCTTAACCTCGGGCGTTGTGTGGGCAGCGATCTTGAGGGAGAAACCACCAACCACCTTCTTCTCCTCCAGCAAGGTTCGGCCACAAAGGAAGAACTTTACCAAGAAGAAAATCAAAATACTAACCAAGCTCCAAGAGATGCTAGCTTTCTCTCCTTCTTCTTCTTCTTCTCCAAGTAGTATCAAGCCACCACAAGAACTCCAAGAGATGAAGTATTCGGCCACCACAAGAGGAAGAGAGGGAGAGGGTAATGGCCGGCCACAACACCAAGGAAAAGGGAGAAAACAATAGAGGTTGTGTCTCATGAAGGCACCCCACCCCTTCTTTTATATTCCTTGGCCTAGGCAAATTAGGAAATTTAATTACAATAAAATTTCCTTAATTTCCTTGACATGATTTATTTGAGAAAAATAAAATAAAATTTCCCAAATAAACTCTAATGGTCGGCCACATCAAGAGGAAGCAAATTGGACAAGTTTTAATCAACAATTAAAACTTTCCTTATTTGTTTTCGGAAATTTTAAAAATAAAATTTCTCTTTAAAAATCTCTTCATGGTTAATAAAAGGAAATATCTATAATTTTAATTTTATTAACATGTGAATAATTTTAAAGAAAATAAAAATCTCTCCAATCTACAAATAAGGAAAGAGATCTAATCTCTTTCTTTAATCTTTGTAAATCTTTTACAAGAGAGATATTTTAATTTTAATTCTCTTTAAATTATATCTTCCACATAATAATAAAATCTAAAATTAAATTTCTTTTTATTTAATTATGGCCGGCCCTACTAGCTTGGGTTCAAGCTAGGGCCGACCACCAGCTTAGGCCGGCCTAGCTTGGTTCCCAAGCTAGCTTGGCCGGCCCCTTTAGGTGGGTATAGAAGGTGGGTATATGTGGGTATAGTACTCTATAAATAAGAGGCTACGATAGGGACCGAGAGGAGGAATTAGTTTTGGTCTCCGATAAAATTAAGCATCCGTGTTCGCCCCCACAACTTAATTTTATCGATGATAATTCATTCCACTAGAGAACTATCATTGAACTACTGCACAATCCCAATTACATTTTGGGCTCCTTCTTATTATGAGTGTGTTAGTCTCCACTGTGTTTAAGATATCGAATGTCCACTAATTAAGTGAGTTCTTGACAACTCATTTAATTAATGTCTAAGTCCAAGAGTAGTACCACTCGACCTTATCGTCATGTCTAAGTCCACTGCGGGGTTTAACATGACAATCCTTATGAGCTCCTCTTGGGGACATTATCAACCTAGTATCTCTAGGACACATTTTCCTTCTATAATCAACAACACACTATAAGTGATATCATTTCCCAATTTATCGGGCTTATTGATTCATCGAACTAAATCTCACCCATTGATAAATTAAAGAAATAAATATCAAATATATGTGCTTGTTATTATATTAGGATTAAGAGCACACTTCCATAATAGAGGTCTTTGTTCCTTTATAAAGTCGGTATAAAAGGACGACCTCAAATGGTCCTACTCAATACACTCTGGTGTACTAGTGTAATTAAATAGTCGAGATAAACTAATACCTAATTACACTACGCCTTTCTAATGGTTTGTTCCTTTCCATTACGGTCGTGAGCTCTTGTTTATAATTTATAAGGTCTGATAACATCATCTTAATTACATGAACATACTTGTACATCTCATATAAATTAAATGAACAACTCTAAACAAATGTAGATAATTAGACGAAATGTGATTCTTTATTCATAATGAATGTTTACAAAGCTTAGGCTTTCATACACTCAACAATCTCCCACTTATACTAATGACTAATCGTCATATCTTCTACCATACATCCGATTCCCATTCCCCAAAAGCTTTCGTAGGAAGGGCCTTAGTGAAAGGATGCCAGGTTCTGATGCGATCTTGGCGATGATAACTTCTCCTCGCTTACGATATCTCGTATCGGTGGTACTTGCGCTCTATATGTTTACTGCCTTATGAGCTCGTGGTTCCTTCGAGTTTGCAAGCACCGCTATTATCACGATAAATTGTGATGATCTTGGGCAAACCAGGAATTACATCTAAGTCCATTAGAAAGTTCACGAGCCATCTGCTTCTTTAGGCGCCTCGGTACTACTACTTTCCATGGTTGAGTCGAAGCATTCGCTTAACACTCCTCCATGAAATGGCTCCACCTCCTAAAGTAAACACATAGCCTGATGTAGACTTGTCCTTATCTGATTGAAAATCAGAATCCGTGTAACCGGAGCAAATCATCTGCTTGGTAAACTAGCATATAATCCTAGTCCTTCTCAAGTACTTTAATATATGCTTTCACACAGTCCAATGTCCTTGTCCAGGATTACTTGATATTTACTAACCAGATATCGGGTCTCGTGTATAGCATTGCATACATTAGGCTTCCTACACGAAGCATAACAGCTTTCATGTCCTCTATCTCTTTTGATGTCTTTGGAGACATCTCTTTAGATAGAGCTACTCCATGTCTAAAGGTAAGAAACCTTTCTTGGAGTCTTGCATGCTAAAAGAGCAAGGATTGTATCTATATATGAAGCTTGGGATAGACACAACATTCTTTTCTTGCGATCCTTATAACTTTGATCCCAAGAATGTGTGCACATTCTCTAAGTCCTTCATATCAAATTATTTGGACAACCATACCCTTACGTTCGATAATACCTTGACATTGTTGCCAATTAACAAAATATCATCTACGTATAGTACAAGAAATACCACCACGTTTAGTTACACTTCTTATATACACAAGACTCATCCGGACTTTGAATAAATCCATATGATTGGATTACTTCATTAAACCGGATATTCCAAGACCTGCTTGAATCCATAAATGGACCGATTGAGCTTGCGTACTAGATGCTCTTTGCCTTTTCAATAAATCCTGTGGTTGCTTCATATGGATGTTCTCTTGAAGACTTCCATTAAGGAAAGTCGTCTTGACATCCATTTGCCAAATCTCATAATCCATATGAGCAGCAATGGATAAAGTATCCGGATAGACTTAAGCATAGCTACGGGTGAAAAGGTTTCCTCATAATCGATTCCCTCTTTACGAGTGTACGCATCAAGCCTAGCTTTGAAGGTTTCTATCTTCCGTCCCCTCTTTTCCTTTTGTAGATCCACTTGCATCCAACGGCTTTTACACCATCGGTGGTTCTCTCAGACCTTATTAGAGTACATGGACTCTATTTAAGTCATTGCCTTTTGCCAAGATCTGCATCTATATCTTGGAGTGCTTCATCATATGACCGGATATCAGGTTCATGTTTAGGGATCAAGTCCGAAGATTCTCCCAAAACATGAATCTTTCAGGTGCCTCACAACCTCCCACTCTGACGAGGCACCGTCCGTGGTTGTGTATCATGTGTGACACGTGTTGCGGTCTCTTGTGGTACTTCATCTTGTCCTGTTGGTACTGAAGTAGACATGTCCTCTCTAAGTTCTTCTAAAGCGACTTTACTCTTGGGCTTGTGATCCATTATATAGTCTTCTTCTAAAAGCGGGCATTGGTGCTAACAATGACCTTCGGTCTTTAGGACTATAAAATAAACCACCTTTCGTTCCTTTGGGATATCCTACAAACACGTGAACTTCGTATGAGATTCTAACTTATCGTCTGGTTTCAGCACATGTGTGGACTACCCCAAATCCGAATATGTCTTAGGCTGGTTTTCGCCCATTCCACAATTCTATGGGAGTAGAAGAAGGCGATTTAGAAGGTACTAAGTTCGAGCGATATCTTCTTTGTTTCGGGCATATCCCAAGCAATTTGGTAATTGAATAACTCATCATCGATCTAACCATCTCCATAAAGTCATATTCCTTCGTTACGCTACACCATTCTGGGGTGTTCGTGCGACAATTGGGATTGAATCGACCTCGATAAGTAATTCCTAAACTCTCCTAAGAGGTATTCGCCACCACGATCGATCGTAGTGTCTTGATACTTTTACCTAATCGTTTCTCCACATACCTTGTATTCTTTGAACTTGTCAAAGCATTCGGACTTGCGGTTAGGTAAATGTATCCATATCTTGAATAATCGTCATGAAAGAGACAAAATATTCAAAACCTCCTCTTGCACGGACGGACATAGGACCACACAAATCGAGTGAACCAACTCTAACACTTCTTTGGCTCTATACCCTTGGCCTTGAGCGGCCTCTTAGTCATTTTACCTTCTAAGCAAGATTCACAAGTTGGGAAATTTTCCAACTCTAATGAACTCAAAAGTCCATCGGCTATAAGCCTCTGAATCCTACTTAAATTAATATGACCAAGTCTTAGATGCCAAAGATATGCTTGGTTCATTTCGAAGGTTCTTTTCTCTTATTAGAATTAGAAGATGAGTTATAAATTTCCATGTTTTGCTTTGTGGAAGAAATTGGATTTAAAATATACAATTGCCAACTAATGCACGAGCAGATAATCACTTTATTTCTTTTAATAACTACATCGTTCTTGAAAGAAACTGAATATCCATCTAAAAACATTTTAGAAGCTGAAATTAAATTCTTTCTAAAGCTGAGTACATAAAGACAATTTCTTAAAACCAAATTTCTATTTCTACTAAAAGATAAGTAGACGTCTCCCACTGCAAGTTGCCACCTTAGTAGCATTGCCTATGTAGACGGTAATCTCCCTTGAGATAGTCGTCGGGTTTCCTGGAACCCTGCAGGGAATTACATGATCAATGGCTCCCATATCTACACACAGGTGGTAGATAACACCGCTAAACATGTTTCAACAACTAGAGTATGAGATATACCTTTGTTTTGGTTCTTACGAGGACAGTCCGCCTTCCAATGTCCTGCCTGCTTGCAGATGAAGCACTTGCCCTTCGGCTTCTTCATTCCAGCTTTAAATCCCGTACTCTGAGATTTATTCACTTTCTTTGCTGAACCAGTTTGTTTCTTCTTCTTCTTTCCTTTCGGTTTAGAAGTAAAACCATTTTCAGCATAGTAAATTTGAGCATTGTGACGAAATAACCCTTCTGCTGCTTGAAGTTCTGTCAGTAGTTCCCCTAATGAATAAATCCTTTTATTCATATTATAGTTCAGGCGGAACTGCTCAAAACTTCTAGGTAGGGTTTGGAGGATCATATCGATCTGGGTTTCCCATCAATTTCTCCTCCAAGGATCGTATTTCGTTTAGATAAGCCATCATGTTTAGGATATGATCCCTTACGAGTACCCTCTTGCATGGTGGTGTCATTATCTTTCTCATAGCTTCTTGTCTAGAAGCCCTATCACGATGACGAAGAGTTCCTTGAGATTGTTAATAATACTTAGATGAGTAATTCTTTGATCATGTTAAATATTGATTATCAATATCCATAAGCAACATCTCTATCTTTTACCTATTATTGTTGATATTGATCTCCTCTCGGTTAGATTGACTGCATGATTAATAGGAGCCTTTGATGTCAAGTCTAATTTATAGCTTTGGTGAATAAGCGATGTAGACTCCAATATTTCTTGCTTATGTCAATGTCCATGGAAGAAGTGTGAGTCAGATGTGTTTGAAAGTCATCCTAAGAATCACAAATAACTTTTGGTCGAACTCTAAATTTAGAATAATATTGATTCCTCAAACAATACTATTTTAAATTAACCAACACCTCATAACACCGTGAATTTTGTATGTCACGTTAGTGTGGACGTATACAATTTCAACATTTGTAAAAGGAGGGTTTAACCCATTAATTTTATTATCTTGTCAACCTAACTTTTGACAAATAAAATTAATAGTTGGTTTTATTGGTCACACAAATAATAGCGGTGACTGTTGGGAGGATACTATTAGATGTGTCTAAGTGTTCACCATTACTTGACACTAAGTCCATTAATAAGATTATGCCCCTTCCGTTGGGAAGATCACACGCTCTTAATTAACTTCTATAGTCATCCAAAATGAAAGTCCGTTCTAGTGATCCATAAACAAGCTCATCCGTTATGGAGGAAGGCACTCGAGCCAACGCGAAGTTTGTTCATCACTTACAAACCATAATGGAGACCATGGGATTTACTTAAAATCCCTCTCCCACTTAGTTATTTATAAATGAGGAATTTTAACTATGCTAGCCTACTAAACTTGTAAACTAACATGCACACACGCAATATAAAAGCAATAAATAGAAAATCTAATTTTCAACTATTATGGCTTTTATCTTTAATTATCCTCCGTGTGTTGTCATCCGAAGTCGCTGCCATATTTGGCCACCGCCATCGGGTCTAACTGTCGCATCCATCTTGCTCAAGTTCCATTGCGCCTCTGGTCCTTAGAAGGTTCCACGCTTTGCAAGATTCGATCCGCGACATAAATAGAATTTTATATTTTGATCCTATATTCCATAAAAGGAATGTACATGTATCTAGATCAAAATAAAATCCTAATAAAACTAAATACACTGCTGTATTTTAATACAATCATGCACACATATAAATTGCCCTTGACATGTCCAGGGTCCAATCACACACATAATTAACTAAAAGCCATAATAGTTGGATCCTGCATCCACAAAGTTAGCACATCCTACTATTATCCACCTAAATTATGTATGACATGTGCATAATTAAACTAAATACCAAATACACAGAGGCAAAACCCTAGCTCGATACCAATTGTTGGTTGCTACTCGGAAAACCTATAGGTTCCATTGTACAAAAAATTTTGTACAAAGGTCTCGAACCTTTTCCTAGCTACCATGTGTTCTTTTAAATTAAATTTTGGATCGCTGCGGAACTTAACACGTTTGATCCAAAACTTAATCTATTTATTCTTTTAGGTTTTGACTTGGATCTCTGCGGAACTTAACACGTTCGACCCAAGTCTCCTTAAGTTATTAATTCCATTAAATATTAATTTCCTAAAAGGTTCCCAGTCTTGACGTGGCGAGGCACATGGCCTTCTTGGATATGGGAGCAACCACCACCGACTAGACAAAACCTCTAATAGAAAGCTAATATTTAATTTCCTAAAATAACTTTAGGTTAACCAAAGAGAACAATCAAATCACAAGGAAAAGAAAGAAACAAAAGAACACAACTTGAAAAACATATTCAAAATTCTAGAACGTAAGCCTCTTGTATTTGGTATTATTTCCATAAATAACTAGCATGATGCGGAAATAAAAATTACTAGTTATACCTTGTAGAAAAACCTCTTGATCTTCTACCGTATTCCTCTTCTAACCTAGGACGTTGTGTGGGCAACGATCTACCGAGATGAGAAACCACCAACCACCTTCTTCTCCTCCAAGCGAGGTTCGGCCACAAAGGAAGAACTTTACCAAAGAAGAAAATCAAAATACTAACCAAGCTCCAAGAGATGCTAGCTTTCTCTCCTTCTTCTTCTTCTTCTCCAAGTAGTATCCGGCCACCACAAGAACTCCAAGAGAGATGAAGTATTCGGCCACTACAAGAGGAAGAGAGGGAGAGGATGATGGCTGGCCACAACACCAAGGAAAAGAGGGAGAGAAAACAATAGAGGTTGTGTCTCATGAAGGCACCCCTACCCCTTCTTTTATATTCCTTGGCCTAGGCAAATTAGGAAATTTATTTACAATAAAATTTCCTTAATTTCCTTGACATGATTTATTTGAGAAAAATAAAATAAAATTTCCCAAATAAACTCTAATGGTCGGCCACATCAAGAGGAAGCAAATTGGACAAGTTTCAATCAACAATTAAAACTTTCCTTATTTGTTTCCGGAAATTTTAAAAATAAAATTTCTCTTTAAAAATCTCTTCATGGTTAATAAAAGGAAATTTCTATAATTTTAATTTTATTAACATGTGAATAATTTTAAAGAGAAAAATAAAACATCTCTCCAATCTACAAATAAGGAAAGAGATCTAATCTCTTTCTTTAATCTTTGTAAATCTTTTACAAGAGAGATATTTTAATTTTAATTCTCTTTAAATTATATCTTCACATAATAATAAAATCTAAAATTAAATTTCTTTTTATTTAATTATGGCGGCCCTACTAGCTTGGGTTCGAGCTAGGGCGGCCACCTATAAACAAGCTTAGGCCTAGCTTGGTTCCCAACTAGCTTGGCCCCTGGTGGGTATAGAAGGTGGGTATATGTGGGTATAGTACTCATAAATAAGAGGCTACGATAGGGACCGAGAGGAGGAATTAGTTTTGGTCTCCGATAAAATTAAGCATCCCATGTTCGCCGAACACACAACTTAATTTTATCAATGATAATTCATTCCACTAGAGAACTATCATTGAACTACCGCACCAATCCCAAATTACATTTTGGGCTCCTTCTTATTATGAGTGTGTTAGTCTCCTGTGTTTAAGATATCGAATGTCCACTAATTAAGTGAGTTATTGACAACTCATTTAATTAATGTCTAAGTCCAAGAGTAGTACCACTCAACCTTATCGTCATACTAAGTCCACCTGCAGGGTTTAACATGACAATCCTTATGAGCTCCTCTTGGGGACATTATCAACCTAGTATCTCTAGGACACAGTTTCCTTCTATAATCAACAACACACACTATAAGTGATATCATTTCCCAATTTATCGGGCTTATTGATTCATCGAACTAAATCTCACCCATTGATAAATTAAAGAAATAAATATCAAATATATGTGCTTGTTATTATATTAGGATTAAGAGCACACACTTCCATAATAACCGAGGTCTTTGTTCCTTTATAAAGTCAGTATAAAAGGAACGACCTCAAATGGTCCTACTCAATACACTCTGAGTGTACTAGTGTAATTAAATAGTCAAGATAAACTAATACCTAATTACACTACGACTTTCTAATGATTTGTTCCTTTCCATTCTGGTCGTGAGCTACTGTTTATAATTTATAAGGTACTGATAACATCATCTTCTGTATGTGACACCACATACTATGTTATCTACAATATAAATTAAATGAACAACTACAAACAAATGTAGATAATTAGACCAAATGTGATTCTTTATTCATAATGAATGTTTACAAAGCTTAGGCTTTCTGTATACACTCCAACAGCACGAGTTCCGGGCGGCAGTCTCCACCTTCCATCAGAAGGTTAAATTCCCTGTGGGAGACCAAGTCGAGGAATTCAGAGGTGAGCAACTGGTCTCTCGTAGGTGTTATATCGACATGGTAAAAGTGGAGGCCCGTAAGGCTCAGAGAACTTAGGATGGCTGAATCCACATCATCCAAGAGGAGCCTCTACCTATAGCAGAGGAACTCATCCCTTGGGAGGAGGTCTAGCTCTATCCAGAGCGTCTGGAGAGTATCACCCGCATATCAGGCGATCTACCGATTGAGATCAAGACAGATCTGGTCAAATGTTTGACACACAATAGGGACATCTTCACCTGGTCCCCCGACGAGCTACTAGGAGTCAAGCCCGAGGTATTGAGCACAAGCTACACCTCCTGCCTGATTCTCGATCGATCAAGCAGAAGAAGCAAAACTTTTCGGCCAAAATAAATAAGATCATCCGAGCTGAAGTGGACCAGCTCTTGAAAGAAGGACACGTTAAAGAGGTATAGTTCCCATCCTAGCTCTCTAACGTAGTCTTGGTGTCCAAACCTAACAATAAGTGGAGGGTCTGCATCGACTTCCGAGACCTCAACCGAGCCAACCCCAAGGACTGCTACCCGCTACCAAGAATCGACTAGATGGTTGATTCTACCTCGGGTTGTGAGAGGATCTGTATGCTTGATGCCTATCAAGGGTACCATCAAATCTCTCTCACTTCAGAAGATCAAGAGAATGTTAGCTTCGTCACAGCCGGCAACACTTTCTATTATATGGTTATATTGTTTGGTCTACGCAACACAGGAGCTACTTATCAGTGAATGATGAACAAAATCTTTCGGAAGCAGATCGGATGAAATGTGGAAGTTTACGTAGATGACATCATCATCAAGTCCACCATAGACACTAGCCTTATAGCCAATATGGATGAAACCTGTGGTACCCTGCGGCAGTATGGCTTAAAGTTAAACCCACTGAAGTCTTTGTTCAGGGCCCGAGGGGGGAAATTCCTGGGGTATCTCTTTACTGAGCGAGGAATTGAAGCCAACTTGGAGAAGGTTCAGGTCCTCCGTAATATGCAGGCGCCTAGGAATCTGAAGGAAGCACAGAAACTAGTGGACAGGATTACGTCACTCTCTCGGTTCATATCCCGATCTGCAGACTGAACACTCCCTTTCTTCAAGGTGCTTAGAAGGACTGTCAAGTTTCAGTGGAATGAAGAGTACAACAAAGCTTTTGAGGAATTAAAACAACATCTAGAAACCTTGCCCTCGCTGTTTAAGCCTAATGGTGGAGAACCGCTATGGGTGTACTTGTCAGCTACCCTTGAGATCGTGGGGGTAGTTTTAGTGCAAGAGTAGGACGACGCACAACAACTCGTGTATTTCTTCAGTCACATATTGAAAGGGGTCGAATCTCAATACATGGCTCTCAAAAAGTTAGTTTACGGATTGGTTCTTATGGCTCGCCGCCTTCGACCTTATTTTTTAGCATACCTAATCATGGTCTTAACCAATAGCACCATGGGGAAGGCCCTTACCAATATGGAGATAGTTGGTCGTCTCATCAAGTAGACAACGGAACTGGGAGAGTATGATATACAGTATCAACCCCAAACAACAATCAAAGCACAGGCCTTAGCAAATTTTCTCACGGAGATCCATCAGCCTGACTCTAAATAAACATGGAAGGTATATGTGGATGGATCATCCACTCAACAAGGAAATAACATGGGGATACTCCTTATATCCCCTCAGAAAGATATTATGCAACTAGCGGTCTGGCTAAACTTCAGAGCTACTAACAATGAGGTGGAGTATGAAGCATTACTGGATGGGTTGCAGGCAGTTCGGCACATTGGGATCACCCGGGTAATCATTTATTCAGATTCTTAGCTGGTATCTTAGCAAATGGCTAGCAATTTTGAAGTTAATAATGAGAAGCTACAGTTATACAGAGAAGCATATAAGAAAATGAAAGAGGGTTTCAAGGAAGTCACAGTGACCAAGATTCCCTGGGCAGACAACCAAAGGACAAATGAACTATCTAAAATGGCCAGCTCTTTGACCACTTGGGTATTTGATAGGTCAATAGTTAAGAACTTCCTAATAGCTCAGATTGATCTACAAAATAATTTGAAAGAGTCAATTGATTGGAGAGCTCCAATAATTATTTATCTTCAACAAGGTATTTTACCTGCCGAAGGGGAAGAAGTCAGATCGATCAGAAAAAGAGTCTATGCATATACACTGATCGAGGATCAATTGTATAAGAGAGCCTTCTCCCGACCACTAGTTAGATGTTTAGGCCCGGACGAGGTGAAATATGTTCTGCAAGAAGTGCATCAAGGATGCTACGGTAACCATGCAGGAGGAAGGATGTTGGATCGCAAGGTACTCCTGGCCAGGTATTTTTGGCCCACCCTGTAAAAAGATGCTCAGTAGTTAGTAACCACCTGCTTCTCTTGCCAGTGACATCAAAACCTGACCCATCGACCAACCAAGATTTTGAGAACTGTTACGTCACCGCAAGTGTACGGTTACTCATCAATAATATAAAAGATTATTGTATCCACAGGGACTGTTAATTAAGCACTAGTTAACTTCGCACGGCGAATTATCTAGATGAGCATGGAAAAAGAGAGTAAGAGAAAGAGAGGAGGGAAGAGAGAGAATGGATCTCGAGAGGGGTTGAGCTAATAGGATGGAGGATGATAGATTCTAGGATTTCGGTTTCCTTATAATGTTAGGCGATGTTACATAGATTGTTTAGTTCTTATCCTTTATGTTCATGCTCTTGTAGGAAGTTAGATTCGTTACCAACTCTCCCCTACAATGGATAAGTCGGCATGATCTCCTACTCCATGTCCTATGCTACTAAATGGAAGTGATTCCTATGAAGCTCGTTAATGGGGCAGCCCTGTCACGATGCCCCACAGTCATACAACACAGCAACACACTAACACACAATAACATAGAAATAGAAATAGAGATTACGTCCGATCCCCTACTTCCTTGTGGAGATTTGCTTCTCCTTTCAAGGTGATACCCTAAATATTTGTTTAATGGGGCAACCCTGTCACGACGCCCCGCGACAATACAATCTAGAGTATCCCCTCCTACGGGATTAACAATTCTACACAATCATTTGATAAAATATGCAAAAGATATATATAAGCATTCACATACACACATCATCAAACATGAACAAGGCATCAACAAGTCATTGAATAGAATCATGGTAAATTTACATAGTTTTACATCATTCATCACATCACAAATACTCCCTACATCCTAGATCTGGAGATCTACTCCATTGCAAGAGAAGAACAAATCCAAAATATAAAATAAAGCATACTTACAACCCTAGATTCGAGAAGAAGGGGAAGAAGAGATTTTTTCCGATAATTCCGATGTCTTGGGGATGCCTCCTTGCTTCGGAGATGGACGGATTATGAAGGAATGGAGGAGAATGAAGCTCTAAGGTTTCTCCCTAAGGGGAGAACCCTTCACCAAGGAGAGGGACGAAGCCCCAAACCCAAGATGAGTCAAAGAATGGGGATCTTAACCCTTTTATACCTCCTCCAAGCTGCTCAGGAAAATTAGGCTTACAGAGGTCTGGTAAACTGGGGTTTTCACCCATTAAACTAGGTTTTCTCGTGATTCACCCTGAACCAAAGTTGTATCTCTTGAAATTATCTTCAATCTGATACTTGGATCGAGCCCTGGCTCCAACCGAGTCAAAAGTTATGATAGTTTAAAGTTTAATCTGCAGTCTGGGCGGAAGCTCAGTTGAACCCGTGGTTGGGAAGCACGGCTGTGCCATTTAGCATGGGCAGACAATGCTCTCTCTCTCTGCTGGATCTGAAGCAAAGTTGTAGATCTTGAAACAGCTACGTTTTGGTATAAAGAACAGTCTAAAACTCTAACGGAGCGCAAAGTTATGGTCATTTTAATACCGATCTGCAATCAACCCAGAATTCAGCACAGCTTTATTTTGGCGTGGCACGACCCATGTTCTTCGTCACACAGCCGTGTGAAATCCACACGACCTCACACGGATTCCTCTCAGGTTGAGTCACATGGTCGTGTGGTTCACACGGCCGTGGCCCCCTTCTTCTCTGCCGAGGTCACACGGTCGTGTGGATTCACATGGTCATAGCTTTCCTCCCCTCTGGGTTGTTGGCACGGCCGTGCCATTTGGCACGGTCATGTGTTTCTTGACCACGGGATGTTGGCACGACCGTGTGTCTCACACGGTCGTGGCCCTCTTCACATCTGGATTGTAGGCATGGGTCGTGCCATTTGGTACGGTCGGAACATGCTAATGGCCACACGTGTTGGATTTTTCGGGCCGCGAAAACCGTTTTTTCGCGTCGCGGAAACCCCGAAACCCCCGCCACATAGATCCGTGCGAAGAAAAATGAAAACAAAATACGAGTATGAGTTTACAAACTCTAGATCTACACTAGATAAGAGCGTTACCCTCGATGCGATGCCCTTCGCTATCCCGCTAGTCCAACGGTTTGTCGGATCTCGAGATTGTCAAAGTAGACAACCCTCTAGAAGTATCCACACGAACACAAGAAGGAGATCACCAAACTAAAGTGTGCTAGCACCTTAGTAGGGTTCGGCAAGATGAGGAGAGGAAGAGCAAGAAGAGTGAGCACTAGGAGGAAGAAGATGTGAATGAATACAATTGAATGAAAAATGAATTTTCTCCCACACACAAAAGTGACCGGCCACCATAAGATGTGTAACCCCCTTTCACATTAACATCTTGCCAACTCACTTATGATGTGGCATAAAGTCAAGTTAAACTTGACTTTTCCTCTTCCTCTCAAGTCAAGTCAAACTTGACTTAATCTCTCTCATGGTTGATCTAATCCAACCATTTAATTCAAGCCAATTTAATATAATGAATCTAATTCATTTAATTAAATTGATTCAATGAGTCATAATCTAAATTAGACTCATTGAACACATGAATCAACTTGAGTCCAACTCAATTAGCCCAATTAGGATTACTCTTAATCCAATTTGATTCATCAAATGAATCTAATCATCTTGGTTCATCATATGAACCTAATCTCCATCTAATTGTCCTTAGTGTGTGACTCTATAGGTTCTTGTAACGTTGGCAATGCCCCTAAACCCATTTAGGAGCATAAGTAATGAGCGGTATCTAGCAACACATCATTATTACCCAAGTTACAAGAATGTTGAGATCCAACATCACCTTGTGACTACTAATTGTGACTCCTCACAATATATGACAAGTGTCCTTCTAGCCTAGATATCTAGATTGATCAATGTGAGGCATAGACCTTGTCATCCTCTGATAAATCTAAATCTTGAACTCCAAGTAGACTCACTAAATCAAATGAGCTCAATATCTCATATTGACTCATTTGGGCATGGCCATGCACTTCGTGGTCTCACTCTATCAAGAATACCGATGTCTCTCTCATCATATAGGAGGGATAGATCCCATCTACATCACTCACATCCCTCCGCATAATTTGTTACATACCTAGTAATCGCCTTTATAGTTCACCCAGTTACGGGTGACGTTTGACGAACCAAAGTACATAACTCCTTATGTAGGGAACAATGGTGACTTCAGGTCTAAGGACTAGTAGTCATACTAATAGCCACATGAGAAAGTATATGACACTCATATAACGATCCATGATACTTTCTCATGGCGGGTCATTCAGTATACATTCTCTAATGCATACCCATGTGTCAACTTGATATCTCTATATCCATGACTTGTGAGATCAAGTCATCGAGTTGACCTACATGCTAGTCTTATTGCATTAACATTGTCCCTGAATGTTAATACTCGACTAGGAATGATTAAGAGTAGTGTTCCCTATATCATCTCACTATCGGTTCAACTAACCGATTGATATAGGTGAGAACCTTCTACTCAAGGACGCTATTATACTTAGTTTATTTGGCACCAATACAAGTATGTATAATAACCAAAACAAATGACTTTATTTATATAAGAATATGATACAATAAGTCCATAATACAATCATCAAATGATTGGCTCTAGGGCTCTAACTAACAATCTCCCACTAGCACTAGTGCCAATCAGCGTAGGCTCTAAGCCCCAATGACCTAGTGTGACCATCATGCTTCCTCTATGTCAAAGCCTTGGTCAAGGAATCTGCGATGTTAGCCTCTGTAGGTACTCTGCATATCTTCACATCTCCTCTCTCGATAATCTCTCGAATGAGATGGAAGCGCCATAGTATGTGTTTGGTCCGCTGGTGTGAGCGAGGTTCCTTCGCCTGTGCTATAGCTCCATTGTTGTCACAATAGAGCTCAATAGGGTCAGCGATCGGGAACCACCCCAAGTTCGATGATGAACTTACGGATCCAGCCGCCTCCTTTCTGCCTCGATGCATCAATGTACTCACCGTAGAATCGCATCGTGTCCCTTGAACTCTTCCACTCACGCACCACCATTAATGCAAAATATGAACCACGATTGCGATCGATAATCATCCGATCGGTGCGGAAGTAATATCCGAACCCTTACAGTTAGCTCGTCATCGCCTCCATATATTAAGAAATATTCTTTAGTTCTTCTTAAGTACTTAAGAATATTCTTGACCGCTATCCGATGACTTTCCTGACTGGTATCTACATCATGCTCAAAGCATACGAGACATCGAGTTGAGTACATAGCATGGCGTACATGATAGATCCTATGGTGAGGCATAAGGGATCCGATCCATGCGATCTCTCTCTCTCTAGAAGAGGGAACTTGAGTCTTGAAGACTCACGCCATGTGACATCAAATCCCTTCTTGGAGTTCCGCATGGCAAACCGAATGAGTACCTTGTCAATGTATGTACTCGACTTAGGCCAAGCAATCTCTTAGATCTATCTCTATAGATCTGTATCTCTAGAATCGGGATGTCTCACCTAAGTCCTTCATTGAGAAGCAACTCCTAGCCGGGTCTTGACTGAAGCAAAGAGATGTCCTTCCCAATGAGTAGTATGTCATCCACATACAATATGAGGAAGACAACTATATCCCCTACAACCTTCTTGTAGACACAAGGCTCATCTTCGTTCTTGATGAAACCAAACTATTTGATTGCATCATCGAATCGAAGATTCCAGCTCCGAGAAGCTTGCTTTAGTCCATAAATGGACCTATGCAGCTTGCATACTCTGCTAGTATGCTGTGGATCTACAAAACCCTCAGGTTGTGTCATGTACACATCCTCGAGTAGGTTTCCATTCAGAAATGCGGTTTTGACATCCATCTGCCATATCTCATTGTCATGGTAAGCTGCAATAGCAAGCATGATCCGAATGGACTTAAACATCGCTACTGGAGAAAAGGTTTCATCATAGTCAATACCATGAATCTGCTTGAAACCTTTAGCTACCAAGCGACCCTTATAGATAAGTCCATCCATGTCAGTCTTTCTCTTAAAGACCCACTTACACCCTATGTGTTTTACCCCTTCAGGTGGATCAACCAAAGTCCATACTTGGTTGGTGTACATAGATTCCATCTCGGATCTCATGGCCTCTAGCCATTTCTCGGAATCTGGTCTCATCACAGCTTCCTGATAGGTGGTAGGCTCATCATCTATGAGCACAACGTCATCATGGTCAGACAAGAGAAATGAGTATCTCTCAGGCTGACGATATACCCTATCAAACCTGCGAAGAGGTATGTCTACTTGAACTGGTTATTGTTCCTCAACTCTTTGTGGAACAACATCATCCACAACACTTTGTGGTTCCAGTTCAACTTCCATCGAGGCCTCAGTGCTATGGTCCGCATCTTGAACTTCTTCAAGATCGAACGTACTCCCACTAGTCTTTCTAGAAACAAAGTCCCTTTCTAGAAAGACCCCAGTCTTTGCCACAACTACCTTATGCTAACTGAGAATGTAGAAGTAATATCCCTTAGTTTCCTTGGGATATCCAATAAAGTAGCACTTGTCGGATTTGAGTCCTAACTTGTCTGAGGCTTGACGTCTAACGTAAGCCTCACAACCCCAAATCCTCTTGAAAGACACCTGGGCATCTCTCCCAGTCCATATTGTTGGGACCTTGACGTCCGCTAGAGGGGGTGAATAGCGTCTCACCCAAATCGTTGCTTCCTACAATGGTTAGTGTGCACAGCGGAAATACAAGATAAACACTAACAATAGAAAGCAAACCTAACACATTGATTTAACGTGGTTCGGAGATAAAGCTCCTACTCCATGGCTGTCCGTAAGGTGGACGATCCCGATCCGTCGGTGGATGATTCCCCGGAGAACTTCCGGCTAGCTCGCGTAGCTCCTTGTGGGTGGAGAAACCTCGCCACAACCTCGTACAAGCACGCTAGATCACTTAGGCACTTGGAGACTCTAATTAGGGTTAACCACCACTAATTTCGTCAACTTGAACCAAGCTTCCAATGCTTGGTTATATAGGCCACGGGTTAGAAAACCCCGCCTACCAGTCGACTGCCAAAACATGCAGTCGACTGCCCTTCGTGGAAATTCGACCGTTGCAGCCCAACGGCTCGATACCAACCCTCTGTTCGCTACCAGTTGACTGCACCAGTCGACTGATGAAACCACCAGTCGACTGCTACAATACTGCTACATTACCACTACAGTAACGCTACAGTAAACCCTAATTTTGGGATTTTACCCCGAGTACATTCACTCAGCACTCGTTCTCGCCCGACCAACCTAGACCTAGCCTTCTAGCCTCCTCCATCAGCCTTGCATCCCTTGGATGCCTCCCCATCCTTCACGTCTTGCCTTCTGGAGCTTCCATCGGCCTTGTCATTATTGTCGGGTCTTCCTTTGCCAAGAGGTCGCGCCTCCGGGACTTTATCCATTGTCAAGTCACACTTGGACTTACGTTGCCAAGACTACATGCTTGGACTTACACCGCCAAGACTCATCCTTGGACTTTCCTCCTTTGCCAAGATCACACTTGGACTTACGTTGCCAAGACTACATGCTTGGACTTACACTGCCAAGACTTACCCTTGGACTTTCCTTGTTGTACCTGTATCCTGCACACTCACAATGCATATCAAATACAACAATAAACCTAACTTAAACCTTTGCCCAAACATCAAAACCTAGGGTACCCAGATTGCTCCAACAATCTCTCCCTTTTTGATGTTTGGCAACTCGTTTAAGTTAGGGAAACAATATAGCAATACATATGCAAATAAATATATGTAATCTACACATGCATAAATCATGGAACCTAATCCTAGGCTCCCCCTTCACCTAAGCTCCCCCTTGAGCTAGGATTTCTTGCAAAGGTAAACTTCTCCCCTTTTGCTAATAAATGAGCAATTGCTCCCCCTTCACCTAAGCTCCCCCTTGAGCTAGGATTTCTTGCAAAGGTATGTAAGTTTCCCACTTAAACCTAAACTTCTCCCCCTTTGCCATATATCAAAAAGAGCTCCAACAATATCCCAATTATTGGACTCTTTGACCTCTAATGACCATAAACATCATGTATTAATCCCCCATAAGATTACATACATGTTCACCACTCTTTTGGTCATTTTCTAATGCTTGAAAAACATTTTCAGACCGTATCAGTCGACTGCAAGAAGTGCCAGTTGACTGCCCCCATGAAAACGAGCTTACAGAGACATTCTGTGCTCGTGAACAGTGTTCCAGTCGACTGGTAACTGTACCAGTCGACTGGTACACTATTCATGAAAAAATCAGCCTTTTCTAGCCAACTTCATAAATGCGCCAGAAATTCCACAGACCTCCAAAAATCCCCAAATTTTGTGGAGAGGTCTATTATATCAATATCTACTTGGGAAAAATATATATAAAAATATATTTATCACAGATCCCAAGATTGACACAAAATTCAAAACTAGCTAAATGGTTCAATTAAACATTGACCTAAAGTCCTAGTTTTGGCTTCCTCTTGATGTATCTGCCCATACTAAACCATAATGCATCACTAGCATTAGTTTATATGACATCTATACATCAAAAACTAATTTTCATGCAATATGAACCCAATTCATATTTCTATGCATGAAACTCAACTCAATTGTGTCAACCTACTATGTTAGAGACTTAAGTCCGTCTCCTAACCACTTGGCACATTTGATAACCCATCTACCATGGGTCCCAATGGCTCTTCCTAACCTTAGGAATCTTAACCTTAGTCACCTCCCTTGGTGACTCATCCACTATGGCTAGGCCACTTCGGTGCACCTCGGGTGATACTTGGCCTACAAAACTCACCTTCTTAACCTTAAACACATTGTCTTTGGTTAATTTCTTCTTGTCCTTAACCTTGGACATCCCATCCTTGCCATAATTATATGCCACCCTAGCATATTCCTTCTTATTGGCCTTGGATGACTCTCCCTTGTCTTTGGTCACACCTCTCTTACCAATATCATGTGCTACCTTAGCACTTGACCTTCTTTTGGTCTTGGAGGGACCTAATTTGACATTTTTGGGTCTTTAACCATCCAAATATATGTCAAGTCCTTTAGGTCCAATAATGAACCTCTCTAGGATTTTCTCCATTTCCTCAAGCTTTGTCTTCAAGGCTTAATTTTCCAATTCTAGGGTTCTAACCCTAAAGTCAACATGTCCACCTTGGGCATCCCTAGACCTACCCACCTTCCTAGGCATATGTCTCCCTTTCTTGGGATTAATGCCTAGGTTTTCGACCACCTTTTTCTCCTTAGGCAAGATAGGTTGTTTCCTTTTAGGTCTATCATTTGAAAATGATTTCCTAAGGTTATCACTTACATTAACCCTATTCCTATCATTATATCTAAAACCATAAATATGCATGGGTAAATAATTCATATTATTTCTAACATGCATGGAGGAATTTGAATTTGAACTTGAATTCAAGTTAGGGTTTACCTCCCTTACCCTTGAAGCTCTCTTCTTCTCCCACTTTCTCAAGTGCGCCAATTTCTTGAGCTCTCCTCTCCTTGCGCACTTTGTGTGGTAGTGTCCCCACTCACCACACGTGAAACACCTGATGCGCTTCTTCTCCTTCTTCTTCTTCCTACAACTCATATTAGTTTCTAAATTAACTTTAGTGAGTTTAGGGTTTACCTCCTTTACCTTCTTAAGCGAAGGACACCTACTCTTGTAGTGTCCCATCTTACCACACTCAAAACATTTGATATGGTCCTTTGTGCTCTTATTGGTAGTTGAGGTGGAGGGTTGAGCTTCCAAGATCTCCTCTTCCTTGGATTGCTCTTCTTCCTCTTCACTTGAAGATGTGGACAGCTCCACTTCTTCCTCCCTTGAAGATGTGGATGATACCTCCTCATCTTCCTTCTCCTCCTCGGATGTTGAATACGTATCAACATCCGATTGGTCCTTCTCCTCTTGGACCAATGAGTCATTCTCCTTGGGCTCCTCCTCTCCTTGGATTGGTGTAGGACTCTCATGAAGCGCAATTACCTTTTTCCAAAGGTCACTTGCGTTCTCGTATTCACCTACATTCAATATCGCATTAAGAGGTAATAAATTAATTAAAATTTTAGTTACCTCCTTGTCCGTCTCCGATTGCTCCCTTTGCTCCTTGGTCCAATATCGACGTCGGGGACATTTTCCCTTCTTGTCCGTTGGAGTTTTAAACGGTTCCTCCAACGCAATCCATTGGTCCCAATTCATTTGGAACCACATCTCCATGCGCTTCCTCCAATAGTCGAAGTCCTCGCGCTCATATGGAGGTGGGATTCGGATGTCCCATCCGAGAGGTCCCTCCGACTCCATCTTCTTCCTCTAGCCGCTCTCTTGGCGATTAGTCCAACAAGAGCTCACCTTGCTCTGATACCACTTGTTAGGACCTTGACGTCCGCTAGAGGGGGGTGAATAGCGTCTCACCCAAATCGTCGCTTCCTACAATGGTTAGTGTGCACAGCGGAAATACAAGATAAACACTAACAATAGAAAGCAAACCTAGCACGTTGATTTAACGTGGTTCGGAGATAAAGCTCCTACTCCACGGCTGTCCGTAAGGTGGACGATCCCGATCCGTCGGTGGATGATTCCCCGGAGAACTTCCGGCTAGCTCGTGTAGCTCCTTGTGGGTGGAGAAACCTCGCCACAACCTCGTACAAGCACGCTAGATCACTTGGGCACTTGGAGACTCTAATTAGGGTTAACCACCACTAATTTCGTCAACTTGAACCAAGCTTCCAATGCTTGGTTATATAGGCCACGGGTTAGAAAACCTAGCCTACCAGTCAACTGCCAAAACATGCAGTCGACTGCCCTTCGTGGAAATTCGACCGTTGCAGCCCAACGGCTCGATACCAACCCTCTATTCGCTACCAATCGACTGCACCAGTCGACTGCTACAGTACTGCTACAGTACCGCTGCATTAATGCTACATTACTGCTACAGTAAACCCTAATTTTGGGATTTTACCCCGAGTACATTCACTCAGCACTCGTTTTCACCCGACCAACCTAGACCTAGCCTTCTAGCTTCCTCCATCAGCCTTGCGTCCCTCGGATGCCTCCCCATCCTTCACGTCTTGCCTTCTGGAGCTTCCATCGGCCTTGTCATTATTGTCGGGTCTTCCTTTGCCAAGAGGTCGCCCCTCCGGGACTTCATCCATTGCCAAGTCACACTTGGACTTACGTTGCCAAGACTACATGCTTGGACTTACACCGCCAAGACTCATCCTTGGACTTTCCTCCTTTGCCAAGATCATACTTGTGTTGGTGCAACCTTAGGTCAAGGTTGACCTGGTTGACCCGACTCGAGGTGACTTGACTCGAGTTGTATTTTGATGTTTGACTTGGGAAGATTGTCGGTGCAACCTTAGGTCAAGGTTGACCTAGCTGAGTTGCATGTTGATGTTTGACACTCGTGAGAGAGTTCTATTCTTGATATGGGACAAGAATAGATGGTTGGGAGATTATTGGTGTAACCATAGGTCAAGGTTGACCTGGTTGACCTGATTCGGGAAAAAGTCCAAGTATGGAGACTTGGCGGGGAAAAGCTTGGCACGGGAAAAGTCCAAGTATGGAGACTTGGCACTGAAAGTCCAAGCGGAGCTTGGCTTGGAAAAGTCCAAGTATGAAGACTTGGCGGAGAAGTCAAGCAGGAAGTTTGGCGGGGAAAAGTCACAGTGAGTAAAGCCGGGCATTCGGAAAATCTGGTGAGTGAAGCGGTGAAAATCCTAGTGAGTGAAGCTAGGTGAATGAGAAAGTCCTAAGTGGGATGTTAGGCGGTGTGAAAGTCCTGGTGAGTGAAACCAGGTGGAAAGTCCTGGGATGTTAGGCAGGTGAAAGTCCCAGTGAGTGAAGCCGGGCAATGGGAAAATCCTAGTGAGGATGTTAGGTGAAAGTCCCGGTGAGTGAAGCAGGCGGTGAAAAGTCCTAGTGAGTGTTAGGCGGTGTGAAAACCCTAGTGAGTGAAGCTAGGTGAAAGTCACAGTGAGTGAAGCCGGGCAAGGGAAAATCCAGATGGATCAAGGGTGATCGGACATCTGGTGTTGTTAAGTCCAAGTGAGTGAAGCTTGGCATATGGAGTCGGAGAGGGCTTGGTAGCTCGTTCTCCGAACTAGGTTAGAGGGGCACTCTAAACCTAGGAGTTGGATCGGTCGCAGACCGATCCAGTGATACTCAGTGTTTCTGATCGGTCCGGTGACCGATCGATTCCACTCAGTAGCATACTGTGGAGTTCTGATCGGTCCACGGACCGATCAGAACGGCACGGAGAAAAGCTCTGATCGGTCGGGAACCGATCGTGTAGTCTGATCGGTCTCCACGACCGATCAAGAGACAGCGATTCTCATGCGTAAGAGAGCTGGGAGGCTGGATCGATGCGGGGACCGATCGGGGCGAGCTGATCGGTCCGCGAGACCGATCGAGTCGCATGTGAAGGTGCGTACCTTTGGTCGTCGATGCGGGACCGATCGGTATGGCTGATCGGTCCATGAGACCGATCGAGGTTCTAGTTAACGTTGCAACGGCTAGTTTCTTCGCTGTTTCTCCTTCACAGGTATAAAGGGGCTGAGGGCTTCTACAGGGCTGCTTCTTCCTTTCTCCTTGAATTTCTGTTCTTCTGCTGCTGAAGCTTCTGCTTCAACTGAGCTTTGATTGAGCTCGCCTCCGAAGCTTCGCGTGAGCTTCCAGTCGTCGACCAGCTGCTGCGTTTGGGTTGTGAAGTTGCTGCTTCACCTCCAGTCGACAAGAAAGCAAGAAATTGGTAGAGTGCTATTGTATTCATATTGTACTGCTTTTCTTACTGTTCTTGTACTCTTTGTTTGCTGTTGCAAACGCTTGTGGCGAGGTTTCTCCACCCACAAGGAGTATATTGTATTAGCCGGTTCTCCGGGGGCTCATCCACCGACGGATTGATAGGGCTCGTCCACCTCACGGACACGCCGAGGAGTAGGAGTATCATCTCCGAACCTCGTTACATCCTTGCGTTGAGGTTTGATTTCTTCTTCCTTTTCTTTCTACGTTGTATTTCCGCTGCACTAACCTAATCGTAGGAAGAAACGCGAAAGATTGGGGTCGGCTATTCACACCCCCTCTAGCCTCGTACAAAGGATCCTAACAAGTGGTATCAGAGCGAAGGTTCGCTCTTCATCGGATCAACACCCGTGGGAGCAAAGCTAGAGAATGGATCTCTATGGAGAAGATGTCACCATTCCACCCTTCTACGAATGCGGCGACTTCGCGTATTGGAAGGTAAGGATGAAGTATTTTCTTATGACTAACATAATGAATTGGTTTTGTGTACAAGAAGGATTTACTCCTCCGGTGGATAAGGAAGGAAAACCACTTGAGAAGAAGGAGTGGACAAGAGAACAAATTCATAAATCCGAAATCAACAAAGAGGTAACGAAAATAATTGAATTTTCATTGCCTACTAACATCTTGTGTAAGATAGGTTACAACAATGCCAAGGAATTATGGGATAACTTGGCCAAGTACCATGAAGAGAGCTCCACTTCAAGCCATGAAGAGGAGCCTAGTGAGCCAAGTAGCTCACATCATGAAGAGAGCAAATTGGAAGTTGAGGGTTACTCAACATCTAAAGAAGAAGAGGAAGTGAGTTCTTCTTCTTCAAGATCGGAGCACGAAGAAGAAGCTTCTACCTCCGGGAGGGATGAAGAAGAGAGCATCCATTCATCCTCAACCCTAGGTAACTCAAACACTTTAAGTTCAAGTAAATTGCATATAATGTGTTTTGAGTGTAGGGAATTGGGCACTACAAGAGTAAGTGTCCAAAGAGGGTAAGGAAGACTCCACCGGCGCAAAGGTCAAGGTAGCCGGAGTCCCGACACGCAAGGGCAAGGAGCACGTGGTGTGCTTCCAATGCAAGCGAAGGGGACATTATCGGAGTCATTGTCCGAGGGGGAGGCAACCTCACAAGGGCAAGAGACCGAGCACTTCTATAGGGGGAGCTAAGGCAAACCCTAAGGTATCATTTAAGTCTCATTCGTGCAATACTAGTAAGATGCATGCTAGAAATTTTATTGCACTAGTCAATAATGATAAGCATGATAACATTAGAAATCGATACACATGCTTAGGTGCCAAACATGTGAGCCTAGATAAGGATAACACTAGGAAAGCCAACCCTAGAATTACCTCATCTAAGGTTAAGGAGAACCTAGGTAGGAATCCCAAATCAACTAGACACATGCCTAGGAATGCCTCAAAGAAAAATGACAAATCAAAAATTGAGGTACTAGAGAAGGAGAATCAAGTCTTGAGGTCAAGACTTGATACTTTGGAAAATGCTCTTAAGAACTTGGAGAAGTCATCTCTAGGGTTTAAGGGTCAAAAACCAATGTCCAAGGACAAAAAGGGTTTGGGTCACAAACTTAAGTCCCAAGTGGTCAAGCCCACTTATCATAATGTTCCATTCGATTATGGAACAAAACCTAGGGCTAGGACGACCATAACCAAGGTCACAAGGGGAGTCGCCCCTATAGTTGACCTTGATGAGACCCAAATGACCAAGGCTTCAAAGCCTAAGAGGGTCATTAGGAGGGTTGCTAGGGAAGTTATCCCTAGTGAATATTTAGTGAACCCAATGAGCTCTAATAGGTATTGGGTTCCTAGGAGCATCTTCTCTACCCCATAGATGGGTTAGAGAGTGTCAACTCCAATTAGAATGGTAGTTAACCCAACTTTGAGGAAATTGACACTCAAGGAGCATTTTCAAGGTTTTGATAACCTTTGAAAATGAAAAAGAATTATTATTTACACCTTAAAGAGTAAATTGTGCCATATTTAAAAAATCTCGATTTCAATCTTATTTGGCACAATTTAAGAAAACCTAGAGAAATACCATAATTGGGATTTTGGTTTTCTCTTAGGGATATATGGGCAATCTAGGGTTAGATTTTAAGTTAGCAAAGTGGTTAAGGATACTTAGATAGGTAATCTAGGTATATTTATCTATGCTAAATCTTGCCATGATTGTTTGCCCTCACATGTCATGACATCATATTTAGTCTTATTATCATTTGAAATGTCATGATAATACTTAGGCTAGTTTATATGTCATGTGTTAGTTTAGTTTCAAACTTTATGCCATGACATCATGACATTGGCACATGTTCTCATTTATGATACCATTTTATGCCATGTCATCATCTCTTGCATTAATAATCAATTGAATTGATTTAAGGATGAAAAACACATTTTGATATTGAGATCAAATTTGTGTTTAGAAAATGCATGAGACCTTAGCCTAAGATACCTAAACCCATATCTCACATCAAAATTGACATGGATGTGCTTGATACACTCTAGATGTGTGTGAGATATTAGGATCATGAATTAGGATCAAGGTGCATAGCTCTTGTACCTAGATGAGCCTAATTCAAGATATGGGGATCATAGGGAAAGCTTGTGTACAAGTCATGTACATATAGCCCTAAGATTGTGGTCCCAAATTAAAGGGTTTGAAATCATTTCAAAATTGTTTTGAAAAACCTTGATGAAGCTTTCCTAGTGATAGCATTCATCATTGAACATTGTGATACAAAGTTGACTTAACTTTGAACTATTTCAAAGTTTTTGAATTTTGTATCAAGATTTGAAAATGGAAGTTATTCTCATAGAAAACTATTTTCCATGATAGTATATGTTATGAGGAATGTATCCTCAAAATTTCACATTTTTTCGAATTTTCTGTTTTCCGGGAAGGAAAATCAGAAATCTGATTTCAGAGTGTAGATCGGTCACGGACCGATCCAGGAGATTCTGTTCGATCGGTGACCGATCGGTGACGATCCATGCGATCGATGAGCGTGGATCGGTGCGGGGACCGATCGAGATTCTGATCGGTTTGAGGACCGATCAGGCGTAGTTTCCGATTTTCAGTTGTTGGTCTGAAATTTCAGTGGAGTTAGGTTTTGTGGATTTCTAAAGGTTTGAAACTCTCAAGACATTGTTGGTGCAATGGTCAAGGGGGAGTTGACTTTTAGGGGGAGTTTTTACCTAATTGTCAAGGGGGAGTTGACTTTTAGGGGGAGTTTTTACTCCTTAAGACTTTTGAGGATTAGTGATATGGGATTATCACTAAGTTGATTGTTGAGTTTAGTATCAAGGGGGAAATTAAGAGTTTCAATGAAAGGTATGGGACTTTCATTAGGAAGAAACTCTTGACCTTGATACCCTCCTTTTTCTTTTTGATGTGTGTCAAAAAGGGGAGAGCATTCATTGGAGAATTATTGGAGAACCCAAGTTAGGTTATCGGGTTAACCTAAGCTAGGGAAAGAATGTCAAGGAATGTTCAATGAAGAACATTGGAATTCTTTTTGATGTGTGTCAAAAAGGGGGAGAATTATTGGAGAACCCAAGTTAGGTTATCGGGTTAACCTAAGGGGAGAATGTCCAGAGAAATGTCCAGAGAATGTTCAAGGAAAGAACATTGGACATTGGAAGATGGTTGGAAAACCTAAGTTAGGTTATCGGGTTAACCTAACTTGATTATGAGTTTTGTCAAACATCAAAAAGGGGGAGATTGTTGGTGCAACCTTAGGTCAAGGTTGACCTGGTTGACCCGACTCGAGGTGACTTGACTCGAGTTGTATTTTGATGTTTGACTTGGGAAGATTGTCGGTGCAACCTTAGGTCAAGGTTGACCTAGCTGAGTTGCATGTTGATGTTTGACACTCGTGAGAGAGTTCTATTCTTGATATGGGACAAGAATAGATGGTTGGGAGATTATTGGTGTAACCATAGGTCAAGGTTGACCTGGTTGACCTGATTCGGGAAAAAGTCCAAGTATGGAGACTTGGCGACGGAAAAGGGAGCTTGGCACTGGAAAAGTCCAAGTATGGAGACTTGGCACTAGAAAAGTCCAAGCAGGGAGCTTGGCACTGGAAAAGTCCAAGTATGAAGACTTGGCACGGAGAAGTCCAAACAGGAAGTTTGGCACGGGGAAAAGTCCTGGTGAGTAAAGCCAGGCATTCGGGAAAATCACGGTGAGTGAAGCCGGTGAAAATCCTAGTGAGTGAAGCTAGGTGAATGAGAAAGTCCTAACTGGGATGTTAGGCGGTGTGGAAAGTCCGGTGAGTGAAACCAGGTAGAAGAAAGTCCTGGATGAGTGCAAGTAGGAAAGTCACGGTGAGTGAAGCCGGGCGGTGGGAAAGTCCTAGGGGATGTTAGGCGGTTGGAAAGTCTGGTGAGTGAAGCCATGGGTGAAAGTCCTAACTGGGATGTTAGGCGGTGTGAAAACCCTAGTGAGTGAAGCTAGGTGAAAGTCACGGTGAGTGAAGCCGCAAGAGAAAATCCAGATGGATCAAGGGTGATCGGACATCCGGTGTTGTTAAGTCCAAGTGAGTGAAGCTTGGCATATGGAGTCGGAGAGGGCTTGGTAGCTCGTTCTCGAACTAGGTAGAGAGGGCACTCTAAACCTAGGAGTTGGATCGGTCCGAGATCGATCGGTGATACTCGATGTTTCTGATCGATCGGTGACCGATCAGATTCCACTCGATAGCATACTGGGAGTTCTGATCGGTCCACGGACCGATCGAACAATACTCGCACGGAGAAAAGCTCTGATCGGTCCGAGGACCGATCAGGTGTATCTGATCGGTCTCCACGACCGATCAAGAGACGCAGCCGAGAGAAGTGCAGCAGAGCGTCCGAGCAGGGACCGATCGGACGAGCTGATCGGTCCGCACCGATCGAAACGCACGAAGGTGCGTGCCTGGTGATCGATGCGGGACCCGATCGTGCGAACTGATCGGTCCATGAGCCGATCGAGGTTCTAGCCGTTCGTTCAGCGGCTAGTTTCTTCATTGTTCTCCTTCACGGTATAAAGGTGAGGGCTTCTACAGGAATCTTCTTCCTTTCTCCTTGAATTTCGTTCTTCTGCTAGCTTCGACTGAGCTTTGATTGAGCTCGCCTCCGAAGCTTCGCGTGAGCTTCGAGCGTCGACCTGCTGCGTTTGGGTTGTGAAGTTCTTTGCTTCATCCAATCGACAAGAAAGCAAGAAATTGGTAGAGTGCTATTGTATTCATATTGTACTGCTTTTCTTACTGTTCTTGTACTCTTTGTTTGCTGTTGCAAACGCTTGTGGCGAGGTTTCTCCACCCACAAGGAGTATATTGTATTAGCCGGTTCTCCGGGGGCTCATCCACCGACGGATTGATAGGGCTCGTCCACCTCACGGACACGCCGAGGAGTAGGAGTATCATCTCCGAACCTCGTTACATCCTTGCGTTGAGGTTTGATTTCTTCTTCCTTTTTCTTTCTACGTTGTATTTCCGCTGCACTAACCTAATCGTAGGAAGAAACGCGAAAGATTGGGGTCGGCTATTCACACCCCCCTCTCTAGCCTCGTACAAAGGATCCTAACAACTTGGACTTACATTGCCAAGACTACATGCTTGGACTTACACTGCCAAGACTCACCCTTGGAATTTCCTTGTTGTACCTGTATCCTGCACACTCACAATGCAAATCAAATACAACAATAAACCTAACTTAAACCTTTGCCCAAACATCAAAACCTAGGGTACCCAGATTGCTCCAACACATATCATATATGGTGTCTTTATCACAGCCTTGGATGGAACTCGGTTGAGTATAAAAGCTGCCGTATCTAAAGCATAACTCCAAAGGAATGTCGGAAGATCTGTGTGACTCATCATAGATCGTACCATATCTAATAGGGTACGATTCCTCCTTTCAGATACACCATTCCACTGTGGTGTTCCAAGATGAGTGAGTTGGGATAGAATCCCACACTCAGCTAAGTAGTCATGAAACTCATGGCTAAGGTATTCTCCACCTCGATCTGATCGAAGTATCTTAATACTCTTGCCAAGCTGGTTCTGTACTTCATTCTTGAATTCTTTGAACTTTTCAAAGGATTCAGACTTATGTGTCATCAAATACACATAACCATATCTACTGAAGTCATCAGTAAATGTGATGAAGTACCTATAACCGCCTCTAGCAGCGATATTAAAAGGGCCACATACATCACTATGTATAAGTCCTAACAAATCAGTCGCTCTTTCGCTATGCCTACTAAAGGGAGTCTTGGTCATCTTGCCTAGTAGGCATGACTCGCACGTCTCATAAGATTCAAAATCAAATGAGTCCAGCAAACCATCCTTATGGAGCTGGGATAAGCGCTTGTCATTTATATGACCTAAGCGATAGTGCCAGAGATAGGTTTGGTTTATGTCATTTGACTTGAACCTCTTGGTATTTATGTTATAGATAGGGCTTTCAAGGTCTAGAATGTAGAGTCCGTTCATCAGAGGTGCACTACAATAGAACATATCTTTTAAATAAACAGAACAACATTTGTCCTTTATTATAAAAGAGAACCCTTTCTTGTCCAAATAAGAAACTGATATAATGTTCTTAGTTAAGGCAGGCACATAACAACATTCATCTAATTCTAGTACAAGCCCAAAGGGTAGAGATAGATAGTAAGTTCCTACAGCAACAGCAGCAACCTGTGCTCCATTGCCTACTCGTAGGTCTATCTCGCCCTTCGTAAATGCTCTACTATTTATCAACGCTTGTACATTAGTACAAATATGAGAAGCACATCCGGTATCTAATACCCACGATGAATAAATAGAGAGGTTGACTTCTATAACATTTATACCTGAAGTAGAAATCTTATTTCTCTTCTTCTTAAGATCTTCCAGGTATCCTATGCAGTTCCTCTTCCAGTGTCTTGCTTGTCCTTGATACAGTTGACGAAGATGTTCAACCATATCATAAGCGCCCATTAACTCGTGTTGCTTCTGAAGCTCAGAGTTCATGGTCGCGAGCATAAGACAGGACACATCTAATGCGTCATCTTGATGCTTCTTGTAAGCATCTCGGTCAGCTCGCGTGGCAGTGGCAGGAGGAGCCTCCGGAATGGGCTGCTCCAGAACGTACAGTTTACGTTCTTTGGTGAGAACTATTCTCAGGTTCCTGTACCAGTCCAGGAAATTTGCTCCGTTGAGCTTGTCCTTCTCAAGGACAGAACGCAGGGAGAAAGAGTTCGTATTCGACGTCATGGTTATCTACAACAGAAAAATGCAAAAATAAATATCATATTCTATTAAATCATTTAATTAGGCATTTAACTAAATGATGCTCCCACTGAATTATATAATTTTTGTAGAATCAAGTGAGTGATGTGGTCAAACCACACTTACGAGATTCTAACCAACTAGCTATAATTCGTGTGGGACAAGATCCACATCATACTACGCCTTGAGTTAGCTTTGGCTAAATCACCCAAGACTTAGTATGATCGGTAGGTAACAATTTACCAATTACATCTCTATGCAACTCTTGTTTATAGGATCATTATCCGCAGTTATATTAAAACTTGAGTTAGCTTTGGCTAATACGCCCAAGAATTAATATAAATGTGATTATGTCCTATATTCCAACCGTTGGAAATATGCCTATAGTTTTACTCGATCCAACCGAGTTAACTAGTTACTCAATTTAATTGAGTTGTACTCACCCATGCGTTGATAGGCGGGACCAAGATTGTCCCTCCGTACCCTACCAAGATAATATGTGTTGCTCTGCTTTGGCAGATTCAACAACACATGTGATCGAGGTAGTGATAGGTATCACGGCACGGTAGGCATTAGAGTTGACGCGATTTAGATCTAATCTAATCGTCGATGTATCAAATATGTGATAGATCTAATCTACTAGAAAGGGTGCATCATGTACACGATTTAGATCTATTCTAATCGTTAGGCACTAATTAATTACTAATCATGCATGACATACACATAAGCAATTAATTAAATTAATTTGTGATTAGTCATGGCCCTACTACGATCTTCTCAAGCCAATGAGAAGATCGGATGATCAACCTAGGGTCAACAGCTTCTCAAGCTCCTCCCTTTAACCACCTTGTGTTGCTCGCGCCCTCCTCGTAACTCCGTCTCGTGTGGACCTTCCACGGCTCCAATTTTGTACATTACAATTTTGAAACTCGAGTTACATTCGAGTCTAAACTAATTTACAACAAGAATACAAAATAGAGAAAGGCACGACGCGCAGGTCGCGAATCAAATGTACAACACGCACAACACAAATGACGGCGCGCAGGCCGTAATATGAATTACAACACAAATCCAATCAGATTGGGTCTTTTTGGGCCATGACTATCACAAATTATACATAATTCTAAATTATGTAATTTCCATACTTTTCTATAATTTTAATACTAATTTTTACAATTTTTACAAGTAAAATTTCCCGGCGGTCCCGTTTAGCGATTTTCGAGCGCAATCGCGGAACGAATCCCCTTGCGGGGCCAGGGGCAGCGCCCCTACCCACGATCTAACCATCGCGAGTGCCCCTAACAGCGCCTTAGCCCGCTGTCCCAAAAAGTTTTGGGGCGAAACCTTGCCATTTCGGAAAAATCTTCTCGGTAGTCGAAGCCTACAAGTGTATAAATAGTTGTGCTTCGCTTCTACGAGAAAATTACTCATAAAAATCATAAAAAACTTAAATTTACAGAAAATCACAGAAGCTATATTTTTCATAAAAAATCAAATTAAACTCGTACAAGTCTTCGCACGTGGCTCTGATACCACTGTTGGATTTTTCGGGCCGCGAAAACTGTTTTTTCGCATCGTGGAAACCCCGAAACCCCCGCCACATAGATCCGTGCGAAGAAAAATGAAAACAAAATATGAGTACGAGTTTACAAACTCTAGATCTATACTAGATAAGAGCGTTACCCTCGATGCGATGTCCTTCACTATCCCGCTAGTCCAACGGTTTGCTGGATCACGAGATTGTCAAAGTAGACAACCCTCTAGAAGTATCCACACGAACACAAGAAGGAGATCACCAAACTAAAGTGTGCTAGCACCTTAGTAGGGTTCGGCAAGATGAGGAGAGGAAGAGCAAGAAGAGAGAGCACTAGGAGGAAGAAGATGTGAATGAATACAATTGAATGAAAAATGAATTTTCTCCCACACACAAAAGTGGACGGTCACCATAAGATGTGTAACCCCCTTTCACATTAATCACAATTAATGTGGAGGCCATTAAAGTGAAGAATTGTAACCTCCATGAGGTGACATCTCACTTAAGTAACCATGATGATGTGGAGCATCATCATTGGTCCACATCTTGCCAACTCACTTATGATGTGGCATAAAGTCAAGTCAAACTTGACTTTTCCTCTTCCTCTCAAGTCAAGTCAAACTTAACTTAATCTCTCTCATGGTTGATCTAATCCAACCATTTAATTTAAGCCAATTTAATATAATGAATCTAATTCATTTAATTAAATTGATTTAATGAGTCATAATCTAAATTAGACTCATTGAACACATGAATCAACTTGAGTCCAACTCAATTAGCCCAATTAGGATTACTCTTAATCCAATTTGATTCATCAAATGAATCTAATCATCTTGGTTCATCATATGAACCTAATCTCCATCTAATTGTCCTTAGTGTGTGACTCTATAGGTTCTTGTAACGTTGGCAATGCCCCTAAACCCATTTAGGAGCATAAGTAATGAGCGGTATCTAGCAACACATCATTATTACCCAAGTTACAAGAATGTTGAGATCCAACATCACCTTGTGACTACTAATTGTGACTCCTCACAATATATGACAAGTGTCCTTCTATCCTAGACATCTAGATTGATCAATGTGAGGCATAGACCGTGTCATCCTCTGACCAATCTAAATCTTGAACTCCAAGTAGACTCACTAAATCAAATGAGCTCAATATCTCATATTGACTCATTTGGGTATACTCATGCACTTCGTGGTCTCACTCTATCAAGAATATCGATGTCTCTCCCGTCATATAGGAGGGATAGATCTCATCTACATCACTCACATCCCTCCGCATAATTTGTTACATACCCAGTAATCGCCTTTATAGTCCACCCAGTTACGGGTGACGTTTGACGAAACCAAAGTACATAACTCCTTATGTAGGGAACCATGGTGACTTCAGGTCTAAGGACTAGTAGTCATACTAATAGCCACATGAGAAAGTATATGACACTCATATAACGATCCATGATACTTTCTCATGGCGGGTCATTCAGTATACATTCTCTAATGCATACCCATGTGTCAACTTGATATCTCTATATCCATGACTTGTGAGATCAAGTCATCGAGTTGACCTACATGCTAGTCTTATTGCATTAACATTGTCCTTGAATTTTAATACTCGATTAGGAATGATTAAGAGTAGTGTTCCCTGTTGGTGCAATCGACCTAGGTTTTGATGTGTGTGTCAAAGAGTTTAAGTTAGGCTTTCATATGTATTTGATATGTGTTTGAGTCTTGCAGGACTTTGTGGAACACATGAGAACTTGGTGCGGCCAAGTGTGGGAAGCTCATCCAAGGGCTCGGATCGTTGAGTCGGTGAAGGATGGTGTGGAAGACATCCGAGGGACCGCGCGGACGAGGAGCAATGGAGTGGGGCCGAAGGAAGTGGACTTCAAGGCAGCGTGAAGGATGGCACGGAGAGGAGCCGCGGGCTCGGGTGCATCTGAGGGACGAAGGCCGAGGAAGAGGACTTCAAAGGCAACTCCGCAAAGGATGAGAGGAGTGAATGTACTGGGACCAGTCGACTGGTCATGGGACCAGTCGACTGATCCAGCTTCACAGAATGCACAGAAGCATTCTGTGCTTGTCGACTAAGGGGACCAGTCGACTGGTCCTAAGACCAGTCGACTGGTACATGACCGTTGGCAGAAAACGGGCTCTAAAGAGAGCCGTTGGTGTTGCCTAACGGCTAGCACCAGTCGACTGGTGCATGGACCAGTCGACTGGTGTCAGGGTTTGAGTTGATTGATGATCAACTCTTTCCTCTTATTTAAGGGGAGCTTTGGGGCATTGAGTAGGTTACTGATACTTATTGTAAACCTTCTGAATCTTGCCCAAAGCTCCCAAGACAATTCTCTTCCTCCTAATTCTAACTCCATCTTGTAAAGAGGAAGAGTGATCTTGTGAGAGGTTTGCTCCACCGAGAAGGAGAAGCTTTAGCCGGAGATTGCCGGGGACTGATCCACCAAAGGATCAAGGGCTCGTCCACCTCAAGGACACGTCGTGGAGTAGGAGCAAGCAATCTCTGAACCACGTTACATCGAGCGTGTTAGCATTTGTATCCTTGTTTGTGTTTCTTTATTTTAGTTTCTATATTTCCGCTTGCGCAAACTAACGTATTGTAGAGAAGAAATCGATTTGGGGGTGGCCTAGCTATCCAACCCCCCTTCAAGCCGGCCACCGATCCTCCAACAATTGGTATCAGAGCGAGGACGCTCTTCAATAGACTAATCGCCAAGAAGAACAACATCATCAATGGCCGGCTCAAACATTCATCCACCCAAATTCGAAGGAGACTTCTCTTGGTGGAAGAAGAAAATGGAGGTATTCTTCGAAACCGATTTTGATATTATGCTAATCATGGAAAATGGTTTCGAAGTACCTAGGGATCAAGACAACAAGATACTTGAGAAAACAAGGTGGAGCAAGAAACAAAGGGAAGAACATCTAGCAAATTCGAAAGCCATCCATCATCTACTACATGTTCTTCCCCAACAAGAAGTAACAAGAGTTGGAACCTACTCAAGTGCCAAGGAGTTGTGGGAGAAGCTAGTGGAGCTTCATGAAGGCACATCGGAGGCTAAATTGGCAAGAAGAGATCTCCTCCGAACTCAACTCAACAATGTAAAGCTTGAGAAGGGAGATAAGGTATCTACACTTCATGCTAAATTTAAAGAAATCTTAAGTGGACTAACAAGTGTAGGTGAGAAACTCTCCAACCGGGACATCATAATGAAAGCTATCAATGCTTTCCCAAGATCCTCGACATGGAGCTCCATTGTAGATTCATTCTACATTTCAAAGGATCTAGAGAAGAGCTCTCTAGATGAATTCTTCTCAACCATGGAGCTTCACGAAACAAGGGTTGAAGGATTAGAGGGAGAAGCAAATAGATCGAGAGGAGTAGCCCTTGTGGCAAACAAGGAAAAGGGTAAGAAGAAGAAGTCTTCATCCCCACCATCCTCCGACTCCGAAGAATCAAGCGCCTCAATGGATAGTGATCAAGAGGCGTATATGGTAAGGAAAATGAGAAGAGCTTTTAGAAAATTTTCATCTAACAAATCTCATGCTAGGAGAAGCTCAAGAAGCAAAAGTAGGACAAGGAAGATAATTTGCTACAATTGCCAAGGAGAAGGACACATAAGAGATGATTGTCCTCTCTTGAAAAAGAAGGAAGGAAAGAAGAAGAAGGAGAAGACAAAAGAAAAGGGGAAGAAGGCTCAAAACCTAAAAGCAACATGGGATGATCCTTCATCATCATCGGAGGAAGAAGAGCATCACATAGTCAATTTTGCTCTCATGGGGATTGATGATGTAGCCTCCACCTCATCCGAACAAGAAGAAGGAAGGAGCTCAAGTGAAGATGAAGAGGGGAGCTCAAGTGAAGGGGGAGGTCAAACTTCGGATTCGGACTTCTCGGTAAGTGAGGTACATAATCTTCCTCCCCATATCTTAGTTAAAATTATTTCAAGCACAAATGATGACTTGTTCAAGGCAAAAAGGAAAAACAAGTCTTTGAAACATGACATTTGCATGCTTAAAGAAAAATTAGAATCCATGCCTATTAGGGATGATGATTTGCATGCTTCCTCTACAAGTTCAAATGATTCATGTTTAGAAGAGGAAAATAGGAAATTAAGGGAAAAGGTAGAATACCTTACCAATGCCCTTAGAAAATTTGAAATTGGCTCAAATACCTTAAACATGATTATTGGGAGCCAAAGGGCAAGTTTTAAGAAAAATGGGCTAGGATACAATGAACCCAATAATGAAAAGACTTATCATTGTCTACTTGCTAGGGGGAAATCAAAGACAAAGACCATAGATAGGAAATGGATCCCTAAGGAGTACTTGGTCAACCCAATTAGAGAGAACTTCTATTGGGTGCCAAAATCAATCCTCAAGGGTTAGAGGATTTTAGGTCAAGTCAACCATAGAAATCATAATTCCAATTTTTTGGTTGACTTGAGACCTTAAGGGGGAGCACTTAGCCTTGATAGAAATTCATGATAAAAAGGGCTAAGTAGAGATTACCTTTATCTCACAATGACTTGCATTATTTTCTAACAATAAATGTGAGATACTAGGATGATACAAATAATTCACATATGCTTATGGCATTTTGATGAGTTATGAAATGTATCAATTTTTAGTGATCATAGACCAACTATGGGGAAAGCAAATGTTTAATTAATGGACATCTTGCCCATAGATCATAGTTGGACATTTCAAATGTTTTGAAAACAATTCTATGTTTTATTTACTGTGGTCTAGCTATTTTAAAACATATGATTTCAAAACTGAGCTTGAAATTGATACAAACTTGCATGTTTTCGATATTTTTGAAACTTGGTCAAAATTTTTAAAATAGGTTGACTTTTCATGAAAACATATTTTTCTTAGTTAAATAATATTATAAGAAATATGTGTTCAAAATTTCATGATTTTTCGAATTTTCTGGAATTTTTTATGGATTTCTGAAGTTGGCTGCCATAGGCTGAAATTGATGTTCAGTTTGTGCCAGTCGACTGGTGCAGATACCAGTCGACTGGTACCAGCCTTTCAGCATTCTGTTGGTCTTTAAAATCAAATTTTCGGTTCAAATTTGGTTATAACTGATACCATAGTATGTGTACGTGTCTGGTACAATATTTTTGATGGTGTCAAAGGGGGAGAATTGGGTAGGTTTAAGTTAGAAATCTACTTGGTTTACTTGTGTACAAATCTTTGAAAATTAAGGTTGAGAGCATGTGTTAAGGGGGAGCTTGGGTTTTATGCTTCATGTTTACATATTGCTTCAAAATTTTCAAAGTTGTTATTTATGCCTAACTTAAACATATTGCCACACATCAAAAAGGGGGAGATTGTTGGTGCAATCGACCTAGGTTTTGATGTGTGTGTCAAAGAGTTTAAGTTAGGCTTTCATATGTATTTGATATGTGTTTGAGTCTTGCAGGACTTTGTGGAACACATGAGAACTTGGTGCGGCCAAGTGTGGGAAGCTCATCCAAGGGCTCGGATCGTTGAGTCGGTGAAGGATGGTGTGGAAGACATCCGAGGGACCGCGCGGACGAGGAGCAATGGAGTGGAGCCGAGGGAAGTGGACTTCAAGGCAGCGTGAAGGATGGCACGGAGAGGAGCCGCGGGCTCAGGTGCATCTGAGGGACGAAGGCCGAGGAAGAGGACTTCAAAGGCGACTCCGGAAAGGATGAGAGGAGTGAATGTACTGGGACCAGTCGACTGGTAATGGGACCAGTCGACTGATCCCAATTCACAGAATGCACAGAATGGTTCTGTGCTTGTCGGCTACGAGCATCAGTCGACTGGTCCTGAGACCAGTCGACTGGTACATAGCCGTTGGCAGAATTTGGGGTTCTGCAAAGAGCCGTTGGCTGAGTCCAACGGCACACCAGTCGACTGGTGCTTGGACCAGTCGACTGGTGTCGGGGTTTGAGTTGATTTGTGATCAACTCTCTCCTCTTATTTAAGGGGAGCTTTGGGGCATTGAGTAGGTTACTGATACTTATTGTAAACCTTCTGAATCTTGCCCAAAGCTCCCAAGACAATTCTCTTCCTCCTAATTCTAACTCCATCTTGTAAAGAGGAAGAGTGATCTTGTGAGAGGTTTGCTCCACCGAGAAGGAGAAGCTTTAGCCGGAGATTGCCGGGGACTGATCCACCAAAGGATCAAGGGCTCGTCCACCTCAAGGACACGTCGTGGAGTAGGAGCAAGCAATCTCCGAACCACGTTACATCGAGCGTGTTAGCATTTGTATTCTTGTTTGTGTTTCTTTATTTTAGTTTCTATATTTCCGCTTGCGCAAACTAACGTATTGTAGAGAAGAAATCGATTTGGGGGTGGCCTAGCTATCCAACCCCCCTTCAAGCCGGCCACCGATCCTCCAACATTCCCTATATCATCTCACTATCGGTTCAACTAACCGATTGATATAGGTGAGAACCTTCTACTCAAGGATGCTATTATACTTAGTTTATTTGGCACCAATACAAGTAAGTATAATAACCAAAACAAATACCTTTATTTATATAAGAATATGATACAACAAGTCCATAATACAATCATCAAATGATTGGCTCTAGGGCTCTAACTAACAACACGGTCGTGTGGCCTACACGACCCAAGCTCCTATGTGTGTTTTTGCTCTATTTTCGCTCCAACTAGCGTCCTGTCAATAAAAACAAGCAAAGAGCATATCTCCGAACAAAATATAATGGAAGTATGACATTATAGAGAAATAGGGTGCAATAAACATAGATTATGCTAATGAAATACAAGTAGATGTGTGTCCAAACATGTATAAAAGTGTATATAATCTACACACATCACACCCCCAGACTTAAACCTTTGCTTGTCCTCAAGCAAAACCCACAATCTAGACTCATGTGGTTAGATAGTGCATCATAATATCTAGCAAGTCAAACTAATCCTATCAAATGATTTCATTGGTGAGCAAAATACAAAAGTAGTTTGAGTATGACCTAAGTAGTAGTCCTCCATGCTCAGTGCAATAGTGACCTATGTTTATCAAATTTCAATCCCTAAGCCTAGTTAAGTCATCATAAAACTATGTTCCTTATGCTTCTAGCGATAGACACTTACCTACCACACGCTTGGTTCACCCTTCTCAATCTATCCAAGGTCTCAAAGGCGTTCTTGATATCAAGAGAAACATAACAGTTATTTCCCCAGTAACCTAACTTGATCTCAAAGGGGTAACTTACTAGTTTCCACTCATGACAACTATTTTTTATATCCCTTATTCATTTATTTTCTTTTTTTTTTCATTTCATTTTTTTTAAGTGATTGCAAGATGCAACACTGGTATACAAATGCACATAAATACAAATGTTGGGATATTTTGATTTTTCCAAATGAGTTGACATGATTCGAGCCTCATCCAGTAACCAAAATGTAGTTTGAGAAGTCACCATAGAAATACTAGTACTAATCAAGTTCTATGAATCATGACTATTTTAAGAGTTATCTACCATCAAAACTAGGCAAAGTGTATAGAGGTCCTAAAACAAGGTCAATACTAAAACTCTTATAGTAAAAACATTACTCACTTCATGCTATCATAGATAGAAAAATATAGATCACTAAATATACTAGCACCATAAGTAACACATAAACCACATAAAATCTAGAATAAGCGTACTAGTATTTTGTAATAAGGAACAAACAATCATGATATGATGAGTGATGCAACTAGGAAAAATTTATTATGCAAAAAGAAATAAGAAAAAAAAAACTAAGGAACATGAAAACCTATACTAAGCCCAAACATTCCCCCAGACTTAAACTTTTCATTGTCCCAATGAAATTAGAAATGATATATGGAGGAGATTTATAAAGTTTAGAGAAGTTACCAAATGATGTGTGCTAAATGCCATGTCATTAACTTCTCTACCATGTAGTTGCCCTCCTCCAAATCTTTGAATCCTATAAAAGAAGGTAGACAAAAAAAATTAAGTAGAGAATACATATTTATTATAAAGAAATGAAACTAGAAAGAACTAAAGACATGAATGAAAACGAAGAAAATGAACTTGGGTTGCCTCCCAAGAAGCGCTTGTTTAAGGTGATTAGCTTTAGCTCGACCACCTCATTAAATTCCTCTAAATCTCACTTTTGGAGGGGTAAGATATTTTAGAAGCCTCTTACCATGGGTTCTCAGTTTTTCAACAAATATGCTCTCCTTCAAAGGTTCAACCTTATCTTGTCCTTGTGACTCCTGTGCAACATATGTCCTGCCACCACCATGCTCAAAAAAGAATTGATTAGTAACAGTAGATAAATCAATTGAAATTTAACTTTTACTAATCACTAATGTAAGTAAATCATCGAACATGGTTTGGAATTTAGATAAGGAAAGGTTGTGGTTCAAGTGGCGGTCTTTCTAAAAGAGGTGATTCTTGAGACTTTGTTTCTATTGCACAAGTCCCTACACTCTCAATATCAACTAATTCATGTCCTACATCATCCAAAGTGACTAATGGTTGTATGACTAAGGGGAGTGATTCTTGGGTCATCCCTACACATCCCTCCACAACATGACTATAAATTGGTTCAGATGTAGGAAGGAAAGGCTCTTCTAGATCTTTGATATTAGGAGGTAATGGAATTAAAGTGGTGCACTCCTTTATCAAAGTCTTAGATTCATGATCCTCAAGCTCATCATAACGTTTTCTTATTATAGACTCGAGATTAGCTGAAATTCTATTGTTTGTTGAGTTTATACTATCAAGTATATCATGCATTTTCTTGATGTCCTTGAGTGATTCAGCTTGAATAGCTAGAAGCTCTTCTAAACGTTTTAACATTCTATCCTCAAATAATTGAGC
Organism: Zingiber officinale; assembly: GCF_018446385.1. Classification (NCBI taxonomy): domain Eukaryota; kingdom Viridiplantae; phylum Streptophyta; class Magnoliopsida; order Zingiberales; family Zingiberaceae; genus Zingiber; species Zingiber officinale. The sequence continues at coordinate 15,064,925 of NC_055986.1, read as the reverse complement.
TTCCATAGCATCTACATAGTTGCCTTGTCTCTTATTAAAGCTAAAAGAAAATTGGGGGTCATTCGAGCCAGAGTCATATGTATGTGAATTTGATGAAGTCATTTCATCTACCTTTCTATCGAGTTCATCTATTGATGTTCCCAAATTGTATAGCTTGTAGCAACTCTCATTGAATGACCTATTTCATTACAAACATTACAAAAATTTTACTCTGACATATGATTAAAGTTAGAGAAAACACCCCTTCTTTCAATATGCATTCTATATGGACGGTCAAATAATGTTGGACAATTATCATATATATGATCAGTTGCACAACAAAATTCACAGAAAAGAGTATTAGAGTTCACAACTGACATTTGGTCAAACTTTTGAAATAGAGTTTTCAGTCTAGTATTCAGTTTAAACATGCCCATCTAAATGATCATAGTTAGAACAAGATAGACATGTAGAAGTAATAAAAAATAAAAATGCAGAATTTAAATTGCAGAAACAAAATGCAAAATGAAAATAAGAAAGAAAAGACAAAAGGAAAAAGAAAAATGTCTGGAGTAACTCATATGTTAATCAACTAATGTTAATAAAAAACAGTCCCCAGCAATGACGCCAAAAACTTGTTACGTCACCGCAAGTGTACGATTACGTCGTCAGTAATATAAAAGATTATCGTATCCACAGGGACTGTTGATTAAGCACTAGTTAACTTCACACAGTGAATTATCTAGACGAACATGAAAAAAGAGAGTAAGAGAAAGAGAGGAGGGAAGAGAGAGAATGGATCTCGAGAGGGGTTGAGCTAATAGGATGGAGGATGATAGATTCTAGGATTTCGATTTCCTTGTAATGCTAGGCGATGTTACATATATTGCTCAGTTCTTATCCTCTATATTCATGCTCTTGAAGGAAGTTAGATTCATTACCGACTCTCCCCTGCAGTGGATAAGTCGGCATGATCTCCTACTCCATGTCCTATGCTACTAAATGGAAGTGATTCCTATGTAGTACGTTTAATGGGGCAACCCTGTCACGACGCCCCGCGGTCATACAACACAGAAACACACTAACACACAATAACATAGAAATAGAGATTATGCCTGATCCCCTACTTCCTTGTGGAGATTTGCTTCTCCTTTCAAGGTGATACCCTAAATGTCCGTTTAATGGGGCAGCCCTGTCACGACATCTCGCGGCAATACAATCTAGGGTATCCCCCTTACGGGATTAACAATTATACACAACCATTTAATAAAATATGCAAAAGATATATATATAAGCATTCGCACACACACATCATTAAACATGAACAAGGCATCTATAAGTCATTGAATAGAATCATGGTAAATCTACAAAGTTTTACATCATCCATCACATCACAAATATTCCTTACATCGTAGATCCGAAGATATACTCCATTGCAAGGGAAGAACAAACCCAAAACATAAAATAAAGCATACTTACAACCTTAGATTCGAGAAGAAGTAGAAGAAGAGATGTTTGCCGATAATTCTGATATCTTAGGGATGCCTCCTTGCTTTGGAGATTGGATAAAAAGTAATTATCTAACAATCTATCTTTGTGGCAATCATGTATTGGATAAGATAAGTATCATGGATCATTGTGATTTTGATATTATTTACCATTGGATTAAGTCCATCCAATGATTGAAAATTGCATCAAAATGTCATTTCTATTCAATTTAAATGCCACCTCTTTTCATCATCGCATGCCCCATTCTCTCCAAATTAAACGCACACCCCTTTCTTTCCTAATTAAATGCACACCCTCTTTTCATCACACACCGTGGCATCCAACCCTAATCTCGCGTTCTTCTACAGACGCACGCCGATTTTCATCTCATCTAACCCTAATCTCGCATTCTTCTACGAAGTAGATGGCGTGAAGTCTACTGGTGGCAAGGCGTCAAGGAAGTCGGCTCTAGCGACTGACGGCGTAAAGAAGCCACACTGCTTCTTTCCGAGCACGATGGCGCTGAGGGAGAGATCAGGAAGTACTAGAATAGCATGGAGTTGCTGATCCGAAAGTTGTCCTTCCGGCGCCTTGTGCGTGAGATCGCGTAGGACTTCAAGAGCAGATGAAGCAGATGCTACAATTCCAACCGTCCTAATGAAGTTGAACATCGGCAACTCCCTACACTAGCCATGCCTCCATGCCACAACCTACAAGACCTCACTGGTGAGCCGTGCTTTCTCCTTCAAATTTTAACTCAATCACTAGCAATTAATCTTGCTGCAGTTGCCACTCCACTGCTCTATCCCGTATGGGGGAAAAGATCCATGTCCTTGCTGTGTCAGGATCGGTAATGCAAGTGATGACATACACGACATTGCAATGGCCGAGGATGAGCTCTCTAATGACCTCTCTGATGATGGCATGCAAGCAGGGGAGAAGAAGAGGCGGTTGATCACGGAATAGGTGAGGGCACTGGAAAGGAGCTTCAATCTGTAGGGAAACAAACTGGAGTCAGAGAGGAAACTGTAGTTGGCTGTCGCGCTTGGGCTACATCTAAGGCAGGTGGCTATTTGGTTCTAGAATAGGAGGGCCAGGTGGAAGACCAAGCAGTTGGAGATGAATTATGAGTTGCTCAAGACTCGATTTGATGCCTTCAGATCACAGAACGAGACCCTAAAACAACACAACAAGAAGCTCCAATCTGAGGCAAATTGAGAATTTTCAAAAAATGATTACTAGGACATGAATAACTCTGAGGAAATGTGCAGATCTTGGCTCTCTAAGGCAAGGAAACAACACGAGAAGTCATTAATCTCAATAAAGAAACTGAATGTTCTTGCAACAATTGGAGCCAGAAATCGAACAATATTGCAAATGTTGAAAATATTTTAGAGGATGGAAGTTTCTTAACTTGCTGTAACTTTTAATTTGAAAATGGCATATGGAGAATTTCATTTGGACTTATCTAATCAAGTTTGCAAGATGTATTTGAGTAGAGATCTCTAAAGAATATACAATTAGATTTTCTTCTATAATGAGTTGAAAATTATTTTTACACTTGTTGGGCTCTAGTTGAAAATTGTTTATACATCTAATGGGGTTTAAAGCTAGAGTGGTTTGAAATGTTTCTAAATTTTAGTTTTAACAATGTTTTGAAGTGCTCTTATACTCATGACATTTAGGTGTGGTTTGAAATTGCTCTTAAATTTCAAGAATCAATAACGTTTCAAAAGTGCTCTTTAACAACATTTGAAATGCTCTTATACCCATCATATTTAAGAGTGGTTTGAACTTGCTCCTAAATTATTAGCATCAATAGCATTTTGAAATCGCTTTTACATATATAGCGTATAGGAGCGATTTGAAATTGTTCTTACATCCAACGTGTTTTAGAGCGGTTTGAACTATTCCTAAATACCAAGCTTTAATAGCATTTTGATGTGCTCCTATACCTACATATAGGAGTGGTTTAAAATCGCTCATTAATGTCTAGCATTAATAGTGTTTCAAAATCATTCTTATATCTATGACATATAGAGGCAGTTTTAAACCATTCTAACACCTAAAGAGTTTAAGAGTTTGCGGTTTGAACTGCTCCTATATTTATAGCTATAGAAGTGGTTTGAAACCATTGTTATATGTACAATGTGTAAGATCAATTTCAAACCATACCTATAAAGTTTAATAGGAGCGATTTTTTAATTTTTACCAACGGTTACAAAAATTACTTCTATAGGATATAGGGACGATGACAAGAAGAGCAATTTTCAAACCGTTGGTAAAAGTGTAGGAGTGATTGAAAACAACTCTTAAAAGTCAAAAAAACTGTCCCTATACGAGTGTTTTTTTTTTGTAGTGTTAAGACTATGTGAGAAATGATTTGGGAAACGATTTTATAATTTCGGTTTCACTATGATATTAGTTAATATTCCTATGCATTGCTCATATTCTTACCTCCATCCTTATGCACATGTAGGAAGTCTAATTAAATACTGACACTACCCCGCAACGGTCATGTCAGAGTACTACCCCTATTGGTATCTGATGCCACTAAGTAGAAGAGGGAACCTATCAAGTCCGGTTAAAGGGATACTCTTGTCACTAGGGCCCCTGGTCATACAATCGCTAGATTACACAGGACACTTATTAACATAGGATTAGAGATAACTCATTAAGCATAATTAAATGCTTCCTTATGAAGAATTGTCCTCTCTTTCAAGACGATACTCTAGATATCTGGTTAAAGGGATACCTAATCACTAGGGTCTCCCGGTAATACGATCTTGAGTATCCCCTCTACGGGGTGAATAATCAATATACATCTATATGTTTACACCATTCACACATTTCATCAAATATATACAAGACACAAGACACATATAACATGACATAAACACTTCATTGAACAAGGAAATAACATATACATAGTTCATACATCAATCAAAACATCACAATTACTCCCTACATCCTAGAAATAGAAGAATTTAATCTATTGAGAAGGATTTACAAAAAATAGATAAGAAATTAAGCAATCTACAACTCAATAAATGAGATAAAGAGAGGAGAAAACTTATCAATGCGTCATCGGTGTAATTGTTTGCAATCCTTGACACTGAGGTAGATGGATTGTTAGGTTCGGCGAATATAGAAGCCCTAGGGTTCCCCTAAGGGAGAAAATCCTTCCCAAAGGAAAGGGGAGGAGTCCCAAGCCAAAGATCAGTCAAAAGAGGGAAAAAAATCCCCTTGATAGCAAGGGGCACGATCCCCTTGTTTTCTCCACCACAGCCGTGCCTTTTGGCATGGCCTGAGCGTGATTGGCCTCGGACGGAGAGGCACGACCGAGCCTTTTGGTACGATTAACCTCTGATCCTACTTTGGAAGCATGGAATGGCCAAACCCTGAATTGGCTCTAGAAGAGGGGCATGACCGTGTGATTTCATACGACCGTACCTTGGTTGGCCGCTGGTGGGAGGCACGACTTGCCCCTGCTTTGCCATGGGAGAGAATATACTATCATGCCAAGGGGCATAGCCAGGTTGCTGGATTTTCACAATTTACTTCAATGTATGTCTTTGTTTCATTTTCATTCCAATCGATGTCTTGTCAATTAAAACATATAAAAATAGATCTCTGAATAAAATAAGATGGATGCATGATATAATATTTAAATAGAGTATAATAAATATATATTATAATTATGAAATATAAATAGATATGTGTTAAAAGAATACCTACAAAATATAAATAATCTATGTGCATCATATACAAAGTTATAAGTATTTAACTCAAATTATTCTCAAGGACCACCATTCAACGACAATTTTTTGCATTAATTTGTAGCCAATTGATTAGATAATGCTTCCAATCACTCAACAATCCATCGACCAACTGAACTGCCCTCAACAAACCATCGGAGATAAGTTAGTAATTGTGTTTTCAGATGATGATTTTGTCGTGCTATTTATTATATTGATATGGCGATCGACATGCCAACTTAATTAGTGATCGAGGAATGGCCACAACTAAACCTCAAAGGTAGAGACATCCACAAATGCATGTACTATTGACAGATAGATAGTCATCAACAAAAACTAATAATAGAGAGAGAGAGGCCTACAAATTCAAGCAATAACCAGATAAGAAAGAGTTGAGTTAGACTCCGGTAACCTTTCTAGCTACCCTTAATTACTACAAAAGATATAATAGACAAAGCACAGAAATAACAATTGGCATTTTTTTTTTTCCTTCCAGCAGATAAAGACTGATCCTCCTTTGATTGATTTGTTTTATTTATTTATTTTCCCGTTCGTGGTGAGGTATAAAAGTATAGGAAACGAGACAGCAACAGTAGAACCAATCCCTCAACGCCATCACCCACCCTTATCCTCCTCTGTTTTTTGCTCTCTGTCGTTATATTTGAATTTTTATTCTGAGCAAGGTCAGAAGAGAAGAGGTCGACTCGAAATGATGGCTCGTCGGAAACTGTCATTTCTCGCGGCGAACAAGATCGATTTGAAGCATTCGTCATCATTCGGCGGCGTTAGACGGAAGAGCTGCAAGTACTCCGTTTTCGTTGTAATCTCGTTGGTGCTGCTCTTGTTCACGTTCATGTATAACGAGGATGTGAAATCGATTGGAGAGCACCCTTTTGGCAGCAGGGATTATTCTCAGATTGAATTCCCCATAAGATATGACATTGGCCACCAACAATCCAAGCAGGCAGTTGAAGAGAAGGAGAGCACTAAATTAATCGAGAAAGCAGAGGAAAAGGCAGCGGCCGAGAAGGACCGGGCGGTGGTGGTCGACGTCGTCAATTCTTCTGCCAAACAAGAAGAGAAAAGAGAAGTGCACGAAGTAAAGGCCCCGAAGGAAGAAGAATTCCATGACGTAAAGATACCGGCCATGGACGTCGAAGAGCGAAAAGAAGATTTACGCGAAGTAAATGAAGCACCGGCACTGGAGGAAGAAGGTCGTAAAGAAGAACTGCGGGAAGTAAAGGAGCCGATTATGGATAAAGAAGAGCGAAAAGAAAATTCGCGCGAAGCAAAGGCACCGGCCACGGAGATCAAAGAGGCGGTGAAAAAGGCCGAGCGGCAGCGGATAATCCTGGACGTGCCGGAGAATTGTGACCTGTTCGATGGCAAGTGGGTGTACGACGACGAAAACTACCCGATATACAAAGAGGCGGAGTGCCAGTTTTTGACGGAGCAAGTGACGTGCATGAGGAACGGCCGGCGGAACGACCGATTCCAGAAATGGCGGTGGCAGCCCAAAGATTGCACTTTGCCCAGGTTGGAATTCGACACGAAGCAGCACGAATTCATTACGATGCTTCTATTACTTAATGCCTAATTAGTTAGGTTAATTGCAAATTTAATTAGATTCGATGCGGAGGTGATGCTGGAGAGGCTGCGAGGAAAGCGGCTCATGTTCGTCGGCGATTCCCTGAGCCGGAATCAATGGGAGTCGATGGTTTGCCTCGTCCAATCTGTCGTGCCTTCGAATAGGAAGAGCCTCACCAAGCATGGCTCGTTTAGCGTCCTCCGGCTCGAGGTAATCCATGTTTTAGTAAACTCTGAGTTCTTAGTTTTTTAGATCAATCTTTTAACTAAATAAGTAATTAATTGGGCAGGAATACGATGCGACCGTAGAGTTCTACTGGGCGCCGTTCCTTGTCGAATCCAACTCCGACGACCCCAAGATCCACAGTTTGCCGGACCGAATCATCATGCCCAAATCCATCGACAGGCACGGCAAAAACTGGAAAAACGTTGACTACCTCGTCTTCAATACCTACATCTGGTGGATGAACACGCCCACCGTGAAAGTCCTGTGAGTAATTTAATTGGATTCTAATCTAAAACCGAACTATACATACACATAAACAGGGCTAACGAACCCGACTTCTGATTTTTGATCAAAATAGACGAGGCTCGTTCAACGAAAGTTCGACTGAGTACGACGAGGTGGAGCGGCCGCTGGCGTACCGGAGAGTCTTGAACACGTGGGCCAAATGGGTGCAGAGCAACGTGAACCCGAATCGGACCATGGTGTTTTTCATGAGCATGTCTCCCAACCACATCAGGTCAGAATCTTTTCTCGACGTAGAAGACCCAGCTAAAAAATGCCAAAATCAATAAACCTCGCGATAATTTCCCCTGTTGACTTGCCTGTCCGGAGGGGAATCTCATGCGCTCGAGCTCAAGGCAAAAGCTCCTCCTCTAGAAAAGCCAAATTCGATTTAATTTGAGTCATCGACATGTGGCTCAACACCAGAGTCTATATTGAGTCCGTAATCAACCGCAGGAGCACGGACTGGGGCAATCCGACGGGGATCAAGTGCGCGCTGGAGACGGAACCGGTGGCGAACTGGTCCGGATGGCAGCCGATCGAGGTGGGGACGGACTGGCGGCTGTTTTCAGTGGCGGAGAACGTGATCGGGAGGCTGCGGAAGAAGGTGCCGGCGACGTTCGTGAAGATAACAGCGATGTCGGAGTTGCGCAAGGATGCGCACACGTCGGTTCACACGCTGCGGCAGGGGAAGCTGCTGACGGCGGAGCAACAGGCGGACCCGGCTCGCTTCGCCGACTGCGTACACTGGTGCCTGCCTGGCTTGCCGGACACATGGAACGAGTTTCTCTACACCCGCATCGCGTCAAGCCCCTGGAAAGACCGCTAGCCCTCCTCTGTTTCATATACTTTCGTGCCATTTCTTTGTATGATTCCAATTTGTGATAACTAACCGATCGGTTGCTTAGTATCAACAGCAACAGGGACCATAACTTAGTAATAACTTCATCAAACTCTAAGCACAAAAGACCACGAAGCTTAAGCATTACATGACTAGCTAGCTACATGCTGCAGAACCTAAACAAAGCGGGAAGTAGCGAGTCTAAGACTACTTGCTATCGACTATACGTCTACTGCTTAGTGCTTAGTTTTGTACTTGGACTCGTCGATGGGGATGCCTTCCTTGGCGGCCCGCTCGCCTCCAAACTCCTCCTTGGTGGATAGGCCACCTTTACGGTCCATCTCCTGGTAGCCTTCGTGCCCCATCTGCTCCCTCCTCGTCTCCCCTCCCTTGTGGCCCAGCTCCTGGTACCCCTCCGTTCCCAGCTGCTCCTTCCTTGCCTGCCCTCCACGGCTCCGTCCTATTCATATGTACATCAATTGCACACTCGCGCATACGTATCGATTTGATAATAGAATATAATCTGTTAATAATCGACTAAATGAAACCTTCGGCGAGGTGCTCCTGGGTCTCGAGGCTCTTTCCGCCGGTGCCGCCGGGGACAACAGTCTCGCCCCGCCTCGCCAGCTCGTCCAGCTCACGCCGCTCCTGCTCCGTCGACCTTCTGCGGGTCGCTTCTACTCTCGATCGCTGACTGCTGATGGATGAAATTCTCAGCCTTGCAAGCCTCAATCGCACCTTGATGGGAGCAGAGGAGGAGAGGTAGATTGGGGTAAATAGATTTCGGAGGCGGTGTGGATGGGGACACCTGCGAGCTTAGTTGGAAGCACGCGACGGCGTTTGAGCTCAGGGAATGCCACGTTTGCTGCACGTCTCGCGGTGGCAACACGAGTCAATCTGTAACATTTGCTGTATGACATTGTCAGTTTACATATATTCATAATAACTGCAGTTCTATCTGAATCAATGATGTAGATTGGGTTCTGCTTCAATATGATGGCTCAGAGAAGGGCCTTCAAAAAAAAAATAGTTTTGTTCATCTGAAGCACAAATCTCTCTTTAGAATTAAACATCCTTAAAAAATCTTATAGATGGCTTTTCTTGTCTCAGCTCTATCTACAAGTGTTCTTTCACTTGCACCTAAACGATAACTTCCCCTTGTATTTGAGTGGTGATCGTATCTAAAAATTATAGAGATAGTATGTCAAGTATGATGGTTTAATTGTTGACGGAGAGAAAACTCTTTACTCTAGAGAAGTTTTCTTTTGATCCTATATCACTCAAATGAGCTAACAAAATATTAGTGCTCAAAAATCGAGGGGAGTCTCTAGTGAAGGTTCTCCGATGCTCAAGTTAGTACAATTTTGGGAGGGTGAATGAAGAACAATAAAAACGTGTGCATGAGAGTAAACTCCAGATGTTCAAAGAACGTGTCTTCCCAACGGAGAGTGCCCTCTTTTATATACTACATCACATAATTTTCGCAATCATGAGGTGTCTAAGGATGTTAGAAGTTGTTGGATAATGGAAATAGTACAACTTAGGCAATGTTCAATAATTATCCGAGGAATCCTCTATTCATCTATATATATATATATATGTATACCTCTTTTGTCATTTATAGTTTATGTCATTGCCAAAACCGTTGAAAAAATATGTTGTTATAAGTGGTCGGATGAGAGATACAATAATCACTGAAGAAGGTTCCAGAAGAATATTCTCTGACACATAGCTGTTACTCTGACAGATTGTTAGGACGCTCTACTCATGTTGTCGGCTGAGTATATCCCGGTCGATCTATAAGGTCGACCGTCTTTATGTATGTCCTTGCATTAAACTGTTTTGTTATGCACCGATTGCTATTAGAAATCCATTTAGAGAATAATATAACACATTAAGTGTTAGAGTGTATACTAAAAGTCTAGCTTTTGTAAACATTTATTTTTGAAATAAAAGAATCACATTGGTCAAATGTCTACATTTATATGCTAAGTGTAGTTGTTCAATTAATTTATATTATAGATAACATGGTATTGTTGGTGCAAAATCCCTCAGGTCAAGGTTGACCTGGTTAACCAAGCTGAGTCTTGGTTTGGGTTTAGATGTTTGACAATAAGATATTGATCGAAGAAGAGTCAAGTAGGTCAAGGTTGACCGGATACTTGACTAGGAAGTCCTAGTGAGTGAAGCTAGGCAGAAGGAAATCCTAGTGAGTGAAGCTAGGTGGAAATCCTGGTGAGTGAAGCCAGGTGAAAGTCCTAGTGAGTGAAGCTAGGCAGAAGGAAGTCCTAGTGAGTGAAGCTAGGCAGAAGGAAATCCTAGTGAGTGAAGCTAGGTGAAAGTCCTGGTGAGTGAAGCCAGGTGAAAGTCCTAGTGAGTGAAGCTAGGCAGATGGAAAACCCTAGTGAGTGAAGCTAGGTGAACGTCCCGGTGAGTGAAGCCAGGCAAGGAAGGAAATCCAGATGGATCGAGGATGATCGGACATCCGGTGTTAGGAAGTCCAAGTAGGTCAAAGGATTAACTGGATACTTGGCAAGGAAGGAAGTCCAGATGGGTCAAGGTTGACCAGACATCCGGTGGAACTCCAAGTAGGTCAATGGAGTGACCGGATACTTGGCACGACGAGTAAAAGTCCAAGTGGGTCAAAGGGATTGACCGGACACTTGGTGGGGAGTCCTAGCAGGTCAAGGAGTGACCAGATGCGAGGCATGATGTACCAGCAGTCAAGGTTGACCGGATGTTGGTTAGGGAGGATCGGGACTTGGTTTTGGGCAAAATCAGTTCGGATCGATCCGTGGATCGATCAGCGGTGGATCGATCGGTGGATCGATCCGATTCTTCCAATCGGTCGAAGCTTCGGATCGATCCGTGGATCGATCAGAGGTCCCGATCGATCGATCGATCGGGACGTGCTTCGCGCGATAAGCGCCGGATCGATCCGTGGATCGATCCAGCGCTTCTGATAGGCGCTGGATCGATCCGTGGATCGATCAGCAGCTCGATCGATTCGGAACATTCGAATCGATCGGGATCCGACCGCGTCGGGTTTAAAGCCGCAGGCGAGCGGTCTTCGGCAATCCTTTACAATCTCTTCTCGATTCATTCCAGCTCCTCCACGCTCTCTACAAGCACGTGATCGCCGTTCTTGAAGGTTCTTGGAGGCTTTCCAAGTCAAGAGGCGGATCTATTGCAAGAGGAAGAAGTTAGGGTTAGGGTTTTTACTGCACATCTTGTAAGCTTTTGCTTAACTTGTATTTCCCTTTCTTCTTCTTGTATTGAGAGTGTTGTAGGGCTTCTCCGCCTTTGGTAGTTACCATAAAGGAGTGTTATTCATAGTGGAGGGTGTGTGCGTTGGTGTGGATCCTTGGATTAGTCACCTCTTGTGAGGTGGATACCAAGTAAAATCCTAGTGTTAGCGTTTTGTGTTTGTTTCTGTATTTTCCGCTGCACATCCAAGAAGAAACAAGCAACGCCAAGCAACGCCAAGCAACGAAGCGCACCGAGCGAACGCGACGAGCTATTCACCCCCCCCCCCCTCTAGCTACTTTTGGTCCTAACAGGTGTGTGGTGTCATACACAGAAGATTATGTTATCAGTTCCTTATAAATTATAAACAGTAGCTCACGACTAAGATGAATAGGAACAAACTATTGGAATAGTCGTAGTGTAATTTGGTATTAGTTTATCTTGACTATAAAATTACACTAGTACACTCTGAGTGTATTAAGCATGACCATTTAAGGTAAGTTCTTTTTATACTGACTACATAAAAGAACAAGACCTTTGTTATTATGGAAGTGTGTGCTCTTAATAATGATATAATAACAAACACATATACTCAATATTCATTTCTTTAATTTATCAAAGGGTGTGATTTAGTTCGATAAATCAATAGGCCCGATAAGTTGGGAAATGATATTATTTATATGGTGTGTTGTTGATTATAGAATGAAACTGTGTCCTAGTAATCTAGGTTGATGATGTCCCCAAGAGGAGCTCATAAGGATTGTCATGTAAACCCTGTAGGTGGATTTAGTCCAACATGACGATGAGGTTGAGTGGTACTACTCTTGGAGCTAGATATTAATTAAGTGAGTTGTCAGTAACTCATTTAATTAGTGGACATTCTATATCTTAAACACAGGGAGATCAACACACTCATGATAAGAAGGAGCTCATATATTAATATGAGATTGGTGCGATAGTTCAATAATAACTCTTTAGTGGAATGAGATATTATTGATAAACTCGAGTTGGGTGTTCGGGGCGAACACGGGGAAGCTCAAATTCATCGGGAGACCAAAACCAATTCCTCCTCTCGGTCCCTGTCGTAGCCTCTTATTTATAAAGTCTTATACCCACCTATACTCACCTTCTTATCCATCCTTAGGTGGCCGACCAAGCCAAGCTTGGAGCCCAAGCAAGGGTCGGCCAAGACATGGCTTGGATGGGTTGAAGTGTGGCTGACCCTAGCTTTAACCCAAGCTTAGGTGGTCGCCCACAATAAATTAAAAGGATTTTATTTTTTAAAAATCTTTCTTATGTGGAAACCATGGTTTTAAAAGAGAGTTTAAAATTTAAATCTTTCCTTTTATAATTTTCTACAAAAGATTAAGAGAAAGGTTTGATATCTTTCCTTATTTGTAGTTAAAAGGAATATTTTAATTTTTGATAAAACTTTCTTTTTTTGTAACCATCCTCATGATTTTAAAAGAGAGTTTTAAAATTTAAATATTTCCTTTTATAGTTTCTACAAAAGATTAAGAAAAGATTTGATATCTTTCCTTATTTGTAGATTGAAAGGAAGATTTTAATTTTAGAGAAAACTTTTCTTTTTGTAAATCATCCACATATTTTAATAGAGAGATTTTAATTTATAAATGTTTCATTTTATGACCAACCATGAAGGAAATTTTTAAAAGAGAAATTTTTATTTAAAAATTTCCGGAAATAAATTAGGAAGTTTTAATTTTGTGTTTAAAACTTTCCTTCCTTGGAGGATTAGATATGGCCGACCACATTGATAGAGAAAAGGAATTTTTTTAATTAGTTAAATTTCCTTTTCAATGGCAAGGAAAATAAGGAAGTTTTTATTAAAACTTTCCTTATTTGCCAATACCAAGTAATATAAAAGAGAGGGTAGAGGTGTCTCACCTCATAAGAATATATACATCTAGTATTCCTCTTCTTTTCCTTGCGGTGGCCGACCCTCATCTTCTTCCTCTTCTCCTTTTCTTCTTCATTGGTGGCCGGCGGCATCAACTCTCAAGGAGCTTGTTGGTGGCCGGATTTTGCTTGGAGAAGAAGTAGAGAAAGGAGGCTTTGTTTCTTTGCATCCCTTGGAGCTTGGTTGGTGGCCGAAGACCTTCATCTCTAGGAGATTCTTGGTGGTCGAAACTTGCAAGGAGAAGAAGGAGGCTTGGGTGGATTCTCGTCTTGGTAGATCGTCGCCCACACGAAGTCTGAGATAAGAAGAGGAATACGGCAGAAGATCGTGAGGTCTATAAGCTATAAAAGGTATAACTAGTTATTAGTTTCCGCATCATAACTAGTTCATTCTTTTATTTAGATCTTGAAATACCAAACACAAGAGGCTAATGAATCTAGGTAATCAAATTTATGTTTTCGATTTTGTGTTTCTTTTGTTTTTCGAACTTGTGATTCGATTGTTCTTTTTGGTTAAACCTAGGGTTACTATAAGGAAATTAAATATTAAATTTCGTTGAAAGGCTTTGTCTAGGAAGTGGTGGATGCTCCCATACCCAAGAAAGTCTAGTGCCTCGCCATGTTTAACCTGGAAGCCGATCTCTGAAATTAATATTTAATTGAATTTGTAACATGGGTGGATTTGGATCAATAATGTTAAACATCGTTTGCGATCCAAGTCTAAACCACTAAGAATAGATAAGTTGAATTTGGAATCAATAATGTTAAGTTTTATTTGCGATTCCAAATTTAATTTCTAAAGAACACAATAGGTTGTTAGGAATGGTTCAGGACTTGTACAAAATTTTTATACAGGGGAACTAGTACGATATTACGAGTATCAACCAACATTAAGCCTACTAGAAATCCTTTCGAGAAGTCATATGATAAACCGTGCATGCTGGAAATCTTCTTTGGGAAACAATATGTGTTGGTGCAACCTTAGGTCAAGGTTGACCTGGTTGACCTGATTCGAGTTGACCTGACTCGAGTTGTATTTTGATGTTTGACTTAGGAAGATTGTCGGTGCAACCTTAGGTCAAGGTTGACCTAGTTGAGTTGCATGTTGATGTTTGACACTCGTGGAAGAGTTGTATTCTTGATATGGGACAAGAATAGATGTTTGGGAGATTATTGGGGCAACCGTAGGTCAAGGTTGACCTGGTTGACCTAATTCAGGAAAAAGTCCAAGTACGGAGACTTGGCACGGGGAAAAGTCCAAGCAGGAGCTTGGCACGCGGAAAGTCCAAGTATGGAGGCTTGGCACGGGGAAAGTCCAAACAGGGAGTTTGGCACAGGGAAAAGTCCTGGTGAGTGAAGCCAGGCTGAAAAGTCCTGGTGAGTGAAGCCAGGCAGTCGGGAAATCCTGGTGAGTGAATCCAGGTGAAAATCCTAGTGAGTGAAGCTAGGTGAAGGTGAAAGTCCTGGTGAGTGAAGCCAGGCATTCGGGAAAATCCTGGTGAGTGAAGCCAAGTGAAAATCCTAGTGAGTGAAGCTAGGTGAATGAGAAAGTCCTAACTGGGATGTTAGGCAGTTGGAAAGTCCTGGTGAGTGAAGCCAGGCAGTTGTGGAAATCCTGGTGAGTGAAGCCAGGTGAAAACCCTAGTGAGTGAAGCTAGGTGAAAGTCCTGGTGAGTGAAGCCGGGCAAGGGAAAATCCAGATGGATCAAGGGTGATCGGACATCTGGTGATGGGAAGTCCAAGTAGGTCATAGGAGTGACCGGATACTTGGTACGGAGAGAAAAGTCTAAGTGGGTCAAAGGATTGACCGGACACTTAGCGGGAGTCCTAGCAGGTCAAGGGAGTGACCGGATGCTAGGCGCAATGTACCAACAGTCAAGATTGACCGGATGTTGGTTTGGACTTGGTTTGGGCAAAACCAATAGTCGGATCGATCCGGTGATCGATCCGGTGATCTGAGAATATTCGATCGGTGCGGTGACCGATCAATAACACATCGATATCGTGTGTTAATCGATCGGTGACCGATCGAGTCGATCGAAGCGAGCAGGGCGGGCGCAGAGGGTTGATCGTGCGGGGACCGATCGGCCTGATCGGTCCCGGACCGATCGAGGGCGAACAGAGGAGGGAATGGATCGGTCTGTGGACCGATCCACATGGAGCCTGATCGGTCCACAGACCGATCCAGGCACTAGCCGTTGCGACGCAACGGCTAGATTTCTTCTGTGTTTCTTCGTTTTCTTCGTAGGTTATAAAAGGAGGGCTGCTGCTGCGAGCCTCCTTCTTCTTGCTCTTCTTCCTACTGAGCTGCTGCTGTGCTCTTGAGTTTTGTTGAGTTCCGAAGCTTCGTGTGAGCTTCTTCGACTGGGTTCCTGCTGTTGTAGGCGTCTCGTGAAGTTGCTGCTTCAACCAGTCGACGAGAAGGCAAGCGTGTTTGTTTTACATTCATATTGTCTTGTGCTTCTTTGTATTTGTGTACTTCTATCTTGCTGTTGCAAGAGTTATTGTGGCGAGGTTTCTCCACCCACAAGGAGTATATATTAGCCGGTTCTCCGGGGACTCATCCACCGACGGATTGATAGGCTTCGTCCACCTTACAGACATGCCGAGGAGTAGGAGTTTCATCTCCGAACCTCGTTACATCGACGCGTATTGAGGTTTGATTTCTTGTCTTCGTTTCTTGTTTTTATTTCCGCTGCGCTAACCCTAGATTGTAGAAAGAAACGTGATCAATTGGGGTCGGCTATTCACACCCCCCTCTCTAGCCGTGTACGAAGAGATCCCAACAATATGAAGCTAAGCACTTTAGGCCCAACTGGCCTTTTGCCCGACCATGCATATAAATTCGTCTGCTTCTATGACCGAATGAATACATAGACATATTGTCATGTGGAAACTCATAGAGACGATCAATAATAAGGTCGGTCGGGCATATGCAAAGAGACTCGTATAGAGTAAGGAGTTTGACCTTTCCCGCGACCAAATCTATAACTAGTCGGCAGTAAGGTGGGTTAGTCCCTTCGATCGACCCATAAAGTAAACTATCCTTAAACTCGGTCGGCTATTGAATGATCGGGCATACTTTCTTTCTATTTCAGGAATAAAGCACTAAACCCCCTATGTTCGATCAGCTTAAGTGTCGGTCAACCTTTTCCTAAATGGCTTGTAATACGGCCAGGATGGATCTGAGAGCCTTAATGCTGGTCAAGCAACCAAGCTAGGTGGGGAATGTCTGTTGGTGCAATTTGTATTAATGATCTAACTCAAGTTTTGATGAATGACAAGTGGATTAAAGTTAGAGTGTTTATGGTCTAATTGCTTTACCAAGTGTGGAAGAGTTGACGGGTCTAGAGAACTTAATACCAGGATGAAATCCAGTTAGCTCCACGAGACCCGATATTTGACAGGAAGTCTGGTTGGGTCCGCTAGACCTGTCAACCGATCGAAATTCAGTTGGGTCCGTAGGACCTAACAACTGGTGGGTTAAAGGTGAGTCAAACGACTACAATTGGTAAGTAAGATGTAAGCAACTAGAGGAGAAATCTAGTGAGAACACATTCTCGGTTGAGGGAACATTAAGCATCGGTCCAGCTTAGGTCCATTTGGAAAACCTAAGGTGTGACTTTAACTAGATCCTGGTCTCGAGGAGACAGGATTTAATTACTACTACTATTTTACTGTGTTGTGCTAACTTTATTTTGTAGGATAAACATATTTTTTTTGTTATTTGGACTAACTTTTTTTTGCAATGAAGAGGTTGTTGAAAAAGAGTGTATGGGCACCCGGACACTAGGTGCCTGGAAGGGGTCCGAGCATCGGACTCCAGGCGCCTGGAGTTAGTTTGGGCGCCCAGACCACCTGCGCCCTGGCAAGCTTCACAACGGTTGCCTAGGTAGGCACCCGAGCGGTCCAAGAACTCGGGATTGGTCTAGGCGCCCGGACAAGAAAAATTATCCAAATGTTGAGTTGGACTGTGACGACTGGTTGAACCCATGTCAACGGTCCAGGTGCCCGAAGGGGGTCCGGGCGCCGGGAGGAGGATAAACTTGACGGATCAAGTTTTGATGAGAGATCGCCATGTCAGCAATGGTCCAAGCACCTAGAAGGGTTCCAAATGCCCGAAATGGGCCTATATAAAGACCTTCGACCAGCAGCTTCAGAAAAACAAGTATTATGACTTTCATTCCAGCGTGTTGCTCCGAAAAGGCTCCGACGACACCGAAAGGTTGCTCATAAGTTCAAATTTTCTTTTTGTTTATCAGTAACTTTTATGTTTTAGTTTTTATACTAAATCTTTGTAAATCATTTTCGAATTGATAGTGATTGTCCATCAAAAGCACTCTCACGTGCGTGCCTTAGAGTAGGAGTCGTCGAAGGCTCCAAACTAAGTAAAAGATTACTTGTGTTAGCGTTTGAATTTTTGTATTTCTTTTCTGCTGCGTACTTTCGATTTCTAAAAAGCGATGATCGATATTCACCTCCCCCCTCTAGCGTCTTTCCGATCTAACAAGTGGTATCATAGCCAATTTGACTTTGTATTGGTGCAGCCACCAATTAGACAAGGGGTGACTTTTAAACTCTCTTAATTTTTTATTTCATTTTTGAACTTTTCTATATAGTTCAAATTGGTGAAATCACCTCTTTTGGACAATTTTTTTTGTTGCAAAATACTCTGAATTGGTGCAACACCAATCGAGTTTTAATACTTTTATTATCTCTCATACTGCTAATCCAAGACCTAGTCTTTGGATTTCTTTATCCTTTTCTTTATATGCAAGGTTCCATTCTTAAATGGCCCAAAATGAGGGATACAGCACCGTTCATCCCCCTCTTTAATAGGGACAACTTCCCATATTAGAAGAAGAGGACGAAAGTATATCTAAAGATCGGCATTGATCAATAGTTCACCATCCGATGAGGATACAGGGCACCGGTAGACGAAGCAACAAAAATATCAATTGACCCAGAAAGATGGAATCTAGAAGATAAGAAAAACGCCTAGATTGACTCGAAGGCAATGAACACAATCTAATCTGAACTTACTAAGGAAGAACTGAACCGCATCGGCCCATTCGAGAATGCCAAAGATCTTTAGGACAAACTGATCGAACTGCACAAAGGCACGAGTGATGCAAAGGTAACGAAGCGTGATTTATTATTCAATAATTTGTTTAACATTAAAATGCAGGATGGAGAAATAGCTACTCAGTTACATGCAAGAATCAAGGATATTCTAAACAGGCTCCACTTAATCGATCACCAACTAGAGAATAGGAATGTAATCAGGTATGCCTTGAACTCTTTTCCTTGAAATGCACTGTGGACACTTATAGTAGATGCCTATAAAGTTTCGAGAAATTTAAATAAATTAAAATTAGAGGAGTTATTTTGTGAACTTGAACTCCACGAGCAAACTAACTCAAAGCAGGTCGAGAAAGGTGCTGCTTTTCTTACAGGTCCATCAAAGAAACAAAGACTAGAGCTCGAGTTAAACCCGATAAAGAAGAATAACTCGTGAACATGGTCATAAAAATGTTTACAAGAAGGAAAAACAATTTCACAAAGGACATACAAAAGGTGATCAAATCAAACGACGCAAAGGCAAAGATCAAATTCTACGGGTGTAACAAGAAAGGACACTACAAGCACGAATGTTCAAAAATGAAAGAGGACAAACCCAAGACAATCAGAAGAAAGAAGGCACTCAAAGTGACTTGGGACAAGTCGTCTTCCGAAGAATCGGATGTCAAAGATCGGAAGCATCACAACTACCTCGTGC
This sequence comes from Zingiber officinale, assembly GCF_018446385.1. Classification (NCBI taxonomy): domain Eukaryota; kingdom Viridiplantae; phylum Streptophyta; class Magnoliopsida; order Zingiberales; family Zingiberaceae; genus Zingiber; species Zingiber officinale. Next base: position 15,045,819 of record NC_055986.1, on the reverse strand, counting down.
TGATAGCATCCAGACTAGAATCAGAAAGTGAGGTAGAACAAAACACCGAGTCTGAATATGAATCAAGCCATGAGTCTGCACTCATTTCCGAAGGTTTGAACGAGGTATCGTCTATCTTAATTGTTAAATTCTTTAAAATAATTGTATATCTAAATAAAAATTAATTAGATCTGAAAAATAAATTGAAACACTTCATGAGGAAAATTAACACCTCAAGGAACAAATTGAAAATGGAAATCCAAATCAAGATATAAAACTTGAGGAGGAAAATACAATTTTAAAAGATGAAATTAATAAACTCAAAGGATTATTAGAAACTTTCACCACAAGATCAAAAAATTTAGACCTAATTCTTAAAACACAAAAAGTTGTATACAATAAGTCTAGGCTCGGATATAAGTTCAACTCTATAAATAAAACTTTTATATCACTTATAAGCCAAAACAAGAAACAAACTAAAGTTTGGGTTCCGAAAGGTTATTTAACCAAGCAAGTAGAACTCAATCAATTCTATGTACCTAAAACTAAAGTTCACTATCTAAAACAAAATTCAACTAAACCTATTAATTCAAACCCAAACCTAAAATATAAAATGAAATCAAACAAATGAAACTCAAATAAAAAAACTAAATTTAAATCAAATAACTACATAGTTAATTTAAATTCAAGTTACAATCAAGTTTATTATAATTATAAAAATAATCAACATAAACTAAAACTTAAATCCAAATTCAATAACTTAGGGGGAGGCACCAACTTAGTTGGTACCTCTAAAGATAATAGTTTACCCGGCTAGGTAATTAGGACTAGCTTAAATAGGAATAAAAGTTTAACCTGACAAATAGTACTAGAGAAGTTTTGGATGATAGTAGGTTAGGGAAACTCTGTATATGCATGTCTAGGAAGATATGATTTCGACCTGGTGCATTTGGCTTAATGGAACTAACTGAAGCTACCCTTTACTAATCATACCTGTTAAACTAAAGTTTTGTACTAAGTTCAGTGGGTGAGACTATTTGAAAAATTTTAAAGACATGGTTACTCTAATGATGTTCAGGTGACTCACCACAACTTAAAAGTTTATCCAAAAAATATCTATTTATTGAACCCAAAACTAAACTTGAATCTAACACACGTTAAATCAAACGTTGAAATTCAACTTAACTCATCTCACATAACCATAAGATCCCTTTATCTAAAACTTAGACTGGGTGAAATGAATAAGAATAAATTTAAATTAAATTAAATTAACTTAAATTAAATTAAAATAAAAATAAATTAATTAAATTAAAAATTAAAATTAATAAAAATTAAATTAAATTATAATTAATTCTAAATAAATCAATCTAAAATTCAATAATTAATTTCGTTAAACTTATTAATTAATCATATTTGCAAATAATTATAAGTATATTGTTTTTACATGAAAACTAAGACCTTGGGTTAAGGAGCAGGATATTTATTCAGATAATCTTCAAATTCTAAGAAAATTATTTATTTATATTTTCTAAAAATTTCTATTTTCTCTAGTATTGTAAAATTGTTTTGGCCTTAGTCTAGATCAAAGCCTTAGAAAGCATGATCCTATAGATCTAGAGAAATACTAAGTCTACCTTGATTGTGTATTCAAAAACATATAATGGTGTGAGATATGTATGCCTTTTTGCCTAAACTTTAGATGCTTATATCAATGCATCAACATAAGTCTGGGTAAAAAATACTAAAATACAGTGATCAAGTTAAGCAATTCTTCTTAATAAACAATAAGCTGGATCAAATTTTACTTAACTTGACTAATCAAGTGAACACTACTATGTTCTGGTAGATAGTTAATAACTAACGGTTAGACATATATTAAGGATATTGGTAATTAAATGATTATTTTTTAATAAAGATATCAGGTTAAGGGGAGGATTTGCTTGGATAACTTAAAAATGTTTTCAAAAATTGCTTTGACAAATACATAATTTTGAAAGTTTTTTAAAAATAAGGTCCTTTGTAAAACTTGGAAAATATTTCTTACCTAAAAATTTATGAAAACATTTACTAATTTTTTTTTGGAAAAGTTTACCTAAAATTTTTTTAAAGCTTCTTGTTAAAAATTTGTTTTTTAACATTACTTTCGTAGAAAATTTTTTCATTACTTTGAAATTTTTTTTATATGAAAATCTTTCTTAGAAATTTTCATTAAAATTACTATAAAAATCTTTATTAGAAAATTTTTGCTTACTATAAAAAGCCTTATTTTAGATAATTTACTTAGAAATTTTTGAAAAAAGATTACTTAGAAAATTTTAAAAAGTTTATTTAGAAATTTTTGAAAAAGATTACTTAGAAAATTTTGAAAAGTTTAGAAATTAAAAAAAAAATACTCAGAAAATTTTGAAGAAATTTACTTGAAATTTTTTTTTTCTAAAGCCTTGAAACATAATTTTGACAAAGTTTTACTTTGAAAATTCTCTTAAAAATATTTGTAAAATTTTTTTTGAAACCTCTCCATAAGTCCGATAAATAAAAAGTATTTACTTTCTGTTATATTTTGTAGTAATGTCTAACATTATTTATGCTTATATTTCTTTTACCTTAGTTTTTTTTATGAATGCCAAAGGGGGAGAGTAAGGGTTAATGTAGAAAAAGAACAAACTTGATCAACTAAATCAAATTTAAAATTAACTTAGATCATTTGTTTATATTTTATATATTATCTTTTAGTATTATTTTTGTCTTACTTTAACGCAGGTTGTCATTGCATCAAAAATGGGAAGATTATTGGTGCAATTTGCACTAATGATCTAACTTAAGTTTTGATGAATGACTAGTGGATTAAAGTTAGAGTATTTGACGTCTAATTACTTTACCAAGTGTGTATGAGTTGATGGGTCTAGAGGACCTGACACTATATTGAAATCTAGCTAGGTCTGTGGGACCCGATATCTGGCGGGAAGTCCAGTTGAATCTGCGGGACTTGACAATCGACCGAAGTCTAGTTGGGTCCGCGGGACCTGACAACTAGCGGGAAGACCTGATGTGTCAATGGTGAGTCAAGCGATTGTAGTTGGTAAGTAAGAGGTAAGCAATTGGAGGAGAGATCTAGTGAGGACTCATTCTTGATTAAGGGAGCAGAAGGTGTCTGTCCAACTTAGGTCAATTTGGAAACCTAAACTGAGACCTTGATTAGATCTTGATCTTGAGGAGACATGATCTAATTACTAGTATTATCTTATTGTGTTGTGTTAACTTTATTTTGTAAGATAAATATATTTTTTATTACCTAGACTAACTCTTTTTGGCAGGAAAGAGGTTGCTAAAAAAGAGTGTCCAAGTGCCCGGAGTGTCCGAAGGGATTCGGGTGTCCAGACCAGCTGCGCCTGAGCAAGCTTCGCAACGGGTGCCTGGGCAAGCACCTAGGCTGTCCAAGCACCCGGGATGGTCCAAGCGCCCAGACCAAAAAAATCATCCAAAAGCTGAGTTGAAGCGCTACGACTGGTCGAACTCACGTTAACAGTTCAGGCGCCTAAAGGGGGTCCGGGCGCCCGGAGGAGGATAAACTTGACGAATCAAGTTTCGATGAGAGATCGCCATGTCAGCAATGATCCAGGTGCCTGGAATGGGCCCATATAAAGGCCTTTAACTAGCAGCTTCAGAAAAATAAGTACTACGACTTTCATTCATGCACGCTGCTCTAAAAAGGCTCCGACGACACCAAAAGGCTGCTCCAGAGTTCAAATTTCCTTTCCTATTTGTCGATAACTTTTATGTTTCAGTTCTTGTAATAAATCTTTGTAAATCATTTTCAAACTCATAGTAATTACCCATCGAAAGCATTCTCACGTGCGAACCTTGGAGTAGGAGTCGTCAAAGGCTCCAAACCAAGTAAAAAATTACTTGTGTTAGCATTTAAATTTTTGTGTTTCTTTTCTACTGTGTACTTTCGATTTCTAAAAAACTATGATCGATATTCACCTCTAGCATCTTTTCGATCCAACAATGTCCTCTACCCTTGACTTTGACCGCATGTCATCCTGATTTTGATTGTCACATCATCTCCTGGGCCCACTCGTTACATCCTGTATCACTAGCCTTTCCTTCAAGTCTAGTTGAAGGAGGCTAATGGTCGACTGACTAGACCCGAGTATTCCTTCAGATTGAGTCCAGCTAGAATTGAACCAGACCTCATCTTTGGTAAGACTCATATTCTTTCCTTTTACCTAGTCTCAGATGATATTTTTCTACAGTTGAGTTTACTGAGTATTATGAGTACAACCGAGACTATCTCTAAAGCCTTCCTCTTCGACGGAGCTCAGATAGAAAAAGAGACCCTCAACTGACTAGTTGATGAGCTTGTAAGAAGCGCGAGTCCGAACGAATGGCCTCAACTTCTAGCCCTCCCCAAATAATAGTGGCCCCCTCAGAATCTAGAGAATCCAATATCTCGCTCGCTAAAAGACATAGCTCGAGTGCTCTAGTTATATCCGAACGACCCACATCTAGGCGATCACTGACTGAGCCTCTAACCTCCTCCGCTCGGGGAAAGGAACCAATGCCCTCCTCCTTGACCTCATCTTCTCGAATCACCCATTGCTTCTATGGTACCTTCCCCCTCTCGGCAACCCCGAACGACTGTGGCAATCCATCGTCTATCCATCCTTCCTGATCATCTGGCTCTAGTCGGGATGCTTCCATTAGTCCCAGCTCCACGACCCACCCAAAGCCCTAATTTAAATCCGCCTTTAACCTTCCATCCCAATAGGGGATGACCTCGACACCTTCTGCCTATAGGGTGCTGAATTACCAGTCCAATTGGTCGAGACCTAGGCGAGTGCAAGGAAACACCCAAAGGATCTCTTCAACTTTGAGCGTGCTGACGAGCACACTTGGATTGCTACAGTGGTAAGTTTGTTCTATTCCTTCCCATAAATGCACTTTTTCTTAACAATCTTTCCCTTTGTTGTTTGCTTCTAGTTCTATGCCTCATGATTAAACATAAGTCACCTCGTGGTGGACATGGAGAGGGATAATAAAATTCTGAAGGAACGTGTCCAAGAGTTGGAACTCTCTACCCATAATCTGAGCGAAGAGATGGCCCGGTTATAGAAGGAGGTAGAATTTCAGGTCGAGCAGCTATCAAGCATGGAACAAACCTTGTGAGAGTCCCAACAATAGGTGGTGTCTCAACAGGAAGACCGAAGAAGGTTGGAAAACCTGTTGGCTGCTAGCAAGTCTAAATTCCAAAAATGACCCTACAAATTAAGGCAATGTCAGAATTAGCAAGGCATACCTCCTTATTACAAGAGCTAAAGATTTCCCTTGCTTCAGAATCCGCCGAGCAGCTTAGAGAACTATCCTCTAGAGATACGCAGATCTTGGAATAATAATGTAACCTGGACACACAAGAGACTTGGTTGGAATCACTGTAAGTTGAATTGGACACGACCAAGTCCGAACTGTTGTTTTTTAAAGGTGAAGAGGATGACCATTTCGAGGTTAGGTGAAAAGCTTACCTCAAATATGAGGAATTTAGTGAAATTTTCTGGGACATCGCAGACACCCTTATGTCAAGGGTCGAAGGGGCAATTCAATAGTTAAAAGATGTTGGCTACCTTTCATCAGAACCTCTCTGGAGATTTATAGATCAACAGAGACTATTGAGAGAGCTTCCCAAGAGTATTTTAGGCAAGTTTAACTAAATGTAAGATATAATTATATGCTTGTACCATGTTACTATCACAAAACTTACATTTTGAATATGGAAATTGGGATGATAAACTAGCTTAGGTTATAATCAAATTATACCTGTCTTTCCGTGCTTAATCTTAGTAGCAATAAGTCCTCTGTTGTAAGAATAATTCCCTGATGGATATTACTTCGAGCAAAGTATACCCTCCTATAGAGCAACCGTTTGGCTGGCCATAATGAGAAAACTAAGTAGAAGAATTTCCAATCTAGGTCGAACCTTGAAATTTTGCCCATAATTTTGCTCTCATTAACCGACATGAATGTTGTGGGAGAAATAAATTTTATGTATCCTACGACTATAATTCATCCGAAAGAAGAATTAACACAAGTGGAATTATAAATAAGATCCCCTGGAGTTACTCTACTTGGCGCTTGATTGATCTTTTCATAGTTAAGAAGAGTATAAGGATGCGAGAACTTGCTCACTTGTAACCCATAATGGTGTATAGGACTCTGAGAGATATATAAATATGAGAGCATGCTCACTTATAATCCGATTAGTGGCTCAGGAGTCTGAAATTTGAAGGCGCAAGAGCATGCTCACTTATAATCGAGCCAATGGTTCTGGAGTCCGAATTTGAAGGCACGAGAGTATGCTCGCTTATAACCAGGTCAGTGTTTTGGGAGTCTGGAATTTAAAGGCACGAGAGAATGCTCACTTATAACCCGGTCAGTGGCTTGAGAGTTTAGAATTTAAGGCTCAAGCATGCTCATTTATACCTGGTTGGTGGTTAGGGAGTCTAGGATTTAAAGGCGCAAGACTATGCTGGCTTATAACCCGGCCGGTGGCTCGAGAGTATAGAATTTAAAGGCGCAAGACCATGCTAGCTTATAACCCGACCTGAAATTTGACGGAATTCTCAGATAAATTTGCTTGCATTCTCATTAGGTGTAAAAACTTTTACATAATACATGAGTAAATTACAGACATACTTTTCAAACCCTATAAGCCTGTAGATAATTTGCGCTCTAGGTCGCTCCAACCTTTTTCCTTCTACATCTTCGAGCTAATAGGAGCCTGAGGTAAGTTTTTGTACCATCTTATATGGTCCTCCCCACTGCGGCTCTAGCTTGTTAACATCCCTGATCGGCTTGATCCACTTCTAGACCAGATCGTCAATCTTAAAAAATCTAGGGATGACTCTTCTATTGTAATTCTACCTTATCCTTTGGCGGTATGTCATTAGTCAAGCTACCACCTTGTCTTTGACTTTCTCTACCAAATTAAGCTCCATAAGGTGTTGGCTGGCATTATCCTCGTTATACACCTGCCTTCGATCAGATTCCATACCAATCTCAATCGGGATCACTACTTCACTACCATAAACCAGATGAAAAGCAGTTATACCTATCGTTTCTCGATGGGTTGTGCAATATGCCCATAGTACGCTAGGTAGTTCATCAACCCAGCTTCCACTGACGTGATCTAGTTTTATTTTAAGCTCCCTGATGATTTCTCTATTTGTCACTTCTACCTGGCCGTTACTCTAGGGGTAAGCCACAGATGTGAATACCTGGGTGTTACCACAAGTTGAACACCACTCCTAGATTTTCTTGACCTGGAATTACCTTCCATTTCTGATACCAATTTGTGTAGAATTCTAAACCTACAAATAATATGCTGCCATAAGAATTTGATAACCATTTGTTCAGTTATCTTAGTTAGTGGTTCGGTCTCCACCCATTTTAAAAAATAGTCCATTTCTACTAGCAAGAATTTTTTCTGGCCAGATGCTATGGGAAAAAGTTCCTCTATATCCATACCCTACTGACTGCATGGGTAGGAGATAATGGAAGTTTTCAGTAACTCTATGGGGTGATGTGAGATATTCTGGTGCTTTTAACAGGATAAGTAAGTTCTTACTAACTGAACTGCATCAGCTTACAAAGTGGGCTAAAAATATCTGACCAGTAATATTTTCCGAGTGAGAGACTGACTGGCTGCATGACTATCGCACGAACCCTGATGTACATCCTATAAAATGTATTACACGTCCTCCGGTCCAATGCATTTGAGTAGAGGACATGAGAAATCCCTTTTATAAAGGTGGCCTCCAATCATAGTAAACCGACCGGCTCTTTTCTTGATCATGTGTATTTATTCTCCTTCTGCTGGTAAAACGCCTTGTTATAGAAATAAAATGATCCATGTTCTCCAATCACTCTGCAATTCAAGGTCGGCCTGCCATTCAATGCAAGCCACTAATAGTGTTTGTTCCACAAGCTTATATAGGGTCCATAGAACTATAGAAGAAGCCAATTTGGCCAAGTCATCAGCTGTTTGATTTTCTACCCGAGGAACCTTTTGTATAATTACCTCCTGTAACTCAACTTTAAGCTTTTTGAATGTCTCCGCATAGAGTTTGAGCCGCTCATTATTGATCTCAAAATTTCCAGATAATTGCTGTGCGACTAACTGAGAATATGAATAAATTAAAATCCGAGCAGCTCCCACATGTCTGGCAGCTTGCAGGTCATCTATCAGTGCCTCATATTCTGATTTATTATTGGTAGCCAGATAATTCAGCCACACGGATAGTTCATTCTATCTCCCTGGGTGATATCATAAGAATACCTACTCCACTGCTCTGCCGAATGGATGATCCATCCACGTATATTTTTTTAAGTTTCTTTAGGCTCAGGGCTTTGCACCTCTATTATGAAATCATCTAGGGCTTGAGCTTTGATGGTCACTCGGGATTGATACTATATATTGTATTCACTGAACTCTGTGGTCTACTTAACCAATCTCCTGGAGGCTTCTAAGTTGACAAGTACTCGATCTAGAGTGCTATTAGTAAGTACTGTGATCGGATGAGAAAGGAAATACGGACGCAACCTCCAAGCAGCTAAGACCAATCCATATGCTAATTTTTCCAGTATAATGTAATGACAATGGGCTCCTTTTAATAAATGATTCAAAAACTATATAGGCTATTGATCTTTCCCCTCCTGCCTTTCCAACACTGATCCGACTGCGTGCCCATTGGCTAACAAATACACCCACAAAGGTTCGCCCGCCACTGGCTTAGCAAGTATAGGAAATGTGGACAAATAACATTTTAACTCCTCAAAAGCTTTGTCGCAGTTAGCATCCCATTAGAATTTGGTCGCTCAGCAAAGGATCTTGAAAAATAGCAAGCTTCGATCTGCCGATCAGGAGATGAAGTGAGATAGGGCTATGATATAGCCGGTCAATCTTTGCGCCTCCTTCAGATTGCGCGGGGTGACATGTCTTTGAGGGCTTGCACTTTACTTGGGTTAGATTTTATCCCTTGTTCAGTCACAATGTATCCTAGGAACTGTATGCTTTTTGCCACGAACAAACATTTATTGGGGTTGATCTTCAGTCCGTTCGCCTTAAAGTCTGGCAAGTTTCTTCCACATCAGAATACAGGTCGGCCACTCGGAGGGACTTGACAAGGATGTCGTTAACATAAATTTCTACATTTCGCCCAATATGCTTTTGAAACACTTTGTTCATAAGCCGTTAGTAGGTAGCACCTGTATTTTTTAGTCTGAATAGCATAACATTATGGCAATAAGTTCCTTTAGTGGTTATAAAGTTGACATTCTACTGGTCATCCTTGGCGAGCGATACTTGATGGTACCGCTGATAGGCGCCCAGCATGCAAATTAACTCACAGCCAGAAGTTGAATCTACTACCTGGTTAATTCTAAATAAGGGGCAGTAGTCCTTAGGGAATGCTTTGTTAAGGTCCCGGAAGTCAATACAGACCATTCATTTGTTTCCCAGCTTGGACACCAAGACCCAAATTGGCTAGACAACTCGGGAACTGCACTTCTCGGATGTAGTTGACCTCCAATAGTTTGTCTACTTCTACATGGATGATCTTATTCTAGTTTGCCTCGAAATCTCTCTTTCTTTGCTTGACCAGCCTGACTTCAGGGAAGACATAAATCACGTGCTCCATGACTTTAGAAGAGACGCATGTGATTTCTTTAGGTTCCCAAGAAAAAACATCATTGTTACGTGTTAAACACATAACAAACTCTTCTTTCAGTTTCGAAAGTAAGTCAGCAACTACTTGGGTGGTGGCTTCCAACCACCTAGTTGAATTTGAACCTCCTCTTTCTCTTCATAGACTAGGGTGGGCAGTGGTGTTAACTACCATCCGTTGCATCTTCCAGGTGGAGTTGGTTTCAGTTTTTATTATATCAATATACCACTCGCGTGTCACTAGTTGATCTACCTTAACTTCCCCCATTTGATCATCCAGAGGTAACTTTATTTTTTGGTAGAAGATTGAAACTACTGCTCGGAATTTATTTAAGACCTGTCAGCCCAAAATGACGTTGTAGGCCGAGGGTGCGTCCACGACTATGAAGGTCGATCGACGTGCCCTCATTAGGGGCTCCTCCCCTAAGGATATAACTAATTTTATTTTGCCGAGCAATTGGACCTCATTGCCTATGAATCCATACAAAGGAGTCACCATGGGTTGAAGCTCGCTTGGGTCTATTTGCAGTTGCTCAAATGCTTGTTTGAAAATGAAGTTAACTGAGCTGCTTGTGTCAACAAAAGTACGGTAAATATTATAATTGGATATAACAATGTTAATTATTAAAGCATCATCATTGGGTATTTCCACCCTGTCTAAATCTTTAGGCATAAAATTGATTTCAGACTCGGCTACCTACTCTGTACTATAGCTACCGCGTGGATCTCTAATCGGCAAGCATATGACTTTCTCGTTCTGTTGCAATCTCTATGGTTGGACCCCCAGCTATCATGTCGATATTGCCTCGGGTGGCATTATAGTGATTCTCTTCTTAACGTGTTGGGGGCTCTTGGTGGACCTGAGCGGGAGCCTATGCACGGTCTGCTAGCGGTGGGGGTGTTCTTTGGCGTTGTTCAACCTTTCGCTGGTCTCTCTTGGGTGAGCCGCTCGATCGGTGATAAGGGCGATGGTTGGGTGACGAGGTGCTTCAGCGTAATCTTTGATTGTTGTTTTGGCGATTTGTCAAACTATAACAATCCCGAGTGTCATGAGTGGTTGATCAGTGGTATGTGCACCACCGTTGTGAGACTCCCCGAGGGGGCTCGGGGTATCTTTCTCTCTCAGTCTCCACATGTTGCATGGCCTGGGGTTATGGCTCTTGATGATGAGGGTGAGGACCCATTCGGGGTCCTCTATGTGGCAGAGCAGGTAATGCTTGGCCCTTGGGCACTAGAATAGCAGCTGGTGTTGTAACTTCCTTCTTCCTAGTGGCCTGCACCTCCTCGATATTAATGAACTCAGTCGTCCAATCAAGTAGGTGGTTGAAGTTCCTTGAAAGTCTTCTAATCAAGGAGCGGAAGAAATTATTATTGTTGAGGCCTTAGGAGAAGGTGCTCACCAGAATTTTGGTGGTGGCTGAAGCGACATCCATAGCCACCTGGTTGAATTTTTTGATATAGGTTCTGAGTGTCTCGTTGGGCCCTTGTTTAAGTGAGAAAATGTTCAAGGGATCTTCTGATAATGCCTACTACTGACAAGTAATGAAGGAAAATCCTGCGAAAATCCTTGAAATAGTTAATGGAGTCCGTCGATAATCGCTTGAACCATCTTTGTGTCGAGACGGCGAGTGTGGTAAGCAACACCTGGAACTTTACATCATTTGTGTATTAATATAGGAGGACAACGTTCTCAAATTTGAGGAGATGGTCCTCAGGGTCAGTTGACCCTGAGTATTCCTCTATCGTTAGGGGATGATAGTGTTTTGGTAGCTTGTCTTCTAACACCCTATGAGAGAATGAGGTGCTAATTTACTCGGGAGCTCTGTAAGTTGCTGGAGCTTTTCGCTTGTGCCCATCTCGGACAGGCGCTTCTCTAGAGAATTCTTAGTGTGGTCCCTCTTGGCCCATGTACCCGGGCGATGTATGGAAGAGCACACGATGACGCAAGATTGGTGAATGAGGCGTGGGAGGTAGATGGGTGGGGCCTTCCTTCCGAGCCCCTCTTTCCCTTTGATGAGTTGTTTTCGACGCTACAAGATTTGGCAGTGGCAGCATACCACCAGTAGCTGTTTGTTGTTGTTGTTGTGCTAGTTTCTGTGCTCAGGCATTGATGAGCATCTCTAGATCTTCTTGCGTTAAGGTGATGGTGGTGAGTCATCCAGCTTCTTCCATCTCTGATCATTAGATTCAAGCAAAAGTTATCACAGACGACGCCAAATTTGATCCTGTCTGAAAACCGTAGAGTTGATGTGTTGGGCACGGTGGCTTGGTTGTTAATTGGGAGAAGACTCTTTACTCTACAGAGAAGCTTCCTTTCGATCCTATGCACAATCAAACTAGCCAATAAAATGTCAGTGACTAAAAACTAGGGGGAGTCTTTAGCGAAGGCCCTCCGACACTCAAGTCAGTACAATTCCGGCCGGGTGAATGAAGAACAATAAGAATGTGTGCGAGAGAGTAAGCTCTAGATGTTCAGAGAACGTACTTTCCTAACGGAGAGGACCTTATTTAATACCACCTCACATAACCTCTGCAATCATGAGATGACTAAGGATGTCAAAAGTTGTTGGGTAATGAAAAGAGTATAACCTAGGTAATATGCAATAATTGTATGAGGAATCCTCCATTCATCCATATGTATATCTCTTTTATCGTTTATAGCTTATATTGTTGCCGAAGCTGTTAAAGCTAAGAAATATACTGTTATAAGTGGTCGGCTGATGGGAGACACAATAATCACTAAAGAAGATTCCAAAAGAATATTCTCTGACACATAGTCGTTGCTCTGACTGATTGTTAGGATTCTCTGCTCATGTTGTCAGATGAGTATATTCTGGCCGGCCTATAAGGTCGACCGTCTTTATGACTATCCTCGCATTAAGCTGCTTTGTTGTGGACTTACTACTATTATAAATTCATTTCGAGAATAATATGACGCATCAGGTGTACTGGAAATCCGTTCGAGAAGCCATATGATAAATTGTGTGTGCTAAAAATTAGCTTTGGGAAACAATATGAAGCTAAGCACTTTATGCCTGGTCGACATTTTGCCCGGTTGTGCATATAAATCCATCCGCTTCTATGATCGAACGGATATACATGCATATTGTCATGTGGAAACTCGTAGAAATGATTAGTAATAAGGTCGGCCAGATATATGCATAGAGATTCATACAGAGTAAGGAGTTTGACCTTTCTTATGATCAAATCTATAACTAGTCAGCCGTAAGGTGGGTTAGTCCCTCCGGTCGACCCATAAAACCGACTGTCCTTAAACTCGACCGACTATTGAATGATTGAACATGCTGTCTTTCCATTTCATGAAAAAACACTAAACCCCTATGTTTGACTAGCTGAAGGGTCGGTCAATATTTTCCCGAACTGTTTGTAATCTGATTAGGCTGGATCCGAGAGCCTTAACACTGGTCGAGCAACCAAGCTAGGTGAAGAATGTCCTCTACCCTTGATTTTGACCATCACGTCATCCTAACTTTAACCGTTACATTATTTTCTGAGCCCATTCGTTACATTCCTTATCAAGTGGCATATCCAAGTTACATAATCTCTTTCGAGCCTTCACAAGATAATTAAATGAATTGCACTAATGAATATGTTTATTCAAGATTTCAATTTAATATCTTGCACTAAACATGGGTAGCTAACTCATCCGCAAGGTTCTGAAAAAGTATTTAGAAGTTTCGTTAGATGTCTATCATTTATATATAGTGTAGTTTGTATAGCCATGGATATGCTTAATGACATTGCTCCCTATAAAATATGCCTCCACGTGCATGATAGTATATGTTTTTAAATTTATAGATGTCTTCATTTATTTATATTGGTTTAATTTTTTAATAAATGATATGTTTATAATTCACATAAAATTACTCTAAAATTCGAGTCAAATAATATAGGCAGATAACATTTGTATCGCTATTAGAATATTATTTTTTATTTTTTATAGTTGGCTCAATGTATTCCGTTCTTCAGATTGATAAATCCGATTTGGTCAAAGAGAAGTTTTTTTTTTTATTAATCATCATAGTAAATAAAAAATTCTAATAGCAGATAGTTGAGCAATTCAATATCCTAGCATAAAAAAAATATAGATTTAGAGAGGAATTTTAGTGATGAAAATAATTTATAGTGAATTAACAATAAAATTAGCGACGAACAAAATTTGTCACCACAGTCCAACATCCCAGAACTATTAAAAGAACATAGATTTAGAGAGGAATTTTAGTGACCAAAATAATTTCTAGTAAATCAACGATAAAATCAGCACCTAACAAAATTTGTAGCAAAACTGCAGCGAAAAAAAATCGTCATAAAATTAACAATAACAAATTTTTATTGCAAAATCCATTGGTAAAAAATTATTATCACAAAATTCATTATAAGTTAAAATTAAATTAAATCAAATCAAATCAAATCAAATTAAAATAAAATAAATTAATTAAATTAAAAATTAAATTAATTAAAAATAAACTAAATTTAAAAATTGAAAAATAAACTAAATTAAAATAAATTAAATAAAATTAAATTAAACTCAAATTCAACTTAAAATTAAAACAAACTTAATCTTCGATTTAGTTAATAAGTGACTCCTACTTTTTATAGGAACTAAGTGGATATTAGACAGTAGTTGTTCCAAACATATGACTGGAGATCACACTAAGTTTACTCATCTAACATACCAAAGTTTAGGAACAGTTGTCTTTAGAAACAACGACAAACTCAAGGTAATTGGGATAGGTAATATCAAACTCAAAACTGACTTTATTGTTAAAAAAGTGTTATTGGTTGATAACTTCAAATACAATCTACTTAGCATTAGTCAATTGTGATATTCTGGATATAAGGTTAAGTTCTTATCTTCTGAATGCTTAATCAAGCACTTAGATAACCCTAACATAAACCTAAAAGGGTTCAGGAAGGACAACATATATGCAATTAACCTAATTGTCTCTTCACTTAAGTGTCACCTGATACAAAAAGAAGAAACTTGGTTATGACATAGAAAAATATCCCACACAAATTTTAGAAACTTAACAAAATTAAATGATTTAGTTATAGGCTTATCAAAATTATCCAACTTAGATTCAACAATCTGTAATGCTTGTCAACAAGAAAAGCAAACCAAATCAACCCGTAAATCAACTAATCAAACTAAAATCAATTCAATACTAGAATTATTACACTTGGACCTATTTCAATCACATAGAATCAAATCCATAAATGAGAGTCTCTATTGCCTAGCAATAATAGATGATTACTCAAGATTTATCTGGGTAAAATTCTTTAAAAATAAAGATGAAACTTTTGAAGTGTTCAGTAAATTCTGTAAACAAATTAAAAATGAAAAATATCAAAAAATCAAAAGAATCAGAAGTGATAACGAAGGTGAATTTAAGAATTATAACTTTAATCTATTTTACCTTGAAAATGATTATCATCATGAATTTTCATGTTCTAAAACATCTCAATAAAATGAAGTAGTAGAAAGAAAGAATATAACCCTACTTGAAGCCTCCAGGACAATGCTAAATGAGTATAAACTTCCAAAATATTTTTGCGCAGAAGCTGTTAGCACAACTTGTTATGTACAAAACAAAAGCACAATAAATAAAACTTATAGTAAGACCTCATTTGAACTTTATTATAATAAACAACCTAATATTAAATATTTTAAAGTATTTGGATGCCCAGTTTATATATTAAATACAAGAGAACACCTAGAAAAATTTACCTCAAAAGTAGAAAATGAAATTTTTATGGGTTACTCATTAAATAGTAGAGGGTACACAATATATAATAAGAATACACTAAGAATCAAAGAGATCACAAATATAAATTTGAAGAATCCAATCTGAACCTAGAACAAACTCATATTCAACCAATTGACTTTGTTAGAGGAAGCACTAATCTAGGGGGAGCAAGTGACGAAGAAGGACATCAACCTCAAGAACAACAAAACTAGAACCATAAGGGGTAACCCAAACCATCCACTTGACCAAGTAATTGGTGATTCCGACCTAAGAGTTCAAACTAGATTAGCCTTTAGAAACTTAATTCAAATAGCTTTAATCTCTAACATCGAACCCAAAATAATAGAAGAATCATTAAGTGATCCAGATTGAACCTTAGCTATACAAGAGGAATTAGCCCAATTTGAAAGAAATAAAGTATGAGATTTAGTTCCATTACTAGAAAATAAAAGGATAATTGAAACCAAATGGGTCTTTAGAAATAAACTAAATGAAAAAGGGGAAGTTGTTAGAAATAAGGCCAGATTAGTAGCAAAAGGATTCAGCCAAATTGAGGGACTTGACTACAATGAAACCTATGCATCAGTTGCTAGACTTGAATCAATTAGAATGTTACCAAGTTATGCATCCCATAAGGGATTCAAATTATATCAAATGGATGTTAAGTCAGCCTTTCTAAATGAGCTAATTAAGGAAGAGGTGTATGTAGGTCAACCCCCCGGGTTTGAAAACTTAGAATACCCAAATCATGTGTTCAAATTAAAGAAAGCCTTGTATGGCCTAAAGCAGGCCCCCAAAGCCTGGTATGAAAGGCTGACTATATACTTAATCTCAAAAAGCTTCAAACAAGGTCAAATAAACCCAACCCTTTTTGTAAAAGTAATTAGTCAAGATCAATTTATAGCTCAAGTTTATGTGGATGACATAATATTTGGATCAACTAACTCAAAATTGTTACAAGAATTGATAATGCTAATGGAACAGAAGTTTGAAATTAGTGTAGTAGGACAACTGACATTCTTCCTAGATTTACAAATCAAACAAACAAATGAAGGTAACTATGTTTATCAACAAAAGTATACACTTGAATTACTTAAGAAATTTGGAATGAAAAACTCCAAAAATATTAAAACTCCAATGGCTACAAATACAACCCTAGATAGTGACCCAAGTGGAAAACTTATAGACCTCAAATATTATAGAAGTGTCATAGGAAGCCTACTGTACCTAACTGCAAGTTGACCAAATATCTCATTTGCAGTCTGTGTGTGTGCTAGGTACCAAACTTGTGCCAAGGAATCACACTTGGCTTATGTTAAAAGAATTTTTTGATACTTAAAAGGTACATCCAACATAGGAATGTGGTACCCTCGGGTAGGAAATTTTGAACTCTTAGGATACTCTGACTCCGATTATGCCGACTGTAAACTCGATCGAAAAAGTACAAGTGGTGATTATCAACTACTTGGATCATCACTTTTTTATAAAATGCAAGTATTTTGAAAACTGTTTTAAGCATGCATTGAATGTTGTTTTTACTTTAGAAAATATTTTTAAAATGATTTATAAAATTTTTAACTCCTTTACTCAGTAATTCTAAAAGTTTCTCTTGTGTTACAAACTTTTATTCTCCTTGATTATTTTATTCTTATTTGTCTTTTATCTACTCATGTTTTTTATGAATGTCAAAGGAGGAGTGGTTAGGGGTCAAGTTAGAAAATAAATGAAAATCAGAATAACTTAACCCTAAAAATGATAAAGAGAATGAAACTAACTAACTCATTTTTTGCTTCTCTTAGAATCATTTTGTGTGTATTTTATTTTTCCTTCTTTTTCCTAACTTAACCTAGGTTGTCATTGCATCAAAAAGGGGGGAGATTATTGGTGTGGTTTGTACTAACAATCTAACTCAAGTTTTGATGAATGATAAGTAAGTTAAGTTAGGTCTTTTGTGATCTAATTGC
Source organism: Zingiber officinale (assembly GCF_018446385.1). Lineage (NCBI taxonomy): Eukaryota > Viridiplantae > Streptophyta > Magnoliopsida > Zingiberales > Zingiberaceae > Zingiber > Zingiber officinale. The sequence goes on along the minus strand of NC_055986.1, from coordinate 15,028,390 downwards.
TTTATCGAGTGTGCAGGAATTGACGAGTCCAACGGACTGGACACCAGGCTAAAATCCAGCTAGGCCTGTGGGACCAGATAGTTGGTGTGAAGTCCAGATAGGTCAACGGGCTAACTGGATATCTGGCAGAAAGTCCGGTTAGGTCCACGGGATCGGACAACCGGCAGAAGTCCAGTTGGGTCTGCGGATCGGACAACTGACATGAAAACCTGGTGGGTTAGAAGACTAGTCAAACAAACTGCAAGATGGTAGGTGATCCTGTCCGAGTGCTGAGTCGATGAACGCTGGGTACGTGACACTCCCGGTGATGACGTATAGACCTTCGACTGCTACGAACCTCCAGCGAGAACCTGCAAGCACAAAATTGAGCCGGGAGGGGGTTCCTGGCAACGGCCCTCCGACACTCAAGTCAACTCCAGCGGAAAGAAAGAATGACGAGAATGAAGACTGTACCTACAGTGATGTCGAAGGCATACCTCTGTCGAAGTTTGGGGGTCCTTATATAGGGCTCCCGGAGGGATGCGTGCACGCATCCCAAAGCGTGCACGCTCCTCAAAGCATACCTGAAGTGGCCGGCGAGAACCTGTAGTGTTGAGAGAGCCTCAATGCAGTGTTGAGGGCGCCTCCGCCTTCTTCAGGCGGGAGGGCACCCTCCATGTCTTGGAGGCGCCCTCAACGTTATTGAGGGCGCCCTCAAACCAGTCAACTTGACTGTTTGTGAGTGGATAAAGGTTTATCCACTCATCTTACCTTGGAGGCACCCTCCATTCCTTGGGAGGCGCCCTAAAGGCTTTACATAGAATTTCCAAGAGCTATAAAAAAAGCCCCTGGAGTTAGGAAATAATTAATCAACTCTTGTACTAACTTCCTAGCAACTCTTAGAGCTTTTAGTGTGTAAAAGGCTTCTCCGCCTTCAAAGAAGGAGATTCTTAGTGAGCTGTTCAACCGCCTTGGATTAACAGCCATCCAGGTTGTAAGCAAGTCAATTGCTGAGTCTTCTTTAGTTTTGTTATTTTATTATTTTTGTATTTTTAGAGTTGAAAGAACGAGGAGGGTATTTTTTTTATTTCAGGTAATTCACCCCTCCCCTCTTGCCGGCACGCTGCACCAACAAGTGGTATCAGAGCCCAACCACCTCAGAAGGACTAATCGTCATCTGAAGCAATAAGATTAAGACGATGGTCGGACCGACAATCTTTCCACCTAAATTCGAGGGAGATTTTGCGTCGTGGAAGAAACGAATGGAGGTATTTTTCAAAACCGATTTTGAAATATTATTAATAATTAAATATGATTTTGTAGCTCCCAAAAATACCCAAGGAGAAGAAAAAGAAGAGTATCATTGGACCAAGAAGGAGCAAGCAGACTTTGTAACGAATGGACGAGTCAAGTTCCACCTGCTCAGTGTGCTACCACCTCAAGAAGTAAATCGGATTGGAAATTACAACTTCACGAAGGAGCTTTGGGAAAAGTTCTTGGAGTTACACGAAGGGACTTCCGAAACAAAGCTTGCAAGACGAGACGTGCTCCGAAATCAACTGACGAACCTCTGGTTGGAAGAAGGAGAGTCAGTAGTGTTGGTTGCTACTCGGAACACTGTTTTGTTTCCCCTGTAGAAAAATTTGTACAAGTACAGAACTTAACCTAGCTACCCATGTGCTCTACTGAAGTTAAACTTGGATTGCAAACGATGTTTAACATTATTAATCCAAGTTGCTCTTCAGAAGTTAAACTTGGATTGGAAACGATACATAACATTTTTACTCTAAGTTTAACCGATGTGATCTTCCTAAGTTAAACCATATTACAGAAGTTGATTAAATATCTATTTCAAAGATTGACTTCCAGGTTAAACATGGCGAGGCATTAGGCCTTCTTGGTTATGGGATCATCTACCACTTCCTAAACAAAGCCTTTCAAAGAAATTGAATATTTAACTTCTTACAGTAACCCTAGGTCTAACTACAGAGACCACAATAGAAACACAAGATCGAAACGTAAAATCGAAATACAAAATCGATAGTACGAAATTGAAACATAAAATCGTTAGCCTCTTGTGTTGGTGTTTCAGAATCCATGCAAAGAAAACTAACTAATTAATTCGAAGTGGAAACTATTAATTAGTTATACATTTCTTTGTAGCTAAAGACCTCTTGATCTTCTGTTGTATTCCTCTTCTCCTCTTGGATGTTGTGTGGGCAACGATCTACCAAGATGGAATCCACCCGAACCACTTCTTCTCCTCCAAGACTCTCGAGCCACCAAGGGATGCCAAAATCGGAAACTTTCTTCCTCTTCTTCTCCTCTAAGCAACTGGCCACCAAGTGCTTCTCCTCCTCTTCTTCTTCCTCTCCAAACAATCGGCCACAAGGACTTTTCAATCCTTGATACCATCGGCCCTAAGGAAGCAAAGAGGAGATAAGTGGGGTGTCGGCCTAAGAGAAAGGGAGAAGGGAAGGGGCTGACCACACCAAGGAAAAGAGAGAAGGCTTAAGGTTATGTATCTCATGAGGCACCCTCTCCTTCTCTTTTATAATACTTGGTCATGGCAAAAAAGGAAAGTTTTAAACATAATTAAAACTTCCTTATTTGTGGCCTCCCCTTAAAAAAGAAAATTTTAACAACAATTAAAATCTCTCTTTTCTAAATTTCCTATTGTACATGGCAATAAAAGAAAGTTTTTAAAATTAATCTCTCTCTTATAAAACATGTAGACAACTAAAAAAAAGAAAAGATTAATTAAAACTTCTCCTTTTAAATTATGGTTACAAAAAATAAAAGTTTTATCAAAAATTAAAATATCTCTTTTAAACATTATAGATAACTACAAATAAGGAAAGATTTTAACAAAATCAAAATCTCTCTTTAATCTTTTGTAGATAGCTATAAAAGGAAAGATTTCAAAATTTTAAAACTCTTTTTTAAAACCATGAGATGGCTATAAAAGGAAATTAAAATCTTTCTTTCAACCATTGTAGATAACTACAAAAAAGGAAAGATTTTAACAAAATAAAATCTCTCTTTTAACCATTGTAGATAATTACAAATAAGGAAGGATTTTAACAAAATTTTGTTTTAAAACAAAACTTCCTTTTCCTTTTCTAGTGGGTAGCCCCTAGCTTGGGCACCAAGCTTGGCCGACCACCTCTTGGCTTCCAAGCCCATGCTTGGTCGGCCCCCCTTGCTCCAAGCAAGGATGTGTCCGACCCATTACTTGGGTAAGAAGTGGTCTTTGTGGATACAAGGCTTTATAGAGGCTACAACAGGGACTGAGAGAAGAAATTGGTTTTGGTTTCCTGATGACCTTGAGCTTCCTATATTCGCTCAGAACACTCAACTCAAGTTCATCAATAATAACTCATACCACTAAAGAGTTATTATCGAACTACCGCACTAATTCCAAATTACATTATGGGCTCCTTCTTATCATAAGTGCATTAATCTCCCTATGTTTAAGATATCAAATATCCACTAATTAAATGAGTTACTGACAACTCACTTAATTAATATCTAGCTCCAAGAGTAGTACCACTCAACTTCATTGTCATGTCGAACTAGGTCCACCTGCAGGGTTTACATGACAATCCTTATGAGCTCCTTAAGGGAACATCATCAACCTAAATTACTAGGACACAATTTCCTTCTATAATCAACAACACACCATATAAATAATATTATTTCCCAACTTATCAGGCCTATTGATTTAATGAACTAAATCTCACCCATTGATAAATTAAAAAAATACATACTAAGTATATGTGCTTGTTATTATATCAGGATTAAGAGTACACATATCTATAATAACAGAGATTTTGTTCTTTTATGTAGTCAGTATAAAAAGAAACAACCTCAAATGGTCTTGCTCAATACACACATAGTCTACTAGTGTAATTTTATAGTTAAGATAAACTAATACCAAATTACACTACAACCATTCTAATGGTTTGTCTCATTCCATCTTAGTTGTAAGCTACTATTTATAATTTATAAGGAACTGATAACATGATCTTCTGTATGGCACCACACACTATGTTATCTACAATATAAATTAAATGGACAACTACATTTAACATAAATGTAGACATTTGACTAATGTGATTCTTATTTCAAAATAAATGTTTACAAAAAGCTAGATTTTTAATATACATCCTAACGAGTAGCACAACTACATGGAAGAATCAAGGAGTTGATCACCGGACTAACAAACTTCGGAGAAACGGTAACGAATCGAGACACACAAAGGTATGCGTTAAATGCGTTCCCAAGAACATCCGAATGGACAACTATAGTAGATTCCTACTATATATCCAAGGATCTCGAGGTAAGTACTTTAGAAAGTCTTTTTTATACTTTTGAATTACACGAATCTCAGTGCGTAGGACAAAGAAAAGGACTGAGTCAAAACGTTGCCCTGAAGGAAAGGACCAATGATTCAGACTTTGACGAATCAGTTGATGAAAACGAAGTAGCTCTTCTGGTAAATAAACTTAATAAATTTATTTGGTCTAATAAGTTTAAATCACAGACAAAGAGAGATTATCAAAAAAAAGAAAGGTTCGATGCTACAACTGCAACAAGGAAGGACACATCAAAGATGACTACCCAAAATTAAAGAAAAGGGACAAGGAGAAAGAAAAGTCTCAAAGATCGACATCCTCTAAACACAGGAGTCTGAAGGTCACATGGGATGAATCATCGTTCTCCGAAACTGAAGTCGAAGCCTACGCCGGACTTGCTCTAATAGCAATCTACCAAGATGAAGATGAGACATGCTCAAAAATGAGCATAGATGAAGGGGGAAGATTATCAGAAGAAGAAAGTAGCGATGAAAGGGGAGCATCAAAAATTGAGGTAAGTGAGGTACGTGCTCTATCTCCCAAACAGTCCTTTAAATTTATTAAAAGTCTTGCTAAAGATATAGTTAAACTAGAAAAGGAAAACGCTGAATTAAAATTAAATTTAGCAAAAGCATGTCCTCTACAATTGTATGATAATCTAAAATTAGAAAATAAAAAAATTAAAAATAGAAATAAAAAAATTGAAAAATGACCATGCATGCTTGAATAATTTTCAAAAGTCAAAACTTAAAATTTATAGAAAATTAAACTGGTACATTAGAAAACATCAAGGACAACTTAGAAGAATACCTAAAGGATATGTACCCCCCCCCCCCCCAAATATCTAACTAACCCAGTAGGAAATAACCTTTATTGGGTTCCAAAATCATATCTAGATTAAAACCTTCTATTAATCAAGACTTTCAGAAGAAATTAAATGTTTCAATTCTTTAAAAGGCTTTGTCTAGAAGTGGTTGATAATCTAATAACCAAGAAGGCTTAGTGCATCACCACAACTTGGAAGTCGATTATCAAATTAAATGTTTAATTGACAAACTGACAAGCAATTAAGATAATGCTTTTAAATTCTTGTCAACTATTTAAGCGTTTCAAGTTTTTTTTTAAATTTCTAACTTGGAAATTGTTTCAAATTTTGTTTAACTTGGAAAATTTGAAAATTTGCAACTTGAAATTTTTTCTCTCAAATTTTTTTTTTCTCTCTGTACCTTTTTTTTTGTGTACCCTGTTTTTTTTGATGTAATCAAAGGGGGAGAGATAGGTACAACCTTAGGGGGAGTTAGAATATTTTGTCAAATTATTCTATTTTTTCTGAATTTTAACAGATCAATTCATTTTAGTATTGCAATTTCTTTCTTTTTTTTTTGCAAATTTTATGCATGAAATGATATTAGTTCTATAATTTCTTTAAATTACTTGTTTATTTTATCCTAACTTCAACTTGGGTTGATGCATATCAAAAAGGGGGAGATTGTTGGACCCATGGTTATTTTGATGTGATCAACCAAGTTAAGTTGGGTCTCATTGTATTTTAATACCTATGTCTAAGTGTGCAGAAGCTTAGGAACGCAGGAAGTCGAGCGGAAGATGTAGTTGGCGAGAAGGACAACACGGGAAGGGAGCCGATGGGCTCGGTGCGTCCGAGGGACGAAAGAGCTGCGGAAGAGTACACCGGTGGACAAGAAGAATGTACGCAACGTTCAAGGGATGATAAGCCGGAGCGGAAGCCTGCTCGAGGAGAAGGCTGAAAATTGGGTTCGGGTGAGCCCTACTTCGGTTGGTCGCAATCACCCAAGCGATCGGAGCTTTCGAAGGCCTAAAGGAGCTGGAAAAACATGCTGAATGTGCCCTCAATGTAGTGTTGAGGCCGCCTCTGCCTTCTTCAGGTGGGAGGACGCCCTCCATGTCTTGGAGGCGCCCTCCATGCCTTGGAGGCGCCCTCAATGTCATTGAGGGCGCCCTTAAACCCATCAACTTGACTGTTTGCGAGTTGATAAAGGTTTATCTACTCATCTTACCTTGGAGGCGACCTCCACCCCTTGGGAGGCACCCTAAAGCCTTTAGATAGAATTTTCAGGAGCTATAAAAAGGCCCCTTGAGCTAGAAAATAATTAATCAACTCTTGTGCTAACTTCCTAGCAACTCTTAGAGCTTTCAGTGTGTAAAAGGCTTATTCACCTTCAAAGAAGGAGATTCTTAGTGAGTTGTTCAACCGCCTTGGATTAACAACCACCCAGGTTGTAACCAAATCAACTGCTGAGTCTTCTTTAGTTCTCTTATTTTATTGTTATTACATTTTTAGTGTTGAAAGAACGAGGAGGATATTTTTTTTTATTTTAGACAATTCACCCCTCCCCTCTTGCTGGCCCGCTACGCCAACAATATCTCTCCAACACGTTAAATATAGACGATGGACAAATAATATTACAATAACAAATTAAATACAAACAGCCACAGATAGGCAAGGGCAATTGTGGTCAGCCAAGGCATGGTCGTGGACAAGTAAGGCCAAAATTGGTAGCCTGCAGCTAGCCAAGGTCAGAGAGAGGGCACCGTCCAAGGCTAGCCGAGTACTCGGCCATCTACAGCCAACCAATTCCAGCAGCGGGAAGTCAAGGTCAGCCGCATCCAGTCGCGGCAAGCCAAGGCTAGCCATGGCCGGCTGTGGCTAGTGAAGACCGGTCACGACCAACAAAGGCGGACCGAGGTCGCCCATCGCCAGGCAAGGTCAGCCGTGGTCAGCCAGCTACCCATCAAAGAGAAGAGAAAAGGGTAAGGGAGGGAGAGGGAGCTTACGCGCCGGAGAGGAATCACTACCGAAGTCGTCGTCACCGAGGGGAAAAAAGAGAGGGGAGGGATGGGGGAATCAACTAAGTGTTTAATTTCTTGGAGTTTTGTGACGAATTTTATTCGTAGTCAAATTCGTCACAGATGATGATGATGATGGTGGTGGTTGTGATTGAAATTATTGTGCATAAATGTTATTTGTCATAGATTTAGTGTCGTCAAATTCGTCACAAATAATGATGGTGGTGATGATAATTGTGATTGAAATTATTATGCATAAATGTTATTTGTCATAGATTTAGTGTTTTCAATCATTCGTTACTTGATTAAGTTTGTGAATTTTTTATTAGTGTTAACTTGTTTCAGACAGGGTGACCAAGGAAAGTGATGATAAATGAAAAGCTATGTCGGAGGTGAGCATTTATATTAGTTTTGTTTTAGTTTACTACTCTCTCTGTATTTTCATAGTAACTATCTTAATTTTTATTTGTTTGTTTTTTTCTGCAAGGAAAAAAGTTTTTATGCAGGAAAAGGAGAAGAAGGGGAAGAAAAAGAAGTATGAAAAATTTTAGATTGGTGTTAATTTTGTTATATTGTCTAATTTGACTTGAATAATGTTATTAGATCTTTTATTCATGATTTCTTAGATTAACTTTGTTTTGGAATTTGGTATCAGATATAATATGAGATCTTTTTGGTTTTCCATGTATAAAGGTATCAGATATGATTTTGATTTACATGTTTTAATTTTTATATGTATGTATGACGATGTATCGGATTTATCGATTTGTTGTGGGGAAAAAATTGTAAATTTGTGATAAATTTTGTAATAAAAACTTTAGTTACAAAATCTACTTATTTGCTATGAAAAAGGTTTTCGTCCCATATCAACGAAGAAAATTAATTTTCGTCAATTAGTGATTTAAATTTTTTCATTGCTGATCTATGATGAAAATCAATTTTTGTTGCTTATATGTGATGACAATCAATTTTGGTTGCTAATATATGACAAATCTTTTTCATGGTTTGTTAGAGTAGAAATTGTAGAGTCATTATTTTGCGACGAAAATAATTTTTGTCCTTGATCATTGATTTGCAACGAATTTTGTTATAAATTTTTTTATTGTAAATTTTGCTACGATTTTCTATTTTTTTTCAACTTAAAATTTTGTGACGAAAATATTTTTGTTACAAAATTTTCCTCATATTTACCTTGCAAAAATTGATTTTTTTTATTACAAGTTTATCATCCCACTGAAAAAATATATCCTATAATATACTGTAATTGAGAATTAAATCATAAATATTTAAGAGACTACACTCAGTCACTACCCCATAGTCGGTTTGGTGGCTTGCTGTTAGAGTATTAAAACAACTCCAATTAATAGTTATTTTAGCTTTTCATGTTTAAGGGAAAGTTGATTCATGTTGCTCGTACATTCAGTGGTTGCAGTTCATTGAATGTGGGCATTTTTGCCCTAAATGGCAACAACCTCGTCAATTGTAATTAAAATTGATAGGCATTTCGATTTGGTTTTTCTTTCGTACATGGAATTTCTCATTTCAGTTTTTTCCTCGAAGAAACGTGTACCAATTATAATAATGATTTAATTACAATAGCTCCATGCCCATTCTACGTACCCGGCATGTAAGTTCACAGTCATATCCTTTTTATCGCATGAAGTTTAGCATGACATTTACGGAGCAAACAAGGAAATTTATAAGATAAATTCCTCGGTGAAACAGTACTACCATCACATTTTTATTTTAAAAAACTGAGATAATTTGCAAAGGTTCCACGCGACGACGACAATTACGAGAATTTCATAGTGCAAACAAAAGGACATCTCGAATCCCACCGCACTGAGAAGCAGTGGTCGATCAAGGAGTCGCCGGCCGGAACGGGTTCGGAATTTCCAACCCGGGATTGGGCACAAAAGTGTCGTCGATCCCGGGAAGAAACTGGGCGTTCCTCGCGGCCGGACCGCTGCTGTCCAAGCCGCCGACCGCCGGCAACTCACGGCTTCCGAGTTCGTACCTTCCGATGCCGGGAATGAGCACGGTGCCCTCCTGGACGCCGTAGCAGTCAGGCTCCTTCTTGTCGGAGCTCGCCGGAGTTCCACGTCCGGCGAAGGCAGGAAGAGCAAAGGCCGAGAAGCCCAACAAGAGGAGCACGAGATGGCAATGCAATGAGGCAGCCATTGGACGTACGTCCAAGAAGAAGAAGAAGAAGAATGAGGATTGATGGTTGATGGAATTCCTTCCGAGTGCTCTGTTTTTATAAGAAGAGAGTAGGTGCGAAATGGCGGTGATTCATCGCCTCACCAACTTGTTGCCGCTCATTAACTATGTAGCTGGTGGAAAAGAAGATTGGCACAGTGTAATAGCGTTGATTTTTTCTTTTTTGATAGTTTAATTTATATATTTTTATTGGATGATTTATCGATCGGAACCGGCGAGCATTAAAGCGAGAGGACGAACGTGGAGTGAGTGTTTCGCGAGATTGTTTAGAATTTGTTAATTAATGGTAATATTAAAGGTTAATTTAGTTTCATATAAAATAATTATAGTAAACGGTGATTACTAAAAATCATAAAACCAATATATACAAAGAAAATGGAAATTATCTCTAATTAAGTATCTTGTCGAGGCAATTTATTTTATTTCTGGCCTCTCGTGGTTGCTTAAGTTTGCAAAGAGGGTCCAAGTTGATGTCGAATTTAATATTGAACCATACGATCCAAGTTTTTATAATTATATGAACTGGATTGGAATTGATTGCCCAATCAATTAATTCACCATTTGATTGAATTATTAAATCTAAAGCGAAATAATTATACAAGTACATTGTTGCATTGTGTAAATATCTTTTACTATAAATATATGTATTCTTTTTTAATTACAAATCTCGACCTCATAAATTGCATCAGGTTTTATATATTGAAAAAACAATTTTCATACGGTTTTTAAAATTTCTAAAAACGATGTATTTATATAATTTTCAAAAAATATTAAAAATATTAATTTTTCACAAATAAAATATTTTCAGAAGTATAGTTTAATCTAAAAACGACAGATCAAAGTTTTTTTTATTTGATTTAATTTTCGAAAAAAAAACAAATGATAATTGAAATGTGCTCGATCTGAGCTTAAGAATCATTATTGGATTAGACTTCCACCGAACGCTCATTTAAAACCCATTAACCTCGCTAGCTGCCTACCACTCTTCTCCCCTCCGTTGCCAACTGATTCCTCCAGCTTTTAAATGGACATGGGCTTCTTATCAGGACTAAGGACGCTACGTCACTATCCGACCATAATGACCTAATTAATCGGCGTAATTTAAATATTGGGTGCCAATAAAAATTTATACATAATTAAAGATGACCCCAAAAGAAAGTCAAAACAATGAGGTCGGCTGACATGATGAAAAGTCAATAAAGGTCAAAAGCTTCTACTATGGACGTGTTTGGTTCGGGGTTATCGCTGATAACCTTAATTGGTTATCAACGATAGCCTTATTTGGTTTAAATAATTGGTGATTACTGGTGATGCAACATTCCCACCACATTAACAATTAGGGAATAGAATTAGGAATCATAAAACCTTGGAAATCTTAGGTTTTTTTTACGATTCCTAGGTTATCAATATTTTTTTCTAAATTATCCTTCGAATCTTCCCCAACATTCTCTCAGAGCTCAACGCCCCTCCGCCTCTTCCCCAACAGTCGGCGCCGCTTGCTGCCTCGCTCCGCTTGCTGCCTCGCTCCGCCACCAGTTCGACCTTTCCCTTGCTGGCACAGAGCAATACAGCATCGAACGAGGAGATGAGCAAGAGTAAATTACAAGGGACAAAATCTTCTTCCGCCTTCTCCCCTTCGATCTCCTCCACGAGATCTTCTTACCCTTCGACTTCTGCCCAACAGCTGTCACGAGCTCGTCGCAATCAACATGGGGCCGCGCCGATCACTTTCCTTTTTTGCTTCCCCTTCGTGGAGATTGTTCATAATCATTCTGTGCTTTTCGAGTACCAATCGAAATTGATTCGTGGGGCGTCCATGGCTTACGGAGGAGGAGACGTTGCTGCTTGGGAGAAAGAAGATGTCGGCGTGGAAAAATTGGGCATGAGGGAGAAGCACAGTAGAAAGGTAAGCATATTAAAAAATTTAACCACATATCTTATCTGAATATATATAAATTTAAAGTATATATAATTAGTTAATGACATATCTAATCATATTTAAAATATATATAAATTTATTTTAAATTTTAAAATTATAAATCAATTTTATTTATTTATTATATATATTATCAATTTATTAATTAATAATATTATAATAATTTAATTTAATCTAAAAAATAATCATATAATTGAACCAGGGGTAATGCAGTAAATGCTAAATTAGATTATACCATTAGTTAGGTTGAACCAAACAAGATAAGGATTATATTTTATTCCCCATAATCTTGGTTATGTGATTACCAAGTAATCATATAACCAAGGTTATGCTTGATAACTTGAACCAAACATACCCTATGAGTTATCCGATTGGATTACACGGCCGGTCGGACATGAGTGTCTGACTGGGTGTCCAACTCAATATGGAAAATCAGATTATCAACACCAACTCGGGCCTCCTGTCGGTCGGAGTTAGCATAATAACTGTGGACCATCAAGTTATCCTCATCAGTTAATAGTGATTTTTTTGATCCGCGACTGGGATCGATTGAGCCTCAAGGTCGACCAGGCTCAATTTTCTTTCACTCAGTTCCAGGGATAGGCCGAGCGAGCGTCAAGTTAGGGGTTGTACCCCATAAGACTGAACGGGCATCCTCCTGACTTGTCCACAGCCGATCAAACTACAGCGGGACCCACATACGATTTATCGTACTTTTTTGGAAGTTTGTGCCGCTGACAACAGAGCATGTCTAAATCATACTTTAAAAGGTTCTAGTTTATCACATCGAAGATTTGCGTGCTCGCTTAATAAAAGGTGTCATGAATACTTTTTGACTTATTTTTTCCTAAGACGCTTTGGAAAATATGTACATACTTTGGGATACGTGCGCAGACACTACAGTGACACTCTAAATGGAGGTCTTCATCTACAGCGGAGGTATGTGATACTTGTTATTCTACACGCTTTAGGCTACTGTTCATTTCTACTATTCTTCTCCACTGAATCAAAGATTGACTTGAGTGTCAAAGGGCCAAAGTCGGGGACCCCTTCTCGGCCGAGTACTAACGCCCTTGGTTTTATAGGACAGCGCAGAGTCTTCATCCAGTCTACCACAGAGCCACGTTCCCAACGTACCGTCTTCTCTACTTTCAGACAGAATCAACACATTTAGAAGGTAATATAATATAGTACAGTTAGGGTCATAAACGAGACCAATCAAATCAAATTTTACATTATTCAAATTTATTTAATAAGATAATCAAACTAAATCGAAATCAAATTTTATATTATTCAAATTTATTTAATAAGATAATCAAATCATTATTATTCACTAACAACATTCATAAATATTAATGAACTGAACATATATTTATTCAAACTTGTTCATTTAATTTAATAGATTATTTAAACTTGTTCATTTAATTAATTTAATTTACTGGATTGTTCAAACTTATTCATTTAATTGATTTAGTGTAAATATATAATGTATATTAAATGAATATAAATAAGTTATTACCTAAATCGGTATTTCGAAAACTAGACTATTGTTAAGACGGTCGAGCTAGTAATTTGGCCTATTAAATTTGATAAATTAAAAAACTTGTATCACAGAAATAATTCGTACATCATGTGTATAAAGTTTTTAATATAAATTTGACAAATATATAAATTGAATAGTTGAATTGCTAAAAATAACATATATAAGTTAATGATAGAAATTTCCCACATTCCAATGTAGTATGATTTCTCCAAGTTAGGGTGTTGGCTCCAATGATTTCTCCCAGTTCCATATTTAAGATATAATTTCTCTATCAAAATCATTAACTTTGTGCTACTCAATTATTATCAAAACTCTTATAACCAAAAACTTAACTCACCGCAGTTGCATCTGACTCGGTCTAACTTTGGATAATTCTTTTTGCGTTTCAGTATTTTACGAATTCTTCTTAGAATATTTTATTCACTCACTATTTTGGCTTCGCAGGTGGGAGTTTGCAGTTGCGGCAAGGCAACCGCCACTCTACAACAATAAGCGAAATTTCTCAGCGACTTTAGCAGAACCCTCTCAAAACTCGTGGCTCGACGTAGGCCTTGCCGACCTACCTTGGTTCATGCACATGGTCAGATTGTCGAAGGCGCGCAGAATAAATGCGCCGCGTGCCTCCGTTGGAGCAAAACAAGGCCAATCTCGATCCGCACTCAATTTATGTTGCGCCTTATTCCACAGATCTTACTTGGCACAATCCGAGTTCGAGCCGTGTTACACATTGCACAAATCTGTGCTTAAAACAGCTTACGCGTCGCTAAGAGATCCGAGTCGCTCAGAGATCCAACAAACTTCACGTTGCATGAGTTTGGGGCCCAAAGTCAAGATCCAAGTTGACTCGAGGTCAAGGCTTGAACACCGGAACCATTCGTAAATAGATCTAATAGAATTAGAATTGATATGGAGTGGGTCCAGAAGTAATGTGAAGTTAATAGTTAAGATAATATAATAAGTTAAAGTTAAAGATAAGATGATAATTAAAGTAAGGGTATATATATTCGGATGAACTACCTCTCTCAGAAGTGTGGCTTTCGGTATAAACCTGAACAAACTTTAACTCGATCGGAGTCATGGGACACGACTTCTTATATTTTATGGGCAAGTCCCTTAACATACAATAGGTAGGCCTCATACTCGGTTGGATATAAGGGACTTAACTTCCCATTCTTACGATACAACGCTCAATATATGACCTGTCGGCCTAAAGTGTCGGTCGGACATAAGGGTCTCAACGTCCCACTCAGTGCCAAAACACACATAATAAACTCGACCGGCTCCTACAACGATTGAACATACAGGGCTAGCTAGCTCTTCGATTCTACAATACAACTCTCAACGCCCCACTCATGACATCTGACATTCTCAGCTGCCTCATTAATACGAGGATTGTAAAATATGATTCATGTGCATAAAATAAAATCTTCCTCGAAAGTTGGCGGTATATATTTCATTACTCGACATATTCTGACACCAAATATTCTCACATCATGATTACGGAGTTTTAAGAGTCAGTATAAAAAAAAGGTCCTCTTACCATATACACTCTACAACGTTATAATATGCATGCATATACTGTTCATCTTCTTCTCTACTTTTTGCTCAGTTGTTGCACTGACTTGAGTATCGAAATGTCTGCGCTAGAGCCCCTTCCCTGATTCTTACTCTAATGCACCCTTTTGCTCTCTTTGCGGTCTGTACAGTAAGGAGTGTTATGTGTCATTTCTTCTCCATTCCAAAATCTTCTCCCAGTTAACGATAAAATTATCAGCCCAACACACTATCTCCATTGCTTTAATTAGAACTAGATCTCATTGGGTAACTCTAATTATCATAGTCATATTTGAGACTATTTCGTCATCTTCAACAAGGATTAGGAAGAAAAAAAAAGGGATCGAATGCATTCGAAGAAGTAAAATAAAAGGCTTGCAAATCTATTAGTCACCTTACTCATCGCATTAAATCACAAACACAATAAATAATGAGTGCTCAAGTGACATGATCATGCCAGTTATAACTTGTTTGGAGCTACCGGCTATGTTAGATTGAGCATGACATGAAAATTATTAAGACTAGCAGGTAATTTGAACATAATACCTTGGCACCTCTTTGGTTCCAGTGGTACGGCCGAGTAGATATCACAAACTAGCAGGATGTGAACCTGCGGACCGACAGTGCGATTTACCGTGCAGACTAATTGTGTTAGGAGGGTTATATATATATAGAGAGAAATGTTCTCCTGCGGTGTAATTCTTATGGTCTGGTGTGGTAGAGATGATTTAACATTCCACGTCAAAGTCACAGCGCTGCGGACATGCTTCCTGATCGGTCACCAGTCCGATCAGGAGGTTCCCTGATCGGTCCAGAGACCGATCAGGAGGTTCCCTGATCGGACTGGTGACCGATCAGGAAGCATGTCCGCAGCGGTCCGCACGGCTTTGTCCGCAGCGTCCGGTCGCGACCGGATTCCGACCGGATCGCGACTGGATTCCGACCGGATCGCGGCCAGAATCGGCAACGCTGTGTCTGCTAGCGTTGCGGCAGATTTTGGCCACGAAACGGCCGGATTCCGGCCGTCATCTGGCCGGAATCCGGCCGCGATCCGGCCGACGGTGGCCGGGCGTCCAGTGGAAGGTCGGCAGTCGGTGGTTTGGCGAGGTCGGCGAAGAAGACGAGAAGAGAGATGATGTCGCGTTTTTTTTTTTTTGCTTTGACGTGGAATGTCAAATCATCTCTACCGCAAGAATTACACCGCAGGAGAACATTTCTCTCTCTCTCTCTCTCTCTCTCTCTCTCTATATATATATATATATATATATATATATATATAGAGAGGTCGAGCAGATATCACAAACTAGCAGGATGTGAACCTGCGGACCAACAGTTGGATCTACAGTGCAGACTAATTATGTTAGGAGGGTTATATATATATAGCCGAGCAGATATCACAAACTAGCAGGATGTGAACCTGCGGACCGACAGTGCGATCTATCGTGCAGACTAATTGTGTTAGGAGGGTTATATATATATATATATATATATAGGCTAATAATATAGGCCGAGCAGATATCACAAACTAGCAGGATGTGAATCTGCGGACCGACAGTGCGATCTACAGTGCAGACTAATTGGGTTAGGAGGGTTATATATATATATATATATATAAAATAAATTTAAGTAAGATATCATTTTTCTCCTAAATTATTGTATAAATTGGTAAAATTAACCCTAGCAGGTGGCGGCAGTATGGTGTGTCATGTGCGGCACTTAACCAATCTGGCCGGAATATAGTAAGCAGTCAGTCACCAAGGAGGTATGGTGGGACCTAGAGGTGCAAATGAATTAATCGGTTTGTAAATTTTATCAGCCGGCTCAAAAAATATTCCAGCCGAATTTAAATATGTTTAAATATATATTTTTTTAGTCCAACTTAAATCTATACTATTTTATTCAATTAACATAAATCTAACTCTAATTATTTTTATACGATTTTAACTTAAATATATTCAAATTAAAATTTAAATAATTTAAACCAAATTTAAATCAAAGTCAATTCGAATTATAATTCAAATATACTTGAATCAATGTTCCAATAATTCAAATCAACTCGAGTTAAAATTTTCTTTTGAATAGAATTTGAATTAAAATTATTTATATTTTCAAACTTCGAAACGAGTTTTGAATATTATATATATTTTTTAAACTTAAACTTAAATATCGATATTTTTATATTATTCGGCTCGATTAAATTCATTTATATTCTTAGTCGGCCCCAAATTCTTCTACACGACATATTTTGCACTGCCGACCTAAGAGCATCACTAACTGTAAGAGCATCACTAACTGTGGAGAGGGGTTTTGACCCCTTTTTTTTTTTTTTTTTTTTTTTTTTATAATTATCCTAAGCTGAGTTTGAAAAATCAAACCTAATTTTTAAATTTTTTATCAGACATAAGGGGAAATTTTTTTGAAAAGCTGAAAAAAATCACCCTCGGAGAGGCTACAATGAGCACAATTTTGCTGTGAGACCTCCCCACAACGACCTAAATTAACACACTAGAGTGAACTGTGAATTTTATAGTGTTATGATATCAATTGTTGGTCCATTATAGTTGACAAGAGGGAGGTGAATTATCCTGCACAAATAAATAATAAATACTTTTTTCAAACAATCACGTTTAATTTTAAAATAATTACACGCTTAAAAGAAATATTACAGAATAAAAGAGAAGTACGAGACAATCACTTTACTTGGTTGGCAATCAGAGGGTTGCTACTCCCAGGCAATTAAGCTCACTATGAAGATCTCCTTCTCAAATAAAACGTCGGAAGCGGAGAAGCCTCGTACACGGAAATAGCGCCCGAAAATGTAAAACAAAATAAAACTTGAAGTACAGTGTGTGTTGTTTCGAAAAGAAGAAGACCAGGGCTTTATTTATAGCTCACTGGTCGAAAATGATTATTTGCTGACGTGGCATGGTCCGGGCACCCCCAGTGTGGAAAATCTTATCATCACGCAAACGGCTACGCAACGGACGCGGGATAAAGTTTTATCCCGGTCCGAGCCCCCGGAGCAGATCTAGGCAGTCGAACTCCCTTCCTCGACGAGGCGGGCGTCGAGGCGACCCTAGGCTGACCCAGGGGGTCCGATCGCCAGGAGCATCCCGGTGCCTGGACTTGATCTAGGTGCCCAGATAGTCAACATCTCATTGACTGTCCAGTTCTGCTCAAATCTGGCTCCGCTCGCTTAGGTGATCTCGACCATCCGAAATAGGGTTCACCCGAACCCATTTTCTGACCTTCTCGAGCAATCTTCCACTCTGGCTTTTCGTCCCTCAGAAACGCATGCGCTTCCTTCTCGTTCGCCAGCGTACTCTTCCGTAGCACCTCATCCCTCGGACGCACCGACTCCGTCGACTCTCTCTCTCTCTCTCGTGCCGTCTTTCTCGCAAGCTGCATCTTTCGCTCGACTTTTTGTGCTCCTAAGTTCTTGCACACTTAGACAAGACATCAAAAGATAACAGGATATAACTTAACTTAGTTGATCATATCAAAACTACCACGGGGTACTTACAATCTCTCCCTTTTTATCGTGAGCAATCTAAGTTAAGTTAAGGAATATCAAAACAAATAATATTAAAATAACATATACATAATTTGTAATTTAAAATGTACGCTCTCCTAGACTTTATCTCTATTTTTTCCCCTTTGATCACATTAAAAATAGGAAAAATATTGAAAATAAGTTTGAAATAAATATGAAATTATCTTTAAAAAACATACTAATATTAAAAAAAATTAAAATTTTAAAAATTTTAACTTGTAAGGGTTGAAAAATTCTAAAAATTTATATAACAATTAAACCAATATATTTAAAGTAGTAATAAAATTTTCATGAAAATTTAAAAATGATTTGAGTAGTAATAAATTATTTTTTATAGAAAGAAGTATTTTTATAAAAAAAAATACTTAAAAATAGTTTTTAAGCTCAAAAAATCTTTAAAATTTTTTTAACAATTGATATCAGAGTAAGATCACTTCAGAAGGACTAACCCTCAACTGAAACAAAGACGATTGCCGGAATATGTTTCTATTCGTCGAAGTTTGAAGAAAATTTTACACACTAAATAAAATAGAAGTATATTTTAAAACTAACTTTGATATATTCTTTTTTTATTTTGTTTATTTTGTTTTTTTAGAACGGCTTTCCGGTACCAGATCCACCATCCAAAATCAAACGGCAATCTCGATGTTATGATTGAGTCAAACGGGTAGCGTCATCGATTGTCGTGTTGGTTGCTACTCGGAAAGCCTAACGGTTCCACTGTACAAAAATTTGTACAAAGGTTGAACCTTTTCCTAGCTACCATGTGTTCTTTTAAATTAAACTTGGATCGCCTGCGGAACTTTACACGTTTGATCCTAAGTTTAACTTATTTGTTCTTTTAAGTTTAGATTTGGATCTCCTGCGAAACTTAACACGTTTGATCCAAATCACCTAGGTTACGAAGACAATTAAATATCTATTTCCAAAATTGGCTTCCAGTACTGACGTGGCGAGGCACATGACCTTCTTGGATATGGGAACAACCACCACCGACTAGACAAAGCCTTTTAAGTAAAGCTAATATTTAGTTTCCTTAAATAACTCTAGGTTAACCAAAAAGAACAATCAAATCACAAGGAAAAAAAAAATAAAAGAACACAACATCGAAAACAAATTCGAAATACTAGAATCGCATGCCTCTTGTATTTGGTATTTTTATAAAGAAATAAAACTTGTATGATGTGGAAATTAAATACTAGTATACCTTTTCTTTTGCAAACAAAAACCTCTAGGTCTTCTACCGTATTCCTCTTCTAATCCCGGACGTTGTGTAGACAACGATCTTCCGAGACGAGAACCACCAAGGCACCTTCTTCTTCCTTCCTTCAAGTTTCGGCCAAGCATATCTTCTAAAGGATGAAGAACTTTTTTTTCACCAACCAAGCTCCAAGGGATGCAAGCTTTCTCTCATTCTTCCTCAAGCTAGATCCGACCACCTTCTCCAAGCTCCAAGAGATAAAGGATTTCGGCCACACAAGAGGAAGAGAGAAAAGGAGAAGGGCCGGCCACACCAAGGAAGAAAAGAGGGAGAAAATAGAATAGAGTCGTTCACCATGAAGGCACCTCTACCCCCTCTTTTATAATCCTTGATCTTAGCAAATAAGGAAATTTAAATAAAAACTTCCTTAATTCTTTTGCCATGAAAAGGAAAATTTTATTTAATTAAAAATAATTTTTCTTTTCATTATAACATGGCCGACCACTTATTTCCCCAAATCAAGGAGAGTTTTAATTAAACAAGAATTAAAACTTCCTAATTTGTTTCCGGAAATTTATAAAAATTTCTCCAATAATTTTTATCCCTTCATGATTGGTTTATAAAAAGGAAATTTAATAAATTAAAATCTTTCTTTTAAACATGTGGATAAAAAGAAAGTTATCTCTAAAAATTAAAATATCTTTTTAATCTAATAAGGAAAGATATCAAATCTTTTCTTAATCTCTTGTAGAAACTTATAAAAGAGAATATTTAATTTTTAAACTCTCTTTTAAATCATGAACATGGTTAAAAAGGAAAGTTTTCTTAAAATTTAAAATCCACCTTTTAATCAACAAATAAGGAAAATTTTCAAATTTTAAACTCTCTTTTAAACATGTAGATGATTTACAAATAAGGAAAGTTTTTACCAAAAATTAAAACCATTCTTTTAATCTATAAATAAGGAAAGAGATTAATCTCTTCTCTTAATCTTTTGTAGAAAGCTATAAAAGGAAATTTTTAATTTTAAACTCTCTTTTAAAACCATGATATCCACATAAGAAATAATTTTAATAAAAATCATTTTTAATATTTTAGTGGCCGACCACCTAAGCTTGGAACCCAAGCTTTGGCCAGCCACCAACTTGGCTCATCCACTTGGTCTTGGCCGGCCCTAGCTTGAGTTCCAAGCTAGCTTGGCCGGCCCCATTGGATGGGTAAGAAGGTGGGTATGTGATGGATATAAATCTTTATATACAAGAGGCTACGATAGGGACCGAGAGGAGGAATTGGTTTTGGTCTCCCGATGAAATTAAGCTTCCCGTGTTCGCCCCGAACACACAACTTAATTTCATCAATAATAATTCATTCCACTAAAGAACTATTATTGAACTACCGCACCAATCCCAAATTACATTTTGGGCTCCTTCTTATTATGAGTGTGTTAGTCTCCCTGTGTTTAAGATGTCGAATGTCCACTAATTAAGTGATTTACTGACAACTCATTTAATTAATATCTTAGTCCAAGAGTAGTACCACTCAACCTTATCATCATGTCGGACTAAGTCCACCTGCAGGGTTTAACATGATAATCCTTATGAGCTCCTCTTGGGGACATTCTCAACCTAGATCACTAGGACACAGTTTCCTTCTATAATCAACAACACACACTATAAGTGATATCATTTCCCAACTTATCGGGCTTATTGATTTATCGAACTAAATCTCACCCATTGATAAATTAAAGAAATAAATATCAAATATATATACTTGTTATTATATTAGGATTAAGAGCACACACTTCCATAATAACTAAGGTATTTGTTCCTTTATAAAGTCAGTATAAAAAAAATGACCTCTAATGGTCCTACTCAATACACTCTAAGTGTACTAGTATAATTATATAGTTAAGATAAACTAATACCTAATTACACTACAACCTTCCAATGGTTTATTCCTTTCCATCATGGTCGTGAGCTTCTGTTTATAATTTATAAGGTACTGATAACATGATCATCTGTGTGTGACACCACACACCATGTTATCTACAATATAAATTAATTGAATAACTACATTTATCATAAATGTAGACATTTGACCAATGTGATTTTTATTTCTAGATAAATATTTATACCAAAAGCTAGACTTTTAATATACATCCTAACATGTCGATGTTTCATGATTTAGTTTACAATTCTGACACCACTTCAGTGTTCTTGTAGTGGCGTTCAAGTCAATCTATCTAGCTGATAATCGAAAATCAACGGTAATTTACCAAAGGACGTATGTAGATATCTAAATTTACCAAAAGGCGTACACTACTTTGGTATTTACCAAAGAACGTACTTTGTTAAATGCATTTCCTATTTTACTCACCTAACAATTTGACCTTTTCTCCCATTTTTATTTTCCACTATATTTCTCTCTCTTTTCTCTCTCCTCTTTTTTGTATCGACATGCAGAACATATGAATAACATTGGTCTATTTTTTAATAATATTTTAATACATTTGAAAAGGCAAAAATAAACAATGAATAGCATATTTGAACTCCTTGTAATTTCAGAAATCCACTGGAACTAAAATGAGTGTAATCGGAGCTCTCTAAGTTGATTAGTGAGTTTTGGTCAAAATCCACTGATGGACCTAGAGAGCTCCGATTGCACCCATTTCAGTTTCTATGGATTTCTGAAATTGCAAGGAGTTCAAATTGTGTCCATTATTTATTTCGGCTTTTCATAGATGTTAATATATAAAATCAAAGAATTATCGAAAAAGCTCACGTTGGGCCTGATATGGAATCATATCAGGCCTAACTTGGAAAGCCAAGTTATGGTACATTAGTGCAAAGCATACTTTGAACTGTATATTAGATCAGTCATTGTGGAAGCTGAAAAGGGAAATTTCCAACAGAAGTTACAAAAATGTATTGGCTTTTTCAGTATTGCAATACATTTATTACAAGATAATAAACTTTTCAGGGAATTCCATTATTTAAAGGCTGATTTACCCTAATAAAAGAAATACATACTGAACCATGAAAATGCTTTATAGAATGACTATCTAGTGTTTCAAATCATTAAAATGAAATACATATTTAATGATCTACCTGATTGCGTGCTTGAGTAACATCAGCTTCTAAGACTCTATAGGAGAGTTTGCTTATCTCACGCATAATTACATAGGCCAAGTCATCCAAACAATCAGGCTGCTCAAAAATGGGAAAAGCAATTAGCCACAAAGTCAGCTCTGAGAAGAGCCGAATGGATAGTTAAGTGTTATAGGTAACTGCAAAATCCATTTGTTTCATACAATTTAACTAATCACCATTTGACAACAGATGCTTTACAACATCAAAAAGTATAGCATGTGTATATATCAAATTTTTAGAAAAAGTTCAACAAGTAAGACAAAAGCAAAGATCTTTACAGTTCAAATATCATATAATACCATAGAAAATAAATAGAACTTGGAAGTCCATATTTTCCAATAAAAAAAAGATAATTCTAAGTGGGGGTTGCACATCTAATGGCAGGTATAGAATAATTCGGAGTGGATAAAGCCATAATTAACCTCATTCCTGTATATCATCAAGACAAACTTGCAACATTTCCACCATCTACTTATGATATAGTACAAAATCCATTTCCAAACTAACAATTAAGTGTGAATTGCTGCCAATATGTGACATGATGACTAACAATTTTATATCATCCAGGATGCAGCAATAGAGCAAATTGCTGCAAGTTTCTTTCATACAACCTCACTCTTTAAGTGTGAATATCAACATATGACTTTAACTAAATAATTATATACTTCAATATTGCATAAGCACCAACAGATGCCTGAGTCTCTGACTAACTAGATATCAAAATAGAACCCCCAATAGCTGATTACATTAGAGCGACCATTTTCAAAAATGAGATTAAGATCCACGTGGGCCTGATATGAAATCATATCAAGCCCAACTTTCATCAACGCCGGAGAAGTTTTATAGGTCCACCCAGAATTGGTTGATCATCATAGGTATTTATTTTGTTAATGGTTCTATTTGACTGCTACATTAACCTAATTTTTAGGACTAGTGCAAATTATAGACAATTTAGCAAAAAACGATGATACTGCAGTCAGAAGGTCTAGTTTCTTAATATGATATTTTCTAAATCTTGTGTATCACTTGAATGTTATCTTCTCATAGGCACTACGCTATGGAGTTTGAAATCAAGCATTCTTAGTCATTCTCTCACTTGTGATCTACCTCTATGTCCCTGTGTGTGCATGCCAATGACTTTCATTTTAGGTTTAGGGAGAAACAAACTTTTGAAAGCTGTCTGTTTTCATGTTATGATGATAACTTTCATATTTACATGGCTGACTTCATTATTTTCCCATACATATAACTTCTCCAACGTTGATGAAAGTTGGGCCTGATATAATTTCATATCAGGTCCACATTGGGTCTGATATGATTTCATTTTAGGCCCGCGTTGGGCCTGATATGATTCCATATCAGGCCCAACGTGAGCTTTTTGATGATTTTTTGATTTTATATATTAACATCTATGAAAAGTAAAAATAAATAATGAACACCATATTTAAATTCCTTGAAACATCAGAAATCCATAGGAACTGAAATGAGTACAATCGGAGCTCTCTAGGTCCATCAGTGGGTTTTGACCGAAACCCACTTATGGACCTAGGGAGCTCCGATTGCACCCATTTCAGTTCCTATGGATTTCTGATATTGCAAGGAGTTCAAATATAGTGTCCATTATTTATTTCTCCTTTTCATAGATGTTAATAGATTAAATCAAAGAATCGGCAAAAAAAACCCACGTTGGGCCTGATATGGACTCATATCAGGCCCAACATGGGTGTTTTTGATGATTCTTTTATTTTGCATATTAACATCTATGAAAAGTCAAAATAAATAATGGACGCCATATTTGAACTTCTTGCAATTTTAGAAATCTATAGAAACTAAAATGGGTGCAATCGGAGCTCTCTAGGTCCATCAGTGGGTTTTGACCGAAACCCACTGATCGATCTAGAGAGCTCCGATTACACTCATTTTAGTTCCAGTGGATTTCTGAAATTGCAAGGAGTTCAAATATGCTATTCATTGTTTATTTTTACTTCTTCAAATGTATTAAAATGTTATTAAAAAATAGACTAATATTATTCATATATTCTGCATGTCAATACAAAAAAGAGAAGAGAGAGAAGAGAGGGAAATATAGTGGAAAAGAAAAACGGGAGAAAAAGTTAAATTGTCAGAAGGGTAAAATAGGAAATGCATTTAACAAAGTGCGTTCTTTGGTAAATACCAAAGTAATGTACGCCTTTTGGTAAATTTAGATCTCTACATGCGCCCTTTGATAAATTATCGGAAAATCAAACAAAAGTAATTTATGTATCTGAAGTAAAGTGTCATTATAATTTATATTTTTAAATATTTAATAATTTATCAAAAAAAATAATTAATCAGGTTGGGTAACGAGCCTGGGATGACCGGCCCGACCCCATAAAAATTTTCCACCGGTCACCAGGGTAAATCGGGAAGCACTCATAGCGGGCAGTCTAGGAGCCCAGCATCCTTTAGTTGCGTGCCCCATTTGGAGGAAAAATTTCTACAAATTCACCATAGCTAGGGCTCGAACCGCGGGTGTCTGGGTGACAACCTGAATGTCCTACCGCTGCACCATAGTCCTAGGGGCTTTAATAATTTATCAAAGGACCTATTAGATTTAGGAATGGACTAAAAGTCACTAGTGTTTGATATTGGGTTAATTTTTAATTTAGTCCCTCATTATTTGATGTACGACGGACTTCCATTGGATAGAGGAAGGTTCTACGGTTTGTATGTGGCAGAGTATTGGAATATTCTCTGATGAATTTCTGTTACTTTCTGACAAATTATTGTGATTCCCTGACAGTATTGTCCCTGTAGGGGTTCAACCAGCTAGGAGGTCGACCGGGAGTAAAATCGGCTGGTATTAGATTGAGAGCCCTGCCCAGGAGTAGTAAGGGGACTGCGCCCTAAACCCGACCAGCTAAGAGGCCGACCGAGATTAGGACTGGGAAGATGCCCATAAGAAGGGGACAAAGCTCTAGGTCCGACCGAATAAGAAGCCAACATGGATTATGACTATGATGATGCCCAAGAGAAAGGGACTGAGCCCTAGGTTTGACCAGATAAGAGGCCGACCAGGATTAGGACTGGGATGATGCGCAGGAGAAGGGGACTGAGGCCTGAGTCCGATCGACTAAGAGGCCAGTTGGGATTAGGACTGGGATGATGCCTAAGAGAAGGGGATTGATCCCTAGGTCTGACCAGCTAAGAGGTCGGCCGAGATTAGGAGAGTGGACTACTTGACACGTAATCTTTAACCATGACCGTTACCTACTTCTGACTTTTAACTGTCACATCATTTAACTATCATTTCTATCGTTTCATCATCTAATATTTCCCACATCCGTTAGAAAGATATAAAAAATGATCACCAACCTTTGCTTCCTCGACATACACTTCCTTCTCCTCTCAAACTTCTTCTTTTCTTGCATAAAAAAATAATCAAAAAACAAAATGTATCATTTAAAAAAATATATATAAATTAATATAAAAATAAATATGTAAAGACGTAGTTTTTCTGACATAGATTTTTAATTTTCACCACCTTCTTGACCTCACCCAACCTCGTTCGAAAGAAAATAATAGTATTAATCAAAATATAAAATGAAAGATAATTCATAAACTCAATCAAATAATAAATTTTAAAAATCATAATTATAAAAGTGAACAACATACTAAAACTCTCTCTATATAAATGATATATTATCCAACTTCGTGTCCGAGTGAGAGGGATCAACCAAAGAGATGTCAAAAAGCTATGTATTTTTTCTATCGGGGTAGATCAACCATGGATGCTACTTAATAAAACAACTAATAAAAAATACAGAAAAAATAAACATGTTTTTACATACGAATTTTATTACTCAGGAAAGGCTTACGATGGAATTATAGAAATTTGTACTTTTGGTTCATAGATAAGATAAAAACTATCTAACAATTATATTGATGTGATGAAAGATATATGTGTTGATATAGTTACTACTGATACAGTTGTTGAGAGTGAGAAATTATATTTTTATAATGTAGGTTGACAACAAGGTTAAACTTTAATCAACTTCTCATGCATTGATTTTTGGCGAACCTCCTTTGTGTTTATTATTCAAAGTCAATAATGAGAATCTAATAGAATGAATTTGAAAGCTTGGATTGTCGGAAATTAAAACCTTTAAAAGCTACCAAATGTAGGTTCTGTAATGAGAAGAAAAAGATCCTTCGGGACGATCTAGTAGCTAATATATAAGATATTGTCATCATGAGATTTGAGATTTGAGATTTGAATCTCGATAAAATCAAGATAAATGTCTCCCTTATATGCTAGTAATTATTTCAAACACTAGTCGCCGCCCATGATTTACCTCTTTCGTATTAGTCTTGGGACGGGTTAACAGGGGCGCTGGAGGCGAGCGTATTCGCTTTTTGCCACCATGTAATAAAAAGAAAAAGTCCCTAGGGCTATGGTACCATGATAGGATATTTAGGTTGTCACCCAAGTATCCGTGGTTCAATCTCTAGTTATGATGTATTTGTAGAAATTTTTCCTCTAAATAGGGAGCGCAACCAAAGAATGCTGGACTTCTGGGCTGACCGCCACGTGCGCTTTTCGATTTATCCTGGTAGCTAGTGGAAAATTTCCGTAGGGTCGGGCCGGTCACAACAGGGATATTAAATTAGGCTAATTGAGATTATCATTTTTGTCATCGGGGTTATGGTGTCGCAGTAGGATATCCAGGTTGTCACCTAGGAACCCATGATTCGATCGCCAGCTATAACATATTTACAGGAATTTTTTCTCCAAATGAGGGGGTGCAATCAAATGATGTTGGGCTTCTGGGCTGGACACCGCGTGCGCTTCCCGAATTACCCTAAAGACAGGTGGGAACCTTCCATGGGACTAGACCGGTCACTCCAGAGATAGTCAATAAGGCAAACTGAGATTATCATATTTTTTTTAAACATGAAGAAAAAATCAACAACAAATAAAGTAGATAAAAAGTATAAAATCTTATATAGCTAATTAAGAAATACTAAATTATAAATATAAAAAAGAAATAGATTAAATTATCTTAAAAGTTATAAACAAATAAATATATAATCTAACATCCCCTAAACTGACAATGCTATAGCCAGAAGCATTAAGAATTTGACAGACAAGAAATGAAAGCGTGAAGTAGAATATGTCTTGGTAAATATATCAACAATCTATAGATTTGAAGGAACAAAAGACAATATGATGGTGTCAATCTAAAGATGATGACATGTAATGTGACAATCAATTTCAATATGTTTCGTCCGCTCGTGAAAAACTTAATTACGTGCAATTTGAATAGCACTATGATAATCACAATATAATGGAGTAGGTTGATGAAGAGAGATACATATATCTGCAAGCAACCAACACAACTAAACTATCTCACAAGTAGTTGAGGTCATGACACAATACTCAACTTTTGTGGAAGATCTAGAAATAACATCTTGTTTCTTACTTTTCCAAGAAATGAGGGAGTCACCAAGAAAAACATAAAATCAATGGTAGATTTGTGATCCATAGGATCAACAGCTCAATCAGGATCAGAGTATCCACACATCTCTATAAATGAAGTAGAAGGAAATAAAAGGTCTTGAAATTGAGTGCCCCGAAAATATCTGAGAATATGAAGAATAGCAGCCTAATGAACTGTAGTTGTTGCAGCGACAAATTGACTAACCACATGAATAGCATACACAATATTTAGACGAGTCACGGTGAGATAAACCAAGCTTCTAACAATAGTTCTGTAAACTAGGATCCGGCAAAGGTGAGTCATCAGATGGAGAATATCGAGTATTAGTCTCAATAGGAGTATCAACGACTCTATTATTAGTAAGACGAGAACGCTCAAATAGTTCAAATATATACTTTAACTGGGATAAAAGATAACCTTTTGGGAAATAAGCAACCTCAATCCCCAAAAAGTAGCGTAGTATACCCAAATCTTTAACAGAAAAATAACGAGCTAACTCAAACTTCAAGGAAGTGATTTCATCAAAATTATCACCAGTAATAATCATGTTATCAAAATATAATGATAAAAGAATATGACCTGCACTCGTGCATCTGACAAACAATGTTGAATCCTAATTACTAGGATGAAAATCAAGCGAAATAATCACTGTAGATAACTTCTCAAACCAAGCACAAGGTGCTTGTTTGAGACCATAAAGCACTTTACGAAGCATGCAAACTTCACTAGGTTGGTGTGAAATACCAGGAGGTGTCATATAAACTTCTTCATGAAGATCACTATTTAGAAATGCATTCTTGACATCCAACTGAGATATTCTCCATCAACAAATAGAAGCAACAACAATCAGGGTATGAACAGTCGTCATTTTTGCAAAAGAGCAAATATTTTCTCATAATCCATGTCATACTCCTAATAATAACTTTAGGAACAAGATGATCTTTATATCGTTCAATAGATCCATCAGATTTAGTTCTGATCTTATATACCCAACGAGAATCAATAATGTGTTTTCATAGTGGCAACGGTACCAAATCTCATGTATGAGTCTGATGCAAAATAGTTAGCTCCTTAACCATAACACTTTGCCAAAGTGGATTACGAACAACTTCTCTATAGGATACAGGCTCAGAAAGACAATGAACAAATGATAAAGCAAAAGAATGAGAATAATAAAAGTAAGCAAAATTTGGTAGTTTAATAAACTTACGAACACGAGTGGATTGACGATGGTGGAGAGAAGGATCATCCGTAACCTTAGGAAATAATTGGATAGTAGCAGAAGGAGGAGCATGTGGAGCGGATATCTTGGAAATCAAAGTACCAGATTCAGTTGAGCTACTAGTAGAAGTTGTGGGTGAAGCTTCCTCAGTGTCGATATTGAAAGGATTAATGCAAAGCAGATCTAACTTTATCATATTATGCGAACTAGTCGGAATAGAAAAGAATAGAATATGCTTAAGAAACACAACATGACAAGAGACATACAATTTTTAACTAATTGGATCAAAGTAACGATATCCTTTTTGACAAACACCATAATCCAAAAAGACGCAAAGAGCAGACCAAGAGGCTAACTTAATAAACTTGTCATGTGGACGAAGGATGATACAAGTGCAACCAAAACATACAAAGAGAATTAGACAGAAACATGCCCATATAATTTTTCAAAAGAATTCTAAATTATGTGAGGTTAGAATTCTATTAATCACATGAGTATTGGTAAGGATTGCATCCCTCAAAAGGTAGTAGAAACACTAGTAGATAATAAAAAATGAACGGGATATTTTAACAAGATGTCTATGTTTTCATTCAGCCACATCATTCTATTCAGGAGTATCTGTACACAAGATTTGATGAATAGTACCATCAGAAACTAGTAAATGTGAAAAATAATTCGAAGTGTATTCATCCCCCAAATTACAACGAAAACACTTTATGACACTAGAATGTTAAGTTTTCACAAGAGTTCTAAAGTAAAGTTGTTGAAAATAGTAAGATAATCAGACCTATGTTTCATAAGATAAACTCAAGAGTAACAAGTGCAATCATTAATAAACGAAACATAATATCCTGACCCCCTTTTATAGGAATAGGAGAGAATATCCACACATCAGAATGGATAAGATCAAATAGAATAGAAGAAAAAGAAAAACTTTTAGAAAATGGTAAGATAGAAAATTTAGCCAATTTATAACTACTACAACCACAAATATCAGAATTTTTTAAATGTCATAATACTTCTGTAAAAGTTAAAACCTACAAATGAGACGTTGAAACATGACCTAAACGAGAGTATCATAAATAAAATTCAGAAGTGAACAACTCAGATGAAAAGATGATAAATCCACACTCGAAGCTACAACTTCTGATACTTTGAGTTGATCTAAAACTTAGAATCCTCCTTGCGTACAGCCTATCCCAATCGGCCTTTGAGATTATGGGTTTTGAACATAACAATTGGATGAAGAAAAAGAGACTAGGTATCTCAACTCACATAATTGATTAACAGAAATAAGATTTAAAGTAAGACTCGAATAATAATAAACATCAATAAAAGATAAACAAGATATAATAATTGAATCAATACCTACTAATGACATAGGAGTACTATCAGTAGTCACAATAGATATAGATGAACTGGGAGAAAAAGAAATAAAAGATGATAAATTGGATGACATATGATGGGAGGTACCAGAGGGCGTCGTTGTCGAAATCAATAGAAAAGAACATCGGTGTCAAAATCGACAGCACGGGGTGTCGGTGCCAAAATTAGTAGAAAATAGTGTCCGCGCCGAAATCAGCAGAAAAGAGCATTGACGTCGAAATTGATTACACAGGACGTTAGCACTAAAATCGACAGAAAAGGATATTGATGCCGAAATCGACAGTAGCAATAGGAGACAACAACGTCAATAGGAAGTAATAATAGGAGAAGGCAGAAAAATTAAGTCAGAGAAGGAGAACTGTTGGTCCCTTTGGAGGCCGGCAAGAGGGGAGGGGTGAATTGCCCTACAAAATAAAACTCGAACTTTTCTCGGATTTCAACTATATAATGAACACTTGTAATAAGTAAATAAAAGAGACTAAGTAAAGAAAAGCAGACACCAGAGTTTTACTTGGTTTGCAATCAGGGGATTGCTAATCCAAGGAATGTAAGCGCACTATCTAATTCTCCTCTGGGCGGAGTAGCCTCTTTACAACGTTGACAGCACAAATGAAAAGAACAGAATTGAAAGCACAGAAGGAATTGATTACAAGTGAGTTCTTATGATCTGTGCAAACCAGTGCTATATTTATAGCACTGGTCGGGGCGCCCTGGGGGGTTAAAACTTTATCCCCCAACGTTCAGATTGAGTTTGACTCGATCTGGTCAAAAACCTCGTTCCGGGCGCCCTGGACCCCAAAAGTCAACTATGGTTGACTTTTTCCGTCCGGTCGCTCCGCTTCGGTTCAGCCCGTCTCGGTCCGGATCTTCTGTTCCGGCTCCACTATCTTGGGTGATCTCGGCCATCCGGAATAGGGCTCACCCGAACCCATGTTCCGGCCTTCTCCTCGAGCAGCCTTCCTTCCCGGTTTCTCGTCCCTCGAACGCCTCGTCCACCGGTGTACTCTTCCGCGGTCACCTCGTCCCTCGGGCGCACCGAGCCCGTCGGCTCTCTCCCGTGCCGTCCTTCTCGCTAGCCGCGTCTTCCGCTCGACTTCCTGTGTTCCTAAGCTCCTGCACACTTAGACACAATGGTTAAACAAACGCAAGACCTAACTTAGCTTGTTTGATCACATCAAAACACCTTGGGGTTCCAACAATCTCCCCTTTTTTGATGTGAGCAACACAAGTTAAGTTAGGGAAACCATATGCAATAAAAACAATTTATATTCAAATAAGTCCAAATATTTTTCAATTGAAAAATTATAGTATTATAGTACCTCCCCTTAGACTTAACATACTTCTCCCCCTTTGATCACATAAAATTTGGGGTTATAAACAAGTCTAAGGTCAATTCAAACATGAACATTCAAGTGTAAAATAATGTCTAAGTAAATACACTCTTCAGAATTTTTTGTTCGAAAAAAAAAATATTTTTCAGATAAGAGCAGTCATAAGTGTTACAAAAATGAAGTTTTAAAACTTATCTCCGTATTCCCAAAAAAAAATTTTAAACTCTTTTAAAAATTTCTAAGATAAAAAAAATTTCTAAGTTAAGTTAATTTTTTTAAAAAATATTTTCTAACACAAATTGAATAACTCTTTTAAAGCATTAAATAATTTAAATTAATAGTTTTTCAGTTAATCAATTAAACTTTTCATTTCGATACTTGACTTCCAGGTCGTGGCGAGGCACTAGACCTTCTTGGTTATTGGAGCAACAACCACTTCCTTAGACAAAGCCTCATAAAGAAATTAGTTGTTTAATTTCCTTGCTGAAAATGCTAAGTCTAATTTTAATTTTAAATTAAATAGGTTTTTGGAACCCAATAGAGGTTCCTACCTACACGATTGACCAAGTATTTCCTAGGTATATAGATTTTTGATATATTTCTAATTTGACTTTGATGAAATCTATAATACCAATTTAAACATTTATAATTTCTAAAAGTAGAAATATTTAAACAATTAGATTTTTTCAATCTTTCTATTTCTTCTTTTAGTTTTTCATTTTCAATTTTTCAAAATCCTCTATAAGACATGATTTTGCCAAAATTCTCTTTGTTTCTAAAATTTCATTTTCTAATTTGGCATTTTTATTTTCTAATTTATACATGGATTTAGTCATAGCTTTGATACCAAAGTAAAGTTCATCAGGGGGTAAGAGGCATACCTCACTTACCATATCAGACTTGAAGCCTGAATCTCCCCCTGCTTCGCTACTTCCATCTGAGGTCGCTCCTCCTTCATCGATGCTGGGTTCTGATGTACTTTGTCCTTCGTGGCTTGCCATCAGTGCAATCCCCGCATATTCTTGAGCTTCTGATTCAGATGAAGAAGTGTCATCCCAAGTTGCTTTTAGGTTGTGTTTCTTAGGTGCCTTCATTTTGACCTTCTTGAGTTCTGGGCAGTCTTCCCTTAGGTGTCCCTCCTTCTAACACTGGTAGCACCGTACCTTTCTTCTACCTTTTTGATTCTTTTTATTCTGCATTTTAAATTTATTATATCTAAAAAACTTTTTAAAGTTTCTTACCATGTACACTTCTTGATCGTCTTCGGAGTCTGACTCGGGTTCATCCTTGTTGGTTGCGTTCAGCGCCATAGTCTGGGTTGTGTCCTTTGATATCTCTGCATATCTAGTTTCGTGTAATTCAAGGGTAGAAAACAACTCTTCTAAAGTACTTACCTCCAGGTCTTTTGAGATGTAGTAAGCATCGACGATTGATGTCCACTCCGGAGTTCTTGGAAACGCGTTGAGCGCGTAGCGTATAGTGTCTCGGTTTGTTACCGTTTCACCAAGGTTTTCGAGACCAGTAACTAGTTCTTTTACCTTTGCATGTAGACCGGCTACTTTCTCACCTTTCTCCAGACGGATATTCATCAGTTTGTTGCGGAGGATGTCCCTTCTAGCGAGCTTTGCTTCGGACGTGCCTTCGTGGAGTTCCAAGAACTTCTCCCAAAGTTCTTTAGCAGATAAATAGTTTCCGATGCGGTTGACCTCTTGAGGCGGTAACACGCTCAGCAGGTGATGTTCCGCACGGCTGTTTGCTACCGACTCATTCTGCTCCTTCTTTGTCCAATCGCTCTCTTCTTTTTCTTTTCCATCTTTATCTATTGGAGCTAAAAAACCATATTTCATAATAAACCGAATTTCAAAATCTATTTTTAGGAATACCTCCATACGACGCTTCCAGTCTGCGAAGTTCCCCTCGAATTTTGGTGGGACGATGCTTGGTCTGGCCATCTTGTTGCTTCGATCGGCGGTTAGTCCTCCTGACTCTGATACCACTTGTTGGTCCCTTTGGAGGCCGACAAGAGGGGAGGGGTGAATTGCCCTACAAAATAAAACTCGAACCTTTCTCGGATTTCAACTATATAATGAACACTTGTAATAAGTAAATAAAAGAGACTAAGTAAAGAAAAGCAGACACCAGAGTTTTACTTGGTTTGCAATCAGGGGATTGCTAATCCAAGGAATGCAAGCGCACTATCTGATTCTCCTCTGGGCGGAGTAGCCTCTTTACAACGTTGACAGCACAAATGAAAAGAACAGAATTGAAAGCACAGAAGGAATTGATTACAAGTGAGTTCTTATGATCTGTGCAAACCAGTGCTATATTTATAGCACTGGTCGGGGCGCTCCGAAGGGGTTCCGGGCACCCTGGGGAGATAAAACTTTATCCCCCAACGTTCAGATTGAGTTTGACTCGATCTGGTCAAAAACCTCGTTCCGGGCACCTCGGAGGGTTCCGGGCGCCCCGGATGGTTCCGGGCGCCCCGGACCCCAAAAGTCAACTCTGGTTGACTTTTTCCGTCCGGTCGCTCCGCTTCGGTTCAGCTCGTCTCGGTCCGGGTCTTCTGTTCCGGCTCCACTATCTTGGGTGATCTCGGCCATCCGGAATAGGGCTCACCCGAACCCATGTTCCGGCCTTCTCCTCGAGCAGTCTTCCTTCCCGGTTTCTCGTCCCTCGAACGCCGCGCACGTTCTTCTCGTCCACCGGTGTACTCTTCCGCGGTCACCTCGTCCCTCGGACGCACCGAGCCCGTCGGCTCTCTCCCGTGCCGTCCTTCTCGCTAGCCGCGTCTTCCGCTCGACTTCCTGTGTTCCTAAGCTCCTGCACACTTAGACACAAGGGTTAAACAAACGCAGGACCTAACTTAGCTTGTTTGATCACATCAAAACACCTTGGGGTTCCAACAAGAACCACTCTGATACCATATAGAAATTAAGAAAAAAAAAAACTAGTCATATTATTAAATCTAAAATTGATATTAAAAATACAGAGTATAAAGTCTTATATAGTTAAGTTAAGAAACACTTAATATAAAAGGGAAAAAGATCACATCATCCTAAAAGATATAAATAAATAAATATATAATCTAACATTTATTATATTGGAGTTGTTATTCAACAAGAAGATATTAATTGAAATATCATTAACAAAATAAAGAATGGATGGTGGAAGTGGAGAGGAATTTTGGAATCTTGTCATTGCCCCTTTGGTTATAAGGAAAGTTTAATCAAATGGAACATGAAGAGAAAAGTTAATGTAGAAGTGATGAAGTTGTTAAGATAGATGCATGGATTAAAAAGAAAGATTAAAAACCTTTCAAAATTATTTAGGTGTAACAATGATCAAATGTGAGAAAATAGATTGAAAGAGTATGGACAAATTCAAAGTCGACCTAAGTTATAATTTGAAGAGTACTTGAATCAATTAGGGAGAAAGAAGTACCGATTGGTGGGCACCAAAGAAATTAATAATTAATGTGTAAAGAAAAATTTAAGTGATTAGAAAATTACAAGTGACAAGGCCTTGCATAGAGCATAATGTAGGAATAAAAATATGAAATTGACCTCAAATTGTTGAGGTAAATGCATGTGAATATGAATTTCTAGTTAAAAAGCTACGACATAAGATAGTGACAATAATAACTTTCAATTTAAGAAGAGAAGGGTTCATAATGATCATCAACCATAATTGCATTTGTTATGGTATGGGAAAAAGTAAATTGTGATTTGAAATTGGAGTATAATGTTTCCTATCTCCAAAATACTCACAAAACTGCATCTACAGGATATTTGTGTTTTTTCCTATAAAGCTGCATCTACTTGTCGATATGTCAAGAATTTTTAACATTTACTTTTCTTTATAAAGCATTGGAACATCCAATTAATCATCACAGCGTAAAAGTACTGGTTGCAGGAAAGCATATGGGTATGTAGATGACACCCTGGGTTAAAAACTTAAAATTCATCAGGACACCAGTCTCATACATTGGTCGACTATGTGACTATTCTTAGCATTGCAGATTGAGTATACATATGGCGTACTTTAATCACTTTCAGGTTCATATACGAATACTGATAGCAGTTTATCATTTCAATGGAAACAGATACGCACAGCCAACTTTTATAAATTTATACGTGAATTTATCAATGGAAACAGATAGGCACAGCCAAGAGAGGGAAGGAAGTCACAGATTGGTGATCTGGGGCCGGGGTATCGGGGTTTAGGATTTTTAGGATGTTTTTTGGGGACGAAATACTTTTCGTCTCCAAATTTAATGCATATGGTCTCAAATATGGGGATGAACCGGGGTTTCTTTGCAAAATTTGATTAAGGATTATTTTGCGACGAATTAATATTCGTTGCTAAAGTTATCCTTAAATTTATGACAAATTTCATGAGTTAGTTATCCATTTGCAACGAATTTATGAATTCGTCACAACTTGTGAAGAAGTAATTTAATAAATAATAAAAAAAGGAATTTGCAAACATTTGATGCTTGTATTTTAATTTATGTTTTATGTTATATTTTCTACAGCGCATTAACATTTTGTCATGTAGACTAGTAGTGACAAATGACGAATCATGAATGAATTGAATATATATCACTATTCATTCCAACGACGTCACCAATCCCAATTCGATAATAAAACTAAGTAGAACAATCTACCCATTCTTAATAAATTTAAATTGATTCACTCATTCAAGTCATCCATCTCAACCTTTACTTTTAATCGACATGATTAAATCAGTGAACTCATTTAACCTTATTATTGACTTGTCTAGTATATTTGATTCCTTTAATCAAATTAGCTCATCTAGCTTAACTAATTTATTTTCTCCATCAAAACTTCTACTCTCACTAGTATGATCATCGTACACGACTAACATCATTAGCTTGATTGTCCTAATTAACTTAATTGATCTTTTAAATCCAAACAATGATCCATCT
The DNA here is from genome assembly GCF_018446385.1 of Zingiber officinale. NCBI lineage: Eukaryota > Viridiplantae > Streptophyta > Magnoliopsida > Zingiberales > Zingiberaceae > Zingiber > Zingiber officinale. The sequence continues at coordinate 14,991,698 of NC_055986.1, read as the reverse complement.
AGTTTAACAAATCCAACCGACTAAGTCGTATTCTCAATTTATTTATCATAATTAACCGACTTCTTTAGTTGCTCAACTCATTTAGCTTTACTTATCCATTTGTTTAGCACATAGCCCTACTTTGTAGGCTTTGCTTTAAGTTGAATTTTGAAATAAATTGTTGGATTCGTTGTGGATTTGCAATAAATCCTTTGATTCATCTCAAAATTGTGTGACAAAATATATGTTTGTCTCAAAATTGTGCAACAAATCTTGAATTTGTCACAAAATTCAAGATTTGTCGCAAAATTTGTAATAAATCTTGAATTCGTAGCAAGCGCAAAATTTACAATGAATCTTGAATTCGTCATAAAGTTTACAATGAATATTCAATTTGTTGCAAAAGTTTACCACGAACCTATGTTTCATCATAAATTAGCAATGAATATTTAATTTTGTCACTAATTTGTAATGAACTTTGCAATGAAACCCTTGTTGTTCCTAATCTGCCATGAAAGTTTTTATTGCTAATTTCATTGTAGATTAACGACGGTTTCTAATTTTATCATTAATAAATTTTTGTATCCCTAATATTCAACGCTAAATCGATATTTTTTTTAAAATGTCCATTTGACTTTTAACGGTCAACTAGATCTGAAACTGACTTAGGAATGTTGCATGTATTCCTATACCTGCAACATTTGAGATTATTGAGGGGAGGACCCGTCTCCATTAAAAAAAAAGGTTTTATATTTTTTTTTCATATAATTGTAAATTTTCTCAAATTACAGTCCACACAAACTTCAACTCAATGAATGCTAGATAATTAGGTTTTTTTTTTAAAAAAAACAATTTGATCCAAAATAATCCTAATGGCAAATCTGAGCATCTCATAATTGGACTAAAGCACGAATTGGAGCTCTTTGTAAATCAAAAACTATAAATCAAGATCTTATTAATCATAGATCCGTGTACTAGAGAATTAAATATTTGAACTGTATAAATTATTTGATTTTGGCGTGACAAATAAGAACAACATAGATAGTCAAGACAAATATAGAGAGAAAATTGACTAATGAGTGCTTTGAGTCAAATATTTGGTAGATTTTTACATAAAAATAATAGTGATTTTTTACATATTAATAACAAATATATTTTGACAATACAATAACAACAACAACCAAATATTATTTTATTAGGTGAGGTCAGTTATATAAATTCTTTTACGCCATTGAGTCTATCTCCTACTATATCATCATCTATACTTAAATAAATTTTATCTTATTTTATTATTGCTAACCAAGTCTTTTTTGGTCTTCCTCTTCTTCGTTTGATATGCGTCTTTATCATAGTTTCACATCACCTAACTATAGCATTTATTGGTTGTCTAAGATGCAATTCAAACTTTCTTTCTAATGTTCTTATTTATTATTCTGTCCATCCTCATATGTCCACACATCCACCTTAACATCCTCATCTCTACAACTCTCATCTTTTGCTCAAATGCTCGAGTTATAACCCAACATTCAGTTCCATATAATATAGCAAGTCTAACTGTAATTTTATAGAACATTCTTTTAAGTTTTAGAGGTACTTTATGACCACATAAACATCTATCGCTCTCCTCAATTTCAACCATCTTACTTGTATTCTATGTAAGACATCTCTCTCAATCTCTCCATTATTTTACAAAAATGATCCTAAATATTTAAAGCTCTCGGTTTCAAGAAACTCAACATCTCCTATTTTAACAATTATCTTATTACGTCTAATATTGCTAAACTTAAATTCAATATATTCTATCTTTATTCTATTAAGCCAAAAAAATTTCCCTTCTAATGTTTCCTGCCAAGAAGATTCTAGTTTAATATTTACTTCTTCACGTGTCTCGTCTACCAAAATAATATTATCTACAAACAACATGCACCATGATACTGTGTCTTGAATGTGTACAATGAGTTTGTTCATAATTAGCATAAAAAGATAAGAACTTAGAGTTGATCCTTGATGTAATCCTATCTTTATTGGAAATACTTCAGTTACACCGCCTGAAGTTTTTACTCTAGTTGTTACATCGGCATACATTGTCATGCCCCGAGGGAGTCCCTGTCCGAAAAAATTTTGACAGTACCTCCCCTGTACGGGTGACAATCTAAAGCATTTCTACAGGCATAATATACATCAGCCACATGCGGCTGGAATATATACACAACCACGCAGTTAATAATCTCAGCCTACACGGCTGGACAAATATAACAACAACCACGCAGTTATATATATTTAAAACAGTCCACTCGGCTGGAATCAAAACCAATACAGCGGATAAACATAAAATACAAGCCCATACAAAACCAAATAAAACACTGCTAGCCGGCTAGGCTTACACCACACAACCAAAACAACACTCCGAACACAAAACCGGAACACAAAGCTAAGTACACAAATACATATACCAAAAATAACAATAAACAAAGGCAGAGACAAGTCATCTGATGTGACGTGGGGACCGGCAAGCAGGATACTCCAAGCGACACCCAAACCAACCTGGTACCTGAAAAAGATAGTGTCCACGGGGGTGAGTTCAACAACTCAGCAGATACCTAGTTGACATGTATAGTAAACTATAACAAATAGTAATAACTATAGAGTACAGTCTCATGAACAAAAGAAGGTAATGCATAATAGAAAAGGCTAAAGAGTACTGTACTCACCAGGGTCACCTATCAGAATAATCAGGTCGTCAGATCGGAAGTGTTATAAATCCTGTATGCATGTCAAACATATGCATCCATCCAAATGCAGCATATAAATGCAGCAAACACAAGCAGTAAATGCATGAATGCGTATGATGTCAATGATGCGTCCTGGTCACCCCTGACGCCAGTCAGTCATCTCACACACAATAGTGAGGCCGAGTGGGTAGGGCTGTGACAACCGTGCACTCTACCGTCACTACACCTGATGAGTGAGTGAGTGGACGGGATGCTGTCGGAGTACTCCTGTCCTCTATCCCCAAATCATAAATGGGGGAGCTCAATGCTCTCATCTCCCGGTATACCATAACGGGGAGGTATCTCTGCCGGCTACAATGCTGAGTCACCTGACCAACGGAGCCAAACAGAGTCCACCGTCTGCCGGCTACTACGCTGCTACACTAAATGCCAGCGGAGCCAAACAGAGCGGAACTGTCTGCCGGCTACCACGCTGAGTCACCTGACCAACGGAGCCAAATAGCAGAACCGCCACACACCTGCCTGATATACCACTATTCCATGAGTGGTGGTGTGTGCAGTACATGTAACTGGCGATGTGCTCAACCATAGTGGAGCCGACAATCGCGCAGCATGCAACCATGATGCATGACACTAAACACAGCAATAAACTGATCAATATAACCATATCCATATATATAAAATGAGTACCGTAATATCGATGGTTAAATACGAAGATCTAAAGTACACAGGTCAAATAGGATATCAAAAAAACCTAAGTCCTGAACATAACAAGCATGGTATGTCACTACCTCACTGAGCATATATATAATCATATGGGTACTAGCATAAAATGCATAATAGGTGAGCAAACAAGCATGTAACGAGTATCCGGTAGTGATGTACCGAAACAAGGACGAACATAATTATTACTAAAGGCTATAATCTACTAGACATATCAACAAGACATATCAAAAAGATAAGTCAAGGTACCCGCCTCCAATGTAGATCGAGCTAATCAACCTCTATGTCGAAATGCTCGTCCCGAATCAACGTCATGCAAATCACATGATTATAATTTAGCCAATTACATATGCAATAATTAGCTAAACCTCAACTCAACCTAATTAGGGAAAACTCAAATCAAACCATCCATGAACCCTTTAATCTTTCCAAGACACTCCACATTTTATAATCAATCCAATGATTATATCATTCATAAACTCTTCTATTTATCACGATGTCAATTTAATTAACAAACCATCATAACAAATCATGATACTAATCCCATAATCTTATAAATGATCATGTGACCTTCTACATCAATCAATCAATAAGATTTCCATCATGAATCAATTACCTCATAAGAATCAATTACTTACTTAATATTCAACATGTCATGAATCCAACTCACATAATTCCTCCATCAACTTAATCAATCCTCTAAACAATAATCCATTCATTTTAAATCTTAGCAATAACTTCAACCTTAAAACTCACCAAATCTGATGATAGTCACTGATGCCTCATGATCAGAGTGTAACCCACGGCTGGAAATCACCGGTGTGTCTATTGCTGCCCAAAGCCACCTCTAGCAGCGCTGGACTGTCTCGACATCAAGGCACTGCTTCAACGAATCGAGGAGAGGGCTTAGCACTGGAGGTTGGCGCTTGAAATGGCCGGAGGTGGTCAAGGATCCGGCGACAGTGTTAGGGCACGGGTGCGCCGACGGTGGATCGGTAGAACCTGGTGGCAGCAAGCAGTGAATAGAGCATAGCTCGGAGAGAAGCAAAAGAAGAAGAGTTAGTCGAAGCAACTTACCCTCTGAATCTGGAACACCCTCCACTCCGACGATCCTGGGCTAGGGCACGGGTAGAAGAGCTGCTTGGGCTTTTCCCTTTTTCTCGGCCGAAGATCACTCCCATAAGGGAGATGACCCAGAGCAAGAGTGGCTGAAGGTGATCAGGCGAAGGGCTCGGCCGGCAGGGCTCGAGCGTCGCCACACTTGGGCAGTGCATCAGCGTCGGCTGCAGCACCAAGGGAAGATGGGAGAGTGCTTGATTTCTCCCTTTTTCCGAGCCTTTGTTCGTGTGGGAGAGGAAGCCGATCGGGCTCGGGGGAAAAGGAATAAGTGGTCGGCACCGAGAGGAAAGGGAAGAGGTGAGATCGGCGTCGGGAGAAAAAGAAAAGAGGAGAAGAAATGGTCGTGCGGTGCCAGTTGGGGGAGTAGTTAGGGCAGGGAAGTCGGCGGGGGAAGAAGACTCGGGCGCAAGTTCGGGGAGGAAACGAAGGAAAATAAAAAATAAAAGAAAAAGAAAAAGAAAAGGAATTAATAAAAATAAACATTTCCTCGTTTAAAGGGGTAGCCTAAACAGGCATTTCCGAGCCCCATTTTTATCGCCGTAAACACGTCCATATGAGCTCCGAAAAATTTCCGAAAAATTTCTAAAAATTTCAAAAAATTCCCTTATCATTATTCGTCATCTTTCCGGTATTTTACATTCTCCCCCACTAATAAAAATTTGGTCCCCAAATTTCGTTATCTACCATCAGCAAGTACTAACAACAGACAGAAGTATAAATGCTGATCGGTAAACTGAATCACATATCTCAAGTGAAATGATGGGGGTATCGAGCTCGGATAATATCCTCGAGCTCCTAGGTAGCCTCCTCGTCCGAAAGATGCTGTCATCCGACTTTACCCAGCCGGATAGTCTTGTTCCACAACTGACGCTCTTTCCGGTCTAGAATCCGTACCGAAATCTCCTCATAAGTGACGTCAGGCTGAATAGGAACTGAGACATCTGTCAGCACATGCGTCGGGTCGAGTACGTATCTTCTCAGCATAAATACGTGGAATACATCGTGGAAGCCCGCCAAGGACGGCGATAGCGCCAACCCATAAGCTACTGCTCCTATCCTTTCCGAGATCTGGAAAGGTCCAATGTATCGCGGAGCCAGCCCACCGATGAGGCTGAATCTCTTCACTCCTTTCGTTGGTGAAACTCGCAGTAAAATATGGTCGCTTGCAGAGAACTCTAAGGGTCTGCGTCTCCGACCTACATAACTCCTCTTTTGGTCCTGTGCCTCTGACATCCTCCGTCTGATAGTACGGACTAAGTCTGCATCATGCCAAGCTCTATAAGGTCCCAACAACTGGACCTCCCCAACCTTATCTCAGAGGGTGGGTGTCCGACAAGACTACCATACAACGCTTCAAACGATGTCATCCTGATAGCCGAAAGAAAGCTGTTGTTGTAGGCGAACTCTACCAATGGCAAATAGTCATCCCAACTGCCTCCAAAATCCAATATATATCACCTCAGTATATCCTCTAAAGTCTGAATGGTCCGCTCTACTGTCCACCTGTCTGCGGATGGAAAGTTATACTGAAACAGAGCTGCGTGCCCAAGGCCTGCTGCAGACTCTGTCAAAAACGCGACGTGAACCGGGGGTCTCTATCCGAAATAATAGTCAACGGAACACCACGTGATCTGATGATCTCTCGGCAAAACAGATCTACCACTCGATCCAGGAAATCAGTCCTATGGATCGCTAACGAGTGCGCGGATTTAGTTAATCGATCAACAATTACCCAAATCGCGACATGGCCTCGTCCTGTACTTGGCACACCCACCACATAGTCCATGGTAATGTATTCCCATTTCCACTTGGGAATAGAAATCTGCTGAAGTAAGCCGGCAGGTCTCTGGTGTTCAACCTTCGCCTGCTGACATACAAGGCATCTAGCTACAAAATCCGCGATGTCTTCCTTCATGTCGTTCTACCTATAGAAACACCTCAAGTCTTGGTACATACGGGTACTGCCTGGGCGAACAGCAAATCATGAGCGATGAGCCTCCGGAGGTAACTCCTATAAGACCGGATGAAACTGAAGCACGCATAATCTGCCTCGGAAGTGTATAACACCCTCCTCGTCTCGTGTGAACTCGGTCTATTGCCCGGAAGCTATCTGACTGCAAATAAACTACAAATACTGATCAGCAGCCTAGGGCTCTCGGATCCTCGTCCTGATCGACGACTGAGCAACCATGGTAACCAGAGTATCCTGCTCTGTCTGTCCTTACCCCCTCAAGGCCCAACTCGGAGAAACCTTAAATCAAATCTGTGACCACAACTCGATGGCAAGCTAAAGTCCCTCCGGACTTCCTGCTAAGCGCATCCGCAACCACATTAGCTCTCCCCGGGTGGTAGCTAATGGTACAATCATAATCCTTCAGGAACTCCATCCATCTCCTCTGTCGGAGATTAAGTTCCTTCTAAGTAAACAGATATTTGAGACTCTTATGGTCAGTGAGAATCTCAAATGTAGCGCCATATAAATATTGCCGCCAAATCTTCATGGCAAAAATAATAGCGACTCGCTCTAGATCATGTACAGGGTAGTTCTTCTCATGCTCCTTCAACCGACGAGAAGCATAGGAGACTACCATATCGTGCTGCATCAGAACAGCGCTCAAACCTGAATAGATGCGACGGTATAGAGCACAAATCCGTCCTCTCCAAAAGGTAAAACCAAAATCGGAGCCGACACTAGTCTCCGCTTCAGCTCCTAGACGCTGGTCTTGTCATCCTCAGTCCAAGGGAACTTCACGCCTTTCCAGGGCAGGCGTGTCAGTGGCATAGCTATCCGAGAGAAACCCTCAGCGTATCTCTGGAAATATCGAGCCAAACAAAGGAAGTTATGATCCTCTTATATAGACTCCGTCTACTCCCAACGGTAACAATCTCTATCTCCTGTGTAACAACGGTATACTCCTACTGGTGACCGTGTGTCTCAAACATCTCACAGAAGACAACCAAAATACGCACTACTGATCTTCACATATAGATGTTCTCGTCGAAACATCTCTAGACTATGCGAAGATGGTGTACGTGACTCACCGCGGATCCGAAATAGATCACAACATCGTCAACAAAGACAATGGAAACCAATCCAAATATCCTCGAAATACCAAAATCATCATGATAACATCTAGGGCACCGCAAACCCTAATAGTAAAACCAAGACACATAATGTCTGTATCACAGATATTCCTAACCATAAGATCCCTGACAATAAGTCTGAGATATAATCACCAACCATACAAATCACCAAAAATAGATCCTCCAGTGTGAGAGCAATGCTCCATCACAACAAATACCACATATGTGGGAGCAATGCTCTACCACAAGAAATCCTCCATATGTGGGAGTAACACTCCACTATAAATAATCCGTAACATGTATCTACAATAAATATGGGAGCAATGCTCCGCTACAAGCAATCCGCAATATGTGGAAGCAACACTCCACCACAGAACAATCCCTAAATATGTGGGAGCTACGCTCTACCACAACAATCCAGAATATGTGGGAGCTATGCTCTACCACAAACGATCCATAACATGTGGGAGCTACGCTCTACCACAACAATACATAAGTGTCCAAGCACCTAACTATCTAGCTAGAGACCGCACGAGATCTCTCTACCACAGATCACTGTGGGTAGCCTAGGGTATAACCACCCAGTAAGCAAATCAAATCCATAGTCAACTCTATCATCCTCCTAGTGGGTCGGTCACCCACTAATAGGAGAATTAGTTGACCGAGTAAAATAACCAGTATCATAATGTAGACATTTAACATTCTACATTTAACATAAGTAGAATCATCATGATGCTACCAACCTTACATCTGACACACGTGCACACACAACATATGAATGATCGATAAAATCCTCCAATTAGTACATACCAAATATACTCACATCACAGTATAGATCACCGTGACACCTCCAACAATGTATACCGAACCCGTGTGCATATATCATCATAGGTAAAATCAACAATACCCCTCAAACAACACTCACATGACAAATATACACATATGTCAAGAGTATAATCAACATATACTTCCAATAAGGCATACTAAACCCAGGTGCACTCACAAATCACACATAATCAACAAGATACCTCAGATACCACACCAAACACATATGTACATATCACAACACCGATGTAATCGACAAGATACTTCCAACATGACACTCACACCCATGTACACATACCACGACACAGATTTAAATCGATAAGATACCTCCAACATGTCAATCAGGCACGTACAGGTAACTAAATAGCTATAATCCACAAGGAACCTACAATAACCATATCTAGATGGGAATACCCACACTATCTACAAATGAACTATCCATCATAGAACTCCTTCAACTCATAACAAACATATGTACACTTCATAGATATACATAATTAGCATATTTAATCCAATCTACCACACAAATCCTATGCCACCTTCTAAGTTATCCTATTAGGTACATACAGTCTAAAATTAAAGTACTCACGGAATAGGATAAATCAATCCTCTAAAGACTGACCAAAATCGACAATGATATACGATCAACTCAGTCTTTTCCACGTCAGTACAAAACATGTACTCAAATGTGCTCTAGATACCAAACTAAGCATAAACAACCCAAAGATCAACATCTCCATAAAATAGAGTATGATGATCCTCTACTGATCGGTCTAACAAAACTAAATCGGCCATCTACCAACTGATCAAGATTACATTAATCCCCTTCAAGCAACTATGGTAAATCAAACTTCTACTGACCGATCTCACAAGAGTAGATCAATTATCTACCAATGAAATTAACTAAGATAACATGGTATACTACTGGCTAGGTCAACATAAAGATATAAATACTATCCACTACCCAGCTATTAAAAGCAGAGGCTGGTATGTGCCTCAATCTGCTAACCAACTAGTAATAACATAAGCTAAAAACTACTGGTGTATGATATGATAAATCACCAGAAACTGTAACCCTTAATCTCTATCAAGGTCGATCATCATCAGGGTTTTAAATAATACATAAAATATCTACTATCTCAACTAGACAGGTACTAGTAAAGAGTGCTAATACATGTCATAAACTATAATAGTCAACGGTGCATATACTAACAAAAATGTAGGATAACAGTATACCAACATACCTCCTATAGCTTGGAGATGTCCTGATGCTGCCAGGTCCCAAAATCTGAAAAGTCACATCAAGAAGACCAAAACACGAAATCCGAAACACAAGGAAAATAAGACTCGTAAGTCGATCTTTGATACCAAATAAATCTCAAAAATCCAGAACATATAGCAAGTATCGTATACCTGCTCTGATACCACTAAATTGTCACGCCCCGAGGGAGTCCCTGTCCGAAGAAATTTCGACAGCACCTCCCCTGTACGGGTGACAATCTAAAGCATTTCTACAGGCATAATATACATCAACTACATGCGGCTGGAATATATTCACAACCACGCAGTTAATAATCTCAGCCTACACGGCTGGACAAATATAACAACAACCACGCAGTTATATATATTTAAAACAGCCCACTCGGCTGGAATCAAAACCAATACAGCGGATAAACATAAAATACAAGCCCATACAAAACCAAATAAAACACTGCTAGCCGGCTAGGCTTACACCACACAACCAAAACAACACTCTGAACACAAAACCGGAACACAAAGCTAAGTACACAAATACATATACCAAAAATAACAATAAACAAAGGCAGAGACAAGTCATCTGATGTGACGTGGGGACCGGCAAGCAGGATACTCCAAGCGACACCCAAACCAACCTGGTACCTGAAAAAGATAGTGTCCACGGGGGTGAGTTCAACAACTCAGCAGATACCTAGTTGACATGTATAGTAAACTATAACAAATAGTAATAACTATGGAGTACAGTCTCATGAACAAAAGAAGGTAATGCATAATAGAAAAGGCTAAAGAGTACTGTACTCACCAGGGTCACCTATCAGAATAATCAGGTCGTCAGATCGGAAGTGTCATAAATCCTGTATGCATGTCAAACATATGCATCCATCCAAATGCAGCATATAAGTGCAGCAAACACAAGCAGTAAATGCATGAATGCGTATGATGTCAATGATGCGTCCTGGTCACCCATGACGCCAGTCAGTCATCTCACACACAATAGTGAGGCCGAGTGGGTAGGGCTGTGACAACCGTGCACTCTACCGTCACTACACCTGATGAGTGAGTGAGTGGACGGGATGCTGTCGGAGTACTCCTGTCCTCTGTCCCCAAATCATAAATGGGGGAGCTCAATGCTCTCATCTCCCGGTATACCATAACGGGGAGGTATCTCTGCCGGCTACAATGCTGAGTCACCTGACCAACGGAGCCAAACAGAGTCCACCGTCTGCCGGCTACTACGCTGCTACACTAAATGCCAGCGGAGCCAAACAGAGCGGAACTGTCTGCCGGATACCACGCTGAGTCACCTGACCAACGGAGCCAAATAGCAGAACCGCCACACACCTGCCTGATATACCACTATTCCATGAGTGGTGGTGTGTGCAGTACATGTAACTGGCGATGTGCTCAACCATAGTGGAGCCGACAATCGCGCAGCATGCAACCATGATGCATGACACTAAGCACAGCAATAAACTGATCAATATAACCATATCCATATATATAAAATGAGTACCGTAATATCGATGGTTAAATACGAAGATCTAAAGTACACAGGTCAAATAGGATATCAAAAAAACCTAAGTCCTGAACATAACAAGCATGGTATGTCACTACCTCACTGAGCATATATATAATCATATGGGTACTAGCATAAAATGCATAATAGGTGAGCAAACAAGCATGTAACGAGTATCCGGTAGTGATGTACCGAAACAAGGACGAACATAATTATTACTAAAGGCTATAATCTACTAGACATATCAACAAGACATATCAAAAAGATAAGTCAAGGTACCCGCCTCCAATGTAGATCGAGCTAATCAACCTCTATGTCGAAATGCTCGTCCTGAATCAACGTCATGCAAATCACATGATTATAATTTAGCCAATTACATATGCAATAATTAGCTAAACCTCAACTCAACCTAATTAGGGAAAACTCAAATCAAACCATCCATGAACCCTTTAATCTTTCCAAGACACTCCACATTTTATTATCAATCCAATGATTATATCATTCATAAACTCTTCTATTTATCACGATGTCAATTTAATTAACAAACCATCATAACAAATCATGATACTAATCCCATAATCTTATAAATGATCATGTGACCTTCTACATCAATCAATCAATAAGATTTCCATCATGAATCAATTACCTCATAAGAATCAATTACTTACTTAATATTCAACATGTCATGAATCCAACTCACATAATTCCTCCATCAACTTAATCAATCCTCTAAACAATAATCCATTCATTTTAAATCTTAGCAATAACTTCAACCTTAAAACTCACCAAATCTGATGATAGTCATTGATGCCTCATGATCAGAGTGTAACCCACGGCTGGAAATCACCGGTGTGTCTATTGCTGCCCAAAGCCACCTCTAGCAGCGCTGGACTGTCTCGACATCAAGGCACTGCTTCAACGAATCGAGGAGAGGGCTTAGCACTGGAGGTTGGCGCTTGAAATGGCCGGAGGTGGTCAAGGATCCGGTGACAGTGTTAGGGCACGGGTGCGCCGACGGTGGATCGGTAGAACCTGGTGGCAGCAAGCAGTGAATAGAGCATAGCTCGGAGAGAAGCAAAAGAAGAAGAGTTAGTCGAAGCAACTTACCCTCTGAATCTGGAACACCCTCCACTCCGACGATCCTGGGCTAGGGCACGGGTAGAAGAGCTGCTTGGGCTTTTCCCTTTTTCCCGGCCGAAGATCACTCCCGTAAGGGAGATGACCCAGAGCAAGAGTGGCTGAAGGTGATCAGGCGAAGGGCTCGGCCGGCAGGGCTCGAGCGTCGCCGCACTTAGGCAGTGCATCAGCGTCGGCTGCAGCACCAAGGGAAGATGGGAGAGTGCCTGATTTCTCCCTTTTTCTGAGCCTTTGTTCGTGTGGAAGAGGAAGCCGATCGGGCTCGGGGGAAAAGGAATAAGTAGTCGGCATCGAGAGGAAAGGGAAGAGGTGAGATTGGCGTCGGGAGAAAAAGAAAAGAGGACAAGAAATGGTCATGCGGTGCCAGTTGGGGGAGTAGTTAGGGTAGGGAAGTCGGCGGGGGAAGAAGACTCGGGCACAAGTTCGGGGAGGAAACGAAGGAAAATAAAAAATAAAAGAAAAAGAAAAATAAAAGGAATTAATAAAAATAAACATTTCCTCGTTTAAAGGGGTAGCCTAAACAGGCATTTTCGAGCCCCATTTTTATCCCCGTAAACACGTCCATACGAGCTCCGAAAAATTCCCGAAAAAATTTCAAAAAATTTCCTTATCATTATTCGTCATCTTTCCGGTATTTTACATACATATCCTTTATTATTTTAATATATGTTATGCTAACACCTCTCTTTTCTAGAATTCTCCATATAATTTCTTTTGGGACTTTATCATAAGTTTTTTCTAAGTCAATGAATACCATGTGTAGATCTTATTTTTGCTCTTGATATTTTTTAATTAATTATCTAAGTAGATGTATAGCTTCTATTATTGACCTTCCAGGCATGAACCCAAATTAATTTTCGATCACTGTGGTCTCCTTCCTTAATCTCTTTTTTATTACTTTTTTCCAAAGTTTCATGGTATGACTCATTAGTTTAATACCCCTATAGTTTTCATAATTTTGTACGTCTCTCTTGTTCTTATGTAAGGGAACTAGAGTACTTATCCTCCATTGATCAGACATTTTTTCATTTTCAATATCATGTTAAATAATTTTGTACGTGATTCAATGTCTTGTTTCCCTAGGCACTTCCATACCTCTATCGGAATATCATCTGGTCCAACGAGTTTTTCATTGTGTATCTCATTTAAAGTTTGTTCTACTTCTAAAGTTTAAATTATACAATAAAAATTTAAATTTGTATGCTCATTTGACCTACTTAAATTACCTAAGTTAAGTTGGTCACCTAAATATTCATTAAAAAGTTGATGAAAATACCTCTTCCACCGCTCTTTCTCCATCGTTTACTAATACCCGATTACATTCATCTTTAATAGATTTTATTTTGATAAGATCTCTTGTTTTCCTTTCTCTCACTTTAGTTATTCTATAAATGTCTCTTTCTCATTCTTTTGTATCCAATTTTTTATATAATCGTTCAAAAATTTCATTCTTTGTTTTACTCATTACTTTCTTAGCTTCTTTCTTGGCTACTCTATATTTTTTTAAGTTTTCCTCTTTCTTACAAATATATAATGCCTTATAAGCTCTTCATTTTTCCTTCACTTTCTCTTATACTTTCTCATTCTACCATCAAGATTCCTTACTTAGTGGTGCATGCCCCTTTGACTGACTGAATACACTCTTAGCTACTATTTCAAACTTTGATTCCATCTTATCCTATGTTGTATTAGAGTCATCGTTTATTTCACCTAATGCTTGTACCTCTACCTTCTCCTTAAATATATTTTGCTTCCCATCCTTTAACTTCCACCGCTTAATTCTAAGAGTCGTATATATTTTCTTTCTATTAATACTATATTTGAGGTGTATACCTAACACTACTAGCGTATGTTGGGTAGTTAAGCTTTCCCTACGGATGACTTTGTAATATTTACAAATCTTTCTATCCTTCTTCCTAACCATAAGAAAGTCAATTTGCGATTTATTATTCCTACTTTTGAATGTGACTAAGTGTTTTTCTCTTTTTTAAAAAAACGTATTAGCTAATATAAGGTCATATGCTATCACAAAATCTAATATAGTTTTCTCTTCCTCATTTCTCGTTCCAAACCCATAACTCCCATATTTCCTCTCATATTCCTCATTTTTCACTCCGACATGCTCATTTAGATCAAAAACTTTGATTTGGTAGCTTCATCTAATCCTATTTACGGTGCATATATGCTAATTATATTCATAGTTTCTTTCGCCACTATTATCTTAAGGACTATAATTCTATCCCCTTTTTTAAATACTCCTATAACTTCATCTTTTAACGAACTATCTATAATAATACTCACTCCATTTCTTGCTTTACTCTTTCCAGTGTACCATAACTTCAAACCCAAGTTCTCTAACATCTTTGTCTTCTCACCTATCCATTTTATTTCTTATACCCATAAAATACTAATTCTTCTCCTAATCATCGTATCTACTACCTCTATTGATTTACTAGTGAGGGTTCATATGTTCCACGTTCCAAATCTTAGATTATTAGTTTTCCTATCATATTTATTCTTATCTAACCTATGGTATGAGAACTCTTGTCTATTTAACACTACACCCAAGTTCTCATGAAGATGCAGCAGTCATTGTTGATACGTTACAGTCGGATCTTATAATGTGAACTCTTGCATATTTAGCACTATACTCGAGTTCTGGAGATGTAGCAGTCCTTACCGAGACATTACAGTTGGATCATGTAACGCGTTCCTTCCGGAGAATAGCTTAGCATTAACACAATAGTTTAATGGATCCGTTCATTGAATATTTGTCATATTTTTAACGCTGGCTGACAACCTTGTTAGTTAGAGCCCTAGAGCCAATCATTTGATGATTGTATGGACTCATTGTATCATATTCTTGTATATTAATAAAGGCATTTGTTTGGTTATTATACTTATTTGTATTAGTGCCAAATAGACTAAGTATAATAGCGTCCTTGAGTAGAAGGTTCATACCTATATCAATCGATTAGTTGAATCGATAGTGAGATGATATAGGGAACACTACTCTAAATCATTCCTCGTCGAGTATTAACATTCAGGGACAATGTTAATGCAATAAGACTAGCATGTAGGTCAGCTCGATGACTTGATCTCACAAGTCATGGATATAGAGATATCAAGCTGACACATGGGTATACATTGGAGATGTATACTGAATTATCCGCCATAAGAAAGTATCATGGATCGTTATATGAGTGTCATATACTTTCTCATGTGACTATTAGTATGACTATTAGTCCTTAGACCTGAAGTCACCATGAATCCCTACATAAGGAGTTATGTACTTTGGTTTCGTCAAACGTCACCCGTAACTGGGTGGACTATAAAGGCGATTACTGGGTATATAACAAATTATGTAGAGGGATGTGAGTGATGTAGATGGGATCTATCCCTCCCATATGACGGGAGCGACATCGGTATTCTTGATAGAGTGAGACCACTAAGTGCATGGTCATGCCCAAATGAGTCAACATTAGATGTTGAGCTCATTTGATCGAGTGAGTCTACTTGGAGTTCAAGATTTAGATTGATTAGAGGATGACACGGTCTATGCCTCATATTGATCAATCTAGATGTCTAGGATAGAAGGAAAATGTCACATATTGTGAGGAGTCACAATTAGTAGTCACAAGGTGATGTCGGATCTCGACATTCTTGTAACTTGGGTAGTAATGATGTGTTGCTAGATACCGCTCATTACTTATGCTCCTAAATGGGTTTAGGGCATTGCCAACGTTACAAGAACCTATAGGGTCACACACTTAGGACAATTAGATGGAGATTATGTTCATATGATGAACCAAGAGGATTAGATTCATTTGATGAATCAAATTGGATTGAGAGTAATCCTAATTGGGCTAACTTGAGTTCGACTCAAGTTGATTCATGTGTTCAATGAGTCTAATTTAGATTTTGACTCATTGAATCAATTTAATTAAATGAATTAGATTCATTATATTAAGTTAGCTTGAATCAAATGGTTAGATTAGATCAGCCATGGAAGAGATTGGGTCAAGTTTGACTTGACTTAAGAAGGAAGACCAAAGGTTAATTTTGACTTGACCTTTTGTCACCTCATTGGTGAGTTGGCATTAGGTGGACCAATGATGATACTCCACATCATCATGGGTGCCACCTCATGGAAGTTACAAAGTCATTCTCTTAATGGCTTCATATTAATTGCAATTAATGCAATTAATTTGGGAGTTTTCATCATGGAGAGTGGCCGGCCACTTTGATTTTGAATGTGATTTCATTTTTCGTTCAAGTGGTGTATCTTCTTCTTCTTCCTCTTGAAGCTCTTCCTCTCCCTCTCCTCCTTGCCTTGGCCGAATCTTACTAAGGTGCTAGCACACCTTTGTGTAAGGTTTTCTCCACTTACGTGTCCGTGTGGATACTTCTAGAGGATCGACGCTTGACGGTCTAGAGATCCGGCAACTCCTTGGACGAGCGGGAACGCGAAAGACACGCAACAAGGGTAAAGTTCTTAACATGTAGATCTAGGAGTAGATCTAAAAGGTTTTTTCAAACTCGTACTCGTATTTATTTTTGGTTTTCCTTGCACGGATCCGTTGGCCTTGGGTGATTCGGGGTTTCTGCGACGCGAAAAGCGGTTTTCGTGGCCCGAAAAACCCAACAAACCTAACACAATCCTCTTTCTTTATCGAGATTTGAGACAGGTTATGACCGATCGTCATAGGCGGAGTTTGTATTTTGAGAATAAATAAATAAAAATTCTCAAAAAGAATCCTCTTCGTCGTAGTATTGTCCGGTCTAATTAGGACAGTTGATATCATTTATGGTTTTGCGAACATGATTGAAGGACCAAGAGCTTCATAAAATCTCTGCTGATTTAGAGTCTTTGTTAATCTATTCTAATTACCAATCTAGTATATAGGTAAATCAAATGTCTTGTTTTAAGCCAATTGTTGGTCCTTATAGTGTTAAAATAGATAGATATGAAGAATTTTATAATTTTAATAATAAAAGTGCATCTTATTAGAATGCTTTCATAATAGATATATACATTAATGCTTTCATAATAGATATATACATTAATGCTTTCATAATAAGAAAAACTAGCAAACAAATATTGTAAAAATTATTTAATATAATTAGAATGACTATTCTTTGACTTGCACGGTTTGATTCATCTACTCGACCTACATAATTGCCTTATATCTAGATGCTATGGATCTCTAATTCGACCTAACCAGAAGTTGAACAGATGGAAAATTGAATTCGTCAACTAGCTTGTTTGGCAGTCCGGTTCATTTGTTTTAATTACTTCAGTGCATTGTATTGCATGCCTCCTTTACACACATGTTTTAAATATAAAAAAATTAAGAACAGGTACCATTAACAATAAATTCTATAAATCAGGCACATCTCCTGTTTATGGGATAAGATTAGCACGGGATAGAATTACTATTATAGCATAAACATTTGAGTTTTAATAAAATTGAGGAAAAAAAAATCCTTCGTGTAATTATCAATTACCTCAGGATTGATCATTGCTGAGGATGACAGATTCTATCTTCGCTACAATATAAATCAGGCACATCCCGAAATATCAGCAACCACCGATACCAATAAGTTAACTAACCAGCAATTGAATAAAAAAACAGTGTTTGATGCCACAATCATCGAGGTGGTTGAAACAACTCATCACGATTCATGTGTTCGTACTGTGCGAATTGCAAGCAAATAAAACGTGCACGGTGCAGCACCCTTCGTCCCAAACTCATCGCCAAATAACTGGTAGCTTAGCCAATGGAAAAGAAAAGTAGCGCACCGTGCACGTCTCCTGCTTCTTCTACCACATCCACAAACCACACCCTAACACGAATCCCCCACCTCCACTCTATCATCTACTGCGCCGATAGCCCAATCCACTCCAATAATTAATCAAACGCAAACAAACAGCAATGCGATATATATCCACTGTCCCAGCAGAATTGATCTCGTCAGAGATGGAATATAACTTTGTTAATGACAAAATGGGTCCGGCTTAAGTACCTGGTAATTCTATCGCTTAACTAATTAAGATAACCTTCACTTTGTTAGCCAACCAGAATAATCCCCTTATTGTTTTCTCTCTCTCACGTGTTATTGTATTTATTTATTTATTGTATATATCCAAAAGCTCACCTTTAAATACCTGAGCAGAGTCGCCCGTCTCCATCTTGCCTCCTCTGCTCAAGCACATACGCCTTCTTAGTTCTTACATGGCGAATTGGACGAGAGGGCGGCAAATAGGGAGCGGCGCCTTCGGCGACGTCATCCTCGCTGTCGATAACTTCACCGGCAGGCCATTCGCCGTCAAGTCCGTCCAACTCGATTCCCCCCATCGCGCGCCGCTGGAGAACGAGATCGCCATCCTCAAGTCCCTCGCCTCGCCCTACGTCGTCCGCTACCTCGGCGACGACGCCGACGCCTCGCGACGGAATCTTCATCTAGAATTCATGGTCGGAGGCTGCCTGGCTGATGTCCTGGCGGGCGAGAAGGGAGGTCGATCTGCGCTCGATGAGGGCGAGGTGCGGGCTTACGCACTGTGCGTGGCCCGCGCGCTGCGGTACCTCCACGACGTCGCCGGCTTAGTGCACTGCGACGTCAAGGGCCGGAACGTCCTGATCGGAGACGCCCCCGGGGTCGCCAAGCTCGCGGACTTCGGCGCGGCGGTGCGGACTTCCGATGGCGGCGTGAAGGGGAACGGTGGACCGCGGGGGACGCCGCTGTGGATGGCGCCGGAGGTCGCGAGGGGAGAGAGGCCATGGCCGGCGTCCGACATATGGTCGTTTGGGTGCATGGTGATCGAGATGGTCACCGGGGCGCATCCGTGGCCGGAGTTCGAACGAGCAGAGCCAGAAGCAGCTATGTTTCACATCGGCTACTGCAAGGAGCTGCCGGAATGCCCGCCGTTTTTGTCGAAGCTGGGGAAGGATTTCCTCGATAAGTGTTTGAGAAGAAGCCCGAGCGAGCGGTGGACGGCGGAGCAGTTGCTACAGCATCCCTTCCTGGCCGAAGAAGCCATCTGCCCGGAGAATTCGCCTAGAGGAGTGCTCGAATGGGCTAATTGGGACTTCGATGGAGACAATTGCGGCTCGGATTGCAGCAGTTGCCTATCAACTTCTGTTGATTCGATCACTCCTGCTAGGGACAGAGTGAAAGAGCTGTCTTCGTGCAATAAACTACTAAGCTGGGATGATGACGGAGGTTGGGAGGAGATCAGGAGCGCTAAGGAGGTCAATTTAGCAGGGGATGGCACAGAAGAAGTGGCAGCAGAAGTTGAAGCATTCCAACATTGTGATTGTTACAGTGTGCGAATGGAGAACATCGATCGTCGAGGCTCTGCTGCTAATGCTTCCTGTTCTTGGCATTGCAATGGCGGCGGCGTCTCGCACCACCGGATTGGCCTCAATACGCATTTGTCGGTTGGTTGGTGTGAATTATTTTTCCGGCTGAAATTGTTATCTCCCTTCGTTTGATTTTGTTTGAATTAGTTGATGAAAGTATAGAGGAAATGAGTCGAACAGGTCAATCCTTCTCTCACTTCTTTATTCCTGATTTGAATGGTCAATTCTAGCGGGTTTTCAGTAGCTTGCCAACATCTAATTATAAGGTTCGAAAGAGAGAGGCCTAGACAGAAAGCGTACGTGACGTGGTTGAGCTAATAGTGGCTTCACTTTTAATTCATGGCTTGGGATTAAAAGATAACTGGTGCATATTCTCACGCAACTCGGTGTATCATTTTGTTTGGCCAGGCTTGCCTTGGGTTGGCTCCTTAACAGGGGGAAAAGAATGTGTGTTAGTTGCCTTTGCGCAGAATCGATTAAGTGGGTCCTGCTCCGGGTATACTAAAGCACGTGATGTCCTCTCCCTCAGGCCGTGCTATCTGCATCTTGCTTCTGGAATCCATCCGTAAATTAATAGCCTGTTGAATTTTTTAATTAATTTATTTACAAATAATTATGGGTCAACCGTATGGAACATCCTGTGATCCATGATCTCTTTGCAAAAATTGAGGATTTTATCTAATCACGATGTTTTTGTTAACTTTGACCAAACCACTCATTATTCCGCTTTTTTATTGATTCACGTCTCAGTTTTTTTTTTTTAAAGAAAAGTTATTTAACATTACCATTAAGCATTAAGCCGTCCCTAATTGCGATGACAATAAGACTGCCAGCAAGGTTAAGTAGTATAGGATGCCCTTAAAGTTTTATCCTTCACATACGAAGGAAAACGGATAGCAAATGAAAACGGATAGCAAATGTTGTGTTAAAGGATGTTTATATATTTTTATAATGGTATGATATTATCCATTTTAGGCTAAGATCTTCATGACTTTGCTCTTGGGCTCTCCCCAAAATGCCTCATTCCAATGGAGATATCATGCATCCTTTTAATCACATGATCTTTACCAAATCTTTCCAATGTGAGACTTTGATTGAACCCCAACAATCCTCCCTTCAAACGAAAGACCACAATTACTCTCATGGTCCGAGCCTCCCGCGAGCATCCGGTCATCCTGACCTGCTCTGGGCCTCCCCGCAAGCATTCGCGCCTGGTCATCTTAACCTACTCCGGGCCTACCTGCGAGCATCCGGTCACCCTGACCTACTTGTCTCATCGTAAGTACCCGGTCACCCTGACCTGCTCCAGGCCTCTCCGCAAATACTCAGCACCCTGACACGCTTCAAGCCTCTCCGTGAGCATCTGGTCACCCTGACCTACTTGCTCCCTGCAAGTATTCGGTCACCTTGACCTGCTCCGGGCCTCCCCGCAAGCATCCGCGTCCGGTCTACTTGACCTACTCCGGGCCTACCTGCGAGCATCCGGCCACCCTAACCTACTCGGCTCATCGCAAGTACCTGATCACCCTGACCTATTCCAAGCCTCCCCGCGAGTATCCGGTCACCCTGACCTGCTTCGGGCCTCCCTGCGAGCATCTGGTCACCCTGTCCTACTTGCTTCCGTACAAGTATCCGATCACCCTGACCTGCTCTAGGCCTCCCACGAACATCCAGTCACCCTGACCTACTCCGGGCCCACCCAACCCACCCTCAACTTCGTTCAAGGCCACCCCACTTGGTATCTGGTCCGGACCATGGCTCTTATACCATTTGTTGCGCCCAAAAGGATGCCCACATATCTCCACAATGGTATGATATTGTCCACTTTGGGCCAAGACTCTCATGGCTTTGCTCTTGGGCTCTCCCCAAAAGGGCTCATTCCAATGGAGATATCATGCATCCTTTTAATCCCATGATCTTTACTAAATCTTTCCAATGTGAGACTTTGATTGAACCCAATAGTAAAAAAACATTGAAGAAACTTTTTTTCATTCTCGTCCTCAGTTCACTACATAATAATGTGGATTACAGGATAAATCATTTGTAATTATAATCATATAAGGATTGCGATCTAGTCGTAATGAGTTATGATCCTTCTCTGGGTTCATCGTCCTCTCATATTATAGTTTAAATTGAAACGAGTGATCAGAGGCCACCCGGAGGCCATCCCTTACTTGGCGCCAAGTTATCTGACTACTTGTCTATTGTCGGCTGTCTCCGAGCGGCCTCCGACCACCCTCAGACCCAAACTATAACCTGAGAGATGGTAAATTTAGAGAGGGATCATAACTAATTACAACCAAATTATCATCACAATTTGATCATAATTACAAATAATCTATCTCTTAATCTACTAGTTTTTTTACACTAGAAAGTTTGCCCTCCCCTGTTTAGGGCGTAAAATGGAATGACTTCATTGCATTCAAATCTAACACTTTTAAAATTTTAAATTTATAACAAATTAGGATAAGAAAATATCCAGAGTCAGAACTTAAATATGTGTTTCTTATTTAAATGAATTTGCACGTATCATCTTAGCGCAGATCGATCCAAGAATGGATCATTACATCTATTGATTGATGGGGATGGATCCTACATATTAAATAAGTGGGATCCATCCCTATTAATCAATCAACTTGTGTGGTCCATCCTCTAGACCGTAAATTGCAGTCCAGAAGATCCTGGCTGGTATATCTGCCCTATAAGTTCTCCGAAGAAAAAAAAAATATGAGAAAAAAAAATTAATGCGTGAATTAATGAAATCATAAATTGGAGAAAATTTCCTAAATACAACCTTAACCTTGTACATATTCTCCATCTTTAAAAAAAACTTTGTTTTCATTCTCTACATGTCAAATTTCATTTGCTTCAACTCCCTCATGCAAATATCGTTACCTAATTACCCCTTATATTTTTTAATATAAAAAGTCAAAAAATGAGTATGATTCCTCTTAAATTCAGTATTTTAAACTATAATTGAGTATATTTTCTATCAAATTGAGCACAATTTTTTTCCCACTTAATAGAATTCCTCTTAAAATTTAGCAATATTTAAAGAGAATCTGATATATTTTTCATCCAATTGAGCACTATTTAAAGAGAATCTAATATATTTTTATCCAATTGAGATGGAAAAAGTCATGCTCAATTTGATAGAAAATATACTAGATTTTAGTTAAATGTGTTGAATTTAAGAGAAATTATACTCATTTTTAGACTTTTTATACCTAAAAAATATGAGAGGTAATTATATAAATTTATATCCATTATGTTTGGGAGGGAGTGAAAAATTGAGTATGGTTTTTTCTCGCTTAATATAATTCCTCCTAAATTCGACACTATTTAAAAAAAATCTTGTATATTTTCCATTCAATTGAGCAATATTTTAAGAAAATCTAACATATTTTTCATTCAATTGAGGTAGAAAAAGAGTTATGTTCAATTTGATAGAAAATATACTAGATTTTAGTTTAATGTGTTGAATTTAAGAGAAATTCATTTTGGACTTTTAATATCTAAAAAAATATGAGGGGTAATTAGGTAAATTAACATTCCTTATGTTTAGTTAGAGAGTGGAAACAAAGTTTTTTGACATTGGGGACTCATGCAAAGTTTTGTTTGTGATTGGGGACTATATGCAAATTTTCACTTAATGAAAACTATCGGTGAAATATAAACACAAGGTGTTAGTTAGAGCCCTAGAGCCAATCATTTGATGATTGTTGTATGGACTCGTTGTATCATATTCTTATATATATAAAGACATTTGTTTATGGTTATTATGCTTACTTGTATTGGTGTCAAATAGCTAAGTATAATAGCGTCCTTGAGTAGAAGGTTTTTACCTATATCAATCGGTTAGTTAAATCGATAGTGAGATGATATAGGAAATACTATTCTTAATCATTCCTAGTCAAGTATTAGCATTCAAGGATAATGTTAATGCGACGAGACTAGCATGTAGGTCAACTCGATGACTTGATCTCACAAGTCATGGATATGGAGATATCAAGTTGACACATGGGTATGCATTGGAGAATGTATACTGAATGACCCGCCATGAGAAAGTATCATGAATCGTTATATGAGTGTCATATACTTTCTCATGTGGCTATTAGTATGACTATTAGTCCTTGGACCTGAAGTCACCATGGTTCCCTACATAAGGAGTTACATACTTTGGCTTCGTCAAACGTCACCCGTAACTGGGTGGACTATAAAGGCGATTACTGGGTATGTAACAAATTATGCGAAGGGATGTGAGTGATGTGGATGGGATCTATCCCTCCTATATGACGGGAGAGACATCGATATTCTTGATAGAGTGAGACCACTAAGTGCATGGTCATGCCCAAATGAGTCAATATGAGATATTGAGCTCATTTGATTAAGTGAGTCTACTTGGGATTCAAGATTTAGATTGATTTGAGGATGACACGGTCTATGCCTCACATTTGTCAATCTAGATGTCAAGGATAGAAGGACACTTGTCATATATGTTGAAGCAATCTAGATGCCCTAGGTTTTGATGTTTGGGCAAAGGTTTAAGTTAGGTTTATTGTTGTATTTGATATGCATTGTGAGTGTGCAGGATACAGGTACAACAAGGAAAGTCCAAGGGTGAGTCTTGGCGGTGTAAGTCCAAGCATGTAGTCTTGGCAACGTAAGTCCAAGTGTGATCTTGGCAAAGGAGAAAAGTCCAAGGATGAGTCTTGGCGGTGTAAGTCCAAGCATGTAGTCTTGGCAACGTAAGTCCAAGTGTGACTTGGCAATGGATGAAGTCCCGGAGGCGCGACCTCTTGGCAAAGGAAGACCCGACAACAATGACAAGGCCGATGGAAGCTCCAGAAGGCAAGACGTGAAGGATGGGGAGGCATCCGAGGGACGTAAGGCTGATGGAGGAGGCTAGAAGGCTAGGTCTAGGTTGGTCGGGCGAGAACGAGTGCTGAGTGAATGTACTCGAGGTAAATCGTAAAATTAGGGTTTACTGCAGCAGTAATGTAGCGTTACCATAGCAGTAATGCAGCGGCACTGTAGCAGTACTGTAGCAGTCGACTGATGACTGTAGCAGTCGACTGGTGCACTGTAGAGAGTCGTTGAG
This sequence comes from Zingiber officinale, assembly GCF_018446385.1. Lineage (NCBI taxonomy): Eukaryota > Viridiplantae > Streptophyta > Magnoliopsida > Zingiberales > Zingiberaceae > Zingiber > Zingiber officinale. The sequence goes on along the minus strand of NC_055986.1, from coordinate 14,966,861 downwards.
AGAGCCGTTGGGATGACACCTGTCGACTGGTGCAAGGACCAGTCGACTGGTAACGGGCAAATCAGCTTACTGATTTGTTCCAAGCTCTATAAGAAGGAGCTTGGGATGGCCGATGTAAAATACCGGAAAAATGACGAATAATGATGAGGGTATTTTCCAGAATTTTTGGAAATTTTTCTGGAATTTTTCGGAGCTTGTATGGACGAGTTAATGGGGATAAAAATGGGGCCCGAGAAAGCCTGTTTGGGTTACCCCATTTAAATGAGGAAAAATTTTATTTATTTATTTAATTTCTTTTCCTCGTTACTGTGCCCTAACCCTTTCCTCTTCGACGCCGCGCGCCCCTCTTCTTCCCTGCCGACGCTGTGATCTTCCCGACGCCACTCCTCTTCCTCTCCTCTCTGTACCGGGCCACCGGCCATCTTCTCTTCAGCCTTTCTTCTCGCTGAGCACTGCGCCGCCGACGCAGATCTTGTTTTCTTCCACGGCTGTCCACCGAATCTAGGAGAGGAGATCTAGTTCAGATTTGTCTCCACCGGATCGCCAGCGACGCCATATCCTCACAGCGACGCCCATCCTCACTGTCGGCCTCCCCTGTGCTCTAGCGCCGGCACTGATTGCCTTCTTCTGCTGCGATTTGGGAGCACAACAGCCGTGCCCTAGCGCCTGTGCCGTAGCCGCTTAGCACCGCCCGACACCTCCTGGCACAGCCGAGCCCTCTCCCGATCTCCCATACTTCGTGCCCTAGCCCCGGTTTGGCACCGCTGACCATCAGATCCCTACCTTCAATCGCCACCCTAATTTCAAGATTGGTGCTAGACTTGATCCTTTGTCCGACATGAAGTTTCTGATCAAGTAGATTTATCCGGCAAGGTGACCGAAAGGTAAGGGTTGAGGGTTTGATTTTATGCTCAGTTATGGAAGCGTTGATTTTGATCTAGGGGTGTTGGGTTGCAGATTGTTAGTTGTGGCAATTCTTATGGGGTCGAGGATTTCTGTTAGAGTTCGTACAAGTCATCTTTTCCGGCAGCAACCTTTTACAGCAGCGTATCATCAGCTGAGGATTTAAAGGAGGTAAGTTGTTAGTTAAATGTTATTAATCAAGAATTAGAGTTGAATTCTTGGTTGTGGTTCTATGGATATTGATTTGGAATGTTTGAATGGAAAGGTGCAGCGGGTTTACTTTGGTTTTGGCTGAGTTTCCAGCAGCATACAGTTTCATCTATTCAATTGTGGGTCAACAGAAATTCATCTGGTTTTAGGTGAGTTTTGAAGTTTTATTCTTGTCTACATTTGGATGTGAGTAGTGTGATGTGGGTAGGATGAATGATTGTTGGTTGGATTAGCAGATGTGGTGGTTTGGTTAGTTGTAGACGATGATGTTTGGTTGTTGTGGATTTATGATGGAAATCTTATTGATTGATTGATGTAGAAGGTCACATGATCATTTATAAGATTATGGGATTAGTATCATGATTTGTTATGATGGATTGTTAATTAAATTGACATCGTGATAAATAGAAGAGTTTATGAATGATTTAATCATTGGATTGATTATAAAATGTGGAGTGTCTTGGAAAGATTAAAGGATTCATGGATGGTTTGATTTGGGTTTTCCCTAATTAGGTTGAGTTGAGATTTAGCTAACTGTTGCATATGTAACTAGCTAAATTATAATCATATGATTTGCAGGATGTTGATTCGGGACGAGCACTTCGACATAGAGGTTGATTAGCTCGATCTACATTGGAGGCGGGTACCTCTTGACTTATCTTTTATGATATTGTCTTTGGATATGCATAGTATTTTATAACTACAAGCAATGAACATGTTTGTCTTTGGTATGTCACTGTTTGATATCCATAGCATGTTAGGTTTGTCGCTTGTTATGTATCCGTGCTTATATCTCGTGATTTATTACCATGAGTATCTTATTGCCATGAGTACTTTATTACCATGAGTACCTTAGTTCCTAGAGTAAGTGACATACCATGCTCTACTGAGGTTGGGACTGGGTTCTGGATTTTATTTCTAGAAGGTGTATCTAGATTATCTGATACCTAGGTTTTTATACCATACCTGACTTGTGTACCTTTATTTGTATATCATATATGATTCGTGCACCTAGACTCTGATTCTTTGATCTGTGTATATTGCTGGTACATATGTTATAGAAGGAGGATATGTTTAGGATCTATGTTGTTATACCATAGAGGATCTGTATACCCTAGATTCGTGGATTTGACTCACTGATACTGTGGTAACCATATTATACATATATGGATATGGTTATGCTAATCAGTTTTATTGCTATGCTTAGTGTCATGCATCATGATTGCATGCTGCGCGATTGTTAGCTCCACTATGGTTGAGCGCATCGCCAGTTACATATACTGCACAGACCACCACTCATGGATTAGTGGTATATCAGGCAGGTGTGTGGCGGTTCTGCTGTTTGGCTCCGTTGGTCTGAGGACTCAGCGTGGTAGCCGGCAGTCAGTTCCGCTCTGTTTGGCTCCGCTGGCATTTAGTGTAGCAGCGTAGTAGCCGGCAGACGGTGGACTCTGTTTGGCTCCGTTGGTCGTGACTCGGTAGTGGCCGTGAGATACCTCCCGTCATTGTGTCTGGGAGTTGAGAGCATTGAGCTCCCCATTTATGATTTGGGGTCACAGGACAGTACTCCGACAACATCCGTCCACTCGGTCACACATCGGGAGTAGTGACGACAGAGTGCAGTTGTCACGACCCTACCCACTCGGTCTCACCATTTGTGTGTGAGATGATAGACTGGGTGACCAGGACGCATCATTAGCATCATATGCATTGATGTATTTATATTATTGTGATTGTATTTGGTTGCATTTTGGTTGGATGCATACTTTTGACTGCATACGATTATTGACACTTTCGGTTTGACGACCCTTTTATGTCGGATAGGAGTTCTGGTGAGTCTGACTTCCTCGATTACCTTCGGTTTGCATATTCCTATATATATGATTAGGAAGTTCCATGTTGGTTGTTGTTAGATATATCTTACTACTCATGTCCATTGGTATTATTGAGTTGTTGAACTCACCCCGTTGACACTATCTTTTCAGGCCAAGTTATTTATGGTGTCGCTTGGAGCATCCTGTCTGCTGGTCCCCACGTCACATCAGAAGACTTATTGGTTTCACGTATGTTTTGCTTGTTTTATGTATCAGTTTGTTTAGCTCTGTACTCTGGTTTATTTTTGGAGAGTTGATGTTGTTATGTGGTGTTTTGTATTTGTTATTGGTTGTGTAAGCCTAGCCGGCTAGCAGTTTTGTGTTTTGATTTTTGGTACAGCCGAGTGGGCTGCTTTATTATTAACTGCGTGGTGTTTGCTTTCTTTTATTGTATTATTCCAGCCGCATGTGGCTGAGGTATATAGTGATTGTAGAAAAGTTTCAGATTGTCCGCCGTACAGGGGAGATGCTGCCGAAATTTCTTCGGACAGAGACTCCTCCGGGGCGTGACAATTTAGTGGTATCAGAGCAGGTATACGATACTTTCTATGTGTTTTGGATTTTCGAGATTTATCTGATACAAATTTATTTGGTATCAGAGATTGGCTTACGAGTCTTATTTTTCTGGTGTTTCAGATTTTCTGTTTTGGTCTTCTCGATGTGACTTTTCGGGTTTTGGGACCTGGCAGCAGCAGGACATCTCCAAGCTATAGGAGGTATGTTAGTATATACTGTTATCCTACCTTTCTGTTAGTATATGCACTGTTGAGTATTACAGTTTATGACATGTATTAGCACTCTTTACTAGTACCTGTCTAGTTGATATATCATACGTTTTATGCATTAGGTAAACCACTGATGATGATCGACCTTGATAGAGGTTAAGGGTTACAGTTTCTGGTGATTTATTATATCATACACCAGTAGTTTTTTTAGCTTCTATTATTATTAGTTGATTAGAAGATCGAGGCACATACCAGCCTCTGCTATTATTAGCTGGATAGTGAATAGTATCTATATATTCATGCTGACTTAGCTAGTAGAATACCATATTACCTCAGTTAATTTCATCAGTAAATATTGGTTTACTCTTGTTAGATTGGTCAGTAGAAGTCTGATTTACACTTGTTGATTTGGGTAGTCGTGTATTGATATACCTTAGTTGCTTGTGGAGGATTAAGGTATTCTTGATTAGTTAGAAGATGATTGATTTAGTTTTGTTGGTTTGATCAATAGAGGACAATTATACTCTATTTTTAGAGGTTCGAATCTTTTGATTTTTCGTGCTTAGTTGGATATTATGAGCACATCGAGTACTTAGCTTATACTGACGTGGGAAAGGACTGAATTAGCCATATACTATTATCGTTTTGGTCAGTCGGTAGAGGATCGATGTATCTTATTCCATGGGTACTTTAAATTTAGACTGTATGTACCTTGAAGGATAACTTAAAAGGTGGCGTAGGGTTTGTATGGTAGATTGGATTTAGAATATGTTGATTATGCATGTTTATGTGGTGTGTAGATATGATTATTATGTGTTGTAGGAGTCCTGTGGTAGACTGGCCGATTGCATCATTGAGATTATGCTGATTGTAATATGGAAGGTATCATGTTGATTAAACCGGTGTTATGGTAGATGCAGATGTGTTCGATGTAATATTCGAGGTATCTTGTAGATTATCTTTGATTTGTGGATACACTTGTGTCAATTAGATTTTATTGGAAGTATAAAAATGATTATACTCATTTGGTATGTGTTAGGTGAGTATTATTGGAGGTGTATTGTTGATTATACTACGTTGATATATGCACATGGGTTTGGTATACATTGTTGGAGGTATCACGGTGATTTGTACCTATGATGTGGGTATTTTTGGGTGTGTACTAATTGGAGGATTATGTCGATCATACATATGTTGTGTGTGCACGTGTGTCAGATGTATGGTTGGTAGCATCATGATGATTCTACCTATGTATAATGTAGACATTTAATATTCTACATTATGATATTGGTTGTTTTACCTTGTCAACTAATTCTCCCATTAGTGGGTGACCGACCCACTAGGAGGATGATAGAGTTGACTATGGATTTGATTTGCTTACTGGGTGGTTATACCCTAGGCTTACCCACAGTGATCTGTGGTAGAGAGATCTTGTGCAGTCTCTAGTTAGATAGTTAGGTGCTTTGGGCACTTATGTATTGTTGTGGTAGAGTGTAGCTCCCACATGTTATGGATCGTTTGTGGTAGAGCATAGCTTCCACATATTCTGGATTCCCACATATTTAGGGATTGTTTTGTAGTGGAGCGTTGCTCCTATATATTGCGGATTGTTTGTAGCGGAGCATTGCTCCCATATTTATTGTGGATACATATTTTGGATTATTTGTGGTGGAGCGTTGCTCCCACATAGGGAGGATTTCTTGTGGTAGAGCGTTGGTTCCACAGTTGTGGTATTTCGTGTGATAGAGCATTGCTCTCACACTGGAGGTTCTATTCTTTGGTGATTATATGTCGTTGGTGATTAGATCTGATTTGTTGTTGAGGATCTTATGGTTAGGAATGTCTGTGATACGGACATTATGTGTCTTGGTTTTACCATTAGTGCTTGTGGTGCCCTAGATGTTATCATGGACTCGATGATTGGGGTATCCCTAGAATGTTTGGATCAGTTTTCATTGTCTTTGTTGACGATGTTGTGATTTATTACGGATTTGAGGTGAGTCACGTACATTACCTTTGCATAGGTCTAAAGATGTTTCGACGAGAACATGTATATGTGATTATCAGTAGTGCTGATTTGGTTGTCTTCTGTGAGATGTTTGAGACACACGGTCACCAGTAGGAGTATACCGTGGTTCCACAGGAGATCGAGGTTATTACCGTTGGGAGTAGACGGAGTCGATATAAGAGGCTCGCAACTTCCTTTGTTTGGCTCGATATTTCCGGAGATACGTTGAGGGTTTCTCATGGATTGCTATGCTACTTACACGCCTGATCAGGAAAGGCGTGAAGTTCACTTGGACTGTGGTTTGCAAGACCAGCTTATAGGAGCTGAAGCGGAGTTTAGTGTTGGCTCCGATTTTTGGTTTTACCTTCTGGAGAGGACGAATTCGTGCTCTATACCGACGCATCTCTACCGGGTTTGGACGCTGTTTTGATGCAGCACGATAGAGTAGTCTCCTATGCTTCTCGTCGGTTGAAGAAGCATGAGAAGAACTACCCTGTACATGATCTGGAGCTAGTCGCCATTATTTTTGCCATGAAGATTTGGCGACATTATTTATATGACGTTATATTTGAGATTCTCACTGACCGTAAGAGTCTCAAATATCTGTTTTATTTAGAAGGAACCTAATCTCCGACAGAGGAGATGGATGGAGTTCCTGAAGGATTTTGATTGTACCATTAGCTATCACCTAGAGAAAGCTAATGTGGTTGTCGACGCACTTAGCTGGAAGTCTAGAGTGACTTTGGCTTGCCACCGAGTTGTGGTCACAGACTGGTTACCATGGTTGCTCAGTCGTCGATCAGGACGAGGATCCGAGAGCCCTAGGCTGTATTTGCGGGTTATTTGCAGCCAGATAGCTTCCGGGTAGCAGACCGAGTTCACACGAGACGAGGAGGGTATTATATACTTCCGAGGCAAATTATGCGTACCTCAGTCTCATCCGGTCTTATAGGAGCTACTTCAGGAGGCTCATCGCTTTCGATTTGTGGTCCACCCAAGCGGGACCCGCATGCATCGAAATTTGAGGCGTTCCTACTGGCGCAACGGTATGAAGAAGGACATCGCGGAATTTGTAGCTGGATGTCTTGTTTGTTAGCAGGTGAAGTATGAGCACCAGAGACCTGCCGGTTTAATTCAGCAGATTCCTATTCCTGAGTGGAAATGAGAACTTATTACCATGGACTTTGTGGTGGGTTTGCCGAGGACACGACGAGGGAATGACGCGATTTGGGTAGTCGTTAATCGATTAACCAAATCTGCACACTTTTTAGCGATCCGGAAGACTGATTCTCTGGATCGATTGGCAGATCTGCATTGCCGAGAGATCATCGGATTACATGGTGTTCCTTTGAGTATTATTTCGGATAGAGACCCCCAGTTCACGACTCGTTTATGTCAGAGTCTGCAGCCGGTGGTAGGTTTTGTCGGACACCCACCCTCTGGGATGAGGTTGGGAAGGCCCAGTTGTTGGGACCTCATAGAGCCCAGCATGAGGCAGAGTTGGTCTGTACTATTAGATGGAGGATGGCAGAGGCGTAGGACCGCCAGAAGGGTTATGCAGACCAGAGTCGGAGACTCTTAGAGTTCTCTGCAAGTGACCATGTATTTCTGCGAGTTTCACCCACGAAAGGGGTGAAGAGATTGACCTCAGAGGTAAGCCAGCTCTGCGGTACGTTGGACCTTTCCAAATCTTGGAGAGGATTGGAGCGGTAGCTTACTGGCTAGCACTACCACCGTCCTTGGTAGGCGTGTACGATGTGATCTACGTGTCTATGTTGAGGAGATACTTATCCGACACGACGCATGTGCTGACAGATATCTCAGTTTCCGTACAGCCTGACGTGACCTACGAGGAGGTTCTGGTACGGATTTTTGACCGGAAAGAGTATTAGTTGCGGAACAAGACTATCCGATTGGTTAAAGTCGGATGACAGTATCATTTGGACGAGGAGGTTATTTGGGAGCTCGAGGATACTATCCGAGCTCGATACCCCATTTTTCATTTGAGATATGTGATTTTATTTACCGTTCAGCATTTATACTCGTTACCTGTTGTTGGTATTTGCTGATGGTAGATAACGAAATTTGGGGACCAAATTTTTATAAGTGGGGGAGAATGTAAAATACCGGAAAAATGACGAATAATGATGAGGGTATTTTCCAGAATTTTTGGAAATTTTTATGGAATTTTTTAGAGCTCGTATGGACGAGTTAATGGGGATAAAAACGGGGCCCGAGAAAGCCTGTTTGGGTTACCCCATTTAAATGAGGAAAAATTTTATTTATTTATTTAATTTCTTTTCCTCGTTACTGTGCCCTAACCCTTTCCTCTTCGACGCCGCGCGCCCCTCTTCTTCCCTGCCGACGCTGTGATCTTCCCGACGCCACTCCTCTTCCTCTCCTCTCTGTACCGGGCCACCGGCCATCTTCTCTTCAGCCTTTCTTCTCGCTGAGCACTGCGCCGCCGACGCATATCTTGTTTTCTTCCACGGCTGTCCACCGAATCTAGGAGAGGAGATCTAGTTCAGATTTGTCTCCACCGGATCGCCAGCGACGCCATATCCTCACAGCGACGCCCATCCTCACTGTCGGCCTCCCCTGTGCTCTAGCGTCGGCACTGATTGCCTTCTTCTGCTGCGATTTGGGAGCACAACAGCCGTGCCCTAGCGCCTGTGCCGTAGCCGCTTAGCACCGCCCGACACCTCCTGGCACAGCCGAACCCTCTCCCGATCTCCCATACTTCGTGCCCTAGCCCCGGTTTGGCACCGCTGACCATCAGATCCCTACCTTCAATCGCCACCCTAATTTCAAGATTGGTGCTAGACTTGATCCTTGGTCCGACATGAAGTTTCTGATCAAGTAGATTTATCCGGCAAGGTGACCGAAAGGTAAGGGTTGAGGGTTTGATTTTATGCTCAGTTATGGAAGCGTTGATTTTGATCTAGGGGTGTTGGGTTGCAGATTGTTAGTTGTGGCAATTCTTATGGGGTCGAGGATTTCTGTTAGAGTTCGTACAAGTCATCTTTTCCGGCAGCAACCTTCTACAGCAGCGTATCATCAGCTGAGGATTTAAAGGAGGTAAGTTGTTAGTTAAATGTTATTAATCAAGAATTAGAGTTGAATTCTTGGTTGTGGTTCTATGGATATTGATTTGGAATGTTTGAATGGAAAGGTGCAGCGGGTTTACTTTGGTTTTGGCTGAGTTTCCAGCAGCATACAGTTTCATCTATTCAATTGTGGGTCAACAGAAATTCATCTGGTTTTAGGTGAGTTTTGAAGTTTTATTCTTGTCTACATTTGGATGTGAGTAGTGTGATGTGGGTAGGATGAATGATTGTTGGTTGGATTATCAGATGTGGTGGTTTGGTTAGTTGTAGACGATGATGTTTGGTTGTTGTGGATTTATGATGGAAATCTTATTGATTGATTGATGTAGAAGGTCACATGATCATTTATAAGATTATGGGATTAGTATCATGATTTGTTATGATGGATTGTTAATTAAATTGACATCGTGATAAATAGAAGAGTTTATGAATGATTTAATCATTGGATTGATTATAAAATGTGGAGTGTCTTGGAAAGATTAAAGGATTCATGGATGGTTTGATTTGGGTTTTCCCTAATTAGGTTGAGTTGAGATTTAGCTAACTGTTGTATATGTAACTAGCTAAATTATAATCATGTGATTTGCAGGATGTTGATTCGGGACGAGCACTTCGACATAGAGGTTGATTAGCTCGATCTACATTGGAGGCGGGTACCTCTTGACTTATCTTTTATGATATTGTCTTTGGATATGAATAGTATTTTATAACTACAAGCAATGAACATGTTTGTCTTTGGTATGTCACTGTTTGATATCCATAGCATGTTAGGTTTGTCGCTTGTTATGTATCCGTGCTTATATCTCGTGATTTATTACCATGAGTATCTTATTGCCATGAGTACTTTATTACCATGAGTACCTTAGTTCCTAGAGTAAGTGACATACCATGCTCTACTGAGGTTGGGACTGGGTTCTGGATTTTATTTCTAGAAGGTGTATCTAAATTATCTGATACCTAGGTTTTTATACCATACCTGACTTGTGTACCTTTATTTGTATATCATATATGATTCGTGCACCTAGACTCTGATTCTTTGATCTGTGTATATTGCTGGTACATATGTTATAGAAGGAGGATATGTCTAGGATCTAGGTTGTTATACCATAGAGGATCTGTATACCCTAGATTCGTGGATTTGACTCACTGATACTGTGGTAATCATATTATACATATATGGATATGGTTATGCTGATCAGTTTTTTTGCTATGCTTAGTGTCATGCATCATGATTGCTTGCTGCGCGATTGTTAGCTCCACTATGGTTGAGCGCATCGCCAGTTACATATACTGCACACACCACCACTCATGGATTAGTGGTATATCAGACAGGTGTGTGGCGGTTCTGCTGTTTGGCTCCGTTGGTCTGAGGACTCAGCGTGGTAGCCGGCAGTCAGTTTGTCTATTTAGGCAGTGTGTGTAGCAGCAGGTGCTGGCTCCGTTGATCCCTTGGGTTAGTGTGACTCAGCGTGGTAGCCGGCAGAGATACCTCCCCGTCATTGTGTACCGGGAGTTGAGAGCATTGAGCTCCCCCATTTATGATTTGGGGTCACAGGACAGGAGTACTCCGACAGCATCCCGTCCACTCGGTCACACATCAGGAGTAGTGATGACAGAGTGCACGGTTGTCACAGCCCTACCCACTCGGTCTCACCATTTGTGTGTGAGATGACTGACTGGCGTCAGGGGTGACCAGGACGCATCATTAGCATCATATGCATTGATGTATTTATATTATTGTGATTGCTGCATTTGGTTGCTGCATTTTGGTTGGATGCATACCTTTGACCTGCATACAGGATTATTGACACTTTCGGTTTGACGACCCTTTTGTCTGGATAGGAGTTCCTGGTGAGTACAGCTTCCTCAGTTACCTTTCAGTTTTGCATATTCCCTATATATATGATTAGGAAGCTGTATTCCATGTTGGTTGCTGTTAGATATATCTTACTACTCATGTCCATTGGTATTCGCTGAGTTGTTGAACTCACCCCCGTTGACACTATCTTTTTCAGGTACCAGGTTATTTATGGTGTCGCTTGGAGCATCCTGTCTGCTGGTCCCCACGTCACATCAGAAGACTTATTGGTTTCATGTATGTTTTGCTTGTTTTATGTATCAGTTTGTTTAGCTCTGTACTCTGGTTTATTTTTGGAGAGTTGATGTTGTTATGTGGTGTTTTGTATTTGTTATTGGTTGTGTAAGCCTAGCCGGCTAGCAGTTTTGTGTTTTGGTTTTTGGTACAGCCGAGTGGGCTGCTTTATTATTAACTGCGTGGTGTTTGCTTTCTTTTATTGTATTATTCCAGCCGCATGTGGCTGAGGTATATAGTGCTTGTAGAAAAGTTTCAGATTGTCCGCCGTACAGGGGAGATGCTGCCGAAATTTCTTCGGACAGAGACTCCTCCGGGGGGTGACAGCCGACCAAGGTGACGAAATTAGAATTGGTAAAAGCCTAATTAGTAGTCACCAAAGTGCTCAAGGATCTCTTGTGTCCTAGTGTTCTTGGTTGAAGTTGTGGTGAGGTTTCTCCACCCACAAGGAGCGGTTTGAACTAGCCGGAGTTTCCGGGGACTAATCCACCGACGGATTGAGGGATCGTCCACCTTACGGACAGCCGTGGAGTAGGAGCATCATCTCCAAACCACGTTACATCGACGTGCATTGGTTTGCTTGTTCCTTTCTTTGTCTTTTAGCTTTCATATTCGTATTTAGTTTCGTATTATTCCGCTGTGCAACTAACGAATACGTAGGAAGCCATCGATTTTGGTGAGACGCTATTCACCCCCCCTCTAGCGGGCACATCGGTCCCAACAAGTGGTATCAGAGCGAGGTCGCTCTTCTATGGACTAACCGCCAAGAGAGCAAGAAGCTAGAGGAAGAAGAAGATGGAGTCCGAAGGACCGCTCGGATGGGATATCCGAATTCCACCTCCGTACGACAAAGAAGGCTTCAATTATTGGAGGAAGCGGTTGGAGACATGGTTCCAAATGGATTGGAACCAATGAGTTGTCTTGAGTGACCCATTTGAAGCTCCTATGGACAAGAAGGGTAAACGCCTCCGACCTCGGCATTGGACCGAAGAGCAACGAGAGCAATCTGAGGCGAACAAGGAGGTAACGAGAATTTTGCATAATTTACTACCTTCTAATATTTTGTTGAGTGTAGGTGAAACCACAAATGCAAGTGATCTTTGGAAAAAGATCATTGCCTATCATGAAGACCCTATAAAAATCCAAGGAGTGGAAGAGCCCAAGGAAAATGGCTCATTGGTCCAAGAAGAGAAGGAGCAATCCGATGTTGACAAGAGGTCAACATTCGAGGAGGAAAAGGAAGAGGTGGAAGAGGAGAGATCTTCCACATCCTCAAGAGATGAAGAAGTGGAAGAGTCCACATCTTCAAGTGAAGAGGAAGAAGAGAAATCCGAGGAAGAGGAGATCTTGGAAGCTCAACCCTCTACTTCAACTACCAAGAAGAGCATAAAGGACCACATCAAATGTTTTGAGTGTGGTAAGATGGGGCACTACAAGAGTAGGTGTCCTTCGCTCAAGAAGGTAAAGAAGGTAAACCCTAAACTCACTAAAGTTAATTTAGAAACTAATGTGAGTTGTAGGAGGAAGAAGAAGGAGAAGAAGCACATTAGGTGCTTTACATGTGGTGAGTGGGGTCACTACCACACAAAGTGCCCAAGGAGAGGAGAGCTCAAGAAATTGGCGCACTTGAAGAAGTGGGAGAAGAAGGGAGCTTCCAAGGTAAAAACCAAGGTATCATTTAATGAATCCATTCCGTTGACATATGATAAAAAGCATGCTCGAAATAACTCTTATCATCTTAATGCTATTTATCATGAGAATAGGAGGCATGATAACCTTAAGGATAAATATATTCCTCCTTATGCTAGATTTACCACACCTAAGGTTAGGAAGGTAAATAACAACTTAGGCAATAACACCAAGGATTTTAGATATAAGCCTAAAAATAGAAATGCTCAAAGATTAAATGAAAACCCAAAATTTAGGGATTTATGGAGTGAAAATCAAGTCTTGAGGACAAGACTTGATAATTTAGGAAGGACCTTAGCAAGAATGGAAAACATGCTTAGGGGTCAAAATGAGCATAACCTAGGAAAAGTTAGACAAGAGTCATCCAATGGCGATAGGGGTTTGGGATACAAACCTAAAGCCAAGGAGGATGTGACTTCTTTTCATAGGGTTCCATATAACTATAGGGTCAACCCTAGGTGTAGAGGTCAAGTCAAAGATACTAGGGAAGGAATCCATAAGAGTACTTTTGACAAGACAAATGTGACTAAGACTTCTAAGAGGCCTAATAAAGTCACAAAGAAGGTTACAAGGGAAGTTATTCCTAGAAGTGACCTAGTAGAGGTGACCAAGGCTTCTAAAAAGCCTAGAAAGGTCCTTAGGAAGGTATCTAGGGAAGTCATCCCTAGTGAGTACCTAGAACATCCAAGGAGCACCAATAGGTTGTGGGTTCCTAGGAGTATATTCTCTACACCCTAGATAGGTTTAGAGAGTGTCAACTCCAATTGGAAGGGTATTTAACCCAAACTTGTTAAAGTTGACACTTGAGAGCATTTTCAAGGTTATTGTTAACCTTTGAAAATGAAAAGGATTGTAGGGTTACTCTTTGAAAGAGTAATATATGTGTCAAAATTTGAGGAGTTAAATATAATTTAAATTGATACACTAGAGAGAAGCAAAAGTAATGCCAAATTTGGAATTCGACATTTTCTTATGGAATTAAGGGAAATGCAAACCTTAATCCAAATTGTCACTCTTGGAAAGAGTAACATGTGCCAAATCTTAAGGAATTATGTTTGAATTAAATTGGCACAATGTGGAAAAACATAAGAAATACCAAATTGGGGTTTTGGTATCTTCTTAGGGTAATTAAAGGAAAATCTAGGTCCTAATGTAAGATGTTTACTCTTTAGAAGAGTAAAATGTGTCAAACTTTGAGGTTTTGAACTTAATTTAAATTGACACATTTAGAAAAAGATAAGAAATGTCAAGTTGGAGTTTTGACATTTTCTTAGAAGGTTAAAGGCGAATCTAAGTTTTAATTTGATTTCATTTACTCTTGGAAAGAGTAAAATGTGCCATACTTTGAGGAATTTGTTTAACTTAAAATGACACAAATTTAGAAAGAAATTAAAGAAATGTCAAGTAGGGGTTTGGCATTTTCTTGATAAAATTAGGCAATCTAGGGTTAAATTTTGAGTTAGCTATGGTTAAGAATACTTAGATAGGTAATCTAGGTAAATTTTATTTATGCTAACTTGCCATGATTGTTTGCCCATCATATGTCATGACATCATATTTAACATTCACATTTTATTATGAAAAATATAAAAATACCATGTCATGTCATACATACATCATGTAGCTATAACATGCTTTGCTTTTGAAAATTGCTTATTTTGATGTATGTCATTAATCATCATGCAGTATGTCAATTTCCTTGTAATTAAGGACAAAAGACATTTATTATGTATGTAAATGTTCCAACAAGAGGGATAATATCAAGTGACATCCTAGATGGATGATCATGATTTTTACAATGCCTAGATAGAGATGCATGATCCCTTAGTTTAGGGCAAGACCAAATATACATCTCACAAAGAACTATAAGGTGACTTGTATGTGTTTTAATACACGTTAGATACAAGTGAGATGTTAAGATGGTGAACAAAACTCAAGATGTTGATCTAGTGCATCTTGTTGAGTTTTAGGTTCATCAAAACACATAGTTATGTGTCTTCCAATCATTGGGTAAGCTAATGTACAAGTCATGTGCATTGAGCCCAAAGAATGTGTTTGGATATTGGTTTTGAAAATGATTTCAAAATACTTTTGAAAAACCTTGGTGAAGACTATCTTTAGATAGTAATCATCATTGAAAAGTTAGATACAAATTAGGAGAAAACATTGAAGTTTTCAAGAGTTTTTAAATTTGTGTCAATCTTTGAAAATAGGAAGTAGTTTCATAGAAAACTATTTTTCCATGATAAAGTATACCCTAAATATTGTTTCCATGAGTTTTTATGATGAAAACAAGTATGGATTGGTTAAGAAAAACCAAAGTGAAGTTTCGGTTGAGGTTTAGTTTCATTATTGAATTTTGAACCTCAAAACTTCGAGTTTTAGTTTTCCTAATTATTTAGGAACCCCAAGTCATTGTTGGTGCAATGATGGAAGTTTGACCATATTTTTAGGGGGAGTTACGCTTTGAAAACATAAAAATCTTTTCCAAGACCAAAAGGAGGTCAAGTGTTAAGGTAGCACATGACATTGGTATGAGAGGTGTTACCAAGGACAAGGGAGAGTCATCCAAGGCCAATAAGAAGGAATATGCTAGGGTAGCATATAATTATAGCAAAGATGAAGTGTCCAAGATTAAGGATAAGAAGAAATTAATCAAAGACAAGGCGTCTAAGGTTAAGAAGGTGAGTCTTGTAAGCCAAGTGTCACCTGAGATGCACCAAAATGGCCTAGTCATAGTAAATGAGTCACCTAGGGAGGTGGATAAGATTAAGAGCTCAAGGGAGAGCTCAAAGAGTCTTTGGGACATATGGTAAATGATCTTAAGTGAACCAAGATGTGCCAAAGGGATTAGAGATAGATTTGAGTCTCTACTATACTTGGTTGGCACAATTGAGTTAAGTTTTATGCATGGAAATATGAATTGGGTTCATATTACATGAAAATTAGTTTTTGATGTATAGATGCCATATAAACCCATGCTAGGAAAGTATTGTGATTTAGTATGGGCAGATACATCAAGAGGAAGCCAAAACTAGGACTTTAGGTCAAGGTTCAATTGAACAATTTAGCTAGTTTTGAATTTTTGTGTCAATCTTAGGATCTATGATAAATATATTTTTATATATATTTTTCCCAAGTAGACAAGGTTAAAATAGACCTCTCCACAAAATTTGAGATTTTTTGGAGGTCTGTAGAATTTCTGGTGCATTTCTGAAGTTGGTCAGAAAAGGTTGATTTTTTCAGAAATAGGGTGCCAGTCGACTGGTGAAGATATCAGTCGACTGGTAACAGTGTTTTTGAGCACAGAATGTCTCTGTAAGCTCATTTTTATGAGGTCAGTCGACTGGTGCCAAGACCAGTCGACTGGTGCCAAGACCAGTCGACTGGTAACAGTAGATTTCGACTACAGAATGTTTCTATAAGGTTCTGTCGAAGGGGCAGTCGACTGGCACTTAGGGTAGTCGACTGATACCAGCCTAAACGTGTTTTTCAACGTTGTTCTTGACCGTGTCAACTCGTTTAAATGTATGAGATCCATGGGAGATAAATACATGAGTTTAGGGTCAATTTGGATGACATGTTTTCAACAATTGGGATATTGTTGGAGCTCTTTTTGATGTATGGCAAAGGGGGAGAATTTTAGGTTTAAGTGGAAAACCTATACACCTTTGCAAGAAATCCTAACTCGAGGGGGAGCATAGGTGAAGGGGGAGCGATTGTTTAGGCAAAGGGGGAGAAGTTTACCTTTGCGCGAAATCCTATCTCAAGGGAGAGCTTAGGTGAAAGGGGAGCCTAGGGATTTAGGTTCCATTATTTATGCATGAGTTGATTTGCATATTTATTTGCATATGTATTACATTTATGTTTCCCTAACTTAAACATGTTGCCAAACATCAAAAAGGGGGAGATTGTTGAAGCAATCTAGATGCCCTAGGTTTTGATGTTTGGGCAAAGGTTTAAGTTAGGTTTATTGTTGTATTTGATATGCATTGTGAGTGTGCAGGATACAGGTACAACAAGGAAAGTCCAAAGGTGAGTCTTGGCGGTGTAAGTCCAAGCATGTAGTCTTGACAACGTAAGTCCAAGTGTGATCTTGGCAAAGGAGAAAAGTTCAAGGATGAGTCTTGGCGGTGTAAGTCCAAGCATATAGTCTTGGCAACGTAAGTCCAAGTGTGACTTGGCAATGGATGAAGTCCCGGAGGCGCGACCTCTTGGCAAAGGAAGACCCGACAATAATGACAAGGCCGATGGAAGCTCCAAAAGGCAAGACGTGAAGGATGGGGAGGCATCCGAGGGACGCAAGGCTGATGGAGGAGGCTAGAAGGCTAGGTCTAGGTTGGTCGGGCTAGAACGAGTGCTGAGTGAATGTACTCGAGGTAAAATCGCAAAATTAGGGTTTACTGCAGCAGTACTGTAGCGGTACTGTAGCGGTACTGTAGCGGTCGACTGATGACTGTAGCAGTCGACTGGTGCACTGTAGAGAGCCGTTGGGATGACACCAATCGACTGGTGCAAGGACCAGTCGACTGGTAACGGGCAAATCAGCTTACTGATTTGTTCCAAGCTCTATAAGAAGGAGCTTGGGATGACCGGCCAAGGTGACGAAATTAGACTTGGTTAAAGCCTAATTAGTAGTCACCAAAGTGCTCAAGGATCTCTTATGTCCAAGTGTTCTTGGTTGAAGTTGTGGTGAGGTTTCTCCACCCACAAGGAGCGGTTTGAGCTAGCCGGAGTTTCCGGGGACTAATCCACCGACGGATTGAGGGATCGTCCACCTTACGGACAGCTGTGGAGTAGGAGCATCATCTCCGAACCACGTTACATCGACGTGCATTGGTTTGCTTGTTCCTTTCTTTGTCTTTTAGCTTTCATATTCGTATTTAGTTTCGTATTATTCCGCTGTGCAACTAACGAATACGTAGGAAGCCATCGATTTTGGTGAGACGCTATTCACCCCCCCTCTAGCGGGCACATCGGTCCCAACAATATATTGTGAAGAGTCACAATTAGTAGTCACAAGGTGATGTTGGATCTCAACATTCTTATAACTTGGGTAGTAATGATGTGTTGCTAGATACCGCTTATTACTTATGATTCTAAATAGGTTTAGGAGCATTGCCAATATTATAAGAACCTATAGGGTCACACACAAAGGGCAATTAGATGGAGATTAAGTTCATTTGATGAATCTAAAAGATTAGGTTCATGTGATGAACCAAATTGGATTAAGAGTAATCCAAATTAGGCTAATTGAGTTGGACTCAATTTGATTCATGTGTTAGATGAGTCTAATTTGGACTTAGACTCATTGAGTCAATTTAATTCAATGAATAGAGATTCATTAAATTAAAATTGACTTGAACCAATAGTTAGATTTGATCAACCATGGGAGAGAAGTGGTCAAGTTTGACTTGACTTGAGAGGAAGATGAAGAGTCAAGTTTGACTTGACCATTTGCCACCTCATTGGCGAGTTGGCAAAGAGTGGACCAATGATGATGCTCCACATCATCATGGTTGCTTAAGTGGGATGTCACCTCATGGGAGTTACCAAGAGTTGTGACTCTTGGTATTCCATGGAGGTTATTAACCTCATTCATGTGGCCGACCACTTATGATTTTTTGGGGGAGTTTCATTTTCTTTTGTGTAACTCTCATCTTCTTCCTCAAGCTCTCTCTTCTCTCCCTCTCCTCCACCTTGGCTGAACCATTCAAAGGTGCTAGCACACCTTTTTGTTTGGTTTCTCCATCTCTTGCTTGTGTGGATACACATAGAGGAGTATCTACTTTGATACTCTCGAGATCCGGCGAACCTTGAACGAGCGGGATTAAGCGAAGGGCATCGCATCAAGGGTAAAGCTCTTCTCCTTTGTAGATCTAGTTTAGATCTAGGTTATAAACTCGTACTCGAAGTTTTTATGAAATTTATTTCTTCGCACGGATCCGGTGGCGGGGTTTCGGGGTTTCCGCAACGAAAAAATCGATTTTTGCAGCCCGAAAAACCCAACACAAGGCACCGTTGAATTGGTTAGTGTAGAGTAGATATTATTATAATGGGTAAGGGGTTAAATCTTAATAAGGTTGAAGGGGTTAAATGAGAGAAATATCCTTCTCATAGTGGTCAACTATAGCAACACAAGTAGCATGACTTAGTGTCTTAATGTAGTAGGGTGTCAAAAATTAGTCCAATCTATCAATTTGATTTGAGTCGATAAAAAAAAAATCAAGTTCGAGTTAGTGTTTTTGGTTCAAATCAAGTTTGGATTCGAGTTAAAGTTTTTTTAGATTGGTTTAGGTTTGGGTCAAGTTGGGTTGAGTTGGATTCAGGTTGACTAGAGTTGACACGCCTATGTAAGAGGATCCGAAAATTATTATTATTATTATTATTTATAATTATTATTATTTTATAATTTTTTTATTTTTATAGTTTAGGTATTTTTAGTATTTTTTAAATTTTGAGTTAGTTTTTTTAATATTTTTTTGAGTCCCTTGAGAATTGTTCTTTTCTTTAGTTATTATTTATAGTAAAAAACTTTTATTTAATAATGCTTTTGACAGTGTTGTTATTTTCTTATTTCTCATATTCATTTGTAAATCAACAAGTTTTAGAAAATTATTTACAGTATTCATATACAAATCAACGAATTAATAACTCACAAGATAATCACTATTATGTCTATGTCTGTTGGTATCAGAGTTTTTTAAAATCTCATGGATGATCATCATGCTCGTTATCAAGGTCATCACAGGCATGCTCCAACTAAAAAAGCTTCATATCGCGATTGCAACACTCAAGATGAAATACTAGATTTAGATAGATAAGTTGTAAAATTAACTCAGCGTCTAGTGTTCGCAAGATCTTAAAAGGCATAAGTTCCGCCCTCAGGGCGTAGCACAGACGGTGGGCGCATGGTATCTCTGGCGTAATGGCCAGGGGTCGATTCTCAGGAACTGACGACCTGGGGTTTACCCCGCCATGCGCCTATGGCCTGTGTACTTGCATGAACCTCCCTCCATATCCGTGGGGTCGGCACTAGGGGGGCCGCTAAGATAGCGGATCTACCTTTTTTTTTAAAAGGCATAAGTTCCTTTATTTCAGGTTGGCTCTACTTTTAAAAAATACTTAATTTCCAATTGAGAAAAGATGTCCAAGCGCAGGATATCAGATCAACCACTCCACCCCCTACAACTTCGAAAGAGCATTAACTCCGCCCTTACAAGTATAGCTGAGTTGGTAAAGGACAGGTTGATTGTTGTAAGAGGTCTTCGGGTTGATTGTAGGGTCTGGCGGGGCATAAATCCCTACATCTTATGTATGCTCTCCCCTCTGCCATTTGTTTGCCTAGTCACTGTGATTTATCTTTTCCGTGTTGATCCTGCGATGAATTAGTTAACTCTCCTATGTTCCCCCTTCCTCCTGCGACGACAGAGACCGGCGGAGACAACCATGACAATGCGAACCTCAACAATACGATCAGTCCAACTCTTCCGGTCGTCCGATTGCAAGAGGCGGCAGAGACAACGACGGGATTAAAATATTCGATGATGATCCAGTTTACAATGATCATTAAACCGAAGAAGTTGACGAAGAAGTCGAGAAACCACTTGGGAAAGAAACCCTAGAGTAATCACTGGGTGTTTCGGATCAGCCAGCGTTGGTAGCTGAGGAGGCAGAAGCCTCCTCGTCGTCGGACTCGTCCCCTCGCCGTCTTCCTACGAAGTCATCCGCCCCACACGTTGACAACACCACCTCACTCCTGCGGCTGCCGAATCTTCCCGATCCCTCCATCGGCCCCTCGATCCACGGCAGTGACCGACTCTGGCCTCCCGTCTATGGCCCATCCCACTCGTTCACCAAGGACGGCGTCACCCGGGGCATGCGAAACCACAAACTCGGTTTTATCGAGGACGCCTATATCTCGTCTTTACCTAAAGAATCTCAGTGGTTTCGTCTTGGAGGCACTGAGTGAATTGAATGACGACAGGACTAGAGCTTCACTGCGTTTTCTAATAGACACGTCCTGGAAAGAAAAACGCCGGGTTTGTAAAGTTTACCATAGGAAGAAAGTTCAGATCTTTACTCGATTTCCGAAACCTTTGATCAAAGCCTTTCTGATGTATTGAAGAGTGAGATGATGGGTTAACATTTTCAGGGCATTGTCTATGGTTGCTTATCTATTTCCTGCGTCTCTTTGGATGAGTTTGGGTATTGCCATATTGATTTAACAAAGTTTTGCTAAGAAGTTGGATATCATGTCTTTTTTATTCAGAAAAGGAGGGGAGTACTGTGCCAAAGACAAGTACCAATTGTCTACAATGTTTTAAAAATCGGATCGATCAGTGAACCGATAAAATGATCGGATTGAGATTTTTGAGGTTCGATCAGTCAAACCGATAGTTCAACCGTTTTATATATATATATATATATATATATATATATATATATATATATAAATAAATGATGCTTCAATAATTAAAAATTTTACTTCAATCCTAATTGAACTAGCGGTTTTGACCGATTTTGACCGGATTTGAGAGGTTTTGACCGGTTTTTTTATTTTTTCGGCTTTGATGGTTGACCAGACTGGATCAAGGACCGGTTCGCGGTTCGGCCAGTCGGACCGCCAGTCCAGTCCGATTTTCTCAACACTGATTGTCTGTAAGCCCGAGACGTTGCTTGTATATGCTGAGGATTGATGATCCGATGGTCCAATTCAATATGTTTCAGATGTTTGGTCATTATTAACCTACGTCTTGACCATGCTTAATACTGGGATAGAAACACCCGCTGGAACAGTTGGCTAGCTGGATTCGGTTAAAGCTCGGTTCAGGTCCGAGGTCCACGGTTTGAATCTTGACTTGAACATTTTTTGTCCCCTCGGGGCGGTGCGATGGTTAAGACATGGGTGTTGCCACATGAGGTCTTGGAGTCGAAACTCGGCGTGACCGAGCATAATCTCCCCCATGTCTTGGCCATTTGCACTAATGGCTAGTAGTCACCCGTGATTTACCTCCTCCGTGTTGGCCTAGGGACAAGTTGGCGGGGGCACTGGGGACGAACGAATCACCTTTTGTCACATGCTTAATACGGGGATGAATTTATTTCTCCCGAGTTGTGTTTGATAGTTGGTTTTCGATTCTTGAAAAACAGAGATGTGAGAATTTTGTTGAACTCTATGATGCTTGGAAGGAAAAAGTCGTATCTAAATTGAAACTTTTGTTACTAGGAATCCAATTGGAGCAAATTCTTCATCTTCTTGCATTGGGCTTGAGTTATGGCTTGCATAATCGGTTTTAAGTCTATGATTTTTGGCATTGCATAGTCCTTACTTCAGCAAGAACTTTTCTTTATTATGTTCCTCCTTTAGGTGTATTTGCCGCAAAATACTTTACCATGCTGCCTTCTTCTTGGAAATTCAATTTGCTTGGATAAGAATGTTGAGGTTGTAAGATTATAACATAGTCTCATATTAAAAATATATGAGAAAGATCATAGATTTATAAAAAAAAATATCTCCATTGATATGATGTCTTTTGAGTAGAGCCCAAGAGTAAAAGCATAAGAACTTAGACTTAAAGTGGATAATATCATACCATTGTGGAGATAACTGAATTCTTTTAATCCTAATAATTGGTATCAGAACGAGGTCGCTACTAACCGTTGGAAGAAGCACGAGCAGATGAACCTTGAACAAAATAAGGGAGACCCTGAGCAAGTCAGTGACCTGATGCTTGAGGGGAGACCCTATCTTGAATAAAGATGGAGTCCAAGAACAAAACTATGAAAGCTTAAGTCGAAAATAGACAATATCATATCATTATTGATCCTGTCCGAATCGCTGAACCAAGGGACACTGGGCACGCGGCACGCTCCCAATCGTTGGAGTGAACTTCCGGCTAGTCGAACGAAGCTCCGGCGATCCTGCACAAAAGTCTAGCCGGGAAGGGTTCCCGGCGACGACCCTCCGACGCTCAAGTCAGGTAAGTGGTGGAGAAAGTGGCTGCCAAATTTGTATTATGCGTACCTTCGGCGAAGTAATAGCCTCTTTATATAGGATGGAGAAGGAACTGATGCACGTCTACCGAAGCGCGTACGTGTCAGCAGCCCATACCATGGTATGCACTTGTCAGAGAGCTTACCTGACACCATGCTGCCACAGTCGAGCATGTTCTTTGATGTGACGGCAGGACCACCCGTTGTCAGACTAGAAGTATGGCATAGCCATACGACTTGACGGCTGTCAGCAGATATCCCCGTCTTTTACCCACTGTCTGACTGGGGTGCCCGGCCCGCCGAGCGGGCGATGAACGTCGTCCGGACGAGCTTGATTCTTTGCGCCGTCCGGGCGGCACTTCCTTCCGCTCGGTCCTTACGCACTGTTTTATTTGAGCGTCGGAACCCTGGTCCCTACCAGGGTGCCTTTTACTATCAGATTTCCCTTTCTTCTGAGTCCGGTCGGCTTGCCCTTTTCCGACGAACCACTAGATCCTTTGACCCACCCTCAGCGTTGACTCCTTATGGGATTCCGAATTTTTACTACCGGATCACTTGCCTTCCTATCGAGTCTAGTCGAAGGAGGCAATGTCCGACTGACTGGACCGCCGATCTGTCGAACAATTATCATTGCCTTAGGTCGCTCGGCCATGCATAAGGATGCTCCTCCGAGCGGCGATATCTGTCCGTTCGGCGATACTTTGTCCGTGCCTTGTATTTTCTTGGAATCGATGTCCGTTGTTCTCCCACACTACCCATCACGTGCTCTGCGCACGGTAAGAGGAGCTCATTAAATGCGGCTAGTAACCGGCTGACACGTGGCGACCGTGCATTTGTCAGAGTATGGCGGTTGCGTCACTTCCGATGGGACAGCCGCCGTTTGAAACGGACGATCCGATGACAACCTCGATATCGATGACCTGGATCGGACGGTGGAGATCGTTTCTGGGCGGCGATATAAGACCCTTGACTCCGTTTCCGCCGCATTTCGTCTTCTTCGTTTCCAGATTCCTGTCACTCCTCCCTTCGCCGGCGACCTCGTGCTCAGATTTTCCGACGATCGCTCGGCAACTTCCGATCATCTCCCGCGTTTGTAAGATCCTTTTTCTCGCTCCAGACGCATTCCTCTTTCTGTTAATCATCCTTGTCAGTCGATTTTCTCCCATCGCTTGAACCATTTTCTTCTATCCTGCATTCTGGCCTTTCGATCATGACCAGTACCTCGCAGTCAACCGGCGGTGTTCCGGGTCTTTGGTACTCGAACATGGAAAGTCGGTTCGACGAGGAAGACGCCATGCGACTTACTCGAGCATATAACCTACCGACCGACCACGAAATAGTGTTAGCCACGCCTTCCGATCGGCCTAATGATCCTCCGTCCGGCACTGTTGTCTTCTTTCGCGATCAATTCCTGGCCGGACTACGTTTTCCTCCTCACAAATTCTTCTTAGAAGTTTGCAACTATTTCCGCATCCCGCTCGGCCAAGTAGTTCCCAATTCTATTAGATTGCTGAGCGGAGTGGTAGCTTTGTTCAAACTGAACGGCATTCCCTTAACCCCAAAAATCTTCCACTACTTCTACTATCCCAAGCAAGCCGAGTGGGGCACCTTTGTTTTCCAATCTAGGATAGGCTTCGTCCTTTTCGATAATATGCCGAGCTCCAACAAACACTGGAAGGAGCATTTTTTCTACATACGCTTTCCCGAGCGGCCCACTTTCCGCACCAAGTGGCAGACGGCTATGCCTGCGCAACCGGAGCTCGGCAAGTTTAGAGGTGACGCAGACTATCTCCACGCAGCCGAACAGCTAGTCGGTCAGCGCTATCGCATTGACAAGATGCT
Organism: Zingiber officinale; assembly: GCF_018446385.1. Taxonomy (NCBI): domain Eukaryota; kingdom Viridiplantae; phylum Streptophyta; class Magnoliopsida; order Zingiberales; family Zingiberaceae; genus Zingiber; species Zingiber officinale. Next base: position 14,942,415 of record NC_055986.1, on the reverse strand, counting down.
TCTCCCAGGAGTAATGCATATATTCGGCTTGTCTTCTACACCAGCCGATCTGCCTTGTAGCATGAGTAAGCTTCCCTATCTTCCCCTTTATTTTGTTCTAACTGATTTATTCTCTGCTTCTGCAGCTGAGGTCATGTGGCGGGCCAGAGCCACCGAGAAGGTCAAACTGAAGGCCGCTCGGATTGAGGCGGTGACGAGCAAGGAGGCCGCCGAACGGGTACTTGCTCCGGCTGATCCGGCCGGCGAAGAAGGTGAGGGGACGCCAACGGTCCCAGAAGCCCCAGACGCCCCTGCCCCTCCTGATGAGGCCACGGGCAATATAGAACCGAATCCGCACCTGCCTCTACACTTGATGAGCCGCAACCCGATCAGGGTGTAGATGCCGCGGTGCTGTCCGGAACAGTTTCCGTCGAGAGTACCCCTACCCCTCAGGATTCTCCGAGGGCCAGCTTGGAAGTGCCGCCGTCCGGCCCTTCGATGACTCGACGACGTCTCAGGCGTTTAGGCGAGCTACCCACCTCTTCTGCTGGCGAGCCATCTCAGAGCGGGCCGAGCGGCCAGAATCTACTTAAAACCATTCTGCGCCTCCCTTCAGAGGCGTACATGGCTGCCGCCGATCGGCCGGTGTTTCCTGAGCAGATGATCACCCTGACGGGTCCTCTCGCGCAAGCTTGGATAGATGCTCGGAGTTGTATAGCCAAGTTGACTCCCGGGCAGCTAGGCGACAGCAACCTTCAATCAGCTACTGGGGTATAGCCCCTCCCCTTCCTTTCTCTTATATTTGAAGTTTTTAACCTGCTCGTGTTTGCTAGCAGAACTGGGCGGACGCGACGATTAGCGATCGGCTTCGGCCGAGGAGGAAGAAACAAAAAACGGCGGGATGCTGCGGTGACGGCCGCTCCGAGACCAAGAAATCGCTGGTAGGCGAAAACGAGCTGCTGATCTGGCGAGCAAGGTCGTTCGGCTCGAAGCAATGATTAAACAACGAGACAAGGAGATCCGGACGGTGACCACTCGGAAGCAACAGGCCATCAACGATATGGACCACATGAAGGTGGAGATCCGGGGGCTGGAGCAACGCATCAAGGACCTCGACGCTCTGCTGGCCACCGAAAAAGAGAGCCGCTCGGCTGATCTACAGAGATTCGATGGGGACTTGAAGGATCTCCAAGCTGCTAGCGACGCTGCCCACGCCGCGCTCAAAGAATATAAAGAGGGGGAGTCGGCCCGCTCGGACGAAGTGAGGAAGGCGTTCCTCTGCTCAGAAGACTTCGGAGAGAAGTTTACCGACAAGATATCCCTCACGTTCGAGGAGGCCATTAAGGCGGCGGTGGGCTATCTGAAGACCAAAGGTCATCTGCCTGCCGAGCTGACCATCCCCGACGAGGACCTGGCGAGCGTGATGGACAACATCCCCGACGCTCTTTTTGATTTTGATGTGTGAGGAGCGTTTCTGTTTAACTTCTTTTTGAATTCCCGCCGTTCGGCCCCGATTATCTGTGTAATGACCTTTTCGGCTTGCATATTAGACAATCTTCGGTTCCTTACTATTTTAGCGAGAAATTTTTCCCTCGTCCCAACTTTTAAGTGTTTCTTAAAACTCTTCCGCTCGGCACCATTGATGGCGCTCGTTCACTTGTTCGCCTTTTTTAATTCTGATTAACCGTCTATTACTTCGCGCCTCGCCTCAAAGGGGTTTTTGCTGGATTTTCGCCTGGCTTCCCGCTCGGACATTTATAGACGCCGGCTCGTCTCTCGATATTTATCGTCGGAGCTCGACGGCGCGGGTATTTATAGCCGGTCGGCGCGGCTCTCGATTTTTAACAACGGGGCTCGTCGACGCGTCCGCTCGGATTAATTATAGGCGCCGGCTCGTCTCTCGATCTTTATCGTCGGAGCTCGACGGCGCGGTTTTTATAACCGGTCGGCGCGGCTCTCGATTTTAACGACGGGCTCGTCGACCGTCCGCTCGGATTAATTATAGCGCGGCTCTCGATCTTTATCGCCGGAGCTCGACGGCGGTTTTTATAGCCGGTCGGCGCGGCTCGATTTTAACGACGGGGCTTGTCGACGCGGATAATTATAGACGGCGCGGCTCTCGATATTTATCGTCGGAGCTCGACGGCGCGGTTTTATAGCCGGTGATTTTTAACGACGGGCTCGTCGGCGCGGATATTATAGCCGCCTCGTCTCTCGATATTTATCGTCGGAGCTCGACGGCGGTTTTTATAGCCGGTCGGCGGCTCTCGATTTTAACGACGGGCTCCGACGTCCTGCTGAGACTACACACGGCCGAACGGCCAGCCTTCGCTTCGTGCAATAACCTCCCGCTATCACCCCGATCGGTAGGTCTTGGTTTTTCTTTCTGCCGCCCTAGTATGCAGCCCGGCCGAATAGCTCGGGGTCTTCAAGTTCGAACGATGCTTATGTTCTATACGCAGCACGGCCGAGCGGCCTGGGGTCTTCGAGTCCAAGCTCCCGGCTCGGATATGAACCTTACGGCCGAACGGTGAACCGTTCATCGGAGAATGCTCAATGTGTTTTTATCTTTTTGCTTCCTGCATCGCAAGCATATAGGCGACGAAAAAGTATATACATTTATATTTAGCGCACCTGTCACCCAGCGCGGAGAACGTACTCCCGACCGAACGGCTCATGGTCTATTTCGTCGAGCATTTTGGCTCAGATAATTTACCTCCGTTCGAACGGTACGGGGCCCCCTATTTTCGAGCGCTTGGCTCGACCCATATACCTCCGGCCGAGCGGCACGGGGCCTTCGTTTTTTGATGATAATGCCTTATTTTCGCTCTTTTGACTTTTCATTTCTGCATTTTCAGTAATCAGTCAAAAAATGTACACATGGTGGTTTACAGTGATACACCTTTCACCCCGCCCGGTAAGGCTGGAGGTGGTTCGCACTCCACGGTCTATCTAACTGCCGACCGTCTTCATCCTCCATATAATACGCGCCCGAGCGGAGCTTTTCGATGATTTTAAAAGGACCTGCCCATGGAGCTTCAAGCTTGCCGACGTCACCGACCGGCTTGATCTTCTTCCACACAAGATCGCCGACCTGGAATGATCGGGGAATGACGCGCCGGTTGTAGTTTTGCTTCATCCGTTGACGGTATGCCATCAGCCGAACGGACGCCTTCGCCCTCTCCTCTTCTACCAAGTCCAGCTCCATGTTTCTTCGTTAGGCGTTGTCATCATCGTAGCTCTGGATCCGGGTTGACTCAACTCCAACTTCGACCGGAATGACAGCCTCACCGCCATATACCAAATGGAACGGTGTGACTCCTGTTCCTTCTTTCGGCGTCGTTCGGATGGCCCACAGGACGCTCGGCACTTCATCTGGCCAACTCCCTCCCAGAATTTCCCGGTTGGCGACTTCGGCTTGACCGTTGCTCTGAGGATAGGCCACGGATGTGAAATGTTGCTCAATGCCGTAGCTCTTGCACCAATCCTCTAACATCTTCCCTGTGAATTGCCGCCCGTTGTCGGACACTAGTCGGCGAGGGATGCCGAACCGGCAAATGATGTGTTGCCAGATGAATTTTTTAACCATTTGTTCAGTAATCTTTGCGAGCGGCTCGGCCTCCACCCACTTGGAGAAGTAATCCACCGCCACTAGTAAGAATTTCCTCTGCCCGGTCGCCATCGGAAATGGACCCACAATATCCATTCCCCATTGATCGAACGGACATGAGATGGTTGATGCCTTCATCTCCTCTGCCGGTCGGTGAGAGAAGTTGTGATACTTCTGGCATGAAAGGCAAGTAGATACTATCCGAGCAGCATCTGTTTGTAAAGTTGGCCAAAAGTATCCGGCTAAGAGGATCTTTTTGGCTAACGAGCGTCCTCCCGGATGACCTCCGCATGATCCTTGATGTACTTCCTGGAGGATGTAAGCTGAGTCCTCCGAGCTTACACATTTCAGCAGAGGACGCGAGAAAGCTTTCTTGTAAAGCTGATCTCCGATGAGTGTAAATCGACCGGCTCTTCTTCTGAGGAGCCGGGCTGCATATTCATCGGATGGTGTGGTGCCCGAACTGAGAAATTCTATAATAGGTGTCCTCCAGTCTCTTGGAAATGTGAGGCCTTGCATCCGGTCGACATGCGCCACCAGCAGCGTTTTTTCAATTGGTTGCTGAATGGCGACCGGTGTTATTGAGCTCGCGAGTTTGGCTAACTCATCGGCCGCCTGGTTCTCCGTTCGGGGAATCTTCTGAATAAGCACCTCTCGGAAAGTAGCTTTGAGTTTTTCAAAGGCCTCAGCGTAGAGCTTAAGCCGAACACAGTTGATTTCAAAGGTGCCGGAGAGTTGCTGAGCGGCTAACAGTGAATCCGAATAAAGTGTCACCCGACCGGCCCCCACATGCCGAGCGGCCTGCAATCCGGCTATAAGGGCCTCGTACTCGGCTTCATTGTTAGTCGCTTTGTAATCTAGCCGGATGGATAAGTGCATCTTTTCCTCCTGAGGTGAGAGTAGTAATATTCCGATCCCACTTCCGAGCCGGGTGGAGGATCCATCCACATATATTCTCCACATAGCCTCCGGCTCGGTCTTTGCACTTCGGTCACAAAATCAGCCAAGGATTGGGCTTTAATCGCCGAGCGGGGCTGATATTGGATGTCAAATTCACTTAATTGTCGTCCACTTGATAAGCCGTCCGGACGCTTCGGATTCAACACCCTTCCGAGTGGACTGTTCGTTCGGACAATGATGGTGTGAGCCAAGAAATACGGTCGAAGGTGCCGAGCGGCTAGAACCAAAGCTAAGGCCAACTTCTCGAGCCCGGTGTAACGAGATTCGGTATCTTTTAAAATGTGGCTTAGAAAATACACCGGCTTCTCCTCGCCGCTTGCCCTCACAAGTGCTGAGCCTACAGCATGATAGATACATATAAAGTGACTCACCCACGATCGGCTTGGCCAGACAGAAGAGAATTTAGATATGTCTTCAACTCTTCAAATGCTTGGTCACACTCTTCATCCCATCGAACTTAGTAGCCTTCAGATCTTGAAGAATGGCGTCTCGGTCGGTGATTCGGAGATGAATCTGATAAAGCAATTATCCTCGACCTTTGCACTTCTCTTGTATTTCTTGGGGCGGCATGTCTTGCAGTGCTTTCACCTTGTTGGGATTTGCTTGATTCCCTCGGTCACTATATACCCCAAGAAACGCCCTCCTTTTCCGAACAGGCACTTGGGATTTAGCTTGACTCCATATTTGCGCAGCGCTTGGAAGGTTTCTTCCATATCCTTGAAAAGATCGGCCGCTCGGACGGATTTGATAAGAATGTCGCCCACATAAACTTCCAGATTCCGCCTGATTTGCTCCTTGAACACCTTGTTCATCAAGCGTTGATAGGTGGCCCCAGCATTCTTCAATCCGAACGGCATCACTTTGTAGCAATATGTGCCGCCAATCTTCAAGCTTACTTTTCTTGATCCTCCCAAAGGGACTTGATGATATCCTTGGTAGGCGTCAAGCATGCAAATTAATTCGCAGGCCGTAGAGTCCACCAACTGATCTATCCGGGCAGAGGATAAAAGTCCTTGGGCATGCTTTGTTTAGGTCTCGAAAGTCGATCAGACCCTCCACTTGCCGCCGCTTGGAGACCAATACTACGTTCACCAACGCACCTCGGCGTATGTGGCGGCCTTGAAGTTTTTCTACTTCCGCTCGGATGATGGCATTTTGTTCGGCATGAAGTCCTTTTTCCGCTTCATCGTCCGATCGGACATCCTCCTTGGCCGAGCTATCGCAACGGGTCGTGGCCGCACAAAGACATCATGATTTCGCTGGAGGCATTGGATCAGCTTCTCCTTCTGCTCTTCCTCCAGATCCGAGGCGATAAAAGTCGTGGCCTCCGGTTGGGTCGGATGGATCTGAACTTCCTCCTTTTTATCATAAATTAAAGCAGGAGGTTTCTCGGTTATGGCATTTACCTCGATTCGGGGCGCCTTCCGAGCGGAGCAAGCTTCTGCTCGGATCATCTCTATATAACACCGCCAGCTGCTAGCTGATCTCCACTCACTTCTCCCACTTTATCCTCCACGGGGAACTTTATCTTCTGGTGGAAGGTTGAGACAACCGCTCGGAATTCGCCGAGCGCCGATCGTCCCAAAATGACGTTGTAGGATGATGGAGAGTCGACCACCACGAAGTTTATTGTCCTGGTCCTCCTGAGCGGCTCCTCTCCCAGTGAGGTGGCTAGCCGGATCTGTCTGACCGGCTGAACTTCGTTGCCAGTAAACCCGTAGAGCGGGGTCGTCATGGGCAGCAGCTCGGCTTGATCAATTTGCAGCTGATCGAACGCCTTCTTGAATATGATGTTGACCGAGCTCCCTGTGTCAACAAATATGCGGTGAATGGTATAATTTGCTACTACCGCTTTAATGAGCAGCGCGTCGTCGTGGGGCACTTCTACTCCTTCCAAGTCCTCGGGTCCGAAAGTGATTTTCGGTCCACTTGCCCGCTCTTGGCTACAGCCGACCGCGTGGATCTGCAGCTGTCGGACGCCCGCCTTTCTGGCTCGATTGGAGTCTCCTCCGGTCGGTCCGCCGGCAATAACGCTGATTTCGCCCCGGGAAGTATTGTTCCGGTTTTCCTCTTCCCGAGCGGACGGTCGTGACCGTTCTCTGGACGCCCGGCGATTCTCCTGCCTTGGAGATCGGTGCCGCTCGGGTGTCTGCTGATGTCGTCTCTCGGTGCGGGTCCGGTCCGTTTCATGGGTCCTATGTCTCCTGTCGATGGGAGGAGATCGTCGTTCGGCTTTCCTGGGAACAGGATTGGATACAAAGGGAAGGCTTCGGCAATCCCTCGTGTTGTGCGTATCCGTCTGATGGAGGGTGCAGAACATAGGGGTCCACCTCTTCTTTGGCTTGGGCCGAGCGGCAGCCACCTCTTGTACGTGAGATCTGGCATGGGGGGATCGGATTGCATCGGCCCTCGGTCCTCTAGGGGGCTGCTGAGCGGTGTGCTGTTTCCGCTCGGCATGAGTAGATGCCCGCTCGGCTGGAGCTTCCTTTTTCCGAGTGGCTTGCGCTTCTTCCACATTTATATATTCGTTGGCTCGATGTAGCATGTGATCATAATCTCGGGGCGGCTTTCGGATGAGCGACCGGAAGAAGTCCCCATCCGCAAGGCCTTGTGTGAAGGCGTTCATCATCGTCTCCGAAGTGGCCGTTGGGATGTCCATCGCCACTTGGTTGAATCGCTGAATGTAAGCTCGAAGCGATTCTCTCGGCTCTTGCTTGATGGCGAACAAGCTGACACTTGTCTTTTGATACCGCCGACTACTGGCGAAGTGGTGGAGGAAGGCCGTTCGGAATTCCTTGAAGCTCGTGATGGATCCGTCCGGCAACCTTCGGAACCACCGTTGAGCCGATCCCGAGAGAGTGGTAAGAAAGACGCGGCATTTCACTCCATCGGTGTATTGATGGAGCGTGGCTGTGTTGTCAAACTTACCCAGATGGTCATCCGGGTCCGTTGTTCCATTGTACTCGCCTATCGTCGGAGGCACGTAGTGCTTGGGTAGAGGGTCTCGTAGAATAGCCTCCGAGAATTGGCGATTGGTCCGCTCGGGAGATGAATCCGCCCGGTGAGCTTTCCCTTTTCTGTCATCTCGCCTTGGCATTTCGTCTGAAGAGTCTCTACTGGTCCGGCTTCAGGGGTGCGAAATAAGGCCCGGTGGAATGCGACGGTGGCTGGAGGTGCTTTCGCTCGGCCACCCGACGCAGATGTTGCTTGTTGCTCCGGCCGTTCGGCCGCTGCTTTCTGTTTTTGTTCAACAATTTTGGCGGCCCTTATCTCGACCAGAGCGTCGAGTTCTTCCCTAGAAAGCGTCACCGTGTGTTGTCGTCCAGCCTCGTCCATTGTTTCCGATCGGATGCAGGAGCGTTCCCACAGACGGCGCCAATTTGATCCTGTCCGAATCGCTGAACCAAGGGACACTGGGCACGCGGCACGCTCCCAATCGTTGGAGTGAACTTCCGGCTAGTCGAACGAAGCTCCGGCGATCCTGCACAAAAGTCTAGCCGGGAAGGGTTCCCGGCGACGACCCTCCGACGCTCAAGTCAGGTAAGTGGTGGAGAAAGTGGCTGCCAAATTTGTATTATGCGTACCTTCGGCGAAGTAATAGCCTCTTTATATAGGATGGAGAAGGAACTGATGCACGCCTACCGAGGTGCGTACGTGTCAGCAGCCCATACCACGGTATGCACTTGTCAGAGAGCTTACCTGACACCATGCTGCCGCAGTCGAGCATGTTCTTCGATGGGACGGCAGGACCACCCGTTGTCAGACTAGAAGTATGGCATAGCCATACGACTTGACGGCTGTCAGCAGATATCCCCGTCTTTTACCCACTGTCTGACTGGGGTGCCCGGCCCGCCGAGCGGGCGATGAACGTCGTCCGGACGAGCTTGATTCTTTGCGCCGTCCAGGCGGCACTTCCTTCCGCTCGGTCCTTACGCACTGTTTTATTTGAGCGTCGGAACTCTGGTCCCTACCAGGGTGCCTTTTACTATCAGATTTCCCTTTCTTCTGAGTCCGGTCGGCTTGCCCTTTTCCGGCGAACCACTAGATCCTTTGACCCACCCTCAGCGTTGACTCCTTATGGGATTCCGGATTTTTACTACCGGATCAATTATAAAAATAACTAAATTATTTGTCTTAACAAAAAAATCATCACATGGCAACTCAAGTGCTTATATTATGTCAGATATGAACATTATTGGTAGCAATGTATCTGATAACCAAAATCCACAACAGGAGATCAGAAAATTGATGAGGACCTTGTCAAAAGAATTCATGGACACTGTCCAAAAACCCTGCCTCTTCAGGGCCACAATGACTGTAACTGGACTGGCTATTCATAGGGATGTTGTGTTTAGCTCTTCATTTAACAAGACAATCCATGTATGGTCCCTGTAGGATTTTTCTTATATTCAATGTTTGAAGGGGCGTGAGCTCAGAGTCATGGCTATCCTTGTTTTATATGACACGGACATGCCATTTTGCGTAAGTGGTGTTTCTATAGATGGAACATTTTTTCGGTCCTTATTCAATGGATTATTGAAGGAAGATGATATTCTAGGGATCGTTACGGGCATGCCAATTAATGGACACCATCTGTATTTGCCATGCTCAAAGGGAAAGTGTAAATTCTTTCTTCTCACAGAACTCCTACATTGGTTATGAGGTTCTACATAAGCTTGCTATTCCACAGCCTAGACAATACTTGCAGTCCAGGTATCCTGAAAGTATTCTGTATTCCACTAAATGTAGTTTTTTGTTCATCAATCAGTGGTATATGTTGCCCATTTTTTTTCTTAGGGCTTAGGGTATTATTTGGGCTGATGTAAGTGGAGATTTTTTATTTAATAATATTTTCATCAGTTATGTTATTTTTTTTATTTGTTTGATATTTTTTTTCGAATCAATATGTTTTAAAAAATTATTTTTTATATTCATGCTTGAATTAACGGATTTAATCAGAACAGTTCAACGTATAAGTACCTATGCCTAGGGCCCTATTTTATTGGGCCCCCAAAAGCACTAATATTTTTAATATTATTTATATTAAATTTGTTCTTATTTAATTTTTTTAATTACATATTTTATTATAAAAAATAGCTAACACTTACTCTTTCACACTAATATTTTTTTTTTGTAATACCCAACTGAGTCTCAATTTTTTTCACATTGATTTCTCAAAAAATATGCTCTTTCCTTCTCTCACTATCGACAGTAATGTCACACTCTTCCCCTTCTTCACGGTAATTTCATATCCTTTCCCTCTTTTGTCAATCATCCTACGCTCTCTCTCTCTCTCTCTCTCTCTCTCTCTCTCTCTCTCGTCAATTATCCCACTCCCTTCTCCTCCATCACTAGTAATTCGATCTCTCGAGGGATGTCTTTCTCCTCTCTATCTCTCTTCCTCACTCTTTCTTTCTCTGCCTTTGCAGGAACGGAAAGTAAGAGCTTCTTAATCTAATGCAGAGGTATTTCCTAAATAGTGGCAAAAGTTGAAACAGTTGCCCCAAGTGCCTCCACCGTACCCGATCCAAGGTCATCACGATGGAGGTAAATCACAGCATCCAAGCGAGCATATGACGGACAGGGTGTAATACGGGTATAGATGATTTATTCCCCAGCTGCCCCGAAGATCGACCCTTCGACCTCATTATAGCAACACCCACCACATACCAACTCAGATGATCCACGGGGTCAGAGGTATTTCCTAAATGTCACATGACCAAGAGGTTCAATAATTAAGCCAGGATGACATGTAGGGTCAACAGGAGATGACTCTCAGCTACTCCTGACTACGCCCAATGCCCAACGCCTAACGCCGGACTCTCGATTACTCTTGACTCTCAGCTACTCTCGACTATGCACGGTGCCCGACTCCCGATTACTCCCGACTCTTAGCTACTCCCGACTCTTGACAATGCTCGATACTTGAATCTCGACTACTTAAAGCAACAAAGCATTATGCTATTCATGAGAGATAATGAATAGCACAACCATTATTGCGAGGAAGGCAGAAAATACAGCAATTAACTTTAATGGACATTTATTTCGAGGAACGTGACTACGATAATTAGAAACGAGAGGGCACGGGAGAACGTATTGGAGAGGTCCGGTCATATAAAAGGTATTCGATTCTCATGAGCAAAGATACGTGCACACATACTTTCAAAATCCTAATTTCCAATAACTACTTTTTTCTTCACAAAAGTTAACTTGAGCATCGGAATGATTTCGCCAAGGACTTCCCTGGCCGTCATTTTAATTTATTTTGCTATAAGTCTTCTTCTTCACAAAGTGAAAATTATGTCACCTTCCTAGTCAATATGAATAGTAACATATTACCGATGAGTCAAACGTCTCTATTTTCAGTTAAGGTCTTTATTTATTCGACACAAAATAACAGTTCTCTTCCTTAATAGCAATAGGAAGCAAGGGTGCCTCATCCATTTAAGGCAAAATATTAGTCAACCCTTTTCTTTCTCAGTAAGAAACCTGAGCGATTTAAGGAAAATAAACATGGAAGCTAAATTCATTCTCATGCTCCTCAAGATCATATTTCTCATTTTAATATTGGTAATAACTTAAAAGATATGTGAATTTTATTATTTTTTATTGATATTTGTAACTGAATTACCTATTGCGTGATATTTTAATGCTTATTTCTTTAAAATTTGAGAATATTTTTTTTAATTTGGATATTTTTTTAGATGCTCATTTTAATTAGTTTAAATAAAAATTAATATTTATTTATTATATTATCTTTATTTTAAATTTTAAAGGATCATCAAATTGAAATAAAATAATAAAATCTTATTTACACATAAAAAATAAATAATTTAATAATTTTATTAATTAAAATTTTAAATAAAAAAATTATTAATATTTTACCTCTCAAAAGTTAGAAAAATAAATTTTTATATAAAAATTTATTTATCTTTTAGAAATTAATATTTAACTCTTTATTATATATGTATATATAAAAGGCCGATTGAGATGGTTCATATATCTAAGGCCCGATTGAGATGGTTCTAGATTCAATAACTTATCCCATCCAATGTCTTATATCCTATAAAAAATTAAGCATAACAGAATTGCGAGCAAGCTTATCATGGGCCAAGAACAGGTAGCTAGCTTTAAATCCAAAGCGAGAACATTACGAAGAAAAAGATTCCTTTTCCTAGACAAAATTCATGTCTCCATTTGAACCACTGAAGAGGCAGCAGTGATTAGGTGAGCACGCTGACTATTGTTGAAAAAAAATAATCAAATAGTCTAATTTAGACATATTTTATAAAATTTATAGGGGAGTCCGATCCTAAAAAGAATGCAATTTTATAATCAAAAGAATGCAATTTTCTTCGTGTTGCTGATGGGTAATCAGGTTTAATTGGTTGATTATTTGCTATCTTATTTAGTTTTCTTGCTGAAAGCTAAGTTAAACGATTGACATTGTTTGATCCTTAAACACAGTGGTATTTGTCTCTGCTCGACTCCAAAAAGTTTTATATTTTCAAATCCTTTTTTACTCAGTATGCCCCCGTGTTCGTTGTAATGACACTGTAAAATACAAACTCAGGAAAAAAAAAATGGAAGAAGAAGTGAAGAGCAGAAACGGAATGGAAGCGTATAGATTGAAGAACAATGGAAGTGGATAGCAGGATCGACAATTTACAACCGATGATACATACATCGAACACTGAGGTAAGAGTGACCACTAGCTTTCTGCTCTTGTTATGAAGTAGGAGCTTGAGTCTGTTGCTTGCATATTAATTAGCAGCTTTGCCGGAGAGAACAAGCCACGGCCTGCGCCCAGTGCCTTAGCCTCGTCTTCACTAGCAGCGGATCGTCCCCTGTTTTACCAAATCAATACAGCAAAAGGTCATTACAGATCCAATTTGGTTTAGTAAAAAAAATCTAGCTAGCTTTGTGGACGATCGATGCGAGAGGCTTTTTAAGCGTTAAATTTACAGAAAAAAGTGATGATTTTTTTCCTTTTTTTAATACCAAGATTGCATATTTTCCAGGAGTCGCCGGAACTGGAGCTGCCGTCATTGCTCCGGGGGCTCAGTGCGGGCGGCGACGAGGTATCGGTCGAGAAACCGGAGCTCGACGAGCAATTCCGCAGACGGTTGACGGCGAAGTAGAGGTCGAGCGCCGGCAACGTGTGGCGGAGGTCATGACCGCCCTCCTCCTCACTGAACCCGAAGCCAAGCTCGATGCACCCCTTCAACTCGTCCAAGTCCTCGTCCGTCAGGCTCCTCAACCTGGACCTCACTCTCCTCCCCTTGCCCTCTCCCTCCTCCTCTTTCTCCTCCACCGCCGCCACTTTCTCTTCCTCCTCTACCGCCACCAGCCGCTGCCGTTTCTCCAGAATCTGCCGCCGCCGCTTCTCCCATCTGGCCTCCCTCGTCGTCTCTTGCATCGAAAGCTGCTTCGTCAGCTTCTTCTTCCTCTTGTTCCCTCCCTCGGATCCGTCCGTCGCGCCGTCTCCGATGGCACCACTCGGCTGCCTCATCAGGGAACGCTCGTCGGGAAATTCAGCCGCCTCCTTCCCCTCCTCGGCCTCCCGCAATAAGCAATCCACTTCTTCCTTACGCCTATCCATTCCTGCAGCGGAATGGGTCGTCTTCTCCCCGTGGCTTTGCAGCTACATGGGATAATTCACGCGGTAAGCATCGGTGGGATGAGGAAGGGAAGGAGGGGAAACGAGGGTGTCCGCGGAATGACGATGGAGAAGGGACGAATTGGAGCTCGGAAGGTGAGGGCGTTGGGTTTGAAGCGGTGGTGATGGGCATGAGTGCTCCGACATGCAATGCCCACCACTCACCTGGCTTGTTTCATTGCTCTTATTGACATGATCTCATCGAGAAGGCATCTGTTATTAGGCAATAAATATTTGTGGTTAGTTTACGGAGAAACTCAACTTACTAAACTATCTAGTTTTATAATAACGTGGTCGACTCACCCCGCGGCCCACATACTAATAATGTTTTGTTAGCAAGGTTGCATAGCAAGTAGTAAATACAAAATTTTATGTAGGGATTTTTAAATAAGATTTTTAATTCTATTAAGGACACTCAACGAAAGGAGTCTATGTAACGGCAGCATTGCATGTGGACAATTTGAGCAGGACACCCGCCGCGAATTGTGATAAGGGAAGCACAATTGTGTTACTTTTGTGTATTTATACACCAATAATAAGTCTATAAAATGATACGCTTAAGAGTAATAGTCACAAATAATATGTTTTTGACTGCAACAACTTCACAAAACATTGGGGCAACAACTTCACAATACATTAGTAGCATCCAGAGGCAGACATCATGGAAAATGTCACATGGTTCATAGTCTAACTACAAAAGTAGTTGGCACATAGTTTAATAGTTCGATTACACAGAATAGCAGTTTTAAATGATTTGATCTCATACCAGCAAGCAGTGACTAAATAATTGCTGACAGCGCAGTAACACTAAGTCACTATTAAGGATTATTGATTCGATCCGAAAATCGATGAGATGGATGTTGGGATATAGCATTCATGTTGATCTTTTATGAATTTCGCTTCGATTTGTAACATAAATGATGTCAGTGTCGAGCCAGGGAAGGGATCTCTGGCGATGGTCCTCCGACGCTCAAGTCAGTCTCCGACGACGAAGAAGAAGAAGAAGAAGAAGAAGAAGCAATAAGCGGAGCAACAAGAAGAATGTAGCGCAACAGTGAAATATTACATACCTTCGTTGAAACTTGGACTCCCCCTTTATATAAAGCTTCGGTAGCGCGCATGCATACTTCCCTAGGTGAGCACACATCTCGAAACTTCCCCTGAAAAGACTTGTCAGTAAAGTGTCCTTGACACAGTACCTTAACAAGTCAAGCATATATCTGAAGTGACAGTGGAAGCTTCTGTCGTACGATCCTTTGTCTGCCCATGCCGCCTATCAACGACACTAGCTTTCAAAAGGATGTCAAAAGATAGTTTGCTATGTCTGCTGCTTGGCCGAGCGGAATAGCCGCCCAACCGGAATTCCACTGTCCACGTGTTGTCCGTTGTCGAGCCGAGTGAGATAGCCGCTCGGCTGGAAGTCCACTGTCCGCGTGCTCGGCTGATGTCGTGTCTGTTGTCAGGCCAAGCAGGGTAGCCGCTCATCCGAAGTTGAACTCTCCCGATGCCAGACTTCGCTGGCTGGCCGAGCGGGGTGGCCGCTCGGCTCAGCTTCTGCGCGTCGTTCTCCCTTGAGCGTCGGTTGTTTGAATGCTCCCTGTGTCAAAGTTGATGACGGGTCGGGACCTTCTCCCCGGTCGGGGCACGTTTCACCCAACCAGCCGATGCCTTCCACTCGTTGACCATCTTAACTTTGACCTCCACCGTGGCAGCGGAGTGGGGCCCTTCATCATCACCGCATCACAAACCTCTCCCTCAAATCTAGTCGAATGAGGCTATAGTCCGACTGACTAGACAATTGTCTGAGTAGGTTTCCTCCTGATCGGACTTCGGCACTGTGTGGTTTCCGATCGATCGGGATAAGACCGACCCTCGCCGATCGACCTGTTGAAGCTTGTCGTTCGAGCATAGGTATGTTCCCTCGATCCGACTGGCACGACGAAGGTTCGCACTTGTAAAAATTCTCCTTGGGTTGTCTCGGGCGAGCGCGAGCCAGGCTGACATCATCCTGATTTCTTAGAAATCATGCAAATCTCCGCTCATTAAGGCTGAGCACACTCCCACGCCTTCATTAATTGCCGCCCCGTGGTGATGCGCCACATGTCATGCTCGGTGTCGTCGTACGCCTGACATGACAAGGTATTGATGTGACATTTGATAGTTTGAATTCGACAGCCCGATCACTGCCTTGGCTTTCGTGACCTAAATCGGACAGCTCCGGTCGACCGACCCTGAAGTTTATAAGCCCACCGCATCGCTTCCTTCGCAGTCTTCCTCGAGTGCTTCCGGCGACGCGTTCTTCGTCCTCCGACGATCTTCTCTATTCCTGTGCGCCCTTCGTTCTCCGACGACCTCCTTCCCAGTAAACTTCCTTCCAATCGCCCCTTTCTTGAAGCTTTTCGGTCTTTCTTCTCGAATTCCGATGATATTCCAGTAGCTTCTTCCCTCTTCGATTGCATTTCTTCCCCTCAACCTCCTTTTCGGTTTTGTTCTCGCGATGGCAAGTTCTTCGCAACCGTCTACCTCTGTCCCTGGATTCTGGTACACATCCATGGAGTGTAGGTTCGATGGAGGCGATGCTGAGACATTGAGAGATGTATTCGAAATTCCTTCAGATCATCAGATTATTTTGCCTTCTCTATCCGATCGACCCAACTCTCCGCCGACCGACATTTATTTCTTCCGAGATCAGTTTATCGCTGGTCTGCAGTTTCCCCTTCATCCCTTCATTCCCACAGTTTGCAAATATTTTCGTATTTTCCTTTCTCAGCTTGTGCCGAACTCCTTCCGACTATTGTTCGGTGTCGTTGTTTTGTCTCGTCTGCACGACATCCCCGGCCCCCTTACTCCTCGGGTCTTCCACTATTTTTACTATCCCAAACTGTCCAATCCGGGGACTTTCCTCTTCTAGTCTCGAGTCGGTTTAGTTTTCTTCAACAAGATGCCGACCTCCAACAAGCATTGGAAAGAATATTTTTTCTTCATAAGCCTTCCCGAGCGGCCAGAGTTCCCGACCCCTGGCAGCTCGAAGTGGCGCCTCAACGTCCCTTGAAAAGCTACAAGAGCCGATCAGACTACCAGAATGCAGCTTCGATGTTGTCTGATCAGAAGTACGACATCAACAAGTTATTGCTGGAAGGCGTCCTCTATATCTTTGGCTTATGCCCGATCCGCATCCGGCTGCCAACTAGCCTAGGTATGAAGCTCCTTTAATTCTTCCTTTGATGCTAACTAATTTCTCTATCTCTTTTACAGCCGAAGTCATGATGCAAGCACGTCTGGTCGGCAGGGCGAAGCTCAAGGATGCCTTGATCAATGCGACATATGTTAAAGAACTGTTGAGCCGCGACCTGTAGCCGATTGGCTCTCATGAAGAGCCCCAGGATGAGAGTGATGCGACACCCATCTTGGTGAGCGGGGGAAAGGCCAACCATGAGCCAAGCGGAGAAGCGACCACGGGCTCACAGCCACCATCCGAGCGGCGTCCGATCATCCCAGTTGAGGAACCGTCGGGCTCGGCCTCATCTGACGAACCACTGAATAGGCGCAAGAGGCACCAAGCAGAGCCCTCATTGCGCTCCGTTACATCAGGTGCGCAGTCTGCCGAGCGGGTTGAAACTTCGACCCCGACTCCGATTCAAGAAATGGTGGCCTCCGTGTCGTCTGATCGGACACCCTCCTTAGCTGATCTACTGCAGGAAACTCTTGCCGCACTGACAGTGACCTTCAAAGCCCTCAAAGGTAAAACAGTCCGGCATCCTCTTTCCGACCGTCCGACCAGGCGATCTCAGCTCAATCGGCCCCGAGCGGCCAGTGCCATATCACGGCGATCCTCCACCCGCCCACAAAAAGAATATAGTGAGTCGAGTGCCAGGTCTCGAGGCCCCGAGCACCAGATCATCATCCAGGGGCCACTCGCTAAGATCTGGGAGGATACACGAGCTCGTGCGACAATGATGCCTCTGGGCACGTTTGCGAACAGTCACACCTAGATGTCCACTGGGGTGAGTATTCCCTGTATTGTACCTTTTTACATTACCTCCAATTGACGCTGACCTTTTATTGTTCATCTGCAATACTGGGTGGAGAGTTTGGCTATGTGCCACAGGCTCACATTTTTGGAAGAGGAGGTGAAGCAATTAAAGGAGTGTAGCGGCTAATTCTCCGCCGCTCAGGAACATACAGACGCCGAGGTGGCCAAGCTGCGGGCCGCTCTGGAGAAGAGCGACAAACTGCTTGACGCCGAACGGGCCAAGAGCATCGGGCAGGCCACTATGTTGGAGCGACTCAATAAACATGTCGTCACTTTTGATAATAAGATCGAGTCGGCCAACGCGTGGAAGAACCGGGTCATCGCTGACCTCAACGAGAAGAATAAAGAGGCCTAGGCCCTCGCCCAAAAGTTTAAGGAAGTTGAGGACTTCCAAGTCGCCGAGCGGCACAGCCGGTCGGCCGAAGAAACGACGCTTTGTGGCCACCTATCCACCAAAGACGACGAGCTAAAAACCATGAAGGATGAGCTGGAGGCCTCCCGAGTAGCCATGAAGACCTATCAGGAGGCCAAGTTGAGTAGGTTTGAGGCTAAGAAGCAAGTCACATCCGTTCGAACGCTTTTAATGATAGAGTTGCCAACCAGGCTCTACGCCTCTTTGATTTGGCCATCGATGGGACGATCGACCAACTCCGCGAGGGAGACCATCTGCCGGCCGATCTAACCGGTAATGTCATAAGCCGGGACAAGCTCACTACCGCTCTGCCTGACGATGCCCTGGACTATCTTGAGTGAGGCCAGCATCCTCTATCTTGTAATTCTTATCCAGAGACTCCCACAGCTCCTTATCCATTCTCTTCATACTATACACAGTGTACAGTGAGTCGACAAGGCAATTGAGAATGTAATTTCGGCAAAGGAACTCAGAATGAGTCCATGTCTTTACTGCACTCATCCTCAGCACGCTTGAGAGGGTCCTCGGTCAAGAACTGAGCTAGATTGAGAGTGGTCAAGTAGAAGAGCATCTTTTGTTGCCACCTCTTGAAGTTCAGTCCACTGAAGTTCTCTGATTTTTCTTCGTGATTGATTAACACAGTTCCAATCGGGGTGGAGGGGGCCTTCATGTGTTGAGTCTATTGCATCTCAACACTTTGTTATGTGACCATCTCAATAGAATCAAAGTCTATTTCAAGATTATTTGACAAACAATATGCTAGAGATTTTAGGAATTAGCCGAATTTAAATACATCAAATTAAATCTACTTATATGTTAAGATGACATGAATTGATAATCTCATGTTGCTAGCGGGGGCTAATTGTTTTCCAAGTGTGGAATATGGACCGTAGATTGGCGGAGTGGTCGGATCGATTGAGCGGGTCGTGAAGCAAAGTTGACATGTGGCAGAGCTGGCAGATCAGCCGAGCAGTGGAGATAGCCCAACGAGCGAAGCGGTCGACTGGATAGTGCGGCCGAGTGAGCAGAGCAGTAGAATAGATCGATTAGGCCAAGTGCCCAACCAGTAGAACAGTCGATCGGGTAGTGCGGTCGGGCAGGCAGATCAACCGAGTGGGTAGAGAGGACGATCGAGTGAGCAGCTCAGCGAACGAAGAGGTTGAGCGGGTGAGCGATTGAGCAAGTGTGCAATCGAACGAACGAAAAGGCCGAGCAAGTGAGCGACCGAGCGAGCGTGCGGCTGGAAGGGCGTGTAGGCGAGTGAACGAAGAGGTCAAGCGAGCGAAGAGGCTAAGCGAATGAGCGGCCAAGCGAGTGTGCGGCCGAATGGGCGTGCTGCCGAGCGGACTAGCGAGCAAGTGTCCTTGCGAACGAAGAGGCCGAATGAACGAAGAGGCCGAGTGAGTGAACGGTCAAGCGAACATACAACCGGATGGGCGAGAAGCCGAGCAGACGAAGAGGCCGAGGCCTGCGACTGACGTAATTTCCTTGAAATAGATTCACCCCACCTCCGGCTGTTCTTTACGATTTTATCGGGTCGTCTGTTTCCTAGGATACAACGATTAACCGTGATGCGCACCCATCGCTTGTTATCACAGCGAGTTGAGAGGTACTTGACTGCTACCATGGGTAATCCGTCGAGCAAAAGATGCATGACAGAGAGGAGGGGAACAGAGGTGGAGAGCTTTTGTCAGTGTGTATGTTGTCTGAGATCACGACCTCCTTATATAGAAGCTCAGACCAATGAGCAACATTAATGATCAATTAATGATCATTATTCACCCAGGAATGAAACAACCACGTTTCACTCGACCATTTACATTCTACATTAATCCTTAATTTAAGATATCTACTACACACTTAAATAAGTAGCAAAAAGATTTATGTGGCAAAATGTTATTGTTCTACATGAGTAAATTTTGCCCAAACTGGTCCGACATTTGGCGTGCGTAGGTCGTGTTCGCACACGAGTTAATTTGGTTCAGTACAATCCGAGTCCTGGATTTGTAACCCCCCCTGTGTACCCATGTATGAGAGAGAGTCTCTTTCCATACATTTATTTACATCATGAATACATGTAAAACTTCTAATGTAAAACTAAAATGTCATTCACAAAAAAACTATATATATCTTTCACTTCTTTTCTATATATATATATATATATATATTGATGTGGATATAGGTTGAGGGCAAAGAAGAAATTTGAAGGAGAGGGGAGGGCATTTTGGTCAATAGCTAACTAGGGCTTAAGAGGGAGAACACTATAGCAAAAGAGAGGGGGCTTGGTTTGTGGAGGGGGGTTGTTGCCAAGAAGCCTCTTCCTCATTCTCACGCTCCTCGCCGTCAGCCATCGGCGGCCCCCCTTTTCTCCCTCCAGTCACCACCTCCTCCTCTGCTACATACTTGCACACCGTCGCGAGGTCATTAGCTTCCTCCCTCTCATGCTCCTCGCAAAGGCCGACTTCGGCTGCTCCCTCTTCCGCTGCCAGCCCCCTCACACGAGGCTCCTCGCCGGGGTCTGCCGCTAGCTGCCACTCCTCCTCTCCTCCACGCCACCATCACACGTCGTAAGTGATAGATCGTTTGAAGCGATAGAGGGGGGGGGTGAATATCGCACTTTTAAAACTATTCTTTTCTTTCAAATCAAAGTCGTGCAACGGAAATAAGAAAGAGACACAATTCGGTTACTTCGTTCGGAGCCTAGCTCGACTCCTACTTGAAGGCCCGCGGTCCTTGACCGCACCGATGGGCAAAGCACTATAATCCTTCTTTCCGAAATCCTTGGAAAGAAGTGAATCGTACAATGGAGCAAGATAGTAACACCCTACTATCTTGCTTAAATAAAAGTGCAAAGCAATCTTTAATTAAATTATACCGACAATGTATTGCAGATGAAGCTTAGGTCGGTACTCCGGACGATGTTGCTTGTTGAGCTGACGAAGATGAGTAGCGTGAGCAGCTTGCAGAGTAGCACAAGAATTGATCAGAAAATTGTTCCTGGCCTCTGTCTTCGAGTTTGAATTTATAGATGTACTGAAGGTTCGGTCGACCGATCCCACTGTTCGGTCGATCGAACCCACTCCCTTCCTTCCTGGCTGAAGTTCGAAGCTGACTCGATCTTTTGCATTTACTGGTCTTTAATGATTCGGTCGACCAAACCACTTTTTCGGTCGACCGAACAAGCTTTTTCCTTGTTCGTCAGAATCTGCCATGATCTTGATTTAATGCAGCTTTAATGTTGATTGGATCGGTCGACCGATCCTCGAGTTCGGTCGACCGATCAGTGTATTTTCCTTCTGCATCTGATCGTTGCTGATTAAACTGATCTGTGCTGAGTCATCTTGGTTCGGTCGACCGATCCTCTGGTTCGGTCGACCGATCCTGCCAAACCTGCAACACAGTATTAAGCAAAGTATCCCTGCAACACAAAGGTTAGCACGGTAATATATAATGCATGAGTATGACAGTTAGGACTGTCTTGATCTCAACTTGGAAACCTTCCCGGTTTCTTTAGTTGAATCAGCGACCTTAGGCTGTTCCCTTTAGGAACCCGACCTCACTGTCGCTCTTCCAGTTGCATACCTCAACTTACCTGCCAAACATGATTCTCCAGACATGTTTGGTCTTTTGTCTGCTCAGTGTCTGATCGCCTGATCCACTAAGACTTTTCCTGCAATACCATATTAGCCAGCAACAATAATAGTAATACAGAAAACAATGATAAACCTAACCCTAGATTTACCGAGATCCGTTGATCCGGTCGACCGCGCGCGGTCGACCGGAAACCATCCGATCAACTTTGCTTAGAGTTCACTCCTCCAAGACTTCTCGTTACCTAAGGTTACCACCCCTAAGGTTTTCTCAACCTGGCTTCACTCACCAGGACTCAGTATTCGGCTACCCAGGGATCAAGTCCTCCAGACCTATCCACCAGGCTTCCACGACATACCGAGATTTCCCTTACCTAGCCTACAACTAGGACTCAGTATTCGGCTACTCAGGGATCAAGTCCTCCAGACCTATCCACCTGGCTTCCACGATATATCGAGATTTCTCTCCTTGCCTAGCCTCCAACTAGGACTTCCCTTGCCTAGCCTACAACTAGGACTTCTCTAGATCAAACTCCATACTTAAACATACTTAAGCATACTTAAACATATTTGTCTGACATTAAAACCTTGGAGGTCGATTACACCAACAATCTTCCCATTTTTGATGTTTGACAAATATGTTTAAGTTAGGTCAATTCAAAAAGATTTAGATTTCTAACTTAAACCCTTCTTCTCCCCCTTTTGTCATACAACAAAAAGAACTCCTCATAAATGGCTTTAATTGCTAAGGATCCCTAAGTTTTGCACCAACAATGATGGAATACTTTTAAATAGTTTCAAGATATGTCTAAGGTATTCCCTCACCCATTTGATGTATAATAGAGTTTTCAAAAACAAGTCATAGAGATTTTGAAAAAGCCTCATTCCATTAAAAAATTGAGTAAATTTGCAGTATCTTTTTCAAAATAATTTTGAAGAATGCACTAAGTAAAATCTCTCAAAAAGTATTTCAAGACTTAAAGTATTTTTGCAAAACCATGATATAGAAGTTTTAATGTTTGCAAAAATTTCTCAGAATTTCTTTCAAGAATACTTTTCAAAAATATTTGGAAAGAGTTTTTATCAAGCATCCTTGTTAAATTTGAGGTCAAAAAATATTTTCAAGTAATTTTCAAGGAAATTCTCAAAGGAATTCTCTAAGTAAAATTTTATTTTCAAGGAATATTCAAAGTATTTTGGAAACTATGATTTTTCAGAAAGTTTTCAAAAAGTTTGAAGAATATGATTTTGAAAAGATAATGCTTGAGCTAGATTTAAAAGATAGTATTTTGAGTTTTGTAAACAATTTTTCAAAAAATATTTTTAAGTTAATTTCAAAACCAGATTTCTTTAAATAAGTAGGTAAAGATATCTTTCAAAAATAATTTGATTAAGAGATTTTAAAGATAATTTTCAAAAATATTTGTAAAGAAGTTTTATCAAGCAATTTTTTAATGTTTCAAAAGCAAGATTTTTTAAAAATATTTCCTTCAGTCAAGTCTCTCCCTCTTAATCATACACTCCTTTTAGATATCCTTGTTACTCACAAGGAAGACATTTCTATGTGTATCTAAGGATGATGATTGACTTAAGGTTCTAAAGACTTAGGCGATGAATAATTTATATACACCCAATCAATCATTAATCAAGATTTGAAAAATATTTTCTTAAGAAAATAGATTTACAAGTTTTCAAAATAATTTTAAAATGATTTAAAATTTTAATTTTCTTAGCGTCTCACCCATTCTAAGTTTTCAAGTATAGTAATCCTATAATTGTGTAAGATGACTATTGATTTTGAGTTTGTTGAAATTTAAATTAAATTTTAGTTAAACTTTGATTATTGTAAGTGAAATAGATGATAACATTTATTTTGTGAATTAATTGAATTTTAGTTTAGAAATTGTAAAGGTATTAAGTGGATTTGGTTAAGAATTGTTTTTAATAGTTGCTAGATTATTGATTGATTTAAACATAATTTAAAGGCTAGTTTCAATTGAATTTAGTATTATTAATAATTAGGGATTAAAAATTTGATTATAAATTTTATAATTAAATTTTGTTTAAGTTTAAAGTACTTTTGATGATTAAGGTTAAGATTTAAAGTTGAAATTCATTAAGAATTAAGTTAAGTTAATTTAATTTAATTAAGTTAGTGTTATTAATAATTGATTTAATATTAAAGTTAAATTAATTTATTGATTATAGTCATTAAAGATTATGTCTATTAGTCATTGATTAGGGTTAATTAATTTAGTTTTATTTTAAAGTTGTTTTAAAATAATTTTGATTAAGTTTTAAAATAATTTTGATTAAGTTTTAGAATAATTTTAATTAAGTTGTAAAATAATTTAAATTAAGTTGTAAAATAATTTTGATTAAGTTTTAAAATAATTTTAATTAAGTTTTAGAATAATTTTAATTTAGTTTTAAAATAATTTTGATTAAGTTTTAAAATAATTTTGATTAAGTTTTAAAATAATTTTAATTAAGTTTTAGAATAATTTTAATTAAGTTTTAAAATAATTTTAATTAAGTTTTAAAATAATTTTAATTATGTTTTAAAATAATTTTAATTAAATTTTAAAATAATTTTAATTAAGTTTTAAAATAATTTTAATTAAATTTTAAAATAATTTTAATTAAGTTTTAAAATACTTTTAATTAAATTTTAAAATAATTTTAATTAAGTTTTAAAATACTTTTAATTAAATTTTAAAATAATTTTAATTAAGTTTTAAAATAATTTTGATTAAGATTTAAAATAATTTTGATAATTTTAATACTTTTAATTAAGTTTTAAAATAATTTTAATTAAGATTTAAAATAATTTTTATAATTTTAATACTTTTAATTAAGTTTTAAAATAATTTTGATTATTTTAATACTTTTAATTAAGTTTTAAAATAATTTTAATTAAGTTTTAAAATAATTTTGATTATTTTAATACTTTTAATTAAGTTTTAAAATAATTTTAATTAAGTTTTAAAATAATTTTAATTAAGTTTTAAATTTAGTTGAGTTAAGTTTGAATTGATTTAGTTTGAATTTAGATTAATTAAGTTTGGATTTGAATTAATTAAGTTTAAATTTAATTGAGTTAAGTTTGAATTGATTTAGTTTGAATTTGAATTAATTAAGTTTGAATTTAATTAAGTTTGAGTTAGATTTGAATTAAGTTTGAATTTAATTAGGTTTGAATTAAGTTTGAATTTAATTGAGTTAAGTTTGAATTAATTTAAATTTATTGAAAGAGGTTATTGAACCCATGTTAGATTCAAACTTAGCTTTAGGTTAATCAAGCAGACATCCTAAGGATAAGTTTCAGTTCAGTGGCGAGGCATATGACCTACTTGAATATCATTAGATCACTTGCTGAAGACTTTCCAAACTGTTCCTGCCCAAAAAACTTAATACTAAATTTTGGTCTAACTAGCCCATGTTTAACTGGGGTAGCTTCGGTCAGATCCACTAAGTCTAGTGCACCAGGTAGAATTCCATATTCAGCCTAGACATGCCTTCGACAAAGTTTTCTTGACGTACTATCATCCCAATCCATTCCGGTGCTATGTTGTTAGGGTTTGGTAAACCTTTTTCATCTAACCGTTCTAAATTAAGAAAAGATGAATAACATGTTATATAGCAGTTAAGTATGCATGATCATGACAATTCAAACAATTCAAACAATTCAAATAAGTCATGCATAATACAAATTGTTTGTGTTGTTGATGTTGTTGTTGTATATTATTATTTTTATTAAGTTATTGTTATTATTATTATTATTATTGTTGTTGTTGTTGTTGTTTTATTATTATTTTTATTATTGTTATTATTATCATTTTTATTATTGTTATTATTATTGTTATTATTATTATTATTATTATTATTATTATTATTATTATGTTCCATAATTAAAAGGTACATGATTATAATTAGGTTTGTGGAGATTTTGTTTTAGATTTGGTTTTGATTTATAACTTAAATCTAGATTATTAATAATGTTTTCTAATATATTAATTTTGTTTTTCAAAACATTATTTTGTTTTTCTAATTTTCTAAACTTTGATTTATAGTTTAGTTTCTTATTTTTATTTAATTTTTTTGTTAAATTATGTTTATTGTTATTTAATTCTAGATAATTATTATTTTGATTTAAATTCAAATTATCTTGAATAAATAAACTTTGATTAACTGAATCGGGGTCTTGATTATGTTTTTGGTTGATTTGGTCAATTTTAGTTATATTTGAATTAATTAAGTTTTTATTAGCTAGATTATTTTTGTTAAGTAATTTTAATGTTGGATTTTCATGCATTTTTAATTTCATATTACAATTCAAACAAGAAAAATATAAAGCATGCAAATTTTCATATAATTTAAATTTATTTACCATACTAGGTCCCCCTGAATCCTTGGGTCTTCTCTCTGGGCATTGAGATTTGTAGTGTCCCATCTTTTTTCACTTGAAACATTCGATGTGGTCCTTCCTTTTCCGGACTCTAGGCTTAGGCTCCTCCTTTGCATCCGGTTGTGCGGATTGGTTCATCGGCCATTTATTTTTGTAATGTCCTTTTTCTCTGCAACTAAAACATGTTATGTGCTCTTTAAATTTTGAATTTAAAATATTACCTTTTGAATCCTCATTAGGATTCTCCCACTTGATCATTGCCACTTCAAATTCAGGCTCGAACATTTGGTTGGGCTTAGGTTCAGGTTTGGACACTTGTTCTGACTCGAGTTCGAATCCATTAGCCTCCTCCTCAGCCACTAGTGCGATGAGGTTGATTTGGTCTTGTTCTTCTAGATCTAGCTCTGAGGATAGCTCTGCGGATTCAGACTCGGATTCGAACTCACTTTTGTCTTGATCTTCTAGCCTTGACGGAGTCTCGTGAAGCTTGATCAATTTGGTCCACATCTCGAATGCGTTCTTGTAACCTTCTAATTGACACAAGACTTCATTAGGCAAAATATCTATCAACATATTCATTACCTTTGTGTTCGATTCTGAGTTTCGAGAAGGTTGTCTTAGTGCGATCCAATTGTCGAAACTGTTGCTTCCAACGAAGCATTCCATCATTTGCCTCCAGGAATTGAAGTAGACTTGATCGTACAGTGGAGGGTCGTAGATACTTTGTCCTTCTTGATATGATGTCGACATTCTTGCAAGAAAAAGTTAAAGAACAAAATATTTCCAAGACTTTCGTCTTGGGATTAGTAGTGCTTGAAAGATAAAGATAAGAAAACAAATATACTAAAAGAAAAGAACAAAGTTTTAAAATGCTTTGAAAAACGGTTAAGTTATTTCAGAGCTAACGAGGTTCTGATACCAATTGATAGATTGTTTGAAGCGATAGAGGGGGGGGTGAATATCGCGCTTTTAAAACTATTCTTTTCTTTCAAATCAAAGTCGTGCAGCGGAAATAAGAAAGAGACACAATTCGGTCACTTCGTTCGGAGCCTAGCTCGACTCATACTTGAAGGCCCGCGGTCCTTGACCGCACCGATGGGCAAAGCACTATAATCTTTCTTTCCGAAATCCTTCGAAAGAAGTGAATCGTACAATGGAGCAAGATAGTAACACCCTACTATCTTGCTTAAATAAAAGTACAAAGCAAGCTTTAATTAAATTATACCAATAATGTATTGCAGATGAAGCTTAGGTCAGTACTCCGGACGATGTTGCTTGCTGAGCTGACGAAGATGAGTAGCGTGAGCAGCTTGTAGAGTAGCACAAGAATTGATCAGAAAGTTGTTCCTGGCCTCTGTCTTCGAGTCTGATTTTATAGATGTACTGAAGGTTCGGTCGACCGATCCTACTGTTCGGTCGACTGAACCCGCTCCCTTCCTTCCTGGCTGAAATTCGAAGCTGGCTCGATCTTTTGCATTTACTGGTCTTTAATGATTCGGTCGACCGAACCACTTTTTCGGTCGACCGAACAAGCTTTTTCCTTGTTCGTCAGAATCTGCCATGATCTTGATTTAATGCAGCTTTAATGTTGATTGGATCGATCGACCGATCCTCGGGTTCGGTCGACCGATCCTCGGGTTCGGTCGACCGATCAGTGTATTTTCCTTCTGCATCTGATCGTTGCTGATTAAACTGATCTGTGCTGAGTCATCTTGGTTCGGTCGACCGATCCTCTGGTTCGGTCGACCGATCCTGCCAAACCTGCAACACAGTATTAAGCAAAGTATCCCTGCAACACAAAGGTTAGCACAGTCATATATAATACATGAGTATGACAGTTAGGACTGTCTTGATCTCAACTTGGAAACCTTCCCGGTTTCTTTAGTTGAATCAGCGACCTTAGGTTGTTCCCTTTAGGAACCCGACCTCACTGTCGCTCTTCTAGTTGCATACCTCAACTTACCTGCCAAACATGATTCTCCAGACATGTTTGGTCTTTTGTCTGCTCAGTGTCTGATCGCCTGATCCACTAAGACTTTTCCTGCAATACCATATTAGCCAGCAACAATAATAGTAATACAGAAAACAATGATAAACCTAACCCTAGATTTACCGAGATCCGTTGATCCGGTCGACCGCGCGTGGTCGACCGGAAACCATCCGATCAACTTTGCTTGGAGTTCACTCCTCCAAGACTTCTCGTTACCTAAGGTTACCACCCCTAGGGTTTTCTCAACCTGACTTCACTCACCAGGACTCAGTATTCGGCTACCCAGGGATCAAGTCCTCCAGACCTATCCACCAGGCTTCCACGACATACCGATATTTCCCTTACCTAGCCTACAACTAGGACTCAGTATTCGGCTACCCAGGGATCAAGTCCTCCAGACCTATCCACCTGACTTCCACGATATACCGAGATTTCTCTCCTTGCCTAGCCTCCAACTAGGACTTCCCTTGCTTAGCTTACAACTAGGACTTCCCTAGATCAAACTCCATACTTAAACATATTTGTCTGACATTAAAACCTTGGAGGTCGATTGCACCAACAGTAAGACGCCGTCCCCACTGGACTGACCTCGCTGCCCTCGAGCACCTCTCGCTGGAGCCACCTCAGCGCCATCCTCCCTCTGTTCTCCCTCTCTCTCCTCTCCTCTAGCCGGAGCGCAGCGCCTCTCGCCGGAGCCGCCTCAGAGCCGCCCCCCTTTCTCCCTCTCGGCACGCCATAGCCCTTCTCCTCCCGTCACCACTGTCCGCCTTCTCGGCACCCATTCAGCCACCCTTAGACGTCGCTACGGCCGACTCCAGCCCCTCTTCAGTCGTTGTTGCTACTTCCGGCATAGATCGGGCCATTGCTATGTGCAGGTCATTGAGCCGCTATGTTTCGCTCTTCGTACCACTATTATGTTTTGACTTTGCGATCGAATCCCGATCTATGTGTCGGTGTTATATATCGGTCGGTCTACGTGCCGCTAGTATCTCTCGGCCTACATGCCAATGTCTTAGCCTGCCCTGTGTGCTGGGGTCGCATCCAGTTTCGCACCACCGCGTCCGGTTTCGCATCATTAGATCCAACTCTTCATCCGGCTCCGAGTCACTTGCTCTTCCGGGTCGCGACAACTCAAGCAGCGTCCCATCTGGGGCTGCCCCTGGCCAAGGTACATTTTCCGTACTCACTCCTCATTTATCTCATGATTATATTATTAGCATGTTACTCATATATTCGTTGGATCTATCTCGAGCCTCGGGGTACCAGAGACCGGAATGATCCGGTCGTCGGCTGCAGGTATCATTGATCAGAGGACTTCTGAAGACTTAGTTAACACAGAAGCTATCTTAGCACATCCTCCCTCTGGGATATCACGATTTGATCAACATTCCATTCACCTCTGAAGATTTTATTTATTTGATTGTGTGATTTTTTGAATAGAAATATATGGGTATTTTGTAACCAAATTATAGACGTATAATTATAATTATGAGATATTGAACTTTTATATAATCTGTCACAAGTACTGTTTTTTGATTTATATTAAACGCTTATGTGCGCAGGCTCTCGTTTTCTTACATGTGAGATAGTTGGAATGTCATGTCTCCAATTTTATCCTGCTAAATCTCCCTTGATAAGCCTCATCGCCTTTGCTGTGTTGTCAGGACAACAGCCAGCAGTTATTGTTCTTGCTCGACACTCGTAAAAATTTCCCTGGCCTTAAAGGTAATAAGATAAGCGTCATTGCCATCCTGTAGGAGGGTAAATGATTTAAATCATTCGCGAGTAGCTCGACCAGAAGCTTGATTCGAGCTGAGAGTTGATGAAACTCGAGGGGTTGTTTGTTTAGAGGGTTTGGAATGAAAATAGAATAAAATTTGTGTTTAGTTTGAGGAAATGAAGGTGGGATCTACGGATTCATTCCTCTAAATAGAGGAATGAGCCATTCCTGAATAATATGAAAGGTATGAGTATTATTCTCATTTTATTAATATTTGTAATTATTTTCATATCCTTTCCTATTTCCTTACCCAAACTAAGCGCCCTCTCATGAGTTAAATTTGAAGTAGTTCATTTAATATTTAAGTCGATCATAAATTCATTTAATATTAGTTCGATGGGTTTTGAATCTGTCTAATTTAATATTTTAATATTTAAAATAATTATTATTTTAAAATTAAATAATAAATTATGAAGGTATTTATGGCTAGAGTATTTTATTGAATTTGTTAAAAGTTGAAAGTTTGAATTTCAACATATGTAAATGTTTTTTTCATTTAAATTTATCATTTCAAGTCGAGATCGTTTCAATGGCCGAGCTTGAGTATTCACAAGCTAGATTTGAACCTTTAACCTCTAAAAATCTAAATATTTTAGTCATAAATATCTCCTTAATTTATTATTTAATTTTAAAATAATAATTATTTTAAAAATTAAAATATTGAATTAGCTTAATTATAACTAAGAATATTGAATTAGCTTAATTCGAATATTAATTCGAACAGGCTCCACGAACTATCAAATTAATATTAAATGAGCTCGATATCAATTGAAATATTAAATAAACTGCCTCAAAGTAAACTCGAATTCGATCAACTCTAAACTCAAATCGAGCTTTGCTCACATTTAGCTCATTTACACGCCTACAATTTACTAAGAAGACTCAGTTCACTCTCCCATCTGTTTTGCTGCATTTGGAGGGAACCATCTTACTATTTTTTAACTTTAATGTCAGACGGTAGGAGACTTCGGCCACAAGGCAAGGTTATTATTCACAAATTGAATCTTAATAAAAAAAGGAAAAAATATCTTTTTCAACCATGCCAATGATATTGCTTGGCAAGTTCCTCTTGCATACCTCCGTTAAGAAATGTCATATCCTTTGTCATCTCTTTTAATGCTGCTGATGTTTGGGTCACATCCTTTGGAAATTGTGCTGTCCCTCGCCCTTATGTATCTAGTGGGATATGATGCAAATCTGACTCAGCTAAATCTTAAATGCTGGTCCCCCATCAAATCTACCTCCCATGCGTCGTGCCACTAGTTGGACGTTTTGTCTAGTATCTTCAGGATTTCTCTGTCAAAGAAACTGCCGGTTTCCTTGTGTTCTTAAGCTAAGTATGGTCCACAACATGCGCAATGACCTTTTGACTGCCAAACACTGACCTCTGTTTACTTTTGTTCAAAGTTCATCTGATCATTCGACCTGGTGCCTGATCCTTATGGGAAGAAAAGGAAGTCATCTCCATCGTGTTTATGCATTTTCCCTGATGTATATCCAAGTGGAATACAGCTAAAAAGATGGCAATATTTTTGCACTCTGGTTGATTCCTTAGACCACCATATCCATCTTGCTGTTCAGAGTCACCATCACCAACTGTTTCATATATTAAAGTGTTTTGAAAAAGTTAGCAAGTCAGGAAAAGAGAGCCCGAGCTTGGGTCAGCATGAGATACATCCTCTCTGTTTCCCACTACCAATCTGTCTATTGCTCTATAAGAGCAGCCGCGCTTCCACCTGATTTCCTCCCCTTTCCCTTCTCTTACCTCTCTCTTCTTCTCTTCTTTGATGATCTATTGGCAGAAAGAAAGATGAACGTCTCCGTGGATTATTGCTGCTCTAGTCTTGTCCTGCTCCGCTTCCTGAAGGAGGCCGCCCTCTTATTATCTCTTGTATTGAAATGGTTCCTCGTCCCCTTCTACGCCTCCTGGTGGCCTAATTCTTCTTCTTCCTCTCCCGACGAGGACGCCAAAGGAGCCGAGGCCAGGGCGCAGCACCGCGCCGCCGCCCGGGCGGTGCGGTCGGCCCTCCACGTCGCCTCCTACGGTGAGCTGGCGACGGATCAGGAAGCGATTGCCACGTGCGCCGTGTGCCTATGCGGAGTGGGGCCCGGGGACCGCGTGCGCGAGTTGCGCAGCTGCCGGCACGTGTTCCATCAGCGGTGCCTCGACCGGTGGCTCGACCACGACGAGCGCCTCAGCTGCCCGCTCTGCCGCGCGCCGCTCGTCGACCGGAGAGGGGCGGCGATTCCGCCGCCGCCGGAGCCAAGCTGGGCCGTGGAGCGGCTGCTCTACCTCTTCGGGGATGACGTCCTTCTCGCTGATCCTACACACTCATAGCTACGCCTGAGCTTGTTTAGCTGTGGGTAGAAATAGAATATGTAGATATGATATTTGTATTAGATGTTATTGAATATCCAGGATTTTATAGCGGTAAATAATAATGGTGTTAGAGGTTGATAAAAGTAAAACATATAATAATGGCGATGATGAATTAATCTTTGACACTGTAAATCGTCCGAATGAGTGTGAACTCTAGTAACGGCCAAGTGCGAGGACAGGTTTACTTTACTTATAACTCGATCGAATAACACGAGTTTGAAATATACATGAGGATAGATTTATTTATAACTTGATCGAATGATACAAGAGTCTGTGACATAGGCGTGAAAACATGTTCGCTTATAACTTGGTCAGACGGTACAAGAGTCTGGGAGGTACGGTATATGACTCGAGTACCTTGGTGCTTAAAGGCACAGTGTATGACCTGAATGCATTAGAACATGGGTGTGAGGACATGATCACTTATAACTCGGTCGGTCAGTATAGTATATGACCCGAATGTTTTAAAGAATGGAGGTACAGTGTATAACTGATATGCCTTGGAGAGCGTAGGCACGGTGTATAATCCAAGTACCTTGGAACTTGGAGGCATAGTGTATGACCTGAAAGTCATAAAATCGGAGGCACGGTGTATGAAATGAGTGCTTTGTGTAGAATTGTTGTGCTAGAGGGGGTGAATAGAGTTCGCGACTTTTCACACTTTTTGGAAAACACAGAATAAACGTAGTGGTAATAGAAAGTAAGATAAAACAAATGCTAACAAGTATTAATTTTACCTAGTTCGAAATCTGTGATGATTCCTACTCTAAGGCTCGCGATCATCGATTGTTTTCATTGGACAATCCACTATCAATTTGAATATTTAAAGAATAGTTGAATTATAATATAGATGTAAATATTAAAAGTTATCGATAACTACAAATTTTGAAGATTCTTGACTTCGGTCGTTGGAGCAGCATTTGGGCATAGCAAAGTAGTTTCTGGAGCAGTGCGCAGGAGAGAAACTTGTTCGGAATGTTGTTTTTGAGATGCTGGTTGAATCATCCTTTTATAGCTCACTTCGAGCACCTGGAACCTCCCCCGGGTGCCCTCACAGGGCTGACATCGCGTGCTCTCGTCGAAACTCAAACTGCAAATATTATCCATCTCTGGGCGCCTGAACCACCCCCGGGCGCCCGAACCTTGACGTAGCTCCGTCAGTTATTGCCCTACAACTGTTCGAGCATATCAACTTTTGGCAGTTCGGGCGCCTGGACCAACTCCGGGCATTTGGACCACTAGAGCACCTAGCCATGCGCCTCCTAAGGCTATTCGCCGTTGAAGACATTCCGGTCGCCCGAACCACCTCCAGGCGCCCGGACCACCATTGTTTGCCAACTTCAATTTCCTGCAAAACAAGGTTAGTTTAGTCAAATAATATGTAAAGAACGACAAGATTTGACAGCCTTTGGACTGTCTGGTCCTAACTTTGAGTTTCGCAGAAACTCTAGGTTGGATCGACACCTACTGTTCCCTCTTCGAGGAACACATCCTCACCTACTCTTCTCAAGAGAAATTACTTTTTGCTAGACCGGTCCTCCAGATTGTCTGAACTTTTGCTCAGTGTCCGAGACTTTAGGACTTCATGTTGGGCGTCAGCTCTACGACCCATCACTTAAGACTTTTCTACAAACTCAGGCACACTTGTTAGATCACAAGATACCTTAATTTTGAACATCTTTACTATAATCAAAACTTAGGTTCGATCATCTGGTGCTCCCTACACCTACACCTTGGAGCTTGAAGGCACAGTGTATAACATGAATGCTTTGAAGAGTGGAGGCACAGTATATGACTCGAATGCCTTAGAGAGTAGAGGCACGGTGTATAACCCGAGTACCTTGGAGCTTGGAGACACAGTGTATGACTTAAATGCCTTGGAGAGTGGAGGCATAGTGTATGACCCGAGTACCTTGGAGCTTGGAGACACAGTGTATGACTTGAATGCCTTGGAACATGGGCGTGAGGGCATGCTCGCTTATAACTCAGTCAGTTAGCACGAGAGACTAAGATTTCTACATTGCTAAAAATAGCGATATATTTTGAACTTTAAAATATAAAATTCAAATTTTAGATTTATCTATCGAGCTGGCTTGAGTGGATAATCTGAAGCTACTGCACAGGGATGGATGAACCACTCAATATGGCCAAGCTGCTGATTGAATTTGCCACTCATATTTTAATTATCAAGCGGTTCCTACTTGAGGAGGTCGATTAAACTTTATGTGCAGATGTCGATTGGATGTCTGATCTGAGCGTTTGCTAAGCCCTTCCTACTATATTCTTAAAGGAGATCATTGAGAGGAGAGCGAGGATGATCTTTTTTTTTGTTTCTCCTGACTCAGTCATTCGACGAAGCCTCTTGGCATACTGATGGTATTCACTGGTAGCATGATGAGGAGATTAATGGTAGTCACAAAAATGTATGTGCCTTCCATGCAGTGACTGTTCCACTTTCCGTACTACTCTTTCTTCCCGGACTGGTAGAAGATTTGGGCGGGAGTTTCTGGGGCGTTTCGGAGGTAGTGGGGGTTTTCGACTGGCTTGATTGATTAAAGCTGAGACAATCACCTCCTTTTGAGCAACCTGGACTTCCTCTATATTAATGTATTTTCCCTAGCAAGTCATCGAAGTCCTTTGGGAGCTTTCTGACAAGGGCTTGGAAAAATTCTCCTTCTGAAAGGCCTTAGAAAAAAGTGCTTATTAATATCTCGGAAGTGGTAGACGAAACATCTAGCATCACTTGGTTGAATCGTTTAATGTATGCTCGCAGGGATTCTTTGGCCCTTTGCTTGAGCATGAATAGACTTATGCTGGTCTTTTGATACCTCATGCTACTAGCAAAGTGGTGCAAGAAGGCTTTGCGAAAATCTTTGAAGTAGCAAATGGACTCAGCTGGGAGCCGGCTAAACCATCTTTGCGCTGAGCCAGAAAGGGTGGTAAGAAACACTCGACACTTAACATCATTCGTGTATTGATGAAGGATGACTGTATTTTTAAATTTAAGTAGATGATCTTCTAGGTCAGTCGCTTCTCCATCTTCTCCGATCGTCAAGGCAGAAGTGACTCGGTAGTCTGTCTTCCAAAATTTCTTGCGAGAACGACACACTTATCCTCACGGGGAAAATACTGGCCATCGACGCTTTCTTCTTTCAAAGGTCTCGAGAAGGCGCATCTCCAGAAGATGATATTTGGGACTTATGATACACAACTGGGAAGGGCGGTACAGGCCGCAAGCTACTTGGCTTCATAGGTGCTTGCATGAAGCCTACTGAAGGAGGAGGAATTGGTTGAAATCCCATTGGGTGTTCCACTCGGGCCCCTCGTTCGGTGTGAGGGCTTGACATTGACGTATCAGGGTTGTTCTGTAAGGGACATCCAGCTATTGCCTATTGTTGCTGCACTAACTTCTGCACTCAAGCAGCTATTAGCAGCTCAAAGTCTTCTTGTGATAAGGTAACGGTATGAGTCTTCCAACTTCTTCCATCTCTGCGTTTTAGTTTTGGCAAAATTCCCATAGATGGTGCCAAATTTGATCCTGTCTGAAAACGAGGGAAATGACGCGTTGGCTAGGGATGACGTCGAGGTGGAATTATGTTAACTAGAAGATGACTCTAAGCTGGAAGAAGATGACACTAAGTGATCCTGAAGCTAAGAGTTGTAGACCTACGCACACTACAGATAGAGCCAACGGGAATGTTAGAGTGAGAACCAGGGAAGGGGTCCCTGGCACAGGTACTTCGACGCTCAGTTAAAATAGTAGCCCAACGAAATGGAGAAGATGATGAACAGTAGATCAACAATGTAAATGCGCAAATGTGTAGATATGTATCCATTCATGCTTGTACCTGGCCAAAGGAGAGGACCTCCCTTTTTATACTGCTTCTCATAACCTCCGCATTAATGAGGTGACAGAGAATGTCCAGTGTCAGAATATGTTGGGTGGTGAAGTATGTAGTACGATAGTCTTCTTATAAGTAGAGGAAGACTTCATTGCATGCATATGTCAGGGTAATGACATATTCCCTGACAAGTTGTTACGATTTTCTAACAATGTTGTCTCCTAGAGAGAGTTTGACCAGCTCTCGGCCAACCGGCTCTGTGTCAATTGGCTCTGGGCCGACCGACTATAGACTAAGAGCCTTGCCCATGTGGGGAACTAGGCCCCGGATGCCCGACCAACGCTATCGCCGGGCGGATGTAAGCTAAGAGCCTTGCATTTGGAGAAGTGGGGAGCTAAGCCTCTAAGGTTCGACCGACCTTTAATCCAACCAAGTTTATGTTAGGGATTTGGTATATGCTCGGACAATATATCCGGTAGGACTTTATGTCGGGGTTTTTACACTCGGACTCTATACTTGAATGTAGAGTTCGGTTTGGCCGAGCGATATGCCTACCTTGCCCGATTGGCCTTTTGGTCCGATCAACCAAATCACTCGGCGGTGACACTAGACTTATTTCGGCATGACATCAATACGACCTTAGAGTTGGCCCCTTCACTTTCTTGACACCGAACACAACTTCAAGGGCCCCACCTTACTTGTCATATAAGTAGATTTGTTACAATAGAATATAGATTAATTTTTAGTGGCCACATGAAGAAAAAAAAAATTTATTTCCACTTACTAGTCACTTGGCGGTGGTTGACTATAAATTAATCTCATGATTTACTTCTTTTCACATAATATGAAGACGAACTAAGAGGGGTAGCTGAGATAAATGTAATCATCTTATGCAACGATACATGACTCATTTAATAATTTTAATGTTTTAAATTTATCTTTAAAAAAAATCTAGTTACCTTGTTGAAGTTATCTATAAATATTCTATTCAAGAGAAATGGACAGAGCAAAATGAAGAGATCTGATCGTGTTTAATTTGATTCATTAAGAAACTTAGGTAAGAATTATGTAATAATATCAAATTAAGATGTCGTAAGATATGAACATCTATGAGACATGTTACTTCCCATTTATTACTGGTACAAAATATTATCTAACCCAATTTCTCATGCGAGACCGGCCCAAGCCTATTTAAAGCTCTCTCTAAAAAAAATTTAGACTTTTCATATTATTTTAAAAAAATCATTTCACCCTTTTTCATT
The DNA here is from genome assembly GCF_018446385.1 of Zingiber officinale. Lineage (NCBI taxonomy): Eukaryota > Viridiplantae > Streptophyta > Magnoliopsida > Zingiberales > Zingiberaceae > Zingiber > Zingiber officinale. The sequence goes on along the minus strand of NC_055986.1, from coordinate 14,905,510 downwards.
CAGTCTTATCGGAAATTATGATTTAGATTTCTTTTACATATTAAAATATTAATTAAAAAATATTTTTTTTATATAAAATTAAATTTGTTTTACTTTTTAAGATATAAAATTATTAATTAAATTTTCATATTCAAGTTTTGATAATCTAATTCAGAGAAGCATAGACTTTATGGTATTAAATAGAGTATTATTATTAGATATAATAATATACCTCATGATATAATAAGTTTACAATTCATTTAACTAAAAATAAGTATATTCAAAATTGTTTAAAAATGAAGAAAGATAAAAGTATGTCTAATTATTTAAATAAAAGATGTAGAAAACAACTCTTACAAAAAGAAACAAAATTGAAGAAATAAGAACAATGAAATAGAATAATAATAAGAAAAAAATCATGCTCCCATACTCAACTCATCATCATCCGTGAAGTAAAAAAATAAATAAAAAATTTACATTTAAAATGACAAAACTCAATATAATTCTTAAAAAATAAAAATCACAATGAGATAAAATCAACCATTATCATTTATCAAGAACTAATGAGAACCTTTTTAGGTACAGAGCAAAATAAACAATAAATCGTATTTTTCATCACCTAAACCAGAATAGTTGTAAATGATAAAATGGAGACAAAGGAAAAATCGAACAATTTATGACTATAAATACATCTACATAAAAGTTAATGTCTATCAAGGAAATGAAATAGTAAAGTATCTAACTTGTTATTGTTCAAAAATAATAAATCTTCCATTTTGATCAGACACAATATGAATAAATGTATCAACATTTGAATTTAATTAAATAAGGAGCATATTAGTAGCACCAACCATATCAACGTATTAGTGTTAGTGTGGTTTCCCTTCTCCAATCTCAATGAGCAAGAGAAGCATAGAGAGGGGAGTTGGAAAAGGGGAAGAGGGGAAACTAAAAAAAATATATAGCATTTTTATTTAACATTGTATGAATAAGAGCTCCTTTATGACTTTATTCATTGGAGCCATAATGAAATCTTTGCGAAATTCATGTAAATCTTTAATGGGCCCTATTATAAAAATATATTTAATATATTAAAAAAAATTATCCTAATTTTTAGAAAATAAGATTGTGCAATCTTTTATCACGTAGGCTATATTCTTTTTCATTATCTTTAAAAAAATATATAAAAATATATTTAATATATTAAAAATAATGGGGCCCAATAAAAATTGGGACCCTAAGCATAGGCCTTAAAGGTCTATACCTAAAGTCGACCTAAAGCCGACCTTGTTCTCATCGAAGTGCAATATTACATATCGTTTAGTGTAGTCAAACTATTTTTTTTTATATAATCGTCGATAATTATTGATAATAGACACTAAATTATCACAGGTAGTGGGGATGTTATCACAAACTCCAATCTCGAGTTATAGATGGGAGCACTAGGAATCCAGATTCTTGGAGTAGCTGGGGTTGACAAGAGGGAGTGAATTGCCTATAAAATAAATAACCTCTTCTCGTTCTTTTGATTTGGTTAGTAGTACAATTAAAATAGCAATAATAAAACTAAATTAAACAGCTTAAAGAAAGATTAAGAGGCCAGAGTTTTACTTGGTTACAATCTATGTGGTTGTTAATTCAAGACAATGAAAGACACTAGAAGATCTCCTTCGTTGCAGGCGAAGAAACCTCTTACAATCGTTAAAAAGCTCAAGAAAATGCTCGGGAAGTGTTACAAGAGTTGTAATTTAAGTTGTTGAATATTTCCTACCTCTACGGGTATTTTTATAGGCCTTGAAAAATATTATTCATAGCTTGAAGGCGCCTTCAAAGTGGTCCAAGGCGCCTTCCATCGGATAGAGTTTATTCGCTGAGGATAAAATTTTATCCTCAGGTAATGGTTATGGAAGACGCCTTCCACAAGGTAGACCAAGTTGGTCTTCTTCGCGTGGGTGATGCTTTCATCCGAACCCAACTCCGACCTTCTCCTCGAGCAAGCTTTATTCCTGGCTTCTCATCTCTAGAATGCCGTGCACGTCCTTCTCGTCCACCAGTGTACTCTTCCGCAACTTCTCATCCCTCGGATGCACCGAGCTTGTTGGCTCCTTTAATTTTCCATGTCACCTTTCTCTCTAGCTACGTCTTCCGCTTGACTTCTTGTGTTCTTAAGCTCCTGCATACTTAGACACAAGGATCAAATACATGAGACCTAACTTAACTTGGTTAACTACATCAAAACTAACCCGGGGTACTTACAATCTTCTCCTTTTTGATATACATCAATCTAAGTTAAGTTAAGATTAAACTATAATGAAATAACATAGTAAATTGTGATTTATAACAAAAAAATTGTAATGAAATGAATTAACTAAGTTAATAAAATTATAGAATAAGTATAAGGATAAATATAAAAATTATCCTATTTCCTTAACTTTTACCTAATTTTCTTTCTTTTAATCACATTAAAACAAAAACTCATGAAAAATAATGATAAAAATTTGAGAAGTTTTCTTGGGATTTATTAAAGGAATATCTAGTAAAGCAACATCTTTTAGAAATTATTTTCAAACATATGTGAATTGTACCGATTAATATTCTGTATTAAAAAGATAATAGTAAAAATTACTTATTAGTTTTTAAAAGTCCTAAAAAATTTAGTCAAACTCAAACAGAAAATGTCAGATCAGTATAAAAATGTTCACTAAAAAAATATTTGTACTTTAACAGAAATAAATTATTTTAGTATAGCAACCTATTTTTTTGAGAACTGATATTTAAAAATATATTTTTATGTCTAAAAATTCTGGTAATTTTTCTCGATATGTAAAATAGATAGTTTAATACAAGAAAAAGTAAAGTGTCTAAATTTCTATTTTATTAATTTTTTTAATATTAAAAATGAACTTTTTAGAAAATAATTCTTAATAATTTTAATAATACTAAAAAATGTCGAAATTTTTTATTGAGATTGAGAACTCCATGTTTTATCACAAAAATAAAATTTTTCAAAAAATACATTTACAAAATATTTTTAATTTTTAAAATACTATTTCTGTTAATAAATTTATAGAAAATAACTTAGCAGAAAAATTTTTTTCCCTTAACAGAAAATTATTGTTCTATAAGTATAAAAATTTTTGAACAGAAAAATTTATTTGAAAATTATTTTTCTAATTAAATAATTTCTATCCTAATAATTCAAAATTTTGGGAATTTAATTTAAAAATTATTTTGGAACCCAATATAGGTTCCTACCTATTGGATTTACTAAAAATTTCGAAGAGACATAATTTCTAGAGATTTTTCTAATTTGTCCTTGGTGATTTTTGACGTACCAATTAAATCTTCCATAATTTTTTAATTCTGATTTTTGAAACATATTTGCATTCAAACATGCATGTTAGCTAGAGCCCTAGAGCCAATCATTTGATGATTGTATTTTGGACTTGTTGTATCATATTTTATATAAATAAAGGCATTTGGTTTTTGGTTATTATACTTACTTGTATTGGTGCCAAATAAACTAAGTATAATAACGTCCTTAAGTAGAAGGTTCTTACCTATATCAATCGATTGGTTGAATCGATAGTGAGATGATATAGGAAACATTACTCTTAATCATTCCTAGTCGAGTATTAACATTCAGAGACAATGTTAATGCAATAAGACTAGCATGTAGGTCAACTCGATGACTTGATCTCACAAGTCATGGATATAGAGATATCAAGTTGACACATGGGTATGCATTGGAGAATGTATACTGAATGACCCGCCATGAGAAAGTATCATGGATCGTTATATGAGTGTCATATACTTTCTCATGTGGCTATTAGTATGACTACTAATCCTTGGACTTGAAGTCACCATGGATCCCTACATAAGGAGTTATGTACTTTGGTTTCGTCAAACGTCACCCGTAACTGGGTGGACTATAAAGGCGATTACTGGGTATGTAACGAATTATGCAGAGGGATGTGAGTGATGTAGATGGATCTATCCCTCCTATATGACGGGAGCGACATGGATATTCTTGATAGAGTGAGACCACGAAATGCATAGCCATGCCCAAATGAGTCAATATGAGATATTGAGCTCATTTGATTTAGTGAGTTTACTTGAAGTTCAAGATTTAGATTGATTAGAGGATGACACGGTCTATGCCTCACATTGATCAATCTAGATGTCTAGGATAGAAGGACACTTGTCATATATTGTGAGGAGTCACAATTAGTAGTCACAAGGTGATGTTGGATCTCAACATTCTTGTAACTTGGGTAGTAATGATGTGTTGTTAGATACCGCTCATTACTTATGCTCCTAAATGGGTTTAGGGGCATTGCCAACGTTACAAGAACCTATAGGGTCGCACACTAAGGACAATTAGATGGAGATTAGGTTCATATGATGAACCAAGAGGATTAGATTCATTTGATGAATCAAATTGGATTAAGAGTAATCCTAATTGGACTAATTGAGTTGGACTCAAGTTAATTCATGTGTTCAATGAGTCTAATTTAGATTATGACTCATTGAATCAATTTAATTAAATGAATTAGATTCATTATATTAAATTGGCTCGAATTAAATGGTTGGATTAGATCAACCATGAGAGAGATTAAGTCAAGTTTGACTTGACTTGACTTGAGAGGAAGAGGAAAAGTCAAGTTTGACTTGACTTTTTGCCACATCATTAGTGCGTTGGCAAGATGTGGACCAATGATGATGCTCCACATCATCATGGTTACTTAAGTGAGATGCCACCTCATGGAGGTTACAATTCTTCACTTTAATGGCTCCACATTAATTGCACTTAATGTGGAAATGGGAGTTACACCTTTTTGAAAGTGGCCGGCCACTATTGTGATGGCATGGAATGAATTTTTCATTCAGGGCAATTCACTTCATCTCCTTCCTCAAGCTCTCCCTCTCCTCCTCTACCATTGCCGAGACCCTTTGGAGTGCTAGCACACTCTAAGGCTCTCTCTCCATTAAGTTGTTCGTGTGGATACGTATAAAGAGTTGTCTACGTTGACAACTTCGAGATCCGACACCATTTGGACGAGCGGGAACACGAAGGGCTTCGCTTCAAAGGTATAACATTTTTCCCTTGTATTTCTAAGTGTAGATCTAGGTAAACTCGTACTCGTAGTTTTTCAAAAATATTTTCTTTGCATGGATCCGTTGGCTAGGGAGTTTCAGGGTTTCCGCGACGCGAAAAAGCGATTTTCGCGCCCTGAAAAACCCAACAATGCATAGTCACTTTCTAGTTTTTCTATTTATGCTTTCAATTTTTAATTTTCTACTCTTAGATTATCATACATTTAGGGGCATGAATTGACTAAGGTCATTTTTATCTTAACATTTTCTTTTTCTAGTTTTACTATATTCTTAGAAAGCATCTTGATAAATTGAAATGACTTTTAGGAGAAGAACACGTACCTCACTTACCTCATGTTTTGATGCTCCCCCTTCATCATAGTTTTCTTCTGAGGATCCTCCCCCTTCATCGATGCTCATCTCTGAGCTGCTTTCATCTTCTCTTAGGTGGTCCATCAATAGGGCTAGTTCGACATATTCTTCAACTTCTGACTCCGATGATGACTTGTCCCATGTTGCTTTTAAGTTTTTGTGCCTTAATTTGGTTGGCTCTTTCTGTAGGATCGAAAAGAATTTAGATATCTTCACAATGGCATGATATTGTCCACTTTGGGCCTAGACCCTCATGACTTTGCTCTTGGGCTCTCCCCAAAAGGCCTCATGCCAATGGAGATATCTTTTCTCTTATAAACCCATGATCTTTCCCATGTGTTTCCAATATGGGACTATGTTTGTAACCTTGCAACCCCAACAATCCCCCCTCAAACAAAGGACCATAGGCTTCCCACGTCCGATCATCGACCCACCAGGTCTTCCTGCCCCTCGGTCCACCCGACCTACTAGGACTTCCTTGCCTAGTCGCAACTAGGACTTCCTGCCTGGTGTCTGGTCTTCTTGATCCGAATATAGGAGCCCCCACTTCCTTTGTTCAAGGTCAATATTGTACCCACATGGCTCAATTAGACCATAGTTCTTGTGCACAGTCGGCAGTTAAACCTTCTGGCAGTCCGGGCTCTGATACTAATTGTAGGATCGAAAAGAATTTAGATATCTCCACAATGACATGATATTGTCCACTTTGGGCCTAAGCCCTCATGATTTTGCTCTTGGGCTCTACCCAAAAGGCCTCATGACAATGGAGATATCTTTTCTCTTATAAACCCATGATCTTTCCCATGTGTTTCCAATATAGGACTATGTTTGCAACCTTGCAACCCCAACACTTTCTTCTTCTCCTTCGTCTTCAACTTTGGGCAATCATCCTTGATTGTGTCCTTTTTTATTGCAGTTGTAGCATCTGACCTTCTTTTTGCTCCTAGAATATTTCTTAGCCTGTGCTTTATTAAATTTATTAGATATAATAAACTTACTAAATTTTCTTACCATTAGGGCAACTTCATCTTTATCGATTGATGTTTCAGAGCTTAGATCGTTCGTTCTTGCCTTCAGGGCAATGTTCTGACTGTGCTCCTTTTTCAATTTTGCACATCTAAATTCGTGAAGTTCCAAAGTAGAAAGTAAACTCTCTAAAGAACTTACCTCTAGATCTTTTGAAATATAATAGGAGTCTACTATAGACGTCCATTCTTGTGTTTAGGGAAAGCATTTAACGCACACTATAAAGAATCTCAATTTGTTACCTGTTCTCCGAGATTCATAAGTCCGGTGATTAAATCCTTCAGTTTGACATACAGTTGTGCTCTTGACTCTCCTTCTTTCAGCCAGATGTTGGTCAGTTGGTTCCACAGTAAATTCCATTTTACGAGCTTGGCTTTAGACGTACCTTCATATAGTTCCAAAAATTTCTTCCAAAGTTCCTTTACTGATTTGTAGGTATTGATTCTGCTGACTTTCTACGGAGGTAGCACGCTCAGCAGATGAGATTTGACTCATCCGTTTGCTACGAAGTTGGCTTGTTCTTTTTTTATCCATTAGTATTCCTCCTTTTTAGCTCCTTATTGGTCCTTGGGGCTACAAAATCATACTTAATTATCAAAATAATTTCAAAATCAATTTTGAAAAATACCTCCATGTATTTTTTTTTTCCATAACGCAAATTATCCCTCGAATTTCAGCGAGTAGATGCTCAGTCCAGCCATCGTCTAGGTGCTTTAGTCAACGGTTAGTCCTTCTGAGGCGTTTTAGCTTTAATACCACTTGTTGGAGCAGTGGGAGATGGTAAGGGGGGGGGGGGTGAATTTCCTACAAAATAAATAACCTCACGTTCTTTTGATTTGGTTAGTAGCACAATTAAAATATCAATAATAAAATTGAACTAAATAACTTAAAGAAAGATTAAGAGCCTAAAGTTTTACTTGATTACAACATAAGTGGTTATTAATTCAAGGTAGTGAAAGACACTAGAAGATCTCATTCGTTGCAGGCAGAAAACCCGTTTTCAATTGTTGAAAAGCTTAAGAAAATGCTAGGAAAGTTTTACAAGAGTTGTAGTTCAAGTTGTTCAATATTTTCTAGCTCTAGGGGTTTTTTTATAGCCTCTGAAAAATGTTATCCGTAGCTTGAAGGCGCCTTCAAAATGGTCCAAGGCGCCTTCCATCAGATAGAGTTTATTCGCCGAGGATAAAACTTTATACTTGAATAACAGCTAGGGAAGGCACCTTCCATAGGATGGAAGGAGCCTTCTATGAAGCATTGAAGGTGCCTTCCAACCCATGGAAGGCGCCTTGCATAAGGCAGACCTGGCTGATCTTCTTCGCATGGGTGATACTTCAGTTATCCGGAGTTGAGTTCATCCGAATCCAACTCTGACCTTCTCCTTGAGCAGACTTCCTTCTAGGCTTCTCGTCCCTCGAACTCTGCGCATATTCTTCTCATCCATCAGTATACTCTTTTGCAGTACCTCGTCCCTCGGATGTGTTGGTGCAATCATGCCCTGGAAGTTTCAATGTGTTGACAATTATTTAAGTTTAGGTTAATACGGTGGAACTAACATGCATTGTGAATTTGCAGGAGGAGTTTCTTGCAGGTCAGAAGACCAGATGCAAGAGAAATCTAAGAAGGTCGAGAACTGAATTCTTGGCAAAAAGAGTTCTTGCGGGTCAGAAGACCAGATGCAAGGCAAGAGAAGTCCAAGAAGGTCGAGGACCGGATTCTTGGCAAGAGAAGCTCCTGCAAGTCACAAGATTATGTGTGTGATAGGCTCACTGTAAGAGATCGACTGGTAAATCGATTCAGACATAGCTGTGCGGCAGATTGCCTCTGAATCGATCAGCCGATCGATTGAAGGTAAGGCAATCGATTGGTAAGGTTCTGCGCAGCACAGAATGCGTCTGGATCGATCAGCCGATCGATTCAAGGTACTGAATCGATCGACCGATCGATCCGTGAACATTCTGTGCGAAGCACAGAATCGTTTTGAATCGATCAGCCGATCGATTCAAGGGATTGAATCGATCGACCGATCGATCCATGAATATTCTGTGCGACGCACAGAATCGTTCTGAATCGATCAGCCGATCGATTCAAGGTATTGAATCGATCGGCCGATCGATTCACGAAGCTGCGATTTCATGAGGAAGTGGCTGAATCGATTCAAACGCTGCCCCAATCGATCCAAGTCAAATAAAAGAATCTGCACCGTTGATCTTGACGCGATGGCTTCCAACGGATACTTGTGAATCGATTGGGATATAATCTCAATCGATCCACAGCGACGGCGGCATGAGAAACGGCTAGTTTTCTTAACGTTTAAAACACGGGAAGAAACTGGAAAATATATACAACGAAAATTATACTGTTCCATTGCTCTCCAAGTCTTTTGAAAGCTCTCAAGTGATCAAGATTTAAAGAAAAGGGTTCAAGCTCCTCTCCACTACGTACTAAAGTCTCACCTGCAAAGAAGCCGGCTAAAGCTTGTAATCCTTCTCTTCTTCTTCTTTATAGTGTTTGTAATACTTATTTTGAAGAGAAAGGAGAGTTGTATTTCTGTTAAGGTTTCTCCACCTTCGGTGTGATTCCGAGAAGGAGGGTTTTTGATAGTGAAAGAGTGTGAGTGGTGTGGATCCTTGGACTAGTCACCTCCTTGAGGAGATGGATACCAAGTAAATACCGGTGTTAGCATTGCCTTCAGATTTCCGCTGTGCAAAACAAAGTTGGTCAGCAAAAGAAGTGAGCCATTCACCCCCCCCCCTCTAGCTCAATCGATCCTAACAAGTGGTATCAGAGCGTTGGTTTGCTTTTGAGGATTCATCGTCAAGAAAGCACAAGTTAAAGAGCTACAAGATGTCAATGAAGGAGGGACATAGTACTTCACGACCACCATTCTATGAAGGCAGCAATTTTGCTTATTGGAAGAGCCGCATGGAACACTATCTCATGACCGAAATCGATATGTGGTTCTCAATCACGGAGGGATTCATGGCGCCAACTAAAAATGGAAAAATGCTTAAGTCATCAAGGTGGACTGTTGAACAAAAAATGAAGGCTCAAGCAAATGCAAAGGCGATTGTGACTCTTCAATGTGGATTAAGCTAGGAACAACTCAACAAAGTTAGACCCTTTAAGAGTGCCAAGGATTTGTGGGATAAGCTTATTGAACTAAATGAAGGCACCAATGATTCAAGAATTGCAAAGAGGGATTTGTTGATAAATCAACTTCAAAACTTCACCATGAAGGATGGAGAAACGGTAAGCTCACTACATGGGAGATTCAAGGAACTCCTAAATGGTCTTCATTCAGTTGGAGAGAGTGTGGAGAACCGAGATCTCATAAGGTATGCTTTAAAATCTTTCCCAATAAACTCTTTATGGTCATCCATGGTGGATGCTTATAAGGTTTCAAGGGATTTGTCAATAGTGAAATTGGATGAATTATTTTGTGAACTTGAATTGCATGAGCAAGCTAACACAAGCCATAAGGAGAAAGGTATAGCCTTGGTTACAGGTGAAAAGAGCAAAAAGAAGCACAAGGAAAAGAAAAAGGAGAAGAAGGAGTCATCTTCAGAATCCGAACAAGATAGTGATAGTGATAGTGATGAAGAGCTATCATCAAGTGAAATGGCAAACTTCGTTCGAAGAATGATGAGACATTCAAGGAAGTTTGACAAGAAGGATGTTAAGAAAATCTTCAATGATGAGAAAACAAAAGGTAAATCTCTTGTGGATTCTAAGAATAAGACTGATGTAATTTGCTATGAATGTAAGAAAAAGGGGCACTACAAAACGGAGTGTCCAAAATTGAAGAAGCAAGAGGAAAAGATCAAGAAAAAGAAGAAGGCGTTGAAAGCCACATGGGATGATTCATCATCAAGCTCATCGGAAGAAGATGAAAGGAAGAGCTCAAAGCACATGGCTCTCATGGCCTTAAGTTATGTAGAAGATAGTGAAGATGAAGATAGTCATGAAGAAGATATGGAGTCTTCAAGTGAGTCATCATCTAGTGATGATGAGGTAATTTCTCCCAAGCTTGATAAGATGTATGCCACCATTGCATGTTTAACCAATACACTAGCTAAATCAAAAGGGAAGGTTAAAAGATTGCAAAATGAATTGAAATCACTCAAAAATGAAATTGTGCCATGTGAAAGTTGCATGCTTCATGAAAATGACAAAAATGATGTTGATGATCTTGAAAAAGAAAATATATCATTGAAATCACAAGTTGATGATCTTAGATGTGCTCTAGTAAAATTTACTTCAAGCTCAAAATACTTAGACATGATTCTAGGAGCTCAAAGAGGCGTATACAACAAAGCGGGACTAGGTTTTAAATCTCAAGATAAGGAAGTTAAATTCATGTCCCTAATTAGTAGAAACCATGCTTCAAGGGTTAAGGTTGTTCAAGCTTGGGTACCCAAGCAATTTGTTATTGATGCTACCGGACCCAAAGTGTGGGTACCAAAACATTTGGTTCATCGTGTTTAAACAGGCATGCGCAAAGGGGGAGCATCCAACAACATGGTTCGTAGATAGTGGATGCTCTAAGCATATGACGGGAGACTCATCAAAATTTTCATCATTTAGACACAAAAGTAAAGGTACCGTTTCTTTTGGTAATAGTGGTGAGCTAAAAGTTATAGGAATTGGAGATATTAGAATTTCCGAGAAATTTGTAATAAAAAATGTGTTACTAGTAAAAGGCATGACTTTTAATCTTTTGAGTGTTAGTCAACTATGTGACTCGGGGTATAGAGTTGAGTTCAACTCATCTCAATGCCTAGTCAAACATAGTGAACTAAACACCAATGTTCTCATAGGCCATAGAAAAGAAAATATTTATCAAGTTGAACTATTTGGTGCTACTAATGTGTTTGCTAAGTGTCTCATGTCCAAAGAAGAGGAGACGTGGCTTTGGCACCGGAGACTCGCTCACACCAACATGAAGAATATCAAAAATCTTTCAAAGAAGGAGTTGGTGCACGGATTGCCAAAGTTGAAGTTTCAAAAGGACAAAATATGTGATGCATGTCAAATAGGTAAGCAAACCAAAGCTACTCATAAAGGTAAAAATGTTGTAAGTACTTCAAATGCTTTAGAGCTCATTCACATGGATTTATTTGATAGTAGTAAATATATTTCTTTAAATGGTAGTAGATATTGCTTTGTGATTGTGGATGATTACACTAGATATACATGGGTGTTTTTCTTGAAACATAAGGATCAAACTCTAGATACCTTGATTGCTTTTTGTAATAGAGGAGAAAATGAAAAGGCTCATAAGATAAACAAAATAAGAAGTGATCATGGAGGTGAGTTTGAAAATGATAGATTCACAAGTTTTTGTATGGAAAAAGGCTACAAACATGAGTTTTCAACCCCTAGAACACCTCAACAAAATGGAGTTATTGAGAGGAAAAATAGGGTGTTACAAGAGGCCGCTAGGAGCATGTTAAATGAATATTCACTACATAGTTTCCTATGGGCCGAATCAATTAATACGGCTTGTTATGTCCAAAATCGAACTTTAATACATATGTTTCTAGGAAAAACACCTCATGAATTGTGGTTTGGTAAACAACCTAGAATTAAACATCTTAGAGTATTTGGGTGTAAGGTCTATATTCTAAACACCAAGGATCACTTGGGAAAGTTTTCTGCTAAGGAGGATGAGGAGATTCTTGTAGGTTACTCAAGTCATAGCAAGACATACCGAATTTACAACAAAAGATCAAAACTAGTTGAAGAATCACTAAATGTTGTATTTGAAGAGAATCCCTCTTTAAACTCTATAAGAACAAACGATGAAGAATTACAATTTGAGTTAGAGAAACTAACACTAAATGAGGTAAATCATCAAGGAGAAGAAAATCAAGAAAGTGATGGTGAGAAAAATGAACCTTTGCCACTTGAACCCGAAATTATAACAAATCAAGACTCAAGACCTACTAGGACTCATGTAAACCATCCCTTAGATCAAGTAGTAGGAGACATTACTCAAGGAGTGAGAACTCGATCTTACTTTAGAAATGAAGGAAGTCAAGTTGCCTTAATATCTCAAATAGAACCAAAAACCATTGATGATGTCTTATTTGATCCGGATTGGATTTTAGCAATGCAAGATGAATTATCTCAATTTGAGAGAAGTCAAGTTTGGGATTTAGTTCCTAGGCCTAACAACAAATCAATTATTGATACAAAATGGGTTTTTAGGAACAAACTTGATGATAAAGGGATAGTGGTGAGAAACAAAGCTAGATTGGTCGCTAGGGGTTTCAATCAAGTAGAAGGGTTGGACTATGATGAAACTTATGCACCCGTAGCAAGATTAGAGTCAATTAGAATGATGTTGGCTTTTGCCGCCCACAAGGGCTTCAAATTGTACCAAATGGATGTAAAATCAGCATTTTTAAATGGTGTAATAAAAGAAGAAGTATATGTTGAGCAACCACCGGGATTTGAAAATTTGGAGTGTCCAACCCATGTATATAAACTTAAAAAAGCCTTATATGGACTAAAACAAGCTCCTCGGGCTTGGTATGAACGATTGTCAACATTTCTAGTATCAAAAGGGTTTCATAGAGGAAAAATTGATCCTACTTTATTCTTGAAAAATAATGGTAATGATTTGTTTGTGGCCCAAGTATATGTAGATGACATTATTTGTGGTTCCACAAATAAAGATTTTTTAAATGAATTCATTAATCACATGGAGAGTGAATTCGAAATGAGTTTGGTTGGTGAGTTGACATTTTTCCTAGGATTACAAATTAAGCAAACAAAAGAAAGCATTTACATTCATCAATTCAAATATGTCAAAGAGCTATTTAAGAAATTTGGAATGGAAAATGCAAAGGAAATATCTAACCCCATGGCCACAAATACTAAGTTGGATAAAGACATTGAGGGGAAAGAAGTTGACTCCAAAGTGTATCGTAGTGCTATAGGAAGTCTTCTCTATCTCACGGCTAGTAGACCGGATATACTTTTCGCCGTAGGTATATGTGCTAGGTATCAATCTTGTGCCAAGGAGTCACATTTGAGTGCCGTTAAGCGAATTCTTCGTTATCTCAAGGGGACTCAAAATGTTGGTCTTTGGTATCCTAGAACCGAAACTTTTGACCTAGTGGGCTATATCGATTCCGATTATGCCGGATGCAAGTTGGATCGCAAAAGCACTAGTGGTAGTTGTCAATTTCTAGGGTCCTCTTTAGTTAGTTGGTCAAGTAGAAAACAACATTGTGTAGCTCTCTCCACAACTGAAGCGGAATATATTGCCATGGGAGAGTGTGTATCATAATTATTGTGGATGACTCATACTCTAGAAGACTATAAACTTATCTATAACAATGTTCAAGTACTTTGTGATAATGTGAGTACAATCAACTTAACCAAAAATCTCGTTCATCATTCAAGAACGAAACACATAGAGGTTAAACATCATTTTATCCGTGATCATGTAACTCGAGGTGATATCATTTTAAATTATGTTGGATCAAAATCAAACTTAGCCGATATCTTCACCAAACCTTTTCCCGAAGTTGAATTTAGCTTTCTTAGAAGAGAATTGGGAATATGTTGTATTGATTAAATCAAATCCTCCATAGTCACTTTATAGGTAAAGCTTTTAGGTTCTTCACCTTAATTTTTACCTCTCACAAACACATAGGGTTATCTTCTTTGTGTGATTTAGATGAGGGTGAGAGGTTAGGAACATTTATCTTGGTCATAATGCTTGTTATGATGCATTAAGTTGGCCAAGAAAAATGATTTTCACATGAAACATTCATTTGTCCAATCATAGGGAAAGCAAGTGTACAACTCATGTGCCCGTTGCCCTACGATTATGATTGGAAAATTTTCAATTAACCATATAACAACTCACTTCTGAAACATTGGTTGAAGTGTGTTATTGGATGGGGATTATTATGAAACAGGTAGATACAAACTTCCTTATATCCTTGAAGTTTTCAATAATTTATGGTTTTGTGTAAGTTTTCACTAAGGCGAGCTCATTTTTATTAAACCTTATTTTTTTTTTATAATTTGGGACATACATATAGTGTCTATGCAAAATTTCGTGATTTTTGGAGTAGTGTACAATTAGTTGTGCTTTTTCAAATCTTGGTTCTGAAAGTTTTTCAGAAGTGCAGAAATATCAGGCTTCCCAATCGATTGGTCAATCGATTGGGAGGCTCGCACTTGGCCACAGAAGACATCTGAATCGATCAATGGATCGATTCAGAGCACCTCGATCGATCAATGGATCGATTGAGACACCCTTTCAGTTTTCCACAGAGGGCATCTGAATCGATCAATGGATCGATTCAGAGCACCTCGATCGATCAATGGATCGATTGAGACACCCTTTCGATTTTCCACAGAAGGCGTCTGAATCGATCCATGGATCGATTCAGCCGTTTGTTCGATTTTTACAGAAGCATTGTGAATCGATCGACCGATCGATTCACTTACTCTCAATCGATCGGTAGATTGATCGAGACCTTAAAACCCGTCTTAAACCCTTAGATCCGAATCGATCCCCTCATTCTTTTTCTTCCTTCTTTCTCTCTCTCGACGCGGTTTTTGCCCTAGGCAACTTCCCAGGCGACGGTTTCTGCCTGTCTTGCTCGTTCCCTCCGACGAGTTTCTCCGGTGAAGGGAGCTCTTCCACCTGTCGTCCGGTTCTGTTCCTTCTCTCTCGGCGAGCGGGCAGTGTTCTCTCGTGTCTCCGTGACGTAGACCACATGAGGACTCAAAACCCTAACCCTAGTAAAGCTCTTAACACTTTCTCTAAGTGTTTTTCTTTGGTTTTTGCTCTTATATTTGACCTAATCCATGTGTGTCTTGTGTGTTTTTATTTTCTCCTCATGCATTGCATTCCGTATTTTGTTCTTGCATTTGTCTTTGCCTCTCTGTTCCGCTGCAAAATCCTTGCTATCTCTTGTTCTTTTGTATTTCTTTTTCAATAGAAAGAAACAAAAAGTGGGTGAATCGGGCGAAGGATCGTCTGTACCTTCCTCACGTCCACAACCTCCCACTGATCCTAGGTTTCCAAATGCTGCAATGCAACAAGCATTCACCAAAAACACCTTCAAACTTATTCCCCCTAAATCAGTGGATTTGCAATATTATAGATCATCTTGTTTTGATACCTATAATAGGTTCAAGCATTATAAACTTGACTCTTTGTTGACTTGTGAGAGGGACATCAATATAGGTCTTGTCTCCGAATTTTATAATAATTTACACACTTCAGATGGTGTAAATTATCGTACTCGTGTAGTAAAACGGAGCCTAGACTTCTCTTATGAGATTCTTCAATCTTATCTTGACTGTCTACCTTCAAATAATGATTTTATCTTTTATCCCAATCTTCCCGATGAGCTCCCTCCACCTTTTGAGCATATTAGCATCGCATCCATGCATCAATTTCTCTTTGGTCGTCCGCGTCCGGATGGGCCAGATGCTCATATCACTAAGTTCTCTTCTCTTGAGTTATTGGCTGAAAATGCCGCTTTGTTTAAAGTGATCATCAACTGCCTTTTCCTGATTGTCTCTCGTGCTCTAGCCGCTCTACAACCACCTCATATGTTTGCCCTCTATGTCATTCGTCATTCCCTTGACATCAACATCCCTCTGAATATCTTTTAGTGCATCATCCATTTTACCCAGCCCGTGCAGCAGACGATACATATGCCTTTCGGGCATCTTATCACAGATTGGCTGGAGTCCCAGAAGATCGATGTCTCCCGGGGACGTCTGGAGCACATGACCGTGGCCTATTCTCGGATTTCTTCACGCTCTTTCAAGAAGTCGGGTCTGATTGGTGGTCCAGCTGGAGTTCGATGGATCGATGGCCGTGCTTTTGGGGAGGGACCCCGGGCTCGCCACAGGGGGATGCACAGGCCTTGGCTCCTGTGGAGGACGAGGCTGAGGAGGAGTTCCATGGGCCAGCTTCTCCGACTTTTGAGGAGACGGTTTCCACTCACCTTGAGGAGCTGACCCTGGAGGTAGCCAGCCTGTGTACCACGTTGGATACCATGATCTAGCAGCAGACTTTGATGCAGCGGACTCTGGATACACTAGTGGACTTAGTGGGCTCGTGGGTGACGGTTCACCCGTCTCAGTCTGGTCCATCCACCGCCCCTGTTCCACCTGCTGAGGATGCCCCTGATCCTGACTCTGCGGCGGTTCCTGCTCCGGCTACTACGTCCGCTCCAGCTGCTGATCCTGATCCCACTCCTCCTGGAGACGAGCTTATCGAGTTTTATGTTCCTATGTGATATGTTTTTATTTGTTGTATGGATGGTTATTCTGGAGTCCTTTTTGTGAACTCTCTTTCATTTTGAATGTATGATATACTTTTATGCTAAGCTCTACTTTTGATTCTACATTTCAGTGTTGTTATGTTCTGTTGATATATGTGTGTTTTAGGGGGAGCATTCCTCGGATTTATCGTATTTGCTTTGTGCACTTATTGAGGGGGAGTTATTTGCTTTTGATTTTTGACAAAGGGGGAGATCTATGTTGAAGTTCATGCTTATTGCTTATCTCAGTAAATTGATCTATGTTGAAGTTCATGCTTATTGCTTATGCTTATCTCAGTAAATTAAAATCAAGCGTACTGCAATTATGCAATTATTATTTCAGCAAGCTACAATCATTATTTATCATTGTATTGGAAATTAGCCTAAACTTAAATAGATTGTCAAAAATCAAAAAGGGGGAGATTGTTGGTGCAATCATGCCCTGGAAGTTTTAATGTGTTGACAATTATTTAAGTTTAGGTTAATACGGTGGAACTAACATGCATTGTGAGTTTGCAGGAGGAGTTTCTTGCAGGTCAGAAGACCAGATGCAAGAGAAGTCCAAGAAGGTCGAGGACTGAATTCTTGGCAAAAAGAGTTCTTGTGGGTCAGAAGACCAGATGCAAGGCAAGAGAAGTCCAAGAAGGTCGGGGACCGGATTCTTGGCAAGAGAAGCTCCTGCAAGTCACAAGATTATGTGTGTGATAGGCTCACTATAAGAGATCAACTGGTAAATCGATTCAGACATAGTTGTGCGGCAGATTGCCTCTGAATCGATCAGCCGATCGATTGAAGGTAAGGCAATCGATTGGTAAGGTTCTGCGCAGCACAGAATGCGTCTGGATCGATCAGCCGATCGATTCAAGGTACTGAATCGATCGGCCGATCGATCCGTGAACATTCTGTGCGAAGCACAGAATCATTCTGAATCGATTAGCCGATCGATTCAAGGGATTGAATCGATCGGCCGATCGATCCATGAACATTCTGTGCGACGCACAGAATCATTCTGAATCGATCAGCCGATCGATTCAAGGTATTGAATCGATCGGCCGATCGATTCACGAAGCTGCGATTTCATGAGGAAGTGGTTGAATCGATTCAAACGCTGCCCCAATCGATCTAAGTCAAATAAAAGAATCTGCACCGTTGATCTTGACGCAATGACTTCCAACGGATACTTGTGAATCGATTGGGATATAATCTCAATCGATCCACGGCGACGGCGACGTGAGAAACGACTAGTTTTCTCAACATTTAAAACACGGGAAGAAACTGGAAAATATATACAACGAAAATTATACTGTTCCATTGCTCTCCAAGTCTTTTGAAAGCTCTCAAGTGATCAAGATTTAAAGAAAAGGGTTCAAGCTCCTCTCCACTACGTACTAAAGTCTCACATGCAAAGAAGAAGCCGGCTAAAGCTTGTAATCCTTCTCTTCTTCTTCTTTATAGTGTTTGTAATACTTATTTTGAAGAGAAAGGAGAGTTGTATTTCTGTTAAGGTTTCTCCACCTTCGGTGTGATTCCGAGAAGGAGGGTTTTTGATAGTGAAAGAGTGTGAGTGGTGTGGATCCTTGGACTAGTCACCTCCTTGAGGAGGTGGATACCAAGTAAATACCGGTGTTAGCATTGCCTTCAGATTTCCGCTGTGCAAAACAAAGTTGGTCAGCAAAAGAAGTGAGTCATTCATCCCCCCCTCTAGCTCAACCGATCCTAACAGGATGCACCGAGCTTGTCGGCTCCTTTTCCATGCCACCCTCCTTGCTAGCTATGTCCTTTGCTTGACTTCTTGTGTTCCTAAGCTCTAGTACGCTTAGACACAAGGATCAAATACACAAGATCTAACTTAACTTGGTTGACTACATCAAAACTAACCTAGGGTACTTACACAAACATGCTTCCAGCTACCTCTACAAAAAAAACAAGCAAACAAAACAAAAACATAAAAAGAAATAAATATATTAGAGATATTTTAATTAAACTCTCTAATATAGAAGAGATAAGTAGTTGGAATATTAGTTTTGATGACTAATTAAATAGGTATAAGACGGCTATTTCGTAAGTAGACCATCATAAATTAATTTTTCGAGTGAATGAAAAATTAATATGTAATGAAGGGTTGATCCGGTATGATCAGATAGAAGTTTTAACTTGCACACGAGTTGGATTCATAGATGCAATTACATAAATACTAACTCGAGTATACGTGAATGTCAATCCATGTGGAACCGTTGAGAGGTGTGAAATTAGAATTAATTTCATTTGATTAATTGATTGAATAAAAGATTAATCATGATTATGATATTAATTAATTGATTAATTAATATTTATCATAGATTAATTAAATAATTAATTAGATTATTCAATTGAATTAATTAATGATGATTGGTTATGGTTTAAGTGAAAAGATACACCTCCTGTCATTTCATCTCTTAGAAGAAACTTTTCACCTCCTAGAAGTAACCGTCCATCTCTATAAAAGAAACATCATTCCCTCCACTCAAATTACTCATTTTTCACTCAATTCTCAAATTGTGAATTTTTCGCTTGAGTTCTCTTCTCTCTCTCCTCTCTTAAGAGTTTTAAGGCTTTGAAAGTTCAACGGGGCTCAAAACATGGAGTGCTCTTATTTCGAGATGCAAGTATTTGTATCTTGGGAGACGATTACTGATAAATCATAAACACTTGGGCGGAGCAATATAGTCTTAAGGAAAGAAAGCGTAGCCTTCGTCTCTACCTTAGTACTCTTATTTGTAGGGATAAGGTTACTCAAAGGGGGTGTGTCGATATTCGAAGGGATATCTCAATGACCGACGAAAGTAAGTTGGCAATGACAATACCAAAAGGGGTATGTTTATTATCTAAAGGAGTACCTTGATAACCGAAAGGGTGTGTCGAGAGTTAAATTGGGATAAGGTCCACATCGCCATACCAAGATCCACTGGTTCGAGTTATCAACTCATCGTTGAGATGACTAAGTGGGCTTAATTATTGGATCAACATCGAAGATCCATATACATATAAAAGTTCCCAACAATTTGAAGACAATATTCGCGGTTATGGCGACCGTGAGTCCCACTCCTACTGGAGAGAAATTCTCTATAATCGTCTTCAAGTAATAACAATAAAAGACACTGTATTACTTGAAGAAAATGTATCTTTTAAGGTTACTATCAAAAGAAATCCTAATTCATCTAAAAGTGAACCTTAAGCAATGGGAGAGTTATTCATAAGGAAAAATAGAATTTTTCTATGTGAGAACTATGCTTTAAAAGGATGAACAACAAAATTATACCATGGGTATAATAATATAACAATGATGGTCAAGACTTTGTGGGGGTCATTTGACTAAAATCATAAAGTTGATGATAGTGAGTTTTTAAACTATCCAAAAAGAGGGCTAATGAAAGTCTTCAGATAGAAGATCAAGCACGCTGGGTAAAAAGCTAGATTTTAGTATAACTCGATAAGACCTAAGTGGATGTCAAAATATATGAATTAGAAGGATTGCATCACATGTGCTGCAATTGACTAAGAAATTGAGTCAAGTGTCTCACGAAAAATAAATACAATCATGGTTAGCATTCCAATTAGATAAATATAGTTATGGGTCGACGAGATTAAAAGACCAAGAGATATATACTTCTTAAGTCAAGTGTCTCTTGAAGAGTAAATATAATCATGATTAGCACTCTGATAAAATGACAACAATTTTCGCTCAATAAGATTGGAAGACTAAGAGATGTATACTTCTTGAGTCGAGTGTCTCTTGAAGAGTAAATGCAATCCTGATCAATACTCCAATCAGACGATCATAGCTCTAGCTTGGTGAAATTGGAAGACCAAGTTATGCATGTTTTCTAGATTGAACACTTTTGAGAACAAGTGCAACTTGGTCATCATCCTGATTAAACAACCACATTTTTAACTTGGTGAAATAAGAATATTGGAGTTATGGAGACTTGCTTTTAAGCAAGATTGAGACCCTAGAAGTGTTTTAAAAAACACTAGAAATATGATTGGAAAAATTAATTAAGCAAGATCATCTATGGTGATTGAGGGAGGGAATGTAGGACATTGCTCAAGGAATGTTTCTCGAGGAAGAGCAACATTCAATAATCGACTATATCACATTCACCTCAATTCAATAATGGTGGCTAAAACATTGAGAAGATAATAAAAGCTATATTGATAACTTTTGAATTTATCCTTAAAAAAAAATATAGATCCGCTACATTAACGACCCCCCTAGTATCGACCCCACGGATATGGAGGGAGGTACATGCAGGTACATAGACGTCAAAGTATAAGCCCTTGTGAAATAGAAATGAAAAATCTCTATAAGGCATTGAAAGGTCACGAACCTTCCAATGAAACCTATAAATGTGAGGGTGAACCAATAAATGTAGGGGTCTTTGGATATAAACACTCAAATTGGGGGCTCAAAGAATTGATTACATAAAATGCATCAATATGTGCTAATCTATATAATAAGGGAACTAGTGTAAAATGGTAAACCTTGAAATGACTTAATATCATTAAACCAGTAGATCTCTAGTGGTAAAATTTTCATTGAATTTAGAGAATTGTGCAAATCTGCT
This sequence comes from Zingiber officinale, assembly GCF_018446385.1. Classification (NCBI taxonomy): domain Eukaryota; kingdom Viridiplantae; phylum Streptophyta; class Magnoliopsida; order Zingiberales; family Zingiberaceae; genus Zingiber; species Zingiber officinale. The sequence continues at coordinate 14,884,125 of NC_055986.1, read as the reverse complement.
AGTTAAAAAAAGTCTACCGAGAGATCAACTATACTGCATGCTTAAGGGAATGAGTCTAAAACTCAACATTTAAATCAAGTAATGGTAATCCAACAATGTTGACCGGAGATACCAAGATCATGGCTCAAAAGGGATAACTATGCTACAAGATTCGATGCACCTAGGAGTAATTACTTCAACTCATTCCTGGAGACAAAAGGTGTAACTTGGAAAATGAGTAAAGGATGAGCAAAAGTTTTAAATAATTTCTCTATTATACCGTAAAGGATATAATAGGGTATTATAGGATACTCTTAATAAGAGATCATCTATATAAGTATGAAGACTGACCGTTTCAATGAAACATTTATAAATCCCAAGCTTTGTCCATTGCCAAAACGGACATGATAGAGAACCGGTAAAAGCGTAGGGGCTATTGTGTGGATATGATTGTTTTAGTTTACACCAACGGATGAACAATTCAAGACATAATTCATTGGGTAGCCAAGTAAATCTGATCATATTCCACTACGGAATGTTCAAAACCACAAACTACCTCTCCATATCCGATAGTCTTTCGATGAAACTCTTGTTTGAGACTTAAAATTATCCATAATTTTCATTCATATGGGGGATTGTTGGAAAATTAGTTTTGGTAATCAATAAATTAAATAGGAATAAGATGATTAATTCGCGAGTAGATCGTAAACTAATTTCTCGAGTGAATGAGAAATTAATGTCTAATGAAGGGTTGATCTAGTATGATCGGATGGAAGTTTTGACTTGCACACAAGTTGGGTTTATGGATACGATTATATAAATGCTAACTTGGGTATGCATGAATGTCAATTCATATGAAACCATTGAGAGATGTGAAATAATTGATTGATTAAAAGATTAATCATAATTGTAATATTAAATAATTGATTAATTAATATTTATAATAGATTAGTAAATAATTAATTAGATTAATCAATTGAATTAATTAATGATAATTGATTATGGTTTAAGTGAAAATACACATAGCGGGATCCTCTGGACCAGGGGTCACTTATATAGGTGTGATCCATAGAACCCTACCTATGAATGAACTAGTCTATTCTTTGAACCGGAAAGTGGGATATAGAGGATCCGTGCTAAAAAAAACATACCTCATGTCTTTTCACCTCTTGGAAGAAGTTTTTCACCTCTTAGAAATAATCCTTTATCTCCATAAAAGAAACATCATTCTTTCTACTCAAATCACTCATTTTTCACTCAATTCTCATGTTGTGAATTCTCTTCTTAAATTCTCATTTCTTAAGAGTTTCAAGGCTTCGAAAGTTTGACCTGACTTGAAATTTAGAATACTCCTATTTCAAGACGTAAGTTGTTGTATCTTGAGAGATAATCGTTGATAAACCGTAAGCACTTGGGTGGGATAATATTGTCTTAAAGAAAGAAGGTTTAGCCTGTACTTCAACCTTAATACTCTTATCCATAGGGATAAGTTTATCCAAAAAGGATGTGCTGATATTTGAAGGGATAACTTGACAACCGATGAAAGTAAGTCAACAATGAGAATACCGAAAGAAGTATGGCCATTACATAAAAGAATATCTTGATAACAAAAAAAGTGTGTCGAGAGTTAAAATAGAATAATGTCCATATCGTCATACCGAGCTCCACTGATTCGAGTCATCAACTCATCGTTGAGATGACTAACCGGACCTAATTGTTAAATCAACACTGACGATCCATATATATATATATATATATATATTCTCAACATTAGTTTTTCAGATATGTTTGATCTATAATTATTTACACATCAACTCTTATGATTAATAAGAATATTAAAGAACCTCATTGAAACCAATCATCTTATTGCAAAACTTTAGAAACTACGTTACCAATTAGTACAATGCTCATTTTAATAAATTACGGCTTACTATAAGCTGAAGATAATCATTTCGCCCAATAATAACACAAGCAGCACAATAATCCAGAATTGTTTAAATGTCCTTAGACGCGGAAACATCTGATGATTTTATGTAGTTGAATGTGAAGAGATGTACCCATAAATCTGGAGCTCCAATTTCATGCTTTCTACCTGCATTTTCCGTTCTGGCAGCACTCAGCAGGTCATGGTAATGACAAGAGGGAGAGTCGGAGGGAGGTAGCCTTTGGCATGGACAACATTGTTATGTTAATTTCTCCGGCAAGAAAAGATAGCGAAACCGAGAGTCAAAAGGTAGGACTCCAAAATTCCGGGAAGCGAGGATCCTTTGTCGTCGCTGCGACATGCACTGCTGAACAAAGTTTGCTTGTTGTTGAGGAAGAAATTGAGAGACCCAAGTTGCAAAGTTGGTATCGTCCACAAGGCTTCTGGCAAAAAAGTAGAGAATTTTTGGCACTAGTAATTTCCCCTTGTGGTTCATTCCAACTGAAGCTCGTACATAGTCTTTTTGTGCCTCCTGAAGCTCTTCCTTCACGTTTGTGGGACTATAGATCTTCACCTGTAAACCACTTGAATGTTATCCATATAGAAAATATTCTCTTTCGAGGAAAAGAACTTCGATCAACATAATTGATATAGGAAATGCATTTTCTAAAAGAGAAGTTAGAAACAATATTACCGCTGGGGAAGAGTATGACCCACAACTTAGAGCAAATGCCACAAGTGGCTCAAATGTGTCGATTGAGAACTTTTTCTGCTCTTCAGATAATTTTATTTTGTGAAGAGCAAGCAATATAGCCTGCGAATAGATAATAACGATAACAACACTGTGTAATATATTCAAAGAACAACAAACGAATAGGCTCCCTATTTAGCAGTATTTCACATACTGTTTGCGGTCTGTGTACGGGTGGCTTCATTTTCAGTATTCCATATTCAATGGCAGAAGCACTAAATGAATGGCCTCCAACTGTGTATGCTGCCTAATTTTAGAGATAAGAGCAAGTCAATTTATAAGTGCAAAATATTCCCCGAGAGGAAAAATATTGAAGGAGAAATAATGTTTATTGAACCTTCTGCATCAGGGAAAATAATTTCATATCACTCCTTGGAACACCATATGCAAGATAAGCCTGCATTTTATGACGGAAAATATTCAAATCCTTCTTGCCTACAGTAAACATGTCTTTTTCCTAAAGCAAACTAGTATATAGTTTTGGGTTCGGTAGCTTACATGCATGATGAGCGCGTTGTATAAGTTTATCCAAAACGCCATTTTTTCATCACCGTTAAGATGGACTGGGTTTACTTCTGCTAGTTGCTCGATCAGTGTTCTGTCTAATTCAAGGATATTAGCATAACAAAGAAAAATCAAACAATTAATGGGTTGATAAAATTTCAACCCAACTCGATTAAATTGTTTAACGGGGCAGGTCAACCCGACGTACCCAACCTAAATTGACGGCTCTAATTGGAACCTTGGCCACCGGATACATAATAGCAAGTTAGTGGCTTTACCATTATTTATCACTTGTCTTCTAAACCACAAGAGGGTTATGAATATTACATAGTAAAATTGACTGTGTTTGAGATCTAGGAACAAAAATGAACTCCCATATTTGGTGAAGATTTATAAAATAAAAAAAATGTATTTGCTCTACAAAAAAAAAGTGTCAGTTTGCTCAAGAATATACAGTTCCGTTGTTGTACACTGATTATTATTAAATGAGATCTTCCAATACTATGAATTTTTGCGCACTTATTAACAATTTTGATGTGCTTTACCAAGAACTGTTAGAAATAGTTTGACTAGTACAAGATAAGGCCACAATCATAGTATGATAGTAAATCAACATTGTAAGACTACAACAGAAGCAAAGCTTCATTGCTTTCACCTAGCTCGAGATATTATTATAGTTATAATCTAAATAAAAAAATGATCTAATAAATGAAAGATATTAATTTTTTATTTTTAATATATTAAATGTACAAAACTTATAAGATATGAATTTCTTTTTTTATCTTATTGAATATAATTTTTTTTTAAAAAATAACAATTGTGTTTATTCATTAATTGTTTATGAATTTTATTCATGATTATTAACAAATTGAACTCACTAGTATTTGAGTTGTGTTATTTTATTTATTTTTTACATATTGATTATAAACGTGATCTTATTGAGTGGAGTATTGAACTTGTCCATGATCACCTATTCATTTACAGCCCTATGTGACTGAAAGGTAACAATTCACAAATGCAAAATTAAGATAAACACAGATTGGAAAGATATGTATATAAAAAAATCTAGGTATTTAAATTAAAAGAGAAAATATTGAACAGAAAGTACCTGAACCGTCTAAGTGCACCAGCAGCATATTCAAGTTGCCTTTTCTCCACTGACATCCAGGAGACTTCAGTCACCAAACTATAATTACCAATATCAGCCCAACACAGTTTTCCATGAACTCTGTATGGATCAAATGAGGTTCCAGTGGCTAAAATTTCATTATTATATTGCAGACCAATTCGAGGACTATCGGCCCATGATGAAATTGATGGTTCAGACATCGAGCAATGTGATGAATTTGAAAAATTCTCCGCCGGTGATGAAGGAATGTAAATAATGTCAGAGGATGACATTCGTGATGATACCGTAGAAACATCAGCTAACGAGATGAATATATTTTTCATACAACGAACTATTTCTTCAGATAGCTGATTGGGATGCTTCCACAGGCCTTTGATGGGGATCTGTTTTCTGAAACTGTCAGTTGGTACTTGGTGACAAATGTCTTCCTCTAATAACTTCTGTTCTTGATTAAGCACGCTGCCTACTGTATCCTGACAAAATCACAGCCCATTACAAATTTAGACCAGCACATAGACCTATGAAACACAACATAGCTTATATTCATAAGCTGTTGATTGTCACCTCCAGATTTTGGAGATCAATAGAACTGGGTGCAGTGTTACTTCTACCTTATTTTTTTCCTTATTTCAAATACAATTCCTATTAACTTGCATGACAATTTCCAGCTTATAGTTGACAAAATTTACAAGTACAATAATTTGTTTGTGAAGTACTAGAGGCTTGTTCATACTTCTTATGACAAGGTTGGACCAGCAAATACTGGTTGTATGTACTACTCCAATAGCGTGCAGTACTCTACAAGGCTTCAAACTCATCATATAATGCAGATAACGTATGTGCAACCATTTGATGAGTTTAAAGAATATTTCTGTTACTCCATTTGATGTGAATGGCATCGAGAATATATTTTTTAAATCTATGAAAGTAACAGAAAAGAAAAGGGAACATGCCATTTCAAAGGTCAATTCTAAGATTAGGTTAGAGATGCAACAATAGAAACATTCCATTGAAAAGTTACATACTGTTCTTTGCTTAGGATAAAATTAACTCATTTATATTTTTTTTTAAAAAATGAAAACGGGAAAAGGTTTACATTTTCTGCTTTTTTAGCAGGGCAGATTTTTGATGGCTGGGTAGGCAATTGTTTTAATTGATACTCCGCAAGTCTTCTTTCATTTCTTTCTTGAATAAGCTTAAAATGCAAAGAGATCATCTCTTCCTCTAATCTGGAAACAGTCATCTCTACTGATGCTATATTGGACAGCAATTCCTGTACCTGCAAACAACACCCAGGCATTTCTTTGCATTATAAAATGCTTTGAAATATGAAACTGGGAATAACTAACAAAATGGAATGCATTCCATATAACTATCCATTTGTAGTAAAACGCCATGTTTTTTTAAAGTACAACTCATTGGAACATTGCAATATATAGATGATAATCCAGAGAAAGATTGATTATATCTAAGGATCAAGGAAAGCTGCATCCAGATATTGTGTTGATGGTTTCATTTTTTTTTTTTTTTTTTTTTTGCAGAATTTTCAAAAATAGAAAGGTATTCCCAACAGGCTTTTAAAACATGGAGAAAAAAAAAGAGAGCTTGTAAGAGTTTGTCTAGCAACTTTGGTCCGATATTTAATTTTTTAAGGGAGTTGAGGACATTAAAATATAGATGTAATTGTTGGAATGTATACTAAAAGCCTAGCTTTTTATATAAACATTTACTTAGAAATAAGAATCATATTGGTCAAATATCTACATTTATAAGTTAAGTGTAGTTGTTCGATTAATTTATATTGTAGATAACATGGTGTGTGGTATAACACACAGAAGATCATGTTATCAATTCCTTATAAATTATAAACAGTAGCTCACGACTGAGATGGAAGGAGCAAACCATTGGAATAGTCATAGTGTAATTAGATATTAATTTATCTTAACTGATAAAGTACACTAGTACACTCTGAGTGTATTGAGTAGGACCATTTAAGGTAAGTTCTTTTTATACTGACTTAATAAAAGAACAAGACCTTAGTTATTATGGAAGTGTGTGCTTTTAATCCTAATATAATAACAAGCACATATATTTAGTATTTATTTCTTTGACTTATCAAAGGATGAGATTTAGCTCGATAAATCAATAGGCCCGATAAGTTGGGAAATGATATTACTTATAGTGTGTGTTGTTGATTATAGAAGGAAACTGTGTCCTAATAATCTAGGTTGATAATGTCCCCAAGAGGAGCTCATAAGAATTGTCATGTTAAACCCTGCAGGTGGACTTAGTCCGACACGATAATAAGGTTGAGTGGTACTACTCTTGGACTAAGATATTAATTAAAGTGAGTTGTCAGTAACTCAATTAATTAATAGGCATCCGACATCTTAAACACAGGGAGATTAACACACTCATGATAAGAAGGAGCCCAAAATGTAATTTGGAATTGGTGTGGTAGTTCAATAATAATTCTTTAGTGGAATGAATTATTATTGATGAAATTAAGTTGGGTGTTCGGGGAGAACACGGAAAGCTTAATTTCATCGGGAGACCAAAACCAATTCCTCCTCTCGATCTCTATCGTAGTCTCTTATTAATAAAGTATTATACCCACCTTTATACTCATCCTAAGATGGCTGGCCAAGCAAGTTTGGAACCCAAGCTTGGATCGACCAAGCAAATAGGATGAGCCAAGTTGTGTGGCCGGCCCTAGCTTGAATCCAAGTTTGGTGTGACCAACTACATTAAATTAAAAAGGATTTTATTTTTTAAATCTTTCTTATGTGGATACCATGGTTTTAAAAGAGAGTTTAAAATTTAAATCTTTCCTTTTATAGCTTTCTACAAAAGATTAAGTGAAAGGTTTGATATCTTTCCTTATTTGTAGTTAAAAGGAAGATTTTAATTTTTGATAAAACTTTCCTTTTATGAAATCATCCTCATGATTTTAAAAGAGAGTTTTAAAATTAAATCTTTCCTTTTATAGTTTCTACAAAAGATTAAAAAAGATTTGATATCTTTCCTTATCTGTAGATTGAAAGGAAGATTTTAATTTTTGATAAAATTTTCCTTTTATGAAACCATGTTCATGATTTTAAAAGAGTTTTAAAATTAAATTTTTCCTATTATAGTTTCTACAAAAGATTAAGCAAAGATTTGATATCTTTCCTTATTTGTAGATTGAGAGGAAGATTTTAATTTTAAAGATAACTTTCCTTTTTGGAAATCATCCACATGTTTTAATAGAGAGATTTTAATTTATAAAATTTCCTTTTATAACCAACCATGAAGGGAAAAATTAATAGAGAAATTTTTATTTTAAAAATTTCCGGGAACAAATTAGGAAGTTTTAATTCTTGTGATTAAAACTTTCCTTGCTTGGAGAATTAGAGGTGGCCGGCCACTTTAATAAAAGAAAAGGAAATTATTTTTTACAAATTAAATTTTCCTTTTCATGGCAAAGAAAAAAGGAAATTTTTATTAAAACTTTCCTTAGTTGCCAAGACCAAGGATTATAAAAAAGAGGGAGGGAGTGCCTTCACAATAAGAACTCTCTTCTATTCCTCTCCTCTCTTCCTTGGTGTGGTTGGCCCTCTTATTCTCCTTTTTCCTTTTTCTTTCTTCTCCTTGGCCGAACCTCATCATCTCTTGGAGCTTGGAAGGTGGCCGGATCTTGCTAGGAGAAGAAGGAGGAAAAGGAGGCATTGTTTCTAGCATCCCTTGGAGCTTGGTGGTCGAGACTTGCTATCTCTTGGAGAAATTTGCTTGACCGAAACTTGGAAGAAGGAAGAAGAAGGGCTTGGCTGGTTCTCGTCTTGGAAGATCGTCGCTCACACGACGTTCGAGATAAGAAGAGGAATACGGTAGAAGATCAAGAGGTTGTTGCATACAAACAAAGGTATAACTAGTAATTATTTTCCACATCATACTAGTTTTTTCTTTGTATGAATTCCAAACACAAGACGCTAGAGATTCAAGATGTTCGGATTTGTTTCGAATTTGTGTTTCTTTTATTTTTTCGATCTTGTGATTCGATTGTTCCTTTTGGTTAAACCTAGAGTTATATAAGGAAATTAAATATTGAATTTCGTTAAGAGGCTTTGTCGAGGCAGTGGTAGATGTTCCCATACCCAAGAAGGCCAAGTGTCTCGCCATGTTTGACCTGGGAGCCGATTTCTGAAATAAATATTTAATTGAATTTGTAACATAGGTGGATTTGGATCTATAATGTTAAGTATCGTTTGCGATCCAAGTCTAAACCTCTAAGAACAGATAAGTTAAATTTGGAATCAATAATGTTAAGTTTCGTTTGCGATTCCGAATTTAATTTCTAAAGAACACAATAGGTTGTTAGGAAAGGTTCAGGACTTGTACAAAATTTTTGTACAATATTCCTAGGACCAACCAACAGTAATAAAATTATGTCTTGGAAAAAATATGCAGTGGAGGCACCATATATGCTGCAGTTGCAGAAGCATGCTAAAAAACATGTGCAATGCACATGAGTAATGCAAATGCACTGCATTGCATGACTACACAAATGAGTGCGATAAATGAAATTTACGAGGAACACATGAAGTGTGCATGTGAGACACTTCAAAATGCCTGGACCAGACACTTCAAAATGCCCATTGTGCCCATGTCATGACTGGACTTGGCACAACCTGTTAACATATCTCAGCAAACTTCACTTGAATACATAGGAAACAGGAAGTTACTCTCAAGTTTCTGTAGCAACATTCCTCCCTATAGACAAAACTCTAGTTATTAGATTTGCGCACTATAATTGGCCAATTGCAGCAACTTTGTTTCCAGGTTAAGTGAATCTCAAACTCTTCCGCACTAATGTTGCATAAAGTTAGTCCATCTTGTTATATATCCTAGAGAAAATTTGAACTCGATTTGATAATACCATTGTTGAGGATGAATTGATCCATAAGAAAAGCACTTACAAACTTTGAGGTTGACAATTGTTACTAGTGGACAAACTATCATTCTAACTTTCTGGCAACAATCTCCCAACATCTCCTATCCTCATCTCACAAACTGAAAAGTATCAAATAGATGCACAAAGAATTTGATATGAAATTTGTGGTGTTGATGCACACGATGTGAGAATAAAAAGGGAACTCAGTTGATATAGTTTTGTGTTGATTGCAAATATATACCTATTTTATTCAATTCACTACTCTCAAGTGTATGTCATGGGCATAAAACAATGCAGAAGTGGATCTGAACAGTAGTCTGGCGATAGAAATGATAACTATCCAGAACTTATCTATCTTACAAGACATTAAGAAACATAATGTTTGGTTTGGCAGCGTTAGTTTATATGTTAAATGGATCTCTATGGGATCGAAGAGGATACCTCATTTGGAAGGCATGTCAAATCAGATAGGGTCACAGCAGCATGCTCTAAAGCATTTTCAAGAACGACATGCAATTCCATTTCATCCTGCAACACTTGTTGGAGCCTATGAACCTGAAACATAATATCAGGTAACACTAATCTAGTAATAGAGAGAGAGAGAGCTAATATTTCATGAAGCTGAAAAAAAAGACACTTCATATCAATAGTCAATGTAGATTTTAACCAAAACATTTCTCTATCAAGTACTTATTGAAATCTGAATATCCTAATATTTTTGGTGACAAACAAATTGAATCACCAGATTCACCCAATCGAGAACATTATATCACAAGTTGGCAATCATTCTACAAAATCACAATGCAAACTAGGGCAATAGCGATTGACGATGAGCTCCAAGAGGCAGGTAGCAGAAACATGATACCACATATTACCTATGACATACTATAACCATTATCAAAAAATTAATTACAATAGAAGAGAAGAATAAAGTACACTTACATCCTGCTCCAGTTGAAACCTAGAAGAACGTTTGGAGAAGTTTCTTTTATACAACATCATGCTTCCAGCTTCTCCAACTTGATTATTTTCCTAAAATATTACTACAAGCTTAGAAATTTGGTAAGAATACAACGCTTTTGCACGCTTTTTCAAACTAAAAGTTGGATTACTTAGTAAAGCTTTAAGGCCTACCAGTAACAACTATGTATAATCAAGGAATCCTTGTTTTGTGTTTTTTGTTTGCAGGAAAAAAAATACAATAAGGAAGTAGGAGTTCTGAAAACATGGAATATATATTCATTGAGAAGGATTAATAGGAAAAGATATACAAAATACACCAATTTTACTATAATACATAAAACATTATCTGCCTCTGGTCAGACAGTAGCCAGTTGAGAGCCAAACATCATGAGGAAAACTAATGATACCATCTGAAAAGGGATTGAGAGCATAGAAGTCACCAGAGTGATTGCTGTTGTTGATGCTAAAGAACTAAGAAATAGAAATTGCATTTTTCTTTTTAAAATTTCTAAGTTTGTTCAAAAGGTAATCTGACTGCAAAATCAAATATAGATCATCATATACTGATTATCAGGAATAAAATAAAAAATGGTACTGGAAGTGGAAATTAGCAATTTAGCTGGTGAGTAGAGTTTGGCGGTGTGATTCTCTTTATTTGGAAGCAATGCGGAGTGGCATGCCTTGAAAGTTGAAACCAACCTGTGAGCGCCTATCTACCCGGAAATCATCTTGGTTACCCATCTTAACTCTCGCGTCATGATTTTGTTTTGGTTTCGGACAGTTAGGAATCGAATCTTTTCTGATTAAGAAGAGAGAAAAACAAAAGGGCTTAGTATAAGCACTGCTTCAAAAAAAACACAGAAAAAGCAGCGCCATCATGTGATTACATGTTCGTTTTGCATTTCAGAGCAGGCCGGTCACACATTCTACAAATTCGGAGCTTTATTAAATCACTAATGTATGCTGCTTTTGCCTGCCCAACAGTGGTAACAAGGAAACATATTAGTGAAGCGTATATTCCCAGTACGACAGTTCATAGAAAATGAAAAAAAAATGTTCGACATAATGTACTCAAGCATTGTTTCCTATTTCTTCGGTTCGTAGAAATTAAAACAGAACAGAGCCTTCGTAAGTCCTAATGTTCTTCCCTCTCATGTTCTTCCCTCTAGTTTCAAATGGCAAAGACCAAGAAAAGGCCTCCTTTTGCTCCGGTTTTAACCTCGCCCTTTGTGATCACGCAAGCAACGGATAAAGGGATAAATTTTGATTCACCAACCGGTCCAAAAACGTAGTTGTTATTCGAATCATCTCATACAGAAAATAAATCAAAACCCCCACAAACCAAACCATTATCGATGCAAAAGATTGGACAAGAAAGCGTGAGAAATAGACAGAATCATTCGATCTCCTTGCTTGCGGCTCAATCAATGAGGCTAAGCGAGCAGAGGACAGGGGTGAATGGAGGAGCGTTCTTGCAAGGAGAAAGAAGATCAAAATGTTACCTGGAGAAGAGTCGATTTGAGTCTCTGAGTGCAGAGAGATTCCAGCAAGATAGCAACTGGACATCGACTGGTATATATCTGTGTACCGACAAAGAGATCAAGAGTTCATCACAGATTTCAAATTTCAAACACGGACTTGGTTACTCCTAATATATTATTGAGCTGTTCTTATCATCCGTCTGTCGGAATGCTCCCGGTCCCAAATTCTCTCGTACCCACAAAATCTCCTCTCACACAGTCTGACGTGGCGTCCGATAGAGGAGATAATGAACTTTGGGAATCTCCGTTGCCCCTAGGGATGCTTTTCAGATTGGATGTCTTTGGCAAGGCAGGATACTCCATATTCACAGCAAAGGACTTCCAGGATCAACGTTCAGCGTGGTAGAAGAATACGAAACATGTTTCTTTGAAGACATTTGATCCTGATTCCTCGTTACAGTTGGGTCCCACGGCCATCATCTTTATTTTCCAGTCATAAATTAGAATTTGAGCGGATCGATCTTGGGCCACCCTGCTGGGCCTGGTTGACAACCTATTTGACTGTAACCCAGACGGCTCTTTTATGAGAGGAGAATAATCGCATGAGGTTGAGACGGTGTTGGAGCAAAGGCTTCTTCCCCGCCACCTCGCTTCCTCCCTCTAGAACCGATTCTGTCACCTCTCCTCGGCAGAGGTTGTCCCAAATATTTCGCAACCTGCCTTCCAAATCTTACCCTCCGCATCCACTCCAACGCGTCTGTCAGCCGCCTTCCCGTATCACCGAGGATTTCTGCTGCAGTCTTCTCGCTTCCTGCTCCATTTCTAGATCCTCGAGGCATGGATTATGCGTCCACAGCTTCATCATCAAGCTTGGTTTCCGTGACCAGCTCCCGCTGAGCAACCACCTCCTCGGTTTCTATTCCAAATGTTGTGGACTCGACATTGCACGCAAGTTGTTCGACGAATTGACCAACAGAGACGTTGTGACCTGGACGAGCATCATCGCGGCCTGCACGCAAACCCAGAAGCACCAGGAGGCGCTGGAGTTGTTCAAATGTATGCTAGTTAGTGATCCCTCTGTTGTTCCTAACGAGTTCACGTTCTCAAGCGCCGCCCGCTGCGCCGCCTCGCTCAGGTCACTTGACCTCGGAGTGCAGATCCATGCGCAGGTTCAACTGCACGGCCTTGCGGCCGATTCAGTGGTTGGAAGTGCTCTCTTGGACTGCTATGCAAAATGTGGGAGGCTGGAGGAAGCATTGACGATTTTCTCGTCCACGGAGAACAAGGATGTCGTCTCCTTGACCGCCATGATCTCAGCTCTCGTCGAAGCTGAGGATTGGACCAAGGCAATCCAGTTGTACTCGTTCATGATCGAGAGTGGCATTACGCCAACAGCATTCACCATCGCCAAGCTTCTCACGTCCTGCGGGCGCTTCTTTGGCCTCCGCGGCGGAAGGATGCTCCATGCTCACGTGATCCGTTTGGGGGTCGAGCTCAATCTGGTGCTGAAGACGGCGCTGGTTGACATGTATTGGAAATGTCAGTGGCCGCGCTATGCCATAAAAGTTTTCCGGCAGACACCGGACTCTGATGTCATGCTCTGGACGGCGATGATCACCGGATACTCCCAAGCAGGATACTACCAAGAGGCCATCACGATGTTCCAAAAGATGAAGAAGGGAGGGGCGGAGCCGAATGCCTTCACCTATGCCGCAGTCATCAGCACCTGTTCCTCTGTCCCTTCGCCAGATTTAGGGAAGCAGATACACTGCCAGGCGGTGAAGGCTGGATTGGTACCCGATGTATCGGTCGGCAATTCACTGGTTGACTTGTACGCCAAACACTCCACGGATCGGGATGAACCTATGCGTGCCTTCAGAGCAATCGCCACTCCTAACGTCGTCTCTTGGACTGCTCTTATAGCGGGGCTTGCTCGACTCGGAGCTGAACACCTGGCTTGCGCAGCTTTATTGGAGATGCAACTCGCGGGAATCGAACCCAATTCTTATACTTTGTCTACTATGCTCCGCAGTTTCAATTCTCCAGAAGCTCTGTCTCACGCACGGAAGCTCCACGCTTACATCATCAAAACCATGGTGAACTCATCGGATTTGGTCACCGGGAATGCTCTAGTCGACTTCTACGCGAGATGTGGGAGGGTGAACGAGGCATGGACCGTAGCGCACAGGATGATGCCTCGCAGAGACGTGCTAACGTATACCAGCTTGGCAAAGGGGATCAACCAGACGGGCCACTACCGGAGGGCGCTCTACCTGATCGCGCCCATGCACGAGCAGGACGTGAAGATCGATGGTTTCATCCTTGCTTGCTTCCTATCATCTGTTGCAGGGTTGTCAGCGAGGCAATTCGGCGAGCAGCTTCACGGCTTCTCACTTAAGTCCGGACTGCTGAGCGTAGTTTCGGTCTCCAATGGCCTTATCGACGTGTATGGTAAATGCGGGGCCGTAGACGAAGCGCGCAGGGTCTTCACAACGATGAAGGAGCCAAATGTAGTATCGTGGAACGGATTAATTTCCGGCCTAGCGTCGAACGGCCAGTTCGCCGCAGCTCTGTCAGCGTTTGAGGACATGCGGTTGGTGAGTGCGCGTCCTGACGAGGTCACCTTCTTGCTGGTCTTGCAAGCATGCAGCCACAGTGGGCTGGTCGACTCAGGCGTCGACTTTTTCAACTCCATGCACGAGCACGACGTAGTGCCGCGGCGAGAGCACTACGTTTGCTTGGTGGACATGCTGGGGCGAGCGGGGAGGCTTGAGGCTGCGGCATGTACCATAGAAACGATGCCATTGAAACCGGATGTCTCAATCTACAAGACTTTGTTGGCTTCCTGCAGGCGTCATCGGAACCTGGTTCTTGGAGAGTGCACGGCGAGGAAGGCGATGGAGATCGATCAGTCAGATCCGACTATCTACGCGCTGCTCGCGGGATTGTATGACGACGCAGGGAAAGTGGAATGGGGTGAGCAGATTCGGAGGATGATGAGGGAGATCATACCAAAGAGGGAGGCTCGAATCTGATCGAACTGGTAGCCCACAATTGATGCTGCATATGAGAGCACCATGCAGGAACAGCTAGGAAGTTTTGTTTTAATGAGTCAATCGACATGTATTATGTCGAAAAATAAAAATCTCTTGTTTTCCCCCTCTGCAATAGTTAGATCGCAAAAATTGTCAACCTACTTGCATCTGCAGAGTATTGAATCAACGTCCATATGTATTATCTTGGAGGCCGGATCCTCTGCCCCTATAATTGTCTGACCTAGTGTCCCATTTATTAAACGTCAAAAACTTAAACAGTGTTAAAAACGTGACTCTACTTTACCTCTCCCAAAATCCAACCCGTGTTTTTATTATTTTGTGCCCTAAAAAACCTGCGGCGTCGGCGACTTCCAGCAACCATCTCCAATGTGCACTGGCGGAGACAGAGGGGCATGAGGGGGCACCCCTTGCTTCTGACAAAAAACATAAAAATTAAATATATAATCATGATTAAAAATAAAAGGAATAATTATAATTTCTTAAATTTATTGGATTTTTTCAAAAAATGTCAAAAAAAACATCAATTCCTTTTCTTTCTCATTGCCAAATCGTTTCCAAGCAATTTCATTTTGTTTCTTTCTCGTTCCCCGATCTTTTTTTCTCTCTAATAAGTTAACCCTTTCTTCTTCAAACTAAAAACCCTAATCGCACTAAGAGATCTTATTATTTCCCCCTCTCTAGTCTCCTCAAATCATTGTACTCATCTTTGTCGCCTCTTCACTTCGTCGACGTCTCACGCCAGTGACGCCGCCTTTGAGCACCCCTCTAAATATTTGTCTGGATTCGCCACTGCCAATGTGGTCCTCCATCATCTCCATCCACTCCGCCATCTTCGACGTGGTCCATCGCCGACTGAATCATCGTAGCTCCGTCCCCTCCCTTCGTCGACTCCAGCACCTCTGTCTTCCCTTCCCTTCGTCGACTCCAGCAGGTCCGTATCTCCATCGTGGTCCTCCACCGTTGTCGCAGCTCCACCGTGTTTCAAACAAGACATTTGGTGCTGATTGTTCTTCTATTTTCCTTTTTACCTTCAGTTCAGATTTTATAGTTTATATCTTTCTTTCAAGTGAAATTGTATTTTACCTGAATGAATATGCATGAAATGTTGACCCAGCATTTCAGTGGAGATAGGATTTAATTTATTACAATAGGCACTTAAAATACTTGTCTAGGTTGTGATTGTGCCCTAATTTCTTTCTTCAACAACCAGTAGGTATGAGATTATTTTAGGATAGATTTTTAGGCTACGTTTTGTAGGGTGTAATCTGTCTTGTAATGTAATCAGGATTACATTATAAGGTTGATTATTTTGTTTGTTTTAACTTTAAACCTGTAATGTAATGTAATCTCGATTACAAAAGGTAGTGAAGTTTTGAATATGGATTACAAAGTAAATATTATGTAATCCGATTACATTACGAGGTCACTGTTTAATCAAAATTTGAATGCCGAATATACTCCTAGTCAGTCGTCGCCCGCCGACCGCCCGCCGCGGCCGCCCGTCACTGGTCGGCCGCTGCCGGTCGTCGGTCGTCGCCGGTCGTCGGCAGCCGTGGCCGCCGCCCTCACCAGTCGCCGATCGTCAGTCGCCGGTCGCCGCCAACCGTCACCATTGGTCGTCAGCCACCACCGTCGCCGATCACCGACGGCTGCAAGCTCCGACAAAGGTGCAGCGGTCGTCGGTAGAAGTCGTAGGATATTTTTATCATTTTATAATAATATAAATTACATTTCTTATAAAAAATAATGAATACCAAACAAAAGAATGTAATCACCCTTGTAATCACCCTTGTAATCAAATATTACATATATTATATTACCAAAGATAGTAATGTAATCAAGATTATATTACATTACAAATTTGATTACATTACAAGCTCGATTACATTACACCCAACCAAACGTAGCTTTAGAGCTTATTTTGAGATCTACATTTAATGAACTCCTCAATGATCTAAAGCATGTTTTCTTTGAGTCGAACATCTATAGTTAATGAGAGAAATTCTAGTCTATTATATATATGGTCTTACTTTGAGAACTCCTTGCTTTAGTGGTTCCAATTTATTTTCTTAATAAAGCATAAGTTCTTTTTGCACCTAATATTATGAATATATATTTCTTTGTTATTTTTTTCAGACCTAATTATAATTATAATTGAGTTATCGTTGGTTGAATCTACCAGTTGTCGTAGGTTGACTTTTGATGCAAACAAAGACTATCGGGATGATGAGTTTGATGTTATTGATGAGAGTATGGACTCTACCATGTTATTGATGAGTTCTAACCCATCTATCACAGAAGAATTGATACCAAAAATGGGTATGAAATTTAAGACAAAAGAGGAAGCTTATGAATTTTATTTGAAATATGCTAGACAAGTTGGATTTGGCATAAGAAGGAGCAAAAACCACAATGATAAATCGGGTAAATTAGTTGACAGAATTTTTTTTGTAGTGCGCAAGGTAAAAGCGGAAAAGACAAACGAGATGTTTATGTGAAATCAAGTTGTCCTGAAACAAGGTTTGGTTGTAAGGCTAAAATGAAGATTAGTTGTTGAAAAATGACAACTTGATTGTGGAGCAATTTGTTAAAGAGCATAATCATTATCTTCCAAGTCCAAATAAAACTCACCTCTACAGATGTCATAGAAATATATATCTTCTTCTACGGCGATACAGATTGAGATGACAAGTGATGTGGGAATCCTCCCAAAAATATCTCATGATCTTATGGTGAGACAAGTAGGTGGGAGAGAGAATTTAGGTTTTATTCCTGAAGATTACAAAAACAACTTGCGATCCAAAAGAACAAGAAATATGAGAGTTGGTGATACAGGAGGTGTATTGGAATTTTTACAGAAAATGTAGTTTGATGATTCCAACTTTTGTTATGCTATTCAAGTTGATGAAGATGATTTGATAACTAATATTTTTTGGTGTGATGCTAAGATGAGAGCTGATTATGGAAATTTGGGAGATGTTGTTTGATTTGACACAACCTACAGGAAGAATAATGAAGGTCGTCTAATTGTATTGTTTGTAGGTGTTAATCATCATAAGCAATCTATAATTTTTGGTGCAGCTTTATTATATGATGAAACATCTTTGATGTTTGAGTGGTTGTTTGATACATTTACCAAATCTGTGTGAGAAAAAAATCAATAACTATTCTTACAGATCAAGATGCAGCAATGGCAAAGGCTTTAGCTTCCAGATGACCTAAAACACATCATCGTACATCATCATTTGTGTATTTGGTACATTTATCAAAATATCGCAATACATTTGAGTGCAGTTTTTTCTGATTTCAAAGAGTTTACTAAAGATTTTTCTTCATGTATATATGAATTTGATGAAGAGGAAGATTTTATTTCAACTTGGAAAATGATGTTGACCGAGTATGCACTTGAAGACATTGATTGGTTGATACGTCTATTTCGTATAAAGGAAAAATGAGTTTTAGTATATGGACGACAAATGTTTTGTGCGGATATGACTACAACCCAAAGAAGTGAGAGCATGAGTAGTATTTTGTAAAGGTATGTCACTTATCAACACAAATTTTTAGACTTTTTCAATCACTTTCAAAGACTGCTTGATGATCGTCGATATGAGGAGTTAAAAACATATTTTAGATCAAATACAAGTGTTCCATGTTTAGTGTATCCAATTGAAATTTTAAAGTATGCAAGTTGTATTTATACTCCTGAGGCATACAAGTGTTTTGAACAAGAGTGGTACAAATCTCATGATTCTAGTGTAGAAATTTGTGAGGATGTTGAATCACATACAAAATACAAGATTACTTCTCACAAAAAGAGTTACCATCATATAATTACACTTGATTCATCGGGTCAAAAAATTGAGTGTAGCTATAGAAAATTTGATTTTGCTGGGATTTTGTGTTTTCATATTTTGAAAATATTTACAATGAAAAATATCATGAAGATCCCAAGTGAATATATATTGAAAAGGTGGACACAAAAAGCGAAAGATGGATACTTTGGAGTTATTGATTTAATTGCGAACAAAGCTAGTTTGGATCCAAAAGCTTGCACCAATTTGCGATATAAAGAATTAAGTGGGTTGTATGTTCAATTGGTTACCAAGGCAGTAGAGAGGGAAGACACTTACAAAGTTGTTAAAGATGGTTTGTTGAGTATGTTTAAGATGGTGGACGAGAAATTACAAGTTAATGAACCAATTGTCCAACACTCAATTGAAACAGAGTTCGAAATTGGTGAAGGAAATTCTCTTGGAGTCAAAGGAATTAAAACAAAGAAAAAATGGTTTCAAGTAAGAGGTTGAAAGGTAGCTTAGATAAGATTTCAAAGAAAAGAAAAGCAGCAAGAAAAATCAACCAAACTTCAACAATTGTTAAGGTTTCTCCCCATTCTTACTAAAGTGTTGTTTATTTCTTATCGTTACATTTGAGAAATTATATAGAATTAAATCATTCTATTTTTTTGTATAGCAGGATGTAGAAGGGCGTTATGAAAGTATATCCAGCATGCCCAATGTAGAATGCCAACGGATAATCAATCAAGTTAAGGATTGTTTTAGTATGTTAAACTAAAATAATTATGTTATCACTATCTAATACTATATTTTATTGTTTTAGCCTAGTTTGAGTACTGCCGAAACTTAATTTCCACCACTTTTGTCAACACAATTGTCTCAATTTCACTCTGATAATGGTTATTTTCAAACAAGTAATCAAGAAGGATGGTAAGAAATTAACCAGGTTTACACCTTTGTTGTCTTTTTAACCATTTCTTATAAGATCAGATTTGTTGTATCAATATACTTGTTAACACCTTGAAAGTATTTTTATATGCACAAACTTCATGATGATCCTATATTTCTTCTAATTAATGACTCAGTTACTCATACTTTCTATTACCATAGAACTAACAAAGTCAAGAATATTTTGGCAAACAGAATTAATGATCAGATGATCAATAAAGAAAACTTTATTTTAGTAGGCTTAAACAAAGTTCTAGGCATGCAATCTGAGAGCACAGTTTGTTTTTAAGATCAATGAACTACTTGTTCAAATGGAGACAAATATGTCTAGGCAAGCATGACTTGTGTCTCCTTCATGTAAAAGGTGATCATAAACTTGGCAGACATGTATTTCAACTATTGTTCAGGATTTGCTAGTCTTTAATTAGTTCATTGAAAACTCTTTTTTGATCTTAAGGTAGCTTAGGAAAGAGGTCCAAAGTCTAATGTGGCAACACAAACACAATGATGTTTTTTCCTCGTGTAGTATAGCAATTGGAATGATGTAGTTTGCTTTGGACGGAATAAAGTACACATTCTCTCATTGACCATGATTTTTATGCATAAGCAAAATATGTTAAAGATTACAAATTTTATTGAGAAAAGTTATGTTATGGTCATGTTCAAATTTCATGTGTGTGTATGGGCTAAATTAAGACAAATAAGTGATGTTCTGGCTTTTATTTTGTGATGTTCTTGATAGCTAAGTTTTGGCAGGAGAAACGATCATAGATATATTGGAGCATTGATATATATCGGATAAACAATATTTTTAATTTGTAGTTAATCTGTTGTTATGCTCTGACTGCATAGATATATTGGAGCATCTGTCATTTTTAGTAGCATCTGCCATTTATAGTAGACTTACATGGGTTTCCTTGTTTTATTTTTTCTCCAGGTACATCAATTAGGTGGATGTTGCTACAATGAAGTGCACATCAACTAAAGGACACCACTAAGAGTGATTAATGTCAGTCAATATAGGTGTCGTTGGCATCAAGTTACAATGAAATGCAGACAAATATGTAACGAAACAAGCTCCTCAAAACTCAAATAAGCATGCTTCATTTACGGCTAAGCCAAGAACTGTGATGCTTACTTTGAGAACTTTTGTGGTTACCATATTTTGTGCTGCTTATTTTTTATGCAGCTTTTGTTTCGTCTAATTATTTTTATGTGAACTTTTGTGGTTATCATATTTTGTGTTGCATATTTTGTGTTGCTTATTTTTTTTATGCAACTTCTATGAAACTTGTACAAGCTCCATATTTTGTATGGTAGTTATTCCTATCATATATTTCTGATCATGTAATGGCAATCGGATATTACAGTAACAGATAGCTTGGTAGAAATTGTAGTTTTGAATTCTATTGGTTTACTTTTTAACCTTTCTACTTTGTGTTGTAAATAAATAGCTTGGTCGTGAACTACATATAATTTAGATAGAATTTATTTATATTTATTTGATAATTAAATTTATATTAAATAAACAAGCTCAAATGATAAAGACTATAGTTTGCTAATGTTGATGAATTAGGTGTGAATAATTCATGTAAAAATAATATTAAAGGAACAACACGTGTTAAAATTAATCTCAATTATTCTTGATTTGTTTAAGATCCAGCATTTCCTAAAACAAGTAATAGAGACCGTTACAAATACATATACAAAACAAATCTCATCATTAAAAAATGTTGACATCATTTACTGATACACAAAGCTAACTGAAATAATAATACAGAATTAATATTCATCCATAAACAAAATAAAACAAATGTCGACATCATTCATAATTATATTTCTTTATCATATTACAATACTAGCACTACTTAACCAGACCAACTAACAAACAAAACAAATATACAGCCAAAAGAATTAAGTTTACTATCACTAATATCCAGACCATATGCGGTGCATTCCAATTTTCCATATTATATCCAGGATAAGCAATGTATTCACTTCCTACCCTTGACTCCACTCTTGGCAACATCCTACAATGTATATCACTGGTATCTTCATTTAGTCCAGTATCGGACTTCACCTACTTTAACCATCCATGCTGCTTACATCTATAATATAGTTTTCCTGGATTCTTGATTGATCTAGAGACTAGCACCAATGCTCTTAGTCCACAGTCCCTGCATCGTACAATTTCAAATTTGGTATGGTCGATGCTGCTGTTACTTGATGATGTTATTCAATAGCAACCTAATATTAAAAAAAAAGTAAGATTCAATAAAATTAAGCTAAATAATGACAGTTTGTAAAAGTAATGAAAAATCACACATGTTTATGAAAAATTTGACAAACTTCACTCAAAGCAGCAACAATTTACATGAAATACCTAAATTCTATAAAACTATATAATTGATCCATATAATGGTGCATATGCACTTAATACTTTTCAAACAAAAAAAAAGCTAAATAATGTATAGTATTGTGTGTCAAAAATTTGATTTACCATCTATTTAATAAATCAAATTGATCAACCTTTGAAAGTGATATTGACATAATTTTCACCTATCACCAAATGATTAAATCAAGCATTCATAACATATAAATTTTACTTATGAATCTAAGCAATACATATAATAAAAACTACATTACATATAAGAAACCATGATAACCAACCAACAACAATCACTAGAAAAATCAACAGCAAACCGTAGAAAAATCTATAACATGAGCTGACCTATATATACAAAGAGCATGCTACTTGTTTTGGTTAAATCATATCAATATTATCTCGAACATGACTAAACAAACTGGAGATTGGTTTAGCCTGCATAATCCTTAAGTTACCATTTTTAGATGCAATACAATCTCTTCATAATCCTATGCTACATCAGTGGCATCTGAGGTATATATTTATAAATAACACAAGTCTCGTTGAAGAAGGAAATTAGGGCAAGGAGACTTGAACTGAAGGTAAAGAGGAAAATAGAAGGACAATCAACACCAAATGTCTTGTTTGAAATACGGTGGAGCTGCGACAACAGTGGAGGACCACGATGGAGATACAGACCTGTTGGAGTCGACGAAGGGAGGGGAAGCCAGAGCTGCTGGAGTCGATGAAGGGAGGGGATAGAGCTGCGGTGATTCAGTCAACGGCGGACCACGTCGAAGATGGCGGAGTGGACGGAGATGATGGAGGACCACATTAGAGATGGTGGAGATGGCTGCTGGGAGTCGCCGACACCAATGCAAAGATGGTTGTTGGTAGTCGCCGACGCTGCAGGTATTTTAAGGCATGAGACAGTAAAAGCACTAGTTGGATTTTGGGAGGATAAAGTAGAGTCACGTTTTTGACACTGTTTAACTTTTTGGCATTTAGTAAGTGGGACACTGGACAGACAATTCTCGAGACAGAGGATCCACCCTCATTATCTTGGGATCTTCAGAATTTTATATTGGTCTAGGACGGATTGACAGGTCGTTGGGACGAGTGCAGTAACTTTTTGTCAAATCTTCATTGAGCCACCTGAGAATCAATGATTATATGCGTCATGTCTTACAACTACACTTTTGAGACATCAACAGCTATACAAACCTGTAAGAAATATGACAAACGTTGTAAATGTTAAACCATATGCATTCTATCAGGAAATCAATCATCCCATACGGATTCAACCATTGTGGTAGCATTCTAATAGCTCACAAAGAAGTCACTGTTCATAAGAATAGATAATACACAATCATAAGAATAATCTGTCATACCAGAGCTAACACCATTTGTGAAGTCATAACACGTAATCAAGTCGGCATCCATTAGTTTGTAGCTATACAACAGAGACCGAACCACTATTCAGACAAGATAACAAACTATTAACCATGGGGTTATTTGGAACAATAGACTCCGTAAAAGGCATTTTAACCAAAATCCTCATTTCAATAAGTTTTCTCTAATTTTATATGCAGTCCAAAAATCTTCATTGCACGAAACACTTGTTATCTTCACTCACTAAATCATCATTGGTTGTATGCAACAACGGAAGCGGGCTCTACGAACACTATTCACAATCTCTTCTTGTGTGCTTTCTAGCATCCCAACAATGTCAGAGAAAGAAGGCCGCACATCAGGATCAGGATCCCAGCAGCGGGTCATGATCTGGCTAAGTGCTGGGAGGCAATCTTGCGGTATAATTGGACGCACACCCCTATTCACAACAGCAAATGCAGCCTGGACAGCTGTCATATTCTGGAAAGGGAGCATTCCAGTTATGAGCTCCCAGAGAACAATGCCAAAGCTGTACACATCAACTTTCTGATTGTATGGCCTATGTTGTATCATTTCTCTGGGAACAAAGTTGCAGTCAACCAACAAATTTAGCAGCAATCCATAATGTATGAACACAAAGAAATAACATGCAGTTAAAAGCAAAGAACAATAAGTCAACATAAAAGGTGTTTTGAACTTTTCCGCGTTTTCAGTTGGAATTTTCCTTATCACATAGCTATGCATAAAACATATCTCTCATCTCTAGCTGAATAATAGTTTGAATATCAGTAAATATCTAATATCTGGCTATAAAAGTGGAACATTATGTCCATCACGTTTGATTCCAAAGAAAAAAAAAAGAGAGAATAAAATTTATGCCCATGATAGCAAATTGTCAGTACTATCATCTAATACAATTGCCACAGGTCTAATACAAATTGTAACAATGCTATTTTAATCAACTTAAAATTCACCATTCCCAACCTAACAAGAAAATCCAATTTTACATCTAGTCAAAGTAGAAAGCCTGTCCGATCATTATTTTTTAAGGTGAATTGGTTGATCTTTGAATGTATAGAGAATTACCTCCAAAGGCTTTTATTTGTTACTATTACACATTTAAGGCATATGTGAACCACTAAGATATTTTGTTTCTCTATGAATAGCTGAGCTCCAGGAAGTAACCTTGCAGCAAATGTAATTTGCTAAGGCGTTGGCTTCCAATCCAATTGAGGTCATTCTCAATTGAAAAAAAAAAAAAATCTTAGTACACACATAGAAGGTCTCTTACTAAGGAGCAGTAAAGAAAGATGAGCTACATTATATTAATGATAATGGTACATAAACCACATAGTCAGTATGAAGCACAGATAAAACTTCATAAAAATTAAATAACCTAGAAAGCACATGTATTTGCTGTTGCAAATTTTCTTCTCTGCAATCCTTTTGTTCAATTGAATTAGCCTTCTCCTATGAGGTTAGAATTGAAACCAATCTCTGCAACTTGCAATCTCTCAAATATTTATCTAGTTAATTGATTGCTGCTATTTCCCCTTGGTTATCTTTTTGAGATTGAACTGGCTTCCTGTCCTACTTGTGGTCCATGACAATCTTGTAAGCTTTGTGATGAAGGCATAATGTAATTTCTTCAACAAAAGAAGTTAGAAGGCAAAAAAACCTCCCTCACATTACAAAAGCAAAGTTCCAATCCACTAAGGGCGCATATTGTAGTATCCATTGAACGGTTATTATCTAACAATGCCTGAAATCATTATTATGCCTTACTGCTTGAAATCAACTTAGGACGACAATTATCATAGGCAGCCAACAGGGGTTTGTTTACATACAGGGATGAAGAAAATGGAGGAATGAGTTATCTTGGGTAAATGGATAAATAAGTGGATGACTAAATAAATTTTTCCTTCCGTTTCCACTTGTTTATTCTAGTTGAGGAAAAAGAGGATCAAAAAAAAAAAAAAAATGAAGATAGCACTTGTAACTTGGCCTCCTTAACTAATCCTAGATCCTCAGTCCATCCAACCTGCTTGGGTCTTTCAACTCTCTTAGCCCATCTAGCCTAACCAATATGTTTAAACCACCTGGCATGCATGGCTCATGCTTACTAGCTAACTGATGCGCGTAGATTATATATGCTTTTAGACATTGATTAACGTACATTCACTTGCATTTCTTGATTATAATTTACGTCATCGCACTCTATTTTATCAGCATGATTACTCATTTTGTTCGAAAATATGCTTTTGCCTTATTTTCATTGACAAGATATGATATGGAATGAAAATGGATAAAGAATGCATGATGCAGCCTCCTTCAGAAAGCAGCATTGGCAGGTTGTACCCTTAGGCACGGTCATGCCTCTCCCCACAGTGTTGCACACAGACAGGTCGTGCCTCTCCCCACAGTGTTGCACATGGGCAGGTCGTGCCTCTCCCAGCTCCACATGGACTTGTCATGCCCAAAGGCATGGCCATGTCCCTTTAAGGCAGAGCCACACGAATCGGTCGTGCCTCAAGGAATGGCCGTGCGCAAGGCATATCCATGCCGCATTTTTGACCCGCTGCATGCCACGGCCGTGTGCGCGGATAGGC
The DNA here is from genome assembly GCF_018446385.1 of Zingiber officinale. Lineage (NCBI taxonomy): Eukaryota > Viridiplantae > Streptophyta > Magnoliopsida > Zingiberales > Zingiberaceae > Zingiber > Zingiber officinale. The sequence goes on along the minus strand of NC_055986.1, from coordinate 14,858,297 downwards.
AGGGGGTCGTGCCCCTACTTATAAAAGGGGTCCTCCTCCCCTTTTCTTGGGGAGGAAGTTTTCATTTTGGAGAAGACGAACTTGGGTCATTCCACTCCATCTTCGGGCATCTTCTCGATGATCCATCACGATCTCCATCATCTGCCCACCTCTAAAGTGAAGGATTGATTCTCAAAGACATCGTTTTCATCTCGACTAAGTTTTCTTCTCTTTTCATTATGTTTTTAGTTGTTGCTTGCCTCTATTCATGTCTTTGAGCCCAATTTCTTTGCGCATGGAGTAGATTCTTCTTGTTCTAGAACATAGGGAGTAATTATAATGTGAATTTGATGTAAATTCTATGGATATGTCTATTTCTTATTTCTATGACATGTTTATGCATTGTTCTTGTTCGATTGAATGTGTGTGTGTGAACTTTATGTGCTTATATGTGTTGTTTGCTTGAACAGATATATAGTCAGTCACCACATAGAGGGAACACTCAATATTATATGACCAGGGGGCCCTTAGTGACAGAGGGTATCCCTTTAATTGAACGACTCGAGCATTCTCTTGAAATGGAGGTCAAATCTCTACAAAGAATGTCCTAATTAACACTGATGGGTTTTCCCCAATTCTGTATTAGGTAGTCACTTGTATAATTTAGATTTTATGACCGGGGGACCCTTGGTAACAGAGGGTATCTCTTTAACCGGACTTTCTATATTACCTTATTTACTTAATAGCACTGAGTGCCAAAGGGGTAAACACTCTGATATGATCATCGTAGGATAACTCAATACTTAATTAGACTTCCTACGAAGCATGAACATAGAAGATAGGAGATTGGCTATTCATATTACATCAATGAGTATTACAATGAAATAGAAATCGTAGAACAACCTTCCCAAGTTATACTTCCTCACAAAACTTTCCTCTCTCTCGCTCCTAATTCATGACACCAACCAACCCTTCGACCGTCTAGATAATTCACTTTGCGAAGTCTCTAGTGGTTGCTTACCAGTCCTTGTGGATCGATATCTTTTTATTACTTGATGACTTTTCCACGCACTTGAGGAATCGACAATAAATTTTTGACGTCGTTGTCGGGGACTGATTGTAGAGCAACATTAGTTGATTAACATTTGGGTTTAATCTAGACACCTCTGCTTTTTGTGAATATTTCATATCTTGCAACTTCTCTCTTTTAATTCTGTACTTTAAATTTCAGCATTTTGTTCTTGAAAACGAAAACTGATTTCACTTTTGCTCTTTTATGCGAAAATTGATAATTGTAGGGAATTTATTGCCTATTGATCCTAAGATTGATAGGACAATAAGAAGAAGAAGAAAGACAAGTAGAAGAAGAGCAAGCAGAAGCTCAGAGGACCATGGCAAACAAGCCCTTAAAAAACTATGCCGCACCTTATGCAAGAGGTCTCAGGTCTAGCATCACCAGACTAATCTGTTAAGGCCAATAATTTTAAAATCAAGACGACATTCATTTCTATGGTTCAACAGTACCAATATGGGGGTGGACCCAAAAAAGACCCAAACCAACACTTGGAGACGTTTGAAATCTATAGCACCATGAAGATGAACGGTGTCCCATATGAAGTTGTCAGACTACTCTTATATGGATTTTCTTTGAGAGACAAGGTAAAGGCCTGGCTTAATTCTTTGCCCATAAATAGAATTTCCTCTTGGGAGAGTGCGAACAAATCTTCTTGGAGAAATTCTTACCTCTAAGCAAGACGACCCACATAAGGAATCTAATAAAAAGCTTCAGATAGAACGATAGTGAATCCCTATACGAAGTTTGGGATAGATTCAAGGGAATGCTCAGATTATGCCCGCATCACGGATTAGAGAAATAGCTAGTGATCCACATATTCTACAATGGAATCAACTATCAAAACAAAATCTCCTTAGACTCCAGTGGAGAATTGTTGAACAACGTGTGGCAATACATCATCACTAATGGGCATCTGAACTAAGTGGCAACCCCGTTAAAGCCCTTGGGAAGTATGATGTTGATGCCTTAAGCTTAATTTCTACAAAGATCTATGCCTTAACAAAGAAATTCGAGTCAATGAACACAAGTCCGACAAATGTTATTGTCTCAACATGTGAAGAGTGTGGAGGAGTGGAACATGCAAAAGAAGCTTGCCCGAGCCATTACAGCAAAGTTGGCTCAGCTTGAACATGTGGATGCTATAGGCAACTTCAACATAAGACAGGATAATTCGTACTCCAACACATATAATCCTGGATGGAAGAATCATTCGAACTTCTCATATCGAAACAACCAAAACCAAGGGCAGTCATCCGGATATCAACAGAATCATCAACCCTCAAGAACGGATAAACTTCTTGAAGGAATTAAAGCCAACCAAGTTGAGATGAAGAATGACCTCAATCAATTTAATGCAAGGATGGACAGCACGATGAGAAGCACCAATGCTTGGCAGTCAAGTAGCACAAATGGTTAGCTCTTCTTCAAGAACACAAGGGTCCTTTCCAAGGAAAGTCGAAGCCCAATCATGTAGAGCATTGCAATCTTATTGAGTTAGAAGAACTTGGAAAAACCCCAAGAGACTTCTCAAAAAGGAATTGAAGAAATTGAAGTCTTCTCCACCCTCCTCTAACATTGATTTTGCTCAAGAGGAGGTGGAGATTGAATAGCCTGCACCACGAAGAAATGTTTTACCATTCTCTTTCCCTCAACGAATTGCAAAAGCTAAGGATGAAGAATTCGAAAAAATTCTTGAGTAGGTCAAGGAACTCTGCATTGAAATTCCTCTCATCGATGCACTGCAACAAATGCCTAAGTTAACAACATAAGTAAAGAACAAGTGTGCTAGAATTTCTACTTGGGAACACGTCAGCAAATGTGATCAATAATGAGCTCAACATGCCACAAAATGAAACTAAACTACACTGGAAAACAAGATGGATCAAAATCTAACTAATTGAAACAAAATGCAAACAAGTTGAAATAAACTAAGACTGAATTGAAACAAGAAACAAGTATGTACATATGTACAACTCCCCCAGACTTGAATATTTCATTGTCATAATGAAATCAATAAAGTGGAGGGGATGGCTTAGGTGGTGAAACGGTGGAGGGTATGGCACAAGGGCCAATCAGCAGGATTTGGAGAGCGTGACCTAGGAGGAAATCTAGGTACTCCTGGTATGTTGCCAATTTATTCGTGATACTGAAAAAGTGTAGCAACTTGCCGCCTAGTAACGTTCATGGAATCCTTAAAATCCTGCATTCTATACTGCTTATCATAACAATCATTAACAAATTTAGAAATATGTCCCCGAAAATTTCTCATCTCTTGAAAATGATCGCAAACTTTTTAGAATTGTTCATGAGTCAATGTACATGCCCCTCCAACAAGAGTTGGGTGGTCATGTGCCCCTCATGAAGAATGTCCAAAGAAGTACAAAAGTCAGAAAAATTGAATCTAGAGTATCCCATATCACCATAGGCAAATGAATGTCTTGCCGGCTAGGAGTGCCCGACCAGCTCTGGGTATCTAGCGGACGAAGGCTGATGGTGCTCCTCGAGGGTTGGGGCATGCTCGGGCGCTAAGTCCCTAATGACCCAATTGGTCGGATTTCGAATTAAGATTCGGTCAGGGTAAGCTAGGAGTAGAGGAAATGAATTCCTCCTCAAGAAACCATACTCATTTTCGTCATGACATATCATTTTCATTGTCATACAAGTTTCTAGGTCTATCTTATTGTTACCATGTACGACATCTAGACCATATAGATCATATCCTAAGTGTAAGGCAATATTGGTTATCAACCCGCCAAAAATAATCACCCCCGAGGAGGCTTTTTCCGCTCTCACAAAAGTTTGGAGAAAATAGAACCCCGAATCGAAATTGACTTTATTTAACATCGCCCAAAGACAATAAAGCTCTATCTTCCTAACCACCCCGTCACTCTCACCAAAATGATTTTACTCATGACTCATGGAGGTAACAAAAAATAGGATTTTAAAGTGAGAAGCCTTTGGAGCGAGATGGGTCATGGGGGCCATCAAGATCAGTCCAAAATGAGTTGTTATTAAATGGGAAATCAAATTTATGGGAACCCCCGAAGACAAACTAAAACAATTATTAAAGTCGTAAAGAGACCATTGATAATCATAATTCATTATTCAAAAGATAATATTACCATCTTGATCATCTTTCGAAGCAAAATTAGTTTCTAACGAACTTAAAAATTCCAAGACAAGATGGGGAAAAGTATGATCGTGTGTATACATCAAATCGTTCCAATCAAGGTTGCAAATCAACCAATCGACATCATCCTTAATCCCTAAAATTTCCATCATATAAGGATCAAGATATCTAGTGCAAACTAGTTTTCGGGTAACAAGAACATCAAATCTAGATTTTTGCTCTTTATTTCTAAAAAAAATGCCCAAAGAATTCTCGTTACCTTCATTGCATGCTTGTCTTTTTCCATTGTCGGATGCCTTGGCCTTCCCTTTGTCAAAGGCCTTTCCTTTTCCCTTATCCTTATCGAGGTCCTCGCCTCCTCCGCTTGATCCGTCACTCCTTTGGAGCCTCTTTAAGATATTAGACATGATATGTCGAATCTAGAGGGGAAAGTTGCTCTTGGAGGAAGAGAGATCTTTGAAAAGGAAAAAGAAGAAGGAAGATTGCTTCTTGTGGCGAATTGAGGTGGGAAGAAGAGAGGGGATATGTGGATCTTAGGATAGGGAAGGAAGAAAACTTAGATTTAACCTTGGAAGGAGTAAATATTGGTTTTAGAAGGTGGATCTTGCTCAATCAGGAAGAAGGGAGGGCTTTGGGAGGAGAATTAGAGAGGAAGATGAAGGAGACGGGGGGAGGTGGAGCTCACATAGCTATGTCCTAAGGTGGCATGACCGTGTTCGCGGCTAAATACCCCTGAGTCTTTGAATCGGCACGACCATGCTTGGACACACAGCCGTGTCGAAAGACACGGCCATGTCGAAAGACACGGCCATGTCGTGCATCTCTCTAAGTACACGGCCATTTTTTTTTCAAATGTCGGCATGGCACGGTCATGTCGTGTCGCACGACCTTACCATGTGTCCTCCTGTGCATAGGGGCATGGTGGTGCCGCATGGCACGACCTCGGCATGTGTCTCGCTGAGTTGAGGGGCACAACCGAGCCGTGGATTTCATTTGCTTCTGTCGATGCTCCCACATCGCCATGCCCTTAGGCACGGCTGAGTCATGCAGGCTACTGCCCTGCTCCTATCCGACACTGGTTTTCTTCATTTTGCTTCTCCTGAGTGCCTCCATACTCATGGATGAGTTCATGGCCAGCTCATGGAGGTCGACAATCTTGAAAAATGAAAATTGAACACAAATTACATTCCAAAAATAAACATAATAAAGAAGGCAAATTAAGGGAACCCTTGGGTTGCCTCCCAATAAGCGCTCGTTTAAGGTCACGAGTTCGATCCTTGGCTCAACTTGGAGCATTTTCCTTGAAGGGGAGATGCTCCCCTCCAACGTGGTAAGTTATTTGTGGCCCCTCCATCAGGGCATGTGCCGAGATGATATATCTATTGTTATGGGTTCGGGGTTGTCTTTCCTTATCCGCCGGACTCAGTGCTTTATCTAGCGGTCTTTCTTAGGGGTGGTGGTGTTCTTCTTTTTGTTGGATCTCATCCAACCTGTAGCAACAACTCTTAACAACAGACAATGGATTAGATGACTTGGATAAATCAAATTCAAGCTTTTTCTCTCTAACTACCAAAGATAATCTATGGTTTTTCACGTCGATCACAGCTCCTGCTATGGCAAGGAAAGGTCTTCCAAGAATAATAGGGATTTTTGGATCTTCATCTATGTTCAAGACCACAAAATCCGTAGGGACTATGAAGCTCCCTATCTCCACCAGTACGTCCTCTATGATACTCATATGGTATCTTCAAGAATGGTCTACTAGTTACAGTACCATGGTGGTCGGCTTCAAATCATTAAAACTAAGCTTTTTACAAATTGAATAAGGTATACGACTTACACTTACACCCAAATCACAGAAGGCCTTATCAAATTCAGTGGGACCAATCTTGCATGGTATGGAAAAGCTCCCTAGATCTTTGAGCTTAAGAGAGAGGCAGCATGTTCAGAAGCAACGTGCTACACTCCTCGATTAATGTGATAGTCTCATAATTGTCCTTCTTGCACTTGTTGAAGATGATGCCCTTTATGAACTTGGAAAACTTAGGCATTTGTTACAGTGCATTGATGAGAGGAATTTCAATGCAGAGTTCCTTGAGCTTCTCAAGAAATTTCTCGAATTCTTCATCCTTCTTGGCTTTTGCAATTCGTTGAGGGAAAGGGATTGGTAAAACATTTCTTTATGGTGGAGGCTCTTCAATCTCCACCTCTTCTTGAGCAGAATCAATGCTAGAGGAGGGTGGCTCTCTAGTTCCTTTCTGAGCAGTCTCTTGGGGTTTCCCAAGGTCCGTCTGTTTCTTAACTCAACAAGATTGCAATGCTCTACACGATTGGGCTCCAACTTTCCTTAGAAAAGAGCTAACTATTTGTGTCACTTAACTATCAAACATCTTCATATGCTTCTTAGCATTGTTCATCCTTGCATTAAATTGCTTCAGGTCATTCTTCATCTCAACTTGGCTGGCTAGAATTTCTTCAAGAAGTTTATCCATTCTTGAGGGTCGATGATTCTGCTGATATTCGGATGACTGCCCTTGGTCTTGGTTATTTCGATATGAGAAGTTCAAATGATTCTTCCATTTGGGATTGTATGTGTTGAAGTACGGATTATTCTGTCTTGTGTTGTAGTTGCCTATAGCATCCACTTGTTCAAGCTGAGCCAATTGTGTTGTAATGGCTCCAAGAGGGCAAGCTTCTTTTGCATGTTCCACTCCTTCACAAACTTCACAAGTTGAGACAACAGCATTTACCTGACTCGTGGTTATTGACTCGAACTTCTTTGAAAGCGTCCATCTTTGCATAAATTAAGCTTAAAGCATCAACATCATACTTCCCAGGGGTTTTAATGGAGATGTCACTCCATTCGGATGCCCACTAGTGATGATTCATTGTCACATTTTCAATGATTTCTTCAGCTTCATCCAGTCACTTGTTTATCAATGCTCCACCAGCCGTGGAGTCTAAGAAGACTTTGGTTTGATAGTTGATTTCATTATAGAATATGTGGATAACTAGTCATTTCTCTAATCCATGATGCGGGCATAATCTGAGCATTCCCTTGAATCTGTCACAGGCATTGTATAGGGATTCACTATCGTTCTATCTGAAGCTTGCTATTAGATTCCTCATGTGGGTTGCCTTGCTTGGAGAAAAGAATTTCTCCAAGAAGATTTGTTCGCACTGCTCCTTAGAGGAAATGCCATTTGCGGGAATCAAATAAGAGTAGTTTGATAGCTTTAGATGGGACACCATTTATCTTCATGATGCTACAGATTTCATAAAACGTCTTCAAGTATTGGTTTGAGTCTTTTGTGGGACCACCCTAAATTGGTGTTGCTGAACCATAGAAATGAATGCCAGCTTGATTTCAAAATTATTAGCCTCAACAAATGGTCTAGCGATGCTAGACCTGAGACCTCTTACATAAGGTGCGACATTGGTTTTTAAGGGTTTGTTTGCCATGTCCCTTAATGCTAGTGCTTGCTCTTCTTCTACGTGTCTCTGTAAGTTTCTTTTCCTTCTGAATGCCCTATCGATCTTAGGATCAATTGGTAATAAATTCCCAATTATCAATCTTCGCATAAAAGAGAAAAATTGAAATTAGTTTTCATTTTCCAGAACAAAATGCAGAATTAAAATGTAGAAATTTAAAGTGCATAATTAAAAGAGAGAAGTTGCAAGATATGAAATATTCACAAAAAGTAGAGGTGTCTAGATTAACCCAAATGTTAATTAACTAATATTGCTCTACAATCAGTCCCCAACGACAGCGCCAAAAACTTGTTGATTCCGCAAGTTTACGGAAAAGTCATCAAGTAATAAAAAGATATCAATCCACAGGGACCGGTGAGCAACCACTAGAGGCTTCGCAAAGCGAATTATCTAGACGGTCAAAGTGTTGGTTGGTGTCATGAGCTAGGAGTGAGAGAGAGCTAGAGAGAGAAGAGCTAGAGAGTGAGAAAAGTTGGGTGAAGAAGTCTAACTTGGGAATGTTATTTTAGGATTTCGATTTCATTATAATACTCATTGATATAATATGAATAGTTAATCTCCTATCCTCTATGTTCATGCTTCATAGGAAGGCTAACTAAGTACCAGAGTTATCCTACGACGATCACACCGGAGTGTTTACCCCTTTGGCACTCAGTGCTATTTAGCAGTGCAAAACTCTAGAATACACCTAAACTGAAAATATCTGATCAAGTGGGAAAAAACGCATAGAATAAAATAAATTCAAGGAATGATGAGTATAAACTTGTGTCCTGTTGTCCTGTAATAAGAACTTCAATAATGTTAAAATTGTTAAACTTATGAAAGGCCAAGTTCACATACGGAGCCATCCATCGATAAGTTCCAGTTTCAGGTGTCATTCCTTCAGTCTTAACCTCAATACGAGCAACCCCAAAGTCAGCAATCTTAATTGATTTGTCTGAAAATATAAGTAGATTGTCGGACTTAAGATCCCTGTGTATGAGTCCCAAGCCATGAACATATTCCATCCCTTTAGCAATGTCTATTGCTTGCTTAATGGCCAGTTTTAGCGGCACTGATCTGTTCTGCCTCTTCATGAGAAATTGCCTCACTGAACCACCCTTTGCATACTCTGTCACAATGCACCAGACCATCGGCTTCCTGCAAGCCCCAATAAACCTGACAATATTTGGATGCTTAAGATTTGCAAGCATCATAACCTCCTGTCTGAACTGCTGCTCCATCACCAATGCCCTTTCAGGATCATTCTCAGGCTTCTCCAACAGCTTAATAGCAACATCTTCCCCATCATAAATACCCCTGTAGAGCTTCCCAAAAGCACCCTGAGCAAAGGCCACCCCCATATTCAGTTTCCTTAGGTCCAGAGTCCATTCATCATAGTTCTCAAGAGACTCTGTAGGATATCGTGGGTCCATCAGGGTCTGAGCTAAAGCATCTTCGTTCATAGCATGAGAGACCCTTCCAGGTCTCAGCACGCTATGCCCCAGAGAGAAATTGGAGCCCGGGAATAGACGGAGTCCAGTATGGTGCAGTATTCCAGTCCTCGAGTTGTTCGATCCGACACTGCTATTTTCCACGGACATGGCAGCCGAGCCACCATCAATGCTCGTCTGAAGACTTCCAACGCTATCTATCGACATATTAGAGCCCTCATCTAGCTTTTGGTAAAATCCCACATCATAAAGCCCGTTTCCGACGACATTTCCTCCAGCCACGCCAACAAGAAAACCAGCTATTTTTGATCCTTCCGCCATTTGTCAATAAACCAAAATCGCTACCTTCTGCAAATGCTTCTATAAGCCACACAATTTTTCATACATTTCAAGAATCAAAGAGCTACCTAAACCTACCAGCATCGATCCCCCGCACGCCGGCGAAACCTGTTATACCAAATTGAATAAAGATATCGGTCAAATATTCCATGGAAACACCCAAAGATAACACCTTTAAAGACTTCGAGTAATAATCAACAAGAACAAAACAGCAAAACCCGATCGAAGCGTATGAAGCACCGATTAAGTGTGCTTACCTCGACCTCGAGGAGACCGGTCGGGACGAGGGACTTTCTTGCGGCCAAGGAATAGGGCACAGGAAGAGGGTCGACTGGGGAAGGTAAGGGAGTGATGGTGGGTGGAGGAAGACGAGTAGACGACGATCAGTGTGGATAGGAGAGCAATCCTTGATTGCTTTTGCGTATGCTTTCCCTTTTCTCTACTCTCCTTATTTCTACTAAATCATTTGCTGATTTCATCCTTTTCTTTTTGTCCATTCCCCAGTTGTCGTGTTACAAAATGACCGTTACCGAAGCCGAAGGGCCGTTATGTGCAGATAAAACGCTCCATCAAAGTACCATTTCCATTCCATTATCTCACCAACCAATTGATTAAAGCATCGTGGACAAACTAATTAATTATTAAAATTAAAAATTATTGTTAATTTAGAATGTTTAACATTCTACCCAGGCTGCTTTTAACATTAAAAATATGTCCCCGGACTATAGTATTGTAGTAAGTTATTCAAATTATCATTTAAATATACGTGATTTAATTTTCAATTATATTGTATTTATAGAATTGTTTTATTTAAATAGAACGCATAATTAAAGGATGTTGATTTCTAGATTACTCACTGTGTGCACTTCTCGATTTATCTGATAACGAGCTACCGAGCCCTCTCCGACTTCCCATGTGCCAAGCTTCCATACTTGGACTTCTCCGTGCCAAGTCTCCATACTTGGACTTTTCCCGTGCCAAGCTCCCTGCTTGGACTTTTCACCATGCCAAACTCCCTGCTTGGACTTTTCCCATGCCAAGCTCCCTGCTTGGACTTTTCCCGTGCCAAGCTCCCTGCTTGGACTTTTCCGTGCCAAGCTCCCTGCTTGGACTTTTCCGAGTCAGGTCAACTCACCTCGGGTCAACCAGGTCAACCTTGACCACGGGTTGCACCCACAATCTCCCAAGCTTGTATCCTTGTAAAACATCAAGATACAACTTTTCTGTTCACGTCAAACATTGTCAAACATAACTCGTCAAACATCAAAACACAACTCGAGTCAAATCAACTCGAGTCTGGTCAACCAGGTCAACCTTGACCTAAGGTTGCACCAACAATCTCCCCCTTTTTGATGTTTGACAAAACCCATAATCAAACCCATAATCAAGTTAGGTTAACCCGATAACCTAACTTAGGTTTTCCAATGTTCTTCCCTGAACATTCTCTATTCTCCTCAAACCTACACTCTCCCCCTTTTTGACACACATCAAAAAGAGTGAATCAAGGTTAAGAGTTTTTTCTAATGAAGGTCTCATACCTTTCATTGAAACTCTTAATTTCCCCCTTGATACTAAGGTCAACAATTAACTTAGTGATAATCCCATATCACTCAAGTCTTTAGGAGTAAAAACTCCCCCTAAAAGTCAACTCCCCCTTGACTAATAGGTAAAACTCCCCCTTGACCATTGCACCAACAATGTCTTGGGGAGTTTCAAACCTTTAGAACTCTAAAACATCACTTCCATAGCTGCAATTTCAGACAAACAGTCGAAATTCAGCAGGTTGGCACGCCCTGATCGGTCACCAGACCAGACCGATCCAGGCTCCCCTGGACCGATCAGAAACCCTTCTGATCGGTCCACAAACCTGATAAAGGTCTGATAAGTTCTGATTTCTCTCCACGAAATTCAGAAACCTCTAGAAAATTACAGAAAATTCGAAAAATTGTGAAATTTTGAGGATACATTCCTCATAACATATACTATAATGGAAAATAGTTTTCTATGAAAATAAGTTCCATTTTCTAATCTTGATACAAAGTTCAAAAGTCTTTGAAATAGCTCAAAGTTAACTCATCTTTGTATCACTTTGCTCAATGATGAATGTTATCACTAGAAAAGCTTCATCAAGGTTTTTCAAATCAATTTTGAAATGATTTTAAACCATTTAATTTAGGACCACAATCTTTGGGCTAAATGTACATGACTTGTACATAAGCTTTCCCTATGATCCCCAATTTTGAATTAGGCTCGTTTAGGTACAAGAACTATGCACCTTGTTCCTAACTCATCATCCTAATATCTCACACACATCTAAGGTGTATCAAACACATCCAAGTCAATTTTGATGTGAGATATGAGTTTAGGTTATCTTAGGCTAAGGTTTCATGCATTTTCTAAACATCAATTTGATCTCCATATCAAATTGTGTTTTTAACCTTAAATCAATTTCATTGATTATAAATGCAAGAAATGATGACATGGCATAAAGTGATATCATACATAATAACATGTGCCAATGTCGTGATGTCATGGCATAAAGTATGAAACTTAAATAAAGCATGCATATAAATAACCTAAGCATTATCATGATATTTCAAATGATCATAGATTAAATATGATGTCATGACATGACATATGGCAAACAATATATGGCAAATAACATGTAAAGGTATAGAAAATACCTAATTCTAGCCTTAGTTACCATTTTTGATAATTTCGATCATTTTGCCATAAATTCTATATTCCTAAGTGTAATAGACCTAGCATCTTATACCAAAGATTTTTAGATCACTATGTGCCAATTAGATTGACTCTAGACAACTCCTCAAATTTGATTGGCACATTCTAATCACCTTAGGAATAATTCTTAATTTCATTTTCAAGGCTTGATTATACCTTGAAAAATCCTAAAGTGCCACCTTTTGCCATGATTAGGTTAACTACCTATTCAAGTAAGGTTGACACACCCTAACTAATCTAGCGTGATGAAATCACGCTCCTAAGAACCCAATACCTATTGGAGCTCATTGGGTTCACTAAATATTCACTAGGGATGACTTCCCTAGCAACCCTTCTAATGACCATCCTAGGCTTTGAAGCCTTGGTCATTTGGGACTCATCCAGATCAACTCTAGGGGTAACTCCCCTTGTGACTTTGGTGTTGTTCTTCCTAGCCCTAGGTTTTGTTCCATAATCGAATGGAACATTGTGATAATTGGGCTTGACTACTTGAAACTTAGGTTTGTGACACAAACCTTTCTTGTCCTTGGACTTGGGTTTTTGACCCCTAGACCCTAGAGTCAAATCCTTAAGAGCCTTTTCTAGAGAGTCAAGTCTTGACCTCAAGACTTGATTTTCCTTCTTTAATACCTCAAGACTTGATTTGTCATTTTTCTTTGAGGCATTCCTAGGCATGTGTCTAGTTGATTTGGGATTTCTACCTATGTTGTCCTTAACCTTAGATGAGTTGATCCTAGGATTGACTTTCCTAGTGTTATCCTTATCTAGGCTCACATGTTTGGCACCTAAGCATGTGTATCGATTTCTATAATTATCATGCTTATCATTATTGTCAATTGCAATCAAACTACTAGCATGCATCTTACTAGTATTGTAATAATGTGCCTTAGAGATTACCTTAGGGTTTGCCTTAGCTCCCTCTATCGATGTGCTCGGTCTCTTGTCCTTGTGAGATTGCCTCCCCCTCGGACATTGGCTCCGATAATGTCCCCTTCGCTTGCATTGGAAGCACACCACGTGCTCCTTACCCTTGCGTGTTGGGACTCCGGCTTCCTTGACCTTTGGCGCCGGTGGAGTCTTTCCAACCCTCTTTGGACATTTACTCTTGTAATGTCCAAATTCCCTACACTCAAAGCACATTATGTGTAATTTATTTGAAATTGAAATGCTTGAGTTACCTAGGGTTGAGGATGGATGAAGCCTTTCTTCTTCATCCCTTCCGGAGGTAGAAGCTTCTTCCTCTTGCTCCATTCTTGAAGAAGAACTCTCCTCCTCTTCTTCCTTAGATGTTGAGTAGCCCTCAACTTCTAATTCCTCTCCTCCATGATGTGAGCTACTTAGCTCACTTGACTCCTCTTCATGGCTTGAAGTGGAGTTCCCCTCATGGAACTTAGCCAAGTTGTTCCACAACTCCTTGGCATTGTTGTATCCACCTATCTTACATAGAATGTCATTAGGTAATGAGAATTCAAATACTTTCATTACCTCATCGTTGATTGTGGAATGGTGGATTTGTTCCCTTGTCCACTTCTTCTTCTCGAGTGGTTTTCCTTCCTTATCCATTGGAGGCTTGAAACCTAATTGAACACAACTCCAATTTTCAAGGTTAGTCATAAGAAAATACCTCATTCTTACCTTCCAATACGCGAAGTCGTCGCGGTCATAGAAAGGTGGAATGGTGATGTCTTCTCCGAGTTGATCCATCTCTAGCTTGTGCTCCCTCGGGTGTTAATCCGGCGAAGAGCGACCTCGCTCTGATACCACTTGTTAGGATCGATGATCGCGGCTAGAGAGGGGGGGGTGTGAATAGCCGCCCCAAATTGCTCGTTTCTTTCTACAAATCAAGTTAGCGCAGCGGAAATAAAACGAATAGAAACGAAAGCGGAGAATAGCAAACCTCAAACTCGATGGATGTAACGAGGTTCGGAGATGAAACTCCTACTCCTCGGCGTGTCCGTAAGGTGGACGAATCCGATCAATCCGTCGGTGGATGAGACCCCGGAGAACCGGCTAATGTAACACTCCTTCTGGGTGGAGAAACCTCGCCACAATGTTTTACAAAAGCAATACAGGAGTAGAAAGCAGCAAGAAGCAAAATACAATACAAATGTATGAAACACCTTCGCTTACTTGCCTTCTCTTCGACTGGATGAAGCAGCAGCTTCTCGGATCCAACCATAACAGCAACAGCAACTGATCAGTTGGTCCCAGCCGAGTGGAAGCTCACAAAAAGCTTCAGGAACAAAGAGCTCAGCAAAGCTCGCAGAAGAACTTTAGCAGTCAGTAGGAAGAAGAGGAAGTTAGAGTATCCACTGTAGAAGCCCTTAGCCCTTTTATACCTGCATCCACCTGCAAAGAAGAAGCCAGAAGACAGCAGAAGACAGAAGACCGTTGTGAGCCAACGGATAGTTTTGGACCGATCAGGCTGAAGCCTGATCGATCCAGGGCACCTCTGATCGGTCCAGGGACCGATCAACATGCATGTCCCTTCCTTTTCTCCCGAACTTCTTGCCTTCTGATCGTTGTTTCCTGATCGGTCTGCAGACCGATCAGATAACACTCAGTAGGATACTGTTTGGTTACTGATCGGTCACCAGACCGATCCAGATACCCAGTGTATCACTGGATCGATCCACTGATCGATCCAGAGCTTGGTTTTTGCCCAAACCAAGTCTCAAACCTTCCAAACCAACATCCGGTCAACCTTGACCTGTTGGTACATCATGCTTAGCATCCGGTCACTCCCTTGACCTGCTAAGACTCCCCACCAAGTGTCCGGTCAATCCCTTTGACCCACTTGGACTTTTCTCTTCGTGTCAAGTATCCGGTCACTCCCTTGACCTACTTGACCTTCTCAACACCAGATGTCCGATCACCCTTGATCCATCTGGATTTTCCCTTGCCCGGCTTCACTCACTAGGACTTTCACCTAGCTTCACTCACTAGGGTTTTCACCTGGCTTCACTCACCAGGATTTCCAATCTGCCCGGTTTCACTCACCAGGACTTTCCAACTGCCTGGCTTCACTCACCAGGACTTTCACCTAGCTTCACTCACTAGGGTTTTCACAACTGCCTGGCTTCACTCACCAGGACTTTCCCACTACCTGGCTTCACTCACCAGGACTTTCCCACTGCCTGGCTTCACTCACCAGGACTTATCCGTCTGCCTGGCTTCACTCACCAGGACTTTCCACATCCGGTCCAGAGAACGAGCTACCGAGCCCTCTCTGACCACAGTTCGGAGAACGAGCTACCGAGCCCTCTCCGACTTCCCATGTGCCAAGCTTCCATACTTGGACTTCTCCGTGCCAAGTCTCCATACTTGAACTTTTCCCGTGCCAAGCTCCCTGCTTGGACTTTTCACCATGCCAAACTCCCTGCTTGGACTTTTCCCATGCCAAGCTCCCTGCTTGGACTTTTCCCGTGCCAAGCTCCCTGCTTGGACTTTTCCGTGCCAAGCTCCCTGCTTGGACTTTTCCGAGTCAGGTATCCTTGTAAAACATCAAGATACAACTTTTCTGTTCACGTCAAACATTGTCAAACATAACTCGTCAAACATCAAAACACAACTCGAGTCTGGTCAACCAGGTCAACCTTGACCTAAGGTTGCACCAACAATCTTTTCATTACTCTTAATGATAAGTATGTCATCTATATATATATACAAGATAATATAGTCATTTCTATGGCTTTCATGTAGACATATATATCAAATTCATTAATTTTAAATTTATATTCCTTCATGGCATTATCAAACTTATCATGTTATTCTTTTGGAGCTTGTTTCAAACCGTATAATGACTTCACCAATCTACAACCTTTGTTTTTTTGCTCTGGCACACAAAACCCTTTAGGTTGCTCCATATATATTTCTTCTTTTAAATCTCATTTACAAAAGTTGTCTTTACATCCATTTAAGGTATTTTCAAATTTTATAGAGTAGCAATAGCCAACAACACTCTAATAAAAGTTATTCTCGACACTGGAGAATACGTATCAAAGTAATCAAGACCTTCACATTGTCAGTAATATTTAATTATCAATCTTATCTTGTACTTATCAATTGTGTCATCTGATTTTTTTTTTATTTTTGAAAATTCACTTGCAACATGAGTGGTTTTACTTCCTAGAAGAAGATTCACAAGTTCCAAAGTATGGTTTTTCAAAATAGAGTTAATCTCATATATAATTCTCTCTTTTAGTGAGGTCCATCAAAAGAGCTTATAGCTTTTGAGTAATTTTGCGGATCATTTTCCAACATGAAAATGATAAAGTCCATTATGAAGGATTTTTCCATCAGATCTCTTATACTTCGTCTGAGCTCAACTTCAATTAGTTCATCCTCTTCTTCTTCTTCTTCTTCTTCTTCCTATGTTAAATATGTCTATTTTGAGGAACTTGTTTCCTCTTAAGTCTTATAAAAAATACATGCTCAAAGAATGAGACATTTCCAATTCAATTATCAAGTTCTTATATATCTCAGGTATTTGAGACTCATACATAAGATGTTGGATTGTAACACACGTGAGAGGAGGGTGAATCATATGATTTTAGAAAACTTATCTTTTTTTGATTTTATAAAATGAGTATGAAACGGAAAAGATAGAAACAGAAACAAAAAATAAGAACTCGATCGGTTACTTGGTTCAGAGCCTTCGGTGACTCCTACTCTAAGATCCATAATCTCATGGACCGTATGATGGGAAATTCACTATAATTCTCTTCCAGAATTGCTATAAGAGGGAAACAAGTAGATGATTTGACTTTATGTTTATTGTTAGGATGATCATACCATAGTATAGGATATCGAGCATTTTGCTAAACCTTTGTTTTTTATGTCATACTATAGTGTAGGATATTGAGTATCCTAATAGACCCTTATTGTTATTTAGGTCAATAACTTCTGTTCATGAAGTTATGTTATAGTATGGTTATATACTTAGGCTCGTGCCTGTAGGTCACTAATATTATAGGTAGTATAGTTGTATACTAGTGCGAGGGCATATATGTTAGTGAGATTATAGTGACATATACTTGATGGAAATCACTCCCTAGCAGAAGGGTACTATATTCCACTAGGCTTTCCCCTTTGAATCAACCCCTAAGATTACTTGATATTGATCCCGTTGTTTATTGTATCTGCTATGATTCCATGGAATTAGTCGAGATATTAATGTTAGGTGGCTAGTAACTTGGGGACATGATTAACTATTTTCTGCCCATATATTAGTAGAATTATATCGTAATATAAGGTATCGAGTATCTTAGTAGACCCTTACTTGTTATATAAGCTCATGCCTATACATTAGTAGAATTATACCATAGTGTAGGATTTCGAGGATCCTACTAGACCCTTGGTTGCTATACCTTGTCAACCATTGTCTCCCATTCGTGGTTGAGAGAGTTGTTGGCAACCGTTGGTATATCCTATCGACCATTGTCTCTCATTCATGGTTGAGAGAGTTATCAACAACCGTTGGTATATCCTGTCGACCATTGTCTCCTATTCATGGTTAAGAGAGTCGTCAATGACCGTTAGTGTATCCTATCTCCCATGAGTGGGTGAGAAAGTCATTAGTGACCATTAGTATATATCTTGTCTACCCACGAGACCATCCGTGGTAGAGCGTTCTCCTACAGACAGTGACTAGTTATTTACCATATCCACCCACGGGACCATCTGTAGTAGAGTGTTCTCCCGCGGACAGTGACTAGCCATTTACCCTGACTGCCCATGAGACTATCTGTGGTAGAGCGTTCTCCTGCAGTTAGTATTGGTTATATACTTACTATATGTCGGTCATGTATTTATTTGTACAACTTTGGATGTATTGTATGTACTCCCAATTTGTTGATTATTCTTGGTTGAACAGGTTAGTGAAGTGCTATATTATTGATTATACTTTTGGTTAGCTAGTGATTATGTCGGGACACCTACGTTGGTTAGTAAGCATTTTACCTGAGACTGCATCTTTTGATCTCCTGTCAGTATATTATTCATGTACTATCTTCTTCTACCCACTGAGTGGTTGTATTCACTACCCTTTACTTTTCCCTTAACTTTCAGGTTAGCAGATAGAGGAGGTGTTGTGTTGCTCAGAGGTCCTGGCTACCAGTCCCGCTCGAGGTCCTTGACACGAGGAATTACTTCGTTCGGAGCCTGTGACAACTCCTACTCGAAGGCCCGCAATCTTTGATCGCTTTCCGTTGGCAACAACTATAAGCTCGATGAAATGTACAGAATATGAATTACAAATGAGTACGATAATTAAAATTATACCGAACGACAGAATCTAGAGTAATGGCGCTCCGGGTCGTCGGGATCTTGAAACCTCACGTCGAGGTCGTTACGTAAGCAGCTTGTAGCAGAAGGATCACTTAGAGTCAGTTGTTAAGAGCTGTTGGTCGAGACCCTCTTATAAAGGGTGTTCAAGGCGCCTCCATCAGGCTCCAAGGCGCCTTGAATCCCTAAGTTTTATCCCGGAAATGACTCTGCGATGAAGCTTTGACCGCTGCCTTTTATCCATCTTAAGGCGCCTTCATCACTGTCTAAGGCGCCTTAAACCACTTGTTCAAGGCGCCTTTAGCTTCCTTCAAGGCGCCTCCAACCCTTCTAGACAGCTGGCTTCGGCTCGCACCCGAGGCGCTTCCAAGCTCCATGGAGGCGCCTCGGTACTGTTCATCCGAGGCTATTCTTTGCACTTTAGTCCCTACAAGATACATTAATCCCAAATATACCCTGCAGCACAAAGTTAGCACATAAAACATAATAATATAAGTGAACGACAATCATCGGACTGTCCGAGTCTGACTTCGGGTTTCCGACCGAAAACCCTAGGTCGACCCGACGCTTATTGTTCCCTCTACGGGGAACGCGTCCTCACCTACTCCACTCAGGATATTTACCTGATGCTAGTGCGATCCTCCAGACCGACTGGACTTTTGCTCGGTGCTCGATACTTCTGAACTTTCTGCTGGACGTCCGCTTCCCGGCTGGTCCAGTCTTTCACCTAGTTCGCGACACCAGGACTTTCCACCTAGGGTTACCCCCCTAGGACTTTTTCCTGAAGCACTCGACCCACCAAGACTTTCCGCATAGGGTTATCACCCCCTATGACCTAGGGTTACCACCCCCTAGGGTTTTCACCTTGCCTAACCACAGTTAGAGCTTTTGCCTAAGTACACTTAGGACTTTCCTGCAATCTCATTCAGACTGTTAGATCACTACACACCTTAACTTTGAATCCTTTGCCATCATCAAAACTCAGGTTCGATCGTCGGATGCTTCCCGCACCAACACAAACGAATCAAGGAGGGCTAAGAGAGATCTTTTGTTTGGGCAACTTCAAACCTTCACCATGAAGACCAATGAGACTGTAAGTCAAATGCACGGTAGATTCAAGGAGATAGTCAATGGGCTTCATGTAATAGGTGAGAAAATTGATAATCGGGATCTAGTAAGGTATGTTCTTCAATTCTTTCTTAGAACCACCTTATGAGCATCAATGGTTGATGCATATAAGGTTTCTAGAGATCTCTCTTTAGTTAAGCTTGATGAATTATTTTGCGAATTTGAACTTCATGAACAAGTTAATGTGTCTTCAAAAGAGAAGGGTATAGCTCTCATTGTAGAAAGGAAGGAGAAGAAAAAGAAGAAAGAAAAGAAAGTGGAATCCTCATCATCCAAATCCGAGCAAGAGTCATCGGATAGTGATGATGAAATGTCGGCAAGTGAAGTAGCTCATTGTGTTAAGAAGATGATGGGAAGAACAAGAAGATTCACAAGGAAGGATGTGAAGAAGATATTTCAACCCTCAAAAGGTAAAAGTAGTCAAAGTTCAAGTTTTAACATTAATGTCATTTGTTATGGATGTAACAAGAAATGACACATCAAGACAAATTGTCCGGAATTGAAGAAGAAAAGGAAAAGAAGAAGAAGGAGAAAAAGAAAAAGGAAGCCATGGTGGCCCAAGCTACATGGGATACACCAAGCATTAACTCATCAAATGAAGATGAGTTATGCCACGTTACCCGACATATGACATTTATGGCATTTGAAGATGACAAAGAAGGATCAAGTCAAGAGGAAGTGTCAAGTGAAGAGGATTCGCCAAATGAAGAGGAGTCAAGTGATGAATCATCAAGTGATAATGAGGTAAAAGAATCTCCAAAAGTAGAATTTCTTTATAAAACTATTGCTCATCTCAAGAATGCCTTCATTAAATCACAATCTAAGGTGAAGACCTTGAAGGGAAAACTTAAGTCTATTAGAAATGATACATGTATATCTAGTGAGTCAAGTATGCTCAAGGAAGAAAATGAAAGATTGAAAAATGACGTGGTTAAACTAAGAGCGTGTCTAGAGAAATTCACAAATGGATCCAAATATCTAGATATGATCATTAGAGACCAAAGAGACATTTACAACAAAGTCAGAATAGGATATAAACCTAAGAAAAAAAAAGTTGCATACATGTCTCTAATCAATAGTACTAGAAATGATGCACTTAGAAACAAAGTCAAGAAGAATCTTAAAGGCAAGGTAAAACAAGCTTGGGTACCTAAGAAATATTTGAATGATATTTCCGAATCAAGTGCATGGATACCAAAGAGTTGTGTGTTTTATGTTGCCTAGGTAGAGGAGAAGAAGGATGCAAGTATGTGGATTGTGGATAGCGGTTGCTCAAGACACATGACCGGTGATGTGAGCAAGTTCTCCATAATAAATTATATAAAGAAAGGAACGGTATCATTTGGAAATAGTGGAAAGTTCAAAATTATAGGTAAAGGTACAATTGAGGTATCATCTACAATTATCATTCATAAAGTCATATTGGTTAAAAATATGTAGTTCAATTTACTTAATGTTAGTCAATTATGTGATACCGGATACAATGTGGAGTTTCACCTTGATAAGTGTTTAGTTAAGCACAAGGGTCTTGAAGATGTTGTGTTAAAAGGATATAGAAAAATAAATCTCTATTATATTGATCTTTCATATGCTTCTAACTCTTCTATTAAGTGTTTGATATCAAAACAAGAGAAAGGATGGCTATGACATAGAAGACTTGGGCATATCAACGTGAAGAACATAGTCAAGGTAGCCAAGTTGGAGCTAGTAAAGGGACTACCAAAAATCAAATATATCAAGGACAAATTATGTGATGCATGCCAATAGGGTAAGCAATCAAAGTCATCACATAAAGGTAAAACTTTAATTAGTACTTCATTACCATTAGAATTATTGCACTTGGATCTTTTTGATTGTCATAGAACACTTTCATTGATAGGTAACAAATATTATTTGGTGATAGTTGATGATTACTCTAGATATACTTGGGTTTATTTCTTGAAACATAAGGGAGAAACTTTAGAAATAATCATAGGATTTACCAAGAGGGTAAAAAATGAAAAGAACATAAAAATTGATAGAATCCAGAGTGATGATGGTGGAGAGTTTGAGAATGTGAACTTCTCTATGTTGTGTTTAGAAAATGGCTATAAGCATGAATTTTCTTGTCCAAGAACACCTAAACAAAATGGTATAGTAGAAAGGAAAAATAGGGCTCTACAAGAGACGGCTAGGACCATGCTTAATGCATACTCATTACCTAGCTACTTGTGAGCCGAAGCGGGTAATACCACTTGTACATCCAAAATTGTGTCTTCATTCATAAATTTTTAGGAAAAACACCCTTTGAACTATGGAATGGAATGATTCCTTCAATTCATTATTTCAAAGTCTTTGGGTGCAAGGTCTATATTCTTAATGCCAAAGATGACTTGGGAAAATTTGATGCCAAGTCAAATGAGGGAATCCTAGTTGGATACTCATCTACTAGTAGAGGATATAGAGTATGCAATAAAAGAACTCAAACGGTTGAAGAATCATCCAATGTTGAATTTGATGAGTCTACTAGCACTTATCCTAGGAAATCATCTATTAATAAGGATATAATTGAACACCATCAAAATATTACTCAAGGAATACAAGACCTACATCTAGGGGGTATTGATCAAGGGGGAGGAAGAAATATTTCGGATGATGAAAAAAGTAATGGAAACAACAAACACCATGAAGGTGATGATCCCATTATTTCTAGGACCTTAAGGCATCATCAAGATCACCCTATTGATCAAGTAGTTGGAGATGTTGCACAAGGGGTAAGGACTAGATTCTATTTTAAAGATCATACTAGTCAAATTTTCCTAATATCATAATTTGAACCAAAAACAATTGATGAAGCCTTGGTTGATACGGATTGGATTCTAGCAATGCAAGAAGAGTTAAACCAATTTGAATGAAGTAATGTATGGGAGTTAGTCTCAAGACCTAATGGTAGTACACTTGTTATAACAAAATGGATTTTTAGAAATAAATTGGATGATCAAGGGAGAGTCACTAGAAATAAGGCTAGGTTGGTAGCTAGGGGGTTCAATCAAGTAGAGCAACTTGATTATGATAAAACCTATGCTCCGGTAGCTCGATTAGAATCCATCCGAATCTTATTAGGATATGCCGCTTACATGGATTTTAAACTTCACCAAATGGATATAAAGTCGGCTTTCCTAAATGGATCTATTAAGGAAGAAGTTTATGTAGAGCAACCATCCAGATTTGAAAATATAGATTATCCGAATCATATTTATAAACTTAAGAAAGCATTATATGGGTTAAAACAAGCTCTTCAGGCTTGGTATGAGAGACTTTCATCTTTTTTAATCTCTAAGGGTTTTAGAAGAGGGTCAATTGATCTAATATTATTTCTAAAGTCTAAGGATGGAGACATTTTTGTTGCCCAAGCCTATGTTGATGATATCATTTTTGTCTAAACAAATAATGAACTTCTTCAAGACTTTATCAAACACATGGAGAGTGAGTTTGAAATGAGTCTAGTTGGAGAATTGAGTTTCTTTTAGGGATTACAAGTCAAACAAACTAGTGAAGGAACTCATGTCTATCAAACCAAATTCGCTAAAAAACTTATCAATAAATTTGGGTTGGAAAATGCTAAAGGAGCATCTACTCCTATGGGGACTAATACCAAGATAGATAGTGATCAAGAAGGAAAATTAGTAAATCCAAAATAATATAGGAGCATGATTGGTAGTTTGTTATACCTAACCGCTAGTAGACCAGACATATTATTGGTGGTAGGAGTGTGTGCAAGATACCAATCATATGCCAAAGAGTTGCACTTAGTAGCGGTAAAGAGAATTTTGAGATACATCAAGAGCACTCTTAATGTGGGTCTTTGGTATCCTAGGACTCGGAATTTTGACTTAATTGGATATATCGATTCAGATTATGCGAATTGCAAATTAGATAAAAAGAGTACTAGCAGTGGATGTCAATTTCTTGGACCTTCCCTTGTAAGTTGGAGTAGTAGAAAATAACCTTGTGTGGCCTTGTCCACAACTGAAGCCAAGTATGTGGCCATGGGTGGTTGTGTAGCTCAATTCCTTTGGATGATGCATACCTTAGAGGATTATGAGCTCCACTATTCCAAAGTCAAGGTACTGTGTGACAATGTGAGCACTATCAATTTGACCAAAAATCTGGTGCATCACTCTCGAACAAAGCACATTGAGGTCAAACATCACTTCATTAGAGATCATGTGGCAAGAGGTGACATTGAACTAATTTATGTTGCCTCTAAATCTAACCTTGCCGATATCTTTACCAAGCCTTTACCCGAAGCGGAGTTCACCTCCCTTAGGAGAGAACTTGGTATGTGCCTTGTAGAATAATGGATTTAGCTTTGCATGATCCCTTGCTTGTACTTAGATATCATGTGAGATACTAGGAAGATGCATTTGGTTCATCATGTTAGTTATGATGCATTACTTTGAACCAAAATGACATCTAGAGACATTAATCCTTCATTAGATCAATCATTGGGAAGGTTTGTGCAAAATTAATGTGTACATCGCTCCTTGAACATGATTGGAAATTTACCTCAGTGGCACGAGTTTCATGCATACGAATTCGGATGAGATGTACAAATACCATACCAGCAAATGCAAAGACTGCATTATACTCCAGTGTACATGGAGCCTTCATAAATTTTGGCTCATGAATATACTACCTCCCTTAGCTAACTCTTAAACCTTGTGCCAATATTGGGATCCAGGACATTTATATATTTATATATATATTTTTCCCCAGACGACATTGCTAAGATATACCTCTCCACAAATTTTCATGATTTTTGAAGGTGTGTAGACTTCTTGGTGAGTTTATGAAATTGGCTCCAAAATAATGCTGACAGGAGTACCAGTTGACTGGTACAGATACCAGTCGACAAGTAATAGTAAATTTTACGAATAGAGAGGTTCTGTGAGTTTTTTGTTTCAGGCACCAGTTGCCTGATATACACATCAGTCGACTGGTAATCACATTTTTATAACTTTCTGCGTGACAGGCGACACGACGAAAACCCTAGTTCCATTAGTCGCCTGTCGTTGCTCGTGTTCCAGAGGATCTCCATACCGTCTCCATTCACCTTCGGCCTCCTAAAACCCCTCTCCTTCCTCGATCTACTCTCTCCTTCCCTCGTTGCCGACTTTGGCTTCCTTGGTTGCCTCTCGACGCCATCGACAATCCCTCAACTGCAACTGTGCTTTCTTCGTTCCTCCTTCGATTTCAGTAGCTATGGAATGAAGGTAACTCTTCTTCCACATATTTCTCAAGTTTAGTTGTGATTTAACCCTAATATTTCTTTATTGTGTGTCTCTTCTGTTGCACGTCTCTGCTTGGCTGCCTATTGCCCACATTTGCATTGCATTTCCATGATTAGGGTTAGGCAAAAATACAAAGCTAGCGAGGGAACGTCCCGGCAGTCCGCCCCGGTTCCTTCGACGGATCGGTTTCGTTCCGAATCCGAACGACAACGATTCGCCAATACTAACTTTTCTATGATGAATTGTCGGTATCTTAACCAAACCTATTTTAATGAAATCGTTCATGATATCATGGAGACCATTCTGTACTTTGGTTTAGATAGGTTGGTTTATTGCATGCATACCATAAATTTGGATCTGTGCAGGAAATTCTACAATAACCTACATCCCAGTGCCAACACAGGTTATGCATGGGTGTCTCGGGTTGGTGGGGGTGGACATTGAGTTCACTCCTAGCATCCTTCAGTCGTTTTTAGGGTGTAGGGGGTTCCAATAGCACATTTACATGTTTTCTTATTGTTGTTGAGCCTTTTACTGATTCATTTTCTCATCTATATCTCGAGGAGATCCATCAGTATTACTTTAATGCTCCTAGGGATCCTCTGAGGCGCATCTTTGATGCCACACGTATGTCTGCCCACAGTAACATCCTATACAAAATTGTTATTACATGTATCCTCCCTATTGTCACTAGAGGGCAAGACAAGATTCGACTACCCCATCTAGTCATGATGTATGCTTTAGAGCACCGGGTCGATATTGACATTGCTCTCCAGATCTTTGAGTCCATCTTACATTTCTCTAGCCCTGCCCAGGGTAAGTTATACATGTCATTCTGTCACATCTTGACTTCATTCTTTGCATCTAGAGGTATAGATGTCACTAGAGGCCAGTAACATCAGTTGTCTAAGGATTATGATCAGATTGGGTCCTGACAGCTATCTTTAGCAGGGATTGAGAGATGTCAGGGAGTGATGGTCTGGCGCGGTCAGGCTGCAGAGGACTCTGATGATGAGGAGGAGGCGGACGCTCCTGCTCTAGCTCTGGCACCAGCTCCTACTCCTATGACTGTTGAGGATCGGTTGACGCGGTTGGAGGAGATAGTATGTCAGGGTATTCAGGAGTTTCATGGTTTCCAACAGGATTGGGTCGTCTCTCAACAGCGTCAGACAGAGATGTATGAGATGATGCAACGCTAGGATTTGGCTTACCAGGCTCCTCCACCTCCTCCTTCTAGTGATGATCTTTAGGCACACTACCTCGGTCCAGTTAGTGTCAAGATTTGTTTTAGCTTTAGCTCTCTCCTGGTTATCTCGAACACTATTGCTACTATTCTAGTCTACTATTTTTCATGACTCTGCTAGTTGTATGATTGTTGTATGCTTCATATGACATTGATGACTACTATGCACTACTGTGATGCTTATCATTTGTCTATGGTTATCTTTGTCTTTTCTTCTTGATTGTTTTTGTTCGGTTCCTCCATTTCAGGATATGCCTTATCTGTGTGTTTTGAAATTTTTTGCTTTCTATACTTTTTGCTCTTGGAGGATATTTTGGTTTAAGGGGGAGGCTAGATTCTTGTTGTCATATACTTTCTCTATCTTTTTGTTGTGTGTCAAAGGGGGAGCATTATGTGGATGGTTTAAGTTAGATATATCATTATGCCTACGATTCATGTTATGCCTATACTTCATGGATATTATCATCTTACTATACTTTATGGTTGTTGCATGACCTAACTTAAACAAACTTGCCAAACATAAAAAAGGGAGAGATTGTTGGAGCAATTATGCTCTAGACATTGCTCATTATTGATGTTTGGTTAAGTAAGTTTAAGTTAGGCATTACTTGTGATCTAACATAAATATTGAGTAAGCAGACACGAAGAAAAGACCAAGTATGAAGACTTGGCAAGGAAAATCCCGGAGGTGCGACCTCTTGGCAAAAGGAAACTTAGCATGACAAAGCCAAAGGTAACACTTGAAGGCAAGCGCAAGGATGAGGAGTCATGGAGACAAAAGCATCCTAAGGGCGCAAGGCTGA
Organism: Zingiber officinale; assembly: GCF_018446385.1. Taxonomy (NCBI): domain Eukaryota; kingdom Viridiplantae; phylum Streptophyta; class Magnoliopsida; order Zingiberales; family Zingiberaceae; genus Zingiber; species Zingiber officinale. Next base: position 14,831,375 of record NC_055986.1, on the reverse strand, counting down.
TGAAAGATGCTTGGAGGCATAAAGTCTAAGCTAAGGAAATAATTTAAGTGTGTAAAGTGATGTAAAATCTCAAACTATAAGCTGTTGTAATTCTCAAAGCTGTAAGGTACCAGTCGATTGGTGCCCACACTAGTCGACAAGTACCAGATAAACAAAACATACAAGAGGCAGACGACAGGACTGCAATCGAGTACCAGTCGACTGGTACCAGTTCCAGTCGACTGGTACCAGTTCCAGTCGACTGGTAAGTGATCGTTGTAGTGTGACGGCAGAAAATCTTACCAAATCTTAAGTGCCATTGAAGCGCATCAGTCGACTGATATGCATATCAGTCGACTGATGTCGGGAAAAACTATAAAGGTAATTCTTGGAGCTTAGAGAAAAAGAAGAACTACTGCGCTAACAAAAGTGCTCAAAAAGTGACTCCTAAGTTGCCAGAATTTCAATCTCCTCCTTCAAAACTTAGCTCTCATCTTGTAAAAGGAAGAGACAATTGTGTAAAGATTTCTCCACCTTCGCTCTTGTTTCGGAAAGGAGAAAGTCTTAGTGAAGCTTGATCGTGTGGGTGTGTGTCTTGGATTAGTCACCTCAAGGAGGTGGAGACCAAGTAAATCAAGGAGTTATCATTATTTTCTTAGTATTTCATTATTTCTATTCTACTCTATTTGCTTCCACTAACAAGTTGTAGGTGAAAATCAAAGAAAAGCTATTCACCACCCCTCTAGCCAAACGTAAAGGTCCTATCAAAAATCTCCATCGATCAAGTCTTGAGAGAAAGCACTAACTTACGCTTCTAGAGTAATCAAGGGAGAGTCCATGACCACTCGATTAAACTATTGTAAATATTCTTTTAAGGGTTCTTTGAATTTCTACCTGAGGGCAAACAAATCATGTGATATTTTTTGGTATCTTCGGCTAGTTGCAAAGTGTTGCATGAAGACAACCTTAAACTTTTCAAATGTTTGAATAGAAGAGATATGGAGTCTACTAAACCATCTATGCCCCAATCCCGAGAGCATGTCAAGAAAACTCGATACTTGATGCAATCTGTACAGTAATGTAACAAAGAAGCATTCTCAAATTTGCAAATGTGATCTTTGGAATATGTAGTATCATTATATTCTTCAATCTGCAACACCTGAAAGTGTCTTGGTAACTCATCTTGGAGTATGTCCCTCAAAAATGGAGGGTCTCGAAGAGCTTTCGTTCTACCATATCAAGAACCCTTTTCTCTTGGAGAATCCCGATGAGAGATTTCACTAGAAGATTCTATAAAATGTTCTCTCGCGAGAGACTTATCAATGAGTATGGGAGAAGCAATCTACAACATTCCCGTAAGACAAGGTACTTTTTGGTGTGTCGGTGTCACTTCAATTTATCGAAATCCTCTGTTGCCATGACGATGACATTAGATCTTCCAACATCATCCATCTTAATGCCCCAGTTCAAGTCTTTAACTCAGCTTTTCCTACAGACAACATCAATTTGATCTTGTTCATGAATACCAATGGGTGAATCACCAATGAGTTAGTTTTGTTGCCAACTTAATCACCTATCGCTGAATGGAAACGAGAATAATGGTGTGGTTCCATGAGCTTAGACGAAGGTAACCAAGAAGAAAAAGGTTAAAATGACAGCCAGAGGGTTCCCTAGTGCGCCCACTCCGATGCTCAAGTTAGAGAATGAAAAAGAAGAGCAATATTAGTGTTTAGATGTATGTGTGTGTATACCTTGAATGCCAAAAAGGACTACCTGTGAGTGCAATCGACCTAGGTTTGATCGGGTACAATCATGTTTTTGATACGTGTGTCAAAGAGTTTAAGTTAGGTTTCACATTAGTTTGATATGTATGTTTGAGTCATATAGGACTTAGTGAACCACACATGAGAAACTTGGTGCGGCCAAGTTTGGCTCGGGTCCTTGAGATCAGCGAAGGATGGTGCATCTGAGGGACCGTCAAATGAGGAGAAAAGGAGTAAGCCGAGGGAAACTAACTTTGAGGCAACGTGAAAGATGGCACAAAGAGGAGATGCAGGCTCGTGTGTATTTGAGGGATGAAGATCGAGGAAGAAGGCTTCAAGAGTGACTCCGGAGAGGATAAATATGAGTGAATGTAGGGGTCAGTTGACTGATACTGAGGCCAATCGACTGGTCCAAATTCACGAGGGCACAGAAATAGTTGTGAAAATCAATGGACTAGTATTGTAGCCAATCAACTAGTATACTCTAGTCAGTCGATTGGTATTGTAGCCAGTTGACTGGTATACTGTAACAATCAACTAGTAAAGAGTCATTGAACAGAATCATAGATTCTGTGGAGACCCATTGGCTATGTCCAACGGCTATACCTGTCGACTGATGTATGGACTAGTCAACTGGTGTAGGAAATGAGTTGACATGAGATCAACTCTTTTCCTCTCTATTTAAAGGAACTTTGGGGCATGAAGGAGGTAACTGATTCTTGTTGAATACTCCTAAGTCATTGCCCTCAAACCTCCAAGCCAATTCTCTTCCTCCTAAAACTAAATCTCCATCTTGTAAAGAGGAAAAGAGCTTTTTGAAAGGTTCTACTCCACCGAGAAGGAGTAAGTGTTAGCTAGAGTTTGTCAGGAAATCATCCATTGACGGATAGAGATCGTCCACCTTATGGACATGCCATAGAGTAGGAGCTTTATCTCTGAACCACGTAAATGAACGTGTAGTGTGGTTTAATTTCTTGTCTTTGTAGTCTTTAGATTAACTTCCTTTAATTTATATTATTTGTATTTTCATTACGTAACTAACCTTGTAGGAAGTTAACAATTTGGGATAAACGGTATTCAACCCCCCTTCTAGCCGGTCTAAGATCCCCAACACTATCTTTTATAGAGAGATGACAGACTTTTTCCTTTCGTTCCGATCTTCACATTATCATTATTTAATTTCTTAAATAATCCAAGACTTATTCACGCCACTGTCATTTTTTCTAAAATAATCTAAGATTTATGTGATAGTTATCTTTTTCATAAAATGGTCTTGCATTTCAAATCAAGTCGCCAAGGAGACGGGAGATCAAGGAGTTGGGATGTCGAGGAGTCGAGATGTGCCCAAGATGCCGAGGTACAACCAAGAAGTCGAGGTGCAACTAAGAAAAGAAGTTGGGGTGCACCCTAAAAGTTGGGGTGCACCCAAGAAATCGAGGGTGGACTCAGTTTTCCCTTTGTTGGAACCACCATCTCAATAAAATCGCCAACTTCTCTTATCCATGTGATGCCCACTAATTACCCTTCGGATCACTCACATAACACACATACTACAATTGAACTATATGTGAAGTTGGGGTACTACGTCAAAAGTCACCACACTTCTTGGATTTGCTTGGTAGATAGAATATGAGATCGAACTGTCTATCCTAGAATTAGTTAGGATGTAAGATCTAGATACTTGGTAAAAAAATTGTAAAACAGGATATACCCTCGGGGCTATGAAGTGATGGTAAAAAGTGAGATGAACTCTTTAGATAATAAGATTTAAATCTCATCTATGACATATTATATTTGGGAAGTTTAAAAAACATATAACACTATATCGATTCATCTCTGCTTCCTAATTACTTTAGTAATTAATAGAAAACTTCGATAATATTGGACCGGTCATCTCCAATAGCATAGTAAGAGCAAAAAAGTTAAACAGGATATCTGTTCTACATATTGATTGTCGTAATCTGTGGAACCTAATATCAATGCAAGGTTAAACAGGATGGGTTTGCCATGAGGACACTAACTTTTATTCTGTTTTTTTTTTAAGTAAAGCTAAATGAACTTTCTCACATCCACTTACAAAATATGATCTACCTAAGAGGTCTTACAGAAAACGTCTACGTATATATTCGAAATAGAGTGATGATAGAATAGTAATTATTTTTCAGATGGATGAGATAACGGAATTGAGGAGAATCTAAAAAAAAAAAGACAAAGAAATCTCATGATTTTCTGAAAAATAAAACTCTATTACTAGTAGAGGGCTAAATCCTCGTACGATTAAAAAGTCTCCATGCATAACCATGGACAAAGCTCGATTCCGAATTTTGAATTAAAAATTATGACCTTTAAAATTCAAAAAGTCAGGTTGTATTGATCTCCATCACATAGTACACTATTATAATTGCTAAACAACGGCCTAGTCCCAGAATTGAAAGCTTAGGCTGTACAAAAGACGGTTTTATTGATCAATTTTCCTTTTTATGATCAATTTTCCTTTTAAACTTTTAACAAACACATATATGGCCAAAATAGCCTTGCTGAATCCATGCATGTTGTTAATAACTCGAGGAACTTGTTGTACTCCATGAGCCATCAATTCTTGTAATTGCAGTCTCAATCTTGTCCTTCAGTTGAGCACTCCCCATTTCATCACTCTGCACACAAATATCTTCGTTGAATTATATACACATATACAGATTTTTAAGTCGATCTAGAATGCTATGATAATTTCCAGTTTAGCTTCAGAATTTTGATGTGAATGATGGCGGTACAGTATGGATAACCAAGTCTTTTTGTCCAGTGGATGCATGTTACGCGTGCTAATGAGAAAAAGATATACACATAGATCAGTTTTGTCCTATGTGTAATAACACCATTTGAATCAAAGTTGTATTCCTCATAAATGAAATATAAAATATAGTTTTTTTAATTGACGAGAAGAGTCATGTGTTAAATGAGATTAACATGGAAATAGGAGAATTGGCTTTGGCCGGGAGTTATTGGCCAACCCCCTGGAATCATGGTGTTGCTTTTCATTGTTGAAGAGAGAACTCCTAGAGCTTTCTAGCACTCGCATCACAGTTGGTTGAAGGCCAGTTTTAATAAAAAAAAAAATTATCGACTTTTAACATGTTAAAATTGTCCAAGGAAGGAAGTTTACAGTACCTGAATGAACAGAGTATGCAAGAGGCTGCCGGCAACGCAGGTGATGTTGGCTGTGATGACCTTGATGTTGAAAGACTCGAATAGATCGCACAGCTTGATCATGGTGTCTCTCTTCTTGTTGCAGGTGATGCTTATAACCATGGTTTTCTCCCCAACTTCAGTCACTTTAAGCTGCACGCGATGCCACCAAAACAAATCATTTGCTGAATTAGAGAAAGTCTCTGTTTTTTGTTCACGATCAGAAACTAAAAAGTGTAATGAAAAAGAAAAGCGGAAGGGGAGAGCATGTTTAGTTACATCCACAACTTGGATCGGTGGCGAGTTGGGTGAAACTAGAGCAGACGCAGTTCTTTTCTTCTTTCTATGCACGAGGCGCAGATTATCATATTGCGCAACGTCGTCAACCGAAGTTAACTCTTGTTTGAGTTTTGATTCAAGCTCCGATATCTCTGCTTCCATCTGCCTTTCTTCTTCTTGAAGCTGCACAATGTAATCTATCGCGTCTTTTATGATGGACGCCTTGTTCATCTGAGTCGTTCACATTGATAAATAACTAACTATCAGATATTAGAAAAGAGAGAAAACAAATAAAAAAAAAACAACCAGGCGAGTGGTGAGGTTTTACCTTGGTGATTTTGGGGACGATGCTTCGCAGCGCGTAAAGTTTATCGTCTAGCTTCTTCCGGCGATTCCTCTCCATGGCAATGGTCTTGGCCGGCGGTGGCGCCGTGGCCGGCGGCGGCTCCCTGGCCGGCGTCGGCGAAGAGACACCATCAGGGGAACTAGAACCATAGTAGCCAGCGGACACGGCCTCCTCAAGTCCCCAGCTGTATAAGAACAAAAGAGACGTTAACCCGGAAACAGAGTCACTGCACAGATGTCGTAGTTCATAAATAACAATACTCTCAGGTCGATTCCAATTAAAGAAGAAATCAAGAAAAAGAACAATCAAGAAAAGCAAAAAGATCCTGATTTTGTTCACAAAACCATTTCTCCAATTCAGGAACCTCGATCGACAGATGAAAGAATGAAGGAGAAGAGATGGTGGCCTGGATGAGAGTGTGTACCTCTCCAGCTCTTCGAAGTCCACGAAGCGCTTAGTTTCCCAGTAGAAGTCGTACTCGGCATTCATGTCGTCCATCGCTACGTTCCAGTCGATAGTTGTTGGACTAATGGGGGTGGACGGAGGAAGAGAGATGGCTTTTATAGGGAAGGAAGACAGAGATGGTCCTATATCTGTTAGCATACGATGAGTCTGAGTCATTTATAGCGAGTAATAACCGGGATGGTCCTAAATTTATTTCTAGCGAAGGAATCAAATAGTTTATATTGATAAATCCTCTGAAGTTAGAGAATCCCCTCAAGTCTTCACTTTTGAAAAATACTTCAGGCTAATCCACCGCCTATGAGAATTAATAATAAACATAGCCTCTGTTAATAATAAAATAGCTAAATTAGCTCCGGCATAATTTATGTCATTTTCAATGATGACCTGTGAAATTAAACATAAGAAAAAACTAATAAATAAATAAATAAATTCTTTCTTATTATTATGTATAGTATTTTAGGCAAAATCAAAACACGTTCTAAATTGAAGATTCCTTTTTCAAATTAAAAAAAATAAATAAATAGATATCTCTCAATAATTTCATTTCAAAAATATCATTTTGATTCTAGGTTATCATTACTATAATATGTAGAAATTATCGGATAACTGTTACCATATATTTAAGATGAGTTTAAAATTTAAAATTTAAGATTTATACCTTGTAAAATTTATCGAGTAATTGTTACAGTGTGTAGATTCAGTAGTTACTATGATGTATTTAAGATGAATTTAAAATTTAAGATTGTAGCAATTATATAATAGTTTGTACAACTGTTTTAAATTGATTTTGATTAAGTTTAAATTATGTTGGCTATGCTCACAAAAAGTATTTCGATATAAGTGTTTAGAGACTTTAAACCTTAAATTTTAAATTCTAAACTGATTATAAACACATTATAACAATTACTGAGTAGCTTCTACATATTATAATAATTACTGAGTAGATTCTATATAATATAAATCTTAAATTATAAATTTTGAACTCATTTTAAATAAATTATAATAGTTAATCAGTAATTTCAAAAGGTATTTTCACGATAACTATATTGAAGGGACAAATTATATATATACATATATAATTTGGACCGCCCTATTTTTTTATTATTTTTTTTGCTTTAAAATTCCCCTATTGGTGTATTGTGGCATAGCACTTCAATGAGTTCCTCTGTTCCTCAATAGAAATTAGTGCACTTGAAAAAACACCAAAAGACGAAAAATTAATTGAATAGAAACATAGACTCGTGAAAATAATATTTTCCATTATTAAAGTAATTTAAAATTAATCCATTTAAATTCAAAGACGAACATGCATGATTTAGGAAAGCAAATATATAAACGTGTGCGTGTGCGTTAAACAAAAACACACAGGTACAGAATTAAAATAAAATATAATATTTTATTTATCACAATTAAACTTAAACAAACTATTAATACATATTTTAAGATTATTCTCGTCCTAGACAGAAAAATCAGATGAAATCAACCGATATTCAAAATTTCTAGCTACACCCTACACTTAATATTAGTTGTAAACTATTTGACGATGGCACTTAGTTGTTACAAATACGAATTCCAATTTCTATAATTATTTAGTGGCGTCTTGATAAATTTTCAGTACAATTTAGAATTATAAAAATAAAATAAATAACTAATTTGAGATTCACATGTGAATTTAATGTAAGATCCATACAAATAAAATAGCAGAGTTGCCTTCAATCTGAATAACAGAATAAGCGTACGTTCCAATAATTTCGCTGATGTAGGTAGTTTGACAAGGTGCCAATTTGTTAACTGATTCTCCACGCATTTAATTAAATCGATACGAAACTAAATAATGATGCAGTTGAATACTACCGACCCTAACCTGGCCTTATTATACTATAAGTTAATGTCAAAAATAATAATAAACAATCTTTGTATATATAGTTAATACTATATTCTTGTGGTGCCTATTGAAACCGCTTATAGCGATGTTGCTGCGCCCATGGTTGTGGTAAAATGGAAGTTATCGACGCCGTTGCTGAAGTAGAAGTGAGCCTTAGCAGCATACAGTTTTCAGACTTGGATTTAACCTATTCGGCTATTTGGAATGGATTGTCAACTTTAATTTTCAGTGGTACTGGCAATGGTACGATTCTTTGAAATTCAATCTTGTGGATGGTGCATATTCAATAATCTAGTACAATTAGGCATTAGTTTAAGCACTTGACACAGTATCAAACACATATTAAGTGAATTAAACAATTCCGTGCGCGTGTTAATGTCGGCCGAGTTTGAATTGTCTTAGGTTGAGGGATGGATCAGAGCCCTACTTATCGAAAAGGGTCTGAAATCGTTTCAAAATTATATTGCAAGAATAGTAGTTTGTACCTTTGTTTTTTGTTTTTTGTTTTTAGAGGGGAGAGGGTTTGTGTTTTATGTGGAGATTTTAAAGACTAGATCATGTCCTCTTCATCAATCTTTGAAAAAAAAAAAGGAAATGGAAAACATAACCATTAGCTCATGCTTATCTCATATTTCATCAATTCAAATTCAAGTAGGCTAGATTGATGTATAACGAGCTAGGCGAGGTAACAAGTCAAATAGATTAGTCATTTGGGTGAGTAGATCGGTTGGATTGATTGAATTAGCCAGTAATAACACTTCTGATGTGATACAAGTCAATTAATTAAGCATATCAATCGATCAATCTAATTGAGTTTGATGATCAAGTTAGATGGGATGGTTGATCTTACAGGTACGAGAGGTTGGCTAGTCAAACTAAATGAAATAATTAACACGTGCATCAATTAACATTTAGTTAGCTAGTCGAATAGAGTTGAATCAACTGAGTCAATAAGTTTGACCGATCAAATCAAATTAGTTGGACTGATCAAATTAAGTACGTCAGTTGAACGACCCCAAACATTAATAGAAAGAATAATATCTATTTTTTTTTTAAAAAAAAAGAAGAAACTTTCATTAATTAAAATATAATTTTCTCAGTAAACAAACTGATCTACATGGCGGTGAGTCATATTGCATTGCATCCTTATAACTTGTTTCTCAATGACAGTGACGACACATGTATATACAAATTCTACTGATGAATTATTTCTTAGCAAACAAATTCCATAGTCGTCATTTTTACATTGCATCACGTTTCTCTGTGATGGTGACAAGAAAACGAAATTTGCTCAATTACGATACATTCGATGGATATTGTTGATATACATTCGATGGATATTGCGGATATGGATTCTCATTATATTTGCATAGTTTAGACTATATATATAGAGAGAGAGGGGCCTAATCCATTACGCGGTAATGGTAAGTAGTAAATTATTAAGGAATTAATCAGCCATTTTGACTTTAATCCCATAAACGTTGGGATATAAAAGAAAACTTCTGTATTTGAGAAAATTGACACACTAGAACGCTTACCGCTCCTGATTTATAATCAACAAGCTTGTCGCGGTCCGGATCCTCAACCAAGTTTTCAATAGATTTAATTTACTGCATATACATGCAATTGTCTACATGCATCTTATAGTCAATTTCAGAAATATGAACAGGAGAATGGCAACAAATTGGTGTCAATCGAGCAGACATCGAGTATTATCAGCCTCATAATAAAATAAAAACATAAATTATAAAGAATATTTAGTTGGGAATAAAAAAATTTATATATATTTATAATAGTATGATATCGTATACTTTACATTTAAATCTTTATAGTTAGATTTATTTTTCAATTATCTCAAAAGGTCTTATTACTTATAGTAATAGAGATATATTCTATTTGTTTAAATGTATGATCTTTTGTATATTATTTTAATATAAGATTGTGACTATATTACTAATAACAGACATCCAATAATATATTTTACATTTTCCAAGAATTGACTTTAAAATTTATTAAAGTAAATATCCATATAGATATCAATTATGTAAACCCATAAGGTAACAAATTGATGTCCATTAGAGCAAAATGTGAAGTTGCCACCTTAGTCCTTAATAGTCCTTCCAAAACGATTCCACAATTTCTGGAAAGGGATAAATCATAAAGGATATTTGTTATAGTACAGTGATCTTTATATGGGAGAGTCAGACACTTAGTGAGATATTTTACACTTGTTGAGAATTGACCGCAAGAACTATTGAAATAATCACCCATAGAGACACCAACTATGTCAACCGTGGGATAACAAATTGGTTTCCATGATGATAAAAGGTCATGCATGCGCTGACTCCGAGTGCCCAACACGATCGATCTCCTAGTCATCTATAAAAAGATAAATTACGAGTGATTTTTTTACCTTTTAAATAATTACCATTACATGGGAGGACATAAACCTGATAAACATTTTATCGTTAGGAATTTACCTCTATCTCTTGATGGTAACACCTTGTATAATAACCATCCTAGCTACAAAGTCTGTCCCGCATGAACTACAAATTGGCTTCCATGAATTATATCAGGAATGTTGATTCTCAGTTGAATGAATCGAAGCATATGAGCCAGTCAGTCTGATCTGTCTGTCGCTCCTGTGAATGAAGTCAGTTTGACGTTCATATTTTGATGACCTTGGCCGCAGTTCACGAAGCAGCGAACAGACGGCCACACTAGAAAGTCCGGGCTACCCATCATGTGTTCCTCAAGTGTATGGTCTAAACTTCTGGTCTTCGCACCGGCCATTTATTAAATAATTAAACAACACTGATGCTGATGCCTGATGCTGGTCAAGCTCCATTGCAGCTGGAGCACATTAAAATTAAAATGATGTGTGAAACAGAGAACTTGGCCTGCGAGCATCATTGTCTGCCACCCAATTGGTCGAGCCTCGGATTGATGAGTTCCATCATCTATTAGTTTTGAGATGCTTGATTGGTCGATCGATATATCGAGGGGTGACATGCTTCTTCTGCTCCCCCAATCAAGAACCTTTCTCTTCCCTGCTACTTACGTCGATCGATCGATGGGTGACATGTTTCTTCTGTTCCCCCAATTAAGAGCTCTTCTCTTCCCTGCTACTCGCATCATGTCTCTCAGTTCATAATCATTTCTGTCTCACCTAAAAATTGCACCGATGTTCCTTTCTTATCAGATTGAATTAGTCAAGCACCGCGTATGCTGTTTTATCAAATTTATTCCTATAAATCTAATTAAAATCATTGCACTCTCTCATTCATCCATATAATTTTTTTTTTTTTTTACTGAAAACTCAACTGACAGAATTTTTTTTGGTGTGTTATATAGGAAATCAGGGTGGTTCTAGTATATAACATCTTACTATTTAATTACCAATATGGACCTTTAGTAACTAATTTGGATGAATCTATAAAATAAAATAAAATTATGTTAATATTATTTTTTCTTTTTATATTAAAAATAATTTTAAGACTTATTAATAATTTTTTTGATTATTTTTTATATAAAAAATATGTATTGTCATGGTTTTATTTAGTCGCACATCTTAGGATTGACAACACTGCGAATGGAGAAATTTTTATAAATATCTTGGATGGTGACATTGGAAATCATATCTTTTTTGACTTTTTGGCTAAGATCAAGTATAGTATATGTTCTTATCGATTTAATATCTGATATAAAAAATTAAATTAATTTTTTATAAGGAAGAGATTGTTACAGTAGCTTGTTGATGGGGTTCTCCCTTGTATTGCACTACTGTATGAAACTGATGCAACCTTACCAAGTCCAATTTATTGATCTGGGATATTAATTTACGCGTGTTCATATATTATATTACACATGTAATACGTGTCTACGATAACTAATTATATATGAGGAAACAAAAATATCTTTAGAATTTAGTTAAAACTCCAAATTTGAAAATTTATAATCTTGATTGATAAAATATTCAAGGAGAACAAATATAGCTTTGTGCTATAAAAAATAAATAAAAATTTATTCACTTTATTTACAAACTATTTATAGTTGATATTTTTTTATTTAGTCATAGATATATAAGATAGGATATACATCTGTTCCATTGATATTGATTGATATTGAAATATATACTATATTATTGTCTATCATCTAACTCAAAACTCAAGATTTTATCATGACTATAATTTCAGAGAGATGCGGAAGTAGAAATCTATAAGGTCGCTTTTACAATTGGATAACCAATACTGAAATTGGTTGGATTTAGGTGAAATTCTAATTGATCTGGTACACAAAAATAAAAACAAAATCTTTGACAAATAGAATATGTTCATCTAACATATAAATTAAAATTGTAACTTAATTTGTAATAGGAATGACATAATTTTTAATGAAAATTAGAATCTTGAAACTTAGAAGGGCACTAGAGCCGATTGTTTTCTTTGTATTCATGCAACTTTGCAATACATGATACTAAAACTAAAAATCATCTTTCTAACTAGAATTAAAATTTTATCCATATAAATCTTGTAAATAATATATATTATATGGTTAGATATTGTATATATGTAGAATTTTTAAATATACATACAAGTTGTATTTTTGTCATAATATAAAATAAGGTGATTGTTTTGTGAAAATTAACTGATTTTAATTCATATAAAATTTTGTTCAGAATTATTATATTGACTTGAAATATTTAAAATTAGAAGGGAAAAAAACATACTGAGACATTCTATACTTTTATTTTGAGTTTTGAATAAATTTATGTCATATAGAAGATCTTGCGAATGTCTTCATCAGTCAAGTGGATGTTATTGATGTTCCCTAAGAGAATAACACGGAAAATTTTCACAGATTTTTTTTTTATAAAATACTAATGAAGATCTTTAAACTCTTAAGGATGCGAGCTAGGTAGAACCTGAGATCTTTGTAATAATTTGTACGATCTTTGCTATGGCAAGCTGCACTGAAGTTTTCCAGTCTTTGACTTTGTTATTATTTAGTTTTGTCTAAATTAAGTCATCCCATATTAGTTGTTCGTCTTAAACAAAATGTAATACGTAGAAATTAAGAAGAGAGAAAAAGTTTTTAAAAAATGTTAAAAAATATAGAGTATAAAATTATATATATATATATATATAGTTAAGTTAAGAAATCCTAAATCCTAAATAGAAAAAAAATGATTAAATCATCTTAAAAATATAAATAAATAAATCTATATAATCTAATATCCCCTCAAACTCACAATATTATAACTAGAAGCATTGAAAGTTTATCAGACAAGAAACGAAATCTTGAAGTGGAATGTGTCTTGGTAAACATATTAGCAATATATATATTTGAAGGAATGAAAGGTAATGTGATGGTGTCAATATGAATGATCTTGTCTGAAAACTGTAGAGATGACGTGTTGGGCATGGTGGGTCGATGGTTGACTGGTAGGAGACTTCTTACTCCACTGAAAAGCTTTCATTCAATCCTGCGCACACGGAGATGAGCTAATAAAACGTTAGTGCCTAGAAACCAGGGGGAGTCCCTAGCGAAGACCCTACGATTCTCAAGTCAATCCCAGTCCAGATGGGTGAATAAAGAACAGTAGAGGACGTGCGTGCGAGAATAAGTTGGAGATGTTTAGATAACGTACCTTTCCCATGGAGAGGACTCCTCTTTTATATATCGTCTCATATAACCTCTGGAATCATGAGATGGCGAAGTGTGTCAGAGTTTGTTAAGTAAAGGAAAATGTACAACCTAAGCAATGTGTAATAATTATCTGAGGAATCTTTCCCTTACCGACATGTATATCTTTTTTGTCGTTTATAGTTGAGGTTGTTGAAGGAATATGTTGTTATAAATGGTCTGCTGATAGGAGACACGATGGTCCCCGAAGAAGGTTCCAGAAAAATATTCTCTGAGACATAGTTGTTATTCTGACAGATTGTTGGGATTCTCTACTCATGCTATCAGCTGAGTATATCTTGGTCGGCTTATAAGGTCGACCGTCTTCATGCTTGTTCTCACATTAAGCCGCTTTGTTATGTATCGAAGGCTATTTAGAAATTCACAGGAGAAATAATATAATACCTTGGACATGTTGGGAATCTATTTAAGAAACAGTATGACAACCTGTGCGTGCTAGAAATTCATCTGATGACATGTGCGTGTTATAGATCCATCCAGGCAGCAATATGAAGATAAACGTCTTAGACCCGATTGACTTTTGTCCGGTTGTACATATAATGGGCTTCTGGATAAATGAAACTACATTTTGAGCAGTTCAGTTAGTATTTGAGCCAAAGTGCCTTATGCTCGGTCGCCCCCTTGTCTGGCTAGGCGTATAATAACTTGTGGGTAAAGTGCACATGACATTCTGACCGAATTTATAAAGCTATCTTACACTTAGGCCTAGAAGAGATGGGTATAGAGAAGAGATGGGTATGGAGTCTTATAAACCCGTTCGGTTCTATTATTGAATGAATACCCATAGGGCTGACAGGTGATCAGGACGACCAGGCGTAAGTAGAGAGGCTTATACAGTAAGGCGTTCGACCCTCTATTCGACCAGGTCTATAGCTGGTCAAATGTAGGGTGAGTCAATCATTCCGATTGGCCTGTAAGGGTGATCGTCCTTAAATTCGATTAGATTTTGAGTGACCAGACATGCCATCTCTCTAGTTCAAGAGTAAACTTTATCCGACCAGGCACGTATGGTCTGTCCGACCTTTTATCTTACCGGGCATGTATGGAGAGATTTGTGAGATTCTGGCTGCATATATGGCTAGTCTGATATGAGGTAGGTCAAACCCTCCGGTTGGACTATAGGGCAGGACACCTTTAAACCTGATTGACTATTGAATGCCTAGACCTGTTATCTTTCTAGTCCAAGAGTAAAGTTCGCTCAGCTTTGTAACGCCCGCCCCTCTGGTAGGGCGGGATTACGGGGAACATACATGCATATTAATCTATTTCTAAGCAGCGGAAGTATTTATTTCTATATTCTTTTATGTTTTTTTAATTACTTTTCTTTTTAAACACCAATAATTAATTATCTAAACATTTATAATCATATGAGCATGTTAAGCATAATTTAAAATTTAAAAAGTCATGATATCAATTTCCAACATAAGCATGAATAAGTATTAAGTAATCATGCAAGTCCTTAACATAAGATAGGCATAGTTCATAACAAGCATAAATTAACATAAGCAGGTCTTTTTCCTTAGCCGAGCCACCACCACACACATCTCTTGCCCCTCCTGCTGCTCCCTTAGTTTATCCATCCTTTACCTTTATCTGCGGTACAAGGAAAGTAAACTATAAGCACACAGGCTTAGTAAGATCCTTTCTTACTCACAAAAACCATGTATCATAGCATAATCACATAAACATATAGCATGGAGACATAATCATCTAAAACATCATATTATGTAAAAGAGTATCACAACATATCATAGCATATCATTCTATATAAAAGCATCATGTCATATCATATCATATCATAAAAACATATGAACCCTAAACCAATTTCATAACACTTATCATAAAGAACATCATGAGCAAGTTTAGTTTAGGTTCTAAGCTTCCTAGGTCTTTAAATCCTATTATGGCCGAAACTTGCCAAACATAAATCTAGGTTACAAGTAACATAAAAGTATATGAACCCTAAACCAATTTCATAACACTTATCATAAAGAACATCATGAGCAAGTTTAGTTTAGGTTCTAAGCTTCCTAGGTCTTTAAATCCTATTATGGCCGAAACTTGCCAAACATAAATATAGGTTACAAGTAACATAAAAGCATATGAACCCTAAACCAATTTCATAACACTTATCATAAAGAACATCATGAGCATGTTTAGTTTAGGTTCTAAGCTTCCTAGGTCTTTAAATCCTATTATGGCCGAAACTTGCCAAGCCTAACCCTAGGTTACAAGTAACATAAAAGCATATGAACCCTAAACCCATTTCATAACACTTATCATAAAGAACATCATGAGCATGTTTAATTTAGGTTCTAAGCTTCCTAGGTACTTTAATCTTGTTATGGCCGAATGTCTAAGGAGCATAAAACTAAGTCTAAGCAACATACAAGCATAAGAATATCAAGCTAACTTCATATCATATCATAAGGAAAACCATGAGCATATTAGATTTGATTTTAAGCTTTCTTAGACCTTTAATCTCATCATGGACGAAACCCTAAGTGGAATGCATCTAGGTTCTAAGCAACATGCAAGCATGAAAATACTAAGAACTCTTCACCATATCATAAGGAAAGTCATGAGCATGATAGATTAAATTTTAAACTCTCCTAGGCCTTCATTTCTATCATGACCGAAACCTTCTAGGCATAGGTCTAGGCTACAAGCAACATAAATAAAAACATGAGAGTTTTAAACAAAACTTATATCCTAAGTTACATATCATAAGGAACATCGTGAGCATGTTTAGTTAGGTCTTAAGCTTTCCTAGGTTTTTTAATCTTATCATGGCCGAATGGTTAAGGAACATGAATCTAAGTTCTAAACAACGTACAAGCATAAGAACACTAAACTAATCTTCTATCATAGGGTACATATCATAAGAAACATAGTGAGCATGTTTAGTTTAGGTCTTAAGCTTCCTTAAGTTTTTATACTTTGGTGGTCGAAAGTTTCAAGAAGCAACCCTAGATTTTTAAGCAAACTAAACTCATGGAAATACACATGAACTACTTGTACCACAGGTGAGGGGATACTTACATCCTCTTGCTTGGGTTTTCTTAAAAGAAGGTACCCTTGTGAAGAGGAAGAAGAAAGCTTCTCCTTCTAGTTCTCCCTTTTGCTTCTCTTGCTTGTAAGGAGTAGATCTTGAGGACTTCTTCTTGTGAATTAGTTTTCTTAGGGAGAAAACGTTAGCTTGGATTCGGAAATGGGAGAGGAAAGAGCTCTAGGTCTCGGTGGAGGAGGAAGAAGGAGAAAGAAGGAGGAGGAAGAAGAAGGAGGAAGAAGTAGCCAAACTTTCTTTCTCTTCTCTTCTCTCATTCCTATTTATTCTCAATGAGGAAAAAGGAAAGAATGTCCCAATTCATCCTCTTGACTCCTCTATTCTCTCACCCTCTTCATTCCCACGAAAATAGAAAGAAGAAGAAGAAAAAGGCAACTTGCCTTTTGTCTTTTGCTTGCTTCTTCTCTTAACCAAGAGGAAGAGGAGGAAAGCTACTTGACATTCTCTTGCTCCCTTACTTAATCATACTCTTACCTTTAACTATAATTTCCATTCTTTGCTAAACATATATCATTCATGACTCTAGTAGTTATCATACCCATTTAGCTTTATCTATTGTGAGGGGTTCATGGTTCAAGCCTTAACTTCTCTTTCTTTTTATTTCTTTTTGGTTCTATTTCCATTTCCCTTTTTTTTTTTTCTAAAAGAGAATACCCATATGTATAGCTTAAATATTTCGTGGGTGTTACAAGCTTAAAGGTTAGTTGGCTCCCTTTCGCTCGACCTATAACTCAACTGGGCTAGGTCCGAGAGCCTTAGTGTTGAGCGATGAAGCTAAGTGGGGAACACTTTCTTTCCTTGACTTTGACTATTACGTTATTTTGACTTTTACCAATACGTCATGTTGACCTTGACCATCACGTCATCTCCTATGTCTGCTCGTTATAACCCGTATCACTAGCCTTCCGTTCAAGTCTAGTTGAATGAGGTGTAGCCGATTGACTGGACCCATGCCTAGTTCTTGTTTGCTCATCCCTTCCACTAGGGTCATCCAAGAACTCTTGTTCTCCTTCATGCCCTACACACTTAGCAACCTTTTTCAAAAACTATCTGTCAGAAGATGGTTATTCAGAAGAGAATACCGAGGGCGTACTAGGAGACGCTTTGGCAGCAGCGGAATGAGTTGGCTCCCGCTTCCATCATAAATGTCTATTTATGGGTGTCATGTGGCACCCCTCCTCATTCTCTGAAATGACCTTTGACGCATGTCTCTTCGTACGACACAACGACACATTTCCCCTTGCAAATCAATGATTCTCCAGGAGGTTGCCATTTTGATCCAATGGCTGTAATTAAGTTATACTTTATAAAAACCCTAAACGACCCATCTTCTCAGTACCTTGCCCTTCATCTTCTCTGATCTCCTTTCTAGCGACCCTAGTTCACAATTTTCTTCTTCCCTTTGCCTTAAGCGATTAGTAAGTCATTCGTTCTTTGCTCTCATTGCATTTTCTCATGGCTCAAGAATCTTTTGCCCCTGGTACACTCTAACCTACTCAGATTTTCATGTTGCTGATAAAGCTTACATTTGTTCTCGATATGAAATCCCTGTTGGTACAGGAAGAATTTGATGATCGAACCTGAGTTTTGATTATGTCAAAGGATCCAAAGTTAAGTTGTCTTGTTATCTAACAAGGTTAATTGAGCTTGTAGAAAAAGTCCTAAGTGTTCTTAGGCAAAAGTCCTAATGGATTCAAGGCAGGTGGAAAACCTTAGGGGATGATAACCCTATGCCCTAGGGGGCGGTAACCCTAGGTGATGAAAATTCCTAATTGAGGTTAGACAGGTGAAAAATCCTAAGGGATGGTAACCCTAGGTCCTAGGGGGTGGTAACCCTAGGTGATGGAAAGTCCTAACTGAGGTTAGGCAAGTGGAAAACCCTAGGAGGTGGTAACCCTAGGTTCCAGGGGGTGATAACCCTAGGTGATGGAATGTCCTAGCTGCGGTTAGGCAGGTGGAAAGCCTTAGGGGGTGGTAACCCTAGGCAGAAAGTTCAGTCGGTCTAGAGGACTGATCTAGCAACAAGTAAACTCTCTTGAAAGGAGTAGGTGAGGACGCGTTCCTCGGCGAGGGAATAGTAGGCATCGGTTCAACGTAGGGTTTCCGGAGGCAAAATCCGAAGTCAGAACCGGGCAGTCCTGAGATTGTCAAAAGCTTTATTTTGCATGTCTATATTGTGCTAATTTTGTTGGCTCGGTACTGATGTAGTCTGTATTGCAGGTCCACACAGAGCCCACAGGAGGTCAGCATGAGCGCCACATCCTCAGCTTTTCGTCTCTTCAACTTTTGGATAGGATCATATTTGACGCTCACGCTGTCCAAAAGTCGAAGAAACGGAAAGATGGGGATGTAGCGCTCACACTGACCTCCTATGGACTCCGCGCGGACCTGCAACATAGAGTACATCAGTGCCGAGCCAGGGAAGGGGTCCCCAGTATTGGCCCTCCGACGCTCAAGTCAGTCACCAACGATGAAGAATGAAGCGGGGCACAAACAGTGAATATCGCATGTATTGCGTACCTCCGCCGATACTTGGACCCCCCTTTATATAAAGCTCCGATAGCGTGCGTGCATGCTTCCTAAGGCAAGCACGCTTCTCAAAGCTTTCTCTGAAAAGACTTGTCAGTAAAGTGTCCCTAACATAGTACCTTAACGAGCCGAACATATATCTGAAGTGACAGTGGAAGCTTCCGCCATACGATCTTCTAGCAATCCACGCCTGATGTCGGTGACATCAACTCCCAAAAGGATGTTGATGGATATCAATGTACTGTACCGCTAGGCCGAGTGAGTTAGCCACTCAACCGATGATTCTCCTCTCTGGTGCCTTGGACGGTCGTTCAGAACCTCTATACTCATGTGCGTGTCTGTTCGACCGAAGTTTCACTCCGCCATTGTCGAGACCTGCTACCAGGCCGAGCGGGGTAGCTGCTCGGCCGAAGTTGAACTCTGTCGGTGTCAGGCTCTGCTGTCTGGCCGAGTGGGGTAGCCGCTCGGCTCGGCTTTTGCACGTCTTCTCCCTTGAGCGTCGGTTGTTTGACTTCTCTTCGTAGCGAAGGCGACGGCGGGTCAGAGCCTTCTCCTCGGTCGGGGCATGCTTCGCCCGACCGGACGATGCCATCTACACGTAGACCACCTTGACTTTGATCTCCACCATGGTAGCGGGGTGGGGCCCTTATTATCACCGCATCACATGCCTCCCCCTCAAGTCTAGTCGAAGGAGGCTACAAGTTCGACTGACTGGACAGTTTGTCTAAGCAGTCTTCCACCCGACCGGCCTTCGACACTATGTGATTTCTAATCGGGATGTGGCCGCTTCTTGCCGATCAGCCTATTGAAGCTTGTCGTTCGACCGTAGATATGCTCCGTTAATCCGATCGGCACAACGAAGGTTTGTACTTGGTGAAATCTTTTCTTGGATTGTCTTGGGAAAGCACGAGAGGGGCTTACGTCACCTAGATTTTTGGGAAATCTTACAAATCTTTGCGCATTAAGGCTGGGCGTGCTCTCATGTCGTCATTAAATGCCGACCCGTGGTGATGCACCACGTGTCCTTCCCACTACCGCCGCATGCCTGACGTGACAGGTGGATATCCACTGTGATGTGACATCTGGCGATTTAAATTCAATGGTCAAATCTCGGCCTGGGTTTCCGCGACCTAGATCGGACGGCTTCGGTCGGCCGACCCCGAGGCTTATAACCCCGTGCATGTCGCCACTTCATCCTTCGCATCCTCGTCTTCGTGCTCTTCGACGCTAGCTTCTTTGTGCTTCGATGACCTTTCTCCTCTGCTACTCCACCGGCGATCTCTGTCCAGTAAGCTTTCTTCCCATCTCCCCTTGTTTTCACATCTTCCCGCGTATGTTCTTCCTCGTTCTCAAGTTTTTTGATGTCTCAGTGTTCCGACGACCATTCCGCCACTTTATGTTGGACCCCGTGGGTGTTTTGATGTGATCAATCAAGTTAGTTAGGTCCTGTTTGTTGTTGATCCCTGTGTCTAAGTGTTCAGGAGTTTAGGAGCGTAGGAAGTCGAGCGGAAGACACAACTAGCGAGAAGGACGACACGAGAGGGAGCCGAAGGGCTCGGTGCGTCCGAAGGGCGAGAGAGTTACGGAAGAGTACACCGGTGGGCAAGAAGAACGTGTGTGACATTCGAGGAACGTAAAGCCAGGATGGAAGACTGCTCGAGGAGAAGGCCAGAAATTGAGTTCGGGTGAGCCCTATTTCGGTTGGCCGAAATCACCCAAGCAAACGGAGCTTCGGAAGTCAAAGAAAAGGAGGAAGCGAGTTGGAAATGCAGCTCAAGGCGCCTTCATCAAGATTGGAGGCGGCTCCACCTTTAAGGCGCCTTAATCAAGCATTAGAGGCAGCTCAAACCTTTGAGGCGCCTTCAGGCTTGTTTGAGGCGCCTCAGGCCGGGTCAACTTGACCGTTTGTGCGCGGATAGAACTTTATCCGCTTGACTTGGTTGGAGGCGCCTTGAACCTTGTTGGAGGCACCTTGGACCCTCGGGATAGACTTTCGAAGAGCTATATAAAGGCCCCTAGAGCTAGGAAATAAACATTCATTCAAGCATTCAACACCGTGTTTATTCCTAGCAACCTCTGAGCATTCTAAGTGTGTAAAAAGGCTTCTCCACCTACAGTGAAGGAGATACTCTAGTGGAGCTGTTCAACCGCGTTGGATTAACAACCGTCTTGGTTATAAACAAGTTAAATCCTTGTCTCATCTTCTTTTTCTGTTATTTAGTTTTTATAGTGTTGCACCTTTGAGTTGAAAGCCTTGAGGAGGGTATAATCTTATTTTTACAGGCAATTCACCCCCCTCTTGCCGGCCCCGCTACACCAACAAGTGGTATCAGAGTCTGACCGCATCAGAAGGACTAACCGTCAACTGAAGCACAAAGATCAAGACGATGGCCGGAGCTAACATTCATCCCTCGAAGTTCGACGGAGACTTCACTACGTGGAAACGCAAAATGGAGGTATTTTTTAAGACCGAATTCGATATTCTTTTAATAATGAAATATGGATATACAGCGCCAAAAGACAAAGTAGAATGCAACTAGACGAAGAAGGAGCAGGCCGATTGCGTGGCCAACGGAAAGGCAGAATTTCACCTGCTCAGTGTTCTGCTGCCCAGGAGGTAAGTCGGATCGGAAGCTATGACTCCGCCAAAGACCTCTGGGATAAATTCCTGGAGCTCCACGAGGGCACCTCAGAAGCGAAGCTAGTAAGGCACGACATCCTCCGGACACAACTAACAAATCTCCGGATGAACAATGACGAGAAGGTTGCGCAACTTCAAGCGAGGATCAAGGAGCTGATAACGCAACTGACAAATCTCGGTGAAACGGTAACAAACCGAGATTCCATCCGGTATGCACTAAACGCCTTCCCCAGAACTCCGGAATGAGCTTCCTTAGTAGATGCTTACTACATTTCTAAGGACTTTGAGGTAAGCAGTTTAGAAAGTTTATTCTCTACCTTCGAACTTCATGAGTCTCGAATTGCAGAGCCTAAAGAAATAGTGAGGTCAAACCTCGACATCGCTTTACAATCCAAGTTAGACGATCCCGAGTCCGAAGCTTCAATCGATGAAACCGAAGCAGCGCTACTGGTAAGACGTTTCAATAAATTTCTTAAAACTAATAAATTTCGGTCACAGTCGAGAAAGCATCAGTGCAACAGAAGGACGACCCGGCGCTACAATTGCAACGAAGATGGGCACATCAAGGATGACTGCTCAAAAATAAAGGAAAAGACAAAAGACAAGGAGAAGGTAAAACACAAGTCAACCACCTCCAAGCACAAAATCCTGAAGGCCACGTGGGATGATTCAACATCCTCCGAATCTGAAGTCGAAGCCTTCTCGGGACTAACGCTGTTGGCGAACCACCAGCTAGATGAAGAGTCAAGTTCAGAAATGAGCATAAATGAAGGGGGAGGAACATCAGAAGAGGAAAGCTATGATAAAAGGGGAGAATCACAAAGTAAGGTAAGTAAGGTACGTGCTCTAAACCCTAAATAGTCGTTTCAATTTATTAAAGCTCTTTCTAAAGACTTAGCTGAATCAGAAAAAGAAATTGCTAACTTAAATAAAATGTTAGATAATTTGAAATCTGAAAATGATAAATTGAAACTTCAAATTGAAAGTTTAAAATCTGATACATGTTTAAACACTAATGTTTTTCAAAAATAAAAAATTAAAGTTTATCGAAAATTAAACTGGTATATAAGAAAGTATCAGAGACAACTTAAACGAATTCCAAGAAATTATATACCCCCTAAGTTCTTAAACAATCCTGTAGGAAGGAACCTATACTGAGTTTCAAAATCTTTGTTAGTTGAATTATTTTTAAGTTAGGGCTTACTGCGAGAAAATTAAACACTACAATTTCTTTATGAGGTTTTGTCTAAGAAAGTGATTGTTGCTCTAATAACCAAAAAGGTCCCATGCCTCGCCACGACCTGGAAACTAAAATATTGAAATAAAATATTTAATTAGCTTTCTGGTAAAGCATTAAAATTGAAATTAAATAATGTTTTAGAAAGTTTTTCTTTAACATCTTTTTAATTCAACAAAAATATTTCTTGCAGAATTTTTTTTACTTAGGAAAATTGTCCATAATATTTTTTTTAAAAAAAAATTCTTCTTAAATTAGAACTAAATTAGAAATTTCTTTTTCTTGCCTAAGTTTTAACATAGAAAATTCTTTCAAAATTCTCAG
Organism: Zingiber officinale; assembly: GCF_018446385.1. Classification (NCBI taxonomy): domain Eukaryota; kingdom Viridiplantae; phylum Streptophyta; class Magnoliopsida; order Zingiberales; family Zingiberaceae; genus Zingiber; species Zingiber officinale. Next base: position 14,807,971 of record NC_055986.1, on the reverse strand, counting down.
AAAGTTGTTTTACATGATTTAGATTTTTTTTCCCGTTTTTGCTGTGATCAAAGGGGGAGAGTTTAGGTAGCAAGTTTAGGGGGAGTTAGGAAAATTAAATTTTTAATTTTTTTATTATTCTAACTTATGCAAATTCTATTATTGCAATTTATGTGCTTAAAATGTTAGTCTCGTAATTTTCTTAAAATTATTATTTGTTTGTTTTTACCCTAACTTGAACTTGGGTTGATGCACATCAAAAAGGGGGAGATTGTTGGACCTCGTGGTTGTTTTGATGTGATCAACCAAGTTAGTTAGGTCCTGTTTGTTGTTGATCCCTGTGTCTAAGTGTGCGGGAGCTTAGGAGTGCAGGAAGTCGAGCAGAAGACGCAGCTAGCAAGAAGGACGGCACGAGAGGGAGCCGACGGGCTTGGTTCGTCCAAAGGACAAGAGAGTTGCGGAAGAGTACACAGGTGGGCGAGAAGAACGTGCGCGACGTTCGAGGGACGTAAAGTCGGGACGGAAGAATGCTCGAGGAGAAGGCTGGAAATTGAGTTCGGGTGAGCCCTATTTCGGTTGGCCGAAATCACCTAAGCAAACGGAGCTTCGGAAGTCAAAGCAAAGGAGAAAGCGAGCTGGAAATGCAACTCAAGGCGCCTTCATCAAGATTGGAGGCGCCTCCACCTTTGAGGCGCCTTAATCAAGCATTGGAGGCGGCTCAAACCTTTGAGGCGCCTTCAAGCTTGTTTGAGGCGCCTCAGGCCGGGTCAACTCGACCGTTTGTGCGCGGATAGAACTTTATCCGCTTGACTTGGTTGGATGCGCCTTAAACCTTGTTTGAGGCACCTTGGACCCTCGGGATAGACTTTCCAGGAGCTATATAAAGGCCCCTGGAGCTAGGAAATAAACATTTATTCAAGCATTCAACTCTGTGTTCATTCCTAGCAACCTCTGAGCATTCTAAGTGTGTAAAAAAGCTTCTCCGCCTACAATGAAGGAGATACTCTAGTGGAGCTATTCAACCGCCTTGGATTAACAACTGTCTTGGTTGTAACCAAGTTAAATCCTTGTCTCCTCTTCTTTTTATGTTATTTAGTTTTTATAGTGTTGCACCTTTGAGTTGAAAGCCTTGAGGAGGATATAATCTTATTTTTATAGGCAATTCACCCCCCTTTTGCCGGCCCTGCTGCACCAACACTTTATTCCTTCTCTTTCTTTCTTGTTTTGCAATGGCAAGTTCATCGCAGCCTCCCGTCGGCATCTCGGGGCTCTGGTACACTTATACCGAGTCTCAGTTTGACGCTGATGACGCTGAGAGTCTAAAAGTCTCTTTTGAGCTTCCTCCCGAATATGAAGTCATACTTCCTTCTCCTTCCAATCAGCTGAATTCTCCATCGCTCGACTGTATCATCTTCTTTCGAGATCATTTTACAGTCAATCTGCGATTTCCCATCCACCCTTTCTTTTCCGTAGTGTGTAAGTATTTCCGAGTTTTCCTCCATCAGCTAGTGTCGAACTCCTTTTGGCTGTTGTGTGGGGTGGTAGTTCTTTTTCGCCTGCACGACATTCCACTCACTCTCTGTCTCTTTCATTACTTTTATTATCTCAAATCTTCCAAGCCGGAGACATTCCTTTTCCAAATCCAAGTGGGCTTGGTTTTTTTTGATAAAATGTCGACTTCCAACAAACACTGGAAGGAGTACTTTTTTGTGTGCTTTCCTGAGCGGCCGGATTTTCCCACCTCATGGCAGCTCGACGTGGTGGCTCAGTCTCTGCTAAAGAAGTACAGGAGCCGATCAGACTACCTTAACACAACTTCAATGTTGGCCGGTCAGAAATATGATATCCACAAGCTGCTGCTGGAGGGTGTCTTGTATATCTTTGGCTTGAATCCAATCCACACCCGACTTCTGTTCAACCTTGGTATGCGATCACTTTACTCCTTTATTTGATTCTAACTGATTTTTCTTCCTTTCGTGCAGCCGAAGTTATGCTGCGTTCACGGCTGGGCGGCAAGGTGAAGCTCGTAGATGCCACGATCAACGTGGCCACTGTCGAAGAACTGGGGAGCCTCAGCCTGCAACCGGTTGACTCGCAAGAGGAGCAGCAGGACGAGACCGAGGCGGCTCCCATTTTGGTCAGTGGCGGGGGGATTGGTGGCTCACAACCTTCTGAACGGCAGCCGATTGTTGAAGTTGAGGGGGCTTCGGGCTTAGCCTCCTCAGCCGAGCCACTGATCAGGCACAAGAGGTGCTGGGCAGATCCTTCATCGCGCTCAGCCAATTCTGGGGTATGGTCCACTGAACTGGTGGAAACGTCGACCCCTGCTCCCGTCCAAGAGTTCACCGCCCTTGAGTCGTCGAATCGGATGTCCTCCTTATCTGGCCTGCCTCATGGGATAGTCTGTGCACCACCGGTGGCTTTCTTGCCACCAAAATCGAAGACCAAGAAGTCAGGCATCCGACAGACTTCTTCATCACGGTCGTCCAGGAGGGCCACTTCTGTACAGTCAGCCCCGAGCGGCTAGCGCCACATTACGACAATTCTGCATGTGCTGACCGAGGAATGACGCGAATCCAGTGCCGAGTCTCGAGCTCCAGAGCACTAGATCATCATCCAAGGACTGCTTGCCAAATATGGGAAGATGCTCGGGCCTGTGCGACAGTGATTCCTCCGGGGCACTCCCGGACAGTCACACCCAGATGTCTACTGGGGTAAGTTTTTTACTCCCCTTTTCTTTGAGCATTGCACTAACTCATGACCCCATGACTCCGGTCGTTTATAATTAGTCTATCCAGTCGACCGATCCCTTTTGTATTTAGTGTCGTTATGATTTTGTGAACCTCTTATTGGTCTTGGAGTATTTCAAAGAGTAGCGCTGAACGATCACTATATTTTGAAGACTTAGCCTTTTGAGTAGCCGACACTTGTCCTCTCACTGAGCCAGGGGTTTAAGGTCACCGCTCAATCGATGAGGAAGATTATGCAAACACTAGAGTTTAAGGTCGTCACTCGACCGTTGTTGTGATCCTGAATTTAAGGTCGTCGTTTGACCGTTTATGTGGTCCTGATTTTAAGGTCGCTGCTTGACTGTTGGTGGAGACGAGAGTTTAAGGTCGCCGCTCAACCATTGGTGGAGACAAGCATTTAAGGTCGTCGTTCAACCGCTGATGACGACTCAAGTTTAAGGTTGCCATTCGACCATTGGTGAAGACAAGAGTTTAAGGTCACCACTCGATCGTTGATGGAGACAAGCATTTAAGGTCGCCGCTCGACCGTTGATGGAAACAAGCGTTTAAGGTCGCCACTTGACCGTTGATGGAGATAAGCATTTAAGGTCACCGCTTGACCGTTGATGGAGACAAGCATTTAAGGTCGTCGCTCGACCGTCGATGGAGACAAGGGTTTAAGGTCGCCACTCGATCGTCAATGGAGACAAGGATTTAAGGTCGCCACTCGACCGTCGATGGAGACAAGGGTTTAAGGTCGTCGCTTGATCGTCGATGGAGACAAGGGTTTAAGGTCGTTGCTCGATCGTCGATGGAGACAAGGGTTTAAGGTCGCCGCTCGACCGTCAATGGAGACAAGAGTTTAAGGTCGCCGCTCTACCATCGATGGAGACAAGGGTTTAAGGTCGCCGCTCGACCGTCGATGGAGATAAGGGTTTAAGGTCGTCGCTCGACTGTCGATGGAGACAAGGGTTTAAGGTCGCCGCTCGACCGTCGATGGAGACAAGGGTTTAAGGTCGCCGCTCGACCGTCGATGGAGACAAGGGTTTAAAGTCGCCGCTCGACCGTCGATGGAGACAAGGGTTTAAGGTTGTCGTTCGACCGTTGATGGAGATAAGATTTTAAGGTTGCCGGTTGACTGTTGATGGAGACAAGGATTTAAGGTCGCCGCTCGACCGTTGGTAGAGACATATTTCGAGAGCCCTTCATTTTTTATTCATATTTTGCCCCTCGTTCAGGAAACATACAAAAATACAAATTCACTTGCGCCTCTCTCATCTTGGCCTTGTAGGCTTGGAGGTGATTCACGCTCTCCTGCCGCTCTTCCTTCTTCTCAGGTTCCCCATCGGTCGTAATTAATATGGTGACCTTCGTTCGGCTCGAGTGACTCTGGACTTTAGTAGACCAACCTCTGAAGCTTTCTAGTGATGGCGTTCACCTCCAAGTGCGGATTCTTATGAGCGCTTCTTGCTTCGGTCTTGACCATCTTAACGTAGCATCATTGAGCGGTCAGCTGATCGCCTCTGACTTCACCCACACGGTTGTCCACCGGGAACTTGATCTTTTGGCAATAGGTAAACACCATCGCCCGAAATTCGTTGAGGGTCGGTCGGCCCAGGATGACGTTGTAGGCCCTGGTTCTCCTCAGTGGCCCAGGATGAAGTTTGTGGCCCTGGTTCTCCTTAGTGGCTCTTCTTCGAGCGAGACGACCAGTCGAGCCTATCCGAGAGGTAGTACCTCGTTGCCCGTGAAGCCGTAAAGTGAGGTCGTCATGGGCAGCAGCTCACTCTGATCAATTTGTAATTGATCGAATGCTTTCTTGAAGATGATGTTCACCTAACTCCATGTATCAACAAAAGTTTGATGAATAGTGTAATTAGCAATTACCGCTCGGATGATCAATGCGTCGTTATGAGGGATCTCTACTTCCTCCAAGTCGCTAGGGCCGAAGGTGATATCGTGCTCTTCGGCCTTCTCCTTGCTACATCCCACCTCGTGGATCTCTAGCCACCGAGCGTACGACTTCCTGGATTTGTTGGAGTCACCGCCAGTCGGCCCTCCGACAATCATTCATATTTCTCCTCGGGATGCGTTGCTTCTATTTTCTTTTTCTCAAGTGGAGGGTCTATTTCACTCGGCAGGGACACAAGAAGGATCGACGTTATCCCTTCCCTGGTGCCGATCGGACCGCTTGGGCGTTCCTCTTTCATACTCTCGTCGCCCGGCAGATCGTTGCCTCTGTTGCCGATCAAGAGTTGGAGATTGGCGGTGGTATCCTCTTGGAGCCGATCGACTAACGATTGGCACTGTACCACGACAATCATTCATGTCGTGAGTCAGCAATTGGTGAAAGGAGCAGAACATGGGCGCCCATACCTTGCCTCTTGTTGTTTTCGGCCGACCGAAGGTCACATGCTGCACGACATGTGTCCTAGCCTCCTGGTATGTCTGCTCTCCCCTCTCTCTCGGCCCTTTGGGCTGTTGGTGGCTGCTTGCAAATCGTAGCTCGGGCGCCGGCGCGGACTCGGCTGGTGTTTCTTTTTCCTTGCTGCCTGGGATTCTTTCACATTTATGTACTCATTGGCTTTCCTAAGCAAGTGATCGAAGTCCTTGGCGGCTTCCGGATGAGTGATCGGAAGAAATCTCCCTCGACAAGCTCCTGGGTGAAGACATTCATCATTGTCTCGGACAAGACCAAGGGGATGCCCATAACTACTTGGTTGAAACGCTGTATGTACGCTTGGAGTGCTTCTTTCGATCCTTGCTTCAGGGAGAAGAGGCTGACGCTCGTCTCTTGATAGCGTCGGCTGCTGGCGAAGTGGTGTAAGAAACCAGCTCGGAAGTTCTTGAAGTTGCGTATTGATCCGTCCGGCAATCTTCAGAACCAACGCTGTACCGACCCGGAGAGGGTAGTGAGGAATACTCGGCACTTCACTCCATCTGTATACTGGTGCAGCGTGGCTTCATTATCGAACTGATCCAGATGGTCATCTGGATCGATCGATCCATTATATGTCCCGATCGCCAGCGGGGTAGTGTCTAGGCAGAGGGTCTCGTAAGATCTCCTTAGAGAACTGCCGGTTGATCCGTTCGGGCGACAGGTTGCCTCGGGGTGCCTTTCCCTTTTGTGCATCCCGAATGGAAACATCATCCGAAGATGATCCCCGCTCTTGATTCGCCTGGCCTATTTCCGAGGGGGTTTGGAACAAGGTGCGATGGAAGGGGATCAGTGCGGGTGGTGCTTCCCCTTGTGTGTCGGTCGACCTTTTGTTCTTCCCCCATATGGAGATTTGCTTCGCTCGGTCTTCCTGCCCCGCTCGTCGGTCGACCGCCGATGTTGCAGGTTGCAGCGTTTGCCGATCGACTAACGTCTGTTGTTGCTGCTGCTCGATCATCTTCTCCGCTCGGTTTTGAACGAGCATCTCGAGCTCTTCCTGGGTGAGCATCACGGTGGTGAGTCATTCAACGTCCTCCATCTTCTCGGCTCGGATGCAGGCTACGTTCCCACAGACGACGCCAAATATGATCCTCTCCGAAAGTCGAAGAGACGGAAATTTGGGGATGTGACGCTCACGCCGATCTCCTGTGGACTCCGCACGGACCTACAATACAGACTACGTCAGTGCCGAGCCAGGGAAGGGGTCCCCGGCATTGGCCCTTCGACGCTCAAGTCAGTCACCGACGATGAATAATGAAGCGGAGCAATAAGAAGACTGTAGCACAAACAGTGAATATCACATGTATTGCATATCTCCGCCGATGCTTGGACTCCCCTTTATATAGAGTTTCGGTAGCGAGCGCGCATGCTTCCCAAGGTGAGCATGCTTCTCAAAGCTTTCCCTAAAAAGACTTGTCAGTAAAGTGTCCCTGACACAGTACCTTAACGGGCCGAGCATATATCTGAAGTGACAGTGGAAGCTTCCGCCGTATGATCTTCTAGTAGTCCATGCCCGGTGTTAGCGGCACGAATTCCCAAAAGGATGTTGATGGATATCAATGTACTGTACCGCTAGGCCGAGTGGGTTGGCCGCTTGGCCGGTGATTCTCCGCTCTGGTGTCCCGTCCGGTCGGCCAGAACCTCGATACTCCTTTGCGTGTCTGTTTGACCGAAGTTCCACTCTGCCACTGTCGAGACCTGCTGCCAGGCCGAGCGGGGTAGCCGCTCGGCCGAAATTGAACTCTGTCGGTGTCAAGCTTTGCTGTCTGGCTGAGCGAGGTAGTCGCTTGGCTCGGCTTCTGCACGTCTTCTCCCTTGAGCGTCGATTGTTTGACTTCTCTTCTTAGCGAAGGTGATGGCGGGTTGGAGCCTTCTCCCCGGTTGGGACATGCTTCGCCCGACCAGATGACAGTCACCGACGATGAAGAATGAAGCGGAGCAATAAGAAGACTGTAGCACAAACAGTGAATATCACATGTATTGTATACCTCCGCCGATGCTTGGACTCCCCTTTATATAGAGCTCTGGTAGCGCGTGTGCATGCTTCCCAAGGAGAGCATGCTTCTCAAAGCTTTCCCTGAAAAGACTTGTCAGTAAAGTGTCTCTGACACAGTACCTTAACGGGTCAAGCATATCTCTGAAGTGACAGTGGAAGCTTCCGCCGTATGATCTTCTGGCAGTCCACGCCTGGTGTCCGTGGCACCAACTCCCAAAAGGATGTTGATGGATATCAATGTACTGTACCGCTAGGCCGAGCAGGTTGACCGCTTGGGCGGTGATTCTCTGCTCTGGTGTCCCGTCCTGTCGGCCAGAACCTCGATACTCCTTTGCGTGTCTATTCAACCGAAGTTCCACTCTGCCACTGTCGAGACCTGCTCCCAGGCCGAGCCGCTCGACCGAAGTTGAACTCTGTCGGTGTCAGGCTCTACTGTCTGGCCGAGCGAGATAGTCGCTTGGCTCGGCTTCTGCACGTCTTCTCCCTTGAGTGTCGATTGTTTGACTTCTCTTCTTAGCGAAGGCGATGGCGGGTTGAAGCCTTCTCCCCGGTTGGGACATGCTTCACCTGACCAGATGATGTCATTTACGTGTTGACCACCTTGACTTTGACCTCTACCATGATAGTAGGGTGGAACTTTTCATTATCACCGTATCAATATCAGAGTAAGGTTGCTTTGAATTGATGAAACTATCAATAGAACATAGGGGTTCTTTTTAAAAAGTTAAAATTAACAGTAATGTTTTTTAAAAACATATTTTATTAATTTTATTATTTTCCCGAAATGAATGAATGGTTAGTTTTATTTTTCTACGGTATTACTAATCCAAAGCAAGTATTGAAGACGGGAACGGATTCAAGACATTGAAAAGTCATCGTTTGTTGACTGATTAAAATGAACTGCATTTTGAGAGATGAACACCTAAAACTGAGGCAACCCTTTCCTATTATTGATTTTAGTTATATCATATACTATAGTCAGATCAATAAGAGACTAAATCAAGCAAAATACCCAAAACCTGATACACAGGATACAAAAATCACATTTATAGGTGGAAATCCAAAGAGAAAGTAAAGCCCAAGTAAAAGATCCAACCTTTCCATATCAGAATACTTCCAAGTTCCAAGTGCTACAAGAATCTCACAGATTTAACTCACAAAGGTGAAAAAACAGAGGGGGAGAAAGAGCACCATGACGGGGCAATCAAAATCATGTCTTGCTATAAGTTTCCAAAAGGTCCGGGATCCGAGAATCAAAGAAATAAATTAACTTGAGTAGCCAAGTGAGATCAAGGAGAAGAACCCTAATCAGATGAGAAATGAGGAGGACGATTTCCAACGAGGCAAAAAAGAGAAATAAAAGCCTGCCTTGCTTCCTTGCAAAAATCTTTGCAACAGGATAACATCTCAGAAAATTATATCTCTAGTTTCAAGGAATGTGAAGTGAGAAAGGACTAAAAGTTTAGAAATGTAACTTTCATGAACCTCTCATTGGTGTTGATTTGCAAGCCAAAGAATAAGGTCACCTTCTTTTTTCCTAATCAGTATCTTCTGTATCCCTCTCCATCTTCTTAGCCGACTTATCCGTCGGTGTTGGCGGTGTACCTGGCTTGACTCATTGTTGCCATTGGCATTGGTGTTCCATTTCCCAAGCAATGACTCTAGATATCAACGAGCTGGTCTTTTCTGAGAGGGCCAAATAAAAATCGTTGTCATAGTCTTCAAAAACCATTGTCGTAGTAAAAAATAAACATAAATAGACAACTGTTTTTAAAAATCGTTGTCGTAAGCCCTAAAAATTCTCTTAAAGACAACGGTTTTTGTTAAAACCATTGTTAAAAGAAAAAAAATAATGATTTTAGTATAAAATCGTTGTTTTTCGAGTGTTATTAAATGAGAATTTTCTTGTAGTGGTGCCACTAGCTGATCCCCCTTAACTTCACCCATCTGGTCATCCATAAGGAATTTCATTTTCTTGCAGAAGGTGGAGACGACCATCTCAAATTCATTTAGAGCCGATCGATCCAAAATAACATTGTATGCCGAGGGTGCGTCCACAACTATGAAAGTCGATCGGCGCGTCCTCATTAAGGGATCCTCCCCTAAGGATATGACAAACTTTATTTGGCCGAGTGGGTTAATCTTGTTACCCGTGAACCCATGCAGAGGTGTGGCCATGGGTCGGCGTTCGTTCAAGTCTATTTGCAAGTACTTGAATGCTTGTTTGAAGATGATATTAACTAAGTTGCCTGTATCAATGAAAGTACAATAAAATTGTATATTGTAATTGGCTATAATAGCCTTAATTATTAAAACATCATCATAGGAGCCTTCCACCCTCTCTAGGTCTTTTGGTCTGAAGCTAATTTCAGGGTCGACCGCTTACTTTCTATTGCAGTCGATCGCATGAATCTCCAAGTGGCGAGCATGTGACTTTCTCGCTTAGTTGAAATCTCCATCAGTTGGACCCCAACTATCATCCAATATCCCTCCGGGCAGCATTATTATGATTCTCCTCTTGTCGAGTTGGGAGCTCTGGCTGGGTCTGAGAGGGAGCTTGAGCCTAATCTACTAGGGGTGGGGGCGCTCTTTAGCGCCGCTCGGCCTCTTGCCTGCCTCTCCTAGCCCAACCGTTTGACCTTTGATATGGGCGATGATTGGGTGATGGGTAGCATCGATGAAATCTTTGATTATGATTTTGGCAATTTGCCAAACTATAGCAATCCTGAATGTCGTGGGTAGTTGATCAGTGGTATGAGCACCACCGTCTCGAGGCTCCCGGAGGGGGCTTGGGATATATTTCTCACTCGGCTTCCACATGCTGCATGGTCTGTGGCTGTGGTTCTTGGTGATGAGGCTGAGGACCCGTCCGAGGTCCTCTATGTGGCGGAAAGCGTAATATTTGGCGCTCAGGCATTAAAATCATAGCTGGTACAGTGACTACCTTCTTCTGGGCAGCCTACACCTCCTCAGTATTGATAAATTCAGTTGCTAGATCTAGTATATGATCGAAGTTCCTTAGGGGTCTCCTAACCAAGGAATGGAAGAAATCGTCATTGGCGAGGCCCTGGGAGAAGGCACTTTCCAGAATTTTGGTGGTGGCTATGGGGAAATCCATAGCCACTTGATTAAATTTTTTGATATATGCCCTAAGCGTCTCTTTAGGCCCCTGCTTGAGCGAGAAAAGGCTCAAGGGTGTCTTCTGGTATCAGCGACTGCTGGTGAAGTGATGGTGGAAAACCTTGTGGAAATCTTTAAAATTGTAAATGAATTCGGCCGGTAATTGCTTGAACCATCTTTGAGCTGAGCTAGTGAGTGTAGTAAGGAACACTCAACACTTTACACCATCAGCATATTGATGCAAGAGGGAGGCATGATCAAATTTGAGGAGATGATCCCCAAGGTCAGTTAACCCTGGGTATTCTTCTATTTTCACGAATTGGTAATGTTTCGGCAGTTTGTCTTCTAGCACCCTTTGGGAGAACAGGGTGCCAATATGCTCAGGGGTGTTGCAAGTTGCTGGAGCTTTTCCTTTGCGTCTGTCTCAAATAGGTGCTTCTCCAAAGGATACTTGGTGTTGTCCTTCTTGACCCATGTGCTCTGGCGGTGTGCGAAAGAGTGCTCGATGGCGTGGAGCTGATGAGTGAGATGCCGATGGCAAATGAACTAGGCCTTCCTCCCTAACTCCTTTATCCCTCTGATGGGATGTTGTTGATGTGACAGGATTAGGTGGTGGTAAATTACCACTAGTAGCTACTTGTTGTTGTTGTTGCTGTTATAATAGTTTTTATGCTCAAGTGTTGATCAGTAGATCCAAATCTTCTTATGTTAGGGTAACAATGGTGAGTCATCTAACTTCTTCCATCTTTGATCTTCAAATTTAGGGAAAACTTTTCACAGATGACACCAAATTTGATCCTGTCTGAAAACTACAAAGATGACGTGTTGGGCACGATGGATGAGTGGTTGACTGGTAGGAGACTTCTTACTCCACTGAAAAGCTTCCTTTTAATCCTGTACACACAGAGATGAGCTAACAAAATATCAGTGCCTAGAAACCAGGGGGAGTCCTTTGCAAAGGCTCTCCAACGCACAAGTCAGTCCTAGTCCGGATAGGTGAATGAAGAACAGTAGAGAACGTGCACACGAAAGTAAGTTGGAGATGTTCAGAGAACGTACCTTTACCACGGAGAGGACTCTTCCTTTATATACCACCTCACATAACCTCCGTAATTATAAGGTGGTGAAGTGTGTCAGAGTTTGTTGGGTAAAGGAAAATGTACAACCTGCGTGTGCAATAATTATCTGAGGAATCTTCCCCTTACCCACATGCATACCTCTTTTATCATTTATAGCTGAGGTTATTGAAGGAATGTGCTATTATAAATGATCTATTAATATGAGACACGATGGTTTCTGAAAAGGTTCTAGAAGAATATTCTTGACACATAATTGTTATTCTGACAGGTTGTTAGGATTTTCTACTCATACTATCAGCTGAGTATATCCCGACCAGCTTATAAGGTCGGCCATCTTCATGCTTATTCTCGCATTAAACCGCTTTTTTATGTATTGAAGGTTATTTAGAAATCTGCTCAAGAAATAATATAATGCCTTGGACATATTGGGAATTTGTTTGAGAAACAGTATGATAACCTATGTGTGTTGGAAATTCATCTGATGACATGTGCATGTTATAGATCCATCGAGGCAGCAATATGAAGATAAGCATCTTAGGCCCGGTCGGTTTTTGTCCGACGGATGTATAATGGACTTCTGGAGAAATAAAATTGCGTTTTGAGCAGTTCGATCAGTATTTTAAGGCTTGTGGGTAAAGTGCACTTGGCATTCTGGTCAAATTTATAAAACTATCTTACACTTAGGCCTAGAAGAGATGGGTATAGAGAAGAGATGGGTATGGAGTCTTCTAAACCTGTCTGGTTCTATTATTGAACGGATACCCATAGGGTTGATCGGCGACCAGGACGACCGGGTGTTTGTAGAGAGGCTCATATAGAGTAAGGCGGCGTTCAACCCTCCCTTCGACCAGGTCTATGGCTGGTTAAATGTAGGGTGAGTCAGTTATTCCAGTTAGCTTGTAAGAGCGATCACCCTTAAACTCGATCGACTAATGAGTTATCGGGCATGCCGTCTCTCTAGTTCAAGAGTAAAGTTTATCCGACCATGCCCATAAGGTCTAGCCGACCTTTTATCTTGCTGGGCATGTATAGAGAGATTTGTAAAATTCTGGCTACACATATGGCTAGTCTGATATGAGGTAGGTCGAACCCTCCGGCTGGCCTACAAGGTAGGACACCTTTAAACCTGATTGGCTATTGAATGACAGGACCTATTATCTTTCCAGTCCAAGAGTAAAGTTAGCTTAACTTAAAGGTCTGTTGGTTCCCTTTTGCTCAGTTGGTAACCCGGCTGGGCTGGGTCCGAGAGTCTTAGTGTTGAATGATGAAGCAAGGTGGAGAGCACTCTCTTTCCTTGACTTTGACTGCCATGTCACCTTGACTTCGACCACCACATTGGCTTGACCATGATTGCCATGTCATCTCCTGAGTTCGCTCGTTACAACCCATATCATTGAAGATGATGACGAGTAATATAACAATCAATTTCAATATGTTTTATCTGCTCATGAAAAACTAAATTGTGCACAATTTGAATAACACTCTGATTATCACAATATAATGGAGTAGGTTGATGAAGAGAGATACCAATATCAGCAAGCAACCAACACAACTAAACTATCTCACAAGTAGTTGAGGCAATGACACGATACTCAGGTCTGTGAAAGATCTAGAAGTAACTTCTTGTTTCTTACTCTTCTAAGAAATGAAGGGATCACCAATAAAAACATAGAAGATAGTGGTAGATTTGTAATCCGTAGGATCACTAGTCTAATAAGCATCAGAGTATGTATGTAGCTGCAGAGATAAAGTAGAAGGAAATAAAAGGCTTTGAAATTGAGTGTCCCAAAGATACCTGAGAATATAAAGAACAACAACTCAATGAATTATCGTTGGTGCATCGACAAATTGACTAACCACATGAACAACATACGTAATATCTAGACGAGTCACAATGAGATAAATCAATATTCCAATAATAGTTCGGTACAAACTAGGATCCGACAAAGGTGAACCATCAGATAGAGAATATTGAGCATTAGTCTCAATAGGAGTATCAACGACTCTATTATCAGTAAGACGTGCACACTCAAACAAATCAGATATACTTTGACTGAGATAAAAGATAATCTTTTAGGGAATAGACGACCTCAATGCCCAGAAAGTAGCATAGTATACCCAAGTCTTTCATAGCAAAATAATGAGTTAACTCAGATTTCAAGGAAGCAATTCCATTAGAATCATCATCAGTAATAATCATGTCATTAACATATAGTGATAAAAGAATATGACTTGCATTTGTATATCTGAAAAATAATGTTAAATCATAATTACTAGGATGAAAAACAAGCGAAGTAATCACTATAGAGAACTTCTTAAACTACGAACGAGGTACTTGTTTGAGTCCATAAAGCGCTTTATGAAGCCTGCAAACTTCATTAGTTTGGTGTGAAATACCATAAGGAGGTGTCATATAAACTTCTTCATGAAGATCACTATTTAGAAATACATTCTTGACATCTATCTAAGATATTCTCCATCGACAAATAGAAGCAACAACAATCAGAGTATGAACAGTCGTCATTTTTACAACAGGAGTAAATGTTTCCTTAATCCATGTCATACTCCTGAGAATAACCTTTAGCAACAAGACAAACTTTGTATCGTTCGATAGATCCATTCGATTTAGTTTTGATCTTATGTATCTAACAAGAACCAATAGTGTGTTTTCTTGGTGACAATAGTACCAATCTCATGTATGTCTGATACAGAATAGTTAGTTCCTCAATCATAGCATTCTGCCAAAATAGGTTATGAATAGCTTCTCTATAGGATACATGCTCATTAAGATAATGAATAGATGCAACAAATGAAGCAAAAGAATGAGAACAGCAAGAGGAAGCAAAATTTGGTAGTTTAGTAGACTTACGAACATGAGTGGACTGACGACGGTGGAGAGAAGGAGCATTTGCAACCTCAGGAGATGATTGGGTAGTGGCAGAAGTAGGATCATGTTGAGCAGATGTCTCAGGAACTAAAGTACCAGATTCAGTTGAACTATTAGTATGAGCTACGGGTGAAGCTTACTCAATGTTGGTATTGAAAGGATCAATGCAAAATAAATCTAACTTTATCATATTATGCGAACTATCAAGAATAGAACATAATAGAATATGCTCAAGAAACATAATATGACGAGAGACATACAATTTTTGACTAAACATATCAAAGCAAGGATATCCTTTTTGGTTAATATCATAACCCAAAAAGATACAAAGAGCATACCAAGGGATGAACTTATTACGCTCGACATGTGGATAAAGGACGAAGCAAGTACAACCAAAAACATGCAAAGAGGAATAGACATGAGCATGCCCATACAAATTTTCAAAAGGTGATAAGCCTGAATTATATGAGGTTGGAATTCTATTAATCACATGATCAACATAAAGGATTTATAAGTACCCGTGGTAGTTTTGATGTGGTAAACTAAGTTAAGTTAGGTCTTATTGTATTTTGATCCTTGTGTCTAAGTGTGCAGGAGCTTAGAAACACAAGAAGTCGAGCGGAAGAAGTAGCAGACGAAAAGGATGGCACGGAAAAGGAGCCGACGGGCTCTATGCATCTGAGGGACGACGATCTACGGAAGAGTACACCGGTGGATGAGAAGGGTGTGCGCAACGTTTGAGGGATGAGAAGCCAGGAAGGAAGCCTGCTCGAGAATAAGGTCAGAGTTGAGTTCGGGTGAGCTCAACTCCGAATAACAGGAGCATCACCCATGCAAAGAAGATCAGCTAAGGAGATGATCTACCTTAGGGAAGGCGCCTTCAATGGCTTGGAAGGCGCCTTCCATGAACAATGTCGAAGGTGTCTTCTAGCCTATTGGAGGTGCCTTCATTTGACAGTTGGCCGAAGATAAGGTTTTATCTTCGACGATAAAACTTATCTTATGGAAGGCGCCTTAGACCTACCTGAAGGCACCTTTGAGTAATAGATAAGATTTTTTAAGAGCTATAAAAAGACTCCTGCACCTAGGAATTCAACGACAACTTCTATATTTAATTCCTAGGGGTGGTAACCCTAGGTGATGAAAAGTCCTAGCTGTGGTTAGGCAGATGGAAACCCCTAGGGGGCGGTAACCCTAGGTCCAAGGGGGTGGTAACCCTAGGTGGAAAATCTTGGCGGGTCGAGAGCTTCGGGCAAAATCTTAGAGTCAAGGACTCTAGGTTGAAATCCTGGTGTCGCGAACCGGGTGGAAGTCTAGACGGGTCATGGAACGAACACCCAACATGAAGACCGGAAGCTTCGGACGTTGAGCAAAAGTCCAATTCGTTTGGAGGATAAATCTGGCAATAGGTAAACTCTCTTGAGAGGAGTAGGTGAGGATGCATTCCCTGGTGAGGGAACAGTAGACATCAGTTCAACCTAGGGCTTCTGGGCGAAATTTGAAGTCAGAATCGGACAGTCCGAAGACTATCAAATACTTATATTATTTATATTTTATTATGCTAACTTGGTTTTGCAGGATATACTTTGTTTGTGGACTAATATGCCTTGCAGGAATAAAGTTGCACAAGGATATGCTCAGATGAACAATGTCCGAGGTGCCTCTTGTTGGTGCGGGAAGCATCCGACGATCGAACTCGTGTTTTGATAATGGAAAAGAATTCAAAGTTAAGGTGTTTTGTGATCTAACAAGTCTGCTTGAGTGTTTCAGGAAAGTCCTAGCTGCGGTTAGGCAAAGGGAAAACCCTAGGGGGTGGTAACCCTAGGTCATAGGGGGTGGTAACCCTATGCGGAAAGTCTTGGCAGGTCGATGACTTCAGGCAAAAGTCCTAGGGGGTGATAACCCTAGGTGGAAAGTCCTGGTGTCACGAATCAGGTGAAAGACTGGACTAGCCGAGAAGCGGATGTCTAGCAGAAAGTCCAGAAACGTCGAGTGCTGAGCAAAAGTCCAGTCAATCTGGAGGATCGCACTGGCAACAGGTAAATCTCCTGAGTGGAGTAGGTGAGGACGTGTTCCCCGTAGAGGGAACAGTAGGCGTCGGGTCGACCTAGGGTTTCCGGTCGGAAATCCGAAGTCAGACCCGGACAGTCCGGAGACTGTCATATCATTCCATTTATATTATTATTTTGTGCTATCTTTGTGCTGCAGTGTATTTTTGGATTAACATATCTTGCAGGGACCAAAGTGCACAAATGACCTCGGATGAATAGTGTCGAGGCGCCTCCATGGAGCTTGGAGGCGCCTCGGGTGCGAGCCAGAAGAGACCAGCGCAACACAGTCCAAGGCGCCTTGGACCAGTGGATGGAGGCGCCTTCGGGTGGATTAAGGCCCCTTCAGATGGGATAAGCGCAGAATGGTCAGCGCTCATCTGCACGGTGGACTCGGAGCAATGGAGGCGCCTTGAATGGCTTTCAAGGTGCCTTGGATGCCCTTTATAAAGGGACTTCCAGCAGCAGTGAAGAACATCAACTCTGAAGCGATTCTTCTGCATTCAACCGCTAACGAACTCATTTCGAAGTGCTGCAACTCGACGCCGACGACCTGGAGCTTCAATTTAGCATTTTAGTTGTCGGTATAAAAGTTCATTTACCTTCTTTATTTGCTTCTTGTACTTAAACTCGTAAATCTATTCGAGCTTATAGTTGTTGCCCACAGTAAGCGATCAAGGATCGCGGGCCTTCGAGTAGGAGTCGCTACAGGCTCCGAACGAAGTAAATTCTCTGTGTCCTTCTGTGTGTGTTTGCTTTTCTTTTCTATTTCCGCTGCTTATTACTCTGTTAGTTTTTGATACGATTTACGATTTCAAAAAGTGAAAGCCACGAGCGCTATTCACCCCCCCTCTAGCGCGTCTCGATCCAACAATTGGTATCAGAGCGGGGTCGAGTTGATCTGGTGCAACCACCAATCACGCATTTTTTCGTGGTTATTTTCTATTTTTTTCGGAGTCAATTAGAATTAGCTACATTCTAATTATTTTACGAATCGGTTTTACTCGAAGCTGGTGCAACACCACTCGAGTTCATTATTTCTTATCCTTATCTTCCCGCACTGCTAATCCAAGACCTAGTCTTGGCACATTTCTTTTGTTTTTGTTTTACATATACTGTCGATATTACAAATGGCCCAACAAGAAGGGTTCAGCACCGTTCGCCCCCCACTGTTCTCCGGAGAAGACTTCGGATATTGGAAGGGGCGAATGGAAACCTTCCTGAAGACACAATTCGATACGTGGATGATAATCAAGACCGGATTACTACTCCCATTCGACGAAGACGGCAAGGCGACACCCTGTGAAAAATGGGAATCTACCACAATCAAGAAGGTGGAAGCTGATGCCAAAGTGACCTGCATCCTCCAGTGTGGGCTGACCAAGGAGGAGCTCAACAGAGCTGGTCCATTCTCAACGGCAAAGGAGCTATGGGAGAAACTAATCGAACTCCACGAGGGCACCTCGGAAACCAAGGTAAGTAAGCGTGACTTATTATTTAATAAACTGTACAATCTAAAAATGTAGGAAGGAGAGACGGCAAGTTCTCTCCACGCACGGATTCAAGACATCCTCAACTCTCTTCATGCGATCGGGCAGAAAGTCGAGAATCGAGACGTCATAAGGTACGCTCTAAACTCATTTCCGAGGAGTATATTGTGGGCATCAATGGTAGATGCCTACAAAGTCTCCAAGGACTTGTCTTATTTAAAATTAGATGAGTTATTTTCTGAGTTTGAACTTCACGAGCAGACTAATGCACAGCCAACTGAGAAGGGGGTTGCTTTGGTTGCAGGTACCAGTTGAACACGCGAACCGAGATTATGGCGAAAAACTGAACCAGAATCAGAAGACGAACCCGACTCAGAAGATGAAGAAGACGAACTGACCAGCGAACTCGTGAACCTCGTGAAGAAGCTCTACAAGAAGAAGAAGGGCTTCAATAAGAAAGACCTGTAGAAGGCGGTACAATCCAAGGAGGCCCAACCGAGGTCTAAGGTAAAATTTGAAGTAATCTGCTACGGATGCAACCAGAAGGGGCACATCAAAGCCAACTGCCCCAACCAAAAGGAAGCAAAAAGAAAAGAAGGAAGAAGGCCCTGAAGGCGACGTGGGACGAATCTTCTTCGGAGGACGACGACGACGAACTCGATCAGACGAGTTTACTCGCGTTGATGGCCTGGGACCAGATCGACGAATCCGAGAGCGAGAGCGAGTCAGAGGCCGAGTCTGAGCGAAGCCACGGATCCGCATCCGTTTCCGAAGGGCCAGACTCCGCTGTAAGTATTCCTAGACTTAATAATTTAGTCAATTATTTATTACGCAAGTTAGCTAAGTCAAACCTTAAGATTAAGTCACTTCTAAAGGAAGTAGCTGACCTTAAAGAAGTGACTAACTCTAAATCCTTACCTGATCAAGTTCAGACTAAAAATTCAACTCAAGTTCAAAAACTTGAGGAAGAAAATTCTAGTTTGAAAAATCAGGTCAAGGATTTAAAAAATACCTTAGAACAGTTTTCTTTAGGCTCCAAGAATCTTGACCTAATTCTTAGGACACAAAGAGCCGTTTACAATAGAACTGGGCTAGGATATAAAATTAAAAAGAAATATAAATCTTATTTATCTTTAATAAACAAACCAAATAGAAAGGTAATCCAAGCATGGGTCCCAAGTCCAAATTGGTCAATCAAGTTGGACTTGGCCAATACTGGGTCCCGAAGGATCAAATACACTACCTCGATAGACCATATCGAGGCTATGATCCAGGGGGAGTAAACACGAAAACAATTCAAATTATAAATTAAAATTCGAAATTAAATTAAAATTCAAAAATTCAAAATTTAAATTACAAATTCAAAATTCGAAATTAAATTAAAATTCAAGAATTCAAAATTCAAAATTAAATTCAAAATTCAAAATTAAATTAAAATTCAAAATTCAAAATTAAATTCAAAATTCAAAATTAAATTAAAATTCAAAATTCAAAATTAAATTCACAATTCGAAATTAAAATTCAAAAATTCAAAATTCTAATTACAAATTCAAAATTTGAAATTAAATTAAAATTCAAGAATTCAAAATTAAATTCAAAATTCGAAATTAAATTAAAATTCAAAATTCAATCAAATAAAAATTTAGAAGGAGGATCCAGAATAGCTGGCACCCCTAACTAAACTACCCGACTGGGTAACTGAACTTAATCTACCCGAAATGGGTAAACAAGAGTAGACTACCCGGTAGGGTAATTAATGTTAGGAAAAATGGGCTAGGTTTAACTTGACCCACGGTACTGGTGAAGTTTTTGGATGATAGTACGTTAGGGAAGCATGGGCATCACATGTCTAGGAAGATATGGCTTCGACCTGGTACATTTGGCCAAGTGGAATTGACCGAAGCTACCCTTAAATGGATCCTAACCAGTTAGACCAAGGTTTAATATTAAGTTCAATGGGTAGGACTATTTGGAAAACCTCGAAGGCATGATTACTTTAATGAGTTCCTTGTGACTCACTATAGCGCAGAAGTTTATCCAAATAATGCCTATTTGTTGAACCCAAAGCTAAACCTGAATCTAGCACAAAGTTAAACCAGACCATAAAACTTAACCATAATTCATCTAAAAAAAATTATAGGATTCCCTGATTGAAAACTTAGATCGAGTGAGATGACTAAGTAATTAAAATCAAACTGATAATTAATTCAAATTCAACTTAATTTTAAAATTATTTTAAAACTTAATTTCAAAATCCTTTTAGAACTTAATTTCAAAATTTCCTTTAAAACTTAATTTCATATTTTCTTTAAAACTTAATTTCAAAATCCTTTTAAAAATTAATTTCAAAATTATTTTAAAACCTAATTTCAAAATTATTTTAAACCTAATTTCAAAATTATTTTAAACCTAATTTCAAAATTATTTTAAAACCTAATTTCAAAATTCTTTTAAAATTTAATTTCAATTTTTTTTTCTAAATTAATTAACTCAAATTATTTTCAAAATTAATTAATTAAAATTATTTTCAGAATTAATTAATTTAAAATTATTTTCAAAAATAATTAACTTAAAATTATTTTCAAAATTAATTAACTAAAATTATTTTTAAAATTAATTAATTTAAAATTATTTTCAAAATTAATTAACTTAAATTATTTTCAAAATTAATTAATTAAAATTATTTTTAAAAATAATTAATTAAAATTATTTTCAAAATTAATTAACTTAAAATTATTTTCAAAATTAATTAATTAAAATTATTTTCAAAATTAATTAACTAAAATTATTTTCAAAATAAATTAACTTAAAATCATTTTTTTAAAATTAATTAACTTAAATTATTTCAAAATTTTCAAACTATTAATTTAATCAATCATCTCACAATCACCTATAGGGTTAATTGATTGCTAACTTAGATTGGGTGAGATGGAAAACTAGGGAGCCTACTTCAATTAAGCTATCTTTAAATCCATTAAAGGAAACCAATTCAACTACTTCATGTGTAGGAATTAGATCAATAGATGTTGGATAGTGGATACTCCAGACACATGACTAGAGATAAGTTGAAGTTTACTAAACTCAAATACAAGAATTTAGGATCGGTTGCATTCGGCAATGACGGTAAACTGAAAGTAATCGGAAAAGGTAATATTGAACTTAGCTCTGACTTCATTATTCAAAATGTTTTATTGGTTGAAAATTTTAACTTTAATTTACTAAGTATAAGTCAATTGTGTGATAGTGGATACTTAGTCAATTTTGACAAATCTGGGTGGTGTTTAGTTAAAAATATCGAAAACCCTGAAGTCAGACTTAAGGGACTTAGAAAAAATAACATCTACACAATTGACCTATCAATATCCTCAATAAAGTGTCTCATGGTACAACAAGAGGAAACCCAACTGTGGCACAGAAGACTGGGTCACACTCACACTAGACTCATTTCTAAAATGAGTCAAAATGGTTTAGTTAGATGTTTGCCAAAATTAAAATTCATTTAAAACTCAATCTGTAATGCTTGTCAACAAGGAAAACAAAGCAAATCAACACACAAGTCAACGAATCTAGAAAGAACTAACGCTGTGCTTGAGCTCCTTCACCTTGACCTATTTGATTCACATGGAGCCAAGTCACTAAGCAAGAACCAGTATTGCTTAGTTATAATTGATGACTACTCTAGATTCACGTGGGTAAAATTTCTAAAAATAAAAGATGAAATATTTAACAGAAAATGAAAAAGATACTAAAATTAAACGTATCAGAAGTGATCACGGGGGGGGGGGGGGATTTGAAAATCATAGATTTACCCAATTCTGTAAAATAAATGGATACCAACATGAATTTTCATGTCCTAGAACCCCCCAATAAAATGGTCTAGTGGAACGTAAAAATAGAACACTACAAGAAGCAGCTAGAACCATGCTAAATGAGTATAACTTAAATCATCAATTTTGGGCCGAAGCCATAAATACAACAAATTATATTCAAAACAGAATTCTAATTAACAAATCTCACAATAAAACACCTTATGAACTTTATTACCATAAAATTCCCAATCTAAATTATTTAAAAGTATTTGGCTGTAAAGTTCATATTTTAAATACTAAAGATTACTTAGGAAAATTTACACCCAAATTTAACCAGGGAATATTTGTAGGATACTCTTCAACCAGTAGGGCCTTTAGAGTATATAATCAAAATACCTTAAAAGTGAAAGAAACAACTAATGTAATCTTTGATGAAGAAAACAACCTACCTAATATAATTGAACATATTGACATCAATTCAAGAACTTTAGAAGATGATGAAATCCAACCTAACCTTAATAAACCAGAAGAACCAGTTTCTGACCCACATATAAGACCAACTAGAGTAAGTACCTCTCACCCGCCTGACCAAATTTTGGGTGACCCAAACCTAGGAGTCAGAACTAGATCATCCTATAAAAACCTGAGTCAGATTGCCCTTATTTCTAAAATTAAACCTAAGACTATAGAAGAAGCTCTACCTGACCCAGATTGGGTTATTGCTATGCAAGAAGAATTAGCCCAATTTGAGAGAAACTAAGTCTAGGACCTTGTACCTAAACCCATAGATAAATCAATAATAGACACCAAATGGGTTTTTAGAAACAAGTTGGATGATCATGGTGAAATAATAAGAAACAAAGCTAGACTAGTAGCCAAAGGGTTTAGTTAAGTTGAAAGCTTAGACTATGATGAAACCTATGCACCAGTAGCTAGACTCGAATCCATTAGGATGTTATTAGCCTATGCAGCACATAAAGGGTTTAGGTTATACCAAATGGTTGTTAAGTCAGTCTTTTTAAATGGGTTTATCAAGGAAGAGGTCTATGTAAACCAACCCCCAGGATTTGAAGACTTAGACTTGATGGATCGAAAGCGCTAGAGGGGGGGGGTGAATATCGCTCGTGGCTATTTTATCGATTTACGAAAATCGTTCGAGTAACTAAAGTAACGCAGCAGAAATGAAAAGTAAAGTAAATACAAAGACACAATTGATTTACTTCGTTCAGAGCCTATTTCGACTCCTACTCGAAGGCCCGCGATCCTTGACCGCTTTCGGCGGGCAACAACTATATAGCGCAAATCTTTACAAGTGAATAAGTACAAGTAAGTGCAGTAAAGAAACTATACCAACGAAAAATGGAAATAGAAAACTTTGGAGTGATTCGTTGGAGTAGCAGAGCGTTGTTGAGGCGTTTAGCAGCAGCACATGGAAGAGCAGAGTTTTCTGTTCGAAGTTGATCATTTGAGCTGCACCTCGAGGCCTCTTTTTATAGCTCTGCAAGGTCTGATCCAGATCCCCAAGTCTCGGGATCAGATTTGACCCGAAGCGGATCGGTCGACCGATCCTCATGTTCGGTCGATCGATCAGATGATCTCCACTGCATCTGATCCGTCCATCCGTCGCTCCGCTTCGATCTGGTCAAACTTTATCCCTGCGTTCGGTCGACCGATCCCAAGGTTCAGTCGACCGATCAGTCTCCTCTGACCTGCACACCTCGGCTTGATCCAGTCGACACCTATCCCAGGTTCGGTCGACCGATCCCGAGGTCCGGTCGACCGATCCCGAGGTCCGGTCGACCGATCCCGAGGTCCGGTCGACCGATCCCTGGTCGAACCCGGTCCAGCTTCTGAACATCTGATGTGGTAGCTTGAAGGTTCGGTCGACCGATCCCAAGGTTCGGTCGACTGATCCCAAGGTTCGGTCGACCGATCCTGGTTAGTTCTAACCCTACATAAAACTGTTAGTTACCTGCAAAACAGAGTTAGAACACAAAAAGATAACACGATAAATAAAATTGTCAGTCATCGGACTGACCGGGTCTGACTTTAAGTTTTTGACCGGACACCATAGGTCGACCCGACGCCTACTGTTCCCTCTACAGGGAAAGCGTCCTCACCTACTCCACTCAGGAGATTTTACCTTTTGCCAGTGCGATCCTCCAGATCGACTGAACTTTTGCTCAGCGTCCGATGCTTCCGGTCTTCATGCTGGATGTCCGGTCCTCGACCCATCCAGTCTTCTACCCGGTTCACGACACCAGGATTTTAACCTAGGGTTAGCACCCCCTAGGATTTTTGCTCGAAGCGCCGACCCGCCAAGACTTCCCGCATAGGGTTACCACCCCCTATGACCTAGGGTTGCCGCCCCCTAGGGTTTTCCTTTTGCCTAACTGCAGCTAGGACTTTTCTCCACCTAGGGTTACCACCCCCTAGGACCTAGGGTTACCACCCCCTAGGGTTTTCACCTTGCCTAACCGCAGCTAGGACTTTCCTGAAACACTTAGTCATACACATTAGATAACAATCAAACTTAACTTTGAATCCCTTTGCCATTATCAAAACTAAGGTTCGATCGTCGGATGCTTCCCGCACCAACAAGACTACCCAAATCATGTATTTAAACTAAAAAAGGCTTTATATGGACTAAAACAAGCCCCTAGGGCATGGTATGAAAGATTATCTAATTACTTAATATCCAAAGGCTTTAACCAAGGACAAATAGATCCAACCCTACTTGTAAAAATTATAGAAAAAGACATCATTATAGCCCAAATCTATGTTGACGATATTGTTGGATCGAGACGCGCTAGAGGGGGGGGGGGTGAATAGCGCTCGTGGCTATTTGTTCGATTATCAGAATCGTAAAACGTTCGTAGAGTAATTAAAGCAGCGGAATAAAGGAAACAAACACAAGAACACAGTGGTTTACTTCGTTCGGAGCCTGGGTCGACTCCTACTCGAAGGCCCGCGATCCTTGATCGCTTTCCGTGGGCAACAACTATAATTTCGTATGAATATTACAGATTAATTACGAAATGTAACTGCAATTAAAATTATATCGACAATAGTAGTAGAAAAGAAATCTGAGCTTCAAGTCGTCGGAATGTTGCAACAGCACTTCGGAAGTAGCACTTGAGCAGAACACAGCAGAATGGAAGCTTGGAAGTTGTGTCTTGAAGCTGCTGGTCGAGACCCCTTATAAAGGGGGTCCAAGGTGCCTTAAATGTTCACCAAGGCGCCTTGAACGAGCCGAGTCACCCGCGTGGATCAGCACGGACCTGGTCGAACTCTATCTGGTTCAAGGCACCTTCAGCCTATCCAAGGCGCCTTCAACCTCCGGTCCAAGGCGCCTTGAACTCCATTCAAGGCGCCTCCAGTCTGCTGCGCTGGCCTTTTCCTGGCTCGCACCCGAGGCGCCTCGGACACTGTTCATCCGAGTTGTAACTTGCTCCTTTGTTCCTGCAAAATGTGTTAGTCCCAAACACATACCCTGCAAAACAAAGTTAGCACAGAAACATAATGAATGATAATAATAAAAGTTTTGACAGCATTCGAACTGTCCGGGTCTGACTTCGGGTTTCCAACCGAAAACCCTAGGTCGACCCGACGCCTACTGTTCCCTCTACGGGGAACGCGTCCTCACCTACTCCACTCAGGAGATTTACCTGTTGCCAGTACAATCCTCCAGATCGACTGGACTTTTGCTCGGCACTCGATGCTTCCGGACTTTCTGCTGAACATCCGCTTCACCGGCCAGTTCAGACTTTCACCTGGTTCGCGACACCAGGACTTTCCACCTAGGGTTACCACCCCCTAGGACTTTTGCCTGAAGCCATCGACCTACCAAGACTTTCCGCATAGGGTTACCACCTCCTATGACCTAGGGTTACCACCCCCTAGGGTTTTACCTTACCTAACCGCAGTTAGGACTTTCCTGAAACACTCAGCAACAGCTGTCAGATAACAAAGCACCTTAACTTTGAATCCTTTTCCATTATCAAAACTTAGGTTCGATCGTCGGATGCTTCCCGCACCAACAATCTCCCCCTTTTTGATTATGGCAACACGTAATTCAAAGTTAAGAAAAACAACATATGTAATAACTGTATAAAGTTAACCAAGCTTAAGTAAATAAACTTCAAATGCAATAACAGTTAAGCTGGAAACTTTTAACTTTGTAATATTAGACTCCCCCTTAATAAAAGCCCTCCTTTTATTAAATACTTGAATTTAACTTTACTTTACCTACTCTCTGCTTTGAATTTTCCTTTAACTTTAATTTACCTACTCTCCCCCTTTGCCATATATCAAAAATAAACCAGTTTGAAAGTAGATTTGTATTTTTCTGAAGGAAAATTTTCAAAGAGGGAAAAAGATCAATTTTCTTCTTAGCAAAAACGACTTAGCTTTTTGAGTTTTAGAATTTGCCAAATTTGAAAATACTTAGCTATATACTCAGCTTCGAAATGATTTGTATTGAAAAAATATTTTGCCAAATAGCTAAGTTTAGAGTACAATCTAACTAAGTCTAGTTAAAATAGTCTTAAAATTAACTAACTTTGAAAATATGAGTACTTGAATTTTCAATAACAGGATTTGCTTAGAAGTTATAAAATATGAGGTCATTTAAAAAACTTTAAAATGTTATAAAAAGGTGACTAGATTTGAAAATACTCAGTTACATGGACAAGTGTTTTGAAAAACTGTAATTAAGTTTTGAATACTCATTTTGAAGAAAATTTGATATTAAAGAAAAACTATTAAGTTTTAGGACAGAGGGAGTAGCAGTAGTTTGGTTTCTAGTCCAAGCATGAGTCAAATTAAATTATTGAGTTTAATTTGATTAAGTATCAGATCCTTAAAATAATCAGGTAAGGTAATTTGATTAGAACCTTAAAGTACCATCATGCTTAAAAAAATTGAAACACACTTTTCCCAATTGTCTAACCTTTAGCTACTTGCTGATTGCCTAGAGGGCAGTAGCTTTCACATGGTTAGTCAAATTAAGTCCATTTGGTCCAGTTAGAGTTGGCTAGAGCTGGAAGACTTGACTTGATTATTATTTATGATGTGTTTAACGCCCAGACTCATATTGATGCATAAATATAAGCATTCCTGAGTCCAGGCTGTGCCCTATGCATCTCACGCCATTCTAAGTTTGTCAAACACAAGCAAAGTATACCTAGGTGATTGTGAGATGCTCTGGCTTTAATCTAGGGGTACATGATATCTAGGGGAAAACCTAGGCGTAATCCGAATTTTTGAAAATTCTAAGAAATTGGAATTTTGAAATAGGTATTTTCCTAGAAATTTTAACAGCAAATGATAACCAATTTAAAAAAAACATTGTCTATTCTACCCAACACATTCCTATTTGTCTTCTAAGTGAGCTGAACTCAAGTTCAGGTAAGGGTTTTGTGAAGATGTCAGCTAGATTTGATTTTGACTTAACATAGTTGAGTATAATATCACCCTTAGCTACATGATCCCTTACAAAATGGTGCTTCACTTCTATATGTTTGGTCCTTGAGTGATGAATTGGGTTTTTTGTTAAATTTATGGAACTTATATTATCAATTGAGATTTTTGTGTTATGATAGTTCAGTTGATAGTCTTTAAGAGTGTGCATCATCCAAAGCAATTGAGATGTGCATTCACCTAAGGCTATATATTCATGGTAGATAAAGCAACACAATGTTGCTTTCTACTTGACCAACTTACTAGGCATTGTCCTAGAAATTGACAACTACCACTTGTGCTTTTTCTATCTAACTTGCATCCGGCGTAATCCGAGTCAGAATAGCCAAGAAGGTCAAAGGTGCAAGTTCTAGGGTACCAGAGTCCTATATTTAGAGTACCTTTAATGTATCTAAGTATTCTTTTAACATAGGTTAAATGTGACTCTTTTGCACAAGATTGGTATCTTGCGCACATACCAACCGCAAATAATATGTCGGGTCGGCTTGCAGTTAGGTAAAGCAAGCTTCCTATGGCACTCCTATAGTACTTTGGATCTACTGGTTTTCCTTCAGGGTCAGAGTCTATGTTAATGTTGGTTGCCATTGGAGTATTTATTATTTTTGAATTTTCCATGCAGAATTTTTTAATTAATTCCTTTGCATATTTAGTTTGATAAATGTATATTCCATCTTTAGTTTGTTTTATTTGTAAACCTAAGAAAAAATTAAGTTCACCAACCATACTCATTTCAAATTCATTTTCCATTAATCTAATAAATTCTTTTAAAAATTTAGAGTTATTTGATCCAAAAATTATATCATCAACATAGATTTGAGCTATGAAGATGTCTTTTTCTACAGTTTTTACAAATAGAGTTGGATCTATTTGACCTTGGTTGAAACCTTTGGATATTAAGTGATTTGATAATCGTTCATACCATGCCCTAGGGGCTTGTTTAAGTCCGTACAAGGCCTTTTTTAACTTAAATACATGATTAGGATATCCTAAGTCCTCAAATCCTGGGGGTTGGCTTACATATACTTCCTCCTTAATAAATCCATTTAAGAATGCTGACTTGACATCCATTTGGTATAGTTTAAATCCTTTGTTTGCTGCATAGGCTAACAACATTCTAATGGATTCGAGTCTAGCTACTGGGGCATAGGTTTCATCATAGTCCAAACCTTCAACTTGGCTAAATCCTTTAGCTACAAGTCTAGCCTTATTTCTAATTATTTCTCCTTGATCATCTAGCTTGTTTCTAAATACCCATTTTGTATCGATTATTGATTTATTTGAGGGTTTAGATACAAGTTCCCAGACTTGATTTCTCTCAAATTGGGCTAACTCTTCTTGCATAGCTATGATCCAGTCCGGGTCAGGTAGTGCTTCTTCTATTGTTTTTGGTTCGATTTTAGAAATTAGGGCAATCTGACTGTGGATTCTATAGGAGGATCTAGTTCTGACTCCTAGATTTGGATCACCCAAAATTTGATCAGATGGGTGAGAGGTGCTGGCCCTAGTTGGTCTTGTAAGTGGGTCAGGGGCTGGTTCCTCTGGTTTATTAAGATTTGGTTGAATTTCATCATCTTCTATATTTCTTGGATCAATATCAACATTCTCATTTATATTTGGTAGACTATTTTCTTCATCAAATATTATATTAGTGGTTTCTTCAACTTTTAGGGTGTTTTGATTGTAGACTCTATAGGCTCGACTGTTTGAGGAGTATCCTAAAAATATTCCTTTGTTAGATTTGGGTGTGAATTTTCTTAAATAATCTTTAGTATTTAAAATGTGAACTTTACATCCAAATACTTTTAAATAATTTAAGTTAGGAATTTTATGATAATATAGTTCATAAGGGGTTTTCTTGTGAAATTTGTTGATCAAAATTCGGTTTTGAATATGATTTGCAGTATTTATTGCTTCTGCCCAGAATTGGTGATTTAAATTATATTCATTTAACATGGTTCTAGCGGTTTCTTGTAGAGTTCTATTTTTTCGTTCCACCAGACCATTTTGTTGGGGGGTTCTAGGACATGAAAATTCATGTTGATATCCATTTATTTTACAAAATTGGGTAAATTTATGATTTTCAAATTCCCCTCCGTGATCACTTCTTATTCTTTTAATTTTAGTATCTTTTTCATTTTCTATTAATTTACAAAAGTTACTAAATATTTCATAGGTTTCATCTTTAGTTTTTAGAAATTTTACCCATGAAAATCTAGAGTAGTCACCAATTATTACTAAGCAATACTGGTTCTTGCTTAGTGACTTAGCTCCATGTGAATCAAATAAGTCAAGGTGAAGGAGCTCAAGTAAGGAGCTGGTTCTTTCAAGATTTGTTGATTTGTGTGTTGACTTAGTTTGTTTTCCTTGTTGACAAGCATTACAGATAGAATTTTCAATGAATTTTAGGTTTGGTAAACCTTTAACTAGACCATTATGACTCATTTTTGAAATGAGTCTAGTGTGAGTGTGACACAATCTTCTGTGCCACAAAGCAGTTTCCTCTTCTTGTGTTAGAAAACACTTTGTTGAGGATGTCGGTAGATTAATTGAATACATATTATTTATCCTAAGTCCCTTAAGTAAGATTTCAGGATTTTCAATGTTTTTAACTAAACACCTGGTTTTGTCAAAAGTTACTAAGTATCCGCTATCACACAATTGACTTATACTTAGTAAATTAAACTTAAAATTTTCAACTAAAAGGACTTTTCGAATAATAAAATCGGAGTTGAGTTCGATATTACCTCTTCCGATTACCTTAAGTTGACCTTCGTTACCGAATGCAACTGATCCTAAGTTCTTGTACGTGAGTTTAGTAAACTTCAATTTATCTCTAGTCATGTGTCTGGAGCAGCCACTATCCAACATCCATTGATCCAATTCCTACATAGGAAGTGGTTGAATTGTTTTAATGGATTTCACGATAGTTAAATTGAAGTAAACTTGTTAGAGATAAATTTTGAAAGAGTTTTGAAGATAATTTTGAAATTGAGTTTTAAAGATAATTTTGAAATTGAAAAATAATTTTGAAATTGAGTTTTAAAAATAATTTTGAAATTGAGTTTTTGAAATTGAGTTTTAAAAGTAATTTTGAAATTGAGTTTTAAAAATAATTTTGAAATTGAGTTTTTAAAAGTAATTTTAAAATTGAGTTTTAAAATAATTTTGAAATTGAGTTTTAAAATAATTTTGAAATCGAGTTTTAAAAAATAATTTTGAAATTGAGTTTTAAAAATAATTTTGAAATTGAGTTTTAAAATAATTTTGAAATTGAGTTTTAAAATAATTTTGAAATTGAGTTTTAAAATAATTTTGAAATTGAGTTTTAAAATAATTTTGAAATCGAGTTTTTAAAAATAATTTTGAAATTGAGTTTTTAAAAATAATTTTGAAATTGAGTTTTAAAATAATTTTGAAATTGAGTTTTTAAAATAATTTTGAAATTGAGTTTTTAAAATAATTTTGAAATTGAGTTTTAAAAATAATTTTGAAATTGAGTTTTTAAAAATAATTTTGAAATTGAGTTTTTAAAAATAATTTTGAAATTGAGTTTTTAAATAATTTTGAAATTGAGTTTTTAAAATAATTTTGAAATTTAGTTTTTAAAATAATTTTGAAATTGAGTTTTAAAAATAATTTTGAAATTGAGTTTTTAAAATAATTTTGAAATTGAGTTTTAAAAATAATTTTAAAATTGAGTTTTAAAAATAATTTTGAAATTGACTTTTAAAGATAATTTTGAAATTGAGTTTTATTACTTAGTCATCTCATCCGATCTAAATTTTCAATCAGGGAATCCTATGATTGATGTGAGATGATTTATTGTTGAATTCAGGAGTTTTGGTTTAACTTTGTGTTAGATTCAGATTTGGCTTTGGGTTCAACAAGTAAACATTCTTTGGATAAACTTCTGGGCTATGGTGAGTCACAAGGAGCTCATTAAAGTAACCGTGCCTTTGAGGTTTTCCAAATAGTCCTACCCATTGAACTTAATACCAATCCTTGGTCTAACTAGTCAGGATCCATTTAAGGGTAGCTTCGGTCAGTTCCACTTGGCCAAATGCACCAGGTCGAAGCCATATCTTCCTAGACATGCGATGCCCAAGCTTCCCTAACGTACTATCATCCAAAAACTTCACCAGTACTGTGGTTCAAGTTAACCTTAGTCCGTTTTAATCTAACCTTAATTACCCTGCCGGGTAATCTACTCTTGTTTTACCCATTTCGGGTAGATTAGGTCCAGTTACCCTACCGGGTAGTTTAGTTGGGGGTGCCAGCGAGTCTGGATCCTCCATCTTTATTTTGAGTTTTTAATTTATGATTTTATTTTGACTTTCAATTTCGAATTTTGAATTTAACTTTAATTTTTAATTTCAATTTCGAATTTTGAATTTTATTTTAATTTTAATTTCGAATTTTGAATTTTTCAATTTCGAATTTTGAATTTTAATTTTAATTTCAATTTCGAATTTTGAATTTTAATTTTAATTTTTAATTTCAATTTCGAATTTTGAATTTTAACTTTAATTTTTAATTTCAATTTCGAATTTTGAATTTTAAATTTTTAGGATTGTTTTTCTTTTTGCTCCCCCTGGATCATGACCTCGATATGGTCTATCGAGGTAGTATATTTGATCCTTCGGAACCCAGTATTGGCCAAGTCCAACTTGATTGACCAAGTTAGACTTGGAGACCCATACTTGGACTGATTTAATACTTTGTTTGTTTATTAGTGATAAATAAGATCTATATTTACTTTTGTATCCCAACCCAGTTCTGTTGTAGACGGCTCTTTGTGTTCCAAGAATCAAGTCCAAATTCTTGGAGCCCAAAGTAAACCGTTCTAAGGTATTTTCTAAATCCTTAACCTTATTTGTTAAACTTGAATTTTCTTCCTCAAGTTTTTGAACTTGAGTTGGAAATTCAGTCTGACTCTTGTAAGGGTTTAGTGTTAGCCACTTCTTTAAGGACACTTACTTCCTTTAGAAGTGACTTAACTTTCAGGTTTGACTTAGCTAATTTGCGCAATAAATAGCTAACTAAAATGTTCAACCGGGAGATACTTACAGCGGGGTCTGGTCCTTCGGAAACGGATACGGATCCGTGGCTTTGCTCGGACTCTGCCTCAGACTCGCTCTCGCATCCGTATTCGACGACTTGGTCCCGGGCCATTAATGCGAGTAGACTCGTTTGTTCGAGCTCGTCGTCGTCATCCTCTGATGAAGATTCGTCCCATGTTGCCTTAAGGACCTTTTTCCTTCTTTGCTTTTTGACCTCCTTCAGGTTAGGGCAGTTGGATTTGATGTGCCCTCTTTGGTTACACCCGTAGCATGTAACTTCAAACTTCATCTTTGTATTTTGTGGGCCTTCCTTTGATTTTACTGCCTTCTTTAGATCCCTTTTGTCGAATCCTTTCGTCTTGTAGAGCTTCTTTACGAGGTTTACCAGCTCAGTTGTAATGTCACCTTCTTCATCGTCAGAGTCTGGTTCAGCTTCCGATGTCGGTTCGGTTCTCCGTCGTGGTCTCGGTTCCCGGGTTCGGCTTGTACCTGCAACCAACGCAATACCTTTCTCGGTTGGCTGTGCATTAGTCTGCTCATGAAGTTCAAATTCACTAAAAAGTTCATCTAGTTTTAAAGAAGATAAATCCTTGGAAACTTTGTAGGCATCTACCATTGATGCCCACAATGTATTCCTTGGAAACGAGTTTAGCGCATACCTTATGACGTCTCAATTTTCTATCTTCTGGCCAATTCCGTGAAGAGAGTTAAGGATGTCTTGTATTCTCGCGTGAAGAGAACTCGCCGTTTCGCCATCCTGCATTTTTAGATTATATAATTTATTAAGTAAAAGATCTCTTTTACTTACCTTGGTGTCGTCAGTGCCTTCGTGGAGTTCGATTAGCTTTTCCCAGAGCTCCTTTGCAGAGGAGAACGGGCCAACTCTGTTGAGTTCTTCCTTGGTAAGACCACACTGGAGGGTGCAGGTAGCTTTGGCGTCGGCTTCCACCTTTTTTATTAGAGAGGCGTCCCACTTCTCGCAGGGTGTAGTTTTGCCGTCGTCATCGACTGGCAGTTTCAGTCCCGTCTTTATGATCATCCACGTTTCGAATTGTATCTTTAGATACGTTTCCATTCTTCCCTTCCAGTAGCCAAAATCCTCTCCGGAGAATAGCGGGGGGCGTACAGTGCTGAAACCCTCTTGTTGGGCCATTTATAATATGTAACAAAAGAAAACAACAGAATATGTTCCAAGACTAAGTCTTGGATTAGTAGTGCTGGAATAAAGAATAATAAAAACGAGCTCGAGTGGTGTTGCACCTACTTCGAGCAAAAGTCGATTCGAGGGAAACAGAAATTAGAATATAGATATAAGGCTAAATTCTAATTCGACTCCGAAAATGAAAAAAACTGCGAAAAATTTGTTTGGAAAGGTGGTCGCACCAATTCAAAACGACCCCGCTCTGATATCAATTGTTGGATCGAGACGCGCTAGAGGGGGGGTGAATAGCGCTCGTGGCTATTTGTTCGATTATCGGAATCGTAAAACCTTCGTAGAGTAATTAAAGCAGCGGAATAAAGGAAACAAACACAAGAACACAGTGGTTTACTTCATTCGGAGCCTGGGTCGACTCCTACTCGAAGGCCCGCGATCCTTGATCGCTTTCCGTGGGCAACAACTATAATTTCGTATGAATATTACAGATTAATTACGAAATGTAACTGCAATTAAAATTATACCGACAATAGTAGTAGAAAAGAAATCTGAGCTTCGGGTCGTCGGAATGTTGCAACAGTACTTCGGAAGCAGCACTTGAGCAGAACACAGCAGAATGGAAGCTTGGAAGTTGTGTCTTGAAGCTGCTGGTCGAGACCCATTATAAAGGGGGTCCAAGGCGCCTTAACTGTTCACCAAGGCGCCTTGAACGAGCCGAGTCACCCGCGTGGATCAGCACGGACCTGGTCGAACTCTATCTGGTTCAAGGCGCCTTCAACCTATCCAAGGCGCCTTCAACCTCCGGTCCAAGGCGCCTTGAACTCCATTCAAGGTGCCTCCAGTCTGCTACGCTGGCCTGACTCGAGGCGCCTCCAAGCTCCATGGGGCGCCTCGACATTGTTCATCCGAGTTGTAACTTGCTCCTTTGTTCTGCAAAATGTGTTAGTCCCAAACACATACCTGCAAAACAAAGTTAGCACGAAACATAATGAATGATAATAATAAAAGTTTTGACAAGTCATCTGACTTCTGGTTTCCAACCGGAAACCCTAGGTCGACTTGACGCCTCTGTTCCTCTACGGGAACGGGTCCTCACCTACTCCACTCGGAGATTTACATTGCCGACGATCCTCCAGATCGACTGGACTTTTGCTCGGCACTCGATGCTTCCGGACTTTCTGCTGAACATCCGCTTCACCAGCCAGTTCAGACTTTCACCTGGTTCGCGACACCAGGACTTTCCACCTAGGGTTACCACCCCCTAGGACTTTTGCCTGAAGCCATCGACCTACCAAGACTTTCCGCATAGGGTTACCACCCCCTATGACCTAGGGTTACCACCCCCTAGGGTTTTACCTTGCCTAACCGCAGTTAGGACTTTCCTGAAACACTCAGCAACAGCTGTCAGATAACAAAGCACCTTAACTTTGAATCCTTTGCCATTATCAAAACTTAGGTTCGATCGTCGGATGCTTCCCGCACCAACAGATATAATTTTTGACTCAACTAACTCTAAGTTTTTAAAAGAATTCGTTAGATTAATGGAAAATAAATTTGAAATGAGTATGGTTGGGGAACTCAACTTTTTCTTAGGCTTACAAATAAAACAAACCAAAGATGGAATCTACATTTATCAAACTAAATATGCTAAGGAGTTAATTAAAAAATTCTGCATGGAAAATTAAAAAATAATAAATACTCCAATGGCAACCAACATCAACATTGACTCTGACCCAGAAGGGAAACCAGTAGATCCAAAATACTATAGGAGTGCCATAGGTAGCTTACTTTACCTAACTGCAAGCCGACCCGATATATTGTTTGCAGTAGGTATGTGCGCAAGATACCAATCCTGTGCAAAAGAGTCACACCTAACATATGTTAAAAGAATACTTAGGTACATTAAAGGTACTCTAAATGTAGGACTTTGGTACCCTAGAACTTGCACCTTTGACCTTTTTGGCTATTCTGATTCGGACTATGCCGGGTGCAAATTAGACAGAAAAAGTACAAGTGGTAGCTGCCAAATTCTATGTCAATGCCTAGTAAGTTGGTCAAGCAGAAAGCAACACTGTGTTGCTTTATCTACTACAGAAGCTGAATACATAGCCCTAGGAGAGTGTGCATCTCAACTGTTGTGGATGATGCATACATTAAAAGACTATCAACTAGAATATAAAAATACAAAAATCTTTATTGATAATATCAGCTCAATTAATCTGACCAAAAATCCTATTCACCATTCTAGGACTAAACACATAGAGGTAAAACACCATTTTGTAAGGGATCACGTAGCTAAGGGTGAAATTGCACTCAACCATGTTGAGTCCAAATCAAACCTAGCTGACATTTTTACCAAACCCTTACCTGAACTTGAGTTCAGTGCACTTAGAAGGCAAATAGGAATGTGTTGGGTAGAATAGGTGTTTCTTATTACTTAATCATCTTGCTTTTACGTGTTTTTTTTCAAATTCTAGGAAAAATAGTTTTCAAAATTTCAATTTATTAGATTTTTCAAAAGTTGGACTTAAGCCTAGGCTTCCCCCCTAGAAATCATGTTCCCCTAGACTTAAGCCAGAGCATCTCACAAACACCTAGGTATACCTTGCTTGTGCTTGTAAGACATAGAACGATGTGAGGTGCATAGGATACAGCCTGGACTCGAGAATGCTTATATCTGTGCATCAATGAGTCTGGGCGTTAAACACGTAATATACATCAATCAAGTCAAGTTTTCCAGCTCTAGTCAAATCTATCTGGACCAAATTGACTTAACTTGACTAACCAAGTGAAAGCTGTTGCCCTCTAGGCAATCAGTAAGTAGCTAAAGGTTAGACAGTTGGTAAAGGATACTCAGTTTTCAGGTTAAGCATGTTTGATCTTTAGGGCTCTGATACCTCTTAAAGTAAAACTGGATAATTTGAAGTCTATTGAACTCGACTCATGCTTGGACTTAAGGAACAACTGACTTTGAATAAATAACCTAAACCAAATTTTTAGCTACTCCACTCCCTCCTTGTCCTAAAATTTAATAAGTATTGTTTAAAATTAAGCTAAGTTTTTTTTAACCTAAGCTATAGTTTTCAAAATCCAATACTTGCAAAGAGCTTAGCTATAGTTTTGAAATCTAAATTTGTAAATTCTTGCTTTCCTAAGTAAAGCATAATTTTGCAAAATTTAACTCATTGTTTTTCAAAAATTTCTACTAAGTAAAAAGCGACTTCAAAAATGTTTTCTCAAAAATCATTTGGCTCCAAATATTTCTCTAACAAATTATCAAAATCTAAACAAGTACTTCTCTACGTATAGTTTTACTAGCTTTTCAACTTAGTTAAAGACTGTCAAAAGGTTCCACCTTCTAGTGGTTTTATAATTTTAACTAAGTTTCCAAAGGGCTAACATCATCCTTTAAAATCAAACCTTACTAACTTTTAGATCTTGATTTCACTTAGCTAAAAGGTAAGAAAAGAAAATTATAAAATGTTAAGTGTTATCAAAGTCTTGTTATCCCTCTTTAAAAATCGAATGACTATTTTGATTATTTTTGATATCTGGCAAAGGGGGAGAGTAGCAAATTCAAATACTCAAATAATTATCAAATTCAAATTCAAAATTGAGAGTAGCAAATTCAAATTTAAATAATGAATAACTAGATATTAAAGGGGGAGTAACAGTTAAGGGGGAGCCTAAACTTGATGCTACGCTTTAAATTCATGGAGTTTACTTTAGCAAAATATTCATTGATGCTATGCTTGCTTTAAATGTTTTTTGCATCTGTTCTTTATTTGATATCTGTGTACTTAACTTTGAATTTGAGTTGCCATAATCAAAAAGGGGGAGATTGTTGGTGCGGGAAGCATCCGACGATCGAACTCGTGTTTTGATAATGACAAAGGATTCAAAGTTAAGGTGTTTTGTGATCTAACAAGTCTGCTTGAGTGTTTCAGGAAAGTCCTAGCTGCGGTTAGGCAAAGGGAAAACCCTAGGGGGTGGTAACCCTAGGTCATAGGGGGTGGTAACCCTATGCGGAAAGTCTTGGCAGGTCGATGGCTTCAGGAAAAAGTCCTAGGGGGCGGTAACCCTAGGTGGAAAGTCCTGGTGTCGCGAACCAGGTGAAAGACTGGACTAGCCGGAAAGCGGATGTCCAGCAGAAAGTCTGGAAGCGTCGAGTGCTGAGTAAAAGTCTAGTCGATCTGGAGGATCGCACTGGCAACAGGTAAATCTCCTGAATAGAGTAGATGAGGACGCGTTCCCCGTAGAGGGAACAGTAGGCGTCGGGTCGACCTAGGGTTTCCGGTCGGAAATCCGAAGTCAGGCCCGGACAGTCCGGAGACTGTCATATCATTCCATTTATATTATTATTTTGTGCTAACTTTGTGCTGCAGGGTATTTTTGGATTAACATATCTTGCAGGGACCAAAGTGCACAAATGACCTCGGATGAACAGTGCCGAGGCGCCTCCATGGAGCTTGGAGGTGCCTCGGGTGCGAGCCAGAAGAGACCAGCGCAGTACAGTCCAAGGCGCCTTGGAAGAGGTTTAAGGTGCCTTGGACCAGTGGATGGAGGCGCCTTCGGGTGGATTAAGGCGCCTTCAGATGGGATAAGCGCAGAATGGTCAGCGCTCATCTGCACGGTGGACTCGGAGCAATGGAGGTGCCTTGAATGGATTTCAAGGCGCCTTGGATGCCCTTTATAAGGGACTTCGAGCAGCAGTGAAGAACATCAACTCTGAAGCGATTCTTCTGCATTCAACTGCTAACGAACTCATTCCGAAGTGCTGCAACTCGACGCCGACGACCTGGAGCTTCAATTTATCATTTTAGTTGTCGGTATAAAAGTTCATTTACCTTCTTTATTTGCTTCTTGTACTTAAACTTATAAATCTATTCGAGCTTATAGTTTTTGCCCACAGTAAGCGATCAAGGATCGCGGGCCTTCGAGTAGGAGTCGCTACAGGCTCCGAACGAAGTAAATTCTCCGTGTCCTTCTGTGTGTGTTTGCTTTTCTTTTCTATTTCCGCTGCTTATTACTCTGTTAGTTTTTGATACGATTTACGATTTCAAAAAGTGAAAGCCACGAGCGCTATTCACCCCCCCCTCTAGCGCGTCTCGATCCAACACCTCTGGGGTTGTTGGGGGCACCTCGGGCACCTTGGCTGCAGCTGCGCAGGAAGTAGGGCAGAATGCGCCTTCCAAGGACGCTGAAGGCACCTTCCAAGGATGCTGAAGGTGCCTTCAGGTGGATAATCAGTGACTGCAGCAGAGCTTATCGATGACCGAGATTTGGGGGATAAGAGTTCACTGAAGGCTCCTTCTAAGGAGTTTAAAGGTGCCTTCAACGACCCTCTATAAGCAGGTCACGAATTGATGCATGACAAGAACTTCTCTTTGCGATCTTTCTACTGTGCATTGCTCTACAAGATGAACCTGCAACTCAATGACGTGACTCCGACGATTGAACTCTAGATACCGAGTGACGCGCTCCGATGACCAAAGGCACGACCTTCCAGATCCGAAAAGTTATCGGTATACTTTTATTGTTGCACTTAAAATATAAATCATTGTACTTCAATTTTTATACTTGTAATTTCCAAATTGATAGTAGATTGCCCAACGAAAGCACTCTTACGTGCGGGTCTTGGAGTAGGATTCGTCACAGGCTCCGAACTAAGTAACCAAAAGTGTTAGCGATTGCTTTTAGTTTACTTCTATATTCCACTATGTATTTATGAAACGAACGAATTAGCCACGGACGCTATTCACCCCCCTCTAACGCTTTTCAATCCTACAATTGGTATCAGAGCGTGGTCGCTTCGAATCGGTGAAACCACCATTCACGCAATTTTTCGTGGTAATTTTTTTAGTTTTTGGAGTCAATCAGAATTGGTAAAATTCCCGCCTTCTGATCTGTTTTATCGATCAAGTTCTTTTGTTTCTCAAAGTCGGTGAAAACACCACTCAAGTTTTAATTATATTCTCTTATTTTTGCACTACTAATCCAAGATCAAGTCTTGGAATCTTTGTTGTCTTTTTATTGTGTGCAAGATTTCTTCTTAAATGGCCCACCAAGAAGGGTATAGTACTGCACACCCTCCCCTCTTCTCTGACGAGGATTTTGGCTACTGGTAGAGCCGAATAAAGTACCACCTCAAGACGCAAGTCGAGATGTGGATAATCATCCAAACGGATCTCGAACTTCCACTCGACGGTGCTGGAAAGCCAGTGTCTTGCCAGAACTGGGACACAACTTTCATGAAGAAAATTGAGGCCGACGCCAAAGCAACATGCACTCTATAATGCGGCCTGACAAAAGAAGAGCTGAACTGAGTCGACCCGTTCTCAAGCGCGAAAGAGTTGTGGGAAAAATTGATCGAGCTGCACGAGGGTACTTTCTATACAAAGGTAAGCCAATGAGACTTAATTTTGAATAAATTATATAATATAAAAATGCAGGAAGGTGAGTCAGCAAGCCAGCTTTATGCTCGCATACAAGATCTGCTGA
The DNA here is from genome assembly GCF_018446385.1 of Zingiber officinale. Classification (NCBI taxonomy): domain Eukaryota; kingdom Viridiplantae; phylum Streptophyta; class Magnoliopsida; order Zingiberales; family Zingiberaceae; genus Zingiber; species Zingiber officinale. Next base: position 14,768,199 of record NC_055986.1, on the reverse strand, counting down.
ATAGTCTTCATGCAAGGTCAGAAAGTAGAAAATCATGATATAAATGCTTTCCGAGGAATACTTTGTGAGCATCCATGGTAGATTCTTACAAAGTATCCAAGTACCTTTAATTAATTAAATTAGATGAATTATTTTTAGAATTTGAGTTAAATGAATAGATTAATGCACGCTCGGTCAAGAAAAGTATTGTGTTCGTTGCAGGTATAAGCAAGACAAAGGAGACCAGAAAAAAATATCAGATTGAACCTGAGTCTAAAGATGAATTGGACTCAGAATATGATGAAATTACCGTCAAGCTCATAAAACTGGTACAAAAAATGTACAAAAAGAAGAAGGTGACTAAATCGAATACGAAGGTCAAGTCTGGAATTACATGCTACAGCTGCAACTAGAAGGGACACTACAAGCCGGAGTGTCCGAACCAGAAGCTGTTGGTGCAGTCGACCTCTAGGATTTCGATATTTGACAATATACTTAAGTCTGGTCAGTTTGACCAAAGGTTAATCCAAACAGGACTTGATGTTTTGAAAAGAATAGTCTAGTCATAACTAGCAAGGAGAAGTCCTAACTGGAGGTTAGACAAAGTGGAAGTCCTGGTGAGTGAAGCCAGGCCCTAGTGAGTGAAGTTAGGTAGGGGATGAAAGTCCTGGTGAGTGAAGCCAGTCCCTAGTGAGTGAAGCTAGGTAGTGGAAGTCCTGGTAAGTGAAGCCAGACCCTAGTGAGTGAAGCTAGGTAGTGGAAGTCCTGGTGAGTGAAGCTGGGCCCTAGCGAGTGAAGCTAGGAGGAGGAAGTCCTGGTAAGTGAAGCCAGACAATGGAAGTCCTAGTGAGTGAAGCTAGGCAACCCTAAAGGATACAACCCTAGGTTATACATGAATTTTGCTTTACCTTACCATTGTGCTAACTCAGTGTTGTAGGGAAGTCTAACTAGGTCAACGGGCAGACCAAATAGCTGGCACGAAGTCCAGATAGGTCGACAGGCTGACCGGATGTCTGACAGGTAAGTTAAGGTAAGTCACTGGAGGGGAGTGACTTGGTGAGGACGCATTCCCAATCAGGGAACTTAGGCGTCGATCCAACTTAGAACCATTTCGGGAATCTAAGTTGAGATCGTGACTCGATTCTAGTCTCAGTGAGACAGAATCTAATTACTACTCTATAATTGTGCTAACACTTTGTTTTACAGGGTTGTATAATTTACATTTGTCTCGGACTAACATTTTCTTACAAGAAATTGAGTTGATGGAAAATGGTGGTCCGAGCGCTCGGAAGGGATCCGGGCGTCTGGAATGCAAATTCTATCCCGACGCAATGTGGAGCGCGTTGATTGGCTGGGCCGACGTCATGCTCCAAGCGGCTGGAATGGATCCGGGCACTCGGAGCTTCCTATATAAGGAGGCCACCACCTAGAGCAAAGAACAACAACTTCTGCTACGATTGCTCTCGTGTGCGCTACTTCCAAGACGCTCTTGCTATGCTGTGAAGCTTCTCTGACAACTAATGATTTAGTCTTTACTTTTTTGTTGTCGTTAATTTCATTTTTCAAGTTCTTGTACTCATTTTGTATACATCTTTTCGAATTATTAGTGATTGCCCAATGAAAGCATTCAACGAGTGCAGGCCTTGGAGTAGGAGTCGATGAAAGCTCTGAACCAAGTAAAATTGGTTTGTGTTAACATTGTGTCTTTCGTATTTTCGTTGCATACTCGACTTGTCTTTGTTACAAATTTTTCGAACGCTATTCACCCCACTCTAGTGTTTTTACGATTCAATAGAAGCAACGAAGAAGGAAGTCCTTGAAAGCAACGTGGTCTTAGTCCTCTAAAGAGTCTGACGAAGAAGAACACAAGCAAGCAAGCTTCCTTGCCCTGCGAGTATAAGCGTACGTTGCCGAAACTGAGTCCGAGTCTGATATTAAGAGAAACCGAGTCCGAGAGAAGCCACAGATCCGTATCCATTTTTGAAGGACCTAATCACATTGTAAGCTCTCTAATTTCTGGTACTAATATAGATGATTTACAAAATTTAGTTTCATATTTATTAAAAAATTTGGCCAAATCCAACGTCTGGGTCAAGTCACTCCAAAAGGAGATAACAATCCTTAAGGAGGAGGCTAAACTAAGTCCTTTGACTGAGCCAGTTCAAAATAGAAGTTCAACTCAAGTCCAACAACTTGAGGAAGAAAATTTTAATTTGAAAACTCAAGTTAAAGAACTTAAGGACACGTTGGAACGGTTCACCTTGGGTTCCAAGAATCTTGATCTGATTCTTGGAAAACAAAGAGCCGTTTACAACTGATCCGGACTTGGATTTAAAGCTAAACATAAATTGAGATCTTATTTGTCTCTAGTAAAATGCTCAAATAGAAACTTAGTCCAAGCATGGGTCTCCAAGTCGAACTTGATTAATCAAGTTAGACTTGGTCAATATTGAATCCCCAAGGATCAGTTTTATTATCTTGATAGACCTTATCGAGGCTATGATCCAGAAGGAGCCAATAAAAAGACCATTTTTATCATAAAATAGAATTGCCTGATGTTGATTTACTATATTTTATTATTCATGCTTAGGCTAGGATAGATAAGGACCTAGGCTTGATTCACACTTGACTAGTTAGACGGAGGAGTTTCAGAAAGAAAATTAAATATCCAATTTCATTGAAAGGCTTTGTCTAGAAGTGGTGGATGATCCTATACCCAAGAAGACTTAGTGCCTCACCACAGCTTGGAAGTCAATCATTGAAATAAATATTTAATTGACTAACTATAAAACCTTAGTCTAACTCAATTGTAAATCAATCCTAAGATTGAAATTTAAATTGAAGATTAAATTAACTATCTCACAAAACTATTAAGGTTCCCTGATTGAAAATCTAGAAAAGGGTGAGATAGACCTAGGAATTAAAATAGTTAACCAAACCCAAATTAGTTAAGTTAACTTAATTAATTCTAAAAACTTAATTTCAAAATCATAATTATTTCAAAATCTTACTTAATTTCATAATTAATTTTAAAATCATAATTAATTTCAAAATCTTACTTAATCTCAATTAATTCTAAAATCCTTAATAAAAGTAAATTATTTTCAAATAACTTAATTATCAAAATCTTAATCATAATTATTTTTAAATATTGTTTAAAAAGATTTAAAAATTTAAATTACTCAAACGTATATGTTTTCAAATTCAAACTTATACTTTACTTTTAAAATCCAAATTTAACTTAAATTATTTTTAAAATATACTTCAATATCATAAATATTTTTCAAAATTAAAGATAAAATCAACCTAAACTTAACTTCGTCTCACACAAACTCATAAGTTTTACATGTTTGATAACTTAGAAAGGGTGAGATGAAAAATCAGGAAAATAGAAAACTACTTTAGAAAATTAGAAAAATAGATGATTTCTTTTATCGTATATGATCATATCTGAAATTTGCGAAGATGTGCACTAACTTTGGTGAACGACGATCCCTGATGAAGAGAACCTCTTGTAGATCTGGAAGAAGCCCTCAATGACCCTAGCACAGCGAGACAAATCAACAAAGCGTTAGTGACCTAAGACTGGGGTGGGGATCCCTGGCTAGGCCCTCCGACACTCAAGTCAGTTTTTCTCTCAAAGGTGGAAGAAAGGAATAAGAAGAAGAACAATAACTGAAGTGAAACAGAGTTTAGATGCTAGAACTTGTGTACCTTGCCAACGGAGAGGATCCCCTTTTTTATACTACCTCACGCAACCTCCGTAGTCGTGAAGTGGTCCCCGGTTCGTTAGGGTTTGTTAGGAGATGAAGTCATCTTCTATACTTCATGCAATACCCCTTTAAAGAATCTTTTCTGTACCCCAAATGTACCTGTTTTGTCGTTTATGACTTGTATTTATAATGGGGACATGTCATCATAATTGAAGGAACTTTTAGAAGATGTTTCCAGCCAAATATCCTGTTGGGCATGTCTTGGCCGGCCGTTCAAGTTGGCTGCATATGTTGTTAAGAATGTTGGTTGCTACTCGGAAAGCCTAGAGGTTCCACTGTACAAAAATTTTGTACAAAGGTCTGAACCTTTTCCTAGCTACCATGTGTTCTTTTAAATTAAATTTTGGATCGCCTGCGGAACTTAACACGTTTGATCCAAAACTTAATCTATTTGTTCTTTTAGGTTTTGACTTGGATCTCCTGCGGAACTTAACACGTTCGACCCAAATCACCTTAAGTTATTAATTCCATTAAATATTAATTTCCATAATTGGTTCCCAGTACTGACGTGGCGAGGCACATGGCCTTCTTGGATATGGGAGCAACCACCACCGACTAGACAAAACCTTTTATAGAAATCTAATATTTAATTTCCTAAAATAACTTTAGGTTAACCGAAAAGAACAATCAAATCACAAGGAAAAATAAAACAAAAGAACACAACTTCGAAAAACATATTCTAAATACTAGAATCGTAAGCCTCTTGTATTTGGTATTATTTCCATAAATAACTAGCATGATGCGGAAAGAAAAATTACTAGTTATACCTTCTAGAAAGACCTCTTGATCTTCTATCGTATTCCTCTTCTAACCTCGGACGTTGTGTGGGCAACGATCTTCCGAGATGAGAAACCACCAAGCACCTTCTTCTCCTCCTAGCTAGGTTCGGCCAACACAAAGAAGCTTCACCAAGGACGAAGAACAAAACACCAACCAAGCTCCAAGGGATACAAGCTTTCTCTCCTTCTTCTTCTTCTTCTCCAAGTAGTATCCGGCCACCACAAGAGCTCCAAGCCAATAGAGAAGGTTCGGCCACCACCAAGAATAAGAGAGGAAGAGAGGTTGGCCGGCCACAACACCAAGGAAAAGAGAAAGAAAAATAGAATAGAGTCGTTCGCTTTGAAGCCTCCTCTACCCCTCTTTTATAATCCTTGATCTTGGCGAATAAGGAAAATTTAATAAAAATTTCCTTAATTCTTTTTCCATTGAAAAGGAAAAATTATTTAATTAAAAACAATTTTCTTTCTCAATTCTATTTGGCCGGCCACACCAAAGCTACAAACAAGGAGAGTTTTAATTAATTAAAACTTCCTAATTTGTCTCCAGAAATTTATAAAATTTCTCCAATAATTTAATCCCTTCATGATTGGTTTATAAAAAGGAAATTTAATAAATTAAAATCTTTCTTTTAAACATGTGGATAAAAAGAAAGTTATCTCTAAAAATTAAAATCTATTTTAATCTACAAATAAGGAAAGATATCAAATCTTTTCTCAATCTTTTGTAGAAACTAATAAAAGAGAATTATTAATTTTTAAACTTTCTTTTAAATCATGAACATTGTTAAAAAGGAAAGTTTTCTTAAAATTTAAAATCCTCCTTTAATCAACAAATAAGGAAAGATTTCAAATTTTAAACTCTCTTTTAAACATATAGATGATTTACAAATAAGGAAAGTTTTTACCAAAAATTAAAACCATCCTTTTAAACTACAAATAAGGAAAGAGATTAATCTCTTCTCTTAATCTTTTGTAGAAAGCTATAAAAGGAATTTTTTTAATTTTTAAACTCTTTTTTAAAATCATGATATCCACATAAGAAATAATTTTAATAAAAATCCTTTTAAATATTCTAGTGGTCGGCCACCTAAGCTTGGGACCCAAGCTTTGGCCGGCCACCTACATGGCTCATCCACTTGGTCTTGGCCGGCCCTAGCTTGGGTTCCAAGCTAGCTTGGCCGGCCCCATTGGATGGGTAAGAAGGTGGGTATGCAGTGGGTATAAATCTCTATATACTAGAGGCTACGATAGGGACCGAGAGGAGGAATTGGTTTTGGTCTCCCGATGAAATTAAGCATCCCGTGTTCGCCCCGAACACACAACTTAATTTCATCAATAATAATTCATTCCACTAAAGAACTATTATTGAACTACCGCACCAATCCCAAATTACATTTTGGGCTCCTTCTTATTATGAGCGTGTTAGTCTCCCTGTGTTTAAGATATCGAATGTCCACTAATTAAGTGAGTTACTGACAACTCATTTAATTAATATCTAAGTCCAAGAGTAGTACCACTCAACCTTATTATCATGTCGGACTAAGTCCACCTGCAGGGTTTAACATGACAATCCTTATGAGCTCCTCTTGAGGACATTATCAACCTAGTATCTTTAGGACACAGTTTCCTTCTATAATCAACAACACATACTATAAGTGATACCATTTCCCAACTTATCGGGTTTATTGATTTATCGAACTAAATCTCACCCATTGATAAATTAAAGAAATAAATATCAAATATATGTGCTTGTTATTATATTAGGATTAAGAGCACACACTTCCATAATAACTGAGGTCTTTATTCTTTTATAAAGTCAGTATAAAAGGAACGTCCTCAAATGGTCCTACTCAATACACTCTAAGTGTACTAGTGTAATTATATAGTTAAGATAAACTAATACCTAATTACACTACGACCTTCCAATGGTTTGTTCCTTTCCATCTTGGTCGTGAGCTACTGTTTATAATTTATAAGGAACCGATAACATGATCTTCTGTATGTGACACCACACACCATGTTATCTACAATATAAATTAATTGAGCAACTACATTTATCATAAATGTAGACATTTGATCAATATGATTCTTATTTCTAGATTAATGTTTATACCAAAAGCTAGGCTTTTAGTATACACTCTAACAAAGAATACCTTCTATTGAATATATCTCGGCTGGTCGTTCAAGCCGACCGCATATTAGGAATACCTTTTGTTGAATATGTCTCGGCCGATCGTTCAAGCTGGCTGTATGTTAGGAATACTTTCTGTTGAATATGTCTCGGTCGGTCGTTCAAGCCGGTCGTATATTAAGAATACCTTCTATTGAATATGTCTCGGTCGGTCGTTCAAGTCGGTTGGATATTAGGAATACATTTTATTGAGCATGTTTTTATGCTCGGGCGGGCTTTGCCCGGCTGAGCATATATGAGCATGTGGGTGCTTGCTCGGCCTGCAGTCGGCCGACAATATGTTGAAAATCATATATAAGGCTAAATTCCTTTATGCTCGGGCGGGCTTTTCCCGGTCGAACATATATGAGCACGTGGGTGCTTGCTCGGCCTGCGGTCAGGCGGTAATATACTGAGAATCATATATAAGGCTAAATACTTTTATTCTCGGACGGACGTTGCCCGACTGAGCATATATGAGCACGTGGGTGCTCGCTCAGCCTTCGATCGGTTGGTAATATGCTAGAAGTCATACATAAGGCTAAATGTCTTTATGCTTGGGCGGGCTTTGCCTGACCGAGCATATATGAACACGTGGGCACTCGCTCGACCTTCGATCGACCGATAATATGCTAGAAGTTATACATAAGGCCAAATACCTTTATGCTCGGGTGGACTTTGTCCGACCGAGCATATATAAGCACGTGGACACTCGCTCGACCTTCGATCGGACGGTAATATGATAGAAGTCATATATAAGGCTAAATGCCTTTATGCCTGGGCGAGTTTTACTCGACCAAGCATATATGAGCACGTAGGCACTCGCTCGGCCTTCGGTCGGTCGGTAATATGCTAGAAGTCATACATAAGGCTAAATGCCTTTATGCTCGGGCGGACTTTGCCTAGATGTCTCCTTCACTCGACAGGCTGATCCATCATAACCCGTATCAGTGTACATGCTCAGACTCTAGGATCCTCAAAATATTTTTAAGGCATTAATCAAGGGGGAGCGAAGGGAGTCAAGTCCTGTTAAATTTTTGCTTTGACAAGTTAAAGTATTCTTTTTCAAAATTTCAAAGTTAAACATTTCTTTTTTCTCTTTGAAAAGTTAAAGTTTTTTTTAAAAAGGAAATTCAGTTTTCCTGTTTAACTATTTTTTAAAAATAATTCTTAAATATTTTATTTGAAAAAGTAAGTTTAAACATTTTTGTATCTAGAAAAACAAGTTTTTTAAAAAAAAAAAGGTACTTAACTAAGCTTTTTATGAAAATCCTTTTTTAATCTAAGTACTTAACTGAGCTTTTATCAACATCTTTTTAAAACTAAGTAATTAACTAAGTTTTGATTAAATTCTTTAAAATCTAAGTGGTTATCAAAATATTTTTAAATCTAAGTGTTTATCAAAATATTTTTAAAACTAAGTTTCATCAAAATATTCTTAGTGAAGTTTTTATCACAATATTTTTAAATGCTAAAAGTATTTTTATCAAAAGATTTTTTTGCTATGTACTTAACTAAGTTCTTATCAACTTCTTTTGAAAGCTAAGTACTTGACAAAATAATTATTTTCAAAGCTAAAAATTAGCTAAGTTTTTGAAAAAGCTAAGATAGCTTCAAAACCTAAGTTTAGCTAAGTTTTTTTTTACAACTAAGTAATTTTCAAAGCTAAAATTTAGCTAAGTTATTTTTTTTTGGAAAAATCTAAGTATTTTCAAAGTATTTCTAAATTAATGAAATGTGTTTCAAAGCACTTATTTTTAAAAGCTAAGTTTAGCTAAGCTTTTTTTTAAAAAAAAAAACTGACTCACTTTCAAACACTTAAAAATTAGCTAAGTTTTTTAAGTGATACCTTTTAGGGGGAACTTAAAGTTAAATAGAATAAATATTTTTTTTCTTTACATGTAAAACTGCCTTCTCTCTACTTAGTATTATTTTTGATTTATGTCAAAGGGGGAGAGAAAAGTCAAAGTTAAGAATTTAAACATAACTTTTATGAAAGGGGGAGCATAAGGGAGTTTTTTACAAATTTTATTTATTGTTATGTTTTACTTAAATTTGAACCTTGTTGCCATAATAAAAAAGAGGGAGATTGTTGGTGTGGGAAGAATTCGACGATCGAACCTGGGTTTTGATTAGGTCAAAGTGTCCAAAGTTAAGTTATGATCTAACAAGTTTGAATGAGCTTGTAGGAAAGTCTTAAGTATTCTTAGGCAAAAGTTTTAGCTGTGGTTAGGCAAGTAGAAAATCCTAGATCCTAGGGGGTGGTAACCCTAGGTAATCAAAAGTCCCAGCTACGGTTAGGCAGATGGAAAACCCTAGGAGCCGGTAACTCTAGGTACTAGGGGTGATAACCCTAGGCGAAAAGTCTTGGAGAGTCGAGAGCTTCGGGCAAAATCCTAGAGTCGGGGACTCTAGGTTGAAATCCTGGTGTCGCGAACCGGGTGGAAGTTTGGACGGGTCGTGGAGTGAATGTCCAGCATGAAGACCGAAAGCTTCGGACACTGAGCAAAAGTTTAGTTGGTCTGGAGGACCAATCTAGTAATAGCTAAACTCTCCTGAGAGGAGTAGGTGAGGATGAGTTTCCCGGTGATGGAACAGTAGGCGTCGGTTCGACCTAAGATTTTTGGGTAAAATTTGAAGCTAGAATTGGACAGTCCGAAGACTGTTAAATACTTATATTATTTGTATTTTATTGTGCTAACTTGGTTTTGTAGGGTATACTTTGTTTGTGAACTAATATGACTTGCAGGAATGAAGTTGCATAAGGATATGCTCGGATGAACAGTGTCCGAGGTGCCTAGGCTGCAGCTGCGCAGGAAGCAGGCAGAAGGCGCCTTCCAAGGACGCTGAAGGCACCTTGGATAGCTGATGGAAGGTGCCTTCGGGTGGATAATCAACGACCACAGTGGAGCTTATCAACGACCGAGATTTGGGGGATAAGAGTTTGATGAAGGCACCTTCCAAGGAGCTTGAATGCGCCTTCAACGACCCTATATAAGCAGGTCACAAATTGATGCATGACAAGAACTTCTCTTTGCGATCTTTCTACTGCGCATTGCTCTACAAGATGAACCTGTGACTCAGTGACGCGACTTCGATGATCGAACTCTGGATACCGAGTGATGTGTCTCCGACAACCAAAAGCATAACCTTCCATATCTGAAAAGTCGTCAGTATACTTTTATTGTTGCACTTAAAATATAAATCATTATATTTTAGTTTTTATACTTGTAATTTTTAAACTGATAGTGGATTGCCCAATAAAAGTACTCTTACGTGCGGGTCTTGGGGTAGGAGTCACCACAGACTTCAAACCAAGTAACCAAAAGTGTTAGCGATTGCTTTTAGTTTACTTCTATATTCCGCTGCGTATTTACAAAATGAACGAATTAGCCATGAGGGCTATTCACCCCCTCTACGCTTTTTGATCCTACAGTTTGATGAATAGTACCATTAGAAGTAGGTAAATGTGAAAAATGATTCGAAGTGTATTCACCCCCTAAATCACAATGTAAATACTTTATGACATTAGAATATTGAGTTTTTACAAGAGTTTTAAAGTTATTGAAAATAATAAGATAATCAGACCCGTGTCTCATGAGATATATCCAAGAGTAATGAGTGCAATTATCAATAAATGAAACATAATATCTTGACTCTCCTTTTCTAGGAATAGGAGAGAGCCCCCACACATCAGAATGGATAAAATCAAATGAAGTAGAAAAAAAAGAAAGACTTTTAGAAAATAATAAGGCAGAAAATTTGGTCAGTTTACAACTAATACAATCATAAATATCAAATTTTTTAAAAGTCCTAATACTCTTGTAGAAGCTAAAAACTATATATGAGACATTGAAACATGACATAAACGAGAGTGCCACATATAAAAATCAGAAAATGAACGACTCAGACGAAAAGATGATAAATCTACACTCGAAGTTATAACTTTTGGTACTTTGAGTTAATCCAAAATATAGAGTCCTTCTTACCTACGTCCTGTCCCAATCAACCTCTAAGATTGCGAGTCCTGAATATAATAATTAGATGAAGAGAAATAAATTAGGTATCCAGACTCATATAATTGATTAACAGAAATACGATTTAAAGTAAGACTCAGAATATAATAAATATCAGTAACAGATAAACAAGATATAATAATTGAACCAATACCTTCTAATGACACAGGAATATTATCATCAGTCACAATAAATATAGATGAACTGGGAGAAAAAGAAACAAAATATGATAAATTAGATGACATATGATGAGAGGCACCAGAGTCCAAAATCCATAAGAATGAAAATATAAATACCATACGATGATAAACCTATATGAGAGGAAGCTAACATGATAGAGGGCTGTGAAGTAAGAAACTATTAAAACATCTTCAGCATATACGGATTATATTTTTATGAAGTATCTGTACGACCAGACATGGTGATAGAACCAATAATGCTCAGAATAACCAAACTCTACAGGTACCTTGACACAAATAATGACCAGACATGGTAACGATCCGTGAAAATTGATGTTAGGATGACCTGTGGTCACACGAAGAACCTGTTGGCGCAGTGGCGAGGCTGATGAGAGGGTGTAACATCTGAAAAAATAAAAATAAAACCTTTCCGTTCTTTCTAACCAAGATTAGTAGCAATATCACAATTAAAATAAACCGAAATGAACAACTAATTAAAAAGAAAGGAGGAAAACAGATTTGACTCGGTTACAACCTAGGTGGTTGTTAATCCAAGGCGGTTGCAAAGATCTACTAGGAAAATCTCCTTCTCTGTAGGCAGAGAAGCCTCTTACACTCTTTGAAAAGCTCAGAAAATCTCTAGGAAATGATTATAGTAGTTGTTCTAAGTTGTTGTATCTTTCCTAGATCCAGGGGGTTCTTTTATAGCTCTTGGAAAATCTTATCTACTGCTTGAGGGTGCCTCCAAGGGGCTTGGAGGGCGCCTCCAGTGAGGTAGTGGATAAAACTTTATCTGCTTCCAAATGACTACAAAGACTGGGTCGAGGGCGCCCTCCATAAGCATGGAGGACACCCTCCATACCTTATGGAGGGCGCCTTTTATACATCATGGAGGGTGCCCTCTATACATCATGGAGGGCGCCTTCCACCTGTAACGTATAAATAGCTTCAGCTTTCCTGTGGATCTTCCGTTGCTCCGTTCGCTTGGGTGATTGCGGCCAACCGAAATAAGGCTCACCCGAACCCAATTTCCGGCCTTCTCCTCGAGCAGGCTTCCGCTCTGACTTCTTATCCATCGAACATCACGTACGTTCTTCTCGTCTACCGGTGTACTCTTCCACAACCTTTTATGCATCAAGCCCGTCGACTCCCTTCCCGTGTCATCATTTTCGCTAGCTGCGTCTTCCGCTCGACTTCCTATGCTCCTAAGCTCCTACACACTTAGACACAGGGATCAAAAACCAAACAGGACCTAACCTAACTTGGTTGATCACATCAAAACAACCACGGGGGTCCAACAATCTCCCCCTTTTTGATGTGCATCAACCCAAGTTCAAGTTAGAGTAATAACAGACAAGTAGAAAAAAAACATTTTAAGCATAAAATTTACAATAAAATAAATTGCAACACTAAGTATAAAATAAACTGATTTGAATTCAGAATTTGTAAAAAAAATTCTAACTCCCCCTACTCTCCCTAAACTTGTACCTATTTCTCTCCCTTTGACAACATCAAAAAATATGGAGATTTAAAAAAAATAATTTAATAAAAAAAAGTAAAAGAAATTTAAAACAATTTCTAACTTATGGAGTTTCCCAAAAATTGACAAACATTGAAAGCAATTATCTTAATTAATTTCATAAGCTTATTAGTTTGTCAATTAAATATCTAATTCAATAATCAGTTTCCAAGCTGTGGCGAGGCACTAGGCCTTCTTGGTTATTGGATCATCAACCACTTCTAGGCAAAACTTTTTAGAGAATTTAAACATTTAATCTTTTCTGAAAGCCTTAGAATAGTGTTTAATCTAAGTAAGACTTTGGAATCCAATATAAGTTCCTTCCTATTATGTTAATTAATAATTTGGGGGGTACATATTCTCTGGGAATTTTTCTAAGTTGACCTTGGTGATGTCTAATATACCAATTTAATTTACCATAAATTCAAAGTTTTGATATTTGAAAGTTATTCAAGCATGCATGGTCATTTTTCAATTTTTTGATTTCTATTTCCTATTTTTCATTTTCTAATTTTAGATTATCATACAATTGCATAGTACATGCTTTTGCTAAATTCAATTGTAATTCAGTATTTTCCTTTTCTAGTTTAACTAGATCTTTAGTAAGACTTTTAATAAATTTAAAGGACTGTTTGAGAGATAGAGCATGTACCTCACTTACCTCAATTTCTGATGCTCCCCTTTCATCGCTGCTTTTTTCCGATGATCCTCCCCCTTCATCTATGCTCATCTCTGAGCTGGTCTCATCTTCTTCTTGATGGATTGCCATTAGGGCTAGCCCGACATATGCTTCAATTTCAGATTCGGAGGATGATGACTGGTCCCACGTTGCTTTGAGATTATGTTTAGATCGAGCTGGCTTCTTATTCTTTTCTTTGCCTTTGTTCTTCAGTTTTGGGTAGTCATCTTTGATGTGCCATTCTTCATTGCAATTGTAGCATTGGACGGTCCTTTTGTTTCGATACTACTTTCTCATCTGTGACTTAAATTTATTAGATTTAATAAATTTATTGAACTTCCTTACCATTAGCGTTGCTTCGTTTTCATCAATTGCTTCTTCAAAGTCTAATAATTGGTTCTTGCCTTCAGGGCAACGATTTTACTCAGTTCTTTTCTTTGTCCTATGCATCGAGATTCGTGTAATTTGAAAGTAGAGAAAAGACTTTCTAAAGTACTTACCTTGAGATCCTTAGATATATAGTAGGAGCGAGTCTACTATAGTTGTCCATTCGGGTGTTCTTGGGAACACATTTAATGCATACCTTTGTGTATCCTGATTCGTTACCATTTCTCCGAGGTTTGTTAGTCCGGTGATTAGCTCCTTGATTCTTCCGTGTAGTTGTATTACTGACTCTCCTTCTTCCATCTAGAGGTTCGTCAATTGATTCTGGAGCACGTCCTGTCTCGAAAGCTTCGTTTTGGAAGTTCCTTCATGTAGTTCCTTGAACTTCTCCCAAAGTTCTTTTGCTGAGTCGTGGCTGCCGATTCGATTGACCTCCTGGGGCGGAAGAACGTTGAGCAGATGGAATTCTGCTTTACCGTTCGCCACAAAGTTGGCTTGCTCTTTCTTCGTCCATTGATATTCTTGTTTGTCTTTTGGAACTGTAAAATCATATTTCATTGTTAAAAGAATTTTGAAATATATTTTGAAGAATACCTCCATCCGGTGTTTTCATTGTGCAAAGTCTCCCTCGAACTTCGATGGATGAATGCTTGTACAGACCATCGTCTTGATCTTGATGCTTCAGTCGGTGGTTAGTCCTTCTGAGGCGGTTGGACTCTGATACCACTTGTTGGTGCAGCGGCGGGGCCGGTGAGAGGGCGCAACATTTGAAAAAATAAAAATAAAATCTTTCCGTTCTTTCCAACCAAGATTAGTAGCAATATCACAATTAAAATAAACTGAAATGAACAACTAATTAAAAAGAAAAGAGGCAAACATATTTGACTTGGTTACAACCTAGGTGGTTGTTAATCCAAGGCAGTTGCAAATCTCTACTAGAAAAATCTCCTTCTTTGTAGGCGGAGAAGTCTCTTACACTCTTTGAAAAGCTCAGAAAATTTCTAGGAAATGATTACAGTAGTTGTTCTAAGTTGTTGCATCTTTCCTAGCTCCAAGGGTCCTTTTATAGCTCTTAGAAAATCTTATCTACTGCTTGAGAGCGCCTCCAAGGGGCTTGGAGGGCGCCTCTAGTGAGGCATCGGATAAAGCTTTATCCGCTGCCAAACGACTACAAAGACTAGGTCGAGGGTGCCCTCCATAAGTATGAAGGGCGCCCTCCACTTGCAGTGTATAAATAGCTCTAGCTTTCCTTTGGATCTTCCGCTGCTCCATTCGCTTGGGTAATTGCGGCCAACCGAAATAGGGCTCACCCGAGCTCAATTTTCGTCCTTCTCCTCAAGCAGGCTTCTGCTCAGGCTTCTCGCCCCTCGAACGTCGCGTACATTCTTCTCGTCTACCGGTGTACTCTTTCGCAACCTTTCATCCCTCGGATGCACCGAGCCCGTCGGCTCCCTTTCCGTGCCATCCTTTTCCCTATGTCTTCCGCTCGACCTCCTATGCTCCTAAGCTCTTGCACACTAAGACACAGGGATAAAAAACTAAACATGACATAACCTAACTTGGTTAATCACATCAAGACAACTACGAGATCCAACAGAACCCAAGGCAAAAAAGGGTGTCGACGCAAAAATAGGTAGCACAAGGTGTCAGTGCCGAAATCAATAGAAAACGATGTCGATGTCGAGATCGACAACACAATGCGTCGACGTCGAAATCGACAGAAAAGAATATCAGTGCTGAAATCGATAGAAAAGGGCGTTGGAGTCAAAATCAACAGCAGCAGTAAAATGCGGTAGCAACAACAGGGGACAGTAAAAAATTAGGTCAGAGAAGAAGAATCTCACTTTGATACCATGTAGAAATTACGAAGAGGAAAAAGCTAGCCATATTTTCAATCCAAAAAGAATATTAGAAATATAGAGTATAAATATATAGCGTAGCTAAAAAATCCTAAACTCCTAAACCCTAAATAGAAAAGAGAAAAATACTAAATTATTCTAAAAACTATAAATAAATGAATAAATATATATAATCTAACCTATTACTTCCTGTAAATTGTCTACGCTCATTCCACAAATCTAACAAATAATTATCGATTTGAAATTAAAGTAAGAACTCAACTAGAAACACTTAAAGAAGAAAAAATAATTCGAGTTTCAATATATAGAGACAATTTTTTTTTGTCGTCGTTTCTTAATCAATTGCTTTCTTTTTTACAAAAATGTCTATTACTGTTTTACCTATTATAGTTTCTAGCTACTCTGATAATGAAATATCACCTACTCTATTAAATCCTAACCACTCGGTTATTTTTCATTCTATGTAATTTATAGGAAAGCTGATTCGTAAATCAACTTACATCACTACTTGCGGTTTGTAATAGCGCTGGAAACTTAAGAAAATTGATTGCGTTGGCAGCCCAAATTTCAACTGCAACCAACCTAAATTTACGAATTGACTTATGATCATTTTATGCCCACGCATTGCCAAAATCCAACGTGCACACAGTTTTTAAAATCAGTTTGCGTCTCACAAAACTAAGATTTATAGTGTGTATATTAGAACAACAAACTGACATTATGTGAAGCCAGCGGTTGCAGTATTCTATGCCACAAACTCGAGGTAGTGGTTGGTTTTTTTCTCTAATATAATCTAAGATTAATTTTATTCTATTTTAATACATTGAAACATATATATCTCATAAATTATATTTGTTTTATTTCAAAATAATTATTAAAATAAAGAGATAGATGAATGGGCAAATGGCAACTTCTGTTTATTGTCAATTCATTGATTATTAATTAATTCTTCTTTGTAGCCATCTACTCGAGCAAGTTAATTCCTTTGAGAGATCAAGTTCCGCTACTAATTAACCACTCTCAGCTATCTGTAGGAATGCGATTTTCCTATGATTAATTTTACCTTAGCAATTTTTTATTTATTATAAAGATATTTATTGAGCCACATAAGTTTCTCAATAATTAAATTATACACTTTATTTTAAAAATCAATATATCACGTTTCAGTTTTTTAAAATATCTTTTTATTTTATTTTTCTCTAAGCAATTTATATCCCTCAATTTTATGTGCCTGTGGTTATTTGAATAAATGATGAAGGCGACCCAAAATTATAGATGGTTGAGACATCACTTTGCCAGAATTTTAAAGTAAGCTCCATTATGATTTCTCTAGTGTCCATATTATGATTCTGCATGCAGTCAAATAGTCCGACAAGATGTCACTTAATCAAGAGAGTGACATATTTATTATGATACGAAAGAGATTAATTTTTTGTAAATGTATGTTTTTAGAAAAAATAATTTTCTTGTCCCTAATTAATTTAGCGGTGAGTTATATATTAATCCTATAATTTACCTTTATTTATATGACCTGAGATATAAAGTGAATGTAATCACCTTATTATTACAATACATACAATCAAACACAAGATTCCATGACTAATTTGATCATGAATTAATATTCGATCATTAAGTGATAATTTTATGATCAATTTAGTTTAATCTAGTCACCAACACCGACCCTAATTTTACAATTATCATACTGTTATTTTGCGGTTGCCTAGTATTGATTTCACAACTACCTCTATTGTTTGTTCAAACGGCTGATAGCCAAATAGAAGGACGAAGGCAGAAGACCAGAAAATTTTAGAAAATCTGTGATTTAATAATTTTAAAACGCAGAACATGTGATTATTGAGAAAAATTAGATGCTGTTTTAGTCAATTACTATTATAAAGAAAATAGGTTAGCTGATATGGCTAATGATGAGAAGCCCCTGGTAGGTTTTGAGGGTCAACGGACCAAGATAGATGGTAATCAAAGTCTGAAATAGGTTAATCCGAGTAACCTATCCAGTGAAATCTTCTCCAACTAAGCGGTTAATTAATGCTAATTAAATATTTTAGGGGTCCAACTTCTCACTTAGTTATTTACAGAGCTATGCTCTCTACTATGCTCCGATTGACTAATGCTAATTAAACATCCCAAGACCCATCTCCCCACTTAGCAATTTACAGGACTTTGCTCCCCTCACTACTGCAAATTGAGTCTAAGGTATCATTTTGGAAGCAACACTTTAATAAATTGTTGTCATATATCAAATTTTAGGAAAACATACAACACTTTCAAATAAGTGTTGCATTATAACTAAAATACAACACATTATTTAGAAGTGTTGCCTTTGTTATTAGTAAATGTAACACTTTTGTAGAACTGTTGCAATTGATGAATGACGGGTTTATTTTTCGCCAAATAACTCGCGCGAACCGCCTGCCATTGTGAACAAAATACTAGCAAACTCCCTTTAATTTTGCGATCTCGCTCACAAATGTTAAACCACGACCTCCCTCACACGAACTTCTCTAATCGCGAGTTCCTCCCCTCCGAACTTCTCTGCCGCTAACCCTAATCTCGCAACCTCCTCACTCTGTCTTCGCCGAACATCTCCGACGAAGCCCTCTCTGCAAATTGAACATCTTCACCGGACTTCTCTACTGCTAACCCTAATCTCGCAACCTCCATACTCTGTCTTCGCCGAACATCTCCGACGAAGCCCTCTCCTCGAACTAAACATCTTCACCGGACTTCTCGACTGCTAACCCTAAACTCGCAACCTCCATACTCTGTCTTCGCCGAACATCTCCGACGAAGCCCTCTCCGCGAACTGAACATCTTCACCAGGCTCCTTTTTTGGTTCTCTTGCAATCATTGTCTTTCTAAGGTTAGATCTTCACTTATTTTCTTTTGTTTTTCTTGTATTTTATTTCCGTTGAACACCTTGGACCACTGCCAAGGGTATTATGTTTTTGCAGCTCCCTCAAGCTCCCCAATCCTTGTTCTTCTTGTATTATTTTTCTTGTATTATGTTGTTTTTCTTCTAAGGTTGGATCTTCTATTCTATGCTTTACGAAATGAGTTATGCAAAATGAAACCACAACTTTAGATTGAACATTGATGAGGTATTTGATTTAGTTTCATGATCATATTGCATCCAACCATTGGGACTTAATTATTGCATATGATATATTGTTGCTAGTTAACTTTCACAATAAAAGTTTTAAGATCATTGAAATGGTTATCTTACAAAGGATTTTTTTTTGTTGGAATGAGTTTGGTTGAATCAACCCACTAAATTATTTTGAGCCATTTTTAAAAGCCTTTTAGGATTTTTAAAAAGGATTTTAACTTGTTATATATATTTTTTATTCTTGTAATGACATGAATCCCTAGTTTTCTATTGTTGTTCTATTCCTTGAGGCTCCTAATATTGAATTAAGCTTGTTCCTATTCCTATATGTATGTGGTATGTGATATTATAATTTTATCAGTCTTGCTTTGACTTAGGTAATTCTGTTACTAATAGAAAGCACTAATGTGACATTATTACAAATACTTATATCTTTATGAAATTCCATAAAATATCTTCATTCTATTTAACAATGGTGGTTTTATACCTGATAGGTGATCAAATTTGTCAAAGCCGGTTTATCAAAGTCACTTGCTCATACTATTAAAGATCGTTCTAGCAATTTATGGCTCTTTTTTTTGTAGTTGCAGAATTTTAGAGTGATGGGTGAAGATAGAAGCTGGATGTATTTTTCTAGATGGGTGCCTGAATTTGAAAATGGGTTGTTGAACTTTCTCAACATATCATTTGCTAAAGCATCTTCGGGAGGTCAGATTAAATGTCCTTGTAGGCAGTGTAAAAATCGATATTGGTATCATAGAGACGAGGTGTATAATCATGTGAAAAGTGAGGGGTTTGTGGAAAATTATGATTTATGGATTTTTCACGGAGAGGATCCATCATCATTAAAAACTACAAGAGATTTAGATGACTATGTTCCAAGAATGCATGATAGCATGCGGCTACACATCACCAGTCAACAATCCAGAGGAATGGACAGAAGAAATAAAGAAGAAAGTACAAATTTATTCAAAGGCACTCAACACTTTACAATGTGGATTATCAAAAGAAGAATTAAAACGAGTCGGCCCCTTCGACAATGCAAAAGATTTGTGGGATAAGTTAGTTAAACTACATGAAGGGACAAATGATACAAAGGTAATAAAGCGTGATCTTTTATTAAATTCATTACTAAATATTAAAATGCTAGATGGTGAGTCGGCAAGGCAACTACACATGAGGATTAAGGACATCCTAAATGGACTACATATCATCAGCCATCAACTTGAGAATCGTGATATCATCAGGTATACGCTTAACTCATTCTCTCGAAACTCCCTATGGGCATCTATTATAGATGCCTATAAAGTTGTGAATGATCTTTCCATTATTAAATTAGATGAACTATTTTGTGAATTAACATTACATGAACAGACTAACTTGAGTCAAGCTAAGAAAGGGTTAACTTTGTATGCAGGGCCAAACAAGGAAGCTAAGCCCCGAACAAAACTAGAACCAAAGCACTTGAGTCATATGGCATTTATGGCAAAGAATGAAGAGTCCGAATCTGAGTCTGAAGATGAGTATGAGTCAGAGTCCGATGACGAGTCTGAGATAAGCCATGGATTTGCATTCATTTTAAAAGGACCTGATAAGGTAACTTTCAATTTGAAGTCTGAAATGTTAAAAGTAATTAAATGCTTGTTTAAAAAATTAACAAAATCTGAAAAACAAAATAACTTGCTACTTAAGGAAATAGACCACCTTAAGGAGTAAGTTAACTTGAGTAACTTGACTAATCAAGTTCAAGTTGGAACTTCGACTCAAGTTACAAAACTTGAGGAAGAAAATTCTAACTTGAAAGGACAAGTCGAACAACTCAAGGAAATGTTGGAAAAGTTCGAACTGAGATCCAAGTGTCTAAATATGGTACTTGGGTTGCAACGAGTTGTGTACAACAAATCGGGACTCGGCTATAAACCAAATAAAACAAACAAACCATACTTATCTTTAATCAGTCAAAATGTTAGAAGTCAAGTCCAAACATAGGTTCCAATAAAATGTTTAACCAAACCAATTAAATCAAACCTCTACTTAGTTCCTAAGAGTCAAATTCATTACTTAGATAGACCTTATCTAAGCTATGACTCAGGGTGAGCAAGTAGAAAAATAATACAACCAACTTGATTAACCAAACTCATACACTTAGGATTAGGTTTATTTTCTGCTTAGAATGGTTAGATGAAAAAGGTTTACCAAACCCTACAACATAGTATCGGAATGGATTGGGATGATAGTACGTCAAAGAAGCTTTGTTAAAGGCATGTCTAGGCTAAATATGGAATTCTACCTGGTGCACTAGACTTAGTGGATCTGACCGAAGCTACCCCAGTCAAACATGGGCTAGTTGGACCAAAATTTAGTATTAAGTTCTTTGAGCGGGAACAGTTTGGAAAGTCTTCAGCAAGTGGTCCACAGTTGATACACAAGAAGGCCATAAGCCTCGCCACTGAACTGAAAGTTTATCCTTAGGAAGTTTGCTTGATTAACCCAAAGCTAAGTTTGAATCTAACATGAGTTCAATAACCTTTTTCAAACCTAATTAAATTTCAAATCTAATTAAAATCTAAAAATTATTTTAAACTTCATTAAAATTATTTTAAAACTTAATTAAAAAATTATTTTAAACTTAATTAAAAAAAGAATTTTAAACTTAATTAAAAAATTATTTTAGACTTAATTTAAAAATTATTTCAAAATTAATTTTAAACTTAATTAAAATTATTTTAAACTTAATTAAAAAATTATTTTAAAACTTAATTTAAAAATTATTTTAAACTTAATTAAAATTATTTTAAATTTAATTAAAATTATTTTAAACTTAATTAAAATTATTTTAAAATTAATTAAAATTATTTTAAATTAATTAAAAAATTATTTAAACTTAATTTAAAAATTATTTTAAACTTAATAAAAAAATTATTTTAAACTTAATAAAAAAATTATTTTAAACTTAATTTAAAAATTATTTTAAACTTAATTTAAAAAAATTATTTTAAACTTAATTAAAAAAATTATTTTAAACTTAATTAAAAAATTATTTTAAACTTAATTAAAAAAGTATTTTAAACTTTATTAAAAAATTATTTTAAACAATTAAAAAAATTATTTTAAATTTAATTAAAAATTAATTTAAACTTAATTAAAATTATTTTAAAACTTAATTAAAATTATTTTAAAACTTAATTAAAATTATTTTAAAACTTAATTAAAAATTATTTTAAACTTAATTAAAAAAATTATTTTAAACTTAATTTTAAAATTATTTTAAAACTTAATTAAAATTATTTTAAAACTTAATTAAAATTATTTTAAAACTTAATTAAAATTATTTTTAAATTAATTAAAATTATTTTAAAAAACTTAATTAAAATTATTTTTAAAAACTTAATTAAAATTATTTTTAAAAACTTAATTAAAATTATTTTTTAATTATTTTTAAAAACTTAATTAAAATAAAAACTTAATTATTTTAAGAAAAAACTTTATTAAAAACTTAATTAAATTATTTTAAAACTTAATTAAATTTCTTTTAAAACTTTATTAAAATTTAATTAAATTTTAAAAAAAATTTGTTAAAACTTAATTTTAATTAAAACTAAAATTAAATTAACACTCAATTAAAGTCAAACTTAATTTTTAAAATTATAATTAAAAATTAAAATCTTAAACTTATTGGAAAACTAAATCAACTCTAAATTCATTACTAAATGATTAATCAATTATTTAAACTTGAAAGAACTAATTAATTAATTAATTTTCTTTAACAATTAATCTTGAAATTTCTAAACTAAAACATAAATTATTAAATAAATTTGTTAATAATAATAATAATAATAATAATAATAATAAACTTAAATTAATTAAAACTTAACTTAACTAAATTCAAGGTTAATAAATTAATTCATTAAAACTTAAACTAAAATTTAATTTAAAACTTAAAAATATAAACTTAAACTAAAACTTAAAGTTAAAAAAAAAACTTACACAACATAAAATTTAATTAATCTAGACCTAAATTCAATACTAAAGTTTAAAACTTAATTCAAATTTAAATTAAATTAACACTTAATCATCTCAAAATTAAAATCTAACTTAAAATGATAATAATTTTTTTGAAAAGAGTAATAACTAATATAAAAATTATAATAATGTAAACCAAATCAATCTAACTCAAAACTGATTTAATTAATTACCTCTTAATTAATCAAATTATTTAATAATTAAGGTTAAATTAAGTTAACTAACTTGATCAATTAATCTAATAAATAAATGAATCAATTATTCTTAATTAATAAATTTGTAAACCTAAATTAATTATGTTTTAAATAATTAACTTAAAATAAACTTTAAAGTAATCTTTAATTAATTAATTCTAAATAATTATACAATAAATTAGAAATTAAATAAATCAATAAATTTTTAATCTCAACCCTAATTTATTTTAATTAAAACAATAATTAAATCATTAATTAAATTAACTTTAAACTTTAACCATAAATTAAACTTTAATCAAGTATTAATTTAACCTAATTACCAAAATAATTTGAATCATCTCACACAACTATAGGTTTATTTAGTTTGATAACTTAGAAATGGTGAGATTAATTAATTAAATTAAAAACTATTCCAAAATTTTGGTCTAACATATAATTTTCATATCCTGCTTGGACCTTATGTAACGCCGAAAATTTCCAAATAAATTAGTAGAACTATTCTATTATTTTCTTGGAATTTTAGGATATTTTATTTGAATTTTTAGAGTAGCGGAAGTAACAAAAATAAATAGAAACGTAAAATAGCCTAAGCGGGAATCGAACCCGAGACCTATAGGACTCTAAGTCTTATAGATAAAATCTAGTAACCAAGTGAACCCAGCAGGGCCGTGGTGAAAGGAAAGGGAATCAATTATATTTATATTTAAGTTGGGTGAATTAACCACTTAATATAAATAGGAAGGTTAAGTGAGGAATTATTTTAACGCAACTCTTCCTCTCCTCAAACCCTTACACGCCGCCCCCTCTCCTTTCTCTTCTTCTCTCGGCGCACCAAGCCCCAAGGGCTAGGGTTCCGTCCCAAAGTCTCCAAGAACACCTTCCGGCGACAACTCCGGCACGAGGACGCTCCTCTCCGCGAAAAGAGCACGTGGAAGCAAGAGGGTCGTCGAGAAGATTGTTCTTCCGGAAAACCTAGCAATCAAATCGTAAGGAAACTAGCGCAAGATGTAAGAAACCCCTCACCTGCAGTATAAGTAGCTCTTTTCATGATTTTATGCCTTAGTTTAGTTGTATACAGATTTTCAGCATATAGGGTGTGAATTAGTGCACACCAAATGTTTGATAAAATGTTTAGCTCAGTTAAATGCAACATATGCATTTTTAATAACTTAGATAAATGCAATAGGAGCATTTTATAGCATATGTAGCCTTGCTACAACTTATATGGGACTACGGTCCAATGGGTGGGCTCCCACAGTCGCCTCTAGGTTCAGACAACCTAGCTCTAGGTTCAGATAACCTAGAAATAGCAAGATAAGAAAAATTCGGCTATAACCCGTATTTTATTTTCAGCAGTGGCATTGTACTGGACTAGATGTCCACTGGGTTGGGCTCCCATAGTCGTCCCTAGGTTTAGATAACCTAGTACACCCTACTAGATTCGGAATTTGCAACCCCGGGTTTAGTTAGGGACGCGCGCACAGCAAGTACAGTTGCCGGGCCCATCAACAGCATGATTATGTATTTTCATCTATTTTATGATAAATAGTTTTCAAACTTCACAAAATATGTTATGTGAATACAGTACAGCTTAACCTCAGTTAGCATT
Organism: Zingiber officinale; assembly: GCF_018446385.1. Lineage (NCBI taxonomy): Eukaryota > Viridiplantae > Streptophyta > Magnoliopsida > Zingiberales > Zingiberaceae > Zingiber > Zingiber officinale. The sequence goes on along the minus strand of NC_055986.1, from coordinate 14,743,909 downwards.
ATTTAGCTTAGCTTTCATTTCAATTTAGTTCCTTACGGATTCACATGATAGTATTGTGCTTAGTTATGATTTCCATGTGTTGTATGTGATTCTGCCATGCTTAGTATCTATATTTCAGTATGTTCAGCATGTATTTCAAATAGCATGTTTTAAAAGCATAAATTGCATCGTATGCATGTTTTGTGAGGTAGATGGTTTCTTACTAAGCTCTTGAGCTTACAGATACTTCTTTTCCTTATACTGCATATAAAGGTAAAGGAAGGATAGATTAGCGGAGGCTGGAGGACAATGCAATGAAGATGTGTGTGGATGGAACTTGGAATAAAGATCTTGGAGAAACTAGCAAGAAAATTTGAAACCTTTAGCATTTTCTTAAGTTATTACGTTTCCGCACTTCTAGTTATTTTAATGTTTGAATCATGAAAGACCTGTTTACGTTGTTAGTGATCATGCTCAGAATGTCAGTTAATTGTTATTGGTATGTTTATAGCCATGTTAGAACTTATGTGGGTGAATTTGGCACGAAACAGTGCTGAAATCAGACTCCTGATACGAAATCAGAAACCCCGATCGATCAACCGATCGATTGGGGGTCTTCAGTCGATCAGTTGATCGATTGAGGAGTTTGTACCACGAACAGTAAGCTCCGGGATCGATCCGCCGATCGATACGGACGCGTTCTGTCACGAACAGAAAGCCCTGGAATCGATCACTGGATCGATTGGCAAGTCTGGATCGATCAGTCGATCGATCCAGAATATTACCCCTGCGCACAGTAGCGCGCTGAATCGATCAATGGATCGATTAGTTAGGACGGATCGATTAGCCGATCGATCCAGAATCTTGTCCGTGCACAGTAGCACGCTGAATCGATCAGCAGATCGATCAGATGACTCCAATCGATCAGCCGATCGATTGGAGTGTCTGATTCCAGCTGGAAGGGTCTCATTTCAGTCTTTCGATCAAATCGAAAGTTCGGGTTCCTTCCCTAGTGTATGCATGTCAATAGGAAGGTCTTTGAATCTAGTCCTACAGACTGTAATAGTCATTAGCAGAGTAAGATTTTAATTAGTACGGTTTTCCGCACCTTTTAGCTTAGCACAGCATAATGTGACGGTCCGGCCTCGCAACCTAGTTCAGTAGGAGGCGGGTCGTTACAGAGTGATATCTTAGCAAAGTTCCATACTTCCTCACACACACATCAGCATTGAACCTGCAGCTTCCAAGTAAGAACATCTCTCACTTCATTTATGTTTTGTTTGTTTTCATGTTCCTAGATAACTAAAGCATGCTTATATATGTATGATAGTACCTAACATGATAACAATAGTTATGCAATATGATTCTGTTAGTTATGTATGTCCTCTGTGTCTTTAGAAAATGGTACGAGGATGCCCAGCTAGAAAGACACCAGCTACTGAGCCCCAGCATGAGGCAGGCAGCTCAGTGCCTCCTCCAGACCTTGTAGAGGTAGTGGCTCAGTTACAGAAGCAACTAGCTGAACAGCAGCAGGAGATAGCCACTTTAAGGGCTAACCAGCAGAACACTCCCACTGTCACTCCAGAACCTAATTTAGCAACCCCAGTAGTGATAGAGGTTCCACCAGTCCAACCTGCAGCACCAGCAGCAGGGGCAATGAGGGAAGCCTATCTGATCCAGTGGCAGAAGATCAAGCCAGAGAATTTCTCAGGCACCAGTGAACCATGGGATGCTCAAGCCTGGTTCAAAACACTGGAGAGTACGATGGAGCTTCTGGACTGGCTAGAATATGAGAAGGTGAAATACGCCTCTTTCTGTCTGACAGGAGACGTACGTATGTGGTGGGAGAAAATTAAAGCGAAGCGCCCAGTGAATCAGATGACATGGGCTGACTTCGAGAGGGAATTCTTCGAGGAGTTTTTCCACATGTGGGTCACAAACCGCCACTACGACGAGTTCACTGAATTTCGTCAAGGCAACCTTTCAGTCGAGGAGGCCGTGAGGAAATTCAACAGACTGGCTCGTCTATGCCCCGAACTAGTCAGCACTGAAAGAGAACGAGTCCGGTTGATGCTCAAGATGTTAAGGCCGGAAATAGCAATGAATGTGGCCAGTGGTGTCCGTAGGCCGCAAACTACAGAAGAACTTGTGAGCAGTGCTCTGACCACCGAGAATTATCAGAACAGCATCAAGCAGCAGAAGCAAGTCCTCTCCGAGTCCAAAGGCCAAAGAGGCTCAGGTACTCAGAAACACCAGGGCCACAGCTCCCACGGCTCTAACTGGAAAGGGAACTCCAGCCACAAACGCAAACCAGGGAGTTACCCAAAAGGAGGACCAGCTAGTAAATAGCCCAGCTATCCCAAGTGTTCCACTTGTGGAAAACTTCACCCAGGAGTTTGTTGCAAGGGCACTCGAGGATGTTTCGAATGTGGCCAGGAGGGACATATGGCTAAACAATGCCCAAATAAGACCAGCTTTCCTCCACCACAGCCGATTCAGTACGAAGTCAAGCCAGCCCAGTTGCACCATATGCAGGCCGTTTTAGATGGTCCACACATCAATCAAGGCAGACTAGAAGCCCCCTCAGCCATAACGAACGCGAGGATCTACTCACTCACCAGGGAGGATGTAGCGAATGCCTCGACAGTTGTTACAGGTCAGATTAGTATTTTATAGCAAAGTGCAACTGTCTTATTCGATACTGGGGCAACCCATTCTTATATATCCAGGGCATTCGCCGAAAGGATAGCAATACCCCCAGAGGTATTCAGTGGTCAGTTTTTGACGACGCTACCCTCGGGAGAAATTATGACATCTACGCACTGGCTTAGAGCAGTGCCAGTCATTATAGCAGACAGAGAGCTTTTTGGCGATCTGATAGTGCTAGATATGGCTGACTACGATGTCATCATGGGAATGGACTTTCTGATCAAGTATGGTGCTTCCATAGAGTGCCGTAAATAGAAAGTTATATTCCAACCCGAAGCAGGAGTGCAGTTTGAGTACAGCGGAGAGCCAAAGAGAAGGGCCAAGAAGTTTCTCTCAGCTCTGAAAGCACAAAAACTACTGGATTCAGGATGTATGGGATTCTTAACACATGTAGTCAGTACCAGCCAGGACAAGGACCAAAAACTGGAGGAGGTCTGAGTCGTACGTGACTACCCAGTAGTCTTTCCTGAGGAGTTACCAGGCCTAGCACCAGACAGGGAGATAGAATTTGAGATAGAACTTATTCCTGGTACAAATCCCATCTCCAAAGCACCCTACCGCATGGCTCCAGCAGAACTGAAGGAACTTCATGAGCAACTACAGGAGCTGCTCAACAAGGGCTTCATACGCTCTAGTCACTCACCATGGGGAGCGCCTGTACTGTTCGTGAAGAAGAAGGACGGGAGCATGCGCCTGTGTATAGATTACAAAGCACTGAACCAAGTCACAATCAAGAACAGGTATCCTCTTCCCAGAATAGATGACCTGTTTGATCAGCTAAAGGGAGCAGCAGTGTTCTCTAAGATAGATCTCAGATCGGGATATCACCAAGTGAAGGTTAAAGAGGGTGATATACCCAAGACGACTTTCAGGACTAGATACGGACATTATGAGTTCGTAGTCATGCCCTTTGACGTGACAAATGCTCCAGCTACCTTCATAGATCTCATGAACAGGGTATTCAGAGAATACTTAGATAAGTTCGTTATCGTATTCATCGATGACATCCTTATCTATTCCAGAACTCAGGAAGAACACGCAGAGCACCTGAAGATAGTACTGCAGACCCTTCAGCAGAACCAGCTGTACGCCAAGTTCACGAAATGTGAATTCTGGTTCGATCAGGTAGCCTTCCTGGGTCACATTATCTTCAAGGATGGTATTATGGTAGACCCCAGTAAAATAGAAGCGGTGAGTAACTGGAAAAGACCCAAGAACACCAGTGAGATCAGAAACTTTTTGGGACTAGCAAGATATTACAGAAAGTTTGTAGAGGACTTCTCCAGGATAGCCTCCCCACTGACAGCTCTTACCAGAAAGAACAGAAAATTTTAGTGGACAGAGGACTGTGAGAACAGCTTCAGCGAGCTAAAAAGGAGATTGACCAGTGCACCTATTCTGACTCTACCAGAAAATACCGATAACTTTGATATTTACAGTGACGCCTCTAAATTGGGACTAGGAGCAGTACTGATGCAAGAAGGTAAGGTGATCGCCTATGCCTCCCGACAACTCAAGGATTATGAGAGGAACTACCCTACTCATGACCTCGAGCATGCAGCAGTCGTGTTCGCTCTCAAAATTTGGAGACATTACCTGTGTGGAGCTCAGTGTAGAGTGTATACAGATCATCAGAGCCTGAAGTACTTCTTTACTCAGAAGGATCTGAATATGCGACAGCGTAGATGGCTCGAACTGGTCAAAGATTATGATATAGACATCCTCTACCATCCAGGAAAAGCCAATAAGGTGGCAGACGCACTTAGCAGGAAGTCCAGCGCCACCTTACTATAACTAGCAGCCATGTCACCGCCCCTACAGAAGGAGATCACAGATTTCAGCCTCGAACTTATAGTGGGGCAGCTCTCTACTATGACATTAGAATCCACCTTGCTTGGTGACATCCAGACAGCTTAGGGACAGGATCCTGAAATTCAGAAAATCAAGCAAGGGTTAGCAGAATCAGGAAGTGGAAAGTTCATAATATCCGATAGTGGGGCATTACATTTTGGTAACAGACTTTGTGTTCCAGATCAGGAGGAACTAAAGAGAAAGATTTTAGACGAGGCTCACAGAACTCCCTATGCGATGCATCCGGGTTCCACCAAGATGTATCAAGATGTAAAGAAACATTTTTGGTGGTCTGGGATGAAAAGAGACATCGCTAGATATGTTAGCACCTGTCTGACTTGCCAGAGAGTCAAGGCAGAACACCAGAGACCAGGAGGAGTTCTGCAGCCTATCCAGATCCCAGAATGGAAGTGGGAAGACATTTCTATGGACTTCATAGTGGGACTACCCCGAACCACGAATGGTTTTGATACCATCTGGGTAATAGTTGACAGGTTAACTAAATCAGCCCACTTCTTAGCTATCAGGATATCCTACTCCATGGAACAGCTAGCTCAGTTGTATCTCAAGGAGATCGTTAGACTGCATGGAGTCCCACGGACTATTATTTCAGACAGAGACAGTAGATTCACATCACACTTTTGGGAGTGTGTACAGTCAGCATTGGGCACCAAGTTAAAATTTAGCACAGCTTTCCATCCTCAGACAGATGGTCAGACGGAGCGAGTAAATCAGGTACTCGAAGATATGCTCCGAGCATGTGCCCTAGACTTCAAGGGAAGTTGGTGCAAATATCTGAGTTTAGCAGAATTTGCATACAACAACAGCTATCAGGCCACTATCGGTATGACACCCTATGAGGCTCTCTATGGACGGAGATGTAGATCTCCAATCTGCTGGTATGAGAGTGGTGAACAGAAGGAACTAGAACTTTAGACAGACCTACTAGCAGACACCACAGCAGCTATACAGCAGATCCGCCAGAGGATAGAGACAACTCAGAGCCGCCAGAAAAGCTATGCTGATACACGGCGCAGACCTTTAGAGTTTTCAGTTGGGGATTCAGTGTTCCTTAGAGTAGCTCCCATGAAGGGAGTAATGCGTTTTGGGAAGAAGGGCAAATTAAGTCCCAGATATGTGGGACCATACCTTATCACTAGAAGAGTGGGCAAGGTAGCATATGAGCTAGAGCTACCCCAGGAGATGTCAGCTATCCACAATGTATTTCATGTCTCTATGCTGAAGAAGCATATCCCAGATACCACCCAGGTGATTGAGCCCCAGTTGGTACAAGTCCGCGAAGACCTCAGCTATGACAGTCGGCCTATTCAGATAATAGACCGAGCAGTTAAGAAATTACGGAATAAAGAGGTACCATTAGTAAAAGTTATTTGGCAAAGTCACACAGCAGAAGAGACAACTTGGGAGACAGAAGCCAGTATGAGACAGAAGTACCCAGAGTTATTCTAAGTTCGAGGATGAACTTTTTATGAGGTATGGGGGATTGTAACGCCCGAAAATTTCCAAATAAATTAGTAGAACTATTCTATTATTTTCTTGGAATTTTAGGATATTTTATTGGAATTTTTAGAGTAGCGGAAGTAACAAAAATAAATAGAAACGTAAAATAGCCTAAGCGGGAATCGAACCCGAGACCTATAGGACTCTAAGTCTTATAGATAAAATCTAGTAACCAAGTGAACCCAGCAGGGCCGTGCTGAAAGGAAAGGGAATCAATTATATTTATATTTAAGTTGGGTGAATTAACCACTTAATATAAATAGGAAGGTTAAGTGAGGAATTGTTTTAACGCAACTCTTCCTCTCCTCAAACCCTTACATGCCGCCCCCTCTCCTTTCTCTTCTTCTCTCGGCGCACCAAGCCCCAAGGGCTAGGGTTCCGTCCCAAAGTCTCCAAGAACACCTTCCGGCGACAACTCCGGCACGAGGACGCTCCTCTCCGCGAGAAGAGCACGTGGAAGCAAGAGGGTCGTCGAGAAGATTGTTCTTCCGGAAAACCTAGCGATCAGATCATAAGGAAACTAGCGCAGGATGTAAGAAACCCCTCACCTGCAGTATAAGTAGCTCTTTTCATGATTTTATGCCTTAGTTTAGTTGTATACAGATTTTCAGCATATAGGGTGTGAATTAGTGCACACCAAATGTTTGATAAAATGTTTAGCTCAGTTAAATGCAACATAGGCATTTTTAATAGCTTAGATAAATGCAATAGGAGCATTTTATAGCATATGTAGCCTTGTTACAACTTATATGTATAACGACCCGCCTTCTAGGTACTAAGCTGTAAGGCCGATCGCTACAGTTATGCTGTGCTAACTGTGCGGAAAACTGATCTAATTTAAATTTTAGTTGCTAACTGATAACTGTTCCTGGTTCTACATGTACTGAAGGATGTAATCTAAAGTATACCTAACATATACTACATCCCCTATGGTCAAGGAGCTGAAATAAACGTTCTCCAGCTGTTATCAGACCTCCCAATCGATCCGTTGATCGATTGGAACGTCGGATCGATCCAAGGATCGATTCAGCCGGCTACTGTACGCGGGACAGAAGTTGGATCGATCCAGTGATCGATCCAGCACGCTACTGTGCTCGGGACGATATTCTGGATCGATCGGCTGATCGATCCAGACTGACCAATCGATCCAGGGATCGATCCCCGAACCTTCTGTTCGCGACAGAAATTGCTGGATCGATCGGATGATCCATCCAGAAACCTACTGTTCGCGGAGCAAGTTGCCCGATCGATCAGCTGATCGATTGGGACCCCCCAATCGATCCACCGATCGATTGGGGTGTCTGATTTCGCACTGAAACTCTGATTTCAGCACTGGTTCGTGCCAAAACCTCACACTACAACTATCTAATGCATAATAAACACTCTAATAACATATGACTAGCAATTTAACTTGTTATTGTGCATGGTTCTTTAATTTCTAGCATTGAACAACTTAAAATGCATAAAAAGCAAAATACTAAAAGTTCATAATTCTAAGCTAGAATGTTTAAGTCCCCTAAAGATCTTTGATTCCAGTTCCTGCCACACACACCATCTTTGCATTGCCTTCCAGCTTCCTCTGTTAGTCCATCTTTCCTTTACCTTTATCTGCAGTATAAGGAAAAGTAGAATCTGTAAGCTTAAAGCTTAGTAAGAAACCATCTACCTCACAAAAACATGCATTCGATGCAATATGCTTTTAAAACATGCTGGTTGAAATATGTATTGATTGAACTAAAACATGGTGTACCATCATACAATACATAGCAATCAAAGCTAGTCATGGCATACTATCATCTAAAGCATGTGTACATGAACTGAACATAGAGCTATCATACCCAATCATAGAAAGAAACTGGCTGAACATATAATGAGCTAAACTGATACTGAATTCAAACTCAACTAACATAACAAATTTTGAGTTTTGAAAACTAATTCATAATAAGTGAAAATACATAATCATGCTGTTTGGGCCCGGCAACTGTACTTGCTGTGCGCGCATCCATAACTAGACCCGGGTTTGCAAGTCCCGAATTTAGTAGGGTTAACTAGGTTATCTAAACCTAGGGACGACTGTGGGAGTTCAACCCAATGGATATCTGATCCAGTACAGTGCCACTGAAAATAAAATACTGAATATAGCTAACTGTTTAACTTGTTGTTTCTAGGTTATCTGAACCTAGAGCTAGGTTATCTGAACCTAGAGCTAGGTTATCTGAACCTAGAGGCGACTGTGGGAGTCCACCCATTGGACCGTAGTCCCATAAAACTGGACTAAACTAATGTGCTGTTTTAAATTCTCCTAATGCATTTAACTGAGCTATTAAACACAACTGAGGTGGCATTTAGCTACACTAACATTTTACCGAACACTTAGTGTGCTCAAACTCTCTCCTCTAATAGGGAGATCACCTCTAGGCACCCGACAACGTCTAAAATCTCCAACTAAAGGGGAACAACGTGTCCGGCTCGTCTAGAGATGCTCAACTAGATCCCTAATCCTCGAGGAGGGTTAAAACACACTCTATGTGCCGAAAAACCTGCATATAGCTAAATCTAAAAGTATGCAATCAAACGAAAGCTATTATACTGCAGGTGAGGGGTTTCTTACCTCCTATTCGTAATTTCTTACGATTCTATTCGCTAGAACTCCGGTGGAGATGATCTTCTCGACGATCCGCTCGCGTCTACGGGTTCTTCTCGCGAAGGGGAACGTCCTCGTATCGAAGATCTCGCCGGAAGAAGTTCCCTTGGCCCTTGGGCTTGGTGTGCCGTGAGAAGGAGGAGGAAAAGAGGGGCGCCGGCGTGAGGGTTTGAGAGGAGGAAGTGGCGTGAGGTTTTGTGAGGAGAGGGCTGCCGAACCAAATTAAACCAAACCCAACTTAAGTTCTTAATTTATATTAAGTGGATTATTGAACCCAACTCTAATATAAATATAATTATTTCCTCTTTCTTTCAGCACGGCCCTGCTGGGTTCACCGGTTACCAAGGCTAACTAAAGGTTTAGCGGACCCGAGAGGTCCCGGGTTCGATTCTCGCTTAAGCCTTTTTATTCTTCTAATTATTTTTGCTACTCCCGCTACTCGGAAAAATTCCGGAAAAATATCTAAAAATTCCAGAAAAATCAAAGGATAATTCTAATGCAAGTTTGAGAATTTTCGGGCATTACAATATGGGACTACGGTCCAATGGGTGGGCTCCCACAGTCGCCTCTAGGTTCAGACAACCTAGTTCTAGGTTCAGATAACCTAGAAATAGCAAGATAAGAAAAATTCAACTATAACCCGTATTTTATTTTCAGCAGTGGCACTGTACTGGACTAGATATCCACTGGGTTGGGCTCCCATAGTCGTCCTTAGGTTTAGATAACCTAGTACACCATACTAGATTCAGAATTTGTAACCCCGAGTGTAGTTAGGGACGCGCGCACAGCAAGTACAGTTGTCGGGCCCATCAGCAGCATGATTATGTATTTTCATCTATTTATGATAAATAGTTTTCAAACTTCACAAAATATGTTATGTGAATACAGTACAGCTTAACCTCAGTTAGCATTATTTAGCTCAGCTTTCATTTCAATTTAGTTCCTTATGGATTCACATGATAGTATTGTGCTTAGTTATGATTGCCATGTGTTGTATGTGATTCTGCCATGCTTAGTATCTATATTTCAGTATGTTCAGCATGTATTTCAAATAGCATGTTTTAAAAGCATAAATTGCATCGTATGCATGTTTTGTGAGGTAGATGGTTTCTTACTAAGCTCTTGAGCTTACAGATATTTCTTTTCCTTATACTGCAGATAAAGGTAAAGGAATGATGGATTAGCGGAGGCTGGAGGAAAATGCAATGAAGATGTGTGCGGATGGAACTTGGAATAAAGATCTTGGAGAAACTAGCAAGAAAATTTGAAACCTTTAGCATTTCCTTAAGTTATTACGTTTCCGCACTTCTAGTTATTTTAATGTTTGAATCATTAAAGACCTGTTTAGGTTGTTAGTGATCATGCTCAGAATGTCAGTTAATTGTTATTGGTATGTTTATAGCCATGTTAGAACTTATGTGAGTGACTTTGGCATGAAATAGTGTTGAAATCATACTCCTGATACGAAATCAGAAACCCCGATCGATCAACAGATCGATTGGGGGTCTTCAGTCGATCAGTTGATCGATTGAGGAGTTTGTATCGCGAACAATAAGCTCCAAGATCGATCCGCCGATCGATCCGGACGCGTTTTGTCGCGAACAGAAAGCCCAATTGTTGGTGCAACCTTAGGTCAAGGTTGACCTGGTTGACCTGACTAGAGTTGACCTGACTTGACCTGGTTGACCTGACTCGAGTTGACCTGACTCAAGTTGTATTTTGATGTTTGACTTAGGAAGATTGTCGGTGCAACCTTAGGTCAAGGTTGACCTAGTTGAGTTGCATGTTGATGTTTGACACTCGTGGAAGAGTTGTATTCTTGATATGGGACAAGAATAGATGTTTGGGAGATGGTTGGTGCAACCTTAGGTCAAGGTTGACCTGGTTGACCTGATTCAGGAAAAAGTCCAAGTATGGAGACTAGACTTGGCACTGGAAAAGTCCAAGCAGGGAGCTTGGCACGCGAAAAGTCCAAGTATGGAGACTTGGCACGGGAAAAGTCCAAGTATGGAGACTTGGCACTGGAAAAGTCCAAGTATGGAGACTTGGCAGTGGGAAAGTCCTAACTGGGATGTTAGGCAGTTGAAAAGTCCTGGTGAGTGAAGCCAGGCAGTCGGGAAATCCTGGTGAGTGAATCCAGGTGAAAATCCTAGTGAGTGAAGCTAGGTGAAGGTGAAAGTCCTGGTGAGTGAAGCCAGGCATTCGGGAAAATCCTGGTGAGTGAAGCCAGGTGAAAATCCTAGTGAGTGAAGCTAGGTGAATGAGAAAGTCCTAACTGGGATGTTAGGCAGTTGGAAAGTCCTGGTGAGTGAAGCCAGGCATTCGGGAAAATCCTGGTGAGTGAAGCCAGGTGAAAACCCTAGTGAGTGAAGCTAGGTGAAAGTCCTGGTGAGTGAAGCCGGGCAAGGGAAAATCCAGATGGATCAAGGGTGATCGGACATCTGGTGATGGGAAGTCCAAGTAGGTCATAGGAGTGATCGGATACTTGGTACGGAGAGAAAAGTCTAAGTGGGTAAAAGGGATTGACCGGACACTTAGCGGAGAGTCCTAGCAGGTCAAGGGAGTGACCGGATGCTAAGCGCAATGTACCAACAGTCAAGATTGACCGATGTTGGTTTGGACTTGGTTTGGGCGAAAACCATGAGTGGATCGATCCGTGATCGATCCGGTGATCTAGAAATATTCGATCGGTGCGGTGACCGATCGAACACATCGATAGCATATCGTGTGTTAACCGATCGGTCGGTGACCGATCGAGTCGATCGAAGCGAGCAGAGGGCGTAGAAGGGCGATCGATCGAGGACCGATCGGCTGATCGGTCCCCGATCGAGAGGTTCTGATCGGTCCATGGACCGATCGGGACGGAAGCGAAGGAGGAGGAAATGGATCGATGCGTGGACCGATCCACATGAACTGATCGGTCCACGACCGATCAGCACTAACCGCTGACGCAACGCCAGATTTCTTCTGTGTTTCTTCGCTTTCTTCGCAGTTATAAAGGTGCTGCTGCGAGCCTCCTTCTTTCTTCTTCTTCCTTCTTCACTTCTTGGCTCGCTAAGCTTCCTGTTGAGCTTTGTTGAGCTGCTTTGAAGCTTCGCGTGAGCTTCCTGCCGTCACCAGCTGCTGCGCTTGGCTGCTTCTTCCAGTCGAAGAGAAGGCAAGAAAGTTTACGTTTGTATTGTACTTTATTTCTTGTTTTCCTTGTACTCTTTTCTTGCTGTTGCAAGAAGTTTCTGTGGCGAGGTTTCTCCACCCAGAAGGAGAGTTTTTATTAGCCGGTTTTCCGAGGACTCATCCACCGACGGATTGATTGGGCTCGTCCACCTTACGGACACGCCGAGGAGTAGGAGCATCATCTCCGAACCTCGTACATCGCTGTGTTAAGGTTTGATATTCTTCCTTTCGTTTCTAGTTTATTTTTCCGCTGCGCTAACGAATTATAGGAAGAAACGAGTGATTTGGGGTCGGCTATTCAAACCCCCCCCTCTCTAGCCGTACGAAGAGATCCTAACAAGTGGTATCAGAGCAAGGTTTGCTCTTCGCCGGATTAACACCCGAGGGAGCACAAGCTAGAGATGGATCAACTCGGAGAGGACATCACCATTCCACCCTTCTACGATTGCGACGACTTCGCGTTTTGGAAGGTAAGAATGAAATATTTTCTTATGACTAATCTTGAGAATTGGAGGTGTGTGCAAGTAGGTTTCACTCCTCCGGAGGATGAAGAAGGAAAACCTCTCAAGAAGAAGAAGTGGACGAAGGACCAAATCCATAAATCAACCATCAACGATGAGGTAACGAAAATCATTGAATTTTCTTTACCTAATGATGTTTTGTGTAGGATAGGTGGGTATAACGATGCCAAGGAGTTGTGGAATAACTTGGCAAAGCTCCATGAGGAGAACTCCACTTCAAGTCATGAAGAGGAGTCAAGTGAGCCAAGGAGCTCACTTCATGAAGGAATGGATTTAGAAGTTGAGGGCCACTCAACATCTAAAGAAGAAGAGGAGGAGAGTTCTTCTTCAAGTTCGGAGCAAGAAGAAGAAGAAGCGTCTACCTCCGGAAGGGATGAAGAAGAGAGCTTTCATCCACCCTCAAACCTAGGTAACTCAAGCATTTTAATTTCTAGCAAATTACACATAATGTGCTTTGAGTGTAGGGAGTATGGACATTACAAGAGTAAATGTCCAAAGAGAGTTAGAAAGACTCCACCGGCGCCAAAGGTCAAGGAAGCCGGAGTCCCAACACGCAAGGGCAAGGAGCACGTGGTGTGCTTCCAATGCAAGCGAAGGGGACATTATCGGAGCCAATGTCCGAGGGGGAGGCAATCTCACAAGGACAAGAGATCGAGCACATGTATAGGGGAGCTAGGGCAAACCCTAAGGTAATCTCTAAGGCACATTCTTGCAATTCTAGTAGGATGCATGCTAGTAGCCTTATTGCTATTGTCAAGAATGATAAGCATGTTAATTATAGAAATCGATACACATGCTTAGGTGCCAAACATGTGAACCTAGATAAGGATAACACTAGGAAAGCCAACCCTAGAATTAACCCATCTAAGGCTAAGGAAAACCTAGGTAGGAATCCAAAATCATCTAGACATATGCCTAGGAATACCTCAAAGAAAAATGATAAATTAAAGCTTGAGGTATTAGAGAAAGAAAATCAAGTCTTGAGGTCAAGACTTGACTCTCTAGAAAAGGCTCTTGAGGATTTGACTCTAGGGTCTAGGGGTCAAAAACCCAAGTCCAAGGACAAGAAAGGTTTGGGTCACAAACCTAAGTCCCAAGTGGTCAAGCCCACTTATCATAATGTTCCATTCGATTATGGAACAAAACCTAGGGCTAGGAAGACCACCACCAAGGTCACAAGGGGAGTCACCCCTAGAGTTGATCTTGATGAGTCCCAAATGACCAAGGCTTTAAAGCCTAAGAGGGTCATTAGGAGGGTTGCTAGGGAAGTCATCCCTAGTGAATATTTAGTGAACCCAATGAGCTCAAATAGATATTGGGTTCCTAGGAGCATCTTCTCTATCCCATAGATGGGTTAGAGAGTGTCAACTCCAATTAGAAGGGTAGTTAACCCAACTTTGAGGAAATTGACACTCAAGGAGCATTTTCAAGGTTTTGATAACCTTTGAAAATGAAAAAGAATTATTATTTACTCCTTGAAGAGTAAATTGTGCCATATTTGAAAAATATCGATTTTAGTCTTATTTGGCACAATTTAAGAAAACCTAGAGAAATACCATAATTGGGATTTTGGTTTTCTCTTAGGGATATATGGGCAATCTAGGGTTAGATTTTAAGTTAGCTAAGGCTAAGGATACTTAGATAGGGAATTTAGGTATTTTATTTGTGCTAACTTGCCATGATTGGTTGCCATATGACATGCCATGACATCATATTCATTTTATTATCATTTGAAATGTCATGATAATGCTTAGGCTAGTTTATATGTCATGCTTTATTTAAGTCTTCAAACTTTATGCCATGACATCATGATATTGGCACATGTTTTTACTTATGATATCATTATATGCCATGTCATCATCTCTTGCATTATAATCAATGAAATTGATTTGAGAACAAACATATAATTTGATATTGAGATCAAATTGGTGTTTAGAAAATGCATGAGAACTTAGCCTAAGTTGACCTTAACCCATATCTCACATCAAATTGACTTGAATGTGGTTTGATACACCTTAGATGTGTGTGAGATATTAGGATCATGAGTTAGGATCAAGGTGCATTGTCCTTGTACCTAGATGACCCTAATTCAAGAAATTAAGGATCATAGGGAAAGCTTGTGTACAAGTCATGTACATCTAGCCCTAAGATTATGGTCCCAAATTCAAATGGTTTTAAAAGCATTTTAAAATTGATTTGAAAAACCTTGATGAAGCTTTCCTAGTGATAGCATTCATCATTGAACATTGTGATACAAAGTTGAGTTAAACTTGAACGATTTCAAAGTTTTTGAACTTTGTATCAAGATTGAAAAATGGAAGTTATTTTCATAGAAAACTATTTTTCCATGATAGTATATGTTATGAGGAATGTATCCTCAAAATTTCACAATTTTTCGAATTTTCTGGAATTTTCTAGGAGTTTCTGAATTTCAGAAATCTGCCTATCAGAGTCTGGATCGGTCTGGGGACCGATCCAGGTAAGTCCTGATCGGTCTGTGGACCGATCCAGTGAAGCATGGATCGGTCTGCAGACCGATCCAGTAAGAACCAGAGAGCTTGGTGCGATCTGGTGAATGCCTGATCGGTCTAGGGACCGATCCATGGGGTTTCTGATCGGTCTGGGGACCGATCAGGGCGTGCCGAATTTCTGATTTTTCAGCTGTTGTCTGAAATTTCAGTTATGGAGATGGTGTTTTTAGATTTCTAAAGGTTTGGAACTCACAAAGACATTGTTGGTGCAATGGTCAAGGGGGAGTTGACCTTTAGGGGGAGTTTTACCTAATTGTCAAGGGGGAGTTGACTTTTAGGGGGAGTTTTTACTCTTTAAGACTTTTGAGGATTAGTCACTAAGTTGATTGTTGAGTTTAGTATCAAGGGGGAAATTAAGAGTTTCAATGAAAGGTATGGGACTTTCATTAGGAAGAAACTCTTGACCTTAATACCCTCTTTTTCTTTTTGATGTGTGTCAAAAAGGGGAGAGTGTTCATTGGAAATTATTGGAGAACCCAAGTTAGGTTATCGGGTTAACCTAAGCTAGGGGAAGAATGTCAAGGAATGTTCGAGGAAGAACATTGGAATTCTTTTTGATGTGTGTCAAAAAGGGGGAGAATTATTGGAGAACCCAAGTTAGGTTATCGGGTTAACCTAAGGGGAGAATGTCCAGAGAATGTTCAAGATAAGAACATTGGACATTGGAAGATGATTGGAAAACCTAAGTTAGGTTATCGGGTTAACCTAACTTGATTATGGGTTTTGTCAAACATCAAAAAGGGGGAGATTGTTGGTGCAACCTTAGGTCAAGGTTGACCTGGTTGACCTGACTCGAGTTGACCTGACTTGACCTGGTTGACCTGACTCGAGTTGACCTGACTCAAGTTGTATTTTGATGTTTGACTTAGGAAGATTGTCGGTGCAACCTTAGGTCAAGGTTGACCTAGTTGAGTTGCATGTTGATGTTTGACACTCGTGGAAGAGTTGTATTCTTGATATGGGACAAGAATAGATGTTTGAGAGATTGTTGGTGCAACCTTAGGTCAAGGTTGACCTGGTTGACCTGATTCGGGAAAAAGTCCAAGTATGGAGACTAGACTTGGCACTGGAAAAGTCCAAGCATGGAGCTTGGCACGCGAAAAGTCCAAGTATGGAGACTTGGCACGGGAAAAGTCCAAGTATGAAGACTTGGCACTGGAAAAGTCAAAGTATGGAGACTTGGCAGTGGGAAAGTCCTAACTGGGATGTTAGGCAGTTGAAAAGTCCTGGTGAGTGAAGCCAGGCAGTCGGGAAATCCTGGTGAGTGAATCCAGGTGAAAATCCTAGTGAGTGAAGCTAGGTGAAGGTGAAAGTCCTGGTGAGTGAAGCCAGGCATTCGGGAAAATCCTGGTGAGTGAAGCCAGGTGAAAATCCTAGTGAGTGAAGCTAGGTGAATGAGAAAGTCCTAACTGGGATGTTAGGCAGTTGGAAAGTCCTGGTGAGTGAAGCCAGGCAGTTGTGGAAATCCTGGTGAGTGAAGCCAGGTGAAAACCCTAGTGAGTGAAGCTAGGTGAAAGTCCTGGTGAGTGAAGCCGGGCAAGGGAAAATCCAGATGGATCAAGGGTGATCGGACATCTGGTGATGGGAAGTCCAAGTAGGTCATAGGAGTGATCGGATACTTGGTACGGAGAGAAAAGTCTAAGTGGGTAAAAGGGATTGACCGGACACTTAGCGGGGAGTCCTAGCAGGTCAAGGGAGTGACCGGATGCTAGGCGCAATGTACCAACAGGTCAAGATTGACCGGATGTTGGTTTGGACTTGGTTTGGGCGAAAACCATGAGTGGATCGATCGGTGATCGATCCGGTGATCTGAGAATATTCGATCGATGCGGTGACCGATCGAACATATCAGTGTGTTAACCGATCGATCGGTGACCGATCGAGTCGATCGAAGCCGAACAGGAGCGAGGCGCAGAAGGGCGATCGATCCGAGGACCGATCGGCCTGGCGATCGGTCCGACCGATCAGAGGTTCCTCGATCGGTCCATGGACCGATCGGGGGAAGCGAAGGAGGAGGAAATGGATCGGTCCGTGGACCGATCCAGCTGTGGCCTGACGTTCTAGCCGTTGCGACGCAACGGCTAGATTTCTTCTGTGTTTCTTCGTTTTCTTCGCAGGTTATAAAAGGAGGGCTGCTGCTGCGAGCCTCCTTCTTTCTTCTTCTTCCTTCTTCCTATTCTTGGTGCTGCTAAGCTTGCTGTTGAGCTTTGTTGAGCTGCTTTGAAGCTTCGCGTGAGCTTCCGGCTGGGTCACCTGCTGTTGTAGGCGCTTGGGAGCGGCTGCTTCTTCCATTCGAAGAGAAGGCAAGAAAGTTTACGTTTGTATTGTACTTTATTTCTTGTTTTCCTTGTACTCTTTTCTTGCTGTTGCAAGAAGTTTCTGTGGCGAGGTTTCTCCACCCAGAAGGAGAGTTTTTATTAGCCGATTTTCCGGGGACTCATCCACCGACGGATTGATTGGGTTCGTCCACCTTACGGACACGCCGAGGAGTAGGAGCATCATCTCCGAACCTCGTACATCGCTGTGTTAAGGTTTGATATTCTTCCTTTCGTTTCTAGTTTATTTTTCCGCTGCGCTAACGAATTGTAGGAAGAAACGAGTGATTTGGGGTCGGCTATTCACACCCCCCCTCTCTAGCCGTACGAAGAGATCCTAACATCGATCACTGGATCGATTGGCAAGTCTGGATCGATCAGTCGATCGATCCAGAATATTACCCCCGCGCATAGTAGCTCGCTGAATCGATCAATGGATCGATTAGTCAGGATGGATCGATCAGCCGATCGATCCAGAATCTTGTCCGTGCACAGTAGCACGCTGAATCGATCAGCGGATCGATCAGATGACTCCAATCGATCAGCCGATCGATTGGAGTGTCTGATTCCAGCTGGAAGGGTCTCATTTCAGCCTTTCGATCAAATCGAAAGTTCGGGTTCCTTCCCTAGTATATGCATGTCAATAGGAAGGTCTTTGAATCTAGTACTACAGACTGTAATAGTCATTAGCAGAGTAAGATTTTAATTAGTACGGTTTTCCGCACCTTTTAGCTTAGCACAGCATAATGTGACAGTCCGGCTTCGCAGCCTAGTTCAGTAGGAGGCGGGTCGTTACACCTTAGGATTATTTAATTAAGGGGAGCCTTAACATCATTTAAAAACCAATCTTTCCTAGAATTTTTTTTTAAAAAAAATTCATGTTTTCAAAACTTATTGGTTAAATATTTATTTTAGACTTGTGGATTTTTAAAATTCTCTTTCCAACATATTTCAAAAATTATACATTTATTTTCTTGAAAAAGTATAAATGTTTTTAATTAGAATATTTTGCTTTAGCCTTTCAAAACCTAACTCTTGAATCAACATTTTTTTAAAAAAAAAATCTAAAGATTAATTTCAAAACTTATTTCCCTATTTTCTCTTATAAAATTTTCTAAAGTTTTCCTTAGAAATTTTTTCTATCAAATCATAAAATTTATACTTTCTTATTTTTTAACTTACACTTATTCATTAATTTTTTAAGTTGTTCTAAAAACATTTTGAAAATTTTTAACTTAATTCTATTAAGTTTTTATGAAAATATTTTATGAAGTTTTTTTTTAAAAAAATTACTATTATTTTCAATCACATAACTTCTAACTTATACTTAGAGAACCTTGATTTCTTTTTTTTAAAAAAATCAAATAATTTTTCTAACTCAAACTATGTTGGTTACTTTAAATATGTTGGTATTACCCCTATTTTTGATGTGTGTCAAAGGGGGGAGAGATAGTAAATTTAGGGAGAGTTATTAAAATCAGGGGGAGAGTTAAGTGTTTATTTACTTAACTCTGCATATTTTAAACTTAACTGTGAACCTTGGTTACCAAACATCAAAAAGGGGGAGATTGTTGGTGCAAAGTGCACCAGAATCAAACATAAATTTTGATGTTGTCAAAGGTTCAAGTTAAGTCTTGTTATGATCTGATGATTTGGCTAAGTGTGCAGGCTATTTACTCAATCGAGAAAGCCCTAATCATGGCCAGACAATAAAGTCTAAATAGGTCTGGAGGACCTAACGTTTTGGCAGGTAGGTTGAGGTAAATAACTGGAGGAGCGACAGTGAGGTCGGGTTCCTGAAGGGAACAACCTAAGATCACTGATCCAACTGAAGAAATCGGGATGGTTTCTAAGTTGAGATCAAGACAGTCCTAACTGTTATACTTATGCATAATACTCATGTATTATAACTGTGCTAACTTTGTTTTGCAGGAATACTATTTTTATATCGAACTAACTTTGTGTTGTAGAATCATATGACCTCTTAAGCTTCAAAAGATCATAACTTTTGACTCAGAACTCAGAATTAGGCTTTGTCAACGGCCACACGTCCAACACTCAGAAACCTTCAATTTACCAAGGGTTTAGTCGACTGAATAGGAGGTTCAGTTGACCGATCAAGGTATTTTATCAGTTGACCGAAAAAAGGTTCGGTCGACCGAACATGCAAATTTGGCAAAACAGTCCAGGCTCGCAAACATGGTATCACAGCATAATCGGTCGACCGAAAATGAGGTTCGGTCGACCGAACAATAAAATCATTAATGGAGCATAAAGTGCGGATCTCGACGAAAAAGGAAGGTCACTGTTCGGTCGACTGAACAACGAGATCGATCGACCTAATCATTAAAGATCAGTTAATGCAAAAGATCGAGCCAGCGTCAGACTCCAACCAGGAAGGAAGGGAGTAGTTTCGATCGACCGAACAGAGAGATCGGTCGATCGAACAACAATGACACTTATAAAAGGAGCTCGACGTCTGAGGCTCAGTACAACTCTTTCTGATCAACTCAAGTTCTGTTCTGTAAGCAAACCGTGCTACAAGCCTCCTTAGACTCGCTTCATGAGAAGCACGCTACCCAACAACAATCGTTGGAGGGTTGCTTCAAATTGTCTGACAACCAGTATAGGGAGGTACAGGATCATTTCCAATTTACTAGAGACTTTCATAGCCAGGTGACAGGATTTGTTTAGGATTATGAGGTTGACCAGGAAAGAATGAAGAATTTCATGGATGATATGGATATTACTAGACAACAAGTAGACGCTCTTTACCAATATCACCAACACATTCGCTATCTCCCTGGTATGCCTAGATTTCCCTCCAACACACAACGGGACCCCCTTATCCCCCTCCCCCGCCACCATTTTGATTTCATCAGAACATTGAAAAGTCTAAGTCGAGGGGGGGGTGTTGTGTTTGCACAACCTGAGTCGAGTTGAGTCTTTTTCCTTGTCCTTCTGCATATTTATTTATTTTTGTTTATCTACTTGCATTTCATTCTATTTTTCAATTTTATATTGCACTTATTTTTCCCACTTGTAGTTTTTCATCGTATTTATTTTTAATAGTTTTGAGGCATATTTGAGAGCATCGAACCTTCTACTTCTTCTGCTGACTTGTCCAATAGCAAAATGGCTAGCATGTGTATTTTCTTAGTTCATGTGTCATAGAGATAGTGTTAGTATATTTGGTGTACCTACTTTCTCTATCTTTAGTAGCATGAAATAAGTGAAGTATTGTACGGAGTTTAGTATAAGTTTTGGCCTAACCTTAAGGATCTTACTTTCACTTCACTTAAGCTTGAATAGTAGAAATATTTTGAAATAGTTATGATTCATCCAATTTGTTTAGTACTTGTGTTCCCATAGGGATTCCTTAGTTACATTTTGGTTACTAGATGACCTCGGATCATGGAAGCTCATTCGAAAAAATCTAAATCCCAACATTTGCATCTTGCATTTGTGATTAGTGCTTCTATAGCACAAAAAAAAAAAGTTGAATAAGTGATAAAAAATAGTTGTCGTGAGTGGAAACTAACAATTTACCCTTTTGAGACCGAGTTAAGTTACTGGAGAAATAAATGTTATGTTTCTCTTGATTCCGAGTAGTATCCTTTGAGACCTTGTGTAATTTAAGGGAAAACGAACCAAGTGTGTGGTAGATAAGTGTCTATCAATGGGAACATTAGGAACTCAATTGTATGACAACTTGACTAGGACAGAAAATTGAAACTTGAAGAGCTTGAGTCACTTATTACACCGAGCACAAAGAACTTATGCTTAGGTCATACTTAGGTTACTCCACAACCATGCTTATCAATGAAACTAGTTGATAGAGTTAGGTGAATGCACTAGGGATCATGATACACTATAGGAACTCATGAACATAGATTGTAGCATTTTGCTTGAGGAAAAGCAGAAGTTCAAGTCTGGGGGTGTGATGTGCGTAGATATTATGATCGCTTATGCATGTTTTAATGCACATTCACTTGCTTTATTTGTATATATTCTTCGCACGATCATCTCTCCCATTGTTTATTCAGTATTAATTACTCTTTTGTCGGAGATCTGTGTTGGTGCGGGAAGCATCCGACGATCGAACCTGAGTTTTGATAATGACAAAGGATTCAAAGTTAAGATGTGTTGTGATCTAACAAGTCTATTAAGTGTTTCAGGAAAAGACCTAACTGTGGTTAGACAAGGTAAAAACCCTAGGGGGTGGTAACCATCGGTCATAGGAGGTGGTAACCCTATGCGAAAAGTCTTGGTGGGTCGAGTGTTTCAGGCAAAAGTCCTAGGGGTTAACCCTAGGTGGAAAGTCCTGGTGTCACAAACCAGGTGAAAGACTGGACCAGCCGGGAAGCGGAAGTCCAACAGAAAGTCCGGAAGCATCGAGCACCAAGCAAAAGTCCAGTCGATCTGGAGGATCGCACTGGCAACAGGTAAATCTCCTGAGTGTAGTAGGTGAGGACGCGTTCCCCGTAGAGGGAATAGTAAGTGTCGGGTCGACCTAGGGTTTCTGGTTGGAAATCCGAAGTCAGACCCGGACAGTCCGGAGATTGTCAAACTTTCATATTCATACTATTATTGTGTACTAACTTTGTGTTGTAGGTATTTTGGGACTAACATGTTTGCAGGTACCAAAAACACAAAGTACACCTCGGATGAACAGTGTCCGAGGCGCCTCCATGGGGCTTGGAGGCGCCTCGGGTGCAAAGCGGGGAGCTGGCTGCGAAGCACTCTGGAGGTGCCTTGAATGAGTCATAAGGCGCCTTGAACCAGTTGCTTAAGGCGCCTTGAATGAGGCATAAGGCACCTTGAAGCAGATAAGTGCGACCTGGCTCGATGTAATCCATGCGGCTAACTCGGCTCGTTCAAGGCGCCTTGGATGGACTTTAGGGCGCCTTGAGCACTGTTTAAAAGGGGGTTTCGAGCAGCACCTTCATCAATCAAGTACCAATCGATCCATCTACAACGTGCTGCTAACAAGAGGCTCCAGCTAAGCTGCGACAAGTTTCTGACAACCTGACGCTCCAATTTCTGTAAATTTTGTTGTCGGTACTGCTTACATTTTCTGTACTCATTTCATACTTGTACTATTGATGATATTATAGTTGTTGCCCACGGAAAGCGATCAAGGATCGCAAGCCTTCGAGTAGGAGTCGAGATAGGCTCTGAACGAAGTAACCTCTCGTGTTCTTTCTGTGTGTTTGTGCATTCTTATTTTCGCTGCTTTATAACTCGATAGCTTTACGAATTCGATACGAAAAAGCCACGAGCGCTATTCACCCCCCTCTAGCGCGTCTCGATCCAACAATCTGCTCTTTGTTTGATTTAGTGTTGACATGGATAACTCTTAAAGCGAAAACGATGATTGTCGACGCATCGGAGCAAAAGCAGCAAACTTGACACCGACCGTGAAACCCTGCACAGTCGTGTGACCATTCCCGAGAGAGAGCAGCACACGACCGTGTGACCTTGCACGGTCATGACTCACGACCAGAGACAAAGGATGACATGGCCGTGCGGATCTCGTACGGTCGTGCCACTCTACCCGAAGAAGGAAAGGAGCTGGTCGTGCGGATCTCCCACGGTCGTGGCACGGGCCGTGCGACGCATGTGCCCTAGCCTATAAAAGGGCTCTTAACCCTTCCCCTTGAGGGGGGAGGGGGGGAACCGGAAAAAGGGAGATACACCTTGGTGTCATTCCATGCCGTCTCGGACCTCTGTTCGACGATCTGAGATAACCTCCATCACCGCATCAAATCCAAAAGCAAAGGATTGGATCCGAAGATCAGTCAACGTCATTGAATAAGCATCTCTATTCCCTCTCTGTTCTTGCTTGGGGATTGAATATTTAATTATACTATGTCTTTGGGTTTTTCTCCTACGTCTATGGAGTAGATTCTTTCTTCTAGGATCAGGGAGTAGTTGTGGATAGGCTATGATGTAAGATTCATGCTTATGCTTTCACTCTTTGAATGATTTCGCTTGTCTTATTTCAATTTGATATGCATGAGACTTGTTTGCCATGTCGTATTAATTGATTGTGTTGGAATTGCTAATTTCGTAAAGAGAGGATCTTAGATCGTATACCCGAGAGGCCCTAGTGACATGAGTAACCCGTTCATGGACATCTAGGATTCTCCCTTGAAAGGAGAGGTAATTCCTCCACAAGGAAGTATGAAACCAAACCAAACCCCTATCTCTATCCTTAATGATACCGACCATGTTTGCATTCTTGTGATCTACCAAGGCACCCTAGTGACAGGGGTTAACCGTAACATGATTTCATAGGGATCTTCTCTGTTTAGTGCTTAGGGGTAGTAGCTATAACTTTCGATGAGTACATGTTAATTGACAATGAGGAAAGGATAGAACATGATGCATTAGTTACCACCACAACGAAACTGAACTCCTAGAGCTCTTCCCAAACCAAGTAAAACTCTCTTTCTCTTGCCAGTTCTCACATCTACTTCCCAAGTTCTTTTCTTCTCAAGAAATAGTTCACTTACAACCATCAGGAGTTTAGCTAATTCTATGTGAACAATCACTAGTGCTTATAACCAGTCCTTGTGGGATCGATAACCTTTTATTACTGACGACGTATCCGTGCACTTGCGGAAGCGTAACAATAATAGACTAGACGTGATAATAATGTCGATCTAAATAATCAGGCTTTATAAATGAATTGTATCATAAGTGGTCTCTGGGTCGAATAATATGTTTGACGAGATATTAGAGCTGAACAGAATAACCAGGCTAGTAATTCTTCATCATTGATTATCATACTGAATAATAAATCGGTAGAGATAATGATGTTGAATGGAATAACTAGGCTGATAATTCTTCATCATTGATTGCAGGACTGAATAAAAAATTGGACGAGATAATAATACAAAATGGAATAACCAGACCGGCTAATTCAATGAATCCTTTATAAGAACCTGTGAGGGAATTTAGGAATCCATAATGTAAAGGTGTGAGAGTATGCTAACTTATAACCTAGCTGGAGGCTTGGGAGTCTAGAATAAAAAGATACGAGAGCATGTTCGCTTATAATCTGGCTAGAGGCTCTGGAGTCTGGAATATAAAGACACGAGAGCATGCTCGCTTATAACCTGACTGGTGGTTTGGGAGTTTAGAATAAATATAAAGGTGTGAGAGCATGCTTGCTTATAACCCGACCGGTGGATCAGGAGTCTAAAACTTTGAGGCACGAGAGCATGCTCGCTTATAACCCAACCTATGGCTCAGGAGTCTAATACTTTGAGGCACGAGAGCATGCTTGATTTTAACCCAGGTGGTGGCTCAGGGGTCTAGAACTTTGAGACGTAAGAGCATGCTTGCTTATAACCTGGCTGGTGGCTCGGGAGTCTGGAACTTTGAGGTACGAGAGCATCTTCGCTTATAACTCGGCTGGTGGCTCGGGAGTCTGGAACTTTGAGGTGTGAGAGCATACTCGCTTATAACTTGGCCGATGGCTCGGGAGTCTAGAACTCTGAGGCACGAGAGCATGCTCGCTTATAACTTGGCTGGTGGCTCGAGAGTT
The DNA here is from genome assembly GCF_018446385.1 of Zingiber officinale. Classification (NCBI taxonomy): domain Eukaryota; kingdom Viridiplantae; phylum Streptophyta; class Magnoliopsida; order Zingiberales; family Zingiberaceae; genus Zingiber; species Zingiber officinale. The sequence goes on along the minus strand of NC_055986.1, from coordinate 14,719,109 downwards.
TGGAACTTTGAGGCGTGAGAGCGTGCTCACTTATAACTTGATAGGTAGCTTGAGAGTCTGAAACTTTGAGGTATGACAGCATGCTTGCTTATAACCTGACTGGTGGCTCAGGAGTCTAGAACTTTGAGGCACGAGAGCATGCTCACTTATAACCCGGCCGGTGGATCAGGAGTATAGAATTTTGAAGGTATGAGAGCATGTTCGATTATAACTTGGTCGGTGGATCAAGAGTCTAAAATTTGACAGAATTCTCAAATAAGTTCGCTTGCATTCTCATTAGGTGTAAAAATTTACATAATACACGAATGAATTACAGACATACTTTTCAAACCCTATAAGGTTGTAGATGATTCACGCTCTAGAGTCGTTCCAACCTTTTCCCTTCTATGTCTTTGAGGTAGTAGGAGCCCGAGGTGAGCTTTTGCACCACTTTATATGGTCCTCCCCAATGTTGCTCTAACTTATTGACGTCTTCGACCAGTTTAATCCTCTTCCAGACCAGATCGCCAATCTAAAAAAAATTTGGGAATAACTCTTCTATTATAAGTTTGCCTCATCCTTTAGCGGTATGCCATTAGCTGAGCTGCCACCTTGTCTCTGACTTCTTTTATCAGATCAATCTCCATAAGGCGTTGGTTGGCATTGTCCTCATAGTACAGCTACCTTCGATCAAACTCTATACCAATCTCAACTGAGACCACTACTTCACCACCATAAACCAGATGGAAAGGGGTTATACCTGTTTCTTCTCGGGGGGTTGTGTGATATGCCCATAATACGCTAGGTAATTCATTGACCTAGCTCCCTCCAATGTGGTCTAATTTAGTTTTGAGCCCTCTGATGATTTCTTTATTTGCTACTTCTATTTGGTCGCTACTCAGGGGATAAGCCACATATGTGAAGACCTATGTAATACCATAGGTTAAACACTATTTTTGGATTTTTCTGCCCTAGAATTATCTTCCATTATCTAAAACCAATTTGTATGAAATTCTAAACTTGCAAATAAGGTGTTGCCATAAGAATTTGATAACTATCTGCTCAGTTATCTTGGCCAATGGTTCTTCCTTCACCTATTTTGAAAAATAATCTACTGTAACTAGCAAGAATATTTTCCGAATGGGTGCTACGGAAAAAAATCTCACTATATCCATACCCCACTAATCGAATGGGCAGGAGACAATGGAAGTTTTTAACAACTCCATGGGGGGTAATATGGGATATTCTGATGCTTTTGACAGGATAAGAAGGTTTTTATTAATTGAGCTACATCGGCCTGCAGTGTCGGCCAAAAATACCCGTCCAGTAATATTTTCCAAGCGAAAGACTGACTACCCATATGACTTCGACAGGAGCCTTGATATACTTCTTGTAAAATGTATTACATGTCATCTAGTCTGATGCCTTTGAGTAAGGGACATAAGAAAGTCTATTTATATAGATGGTCCCCGATCATAGTGAATCGGCTGGCTCTCTTCTTGATCATGTGTGCTTGCTCTCCATCTGCGGGTAGGATGTGCCTTGCTGCAAAAATAAAATGATAGGCGTTCTCTAATCACTCTGCAATTCAAGGTCGGCCTACTATTCATGCAAGCCACTAATGGTGTCTATTCTACAGGCTTATCCAAGGTCTTTGGAACTATGGTGGAGGCTAATTTGGCCAAGTCATCTACTGCTTGATTTTTTGCCTGAGGAACCTTTTGTATGATTACTACTTGGAATCTAGCTCTAAGTTTCTTGAATGTCTCTGCATAGAGTTTGAGTCACTCATTATTAATTTTAAAATTTCCTGATAATTGCTGGGTGGTCAACTGATAATCTGAATAAATCAAAACCTGGACGACCCCTATGTGCCTTAAGGCTTGCAGGCCAGCTATCAATGCTTCATACTCGGTTTTATTATTGGTAGCCTTATAATTCAAACGAATGAATAGTTGCATTCCATCTTTCCTAGGTGATATCATAAGAATACCTATTCCATTGCCTTGTCGAGTGGACGATCCATCCATGTTTATATTCTAAGTTTCCTCAGGCTCAGAGTTTTGTATCTTGGTGATAAAGTCAGCTAGGGCCTATGTTTTGATGGTTGCTTGAGGTTGATATTGTATATCATATTCATTGAGCTCTGTGGTCTACTTAATCAACCTCCCAGAGACTTTAGGGTTGACAAATACTCGGCTCAAAGTGCTATTAGTAAGAACCACGATTGGGTGAGAAAGGAAATAAGGACGTAACCTCTGAGCGACTAAGACTAGTCCATAGGCTAATTTCTCGAGTGTGGTGCAACGACACTCGGCTTCTTTTAATAAATAACTTAGAAAGTATGCAGGCTGTTGATCTTTTTCCTCTTGCCTTACCAACACTGATCTAACTGCGTGCTCATTAGCCGACAAATACACCCACAAAGGTTCGTCCGCCACTGGTTTAGCAAGTATAAGCAGAGTGGACAAATAATCTTTTAATTAATCAAAAGTTTTGTCACAATCGGCATCCCACTGGAATTTGGTCGCTCGATGTAGAATCTTAAAAAAGGTAAGCTTCGGTGGGCGCATGGTATCTCTGGCGTAATGGTCAGGGGTCGATTCTCAGGAACTGACGACCTGGGATTTACCCCGTCATGCGCCTATGGCCTATGTACCTGCATGAACCTCCCTCCATATCCATGGGGCCGACACTAGGGGGGCCGCTAAGGTAGCGGATCTACCTTTTTAAAAAAAGGTAAGCTTTGATCAGTCGATCTGGAGATGAAGCGAGATAGGGTTATGATCTGGCCGGTCAGCCTTTGCACCTCCTTTAGATTGTGTAGGGGAGCAATCTTGGAAGGCTTGCACTTTGATTGGGTTGGCTTCTATCCCCCATTTAGTCACAATGTATCCCAAGAATCCCCCGCTTTTTCTCTAAACAAACATTTACTTGGATTAAGCTTCAGTCCATCTTGCCTTAAAGTCTGGTAGGTTTCTTTCACATCGGCACACAAGTTGGTCGCCCGGAGAGACTTGATAAGGATGTCATCCACATAAACTTCTATACTTTGCTCGATCTACTTTCGGAACACTCTGTTCATAAGCCATTAGTAAGTAGCACCTGCATTCTTTTGTCCTAATGACATAATATTATTGCAATAAGTGTCTTTAGCGGTTATAAAGGTAACTTTCTCATGATTGTCCTTGGCAGACAGTACTTGGTGGTACCCCTGATAGGCGTCCAGCATGTAAATTAACTTTCAACTAGAAGTTAAATCTACTACCTGGTTAATTCTCGGTAAGGGATAGTAATCCTTGGGGCATGGTTTATTGAGGTCCCTAAAGTTGATGTAAACCCTCTATTTGTTTCCTGACTTGGACACCAAGACCACGTTGGCTAACCAGCTTGGGAACTGCACCTCTCGAATGTAGTTGACCTCTAATAACTTGTCTACTTTTGCCCTGATGATCTTATTCTGGTCCGTTCCAAAATCCCTCTTTCTCTTCTTGACCGATCAGGCATCGAGGAAGACATAGAGTACATGCTCCATGATCATAAGCAAAACGCATATGATCTCTTTAGGCTCTCAAGCAAAAACATCATTGTTACATGTTAGACACGCAACGAGCTCTTCTTTAAGTTTTGGGCATAGGTCGATGGCTACGCATATAGTGGCTTCCCGCCGGCCTGCTTGAATTTGGACCTCCTCTTTTTCTTCATATACCAAGGTGAGCGGTGCTTCCCGAATAGTGTTGACTTCCATTCTTTGACTCTTCCAGGTGGTATTGGCCTCTGTCTTGACAATTTCTATGTAGGACTTGCGTGCTACCAGTTGATTTCTCTTGACTTCCCCCACCTAGTCATCCACAGGGAATTTTATTTTCTGGAAGAAGGTTGAGATGACTGCCCAGAATTTGTTTAGGGCCGGCAAGCCCAAAATGACATTGTAGGTCGAGGGCACGTCCATGACTATGAAAGTCTATCAGTGTGTCCTCATTAGGGCTCCTCCCCTAAGGATATAGCTAACTTTATTTGGTCGAGTGGGTGGACTTCGTTGCCTGTGAACCTATACAGAGGCGTTGCCATACGTTGGAGCTCGCTTGGGTCTATTTGTAACTGCTCAAACGCCTGCTTGAAGATAATGTTGACTAAGATACCTGTGTCAATAAAAGTATAATAAATGTTATAATTGGCTATAACAACTTTAATTATTAAAGTGCCATCATGAGGGACTTCCACCCCTCTAGATTTTTGGGACCAAAGCTAATTTCGGGCCATATGCCTTCTCCTGGCTGCAACCGATCGTGTGAATTTCCAACCTATGGGCATGAGATTTCTTACCTAGTTGGATTCTCCATCGGTTGGTCCTCCTGCGATTATTCTGATATCACCCCGGGCGGCATTATTATGATTCTCCTCTTGCCACGTTGGGGGTTGTTCTTACTGAGCCCGAGCGGGAGCCTGAGCTCGATCTGCCTACCATTGAGGTGTTCTCTTCCGCTAATCGATGCCTTGATACTCTCTATTGGGCGGGTCATTCGACCGTTGATAAGGGCGGAGATTTAGCAACGATGTGCGTCAACGGAATCTTTGATTGGTGTTATGACAATTCGCCAGATTGTAACACTCTCAAGTGTCATGGGAGGTCAACCGGTGGTATGTGCACCGTCGTTGTGGAACTTGTCAAGGGGGCTCATGATACCTCCTTCGATCAGCCTCCACATGCTACATGGCTTGGGGCCGTGGTTCATGATGGTGAAGTTGAGGACCCATTCGAGACCCTTTAGGTGGAGGAGCTAGTAATGCTCGGTGCTCGGGAGCTGGCGCTAGAACAGGTGCAGCGACCTCCTTCTTTTGGGCGGCTAGTGCCTCCTCGACATTAATAAACTCGGTCACTCGGTCACCCGGTCAAGTAGATGGTCGAAGTTCCTTGGAGGTATTCTGATTAAGAAGCGAAAGAAATCATTATCAGTGAGACCTTGGGAAAAAGCACTCACTAGAATTTCAGTGGTGGCTATAGGGACATCCATGACCACTTGATTGATTTTTTTTATGTAGACCCTGAGTGTCTTCTTGGGCCTCTCTCTGAGCAAGAAAAGGCTTAGGGAAGTCTTCTGGTAACGATGAGTGCTGGCGAAATGATAAAGGAAAACCTTGCGGAGATCCTTGAAATAGTTAATGGAGTCGGCTGACAATCGCTTGAACCACTTTTGTGTCGAGCTGCTAACTGTAGTGAGAAACATCCGGCATTTTACATCATTCGTATATTGGTGAAGAAGGGTGGCATTCTCAAATTTGAGGAGGTGATCCTCCGGGTTAGTTGAACTTGAGTTTTCACCTATCATCAGGGGATGATAATGCTTTGCTCCCTAAGAGAACGAGGTGCTAATTTACTCGGGAGAGGAGCAAGTTGTAGGGGCTTTTCCCTTGCGCCCGTTTCGAACAGGTTATTCTCCAGAAGATTCCTAGTGGAGTTCCATTTGGCCCATGTACTCGGGAGGCATATGGAAGAGAGCTCGATGATGCGGGATTGGCGAATGAGGCACGGGTGGTAGATGGGCGGGGCCTTCCTCCCGAGCTCCTCTTTCCTTTTAATGGGATGTTGTCGACGCTACAAGATTTGGCGGTGGCAGCATGCGACTAGTAGCTGCTTGTTGTTGCTGCTACGCTAGTTTATGTGCTCGGGCGTTGATGAGCATCTCTAGATCTTCTTGCCTTAATGTGACAGTGGTGAGTCATCCAGCTTTTTCCATCTTTGATCTTCAGATTTAGGTGAAAGTTCTCATAGACGGTGCCAAATTTAATCCTATATGAAAAATGCAAAGATGGCATGCTGGGCACGGTGGCTTGGTTGTTGAATGAGAGAAGACTTTTTACACCACAGGGAGACTTCCTTTTGATTCTGCGCACACGGAGATGAGCCAATAAAATGTCAGTGCCTAGAAACCAGGGGGAATCCCTGGCAAAAGCTCTCCGATGCTCAAGTTAGTACAATTCCGGATGGGTGAATGAAGAACAATATAGAACATGCGCACGAGTAGGTTTCAGATGCCCAGAGAGCATACCTGCCAACGAAAAGGATCCCCTTTATATACCACCTCTCATATCCTCTGTAATCATGAGGTAGCTAAGAATGTTAGAGGTTGTTGAATAATGGAAAGTGTACAACCTAAGTAATGTATAATAATTGTTTGAGAAATCTTTCATTTATCCATATGGATACCTCTTTTATCGTTTATAACTTATGTCATTGCTAAGGTCGTTGAAGGAATATGTTGTTATAGATGGTCGGCTGATGAGAAACATAATAATCCTTGAAAAAGGTTCAAGAAGAATGTTCTCTAGCACATGGTTGTTATTCTAACAAGTTGTTAGGATGTTATCTGTTGAGTATATCCCAGTCGGCCGTTTTTATGTCTGTCCTTGCATTAAGATGTTTTGTTATGTATATCATGGCCGAACTATAAGACCAGCCGTCTTTATACATGTCCTCGTATTAAGATGCTCAGTTATGTACCGCATAGTATATCCCAATTAGACTATAAGGTCGGTTATCTTTATGCCTATCCTTGTATTAATCTGCTCAGTTATGTTCTGCATAATATTAGCGATCCGTTTGGAAAATAATAGGATATATTGGGCATGCTAGAAATCCATTCAAGAAACCATATGGCAAATTGTGTGTGCTGGAAATCCATTTGGGAATCGATACGAGGCTAAGTCCCTTGAGCCCGGCCAGCCCTTTATCTGGCCAGGCATGCAGTCTTAGCAACGGCGGAGCCAGCCCAGGTGACTTACCTAGGTAGTGGGCCATGAGCGCCAATGTCGATGGCGACATTGACGCTGACACCCGGGCTTACCTCTTCTTTCTCCTCCTTTTTTCCCTTTTTTCTATGGTAAATTTAAGATTTTTCCCTTCTCATCGCCGCTGAGCCCCCAAGCTACAACCTAGGTAGACCTATACCTAACTCCGCCTGTGAGTCTTAGGCCTAGCTTGTTGGTGCAGCGGGGCCGACAAGAGGGGAGGGGTGAATTGCCTGCAATAAGAAAATACCCTCCTTGATCTTTCAACTCTAAAATAACAACAATAAAATAATAACAAATAAAATAAAATAAACAGAAAATAAGAGACTCAGCAATTTGACTTGGTTACAACCTATATGGTTGTTAATTCAAGACGATTGAACAATGCACTAAGAATCTCCTTCTCTGAAGGCGGAGAAGCCTTTTACACACTTAGAAAGCTCAAGAGTTGCTAGGAAATTGAATATTGAGTTAAATAATTATTTCCTAGCTCCAGGGGCCTTTATATAGCTCCTGGAAATCTTATCTCGAGTCTTGAGGGCGCCTCCAAAGGGGTTGAGGGTGCCTCCAAGGGGATAAGCGGATAAAGCTTTATCCGCATGCCAACGGTCACAAAGACTGGGTTGAGGGCACCCTCAACGCCATGAGGGCGCCCTCAATACTGCAGGGTATAAATAGCTCCAGCTTCTCTTTTTCTCCTTTTTAGCTTCCGAAGTCCCGATTGCTTGGGTGATTGCGGCCAACCAAAATAGGGCTCACCTGAATCCAATTTTCGACCTTTTGCTCGAGAAGGCTTTCTCCCCAGCTTCTCGTCCCTTGAACGTCACGCACGTTCTTCTCGTCCACCAATGCACTCTTCCACAGCTCTTTCATCTTTCGGACGCACCGTGCCCGTCGGCTCTCTTCCCGTGCCGTCCTTCTCGCTAGCTGTGTCTTCAGCTCGACTTCCTGCGCTCCTAAGCTCCTGCACACTTAGACACATGGATTAAAATCAAATAGAACCTAACCTAACTTGGTTGATCATATCAAAACAATCACGAGGGCCAACAATCTCCCCCTTTTTGATGTGCATCAACCCAAGTTCAAGTTAGGGAAAAAAACAAGAAGTAATTTAAAGAAAGTACTAAACTAACATTTTAAGCATAAAGATTGCAATAATAGAATTTGTAATTTTTTTAAAAAAATATTAACTTGTTCTTATCTAAAAAATTTTAAGTACCCATTTTTAAAAAAATATTAACTCCCCCTAAACTTGTTCCTATCTCTCCCCCTTTGATCACAGCAAAAACGGGGTAGGAATTTTTCAAAATAAATTCTAAGTTAATAAAGAACTCTAACCTTTAGGCAATTTAAACAAAATATTTTTGAGAAATTTCCAAAAAAATGTTAAAAAAACTTGTTAAAGCATTATCTATTTTCTATTTTCATGCTTTATCAGTAAGTTAATTAAATATTTTATTTCAATATTTTGGCTTCCAGGCAGTGGCGAGACACTAGGTCTTCTTGGTTATTAGAGCAAGAACCACTTTCTTAGACAAAACATCATAAAGAAATTAACTGTTTAATTTTTCTTGCTGAAAGCGCTAACTTACAAAAATTTAATCTAGAAAAGATTTTGGAACCCAGTATAGGTTCCTTTCTACTGAATTAACCAAGTATTTAGGAGGTACATAACTTTTGGAAACTTTTCTAAGTTGTCCCTGATGTTTTCTAATATATCAATTCAACTTTCCATAAATTCTAAGCTTTGATTTTTGAAATTTGTTTGGTTTAAAGCATGCATCAGTTTTCATATTTTCAATTTGCACTTTCAAATTATCTTTTTCTGATTTTAAATTAATTTTAAGTCAGCAATTTCTTTTTCTAATTTTACTAAGTCTTTTGTAAGAACTTTGATAAAATGAAAAGACTGTTTAGGGGTTAGACTATGTACTTTACTTACCTCCATTTCTGATGCTCCGCCTTCATCGTAGCTTTCTTCTGATGATTCTCCCCCTTCATCTATGCTCATCTCTGAGCTGGTTTCTTCTTCAATTTGATGATTGGCCATCGATGCTACTCCTGAGAAGGCTTCAACTTTTGATTCGGAGGATGATGATTCCTCCCATGTAGCCTTTAGACTCTTGCGTTTAGAGGACGCCGGTCTTTGAGACTTCTTCTTGTCCCTTTTCTTTAATTTTGGATAGTCATCCTTGATGTGCCCTTCCTCATTGCAGTTGTAGCATCGGACCGTCCTTCTGTTGCGTTGATGCTTTCTCGACTGCGATCTAAATTTATTAGTCTTAATAAACATATTTAACTTTCTTACCAATAGCGCCACTTCAGTTTTGTCAATTGACGCTTCAGAGTCGGGATCGTCCATCTTGGCTTGTAGGGCAATATTGAGATTTGACTTCTCTATTTGTTTAGGTTCTGTAATTCGAGATTCGTGAAGTTCAAAGGTAGAGAATAAATTTTCTAACGTACTTATCTCAAAGTCCTTAGAGATGTAGTATGCATCTACTAAGGACGCCCATTCTGGAGTTCTTGGGAAGGCATTGAGCGCATATCGGATCGAGTCTCGATTTGTTACCGATTCTCCGAGGTTGTTCAGTTGAGTTATTAGTTCCTTGATTCTTGCTTGGAGTTGTGCTACCTTCTCGCCATTGTTCATCCAGAGATTTGTAAGCTGAGTCCGGAGAATGTCACGCCTTGCTAACTTCGCTTCTGAGGTGCCTTGGTGGAGCTCCAGGAACTTTTCTCAGAGGTCTTTGGCGAAGTCGTAGCTTCCGATCCGACTTACCTCCTGGGGTGGCAGAACGCTGAGCAGATGGAACTCTGCCTTTCTGTACGCCATGAAATCAGCTTGTTATTTTTTCGTCCAGTTGTATTCTTCCTTGTCTTTAGGGGCTGCAAAACCATATTTCATAACTAAAAGAATATCAAATTCTATTTTGAAGAATACCTCCATTCGATGTTTCCAAGTAGCGAAGTCTCCGTCGAATTTCGAGGGATGAATACTTGCACCGGCTATTGTCTTGATCTTGGTGTTTCAGTCGGCGGTCAACCCTTCTAAGGCGGTCTGGCTCTGATACCACTTGTTGGTGCACCAGGGTCGGCAAGAGGGGAGGAGTGAATTGCCTGCAATAAGAAAATACCCTCCTCGATCTTTCAACTCTAAAATAACAACAATAAAATAATAACAAATAAAATAAAATAAATAGAAAATAAGAGACTCAGCAATTTGACTTGGTTACAACCTACATGGTTGTTAATCCAAGGTGATTGAACAATGCACTAAGAATCTCCTTCTCTGAAGGCGGAGAAGCCAATTTATACACTTAGAGAGCTCAAGAGTTGCTAGAAAATTGAATACTGAGTTAAATGATTATTTCCTAGCTCCAGGGGCCTTTATATAGCTCCTGGAAATCTTATCTCGAGTCTTGAGGGCGTCTCAAAAGGGATTGAGGGTGCCTCCAAGGGGATAAGCGGATAAAGCTTTATCCGCATGCCAACAGTCACAACGACTGGGTTGAGGGCGCTCTCAACGCCATGGAGGGCGCCCTCAATGTGGAGGGCGCCCTAATAGCTCCAGCTTCTCTTTTTCTCCTTTTCAGCTTCCGAAGTCCCGATTGCTTGGGTGATTGCGACCAACCGAAATAGGGCTCCCACGAATCCAATTTTCGGCCTTTTCCTCGAGCAGATTTCCGCCCCAGCTTCTCATCCCTCGAACATCGCGCACGTTCTTCTCGTCTACCGGTGTACTCTTCTGCAGCTCTTTCATCTTTCAAACACACTGTGCCCGTTGGCTCTCTTCCCATGTCATCCTTCTCACTAGCTGTATCTTCAGCTCGACTTCCTGCGCTCCTAAGCTCCTGCAGACTTAGACACATGGATTAAAACCAAACAGAACCTAACCTAACTTGGTTGATCACATCAAAACAACCACGGGAACCAGCATGGTTGACCTTTTATCTGGCCGGGCATACATAGAAAGATTTATGAGTCTAAGTACCTTGAGCCTGGCTAGCCTTTTATCTAGCCGGACATGTATATCTTTTCAGTTCAAGGGCAAAACACTAAACCCCATATATTTGGCCGGCTTAACGGTCGGTCAGTCCTATCTCACCCAGCTTGTAATCTGATCAGGCTGGATCTAAGAGCCTTAGCATTGGGCAAGCGATGAAACCAAGTGGGGAAGGCTCTCTTCCCTTGACTTTGACCGTCACGTTGTCTTGAGCTTGACCGCGACGTCATCTTTTAAGTCCGCTCGTTATAATCCGTATCACTTATACAGATACAGGATACTCCTCTCATACCTACGATGAGATTGTTGGATACACTAGAAGTATAGAGATTAAATGTGACGTCTAATAGTGATGTGATGTCTCATTAATGTAAGGATTATAGGTGTATTATAAAAGGGGATTCTTCTCCGTCGACGCAGGCACGCTAGTTTACAAACTCACTTCCCATTCCATTGATCTTCTTCCCTCGAGAATATTGACTTGACTATTAAAGTAATCATGCCAGGGACACCCAGACTACTTACTGACGATTTTTTTTCTTCTCCTTCTTCTTCGTTGGCATAGGAATTCTCCACTCAAAGTTATTCTTCCCGGCAACCTCTAAGCCAGTCCACCGAGAGTTCATCCCTCACGAGCTCCAGATGGAATCATTACCGTTATTTTGCGGCTACCTAGTAATGATTCGCAACTCCCTCTATTGTTTGTTCAAACGGCTAATCGCTAAATAGAAGTGGGATGAATGCAGAAAACCAGAAAATTTTAGAAAATCTGTGCATGTGATTTAGTAATTTTAAAAGCAGAACATGTGATTTTAGTATTGAGAAAAATTAGATGTTGTTTTATTAAATTACTATTATAAAGAAAATATGTTAGCTAAAAAATAGCAGCCCGACCATTAATCTTTTTTCCTTTGTTTCAAACGACACTGTGGATTTCCTACAGGATTTTTATTTTATTTACATCGAATCAAACTAAATCAAATCAGATAAAAAAAAATTAAAATACGAAATAGTATTAATAACAAAATAAGAAATAAAATTCTTGATGATTTCTAATTCTATTTTATTTTTACTTATATTTTAAGTTAGATTTAAAAAAAATTATATAAATTTAGGTCAAATAGACAGAAAAAATTTTCTAGGAATTAAGCAAGTCTTTAGTAAAAAATCACAATGACATGTACTGAAAATAAAATAAAAAATAAAAAACTGAGTATATTCTTTGGGAAAACACCAAAAAAAAAATAGTGGTCTTTATTTTGACTTGACTGTCGCTGACTACAAATGTGTCTTAATCAAACCTATCACTGTTCAATTGATGGTCCAATTCCGACGTGTGAATCATGATGCGTCGTATATCAATCAATTGGAAGTCCATCAGGCGATTGAAGCTGGGTATGGGAACGGAACGTGAACACCAAATTGAACCATGTAATTCCGGCCACAATATGATAAAATTCAATATAATATATTGCAGAAAATAATTGCAATAATTATTTCTAAAGACAAATTGTTAAATTCGATGAATTTTCAGCCAAAAATTAAAGGATTAAAAGAGGCTTGATTTTCCGCTCCGGCTCCGGAGAGCTCTTTGACATTCAAAGTTCTCAATTTCCGTCGTAATTCAAATATTTGTCTTTGTCGACTAATTATTACAATTCACGAAATTCAACGTGAGCCCATTTTCTTATATAATCCAGTCAAGTCAAAATCGTCGATTTCGAACCCCATTAAGTCACTTCGTTCCGTTAATTAACGTCGTCGAACAAATTGCACGTGAGCACGGGCTTAGAGGAGTCACGTGATAAATGTGCTAAATATACAGGCAGTTGTGCATCTAGTTACCGTAGGTGGAACTACGTTTGGCGTCCAAGAAATAATTGTATAAAAATATTTAACTGTATCTCACGTAATGATCCGGAGTAATTTTTCTTTCGAATTATGTAAAACGATTAATATTGTTTTAAAAAAAATGTTGTCTAAACTCATATAACAGGCCCGATTGATAAAACAATGCATTGGTTTACAGTCAACATGATTGATATATATATCTCTATCGACAGCAAAGATAGATTCAGAAAATGGAAACAATGAATATGAAAGCATGTGCCACTCCGATTCATAATTGATAACAAGTGAAACTCAATGACAGCTACAGCGATCCCACTTACAACTTGTTTCAACACTCAACCAGGTCATGCATGGAATAGATCCATTTTATATCATAGTCATGACTCACTCAATGAAACTCCTATGTTTGTCCAAACTGAACTGTCGTACGCCAGTCAAAATTTCATTTAGATCCATTTTATATCACAGTCATGACTCACTCAATGAAACTCCTAATTTGTCCAAACTCATAAACGGAGCTAAAAATTTTATATCAAGGCTGTAAAATATATATGCTTATATTGAAGAAAGACGATTATATCATTGTCCTCTTATTCATCTCTCTTTCAATCTTTATTCGTATATCTCATATATTTTTTATACTTAAAAATTAAAGAGGGGGAGGACGGCCATCACCATCGCCCCCCCTTTGGCTCCGTCCCTATCCAAACTAGAGCTATTATGTATCATTAAAAAAATATGATCTAATAAGATGACACCGGAAAAACTGACCTACTAGAACAATAGATAGAAAAATTTTCAATCCAATCAAATTTAAAATTAAATTAAGGGTTAGGCGAATTAGTCTATTAAAAAAATAAAAAATATATATAAAAAATCATTACAATTTATTAACTTTCATCATTTCACACATAAATATTTCTAAAAAAAATCTCGAACAACATTTTACCTAGTCAAAAAGTAATTGGCAAAAAAAAATTATAGTTTTCACTGCAAGATGCATATATTATTATAAATCGATAATTTAATTTTACAAAAAAAATTCCTTCTCAATGAACCAACTCGATGTTGGAAGATTGTTGATCTAATCATCTTTAGATCAATAATGACCAATTTAATTATGCTCAAGTGGATTCGAACTTGAATTTCAATGTTTGAATAATATGTGAAGAAGAAGTCAAGTAAATCAAGGTTGACCGGATACTTAATAATAACGGAGAGAGAAGTTAAGTAGGTCATGGAGAACCAGATACTTAACTGGTAAAGTCCTAATTGAAGGTTAGGCAAGATAAAAATCTAACTCGAGGGTTAGGTAAAGGTAAAGTCCTAACTGGAGATTAGACAAGACAAAGACCTAATTCAAGAATTAGGTAAGTGTAATGTCCTAACTAGAGGTTAGACAAGATAAAGTTCTAACTCAATGGTTAGGTAAAGGTAAGTCCAAGTGAACCAAGGAGGACCATACATTGGCAAAGGGAAGCACTAATTATGGTTAGACAAAGAAAAGTCTAAGTGGGTCAAGGAGGATCGCACATTGGTAAAGGGAAGTCTTAACTGCGATTAGACAAAGGAAAAGTCCAAATGGGTCAAGGAGGCTCATATGTTGGAAAGGGAAAGTTTTAACTGAGGTTAGGCAAGAAGAAAATTTAAGTGAGTTAAGGAGGACCACACTTGATGATCAAAAGCCCAACGGAAAGTTGACATGAGATGGAAAGTCCAATTGAGTTAAAGGTTGATTGGACACTTAGTGAAGAAATCCTAACAGAGATTACGATTGATCAAATGTTGGGCAAGGGAACCCTAGATTTAGATTAAGTTAAGGTTGGGCAATCGATTGGCCATAAACTAATCGATTAGGCAATCGATTTCGACATCTCTAATCGATTGGTTCAATCGATTAAGAATGTTGGATCGATTGGGAAGAAAGCTAAATCGATTGGGAGCTTCGCAAAGGAAATCCGTGATAACAGAGGCTAAATCAATTAACCCAATTTATTCAACCATTGCCAATCAATTAGGTCATCGATTGGGTAGCAGTTTGTCGCAAAGAGGTGGAATTGATTAGGGCAATCAATTAAGGGCTAGTTCACAAAAACACGGAGAGTTGGGGAATCAATTGGCTAATCGATTCATCCCAAGACAATCTATTGGGGCAATTGATTGGCAGAAGCAGAAAAGAGTCATTGTGTGGTTTAGACGGCTGGATTTGATTTGATCTAACATGATAATCAATTAGGGGTAAGATCAATCGATTAGGAATCTTAAATCAGCACGATATAAAGGATTTTGCGAAGATTCAAATCACTTCTTATTCTCTGCCCTTCTCCGTCAATTCTTGAACTTTTGGAAGAGAAGTGTTGTTGTACTTTCCAAGCATCAAGCGGTAGTCCAGAGCAACAAGAGATCAAGAGCAAGGTTTTTCATTATCGTATTTACTTTCCTTATTCCTTTTGTATCCTTATTGTATTTCGCGTTGTATTTCTCGTGTTGAGATTGTACAAGACTTCTCCACCTCCTGAAAGAAGGTTTTCATAGTGTATCTATGAGTGAGGAGAGTTGACCCTTAGATTAGTTATTTTAAGGAGGTGAATTAAAATCCAACGAGTTAGCATTGCTTCGAGTTATCCGCTGCAACATTAGCAAGACAAAGCGAAAGAAGCTATTCACCCCCCCCCCCCCTCTAGCTCTCAGAGTACCATAATAAGTGGTATCAGAGCGAGACCGTTCCTCTTGGATTAATTGTCGAAAGAGCAACGAGCTAAAGGAAAAAGACATTTGAATCTTGAAGCCCTAATTTCAATGAGTCAAGAAATTATCATTCAAAGAGCTCAAGTTCAAAAATGGAGTGTCAAGATAGATTTAGCTGACGTTTAGTTCTTTCTTAGGAATCAGAATGAGAATAAGAATTATAGTATTATGGAATGGAAATGGGTATGAGCATATATATCACTCTTAAAAAGAATGCTTGGTTAGTTGAATATTTTCTATTGGAATAAATTAAAATTTTCTTTTTTACCCATAGAGGAAAATAAGAGAAAAAATTATATGTGAGAAAAATATGATGAGAGAGAAAGTGTGATGAAATAGAAAATATGATAGAAAAGAATGAAGAAAGGAAAAGTGTGATGAGAGAAAATGAGGAAAGAGGGAATGATGGGAGAGAGCATGGTGAAAGAGGATGAGGAGAGAGAAAATATGATGAGAGAGAATGAGGAGAAAGTGTGTGATGAGAGAGATTGAGGAGAGAGAAAGTATGATGAGAGAGAAATTATGATGAAAAAGAAAGTGTGATAAGAAAAAATAAGGAAAGAGAGTGTGATGGGAGAGAAAGAGAAGAGATAAAGTATGATGAGAGAGAATGAAGAGAGAGAAAGTATGATAGGAGAGAATGAAGTTTTAGATGATATTTGAGTACCTCCACAATGGTATGATATTGTCTACTTTGGGTCTAAGCCCTCATGGTTTTGCTCTTGGGCTCTCCCCAAAAAACCTCATGCCAATGGAGATATCTTTTTCTTATAAATTCATGATTTTTCCCATGTGTTTTTAATGCGGGACTATATTTGCAACCTTACAACCTCAACAATCCCCCCTCAAACAAAGGACTACAAGGTCCTCCTCAAGTATCGGGTCATTTTTGACCTGCTTAGGGCCTCCCCTCGAGCATCGGGTCACTCTTGACCTGCTCAGGGCTCCCCTCAAGTATTGAGTCACTCTTGACCTGCTCAGGGCTTCCCCTACTTTATTCATGGTTTCACCCACATGGTTTAATCTTAGATCATGGCTCTAGCTCATGCTTCTTCCGGCGGTTAGTCTGGTGAAGAGCGACCTTGCTTTGATACCAACTGAAGGATCAAAAAGAATTTAGATATCTCCATAATGGTATGATATTATCTACTTTGAGCCTAAGCCCTCATGGTTTTTCTCTTGGGCTCTCCCTAAAATGCTTCATGCCAATGGAGATATCTTTTTCTTATAAACTCATGATCTTTCCCATGTGTTTTCAATGTGGGACTATGTTTGCAACCTTGCAACCCCAACAGAGGTTGGTTTCATAAATACCCAAGTTTTTTATTTTCATTCTAAAATTTTAATTCCATTCCCATCAACTAAACACAAGGTTTGAGAATGAATCCATTTCCTCATTCCCAAACCCCTAAACCAAATGCCACCTTAGATATGATATTTAAGTACCTCCACCATTCAAAATTTGAAGTTTCAATCTTTGGAAATCAAGGGTCAAAAATTTCTTCATGATGGACATAGAGCAATAGTTTGCTCTAATGGAGGGATTTCAAATTCTAATTAATGGAAACGGAAACTCCTCAAGAAGAAGAAATGGATCTAGGAGCAAGTCAAGAGGTGAGAGGCAAACAACAAGGTAACCAAATTATTGGTTAATTTATTTCCAAGCACCATATTGTGCAAAATTGGAGAATTTCAGGATCCCAAGAGCTATGGAACAAATTGACAAAGCTTCATGAAGATCCATCCTCAATGGAACACAATGACAAAGGCAAAGAGGGAAACTCTTTCTTTCATATGCATAAGGATTCGAAGGTTGCGAGCTGCTCAACATCCGAGGATGAAATTAAAGAGACGTCCACCTTAAGGATTGAGGGGGACCATCAATCATTGATACCAGAGCAAGAAAAAGCCTCTACAATCCGGTCAAATGAAAAAGAATCATATGTCACCCCTACAAGCAAAGGTATAAAAATTTCAATTAGAAAAAATAAAAATCATATCATTTGATTTGAGTGTAAGGAAAAAAGATAGTATAGAGTAAGTGTCCTAAATTGGGGAAGAAAAAGACCCAAGTGGCATCCAAGATGAAGGAGAAGCCAAAGGAGGTCAACCCCATGCTACAAAAAGGCAATGAGCACATTTTGTGCTTTTCTTGCAATAAAAAAGGGCATTATCAAAGTCAATATCTAAAGAGAAGAAATCTGACTAAGAAGAAAGGAGAAAACTCAAGTTAAGGGAGAGCTTCCAAGGACAAAACTACGGTACCATTAGTTAATGGTACTTGTTTAAATAATGATAAAAAGCATGTTAGAGATATTTTTTTTTATCATTTTAATGCTATTTATCATGAAAATATATAGCATGAAAATCCTAAGAAAAATTACAAGTTTTTTCATGCTAGGACTCCTCATCTAAGGATAGGAAGGTAGAAAATAATTAGACAAGAACTTTAAAGATTTTAAATATATGTCTAAAAAGAGAAATACTCAAGGCAATACAGAAAAATCAAAATTTGAGAATTTAAGGATAGAAATCAAGTCTTGAGGTCAAGACTTGATAAATTAAAGAAGACCCTTAAGAAAATGACAATGAATTCTTAGGGTCAAAGAAGCAAAATCTAGGCTAAAATAAACAAGAGTCATTTAATGGAAAGAGAGGTTTAGGATACAAACCAAAAATCAAGAAAAATGTGCCCTTATATCATAGAGTTCTATATAAGTCATGGAACTAACCCTAAGTCTAAGTATCAAGCCAAGGTTACAAGGAAAGTTATTCCTAGACTTGACCTTGAAGAGACTAGTGTGACTAAGGCTTCTAAGAAGCCTAGGAAAGTCACTATGAAGGTATAAAGGAAGTTATCCCTAATGAGTATCTAGAACATCCAAGGAGTACTAATAGATTTTGGATTCCTAAGAGTGTATTCTCTGCACCCTAGATGGATTTAGACAACTCTAATTGGAATGGTGGTTAACCCAACCATGATGAAGTTGGCATTTTTGTGACATTTTCAAGGTAGTGACACTTTAAAAATGAAGGTTTAATTTTTACTCTTGAAGAGTAAAAGTATACCAATCAAAATTATTAAGAATTGAGTTTAATTAAATTGATACGACTAGGTTAAAATTCAAAGAAATGCCAAGTTGAAATTTTTTTAATTTCTAGAGAAATAAGGGCAACTTTGGTTTATTTTGAACTTAGTAATTAGTTAATATTACTTAGATAGAGAATCTAGGTATTTTTTTATGCTAAAATTATCATGTATTGTATGTCCTATCATATGCTATGTCATCATATCATGCATCTTGCCATGATATGTGATATGTGTCATGTCATACATACATCATTTAGATATAATAATTTTTCTTTTAAAAATACTCATTTTGATGTATGTCATAATCATTATCATGCATAAATTATTAATTTATTATAATTAAGGATAATGACATTAATTGATATCATAGGTTAGATGATCAAAGTTTAAATGCTTAGTTAGAAATACATGATCCCTTAGTTTAGGGAAAATCTAATTTACATCTCACAAAAACCATAAGAGGTTAACTTGTATGTGTATTGAGACATATTAGATACAAGTAAGATTTTAAGAAGATGAACAAAACTCAAAATGTTGATTTAGTATAACTTTTTGAGTTTTAGTATCATCAAAACAAATGATTATGTGAATTCTAATCATTGGAAAAGTTAATGTATAAGTCATGTTCATCTAGTCCAAAGAATATGATTAGAAATTTATTTTGAAAAATCTTGGTGAAATCTATCTTTTGATAGACATAACTATTGATTAGTTAGTTACAAAGTAGAGTGAAACATTGAAGTTTTTCAATGGTTTTCAATTTTCTATCAATCTTTAAAAATGAGAGTTATTTTCATAGAAAATTATTTTTTTTCTTGATAGTATATGACATAAGTAGTATTTACGTAAAATTTCATGATTTTTCAATAATCATAGAATTATTTATGATTTTATAAAATTGAATACGAAATTATTTTCAGAAATTAGAAAATTCAGATACGGGTAATCAATTGAGTCAAGCGATTATCTCATGCCAATCAATTAGGGTAATCGATTGAGGTGAATTTTCAATAGCATAGAGTATCATGGAATCGATCAAGTGATCGATTGAACATCATAATCGATTGGATCAATCAATTAAGATGGGCGTATTCGATTGAATCCCAACATTAATTGATTTGGAGAGGCTGTAATAGATTGGTAGCTAAAACCAATCGATTAAGAATGTTGATTTTGACTGAAATGGTCTGATTTCAATCCATTAAGTCATATTTAGTCTAGATAACCATCCCTAACTCTCTAAAGTGCTTTGAAAACTATTTAAGGGTAATTTTCTTAATGAAAATAAGAAAGGAATGGTTAAAAGGGACTAATTTAGAATTTAGTGTTGGTGCAACCTTAGGTCAAGGTTGACCTGGTTGACCTGACTCGAGTTGACCTAACTCGAGTTGTATTTTGATGTTTGACGAGAATAGAAAAGTTCTATTCTGATATTTGACGAGAATAGAAAAGTTCTATTCTGATGTTTGACGAGAATAGAAAAGTTGTATTCTGATGTTTGACAGAATACAAACTTGGGAGATTGTTGGTGCAACCTTAGGTCAAGGTTGACCTGGTTGACCCGACTTGAGTTGACCTGATTCGGAAAAGTCCAAGTATGGAGACTTGGCGTGGAAAAGTCCAAGCAGGGAGCTTGGCACGAGAAAAGTCCAAGTATGGAGACTTGGCGTGGAAAAGTCCAAGCAGGGAACTTGGCACGGGAAAAGTCCAAGTATGGAAACTTGGCACGGAAAAGTCCAAGCAGGGAGCTTGGCACGGGAAAAGTCCAAGTATGGAGACTTGGCACGGAAAAGTCCAAGCAGGGAGCTTGGCACGGGAAAAGTCCAGGTATGGAGACTTGGCACGGAGAAGTCCAAGTAGGGAGCTTGGCACGGGAGAAGTCCAAGTATGGAAGCTTGGCATGGGAAGTCAGAGAGAGCTCGGTAGCTCGGTAGCTCGGTAGCTCGCTCTCCGGACTAGGTCAGAGAGGGCTCGGTAGCTCGTTCTCTGGATCGGATGAAGTCGGAGAGGGCTCGGTAGCTCGTTCTCTGGACGAAGTCGGAGAGAGCTCGGTAGCTCGGTAGCTCGGTAGCTCGGTAGCTCGCTCTCCGGACTAGGTCAGAGAGGGCTCGGTAGCTCGTTCTCTGGACCGGATGGAGTTGGAGAGGGCTCGGTAGCTCGTTTTCTGGACGAAGTCGGAGAGAGCTCAGTAGCTCGGTAGCTCTGACTAGGTCAGAGAGGGCTCGGTAGCTCGTTCTCAGGACCAGGTAGGGTTTAGGGCTGGGAGCTCTAAACCTGGATCGGTCTGGTGACCGATCCAGTGATACGCTGGTTGACTGATCGGTCTGGTGACCGATCAGTAACCGATCAGTAGCTTTCTGTGAGAGTTACTGATCGGTCTGTAGACCGATCAGGAGAAAAAGGTCGCAGAAGAAAAAGGGCGTTGGATCGGTCTATGGACCGATCCACATCCAATCTGATCGGTCACCACGACCGATCAGACCAGCCTCAGACCGATCAGGCTGTGGTCTGATCGGTCCAGGGATCTGTGATCGGTCTGCTGACCGATCCACAGTTAAGTTCATTATGCATGCGCTTTCTCTGATAGTTTCTGATTCGCACTTCTTTTTGCCCATCTCTGTTTAACCTTCTGCTGTGAGTCTTTTGGAGATACAGGTTGCAGGTACCATACCAGTGCTTAGTTTCAAATTAAGCCTCATCAAAGGAATGAGACAAAGGATCTTTTCACTACTTTCTCTGCGTCAAATACATTTGAAGCAGCAACGGCTACAGGTTGCGATTGGCTGTGTTTCTGGCAGTGATCAGACGGCGATTGGCTTAACTCCTGGTGATTGGTTCGAGCTCAGAGGCACCAGTGAAGACCGTGGTTCTATTGGTGTGAGCTCAGAGAATCAGAAGAGGAAGAGAAGCGATTGGCGACGCCGTAGCTTGCAGCAGGGATTCGGTGCAGGTTGGCAGCGATCCGGTGCAGGCTGATCGAATGCAGAGACATAAGAAGCAGTGTATGCTGGAAAGAAGAAGAGAATAAGAAGCAAGTGAAAAGTTGTGTGTGTTTTTCGGTTGAGAGCTTGCTGTGTTCTTGGACTCTGTCTTCATCATCTTCGTGGCTGTGAGCTTACTTCGATTTCCTTTGAGCCACTGTGATCTGTAAGTCTTGTGTGCTTCATTTTAAATCTGTTCGAAGACTTTGTGGAGAGGTTTCTCCACCGAGAAGGAGAAATACTTAGCCGGAATCTGTCCGGGGGTTGATCTACCGAAAGATCAAGGGATCGTCCACCTTACGGACACGCCGAGGAGTAGGGGCAAGTTATCCCCGAACCTCGTACATCATTATTTTGCGAAGAGGCTATTCACACCCCCCCCTCTCTAGCCATCCGAAGATCCTAACAAGTGGTATCAGAGCTTGGCGCTCTTCATCCGGACTAACACCCTAAAGAGCAAGAAGATGGCTATGAAGGAAGGCTTTAGCACCAATCGTCCACCCTACTTCGACGGAGCGGATTTCCAATATTGGAAGAGCCGCATGGAGTATTACCTCAAGACCGACATCTCCATGTGGTTCTCGGTCAAGGAAGGGTTCACACCTCCAAAGGACGAAGAAGGTAAGGAACTAGACTCGTCAAGGTGGTCCGCCGAGCAAACCCGCAAAGGACAAGCCGATGCCAAGGCAGTGGTAACCCTACAATGTGGGCTAGCCAAAGATCAACTCGTCAAGGTAGGTCCAGTTACGAGCGCAAAAGAGTTGTGGAACAAGCTCATCGAGCTCCAAGAAGGAACCCGAGACTCTCGGATCGCCAAGAGAGACTTGTTCCTAAACCAACTACAAAACCTCACCATGAAGGAGAACGAAACGGTAAGTGAACTACACGGAAGGTTCAAAGAGATCCTCAATGGTCTTCATTCCGTGGATGAACGCGTAGAGAATCGCGATCTCGTAAGGCATGCACTCAAAGCTTTTCCAAGGAATGCCTTGTGGTCATCTATGGTAGATGCCTACAAGGTTTCCAAGGACCTTTCAATTGTTAAGTTAGATGAATTTTTCTGTGAAATGGAACTTCATGAACTTGCTAACAAAGGTCAAAAAGAGAAAGGTATTGCCTTAGTTGCAGGAGAAAAGAGCAAGGATGGAAGAAGAAAGAAAGAAAAGAAGAAGGAGAAAGAGATCCCTACATCCTCATCCTCCTCCGAGTCCGATGATGAAGGTGGATCATCATCAAGCGAGATGGCCAACTTTGTAAGGAGGATCATGAGAAGAAGCCGGAGATACAAAGGGAAAGGTAAATCTGTTGATCAAAATATTGATAAGACTAACGTTACTTGTTATGAGTGTAGCAAGAAAGGACACTATCGGATCGAGTGTCCAAAACTCAAGAAGAAGGAGGAAAGGGCCAAGAAGAAGAAAGCTCTCAAAGCTACTTGGGATGAATCCTCCTCAAGCTCATCGGAGGAAGAGAAGAAGGAGAAAAGCACACGTCAACTAGCGCTCATGGCAAGGGAGGAACCGGATTCCGGAAGTGATGGTGACACAAGTGACACATCAACCGCGGCTTCATCATCTTCGGATGATGAAGAGGTAACTTCGCCTCATTTAGAAAAGTGTTATAGAACTATTACTCATTTATCTACTTTGCTCAAGAAATAAAAAACAGAAATTAAATCACTAAAAGATGAAGTAGAAAAATTGAAGGCTCTTAGGGAAGATGAGGTCGATGACCTACATCAAGAGCTTCTTGAGGATGAAAACAAAGCTTTAAAGAGTGAAGTTGAGAAACTCAAGAAAATGCTTGAGAAATTCTCAACTAGCTCTAAGACTTTAGACATGATTCTAAATGCTCAAAGGGCGGTCTACAACAAAGTCGGGTTAGGATATCAACCCAAAGAGTCTAGTTTCATTTCACTAGTGTCTAGAACCCAATTTCATAGATCACATGCTTCTAGGGTTCATAAGACTAGGAAGGGTGTAACCAAGGCATGGGTTCCTAGGTCTTACATTGTAGATGCATTAGGTCCCAAGATTTGGGTACCTAAAACATCTATCTTTCGCGTCTTGTAGGCATTTGTCGAGGGGGAGCATCTATCAACTTGGTTTGTTGATAGTGGATGCTCCAAGCACATGACCGGGGACAAGTCACTCTTTACTACCCTTCAAAAAAAAATAGAGGTAATGTGTCTTTTGGTAATAATGGTAGCCTTAAGGTTATAGGAGTTGGAGATATTCATATATCCAAATGTCTCCAAATCAGAAATGTCCTTCTAGTCAAGGGGATGACTTTTAATCTCCTAAGTGTCAGCCAATTGTGTGATACGGGTTACACAATTGAGTTTCACTCAAGTCAATGTCTGGTCAAACACATTGACACACTTGACACGGTACTAGTAGGTACAAGAGTAGATAACATTTATCAAGTATCGTTTAAAAGTGCTACTAATGCTTCTGCTAAGTGTTTCATGTCAAAAGAAGAAGAATCGTGGCTTTGGCATAGGAGGTTGGCCCACGTAAACATGAAGAACATTCGAAAGCTGGTCAACAAAGGATTAGTGCGAGGCTTACCAAGCATCAAGTACCAAAAGACAAAACTATGTGATGCATGTCAAAAGGGTAAGCAAACAAAAGTGTCTCATAAAGGTAAGAGCATTGTAAGTACATCTACTGCTTTAGACTTATTGCATATGGACTTGTTTGATTGCAGTAATGTTATTTCATTGAATGGAAGTAGATATTGCTTAGTAATCATTGATGATTTTACTAGATTTACATGGACTTTCTTTTTGAAAAATAAGGACCAAACCATAGATATTTTTATTTCCTTTTGTAGAAGAACTGAAAATGAAAAATCAACAACAATTAAAACAATTAGAAGTGATCATGGTGGAGAATTTCAAAACCATAGATTTTTAGAATTTTGTCAAGAAAAAGGATATAGGCATGAGTTCTCTACTCCAAGGACCCCACAACAAAATGGGGTTGTGGAGAGAAAGAACCGAGTCTTACAAGAGTCTGCATGAAGCATGCTCAATGAGTACTCTCTACCGAGCTACCTATGGGCTGAAGCTGTAAATACAGCTTGCTATGTGCAGAACCGAGTCTTGATACATAGGTTTTTAGGAAAGACTCCCCATGAACTTTGGTTTGGGAAACCCCCTACAATTAAACATCTTAGGGTGTTTGGTTGTAAGGTGTTTATCTTGAACACCAAGGATCATCTTGGAAAGTTCACGGCTAAGGCTGATGAAGGGATACTGGTCGCGTACTCTCTCATCAGCAAAGCCTATCGAGTCTACAACAATATGACTAAGTTGATTGAAGAGTCCTCGGATGTAGCTTTTGAAGAAATCCCTAAATCAAATGATCAATCAAGGGAAGTAGGAGAAATTCAATTTGAACTTAGAAATCTAAGTTTAAATGATCATAACATAGAAAGAGTTCAAATTGACTCTGATAATGATGAGCAAAGGCAAGAGAGGGCTCAACCTGATCCCTTGCCTGATATTGAGCCCTTCCCTGTGTCTAGTGAGACCACTCATGAGACACCGTCAACACCAAGGCAATCTAGGATAGCCTCTAGTCATCCCCAAGACCAGATTATGGGAGACATCCAACAAGGGGTTAGGACTAGATCATTCTTTAGAAATGAGTCTAATGAGGTCACCTTAATCTCAGAAATCGAACCAAAATTAGTTGATGATGCATTGCACGATCCTGACTGGATCATAGCTATGCAAGATGAGTTAGGTCAATTTAAAAGGAGCCAAGTGTGGGACTTAGTTCCTAGACCTAAGAAGACCACCATTATTGGAACTAAATGGGTCTTCAAAAACAAGTTAAACCAAAAGGGAGAAGTCGTAAGAAACAAGGCAAGACTTGTAGCCAAGGGCTATAGTCAAGTCGAAGGTCTCGATTATGATGAGACTTATGCTCCCGTGGCTTGATTAGAGTCCATTCGTTTAATGCTAGCTTTTGCTGCACATAGAGGTTTCAAGCTCTATCAAATGGACGTTAAATCGACCTTCTTAAATGGTTTCATTAAAGAAGAGGTCTATGTTGAACAACCACCGGGGTTTGTGAATACCGTAGCTCCAAACCACGTGTACAAGCTCAAGAAAGCTCTGTATGGGCTTAAACAAGCACCTCGAGCTTGGTACGAAAGGTTGTCAACGTACTTACTAGAAAAGGGTTTTGTGAGAGGTCAAATAGACCCAACACTATTTCTGCGTAGAGATGGTGAAAACATATTTGTAGCCCAAGTGTATGTCGATGACATAATTTGTGGCTCAAATAACAAGGGCTATTTAAATGAATTTATCACTCACATGGAAAGTGAGTTTGAGATGAGTCTGGTGGGAGAATTGATATTCTTCCTTGGACTTGAAATTAAACAAACTCGTGATGGCATTTATGTCCATCAGACAAAATACACTCAAGAGATGCTCAAGAAATTCAAAATGAGTGACTCTAAGGAAGTATCCACTCCAATGCGACAAACACTCGCCTTGACAATGATGAGAGTGGGAAACCAGTTGATCTAACGCAATATAGAAGCATGATCGGTAGTCTTCTATATCTCACAGCTAGTCGACCGGACATACTTTTTGCTGTGGGCATGTGCGCTAGATATCAAGTTTGTGCCAAGGAATCTCATTTAACTGCAGTTAAGAGAATTCTAAGATATCTCAAGGGCACAATTAGAGTAGGACCTTGGTTGCACTTGTACGGAGTCTTTTGATTTGATAGGCTATACCGATTCCGATTATGCTGGATGCAAATTGGATCGGAAAAGCACTAGTGGGGGTTGCCAATTTTTAGGATCATCATTGGTTAGTTGGTCAAGTCGGAAGCAACATTGTGTTGCTCTCTCCACGACCGAAGCTGAATACATTATCATGGGAGAGAGTGTATCACAATTGTTGTGGATGATTCACACTCTAGAAGATTATGGACTTTCGTATAAGGGAGTGCAAGTGTTGTGTGACAACATTAGCACAATAAACCTAACAAAAAATCCAGTCCATTATTCTAGGACCAAACACATTGAAGTGCGTCATCACTTCATTAGAGATCACGTAGCTAGGGGAGACATTGCACTCACATATGTTGAGTCAAAGTCAAAACTAGCTGATATTTTCACCAAACCCCTTCCGGAAAATGAATTTAGTCATTTAAGGAGGGAATTGGGAATGTGTTTGGCTCAATAAGTCATTTTGACCACATCATGATCAATGAGGACAGTTAAAACGACAAGAGAAATTGGGAAATTAATTTGGGCAACTTGGGGACATCTCACACAAACTATAAGGCTTAACAAATTATTTTTGTTTGCTAGAAATGGGGTGAGATGCTAGGATCAACCAAATTATTCAAAATGTATCATACATCTCTTGAATAATTAGGTTGAAGAGACATCAATTGAGTATGGGGAAGACCATTACATAATTCATGTGTATTTGGTTCCTAGATCTTACTCATATATTCCAACCAAGGAAACTTGGTTGGACCTTTTCCTATAAATCATGTAACCTTGATTGTTGGATTGTTTGATACACCTTAGATGTGTGTGAGATATTAGGATTATGAGTTAGGATCAAGGTGCATAGTTCTTGTACCTAGATGAGCCTAATTCAAAATGGAGGATCATAGGGAAAGCTTGCGTACAAGTCATGTACACTTAGCCCTAAGATTGTGGTCCTAAATTGAATGGTTTAAAATCATTTCAAAATTGATTTGAAAAACCTTGATGAAGCTTTTCTAGTGATAGCATTCATCATTGAGCAAGTTGATACAAAGTTGAGGTAAACTTGAACTATTTCAAAGTTTTTAAACTTTGTATCAAGATTTGAAAATGGAAGTTATTTTCATAGAAAACTATTTTTCCATGATAGTATATGTCATGAGGAATGTATCCTCAAAATTTTATAATTTTTGAAATTTTCTGTAATTTTGTAGGGGTTTCTGAATTTCAGGAGGAAGAAATTCAGAAATCAGACATGTGTGACCGATCAGGAGGTTCCCTGATCGGTCCAGGTGATGCTAGATCGGTCACTGTACCGATCCAGAGAGCTCCTGATCGGTCTGGTGACCGATCGGGCGTGCCAAATTCTGTCTGAAATTTCTGAAATTTCAGCTAAAAGTTAAAACACAGTTTGTGTTTTGGATTTCTAAAGGTTTGAAACTCTCTGAGACATTGTTGGTGCAATGGTCAAGGGGGAGTTGACCTTTAGGGGGAGTTTTACCTGTTAGTCAAGGGGGAGTTGACTTTTAGGTGGAGTTTTTACTCTAAAGACTTGAGTGATATGGGATTATCACTAAGTTGATTGTTGACTTTAGTATCAAGGGGGAAATTAAGGGTTTCAATGAAAGGTATGAGACTTTCATTAGGAAGAAACTCTTGGCCTTGAATCACTCTTTTTGATGTGTGTCAAAAAGGGGGAGAATGGGAGAATATCCGGAGAATGTTCAAGGAAGAACATTGGAAAACCTAAGTTAGGTTATCGGGTTAACCTAACTTGATTATGGTTTTTGTCAAACATCAAAAAGGGGGAGATTGTTGGTGCAACCTTAGGTCAAGGTTGACCTGGTTGACCTGACTCGAGTTGTATTTTGATGTTTGACGAGAATAGAAAAGTTCTATTATGATGTTTGACGAGAATAGAAAAGTTCTATTCTGATGTTTGACGAGAATAGAAAAGTTGTATTCTGATGTTTGACAGAATACAAACTTGGGAGATTGTTGGTGCAACCTTAGGTCAAGGTTAACCTGGTTGACCCGACTTGAGTTGACCTGATTCGGAAAAGTCCAAGTATGGAGACTTGGCGTGGAAAAGTCCAAGCAGGGAGCTTGGCACGGGAAAAGTCCAAGTATGGAGACTTGGCGTGGAAAAGTCCAAGCAGGGAGCTTGGCACGGGAAAAGTCCAAGTATGGAAACTTGACACGGAAAAGTCCAAGCAGGGAGCTTGGCACGGGAAAAGTCCAAGTATGGAGACTTGGCACGGAAAAGTCCAAGCAGGGAGCTTGGCACGAGAAAAGTCCAGGTATGGAGACTTGGCACGGAGAAGTCCAAGCAGGGAGCTTGGCACGGGAGAAGTCCAAGTATGGAAGCTTGGCATGGGAAGTCAGAGAGATCTCGGTACCTCGGTAGCTCGGTAGCTCGCTCTCCGGACTAGGTCAGAGAGGGCTCGGTAGCTCGTTCTCTGGATCAGATGAAGTTGGAGAAGGCTCGGTAGCTCGTTCTCTGGACGAAGTCAGAGAGAGCTCGGTAGCTCGGTAGCTCGCTCTCCGGACTAGGTCAGAGAGGGCTCGGTAGCTCGTTCTCTGGACCGAATGGAGTTGGAGAGGGCTCGGTAGCTCGTTTTCTGGACGAAGTCGGAGAGAGCTCAGTAGCTCGGTAGCTCTGACTAGGTCAGAGAGGGCTCGGTAGCTCGTTCTCAGGACCAGGTAGGGTTTAGGGCTGGGAGCTCTAAACCTGGATCGGTCTGGTGACCGATCCAGTGATACGCTGGTTGACTGATCGGTCTGGTGACCGATCAGTAACCAATCAGTAGCTTTCTGTGAGAGTTACTGATCGGTCTGTAGACCGATCAGGAGAAAAAGGTCGCAGAAGAAAAAGGGCGTTGGATCGGTCTATGGACCGATCCACATCCAATCTGATCGGTGGCCACGACCGATCAGACCAGCCTCAAACCGATCAGGCTGTGGTCTGATCGGTCCAGGGATCTGTGATCGGTCTGCTGACCGATCCACAGTTAAGTTCATTATGCATGCGCTTTCTCTGATAGTTTCTGATTCGCACTTCTTTTTGCCCATCTCTGTTTAACCTTCTGCTGTGATTCTTTTGGAGATACAGGTTGCAGGTACCATACCAGTGCTTAGTTTCAAATTAAGCCTCATCAAAGGAATGAGACAAAGGATCTTTCCACTGCTTTCTCTGTGTCAAATACATTTGAAGCAGCAACGGCTACAGGTTGCGATTGGCTTAACTCCTGGTGATTGGTTCGAGCTCAGAGGCACCAGTGAAGACCGTGGTTCTATTGGTGTGAGCTCAGAGAATCAGAAGAGGAAGAGAAGCGATTGGCGACGCCGTAGCTTGCAGCAGGGATTCGGTGCAGGTTGGCACCGATCCGGTGCAGGCTGATCGAATGCAGAGACATAAGAAGCAGTGTATGCTGGAAAGAAGAAGAGAATAAGAAGCAAGTGAAAAGCTGTGTGTGTTTTTCGGTTGAGAGCTTGCTGTGTTCTTGGACTCTGTCTTCATCATCTTCGTGGCTGTGAGCTTACTTCGATTTCCTTTGAGCCACTGTGATCTGTAAGTCTTGTGTGCTTCATTTTAAATCTGTTCGAAAACTTTGTGGAGAGGTTTCTCCACCGAGAAGAAGAAATACTTAGCCGGAATCTGTCCGGGGGTTGATCTAACGAAAGATCAAGGGATCGTCCACCTTACGGACACGCCGAGGAGTAGGGGCAAGTTATCCCCGAACCTCGTACATCATTGTTTTGCGAAGAGGCTATTCACACCCCCCTCTCTAGCCATCCGAAGATCCTAACATTTAGGAGAAGGTTTAGATTCAAAGTTAAACTTTTAACCTCACGGCTTCAATTTTGAGTTTTCTAAAGATTTAGGAACTCCAAATCATTATTGGTGGAATGATAAAAGTTTAGAGAATGTTTTGAGGGGGAGTTTTGCTGGTGCAATATCCCTAGGTCAAGGTTGACCAAGTTGACTAAGTTTGAGTTGACTCAAATTTGAGTTTTGATGTTTGACAATATGTGGAGATTGCAGGTACAATCGTCCGATTGGGGAGATTATTGATGTAATTCCCGTCTGGTCAAGGTTTGACTAGTTTGATATGAAGAAGAGTCAAGTAGGTCAAGGTTGATCAGATACTTGACTGGGAAGGTCCTGGTAAGTGAAGCCAGGCAGTTGAAAATCCTAGTGAGTGAAGCTAGGTGAAAGTCCTAATGAGTGAAGTCAAACAGTTGAAAATCCTAGTGAGAGAAGTTAGGTGAAAGTCCTAGTGAGTGAAACAAGGAAGGTGAAAGTCTCGATGAGTGAAGCCAGGCAGCGGGAAAAATCCTAGTGAGTGAAGTTAGGTGAAAGTCCTGGTGAGTGAAGCCAGGCAGGTGAAAGTCCCGATGAGTGAAGTCGGGCAGTGGGAAAATCCTAGTGAGTGAAGCTAGGTGAAAGTCCTGGTGAGTGAAGCCATGCAGGTGAAAGTCTCGGTGAGTGAAGTCAGGTAATGGGAAAATCCTAGTGAGTGAAACTAGGTAAAAGTCATGGTGAGTGAAGCCAGGCAGGTGAAAGTCCCGGTGAGTGAAGTTGAGCAGTGGAAAAATCCTAGTGAGTGAAGCTAGGTGAAAGTCCTAGTGAGTGAAACCGGGTAGATGGAAAGTCCTAGTGAGTGAAGCCAGGTAGAAGGAAAGACCACGTGAGTAAAGCTAGGCACGTGGAAATCTAGGTGGGTCAAGGTTCACCGGACACCTAGTGTTGGGAAGTCCAAGTAGGTCAAAGAAGTGATCAGATACTTGGCACAAGAAAATCCATATGGGTCAAGGGTGACCGGACATCTGGTGGAAGAAAGTCCAAGTGGGTCATGGAAGACCAGACACTTGGTACGAGGAGAAAAGTCCAAGTGGGTCAAAAGATTGATCGGACACTTGATGAAGAAGTCCCAGCAGGTCAAGATTGACCGGATGCTAGACATGAGGAGTTCCAACTGGTAATAGTTGATCGGATGTTAGATTTGGGGGCCATTGAGCTTGAGTTAAGCAAATCAAGGGTGGTCAATCGATCAGCCAATCGATTAGACCGAAGCCCAATCGATCAGCTGATCAATTGGGAGAGTGCTATGATAAACAGTAGCACAATCGATCGACCGATCGATTGGGAGTGTTTATCACGAGCACAGAAGGCTTTCCAATCGATTAGCCTTTCTAATCGATCGATCGATTCAAGCCTTTATCTTGTAGAGCACAGAGACACTTTGAATCGATCAACCAATCAATTCAAACCTCCCCAATCTATTGATCAATCGATTGGCATATGACCGTTGCGTAGGAAGCGAGCGATAGACAGCTGTGATTGCATGGATGTGACGTGGCAATCGATTGGGAGTAAGCCCAATCGATTGGGAAAACTAGAAGCGCAGAGTATAAAGCCGTGGCAAGCTTTCCTCTTCACAGTTCTCTCGACACAGTGCTTACACGATTTCTCCTTACTACTGTTCGTCGGACTTCGAGTGTGGAAGATAAGTGTTGTTGCACTTTCCAGCTAGTCCATAGGAATCTTCATTAACAAGAGATTAAGCAAGAAGAGGTTTTTTCTTTGTACACTTTTGTATTTACTTCTTGTTTAGAGTTGTATCTTGTTGTGTGAGTTTGTACGAGGTTTCTCCACCTCCGGTAGTTACCAAGAAGGAGTATTTTCATAGTGGAGAGTGTGTCGTGTGTGGATCCTTGGATTAGTCACCTCTTCTTAAGGTGGATACCAAGTAAATATTTTGTGTTAGCGTTGTGAGTGTTGCTTGAGTGTTTTCCGTTGCAACAACATCATCAAAGCAAGCAACCGAAGCGCGACAAGCTATTCACCCCCTCTAGATATAAATCGACCCTAACAAGTGGTATCAAAGCTAGATCGCTCTTCATCAGAATCATCGCCGGAAAGGGCAATGAGCTAGAGGGAGAAGAAGTTGAAGCCAGTTCAACAAAGTCAAAGACTTCAAAAGAGCTCAACTTCAAATGGAATTCCAAGATGGACTTAGATACGACACAAGGGTGCCTCCACCATTCAAAATGACGAGCTTTGATTCTTGAAAATCAAGAATCAAAATTTTATTCATGATAGAGATAGAGCAATGGTTTGTTCTAATGGAAGGCTTTGAAGCTCCAAATAATTCAAAAGGCAAAATTCTCAAGAAGAGCAAGTGGAGCCAAGAGCAAATCAAAAGATGTGTGGCCAATAATAAAGTGACTAAGCTATTGGTTAAATCTATTGTCCAGCAACATCTTGAAGCAAGTGGGAGAATTTGAGGATGCCAAGGAGCTATGGAGCAAATTAGCTAAAATTCATAAGGAACCCTCCATTGCACTAAACCAAGAGAGATCCAAAGAGGGCGACTCATTGGAACAAGACCAAGAGGAAGAAGAATCCAAAGTTGAGAGGTGCTCAACATCGGAAGAAGAAGAATAAGGTCCATCCTCTAGAGAGCACGAAAACAAAGGCAAAAGAGTATACTCCTTATTTCATGTGCAAGAGGATGAAGATGAAGAGACTTCCACCTCTAGGATTGAGGGGGAGTGTCATTCCTTGACATCGAAGCAAGAAGAAGCTCCTACCTTCGAGTCAAATGAAGAAGAAGATGGTGCCACCTCCACAAGTCAAGCAAAATCAAATGGAGGATCATGTGTCACCCCTACAAGCAAAGAAGGTATAACTATTTCAATTTTAAATAATAAAAATCACATTATATGCTTTGAGTGTAAGGAAAAAGGGCACTATAAGAGTAAGTGTTCTAAATTGGCCAAGAAAAAGGGTCAAGTGACACCTAAGGACAAAGAGAAGCTCAAGGAGACTGTCGCCGTGATAAAGAAGAGCAAAGAGCACATAGTGTGCTTCTTGTGCAATCTAAGAGGGCATTACCAGAGTCAATGTCCTAAAGGGAAGAAACCTATCAAAGTCAAAGGAGGAAGCTCCAACTCAAGGGGGAGCTCTTAAGAGCAAACCCAAGGTATCATTTATTGAGCCTATTCCTTTAAGTCATGAAAAAAAACATGCTAGGTCTAGTTTATATCATTTTAATGCTATTTATCATGAGAATAGGAAGCATGATAGAATTAAGAAAAATTATGTAGCTTATCATGCTAAAACCATTCAATCTAAGGCTAGAAAGATAGATAACCAATTAGGCAATAACTCTAAGGATTTTAGGTATAAGACTAGAAATAGAAATGCTCAAGGGAAAAATGAAAAATCTAAAACTAAGGATTTAAAGATAGAAAACCAAGTCTTAAGGTCAAGGCTTGAAAAATTGGAAAAGGCCCTAAAAAGAATGGAAAATATTCTAAAAGGGAAAAATGAGCATAATCTAGGTTTAGAAATACAAAAGTCATCAAATGGTCGTAAAGGTTTAGGATACAAACCTAAGGCCAAGAAAAATGTGGCTTCATATCATAAGGTTCCATATAGTTATTGAACCAACTCTAGGTCTAGGGGTCAAGTCAAAGATACAAGGAAAGTTATCTCTAGAAGTATTTTTCCAAGACCAATGTGATTAAGACTTCTAAAAAGTCTAAGAAAGTCACTAAGAAAGTCACAAGAAAAGCAATCCCTAGAGTTGACCTAGAGGAGGTGACCAAGGCTTCTAAGAAGACTAGAAAGGTCATTAGGAAGGTAACTAGGGAAGTTATCCCTAGTGAGTATCTAGAGTATCCACGGAGTGCCAATAGGTTTTGGGTTCCTAGGAGCATATTCTCTACAGTCTAGATAAGTTTAGAGAGTGTCAACTCTAAATGGGCGGGGTGGTTAACTCAACCTTAATAAAGTTGACACTTGGAGGTGTTGGAGTGTATACTGAAAGCCTAAGCTTTGTAAACATTCATTATGAATAAAGAATCACATTTGGTCTAATTATCTACATTTGTTTGTAGTTGTTCATTTAATTTATATTGTAGATAACATAGTATGTGGTGTCACATACAGAAGATGATGTTATCAGTACCTTATAAATTATAAACAGTAGCTCACGACCAGAATGGAAAGGAACAAACCATTAAAAGGTCGTAGTGTAATTAGGTATTAGTTTATCTTGACTATATAATTACATTAGTACACTCAGAGTGTATTGAGTAGGATCATTTGAGGTCGTTTCTTTTATACTGACTTTATAAAGGAACAAAGACCTCGGTTATTATGGAAGTGTGTGCTCTTAATCCTAATATAATAACAAGCACATATATTTGATATTTATTTCTTTAATTTATCAATGGGTGAGATTTAGTTCGATGAATCAATAAGCCCGATAAATTGGGAAATGATATCACTTATAGTGTGTTGTTGATTATAGAAGGAAGCGTGTCCTAGAGATACTAGGTTGATAATGTCCCCAAGAGGAGCTCATAAGGATTGTCATGTTAAACCTGCAGGTGGACTTAGTCCGACATGACGATAAGGTTGAGTGGTACTACTCTTGGACTTAGACATTAATTAAATGAGTTGTCAGTAACTCACTTAATTAGTGGACATTCGATATCTTAAACACAGGGAGACTAACACACTCATAATAAGAAGGAGCCCAAAAATGTAATTTGGGATTGGTGCGGTAGTTCAATGATAGTTCTCTAGTGGAATGAATTATCATTGATAAAATTAAGTTGTGTGTTCGGGGCGAACACGGGATGCTTAATT
The DNA here is from genome assembly GCF_018446385.1 of Zingiber officinale. NCBI lineage: Eukaryota > Viridiplantae > Streptophyta > Magnoliopsida > Zingiberales > Zingiberaceae > Zingiber > Zingiber officinale. The sequence continues at coordinate 14,684,253 of NC_055986.1, read as the reverse complement.
TTATCGGGAGACCAAAACCAATTCCTCCTCTCGATCCCTATCGTAGCCTCTTATTTATAGAGTTCTATACCCACCTATACCCACCTTCTATACCCACCCAATAGGGGTCGGCCAAGCTAGCTTGGGAACAAGCTAGGGCCGGCCTAGGTATAAAATTGGGTGGCCGGCCCTAGCTTGAACCCAAGCTAGTAGGGCCGGCCAAATTAAATTAAAAAAAAATTTAATTTTAATTTTTATTATTATGTGGAAGATATAATTTAAAGAGAATTAAAATTAAAATATCTCTCTTGTAAAAGATCTACAAAAGATTAAAGAAAGAGATTAGATCTCTTTCCTTATTTGTAGATTGGAGAGATGTTTTATTTTCTCTTTAAAAATTATTCACATGTTGATAAAATTAAAATTATAGAAATTTCCTTTTATCAACCATGAAGAGATTTTAAAGAGAAATTTTATTTTTTAAAATTTCCGGAAACAAATTAGGAAGTTTTAATTGTTGATTAAAACTTGTCCAATTTGTTCTCCAATGATGTGGCCGACCATTGAAGTTTGATTTGGAAAATTTATTTTATTTTTCTAAATTAAATCATGTCAAGGAAATTGAGGAAATTTTATTGTAATTAAATTTCCTAATTTGCCTAGGCCAAGGAATATAAAAGAAGGGTGAGGGTGCCTTCATGGGATAACCCTTATTATTTCTCTTCCTCTCTTATTCTTTGGTGTGGCCGGCCAACACCCTTTCCCTCTCTTCTTCTTGTGGTGGCCGAACCTCTCCCTCTCCCTTGGAGCTCTTGTGGTGGCCGGATACTACTCGGAGAAGAAGAAGAAGAAGGAGAAAAAGCTAGCATCTCTTGGAGCTTGGTTAGTGTTTTGATTTTCTTCCTTGGTGAAGCTTCCTCTTTGTTGGCGAACCTAGCTAGGAGGAGAAGAAGGTGATTGGTGGTTTCTCGTCTCGGAAGATCGTTGCCCACACAACGTTCGAGGTTAGAAGAGGAATACGGTAGAAGATCAAGAGGTCTTTCTAGAAGGTATAACTAGTAGTTTTTCCTTTTCCGCATCATGCTAGTTATTTATGGAAATAATACCAAATACAAGAGGCTTACGTTCTAGAATTTCGAATATGTTTTTCGAAGTTGTGTTCTTTTGTTTCTTTCTTTTCCTTGTGATTTGATTGTTCTTTTTGGTTAACCTAAAGTTATTTTAGGAAATTAAATATTAGCTTTCTATTAAAGGTTTTGTCTAGTCGGTGGTGGTTGCTCCCATATCCAAGAAGGCCATGTGCCTCGCCACGTCAGTACTGGGAACCTTTTATGGAAATTAATATTTAATGGAATTAATAACTTAAGGAGACTTGGGTCGAACGTGTTAAGTTCCACAGGAGATCCAAGTCAAAACCTAAAAGAACAAATAGATTAAGTTTTGGATCAAACGTGTTAAGTTCCGCAGGCGATCCAAAATTTAATTTAAAAGAACACATGGTAGCTAGGAAAAGGTTCAGACCTTTGTACAAAATTTTTGTACAGTGGAACCTATAGGTTTTCCGAGTAGCAACCAACAGGAGGTATTTCCAAAGTTTTTGCTAATCTTTGAAAATGAAAATGATTAATTGATTACTCTTTGGAAGAGTAAAGTGTGGGACTTAATTTAAAATTAACACAAATGAGGAAAACCAAAAGAACTGCCAAGTTAGGAGTTTGACATTTTCTTATGAAAATGGGGGCAATCTACATTTAATTTTAAGATTAGCTAAGAATTAAGGATATTTAGATAGATTATTTAGGTATATTTTATTTATACCAATTGTCATGATTGTTTGCTCATCATATGCCATGACATTATATTTTGCATTCATGCTTATTATGAAAAACATAATAAAAATACTATGTCATATCATACATACATTATATAGCTATAGTATGTTCTCTTTTGAAAATTACTTATCTTGATGATTGCCATAAAATCATCATGCATTATTTTAACTTCCTTGTAATTAAGGACAATGACATTTACTAACATGTGACATCCTAGGTGGATGTTCATAATTCCTAAAATACCTAGATAGATATGCATGATATCTAGTTTAGGGCAAAATCAAAATCTAGATCTCACAAAGACTATAAGGTGACTTGTATGTGTTTTAGTACACATTAGATACAAGTGAGATGCAAGGATGATAAACAAGACTCAAGATATTGATTTAGTGCATCTATTTGAGTTTTGATTTCTTCAAAACACATAGTTATGTGTACTCCAATCATTGGGAAAGCTAATATACAAGTTATATGCATAGAGCTCAAAGAACATGGTTGGAAATTGGTTTTGAAAATCATTTTAAATATACTTTAGAAAACCTTGGTGAAGACTATCTTTTGATAGTAATCATCATTGAAAATTAAGACACAAAACTTGGAAGAAATATTGAGGTTTTTATAAGTTTCTAAGTTTGTGTCAATCTTTAAAAATAAGGTATATTTTCTTAGAAAACTATTTTTTTCATGATAGTATATACCCTAAATAATGTCTACAAGAATTTTCATGATTTTTAGAATTTTTAGGGCATTTCTGAATTTCACTGAAATTGAATTTCAGGAAATCAGAGCTCCAATCGATCGGCCGATCGATTAGAGTGTCTCAATCGATTGGGCAATCGATTGAGATGAGTTTTCTCGTGAGCAGAAGCTTGTGGAATTAATCAGCTAATCGATTCAACGTTGCTGAATCGATCGGTCGATCGATTCAAGCATTTTCTCCGCGAACAGAAGCTCGCGGAATCGATCGTTGGATCGATTGAAATGGTGTCAATCGATTGAGCCCCAACCCCAATCGATTGAAAATATTGATTTTGGCTGGGAAAGTATAATTTCAACACTTTAATCTATTTTCAGTCTCATTAACCATTCCTAACCCCTTGGAATATATTTATATACATTGAAGGGTAGTTTTTATGATGAAAACAAGGAGAAATAGTAAAGCAACACTAGGTTGAAGTTTAGGATGAGGTTGGTTTCAATATTGAATCTTTTAAATCTCAAAACTTTAAGTTTTGGATTTCCTAAATGTTTAGGGATTCCAAATTATTGTTGGTGCAATGATAAAAGTTCGGAGCATGTCTTTAGGGGGAGTTACTCTTTAAGGACATGAAAAAAAAAAATTTCAAACACTATGGAAGGTGGTTAACCTTCGTTAGAGTAAATGCTCAAGGTTGAGCATTGAAAAATAATGGAGAGTGGATATCTTCATTGTTGAGTTGTGGATGCTCCAGGATGAGCCTTATAAAGTGGATTAATGCTCAAGGGTGAGCATTGGATACAATAAAGAGTATGAGACCTTCATTGTTGGAATAATGAATGATCTAGGATGAGCATTGTGAAGTGGTTTAACATTCAAGGGTGAGCATTGGACACAATGAAGGGTATGGGACCTTCATTGTGGTGTTGTGAACAACGAGTGAAGTTGTGAACAACATGTCAGTAACTCTTCAGGTGGAGAGTTTTTGATGTGTGCCAAAGGGAGAGAATGTAGGGTTTAAGTTAGACCTTCACTATCTAAAGAGGGAGTTTGCTCTTTAGGAAAGGGAGAGAATGAAGGAAACCCTCATTCATGCTTTGGCATGAAGAAGAAGTTGAGGCTATGGGATTAGCCTAACTTAAAGATATTGTCAAACATCAAAATGGGGGGTCCTAGTGAGTGAAGTCAAGCAGATAGAAAGTCCTAATTAGTGAAGCTAGGCAGAAGGACAGACCTGGTGAGTGAAGATAGGAATGTGGAAATCCAGGTGGGTCAAAGTTGACCGGATACCTGGTGTTGGGAAGTCCAAGTAGGTCAAAGGAGTGACCGGACACTTGGCACAAGAAAATCTAGATGGGTCAAGGGTAATCGGACTTCTGGTGGAAGGAAGTCCAAGTGGGTCATGGAGGATCAGACACTTGGTACGAGGAGAAAAGTCCAAGTGGGTCAAAGGATTGATCGGACACTTGATGAAGAAGTCTCAGCAAGTCAAGGTTGACCAGATGCTAGGCATGAGGAGTTTCAATAGGTCACAATTGACCAGATGTTAGATTTGGGGACCCTTGAGCTTGAGTTAAGCAAGTCAAGGGTGGTCAATCGATCATCCAATTGATTGGGAGAGTGCTGCGATAAACAGCAGCCTAATCGATCCGCCGATCGATTGGGAGTGTTTTTCGCGAGCACAAAAGTCTTCTAATCAATCAGCCAATCGATTGGGCATCGCCAATTGATTGGGCGATCGATTAGGGTCTGGAAAACACGCGTGATGTGAGAAAGGATGAATCGATCGATCAATCAATTTAGGCCTTTTTCTAGCAGAGCACAGAGGCGCTCTGAATCGATCAACCGATCAATTCAAGCCTCCCCAATCGATTGATCAATCGATTCAGATATGACTGTTGAACAGGAAGCGAGCAATAGACGGGTGCGATTGCGTGGATATGACGTGGCAATCAATTGAGAGTATAAGCCCAATCGATTGGGAGCACTAGAAGCGCAGAGTATAAAGTCATGGCGAGCTTTCCTCTTCGCAATTCTCTCGACACAACGCTTACACGATTTCTCCTTGCTACTGTTCGTCGGACTTTGAGTGTGGAAGACAAGTGTTGTTGCACTTTCCAGCTAGTCCATAGGCATCTTCATTAACACGAGATTAAGCAAGAAGAGGTTTTTGCTTTGTACACTTTTGTATTTACTTCTTGCTTAGATTTGTATCTTGTTGTATGAGTTTATACGAGATTTCTCCACCTCGGGTATTTACTGAGAAGGAGTATTTTCATAGTGGAAAGCGTGCCATGTGTGGATCCTTGGATTAGTCACCTTTTCTTGAGGTGGATACCAAATAAATCCTTTGTGTTAGCATTGTGAGTGTTGCTTGAGTGTTTTTCGCTGCAACAACATCATCAAAGCAAGCAACCGAAGTGCGACGAGCTATTCATCTCCCCCCCCCCCCTCCTATAGCTACAAATCAACCCTAACAAGTATCTCCTTAAGGACATTATGTTTTTATTGAAAAGGATGAGGAGAGAATGGAAGATTGGAAATTTTCATTGTGATGGATATATATGCTCTAGGTTGAGCATAGTATATAATGAAAGGTATGAGACTTTCATTGGGGTGTTTTTGAATGAATTGACTCTTTAGGTAAAGAGTTTTTAATGTGTGTCAAAAGGAAAAAAATGTGGGGTTTAAGTTAGAAACCCACATGGGTTAGTCTAACTTAAACATATTGTTAAACATCAAAAAGGGAGAGATTGTTGGAAGATTGTTGATGTAATTATTAGAGTGTATACTAAAAGTCTAGATTTTTGTATAAACATATAAGAATCACATTAGTCAAATGTCTACATTTATGCTAAGTGTAGTTGTCCATTTAATTTATATTGTAGATAACATGGTCTGAGGAGACACACAGAAGTTCATGTTATCAGTTCCTTATAAATTATAAACAGTTGCTCACGACCAAGATGGAATGGGACAAACCATTGGAGTGGTTGTAGTGTAATTAAGTATTAGTTTATCTTGATTAATAAATTACACTAGTACACTATGAGTGTATTGAGCATGACCATTTGAGGTAGTATCTTTTTATACTGACTATATAAAAGAATAATACCTCTGTTATTATGGATGTACGTGCTCTTAATCATAATATAATAACAAACATGTATACTTAATAGTTATTTCTTTGATTTATCAAAGGGTGCGATTTAGCTCGTTAAATCAATAGGCCCGATAAGTTGGGAAATGATATTATTTATATGGTGTGTTGTTGATTATAGAATAAAACTGTGTCCTAGTAATCTAGGTTGATGATGTCCCCTTGAGGAGCTCATAAGGATTGTCATGTAAACCCTGTAAGTGGACCTAATCCGGCATGACAATGAAGTTGAGTGGTACTACTCTTGGAGCTAGATATTAATTAAGTGAGTTGTCAGTAACTCATTTAATTAATGGACATTCGATATCTTAAACATAGGGAGACTAACGCACTCATGATAAGAAGGAGCTCATATTGTAATATGGGATTGGTGCGGTAGTGTAATAATAACTCTTTAGTGAAATGAGATATTATTGATGAACTCAAGTTGGGTATTCGGGGCGAACACGGGAAGCTCAAGTTCATCGAAAGACCAAAACCAATTCCTCCTCTCGGTCCCTATTGTAGCCTCTTATATAAAGCCTTATATCCGCCCAAAGTTTAGCTTCTTAAGGCCCATGTTAGGGCCGGCCAAGCCTTGCTTAGAGACCAAGCAACGGGTCGGCCAAGCCAAGCTTAGAGCCCAAGCTAGGGTCGATCAAGCCTTGCTTGGTGCCCAAGCAAGGGGGCCGGCCACACCATGAAGAGAAGGAAGTTTTATTTTGTAAAATCTTTCCTTTTATAGAGATCCATAAAAAGGATTTAAAAGGATGATTTTAATATAAAACTTTCTTTTATTAGATTGGTCATAAAAGGAAATAAAAGGAAAATTTTATTTTATTAAAAACTTTCCTTTTATGTTGGTTTTAAAAGAGAGTTTTAAATTTTAAAATCTTTCCTTTTATAAATTTCTACAAATGAATAAAAGAAAGATTTAAAATCTTTCCTTATTTATAGATATCTATAATGTGAAAGAAAGATTTTAATTTTTTTTATAAAACTTTCCTTTATGAAACCATGTTTTTATTTTAAATCTTATCTTTTATAGATATCCATAAAAGGATTTAAAAGAGAGAGATTTTAATTTATAAAACATTCATTTTATAACTATCCACAAAAGAGATTTTAAAAGAGAGATTTTAATTTTGTTTAAAATATTTCCTTGCTTGGAGAATAAACATGTGACATGCTATGTCATAGATAAGAAAGGAAGTTTTATTTTTTTTTATAAAAATTTCCTTATTTGCCAAGACCAAGGAATATAAAAGAGAGGGCAGAGGTGCCTCACCTGACACAAGAATACATCTTCTATTCCTTTCCTCTCTTCCTTGGTGGTGGTCGACCCTTACTCTTTCTCTCTTCTCCTTTGTTTTCCCTCTTGGTGGTCGGCGACATATTGGTGTGGAGATCCATTGATGGTCGGTTGCTTGAAGGAGAAGAAGAAGAGAAGGAGGTTCTCTTGTCTAGCATCCCTTGGAGCTTAGTTGGTGGCTGAAGTTCTTCATCTCTAGGAGATTGTTGGTGGCCGAAACTTGGAAGGAAGAAGAAGGCTTGGGTGGATTCTCATCTTGGTAGATCGTCGCCCACACGACGTCTAAGATAAGAAGAGGAATACAATAGAAGATCGTGAGGTCTATAAGCTACAAAGAAAGGTATAACTAGTTGTCTTATTCTACATCATACTAGTTTTCTTTGTATGGATTTTGAAATACCAAACACAAGAGGCTAACGATTCTAGGTTTCGAATTTATGATTCGATTTTGTGTTTCTTTTGTTTTTGATCTTGTGATTCGATTGTTCTTAATGGTTAAACCTAGGGTTACTATAAGGAGATTAAATATTGAATTTCGTTGAAAGACTTTGTCTAGGAAGTGGTGGATGCTCCCATAACTAAGAAGGCCTAGGGCCTCGCCATGTTTAACCTGGAAACCGATTTTTGAAATAAATATTTAATTAAATTTGTAACATGGGTGGATTTGGATTAATAATGTTAAGCATCGTTTGCAATCCAAGTCTAAACCTCTAAGAACAGATAAGTTGAATTTGGAATCAATAATGTTAAGTTCTGTTTGCGATTCCAAATTTAATTTCTAAAGAACACAATAGGTTGTTAGGGAAGGTTCGGGACTTGTACAAAATTTTTGTACAGGGGAACCAGTACGATATTCCGAGTAGCAACCAACAGTAATCACCCTCAGGTCAAGGTTAACCAAATACTTGATAATATGGGAGAGAGAAGTCAAGTAGGCCATAGAGGACCGGGATTAATATGGGTTAGCCTAACTTAAATATATATTGTCTAACATCAAAAAAATGGAGATTGTTGATACAATCGCCTTCCGGTTGATGTTGACCAGTTTGACTAAGTTTGAGTGGATTCAAGCTTGAGTTTCAATGTTTGGACATTATATGAAGAAGAGGTCAAGTAGGTCAAAGTCGATTGGATTCTTGACAATATGGGAGAGAGACGTCAAGTAGGTCATAGAGGATTGAATACTTGACTGGGAAAGGCTTAACTGGAGGTTAGACAATGTAAAGATCTAATTCGAGGATTAGGTAAGGGTAAAGTCCTAACTGGAGATTAGGCAAGTCAAAGTCCTAACTCAAGGGTTAAGCAAGAGTAAAATCCTAACTGAAGGTTTGGCAAGGCAAAGTACTAGCTCGACGGCTAGGCAAAGGAAAGTTCAAGTGGATCAAGAAAGATTGCACGTTGGCAGGAAAGTCCAAGTGGGTCAAGGAGGACCGCACATTGGTAAAGGAAAGTCGTAATTGAGGTTAGGTAAGAAAAACATCCAAGTGGATCAAAGATTGATTGGACACTTTGTAAATAAGTCCTAATAGAGATCACGGTTAACCGGATGTTGGGCAAGGGAACCTTAGACTTGGATTAAGAAAGTTAGGGTTGGGCAATTGATTGGGGCAACTGATTAATCCTAAACTAATAGATTAGGCAATCGATTGAGCTTAATTTGCGATAGCATAAAAGGTGTCGGAATCGATTGAGCAATCGATTTTGGCATCTCTAATTGATTGGTTCAATCGATTAGGTGGTGCTGAATCAATTGGAAAGAAAGCTCAATCGATTGGGAGCTTTGCAAAGGAAATTCACGATAACAAGAGTTGAATTGATTAGCCCAATTAAGTGAGCCATTATTAATCGATTGGGTAGCTGTTTATTACGAAGAGGTGGAATTGATTGGGCCAATCGATTCTGGCATCCCTAATAGATTAGGGCAATCACTTGAGGGCTAGTAAACAAAAACACATAGAGTTGGGGAATCGATTGGTCAATCAATTCACCCTAAGACAATCGATTGGGGCAATCGATTGGGAGAAGTAGAAAAGAGCTAGCCATTACGTGGTTTGGATTATTGGATTTGATCTGATCTAACGTGACAATCGATTGGGGGTAAGACTAATCTATTAGGAGCTTTAAATTAACACTATATTAAGGATTTTACAAAGATTCAAATCACTTCTTCTTCTTTGCCCTTTTCCACCAGTTCTTGAGCTTAAAGAAGTGTTGCTAGACTTTTCAAGCATCAAGAGACAGTGCATAGCAACAAGAGATTAAGAGTAATGTTTTTCATTGTTGTATTTACTTTCCTTATTTTTGTTGTATCCTTGTTGTATTTCTCATTTTGAGATTGTACGAGACTTCTCAACCTCTTGGAAGATGGTTTTCATAGTATATCTGTGATTGAGGAGAGTGGATTTTAAATTAATCACCTCAAGGAGATGAATACCAAGTAAAATTCAACGAGTTAGCATTGCTTCGAGTTATCCGCTGCAACATAAACAAGATGAAGTGAAAAAGTTATTCACCCCCTCTAGTTCTCGATATGTCCTAACACTCGAGCCCCTCATGGGCTGACCTACAATCTACCCGGGTCAAAGCCTCAATTATAAATAAGTTGATAAAATTTTAATCTAAATCAATTAAATTATTTAGTGGATGAAATAATTTGACAAACTCAATTCCAATTGACGGCTTAATCCCAACACTACTAAATTAGAGGGTCAAAGTTGATATCCATAAGATTGCATGTCAATCTTAGCTGGTATTTTTTTCTTGAAAAAAATGTTTATCAAAGATATGAACACTCCCACTTCGATCCGGATGGGCTTCATATTTAATATGTTAATGGCTACGCTTAAACACTAACAAAATAAGCGTCGCCATTAAAACTAGCTAATTGTGGAACGACAAGTCTACAAATAGACAACATTCAGCCACCGCATATGTTTTGTCACATTTGTATTGCTTGGATGTAGTTGTTGTAGAAATTAAGAGAAGGAAAAAATTAACCATATTATTCAATCTTAAAATTGATACAGAGTATAAGGTCTTATATAATTAAATTAAGAAACTCTAAACTCTATAAAAAAGAAAAAAGTCCAAATTACCCTAAAAGCTATAAACAAATAAATATATAATCTAACATCCCCCCTCAAACTCACGATGCAACAACTATAAGCATTGAGAGTTTGTCAGATAAGAAATGAAAACGTGAAATGGAATGTGCCTTAGTAAATATATCAGCAATTTATAGCTTTGAAGGAACAAAAGACAATGTGATGATGTCAATCTAAAGATGGTGACGAGTAATGTGACAATCAATTTTAATATATTTCGTCTGCTCATGAAAAATTGAATTACGTGTAATTTAAATAGCACTCTAATTAACATAATATAACTGAGTAGGTTGATGAAGAGACACGCCCATATCCGCAAGCAACCAACGCAACCAAACTATCTCACAAGTAGTTGAGGTCATGGCACGATACTTAGCTTCTGTGGAAGATCTAAAAATAACATCTTGCTTTTTTACTCTTCCAAGAAATGAGGGAATCACCAAGAAAAATGCAGAAGCCGATTGTAGATTTGAGATCCATAGGATCACCAGCCCAATCCGCATCAGAGTATGCACACAGCTCAAAAGATGAAGTAGAAGGAAATAAAAAGATTTGGAATTGAGTGCCTCGAAGATACCTAAGAATACGAAGAACAACAGCCCAATGAACTGTAGTTGGTGCAGCGACAAATTGACTAACCACATGAACAACATACGCAATATCTAGACGAGTCACAGTGAGATAAACCAAGCTTCCAACAATAGTTCTGTACAAATTATGATCCGACAAATGTGAGCCATCAGATGGAGAATATCGAGCATTAGTCTCAATAGGAGTATCAACAGCTTTATTATCAGTAAGACGAGCACGCTCAAACAGATCAGATATATACTTTGACTAAGATAAAGGATAACCTTTCGTGGAATAAGCAATCTCAATGCCCAGAAAGTAGCGTAACAATGAGCCAACTCAAGGAAGTAATTTCATCAGAATCATCACTAGTAATAATCATGTCATCAACATATAATGATAAAAAAAATATAACCTGCACTCATACATCTGACAAACAATGCTGAATCATGATTATTAGGATGAAAACCAAACGAAGTAATCACTGTAGAGAAATTCTCAAACCAAGCACGAGGTGCTTGTTTGAGACCATAAAGCACTTTACGAAGCCTGCAAACTTTACCAGGTTTGTGTGAAATACCAGGAGAATGTGTCATATAAACTTCTTCATGAAGATCACCATTTAGAAATGTATTATTGACATCCATCTGAGATATTCTCCATCGACAAAGAGAAGCAACAACAATCAGAGTACGAACAGTTGTCATTTTTACAACAGGAGCAAATGTTTCTTCATAATCTATGTCATACTCCTGAGAATAATCTTTAGCAACAAGACGAGCTTTGTATCGTTCGATAGATCCATCAGATTTAGTTTTGATCTTATATACCCAATGAGAACCAATAGTATATTTTCCTGGTGGCAATGGAACCAAATCCTATATATGACTCTAATGCAAAGCAGTTAGTTCCTCAGTCATAGCACTCTGTCAAAGTGAGTTACAAACAGCTTCTCTATAGGATTCAGGCTCAGAAAGACAATGAATAGATGCAACAAATGAAGCAAAAGAACGAGAATAACAAGAGTAAGCAAAATCTGATAGTTTAGTAGACTTACGAACACGAGTGGATTGACGACGGTAGAGAGAAGGATCATCTGCAACCTCAGAAGATAATTGGGTAGTGGTAGAAGGAGGAACATGTGGAGCGGATATCTCGGGAACCAAAGTACCAGGTTCAGTTGAACTACCAGTAGGATTTGTGGGTGAATCTTCCTCAGTATCGGTATTGAAGGGATCAATGCAAAGCAGATCTGACTTTGTCATATTATGCGAACTAGCCAGAATAGAAAAGAATGGAATATGCTCAAGAAACACAACATGACGAGAGATATACAATTTTTGACTAACGGGATCAAAGCAACTATATCCTTTTTGACTAACACCATAACCCAGAAAGATACAAAGAGCAGACCGAGAGGCTAACTTATTATGCTCTACATGTGAACGAAGGACAAAGCAAGTACAACCAAAAATACGCAAAGAGGAATAAACAGGAGCATACTCATATAATTTTTCAAAATGTGACAAACTTGAATTGTGTGAGGTTGAAATTCTATAAATGACATAAGCAGTAGTAAGGATTGCTTCCCCCCTAAAAGGCGCTAGGAACATTGGCAGACAATAAAAATGAACAACTTATTTCAACAAGATGTCTATATTTCTGTTCAGCCACGCCATTTTGTTCAGGGATATCTGTACACGAGGTTTAATGAATCGTACCATCAGAAACAAGTAAATATGAAAATTGATTCAAAGTGTATTCACCCCCCCCCCCCAATCACAATAAAAACACTTTATGACACTAGAATGTTGAGTTTTCACAAGAGCTCTAAAGTTGTTAAAAATTGTAAGATAATCAGACCTGTGTTTCATAAGATAGAACCAAGAGTAACGAGTGCAATCATCAATAAACGAAAGATAATACCTTGACCATCCCCCCCCCCTTTGTAGGAATAGGATAGCATCCCCACACATCAGAATGAATAAGATCAAATGAAGCAGAAGAAAAAGAAAGACTTTTAGCAAATGGTAAGGCAGAAAATTTGACCAGTTTACAACCACTACAATCAGAAATATCAGAACTTTTTAAAGGTCCTAATTTTCTTGTAGAGGCTAAAAACTGCAAACGAGGCGCTGAAACATGACCTAAGCGAGAGTGCCATAAATAAAAATCAGAAGATGAACGACTCAGATGAAAAGATGATAAATCCACACTTAAAGCTACAACTTCTGGTAATTTGAGTTGATCTAAAACATAGAGTCCTTCTTGCTTATGGCTTGTCCTAATCAGCCTCTGAGATTGCGGGTCCTGAACATAACAATTGGATGAAGAAAAAGAAACTAGGTATCCAAACTCACATAATTGACTAACCGAAACAAAATTTAAAGTAAAACTCGGAATATAATAAATATTAGTAAGAGATAAAGAAGATATAACAAATGAACCAACACATATTAATGACATAGATGTACCATCAGCAGTCGCAATAGATATAGATGAACTGGAAGAAAAAGAAACAAAAGATGACAAATTAGATGATATATGATGGTAGACACTAGAGTCCAAAATCCATAAGGATAAAGATATACCTGAAATACCAGATGACAACAAACCTATATGAGAGGAAGTTGACATGACAGAGGGCTGTGAAGCAAGAAACTGTTGAAGCTGCTAAAACATATATGAATCATATTTCCATAAAGCATCTGCATGATCAGGCATAATAACAGAACAAATAATTCTCAGAATAACCAAACTGTAAGGATATATATTTGTATGATCCACAAAAATTGATATCAGGATGATCCGTGGTCACATAAAGAATCTGAGGCAGGAAAAGATGTCAAATGTAGAAATCAGTAGCACAGGACGTTGGTGTCAAAATCAATAGAAAATGACGTCAGTGTCGAAATCGACAACATAGGGCTTTGGCATCAAAATTGGCAGAAAATAGTATCGGCGCCGAAATCGGTAGAAAATAATGTCAGCGTCGAACCGAAATCGACAAAAAATAGATGTTGGCGCAGAAATCAACAGTAGCAGGACAGAAAATAGATGTCGGCATCGAAATCAATAGCAGCAGTAGAAGACGACAATGACAACAGGAAAGAATAACAGGAGTGGTAGAAAAAATTAAGTTAGAGAAGAAGAGTCACTCTGATACTATTTAAAAATTAAGAGAAGGAAAAAACTAACCATATTATTCAATCTTAAAATTAATACAGAATATAAGATTTTATATAATTAAATTAAAAAATCTTAAATTCTATATAAAAAAAATCTAAATTACTTTAAAAATTATAAATAAATAAATATATAATCCAACCGTCATCTCCGGTGAACAACAAAACACATTTTATTTGCGTTGTATGATCAATTTATTCCAATTTTTACTGTACAATTTATTGGCACGATCATAATTATTCATCTCCTCTAATTCGTACGGATCCTAACACTCTTATTAAATAATATATATCCAATCAATCTTACCCACCAATTAACATATCGATCTAATATCCAAATTCAACTCAAATTGTACCTAAAGATGAGCATTCAGTTAATTCGGTCCATAAATTAATCGAATTAACCGAAAATCGATTTAGTGTTAACTAATCGAATCAAATTAAAATTTTACTAAAACTGAATTAATCGAATTAGTTATTTCAATTAATACCGAATTAACTAAATTTGTTTAAAATAATAAAAAAAATTATACAAAATTAATATTAAATTAATCGAATTAATCGAATACTCACCCCTAATTTTATCAACAAACATCACTCCAATTAAAAATTAATTAAAAATTGACAACACGTGAAACCCAGTGACAGCTGCACTATCACACATACAACTTTCTACGTCACACTAACATAGGATGAAGTAGGTCTAGTGATCTAGGAATTAGAGCTGGAAAAAAAATATCTATGTCGAAGTTTAATAATAGTTTTATTATTTAAACATATAAAACTCGTATATTTGTCCAAACGCTAGTAAATTAGAGGGTCAAAGATGGTTTCTACAAGGTTGAATGTCAATCTTAGCCGGTACTTTTTGTTTTTTTTTTTCTGAAAAAAAATGTTTACGAGAGCTATTAAACACGCACACTTCGATCCGGATGGGCTTCTTAAAATTCAATATTTTAACAGCTACTTTTAAAAAAGTCTTTACCAACAAAATGAGCGTCGCCATTAAAACTAGATAATTGTGGAAAAAAAGAACATCGACCACCACAGATATTTTGCCACATTTTAATATTACTGAATTATATTATGGTGGCAAAAACGATTGATTCACCCCAACGCCTTATTACTGAATTACATTAGAAATTACAATGGGTTTCAATCACATTAAAACCATCCTCTAAAACTACAGAAATTGCGGACGTTTTGTTCCACCCCTTTGTGGCCTTGGTTTAACATTTATTGGTTCCATAATGTCTAATTTCCACGCACATTTTAATCATCCTTCTCCCATGATGCTCAGTCCTGTTAAACTAATTGAAAGTGTTGAACCCAATTTCGACTGTTGTTCTGGTCTTGATATAGTTTTCCAAATTAGCACAACCAGACAACATTTCAATCAAGTCGTTTTTAAAAAAATTAATAGGGAATCTTTGACCCAGACTAACAATCTTTTGACTAGAGCGAACGGTCTATTTTCGCACATTTTAATCGAGTCTCCATTCATTTTTTTTTAGGACCAACGAACGGTTGTTTTCTGCTCCTTTAATAATCCCGACAAAGAAATAATGCTTGATGTTACTTTAAACAGTGGGTTGCAAAACGAAACGACCCACTTGAATCTTACAATTTTGTAAAGTTCGGATCGTAATTTCATATTTTTCAAAGGGTCTATTTCTTTCTCCAAAATATCTGTGCGGCGGACGAATAACGATTTTTTTTATTGAATAAGAAGCATATTTTAAAAAAGAACTACATCTTCTAAAAAATATAAAATTATGATGCAAAATTCCGGAATCCAACACTAATTTAAATCATTTGTAAATTAGTGCGTCTGTATAAATTGTGCTAGAGCAGGATTGCAGCTGAGGCTCAATAGGTCGTGCCCCAACTGATCCCAATTCCCAAGCCTATTTTTCAAATATTTAAAATACATAAAACTTTAGAAAAATTAAAATGGATGCTATTAAAATGATATTTTATTAACTATAATTAAAAATAGTTAATATTAACTTAGTGGATAGGTTTGAGCCTATAAGCCATGCCGGGCCGACCACGAAGTGGCCCGCGGGCTGTAACCACTGCGCCGGCACACGCCGCATATTAATGAAGCTTGATAGAACATTTAAATATCACAAAAGAATCAATTATGTACAAGAGAATACTTGAATCTACTGTTTATCTTCTTTGATTCACCTCAAATTTAATTGAAATAGTGTGGTTTAAACCATCAACGTCTTCTTTTTTGTTTTCAAGAGTTTACCAATTCTGTATATTTAAAATATCGAATTCGAGAAGACATGGCTTATCTAACTTGCTTTGGCAATGTTTTAAAAGAGTGAAAAAAAGGACAAACAGAGCACCTGCAATCTCTGTTCTGCACTAAATCTTTCCCAGTATATCTATCCTCTACAACATCAAAACCATCCACTAAAAAAAATCACATTACAACCAAAAACAAACTACCAGTAATCCAACTAAAGATCATCATGCCTCATCTGATATATCCTGCCTTGCATATATTATATATATATAAGCAAACTACAGAGACCATGCGAACGTTTTATCCTTCCCTTGTGGCCTTGGTTTAACATTTATTTGTTTGATCATGTTTAATTTCCAGGCACATGTTAATCGATCCTTCTCCCATGATGCTCAGTCCTGTTAACTAATTGAAAGTGTTGAACCCAATTTCGGCTGTTACTTTATCTATGCTGCTGTTCTTCTCTTGATGTAGTTTTCCAAATTAGAACAACTAGACATTTTAATAAGTCGTGTTTCTGAAAATTGGTGGTGAATCTTTTGACCCAGAATAACCATATTTGACTAGAGCGATCGGTCTATTTTGCACATTTTAATCGAGAGTCAGTCTCCTTGCTTGTGAGGACCTACTAAAAGCATTGTTTTCTACTTCTTTATCGTGAGTAAAAATTGGATTAAACCAAATTAATCGACTGATGATCTGACCGAATTAGAAAGTTTAGTTAATTTGAAAATTTATTGTTAAAAAAATGATTAATTCGATTTAATCGGTTCGGTTTTAATTTTAAAAGTCTAAATTTGATTAAACATTTGTGCGAACTAGGGGTGAATAGTTCGATTCGCTTCTTGTGTTGATCTTATGTTCGTCATTTGAATGTCCACCGGAAACTTTGATTCAAACTTGACTCCAATTGCATAACTCCTAGTGATCTCCCTCTGGTATGAGCTTCTCTTTTTCGAATATCTTCCGGAGACGGAGAAGCCACTTATAATCTTTTATTACAAGAATACAATAAGAAATGAGAATGTAAAGATAAATGAAATCGAAAACGACTTTACAATCAAAATCTTATTTTACTTGATCTCTTATTGCACAGAAATGCCTCTTGATGGTTGAAAATGTAGAAGGACTTTGCCTTTAACCACTCAAAAATAGGCCCCACAGATTTGCCTTGAAACCCTCTTTTAAAAATTATTGTTCCAGTTGATTTCTGCTTATCAATTGATTGACCTTACTAAGCAAGAAATTGTCACATCGGATTTGATCGTTCAAACCTTTGGAACAACTATTTTTTACCTGACCAATTGATTAGTGAGTCTGTCTCTAGTTAAGTTGATTAGTCGATTCCGAAGCCTTCTGTTCGCTAGCCATAGTTGAGCAATTGATTGCATCAATCGATTCGGGAGTATTCTGTCCGCCTGAAATAGACTACCAATTGATTGCACCAATCGATTGGTTAACCAATAAACCCAGAATTCAGGATTTAGGGTTTCCATTCGATTACCACTTTCTGGCTATCAATTACTAACCTAGATTTTAGCCTTTTCAAGATTGAATTCAAGTCTTTCTTGGTATCTAGTTGATTTCAACCTACCAAGACTTCTTTTGCTTGACATCTGCCTACTCTTGACCTGTCAAACCTTTTTGTTGCCCAATATCTAATCGACTTTGATCTATTGGAACTTCATTATCGCCTAGTATCCGATTGATCTCAATCTATCAGGACTTTGTTGTTAGCTAGAATCTTGTCAACCTTTACCTACCAGAATTTCCTCACTCATACCAAGTATTTGGTCCTCCATGATCTACTTAGACTTTTCTCTTGCTAATTTTTCATTGGACTTCTAATCACAAAGTGTTTGGTAAACCTTGACCCACTTAAACTTTCTTCTCCCCAACTTGTCATTAGATATTCGATCACCAAGTGTTTAGTCAACCTTGACTCACTTGAACTTTCTTCTTGCCAACTTCTTATTGGACTTTCGATCACCAAATGTTCAATCAATCTTGACCCACTTGGACTTTCTTTTTGCCAACGTTCTGTTGAACTTTTGATCACTAATTATCTAGTTAACTTTGACCCACTTGGACTTTCATCTTACCAACTTTCCATTGGACTTCAAACTTCTAGCCAAGTATCCAGTCAATCTTGATCTACTTGACTTTGTTAGGACCAAAAGTAGCTAGAGGGGGGGGGGGGGGGAATAGCTCGTCGCGTGCTCGTCGCTTGGCGTTGCTTGTTTCTTCAAGGATATGCAGCGGAAAATACAGAAACAAATACAACCACGCTAACACTAGGATTTTACTTGGTATCCACCTCCAAAGGAGGTGACTAATCCAAGGATCCACACCACGCACGCACCCTCCACTATGAAACACTCCTTTTCGGTAACTACCGAGGGCGGAGAAGCCCTACAAGACTCTCAGTACAAGAAGAAGAAAGGGTAGTAAAGATTAAGTAAAAGCTTACAAGAAATGCAGTGAAAACCCTAACCCTAACTTCTTCCTCTTGCAATGGATCCGCCTCTTGACTTGGAAAGCCTCCAAGAACCTTCAAGAACTGGCGATCACGTGCTTGTAGAGAGCTGTGGAGAAGCTGGTGAAGAGCTGAAATGAATCGGTGAAGATCTACCCGCAGCCATCGCACGCCTGCAGCTATAAACGACGCCAACGGTCGGATCCCGATCGATTCAAATGTTCCGAATCGATCGGGGAGGCTTTGGATCGATCCACGGATCGATCCAGAGCGCCTCTGTGCTCTGGAAACGCGCCTGGATCGATCCACGGATCGATCCAGCGCTTAAGCATCGTCCCGATCGATCGGCTGATCGATCAGGACCTCTGGATCGATCCACGGATCGATCCAGAAGCTTTTTGTTCGCTGGGAAGAATCTGGATCGATCCACTGATCGATCCAGAGCCTGGATCGATCCACGGATCAATCCAGCACTTGATTTTTGTCCAAAACCAAGTCCCAAACCTCCCTAACCAACATCCGGTCAACCTTGACCTGTTGGTACATCATGCCTAGCATCTGGTCACTCCCTTGACCTGCCAGGACTCCCCACCAAGTGTCCGGTCAATCCCTTTGACCCACTTGGACTTTTACTCGTCGTGCCAAGTATCCAGCCAATCCTTTAACCTACTTGGACTTCCACCAGATGTCTGGTCAACCTTGACCCATCTGGATTTCCTTCCTTGCCAAGTATCCAGTCAATCCTTTGACCTACTTGGACTTCCACCAGATGTCTGGTCAACCTTGACCCATCTGGATTTCCTTCCTTGCCAAGTATCCAGTCAATCCTTTGACCTACTCGGACTTCCCAACACCAGATGTCCGATCATCCTTGATCCATCTGGATTTCCTTTGTCTGGCTTCACTCACCAGGACTTTCACCTAGCTTCACTCACTAGGGTTTTCCATCTGCCTAGCTTCACTCACTAGGACTTTCACCTGGCTTCACTCACCAGGATTTCCTTCTGCCTAGCTTCACTCACTAGGACTTTCACCTGGCTTCACTCACCAGGATTTCCTTCTGCCTAGCTTCACTCACTAGGACTTCCTTCTGCCTAACATGCCAGTTAGGACTTCCCAGTCAAGTATCCGGTCAACCTTGACCTACTTGACTCTTCTTCGATCAATATCTTATTGTCAAACATCTAAACCCAAACCAAGACTCAGCTTGGTTAACCAGGTCAACCTTGACCTGAGGGATGTTGCACCAACAATCTCCCCCTTTTTGATGTTTGACAATACTACAATCACACTTACAATACCACATGTAAGTTAGGCTAATCCCATAGTCTCATTCTTCATGCCACTAGGTAATGAAAGTATAAGTTAAGCTCTTCATTCTCCCCCTAAGAGGGCAAACTCCCTCTAGGTAATGAAAGCCTAACTTACTCCCTTTCACAAGCCCTTTCATTCTCCCCCTATTGGCACACATCAACCCCTTACTAATAAAACACATCAACCCATCTTTGGACACACATCAACCGATGCTCCAATTTTGGGCACACTTCAACAAATCCATTGTTGAAAAACTCTCCCCCTGAAGAGTTGCTCATCGTTGTTCACAACATCACTTATTGTGATCAACACGATACTGAAGGTCTCATACCCTTCATTATCCTTACCCTACATTCTCCCCCAATGTAGGTAAATGCCCATCCTTGAGCATTATCCTTTGAAAACACTTGAACAATGAGGATATCCATTCCCCATTAAAGTTCAATCGCTTAACCTTGAGCATTTTCAAACAGAAGGTTAACCACCTTCCAAGGTTCATGAAAAAAATAAATTTTCATGTCTTTAAAGAGTCCCTCCCCCTAAAGACATGGTGGTAACTTCTGTCATTGCACCAACAATGACTTGGAATCCCTAAACCTTTAGGAAACCCAGATTTAGAAGTTTTGAGGTTCAAATGTTCAAAATTTGAAACAAACCTCAACCTAAACTTCAATGAGGTCTTCCTTAACCATTCCATCCTTGTTTTCAACACGAAAACACCCTTTTTATGTATACAAATGTATTTTAAGGGTTTGGAATGGTTACCTAGACTAAAATAGGTTCAAAGTGCTGAAATCAGACTTTCCCAGCCAAAATCAGCAACTTGGATCGATTGGAGTTCGGTTCCAATCGATTGAACCTTTCTGAATCGATCCACTGATCAATTCAGACTACCTGGATCGATCGGCTGATCGATCCAGAGAGCTACTGCTCGCGAGATTTGCCTTCTGAATCGATCCATGGATCGATTCAGGCACTCCAATCGATCCATGGATCGATCGGAGCTCTGATAGTTGCTGAAATTCCATTTCAGTCAACTTCAGAAAATCCTAGAAAATTCTACAAAAATCCAAAAATTATGAAATTTCGTGTAGACATTATTTAGGGCATATATTATCAAGGAAAAATAGTTTTCTATGAAAATACATCATATTTTCAAAGATTGACACAAACTTGAAAACTTGCAAAAACTTTAGTGTTTTCTTCAAGTTTGTGTCTAACTATTCAATGGTGATTACTATCAAAGGATAGCCTTCACCAAGGTTTTCCAAAATCATTTTGAAACCTTTTTCAAAACCAATATCCCACCATATTCCTTGGGCTTAATGCACATGACTTGTACATTAGCTTTCCCAATGATGGGAAAACACATATCTATGTGTTTTGATGAAACTAAAACTCAAAAGAATGCACTAAATCAACATCTTGAGTTTTGTTCATCATCCTAACATCTCACTTGTATCTAATGTGCACTAAAACACATACAAGTCATCTTATAGGTCTTTGTGAGATGTAGAGATTGGTTTTGCCCTAATCTAGGGATCATGCATACTATCTAGGCATTTTGGAGATATTAAACACCCACCTAGGATGTCACTTGTTAATAAGTGTTGTTAAATGCCTTTTGTCCTTGATTACAAGGAATTAAACTTAATGCATGATAATGTTATGGCATACATCAAAAGGAAATAATTTTCAAAAGAAAATATCCTATAACTACATGATGTATGAATGTCATGACATGATATTTTTGTATTTTTCATAATAAGTCATGAATGCAAAAGTAGACATGATGTCATGGCATATGATGGGCAAACAATCATGGCAAGATTTAGCATAAATAAAATATACCTAGATTAACTATCTAAGTATCCTTAAAACCTTAGCTAAACTTACAACTTAAACCTAGATTGCCCTTAAGTGCGTCAAGAAAACGCCAAAACCTAAATTGACATTTCTAATTCCCTTGATTAATTTATGCCAATTGAAATTAAGCATATTCCTCAAATGTTGGCATATTTCATTTTTCCACAAAAGTAGCACTTTAAAGTTAAGGCCCGGATTGCCTTAAATTTCCTAAGAACATACCAAAATCCCAACTTGGTAGCTCTTATGAATTTCCCAATATGTGCCTTTTAAGATTAAAATCAAATTTTCACCACTAGGCACATTTTACTCTTTCAAGGAGTAAATAATAGTTCCATTTCATTTTCAAAGGTTAACAAAAACCTTGAAAATGCTCCTTGAGTGTCAATTTCCTCAAAGTTGGGTTAACTACCCTTCTAATTGGAGTTGACACTCTCTAACCCATTTATGGGGTAGAGAAGATGCTCCTAGGAACCCAACACCTATTGATGCTCCTTGGATGCTCTAGGTACTCACTAGGGATAACTTCCCTAGATACCTTCCTAGTGACCTTGTTGGGCTTCTTAGAAGCCTTGGTCACATTTTCTAGGTCAACCCTAGGGATAGCCTCCCTTGTGACCTTGTTAGTGACTTTCTTAGATTTCTTAGAAGTCTTAGTCACTTTGGTTGCAAAAATACTCTTAGGGATGACTTCCCTAGTATTCTTGACTTGACCACTAAACCTAGGGTTTGTTCCATAACTATATGGAACCCTATGATAACTAGGCACATCCTTCTTAGCCTTTGGTTTGTATCCCAAACCTCTATGGCTATTTGATGGCTTTGACTTTCCTAGCCCTAGGTTTTGCTCATTTTGCCCTTTTAGGATATTTTCCATCCTTTTTAGGGTCTTTTCCATTTTATCAAGTCTT
This sequence comes from Zingiber officinale, assembly GCF_018446385.1. Classification (NCBI taxonomy): domain Eukaryota; kingdom Viridiplantae; phylum Streptophyta; class Magnoliopsida; order Zingiberales; family Zingiberaceae; genus Zingiber; species Zingiber officinale. The sequence continues at coordinate 14,661,608 of NC_055986.1, read as the reverse complement.
GATCTCAAGACTTGATTTTCTATCATTAAATCCTTAGAATTTGGTTTTTCATTAAGTCCATGAGCATTTTGGTTTCTAGGCTTGTATCTAAAATCCTTAGAGTTATTGCCTAGACTTTTACCTACATTCCTAACCCTAGGAGTGATAGTCTTAGCATGTAGGGCCACATGCTTTTCCTTAAAGCCCTCATGCTTTCTATTCTTATGGTAAATTGCATTAAAATGATAAAAGTTAGACCTATCATGCTTTTTACCATAATGTAAAGGAGTATGCTCAATAAATGTTACCTTCTTCTTTACCTTGGAGGCTCCCCCTTGACTAGTGCCTCCTTGAGCCTTGACCCTCTTCTTCCCCTTGGGGCATTGACTACGATAATGCCCATTTTGATTGCAAGAGAAGCATATAATATGCTCCTTGCTCTTCTTTGTGTTGGGGATGATCTCCTTGGACTTCACCTTGCCCTTTTGTGCCACTTGGCCCTTCTTCTTGGCTAATTTAGGGCACTTGCTCTTGTAGTGCCCATGTTCCCTACATTCAAAGCATATAATATGATTTTTATTATTAATTGAAATATTTATACCTTTGCTTGTAGGGGTGACATCTTTTTCTTTGGATCCGGAGGTAGAAGCTTCCTCTTGATCGGACCTTGATTCTCCTCCATTTGATTTTTCTTGACTTGTGGAGGTAGAAGCTTCTTCCTCCTCTTCTTCTCTTGACCCGGATGTAGAAGCTTCTCCTTCTTCTTGATCCGGTGTCACCAAGGATTGCTCCCCCTCAATCCTAGAGGTGGAGGCTTCATCATCTTGAATATGAAACAAGGAGTATGCTCCCTCCTTGTTCCCTTCGTTGCATTCCCTTGAGGATGAAGCTTCTTGGATTTCCTCTTCTTCGGAGGTTGAGCATCTCTCAACCTTGGAATCCTCCTCTTGGTCTTGCTCCAAAGAGTCACCCTCTCTGGATTCTGCTTGCTCTTGTACAGTGGAGGGGATCTCTTCATGAAGCTTGGCCAATTTGCTCCATAAGTCCTTTGCATCTTCAAATTCTCCAATTTTGCAAAGGATGGTGCTTGGCAATAAATTGACCAAAAGCTTGGTCACTTTGTCATTGGCCTCGCACCTTTGGATTTTCTCCGAGCTCCATTTGCTTTTCTTGAGAAGCTTGCCCTTGGAGTTTGTTGGAGCTTCGAAGCCTTCCATTAGAGCAAACCATTGCTCTATCTCCATCATAAGAAAGGTTTCGATTCTTGATTTCCAAGAATCGAAGCTTGTGGATGTGTATGGTGGAGCCACCCTTGTGTCAAATCCAAGTCCATCTTGGAATTGCATCTTGAAGTTGAGCTTGATAAAATCTTGAACTTGAAGAATTTGCTCCAACTTCTTTACCCTCTAGCTTTTCTTGTGATGCTTGACCCTTCCGGCGATGATTCCGGTGAAGAGCAGCCTTGCTCTGATACCACTTGTTAGGACCAAAAGTAGCTAGAGGGGGGGGTGAATAGCTCGTCGCGTGCTCGTCGCTTGGCGTTGCTTGTTTCTTCAAGGATATGCAGCGGAAAATACAGAAACAAATACAACCACGCTAACACTAGGATTTTACTTGGTATCCACCTCCAAAGGAGGTGACTAATCCAAGGATCCACACCACGCACGCACCCTCCACTATGAAACACTCCTTTTCGGTAACTACCGAGGGCGGAGAAGCCCTACAAGACTCTCAGTACAAGAAAAAGAAAGGGTAGTAAAGATTAAGTAAAAGCTTACAAGAAATGCAGTGAAAACCCTAACCCTAACTTCTTCCTCTTGCAATGGATCCGCCTCTTGACTTGGAAAGCCTCCAAGAACCTTCAAGAACTGGCGATCACGTGCTTGTAGAGAGCTGTGGAGAAGCTGGTGAAGAGCTGGAATGAATCGGTGAAGATCTACCCGCAGCCATCGCACGCCTGCAGCTATAAACGACGCCAACGGTCGGATCCCGATCGATTCAAATGTTCCGAATCGATCGGGGAGGCTTTGGATCGATCCAGAGCGCCTCTGTGCTCTGGAAACGCGCCTGGATCGATCCACGGATCGATCCAGCGCTTATCGCGCGACGATCGGCTGATCGATCAGGACCTCTGGATCGATCCAGAAGCTCTCTGTTCGCTGGGAAGAATCTGGATCGATCCACTGATCGATCCAGAGCCTGGATCGATCCACGGATCGATCCAGCACTTGGTTTTTGCCCAAAACCAAGTCCCAAACCTCCCTAACCAACATCCGGTCAACCTTGACCTGTTGGTACATCATGCCTAGCATCTGGTCACTCCCTTGACCTGCCAGGACTCCCCACCAAGTGTCCGGTCAATCCCTTTGACCCACTTGGACTTTTACTCGTCGTGCCAAGTATCCGGTCACTCCCTTGACCTACTTGGACTTCCCAACACCAGATGTCTGATCATCCTTGATCCATCTGGATTTCCTTCCTTGCCAAGTATTCAGCCAATCCTTTGACCTACTTGGACTTCCACCAGATGTCTGGTCAACCTTGACCCATCTGGATTTCCTTCCTTGCCAAGTATCCAGTCAATCCTTTGACCTACTCGGACTTCCCAACACCAGATGTCCGATCATCCTTGATCCATCTGGATTTCCTTTGTCTGGCTTCACTCACCAGGACTTTCACCTAGCTTCACTCACTAGGGTTTTCCATCTGCCTAGCTTCACTCACTAGGACTTTCACCTGGCTTCACTCACCAGGATTTCCTTCTGCCTAGCTTCACTCACTAAGACTTTCACCTGGCTTCACTCACCAGGATTTCCTTCTGCCTAGCTTCACTCACTAGGACTTCCTTCTGCCTAACATGCCAGTTAGGACTTCCTAGTCAAGTATCCGGTCAACCTTGACCTACTTGACTCTTCTTCGATCAATATCTTATTGTCAAACATCTAAACCCAAACCAAGACTCAGCTTGGTTAACCAGGTCAACCTTGACCTGAGGGATGTTGCACCAACAGACTTCTCACGCAAACTTCCTGTTGGGCTTCTAACATCGTCAAGTATCAAGTCAATCTAGATTTACCTGATCTACTTGACTTCTCATGCCAACTCCCTGCTGGACTTTTATCATCATTAAGTGTCTGGTTAACCTTGATCTACTTGACTTCTCACTAACATACTGATTAAACATCAAAACCCAAAATAGAGTCAACTCAAGCTTGGTTAACTTAGTCAATCTTGACCTGAGGTTTATTGCACTAACAATCTCCCTCTTTTTGATATTTGATATATTTAAGTTATGCTTGTTGGTGTAGTCAGTACCGATAGTCAAACTTGAGTTTTGATGAATGACTATAGGTTAAAGTTAAATATGTTGCAATCTAACCTTGTTACCAAGTGTGTAGGGTTGACTAACACTAGTCAAGATGTTTGATTCCCGATTGGTTGAAGACCGGATATGTGATTCTGACAAGTCAGGATGTTCGATTCTTGACAAGTTGAAGTATAGATGTGAGATTTTGGCAAGGATCAGGATGTGTGATTCTAGAAGACTGATGTGCGATTTCGGTAGGTCGGGATGTACGATTCCTAATTGGAGAAGACCGGATGTGCAATTCCGGTAAATTGGGATGTTTGATTCCTGAAGTTTGGATGTTTGATTTCGGAAGGTAACTCTACACCTGGTAAGTCACTGGAGGAGAGTGACTCAGTGAGGGCGTGTCTCCATTCGAAGGGGCATTAGGCGTCGGTCCAATTTAGGTCTATTTCAGAAATCTAAATTGAGACCCTGATTAGATTCTAGTCTCAGGGAGACAGGGTCTAATTAGCATTCATTATTATTATTGTGCTAACATTTATCTTGTCGGTTATTGGATTAACACTTTTGCAGGGCAAAAGGAGTAAAAAAGACTCAGGTGAACAGTGCCCGAGGCGCCTTCAAGCATTGGAAGACACCTTCGCACTGTTCATAGAAGGTGGCTTCAGTGTTCTGGAAGGCACCTTTCGCAGGATAAAATTCAAATCTCATCATAAATAAGGAGCGGGTGCTTTGGAATCAGATTTCTCACATTGGAGGTGTCTTCAAGGTTATGGAAGGCGCCTTGTATGCTCAATAAAAGGATGTATCGCCCAAGGCTTCTTTATTAATTTCTATACGAGCTTCTACGTGTCCGAATGACTTTCTGACTACTTCGGCTTGCTGCTTATGCTCTGCTACGATTCTGCTACACCCAATTGCCGCCGAGAATGTTGGTTGGTCCTAGGAAGATCGTATCAGTTCCACTGTACAAAAATTTTGTACAAGTGTAGAACTTTTTCTAACAACCTATTGTGTTCTTTAGAAATTAAATTCAGAATCGCAAACGGAACTTAACATTATTGATTCCAAATTTAACTTATCTGTTCTTAATGGTTTAGACTTGGATCGCAAATGATGCTTAACATTATTGATCCAAATCCACCTATGTTACAAATTCAATTAAATATTAATTTTTAAAATTGGCTTCCAGGTTAAACATGGTGAGGCACTAGGCCTTCTTGGATATGAGAGCAACCACCACTTCCTAGACAAAGCCTTTTAAAGAAATTTAATATTTAATTTCCTTATATAACTCTATGTTTAACCAAAAGGAACAATCGAATCACAAGATCGAAAAATAAAACAAAAGAAACACAATATCGAATATCTAATCTGAAAATCTAGAATCACTAGCCTCTCATGTTTGGAATTCATACAAAGAAAAACTAGTATGATGCGGAAAACAATTACTAGTTATACCTTTCATTGCAAGTAAACAACTTCATGATCTTCTACCGTATTCCTCTTCTAATCTCGGATGTTGTGTGGGCAACGATCTTCCGAGATGAGAACCACCCAAGCCCTTCTTTCTTCTTCACCAAGTTTCGCCCACCAAAGCTCCTCCGAGGATGTAGAGGTCCGGCCACGTCCAACCTTCAAGCTCCAAGGGATGTAAGAGCAAAGTCTCCTTTCTCTCCTTCTTCTCCTAGCTAGAATCAGCCACTAACAAGAGCTCCAAGAGATGGATGAACCGACCACTAAAGAAGAATAGAAGAGGAGGATATGGCCGGCCACACTAAGGAAGAAGAGAAGTGAGGAAAATGGAATAGAGTTGTTAGCCATGAAGGCACCCCTACTCTCTCTTTTATAATCCTTGGTCTTGGCAAATAAGGAAAATTTAAATAAAATCTTTCTTAATTTCTTTGCCATGAAAAGGAAATTTTAATTAATTAAAATCAAATTCCTTTTCATAAATCATATGGCCAGCCACCTTAAAGCTCCAAACAAGGAAAGTTTTAACAACACAAGAATTAAAACTTCCTAATTTGTTTCCGGAAATAAAAATTTCTCTAACAATTTTTCCCTTCATGGTTGGTTATTAAAGGAAATTTTATAAATTAAAATCTCTCTTATTAAAACATGTGGATGATTTCCAAAAAGGAAAATTTTCTCTAAAATAAAATCTCCTTTCAATCTACAAATAAGGAAATATATTTAATCTTTCTCTTAATCTTTTGTAGAAAACTATAAAAGAAAATATTTAATTTTTTAAACTCTTCTTTTAAATCATTGCTTCCACATAAGGAAAGATTTTAAACAAATAAAAAATCCTTTTAATATGATGTGGCCGGCCACACCAAGCTTGGGTTCAAGCTAGGGTCGGCCACGCCATCTTACTCATCCTAATTGCTTTGGTCGGCCCAAGCTTGGGTTCCAAGATTGCTTGGTCGGCCCCATTAGGATGGGTATAAGGTGGGTAAGAAGTGTATGTGGTGGGTATAATTCTCTATACATAAGAGGCTACGATAGGGACCGAGAGGAGAAATTGGTTTTGGTCTCCCGATGAAATTAAGCTTCCTGTGTTCGCCTCGAACACCCAACTTAATTTCATCAATAATAATTCATTCCACTAAAGAATTATTATTGAACTACCGCACCAATCTCAAATTACATTTTGGGCTCCTTCTTATTATAAGTGTGTTAGTCTCCCTGTGTTTAAGATGTCGAATGTCCATTAATTAAATGAGTTACTGACGACTCACTTAATTAATATCTCAATCCAAGAGTAGTACCACTCATCCTTATCGTCATGTCGGACTAAGTCCACCTGTAAGGTTTCACATGACAATCCTTATGAGCTCCTCTTGGGGACATTATCAACCTAGATTAGTAGGACACAGTTTCCTTCTATAATCAACACAACACACTATAAGTAATATCATTTCCCAACTTATCGGGCCTATTGATTTATCGAGCTAAATCTCACCCTTTGATAAGTCAAAGAAATAAATACTAAATATATGTGCTTGTTATTATATTAGGATTAAGAGCACACACTTCCATAATAACTAAGGTCTTATTCTTTTATTAAATCAGTATAAAATGAACTTACCTTAAATGGTTCTGCTCAATACACTTAAAGTGTACTAGTGTAATTTATCAGTCAAGATAAACTTATACTTAATTACACTACGACTATTCCAATGGTTTGCTCGTTTCCATCTTAGTCGTGAGCTACTATTTATAATTTATAAAGAACCGATAACATGATCTTCTGTGTGTGACACCACACACCATGTTATCTACAATATAAATTAATTGAAAAACTACACTTAGCATAAATGTAGATATTTTTGATTAATGTGATTCTTTATTTCAAAATAAATGTTTACAAAAGCTAGGCTTTTAGTATACATTCCAACAGAGAAGTCACTCAAACACCAAGATGTATCCATCAATAGGCCCGTGGGACCTGGTCTTGGAGTAGGAGTTGTCGAAGGATCCGAACTAAGTAAAACTGACCATGTGTTTTATTGCTTGTTCTTTTATTTTGCTTGAGTGCTTAATTTTCCGCTGCGCACTTGATTTTATAAAATGAAAAAGAACAAGTTTTTCAAAATCATGTGATTCACCCCCCCTCTCACGTGTATCTTGATCCAACAAGTGGTATCAGAGCAGGTTCTACTCTGAATTGGTATAACCACCAATCAAGCCGGGAGAACCATTTTTTTTTTTGGTTTTTCGCATCTTACTTGAATTGGTAAAACTTACCCTTTTAAGTAATTATTTCTCATTCGATTTTACTTGAAATTGGTGCAACACCAGTCGAGTCATTAACATATTTTTTTCTTTTCTCAAATACTAGTAATCGAAGACCAATTCTTGGTACCTTTTTCAGTTTTTCTCTTTCAACAAGTTAAATGGCCTAACTTGAGGGATTCAACATCTCTCATCCTCCTCTTTTCAATGGAAATGACTTTCCGTACTGGAAGAAAAGGATGGAAGTTTATTTGAAGATGGACATTGAGTAATGATTCATCATCCGACAAGGGTACAAGGTGCATGTAGATGAAACAACAAAAGTACCACTCAATCCACAAACACAGAGTTCAGAAGATAAAAATAAAGCTTAGATCAACTCCAAAGTATTGAACATGATCCGATGTAGACTCACAAAGGAAGAGCTCAATCGAGTCGATCAGCACGAGAATGCAAAGGAGTTTTGGGATAAGCTCATCGAGCTACATGAAGGAACTCTTGATTATAAGGTAATGAAACGTGACCTACTTCTCAATTCATTATTTAACATTAAAATGCAGGATGGTGAGACCACGAATGACATCGTCAACGACCATCACTTAATTGGACACCGGCTCAAATATCAAGACATAATAAGGTACGCTTTTAACTCGTTTCCTCGAAACACACTGTGGGCATTGATCATAGATGCCTATAAGGTTTTGAGAAATCTCTCCAAGTTAAAATTAAACGAATTGTTTTGCGAACTTGAATTTTATGAACAAACTAACAACTCAAAGGTCAAGAAAGAAATTGCCTTTCTTACAATTACATTGAAAGGAACTAATGTCACGCTCCCAGAGGAGTCCCTACCGATAAAATTTCGGCAGCATCTCCCCTGTACTAGTGACAATATGCAGCATAAGTACATATAACCACAGACATACTCATCATCAGTATACAACAGCCCACACGGGTGGCTAAATAACACAACCACGCAGTTTTAATAACAGCCCACACGGCTGAAACATAACACAACGAAAATCACAAATAATATACACAAAACCACAATACAACTAACTACGAGCCGGCTCGGCTTGACACAATATTAACAAACCAAATACAAGATACTACAAACGATACTTCAAATAACAGAATACACAAATACAAGAACAAGTACAAAACCAAAATACGAATAGCGTAAGGAATACCAAAACCATAAGATCGTCCTCGAATGTGATGTGGGATTAGTGGACAAGTTCTCCAGGCGACTCCATAAATCCTTTATCTGCTACTTGACAAAATAACCAGTTTACGGGGTGGTAAGTATAAAGACTCAGCGGGTAATAGACAGATAGTGCATAAATATAGTAAAGAATTAGAGATATAAAGGTATACAGTCTGGTAGGGAACAATAGTAGATACTATGGTGATTTCATAATAAATGTCCATACCTGAATCCATATCCTAGGCTAGTAATAGGTCACAAGTAGCAAAAATCTGCTACAATACTGCTCATACTACAAGCGTAGCATGTGAAGTATATACATAATACCAATAAGTGAGTCAGTGTCTAAACACATACAACAGATGCATATCTCAACATATGTAAGCATAACAGCATAAGCAACAGCAGCATAAACTAGCAATAACAGTATAAGTAAGCAGTAGCAGTATAAGTATAATAACAACAGCGTATGCACGGGTGGTCACCCCGCCCACCTCTCCGCACCACGACCCCTATATGGTCGAGAGGTCGGATCAATGCCAATTGTACAACACTCCAGCCGCCACTACTCTCGAGTGACCGAGTGGACAGTTTGTATCGTAGCAATAGGGCCCCTGCTGCTCACAACTCCAGCCACCACTACCCATGAGTGGCCGAGTGTGGCATGACAGGACAAGCGGCACGCTCCATCCGCCACTACCCATGAGTGACCGAGCGTGCGGCCCTGGCCAACGACCCTCTCAACCACAAGGGAGACATGGTCGCCGGCATGCATGCAATGACATGATGCGTACAATGCAGCAGTCATCATATATATAAACAAAGAATCAGGTATGCTACATGAAGCCAGCATGCTCAATAAGAAACATGTATAAATAGCAGTCAAAGCAAGTAAGCATGGTATCTGATATCTATAAATCCAGTATCTGGTATCTGCTAAATATCATAGATAACAACGAGAGACTGTATCGATATAGAAACGAATAGTTCAAAGATTGAGTGGAAGTATCAAACGCAAGAAAAATAAGAGTGGAGTCAAGATAAACACAGTATCTATCTGAATATAAAGCTCATGCACTAGGGTCAAAATACTAAAGAGAAAAAGCAAGAAGTACCCACCTTTAATGTAGATCAAGCTAAACAATCCCCGTCGAGACGTTCGTCTCCAATCAACGCCCTACATAATCACATGATATACAGTTTAGCTAATCACGTATACAACAACTAGCTAAACCTAAAACCCAATTCTAATTCGATTATGTAACCATTAATTTCACCTAATAATCCAAATCTAACCAGATGATAAGTTCATCTTTTATCCACCAATCAATTCAAGATCTACCAAATTTCATAATCAATTATCTCATCCTTCAATCCATCGTATCAACTACAAACATGATGAACTAATAGGGTGATAATCAATCACAACTACTTTGGATTTAAGTATCCTTAAACATTCCACCACTATAACGGATTAAACAACCATTCAACCCAATCAGATTGCAATTAACATCCTCAAACCAATACTACTATCAATCATAGAAAATAGATCTTCTAAGTTATTCGGAATCAATCGAATTCGATTAACCAAATCCAACAATCAACCAACCATTCCACATCTTATTAATCACTCTGTCCATTAATATGAAATTCAATGTAATTAACAACTAAATAAATGATTACCCAATCCTCACCAGCACTGGTAGCAAATAACTGGGGGGATGTCCGTGCCAGCAGCAACGACATGGATCGGAAGAGGAGGGCAAAGGTGTCCCTCTCAAGATCGGAGTGGGACTGCTCTAAATGGCCGGAGGAGTCAAAGCCGATGAGTGGCCACGATGGATTTCCACCATTGACCATAAGGGCAGGGGCTACGCCGGCTCCAATGCCTCTGATGCATAAGGGCATCCAGCCATTCTTGTAGTAGCGGTTACGGTGACGTACCACTGTGGAGTGCTGGCAACTCACGACTGGACGATACTATGCTGGTGTCGCGATGATGGAGTGTAGCCAGGGTTTGGGAGTGGCTGCGGTGGCCACTGATGCGATGGAAAAAAACTATGGCACAGGTCGGTAGTGGATCTATGCCAGCGATGAAGAGAAAATGAAGAGCACGGTGGTGAATCTGCGCTGTGAGATCTGAACGTGATGACGGAAACCCACAAGAGGAGGGGGGGGTTCAAGAAGAGGAGATACCGAGAGGAATCTCGTTCGCGCCGACAGAGTTGCCTCTCACGACGGTTGCTGCGTCACCTCTGTGCCTCGCGCGAGTGGTCTGCAACTGTCGGGTGGCACCGGCAATGGCGTTGAGTGCGGTGGCTTGGCGTTGTTGGGGTGGCAATGAGAAGAGGAGGAGATGAGATGTGTGAGGGAGAGGAAGAGGATGGCGTGGGTGAGAGGAAGATTGGGAATTTAGGGCTTGGCAAAAACTTAGGTTTGGATTTATTGAAATTTATTAACTCTCACTTCCAGGTATTCCAAATAGGTTTTTCTCGAGCCCATAAGTGCATCCCCTCTAAATACAACATATGAGCTCCGATTAATTCTCAGAAAAGTTCTAAAAATCTCTAAAAAATCCAATAAGATTATCTGTTAAATAAACTTATTATTTAATTACTATTTGGGTGTCGTATTTTACATTCTCCCCCACTAATAAAAATTTGATCCCCAAATTTACTGCTCAACTCAGGGATCCTCATTTAAAGGTAACCACCCAATAACATACTCATATACCACTCCATCCAAGTATCATAACAAATCTTCCACTACAAAAGATGGCTCTGTGGGTTATGAGCTCACCCTGCTTCCGCTACTCACCCACTGCTGCCTAACCAACGGTGGGTAAATCAATTTCATATGAAATTCATAATCCCCTATCAACAGATCCTCAAACATTTGTATAAGGCGCTCAAACTATCCATTTGTCTGAGGGTGGAAAGCTATATCACAACAAAGTTCAATACTCATAGCTTGCTGTAAACACTACTAGAACCACGATGTGAATCACGAATCTCCATCTGGTACAATACTCAGAGATATACCCTAAAGTCCGGTGATCTCTCTACAGTATAACCTAGCTAATTGATCCATCAAATCCATCCTACGAATCGATAGCTAGGGAGAACCTTCGCCAACCCAACAATGTTTACCCAAAGCATCATATCCTCTCCATGTCTTGGGTAATCACACAATAAAGTCCATCGTAACATACTCTCATTTTCATTCCAGTATCTAAAACAACAGAAACTATCCTACTAGTATCCGTTGTTCAACCTCCACTGGTTAACATACTAGACCTCAAGTTACAAAGTCCATAATGTCTTTCTTCATGTCGTTCCACCAATATGAACTCTTCAAGTCTCTATACATCGGGTACTACCCGCATGTATCGCCAATCTGGATAAGTGTGCTTCCTGGAGTACCTCCTCCCAGACTGGATGTGACTCAGGAACACACACATAATCTCCCACGAAAATAAAGATTCTCATTCTAAGTACACGAGAATTCTGTCTACTGGCATAAGACTACTCTACTCATGCTACATCAAAACTGCACCAAACTCTGGATACGATACATCTGTGTAGAGTACAAATCCATCTACATTAGAAAGTAATATTAAGACGGGTGCAGTTAATAGCATTTCATTTCAACTCCAGAAACTGGTCTCAAATGCATAAGTCCAGGAAAATTCCACACTCTTCCTAGACGACTCAAATCAATGACACAATAACGTTGGAGAAACCCTCGACCAATCTCTAGTAATACCCAGCCAGACCAAGGAAGCTGTAAGTCTCCTGTACAGACTTCAACTACTCCCAACTGGTAACAACTTTTATCTTCTATGGATCCACTAATATACCCCTGCTAAAGAAAATATATCCCAAACAATCCATAGAAGACAATCGAAATGCGTACAATCGAACTCCGCATAAAGATGTTCTCGTCAAACATCTTCAAAACTATGCGAAGAGGGTGTTCGTAATCCACCTCGGATCAGGAATATATCACAATATTGTCAATAAAGACAATATCAACTGATGCAAATACCCTAAGAATACTAAATTCATCAAGTCCATGGCAATATCTAGGGTACTGTAGCCTAAATGGAAATATCAAGGACTCCTAATGTCCGTACAACAAGCATACTCAAAATCATATCACTACAATAAGTCTGTAATCGGCTCACCAACTAAAATCACCAACTTGAAATCATCACAACACCAATCAACCTAATAGTTTCCTGCACCATGATAGAGAAGAGGAATGCATCCATCCTTCAACACCCACTACAAACAAACTTCAACATATCCACTATGGTTCAACATTGCACGTCATGTTGTTCCACTACAGGAACTATATCTAGTGGGAAAATCCATTCACGTATATCTTTAGTGAGACAGACCAGTCATGTACTCACCAATCTAATTTCCCACTGATCCACTCTCATCATGAGCTACAATCAAGATGTGAAAATATATCACCATCCTACCAAAAGTGTAGTACAACTGAAAATCCAAGAGCGTCCCTTGATTTCCTGATCAGTGACCAACAACTCTCCAAATGGTAGAAATACGGTCAATCCATGAGATATGAGTATACAAAATTATACTAATTTTATCCATAAATATCCAAAGAATATGTCAAATCTTATCCTTCAGATATTCAAATATCCACAATAAAGGAATGACAACCCAAAGTCCAAAGGATCACTCAACCCCCTGACTGAGAGTCTACCCATCCAGAAAATATCACCACAAATCTCATACTCATACCCGTAAATGTCTTCCGACGAATGTCGATAAAATATCGAACACCCAGATCTAACATATAAACTTTTTAGTAAATGATCGTGTGGTCAAGGTCTTGAGTTACTTATAGAGACAATGTTAGCTGAGTCGACTAAACATTGTCTTGCAACACCTCATACTACGATTGCTCCACCTGAGGTTCAATAACCTTTAGTGACGAGCAATGGACACAAGGGTAGAGGACCACCCTCAGTAAATAGCTAACCGACATAACTGTCGATCGTCACTCTGCTCCTCAAAGATTATTATCTGATATTTCCACACGATAATGATGGAACTTTGTAGGTGTTAAGCAATTAACACCACATACACTGCATCACTACAGATCATATTGTTGGTGCGGGAAGCATCCGACGATTGAACTCGTATTTTGATAATGCCAAAGGATTCAAAGTTAAGATGTTTAGTGATCTAACAAATCTGTTAAGCGTTTCAGGAAAAGACCTAACTGTGGTTAGGCAAGGTAAAAACCCTAGGGGGTGGTAACCCTAGGTCATAGGGGGTGGTAACCCTATGCGGAAAGTCTTGGCAGGTCGAAGGCTTCAAGCAAAAGTCCTAGGGGGTGGTAACCCTAGGTGGAAAGTCCTGGTGTCGCGAACCAGGTGAAAGACTGGACTAGCCGGGAAGCGGATGTCCAACAGAAAGTACGGAAGCTTCGAGTGCTGAGGAAAAGTCCAGTCAATCTGGAGAATCGCACTGGCAGCAGGTAAATCTCCTAAGTGGAGTAGATGAGGATGCATTCCCCGCAGAGGGAACAGTAGGTGTCGGGTCGACCTAGGGTTTCCGGTTGGAAACCCGAAGTCAGACTCGGACAGTCCGGAGACTGTCAAACTTTCACTTCTATACTATCACTTATGTGTTATGAGCTAACTTTGTGCTGCAGGGTATTTTTGTGTTTAACATATCTTGTAGGGACCAAAGTACAAAATTGACCTCGGATGAGCAGTATCGAGGCGCCTCCATGGAGCTTGGAGGCGCCTCGGGTGCAAAACCTGAACTGGCTGCGAAGTAAGCTTGGAGGCGCCTTGAAGGAAGCCAAGGCACCTTGGACAGCTTGATGAAGGCGCCTTGGAGAGGCTGAAGGCGCCTTGAACCTGATAAGGTTCGACCAGTTCAGCCCTTATCTCCGTGGCTGACTCGGCTCATTCAAGACGCCTTGGTGAACAGTGGAAGGCGCCTTGAACACCCTTTATAAGGGATCTCGACCAGCAGCTCATTACAACAATTCCAAGTGATCCCTATACGCGATTAGCTGCTAACGAAAGGTTCCCGAAGTGCTGCGACTACTTTCCGACGGCCCTGAGCTTCAGAATTCATATCTCTAAGTGTTGTCGGTATTTTTAATTACTGTTTTAATTTGTACATAGATTGTAATAATTCTCGTAATTATAGTTGTTGCCCACGGAAAGCGATCAAGGATCGCGGGCCTTCGAGTAGGAGTCGTCACAGGCTCCGAACGAAGTAAATCCACTGTGTTCATCTGCTTGTTCTTTAATTCCGCTGCGTTTATTTTTACTCGTACGAATTCGAAAAGTGTGAAAGCGGCGAGCGCTATTCACCCCCCCCCCCTCTAGCGCTTCTCGATCCAACAATTGGTATCAGAGCGGGGTAGCATTGATCTGGTGCAACCACCAATCACGTAATTTTTCGCGGTGTTTTAAATTTTTTGGAGTCAACTGAAATTAGTATTATTACTATATTCCAAATTTTTTTCGTTCGTATCGATCTCGCTCGAACTTGGTGCAACACCACTCGAGTTAGTTCTTTTTCAATTCTTTACTCCCGCACTGCTAATCCAAGACATAGTCTTGGGACATATTTTTTTTCTCTTCCTTTTTGCATATTCTCTCAATGACCCAACAAGAGGGTTTCAGCACCGTCCGTCCCCCGCTCTTCTCCGGAGAAGATTTCAAGTACTGGAAGGGACGGATGGAGACGTTTCTAAAGATCCAGTTCGAGATGTGGATGATCATCCGAACTGGATTTCAACTACCGACTGACACAGATGGCAAACCTACTCCTTGCGAAGACTGGGAACCCTCCCTCATCAAGAAAGTGGAAGCCAACGCCAGAGCTACCTGCACCCTCCAGTATGGACTGACCAAAGAGGAGCTCAACAGAGTTGGTCCATTCTCATCAGCAAAGGAGCTTTGGGAAAAGCTGATTGAACTTCACGAGTGAACCTCTGACACAAAGGTGAGTAAACGTGATTTACTACTTAATAAATTATATAATCTGAAAATGCAGGAAGGTGAGACGACAAGCTCTCTACACACAAGAATTCAAGACATCCTCAACTCTCTCCACGGAATAGGGCAAAAGGTAGAGAATAGGGACGTCATAAGGTATGCATTAAATTCGTTTCCAAGGAGTACATTGTGGGCATCAATGGTAGATGCCTACAAAGTCTCCAAGGATTTGTCTTTAATAAAATTAGATGAATTATTCTGTGAATTTGAATTACATGAGCAGACTAATGCACAGCCGACCGAGAAGGGGGTTGCTTTGATTGCAGGTGCTAGTCGAACACGCGAACCGAGAGCACGACGAAGAACTGAACCTAAATCGGAAGAAGATCCCGACTCAGACGATGAAGACGACGAACTAACAACCGAGCTCGTGAACCTCGTAAAGAAGCTCTACAAGAAGAAGAAGGGCTTCAACAAGAAAGATCTAAAGAAGGTGGTACAAACCAAGGAGGTTCAACCAAGTTCGAAAGGTAAGTTCGAAGTTATCTGCTACGGGTGCAACCAGAAGGGGCACATCAAGGCCAACTGCCCAAATCCAAAGGAAGCTAAGAAGCAGAGAAGGAAGAAGGCCCTGAAGGCGACGTGGGACGAATCTTCTTCGGAAGACGACGACGACGAACTTGATCAGACAAGCCTACTTGCTCTGATGGCCAGGGACTAGATTGACAGATCCGAGAGCGAGAGTGAGTCGGAGGCCGAATCCGAGCGAAGCCACTGATCCGTATCCGATTCCGAACGGCTAGATCCCGCTGTAAGTATCCCTCGTCTAAATAATCTAGTCAATTATTTGTTGCGCAAACTAGCTAAGTCGAACCTTAAGGTCAAGTCACTTCTAAAGGAAATAGTAGTCCTTAAAGAAGTGACTAACTCTAAATCATTACCTGACCAAGTTCAGACTAGAAATTCAACCCAAGTTCAAAAACTTGAGGAAGAAAACTTTGGTCTGAAAAATCAGGACAAGAATTTAAAAAATACTTTAGAACGGTTTTCCTTAGGTTTCAAGAATCTTGACTTAATTCTTGGAACACAAAAAGTCATATATAATAGAACTGGGCTAGGATATAAAACTAAAAAGAAATATAAATCTTATTTATCCTTAATAAACAAACCAAATAGTAAGGTAATCCAAGCATGGGTCCCCAAGTCCAAATTGGTCAATCAACTTAGACTTGGTCAATACTGGGTCCCGAAGGATCAAATACACTACCTCGATAGGCTATATCGAGGCTATGATTTAGGGGGAGCAAAAAGAAAAACGATATTAATTAAACGAACTTAAAATTCAAAATTAAATTAAAATTCAAAATTCAAAATTAAAAAATTTGAAATTAAATTAAAATTCAAAATTAAATTCAAAATTCAAAATTAAATTAAAAATTCAAAATTAAATTAAAATTTTGAAATTAAATTAAAATTCAAAAATTGAAATTAAATTAAAAATTAAATTAAAAATTCAAAATTAAATCAAAATTCAAAAATTCAATCAAATAAAAATTTAGAAGGAGGATCCAGAATAGCTAGCACCCCTAACTAAACTACCCGACTGGGTAACCGAACTTAATCTACCCGAAATGGGTAAACAAGAGTAAACTACCCGGCAGGGTAATTAAGGTTAGAAAAAATGGGTTAGGTTTAACTTGACCCACGGTACTGGTGAAGTTTTTGGATGATAGTACGTTAGGGAAGCTTGGGCATCGCATGTCTAGGAAGATATGACTTCGACCTGGTGCATTTGGCCAAGTGGAACTGACCGAAGCTACCCTTAAATAGATCCTAACCAGTTAGACCAAGGTTTAGTATTAAGTTCAATGGGTAGGACTATTTGGAAAACCTCGAAGGCATGGTTAATTTAATGAGTTCCTTGTGACTCACCATAACCCAGAAGTTTATCCAAAGAATGCCCACTTGTTGAACCAAAAGCTAAACTTGAATCTAACACAAAGTTAAACCAGACCCTAAATTTCAATCATAATTCATCTCACAACAATTATAGGATACCTTGATTGAAAATTTAGATCAGGTGAGATGACTAAGGAATAAAAATTAATTCAAATTAAATTAGAATAAAAATTAATTCAAATTAAATTAGAATAAACATTAATTAAAATTAAATTTGGAATAAAACATAAAGTCAAATTAAATTGGGAATACAGAAATTATTTTCAAAATTAATTAACTTAAAATTATTTTCAAATTAATTAACTTAAAATTATTTTCAAAATTAATAAACTTGAAATTATTCTAAAAATTAATTAACTTAAAATTATTTTCAAAATTAATTAACTTGAAATTATTTTTAGAATTAATTAACTTTAAATTATTTTCAATATTAACTAACTTAAAATTATTTTCAAAATTAATTAACCTGAAATCATTTTCAAAATTAATTAATTTAAATTATTTTCAAAATTAATTAACTTAAATTATTTTCAAAATTTAATAAACTTAAAATTATTTTCAAAATTTAATAAACTTAAAATTATTTTCAAAATTAATTAACTTAAATTATTTTCAAAATTAATTAACTTAAAATTATTTTCAAAATTAATTAACTTAAAATTATTTTCAAAATTTAATAAACCTATAATTATTTTCAAAATTTAATAAACATAAAATGATTTTCAAAATTAATTAACTTAAAATTATTTTCAAAATTAATTAACTTAAATTATTTTAAAAATTAATTAACTTGAAATTATTTTCAAAATTAATTAACTTAAATTATTTTCAAAATTAATTAACTTAAATTATTTTCAAAATTTAATAAAATTAAAATTATGTTCAAAATTTAATAAACTTAAAATTATTTTCAAAATTAATTAACTTAAAATTACTTTCAAAATTTAATAAACAACAAATTATTTTCAAAATTTAATAAACTTAAAATTATTTTCAAAATTAATTAACTTAAAATTATTTTCAAAATTAATTAACTTAAAATTACTTTCAAAATTTAATAAACTTAAAATTACTTTCAAAATCTAATAAACTTAAAATGATTTTCAAAATTAATTAACTTAAAATTATTTTCAAAATTAATTAACTTAAAATTATTTTCAAAATTAATTAACTTAAATTATTTTCAAAATTAATTAACTTAAATTATTTTCAAAATTAATAAACTTAAAATTATTTCCAAAATTTATTAACTTAAAATTATTTTCAAAATTAATTAACTTAAAATTATTTTCAAAATTAATTAACTTAAAATTATTTTCAAAATTAACTAACTTAAAATTATTTTCAAAATTAACTAACTTAAAATTATTTTAAAAATTAATTAACCTAAAATTATTTTCAAAATTAATTAACTTAAAATTATTTTCAAAATTAATTAACCTAAAATTATTTTCAAAGTTAATAAACTTAAAATTATTTTCAAAACCTAATTAGCTTAAAAGTATTTGTTAGAAATCATTAACTTAAAACCTTTTCCAAAACTTTTCAAAACATTAATTTAATCAAACATCTCACAAACACCCATAGGATTAATTGATTGCTGACTTAGATTGGGTGTGATAGGAAAACTAAGGAGTCTACTTCAATTAAGCTATCTTTGAATCCATTAAAAGGAAACCAATTCAACTACTTCATGTGTAGGAATTGGATCAATGGATGTTGGATAGTGGATGCTCTAGACACATGACTGGAGATAAGTTGAAGTTTACTAAACTCAAATACAAGAATTTAGGATCGGTTGCATTCGGCAACGACGGTAAACTGAAAGTAATCGGAAAAGGTAATATTGAACTTAATTCTGACCTCATTATTCGAAATATTTTATTGGTTGAAAATTTTAACTTTAATTTACTAAGTATAAGTCAATTGTGTGATAGTGGATACTTAGTCAATTTTGACAAATCTGGGTGTTTAGTTAAAAACATCGAAAACCCTGAAATCAGACTTCAAGGACTTAGAAAAAATAACATCTACACAATTGACCTATAAATATCCTCAATAAAGTGTCTCATGACACAACAAGAGGAAACCCAACTGTGGCACAGAAGATTGGGTCACACTCACACTAGACTCATTTCTAAAATGATTCAAAATGGTCTAGTTAGAGGTTTGCCAAAATTAAAATTCATTGAAAACTCAATCTGTAATGCTTGTCAACAAGGAAAATAAACCAAATCAACACACAAGTCAACGAATCTAGAAAGAACTAACTCTGTGCTTGAGCTCCTTCACCTTGACCTATTTGATTCACATGGAGCCAAGTCACTAAGCAAGAACCAGTATTGCTTAGTTATAATTGATGACTACTCTAGATTCACATGGGTAAAATTTCTAAAAATAAAAGATGAAACCTTACAAATATTTAGTAATTTCTGCAAATTAACAGAAAATGAAAAAGATACTAAAATTAAACGTATCAGAAGTGATCATGGGGGGGGGGGATTTGAAAATCATAGGTTTACCCAATTTTGTAAAATAAATGGATACCAACATGAATTTTCATGTCCTAGAACCCCCCAATAAAATGGTCTAGTGGAACGTAAAAATAGAACCCTACAAGAAGCAGCTAGAACCATGCTAAATGAGTATAACTTAAATCATCAATTTTGGGCCGAAGCCATAAATACAGCAAATTATATTCAAAACAGAATTCTAATTAACAACCTCACAATAAAACACCTTATGAAATATATTACCATAAAATTCCCAACCTAAACTATTTAAAAGTATTTGGTTGTAAAGTTCACATTTTAAATACTAAAGATTACTTAGGAAAATTTACACCCAAATCTAACCAAGGAATATTTTTAGGATACTCCTCAACCAGTAGGGCCTTTAGAGTATATAATCAAAATACCTTAAAAGTTGAAGAAACAACTAATGTAATCTTTGATGAAAAAAACAACCTACCTAATATAAATGAAAATATTGACATCAATCCAAGAACTATAGAAGATGATGAAATCCAACCTAACCTTAATAAACCAGAAGAACCAATTTCTGACCCACACATAAGACCAACTAGAGTAAGTACCTCTCACCCACCTGACCAAATTTTGGGTGACCCAAACCTAGGAGTCAGAACTAGATCCTCCTATAGAAACCTGAGTCAGATTGCCCTTATTTCTAAAATTGACCCTAAGACTATAGAAGAAGCCTTACCTGACCCAGACTGGGTTATTGCTATGCAAGAAGAATTAGCCCAATTTGATAGAAATCAAGTCTGGGAACTTATACCTAAACCAGTAGATAAGTCCATAATTGACACCAAATGGGTATTTAGGAACAAATTGGATGATCAGGGTGATATAGTACAAAATAAGGCAAGACTAGTGGCCAAAGGGTTCAGTCAGGTTGAAGGTTTGGACTATGATGAAACCTATGCACCAGTAGCTAGACTTGAATCCATTAGGATGCTACTGGCTTATGCAGCACATAAATGATTTAGACTATACCAAATGGATGTCAAGTCAGCCTTTTTAAATGGGTTTATTAAAGAAGAGGTCTATGTAAGCCAACTCCCAGGATTTGAGGACTTAGACTATCCTAGTCATGTATTTAAATTGAAAAAGGCTTTATATGGACTTAAACAAGCCCCTAGAGCATGGTATGAACGGTTATCCAATTATTTAATATCCAAAGGCTTTAAACAAGGTAACATCGATCCGACCCTATTTGTAAAAATCATAGAAAAAGACATCTTAATAGCCCAAATCTATGTTGATGATATAATCTTTGGCTCAACTAATTCTAAATTTCTAAAAGAATTCGTTAAATTAATGGAAAATGAATTTGAAATGAGTATGGTTGGAGAACTAAATTTTTTCTTGGGTTTACAAATTAAGCAAACTAAAGATGGTATTTATATTTATCAAACTAAATATGCTAAAGAATTAATTAAAAAATTTGGCATGGAGAATTCAAAGATAATTAATACACCAATGGATACTAATGCTAAAATTGACTCAGACTTAGAATGTAAACCAGTAGATTTGAAATACTATTGAAGTGCGATAGGAAGTCTACTGTACCTTACTGCGAGTCGACCAGACATAATTTTCGCAGTAGGTATGTGTGCACGATATCAATCTTGTGCAAAAGAGTCTCACTTAACCCTTGTCAAAAGAATCCTTAGGTACGTTAAAGGAACTCTAAATGTAGGACTATGGTACCCTAGATCTGGCACTCTTGACCTAACCGGCTATTCTGACTCAGACTATGCCAGATGCAAGCTAGATAGAAAAAGCACAAGCGGTAGTTGTCAATTTCTAGGACAATGCCTAGTAAGTTGGTCTAGTAGAAAGCAATATTGTGTTGCTTTATCTACCACTGAAGCTGAATATATAGCCTTAGGTGAATGCGCATCTCAATTACTATAGATGATGCATACTCTTAAAAACTATCAACTGGAATATCATAAAACAAAAATCTCAATGTTAGCTAGAGCCCTAGAGCCAATCATTTGATGATTGTATTTTGGACTTGTTGTATCATATTCTATATAAATAAAGGCATTTGGTTTTTGGTTATTATACTTACTTGTATTGGTGCCAAATAAACTAAGTATAATAACGTCCTTGAGTAGACGGTTCTCACCTATATCAATCGGTTAGTTGTACCGATAGTGAGATGATATAGGGAACACTACTCTTAATCATTCCTAGTCAAGTATTAACATTCAGGGACAATGTTAATGCAATAAGACTAGCGTGTAGGTCAACTCGATGACTTGATCTCACAAGTCATGGATATAGAGATATCAAGTTGACACATGGGTATGCATTGGAGAATGTATACTGAATGACTCGCCATGAGAAAGTATCATGGATCGTTATATGAGTGTCATATACTTTCTCATATGGCTATTAGTATGACTACTAGTCCTTAGACCTGAAGTCACCATGGATCCCTGCATAAGGAGTTATGTACTTTGGTTTCGTCAAACGTCACCCGTAACTGGGTGGACTATAAAGGCGATTACTGGGTATGTAACGAATTATGCAGAGGGATGTGAGTAATGTAGATGAGATCTATCCCTCCTATATGATGGGAGCGACATCGATATTCTTGATAGAGTGAGACCATGAAGTGCATGGCCATGCCCAAATGAGTCAATATAGGATATTGAGCTCTTTTGATTGAGTGAGTCTACTTGGAGTTCAAGATTTAGATTGATTGGAGGATGACACGGTCTATGCCTCACATTGATTAATCTAGATGTCTAGGATAGAAGGACACTTGTCATATTTTGTGAGGAGTCACAATTAGTAGTCACAAGGTGATGTTGGATCTCAACATTCTTGTAACTTGGGTAGTAATGATGTGTTGCTAGATACCGCTCATTACTTATGCTCCTAAATGGGTTTAGGGGCATTGCCAATGTTACAAGAACCTATAGGGTCACACACTAAGGGCAATTAGATGGAGATTAGGTTCATTAGATGAACTTAAATGATTACGTTCATATGATGAACCAAATTGGATTAAGAGTAATCCAAAGTAGGCTAATTGAGTTGGACTCAATTTGGTTCATGTGTTAAGTGAGTCTAATTTGGACTTAGACTCATTTAATTAATTTAATTCAATGAATAGAGATTCATTAAATTAAAATTGACTTGAACCAATGGTTAGATTAGATCAACCAAGGGAGAGAAGTGGTCAAGTTTGACTTGACTTAAGTAGGAAGATGAAGAGTCAAGTTTTGACTTGACTTTGACTTGACCAATGCCACATCATCAAGGCTTCTTCATTTGGTCAAGTTTGACTTGACCAAATGCCACCTCATGGAGGAGATCAAGAGACTTGACTCTTGATATTCCATGGGGGTTACATGCCTTGAAGTGGCCGGCCACTTTTAGGTGGAATGAAAATTGATTTTTTCATTCAAGTGGTTGTAACTCCATCTTCTTCTTCCTCTTGAGTTTTCTTCTTGCTCTCCCTCTCCTCCCTACTGATCTCAAAGGTTGCTAGCACATCCTTAGAGATTTTTCTCCATCTCTTGCTTGTGTGGATACACATAGAGAAGTGTCTACTTTGACACTTTCGAGATCCGGCGAACCGAGGACAAGCGGGATTGCGAAGGGCTTCGCATCGAAGGTATAAATCTTTCTTCATGTAGGTCTAGGAGTAGATCTAAGTTGTAAACTCGTAGTCGTAAATTTTATTCTATACTCTTCGCACGAGATCCAGTGGCATGGGTGATTCAGGATTTTCGCGACGCGAAAATGCGGTTTTCGCGGCCCGAAAAATCCAGCAGTGGTATCAGAGCCACGTGCGAAGCGAGTACGAGTTTAGATTCATATTTTTATGAAAAATATAGATCTGTAAACTTTCTGTAAATTCATGTTTTTATAGTTTTAATGGGTATTTTTCTCGTAGAAGCGAAGCACAAGTGTTTAGACACTTGTAGGCTTCGACTACCGAGAAGAATTTTCTGAAACGGCAATGTTTCGTCCCAAAATTTTTGGGACAGCGGGCTTAGGCACTATTAGATCGCAAAGGAACCTTCGCGATGGTTAGATCGCGGGTAGGGGCGCTGCCCCTGGCCCCGCAAGGGGATTCGTTCCGCGATTGCGCCCGAAAACGGTAAACGGGACCGCCGGAAAAAATTTACTCATAAAATTGTAAAACATTATGAAAATTACAGAAAATTATGAAAAATATATAATTTAGAATTATATATTAATTTTGTGATAGTCATGGCCCAAAAAGACCCAATAAGATTGGAATTGTGTTGTAATTCATATTACGGCCTGCGCGCCGTTATTTGTGATGTGTGTGCTGTATTTATTTTTTTTATTTTTATTTTCATGACCTGCACGTCGTGCCTTTCTCTTATATTCTGGTTGTAAATTAGATTTAGACTCGAATGTAACTCGAGTTTCAAAATTGTAATGTAAATTTTGAAGCGGTGGAAGGTCCACACGAGATGGAGTTACGAGGAAGGCACGAGCAACACGAGGTGGTCAACGGAAGGAGCTTGAGAAGCTGTTGACCTTAGGTTGATCATCCGATCTTCTCATTGGCTTGAGAAGATCGTAGTAGGGCCATGACTAAATCACAAATTAATTTAATTAATTGCTTTTGTGTGTATGTGATGCATGCTAGTTAATTAAGTAATTAATTAGTGCCTAACGATTAGATTAGATCTAAGTCGTGCACATGATGCACCCTTCGATTAGATTAGATCTATCGAGTATATGATACACATCATCATTTAGATTAGATCTAAATCACGTCAACTCGTAATGCCTACCATGCCGTGATACCTACCACTACCTTGATCGCATGTAGTTGTTGAATCTGTCAAAGCAGAGCAACACATACTATCTTGGTAGGGTACGGAGAGACAATCTTGGTCCCGCCTATCAACGCATGGGTGAGTACAACTCAATTAGATTGAGTATTCCTAGTTAACTCGGTTGGATCGAGTATAACTATAGGCATTCTTCCAACGGTTGGAAAGTTAGGTGAAAATCACATATATATTAACTCTCGGGCATATTAGCCAAAGCTAACTCAAGTTTTAATATAAATGCGGATTTTGATTCTATAAACAAGAGTTGCATAGAGATGTAATTGGTAATCGTTACCTACCGATCATACTAAGTCTTGGGTGTATTAGCCAAAGCTAACTCAAGGGTTAGTATGATGTGGATCTTGTCCCACATGAATTATAGAATTCAGTGGGAGCATCATTTAGTTAAAGGCCTAATTAAATGATTAAGAATATGATATTTATTTCTACATTTATTTCTGTTATAGATTACCATGACGTCGAATAGGAACACCTTCTCTCTGTGATCTGTTCTTAAGAAGGACAAGCTCAACGGAGCAAATTTTCTGGACTGGTACAGGAACCTGAGAATAGTTCTCACCCAAGAACGTAAACTGTACGTTCTGGAGCAGCCCATTCCGGAGGCTCCTCCTGCCACTGCCCCGCGAGCTGACCGAGATGCTTTCAAGAAGCATCAAGATGGCGCATTAGATGTGTCTTGTCTAATGCTCGCGACCAAGAACTCTGAGCTTCAGAAGCAACACGAGTTAATGGGCGCTTACGATATGGTTGAACATCTTCGTCAACTGTATCAAGGTCAAGCGAGGCATGAGAGATTTGAGATCTCAATGGCACTGTTTCAGTGCAAGATGTCAGACGGGGCTCCAGTAGGGCCATATGTACTCAAAATGATTGGGTACATAGAGAACCTACAAAGGTTGGGGTTCCCTCTTGGCCAAGAGCTGGCTACTGACCTAATCTTGCAATCCTTGCCGGATAGCACAGTCAATTCGTTCTAAACTACAATATAAACGAGATTGACAAGCCACTACCCGAGTTGCTTAGCATGTTAAGAACTGCTGAGCTAAACCTTAAGAAGGCTAAGCCCAACACTGTTCTGATGGTTCAGAAACATAAGGGCAAGGGCAAGCCCAAAGGGAAGGGAAAGTCCCAAGCCAAGGGCAAAGGCAAGGCACTGAAGCCTAAAGGAGGGGTCTCCAAGGATGCTACCTGCTTCCACTGCGGTCAGACCGGGCACTGGAAAGGGAACTGCAAGGTATACTTGGAGGATCTTAAGAAGAAGTGAAGTGAGACTTCCACTTCAGGTATATATGTTATAGAAGTCAATCTATCTATTTCTACATCATGGGTACTAGATACTGGATGTGCTTCTCACATTTGTACTGATGTGTAGGCGCTGAGAAATAGCAAGGCATTGACAAAGGGCGAGGTGGACCTACGAGTAAGCAATGGAGCACGGGTTGCTGCTGTTGCTGTAGGGACTTACTTTCTATCTCTGCCCTCTGGGCTTGTACTATAGTTAGTCGATTGTTGTTATGTGCCTGCATTAACTAAGAACATTATATCAGTTTCTTGTTTGGACAAGAAAGGTTTCTCGTTTACTATAAATAACAAATGTTGTTCCGTCTATTTAAACGATATGTTCTATTATAGTGCACCTCAAATAAACGGACTCTATATTCTAGACCTTGAGAGCCCTATCTATAACATAAATACCAAGAGGTTCAAGTCAAATGACATGAACCAAACCTACCTCTGGCACTGTCGCTTAGGTCATATAAATGACAAGCGCTTATCCCAGCTCCATAAGGATGGTTTGCTGGACTCATTTGATTTTGAATCATATGAGATATGCGAGTCATGCCTACGAGGCAAGATGACCAAGACTCCCTTTAGTGGGCACAGCAAGAGAGCGACTGATTTGTTAGGACTTATACATAGTGATGTATGTGGCCCTTTCAATGTCGCTACTAGAGGTGGTTATAGGTACTTCATCACATTTACTGATGACTTCAGTAGATATGGTTATGTGTACTTGATGCCACATAAGTCTGAATCCTTTGAAAAGTTCAAAGAATTCAAGAATGAAGTACAGAACTAGCTTGGCAAGAGTATTAAGATACTTCGATCCGATCGAGGTGGAGAATACCTTAGCCATGAGTTCCGTGACTATCTAGCTGAGTGTGGGATTCTATCCCAACTCACTCCTCCTGGAACACCACAGTGGAATGGTGTATCCGAAAGGAGGAATCGTACCTTATTAGATATGGTACGATCTATGATGAGTCACACAGATCTTCCGACATACCTTTGGGGCTATGTTTTAGACACGGCAGCTTTTATACTCAACCGAGTTCCATCCAAGGCCGTGATAAAGACACCATATAGGATATGGACTGGGAGAGATGCCCAGGTGTCTTTCATGAGGATTTGGGGTTGTGAGGCTTACGTTCGACGTCAAGTCTCAGACAAATTAGGACCCAAATCCGACAAGTACTTTTTCATTGGATATCCCAAGGAAACTAAGGGATATTACTTCTACATTCCCAGTCAGTACAGTGGCAAAGACTGAGGTCTTTCTAGAAAGGGATTTTGTTTCTAGAAAGACTAGTGGGAGCGCGTTCGATCTTGAAGAAGTTCAAGATGCGAACAATAGCACTGATGCCTCGATGGAAATTGAACTGGAACCACAAAGTGTTGTGGATGATGTTGTTCCACAAGGAGTTGAGGAACAACAACCAGTTCAAGTAGACATACCTCTTCGCAGGTCTGATAGGGTACGTCATCAGCCTGAGAGATACTCATTTCTCTTGTCTGACCATGATGACATTATGCTCATAGAGGATGAGCCTACCACCTATCAGGAAGCTGTGATGAGACCAGATTCCGAGAAATGGATAGAAGCCATGAGATCCGAAATGGAATCAATGTACACCAACCAAGTATGGACTTTGGTTGATCCACCTGAAGGGGTAAAATCCATTGGGTGTAAGTGGGTCTTTAAGAGAAAGACTGACATGGATGGACTTATCTATAAGGGTCGCTTGGTAGCTAAAGGTTTCAAGCATATTCATGGTATTGACTATGATGAAACCTTTTCTCTAGTAGCGATGTTTAAGTCCATTCGGATCATGCTTGCTATTGCAGCCAACCATGACTATGAGATATGACAGATGGATGTCAAAACCACGTTTCTGAATGGAAACCTGCTCAAGGATGTGTACATGACACAACGTGAGGGTTTTGTAGATCCACAGCATACTAGCAGAGTATGCAAGCTGCATAGGTTCATTTATGGACTAAAGCAAGCTTCTCGGAGCTGGAATCTTCGATTCGATGATGCAATCAAACAGTTTGGTTTCATCAAGAATGAAGATGAACCTTGTGTCTACAAGAAGGTTGTAGGGGACATAGTTGTCTTCCTCATATTGTATGTGAATGACATACTGCTCATTGGGAAGGACATCCTTATGCTTCAGTCTGTCAAGACATGACTAGGGAGTTGCTTCTCAATGAAGGACTTAGGTGGAACATCCCGCATTCTAGGGATACAGATCTATAGAGATAGATCTAATAGATTGCTTGGCCTAAGTCAGAGTACATACATTGACAAGGTACTCCTACGGTTTGCCATGCAGAACTCCAAAAAGG
The DNA here is from genome assembly GCF_018446385.1 of Zingiber officinale. Taxonomy (NCBI): domain Eukaryota; kingdom Viridiplantae; phylum Streptophyta; class Magnoliopsida; order Zingiberales; family Zingiberaceae; genus Zingiber; species Zingiber officinale. The sequence goes on along the minus strand of NC_055986.1, from coordinate 14,633,407 downwards.
GATTTCTGCCGATGTCACATGGCGTGAGTCTTTCGAAGACTCAAGGTCCCTCTTCTAGAGAGGAGAGAGACCGCATGGATCAGATCCCTTATGCCTCAGCCATAGGATCGATCATGTACGCCATGCTATGTACTCAACCTGATGTCTCGTATGCTTTGAGCATAACGAGCAGATACCAGTCAGATCCAGGTGAAAGTCACTGGATAGCGGTCAAGAATATTCTTAAGTACTTAAGAAAGACTAAAGAATATTTCTTGATATATGGAGGCGATGATGAGCTAGCTGTAAAGGGATACAGTGATGCTAGCTTCCAGACCGACCAGGATGACTATAGATCACAGTCGGGTTTCGTATTTTACATTAATGGTGGTGCTGTCAGCTGGAAGAGTTCGAAGCAGGATACAGTAGCTAATTCTACAACAGAAGCCAAGTATATTGCTGCATCAGAGGCAGCAAAGGAGGCAGTTTGGATCCGCAAGTTCATCACTGAACTTGGGGTGGTTCCTAGCATTGCTGACCCCATTGAGCTCTATTGTGACAACAATGGAGCTATAGCACAGGCGAAGGAACCTCGCTCACACCAGCGGACCAAACACATACTACGGCGCTTCCATCTCATTCGAGAGATCATCGAGAGAGGAGATGTGAAGATTTGTAGAGTACCTACAGAAGCTAACATCGCAGATCCCTTGACCAAGGCTTTGGCACAGAGGAAGCATGATGGTCACACTAGGTCATTGGGGCTTAGAGCCTACACTGATTGGCACTAGTGCTAGTGGGAGATTGTTAGCTAGAGCCCTAGAGCCAATCATTTGATGATTGTATTTTGGACTTGTTGTATCATATTCTATATAAATAAAGGCATTTGGTTTTTGGTTATTATACTTACTTGTATTGGTGCCAAATAAACTAAGTATAATAACGTCCTTGAGTAGACGGTTCTCACCTATATCAATCGGTTAGTTGTACCGATAGTGAGATGATATAGGGAACACTACTCTTAATCATTCATAGTCGAGTATTAACATTCAGGGACAATGTTAATGCAATAAGACTAGCATGTAGGTCAACTCGATAACTTGATCTCACAAGTCATTGATATAGAGATATCAAGTTGACACATGGGTATACATTGGAGAATGTATACTGAATGACCCGCCATGAGAAAGTATCATGGATCGTTATATGAGTGTCATATACTTTCTCATATGGCTATTAGTATGACTACTAGTCCTTAGACCTGAAATCACCATGGATCCCTACATAAGGAGTTATGTACTTTGGTTTCGTCAAACGTCACCCGTAACTGGGTGGACTATAAAGGCGATTACTGGGTATGTAACGAATTATGCAGAGGGATGTGAGTGATGTAAATGGGATCTATCCCTCCTATATGATGGGAGCGACATCGATATTCTTGATAGAGTGAGACCACGAAGTGCATGACCATGCCCAAATGAGTCAATATAGGATATTGAGCTCTTTTGATTGAGTGAGTCTACTTGGAGTTCAAGATTTAGATTGATTAGAGGATGACACGGTCTATGCCTCACATTGATCAATCTAGATGTCTAAGATAGAAGGACACTTGTCATATTTTGTGAGGAGTCACAATTAGTAGTCACAAGGTGATGTTGGATCTCAACATTCTTGTAACTTGGGTAGTAATGATGTGTTGCTAGATACCGCTCATTACTTATGCTCCTAAATGGGTTTAGGGGCATTGCCAACGTTACAAGAACCTATAGGGTCACACACTAAGGGCAATTAGATGGAGATTAGGTTCATTAGATGAACCTAAATGATTACGTTCATATGATGAACCAAATTGGATTAAGAGTAATCCAAAGTAGGCTAATTGAGTTGGACTCAATTTGGTTCATGTGTTAAGTGAGTGTAATTTGGACTTAGACTCATTTAATTAATTTAATTCAATGAATAAAGATTCATTAAATTAAAATTGACTTGAACCAATGGTTAGATTAGATCGACCAAGGGAGAGAAGTGGTCAAGTTTGACTTGACTTAAGTAGGAAGATGAAGGGTCAAGTTTTGACTTGACATTGACTTGACCAATGTCACATCATCAAGGCTTCTTCATTTGGTCAAGTTTGACTTGACCAAATGCCACCTCATGGAGGAGATTAAGAGACTTGACTCTTGATATTCCATGGGGGTTACATGCCTTGAAGTGGCCGGCCACTTTTAGGTGGAATGAAAATTGATTTTTTCATTCAAGTGGTTGTAACTCCATCTTCTTCTTCCTCTTGAGTTTTCTTCTTGCTCTCCCTCTCCTCCCTACTGATCTCTAAGGTTGCTAGCACATCCTTAGAGATTTTTCTCCATCTCTTGCTTGTGTGGATACACATAGAGAAGTATCTACTTTGACACTTTCGAGATCCGGCGAACCGAGGACAAGCGGGATTGCGAAGGGCTTCGCATCGAAGGTATAAATCTTTCTTCATGTAGGTCTAGGAGTAGATCTAAGTTGTAAACTTGTACTCGTAAATTTTTTTCTATACTCTTCGCACGAGATCCAGTGGCATGGGTGATTCGGGGTTTCCGCGACGCGAAAATGCGGTTTTCGCGGCCCGAAAAATCCAACACTCAATTGATAATATAAGTTCAATAAATCTAACGAAAAACCAATTCATCACTCAAGAACTAAACATATAGAAGTGAAGCACCATTTTATAAGGGATCATGTAGCTAAGGGTGATATTGCGCTCAACTATGTTGAGTCAAAATCAAACCTAGCTGACATCTTCACAAAGCCCTTCCCTGAACTTGAGTTCAGCTCACTTAGAAGACAAATAGAAATGTGTTGGGTAGAATAAAAATTGCTTTTCAAACTCATTGTCCTATTTCAAAACTGTTATCATTTTAAAAAATTCTAGGAAAATATTTATTTCAAAATCCCAATTTATTAGATTTTTCAAAAGTTGAACTTAGACTAGGCTTTCCCCTTAGATATCATGTTCCCCTAGACTTAAGCCAGAGCATCTCACAAACACCTAGGTATACCTTGCTTGTATTTGTAAAACATAGAACGGCGTGAGATGCATAGGATACAGCCTGGACTCAAGAATGCTTATTTCTGTACATCAATATGAGTCTGAGCGTTAAATACTTTATTAACAGTAATCCAGTCAAGTCTTCCAGTCTTAGTCAAATCTAACTGGACTAAATGACTTAACTCGACTAACCAAGTGAAAGCTGCTGTCCTCTAGGCAATCAGCAAGTAGCTATAGGTTAGACAGTTGGTGAAGGAAATAGATCTATTAAGGTTAAACATGCTTGCACTTTAGGGCTCTGATACCTGACCAAATCATATTCGATAATTTGTCTCATGCTTAATTTGACTCATGCTTGGACTTAAGGACCAACTGAATAATTAACCTCAATTTTTAGCTGCTCCCTCTTTGTTCTAAAATTCTTAATTTTACCCCTATTTTCAAAATCAAGTTATTCAAGTTAAGCTAAGTTTTTTTAAAAAAACTTAAGCTATATTTTTGAAATTCAATGTTTGCAAAAGACCTAGCAACCTTCATTTTTTTAAAACTTTTTAAGCTAAGGCTTCTCACAGAATCATTCGTTACTTAAAAGTATTAAAAAGCATATTTTTGCAAACTTTAAAAATTTCTGCTAAGCAAAAGTATCTTTCAAAATTTTCTTTCAAAAATCATTTAGTTCCAAAACTTCTCTTTTGACTCATATTTTCACTCACAAATTTGAAAATGAAAAGAAGTTTTGGTATTTCTTTATTCTTTCAAAAAGAAATTAGGTACACTTGTCTTTTCTCCAAAATTCAATGTTTTTAAATAACACAGTTGCAAAAGACTTAGCTAAGTAACTTCAAATCTCTTAGCAAATACTTTAGTCAATTTTGAAGAATATTTTTCAATTGTTTAAAAGGTGTTTTCAACATTAAGCTAAGTCAATCTCCCTTACTTATTTTGTTTCACTTAGCCTAAGATCCCTGTTTCACTTAGCTAAACGATGAAATCACTTATAAAATGCTAAGTGTTTTTGAAATTTTCTTTCTCTCTTTAGAAATCTATTGGCTATCTTTCTAACAAACAATTGTTTTTGGAAAATCATTGTCTATTCTACCAAAGCTAAGTATTCCACTACTTATTTTTGATATATGGTAAAGAGGGAGAGTAGCCAATTCAAAAGCCATTCAAAAGTAGCCAATTCAAAATTAATCGCAAAATATTATTTAAAGGGGGAGTAGTACTTAAGGGGGAGCTTTACAAGATCATTTTTGCTCGCCTTAAAAATCTTTTTCTTTATAATCGCTTTACTTGCATATCTGTTTACTTAACTTTGAATTTGAGTTGCCATAATCAAAAAGGGGGAGATTGTTGGTGCGGGAAGCATCCGACGATCAAACTCGTATTTTGATAATGGAAAAGGATTCAAAATTAAGATGTTTAGTGATCTAACAAATCTGTTAAGCGTTTCAGGAAAAGACCTAATTGTGGTTAGACAAGGTAAAAACCCTAGGGGGTGGTTGTTGGGTTTTTCGGGCCGCGAAAACCACTTTTCGCATCGCGGAAACCCCGAATCACCCATGCCATTGGATCTCGTGAGAAGAAAAACTTTCGAAAATACGAGTACGAGTTTAAAACTTCGATCTACAGTAGATCTACAAAATAAAAACTTTTATACCTTTGAAGCGAAGCCCTTCGCGTTCCCGCTCGTCCAAGGTACGCCGGATCTCAAGATTGTCAACGTAGACAATCCTCTATGTGTATCCACACAAGCAAGAGATGGAGAAAAATCTCTAAGGATGTGCTAGCAACCTTAGAGATCAGTAGGGAGGAGAGAGAGAGCAAGAAGAAAACTCAAGAGGAAGAAGAAGATGGAGTTACAACCACTTGAATGAAAAATCAATTTTTCATTCCACCTAAAAGTGGCCGGCCACTTCAAGGCATGTAACCCCCATGGAATATCAAGAGTCAAGTCTCTTGATCTCCTCCATGAGGTGGCATTTGGTCAAATCAAACTTGACCAAATGAAGAAGCCTTGATGATGTGGCATTGGTCAAGTCAAAGTCAAGTCAAAACTTGACTCTTCATCTTCCTACTTAAGTCAAGTCAAACCTGACCACTTCTCTCCCTTGGTTGATCTAATCTAACCATTGATTCAAGTCAATTTTAATTTAATGAATCTCTATTCATTGAATTAAATTAATTAAATGAGTCTAAGTCCAAATTAGACTCACTTAACACATGAACGAAATTGAGTCCAACTCAATTAACCTACTTTGGATTACTCTTAATACAATTTGGTTCATCATATGAACGTAATCATTTAGGTTCATCTAATGAACCTAATCTCCATCTAATTGCCCTTAGTGTGTGACCCTATAGGTTCTTGTAACGTTGGCAATGCCCCTAAACCCATTTAGGAGCATAAGTAATGAGCGGTATCTAGCGACACATCATTACTACCCAAGTTACAAGAATGTTGAGATTCAACATCACCTTGTGACTACTAATTGTGACTCCTCACAAAATATGGCAAGTGTCCTTCTATCCTAGACATCTAGATTGATCAATGTGAGGCATAGACCGTGTCATCCTCTAATCAATCTAAATCTTGAACTCCAAGTAGACTCACTCAATCAAATGAGCTCAATATCCTATATTGACTCATTTGGGCATGGTCATCCACTTCGTGGTCTCACTCTATCAAGAATATCGATGTCGCTCCCGTCATATAGGAGGGATAGATCCCATCTACATCACTCACATCCCTCTGCATAATTCGTTACATACCCAGTAATCGCCTTTATAGTCCACCCAGTTACGGGTGACGTTTGACGAAACCAAAGTACATAACTCCTTATGTAGGGATCCATGGTGACTTCAGGTCTAAGGACTAGTAGTCATACTAATAGCCCTATGAGAAAGTATATGACACTCATATAACGATCCATGATACTTTCTCATGGCGGGTCATTCAGTATACATTCTCCAATGTATACCCATGTGTCAACTTGATATCTCTATATCAATGACTTGTGAGATCAAGTCATCGAGTTGACCTACATGCTAGTCTTATTGCATTAACATTATCCCTGAATGTTAATACTCGACTAGGAATGATTAAGAGTAGTGTTCCCTATATCATCTCACTATCGGTTCAACTAACCGATTGATATAGGTGAGAACCGTCTACTCAAGGACGTTATTATACTTAGTTTATTTGGCACCAATTCAAGTTAGTATAATAACCAAAAATCAAATGTCTTTATTTATATAGAATATGATACAACAAGTCCAAAATGCAATCATCAAATGATTGGCTCTAGGGCTCTAGCTAACAATCTCCCACTAGCACTAGTGCCAATCAGTGTAGGCTCTAAGCCCCAATGACCTAGTGTGACCATCATGCTTCCTCTGTGCCAAAGCCTTGGTCAAGGGATCTGCGATGTTAGCCTCTGTAGGTACTCTGCAAATCTTCACATCTCCTCTCTCGATGATCTCTCGAATGAGATGGAAGCGCCGTAGTATGTGTTTGGTCCGCTGGTGTGAGCTTCGCTCGTGCTATAGCTCCATTGTTGTCACAATAGAGCTCAATGGGGTCGACAATGCTAGGAACAACCCCAAGTTCGGTGATGAACTTGGGATCCAAACGCCTCCTTTGCCTCCGATGCGGCAATGTACTCTTCTATTGTAGAATCGCCATCGTATCCTCGCTTGAACTCTTCCATGACAGCACCACCATTAATGCAAAATACGAACCCCGACTGTGTTCTATAGTCATCCTGGTCAGTCTGGAAGCTAGCATCACTGTAACCCTTTACAGCTAGCTCATCATTGCCTCCATATATCAAGAAATATTCTTTAGTCCTTCTTAAGTACTTAAGAATATTCTTGACCGTTATCCAGTGACTTTCACCTGGATCTGACTGGTATCTGCTCGTCATGCTCAAAGCATACGAGACATCAGGTCGAGTACATAGCATAGCGTACATGATCGATCCTATGGCTGAGGCATAAGGGATCTGATCCATGTGGTCTCTCTCCTCTCTAGAAAAGGGACCTTGAGTCTTCGAAAGACTCACGCCATGTGACATTGGCAGAAATCCCTTCTTGGAGTTCTGCATGGCAAACCGAAGGAGTTCCTTGTCAATATATGTACTCTGACTTAGGCCAAGCAATCTCTTAGATCTATCTCTATAGATATGTATCCCTAGAATACGGGATGCTTCACCTAAGTCCTTCATCGAGAAACATGTCCCTAGCCAAGTCTTGACAGACTGTAGCAAAGGGATGTCTTTCCCAATGAGCAGTATGTCATCCACATACAATATGAGGAAGATAACTGTGTTCTCTACAACCTTCTTGTAGACACAAGGCTCATCTTCGTTCTTAATGAAACCAAACTGTTTGATTGCGTCATCGAATCGAAGATTCCAGCTTCGAGAAGCTTGCTTTAGTCCATAAATGGACCTATGCAGCTTGCATACTCTACTAGTATGCTTTGGATCTACAAAACCCTCAGGTTGTGTCATGTACACATCCTCAAGTAGGTTTCCATTCAGAAACACGGTTTTGACGTCCATCTGCCAGATCTCGTAATCATGGTAAGCTGCAATAGCAAGCATGATCCGAATGGACTTAAACATCGCTACTGGAGAAAAGGTCTCATCATAGTCAATACCATGAATCTGCTTGAAACCTTTAGCTACTAAGCGACCCTTATAGATAAGTCCATCCTGTTGGTGCAATTTCCAGTAGGTCAAGGTTGACCTAGTTGACCAAGCGTAAACCTTGGTCATGGTTTCGATGTTTGACAATACAGAAAGACATGTAGACATGGACAATGCAGGTGCAGTTGTCCATGCGGAGAGATACTGATCAGGGTCTGATCAGGTTGAATGAAGAATAGTCAAGTAGGTCAAGGTTGACCGGATACTTGACTGGAAAGTCCTGGTGAGTGAAGCCAGGCAGACAGAAAAGTCCTGGTGAGTGAAGCCAGGCAGATTGGAAATCCTGGTGAGTGAAGCCAGGTGAAAATCCTAGTGAGTGAAGCTAGGTGAAAGTGAAAGTCCTGGTGAGTGAAGCCAGGCAGTTGGAGAAAGTCCTGGTGAGTGAAGCTAGGCAGTTTGGAAGTCCTGGTGAGTGAAGCCAGGCAAGGGAAATCCAGATGGGTCAAGATTAACCAGACATCTGGTGAAAAGTCCAAGCAGGGAGCTTGGCACGGGAAAAGTCCAAGTATGGAGACTTGGCACGGAGAAGACCAAGTTGGAGACTTGGCACGGAAAGTCGGAGAGCGCTCGGTAGCTCGTTCTCCGGACTGTAGTCAGAGAGGGCTCGGTAGCTCGTTCTCTGGACCGGAGAAGTCGGAGAGGGCTCGATAGCTCGTTCTCCGGACTAGGTCAAGAGAGGGCTCGGTAGCTCGTTCTCAGGACCATTTAGGGTTTAGGGCTGGAGTTTAACTCGATCGGTCTGGTGACCGATCCAATGATACGCTGAGTATCCGATCGGTCCGTGACCGATCGGATAACAAATAGAAGGGTTAGAAGTCATCCGATCGGTCGGAGACCGATCGCAGGAGTCTGATCGGTCTCCACGATCGATCGACGAGACGAGTGCGATCAAGAGAGGTGGGATCTCCGGAGAGCTGGGATCGGTCACCGTGACCGATCGAGGGACCGTTTCACCGATCGGTCTAGAACTATCCGCTGGCTCACAACGGCTAGTCTTCGTCTTCTGCTTTGCAGTGCATGTTATAAAAGGAGATCGAGGGCTTCTTCTTCTTCTTCCTCCTCGAACTCGTTACTCTTTCGGTTTTGAGCTGCTTTGAAGCTTGGCGTGAGCTTCCTCGACTTCTTCGATTGGTTTCAGCATTCTTCGTGAAGTTGGTGCTTCATCTACAGATTTCACGACGACGAGAAGGCAAGCAAGAGTTGTTACATTCATCTTTATATTTGTATCTTGCTGTGCTTCTTGTACTTGTACTCTGATCTTGCTGTTGCAAGAGTTTGTGGTGAGGTTTCTCCACCCAGAAGGAGTTCTTATTAGCCGGTTTTCCGGGGACTCATCCACCGACGGATTGATAGGCTTTGTCCACCTTACGGACATGCCGAGGAGTAGGAGTTTTATCTCTGAACCTCGTTACATCGTCGAGTTCGAGTTTGAGGTTTGATCTTTCCTTTTTTTGCGTTTCTATTTAGTTATTTCTGTTGCGCTAACCCTAATCGTAGGAAGAAACGAAGATTTGGGGTCGGCTATTCACACCCCCCCTCTCTAGCCGCGATCATCGATCCTAACAAGTGGTATCAGAGCAAGGTCGCTCTTCGCCGGATTAACACCCGAGGGAGCACAAGCTAGAGATGGATCAACTCGGAGAAGACATCACCATTCCACCTTTCTATGATAGCGACGACTTCCCATTTTGGAAGGTAAGAATGAAGTACTTTCTTATGACTAACCTTGAAAATTGGAGTTGTGTTCAATTAGGTTTCAAGCCTCCGATGGACAAGAAAGGAGAAACCCTAGAGAAGAAGGAGTGGACCAAGGAACAAGTCCACCAATCCCTAGTCAACGATGAGGTATTGAAAATTTTTGAATTTTCTTTGCCTAATGATGTTTTGTGTAGGATAGGTGGATATAACGATGCCAAGGAGTTGTGGAACAACTTGGCAAAGTTCCATGAGGAGAACTCCACTTCAAGTCATGAAGAGGAGTCAAGTGAGGCAAGTAACTCACTTCATGGAGGAATGGATTTAGAAGTTGAGGGCCACTCAACATCTAAAGAAGAAGAGGAGGAGAGTTCTTCTTCAAGTTCGGAGCAAGAAGAAGAAGCTTCTACCTCCGGAAGGGATGAAGGAGAGAGCGTTCATCCATCCTCAACTCTAGGTAACTCAAGTCATTTAGTTTCTAGCAAATTACACATAATGTGCTTTGAGTGTAGGGAATTTGGACATTACAAAAGTAAGTGCCCAAAGAGGATTAGAAAGTCTCCACCGGCGCCAAAGGTCAAGGAAGCCGGAGTCCCAACACGCAAGGGCAAGGAGCACGTGGTGTGCTTCCAATGCAAGCGAAGGGGACACTATAGGAGTCAATGTCCGAGGGGGAGGTAACCTCACAAGGATAAGAGACCGAGCACGTCAATAGGGGGAGCGAAGGCAAACCCTAAGGTAACATTTAAGTCTCACTCTTGCAATAAGACACATGCTAGTAGTTTTATTGCAATTGCTAATAATGATAAGCATGTTAATTATAGAAATCGATACACATGCTTAGGTGCCAAACATGTTAGCCTAGATAAGGATAACACTAGGAAAGCCAACCCTAGGATCAACTCATCTAAGGTTAAGGATAACCTAGGTAGAAATCCCAAATCAACTAGACACATGCCTAGGAATACCTCAAAGAAAAATGATAAATTAAAGCTTGAGGTATTAGAGAAAGAAAATCAAGTCTTGAGGTCAAGACTTGACTCTCTAGAAAAGGCTCTTGAGGACTTGACTCTAGGGTCTAGGGGTCAAAAACCCAAGTCCAAGGATAAGAAAGGTTTGGGTCACAAACCTAAGTCCCAAGTGGTCAAGCCCACTTATCATAATGTTCCATTCGATTATGGAACAAAATCTAGGGCTAGGAAGACCATCACCAAGGTCACAAGGGGAGTCACCCCTAGAGTGGATCTTGATGAGTCCCAAATGACCAAGGCTTCAAAGCCTAGGAGGGTCATTAGGAGGGTTGCTAAGGAAGTCATCCCTAGTGAATATTTAGTGAACCCAATGAGCTCCAATAGGTATTGGGTTCCTAGGAGCGTGATTCCATCACGCTAGATGAGTTAGGGTGTGCCAACCTTACTTGACTAGGTAGTTAACCTAATCATGGCAAAAGGTGGCACTTTAGGAATTTTCAAGGTCTAATCAAGCCTTGAAAATGAAATGAAAAATTATTCCTAAGATAATTAGGATGTGCCAACCACATTTGAGGAATTTTCTAGAGTCAATCTAGTTGGCACATAGTGATCTAAAAGTCTTGAGGATATGATTTTAGGTCTATTACACTTAGGAATATAGAACCTATGGCAAAATGATCAAAACTATCAAAAATGGCAACTAAGGCTAGAATTAAGTATTTTCTATACCTTTACATGTTATTTGCCATATATTGTTTGCCATATGCCATGTCATGACATCATATTTAATCTATGATCATTTGAAATGTCATGATAATGCTTAGGTTATTTATATGTCATGCTTTATTTAAGTTTCATACTTTATGTCATGACATCATGACATTGGCACATGTTATTATGTATGATATCATTTTATGCCATGTCATCATTTCTTGCATTTATAATCAATGAAATTGATTTAAGGTTAAAAACACAATTTGATATGGAGATCAAATTGTTGTTTAGAAAATGCATGAGAACTTAGCCTAAGATGACCTAAACCCATATCTCACATCAAAATTGACTTGGATGTGTTTGATACACCTTAGATGTGTGTGAGATATTAGGATGATGAGTTAGGATCAAGGTGCATAGTTCTTGTACCTAGATGAGCCTAATTCAAAATTGGGGATCATAGGGAAAGCTTATGTACAAGTCATGTACATTTAGCCCAAAGATTGTGGTCCTAAATTAAATGGTTTAAAATTATTTCAAAGTTGATTTGAAAAACCTTGATGAAGCTTTTCTAGTGATAGGATTCATCATTGAGCAAAGTGATACAAAGATGAGTTAACTTTGAGCTATTTCAAAGACTTTAGAACTTTGTATCAAGATTTGAAAATGGAAGTTATTTTCATAGAAAACTATTTTTCCATGATAGTATATGTTATGAGGTTTCAAAAACTATTTTTCAAAAATTTCACAATTTTTGGAATTTTCTGTGATTTTCTAGAGGTTTCTGAATTTCGGGAGAAGAAAAATTCAGAAATCAGAGGTCGTGGACCGATCAGGAGGTTCCCTGATCGGTCCAGGTCTGTGTGGATCGGTCACTGGACTGATCCAGAGGGAGCCTGATCAGTCTGGTGACCGATCAGGGCGTGCCAACCTGCTGAATTTCGACTGTTTGTCTGAAATTTCAGCTCGGGAAGTGGTGTTTTAGGTTTCTAAAGGTTTGGAACTCTCCAAGACATTGTTGGTGCAATGGTCAAGGGGGAGTTGACCTTTAGGGAGAGTTTTTACTCGTCGAAATTTTTGAGGATGAGTGATATGGGATTATCACTAAGTTGATTGTTGAATTTAGTTTCAAGGGGGAAATTAAGGGTTTCAATGAAAGGTATCGGACTTTCATTAGGAAGAAACTCTTGACCTTGATTTACTCCTTTTGATGTGTATCAAAAAGGGGGAGAGAATGTCTAGAGAATGTTCAAGGAAGAACATTGGAGTTAGTGGGAGAGTTCGTTGATCACAACAAATGAAGTTGTGAACAACGATAACTTACTCTTCAAGGGGAGAGTTTGTTGATGTGTGCCAATAGGGGGAGAATGAAGGGTTTAAGTTAGACCCTCATTATCTAAGAAGGAGGTTGCCTTCTTAGAAGGAGAATGTAAGGTTGTAACTTATGTTTCATTACCTAGTGGCATGAAGAAAGTTAAGGCTATTGGATTAGCCTAACTTAAAGGTATTGTCAAACATCAAAAAGGGGGAGATTGTTGGTGCAATTTCCAGTAGGTCAAGGTTGACCTAGTTGACCAAGCGTAAACCTTGGTCATGGTTTCGATGTTTGACAATACAGAAAGACATGTAGACATGGACAATGCAGGTGCAGTTGTCCATGCGGAGAGATACTGATCAGGGTCTGATCAGGTTGAATGAAGAAGAGTCAAGTAGGTCAAGGTTGACCGGATACTTGACTGGAAAGTCCTGGTGAGTGAAGTCAGGCAGACGGAAAAGTCCTGGTGAGTGAAGCCAGGCAGATTGGAAATCCTGGTGAGTGAAGCCAGGTGAAAATCCTAGTGAGTGAAGCTAGGTGAAAGTGAAAGTCCTGGTGAGTGAAGCCAGGCAGTTGGAGAAAGTCCTGGTGAGTGAAGCTAGGCAGTTTGGAAGTCCTGGTGAGTGAAGTCAGGCAAGGGAAATCCAGATGGGTCAAGATTGACCAGACATCTGGTGAAAAGTCCAAGCAGGGAGCTTGGCACGGGAAAAGTCCAAGTATGGAGACTTGGCACAGAAAGTCGGAGAGGGCTCGGTAGCTCGTTCTCCGGACTGTGGTCAGAGAGGGCTCGGTAGCTCGTTCTCTGGACCGGACGAAATCGGAGAGGGCTCGGTAGCTCGTTCTCCGGACTAGGTCAAGAGAGGGCTCGGTAGCTCGTTCTCAGGACCATTTAGGGTTTAGGGCTGGAGCTCTAAACCTGGATCGGTCTGGTGACCGATCCAGCGATACGCCTGAGTATCTGATCGGTCTGGTGACCGATCAGATAACAAATAGAAGGGTTCTGTAAGTCATCTGATCGGTCTGGAGACCGATCAGCAGGGAGTCTGATCGGTCTCCACGATCGATCAGAGACGCAGCCACCTCTCTTACAGAGAGGTGGGATCGGTCCGGGGACCGATCAGACTGGGGCCTGATCAGAGGTGCCCTGGACCGATCAGGCTTCAGCCTGATCGGTCCAGAACTATCCGTTGGCTCACAACGGCTAGTCTTCTGTCTTCTGTTCTTCGCAGGTGCAGTGCAGGTTATAAAAGGAGATCGAGGGCTTCTACTATTTTCTTCTTCTTCCTCCTCAGAACTGAGCTGCTGTTCTTCTGTGCTCTTGAGCTTTGCTGAGCTCCGAAGCTTCGCGTGAGCTTCCTCGACTTCTTCGACTGGTTTCAGCTGCTGCTGTGATTCTGTGAAGTTGGTGCTTCATCTACAGATTTCAGTCGACGACGAGAAGGCAAGCAAGAGTTGTTACATTCATCTTTATATTTGTATCTTGTTGTGCTTCTTGTACTTGTACTCTGATCTTGCTGTTGCAAGAGTTTATGGTGAGGTTTCTCCACCCAGAAGGAGTTCTTATTAGCCGGTTTTCCGGGGACTCATCCACCGACGGATTGATAGGCTTCGTCTACCTTACGGACACGCCGAGGAGTAGGAGTTTCATCTCCGAACCTCGTTACATCGTCGAGTTCGAGTTTGAGGTTTGATCTTTCCTTTTTTGCATTTCTATTTAGTTATTTCCGCTGCGCTAACCCTAATCGTAGGAAGAAACGAAGATTTGGGGTCGGCTATTCACACCCCCCCTCTCTAGCCGCGATCATCAATCCTAACACATCCATGTCAGTCTTTCTCTTAAAGACCCACTTACACCCAATGGGTTTTACCCCTTCAGGTGGATCAACCAAAGTCCATACTTGGTTGGTGTACATGGATTCCATCTCGGATCTCATGGCCTCTAGCCATTTCTCAGAATCTGGTCTCATCACAGCTTCCTCATAGGTGGTAGGCTCATCCTCTATGAGCACAACGTCACCATGGTCAGACATGAGAAATGAGTATCTCTCAGGCTGACGACGTACCCTATCAGACCTGCGAAGAGGTATGTCTACTTGAACTGGTTGTTGTTCCTCAACTCCTTGTAGAACAACATCATCCACAACCCTTTGTGGTTCCAGTTCAATTTTCATCGAGGGATCAGTGCTATTGTTCGCATCTTGAACTTCTTCAAGATCGAACGCGCTCCCACTAGTCTTTCTAGAAACAAAGTTCCTTTCTAGAAATACCCCAGTCTTTGCCACAACTACCTTGTGCTGACTGGGAACGTAGAAGTAATATCCCTTAGTTTCCTTGGGATATCCAATAAAGTAGCACTTGTCGGATTTGGGTCCTAATTTGTCTGGGACTTGACGTCGAACGTAAGCCTCACAACCCCAAATCCTCATGAAAGACACCTGGGCATCTCTCCCAGTCCATATCCTATATGGTGTCTTTATCACGACCTTGGATGGAACTCGGTTGAGTATAAAAGTTGCCGTGTCTAGAGCATAGCCCCAAAGGAATGTCGGAAGATCTGTGTGACTCATCATAGATCGTACCATATCTAATAGGGTACGATTCCTCCTTTTGGATACATCATTCCACTGTGGTGTTCCAGGAGGAGTGAGTTGGGATAGAATCCCACACTCAGCTAGATAGTTACGGAACTCATGGCTAAGGTATTCTCCACCTCGATCGGATCGAAGTATCTTAATACTCATGCCAAGCTGGTTCTATACTTCATTCTTGAATTCTTTGAACTTTTCAAAGGATTCAGACTTATGTGTCATCAAGTACACATAACCATATCTACTGAAGTCATCAGTAAATGTGATGAAGTATCTATAACCGCCTCTAGCAACAACATTGAAAGGGCCACATACATCACTATGTATGAGTCCTAACAAATCAGTTGCTCTCTCGTTATGCCCACTAAAGGGAGTCTTGGTCATCTTGCCTCGTAGGCATGACTCGCATATCTCATATGATTCAAAATCAAATGAGTCCAACAAACCATCCTTATGGAGCTGGGATAAGCGCTTGTCATTTATATGACCTAAGCGACAGTGCCAGAGGTAGGTTTGGTTCATGTCATTTGACTTGAACCTCTTGGTATTTATGTTATAGATAGGGCTCTCAAGATCTAGAATATAGAGTCCGTTTGTCAGAGGTGCACTACAATAGAACATATCGTTTAAATAGACGGAACAACATTTGTTCTTTATTATAAACGAAAATCTTTTCTTGTCCAAACAAGAAACTGAAATTATGTTCTTAGTCAAGGCAGGCACATAACAACAATCATCTAATTCTAGTACAAGCCCAGAGGGAAGAGATAGATGGTAAGTTCCTACAGCAATAGCAGCAACCCGTGCTCCATTGCCTACTCGTAGGTCTATCTCACCTTTCGTCAATGCCCTGCTTTTCCTCAGCGCTTGTACATTAGTACAAATGTGCGAAGCACATCCGGTATCTAATACCCACGATGAAGAAATAGAGAGGTTGACTTCTATAACATGTATACCTAAAGTAGAAATCTTATTTCTCTTCTTCTTAAGATCTTCCAGGTATTCTTTGGAGTTCCTCTTCCAGTGCCTTGCTTGTCCTTGATATAGGTGACAAAGATGTTCAACCATATCGTAAGCGCCCATCAACTCATGTTGCTTCTGAAGCTCAGAGTTCATGGTCGCGAGCATAAGGCAGGACACATCTAATGCGTCATCTTGATGCTTCTTGTAAGCATCACGGTCTGCTCGCGTGGCAGTGGCAGGAGAAGCCTCCGGAATGGGCTGCTCCAGAACGTACAGTTTACATTCCTGAGTGAGAACTATTCTCAGATTCCTGTACCAGTCCAGGAAATTTGCTCCGTTGAGCTTGTCCTTCTTAAGGACAGAACACAGAGAGAAGATGTTCATGTTTGACGTCATGGCAATTCTACAACAGAAATAAATGTAGAAATAAGTATCATATTCTTAATCATTTAATTAGGCCTTTAACTAAATGATGCTCCCACTGAATTCTATAATTCATGTGGGACAAGATCCACATCATACTAACCCTTGAGTTAGCTTTGGCTAATACGCCCAAGATTTAGTATGATCGGTAGGTAACGATTACCAATTACATCTCTATGCAACTCTTGTTTATAGGATCAAGATCCGCATTGATATTAAAACTCGAGTTAGCTTTAGCTAATACGCCCGAGAGTTAATATAAACGTGATTTTGACCTATCTACCAACCATTGGATAATGCCTATAGTTAAACTCGATCCAATTGAGTTAACTAGTTACTCAATCTAATTGAGTTATACTCACCCATGCGTTGATAGGCGGGACCAAGATTGTCCCTCCGTACCCTACCAAGATAGTATGTGTTGCTCTGCTTTGGCAGATTCAACAACTACATGCGATCGAGGTAGTGGTAGGTATCACGGCATGGTAGGCATTACGAGTTGACGTGATTTAGATATAATCTAAACGATGATGCGTATCATATACTCGATAGATCTAATCTAATCGAATGGTGTATCATGTGCACGACTTAGATCTAATCTAATCGTTAGGCACTAATTAATTACTTAATTAACTAGCATGCATCACATACACACAAAAGTAATTAATTAAATTAATTTGTGATTTAGTCATGGCCCTACTACGATCTTCTTAAGCCAATGAGAAGATCGGATGGTCAACCTAAGGTCAACAGCTTCTCAAGCTCCTTCCGTTGACCACCTCGTGTTGCTCGTGCCCTCCTCGTAACTCCGTCTCGTGTGGACCTTCCACAGCTTCAAAATTTACATTACAATTTTGAAACTCGAATTACATTCGAGTCTAAATCAAATTTACAACCAGAATATAAGAGAAAGGCACGACGCGCAGGTCGTGAAAATAAAAATAAAAATAAATACAGCACACACATCACAAATAACGGCGCGCAGGCCGTAATATGAATTACAACACAATTCCAATCTTATTGGGTCTTTTTGGGACATGACTATCACAAAATTAATATATAATTCTAAATTATATATTTTTCATAATTTTCGGTAATTTTTCATAATTTTACAATTTTATGAGTAAATTTTTCCCGGCGGTCTCGTTAAGCGTTTTCAGGCGCAATCGCGGAACGAATCCCCTTGCGGGGCCAGGGGCAGCGCCCCTACTCGTGATCTAACCATCGCGAGGGTTCCTTTGCGATCTAACAGCGCCTAAGCCCGCTATCCCAAAAAATTTTGGGGCGAAGCATTGCCGTTTCGGAAAATTCTTCTCGATAGTCGAAGCCTACTGGTGTCTAAACACTTGTGCTTCGCTTCTACGAGAAAAGCACCCATTAAAACTATAAAAACATGAATTTACAGAAATTTTACAGATCTATATTTTTCATAAAAATATGAATCTAAACTCGTACTCGCTTCACACGTGGCTCTGATACCACTGTTGGGTTTTTCGGGCCACGAAAACCGCTTTTCGTGTCGCGGAAACCCCGAATCACCCATGCCACTGGATCTCGTGAGAAGAAAAACTTTTGAAAATATGAGTACGAGTTTAAAACTTCGATCTACAGTAGATCTACAAAAGAAAAACTTTTATACCTTTGAAGCGAAGCCCTTCGCGTTCCCGCTCGTCCAAGGTACGCCGGATCTCAAGATTGTCAACGTAGACAATCCTCTATGTGTATCCACACAAGCAAGAGATGGAGAAAAATCTCTAAGGATGTGCTAGCAACCTTAGAGATCAGTAGGGAGGAGAGAGAGAGCAAGAAGAAAACTCAAGAGGAAGAAGAAGATGGAGTTACAACCACTTGAATGAAAAATCAATTTTTCATTCCACCTAAAAGTGGCCGGCCACTTCAAGGCATGTAACCCCCATGGAATATCAAGAGTCAAGTCTCTTGATCTCCTCCATGAGGTGGCATTTGGTCAAGTCAAACTTGACCAAATGAAGAAGCCTTGATGATGTGGCATTGGTCAAGTCAAAGTCAAGTCAAAACTTGACTCTTCATCTTCCTACTTAAGTCAAGTCAAACCTGACCACTTCTCTCCCTTGGTTGATCTAATCTAACCATTGGTTCAAGTCAATTTTAATTTAATGAATCTCTATTCATTGAATTAAATTAATTAAATGAGTCTAAGTCCAAATTACACTCACTTAACACATGAACGAAATTGAGTCCAACTCAATTAGCCTACTTTGGATTACTCTTAATCCAATTTGG
Source organism: Zingiber officinale (assembly GCF_018446385.1). Taxonomy (NCBI): domain Eukaryota; kingdom Viridiplantae; phylum Streptophyta; class Magnoliopsida; order Zingiberales; family Zingiberaceae; genus Zingiber; species Zingiber officinale. The sequence goes on along the minus strand of NC_055986.1, from coordinate 14,614,751 downwards.
TTCATCATATGAACGTAATCATTTAGGTTCATCTAATGAACCTAATCTCTATCTAATTGCCCTTAGTGTGTGACCCTATAGGTTCTTGTAACATTGGCAATGCCCCTAAACCTATTTAGGAGCATAAGTAATGAGCGGTATCTAGCAACACATCATTACTACCCAAGTTACTAGAATGTTGAGATTCAACATCACCTTGTGACTACTAATTGTGACTCCTCACAAAATATGACAAGTGTCCTTCTATCCTAGACATCTAGATTGATCAATGTGAGGCATAGACCATGTCATCCTCTAATCAATCTAAATCTTGAACTCCAAGTATACTCACTCAATCAAATGAGCTCAATATCTTATATTGACTCATTTGGGCATGACCATGCAGTTCGTGGTCTCACTCTATCAAGAATATCGATGTCGCTCCCGTCATATAGGAGGGATAGATCCCATCTACATCACTCACATCCCTCTGCATAATTCGTTACATACCCAGTAATCGCCTTTATAGTCCACTCAGTTACGGGTGACGTTTGACGAAACTAAAGTACATAACTCCTTATGTAGGGATCCATGGTGACTTCAAGTCTAAGGACTAGTAGTCATACTAATAGCCACATGAGAAAATATATGACACTCATATAACGATCCATGATACTTTCTCATGGCGGGTCATTCAGTATACATTCTCCAATGCATACCCATGTGTCAACTTGATATCTCTATATCCATGACTTGTGAGATCAAGTCATCGAGTTGACCTACATGCTAGTCTTATTGCATTAACATTGTCCCTGAATGTTAATACTCGACTAGGAATGATTAAGAGTAGTGTTCCCTATATCATCTCACTATCGGTTCAACTAACCGATTGATATAGGTGAGAACCGTCTACTCAAGGACGTTATTATACTTAGTTTATTTGGCACAAATACAAGTAAGTATAATAACCAAAAACGAAATGCCTTTATTTATATAGAATATGATACAACAAGTCCAAAATACAATCATCAAATGATTGGCTCTAGGGCTCTAGCTAACAGTGGTAACCCTAGGTCATAGGGGGTGGTAACCCTATGCTAAAAGTCTTGGCAGGTCAAAGGCTTCAGGCAAAAGTCCTAGGGGGTGATAACCCTAGGTGGAAATTCCTGGTGTCGCGAACCAAGTGAAAGACTGGACTAGCCGGGAAGCGGATGTCCAGCAGAAAGTCCGGAAGCTTCGAGTGCTGAGCAAAAGTCCAGTTGATCTGAAGGATCGCACTGGCAGCAGGTAAATCTCCTGAGTGGAGTAGGTGCGGACGCGTTCTCCGCAGAGGGAATAGTAGGCGTCGGGTCGACCTAGGGTTTCCGGTTGGAAACCCGAAGTCAGACTCGGACAGTCCGGAGACTGTCAAACTTTCACTTCTATACTATCACTTATGTGTTATGAGCTAACTTTGTGCTGCAGGGTATTTTTGTGTTTAACATATCTTGCAGGGACCAAAGTGCAAAATTGGCCTCGGATGAACAGTACCGAGGCGCCTCCATGGAGCTTGGAGGCACCTCGGGTGCAAAACCTTAACTGGCTGCGAAGCAAGCTTGGAGGCGCCTTGAAGGAAGCCAAGGTGCCTTGGACAGCTTGATGAAGGCGCCTTGGAGAGGCTGAAGGCGCCTTGAACCTGATAAGGTTCGACCAGTTCAGCCCTTATCTCCGCGGCTGACTCGGCTCATTCAAGGTGCCTTGGTGAATAGTGGAAGGCGCCTTGAACACCCTTTATAAGGGATCTCGACCAGCAACTCATTACAACAATTCCAAGTGATCCCTATACGCGATTAGCTGCTAACGAAAGGTTCCCGAAGTGCTGCGACTACTTTCCGACGACCCTGAGCTTCAGAATTCATATTCTCTAAGTGTTGTCGGTATTTTTAATTACTGTTTTAATTTGTACGTAGATTTTAATAATTCTCGTAATTATAGTTGTTTCCCACGAAAAGCGATCAAGGATCGCGGGCCTTCAAGTAGGAGTCATCACAGGCTCGGAACGAAGTAAATCCACTGTGTTCATCTGCTTGTTCTTTAATTCCACTACGTTTATTTTTACTCGTACGAATTCGAAAAGTGTGAAAGCCGCGAGCGCTATTCACCCCCCCTCTAGCGCTTCTCGATCCAACACATATTGTTGGTTAGTACTAGGAAAACGTACCGGTTCCACTGCACAAAAAGTTTTGTACAAGTGTCGAACCTTTCCTTAAATAACCTATTGTGTTCTTTAGAAGTTAAATTAGGAATCGCAGACGGAACTTAACATCATTGATTCCAAATTTAACTTATCTGTTCTTAATGGTTTAGATTTGAATCGCAAGCGGAACTTAACACTATTGATTTAAATCTACCTAAGTTATTAATTCCATAAATATTAATTTCCAAAATTGGCTTCCAGGACTGCATGGCGAGGCACATGGCTTTCTTGGATATGGGAGCAACCACCACCCCCTAGGCAAAGCCTTTTAAGGAAAGCTAATATTTATTTCCTTAAATAACTCTAGGTTAACCAAAAAGAACAATCGAATCACAAATTCGAAAAAGAAGAAAACACAAACTCGAAAAACCATTTCGAAAAACTAGATCTAATTGCCTCTTGTATTTAGAATTCTTACAAAGAAAATAACTAGTATGATGCGGAAGAAAATTACTAGTTATACCTTCTCTTTGTAAGCTAATGAGCTCAAGATCTTCTGTCGTATTCCTCGCCTCGCCTTGGACGTCGTGTGGGCGACGATCCTCCAAGATGAACACCACCCAAAAGAGCTTCTCCTCTTCTTCTAAAATCCGGCCACCAACACCACCAAGGAGAAGAGAGCAAAGGGAAAGAGAGAAGGAAGAGGGCCGACCACCAAGAGATCTCCAAGCAAGAGAATAAGAGTTGTATCTCATGAAGCCCCCTCACGCCTTCTTTTATTTTACTTGCCCAAGGCAAATAAGGAAAAACTTTTTACAAAAAATAAAATCATCCAAGAGTTTTTCCTTTTCCCTTTTTATTTTTCCTTTTCTTTCCTCTTGATTGAATCAATCATCAATCAATGGTTGTGATCAATCCTATTTAGTTTAGGATTGTGTTTTGGCCGGCCCCTTGCTTGGGCACCAAGCAAGGTGGCCGGCCACCATATTTAGGAAAGGAAAAATAATTTTTTTATAAAATTTTACAAGAAGAAAAAACTCTTATAAAATTTTACATGCTCTCTTTCCTAGAGTTAAAAAAAGAAAGTTCTAAAAATTAAAACCATGTTTTAAAATTTAAAACTTCTCTAATAAAATTTTCTTTTTTAACATGATGATAGAAAATTTTAATTTTAAAACTTATCTCCTTTTTTTTTCTTAAACCATGAGGATGATTAAAAAAGGAAAGTTTTAAAATTTTTAAAACTCTCTATTAAAACATGTGGCCAAATTCAAATAAGGAAAGTTTTAAAAATTAAAATATCTCTTTTAAAACATAGAGTTTTCTACAAAGAGAAGATTTTAAAAATTCAAAACAACCCTCCTATTTGAATTAATATTGGCCGGCCCCTACAAGCTTGGTCACCGAGCAGTAGGGTCGGCCTCTATAAGAGGATGTGGCCGGCCATTGCTTGGTCACCAAGCAATGGTCCGACCCCCTTCTTGGACACCAAGAAGAGCCTTACATTTGGATGGACTTGAGGCTATAATGAGGCTACGACAGGGACCTAGAGGAGAAATTGGTTTTGCCCTTCCGATGAGCTTGAGTATCCCGTGCTCGCCCCAAACACACAACTCAAGTTCATCGATAATAACTCATTCCACTAGAGAGTTATTATCGCACTACCGCACCAATTCCAAATTACATTATGAGCTCCTTCTTATTATGAGTGTGTTAGTCTCCCTGTGTTTAAGATAACAAATGTCCACTAATTAAGTAAGTTACTGACAACTCACTTAATTAATATCTAGCTCCAAGAGTAGTACCACTCAACTTCATTGTCATGTCGGACTAAGTCCACCTGCAGGGTTTAACATGACAATCCTTATGAGCTCCTCTTGGGGGCATTCTCAACCTAGATAACTAGGACACAGATTCCTTCTATAATCAACAACACACACTATAAGTAATACCATTTCTCAACTTATCGGGCATATTGATTTATCGAGCTAAACCTCATCCTTTGATAAGTCAAAGAAATAAATATTAAATATATATGCTTGTTATTATATTAGGATTAAGAGCACACACTTCCATAATAACTAAGGTCTAGTTCTTTTATTAAGTCAGTACAAAAAGAACTTACCTAAATGATCATACTCAATACACTTAGAGTGTACCAGTGTAATTTATTAATCAAGATAGACTAATACTTAATTACACTATGACTATTTCGATGGTTTGTTCCTTTCCATCTTAGTCATGAGCAACTGTTTATAATTTATAAAAAACTGACAACATGATCTTCTGAGTGTGACACCACACTCCATGTTGTCTACTATATAAATTAATTGAACAATATACATTTATCAAATAAATGCAGATATTGACCAATGTGATTCTTTTATTTCAAAAAGAAATGTTTACAAAAGCTAGGCTTTTAGTATACACTCCAACACATATATCTATATGTACCATCGAGGATATCTACCTATATCCAATTAATCCATGAGTTAGGACCTCCCAAGGAACAGCGCTAGACGAGTCAACTGATCATCGCCCTATAAACCATTATATCGCGATTTCTCCTTTTCCGGTTCAAGAACTCCTGCCAAGCTAAACCAAAGGAGGTAGAGAAATACTATCTCTCTCTAGAGCATTTCAGAATCATCGACAAGAGATACTCTGCTCCTATAAATGGTCTTCTGCATCTTCCTTCACATGGTGTCTGATCATGTAAAGGATACGCAGCTAACATAATATTTTCCGTACCAGTACAAGTCATATACATAAATGTACTCACCAAGTTATACAACTAGGTAACGATTGTATCTCATAAGTGTTATGCAGGTAGCGCTACACTTTTCCGCATCAGTGGGGTCATCTAACTGAATGTACCTTCTAGGTTACTTAACCAGATACGTATAATCCATGGTCAAAGTTCCCATGAAATAGGTTACATGATCCTTTACAGATTAATCCAACCGACAATGGTATGTGGCTATTTCAGTCCATTCTACGTCTGTACAATCATGTACTCAAATGTGTCTTCTAAGTTATCTAATCAGACACAAATAACCCAAAGGTCTGAATCTTCATGAAATAGAGTAATTCGGTCCTCTACTGACCGAACTAATAAAAGTACTCAGTACTCTACTAACCACACCAACAAGAATGGATCAACCTTCTACTGATCAAGTCAACAAAGGTAAATCGGTCCTCTACTAATCGAAACAACAAGAGTAAATTGGTCCTCTACTGACCAAACTGCCAAAAATAAATTGGTCCTCTGCTGACTGAACCAGCACGAGTAAATCAATACTCAATTGATAAGCCAACATGATATTTAGCATATACTATCCACTACCAACCTAGTGATAACAAAAACTAATAATACTAGTGGTATGGTAAAAGAAATCCCATGAGACTATAATCCTTGATCTCCAGGAGGGTCAACCGTGATCAGTGATTGACCCAACACATATGACGTATGCTACAAACAACTAGATAGATACTAACAAAAGAGTACTAATACCTGACATAACTATCAGAACAACTATGCATGTACCAACAGAAATGTAAGATAACAATATGTAAGCATACCTCCTATAGCTTGTAGATTCCTGTCGCTGCCTGATCTCAAAACTCGAAAAGTCACATCGAGAAACCAAATCGCGAAAAATCCAAATCACAGAAAATAGGCCTCGTAAACCTGTGGCTCTGATACCAATAAATTGTCAAGTCCCCAGAGGAGTCTTTATCGATAAAATTTCGACAGCATCTCCCCTGTACCGGTCTTCTTTTCCTTCCCCCTCTAAGTTTATGCCACAGACATACTCATCAGCAGTATACAACAACCCACACGGCTGGATAAATAACACAACCACGCAGTTTTAATAGCAGCCCACACGACTGAAACATAACACAGCGGAAATCACAAATAACATACACAAAAGCACAATAAAACTAACTGCGAGCCGGCTCGGCTTAACACAATATTAACAAACCAAATACAAGATACCACAAATGATACTCAAAATAATAGAATACACAAATACAAGAACAAGTACAAAACCAAAATACAAATAACGTAAGGAATACCAAAACCATAAGATTATCCTCGAATGTGAGGTGGGACTAGCGGACAGGTTCTCCAGGCGACTCCATAAATCCTTTACCAGCTACCTGACAAAATAACCAGTTTATGGGGTGGTGAGTTGTAACACCCCGCCTTCTACTGACTAAACTGTAAGGTCGGGGGTTACGGTTGCTAAACTATTCTGTGGCTACCATTGATGTATAATGTGCGGAAGGCTGAACTAAATTAAAAACTCTACTAATTGCTATTAAAACTGGAATTTATGTTTAAAATACACTTTCATTGTTGTGCATGTGCTAAAGAAGGGAATCTAAACTTTCCATGCTATATCATACAATAGAACACCATTCCAAGCTACCATTCTAAGCTATTCAATATATGTTTCTATCAAATTTAGCATGCTTGGGCAATTACTAAGCATATGAGTGGAACCATGAGTTTTGTATCAATACTCATACTAAAACTAAGCATTTATACAAACTAAACATGCCGCTAGCAGCACCCAAACATCTCATTTGATCAAGGAGCTGAAATCAGACATTTCCAGCCGAAATCAGACTTCTCAATCGATTGAAGCTGAGACTCGATCGATTGAAAGGGCTTCAATCGATCCACTGATCGATCCAACGTGCTTCTGTGCACGGAAATGATTTCTGAATCGATCGTCTGATCGATCCATCCTGGCCCAATCGATCAACTGATCAATTCAGCAGCTCTCTGTTCGTGAAAATTACTTTTCGATTGATCGGCTGATCGATCCATGGCCAATCGATCCGCTGATCGATTCATCAGCTCTCTGTACGTCGAAAATCACTTCCCAATCGATCGGCTGATCGATTGAGGATCCTCCAATCGACCGACTGATCGATTGAGGATCCTCCAATCGATCGGCTGATCGATTGGAGTTTTGATTTCTGCTGCATTCCACCACTAATCCATATACAATGCAAATGTATCAACTTAAAAGAAATCATAAGATTCCTAGGCATGTCATTACTATCATTGTTCATAGTTTATTAACTAACATCAAAATAACTAGTAGTCTAGGCATAGCATGGTGCATACTTTCACAATTCATGACATTTAACATTCTAAAGGTGCGGAATAATAAGAAAACAAGAAATTCTAATTCTTTAAACTTGCTAGTCCCCAAGAGTCTTTATTCCAAGTTCCTTCTCACACACATCTTGACACATTGCCCTCCAGCCTTCGCTAATCCATCTTCCCTTTACCTTTATCTGCAGTATAAGGAAAAGGAAACTATAAGCTTGGGAGCTTAGTAAGAACCATCTACCTCACAAAACATGCGTTCGATGAAATCATGCTTTTAAAAGATGCTATTTGGAACACATGATGATATTCATGCTGAAAATGCTAAAACATGACATACTGATATATGAGTCATGATAATCAAATACTGATCATAGAACTATCTTGTTGTATCAATAAGAAAAACTGAACTGATGCATAAGCTGAGCTAAACTGATGCTAGGCTAATGCTGAATCTGAACTGCATTCACATAACTGATTTGTGAAGTTTTGAAAATTATTTTTCATAATAGATAAAGATAATAATAATGATGCTGATGGGCCCGACAACTGTACTTGCTATGCGCGCATCCCTAACTAGACTCGAGGTAGCTAGTCCCGAATCTAGTAGGGTTTACTACGTTATCTAAACCTAGGGACGACTATGGGAGCCCAACCCAAGGACAACTAAGAGTCCAGCACAGTGCCACTGATAAAAGTAAAATACTGATTCATAAGCTAATTTATCTTATCTTGCTCTTACTAGGTTATCTGAACCTAGAGCTAGGTTATCTGAACCTAGGGGCAACTGTGGGAGCCCACCCATTAGACCGTAGTCCCATATAAACTGAAGCAAGACCAAGCATGCTATTTAAAATGCTTCTATGACATTTAACTGAGCTATTAAAATGTGTACTGTAGTATTTAACTGTACTAGTCATTTTATTGAACACTTGGTGTGCTCTGTCTCTCCTCTCTATTAGGGGGCCACCTCTAATCACCCGACAGCGTCTAAAACCCCAAAACTAGAAAGGGAAACATGTCTGGCCCATCTAGAGGTGCTCAAATAAACTCTAAACTTGCGAGGAGGGTCAAATACACTCTACGTGCCGAAAAATCTGCATATGGCTGAACTAAAAGCATAAAACATATGATTAACTACTTATACTGCAGGTGAGGGGTTACTTACTTCCTGCGCTAGGTTTCTTACAGTTCTGATCGCTAGGTTTTCGAAGAAGAAGATCTCCTCGATGATCTTCTTATGTCTACGTGTTCTTCTCACGGAGATGAGCGTCCTCGTACTAGAGTTGTCGCCGGAAGGTGCTCCTACGACCCTAGGGATGGAACCCTAGGTCCCTTGGGGCTTGGTGTGCCGAGAGGGTGAGGAAGAGGGAGAGGGTGGTGATTGAGGGTGAGGGTGAGGAAGAGTTGCCGATCAAAAAATAATAAACCCTCACTTAAATTCCCTATTTATATTAAGTGATTAATACGACCCAACTAAATCATAAATATAATTTATCTCCTTTTCTTTCAGCACACCCCTACTGGGGCCACCTGGTTACTAAAGTCATGCTATAAGTTGTAGGGTCTAATAGGTAGCGGGTTCAATTCCCACTTAGGCTATCTTATGTTTTTATTTAATATTGATACTTCTGCTACTCCAAAAATTCCATAAAAATATTCTAAAATTCCAGAAAAATAATAGAATATTTCTAAAATTTATTTTAGAATTTTCGGGCGTTACAATCTCTCATACCTTATAAAAAGTTCGTCCTCGAACTTAAAATAACTCTCGGTACTTTTGTCTCATACTAGCTTCTGTCTCCCAAGTCGCCTCTTCTGCGGTGTGATTTTGCCAAATGACTTTTACTAATGGTACTTCCTTGTTCCATAATTTCTTAACTGCTCGGTCTATTATCTGAATAGGCCGACTGTCATCGACTGGGGCTCAATCACCTGGGTGGCATCTGGGATATGTTTCTTCAGCATAGAGACATGAAATACGTTATGGACAGCTGCCATCTCCTGGGGTAGCTCTAGCTCATATGCCACCTTGCCAACTCTTCTGGTGATAAGGTATGGTCCCACATATCTGGGACTTAATTTTCCCTTCTTCCCAAAACGCATTACTCCCCTCATGGGAGTCACTCGGAGGAATACCGTATCCCCCACTAAAAACTCTAAGGGTCGACGCTGTGTATCAGCATAGCTTTTCTGGCGACTCTGAGCTGTCTCTATCCTCTTGCGGATCTGTTGTATAGCTGCTGTGGTATCTGCTACTAGATCTGTCTGAAGTTCTAGTTCTTTCTGTTCACCATTTTCATACCAGCAGATTGGAGATCTATACCTCCGCCCGTAGAGAGCCTCGTAGGGTGCCATGCCGATAGTGGCTTGATAGCTATTGTTGTATGCAAATTCTGCTAAACACAGATATTTGCACCAACTTCCCTTGAAGTTTAGGGCACACGCTCGGAGCATATCTTCGAGTACCTGATTTACTCGCTCCGTCTGACCATCTGTCTGAGGATGGAAAGCTATGCTGAACTTTAACCTGGTGCCCAATGCTGACTGTACACACTCCAAGAAGTGTGACATGAATCTACTGTCTCTGTCTGAAATGATGGTCCGTGGAACTCCATGCAGTCTGACAATCTCCTTGAGATACAACTAAGCTAGCTGCTCCATGGAGTAGGATATCCTGATAGCTAAGAAGTGGGCTGATTTAGTCAATCTGTCGACTATTACCCAGATGATATCAAAACCATTCGTGGTTCTGTCCCACTATGAAATCCATGGAAATATCTTCCCACTTCCATTCTGGAATCTGAATAGGCTGCAGAACTCCTCCTGGTCTCTGGTGTTCTGCCTTGACCTTCTGACAGGTCAGACATGTACTGACATATCTAGCGATGTCTCTTTTCATCCCAGGCCACCAAAAATACCCCTTTAGGTCTTAGTACATCTTGGTGGAACCAGGATGCATCGCATAAGGAGTCTTGTGAGGCTCGTCTAGGATCTTCCTCCGTAGTTCCTCCTGATCCAGAACACATAGTCTGTCACCAAAATACAATACCCTGCTATCAGATACTCTGAACTCTCCACTTTCTGATTCTGCTATCCCTTGCTTGATTTTCTGAATTTCAGGGTCCTGATCCTGAGCTGTCTGGATGTCACCAAGCAGGGGTAGATACTAATGTCATAGTAGAGAGTTGTCCAACTATAAGCTCGAGTCAGAAATCTGTAACCTCCTTTTGTAGGGGCGGTGACATGGCTTCTAGGGATAGTAAGGTGACACTGGACTTCCTGCTAAGTGCGTCTGCCACCTTATTGGCTTTTCCTGGGTGGTAGAGGATGTCTATGTCATAGTCTTTGACCAATTCTAGCCATCTGCACTGTCGCATATTCAGATCCTTCTGAGCGAAGAAGTATTTCAAACTCTGATGATCTGTATACACTCTACACTGAGCTCTATACAAGTAATGTCTCCAAATTTTGAGGGTGAAGACAACTACTACAAGCTCGAGGTCATGAGCAGGGTAGTTCCTCTCATAGTCCTTGAGTTGTCTGGAGGCATAGGCGATCACCTTTCCATTTTGCATCAGTACTGCTCCTAGTCCCAATTTAGAGACATCACTGTAAATATCAAAGCTGTCTGTGTTTTCTGGCAGAATCAGAATGGGAGCGCTGGTCAATCTTCTTTTTAGTTCGATGAAGCTATTCTCACAGTCCTCTGTCCACTGAAATTTTCTGTTCTTCCTGGTGAGAGCTGTCAGTGGGGAGGTTATCCTGGAGAAATCCTCTACAAATTTTCTGTAATAGCCTACTAGTCTCAGAAAGCTTCTAATTTCACTGGCATTCTTAGGTCTTTTCCAGTTACTCACAGCCTCTATCTTACTAGGGTCTACCATGATACCATCTTTGGAGATGATGTGACCCAGGAAGGATACCTGATCGAGCCAGAATTCACATTTCGTGAACTTGGCGTACAGCTGGTTCTGCTGAAGGGTCTGCAGTACTATCTTCAGGTGCTCTGCGTGTTCTTCCTGAGTTCCGGAATAGATAAGAATATCGTCGATGAACACGATAACAAACTTATCTAAGTATTCTCTAAATACTCTGTTCATGAGGTCCATGAAAGTAGCTGGAGCATTCGTCACGCCAAAGGGCATGACTACGAACTCATAATGTCCGTATCTGGTCCTGAAAGTTGTCTTGAGTATATCACCTTCTTTAACTCTCACCTAGTGATATCCCGATCTGAGGTCTATTTTAGAGAGCACTGCTGCTCCCTTTAGCTGATCAAATAGGTCATCTATCCTGGGAAGAGGAGACCTGTTCTTAATCGTGACTTGGTTTAGTGTCTGGTAGTCTATACATAGGTGCATGCTCCCGCCTTCTTCATGAACAATACAGGAGCTCCCCATGGTGAGTGACTAGGGCGTACGAAACCCTTGTCGAGCAGCTCCTATAGTTGTTCCTGAAGTTCCTTCAGTTCTGCTGGAGCCATGCGGTAGGGTGCTTTGGAGATGGGATTTGTACCGGGGATGAGTTCTATCTCAAATTCAATCTCTCTGTCTGGTGCTAGGCCCAGTAGCTCCTCAGGGAAGACTGCTGGGTAATCACATACAACTCGGACTTCTTCTAGCTTTTGGTCCTTGTCCTGACTGGTACTGACTATATGTGCTAGGAATCATGTACATCCTGAATCCAGTAGTTTCTATGCTTTCAGAGCTGAGAGAAACTTCTTGACCTTTCTCTTTGGTTTTCCGATGTACCCAAACTGCACTCCTGCTTCAGATTGGAATACAACTTTCTATTTACGGCACTCTATGGAGGCACCGTACTGTTGGAACCCCAAGGTTGTTTTGGTGTGATCAACAAGTTAAGGTAGGTCCTGTTTGTTTTAACCTTGTGTCTAAGTGTGCAGGAGCTTAGGAACACAGGTAGTCGAGCGGAAGACGCAGCTAGCGAGAAGGACGGTAGTCCGAGGGACGAGGTGCTGCGGAAGAGTACACCGGCGGACGAGAAGGAAGCGTGCGGTGGTTCTGAGGGACGAAAGCTGGAGCGGAAGATTGCTCGGGGAGCAAGAGACGCAGCTAGCGAGAAGGACGGCACGTGGTGCGTCCGAGGGATGAAGACTGCAGATGAGTACGCCGGCGGATGAGAAGGAAACACGCAGTGATTCCGAGGGACGAGAAGCCGGAGGGAAGCTCGCTCGAGAAGACCGGAAGTTGGGTTCGGGTGAGCCCTTTTCCGGATGGCAGAGATCACCCAAGCGAGCGGATCAGGAGTAGAAGACCCGGGAAACGGAGCAAAGGTCCCGGACGCAAAAGTCAACCAGAGTTGACTTTTTGCTCCGGGGCGCCCGGAACGTGAAGTTTGACCAGAACGCATCTTTCGCGTTCTGGACGTTGGGGGATAAAGTTTTATCCCCCCAGGGCGCCCGAAACCCTTCCAGGCGCCCCGACCAAGGCTATAAATATAGCCTTGGTCCAGAAGCTTCAGATCATCTCAGTAATTAGCATTCCAAACACTTGTGCGCTCACTGTTCTAGTTTAGCTTCTGTTTTTGTGCTTTCATCGGTGTAAGAGGCTTCTCCGCCCGAAGGAGTTTTTAGTGCGATCACTTTCCTTGGATTAACAACCTCCCCGGTTGTAACCAAGTCAAACACGGTGCCTCGTTTCTTTCTTGTATTTCTGCTTAGCTAATTTTATACAAGTGTTAGTTTAAGAGTTCGAGAAGGGTTGCTTTTGTTTTTTTTACAGGGCTATTCAACCCCCCCTTCTAGTCGGCCCAACGGTCCTACAAGTGGTATCGGAGCCGAGACGCTTCAGGAGGACTAACCGCCGAACGAAGCAACGAGATGGCCGGATCTAACATCCACCCACCAAAATTCGAGGGGGACTTTGCAAGCTGGAAGAAGCACATGGAGGTATTTTTCGGTACCGATTTTGATTTATTACTAACAATGGAACATGGTTTTGAAGCTCCCGAGGGCAAAGCGAAAAATCAATGGACAAAGAAAGAGCAGGCCGAGTACGTGGCAAACAAGAAAGCAGAATTCCATCTGCTAACTGTACTTCCGCCACAAGAAGTCAACCGTGTCGGCACCTACAACTCGGCAAAGGAGCTTTGGGAGAAGTTCCTTGAATTACACGAAGGAACATCCGAAGCCAAGCTTGCGAGACGGGACTTACTTCGCAACCAGCTCACCAACCTCCGTCTTGAAGAAGGTGAAACAATTGCACATCTACACTCGAGGATACAGGAGCTCATCACCGGACTTTCGAATCTCGGAGAAGAGGTAAGTAACCGAGATTCACTCAGGTACGCTTTAAATTCCTTCCCTAGAAATTCAAAATGGGCATCATTAGTAGATGCCTTTTACATTTCGAAGGACTTAGAAAAAATTTCATTAGAAGAATTTTTTTCAACATTTGAAGTGCATGAGTCAAGATGTGCAGGAATGAGGGAGCCAAAGAACATCGTCGCCCTTAAAGCTTTGAGAGACGAACCTGAATCAGAATCTTCTCTCGATGACGAGGAAATGGTAATGATGGTAAGACGATTTAAAAGGTTATACAATTCTAGAAAAACTAACCATCCACAGGGTAGAAAGAAAAGAACTATCCGCTGCTACCATTGCGACGAAGAAGGGCATGTCAAGGACAACTGCCCCAAGCTGAAGAACAAAGACAAGGATAAGGGTAAGAAGCCTATCCAGAAACGAAAGGCCCTGAAGGCGACGTGGGACGATACTTCGTCCGAATCGGAAGTCGAAGCATTCTCCGGACTCGCACTAATGGCAAGTCATCAAGACGACGACTGCGATTCAAGCTCTTCTGAAATGAGCATCGAGAGCATCGATGAAGGGGGAGACACGTCAGAAGAAAGCAGCAGCTCAGGGGGAGAAACAGACAACGAGATCAACAAGGTAAGTCAGGTACGATCTCTTCCTCCCGATAAAATGTTTAAGTTTGTTAAACTTTTAACAAAAGACTACTGTAAATTAGAAAGTGAAAATAAAAATTTAAAAGTAATTCTAGCTAAGTCTTGTCCCTTAGAAGAATTAGATAAATTAAAATTAAAAAAATGAGAAATTGGAATTAGAAAATCAAAATTTGAAAATTCAAATAGATAACTTAAACAATTATGCATGTTCATCTAAAACCTGTTAGGATCTCTCGTACGGCTAGAGAGGGGGGGTGTGAATAGCCGACCCCAAATCTTTGCTCGTTTCTTTCTACAAATTAGGTTAGCAGCGGAAATAACAAAAGGAAACGAAAACAAAACAAACCAAACCTCAACTCGTCGATGTAACGAGGTTCGGAGATGAAACTCCTACTCCTCGGCGTGTCCGTAAGGTGGACGAAGCCTATCAATCCGTCGGTGGATGAGTCCCCGGAAAACCGGCTAATACAATATACTCCTTGTGGGTGGAGAAACCTCGCCACAATATTCTTGCAACAGCAAGAAAGGAATACAACAAGAAATACAAGAAGACAAGAACAATAAATGTAAAAACACAGGTTTTCTTGCCTCCTCGCCGACTGGATTCGTTGAAGCAGCTCTCGTAACACCTAACAGGGATATCCCGAGAAGCTCACGTGAAGCTTGTGAAGAAGAGCTCAACAAAGCTCAAGCACGACACAGCTCAGTAGAAGAAGAGAAGAGGAAGAAGAAGTAGTGCAGCTACCCCTCGACCCCTTTATACCGCGAAGAAGATGAAGAAACTAGCCGTTGCGTGGCAACGGCTAGAACCCTGATCGGTCCGGCCTAAGCGTGAAGCTTGCTTGTCACCGATCGGTCCCGGATCGATCAGGTGTCGCGATCGAAGCCCCGATCGGTCCCTGACCGATCAGGAACCTCTGATCGGTCCATGACCGATCGCTTCACTCCTCACGCCACGATCTATGCACGATCGGTGCCGATCGATCGAGGCCATGGGTGGATCGGTCGCCGATCCACGGCTTTCTTCTCGCAAGTTGCGTTGCCTCGATCGGTCTCGCCGATCGATTATAACGATGAGCCATCGATCGATTACGATCGGTCACCGGCACCGATCGAGGCAACGCAATATCACCGGATCGGTCACTAGTCCGATCCAACTCCTAGGTTTAGAGTGCCCTCTCTAACCTAGTTCGGAGAACGAGCCACCGAGCCCTCTCCGACTCCATATGCCAAGCTTCACTCACTTGGACTTCTCAACACGGATGTCCGATCACCCTTGATCCATCTGGTTTTCCCTTGCCCGGCTTTACTCACCGGACTTTCCACCGCTTCACTCACCGGATTTCCACACGCCTAACATCCCGTTAGGACTTTCCCACCGCCTGGCTTCACTCACCAGACTTTCCAACCGCCTAACATCCAGTTAGGACTTTCCCTGGCTTCACTCACGGGACTTTCCCGTGCCAAGTCTCCATACTTGGACTTTTCCAGCAAGTCTCCATACTTGGACTTTTCCATGCAAGTCTCCATACTTGGACTTTTCGCGTGCCAAGCTCCTGCTTGGACTTTTCCAGTGCCAAGTCTCCATACTGGACTTTTCGCGTGCCAAGCTCCCTACTTGGACTTTTCCGTGCCAAGTCTCCATACTTGGACTTTTCCCGAATCAGGTCAACCAGGTCAACCCTGACCTACGGTTGCACCAATAATCTCCCAAACATCTATTCTTGTCCCACATCAAGAATAGAACTCTCTCACGAGTGTCAAACATCAACATGCAACACAACTAGGTCAACCTTGACCTAAGGTTGCACCGACAATCTTCCCAAGTCAAACATCAAAATACAACTCGAGTCACGTCAACTCGAGTCGGGTCAACCAGGTCAACCTTGACCTAAGGTTGCACCAACAATCTCCCCCTTTTTTATGTTTGACAAAACCATAATCAAGTTAGGTTAACCCGATAACCTAACTTAGGTTTTCAATCATCTTCCAATGTCCAATGTTCCTTCCTTGAACATTCTCTGGACATTCTCCCCTTAGGTTAACCCGATAACCTAACTTGGGTTCTCCAATAATTCTCCCCCTTTTTGACACACATCAAAAAGAATTCCAATGTTCTTCCTTGAACATTCCTAGACATTCTTCCCTAGCTTAGGTTAACCCGATAACCTAACTTGGGTTCTCCAATAATTCTCCAATGAACACTCTCCCCTTTTTGACACACATCAAAAAGAAAAAGGAGGGTATCAAGGTCAAGATTTTCTTCCTAATGAAAGTCCCATACCTTCCATTGAAACTCTTAATTTCCTCCTTGATACTAAACTCAACAATCAACTTAGTGATAATCCCATATCACTAATCCTCAAAAGTCTTAAGGAGTAAAAACTCCCCCTAAAAGTCAACTCCCCTTGACAATTAGGTAAAAACTCCCCCTAAAGGTCATTGACCATTGCACCAACAATGTCTTGGAGAGTTCCAAACCTTTAGAAATCCAAAACACCAACTGTGTTTTAACTTTCCCTTCACCAGATCGCACTCGTGCTACTGGAACTCATTGGATCGGTCTGCAGACCGATCCACAATACTCTGGATCGGTCCGCAGACCGATCAGATCTTCCCTGGATCGGTCCCCGGACCGATCCAGCTACTGAAATCAGAACTTCTGATTTTCTCCCCGGGAGAAGTTCAGAAACTCACAGAAAATTACAGAAAATTCTAAAAATTACGAAACTTTGAGGATACATTCCTCATATCATACACTATCATGGAAAAATAGTTTTAGATGAAAATAACTTCCATTTTCAAATCTTGATACAAAGTTCGAAAAGTTTTGAAATAGCTCAAAGTTTCAAAAACTTTGTATCACTTTGTTCAATGATGAATGCAATCACTAAGATGGCTTCATCAAGGTTTTCCAAATCAATTTTAAAATGATTGTAAACCTTTTAATTTAGGACCATAATCTTAGGGCTAGATGTACATGACTTGTACACAAGCTTTCCCTATGATCCTTCATTTCTTGAATTAGGCTCATCTAGGTACAAGAACTATGCACCTTGATCCTAACTCATGATCCTAATATCTCACCCACATCTAAAGTGTATCAAACACATCCAAGTCAATTTTGATGTGAGATATGGGTTTAGGTCATCTTAGGCTAAGTTCTCATGCATTTTCTAAACACCAATTTGATCTCAATATCAAATTGTGTTTCTATCCTTAAATCAATTTCATTGATTATCAATGCAAGAGATGATGACATGGCATAAAATGGTATCATAAATGAAAACATGTGCCAATGTCATGATGTCATGGCATAAAGTTTGAAACTTAAATAAACATGACATAAGAACTAGCCTAAGCATTATCATGACATTTCAAATGATAATAAAATAAATATGATGTCATGGCATGGCATATGGCAACCAATCATGGCAAGTTAGCACAAATAAAATACCTAAATTCCCTATCTAAGTATCCTTAGCCTTAGCTAACTTAAAATCTAACCCTAGACTGCCCATATATCCCTAAGAGAAAACCAAAATCCCAATTATGGTATTTCTCTAGGTTTTCTTAAATTGTGCCAAATAAGATTAAAATCGATATTTTCCAATTATGGCACAATTTACTCTTCAAGGAGTAAATGATAATTCCATTTCATTTTCAAAAGTTCTCAAAACCTTGAAAATGCTCCTTGAGTGTCAATTTCCTCAAAGTTGGGTTAACTACCCTTCTAATTGGAGTTGACACTCTCTAACCCATCTATGGGGTAGAGAAGATGCTCCTAGGAACCCAATACCTATTTGAGCTCATTGAGTTCACTAAAAATTCACTAGGGATAACTTCCCTAGCAACTCTCCTAATGACCCTCTTAGGCTTTAAAGCCTTGGCCATTTGGGACTCATCAAGATCAACTCTAGGGGTGACTCCCCTTGTGACCTTGGCAATGGTCTTCCTAGCCCTAGGTTTTGTTCCATAATCGAATGGAACATTATGATAAGTGGGCTTGACCATTTGGGACTTAGGTTTGTGACCCAAACCTTTCTTGTCCTTGGACTTGGGTTTTTGACTCTTAAACCCTAGAGATGACTTCTCCATGTTTTTAAGAGCCTTTTCTAAATTATCAATTCTTGACCTCAAGACTTGATTTTCCCTCTCTAATACCTCAAGTTTTAATTTGTCATTTTCTCTTGAGATATTCCTAGGCATGTGTCTTGTTTTCTTGGGATTTCTACCTAGGTTTTCCTTAACTTTAGAAGCGTTAATCCTAGGGTTGGTATTTCTAGTGTTATCCTTACCTAGGCAAACATGTTTAGCTCCTAAGCACATGTATTGGTTCCTAAAGTTAACATGCTTATCATTATTAACAATTGCAACAAAACTACTAGCATGAGTTTTATTAGAATTGCAATAATGAACCTTAGAGATTACCTTAGGGTTTGCCTTAGCTCCCCCTATCGATGTGCTCGGTCTCTTGTCCTTGTGAGATTGCCTCCCCCTCGGACATTGGCTCCTATAGTGTCCCCTTCGCTTGCATTGGAAACACACCACGTGCTCCTTGCCCTTGCGTGTCGGGACTCCGGCTCCCTTGACTTTTGGCGCCGGTGGAGTCTTTCTAACCCTCTTTGGACACTTACTCTTGTAGTGCCCAAATTCCCTACACTCAAAACACATTATATGCAATTTACTTGAACTTAAAGTGTTTGAGTTACCTAGGGTTGAGGATGAATGGATGCTCTCTTCTTCATCCCTCCCGGAGGTAGAAGCTTCTTCTTCGTGCTCCGATCTTGAAGAAGAACTCACTTCCTCTTCTTCTTTAGATGTTGAGTAACCCTCAACTTCCAATTTGCTCCCTTCATGATGTGAGCTACTTGGCTCACTAGGCTCCTCTTCATGGCTTGAAGTGGAGCTCTTTCATGGTACTTGGCCAAGTTATCCCATAATTCCTTGGCATTGTTGTAACCTATCTTACACAAGATGTTAGTAGGCAATGAAAATTCAATCATTTTCGTTACCTCTTCGTTGATTTCGGATTTGTGAATTTGTTCTCTTGTCCACTCCTTCTTCTCAAGTGGTTTTCCTTCCTTATCCACCGGAGGAGTAAATCCTTCTTGTACACAAAACCAATTCATTATGTTAGTCATAAGAAAATACTTCATCCTTACCTTCCAATACGCGAAGTCACCGCATTCGTAGAAGGGTGGAATGGTGACGTCTTCTCCATAGAGATCCATTCTCTAGCTTTGCTCCCACGGGTGTTGATCCGATGAAGAGCGAACCTTCGCTCTGATACCACTTGTTAGGATCTCTCGTACGGCTAGAGAGGGGGGGTGTGAATAGCCGACCCCAAATCTTTGCTCGTTTCTTTCTACAAATTAGGTTAGCAGCGGAAATAACAAAAGGAAACGAAAACAAAACAAACCAAACCTTAACTCGTCGATGTAACGAGGTTCGGAGATGAAACTCCTACTCCTCGGCGTGTCCGTAAGGTGGACGAAGCCTATCAATCCGTCGGTGGATGAGTCCCCGGAAAACCGGCTAATACAATATACTCCTTGTGGGTGGAGAAACCTCGCCACAATATTCTTGCAACAGCAAGAAAGGAATACAACAAGAAATACAAGAAGACAAGAACAATAAATGTAAAAACACAGGTTTTCTTGCCTCCTCGCCGACTGGATTCGTTGAAGCAGCAGCTCCTCAGAACACCTACAACAGCAGGATATCCCAGTCGAGAAGCTCACGCGAAGCTTGTGAAGAAGAGCTTAACAAAGCTCAAGCACCAGAACAGCAGCTCTGTAGAAGAAGAGAAGAGGAAGAAGAAGTAACAGTGCAGCAGCAGCTCTCGACCCCTTTATACCTGCGAAGAAGACAGTGAAGAAACTAGTCGTTGCGTCGCAACGGCTAGACTAGGACGAGCTAAGAGGCAGCTTCTGTTCGTCACCTGATCGGTCCCCAGACCGATCAGGTGTCGCGATCGAAGCCCTGATCGGTCTGTGGACCGATCAGGGAACCTCCTGATCGGTCCATAGACCGATCAGGCTTCGGCTCCTCACGCCACTGATCTATGCCTGATCGGTCTGCCGATCGATCAGGCCATGGGTGGATCGGTCAGCAGACCGATCCACGGCTTTCTTCTCGCAAGTTGCGTTGCCTCCCGATCGATCTCCGGACCGATCAGATTATCAGATCAAGCATCAGAGTGATGATTTGCCACCGTCCAATCCGATATCCAGATCGGCCACCGATCCAACTCCTAGGTTTAGAGTGCCCTCTCTAACCTAGTTCGGAGAACGAGCTACCGAGCCCTCTCCGACTCCATATGCCAAGCTTCACTCACTTGGACTTCTCAACACCAGATGTCCGATCACCCTTGATCCATCTGGATTTTCCCTTGCCCGGCTTTACTTACCAGGACTTTCCGCTTCACTCACCAGGATTTCCACCGCCTAACATCCCAGTTAGGACTTTCACTGCCCGGCTTCACTCACGGGACTTTCCAACCGCCTAACATCCCAGTTAGGACTTTCCCAGCTTCACTCACGGGACTTTCCCGTGCCAAGTCTCCATACTTGGACTTTTCCAGTGCCAAGTCTCCATACTTGGACTTTTCCAGTGCCAAGTCTCCATACTTGGACTTTTCGCGTGCCAAGCTTCCTGCTTGGACTTTTCCGTGCCAAGTCTCCATACTTGGACTTTTCCAGTGCCAAGCTCCCTACTTGGACTTTTCCGTGCCAAGTCTCCATACTTGGACTTTTCCCGAATCAGGTCAACCAGGTCAACCCTGACCTACGGTTGCACCAATAATCTCCCAAACATCTATTCTTGTCCCACATCAAGAATAGAACTCTCTCACGAGTGTCAAACATCAACATGCAACACAACTAGGTCAACCTTGACCTAAGGTTGCACCGACAATCTTCCCAAGTCAAACATCAAAATACAACTCGAGTCACGTCAACTCGAGTCGGGTCAACCAGGTCAACCTTGACCTAAGGTTGCACCAACAAAACCAATGTTAGAAGATTTAATAATTTAAATTGGTACTTTAAATATCACCCGGGACAAATTAGGAACATTTCAAGAAAATATGTCCCTAAAAACTTTTTAGTTAATCCAGTAGGTTGGAACCTATATTGGGTTCCTAAATCATGCTTAAATTAATTTTAAAAGTAAAATTAGCGCTTTAAGTGAGAAAATTAAACAAAGAATTTCTTTATGAGGCTTTGTCTAAGGAAGTGGTTGTTGCTCCAATAACCAAGAAGGCCTAGTGCCTCGCCACGACCTGGAAGCCAAAATATTGAAATAAATGTTTAATTAACTTACTAATGAAGCATTAATACAAGAATTAATTAGTGCTTGGAAAAGGTTATTCAAAACATTTTATTTCAAATTAGAAATTTACCTACTTAGATTTTTTTTTTTTTTTGCCTAAGTCATTTAAAAAAAAATACATACTTAAAAATGTAAGTTAGGATTTTTTTTGGATTTTATTTATATACTTAGAAATATTCTAAAAAATTATTTTTTCCTAAGTTAAGAATTTTTTTTTGAAACTAGAAATCTCAGCTTTAATTACTTAGAAAATTTTTCTAAATTTCTTAATTACTTAGAAAA
This sequence comes from Zingiber officinale, assembly GCF_018446385.1. Taxonomy (NCBI): domain Eukaryota; kingdom Viridiplantae; phylum Streptophyta; class Magnoliopsida; order Zingiberales; family Zingiberaceae; genus Zingiber; species Zingiber officinale. The sequence goes on along the minus strand of NC_055986.1, from coordinate 14,592,921 downwards.
TTTTTCTAAATTTCTTAAAAACTTAGATTTTTTTTACTTTTTCAAAGTCTTTAACCCTTAGATTATTTTTCTTGGAACCCCATTTTTTTGTGATCAAAGGGGGAGAAGGGAAAGTATAAGTCTAGGGGGAGGTAGATAGATTTAATTTTTTCTATCTTTTTGCACTTAAATTGTAATTTAAGTTAATTTACTTAATTCAATTTTATGTCTATTTTAACCCTAGCTTAACTTGGGTTGATCACACCAAAAAGGGGGAGATTGTTGAAACCGCAAGGTTGTTTTGGTGTGATCAACAAGTTAAGGTAGGTCCTGTTTGTTTTAACCTTGTGTCTAAGTGTGCAGGAGCTTAGGAACACAGGTAGTCGAGCGGAAGACGCAGCTAGTGAGAAGGACGGTAGTCCGAGGGACGAGGTGCTGCGGAAGAGTACACCGACGGACGAGAAGGAAGCGTGCGGTGGTTCCGAGGGACGAAAGCTGGAGCGGAAGATTGCTCGGGGAGCAAGAGACGCAGCTAGCGAGAAGGACGGCACGCGGTGCGTCCGAGGGATGAAGACTGCGGATGAGTACGCCGGCGGATGAGAAGGAAACACGCAGCGATTCCGAGGGACGAGAAGCCGGAGGGAAGCTCGCTCGAGAAGACCGGAAGTTGGGTTCGGGTGAGCCCTTTTCCGGATGGCAGAGATCACCCAAGCGAGCGGATCCGGAGTAGAAGACCCGGACCGAGGCGGGACTGAAACGGAGCAGAGGTCCCGGACGCAAAAGTCAACCAGAGTTGACTTTTTGCTCCGGGGCGCCCGGAACGTGAAGTTTGACCAGAACGCATCTTTCGCGTTCTGGGCGTTGGGGGATAAAGTTTTATCCCCCCAGGGCGCCCGAAACCCTTCCATGCGCCCCGACCAAGGCTATAAATATAGCCTTGGTCCAGAAGCTTCAGATCATCTCAGTAATTAGCATTCCAAACACTTGTGCGCTCACTGTTCTAGTTTAGCTTCTGTTTTTGTGCTTTCATCGGTGTAAGAGGCTTCTCCGCCCGAAGGAGTTTTTAGTGCGATCACTTTCCTTGGATTAACAACCTCCCCGGTTGTAACCAAGTCAAACACGGTGCCTCGTTTCGTTTTTGTATTTCTGCTTAGCTAATTTTATACAAGTGTTAGTTTAAGAGTTCGAGAAGGGTTGCTTTTGTTTTTTTATAGGGCTATTCAACCCCCCCCCCCCTTCTAGCCGGCCCAACGGTCCTACACGTACTTGATCAGGAAATCCATTCCCAAGATGACATCATAGTCAGCCATATCGAGCACTATAAGATCACCAAAGAGTTCTCTGTCCGCTATAATGACTAGCACTGCTCGGAGCCAGTGCGTGGATACCATGATTTCTCCGGAAGGTAGTGTTGTCAAAAACTGACCACTGAGTACATCTGGAGATATTGCTAACTTTTCGGCAAATGTCCTGGATATATAAGAATGGGTTGCCCCAGTATCGAATAAGATAGTTGCATTTTGCTGTAAAATACTGATCTGACCTGTAACAACTGTCGAGGCATTCGCTATGTCCTCTCTGGTTAGTGAGTAGATTCTCACGTTCGTCGTGGCTGAGGGGGCTTCTAGTCTGCCCTGGCTGATGTGTGGACCATCTAAAGTATCCTGTATCTGTTGGTGCAATATCCCTTAGGTCAAGGTTGACTGGTTTGACCAAGCTTGAGTCTTGGTCATAGTTTCGATGTTTGACAATACATGTAGACACATGGACAATGCAGGTGCAGTTGTTCATATGGGGAGATTCTGATCAGGGACTGATCAGTGTGAATGAAGAAGAGTCAAGTAGGTATACTTGACTGGAAGGAAATCCTAGTGAGTGAAGCTAAGCAGATGGAAATCCTGGTGAGTGAAGCCAGGTGAAAGTCCTAGTGAGTGAAGCTAGGCAGATGGAAATCCTGGTGAGTGAAGCCAGGTGAAAGTCCTAGTGAGTGAAGCTAGGCAGATGGAAATCCTAGTGAGTGAAGCTAGGTGAAAGTCCAAGTAGGTCAAGAGAGTGACCGGATACTTGGCATGAAAGAAAAGTCCAAGTGGGTCAAAGGGATTGATCGGACACTTGATGAGGGAGTCCTAGCAGGTAAAGGGAGTGACTAGATGCTAGGCATGATGGACCAACAGGTTAAGGTTGACCAGATGTTGGTTTGGGAGGTTTGGGACTTGGTTTTGGGCAAAAACCAAGTGCTGGATCAATCCGTGGATCGATCCAGGCTCTGGATCGATCAGTGGATCGATCCAGACCTTTCCCAGTGAACAGAAAGCCTCTGGATCGATCAGTGGATCGATCCAGAGGTCCCAATCGATCAGTGGATCGATTGGGACGCTGCTGCTTCGCGCGATAAGCGCTGGATCGATCCGTGGATCGATCCAGACGTTTTTCCAGAGCACAGAGGCGCTCTGGATTGATCCGTGGATCGATCCAAAGCCTCCCCGATCGATTGGGAAAAATTGAATCGATCGGGATCCGACCGTTGAGTCGTATTTGAGCCGCAGGCGAGCGTTGTCTTCGGCACTTCTTCACCGATTCATTTCAGATCTTCACCAGCTCCTCCACAGCTCTTCTCAAGCTCGAGATCGCCAGTTCTTGAAGGTTCTTGGAGGCTCTTCCAAGTCAAGAGGCGGATCAAAGCAAGAAGAAGAAACTAGGGTTAGGGTTTGTGCACTCATTGTAAGCTTGTAAGCTTGTATTTCTTTACTACCCTCTCTTCTTCTTGTATTGAGTCTTGTAGGGCTTCTCCGCCCTTGGTAGTTACCATAAAGGAGAGTTTTATTTAGTGGAGGGTGTGTGTGTAGGTGTGGATCCTTGGACTAGTCACCTCTTGTGAGGTGGATACCAAGTAAACCAACCGTGTTAGCGTTGTGTGAGTTGTTTCTGTATTTTCCGCTGCACATCTTCGAAGAAACAAGCAACACCGAACAACGGGCACGCGACGAGCTATTCACCCCCCCCCCCCCTCTAGCTACTTTTGGTCCTAATAAGTGGTATCAGAGCGTGGTCGCTCTTCACCGGAATCATCGCCGGAAGGGTCAAGCATAACAAGAAAAGCTAGAGGGTGAAGAAGTTGGAGAAAATTCTTCAAGTTCAAGATTTTATCAAGCTCAACTTCGAGATGCAATTCCAAGATGGACTTGGATTTGATACAAGGGTGGCTCCATCATACACATCCACAAGCTTCGATTCTTGGAGATCAAGAATTGAAAATTTCTTGATGATGGAGATAGAGCAATGGTTTGCTCTAATGGAAGGTTTCAAGGCTCCAACAAACTCCAAGGGCAAGCTTCTCAAGAAAAGCAAATGGAGCTCGGAGCAAGTCCAAAGGTGCGAGGCAAATGACAAAGTGACCAAGCTTTTGGTAAATTTATTGCCAAGCACCATCCTTTGCAAAATTGGAGAATTTGAAGATGCAAAGGAATTATGGAGCAAATTGGCCAAGCTTCATGAAGAGATCCCCTCCACTGTACAAGAGCAAGAAGTATTCAGAGAGGGTGACTCTTTGGAGCAAGACCAAGAGGAGGACTCCGAGGTTGAGAGATGCTCAACCTCCGAAGAAGAATTCCAAGAAGAAGCTTCATCCTCAAGGGAATGCATCGAAGGGAACAAAGAGGGAGCATACTCCTTGTTTCATATTCAAGATGATGAAGCCTCCACCTCTAGGATTGAGGGGGAGCGATCCTTGGTGACGCCGGATCAAGAAGAAGGAGAAGCCTCCACATCCGGGTCAAGAGACGAAGAGGAGGAAGAAGATTCTACCTCCACAAGTCAAGAAAAATCAAATGGAGGGGAATCAAGGTCCGATCAAGAGGAAGTTTCCACCTCCGGATCCAAAGGAAAGGATGTCACCCCTACAAGCAAAGGTATAAATATTTCAATTAATAATAAAAATCATATTATATGCTTTGAATGTAGGGAACATGGGCACTACAAAAGTAAGTGCCCTAAATTGGCCAAGAAGAAGGGCCAAGTGGCACCAAAGGGCAAGGAGAAGCCAAAGGAGACCATCCCCGGAACAAAGAAGAGCAAGGAGCACATTGTGTGTTTCTCTTGCAATCAAAAGGGGCATTACCGGAGTCAATGCCCTAAGGGGAAGAAGATGGTAAAGGCTCAAGGAGGAAGCTCAAGTCAAGGGGGAGCCTCTAAGGTAAAAAGGAAGGTAACTTTTATTGAGCCTACCCCTTTACATTATGGTAAAAAGCATGATAGTTCTAATTTTTATCATTTTAATGCAATTTACCACAAGAATAAAAAGCATGAGGGCTTTAAGGAAAAGCATGTGGCCCTACATGCCAAAACTACCCAACCTAAGGTTAGGAAGGTAGATAGACACTTGGGCGGGAACACTAAGGATAATAGATACATGCCCAAGAACAAAAATGCTCCTGGACCAAAACCTAAGGATTTAATGATAGAAAATCAAGTCTTGAGGTCAAGACTTGATAAAATGGAAAAGACCCTAAAAAAGATGGAAAATATTCTACAAGGGCAAAATGAGCAATACCTAGGGATAGGAAAATCAAAGCCATCAAATGGCCATAGAGGGTTGGGATACAAACCAAAGGCTAAGAAGGAAGTGCCCTCGTACCATAGAGTTCCATATAGTTATGGAACAAACTTTAGGTCCAGTGGTCAAGCCAAGAATACTAGGGAAGTCATCCCTAAGAGTATTTTTGCGATAAATGTGACTAAGACTTCTAAGAAGTCTAAGAAAGTCACTAACAAGGTCACAAGGGAGGCTATCCCTAGAGTTGACCTAGAAAATATGACCAAGGCTTCTAAGAAGCCCAACAAGGTCACTAGGAAGGTATCTAGGGAAGTAATCCCTAGTGAGTACCTAGAGCATCCAAGGAGCACCAATAGGTGTTGGGTTCCTAGGAGAATTTTCTCTACCCCATAGATGGGTTAGAGAGTGTCAACTCCGATTAGAAGGGTAGTTAACCCAACTTTGAGGAAATTGACACTCAAGGAGCATTTTCAAGGTTTTTGTTAACCTTTGAAAATGAAATGGAATTATTATTTACTCTTTGAAAGAGTAAAATGTGCCTAATGGTGGAAAAATTGATTTTATCTTAAATGGCATAAATTGAGAAAATCTATAGAAATACCAAGTTGGGATTTTGGTATTCTCTTAGAAATTTAAGACAATCCGGGCCTTGATTTACGTTTTCAATCTTGAGTAAAAAATGGAATATGTCAACATTTGAGGATATGCTTAATGATTAAGTGGCATAAACAAATCAAGAGAAATGGAAATGTCAATTTAGGTTTTGGCACTTCTTTGAAGCATTTAGGGCAATTTAGGTTTAACGTTTTAAGTTAAAACAAGTGGAAATAGCTAAGTGATTAAGGATACTTAGATAGGAAATCTAGGTATATTGTATTTATGCTAAACCTTGCCATGATTGTTTTCCCATCATATGCCATGACATCATGTCTATTTTTGCATTCATGTTTTATTATGAAAAATCCAAAAATATCATGTCATGACATTCATACATCATGTAGTTATAGGATATTTTCTTTTGAAAAAAAAAATTATTTCCTTTTGATATATGCCATAACATAATCATGCATTAAGTTTAATTCCTTGTAATTAAGGACAAATGACATTTAACAACACTTATTAACAAGTGACATCCTAGGTGGATGCCTAATATCTCTAAAATGCCTAGATAGATATGCATGATCCCTAGAATAGGGCAAAACCAAAATCTCACATCTCACAAGACCTATAAGATGACTTGTATGTGTTTTAGTGCACATTAGATACAAGTGAGATGTTAGGATGATGAACAAAACTCAATATGTTGATTTAGTGCATTCTTTTGAGTTTTAAGTTCATCAAAACACATAGTTATGTGTTTTCCCATCATTGGGAAAGCTAATGTACAAGTCATGTGCATTAAGCCCAAGGAACATGGTGGGATATTGGTTTGAAAATGTTTTCAAAATGATTTTGGAAAACCTTGGTGAAGGCTATCTTTTGATAGTAATCACCATTGAATAGTTAGACACAAACTTGAAGAAAACACTAAAGTTTTTGCAAAGTTTCAAGTTTGTGTCAATCTTTGAAAATATGAAGTATTTTCATAGAAAACTATTTTTCCTTGATAGTATATGCCCTAAATAATGCCTACACGAAATTTCATGATTTTTGGATTTTTGTAGAATTTTCTAGGGATTTCTGAAGTTGGCTGATTTTAAAATTCAGCAACTATCAGAGCTCCGATCGATCCATGGATCAATTGGAGTGCCTGAATCGATCCGTGGATCGATTCAGAAGGCAAGTCTCCCGCAAGCAGAAGCTCGCTGGATCGATCAGTCGATCGATCCAGGAAGTCTGAATCGATCAGTGGATCGATTCAGAAAGGTTCAATCGATTGGAACTCAACTCCAATCGATCCAAGTTGCTGATTTTGGCTGGGAAAGCCTATTTTCAGCATTTTGAACCTATTTTAGTCTAGGTAATCATTCCTAACCCCTCAAAATACATGTGTATACATAAAAAGGGTGTTTTCATATTGAAAACAAGGATGGATTGATTAAGAAAGACTAAATTGAAGTTTAGGTTGAGGTTGATTTCAATATTGAATTTTTGAACCTCAAAACTTCTAAATTTGGATTTCCTAAAGGTTTAGGGATTCCAAGTCATTGTTGGTGCAATGACAGAAGTTACCACCATGTCTTTAGGGGGAGAGACTCTTTAAAGGCATGAAAAATATTTTTCATGAACCTTGGAAGGTGGTTAACCTTCCGTTAAGTGGATAATGCTCAAGGATGGACATTTGCCTACATTGAGGAAGAATGTAGGGTTAAGGATAAATGAAGGGTATGAGACCTTCATTTGGGTCATTAGACCATGTTAATGCTCCAGAGCGAGCATTCTTTGAAAATGAAGGGAATGGAACCTTCATTATCGTGTTGGTCACAACGAGTGAAGTTGTGAACAAGGATGAGCAACTCTTCAGGGGGAGAGTTTTCAACAATGGGGCATTTGTTGAAAAGTGCCCAAAATTGAGGCACGGGTTTATGTGTGCTCAAAGATCGGTTGATGTGTGCCAATAGGGGGAGAATGTGTGGTTTAAGTTAGACCTTCATTACCTATGGGAGAGGACATAGGGGGAAAATGAAGGGAACCAACATTCATACTTTGGCATGAATGGAGTTAAGGCTATGGGATTAGCTTAACTCAGAATGGTCCAAACTTAAAGGTATTGTCAAACATCAAAAAGGGGGAGATTGTTGGTGCAATATCCCTTAGGTCAAAGTTGACTGGTTTGACCAAGCTTGAGTCTTGGTCATAGTTTCGATGTTTGACAATACATGTGGACACATGGACAATGCAGGTGCAGTTGTTCATATGGGGAGATTCTGATCAGGGACTGATCAGTGTGAATGAAGAAGAGTCAAGTAGGTATACTTGACTGGAAGGAAATCCTAGTGAGTGAAGCTAGGCAGATGAAAATCCTGGTGAGTGAAGCCAGGTGAAAGTCCTAGTGAGTGAAACTAGGCAGATGGAAATCCTGGTGAGTGAAGCCAGGTGAAAGTCCAAGTAGGTCAAGAGAGTGACCGGATACTTGGCATGAAAGAAAAGTCCAAGTGGGTCAAAGGGATTGACCGGACACTTGATGAGGGAGTCCTAGCAGGTAAAGGGAGTGACTAAATGTTAGGCATGACGGACCAACAGGTTAAGGTTGACCAGATGTTGGTTTGGGAGGTTTAGGACTTGGTTTTGGGCAAAAACCAAGTGTTGTATCGATCCGTGGATCGATCCAGGCTCTGGATCGATCAGTGGATCGATCCAGACCTTTCCCAGCGAACAGAAAGCCTCTGGATCGATCAGTGGATCGATCCAGAGGTCCCAATCGATCAGTGGATCGATTGGGACGCTGCTGCTTCGCGCGATAAGCGCTGGATCGATCCGTGGATCGATCCAGACGTTTTTCCAGAGCACAGAGGCCCTCTGGATCGATTCGTGGATCGATCTAAAGCCTCCCCGATCGATTGGGAAAAATCGAATCGATCGGGATCCGACCGTTGAGTCGTATTTGAGCCGCAGGCGAGCGTTGTCTTCGGCACTTCTTCACCTATTCATTTCAGATCTTCACCAGCTCCTCCACAGCTCTTCTCAAGCTCGAGATCGCCAGTTCTTGAAGGTTCTTGGAGGCTCTTCCAAGTCAAAAGGCGGATCAAAGCAAGAAGAAGAAACTAGGGTTAGGGTTTGTGCACTCATTGTAAGCTTGTAAGCTTGTATTTCTTTACTACCCTCTCTTCTTCTTGTATTGAGTCTTGTAGGGCTTCTCTGCCCTTGGTAGTTACCATAAAGGAGAGTTTTATTTAGTGGAGGGTGTGTGTGTAGGTGTGGATCCTTGGACTAGTCACCTCTTGTGAGGTGGATACCAAGTAAACCAACCGTGTTAGCGTTATGTGAGTTGTTTCTGTATTTTCCGCTGCACATCTTCGAAGAAACAAGCAACCCCGAACAACGGGCACGCGACGAGCTATTCACCCCCCCCCCCCTCTAGCTACTTTTGGTCCTAATAGTATCTGGTGCAACTGTGCTAGTTTGCCTCTGTACTGAATCGGTTGCGGTGGGGGAAGGCTGGTCTTGATCGGACATTGTTTAGCCATATGCCCTTCCTGGCCACACTCGAAGCATCCTCGTGTGCCCTTGCGACAAACTCCTGGGTGGAATTTCCCACAAGTGGAACACTTGGGATAGCTAGGTTGTTTACTAGCTGGTCCTCCTTTTGGGTAACTCCCTGGTTTACGTTTGTTACTGGAGTTCCCTTTCCAGTTAGAGCTGTGGCCACGGTATTTCTGAGTACCTGAGCCTCCTTGGCTTTTGGACTCTGAGAAGGCTTGCTTCTGCTGCTTGATGCTGTTCTGGTAATACTCGGTGATCAGAGCACTACTTACCAGTTCTTCAGTGGTTTGCGGCCTATGGACGCCTCTGGCCACGTTCAGTGCTATTTCCGGCCTTAGCATTTTGAGCATCAGCCGGACTCGTTCTCTGTCGGTGCTGACTAGTTCGGGGCACAGACGAGCCAACCTGTTGAATTTCTTCACGGCCTCCTCAACTGAAAGGTTGCCCTGACGAAATTCAGTGAACTCGTCGTACTGGCGGTTTGTGACCCGCATGTGAAAGAACTCCTCAAAGAATTCCCTTTCAAAGTCGGCCCAAGTCATCTGGTTCACTGGGTGCTTCACTTTTATCCTCTCCCACCACATACGTGCGTCTCCTGCCAGGCAGAAGGAAGCACATTTCACCTTTTCATGCTCTAGCCAGTCCAGAAGCTCCATCGTACTCTCCAGTGTTTTGAACCAGGCTTGGGCATCCCATGGTTCACTGGTACCTGAGAAGTTCTCTGGCTTGATTTTCTGCCATTGGATCAGATAGGCTTCTCTCCTTGCCCCCGCTGCTAGGGCTACTGGTGCTGTAGGTTGGGCTGGTGGAACCTCTGTAACTACTGGGTTTGGTATGTTAGATTCCGGGGTGGCAGTGGGAGTGTTCTGCTGATTAGCCCTTAAGGTGGCTATCTCCTGTTACTGTTCATCTAGTTGCTTCTGTAACTGGGCCACTACCTCTGTATGGTCTGGGGGAGGCACTAAGTTGTCCGCCTCATGCTGGGGCTCAATAGCTGGTGCCCTTCTAGCTAGGCGTCCTCGTACCATTTCCTAGAGAAGTAGAGGACATACATAACTACTACAATCATGTTCACATAACTACTACTATCATGTTAGATGCTATCATATATAAACATGCTTTAGTTATCTATAAACATGGAGTTATCTATAACCATGGAAGCAAGAAACATAAATAAGTTGAGGTATTCTTACTTGGAAGCTGCAGGTTCAATGCAGATGTGTGTGTGGAGGAAGTATGGAACTTGCTCTGATACCACTCTGTAACGCCCCGCCTTCTACTGACTAAACTATAAGGTCGGGGGTTACGGTTGCTAAACTATTCTGTGGCTACCACTGATGTATAATGTGCGGAAGGATGAACTAAATTAAAAACTCTACTAATTACTATTAAAACTGGAATTTATGTTCAAAATATACTTTCATTGTTGTACAAGTGCTAAAGAAGGGAATCTAAACTTTCCATGCTATATCATACAATAGAACACCATTCCAAGCTACCATTCTAAGATATTCAATATATGTTTCTATCAAATTTAGCATGCTTGGGCAATTACTAAGCATATGAGTGGAACCATGAGTTTTGTATCAATACTCATACTAAAACTAAGCATTTATACAAACTAAACATGCCGCTAGCAGCACCCAAACATCCCATTTGATCAAGGAGCTGAAATCAGACGTTTCCAGCTGAAATCAGACTTCCCAATCGATTGAAGCTGAGACTCGATCGATTGAAAGGGCTTCAATCAATCCACTGATCGATCCAACGTGCTTCTGTGCACGGAAATGATTTCTGAATCGATCGGCTGATCGATCCAGCCTGGGCCAATCGATCAACTGATCGATTCAGCAGCTCTCTGTTTACGAAAATTACTTTCTGATCGATCGGCTGATCGATCCATGGCCAATCGATCCGCTGATTGATTCATCAGCTCTCTGTACGTCGAAAATCACTTCCCAATCGATCGGCTGATCGATTGAGGATCCTCCAATCGATCGGCTGATCGATTGGAGTTCTGATTTCTGCTGCATTCCACCACTAATCCATATACAATGCAAATGTATCAACTTAAAAGCAATCATAAGATTCCTAGGCATGTCATTACTGTCATTGTTCATAGTTTATTAACTAACATCAAAATAACTAGTAGTCAAGGCATAGCATGGTGCATACTTTCACAATTCATGACATTTAACATTCTAAAGGCGCAGAATAATAAGAAAATAAGAAATTCTAATTCTTTAAACTTGCTAGTCCCCAAGAGTCTTTATTCCAAGTTCCTTCTCACACACATCTTGACACATTGCCCTCCAACCTTCGCTAATCCATCTTCCCTTTACCTTTATCTGCAGTATAAGGAAAAAGGAAACTATAAGCTTGGGAGCTTAGTAAGAACCATCTACCTCACAAAACATGCGTTCGATGAAATCATGCTTTTAAAAGATGCTATTTGGAACACATGATGATATTCATGCTGAAAATGCTAAAACATGGCATACTGATATATGAGTCATGACAATCAAATACTGATCATAGAACTATCTTGTTGTATCAATAAGAAAAACTGAACTGATACATAAGCTGAGTTAAACTGATGTTAGGCTAATGCTGAATCTGAACTGCATTCACATAACTGATTTGTGAAGTTTTGAAAATTATTTTTCATAATAGATAAAGATAATAATAATGCTGCTGATGGGCCCGGCAACTGTACTTGCTATGCGCGCATCCCTAACTAGACCCGAGGTAGCTAGTCCCGAATCTAGTAGGGTTTACTACGTTATCTAAACCTAGGGACGACTATGGGAGCCCAACCAAAGGATAACTAAGAGTCCAGCACAGTGCCACTGATAAAAGTAAAATACTGATTCATAAGCTAATTTATCTTATCTTGCTCTTACTAGGTTATCTGAACCTAGAGCTAGGTTATCTGAACCTAGAGCTAGGTTATCTGAACCTAGAGCTAGGTTATCTGAACCTAGGGGAAACTGTGGGAGCCCACCCATTGGACCGTAGTCCCATATAAACTGAAGCAAGACTAAGCATGCTATTTAAAATGCTTCTATGACATTTAACTGAGCTATTAAAATGCGTACTATAGCATTTAACTGTACTAGTCATTTTATCGAACACTTGGTGTGCTCTGTCTCTCTTCTCTATTAGGGGACCACCTCTAGGTACCCGACAGCATCTAAAACCCCAAAACTGGAGAGGGAAACATGTCTGGCCCATCTAGAGGTGCTAAAATAAACCCTAAACTTGTGAGGAGGGTCAAATACACTCTACGTGCCGAAAAATCTGCATATGGCTGAACTAAAAGCATAAAACATATGATTAACTACTTATACTGCAGGTGAGGGGTTACTTACTTCCTGCGCTAGGTTTCTTACAGTTCTGATCGCTAGATTTTCGAAGAAGAAGATCTCCTCGACGATCTTCTTTTGTCTACGCGTTCTTCTCGCGGAGATGAGCGTCCTCGTACTAGAGTCATCGCCGGAAGGTGCTCCTACAACCCTAGGGATGGAACCCTAGGTCCCTTGGGGCTTGGTGTGCCGAGAGGGTGAGGAAGAGGGAGAGGGCGGCGATTGAGGGTGAGGGTGAGGAAGAGTTGCTGATCAAAAAATAATAAACCCTCACTTAAATTCCCTATTTATATTAAGTGATTAATACGACCCAACTAAATCATAAATATAATTTCTCTCCTCTTCTTTCAGCACACCCCTGCTGGGGCCACCTGGTTACTAAAGTCATGCTATAAGTTGTAGGGTCTAATAGGTAGCGGGTTCAATTCCCGCTTAGGCTATTTTACGTTTTTATTTAATTTTGCTACTTCTGCTACTCCAAAAATTCCATAAAAATATTCTAAAATTCCAGAAAAATAATATAATATTTCTAAAATTTATTTAATAATTTTCGGGCGTTACATGAGTATAAAGACTTAGCAGGTAATAGATAGATAATGCATGAGTATAGTAAAGAACTAGAGATACAAAGGTATACAATCTCGTAGGGAACAACACCAGATACTATGGTGACTTCATAATAAATGTCCATACCTGAAACCATATCCTAGGCTAGTAATAGGTCACAAGTAGCAAAGATCTGCTACAGTACTGTTCATACTACAAGCGTAGTATGTGAGGTATATACATAATACCAATAAGTGAGTCAATATCTAAACACATACAACAGATGCATATCTCAGCATATGTAAGCATAACAGCATAAGCAACAGCAATATAAACTAGTAATAACAACATAAGTAAGCAACAGCAACATAAGTATAATAATAACAGTGTATGCACGGATGGTCACCCCGCCCACCTCTCTGCACCACGACCACTGTATGATCGAGAGGCCGGATCAATGACAACTGTACAACACTCCAGCCGCCACTACTTTCGAGTGACCGAGTGGACAGTTTGTATAGTAGCTATCTAGCTACGTAGCAATAGGGTCCCTGCTGCTCACAACTCCAGCCGCCACTACCCATGAGTGGCCAAATGCGACACGACAGGACAAGCGACACACTCCAGCCACGACTACCCATGAGTGGCCGAGCGTGCGGCCCTGGCCAACGACCCTCTCAACCACAAGGGAGGCATGGTCGTCGACATGCATGCAATGACATGATGCGTACGATGCAGCAGTCATCATATATATAAACAAAGAATCAGGTATGCTACATGAAGCCAATATACTCAATAAGAAACATGTATAAATAGCAGTCAAAGCAAGTAAGCATGGTATCTGATATCTATAAATCCAGTAACTAGTATCTAGTATCTGGTATCTGCTAAATATCATAGATAACAACGAGAGACTGTATCAACATAGAAACGAGTAGCTCAAAGATTAAGTGAAAGTATCAAATGTAGGAAAAATAATTGTGGAGTCAAGATAAACACAGTATCTATCTGAATATAAAGCTCATGCACTAGGGTCAAAATACTAAAGAGATAAAGCAAGAAGTACCCGCCTTTAATGTAGATCGACCTAAACAATCCCCGTCGAGACGCTCGTCTCCAATCAACGCCCTACATAATCACATGATATACAGTTTAGCTAATCACATATACAACAACTAGCTAAACCTAAAACTCAATTCTAATTCAATTATGTAACCGTTTAATTTCACCTAATAATCCAAATCTAACCAGATGATAATTTCATCTTTTATCCACCAATTAATTCAAGATCTACCAAATTCCATAATCAATTATCTCATCCTTCAATCCATCGTATCAACTACAAACATGATGAACTAATAGGGTGATAATCAATCACAACTACTTTGGATTTAAGTATCCTTAAACATTCCACCACTATAACAGATTAAACAACCATTCAACCCAATCAGATTGCAATTAACATCCTCAAACCAATACTACTATCAATCATAGAAAATAGATCTTCTAAGTTATTCGGAATCAATCGAATTCGATTAACCAAATCCAACAATCAACCAACCATTCCCCATCTTATTAATCACTCTATCCATTAATATGAAATTCAATGTAATTAACAACTAAATAAATGATTACCCAATCCTCACCAGCACTGGTAGTAAATGACTAGGGTGATGTCTGTGCCAGCAGCAACGACATGGATCGGAAGAGGAGGGTAAAGGTGTCCCTCTCAAGATTGGAGTGGGACTGCTCTAAATGGTCGGAGGAGTCAAAGCCGATGAGTGGCCACGATGGATTTCCACCATTGTCCATAAGGGCAAGGGCCACGCCGGCTCCAATGCCTCTGATGCAAAAGGGCATCCAGCCAATCCTGTAGTAGCGGTTGCGGTGACGTACCACGGTGGAGTGCTGACAACTCACGACCGGACGATGCTATGCTGGTGCCGCGATGATGGAGTGTAGCCAGGATTTGGGAGTGGCTGTGGTGGCCACTGATGCGACAGAAAAAAAAACTATGGCACAGGTCGGCAGTGGATCTATGTTGCGATGAAGAGAAAATGAAGAGCACGGTGGTGAATCTGCGCTGGGAGAATTTAACCACCGTGCTTGACATTTTCATGGGAAAATGAAGGGCAAGTCAAACCTGCCTGACATTTTCATAAAACCCTTACCTGAACTTGAGTTCAATGTACTTAGAAGACAAATAAAAATGTGCTTAGTAGAATAGAGCTTATTTTTGAAAATATTCCTCTTTATTATTTTTTAACAACTTAGTTTTAAAACTCTAGGAAAAGTATTTTCAAAATTCTAATTTTATTAGTTTTTCAAAATTTAGACTTAACCTAGGTATTTAGCCCCTAGAAAGCATGTTCCCCTATGTTTTAGGCAGAGCATCTCACAAGTACACTAGGATTACCTTGCTTGTGTATGAAAAATACATAGAATGGTGTGAGATGCATAGGGTACTGCCTGGATGATTTAGTCTTAAAGTAGATGAGATGGAAGAGCATCTTTGTGGTATTCATAAACAAGTGAAGTAAACTATTCAAGAGAATAACAACAACTATAAGACTTAGGTTAACCGTCATCATCGTCAGGTACTTTTTTATGATGTTGACTTGTTTGGATTGTATTGACTCATGATCATTTCCCTGTGAATAGGTACAATAAGCTTAAAGATTGGAAGATTAGATCATGTGAGATACTACAAAAGATTAATGACAACACGGGATGACTGATGCAGGATCGACCCTAAAAGACTTGTCCAACTTCAAAAGGTCATAACTTTTGATTCGAGTATCAGAACAAGGCGCTCTCAGGCTTAAATTGAAGCTCATTAAGAACTCTATATTTTTTTATTGAGTGGAACTCATAACCCCAAAATTTTGGATCCTAAAAACATTATTTAGATCCCTTTTGGAGACTCCAAACATATTTTTTTACTATTTTTAGTAATTTCTATTTTTATGGTATTTGGAGCATTTTTGACAATTTTTCCTATTATGAGTTAGAGTTTATCTATATAAGTTTCTGTTTAGCTTTTTGAGGGATATCCACTATTCTTAATAAAGTTTTCTTTTTAGTAAAATCTAGAGAATGAATTTCTCTTTTTTTTTTTAGTTGCTCTTCTTGCCTTCTTCTAAAATCTTCCTTAACATTAACTTGCAGGATAATATCTATCATGTCCAACGTCACTAGGGGAGTGGACCCTAGGTGGTGAAAAAGTCTTTAGAGGACCAAAGCAGGTCAATAATGATCGAATGCTTGAGGGGAGGTCCTAAGCAGATCAAGAGTGATCGAATGTCAAGGTAATTGGATGCTTGGCGAAACTCCTGAGGGAGTGAATCCTAAGTGGTAAAAAGTCCAAGCAGATCAAGAGTGATCAGATATTTGGCGCAAATCCTAGGATGGGAACTTTAGGTGGTGAAAAAGTCTTAGAGGACCATAGTAGGTCAATAGTGATCAGATGCATGAGGGAGACCCGGAGAAGGTCAAGAGTGACTGAACACTTAAGGGGAGGTCTAGTCTATAAGAATAACAGTAGTCCTTTGTTTGAGGGGAGGATTGTTGATAATACAATCAAAATCTCACATTGAAAATATATAGAAAATATCATGATTTTATAAGATGGAAGATATCAACATTAATATGACACTTTTTGGAAAGAGCCTAAAAATAAATTCATGAGGGCTTAGACCCAAAGTCGATAATATCACACCATTGCGGAGATATGTGAATTCTTTTAGTTCTAACAATTCTAGCCAAATACCGTGGATGGTCAAGCTACTAGTCAACGAATGGGCTGACAAGTGCGCTCTTTGGAGATCATTGGTGAGGAGGATGAGAGAACCTAACCTAAAAAACACTACAATAGAGAATTAGAATGGCGCTAGGGAGGGAACATAACCTACAAGTGCCCTTGGTGGCCGGCGCTCCTTCCCATCCATTGGTGGCCGGTGGCTTGAAGAAGAGGAGGAAGAGAGGAAGAAGAGGAAGAAGAAGAAGAGGAAGAGAAGGAAGAAGATTAGAACGTGCCTCATCCTAGAGATTCCTTTTGTGGCCGGCGTTTTGGAAGAGAAGAAAAGAAGGGTGGTGTCATCTTGATAGATCGTCGCCCGCACGACGTCCAAGAAGAGGGGGAAGGAAAAGAAGAAGCAAGAGAGAGCTTAGTGGAGTCAAAGAGAGCCCTTTGCACTTATCTTTTTTAGGATTTGTATAGCTATCAGAAAAGCATCTACATGTCAGATGAGCCAATAAAGGGAGCATATTCATTATCTGCATCTATTTGAAAAATGACCTTATCAGTGAGGTGATTACGCTGCCTCCTTATCCACATGCCCTTGCGTGTTTTCAACAAGCTCGATAGATTGTGAGTATGATAAAAGGTTGGATGAGGAAATGACGTTGATGTTGAGTGACTTTGAGGATAGACACAGTTGACAACCAAGGACGAGATAGGGAGGATATTGGGACTTGAGATTGAGTAGGAAAGATGTTAGGATTATTTGAGGTTGAGCTGGGAGCGATGTTGGGATCTGATACTAAGGCATGGATAATGTTAGGATCTGAGGTTGAGACATTGATGATGTCGGGATCTAAGACTGAGGTAAGGAAGGATGTCTGGATTTGAGGCCGAGATAGGAAGGAAGTCGGAATTCGGAGTCAAGATAGGAGTGATATCGATGACTAAGACCGAGTAAGGATGATGTCGATGACTAAGCCCAAGTCTTAATAGCTATTTTGTCTTCAAGTAAAATTTATTTCTTGAAATGAATATGTTAAGTAGGTTCGTTCAAGTCTGAATCTCATCTGAGTTGAGTTCAATTTCCTTTAGGTCACTTCAGATCCACCTTAAATTTGACTGACAATTTAATATGATTTTTTGATCATATGAGCCATGGGACTGGTTCTGCCGCATCAATGACTCAATGAGTATTCGCCTGCTAATTAATCAAGAACGGTAAACTGCAACACGTGATTTAATGCCACCCATCCGAGGGAACACGTTCTCCTTCCTTCCCACGCCTCTATATATTTATTCTCCGGTGGCTCGATTATTCCAGTAAACCGCAATTCCCTCTGCCACCGCCTCATCAGTCATCATCATTCTCTCTCTTTCCCTCTCTGATCGCCATGGAGTCTAGTGACGTCACCACCAGCTTCCACCATTTCTCCTCCCCTACGTCGTCGTCGCCCATCTCGTCCCTGCCGGCGCCTGCCTCAATCCACAGCCCCTGCGCCGCCTGCAAGATCCTTCGCCGACGGTGCGCCGACAAGTGTGTGCTCGCGCCTTATTTTCCGCGGACGGAGCCCCTCAAGTTCACCACCGCGCACCGCCTCTTCGGCGCCAGCAACATTATCAAACTCTTGCAGGTACTCGTTTAAATCGATCAAATTTAAGAATTCCATTGAAAAAAATGGGTTTAGGTTCCAATTTCGGAACACAAATTAGCATTTCATTAATAATTCATCCATCGCTGTCCTTAAGTAGACAATGACATGACAATTCAGTTTGAAGAAATTAAGTCTGGCTATTAGCGAATCAAAACTTAACATTATAGCCTTATCATGTATGGAATCTCAAACAATTGGAAACCTTTTAATAAATGGCAGGATTTGCCAGAGAGCCAGAGAGCCGATGCAGTGAGCAGCATGGTGTATGAAGCCAGCGCCCGAATTCGCGATCCAGTTTACGGGTGCGCAGGCACGATATGCCACCTTCAGAAGCAAGTCGGCGAGCTTCAAGCTCAACTGGCCCGGACTCAGGCCGAGCTCATCAACCTCCAAGCTCAGAACAAGAACTTGCTCGCCCTGATTTGCATGGACATCGAGCAAGATTCCTCCTCTCAACCACCCGATCCAATTCCAAACTGCATGTTTCAGAACAATGACTGCTTCCTCGAAGACATCAGCCAGAGCTACGTATTTGCCAGTTCCTCCGGATGCGAGCCGTCGTGGGACATATAGAAAAATTTATATAATTAAATCCACGAATATCTATGTTCACAGTAGTTTAATTTCTAAATGTCGGTGCTGATCTTTTCCACGGCTGTGGCCTGTGGGTTGGGAAGAGGCGTATCATCTTTTACCCCCAACACTAATTTATTTTCTTAATAATCAAATTATATATTTTATTTTTAAAATTAATAAATCACTGTATCAATTTTTAAAAATACTTTTTTAGCTTTTTTTCGATATGCAGTTTATCTTCCTCAACCTTTTAGGATAATTCTAAGACGCCAAGTTACGATTTCACATGGGACGGATGTAGGATTTTAAATTGGTAGGGTAGGTTAATGTGTCTTCAAACTATGAGATGACTTACATGATGAAGGTGCCGTCATAGGGCGGCATGATCGGCTAATCGACGGTAGCCTAAACTCTTCCTTCACTTTCGGGAGATTTCCGAATTGATGTATCTACCAGCTGTGTAATGACTTGCTCCATGAAGGTATTGTCGCAGAGTAGCATGATCGACCGGTCGACAACTAACTGGCTAAACTCTTCCTCCACCTTTGGGGGGGGGGGGGGGGCATGACCTCCCCTACTGATTCGTCCCTAATTTCACAGTTAATTTCATTGACTTTGTTAGGAAAAAAAATTATAAATCTTCATAATAGTATGATATTATACACTTTATACACTTTGGGCTTAAGTTTTCATGAATTTATTTTTTTGACTCAACCCAAAAGACCTCATTACAAAGAAAATATCATTCATCTTATAAATACATGATCTTTGCAATGTATTTCTCATGTAGGACTTTAATTGTATTTCTAACAATTTTTCCTTCAAACAAAAGACTATTATTATTCTCATGGCTCAAACCTCCCTCAAGCATTCAACCAGCTTTGACTTGTTCCTATTCTCACCTCAAACATCCGGTTAATCGAGGTCACTTCTCTCTTTTAAAACTTTTTTATTACCTAGGGTTCACTCTCCAAGATTTCGATCAAGCATCCGATCATCTTTGACATGCTTGAGCTTTTTACCACCTAGGATTTATTTTCCCAGGATATCAAGCATTTGATCATTATTTACCTATTTAGACTTTTCACCACTTAGGGTTCACTCTCCTAGAATTTTCGTCAAATATTAAGTCATCCTTAATTTGTTTGAACTTTTCACTTAAAATTCTCTCCTTTAAAAGTCCACACTGTTGAAATTAATAAGTAGAGGAGAGAAATAATATAAAACTTTTTGATGATCTTATTACTAAAGCCAATAGGCTTATTTATACAAATTATCCAACACAATAATGGAAAGATTAAATAAGGCATACAATCATAATAATTATAAACATACTAATATAGTAGATTTGGAAATATTATTTTTCCTATTTAATTCATGTCGATCTTGATTGTGTGCCATATATAATAAATCTCAATTGATTGAAATCAATTAAAGATTATTTCTATTATTGTCATTACCCCCCAACAAACTCAACGAGAGTGCCTGAATGTTGAGTTTGAGTGCTAGCTTTGTGAAACGTTATCTAGATAATGACTTAGTAAATATATCAGTAATTTGATCTTCCGTAAAGATATAAGAAACCGAAAGTTGTCGAGTCTCTACATGCTCGCGAACAAAATGAAAATCAATCTCTACATGCTTGGTACGAGCATGAAATCCCGGATTTGCCGCAAGATAAGTTGCTCCAATATTATCACACCATATTTTAGGCGTAGCAGTTGGGAAAAAGTATAATTCTGAAAGAAGATATTGTAGCCAAATAATTTCTGACGTTGCGTTAGCGATAGCTTTATATTCAGCTTCAGTACTCGAGCGAGAGACTATAGGTTGCTTCTTTGAAAGTCAGGAAACAAGATTTCACCCAAGAAATATAGCATATCTACTAGTAGAACATATATCTTTGGGAGATCCAACCCAATTTGCATCACTGTAGGCAATCAACTCTCGTGAAGACTGACGATATAAAAGAAGACCATATAGAATAGTGCCTTTGAGATATCGAAGAATTCCCTTAACACCTTCCCAATGATGTTCAGTAGGAGTATGCATAAATTGACAGACACGATTCACAGTGAAAATAATATCGGGTCGTGTAATTGGACATCGAAGAGGAGGATGAAGGTGCAGTGAAACTACCCTCAATAATTGGTGTGGAGATAGGACGTGCACCGTTCATTTTAACTCGTTGTAGGAGCTCAGTAATGTATTTGCTCTGAGAGAGATGACAACCTTCAGAATGTGAAAGAAACTCTATGCCAAAGAAAAAACAAGCATTGACAAGATCCCGAATAAGAAACTCTTGAAGGAGAAGATGTAGTAAAGTAGTAATGTCATTTTGATCACTACCAGTTATTAATATATCATCCACATAAATCAGAACAAATATTGAAAATTCCTAATGACATTTGTAGAATAGGGAAATGTCGATGGATGATGCCAGAGGAAGTAAGATGACGATGAAGCGCTTGATACTCTCCACCCTAATTAGAATGAAGGGAGAGAATTTTACTATAAAAATAGTGTTCAACCTGTTTTTGAAAGCAACAAAAAATATCAAAGAGATCAGACTTTCTTTTCTTAAGAAAAATCCAAGTAAACTTGCTGGAATTGTCAATACAAATAACATAATAAAGAAAACCTTGATTAGATAGAATAGGAGCAGGACCCCACACATCAGAGTAAATAATTTCTAAAGGAAAACTAGAAGTGTGAGAAGAAGACATAAAAGTAATTTATGAGATTTTGCTTTCATGCAAGTTTCACATAACTGAGAAGAGGAGGCTAAAGAAATTGGTAAATCATACTGGTTAATGATATTTTGAACAACACGTAGAGATGGATGACCAAGACGTGAGTGCCAAGAGAATTTATCAGTGCGTTCTCCAACAAACGCATTAGTATAGGTGGCTTGAAGATGATAAAGACTGTCTTTAATATTTCCTCGAAGTAGAATATTTCCTGTTGTGGGATCCTTCACAAGACAATGATGAGGATGCAATTCAAAGAACACATTATTATCAAGAGCAAATTGACGGACGGAAAGTAAATTTTTAGTAATAGAAGGAACACGAAGAGTGTTGCGCATGCGAAAAGTACGACCGCATAAGTGAAAAGATGTGTTTCCAATGTGAGTAATTTGTAAATCTGAGCCATTACCTATCTGTACCATGTCGGGTCCATCATAACGCGAAGCTTCTGTGATAATATTATATTCCGGTGTGACATGATGAGTTGTTCCAAAATCCGGATGTCATCCTGGGTTCTCAAGAGTCGATGAACCTATATTAGGAGAGATAGAATGTGAGAATGTTCCAGAATGAGATGACTGGGTTGTAGAATGCCAAGAAGATGGTGGTCGATTTGAAGATGCGTGCTCTCCTTGTGAAATAGTTGGTTGCTCCAATGCTACAGGACCACCAACAAAATTTGAGTTAAATCTTTTAGGACATTGAATACCAATATGTTCAATTCTGAGATAAATTTGACATCTTCTCCGACTATAAGACCAATCAAATCTTCTAGAGCAATGAATATCAGTATGACCAACGATGTAATAAATTTGACATCGGTTTAAACTTTATTTTTGGTCACCTTGATGTCGTTGAGTATCTAACATCGAAAATAAATAACTCGTCCCTTGATAGTAATAGATTTTACTGGAAGAATTTTCGATGGCTGAAAATAGTATTTGACACTATCGGTGGTGAATAAAAACACTTGTCAAGTTAAAAAAATCAATGAAGCTCCCTTGTGCAGTATTAGTTTGGCATGGAATCTGAAAGTTTGTCATGCCCAGAGTTTAAATGCCCTCCCTCGTCACTGAAAACTCCCATTTGTTTTATCAATTCATCGTCATCCTGCAGAAAAGATCTGGCTCTCCGGAATTCTTTGACCTTAAAGAATTAGTTGTAGTGAGATTGCCGGGTCGGCATGCTCCTTTTAAACCGAATAAACAATATAGCCACAAAGAAGTATCTAACAGAACATAAATCTCAATCTCTGTGAATCGATATTTGTATGCAATAGAAAATTGATACTTTAACAACCTGTAGCCATGGAACCATCAGAAGTTAAAAATAAAAAAACGTTTGAAAAACTTGACATTTCACCAGGAGACATTCTGTAGTCCTGTTTCACCGTGAGACGTGGCGGTGGCGCGAAGGGAAAATAAGGAGGTGCAGACAGATGGCGCTGTGGCGATGCTTCGATAAAAAAAATTATTGATGAAAAGAGAAAAAAAGTTATTATTATCGAAGTTGTCGAGGTTATCGTACTGTAGACGATGATATCAAATTTCGATGTAAAAATTCTTGTAGTTATGATACCATGTTGAAATTAATAAATAGAGGAGAGAAATAACATAAAACTTGTTGATGGTCATATTACTAAAACTAATAAATTTATTTATACAAATCATCTAACACAATAAAAAAATTAAATAAGACATACAATCATAATAATTATAAACATAGTAATATAATATACTTAAAAATATTATTATTTTTATTTAATTCATATCGATATCGATTATGTATAAAATATAATAAATTTTAATTGATTAAAATTAATTAAAAATTATTTTTATTATTATCATTACCTCCTTTCACATTTCACCTTGACCATGGATCTAATAATTAGGATAAAAAATTTACATATCTCTATAACAATATATTATTATCTGCCTTATATTTTACGTTCTCATAAATTTATTTGTAGACTATATTTAAAAATTCTCATTTTAAATCTTTATCTTATACCTTTATTATTATTTTTCATATATTTTTAATATGGAACCAGTAGACGTCAACTCAGTCTCAAATTTATGACCATCTGGCTGTTATTTTGCGACTGTCATATAATTTCATAAATATGTCAGTTGCTTATTCAAGCAGAAGGATGAAGGCAAACTATCAGGAAAGAGTATCTTAGAAAATCTATGGGTGTGATTAATTAATTTTAAAAATAGAGCATATTATATGATTTTAGTATTTTAAAAAAGTACATGTGGTTTTAGTAAATTACCGTTATAAAGAAAACGTGTTAGATAAAAAATAGCAGTCTGACACGGACCAAAACAAACAATTGGTCTCGATGTTGTCCTGACTGTCGCTGACTCTAAATGTGTCTTAATCAGTGTTCATTTAATTTGACGGTTCACTACCAACGTGTGAACCACGATGCGTACGTATATCAATTGGAAGTCGATTTGGCGATTGAAACGATTGAGAACACCAAATGGAATCATGCAATTTCGGCCACAATATAATAAAATTTATAATAATATATTGCAGTAAATAATAGCAATAATACGTAAAGACAAATTTTAGAAACTAAAAATTAGATAAACGAGTTAAATATTAGTGAACAAATAAAGGATTAAAACTCGCATGGCTGACGAAATATTAAAAAAAAGACTTAAGTTTTCGCTTCGACTCTGAAGAGCTTCTTTTGACTTTCATCGGAGTAATCAGGGATCGATTAGAAATTATAATTATTGATAATTATTTAAGTTTACATTAATATGTTAGATGTAATTTAAGTTATGAGTTTATGGAATAAGAGAAGTTCAAGAAAAGTCTAAGAAAATCAAGGACTAGATTCTTAGCAAAAAGAAATCCTTACAAATCGGAAGATTAGATACAAGGAAAGAGAATTTCAAGAAAGTTGAAAACTAGACTCTTGGCAAAAGTTTGGAACCTGAACAGATCGTGAGATCGGATGCTATAGTAGATGAAGACCCAAAGATTAGAAAACTCCTAGTACAAAGTCTAGGAAATAGGAGGTTCATCTGATATGACGTAATTAGTTTCGCTTGAAAGTGTGCTTGTACCAATCAATTGGCTAAATCGATTGATAATCAAACTCGAGCACACAAAAGTCTTCCCAATCGATCATCCAATCAATTGGCTAAATCGATTGATAATCAAACTCGAGCACACAAAAGTCTTCCCAATCGATCATCCAATCGATTAGTCACTGGCAAATCGATTGGTACAATCAATTGACCGACTTTCTTCAAAAACATAGAGGATTACCAAATTGATTCCAATCGATTGGGCATAATCAATTGATTCACCGACCTTCTTCGAGAATGCGGAGGGTTGCTAACTACCAAATTAATCAATTGACCGTCCTTCTTGGTGGCAAAAGGCGAATACGCTCGCCCCGAGCGCCCCTGCCAACCCGTCCCAGGACCAACACAAAGGAGGTAAATCACGGACGGCTATTAGCCTTTGGAATAGTGATTGACCTTCTTGTGGCAAAAGGTGAAACCCTCGCCCTCAGGGCCCCCGCCGCACCCTGCCCAGGGTCATCACGAGGGAGGTAAATCACGGTAGCTCGGTGGCAAGTACGCAGTGGGCCGAGACTTTTTTGCACAGGGATAGGGAATAAATCCCTGTTGCCCTGCGGACTCGAACTCATGTTCTCAGTGGCAAACTTCCACGCCTTTACCAGCCGAGATAACCCCGTGGGGGCAGTGATTGACCTTCTTGAGAACATAGAGGGTTGCCGAATCGATTAGGAATAACCAATCGATTGGTGCAATCGATTGGTGGGCTTTGTTTGCGATAAAAGAAGACTTCCAAATCAATTAGTGAATCAATTAAGCTTGCAAATTAATTGGAGACTCACACCAATTGATTAGGATTCAAAATAAAATAATCTCAGCCGTTGATCTTGAACCAGTGACCATTCAATGGATAAATTAGACTATATGTAATCTATTGACTTGGTTTCCCAATTGATTGATGACGACAAAGAGTAGAGAAACGAGTCGATTCTGAAGCATTTACAAAGAGGGATTATGGCACGAGGATGAGTTACTATTTGATTGCTATTCTTATGCTCTTCTTATTGTCAAGTTCTCATTGGCAAGATCTTAAAGCAACCAAGAGAAGGCGAACCAAGCCAAAAATTTGTAATCCTTCTTTTCTTCTTCTCTGTTGCTTTTCATTTGAGAACTGTGTAATCTTATAAAAGGTTTCTCCATACATAGTGAAAGTTGTGACGGCTAGTGTAGACTCTTGGATTAGTCATCTCAAGGAGGTGGATATCAATTAAATCAAGGTGTTAGCGTTGTAGTGTGCTTGGATTCAAATATTCGTTGTGAAACCAAGAAAAATCGAAGCGAGCTATTTACCACCCTAGCTCTATTAGTTCCAACAAGTGGTATCAGAGCAATGTTGCTTTGGACGACTTACATCTAAAGGAGCAAAAGTTTTGAACTACAAAGATGTCTTTGAAAGAGGGTCATAGCACTACTCGACCACTCTATTACGAAGGAAATAACTTTGCCTATTGAAAGAGCCATATGGAGAATTACCTCATGACTAAAATTGATAACTGGTTCTCTATAACTGAGGGTTTTGTTGTGCCAACTCATGATGGAAAAATTCTAGAATCTTCAAGATGGTCAGCTAATCAAAAGTGGAAGGCACAAGCAAATGCTAAGGCTACTATAACCTTCAATGCGGACTTAGTTCAGAGTAACTAAATAAAGTTTGTCCATGCAAGAGTGCCAAGGAATTATGGTACAAGATCATTGAGGTAAATGAAGGCACAAAAGACTCACTAGAATTGCAAAGAGGGACGTTCTCGTAAATCAAATGTAGAATTTCGTCATGAAGAAAGGAGAAATGGTTAGTTAACTACATGGGAAGTTCAAGAAACTTCTAAATAGTCTCCATTCGGTTGGAGAAAGTGTGGAGAACTGAGTTCTCATCAAGTATGCATTAAAATCCTTCCCAAAAAACTCACTATGGTTATCAATGGTTGATGCCTATAAGGTTTCAAGGGATTTTCAATTGTTAAACTAGATGAATTATTTTGTGAACTAGAATTGCATAAGCAAGCTAATGCAAGCCATAAGGAGAAAGGTATAGATTGGTTGTAGGTGAAAAGAGAAAGAAGACAAACACAAAAAAGAAGAAGGAGAAGAAGGAAGAGTCCTTTGAGTCTGAAAAAGACAGTGATAGTGGTGAGGAGTTATCATCAAATGAAATGAAAAACTTTGTTCAAAAGATGATGAGGCGCTCTAGAAAGTTCAACAAGAAAGATGTTAAGAAGATGTTCAGTGATAACAAAAGAAGGGGTAAGTTTCCGATAAGATCAAAACCAAAATTTGATGCAATTTGCTATGAGTGCAATAGGAAAGGGCACTACAAAACTTATTGTCTAGAGTAAAAGAAATAAGATGATAAGTCAAACAAAAAGAAGGCCTTGAAGGTCATGTGGGATGACTCATCTTCTAGCTCATTAGAAGAAGAAATTGAGATAAATACTTCAAGACACTTAGCACTCATGACATTGAACAATATTAAGAATAGCGAGGATAAATAAGAAACTAGCTCATAGACAGAATGTGGACTCCTCAATCAAGTCATCATCTTGTGATGACAATGTAACCTCTCCTAAATTAGAAAAGCTATACTCTACCATTGCATGCTTAACAAATGCTTTATCTAGATCAAAAAGTATAGTTAAAGAACTACAAAATGAATTAAAGTCACTTAAAGTTGATTTTATGTCATGTGAAACTTGTATGCATCATGAAAATGCTACTAACCAATTTGATGAGCTCAGTAATAAAAAAGCATCTTTGAAATTACAAGTAGATGATCTTAGAAGTACTTTGAAAAAGTTTACTTCAAGTTCTAAATATTTGGACATGATTTTAGGAGCTCAAAGGGTGGTTTATAACAAATCAAGATTAGGTTACACATCAAAGAACAAAGAAGTTAAAATTCATATCCCTAATTAGTAGAAATCATGTTTTAAAAGTTAAAATTGTACAAGCTTAGATACCCAAGTAATATGTTGTTGATGCTACTAGACCCAACATTTGGGTACCAAAATATTTAGTTCATTATGTTTGAATAGGCATGTGCCAAAGGGGAGTATCCAACAATATGATTTATAGATAGTGGATACTCTAGGCATATAACAGGGGACTCATCAAAATTCTCATCACTTAAGAACAAAAATAAATGTACCATTTCCTTTGGTAATAATGGCTAATTAAATGTTATATATAGGAATTGGAGACATTCAAATTTTTGAACAATTTGTGATTAAAAGTGTTTTATTAGTGAAAGAAATGACTTTTAATCTTCTAAGTGTTAGTTAACTATGTGATTTGGGATATAGAATTGAGTTTAACTAATCTCAATGTATAATCAAGCATAGTGAACTAAGCACTACCATGTTTATTGGCTATAGGAAGGAGAATATTTATCATGTTGAATTATTTAATGTTACTGATGTGTTTGCTAAGTATTTTATATCTAAAGAAGAAGAAACTTGGCATTGGCACCGGAAACTTTCTCACACCAACATGAGAAACATTGAAAGGCTATCAAAGAAAGAGTTGGTGCAAGGATTACCAAAGTTGAAGTTCTAAAAGGACAAATTTGTGATGTGTGTCAAATGGGTAAGAAAATCAAAGCTACCTATAAAGGTAAAACTATTTTGAGTTCATCTACTGCATTAGAACTACTATACATGAATTTGTTTGATAGTAGTAAGCATGTTTCATTGAATGATAGCAGATATTGCTTAGTTGTGATAGATGATTTTACTAGATACATTTAGGTGTTTTTCTTAAAACATAAGGATCATACCTTAGAAACATTAATTACTTTTTGTAGAAGAGTAGAAAATGAGAAAAATCTAAAAATATAGAAGTTAAGAAGTGATTATGGAGGTGAATTTAAAAATGAGAGATTTGTCAATTTATGCTACAAAATGGATATATATAAACATGAATTTTCTACCCCTAGGACACCTCAACAAAACGAAGTTGTTGAGAGAAAGAATAGTCTTACAAGAGGTTGTTAGGAGTATGGTGAATGAATCTTCACTTCACAGCTATCTATGGGTCGAAGTAATAAATACGGTATGCTATGTACAAAATTGTATCCTAATACATAAATTTTTGGACAAAACGTCATATGAGTTATGGTTTGGAAAATCACCCACAATTAAACATCTTAGAGTGTTTGGATGTAAGTATGTATATTTTAAATACCAAAGATCACTTAGAAAAATTCTCCGCTTTCCAAGCAGCTCTTTCTTTCTGCTTGATAGCCTGAAATTATTAACTTAGATTATCTTAACAAGTCTAAAGTTATTTTTTTAAGTATATTTTAATTCAACAACTATCTTCGTAATCTCACGAATGATCTGAAAGATTGTCCAACAACAGATTTAATATTTAATTTACTTTGTTAATCCATTTTGGACTGTTAAAAACAATGGATTGGTTTACAATCAATAAGATATATATCTCCATCGACTACAAAGATAGACGAAGATCAAGAAATTTAAATACAGAAAATGTAATACCAATGAATATGAAAGCATGTCACTCCAATTCATAATTAACAACACGTGAAATTCAATGACAGCTGCACTATCACACATGCAACTTTAAGTTTTTTCAACCTCTACCATATTATGAATTAGGTCTAGAGACAGATCATAAATTAAAGTTAAAAAAAAAATGCAGATATCCAAATTTAGTAATAGTTCTAGTATTTAAGTATACAAAACTCGTATATTTGTCCAAACACTACCAAATTGTCAAAGATGTTTAAATTATCAAAAAAAAAAGAAAAAATATATATATATATATTCCCACAAGGTTGCATGTGCTGGTACTTTAATTTTTGTTTTTTCTGAAAAAATGTTTGAGAGCTATTAAATCACACTTCGATCCGGACGAGCTTCAAATTCAATATTTTAATAGCAATTTTTTAAAAACAAGTCTTTACCAACTAAAGTACGTAGTAGCGCCGCAATTATTACTAGCTAATCGTGGAAACTTTCTACTAGCAGACAGCATTTAGCCACCGCGCATATTGTATATATAAGCAAAGTAAAGAAACTGCGGACGTTTTATTCCTCCCTTGTTGCCTTGGTTTAACATTTGTTGGTTTGGTCATGTTTAATTTCTGCGCACATTCTAATGATCCTTAATTCTCCTATGAATGATGCCCAGTCCCGTCAACTAATTGAAAGTGTCGAAACCAATTTCAAGTTATATTACTGATCTATGCTGCTGTTCTTGTCTTGATATAGTTTTCCAAATTAGCACAACTAGACATTTCAAAATCGTGTCATTTTTCAAAAAATTGATGGAGAAGCTTTTGATCCATAATAACCATCTTTGACTTAGAGAGATCGGTCCATTTTGTTTGTCACATTTTAATCGAGAGTCTCCATGTTTTTTTAAGTCCCGGGAAAAGTGTTGTTTTCTACTTCTTTACCGGCAGATTTCATTGATAATCACGACAGATAAATAAAGCTTGATGTTGATATTATTTCAAAAGGCACACGATTTTAGAATTTCTTAAAAAATGCATCATAATAAATTATTTTTTATTAACTATAATTAAAAAAAAATTATATTAATTGATACGTACAATTTATTATATTTCAACTTAGCGGATAGGTTTGAGCCTGTAAGCAATGCCGGCCCGACTCTGTGGCAGCAGGGGCCCACGGGCTGTAACCACTGCGCCGACACACGCGATCGGTATTAGATGAGTAATGCAGGTGAGGTGATGTGAGGATTCAATAACAGCGGAAGGTGGCACTCAAAGTCGTTTGTAGCACAAGAAGGTTCCGATTGTTAAACCCAATTACACTAATTGATTAGGTCTGGTTTACTGAATTTTTTCATCAGTAATTAGGATAAATTATAAAGCACTTAAGATGGACGGTCAAAAAAACTCAATATCCTTTAATTAAATTATACATTCTATTTAGAGGAAAAAATTTTATAAATTCATTATAGCTAAGGATTGAATCATGGATGTATGGATGACAATCTAAATATCCTACTATTGTACCATAGTCCATAGTCCGGGGTAAAAAATGATAACTCTAATTAGCTTCATTGACTAATTCTAAAGTGATCGGATCGAATCGTGGATACCTAAATAGTAATTTAAATGTCTTATTACGATCCTATAGTCCCAAAGACTAAGAAAAGGTTCAGAAAAAAAAAGATAATTCCAGTTAGTCTTATTGATTATCCTTGGGATGATCGGTCTGGTCCTACGGATGTTTTCCACCGGTCATCAGGATAAATCGGGAAGCGCACGCAGCGGCCATTCCAGAAGTCCAATATCCTTTGATTACGCCTTCCATTTGGAGGACAAATTCCTATAAATACGTCGTAGTTAGGATTCGAATCACGGATACCTAAATGATAATCTAAGGGGACGTTTGGTATGAGCATGGGAATGAGAATCGGAATGGGAATCATTATATTGTGGAATGGGAATGGGTATGAGCATGGATATCACTCTTAAAAGCAATGTTTGGTTAGTTGCATACTTTCTATCGGAATAAATCAATATTTCCTTTTTTACCCTTAAAGGAAAATAAGAGAAAAAAATTAGATGTGAGAGAAAGATGAATGTGAGAGAAAAATATGATGAAAGAGAATGATGAGGGAGAAAGTATGATGAGAGAGGAAATGTGATGAGAAAGAATGAAGAGAGAGAAAGTGTGATGAGAGAAAATGAGAAAAAAGAGTGTGATAGAAGAGAGCATGATGAGAGATAAAATATGATGTGAGAGAAATTATGATGGGAGAGGATGAAGAGATAGAAAATGTAATGAGAAAAAATGAGGGGAGAGAGAGTGTGTGATGATAGAGATTGAGGAGAGAGAAAGTATTATGAGAGAGAAAGTGTGATGAGAAAAAAAGAGAGCAGTGAGTGTGATGGGAGAGATGATGAGAGAGAAAGTATGATGAGAGAGAAAGTGTGCTGAGGAAAAAAAAAAGAGAGTGTGACAAGAGAGATTGAGGAGAGAGAAAGTGTGATGAGAAAAAAAAAGAGAAAAGCGAGTGTGGTGGGAGATTGAGGAGAGAGAAAGTATGATGAGAGAGAAAGTATGATGAAAAAAAGAAGGAAGAGAGTGTGATGGAAGAGATTGAGGAGAGAGAAAGTATGATGAGAGAGAAAGTATAATGAGAAAAACGAGGAAAGAGAGTGTGATAGGAGAGAGAAAGTGTGTGATAAAATGATGAGAGAGAAAATATGATGAGAGAGAACAAGGAGAGAGAAGTGATATGAAGAAAAAATAAATAAATAAAATTTGATATTTAATATTAAGGGAGAAAATTTTAGTTTTAGGTCAAGGGTATTTTTGTAATAAGAGAATTTTTTGATTGATGAAGATAGGATAATGGCTCATTGAAGGGGAGGTATATGGGAATAAGTTATTACCCAATTTCAAGGATTCATTCCCTTATTCCTATTTCTATTCCTATTCCTATAATCCAAACATTAACAATGACAATCAATGATTCTCATTCCCCACTCCTATTCTCCTAAACCAAACGTCCCCTAAATGTCCTATTGGAACACCATGATCCGAAAATGTTAAGAGAAGTTCAGAGAACGATGATGTAGGGGTACGATTTAGTGCTTGTTGATTGAAAATTGTTAAATCTATTGGCATTGATGAAGTTACTTAGTAAACTGAAAGATATTTCATCTGACAAGAAAATTATACTTGCTACCTGTCACATATTAATGGTAGTAAAAGATAAAATTGATGACATGATCATTTTATGGAAAGATAAATTAGAAATTTGTAGTTGGTCAGGAGATAAATAGGAAAGATCAGGGTCTAAATAGGAAAGATCAGGGTCGTCTCAAGATTTCTTGAGGCTCTAGGTAAAAAAATTAAAAAACAAAATTTTTAATATATTTTTAATTTTCTTTAATATTTTTCATTTAGATTAGGAATCGAAAATAATAATTTTTAAAAAAAATATTTTTAAAATTAGTTATTAAAAAAAAATATTATTTTTTTAAAAAATAATTTTTTATATAAAATTTAGTTTTCTGAGGGGTATTTTGATAATAATTTTTTTATTAATAAAATTATTAAATTATTTAATTTTTTAGTTAGAATGTCAAATAGACTTTTTTAATTTTAAAAAATTTATTTTTACTAATGCATTTTACTTTGTATTTTATGATAAAAAAAATCTTTAATTCATATTATTATCGAGAAATAAAAAGAAAGAGCGAGGAAAAAATATTATCAGTAAAGGAAGATAAGGACGTTCTCTGCAAGTATCATCGGTAAGGAAGGAGAAACATGCAAAATCGCTGATGAAAAAAGAAAATGGCACAATGCACTGATGAAAAAACTATTAGGATTTTTAAGAAATATTGAGGAGAAAAGAATTCATTAGATTTTATAAGAATAGTATTACTAATTGTAAAATAAAATAGGAATCGGAATAATAATAATAAAAAAAAAGAAATATGTCAATTTAAAAATGGATTATATTTAAGGCAGAATAAAATCTCATATAAAACTATGATAGATAATTAATGAGAAAATAAAGATAAGTACAAGGTATTTATACGAAGTGGAATCGATAATGAATTAATTGACAAAGTGTCATTAATGAATTAGTAAGACATTTATAATTAATTAATATTAATGATGTTAATTTAATTTTTTTAATATCTTTAATTAATTAATTAATTGGCCCCAATAAAATTAGGGTCATAGGCATAGGTCTTAATGACCTATGTCTTGAGCCGGACCTGCTGAGAAAGATAATACTAAATGATTAGAATATGATCTGTCAAAATATATTTTATAAATCATTATCAAAAATATTTTAATAATATCATATTTATATATATATATATATATATATATATATATATATATATATATTACAATTCATTTGTAATGATAAGATTTTAACCAACAAAATTTACTCAAATTGGAAAACTTGATAAAGCATCTAAATATTTCCCGAGACGTACTGTGATTGAATTATATAAATATATATATTACAATTCATTTGTAGTGATAAGATTTTAACGAACAAAATTTACTCAAATTGGAAAACTTGATAAAGCATCTAAATATTTCCCGAGACGTACTGTGATTGAATTGGTTAATGTTTGTCAGTTTGTGTAAATACATTGCATCAGGAATAAGCACGAATTTTAATTTGTTCTGCGTTTGAAATATTCGATTCTTTCTTGGGACACTATCAAAGAACAGGAATGGCGAACGGCAGGGTAAAAAGCGCTATCGGCGTCGGATAAAGATAATGACTATACTGCCGATTGATGGATCTGATCCTGATATTTTTTTTAATTTTAAAATTTGATGATTACAAATTTTTTATAATAAATGTGGATTTTTAAATTTGATTGAATATAAACAGAATTGATTTTAAATGTCAAGTAAAAAATTATGACCATTAAAATATCGTATCAGATATCAGTCGGGGTAAGGATGAAGGATCGTAATTCATATTATTGGAGGTTTTTAAATGATTTAGATGCACGATATATTGTTCTTTGTTTTTAAAAACCTAATGATTGAAGCTCAGTGCGTGTCCAATATCAAACCCAATGTGCTTAAATTGAGAATAATAATATGTCTGAAGTGTGATAAGTGTTGGAAATATAATGGGAATAAAAATTAAATCTATAACGTTGGATCAAGATTAATAAATTTGGATCATTCTAATAAATTTGGATCATCGATTTAAGAATGTATAAGTGTCCTTTGAATTACTCAATCTCAATCATTAATTAACATCTAAATGAAGAGACATTATATTTTTTGGGGGAAGGGATATAATCTAAACTCTCTGATTCAAATTGGATAGTTGAGATTTAATTGAATCAAAAAGTTTTTATACCCTTTCATTTAGTATAAATAAGACCTCTCTCCTTATTTCACTCACTCAATTCATTCCAATTCAAAGCCAACATTGCATTCTACATTTACATTTTGGAAAGTTCGAGAAGCTTCGATTCAAAGATCTTATGATTTGCAATGCTGCTATCGCAAAATAAAGTCATCGTATCTTGGGAAACGATTACCAGGTTCCATGAGTATCGTGTGTGGAAAAAAAAACGTCTTAAAGAGATAGAGTCCAACTCTAACATCAACTTCGCCAAAGCGATATTATACCGTCATTCTACCGAGCTCAGATTGCACAACCACTAGATCCCAACAATTTTAAGACAAAATTTTCATGTAATCTTGATGGATTCATCATCGACGGCTCCTATTCCACCGGTACATAGCGAAAAATCAGAGAAATTTACATGTTCCAATTTCAAGAGGTGGAAGCAAAAGATGTTATTTTACCTAACCGCGTTGAACCTTGTGAGGTTCTTATGTGAAGATGCTCCCTCCACATCTCAAGGCAAAACTGATAAAGAAAAGAATGTGACATATGATACCTGGGGACATAATAACTTCTTATGTTGAAACTATATCCTCAATGGCTTGGACACCACCTATTATAACATGTATATTCTAATGATAATTGCAAAAGAGTTATGAATCTCTTGAAAATAAGTACAAAACAGAAGATGTCGAACTGAAAAAATTCATCATCGGTAAATTATTAGACTTCAAGATGATTGATTCTAAAACTGTAACAACTCAAGTCCAAGAGTTGCAGTTGATCATTTATAATCTGCATGCTGAGGGTATGACAATAAATGAGTCCTTTCAAGTTGTTGTGATAATCGAGAAACTTCCACCTTCATGGAGGGAATTAAAAAATTATCTAAAGTACAAAAGAAAGGAGATGAGACTTGAGGATATGATTGTAAGATTGCGGATTAACGAAGACAATTGCAAGCAATCAAAATCAATAAAAATGTCTATATTTGCAAAGGCATATTTGATGGAACCAAATACTGGCAAGAAGAGAAAGTATCCCAACAAAGAGCAGAGCCAAAAGTGGGCCAAGAAGTTCCAAGGAACATGTCATAACTGTGGTAAACTGAACCACAAGGCCAAAGACTATCAACATCCAAAGAAAGTCATTCAAGTGCACATGCCTGAAGATAAGTCAATGTCAATAGATATGTTAGAATTAGACTTGACTGCCATTGTATTTGAAGCCAACTTGGTGGATAATCCAAGGCACTGATAGGTTGATACTAGTGCCACATAGCACATTTACTTTGACAAGACCCGATTTTCAACTTATATCCCTATTAATGTGAGAAAACTAATCATGGGCAATTTAGCAACTTCCAACATTGTTGGTCTTGGCAAGGTAGTACTAAAGATGACATCAGGTAAAGAAGTGACACTAATTGATGTGCTCTATGTTCTTGATATTCGGAAAAATTTAGTGTCATGGTCAACTCTTATCAAAGCTGGATTCAGACTAGTGTTTGAGTCAAATAAATATGTAACAAAAAATGATCAATTCATAGGCAGAGGATTCATAAAGAACGATTTGTTCAAAATGAATGTCATGGTTGTACACCAGAATTTAATGAAAATAAAATTATAAATTCTACTTATTTGGTCGAGTGTTCTAATTTATGGTATGTCAGACTTGGATATGTAAATTATAACACTTTACTACGACTTGTGAATTTAAATTTATTGTCAATATTTAATGTTAATCCAATACATAAATGTGAAATATGTGTTGAGTAAAAATGACAAAGTTGTCTTTCCATGTAGTAGAAAAAAGCACGACCCTTCTAGAATTAATTCATAATAACATATATGATTTAAAATTCATGCAAACTAGAGGAGACAAAAAGTACTTTGTTACTTTCATTGATGATTGCACTAGATACTATTATGTGTATCTATTGAAAGGTAAGATGAAGCCTTAGAAGCATTCAAAATTATAAGAATTAAGTTGAGAATCAAATTGGTCAACGAATTAAAAGAATTCGAAGTGATCGAGGAAGAGAATATGATGGTCCATTTGATGAATTTTGTGCAGAATCTGACATTATCCATCAAACGACAACTCTTTACTCTCCTCAATTAAATAGGATTGCCGAGCATAAGAACCAAAATCTTAAAAAATGATGAATTTTATGTTAATAAGTTAGGGCTTACCCCATAATTTATGGGAGAAAGCTATTTTATTGGCAAATCGTATTTTCAATAAATCCCTCACAGAAAGAAAGATAAAACTTCTTATGAGTTATAGAAGAATCATAAGTTTTCTTATAAATATCTGAAAGTGTGGGGGTGTTTAACTAAGATGAAAGTGCCTAAGCCAAAGAAAACCAAAATATGACCAAAGATAATCGATTGCATTTTTATTGGATATGTCAATAGTAGTGCATATCGATTGTTGGTACACAAATCAATAATTCTTGATGTATATGCTGAAACAACAATTGAATCAAGGAATGCTGTATTTTTTGAAGTTATCTTTCCTTACAAAGATAAGAAAGAAGAAAGTTCAAATAAAAGAATTTACGAAACTGCAAGTAAGGATAATCTTAGAAATAATGAAGAACCAAGACGTAGTAAGAGAGCCAAAATAGTAAACTAATTTGGTCTTGATTTTATGACTTACATGTTGGAAAATGAACCAAGGATAATAAGTGAAGTCTTATCAAGTCCTGATGCTCCCTTTTTGAAAGAAGTCATCAATAGTAAAATAAATTTCATCATGCAAAATCACACTTAGGAATTGGTGGATATTCCATCTAAAATCAAGTGTTTAGGATGTAAATGGATCCTAAAGAAAAAAATATAAGACTGATGGAACTATTGAAATGTACAAGGTAAGACTAGTGGCAAAGGGAATCAAACAAAAGGAAGGTCTTGACTTCTTTAATACATATTCGCCAGTAACAAGGATCGCATCCATTAAAGTACTCATTGCTATTGCTGTAATACATAACCTTGAGATACATCAAATAGATGTGAAAATAGCCTTTCTAAATAGTAAATTAGAAGAAGAAATATTTATGGAGTAACTTAAATGGTTTGTGTCTCCAAGACAAGAAAATAAGGTGTGTAGACTCGTGAAATCACTATATGAGCTAAAACAAGCACCGAAACAGTGACATGAAAATTTTGACAAAATTATGATGTCAAATGGATTTAAAATAAATGAGTGTGATACATGCATATATATCAAAAGCACACTTGATTCGTTAGTTATTATTTTTCTATATATAGACAATATGTTCATCATGGGTAGTAATCATGATATAATCATGACTACTAAGAAGATGTTGACCAAAAACTTTGATATGAAATATACGGGTATAGTGGACGTCACATTCGGGATTAAGATCGATAAGACATTAAATAGAATTATCTTTTTACAGTTTTATTATATTGAGACAGTACTAAGGAAATTTAATGCATATGGTCTTCCCCCCATAAAAACATCTATGGACTTAAGCTTGTATTTGGCTAAGAACCATGGTGAACCTGTATCGCCAATTGAAATATTCAAGGATAATTGATAATTTGATGTATATCATTAACTACACACGTCTAGATATTGCCTATGCGGTCAATAATTTAAGTAGATTTACATGTAATCCAAATGATAACCATTGGAAGGCATTAATAAGGGTTCTTAAATATTTAAGACACACATTAGAGTATGGATTATATTATATGAGATATCCAGTGATACTAGAAGGCTATTGTGATGTAAATTAGATATCTGATACAAAAGACTCTAAATCCACCAGTGGATATGTATTTACCATTGGTGGTGGAGCAATGTCATGGAAATCCATGAAACAAACATGCATAGCTCGATAAACTATGGAATCTAAGTTTATAGCCTTAGATAAAGCCGCAAAAGAAGCTGAATGGCTTCATAACTTCTTAGAAGATATCTCATGTTAGGAAAATTCAGTGTCTGCTGTGATAATATATTGTGACAATTAATCAACAATTGCAAAGGCACAAAATAGCATGTATAATGGTAAGTCACGACATATTCATCAACAACACAATATCATTAAGTAGTTGATCTCTAATAGAATTATCTCTATCGATTATGTTAAATCAAAAAATAAATTAGTGAATTCATTTACAAAAGGTTTGAATAGAGATCAAATATACTACACATCAAGAGGAATGAGATTAAAAATATATAAACAAAAATATTCATAGTGGTAACCCAACCTTATTGATTAGAGATCCCAAGATCTTGGTTTAATGGAGCAACGAAATTATAAAAGTTCATGTGAACACTTGGACTAGTTCCCCTCTTATTCCTAGGATGGAAAAGTGCTACCTACGATATATAGTGAGTATGGAAGGATACTCTTTATAGGAGATCACCTATATAAATATGAAGAAGGGTCACTTCAATGAAATACATATGAATCCAAGATGTTGCCCATAACCAAAACAGACGACAAAACAGTAAGAACTATAAAGAAGTGAGAAATGTTATTGTATATGTACCATTGTCATGGTTTACATGAACGACTGAGTAGTTCAAGACATCATGTTCACTAAACAACCTAGTAAATCTGATGATACTCTATTACAGGAGTTTCAAAGCCATAAGCTACCTCTCCTGATGCAAAAATCTTTTGATTGAACTTTCCTTAGATGATAACGTGCATGCATTAATTTTCATTCATGTGGGGGATTGTGGAAAATAAAATGTGAATGAGAAATTAAATCTAGATCGTTGGATCAAGATTGATAAATCTATATCGTCGATTTGAGAAGGCATAAGTGTTGGATCGAGACGCATATGAGAAAGGGAGGGGGTGAATCACATGGTTTCAAA
This sequence comes from Zingiber officinale, assembly GCF_018446385.1. NCBI lineage: Eukaryota > Viridiplantae > Streptophyta > Magnoliopsida > Zingiberales > Zingiberaceae > Zingiber > Zingiber officinale. The sequence goes on along the minus strand of NC_055986.1, from coordinate 14,553,803 downwards.
ATTTTTCTTTTACTTTTAAAAATAAAGTAAGTACGCGCAGCAGAAAAAGAGAAAATAGGAAAGTACAAGAACACAGGCAGTTTTACTTGGTTCGGAGCCTTTGGCGAGTTCTACTCCAAGACTCTCGTCCCACGGACCTATTGATAGATAATCCACTAATAGCCTCTTTCGGAACGACAGGAAGAGGAGATTGAGTACAAAAGAAGAATAAAAAAAGTGTAATATGCTACACTTTCAAGTATGCAACAATTTAAGTACAATATTAAAGTTCATTACCCAACACCTTCATAGATGATCGGATCAGGTTTGGTGTTGGACAACTCCTTAGCAATGATCGGGTGCGGTAGCATTGTAGCAGAGCAACAGCAGGAAACCAGAGCAGTCGGAATGTCAAACGGACGTGTAGAAACTTGTAGAAGAGATGATATGAAAGGCTTGATCGAATGCCTCTTTTATAAGGGATGGAAGGCGCCTTCCATAGCACTAAAGGTGCATTCCATAGGGAAACTTTTATCCTGACAAATCTACTCTTTATCATCGACGAAACCTTCATTTTGCTTTATTCGACTAAAGATGCCTTCCAAGATCCTGAAGACGTCTTCCATGAACAGTACTCAATGTTGAGATATGCCCAATGTAGTGTGTGTTAAACACGTTTCGTAAATATACGTAGCCAAAAATAAAATAATAATAATTTCTAAAGTATTACATCACACGTACCACACACATATAAAGATACAACATGCTAAACATAATCGCATAATTAATTTTTTTTATAGAAAGTAAATTTACGCTAGGTGTACCTTACGGATGACCTGTAACGAGAAGGGCATCAACCGTAGCGACGTTGTCACTCGCCTCTATTCGTATCCACACCGAGCTCCTCAAGACAACTCCTTGAGTACAAGTCTCTCCTTCGAAAGTTACAAGCCACGAGCGAAGAAGAGAGATCAAGAGAAAGAGGAAGAGAAGCACACAGGGGAAGGGCTTCCCCTTGTTGGCAGTGGCAAAGAGAGAGAGGAGATGGAAAAGAGAAATTGGGTTAAGGTTTTCCAAAAACCTTACAAGCCAATTAATAATATCATGTGTATAATCTTCTCTCAACCATATCAATATATAACCCTCATTAATGAGTTGGATTAGAAAGCCCAAATCCAACTCATTATCCCTTAACCAAAAATTAGTCCATTAACCCCTTGATTTGGTTCATAACTAAACCAAGTTAGTTCATAACTAATTCATAATTAAACCAAATATGGTCCAACTCTTCCATAAGAGATGTGGCTCATCCGCGCTTTCATTGCGACAAATATTTTCATATTTGTCTTATATATGGTCCAACCAAACATTTATCTTCTGATCTAAGAATCAAATTCTTTAATTTGTTTTACGTCTTTTAGAGACTCGTTAGTGTTGGTTGCTACCCGGAATATTGTATTGATTCCCCTGTACAAAAATTTTGTACAAGTCCTAAACCTTTTCTAACAACCTATTGTGTTCTTTAGAAATTAAATTTGGAATCGCAAACAGAGCTTAACATTATTGATTCCAAATTCAACTTATCTATTCTTAGAGGTTTAGACTTGGATCGCAAACGATGCTTAACGTTATTAATCCAAATCCACCTATGTTACAAATTTGATTAAATATTTATTTTAGAGATCGGCTTCCAGATTAAACATGGTGAGGCACTAGGCCTTCTTGGATATGGAATCATCCACCACTTCCTAGACAAAGCCTTTCAACGAAATTCAATATTTAATCTCCTTATAATAACCCTAAGTTTAACCATTAAGAACAATCGAATCACAAGATCAAAAAATAAAAGAAACACAAAATCGAAATATAAATTCGATAGCCTAGAATCATTAGCCTCTTGTGTTTGGTATTTCAAGATCTAAACAAAAGAATAAACTAGTTATGATGCGGAAACTAATAACTAGTTATACCTTTTGTAGCTTATAGACCTCACGATCTTCTGTCGTATTCCTCTTCTTATCTCGGGCGTCGTGTGGACGACGATCTACCGAGATGAGAATCCACCCAAGCCTCCTTCTTCTCCTTGCAAGTTTCGGCCACCAACTCTTCTTCAAGGGAAGCTTTCTTTCTCTTCTTCTTCTCCACAAGCAACCGGCCACCAAGATGAAGTAAGACCTCCAAGTGCCGCCGGCCTCAACAAAAGGAGAAGAGAGAAAGAAGAGAGGAGAGGGCCGGCCACCACCAAGGAAAGGAGAGGAGAGAAATAATAGATGTGTTATTAAGGTGAGGCACATTTACCCTCTCTTTTATATTCCTTGGTTTTGGCAAATAAGGAAAGTTTTAGAAATAATTAAAACTTCCTTATTTTCCTTGCCAATAAAAGGAAAATTTAATTAAAAAATTCCTTCTATTCTTTTAATGGTCGGCCCCTACATGTCCTCCAAATAAGGAAAGTTGTAAACACAAAATTAAACCTTCCTAATTTGTTTCCGGAAATTTTTAAAATAAAAATTTCTCTTTTAAAATTACCTTCATGGTTGGTTATAAAAGGAAACTTTTATAAATTAAAATCTCTCTATTAAAACATGTGGATGATTACAAAAAGGAAAGTTTTTCTCCAAAATTAAAATCTTCCTTTTAACTACAAATAAGGAAAGTTATCAAACCTTTCTCTTAATCCTTTGTAGAAACTATAAAAGGAAATATTTAATTTTAAAACTCTCTTTTAAATCATGACTTCCATATAAGGAAATATTTTAAAAAATAAAATCTCTTTTATTTTAATTATGGTCGGCCACATACTTGGGCTCCAAGCTAGGGTCGGCCACCTACTAGAACCCATCTCTTCTTGGCTTGGCCGGCCCTAGCTTGAGCTCCAAGCTAGGCTTGGTCGGCCACCTTAAGGTGGGTAGGAAGTTGGGTTTAGGTGGGTATAAAACTTTATAAATAAGATGTTACGACAGGGACCGAGAGGAGGAATTGGTTTTGGTCTTCTGATGAACTTAAGCTTCCTGTGTTCGCCCCGAACACCCTGTTGGGGTTGTAAGGTTACAAACATAGTCCCACATTGAAAACACAAAATCATGAGTTTATAAGATAAAGATATCTCCATTTGGTATGAGGCCTTTTGGGTAGAGCCCAAGAGCAAAACCATGAGGGCTTAGGCCCAAAGTGGACAATATCATACCATTGTGGAGATATCTAAATTTTTTTCGATCCTACAATTGGTATTAGAGCCTGGACTGCCAGAAGGTCTAACCGTCGACTGTGCACAAGAGCTATGATCTGATTGAACCATGTGGGTACAATATTGACCTCGAACAAAGAAAGTGGGGGCTCCTATGTTCGGATCAAGAGAACCAGACACCAGGGATGAAGTCCTAGTTGCGGCTAGGCAAGGAAGTCTTAGTAGGTCGGATGAACCGAGGGGTAGGAAGACCTGGTGGGTCAATGATCGGACGTGGGAAGCCTGTGGTCCTTTGTTTGAGGGAGGGATTGTTGGGGTTGCAAGGTTGCAAACATAGTCCCACATTGAAAACACATGGGAAAGATCATGGGTTTATAAGAGAAAGATATCTCCATTTGATATGAGGCCTTTTGGGTAGAGCCCAAGAGCAAAACCATGAGGGTTTAGGCCCAAAGTGGACAATATCATACCATTGTGGAGATATCTAAATTCTTTTTGATCCTACACACCCAACTCGAGTTTATCAATAATAACTCATACCACTAAAGAGTTATTATTGAACTACCGCACCAATCCCATATTACTATATGGGCTCCTTCTTATCATGAGTGTGTTAGTCTCCCTGTGTTTAAGATATAGAATGTCCACTAATTAAATGAGTTACTGACAACTCACTTAATTAATATCTAGCTCCAAGAGTAGTACCACTCAACTTCATTATCATGTCGGACTAAGTCCACCTGCAGGGTTTACATGACAATCCTTATGAGCTCCTCTTGGGGACATCATCAACCTAGATTGTAGGACACAGTTTCCTTCTATAATCAACAACACACACTATAAATAATATTATTTCCCAACTTATCGGGCATATTGATTTATCGAACTAAATCTCACCGACTGATAAATATTAAATATATGTGATTGTTATTATATCAGAATTAAGAGCACACACTTTCATAATAATAAAGGTCTTGTTCTTTTATGTAGTTAGTATAAAAAGAAACTACCTTAAATGGTCCTGCTCAATACACTCAGAATGTACTAGTGTAATTTTATAGTCAAGATAAACTAATACCAAATTACACTACGACTATTCCAATGGTTTGTTCCTATCTATCTTAGTCGTGAGCTACTATTTATAATTTATAAGGAACTGATAACATGATCTTCTGCGTGTAACACCACACACCATGTTATCTACAATATAAATTAATTGAACAACTACACTTAGCATATAAATGTAGACATTTGACCAATGTGATTTTTTATTTCAAAAATAAATGTTTACAAAAAGCTAGGCTTTTAGTATACACTCTAACAGTTAGTGCATGTGACGCAATAGGTTCCCAATTTATCTTGACCGTCCATAATTAACTACTTACTGATAGAACAATCATGGGTGACACCTAGTAGTCATTATGATCCCCAATTAGTCGAAAAATCATAGTTGATCTTAGAATTAATTCTAACCTCTTCAGCAGTTACAGTGAGTCATGTCTTGTTCCTTTCGCTCGTCTTATACCCACTTAGTTCGGGACATGGTCTAATGTGTTTTGTCCCAACTAGGCTAACTACGTCACACCTAGCCCAAGTAATACTTCCTCATTCTGCGGATTCAAATTACTCGTACATGTATGCAAGAGTCTCGCACTCTTAACATGTGATTCTTTGGCCAAAGACTTTGAGTAATAATCCTAACGAGTGGCCATAGGATATACGTCTCCTCGCAAGGAGTGATGAATCCTTTGTGGGCTATCTAAACACCTTCAAGCACTTTAACTTATACTCAATCATCTCGAGTCCACACTTCAATGAGATGCTTGCTTAAAATGTCAAAGTATGTCTCCATGACCAAGATGACTTATATACCTCAAGTCGAAGGAAACTTGCACTCGTGCTACAGTAAAAACTTCACATACATATCTATATATATGTAGAGAATCATATGAAGTCTTACAGTGAGTCACTCCAATGAACTAGTTATCATAACCAACATTCACGTTTAACTCTCAACATCTCAATGTCTCTAGTCAGTGAGAAAATAACTGCTTGGCCGAACCAAGGAGTATAACTCGTGCTAGTCTTACAAAATTGATGATATTCGAATGCATTAATTCGACGACTAGGAAAATTTTAATATATTCATAACTGAATATGTAGAGATAATCACGAGTTACGATCCAATCACAAATTCTCTTATGCTATGAATTATATTATGGGCATTCAGTAAATGAGTTTAAGACAATCAAATATATAATATGCACTCAAATAGTGAATTTATACTTATCAAATAAATAGAAAAAACCATAAGGCGATTACCTTAGGGCATCCCTCAAATTCTAACACTCAAGGCGCCTTCCATCACCTAGAATGTGCTTCAGGTATTATTCACCCTGTTAGTGTGGAAAGCATCCGACGATCGAACCTTAGTTTTGATAATGGCAAAGGGATTCAAAGTTAAGTTTAATTATTATCTAATGTGTAGGGTTGAGTGTTTCAGGAAAGTCCTAGCTGCGGTTAGGCAAGTGTAAACCCTAGGGGGTGGTAACCCTAGGTCATAGGGGGTGGTAACCCTATGCGGAAGTCTTGGCGGGTCGGAGCTTCGAGCAAAAATCCTAGGGCGTGGTAACCCTAGGTTGATATCCTGGTGTCGCGAACCAGGTAGAAGTCTGGATGGGTCGTGGACCGGACGCCCAGCATGAAGACCGGAAGCTTCGGACCGGACGCTGAGCAAAGGTAAAGTCTCCTGAGTGGAGTAGGTGAGGACGCGTTCCCCGGAAGAGGGAACAGTAGGCGTAGGTTCGATCTAGGGTTTCCGGTTGGAAATCCGAAGTCAGAACCGGACAGTCTAGAGACTGTCAAATTTATTTCTATATATTACCATTTGTGTTCTAACTCTATTTTGTAGGAAACTAATAGTTTTATGCAGGGTTAGGACTGACCGGGATCGGTCGACCGAACCTTGGGATCGGTCGACCGAACCCCCAAGCTAGCAGATCAGGTTTCCAGAAGTTGGACCGTGCTCAACCAGGGATTGGTCGTCCGGACCTTGGGATCGATCGACCGAACCTGGGATAAGTGTCGACTGGATCAGGCTGAGGTGAGCAGGTCAGAGGAGACTGATCGGTCGACCGAACCTTGGGATCGGTCGACCGAAGCCGGGGATAGAGCTTGACCGGATCAAAGCGGAGCGACGGATCAGATGCGGTGGAGATCATTTGATCGGTAGACCGAACATGAGGATCGGTCGACCGAACATGAGGATCGGTCGACCGATCCGTTTCGGGTCAAAGCTGATCCCGAGACTTGGGGATCTGGATCAGACTTGCAGAGGCTATAAAAGGAGGCTTGGGGTGCAGCCTAAATCATCACTCTCGGACAGAAGAACCTGTGCTCTTGTGTGCTGCTCCGTACGCTTCAACAAGGCTCTGCTGCTCCAACGACTTAAAGCTCCAAAGTTCCTTATTTACTATTCGTTGGTATAATTTTTCTTACTGCATTTAATTGTAATTAATCTTGTAATCATCGATTCTATAGCTGTTGCACACCGAAAGTGGTCAACAACCGCGGGTCTTCGAGTAGGAGTCGAGCTAGGCTCCGAACGAAGTAATTTGACTGTGTCTTCTGTGTGTGTTTGTGCTTTCACTTTCCGCTGCATTTACTCAACGATTTCCGAAAACGAATTGTGAAAGCCACGGCGCTATTCACCCCCCCCTCTAACGCTTCTCGATCCAACAATTGGTATCAGAGCAGGGTCACTTCGAATAGGTGAAACCACCGTTCGAGCATTTTTTTTTGTGGCTTTTTCGTCTGTTTAGGCTAAAAATAAAACCTTACACCTTTCATTTTTTCCCTCCAAAACTATTTTCAAAAAATTCACTTTCATCTTTTCACAATTGATTGGGATTAACGAAATATCGCTTTTAGCAAATTTTGAAATAATATTTTTTTAATATTATTTTAATAATATTTTTATTATTTTATTATCTTTTCTCAAAATTTGTAAATTGTTATTTCTATCTTTCTCCAGCACTACTAATCCAGGATTAAGTCCTGGGACATTCTTTTCCTTTGCTTTTCTCTGTGCGTGAGATTTTGCTTTCATGGCTCTCCAAGAAGGCTTCAGTACAGCCAGACCCCCGCTCTTTACGGGAGATGATTTTGGATATTGGAAGAACCGGATGGAATACTACCTCAAGACGCAAGTCGAGATGTGGACTATTATCCAGACCGGTCTCGAACTTCCACGTGACGGCACTGGAAAACTCGTCTCATGCACCAACTAGGATACCAGCATAAGGAAGAAGGTTGAAGTCGATGCCAAAGCAACTTGCATGCTACAATGCGGGTTAGCAAAAGAAGAACTCAACAGAGTTGGACCATTCTCAAGTACAAAAGAGGTGTGGAACAAACTAATCGAGCTGCACGAGGGCACCTCCGATGCTAAAGTAAGTAAGTGTGACTTAATTTTTAATAAATTATACAATATTAAAATGCAGGAAGGTGAGATGCCCAGCCAGCTCCATGCACGCATCCAGGGCCTACTCAACGGGCTTCATGCAATCGGCCAAAAGGTGGAGAACAGGGACGTCATAAGGTATGCCTTAAACGTCTTTCCAAGGAACACCTTATGGGCATCCATGGTAGATGATTACAAGGTTTCCAAGGACCTTTCTTCTATTAAATTAGATGAAATGTTTTCTGAATTCGAGTTACATGAGCAGACTAATGCACGCCCGGTCGAAAAGGGTATTGCCTTAATTGTAGGTACAAGCAGGATCTGGGAAGCTAAAGTAAATCGCAAAACCAAACCCGAGTCCAAAGACGAATCAGACGCAGAAGATGATGACGAGGCTATATACGAACTGGTAAAGCTCGTACGGAAGATATGCAAGCTGAAAGAGGTGACTCAGACGAAGATGAAGGACAAGACTGGAGTCACCTGCTACGGCTGTAACCAGAAGGGGCACTACAAGCCAGACTGTCCAAACAAGAAGAAAAGAAGGAAGGTGTTGAAGGTGACTTGGTCCGAATCATCAGATGAATCCGAGACTGATAAAGAAGAACCGTCGAGGTTCCTCGCGTTACCAGCGCAAGCGAACATTGTCGAAACCGATTCAGAAACTGAGAGCAAGTCAGAAACCGAGTCCGAGCGAAGCCACGGATCCGCATCCGTTTCCGAAGGACCGAACCCCAATGTAAGTGCCCTACTCGCTGAAACTCATTTAGATGAATTGCAAGATTTAGTTCCTTACTTGGTAAAAAAGTTGGCTAAATCCAACATTCGGGTCAAGTCACTCCAAAAGGAGATAGCAGCCCTGAAGGAAGCGACTGACTTGAGTTCTTTAACTGAGCCAGTTTAAATTGGAAACTCAACTCAAGTCGAACAACTTGAAGAAGAAAATTCCAATTTGAAATCTCAAATTAATGAACTCAAGGACACGTTGGAACGGTTCACCATGGGTTCCAAGAATCTGGATCTGATTCTTGGAAAACAGCGAGCCGTTTACAACAAGTCCGGACTTGGATTCAAAACCAAAAATAAGTATAAATCATATCTATCTCTAGTAAATAGAAATAATAGAAAGATAATTCAAGCATGGAACCCACGTCAAACTTGGTTAATCAAGTTGGACCAAGTCACTATTGGGTCCCCAAGGATCAGATCTATTTCCTTGATAGACCATATCGAGGCTATGATCCAGGGGGAGCTAATAGAAAAATTATCTCAATAAATAGATAAAATTGATTGATGCTTGTTTATTTTTTTCCCTTGCAATATACATGCTTAACTAGGATAGCTTAAGGATCTAGGCGTAATTTACACTTGCTAGTTAAATCTAGGAGTTTCAAAAAGAAAATTAAATATATATTTCTTTGAATGATTCTGTCTAGGAAGGGGTGGATGATCCCATACGCAAGAAGGCCTAGAGCCTCGCCCTGAACTGGGAATCAATCATGGAAAGACATATTTAATTGACTAATTGGAAAACCTAAGTTTAACTCAATTGTAAATTAATCCTTAGAAATAACCTAAATTAAAGATAACCATCTCACAAAATTACTTAAGATTACCTGATTGATAATTTAGAATCGGGTGAGATGGATCTAGGTTCAAATAAGTTCAAACTGTTCAAAATTTAATCAAATTTAATTAAAATAAATTAAACTCAATCAACCAATCTTTTAAAAATCCTTTAAAAAAATCATTTTAAAATTTCTTTAAAAATTATTTGAAAAATCTTTTCAAAAAAAATCATTTTAAATCCTATTAAAAATTCTTTAAAAAAACTTTTAAAAATTATTTAAAAAATCCTTTTAAAAATTCTTTAAAAAACCTTTTAAAAATCCTTTAAAAATTATTTTAAAAATCCTTTTAAAAATTCTTTAAAAAAGCTTTAAAAAACCATTTAAAAATCATTTTAAATCCATTTAAAAATACTTTTAAAAACCTTTTAAAAATTATTTTAAAAATCCTTTTAAAAATTATTTTAAAAATCCTTTTAAAAATTCTTTAAAAAACCTTTTAAAAATTCTTTTAAAAACCTTTTAAAACTTATTTTAAATCCTTTTAAAAATCCTTTAAAAAACCTTTTAAAATTTATTTTAAAAATCCTTCTAAAAATTCTTTAAAAACCCTTTTAAAAAACCTTTTAAAAATTATTTTAAATCCTTTTAAAAACCCTTTAAAAAACCTTTTAAAAATTATTTTAAATCCTTTTAAAAATTCTTTAAAAAACCTTTTAAAAATTATTTTAAAAATCCTTTAAAAAACCTTTTAAAAATTATTTAAAAAATCCTTTTAAAAATTATTTTAAAAATCCTTTAAAAATCCTTTTAAAAAATCTTTTAAAAAAACCTTTTAAAAATTATTTTAAAAATCCTTTAAAAATTCTTTTAAAAAAACCTTTTAAAAATTATTTTAAAAATCCTTTTAAAAACCTTTTTAAAATTATTTTAAAAATCCTTTAGAAATTCTTTAAAAAACCTTTTAAAAATCCTTTTAAAAATTATTTTTAAAAATCCTTTAAAAAACCTTTTAAAGATCCTTTAAAAATTCTTTAAAAAACCTTTTAAAAATCCTTTTAAAAATTCTTTTAAAAACTTTTTAAAAATTATTTTAAAAATCCTTTTAAAAATTCTTTAAAAAACCTTTTAAAAATTATTTTAAAAATCCTTTTAAAAATCCTTTGAAAAATCATTTCTAAAACTTATTTTAAAATTCTTTGAAAAATCATTTCTCAAACTTAAATTTTAAATTCCTTGAAAAAATTGTAGTTCCAAACTTATGACAAAATTTCTCATTTAGCTTAACATTTACAAGACAACTAATTTTAAAAAGCTAAGTGTTTACTTCTATACTCATTTTTCTAACTTATTTATTTTGATATATGGCAAAGGGGGAGAGTATAAGAAAATTGAAAGAAAATTGAAGAAAATTCAAAAACAAAAAAAAAACCTTTGTTAAGGGGATCTTCTATTAAGGGGGAGCTTTGTATGTGCTTATGTTTTATTCATGCTTGTGCTTATTTTATCATTATTGCATGTTTTTACTTAACTTTGAATTTCGGTTGCCATAATAAAAAAGGGAGAGATTGTTGGTGCGGAAAGCATCCGACGATCGAACCTTAGTTTTGATAATGGCAAAGGGATTCAAAGTTAAGTTTAATTGTTATCTAATGTGTAGGGTTGAGTGTTTCAAGAAAGTTCTAGCTGCGATTAGGCAAGTAGAAAACCCTAGGGGGTGGTAACCCTAGGTCATAGAGGGTGGTAACCATATGCGGAAGTCTTGGCAGGTCGGAGCTTCGGGCAAAAATCCTAGGGGGTGGTAACCCTAAGTTGAAATCCTGGTGTCGCAAACCAGGTAGAAGTCTGGACGGGTCATGGACCGGACGTCCAGCATGAAGACCGAAAGCTTCGGACCGGACTCTGAGCAAAGGTAAAGTCTCCTGAATGGAGTAGGTGAGGACGCGTTCCCCGGAAGAGGGAACAGTAGGCGTCGGTTCGACCTAGGATTTCCGGTTGGAAATCCGAAATCAGAACCGGACAGTCTGGAGACTGTCAAATTTATTTCTATATATTATCGTTTGTGTTCTAACTCTGTTTTGCAGGAAACTAATAGTTTTATGTAGGGTTAGGACTGACCGGGATCGGTCGACCGAACCTTGGGATTGGTCGACCGAACCCCCAAGCTAGTAGATCAGGTTTCCAGAAGTTGGACCGGGCTCGACCAGGGATCGGTCGACCGGACCTTGGGATCGGTCGACCGAACCTGGGATAAGTGTCGGCTGGATCAGGCCGAGGTGAGCGGGTCAGAGGAGACTGATCGGTCGACCGAACCTTGGGATCGGTCGACCGAAGCCGGGGATAGAGCTTGACCATATCGAAGCGGAGCGACGGATCAGATGCGGTGGAGATCATTTGATCGGTCGATCAAACATGAGGATCGATCGACCGATCCGTTTCGGGTCAAAGTTGATCCCGAGACTTGGGGATCTGGATCAGACTTGCAGAGGCTATAAAAGGAGGCTTGGGGTGCAGCCTAAATCATCACTCTCGGACAAAAGAACCTGTGCTCTTGTGTGCTGCTCCGTACGCTTCAACAAGGCTCTGCTGCTCCAATGACTTAAAGCTCCAAAGTTCCTTATTTACTGTTCGTTGGTATAATTTTTCTTACTGCACTTAATTGTAACTAATCTTGTAATCATCGATTCTATAGCTGTTGCCCACCGAAAGCGGTCAACGACCGTGGGCTTTCAAGTAGGAGTCGAGCTAGGCTCCGAATGAAGTAATTTGACTGTGTCTTCTGTGTGTGTTTGTGCTTTCACTTTCCGCTGCATTTACTCAATGATTTCCGAAAACGAATTATGAAAGCCACGAGCGCTATTCACCCCCGCCCCTAGCGCTTCTCGATCCAACACACCCAAGGTATTTTATGCTCTTTTTCCCTGTAAAATGTATTAGTCCAACACAAATAAAATATACCCTGCAAAATAAAGTTAGCACAATAAAATAAGTAGTAATAATTAATTCCTTTCCTTCTAAGACTAGGAACTAGTCAAGGTCTCAATTTAAGTTTTCGAAATTGGCCTAAATTGGACCGACGTCTATTGTCACCTCAATCAAGACGCGTCCTCACTAAGTCACTTTCCTCCAGTGACTTATCTTCACTTACCAAGTGTCAAGTTACCTCCTTGACATCAATCTAATCCACTAGCTCTTCCTGTCGTAATCGCACATCCGGACTTTGCCAATCGGGAATCATACATCTCAACCTCTTGCTAGAATCACATATTTAGACTTCAACCCATCAGAAATCGACCATCGCGACCTCCTGCCAGAATCTCATATCTGGACTTTGCCAATAGGGAATCACATATCCCGACTAGACTTCCTGCCTGGTGTCTGGTCCTCTTGACCCATCAAGTTAGTCAAACTTACGCACTTAGTAACAGGGTTATATCAACAACACATCTAACTTTAATCCACTTATCATTCATCAAAACTTAAGTTTGATCAATGGTGTCAAATGCAACAACAATAAGTGCCCTTTGGATGGCTCAATATTAACTATTGATTGTCATCCAAATGAAGAAACATTGTATCTCTTGGGAAGGAATGCAATCTAAGTCATCCAATTAAAGTTGGATAGTTGAGATATAATTGAACCAAAAGGTTCTTATACCCTTTCATTTAATATAAATAAGGCCCCTCTCCTTCTCATTTTACTCAATTAATTCATTCCAATTCAAAGCAAGCATTCCATTTCATACTTACATTTAGAGAGTTTGAGAAGTTTCGATTCTGAGGTCTTGCAATTTATAGTACTGCTATCGTAAGATAAAGCCATTATATCTTCAGAGACGATTGACGAATTTCGTGCCATGAGTATCGTGTGTAAGGCAAATTCATCTTAAAGAGATAAAGTCTAACTCTAGTCTCGACTTCACCAAAATAGTGTTATAATAATATTTTGTCTGTACCTAGATTGCACCACCACCAAATCCCAACAAATGTGATAAGTAGAAGCTTTGTTGGGGGAGAACACATAAATGGTGAATATTAAAGTTAGAAAATATGGGTTAATCTATTTTTAATAGCTCGTGCTTTTTTATAAATAATTGTTCAAATTAACAGCTTGTTTATGGTAACAAAAGATAATTATACATTATACTTATCTTTGACGTTTCTCACCATACATCCTCGGATTATGTAAAGAGAAGTAAATTATAAGATCAGCTTATAGTCCATCGTCAAGTGGCTAGGGAGTAAGAAGAGTTTTTCCCAAGGACATGCGTCCGTCGAAAATTGATCTATCTTATTATAACAAATTTATCACTGCCAACTGGGCACCCATTAGGACTTTAAACAACTTATTTATGTGGAAAAGATAATTCACTCGTCCTATCATCCTTGTCAAACTATCCCTAGGTCAACGCGGATGAGATAAATCACGGGTGACTATTAGCTATTAGTACAAGCAGTCAAAGCATGAGAAAGTCATGTTCGGATACGCCGAGTTTTAACCGTAAAATTCTATATGATAACATCCCATGTTTTAACAGTCGCACCATCTCGAGGGGACTTAAACAACTTGTTTATGACTCTATATGATGGGATCAGCTAGAAGATTTGAATTATCAAATCATCTTTTAATTATCTGGTTCCTATTTGACAGATGCATAATAATGGATACGGCTACATAATGAAGGAACATATACTTGCTGATATAAACTATCACAAAAAGGCTCTAGGTCAGATAACGATTGTGAGAATCAAGGTACAAGAGATTACTTAATCTGCCATTTCTCTTCTTTGATTCAGCTCAAATTTAACTGCAATAGTATGGTTTAAACCATCAACATTTTCTTTTTTCCAAGAGTTTACGAATTCTGCATATTTAAAATATCAAATTTGAGAAGACATGGTTTACCTAACATGCTTTTGCTTTGACAATGTTTTAACTTTTAACAGAGTGAAAAAAAAAGGAGAAACAGAGCACCTGTAGTCTCTGTTCCGCATTAAATCTTTCCCAGCATATCTATCCTCTGCAACTGGGTAGTTTCAATCTTAAGGTTTTTCACTAAGAGTAATGTTTGCTGATAATTTTTCTTTTTGAATTCCTGGAACAGTCGTTTTCTGAATTCTGTTGTAAATGAAGAATGTACGACATATACTTTTTATATATTAATGAAACATAAAGATAGAAAAAGTTAAGACTGGAAGAGATATTGTTCCACTGTGACTTGGATGCAAACCAAGGTAGACAGTGTATGTTGATGACGATGCGGTTATCTCTTACAAAAGAACAAAACTACATTCTTGAAGCAGAAGAACAAAGGGCATACAATCAACGGACAATAGAGTTTTGGGCTTTATTCTGACAGAAAAATCCAAGTAGAAGAAGCATTGCAGGAAGATAATCCAGAGAGTGATAGAGCAAGAGAGGGCATTGCATTGGCCGTCCTGTCCTTTGATAGGAAAGGTTTAGTAGGGTGTTGGGTTCCACCCATTTGGCGTTTTGCTTCCATGCCTACAAACTCTCACCTCATTTCTTTCCTATGCCATTCACCTGTCAAGCTACACTGTCTTGTAGGCATTGTCGCCATCTCTTTTCGCTTTCATTCCCTCTCCCAATCTTTTCTTGTTCATGTTCTTTTCCTCTGAAAATGGCACTGCTTTTATGCTGATTAAGGAAGAAGAATATTTAATGGGGAAAAAAATGATAAAACATTCCATCAATCCTTCTCCTTGGGTTCTCCCCATCCTGCAGATGTCCGACGGAGAGGAGAACGTGAACTTAGTCACTTTGCTTTTCTGTTTTTTTTCACTGATTTATGTCTTCCTCTGCCATGACAAGCTATTCCGATGCCATGCGATTAATTTTGAAGGAAAATAATTCATTATTTTATAAAAGCTTTTAAATCTCCATTGAAGTTTCTTTTATCCCAATTTATATAGCTTATAAAATTCTCTCTGATTGGAAAATAATATTCCTCTAATCCTTTTCCCTTTACGTTCTACATATCCTATGTTCCACCTCTATTAAATAAAATATAATTTAATAAATTATTATTTTAAAACTAAAATAAAGATTTATATAAAATAAATATTAATTATTCCACCTCTTCCTTACTAATATCCTTTCAGCAATGTCAATCAAAAATATACTCACAAACCCATCGTTCCGAGACGTAGTAGCCATGTGAAAAGCTGTGTATAGCATATCATTTCATTCCTGTTCTGCGCTTCGACTAGAAGAAAATAAAATTTAAAATAATAAAATTATTTATAAAAATAAATTATTAAATATTAAATAAAAGCCAATAAATTAACTTAAAAGGTACCAAAACAGAACATTTTGTTTCGGTATCGCAGCAGACATCATGTACATTTTATCAACTTTTTGAATATAATAATTACGGAGTAATATTAAAATTATATCAGCTTGCAATTTGTAAAATTTCAGTTATTAAATCTAAATGACAAAATATTTATTATCAAAATTGTAGATTTAATATTTCTATTGGATTTGATTGACTAGTACTAATCAAATTGATATTTTTATTAACTCAGTCAATGATTAAGCAAAATGAGTTAGTCAAATAAATAAATTAAATCAAAATTTAATTTGACCAAATTTTGTTTTAAGGCTTAAATCAAATAAAGAACACAGCCTCTGTATATATAGGCATACATACAGTGAAGAAGCTCTTGATACGAAGAAATTTTAAGAGATAAAGAATTGGACGATGGAATAATAAAAATTCTCTTGCCTTGAAATTCAGAAAAGAAGGAGCCTATAAATAGGCTTTACAAACTATCGCTAGATCCTATAAAATAGGATCACGTAAGACCAGATCCTATAAATTAGGATCACAAAGATAAATTCTAATCACCTAAAAACTCGGACAAGATTAACCTTTCAAATTATAAAATAAAATATTTAAATCTTAACTAAAAAATTACGAAAAAAAATAAAACATCACTTAACTTTATAATTAACTTCATTTTTTTTTAAAAAAAAAAATAGATCTGTTAGGATAAATCCCAGATCGTCAGTTCTTGAAAATCGATCCTGACCATTACACCAGAGATATCATGCGCTACTTCTGGGGGCTAATTAACTTCATTTTAGATTCTATTTCTTGTGTGTGGAATACTTCTATTTTCACTCTTAACCTCTTCACAATCCAATTCTACCTTCTCTATCTCTAACATTCTTTCCTGCTACCAATTTCAATTTATCTAGAAAAAAATAGCAAATCATAAGAGCAATGTGAGTCCCACCTCATCTCCCTTTCACTCACATCCATCGAAGAAAACACACATTGCGTAAACAGTAACGTAAAGAAAAAACCATGAGTGGGGCTCTTCTCTCTGCACCAAGACACATGAGAGCACAAAATTATAAAACTTGGGTGACGCAAGTGGAGCAGACATGAGCATGCTTTTTGGTACTTTGGGAGAAGGAAGGAATGGAATACTGTCTCTCTACAATAATCCTTTATTCTTTTGAGACAATAAGAGGCCACTCTTGTGTTTTGGATGCTCCAAAGAAAGGGATAAGACGGAGGAGGAGACAACAGTACACTAACAAACGCCTCTTTAGCCTGCATAAAGTTCCCCACCTTTTTCACAATTCTCTTCCCCTTTCTCTGCCTCCTCCTGCTTCGCCTTTTGATTCTTTGAACGCATCTGATGGAGCTTGTCAGGTCGCTAGCAGATTGCTTCAACATTCCTGAGGCTGAGGCCAGCCCATGCATGCAATGCAGTACTTGTCTTAACGTTAAGCAGAGCAGCAGGCTTGTGTAGTAATCCAACATAACCAGAATCTTTTGAAGAATTCTAACTAAGGATCGGATCAACTGGCTGCCAGCTGCCTGGTTCATCTCATCATTGGTAAACAATCTAATCAGAATCTTTGAAGCAATCAGTATGTATCATGATGAGTGTAAGGAAGGAGGAGTTGCTTGGTTCATCATGCATGCATGTCCAATCTGGTCAAAACAGTAAGGGATATGTGACCCGATTTTGACATGTTTGACTGGTAAAAACTAAAGCATGCATGTTTTCATGTTTGCCTTGCAAAAGAAATCGAGAATGAATTGCGTAGATCCATGCGACAATTCAAGCTCAATATTTAGTAAGAATGGTATTCAAGAGTTCATAAAATAGCTTGCTTATCGTAGACAAGCTCGAGGCTTGCTTCTCTGAGCGCTCGGTCAGCGCCAAACGCATTATTTTCTTCGTTTATCTGTATATTAACTTGCTAGCTAGTTCGATAAATATTTTATGTATAATATAAAAGAAATAAAAACGAATTCCCTTCCAAGTGGTAGTTAGTTAAAACATCGCATAATTTTAATTATATTTTAATTTGTTGCTAAATTATTGAAAAATATCTGTCAATATAATCTAATAATTATACTGGAAAATTATACCATTTAAATGTAAATTCGAACGCAATTAATTAGAACCAAAATAAATCAATTATATCGTTTAAATTCAAATGAGAATTTTACTTGTATTCATTTCCATTTTAGGAAATATTCATTTGTCCCCGAAAAAGACAAACTCATGGCTTTTAATATAGTATTGGTTAAATAATACGTAAGGATAGACCAGATAATTTGGGTCTGAATGAGAATTTCAAAAACAAAGGGTTTGAGTAGAAATTTTTGGAAGTGAAATGCCAATTGTAAAATTTCAAAGGACCAGTGAGAGATTTGAAAACTATACAGCAAAAACCAAAAGGCTTTGGAATTGAAATGTAAAATTCGAAGCAAAATTTTGAATGAAATGAAACACGTACAACAAAAAATACGTCGATTAGGGACTGAAATTTCCATCGCTAGATGCAGTTCTAAAAAATTCTATTGTGAATCCAGAAATTTTAAATTTCGTAGCTAATTTAGCAACGAAAATTAAAATATAAATTTAGTTATGAAAATTAAAACTCATCGTTAAATTTAACGATAGAAATTAAAATGTCATTGCTAAAGTTAGTGACGTAAATAAAAATTCATCGCTAATTCAGCGATGGGAATTAATACGTCGTCACTAGATTAGTGAAAAACTAATACGACTTCGTCACTAACTTAGCAACAAAGTATTAATTTCCATCAATAACTTAGCGACCAAATATTACCGTCGCTAAATTTAGCAATGGAATTCAAAATGTTGTTGCTAAATTAGCGACGGAACTCAATTTTCCATCACAAGTTTCAGCAAAAATTTTAGCATAAATTCCCTTAAAATTAATTCAAATCCTATAATATATTAATCACAACATTCAACATTTATCACAAAACAACATTCAATAAAACAAAATAACATCCAACATCTACAATATTCAACATCCACAACATTTTATTGGTGCGATTGACCTCGGGTCAAAGTTAACCAAGCGAGCTTGAGTTTCGATATTTAATTAATATGAGAGCGAGAAGTCAAGTAGGTCAAGGTTGACCGCATACTTAATGATGTCAGAAGTCCAATGGGAAGTTGGTAAGAGGAAAGTCTAAGTGGGTTAAGAAAGACCGGACACTTGATGATCAAAAATCTAACAGGAAGTTGACCAGAGGAAAGTCTAAGTGAGTCACAGAGGAGCTAACACTTACCACAAGAGGAAAGTCCAAGTGAATCAATGAATATTGGTGCAATCGCTCTCGAGTCAAGGTTGATTAAGTTCAGGTTGGTCCGAGCTTGAGTTTCAATATTTGACAATATATGAGAGAGAAGTCAAGTAGGTTAAGAGAAGTACCAGACAAGATACGAATTTATCTTGGAAAGAATGAAATTAGGGTTAGAAATCGATTGCCAGGAAGTAGAATCGATTAGAAAATCTTAAACCCAAAATTCTGGATTTGCATGCTCAGATCGATTGGTCTGATCAATTGAGCAATGCTAATTGATTGAGGCAATCGATTGGCAGATGTTTCACAAAGAAATAGAAAGTTGTCGAATCAATTGACCTAATCGATTCAGCCTGGTCAATCAATTAGACTAATCGATTATCAATGGTTTCTCTGCCAGCAGAAGGATTCTGAATCGATTGAGACTATCAATTGGCAGGAGTTTCGTAAGGAAACAGGAGTAATCGATTGAAGACATTTTTGCAAGAGAACAAAAAGCCTCGAAATCGATTGGGGCAATCAGTTAGAGACTAATCAATCAATTGGCATGACTCATGAATCGATTGGTCAAGCAAAAAAGAGTCGTTCTGTAGATTTTGAACAGTCAATCTAACGTGATAATTGATTGGGGATAAGGCAAATCGATTGGGAGGTGTTTTCCAGCCGAGAGAAATCCTAGAAAAGGGGTTTCGTGAAGAGAACAACACACTGATTCTTGAGGTTTTGAAGACAAGTGTTGTTGCACTTTCCAAACATCAAGAGGCTAATCAAAGCAAGAAAAGAGCAAGAAAAGTAAAGTTCATTATTATAAAGTCATTTTTTTATTTCATTTGTAGTATTGTTTGTGTTTCTTATTGTATTTTCTCATTGTATTCTCATGTTTGAGATTGTACAAGGCGTCTCCGCCTCTAAAAAAGGAGGTTTTAATAGTAAAGCTATGAGTGAGGAGTGGATTCTTGGATTAGTCATCTCAAGGAGGTGAATACCAAGTAAAATCAAAGGTGTTAGCGATTGAGAGTCTTGCTTGGAGTTTTCATTTCCATTCAAGTTCAAAGAAGTGAACCGAGTTATTCACCTTCCTCTAGCTCATACGTGTCCTAACAAGGAGGACCAAATACTTAGCGATCAAAACTCTAACGGAATATTGACAAGAGGAAAGTTCAATTGGGGAAAAGGTTGACTGGATGCTTGGTGATTGAAAATCCAAAGGGAAGTTAGTAAGAGGAAAGTCCAAGTGGATTAAAGGTTAATCAGACATTTGGTAAGAAAGTCTCGATAGATCAAGATTGATCAGATATTGGGTAATGGGAAATCCCAACAATATATGAATGACTGGATGTTGGAAAGTGGAAGTCCTAGTAGGTTGAGATCAACTGAATACCAAGGAAGACGAGATACCAAGGAAGACGAGAATTTAGCATTGAAAATACTGAATTTAGGGTTACAAATCGATTGGCGAGAGATAGCAATAGATTGGTAAACCCTAAACTCAGATTTAGAGTTTAGGATTAGGCAACTGATTAGTGCAATCGATTGGCCCAAAGCAATCTATCAAGTCAATCGATTGGGAGCTTATTTCAGGAGCACGGAAGGGTTCAAAATCGATTGGTGCCTAAGGCAATCAATTGGCCTAAGTCTTAAAGTGAACAGAAGCTTGTTGAATTGATTGGAAGATCAATTCAGCATTGTCAATCTATTGAACTAATAGATTGTCAGTGATTTCTCTGCGAACAGAAGGCTTCGAAATCAATTGAGTCAATCGATTGGAAACTGACAATCGATCAGTGTGGCTCATCAATTAATTGGTCGGGTAAAAAAAAGTCATTCTATAAATTTGAACGGTCAAATCTAACGTGGCAATTAATTAGGGGTATAGCTAATCAATTGGGAGGCGTATTACAATCTGAAAGTAATCTTAGAAAAGGGGGTTTCCTAGAGATTTCAAGATGCTGGTTCTCGAGTGTCTAGAGATGAAATGTTGTTGCATTTCCCACCACTAAGAGACATTTTTAAGCAAGAAGAGATCAAGCAAATCAATGTTTTAATTATAAAGTCATTTTCGACTATATTTTATCTTTGTATTCTCTTTTCTTGTTGTATTCTTGTTTTTAAGTTTGTAAGAGGCTTCTCTACCTTTGGAAGGTTTCCAAGGAGGAAGTTCTTAGTGGAAGTTGTGAGTGAGAAGTAGGCTCTTAGATTAGTCATCTCAAGGAGGTGAATATCAAGTAAAATCAAGATATAGTGCAATGTGACGTCCAAGTTGATTGAAGATTTTTGTTGCACATTCAACGATGAGCACAAAGCAATGTTGAGAAGAGATTGAAGCTATTCACCCCTCCTTTAACTCGCACAAGTCCTAACAAGCGGTATCAGAGTGGGACTGCTCTTCATCGGATTAATCGCCAGAAGAAGCAAGAGCTAAAGGAAGAAGAAGTAGTTAACAGTTTGAGCCCTAAATATCAACAAGTCAAAGGACTAATCATCGAAAGAGCTCAACTTCACAATGGAACCTCGAGATGGATTCATATATGACATTTGGACATCTCCACCCTTCGTATAGGAGGCTTCGATCTTTAGAAATCAAGAATGGAGATTTTGTTGATGATGGATATAGAGCAATAGTTTGCTCTAATTAAAAGATTTGAACCTCCTAAAGATAAAAAGGGAGAACCTCTTCAAAAGAGCAAATGAACCGAAGGGCAAATCAAGAGATTCAAGATTCATGATAAGATAACTAAAATTTTGATTAATTTGTTACCTAACAATATCTTGTGAAAGATAGGTACACATCAAGATGCCAAGGAATTGTGGACAAAGTTAACAAAGCTTAACGAAAATCCAATTTGAATGCCAAGTAAAAATAAATTCAAAGAGGGAGACTCATTGGATAAAGAACTTGAGGATTCAGAAATTGAGAAGTACTCAACATCTGAAGATGAAATTGAAGAAGCATTCTCAACATCCAAGGATGAAATTGAAGAAGCATCCATCTGAAGCATTGAGGGGAATAATTCATTGACATCGAAACAAAAAAAACCCTCAACTTTCAGAGCCAATGATAAAGAATCATGTGTCACCTCTATAATTAAAGAAGGTAAAACACACTCAATTTATAAGGATAAAGATTATATAATATGGTTTGAGTGTAGGGAGAAAGGATACTATAAGAGTAAGTGTTCTAAATTGATAAAGAACAAGGTTCAAGTGCCATCCAAGGCAAGGGAGAAGTCAAAGAAGATTGGAACCTTAATACGAAAGAACAAAGAGTACATTATGTACTTTTTGTGCTATAAAAAATGACACTATCAAAATCAATATCCAAAGAGGAAGTCTTCAAGTAAGAACAAGGGAGAAATTCCAAATCAAGGAGGAGCTTTTAAGAGCAAAATTAAGGTACCATTTGTTATGATAATTCTTTATATCATAATAACAAGTATGCTTGAAATAATTTTTATAATTTTAAGGTTTATTATTATGAAATAAAAAGCATAATAATTATAAGAATAATTATAAATTATATCATGCTAAAAAACTTCACCTAATGATAAAAAGGATCTAGACAAAAATTCTAAAAAGACTAGATACATGCCTAGAAAAAGAAATGTCCAAGGTAATAATGAAAAATTAAAGTTTAAGGATTTAAGAATTGAGAATCAAGTTTTGAGGTCAAAACTTGATAAATTAGAAAAGACTCTCTAGAGAAAATGAAAAATAATGTTAAAGGGTCCAAGAAGCAAAACCTAGATTTAGGAAGATTAGAGTATAAGCTGGGTTTGAGATACAAATCTAAGTCCAAAGAAAACATGACCTCATACTATAGAGTTTCATATAACTATAGAACTTTAGGTCTAGGAGTCAAATCAAGGTTATAAGGGAAACCATCCATAGTGTTGACCTTGAGGAGACTAGTATCCTAAGGATTCTAAAAAGTCTAGGAGAGTCATTAAAAAGGTTTCTAGAGAAGTTATCTCTATTGAGTACCTAATGAACCTAAAAAGCTTCAATAGATATTAGGTTCCTAAAAGTATGATCTCTTCACACTATTTAAAGTGTGTCAATTCCAACTAAAAAGGTAGTTAATCCAAGTATAGTGAAGTTGACAATTTAGGACATTTTCAAGATATCATAATATCTTGAAAATGAAAATTCAACTCTTATCTTGGAAGAGTTTAAAGAGTGACAATAAAAATTTAAGATATTAAGATTAATCAAATTGGTACAAATAGGATATATAATTCAAAAGTGTACCAAGTTGAAATTTTGGCACATGCTAGGGAGATAGGGTCGCCTATGTCAAATTGGTAACTGGGTTTAGCGATTAGTTGATGACTTTTAGATGAAAATCTAGGTAGTTACATTATGCTACAATTATCATATTTGTGTGTCTTATTACATGATATGACATCATATCATATCATATCATTCATATTGTCATAAAAATGTTTCATGTAATATCATACATGCATCATTAAGTTATGATAGTTTTTCTTTTGAAAATATACATTAGATGTATGTCATACTTATTTATAGGAATAAACTTTAAGTCTTTTTGAAATTAAGGGCAAAGGCATTAGTTGACATCTAGGTAGGATGATCAAGTTTAAAATGCCTAGTTAAAAATGCATGGACCCTTAGTTTAGGGAATACTAATTTATACATCTCACAAAAACTATAGAGTTAATTAACTTGTCTATGCACTGAGACATATTAGATACAAGTAAGATTTAGGATGATAAACTAAGTTCAAGATGCAATTTGATGTATTAAAATGAGTTTTAGTTTCATCAAAATACATATATTGTATGCAGACCAATCATGAAAAAAAATAAATATACAAGTCATGTGTATTTAGGATCTCCTCTGTCGGAGCGGAGGGGGGAGAGGTTTACCCACATACAAGAGAAGAGATCGTGCCGGAGAAGAGATTGTGCTGAATGCAAGAGATCAGGGATTAGTCAAAGAAAGAGGATCGAGAGAGCAAAAGGAAAGAAAAAAAATCATAAAATCCTAAAAATATCCTAAATTAGCTATGGATATTTAATTCAATTATTATTCTAATGAAGAAATTACTTTTCGTCACTAATTCTATTTTAATTCCGTCGCTACTAATCATTTTTTTTTTTTGTTATAGTGAAAATTTAGAAACTTTTATAGCATTGGGCAGAATAAAATGGAAAAAAGTTGGAAAGCTTTAGATAGCAGAGAATTAGATAACTGAGGAAGTTTAGGTTGTAATTGTTTGTGGCTAATTAAATCTTTGAAAATTCAAAGGCCAGTGGCCAATTTTACGCCTGAACAAAAAAAATCTATGGTTTATTAGAAAATACGAAGGGAGGGTTGAATGTAATTTTTCAAACAAATTGATAGATCTCTTCCCTGGATAAGGAGGGTTTAAATTTCACCCGAGAACATCATATTTGGGGATTCAAATTTCACGGAGAGTACATTATATTTGGAGAGTTTAAAAATTTTTGATCGGGTCTATCTGATGATCTTATATGGAATATAATAATAATAATAATAATAATAATAATAATAATAATGATGATGATGATGAAGAAAATTCCTGTATAAGATTTTCTATGGAAAGACACATTTAATTTTGTTTATATCGATGGCTGTTTTATCATGAATGACTAAGATCAAATACTCCTCGATCAAATAACTGAAAAAAAATAACCCTATCATAGAAAATCTTATTTTATACAGGTTGTTTCTTATATGATTCGTGTTCCTTCTTCCCATTCCATTCCAGTGGATGATTAGAGCATCTCTAATCTATCGCTAAAACATCAAATTTAAATATAAAATTAGTACTAAAATACTTTAATCTATACATCAAATTCCACATCAAATATGGTGTGATGAATACATCTTTAGTGCAACACTATTCATATCACCATATTTGATATAGCTAGGAGAGAGTTTCTATTTTTTAATTTTATTATATAATTAATAAAATCAAATATAATTAATTTATAATAATTATTTTTTATCTTTATTTATAGGATATTTAAATGTAACTATTATTTATTATAAATTTAAATTAGTACATTTAGCATATTTAAATTTTATTATATATATTGGTAAAGATTTAATTTATTAAAATTATTAATATATATATATATATATATATATATTAGTTGGATACTGAATTTTAAAAAATTTAACCTATCAAATATTAATGAAATATTAATTTTAATTATAATAATTATCATATAAAAATATTAATAAATTTAAATATATATTGATAATTAAATTATGAATAAGAAAAATAGAATATTCTAAAGAATATATTTCTTGGTATCGTGGATGGATTGGAACTGATATAATATTTGGTACTGAAATTGTACTATTTAAATATAAAAGTTACATTAAATTTGATGTTATGGGTTTGAGATGGTCTTAACTGGCTAGACGCTTAGCAAATAGTTTGAATTGCATTTATCGAGACTATCTCTATCTGGCTTGAGCATCCAGAAACATTGTAAATTAAACTTTCAATTCTAGTTCCAATTTGTTCGACTGCTAATTAAAATACTAACCACGCATGCATTTCTGCTATGCGATGAATGTTCAAGATAAACTCAACGACTTCCAACTCTGTAGATTGATATAATGAATTCATCCAATTGCAAACGTAAAAGGCCAGTCTTATTTTTATTTATTTTTTTATCTGACTGAAATCGAGTAGAATTAAAATTCCATCCTCATCCTCCTCACAGTAAGTACCCGACAAACCCTCACAAAACCAACCTCCATTTATCATCACTGAGAAACTTACGGTGGTGAGTCACTGACTGCGAGAGCGCATGGTCCGACTGCGAATTGGGCTGTGGTGGCTGTGAGCTCACGTCCAACACACAAATCAGGCAAATAGCGCCAAGGACTTACAGCCGTATAAGTTACTGCTGTGGACCGCAGTTGTCGTGAAACCCATCTGTTTGGTATTCTTCCTGCCATGTCTCACTTCCTTTTCTTCTGGTGAGTTTTTTCCCCTTCACCCTCTGCGATCCACTTTTATCATGTTTATATGTAAAACATTTTATGCGGATAAATGTGGGATATCAAAGCACCATGTCAATTCCAAATTTGTGTGAGCCATTTCACCTAATCTATCAAAAAAAATCTTCTTAAGCTCAA
This sequence comes from Zingiber officinale, assembly GCF_018446385.1. NCBI lineage: Eukaryota > Viridiplantae > Streptophyta > Magnoliopsida > Zingiberales > Zingiberaceae > Zingiber > Zingiber officinale. The sequence continues at coordinate 14,527,853 of NC_055986.1, read as the reverse complement.
AGACAACTTCGATTTTTCTTCAACATGGATCAAGCTCGTGCTTTTATTTAAGATAATTAATATTGATAAGAGTGGACGAACTAACTGAATTTTTATGAATGAATAAGCACTATCCATACCTCTAATCCTTCATGTTTTATTAAATATTCATCTTCTCTTGGCACTAACTCACATCATCATAATCATCAACATCATCACTGAAGTGGGCCACGTCACTCTCCTGAAAACTAAGCCAGCATGAAGCCCAATCTTTAGGTAATTAGTTGGTTCTGAAGCAATCGAAGGATAATTAGGTAGAAATGGATATATTAATGCGACAATATTTGCACATCCTACGATTAATAAAACAAAAAATACATCTCTAAACACCAAGTGCATCTTCTTAATTATATATCTTAAAATACTAAACAAGGAGCATTCTTTGTGCATGGATAGAGCAGTGGAGATTGTGTAATCATTAACTATGCTCATTTGGCCTTGGTGAAATAAATAAAATTTTCAAAGCATGTTGACAACATTCTTTCACCAACATATGCAAGCACAAAAATAGGCGAATTAGGCCAAAAGAAGGCGCAGAAAGAAAGCGAGAAATCGCTGAAGTGGATGTAGAAAAGCACCCCCAACACTGCCTGCAACACCCACAACAGAAAAAAGCCACACTAAAGAGAGGGACGTGATAGGAAGCAAAAAGAGAGCTCCTGCTGCATAAAGCCCTGATCACCAACTCTCTCCAATCCCCACAAAGCGTAGCAATCACCAACACACTTATCCTACAATCACAAGTACTCCTTGTTCTTTCACAAGCCAGCAAGCAGCTCCTCTCCACCATCTCAACACGCACCTCCATTCAAACACCCACTGAGCAGCACCAGTCGTTGGTGTTGCTAAAAAGAGAAGAAGAAGGAGAAGGAGTAGGAGGAAGAGAAATATTGGAGGTTGAGGTATGAGAAGTGGAGTTTGCATAGTGCGGCAGGCTCTCAATGATGAGGTTGCCTCGGTCCTCAAGCACTCCGTCAACCTGGCTAGAAGGAGAGGTCATGCCCAGGTCACACCCCTGCATGTTGCTGCAACCCTCATCAGCTCCTCCTCTGAGTCCACTGACGTTCTCAGGGGAGCTTGCCTTAAGTCCCAACCTCACCACCCTGCCAATCACCTTCTGCAGTGCAGAGCCCTTGAGCTCTGCTTCAATGTAGCTCTCAACCGGCTCCCCACCACCGCCCCTCCCTCCTCTGGATCACTCCTCCCTCCCCCTTCCTCCCTCTCAAATTCCCTCATTGCAGTTCTCAAGAGGGCGCAGGCCAACCAGAGGAGGGGCTGCATTGAGCTGCAGCAGCAGCAACCTCTGCTGGCTATCAAGGTGGAGATGGAGCAGCTCATGCTCTCCATCCTGGATGACCCTAGTGTGAGCAGGGTGATGAAGGAGGCTGGCTTCTCTAGCAGCAGCGTCAAGAGTAAGCTTGAGGAAGAAGCTTCTAGTTTGAGCCAGTCCTCTCCGTTTCTGTTGGACTCTGGCAAGGACGTCACCGACATCGGCAGAAAAATGTGGCAGTGCCCAAGCCTTGGTTTTCCTTCCAAGGCCTCTGTAAGTGAGGAGTTGAGGTCAGTCATCGAAGCGATGCTAAGAAAGCAGGGAAGGAACGCCAATATTGTGGTGGTGGGAGACTCAGTCTCCATGACGGAGGGCCTTGTGACTGAGCTGAAGGGGCGGCTTGAGAGAAATGAGGTCCCTGATGAGCTCAGACATGCCAGTTTCATAAATCTTCAGTTCTCTGCCAATCTTAGGCTGATGAACAAGGGTGAGGTGGACATGAAGCTGTCTGATCTCAGAAGCACCATCAATTCTTTAACAGCAGATAGAGTTGGACTCATAATCTACGCAGGGGATTTGAGTTGGATAGTGGACGAAGAAGCAAGAGATGGATGTGGCTTCAACTATGACCCAGTGGAGCATATGGTTGCGGAGATGGGTAGGATTTTCTCCGAGTTCAAGAGCAACATTGACAACAGGTTATGGCTATTGGCTACTGCAAGCTACAGCACGTACTGGAAGTGCCAAATAAGGCAGCCATGTCTTGCGACTCTATGGGCCCTTCAAGCTGTGGTGGTTCCCTCTGGTTGGCTTGGCTTGGATCTCCAAGTTTCCAGGTGAGATATATATCATTGATTGAAGTTTTAGTCTCTTTCAGCATGGATTCTGCTCTCTCCGTGTCAATCTTTGTTCCTTGGAAAGGAATACATGTGGATGTTCTTGTTGTTGTGCCATGTTTGTGAGATAGATGTTTCCATGATATAAAGATAGGAACAGGACCACCTTGTTTTTCTTTGATGGAAGACAAAACTACAAGCTTGTCTTTCCTTTTGCTCAGCCGAACCAAAACACATCATTTTCAGAAATCAAAAAGAACACTTGCATGCTTCCTTGTGAATAATGGAGATGGTTCTGATTATTCTCTTTTAAGCTTACATCTAATATTTGACAAAAAAAAATTATAGCACGTTTTCTGTTGATCAAGAATTGTGAATCTGACGTATTTCGTGATTTAGTTTAGTAGTGAGAAGAACTAGATGCAATGAAATCTTGATGTGCCATTTCCTCTTTTATCCTTCGCAGTTGCCTAAATTCAAGGGTGTTGAAATTTGACGAGTCCCCATCTCAACTGCTTCAATCAAAGATTTTTAGTTCAAAGGAAAATGAGATGCTCCTTTGTTGCGACGACTGCACATTTAACTACGAAAAAGAAGCATTAATTTTTAAGTCAGAAACCCCATGCTGGCTCCAAGCAACCGCTGAGAGCGATCAAAAGGTAAATTATCGAAAACTGGATGCATCCTTCTTAATTTCTTATATTAATTGTATCTCTTCTTATGATTAACAATCTCTCTGTTTTTTTCGCTTCTTTCAGAAAGCTTTGCCAGAATTGAAGAGGAAGTGGACCAAGATATGCCGAAACCTTCAACATAATCACTACTCTCCATTCTTCAATCAGAGTCTCATCAGCATGAATTACACCGGGTCTTTGTCCAAGTCCAATTCATGGTGGCCTGACAGCTTCTTCGCCAACCAAAACAAAACCTTCATCGAACAGCATTCATTATCTTTTTCTGCACCCATTCAAAATCTTTATCCTGGATTCTCGATGGTTGATAAGAAAAACAAGACAGGGAACTCATCTGAGGAAAGCTTCAGTTCCCTTAAAATTTCAACAGATCACCAGGTTAAGACGACTCTTGCATTATCCAATCCCTCCTTCTCAGATTCGGCAACATCAAAAAACCAGACAAGACTATTGATGGCAGACCCAACAGCTCTACAACGCCAATTGCAAGTGGAAATTCCTTGGCAATCAAAGAGCATTCCTTTGATAATGGAAGCACTGCATGAGTGTGTTAGTGGTGATAAGAAGTCTATGACGCTCCTGATAAAAGGTACTGATTTTGTTGCCAAGAGAAGGCTAGCTTCAGTCATTGCCAAGTCCTTCTTTGGATCTACGGATAAGATAATCCAGATTAAACAAAATGTCTCATGCTGTGCAACTCTCTTGGATGCCTTGAGAAAGGACCGGAAACGTGTGGTCTTGATAGAGGATTTCTGTCAAATGAAGGCTGACTTCATTGAATCATTCACGGATGCCATAAAATTTGGATCTTTTAAGAGCAACACAGGTGAAGAAGTGAGCTTGGCTGATGCCATATTTATATTGACCACTTCCAAGTGTTCAAAATTGAAGGATTCCAGTGGCATCAACAAGGTAGTGATGATGAAACTTTGTTCATCATCCTGCTACACCAAAAGGAAGTCAGAGAGTGATCTTGAGAGCTTAGCAAAGAAGCCAAGAAAAGAAGACCACAGTTTTGATCTCAATTTCGTAGTGAACAGCAACACCGAGGAGGAAAATGTTCCAAGTGATCTAACACAGGAAGCAGAATGCATCAGCCTCCATCTCCCACAAGAGTTTCTAAAATCCACTGTTCAGCTCACATTAGATGCAGGTCATAGTGAGCGCCAAGAGGTGAAGCTCAATCTCCTCTTGAAGCTCCATCGAGCATTTGAGGAAGTGCAGACGACTGGCAATGATGGAACAGGGCGACTTTTCATCGATCCAGAAATCGCGGAGGAGTTAATGCAGGCGTCTGATTTGTTCTCGGAGAGCTTCTTTGAGAAGTGGGTGACAGAGGTTTTGCAACCGAGTCTACTAACTGCGGCAAAAGGTAGGAACTTGAGGTTGAGTTTGGACGGGAAAGAGAGATGGAATGTTGAAGAGTTTGGTTTCATGGCTTCTGTACTGCCAAATAGGATAAATGTGGATTGAACTGTGCTGTAATCTATCAGAATTAGTAGCAAAATTTCCACTCTTATTACAGCTCCAAACTTACCAGTCCTTCAACTGAATTATTACTGCAGCTGAATCAAATGCAGCTGTAGTTACCATCTCATCGACGTTCTTGTTTTTATCTTGGCTGTCCTTTCTCATGTCTGTATGGAAGTAGACATGGCAGGGGACAAAAAAGTTCCAGCCTTCTTCTTTATCCTACTGTTCGCATGCGCTTTTCCATCACGCGAGAAAAGGCAACGGTGGCAGCTCAAGGACGAAGGAGCCGAAGGCTAAAGCCTAAAGCCTAAAGCTAGAATGAATGAAAACATTCTTACAACTAGACATCAACTGTGCTCTTGTACTCGTTAGCCAGCCAATGATGTGATCTGAATTATTTTTCCCTTAGAAATGTTGCCAGATAACAATGAACTGGAAATTAACTTATGATTTCTGTGAAATTATCCACAAAGTGAAGGAATAAAGATGACGATAATATAGCTAAAATATTTACAAAGGTGTCACTACTAATGACTGTACTGCTTCTCGAGATGGGAAAAGGTGTCACTAATGAAGCTTTCAATCTACATCTATTAATTTCCATCTTCAAATATTGCCTAACTTTGATCCCTTGACTTTTCCTGGATTTCTGCATCAATATTTTGTTTGAAATAAGATCTGTATTTGTTGAGCAAGAATGACTGACTCCAATGACTAAGTGGATCAGTCGCCATTTCTCTCTATATTCTACATCAATTTTACAAAAAGTAACTTTAGTCTTGGAGCATTTAGAACTCTTTAATGAATAATTCATACATATATCTGGGAAAGGACTTATCCGCCCCAACTTTATTCATTAGAAAGCAAAAGTTTTGGGTTCTCTAAGATTGCTTTGACCACCCGGAGCAGGATTCAAGTGCATGAGCACAAACAAGCGCAACGGCAGGAATATAATTACCCACAATTGCGTTTATTGATTATTATAATTAATTGGCAGGATATGGCTTTGCTAGCTTGTTGGTTCAGGGATTAGGGTATTTGTCCTTGGTTTTAAGAGCCATAGTTGCCAGATCTCTTTACCATCATCTGATTGAGCTAGTGATTAGGGATAGGCGAATGGTTAGGATCAATCGGCTCGGGAGCATAAACACGCAATGTTGTCTTGAGAGGTTGCATCTTGCATGGGAGGTCGTTTTCGCAGCACTTCAATGAGATTGTTGTAGGATTGAAGTCAAATACTGTATCTGCATTGATCGTATATATGGGACTATGAGAGTTCACGGCTAAGGGAAATAGTGTTTCACATTGATACGGTGAGTCACCGCAAAGGTAATCTAGGATCGATAGATAAAATGATATGATAGTCAAAGGTAAAATGAGGTAGTGATCAGAATCAGAGTATATATAGCCGAACGAGTCACTCTCACTAGGGCTCAGATCTCCGCTTCTCATCGCCAAAACTCTTAGCATATAACCGGACGACCCAAAGTGCCGGTCAGACTCTCTTATCATATAATCGGTCGGACCTAGAGCCAGTCGGACCCAGAGTTAGTCGGACATTCAAAACTCAATTTCTTACTCCTCAGAAGCAAGGCCTCAGCATATGGCTGGTCGGCCCAGAGTACCAGTCGGACCTTCTGGGATTTAACACTCCGCTTTTCAAAGGCAAATATCATAGTGTACAGATGGTTTGCTAAAATTCTGGTTGACCCTTCCGTGACTTAGCTTCACACCCTTCGAGGGCAAGGCTTCTATCATACGGTCATTCGACCCAAAGTATCGGTCGGACCTATAGAGCTAAGCTCCTCACTTCTCATATGTCAGTCTCTCATCATATAGTCGGTCAGTTGCAAGGCCAGTCAGACTACCTCTAGGAGACAACATTGTTAGAGAATCGCAACAACCTGTCAAAAAATAACAGTTACCCACGAGGAAATATTCCAATACTATGACACATACAAATAACAAAATTTTCTTATGAGGGTGGCTATACATCTTCCATTACCTGACATCAGGCATTCTCAGCCACCTCAGTATTGTGAAGGTTATAAAAGACGGTTCATATACATATAACGTAAGCTTCTTCAGAGAATTGTTGTACATCTTCCATTACTCGACATATTATGATACCAGACATTCTCTGTCATCTCATTATTGCAGAGGTTATGAGAGATGATGTAAAATAGGGGTCCTCACTGTTGGAGAGGTAACTTTTACACTATGCGCACATACATACGTATCTACACTACTATTCATCTTCTTTTTCATTTTTCGCTCGGCTACTATTCTGACTTAAGTATTAGAGTGCCTACATTAGTGATCCCCTCCCTGATTCTCGCTCTAACATTCCCCTTTGTCCTCTCTTTGGTATGCGCAGAGAGGATCACCTAACGCTATCTTCTAGCTCAAATTCTTCTCCCAGACAACATCAAAGCCACCTACTCAACCCGCGAGCTTATCGTCTTCTTCACTTTCAGACAGGATCAAATTTGGCATCGTCTATGGAAACTTCGCTTGAATCTAAAACAAGAAGATGGATGAAGTTGGACGGTTCACAACGATCACCTTATCTCAAGAAAACTTGGAATTTCTCTTATTTGCCTGAGTGTAGAGATTGGTACAACAACAGTTGGTGGCAATGGAGCATCTATTCTAGAACAATCTAGTCTTATCTATAACAAGCCCTCACACCGAACGAGGGACCCGAGTGGAAGGACCGACTGGGTTTCCATTCTCTCCTCCTCCAATTGGCTTTCTGCAAGCGCTCGTACAGTAGATTAGCTTGCCGCCCATGCCCCCGTCTTCGCTCACATATCATCGGGCCCTGATCTGCATACCCTTCGAGGGTGTGGGCCGAGCTAAGAGATCCCAAGGATCATCTTCTAAAATGCACCCACTTGAGACATTAGAAGGGGGCAGCTTCAATGGCTAGTAGCTCGAGAGAGAGAGAGAGTCAGTGTGTCATTCTCCTAAGAGATATTGGAGGATAAATTGTCGAACCACTTCCACCCTTAGCGATTAGAGAATATGGAGGAGCGACCAACTCAGAGGACTACCTACTCAAATTCGAGAATGCAACCATCCTCTATCAATATACGAATGGAATTAAATGTCGAGTGTTTTTTATCACCCTCTCTAGCTCGACATAGAGATGATTTAATCAACTCTCGGTCGAGTCCATTTGCTATTTCAAGGGCTTCTGCAAGGCATTCCTCTACTACTTTGCTAGTAGTCGTCGTTACTACAAGACTACGTTAAGCCTCTTTTCCCTTAATCAAGGGCCCAATGAGGTACTGAGGGCATACATTAAAAGATTTAACCAAGTGGTCATGGATGTCCCTTCAGTCATCTTGAAATTTTGGTGAGCGCCTTCTCCCAAAGACTCACTGATGGGGATTTCTTCCACTCTTTAATCAAGAAGCCCCTGAATAACTTCGACCACCTACTTTAAAGAGCGACCAATACATCAATGTGGAGGAGGCTCAATCCACCAAAAAAGAAAATAATACATCAACTTCTGTAATAACTCAAACAGAATGCAAGGCTCTCCCTCCTCCCTTGCAAGGTGCAGGTCAACATTTGAGCCGCCCACTTGAACCACGAAGGGAGGAGAGAGTAGTGTAGAAGGTGGAAGAGGTCCCAAAAGTGACTATCATGCTAAATCTGTCGCTTCCTAAAAAGCACCGATATTTTTGTGATTACCATCAATCTCATCATCATGATACCAGTGCGTGGCATTAGTATGCCAAGAGACTCTGTTGACTGATGGAGTCAGGGGACTCAGTGTAGAAGGTACTTTAATATATGTTTTACGGTAGTCTAGTGTGCCTGTCCAGGATTACTTTTGATATCTGCTAACCATGCCCATGACAAAGTAGATATCCGGTCTTGTGCATAACATTCATTAGACTTATGATAGCCGAAGCATAAGGAACTGTCTTCATGTCCTCTATCTCCTTTGATGTCTTCGGAGACATCTCTTTAGATAAAGTTACTCCATGTCTAAAAGGTAGAAAACCTTTCTTGGAGTCTTGCATGCTAAAACGTGCTAGGATAGTATCGATATATGAAGCTCGGGATAAACACAACATTCTTTTCTTGTGATCCCTTAATACTTTGATCCCGAGAATATGTGCGCATTCTCCCAAGTCTTTCATATCAAATTTCTTGGACAACCATACCCTTACTTCCGACAACACTTTGATATTGTTTCCAACTACCAAAAATGTCATCTACGTATAGTACAAGAAATATCACCACGTTTCCATCACACTTCTTGTATACACAAGACTTATCCGGACACTGAATAAATCCATAGGTCTAGATTACTTCATTAAATCGGATGTTCCAAGACCTTGAAGTTTTGCTTGAGTCCATAAATAGACCGATTGAGCTTACACACTAGATGCTCTTTGTCTTTTGCAATGAACCCCTTTGGTTGCTTTATATGGATGCTTTCTTCAAGACTTCCAGTAAGAAAAGCTGTCTTGACATCCATTTGCCAAATCTCATAATCCATATGAGCAACAATAGATAAGAGTATCCGGATAGACTTAAGCATGACTACTGGTGAAAAGGTTTCATCATAATCAATACCCTTTTCCAACAAGCCTTGCTTTAAAAGTTTTCACTTTCCCGTCTGCCCTTCTTTTTATATTGTAGACCTATTTTCACCCAATGGCTTTTACACCATTTGGTGGTTCTATAAGCTCCCAAACTCTATTAGAATACATAGATTCTATTTCAGTATTCATTGCTCTTTGTCAAGATGCTGCATCTTTATCTTGGAGTGCTTCATCATATGTCTGGGGATCAGGTCCATGTTCACCAGGGATCAAGTCCAAAGACTCTTCCAAAACATGAATCTTTCAGGTTGTCTTACAACCCTCCCACTACGACGAGGTACTTTGTGCAATTGTGTATCACGTGTGATACGTGTTACAATTTCTTGTGATATTTCATCTTGTATAGTTGGTATTAGATTAGACGTGTCATTTATTATTTCCTTAAGAACAAATTTACTTATGGGCTTGTGGTTCATTACATAGTCCTCTTCTAAAAATCGAGCATTGGTGCTTACAATGACCTTCTGATTTTTAAGGACTATAAACCTCCTTTCATTTCTCTAGGATAACCCACAAACAAGTGAACTCCTATCCAACTTATCAGTGTCTCCCTTCAGCACATGTGCTGGACTACCCCAAATTCGAATATGATTCAGACTAGGCTTACGCCCATTCTATAATTCTATGGGAGTAGAGGGTTCTGATTTTAGAAGGTACTATGTTCACTTCTGTTTTCAGAGTATATCCTCAAAATGAATTTCGTAATTCTGAATAACTCATCATTGATCTAACTATTTCCATAAGAGTTCTATTTTTTCGATCTACTACACCATTCTGTTGGGGTGTACCAGGTGCAGTCAGTTGGGATTGAATCCCAACTTCTGATAAGTGACTCCTAAACTCTCCTAAGATGTCCTTGCCACTATGATCTCACCGTAGTGTCTTGATACTTTTACCTTGATGTTTCTCCACATCAGCCTTGTACTCTTTGAACTTATCAAAGCACTTAGACTTGCGGCGCATCAAGTAAATATACCCATATCTCAAATAGTCGTCTATAAAAGAGATAAAATATTCGAAACCACCTCTTGCCTGGATAGTCTCAGGTCCACACAAATCAAAATGAACCAATTCCACCACTTCTTTGGCTCTATACGCCTTAGACTTAAAAAGCCTCTTGGTCATTTTTCCTTCCAAGTAAGACTCGCAGGTTGGAAAATTTTCCACCACCAATGAACCCAAAAGTTCATCGGCTATTATCTTTTGAATCCTACTCAAGTCAATATGACCTAGCTTTAGATGCCAAAGATATGTTTGGTTCATTTCTGAAGGTTGCTTTCTCTTATTAGAGTTAAAAGATGTGTTATTAATTTCCATTTATTGCGTTGTGGGAGTTATTGGATTATAAATTGTCAACCAACATACCAGAACAGATAACTTCCCTATTATTCTTGATAACAACTTTGTTATCAAAAGAGATAGAATATCAAGTTCTTTGATAGTTTAGAAACCGGAATCAAATTCTTTCTAAACTTGGTAAGTAAAGACAACAACAACAACAACAACAACAACAACCAAGCCTTTTCCCACTAGGTGGGGTCGGCTGTATGAATCCTTTTACGTCATTGAGCTCTATCTCCTATTATATCATCATCTATATTTAAATAAATTTTATCTTGTTTTATTATTGCTAACCAAGTCTTTTTTGGTCTTCCTCTTCCTCGTTTGATATGCATGTTTATCCTAGTTTCACATCGCCTAACTGGAGCATTTATTGGTCGTCTAAGTACATGTCCATACCATCTTAAACGTGTCTCTCGAAGTTTGTCCTCAATACATGCAACTCCGACTTTCTCTCTAATGCTCTCATTCTTTATTTTGTCCATCTTCGTATGTCCACACATCCACCTTAACATCCTCATCTCTGTAACTCTCATCTTATGCTCATGTGCTTGAATCATAGCCCAACATTCAGCTCCATATAACATAGCAGGTCTAACAGCGGTTTTATAGAACTTACCTTTAAGTTTAAGAGGTACTTTACGATCACATAAAACACCCGACGCTCCCCTCAATTTCACTCATCCTGCTTGTATTCTATGTAAGACATCTCTCTCAATCCCTCCATCATTTTGTAAAAATGATCCTAAATATTTAAATCTCTTGGTTCCGGGCAACTCATCCTCTCCTATCTTAACAATTGTTTCATTACTTCTAATATTGCTAAATTTAAATTCCATATATTCTGTCTTTAATCTACTAAGCTTAAAACATTTCCCTTCTAGTGCTTCCCTCTAAGATTCTAGCTTAGCATTTACTCCTTCACGTGTCTCATCTACCAAAATAATATCATCTGCAAACAACATGCACCACGGTACTGTGTCTTGAATGTGCGCAGTGAGTTCGTCCATAATTAGTGTAAAAAGATAGGGACTTAGGGCTGATCCTTGATGTAACCCTATCTTTATTGGAAATATTTCAGTTACTCCACCTGAAGTCTTTACTCTGGTCGTTACATCCTCATACATATCCTTAATTAGTTCAATATATGTTACGCTAACACCTCTCTTTTCTAAAATTCTTCATATAATTTCTCTTGGGACTCTATCATAAGTTTTTTCTAAGTCAATGAATACCATGTGTAGATTTTGTTTTTGCTCCCGATATTTTTCAATTAATTGTCTAAGGAGATGTATAGCTTCTATTGTCGACCTTCCAAGCATGAACCCAAATTAATTTTCTGTCACTGTGGTCTCCTTCCTTAATCTTTTTTCTATTACTTTTTTCCCAAAGTTTCATAGTATGACTCATTAGTTTAATACCCCTATAGTTTGCATAATTTTGTATGTCTCCCTTGTTCTTATATAAGGGAACTAGAGTACTTATCCTCCATTGATCAGACATTCTTTTTGTTTTCAATATCATGTTAAATAATTTTGTAAGTCATTCAATACCTTGTTTCCCTAAGCACTTCCATACCTCTATCGGAATATCATCTGGTCCAACAGTTTTTTCATTGTGCATCTCATTTAAAGCTTGTTTTACTTCTGAAGTTTGAATTCTACGATAAAAATTAAAATTTCTATGCTCATTTGACCTAATTAAATTACCTAAGTTAAGTTGGTCACCTAAACCTTCATTAAAAAGTTGATGAAAATACCTCTTCCACCGCTCTTTTATTTCTCCATCATTTACTAATACCCTATTACATACATCTTTAATACATTTTATTTGGCTAAGATCTCTTGTTTTCCTTTCTCTCACTTTAGCTATTCTATAAATATCTCTTTCCCCTTCTTTTGTATCCAATTTTTGATATAATTGTTCAAAAGTTTCATTTTTTGCTTCACTCACTACTTTCTTAGCTTTTTTCTTAGCTATTGTATATTTTTTTAAGTTTTCCTCGTTCTTACAAATATATAATTCCTTATAAGCTATTCGTTTTCCCTTTACTTTCTCTTGTACTTTCTCATTCCACCACCAAAATTCTTTACTTAGTGGTCCATGTCCCTTTGACTTACCGAGTACACTCTTAGCTACTATTTTCAACTTTGATGTCATCTTATCCCATGTTGTATTAGAGTCATCGTATATTTCACCTAATGTTTGTACTTCTATCTTCTCCTTAAATATATTTTGTTTCCCATCCTTTAATTTCCACCACTTAATTCTAGGAATTGTATATATTCTCTTTCTATTGATACTATGTTTGAGGCATATATCCAACACTACTACCCTATGTTGGGTAGTTAAGCTTTCTCCAAGAATGACTTTGCAATCTTTACAAATCTTTCTATCCTTCTTCCTAACCATAAGAAAGTCAATTTACGATTTATTATTCCCACTTTTGAATGTGACTAAGTGTTCTTCTCTTTTCTTAAAAAACGTATTAGCTAATATAAGGTCATATGCTATCACAAAATCTAATATAGTTTTCCCTTCCTCATTCCTCGTTCCAAACCCATAACTCCCATGTACTCTCTCATATTCCTCATTTTTCACTCCGACATGCCCATTTAGATCATCTCCTATTAAAATCATTTCACTTGGTGGAATATTTTGTAATATTTCATCTAAGTCCTCCCAAAACCTTGATTTGGTAGCTTCATCTAATCCTACTTGTGGTGCATATACGCTAATTATGTTCATAGTTTCTTTTGCCACTATTATCTTAAGGGCTATAATTTTATCCCCTTTTCTAACTACTCCTACAACTTCATCCTTTAACAAATTATCTACAATGATACCCACTCCATTTCTTGCTTTACTCTTTCTAGTGTACCATAACTTAAAACCCGAGTTCTCTATCATCTTTGTCTTCTCGCCTATCCATTTTGTCTCTTGTACACACAAAATACTAATTTTTCTCCTAATCATCATATCTACTACCTCCATTGATTTACCAGTGAGAGTCCCTATATTCCATGTTCCAAATCTTAGATTATTAGTTTTCCTATCATATTTGTTCTTATCTAACCTATGGTGTGAGAACTTTTGCCTATTTAACACTACACCCAAGTTCTCATGGAGATGTAGCGGTCCTGCTGAGACGTTACAGTCGGACCATGTAACGCGAACTCTTGCATATTTATCACTACACCCGAGTTCTGAAGATGTAGCGGTCCTTGCTGAGACGTTATAGTCGGACCCTGGTACGTAAAGACAATTTCTCAAAATTCATATTTTATTCCTATCAGAAGATAAACATCTCCCACTGCAACAGTTGCTACTTTTGCAGTAGTGCCTATGTAGACAGTGTTTTCCCTTTCATATAATTGTCGAGTTTTCTGGAACCCTGCAATTAATTGCAGACATGATCAGTGGCTCCTCGTATCTACACACCAGGTACCGGTAGATAAGACCACTAAACATGTTTCAACAACTAATACATCTATATTATTCTTAGTTCTGAGAGGACAGTCCATCTTAATGTCCAAGTCTTATTTCCAATCATTATAATTAGGACAACTAAGTCTATTATATAGTATAACAACTAGGGGATTGACAAACATTTGAAATCCTAAGAATCACAAAAATATTTAGTCAAGACCAACACCTTAAAATCCCCGTGAATTTTGTATGCCACGATAGTGTGGACGTATACAAAATCAAAGAGGAGATTTTATCCATTAATTTTATTATCTCGTCAACTTAACTTTATGACAAATAAAATTAATAGTTGGTCTATCTCTGATCAAATATTTGGTCAAAACTTTGAATTTAAAAATAATATTGGTTCCTCAAAATAATATCATTTAAATTCACCAACACCTCAAACACAGTGAATTTTGTATGCCACGTTAGTGTGGACGTATACAAATTCAGACATTTGTAAGAGGAGGGTCTTACCCATTAATTATCTTGTCAACCTTATATTACCTCAAACACCATGAATTTTGTATGCCACGTTAGTGTGGACGTATACAAATTCAATTGTTTATAAGAGGAGGTTTTACCCATTTTATTTTGTCAACCTAACTTTATGATAAATAAAATTACTTCAAACACCGTGAATTTTGTATGCCACGTTAGTGTGGACGTATACAAATTCAAACATTTGTAAGAGGGGGTTTCACCTAGCTATATGACAAATTAATAGTTGGTTTTCCATTGGTCATACAAAACAATAGCAGTGACTCCGTTGGGGAGGATACTATTGAATGCGTCTAAGTGTATACCATTACTTGATACTAAGTCCATTAAATAGGATTGTGCCCCTTCAGTTGGAGAAGATCACACGCTCCTAAATAATTTCCTATAACCATCCATAAAAGGAAGTTTGATCTAGTGATCCGCAACAAACCCATCCACTATGGAGGGAGGCACTCAGAGCCAACACGCAAGCTTGTTGCATCACTTACAAACTAGTAATGGAGACCATGGGATTTATTAAAATCTCTCTCCCACTTAGTTATTTAAAAATGAGGATTTTAACCTATGATAGCATACATCACATGCATATACACACATCACAGTAAATAAAAGCAATAAATATGGAAATTAATTTTCCAACTATTATGGCCTTTTCCATCATTGTCCTTCACGTGCTGTCATCACTAGGGTTCATGTCGTCGGGCCCATCGAGCTTCCTTTTCCGCTGCGCCTCTGGTCATCAAATAGCACCACGCCTCGCAAAGATATGATCCACGACAAAAATAAAATTTTGCATATATCGATCCTATATTCTGTTGGAGTGTATACTAAAAGCCTAGCTTTTGGTATAAACATTTATCTAGAAATAAGAATCACATTGGTCGAATGTCTACATTTATGATAAATGTAGTTGTTCAATTAATTTATATTGTAGATGACATGGTGTGTGGTGTCACACACAGAAGATCATGTTATCAGTAGCTTATAAATTATAAACAGTAGCTCACGACCATGATGGAAAGGAACAAACCATTGGAAGGTCGTAGTGTAATTAGGTATTAGTTTATCTTGACTATATAATTACACTAGTACACTCAGAGTGTATTGAGTAGGACCATTTGAGGTCGTTTCTTTTATACTGACTTTATAAAGAAACAAAGACCTCGGTTATTATGGAAGTGTGTGCTCTTAATCCTAATGTAATAACAAGCACATATATTTGATATTTATTTCTTTAATTTATCAATGGGTGAGATTTAGTTCGTTGAATCAATAAACCCGATAAGTTGGGAAATGGTATCACTTATAGTGTGTGTTGTTGATTATAGAAGGAAACCGTGTCCTAGAGATACTAGGTTGATAATGTCCTCAAGAAGAGCTCATAAAGATTGTCATGTTAAACCCGCAGTGGACTTAGTCCGACATGATAATAAGGTTGAGTGGTACTACTCTTGGACTTAGATATTAATTAAATGAGTTGTCGAACTCACTTAATTAGTGGACATTTGATATCTTAAACATGTGGAGACTAACACACTCATAATAAGAAGGAGCCCAAAATGTAATTTGGGATTGGTGCGGTAGTTCAATGATAATTCTCTAGTGGAATGAATTATCATTGATAAAATTGTGTGTGGGCGAACACGGGATGCTTAATTTTATCGGGAGACCAAAACCAATTCCTCCTCTCGGTCCCTATCGTAGCCTCTTATTTGTAGAAGTTTTATACCCACCTATACCCACCTTCTATACCCACTAATAAGGGGCCGGCCAAGCTAGCTTGGGAACCAAGCTAGGGCCGGCCTAGCTTGAACCCAAGCTAGTGGGGCCGGCCAAATTAAATTAAAAAGGGATTTTAATTTTAGTTTTTATTATGTGGAAGAAATAATTTTTTAAAAGAGAATTAAAATTAAAATATCTCTCTTGTAAAAGATCTACAAAAGATTAAAGAAAGAGATTAGATCTCTTTCCTTATTTGTAGATTGATGAGTTATTTTATTTTCTCTTTAAAAATTATCCACATGTTGATAAAATTAAAATTATAGAAATTTCCTTTATCAACCATGAAGAGATTTTTAAAGAGAAATTTTATTTTTAAAATTTCCGGAAACAAATTAGGAAGTTTTAATTAAAACTTGTCTAATTTATTTCCTCTAGAAGTGGCCGGCCATTAGAGATTAAATTGGGAAATTTTATTTAATTTTTCTCAATTAAATCATGTCAAGGAAATTAAGGAAATTTTATTGTAATTAAATTTCCTAATTTGCCTAGGCCAAGGAATATAAAAGGAGGGGTGAGGGTGCCTTCACAAGACACAACATCTATTATTCCTCTCCCTCTTTTGTTCCTTGGTGTGGCCGGCCAACCTCTCCCTCTCTTCCTCTTGTGGTGGCCGAACCCTACCCTTCTATTGGAGCTCTTGTGGTGGCCGGATACTACTCGGAGAAGAAGAAGAAGAAGGAGAGAAAGCTAGCATCTCTTGGAGCTTGGTTAGTATTTTGTTTTTCTTCCTTGGTGAAGCTTCCTCTTTGTTGGCCGAACCTAGCTAGGAGGAGAAGAAGGTGATTGGTGGTTTCTCGTCTCGGAAGATCGTTGCCCACACAACGTCCGAGGTTAGAAGAGGAATACGGTAGAAGATCAAGAGGTTTTTCTACAAGGTATAACTAGTAAATTTATTTCCGCATCATGCTAGTTATTTATGGAAATAATACCAAATACAAGAGGCTTACGGTCTAGAATTTCGAATATGTTTTTCGAAGTTGTGTTCTTTTGTTTCTTTCTTTCCTTGTGATTTGATTGTTCTCTTTGGTTAACCTAAAGTTATTTTAGGAAATTAAATATTAGCTTTCTATTAAAGGTTTTGTCTAGTCGGTGGTGGTTGCTCCCATATCCAAGAAGGCCATGTGCCTCGCCACGTCAGTACTGGGAACCTTTTATGGAAATTAATATTTAATGGAATTAATAACTTAAGGAGACTTGGGTCAAACGTGTTAAGTTCCGCAGGAGATCCAAGTCAAAACCTAAAAGAACAAATAGATTAAGTTTTGGATCAAACGTGTAAAGTTCCGCAGGCGATCCAAAATTTAATTTAAAAGAACACATGGTAGCTAGGAAAAGGTTCAGACCTTTGTACAAATTTTTTGTACAGTGGAACCTCTAGGCTTTCCGAGTAGCAACCAACAATTGGTATCAGAGCTAGGGTTTTGTCTCTGTGTATTTGGTATTAGTTTAATTATGCACATGTCATACATAATTTAGGCAGGTTAATAGTAGGATGTGCTAACTTTGTGGATGCAGGATCCAACTATTATGGCTTTTAGTTATTATGTGTGTGATTGGACCCTTGGACATGTCAAGGGCATTTATCTGTGTGTGCATGATTGTATTAAAATACAGCAGGAGCTGTATTTAGTTTTATTAGGATTTTATTTTTGATCTAGATACATGTACATTCCTTTTATGGAATATAGGATCAAAATGTAAAATTCTATTTATGTCATGGATCGAATCTTGCAAAGCGTGGAACCTTCTAAGGACCAGAGGCGCAGCGGAACTAGGAGCAAGCTAGACCCGGTGGCGGTGGCCAAATGTGGCAGCAGCTTGGGATGACAACACACGGAGGATAACTAGAGATAAAAGCCATAATAGTTGAAAATTAGATTTTCTATTTATTGCTTTTATATTGTGTGTGCATGTTAGTATACATGACTAGTAGGCTAGCATAGTTAAAATTCCTCGCTTATAAATAACTAAGTGGGAGAGGGATTTTAAATAAATCTCATGGTCTCCATTACTGGTTTGTAAGTGATGAAAACAAGCTTGCGTGGCTCGAAGTGCCTTCCTCCATAACGGATGAGCTTGTTTGTGGATCACTAGAACAGACTTCCTTTTTGGATGACTATAGGAAGTTAATTAAGAGCGTGTGATCTTCCCCAACGGAAGGGCATAATCTTATTAATGGACTTAGTGTCAAGTAATGGTATACACTTAGACACATCTAATAGTATCCTCCCATCGGAGTCACTGCTATTATTTGTGTGACCAAATGAAACCAACTATTAATTTGTCATAAAACTAGGTTGACAAGATAATAAAATTAAAGGGTAAAACCCTCTTACAAATGATTGATTTTGTATACGTCCACACTAACGTGGCATACAAAATTAACGGTGTTTGAGATAATTTTATTTGTCATAAAGATAGGTTGACAAGATAATAAAATTAATGGATAAAATCTCCTTTTACAAATGTTGAATTTGTATACGTCCACACTAACGTGGCATGCAAAATTCACGGTGTTTGAGGTGTTGGTGAATTTAAATAATATTGTTTGAGGAATCAATATTTTATTTTAAATTCAAAAGGTTTTGACCAAATATTTGATCAAAGACAGATCAACTATTAATTTTATTCGTCATAAAGTAAAGTTGACGAGATAATAAAATTAATGGATAAAATCTCCTCTTTGATTTTGTATACGTCCACACTATCGTGGCATACAAAACTCATGGGGATTTTAAAGAATTGATTTTGACCAAATATTTTTGTGATTCTTAGGATTTAAAATGTTTGTCAATCCCCTAGTTGTTATACTATAGAAAAGACTTAGTAGTCCTAATTGTAATGATTGGAAATAGGACTTGGACATTAAGGTAGACTGTCTTCTTAGAACTAAGAACAATATAGGTGTATTTAATTCATTAGTTGAAACATGTTTAGTGGTGTTATCTACCAGAACCTGGAGTGTAGATACAGATGCCATCAATCATGTCCGCAATTCATTGCAAGGTTCCAGGAAATCCGGCAACTAAATGAAAATTAAAACACCGTCCACATGGGCACTACTGTAAAAATGGTAGTTGTTGCAGTGGGAGATGTTTATCTTTTGATAAGAATAAAACATGGATTTTTGAGTAATTGTCTTTACGCACCAAGTTTAGAAAGAACTAGTTTTCAGTTTCTAAACTATTCAAAGAACTTGATATTCTGCCTCTTTTAATAATAAAGTTGTTATTAAGAAAAAGAGGAAAGTTATCTGTTCTGGCACGTTGGTTGGCAATCCAATAACTCCCACGATGCAACAAATGGAAATTAGTAACACATCTTCTAATTTTAAGAGAAAGCAACCTTCGGAAATGAACCATTAATATCTTTGGCATCTAAGGCTAGGTTATATTAACTTGAGTAGGATTCATTGGTAGCTGATGAACTTTTGGGTTCATTGGTAGTGGAAATCTTTCCAACCTATGAGTCTTACTTGGAAGAAAAAATAACCAAGAAGCTTTTAAGTTTAAGGGGTATGGAGTCAAAGATATATTAAAATTGGTTCGTTCTGATTTGTGTGATCCTATGACTATCCAGACAAGAGATAGTATTGAATATTTCGTCTATTTTATAGACAACTATTCAAGATACAAATAAATTTACTTAATGTACCGCAAGACTAAGTACTTTGATTAGTTCAAATAGTACAAGGCTGATGCGGAGAAATGTTAAAGTAAAAGTCACTATGGTTAGAACATAGTGGCAAGTACCTCTTGGGAGAATTTAGGAGTCACTTATCAGAAGTAGGGATTCAATTCCAACTAACTGCACCTGGTACACCCCAATAGAATGGTGTAGAAAAAAGAAGGTATAGAACTCTTATGGAAATAAGTAGATTGATGAGTTATTTAGAATATTACCAAAATCATTTTTAGGATATACTCTGGAAACGGAAGTGAATATAGTACATTCCAAAGTTAGAACTCTCTACTCATATAGAATTGCTGAATAGGTGTAAGCCTATTTCGAAGCATATTCGGATTCGGGTAGTCCAGCACATATGCTGAAGAGAGACAATGATAAGTTGGATAGGAATTCACTTGTTTGTGGGTTATCCTAGAGAAATGAAAGTAGGTTTATAGTCTTAAAAATCAGAAGGACATTGTTAGCATCAATGACCGATTTTTAGAAAAGGATTATGTAATAAACCACGTGCCCATAAGAAAATTTGTTCTTAAGAAAATAATAAAAGACATGTCTAATCTAGTACCAATTGTACAAGATGAGATACCACAAGGAAACTGCAACACGTATCACAAATGATACACAATTGCAGAAAGTGCTTTGTCGTAGTGGGAGGGTTGTTAGGCAACCTAAAAAGATTTATGTTTTGGGAGAGTTTTTGGACTCGATCCCTGGAAGACATGAACCTGATCTCCGGACATATGACGAAGCACTCCAAGATAAAGATGCAATATCTTGGCAAAGAGTAATGAATAACAGAATTAGAATATATGTATTCTAATAAAATCTGGAAGCTTGTAGAACCACCAAATGGTGTAAAAGCCTTTGGGTATAAAAAGGTCTATAATAGGAAAAGAGGGATAGATAGGAAGGTAGAAACTTTCAAAGCAAGGCTAGATGAAAAAGGAAACTTTTTCACTGGTAGTCATGCTTAAGTCTATCCGGATACTTTTATCTATTTGGTAAGTGGATGTCAAGACAACATTCCTTAATGGAAGTCTTGAAGAAAGCATCCATATAAAGCAACCAGAAGGGTTCATTGCAAAGGGCTAAGAGTATCTTGTGTGCAAGCTCAATCAGTCTATGGACTGATGCAAAGCTTCAAGGTCTTGGAACATCCAGTTTATCAAAGTAATCCAGACCTATGGATTTATTGAGTAAATGGATAAGTCTTGTGTATACAAAAGGTGTGATGGAAACGTGGTGGTATTTCTTGTACTATACATAGATAACATTTTTGGTAGTTGGAAACAATATCAAAATGTTGTCAGAAGTAAGGGTATGGTTGTCCAAACAATTCAATATAAAGGACTTGGGAGAATATATATATTCTTGAGATCAAAGTAATAAGGGATCGCAAGAAAAAAATATATATTTTACTTATCCCAAGCTTGATACATCGGAAAAATCCTTGCTCATTTTAAGCATGCAAAACTCCTAGAAAGGTTTCTTACCTTTTAAGCATGGAGTGTCTTTATCTAAAGAGATGTCTCCGATGACATCAAAGGAGATTGAGGACATGTAGGCAGTTCTTTATGCTTCGGCAGTTAGACAACCTAATGTATGCTATGCACGAGATCAGAAATCTGTTTTGCCAAGGGCATAGTTAGCAGATATCAAAGTAACCCTAGACAAGGACATTGGACTGCAATAAAGCATATATTAAAGTACCTTAGAGGAACTAGAGATTATATGCTAGCTTACAAGGCAGTTAATTTGGTCCCTGTGGGTTGCATGGATTTTGACTTCCAATCGGATAGGGACAATAATAAGTCAACCTCGGGGTTTTGTGTTTACTTTAGGAGGTAAAGTCATAACTATGGAAGAGTGATAAGCATAGGTGTTTTTCTGGACTCCACCATAGAAGCTTAGTATATGGCAAGCCTCTGAGGAAGCCATAAAAGCTGAATGACTTAATTACCTCAAGATAGACTTAGATATGATTTCTAGTTTGTCTAAAGATTATTATAATTTATTGTAATAATAATGGTGCAGTAACAAACTCGAAGAAACCATGAGTCTATAAGGCAAGTAAACACAATAGAGCGCAAGTACCACCCAATACGAGAAATCGTATAAACGAGGAGAAGTTGTTGCCGCCTAGATTGCATCAGGTGATGACCTATAGATCCTTTCACTAAGGTCCTTAAGGGAAGAGCTTTTGATGGGCATGTTGAAGGGAGGGGAATCAGATGTATGGCAGCAGATATGGCAGCTTAGTCTTTTAGTATAAGTGGGAGATTGTTGGAGTGTATACTAAAAGCCTAGCTTTTGGTATAAACATTTATCTAGAAATAAGAATCACATTGGTCGAATGTCTACATTTATGATAAATGTAGTTGTTCAATTAATTTATATTGTAGATGACATGGTGTGTGGTGTCACACACAGAAGATCATGTTATCAGTAGCTTATAAATTATAAACAGTAGCTCACGACCATGATGGAAAGGAACAAACCATTGGAAGGTCGTAGTGTAATTAGGTATTAGTTTATCTTGACTATATAATTACACTAGTACACTCAGAGTGTATTGAGTAGGACCATTTGAGGTCGTTTCTTTTATACTGACTTTATAAAGAAACAAAGACCTCGGTTATTATGGAAGTGTGTGCTCTTAATCCTAATGTAATAACAAGCACATATATTTGATATTTATTTCTTTAATTTATCAATGGGTGAGATTTAGTTCGTTGAATCAATAAACCCGATAAGTTGGGAAATGGTATCACTTATAGTGTGTGTTGTTGATTATAGAAGGAAACTGTGTCCTAGAGATACTAGGTTGATAATGTCCTCAAGAGGAGCTCATAAAGATTGTCATGTTAAACCCTGCGTGTGGACTTAGTCCGACATGATAATAAGGTTGAGTGGTACTACTCTTGGACTTAGATATTAATTAAATGAGTTGTCAGTAACTCACTTAATTAGTGGACATTTGATATCTTAAACACAGGAGACTAACACACTCATAATAAGAAGGAGCCCAAAATGTAATTTGGGATTGGTGCGTAGTTCAATGATAATTCTCTAGTGGAATGAATTATCATTGATAAAATTAAGTTGTGTGTTCGGGGCGAACACGGGATGCTTAATTTTATCGGGAGACCAAACCAATTCCTCCTCTCGGTCCCTATCGTAGCCTCTTATTTGTAGAAGTTTTATACCCACCTATACCCACCTTCTATACCCATTAATAAGGGGCCGGCCAAGCTAGCTTGGGAACCAAGCTAGGGCCGGCCTAGGTATATTATTGGGTGGCCTAGCTTGAACCCAAGCTAGTGGGGCCGGCCAAATTAAATTAAAAAGGGATTTTAATTTTAGTTTTTATTATGTGGAAGAAATAATTTTTTAAAGAGAATTAAAATTAAAATATCTCTCTTGTAAAAGATTTACAAAAGATTAAAGAAAGAGATTAGATCTCTTTCCTTATTTGTAGATTGATGAGTTATTTTATTTTCTCTTTAAAAATTATCCACATGTTGATAAAATTAAAATTATAGAAATTTCCTTTATCAACCATGAAGAGATTTTTAAAGAGAAATTTTATTTTTAAAATTTCCGGAAACAAATTAGGAAGTTTTAATTAAAACTTGTCTAATTTATTTTCTCTAGAAGTGGCCGGCCATTAGAGATTAAATTGGGAAATTTTATTTAATTTTTCTCAATTAAATCATGTCAAGGAAATTAAGGAAATTTTATTGTAATTAAATTTCCTAATTTGCCTAGGCCAAGGAATATAAAAGAAGGGGTGAGGGTGCCTTCACAAGACACAACATCTATTATTCCTCTCCCTCTTTTGTTCCTTGGTGTGGCCGGCCAACCTCTCCCTCTCTTCCTCTTGTGGTGGCCGAACCCTACCCTTCTATTGGAGCTCTTGTGGTGGCCGGATACTACTCGGAGAAGAAGAAGAAGAAGGAGAGAAAGCTAGCATCTCTTGGAGCTTGGTTAGTATTTTGTTTTTCTTCCTTGGTGAAGCTTCCTTTTTGTTGGACCAATCTAGCTAGGAGGCGAAGAAGGTGATTGGTGGTTTCTCTCTCGGAAGATCGTTGCCCACACAACGTCCGAGGTTAGAAGAGGAATACGGTAGAAGATCAAGAGGTTTTTCTACAAGGTATAACTAGTAAATTTATTTCCGCATCATGCTAGTTATTTATGGAAATAATACCAAATACAAGAGGCTTACGTTCTAGAATTTCGAATATGTTTTTTCGAAGTTGTGTTCTTTTGTTTCTTTCTTTTCCTTGTGATTTGATTGTTCTCTTTGGTTAACCTAAAGTTATTTTAGGAAATTAAATATTAGCTTTCTATTAAAGGTTTTGTCTAGTCGGTGGTGGTTGCTCCCATATCCAAGAAGGCCATGTGCCTCGCCACGTCAGTACTGGGAACCTTTTATGGAAATTAATATTTAATGGAATTAATAACTTAAGGAGACTTGGGTCAAACGTGTTAAGTTCCGCAGGAGATCCAAGTCAAAACCTAAAAGAACAAATAGATTAAGTTTTGGATCAAACGTGTTAAGTTCCGCAGGCGATCCAAAATTTAATTTAAAAGAACACATGGTAGCTAGGAAAAGGTTCAGAGCTTTGTACAAAATTTTTGTACAGTGGAACCTATAGGTTTTCCGAGTAGCAACCAACATATTCCACAAGGAAATGTACATCAAGTCTAGATCGAACATAAATGTAAAATCATAGGGCTAATAGAGCTCCTGTTGTATTAGTTAAATACAATCATGCACACGCAATAAAATGCCCTTGACATGTCTAAGGGTCCAATCACACACAATATCTAGAAGTCATAATAGTTGGAGCCTGCAACCACAGAGTTAGCACATCCTACTATTATCCTGCCTAAATTATGTATGACATGTGCATAATTAAACTAAAAACCAAATCCACAGAGGCAAACCCTAGCTCTGATACCAATTGTTGGTTAGTCCTAGGAAGATCGTACCGGTTCCACTGTACAAAAATTTTGTACAAGTGTCGAACCTATCGTAATAACCTATTATGTTCTTTAGAAATTAAATTCAGAATCGCAAATAGAACTTAACATTATTGATTTCAAATTTAACTTATCTGTTCTTAATGGTTTAGACTTGGATCGCAAACGATGCTTAACATTATTGATCCAAATCCACCTATGTTATAAATTCAATTAAATATTAATTTTAGAAATCGGCTTCCAGGTTAAACATGGCGAGGCACTAGGCCTTCTTGGATATGGGAACAACCACCACTTCCTAGACAAAGCCTTTCAATGAAATCTAATATTTAATTTCCTTATATAACCCTAGGTTTAACCAAAAGGAACAATCGAATCACAAATTCGAAAAAAAAAAACATAAACTCGAATCACAAATTCGAAAAAAAAAAAAACACAAACTCGAATCACAAATTCGAAACCTAGAATTATATGCCTCTTGTGTTTGGAATTTATACAAAGAAAAACTAATATGATGCGGAAAACAATTACTAGTTATATCTTTCTTTATATACAACAACCTCTTGATCTTCTACCGTATTCCTCTTCTTATCTCGGACGTCATGTGGGTGACGATCTACCGAGACGAGAACCACCCAAGCTCCTTTTTCTCCAAGCTAGTTTCGACCATTACAAAAAACTCCAAGAGTGTGAGGTTCGGCCACCACCACCAAGCTCCAAGGGATGCTAGAAACAAAGCCTCCTTTCTCTCCTTCTTTTCCAAACAAGATCCGGCCACCTTCCAAGCTCCCAAGGATGAAGAGGTTCGGCCAAGGAGAAGAATGAAAAAGGAGAAGGGGAAATAAGAAGGACCGGCCACACCAAAGAAAAGAGGAGGAGAATATAATAGAGTTGTTACCCATGAAGGCATCCCTACCCCCTCTTTTATATTCCTTGGTCTTGGAAAATAAGGAAAAATTAAATAAAACCTTCCTTATTATCTTTGCCATAAAAAGGAAAATTTTAATTGATTAAAACCAATTTCATTTTCCTAAATATCATGGCCGGCCACCTCATTGCTTCAAGCAAGGAAAGTTTTAACACAAAATTAAAACTTCCTAATCTGTTTCTGGAAATTTTAAAATAAAAATTTCTCTAATAATTTTTTCCTTCATCGTTGGTTATAAAAGGAATTTTATAAATTAAAATCTCTCTATTAAAAACATGTGGATAATTTCCAAAAGTGAAAGTTATCTTTAAAATTAAAATCTTCCTCTCAATTTACAAATAAGGAAAGATATCAAATCTTTTCTTAATCTTTTGTAGAAACTATAATAGGAAAAATTTAATTTTAAAACTCTCTTTTAAAATCATGAACATGGTTTCGTAAAAGGAAAGTTTTATCAAAAAATAAAATTTTCCTTTCAATCTACAAATAAGGAAAGATATTAAATTTTTTCTTAATCTTTTGTAGAAACTATAAAAAGGAAGATTTAAGTTTAAAAATCTCTTTTAAAATCATGAGGATGGTTTCATAAAAGGAAAGTTTTATCAAAAATTAAAATCTTCCTTTTAACTACAAATAAGGAAATATATTAAACTTTTCACTTAATCTTTTGTAGAAATCTATAAAAGGGAATATTTAAATTTTAAACTCTTTTTTAAAACCATGGTATCCACATAAGAAATATTTAAAAAATTAAATCCTTTTTAATTTAATGTGGCCAGCCACACCAAGCTTGGATTCAAGCTAGGGTCGACCACACAACTTGGCTTATCCTATTTGCTTAGCGGGCCCAAGCTTGGGTTCCAAGCTTGCTTCGCCAACCACCTTAGGATGGGTATAAAGGTGGGTATAATACTTTATTAATAAGAGGATACGATAGGGACCGAGAGGAGGAATTGGTTTTGGTCTCCTGATGAAATTAAGCTTCCCGTGTTTGCCCCGAACACCCAACTTAATTTCATCAATAATAATTCATTCCACTAAAGAATTATTATTGAATTACCACACCAATCCCAAATTACATTTTGGGCACCTTCTTATCATGAGTGTGTTAGTCTCCCTGTGTTTAAGATGTCGAATGCCCACTAATTAAATGAGTTACTGACAACTCTCTTCGATTAATATCTTAGTCCAAGAGTAGTACCACTTAACCTTATTGTCGTGTCGGACTAAGTCCACCTACAGGGTTTAACATGACAATCCTTATAAGCTCCTCTTGGGGGCATTATCAACCTAGATTACTAGGACACAGTTTCCTTCTATAATCAACAACACATACTATAAGTAATATCATTTCCCAACTTATCGAGCCTATTGATTTATCGAGCTAAATATCACCCTTTGACAAGTCAAAGAAATAAATACTAAATATATGTGCTTGTTATTATATTAGGATTAAGAGCATATATTTCCATAATAACTAAGGTCTTGTTCTTTTATTAAATCAGTATAAAAAGAACTTACCTTAAATGGTCCTGCTCAATACACTCAGAGTGTACTAGTGTAATTTATCAGTCAAGATAAACTGATACCTAATTACACTACAACTATTCCAATGGTTTGTTCCTTTCCATCTCAGTCATGAGCTACTGTTTATAATTTATAAGGAATTGATAACATGATCTTCTGTATGTGACACCACACACCATGTTATCTACAATATAAATTAATCGAACAACTACACTTAACTTATAAATGTAGATATTTGACCAATATGATTCTTATTTCTAGTAAATATTTATACAAAAAGCTAGGCTTTTAGTATACATTCCAACACTAGTTGTGTCTAGGCAAAGAAGTCCTAGTAGGTCGATTAGACCGAGGGGTAGGAAGTCCTAGTTACGACTAGACAAGGAAGTCCTAGTAGGTTGGTTGGACCGAGGACAAGAAGACCTAATGGGTCAAGAATCGAACATCAAATAGATAGGCTTTCCACTTGAGGTGGCCCTATAGTTCTTTGTTTGAGGGTGGAATTGTTAGGGTTGCAAGGTTACAAATATAGTCCCATATTGAAAACACATTGGAAATATCATGGGTTTATTATTGAAAACTATCTTCATTGGTATGAGACATTTTGGGTAGAACCCAAAAATAAAACCATGAGGGCTTAGGCCAAAAGTGGATAATATCATATCATTGTGGAGATATCTTAATTCTTTTGGTCCTAACAATAAGCGAGTCTACTCTCGTGCCTATGCCACAGACTCTTGAGTCATCTAATCGAGTTATAAGCGAACTTACTCTCGCACTTGTCTAAAAATCTCGTGCCGCTCGATGGAGTTATAAGCGAGTCTGCTCTTATGCTTGTCCCAAACTCTCATGTTATTCGGTCGAGTTATAAACGAGCATACTTCTCGCGTCCAACAACCATCCGATCGGCTGTCCTAGACTCTCACTCCAGCCACGAGTTATAAGAAAGTATAACTCTTGCGTCCAATGCTCATCCAATTAGCTACTTCTGAATCTTGCCACAACTACAACTCATTTACTTGGTCATGACTCCCAACACTCATTCGCTTGTGCATGACTCCCATCCGACCACTACTTGCAAATCGTTGTTCACTCGACACTACTCTCATTTTACTGCTCACTTAGAACTCATATCGCCACTAGCTCAATAGTGCCACAATTACTTGCTCAGTATTATATTGCGGGCCCAGTGATTTGACTCTACTCAAGAGTGATTTCAACCTTTGTGATAAGTTGTCTAGTCAGTTGGACTCACGCCTCCTTCGACTAAACCTAAAGGGGAGACTAGTGATACAGTGTGTTGCAAGTGGCCCCAAAGGTAATCTAGGGTCGATAGTCAAGATGATGTGGCAGTCAAAGTCAAGGTGAGGTGGGAGTCAGAGTAAGAGTATATACAGGTGAACGAGTCACTCTCACCGGGGCTCAGATCTCCACTTCTCATCGCCAAGACTCTTAGTATATAACCAGTTGACCCAAAGTGTCAGTCAGACCTCTCTTTGCATATAGTCGGGCGACCCTAGAGTCAGTCAGACCTAGAGCTAATCGTGTTGGAGTGTATACTAAAAGCCTAGCTTTTGTAAACATTTATTTTTGAAATAAAAAAATCACATTGGTCAATATCTACATTTATTTGTTAAATGTAATTGTTCAATTAATTTATATAGTAGATAACATGGAGTGTGGTGTCACACTCAGAAGATCATGTTGTCGGTTCTCTATAAATTATAAACAGTTGCTCACGACTAAGATGGAAAGGAACAAACCATCAGAATAGTCGTAGTGTAATAAAGTATTAGTTTATCTTGACTAATAAATTGCACTGATACACTTTAAGTGTATTGAGTAGGATCATTTAGGTAAGTTCTTTTTGTACTGACCTAGTAAAAGAACTAGACCTTAGTTATTATGGAAGTGTGTGCTCTTAATCCTAATATAATAACAAGCACATATATTTAATATTTATTTATTTGACTTATCAAAGGGTGAGATTTAGCTCGATAAATCAATATGTCCGATAAGTTGGGAAATGATATTACTTATAGTGTGTGTTGTTGATTATAGAAGGAATCTATGTCCTAGTTATCTAGGTTGAGAATGTCCCCAAGAGGAGCTCATAAGGATTGTCATGTTAAACCCTGCAGGTGGACTTAGTCCGACATGACAATGAAGTTGAGTGATACTACTCTAGGAGCTAGATATTAATTAGGTGAGTTATCAGTAACTTACTTAATTAGTGGGCATTCGTAATCTTAAACACAGGGAGACTAACACACTCATAATAAGAAGGAGCCCATAATGTAATACGGGATTGGTGCAGTAGTGCGGTAATAACTCTCTAGTGGAATGAGTTATTATCGATGAACTTGAGTTGTGTGTTCGGGGCGAGCACGAGATACTCAAGCTCATCGGAAGGCCAAAACTAATTTCTCCTCTAGGTCCCTATCATAGTCTCATTATAGCCTCAAGTTCATCCAAATGTAAGGCTCTTCTTGGTGTCCAAGAAGGGGGTCGGACCATTGCTTGGTGACCAAGCAATGGCCGGCCACATCCTCTTATAGGGGTCGACCCTATTGCTTGGTGACCAAGCTTGTAGGGGCCGACCAAGATTAATTCAAATAGGAAGGTTGTTTTGAATTTTTAAAATTTTCTCTTTGTAGAAAACTATAAGTTTTAAAAGAGAGATTTTAATTTTTAAAACTTTCCTTATTTGAATTAGGCCACATGTTTTAATAGAGAGTTTTAAAAGTTTGAAAAGTTTCCTTTTTTAACCATCCTCATGGTTTAAGAAAAAAGGAAGATAAGTTTTAAAATTAAAATTTTCTATCATCATGTTAAAAAAGGAAATTTTATAAGAGAAGTTTTAAATTTTAAAACATGATTTTAATTTTTAGAACTTTCCTTTTTTAACTCCTACTTTAGGAAAGAGAGCTTGTAAAATTTTATAAGAGTTTTTTTTGTAAAATTTTATAAAAATATATTTCCTTTTTCCCTTGATGAGGTGGCCGGCCACCTTACTTGGTGCCCAAGCAAGGGGTCGACCATAATTAAAATAAATAAAATCATCGTTAATCAAAATTGGTGATTGATTCAATCAAGAGAAAAGAAAAGGAAAAATTAAAAGGGAAAAGGAAAAACTCTTGGATGATTTTATTTTTTGTAAAAAGTTTTTCCTTATTTGCCTTGGGCAAGTAATATAAAAGAAGGGGTGAGGGGGTTTCATGAGACACAATTCTTATTCTTTGGCTTGGAGACTCTCTTGGTGGTCGGCCCCTCTCTCCCTCTCTTCTCCCTATGCTCTCTTTTCTATTATGGTGGTGGTGGCCGAATATTACAAGGAGGAGAAGCTCTTTTGGGTGGTGTTCATCTTAGAGGATCGTCGCCCACACGACGTCCAAGGTGAGGCGAGGAATACGGCAGAAGATCTCGAGGTCATTAGCTTACAAAGAGAATGTATAACTAGTAATTTTCTTCCGCATCATACTAGTTATTTTCTTTGTAAGAATTCTAAATGTAAGAGGCAATTAGATCTAGTTTTTTGAATTTATTTTTTGAGTTTGTGTTTTCTTCTTTTTCGAATTTGTGATTCGATTGTTCTTTTTGGTTAACCTAGAGTTATTTAAAAAAATTAAATATTAGCTTTCCTTAAAAGGCTTTGCCTAGGCGGTGGTGGTTGCTCCCATATCCAAGAAGGCCATGTGCCTCATCATGCAGTCCTGGAAGCCAATTTTGAAAATTAATATTTAATGGAATTAATAACTTAGGTAGATTTGAATCAATAGTGTTAAGTTCCGCTTGCGATTCAAATCTAAACCATTAAGAATAGATAAGTTAAATTTGGAATCAATGATGTTAAGTTCCGTCTACGATTCCTAATTTAACTTCTAAAGAACACAATAGGTTATTTAAGGAAAGGTTCGACACTTGTACAAAATATTTGTACAGTGGAACCGGTACGTTTTCCTAGGATTAATCAACAATTTGTATTAGAGCTAGGGTTTGCCTCTGTATGTTTAGAATTCAAATAGGTTATGCACATGTCATACATAATTTAGGCAGGATAATAGTAGGATGTGCTAACTCTTTGATTGCAAGCTCCAACTATTATGGCTTATTGATGTTGTGTGTGATTGGACCCTTGGACATGTCAAGGGCAATATTTTGTGTATGCATGATTGTATGTAACTAATACAGCAAGAGCTGTATTAGCCCTAGGATTTTAGAATTTTATTTTTGATCTAGATTACATGTACATTACCTCGTGGAATATAGGATCGATATATGTAAAATTCTATTTTTGTCACGGATCGGATTCTTGCGAGGCGTGGTACTTTTGGAGCACCAGAGGTGCAGCGGAATAAGAAGCAAGATGGATGCGACGACTCGACCCGATGGCGGTGGCTAAAAATGGCAACAGCTAGGGTTGGAGCACATGGAGGACAGTAACAGAAAAAGGTCATAATAGTTGGAAAATGATTTCCATATTTATTGCTTTTATTTACTGTGATGTGTGTGTATGCATGTGATGTATGCTAGCATAGGTTAAAATCCTCATTTTTAAATAACTAAGTGGGAGAGGGATTTTAATAAATCTCATGGTCTCCATTACTGGTTTGTAAGTGATGCAACAAGCTTGCGTGTTGGCTCTGAGTGCCTCCCTCCACAGCGGATGAGTTTATTGCGGATCACTAGATCAAACTTCCTTTTATGGATGGTTATAGGAAATTATTTAGGAGCGTGTGATCTTCTCCAACTGAAGGGGCACAATCCTATTTAATGGACTTAGTATCAAGTAATGGTATACACTTAGACGCATTAAATAGTATCCTCCCCAATGGAGTCACTGCTATTATTTTGTGTGGCCAAAGTGAAATCAACTATTAATTTTATTTGTCATAAAGATAGGATGATAAGATAATAAAATTAATAGGTCATACCTTCCTCTTACAAATGTTGAATTTGTATACGTTCACACTAATGTGGCATGCAATATTCATGGTGATTTAAGGTGTTGGTTAATTTAAAATAGTATTGTTTGAGGAATCAATATTATTCTAAATTTAGAGTCTTGACCAAAGTTTATTTTTGTGATTCTTAGGATGACTTTCAACCCACTAGCCATTATACTGAAAGAGAACAAACTTACTGGTCCCAACTATATTGATTGGAAAAGAAACCTGGACATTGTTCTTACTGCTGAAAGCTATAAGTTTGTACTGACTGAGGCTTGCCCTGATGCACCTGACAGTGACTCTACCCCAGAGGAGATTGAGTATCATAAGAAATGGGTAAAAGCTGATGAGATGGCGCGGTGTTACATTTTGTCATCAATGTCAAATGTATTGCAACATCAGCATCAAGATTTACCAACAGCTTATGATATAATGAACAATCTCAAAGAACTCTTTGGGCACCAGAGTCGGACTGTTAGGCAAGAGGCAATGAGAAAGTTAATGACAGCCACCATGTCTGAGGGGACACCCGTAAGGGATCATATCCTCAAAATGATGGCTTATCTGAATGAAATACAAGTTTTTAGAAGAGAAATCGATGGGGAAACCCAGGTCGATATAATTCTCCAAACGCTACCCAGAAGTTTTGAACAGTTCCGCCTGAACTATAACATGAACAAAAGAGAGTATACGTTGGCGGAACTTTTGACAGAACTACAGGCAGCAGAAGGTATTTTTCGTCAAAGTTCTCATATTCACTATGCTGAAAATGGTTCTACTTCTAAGTCGAAAGGCAAGAAGAAGAAGAAACAGGTCTTTTCCGCAAAGAAAGTGAATAAACCTCAGGGTACGGGACAAAAGGATGGAATGAAGAAGCCGAAGGCCAAGTGCTTCATCTGTAAGCAGTCAGGACATTGGAAGGTGTCCTTGTAGGAATCAGAACAATACAGGTATATCTCATACTCTAGTAGTTGAAACATGTTTAGCGGTGTTATCTATCAGCACTTGGTGTGTAGATACGAGAGTCACTAATCATGTCTGCAATTCTTTGCAGGGGTTCCAGGAAACCCGGCGATTATTTGATGGAGAGATAACCGTCTACATGGGCAATGCTACTAAGGTGGCAGCTGTTGCAGTGGGAGACGTCTACTTATCTTTTGATAAGAATCAAAATTTGGTTTTAAGAAATTATCTTTATGTACCCAGTTTTAGAAAGAATTTAATTTCAGTTTCTAAACTGTATTTGGATGGATATTCAGTTTCCTTTAGTAACAATGTCGTTATAAAGAGAAATAAGGTGATTATCTGTTCTGGTGCATTAGTTGACAATTTATACACTTTAAATTCAATTTCTCCCACAAAACAAAATATGAAAATTAATAACACATCTTCTAACTCTAATAAGAGAAAAAAACCTTCGGAAATGAACCAAACGTATCTTTGGCATCTAAGGCTTGGATATATTAACTTAAGTAGGATTCAAAGGCTTGTAGCCGATGGACTCTTGGGTTCATTAGAGTTGGAAAACTTTCCAACATGTAAATCTTGCTTGGAAGGTAAAATGACCAAGAGACCTTTTAAGACCAAGGGGTATAGAGCCAAAGATGCGTTAGAATTGGTTCATTCTGATTTGTGTGGTCATATATCTATCCAGACAAGAGGTGGTTATGAATACTTCATCTCATTTATAGACGATTATTCAAGATACGGATACATTTACCTGATGCGCCGCAAGTCTGAATGCTTTGACAACTTCAAAGAATATAGGGTTGATGTGTAGAAACGTCTTGGTAAAAGTATCAAGACACTACGGTCTGACCGTGGTGGCGAATACCTTTTTGGAGAGTTTAGGAATTACTTATCAGAAATCGGGATTCAATCCCAATTGTCTGCAACTGATACACCCCAGCAGAATGGTGTGGCAAAACGAAGGAATAGGACTCTTATGGAAATGGTTAGATCAATGATGAGTTATTCAGAATTACCAAATTCGTTTTGGGGATATGCTTTAGAAATAACAGTGTACATTCTGAATATGGTACCTTCTAAAATAGTTCCTTCTACTCCCATGGAATTATGGAATGGGCGTAAGCCTAGTCTGAATCATATCCGGATATGGGGTAGTCCAACACATGTGTTGAAGGGAGATACTGACAAGTTGGAATCACGTACAGAAGTTTGTCTGTTTGTGGGATATCCTAAGGGAACGAAAGGTGGTTTGTTTTATAATCCTAAAAATCAGAAAATCATTGTTAGCACCAATGCTCAATTTTTAGAAGAAGATTATGTAATGAACCATAAGCCCATGAGTGAAATTGTTCTAGAAGAAATTAAAGAGGACACGTCTACTTTAGTACCAACTGTACAAGATGAAGTACCACAAAAAACTACAACACGAGTCACACATGATACACAGCAAGAGACAGTGCCTCGTCGTAGTGGGAGGATTGTGAGGCAACCTGAGAGATTCATGTTTTTGGGAGTCTTCGGACTTGATCCCAGGTAAACATGAACCTGATCCTCGAACATATGACGAAGTACTCCAAGATATAGATGCAATATTTTGATAAAAAACAATGAATTCTGAAATAGAATCTATGTATTCTAATAAGGTCTGGGAGCTTGTAGAACCACCTAATGGTGTAAAAACCATTGGATGCAAGTGGATCTACAAAAGGAAAAGAGGGATAGATGAGAAGGTAGAAACCTTCAAAGCAAGGCTTGTTGCGAAAGGGTATACTCAGAAAGAGGAATCGACTATGAGGAGACTTTTTCACCGGTAGTCATGCTTAAGTCTATCCGGATACTCTTGTCCATTGCCGCTCATATGGATTATGAGATTTGGCAAATGGATGTCAAGACAACCTTCCTTAATGGAAGTCTTGAAGAAAACATCCATATGAAGCAACCAGAAGGGTTCATTGAAAAGGGCAAAGAGTATCTAGTGTGCAAACTCAATCAGTCCATTTATGGACTGAAGCAAGCTTCAAGATCTTGGAACATCCGGTTTAATGAAGTAATCCAATCATATGGATTTATTCAGTGTTCGGATGAGTCTTGTGTATACAAGAAGTGT
Source organism: Zingiber officinale (assembly GCF_018446385.1). Lineage (NCBI taxonomy): Eukaryota > Viridiplantae > Streptophyta > Magnoliopsida > Zingiberales > Zingiberaceae > Zingiber > Zingiber officinale. The sequence continues at coordinate 14,492,670 of NC_055986.1, read as the reverse complement.
AACGGAAACGTGGTGGTATTTTTGTACTATACGTAGATGATATTTTGTTAATTGGAAACAATGTCAAGGTATTATCAGACGTAAGGGTATGGCTATCCAAACAATTTGATATGAAGGACTTAGGAGAATGTGCACACATTCTTGGGATCAAAGTTATAAAGGATCGCAAGAAAAGAATGTTGTGTATATCCCAAGCTTTATATATAGATACAATCCTTGCTCATTTTAGCATGCAAAACTCCAAGAAAGGTTTCTTACCTTTTAGGCATGGAGTAGCCTTATCTAAATAGATATCTCCGAAGACATCAAAGGAGATAGAGGACATGAAGGCAGTTCCTTATGCTTCAGCTGTAGGAAGCCTTATGTATGCAATGCTGTGTACGAGACCTGATATTTGTTTTACCGTGGGCATGGTTAGCAGATATCAGAGTAACCCTGGACAAGGACATTGGACTGCGGTAAAGCATATATTAAAGTACCTGAGAAGGACTAGAGACTATATGCTAGTTTACCAGGCAGATGATTTGCTCCTTGTGGGTTACACGGATTCGGACTTCAAATCAGATAGGGACAATAGTAAGTCTACGTCAAGCTATGTGTTTACTCTAGGAGGTGGAGCTATTGCATGGAGGAGTGTTAAGCAGAAATGCGTCTCGGACTCAACTATAGAAGCTGAGTATGTGGCAGCCTCTGAGGCAGCCAAAGAAGCCGTATGGCTCAGGAACTTTCTAATGGACTTGGATGTGATTCCTGGTTTGCCCAAGATCATCACAATTTATTGTGATAATAGCGGTGCAGTTGTAAACTCGAAGGAACCACGAGCCCATAAGGCAAGTAAACATATAGAGCGCAAGTACCACCTGATACGAGACATCGTCAAGCGAGGAGAAGTTGTCGTCGCCAAGATTGCATCAGCAGATAACTTGGTAGATCCTTTCACTAAGGCCCTTCCGGCGAAAGCTTTCGATCGGCATGTGGAGGGGATGGGAATAAGATGTATGGCAACAGATATGACAGCTTAGTCTTTTAGTATAAGTGGGAGATTGTTGGAGTGTATATTAAAAGCCTAGCTTTTGTAAACATTTATTTTTGAAATAAAAGAATCACATTGGTCAATATCTGCATTTATTTGTTAAATATAATTATTCAATTAATTTATATAGTAGATAACATGGAGTGTGGTGTCACACTCAGAAGATCATGTTGTCGGTTCTCTATAAATTATAAACAGTTGCTCACGACTAAGATGGAAAGGAACAAACCATCAGAATAGTCGTAGTGTAATAAAGTATTAGTTTATCTTGACTAATAAATTGCACTGATACACTTTAAGTGTATTGAGTAGGATCATTTAGGTAAGTTCTTTTTGTACTGACCTAGTAAAAGAACTAGACCTTAGTTATTATGGAAGTGTGTGCTCTTAATCCTAATATAATAACAAGCACATATATTTAATATTTATTTATTTGACTTATCAAAGGGTGAGATTTAGCTCGATAAATCAATATGTCCGATAAGTTGGGAAATGATATTACTTATAGTGTGTGTTGTTGATTATAGAAGGAATCTATGTCCTAGTTATCTAGGTTGAGAATGTCCCCAAGAGGAGCTCATAAGGATTGTCATGTTAAACCCTGCAGGTGGACTTAGTCCGACATGACAATGAAGTTGAGTGATACTACTCTAGGAGCTAGATATTAATTAGGTGAGTTGTCAGTAACTTACTTAATTAGTGGGCATTCGTAATCTTAAACACAGGGAGACTAACACACTCATAATAAGAAGGAGCCCATAATGTAATACGGGATTGGTGCAGTAGTGCGGTAATAACTCTCTAGTGGAATGAGTTATTATCGATGAACTTGAGTTGTGTGTTCGGGGCGAGCACGAGATACTCAAGCTCATCGGAAGGCCAAAACTAATTTCTCCTCTAGGTCCCTATCATAGTCTCATTATAGCCTCAAGTTCATCCAAATGTAAGGCTCTTCTTGGTGTCCAAGAAGGGGGTCGGACCATTGCTTGGTGACCAAGCAATGGCCGGCCACATCCTCTTATAGGGGCCGACCCTATTGCTTGGTGACCAAGCTTGTAGGGGCCGACCAAGATTAATTCAAATAGGAGGGTTGTTTTGAATTTTTAAAATTTTCTCTTTGTAGAAAACTATAAGTTTTAAAAGAGAGATTTTAATTTTTAAAACTTTCCTTATTTGAATTAGGTCACATGTTTTAATAGAGAGTTTTAAAAGTTTTCTTTTTTAACCATCCTCATGGTTTAAGAAAAAAGGAAGATAAGTTTTAAAATTAAAATTTTCTATCATCATGTTAAAAAAAGGAAATTTTATAAGAGAAGTTTTAAATTTTAAAACATGGTTTTAATTTTTAGAACTTTCCTTTTTTAACTCCTACTTTAGGAAAGAGAGCTTGTAAAATTTTATAAGAGTCTTTCTTGTAAAATTTTATAAAAATATATTTTCTTTTTCCCTTGATGAGGTGGTTGGCCACCTTGCTTGGTGCCTAAGCAAGGGGCCGGCCATAATTAAAATAAATAAAATCATCGTCAATCAAAATTGGTGATTGATTCAATCAAGAGGAAAGAAAAGGAAAAATTAAAAGGGAAAAGGAAAAACTCTTGGATGATTTTATTTTTTGTAAAAAGTTTTTCCTTATTTGCCTTGGGCAAATAATATAAAAGAAGGGGTGAGTGGGTTTCATGAGATACAATTCTTATTCTTTGGCTTGGAGACTCTCTTGGTGGTCGGCCCCTCTCTCCCTCTCTTCTCCCTTTGCTCTCTTTTCTATTATGGTGGTGGTGGCCGAATATTACAAGGAGGAGAAGCTCTTTTGGGTGGTGTTTATCTTGGAGGATCGTCGCCCACATGAAGTCCAAGGTGAGGCGAGGAATACGGCAGAAGATCTCGAGGTCATTAGCTTACAAAGAGAAGGTATAACTAGTAATTTTCTTCCTCATCATACTAGTTATTTTCTTTGTAAGAATTCTAAATGCAAGCGGCAATTAGATCTAGTTTTTCGAATTTATTTTTCGAGTTTGTGTTTTCTTCTTTTTTGAATTTGTGATTCGATTGTTTTTTTTGGTTAACCTAGAGTTATTTAAGGAAATTAAATATTAGCATTCCTTAAAAGGCTTTGTTTAGGCGGTGGTGGTTACTCCCATATCCAAGAAGGTCATGTGCCTTGCCATGCAGTCCTGGAAGCCAATTTTGGAAATTAATATTTAATGGAATTAATAACGTAGGTAGATTTGAATCAATAGTGTTAAGTTTCGCTTGCGATTCAAATCTAAACCATTAAGAACAGATAAGTTAAATTTGGAATCAATGATGTTAAGTTCCATCTGCGATTCCTAATTTAACTTCTAAAGAACACAATAGGTTATTTAAGGAAAGGTTCGCCACTTGTACAAAAAATTTTGTACAGTGGAACCGGTATATTTTCCTAGGATTAACCAACAAATCGGGCATTCACAGCTTAGTTTCTTACTCCTCAGAGGCAAGGCTTCCAGCATATAGTCGGTCGGCCCAAAATGCCAGTCAGACCTTTTGGGACTTAGCTACCAGCTCTTCAAAGGCAAGTATCACAGTATACAGATGGTCTGCTAAAGATCTGGTCGGACATTCTGTGACTTAGCCTCACACCCTTCGAGGGCAAGGCTTCTATCATATGGTTGATCGACCCAAAGTGTCGGTCAGACCTATGGGGCTGAGCTCCCCACTTCTCATATGTCAGTCTTCCATCATACAACTAGTCGATTGCAAGGTCGGTCGAACTACCTTTAGAAGACAACATTATCATGGAATAATAACAAGTTGTCAAAGAATAATTACTACCCACCCAGGAATATTCTGATACTCTGATACATACATGCAAGAAAACCTTCTTATATGGGTGGTTGTACATCTTCCATTACTTGACATCAGACATTCTTAGCCGTCTCATTATTGCAGAGTGTTCTTGTCGGGAATCTGAGAAGACGGGGTTGCCGGAATGACGTGTCTGGAAGGTTGACCGCATCTCCATGACTCAGATGGTGAGCTGTCCTCCGTGTTGACCAAGTTGCCTGAAGTATTTTGGTCAACAGTACCTGTAGCCAGCGACCGGGTTGCCCCAGTCCCTGGTATCTCGATGCTCAAAGTGAGCCCTATGAATATATAAATAGTCGAATAATGGTAGAGCAATTAAATAAATACAAGTTGAGTATAGTGGCGTACCCTGGCCCCGAGGGACGCCCTCAGATCGGTCGGTGAGCTAGTTGCGATGTAGATCAAGTCATCGTGACCGTGAAGGGTAGATAAGTGTGAATCAACTGAGGAGCTGGCTCCAGCGACTCGAAGCCGGATGCGATGTGGATCCACAGGATGCGAATGCAACATTGGCTCGTAAGCCGGAATACAATGGCGGCACGAAGGCCGAACACCCTATCGGCTCACAGGCCGAACAACTTACCGACTCGAAGGCCGCGATAAACAAATAGTGTGGAACCTAGGAACTCGGGCGGCGGATGCCCAGAGGGCGAAGACCGTGGATGAGGCGGCAATGGCAGCCGCTAGGGGCAGCGACAGTGGTATCAGTCGATGGGGTCGGCTGCGACAACGGCAACAGTCGTTGGGGGTGGCGTCAGCGACCACTAGAGGCATCAGTGGTCGCTGGAAGAGGTGGCGACAACCGCTGGAAGAGGTGGCGACGACCGCTGTAGGTGGCAAATGCTGGAGTTGTTTGCCACTGGGGGCGATGTTAGGAGAGCAGTGGCCAGCTAAGACGACGATGCCACCGGCGTACAGGGGGAAGGGGAGGCACCATCAGCCTACTGGAGACACCGGCGGCCGCTGGAGGAGGTGTCAACACTCGCCGGAGGCATAGGCGGCGCCGAGATGTGTCGGCAGCTTCTATAGGAGGAGTCGCGGCTGTGGGAAGCGTCGACGATGGCATCCGCAACCTCTGGAGGCAGCGGTGGCGGCGTGAGGCACTGGCGGCAGTGGCAGGAGGCACCGAGGTCGAAGGAGAAGGGAGGAGGTGGCCCCAAAGGCGGTCATCACTGGCGGATCTTTCCGGTGGCGGCGGTGAAGGACTAAGAAGAAGCCCCGTCTTCTTCTCCCCATGGCGGCGGCGGACCAAGTCTCCAAAAAATCGCCCCCTATGGCCTGTGAACAGTGCTCCTTATATGCACTAAAACCCTTAACATAAGGAAGGACTAAAATGCCTCTGCCTTTTCTTGAAATCCCTTTTGAATCCAAAGACATATCCGCATCATAGAGGTTATAAAAGATGGTTTTGTTGGTTGCTACTCGGAAAACCTATAGGTTCCACTGTACAAAAATTTTGTACAAAGGTCTGAACCTTTTCCTAGCTACCATGTGTTCTTTTAAATTAAATTTTGGATCGCCTGCGGAACTTAACACGTTTGATCCAAAACTTAATCTATTTGTTCTTTTAGGTTTTGACTTGGATCTCCTGCGGAACTTAACACGTTCGACCCAAGTCTCCTTAAGTTATTAATTCCATTAAATATTAATTTCCATAAAAGGTTCCCAGTACTGACGTGGCGAGGCACATGGCCTTCTTGGATATGGGAGCAACCACCACCGACTAGACAAAACCTTTAATAGAAAGCTAATATTTAATTTCCTAAAATAACTTTAGGTTAACCAAAGAGAACAATCAAATCACAAGGAAAAGAAAGAAACAAAAGAACACAACTTCGAAAAAACATATTCGAAATTCTAGAACGTAAGCCTCTTGTATTTGGTATTATTTCCATAAATAACTAGCATGATGCGGAAATAAAATTTACTAGTTATACCTTGTAGAAAAACCTCTTGATCTTCTACCGTATTCCTCTTCTAACCTCAGACGTTGTGTGGGCAACGATCTTCCGAGACGAGAAACCACCAATCACCTTCTTCTCCTCCTATCTAGGTTCGGCCAACAAAGAGGAAGCTTCACCAAGGAAGAAAAACAAAATACTAACCAAGCTCCAAGAGATGCTAGCTTTCTCTCCTTCTTCTTCTTCTTCTCCGAGTAGTATCCGGCCACCACAAGAGCTCCAATAGAAGGGTAGGGTTCGGCCACCACAAGAGGAAGAGAGGAGAGGTTGGCCACACCAAGGAACAAAAGAGGGAGAGGAATAATAGATGTTGTGTCTTGTGAAGGCACCCTCACCCCTTCTTTTATATTCCTTGGCCTAGGCAAATTAGGAAATTTAATTACAATAAAATTTCCTTAATTTCCTTGACATGATTTAATTGAGAAAAATTAAATAAAATTTCCTAATTTAATCTCTAATGGCCGGCCACTTCTAGAGAAATAAATTAGACAAGTTTTAATCAACAAATTAAAACTTCCTAATTTGTTTCCGGAAATTTTAAAATAAAATTTCTCTTTAAAAATCTCTTCATGGTTGATAAAGGAAATTTCTATAATTTTAATTTTATCAACATGTGGATAATTTTTAAAGAGAAAATAAAATAACTCATCAATCTACAAATAAGGAAAGAGATCTAATCTCTTTCTTTAATCTTTTGTAGATCTTTTACAAGAGAGATATTTTAATTTTAATTCTCTTTAAAAATTATTTCTTCCACATAATAAAAACTAAAATTAAAATCTCTTTTTAATTTAATTTGGCCGGCCACTAGCTTGGGTTCAAGCTAGGGCCGACCACCCAATATACCTAGGCCGGCCCTAGCTTGGTTCCCAAGCTAGCTTGGCCGGCCCCTTATTAGTGGGTATAGAAGGTGGGTATAGGTGGGTATTAAACTTCTACAAATAAGAGGCTACGATAGGGACCGAGAGGAGGAATTGGTTTTGGTCTCCCGATAAAATTAAGCATCCCGTGTTCGCCCCGAACACACAACTTAATTTTATCAATGATAATTCATTCCACTAGAGAATTATCATTGAACTACCGCACCAATCCCAAATTACAGTGTTGGGCTCCTTCTTATTATGAGTGTGTTAGTCTCCCTGTGTTTAAGATATCAAATGTCCACTAATTAAGTGAGTTACTGACAACTCATTTAATTAATATCTAAGTCCAAGAGTAGTACCACTCAACCTTATTATCATGTCGGACTAAGTCCACCTGCAGGGTTTAACATGACAATCTTTATGAGCTCCTCTTGAGGACATTATCAACCTAGTATCTCTAGGACACAGTTTCCTTCTATAATCAACAACACACACTATAAGTGATACCATTTCCCAACTTATCGGGTTTATTGATTCAACGAACTAAATCTCACCCATTGATAAATTAAAGAAATAAATATCAAATATATGTGCTTGTTATTACATTAGGATTAAGAGCACACACTTCCATAATAACCGAGGTCTTTGTTTCTTTATAAAGTCAGTATAAAAGAAACGACCTCAAATGGTCCTACTCAATACACTCTGAGTGTACTAGTGTAATTATATAGTCAAGATAAACTAATACCTAATTACACTACGACCTTCCAATGGTTTGTTCCTTTCCATCATGGTCGTGAGCTACAGTTTATAATTTATAAGGTACTGATAACATGATCTTCTGTGTGTGACACCACACACCATGTCATCTACAATATAAATTAATTGAACAACTACATTTATCATAAATGTAGACATTCGACCAATGTGATTCTTATTTCTAGATAAATGTTTATACCAAAAGCTAGGCTTTTAGTATACACTCCAATAATCTCCCACTTATACTAAAAGACTAAGCTGCTATATCTGCTGCCATACATCTGATTCCTAACCCTTCAACATGCCCATCAAAAGCTTTTGCCTTAAGGACCTCAGTGGAAGGATCAATAGGTCATCACCTGATGCAATCTAGGCGGCAACAACTTCTCCTCGTTTATACGATTTCTCGTATTGGGTGGTACTTGCGCTCTATTGTGTTTACTTGCCTTATAGACTTATGGTTTCTTCGAGTTTGCTACTGCACCAACATTATTACAATAAATTGTAATAATCTTTGGACAAACTAGAAATCATATCTAAGTCTATCTTGAGGTTATTGAGTCATACAACTTTTAATGGCTACCTCAGAGGCTTGCCATATACTAAGCTTCTATGGTGGAGTCCAGAAAAACACCTATGCTTATCACTCTTCCATAGTTATGACTTTACCTCCTAAAATAAACACAAAAACCCTGAGGTTGACTTATTATTGTCCCTATCCGATTGGAGGTCAAAATCCATACAACCCATAGGAACCAAATTAACTGCCTTGTAAGCTAGCATATAATCTTTAGTGCCTCTAAGGTACTTTAATATATACTTTACTGCAGTCCAATGTCCTTGTCTAGGGTTACTTTGATATCTGCTAACTATGCTCTTAGCAAAACAGATTTCTGATCACATGCATAGCATACATTAGGTTGTCTAACTGCCGAAGCATAAAGAACTGCCTACATGTCCTCAATCTCCTTTAATGTCATCGGAGACATCTCTTTAGATAAAGACACTCCATGCTTAAAAGGTAAGAAACCTTTTGAGGAGTTTTGCATGCTTAAAACGAGCAAGGATTTTTTCGATGTATCAAGCTTGGAATATATTTTTTCTTGTGATCCCTTATTACTTTGATCTTAAAAAATATATACATTCTCCCAAGTCCTTTATATCAAATTATTTGGACAACCATACCCCTACTTCTGACAACATTTTGATATTGTTTCCAACTACCAAAAATGTTATCTACGTATAGTACAAGAAATACCACCACGTTTCCATCACATCTTTTGTATACACAAAACTTTATCCGTTTACTCAATAAATCCATAGGTGTGGATTACTTTGATAAACTGGATGTTCCAAGACCTTGAAGCTTTGTATCAGTCCATAGATCGATTGAGCTTACACAAGATGCTCTTAGCACTTTGCAATGAACCCTTCCGGTTGCTTTATATGGATGCTTTCTTCAAGACTTCTATTAAGGAATCTTGTCTTGACATCCACTTGCCAAATAGATAAAAGAATCGGATAGACTTAAGCATGGCTACCGGTGAAAAAGTTTCCTTTTCATCAAGCCTTGCTTTGAAGGTTTCTACCTTCTGTCTATCCCTCTTTTCTATTATAGACCTTTACACCCAAAGGCTTTTACACCACTTGGTGGTTCTACAAGCTTCAGATTTTATTAGAATACATATATTCTAATTCTATTATTCATTACTCTATGCCAAGATGCTTCATATTTATCTTGGAGTGCTTCATCATATGTCCGGAGATCAGGTTCATGTCCTTCAGGGATCGAGTTCAAAACTCTCCCAAAACATGAATCTTTTAAGGTTGCTTAACAACCCTCCCACTACGACAAGGCATTTTCTGCAATTGTGTATCATTTGTGATACGTGTTGCAGTTTTCTTGTGTTATCTCATCTTGTACAGTTGGTACTAGATTAGACATGTCCTTTATTATTTTCTTAAGAACAAATTTACTTATGAGCACGTGGTTCATTATATAGTCCTTTTCTAAAAATCGTCATTGATGTTATCAATGACCTTCGATTTTAAGACTATAAACCTACTTTTGTTTATCTAGGATAACTTACAAACAAGTGAACTCCTATCCAACTTATCATTATCTCTTTTTAACATATATGTTGGATTACCTGAATCCGAATATGCTTACGCCTATTCAGCAATTCTATATGAGTAGAGAGTTATGGCTTGGAAGACACTATGCTCACTTTCATTTTCAGAGTTTATCCTTAAAACAAATTTGGTAATTTTCTGAATAACTCATCATCTATCTAATTATTCCATAAGAGTTCTTTACCTTCTTTCTACTACACCATTCTGTTGGGGTGTACCAGATGCAGTTAGTTGGGATTGAAATCAACTTCTGATAAGTGACTCCTAAAATCTCTCAAGAGGTACTTGCCACTACGATCTTCCATAGTGACTTTTTACTTTATTCCTCCACATCAACCTTGTACTCTTTGAACTAATCAAAGTACTTAGTCTTGCGGTACATTAAGTAAATTTATTTGTATCTTGAATAGTTGTCTATAAATTAGACAAAATATTCAATACTACCTCTTGTCTGGATAGTCATAGGATCACACAAATCAGAATGAACTGATTTCAACATATCTTTGACTCCATACCCCTTGGACTTAAAAGCTTCTTGGTTATTTTTCTTCCAAGTAAGACTCGCAGGTTGGAAAGATAATCACTACCAATGAACCCAAAAGTTCATCAGCTACCAATGAATCCTACTCAAGTATAACCTAGCTTTATATGCCAAAGATATAATTGGTTCATTTCCGAAGGTTGCTTTCTCTTAAAATTAGAAGATGTGTTACTAATTTCCATTTGTTGCATCGTGGGAGTTATTGGATTATAAATTGTCAACCATCATACCAGAATAGATAACTTTCCTATTTTTCTTGATAACAACTTTGTTATCAAAATAGACACAATATCTATAATAGTTTAGAAACTGAAATCAGGTTCTTTCTAAACTTGGTACGTAAAGACAATTACTTAAAATCCATATTTTATTCTTATCAAAGGATAAACATCTCCCACTGCAACAGCTACCACTTTTACAGTAGTGCCCATGTGGACGGTGATTTACCTTTCATTTAGTTGTCGGGTTTCCTGGAACCCTGCAATGAATTGCAGACATAATTAATGGCATCTTGTATCTACACTCCAGGTTCTGGTAGATAACACCACTGGACATGTTTCAACTAATGAATTAAATACATCTAAATTGTTCTTAGTTCTAAGAAGACAGTCTACCTTAATGTCCAAGTCCTATTTCCAATCATTACAATTGGGACTAATAAGTCTTTTCTATAGTATGACTACTAGGGATTGACAAACATCCTAAGAATCACAAAAATATTTGGTCAAGATCAACTCCTTAAAATCTCCATGAATTTTGTGTATACAAAATCGAAGAAGAGATTTTATTCATTAATTTTATTATCTCGTCAACTTTACTTTATGACGAATAAAATTAATAGTGTCTTTGATCAAATATTTGGTCAAAACTCTTTGAATTTAAAATAAAATATTGATTCCTCAATCAATATTATTTAAATTCACCAACACCTCAAACACCGTGAATTTTGCATGCCACGTTAGTGTGGACGTATACAAATTCAACATTTGTAAAAGGAGGGTTTTACCCATTAACTATCTTGTCAACGTATCTTTATGACAAATAAAATTATCTCAAACACCGTTAATTTTGTATGCCACGTTAGTGTGGACGTATACAAAATCAATCATTTGTAAGAGGGGTTTTAACCCTTTAATTTTATTATCTTGTCAACCTAGTTTTATGACAAATTAATAGTTGGTTTCATTTGGTCACACAAATAATAGCAGTGACTCCGATGGGGAGGATACTATTAGATGTGTCTAAGTGTATACCATTACTTGACACTAAGTCCATTAATAAGATTATGCCCCTTCCGTTGGGGAAGATCACACGCTCTTAATTAACTTCCTATAGTCATCCAAAAATGGAAGTCTGTTCTAGTGATCCACAAACAAGCTCATCCGTTATGGAGGAAGGCACTCAGAGCCAACGCGCAAACTTGTTTGCATCACTTACAAACCAGTAATGGAGACCATGGGATTTATTTAAAAATCCCTCTCCCACTTAGTTATTTATAAACGAGGAATTTTAACTATGCTAGCCTACTAGTCATGTATACTAACATGCACACACAGCACAATATAAAAGCAATAAATAGAAAATCTAATTTTCAACTATTATGGCTTTTATCTCTAGTTGTCCTCCGTGTGTTGTCATCCCAAGCTGCTGCCATATTTGGCCATCGCCACCGGGTCTAGCTGTTGCATCCATCTTGCTACTAGTTCCGCTGCGCCTCTGGTCCTTAGAAGGTTCCACGCTTTGCAAGATTCGATCCGCGACATACATAGAATTTTACATTTTGATCCTATATTCCATAAAAGGAATGTACATGTATCTAGATCAAAAATAAAATCCTAATAAAACTAAATACAGCTCCTGCTGTATTTTAATACAATCATGCACACACAGATAAATGCCCTTGACATGTCCAAGGGTCTAATCACACACATAATAACTAAAAGCCATAATAGTTGGATCCTGCATCCACAAAGTTAGCACATCCTACTATTAACCTGCCTAAATTATGTATGACATGTGCATAATTAAACTGATACCAAATACACAGAGGCAAAACTACTAGCTTACCAATTTGTTGGTTGCTACTCGGAAAACCTATAGGTTCCACTGTACAAAAATTTTGTACAAAGGTCTAAACCTTTTCCTAGCTACCATGTGTTCTTTTAAATTAAATTTTGGATCGCCTGCGGAACTTAACACGTTTGATCCAAAACTTAATCTATTTGTTCTTTTAGGTTTTGACTTGGATCTCCTGCGGAACTTAACACGTTCGACCCAAGTCTCCTTAAGTTATTAATTCCATTAAATATTAATTTCCATAAAGCGTTCCCAGTACTGACGTGGCGAGGCACATGGCCTTCTTGGATATGGGAGCAACCACCACCGACTAGACAAAACCTTTAATAGAAAGCTAATATTTAATTTCCTAAAATAACTTTAGGTTAACCAAAGAGAACAATCAAATCACAAGGAAAAGAAAGAAACAAAAGAACACAACTTCGAAAAAACATATTCGAAATTCTAGAACGTAAGCCTCTTGTATTTGGTATTATTTCCATAAATAACTAGCATGATGCGGAAATAAAATTTACTAGTTATACCTTGTAGAAAAACCTCTTGATCTTCTACCGTATTCCTCTTCTAACCTCAGACGTTGTGTGGGCAACGATCTTCCGAGACGAGAAACCACCAATCACCTTCTTCTCCTCCTATCTAGGTTCGGCCAACAAAGAGGAAGCTTCACCAAGGAAGAAAAACAAAATACTAACCAAGCTCCAAGAGATGCTAGCTTTCTCTCCTTCTTCTTCTTCTTCTCCGAGTAGTATCCGGCCACCACAAGAGCTCCAATAGAAGGGTAGGGTTCGGCCACCACAAGAGGAAGAGAGGGAGAGGTTGGCCGGCCACACCAAGGAACAAAAGAGGGAGAGGAATAATAGATGTTGTGTCTTGTGAAGGCACCCTCACCCCTTCTTTTATATTCCTTGGCCTAGGCAAATTAGGAAATTTAATTACAATAAAATTTCCTTAATTTCCTTGACATGATTTAATTGAGAAAAATAAAATAAAATTTCCCCAATTAAATTCTAATGGCCGGCCACATCATGAAATCAAATTAGACAAGTTTTAATCAACAAATTAAAACTTCCTAATTTGTTTCCGGAAATTTTAAAATAAAATTTCTCTTTAAAAATCTCTTCATGGTTGATAAAGAGAAATTTCTATAATTTTAATTTTTCAACGTGAATAATTTTTAAAGAGAAAATAAAATATCTCACCAATCTACAAATAAGGAAAGAGATCTAATCTCTTTTTTTAATCTTTTGTAGATATTTTACAAGAGAGATAATTTAATTTTAATTCTCTTTAATAAATTATATCTTCCACATAATAAAAATTAAAATTAAAATTCTTTTTTAATTTAATTTGGCCGGCCCCTCTAGCTTGGGTTCAAGCTAGGGCCGGCCACCCCAATTTATACCTAGGCCGGCCCTAGCTTGGTTCCCAAGCTAGCTTGGCCGGCCCCCTTTAGGTGGGTATAGAAGGTGGGTATAAGTGGGTATTAAACTTCTACAAATAAGAGGCTACGATAGGGACCGAGAGGAGGAATTGGTTTGGTCTCCCGATAAAATTAGCATCCGTGTTCGCCCGAACACACAACTTAATTTTATCAATGATAATTCATTCCACTAGAGAATTATCATTGAACTACCGCACCAATCCCAAATTACATTTTGGGCTCCTTCTTATTATGAGTGTGTTAGTCTCCTGTGTTTAAGATATCAAATGTCCACTAATTAAGTGAGTTATCGACAACTCATTTAATTAATATCTAAGTCCAAGAGTAGTACCACTCAACCTTATTATCATGTCGGACTAAGTCCACTGCGGGGTTTAACATGACAATCTTTATGAGCTCCTCTTGAGGACATTATCAACCTAGTATCTCTAGGACACAGTTTCCTTCTATAATCAACAACACACACTATAAGTGATACCATTTCCCAACTTATCGGGTTTATTGATTCAACGAACTAAATCTCACCCATTGATAAATTAAAGAAATAAATATCAAATATATGTGCTTGTTATTACATTAGGATTAAGAGCACACACTTCCATAATAACCGAGGTCTTTGTTTCTTTATAAAGTCAGTATAAAAGAAACGACCTCAAATGGTCCTACTTAATACACTCTGAGTGTACTAGTGTAATTATATAGTCAAGATAAACTAATACCTAATTACACTACGACCTTCCAATGGTTTGTTCCTTTCCATCATGGTCGTGAGCTACTGTTTATAATTTATAAGCTACTGATAACATGATCTTCTGTGTGTGACACCACACACCATGTCATCTACAATATAAATTAATTGAACAACTACATTTATCATAAATGTAGACATTCGACCAATGTGATTCTTATTTCTAGATAAATGTTTATACCAAAAGCTAGGCTTTTAGTATACACTCCAACAGGTTTATATATATGTAACGTAAGCTTCTTCAGAGGATGACTATATGTCTTTCAATACCTAACATATTATGACACAAGACATTTTCTGTCGCCTCATTATTACACAGGTTATAAGAAATGGTATAAAAAAAATATTCTCTCTGTTTGCGAGGTAACTTTTACACTACATGTGCATACGCACACATCTACACTACTATTTATCTTCTTCTTCATTTTTTGCTCGGCTACTATTCTGACATGATTGTCGAAGTGTCTGTGCCAGGAACCTTTCCTAATTCTCGCTCTAACATTCCCCTTTGCTCTCTCTTTGGTGTGTGCAGAGAGGATCGTCCAGTGCTATCTTCTAACTCAAATTCTTCTCCAAGTCAACATCAGAGTCATCTGCCTAGCCCATCAGCTCACCGTCTTTTTCTCTTTTAGACAAGATCACACATATTATCCATATTAACTTGGGAAGGTTTGGTGGACCTTCCAATCGATTATTTTGCCACTACAGGTTGATGAGAAAGCCGAATTGAGAAGAAACAAAAAGAAAAATCATCTAATACAAAAAAAAAAATTCACTATTATCTAGGTTTTATCTAAAATAAATAAATTTTATTATCAATAGATGATTATTCCTAACAGCTAAATAGGTATTTATATAAGAAAATTTCTTTCCCCCCTCCCCCCGACATCGCACACCTCCCCCCTCCTCTCTCTCTCCCCTTCAAAAGACCATTCTACCCTCTGTCTTCTTTGATTTTTTTTTGATTTTTTTAAATTTTATTTTTAAAATTAATTTTATTTATTTTTATTTTTCATTCATACTTATATATTTTTAAATTTTTATTTAGTTTAAATTTTTTAATCAATTTTATTTATTATTTTTCATTAATACTTATATATTTTAATTTTATTTAATTTTTATTTAGTTTTATTTTTTAAATTAATTTTGTTTATTATTTTTTTCATTAATACTTATATATTTTTTTAAATTTTATTTAATTTTTATTTAGTTTTATTTTTTAATTAATTTTATTTTTTAATTTTTTTTAAAAAAATAATATGTATTTAGTTTTATTTCTTTAATCAATTTTGTTTATTATTTTTTATCAAATTTTTTAATTTTTTATTTTATATAATTTTTAACATAGGTCAGAATCTCTTCCTTCCTTTAAATTACCTTCCTAATTCGACACTTAAATTACCTCCATCTAACTCTTGATACATGTCATAATCTTCTCTCCCTTTAAATCATCCCTCCCTCTAACCCTTGACACATAACATATATCAGAATCTCTCACTCTCTTTAAATTATCCATCCTCCAACTATTGACACCTGTCAAAACACTCCCTCCATTTAAATTAGGCATTCTCCGACCATTGACACCTATCAAAACACCCTCTCCCTTTAAATTACCCCTCTTCAATGTTTGACATATGTTAGAACCTCCCCTCCCTTTAAATTACCCCCCTTCCAACCCTTGACACATATCAAAATCTTTCATCCCTTTAAATGACCCCCCTTCCAACCCTTAACACATGTCAAAATCTCTCATCACTTTAAATGGTCCCCCTTCCAACTCTCGACATATGTTAAAGTCTCTCATCCCTTTAAATTATCCCACTTTCAACTCTTGACACATGTCAGAACTCCTCACTTTCTTTAAATTACTCATCCTCCAATCCTTGACACATGTCAGAACCTCCCCTCCCCTTAAATTATCCACCCTTCAACTCTTGACACATGTCAGAACCTCCCCTCCTCTTAAATTA